>NC_091284.1:627941292-632941292 GCF_032444005.1 Ranitomeya imitator
GCTCCCCCATTGACTTGCATTGGGTTGCGTGTTTCGGTCGATCCCCGACTTTTCGCGATAATCGGCCGATTCCACTCGACTCGACTTTTGAGATAGTCGGGTTTCGCGAAACACGGCTCGACTCTAAAAAGGTCAAGGTCGCTCAACTCTATTCTCCACTTCTTCCTCGCCTCCTGCACCTTCCTCGACAGTTTGGCTGCTACCATGCGCCCTCGGTAATCCCTCTCCCCCAGCCTCCAATGCCAGCCGCCTTGGTGCTGCCAAACTTCTTGACCTTGGAGATATGATCCCTTCCGCATACGACTCCTCCTGTTCCTCCTCCTAATCCTCTTGTTCCACCACCTGACTCCGAACACTGTGTAAGGTGTGCTCCAGCATGTAAATCACTGGAATGGTTATGCTGATAATGGCATCGTCAGCACTAAACATCTTCGTCGCTATTTCAAAACTGTGCAGAAGGGTGCATAGGTCCCTGATCTGAGACCACTCCTGCAGCATGATGTGCCCCACCTCTTGATCTCATTGGCCCAGGCTATACGTCATAGTATATTGCACCAGTGCTCGTCGGTGCTGCCACAGTTGCTGCAACATGTGCATAGTTGAATTCCACTGAGTGGGCACATCGCATTTCAGCCGGTGAACTGGCAGGCCCAACGACTTCTGTAGAGATGCAAGTCGTCGAGCTGTTTGATGCAAATGGCGGAAGTGAGCACACAGCAACCGTGCCCCCTGCACGGGATAGTGGGATAGTGGGTTAAAAATTGCTGGACAACCAGGTTCAAAACATGAGCCATACAAGGCACGTGTGTAACATTGACGATGAAGGGCCTCACTCAGGTTTGCAGCATTGTCGCACACAGCCTTCCCTGGCTGCAGGTTGAGTGGAGACAACCATTGATGGTCTCCAGAGCTGACCACAACTCCTCAGCTGTGTGACTCACATTTCCCAGACATTTAAATGTAAACACTGCCTGATGCCGTTGAGACCTTATGACAGCATAGTGAGGAGGTGTGCATAATTCCTTCTGCGCAGTTGCAACGCGGGTGGCATTACCAGACAGGCTTTGGGAGCAGGTGGAGGACCAAGAGGAGGTTGAGGAGGCAGAAGCAGTGGAGGAACTCCTAGATACAGAGCATCGACGAGCAACTCATGGTGATGGTAAGACTTGGACAGCAGCCCCTTCTCCTGATGTCCCCGTAGTTACCCAGTGCCCAGTCACCGACATGTAACGCCCCTGTCCATGTCTACTCGTCCAAGTGTCTGTGGTGAAATGCACCCTGTCGCACACAGAGTTTCTCAAGGAAGCAGTGATGTTGTGTGCGACATGCTGGTGTAGCGCAGGCACAGCATTCTTTGAGAAGTAGTGGCGACTGGGCATCTGGTACTCGGGCACTGCGATGGACATAAGGTCTCGAAAATCCTGTGTGTCCATCAGGCGGATTGGCAGCATTTCTGTAGCCATCAGCTTGCAGATGGAGAAATTCAACCTCTTAGCTTTGTCGTGGCTAGGAGGAAATGGTCTTTTACTTGTCCACATCTGAGGGACTGAGGGCTGGCTGCCGTGCTTAGATGGAGTTGAGTAGGGTGTCCCCGGCAAACTGCTGGTCTGTGAGGAAGGTGCAGGTGGAGATGTTATGTTGCCTTGATCAAAATGTGGTGTCGATGTCGGAGAGCACTCAACACTAGCAGGTGTTTCCACTTGCAAATGTCCTGACGACCTGCCAATCACACTGTCTGTTGCGGGTAAAGAGGTGGAAGGTCTGCATCCAAAACCATGTGCGACTGCTGTTCCCACAGTCACAGAGGATGAAGAAAATGCGGATGCACTTGATGGGGCCGACGGTGGTTGACCCGGCCCACTAGCCCACTAGGCCACATTGTAGCACAGTGAGCTTCCCACTGCAACTTATGCCTCATATCCATGTGACAGTTCATGCATGAAGTACTCAAGCTAGTGATTTTTTGGCCTCTACTGAGATTTTGTTGACAAATCTAACAGACAACATGAGTTGGGTCATCCTTTGTGATGTCAAAAAATGCCCAGGCCATGCAAGGCTTAGAGCCTTAGAGCGACCTGAAGAGCCACCATGACTTCTGGTCTGAGGCACAGTTGGGGTTGAGGATGCAGTTGATGACGTGCTTCCAGTACTCCGTCTCTGTCCAGGATGGCACACCATTACCTCATCATCAGACTTGTCTCTAGCATCCTCCTCCACCTCCTCTGCTGACCTCATGGACTGGCGGACGGGAGGTGACAGAAAGTGTGGTCTACAACCTCGTCATCATCATCCTGAGTGTTCTCACACCCGTCGTCCTCAGAGCTAACCTCTTCCTGCCCCGACCGAAAAGTCAAGTTTTCGTTCCAATCGGGAATCTCAGTCTCATCTGTTATGAACAGGTGATTCAGAACCACAATGGACCTAGTGGTTAAGAGCACACAAAGTGACCTGATAGTTACTAACATAGGACGAGCTCTGAGACGTGGGAACTCTGCTGACTGCAATCCCTAATCCTATCATACCACACTAGAGGTAGCCGTGGATTGCGCCTAACGCTCCCTATGCAACTCGGCACAGCCTGAGAAACTAGCTAGCCCTGAAGATAGAAAAATAAGCCTACCTTGCCTCAGAGAAATTCCCCAAAGGAAAAGGCAGCCCCCCACATATAATGACTGTGAGTTAAGATGAAAATACAAACACAGAGATGAAATAGATTTTAGCAAAGTGAGGCCCGACTTACTGAATAGACCGAGGATAGGAAAGATAGCTTTGCGGTCAGCACAAAAACCTACAAACAACCACGCAGAGGTGCAAAAAGACCCTCCGCACCGACTAACGGTACGGAGGTGCTCCCTCTGCGTCTCAGAGCTTCCAGCAAGCAAGAAAAACCAATATAGCAAGCTGGACAGAAAATATAGCAAACAAAAGTAACACAAGCAAAACTTAGCTTATGCAGGGCAGACAGGCCACAAGAACGATCCAGGAGAAAGCAAGACCAATACTGGAACATTGACTGGAGGCCAGGAACAAAGAACTAGGTGGAGTTAAATAGAGCAGCACCTAACGACTTAACCTCGTCACCTGAGGAAGGAAACTCAGAAGCCGCAGCCCCACTCACATCCACCAGAGGAAGCTCATAGACAGAACCAGCCGAAGTAGCACTCATGACCACAGGAGGGAGCTTGACCACAGAATTCACAACACTCATCATCATCTTCCTCATTATCTTCACCAACAGGAGTTACAGTTTGGGATTGAGAGTCTACATTATGCTCAGATCCTTCTTCATCTGGGCCTGGATCCGACTCACAAAGATTCTGGGCATCAGTGCAGATCATTTCCTCATCTGGATTCACAGAAGCTCTGGAGCAGACCTCTGACTCCCAGGCTATAGTATGCGTAAACAGCTCTACAGACGCATTCATGTGTGTTACCCCATGCTCAGATGGGCAGCTGGAGACTTGGAAGCTGTGAGGAAGCAAGTGCGATTGGGGTGACAACTCTGAGGACTGGAGTAGTTGTGATGTTGAATTTAACATGGAGGAGAGCCCACTTGAACGAGCACTTGATATCCGTTCAAGCACCTGCTGTTTCTGTGCCTCATCTGGAATTTTTGGCGGTGCTTGTAGCGATGGTCGTAAGAAAGGGATCATATCAGATGTCCACGAAAAGAAGTAGACATCTTACTTTGGCTGAAAGATGGTCTTTCTTCTGCAGATGTTACTGTTGCTTTACCACCTACCCCACGGACATAACCTTTCTTTCCAACATGCCTATTCCCCTTTCCACAGGCAGCAGGCCTTTTGCCAATCATTTTAGTGCTTAACTAATTGGCAACTCTGTATCTGTAGTTGTTGGCACAACAACTGATGGATGAAAACCGAGAAGAACTGAGTGGCCAAACTGTGGTACTAGGCCCAAAACTAATAACTGGATTAGATGCAGTGAAAATTGAGATACACAGACGGTATAGTTTGTTTCACAGGCGGGCTACTCTGCTGACATGCAGACACTGTTCCTAGACCCTAAACTATTAACTGGATTAGATGCAGTGAAAATTGAGATACACAGGTGGTATAGTTTGTTTTACAGGCGGGCTACTCTGCTGACGTGCAGACACTACTCCTAGGCCCAAAACTATTAACTGGATTAGATGCAGTAAAAATTGAGATACACAGGCGGTGTAATTAGCTTCACAGGCGGGCTACTCATATGACTATCAGACAATGCTACTAACTTAAAAGGATTGGCTGAGCTAGATTACACCAAATGCTGTGACAAACACTTGCACAGCACTGGCACAGACCTGCCTAGCAAACAGTGCTATGAACTGCTATAACATACCCTGAAAATAGCTGATATTACAACTAGTCCCGACTCCTCCTGACTCCTTAAACCTATCTCTGACAATTCTCTACAAAAAACACTCTTAGACTGTATAGCGCCCACAGCAGCAGCGGTGCCGTCTAACACTAAGATGCAGCAGTGAGGAAATTGGGGCAACGGGGCAAATATCTGGTTCTTATATGGCAAGGAGGACATGTGACATACACAGCCAATGACACATGCTCTTGCTTGTGTGCATCACATGCACATTGCTGTGTGTGTTCGCACTGCTGATAGGCTGAGAGACTGCACCGCCCCACTGTTAATGCGGGAAAGAAAAATAAATGGAGATCGGCGTTATTTCAGCACAGATCTATCTCCCCGCCAACTATACACTGAAACAGTCTATTAACAATGATAAACAGTTTTAATGTGCAAATCAAGCTAGGCTTTTGGTGAACAAACAGTTATCGAACAGAAACTCGAACAGCCAAATTTTAAGCAAATTGTTCGGGTTTGTCGAACGAGTCGAACACCACCCAAAACAGCTCGAATTTGAAATTGGTGAACAGTTCGACTCGAACACTGCTCATCTCTAGTTCAGAGATTTAGTTTTCATCACGGCAGCTTAACCCTTTCACCCCAAAGCCTGTTTTCAACTTCCTGACCAGGCCATTTTTTTTCAATTCTGACCACTGTCACTTTATGAGGTCATAACTCTGAAACGCTTCAACGGATCCTGGTGATTCTGAGAAAGTTTTCTCGAGACTTATTGTACTTTATGATACTCATACAATGTTAGGGCTAGCGGAACGCACGAAATACAAAGACAGATAGAGTATGGTGCGTTCGCAGCCCGGGGTCCACCGTGCAGAGATGGAACCTGCTGCCAAGTAATGACGGACTATATGGCGGTACTCATAAGTATACACACGTGGGTTAAACTTCACCCAGCGTGAAGGAAGCGATCTTGTTGCGTTACAGGATCGCGGTACCGCACATAGAGCGCGAGCAAGTAGTCAACGAACTCAACCCCAACTAGGATTGAAGTCCGATTAGACCCTTGCTGGCACAACACTGCAACTGGGTGTGTAAGGAAACTGAGTAACAATATTAGGGCACAAGAGGAGATGCAGGGCCCTAGGAGACCTAGATCATCTCTGCAATTTACTGTACAATAGACATGAGGTCGAATTTGTCCAGTAGCTGAATAACAAAGCATTAAAATTAAATAGATGCCATCTCTTATTCAAAGGAGAGGTGACAGCTTCCCTATTACTGGAATCTGACCACTTGGGCTTTGCTATCTTGTGTACTGTGTACATGGATCAGTTATTGGCCATGTGCACTGCTACACCATTCATTCTTAATGTGACTGTCAAATATAGGTAATCATAGCACTTGGCTGTTTTTGTGCACTGTCATTAAAAATGAATGGAGCAACCAGCATGCATGATCGGCCACTGCTTTATTTACATTGGATTTTTTAAAACCTCAGTCCCAGTGGTCACTCCGCCAAAAATTGCAGTTATCTATTATCTATGTGATGTGGACAAACTTGAAAATATTCCTTAATTTTTAACTGTAATCAAAAGGTCTTTTATGACCTTATGAAAGTCACAATGAGTGAAATACATACAAAACAAAGATAGATAAAACATAGAAAATATATAGCAAAATTAGAACAAGCCTCTCTGTATTAACCTCTGTTGATAACCCCCTGAGAATGAAAAAAAAATCTAATATTTAAATATAATTGTAACATAAAGGACAGCACAATATATAAAGTATGTTAGTGGTTTTTAAAAATGCATATATATATATATATATATATATTTCCTTTTTTAATGTTCAGATTTTGTAAAGTTTTCATAAAAAAATCCAAATATAAAAATGCCTCTAAAAGAGACAACATTTATTTGAACATATTACAGAGAATTTTTTTGTACCTGGTAATGAAGAAGGGAAACTGGTTCCATCTTAAACTGGTAGAAAAAAATACAAGAAAAAACAAGAAAAAACAACATCAACATTTAACAGTTCTAATTTATTTTTACTTTTTTGTTTAGGTTCATTGTTTACACAATGAATTCAAGAAAATGTTAAAAAGAATTCTTCGTACATCTATAATTTATAAAGTGTTACCCAATATAAAGGAGTTTGGCTGTTTTTATTCTTAATATATTCTCATTTGACAGTTGAATATGGCAATTCAGCAGGAGGTAGTCATTGAAATTAATCACACTGCTATAATGTAAGTTCCTTTTTGTTAAAGAATGCTCTTGCTTCCTAAAGTACGGCACAACAAATTTCAAGAATTAATCACAAGTTATTGAGTTCCAAAACTTTAAATAAAAGAGCAAGTTAGTGTCAGTTCAGTTCAAACATTGCAAATATTTATCTACCTAGCCCTCTGTAAATAGAAATGACATATAGGAATAGCAACAGTATACCCTCGGTGCTGAAATACCTTGAATTTCCCAAGTGTCCTTACAAGTCTAGTTTTCTATAAATTGAAGAAAAAAATGACAGCTGTCGTGAACTCTTTCATGAAATATTCATGTTGACCTTTAGAAGCTATATGTTACAATTACTGTTGTAGCTATCAAGATCTTGCACTGGGATTTTCACCTTAACATAGCGGCAGATTGGTAAGTAATTTAGAATGCTTCTGAATTTTTATAATATGTCATAAGTATGAATTTTGTCAATTTCTGAAGGTTGGATGAAGACATCCTGAATCATTTAAAGTCAGCGAAAACTGACTAGAAAATGATAGTAGCAATGGCCACATAAAATAAGAGAATATTTAAAAAACTAGATGGTGGCCCGATTCTAACGCATTGGGTATTCTAGAATATGTATGCATGTATATAGCAGCCACATAGTATATAGCACAGGCCATGACATATTGTAGAATACCCGATGCGTTAATACAGGCCACGCAGTATATAACAGTGGCCACGCAGTATATAACACAGCCCAAACAGTATATAATATTTCCTACGTAGTATATAACACAGTCCACGTAGTATATAACACAGCCCAAACAGTATATAACACAGCCCACGCAGTATATAAAATTACCCACATAGTATATAACACTGGCCGCGTAGTATATAGCAGCCATGTAGTATATAACGCAGCCCATGCAGTATATAACACAGCCCTCATAGTATATAACACTGCCTATGTAGTATATAGCAGCCATGTAGTATATAACACTGCTCATGTAGTATATAGCAGCCACGTAGTATGTAACACAGCCAACACATTATATAACACAGCCCACATAGTATACAACACTGACCACGTAGTATATAGCAGCCATGCAGTATATAATGCAGCCCATGCAGTGTATAGCACAGCCCACGTAGTATATAGCAGTGTGGGCACCATATCCCTATAAAAAAATAATTAAAATAAAAAATAGTTCTATACTCACCCTCCGTCATCCAGCGAAGCTCTGTCGATGCGCGCGTGGCTGCCGCCAGCTTCCATTCCCAGGATGCATTGCAAAATTGCCCAGATGACGTAGCGGTCTCGCGAGACCGCTAAGTCTTCTGGGTAATTTTGCAATGCATCTCTGGGAACGGAAGCTGGCGGCAGCCGCGCACACCTCGGCGGACGACAGATGGTGATGGTTTTTTGTTTTTTTATTATTTTTAATCTATATAATTTAATTTAGATCTCTTTACTATTGATGCTGCATAGGCAGCATCAATAGTAAAAAGTTGGTCACACAGGGTTAATAGCAGCGTTAACTGAGTGCGTTATTCGCGGCATAATGCGGTCCGTTAACGCTGTCATTAACCCTGTGTGAGCGCTGACTGGAGGGGAGTATGGAGCGGGCATCGGGCACTGACTGGACAGGAGTAGGAAGGGACTAATTCTCGGCCGGACTGTGCACGTCGCTGATTGGTCGTGGCAGCCAGGACAGGCAGCTGGCGAGACCAATCAGCGAAGCAGGATTTCTGTGACGAAAGTTGCAGACAGAAAGACGGAATTACCCCTTAGACAATTATATAGTAGATAGTTAACTGTAAATTATCAGCATTTTATATGACATCGTCATAAAATGTTAGCATGTCAGGCACAAATATGTTAAATTCAGCCTAACATTTCAAAATCTTTTAAAGATCAGTAATGTTATTTTAATGTTATTTTAGAAACACCAATTTTATCCTGCATGCATTTAGCCATAAAACAAAAACAGCAACAAAGCTCCAAAAAGAAAACACCTTAAAGAAGGCCAAGGTAACAATTAAAGGCATAAAAGTTTATTATAGATTTCATATAAAAACTTGAATAATAAAAAGTCTGACAAAATACAACAGGTACAGAGAAGAGAAAGGTGAGTGCACCCAAAAACAATACAGAATCCTGGTAGGACCTCCAAAATGCAATACATATATATATATATATATATATATATATATATATATATATATATATATATATATATATATACATATATAATGTGTGTCTAGTGTCTGTAAATACAGGTACTAATATTAACCAAATGTCACACTTGATCATGCATACCTAAATATTGCGAATGTAAATGTAATATTAGTCCAATATACACGTTATCATATCAATCACAATTAAAGGGACACTGTCACCTGAATTTGGAGGGAACAATCTTCAGCCATAGAGGCGGGGTTTTCGGGTGTTTGATTCACCCTTTCCTTACCCACTGGCTGCATGCTGGCTGCAAAATTGGATTGAAGTTCATTCTCTGTCCTCCATAGTACACGCCTGCACTGTGCAAGATTGCCTTGTGCAGGCGTGTACTACGGAGGACAGAGAATGAACTTCAATCCAATATTGCAGCCAGCATGCAGCCAGCGGGTAAGGAAAGGGTGAATCAAAAACCCCCAAACCCCGCCTCCATGGCTGAAGATTGTTCCCTCCAAATTCAGGTGACAGTGTCCCTTTAAATTAGGGAAATAACATCCAAGTATGGACAGGCAAAGAGAGTAACATAATTAACATTGCACAATGGCCTATAATATAACAGCATATGTTGCTGTTCTGACTTGTACAAATAAAATAAATTCCACTAATCCCGAATATTCACATATTTTCTCTAAGTAGACTCCTGGCATATTTTCAAAATTATATACTTTTATATACACAGATATTTTCATTAAATTTTGCTTCAAATATAGTTATTCATAGAAATACAGTATGTGACTAAAGTATGACCCAATGATAACATTATAAGTAAAAACTATCCTACAAAGTTCATGATGCACAGAGTTTAAACACACCATTATTAATACCTATGCTTACATGCTAATATCATTATAAAACCAACAAGACAGAAATAGCCAAAATTGTGCCATACAGAGGACATTTTGAATGTACTTATTCAATGTACCTATAGAAGACACCACAGGACAGTTACTAAGCTAACATAGGCAAATACCATATAAAGGACAGATGTAGGCAGGGCACATGGAACCATGTTTTTTTCACATATATAGAGAAGTATTGCAATAGTAAATTTATGTGTAATTGCTCATTATTTTTTTTAATTATTATCCTTTCACCGGGTACTATATACTTTTGTCCATGTTGTTGATGCTTTTCCACCTACCGTTTTTATGCACTTTTCATTTTTTAACCTTGTCTTGTATATTCATTTTTTTAATCTCTTTTGTCATGTGGAGTCTTCAATAAAATTATGAATTTATATTCTACTTTGATATCTATCTTACAATACCCTAAGCAGTTTTCCTTGGTCTTATGTATTTCTGGTCTACTTGGGAGGTCCTGGGAATTGCACTTCATATATAACTTTGGGATATATTCCTTCTATTTGTAGAATTTAACATTTTTTGCTATTTCACGGCTCTTGGACCATTTTTTCCCATTTTTTAGTATGCTATATGGTAAAATCAATGGTGAATGGTGTCATTCAAAAGTACAACTTGCTCCTCAAAAAACAAGTCCTCATATGACCAAAAAATAAATAAGTTATGGCTCTGGGAAGAAGAGGAGCAAAAAATTAAAACAAAACGTAAGGTTGCTTGGGTGTGAAGGCATTAAACAATACTGAAATGATAAAAACTAAACTGCAGTTTATTTTTCAACTTTTTTTAAAATTCCTTCTTTCAGTTTATTTGAAGTCAGTATACCTTAGTTACCTAACTGTATGTTCCGAATTTGTGTATGGTAGTTACATTTGTTTCTAATTGCAGGAGTTTATTTTGGTTAAATGTCATATGTGATTATAAAATACAGGTACCATTGAATATGAATAGTTACTTACATTTTCACAGAAAAGCCATTCACAAGCTGCCATAGTGATAAATTGTCCTAAGAATTTCTTAACCCGTATGCAGTGCCGAAACCACCTGCCAGATCTCTATACAGAATTAAACAACTTGGCAACTTTTGTGTCCCTTGTTGTCAGGATGCAGCTCAGAATGCATTTTAATAAAGTGACCATCTGGCACATACATTTGGTCTGACAAAGAGACCTTGACATTCTATGAAAACTCTCATTGAAAGCATGCAGATGACCAAATTTGCTAAGAAAAAGGCCATAAATTATCAATATTTTTTACATTGTGCCATTTAATTAAACTAATGCAGGTTACACTATCCCATTAAACTAAGCTATGTAGTCCTTATGTTTCCAAATTGAGCCAGCAGCGATAACACTTATAATTAAGGTAAATATGTTTTAATACAATATTTCATACATCGTAGAAAACTATTACATCTATTAAATCATTGAAATTCATAGTGTTTGAAATAATCAATAGTTTAATGTGAGTATTTACTGGATTTATATGGGTTTATCGAAGTTTAAAAGGTTGTCTGATCACAGACAACTCACTTGATATGGTAGAACCAAGTTGCACCTTGTATTTTTCCTGATTAAGAACCACTCCCTATATGTGTGTTTTTACCTATCTACAATTTGAAACATGATTTTAGCTTTGTTTAATTAAAAGATATATTTTAGGGGGTTTTGTATGGTTTCTTGTTTCATATTAGGGACCCTCACCTAATTTGATATTTGGTTTGCCCCACATTACCAGAATGACATTATGCAATATTACACATGAAAACAATTTTATGTAATTTTACATAATAGTGAAACTTTTTTAATTAAAAAATGAATATATATTGAAATGAGTGAGAGAGATTATTGAATTATTGTGTATGGCTGTTGAATTGGATAAGTAAAAGAATTGTGCAGAAACAACCACAAACGCACATTGGATATGAGAGGCTCTTTTAAAATTAGGATTGGCTAACTGCTGAATTTTCCAAAAATATTTGAATTGTGACAAATACATTTGTGGCAGATCGAGATAAAGAGAGGCTTGACATCTATAAAAAAAATGCAGTTATTAGAATAGAGAGAGAGACCCTCTGACCATAAGAGTTTACACTATACAGGCAAGAAAGGGAGATGACCTTTCTGACTGTAAAAGCTTACACTGTGTAGGAGAGACAGAGAAATAGAGAGAGACAGAAACCCATAGGGTGCTGACCATAAGCACTTTAACTGTACAGAAGAGACTTACCTAGTAATTCTGGACAATGCAAAAACATTCTTTTATACAAATTGTGCTCTACTGGGAGAACCGCTGATCTGTAATTGCTCAATTACTGACTGCTGATATGATAATCTGTAAGATGCTACTTAGGTCATTATGGGGAGGCCCTTGTAGCAGCACAAAATGATATCAGCCCAGTCTCTGATGCGTTTGCAATGAAGGAAATAGTAATGTGTATTTTTTTTGGAGAATTTAATCATAACATGTTCAAAATCATGTGAAACCATGCGTTAGGTGTCAAGTTCCCACCGCTCCACAGGAGGAATCTTGAACCATGTACTCTGTGGTCTCCCATTCTTCCTCAGCTGCAGAGGAGCCTGCTCAGCAGAGACATCGTTCCCAGCATCTTGCTCAAGCTGATGCTGTATGTCTGGTTACTGCTGCCATCCCAGGTCCAGCTATTGTAACGAGCATTAATCAGCAGTGAGCAGACACTCCTGGGACTAAGTCCTGCTTTTTGTCTTCTTAGCATGCCTGTGGGACGACCTCTCATTGTAGGTAAAAGGTCACATGCTCAGGTCCTCAAGCGGCTCTGATTGGACCACTGGCAAGGTTTCGGAAGGCTGCAGCTATAAAAGGGTTGCATAAACAGCTATTATATACAGAAATTGTGTGTGTGGATGCTTGTATATTGTCTGGTGAAAGCTCCTAATCATTCCCTTCCCTAGTGCTGTTGCTTGTGGTTGGGTGTCTGGAGCAAGTACAGCGCCAGATAGTGGAATCCAGCACAAAGGACGAGTACTGCGTCAATTTAACAACGTTCGCTAGTGCGGTGCCATGTGCAATTAGTGCGCTTTCCTGTCCTAGTTAGGGTGGTTAGCGGCGTCCGCCATAGCGGCGCTGCACGCACTCTGTGCGCTAAATCTATTATTTAGCTTTCCTTGGCACTGCAGGTGCGGTGCCGAACTCTAGTGGGTCTAACCTGTGTGTATTCTTTCTATACCACCATATACTGTCCGCCATTACCGAGCAGCAGGTAATATCTCTACAAGATGGACCCCGAGCTGTGAACGCACATTATAGCTTCCTTTATATTATTTGGTGTGTTCCGCCAGCCCTAACACCATGAATTTCAGGAAACTGAACTCGAGCTGGATGCAGTTTGATCCTCTCGTCACTAGTATAAAGTTTTTAAGTACTTTTTTCTCTTTCTAACAAAAGTCAACCCCTTTTCCAAAAAATAACTAAATAAAAAGTGCTAAGTAGGTGTATATTCAAAAGGTCATAATGAGGAATAGCGTGTATTTTTTTGTCATTTACCGATATAAAATTTGACTAGTAAAATAAATATTCAATAAAAGCATATTTTGTGAGATAGGCATAAGCAATTAATGGGTTTTGAGGATTTAATGGTATCCTTTATTCCACCTTTTACAAAAAAGATTGTGCTTGAAGTGAAAAAAAACTGGTGACTAGAAAACACATTGTCTCTGACAGACATTAATTTCAGATTTTTTTCTTTGGCTTTCTACTGCTTTTCTTCATTAAAGTCAAAAAGAAAAAAAAATAAATTGTAATTCAAATGCAGTAAGAAAAATACCATTTAAATTATATCACTGATCAATCACTCAGTCAAGCACTGCACTTGGCACCTCTCCTTTTACTCTCCCGCTTTATCAATCAAATTTTACAATATATTATTCATAAATTGCTATACTCAACTTCTTCAGTGTTGAATTTGCACAGCATACAGCATTACAGTCTGTAGCATTTGTCCATTGCTTGAGGGATTCCTCTTCCTAGCTCTATCGTTTAACTGTGAGCTCTGACTCTCATTAAACTACACCACGCTAAAATGGCTGCTGCATTCCATGCTTCAGCTTTTATAAAGGCTATGATAGTCCTTCAAATTTGACTGAGCTATGTCATGGGAAGTGATCGCTGCAATACATCACAGAAAATTAGATGCACCACACCTTCATAAGATATAATTTAACGTCAACCAATTTGCGAATCATCAGGAGAAAAAAATACAGAGCTGCACTGCCTTAGAGTATAACAATGGTCCTATTGCTGTTTGATAAAACATTGGATAGCACTCGTCCAAGCTAAATGTTTGTATGAGTGAGGCCTTACTGGGATTGTGGTGCCACACTTCAGTGCTGATGTACCAGATTGTAAACATACTATATTACATAGGTATTACATATTATAGCGATACATAGCGGACAGATATGGTTTCACAGTCACTCAGTGTGACTGTGAATTGGTTGATCTGAGATATACTGCTGGAACAGCATTATAAAAGATAAATGTTTTGACATGGTGCAAATAAAGAGGGTCAGTATACAGTGGCTTGCAAAAGTATTCGGCTAACTGAAACTTTTCAACCTTTTCCCAAATATCATGCTTCAAACATAAAGATACCAAATGTAAATTTTTGGTGAAGAATCAACATCAAGGGGAACACAATCGTGAAGTTGAATGAAATTTATTGGTTATTTTAAAGTTTGGGGAAATTCAAAAACTGAATAGTGGGGCATGCAATATTATTCGGCCCCTTTACTTTCAGTGCAGCAATCTCACGCTAGAAGTTCATTGTGGATATCTGAATGATCCAATGTTGTCTTAAGTGCCTAATGATCATAAATATAATCCATCAGTGTGCAATCAAGTCTCCGCATAAATGCACCTGCTCTGTGATAGTCTCAGGGTTTTGTTTGAAGCACAGAGAGCATCATAAAGACCAAGGAACACAACAGGCAGGTCCGTGTTACTGTTGGGGAGAAGTTTAAAGCTGGATTTGGATACAAAATGATTTCCAAAACTTTAAACATCCCAAGGAGCACTGTGTAAGTGATCATATTGAAATAGAAGTACTATCATACCACTGCAAATCTACCAAGACCTGGCCGTCCCTCTAAACTTTCATCTCAAACAAGGAGAAGAGATCAGCCAAGAGGCCCATGATCACTCTGGATGAACTGCAGAGATCTACAGCTGAGGTGGGATAGTCTCTCCATAGGACAACAATCAGTTGTACACTGCACAAATCTGGCCTTAATGAAGAGGGGCAAGAAGAAAGCCATTTCTCAAAGATATTCATGAAAAGTCTCGTTTAAAGTTTGCAACAAGCCACCTGGGAGACACACCAAACATGTGGAAGAAGGTGCTCTGGTCAGATGAAACCAAAATCGAACTTTTTGCCAACAATGCCAAACAATATGTTTGGCGAAAGGCAACACAGCTTATCACCCTGAACACACCATCCCCACTGTCAAACATGGTGGTGGCTGCATCATGGTTTGGGCTTGCTTTCTTCAGCAGGGACAGGGAAGATGGTTACAATTGATGGAAAGATGGATGGAGCCAAATACAGGACCATTCTTGAAGAAAACGTGTTTGAGTCTGCAAAAGACTTGAGACTGGGACAGAGATTTGTCTTCCAATAAGAAAATGATCCCAAACATAAAGCAAAATCTACAATGGAATGGTTCACAAATAAATGTATCCAGGCGTTAGAATGACCAAGTCAAAGTCCAGACCTCAATCCAATCGATAATCTGTGGAAAGAGCTGAAAACTGCTGTTCACAAACGATCTCCATCAAACCTCACTGAGCTCGATCTGTTTGCCAAGGAAGAATGGGCAAGAATTTCAGTCTCTCGATGTACAAAACTGATAGAGACATAACCCAAGCGACTTGCAGCTGTAATCGAAGCAAAAGGTGGTGCAAGAAAGTATTAAGTTAAAGGGGCCGAATAATATTGCACACCAACTTTTCAGTTTTTGAATTTCCACCAAAATTTTAAGTTACCAATAAATTTCGTTCAACTTCACAATTGTGTTCCACTTGTTTTTGATATTTCACCAAAAATTTACATTTGGTATCTTTATGTTTGAAGCATGATATGTGGGAAAAGGTTGAAAAGTTCCAGGGAGCCAAATACTTTTGCAAGGCACTGTAAATTGCTCATTGCTAGTTGTACAACTAATACCAAATTCTGAATTCACAGCTTGTGTGTCACAGAAAGTATAACTCTTGTATTTGAGATGCAAAAATCCAATAAGTGTGTTTTTGTGTGTTTTCTTCTGAAAGAGCAATCTCCACAATACTGAAACTTAAGGTACCTTCACACATAACGATATTGTTAACGATATCGTTGCTATTTGTGACGTAGCAACGATATCGTTAATGAAATCGTTATGTGTGACAGCGACCAACGATCAGGCCCCTGCTGGGAGATCGTTGGTCGCTGAATAAAGTCCAGAACTTTATTTCGTCGCTGGACTCCCTGCTGACATCGCTGGATCGGCGTGTGTGACACCGATCCAGCGATGTCTTCACTGGTAACCATGGTAAACATCGGGTAACTAAGCGCAGGGCCGCGCTTAGTAACCCGATGTTTACCCTGGTTACCATGCTAAAAGTAAAAAAAAACAAACAGTACATATATAATGGAACTAGAGAGAGTACAAAGGAGGGCAACAAAATTAATAAAGGGGATGGGAGAACTACAATACCCAGATAGATTAGCGAAATTAGGATTATTTAGTCTAGAAAAAAGACGACTGAGGGGCGATCTAATAACCATGTATAAGTATATAAGGGGACAATACAAATATCTCGCTGAGGATCTGTTTATACCAAGGAAGGTGACGGGCACAAGGGGGCATTCTTTGCGTCTGGAGGAGAGAAGGTTTTTCCACCAACATAGAAGAGGATTCTTTACTGTTAGGGCAGTGAGAATCTGGAATTGCTTGCCTGAGGAGGTGGTGATGGCGAACTCAGTCGAGGGGTTCAAGAGAGGCCTGGATGTCTTCCTGGAGCAGAACAATATTGTATCATACAATTATTAGGTTCTGTAGAAGGACGTAGATCTGGGTATTTATTATGATGGAATATAGGCTGAACTGGATGGACAAATGTCTTTTTTCGGCCTTACTAACTATGTTACTATGTTACTATGTTACATACTTACCTACCGCTGTCTGTCCTCCAGCGCTGTGCTCTGCTCTCCTCCTGTACTGGCTGTGAGCCGGAAAGCAGAGCGGTGACGTCACCGCTCTGCTTTCCGGCTCCCAGACAGTACAGGAGGAGAGCAGAGAAGCAGAGCGCAGCGCTGGAGGACATACGGCTGTAGGTAAGTATGTACTGTTTGTTTTTTTTTACTTTTAGCATGGTAACCAGGGTAAACATCGGGTTACTAAGCGCGGCCCTGCGCTTAGTTACCCGATGTTTACCCTGGTTACCGGCATCGTTGGTCGCTGGAGAGCGGTCTGTGTGACAGCTCTCCAGCGACCAAACAGCGACGCTGCAGCGATTCGGATCGTTGTCGGTATCGCTGCAGCGTCGCTAAATGTGAAGGGGCCTTTAGACACAACTGTTTACCAACCAAAGTATGCAAGTTGGTTAAATTATATTTTTTTGCCTTTGCAGGTTGCTTTAATTCCTGTGAAGCACCTAAAGGGTTTAAAAACACTTCTGGAATGTGATTTTGAGCACATTGAGAGGTATAGTTTTTAAATTTGTGTAACTTCTGGGTATTTTCTGCAATATAGGCTCTTCAAAGTCACTTTGAACAGGATGTGGTCCCTAAAAAAATAACGGTTTTGTAAATTTTGTTGGAAGAATGACAAATAGCTGATAAACTTTAACCCTTCTTGCTTTATAACAAAAAAAATATGTCAAACAATTATACTGATGTAAAGTAAACATATAGGAATTGTTATTTATGATTTATTTTATATATCATGACTTACTGGTTTAACACCTTTACCCCTGAGGGAGGTTTTCATGTTAATGACAGAGCCAATTTTTGCAATTCTGACCACTGTCCCTTTATGAGGTAATGACTCTGGAACGCTTCAATGGACCATGATGATTCTTTGACTGCTTTCTCCTGACATTTTGTACATCATGATAGTGGTAAAATTTAATTGATTTGACTTGCATTTATTTGTAGAAAAATGGAAATTTGGCTACAATTTTGAATATTACAGAGATATGTCACACAAAATATTTAATATGTAAAGTTTCCCACATGTCTACTTTCCATCAGCACAAATTTGGAACCAATATTTTTTTGTTAGGAAGTTATAAGGGTTAAAATTTAAACAGCAATTTCTTACTTTTACAACAGCAATTATTTTGGCGGACCACATCACATTTGAAGTCGCTTTGAGGGGTGAATATGATAGAAAATTCCAAAAAGTGACACCATTTTAAAAACTGCACCCTTCAAGGTGCTCAAAGCCACTTTTAAGAAGTTTATTAACACTTCAGTTTCTTTACATGAATTTTTGGAATATTTAAAAAAGTGAACTTTTTTCACAAAATGTTTTATTTCAGATCCAATTTTTTTTTTATTTTACCAAAGGTAACAAGATAAATTGAACTCAAAATGTTGTAATTTGTCCTGATTACAGTGATACCCTATATATGGGGGTGAACCACTGTCTGCGCATGGCAGAGTTCGGAAAGGAAAGAACACCGTTTGACTTTTTCAACACAAAATTGGCTGGAATTGAGATTGGACATCATATTGCATTTGGAGAGCCCCTGATGTGCTTAAACAGAGGAAACCCCCCTGAAGTGGCACCGATATGGAAACTAGACCTCCACACGGAGCTTATCCAGATGTGTGGTGAGCATTTTGAACCCCCAAGTGCTTCACAGAAGTTTATAACGTAGAGCCATAAAAATAAAAAATCATATTTTTTCCACAAAAATTATCTTTTCACCCCACATTTTTTATTTTACCAAGGGTAACAGGAGAAAAGGACCCCAAGAGATGTTGTGCAATTTGTCCTGAGTACGTTGACACCCAATATATGGGTGCATGTCACAGCTCGGAAGGGAAGGAGCGTCGTTTGACTTTTTCAATGCAAATGTGGCTGGAATTGAAATTGGAAGCCATGTCACGTTTCTAGAGCCCCTGATGTGCCTAAACAATGTAAATCTCCCAAAAGTGACCCCATTTTGAAAACTAGACCCTCCAAGGAACTTATCTAGATGTGTGGTGAGCACTTTCAACCCTCAATTGTTTCATTTCAATTTATAACGTAAAGCCGTGAAATTAAAAAACAATCATATTTTTTCCACAAAAATAATCTTTTCGCCACCATTTTTTTTAAACCAAGGGAAACAGGAGAAATTAGACCCCAAAAGTTGTTGTGCAATTTCTCTTGAGTACTCCCATACCCCATATGTAAGGGAATACTACTTTTGAGGCACAATGCAAAGCTCAGAAAGGAAGAAGAGGCATCATATATGAGTTCAGATTTTGCTGCACTGGTTTGAGGGTACCATGTCACATTGGCAGAGCCCCTAAGGTACCAGAACAACAGAAACCCCTATATGTGAACTCATTTTACAAACTATTCTCCTCAGTGAATTAATCTAGGTGTGCAGTAATCATATTAACACCACATGTGCCTCACAGAATTTTATAAGCACTGATCGGTGAAGAAAGAATAAATCACATTTTTGCCAATAAAATGTTGTTTTAGCCCCAAGTTTAAAATTTTTCTAAGTGCTAATAGGAACTATTTTACAACAAACTGAGGTCCATTTTTTCCTGAGTGTGCGAAAACCTACATGTAATCGAGAAATGTTTTTCAAGCACAGTGCAAAGCTCAGAAGGAAAGGAGTGCCAGATTTTACGGTTATGGTTTGCTGGTAACATTACCCATTGGGAGAGCCCGTGAGGTGCCAGAACAGAACCCCCCATAAGTGACCCCATTTTAGGAATTACACCTCTCAATGAAATAATTTAGGGGTGCAATGATCATATTGACACCATGGGTGTGTCACAGAATTTTATACCATTGTGTAGACAAAATAACAATTTTCACCACCAAAATTTGTTTTAGCCAAAGATTTTACATTTTTACACCGCTCGCAGCGGTGACAGCCAGAGTTCGCCGGAGGGGTGAGTATATCCATACTTTTTATTTTTTTTTCTTTAGTTTTTACATGAATATGGATCTCAGGGCCTGAAGGAGAGTCTCCTCCAGACCCTTGGAACCATACGCACCGCACACGCCGATTCCAATTTCCGATATCGCAAAAATATCGGAACTCGGTATCGGAATTCCGATACAGCAAATATCGGCCGATACCCGATATTTGCAGTATCGGAATGCTCAACACTAGTCACGAGCCATCAAAGAAAGAACAACTGCTTACATTTTTGCGTCAGAAGCAGTGTGAAATATTGGTGGAAATCATGGTTATTCCACAAAATATGAATTTCTGAACTCTTCCTGACTTAAAACATAAGTATTGTTGTTTCTAAATGATTATGAAACTGTTTTCTTTGCATTATTTGAAATCGGAAAGCACTGGGTATTTTTTAATTTTGACCTTTTTTCTTTGTCAGAAGAAAAAAAATATTGCTTGGAAATTCGGAGATATGTTGTTAGAAGTTTATAGAATAAAAGAAAAATTTACATTTTACTCAAAAATATACCTATAAGGAGAAAAATCAGACAAACTGAACATTTTGCAATCATCTCTTAATTTTTGCAAGAGCTGTATATCTCTTTAACAGGTCACATTCCTGTTGGACATGGTATTCAAAAATACTTCTAATTACCTTTATCTACTATCCACACAACAGGTAGGTTTCCTTCTCCCACCTTTGTTTACCTTTTTCCCCATCCTTGTCTGAACAAGAGTGGATATATTCTTTTGTTTAATTTGCTGCACAATCCTGCTTACTGTAAACAGTTATATATTGATTGATAATGTTAGATAAACTGCTGTTTAACTGGATGAAATGCTGAATCTTGGCCATCTTATTGGATGTACATACTTTATTTTTGTCTTTTTTTCTTTATGTATTTATTTTGTATCTCTATTGTAGTAATTGAGGATGGTAACTCAGACCGAAAGGTTTGTACTTTACTACCATAAAGTGGACTGCATTAATTTTTTATTGGATTTACTACTAATAAAAAGATTGCACTGTCGCTCTATCCAAGAATGGTGAGGTGAAGGCTTAAGAAGTGGCTGGTGAATCAAACATGTTCTGTGTAAACTCCTGTCAGTGACTAGGAGGCTCGAAAATACATAAAATGATCACTGTGCTAAAAAAGCTGCTGAAGCTAATAGGTATGCATTAAAATGTTATGCATGTATGCTAAACAGGATGAATGCAGTACTTACTGCAAGAAAAGGGCACACAGCAACAAGTGACAGCAAAAAGTACAGCCAAGAAGCAACGAAGAGTGGTGGTGGTGGGAGACTCACTACTGAGAGGCACCGAAGCAGCCATCTGCAGACCGGACATAACTGCAAGAGAAGTATGCTGCCTTCCAGGTGCGATGATCAAGGATGTGACCGATAGGATACCAAAGCTCTTCAGCTCCAAGGACGTCCACCCATTTCTTCTGATACATGTTGGCACCAATGACACGGCAAGGAAGGACCTACCGACAATCTGCAAGGACTTTGAAGAGTTGGGGAAGAAAGTAAAGGAACTGGATGCACAGGTAGTTTTTTCTTCTATCCTTCCAGTAGACGGGCATGGCACCAGGAGATGGAACAGGATCCTTGATGCAAACAACTGGCTAAGACGATGGTGCAGACAACAAGGATTTGGATTCCTGGACCACGGTGTGAATTACTGGTATGATGGACTCCTCGCCAGAGACGGACTACACCTCAACAAACCTGGGAAACACACATTCGCCAGAAGACTCGCTACACTCATCAGGAGGGCGTTAAACTAGAAGAAGAGGGGACGGGAAGAAAAACATTAGACTCGAACAAAGACGACCCAGGAAAACATACTCAGAAGGGAGGTAAGAACATTTCTAAAACAATTCACAGTGAGGAGATTGGAACAAAACAAAATCCTCTAAACTGCATGCTCGCAAACGCCAGAAGCCTGACAAACAAGATGGAAGAACTAGAAGCAGAAATATCTACAGGTAACTTTGACATAGTGGGAATAACCGAGACATGGTTAGATGAAAGCTATGACTGGGCAGTTAACTTACAGGGTTACAGTCTGTTTAGAAAGGATCGTAAAAATCGGAGAGGAGGAGGGGTTTGTCTCTATGTAAAGTCTTGTCTAAAGTCCACTTTAAGGGAGGATATTAGCGAAGGGAATGAGGATGTCGAGTCCATATGTGTTGAAATTCATGGAGGGAAAAATGGTAACAAAATTCTCATTGGGGTCTGTTACAAACCCCCAAATATAACAGAAAGCATGGAAAGTCTACTTCTAAAGCAGATAGATGAAGCTGCAACCCATAATGAGGTCCTGGTTATGGGGGACTTTAACTACCCGGATATTAACTGGGAAACAGAAACCTGTGAAACCCATAAAGGCAACAGGTTTCTGCTAATAACCAAGAAAAATTATCTTTCACAATTGGTGCAGAATCCAACCAGAGGAGCAGCACTTTTAGACCTAATACTATCTAATAGACCTGACAGAATAACAAATCTGCAGGTGGTTGGGCATTTAGGAAATAGCGACCACAATATTGTGCAGTTTCACCTGTCTTTCACTAGGGGGACTTGTCAGGGAGTCACAAAAACATTGAACTTTAGGAAGGCAAAGTTTGAACAGCTTAGAGATGCCCTTAATCTGGTAGACTGGGACAATATCCTCAGAAATGAGAATACAGATAATAAATGGGAAATGTTTAAGAACATCCTAAATAGGCAGTGTAAGCGGTTTATACCTTGTGGGAATAAAAGGACTAGAAATAGGAAAAACCCAATGTGGCTAAACAAAGAAGTAAGACAGGCAATTAACAGTAAAAAGAAAGCATTTGCACTACTAAAGCAGGATGGCACCATTGAAGCTCTAAAAAACTATAGGGAGAAAAATACTTTATCTAAAAAACTAATTAAAGCTGCCAAAAAGGAAACAGAGAAGCACATTGCTAAGGAGAGTAAAACTAATCCCAAACTGTTCTTCAACTATATCAATAGTAAAAGAATAAAAACTGAAAATGTAGGCCCCTTAAAAAATAGTGAGGAAAGAATGGTTGTAGATGACGAGGAAAAAGCTAACATATTAAACACCTTCTTCTCCACGGTATTCACGGTGGAAAATGAAATGCTAGGTGAAATCCCAAGAAACAATGAAAACCCTATATTAAGGGTCACCAATCTAACCCAAGAAGAGGTGCGAAACCGGCTAAATAAGATTAAAATAGATAAATCTCCGGGTCCGGATGGCATACACCCACGAGTACTAAGAGAACTAAGTAATGTAATAGATAAACCATTATTTCTTATTTTTAGTGACTCTATAGCGACAGGGTCTGTTCCGCAGGACTGGCGCATAGCAAATGTGGTGCCAATATTCAAAAAGGGCTCTAAAAGTGAACCTGGAAATTATAGGCCAGTAAGTCTAACCTCTATTGTTGGTAAAATATTTGAAGGGTTTCTGAGGGATGTTATTCTGGATTATCTCAATGAGAATAACTGTTTAACTCCATATCAGCATGGGTTTATGAGAAATCGCTCCTGTCAAACCAATCTAATCAGTTTTTATGAAGAGGTAAGCTATAGGCTGGACCACGGTGAGTCATTGGACGTGGTATATCTCGATTTTTCCAAAGCGTTTGATACCGTGCCGCACAAGAGGTTGGTACACAAAATGAGAATGCTTGGTCTGGGGGAAAATGTGTGTAAATGGGTTAGTAACTGGCTTAGCGATAGAAAGCAGAGGGTGGTTATAAATGGTATAGTCTCTAACTGGGTCGCTGTGACCAGTGGGGTACCGCAGGGGTCAGTATTGGGACCTGTTCTCTTCAACATATTCATTAATGATCTGGTAGAAGGTTTACACAGTAAAATATCGATATTTGCAGATGATACAAAACTATGTAAAGCAGTTAATACAAGAGAAGATAGTATTCTGCTACAGATGGATCTGGATAAGTTGGAAACTTGGGCTGAAAGGTGGCAGATGAGGTTTAACAATGATAAATGTAAGGTTATACACATGGGAAGAGGGAATCAATATCACCATTACACACTGAACGGGAAACCACTGGGTAAATCTGACAGGGAGAAGGACTTGGGGATCCTAGTTAATGATAAACTTACCTGGAGCAGCCAGTGCCAGGCAGCAGCTGCCAAGGCAAACAGGATCATGGGGTGCATTAAAAGAGGTCTGGATACACATGATGAGAGCATTATACTGCCTCTGTACAAATCCCTAGTTAGACCGCACATGGAGTACTGTGTCCAGTTTTGGGCACCGGTGCTCAGGAAGGATATAATGGAACTAGAGAGAGTACAAAGGAGGGCAACAAAATTAATAAAGGGGATGGGAGAACTACAATACCCAGATAGATTAGCGAAATTAGGATTATTTAGTCTAGAAAAAAGACG
The DNA here is from genome assembly GCF_032444005.1 of Ranitomeya imitator. Lineage (NCBI taxonomy): Eukaryota > Metazoa > Chordata > Amphibia > Anura > Dendrobatidae > Ranitomeya > Ranitomeya imitator. The sequence goes on from NC_091284.1 coordinate 627,965,508, forward strand.
ACTGAGGGGCGATCTAATAACCATGTATAAGTATATAAGGGGACAATACAAATATCTCGCTGAGGATCTGTTTATACCAAGGAAGGTGACGGGCACAAGGGGGCATTCTTTGCGTCTGGAGGAGAGAAGGTTTTTCCACCAACATAGAAGAGGATTCTTTACTGTTAGGGCAGTGAGAATCTGGAATTGCTTGCCTGAGGAGGTGGTGATGGCGAACTCAGTCGAGGGGTTCAAGAGAGGCCTGGATGTCTTCCTGGAGCAGAACAATATTGTATCATACAATTATTAGGTTCTGTAGAAGGACGTAGATCTGGGTATTTATTATGATGGAATATAGGCTGAACTGGATGGACAAATGTCTTTTTTCGGCCTTACTAACTATGTTACTATGTTACTATGTTACTGTTGTAACCAAAGGTTGTACAGTGTACTGGAAATCCGGTTGCAGGGGTAAAGAGATGATGATCCACCGTCTGCTGGTGCTACATGTGATGTGCACAGTGTTAGGTCTGGCAGAACGCACCTAGTATATTAACATAACATAGTAACATAGTTATTAAGGTTGAAGGAAGACTATAAGTCCATCTAGTTCAACCTATAGCCTAACCTAACATGCCCTAACATGTTGATCCAGAGGAAGGCAAAAAAACCCATGTGGCAAAGAGTAAGCTCCACATAGGGGAAAAATTTCCTTCCCGACAACACAAATGGCAATCAGACTGGTTCCCTGGATCAACAACCTAACAAGGAATCTAGTATATATACCCTGTAACATTATACTTTTCAAGAAAGGCATCCAGTCCCCTCTTAAATTTAAGTAATGAATCACTCAGTACTAGTGTTGAGCATTCCGATACCGCAAGTATCGGGTATCGGCCGATACTTGCGGTATCGGAATTCCGATACCGAGATCCGATACTTTTGTGATATCGGGTATCGGTATCGGATCAATAGGGATGTGTAAAATAAAGAATTAAAATAAAAAATATTGATATGCTCACTTCTCCGGCGGCCCCTGGACATCACGCTGCTAACCGGGAGGCTTCTTTGTTTAAAATGCGCGCCTTTAGGACCTGCGAATGATGTCCCGGCTTCTGATTGGTCGCGTGCCGCCCATGTGACCGGCACGCGACCAATCAGAAGCCGTGATGTCATTCGCAGGTCCTCAATTCCTAGAATTAGGAGTTTAGTGAATGAGAATGACGTCGCGGCTTCTGATTGGTCGCGTGCCGCCCATGTGACCGGCACGCGACCAATCAGAAGCCGCGACGTCATTCTCATTCACAAAAACTCCTAATTCTAGGAATTGAGGACCTGCGAATGACGTCACGGCTTCTGATTGGTCGCGTGCCGGTCACATGGGCGGCACGCGACCAATCAGAAGCCAGGACGTCATTCGCAGGTCCTAAAGGCGCGCATTTTAAACAAAGAAGCCTCCCGGTTAGCAGCGTGATGTCCAGGGGCCGCCGGAGAGGTGAGCATATCAATATTTTTTATTTTAATTCTTTCTTTTACACATCCCTATGGATCCCAGGGCCTGAAGGAGAGTTTCCTCTCCTTCAGACCCTGGGAACCATGAGAATACCTTCCGATACTTGATGTCCCATTGACTTGTATTGGTATCGGATATCGGTATCGGCGATATCCGATATTTTTTGGGAATCGGCCGATACTATCCGATACTGATACTTTCAAGTATCGGACAGTATCGCTCAACACTACTCAGTACAACATCATATGGCAGAGAGTTCCATAGTCTCACTGCTCTTACAGTAAAGAACCCGCGTCTGTTATTATGCTTAAACCTTCTTTCCTCCAGACGTAGACGATGCCCTCTTGTCCCTGTCTCAGGTCTATGATTAAAAAGATCATCAGAAAGGTCTTTGTACTGTCCTCTCATATATTTATACATTAACATAAGATCACCCCTTAGCCTTTGTTTTTCCAAACTAAATAGCCCCAAGTGTATTAACCTATCTTGATATTGCAGACCCCCCAGTCCTCTAATAACCTTGGTCGCTCTTTCCTGCACCCGCTCCAGTTCATCTATGTCTTTCCTATACACTGTAGACCAGAACTGTGCACAGTATTCTAAGTGTGATCGAACTAGTGACTTGTATAGAGGTAAAATTATGTTCTCCTCATGAGCATCTATGCCTCTTTTAATGCATCCCATTATTTTATTTGCCTTTGTAGCAGCTGCCTGACACTGGCCACTAAATGTGAGTTTGTCATACGCCGAGGTCTTTTTCATTGACGGTTTTGCCCAGAGTTTTAGAATTAAGCACATAGTTATACATGTTATTACTTCTAACCAAGTTCATGACTTTACATTTATCCCCATTAAAGCTTATTTGCCACTTATCAGCTCAAGCTTCTAGTTTAGTGTCACCTGCAAATATTGAAATTCCACTCTGTATGCCCCCTACAAGATCATTAATAAATATATTAAAAAGAAGAGGGCCCAATAGTGACCCCTGTGGTACCCCACTGCTAACCGCGACCCAGTCCGAGTGTGTTCCATTAATAACCACCCTTTGTTTCCTATCCCTGAGCCAGCTCTTAGCCCACTTACACATATTTTCCCCGATCCCCATTATTCTCATTTTATGTATCAACCTTTGTGTGGCACTGTATCAAAAGCTTTTGAAAAGTCCATATACACTACATCCACTGGGTTCCCTTGGTCCAGTCCGGAACTTAACTCTTCATAGAAATTGATCAGATTAGTCTGACAGGAACGGTCCCTAGTAGACCCATGTTAGTATTGGGTCATGAGGTTATTACTCTTCAGATACTCCAGTATAGCATCCCTTAGAATGCCCTCCAGGATTTTACCCACAGTAGAGGTTGAGCTTACTGGCCTATAATTTCTGAGTTCAGTTTTTGTCCCCTTTTTGAATATTGGCACCACATTTGCTATATGCCAGTCCTGTGGTCCTGTGGACTCTTTAAAGATTGAAAATAATGAACTAACAATGACTGTACTTAATTCCTGCAGTACCCGGGGGTGTATCCCATCTGGGCCCGGAGATTTGTCAATTATAGTGATTTTTAGATGCTGACGTACTTCCTGCTGGGTTAAGCAGGTGACACTTAATGGAGAATTTTTGTTATCACTGATCATATTGTCCGCCATGGAATTTTCTTGTGTAAATACTGTTGAAATAAAGTCATTTAGCATATTGGCTTTTTCCTCATCCTCATTCACCATTTCACCCAGACTTTTTTTAAGGGGGCCAACACTATCATTTTTTAGTTTCTTACTATTTACATAGTTAAATAATATTTTGGAATTATTTTTACTCTCTCTGGCAATGAGTCTCTCTGTCTCAATCTTAGCTGTCTTGATTTGCTTTTTACAGAATTTATTTATTTTCTGTATTTATTTAATGCCTCATCACTACCTACTTCCTTTAATACTCTAAATGCTTTCTTTTTGTCCCTTATTGCGCCCCTTACAGCTCTATTTAGCCATATTGGTTTCCTCCTATTTCTAGTATGTTTATTCCCATACGGTATATACTGTGCACAGGTCCTATTCAGGATGCTAATAAACGTCTCCCATTTTCTTTGTGTATTTTTATGTTTCAGGATATCGTCCCAGTTAATTGCTCTAAGATCATCTCTCGTCGGTTGGAAATTTGCCCTTCTGAAGTTTAGTGTCCTTTTAACCCTTCTACTACACATCTTATTAAAGGAAACATGAAAACTTATTATTTTGTGATCACTATTTCCCAAGTGACCCCCAACCCTTATATTTGATATTCGCACCATGTATATTTAGATGTAATTATTGGTGCGTTCGCAGCCCGGGGTCCACCATGCAGGAGACAAACCTGCTGCTAGCAAATGGCGGCACAATATGGTGGTATAAGCAAATTCTGTTACTTCACAGAGTCGCACAGAAGGGAAAACGCTGTGCCCTGTTAGCGTCACAGGTGAACACAGCTGTCTAACAGAGCAAAAGCAATCAGTGGTCAGGGAGTAGCAAGCACACAAGCACCTCCTCTTCGGTTTCGGTGGAGCCGGAATTCTTATGACATTATGCCAGCCCTGAATTCACCATACAAAACTCCTCACCGGAGGTGCCGGTATTCTAGTGGCTTATTTCAGCCGGACCCTGACCACAAGCAGACAAGACCACTGAATAGCAAAAGCTCATGACATAAGCTGATCCTAGCACATGGCCATGTGGACATGCAAACCTTTTCTAGCTGCAGCAACTTCAGGACCTTCCTAGAGGACCAATGAGAGCTGCCACAGTACCAGAGCAATTTCAGGACCTTCCTACATGACTAATGGGAGCTGCCACAGTACCTGAGCAACTTCAGGACCTTCCTAGAGGACCAATGGTAGCTGCTGCAGTACCTGAGAATGGGACCCCTGAACTCCAATGAGAGGTCTTACCTTGGGCATGCTCAGAAGGGGAAAAGCAGGACTTAGTCCCAGAGACGTCTGCTCGCCGCTGACCAGTTCTAGCTACAATGGCTGAGCCTGGAAAGGCAGCAGTAACCATCTGCACAGTATCAGGCTGAGCCAGACGCTGAGACCGACGTCTCCACTGAGCAGGCTCCACTGCGGCTGGAGAAGAATGGGAAACTGCAGCAGAGATGGTTCGAGACTCCTTCTGTGCAGAGGAGGGAACTCAACCCCTAAGACACAGTGCTGATGATAGCAAGCAGTTTCTATAGATAGCAGTGCTGCTCGGTGTTGCCTGTTGAGCAGGGAGAGAGATGTCGGCCTCACGCATCAGGATGGGAATGAGAAATGTTCGACCGTCAGCTGTTCCTGCAGGCACTAAGTAAAATGCCAATGATTGCTGTGTAGTCAGTGGAGAGCAGTGCTCCTGGGTCTTGCCTGCTGTGCAGGGAGAAAGAGAAACGCCTCATGTGCTCCGGCCGGAAGCAGCGCCAAGGCTGTGGCGTGAATGGTGAGGAGGCGGAGCTACACGTGACGTCATGGAATAACAGCCTCTTTACCCCAGCAACTGGATCTCCAAAACACTGTACCACTTATGTTTATAACTGTAAGTACTGCATTCATTCTGTTTAGCATAGATGCATAAAATTTTAATTAGTGATAAGCGAGTGTACTCGTTGCTCTGGTTTTCCAGAGCACGCTCGGGTGACCTCTGAGTATTTATGACTGCTTGGATATTTAGCTTTCATCGCACAAAGTGAAAGGATAAACAAAAATATATAGGATTGAGAGTCCTCAGTGGTTGATAACTTTTAATGGCTAACTGAAAAGATGGTAACAAATTGCAAGCTTTCAAGACTACACAGGTCTCTTCATCAGGCAAAGACTAAAAGAAATTCTGAAGAATCACATATTTAAGCAGAACATAGCACAGAAAAAAAAATCTTTATTGATTAAACTGTTCATGGAACATTTTTAGCTGTGGCTCAGACTCCGTCCAGATGATTAAAATGTCATCAATTTAGCGGTAGTATGGCAGAGGCCTGATGGAACATGAGGACAAGAAGTCGCTTTCAAGCTTGGCCATGAAAAGATTTGCATACTGTGGGGCCACAAGATACCAGGTACTTTCAGGTGCGTCACTTCTAATGTGGTGTACCTAATTATTTGTACTAAATGTCTAACTGGGGGTCTGTGTGTTGGGGAGACAGGGCAAAAGCTTAGAACAAGAATGAATTCTCACCGCCACACAATAAGAGAAAAAAGAATGGATCTACCTGTGGCAATACATTTTTGTCTCCCAAATCATAACATTATGGACATGAAATTACTTGTGTTAAAAGGTAGCTTCAAATCTCAGAGAGACAGAAGAGTCTGGGAATATAAACTGATGACGACCTTTGACTGTCTTAGTGGAGGAATGAATGTGTCGCACGGATTTATGTCTTTTTACATCAACTAAGGAACTTGCCGCTCAGACTATGAGGGGTCATCACAACAAAGACCGCAATCAGAGGACATAAAAACAATCCTTATCTAAGAACTGGCCCAATATTTATGGACATAACTGTTTACCACTCATGGTAATTCTGCTTCATGTCACCTGTCTTATGCATGGTTTTTCCTTTTTTTTCTGTGCTATGTTGTGCATAAATATATGATTCTTCAGAATTTCTTTTAGTCTTTACCTGATGAAGAGACCTGTGTAGTCTCGAAAGCTTGCAATTTGTTACCATATTTTCAGTTAGCCATTAAAAAGGTATCGACCACTGAGGACTCTCAATTCTAAATATTTTTCTATCTAATGGCTAACACGGTACCAAGATATATATCTTTCCCAGATCTAAATGGAGGATACCAGAATGTACCGCATCTTTATGGAACTAAAACCACTTCTGAAGAAATATGCACAAATGTACAGCGACATTTTTTTCCTATCTAAATGCAAAAAGGAGAATCTAATTCCCAAAGGACTCTGGATTACAAACCCAATTCTTTATACCTACAATACCTATTATGCACAAAACCTGTGTCACAGGACTTCTGAGAGATTAACCCCTTTCTGCCATCAGACGTACTATTGCGTCCATGGGGGGTGGGCCCTACTTCCCAAGGACGCAATAGTACGTCATATGCGATCGGCAGCGCTCACGGGGGGAGCGGCGCCGATCGCGGCCGGGTGTCAGCTGCCTATCGCAGCTGACATCCGGCACTATGTGCCAGGAGCGGTCACGGACCGCCCCCGGCACATTAACCCCCGGCACACCGCGATCAAAGATGATCGCGATGTGCCGGCGGTGCAGGGAAGCACCGCGCAGGGAGGGGGCTCCCTGCATGCTTCCCTGAGACCCCCGCAGCAACGCGATGTAATCGCGTTGCTGCGAGGGTCTTGCCGCCCTCCCTCCCTGCTCCAGGTCCCGGATCCAAGATGGCCGCGGATCCGGGTCCTGCAGGGAGGGAGGTGGCTTCACAGAGCCTGCTCAGAGCAGGCACTGTGAAGCCTGCACTGCTGCATGTCAGATCAGTGATCTGACAGAGTGCTGTGCAAACTGTCAGATCACTGATCTGTGATGTCCCCCCCTGGGACAAAGTAAAAAAGTAAAAAAAAAAATTTCCAAATGTGTAAAAAAAATAAAAAAAAAATATTCCTAAATAATGAAAAAAAAAAAAAAATATTCCCATAAATACATTTCTTCATCTAAATAAAAAAAAAAAAAAACAATAAAAGTACACATATTTAGTATCGCCGCGTCCGTATCGACTCGCCCTATAAAACTGGCACACTAGTTAACCCCTTCAGTAAACACCGTAAGAAAAAAAAAAAAAAAACGAGGCAAAAAACGACGCTTTATTATCATACAGCCGAACAAAAAGTGGAATAACACGTGATCAAAAAGACAGATATAAATAACCATGGTACCGCTGAAAGCGTCATCTTGTCCCGCAAAAAACGAGCCACCATACAGCATCATCAGCAAAAAAATGAAAAAGTTATAGTCCTGAGAATAAAGCGATGCCAAAATAATTATTTTTTCTATAAAATAGTTTTTATCGTATAAAAGCGCCAAAACATAAAAAAATTATATAAATGAGATGTCGCTGTAATCGTACTGACCCAAAGAATAAAACTGCTTTATCAATTTTACCAAACGCGGAACGGTATAAACGCCTCCCCCAAAAGAAATTCATGAATAGCTGGTTTTTGGTCATTCTGTCTCACAAAAATCGGAATAAAAAGCGATCAAAAAATGTCACGTGCCCGAAAATGTTACCAATAAAAACGTCAACTCGTCGCGCAAAAAACAAGACCTCACATGACTGTGTGGACCAAAATATGGAAAAATTATAGCTCTCAAAATGTGGTAACGCAAAAAGTATTTTTTGCAATAAAAAGCGTCTTTCAGTGTGTGACGGCTGCCAATCATAAAAATCCGCTAAAAAACCCGCTATAAAAGTAAATCAAACCCCCCTTCATCACCCCCTTGGTTAGGGAAAAATAAAAAAATGTATTTATTTCCATTTTCCCATTAGGGCTAGGGTTAGGGCTAGGGTTAGGGCTAGGGTTAGGGCTAGTGTTAGGGTTAGGGCTAGGGTTAGGGCTAGGGTTAGGGCTAGGGCTAGGGTTAGGGCTAGGGTTAGGGTTAGGGCTAGGGTTAGGGCTAGGGTTAGGGTTAGGGCTAGGGTTAGGGCTAGGGTTAGGGTTGGGGCTAGGGTTAGGGCTAGGGTTAGGGCTAGGGTTAGGGCTACAGTTAGGGTTGGGGCTAAAGTTACAGTTAGGGTTTAGATTACATTTACAGTTGGGAATAGGGTTGGGATTAGGGTTAGGGGTGTGTCAGGGTTAGAGGTGTGGTTAGGGTTACCGTTGGAATTAGGGTTAGGGGAGTGTTTGGATTAGGGTTTCAGTTATAATTGGGGGGTTTCCACTGTTTAGGCACATCAGGGGCTCTCCAAAAGCGACATGGCGTCCGATCTCAATTCCAGCCAATTCTGCGTTGAAAAAGTAAAACAGTGCTTCTTTCCTTCCGAGCTCACCCGTGTGCCCAAACAGGGGTTTACCCCAACATATGGGGTATCAGCGTACTCAGGACAAATAGGACAACAACTGTTGGGGTCCAATTTCTCCTGTTACCCTTGGGAAAATACAAAACTGGGGGCTAAAAAATAATTTTTGTGGGAAAAAAAAGATTTTTTATTTTTACGGCTCTGCGTTATAAACTGTAGTGAAACACTTGGGGTTCAAAGTTCTCACAACACATCTAGATAAGTTCCCGGGGGGGTTTAGTTTCCAATATGGGGTCACTTGTGGGGGGTTTCTACTGTTTAGGTACATTAGGGGCTCTGCAAACGCAATGTGACGCCTGCAGACCATTCCATCTAAGTCTGCATTCAAATGGCACTCCTTCCCTTCCGAGCCCTCCCATGCGCCCAAACAGTGGTTTCCCCCCACATATGGGGTATCAGCGCACTCAGGACAAATTGGACAACACATTTTTGGGTCCAATTTCTCCTGTTACCCTCGGGAAAATACAAAACTGGGGGCTAAAAAATAATTTTTGTGGGAAAAAAATTTTGTTTTATTTTTACGGCTCTCCATTACAAACCTCTGTGAAGCCCTTGGTGGGTCAAAGCGCTCACCACACATCTAGATAAGTTCCTTAGGGGGTCTACTTTCCAAAATGGTGTCACTTGTGGGGGGTTTCTACTGTTTAGGTACATTAGGGGCTCTGCAAACGCAATGTGACGCCTGCAGACCATTCCATCTAAGTCTGCATTCAAATGGCACTCCTTCCCTTCCGAGCCCTCCCATGCGCCCAAACAGTGGTTTTCCCCCACATATGGGGTATCAGCGCACTCAGGACAAATTGGACAACACATTTTTGGGTCCAATTTCTCCTGTTACCCTCGGGAAAATACAAAACTGGGGGCTAAAAAATAATTTTTGTGGGAAAAAATTTTTGTTTTATTTTTACGGCTCTCCATTATAAACCTCTGTGAAGCCCTTGGTAGGTCAAAGCGCTCACCACACATCTAGATAAGTTCCTTAGGGGGTCTACTTTCCAAAATGGTGTCACTTGTGGGGGGTTTCTACTGTTTAGGTACATTAGGGGCTCTGCAAACGCAATGTGACGCCTGCAGACCATTCCATCTAAGTCTGCATTCAAATGGCACTCCTTCCCTTCCGAGCCCTCCCATGCGCCCAAACAGTGGTTTCCCCCCACATATGGGGTATCAGCGCACTCAGGACAAATTGGACAACACATTTTTGGGTCCAATTTCTCCTGTTACCCTCGGGAAAATACAAAACTGGGGGCTAAAAAATAATTTTTGTGGGAAAAAATTTTTGTTTTATTTTTACGGCTCTCCATTATAAACCTCTGTGAAGCCCTTGGTGGGTCAAAGCGCTCACCACACATCTAGATAAGTTCCTTAGGGGGTCTACTTTCCAAAATGGTGTCACTTGTGAGTGGTTTCTACTATTTAGGTACATTAGGGGCTCTGCAAACGCAACATGGCGTCTCATCTCAATTCCTGTCAATTTTGCATTGAAAAGTCAAACGGCGCTCCTTCCTTTCCGAGCTCTCCCATCCGCCCAAACAGTGATTTACCCCCACATATGGGGTATCAGCGCACTCAGGACAAATTGTACAACAACTTTTGGGGTCCAATTTCTTCTCTTACCCTTGGAAAAATAAAAAATTGGGGGCGAAAAGATAATTTTTGTGAAAAAATATGATTTTTTTATTTTTACGGTTCTGCATTATAAACTTCTGTGAAGCACTGGGTGGGTCAAAGTGCTCACCACACCTCTAGATAAGTTCCTTAGGGGGTCTACTTTCCAAAATGGTGTCACTTGTGGGGGGTTTCAATGTTTAGGCACATCAGTGGCTTTCCAAACGCAACATGGCATCCCATCTCAATTCCTGTCAATTTTGCATTGAAAAGTCAAACGGCGCTCCTTCCCTTCCGAGCTCTCCCATCCGCCCAAACAGTGGTTTACCCCCACATATGGGATATCAGCTTACTCAGGACAAATTGTACAACAACTATTGGGGTCCAATTTCTTCTCTTACCCTTGGAAAAATAAAAAATTGGGGGCGAAAAGATAATTTTTGTGAAAAAATATGATTTTTTATTTTTACGGTTCTACATTATAAACTTCTGTGAAGCACTTGGTGGGTGAAAGAGCTCACCACACCTCTAGATAAGTTCCTTAGGGGGTCTACTTTCCAAAATGGTGTCACTTGTGGGGGGTTTCAATGTTTAGGCACATCAGGGGCTCTCCAAACGAAACATGGCATCCCATCTCAATTCCAGTCAATTTTGCATTGAAAAGTCAAATGGCGCTCCTTCGCTTCCGAGCTGTGCCATGCGCCCAAACAGTGGTTTACCCCCACATGTGGGGTATTGGCGTACTCAGGACAAATTGTACAACAATGATTGCGGTCCATTTTCTCCTGTTACCCTTGGTAAAATAAAACAAATTGGAGCTGAATTAAATTTTTTGTGAAAAAAAGTTAAATGTTCATTTTTATTTAAACATTCAAAAAATTCCTGTGAAGCACCAGAAGGGTTAATAAACTTCTTGAATGTGGTTTTAAGCACCTTGAGGGGTGTAGTTTTTAGAATGGTGTCACACTTGGGTATTTTCTATCATATAGACCCCTCAAAATGACTTCAAATGAGATGTGGTCCCTAAAAAAAAATGGTGTTGTAGAAATGAGAAATTGCTGGTCAACTTTTCACCCTTATAACTCCCTAACAAAAAAAAAATTTTGGTTCCAAAATTGTGCTGATGTAAAGTAGACATGTGGGAAATGTTACTTATTAAGTATTTTGTGTGACATATCTCTGTGATTTAATTGCATAAAAATTCAAAGTTGGAAAATTGCGAAATTTTCATAATTTTCGCCAAATTTCCGTTTTTTTCACAAATAAACGCAGGTACTATCAAAGAATTTTTACCATTGTCATGAAGTACAATATGTCACGAGAAAACAATGTCAGATTCACTGGGATCCGTTGAAGCGTTCCAGAGTTATAACCTCATAAAGGGACAGTGGTCAGAATTGTAAAAATTGGCCCGGTCATTAACGTGCAAACCACCCTTGGGGGTAAAGGGGTTAAGGAATCATCTTTTGCATGTCTGCTACAGCATAAAGAGTAAAGTCCAAGGGCAATTTCAATCTCTGAGGAAAACACTTACAGAACACACAGAGCAAAAATTACAATATTACCACAAACTACGGGCCCTTCTGATTCATATCAAGGAAAAGTTCAGGACTCTGGATTATCTCAATGAGAATAACTGTTTAACTCCATATCAGCATGGGTTTATGAGAAATCGCTCCTGTCAAACCAATCTAATCAGTTTTTATGAAGAGGTAAGCTATAGGCTGGACCACGGTGAGTCATTGGACGTGGTATATCTCGATTTTTCCAAAGCGTTTGATACCGTGCCGCACAAGAGGTTGGTACACAAAATGAGAATGCTTGGTCTGGGGGAAAATGTGTGTAAATGGGTTAGTAACTGGCTTAGTGATAGAAAGCAGAGGGTGGTTATAAATGGTATAGTCTCTAACTGGGTCACTGTGACCAGTGGGGTACCGCAGGGGTCAGTAATGGGACCTGTTCTCTTCAACATATTCATTAATGATCTGGTAGAAGGTTTACACAGTAAAATATCGATATTTGCAGATGATACAAAACTATGTAAAGCAGTTAATACAAGAGAAGATAGTATTCTGCTACAGATGGATCTGGATAAGTTGGAAACTTGGGCTGAAAGGTGGCAGATGAGGTTTAACAATGATAAATGTAAGGTTATACACATGGGAAGAAGGAATCAATATCACCATTACACACTGAATGGGAAACCAATGGGTAAATCTGACAGGTAGAAGGACTTGGGGATCCTAGTTAATGATAAACTTACCTGGAGCAGCCAGTGCCAGGCAGCAGCTGCCATGGCAAACAGGATCATGGGGTGCATTAAAAGAGGTCTGGATACACATGATGAGAGCATTATACTGCCTCTGTACAAATCCCTAGTTAGACCGCACATGGAGTACTGTGTCCAGTTTTGGGCACCGGTGCTCAGGAAGGATATAATGGAACTAGAGAGAGTACAAAGGAGGGCAACAAAATTAATAAAGGGATGGGAGAACTACAATACCCAGATAGATTAGCGAAATTAGGATTATTTAGTCTAGAAAAAAGACGACTGAGGGGCGATGTAATAGCCATGTATAAGTATATAAGGGGACAATACAAATATCTCGCTGAGGATCTGTTTATACCAAGGAAGGTGACGGGCACAAGGGGGCATTCTTTGCGTCTGGAGGAGAGAAGGTTTTTCCACCAACATAGAAGAGGATTCTTTACTGTTAGGGCAGTGAGAATCTGGAATTGCTTGCCTGAGGAGGTGGTGATGGCGAACTCAGTCGAGGGGTTCAAGAGAGGCCTGGATGTCTTCCTGGAGCAGAACAATATTGTATCATACAATTATTAGGTTCTGTAGAAGGACGTAGATCTGGGGATTTATTATGATGGAATATAGGCTGAACTGGATGGACAAATGTCTTTTTTCGGCCTTACTAACTATGTTACTATGTTACTATGTTACTATGACTCTATACAAACAGATACAAAACAAAGTCAAAACCTGACAACTTGGACAACCACTCCATTCCAGACACAAAAGCATCTAACTGGGTCATTAATCTCTCAGATTATAAACCCAACAAAGTGTATCTGGCCGTGCTTTCCAGAGGACTCTCATTTTGTCCTATTAAGGCTCTTGATAAAACTGAACTCTGCAGTGATATGGAACATTTTTTCAGGAGACTGCGCCTGAGGGAATATTTCAATGATACAGAAGATTCAGAACCCACCTGGACAGAAGGAAAAGGGATCCTAACAACAAAGAAGAGGTCAGACTGGTCGCAACCTTCATTTGGATAACTATGTAGACTCCTTCAGACATATGATAAAATCCAGCATCATAGATACTAACAGGAGACAAGCATCCAACATCAGTGCCCAGGAGAAAAAGGCCATACAGTCTCTGAAAACCAACAAATCTTAGAGAGACAGAAGAGTCTGGGAATATAAACTGAGGATCACCTTTGACAGTCTTAATGCAGGAAGGAATGTGTCGCACGGATTTATGTCTTTTTACATCAACTAAGGAACTTGCCCCTCAGAATATGAGGGGTCATCACAACAGAGACCCTAATCAGAGGACAATAAAACAATCCTTATCTAAGAACTGGCATCCACTGCCACCGGGGTAGCACGGTAGCCCAGTGGATAGCACTGCAGCCTTGCAGCGCTGGAGTCCTGGGTTCAAACCCCACTAAGGACAACATCTGCAAAGAGTTTGTATGTCCGTGTTTGCGTGGGTTTCCTCTGGGTTCTCCGGTTTCCTCCCACATTCCAAAGACAGACAGCGACGATAATGTGCACAACCTGTAAAGCGCTGCGGAATATGTTAGCGCCATATAAAAAAATAAAGATATAAAATAAAGAAAAAGAAAGAACTGGCCCAATATTTATGGACATAACTGTTTATCACTCATGGTAATTCCGATTCATGTCACCTGTCTTATCCATGGTTTTTCCTTGGTTTTTTTTCTGTGCTATGTTGTGCATAAATATGTGATTCTTCAGAATTTCTTTTAGTCTTTGCCTGATGAAGAGACGTATGTAGTCTCGAAAGCTTGCAATCTGTTACCATCTTTTCAGTTAGCCATTAAAAGGTATCAACCACTGAGGACTCTCAATTCTATATATTTTTCTATCTACTGGCTAACACGGTACCAAGATATGTATCTTTCCTAGGATAAACAAAAAAATTCCTGAGACATTATCACAGCCCCTGAGTACAGAGGTCATCTTCAGAAGTGATCCTCTTCTTCGAAATTAACTTCTGAAAGCATTTATTAAATGGAACCTGTCACCCCGTTTTTTCAAGATGATATAAAAATAGTGCTAAATAGGGGCAGAGCTGTGCTTTAAATTAGTGTATTTTTGGAGCCTTTATTCCCCACCTATGCTGCCGAAATACCTTTGTAAAGTCACCGTTTTGGGCTGTCACTCACACTGGTCTGGTCATATGGGCGTGGTGACAGCGCTGTTTCTCCCCCAGATCTCCGTTGGTGGCGTAGTGGTGTGCGCATGCCCAACAGGCGAATCCAGTGCGCAGGTGAAGGAAAAGAGCGCGATCTGCGCTATTCCGCGGTTTATTTGTGGGTGCCGCCATCTTTGTGAGGCCGCGCGTGTGCAGATGGTACTTCTCGGCATCCTGGGGCTTCAGGAAAATGGCCGCGGGATGCCGCGCTGTTATGATCTGGTGGCCTAGGAGCAGCATGAGACGTACTCTGGAAAAGGTGGTACCTTTACAGACCGCAAATCCTGAACTAGCAGCGCAACTAGAAGTAGCCGTGGGGGGTACCTAACACTCCCTAGACCCCTCGACACAGCCTAAGAACTAACTACCCCTAAAGACAGAAACGGGAAAACTATCTTGCCTCAGAGAAAATCCCCAAAGGATAGACAGCCGCCCACAAATATTGACTGTGAAAGGAGAGGGAAATAACACACGCAGACATGAAATCAGGATTTAGCATAGGAGGCCATACTAGCTAAAAAGGAAGAATAGGACAGAGTACTATGCGGTCAGTATTAAAACACTAGAAAATATCCACCACAGAAAATACAAAACACCACATCTGACTAAAGACATGGAGGGTACATCTGCATCTCCAGAGACACAGCAAGGCTGCAAAAAATCCTTCACAGACAAAGCTGGAAAAAACAAAACAAGAAAATGCACAGACTATAAGGTCCACAGCAGGTGGACAGCAAAAACAAGGCCAGAACTTATCTTTGAAGAAATGAACAGCAGACCAGGAGAGACCAAGAATGGATGTGAATCCTCCAAAAACAATGGACAACTGGCACTGACTAAAGGATAAAGCAGGACTTAAATAGCCCAGCCGAAATTGCAAAAAATGGATACACCTGATAAATGCTGCGATCCAACTACTGCAGCACTACCACTCATAGCCACCGGAGGGAACCCAAGAGCAGAATTAACAACACTGCGCGTGCGCAGATGGAGATCGTAGCGGCCATTTTCCTGAAGCCGAGTTCGCATCTCGGCTTCAGGAAAATGGCTGCCGCGATCTCCATCTGCGCACGCGCGGCATCCCGCGGCCATTTTCCTGAAGCCCCGGGAAGCCGAGAAGTACCATCTGCACACGCGCGGCCTCACAAAGATGGCCGCACCCACAAATAAACCGCGGAATAGCGCAGATCGCGCTCTTTCCTTCACCTGCACACTGGATTCGCCTGTTAGGCATGTGCACACCACTACGCCACCAATGGAGATCTGGGGGAGAAACAGCGCTGTCACCATGCCCATATGACCAGACCAGCGTGAGTGACAGCCCAAAACAGCGACTTTACAAAGGTATTTCGGCAGCAAAGGTGGGGAATAAAGGCTCCAAAAATACACCAATTTAAAGCACAGCTCTGCCCCTATTTAGCGCTATTTTTATATCATCTTGAAAAAACGGGGTGACATGTTCCCTTTAAAAGATGTATTAACTATTTTGAATCTAGAAAGTGTCTTCAAAAAAGGAACTTGTAGCAGATGGCAAGAAGAAAATTGCTTTTTCCCCCCCAAAATATGATGTAATATTTCAACACTAACAGTGAGGTAAAAATTTAATTCTGCGGGTCAGTACAATTAACGTGATGCCAAACTCATATAATTTCACATTGCCCAAAGTTGGGGCAAGAGGGCATTTTAACAGTTTGTAGCTGTATTATGCCAAAATCACATACACTGAAGCAATACAATGATTATTTTAAAGATTTTATTAAGGGGAACATGTCATCATGTTTTTAAATGCCTGTGTAACATCATCACAGTAAAGTATCTGCAGTGATGATTACTTTCATAACTTTTTATTAACCCATTTCTGACATGGCCGTTTTCTGTTTTTGCGTCTTCATTGTTTACTTTCCTTCTTCCTAGAGTTCTAACATTTTTATTTTTCTGTGAACATACATGAATGATGCCTTATTTTTTGAGAGGCAAACTGTAATTTTGAATAACACCATTCATTTTACCACATAGTCTGCTAAAAAACAGGAGAAGATTCCAAGTGCAGTGAAATTGAGACAAAAATGCAATTCTGACATTGTTTTTTTGGAATTGTTTTAACGGTGTACATTGTGTGGAAAAATGACCTGCTAATATTAATCTGATCATCAGTACAATTATAGCTATACCTAACTTGTCCAGTTTCTTCATTTTTTGAATGTTAAAAAAATAGGAAATTTAAAAATATTGTGTCGCCATTTTCAGAAATTTGCAACATTTTCACATTTTTGGTCAATGGAGTTGTGTTAGGATTAATTTTTTCGCAGGGTGAGGTGCCAATTATGCAAAAACATCCAGAAAAGAAAAGCAATATGCCATATATCACATTTATAGATGGTACTCGAATTAGAATTTTAAATTGTGCATCCAGGAAAAAAAAAATGAAATGCAGCACTCACCAGAAGAGATGAGCAAACTATTCAAGTTTTGGTTTAGGTTCGCCGAACGAACCGCTGTTCTCCGAACAATTCACCGAATGTAATAAAACTCTATTAGATTCAATAGGAGGCAAAACCAAACACATAGACAACACTTTAAGGGTTGACAAAATGCTTCCCAAACAGCTAATATTATGGGCAGACACCTTGAAAAGTGGCATTAATTGACCCACAGACCACATTTGCAAATGGCACAGCAGCAGTCAGACATGGGACATGCCTGAGGTATCATAGACTACTATTAATTGAAAAATGTAACACTAGTAAC
Source organism: Ranitomeya imitator (assembly GCF_032444005.1). Taxonomy (NCBI): domain Eukaryota; kingdom Metazoa; phylum Chordata; class Amphibia; order Anura; family Dendrobatidae; genus Ranitomeya; species Ranitomeya imitator. The sequence continues at coordinate 627,982,807 of NC_091284.1, forward strand.
ACCGGTAGTTGACTAATCAATTTACCAACAGTAGAACCTTTTAAAATTGCACAGAAGCAGTCAGTCATGGCCCATGCATGAGGTATCAGGGTATGGCCCAGCATTTACAGCTTGGAAGTGTCAATGAGGACCTGATGATTAAGGGAGTGGTGTAAGCCTTCATAGCTAGGAGACCTCTTCATGCAACACCTCCAATTTTATTTTTTTTTATTCCAGCCACACTCTTTTGGCACAAACATAAGGTTCTATTGATAGAAAAATGTAAGAATAGTAACACAGATAGCTGAGTGAAAGTAAGTGCAGTCTTGCCTGTCTAGGAGCACTACTTACCTACTTAACCCCTTTGCGACCGCCGATACACCTTTTAACGGCGGCCACTAAGGGTACTTAAACCACAGTGCCGTTAATTAACGGCGCTGTGGAAAAAGTGAATAGCGCCCCCCAGAGTCGGATTTTCTCCGGGGTCTCGGCTGCCGGGGGTAGCCGAGACCTGTTGTGAATTCTGTTGTCAAGCTCCCTCCTGTGGTCATGAATGGTACTTCGGCTGGTTCTGTCCATGGGCTACCTCTGGTGGTTGTGAGTGGGGCTGCGGCTTCCGAGTTTCCTTCCACAGGTGACGAGGTTAATTCGTTAGCTGGCTGTTCTATTTAACTCCACTTAGATCATTGCTCCATGCCACCTGTCAATGTTCTAGTATTGGTCTAGTTCGCTCCTGGATCGTTCAGGTGACCTGTCTTCTCCAGCAGAAGCTAAGTTCCTGCTTTATTTTCTCTTGTTTGCTATTTTTTGTCCAGCTTGCTATTTTGATTTTTGTCTTGCTTGCTGGAAGCTCTGGGATGCAGAGGGGCGCCTCCGCACCGTGAGTCGGTGCGGAGGGTCTTTTTGCACTCTCTGCGTGGTTTTTTTGTAGTTTTTGTGCTGACCGCAAAGTTACCTTTCCTATCCTCTGTCTGTTCAGTAAGTCGAGCCTCTCTTTACTAAAATCTATTTCATCTCTGTGTTTGTGATTTTCATCTTAACTCACAGTCATTATATGTGGGGGGCTGCCTTTTCCTTTGGGGAATTTCTCTGAGGCAAGGTAGGCTTTTTTTTTACCGACCCCGCATTTGCGATCGCTGGTAATTAACCGTTTACCGGCGATCGCAAAAAAAAATGCGATCTCTTTTTAATTTCTCTGTCCTCCAATGTGATCGCACATCAGAGGACAGAGAAAAGGGGTCCCAGATAGCCCCCCGATACTCACCTATCTCCCCCGATGCTCCTCGTGGCTCCCGGTGGGCGCCGCCATCTTCAAAATGGCGGGCGCATGCGCAGTGCGCCCGCCGGCCGGCCCTGGGAGAATGCCGGGGTAGCCGAGACCCCAAGGAGCATGATCGAGGTCGGTTTTACCGACCCCTGTTTTGCGATCGCCGGTAATTAACTGTTTACTGGCGACCGCAAAAAAAAAAATCAAAGTGTAATTCTCTATCCTCTGATGTGATCGCTAAAATTAGGGTTAGGGTTAGGGCTAGGGTTAGGGTTAGGGTTAGGGCTAGGGTTAGGGCTAGGGCTAGGGTTAGGGCTAGGGTTAGGGTTAGGGCTAGGGTTAGGTCTAGGGTTAGGGTTAGGGCTAGGGTTAGGGCTAGGGTTAGGGTTAGGGCTAGTGTTAGGGCTAAGGTTAGGGCTAGGTTTATGGCTAGGGCTAGGGCTAGGGTTAGGGCTAGGTTTATGGCTAGGGTTAGGGTTAGGGTTAGGGCTAGGGTTAGGGCTAGGGTTAGGGTTAGGGTTAGGGCTAGGGTTAGGGTTAGGGTTAGGGTTGGGGCTAAATTCAGGGTTAGGGTTCTTTCACACTTACGTCGGTACGGGGCCGTCGCAATGCGTCGGCCCGACATACCGACGCACGTTGTGAAAATTGTGCACAACATGGGCAGCGGATGTAGTTTTTCAACACATCCGCTGCCCAATCTATGTCCTGGGGAGGAGGGGACGGAGTTACGGCCACGCATACGCGGTCAGAAATGGCGGACGCGACGTACAAAAAAACGTTACATTGAACGTTTTTTGTGCCGATGGTCCGCCAAAACACAACTAATCCAGAGCACGACGGGCGCGACGTGTGGCCATCCGTCATGATCCGTCGGCAATACAAGTTTATGGGCAAAAAACGCATCCTGCGGGCACATTTGGAGGATCCGTTTTTTGTCCAAAACGACGGATTGCGACGGATGCCAAACGACGCAAGTGTGAAAGTAGCCTTAGGGTTAGGGTTGGGGCTAAAGTTAGGGCTAGGGTTGGGGCTAAAGTTAGAGTTAGATTTGGGATTAGGGTTAGTGTTTGGATTAGAGTTGGTATTAGGGTTGGGGTTGGCATTAGGTTTACGCTTGGGATTAGGGTTAGGTTTGGGATTAGGGTTAAGATTAGGGTTGTGATTAGGGGTGTATTGGGATTAGTGTTAGGTTTGAGGTTAGGGTTGAGATTAGGATTAGGGGTGTGTTGGATTTAGGGTTTTGATTACGGTTATGGTTGACATTAGGGTTGTTTTGGGGTAAGGGTTGTGATTATCGTTAGGGTTAGTGATTAGGATTATGGATCGGGTTGGGATTAGGGTTAGGGGTGTGTTGGGGTTAGGGTTGGAGCTAGAATTAGGGGGTTTCCACTGTTTAGTTACATCAGGGGGTCTCCAAACACGACAGCCAATTTTGCGCTCAAAAAGTCAAATGGTGCTCCCTCCCTTCCGAGCTCTACCGTGCACACAAACAGTGGGTTACCCCCACATATGGGGCATCAGCGTACTCGGGATAAATTGGACAACTTTTGGGGTCCAATTTCTCCTGTTACCCTTGTGGAAATAAAAACTTGGGGGCTAAAAAATCTTTTTTGTGGAAAAAAAAATATTTTTTTATTTTCACGACTCTGCATTCTAAACTTCTGTGAAGCACTTGGGCATTCAAAGTTCTCACCACACATCTAGATAAGTTCCATGGGGGGTCTAGTTTTCAAAATGGTGTCACTTGTGGAGGGTTTCTACTGTTTAGGTACATCAGGGGCTCTGCAAACGCAACATAATGCCCGCAGACCATTCTATCAAAGTCTGCATTGCAAAACGGTGCTCCTTCCTTCCGACCTCTGCCGTGCACCCAAACAGTGGTTTACCCCCACATATGGGGTACCAGCCTACTCAGGACAAATTGGACAACAACTTTTGGGGTCCGATTTCTCTTGTTACCTTTGCAAAAATAAAAACTTGGGGGCTAAAAAATCTTTTTTGTGGAAAAAAAATATTTTTTATTTTCACGACTTGGGCATTCAAAGTTCTCACCACACATCTAGATAAGTTCCATGGGGGGTCTAGTTTCCAAAATGGGGTCACTTGTGGGGGGTTTCCACTGTTTAGGCACATCAGGGGCTCTCCAAACGCGACATGGCGTCCAATCTCAATTCCAGACAATTCTACATTGAAAAAGTAAAACGGCACTCCTTCTCTTCCAAGCTCTGCAGTGCGCCCAAACAGTGGTTTACCCCCACATATTGGGTATCGACATACTCAGAAGAAATTGAACTACAACTTTTGTGGTCTAATTTCTCCTGTTACCCTTGAGAAAATAAAAATTTGGGGGCAAAAAAATCATTTTTGTAGAAAAAATGCGATTTTTTTATTTTCACGGCTCAACGTTATAAACTTCTGTGAAGCACATTGGGGTTCAAAGTGCTCACCACACATCTAGATAAGTTCCGTAAGGGGTCTAGTTTCCAAAATGTTGTCACTTGTGGGGGTTTCCACTGCTTAGGCACATCAGGGGCTCTCCAAACGCGACATGGCGTCCAATCTCAATTCCTGCCAATTCTACATTGAAAAAGTAAAACGGCGCTCCTTCACTTCCAAGCTCTGCGGTGAGCCCAAACAGTGGTTTACCCCCACATATGGGGTATCAACGTATTCAGGAGAAATCACACAACAACTTTTGTGGTCTAATTTCTCCTGTTACCCTTGTGAAAATAAGAATTTGCGGGCGAAAAGATCATTTTTGTGTAAACAAATGCGATTTTTTTATTTTCACGGCTCTACGTTATAAACTTCTGTGAAGCTCTTGGGGGTTCAAAGTGCTCACCACACATCTAAATAAGTTCCTTAAGGGGTCTAGTTTACAAAATGGTGTCTCTTGTGGGGGTTTCCACTGTTTAGGCACATCAGGGGCTCTCTAAACGTGACATGGCGTCCGATCTCAATTCCAGCCAATTCTGCATTGAAAAAGTCAAACTTCCAAGTTCTGCGGTGCGCCTAAACAGTGGTTTACCCCCACATATGGGGTATTGGCGTATTCAGGAGAATTTGCATAACAAAATTTATGGTTACATTTCTGTTTTTACACTTGTGAAAATAAAAAAATGGTTCTGAATTAAAATGTTTGCAAAAAAAAGTTAAATGTTCATTTTTTCCTTCCACATTGTTTCAGTTCCTGTGAAGCACATAAAGGGTTAATAAACTTCTTCAATGTGGTTTTGAGAACCTTGAGGGGTGTAGTTTTTAGAATGGTGTCACACTTGGTTATTTTCTATCATATAGACCCCTCAAAATGACTTCAAATGTGATGTGGTCCCTAAAAAAAAGGTGTTGTAAAAATGAGAAATTGCTGTTCAACTTTTAACCCTTATAACTCCCTAACAAAAAAAATTTTTGTTTCCAAAATTGTGCTGATGTAAAGTAGACATGTGGGAAATGTTATTCATTAACTACTTTTTGTGACATATCTCTCTGATTTAAGGGCATAAAAATACAAAATTTGAAAATTGCAAAATTTGAAATTTTTTTGCCATATTTCCATTTTTTTTTCATAAATAATCGCAAGTAATATCGAAGAAATGTTACCACTAACATGAAGTACAATATGTCACGAAAAAACAATCTCAGAATCAGCGGGATCCGTTGAAGCGTTCCAGAGTTATAACCTCATAAAATGACAGTGGTCAGAATTGCAAAAGTTGGCTCGGTCATTAAGTACCAAATTGGCTCTGTCACTAAGGGGTTAAAGTGACATCAATTTTCACAGAGTAGAAACAGTATCATGAGCCTCTGACACATGTTCTACTGCAGGCAATCAACCAGATGCAGAAACAACTTTAAGTTTCCACATTTCAAAAAATAATTGTCACACAGCACATTAAATTGGCATTAATTTCCACACAGTATAAACAGTATAATTGGTCTTTGACACAACTTCCACCACAGGCAACCCACAAGATAAATACCCAACATGGAGTATACACATTAAAAAACTAAATAGTCTGTAGCATCGGCAGCAGTAGCAACAGCAGGCACAGAAAACACCACAAAGATGGCCCGGATTGTAATAACATGATATCAATACACGACACTAAAAACAACACCATCGCCTAGTCTGTCCAATATGCGACTAGACTGAAAAAGTAATCAGAGATCCATGACTTGTTAATTTTGATGAAAGTTACGCAGTCTACAATTTGAGGAAATAGCCGGATGCACTTATTCATCCAGATACCACCAGCAGCGCTGAAGTGAGAATGCTGGATGCTGGACATGACAGAACCTCCAAGGCGTGACAGACAATGCCTCTCTTCCATTTTTGAAAACCAAAATGTTAAAGTTTCCAACCCCCCTAATGGCATTTATATTGAGCTCCACATACTCCTCAACCATATTCTTCAGTCATTCACAACATATCAGATTTATACTCTGTTCGGCTGATGCATGTGCTGGTCTAAAAAATGTTTTAAACAACTCAAAGAAATTGATTATGCCACTTACACTACTGATGCTAATATTTTGGTGATGATGCCTTGACGTTCCTGGGGTTGGACATCTACAACTGGGATAAACTCTATGTGCCTCACTGCTGTCTTGGGGAAAAACACTCATAAGTTTGTCTACAAGCGTATTTCAATATTTCAGCATGCGCTCATCCCTTTCCTTGGGGGAAGCATCTTGCTAAATTTACTCTTGTACTGTGGATCTCACAGAGTGTCAACCCAGTAGTCAGCACAATTTCTAACCCTAAAAATTCAGGCATCATGTTGAAGATAGCTAAGAACTCACTCATGTGTCGGGCGGTTCCATGAGGTCCAAGTCCATGCTGTGTTGGTAAGAAAATTAGAGAAGGAGCGCACTCAGCAGGGTAAATTGGTGAGGCTGAACAGAACTAAGTCCAACTAGACAGTAGGAAAAACAACCTCACTGATAGTTAAATTAATTTTGACCCAATCCTGAGTCTTTTTCAAGCATTGTACATCACGCTATGGGGAACCTCTACCCAGCCTATTGTCAACGAGCTGCACGATCTAAAAGCACTGAAGGAATTCCTCAGCAAATACGGGAGAGGTTGAGTGCATATCAGGAGGTTTTAGAGGAGGTTGAGGAGGCAGAAGCAGTGGAGGAACTTTTGGATACAGAGGTTTATCATGCAAGACTTGGGGATTCAAAGACTTTTGGAGCAGCCCCTTGACCGCCTGTCCCCACAGCCCCGAGAATCATCCAGCGCCCTGTCATCGATATGTAACACTCCTGCCCATGTTTGCTCTTCCAGTTGTTAGTGGTGAAATGCCTTGCTGACCTTGATTTTTTCAGGGAACAGGTGATGTTGTCAGTGACATGCTGGAGTAGCAGCGCAGGCACAGCTTTCTTAGAGAAGTAGTGGCGACTGGGCAACTAGTGCTGGGGGACTGTGATGGTCATCACTTTTCAAAAACAGCCTGTATCCACCAGGTGGAAAGGCGGCATTTCCATTGCCAACAGATTGGAGATGGTGAAGTTCAAGCTCTTACCTTTGCCATGTGTTATAGGAAACATTCTTTTACATGACCACAACTGTGGGACCATGAGCTGGCTGCTGTGCTGAGAGAGGGAAGAGTATGGAGAACATTACAAACAGCTGGACTGTGAGTGAGGTGCAAGTAGAGATGTTATTATGGATTCAAAGAGAAGTTTTGTGCTAGGTGACACAAAAGCAGCAGTCATGTCTTTTTCCATACAACTTGACGGGCTTTCATTTACCCCGACTGTTGTGGGTAAGCAATTGTAGTTTATGCGGCCAGAAACCTGTGTGTGAAGACTTGTAATGGTTACAGGGGAGGAAAAAGCAGCAGATGGGACAGCCGGTGGTTGATGAGACGTGCATTTTAGTGTAGTAAGATTCCCAAATTAAGGATTGCGGATATGTGCCGTTTCATGCATGTCAAATTATTGCAAATTTTGCCTCTACTGAGTTTTTTTTTGCAAAGTTGACAGATAGCGTGTGTTGCATCATCCTTTGTGGTCTTAAAAAAACACTCAGCCTAGGCAACCATTGCTGCCTGTGTGGACTGCACACTCGCAACCGGTGCTGGCCACAGCAAAAGTTGGGGCTGAGGATGCAGTGCTTGTCTTGTTGCATCACTTTGCATCTCATGTCACTTTTTAATTTTTACATGTAAATATTGCAATTTCTTTAAATGGAAAGTAAAATAAATAGATTGTATTTTATTTTAATTCATGCGCTTTTTCATAGTGCACATTATTTTTATTATTTTCAATTACAATATGCACAAGATTTCTCCCATGTTACTCTTTTTTCTAAAATTTCCCCATTCCTTCTGAGTATTATTTAGCTCTGCATTTCTACTTGTGATGCATAACTGCTGCATACATAACTGTCTTCCTTAACTGAACCAAAGCATCTTCTCAATTTCTACTCTTTTTATCATCTATTTTTTGCTTGTCTTGGGAAAATATTTAGTGCCAGGTTTCTGTTATAGATAATGGATGGGAATACTCAGCTTTTGCTCACTGATAGGTCTTAAGAGACTCATTTCTAAAATGGTGCAGCTGTTAAGTTTAGGAGAATTGTATAAATTGGAATCGTTTAGACGTGGCTGATTTGAGGATCTACATGTAACAGGCAGAAATAGTCCCAACAGAGTTTTCCATTTGTAACAAATGTTTCATATCTTTAATTTTGCAGGTGCATTCTTCTGAAGTACTTAATCTATGTAACAGAAACTATTCTCCAGGGAAATATAAAATGTAAAAAATATTTACTTGTCCTTTAAAACACTTTTTTTTCCTTCAATTAGTGAACATATTATACATGGTATAAAAAAAAAAAATTAAATACATTTTAAAGATGTTTTATTGCATTTTTAAAATATAAACATACTTGAATAAATTAAATCAGGGTTCAATATATTATATGATTACATATTTAAGGGCAGCACAGTACCTCAGTGGCTAGCATTGCAGAGCTGGAGTCCTGGATTCAAATCCCACCAAGGATAACATCTACAAGTATTTTAAGATATGAACTGCGCATGCCTGGGACAGATTCAAACAATGCTGAGGAGGTGGCGCACGGCGCCAAGGGGGTGTGAATGACAGCTGTGCTGCGTCTCAAAGTTGTCCACTACTATAAAGTTTTTTTTTTTTTTTCATACATCTTGCTATTATGTGCCACTGAAAACATCTACTGTGTTTATTTTAGCAATATTACCTGTTATCATGCTGTAGCAGCACATCTTCAGTGCTGGATTCAGCTCTCATGAGGTTAAACGACAACTTCCTTATTGTGCCCTAATACTACAAGTTCCATGATGCTTTGCACTGCCACTAAGCCCGAACCTAGCACACCCACTCCAAAAACACACCCAAACCCCTCCCTCCTCTCCCTCCTCTCTCTTCAAAAAGATTTGTGGTGTCATTTCTGTCCAACTCCTCTTTTACATTTGTCCAACCCACACTCCATTACACAGAGATAGATAGATAGATACTAGATAGATAATAGATAGATAGATGATAGATAGATAGATAATAGATAGATAATAGATAGATAGATGATAGATAGATAGATAGATAGATAGATAGATAGATAGATAGATAGATAGATAGATAGATATTAGATAGATAGATAGATAGATAGATAGATAGATAGATAGATAGATAGATAGATAATAGATATATAGATAATAGATAGATAATAGATAGATAGATGATAGATAGATAGATAGATAGATAGATAGATAGATAGATAGATAGATAGATAGACAGATAGAATTAGATAGATAATAGATAGATAATAGATATATAGATAATAGATAGATAATAGATAGATAGATAGTAGATAGATAGATAGACAGATAGAATTAGATAGATATGGGATAAATACATACAGATATATCTATATATCTATATATCTATTTCCATAGATATGTCCATATCCATGTTTCTAAACCCCTTCACCCCTGGAGCTTTTTTCGTTTATCGCTCCCCTTCTTTCCAAAGCCATAATGTTTCCGTCAATATGGGCATGTGAGGGCTTGTCTTTTGCGGGACAAGTTCTACTTTTGAACGACACCATTGGTTTTACCATATCGTGTAGTAGAAAATGTGAAAAAAATTCAAAGTGCGATGAAATTGCAAAAAAAGTGCAATCCCACACTTGTTTTATGCTTGGCCTTTTTGCTAGGCTCACTAAATGCTAAGACTGTGTACACACGTTGCAGATTTGATTGCAGATCACAGCATTTTTTGCAGTACGGAATTGCATTAAATCCACAGTGTTGTGCACAACCAATGTTAGTCTATGGGAGCCACAGACTTGTTGTGCACATGCTGCGGAAAAGGCCGCACCTAAACGCAGCTTTTTTTTTCTCCGCAGCATGTCACTTCTTTTGTGCCGAACTGCAGCGTTTCTGCACGCTTACACCGGGATCACACTACAGCGAGATACGGCCGAGTCTCGCAGGTTAAATACAAGCTCTGGCACCGGCACTCCGGAGCGGAGCGTGCGGCCGCACAGCAATACATGGAGCCGCACACTCCGCTCCGGAATGCCGGTGCCAGAGCTTGTTTTTAACCTGCGAGACTCGGCCATATCTCGCTGTAGTGTGACTCTGGCCTTAGACTTTCATTGAGATGTAACAAATATCTGCAGTTTTGCTGCGGATGTGGGTCCGAGAAACGCTGCAGTTCAGGAGGAGGGAAGCGTGTGGGCAGTGACCAGGGCCGGACTGGCCATCGGGCACTTCTGGCAAATGCCAGAAGGGCCGGTGCCAGTAGTGGGCCGCTGCACTCTTTCCCCCCTACTCCCGCCAGTGCCGCCGCCGCATTCAACTATACCGGCGTCTATGACGCCAGTATAGTTCAATGCAATGATGGAGGAGAGAGCGTCCGCTGACGCTCCCTCTCCCATCATTCCCCGCTCTGCCTCTGACACTGCGGGTGCGCAATGACGTCATATCATCGCACACCTGCTGTGTCCCGGGCAGACTGCAGCCGCCGAGACAGGAGCAGCGCGGGCAAGAGGAAAGGTGAGGAGAGTGTGGAGCCATTATCGGGGGGATGAGATGTGGGTTGTGCTGTATATACCACTGTGTGGGCTGTGCTGTGTATGTACCACTGTGTGGGCTGTGCTGTGTATATACCACTGTGTGGGTTGTGCTGTGTATGTACCACTATGTGGGCTGTGCTGTGTATATACCACTGTGTGGGCTGTGCTGTGTATACTACTCCGTGGGCTGTGCTGTATATACTACTACGCGTGTTGTGCTGTATATACTACGACCCGGGCTGTGCTGTATACTACTACACGGGCTGTGCTGTATACTACTTCGCGGGCTGTGCTATATTATGTGGGCTGTGCTATATACTATGCAAGTTGTGCTATATTATATGCGGGCTTTGATATATACTATGGGAGGTATATTATATTCTATGGGGGAGGCCGTGTTATATACTATGTGGCTGTGTTATATACTATTGCGGGGGTATATTCTATTCTATGGGGGAGGCTGTCTTATATACTTGGGGGGTATATTATATTCTATGGGGGCTACATTATACTCTGGGGTGGCTGCATTATACTCAGCAAATTCAGATGTAAGGCTACTTTCACACTTGCGTCGGTACGGGGCCGTCGCAAACCTTCGGCCAGACGTACCGACAGACGTTATGCTAACTTTAGCACAACGTGGGCAGTGGATGCAGTTTTACAACGCATCCGCTGCCCATTGTGATGAGCGTGGAAGAGGGGGTGGAGTTCCAGCCACGCATGCGCGGTCGGAAATTGCAGACACGTCGCACACAAAAAGTTACATTGAACTTTTTTTTGTGCGTTGTGTCCGCCAAAACACGACGGATACGTTGCTAATACAAGTCTATGGGTACAAAACGCATCCTGCGAGCACATTTGCAGGATCCGTTTTTTTTCGCCGGATCTTTTTTTTCTGCCGGATCTTTTTTTTCCGCCGTATCCGTTTCTTACCACCTGATCGTTTTTTTCCGCCAGATCTGTTTTTTTCTCATAGAGTTGTATTAGCGCCGGAGTGCGTCTGATGGCCACATATTTCATCCGTTTTTTGTAAGATCCGTCGCTGTGCATTTTTTCAACGTACCGAAAAACCGTTCCTCTGTATGTGTTTTCTGTCCGGTGGAAACAGCTTTTTTGACGGATCCTGCAAAAACGGATTAAACGTGTGGCCACCAGGCGCAATCCGGCGCTAATACAACTCTGTGAGAAAAAACAGATCTGGCGGAAAAAAAAAACATCCGGTGGAATAAAATGGATCCGGTTGAAAAAAACGGATCTGGCGGAAAAAACGATCCGGTGCAAATAAACGGATCCTGCAAATGTGCTCGCAGGATGCGTTTTACCCATAGACTTGTATTAGCGACGGATCGTGACGGATGGCCAGACATCGCCTCCGTCGTGCTACGGATCTGTCGTGTTTTGGCGGACCGTCGGCACAAAAAAACGTTCAATTGAAAATTTTTTTGGCCGGCTCGCCCGCCATTTTCTACCGCGCATTTGCAGCAGAAACTCCGCCTCCTCCTCCCCGCACTTCAGAATGGGCAGCGGATGCGTTGAAAAACTGCATCCGCTGCCCACGTCGTGCACAAATTTCACAACTTGCATCAGTACGTCGGCCCGACGCATAGCGATATGTTATGGCTGGTAATTCAGTACCACAATGGACATAGAAGTCAGAGCACATACAGTGATCTGACAATAACCCAAAAACATAGAACGAGCTCTGAGACGTGGGAACTCTGCTGACTGCAATCCCTAATCCTCACCAACCACACTAGAGGCAGCCGTGGATTGCGCCTAACGCTCCCTATGCAACTCGGCACAGCCTGAGAAACTAGCTAGCCTGAAGATAGAAAATAAGCCTACCTTGCCTCAGAGAAATACCCCAAAGGAAAGGGCAGCCCCCCACATATAATGACTGTGAGTTAAGATGAAAAGACAAACGTAGAGATGAAATAGATTTAGCAAAGCGAGGCCCGACTTTCTGAACAGAGCGAGGATAGGAAAGGTAACTTTGCGGTCAACACAAAACCCTACAAACAACCACGCAAAGGGGGCAAAAAGACCCTCCGTACCGACTAACGGCACGGAGGTACACCCTCTTCGTCCCAGAGCTTCCAGCAAGCAAGAAAAACCAAATAAACAAGCTGGACAGAAAAAACAGCAAACAAAAATAACACAAGAGCAACTTAGCTATGCAGAGCAGCAGGCCACAGGAACGATCCAGGAGGAAGCAAGTCCAATACTAGAACATTGACTGGAGGCCAGGATCAAAGCACTAGGTGGAGTTAAATAGAGCAGCACCTGAGGAAGGAAACTCAGAAGCCTCAGTACCACTCTCCTCCACCAACGGAAGCTCATAGAGAGAATCAGCCGAAGTACCACTTGTGACCACAGGAGGGAGCTCTGCCACAGAATTCACAACAGTACCCCCCCCTTGAGGAGGGGTCACCGAACCCTCACCAGAGCCCCCAGGACGACCAGGATGAGCCATATGAAAGGCACGAACAAGATCGGGAGCATGGACATCAGAGGCAAAGACCCAGGAATTATCTTCCTGAGCATAACCCTTCCACTTAACCAGATACTGGAGTTTCCATCTTGAAACACGAGAATCCAAAATCTTCTCCACAATATACTCCAACTCCCCCTCCACCAAAACCGGGGCAGGAGGATCAACAGATGGAACCATAGGTGCCACGTATCTCCGCAACAATGACCTATGGAATACGTTATGGATGGAAAAAGAATCTGGAAGGGTCAAACGAAAAGACACAGGATTAGGAACCTCAGAAATCCTATACGGACCAATGAAACGAGGTTTAAACTTAGGAGAGGAAACCTTCATAGGAATATGACGAGAAGACAACCAAACCAAATCCCCAACACGAAGTCGGGGACCCACACAGCGTCTGCGATTAGCGAAACGTTGAGCCTTCTCCTGGGACAAGGTCAAATTGTCCACTACATGAGTCCAAATCTGCTGCAACCTGTCCACCACCGTATCCACACCAGGACAGTCCGAAGACTCAACCTGCCCTGAAGAGAAACGAGGATGGAACCCAGAGTTACAGAAAAACGGCGAAACCAAGGTAGCCGAGCTGGCCCGATTATTAAGGGCGAACTCAGCCAAAGGCAAAAAGGACACCCAGTCATCCTGATCAGCAGAAACAAAGCATCTCAGATATGTTTCCAAGGTCTGATTGGTTCGTTCGGTCTGGCCATTAGTCTGAGGATGGAAAGCCGAGGAAAAAGACAAGTCAATGCCCATCCTAGCACAAAAGGCTCGCCAAAACCTCGAAACAAACTGGGAACCTCTGTCAGAAACGATATTCTCTGGAATGCCATGTAAACGAACCACATGCTGGAAGAACAATGGCAACAAATCAGAGGAGGAAGGTAATTTGGACAAGGGTACCAAATGGACCATCTTAGAGAAGCGATCACAAACCACCCAAATGACTGACATTTTTTGAGAGACGGGAAGATCTGAAATAAAATCCATAGAGATATGTGTCCAAGGCCTCTTCGGGACCGGCAAGGGCATAAGCAACCCACTGGCACGAGAACAGCAGGGCTTAGCCCGAGCACAAATCCCACAGGACTGCACAAATGAACGCACATCCCGCGACAGAGATGGCCACCAAAAGGATCTAGCCACTAACTCTCTGGTACCAAAGATTCCAGGATGACCAGCCAACACCGAACAATGAACCTCAGAGATAACTTTATTCGTCCACCTATCAGGGACAAACAGTTTCTCCGCTGGGCAACGATCAGGTTTATTAGCCTGAAATTTTTGCAGCACCCGCCACAAATCAGGGGAGATGGCAGACACAATTACTCCCTCTTTGAGAATACCCGCCGGCTCAGATAAACCCGGAGAGTCGGGCACAAAACTCCTAGACAGGGCATCCGCCTTCACATTTTTAGAGCCCGGAAGGTACGAAACCACAAAGTCAAAACGGGCAAAAAACAGCGACCAACGAGCCTGTCTAGGATTCAACCGCTTGGCAGATTCGAGATAAGTCAAGTTCTTATGATCAGTCAAGACCACCACACGATGCTTAGCTCCTTCAAGCCAATGACGCCACTCCTCGAATGCCCACTTCATGGCCAGCAACTCTCGATTGCCAACATCATAATTTCGCTCAGCAGGCGAAAACTTCCTGGAAAAGAAAGCGCATGGTTTCATCACCAAGCAATCAGAACTTCTCTGCGACAAAACAGCCCCTGCTCCAATCTCAGAAGCATCAACCTCGACCTGGAATGGAAGCGAAACATCTGGTTGACACAACACAGGGGCAGAAGAAAACCGATGCTTCAACTCTTGAAAAGCTTCCACAGCAGCAGGAGACCAATTGACCACATCAGCACCCTTCTTGGTCAAATCGGTCAATGGTTTAGCAATACTAGAAAAATTGCAGATGAAGCGACGATAAAAATTAGCAAAGCCCAGGAACTTTTGCAGACTTTTCAGAGATGTCGGCTGAGTCCAATCATGGATGGCTTGGACCTTGACAGGGTCCATCTCGATAGTAGAAGGGGAAAAAATGAACCCCAAAAATGAAACCTTCTGAACACCAAAGAGACACTTAGATCCCTTCACAAACAAAGAATTAGCACGCAGGACCTGAAACACCGTTCTGACCTGCTTCACATGAGACTCCCAATCATCTGAGAAGATCAAAATATCATCCAAGTATACAATCAGGAATTTATCCAGGTACTCTCGGAAGATGTCATGCATAAAGGACTGAAACACTGATGGAGCATTGGCAAGTCCGAATGGCATTACTAGATACTCAAAATGGCCCTCGGGCGTATTAAACGCAGTTTTCCATTCATCGCCTCGCTTAATACGCACAAGATTATACGCACCACGAAGATCTATCTTGGTGAACCAACTAGCCCCCTTAATCCGAGCAAACAAATCAGATAACAGCGGCAAGGGGTACTGAAATTTAACCATGATCTTATTTAGAAGGCGGTAATCTATACAAGGTCTCAGCGAACCATCCTTCTTGGCCACAAGAAAGAACCCTGCTCCTAATGGCGACGATGACGGGCGAATATGCCCCTTCTCCAAGGACTCCTTCACGTAACTCCGCATAGCGGCGTGCTCAGGCACAGATAAATTAAACAGTCGACCTTTTGGGAATTTACTACCAGGAATCAAATCGATAGCACAATCACAATCCCTATGCGGAGGTAGGGTATCGGACTTGGGCTCATCAAATACATCCCGGTAATCAGACAAGAACTCTGGAACCTCAGAAGGGGTAGATGACGAAATAGACAGAAATGGGACATCACCATGTACCCCCTGACAACCCCAGCTGGACACAGACATGGATTTCCAATCTAATACTGGATTATGGACTTGTAGCCATGGCAACCCCAACACGACCACATCATGCAGATTATGCAACACCAGAAAGCGAATAACCTCCTGATGTGCAGGAGCCATGCACATGGTCAGCTGGGTCCAGTATTGAGGCTTATTCTTGGCCAAAGGCGTAGCATCAATTCCTCTCAATGGAATAGGACACTGCAAGGGCTCCAAGAAAAACCCACAACGCCTAGCATACTCCAAGTCCATCAAATTCAGGGCAGCGCCTGAATCCACAAATGCCATGACAGAATAAGATGACAAAGAGCAGATCAAGGTAATGGACAAAAGAAATTTTGACTGTACCGTACCAATGGTGGCAGACCTAGCGAACCGCTTAGTGCGCTTAGGACAATCAGAGATAGCATGAGTGGAATCACCACAGTAGAAACACAGCCCATTCTGACGTCTGTGTTCTTGCCGTTCAACTCTGGTCAAAGTCCTATCGCACTGCATAGGCTCAGGTTTATGCTCAGATAATACCGCCAAATGGTGCACAGATTTACGCTCACGCAAGCGTCGACCGATCTGAATGGCCAAAGACATAGACTCATTCAGACCAGCAGGCATAGGAAATCCCACCATGACATCCTTAAGGGCTTCAGAGAGACCCTTTCTGAAAATAGCTGCGAGCGCACCTTCATTCCATTGAGTGAGTACGGACCACTTTCTAAATTTCTGACAATATACCTCTATCTCATCCTGACCCTGACACAGAGCCAGCAAATTTTTCTCTGCCTGATCCACTGAATTAGGTTCATCGTACAGCAATCCGAGCGCCAGGAAATACGCATCAATATTACTTAATGCAGGATCTCCTGGCGCAAGAGAAAATGCCCAGTCCTGAGGGTCGCCACGTAAAAAAGAAATAATGATCCTAACTTGTTGAACTGGGTCACCAGAGGAGCGAGGTTTCAAAGCCAGAAATAGTTTACAATTATTTTTGAAACTCAGAAATTTAGTTCTATCTCCAAAAAACAAATCAGGACTAGGAATTCTTGGTTCTAACATAGAATTCTGAACCACAAAGTCTTGAATATTTTGTACTCTTGCCGTGAGCTGATCCGCACATGAAGACAGACCTTTAATGTCCATCGCTACACCTGTGTCCTGAACCACCCAAATGTCTAGGGGAAAAAAAAAGGCAAAACACAGTGCAGAGGAAAAAAAAATGGTCTCAGAACTTCTTTTTTCCCTCTATTGGGAATCATTAGTACTTTGATCCTCCAGTACTGTTATGGCTGGTAATTCAGTACCACAATGGACATAGAAGTCAGAGCACATACAGTGATCTGACAATAACCCAAAAACATAGAACGAGCTCTGAGACGTGGGAACTCTGCTGACCGCAATCCCTAATCCTCACCAACCACACTAGAGGCAGCCGTGGATTGCGCCTAACGCTCCCTATGCAGCCTGAGAAACTAGCTAGCCTGAAGATAGAAAATAAGCCTACCTTGCCTCAGAGAAATACCCCAAGGGAAAAGGCAGCCCCCCACATATAATGACTGTGAGTTAAGATGAAAAGACAAACGTAGAGATGAAATAGATTTAGCAAAGCGAGGCCCGACTTTCTGAACAGAGTGAGGATAGGAAAGGTAACTTTGCGGTCAACACAAAACCCTACAAACAACCACGCAAAGGGGGCAAAAAGACCCTCCGTACCGACTAACGGCACGGAGGTACACCCTCTGCGTCCCAGAGCTTCCAGCAAGCAAGAAAAACCAAATAAACAAGCTGGACAGAAAAAACAGCAAACAAAAATAACACAAGAGCAACTTAGCTATGCAGAGCAGCAGGCCACAGGAACGATCCAGGAGGAAGCAAGTCCAATACTAGAACATTGACTGGAGGCCAGGATCAAAGCACTAGGTGGAGTTAAATAGAGCAGCACCTAACGACTTCACCACTTCACCTGAGGAAGGAAACTCAGAAGACGCAGTACCACTCTCCTCCACCAACGGAAGCTCATAGAGAGAATCAGCCGAAGTACCACTTGTGACCACAGGAGGGAGCTCTGCCAGAGAATTCACAACAGCGATGGACCCGTACTGACACAAGAGTGAAAGAGGCCTTAATGAGCGATGAATTTAAAAAGAAAAAAAAAAAGCGGAAAAAAAATGGCGTGGGCTCCCGCGCAATTTTCTGCGCCAGAGGGGGAAAGCCGACGGCCGGGGCCAATATCTGTAGCCTGCTATGAATATCAGCCCGCAGCTGTCTGCGTAGCCTTTACTGGCTATTAAAATAGGGAGACCCCCCCAAAAAAATGACGTGGGGTTCCCCTATATTTTATAGCCAGAAAGGCTACGCAGACAGCTGCAGGCTGATATTCATAGCCTAGAGAGGGGCCATGGATATTGCCCCCCCCCCCCCGACTACAAATACCAGTCCACAGCCGCCCCACTAATGGCGCATCTGTAAGATGCGCCAATTCCGGCACTTAGCCCCTCTCTTCCCACTCCCGAGTAGCGGTGGGATATGGGGTAATAAGGGGTTAATGTCACCTTGCTATTGTAAGGTGACATTAAGCCGGGTTAATAACGGAGAGGCGTCAATAAGACGCCTATCCATTACTAATCCAATAGTAAGAAAGGGTTAATAAAACACACACACATTTGGAAAAAAGTATTTTAATATTCTTCATTTAACCATACTTACCATACTTCAGCGCCTGCAAAAAAAAGTAAAATAATAAACCGTATACTACCTTTCCGCCGTAGTCCAATTAATAACGAGTGTCCCACGACGATCTCCCCTATAGAATAGTGACATCGGGTGATGTCACTGCTCTATAGGACCCTCGTTGACACACTGACAGGAGACAATGGCTCCTGCAGTGCATCACTGAGGTTACTCTAGTTCACTGGTCTCACTTTATGGCAATTGCTGCGTGGGAAAATGTCTCACCCAGCAATGCCAATAGTGAGACTAAAGACTATTTTCTCACAGGGGCGTAGGAATACCTTGTGAGGAATACATGATGGAAGGATACCTTCCATCATTGTGTTCCTGGAGCCCCTGGAGAGTGGTCGCATCAACTGATGCTCCTGCTCTCCACGGGAGATCGTCATGGGACACTCGTTTTAATTGGATTTCTGCGGACAGGGAGTATATTGTTTGTTTATTATTTTAATATTTTTTACAGGTGACAATGGCTTCGGGGAACAAAGTGACAAGTGATGGTGAGTATGTACTCTATGTTATATGTACTGTATGTCTGTAGTATGTATGTATGCACTGTATGTCACATGTCGTTGCATGGTGCATGTCGTTGCATGGTGCATGTAGCATGTCGCACGGTGCATGTCGCATGCCGTTGCATGGTGCATGTTGTCGCATGTCGTCGCATGGTGCATGTCGCATGCCGTCGCATATTGTCGCATGGTGCATGCAGCATGTCGTCGTATGGTGCATGTCGCATGCCGTCGCATGTTGTCGCATGGTGCATGCAGCATGTCGTCGCATGGTGCATGTCGTCGCATGGTGCATGTAGCATGTCGCATGTAGCATGCCGTCGCATGGTGCATGTTGTCGCATGGCGCATGTCGTCGCATGGTGCATGTCGCCGCATGGTACATGTCGCATGCCGTCGCATGGTGCATGTCGCATGCCGTCGCATGGTGCATGTAGCATGTTGCATGGTGCATGTCGCATGGTGCATGTCGCATGTTGTCGCATGGTGCATGCAGCATGTCGTCGCATGGTGCATGTCGTCGCATGGTGCATGTCGCATGTTGTCGCATGGTGCATGTAGCATGTCGTCGCATGGTGCATGTAGCATGTTGCATGCCATCGCATGGTGCATGTTGTCGCATGGCGCATGTCGTCGCATGCTGCATGTCGCCGCATGGTACATGTCGCATGGTGCATGTCTCATGCCGTCGCATGGTGCATGTAGCATGTCGCATGGTGCATGTTGCATGCCGTTGCATGGTGCATGTCGCATGCCGTCACATGGTGCATGTCGCATGTTGTCGCATGCAGCATGTCGTCGCATGGTGCATGTCATCGCATGGTGCATGGTGCATGTCGTCGCATGTTGCATGTCGTCGCATGGTGCATGTTGCATGTCGTCGCATGGTGCATGTCGTCACATGCAGCATGTCGTCGCATGGTGCATGCAGCATGTCGTCACATGGTGCATGTCGTCGCACGGTGCATGTTGTCGCATGGTGCATGTTGTCACATGGTGCATGTCGTCGCATGCTGCATGTTGCATGTCGTCGCATGGTGCATGTTGCATGTCGTCACATGGTGCATGTCGTCGCATGGTGCATGTCGTCGAATGTCGCATGGCGCATGTTGTCGCATGGTGCATGTCACATGGTGCATGTCATCGCATGGTGTGTGTTGTATGTATGTATGTACTGTGTATGTTTTTTTTTACATTCAACACATTAGCCGGATGATGGGACTACTACTGTCCCATCATTGGCTAATGTGTCACTTACTGTCAGTGTAGCAGGCAGAGCCCGATGGGACTTGTAGTCCCATCGGACAATGCCTGCACACACACACAGCGACGGCGCGCGCGCACACACACACACACACACACACACACACAGCACCGACACACGCACACACAGACACAGTGCCGGCACGCACACACACACACAGCGCTGGCACGCGCGCACACACACACACATCACCAGCACACACACATCGCCGACACACACACACATCGCCGACACACACGCCGGCGGGCTGACCTCCGCACACGCCGGCGGGAAGAGCCCCGCACAAGCCGGCGGGCAGAGCCCCGCACACGCCGGCAAGCAGAGCCCCGCACACGCCGGCAAGCAGAGCCACGCACACGCCGGCGGGCAGAGCCCCGCACACGCCGGCAAGCAGAGCCACGCACACGCCGGCGGGCAGAGCCCCACACACTCCGGCGGGCAGAGCCCCGCACACGCCGGCAAGCAGAGCCACGCATACGCCGGTGGGCAGAGCCCTGCACACGCCGGCAAGCAGAGCCACGCACACGCCGGCGGGAAGAGCCCCGCACAAGCCAGCGGGCAGAGCCCCGCACACGCCAGCGGGCAGAGCCCCGCACACGCCGGCAAGCAGAGCCCTGCACACGCCGGCGGGCAGAGCTCCACACACGCCGGCGGGCAGAGCCCCGCACACGCCGGTCCACAAAAACACCGGCGCCGGCGGGCAGACCCCCAGCGACCGCAGCACAGCCCCATCCTCAGATCCCAGCAGTGAGCTGAGCACACACTGTCAGCCCCGCCCGCCCCCAGCACAGCCCTGCAGGCAGCCGCCAGCACCGCCCACAGCCCAGTCACTCTTGCTGAGTGACTGCTGACTGTGGGGGCTGGTCACGCCTGCTGCTGACGTCACGTCAATTTTCAGAGCCTGGAAATTGACGTGACGTCGGCGGAAATGAGCGGCGGCTGCAGTCTGGGGGTCATGTGACCCATACCCAGCAGCAGGAATAGCGCCGCTCACAGGCGAAAACGTCAACAGAAGGTAATGGCACAATTCATTAGGGGCCCCAGGGGTTAACATTGGGGGGTTAATTGAAAGTAGTGGACAACCCCATTAAGAAGGAAAGTCCTGCCTTCTTGACGGTTTAAGGATATGAGGGGACATATTTTATAAGTGTTAACTTTAGTGTGTGCAAGGAGCATAATTAAAAGAGCCACCTTTTCCTTGTGCAGCATTAGTGCTGCACAAGGTGGCTCTTTTAGTTGCAAACACCTGGGGGGATAAAAGATTCTCTTTCAACTAGCTCCAATTAGACCTCAGCCTATACTCTGCTTCTCCTGCATTCCCAGGGCTCAAGCACCTCCAGTTGCTGCTCAGAAGTGTCTTTGGCACGGGTACTCCCTCCTGCCCAGCCCGGTTCCAGCACGCCAGCTGTTTCCGTGTAGTGTCAAGGTCACTTTTCCTCCAATATGTTGTCTTGTCGTGTTGCGGTCTGGTTAGCTGACTCTATGGTGCCTGCAGTTTAGGTGCTTCATATGTAAGCTGCGGGAACTAGCAATGAAGGCTGGTTCCATTGTGCCAATAGGACAAGCTCCCCCTGTAGGACTGTGGGTTTTTGGTAACTACGGCGGCTCGCGGCCTAGCAATTTTTTTTTATCCTGTGGTCCTTCTGCTGCCTAACAGAGTCCTTGCACTATTATCTGGTTCTTAGGAACACAAGCTTGAATAGGTCCCCCTGGTTCCAGTACCATAAGCTGGTTCCGGGCAGAGCCTTTGGCTTAGGTGCCTCCTTCTGGGTATCCGAGTTCCACCAATGTCTGGTGGTCCTTGGTAGTGCTTTCTGGCACGGGTACCTCCTGCTTAGTAACCGGGTTCCAGTAATGTCAGCTGGTCCTCGGTAGTTCCATTGGCTCTTGTACCTTCAGCTAGCCATCTCGGTTCCAGTACCGTCAGCTAGTTCTCGGCTGTGTCTTTTGCTCTTGTACCTTCTGTTCCCCATCCTGGTTCCAGTACCGTCAGCTGGTTCTAGGTAGAGCCTTTTGCTTAGGTGCCTCCTTCTGGGTATCCGAGTTCCACCAACGTCTGGTGGTCCTTTGTAGTGCTTTCTGGCACGTGTACCTCCTGCTTAGTAACCGGGTTCCAGTAACGTCAGCTGGTCCTCGGTAGTTCCATTGGCTCTTGTACCTTTGGCTAGCCATCTGGGTTCCAGTACCGTCAGCTGGTTCTCAGCAGTGTCTCAGCCTTCTTGTACCATCTGCTACATTTCCAAGTTCAAGACCCTAAAGACGACGACCCTGAAGACCACCCCGATGACGACGAGGAACCCGGAGATGATGACCCCTGAGACGATGAATCTGAAGACCACACGGAAGAAGACGAATACCCCGGAGACGACGACCCAAGAGACGACGACCCTGAAGACCGAGAAGCAGAAGAAGAACCTGCAGAACAAAAAGCAGAAGAACAATAAGCATAAGACTAAAAATCAGAGCAAAATATATTATCTAAATTATAAGCAGAAGAAGACTAAGCAGTGTATGGGGGTGAGTCCGTTCCTCCTCGTGGTGCCCCTAGAAAAAACCTGCTGCTGCAGGCCAAACTGAACGCGGACAAATCTTTTGTGACAGGCAGAACAGAAGGTGTAATCTTCAAACTTTTATAGATAACAACTACAGGAAGGCCTGTCACAAATAAGAATATGATGAAGAAGAATAATATGAAGAAGATATAAAAGTTGATTATGAAGAAGAATAATAGTTGAATAAAAAGAATCTGAAGAATGTAAAAAAAAAGAATTATACGAAGAAGGTGAAGAAGAAGATGATGAATAAGGTGAAGGAGAAGTTGATGAAAAAGATGATGCTGCTGAGGATGATGAAGAAGAAAGTGTGGGAGAAGTTAAAAAGAAAGTGAACAGCATGGAAGTAGTGAAACATAAATATCTGAGTAAATATAAAAAATCTTAACATAGTCAATAGCTTTGTAACTCCGAATGTCTTAAAAAAAAATTAATTCCTGCTATTCCATTTAATTGGGCTAAATCTCTATGCCTTTAATGTCTCCTCCACCTCCCCCAATACATCCTACATTATTCTTAGTTGTTTTCCTTCATGTAGAATTAACCTACAAGGAAAGAAAGGGTTTATTTTAATTCCGATATTTTTGTCCCATTGACTTGCATTGGTATCGGGTATCGGTATCGGCAATATCCAATATTTTTGGAATATCGGCCGATCCAATCCGATACTGATATTTATGAATATCGGAAGGTATCGCTCAACACTACTCACCATAGATATTGCAGAGATGGTTATTACATTCTCTGCCTTCCTAGTAACTGTATACCTGTATTTCATGGAACACTTATGAAACCACCTGTCACCAGCCAAGATCTCATGTCTGACCATGAACTTTTCCTTAGCACCAAGTATAAAAGACATCCTCTCACTAGCCGTGAATATAGAATTTTTGGAACATCATATTCCAGAATGCCTTTGACCAAAACATGACAAGGAGGATGAACAGGCACTTGATGTAGTTTAAAAAGGGATATGTGGAAGATATTGGGCATCCTTAGGCTTGAAGTGTCAAGCGGAAGCCTACAGGATTGACAATCTCTGTCATTTCCCATGGATCAATGAATTTGGGTCCTAGCTTAGCGGAGGGGATCCAAAGTTTAATATTTTTTGTCAAAAATCATACTTTGTCTCCAGACCAAAACTTGGTCAATCAGTATGAATTGTCATAATCCAGTCTGGGTTTTGAGTCCTGTCTTTTCCTGGGCTGATCATGTCAAGGGTTAACTTTGCACTGCCTCATTCTTGGTTCAGGTTTGCTATTTAGCTCTGCTGCATCCTGCAGGCGGCATCAGTTATATTTTCTGCCTACAGCATATCTGACTCTGGTAGTACCCTGATTGGTTCAGTTGCGCTTTCTGACCTTGCCCGTGTCTATTCCTCTTCCATGCCCATTCTGTCTTAGTGTTTCCTGATTGCTTTTGGATTTCCCGGTGTTTGACTCGGCTTTCACTCTGACTTGACATTGTCTCTGGTCCCTGGTACTTCTGCCTTTTGTTTGGTATTGACCCTTTGGCTTTCCACTGACTCTGTGCTTGTTTTTTCCCTTTATACTGTGTGACGGTCTAGGTTTTGACTCAGCTTGTTTGACTATTCTGCTGCCACCTGATGGTAGCTTCGCTGCAGCACTGCAGGTCTGCCCTTGCACACTTGTTACTATCGTTCCACTCTATTGCCATCTAGTGGAAGTTGCAGTTACTTGCATAGCTACAGCGTGACATGAATTTCATTAGCAGAAGATGCCTGCTTGCTCTGTGATTTTCTCAGGTTTTCTTTAATCATATCCAACCCATTCCTGGTTAAACAAGTTAATAGTTTGGCAGTCTTGGGAAAAAGTCTTAATAAATTTGCAATATTAGTTAGAAAATTCAAGTGAGCACTTCAAAGCTTTGCGATCTGTAACAAATCAGTTGAAAAAAACATGATGTCATCCAGATATACAACCACATATTGATCACTTATATCCCTAAGGATGTCATTAACTTTTGAAAAACAGCCTGCACATTTCTTAGCCTAAAAGGCATCACAAAATTACCATGACCCCCAAGCATATTTAATTCTATGTTCAGCTCCTTCTCTTATACAAATCAGGTTTAACGCACCCCTGAGACGAATTTAGTGAAAAATAAAAAATTCAAAATATCTTCTTACTATTTTCAAGATTTTATTTTAATACCATAAAAAGGTGGGGCAAAAGAGTCTAATATGATTAAATAGCATTACAGAGAGGGGAAGAGACAGTGATGCTAGCCCTATAGCAGTCTTACCCCTTTCTCTACCTTGAAGTAGAGGTGGGCACCCTAATATTGCCATTTGGAGACCTTGCTCCTTGTCCGCTACCCATCTCTGACCCTTTTTAATAGGTAGAATGCAGAATCCTACATTCCCACTCACTGCCACAAAAGGGGGAATGATGGTCTCAATTAGGTTAGGTTCACATTGCGTTAACAGCAGCCCGTTCAACATATGTGTTAACGGGCTGCTGTTAAGGCAAGTGCCGATATGTCATCGTGCTAGTGCAGATAGAGCTAGCAGATGCTCTATCTGCGCTAGCAGTGACGGACCCGGAAACGCTGCAGCCCGCATCCCAGGGTCCGTCACTCAATGACGGCACATCGCTAGCGCACACCCATTGTGGGCATGCGCTAGCGATGCGTCAGACATAGGACTTAATAGCGGCATTAATGGACTACGCTACACCACGTTATGCCGCGGTGTAACGTAGTCCTTGTAACGGACGCCTATAACGTAATGTGAACCCAGCCTTACAGAAAATGTTAAACTATCCAGATTGCCCCCATGTACCTCCCTAACATGATTTGATATTGATGTGTAACATGAATTGACTATTCCCTTACATGATTCCTAATCTCCATTGACATTTTCGTTTGGCTTTCCTAATGTAATAATTGAGACATGCACATTGTAAGAGGTAAACTACTCCGGTGGTTCTGCAGTTTGCAAAATATTTGTATTGGTATAACTTACATGCATTAGCGCTAGAAAATGTTTTTGTTTTTATAATGTATCCTTAGAATTTGCATTTGCCACATCTAAATGTGCCCATGTCGTCACCAGTCTCCTAACTGAAGAATAGGTACTGCGCACACTCTGGTCACTTATGGACCTCCCTTTACTGCAATAGAGGGATGATAGATATTAGATCACATATGATGGGGTTTTTTTTGAGTGTACTACAATATTTGTTCATAATCCTTCTCACCTTTTCTGATAGATCATTAAAGGTTCCAATTACCCTAATTAGGAATTCTTAGTCTTCCCTTATTCCTCTTTTATGAAGTGACCAATATTTTGAATGCTTCATTTAAATGGTTAGGGGGTATCCTTGGCTCAGTTATTTATCCCTAAATTATCTCTGCTGATCCTGACATCCAAGAAATTTATTGTATCATGATTAATTTCATAAGTGAGCTTGAGGCCCAGGGTATTATTATTCCGATCTCTCACAAACCTCGTAAAGGACTGAGTATCCTCTGACGTGACCAAAGTATTAGGATGTCATCTATTACAGTCACTTCCAAGATTTAGCTCATATCATTTGATGCTTTATTGTTGATGGGAATTAGTCATCCCAATCTGCATGGGCCTCACAGTAAGGGCTCATACTTATCTACATGAAAAACAGACGAGTGCAATCCAAAAAAAAAAAAAGATTGCACTCTGACTAATGTTGTTCTATGACTCCCTGTTCATCTGTGATTTTTTTGTGTAAGTTCAAACCAAGCTGAGAAAAAAATGCAGTATGCTGCAATTAGTCACGTATATCGGACGAGATATGCCAATCCAAATAAATGGGTGCGAGAAAAAAAAATTTCATTGC
Source organism: Ranitomeya imitator (assembly GCF_032444005.1). NCBI lineage: Eukaryota > Metazoa > Chordata > Amphibia > Anura > Dendrobatidae > Ranitomeya > Ranitomeya imitator. The sequence continues at coordinate 628,009,336 of NC_091284.1, forward strand.
TCACGGACCATGCATTTGCCATCCGATTTTTACGCATCCATCTCCTAGAAGGGTTAGGGTTAGGATTAGGGTAAGGCTTCTTTAACACTAACTGTGGTTTTGTGTCCCGTTTTTCCGGTCCGAATAGATTTCTATAGGGCCACAAAAACGGGCCGCAATATTTCCACTGAGCACCGTACGCCATATGGCCAAGAGGGCCGTATTTACGGCTGTGAAAAAATATCGAGCCTGCTCGATATTTTTCACGGCTTGCCGACACGGCCCCCATTGTAATGCAATTGGTGCACCGTGACTTCCATTTTTGCGGACCGCCGTTTTGTTTCCCAATACTTTTGCCATAGTATTGCAAACCCAAAAAATGGAGATCCGCAAGTTTTTTGCGGTCCATTTTTGCGGCAGACCATGAAAATTGCGGCGATACAGCCTGCAAAAGAGACCAGCAAAAACGGGCCGCATAAAAACGGGTAAGTGTAAAAGAAGCCTTAGGTTTGGGATTAGGGTTAAACTTGGGATTAGTGTTATTGTTAGGGATGGGATTAGGGTTGGTGTTAGGATTAGGTTTGGGATTAGGGTTAGGGTTGGGATTGGGGTTAGGTTTTGGATTAGGGTTATGATTTGGGATTAGGGTTATGGTTAGGGTTGGGATAAGGCTTATGGGTGTGTTGGGAGTAGGGTTAGGTTTGTTTTTAGGGTTATGGTTAGGGTTGGGATTAGGGTTAGGGGTATGTTGGGGTTAGGGTTGTGATTAGGGTTAGGGTTGTGATTAGGGTTAGGAGTGTGTTGGGATTAGGGTTGTGATTAGATTTATGGTTATGGTTGGGAGTAGGGTTAGGGTTGTGTTGGTATTAGGGTTGTGATTAGGATTGTGGTTAGTGTTGGGATTAGGGTTATGGGTGTGTTGGGGTTAGGGTTGGAGTTAGAATTGGGGGTTTCCACTGTTTAGGTACATCAGGGGTCTCTAAACACGACATGGCTCCACCATTGATTCCTGTCAATTTTGCGTGGAAGAAGTAAAAAGGTGCTCCCTCCTTTCTGATCTCCGCCGTGCACCCAAATAGTGGTTAACCCCCTCATATGGGGCTTCAGCGTACTCAGGACAAATTAGACAACAACTTTTGGGGTCCAGTTTCTCCTGCTACCCTTGGAAAAATAAAAAAAAATTGGGGACTAAAAAAACATTTTTGTGGAAAAAATATTTTTTATTTTCACGTCTCTACGTTATACATGTCTGTGAAGCACTTGGGCGTTCAAAGTGCTCACCATATATTTAGATAAGCTTCTTGGGGTGGTCTAGCTTCCCAAATTTGGTCACTTGTGTTTCTATTGTTTAGGCATATTAAGTGTTCTAAACACAACCTGACGCCCGCAGACCATTCCATCAAAGTCTGCATTCCAAAATCTCACTACTTCCCTTCCAAGCTCTGCCATGTGTCCAAACAGTGGTTCCATCCCACATATGGGGTATCAACGTACTCAGGACAAATTGCACAACAACGTTCATGGTCCAATTTCTCCTGTTACCCTTGTGAAAATAAAAATTTTGGGGTGAAAATACAATTTTTGTGAAAAAATATGATTTTTTATTTTCACGGCTCTACGTTATAAACTTCTGTGAAGCACTTGGGGGTTCATAGTGCTCCCCACACATCTAGATAAGTTCCTTGGGGGGTCTTGTTTCCAAAATGGGGTCTCTTGTGCGGGTTTGTACTGTTTAGGCACATCAGGGGCTCTGCAAATGCAACATGACTCCAGCAGACCATTCTGTCAAAGTCTGCATTCCAAAACAGTTAAGCAAAACAAAAGAGTGGATAGAGATACGGTCACCAACATTATAGGATAAACCGACTAAGGGTATGTCTATATATATAGTAGAATGGGACCAAAATAGGGACCATAATGGACAAACTGCACAAATATAGCCAAAAACAACAAAGAGAAAGAAGCAGCAAATAGTCCGAAATAATGAAAAATATAAAGAGAACTTTATTAATAGTAATACCAGATAAAAACCATAACAGAGGGATATAACAATCCCCGCACTACACAAAGCATGTACAAAAATGGGCAGGTGATAGGTGTCCACAATAGAAAGATATAAACATTACTACCCTAAGAGCACAGCTCATATGGAGTAAAGACTAGGCAGGGATAGACCAATGTAACTTAGTACACAGAGAACCATAAGGTACAAGGTATTATAGCACCCATGCATAGCATAGTATATACATACCGGGTAGAGTACAAGGATCACACATATAAGTAGGCACCACACACCTGACCCCCCGACGCGCGTTTCGGCTTCTGCCTTTCTCAAGGGGTATTATTTCGGACTATTTGCTGCTTCTTTCTCTTTGTTGTTTATTCCAAAATAGTGCTCCTTCCCTTCCGAGCTCTGTCATGCACCCAAACAATGGTCCCCCGCATATATGGAGTATCAACGTACTCAGGAAAAATTTCACAACAACTTTATTGGTCCAAATTCTCCTGTTAACCTTGTAAAAGTAAAAATTTCGGGGTGAAAGATCATTTTTGTGGAAAAATATGATTTTTTTATTTTCACGGCTCTACGTTATAAACTTTTGTGAAGCATTTGAGGGTTCATAATGCTCACCACTAGTGTTGAGCATTCCGATACCGCAAGTATCGGGTATCGGCCGATACTTGCGGTATCGGAATTCCGATACCGAATTCCGATACTTCCCGCGTATCGGATACTGGAATCGGAGGTTCCCAGAATTCAAACTGAACGCAGCAGCCAATGAGGAATGAATGGAAGTGTGGGCACATCCTGTTTAGCATGGTGGGCATGTAAGTACTGGCAAGGCTGTGATTGGCTGCTGAAATGATGTCACTCTGCACTATAAAAAACGCTGCCGCCATTTTGCGCTCACTCTGCTGTGATTTCAGTTAGGGACAGGACGCTGTGTTCTAACTGAGGGCCAGTTGAGATAGCTAATTGCTTTATTTTGCTTTTCCAAGGCTAATTTAGCAAACGATGTGTTCACTGTTCAGTTCACCTTGCTCTTGCCTTGCAGCGCTGTTTTAACAGCGTTCTGCAAGGTCTCAGTGTGTGTGTGTGTGTGCAGCTCACTCTGTAGTCTGTGTGCAGCCATATACCAGGTTGTATTCAGCTCAGGGGGGGTTTACACTGCCTCACACAGTTCTATCCATTGTCCTTTTTTGCTCATAGTGCAGCCTGCTGCACATTTTTTCTAAAATTTCCTATTAGTGTCTTTCCACCCGTCTCCAGCCAAATAGTGGAAAAACACTAGATAGGATAACCTAGAGGGGGGTTTTGGGCCTTGCAGCGCCGTTTACGGCTGTCTGCACGGTCTCCGTGTGAGCGCAGCTCGCCCTGTAGTCTGTGTGCAGCGACAGCCCGTTGTATTCAGCTCAGGGTTTGTCACTGCCTCATACCGTTAAATAACTTTTCATTTTTTTCAACTAGTGCACCCTGTTTAAAAATTATTTAAAAAATTCCTATTATTGTCTTTCCACCCGTCTCCAGCTAAATAGTGGAAAAACACTAGATAGGATAACCTAGAGGAGGGTTTTTGGGCCTTGCAGCGCCGTTTACGGCTGTCTGCCCGGTCTACGTGTGAGCGCAGCTCGCCCTGTAGTCTGTGTGCAGCCACAGCCCGTTGTATTCAGCTCAGGGTTTGTCACTGCCTCATACCATTAAAAAACTTTTCCTTTTTTTCAACTAGTGCAGCCTGTTTAAAAATTATTTAAAAAATTCCTATTAGTGTCTTTCCACCCGTCTCCAGCTAAATAGTGGAAAAACACTAGATAGGATAACCTAGAGGAGGGTTTTTGGGCCTTGCAGCGCCGTTTACGGCTGTCTGCACGGTCTCCGTGTGAGCGCAGCTCGCCCTGTAGTCTGTGTGCAGCGACAGCCTGTTGTATTCAGCTCAGGGTTTGTCACTGCCTCATACCGTTAAATAACTTTTCATTTTTTTTCAACTAGTGCAGCCTGTTGAAAATTTTGTAAACAATTTCCTATTAGTGTCTTTACACCCGTCTCCAGCAAAATAGTGGAAAAACACTAGATAGGATAACCTAGAGGAGGGTTTTTGGGCCTTGCAGCGCCGTTTACGGCTGTCTGCACGGTCTCCGTGTGAGTTAAACTCGCTCTGTAGCCCGATCTGCCCAAAAAAAAAAAAAGGAAAGTTCACCAAACACCACTTAACACTTGTGTAGGCCACATTTTATCAATAATAAAGTCTAGTCCACACTTTACAACATTAGTGTTTCTTACACCTGTTAGGAGGAGCATTTCAGGAATAAGCACACTAAGGCCTTAGTACTTTTCTGCTTATCTTTATCTGTCAACCAAGATGAAGAGGGCAGGGAGTAAGGGTCGTGGGCGTGGGCGTGGAGCAGGGAGAGGAGCAGGGAGAGGACGTGGTGATTCTGTGCCTGCTGCGGGCACCGGTGACTCACCATCACCCAGTTTCAGCAGGGAACAGTCCTTCATGCGCAGCTTTGTCGGAGAGCGCCGTGCACCGCTGCTGCGTGAAGATCAAATTGAAGCCGTTGTCGGATGGATGGCAGCTAACACATCGACTTCAATTAGTGCCACATCCTCTCAGGCACAGACCACTGGAGAGCAGCCATCTGTCTCTTCACCACCTGCCAAATTGGCCAGGCAGTCAGAGAGCCCAGGACAGGAGCCGTCTCTACTTCTGTTCTCTGAATCTCTTGGCTTGGAAACAGGGGGCCAGCCAAGCAGTATTGGAGAAATGGAAGAAGAGGCAGTGTGCAGTGATGCCCAACAGCTTTGTCTCTCTGACTCTGAAGAGGCGGGTGGGTCAGTGCCTGCGGTGACCACAGCGCAGTACGCATCTGATGATGAAACTCAGGTGCCGCTTTCTGGTGCGTACTGTGCTGCCGAGACTACCCAGGAGGAGCAGTTGGTGGCAGAGGGTAGTGGAGATGATGAGGTCCTTGACCCATCGTGGCGTGAGGAACAGGAAGGTGGTGGGAGCAGCTCAGAGGAAGAGATTCCCCTAACGGGCCAAAGAAGGAGAGGGAGGGGGAAGACTGCGGAGCCTGTAGCCTCCACTTTGGCACCAGTTAGGAGCCTGTCTCTTTCAAAAGCCAAAAAGGGCGCTCCCAAGACTTGCAGCGCCTGGTCCTTTTTTGACACAGTTGCAGATGACATTTGTTTTGTCAAATGCAAGCTGTGTCATCAGAAAGTAAAAAGAGGTAAAAGTGTCAGCAACCTCAATACCACAAATTTGTGGAAACATGTGCGGACCAGGCACGCGGTGGAGTTACAAAAACACACTGAAGACCTAGGCCAACCAACAGCGGCAGCTACCACCTCTTCAGCTCGTGTTGCTTCTTCCTCCAGCTCACGCACAGCTGGTTCGGCTTCCTCCTTGGATCGCCATGGAAGAACCTCTGGCACTGTTGTCCAGAGACCTAGTGTAATTCCACCCACAGCACCACCTTCCCAGTCATCCTCACACTCCTAGCCTAGTCTACAGCCATCGGTAGTACAGGCATGGGAGAAAAGACGGGCATTCTCGGCAAACCACCCCCGAGCACAGGCTCTGAATGCAGGCATTGCCAAACTTCTGTCCCTGGAAATGCTCTCATTCAGGCTGGTGGAGACTGACAGCTTCCGTGACTTGATGGCATTGGCAGTCCCACAGTACCAGGTGCCCAGCTGCTTTTACTTCAGCAGGCAAGCTGTCCCTGCCCTGCACAAGCATGTGGAGGGACAAATCAAACATGCGCTACTGAACGCCGTCAGTAGCAAGGTCCACCTCACCACCGATGCGTGGACCAGTCAACTTGGACAGGGGCGATACCTTTCCGTCACTGCCCATTGGGTTAATGTTGTTGAGCCGGGTACAGACCGTGCGAGTGGCGCAGGAACTGTCCTGCCCACTCCAAGGATTGCAGGAATCCAGTCTGTACGCATTGACTCCTCCTCTTACACCAGTTCCTCAGATTCCTCACGGCAGGATCCGTCACAGTCCACCTCCACATGGACCCGTGAACGTTTACCTGTAACGACTGACATGAGCACAGCCGTGGCCAAACGTCAGCAGGCCGTCTTGAAATTAGTTTCTTTGGGGAATCGAAGCCACACAGCGCAGAAGCTCTGGAATGCCCTAAAGCAGGAGAGCGATGTGTGGTTTGTGCCAGCGAATCTCCAGCCAGGCATGGTAGTGTGTGACAATGGCCGAAATCTGGTGGCAGCTTTAGGCCTTGGCAACCTCACTCACATCCCATGTCTGGCACATGTGCTCAATTTGGTTGTGCAGATAGAATTGAAGAGGCGGAGGGCACCACTAAATACATCAATGTTGGGGCTCACCATGGACTGAAAAACTACAATAATACCAAAAAAGAGAAAAGATCAAGTCCACAAGAATGGGAGCACCACAGACAAATACCAAAAAATAACAAAGTTTTTATTGATAAATATAACAATAATGCATCACACAAAAACAAGACTAAAAACATTTAAAAATGCAATGTGCATGAAACAAACGTACACAGTAGTCATATCCTAATATGGGGAACATGACTGACCACATCCCTTACCCCTCCAAAAAATAGAGATAAATATACACAACGTAATGGCCTATAACGAGGCCATATATCCATATGCAATATAAGCAATATAAACAGTGCAAAAAATTCCTGTGCAATTTGGTTGTGCAGAGTTTTCTGAGGGACTATCCGGATCTTGATGCACTTCTGCAAAAGGCCCGCCTAGAGTGTGCTCACTTGCAGCGTTCCAGCTTGGCAAGATCCCGCATTGCTGCTCTGCAGCATCGTTTTCGCCTTCCTGAACATCGCATCATACGTGACCTACCTTCCAGGTGGAATTCCACGTTACATATGTTGGAGCGGTTGTGTGAGCAGCAGCAAGCAGTAATGGAGTACCAGCTGCATCAGGCGCAAAAAAGTCGCAGTCAGCGCCGCTCAGACTTCACAACCACAGAGTGGGCCACTATCAAGGACGTCTGCCAGGTTTTGCGTCCTTTTGATTATTCCACACGGATGGCAAGTGCAGATGATGCACTAGTCAGCATGACTGTCCCCCTTATCTGCTTGCTTCAAGAAACCCTGCAAGGGATAAAGGATGATGTGGAAGAGGTGGAGGATGAGGAGTCACCTTTTCCATCAGGTTCTGGACAGTCAGCGCCACGTGGTTCCTCACAAAGGGGTCGGCAGGGGACCCTTTGTGAGGAGGATGAGGAGGAGTCAATGGACGAGGAAGAGCTACGTCCAGAGGAGGGAGTTCCACCATTGTCCAGTGGTCAGTGTGTACAGCGAGGGTGGGGTGATGAAGAGCGGGCAGAGATCATGTCTCAAGCAGGGGACAGCGTTTCTGGGCCAGTTGGCAGTCTGCAGCACATGGTTGAGTTCATGTTGCAGTGCCTGAGAGACGACCGCCGCATCGACCACATTCTCAACGTTCCTGATTATTGGGTGTACGCCCTCCTCGATCCTCGCTACCTTGACAATGTCCAAAACCTCATCCCAGCGTTGACAGGGGAGCGTAAAATGCGGGAGTACCACGACACACTGGTGAATTCCATCATCTTCTCCAGTCCAACTGAGAGGAGTGCTGTTAGTGCTTTACAAAACAGCTCAGTGCGTCGAGGCAGTGGAGGAGGAGGCTCTGCACAAAGAGGGAGCAGAAGCAGTGCCTTTTCCCAAGGCAAGCCAAGTATGGCACAACTGTGGCAAACTTTTGTGTGCCCGCCCCAAATGTCTACACCATCACCGGCGGCTCCAGTCAGCAGGAGGCAACGGTTCCGTCAGATGGTGACAGACTATATGGCTTGCCCTCTTAGTGTACTCCCAGATGGCTCTTCCCCGTTCAAGTTTTGGGTCTCTAAGCTGGATACATGGCCAGAGCTAAGCCAGTATGCATTGGAGGTGCTGGCTTGCCCTGCGGCTAGTGTCTTATCGGAACGTGTCTTTAGTGCCGCCGGTGGTGTACTAACAAACCATGCATGCGGCTATCCTCCGATAACGTTGACTGGCTTACTTTCCTGAAAATGAACCAGGCCTGGATCTCGCAGGAATTTGCCACTCCTCTGCCTGATTAAGTAATTGGGTGTCATCCAGGTCTCCTGATGTGTTCATCTTTCTACCACCTGAACTGCTATTCCTGGGCTCCAACACTGCCAGTTGCGGCTCAGATGTGCAGGCTGCACAGTCTAAACATACAACCCAGTGTTATTGGGTTTCAGTAACGTCAGCTGATCCCCAGCTGTGTAGGCGGCAATGTGTCCTGCGACCGCCACGCTGGCACAACAACCTAAATGTAAGGGAACCTGTCCCCCCCCCCCTCGGCGTTTGTTACAGAAAGAGCCATCTTGTGCAGCAGTAATGTTGCACAAGGAAAAGGTAGCTCTTTTATTTTAGCTCCTTGCACACGCAGAACTTAACACTTATAAAATGTGTTCACTGATACCATTATACCGTCCCGGAGCTGGGACTTTCCTTCATAATGTGACGCAGCACAGCCGTCATTCCTACCCCCTTGGTGCCATGCGCTGCCTCCTCAGCGTTGTTTTAAGCTGTCATGGAGCCTGCGCTGTTCTGTTATCCCTTGGCCATGGCCAGTTTGCGCTGCCTGTCTTCTGACATAATTTGGTGTCAGGATGGCTGCACCTGTGCACCCGCGCTGCCCGAGAACCCGCCTCGCAGTGTCTTCTGATTGAATCACACTGCGAGCCTGGGATCCATGGGCATGCGCAGTGCATATCTTCACCTCGGGCTCTCGCCCATCTCCCTCCGCCTTCTTTAGACTGTGCGCCGTCAGCTGATCCCTAATAGCATGCCACGGCCGTGACGCTGCACAGTCTGAAGAAGAGGGAAGGAGGGGAGTGAGAGTCGAGGATGTGCACTGTGCATGTCCATGGATCCAAGGCCCGCAGTGGGATTACAATAGACGACACTGCGAGGTGAGATCTGGAGCAGCGTGGACGCACGGGCACTGACAGCCTGACACCAAATTATGTCAGAAGACAGGCAGCGCTAATTGGGCATGGCCAAGGGATAACAGAACAGCGCAGGCTCCGTGACAGCTTAAAACAACGCTGAGGAAGCAGCGCACGGCACCAAGGGGATAGGAATGACAGCTGTGCTGCGTCCCATTACGAAGGAAATTCCCACCTCCGGGACGGTTTTACGGTATAAGGGGACACATTTTTAGTGTTTACTTCTGTGTTTGCAAGGAGCATAATTAAAAGAGCAACCTTTTCCTTTTGCATCCTTAGTTCTGCACAAGATGGCTCTTTCAGCTACAAACGTCTTGGGGGGGTTAAAGCTACCTTTTCAACTTGCTCCAATCAGGCTTCGGCCTACACTCTGTTCCTCTGCTCCTCCTGCTGTCCCTGGGCTCTAACACCACCAGTTGGTGCCTGGAAGTGCTGTCTGCACAGTAAACAGTCGCTCCTCTGTTATTGGGGTTCAGTAACGTCAGCTGATCCCCAGCTGTGTGTGCGGCAATACCTTCAATCTGCTCCTCCTGCTGTCCCTGGGCTCTAACACCGCCAGTTGGTGCCTGGAAGTGCTGTCTGCACAGTCAACAGTCGCTCCTCTGTTATTGGGGTTCAGTAACATCAGCTGATCCCCAGCTGTGTGTGCGGCAATACCTCCAATCTGCTCCTCCTGCTGTCCCTGGGCTCTAACACCGCCAGTTGGTGCCTGGAAGTGCTGTCTGCACAGTCAACAGTCGCTCCTCTGTTAATGGGGTTCAGTAACGTCAGCTGATCCCCAGCTGTGTATGCGGCAACGTGTCATGCGACCGCCACGCTGGCACAACTAAAATGTAAGGGGACCTGTCCCCCCCCCAGGCGTTTGTTACTGAAAGAGCCACCTTGTGCAGCACTAATACTGCACAAGGAAAAGGTCGCTCTTGAAATTATGCTCCTTGCAAACGCTGAACTACACACTCATGTAATGTGTCCCCTCACACCGTCCAACCGTCCCTGAGGTGGGACTTTCCTTTGTAATGTGACGCAGCACAGCCGTCATTGCTACCCCCTTGGCACTGTGCGCTGCCTCCTTAGCGTTGTTTGATTCCGTCACAGACCCTGCGCTGTTATGTTATCCCTTGGCCATGCACAGTTTGCGCTGCCCGTCCTCTGACATCATTTGTTGTCGTCCTGGCTGCACCTGTGCGCCCACGCTGCCCGAAATCCCACCTTGCAGTGTCGTCTAATGTGATCCCACAGTGGGCCTGGTATCCATGGACATGCGCAGTGCATATACTAGCCTCTCACTCCCCTTCTTCACGCTTCTTCAGACTAGGCGGCGTCAGCTGATCCCTAATAGCATGCCACGGCCGTGACGCCGCACAGTCTGAAGAAGCAGGAAGGAGGTGAGTGAGAGGCGATGATATGCACTGCGCATGCCCATGGATCCCTGGCACGCAGTGGGATTACATTAGATGACACTGTGAGGTTGGATCTCGGGCAGCTTGGACGCACAGGCACTGCCAGCCTGACACCTAAATGATATCAGAAGACGGGCACCGCTAACTGTGCATGGCCAAAGGATAACATTACAGCGCGGGCTCCGTGACAGAACCAAACAACGTTGAGCAGGTGGCGCACGGCACCAAGGGGGTTGGAATGACAGCTGTGCTGTGTCACATTACAAAGGAAAGTCCCACTTCCGGGACGGTTTGACGGTGTGAGGGGACACATTATATGAGTGTGTACTTCAGCGTTTGCAAGGAGCATAATTTTAGGAGCCACCATTTTCCATGTGCAGTATTATTGCTGTACAAGATGGCTCTTTCAGCAACAAATGCCTGGGGGGGGGGGGGTTAAAGGTTCCCTTTCAACTTGCTCCACTGCAGGCTTCGGCCTACACTCTGCTCCTCTTTGATTCCCTGGGTTTCAACACTGTCAGTTGCCACCTGGAAGTGTTGTCTACACAGAAAAAACACTAGCTGATGTGTCAGTGGGGTTCAGCACCGCCAGCTGTTCCCTGCTGTGTAGTCGGCAACGTGTCCAGCACAAGCCACGCTGGCACAACAGAACAAAAGCTGCCACCAGTGAAGGCTTCGGCCTACACTCTGCTCCTCTCCTCCTCCTGCTGACCCTGGGCTCTAACACCGCCAGTTTTTGCCCGGAACTGCTAGCTGCACAGAGAAAAACACCAGCCAATGTGTTAGTGGGGTTCAGCACTGCCAGCTGTTCCCCTGCTGTGTAGGTGGCAACGTGTCCTGCAAACGCCATGCAGGCACCTGAACTGAAATTAAAGGGAACCAGCCCCCACCCCCCAGGTATTTCTATGTATAACAGCCACCTTGTACAGCAGTACTGCTGCATTTGTACAAGGTGGCTGACTTTTTCTCCATGCCCACGTTTAATTAAACACGTACTAAATGTGTCTCATTGAGACCATTCCACTGTCCCTGAGGTGTGACTTTCCTTTCTAATGATACGCAGCACCACCCTTGGTAGCGCTGCCCGTCTTTTGACATCATTGGTTAGCTGGCTGCGCCTGTGCGTCTGCCCTGCTCGAAACAACGCCCCTTGGTGTCTTATTTTTTGGGACAGCGAGGGTGTGATTGATGGGCATGTGCAGTGCATATGTTTGCCTGTGTTCACTCATCTCCTTCCGCCTTCTTCAGACTGGGTGGCCTCATGGCCGCGGCATGCGATAAGGGATCAGATGATGCCGCCCAGTCTGAAGCAGGTGTAAGGACATGTGTGAGCGGCAAACATATTTACTGCACAAGGCCACGAATCCCAGCCACGTAGTGTGAATTCTTGAAAACACACTGTGGGTCTGGGATTCATGTCCATCGCTAACCACAACGGCCGACATGAAATGAGGTCAGAAGACAGGCAGTACTAACAGCGCATGGCCAAGGGATAACAAGAGCGCAGACTCCTGTACAGCAAATAACAACGCTCAGGAAGCTGCGCCCATGCACCAAGGTGTTATTTTTGACACCTGTGCTGCGTCTCCTTAAAAAGACAAGTCACGTCTCCACTACTGTTTGACAGTATAATGGGCTAAATAGTGTACGTGTTTTATTCAGCGTGTGCAAGGAGCAAAATTAATAGAGCAACCTTTTATTTGTGCAGCATTAATGCTGCACAAGGTGTGGCTCTTGTACCTTGCAACACCTGAGGGGGGGTTAAAGGTTACCTTTCAAATTGGTTCAACTAGGCTTCGGCCTACACTCTGCTCCTCTCCTCCTCCTGCTGACCCTGGGCTCTAACACCGCTAGTTTTTGCCCGGAAGTGCTAGCTGCACAGAGAAAAACACCAGCCAATGTGTTAGTGGGGTTCAGCACCGCCAGCTGTTCCCCTGCTGTGTAGCCGGCATCGTGTCCAGCACAAGCCACGCTGGCACAACAGACCAAAAGCTGCAACCAGTGCAGGCTTCGGCCTACACTCTGCTCCTCTCCTCCTCCTGCTGACCCTGGGCTCAAACACAGCCAGTTTTTGCCCAGACATGCTAGCTGCACAGAGAAGAACACCAGCCAATGTGTTAGTGGGGTTCAGCACCGCCAGCTGTTCCCCTGCTGTGTAGCCGGCAACGTGACCTGCAAACGCCACGCAGGCACATGAACTGAAATTGAAGGGAGCCTGCCCCCCACCCACAGGTGTTTCTATGTATAACAGCCACCTTGTACAGCAGTACTGCTGCATTTGTACAAGGTGGCTGACTTTTTCTCCTTGCCCACGTGGAACTCAACACGTACAAAATGTGTCTCATTGAGACCATTCCACTGAACCTGAGGTGTGATTTTCCTTTCTAATTATACGCAGCACCCCCCTTGGTAGCGCTTCCCGTCTTTTCACATCATTGGTTAGCTGGCTGCGCCTGTGCGTCCGCCCTGCTTGAAACAACGCCCCTCGGTTTCTTATTTATTTTGTCAGCGAGGGTGTGGTTTATGGGCACGAGCAGTGCATATATTTGCCTGTCGTCACTCATCTCCTTCCGCCTTCTTCAGACTGTGCAGCCTCATGGCCGCGGCATGCGAGAAAGGATCAGCAGAGGCCGCCCAGTCTGAAGCAGGTGTAAGGACGTGTGTGAGCGGCGAAAATATTTACTGCTCAAGGCCACGAATCCCATCACCGCAGTGTGACTTTATGAAAAGGCACTGTGGGTCTGGGATTTATGGCCATCGTTAACCTGTGCCAAGCACCAAGGCGTTATTTGGGACACCTGTGATGCGTCTCCTTAAAAAGACAAGTCACGCCTCCACTACAGTTTGACTGTAGAATGGGCTAAATTGTGTACGTCTTTCATTCAGCGTGTGCAAGTAGACAAATTAATAGAGCAACCTTTGACTTGTGCAGCATTAATACTGCACAAGGTGTGTCTCTTGTACTTTGTAGAAAAACACCCGCCATTGTGTCAGTGGGGTTCAGCAATGCCAGCTGTTCCCCAACTGTGTAGCCGGCAAAGTGTCCTGCAAACGCAACGCAGACACAAAGCTGCCTCCAGTGCAGGCTTCGGCCTACACTCTGCTCCCCCTGCTTACCCTTTGCTCCAACACCGCTAGTTGGGGCTCTAGGAAGACAATCTTTAATAGGCAACGCATCCGGGTTCCAGCACCGCCAGCTGGTTCCCGGCAGTGTTTTTGTCACGGGTACTCCATCGTGCCCAGCCTGGTTCCAGCACCGTCAGCTGTTTCCGGGTACTGTCAAACTCACTGAGACACCTATGCATTGCCCCGTCGTGTTGCGGTCGAGTTAGCCAACTCCAGGGTGCCTCCAGTTTAGGAGCTTCCTATGTGGGCTGCGTGAATTGGTAGTCAAGGCTGGTTCTGTAGTGCCAGTAGGCCAAGCTCCCCCTGTAGGACTGTTGGGGTTCGGTAACTGCGGCTGCCTCGCGGCCTAGCTGTTCTCTCCTCTCCTGTGGACCTTGTGGTCCACCACCTGGTTCCAGCACCGTCAGCTGGTTCCGGGCCGAGCCTCTGGCTTAGGTGCCTCCTCCTGGGTATCCGAGTTCCGCCAACGTCAGGCGGTCCTTGGTAGTGCTTTTAAGCGCGGGCACCTACAGCTTAGTAACCGGGTTCCAGCACCGTCAGCTGGTCCTCGGTGCCATTGGCTCTTGCACACTGGGGCAACGCATCTGGGTTCCAGCACCGCCAGCTGGTTCTCAGCAGTGTTTTTGTCACGGGTACTCCCTCGTGCCCAGCCTGGTTCCAGCACCGTCAGCTGTCTCCGAGTACTGTCAAACTCACTGAGACACCTATGCGTTGCCCCGTCGTGTTGCGGTCGAGTTAGCCAACTCCAGGGTGCCTCCAGTTTAGGAGCTTCCTATGTGGGCTGCGTGAATTGGTAGTCAAGGCTGGTTCTGTAGTGCCAGTAGGCCAAGCTCCCCCTGTAGGACTGTTGGTGTTCGGTAACTGCGGCTGCCTCGCGGCCTAGCTGTTCTCTCCTCTCCTGTGGACCTTGTGGTCCACCACCTGGTTCCAGCACCGTCAGCTGGTTCTGGGCCGAGCCTCTGGCTTAGGTGCCTCCTCCTGGGTATCCGAGTTCCGCCAACGTCAGGCGGTCATTGGTAGTGCTTTTAAGCACGGGCACCTACAGCTTAGTAACCAGGTTCCAGCACCGTCAGCTGGTCCTCGGTGCCATTGGCTCTTGCACACTGGGGCAACGCATCTGGGTTCCAGCACCGCCAGCTGGTTCTCGGCAGTGTTTTTGTCACGGGTACTCCCTCGTGCCCAGCCTGGTTCCAGCACCGTCAGCTGTTTCCGGGTAGTGTCAAGCTCACTGAGACGCCTATGCTTGCCCCGTCGTGTTGCGGTTGGGTTAGCCAGCTCCAGGGTGCCTCCAGTTTAGGAGCTTCCTATGTGGGCTGCGTGAATTGGTAGTCAAGGCTGGTTCTGTAGTGCCAGTAGGCCAAGCTCCCCCTGTAGGACTGTTGGGGTTCGATAACTGCGGCTGCCTCACGGCCTAGCTGTTCTCTCCTCTCCTGTGGACCTTGTGGTCCACCAACTGGTTCCAGCACCAATAGCTGGTTCCGGGCCGAGCCATTGGCTTAGGTGCCTCCTCCTGGGTATCCGAGTTCCGCCAATGCCAGGCGGTCCTTGGTAGTGCTTTTAAGCACAGGCACCTACAGCTTAGTAACCGTGTTCCAGCACCGTCAGCTGGTCCTCGGTCGTGCCATTGGCTCTTGCACACTGTGGCAACGCATCCGGGTTCCAGCACCGCCAGCTGGTTCCCGGCAGTGTTTTTGTCACGGGTACTCCCTCGTGCCCAGCCTGGTTCCAGCACCGTCAGCTGTTTCTGGGTACTGTCAAACTCACTGAGACACCTATGCGTTGCCCCGTCGTGTTGCGGTCGAGTTAGCCAACTCCAGGGTGCCTCCAGTTTAGGAGCTTCCTATGTAGGCTGCGTGAATTGGTAGTCAAGGCTGGTTCTGTAGTGCCAGTAGGCCAAGCTCCCCCTGTAGGACTGTTGGTGTTCGGTAACTGTGGCTGCCTCGCGGCCTAGCTGTTCTCTCCTCTCCTGTGGACCTTGTGGTCCACCACCTGGTTCCAGCACCGTCAGCTGGTTCCGGGCCGAGCCTTTGGCTTAGGTGCCTCCTCCTGGGTATCCGAGTTCCGCCAACGTCAGGCGGTCCTTGGTAGTGCTTTTAAGTGCGGGCACCTACAGCTTAGTAACCGGGTTCCAGCACCGTCAGCTGGTCCTCGGTGCCATTGGCTCTTGCACACTGGGGCAACACATCCGGGTTCCAGCACCGCCAGCTGGTTCTCGGCAGTGTTTTTGTCACGGGTACTCCCTCATGCCCAGCCTGGTTCCAGCACCGTCAGCTGTTTCCGGGTGGTGTCAAGCTCACTGAGACGCCTATGCTTGCCCCGTCGTATTGCGGTCGGGTTAGCCAACTCCAGGGTGCCTCCAGTTTAGGAGCTTCCTATGTGGGCTGCGTGAATTGGTAGTCAAGGCTGGTTCTGTAGTGCCAGTAGGCCAAGCTCCCCCTGTAGGACTGTTGGTGTTCGGTAACTGCGGCTGCCTCGCGGCCTAGCTGTTCTCTCCTCTCCTGTGGACCTTGTGGTCCACCACCTGGTTCCAGCACCGTCAGCTGGTTCTCGGCAGTGTCTTTTGCTCTTGTACCTTCTGCTCCCCATCCTGGTTCCAGTACCGTCAGCTGGTTCCGGGCAGAGCCTTTGGCTTAGGTGCCTCCTTCTGGGTATCCAAGTTCCACCAACGTCAGGTGGTCCTTGGTAGTGCTTTCAGGAACGGGTACCTCCTGCTTAGTAACCGGGTTCCAGTAACGTCAGCTGGTCCTCGGTAGTTCCATTGGCTCTTGGACCTTCGGCTACCCATCTGGGTTCCAGTACCATCAGCTGGTTCTCGGCAGTGTCTTTGGCTCTTGTATCTTCTGCTCCCCATCCTGGTTCCAGTAACATCAGCTGGTTCCGGGCAGAGCCTTTGGCTTAGGTGCCTCCTTCTGGGTATCCGAGTTCAGCCAACGTCAGGCGGTCCTTGGTAGTGCTTTTTAGCACGGGTACCTCCTGCTTAGTAACCGGGTTCCAGTAACGTCAGCTGGTCCTCGGTAGTTCCATAGGCTCTTGAACCTTCGGGTAGCCATCCGAGTTCCAGTTTCATCAGCTGGTTCTTGGCATTTTCTCAGCCTTCTTGTACCTTCTGCTACATTTCTAAGTTGAAGACCCTAAAGTCGACGACCCGGAAGACCACCCCGATGAAGACGACGACGACGGCGGAGACGACGACGGCGGAGACGACGACCCTGGAGACGACGACCCTGGAGACGACGACATGGAAGACCGAGAAGCAGAAGAACAAGAGGCTGCAGAACAAAGAGCAGAAGAACATTAGGCATAACACTTAATATCAGAGCAAAAGATATTATCTAAATTATATGCAGAAGAAGACTAAGCAGTGTATGGGGGTGAGTCCGTTCCTCCTCGTGGTGCCCCTGGATAAAGCCTGATGCTGCAGGCCAAACTGAACGCGGACAAATGTAACTTTTGTGACTGGCAGAACGGAAGGTGTAATCTTCAAACTTTTATAGATAACAACTACGGGAATGCCTGTCACAAATGAGAATATGATGAAGAAGTAAAATAGGAAGAATAATAATAGTTGAATAAAATGAATATGAAGAATGTAATAAAAAAAAAAAATAGGTAGAAGATGAAGAAGAAGATGAATAAGGTGAAGAAGTTGATGTCAAAGATCCTGATGATGAAGAAGATGAAAGTGTGGGAAAAGTAAAAAAAAAAGAAGGGGAAGGGCGTGGAATAGTGAAACATCAATATCTGACAAAATAAAAAAAAAATTATATAGTCAATATCTTTGTCACTCCGAACGTCTTTAAAAAAAAATAAAAATAATGCTATTCTATTTTATTGGGATAAACCTCTATGACTTTAATGTCTCCGCCACCTCCCCAAATTCATCCTGCATTATTCTTAGTTGTTTTCCTTCATGTAGAATGAACCTACAAGGAAAGCAAGGGTTTATTTTAATTCTGATATTTTGGTCCCATTGACATGCATTGGGATCGGGTATCGGTATCGGCGATATCTGATATTTTTTGAATATCGGCCGATCCAATCCGATACCGATACTTTCCGATATCGGAAGGTATCGCTCAACACTACTCACCACACATCTAGATAAGCTCCTTGTGGGGTCTAGTTTCCAAAATGGGGTGACTTGTGGGGGGTTTCTACTGTTTAAGTACATCAGGGGCTCTGCAAACGCAACATGACGCCTGCAGACCATTCCATCAAAGTCTGCATTTTAAAATGTTATAACTTCCCTTCCGAGCCCTGCTGTGTGCCCAAACATTGGTCCCCCCCACATATGGGGTATTGGCAAATACAGGACAAACTGAACAACAATTTTTGGGGTCCAATTTCTCCTGTTACCCTTGTGAATGTAAAAAATTGGGGGCTAAAAATCATCTTTGAGCAAAAAAAAGATTTTTTATTTTCAAGGCTCTACGTTATAAACTTTGGTGAAGCACTTAGGGGCTCAAAGTGCACAGCACACATCTAGATTTGTTACCTATGGGGTCTACGTTCCAAAATGGTGTCACTTGTGGGGTTGTCCACTGTTTAGGCACATCAGGGGCTCTCCAAATGCATCATGGTGTCCAATCTCAATTCCAGCCAATTCTGCATTGAAAAAGTAAAACGGCGCTTGCTCCCTTCCGAGCTCTGCCGTGTGCCCAAACAGTGGTTTACCCACACATATGGGGTATCAGTGTATTCAGGACAAATTTCACAACAAATTTTGGGGTCTAATACCTCTTCTTACCCTTGTAATAATAAAAATTTTGGGTCGATAAAATCATTTTTCCTGGAAAAAACATGATTTTTTATTTGAACGGTTCTACGTTATAAACTTCTGTGAAGCACTTAGGGGTTCAAATTGCGCACCACCCATCTAGATAAGTTCCTTAAGGGGTCTAGTTTCCAAAATGGTGTCACTTTTGGGGGTTTCCACTGCTTAGGCACATCAGGGGCTCTCCAAACACCACATTGGGTCCAATCTCAATTCCAGCCAATTCTGCATTGAAAAAGTCAAATGGCGCTTATTCCCTTCCAAGCTCTGCCGTGCGCCCAAACAGTGGTTTACCCCCACATATAGAGTATCGGTGTATTCAGGAGATATTGCACAACAAATTTCGTGGCTCATTTTCTCTTTTTACAGTTGTGAAAATAAAAAAATTGGTTCTGAATTAAAATGTTTGCAAAAAAAAAGTTAAATGTTAACTATTTCCTTCCACATTACTTCATTTCCTGTGAAGCACGTACAGGGTTAAAAAAATTCTTAAGTGTGGTTTTAAGCACCATGAGAGGTGTAGTTTTTAGTATGGTTTCACTTTTGGGTATTTTCTATCATGAATACCCCTAAAAGTGTCTTTAAATGTGAGATGGTCCCTAAAAAAAAGGTTTTGTAAATTTTGTTGCAAAAATGAGAAATCACTGGTCAACTTTTAACCCTTATAACTTACTAACAAAAAAAAATGTTCAAAAAATTGTGCTGATGTAAAGTAGACATGTGGAAATGTTATTTATTAACTATTTTGTGTGACTTATCTCTCCGATTTTACGGCGTAAAAATTCCAAGTTTGAAAATTGCAAAATTATAAAAATTTTTGCCATATTTCTGTTTTTTTCATAAATAAACGCAAGTAATATTGAAGAAATTTTGCAATTAACATGAAGTACAATATGTCACGAAAAAACATTCTCAGATTCAGGGGGATCTGTTAAAACATTCCAGTGTTATGGCCTTATAAAATGACAGTGGTCAGAATTGTAAAAATTGGCTTGGTCATTAAGTACCAAATTGGCTCTGTCACTAACGGGTTAAATACATGTGCAGTAAGCTACACATGCAAAGCAATTATTATATTAGAATAATATATTATATTATAAGAATATTTTGTTTGAAAACTATCTTTAAATGACAATTACCGTATATACTCGAGTATAAGCCGACCCGAGTATAAGCCGACCCCCCTAATTTTGCCACAAAAAACTGGGAAAACTTATTGACTCAAGTATAAGCCTAGGGTGGAAATGCAGCATTTACCGGTGAATTTCAAAAATAAAAATAGATCATTATTTCCCCATAGCTGTGCCATATAGTGCTCTGCACCGTTCATATTTCCCCATAGCTGTGCCCCATATAGTGCTCTGCACCGTTCATTTTGTCCCATAGCTGTGCCCCGTATAGTGCTCTGCACCGTTCATTTTGTCCCATAGCTGTGCCCCATACTGTGCTCGGCACCGTTCATTATTGCCCCATATCTGTGCCCCATATACAATGCTCTGCACCGTTCATTATTGTCCCATAGCTGTGCCCCATATACAGTGCTCTGCACCGTTCATTGTGCCCCATAGCTGTGCCCCATATACAGTGCTCTGCACCGTTCATTGTGCCCCATAGCTGTGCCCCATATAGTGCTCTGCACCGTTCATTTTGTCCCATAGATGCTCCACGTAAATCTGTGCCGCTGCTGCTGCTGCAATAAAAAAACAAAAAACACATACTCACCTCTCTTGATTGCAGCTCCCAGCGTCCGGTCCCGGCGCCTCCATCTTCTTGGCGTCTCTGCACTGACTGATCAGGCAGAGGGCGCCGCTCACACTATATGCGTCATCGCGCCCTCTGACCTGAACAGTCAGAGTGCAGACGCCGGGAAGATGGAGGCGCCAGGAAGATGGAGCGACGCCCGGCGGCTGGAACGCGGACAGGTGAATATTACATACTTACCTGGTCCCAGCAATCCTGACGCTCCCTCTGCCTGTCACAGCTGTCTTCGGTGCCGCAGCCTCTTTCTCTATCAGCGGTCACCAGCACCGCTGATTAGAGAAATGAATACGCGGCTCCACCCCTATGGGAGGTGGAGCCGCCTATTCATTTTTTTAATGAGCGGTCCCACGTGACCGCTGATAGAGGGGAAGACGCTGTGGCACAGAAGACCGTGGGATGGCAGGGGGAGCGCCAGGATCGCCAGGACTAGGTAAGTATGCCTCAGCGCCCTCACCCCGTCACCCGCCGACCCTGCCACCCACCTTGACTCGAGTATAAGCTGAGAGGGGCACTTTCAGCCCAAAAATTTGGGCTGAAAATCTCGGCTTATACTCGAGTATATACTGTAGTCTATGTAAAAACTAATAAATGCCCCTATTTGTTTATTATATGAATGGCTGGACCAAAAACAACAAGCACTATATACATTTTGTGTCTTTTTCAATATCCCCGTTTTTAGTTCATATTGCTAATATAATATTTAAATTGTTTCCACACGGTGCCTCTGCTATTGCATTTAGTCGCCAGCTTACATAGTTCATAAATGTCCTCTCTGATTTGTAAGTGCTGCACAATTTGTTGGCACCATATAAATAAAACTATTAATACTGTAAACACTTTATTAAATGTGCAAATCCAAATAAATATTGGGATTTTTTAACCTTCCTCATTCACATTGACGCCAGTTATGCAGCTTCAATCAATGTAAGGGAGGAAAATATATATACTGTATATATTTTGTTACCAATGTGTTTCCTCTTGAAACTCAATGGGCTAGGTACGAGCCCTCCGTGCCTGGTGGCAAGTATCATCATGGCCACCGCCATCTGCATTGTTAGGTTGCCCTCATGTCCCAACAGACAAGCTTTGATGTCCAGTGTAGTCTGAATGTCATATACTTTTCTAATTAAATTATTTAATTTACCCCACAATTTTCTCAGATGACCAGAACATATTGTTAGGGCTAGCGGAACGCACCAAATAATAAGATAGGTAGAATAAGGTGCGTTCGCAGCCTGGGGTCCACCGTGCAGAGATGGAACCTGCTGCCGAGTAATGACGGACTATATGGCGGTACAATGTGAATACACACGGGTTAACTTCACCCTGTGTGAAGGAAGTGAACCCTGTTAAGTCACAGGGCCGCGGTACCGCACACAAGAGCACAAGCAAGGAGTCTCCGAGCTCAGTCCTAAGACTTGGGATCTGAGTCTGTGTAGACTACTTGCGGTTGACACCGCAACTGGGGTGACAGCGTAACCAAAATAATAACAAAGGAATGCACGAGAGTGCGTGCGGTGCCGCACTGGCGGACGCCACTAACCATCCTGGCTTGGGTCAGGAAAGCGCTGTGAAAACGCACGGCGCCGCACTGGCGGACACAGCAACTAGACGCTGTATTAGTGTGTAACGTGATGTTGGATAAGTCGGGCGCTAGATAGCAATCATACACCTTCCGCGAACAGTCATCCAATAGGGAGGGTTATTAAAGAGCAACTTTCACTCACAACACACACACGTTTACAAATGTACACTAGCGCATGGCCGTGTGGCCATGCGAGCCTGAAATAGCTGCAGCACGTATAGGACCTTTCAAAAAAGGACCAATGGAATTGCTGCAGTACCTGAGCATGTGACCCTAGATTTCCACTGAGAGATCTTGCCCTGGGCATGCTCAGTGTGTGCAAAGTACGACTTAGTCTCAGAAGCGTCTGCTCGCCGCTGCCCAGCACTGGCTTCAATGGCAGAAGCTGGTAAAGCAGCAGCAACCCTATGCACAGAGTGAGACTGAGCAAGATGCTGGGACCGACGTCTCCGCTGAGCAGACTCCACTGTGGCTGGAGAAGAATGGGAGACCGCAGCAGGGATGGTTCGAGATTCCCCCTGTGCAGAGGCGGGAACTCGACACCTAACACATATGCTTCTATTAATCTTATTATTACTCACAACTATTTTATACAGTACCCATATTGTTCCCCACACCCTATAAATTAAAAAGAGCTGTGACTTTCTCTGTGCTATATCTATGGAAACAAGACTTGGATATTCTAATATTTCAACTCACTCTTCAGATAAGTTGTGACTCATGTCTGACTCATATTTGCTTTTAACTAAATTCATCAGATACCTTACCATCTCCATCAATAGTGTTTTATACAGCATAGAAATTCATCCTTTATTCTCCTTTGCATGATTTATATGTGCTAAGACTTCATATTTGGAGATACCTCTTGTGTGCAAATGAAAGAACTTGTAGATGTTCAGCTACTGAAAATAAGTTGTATCCCTCAACTGTTTTGAACTGAAGCGTCTATTAGTAGAAAAGGTGCGCATACTCCAGTCCAAGCATATACCAATAGCTATATCCCTTCAGTTGGTGAAATCTCTACATAGAGATTGTGCTAGATAGTCATATATTTCAAGCACTCAAATATAGCCAACAAATGCTTATAAGTTCACCATATTTTATTTAGAAGTAACTAAGTGGATTTCTGCCTTGAGTCCATTAATCTATGTGCATCATATTTGTTCAGCAAACTAAGTCCTTTAACTGAATATCTCAGTAATTTATTCTGTCCTTCCATTGGGCTCATGTGACTTTCAAGCCGTGAAATTCTGGAATTTAGAAGATACAATTAATTGTACGGAAATAGGAAAATATTTAGGACATATTCAGGCTCCTAAATATGTTATGCATCCTTGCAAATCAGTTATATGTATCTTTACTTACTGCGTTTTTTAATATGTATAAAATACATGACATCATCGATATCTTAACTAAGTTATTATTATTATTATTTATATAGCACCATTAATTCCATGGTGCTGTACATGAGAAAGGAGTTACATACAGGGTTATAGATATCGATTACAGTAAGCAGGTTTACAGTGACAGACTGGTACAGAGGGGAGAGGACCATGTCCTTGTGGACTTACATTCTATGGGATAGTGGGGAGAGACAGAAGGTAGGAGCGAGGCGGCGGCTCTGGCAATGGCGAGGTGGTGGCTCTGGCGATGGTGAGGCAGCAGAATGGTTATTGCAGGCTGTAGGCTTTCTTGAAGAAATGGGTTTTCAGGTTCTGTCTGAAGGAGCCGAGAGTGGTGGATAGTCGGACGTGTTGAGGCATGGAATTCCAGAGGATGGGGGATATTCGGGAGAAATCTTGGAGGTGGTTGTGTGAGGAACTAATAAGTGTGGAGGAGAGTAGGAGGTCTTGGGAGGATCGGAGATTACGTGAGGGAAGATATTGGGAGATTAGTTCAGAAATATAGGGAGGGGACAGGTTGTGGATGGCTTTGTAGATCAGTGTTAGTAGTTTGAACTGGATTCGTTGGGGAATGGGGAGCCAGTGGAGGGATTTGCAGAGGGGAGAAGCAGGGGAATAGCGAGGAGAGAGGTGCATTAGCCGGGCAGCAGAGTTGAGGACAGACTGGAGTGGTGCAAGAGAGTTAGCGGGGAGGCCACAGAGGAGGGTGTTGCAGTAGTCGAGGCGGGAGATGATGAGGGCAAACTAAGTTTGTCCTACCCAAAGAATTCCTGAATTCATGTAACTACTAGGCTAAACTTTTTGAGATATTCAAAAATAGCATACTGTACCTTTATGACCTACCTCTAATGCTTCATGAAGGAAAATTTTCCAAACGTTCCATATTCAGACAATTAACAAAGGATAAAAGGCTGAAATCTATAAACCCTAAAATGTACATCCAATGTTAGAAAAAAATCCTTTGCCTGATCACAAAATTCCCACCCCTCCTTCCCCTCCCTTTAAACTTTCTTCCAGCACATGAAACCTTTTGAACATTCCCTTATTGAGTAAGAGATGGGACTCAAGGCTCTATTTGGGCAAATTGAAATTTATAAGGTGTCACTTCCAATTTCCACGTAATTTAACAGGTACCAATTGCAAAGTGACTCACGGAATGTTTCAATAGAGGTCTTCCACGTAACACTACATCTATGTAACTGAAAAACTTCATATACTTTCAGAGTATCTCAAGGATTAGTGTAACCTTCCAGGTAATTAAAAAAGATATGAAGAGAGTAACATTCCAGAGAATTATGGATCTTGATTTCACATCAAGCTTGACCTTGCTGTACAAACCTGCTCTTTCCTGGAAAGCTCCTTCATCCTTTTACTTGATAAATTTGTTGTTCATGGCAGTCTCAGATGTGAAGGTAGAAACTCGCATTCCTCCTCAGTACCCTTCTTCTCACAATGCTCCTTCTTCCCGCATCAGCTAGTCTGCCTATTGCTGTATTACTTGAGGCATTAACTTAGCCTTAGAGGACAGTGGCCTCTCTCTACAGGAATTTTATCCTGCTAAGTCCTGCAGAGATTAGAATCCCCTGCCTAGCCACTGCTAACTGGGATTTTATTAGGCAGCTCCACCTCCTACTTCCCACCTGAATGTTGGTTCCTATGTGCTTAGCACCCGCTCATGTGTTCCACTTTGTCCTATTTACTGGTACTGATCAGGCTTGTTTTACTCATCCCGTCTGACCTTTCTGCTCTTGACCTCTGCTCCATTTACTGATACCCTGCTTCCTGCCCCGACCTCAGACTGTCTGATCACAGTCTTTGCCCTCCTGTGCGCGACCCCGTGCCTTTGACCCTGAGGTCAGCTGCTGCAGTTCTGGGACTTCCCTGTAGTGATACCTGATGACAACCTGCAGTCAAGCCCAACCTCACGACAGAGGTTCTAGTCATGCCCATTCAGAAAATCATCAATATCCACTAATTGCAGCTCCCTGTGCAAATGCCAATCAATGACATCCGAGATATGTTGAATGCGAGATAAATCAGGAAATGCTGCAGGGCATGTTAACATATTTATGCCATGCCATCTACTCAAAGTAGCAGGATTAATATGCAGCCTAGCATTGTCATGTTAAAAAAACTTCTCCTGGGATACTTTGGAGAAATGTCTGCACCACTAGTTCTACCACCAAATGAATGTAATGCTATACTGCTAAAGTATCTGAAATGAAGACTAGAGGGTCTGGTTACAGTACATTGAGCAGCTCTACATTATAATCTGTGGAATAGGACTGCTGTGATGTATGTTGTGAAGACCTCTTAACAGTATTTCAACCTCGGTCTCTAGAAGAAGACCAGAGGCAGAAATGGAACAATGGTGGCTGCAATGGAGATCTATCCTCTTCAGCAATGAGCCTCACTTTTTGACTTGGATATAATGATAGCTGAAGATTGGTCTAAAGACCACGCAGGCATTGTCATAAAGAGGCCTCCATGAGGGAATGTCCAACTGATCTAACTCCTGGGATCATGGTGTGGGACAGCACAATGCATGTTAGCTAGATGCTTCTAGCTTTCATTTAAGGTCCTTAGAGCAACCAATTATTTTACAAATGATGGTAAAGGCAGACTGCATGGCTAGGATATGAATTTTAATCACCTGAACACTAAAGAAAATATTACATTTTTTTGCAACTGTGAACATTACTTGCATCACAAAAAAATGAAAGAAAGGGAATCTGGCAGCAGGTTTGTGATATTTAATCTGGGATCACCATAATGTAGGGGCAGATAGCTTCATTCCATGGATGTGTCACTTAAAAGACTGTGTGCTGTGTTTCCAATACAATCAGTGTTTTATCAGCAGGAGATTACCACTGCCTGACAAGGATTATGTGCAAACAGGTCCAGCTAATCTGTGTAAACCCACCCCCACCAAGTGACAGCTTGCTTATGTTGAACAGTGTACACAGGAATCTGCCAATTATGTGTGTGAGTGGAGGTATTTAGCTGCAACAGAGAAAACAGGGATTCTAGCAAAACTGCACCAAGTAGTCCAGTAAGAGATACATCTCTGGAATCAGGCT
Source organism: Ranitomeya imitator (assembly GCF_032444005.1). Taxonomy (NCBI): domain Eukaryota; kingdom Metazoa; phylum Chordata; class Amphibia; order Anura; family Dendrobatidae; genus Ranitomeya; species Ranitomeya imitator. Next base: position 628,035,443 of record NC_091284.1, read on the forward strand.
CTCAGACCCTGCATTACATGGCTCTTTGATTCTATAACAAAAGCATTCCAGCAGATTCACTTTAACCACCAATGTATCTATCTGTGATGCAGGGCCGGACTGGCCGTCGGGCAGTTCTGGCAGATGCCAGAAGGGCCGATGGCAGTAGTGGGCCACTCGAGTGTGCCGCTGTCGGCACACTCCCGACCCCGCATTCAACTGTACCGGCGTCATAGACGCCGGTACAGTTGAATGCAATGATGGGGAGAGAGCGTCTGCTGTCGCTCCCTCTCCCATCATTCCCCGCTCTGTCTGCCGCTTACACTGCGGGTGCACGATGATGTCATATCATCGCGCACTTGCTGTATGACCGGGCGGGCCGACTGCAGCCGCTGAGACCGGAGCCAGGAGCAGCACGGGGCAAGAGGAAAGGTGGGTAGAGTCAGTGTTTTTTTTTATTATTATTACATGGCATGGCTGCATTACATTCTATGGGGCTGGGCAGCGCTGCATTATATTGTATGGTGGCTGTGCTGCATTACATTCTATGGGGACTGGCTGCATTACATTCTATGAAGACTGGCTACATTACATTCTATGGGGCTGGGCTGCATTACATTCTATGGGGGCTGGCTGCATTACATTCTATGGGGCTGTGCTGTATTACATTCTATGGGGGCTGTGCTGTATTACATTCTATGGGGGCTGGCTGCATTACATTTTATGGGGGCTGGCTGCATTACATTCTATTGTGACTGGCTACATTACATTCTATGGGGCTGTGCTGCATTACATTCTATGTGGGCTGTGCTGCATTACATTCTATGGGGCCTGCGCTGCATTACATTCTATGGAGGCTGGCTGCATTACATTCTATGGGGCTGGGCTGCATAACATTCTATGGGGCTGTGCTGCATTACATTCTATGGGAACTGGCTGCATTACATTCTATGGGGACTGGCTGCATTACATTCTATGGGGGCTGGCTGCATTACATTCTATGGGGGCTGGCTGCATTACATTCTATGGGGACTGGCTGCATTACATTCTATGGGGGCTGGCTGCATTACATTCTATGGGGGCTGGCTGCATTACATTCGATGGGGGCTGGCTGCATTACATTCTATGGGGACTGGCTGCATTACATTCTATGGGGGCTGGCTGCATTACATTCTATGGGGGCTGGCTGCATTACATTATATGGGGGCTGGCTGCATTACATTCTATGGAGATTAGCTACATTACATTCTATGGGGACTGGCTGCATTACATTCTATGGGGGCTGGCTGCATTACATTCTATGGGGGCTGGCTGCATTACATTCTATGGGGACTGGCTGCATTACATTCTATGGGGACTGGCTACATTACATTCTATGGGGCTGTGCTGCATTATATTCTATGGGGGCTGTGCTGCATTACATTCTGTGGGGCCTGTGCTGCATTACATTCTATGGGGGCTGGCTGCATCACATTCTATGGGGCTGGGCTGCATTACATTCTATGGGGCTGTGCTGCATTACATTCTATTGGGACTGGCTGCATTACATTCTATGGAGGCTGGCTGCATTACATTTTATGGGGGCTGGCTGCATTACATTCTATGGGGGCTGGCTGCATTACATTCTATGGGGACTGGCTGCATTACATTCTATGGGGGCTGACTGCATTACATTCTATGGGGCCTATGCTGCATTACATTCTATGGAGGCTGCGCTGTATTACATTCTATGGGGCTGGGCTGCATTACATTCTATGGGGCTGTGCTGCATTACATTCTATTGGGACTGGCTGCATTACATTCTATGGGGCCTGTGCTGCATTACATTCTATGGGGACTGGCTGCATTACATTCTATGGGGCTGTGCTGCATTACATTCTATGGGGACTGGCTACATCCATTCTATGGGGGCTGGCTGCATTACATTCTATGGGGGCTGGCTGCATTACATTCTATGGGGACTGGCTACATTACATTCTATGGGCCTGTGCTGCATTACATTCTATGGGGGCTGTGCTGCATTACATTCTATGTGGGCCGGCTGCATTACATTCTATGGGGACTGGCTACATTACATTCTATGGGCCTGTGCTGCATTACATTCTATGGGGGCTGTGCTGCATTACATTCTATGGGGCCTGTGCTGCATTACATTCTATGGAGGCTGGCTGCATTACATTCTATGGGGCTGGGCTGCATTACATTCTATGGGGCTGTGCTGCATTACATTCTATGGGGACTGGCTGCATTATATTCTATGGGGGCTGGCTGCAGTACATTCTATGGGGGCTGGCTGCATTACATTCTATGGGGGCTGGCTGCATTACATTCTATGGGGGCTGGCTGCATTACATTCTATGGGGGCTGGCTGCATTACATTCTATGGGGACTGGCTGCATTACATTCTATTGGGGCTGGCTGCATTACATTCTATGGGGACTGGCTGCATTACATTCTATGGGGGCTGGCTGCATTACATTCTATGGGGGCTGGCTGCATTACATTCTATGTGGCTGTGCTGCATTACATTCTATGGGGACTGGCTACATTACATTCTATGGGGGCTGGCTGCATTACATTCTATGGGGGCTGGCTGCATTACATTCTATGGGGACTGGCTACATTACATTCTATGGGGCTGTGCTGCATTACATTCAATGGGGCTGTGCTGCATTACATTCTATGGGGCTGTGCTGCATTGCATTCTATGGGGACTGGCTACATTACATTCTATGGGGCTGTGCTGCATTACATTCAATGGGGCTGTGCTGCATTACATTCTATGGGGCTGTGCTGCATTGCATTCTATGGGGACTGGCTGCATTACATTCTATGGGGCTGTGCTGCATTACATTCAATGGGGCTGTGCTGCATTACATTCTATGGGGCTGTGCTGCATTGCATTCTATGGGGGCCGGCTGCATTACATTCTATGGGGACTGGCTGCATTACATTCTATGGGGACTGGCTACATTACATTCAATGGGGCTGTGCTGCATTACATTCTATGGGGGCCGGCTGCATTACATTCTATGGGGACTGGCTACATTACATTCTATGGGGCTGTGCTGCATTACATTCAATGGGGCTGTGCTGCATTACATTCTATGGGGCTGTGCTGCATTGCATTCTATGGGGACTGGCTGCGTTACATTCTATGGGGGCCGGCTGCATTACATTCTATGGGGCTGTGCTGCATTGCATTCTATGGGGACTGGCTGCATTACATTCTATGGGGGCTGAGCTGTAATGCTGGATACAGCTGTGATTATATGTTATATAGTCGTGTTACACTCCCCTCACTTCTTGTAACCTACAAGTGTACAAAGATATTATACAGTCACCCTGCGACAAGTGGGCCTGTGTGACTTCAAATGCCAGGGCTGAATTTTAGTCCCAGTCCAGCCCTGATGTGATGTAATCTGTTATGTGACATTTTGCTATTTTGAGCTACTGAATGTGTTATGTCCGAGAACAGGCAAAGAATTTGATACATCTGCAAAGCTTGAGAAAAACTGAAGTACCGTATATACTCGAGTATAAGCCGAGATTTTCAGCCCAAATTTTTGGGCTGAAAGTGCCCCCCTCGGCTTATACTCGAGTCACGGTAGCGGTGGGATCGGCAGGTGAGGGGCTGAGGGCGCTGGGGTATACTTACCTAGTCCCAGCGATCCTCGCGCTGTCCCTGCCGTCCCACGGGCTTCGGCGCTGCAGCTTCTTCCTCTCTTCAGCGGTCACGTGGGACCGCTCATTACAGAAATGAATAAGCGGCTCCACCTCCCATAGGGGCGGAGCCGCCTATTCATTTCTCTAATCAGCGGTGCCGGTGACCGCTGATAGAGAAAGAAGCTGCGGCACCGAAGACAGCTGTGACAGGAGGGGACAGCGCGAGGATCGCCAGGACTAGGTGAGTATGTTATATTCACCTGTCCACGTTCCAGCCGCCGGGCGCCGCTCCATCTTCCCGGCGTCTCTGCGCTCTGACTGTTCAGGTCAGAGGGCGCGATGACGCATATAGTGTGCGCGGCGCCCTCTGCCTGATCAGTCAGTGCAGAGAGACGCCGGGACCGGACGCTGGGGAGCTGCAAGTAGCGAGGTGAGTATGTGTGTTTTTTTTTTTTATTGCAGCAGCAGCAGCGGCCATGGCACAGATTTATGGGGAGCATCTATGGGCCAATATGAACGGTGCAGTGCATGTGGTGGTGGTGGCAGACGCTGCACTTGTAGATCAGTGGCACTGGTGCCTGCATGTGGTGGTGGTGGCAGACGCTGCACTTGTAGATCAGTGGCACTGGTGCCTGCATGTGGTGGTGGTGGCAGATGCTGCACTTGTAGATCAGTGGCACTGGTACCTGCATGTGGTGGTGGCAGACGCTGCACTTGTAGATCAGTGGCACTGGTGCCTGCATGTGGTGGTGGTGGCAGACGCTGCACTTGTAGATCAGTGGCACTGGTGCCTGCATGTGTTGGTGGCAGACGCTGCACTAGTAGCTCAGTGGCACTGGTGCCTGCATGTGTTGGTGGCAGACGCTGCACTCCTAGCTCAGTGGCACTGGTGCCTGCATGTGGTGGTGGTGGCAGACGCTGCACTTGTAGATCAGTGGCACTGGTGCCTGCATGTGGTGGTGGTGGCAGATGCTGCACTTGTAGATCAGTGTGGCACTGGTACCTGCATGTGGTGGTGGCAGACGCTGCACTTGTAGATCAGTGGCACTGGTGCCTGCATGTGGTGGTGGTGGCAGATGCTGCACTTGTAGATCAGTGTGGCACTGGTACCTGCATGTGGTGGTGGCAGACGCTGCACTTGTAGATCAGTGGCACTGGTGCCTGCATGTGTTGGTGGCAGACGCTGCACTAGTAGCTCAGTGGCACTGGTGCCTGCATGTGTTGGTGGCAGACACTGCACTCCTAGCTCAGTGGCACTGGTGCCTGCATGTGGTGGTGGTGGCAGATGCTGCACTTGTAGATCACTACACAGAGCACTATATGGGGCACAGCTATGGGCCAATATGAACGCTGCAGAGCACTATATGGCACAGCTATGGGGAAATAATGATCTATTTTTATTTTTGAAATTCACCCGTAAATGCTGCATTTCCACCCTAGGCTTATACTCGAGTCAATAAGTTTTCCCAGTTTTTTGTGGCAAAATTAGGGGGGTCGGCTTATACTCGGGTCGGCTTATACTCGAGTATATACGGTAGTTAATTGGGCCAACAGTCCCCTTAAACAATTTCCTACTGTCCAATAAATTATGTGTAAATGCCTGAGATAATTAGTTCAATGGCCAAGTTTTGTTGAATTGATATAGAGATATAATGAGCTGTTTTATGTTGTGATCATTTCTTTAGATACAAAAGAACATAATATGTATAGACTTCTTTCATATGCAGCTTAAAACCCTGCTGTGGAACCATGAAAAAAAATCACTGCTTTGGCACCATGGGGTTTATATGACCCAAGGCTCAAAATTGTCATATTTCATTAAAATGAACATGCTGCCTGTTCAGAATAATCAAGTTTTATTCTGTCATCATTTCAGAACACAGTTATGAAATCAAATGTAACTTTGAAGTGATTTATTTGTCATCAAACACAAACTGAAATTTATACCAAAATGCTTTGCCAATAACTAAAAGTACTCAAATTCAATAAAAAAAATGCACAATAACTGCAACTGTGTGGATTTTAGTAAAAGCATAATGACAATGAATGATCTGGCAATAAATGTAGCCCTTGCATTCGCTGCACGTCATAGTGCCATGTTCATCACAAATGAACTTCTTGCAGTCATTGCAATCAAATCTCGTCTTTTTGTCCTTCGATCGAGGACAAACATAGCACCGTTTGCGCTGTGGTGTAACACTGCTGGTGTCACTGGGAATTGACTAGCCACTGTTTATTTATAATTGGATTACAAAACCTGTGAATAAACAGAAAATATTAAAAACAAATGTCAGGCAATAAAGGTACAATGGGGTCAGCATAGTCCCAAACACAGAAAATTGAAAATAGCTTTGAAACAAAACTGAAAAACAAATTCAAAATATCATCAACATAAGCAGAAATATGTTACTTGAAAATATATAGAAGGTTAATGTCTGAGATTGACCAGTTTTAGAAATATTTCAATTTATTCAGCTCTGGGGTCTTTATGACGGCATGGTTCCACAGAAGGTTTAAAATATACTCTATGGAAATAAGTCCACTAAATACGTTAGAAGCTGGAATCTGGGGAAAATGTCTTCTAACAAAGTGACAGAATTCTATCTATAGCTTGGATTCACTTGTGGCAAAATGTTGAATTTACTAACCTTATCCTGTATCATGGCCCAGTCAAAGGTTTGTTGGCTCTTTCATTTTGGCACACTCTACCTGGAAGAGATCCCTTATTTGCTCTCCCACAAACTTTACCCCTGGACACACTTGTTGGTATGCATTGATGAATGCCTTAAATTAAGACATAGAAATCAAAGTATAAAGAGGAGACCCTAGCTTACCCACTTGTTTTTCAATTTCGTAATTGCTTGTTAGTAAATATTGTTGTTCCAGCAACGGTAAATGATATTGGAAAAAGAGGCATCTATTAACCTGTATAAAGATAATTTGACTACTCCAAAAGTAAGTAACTCATGATCATCAAAGAAGACAGAAGACCTCTTTTTATTACATACAATATCATATTATAACTAGTGTTGAGCATTCCGATACCGCAAGTATCGGGTATCGGCCGATACTTGCGGTATCGGAATTCCGATACCGAGTTCCGATACTTTTGTGGTATCGGGAATCGGTATCGGATCCATATTAATGTGTAAAATAAAGAATTAAAATAAAAAATATTGATATGCTCACCTCTGCGGAGGCCCCTGGACATCACCGCTGGTAACCGGCAGCCTTCTTTGTTTAAAATGAGCGCGTTTAGGGACTTCCATGACGTCACGGCTTCTGATTGGTCGCGTGCCGCTCATGTGACCGCCATGCGACCAATCAGAAGCCGCGACGTCATTCTCAGGTCCTAAACACGCTCATTTTAAGCAAAGAAGGCTGCCGGTTACCAGCGGTGATGTCTTTATTTTACACAGTAATATGGATCCCAGGGCCTGAAGGAGAGTTTCCTCTCCTTCAGACCCTGGGAACCATCAGGATACCTTCCGATACTTGATGTCCCATTGACTTGTAATGGTATCGGGTATCGGTATCGGCGATATCCGATACTTTTCGGGTATCGGCCGATACTATCCGATACCGATACTTTCAAGTATCGGATGGTATCGCTCAACACTAATTATAACTCATCAGCTAATTGAAGTGATAGATCTATTTATTTGTTAACTAAAAAATTAAGAATTCTTATTTAACCTGGTTTTAATATCATCAAGGCTCATACTTTCCCAACTACCAGCATGCATAGCTCTACATTTGTGCTTGGATTTCTACTAACACTATTAATTCTGTTTATTCAGTATGTTTATCTTCAATATGTAATCGCGAGAAGTGTCCTTGAATTTAAATCAATCCAATACACTTGTAGCCATGCACAGTGCTTGAGGAAAGGTTCTCATCTATTTTGCTTAATATATCATTAATTTTAATATTCCGCTTCGCCTTTTTCCCATATACACCCTCTTAGCCAGGGCTAAATATTGCACTAATGAGTAAAGCATTAATGACTGAAAAATCCCCCCACACATTTATGCAGATGTGACACACTTTTTTTAAAATCAGGAAATATAATTTTGGAGCTTTAGAATTAAAATTGTGGTTGCTGTGGAAGAAAATAATGAAATGGAAGTAAAGATGCTGCTGACAATTTTCTTCTTAGGCACAGGAAAAGGTAGAAAGCTGTCACTCAGTAGCTGGTGGGTGGTAAAACCTGCATCTCATGAATACAAAGGACTCCAATATCTCACTGCACAAAAACATAAACATAATTACACATGACTGAAACCATGAAAAAATATGTTGGCGACTACTTTTTATGTTGATTTTAGAAGGGCAGTCAGACAGGGTTCCTTTTAGAGGTATTTACACTTTTGTAATCATATTTATATGAAAAAATGCAAACATATCTGCCCAAGTATTTTTTTAAAGATGCACATTTATCAAAGTTTTTATCCTCTTAATATATTTTAGTCATCATATTATACAGCACTGTGCATTTACAATTGCTCATTTTGCATTTCTACCAAGATAATTCTTCTCTTTTCCATTAAGTTTATGACATCACATCATTAAAAACTGACTAGCTGAATCCTAAGCTCAATGTAGAAATAAAAGTCACTGGCAGGGGGAGGAAGGAACAGCTGGGTCAGTAGTTGAAGAGGGGATGTTAAATGGAGGGGCAAGAGACTTTCTGATTCTACATGGATCAGAGAAAAGAATAGAATTAGCTGGGTGGAAAGGCAAAATGAGCAAGTGTAAGTACACAGTGCTATATAATATGATGATTGCAATATATTTTAAGAGGATACAAACTTTGCTAGGAGTGCTTCTTTAAGAAAGAATATTGATGTGTATGCGTGTTTGATCACCATTCTGTCATAGTAGTGGTCACACCCAAAATGCATCAGTGACTTTTTGACTTCTTACACATGTCCAGGTGAATATTTTAAATTGACCAAATCAATTTAGAGAGTTTTATCAATTTGAGGGCAGGATATCATTTATTTTATTCTTTTACAATCTTTGGTCAATGTACAAGATCAATTCCTCCAGCATCAACTGTTGCTGGATCGGCGAGATGAGTCAGCCACTTTTTCATATTTTTTTCTTTTCACTCACTAACAATAATGGCTTTCTATAGTCTTATTCAGCAATTTAATTGTACTCCTTCCCCTCTGAATCCTCTATTTGGGTGCCACTACCACACAGTACGTGAGTCATTGATAAGACACTTTACAGAAAGATCAAACTAATTTAGGTTAATATTACCTTTCATATTATAATGTGTCTTATGAACTAAAATAAGATAAATACATATTTCATTAGAAATAGAGTTTTAATTTAGAATCTTTATGATTAAATGCTGCAAATGCAAACAACTTAATTTTAATTTACAGTATTCCATGCTGGATTTGTGAGACTATTGAATGACAGAAATTATATCTACAAGCTATAATAATAGTAAGTTGAATAATACATTTTTTATTTTCTTTAGTATTATAGAACCTCAAACAGTCCTAAATTAGAAAAGCTCAATATATTGTTTTAATAATCATTTGCTTTGATTTGAATATGTTCTTTTACCTTAAATTTAAATATCAGAAAATACTAAATTATGGTACATTTGCATTCTGTCATATTTTGCTACATATATGTTTTCCTTAATTGGACTTTGAAATAATTAAACGTTTTAGAAAGGAGGCAGTTTTAAAAGTTAATGAGGTGGTGGCTGGATGAATTAGAACTTTTGAAAGAATTTTCTTAATATATTATGTAAACATAGCTCATGACAAATGGCAGAGCACATGGAGTTTTAATGCACTATTAAATTGTAACTGTCCTGGGTAAAGAAATACACAAATAGACGGCCAAAGAAACTTACTGTAATACATCACCTACTCATAAATAATAGGTACCTGTCAGGGAAAAACTGCTTTCTAAGCAATAATTCAATTTAAAAAGTTGTTTGACTACTGCATTGTGATTCTGGGAAAGGTCATTGTAGTTATATGAAATGTAACTAAAAGTAGCATAGACTCTGTTGAAAGGTAAGGAAAAATAAGTAATAAAATAAGGAAGCTTTTTTTTTCTTTGAATAATAAGCATGAAAACAATAAAATTAGAATATTAAAACTGCTAAAATAATAATAATAATAATAATAATAATAATAATAATAATAATAATAATTGTATTTACAGTACAGACCAAAAGTTTGGACACACCTTCTCATTTAAATTTTTTTCTATATTTTCATGACTATGAAAATTGTACATTCACACTAAAGGCATCAAAACTATGAATTAATGTCAGATCTTATGGATCTCCTAAAAGTGAACCCGCAGAACCATGACAATGAACCTCCCAAGGGTGAGCTGGCCTGATGGACCACCCCCAATACAGGGAGCATTAGGGGCAGGCCCAAGCGAGACTATTGCCGCAAAAGCTGATACAGGGGAACAGGAAGTAGGAGAGGAAAGATGTGGAAGTGGCTAAGGCAGAGACACAGGACAGAGTGACAGTGACTGAAACACAGAGTGGACTGGATATGGCGGACGCCCAGGACAGGCAGAGTATGACGGAGACACAGGATGAGCTGGATATGGCGGACAGACTGGATATGGCAGAAACACAGGACGGGCAGGATATGGCCGACAGACTGGAAATGGGGAGACACTGGACAAGCAGGATATGGTGGATGACCAGGACTGAGACGGTAAGGCGTAGACACAAGACGGACACAGTATCGCACTGGAGGGAAACAAAGCACAGAGGGACCTTGGTCAAGTGAGGACAAATGACAAACAGGCAAAGGAGAGAGGGATAGGCTACCTGATAAAGGAAGCGTCAGTAGAATTTCCAGATTAGGAAGCCAGCAGCATCAAGGAAAGGAGGAGCAGAACAAATGAAGGTCGGGCAGAGGGAGTGCGTGTGCGCCGCTGGAGCCGGACGGAGGAGTGCGCACGCGCCTCCACCAGGAACTAGAAGCCAGCAAGGAGACTAGAAGCCAGCAAGGAGACTAGAAGTCAGGAGGCCAGGCGGCGCGCGGACACAGCGGGGATGCGCAGAGCCGGACAAGCATGCCGGGAGCCGGAGAAGACCCAGCCGGAGAAGCAGCATTGGGAGAAGCGCATCGGGAGAGGTAACTATACTGCAAACCAGGTGCGGCATGCGTCACAATTAAAACAGGTGGAATTATAAACTTAACAAAAAGTGTGTAACAACTGAAATTATGTCTTATATTCTAGGTTCAAAGTAGCCACCTTTTGCTTTGATGACTGCTTTGCACACTCTTAGCATTCTCTTGATGAGCTTCAAGAGGTAGTCACCGGGAATGGTCTTCCAACAGTCTTGAAGGAGTTCCCAGAGATGCTTAGCACTTGGTGACCCTTTTGCCTTCACTCTGCGGTTCAGATCACCCCAAATCATCTCAATTGGGTTTAGGTCTGGTGACTGTGAAGGCCAGGTCATCTGGCGTAGAACCCCATTACTCTCATTCTTGGTCAAATAGCCCTTACACAGCCTGAAGGTGTGTTTGGAGTCATTGTCCTGTTGAAAAATAAAAGATGGTCCAACTAAATGCAAACCGGATGGAATAGCATGCCGCTGCAAGATGCTGTGGTAGCCATGCTGGTTCAGTATGCCTTCAATTTTGAATAAATCCCCAACAGTGTCACCAGCAAAGCACCCCCATACCATTGCACCTCCTTCTCCATGCTTCACGGTGGGAACCAGGCATGTAGAGTCCATCCATTCACCTTTTCTGCATCACACAAAGACACGGTGATTGGAACCAAAGATTTCAAATTTGGACTCATCAGAACAAACACAGATTTCCACTGGTCTAATGTTCATTCCTTGTGTTCTTTAGCCCAAACAAGTCTCTTCTGCTTGTTGCCTGTCATTAACAGTGGTTTCCTAGCAGCTATTTTACCACGAAGGCTTGCTGCACAAAGTCTTCTCTTAACAGTTGTTGTAGAGATGTGTCTGCTGCCTGAACTCTGTGTGGCATTGACCTGGTCTCTAATCTGAGCTGCTATTAACCTGCAATTTCTGAGGCTGGTGACGTCCTTTTCTGGGGCAGTCCTCATGTGAGCCAGTTTCTTTGCAGCGCTTAATGGTTTTTGCCACTGCAGTTGGGGACACTTTCAAAGTTTTCCCAATTTTTCTGACTGACTGACTGACTGACCTTCATTTCTTAAAGTAATGATGGCCACTCATTTTTCTTTACTTAGCTGCTTTTTTCTTGCCATAATACAAATTCTAACAGTCTATTCAGTAGGACTATCAGCTGTGTATCCACCAGACTTCTGCAGAACACAACTGATGGTCCCAACACAATTTATAAGGCAAGAAGTCCCCCTTATTAAACCTGACAGGGCACACCTGTGAAGTGAAAACCATTCCGGTGACTACCACTTAAAGCTCATCAATAGAATGCCAAGATTGTGCAAAGCAGTCATCAAACCAAAAGGTGGCTACTTTGAAGAACCTAGAATATAGGACATAATTTCAGTTGTTTCACACTTTTTTGTTAAGTATATAATTCCACATGTGTTAATTCATAGTTTTGATGCCTTCAGTGTGAATGTACAATTTTCATAGTCATGAAAATACAGAAAAATCTTTAAATGAGAAGGTGTGTCCAAACTTTTTGTCTGTACTGTATGTAGTGCCAACATACTCCACAATACTTTATCATTAAAAGTGGACATGTACAAACACGGATATGTACAAACACTATGGTGCACTGAACCCCAGCCTGACTGGTGATTCTAGCCTTATAGTGAAAGAAGGGAAATCTAGTGGGCACGTTCACTGCAACTTCCCATACGCAACCCAAAAAGTACTCTCTGGTTGGAATATCACCGGTGTGTTGTGATGGGCGAACCCAAACAGTAAAGTTCGGGGTCCTTACCGAGCACCTACTCCTTGGGCACGGACAACGAACATGGACTTTTCCAGGAAGCCCATGTTACTGTTTGCGTTTGGCACCCTGAACATCGGGTGTTTCACACTCTGTCATCTGCATGACAGCACAAGAAACATGGCCGGCTCTGATTGGTGATAAGTTTATTACCACTGGTCAGAGCACCAGCAATGTGTCTGGTGGTAAAAAGTTTACCGCTGGTCAAATAAGTGTCTACTGATGGGAATATTATTCCCATCAGCCTACGCCTGCTGTCACTATAACAGCGAGAGGAGGTGCCGCTTATAGGAATACTCATCAGCCAGTGACTATGATATAAAAAAGTAAATACATTTAAAAATGACTTGGTGTCTGTTCTCTTTTTGATAACCAGAATGGCAAAACTGACCGCTGCGGGCTGCAACCTTCAACTATCAGCTTTATCATGACTGTTTTTCAACAATAGAGGGGTCCCCACACTGTTTTTTTGAATTATTTAGATAAATCTTTTTAAAAAAGACATGGGGTCCCCATCATTTTTGACAACCAGCAAAGCTAAAGCAAACGGCTTGAGGCTAGTATTCTCAGGCTGGTAAGGAGCCATGGATATTGACACCCCTAGCCTGAAAATAGCAGCCTACAGTTGCCCAAGAAAAGGGTGCATCTATTAGATATGCAAATTCTGGCACTTTGCTTAGCTCTTCCGACTTGCCTTGTGGTGGTGGCAAGTGGGGCAATAGTTATAGGGTTGATGTGACCTTCTTATTGTCAGATGACATCAAGCATACAGGTGAGTAATGGAAAGGCACCTACAAGACGCCTCTCCATTACTAATCTCAGTCATATTGTAAATAAAAACACCCAGAACAAAGTCCTTTATTTGAAATAAAATTTACCCCGTTTTACCAATTTATTTAAAAGTAACAAATACAGTTATAATCACTTTCACCCATTCTACTTAAGCCCTTGTCCCCTGTAAAAGACAGAAAATAATAAAGAACAAAAATACTCACCTTACACCTAATCCACTGATGCCCATGTCCCCTCTAAAAAATGAAAATAGTGAACAACCAAATTCCTCACGTGTCTGAAGTGCATCTAATCTTTACTGTCCCAGGACAATTCGGATGATTTGGAGAGCGGTCACTGGACCGCTCTCCCCGCCAGCCGGAACACACTCACAGGAGCATAATAGCCCAGGTGTGTTCACTTACAGCACAATCTTTTAAAATATATAGTGGGGAAAAAAGTATTTAGTTAGCCACCAATTGTGCAAGTTCTCCCACTTAAAAAGATGAGAGAGGCATGTAATTGACCTCATCGGTAGACAATAACTATGAGAGTCAAAATGAGAAAGCAAATCTAGAAAATCATCTTGTTTGATTTGGCAAGATTTATTTTGCAAATTATAGTGGAAAATAAGTATTTGGTCATTAACAAAAGTTAATCTCAATATTTTGTTATATATCCTTTGCTGTCAATGACAGAGGTCAAATGTTTTCTGTAAGTCTTCACAAGGTTGGCATACACTGTTGGTGGTATGTTGAACAATTCTTCCATGCAGAACTAGATCAGTAATGTTTTGAGCTTGTTGCTGGGCAACATGGACTTTCAACTCCTTCCATAGGTTTTCTATGAGGTTTAGATTTGGAGACTGGCTAGGCCACTCCAGGACTCTCATATACTTCTTACGAAGCCACTCCTTCGTTGCCCTGGTGTTGTGCTTAGGATCATTATCATGCTGAAAGCCCATCCACGTTTCATCTTCCATGTCCTTGCTGATGGAAGGAGGTTTGCACTCAAAATCTCAAAATACATGGCTCAATTCATTCTTTCATGTACACGGATCAGTCATCCTGGTCCCTTTGTAGAGAAACCACCCCAAAGCATGATGTTGCCACCCCCATGCTTCACATTAGGTATGGAGCACTTTGGATGCCACTCAGCATTCTGTCTCCTCTAAACACAATGAGTTTTGTTTCTACCAAACAGTTCTACTTTGGTTTCATCAGACCATATGACATTCTCTTAATACTCTTCTGAATAATCCAAATGCTCTCTAGTAAACTTCAGATGGGCCTGAACGTGTAGTGGCTTAACCCCTTTACCCCCAAGGGTGGTTTGCACGTTAAGGACTGGGCCAATTTTTACATTTCTGACCACTGTCCCTTTATGAGGTTATAACTCTGGAAAGCTTCAACGGATCCCGGTGATTCTGACATTGTTTTCTCATGACATATTGTACTTCATGATAGTGGTAAAATTTCTTTGATATTACCTGCGTTTATTTGTGAAAAAAATGGAAATATGGCGAAAATTTTGAAAATTTTGCAATTTTCCAAATTTGAATTTTTATGCAATCAAATCACAGAGATATTTCACACAAAATACTTAATAATTAACATTTCCCACATGTCTACTTTACATCAGCACAATTTTGGAACCAAAATTTTTTTTGTTAGGGAGTTATAAGGGTTAAAAGTTGACCAGCAATTTCTCATTTTTACAACACCATTTTACTTTAGGGACCACAACTCATTTGAAGTCACTTTGAGGGGTCTATATGATAGAAAATACCCAAGCGTGACAACATTCTAAAAACTGCACCCCTCAAGGTTCTCAAAACCACATTCAGGAAGTTTATTAACCCTTCAGGTGTTTCACAGGAATTTTTGGAATGTTTAAATAAAAATTAACATTTAACTTTTTTTCACAAAATATTTACTTCAACTCCAATTTGTTTTATTTTACCAAGGGTTACAGGAGAAAATGGATGCCAAACCTTGTTGTACAATTTCTCCGGAGTACGCCGATACCCCATAAGTGGAGGTAAACCACTGTTTGGACGCATGGTAGAGCTCGGAAGGGAAGGAGCGCCATTTGACTTTTTAATGCAAAATTGACTGGAATTGAGATGGGACGCCATGTTGCGTTTGGAGAGCCACTGATGTGCCTAAACATTGAAACCCCCCACAAGTGACACCATTTTGGAAAGTAGACCCCCTAAGGAACTTATCTAGAGGTATGGTGAGCACTTTGACCCAACAAGTGCTTCAAAGAAGTTTATAATGCAGAACCGTAAAAATAAAAAATCATTTTTTTTTCACAAAAATTATCTTTTCGCCCCCAATTTTTTATTTTCCCAAGGGTAAGAGAAGAAATTGGAACCAAAAAGTTGTTGCACAATTTGTCCTGAGTACTCTGATACCCCATATGTGGGGGTAAACCACTGTTTGGGCGCATGGGAGAGCTCGGAAGGGAAGGAGCGCCATTTGACCTTTCAATGCAAAATTGACAGGAATTGAGATGGGACGCCATGTTGCGTTTGAAGGGCCACTGATGTGCCTAAACATTGAAACCCGCCACAAGTGACACCATTTTGGAAAGTAGACCCCCTAAGGAACTTATCTAGAGGTGTGGTGAGCACTTTGACCCACCAAGTGCTTCACAGAAGTTTATAATGCAGAACCGTAAAAATAAAAAATCATTTTTTTTCACAAAAATTATCATTTCACCCCCAATTTTTTATTTTCCCAATGGTAAGAGAAGAAATTGGAACCAAAAAGTTGTTATACAATTTGTCCTGAGTACGCTGATACCCCATATGTGGGGGTAAACCACTGGGCACATGGGAGAGCTCGGAAGGGAAGGAGCGCCGTTTGACTTTTCAATGCAAAATTCACAGGAATTGAGATGAGACGCCATGTTGCGTTTGGAGAGCCACTGATGTGCCTAAACATTGAAACCCCCCACAAGTGACACCATTTTGGAAAGTAGACCACCTAAGGAACTTATCTAGATGTGTTGTGAGCACTTTGACCCACCAAGAGCTTCACAGAAGTTTTTAATGCAGAGCCGTAAAAATTAAACAAAATTTTTTTCCCACAAAAATTATTTTTTAGCCCCAGTTTTGTATTTTCCCAAGGGTAACAGGAGAAATTGGACCCCAAAAGTTGTTGTGCAATTTGTCCTGAGTGCGCTGATACCCCATATGTGGGGGGAACCACCGTTTGGGCGCATGGGAGGGCTCGGAAGGGAAGGAGCGCCATTTGGAATGCAGACTTAGATGGAATGGTCTGCAGGCGTCACATTGCGTTTGCAGAGCCCCTAATGTACCTAAACAGTAGAAACCCCCCACAAGTGACCCTACATTGGAAACTAGACCCCCCCACGAACTTATCTAGATGTGTTGTGAGAACTTTGAGCCCCCAAGTGTTTCACTACAGTTTATAACGCAGAGCCGTGAAAATAAAAAATCTTTTTTTTTCCCACAAAAATTATTTTTGCCCCCAGTTTTGTATTTTCCCAAGGGTAACAGGAGAAATTGGACCCCAAAAGTTGTTGTCCAATTTGTCCTGAGTACGCTGATACCCCATATGTTGGGGTAAACTCCTGTTTGCGCACACGGGAGAGCTCGGAAGGGAAGGAGCACTGTTTTACTTTTTCAACGCAGAATTGACTGGAATTGAGATCGGACGCCATGTCGCATTTGGAGAGCCCCTGATGTGTATAAACAGTGGAAACCCCCCAATTATAACTGAAACCCTAATCCAAACACACCCCTAACCCTATTTCCAAAGGTAACCCTAACCCCACACCTCTAACCCAGACACACCCCTAACCCTAATCCCAACCCTATTCCCAACCGCAAATGTAATCCAAACCCTAACCCTAACTTTAGCCCCAACCCTAACTGTAGCCTTAACCCTAACTGTAGCCTTAACCCTAACTGTAGCCTTAACCCTAGCCCTAACCCTAGCCCTAACCCTAACCCTAGCCCTAACCCTAGCCCTAACCCTAACCCTAACCCTAGCCCTAACCCTAGCCCGGACCCTAACCCTAGCCCTAGCCCTAACCCTAGCCCTAACCCTAATGGGAAAATAGAAATAAATACATTTTTTAATTTTTTAATTTTTTCCTAACTAAGGGGGTAATGAAAGGGGGTTTGATTTACTTTTATAGCAGGTTTTTTAGCGGATTTTTATGATTGGCAGCCGTCACACACTGAAAGACGCTTTTTATTGCAAAAATTATTTTTTGCGTTACCACATTTTGAGAGCTATAATTTTTCCATATTTGAGTCCACAGAGTCATGTGAGGTCTTGTTTTTTGCGGGACGAGTTGACGTTTTTATTGGTAACATTATCGGGCACGTGACATTTTTTGATTGCTTTTTATTCCGATTTTTGTGAGGCAGAATTACCAAAAACCAGCTGTTCATGAATTTCTTTTGGGGGAGGCGTTTATACCGTTCCGCATTTGGTAAAATTGATAAAGCAGTTTTATTCTTCGGGTCAGTACAATTACAGGAACACCTCATTTATCTCATGTTTTTAATGTTTTGGCGCTTTTATACGATAAAAACTATTTTATAGAAAAAATAATTATTTTTGCATCGCTTTATTCTGAGGACTATAACTTTTTTATTTTTTTGCTGATGTTGCTGTATGGTGGCTCGTTTTTTGCGGGACAAGATGATGCTTTCAGCGGTACCATGGTTATTTATATCCATCTTTTTGATCGCGTGTTATTCCACTTTTTGTTCGGCGGTATGATAATAAAGTGTTGTTTTTTGTTTTGTTTTTTTTTTTTCTTACGGTGTTTACTGAAGAGGTTAACTAGTGGGACAGTTGTATAGGTCGGGTCGTTACGGACGCGGCGATACTAAATATGTGTACTTTTATTGTTTTGTTTTTTTATTTAGATAAAGAAATTTATTTTTTATGGGAATAATTTTTTTTTTTTTCATTATTTAGGATTTTTTTAAAAAATTTTTTTACACACTTGTAAATTTTTTTTTTAACTTTTTTACTTTGTCCCAGGGGGGGACAATACAGATCGGTGATCTGCCAGTTTGCACAGCACTCTGACAGATCACCGATCTGTCAAAGAGCGCTGCAGCTTTACCAAGTGCCTGCTCTGAGCAGGCACTTGGTAAGCCACCTCCCTCCCTGCAGGACCCGGATCCGCGGCCATCTTGGATCTGGGACTTGCTGCAGGGAGGAAGTTAGGAGACCCCCGGAGCAACGCGATCACATCGCATTGCTGCGGGGGTCTCAGGGAAGCCCGCAGGGAGCCCCCTCCCTGCGCGATGCTTCCCTATACCGCCGGCACATCGCGATCATGTTTGATCGCGGTGTGCCGGGGGTTAATGTGCCGGGGGCGGTCCGTGACCGCTCCTGGCACATAGTGCCAGATGTCAGCTGCGATAAGCAGCTGACACCCGGCCGCGATCGGCCGCGCTCCCCCCGTGAGCGCGGCCGATCGCCTATGACGTACTATTCCGTCCATGGGAAGTAGGGCCCACCCCACATGGACGGAATAGTACGTCTAATGGCAGAAAGAGGTTAAAGGGAAGGTGGCAGCAGTTTTCTTGTATTTTGTTTTTTTTGTGAAATTAAGCTTAAAATATTAATTAAAATGTATTAATGCAATGTTTGCACTGTTTGCAAACATTTCTATATGATAAATATGATATATTTTTCTACAAATATACATATTTACCACTAGGGGGAGCATTTTCCATTTTAGACCTTAAGCAGCTATAGTAAGATTTAGCAGCTCTGCCCCAGGGATATTAGACCACCCAAAAGGGGAGGGAAATGGTGATGTCAGCAGTTACTGCCCCAATTTTGCTTCTAATAGTTAAGAATGAAGAGCAGAATCACAGGGCAGTACCGTTTTGTGTGTAACTGCCCTGTGACTTGCTATCACCAGCAGTTACTGCATCAGAGGCACAGCTTGTTTACAGAGGAGCAGAACACAGTGGGCTCAGCAGCATTTTTTGTGAATAACATTCTTGCCATCCCCTTCCCCCACCTTAACCCCTGTCCTGTCAGCTGCCCTCCCTGCTCTCTCTCTCCAGGTGTCACCTCCCTCTCTGCAGACTGTGAGTGCAGCTTACTGGAGATCACAGGGACTGTGTGTGATGGGGAGGGGGAGACATGGCAGGAGAAACACACAGGACAGCATGTGAGGAGCAGAGGACTTGTGCCTGTCTGGAGTACAGAGGAGCAGTGAGGGCTTCTTCTGTCCTGAGATAGAGAGCACAGGGCTATAATAAAATGGCAGCTAGTCACACCTCCACCAGTGAGTTGTGCAGCCCACAGAAGTGTGCCCAGCTCACTGCTAATGCTGCTGCAATGTTACAGATAGGGTCAGCGCTAGTCTATTATCTCCTATGTCCATGGGGTGCTGTAATCTGACACTGATAGTGACGTGCTACTGCTGCAAAACCAAGATGTCAGCCCCCAGTGCATTCTTTAAACTCATATAACACATGAAATCTGTTTCACATTAATTTCAAACTTGCTTAAAGCAGCATGTTATGCTACATTACAGGGATTTATTAATGACCTACAAATGCGGTACCTTCCCTTTAAGCAGGGGGGCATGTTTGGCACTACAGTATTTGAGTCCCTAGCGGCGTAGTGTGTTACTGATGGTAGCCTTTGTTACAGTGGTCTCAGCTCTATGCAGGTCATTCACTAGGTCCTCTGTGTGGTTCTGGGATTTTTGCACACTGTTTTTGTGATCATTTTCACCCCATGGGGTGAGATCTTGCGTGGAACCCCAGATCAAGGGAGATCATCAGTGGTCTTGAATGTCTTCCATTTTCTTATTATTGCTCCCACAGTTGATTTCATCACATCAAGGTGCTTGCCTATTGCAGATTCAGTCTTCCAAGCCTGGTGCAGGGCTACAATTTTGTTTCTGGTGTCAACTCTTTTGTCTTCATCATAGTGGCGTTTGGAGTGTGACTGTTTGAGGTTGTGGACAGGTGTCTTTTATACTAATAACAAGATCAAACAGGTGCCATTACTACAGGTAATGAGTGGAGGACAGATGAGCCACTTAAAGAAGAAGTTACACGTCTGTGAGAGCCAGAAATCTTGCATGTTTTTAGGAGGCCAAATACTTATTTTCCACCATAATTTGCAAAAGAAAGCTTTCCAAATCAGACAAGGTGATATTCTGGATTTGTTTTCTCATTTTAACTCTCATAGTTCTGGTCTACCTATGATATCAATTACAGGCCTCTCTCATCTTTTTAAGTGGGAGAACTTGCACAATTGGTTGCTGACTAAATATTTTTTTCTCCACTGTATATATTTTTTAAACTGTTTTTGTCCCTTCTTTATAGGAATCTGCGTTCAACTGATCACTTGTTATAGTTGCAGCAATATTACATTATTGCAGTAGATCACTAAAATCACTGTTTCTTAATAAGCCCAGTATGTGGTTGTGCTTCACACAAGTAACAATAAAGAGGTTTGGGGGATTATCAGTATAAAGTGATAACAATGCTCTGGGAAATTGGGTGCCCAAAACAGTGCATCCTTGGGATAACACACCTTAAGTGGCACCACTGTACATTTCATGTCAGGAAGGGGTTACACATATCTAATCTACAGAAGATACCATGAAGTTGAGGTTAGAGATAAGCAAATTAATTTCATGAAAATCCAATTTATGACATGTTTTGTGGAATTTTTTGGACCTGGTGAATTTTAACAATGTGCAATTTAATATGAATATGACTATTTTTTGCAATGAAGGAGTTTGAAAGCCACAACTCTCCTTGGGAATGAGAAGTGGGCTTCCCTATAAAGCGTCCCTAAAAAGCCTTGCAGATATCACATCACATGGTTTATAGCAGTCTGTTTGAAGGAACTATAATGGCATAAATAAAAACAGGCCATTTTGGGATAAATTTGGATACTGAGACACAGCTCACAGCCAAAAAATAAAGTTAAGGAGGGAAAAACAAAAGTTGTAAAATAGTGGCAGTGGTGAAAATAGTGTCCTTTATGGATAAAAAGAGAATACAGAGATTCAATTGTTTGGCAGGAGAGACAGTGAAAGTGAGAAATATAGGAGAGCTGGGAGCAATGATAGATAACAAATAGTGATTATAGTGCAGATGTGCCTGCATCTTGATTACACAATTAATTTGCATTCTGTATAAATAAGTAAGCCAGGAATATTGCCTAGGGCAGCTGCAGATGACAGTGTATTCTTTCATCCAAGAGAATCAGGTCAATTATGCAAATCACACTCTGATTAAACTTTGATTATTGTTTGATCATTGTTTGATCAAAGTGTGAGCATAGTGTCATCTGATTCTCTCAGATGAGGGGAAGATGGAGAAAAAAAAATCTTAATTTTCTCTTTTCTGGAAATCTGTGCAATCTGCATCTGCACTCAGATGATAAGTGTGACACAATATTTTCCTTGTGCTTGTTGACTTGCATGGCCGAGTGGGATCCGAATATAAGATCAAACTCTGGCATGGGGCAATTTTTTCCCCAGTCCAACTCTGTCCAAGGCAAAAATCTTATATGTCCACGACCCCATAGCATTAGTCCGATTTTTTTGTCAGATCACAGTTGAATCGAAAAAGAAAAACTGACAGTGTCAAAGTGTGCATTTCACAAACTACTATACTTAAGCTTTTGCACCCCAAACCCATTTTATTAGTCAAACTTGACATTTCTACCTACCATACCAGTCAAATGACACATTGCTGCTGCTTTCTGAATGTGCACCTAGCATTTCCTGTTCGGTCCATTTTGAAAAGTGGGTGAATACAGTAATTATATTAAAAATATACAAAAATATTTTTTTTTAAATCCTGATATTTACCAGCAACTGTTGAATGCATGTCACTTAACTAGTGTGGTTTTATTGCACACCTGTTGTATTAGTAATATTTTAGATCCTTACATGCTACATGAGCACTGCACACTGTTGCCCCTGATGTTTTTTGTACATAACGCTTCTTGTTCAGTTCTTTTGGGATGAATAGAAAAATTATGTTTAGAAAAGAATTTAAAAAAAAATCTTACATTTTCCCCTTTCTTTCTGGGAAGGGTGAAAATGTGGCTGAAAGGAAAAATTGGTAGTGACAATGGCAATGGACAATGTGACAACACAACAGCCCTGCAAATCATAACCTGAGCTTCAGATCCCAAAGGGGAATAAAATTTGAGAAGCTTGTGTCCACAGCCACAGAGCACTGACGTGTGCAGCAGACCAGGTTGCGAGAAGAGTTTCGCTCATCTCTACTCACAGAAATAAAACAAAAGATAATGGACAAGATTGAATAGCAGGAAAAAGATTGGGATCAGGTAGACAATGTGAAATTAATGATGACTTTGAGGATGCTGGTTATGATAACCAACTATTGCAGCTTTGTACGAAATATGAACCAGGGAGAAACTCAGCCAAACTGAGGAGCATAACATATTGTTTGCTCAAGAGACAAGAGTATCGTTAACATCAAGCAAAAGGATACCTATTAGATAGCCTTGCTATAAAAACAAAATGGGGGAATTTTTTACAACTAAGCAGTATTCGGTGCTCAATGAAGCTTTCGTCAAGTAGAAGTATGCTGACCACATCTGTTCTTCTCTAAGCGCCTCAGAGACAACACTCCCCTCTATGTTCCAGTGGTGCCACCACAACAATGTGGCAACTCAGCAATGAATACAATGTATAGTATGTCACATGATATATCAGATGTTTTATTAGCCACAGCTTCAACATGGCACACATCAGCAAACAGAGATGCACCAGCTGAACAAACAGTCATACCCGAACTGTATATTTTCTCTGGCAGACACTCTGAGCCTCGATCCAATGGGTTTTTGTTCAGCAGATTGGAGTATTGGCAAGAACTGGCAGTTTTGCTAGTCTTGTCCAACTACCAGTGTGCCATTACAGAGGGTATTCATCATAGCATGTGGCTTTCTCATTACTAGATTTTCATCTAAAAGTGTAGAAAACCTTACATTTGTAAAACCACATATACCGTATATACTCGAGTATAAGCCAAGATTTTCAGCCCAAATTTTTGGGCTGAAAGTGCCCCTCTCAGCTTATACTCGAGTCAAGGTGGGTGGCAGGGTCGGCGGGTGAGGGGGTGAGGGCGCTGAGGCATACTTACCTGCTTCCAGCGATCCTGACGCTCCCCCTGCCGTCCCACGGTCTTCGGTGCTGCAGTACTTCCACTGTTCAGCGGTCACGTGGGACCGCTCATTAGAGAAATGAATAAGCGGCTCCACCTCCCATAGGGGTGGAGCCGCCTATTCATTTCTCTAATCAGCGGTGCCGGTGACCGCTGATAGAGGAAGAGGCTGCGGCACCGAAGACCAGCTGTACGGGGGAAGGAGCCGGACGCCGGGACCAGGTAA
Organism: Ranitomeya imitator; assembly: GCF_032444005.1. Classification (NCBI taxonomy): domain Eukaryota; kingdom Metazoa; phylum Chordata; class Amphibia; order Anura; family Dendrobatidae; genus Ranitomeya; species Ranitomeya imitator. The sequence goes on from NC_091284.1 coordinate 628,059,189, forward strand.
GTATGTCATATTTACCTGTCCACATTCCAGCCGCCGGGCGCCGCTCCATATTCCCAGCGTCGCTCCGCTCTGACTGTTCAGGTCAGAGGGCGCGATGACGCATATAGTGTGCGCGGCGCCCTCTGCCTGATAAGTCAGTGCGCAGAGACGCCGGGACCGGACGCTGGGAGCTGCAAGCAAGAGAGGTGGGTATGGCATTTTTTTTTTATTGCAGCGGCAGCAGTGGCACAGATTTATGTGGAGCATCTATGGGGCAATATGAACGGTGCAGAGCACTATATGGGGCACAGCTATGGGGAAATATGAATGGTGCAGAGCACTATATGGCACAGCTATGGGGCAGTATGAACTGTGCAGAGCACTATATGGCACAGCTATGGGGCAGTATGAATGGTGCAGAGCACTATATGGTACAGCTATGGGGCAGTATGAACGGTGCAGAGCACTGTATGGCACAGCTATGGGGAAATATGAACGGTGCAGAGCACTATATGGCACAGCTATGGGGAAATAATGAACGGTGCAGAGCACTATATGGCACAGCTATGGGGAAATAATGATCTATTTTTATTTTTGAAATTCACCGGTAGCTGCTGCATTTCCACCCTAGGCTTATACTCGAGTCAATAAGTTTTCCCAGTTTTTTTGTGGCAAAATTAGGGGGGTCGGCTTATACTCGGGTTGGCTTATACTCAAGTATATACGGTAAGTTAATTTCTATCTGAAGGTTTTTCGTTGGAAGAAGTGTTTCCTTGGGAGCCTGCAATAAGAGGAAAAGAAAAGGATATGTGATTCTAATGAGCCATGGGTTACTTAACAAAAATTATGGATCCAAAAAATTATCGAGTAGTTCCCATTGGCAACTGTCATAGAAATTCTAAATGGTCAATGTTGCAGAAAATGGCATGATCTTTGATCATTCAGACCCATCCTGCAAAATGAGATTTTTAAGATGGTCAAGGGAGAGAATTTTGCTCTCCTCCTATAGTTTCCACATTAGATTTTACCGAATCAAGTGTGAGGTAGTAAATTTGCTGAAGATGTAGCTGGATTTAAGATCCTAAAACATCAGCATTGTAGGCTGCTGTTTACTCTTTGCTCATTCATGTCTAGCCACATCTTTAGTATGGTCAAAGAAGAAAGTTTATCCCAGGGCTTCCACTCTCAAGGAATTTGATGATTACATAGCCTGCATTTTATGTCCAAATGTCTATCCTCTCCATTTTTGTTTAAATAGGCTTGGAAAAAGGATATTTTGGCCATTAAAAGAAATGTCTCCTTTGTACTTGCTGCTTTAAATATATTGTCTCTGTTTTGAAAATGGAGTTTTATAAGAACAGGTCATAGAGGGACCCCTGATGACAGTGGTCTAATAGGTATTCTGTGGGCTCTCTCCATGGCATATAGAGTTAAAAGAAATCATTGAAACTTTTTAAAGAAGTTATTAAAGAGTAACACCTCAGCTTTCACAAGGTACTCATTTGGGAAGATAACACAAACTACTAAACTACTAAATTTAAATCTGTAACTTGAGATGAAATGTCACACAGTTTTATAAAAATTTCTCACTTCTGTGCTCCCGATGTCATCTTAAACGGCATTGTCTTTTAGTTAGCAATATATTACAATGCTGCTCATCAAAGAATAGAAAACAGATGGCAGAAGCAGACATCAAGTGTGAATTTGCCACAGTATTTGCTAGATCTACATGAAAAGCTGAAAGACATTGATATGCCACTGTGCGTCAACCATTACAAAGAAGACACAATATTAAATCCAGTAAGGTATGTATTTCCATTAATTTGTTTCCTGACAATAAAGTAAAGTAAACTCATTATATTACTCCATACAGCTTATTTACATCTTTTTCACTGAACACAGTGAACTATAATATTTATTTTAGATCATAATTGACCTGATGTGGAAGAAATATTATTGATATAATGGTTAGTCATCCATGCGGTAAGGAGGCCCGCTTCTAACTGCTTTGGTCACATTATTGAAGTGCAAATGGACCATATACTGTTCTTGCAGGGGGAAATAATGTTCCATCTTTGTCATATTTGTAATCATGCAAATGTTATAAATGTTATAAATATTATAAAATGTACTCTCTATTAATTTATTTGTAAGTAAACATGTATTGGATATTTACCTGCAATATTATCTGTTGTCACTGTGGTATCAAAGACAATAAAAAGAACTGAAAGGTAAGAAGTAAGTCAGTGCTTGACCAGGACCACATGAAAAGTAAAAGTTTGTTGTGCTAAGAAATGAGCAACATGGTGGCTCAGTGGTTAGCACTGTAACTTTGCAGCTCTAGGTTGAAAACCCACCACCAGGGACAACATTTACAAAAAGTTTGTATGTTCTCATCATGTTTGTGTGTGTTTCTTCAGGATACTCTGTTTTCCTCCCATACTCAAAAGAAATGCTAATAGGGAATTAAGATTGAATAGAGATGAGCAAATATGTTAGGAAAATGATCGCCAAACATAAAATGATATATGATCATATACAGTGGGGCAAAAAAGTATTTAGTCAGTCAGCAATAGTGCAAGTTCCACCACTTAAAAAGATGAGAGGCGTCTGTAATTTACATCATAGGTAGACCTCAACTAAGGGAGACAAACTGAGAAAAAAAAATCCAGAAAATCACATTGTCTGTTTTTTTATCATTTTATTTGCATATTATGGTGGAAAATAAGTATTTGGTCAGAAACAAACAATCAAGATTTCTGGCTCTCACAGACCTGTAACTTCTTCTTTAAGAGTCTCCTCTTTCCTCCACTCATTACCTGTAGTAATGGCACCTGTTTAAACTTGTTATCAGTTTAAAGAGACACCTGTGCACACCCTCAAACAGTCTGACTCCAAACTCCACTATGGTGAAGACCAAAGAGCTGTCAAAGGACACCAGAAACAAAATTGTAGCCCTGCACCAGGCTGGGAAGACTGAATCTGCAATAGCCAACCAGCTTGGAGTGAAGAAATCAACAGTGGGAGCAATAATTAGAAAATGGAAGACATACAAGACCACTGATAATCTCCCTCGATCTGGGGCTCCACGCAAGATCCCACCCCGTGGGGTCAGAATGATCACAAGAACGGTGAGCAAAAATCCCAGAACCACGCGGGGGGACCTAGTGAATGAACTGCAGAGAGCTGGGACCAATGTAACAAGGCCTACCATAAGTAACACACTACACCACCATGGACTCAGATCCTGCAGTGCCAGACGTGTCCCACTGCTTAAGCCAGTACATGTCCGGGCCCGTCTGAAGTTTGCTAGAGAGCATTTGGATGATCCAGAGGAGTTTTGGGAGAATGTCCTATGGTCTGATGAAACCAAACTGGAACTGTTTGGTAGAAACACAACTTGTCGTGTTTGGAGGAAAAAGAATACTGGGTTGCATCCATCAAACACCATACCTACTGTAAAGCATGGTGGTGGAAACATCATGCTTTGGGGCTGTTTCTCTGCAAAGGGGCCAGGACGACTGATCCGGGTACATGAAAGAATGAATGGAGCCATGTATCGTGAGATTTTGAGTGCAAACCTCCTTCCATCAGCAAGGGCAATGAAGATGAAACGTGGCTGGGTCTTTCAACATGACAATGATCCAAAGCACACCACCAGGGCAACGAAGGAGTGGCTTCGTAAGAAGCATTTCAAGGTCCTGGAGTGGCCTAGCCAGTCTCCAGATCTCAAGCCTATAGAAAACCTTTGGAGGGAGTTGAAAGTCCGTGTTGCCAAGCGAAAAGCCAAAAACATCACTGCTCTAGAGGAGATCTACATGGAGGAATGGGCCAACATACCAACAACAGTGTGTGCCAACCTTGTGAAGACTTACAGAAAACGTTTGACCTCTGTCATTGCTAACAAAGGGTATATTACAAAGTATTGAGATGAAATTTTGTTTCTGACCAAATACTTATTTTCCACCATAATATGCAAATAAAATGATAAAAAAACAGACAATGTAATTTTCTGGATTTTTTTTTCTCAGTTTGTCTCCCATAGTTGAGGTCTACCTATGATGTAAATTACAGACGCCTCTCATCTTTTTAAGTGGTAGAACTTGCACTATTGCTGACTGACTAAATACTTTTTTGCCCCACTGTATATATTAGATAGATAGATAGATAGATAGAAGAAAAACTGGCAATTAAGCTGCCGCGTACCGTAAAATCACTGCAGGACCCAACAGGATAAAATAGACGGGATTACATATCTAATATATAATTGCCTAGAATACTACTTCCTGCAATTTGTGCCAACTTCCGTGGCTTTGTCCGGAGCTAATGTCCGGAGCTAATGTCCGGAGCTAATGTGCGGAGATAATGTCCGGAGCTAATGTCCGTAGCTAATGTCCGGAGCTAATGTCCGGAGATAAGTGACGTCAACAGTGTCCAGTGTCTGATTGGTTGCCGCCTGCTGCGAGCGACCAATCAGAAACGTGCCGTACTGTGACACACTCCGCCCGCCATTTTGGTGTGATTTTTGAATTTTTACCTCACAGCAAGTTTCTACTGCGTGGAGGCGGGCCCAGTGACGTTGCTCTTCAAGCTCCTGCCGAATTTCGTCAAAAAAATGATAATACCATTTACCAAAACTATATATATTTAGTTGTGAAGTGGTTCAGTGACATTTTCACACCAATTTTGAACTTTTGTTTGGTGTTTTCTCCATATACTGCCTATTATTCACTGACTGTTATACTGAGAGACTGCCGTTTATTAACCTCTTCTTTGCCACATTGGGTATATTGCTCTATTATTTGCCACATAAGGACATTGTCCATTATTGCCCAGCAATTTCTCTGCAATATAAACTGCCTATTTATTAATATCTGCATTCCTGCAAAGAACTATTGCCTATTAATAACTGGCTATTTTCCTACTACCTGACACTGCCTCTTATTAACCTGTTGTTTGCCACCACCACGCTTAAAGCTGTTTAGCTTAGCCAACATGAGCTCTAATAGTAAGGATACTAATGACACAGAGCCCAAAGCTGCTGATGGCGCACGTAAGATTAGGTCTGATAGAAAGTATACTAATAATGCAGAGCAAAAAGACGCCGATGCCGCACGTAAGCGCAAACAGCGTGCTAACAAGAGTACAGAGGATAGATGCAAGCGCATGGACACTGTTAAGTATACTAATGACACAGAGCCCAAAGCTGCTGATGGCGCACGTAAGATCAGGTCTGATATAAAGTATGGTAATGATGCAGAGCGAAAAGCCGTCGATGCCGCACGTAAGCGCAAACAGCGTGTTAACAAGAGTACAGAGGATAGATGCAAGCGCCTGGATACTGTTAAGTATACTAATGACACAGAGTCCAAAGCTGCTGATGGCGCACGTAAGATCAGGTCTGATAATAAGTATACCAATGACGCTGAGCGAAAAGCCGCCGATGCCGCACGTAAGCACAAACAGCGTGCTAACGAGACTACAGAGGACAGACATAAGCGCCTGGACACTGTTAATGCTGCTTGCAATAAACGCATTACTAATGAGTCTTTTGAGGACAAAACTAATCGATTAAGTAATAAAGCTGCTGCTGCACGCTCTCAACGATGCAAACATAATATTTCCACGTCCTCAGTCATAGATTCTGCCCACAATACAGCTTCTTTGTCTCCATTCATAGAATGTGTGCAGCTTGAAGCTCCTTTAACCGTTGGTAAATCTGCACGTAAGCGCAAACACTGTCCTACTTACACTCCAAATGATAAATGCCGTCACCTGCACACTGTTAAGTCTGCTTATAAGACATGCTTCACACCTGACTCTTCTAAGGCAACAAACAAACCATTACCAAATGCAGCTGGTGCACGCCGTGAATGGCGCAAAAAAACCGCTTGCACCTCCATATTAATAAACTCTGACCACGATACACCTTCCAACTCCTCAGTGATTGAATCTGTGGACAGTGAAGATCCTCTACCAGGTCCACGCTTTATATATGTTGGCTTACAGAAACATTCCAATGCTCCGTTATCACAACCTGTACCTCAACATCCTACAGGTTTTACTAATGATGACAGTACCATAGTAGAACACTCCTGTGGTCCTATGAACTATTTATGTGAACATTGTCAAGCATTACATTTTAATGCTGAGATACCAGCAGATAAAAATTTTACTCTGTGTTGTCACAAGAGTAAAGTGCATATACCTATACCCCAATATCCCGAGGTCTTTAAACGATTGCTGACAGGGGAGAGTGAGTTCAGTAAGAATCTCATGGAAAATATTCATAGTATTAACAGCTCATTTGCTTTCGCCTCCATGGGTGCCAATATATCCCCTCCACCTGGACATGGCCCTTACTGTTTCCGTATACATGGACAAATATATCATCGTACTGGAACTCTACATCCCAGTGATGATCAAGTTCCAGCTTATGCCCAACTGTATATTTTGGATACCGCTACCGCGAATGAACAATGTTTAAACTGTGAACAAAATCAAAAATGTCATCCCACTTTGATGAGTATAATTGCTCTTCAGTTAGACAATGTGAATCCCTTTGTTGCTGCCTACAAAATGTTACGAGATGTGGAACATGAAGAACATCTTAAAGCTGAAGCTAATGGCACTCTCATGCCAAATATCATCATGGCCCTTAAACAAGATCGGAATCAAGACCCTCGCCGATATAATAATCCAACTGTCAATGAAGTTGCTGTCGTATTTGAAAATGACGATGGAGAGCCACCATTTAATCGTGATATTTTAATACATTTACAACCGGACCCCAAAAATCCTTTGGCGCCAAGAACACAACAGGTCAGCATTCTACACAGTAATTTAGATGCTTTACTCTATCCATTCTTTTTCCCTTACGGAGACCAGGGCTGGCATGATGGCCTCAAGCAACAAGGGCAAAGTCCACGCAGAGTTACACAACTGCAATATTACTGCTATGTGCTGTCTGTCCGTATTCAGTTTAATCCACTCCTGAATGATGGCAAACTCACTCAGCAGTACTTAGTGGATGCTTATGTGAAAATCGAGGCAAATCGCCAAAATTATATCCGTCAACACCAAAAGGATTTGAAAGTAGAGGATTATTGTGTACTCCAGGAACATCTCCAGAAAAAATCCATTGAGAAGGGCATCCCCATTGGAAAAACGGTCATTTTACCATCTTCGTTTGAAGGCAGTCCCAGGAATATGCAGCAGCGGTACCAGGATGCCATGGCTATTGTGACTAAATATGGTAGTCCTGATCTATTCATCACCATGACCTGTAATCCGAAATGGAATGAGATTACTGAGAATTTGGAACCTTGGCAGCGTGTGAAACATAGACCTGATTTGGTGGCACGTGTTTTCAAAATAAAACTGGAAGCACTCTTAAAAGACATTAACAATGGATTATTTGGGAAAGTTTGCGCTATGGTTCATGTAATTGAATTTCAAAAACGTGGCCTTCCACACGCTCACATTTTGATTATTCTGGACAGCAACTCCAAATTAAGGACTGAGGAGGACATAGACAATACAGTGTGGGCTGAAATTCCCAATCCTACCCACTACCCTCAGCTCCATAAAATTGTTCTCCAACATATGATTCATGGTCCGTGTGGAGAACACAACCCAAATTCTCCCTGTATGGATCTGGGGAAGTGTACAAAAGGTTTCCTTAAAGATTTGCAACCAAGAACCATCATAGCTAAGGACGCCTATCCTACTTACCGCAGACACTTTGGCCCATCTTTTCAACACCATTCTAACATGATTGATAATTCGTGGGTGGTTCCATATAATCCGTTCCTGCTATTAAAATACAAGTGCCATATAAATGTCGAAGTTTGTGGTTCCATTCAGGCTGTGAAATATTTATTTAAATACGTCTACAAAGGACATGATAAAGCCAATCTTGAAATCTGCCAGACTAACATCCAACATGATGAAACACACCAATTCATGGATTCAAGATATGTCAGTGCACCAGAGGCAGCTTGGCGAATATTCTCATATCCAATGCATAAACAATCTCATAGCATCATTCGCCTTGCTGTACATCTACCGCATTCTCAGCCACTCTATTTTCATGAGGATGACTCTATTGGAAACATCAAACAAAAGCTCCATCAAAATTCTACACTTATGGCCTACTTCAAGCTTAATCAGAACGACCATCATGCTCATATTTATTTATACCGTGAAATTCCCGAAAACTATGTTTGGAAAGAAGGTTCTTGGGAAGTTAGAAAGCGAGCAGGTGGTTCTGTGATTGGACGAATGTATACTGTCAGTGTGAAAGACCAAGAACGCTACTATTTAAGATTGTTATTGTTACATGTCAAAGGTACAACCAGTTTTGACAGCATAAAAACTGTACACGGAGTCACACATGAAACCTTCAAAGATGCGGCATTAGCTCTTGGCTTACTATTTGATGATAGTCTGTGGAGAAATACATTACTTGATGCCAGTATTCTCAACATGCCAGCAGAGCTACGTGACATGTTTGCCTACATTTGTATTTTTGGTCCTCCAGCTAAACCTCGGGACTTATGGGATGAATTTAAGGAACACTTTGTAGAAGACTACTGCCATGCATACCACTCCGACACTCTGGAGTGTGTCAATTGTGAAGGCTATGCTATGACAGATGTCCAACATGTTCTTAAAGCTCATGGCAAAACTTATATTGATTTTAATTTGCCACGTCCAGTCAAGAAACAACACCTCCTCCCACAGTATGATAAAGATTATGAGTTATCAGCAGCTGCTGAAATGAAAGCTATTCTAAATGAGGACCAACTTTTTGCTTTTGATGCTATCACTCAAGCTTTAGAAGACACTAATTCTACAGCAAAGTGTTTTTTCCTTGATGGTCCTGGTGGCAGCGGAAAAACGTACCTATATCATCTACTCCTACATCAGCTAAGAGGACAAGGAGACATTGTGTCACCTGCTGCCACTACTGGAATTGCCGCCAACTTGCTACAAGGTGGACGAACCATTCATTCTCTTTATGGGATTCCAATTCCTGTGAATTAAACATCTGTTTCCAGGATTAAGAATGATACCGATGCAGCAAAAGATTTGCACAGCACTAAACTTTTTATTATTGATGAGTGCACAATGCTATCCAAATATGCATTGCATGTCATTGATAGAGTTTTACGTGATGTCATGACAACAAATGTAGCTCACAAAGAATAAACACCGTTTGGAGGTAAAGTGATTGTTTTTGGAGGCGACTTTAGACAATGTCTTCCTGTCATCCCTCATGTGACAAGAACTGATGTTGTAGAGAGCTGTATAAAATATTCACAACACTGGCAACATTTTACTCGCCTGCCACTTATTAACAACATGCGCTCCATTGATCCTCACTACAGCAGTTGGTTGCTTCAACTGGGAAATGGTGAACTATCTAATGAACATAACCTTGGAGATGATGTAATTGAAATTCCTCCAGACATGGTATGTACTGGCTCTTTAATAATTGAAATTTTTGGAGATAATCTTTGTATTGATGTGAATGACACCGAAAGTATAAATACAGCTGCATCTCATGCAATTTTATGTCCAAAAAATGAGGACGTTGAGAAAGTCAATTCCCAAGTCATGGATTTATTGATAGGTGACTATACTGAATATATCAGTGATGATTCCATCGATCCTGATGAAGCTGATGACCTCGATCAATACCCACTTGAGTTTTTGAATTCACTAACACCAACTGGTATGCCTTCACATCGGCTGAAACTTAAAATTGGCACCATTGTCATGTTATTACGTAATGTGAACACGAACAAAGGTCTCTGCAATGGTACGCGGCTCATTGTCACTGCCTTACATGCCAATATCATACTGGCTAAAGTAATTAGTGGGTCAGCAGCAGGAAATGTGGTATTCATTCCACGAATTGATTTGTGTCCATCAGAGACTGGATTACCTTTTAAATTAAGACGGAGACAATTTCCCATCAAGCCCGAATTTGCAATGACCATAAATAAATCTCAAGGCCAGACCCTCCATCGAGTTGGCATTTATCTACCAGAACCTGCTTTTGCCCATGGTCAATTGTATGTTGCTTTTTCCAGGGTGAAGCAATGTTGCAATGTGAGGGTTAAAGTGGTTAATACACCACTTCAAGGACAATTATTGGCTGATAGTACTAAAGTCTTCACACGTAATATTGTGTACAAAAATATTTTAGTTTAAACTTAATTTTCTTTTTTTTCATTATTCAGTTTTTCTAATAACATAGACAGCAATAGGCAAATTCTATGTGTAGAGATAAGGAAAAAAAAATAAATAAAAAAAAATTAGTGTAGCCATAGACATATAGATTTTAAGTACTTATGTAGGAAATACGTATATAACATACATACTCATTAGCATATAGGGTTAATAACTCTATATCATATCTACATAAATTTAGAAATATGATATATCAATACATATTTTTATAGGTAAGTAGAACACACATTAAGTACAAGATGTAAGATGTGTATCATTCAAATGCCTGTATTTGGTGATAGGAACCTGTATTTGAAGCTCCAGCAGTATAGCTGCTGAGAGATTTCATTTTGTTTTTAAAAAGGGTGAGGTTTTTGTGAACAGGTAAGAGACGGGTGGGATGGCTGTTCACACACATCTCTATCTTCAGGTGTGTTCTGTACATAGAAATAGATATATAGATAGGTACATTTTTAGATAGATAGGGAAAGAATAGAGATTTTGCTTTCACATCAACATTTTTCTGCTATTTGGAGAATTTATGGTGGAAAAAAGGCTATTTCTGCACTTCCTGCCTAAGGGCTGACCCACGCCACTCTTGCTGTAAGTTGCATGCAATGTATACGGAATTCGTACTTCACTTGCGGCAGGTGCGGCACATGTGGTTTCTGCTGTTTTCGCCACAAAATCTCCACTTACCAGTGTTTTTGTTGTGGCTGCATTTAATGCAATTGCCGAAGCCGCGTTTGCTGCATTTACTGCAAGTTAACTCCAAGCTTCATCTACATAGCATGGCACTTGCTGAAAGTGTGTTGTAGGTCAGTTCTTTGGTGCCAAGTGTGGAAGTTGTATTGTTTTTAACATTACTTCTGCAAATATCAGAAACATGCAGATGTGAAAGAGGTCTGAGTATTAAGAAATAGGAATCAGTTAGTTAGGACCCATCAGTTCAAAGGCTACCGTGATGTGGTTGATGGGCATGCTTATATTAGCCCATCGGTGTACTATGAACGTTGATTTCTTAAATTTTACACTTCTGTAAAAATAAACACAAAAAATTTGGGTACACAAAAAGGCTTTTATTTCTGTTGTACCTATTAGAATTATTTAAAATGAAGGCTTAGCTAAGCCCAAGAGATGATTAAAAACGTTTCATACCAACCCATCAGATGTAAAATTACTGTGAAAATACCTGATGGGCACACAAGTATGCACCAGTATGGGTACTAAGAGCCTTTCCACATAATAATGAAATATTTTAAAATGTCATAGAACATACCAATATACATAGTTATTGATACATATTATTTATTATTTACATTATTGTTCTTAAGCAAAGAACCGTTGTTGTGGCATTTGCCACAACACGCAAAGTTGTCGTCTGATGTCTTTCATCCCTCCCCTCATAAGCATGTTCATGGATCCTGTGTAACTGTACCTTAAATAACAAGAATTGTCAAGAGCTGGTGAGTGCAGCCATTTTTTGTTCTTTCTTACTATTATTTATTAATTGTATTATTCTTACATTTGAATAAATAAAGTATATATGGATTCTAGACTCCCGATTCTTTAGAATCGGGCTGCCATCTAGTATATATATATATATATATATATATATATATGTATATATATATATATATAATACTAACTATACTGTGGTGAAGTTGATGCCATTTTTGTGGTGTCTGCACTAATTTTTGGAAATGTCAACATCAACACTCCTGTTTGGGTGTCCATCTACTAAATTTGGTTTAGTGGAAGAATTATCGGTCCCTATTATACTGTTTCTACTTTTGTAAAATTGATGCCACTTCTGTGGTGTAAGGCCATCATTTGTTTAAATGTGAACATTCCTGGTTGGGTGTCCATCTGCTGAATTGGGTGTAGTGGAAGACCTATTGGTTGGTATTTACCATCTGCACTGTGGTGAAATTGATGCCACTTTGGTATTGTCTGACAATAATTTTTAGAAATGTGAAAACTCCTGGTTGGGCGTCCATCTGCTGAATTGGGTTTAGTGGAAGACATATCGGTCCCTATTATACTATTTCTACTCTTGTAAAATTAATGACACTACTGTGGTGTAAGGCCCTCATTTGTTTAGATGTGAACACTCCTGTTTGGATGTCCATCTGCTGGATAGGGTATAGTGGAATACCTGTCATTCCCTATTATACTAACTATACTGTGGTGAAATTCATGCTACTTTTGTGGTATCTGCCATTAATTTTTGAAAATGTGAACACTCTTGATTTGGTCTCTGTCTGCTTGATTGGGTTTAGTGGAAGACCTATTGGTCCCTAATATATTATTTCTACTGTGGTGAAATTGATGCCACTTTTGTTGTGTCTGCCACTAATTTTTTGAAATGTGAACACTCCAGGTTGGGTGTCCATCTGCTGAATTGGATTTAGTAGAATACCTATTTATCTCTATTATACTATTTATACTCTCGTAAATGTGATGCACTGTGGTGTAAGGCCCTTATTTGTTTAACTGTGAACATTCCTGGTTGGGTGTCCATCTGGGTGTCCATCTGCTGGATTGGGTGTAGTGGAAGACCTGTCAGTTCCTGTTATACTATCTATACTGTGGTGAAATTGATGTCACTTTGGTATTGTCTGGCAATAATTTTTTCAAATGTAAAGACTCCTGGTTGGATCTTCTTCATGCAAGTTGCCTGTAGCATTAGGCTTCTGAGACTGTCAGGCCTCCACTTCTTTGGAGTCAACTACCAGTGTGTTAGGAGTCGAGTTCCCATCACTGCACAGGGGGAATCTCGAGCCATGTCTGCTGCGGTCTCCCATTCTGCATAGGCCGCAGTGGAGCCTGCTCAGCGGAGACGTCGGTCCCAGCATCTCACCCAGTCTGGGATTGTGCAAAGGGTTACTGCTGCCTTTTCAGGCCCTGCTATTGTACCCTTTACTGGTCTGCAGCAAGCAGGCTTTTCTGGGACTAAGTCCTGCCTTGCACACACTGAGCATGCCTATGAGAGGACCTCTCATTGGAGGTTACGGGTCACACACTCAGGCCCTGTTGCAGCCCCCATTGGTCCTCCAGGAAGGTCCTGTAGAGCTGCAACTATAAAATGTTCGCAGGTCCGCACGGCCATGCGCTAGTGTAAATTATGTATGTGCTCAGCGCCAGTGTGGCCGTGTCTGTGTATGTAATTAGGGACCTGGCTGAAATAAGCCCCTAGAATGCTGGCACCTCCGGCCAGGAGTTTCATGTGTGGGGATTCAGGGCTGGCTAATAGCCATTAGAATTCCGGCTCCACCGGAGAGGAGCTGCATGTTTGCATTTGACGGCATGACCACTGTCGGCTCTACTAAGTAGCTTTGTTCCCCTGTGAGCTAAACAGGGCACAGCATTCTCTTTGCTAACGAACTGTGTGAAGTAATAGAGTTCGTTTATAGCAATATGCTTCACCGCCTTACTTAGCAGCGGGTTCTTTCCTGCATGGTGGATCCTGGGTTGCGAACGCACCAATTACTTCTAATAAATATATTCGGTGCATTCCACCAACCCTAACAGTGTGTTACTATACTTACATTTTTCTGACAATGGTAGTCTACAAAACTGATGTTTGCGCCACCTGAGTGTGGCTCAGCATGAAAGCAGGTAGAGGTGTTGCATGTGGCATCAGGGCTCCCAGCAAAGGAGTTCAATATACCAAAAAATAGGGCAAACAGTACAAACGCTCGGCCATATATATATAAATGCAAAACCAACAAAGAACCACTAGGCCCAAGAGCAATATAAGTGAAAATTAATTTTATTATACATAGATTAAAAAACAGCATAAAAATATTAATTAATGTGAAGACACAATTTTTAGAAAAAGTAAGACAACAACCAAGTACCGCAAAAAGGAAACAGGATGTACACAATTATAATGACCACTGGAGGAATATACAGTAACCAAATAAATTAATACATGTACAGCTCAATACATGTCTATAGAAAATACAATATATATTACTACCCAGTTGGTAATAACTCAAATAATCCCGTAAAAATATCTAAAGTGCTTAGGGCCAAAGTGCAATCAATTCAAAATACGCATAACCTATCAGTAACTGTGCAAACCAAACCAGCAAAGGAGGCCTACTCCGATCCCTCACCCACCAAGTCATACTGTGACATTCAATTGAGAGCTATAAATGTTGTCCCAGATGCCAATACCTCATGCGTGGCTGATTGCTGCAGTGCCATGCTACAATTAGTACTGTAGGTGAATTGAGTCCACTTTCCTGGTGTCTGCCCTTAATTTGATGTATTTTGGCAGCATTTGGGGCCATTATAATATGTTGTTCATGCATTTGTTTTTGCCTCCATTAACCTGTATAGCGTTCCATTATGTTCAGCGAATATTCGACGATTTCATTTTCGAATATTGCAAATTCTTCGATCATCATCTGAACTTAGCATTGAAATATTTGATCATCTCTGTATATGACACATTTACTGCATTTAAATAATATTTCATGAAGAGTGACAAATAATATTACTGCCCTTACAGATGTAAGTTTAGCAAAAATGAGCACCACTAAATACAAAGAGTAAACATCCTTCAGATTAAAAAAACTGTTATTTTTGTAATTTTACTCCCTATTTGCAAATATTCAACATCTTTGCATTTTTGAGGTTTTGCAGCTTCATAAAAATATAAAACACCTTTTTTTATATTATTACATCAAAAGGTGAAGTATCAAATTCAGATTCATAAAATGTATTATCAATATAAAAATCTCAAAATAACCTCTGAGAATTGTCTTGGACAATTTATAATTTAATCTACTGATGCAAATGCTTTGTTATTCTAGTCTGCAAAAATACTAGAAGCAAGGAGTAACTAATTGTTATAAAATGGTTTCCACGCTCCATTTTGGCAGATGGAGAGGATGGAGCATAGCACAAATGATGTTCCAATCTACATTATTTCTAAACTCTCCTTAATCATCTTGAGTTGGCTCAAAAAGTAAAAAAAAAAAGATCATAGAATTTATCTGCAAATTCGTTTTAAGGATGACAATGATGCAACCTTACCTCACTAGATGTCATAATTACATCAAATACAAATTGATACCTAGAGAGCCAGGAGTCCCAAACTAAATAGTAGAAAGCTTTGGATGTATGTGCTATTATCATGATTAATATAGTCATTGGGTACCTGCAAAAAATAACATTTACACAGGAGATTAGATGCCAAATTACAACCATTAACTGATTGTCTTGATTGCATTTAATTAAACTACAGCATCTTTCATGTACCATATGAATAATTTAGAATAACAACTCATCAATTAAAAAATGAATGTAGGGAAAATGAAATAAATATACTGTAGTTGGAAAAATCTACAATTCTTGAATATATAAACATATAACCCTGACCCATTGCCCTATCAATGGGGTGGGTAACACCCTAATCTATCAATAAACATACTGATCAGCTAGACAGTTATTAGACTGCACGCTAAATCAAGGAGTGTTTCAATTTTTTCAATAAAAAGTTAAAGCTTTATTACACAAACGAATATAAACAAATACACAGGATAAAAACAATGCCTCAAAACCATACAGATGAATCTATTGGCAGATAGGTGTAGAAATAAATTATAATACTAGCAAGGGAGCAACAGATACAATGAACATTTCTGAATAAACCAGATTTTTGAGTAGTAGAGCATGCCGAGAAAATACTGCCCACAACTTCACATCACCAATTTCTCAAAAATCGAGATATCAATGTCTAATATTTACATCTAATTATCCAAATTACATGATGTGAAAAAATGGAGACTCAAACAGCATGCTCCACTGTACAGATATTAAATAAACCTATTGAGTGTAGTGATGTTCTATCAAATTTATGCACTTATAGATATAGTCTATTTCATGCACCCACTTCTATAACATTAATAGCTGCTGCCGATATATGAAATCCAGAATGTGGATTTAAACAGCCATACGCATGCTAATTAGCATATTAAGGTCAGATGCATAGATTTATAACAACGGGAGCACACCGATAAAAATATAGTCTCATAGAGAATAATTAATACAGCATCGTGGCAACCATATGTAATATAAAGGCTCCATTACAATGAGCCAAAGGGTAGATAAAAAACAATACTGCTACACAGAGACCGAAGTGCACCTTTGAAGTAGCATAAAAAATAGCGGTCAGATATTGCATGATATGCCAGGTGCCGCAAAATAAGACATCCGCCTAGCAATCTAGACCGGACATGATGATATGTATATCAAACACTGCATATATGTGACAGTGCACAAAATAGGTAGCCTAATGGTACATATTACCCTTTGAATGCGGAGCTCCCCGCTAAACACCCTCGTGGCACGCCAATTCCTGCCGAACCCCGACGCGCGTTTCGCGATAGCTTCCTCCTTGAATATAGTAGGTTTTCCTATTTTCACAATAAAATAACAATGATGTCTGTTGTGAATTCTGTGGCTGAGTTCACTTCTGTGGTCACAAGTGGTATTGCAGTCTCTGGGCTTCCTCCCTCAGGTGTTTTGGTGAGCTCGTTGGCTGCCTTGCTATTTAGCTCCACCTGAGTCTGTCTTCCTTGCTCCTTGTCAATGTTCCAGTGTTGGATCTGAGCTACTGCATCTTTCCTTGGGCCTGCTGCTCTGCTAGATAAGTGCTTCTAGTTTGTTTTCTGTTTTTTCTGTCCAGCTTGCTATTGTCTTTTGCTGGAAGCTCTGAGAAGCAGAGGGGTGCACCGCCGTGCTGTTAGTTCGGCACGGTGGGTCTTTTTGCCCCTTTGCGTGGTTTTCGTTTTAGGGTTTTTTGTAGACTGCATAGTTCTCTTGCTATCCTCGCTCTGTCTAGAATATCGGGCCTGGGCTGCCTATTCCTTTGGGGTATTTCTCTGAGGTAAGTCAGGCTTGTATTTCTATCTTCAGGCTAGTCAGCTCCTCAGGCAGTGCCGAGTTGCATAGGTAGTTGTTAGGCGCAATCCACTGCTGCTTATAGTTGTGTGAGGATAGATCAGGTACTGCAGTCTACAGAGATTCCACGTCTCAGAGCTCGTCCTATTGTTTTTGGTTATTGCCAGATCTCTGTATGTGCGCTGATTACTGCACGCTGTGTTGCCTGATTGCCAGCCATAACAGTACAAGGAGCAACACCAATGATTCCCAATAGAGGGAAAAAAGAAATCCTGACATCATTTTTTTTTCTTAGCTCTGTCTTCAGTCTTTTTTTTCCCCTAGACATTAGAGTGCTTCAGGACACAGCTGTGGACATGGATATTCAGGCTCTGTGCTCCTCAATGGATAATCTCGTTGTAAATGTACAAAAGATTCAAGATACTATTGATCAGAAATCGATGCTAGAACCAAGAATTCCGATTCCTGATTTGTTTTTTGGTGACAGAACTAAGTTCCTGAGCTTCAGAAATAATTGTAAGCTATTTTTGGCCTTGAAACCTCATTCTTCTGGTAATCCTATTCAACAGGTTTTGATTATTATTTCTTTTTTGCGCGGCGACCCACAGGACTGGGCGTTTTCTCTTGCACCAGGAGATTCTGCATTGAGTAATGTTGATGCATTTTTCCTGGCGCTCGGATTGCTTTACGATGAGCCTAATTCAGTGGATCAGGCTGAGAAAAATCTGCTGGCTTTATGCCAGGGTCAGGATGATGTAGAAGTATATTGTCAGAAATTTAGGAAATGGTCAGTACTCACTCTGTGGAATGAATCTGCACTAGCGGCTTTGTTCAGAAAGGGTCTCTCTGAAGCTCTTAAGGATGTAATGGTGGGATTTCCTATGCCTGCTGGTTTGAATGAGTCTATGTCCTTGGCCATTCAGATCGGTCGTCGCTTGCGCGAGCGTAAATCTGTGCACCATCTGGCGGTACTGCCTGAGAGTAAACCTGAGCCTATGCAGTGCGACAGGACTATGACTAAAGTAGAACGGCAAGAACACAGACGTCTGAACAGACTGTGTTTCTATTGTGGTGATTCTACTCATGCTATTTCTAATTGTCCTAAACGCACTAGGCGGTTCGATAGCTCTGCCGTTATTGGTACTGTACAGTCCAAATTCCTTTTGTCCATTACCTTAATGTGCTCTTTGTCATCGTATTCTGTCATGGCGTTTGTGGATTCAGGCGCTGCCCTGAATCTGATGGATTTGGATTATGCTAAACGTTGTGGATTTTTCTTGGAGCCTTTGCGGTGTCCTATTCCGTTAAGAGGAATTGATGCTACACCTTTGGCCAAGAATAAGCCTCAGTACTGGGCCCAGCTGACCATGTGCATGGCTCCTGCACATCAGGAAGTTATTCGCTTTCTGGTACTGCATAATTTGCATGATGTGGTCGTGTTGGGGTTGCCATGGCTACAAACCCATAATCCAGTATTGGATTGGAACTCTATGTCGGTAACCAGCTGGGGTTGTCAGGGAGTACATGGTGATGTTCCATTTTTGTTTATTTCGTCATCCATTCCTTCTGACATCCCAGAGTTCTTGTCGGACTTTCAGGATGTATTTGAAGAGTCCAAGTCTGATGCCCTACCTCCGCATAGGAATTGTGATTGTGCTATCGATTTGATTCCTGGTAGTAAATTCCCTAAGGGTCGTTTATTTAATTTGTCCGTACCTGAACACACCGCTATGCGCAGTTATGTGAAGGAGTCCCTGGAGAAGGGACATATTCGCCCATCGTCGTCACCATTGGGAGCAGGGTTCTTTTTTGTAGCCAAGAAGGATGGTTCGCTAAGACCGTGTATTGATTACCGCCTTCTTAATAAGATCACTGTTAAGTTTCAGTATCCCTTGCCATTGATTTCTGACTTGTTTGCTCGGATTAAGGGGGCTAGTTGGTTTACTAAGATTGATCTTCGTGGTGCGTATAATCTGGTGAGAATCAGGCAGGGAGATGAATGGAAAACGGCATTTAATACGCCCGAGGGTCATTTTGAGTATCTGGTGATGCCGTTCGGACTTGCCAATGCTCCATCTGTTTTTCAGTCTTTTATGCATGACATTTTCCGTGAGTATCTGGATAAATTCTTGATTGTTTACTTGGATGACATTTTGATCTTCTCAGATGATTGGGAGTCTCATGTGAAGCAAGTCAGAATGGTTTTCCAGGTACTGCGTGCTAATTGCTTGTTCGTGAAGGGATCAAAGTGTCTCTTCGGTGTGCAGAAAGTTTCATTTTTGGGGTTCATCTTTTCCCCTTCTACTATCGAGATGGATCCGGTTAAGGTTCAGGCCATCCAGGATTGGACTCAGCCGACATCTCTAAAAAGTCTGCAGAAATTCCTGGGCTTTGCTAATTTTTATCGTCGCTTCATCTGTAATTTTTCTAGCATTGCCAGACCATTGACCGATTTGACCAAGAAGGGTGCTGATTTGGTTAATTGGTCTTCTGCTGCCGTGGAAGCTTTTCAGGAGTTGAAGCATCTTTTTTGCTGTGCCCCTGTGTTGTGTCAACCTGATGTTTCTCTTCCGTTCCAGGTCGAGGTTGATGCTTCTGAGATTGGTGCAGGGGCGGTTTTGTCACAGAGAGGTTCTGGTTGCTCAGTGTTCAAACCATGTGCTTTCTTTTCCAGGAAATTTTCTGCTGCTGAGCGTAATTATGATGTGGGCAACCGAGAGTTGCTGGCCATGAAGTGGGCATTCGAGGAGTGGCGTCATTGGCTTGAGGGTGCTAAGCATCGCGTGGTGGTATTGACTGATCATAAGAACTTGACTTATCTCGAGTCTGCCAAGCGCTTGAATCCTAGACAGGCCCGTTGGTCGTTATTTTTTGCTCGTTTTGATTTTGTGATTTCATACCTTCCGGGCTCTAAAAATGTGAAGGCGGATGCTCTGTCTAGGAGTTTTGTGCCCGACTCTCCGGGGTTATCTGAGCCGGCGAGTATCCTCAAGGAAGGAGTCATTGTGTCTGCCATCTCCCCTGATTTGCGGAGAGTGTTGCAGAAATTTCAGGCTAATAAACCTGATCGTTGTCCGGCCGAGAAACTGTTCGTCCCTGATAGGTGGACTAGTAAAGTTATCTCTGAACTTAATTGTTCGGTGCTGGCCGGTCATCCAGGAATCTTTGGTACCAGGGAGTTGGTTGCTAGATCCTTCTGGTGGCCATCTCTGTCACGGGATGTGCGTGCTTTTGTGCAGTCCTGTGGAATTTGTGCTAGGGCTAAGCCCTGCTGTTCACGTGCCAGTGGGTTGCTTTTGCCCTTGCCGGTCCCGAAGAGGCCTTGGACACATATTTCGATGGATTTCATTTCTGACCTTCCCGTTTCTCAAAAAATGTCGGTCATTTGGGTGGTCTGTGATCGCTTTTCTAAAATGGTCCATCTGGTGCCCTTGGTTAAATTGCCTTCCTCCTCTGATTTGGTGCCTTTGTTCTTCCAGCATGTGGTTCGTTTACATGGCATTCCTGAGAATATTGTTTCTGACAGAGGTTCCCAGTTTGTCTCGAGGTTCTGGCGAGCCTTTTGTGGTAGGATGGGCATTGACCTATCTTTCTCCTCGGCCTTCCATCCTCAGACTAATGGCCAGACCGAACGAACCAATCAGACCTTGGAAACATATCTGAGATGTTTTGTTTCCGCTGACCAGGATGATTGGGTGTCATTTTTGCCGTTGGCTGAGTTCGCCCTTAATAATCGGGCCAGCTCGGCTACCTTGGTCTCTCCATTTTTCTGCAATTCTGGGTTCCATCCTCGTTTCTCTTCAGGACAGGTTGAGTCTTCGGACTGTCCTGGTGTGGATTATGTGGTGGACAGGTTGCAGCAGATCTGGACTCAGGTAGTGGACAATTTGACCTTGTCCCAGGAGAAGGCTCAGCTTTTCGCTAATCGCAGACGCCGTGTGGGACCCCGACTTCGTGTTGGGGATTTGGTTTGGTTATCTTCTCGTCATATTCCTATGAAGGTTTCCTCTCCTAAATTTAAACCTCGTTTTATTGGTCCGTATAGGATTTCTGAGATTCTCAATCCGGTGTCTTTTCGTCTGACCCTCCCAGACTCCTTTTCCATACATAATGTATTCCATAGGTCGTTGTTGAGGAGATACGTGGCACCTATGGTTCCATCTGTGGAGCCTCCTGCCCCTGTTTTGGTGGAGGGGGAATTGGAGTATATTGTGGAGAAGATTTTGGATTCTCGTGTCTCTAGACGGAAACTCCAGTATCTGGTCAAATGGAAGGGTTATGCTCAGGAAGATAATTCCTGGGTTTTTGCCTCTGATGTCCATGCCCCAGATCTTGTTCGTGCCTTTCATGTGGCTCATCCTGGTCGGCCTGGGGGTTCTGGTGAGGGTTCGGTGACCCCTCCTCAAGGGGGGGGTACTGTTGTGAATTCTGTGGCTGAGTTCACTTCTGTGGTCACAAGTGGTATTGCAGTCTCTGGGCTTCCTCCCTCAGGTGTTTTGGTGAGCTCGTTGGCTGCCTTGCTATTTAGCTCCACCTGAGTCTGTCTTCCTTGCTCCTTGTCAATGTTCCAGTGTTGGATCTGAGCTACTGCATCTTTCCTTGGGCCTGCTGCTCTGCTAGATAAGTGCTTCTAGTTTGTTTTCTGTTTTTTCTGTCCAGCTTGCTATTGTCTTTTGCTGGAAGCTCTGAGAAGCAGAGGGGTGCACCGCCGTGCTGTTAGTTCGGCACGGTGGGTCTTTTTGCCCCTTTGCGTGGTTTTCGTTTTAGGGTTTTTTGTAGACTGCATAGTTCTCTTGCTATCCTCGCTCTGTCTAGAATATCGGGCCTCACTTTGCTGAATCTATTTCATTCCTACGTTTGTCTTTTCATCTTGCTAACAGTCATTATATGTGGGGGGCTGCCTATTCCTTTGGGGTATTTCTCTGAGGTAAGTCAGGCTTGTATTTCTATCTTCAGGCTAGTCAGCTCCTCAGGCAGTGCCGAGTTGCATAGGTAGTTGTTAGGCGCAATCCACTGCTGCTTATAGTTGTGTGAGGATAGATCAGGTACTGCAGTCTACAGAGATTCCACGTCTCAGAGCTCGTCCTATTGTTTTTGGTTATTGCCAGATCTCTGTATGTGCGCTGATTACTGCACGCTGTGTTGCCTGATTGCCAGCCATAACAGATGTCTGCTTTAATACTGACAATTTTTCTTTTCTTTCTTTTAGGTTCCAGAGATATTTTTTACACATATGGAAAATAAAACAGTGCTATATCAGGGTTTTTATTTACTTCCTTTCAAAATGCATAGATAAAGCAAATGTTTTCTTATTTTATTTAGGTGACCATACTGCCCTAAAGCAATTCTCCACTCTGAGACTGCAAAGTGACCTAAGGATGATGAAGCTGATGGTGCCCACCCACTTAAATGAATCCTCAGCACCCAAGTAAAGGAATGAGTCCGAGACTAAGGTACTAAGGTACTAAGGTAAAAGGACAAACAAAGTACCTACCATTTTTCACCAAAAAATACAAGCAAAAGCAAAAAGGTGATGTAGTTTAGGGGTGAGGCTTGTTTGTCGACCATTTACATATCACAAGGGATAAATAGCGATATTCATCCTTAACATCTTAAATGTCAGACCCAAAGACAGTCATGGAAACTAATGATTTAACTATAATGTAGGCTTTTTGGTTTCAATGAAAGTTCCCATCATTTGGCAGATGGGCTACTGGAAACTAAACAGACCCCATTGTGTATATAAGGAATACAGATAAGTATGATTGTTTTTAAGGAAGCAGTCCCATCAAAATTTTTATCCCCTTAAGGCCACATTCACACCTACAGTATTTTACATCAGTATTTGAAGAATAACACATAAACTGCTGTGCTAGGAAGCAATAGCAGTACAAAGTGACTGAGAACATAAAAATAAATTAAAATGTATTCTTTGTTTAAGTACAAAGAGTTAAAACTTGAATTGAGAAGACAGAGGAAAGGGAATAAACCTCCATAAACCAGGGACGGGTACAGCAAATCACAAGAGATAAACACTCCTGCACTACAAGCCAAAAGAGTTTGGATAAAAATAGCCTGCTAATGGAAGGACTGGATTTAAAGGGTTAAAGCCACATAACAGGCAAAAAAGAATCCAGTATGCAGTTGAAATGACTAAGTGTCAAGATGACTAAGTGTCAAAGTAACTCCTATTGTGGCCTATCCAAAAAGTAATGCACAGCAACACAACAAAAAAGAAGGAAGAAAATCCTATGTATGAATTTTACCTAAAGTTGTTGGATGCAGTGGTATAGTGCGGCTGAGAAAGATGCTGTGACCGATCCTGTGCCTGACGAGCACCATTTCGCTGATAAGTTTCTTCCTACTGGGGCGAGATAGGTGCTAAGGTGGATTTATATGTCGCATTATTACCATGTACAGGTGTCGGTTAATGTGTGAGAGATGAGATGGCCGGATGTTTCCGTAGCGTTGTCGTGGCCATGCCACCGGAATCAGGCTCCCAAGGCTAATGTGGCTTCTAGGCGCTCCGTAACATGCAGTGGAACACACTGCGGTAACGTGTCAAGCGCTTATGGAAGTCAGGGAGAGACGCAAGTCCAGCGCATGCACACTAACGTGCGGTAGATACGGAGCTTCAAAAGAAGTTACAGGAAGATACGGTGGACAAGCGCGTGCACACAAAGAGAGGGGGAGGGACAATACTGATAATTAGTAACAGTAAAGTATATAAATGAGAAGGGAATGCAGAATGGGAAGAGAATGAATGGTGAAAGGGAATACGCAAGAGAGGAGCGTAATAAAATAAAATGGATTTGGATAAAGAGTGCGGTGACTTGTAAATGTGTAATGAGTTGGGGGAAAAATGGGAAATGAATGGGAAAAGTGAGGGGGTGGAAATGAGAAGGAGGGTATTGAATTATCAAAAATGGTGAAAATCTGAATATGGATAAAAAGGTTGAATGTGTGAATGAAATGAAAAAGAGGATAAGGAAAAGATGTTCTTTGAGGACTAGGTCTTCAAAATGACTTATTTAAATTGGATAGATTAGTCAAAAAAACAGACTAGACTCTGTGGGGCATTATTGAAAAAGGAGATAAAGTGCATGAATGCTAAAGAAGGAGCATTATAAAAATGGAAAATAATCTCCTATTACCTATCTGACGGCACCGCGAGTGTGACAAAGTTCTCCTTCTCGCTGTGCCGTCAGACAGGTCATGCGAGTTCAAAGCCAGTGACCTCACTTCACCTTTCTGTTGTTAGCACGAGTGCCGTGGTAATTTTCTTATATATATATATAAACTAGCTGAAGAGCCTGGCGTTGCCTGGGCATAGTAAATATCTGTGGTTAGTTATAGCACTTCACTTCTCTTATTTTCCCATCATGCCTCTCATTTTCCCAATCACATCTTTCATTTTCCCCCTCACACCTCTCATTTTCTCCCTCACTCCTCTCATTCCCCCCTAACACTTGTCATTTCGACTTTCACATCTGTCATTTTCCGATCACTCCACTATTTTCGCTCACTCCTCTCATTTTGCAATCACACATTTTCATTTTCACCTCACACCTCTCATTTTCACCTCAGTATATACATGTTTGTCATCTCCCTTATATATAGTATACACCTGTATGTCATCTCCTGTATATAGTATATACCTGTTTGTCATCTCCCCTGTATATAGTATATACCTGTCTTGTGTCATCTCCCCTGTATATAGTATATACCTGTATGTCATCTCCTCCTATATATAGTATATGCCTGTATGTCTTCTCCTTCTATATATAGTATATACCTGTATATCATCTCCTCCTGTATATAGTATATATCTGTGTGTCATCTCCTCCTGTATATAGTATATACCTGTATGTCATCTTCTATATAGCATATACCTGTATGTCATCTCCTCCTGTATATAGTATATACCTGTAGGTCATCTGCTCCTGCATATAGTATATACCTGTATGTGTGGTGAAATGTGTGCTGAGGGTGATATGTGTTCAAGCACATTTTGTGTGTGTGTTCATATCCCCGTGTGTGGTGAGTATCCCATGTCGGGGCCCCACCTTAGCAACTGTACGGTATATACTCTTTGGCGCCATCGCTCTCATTCTTTAAGTCCCCCTTGTTCACATCTGGCAGCTGTCAATTTGCCTCCAACACTTTTCCTTTCACTTTTTCCCCATTATGTAGATAGGGGCAAAATTGTTTGGTGAATTGGAAAGCGCAACATAGCCTATGACGCTCTCGGAGTCCAGACGTGTGACTGTGCAAAATTTTGTGGTTGTAGCTGCGACGGTGCAGATGCCATTCCCGGACATACATACACACACATACACATACACACACACACATTCAGCTTTATATATTAGAGAGATAGATAGATAGATAGATAGATAGATAGATAGATAGATAGATAGATAGATAGATAGATAGACAGATAGATATGTGTGAGTTTTCACAAATATTTCCTTTCAAAATGATGTGTAAATGATATAGAGAATTGCTCTATGTAAAGCTCATGTTAAAATTGCAGTGTAATCTGTAGCAGTCACATTGCATTCGGATGTAAATTGGATGCTATATGTCAAAAATCAGATTGTACTCGCATGACACTCACATTAGACTTGTGCGACTCTCGGCAGGGAGAGTTGGGCCGATTTTTCATACGTTTAGAGTGACTCTGGCCAAATCACTAAGAGAAAGGTTGTTGCTACTTGCCAAGTGCCAGGTGCTGCTCTTCCTCACCACAGAGTAATCACAGACAGCTCATGTTGGCAATTCAGCTGCCTCTGTTGACATCACGTTGACAAAGCAGTGGATTATTTTCTGCTCTGCTCTGTTAACGGGCTGAACAGTTAGGCAGTGGGAATCCGGC
Source organism: Ranitomeya imitator (assembly GCF_032444005.1). Classification (NCBI taxonomy): domain Eukaryota; kingdom Metazoa; phylum Chordata; class Amphibia; order Anura; family Dendrobatidae; genus Ranitomeya; species Ranitomeya imitator. The sequence goes on from NC_091284.1 coordinate 628,085,203, forward strand.
TGTCAATCAGAAGGGCATTAAAAGTTCAGCCCCATTAACTAATGTGCCTGCTAGTGCTTAGGCACATTTTTTGCAATCATCACATTATATAGCACTGTGTGCTTAAAATTGCTCATTTTACCCTTCTATCCAGTTAATTCTTCCCTTCTCCATTAGGCCTTTGAAATCATATGTTTAAAAAATTACTAGCTGAATCCTGCTAAGTCAGGCCCATACATATTTGTATTTCATGAACCTACAACTCCCAACTTGTCAGATGGCAAACTATACAGGAACCACACTATTGATTAGACAAAGTCAGCATCAACAAGTAAATATTTACATCCAGGTACCTTATAGGTTATCTCTTCACTGATTGAGTCTTTTCTTTCTTTGTTTCTTTCTTTTTGTCTCTATCTTGTTCAGATGCCATCATGATTTTTCACATCCACAACTTTTCTCTCAGATTCTCTCAGATTCTTTCTTCTCCAGTCTTCTGCAGCACATCCTGACACAGTGCCATTTAAAAATGAGTTATTAAAATGCCCACTGCATAAAAAATATTTGTCCATATTGTGACCTAAATTAGCCTCCTATAGTATATGACATCCACATTCTTCACCTTAATGAGCTACACCTACCACACTATCTGCTATTATCATTGGGGGGATCTGCTGATGACAATATTATAAGGGTAGTGTCACCCAATTCTGCTCTAATTTATCCCATCCTGTGCTCCTTTCAGGAATAGATGGCCCCTCATCCTGGTATACATACCCCCCTATCCTGGTGTATATGACCCCGCCATCCTGGTTTAGATAGCCCCACCATCCTGGCTGGAATATATGGTTCCCCATCCTGGCTGGTATATATAGCCCCATTTCTGGTACACGTGTCCCAGCATCCTGCTATACATGGACCCCTTTCCTGTCATACATTCCCCCCATTCTGGTATATCTGACACCACTGTCTTGGTATATATGGCACTCCCATACTGACTGGTATATATGGCTCCCATTATGCCGCATGCATAAAAAAGATTCTACTCACCCTCCTTCTGCTCCCTCGAAGTGCAGCGTCCTGTTCTGATGTCGACATCTGAATTTGGCATGTAACATGTGTTGTCACTGCCAATGCACCCTCATACTGCGGGCATATTCACTGCTCCTTATGCCCAGGATTATGGGCATGGGGAGCAGTGAATATTCATTTTCATTTAGAGCAGACACGTGATCGTCCAGAAGTTGCAGGAAGCCGGCAGCTGTGGTGACATGTGTGTCGGATATTAAAGAGAATGAATGTTCACTGCTCTCCACTCCCATAGTCCCGCCCACCTATCAGCGCTGGCTTTATTGCAGAGAGTTGGGTGGGATTATGGGTGTGAGGACCAGTGAATATTAATTTTCTTTAATATTGAGCATACTGTTAGTCTGAGCTGCCAGCTCCTGCCTCCTGTGATACTGCTCCTCCTCAGCTGCGGCTTCCTGCCTCCCAATGCCAAACAATCTTTATATTGCCAACAAAGTGTGTCCCCATCAGGGAGACATTAGGTACCCTGCCTACCCTCATCCAGACCCTGCAAGATGATCATTGCTTAGGCATGGGGAGTGCAGTTGTAAATTTAAACCATACTCCCCTTACTTTCCTATCAGAGCAGGAAAGGAAAGAAGGCTTGATTTACAGTTTCTACTATGTGCCTTGTGTCATTGTAGTGGCCATTCTGTAAGCAAGAGAAACAGAACCCTGACTAGAGAAGGCAGCAAGATGCAAACAGAGGGTGTGATGTGAAAATAATAGTTATATCTCAGTCTCAGATTAGAGCGTCACTTTAAGCCTTTCCAATTATGAAATGTCCAAATTGAAATTCCCTCCTTTTCTCTCCCATCTTTCTGATGTGATGTCTTTGTGTTTTAGGTTTTCATTTTTTTTATGAATTTGCTATAAACGAATCATTATGGGTAGCATGGTGGCTCAGTGGTTAGCACTGCAGCCTTGCAGTGCTGGAGTCCTTGGTTCAAATCCCACCAAGGACAACATTTGCAAGGAGTTTGTATGTCCTCCCCTTGTTAGTGTGGGTTTCCTCCCACATTACAAATACATACAAATAGGGAATTTAAATTGTGAGCCCCATCGGGACAGCGATGACAATGTGTGCAAAAACAAAACAAAACTGTAAAGTGCTGTGGAATATGTTAGCGCTATATAAAATAAAGATAATTTGTATTATTATTATTATTATTATTATTATTATTATTATTAATAAGTAAGCCACTATATATTAAAGTGAAATTATCATCTGAAAAAACCCTACTAACTTGCAGATATGGTGTTAATCTGCAAGTTAATAGCGTTCTGAACCTGACCGGCGCCCGCACTTTGAACCTCGATGCCAAGAGGAAATTAACTTTATTCTCTCCGCAGAATTCGGGTTTCAGCCATGGGGTGGAGATTAGTGTTGAGCCACCTCCCTAGTGTTCGGGTTCGGTTCGTCAAACAGGTACGTGTTCAACGAACTGTTTGTCGAACGTTCGACGAACACCGTCGTACCCCTTTGAAACCAATGGCAGGCAAAAACAAACACATACAAACACATGGAAAACACATAGAAAACACCTTAAAAGCCGTCCAAAAGCTGACAAACTGCTCAGAAGACACAACAAACACATGGAAAAGTCACAACTACATATAGTCATGTGAAAAGAAAAGAGGTGGAGGAGTAAATGGAAGAGGAGACACAGATATAGGCATGCCATGCCTTTCTAAAATCAAGAAAGACTGGAGTAAAAATCTAAACTCACTCTACCAACACCCAGATGTCTTGACAAAAAAATAAAAAATAAATATCTTTAGGTAGAATGGCGGCGGGTCCATTCAGAACACTTTCCTTAGAAGACAGTGGAACCCCTGTTGGGAGTTGTGTCAGAAAATGAACCCAATACATTCAGACTAATCCACCATTTGTCATATCCAAGGGGCAGGTCAGTAAACGACAACATCGACGCAGAACCAAGTACAGTACTATGTACTGTACCTCCTTTGACGAGGCAATCAGGCGGGTCAAGAAGTTGTTAAGGGGCACCCTAATGGCCAAAACAGACATTGATGGGGCGTTCAGGTTACTACCGGTGCCTCCAAATAGTGTCCTCCCATGGGGCTGCTTCTGTGAAGGAGCATAGTACATAGATCGCTGTTTGCCCATGGGGTGCTCCATATCCTGCTCACTATTTGAGGCGTTTTGTTGCTTCCTCGAATGTGTTGTCATGGATGTTTGTAAGGCGGCACATATTATCCATTACCTCGACGACTTCTTATGCCTGGGCCCAAAAGATTCGCCACAGTGTGAAAACACGCGATAGTCCACCTGTGAGAAGGAGAGAGCTGGAGGGAGAGTGGACACCCCAGAGCCGAGGGGTTAGATTGAGAAAGAAAGAAGGCGGTGTAGCTTGCTTCATGGGTGCGGTACTCTGCTGAGTAGCAGAAATTGCTACTAGGCCCAAAAGGATTTCCTGGGCCAAATGCCATTAAAATAATAGTACTTAGATAAACAGGCGGTGTAGCTTGCTTCATGGGTGGGGTATGCTGCTGAGTAGCACTAAATTCTACTAGGCCCAAAAGGATTTCCTGGGCTAGATGCCGTTAAAAAATAGTACTTACGTAAACAGGTGGTGTAGCTAGCTTCATGGGTGGGGTACGCTGCTGAGTAGCACCAAATTCTACTAGGCCCAAAAGGATTTCCTGGGCCAGATGCCGTTAAAAAAAAATACCTTAGGTAAACAGGTGGTGTAGCTTGATTCATGGGTGGGGTACTGTGCTGAGTAGCACAAAATGCTATTGGGTACAAAACGATTTCCTGGGCTAGATGCAGTTAAAAATTAGTATTTAGAGCAACAGGCAGTGTAGCTTGCTTCAAAGGAGGGGTACGCTGATGAGTAGCACTAAATTCTACTAGGCCCAAAAGGATTTCCTGGGCTAGATGCCGTTACAAAATAGTAGTTAGGTAAACAGGCAGTGTAGCTTGCTTCATGGGTGAAGTACGCTGCTGAGTAGCACCAAATTCTACTAGGCCCAAAAGGATATCCTAGGCCAGATGCCGTTAAAAAATAGTACTTAGGTAAACAGGCGGTGTAGCTTGCTTCATGGGTGAAGTACGCTGCTGAGTAGCACCAAATTCTACTAGGCCCAAAAGGATATCCTAGGCCAGATGCCGTTACAAAATAGTAGTTAGGTAAACAGGCGGTGTAGCTTGCTTCATGGGTGAAGTACGCTGCTGAGTAGCACCAAATTCTACTAGGCCCAAAAGGATATCCTAGGCCAGATGCCGTTAAAAAATAGTACTTAGGTAAACAGGCGGTGTAGCTTGCTTCATGGGTGGGGTACATTGCTGAGTAGCACTAAATTCTACTAAGCCCAAAAGGATTTCCAGGGCTAGATGCCGTTAAAATATAGTACTTAGGTAAACAGGCGGTGTAGCTTGCTTCATGGGTGGGGTACGCTGCTGAGTAGCACTAAATTCTACTAAGCCCAAAAGGATTTCCTGAGCTAGATGCCGTTACAAAATAGTAGTTAGTTAAACAGGCAGTGTAGCTTGTTTCATGGGTAAAGTACGCTGCTGAGTAGCACCAAATTCTACTAGGCCCAAAAGGATTTCCTGGGCTAGATGTCGTTACAAAATAGTAGTTAGGTAAACAGGTGGTGTAGCTTGCTTCATGGGTGAAGTACACTGCTGAGTAGCACCAAATTGTACTAGGCCCAAAAGGATTTCCTGGGCCAGATTCCGTAAAAATAGTACTTATGTAAACAGGCGGTGGGTGGCTGGGCTACTCTGCTGACTAGCAGACACTGAAGCTTTGGAGCAGACCTCTGAATCCCAGGCCATAGTATGAGTAAACAACTCTGCAGACGACCCCACCCACCTGGAATTGATGATGGCAACATCATGTAAAACTCAGCAAGGGGACTAAATAAAGAGTCTCCATTTTTTCCAAAAATTCAGCCACAGACACCTCTTAAGTGGCATCAATTTTGCCAGAGTTTTTTAAAACGGTTGGTGAGGTGATTTTCAAAAATCATCAAGCTTTTAGTCTCCCCAAGATGACACAGGGGTAGAAAAGTCCTTGCGGATCAAGGATTTGTTCATCTTGATGAACGTTAGTCTGTCTACAGTGTCACTGGACAGCCGCGTGCGCTTATCTATCAGAACAACACCAGAAGCGCTAAACAGACGTTCAGAGAGAACGCTGGCTGTGGGGTACGACAATATTTCCAAGGCGTGAGTGGCGAGCTCAGGCCCTTTTTTCAAGATTGGAAGCCCAAAATGAGCAAGGGTCCAGTTTCACAGTCATGGCATCAATGTTAACTTGGAGATACTCTTGTACCATCCTCTCTAGGCGTTGGCTGTGCGTCAGACTTCTTGTCTCCTGTGGCCTTGCAAAGGATGGTCTAAAAAAATCTTGAAATGAATGGACAAAATTGCTGTTGCCACCAGATGCGATGTTATTGTTATGGTTTGAGTGATGACTCGATAGTCCCACGGTTGGCAAGTTAGAACTCAGAGATTGACTACGTGCACCACTGGTGTTTTGTGGAAAAGCAGATGTTAGATTCTGTAACAGTCTCTGCTGATACTCCTGCATGTGTGAATCCCTTTCTATGGCAGGAATTATTTTGCCAAATTTGCTTTTGTACCGGGGATCTAAGAGTGTGGCAACCCAGTAGTCGGCATTACTTCGGATTTTGACAATCCGAGGGTCATTTTGCAGGTAGTGCAGCAAGAAGGCACTCATGTTTCTTGTGCATCCAGGAGGACAAAGTCCTTGTTGTCTTGGTGGTGACGAGGTGAGAATCATGCTTCCTTCATCTGCCTTCTCCCCGAACCTTGCACAACAGAAATTTGATCAAGGTCTCCCTCATCTGATGAGTCTTCCATGCCCAGCGCCAGTTCATTCTCTACTTCTTCCTCGCCTCCTGCACCTTCCTCAACAGTTTGGCTGCTACCATGCGCCCTCGGTAATCCCTCTCCCCAGCCTCCAATGCCAGCCACCTTGGTGCTGCCAACCTTCTTGACCTTGGAGATATGATCCCTTCTGCATACGACTCCTCTTGTTTGTCCTCCTCCTCCTCTTGTTCCACCACCTGACTCCGAACACTATGTAGGGCGTGCTCCAGCATGTAAATCACCAGAATCGTCATGCTGATAATGGCATCATCAGCACTAAACATCTTCGTTGCTATTTCAAAACTGTGCAGAAGGGTGCATAGGTCCCTGATCTGAGACCACTCCGGCAGCGAGATTTGCCCCACCTCTTGATCTCATTGGCCCAGGCTATACATCATAACGTATTGCACCAGGGCTTGCCGGTGCTGCCACAGTCGCTGCAACATGTGCAGAGTTGAATTCCACCGTGTGTTCACATCGCATTTCAGCCAGGGAACTGGCAGGCCCATCGACCTCTGTAGAGATGCAAGTCATCAAGCTGCGGGATGCGAATGGCGGAAGTGAGCACACAGTGACCGTAAGCCATACAAGGCACGTGTGTGACATTGCCCCGGCGAAGGGCGCACCCAGGTTTGCAGCATTGTCACACACAGCCTTCCCTGGCTGCAGGTTGAGTGGAGACAACCATTAATGGAACTCGGTCTCCAGAGCTGACCACAACTCCTCAGCTGTGTGACTCACATTTCCCAGACATTTCAATGTAAACACTGCCTGATGCCGTTGAGCCCTGGTGACAGCATAGTGAGGAGGTGTGCAGGATTCCTTCTGCGCAGTTACAACGCGGGTGGCATTACCAGACAGGCTTTGGGTGCAGGTTGAGGACTGAGAGGAGGTTGAGGAGGCAGAAGCAGTGGAGGAACTTCTAGATACAGAGGATCGACGAGCAACTCGTGGGGATGGCAAGACTTGGACAGCAGCCCCTTCTCCTGATGTCACCGTAGTTACCCAGTGCCCAGTCACCGACATGTAACGCCCCTGTCCATGTCTACTCGTCCAAGTGTCTGTGGTGAAATGCACCCTGTCACACACAGAGTTTCTCAAGGAAGCGGTGATGTTGTGTGTGACATGCTGGTGTAGCACAGGCACAGCTTTCTTTGAGAAGTAGTGGTGACTGGGCATCTGGTACTGGGGCACTGCGATGGACATAAGGTCTCGAAAATCCTCTGTGTCCACCAGGCACAAAGGCAGCATTTCGGTAGCCAACAGCTTACAGATGGAAAAATTCAACCTCTTAGCTTTGTCATGGCTAGGAAGAAATGGTCTTTTACTTGTCCACATCTGAGGGACTGAGGGCTGGCTTAGATGGAGTTGAGTAGGGTGTCCCTGGCAAACTGCTGGTCTGTGAGGAAGGTGTAGGTGGAGATGTTATGTTGCCTTGATCAAAATGTGGTGTCGATGTTGGAGAGCGCTCAACACCAGCAGGTGTTTCCACTTGCAAATGTCCTGACGACCTGCCAATCACACTGGCTGTTGCGGGTAAAGAAGTGGAAGGTCTGCATCCAAAACCATGTGCTACTGCTGTCCCCACAGTCACAGAGGATGAAGAGGATGCGGATGCACTTGATGGGGCAGACGGTGGTTGACTCAGCCCACTAGGCCGCATTGTAGCACAGTGAGCTTCCCACTGCAACTTATGCCTCATATCCATGTGACGGTTCATGCATGAAGTACTCAAGCTAGTGATTTTTTGTCCTCTACTGAGATTTTGTTGACAAATCTTACAGACAACATGAGTTGGGTCATCCTTTGCGATGTTAAAAAATGCCCAGGCTACGCAAGACTTAGAGCCCGTGCGACCTGAAGAGCCACCAGGACTTCTGATCTGAGGCACAGTTGGGGTTGAGGATGCATTTGTTGATGTGCTTCCAGTACTCCATCTCTGTCCAGGAAGGCGCACCATTACCTCGTCATCAGACTCGTCACTAGCATCCTCCTCCACCTCCTCTGCTGACCTCATGAACTGGCAGACTGGGGGTTGACAGTAAGTGGGGTCTACAACCTCATCATCATCATTCTTTGTGTTCTCACACCCGTCGTCCTCAGAGCCAACCTCTTCCTGCCCCAACCGAAAAGTCAAGTTTTTGTTCCTTTTCTTTTCTTTTCAATGTTCTTTTTATTAAATTTAACAAACATAAACATACAATAGCAAAATTGTAACAAGTTATAACAAGAAAGGAGTTGAGTCTTAACATGCAGACAAATGATCAGGCATAAACCAAACTTATGGAGCCTTGAAAGTTGGTATAGATTAATAATATTGGAGTTCTGCTCTCCAATCTGTAACTCTTGGTGTCTAGCATTGGAATATCTCAGAAGTCTCAACAGATAAAGGCTGAACTGTGGGTTGAGACACTGATTATAACTTGTCATTGTTGCAAACAAGAAATGATCCTTAAAGAATTAACAGTGGTAGAGTAGAGAAGGATAGAAAAGAGGGTACTAGCGGGTGAGAGAGAAAAGAGGGAGGTGTGGGTTAGGAGGGAGGGGGGGAGCACCTTATATATATACCTCGGATGACTGTCAAATTGAGTCTTCGGATTCTGTAAAGCGGTGAGCTCTATAAAGGGCCCATGGACGCCACATCTCTGTGAATTTTGCTTGTAAGTGGTGTACCAAAGCCACTAGTTCGGCCATGCAATATAGTTGATTTATTTTTGCTAATAACTGGGAGTGCGAGGGTGTGTTAGTTGACTTCCAGTATAACAGAATCAGTAGTTTAGCAGCAGCTATGATATTGCCAAAAAGAGTGGTTGAACAAGTGTACTCAGGCCCAATAGGGAAGTTTAAAAGTGTAATTTCAGGTGTCAGTTTCAGTGTTTTCCTCGTAATTTCTTGAATGACCTTCTCCACTGACGACCAAAAGATTTTTATAGATAAGATAAAAAGATTTTTATAATCGGGCATGACCACCATAGATGTATGTAGTCTACAATCCCATTCTCACATCTCCAGCACAAGGTTGGGGTATCTGCCTTCCAGGCCCGAATTTGCGTCTTTGATATATACCACCTTGATATTATTTTCTAGGAGTTTTCCTGAATTTTCACACATCTTGTAGGACCGTGTGAATATTTATAGATATGTTGCACTTGTGCTTTGGAAAACAGGTAGCCCAAGTCTTTTTCCCATTTTGTTATGTAAGCTCTTTTTAAACAAAGGTTTTCGGTTAAGAGTAAATGATATATTGTGGAGAGTATTTTTGGAGGTCTAGAAGTTTTAGCGCATAGGGTTTCAAAGGGGGTAAGATTATGTGTGGAGTCTGGATTGTAATGCAGTTGTTTCAGTAAGTTTTTGAGACAGGAGTATTGTATAAAATTGAGATTTGCGAGGCCTGGAAGTTTACCAACTTTTGCTAATGGGAGGAGCGCACCGTCCAACATAAGTCTATCTATAGGTATATCAAACCCTTGCTGTTTGAAAACATCTCTTTTTGGCCCAGATTCTAAAAAGTGATCGGGTGAGCGGATTACGGGACCTAGGGGGCGGCTGCGCCCTAGCATAAGTTAATATAAGTGATCTGATGGGTAGGTTGAGAAAGTTCCTCCTCCACCGCCAGCCACTGCTTGTTCCGAATGCCACAGATTAAGTCAACTGCTCGCAACAATACTGTGGCATAATAATATTTCTTAAAGTCAGGAGCACCCATGCCACCATTGGGTCTGGATAGCGTCAGCGTGCGGTAATCAATTCGCGGTTTAATATTTTTCCATATATAGTGGAGGAATAGTCAGTTTATTTTAGCGAGATAGGAGTCTGGGATGTGTATAGGGAGCATTTGAAATAAATAAATAAATTTTGGCAGTATTAAACTTTTAAGCAGGTTTTTTCTTCCCGTCCACGATAGGTATTGGTCCCTCCAAGATTTAATAGTAGATTTCACCTTTTCGAGTAGAGGATAGAAGTTAGGAGCAAATAATTTTTTATGATTCCTACATATTTTAATTCCGAGGTATGTAATGAATTGTTTAGGCCATGAGTAGGGGTATAATTTCTTTAATTTAGTAAGAGTATGTGTGGGGACATTGAGGTCTAGTGCCTCCAATTTTGATAGGTTTACTTTGAAATTAGTAAGGGAGCTATATTCCTCTAAGACCCTTGTCAGGGCAGTGAGGCTTTTGAGCGGTCTTGTCATCAAGAGGAGGTCATCGGCAAAGGCGGCTATTTTGTAATGGGTTTTGCCTATTACCTTTAATTTCTGTGTGTCAAGTTTTCGTTCCAATCAGGTATATCAGTCTCATCATCATCTTCCTCATTGTCTCCCCCAACAGGAGTTACAGTTTGGGAATGAGGGTCTACATTATGCTGAGAACCTTCTTCATCTGGGCCTGGTCCGAATCACAAAGATTCTGGGCATCAGTGCAGATAATTTCCTCGTCTGGATTCACAGAAGCTCTGGAGCAGACCTCTGATTCCCAGGCTATAGTATGCATAAACAGCTCTACAGACTGAACCATGTGTGTTACCCCGTGCTCAGACGGGCAGCTGGAGACTTGGGAGCTTTGAGGAAGCAAGTGAGATTGGGGTGACAACTCTGAGGACTGGAGTAGCTGTGATGTTGAAGTTGACATGGAGGAGAGCCCACTTGAACGAGCACTTGATATCCGTTCAAGCACCTGCTGTTTTTCTGCCTCATCTGGAATTTTTGGCGATGCTTGTAGCGATGGTCTTAAGAAAGGGATCATATCAGATTGTCCACGAAAAGAAGTAGACATCTTACTTTGGCTGGAAGATGGTCTTTCTTCTGCAGATGTTACTGTTGCTTTACCACCTACCCCACGGACACAACCTTTTTTCCCTTTCCAACACACCTATTCCACTTTCCACCAGCAGCAGGCCTTTTGCCAATTATTGTAGTACTTAACTAATTGGCAACTCTGTATCTGCAGTTGTTGGCACAACAACCGATGGATGAAAACCGAGCAGAACTGAGTGGCCAAACTGTGGTACTAGGCCCAAAATTATTAACTGGTTTAGAAGCAGTGAAAATTGAGATACACAGGCGGTATAGTTTGTTTCACAGGCGGGCTACTCTGCTGACGTGCAGACACTGCTCCTAGGCCCTAAACTATTAACTGGATTAGATGCAGTGAAAATAGAGATACACAGGCGGTATAGTTAGATTCACAGGCGGGCTACTCTGCTGACATGCAGACACTGCTACTAGGTCCTAAACTATTAACTGGATTAGATGCAGTGAAAATTGAGATACACAGGTGGTATAGTTTGTTTTACAGGCGGGCTACTCTGCTGACGTGCAGACACTGCTCCTAGGCCCAAAACTATTAAAGGGAACCTGTCACCTGAAATTGGCAGGACCGGTTTTTGTTCATATGGGCGGAGTTTTCAGGTGTTTGATTCACCCTTTTCTTACCCGCTGGCTGCATGCTGGCCGCAATATTGGATTGAAGTTCATTCTCTGTCCTCCGTAGTACACGCCTGCGCAAGGCAATCTTGTCTTGAGCAGGCGTGTACTATGGAGGACAGAGAATGATCTTCAATCCAATATTGCGGCCAGCATGCAGCCAGCGGGTAAGGAAAGGGTGAATCAAACACCTGAAAACTCCGCCCATATGACCGAAAACCTGTCCCGCCAAATTCAGGTGACAGGTTCCCTTTAACTGGTTTAGATGCAGTGAAAATAGAGATATACAGGCGGTATAGTTAGTTTTACAGGCGGGCTACTCTGCTGAAGTGCAGACACTGCTCCTAGGCCCAAAACTATTAACTGGGTTATATGCAGTAAAAATTGAGATACACAGGTGGTGTAGCTAGCTTCACAGGTGGGCTACTCAGATGACTATCAGACAATGCTACCAACCCAAAAGGATTGGCTGAGCTAGATTACACCAAATGCTGTGACAAACACTTGCACAGCACTGGCACAGACCTGCCTGGCAAACAGTGCTCTGAACTGCTGTAACCTACCCTGGAAAGGGCTGATATTACAACTAGTCCCGACTCTTCCCGACTCCCTAAACCTATCTCTTTGAAAATTCGCTCCAAAAAAACACTCTTAGACTGTATAGCGCCCACAGCAGCAGCGGTGCCGTCTAACACTAAGCTGCAGCAGTGAGGAAATGGTGGTGACGGGGCAAATGGCTGGTTCTTATAGGGCAAGGATATGTGACACACACAGCCAATGACACATGCCCTTGCTTGTGTGCATCACATGCACATTGCTGTGTGTGTGTGCACTGCCGATAGGTTGAGAGACTGCACTGCCCCACTGTAAATGCGGGAAAGAAAAAAAATGGAGATCGGCGTTATTTCAGCACAGATCTATCCCTCGCCCACTATACACTGGAACAGTATATTAACAATTTTAATGTGCAAATCAAGTTAGGCTTTTGGTGAACGAAAAGTTATTGAACAGAAACTCGAACAGCCGACTCGAACACCGCTCATCTCTAATTAATATTAATTAAAGTGCGATAGAGGCCTTCAGTTGCTTATGGGTTATATGAGGTTCCTTACTGACTTCACAGTCACTTACTTACGTCTTGCTATTTGGTTGAGTTTGTTGGTTGAGTGCTCCTGGAGAGGTTAATAATATTCTTCAATTTCCTCCATTTGAACATAAGAAGTCTCAGCGTAACCAATAAAGACACTGAAGTAGCAACACGACCAGAATAATTTGTTAAAAACATAAACAAATCTTTAATATCAAATATAAATAGTTATACAGAAAAATTAATTACAATCAATAATATATCATGTAGATAACAATAGCAGGGATACTGATTACCCTGACAATCATTGACAAATTCACAGCAGCAGAGAAAAAATAGAAACCCTATGACCAAAACATCCCAATAGAATTAAATGTTATAATATGAGCAAAAAGATGTTAGGTAACAATAAAGGTGCCGTAATCTATAATATAACACTGGGAGCGTCACTCTGTCCGAAGCCTTTATAGACTGCGCAAGCGCAAGCGCCGGCGCAGTCTGGACCCCACAGAGTGATGCTCCCAGGAGATCGCGGTATGCGTAAACACTGAATGCACACCGCGATCTCCAAAGGAGAGGCAGGGACCACCAGGAGAGTAAGTATATTCACCTGTCCCCCGTTCCAGCGCTGCGTGCGGCTCCGTGTTCCGGGTCCTCTGCTGTGACGTTCACAGTTCAGAGGGCGCGATAACGCGCTTAATGCGCACCGCCCTTTGACTGAACAGTCACAGCCAAAGGAGTCGGAAGAAGCGGCGGACAGCGCTGGAACGGGACAAACAGGTGAGTATAGCAAGTGCTGAAGGGCCTGAGCTGGCGGCGATACCGGCACCTGACCCCCACAGCGCGCCGGTGTCCCCGCCTGCTCAGGCACCCCAGCACTCGGCGCCCAGCGATGATAGGTGAGTATGGTATTTTTTTTTATATATCGCAGCAGCATAGGGGGCATATATTATGGAGCATCTTATGGGGGCCATAAACCATAATGGAGCAGTGTACGGGGGCATATATTATGGAGCATCTTATGGGGGCCATAAACCATAATAGAGCAGAACCGATGACCCGGGTCCTCTGTCAGAGGCCGGGGCGCAACAAACAGCCGACGCGACCTAAGGAAACTGCAAAGCTGCAGATATTGAAAAAAATCATTATTAGAAAGAGAAAATCTACCTGCAAGGTCCTCAAACGACAAAAGGCCGCTCGAGCCAAACAGGTCAGCCACCCGGTGCACCCTGCGCCCCCTCCCGGAGGAAAGAGAAATGTGCCCAATAGCATACTCCAAGGCCTGCATAGAGACATAGTCATTAGTGTTGAGCATTCCGATACCGCAAGTATCGGGTATCGGCCGATATTTGCGGTATCGGAATTCCGATACTGAATTCCGATACTTCCCGCGTATCGGATACCGGAATCGGAAGTTCCCAGAATTCAAATTGAACGCAGCAGCCAATGAGGAATGAATGAAAGTGTGGGCACATCCTGTTTAGCATGGTGGGCATGTAAGTACTGGCAAGGCTTGGATTGGCTGCTGAAATGATGTCACTCTGCACTATAAAAAAGCGCTGCCGCCATTTTGCGCTCACTCTGCTGTGATTTCAGTTAGGGACAGGACGCTGTGTTCTAACTGAGGGCCAGTTGAGCTAGCTAATTGCTTTATTTTCCTTTCCAAAGGCTAATTTAGCAAAACGCTGTGTGTTCTTCACTGTTCACCTTGCTCTTGCCTTGCAGCGCTGTTTTAACAGCGTTCTGCAAGGTCTCTGTGTGTGTGTGTGTGTGTGTGCAGCTCACTCTGTAGTCTGTGTGCAGCCATATACCCGGTTGTATTCAGCTCAGGGGGGGTTCACACTGCCTCACACAGTTGTTCTTTTTTGCTCTTAGTGCAGCCTGCTGCACATTTTTTCTCAAATTTCCTATTAGTGTTTTTCCACCAGTCTCCAGCTCTATTGTGGAAAAACACTACATAGGATAACCTAGAGGGGGGTTTTTGGGCCTTGCAGCGCCGTTTACGGCTGTCTGCACGGTCTCCGTGTGAGCCCAGCTCGCCCTGTAGTCTGTGTGCAGCCATAGCCGGTTGGATTCAGCTCAGGGTTCGTTACTGGCTCATACCTTGAGAAAAATTTTCCTTTTTTTCAAATAGTGCAGCCTGTTTAAAATTTGAAAAAAAAAATTCCTATTAGTGTCTTTCCACTCGTATCCAGCTAAATAGTGGAAAAACACTATATAGGATAACCTAGAGGAGGGTTTTTTGGCCTTGCAGCGCCGTTTACGGCTGTCTGCACGGTCTCCGTGTGAGCCCAGCTCGCCCTGTAGTCTGTGTGCAGCCATAGCCGGTTGGATTCAGCTCAGGGTTCGTTACTGGCTCATACCTTGAGAAAAATTTTCCTTTTTTTCAAATAGTGCAGCCTGTTTAAAATTTGAAAAAAAAAAAAATTCCTATTAGTGTCTTTCCACCAGTCTCCAGCTCAATTGTGGAAAAACACTACATAGGATAACCTAGAGGTTTTTTTGGGGGCCTTGCAGCGCCATTTACGGCTGTCTGCACGGTCTCTGTGTGAGCGCAGCTCGCCCTGTAGTCTGTGTGCAGCCATAGCCGGTTGGATTCAGCTCAGGGTGCGTTACTGCCTCATACCTTGAAAAACAATTTCCTTTTTTTCAAATAGTGCAGCCAGTTTAAAATTTGAAAAAAAAAATTCCTATTAGTGTCTTTCCACTTGTATCCAGCTAAATAGTGGAAAAACACTATATAGGATAACCTAGAGGAGGGTTTCTTGGCCTTGCAGCGCCGTTTACGGCTGTCTGCACGGTCTCCGTGTGATTTAAACTAGCTCTGTAGCCCGATCTGCACCAAAAAAAAGGTTAAGTTCACCAAACACAACTTACACTTGTGTAGGCCACATTTGAAAAATAATAAAGTTTAGTCCACAATTTACAACATTAGTGTTTCTTACACCTGTTAGGAGGAGCATTACAGGAATAAGCACACTAAGGCCTTAGTACTTTTCTGCTTATCTTTATCTGTCAACCAAGATGAAGAGGGCAGGGAGTAAGGCACGTGGGCGTGGGCGCGGAGCAGGGAGAGGAGCAGGGAGAGGACGTGGTGATTCTGTGCCTGCTGCGGGCGCCGGTGACTCGTCGTCACTCAGTTTCAGCAGGGAACAGTCCTTCATGCGCAGCTTTGTCGGAGAGCGCCGTGCACCGCTGCTGCGTGAAGACCAAATTGAAGCCGTTGTCGGGTGGATGGCAGCTAACGCCTCGGCATCGACTTCAGTTAGTGCCACATCCTCTCAGGCACAGAGCACTGGAGAGCAGCCATCTGTCTCTTCACCACCTGCCAAATTGGCCAGGCAGTCAGAGAGCCCAGGACAGGAGCCGTCTCTACTTCTGTTCTCTGAATCTCTTGGCTTGGAAACAGGGGGCCAGCCAAGCAGCATTGGAGAAATGGAAGAAGAGGCAGTGTGCAGTGATGCCCAACACCTTTTTCTCTCTGACTCTGAAGAGGCAGGTGGGCCAGTGCCTCCGGTGACCACAGCGCAGTACGCATCTGATGATGAAACTCAGGTGCCGCTTTCTCGTGCGTACTGTGCTGCTGAGACTACCCAGGAGGAGCAGTTGGTGGCAGAGGGTAGTGGAGATGATGAGGTCCTTGACCCATCGTGGCGTGAGGAACAGGAAGGTGGTGGGAGCAGCTCAGAGGAAGAGCTTCCTCTTACGGGCCAAAGAGGGAGAGGGAGGGGGAAGACTGCGGAGCCTGTAGCCTCCACTTTGGCACCCGTTAGGAGCCTGTCTCTTTCCAAAGCCAAAAAGGGCGCTCCCAAGACTTGCAGTGCCTGGTCCTTTTTTGACACAGTTGCAGATGACATTTGTTTTGTCAAATGCAAGCTGTGTCATCATAAAGTAAAAAGAGGGAAAAATGTCAGCAACCTCAATACCACAAATATGTGGAAACATGTGCGGACCAGGCACGCGGTGGAGTTACAGAAACACACTGAAGATGTAGGCCAACCAACAGCGGCAGCTACCACCTCTTCAGCTCGTGTTGCCTCTTCCTCCAGCTCACGCACAGCTGGTTTGGCTTCCTCCCAGAGACCTTGTGTAATTCCACCCACAGCACCACCTTCCCAGTCATCCTCACACTCCCAGTCTACTCTACAGCCATCGGTAGTACAGGCATGGGAGAAAAGGCGGGCATTCTCGGCCAACCTCCCCCGAGCACAGGCTCTGAATGCAGGCATTGCCAAACTGTTGTCCCTGGAAATGCTCTCGTTCAGGCTGGTGGAGACTGACAGCTTCCGTGACTTGATGGCATTGGCAGTCCCACAGTACAAGGTGCCCAGCCGCTTTTTCTTCAGCAGGCAGGCTGTCCCTGCCCTGCACAGGCATGTTGAGGCAAACATAAAACATGCGCTACTGAACGCCGTCAGTAGCAAGGTCCACCTCACCACCGATGCGTGGACCAGTCAGCATGGACAGGGGCGATATGTTTCCCTCACTGCCCATTGGGTTAATGTTGTTGAGCCAGGTACAGATCGTGCGAGTGGCGCAGGACGTGTCCTGCCCACTCCAAGGATTGCAGGAATCCAGTCTGTACGCATCGACTCCTCCTCTTACACCAGTTCCTCTGATTCCTCTCTGCAGGATCCGTCACAGTCCACCCCCACATGGACCCGTGAACGTTTACCTATGACCGACATGAGCACAGCCGTGGCCAAACGTCAGCAGGCCGTCTTGAAACTAGTTTCATTGGGGCATCGAAGCCACACAGCGCAGGAGCTCTGGAATGCCATAAAGCAGGAGAGCGATGTGTGGTTACTGCCAGCGAATCTCCAGCCAGGCATGGTAGTGTGTGACAATGGCCGAAATCTGGTGGCAGCTTTGGCCCTTGGCAACCTCACTCACATCCCATGTCTGGCACATGTGCTCAATTTGGTTGTGCAGAGTTTTCTGAGGGACTATCCGGATCTTGATGCCCTGCTGCACAAGGTCCGCCTAGAGTGTGCTCACTTGCGGCGTTCCAGCTTGGCCAGATCCCGCATTGCTGCTCTGCAGCGCCGATTCCGCCTTCCGGAACACCGCATCATATGTGACCTACCTACCCGGTGGAATTCCACGTTACATATGTTGGAGCGGTTGTGTGAGCAGCAGCAAGCAGTTATGGAGTACCAGCTGCATCAGGCGCAAAGAAGTCGCAGTCAGCGCCGATCAGACTTCACAACCACAGAGTGGGCCACTATGAAGGACGTCTGCCAGGTTTTGCGTCCTTTTGATTATTCCACGCGGATGGCAAGTGCAGATGATGCACTAGTCAGCATGACTGTCCCCCTTATCTGCCTGCTTCAGCAAACTTTGCAAGGGTTAAGGGATGATGTGGTGGAAGAGGTGGAGGATGAGGAGTCACCTTTTCCATCAGCTTCTGGAGAGTCAGCGCCACGTGGTTCCTCACAAAGGGGTACGCAGGGGCCAATTTGTGAGGAGGATGAGGAGGAGTCAATGGAGGAGGAAGAGCTCCGTCCAGAGGAGGGAGCGACACAATTGTCCAGTGGTCAGTGTGTACAGCGAGGGTGGGGTGATGACGAGCGGGCAGAGATCATGTCTCAAGCAGGGGACAGCGTTTCTGGGCCGGTTGGCACTCTGCAGCACATGGTGGATTTCATGCTGCAGTGCCTGAGAAACGACCGCCGCATCGACCACATTCTCAACATGCCTGATTATTGGGTGTTCACCCTCCTCGATCCTCGCTACCGGGACAACGTCCAAAACCTCATCCCTGCGTTGACCCGGGAGCGTAAATTGCGGGAGTACCACGACACACTGGTGAATTCCATCATCTTCTCCTGTCCAACTGAGAGGAGTGCTGCTAGTGCTTTACAAAGCAGCTCAGTGCGTCGAGGCAGTGGGGGAGGCTCTGCCCAAAGAGGGAGCAGAAGCAGTGCCTCTGCCCAAGGCAAGCCCAGTATGGCACAACTCTGGCACACTTTTGTGTGCCCGCCCCAAATGTCTACACCATCACCGGCGGCTCCAGTCAGCAGGAGGCAACGGTTCCATCAGATGGTGACAGACTACATGGCTTGCCCTCTTACTGTACTCCCAGACGGCTCTTCCCCGTTCAAGTTTTGGGTCTCTAAGCTGGATACATGGCCAGAGCTAAGCCAGTATGCATTGGAGGTGCTGGCTTGCCCTGCGGCTAGTGTCTTATCGGAACGTGTCTTTAGTGCCGCAGGTGGTGTACTAACAGACCGTCGCATGCGACTATCCTCCGATAACGTTGACCGGCTTACTTTCCTGAAAATGAACCAGGCCTGGATCTCGCAGGAATTTGCCACTCCTCTGCCTGATTAAGTAATTGGGTGTCATCCAGGTCTCCTGCTGTGTTCATCTTTCTACCACCTGAACTGCTATTCCTGGGCTCCAACACCGCCAGTTGCGGCTCAGAAGTGCAGGCTGCACAGTAAAAACATACGACCCAGTGTTATTGGGTTTCAGTAACGTCAGCTGATCCCCAGCTGTGTAGCCGGCAATGTGTCCTGCGACCGCCACGCTGGCACAACAACCTAAATGTAAGGGAACCTGTCCCCCCCCCCCCCGTCGTTTGTTACTGAAAGAGCCATCTTGTGCAGCAGTAATGCTGCACAAGGAAAAGGTAGCTCTTTTTTTTTAGCTCTTTGCACACGCAGAACTTAACACTTATAAAATGTGTTCACTGATACCGTTATACCGTCCCGGAGCTGGGACTTTCCTTCGTAATGTGACGCAGCACAGCCGTCATTCCTACCCCCTTGGTGCCATGCGCTGCCTCCTCAGCGTTGTTTTAAGCTGTCACGGAGCCTGCGCTGTTCTGTTATCCCTTGGGCATGCCCTATTTGCGCTGCCTGTCTTCTGACATAATTTGGTGTCAGGCTGGCTGCGCCTGTGCGGCCGCGGTGCCCGAGATCCCGCCTCGCAGTGTCTTCTGATTGAGTCACACTGCGGGCCTGGGATCCATGGGCATGCGCAGTGCATATCTTCCCCTCGGGCTCTCGCTCATTTCCCTCCGCCTTCTTTAGACTGTGCGCCGTCAGCTGATCCCTAGCATGCCACGGCCGTGACACCGCACAGTCTGAAGAAGAGGGAAGGAGGGGAGTGAGAGTCGAGGTTATGCACTGTGCATGCCCATGGTTCCAAGGCCCGCAGTGGGATTACGTTAGATGAGACTGCGAGGTGGGATCTGGAGCAGCGTGGACGCACAGGCACTGACAGCCTGACACCAAATTATGTCAGAAGACAGGCAGCGCTAATTGGGCATGGCCAAGGGCTAACAGAACAGCGCAGGCTCCGTGGCAGCTTAAAACAACGCTGAGGAGGCAGCGCACGGCATCAAGGGGATAGGAATGACAGCTGTGCTGTGTCCCATTACGAAGGAAATTCGCACCTCCGGAACGGTTTAACGGTATAAAGGGACACATTTTTAGTGTTTACTTCGGTGTTTGCAAGGAGCATAATTAAAAGAGCAACCTTTTCCTTTTGCATCCTTAGTGCTGCACAACATGGCTCTTTCAGCTACAAACGTCTTGGGGGGGGGGGGTTAAAGGTTTCCTTTCAACTTGCTCCAATCAGGCTTCGGCCTACACTCTGTTCCTCTGCTCCTCCTGCTGTCCCTGGGCTCTAACACCGCCAGTTGGTGCCTGGAAGTGCTGTGTGCACAGTCAACAGTCGCTCCTCTGTTATTGGGGTTCAGTAACGTCAGCTGATCCCCAGCTGTGTGTGCGGCAATACCTCCAATCTGCTCCTCCTGCTGTCCCTGGGCTCTAACACCGCCAGTTGGTGCCTGGAAGTGCTGTGTGCACAGTCAACAGTCGCTCCTCTGTTATTGGGGTTCAGTAACGTCAGCTGATCCCCAGCTGTGTATCCGGCAACGTGTCATGCGACCGCCACGCTGGCACAACTAAAATGTAAGGGGACCTGTCCCCCCCCCCCCCCTAGGCGTTTGTTACTGAAAGAGCCACCATGTGCAGCACTAATACTGCACAAGGGAAAGGTCGCTCTTGAAATTATGCTCCTTGCAAACGCTGAACTACACACTCATGTAATGTGTCCCCTCACACCGTCCAACCGTCCCGGAGGTGGGACTTTCCTTTGTAATGTGACGCAGCACAGCCGTCATTGCTACCCCCTTGGCACCGTGCGCTGCCTCCTTAGCGTTGTTTGATTCCGTCATGGACCCTGCGCTGTTATGTTATCCCTTGGCCATGCACAGTTTGCGCTGCCCGTCCTCTGACATCATTTGTTGTCGTCCTGGCTGCGCCTGTGCGTCCACGCTGCCCGAAATCACACCTCGCAGTGTCGTCTAATGTGATCCCACAGTGGGCCTGGTATCCATGGCCATGCGCAGTGCATATACTAGCCTCTCACTCCCCTTCTTCACGCTTCTTCAGACTAGGCGGCGTCAGCTGATCCCTAATAGCATGCCACGGCCGTGACGCCGCACAGTCTGAAGAAGCAGGAAGGAGGTGAGTGAGAGGCGATGATATGCACTGCGCATGCCCATGGATCCCTGGCCCGCAGTGGGACTACATTAGATGACACTGCAAGGTTGGATCTCGGGCAGCTTGGACGCACAGGCACTGCCAGCCTGACACCTACATGATGTCAGAAGACGGGCACCGCTAACTGTGCATGGCCAAGGGATAACATTACAGTGCGGGCTCCGTGACAGAACCAAACAACGTTGAGGAGGTGGTGCCCGGCACCAAGGGGGTTGGAATGACGGCTGTGCTGTGTCACATTACAAAGGAAAGTCCCACTTCCGGGATGGTTTGACGGTGTGAGGGGACACATTATATGAGTGTGTACTTCAGCGTTTGCAGGGAGCATAATTTTCGGAGCCACCATTTTCCATGTGCAGTATTACTGCTGTACAAGATGGCTCTTTCAGCAACAAATGCCTGGGGGGGGGGGTTAAAGGTTCCCTTTCAACTTGCTCCACTGCAGGCTTCGGCCTACACTCTGCTCCTCTTTGATTCCCTGGGTTTCAACACTGTCAGTTGCCACCTGGAAGTGTTGTCTACACAGAAAAAAACACTAGGTGATGTGTCAGTGGGGTTCAGCACCGCCAGCTGTTCCCCTGCTGTGTAGTCGGCAACGTGTCCAGCACAAGCCACGCTGGCACAACAGAACAAAAGCTGCCACCAGTGCAGGCTTCGGCCTACACTCTGCTCCTCTCCTCCTCCTGCTGACCCTGGGCTCAAACACCGCTAGTTTTTGCCCGGAAGTGCTAGCTGCACAGAGAAAAACACCAGCCAATGTGTTAGTGGGGTTCAGCAACGCCAGCTGTTCCCCTGCTGTGTAGCCGGCAACGTGACCTGCAAACGCCATGCAGGCACAGGAACTGAAATTAAAAGGGAACCTGGCCCCACCCCCCCAGGTGTTTCTATGTATAACAGCCACCTAGTACAGCAGTACTGCTGCATTTGTACAAGGTGGCTGACTTTTTCTCCTTGCCCACGTGGAACTCAACACGTACAAAATGTGTCTCATTGAGACCATTCCACTGTCCCTGAGGTGTGACTTTCCTTTGTAATGATACGCAGCACCCCCCTTGGTAGCGTTTCCCGTCTTTTGTCATCATGGTTAGCTGGCTGCGCCTGTGCATCCGCCCTGCTAGAAACAACGCCCCTCGTTGTCATATTTATTTTGTCAGCGAGGGTGTGGTTTATGGGCACGAGCAGTGCATATGTTCGCCTGTCTTAACTCATCTCCTTCCGCCTTCTTCAGACTGTGCGGCCTCCTGGCCGTGGTAGGCGATAAGGGATCAGCTGAGGCCGCCCAGTCTGGAGCAGGTGTAAGGACATGTGTAAGCGGCAAACCTATTTACTGCACAAGGCCACGAATCCCAGCCACGCAGTGTGATTTTTTGAAAACACACTGTGGGTCTGGGATTCATGTCCATCGCTAACCGCAACGGCCGACATGAAATGAGGTCAGAAGACAGGAAGCGCTCACAGCGCATGGCCAAGGGATCACAATAGCGCAGACTCCTGTACAGCAAATAACAACGCTCAGGAATCTGCGCCCAGTACCTAGGTGCAAATTTTGACACCTGTGCTGCGTCTCGTTAAAAAGACAAGTCACGCCTCCACAACTGTTTGACAGTATAATGGGGTAAATAGTGTACGTGTTTTAGTCAGCGTGTGCAAGGAGCAAAACAAATAGAGCAACCTTTTACTTGTGCAGCATTAATGCTGCACAAGGTGTGGCTCTTGTACCTTGCAACACCTGAGGGGGGGGTTAAAGGTAACCTTTGAAATTGGTTCAACTAGGCTTCGGCCTACACTCTGCTCCTCTACTCCTCCTGCTGACCCTGGGCTCAAACACCGCTAGTTTTTGCCCGGAAATGCTAGCTGCACAGAGAAAAACACCAGCCAATGTGTTAGTGGGGTTCAGCACCGCCTGCTGTTCCCCCGCTGTGTAGCCGGCATCGTGTCCAGCACAAGCCACGCTGGCACAACCGACCAAAAGCTGCCACCAGTGCAGGCTTCGGCCTACACTTTGCTCCTCTCCTCCTCCTCCTGCTGACCCTGGGCTCTAACACCGCTAGTTTTTGCCCGGACATGCAATCTGCACAGAGAAAAACACCAGTCAATGTGTCAGTGGGGTTCAGCAACGCCAGCTGTTCATCTGCTGTGTAGCTTGCAACGTGACCTGCAAACGCCACGCAGGCACATGAACTGAAATTGAAGGGAGCCTGCCCCCCACCCACAGGTGTTTCTATGTATATCAGCCACCTTGTACAGCAGTACTGCTGCATTTGTACAAGGTGGCTGACTTTTTCTCCTTGCCCACGTGGAACTCAACACGTACAAAATGTGTCTCATTAGAGACCATTACAATGTCCCTGAGGTGTGACTTTCCTTTGCAATGACACGCAGCACCACCCTTGTTAGCGCTGCCCGTCTTTTGACATCATTGGTTAGCTGGCTGCGCCTGTGCATCTCCCCTGCTCGAAACAACGGCCCTCGGTGTCTTATTTTTTTGGACAGCGAGGGTGTGATTGATGGGCATGTGCAGTGCATATGTTTGCCTGTGTTCACTCATCTCCTTCCGCCTTCTTCAGACTGGGTGTCCTCATGGCCGCGGCAGGCGATAAGGGATCAGATGAGGCCGCCCAGTCTGAAGCAGGTGTAAGGACATGTGTGAGCGGCAAACATATTTAGTGCACCAGGGCACGAATCCCAGCACCGCAGTGTGATTTTTTAAAAACACACTGTGGGTCTGGGATTCATGTCCATCGCTAACCGCAACGGCCGACATGAAATGAGGTCAGAAGACAGGAAGCGCTCACAGCGCATGGCCAAGGGATCACAATAGCGCAGACTCCTGTACAGCAAATAACAACGCTCAGGAATCTGCGCCCAGTACCTAGGTGCAAATTTTGACACCTGTGCTGCGTCTCGTTAAAAAGACAAGTCACGCCTCCACAACTGTTTGACAGTATAATGGGGTAAATAGTGTACGTGTTTTAGTCAGCGTGTGCAAGGAGCAAAACAAATAGAGCAACCTTTTACTTGTGCAGCATTAATGCTGCACAAGGTGTGGCTCTTGTACCTTGCAACACCTGAGGGGGGGGTTAAAGGTAACCTTTGAAATTGGTTCAACTAGGCTTCGGCCTACACTCTGCTCCTCTACTCCTCCTGCTGACCCTGGGCTCAAACACCGCTAGTTTTTGCCCGGAAATGCTAGCTGCACAGAGAAAAACACCAGCCAATGTGTTAGTGGGGTTCAGCACCGCCAGCTGTTCCCCTGCTGTGTAGTCGGCAACGTGTCCAGCACAAGCCACTCTGGCACAACAGAACAAAAGCTGCCACCAGTGCAGGCTTCGGCCTACACTTTGCTCCTCTCCTCCTCCTGCTGACCCTGGGCTCAAACAACGCCAGTTTCTGCCCGGACATGCTAGCTGCACAGAGAAAAACACCAGCCAATGTGTTAGTGGGGTTCAGCACCGCCTGCTGTTCCCCCGCTGTGTAGCCGGCATCGTGTCCAGCACAAGCCACGCTGGCACAACCGACCAAAAGCTGCCACCAGTGCAGGCTTCGGCCTACACTTTGCTCCTCTCCTCCTCCTCCTGCTGACCCTGGGCTCTAACACCGCTAGTTTTTGCCCGGACATGCAATCTGCACAGAGAAAAACACCAGTCAATGTGTCAGTGGGGTTCAGCAACGCCAGCTGTTCCCCTGCTGTGTAGCTTGCAACGTGACCTGCAAACGCCACGCAGGCACATGAACTGAAATTGAAGGGAGCCTGCCCCCCACCCCCCCAGGTGTTTCTATGTATAACAGCCACCTTGTACAGCAGTACTGCTGCATTTGTACAAGGTGGCTGACTTTTTCTCCTTGCACACGTGGAACTCAACAAGTACAAAATGTGTCTCATTACAGACCATTACAATGTCCCTGAGGTGTGACTTTCCTTTTTAATGACACGCAGCACCCCCATTGTTAGCGCTGCCCGTCTCCTGACATCATTGGTTGGCTGGCTGTGCCTGTGCGTCCCCCCTGCCCGACACAACGCCCCCCGTTGTCTCATATATTTTGACTGCGAGGGTGTGATTGATGGGCACGAGCAGTGCATATGTTCCCCTGTTTTCACTCCCCTCCTTCCGCCTTCTTCTGACTGTGCGGCCTCATGGCCGCGGCATGCGATAAGGGATCAGCTGAGGCCGCCCAGTCTGAAGCAGGTGTAAGGACATGTGTGAGCGGCGAACATATTTACTGCACAAGGCCACGAATCCCAGCACCGCAGTGTGACTTTAGGAAAAGCCACTGTGGGTCTGGGATTTATGGCCATCGTTAACCGCACCGGCCAACATGAAATGAGGTCATGAGACGGCCTGCACTAACAGGGTATTGCCAAGGGATAACACAAGAGCGCAGTTTCCTGTACTGCAAATAACAACGGTAAGGAATCTGCGCACAGCACCTAGGTGTAAATTTGTACACCTGTGCTGCGTCTCCTTAAAAAGACTAGTAGTCACGCCTCCACTACTGTTTGACAGTATAATGGGCTAAATAGTGTACGTGTTTAATTCAGCGTGTGCAAGGAGCAAAATTAAATAGAGCAACCTTTGACTTGTGCATCATTAATGCTGTTCAAGGTGTGGCTCTTGTACCTTGCAACACCTGAGGGGGGGGTTAAAGGTAACCTTTGAAATTGGTTCAACTAGGCTTCGGCCTACACTCTGCTCCTCTACTCCTCCTGCTGACCCTGGGCTCAAACACCGCTAGTTTTTGCCCGGAAATGCTAGCTGCACAGAGAAAAACACCAGCCAATGTGTTAGTGGGGTTCAGCACCGCCAGCTGTTCCCCTGCTGTGTAGTCGGCAACGTGTCCAGCACAAGCCACGCTGGCACAACAGAACAAAAGCTGCCACCAGTGCAGGCTTCGGCCTACACTTTGCTCCTCTCCTCCTCCTGCTGACCCTGGGCTCAAACAACGCCAGTTTCTGCCCGGACATGCTAGCTGCACAGAGAAAAACACCAGCCAATGTGTTAGTGGGGTTCAGCACCGCCTGCTGTTCCCCCGCTGTGTAGCCGGCATCGTGTCCAGCACAAGCCACGCTGGCACAACCGACCAAAAGCTGCCACCAGTGCAGGCTTCGGCCTACACTTTGCTCCTCTCCTCCTCCTCCTGCTGACCCTGGGCTCTAACACCGCTAGTTTTTGCCCGGACATGCAATCTGCACAGAGAAAAACACCAGTCAATGTGTCAGTGGGGTTCAGCAACGCCAGCTGTTCCCCTGCTGTGTAGCTTGCAACGTGACCTGCAAACGCCACGCAGGCACATGAACTGAAATTGAAGGGAGCCTGCCCCCCACCCCCCCAGGTGTTTCTATGTATAACAGCCACCTTGTACAGCAGTACTGCTGCATTTGTACAAGGTGGCTGACTTTTTCTCCTTGCACACGTGGAACTCAACAAGTACAAAATGTGTCTCATTACAGACCATTACAATGTCCCTGAGGTGTGACTTTCCTTTTTAATGACACGCAGCACCCCCATTGTTAGCGCTGCCCGTCTCCTGACATCATTGGTTGGCTGGCTGTGCCTGTGCGTCCCCCCTGCCCGACACAACGCCCCCCGTTGTCTCATATATTTTGACTGCGAGGGTGTGATTGATGGGCACGAGCAGTGCATATGTTCCCCTGTTTTCACTCCCCTCCTTCCGCCTTCTTCTGACTGTGCGGCCTCATGGCCGCGGCATGCGATAAGGGATCAGCTGAGGCCGCCCAGTCTGAAGCAGGTGTAAGGACATGTGTGAGCGGCGAACATATTTACTGCACAAGGCCACGAATCCCAGCACCGCAGTGTGACTTTAGGAAAAGCCACTGTGGGTCTGGGATTTATGGCCATCGTTAACCGCACCGGCCAACATGAAATGAGGTCATGAGACGGCCTGCACTAACAGGGTATTGCCAAGGGATAACACAAGAGCGCAGTTTCCTGTACTGCAAATAACAACGGTAAGGAATCTGCGCACAGCACCTAGGTGTAAATTTGTACACCTGTGCTGCGTCTCCTTAAAAAGACTAGTAGTCACGCCTCCACTACTGTTTGACAGTATAATGGGCTAAATAGTGTACGTGTTTAATTCAGCGTGTGCAAGGAGCAAAATTAAATAGAGCAACCTTTGACTTGTGCATCATTAATGCTGTTCAAGGTGTGGCTCTTGTACCTTGCAACACCTGAGGGGGGGGTTAAAGGTAACCTTTGAAATTGGTTCAACTAGGCTTCGGCC
This sequence comes from Ranitomeya imitator, assembly GCF_032444005.1. Lineage (NCBI taxonomy): Eukaryota > Metazoa > Chordata > Amphibia > Anura > Dendrobatidae > Ranitomeya > Ranitomeya imitator. The sequence continues at coordinate 628,112,385 of NC_091284.1, forward strand.
TACACTCTGCTCCTCTACTCCTCCTGCTGACCCTGGGCTCAAACACCGCTAGTTTTTGCCCGGAAATGCTAGCTGCACAGAGAAAAACACCAGCCAATGTGTTAGTGGGGTTCAGCACCGCCAGCTGTTCCCCTGCTGTGTAGTCGGCAACGTGTCCAGCACAAGCCACGCTGGCACAACAGAACAAAAGCTGCCACCAGTGCAGGCTTCGGCCTACACTTTGCTCCTCTCCTCCTCCTGCTGACCCTGGGCTCAAACAACGCCAGTTTCTGCCCGGACATGCTAGCTGCACAGAGAAAAACACCAGCCAATGTGTTAGTGGGGTTCAGCACCGCCTGCTGTTCCCCTGCTGTGCAGCTTGCAACGTGACCTGCAAACGCCACGCAGGCACATGAACTGAAATTGAAGGGAGCCTGGCCCCCACCCCCAGGTGTTTCTATGTATAACAGCCACCTTGTACAGCAGTACTGCTGCATTTGTACAAGGTGGCTGATGTTTTCTCCTTGCCCACGTGGAACTCAACACGTACAAAATGTGTCTCTTTGAGACCATTCCACTGTCCCTGAGGTGTGACTTTCCTTTCTAATGATACGCAGCACCCCCCTTGGTAGCGCTTCCCGTCTTCTGACATCATTGGTTGGCTACTTGCGCCTGTTCGTCCGCCCTGCCTGAATAAAATGCTCCTCGTTGTCTTAATTATTTTGACTGCGAGGGTGTGATTGATGGGCACGAGCAATGCATATCTTTGCCTGTCTTAACTCATCTCCTTCCGCCTTCTTCAGACTGTGCAGCCTCATGGCCGCGGCATGCGAGAAGGGATCAGCAGAGGCCGCCCAGTCTGAAGCAGGTGTAAGGACGTGTGTGAGCGGCCAAAATATTTACTGCTCAAGGCCACGAATCCCAGCACCGCAGTGTGGCTTTATGAAAAGACACTGTGGGTCTGGGATTTATGGCCATCGTTAACCGCACCGGCCAACATGAAATGAGGTCATAAGATGGGCAGCGCTAACAGGGCATTGCCAAGGGATAACACAAGAGCGCAGACTCCTGTACAGCAAATAACAACGCTCAGGAAGCTGCGCCAAGCACCAAGGCGTTATTTTGGACACCTGTGCTGCGTCTCATCAAAAAACCAAGTCACGCATCCACTACAGTTTGACTGTAGAATGGGGTAAATTGTGTATGTCTTTCATTCAGCGTGTGCAAGTAGACAAATTAATAGAGCAACCTTTCACTTGTGCAGCATTAATACTGCACAAGGTGTGTCTCTTGTACTTTGTAACACCTGAGGGGGGGATTAAAGGTTTCCTTTGAAATTGGTTCAACTAGGCTTCGGCCTACACTCTGCTCCTCTCCTCCTCCTCCTGCTTCAACACGGGCTCTAACATCGCTAGTTTTTGCCCGCAAGTGCTAACTGCACAGATAAAAACACACGCCATTGTGTTAGTGGGGTTCAGCAACGCCAGCTGTTCCCCCAGTGTGTAGCCGGCAAAGTGTCCTGCAAACGCAACGCAGACACAAAGCTGCCTCCAGTGCAGGCTTCGGCCTACACTCATCTCCCCCTGCTTACCCTTTGCTCCAACACCGCTAGTTGGGGCTCTAGGAAGACAATCTTTAATAGGCAAGGCAACGCATCCGGGTTCCAGCACCGCCAGCTGGTTCTCGGCAGTGTTCTTGTCACAGGTACTCCCTCGTGCCAAGCCTGGTTTCAGCACCGTCAGCTGTTTCCGGGTTGTGTCAACTTCACTGAGACGCCTATGCTTGCCCCGTCGTGGGGCGGTCGAGTTAGCCAACTCCAGGGTGCCTCCAGTTTAGGAGCTTCCTATGTGGGCTGCGTGAACTGGTAGTCAAGGCTGGTTCTGTAGTGCCAGTAGGCCCAGCTCCCCCTGTAGGACTGTTGGGGTTCGGTAACTGCGGCTGCCTCGCGGCCTAGCTGTTCTCTCCTCTCCTGTGGGCCTTGGGGTCCACCACCTGGTTCCAGCACCGTCAGCTGGTTCCGGGCCGAGCCTTTGGCTTAGGTGCCTCCTCCTGGGTATCCGAGTTCCGCCAACGCCAGGCGGTCCTTGGTAGTGCTTTTAAGCGCGGGCACCTACAGCTTAGTAACCGGGTTCCAGCACCGTCAGCTGGTCCTCGGTCGTGCCATTGGCTCTTGCACACTGGGGCAACGCATCCGGGTTCCAGCACCGCCAGCTGGTTCTCGGCAGTGTTCTTGTCACAGGTACTCCCTCGTGCCAAGCCTGGTTTCAGCACCGTCAGCTGTTTCCGGGTTGTGTCAACTTCACTGAGACGCCTATGCTTGCCCCGTCGTGGGGCGGTCGAGTTAGCCAACTCCAGGGTGCCTCCAGTTTAGGAGCTTCCTATGTGGGCTGCGTGAACTGGTAGTCAAGGCTGGTTCTGTAGTGCCAGTAGGCCCAGCTCCCCCTGTAGGACTGTTGGGGTTCGGTAACTGCGGCTGCCTCGCGGCCTAGCTGTTCTCTCCTCTCCTGTGGGCCTTGGGGTCCACCACCTGGTTCCAGCACCGTCAGCTGGTTCTGGGCCGAGCCTTTGGCTTAGGTGCCTCCTCCTGGGTATCCGAGTTCCGCCAACGCCAGGCGGTCCTTGGTAGTGCTTTTAAGCGCGGGCACCTACAGCTTAGCAACCGGGTTCCAGCACCGTCAGCTGGTCCTCGGTCGTGCCATTGGCTCTTGCACACTGGGGCAACGCATCCGGGTTCCAGCACCGCCAGCTGGTTCTCGGCAGTGTTCTTGTCACAGGTACTCCCTCGTGCCAAGCCTGGTTTCAGCACCGTCAGCTGTTTCCGGGTTGTGTCAACTTCACTGAGACGCCTATGCTTGCCCCGTCGTGGGGCGGTCGAGTTAGCCAACTCCAGGGTGCCTCCAGTTTAGGAGCTTCCTATGTGGGCTGCGTGAACTGGTAGTCAAGGCTGGTTCTGTAGTGCCAGTAGGCCCAGCTCCCCCTGTAGGACTGTTGGGGTTCGGTAACTGCGGCTGCCTCGCGGCCTAGCTGTTCTCTCCTCTCCTGTGGGCCTTGGGGTCCACCACCTGGTTCCAGCACCGTCAGCTGGTTCCGGGCCGAGCCTTTGGCTTAGGTGCCTCCTCCTGGGTATCCGAGTTCCGCCAACGCCAGGCGGTCCTTGGTAGTGCTTTTAAGCGCGGGCACCTACAGCTTAGCAACCGGGTTCCAGCACCGTCAGCTGGTCCTCGGTCGTGCCATTGGCTCTTGCACACTGGGGCAACGCATCCGGGTTCCAGCACCGCCAGCTGGTTCTCGGCAGTGTTCTTGTCACAGGTACTCCCTCGTGCCAAGCCTGGTTTCAGCACCGTCAGCTGTTTCCGGGTTGTGTCAACTTCACTGAGACGCCTATGCTTGCCCCGTCGTGGGGCGGTCGAGTTAGCCAACTCCAGGGTGCCTCCAGTTTAGGAGCTTCCTATGTGGGCTGCGTGAACTGGTAGTCAAGGCTGGTTCTGTAGTGCCAGTAGGCCCAGCTCCCCCTGTAGGACTGTTGGGGTTCGGTAACTGCGGCTGCCTCGCGGCCTAGCTGTTCTCTCCTCTCCTGTGGGCCTTGGGGTCCACCACCTGGTTCCAGCACCGTCAGCTGGTTCCGGGCCGAGCCTTTGGCTTAGGTGCCTCCTCCTGGGTATCCGAGTTCCGCCAACGCCAGGCGGTCCTTGGTAGTGCTTTTAAGCGCGGGCACCTACAGCTTAGCAACCGGGTTCCAGCACCGTCAGCTGGTCCTCGGTCGTGCCATTGGCTCTTGCACACTGGGGCAACGCATCCGGGTTCCAGCACCGCCAGCTGGTTCTCGGCAGTGTTCTTGTCACAGGTACTCCCTCGTGCCAAGCCTGGTTTCAGCACCGTCAGCTGTTTCCGGGTTGTGTCAACTTCACTGAGACGCCTATGCTTGCCCCGTCGTGGGGCGGTCGAGTTAGCCAACTCCAGGGTGCCTCCAGTTTAGGAGCTTCCTATCTGGGCTGCGTGAACTGGTAGTCAAGGCTGGTTCTGTAGTGCCAGTAGGCCCAGCTCCCCCTGTAGGACTGTTGGGGTTCGGTAACTGCGGCTGCCTCGCGGCCTAGCTGTTCTCTCCTCTCCTGTGGGCCTTGGGGTCCACCACCTGGTTCCAGCACCGTCAGCTGGTTCCGGGCCGAGCCTTTGGCTTAGGTGCCTCCTCCTGGGTATCCGAGTTCCGCCAACGCCAGGCGGTCCTTGGTAGTGCTTTTAAGCGCGGGCACCTACAGCTTAGCAACCGGGTTCCAGCACCGTCAGCTGGTCCTCGGTCGTGCCATTGGCTCTTGCACACTGGGGCAACGCATCCGGGTTCCAGCACCGCCAGCTGGTTCTCGGCAGTGTTCTTGTCACAGGTACTCCCTCGTGCCAAGCCTGGTTTCAGCACCGTCAGCTGTTTCCGGGTTGTGTCAACTTCACTGAGACGCCTATGCTTGCCCCGTCGTGGGGCGGTCGAGTTAGCCAACTCCAGGGTGCCTCCAGTTTAGGAGCTTCCTATGTGGGCTGCGTGAACTGGTAGTCAAGGCTGGTTCTGTAGTGCCAGTAGGCCCAGCTCCCCCTGTAGGACTGTTGGGGTTCGGTAACTGCGGCTGCCTCGCGGCCTAGCTGTTCTCTCCTCTCCTGTGGGCCTTGGGGTCCACCACCTGGTTCCAGCACCGTCAGCTGGTTCCGGGCCGAGCCTTTGGCTTAGGTGCCTCCTCCTGGGTATCCGTGTTCCGCCAACGCCAGGCGGTCCTTGGTAGTGCTTTTAAGCGCGGGCACCTACAGCTTAGCAACCGGGTTCCAGCACCGTCAGCTGGTCCTCGGTCGTGCCATTGGCTCTTGCACACTGGGGCAACGCATCCGGGTTCCAGCACCGCCAGCTGGTTCTCGGCAGTGTTCTTGTCACAGGTACTCCCTCGTGCCAAGCCTGGTTTCAGCACCGTCAGCTGTTTCCGGGTTGTGTCAACTTCACTGAGACGCCTATGCTTGCCCCGTCGTGGGGCGGTCGAGTTAGCCAACTCCAGGGTGCCTCCAGTTTAGGAGCTTCCTATGTGGGCTGCGTGAACTGGTAGTCAAGGCTGGTTCTGTAGTGCCAGTAGGCCCAGCTCCCCCTGTAGGACTGTTGGGGTTCGGTAACTGCGGCTGCCTCGCGGCCTAGCTGTTCTCTCCTCTCCTGTGGGCCTTGGGGTCCACCACCTGGTTCCAGCACCGTCAGCTGGTTCCGGGCCGAGCCTTTGGCTTAGGTGCCTCCTCCTGGGTATCCGAGTTCCGCCAACGCCAGGCGGTCCTTGGTAGTGCTTTTAAGCGCGGGCACCTACAGCTTAGCAACCGGGTTCCAGCACCGTCAGCTGGTCCTCGGTCGTGCCATTGGCTCTTGCACACTGGGGCAACGCATCCGGGTTCCAGCACCGCCAGCTGGTTCTCGGCAGTGTTCTTGTCACAGGTACTCCCTCGTGCCAAGCCTGGTTTCAGCACCGTCAGCTGTTTCCGGGTTGTGTCAACTTCACTGAGACGCCTATGCTTGCCCCGTCGTGGGGCGGTCGAGTTAGCCAACTCCAGGGTGCCTCCAGTTTAGGAGCTTCCTATGTGGGCTGCGTGAACTGGTAGTCAAGGCTGGTTCTGTAGTGCCAGTAGGCCCAGCTCCCCCTGTAGGACTGTTGGGGTTCGGTAACTGCGGCTGCCTCGCGGCCTAGCTGTTCTCTCCTCTCCTGTGGGCCTTGGGGTCCACCACCTGGTTCCAGCACCGTCAGCTGGTTCCGGGCCGAGCCTTTGGCTTAGGTGCCTCCTCCTGGGTATCCGAGTTCCGCCAACGCCAGGCGGTCCTTGGTAGTGCTTTTAAGCGCGGGCACCTACAGCTTAGCAACCGGGTTCCAGCACCGTCAGCTGGTCCTCGGTCGTGCCATTGGCTCTTGCACACTGGGGCAACGCATCCGGGTTCCAGCACCGCCAGCTGGTTCTCGGCAGTGTTCTTGTCACAGGTACTCCCTCGTGCCAAGCCTGGTTTCAGCACCGTCAGCTGTTTCCGGGTTGTGTCAACTTCACTGAGACGCCTATGCTTGCCCCGTCGTGGGGCGGTCGAGTTAGCCAACTCCAGGGTGCCTCCAGTTTAGGAGCTTCCTATGTGGGCTGCGTGAACTGGTAGTCAAGGCTGGTTCTGTAGTGCCAGTAGGCCCAGCTCCCCCTGTAGGACTGTTGGGGTTCGGTAACTGCGGCTGCCTCGCGGCCTAGCTGTTCTCTCCTCTCCTGTGGGCCTTGGGGTCCACCACCTGGTTCCAGCACCGTCAGCTGGTTCCGGGCCGAGCCTTTGGCTTAGGTGCCTCCTCCTGGGTATCCGAGTTCCGCCAACGCCAGGCGGTCCTTGGTAGTGCTTTTAAGCGCGGGCACCTACAGCTTAGCAACCGGGTTCCAGCACCGTCAGCTGGTCCTCGGTCGTGCCATTGGCTCTTGCACACTGGGGCAACGCATCCGGGTTCCAGCACCGCCAGCTGGTTCTCGGCAGTGTTCTTGTCACAGGTACTCCCTCGTGCCAAGCCTGGTTTCAGCACCGTCAGCTGTTTCCGGGTTGTGTCAACTTCACTGAGACGCCTATGCTTGCCCCGTCGTGGGGCGGTCGAGTTAGCCAACTCCAGGGTGCCTCCAGTTTAGGAGCTTCCTATGTGGGCTGCGTGAACTGGTAGTCAAGGCTGGTTCTGTAGTGCCAGTAGGCCCAGCTCCCCCTGTAGGACTGTTGGGGTTCGGTAACTGCGGCTGCCTCGCGGCCTAGCTGTTCTCTCCTCTCCTGTGGGCCTTGGGGTCCACCACCTGGTTCCAGCACCGTCAGCTGGTTCTCGGCAGTGTCTTTTGCTCTTGTACCTTCTGCTCCCCATCCTGGTTCCAGTACCGTCAGCTGGTTCCGGGCAGAGCCTTTGGCTTAGGTGCCTCCTTCTGGGTATCCAAGTTCCACCAATGTCAGGTGGTCCTTGGTAGTGCTTTCAGGCACGGGTACCTCCTGCTTAGTAACCGGGTTCCAGTAACGTCAGCTGGTCCTTGGTAGTTCCATTGGCTCTTGGACATTCGGCTACCCATCCGGGTTCCAGTACCGTCAGCTGGTTCTCGGCAGTGTCTTTTGCTCTTGTACCTTCTGCTCCCCATCCTGGTTCCAGTAACGTCATCTGGTTCCGGGCAGAGCCTTTGGCTTAGGTGCCTCCTTCTGGGTATCCGAGTTCCGCCAACGTCAGGCGGTCCTTGGTAGTGCTTTTTAGCACGGGTACCTCCTGCTTACTAACCAGGTTCCAGTAACGTCAGCTGGTCCTCGGTAGTTCCATAGGCTCTTGAACCTTCGGGTAGCCATCCGAGTTCCAGTTCCATCAGCTGGTTCTTGGCATTTTCTCAGCCTTCTTGTACCTTCTGCTACATTTCCAAGTTGAAGACCCTAACGTCGACAACCCGGAAGACCACCCCGATGACGACGACCCGGAAGACCACCCCGATGACGACGACGACGACGACGGCGGAGACGACGACGGCTGAGACGACGACGGCGGAGATGACGACACTGGAGACGAAGACCCTGGAGACGACAACATGGAAGACCGAGAAGCAGAAGAACAAGAGGCTGCAGAACAAAGAGCAGAAGAACATTAAGCATAAGACTTAATATCAGAGCAAAAGATATTATCTAAATTATATGCAGAAGAAGACTAAGCAGTGTATGGGGGTGAGTCCGTTCCTCCTCGTGGTGCCCCTGGATAAAGCCTGATGCTGCAGGCCAAACTGAACGCGGACAAATGTAACTTTTGTGACTGGCAGAACGGAAGGTGTAATCTTCCAACTTTTATAGATAACAACTACGGGAATGCCTGTCACAAATGAGAATATGATGAAGAAGTAGAATAGGAAGAATAATAACAGTGGAATAAAAAGAATATGTAGAATAGGAAGAATAATAATAGTTGAAGAAAATGAATATGAAGAATGTAATAAAAAAAAAAAATAGGTAGAAGATGAAGAAGAAGATGAATAAGGTGAAGAAGTTGATGTCAAGGATGCTGATGATGATGAAGATGAAAGTGTGGGAAAAGAAAAAAAAAAAAGAAAAAAAAGAAGGGGAAGGGCGTGGAATAGTGAAACATCAATATCTGACAAAATAAAAAAAATTTACATACTCAATATCTTTTTCAATCCGAACGTCTTTAAAAAAAAAAAAAAAACATGCTATTCTATTTGATTGGACTAATCCTCATTGCCTTTAATGTCTCCGCCACCTCCCCCATACATCCTACATTATTCTTAGTTGTTTTCCTTCAGGTAGAATGAACCTACAAGGAAAGAAAGGGTTTATTTTAATTCCGATATTTTGGTCCCATTGACTTGCATTGGGATCGGGTATCGGTATCGGCGATATCCGATATTTTTTGAATATCGGCCGATCCAAACCGATACCGATACTTTCCGATATCGGAAGGTATCGCTCAACACTAATAGTCATACATAAACACAATATGAGAGGTGCAAAGCGACGCCCAAAGTTTAGTAGCAGTCTTGATAGTGCGGAGATAGGGGCCCCCAGGAGAGACACAAAGCAACTGAAGCTCTAGGAGAGTTTTGGGGGGCAAAATGAGACTCAATAAGAAACCAGGGTAAGAGTGAATTCCCCTCCCACCATATTTTAAGAGGCTCCAGAACCGCCGCCCTGTAATAAAACTGCACCAAAGGGGCGCCCAACCCACCCATAGAGTATGGGAGGGACATAACTCTACGCTTGACCCTGTGAGGCTTTTTGTTCCAGATAAAACAATCTATAAGCGATTGAAAAGCTAAGATAAATTTTGAGGGGATGGAAAGGGGGAGGCACCGAAATAGGTACATAATTTTAGGGAGGAAAAGCATTTTAGAAGTTTGTATACGAGCCATCCACGAGAGCGACGAGCTCAATAACTGATCCATGCCCTTCCTGACCATCAAGAGAGTTTCCTCACAATTTGAACGGACAGTGTCGTCCAGCCTAGTTATCCGAATACCTCGGTACATAAAGCCTAGAGAGGCCCAAATAAACGCATATTGAGATTGGATTTGAATTTGAAGGGGGACCGGAAGGAAGAGGTGAAAAATTGTGGATTTAGTCAAATTAAGTTTGTAATACGAGACCGCAGAAAACTCAGTTAAGATTGAGGTGATCGCATTCAACGAGGCTAAAAGTGAGGTGCATGTCAAGACCCCATCGTCGGCATAGAGACCAATTTTGTGTTCAGTTCCCCCAACCCGAACCCCCTTTATGTCTCCACTTTGCCTAACCATGGCAGCCAAAGGCTCCATGACCAGAGGAAAGATAAGGGGGGAGAGGGGGCAGCCCTGGCGAGTGCCGTTCAAAATGAGGAACGTCCGAGACTTAAAACCAGCCGAGCGAACTGACGCACAGGGATTGGAATATAAAGCCATGATAGCTTTGGAAATTTGCCCAGTAAGCCCAAACTTTTCCAGCGTAAGCTCGATATATCCCCAGTGCACCCTGTCAAACGATTATGGAGCATCTTATGGGGGCCATTATCCATAATGGAGCAGTGTACGGGGGCATATATTATGGAGCATCTTATGGGGCCATAAACCATAATGGAGAAGTGTACGGGGGCATACATTATGCAGCATCTTATGGGGGCCATAAACCATAATAGAGCAGTGTACGGGGGTATATAATATGGAGCATCTTATGGGGGCCATCAACCATAATGGAGCAGTGTACGGGGGCATATAATATGGAGCATCTTATGGGGGCCATCAACTATAATGGAGCAGTGTACGGGGGCATATAATATGGAGCATCTTATGGGGGCCATCAACTATAATGTAGCAGTGTACGGGGGTATATAATATGGAGCATCTTATGGGGGCCATCAACCATAATGGAGCAGTGTACGGGGGCATATTATATGGAGCATCTTATGGGGGCCATCAACCATAATGGAGCAGTGTACGGGGGCATATAATATGGAGCATCTTATGGGGGCCATAAACCATAATGGAGCAGTGTATAGGGGCATATAATATGGAGCATCTTATGGGGGCCATCAACCATAATGGAGCAGTGTATGGGGGCATATAATATGGAGCATCTTAGGGGGGCCATCAACCATAATGGAGCAGTGTACGGGGGCATATATTATGGAGCATCTTTTGGGGGCCATAAACCATAATGGAGCAGTGTACGGGGCATATATTATGGAGCATCTTATGGGGGCCATAAACCTTTGTGAAGCAGTGTACGGGGGCATATAATATGAAGCATCTTATGGGGGCCATCAACCATAATGGAGCAGTGTACGGGGGCATATAATATGGAGCATCTTATGGGGGCCATCAACCATAATGGAGCAGTGTACGAGGGCATATAATATGGAGCATCTTATGGGGGCCATCAACCATAATGGAGCAGTGTACGGGGGCATATAATATGGAGCATCTTATGGGGGCCATAAACCATAATGGAGCACTGTACAGGGGCATATAATATGGAGCATCTTATGGGGGCCATCAACCATAATGGAGCAGTGTATGGGGGCATATAATATGGAGCAACTTATGGGGGCCATTAACCATAATGGAGCAGTGTACGGGGGCATATAATATGGAGCATCTTATGGGGTCCATAAACCATAATGGAGCAGTGTACGGGGGCATATAATATGGAGCATCTTATGGGGGTCATCAACCATAATGGAGCAGTGTATGGGGGCATATAATATGGAGCATCTTATGGGGGCCATAAACCATAATGGAGCAGTGTATGGGGGCATATATTATGGAGCATTTTATGGGGCCATAAACCATAATGGAGCAGTGTATGGGGGGCATATATTATGGAGCATCTTATGGGGGCCATAAACCATAATGGAGCAGTGTACGGGGCATATACTGTTATGTTTGCTAATGACAGGTGTTATGAAGGCAATCCAGAAACACAATGTGCTTAGCGATCAGAGCGCACACAGTGATCTGACAAATACCCAAAAATACAAGAACGAGCTCTGAGACGTGGAAACTCTGTAGACTGCACACCTGATCCTATCCTAAACACAACTAAAAGCGGCTGTGGATTGCGCCTAACAACTACCTAGGCAACTCGGCACAGCCTAAGAAACTAGCTAGCCTGAAGATAGAAAAATAGGCCTGACTTGCCCCAGAGAAATTCCCCAAAGGAAAAGGCAGCCCCCCACATATAATGACTGTGAGTAAGATGAAAAGACAAAACGTAGGGATGAAATAGATTCAGCAAAGTGGGGCCCGATATTCTAGGACAGAGCGAGGACAGTAAAGCGAACTTTACAGTCTACAAAAAACCCTAAAGCAAAACCACGCAAAGGGGGCAAAAAAAACCCACCGTGCCGAACTAACGGCACGGCGGTACACCCTTTGCGTCTCAGAGCTTCCAGCAAAACAAAAGACACGCTGGACAGAAAAAAAGCAACAAAAAAGCAAAAAGCACTTAGCTATACAGAGCAGCAGGTCACAGGAACAATCAGGAGAAGCTCAGATCCAACACTGAAACATTGACAAGGAGCAAGGATAGCAGCATCAGGCGGAGTTAAGTAATGAAGCAGTTAACGAGCTCACCAGAACACCTGAGGGAGGAAGCTCAGAAGCTGCAGTACCACTTGTGACCACAGGAGTGAATTCAGCCACAGAATTCACAACAGTACCCCCCCCCTTGAGGAGGGGTCACCGAACCCTCACCAGAGCCCCCAGGCCGACCAGGATGAGCCGCATGAAAGGCACGAACAAGATCGGAAGCATGAACATCAGAGGCAAAAACCCAGGAATTATCTTCCTGAGCATAACCCTTCCATTTAACCAGATACTGGAGTTTCCGTCTAGAAACACGAGAATCCAAAATCTTCTCCACAATATACTCCAATTCCCCCTCCACCAAAACCGGGGCAGGAGGCTCAACAGATGGAACCATAGGTGCCACGTATCTCCGCAACAACGACCTATGGAATACATTATGTATGGAAAAGGAGTCTGGGAGGGTCAAACGAAAAGACACAGGATTGAGAACCTCAGAAATCCTATACGGACCAATAAAATGAGGTTTAAATTTAGGAGAGGAAACCTTCATAGGAATATGACGAGAAGATAACCAAACCAGATCCCAACACGAAGTCGGGGACCCACACGGCGTCTGCGATTAGCGAAAAGTTGAGCTTTCTCCTGGGACAAGATCAAATTGTCCACTACCTGAGTCCAGATCTGCTGCAACCTATCCACCACAGAATCCACACCAGGACAGTCCGAAGACTCAACCTGTCCTGAAGAGAAACGAGGATGGAACCCAGAATTGCAAAAAAATGGAGAAACCAAGGTAGCCGAGCTGGCCCGATTATTAAGGGCGAACTCAGCCAACGGCAAAAAGGACACCCAATCATCCTGGTCTGCAGAAACAAAACATCTCAGATATGTTTCCAAGGTCTGATTGGTTCGTTCGGTCTGGCCATTAGTCTGAGGATGGAAAGCCGAGGAAAAGGATAGGTCAATGCCCATCCTACCACAAAAGGCTCGCCAAAACCTTGAAACAAACTGGGAACCTCTGTCAGAAACAATATTCTCAGGAATGCCATGCAACCGAACCACATGCTGAAAGAACAAAGGTACCAAATCAGAGGAGGAAGGCAATTTAGCCAAGGGCAACAGATGGACCATTTTAGAAAAGCGATCACAGACCACCCAAATGACTGACATCTTTTGAGAAACGGGAAGGTCAGAAATGAAATCCATCGAAATATGTGTCCAAGGCCTCTTTGGGACCGGCAAGGGCAAAAGCAACCCACTGGCACGAGAACAGCAGGGCTTAGCCCTAGCACAAATCCCACAGGACTGCACAAAAGTACGTACATCCCGTGACAGAGATGGCCACCAGAAGGATCTAGCCACTAACTCTCTGGTACCAAAGATTCCAGGATGACCAGCCAACACCGAACAATGAAGTTCAGAGATAAGTTTATTAGTCCACCTATCAGGGACGAACAGTTTCTCCGCTGGACAACGATCAGGTTTATTCGCCTGAAATTTTTGCAGCACCCGCCGCAAATCAGGGGAGATGGCAGACACAATGACTCCTTCCTTGAGGATACCCGCTGGCTCAGATAAACCCGGAGAGTCGGGCACAAAACTCCTAGACAGAGCATCCGCCTTCACATTTTTAGAGCCCGGAAGGTACGAAATCACAAAGTCGAAGCGGGCAAAAAATAACGACCAACGGGCCTGTCTAGGATTCAAGCACTTGGCAGACTCGAGATAAGTCAAGTTCTTATGATCAGTCAATACCACCACGCGATGCTTAGCTCCTTCAAGCCAATGACGCCACTCCTCGAATGCCCACTTCATGGCCAGCAACTCTCGATTGCCCACATCATAATTACGCTCAGCGGGCGAAAACTTCCTGGAAAAGAAAGCACATGGTTTCATCACTGAGCAATCAGAACCTCTCTGTGACAAAACCACCCCTGCTCCAATCTCAGAAGCATCAACCTCGACCTGGAACGGAAGAGAAACATCTGGCTGACACAACACAGGGGCAGAACAAAAACGACGCTTCAACTCCTGAAAAGCTTCCACAGCAGCAGAAGACCAATTAACCAAATCAGCACCCTTCTTGGTCAAATCGGTCAATGGTTTGGCAATGCTAGAAAAATTACAGATGAAGCGAAGATAAAAATTAGCAAAGCCCAGGAACTTTTGCAGACTTTTCAGAGATGTCGGCTGAATCCAATCCTGGATGGCTTGGACCTTAACTGGATCCATCTCGATAGTAGAAGGGGTAAAGATGAACCCCAAAAATGAAACTTTCTGCACACCGAAGAGACACTTTGATCCCTTCACAAACAAAGAGTTAGCACGCAGGACCTGAAAAACCATTCTGACCTGCTTCACATGAGACTCCCAATCATCTGAGAAGATCAAAATGTCATCCAAGTAAACAATCAGGAATTTATCCAGATACTCACGGAAGATGTCATGCATAAAAGACTGAAACACAGATGGAGCATTGGCAAGTCCGAACGGCATCACTAGATACTCAAAATGACCCTCCGGCGTATTGAATGCAGTTTTCCATTCATCTCCTTGCCTGATTCTCACCAGATTATACGCACCACGAAGATCTATCTTAGTGAACCAACTAGCCCCCTTAATCCGAGCAAACAAGTCAGATAACAATGGCAAGGGATACTGAAATTTAACAGTGATCTTATTAAGAAGGCGGTAATCAATACACGGTCTCAGCGAACCATCCTTCTTGGCTACAAAGAAGAACCCTGCTCCCAGTGGTGATGACGATGGGCGAATATGTCCCTTCTCCAGGGATTCCTTCACATAACTGCGCATAGCGGCGTGTTCGGGCACGGATAAATTAAATAATCGACCTTTAGGGAATTTACTACCAGGAATCAAATTGATAGCACAATCACAATCCCTATGCGGAGGTAGAGCATCGGACTTGGGCTCTTCAAATACATCCTGATAATCAGACAAGAACTCTGGGACCTCAGAAGGGGTGGATGACGAAATCGACAAAAATGGAACATCACCATGTACCCCCTGACAACCCCAGCTGGATACCGACATGGAATTCCAATCCAATACTGGATTATGGGTTTGTAGCCATGGCAACCCCAACACGACCACATCATGCAGATTATGCAACACCAGAAAGCGAATAACTTCCTGATGTGCAGGAGCCATGCACATGGTCAGTTGGGCCCAGTATTGAGGTTTATTCTTGGCCAAAGGTGTAGCATCAATTCCTCTCAATGGAATAGGACACCGCAAAGGCTCCAAGAAAAACCCACAACGTTTAGCATAATCCAAATCCATCAGATTCAGGGCAGCGCCCGAATCCACAAACGCCATGACAGAAAACGACGACAAAGAGCATATCAAGGTAATGGACAGAAGGAATTTGGACTGTACAGTACCAATGACGGCAGACCTAGCGGACCGCTTAGTGCGCTTAGGACAATCAGAAATAGCATGAGTGGAATCACCACAGTAGAAACACAGACCATTCAGACGTCTGTATTCCTGCCGTTCAACTCTAGTCATAGTCCTATCGCACTGCATAGGCTCAGGTTTAACCTCAGGCAGTACCGCCAAATGGTGCACAGATTTACGCTCGCGCAAGCGTCGACCGATCTGAATGGCCAAAGACAAAGACTCATTCAAACCAGCAGGCATAGGAAATCCCACCATGACATCCTTAAGAGCCTCAGAGAGACCCTTTCTGAACAAAGCTGCCAGCGCAGATTCATTCCACTGAGTGAGTACTGACCATTTCCTAAATTTCTGACAATATACTTCTATATCATCCTGACCCTGGCACAAAGCCAGCAAATTTTTCTCAGCCTGATCCACTGCATTAGGCTCATCGTACAGCAATCCGAGCGCCAGGAAAAACGCATCGACACTACTCAATGCAGGGTCTCCTGGCGCAAGAGAAAATGCCCAGTCTTGAGGGTCGCCGCGCAAAAAAGAAATAATAATCAAAACCTGTTGAATAGGATTACCAGAAGAATGAGGTTTCAAGGCCAGAAATAGCTTACAATTATTTTTGAAACTTAGAAACTTAGTTCTATCTCCAAAAAACAAATCAGGAATAGGAATTCTTGGTTCTAACATAGATTTCTGATCAATAGTATCTTGAATTTTTTGTACATTTATAACGAGATTATCCATTGAAGAGCACAGACCCTGAATATCCATGTCCACACCTGTGTCCAGAATCACCCAAATGTCTAGGGGAAAAAAAAAAGTGAACACAGAGCAGAAAAAAAAAAAAAAAATGATGTCAGAACTTTTTCTTTCCCTCTATTGAGAATCATTAGTTTGGCTCCTTGTACTGTTATGTTTGCTAATGACAGGTGTTATGAAGGCAATCCAGAAACACAATGTGCTTAGCGATCAGAGCGCACACAGTGATCTGACAAATACCCAAAAATACAAGAACGAGCTCTGAGACGTGGAAACTCTGTAGACTGCACACCTGATCCTATCCTAAACACAACTAAAAGCGGCTGTGGATTGCGCCTAACAACTACCTAGGCAACTCGGCACAGCCTAAGAAACTAGCTAGCCTGAAGATAGAAAAATAGGCCTGACTTGCCCCCGAGAAATTCCCCAAAGGAAAAGGCAGCCCCCCACATATAATGACTGTGAGTAAGATGAAAAGACAAAACGTAGGGATGAAATAGATTCAGCAAAGTGGGGCCCGATATTCTAGGACAGAGCGAGGACAGTAAAGCGAACTTTGCAGTCTACAAAAAACCCTAAAGCAAAACCACGCAAAGGGGGCAAAAAAAACCCACCGTGCCGAACTAACGGCACGGCGGTACACCCTTTGCGTCTCAGAGCTTCCAGCAAAACAAAAGACACGCTGGACAGAAAAAAGCAACAAAAAAGCAAAAAGCACTTAGCTATACAGAGCAGCAGGTCACAGGAACAATCAGGAGAAGCTCAGATCCAACACTGAAACATTGACAAGGAGCAAGGATAGCAGCATCAGGCGGAGTTAAGTAATGAAGCAGTTAACGAGCTCACCAGAACACCTGAGGGAGGAAGCTCAGGAGCTGCAGTACCACTTGTGACCACAGGAGTGAATTCAGCCACAGAATTCACAACAAAATACCATGGAGCATGTTATGGGGTCCATAAACCATAATGGAGCAGTGTACGGGGGCATATAATATGGAGCATCTTATGGGGGCCATAAACCATAATGGAGCAGTGTACGGGGGCATATAATATGGAGCATCTTATGGGGGTCATCAACCATAATGGAGCAGTGTATGGGGGCATATAATATGGAGCATCTTATGAGGGCCATCAACCATAATGGAGCAGTGTACGGGGGCATATAATATGGAGCATCTTATGGGGGCCATTAACCATAATGGAGCAGTGTACGGAGGCATATAATATGGAGCATCTTATGGGGGCCATCAACCCTAATGGAGCAGTGTACGGGGACATATAATATGGAGCATCTTATGGGGGCCATCAACCATAATGGAGCAGTGTATGGGGGCATATAATATGGAGCATCTTATGGGGGCCATCAACCCTAATGGAGCAGTGTACGGGGGCATATAATGTGGAGCATCTTATGGGGGCCATAAACCATAATGGAGCAGTGTATGGGGGCATATGCCATGGAGCATCTTATGGGGTCCATAAACCATAATGGAGCAGTGTACGGGGGCATATAATATGGAGCATCTTATGGGGGCCATCAACCATAATGGAGCAGTGTACGGGGGCATATAATATGGAGCATCTTATGGGGGTCATCAACCATAATGGAGCAGTGTATGGGGGCATATAATATGGAGCATCTTATGGGGGCCATCAACCATAATGGAGCAGTGTACGGGGGCTTATACTATGGAGCATCTTATGGGGGCCATAAACCTTTATAGAGCAGTGTACGGGGCATATAATATGGAGCATCTTATGGGGGCCATAAACCATAATGGAGCAGTGTAGGGGGGCATATAATATGGAGCATCTTATGGGGTCCATAAACCATAATGGAGCAGTGTACGGGGGCATATAAAATGGAGCATCTTATGGGGGCCATCAACCATAATGGAGCAGTGTACGGGGGCATATAATATGGAGCATCTTATGGGGGTCATCAACCATAATGGAGCAGTGTATGGGGGCATATATTATGGAGCATCTTATGAGGGCCATCAACCATAATGAAGCAGTGTACGGGGGCATATAATATGGAGCATCTTATGGGGGCCATCAACCATAATGGAGCAGTGTACGGAGGCATATAATATGGAGCATCTTATGGGGGCCATCAACCCTAATGGAGCAGTGTACGGGGACATATAATATGGAGCATCTTATGGGGGCCATCAACCGTAATGGAGCAGTGTATGGGGGCATATAATATGGAGCATCTTATGGGGGCCATCAACCCTAATGGAGCAGTGTACGGGGGCATATAATATGGAGCATCTTATGGGGGCCATAAACCATAATGGAGCAGTGTACGGGGGCATATACCATGGAGCATCTTATGGGGTCCATAAACCATAATGGAGCAGTGTACGGGGGCATATAATATGGAGCATCTTATGGGGGCCATCAACCATAATGGAGCAGTGTACGGGGGCATATAATATGGAGCATCTTATGGGGGTCATCAACCATAATGGAGCAGTGTATGGGGGCATATAATATGGAGCATCTTATGGGGGCCATCAACCATAATGGAGCAGTGTACGGGGGCATATACTATGGAGCATCTTATGGGGGCCATAAACCTTTATAGAGCAGTGTACGGGGCACATAATATGGAGCATCTTATGGGGGCCATAAACCATAATGGAGCAGTGTACGGGGGCATATAATATGGAGCATCTTATGGGGGCCATAAACCATATTGGAGCAGTGTATGGGGGCATATAATATGGAGCATCTTATGGGGGCCATAAACCATAATGGAGCAGTGTACGGGGGCATATAATATGGAGCATCTTATGGGGGTCATCAACCATAATGGAGCAGTGTATGGGGGCATATAATATGGAGCATCTTATGGGGGCCATCAACCATAATGGAGCAGTGTACGGGGGCATATACTATGGAGCATCTTATGGGGGCCATAAACCTTTATAGAGCAGTGTACGGGGCATATAATATGGAGCATCTTATGGGGGCCATAAACCATAATGGAGCAGTGTACGGGGGCATATAATATGGAGCATCTTATGGGGGCCATAAACCATATTGGAGCAGTGTATGGGGGCATATAATATGGAGCATCTTATGGGGGCCATAAACCATAATGGAGCAGTGTACAGGGGCATATAATATGGAGCATCTTATGGGGGCCATAAACCATATTGGAGCAGTGTACGGGGGCATATAATATGGAGCATCTTATGGGGGCCATAAACCATAATGGAGCAGTGTACAGGGGCATATACAGTAATATGGAGCATCTTATGGGGGCCATCAACCATAATGGAGCAGTGTACTGGGGCATATACTATGGAGCATCTTATAGGGGCCATCAACCATAATGGAGCAGTGTACGGGGGCATATACTATGGAGCATCTTATGGGGGCCATAAACCTTTATAGAGCAGTGTACGGGGCATATAATATGCAGCATCTTATGGGAGCCATAAACCTTTATGGAGTAGCGTATGGGGCATATGGATGGGAGCAGCAAATTACAGAACGGGGCGCAGGATGGCAGCAGCAGCACATGTCAGCATGGGGGCGCAGGATGGGAGCAGCCCATGTCAGAATGGGGGCGCAGGATGGGAGCAGCACATGACAGAATGGGGGCGCAGGATGGGTGCAGCACATGACAGGATGGGAGTGCAGAATGGGAGCAGCCCATGGCAGGATGGAGCAGCACATGACAGGATGGGGACGCAGGATGGAGCAGCACATACCAGGATGGAGACCATATAACAATATAAATACAGACTCGCAGTACATGAGACATGTATAATTCAATCCACCAATATGAAATATATAACAATCATATATACATAATCATGTTAAATATAAAAATATATAACACAAAATACCTGCAGTCATATTTCTGTAGGATGGGGATCAGTGGCTACACCACGATGCGCGTTTCACAGATAACACAATTTATGGTATATGTGAATAATGATACTTAATAATGGTTAACAGGACTTAAATATGAATAGCATATATACATGTATGGAACTGTTTCCTGCTGCTATCCATAAAGTGATGTGTGCTCTCTTCTAGACTCTGGAGTGAGCGAATGTGTCTGTCTGCTCTCTGCAAGATGTAGAAGATAGAGGCGATAATACCGGCGCTGTGCTACTGGCAGCCCATTGCAGCAGCAGCTACTCGGTTTGTAACAGTTTTACCTGTTTCCTGTTCTTTTGGACTTTCTTTTGGACCTTCTGAACTTTGACGGACCCCTAATTTTTAATCATGGATTGCTGGATGTTTTAGACCCTGTGGATCGCACTGTTCCTGCATGATGGACCACTGTGGGAAGGTGGAAATTACTTACCACTAGGGTTGAGCGACCTTCACTTTTATAGGATCGGGTCGGGTTTCACGAAACCCGACTTTTGGAAAAGTCGGGTCGAGTGAAATCGGCCGATCCTATAAAAAAGTCGGGGTCGGGGTCGGCCGAAACTCGAAACCCAATGCAGTGCATTGGGTTTCCATGGTTCCCAGGGTCTGAAGGAGCGGAAACTCTCCTTCAGGCCCTGGGATCCATATTTAAGTGTAAAATATAGAATTAAAATAAAAAATATCCTTATACTTACCCTCTGACGCGCCCTGGTACTAACCGGGAACCTTCCTTCCTTAGAATCAGCCTTCCAGGACCTTCGGTGACGTCGCGGGTGACGTCGCGGCTTGTGATTGGCCGCGCGGCCGCCCATGTGACCGCTCGCGCGGCCAATCACAAGCCGCGACGTCACCCGCGACGTCACCGAAGGTCCTGGAAGGGCTGATTCTTAGGAAGGAAGGCTGTCGGAAGGAAGCAGGGCGCTTCCGAGGGTGAGTATATTCCTATTAGGTATATACTCACCCTCGGAAGCGCCCTGCTTCCTTCCGACAGTCTTCCTTCCTAAGAATCAGCCCTTCCAGGACCTTCGGTGACGTCGCGGGTGACGTCGCGGCTTGTGATTGGCCGCGCGAGCGGTCACATGGGCGGCCGCGCGGCCAATCACAAGCCGCGACGTCACCGCGACGTCACGGCAAGGTCCTAGAAGCGCGGATTCGAAGGAGGAAGGCTGCCGGTTAGTACCAGGGCGCGTCAGAGGGTAAGTATTGCAATATTTTTTTATTTTAATTCTATATTTTACACTTTAATCTGAATTCCGATACCAATTCCCGATATCTTAAACATATCGGGAATCGGGATCGGAATTCCGATTCCAGATTCAAAAGATCGCCGACTTCATGGCCGACCCCCCACTGGGGTCGGGTCGGGTTTCATGAAACCCGACCTTGCCAAAAGTCGGCGACTTTTGAACAATTTCGACCCGTTTCGCTCAACCCTACTTACCACAACAAACCAAACACTCTTGGACATGCAGCTCTTGATCGCCACCCGTATCTGCCACTACTACATACTTCCCCGACAGGTACAGTACATGCAACTCCCAAATGGATACCAGTGATGATCAGTTATTAGCACCTTTGGACTTAAATCTAATACAACCACTGTCAAATACAGTTACGCAATACACACAGCTTCTACCTTGTTGGCTACTGATGCAGCCATCTAGTACAGAGGTGAACACTGGCACAGTCAGACACAGCGCGGACTGTAGCGAGGGAAAGGTTCACTGATCTTCTGGCTGTCCCAAAGCCCATTATTAAATGTGTTGTTTATTCAAGGGATCGACTTCTGGAGCTTAACAGGTTGAAGTCTTCTCCAGCAGTGGCCATACCACATATTCCTCGTGAAGTGTGGAGACTAGGGTTGAGCGACTTTTCTTTTTATAGGATCGGGTCGGGTTTCACGAAACCCGACTTTTTCAAAAGTCGGGTCGAGTGAAATCGACCGATCCTATAGAAAAGTCGGGGTCGGGGTCGGCCGAAACACGAAACCCAATGCAGTGCATTGGGTTTCTAATGGTTCCCAGGGTCTGAAGGAGAGGAAACTCTCCTTCAGGCCCTGGGATCCATATTTAAGTGTAAAATAAAGAATCAAAATAAAAAATATTGATATAATTACCCTCGGACGCGCCCTGGTTCTCACCGGCAGCCTTCCTTCCTAAGAATGAGCGCCTGAAGGACCTTCGATGATGTTGCGGCTTGTGATTGGTCGCGTGAGCGGTCACATGGGCGTCACGCGACCAATCACAAGCTGCGACGTCATCTAAGGTCCTTCAGGTGCTGATTCTTAGGAAGGAAGGCTGCGGGTTAGAACCAGGGCGCGTCCGAGGGTGAGTATATACCTATTAGGAATATACTCACCCTCGGACGCGCCCTCGGACGCTTCCTTCCTAAGAATTAGCGCCTGAAGGACCTTAGATGACGTTGTGGCTTGTGATTGGTCGCGTGACCGCCCATGTGACCACTCACGTGACCAATCACAAGCCAGGATGTCATCAAAGGCCCTTAAGGCGCTCATTCTTAGGAAGGAAGGCTGCCGGTGAGAACCAGGGCGTGTCTGAAGGTGAGTATATCAATATTTTTTTATTTTTATTCTTTATTTTACACTTAAATATGAATTCCGATACCGATTCCCGATATGTTAAACATATCGGAACTCGGTATCGGAATTCCGATTCCAGATCAGAAGATCGCCGACCTCATGGCCGACCCCACACAGGGGTCGGGTCAGGTTTCATGAAACCCGACTTTGCCAAAAGTTGGCGACTTCTGAATCTGGCCGACCCGTTTCGCTCAACCCTAGTGGAGACCTTTCAGAGGCTGCAGAGCAGGTAAAAAGTTGAAGTCCAGGAGAAGGTTTAAACGAGCAGTACCATCAATTATAAAGGGTAATGTACTCTCGCTGGGAAATAAGATGGATGAACTGCTAGCTCTGTGTAAAACCCAGACATAGTTCAAGGTATGCAGTCTCATGTGCTTTACAGAAACCTGGTTACTTGGGGAGGTCCCTGATTCAAGTGTCTTGACTCCAGGGTTTCACATGGTCCAGGATGATAGAGGCAAAGCTATGTTTGGTAAGAAGAAGGGTGGTGGGGTACTATTAATAACAGATAGTGTAATCAGCGGGATATTAACTTTAAGGAAAGTCACTGCAGTCAAAACATTGGACCACATCTCGTTTGAAGTCATTTTGAGGGGTCTATATGATAGAAAATACCCAAGTGTGACACCATTCTAAAAACTGCACCACTCAAGGTGCTCAAAAACACATTCAAGAAGTTTATTAACCCTTCAGGTGTTTCACAGGATTTTTTGGAATATTTAAATAAAAATGAACATTTAACTTTTTTTCACAAAAAATGTATTTCAGCTCCAATTTGTTTTATTTTACCAAGGGTAACAGGAGAAAATGGATGACAATAGTTGTTGTACAATTTGTCCTGAGTACGCCGATACCCCATATGTGGGGGTAAACCACTGTTTGGGCGCATGACAGAGCTCAGAAGCGAAGGAGCGCCATTTGACTTTTCAATGCAAAATTGACTGGAATTGAGATGGGACGCCATGTTACGTTTAGAGAGCCACTGGTGTGCCTAAACATTGAAACCCCACACAAGTGACACCATTTTGGAAAGTAGACCCCCTAAGGAACTTATCTATAGGTGTGGTGAGCACTTTGACCCACCAAGTGCTTCACAGAAGTTTATAATGCAGAACCATAAAAATAAAACATCATATTTTTTCACAAAAATAATATTTTCACCCCCAATTTTTTATTTTCCCAAGGGTAAGAGAAGAAATTGGACCCCAAAAGTTGTTGTACAATTTGTCCTGAGTACGCTGATACCCCATATGTGGGGGTAAACCACTGTTTGGGCGCATGGGAGAGCTCAGAAGGGAAGGAGCGCTGTTTGACTTTTCAATGCAAAATTGACAGGAATTGAGATGGGACGCCATGTTGCGTTTGGAGAGCCACTGATGTGCCTAAACATTGAAACGCCCCACAAATGACACCATTTTGGAAAGTAGACCCCCTAAGGAACTTATCTAGAGGTGTGGTGAGCACTTTGACCCACCAAGTGCTTCACAGAAGTTTATAATGCAGAACCGTAAAAATAAAAAATCATATTTTTTCACAAAAATAATTTTTTGCCCCCAATTTTTTATTTTCCCAAGGGTAAGAGAAGAAATTGGACCCCAAAAGATGTTGCATAATTTGTCCTGAGTACGCTGATACCCCATATGTGGGGATAAACCACTGTTTGGGCGCATGGGAGAGCTCTGAAAGGAAGGAGCGCCGTTTGATTTTTCAATGCAAAATTGACAGGAATTGAGATGGGACATCATGTTGCGTTTGGAGAGCCACTGATGTGCCTAAACATTGAAACCCCCCACAGGTGACACCATTTTGGAAAGTAGACCCCCTAAGGAACTTATCTAGATGTGTGGTGAGCACTTTGACCCACCAAGGGCTTCACAAAAGTTTATAATGCAGAGCCGTAAAAATAAAACAAAAATTTTTTCCCACAAAAATAATTTTTTAGCCCCCTGTTTTGTATTTTCCCGAGGGTAACAGGAGAAATTGGACCCCAAAAGTTGTTGTCCAATTTGTCCTGAGTACGCTGATACCCCATATGTGTGGGGGACCACCGTTTGGGTGCATGGGAGGGCTCGGAAGGGAAGGAGCACCATTTGGAATGCAGACTTAGATGGAATGATATGCAGGCGTCACATTGCGTTTTCCGAGCCCCTAATGTACCTAAACAGTAGAAACCCCCACAGGTGACACCATTTTGGAAAGTAGACCCCCTAAGGAACTCATCTAGATGTGTTGTGAGAGCTTTGAACCCCCAAGTGTTTCACTACAGTTTATAAAGCAGATCCGTGCAAATAAAAAATATTTTTTTTCCACAAAAATTATTTTTTAGCCCCAGTTTTGAATTTTTCCAAGGGTAACAGGAGAAATTGGACCCTAAATCTTGTTGTCCAATTTGTCCTGAGTACGCTGATACCCGGTGTGTTGGGGGGAACCACCGTTTGAGTGCATGGGAGGGCTCGGAAGGGAAGGAGCGTCATTTGGAATGCAGACTTAGATGGAATGGCCTGCAGGCGTCACATTGCGTTAGCATAGCCCCTAATGTACCTAAACGTTGAAATCCCCCAAAAGTGACCCCATATTGGAAATTAGACCTCCCAAGGAACTTATTTAGATGTGTTGTGAGAACTTTGAATCCCCAAGTGTTTCACTACAGTTTATAACGCAGAGCCTTGAAAATAAAAAATCTTTTTTTCCCACAAAAATTATATTTTAGCCCCCAGATTTCTATTTTCCCAAGGGTAACAGGAGAAATTGGACCCCAAAAGTTGTTGTGCAATTTGTCCTGAGTATGATGATACCCCATATTTTGGGATAAACCCCTGTTTGGGCACACGGGAGAGCTTGGAAGGGAAGGAGTACTGTTTTACTTTTTCAACGCAGAATTGGCTGGAATTGAGATCAGACGCCATGTCGCGTTTGGAGAGCCTCTGATGTGCCTAAACAGTGGGAACCCCCCAATTCTAACTGAAACCCTAATCCAAACACACCCCTAAACCTAATCCCAACGGTAACCCTAACCACACCTCTAACCCAGACACCCCCCTAACCCTAATCCCATCCCTATTCCCAACCATAAATCTAATCCTAACCCTAACTTTAGCCCCAACCTTAATTGTAGCCTTAACTCTAGCCCCAACCCTAACCCGAACCCTAACCCTAGCCCCAACCCTAACCCTAGCCCTAGCCCTAACCCTAGCCCTAGCCCTAACCCTAACCCTAGTCCTAACCCTAACCCTAGCCCTAACCCTAACCTGTTGTGAATTCTGTGGCTGAGTTCACTTCTGTGGTCACAAGTGGTATTGCAGTCTCTGGGCTTCCTCCCTCAGGTGTTTTGGTGAGCTCGTTGGCTGCCTTGCTATTTAGCTCCACCTGAGTCTGTCTTCCTTGCTCCTTGTCAATGTTGCAGTGTTGGATCTGAGCTACTGCATCTTTCCTTGGGCCTGCTGCTCTGCTAGATAAGTGCTTCTAGTTTGTTTTCTGTTTTTTTCTGTCCAGCTTGCTATTGTCTTTTGCTGGAAGCTCTGAGAAGCAGAGGGGTGCACCGCCGTGCTGTTAGTTCGGCACGGTGGGTCTTTTTGCCCCTTTGCGTGGTTTTCGTTTTAGGGTTTTTGTAGACTGCATAGTTCTCTTTGCTATCCTCGCTCTGTCTAGAATATCGGGCCTCACTTTGCAGAATCTATTTCATTCCTACGTTTGTCTTTTCATCTTGCTAACAGTCATTATATGTGGGGGGCTGCCTATTCCTTTGGGGTATTTCTCTGAGGTAAGTCAGGCTTGTATTTCTATCTTCAGGCTAGTCAGCTCCTCAGGCAGTGCCGAGTTGCATAGGTAGTTGTTAGGCGCAATCCACTGCTGCTTATAGTTGTGTGAGGATAGATCAGGTACTGCAGTCTACAGAGATTCCACGTCTCAGAGCTCGTCCTATTGTTTTTGGTTATTGCCAGATCTCTGTATGTGCGCTGATTACTGCACGCTGTGTTGCCTGATTGCCAGCCATAACAGTACAAGGAGCAACACCAATGATTCCCAATAGAGGGAAAAAAGAAATCCTGACATCATTTTTTTTTCTTAGCTCTGTCTTCAGTCTTTTTTTTCCCCTAGACATTAGAGTGCTTCAGGACACAGCTGTGGACATGGATATTCAGGCTCTGTGCTCCTCAATGGATAATCTCGTTGTAAATGTACAAAAGATTCAAGATACTATTGATCAGAAATCGATGCTAGAATCAAGAATTCCGATTCCTGATTTGTTTTTTGGTGACAGAACTAAGTTCCTGAGCTTCAGAAATAATTGTAAGCTATTTTTGGCCTTGAAACCTCATTCTTCTGGTAATCCTATTCAACAGGTTTTGATTATTATTTCTTTTTTGCGCGGCGACCCACAGGACTGGGCGTTTTCTCTTGCACCAGGAGATTCTGCATTGAGTAATGTTGATGCATTTTTCCTGGCGCTCGGATTGCTTTACGATGAGCCTAATTCAGTGGATCAGGCTGAGAAAAATCTGCTGGCTTTATGCCAGGGTCAGGATGATGTAGAAGTATATTGTCAGAAATTTAGGAAATGGTCAGTACTCACTCTGTGGAATGAATCTGCACTAGCGGCTTTGTTCAGAAAGGGTCTCTCTGAAGCTCTTAAGGATGTAATGGTGGGATTTCCTATGCCTGCTGGTTTGAATGAGTCTATGTCCTTGGCCATTCAGATCGGTCGTCGCTTGCGCGAGCGTAAATCTGTGCACCATCTGGCGGTACTGCCTGAGAGTAAACCTGAGCCTATGCAGTGCGACAGGACTATGACTAAAGTAGAACGGCAAGAACACAGACGTCTGAACAGACTGTGTTTCTATTGTGGTGATTCTACTCATGCTATTTCTAATTGTCCTAAACGCACTAGGCGGTTCGATAGCTCTGCCGTTATTGGTACTGTACAGTCCAAATTCCTTTTGTCCATTACCTTAATGTGCTCTTTGTCATCGTATTCTGTCATGGCGTTTGTGGATTCAGGCGCTGCCCTGAATCTGATGGATTTGGATTATGCTAAACGTTGTGGATTTTTCTTGGAGCCTTTGCGGTGTCCTATTCCGTTGAGAGGAATTGATGCTACACCTTTGGCCAAGAATAAGCCTCAGTACTGGGCCCAGCTGACCATGTGCATGGCTCCTGCACATCAGGAAGTTATTCGCTTTCTGGTACTGCATAATTTGCATGATGTGGTCGTGTTGGGGTTGCCATGGCTACAAACCCATAATCCAGTATTGGATTGGAACTCTATGTCGGTAACCAGCTGGGGTTGTCAGGGAGTACATGGTGATGTTCCATTTTTGTCTATTTCGTCATCCATTCCTTCTGACATCCCAGAGTTCTTGTCGGACTTTCAGGATGTATTTGAAGAGTCCAAGTCTGATGCCCTACCTCCGCATAGGAATTGTGATTGTGCTATCGATTTGATTCCTGGTAGTAAATTCCCTAAGGGTCGTTTATTTAATTTGTCCGTACCTGAACACACCGCTATGCGCAGTTATGTGAAGGAGTCCCTGGAGAAGGGACATATTCGCCCATCGTCGTCACCATTGGGAGCAGGGTTCTTTTTTGTAGCCAAGAAGGATGGTTCGCTAAGACCGTGTATTGATTACCGCCTTCTTAATAAGATCACTGTTAAGTTTCAGTATCCCTTGCCATTGATTTCTGACTTGTTTGCTCGGATTAAGGGGGCTAGTTGGTTTACTAAGATTGATCTTCGTGGTGCGTATAATCTGGTGAGAATCAGGCAGGGAGATGAATGGAAAACGGCATTTATTACGCCCGAGGGTCATTTTGAGTATCTGGTGATGCCGTTCGGACTTGCCAATGCTCCATCTGTTTTTCAGTCTTTTATGCATGACATTTTCCGTGAGTATCTGGATAAATTCTTGATTGTTTACTTGGATGACATTTTGATCTTCTCAGATGATTGGGAGTCTCATGTGAAGCAAGTCAGAATGGTTTTCCAGGTACTGCGTGCTAATTCCTTGTTCGTGAAGGGATCAAAGTGTCTCTTCGGTGTGCAGAAAGTTTCATTTTTGGGGTTCATCTTTTCCCCTTCTACTATCGAGATGGATCCGGTTAAGGTTCAGGCCATCCAGGATTGGACTCAGCCGACATCTCTAAAAAGTCTGCAGAAATTCCTGGGCTTTGCTAATTTTTATCGTCGCTTCATCTGTAATTTTTCTAGCATTGCCAGACCATTGACCGATTTGACCAAGAAGGGTGCTGATTTGGTTAATTGGTCTTCTGCTGCCGTAGAAGCTTTTCAGGAGTTGAAGCGTCGTTTTTGCTGTGCCCCTGTGTTGTGTCAACCTGATGTTTCTCTTCCGTTCCAGGTCGAGGTTGATGCTTCTGAGATTGGTGCAGGGGCGGTTTTGTCACAGAGAGGTTCTGGTTGCTCAGTGTTCAAACCATGTGCTTTCTTTTCCAGGAAATTTTCTGCTGCTGAGCGTAATTATGATGTGGGCAACCGAGAGTTGCTGGCCATGAAGTGGGCATTCGAGGAGTGGCGTCATTGGCTTGAGGGTGCTAAGCATCGCGTGGTGGTATTGACTGATCATAAGAACTTGACTTATCTCGAGTCTGCCAAGCGCTTGAATCCTAGACAGGCCCGTTGGTCGTTATTTTTTGCTCGTTTTGATTTTGTGATTTCATACCTTCCGGGCTCTAAAAATGTGAAGGCGGATGCTCTGTCTAGGAGTTTTTTGCCCGACTCTCCGGGGTTATCTGAGCCGGCGAGTATCCTCAAGGAAGGAGTCATTGTGTCTGCCATCTCCCCTGATTTGCGGAGAGTGTTGCAGAAATTTCAGGCTAATAAACCTGATCGTTGTCCGGCCGAGAAACTGTTCGTCCCTGATAGGTGGACTAGTAAAGTTATCTCTGAACTTCATTGTTCGGTGCTGGCCGGTCATCCAGGAATCTTTGGTACCAGGGAGTTGGTTGCTAGATCCTTCTGGTGGCCATCTCTGTCACGGGATGTGCGTGCTTTTGTGCAGTCCTGTGGAATTTGTGCTAGGGCTAAGCCCTGCTGTTCACGTGCCAGTGGGTTGCTTTTGCCCTTGCCGGTCCCGAAGAGGCCTTGGACACATATTTCGATGGATTTCATTTCTGACCTTCCCGTTTCTCAAAAAATGTCGGTCATTTGGGTGGTCTGTGATCGCTTTTCTAAAATGGTCCATCTGGTGCCCTTGGTTAAATTGCCTTCCTCCTCTGATTTGGTGCCTTTGTTCTTCCAGCATGTGGTTCGTTTACATGGCATTCCTGAGAATATTGTTTCTGACAGAGGTTCCCAGTTTGTCTCGAGGTTCTGGCGAGCCTTTTGTGGTAGGATGGGCATTGACCTATCTTTCTCCTCGGCCTTCCATCCTCAGACTAATGGCCAGACCGAACGAACCAATCAGACCTTGGAAACATATCTGAGATGTTTTGTTTCCGCTGACCAGGATGATTGGGTGTCATTTTTGCCGTTGGCTGAGTTCGCCCTTAATAATCGGGCCAGCTCAGCTACCTTGGTCTCTCCATTTTTCTGCAATTCTGGGTTCCATCCTCGTTTCTCTTCAGGACAGGTTGAGTCTTCGGACTGTCCTGGTGTGGATTCTGTGGTGGACAGGTTGCAGCAGATCTGGACTCAGGTAGTGGACAATTTGACCTTGTCCCAGGAGAAGGCTCAGCTTTTCGCTAATCGCAGACGCCGTGTGGGACCCCGACTTCGTGTTGGGGATTTGGTTTGGTTATCTTCTCGTCATATTCCTATGAAGGTTTCCTCTCCTAAATTTAAACCTCGTTTTATTGGTCCGTATAGGATTTCTGAGATTCTCAATCCGGTGTCTTTTCGTCTGACCCTCCCAGACTCCTTTTCCATACATAATGTATTCCATAGGTCGTTGTTGAGGAGATATGTGGCACCTATGGTTCCATCTGTGGAGCCTCCTGCCCCTGTTTTGGTGGAGGGGGAATTGGAGTATATTGTGGAGAAGATTTTGGATTCTCGTGTCTCTAGACGGAAACTCCAGTATCTGGTCAAATGGAAGGGTTATGCTCAGGAAGATAATTCCTGGGTTTTTGCCTCTGATGTCCATGCCCCAGATCTTGTTCGTGCCTTTCATGTGGCTCATCCTGGTCGGCCTGGGGGTTCTGGTGAGGGTTCGGTGACCCCTCCTCAAGGGGGGGGTACTGTTGTGAATTCTGTGGCTGAGTTCACTTCTGTGGTCACAAGTGGTATTGCAGTCTCTGGGCTTCCTCCCTCAGGTGTTTTGGTGAGCTCGTTGGCTGCCTTGCTATTTAGCTCCACCTGAGTCTGTCTTCCTTGCTCCTTGTCAATGTTCCAGTGTTGGATCTGAGCTACTGCATCTTTCCTTGGGCCTGCTGCTCTGCTAGATAAGTGCTTCTAGTTTGTTTTCTGTTTTTTTCTGTCCAACTTGCTATTGTCTTTTGCTGGAAGCTCTGAGAAGCAGAGGGGTGCACCGCCGTGCTGTTAGTTCGGCACGGTGGGTCTTTTTGCCCCTTTGCGTGGTTTTCGTTTTAGGGTTTTTTGTAGACTGCATAGTTCTCTTTGCTATCCTCGCTCTGTCTAGAATATCGGGCCTCACTTTGCTGAATCTATTTCATTCCTACGTTTGTCTTTTCATCTTGCTAACAGTCATTATATGTGGGGGGCTGCCTATTCCTTTGGGGTATTTCTCTGAGGTAAGTCAGGCTTGTATTTCTATCTTCAGGCTAGTCAGCTCCTCAGGCAGTGCCGAGTTGCATAGGTAGTTGTTAGGCGCAATCCACTGCTGCTTATAGTTGTGTGAGGATAGATCAGGTACTGCAGTCTACAGAGATTCCACGTCTCAGAGCTCGTCCTATTGTTTTTGGTTATTGCCAGATCTCTGTATGTGCGCTGATTACTGCACGCTGTGTTGCCTGATTGCCAGCCATAACACTAACCCTAGCCCTAACCCTAACCCTAGCCCTAGCCCTAACCCTGACCCTAACCCTAACCCTAACCCTTGCCCTAGCCCTAACCCTAGCCCTAACCCTAACCCTAACCCTAATGGGAAAATGGAAATAAATAATTTTTTTTTATTTTTTTCTATCTAAGGGGGTGATGAAGGGGGGTTTGATTTACTTTTATAGTGGGTTTTTTAGCGGCATTTTATTATTGGCAGCTGTCACACACTTAAAGACGCTTTTTATTGCAAAAAATATTTTTTGCGTTACCACATTTTGAGAGCTATAATTTTTCCATATTTGAGTCCACAGAGTCTTGTGAGGTCTTGTTTTTTGCGGGGCGAGTTGATGTTTTTATTGGTAACGTTTTCGGGCACGTGACTTTTTTGATCGCTTTTTATTCTGATTTTTGTGAGGCAGAATGATCAAAAACAAGCTATTCATGAATTTCTTTTGGGGGAGGCGTTTATACCGTTCCGCGTTTGGTAAAATTGATAAAGCAGTTTTATTCTTCGGGTCACTATGATCACAGCGATACCTCAATTATATCATTTTTTTATGTTTTGGCGCTTTTATACGATAAAAACTATTTTATAGAAAAAATAATTATTTTGGCATCGCTTTATTCTCAGGACTATAACTTTTTTATTTTTTTGCTGATGATGCTTTGTGGCAGCTTGTTTTTTGCGGGACAAGATGACGTTTTCAGCGGTACCAAGTTTATTTATATCTGTCTTTTTGATCGTGTGTTATTCTACTTTTTGTTCGACGGTATAATAAAGCGTTGTTTCTTGCCTCGTTGCAAAAAGTGTGTTGCATGCATCTTGCAACCAAAGACCGATAATGAAACATATATAGAAAGATGTCACAGTGTGTCACACTGCATCAGCAAAAAAAAGCATTAGCTCCAATGTTGCAATGTGCTACATGACACATGTTGCCATGTTGCCTTAGCTTAAAGGTTCACTTATTTTTCCTTCCACAGATGTGATATTGAATCATTTTTCTCTATGAAAGATGATAAAGTCTAATATTTTTGACTCATTTGGTCTTCTTTATTAGTAGTGATGAGTAGGGTTGTGCTAAATGGATCGGACAATTTCAAAAATCGCTGACTTTTGGCAAAGTCTGGTTTCATGAAACCCGACCCGATCCTAGTGTGGGATCGGCCATGAGGTCGGCGATCTTCGTGCCAAAGTCGCGTTTCGTATGACGCTTTCAGCGCCATTTCTCATCCAATGAAGGAGGACGCAGAGTGTGGGCAGCGTGATGACATAGGTCTCGGTCCCCACCATTTTAGAGAAGGGCATTACAGTGATTGGTTTGCTTTCTGCGGCGTCACAGGGGCTATAAAGGGGCGTGCACGCCAACCGCCATCTTACTTCTGCCAATCTTAGCATAGGGAGAGGTTGCTGCAGCTTCATCAGAAGAAGGGATATAGTTAGGGAGTGAAGATTAACCCCGAAACTGCTTGTGCTGTAGCGATTTCTACTGTTCAACACCACCTTTTCTTTGCAGGGATAGTGGATTTTTTTTTTGTGCATCAGCGCTGTAGCTTATTAGGCTGCCTTATAAGGCTCCCTGATAGCTGCATTGCTGTTTGTACAGCGCTGTGCAAACCAACTGCTTTTTTAAAAGCAAAAATCCTGTTGTTCCTTTCTGCACAGTTCTCTTGTTTCTTTGTCCACACTTTTGTGTGCAGCAGTCCTTTTTATTGCTGCCATACTTGTCCTTTGATCATTGTAGGGAGATTGAAATTGTACTACAGCCCTTGTATTTTTTTATTTATCTGCCAGCCATTTTCTGCCACTTACATTGTGTAGTGTAATACACAGGGCCTGTTTTTTGCTGCAGTCTCCCCCCAAAAAAGGGAGATTTAAATTGCCAACAAGTTTCTATACGTCATTTCTGTTTGTCGTATATCTGCCAGCCACGTTCTGCCACTTACATTGTGTAGTGTAATACACAGGGCCTGTTTTTTGCTGCTGTCTCCCCTCCAAAAAAGGGAGATTTAAATTGACAAGTTTCTATACGTCAGTTCTGTTTGTCGTATATCTGCCAGCCACGTTCAGCCACTTACATTGTGTAGTGTAATTCACAGGGCCTGTTTTTTGCTGCACTCTCCCCCCAAAAAAAGGGAGATTTAAATTGACAACAAGTTTATATACACCTTCGATCTTGTTTAACAGTACCATAGTACCACGTAGATCTGGGGATTTATTATGATGGAATATAGGCCGAACTGTTTGGACAAATGTCTTTTTTCGGCCTTACTAACTTTGTTACTATGTTACTATATAACGGTTGTTATTTTGGTTAGATTTTTCCAAAAAATGAGGAAGTCTGGTGGAAGAGGCCGTGGGCGGTCGTTGCCAGCTGGTACTGATGGTGGTGGTGGTGGTGGAGCATCTGGTGGTAGTGGGAAAAGCAAAATAGCACCTAAGGCTGGAGGTGTTGAGCCAGTGTCATCGTCTGGCTACACAATGCCTTGAAGGCTCCCTTATCTGGGAGTAGGAAAACCGATTTTAAAGCTGGAGCGGCAGGAAAAAGTTTTGGCTTTCCTTGCTGACTCAGCCTCTAGCTCTTTCTCCTCCTCTTCAGAAAGTTCGAAATATAAAAGCAACGAGTCG
Organism: Ranitomeya imitator; assembly: GCF_032444005.1. Taxonomy (NCBI): domain Eukaryota; kingdom Metazoa; phylum Chordata; class Amphibia; order Anura; family Dendrobatidae; genus Ranitomeya; species Ranitomeya imitator. Next base: position 628,146,165 of record NC_091284.1, read on the forward strand.
TCAGTGGATGCTCCCGGTCAGGAACAAGTCGCTTCCTTGTGTCCTTCACCCAAAGTAAAAGTGAAGGATGCGGCAGGCAACTCTACAGTTTACTCCATGGAGCTCTTTACACATACCGTGCCAGGGTTAGAAAGGGAAATAGTTAACAGCCCATTACAAGATGAATCGGACATGGAGTGCACAGATGCACAGCCACAGCTAGATTATTATGCTGTTCCATTGACCCAGATCACTACATTGCCCTCGCAGTGTACTGAGCCAGAATCTGACCCTGATGAGACTATGGTGCCCCGTCCCGAACGCTATAGCACCTTACACGGTGACACAGAGGAAGGTGCACATGACATTGAAGAGGAGGTGATACATGACCCAGTTGTTGACCCAGATTGGCAGCCATTGGGGGAACAGGGTGCCGCTGGCAGTAGCTCTGAAGCGGTGGAGGATAATCCGCAGCAGGCATCTACATCGCAACAGCTTTCATTTGGCAGGCCTGTATCTGGCCAAAAATGTTTGACATAACCAAAAACACTTTTAGGACAGCGTGGAAATCTGGTGAAAGGAGAACAGCGTGCAATGCCTGAAAAGGTATTTGATAGTAGGAAGAGTGCAGTGTGGGAATTTTTCAACCAAGATCCGAATGATCAGTGCAAAGTTAACTGTAAGAAATGCTCAAAGACTTTTAGCAGAGGGAAGAATGTCCAAAATTTAAATACAATGTGCATGCGTAGACATTTAACCAGCATGCACTTGCAAGCCTGGACTAACTACCAAATGTCCCGTACTGTTGGTGCACCCGCTCAGAATGAATGTAGTCAGCAACACTACATTGCTTCCCTCACTGTAAGTCCACCGGTTAGGACTTCACCAACAGCAAATATGGAGGTATCGTTACAAGGCCAAAGCAGTCAGGAAATCACAAGTTTCTTGGTAGGAAACACTGTATGTAGGCCAACATCAAGAATGCCATCACCAACCCTTTCTCAGTCTACCATGTCCACCACCACCCCTGCTAGTTCCACCATATGCAGCTTTACAGTCCAGCTCACCCTACAAGAGACTCTCGTTAGGAAAAGGAAGTACTCATCCTCTCATCCGCGTACACAGGATTTGAACGCCCACATTGCTAGACTAATCTCGTTAGAGATGATGCCCTACCAGTTGGTTGAAAGCGAAGCTTTCAAAGCCCTGATGGCCTATGCAGTACCACGCTATGACCTACCCAGTCGACACTTCTTTGCAAGAAAAGCCATCCCAGCCCTCCACCAGCATGTCAAAGACTGCACTGTCCATGCACTCAGGCAATCAGTCAGTAGAAAGGTGCACCTCACAACAGATGCTTGAACCAGTAGGCATGGTCAGGGACATTACGTGTCCATCACAGGGCACTGGGTTAATGTGGTGGATGCGGGGTCCACAGGGGACAGTCATAGTGGGACAGTTCTGCCTAGCCCATGGTCTAGGACACAGTTGGCAGTAGGCATTCGACACCCCTCCTCCTCCTCCTCCAGAAGCGAAAGCTCATCCACAGAGCGCAGTCGCCCGACCACTCCATCCACAGCTGCCAGTGTTGCACACGAGGTGTCACATTACGGAACAGCTAGTGGTAAGCATCAGCAGGCTGTGTTGGAAATGAAGTGTTTGGGCGACAACAGACACACCGAAGACGTACTGGCCGAGTACTTGCGGCAAGAAACTCAGTCATGGCTGGGCAGTGTACATCTTGAGGCAGGCAAGGTAGTCAGCAATAACGGAAGGAATTTTATGGCTGCCATAGCCATTTCAGAACTGAAGCACATACCTTGCCTGGCTCACACCTTGAACATGGTGATGCAGTGCTTCCTGAAAAACTATCCGGGGTTACCAGCACTGCTCCTGAAGGTGCGAATACTTTGCTCACACATCCACCGGTCGCCCGTACACTCCAGCCGTATGCTGAACCATCAGCGGTCGCAAAAGCTTCTCCAGCACCGCCTAATAAACGACGTTGCAACAAGGAAGAACTCCACACTGCACATGCCTCAGAGGCTGTGCGAACAGAGGCGTGCTGTAATGTATTTGTGGGAGGATACACATACACGGGCAGGCAATTGGATGGCAGACATGGAGTTGTCTGGTGTGCAGTGGTTGAAGCTACAAGACCTCTGTCAAGTCCTTCAGTGTTTTGAGGAATGCACACGGCTGGTAAGTGCAGATGATGCCATCATAATCATGAGCATCCCACTAATGCGTCTGCTGATGCAAAGTTTGACGCACATTAAGGAGCAGGCGTCTGCGGCCGAGGAGGAGGGATGCCTTGATGACAGTCAGCCATTATCTGCTCAGGGAACTCTCCTGGACGAGGTGGCGGATGAAGAGGAGGAGGAGGAGGATGATGCGGATGAATATTTATGGGAGGAGGATGCTTCTCAGGGGGCAATAGAACCTGGTGGCGTTGCAAGGTCAGATACAGGGTTTTTTCGGGAGACAAGTGATGTTGATTTGCAAGAAAGTGCTCCTCAACTCAGCACAAGCAGTGAATTGCACCTGGAACATTGGCCCACATGGCTGATTATGCCTTGCGTATCCTAAAAAGGGACTCCCGCATTATAAAAATGATGACCGATGACGAATACTGGTTGGCCTGCTTCCTGGATCCACGATATAAAGGTAAATTACAAAATATCATGCCACATGAGAACCTTGAGCAAATATTGGCTACCAAACAAGCAACTCTTGTAGACTGTTTTGTTCAGGCATTCCCAGCACACAGCGGCGGTGATGGTTCTCACACGAGCTATAGGGGGCAACATGGCAGAGGTGTTAGAGGTGCACAAATCAGAAGTGGCATTGGACAGAGGGGTTTTATGGCCAGGTTGAGGAGTGATTTTGCAATGACTGCAGACACGACAGGTACTGCTGTATCGATTCAAAGTGACAGGAGACAGCATTTGTCCAGTATGGTTATGAACTATTTTTCCTCCCTTATCGATGTTCTCCCTCACAGGTCATTCCCCTTTGATTACTGGGCATCAAAAATAGACACCTGGCCTGAATTGGCAGAATATGCATTACAGGAGCTCGCTTGCCCAGCTGCTAGTGTGCTATCAGAAAGAGTCTTCAGTGCTGCTGGTTCAATACTGACCGAAAACAGGACTCATCTGGCTACCCAAAATGTTCATAATCTAACCTTCAATAAATGAACCAATCATGGATTTCAAATTATTTTGCCCCATCTTCCCCTGCTGACACGTAGCTTGCCTGAAAAATGTGTTGCTTTTGGCCTCCTCTTACTGACTGCTCCAATTCCTCCATTTGCAGCTGCTGAATGTCCACCATAGGCCATTTTTATACCTCCCTAAATGGTCTGACTCCCCCCACAGGACCGTGGTCACCACTTGGCGCAAGCACCCGTGCGAGTGCCGTTTGCCCTGACAGGTGGGTGTGCCCACTTTTGGGCAATGGCACTGGCACAGGGTCCCTCATAGTACAATGAAGTGTCTCTGATGGTGGTGGTGCACACCCAACATCAGACACACCGTTGTAATATGAGGGGCCCTGTGCCAGTACCGCCGCCCACGAGAGAGTGTCCCCCCCAGCTCGAACAGTGCTCTACCACTTGCAATACTTACCTCTCCCTGCTCCACCACTGTGTAGTCTGTGCTGTTAAATCCTTCAATGGCTCTGCCAATACAAATTTGTTGAAATGATAGATGATAGTTAAAATATACAGGGGCCCAGGCCTCCATTTAGACCAGTTAATACTTTGCGCCTACTACCACTGTCTGCTACTCAGCAGAGGAGCCCACCCCAGTACCTAGCTATGCTGCCTGGTTAGTCCTGTTACCAATTTTGAACTGCATTTAGCCTACTTTATTATTTGGGCCTACTAACTGTATCTGGCTGCCACTCATTTCAGATGTCCTCCGTTGAACAAAGCTAAGCCGCCTGTTTACTCCTGTTACCAATTTTGAACTGCTTTGAGCCTACTTTTTTATTTTAGGCCTACCAATTCTGTCTGCGCCACTCATTACAGTTGTCCTCCACTGAACAAAGCTATGCCACCTGTTTAGCCCTGTTACCAATTTTGAACTGCTTTTAGCCTACTTTTTTATTTTAGGCTTACTAAGTCTGTCTGCGCCACTCATTACAGCTGTCCTCCAATGAACAAAGCTATGCCACCTGTGTACTCCAGTTACCAATTTTGAACTGCATTTAGCCTACTTACTTATTTAGGCCTACTAACTGTGTCTGCCTCCCATTACAGTTGTCCTCCACTGAACAAAGCTGAGCTGCCAGTTAACTCCTGTTTAAAATATGAAACTGCATTTAGCCTACTTGTTTGGTTGGGCCTACTAACGGTGTCTGCAGCTCCTTGCTTTTCTCCTCCACTGAACAAAGCTGAGCCTCAATTTTCATCCTGTTTCAGATATTAAACTGCATTGGGCCTACTTGTTTGATTGGGCCTTCTAACCGTGTCTGCCGCTCCTTGCTTTCCTCCTCCACTAAACAAAGCTGAGCCGCCTGTTTACACCTGTTACCAATTTTGAACTGCATTTGGCCCACTTTATTACTTGGGCCTACTAACTGTGTCTGCCACTCATTACAGTTGTCCTCCACTGAATAAAGCAATGCCGCCTGTTTAGTCCTGTTACCACTTTTGAACTGCATTTAGCCTACTTTGTTTTGGGTCTTTATCTGTGTTTCCTCCTCATCCTGCCCATTGGCCAGCCACTGCTAGATGAGTCTTCTGTTAGATTGACCAAGACCACTACATTCCCCTTTCACTCTACACAGCCAGAATCTGACCCTGCTGAAAGTCAGGTTCCCCTTCCCGCATACTATACCACCTTACACGAGGACAAAGAGGAAGGTGCAGATGAAAGTGCAGGTTCCTTCATCAGGTGGGGGGGCATACTCGTTGGCACTGGCACAGGGCCCCTTATTGTACACAAAAGTGTCTCTGGCAGTGGGAGGCGCTGCCCGCAGTCAAACACACCGCCGTACTATGAGGGGCCCTGTGCCAGTGCCAACTAGTGGGCCCCCCTGCTTGCTCAGGATTGCAGCACTTGCAAAGTTGAAATACTTACCTCTCCCTGCTCCACTGCCGTGACGTATTCTGCGTTTCCCGGGCCCACGAAAATCTTGAGCCAGCCCTACCCCCCCACAACTTTAACCAAATGAGCCCCTGTTTTCAATGCCTAACTATTATTATAAAGTAAATTAAGATTGACAAGCTTCAGTAATACGAATTGATGTTTTTGGCATTAAAATGGACACTGTAGGTATTTTCCTGTCCTCCACTCACTGCCGACTTTGATTCCCCATTGACTTGCAGTGGGTTTCTTGTTTCAGCCGACCCCCGACTTTTCACAATAATCGGCCTATTTCACCCGACCCGACTCAAAATTCGGGTTTTGCGAAACCCGAAACGATCCTAAAAAAGTAAAAGTCGCTCAACTCTAGTGATGAGCGAATATACTCGTTACTCGAGATTTCCCGACCATGTTAGGGTGTCCTTCAAGTATTTTTTAGTGCTCGGAGATTTAGTTTTTATTGCCGCAGCTGAATGATTTACATCTGTTAGCCAGCATAAGTACATTTGGGGGTTGCCTGGTTGCTAGGGAATCCCCACATGTACTTATGCTGGCTAACAGATGTAAATCATTCAGCTGCGGCAATAAAAACTAAATCTCCGAGCATGAAAAAATACTCGGAGGACACCCGAACATGGTCGGCAAATCTCGAGTAACGCGTATATTCGCTCATCACTATTTATTAACTTATAGAACTTATGTGAAAATCTGACATAGTTTTAAGTCAAATATATGCAAAAATATGGAAAATTCTGATTGTCCACAACCTTTAAAGCAGTACTGTATGCTGGCAACTTGTTCCTATATTTACTTGAAGCAAAAGCTTCAAGCGTAATGTGAACTGAGCCTTATTTAGACACGTATCCCCTAATTCAATCAAGAAAGACAAAGCCTAAAGGTAACATAGAAGCCAACAATTTATCCAAAGAATTGGACTTTACAAGTAGGATAGATTTTTAGCTATGTCAATCAAACCTAAGCCGAAGACTTTGTTATTATTTTCCTCCTAAATTATAACTTCCCTTTCTGTTGGACCGAGCTAGAAAATTGAAAAGCTATTTTACATTTTAATATTCTTTATTGAAGATTTTGAATAATTTAATATAGAACAAATGGACATGTATCATCTTTGTCAATCACTGCTACTATATTACTGCACCCTATTCTATCTGTATGCTAATGAGATTAGATTTGCACTTTCAATCTTCTAAAACAGAAAGCCACAACATTGGCACATTGACTTTGTCTCCTGTTATACGTTTTACTAAACTACAGTACTGCATGTGTACATAGACCAAATAAATAAATTATATGTGTGCATAACTTTTGTGAGATTCTTGAATTTACTTTTTTATTTTCATTTCTGGAAAGCATTGAGTAACATCAGAGCATTGCTGTAACTTTTTTTTACTTAAATCTTCTGAATTATAATAATTGCAGGTGACATGATATTATGAGGTTTGTATTATTGAGCAGAAAGATGTCTGTTCCTTTTGCACAGATGAAAATTGTGCATGTGTGAAAAGCAGGCTGTATACTGTTTTGCCTTTTACATGTTGATTTAGCTTCTTGTTTGTCAAAAATACACCCTGCTTTCCTTTTTAGATTACTTTAGGATGTAATATCAACACTGATCACAAATGTTCTTTGACTTATCACATCTACAGTATTTTCGACAAGAAAGTACTGTAGAAATGCAATCTGTGTAAAAAACTTTCCATCTACATTGTCCTCTGAATAAAACTGGGTACAATTTTGAACATAACAGGCAATCCCCACATGGATTCAGGCTGTCTAGAATGCAGGTGCGACGACTCTAACATAATCTCTGAGCGCGCCCAAAATACTTGGAGACCACTTGAGCATGCTCAGAAAACCGGAGTAATGAGAACACTTGCTCATCCCTAATCTGTGGCAGTTTCACCATTCACAGTCAAAAGACAAACATCAGCATAATGGTCAAGCAAGCCTATTTTACATATTTCAAAGTTTAACTTGAAAATCAAGAAAAGTCTTGGACCTCACACAAGGTGCGTGAGCAGTGTTTAGAGATTTTAGAGATGTGGATGAAGGGAAACGTGATAAGGTGACATTTGATATACCTATGGTTTTGGAGAGAGCCAGGGAACTAGTCTGATTGCCGTATGTGGAGTCGGGAAGGAATTTTTTTCCCCAATGTGGAGCTTACTCTTTGCCACATGGGGTTTTTTTGCCTTCCTCTGGATCAACATGTTAGGGCATGTTAGGTTAGGCTATGGGTTGAACTAGATGGACTTATAGTCTTCCTTCAACCTTAATAACTATGTAACTATGTAACTATGTAACAGATCATTCCAGTAACTGCTATGTTTGTAAAGTGTGTAAAGTGAAAACTTCAAGATATAACAAAAAAAAATATATAAAATAGAGTATCCATGCCTACTACCAGCTATCTGTCCAGTGCCTCATTCAGATGAAATCCCAGTGGCTGTTTTTCTTGAACGAACCCCTGTTCTTCATGGTGTAGAACAAAGTGACAGCAATGGGAAAGATTTTGAAATTGAAGATATTTCAGTTTGTAAGAGATTTGACCAGCATGAGTTAATAATTTGATATGTGACTTGGTACTGTCAAACAAGGGTTCAGGACCCCTCCCATTAAGACTGCATGAGAAAATTTTGCTTGAATATGGAGCAAAGGTACCCTACTTTCGATCCAGAGAAAGTGCATTTCTGCAATACTTTAGAAGCAAAAGTGGCTTTATGTATTTCCAGAACATGCAAGGTTAAACTGAGGAATTGTGAATTCCATTCTATAACGCAAATGAATAGTGACCATTCAGCGATAATACAAAGCAAAGCTTAAAATTTGTGTTACTCCACATTGGCAATGTACATTTGGTGCTGCCACAATTGGCTATCCAGTTTCTCTTTCTAAAGAATATAGAGACAAAGTCAATGAGTTGTTGCAATATCACAAACACAATTGGATCATCTGTGTTGACCTTAAAATTGTATGCGTGTTTCTTGGTCAGCAATGTGGATGCACCAAGTATCCTTATTTTCTGTGCATGTGAGACAGTAGAACTCATGAGAAGCATTGGTTGGAGAGGAATTGACCTTCAAGATCTGACTTCAAACTTGGTAATCCAAACACTCTACATGAGACAGACAGAAATATTATTGTATGATGCAATTCGTAAAAGCTTGTAATTTCAAAAACTAAAGGCCTCCGTGTTTGATGGTTCACAGATTTGGCAGCTCATCAGAGATGAAAATTTAGTTGGGACAGTATCAGAACTTCAAAAGCATGCTTAGTTGTCATACAAAGACCTTGTCAAGGACTGTCTTGTGCAAGGAAACAATTACACTGAAATTGTCCAAAAGTTCTTGGAGAGCTACAAAATGCTTTGTTGCAACATGAGCATCAAGGTGCATTTTCTGCATAGCTATATTGCTTACTTCCCTGAAAACCTTGGTGTAGGCAGGGATGAGCAAGGTGAATGGTTGCACAAAGATTTGAAGGTTACAAAGGGACTTTATCAGGCTGGATGGGATGTATATATGATAGCTGACATATGTAGAGCATCAGGCAAGACTGTCCACATATTGAATATTCCAGGAAAACTATAAGCATAAATTTTTGCTGTAACTGTTATCTAACTTTATTTCTTGTATGCACTTTGACTTACAGTAACAATGTATCCTGTGTTCAAACAAAAAAGCTTTAAATAAATATTTTATTCAAGTTATGTTTTGCATTATTTTCAACTGAATGTACATTTGTACGGTATGAGAGACCAAGGGACGGCATCATGTAGCTAAAAAAGTTGTTGTGATAGAGAAGAACTGTGGTCACTTTTGGACTACGATACCAAAAATTAATAAAAAAACAATGAGCCATAGGTCTCCCTGAGGCATTAAATCCAAAAAGATCTCAAGGTTTTTGGAATTGAAATATGGCATGCCGGCAGCTTAAAAGGGTTTTTCTCTTTAAGATGTTTGTTTCCATCGTCAGATAGTTATAAATAACTAACTATGCTGTATTCACCTTCCTCCATTCCACTATCGAGTTTCGGCCACTGGTCCCAAGTTTACTAGTCCGCTAATAGTGATCTCCTACCGTCAATTCACTAATTTTATCACAAAATATATCAAGCTGTCCAGTAAGTTACAAAATGTTATGTTCAGGATCTCTGCTTCTACATTATGCTGTTTTTAGAAAAGGTGGCATAAACCTGGTAACATATTCCTTTCAATTTTTTCATAGAAAGTTTGGTTGAATAGAGATCACAATATGGATAAAAACATGCTTAATGTACACACATTTTCTTCAGAAGTGCTGGATAGAAATGAGAGAATTGATGAGGATCAAATTTGAGTCAAATTTCTTGAAATCTGTAGTTCTATATGACTTTAAATACTGTTTGATTTGCTTAGCAATAAATAAAATACATTTTCACAGAGTGCAAGCAAGGAGGGGCAGTATTAATCCCATTAATGCTAATTTTGCAAATAAAGCTTATTCTTAATTTAACGCAACGGAGGATATGCACCTCTGTAACATATACCTTCAGACATCCAAAATATCCAGACATCCAAAGAACCAAAGACCTTTACAAAATGACAGCCAGCTACACTTTGCAGGATATCTGCAACATTATAGCTCCATTGTGAGGGACACAGGTTTGATATACTATACGATGCCAGCTTAGGGGACCATGACCCCGGCTGCAAGAATACCGATCTGCTTCACTGACCATCACTGAACCCATGGATATATTTGGAGTAGTCAAGATTTGGACCCACTGGTCACCTGGCTCCATGGAGATGTTCTGAGAAGCCAGGATGTGCCCCTCAGGTCACCTGGCCTTGTGTCTTAATGGACTGTCAGTTTCCTAAGCATTTCCTTACCTCCTTGTGTGTGCCACAGGTGGGGGTAGTTGACCCTGGAAGCTCTGAAGTCACAGCTGGTCTTATCCTGGCGATTCAGCGGAAGCATGAGACTGCAATTTTGCACCATCTTGGGTAATTTGCTGAGACTTTTTGATGCGTTTGCCTATTTTGTGGTTCAATAAAGTATTGACACACTTGTTTACCCTCACCCTGTGTTGTCTGAGAGGAATTATGCACATGGCAAAATGAGAGCGGATGTTGGGTAGTATGTGCCCTGCTGCATGTGGTTTTGGCTAGTGGAGTATATCACCTGCTGACCCCCGTGACTCCGCAACCAAGTTAACCATCTTGCTGAATTGGTCTGCCACCACCCATACTACAGTACTACTATCATAATAAGGCAAATTCATGATTAAATCCATAGACAAATTAGACCAAGGTTGAAACCGAACCTTCTTGGGCAAAAAAAACCTTGCCGAGGCCTGGTGAGAGGCTTTAGACCTGTCTCAAACTTTACACTTAAGGACATACTCATCAATATTCATTTGACCACTCTGAAACCAAATTGACCTGGAAACAACGCTCCAGGTGGCAGAGGAACCAGTATGCCCAGCCAACACAGAGTCATGCTCTTCATTAAGAAGATTAGTGAGAAGTGAGGATGCCACAAAAAGCTTGCTGGGTGGCATGCCCTCTGGTGCACCAACTTGAGTTTCCACAATGCACTGTCTGAAATCAATCATCAGAGCATTCACCACCTCTTCACTAAGAATTTTGACTTGATTTTAGTCCCTCAACTCCAGAGCAAAACTTTGAGATAAAGCTTTAGCCTTAATATTCTTAGAATCAGGAAGATATGTCACAGAGAAATCAAGCCAAGAAAAAAAAAGAGCGCCCACCAGGCCTGTCTATTATTTAAGCATTTAACAGTGTTAAAATACAGTACATGTTTGTGATCAGTAAGGCTAGGTTCACACTAGCGTTGCACCGCCCTGCGTCGGCGACGCAACGCGCGACGCACGTAAAAACGCGCGCAAACGCGCGCAAAAACGCGCGCGTTTTGCGACGCGTGCGTCGTTTTTGACGAAAATCGGACGCACAGAAAATGCTACATGTAGCGTTTTCTTGCGTCCGACGCTAGCGTCGGAAACGACGCACGTGGCGAAAAACGCCACCAAAACAACGCACGCGTCCCCTATGTTAAACATAGGGGCGCGTCGCCGCTGCGTCGCCGCTGCGTCGCCGACGCAACGGCGGCGCAACGCTAATGTGAACGTAGCCTAAAGACATTTACTCCATGTCTAGCCCCCTCCAACCAAACCCAAACCCAAACCCAACCCAAAAATTTCGGATATCGCCGATTCCGATATCGGAAACCAATGCAAGTCAATGGGACAAAAATATTGGAACGAAAATAAACCCTTTCTGTCCTTGTAGGTTAATTCTACATGAAGGAAAACAACTAAGAATAATGTAGAATATATTGGGGGAGGTAGAGGAGACATTAAAGGCATAGAGGTCTAACCCAATCAAATGTAATAGCAGGAATTAATTTTTTTTAAGACGTTAGGAGTTACAAAGATATTGACTATGTTAAGCTATTTTAGATTTTGTCAGATATTTATATTTCACGCTCTTTACCTTCTTTTTTACTTCTCCCACACTTTCTCCTTCATCATCCTCAGCAGCAGCTTCTTCTTCACCTTCTTCCTATTATTCTTTTTTTTTACATTCTTCATATTCTTCTTATTCAACTATTATTCTTCTTCATATTCTACTTCTTCATCTTCTTCATAATCTTCTTCTTCATCATATTCTTATTTGTGACAGGCATTCCTGTAGTTGTTATCTATAAAAGTTTGAAGATTACACCTTCCATTCTGCCTGTCACAAAAGATTTACAACAGGATTTTTCAGCGTTCAGTTTTGCCTGCAGCAGCAGGTATTTTCCAGGGGCACCATGGGGAGGAACGGACTCACCCCCATACACTGCTTAGTCTTCTTCTGCATATAATTTAGATAATATCTTTTGCTCTGATTTTTAGTCTTATGCTTAATGTTCTTCTGCTTTTTGTTCTGCAGCTTCTTGTTCTTCTGCTTCTTGGTCTTCTGTCTCTTGTTCTTCTGCATCTTGGTGGTTGTCTTCTTGTTCTTTGTCCTTTTGGTCATCTTCTTCAGGGTCATCTTCTTGGTCTTCTTCGGGGTGGTCTTCAGGGTCGTCATCTCCAGGGTCATCGTTTTCGGGGTCATCGTCTTCTTCCGGGTTGGTCTTCAGGGTCATCGTCTCCAGGGTCGTAGTTTTCGGGGTCGTCGTCTTCTTCGGGATGGTCTTCAGGTTAGTCATCTCCAGGGTCATCGTTTTCGGGGTTGTCGTCATCTTCGGGGTGGTATTCAGAGTCATCGTCTCCAGGGTCATCATTTTCGGGGTCGTCGTCTTCGGGGTGGTCTTCAGGGTCGTCATATTTAGGGTCATCGTCAGGGAGATGCAGACCAAAAACCATTTCAAAAAGCTTGAACTTGGAAATGTAGCAGAAGGAACAAGAGCCAATGGAACTACCAAGGACCAGCTGATGGTACTGGAACCCAGTTACTAATCAGGAGGTACCCGTGCCAGAAAGCACTACCAAGGACCAGCAGACGTTGGTGGAACTCGGATACCGAGAAGGAGGCACCTAAGCCAAAGGCTCTGTCTGGAACCAGCTGACGTTACTGGAACCTAGGGGGACATATTCAAGATTGACTTCCAAAGAACGATGTAATGGTATTGGAACTCAGATAGGCATCAGAAGGTACACATGACAAAAAAAAAAGTTGCAAGGCCGCGAGTCGGCCGGAGTTACCAAAACCCACGGTCCTACAGAAGGAGCTTGTCTGATTTGCATTACAGAACCAGCCTTCATTGCCAGATCCCGCAGCACACATAGGAAGCACCTAAATTGCAGGCCCCATAGAGTCGGCTAACCTGAGCGCAGCATGACAGGACAATGTATTGGAGGCAAAGTGACGTTGACACTACCCAGAAACAGCTAGCGGTGCTGGAACCAGGCTGGGCAGGAAGGAGTACCCGTGCCAAAGACACTCCTGAGCAGCAACTGGTGGTGTTGGATCCCAGGGTAAATACTAGAAACAGAGTGGAGGCAGAGGCGTAGTTGGAGCAAGTTTATTATCTGTAGTAATGGGAGTGTGGACGGAGCAGGAGATATTGCTACACACACAGCAGGGGATCAGCTGACGTTACTGAACCCCAATAACACTGGAGCATGTGTTGACTGTGCAGACGGCACTTCTGAGCAGCAACTGGTGGTGTTGGAGCTCAGGGATTACATTTTAGGTGGTGGAAACATGAACACAACAGGAGACCTGGATACTGTTGCCAACCAATTTTTTACTCTGGAAAAGTAGTGGCAAATTCCTGCAAGATCCATGCTTTGTTATTTTTCAGGAAAGTAAGCCGGTCAACGTTATAGGAGGATAGTCGCATGCGACGGTCTGTTAGTACACCACCTTCGGCACTAAAGACGCGTTCTGAAAATACACTATCAGCAGGGCAAGCCAGCACCTCCAATGCATACTGGCTAAGCTCTGGCCATGTATCCAGCTTACAGACCCAAAACTTGAAGGGGGAAGAGCCATCAGGGAGAACACTGAGAGGGCAAGACATGTAGTCTGTCACCATCTGACTGAAATGTTGCCTCCTGCTGACTGGAGCTGTCTGTGGTTGTGTAGATATTTGTGGTGGGGACACAAAACTTTGCCACTTTTGGGCCATGCTGGTCTTGCCTTGTGCTGAGGCTCTGCTTCTGCTACCTCTTTATGAAGAGCTTCCTCCACTGCCTCGACGCACTGAGCTGCTTATTAAAGCACTAGCAGCACTGCTCTCGGGTGGAATGGAGAACAAGAAGAAATGCACCAGTGTGTCTTGGTACTCCCGCATTTTACGCTCCCGGATCAATGATGTTATGAGTCTTTGCAAGTTGTCCCGGTAGCAAGGATCTAGGAGGATGTACACCCAATAATCAGCCGTGTTGAGAATGTGGGCGATGCGGCGGTCATTTCTCAGGCACTGCAGCATAAAATCAACCATATGCTGCAGACTGCCAACTGGCCAAGAAACGCTGTCCCCTGCTTGAGGCATCATCTCTGCCTGCTCTGTATCACCCCATTCTCGCTGTACATACTGACTACTAGAGCATTGTGTACCTCACTCCTCTGGACAGATGTCTTCCTCTTCCATTGACTCCTCCTCATCCTCCTCACAAAGTGTGCCCTGCCTAGGCTTTTTGTGAGGAACCACGTTGTCCAGAAGCAGATGGCATTTGTGACTCCTCATCCTCCACCTCTTCTACAACCTCCTCCCTAAGGCTACTTTCACACTAGCATCGGTACGGGGCCGTCGCCATGCGTCGGCCTGACGTACCGATGCAAACTGCGAAAAAAATGAACAATGGGGCAGTGGATGCAGTTTTCCAACGCATCCGCTACCCCATTGTAAGATCCTGGGAGGAGGGAGCGGAGTTGCGCCTGCGCAAGCGCGGTCAGAAATGGCAGATTCGATGCACAAAAAACGTTACATGTATCTTTTTTTGTGCCGACGGTGCGCCAAAACATGACGCATCCGTCGCACGATGAATGCAACTTGTGGCAATATGTCGCAATACGTAGCTAATGCAAGTCTATGGAGAAAAAATGCATCCTGCAGGCAATCTTTGCATGATACGTTTTTTCTCCAAAACGATGCATTGCGACGTCTGTCACACGACGATAGTGTGAAAGTGGCCTTAGCGCTTGCAGTGTTTTTTCAAGCATGCAGATAAAGGGGATAGTCATGCTGAATAGTGCATCATCTGCATTCGCCATCCGCGTTGAATCATCGAAGGCATGCAATACGTGGCAGATGTTCTTCATAGAGGCCCACTCAGTGGTGGTGAAGTGTGAATGGCGCGCAGTGCGACTTGTTTGCGCCTAATGCAGCTGGTACTCCATTACTGCTGCCTGCTGCTCACACAACATCTCCAACATATGTAACGTTGAATTCCACCTGGTGGGTAGGTCACATATGATGCAATGTTCCAGAAGGCGGAATCGGCACTGCAGAGCTGCAATGCGCGATCTTGCCATGCTGGAACGCCGAAAGTGAGCGCACTGTATGCGGAAGTTGTTCAGTAGTGCATCAAGATCCGGATAGTCCCTCAAAAAACTCTGCATGACCAAGTTGAGCACATGTGCCAGACATATGATGTGAGTGAGGTTGCCTAGGGCCATAGCTGCCACCAGATTACGGCCATTGTCACACACTACCATGCCTGGCTGGAGATTCGCTGGCACAAACCACACGTCACTCTCCTGTTTGATGGCATTCCAGAGCTCCTGCGCTGTGTGGCTTCGATTTCCCAAAGAAACTAATTTCAGTATGGCCTGTTAACGTTTGGCCATGGCTGGACTCATATCGGTCATAACAGGTAAGCATTCACGGGTCAAGGTGGAGGTAGACCGTGACGGCTCCTGCAGCGATGATTCAGGGGAACTGTAGTATGAGGAGGAGGCAATGTGTAGAGACTGGATTCCTGCAATACTTGGAGTTGGCAGAACCTGTACAGTGCCACTCGCAAGATCTGTACCTGGCTCCACAACATTGACCCAATGGGAAGTGAGGGAAAGGTATCGCCCCTGTCCATGGTGACTGGTCCATGCATCGGTGGTGAGGTGGACCTTGCTACTGACGTTGTTTAGAAGTGCATGTTTAATGTTTCCCTCCACATGCTTTTGCAGGGCAGGGACTGCTTGCCTGCTGAAATAAAAGTGGCTGGGCACGTTGTATTGTGGGACTGCCAATGCCATCAAGTTATAAAAGGTGTCAGTCTCAACCAGCCTGAATTACAGCATTTCAAGGGACAGTAGTTTTGCAATGCCAGCATTCAGAGCCTGTGCTCGGGGTGGTTTGCCAAGAATGGCCGCCTTTTCTCCCATGCCTGTGCTACCGATGGCTGTAGATTGGGCTGGGAGTGTGAGGATAACTGGGAACGTGGTGCTGTGGGTGGAATTACTTGGAATTACTTGGTCTGCACATGTTTCCACATATTTGTGGTATTGAGATTGCTGACACTTTTCCCTCTTTTCACTTTCTGATTACACAGCTTGCATTTGACAAAGCAAATGTCATCTGCAACTGTGTAAAAAAATGACCAGGCACTGCAAGTCTTGGGAACGCCCGTTTTGGGTTTTGGAAGAGGCATGCTCCTAATGGGTGCTGAAGTGGAGGCTACAGGCAACAGAGTCTGCCCTCTCCCTTTCCCTCCTTTTTTGGCCGTTCGGGGAATCTCTTCCTCAGAGCTGCTCCCACCACCTTCCTGTACCTCACGCCATGATGGGTCATGGACCTCATCATCTACACTACACTCTTCAATCGACTGCTTCTCCTGGGTAGTCTCAACAGCACAGTACGCACAAGAAAGTGGCACCTGAGTCTCCTCATCAGATGTGTACTGAGATGTGCTGACCATTGGCACTGGCCCACCCGCCTCTTCAGATTCAGAGAGAGAAAGCTGTTGTGCATCACTGCATACTACCTCTTCTTCTAATTCTCAAATGCTGCTTGGCAGGACCCCTCTTTCCAAGCCAACAGAGAACAGAAGTAGAGATAGCTCCTGTCCAGGGCTCTCTGACTGCCTGGGTAAGTTGGCAGGTGGTGAAGAGACAGATGGGTGCTCTTCAGTGCTCTGGACCTGAGAGGATCTGGAACTAATTGAAGTTGATGCATTAGCTGGCACCCATCTGACAAAGGCTTCAATTTGTTTGTCCCACAGCAGTGGTATACGGCGAGCTCCTACAAAGCTGCGCATAAAGGACTGTTCCCTGGTAAAACTGGGGGATGCTGAGTCACTGGCGCCCGCAGCAGGCACAGAATCCCCACATGCTCCCCTGCAGAAACTCCAAGCCCATGACCATGTGCCTTACTCCCTGCCTTCTTCATCTTGGTAGACTGATAAAGATACACAGAAAAGTACTAAGGGCTTAGTGTGCTTATTCCTGAACAGCTGCTAACAGGTATAAGAAACACTAATTTTATAAAGTGTGAACTAGACTTTAATATGAGCTAATGTGGCCTACACAACTGTAAAGTGGAGTGTTTGCTGAACTTTATTAACTTTTTGTTTTTCACAAAAAGACACTGGATGTGCCCAAAGATGTAAAACCTATAGTATCACAAACTTTTTGCAGCTATTACAATGCAGGAAGGTAACCTACAATGCAATAGATGAGGTTCCAAAAAATAGGCTAATACTAATCTGGCTGGAGCTGCAGGGCACAAGCCAGCAGAATGGCTCCTCTATCTACTCCTATTTAGTGTTTTCAAGCAATCTAGCTGGATACGGATGGAACCACACTAATAGGAGAAATCAGGGAAAATGAGCTGCACTAATGAAAAAAGTATAATGTATGAGGCAGTGACGCACGCTGAGCAGACTACAACCGGACGTGGCTGCAGAACACAACTACAGTGTGAGCTGCACTCACACACACAGACCTCGCAGACAGCCATGAACAGTGCTGCAAGGCTGCAGAAAAGCTCCTCTATCTACTCCTATATATCCTAGCTGGATACGGATGGAACCACACTAATAGGAGAAATGAGGAAAAATAACCTGCACTAATGAAAAAAAGGACAATGTATGAGACAGTGACGCACGCTGAGCGGACTACAACCAGAGGTGGCTGCAGAACACAAGTACAGCATGAGCTGCACTCACACACACAGACCTAGCAGACAGCCGTGAACAGCACTGCAAGGCAAAAGAAAGCTTCTCAATTCTCACACAGCGGTTGCTAAAGTAGCCTGGGTAAAGCACAATAAAGCAAATTGATAGCTCAAACTGTCCCTCAGAGTCAGAACAGCAGCATCCTGTCCCTAAGTAAATTCACAGGAGAGTGAAATCAAAATGGCGGCGGCGGCTTTTATAGTGCATCATGACATCATTTCAGCAGCCAATCACAGCCATGCCATTAGTTAACATGCCTAACATGCATAACAGGATGTGCCTACACTTCTTAGGATTCCTCATTGGCTGAATAAAATCAAACTGGCTCATTGCATTATGGGAACTTCCGATTCCGGTATTCGATATTGTAAAAGTATCGGAACTCAGTATCGGACCTCCGATACCCGATATTTGCAGTATCGGAATGCTCAACACTACTCACGACACATCTAGATAAGTTCCTTGGGGGTCTGATTTCCAGTATGGGGTCACTTGTGGGGGGATTTCTACTGTTTAGATACATCAGGGGACCTGAAAACGCAATATGTAACCCGCAGACCATTCCATCAAAGTCTGCATTCCAAAATTTCGCTCATTCCCTTCCAATCTCTACAATGCGTCCAAACAGTGGTTTACCCCCACATATTAGGTATCAGCATACTCAGGACCAATTGCACAACAACTTTTAGTGTCCAATTTCTCCTGTTACCCTTACAAAAATAAAAAATTGGTGCAAAAATTGGTTCATTTTTGGGAATTTTTTTAAATATTTTTATGGCTCAACTTCATAAACTTCTGTGAAGCACTTAGGGTTCAAAGTGGTCACCACACATCTAGATAAGTTCCCTAGAGGGTCTACTTTCCAAAATGGGGTCAATTTGGGGGGTTTCCACTGTTTAAGGGCATCAGGGGCTCTCCAAACGCGACATGGCGTCCGATCTCAATTCCAGCCAATTTTGCATTGAAAAGTCAAACGGCACTCATTCCATTCCAAGCTCTAGAATGCGCCCAAACAGTGGTTTAATACCACATATGGGGTATCAGCGAACTTAGAACAAATTGCACAACAACCTTTGAAGTCCAATTTCTCCTGTTACCCTTGGGAAAATAAAAAATTGGGGGCAAAAAGATCATTTTTGTGAAAAAAAATATGATTTTTTATTTTTATGGATCTACATTCTAAACTTCTGTAAAGCACTTGGGGGTTCAAAGTGCTCCCCACACATCTAGGTAAGTTCCTTAGGGGATCTATGTTCTAAAATGGTGTCGCTTCTGGGGGTTTTCACTGTGTAGGCACATCAGGGGCTCTCCAAACGCGACATGGCATCTGATCTCAATCCCATCCAATTTTGCACTGAAAAGTCAAACAGCACTCCTTCCCTTCCAAGCTCTGCCATGCACACAAACAGTGATTTATGCCAACATATGGGGCATCGGCAAACTCAGGACAAATTGTACAACAAATTTTGGGGTCCAATTTATCCTGACACCCTTGGTAAAATAAAACAAATTGGATCTGATTACATTTTTGTGAAAAAAAGATTAAATGTTCATTTTTTTCAACATTCCAAAAATTCCTGTGAAGCACCGGAAGGGTTAAAAAACTTCTTGAATGAGCTGCTGAGCACCTTGAGGGGTTCAGATTTTAGAACGGTGTCACTTTTAGGTATTTTCTATCATATAGACCCCTTAAAGTGACTTCAAATGTAATGTGGTCCCTAAGAAAAAAATGGTGTTGTAAAAATGAGAAATTGCTTGTCAACTTTTAACCCTTACAATTCCCTAGCAAAAAGAAAAAATTTGGTTCTAAAATAGTGGCTGATGTAATGTAGACATGTGGCTAATGTTACTTGTATGTTGCGCGACATATCTTTGTAATTTAAGGGCATGAAAATTCAAAGTTGGAAAATTGCGAATGTTTTAAAACTTTGCCAAATTTCTGTTTTTTTAACAAATAAACGCAAGTCATATCAAAGAAATGTTACCACTGTCATGAAGTACAATATGTCACGAGTAGTGGTAAGTATTCCGGTACCTCAAATATCGGGTATCGGCCAATATTCTCTGTATCGGATTTCCGATACGGAGTTTCGATATTTTTAAGATATCGGATACCGGAATCAGAAGTTCATATAGTGCAATGATGCACTATAATGGAGTGTGAGCGGTGCGTGGGTGGAGACTACGTCTGTGTGTGCGGGCGGGGTCTGTTCGTGACCATGGGGGGGTCTGAGCAGGCCTGCCAAGGGTCAGTATGGGCCTCTTGGGGGTCTGTGCGGCCTGTTGCGGGTCTGTGCGGCCTGCTGAGGGTCTGTATGGGCCTCTTGGGGGGTCTGTACGGCCTGCCGAGGGTCTGTGCGGCTTGCCGGGGGTCTGTACGGGCCTCTCTGGGGTCTGTGCGGCCTGCCGGGGGTTGTGCGGCCTGCCGGGGGTCTGTACGGGCCTCTTGGGGGTCTGTGAGGCCTGCCAGGGGTCTGTGCGGCCTGCCGGTGGGTCTGTACGGGTCTCTCTGGGGTCTGTCCAGGTGTGCAGGCATCGTCCGATGGGACTACAAGTCCCATCGGGCTATGCCTGCTACAATGGCAGTGATTGACACATTAGCCAATGATTAAAATAACAAACAACCAATATAATCCCTGATCCGCAGAAATCCACGAGTGTCCCATGGTGATCTCCCGAGGAGAGCGGCAGCATCACCTAATGCGACCGCTCTCCATGGGCTCCAGGAACACAATGAAGGGAGGAAGGTATCCTTCCGCACTGTATTCCTCCGCCGCTGTAAAAAAATAGTCCCTAGTCTCACTTTTGGCATTGCTGTGTGAGAAATTTTCCCATGCAACTCCGCCCCCACTCCCCAGACTTCAGAATGGGCAGCGGATGTATTGAAAAACTGCATCTGCTGCCCACGTCGTGCACAAATTTCACAACGTGCGTCGGTATGTCAGCCCGACGCCTAGCGATGGACCCGTACCGACACAAGTATGAAAGAGGCCTTAATGAGCGTTTAATTTAAAAAAAAAATGGAAAAATGCGTGGGTTCCTGTGCAATTTTCTTCGCCAGAGGGGGAAAGCCGACCGCCGGGGGTCAAAATTTGTAGCCTGCTATGAATATCAGCCCGCAGCTGTCTGCGTAGCCTTTACTGGCTATTAAAATAGGGGGACCCCCCAAAAATGGTGTGGGGTCTCCTATATTTTATAGCCAGAAAGGCTACGCAGACAGCTGCAGGCTGATATTCATAGCCTAGAGAGGGGCTATAGATATTGCCCCCCCGGCTACAAATGCCAGTCTGCAGCCACCACAGAAATGGCGCATCTGTAAGATGCGCCAATTCCGGCACATATCCCCTCTCTTCCCACTCCCATGTAGCGGTGGGATATGGGGTAATAAGGGGTTAATGTCACCTTGCTATTGTAAGGTGATATTAAGCCAGTGTAATAACGGAGAGGCATCAATAAGACGCCTATCCATTATTAATCCAATACTAGTAAAGGGTTAATAAAACACACATTAGGAAAAAAATATTTTAATATTCTTCATTTACCATACTTACCATACTTCAGTGCCTGCAAAAAATGTAAAATAATAAACCGTATACTACCTGTCCACGGTAGTCCAATTAATAACAAGTGTCCCATGATGATCTCCCCTATAGAACAGTGACATCGGGTGATGTCACTGCTCTATAGGACCTTCAGAGACACACTGACAGGAGACAATGGCTCCTGCAGTGCATCACTGAGAGAGTACTAGAGTTCAAAGTCTCACTTTATGGCAATTGCTGCGTGGGAAAATTTCTCACACAGCAATGCCAAAAGTGAGACTATGGACTATTTTTTTTACAGCGGCGGAGGAATACAGTGTAGAAGGATACCTTCCTCCCGTCATTGTGTTCCTGGAGCCCCTAGAGAGCGGTCGCATCAGCTGATGCTGCCGTTCTCCTCAGGAGATCGTCGTGGGACACTCGTGGATTTCTGCGGCTCAGGGAGTATATTGGTTGTTTGTTATTTTAATCTTTTTTACAGATGACACTGGCTTCAGGGATCAAAATGATAAGTGATGGTGAGTATGGCATCTATGTTATATGTACTGTATGTCTGTATGTATGTAATGTATGAATGTATTGCAAAGAAGAAAGAGGCAGCACTCACCGATCATCCGAGACAGGTAAATTTATTCACACACGGTAAAAATCTTCACGGCCGAGGGTGCTGTGCAGTGAGAGCGCTCTCATTGCACAGCACCCCCGGCCGTGAAGATTTTTACCGTGTGTGAATAAATTTACCTGTCTCGGATGATCGGTGAGTGCTGCCTCTTTCTTCTTTGAAAATGAACAAGTCTACATGGATGTCTGGCATAGCACCTGAGATCTGAAGATCTGACTTCCACTGCAGGTGAGCAGTTTCCACTAAGATTAATAGGCGGTGATGCGGTCTATCTGTTTTCTCACACGTATGAATGTATTGTATGTAGTATATATGTAGTATGTAAGTATGTATGTATGAATGTAGTATGTATGTTGTATGTATGTAGTATGTATGTATAACCATGTATATACTCCAGCTCCAGATAAATGGTAAAAAACTTTTTCTTTATTGATCCAACGTAATAAAAACAGGATAATCCTTACAGATGGCAGACAGAATAAGTGATTGCGCAGAGAACGGCTACGCGTTTCGACCACAACGGGTCTTACTCATACCATTTCTTTTACCATTTATCTGGAGCTGGAGTATATACATGGTTGGATCTGCTGCTGCTTGGAGTCCCGGGTCAGGACTTACTTTCGTGCTCCACATCTGATGGTCTGGTTGGTGAGCTGGCTGCGGCTTTTGTTAGCCGTTTTTCTTTTTTTGGCTTTATAGTATGTATGTATGTATGTATGTAGTATGTATGTAGTATTGTATGTATGTATGTACAGTTGTGGCCAAAGGTTTTGACACCCCTGCAATTCTGTCAGATAATATTCAGTTTCTTCCTGAAAATGATTGCAATCACAAATTCTTTGGTATTATTATCTTCATTTAATTTGTCTTAAATGAAAAAACACAAAAGAGAATGAAGCAAAAAGCAAAACATTGATCATTTCACACAAAACTCCAAAAATGGGTCAGACAAAAGTATTGGCACCCTCAGCCTAATACTTGGTTGCACAACCTTTAGCCAAAATATCTGCGACCAACCGCTTCCAGTAACCATCGATGAAATTCTTAAAATGCTCTGCTGGAATTTTAGACCATTCTTCTTTGGCAAACTGCTCCAGGTCCCTGATATTTGAAGGGTGCCTTCTCCAAACTGAAATTTTTAGATCTCTCCACAGGTGTTCTATGGGATTCAGGTCTGGACTCATTGCTGGCCACCTTAGAAGTCTCCACTCTCCAGTCCTTTCTCTCAAACCATTTTCTAGTGCTTTTTGAAGTGTGTTTTGGGTCATTGTCCTGCTGGAAGACCCATGATCTCTGAGGGAGACCCAGCTTTCTCACACTGGGCCCTACATTACGCTGCAAAATTTGCTGGTAGTATTCAGACTTCATAATGCCATGCACACGGTCAAGCAGTCCAGTGCCAGAGGCAGCAAAGCAACCCCAAAACATCAGGGAACCTCCACCATGTTTGACTGTAGGGACCGTGTTCTTTTCTTTGAATGCCTCTTTTTTTTCTCCTGTAAACATTATGTTGATGCCTTTGCCGAAAAAGCTCTACTTTTGTCTCATCTGACCAGAGAACATTCTTACAAAACGTTTTAGGCTTTTTCAGGTAAGTTTTGGCAAACTTCAGCCTGGCTTTTTTATGTCTTGGGGTAAGAAGTGGGGTCTTCCTGGGTCTCCTACCATACAGTCCCTTTTCATTCAGACACCGATGGATAGTACGGGTTGACACTGTTGTACCCTCGGCCTGCCGGGCAGCTTGAACTTGTTTGGATGTTAGCCTAGGTTCTTTATCCAACATCTGCACAATCTTGCGTTGAAATCCCTTGTCAATTTTTCTTTTCCGTCCACATCTAGGGAGGTCAGCCATAGTGCCATGGGCTTTAAACTTCTTGGTGACACTGCGCACGGTAGACAAGAACATTCAGGTCTTTGGAGATGGTCTTGTAGCCTTGAAATTGCTCATGCTTCCTCACAATTTGGTTCCTCAAGTCCTCAGACAGTTCTTTGGTCTTCTTTCTTTTCTCCATGCTCAATGTGGTACACACAAGGACACAGGACAGAGCCAACACCTGTTAGGTGCCACAGGTAAGTTAAAGGTGCTGTTAATTACAAAAATTCGAGAAGCATCGCATGATTTTTCCAACAGTGCCAATACTTTTGCCCACCCCCTTTTTATGTTTGGTGTGGAATTATATCCAATTTGTCTTTAGGACAATTCTTTTTGTGTTTTTTCATTTAAGACAAATTAAATGAAGATAATAATACTAAAGAATTATTTGAGTTTGCAATCATTTTCAGGAAGAAACTGAGTATTATCTGACAGAATTGCAGGGGTATCAATACTTTTTGCCACAACTGTATGCTGTACGTATGTAGTAAGTATGTAGTATGTATGTATGCATGTATGTGTTAGGTCTCGAGTTCCCACTTCTGCACAGGGGGAATCTCGAGCCATCTCCGCTGCAGTCTCCCATTCTTATCCAGCCGCAGTGGAGTCTGCTCAGCAGGGACGTCGGTCCCAGCGTCTTGCTCAGTCTCACTCTGTACAGAGAGTTACTGCTGCTTCTTCAGCTTCTGCCATTAAAGCCAGTGCTGGTCAGCAGCGAGCGGACTTCTCTGGGACTAAGTCCTTGTCTGCACACACTGAGCATGCCCAGGGCAAGATCTCCCGTTGGAGATCGAGGGTCATGTGCTCAGGCTCTGCAGCACATTCCATTGGTCCTCTTGGCAGGTCTTGGAAGGGCAAAGTTTCTGTGGCCACTTCCTGTGCTGCAACTATATAAACTGCGCATGACCGCACGGCCATGCGCTAGTGTACATTTGCTTACGTGTGTTTGTTGTGAGTGCAAGTCGTCCTTGGATACCCCTTCCCTATTGAATGTCTGTTTGCGGAAGGTGTATGGTTGCTATCTAGTGCCCGACTTATCCTACAGCACTAATCACACGTCACAGCGTCCAGTTGCTGTGACCACTAGTACGGCGCCGTGCACTTCCTCTGTGCTTTCCTTACCCAAGCCTGGGTGGTTAGTGGTGTTCGTCAGTGCGGCACCGCATGCACTCTTGTGCCCTAATATTGTTATTCAGCTTCCTTACACACCCAGTTGCGGTGTTGTGCCAGCAAGGGTCTAATCGGACTTCAATCCTAGTTGGGGTTGAGTTCGCTGACTACTTGCTCGCCTTCTATGTGCGGTACCGCGATCCTGTGACGCAACAGGATCGCTTCCTTCATGCTGGGTGAAGTTTAACCCACGTGTGTATACTTATGAGTACCGCCATATAGTCCGTCATTACTTAGCAGCAGGTTCCATCTCTGCACGGTGGACCCCGGGCTGCGAACGCACCATACACTATCTGTCTTATTATTTGGTGCGTTCCGCTAGCCCTAACAGTATGTATGTATGTAGTATGTATGTAGTATGTTGTATGTATGTATGTTATATGCATGTAGTGTATATGTTGTATATATGTACAGTATGTAGTATGTATGTTGTATGTATGTAGTATGTAAGTATGTAGTATGTATGTAGTATGTATGTATGTTGTATGTATGTAGTATGTATGTATGTTGTATGTATGTAGTATGTATGTTGTATGTATGTAGTATCTATGTATGTTGTATGTATATTGTATGTATGTGGTATGTAGTATGTATGTAGTATGTATTTTTTTTACATTCAACACATTAGCCGGATGATGGAACTACTACTGTCCCATCATTGGCTAATGTGCCAATCACTGCCATTGTAGCAGGCATAGCCGATGGGACTTGTAGTCCCATCGGACGATGCCTGCACACCCGCACAGACCCCCGGCAGGCCGCACAGACCCCAGAGAGACCCGTACAGACCCCCGTTAGGCCGCACAGACCCAAGAGAAGCCCGTACAACCCCCCCTGAGAGGCCCGTACAGATCCCCGGCAGGCCGCACAGACCCCAGAGATGCCCATACAGACCCCCAGCATGCCGCACAGACCCCTGCCAGCCCGCACAGACCCCCGAGAGGCCCATACAGATCCCCAGCAGGCTGCACAAACCCCAGGCAGGCCGCACAGACCCCCTAGAGGCCCGTACAGACTCCAGGCAGGCCGCATAGACCCCCGGCTGGCCTCACAGACCCCTGAGAGGCCCGTACAACCCCCCGGCAGGCCCACACAGACCCCCGGCATGCCACACAGACCCCTGCCAGCCCTCACAGACCCCCGAGAGGCCCATACAGATCCCCGGCAGGCTGCACAAACCCCAGGCAGGCTGCACAGACCCCCTAGAGGCTCGTACAGACCCCAGGCAGGCCGCATAGACCCCCGGCTGGCCGCACAGACCCCTGAGAGGCCCGTACAAACCCCCAGCAGGCCCACACAGACCCCCGGCAGCCCGCACAGACCCCCGGCAGGCCCACACAGACCCATCACGGTCTCACACAGTCACGCAGTCTCCACCCATGCACCACACTCTTCCCCCCTCAACAGGATGTCAAGGACAGAAAGGGCTTATTTTAATTCTGATATTTGTGTCCCATTGACTTGCATTGGTATCGGAAATCGGTATCGGCGATATCCGATAATTTTTGCAGAGAAGCCCGTACAGACCCCCCGAGAGGCCCGTACAGATCCCCGACAGGCCGCACAGACCCCCGGCAGACCGCACAGACCCCCCGAGAGGCCCGTACAGACCCCGGCAGGCCGCACAGACCCCCGGCAGGCCGCACAGACCCCAGAGAGGCCCGTACAGACCCCGGCAGGCCGCTCAGACCCCCGGCAGCCCGCACAGACCCCCCGAGAGGCCCGTACAGATCCCCGGCAGGCCGCACAGACCCCAGAGAGGCTCGTACAGACCCCGGCAGGCCGCACAGACCCCCTGCAGCCTGCACAGACCCCCGAGAGGCCAGTACAGATCCCCGGCAGGCCGCACATACCCCAGAGAGGCCTGTACAGACCCCCTGCAGGCCCGCACAGACATCCAGCAGCCTGCACAGACCCCCGGCAGCCCGTACAGACCCCTGGCAGCTCTGCACAGACCCCCCACAGTCCCAGACAGTCATGCAGTCTCCGCCCACGCACCACCCACACTCCTCCCCCCTCCGGAACAGGATGTCAAGAACAGAAAGTTCTTATTTTAATTCCGATATTTGTGTCCCATTGACTTGAATTGGTATCAGGTATCGGTATCGGCGATATCCGATATTTTTTGGATATCGGTCTATAGAATCCGATACCGATATTTCCGAATATCGGAAGGTATCGCTCAACACTAGTCACAAGAAAACAATGTCAGAATCAACCAGGATCGGTTGAAGCATTCCTGACCTCATAAAGGGACAGTGGTCAGAATTGTAAAAAAATTGTCCCAGTCATTAACGTGGAAAACATCCTTGGGGTAAAGGGATTAAAATTACAAATCTAACCATGAAAGGAAAAATGAATTTCTAGAAAATATTGTTTTGGATTTGGATTTTAAATAAAAATGTAAATATATAGACTCCTGCAATATGGACTCCTGCAATATGAACATTCTCCATCTGTGGTACATTATTTTAGAATAAGTGGAAGATCAGTTATAATGAAAAACATAGTTTTCCCTATAATATCCAGCTCTTTTTTCTTTGCTACTTTTGGAATATCCATATTGAAAAATAAGTAGAATTACTGGTAATATAATTGTATTGCTTAAACTAAGAGTGAATCATGTTAAAAGTAGAAAAGGTTAGAAATACATCAGTTTGTATGTAAAAAGAAATGATCTTTTTTGTAACATCGCAAGAAATATCCTCCTGGTATCTTGAGCCCTTATTGCTTAAATAATGACATTTCTGAAAATTACAAAGGAGTAATAATTTTAGCCTGCAGTGTAGTCTGAATTAGCAATGATATTCCTGGCTGTCATTGACCTATATGTGACATTTTATATCTAATAAATTAGATGTCTTTCTTTTGATAGAAATGGCGCCTCATGCATAATAAGAAAGGCATCAAAGTTATATTCACTGGCTCATTAATGTAATGAAGTTAGCCCATAGCACTTAAAGACCATTTATGTTACTAAATATGTTTATATTGTTTAATGCATAATTAACATCATTCTTAACATTCATCTTTTTTTTTAGAATTCCCCTTCGTTTTAATAAGGATTTTGACACTTGGACGAGTTAAGGTCATATGACTATAATAATAAAACTTACAGAGGTTGTCCCATTAACAAAGCACATTTTAATTAAAATATATCGGAATAAAAATAAGTTTAACAATTGGATGTGTTTAAAAAAGTTCCTATGCTGAGATAATCTTATAAATGTGTCCCTGCTATGTACTATGTTATGGCTGTTTCTGATCACGCAGGAACGTGGTCTGATCATACCAAATCTTCTGGGCAGGGGGGAAGGAGAACTGGCAGAGAAATCTTTATGCTACAGAAAGAATCAGCTGTGATCCCATGCAGTCCTGTCTGTATGTTCTCTTTTGCTTCATCCACTGCCCAGGAAATGTAGTATGGTCAGAACATATTCCTGAAGACACAGCCATGGCACAGTACACAGCAGTAGTACATTTCTAAGATTATCTCAGCACAGGAACATTTTTTTTAAACATCTCAATTGTGTAACTTTTAATTATTCCAAGATCTATTGATTAAAATGAAGTTTGTCTGTGACACAACCTATTGAATGCATTATTTGGATTAATGGTATATCCTTCCTCTAGTGTTAGGGTCGTGACCGACCCGTTTTAGGTTTTAGATGCATACAAATTCTACATACATTTGTTTTTTTGCATCAAGGCTTTTTGACTTTTTCAGGAACTTATTGTTAAACAAAATACAATAAAATAAAACTATTTTACTAAATTGTAAAATGCTCTTATTAAAATTATAACATTTGTGTTGTTGGGGTCAATTTCGACCCAGGTCTAATATAAGAGTAAAAAAAACAATAATAAGTCCCAAAACTGAACTCATAAACACAATATAAACCAACAGCCCACAGCCAGCTCTACCTCCAACAACTTGAGTTAGGGACATGTCCAGGCATGTATGGCCAAATCAGCTTAGAGTTGGTACTTTGCAGAGTATAGTTTATATTATTCTCTTGAGGTTCATTTGACAATATTTTTATATTGAAAATGAAGGGTATGCTCTCAAATGAAAGGCCCAGGGGGCCACAACAAAAATATTAAAATCAATCCTTCCATGGATGAGAAACCCTAACAAGGTATCTAAGAGGTAAGAAACAAATTGGGTATCCTAGGGGTGATTTAAGACAGGGGTCAAAACCGATCCATTAACATAAGAAAGAGTAACAGAAAGCTAACACTAGAGGAAGGATATACATATTCAAATTCAGTGTGGAGGTTGTTAACAATAAAATACTACCATGTTTATTATCTGTAAATACTGCTTTTACTATCAATTATGTATTGAAACTGGAGACTAGATTGTCAAATTATATGGTTTAAATTTACCCACACCAAAATTCAAGAATGTATTTAATATCAGAACACTACTTTAGTTTGCAAGCTTTATGCATAGGAGATTTTTCAAAAAGTTTTAAGCTTATTTTGCAGCTTTGTTTTAGGGCCAAGTTGACAGAAATGTTTTATTTATCTTTAAACATTTTTAGCAAAAGACTGCAAATTGAAGTGATTTTTTAACATTTTTATTGTTATCTAAATGCTGTCTTCATCAAGATTTTTTTGATTTATTACAATTTGCCCAGACATTTCCTAATATTTTTCATGTTGAAGTAAAAATGGCAATAAAAGGTCCATAATTTCAGCAAGTTGTGTTTTTATGTTAAAACCACTAACTTAAATCCTGGTAACTTGCATTAAATTAAAACTGTGCAAGCAAACATTTTAAAAGTTTATTAGAAAATGTTAATTAACATTTGTATAATTAGTTTTATCACTTAAAATGCAATCTGCAAACAATAAGTGCTATTTGTATACAACTGGACTAAGGAATAAAATATATAAATACATTTTGGATTGCAATAATGTAGGGTTCACTTTAAAGAAGACCTTTCACTAAATGTTTAATGTTGAGCTGGACACATGATTTAACAGTGGTTGCATTGCGGAATAAATAAAACATTTTTTGTTGTTTTTAACCTTGCCATTCTGTTGCGGTGATATTAGAGAGCACTATGTTTGGCACTTAATGAGTTCCTTTTTTTACATCCAAGTGGGTGTCATCAAAAAGTCTTCACTGGAGCCATGTACTACTTCTACCTTCATGAGGCTGAGCAATCATAAGCAAGCAGCAACACTTAAAAGAAAGAAAAGTACACATCTACTATAACTTAGAACTAGTTTCTTTGCAAGGAAGATGTATAATTTAAAACAAAAGCCCCACACCCTGGTTTAACCACCCACATAAGTCGGTGTGGAAGAAAGGAAAGTGCAACTGAGTTTAGCAGTGCAACATTACAGACACTCCTCCAGCTGGGGATACCGCGCCTGGACACTGGCACACACAAGCGCTATGAATAACCTAAGTCCACCTTCCATTACCTAATCCACTGCATATTGACAGACGCAGACCACGGTGTGCATACTGACATTTTGTCTCCAATATCCATGATTACACTACAAGTGCGTAACTGATGAAGGTCCGAGCAAAGGACCGAAACGTTTTGAGTACTACATTAAATTGACACAAGCATTAAGTTGAGTGCCAGGTTTCTTCTTTTTAGTGAAATTAAGCTGTCTGCAGACCTCATGCACATAAATATATATTTTTTTGTTGCTAAGCTTGATACAGCCCGCCATATCGCACGTTGTAATTTTGTGGCGGTGAAATTGTTGTGTGTGCAGAGCTGTTGTACATGAAAAAATGTTTTACAAATGTGATACATGAGGCTAAATCCCATTTTGAAATTGCTTGGAGCATATCTTCTAGGTTATACAGACATCACCCACAAAAAAAAATGTTCAGTTACTAATGTTGTAAAGTAGGGGAGATCTCATTTTGAAATTGTAGCATCTACTGTTTCTTATACAGGACTTATACAGGCCTCATCCACAGGCTGAAAAAAAATTCTTCTGTTACTAATGCAATACTATAGGGGACTGCTCACATTGAAAATATTTGTAGCATCTAGTCTGTGTTATACAGGCCTCATCCACAGGCCCCCTAAAAATTCTTCAGTTACTACTGTCATACAGCAGGATATATCACACTTTGAAATTGTTTGTAGCATCTAGTCTATGATATACAGGTCCATCTACAGGCCAAAAAGTATTTCTTCTGTTACTAATGTCATACAGTAAGGTAGATATCACTTTCAAATTGTTTGAATCATCTAGACTATTTTATACAGTCCTCATCCAGCCAAAAATTAAACAAAAATATTCTGTTACTAATGTCATACAGTAGTGTGATGACACCTAAGGTGTCACTAGCGCTGCCAGAGGCGCAATAAGGGATGTATAAATGAGCTCAGTAAGTGCAGGCAGAAGTAACGCAGTGCACAAGGACCTTAGACTAGTGTAGTAAGCACAGGACCTGGCACTGAGCAATCACGTGAACAAAGGGTGGAGCCACCGCACATGAGTGCAAAGAAGGACACTCAGCACTCAGAGCACTGGGAAAAGACAGTAAAATGGTCAAGGAGAGCCGAGAGTCAGAAGCCAGAGGAACGCACAATACCTAGGGAGAAGACAAAGAGTAAACGAGGACAAGCCAAGGGGATCAGATAACCAAAAGAGATAGAACACTACAAAAGCAGAATACAGAGGCAGAAGTCAGGGAACAAACGGAATCATACACAGCAAGGCAGACAAGCACAGAGGCACATGTTTAAGGATGAGTCACCTGGGTCAGCAACCACTAACTGAGTATTCGGTAGCATAACCGACACTAAATGCAGGTACTGCCAACATTAAATAGCAGTCCCAAAACCAAAGAGAGGTGGACTGAATTAATCCTGACCTGACCAGGTTGGAGGCAGAACTATCTTGTCCAGAGTCATGACACTACCCCCTCTCAACGGGGGCCACCAGACCACCAGGTTTCCCAGGAAACCGGGCAAGGAAGGAGCACACCAGACAATCGGCATGAACTGATCGGGAAGGAACCCAAGATCGGTCCTCAGGACCATACCCCTTCCAGTGCACAAGATACTGGAGAGAACAGAGGACCAACCAGGAATCCACGATGCGCTCCACCTCAAACTCCTCCTTACTATCCACCAACACAAGCAGCAAGGGACCCAATGACGCTTCTTCCACAGCCCCCAATGGATTCAGCAGGGCCCTACGGAATACATTGGGTATTTTAAAAGACGCTGGAAGACACAAATGAAATGCCACAGGATTAACCACCTCCGTGATCTCTTAAAGGCCAATAAACTTAGACCCCAATTTAGGTGAATTAAACTTAAGTTTAATGTTCCTGGTGGACAGCCACACTTTATCACCAACCTAAAGGGTGGGTCCCACAGTCTGTCTCCTGTCTGCAAAAAGTTTACATTTCCTCTGAGCCTCCCCAATATTCTTTTGGACCTCGCGCCATAAATTCCTCAACTGCTGTACAGCTAATTCAGCCCCTGTGTAATCGGAGGCCAAGCGAGAAACCTTTCCAAAGTGTGGATTAAACCCGTAGTTACAGAATTAAGGGGAGTTGCCTTTGGAGTGGTTAACATGGTTACTAAATGCAAATTCTACAAAAGGTAAGGCATCAGACCAATCCTCTTGACTGGAAGAGGCAAGGCAGCGCAAAATCTGTTCTAATGACTGATTGGTCCCTTCAGTCTGACCATTGGTCTCTGGATGGTAAGAAGACGAGAAAGACAACTCAATACCCAATATTTTACCGAATGCCCTCCTGTTGTGAATTCTGTTGTTAAGCTCCCTCCTGTGGTCATGAATGGTACTTCGGCTGGTTCTGTCCATGGGCTTCCTCTGGTGGTTGTGAGTGGGGCTGCGGCTTCTGAGGTTCCTTCCACAGGTGACGAGGTTAATTCGTTAGCTGGCTGCTCTATTTAACTCCACCTAGATCATTGCTCCATGCCACCTGTCAATGTTCCAGTATTGGTCTAGTTCGCTCCTGGATCGTTCTTGTGACCTGTCTTCCCAGCAGAAGCTAAGTTCCTGCTTGTTTTTCTCTGTTTGCTATTTTTTCTGTCCAGCTTGCTATTTTGCTTTTTGTCTTGCTTGCTGGAAGCTCTGGGGCGCAGAGGGAGCGCCTCCGCACCGTGAGTCGGTGCGGAGGGTCTTTTTGCGCCCTCTGCGTGGTCTTTTTGTAGTTTTTTGTGCTGACCGCAAAGTTACCTTTCCTATCCTCTGTCTGTTCAGTAAGTCGGGCCTCACTTTGCTAAATCTATTTCATCTCTGTGTTTGTAATTTTCATCTTAACTCACAGTCATTATATGTGGGGGGCTGCCTGTTCCTTTGGGGAATTTCTCTGAGGCAAGGTAGGCTTTATTTTTCTATCTTTAGGGCTAGCTAGTTCCTTAGGCTGTGACGAGGCGCCTAGGGAGCGTCAGGAGCGCTCCACGGCTATTTCTAGTGTGTGTGATAGGATTAGGGATTGCGGTCAGCAGAGTTCCCACGTCTCAGAGCTTGTCCTGTATTATTAGTAACTATCAGGTCATTCCGTGTGCTCTTAACCACCAGGTCCATTATTGTCCTCACCACCAGGTCATAACACCCTCCTTAACCTGGACACAAACTGCACCCACGGCCAGACACCACATTCAAGGGCACACCATGCAAGGGAATCACATGTCGAATGAACAACCAAGACAAGGTCTCGGCAGAGGGCAGTGCCACTAAGGGTACAAAGTGTGCTTGCTTAATAAACCTGTCGATCACCACACTGACGACCGCATTACTCTTGGAGGGAGGAAAATTGGTGATAAAGTCCATGGACAGATGTGTCCATGGTCTTTTAGGAACTGGCAAAGGCACCAATTCCCCTGCTGACCAGTTATGAGAGCTCTTAGTGCGTGCACACTCTTCACAGACAAACTTCACAGGCAGACACAAACGTTCTAACATCAGATGTCAGCGAGGCCCACCAAAAAACCCTCATGATGTCCCCACAAGTGGCCAAAATCCCCAAATGTCCACTCAACACAGAATCATGGAACTCCTGGAGGACTTTAAGTCAAAGTTGGACCGGAACAAACAATTTTCCCTCCGGCTTGGATGGGGGGCCTGGGACTGGGCTTCCCAAATCTCCCATTCCAAACCTGCAGACACATCAGCCACCACCATTCCAGGTTGAAAAATGGAGGATGGAGGCTCGAGGGGAAAAACTGGATCCAGACTCCAGGACAAGGCATCAGCCTTCACATTCTTAGATCCTGGATGAAAAGTAATCGAGAACTGGAACCAGGAAAAAAAGTGACCATCTGGATTGCCTGGTGGTCAACCTTTTAGCTGAGTCAATATACGCCAGATTCTTATGGTCAGTAACTACAGTAAGGGATGAACTGCCCCCTCCAAAAAATGCCTCCATTCAGGGGGTGCTATAAGCGGGTGTGTAAATGACTGCAGGGAGTGAAGGCAGAAGGAACACAGTGCTCAAGGACCTTAAACTAGTGTAGTGAGCACAGGACCTGGCACTGAGCAATCACGTGACCAGGGGGCGGAGACACTGTACATGAGTGCAGGGAAGGACAGTGAGCACGCAGAGCACAGGGAAAAGACAGTAAATGTGGTCAAGGAGAGTCGAGAGTCAGAAGCCAGATGAATGCACAGTACCTAGGGACAACAAAAAGAGTAAACGGGGACAAGCCAAAGGGGTCAGATAACCAGGAGAGACAGAGCAGTACAAAAGCAGAAAAGAGAGGCAGAAGTCAGGGGACAAACAAAATCATACACAGCAAGGCACAGAAGCACAGAGGCACACGTCTAAGGATGAGTCACCTGGGTAAGCAACCACTAACCGAGTATACGTACATATAGCTGACACTAAATGCAGGTACTGCCAACATTAAATAGCCACCCCAAAACCAAAGAGAGGTGGACTGAATTAACCCTGACCTCACCAGGAGGCGGAACCATCCTGTCCACAGTCATGACAAGTAGTCACTTTGAAATTGTTTGTAGCATCTAGTTTAAGTTATACAGGCCTCATCCACAGGACCCCCAAAAATATGGTTTCTAACGTCACATAATAGGGTCGATCTCTCTTAAAAATTATTTGGAACATCTAGTCTATGTTGTACAGGCCTCATCCACAGGCCAAAAAATATTTCTTCTGTTTATAACATCATACAGTAGGGAAAATCTCACATTGAAATTGTATGTAGCATCTAGTCTATGTTATGCAGGCCTCATCCACAGGCCAAAAAATATTTCTTCTGTTACTAACGTCTTTCAGTAGTTGAGATATACCTTATGTACATGTATATAAATCGACCATGAAAAACTGGGAAAACGTATTGACTCGAGTAAAAGCCGGGTAGGCATTGTCCCCTTATCTCTATCCTGGTATGCATGGCTCCCCATCCCTGTCGTTGTATGCATGGCACTTTATCCCCGTCCTTGTATGCATGTTCGTATCAGAAAAGAACATCCTACTTACCTTCCCTGAACACCATTGCTACATTTTGTTCCAGTGCAAGCACCTCTTTCGTTTGAGTGATCACGTGCCCCGGCACATTAAGGTAATGAATATTCACTCCACGATAGAGGGATTAAAGAGAGGTGAATATTAATTTCCTTAATGAGCGGGGACACATGGTCGCTCTGCCAGTAGAGCTACTGGCACTGGAAAAAGATGTAGCGAAGAGGCAAAGGGAAGGCAAGTAGGATGTATGCTGGAAGTTGGTAGCTGCGGCTGTAGCTGCGCAGTATAAGAGAAATGAATAGTCACTTTAGCAGCAGGCACAGGCTTTAGACACAGTCACCGTTAGCTGCCTCTGTGACCCACTGCTCCGCCACTCCCTCGACATCTTTCTGAGACAATGACTCTTGTATAAGCCGAGGGGGCATTTTCAGAACAAAAAAAATGTGCTGGAAAACTTGGATTATACACGAGTATATATCATAATTTTAAATTTGTTTGGAACAAATCTTTTTTGTCATACAGGCCTCATCCACACTGTTAGGGTTGGCGGAACGCACCAAATATATAGTTTATTAAATGGAATTGGTGCGTTCGCAACCCGGGATCCACCATGCAGGAAAGTACCTGCTGCTAAGTAAGACGGACTATATGGTGGTACTATAAGTATACATACAAGGGTTAACTTCACCCTGCGTGAAGGAAGCGATCCTGTTGCGTCACAGGACCGCGGTACCGCACATAGAGCGCGAGCAATAAGTCAGCGAACACAACCCCAACTAGGATTGAAGTCCGATTAGACCACTGCTGGCACAACACCGCAACTGGGTGTGAAA
Organism: Ranitomeya imitator; assembly: GCF_032444005.1. NCBI lineage: Eukaryota > Metazoa > Chordata > Amphibia > Anura > Dendrobatidae > Ranitomeya > Ranitomeya imitator. Next base: position 628,182,355 of record NC_091284.1, read on the forward strand.
GGAAACTATAGAAATAGTAAAAAAGGCACGAGAGTGCGTGCGGTGCCGCACTGACGGACGCCACTAACCACCCAGGCTTGGGTAAGGAAAGCGCAGAGGAAGCGCACGGCGCCGTACTGGAGGACACAGCAACTGGACGCTGTGATGTGTTACGTGCTGTAGGATAAGTCGGGCGCTAGATAGCAAACATACACCTTCCGCGAACAGACATTCAATAGGGAGGGTTATTTAAAGAGCGACTTTCACTCACAACACACACACATATTTACAAGACAATACTAGCGCATGGCCATGCGGTCATGCGCAGTTTATATAGTTGCAGGACAGGAAGCTGCTACTTAAGTTTTTGCCCTTTCAGGACCTTCCAGGAGGACCAATGGAAAGTGCTGCAGTACCTGAGCATGTTTTGCCCTTTCAGGACCTTCCAGGAGGACCAATGGAATGTACTGCAATACCTGAGCATGTGACCGAACATGTGGCCCTCGACCTCCAATGGGAGACCCTGCCCTGGGCATGCTCAGTGTGAGTAAATAAGGACTTAGTCCCAGAGAGGCTTGCTCGCCGCAGATCAGTGCAGGGTACCATAGGAAAGCCAGAAAAGTCAGTAGTGACCCTATGCACCGAATCAGCCTCAGCGAGACGCTGGGAGCGAAATCTCCGCTGAGCAGAGCCCACTGCGGCCGATACCAAATGGGAGACCGCAGCAGACACGGATCGAGATTCCCCCTGTGCAGCAGAGGAAACTCGACTCCTAACATTACCCCCCCTCCTAGGGCCCCCCCCTCCTTGAGCCTCACTACGCTCAAAAGCTGCGATAAGCAGCGGAGCCCAAATGTGCTTCGCAGGCTCCCAGGTTCTATCCTCTGGGCCGTGACCCTTCCAGTCCACCAGATAAAATTTCTTGCCACGTACCACCTTGCACCCCACAATAGCATTCACCTCAAACTCATCCGTGGATGAACCCGATGTCCCAGCAGATGACTCAGAAAACCGGGACAAATAAACGGGCTTTAAGAGGGAAACATGAAAAGTATCGGTGATACCAAGGCGTGGAGGAATAGCCAAACGGTAGACCACAGGGTTGACCTGTTCCAGAACCTTAAACGGGCCAATGTAGCGAGGAGCAAACTTAGTGGACTCAACTCACAGCCTGATGTTATGGGCGGAGAGCCACACTAAGTCGCCAGGAGCAAAGACCGGAGCAGGGAGCCGGTGTGCATCAGCCGAAACCCTCATTCTCTCCTTGGAGGCCCGGATGGCATCCTGTGTGCGGTCCCAGATGTCACGTGCCTCCACCGCCCAGTCAGCCACCCTAGAATCGGTGGATGACACGGGCATGGGCACAGGTACACGCGGATGCTGGCCGTAATTAAGGAGAAAAGGAGTTTGACCAGTGGAATCGGCTATGGCGTTGTTCAAGGCAAATTCCGCCCAAGGTAGCAAAGATGCCCAGTCATCCTGCCTAGCAGAGACGAAATGTCGCAAATATGTCACCAGAGTCTGGTTGGTTCTCTCCACCAACCCATTCGTCTCGGGATGGTATGCAGAGGAGAGGTTTAACTCTATGCTGAGCAAACGGCAGAGCTCTCTCCAAAACCGAGATGCGAACTGGGGACCCCGATCGCTGACAATCTTATCAGGCATACCATGCAATCGGAAAATGTGCTTAATGAACAACACCGCCAAGGCCCGTGCTGAGGGTAACCGAGGAAGCGGCACCACATGCACCATTTTAGAGAAATGGTCGGTGACCGTATGGGGGAGCTTCTGGGAGATTGGACATGCAAAACACCAGCTGCAGCAAGGTGAGAAATGTTATTCTTACAAACCTGTTTTGCACCTACAATATCTCATCTGGATCTCTCCGTACCTCTGCGTAAAAGGCTGCGAACATGGTTCAAAGAATCCACATCACCAGTGAGTTTTGTGTTTTGTCTGTTTATGTCCGTATGAGAGTTGAATAATAGAGTTATAAGATGATAATTGTTATCTGTATCATTTGTCATTACCCTAATTGGTTGTGTATTTGTGTAGTGCGTAATACAGAGCTGGGATAGACTCTGTGCAGTGTTGTTATTTTGGTCATTTTGGATTGGCAGTACATTATATGAAGCTGTATTTTGTATTAAGGCCGTGGTTTTTGTTGTTTGGCCTTAAAATGCTTTCAGAGTGTCAGTGGACACTGCTCCAGTTTTTGTTATATAGAGTTATAGAGTTATATAGAGTTGTGTTAATTCCAAAGTGCAAAATAGGCAGGCTGTGTGAACCTTGTATGTATGTATGTCTATGAGAACTCTGAATGAGATGACAGGTGAGTAAATAAGTATAAGAAATAAACATAAATCCCTGATTGATGAGGGGTTCCGTTAGGTGTGGTCCTCTGTATGTGACAGAAGACATTATTCAGCGCAGTTTGAGCTGAATTAGGTGGAGTGATTGAGATAAGGGATTTTCTTCTTGTAAAAATCAACTGAAAGTGAAAGGAAAAGAAACAACAATCCCTGAATGAGCACGTATGTGTGAGTGATCACATAAGTATCATTACTTATCTAACTGTTGTTAATTGTCCAGGATGAATGAGTTGTGGATATTTTTAATGTACATTTAATTTACATCTGAGATTCAGTGAAACCCGTGTTATGTGTGGTTTGACATTGGATAGGTTTCTATATGTGTTTTGGCTGGACGCGGTCAGAATCAGCTTATTCAAGTTATGCAGTGATCTGCCTGTATAGAGAAGCTGTTTTTAATTCCGAGAGAATGAATGTTTTGTAGAGATTAAGTCTGAAAACTGCTGCATTCTGTTTGTGTGTGAGTAAGACAACAAGCTTATCAGCGCGAAATAGCTGATGGGAGGGGTAGGCTGAGCCCCTGCACGACTTGCTTGAGACTTCTCCCTTTTGTGCTGTGAACCAGAGGAAGGGGGGCAACATAGCTGCATTCTAAAGTTTCTCTGTCTTTGGTTTAGTACACGCTGAGAGATTTGTGTTTAAAGCAATAAGTACTGTAGGTATTGAAGAAAAAGGGAATGTTGTACAATTGAAGTTGGAAATTGAAAGTGAAAAAGGTAGAATTGTGCCTAGTATAGAGGAAAATTTGTAACTGATTGAAAAGATTCTCCTGCTTCAAGTTGAGTGATTGATATAGCGAATTGAGGATCAACAGAGGAGGTAGCCAACTGCACGGCTGATGTAGTGTACGGAGTAACCTGCTACAGTCAGTCTACGGCATTAGGTGGTCTAGTCAAATCAATGGCCCTGAGCAGGAATATTAAAGAGTATGTTAAGGCAGGGGTTCTAGTGCAGAGATATTCCCCCTGCAACACCCCTTTGTATCCCATTAAGAAAAAAAGGACCCAAGGGTTCCCCTGACACTTACAGAATAGTTCATGACTAACGAGCTATTAATGATGTTACAGTGAGTGTGACCTCAACTGTCCCTAATACACACACCGTACGGTCACAGATCCCCGCGACGTCAAAATGTTTCACAGTTATTGATTTGGCAAATGCATTCTTCTCTGTACCACTGCACTCTGACTGTCAGTATTTTTTTTCTTTCACTCACGAAGGTAAACAATACTGTAGGACGGTCCTCCCACGAAGGGGGAAAAAACTCCCCAACCATCTATTCAACAGCGATGGCAGGGATTTTTGAGCAGTGGCAACCACCTCATCCACAGATTGTACTACTACAGTACGTGGATGACCTCTTGCTCTGCTGCCCGGACCAGATGTCTACAGTTTCCTTGCTGTGTTATTGGCAGAAAAGGGTTGCAGAGTCTCACGTGATTGCAAACAAAAGGTGACATTTTTAGGACATTGTATTGCTGAAGGTACAAGACAACTGACTGAAGACAGAAAACATGCAATACAAATCTCTCTTTACCCAGGTCACACCAGCATCTACGCACTTTTCTAGGTTTGGTGACCTACTGTAGGCCTTGGATAAGGTCTGCTTCACAAATGATGCACCCACTCTATGACTGTTTGCCATCAGATCCCTACAATCTCACTCAAGAAGCAATTGACTCCTTCCACTCTCTCCAGCTGCTCATTGTGTCAGACATTCCAAACTATGATCAGCCATTTTTCTTATTTTTCACAAAGCAGGGTAGACATGCTACCGCAGTACTGACACTACAACATGGAAAGAAACAGAGACCGATAGCTTACTACTTAGCACAATTAGACCCCGTGATTAGAGGGTCTTCTACATGTGTACGTGCTGTAAGAGCTGCTGTATTACTGAAAGGCATGTGAAATCACACTGACTTTTTCTTTTTTTGACAATTTTGTTCCCCACGTGACATTAATGCCAGACTCGTAAAAGTTCAACCAAAACACCTGTCTAAGATCAGACAGATCAGACTTGAATGTGCTCTAATACTAATCCCTGAATATGTCACCCTCAAAAGACATAATGTTCTGAATCCAGCCACTCATCTGCATGTGGATTCAGAAAAGGGGGAATTGGTGACAGCATTGGCAGGTGGGAAAGAGAACATGACATGACGCACGAACATGACTGCATAGGAACTGATGAGTCAGGAGTAGTGTTGAGCATTCCGATACCGCAAGTATCGGGTATCGGCCGATACTTGCGGTATCGGAATTCGGATACCGAGATCCGATACTTTTGTGGTATCGGGTATCGGTATCGGATACATAGAGATGTGTAAAATAAAGAATTAAAATAAAAAATATTGATATATTTACCTCTCCGGCGGCCCCTGGACTCAGCGAGGGTAACCGGTAGGCTTCGTTGTTCAAAATCAGCGCTTTTAGGACCTGAGAATCACGTCCCGGCTTCTGATTGGTCGCGGGCCGCCCATGTGACCGCCACGCGACCAATCACAAGCCGCGACGTCACCGCAAGCTATTAACGCGCTCATTTTTAAAAATGAGCGCGTTAATGGCTTTCAAAGACGTAGCGGCTTGTGATTGGTCGCGGCCACGCGACCAATCACAAGCCGCGACGTGACCGCAAGCTATTAACGCGCTCATTTTTAAAAATGAGCACGTTAATGGCTTTCAAAGACGTAGCGGCTTGTGATTGGTCGCGGCCACGCGACCAATCACAAGCCGCGACGTCACCGCAAGCTATTAACGCGCTCATTTTTAAAAATGAGCGCGTTAATGGCTTTCAAAGACGTAGCGGCTTGTGATTGGTCGCGGCCACGCGACCAATCACAAGCCGCTACGTCTTTGAAAGTCATTAACGCGCTCATTTTTAAAAATGAGCGCGTTAATAGCTTGCGGTGACGTCGCGGCTTGTGATTGGTCGCGTGGCCGCAACCAATCACAAGCCGCTACGTCTTTGAAAGCCATTAACGCGCTCATTTTTAAAAATGAGCGCGTTAATAGCTTGCGGTGACGTCGCGGCTTGTGATTGGTCGCGTGGCGGTCACATGGGCGGCCCGCGACCAATCAGAAGCCGGGACGTGATTCTCAGGTCCTAAAAGCGCTGATTTTGAACAACGAAGCCTGCCGGTTACCCGCGCTGAGTTCAGGGGCCGCCGGAGAGGTAAATATATCAATATTTTTTATTTTAATTCTTTATTTTACACATCCCTATGGATCCCAGGGCCTGAAGGAGAGTTTCCTCTCCTTCAGACCCTGGGAACCATGAGAATACCTTCCGATACTTGATGTCCCATTGACTTGTATTGGTATCGGATATCGGTATCGGCGATATCCGATATTTTTCGGGTATCGGCCGATACTATCCGATACCGATACTTTCAAGTATCGGACGGTATCGCTCAACACTAGTCAGGAGACAGTGGGTTTTACATATGTTCGTGGGAAGAAAAAAAAAAAAAAAAAAAAAAGCCTGTTCCTAATGCATATTTTGAGGTTTTTTATTTTTGTAGATGGCTCCAGATACCACCAGAATGAGCGACTCTACATTGGATATGCAGCAGTATCCTCACATGAGGTAATCCGAGCTGAACCACTCCCTCCTCACATGTCGGTGCAGGAGGCAGAGTTGAAGGCACTCACTGAGGCGTGTAGAGCTGCTGCAGATAAAGTCGCTAACAGTTACACAGATTCGAATTGTGCATGGGGAATATCCCATAAATATTGCCCTATCTGGAGAAGCAGAGCGTTTCTTACATCAGCCGGTAAGCCCATTAAAAACGTAGAGCTGGTGGTGAAACAATTAGTGGAGGCATTGACGTTATCAGTCCAGGTTGGCATCGTCAAGGTAAAAGCACACACGGACGGTGACTCTGTGGAGGAAAAGGGCAACAGGAGGACAGACAAGGCTGCTAAAGTAGCAGCAATGCGGCCTAGGGAGTCAGCGTATTCCAGCCACACTGAGCCTAGATGTCCTGAAATCCCTCCAGCTGCCCAAACAGAGAAGGAACACTGGGAGAATGGGAGCTGAGCTGAACTCAGAATGAGTATGGGAGAATCAGGATAAATCGTATATACCAAGATCCCTGCTTCTAATCATGGCGCAAGCAACACAAGATGCCTTCTGGATCGCTCCTGGTTTCAGTTACGCAGCCGCAAAGCTCGTACGGTCATGCCTCATCTGTGCACAGCACAACCCAGGTAAAACAGTAAAAATCCCTAAGAAAGTGACACCCAGGCCTCTCTACCCGTTTCAGAGACTGCAGAATGGCTACATACAGCTACCCAAGGTAGGAGTGTGTGAAAAATATCCTAGTATGTGTAGATCTCTTCTCTGGTTGGCTGGAAGCCTATCTGGTAAAATGTGCAAATACTAAAGCGACTGTAGACAAACTGATGAAAAAAAACTGATCTGCAGGTATGGTGTCCTAGAAACCATAGACAGCCATAGGGACACACACTTCACGGGAGAAATAATGAGGGAAGTCATGCAGGTCCTGGGAGTACAGCAAGCATATCATGCACCATATAGACCACAAAGTAGTGGGAAAGTGATGAGACTAAACGGGACACTTAAACTGGAAAATCAAAGGCCATGCCAGACAAAGGAAAGAGCGGGGTAGAGTGTTTGTCTCTTGCACTCTTTTCAGTCACACACACTCCAAATAGAAAGACAGGCTTGTGTCCTTTTGAAGTCCTGTTTAGTAGTTTGCCAGAGGCTGGTCTGTACTTCCCACAGGTGCTACAAAAGCAACACGGTGCTATGACAGCCCATGTCCAGGCCTTACAGAAAAGACTTAATGTGGTGCATAAACATGTGTTTTCATCCATTCCAGATCCTAATGCCAGTGCAGACGTATATCAGCTGAATCCAGGTGATTGGTGGTCATACACAGATGTACATCAGCTGAATCCAGGTGATTGATGGTCATACACAGACACGTGAGAAGGAGCCTAGATCCACGGTTTGACGGCCCGTTTTAAAGTCCAGCTGACCACATTCACCTCAGGGAAACTTGAGGGAAAGCCCACCTGGATCCATGCCAGTCACTGCAAAAAGATCTTTTCACCAGCAGAATGACGGTTCTCCTAATCACCTTGCTGGCAGTGGTAGGATGTTTGCACCTTACAGAGACACTGGATAAACAAACTTATTCAACATCTTGCTTTTCTTATAAAAGACGCGGAAGGACAAAAACTGCTGGACTGTTGGATCTGTGCACACAGCCCAGTATCTGCAAGGACTATGCTGTACTTAGCCTTACCCCAGGACCCAAGGAAGGTATTAACACTACACTGCATGCACAAGTGGGACTTGGACTCAGATTTTTGTGGTTCCTTAAGGCTCTTAATGAGACTAATACGATATAGAGACTCCTTTTTAAATCCAGCCAATTGGCTTAGCGGCCTAGCGGATGGATTATTTTTGGTATTTTACAGACTTGTATGCAAATTTTGTTGCTTTGCTTATTGTTTTATGTAGCCGTAAAAGCGCTAATATATGTATTACCTAAGCTATGGAATAATGTAGGTGTAGAAAAAAATCTAAGGCTGAACCTTCTGTAGTATATCATAGGCCCCGTATGGCCACTGTTGACGGGGGAGGTGAGTGTCCACACTGAGGGTGAATGGGTGAAGCAGGTAGGAAGTCCCCTTGTGGGTATTAGACCCATGAGACAGTAGCTCCTTTGTGGACATCAGCTGACCCCGTGACAAAGGTTATACCATTTACAAAAGGGGGAAATTGATATAGAAGGGTTAATAGTTTGCCTTTAACTACCTTGCCTTTAAGTGCCTTTTGCCTTAAAGTGTTAGAATTACTAGAATCTGTTGACTCAGTTGTCTGACGGTCTCCTCTTCAAGGAGACTGTACTTCTTATCATGTATGTTCTCAAGAGTCAGTACAACATATTCTGGGTTATGGTAAATAAAGTATGACCCTGGGTGATGGTGGGGGCTACATGAGTTACATTGAAATGCATTATGTGTAAATGGTATAAAATATTGCTTCTTGCTCTATTACTTCAGATAAAAGTGACTTGCTCACAGGATATGTGTGAGGTGTCTTTTTGTCTCCAAGCGCGCTTGTAAAATGATGGGCGTAACTCCACAATTTGCTCTCACTGGTGATCTGTCAGCTGACATTTGGGTCAGAACGAAAAACAGCTATGACAGCTGGTACGAAAGTCTTGCCCGGGGGCACAGACTCTAGCGAAACCGGAGCTACAGTTCTCAGGCTCTCAGAAGGGACAATAAGCCGAGGCTCCTCCTCCTCAGATGACACTACGGAGCGGGAGAGAGCGTCAGCATGAACGTTCTTCTCCCCGGAGAGGAAATGGAGAGTAAAATGGAACTGGGAGAAGAACAGGGACCATCTAGCCTGGCGAGAATTCAGCCGCTGGGCCGTTTGCAGATACACCAAGTTCTTGTGGTCAGTGAAGACTTGGAAGGGAAAGCGAGCTCCCTCCAAGAGATGTCTCCACTCCGAAAAAGCCAACTTCATGGCCAGCAACTCCCTGTCCCCGATGGAATAATTCCTCTCCGCTGGTGTGAAGGTCTTGGAGTAGAAGAAGCAAGGATGCTTCCGACCTTGAGCATCCTTTTGGAAAAGGACTGCTCCAGCACCAACGGATGAGGCATCCACCTCCAAGATAAATGGCTTATCAACATCGGGGCGATGTAGGATGGGAGCGCTAGCGAAGTGTGACTTGATCGAGAGAAAGGCTTTGGAGACCTACTCTGACCACAACTTGGGATTTGCTCCCTTCTTGGTGAGGGCAACCAAGGGAGCTACCAAAGTTGAGAAGAGTGGAATGAACTGGCGATAGTAATTAATGAACCCCATAAAGCGCTGCACCGCTTTAAGAGAATGGGGTTCCTGCCAGTCCATTACAGCCTGTAGCTTGGCAGGATCCATAGCCAAACCCTGGGCAGAGATGATATAACCAAGGAAAGGCAAGGACTCCTGCTCAAACACACACTTCTCCAACTTGGCGTAGAGGGAGTTTGCCCGTAAGAGGTCGAAGACTTTGCGAACATCTCTCCGATGGGAGTCAATATCTGGAGAGAAGATGAGAATATCATCCAGATAGACTACGACCGAGGTGCTGAGCATATTCCGGAAGATGTCGTTCACAAAGTCTTGGAAACGGCTGGGGCATTACAGAGCCCAAAGGGCATCACCAGATATTCATAGTGCCCATCCCTGGTGTTAAAAGCCGTCTTCCATTCATCCCCCTCACGGATGCGAATCAGGTTGTAGGCACCCCGCAGATCTAACTTCGTAAATACCCTCGCTCCCCGTAGCCTATCAAACAGCTCAGATATCAGGGGTAACATAGTAACATAGTAACATAGTTAGTAAGGCCGAAAAAAGACATTTGTCCATCCAGTTCAGCCTATATTCCATCATAATAAATACCCAGATCTACGTCCTTCTACAGAACCTAATAATTGTATGATACAATATTGTTCTGCTCCAGGAAGAACAAGGGGTAATGGGTACTTGTTCTTAACGGTGATGGCGTTAAGACCCCTGTAGTCTATGCATGGACGTAAGTCTCCAGTCTTCTTCTGTACGAAGAAGAACCCAGCCCCTGCCGGTGACACTGACTTCCTAATGAATCCTCTTGCCAGATTCTCTTGGATGTACTGAGACTTTGCATCCGTCTCCGGGAGAGATAACGGATAGACTCGACCCCGGGGAGGCTCAGCACCAGGCAAGAGGTCAATAGGACAGTCATAGGGGCGGTGAGGCGGAAGGGTCTCCGCTGCTCTTTTGGAGAACACGTCTGCATAGGGCCAATAGTGCTTGGGGAGAGAGGAAAGATCTGCGGGTACCTGTGTATTAGCAACCTGAACGCACTCCCTCTGACATCTACCCTCGCAGGATTTACTCCATCCCAAAATTCTCCCAGAGGACCACTCAATATGAGGAGAATGGTAGCGAAGCCATGGTATCCCCAACAGGACCTCATCAATTCCCTCAGGAATGACTAATAGAGAGATTATCTCCTGATGTGATGGAGACACAGAAAGCGTGAAAGGAATGGTTTGGTGGGTAATCTGTGAGGGTAGTGTTGACCCATTTACCACTCGAACGGTCACAGGCTTGGCGAGCATCACCAAGGGTATTGCGTGACGCTGGGCAAAAGAGGAAGACATAAAATTACCCTCTGCCCCAGAATCCACGCATAGCTCGACCATAAGAGTGGATGGGCCTATTGTAATTGTCCCCTTGAAGGACAACTTTGAGGCAAACGTCGCCGTGTCTAGTGTACCTCCTCCAACTGCCACTAAACGCTGACGTTTCCCCGACCGCTGAGGACCCTTGGAGGCAAGATGTCCTGACTGCCGGTAAACATGACGGACCTTATGTGCACGGGCGGACTGAGACTTGGATCCCGCTCGTGTCACCTCTAAGGCCTCATGTGACTCGGACGCCTGGACTGGAGATTCCAAAGGTTTGGCGAAGGTGGGAGCCAGCCGAAACCTCTGCCTACACTGGGCTCGCTCCAACCTTCGCTCTTGAAAATGAAGCTCTATGCGAGTAGATATGGCTATGAGCTCCTCCAGTGTGGCGGGAATCTCCCTAGTGGCCAAAGCGTCTTTCACATGGTCAGCCAGCCCCCTCCAAAATACGGGAATGAGGGTTTTATCTGACCATTCCAACTCAGATGCTAATGTCCGGAAGAGAACAGCAAAATGACTGACCATGGTTGAACCCTAAGTCAAAGCCAGCAGCTGGAGCGCTGTATCATGGGTGACTTGAGGTCCTAAAAAGACCTGTTTCAGAGAGTCCAGAAACTGAGGAACACTCCCCACCACATGATCGTTGCGCTCCCACAGCGGCGTAGCCCACTCCAACGCTCTGTCCGACAAGAGGGAGATTATGAATCCCACCTTTGCCCGCTCAGTAGGGAAACGTGCAGCCAGGAGCTCGAGGTGTATACCACATTGGCTTACGAAACCCCTACAGGACTTACTGTCCCCAGAGTATCTCTCAGGCAAAGGAAGGTGAGGTAGGGTCGGAACAGAGGTGGCAGTGGGTAAAGCTGCTGCAGCCACGCTAGCAGCCTGAACAGCTATTGCGGTAACATCCACTGCCGAGGTTGCACGCTCAAGAGACGCCAACCGGCCCTCCAGCAGCTGGATGTACCCCTGCAATCGCTGTTCATCTGCCATTACTTAGCCAGATCCAGGCGCTAGTATTCTGTTAGGGTTGGCGGAACGCACCAAATATATAGTTTATTAAATGGAATTGGTGCGTTCGCAACCCGGGATCCACCGTGCAGGAAAGTACCTGCTGCTAAGTAAGACGGACTATATGGCGGTACCATAAGTATACATACAAGGGTTAACTTCACCCTGCGTGAAGGAAGCGATCCTGTTGCGTCACAGGACCGCGGTACTGCACATAGAGCGCGAGCAATAAGTCAGCGAACACAACCCCAACTAGGATTGAAGTCCGATTAGACCACTGCTGGCACAACACCGCAACTGGGTGTGAAAGGAAACTATAGAAATAGTAAATAAAGGCACGAGAGTGCGTGCGGTGCCGCACTGACGGACGCCACTAACCACCCAGGCTTGGGTAAGGAAAGCGCAGAGGAAGCGCACGGCGCCGTACTGGCGGACACAGCAACTGGACGCTGTGATGTGTGTTACGTGCTGTAGGATAAGTCGGGCGCTAGATAGCAAACATACACCTTCCGTGAACAGACATTCAATAGGGAGGGTTATTTAAAGAGCAACTTTCACTCACAACACACACACATATTTACAAGACAATACTAGCACATGGCCGTGCGGTCATGCGCAGTTTATATAGTTGCAGCACAGGAAGCTGCTACTGAAGTTTTTGCCCTTTCAGGACCTTCCAGGAGGACCAATGGAAAGTGCTGCAGTACCTGAGCATGTTTTGCCCTTTCAGGACCTTCCAGGAGGACCAATGGAATGTACTGCAGTACCTGAGCATGTGACCGGACATGTGGCCCTTGACCTCCAATGGGAGACCCTGCCCTGGGCATGCTCAGTGTGAGTAAATAAGGACTTAGTCCCTGAGAGGCTGGCTCGCCACAAATCAGTGCAGGGTACCATAGGAAGGCCAGAAAAGGCAGTAGTGACCCTATGCACCGAATCAGCCTCAGCGAGATGCTGGGAGCGACGTCTCTGCTGAGCAGGGCCCACTACGGCCGATACCGGATGGGAGACCGCAGCAGACACGGATCGAGATTCCCCCTGTGCAGCAGAGGAAACTCGACTCCTAACACACACTCAAACAATTATTTATTTCTTCTGTGATTAATGCAATTTAGAACACCATATTTCACCTTGTCAATTACCGCTGCTGAAATTCAGCTGTATGCAGAGCTGGTGCAGAGTTAAACATCTAAATTTTTGTTGCTAATACTGTTCTTCCACCAGACTATCTGAGCAACATGACTGGGAAAAAGTGAGGTTGTGGAGGAAGGGGGGTGAGTGTTGTGAGTTCTGTTTTTGGGCTCCCTCTGGTGGTTACTGATGGTACTGGGTGATTTGTGTTCTGCTGTCTCTGGTGTCCACCTGTTCTATTAGGATTTGGGAGTTTCCTATTTAACCGGGCTTTCTTGTCATTTCCCCGCCGGCTATCAAGGTTATCAGAGTGTTTTGTTTCCTCAGCTTCTGGCTTCAGTAATCTTCAGGACAAGCTAAGTTTTTGATTTTCTTGTTCCACGTTTTGCTTTATTTTTGTCTTGTCCAGCTTGCATGTAATTTTTTCTTTGCTGCTGGTTGCTCTAGTGGGCTGTAATTGCTCCTCATGTTCCATGAGTTGGAACATGAGTTCAAGTAATTACAGGATGGTTTTTTGAAGGGATTTTTGCTGACCGCGCAGTTTTCTTTTGTATCCTCTGCTATCTAGTTTTAGCGGGCCTCATTTTGCTGAATCTGTTTTCATACTGTGTATGTGCCTTCCTCTCATTTCACCGTCATTATATGTGGGGGGCTGCTATTTCTGTGGGGTATTTCTCTGGAGGCAAGAGAGGTCTGTGTTTCTTCTAATAGGGGAAGTTAGATCTTCGGCTGGTGCGAGACGTCTAGGATCAACGTAGGCACGTTTCCCGGCTATTGTTATTTGTGTGTTCAGGTTTAGGGTCGCGGTCAGCCTAGGTTCCATCACCCTAGAGCTCGTTGGTGCTTGTCCTTTTGTGATTCCGTGCCATTGGAATCATGACAGTATAGCCGGCCTAAATGTTTGGGCTGAAGTAGGAGGAAAAGTAGTCTGAGGAAGTTTTTTTTTTTTTTTTTCTCTCCTCTGAGGTTGCTGCCTAGCCTTAATTGCAGCCTGGCTGATTTTTTTTTCCTCCTCTTAATCCTTGAATGGCACTGACCTTAGCTGTTTATCATAGACGTCCAGAGTTTAGCTTCCAGCTTGAATAATCTTGCTGCTAAGGTTCAAAATATACAAGATTTTGTTGTACATGCTCCTATGTCTGAACCTAGAATTCCTATTCCAGAGTTCTTTGCTGGAGATAGATCTAGTTTTCTGAATTTTAGGAACAATTGCAAGCTGTTCCTTTCTTTGAAATCTCGCTCTTCTGGAGACCCTGCTCAGCAGGTTAAGATTATTATATCTTTCCTGCGGGGTGACCCTCAAAATTGGGCATTTGCATTGGCACCAGGGGATCCTGCGTTGCTTAATGTGGATGCGTTTTTTCTGGCATTGGGTTTGCTCTATGAGGAACCTAACCAGGAGATTCAGGCTGAAAAAGCTTTATTAGCTCTCTCTCAGGGGCAAGATGAAGCAGAAATATATTGTCAAAAATTTCGGAAATGGTCAGTGCTTACTCAGTGGAATGAGTGCGCCCTGGCTGCAAAGTTCAGAGATGGCCTTTCTGAGGCCATTAAAGATGTTATGGTGGGGTTCCCTGCGCCTACGGGTCTGAATGAGTCTATGACTATGGCTATTCAGATTGATCGGCGTTTACGGGAGCGCAAACCTGTGCACCATTTGGCGGTGTCTTCTGAACAGGCACTTGAGACAATGCAATGTGATAGAGTTCAGTCTAGAAGTGAACGGCAAAACTATAGGCGGAAAAATGGGTTGTGCTTTTATTGTGGTGATTCAGCTCATGTTATATCAGCATGCTCTAAACGCACAAAAAAGGTTGATAAGTCTGTTGCCATTAGTACGTTACAGTCTAAGTTCATTCTGTCTGTGACTCTGATTTGCTCATTATCATCCATTTCCGTCGATGCCTATGTAGATTCAGGCGCTGCCCTGAGTCTTATGGATTGGTCATTTGCCAAGCGATGTGGGTTTAGTCTTGAGCCTCTGGAAGTCCCTATTCCTTTGAAGGGAATTGACTCTACACCTTTAGCTATGAATAAACCTCAGTACTGGACACAAGTGACCATGCGTATGACTCCCGTTCATCAGGAGGTGATTCGCTTCCTGGTATTGTATAATTTACATGATGTTCTAGTACTTGGTCTGCCATGGTTGCAAACTCATAATCCAGTCCTTGACTGGAAAACAATGTCTGTGTTAAGCTGGGGATGTCAGGGGGTTCATGATGATGCACCTCCGATTTCTATCGCTTCATCTACTCCTTCTGAGGTTCCTGTATTTTTGTCTGATTATCGGGATGTTTTTGAGGAGCCTAAGCTCAGTTCGCTTCCTCCTCACAGTGATTGCGATTGTGCTATAGATTTAATTCCTGGTAGTAAATTTCCTAAAGGTCGTTTGTTCAATCTGTCAGTGCCAGAGCATACTGCTATGCGGGATTATGTTAAGGAGTCCTTGGAAAAGGGACATATCCGTCCATCTTCGTCCCCTTTGGGAGCAGGTTTTTTTTTCGTGGCCAAAAAAGATGGGTCCTTGAGGCCTTGTATAGATTATCGTCTTTTGAATAAGATTACCGCAAAATATCAGTATCCTTTGCCTTTGTTGACTGATTTGTTTGCTCGCATTAAGGGGGCTAAATGGTTCACTAAGATTGATCTTCGGGGTGCGTATAATCTTATACGAATAAAGCAAGGTGATGAGTGGAAAACCGCATTTAATATGCCTGAGGGCCATTTTGAGTATTTGGTAATGCCTTTCGGACTTTCTAATGCTCCTTCAGTCTTCCAGTCCTTTATGCACGATATTTTCCGTGAATATCTGGATAAATTTATGATTGTGTATTTGGATGATATTTTGGTTTTTTCTGATGACTGGGAGTCTCATGTTCAGCAGGTCAGGAAGGTGTTTCAGGTCCTGCGGGCTAATTCCTTGTTTGTAAAGGGCTCAAAGTGTCTCTTTGGAGTCCAGAAGATTTCTTTCTTGGGGTATATTTTTTCCCCTTCTACTATTGAGATGGATCCCGTCAAGGTTCGGGCTATTTGTGACTGGACGCAGCCTGCATCTCTTAAGAGTCTGCAGAAGTTCTTGGGCTTTGCTAATTTCTATCGTCGTTTTATAACTAATTTTTCTAGTGTTGTTAAGCCTTTGACGGATTTGACTAAGAAGGGTGCTGATGTTGCTGATTGGTCTCCTGCGGCTGTGGAGGCCTTTCAGGAACTTAAACGCCGGTTTTCTTCTGCTCCTGTGTTGCGTCAGCCTGATGTTTCGCTTCCTTTCCAAGTTGAGGTTGATGCTTCCGAGATTGGAGCGGGGGCGGTTTTGTTACAGAGAAGCTCCGATTGCTCGGTGATGAAGCCATGTGCGTTCTTTTCTAGAAAATTTTCGCCCGCTGAGCGGAATTATGATGTGGGTAATCGGGAACTTTTGGCCATGAAGTGGGCATTTGAGGAGTGGCGTCATTGGCTGGAGGGTGCTAGACATCGTGTGGTGGTTTTGACTGATCACAAAAATCTGATTTACCTTGAGTCTGCCAGGCGTCTGAATCCTAGACAGGCTCGTTGGTCACTGTTTTTCTCTCGTTTCAATTTTGTGGTTTCATACCTGCCAGGTTCAAAGAATGTGAAGGCGGATGCTCTTTCTAGGAGTTTTGTGCCTGACTCCCCTGGAAATTCTGAGCCCACTGGTATCCTTAGGGATGGGGTGATTTTGTCGGCCGTCTTCCCAGACTTGCGACGTGCTTTGCAGGAGTTTCAGGCGGGTAAACCTGATCGTTGTCTGCCTGAGAGACTGTTTGTTCCGGATAGTTGGACCAGTAGAGTCATCTCCGAGGTCCATTCTTCTGCGTTGGCAGGTCATCCTGGAATATTTGGTACTAGAGACTTGGTGGCCAGGTCTTTTTGGTGGCCTTCCTTGTCGAGGGATGTGCGTTCTTTTGTGCAGTCTTGTGAGGTTTGTGCTCGGGCTAAGCCTTGCTGTTCTCGAGCCAGTGGATTGTTGTCACCTTTGCCTATCCCGAAGAGGCCTTGGACGCACATTTCCATGGACTTTATTTCGGATCTCCCTGTCTCTCAAAAAATGTCCGTCATCTGGGTTGTGTGTGACCGCTTTTCTAAAATGGTTCATCTTGTACCCTTGCCTAAATTGCCTTCCTCCTCTGAGTTGGTCCCTCTGTTTTTCCAGAACGTGGTTCGTTTGCATGGGATTCCGGAGAGCATCGTTTCTGACAGGGGATCCCAGTTTGTGTCTAGATTTTGGCGGACGTTCTGTGCTAAGATGGGCATTGATTTGTCCTTTTCGTCTGCATTCCACCCTCAGACGAATGGCCAGACGGAGCGAACTAATCAGACCTTGGAAACTTATTTGAGGTGTTTTGTTTCTGCTGATCAGGATGACTGGGTTACCTTTTTGCCGCTGGCCGAGTTTGCCCTTAATAATCGGGCTAGTTCTGCTACCTTGGTTTCTCCTTTCTTTTGTAATTTGGGGTTTCATCCTCGTTTTTCCTCTGGTCAGGTGGAGCCTTCTGATTGTCCTGGAGTGGACATGGTGGTGGATGGGTTGAATCGGATTTGGAGTCATGTGGTGGACAATTTGAAGTTGTCCCAGGAGAAGGCTCAGCAGTTTGCTAATCGCCATCGCTGCGTGGGTCCTCGACTTCGTGTTGGGGACTTGGTGTGGTTGTCTTCTCGTTTTGTTCCTATGAAGGTCTCTTCTCCTAAGTTCAAGCCTCGGTTCATCGGTCCTTATAGGATCTTGGAAATTCTTAACCCTGTGTCGTTTCGTTTGGATCTCCCAGCATCGTTTGCTATTCATAATGTGTTCCATCGGTCGTTGTTGCGGAGGTATGAGGTACCTGTTGTTCCTTCGCTTGAGCCTCCTGCTCCAGTGCTGGTGGAGGGAGAATTGGAGTATGTTGTGGAGAAGATCTTGGATTCTCGTGTTTCCAGACGGAAACTCCAATATTTGGTCAAGTGGAAGGGTTATGGTCAGGAGGATAATTCTTGGGTGGTTGCCTCTGATGTTCATGCTGATGATTTGGTCCGCGCTTTTCATAGGGCTCATCCTGGTCGCCCTGGTGGTTCTCGTGAGGGTTCGGTGACCCCTCCTCAAGGGGGGGGGTACTGTTGTGAGTTCTGTTTTTGGGCTCCCTCTGGTGGTTACTGATGGTACTGGGTGATTTGTGTTCTGCTGTCTCTGGTGTCCACCTGTTCTATTAGGATTTGGGAGTTTCCTATTTAACCGGGCTTTCTTGTCATTTCCCCGCCGGCTATCAAGGTTATCAGAGTGTTTTGTTTCCTCAGCTTCTGGCTTCAGTAATCTTCAGGACAAGCTAAGTTTTTGATTTTCTTGTTCCACGTTTTGCTTTATTTTTGTCTTGTCCAGCTTGCATGTAATTTTTTCTTTGCTGCTGGTTGCTCTAGTGGGCTGTAATTGCTCCTCATGTTCCATGAGTTGGAACATGAGTTCAAGTAATTACAGGATGGTTTTTTGAAGGGTTTTTTTTGCTGACCACGCAGTTTTCTTTTGTATCCTCTGCTATCTAGTTTTAGCGGGCCTCATTTTGCTGAATCTGTTTTCATACTGTGTATGTGCCTTCCTCTCATTTCACCGTCATTATATGTGGGGGGCTGCTATTTCTGTGGGGTATTTCTCTGGAGGCAAGAGAGGTCTGTGTTTCTTCTAATAGGGGAAGTTAGATCTTCGGCTGGTGCGAGACGTCTAGGATCAACGTAGGCACGTTCCCCGGCTATTGTTATTTGTGTGTTCAGGTTTAGGGTCGCGGTCAGCTCAGGTTCCATCACCCTAGAGCTCGTTGGCGCTTGTCCTTTTGTGATTCCCTGCCATTGGAATCATGACAGGTGAGGCTAGGTGTTCAAAGTGTACGTGGGGTAAGTGGTAATGTTTGTGGAAGTAATAGTGAACCAACAATGACAACTGACAACTTCTGTTACTGGATGGGCTACTCCACTACCTTTCTTTGGCAAATGCACAGTGGTACACCTTGCTCATCAGGCCCACAAAGAGCATATGCTGGAGTGGATAGAATGCACAGCTTCAAGTGGCCTCTTTTCTCCTTCATCCAACTCAACATCAAACCCATTAAAGTCCACAAAGGTGGCACTCAAATTCCCCTTGCTACCCCATGTCACAACTCTTCAACTGTACAATTGACTACACAACCACAGATGGGTGAGTCTGAAAAGCTGTTCACATGTTCTATGCCATGAGCTTCAGAAGTATTTTCAAAAACTTCACAGTGTCAAGAGGAGGAAATCTGCACTGATGCCCAAAATTTATTTAGCTTTCATCCGGGGCAGGACAAAGTGGGGTCCAAACAGAATCCTGACCCTCGTCACTAGATGTTAACCCTCAGTGGGGGAGGTGATTCTGATGAGACTCAGATATCTGAGGCTCAAGAAGACTGTACTGAACTGTCAGGGCAGGAAGAGGAGGAAGGTGATTCTAAGGGCAAGGAATGTGATAAAACAGAGGATGATGATGTTGGTAAATACCAGTTGGCGTGAACTCAGAGGCACACAGCTGAGTATGTCATCTGAGGATGAGGACGATGAGGATGTTGCATCATGGCATATGTAGCAGACACGTAATGATGCAAATATGATGAGCAATGCATCCTCAGTTACCACTGTGGCAGTGACCAGCAGTGTTCATGGGTCTGCAGCTCTCAAGGGGTGGCTAGGATTGCTTAGCCTGAGCCTTTTTTGACACTGTAAAGGATGAGCCAACTCATGTAATCTGCCAAAATTGCAAAAAAAACTGAGTTGAAGGATGTAGTCCAATAATTTGACTACTAAATGTGTGAACTTTCACATGCACAATCAACATGCATTACTCTGGTAATCCCAATGTGCTAAAATGCGGACTAGCGGACCTCAACAACCATCAACCACCCATTAATCGCTGTCAGCTGTAATGGAAGTGGACATGTCTGCTGTTTTTGTCTGCTCTCAGAGAATGAGCACAAGACAACTTTCTCAATCCACCAGAACATCTTTTCCTGCACCTCCCTCACGGTCCAGCAGTTTGTCTAGTTAACTTTACTCCACCCTCACTGCAGCCAGCCCACGATCCCATAGTTGTGGTCACGCAAATTGTTAACTCCTATATGTGACAAAGCTAAAAGGTTGAACGCTACCATCTCCAATCCGTTGGCCATGCAAATACAGCCTTACCACCTGGCAGAGACAGAAAGTTTCCCAATTTACGAAAGCTGATGGCTATGGTTTCTGTGCCTGCTGTTGTTGCTGCTGCAGGAGTAAAAGCAAATTTGTGGAAATGTAAACAGCCTACGTTGGTCTTCATCTGCTGGGTTGGCTGTAGTGATAGACGTGTCGGTCCCTATTATACGATTTCTACTCTCGTGAAATGTATGCCACTTTCGTGGTGTCAGACCCTCATTTTTTTAAATTTGAAGACTCCTGGTTGGGTATCCATCTGCTGGATTGGCTGTAGTGGAAGATGTGTTGGTCCCTCTTATACTATTTCTACACTCATGAAATTGATGCCACTTCGCTGGTGTCAGGTCCTCATTTTTTGAAATTGAGCACTCTTGATTGCGTCTACAACTGCTTTGCAGGCTGCAGTGGAAGACGTGTTGGTCCCTATCATGCTATTTATACTCTTGTGAAATTCATGCCACTTGCTTGGTGTCTGCCAATAATTTTTGGAAATGTGGAGAATCCTGATTGGGTCTCTCCATCTGCTGAGTTGGCATTAGTGATACATATATAACCAGATTGATGAAGAGTGCTGTTTGACACTCATTAAGTCCATGTCTTAGAGACTGCAAGCTGTTACAAGAGCTAGAGGCGGTGCAACAAAATGCTAGTGATGTGTTGGAGTGTTGTTTTGTTTGTTTTTCATGATTCCATAATGTTTTCCCTCAGAATTGAGTGATTTCATAATTTTTCCCCTAGGCTTGGTTGAAAAAATTAACCATTACTGACTACCACATTTTTTGTTCTTGATTTCTTTTAGTTTTTCTTAAATCCAGAAAGTTGCCATTTGAAATGACTTTAGTTTTGTGCCATGTCTGTGATCTGCTTTTTTTTATACAAAGTTAAACAACTGAATGAACATCATCCAAGGCTCGTGATTACATAATTTTTGCCATGGTTTGTAGTATCTCATGAGAAGAAGCCTGCTGACCTGTTGTAAGCTTTTTACCGTGGGTCACTGCATCTCTTCGGTGTCACGCCAACAACTGACAGCGTGACCCCGCAGAGCTCTATTCGTGGTAACCATCTACCGGCAGTAATGTTACCACTTATCAGAAGCGCTACGCTGGTATTTACCACACTTTCACACATTATGGAAAGCACAAGCTTTTTTTGCTGTGTATGTAGCTATATTCGGCGATTAAATCAGCGAATATTGCAAATTTGTCGATTGTGAATCAAACTGAAAGTTGAAATATTTCCTCATCTGTTCTCCTTACGAAGCTACATCCAATTGCAACACACATTGGGTTAAGGCTCCACATCGGATATACTATTATTTGTATGCATGTCTCCTTGGTAATTTTTCGTTACTTATTAGGATCGTGTCTCTCTAGGATAAGTTATATTCCTTATTAGTGCCTTATACCAAATATAGAGTTGATATCCATCTAAATTATATCTATAATCATTTTTTTGCAGGAATAGTTGTATCTTTTTCAGGCAGCTATTTATATTGTTATTGGAAATATTGTATTTGACATATTTTAAATATTTATCAGGCACTTGCACTATAAATTAATATTTACATGGTGGCATTTGTCATTATTGGCTATTGTTCTTGTTCATTAACTTCCATATATGATTAGTGGTAATTAGTAATGATTGAGCAGTAAACTGCTCGGGTGCTCGGTACTTGAATTGAGCATGTCAGACTGCTTGTGCGCTCGACTCGAGTACTGAGCATAATGTAAGTCAATAAAGAAATCAAGCATTTTTCCAGTGGACCTGTACTCGATGACCAGGTAGGAAGGAGAGGGAGATTCATGTGAATCTGAGCCACATGTGGAACTGAAGCCAGGAATTCCCCTGCTGGGAGCACAGGAACTCTCTTATCTTCATCAACCAATCATATGTACACAGCTTCTTCCAGAGACCCAGCCACAGTAACACAGAAGATGTCAGGATACCCTGTCCCAGCAGCACAGAGGATATCAGGAAAGCCAGCCACAGCAGCACGATGTCAGGAGAGCCAGACACAGAAGCACAGATGATGTTAGTAGAGCCAGACACAGAAGCACAGATGATGTTAGTAGAGCCAGCCACAGTAGCACAGAGGATGTCAGGAGAGCCAGACACAGAAGCACAGATGATGATAGTAGAGCCAGCCACAGTAGCACAGAGGATGTCAGGAGAGCCAGACACAGAAGCACAGATGATGATAGTAGAGCCAGCCACAGTAGCACAGAGGATGTCAGGAGAGCCAGACACAGAAGCACAGATGATGATAGTAGAGCCAGCCACAGTAGCACAGATGATGATAGTGGAGCCAGACACAGAAGCACAGATGATGATAGTAGAGCCAGACACAGAAGCACAGATGATGATAGTAGAGCCAGCCACAGTAGCACAGATGATGATAGTGGAGCCAGACACAGAAGCACAGATGATGATAGTAGAGCCAGACACAGAAGCACAGATGATGATAGTAGAGCCAGCCACAGTAGCACAGAGGATGTCAGGAGAGCCAGTTACAGCCAAACAAAGGAAGTCAGGAGATCCAGCCACCACAGCAGCACAAAGGATGACTGGAAAGCCTATATACATATGATTAGTTGATGTAGAGAGAGTGTGCAAGCTCACAAAAAACCTGTCTGACAGAGGAGTCCCTGAGCTCCAAGCATTCCCGGCTTCATTGTAGCGCATCTCAGATTCAATTGAGCTTATTACATGAGCACTTGAGCACCATGCGATACTCAGCACTGCTCAGTTCTTGATCAAACACCCAAAAGCTCGACTGAGTATCGAACAGTGAAGAGCTCGATCACCCATCACTAGTGGTAATCCCATTATATTGTTACCCTTTGTATTAAGTATTTTGCATTATTTACCTGCACTATTTTGTGATTTTTTTTCCGCTTTCATGTGATGTGTTATCAGGGACTACTTTTATATTGAACCTCCATTGTATTATCTTGTATTTGTTCTGGTATGTATATATAAAAATGTATTTATGTACAAATCTCAAAGGATCAAACGTATTTTCCCTGCCTGCTCTCACTTTATTTTGTGTTTTTAATTGTTTTTATTCTGGTTAGCCCTTATGTTTTTCAATAAAGCCATTTTTTTCATTCTTGGATGGGCAACTTTTTTCTGTGAAGCTTCCTTTCACATCTGACAAAGAAATATTTTACGGGAACTGCAAAGCAGACTGTACTTTAGATGATATCTAAAATGTAGTGAAATAATTGTCTTTCATCATTATTGAACACGATTCAAACCTTTGAATCCTTTCCCTTCATTACTGTGTATCCTTGACAGTTACCAATTTTTCATCTTCAATGTCTATGATTTTTTAACTTGCCCTGAACACATTGAAGGGGACCCATCCTCCGATTCATGCTGCCTGAACTACGGGCAGTTTTACGTAAACACTGGCTGAACTGTTGCCATTAGATATGTTGTACATTGCGATATTTCAAAGAAAACATACTTTGAAAAGTCGGACAGGGACTGTGAGTCTTGACTGACTAGGCCAAGCAGTAATCTGCTGGATTCTCCCCACCATACTATAGTAAACTGACAGGTCTCGCCTTGCATGTGTTGTCCCTGGCTGGAAAAATATATCGGGAGACCTGGCAGATAACCAGACCAGAACTGGGAAGCACAATCTCTGACCAGCATGTCAAAATATGTTTCTTCTGCTATGCTGCAGGGTTTCAAATTGAAACATACTTGACTGTAGTCGTGAAACCAACGTTGGATTCATACTGAACATGGTTCAGGCAGCTTGAATCTTAAGACAGGTTTACATGATACCATTATTTGCAATCTAACAATTAATCAGTGCAAATTTCAATATTATTGTATTACATATAGGAGAAAAACATGACATTTAGGTGATGTAATTTGATATGAAAAGAAAAAAAGAGACATGTGCCTCTAGGGTGATATTGTATGGTAAGTAAGGGGTGGTGGTTGAGACACTGCTCAACTGATGAAGTTATGATTTTCACAACTACAATAAAAGCCTACGTTACAGTCGGTCATTGCAGTCTGCCAACAAGTAAAAGATTTCTTTCTTCTGCACACAATACATAATGGGATTATGCACAAGATGAGAGGTTCCAAGGTTGATGCAAGTAGTTTTCTGGATCAAACTGAGCCTTTTTCAGATACAAGCTATAATCTGTCATCTATTCCATTATCTACAATTTGATATGGGAATCAGAAATATAGTAGCTTCAAAAATGTAACCAGCGTCGGACTGGAGCACCTTAGGCCCACCAAATAAAATCATTCTTGGGGCCCACTATGTAGCTACATAGAAATAGATACAAGACCACCAATTGTGCGGTAAAAAGCGCTAATATCAGGTATAATATAAGGTAGTTCACGTTTTAATAATGTAGCAAGGGTTGGGGTAGCCCCCTCACAGAATATAATGTAGCCCCCTCATAAAATATAATGTGGTCCCCTCTCATAGAATATAATGCAGCACCCCACAAAATATAATGCAACCCCCTCAGGTATGACACAGTCCCCACCACAGAATGTAATGTAGCACCCCAAAGGGTATAATACAGCCCCCCTCATATAGTATAATGCAACCCACCACGGAATATAATGTAGTCCCCTGAGAGAATGCAGTTCCACCACAGAATATAATGCAGCCCCCCATAAAGTATAATGTAGCTTCCTCATATAGTATGATGTAGCCCCCAATAATATAATGTAGTCCCCTGAGATAATAATGCAGCCCCACCACAGAATATAATGCAGCCCCCCATAGAGTATACTGTAACCCCTCATATAGTATGATGTAGCCCCCCATAATATAATGTAGTACCCTGAGTATAATGCAGTCCCCCCACAGAATATAATGTAGCCCCCCAGGGCCGTATTTAGAGTTTCTGCTGCCCTAGGCACTTTTAGTGCTGCCTCCCCCTTTGGTGAGTATGACACTATCGGCAGTGACTTTGGCAAGAATCACTGATGTGAAAGTCGCCTTTTGCAGCAGATCTGGCAGTTTTTCTGCATCTTCTGCGTAACGGATCACTTACAGCAACACTGCATTCGGCCTCATTCATTCCCTATGGGATTTTGCGTACTTGCTGTGATCTGACAAATGCGGTACCATACCTCCCAACTTTTGAAGAAGGGAAGAAGGTATAAAGTTTGCGACGCGCGTAGTGCGCCGCGGCAAATTTTAGGCCACGCCTCTGACCACACCCATTTCACAACTTGTCACACCCATATTCACGTCCCAACCACAGCCATTTAGCACTGCTGATCACACTGTTTTATATACAACTAGATTGTGGCCCGATTCTAACGCATCGGGTATTCTAGAATATGCATGTCCCCGTAGTATATGGACAATGATGATTCCAGAATTTGCGGCAGACTGTGCCCGTTGCTGATTGGTCGAGGCAACCTTTGACATCATCGTCACCATGGCAACCATTATGACATCTATGTCGATGCTGTGCCCGTCACTGAATTAGAAACGTAGGATTTCTACGTCCTTTATGACATCATTATGACATCATCGTCGCTGTGCCTGTTGCTGATTGGTCGAGGCCTGGCAGTCTCGACCAATCAGATGTGGGATGTCTACATCCTTTATGACATCATCGTCGCTGTGCCTGTTGCTGATTGGTCGAGGCCTGGCGGCCTCGACCAATCAGAGGCGTGGGATTTCTACGTCGATGCTTTGCCCGTCGCTGATTGGTCGAGGCCGCCAGGCCAGAGACGTGGGATTTCCAGGACAGACAGACAGACAGACAGACAGACGGAAAAACCCTTAGGAAATTATATATATAGATAATTATAAACAAAAATATGGCCACACATAATAGCCACACATGATGCTCAATACTGTATAACGGCCACCACACATGATGCTCCATACTGTATAATGGCCACACACAGTTTTCCATACTGTATAATGGCCACACATGATGCTCCATAGTGTATAATGGCCACACATGATGCTCCATAGTGTATAATGGCCACACATGATGCTCCATAATGTATAATGGCCACACAGTGCTCCATACTGTATAATGGCCACACATAGCGCTCCATACTGTATAATGGCCACACATAGTGCTCCATACTGCATAAGGGCCACACACAGTTCTCCATACTGTATAACGATCCCACATGATGCTCAATACTGTATAATGGCCACAAATGATGCTCCATACTGTATAATGGCCACGTATGATGCTCCATACTGTATAATGGCCACATATGATGCTCCATACTGTATAACAGCCACACATGATGCTCCATACTGTATAATGTCCATTGGCCACACATGATGTTCCATACTGTATAACAGCCACACAAGATGCTCAATAATGTATAATGGCCACACACAGTTCTCCATACTGTATAATGATCCCACATGATGCTCAATACTGTATAATGACCCCCCCCTCCTGTATGCTTGGCTCATACCCCCCCCTCCTGTATGCATGGCTCATATTTTCCCTCCTGTATGCATGGCTCATATTCCCCCTCCTGTATACATGGCTCATATTCCCCCCTCCTGTATTATGTAACTATGGTATAGAAGCAATCATTGTTGGGCAAAGTGCTTTAATATGCTACCATAGTAGCATACATCGGAGTTATATTTTTATTAATTTTATATTTTCTATTTAATAATGATTTTTCATATTAGATTTATGGGGACTGTTTTTTCAGCTTTTTTAAAATGTGTATTAAATCCTGACAGCATAGACTTTTTGCTATGAACAGTCAAGCTACGAGAAAAATAGCAAAAAAAGTCAAATAAATGTTCAGTTATTTAAAAAGCAAAGGAACTTTATGATTTCCATTTTCCAAGAAATCTGCAAAAAAGGTAAGTAATTCAGTTTAGATAAGTTCATAAAAGCTGCAGCAGGGACAAATTGTTCCCTCCAATGACAGATACTTGACGCTCAAGTACTTTTTCAAGACCTGTATGCTTCCATGTATCTAAAGAATCGTATGGTATTGGCATTGTCATCTGTAAAAAGGGTCTCAAAATGGCAAGTTTGAAACTGTTAATGTAAATCCTTCAAGTCTATTTATTAAATAAAAGGATTTGTACAATTGTGTGAAAGCTGAGGATTTGTTGAAAATTACTCAGCAATGACTATTCATTATTTTAAAACTTAAAGTGTATGTATTGTTGTGTCACTGATGTTCTACGTTCCTTTGTTGCATTCTCTTAATGTTTCCATAGCACCAGTACCTTTTGAATTAGCTAAATGCTGTTATGTA
This sequence comes from Ranitomeya imitator, assembly GCF_032444005.1. Lineage (NCBI taxonomy): Eukaryota > Metazoa > Chordata > Amphibia > Anura > Dendrobatidae > Ranitomeya > Ranitomeya imitator. The sequence continues at coordinate 628,209,498 of NC_091284.1, forward strand.
CCAACATCTTTTACAAATAGTTTTTTTTTTGTTTGAAAGAAAGATAAAAAGTGCTTTAACCAGTTAATTTAGACTGCATATAGAGCATTATTTTGTACTGGTACAAAGAAGACTCATTGAATTGTCTAGACCAGGGTTGGCAATTAACGTTTCCTAGGAGCCACATAAGACCATGACTGTTGAAAAGGGCAGAAACAATAGGCTGAAATCAATTATGCTCAATATAAATATTAACATTTTAATTATAATTATTTTACAATAACATTAATTTTATCCCTTAAAATTAAGCAGAATTAAGCATGATGATATTCCCCTATATTTTTTGTGAGCCCGCACACAGCAATCCTATATGCCATATGAGCACAGACATAGCCACCTATATGCAGTATGAGCCCCCACATAGCCTCATTTATAAAATATAATCCCCCTTATAGCCTCCTACACACAGTATGAGCTCCCACATATCCTTCTACATACAGTATGATCCCCCACATAGCCTCCTACATACAGTATGAGTCCCCAAATAGGCCCTATATAATATGTGAGCTCTCACATAGCGCCTATATATGGTATGAGCCCTCATATAGCATCTTATATTTAGCATGAGCCTCACTTAGCCTACCGAATACACAGTGTGAGCCCCCACATAGCCTCCGATATGTAGCATGAGCCCAACATAGCCTCTCTATATAAAGTTTGAGCCCTCACATAGCCTACTACTTGCAGTATGAGCCTCCACATGGCCTCCAATTCACAACATGAACACCAAATAGCCCCTATATATAGCATGGGTGTCATGGTATAGGACATGGTTCATGTCCTGCTCTCTCAAGGTTAACATTGCCGGCCTCTCTTTGGATCTGGGATGGGTAATTATACACACTCCCGACTATTATTCCCTGTCAGCTATAGTTTTGTTTAGTCTGTGTGTCTGACCCTTGAGTGTGTGCTCAGTTTGCATTTGCTTGTGTTGCTCTCCGTGCTTTATTCTGCTTGTTTGTTCTGTTGGCTTTCTGACCTTTGGCTCCCTTTCTGACTATCTATCCACCTCACCTCTCTGTTACCTCGTTATCTCCTGGTTTCGATCTTGGCATGTTTTACTACTCTCTAGTGTATATTGTCTCCTTTGCACCCTGGCATCTGGCTCCGCCCTTGACCACCTCCTACCCTGTCACATAGTTTAGGTCCTGTTTGCTACCCGGTAAGTTCATCGCTGCTCTGCTCTTAGCTCCCATGCTGCGGCGTGCAACTCTCCCCGGGAGTCGTAACATTATAGCTGACCGTACAGTCTTTCCCTGGTGGTGGGGTGTTAGCATATTATGGATCCGGTAAAGGTTCTTACGGGGCTGGTTAATGAGCTCTCCCAGCTCATGCAGAAGCTGTCCATGGAGCAGCAAGTCCTGGTTCACTCGCACCAACAGGTGCAGAGAGATGTGGCAGGAGCTCTACAGGGGTCTGCCCCATCAGGGTCCCGGGAGGAGGGCCCCACTGATGTATCCCTAGCGGACCCAAGGCCACCGTTAAAGTTACCAGACAATTTTTCTGGAGATAAAAAATTGTTTAGGGTCTTCAAGTAGGGATGCAAGTTGTTCTTTGAACTGAGTCCCAAGGCCTCTGGAAATGAAAGGCAGAGGGTGGGTATCATAATGTCCTTGTTAAGGAGGCTCCACAGGCATGGGCTTTCTCTCGCTCTTCCTCTGCATCTAAACTTATGACAAGCCTGGTAGAGTGTGTCTTGCAGAGGATATGGTGATGAGTGTGACACAGGGGAGGCACTTCCCTGAATGGTTATACTCAGAATTTAGACGTTCAGCAGCCGAAGTATCTTGGAATGATGCCGCCCTGAGGGGGTTGTTCCGCAGAGGCCTATCTGACCATCTACAGGATGCCCTAACATTAAATCTTGTTCCTGATACCCTGATAACACTATCGGTCTGTATGGATCGGAGACTCCATGCTAGAGGAGTGATGCAACAGGAGACTCCCTTGTACTCCAAATTGTGTGATGCTGCACCCGTACCTGAGCCTATGGAGATTGGGTATATCTCGGTAAATGAAAGAGAGAGAAGACACCGTAGAGACAACCTACTATGCTTTTACTGTGGAGCCTCTGGACATTGGAAAAGGGACTGTCCCTCCTGCCCTTCTTCAGTGAGCCGTCAGAAAACAATCAAGGAGGTTGTCCAGACTCCAAGGTGCATTTTTTCTCGCTTGCTAAAATTGTGCTTCAAATGGAATTAGAACTTGCCAGTGGTCCTGTCATGACCACCACCTTTGTTGACCTCGGTTCCTCCATTAATCTGATTGATGCCCAAGTTGTGACACCTAGTAAGATAGGGACAGTCAGGCTGAAAGACTGATGTGCCTGTGATTCATCCGCTATTACTCGGGATGGAATTTGTTTCATGTCTGATGTCTTTTCTCTGAAAGTGGGTTCCACTCTCGTGTAAAAATTAAGTTGTTTTGCTATGAGTAATCTGCCTGCAGGATTGGTACTGGGGATGCCCTGGCTGCAACTCTGCAATCCTGTTATTGATTAAGTGACAGGGAGATCACCCAAAGGAGATGAAAGGATAATGGTCCATGTTGTAACCTGGGACCTTTTGTCAACCCAGTAAAATCTGTATCTGTGTCTTCTGTCGGTCTGGAGGGTATTCCAGAATACCTTAAAGATTTCGAAGACATGTTCTCTGAAAGCGAGGCTGAGGGACTTCCACATTGACCTTTTGATTGTGCCATTGATTAAGTCCCAGGAGCCAAATTACCCAAGGCTCGTCGGTTTAATTTGTCCAGGCCTGAGCACCAAGCCATGAAAGAGTACATTTCAGAGAGCCTCCACAAGGGGTATATTCAACCTTCTGTCTCAGTTGTGGCAGCAGTGTTTTTCTTTGTAAAGAAAAAGGATGGTGATTTTCGACCGTGCCTCAACTTTTGGGAACTGAACAAAATTACTGTAAGGAACACTTACCCTCTCCCTCTGATTCCTGATTTATGCAACCACCTCACGGGGCCAAATGGTTCTCTAAGCTTGATTTATGGGGGGCTTATAACCTGATAAGAGTCCGGGAGAGGGATGAATGGAAAACAGCATTTCTGACAAACAAGGGACTGTTTGAAAACCTGGTAATGCCTTTCCTTCTCATTAACGCCCCTGCCGTTTTCCAGAATTTTATTAATGTTATTTTTTCTGACCTGATTGGGCATTATGTAGTCATCTACCTGGATGACATTCTGATATACTCAGAGGACAGTGAGTCTCATTTACACCATCTGCGTATGGCTCTTATGAGACTCAGAGAGAACCACTTATACGCTAAGCTGGAGAAATGCTCGTTCTTTATGCAGAAACTGACTTTTCTGGGATATAGTATATCAGATGAGGGGTTCCGCATGGATCCTGGGAATGTTCAGGCCATAACGGATTGGGTGCAGCCTCATGATCTAAAGGGGTTGCAGCGATTCCTAGGCTTCGCTAACTTCTATAGGATGTTCATTAAAGGGTTTTCACAGGTGGTGAAACCCTTGACGAACCTCACTCTCAAAGGGGCGGATGTAAAAAATTGGTCCATGGCCACAAAAAAATTCCTTCCTGACATTGAAGAAATGTTTTACTTCAGCCCTTGTGTTTGTACAACCCAATCCGTTATGACCTTTTATTGTAGAGGTCAACGCTTCTGAGTTGGGGTGGGGACAGTGTTATCCCAGGGCCCTCCCACCCTCAAACCCTGCACCTTTTTCTCTAAAAAATTATCATTTGCTTAGAAAAATTATTTTTTACCGTTACCCACGTTGCTGACTGCTGAAACCTTGGTCCATTTATTTATACAGCACATAGTTCGGTTGCATGGGGTACCTGTGAATGTGGTGTCGGACAGGGGTGTGCAATTTGTGGCTTGGTTTTGGAGTGTTTTGTAATAAGTTGGGGGTCATGTTATAATTCTCCTCTGCTTATCACCCAGAATCTAACGGAAAGACAGAACGTACAAATCAGTCTTTGGAGCAAATTCTGAGATGCCTGGCCTCATCAAGACAGGAAGACAGATGTGGGGTATTACCCATGGCAGAATTTGCATTCAACTGTCATATTAATCAGTCTACTGGAAAGTCTCCCTTTCTGGTCAATTATGGGTTTATCCCGCAGTTTGTGAAATTTTCCTGCACGGATTCAGGTTGTCATGATGCTGAAGCCATGGTACAACATTTGACAACCCTTTGGAAGGGAGGTTCAGGGGAACATCTCTAAAGCTCAGAAAAGGTAGAAATGATTTGCGGACAGGAGGGGGGGTCAGCTCCGGAGTTGGCAGTGGGGGAGAAGGTGTAGTTGCACATCCGTAACATCAAGGGTTCCTCTTCCACGTCCTTCTTTGAGGTTGGTTTATCAATGGTGCTCTGACTTCACGACTTATACCAGTAATGTCTGTATGTCCTCCATCTATTATTATTCTTCAGCAATTATGATTTGACTTGGTTAGCTTTTGTGAAATGGCAATAATAACTGGGTTTCTATGAGATGGTCTTTATTTAAACGTTGCATTGCACTGTGCACTTATGACTTTATATTTAAATTAGAGCCCTTATGAATAGGGTCGGACAAATTCAAAAATCGCCGACTTTCGGCAAAGTCGGGTTTCATGAAACCCGACGAGATCCTAGTGTGGGATCGGCCATGAGGTCGGCGTTCTTCACGCCAAAGTCGCGTTTTGCATGATGCGTTCAGCGCCATTTTTTTAGCCAAAGAATGAGGATGCAGAGTGTGGGCAGCGTGATGATATAGGTCCTAGTCCCCACCATCTTAGAGAAGGGCATGACAGTGATTGGCTTGCTTTCTTTGGCGTCACAGGGGCTATAAAGGGCGTGCACGCCGACCGCCACCTTACTTCTGCCGATCGTAGCATAGGGAGAGGTTGCCACAGCTTCATCAGAAGAAAGGATATAGTTAGGAAGGGATGATTAAGCCCCGAAACTGCTTGTGCTGTAGCCATTTCCACTGTCCAACACCACCATTTGTTTGCAGGGACAGTGGAGGCTCTGTAGCTTTTAAGCTGCCTTATAAGGCTCGCTGATATCTGCATTGTTGTTTGCACGCTGCTATGCAAACCAACTGCTTTTTTAAAAGCAAAAATCCTGTTGCTCCTTTCTGCACAGTTATCTAGTTTATTTGTCCACACTTTTGTGTGCAGCAGTCCTTTTTATTGCTGCCATACTTGTCCTGAGATCATTGCAGGGAGATTGAAATTGTACTACAGTCCTTGTATTTTTTCATACATCTTCCAGCCACTTTCTGCCACTTACATTGTGTTGTTTTATGCACAGGGCCTGAAGTTTGGTTTATTCTCCCCCCCAAAAAAGTGAGACTCAAATTATCAAAGTGGATATATTTCAGTCATGTTAGTTTGTGGTATATCAGCCAGCCAATATCTGCCACTTACATTGGGTTGTTTTATTCACAGGGCCTAAGGTTTGGTTTAGTCTCCCCCCCAAAAAAAAGTGAGATTCAAATTATCACAAAGTGGATATACTGCAGTCCTGTTAGTTTGTGGTATATCAGCCAGCCACTTTCTGCCACTTACATTGTGTTGTTTTATTCACAGGGCCTAAGGCTTGGTTTAGTCTCCCCCCCAAAAAAGTGAGATTCAAATTATCACAAAGTGGATTTATTTCAGTCCTGTTAGTTTGTGGTATATCAACCAGCCACTTTCGGCTACTTACATTGTGTTGTTTTATGCACAGGGCCTGAGGTCTGGTTTAGTCTTCCCCCCAAAAAAGTGAGATTCAAATTATCACAAAGTGGATATACTGCAGTCCTGATAGTTTGTGATGTATCAGCCAGCCACTTTCTGCCACTTACATTGAGTTGTTTTATGCACAGGGCATGAGGTTTGGTTTAGTCTCCTGTTATGTTTGCTAATGACAGGTGTTATGAAGGCAATCCAGAAACACAGTGTGCTTAGCGATCAGAGCGCACACAGTGATCTGACAAATACCAAAAAATACAAGAACGAGCTCTGAGACGTGGAAACTCTGTAGACTGCACACCTGATCCTATCCTAAACACAACTAAAAGCGGCTGTGGATTGCGCCTAACAACTACCTAGGCAACTCGGCACAGCCTAAGAAACTAGCTAGCCTGAAGATAGAAAAATAGGCCTGACTTGCCCCAGAGAAATTCCCCAAAGGAAAAGGCAGCCCCCCACATATAATGACTGTGAGTAAGATGAAAAGACAAATCGTAGGGATGAAATAGATTCAGCAAAGTGGGGCCCGATATTCTAGGACAGAGCGAGGACAGTAAAGCGAACTTTGCAGTCTACAAAAACCCCTAAAGCAAAACCACGCAAAGGGGGCAAAAAAAACCCACCGTGCCGAACTAACGGCACGGCGGTACACCCTTTGCGTCTCAGAGCTTCCAGCAAAACAAAAGACAAGCTGGACAGAAAAAAAGCAACAAAAAAGCAAAAAGCACTTAGCTATACAGAGCAGCAGGTCACAGGAACAATCAGGAGAAGCTCAGATCCAACACTGAAACATTGACAAGGAGCAAGGATAGCAGCATCAGGCGGAGTTAAGTAATGAAGCAGTTAACGAGCTCACCAGAACACCTGAGGGAGGAAGCTCAGAAGCTGCAGTACCACTTGTGACCACAGGAGTGAATTCAGCCACAGAATTCACAACAGTACCCCCCCCTTGAGGAGGGGTCACCGAACCCTCACCAGAGCCCCCAGGCCGACCAGGATGAGCCGCATGAAAGGCACGAACAAGATCGGAAGCATGAACATCAGAGGCAAAAACCCAGGAATTATCTTCCTGAGCATAACCCTTCCATTTAACCAGATACTGGAGTTTCCGTCTAGAAACACGAGAATCCAAAATCTTCTCCACAATATACTCCAATTCCCCCTCCACCAAAACCGGGGCAGGAGGCTCAACAGATGGAACCATAGGTGCCACGTATCTCCGCAACAACGACCTATGGAATACATTATGTATGGAAAAGGAGTCTGGGAGGGTCAAACGAAAAGACACAGGATTGAGAACCTCAGAAATCCTATACGGACCAATAAAACGAGGTTTAAATTTAGGAGAGGAAACCTTCATAGGAATATGACGAGAAGATAACCAAACCAGATCCCCAACACGAAGTCGGGGACCCACACGGCGTCTGCGATTAGCGAAAAGTTGAGCTTTCTCCTGGGACAAGATCAAATTGTCCACTACCTGAGTCCAGATCTGCTGCAACCTATCCACCACAGAATCCACACCAGGACAGTCCGAAGAGTCAACCTGTCCTGAAGAGAAACGAGGATGGAACCCAGTATTGCAAAAAAATGGAGAAACCAAGGTAGCCGAGCTGGCCCGATTATTAAGGGCGAACTCAGCCAACGGCAAAAAGGACACCCAATCATCCTGGTCTGCAGAAACAAAACATCTCAGATATGTTTCCAAGGTCTGATTGGTTCGTTCGGTCTGGCCATTAGTCTGAGGATGGAAAGCCGAGGAAAAGGATAGGTCAATGCCCATCCTACCACAAAAGGCTCGCCAAAACCTTGAAACAAACTGGGAACCTCTGTCAGAAACAATATTCTCAGGAATGCCATGCAACTGAACCACATGCTGAAAGAACAAAGGTACCAAATCAGAGGAGGAAGGCAATTTAGCCAAGGGCACCAGATGGACCATTTTAGAAAAGCGATCACAGACCACCCAAATGACTGACATCTTTTGAGAAACGGGAAGGTCAGAAATGAAATCCATCGAAATATGTGTCCAAGGCCTCTTTGGGACCGGCAAGGGCAAAAGCAACCCACTGGCACGAGAACAGCAGGGCTTAGCCACTAACTCTCTGGTACCAAAGATTCCAGGATGACCAGCCAACACCGAACAATGAAGTTCAGACATAAGTTTATTAGTCCACCTATCAGGGACGAACAGTTTCTCTGCTGGACAACGATCAGGTTTATTCACCTGAAATTTTTGCAGCACCCGCCGCAAATCAGGGGAGATGGCAGACACAATGACTCCTTCCTTGAGGATACCCGCTGGCTCAGATAAACCCGGAGAGTCGGGCACAAAACTCCTAGACAGAGCATCCGCCTTCACATTTTTAGAGCCCGGAAGGTACGAAATCGCAAAGTCGAAGCGGGCAAAAAATAACGACCAACGGGCCTGTCTAGGATTCAAGCGCTTGGCAGACTCGAGATAAGTCAAGTTCTTATGATCAGTCAATACCACCACGCGATGTTTAGCTCCTTCAAGCCAATGACGCCACTCCTCGAATGCCCACTTCATGGCCAGCAACTCTCGATTGCCCACATCATAATTACGCTCAGCGGGCGAAAACTTCCTGGAAAAGAAAGCACATGGTTTCATCACTGAGCAATCAGAACCTCTCTGTGACAAAACCGCCCCTGCTCCAATCTCAGAAGCATCAACCTCGACCTGGAACGGAAGAGAAACATCTGGCTGACACAACACAGGGGCAGAACAAAAACGACGCTTCAACTCCTGAAAAGCTTCCACAGCAGCAGAAGACCAATTAACCAAATCAGCACCCTTCTTGGTCAAATCGGTCAATGGTTTGGCAATGCTAGAAAAATTACAGATGAAGCGACGATAAAAATTAGCAAAGCCCAGGAACTTTTGCAGACTTTTCAGAGATGTCGGCTGAATCCAATCCTGGATGGCTTGGACCTTAACTGGATCCATCTCGATAGTAGAAGGGGTAAAGATGAACCCCAAAAATGAAACTTTCTGCACACCGAAGAGACACTTTGATCCCTACACAAACAAAGAGTTAGCACGCAGGACCTGAAAAACCATTCTGACCTGCTTCACATGAGACTCCCAATCATCTGAGAAGATCAAAATGTCATCCAAGTAAACAATCAGGAATTTATCCAGATACTCACGGAAGATGTCATGCATAAAAGACTGAAACACAGATGGAGCATTGGCAAGTCCGAACGGCATCACTAGATACTCAAAATGACCCTCGGGCGTATTGAATGCAGTTTTCCATTCATCTCCTTGCCTGATTCTCACCAGATTATACGCACCACGAAGATCTATCTTAGTGAACCAACTAGCCCCCTTAATCCGAGCAAACAAGTCAGATAACAATGGCAAGGGATACTGAAATTTAACAGTGATCTTATTAAGAAGGCGGTAATCAATACACGGTCTCAGCGAACCATCCTTCTTGGCTACAAAGAAGAACCCTGCTCCCAGTGGTGATGACGATGGGCGAATATGTCCCTTCTCCAGGGATTCCTTCACATAACTGCGCATAGCGGCGTGTTCGGGCACGGATAAATTAAATAATCGACCTTTAGGGAATTTACTACCAGGAATCAAATTGATAGCACAATCACAATCCCTATGAGGAGGTAGAGCATCGGACTTGGGCTCTTCAAATACATCCTGATAATCAGACAAGAACTCTGGGACCTCAGAAGGGGTGGATGACGAAATCGACAAAAATGGAACATCACCATGTACCCCCTGACAACCCCAGCTGGATACCGACATGGAATTCCAATCCAATACTGGATTATGGGTTTGTAGCCATGGCAACCCCAACACGACCACATCATGCAGATTATGCAACACCAGAAAGCGAATAACTTCCTGATGTGCAGGAGCCATGCACATGGTCAGCTGGGCCCAGTATTGAGGTTTATTCTTGGCCAAAGGTGTAGCATCAATTCCTCTCAATGGAATAGGACACCGCAAAGGCTCCAAGAAAAACCCACAACGTTTAGCATAATCCAAATCCATCAGATTCAGGGCAGCGCCCGAATCCACAAACGCCATGACAGAAAACGACGACAAAGAGCATATCAAGGTAATTGACAGAAGGAATTTGGACTGTACAGTACCAATGACGGCAGACCTAGCGGACCGCTTAGTGCGCTTAGGACAATCAGAAATAGCATGAGTGGAATCACCACAGTAGAAACACAGACCATTCAGACGTCTGTATTCCTGCCGTTCAACTCTAGTCATAGTCCTATCGCACTGCATAGGCTCAGGTTTAACCTCAGGCAGTACCGCCAAATGGTGCACAGATTTACGCTCGCGCAAGCGTCGACCGATCTGAATGGCCAAAGACAAAGACTCATTCAAACCAGCAGGCATAGGAAATCCCACCATGACATCCTTAAGAGCCTCAGAGAGACCCTTTCTGAACAAAGCTGCCAGCGCAGATTCATTCCACTGAGTGAGTACTGACCATTTCCTAAATTTCTGACAATATACTTCTATCTCATCCTGACCCTGACACAAAGCCAGCAAATTTTTCTCAGCCTGATCCACTGAATTAGGCTCATCGTACAGCAATCCGAGCGCCAGGAAAAACGCATCGACACTACTCAATGCAGGGTCTCCTGGCGCAAGAGAAAATGCCCAGTCTTGAGGGTCGCCGCGCAAAAAAGAAATAATAATCAAAACCTGTTGAATAGGATTACCAGAAGAATTAGGTTTCAAGGCCAGAAATAGCTTACAATTATTTTTGAAACTTAGAAACTTAGTTCTATCTCCAAAAAACAAATCAGGAATAGGAATTCTTGGTTCTAACATAGATTTCTGATCAATAGTATCTTGAAGTTTTTGTACATTTATAACGAGATTATCCATTGAAGAGCACAGACCCTGAATATCCATGTCCACACCTGTGTCCAGAATCACCCAAATGTCTAGGGGAAAAAAAAAAAGTGAACACAGAGCAGAAAAAAAAAAAAAAAAATGATGTCAGAACTTTTTCTTTCTCTCTATTGAGAATCATTAGTTAGGCTCCTTGTACTGTTATGTTTGCTAATGACAGATGTTATGAAGGCAATCCAGAAACACAGTGTGCTTAGCGATCAGAGCGCACACAGTGATCTGACAAATACCAAAAAATACAAGAGCGAGCTCTGAGACGTTGAAACTCTGTAGACTGCACACCTGATCCTATCCTAAACACAACTAAAAGCGGCTGTGGATTGCACCTAACAACTACCTAGGCAACTCGGCACAGCCTAAGAAACTAGCTAGCCTGAAGATAGAAAAATAGGCCTGACTTGCCCCAGAGAAATTCCCCAAAGGAAAAGGCAGCCCCCCACATATAATGACTGTGAGTAAGATGAAAAGACAAAACGTAGGGATGAAATAGATTCAGCAAAGTGGGGCCCGATATTCTAGGACAGAGCGAGGACAGTAAAGCGAACTTTGCAGTCTACAAAAACCCCTAAAGCAAAACCACGCAAAGGGGGCAAAAAAAACCCACCGTGCCGAACTAACGGCACGGCGGTACACCCTTTGCGTCTCAGAGCTTCCAGCAAAACAAAAGACAAGCTGGACAGAAAAAAAGCAACAAAAAAGCAAAAAGCACTTAGCTATACAGAGCAGCAGGTCACAGGAACAATCAGGAGAAGCTCAGATCCAACACTGAAACATTGACAAGGAGCAAGGATAGCAGCATCAGGCGGAGTTAAGTAATGAAGCAGTTAACGAGCTCACCAGAACACCTGAGGGAGGAAGCTCAGAAGCTGCAGTACCACTTGTGACCACAGGAGTGAATTCAGCCACAGAATTCACAACAGTCTCCCCCCCAAAAAAGTGTGATTCAAATTAAAACAAAGTGGATATTTTTCAGTCCTGTTAGTTTGTGATATATCAGCCAGCCACTTTCTGCCACTTACATTGTGTTGTGTTATGCACAGGGCCTGAGGTTTGGTTTAGTCTCCCCCCCAAAAAAAAGTGAGATTCAAATTATCACAAAGTGAATATATCTCAGTCCTGTTAGTTTGTGGTATATCAGCCAGCCACTTTCGGCCACTTACGTTGTGTTGTTTTATGCACAGGGCCTGAGGTTTGGTTTAGTCATCCCCCAATAAAGTGAGATTCAAATTATCACAAAGTGGATATACTGCAGTCCTGTTTGTTTGTGGTATATCAGCCAGCCACTTTCGGCCACTTACATTGTGTTGTTTTATGCACAGGGCCTGAGGTTTGGTTTAGTCTCCCCCCAAAAAAATTGAGATTCAAATTAACACAAAGTGGATATACTGCAGTCCTGATAGTTTGTGTTATATCAGCCAGCCACCTTCTGCCACTTACATTGTGTTGTTTCAAGCAAGGGCCTGAGGCTTGGTTTAGTCTCCCCCCAAAAAAGTGAGATTCAAATTATCACAAAGTGGATATACTGCAGTCCTGTTAGTTTGTGTTATATCAGCCAGCCACTTTCTGCCACTTACATTGTGTTGTTTTATGCAAGGGCCTGAGGCTTGGTTTAGTCTCCCCCCAAAAAAGTGAGATTCAAATTATCACAAAGTGGATATATTTTAGTCTTGATAGTTTGTGATGTATCAGCCAGCCACTTTCTGCCACTTACATTGAGTTGTTTTATGCACAGGGCCTGAGGTTTGGTTTAGTCTCCCCCCCAAAAAAAAGTGAGATTCAAATTATCACAAAGTGGATATATCTCAGTCCTGTTAGTTTGTGGTATATCAGCCAGCCACTTTCGGCCACTTACATTGTGTTGTTTTATGCACAGGGCCTGAGGTTTGGATTAGTCTCCCCCCAAAAAAAAAAAGTGAGATTCAAATTATCACAAAGTGGATATACTGCAGTCCTGTTAGTTTGTGGTATATCATCCAGCCACTTTTGGCCACTTACATTGTGTTGTTTTATGCACAGGGCCTGAGGTTTGGTTTAGTCTCTCCCCAAAAGAAGTGAGATTCAAATTATCACAAAGTGGATATACTGCAGTCCTGTTAGTTTGTGGTATATCAGCCAGCCACTTTCTGCCACTTACATTGTATTGTTTTATGCAAGGGCCTGAGGTTTGGTTTAGTCTCCCCCCCAAAAAAAAAGTGAGATTCAAATTATCACAAAGTGGATATATTTCAGTCTTGATAGTTTGTGATGTATCAGCCAGCCACTTTCTGCCACTTACATTGAGTTGTTTTATGCACAGGGCCTGAGGCTTGGTTTAGTCTCCCCCCAAAAAAGTGAAATTCAAATTATCACAAAGTGGATATATTTCAGTCTTGATAGTTTGTGATGTATCAGCCAGCCACTTTCGGCCACTTACATTGTGTTGTTTTATGCACAGGGCCTGAGGTTTGGTTTAGTCTCCCCTCAAAAAAGTGAGATTCAAATTATCACAAAGTGGATATATTTCAGTCCTGTTAGTTTGTGGTGTATCAGCCAGCCACTCTCTGTCACTTACATTGTGTCGTTTTATGCACAGGGCCTGAGGTTTGGTTTAGTCTCCCCCCAAAAAAGTGAGATTCAAATTATCACAAAATGGATATACTGCAGTCCTGTTAGTTTGTGGTATATCAGTCAGCCAGCCACTTTCTGCCACTTACTTTGTGTTGTTTTATGCACAGGGCTTAAGGTTTGGTTTATTCTCCACCCCCCAAAAAAAAGTGAGATTCAAATTATCACAAAGTGGATATACTGCAGTCCTGATAGTTTGTGATGTATCAGCCAGCCACTTTCTGCCACTTACATTGAGTTGTTTTATGCACAAGGCCTGAGGTTTGGTTTAGTCTCCCCCCAAAAAAGTGAGATTCAAATTAACACAAAGTGGATATACTGCAGTCCTGTTTGTTTGTGGTATATCAGCCAGCCACTTTCTGCCACTTACTTTTTGTTGTTTTATGCACAGGGCCTAAGGTTTGGTTTAGTCTTCCCCCCAAAAAATTGAGATTCAAATTATCACAAAGTGGATATATTTCAGTCCTGATAGTTTCTGGTATATCAGCCAGCCACTTTCTGCCACTTATATTGTGTTGCATTATGCACAAGGCGTGAGGTTTGGTTTAGTCTCCCCTCAAAAAAGTGAGATTCAAATTATCACAAAGTGGATATATTTCAATCCTGTTAGTTTGTGGTGTATCAGCCAGCCACTTTCTGCCACTTACATTGTGTTGTTTTATGCACAGGGCCTGAGGTTTGGTTTAGTCTCCCCCCAAAAAAGTGAGATTCAAATTATCACAAAGTGGATATACTGCAGTCCTGTTAGTTTGTGGTATATCAGCCAGTCACTTTCGGCCACTTACATTGTGTTGTTTTATGCACAGGTCCTGAGGTTTGGTTTAGTCTCTCCCCCAAAGAAGTGAGATTCAATTTATCACAAAGTGGATATACTGCAGTCCTTTTAGTTTGTGGTACATCAGCCAGCCACTTTCTGCCACTTACATTGTGTTGTTTTATGCACAGGGCCTGAGGTTTACTTTAGTCTCCCCCCAAAAAAAGTGAGACTCAAATTATCACAAAGTGGATATATTTCAGTCCTGTTAGATTGTGGTATATCAGCCAGCCACTTTCTGCCACTTAAATTGTGTTGTTTTATGCACAGGGCCTAAGGTTTGGTTTAGTCTTCCCCCAAAAAAGTGAGATTCAAATTATCACAAAGTGGATATATTTCAGTCCTGATAGTTTGTGGTATATCAACCAGCCACGTTCTGCCACTTACCTTGTGTTGCTTTATGCATGGGGCCTGAGGTTTGGTTTAGTCTCCCCCCAAAATAGTGAGATTCAATATATCACAAAGTGGATATATTTCAGTCTTGTTAGTTTGTGGTATATCAGCCAGCCAATATCTGCCACTTACATTGTGTTGTTTTATGCACAGGGCCTGAGGTTTGGTTTAGTCTCCCCCCAAAAAAGTGAGATTCAAATTATCACAAAGTGTATATATCTCAGTCCTGTTAGTTTGTGGTATATCAGCCAGCCACTTTCTGCCACTTACATTGGGTTGTTTTATTCACAGGGCCTAAGGTTTGGTTTAGTCTCCCCCCAAAAAAGTGAGATTCAAATTATCACAAAGTGGATTTATTTCAGTCCTGTTAGTTTGTGGTATATCAGCCAGCCACTTTCTGCCACTTACATTGTATTGTTTTATGCAAGGGCCTGAGGCTTGGTTTAGTCTCCCCCCAAAAAAAAGTGAGATTCAAATCAACAAAAAAGTGGATATATTTCAGTCCTGTTAGTTTGTGGTACATCGGCCAGCCACTTTCTGCCACTTTACATTGTGTTGTTTTATGTACAGGGCCTGAGGTTTGGTTTAGTCTCCCCCCCCAAAAAAAGTGAGATTCAAATTATCACAAAGTGGATATATCTCAGTCCTGTTAGTTTGTGGTCTATCAGCCAGCCACTTTCTGCCACTTACATTGTGTTGTTTTATGCACAGGGCCTGAGGTTTGGTTTAGTCTCCCCCCAAAAAAGTAAGATTCAAATTATCACAAAGTGGATATACTGCAGTCCTGTTAGTTTGTGGTATATCAGCCAGCCACTTTCGGCCACTTATATTGTGTTGTTTTATGCACAGGGCCTGAGGTTTGTTTTAGTCTCCCCCCAAAAAAAAGTGAAATTCAAATTATCACAAAGTGGTTATACTGCAGTCCTGTTAGTTTGCGGTATATCAGCCAGCCACTTTCTGCCACTTACATTGTGTTGTTTTATTCACAGGGCCTAAGGTTTGGTTTAGTCTCCCTCCCAAAAAAGTGAGATTCAAATTATCACAAAGTGGATTTATTTCAGTCCTGTTAGTTTGTGGTATATCAGCCATCCACTTTCTGCCACTTACATTGTGTTGTTTTATGCACAGGGCCTGAGGTTTACTTTAGTCTCCCCCCCAAAAAAGTGAGACTCAAATTATCACAAAGTGGATATATTTCAGTCCTGTTAGATTGTGGTATATCAGCCAGCCACTTTCTGCCACTTAAATTGTGTTGTTTTATGCACAGGGCCTAAGGTTTGGTTTAGTCTTCCCCCAAAAAAGTGAGATTCAAATTATCTCAAAGTGGATATACTGCAGTCCTGTTAGTTTGTGGTATATCAGCCAGCCACTTTCTGCCACTTACATTGTGTTGTTTTATGCAAGGGCCTGAGGCTTGATTTAGTCTCCCCCCAAAAAAGTGAGATTCAAATTATCACAAAGTGGATATATTTCAGTCTTGACAGTTTGTGATGTATCAGCCAGCCACTTTCTGCCACTTACATTGAGTTGTTTTATGCACAGGGCCTGAGGTTTGGTTTAGTCTCCCCCCCCAAAAAAAAGTGAGATTCAAATTATCACAAAGTGGATATATTTCAGTCTTGATAGATTGTGATGTATCAGCCAGCCACTTTCTGCCACTTACATTGAGTTGTTTTATGCACAGGGCCTGAGGCTTGGTTTAGTCTCCCCCCAAAAAAGTGAAATTCAAATTATCACAAAGTGGATATATTTCAGTCTTTATAGTTTGTGATGTATCAGCCAGCCACTTTCAGCCACTTACATTGTGTTGTTTTATGCACAAGGCTTGAGGTTTGGTTTAGTCTCCCCTCAAAAAAGTGAGATTCAAATTATCACAAAGTGGATATATTTCAGTCCTGTTAGTTTGTGGTGTATCAGCCAGCCACTCTCTGTCACTTACATTGTGTCGTTTTATGCACAGGGCCTGAGGTTTGGTTTAGTCTCCCCCCAAAATAGTGAGATTCAAATTATCACAAAGTGGATATACTGCAGTCCTGTTAGTTTGTGGTATATCAGCCAGTCACTTTCGGCCACTTACATTGTGTTGTTTTATGCACAGGTCCTGAGGTTTGGTTTAGTCTCTCCCCCAAAGAAGTGAGATTCAATTTATCACAAAGTGGATATACTGCAGTCCTGTTAGTTTGTGGTACATCAGCCAGCCACTTTCTGCCACTTACATTGTGTTGTTTTATGCACAGGGCCTGAGGTTTACTTTGGTCTCCCCCCCAAAAAAGTGAGACTCAAATTATCACAAAGTGGATATATTTCAGTCCTGTTAGATTGTGGTATATCAGCCAGCCACTTTCTGCCACGTAAATTGTGTTGTTTTATGCACAGGGCCTAAGGTTTGGTTTAGTCTTCCCCCAAAAAAGTGAGATTCAAATTATCACAAAGTGGATATATTTCAGTCCTGATAGTTTGTGGTATATCAACCAGCCACGTTCTGCCACTTACCTTGTGTTGCTTTATGCATGGGGCCGGAGGTTTGGTTTAGTCTCCCCCCAAAATAGTGAGATTCAATATATCACAAAGTGGATATATTTCAGTCTTGTTAGTTTGTGGTATATCAGCCAGCCAATATCTGCCACTTACATTGTGTTGTTTTATGCACAGGGCCTGAGGTTTGGTTTAGTCTCCCCCCAAAAAAGTGAGATTCAAATTATCACAAAGTGTATATATCTCAGTCCTGTTAGTTTGTGGTATATCAGCCAGCCACTTTCTGCCACTTACATTGTATTGTTTTATGCAAGGGCCTGAGGTTTGGTTTAGTCTCCCCCCAAAAAAAAGTGAGATTCAAATCAACACAAAGTGGATATATTTCAGTCCTGTTAGTTTGTGGTACATCGGCCAGCCACTTTCTGCCACTTTACATTGTGTTGTTTTATGTACAGGGCCTGAGGTTTGGTTAAAGGTACTGTCACACTAGACGATATCGCTAGCGATCCGTGACGTTGCAGCGTCCTCGCTAGCGATATCGTCCAGTGTGACAGGCAGCAGCGATCAGGCCCCTGCTGGGAGATCGCTGGTCGGGGAAGAAAGTCCAGAACTTTATTTCGTCGCTGGACTCCCCGTAGACATCGCTGAATCGGCGTGTGTGACACCGATTCAGCGATGTCTTCACTGGTAACCAGGGTAAACATCGGGTAACTAAGCGCAGGGCCGCGCTTAGTAACCCGATGTTTACCCTGGTTACCAGCGTAAAAAAACAAACAGTACATACTTACATTCAGCTGTCTGTCCCTTGCCGTCTGGTTCCTGCACTGACTGCTGGCCGTAAAGTGAAAGCAGAGCACAGCCACAGCGGTGAGTCACCGCTGTGTGACTCACCGCTGTGCTGTGCTTTCACTTTCACTTTACGGCCAGCAGTCAGTGCAGGAACCAGACGGCAAGGGACAGACAGCTGAATGTAAGTATGTACTGTTTGTTTTTTTATGCTGGTAACCAGGGTAAACATCGGGTTACTAAGCGCGGCCCTGCGCTTAGTAACCTGATGTTTACCCTGGTTACCGGCATTGTTGGTCGCTGGAGAGCGGTCTGTGTGACAGCTCTCCAGCGACCAAACAGCGACGCTGCAGCGATCCGGATCGTTGTCGGTATCGCTGCAGCGTCGCTAAGTGTGACGGTACCGTTAGTCTCCCCCCAAAAAAAAAGTGAGATTCAAATTATCACAATGTGGATATATCTCAGTCCTGTTAGTTTGTGGTCTATCAGCCAGCCACTTTCTGCCATTTACATTGTGTTGTTTTATGCACAGGGCCTGAGGTTTGGTTTAGTCTCCCCCCAAAAAAGTAAGATTCAAATTATCACAAAGTGGATATACTGCAGTCCTGTTAGTTTGTGGTGTATCAGCCAGCCACTTTCTGCCACTTACATTGTGTTGTTTTATGGAAGGGCCTGAGGCTTGGTTTAGTCTCCCCCCAAAAAAGTGAGATTCAAATTATCACAAAGTGGATATATTTCAGTCCTGTTAGTTTGTGGTATATCAGTCGGCCACTTACATTGTGTTGTTTTATGCAAGGGCCTGAGGCTTGGTTTAGTATCCCCCCCAAAAAAAAGTGAGATTCAAATTATCACAAAGTGGATATATTTCAGTCCTGTTAGTTTGTGGTACATCAGCCAGCCACTTTCTGCCACTTACATTGTGTTGTTTTATGCACAGGGCCTGAGGTTTACTTTAGTCTCCCCCCAAAAAAAATGAGACTCAAATTATCACAAAGTGGATATATTTCAGTCCTGTTAGTTTGTGGTACATCAGCCAGCCACTTTCTGCCACTTACATTGTGTTGTTTTATGCACAGGGCCTGAGGTTTACTTTAGTCTCCCCCCAAAAAAAATGAGACTCAAATTATCACAAAGTGGATATCTCTCAGTCCTGTTAGTTTGTGGTATATCAGCTAGCCACTTTCGGCCACTTACATTGTGTTGTTTTATGCACAGGGCCTGAGGTTTGGTTTAGTCTCCCCCCAAAAAAGTAAGATTCAAATTATCACAAAGTGGATATACTGCAGTCCTGTTAGTTTGTGGTGTATCAGCCAGCCACTTTCTGCCACTTACATTGTGTTGTTTTATGGAAGGGCCTGAGGCTTGGTTTAGTCTCCCCCCAAAAAAGTGAGATTCAAATTATCACAAAGTGGATATATTTCAGTCCTGTTAGTTTGTGGTATATCAGCCAGCCACTTTCGGCCACTTACATTGTGTTGTTTTATGCAAGGGCCTGAGGCTTGGTTTAGTATCCCCCCAAAAAAAAAGTGAGATTCAAATTATCACAAAGTGGATATATTTCAGTCCTGTTAGTTTGTGGTACATCGGCCAGCCACTTTCTGCCACTTACATTGTGTTGTTTTATGCACAGGGCCTGAGGTTTACTTTAGTCTCCCCCCCCAAAAAATGAGACTCAAATTATCACAAAGTGGATATATTTCAGTCCTGTTAGTTTGTGGTACATCAGCCAGCCACTTTCTGCCACTTACATTGTGTTGTTTTATGCACAGGGCCTGAGGTTTACTTTAGTCTCCCCCCAAAAAAAATGAGACTCAAATTATCACAAAGTGGATATATCTCAGTCCTGTTAGTTTGTGGTATATCAGCTAGCCACTTTCGGCCACTTACATTGTGTTGTTTTATGCACAGGGCCTGAGGTTTGGTTTAGTCTCCCCCCAAAAAAAGTGAGATTCAAATTATCACAAAGTGGATATACTGCAGTCCTGTTTGTTTGTGGTATATCAGCCAGCCACTTTCTGCCACTTACTTTGTGTTGTTTTATGCACAGGGCCTAAGGTTTGGTTTAGTCTTCCCCCAAAAAAATTGAGATTCAAATTATCACAAAGTGGATAAATTTTATCCTGATAGTTTCTGGTATATCAGCCAGCCACGTTCTGCCACTTATATTGTGTTGCTTTATGCACAGGGCCTCAAAAAAGTGAGATTCAAATTATCACAAAGTGGATATATTTCAGTCCTGTTAGTTTGTGGTGTATCAGCCAGCCACTTTCTGCCACTTACATTGTGTTGTTTTATGGAAGGGCCTGAGGCTTGGTTTAGTCTCCCCCCAAAAAAGTGAGATTCAAATTATCACAAAGTGGATATATTTCAGTCCTGTTAGTTTGTGGTATATCAGCCAGCCACTTTCGGCCACTTACATTGTGTTGTTTTATGCAAGGGCCTGAGGCTTGGTTTAGTATCCCCCCCAAAAAAAAGTGAGATTCAAATTATCACAAAGTGGATATATTTCAGTCCTGTTAGTTTGTGGTACATCAGCCAGCCACTTTCTGCCACTTACATTGTGTTGTTTTATGCACAGGGCCTGAGGTTTACTTTAGTCTCCCCCCAAAAAAAATGAGACTCAAATTATCACAAAGTGGATATATTTCAGTCCTGTTAGTTTGTGGTACATCAGCCAGCCACTTTCTGCCACTTACATTGTGTTGTTTTATGCACAGGGCCTGAGGTTTGGTTTAGTCTCCCCCCCAAAAAAAGTGATATTCAAATTATCACAAAGTGGATATATTTCAGTCCTGATAGTTTGTGGTATATCAACCAGCCACGTTCTGCCACTTACCTTGTGTTGCTTTATGCATGGGGCCTGAGGTTTGGTTTAGTCTCCCCCCAAAATAGTGAGATTCAATATATCACAAAGTGGAAATATTTCAGTCTTGTTAGTTTGTGGTGTATCAGCCACCCACTCTCTGCCACTTACATTGTGTTGTTTTATGCACAGGGCCTGAGGTTTGGTTTAGTCTCTCCCCCAAAGAAGTGAGATTCAAATTATCACAAAGTGGATATACTGCAGTCCTGTTAGTTTGTGGTATATCAGCCAGCCACTTTCTGCCACTTACATTGTGTTGTTTTATGGAAGGGCCTGAGGCTTGGTTTAGTCTCCCCCCAAAAAAGTGAGATTCAAATTATCACAAAGTGGATATACTGCAGTCCTGTTAGTTTGTGGTGTATCAGCCAGCCACTTTCTGCCACTTACATTGTGTTGTTTCATGCACAGGGCCTGAGGTTTGGTTTAGTCTCCCCCCCCCCCCGAAAAAAAGTGAGATTCAAATTATCACAAAGTGGATATATCTCAGTCCTGTTGGTTTGCGGTATATCAGCCAGCCACTTTCTGCCACTTACATTGTGTCGTTTTATGCACAGGGCTTGAGGTTTGGTTTAGTCTCCCCTCAAAAAAGTGAGATTCAAATTATCACAAAGTGGATATATCTCAGTCCTGTTAGTTTGTGGTACATCAGCCAGCCACTTTCTGCCACTTACATTATGTTGTTTCATGCACAGGGCCTGAGGTTTGGTTTAGTCTCCCCCCTCCCCCCCCCCCCCCCCGAAAAAAGTGAGATTCAAATTATCACAAAGTGGATATACTGCAGTCCTGATAGTTTGTGATGTATCAGCCAGCCACTTTCTGCCACTTACATTGAGTTGTTTTATGCACAGGGCCTGAGGCTTGGTTTAGTCTCCCCCCAAAAAAGTGAGATTCAAATTATCACAATGTGGATATACTGCAGTCCTGTTAGTTTGTGGTATATCATGCAGCCACTTTCGGCCACTTACATTGTGTTGTTTTATGCACAGGGCCTGAGGTTTGGTTTAGTCTCTCCCCCAAAAAAGTGAGATTCAAATTATCACAAAGTGGATATATTTCAGTACTGTTAGTTTGTGGTACATCAGCCAGCCACTTTCTGCCACTTACATTGTGTTGTTTCATGCACAGGGCCTGAGGTTTGGTTTAGTCTCCCCCCCAAAAAAATGAGACTCAAATTATCACAAAGTGGATATATTTCAGTCCTGTTAGTTTGTGGTATATCAGCCAGCCACGTTCTGCCACTTACCTTGTGTTGCTTTATGCACATGGCCTGAGGTTTGGTTTAGTCTCCCCCCAAAAAAGTGAGATTCAAATTATCACAAAGTGGATATATTTCAGTACTGTTAGTTTGTGGTACATCAGCCAGCCACTTTCTGCCACTTACATTTTGTTGTTTTATGCACAGGGCCTGAGGCTTGGTTTAGTCTCCCCCTAAAAAAAGTGAGATTCAAATTATCACAAAGTGGATATATTTTAGTCCTGTTAGTTTGTTTTATATCAGCCAGACACGTTCTGCCACTTACATTGTGTTGGTTTTTTGCACGGGGCCTGAGGTTTGGTTTAGTCTCCCCCCAAAAAAAGTGAGATTCAAATTAACACAAAGTGGATATACTGCAGTCATGTTAGCTTGTGGTATATCAGCCAGCCATTTTCTACCACTTACATTGTGTTGTTTTATGCACACGGCCTAATGTTTGTTTTAGTGCCCCCCAAAAAGTGAGATTCAAATTATCACAAAGTGGATATACTGCAGTCCTGTTAGTTTGTGGTATATCAGCCAGCCACTTTCTGCCACTTACATTGTGTTGTTTTATGCACACGGCCTAATGTTTGGTTTAGTGCCCCCCAAAAAGTGAGATTCAAATTATCACAAAGTGGATATACTGCAGCCCTGTTAGTTTGTGGTATATCAGCCAGCCACTTTCAGCCACTTACAATGTGTTGTTTTTTGCACAGGGCCTGATTTTTTGTTCAGTCTCCCCCCCAAAAAAGGGAGATTTAAAATCTCAACAAGTTTAGATACACCTTCTACCTTGTTTTACAGTACCATATAACAGTTGTTATTTTGGTTAGACTTTCGAAAAAATGAGGAAGTCAGGTGGAAGAGGCCGTGGGCGGTGGTTGGGAGCTGTACTGATAGTGGTGGTGGTGCATCTGATGGTAGTGGCAAATCACAATAGCGCCTAAGGCTGGAGGTGTTAAGCTAGCGTAATCATCTGGCTACACAAGGCCTCGAAGGCTCCCTTGTCTGGCAGTAGGAAAATGGCTTTTAAAGCTGGAGCATCAGGAAAAAGTTTTGGCTTTCCTTGCTGTCTCAGCCTCTAGCTCTTTCGCCTCCTCTTCAGAAAGTTCCAAATATAAAAGCAGCGAGTCGTCAGTGGATGCTCCCAGTCAGGACCAAGATGTTTCCTTGTGTCCTTCACCCAAACCAAATGTGAAGGATGCATCAGGTGACACTACAGGTTACTCCATAAAGCTCTTTACACATACCGTGCCAGGGTTAGAACAGGAAATTGTTAACTGCCCATTACAAGATGAATCGGACATGAAGTGCAGTGATGCACAGCCACAGCTAGATTATAATGCTGTTCCATTGACTCAGATCACTACATTACCTTTGCAGTGTACTGAGCCAGAATCTGACCTTGATGAGACTATGGTGCCCCGTCCCGAACGCTATAGCACCTTACACGGTGACACAGAGGATGGTGCACATGACATTGAAGAGGAGGTGAGAGATGACCCAGTTGTTGACCCAGATTGGCAGCCATTGGGGGAAGAGGGTGCTGCTGCCATTAACTCAGAAGCGGCAGAGGATGATCCGTAGCAGCCATCTACATCGCAACAGCTGTCATCTGGCAGGCCCGTATCAGGCCAAAAGCGTTAGTCAAAAACAAAAACAGTTTTAGGACAGCGTGGCCATCCGGTGAAAGTAGCACAGCATGCAATGCCTGAAAAGGTATTCCATAGTAGGGAGAGTACAGTGAGGTAATTTTTTAACCAAGATCCGAATGATCAGTCAAAAGATATCTGTAAGAAATGCTCAAAGATCTTTATCAGATGGAAGCATCTTCAAAATTTAAATACAACGTGCATGCTTAGACATTTAACCAGCATGCACTTGCAAGCCTGGACTAACTACCAAATGTCCCATACCGTTGGTGCACCTGCTCAGAATGAAGATAGTCAGCAACGCTACATTGCTTCCTTCACTGTAAGGCCACCGGTTAGGACACCACCAGCAGCAAATGTTGAGGTATCGTTGCAAGGCCAAAGCAGTCAGGGAATCACAAGGTTATTGGTAGGAAACACTGTATGTAGGCCAACATCAAGAATACCATCACCAACCTTCTCTCAATCCGCCATGTCCACCACCACCACCACCGCTAGTTCCACCATATGCACCTCTCCAGTCCAGCTCATCCTACAAGAGACTCTCGTTAGGAAAATAAAGTACTCATCCTCTCATCCATGTACACAGGGTTTGAACACCCACATTGCTAGACTAATCTCGTTAGAGATGATGCCCTACCAGTTTGTTGATAGTGAAGCTTTCAAAGCCCTGATGGCTGATGCAGTACCACGCTATGACCTACCCAGTCGACACTTCTTTGCGAGAAAAGCCATCCCAGCCCTCCACCAGCATGTCAAAGACCGCATTGTCCATGCACTGAGGCAATCAGTCAGTAGAAAGGTGCACCTCTCAACAGACGCATGGACCAGTAGGCATGTCCAGTGACGTTATGTGTCCATCCCGGCACACTGCATTAATGTGGTGGATGCAGGGTCCACAGGGGACAGCCATAGTGGGACAGGTCTGCCTAGCCCACGGTCTAGGAAACAGTTGGCTGTAAGCGTTCGCCACCCCTCCTCCTCCTCCTCCAGAAGCGAAAGCTCGTCTACAGAGCGCAGTCGCACGACCACTCTATCCGCAGCTGCCAGTGTTGCACACGAGGTGTCCCATTATCGAACAGCTAGTGGTAAGCGTCAGCAGGCTGTATTAGAAATTAAGTGTTTGGGTGACAACAGACACACCGCGGAAGTACTGGCCGAGTACTTGCAGCAACAAACTCAGTCATGGCTGGGCAGTGTACATCTTGAGGAAGGCAAGGTAGTCAGTAATAATGGAAGGAATTTTCTGGCTGCCATAACCCTTTCAGAACTTAAACACATACCTTGCCTGGCTCACTCCTTGAACCTGGTGGTGCAGTGCTTTCTCAAAAATTATCCGGAGTTACCAGCCCTGCTCCTGAAGGTGCAAAGACTTTGCTCGCACATTCGCCAGTTGCCCGTACATTCCAGCCGTATGCTGAACCATCAGCAATCGCTGAATCTTCCCCAGCACCGCCTAATAATCATCATTGCAACAAGGTGGAACTCCATACTCCACATGGTTCAGAGGCTGTGCGAACAGAGGCATGCTGTACTTAATTTGTGGAAGGATATACATACACGGGCAGGCAGTTGGATGGCAGACATGGAGTTGTCTGGTGTGCAGTGGTCGAAGCTACAAGACCTCTGTCAAGTCCTTCAGTGTTTTGAGGAATGCACACGGCTGGTAAGTGCAGACGACGCCATCATAAGCATGAGCATCCCACTAATGCGTCTGCTGATGCAAAGTTTGATGCACATTAAGGAGCTGGCATCTGCAGTCGAGCAGGAGGGAAGCCTTGATGACAGTCAGCCATTGTCTGCTTAGGGAACTCTCCTGGACGAGGTGCCGGACGAAGAGGAGGAGGTGGAAGATGATGGGGATGAATATTTATGAGAGAAGGATGCTTCACAAGGAGGAATAGAAACTGGTGGCATTGCAAGGTCAGGCACAGGGTTTTTGCGGGCCACAAGTGATGTTGATTTGCAAGAAAGTGCTCCTCAACCAATCACAAGCAGTGAATTGACACCTGGAACATTGGCCCACATGGCTGAGTATGCCTTGCGTATCCTAAAAAGGGACCCCCGCATTATCAAAATGATGACAGATGACGATTACTGGTTGGCCTGCCTCTTGGATCCACGATAAAAAGGTCAATTACAAAATATCATGTCACATGAGAACCTTGAGCAAATATTGGCTACCAAACAAGCAACTCTTGTAGACCGTTTGGTTCAGGCATTGATGGTTCTCACACGAGCCGTAGGGGGCAACATGGCAGAGGTGTTAGAGGTGCACAAATCTGAAGTGGTGTTGGACAGAGGGGTTTTATGACCAGGTTGTGGAGTGATTTCGCAATGACCGCTGACACGACAGGTACCACTGCATCGATTCAAAGTGACAGGAGACAGCATTTGTCCAGTGTGATTACGAACTACTTTTCCTCCCTTATCGATGTTCTCCCTCACAGGTCATTCCCCATTGATTACTGGGCATCTAAAATAGACCCAAAAAAAGAAAGGAATGTCCAGCTTCACCGAGTCCGTAAAAAAGCGTTTTCTTTATTCACAAACTTTAAACATGGAGGATACAGACTTCAGCACAACCATATGGGTAAGAATCTCAACGTGTTTCTGGAGACTAGGCTCCCTTAATCATGACAATGATAAACATGACATGTATCCTCCATGTTTAAAGTTTGTGAATAAAGAAAACGCTTTTTTACGGACTCGGTGAAGCTGGACATTCCTTTCTTTTTTTGGATCTTGTACGCCTGGACACGGCGGGTCCGTGCTCCCGAGGTTTGGTTGTTGAATCGCGGGTGAGCTGGTTTATGTTCCATCTAAAATAGACACCTGGCATGAATTGGCAGAATATGCATTACAGGAGCTCGATTGCCCTGCATCTAGTGTGATATCAGAAAGAGTCTTCAGTGCTGCTGGTTCAATACTGACCGAAAAAAGGACACGTCTGGCTACCCAGAATGTTGATGATCTAACCTTCATTAAAATGAACCAGTCATGGATTTCAAATTATTTTGCCCCACCTTCTCCTGCTGACATGTAGCTTGCCTGAAAAATGTCTTGCTTTTGGCCTCCTCTTACAGACTTCTCCAATTCTGCCATTTCCAGCTGCTGAATATCCACCATAGGCTATTTTTATACCTCCTTAAATGGGCTGACTCCCCCCACAGGGCCGTAGACACCACCTGGCGCAAGTACCCGTGCGAGTACCGTTTGCCTAGACAGGTGGGTGCGCCCACTCTTGGGCGAAGGCACTGGCACAGGGTCCCTCATAGTACAATGAAGTGTCTCTGACGGTGGTGGTGCACAACCAAGGTCAGACACAACATCATAATATGAGGGGCCCTGTGCCAGTACCGCCACCCACGAGAGAGTGTTCCTCTCCCTGCTCCACCACTGTGTAGTCTGTGCTGTTAAATCCTTCAATGGCACTGCCAATACAAATTTGTTGAAATGATAGATGATAGTTAAAATATACAGGGGCCCTGCCTCCTTTTAGACCAGTTAATACTTTGCGCCTAATACCACTGTCTGCTACTCAGCAGAGGAGCCCACCCCATTACCTAGCTATGCCGCCTGTTTAGTCCTGTTACCAATTTTGAACTGCATTTAGCCTACTTTTGTGTTTGGGCCTACTATTTGTGTCTGCCACTCATTATAGCTGTCCTCCACTGAACAAAGCTATGCCGCCTGTTTAGTCCTGTTACCAATTTGGAACTGCATTTAGCCTACTTTATTGTTTGGGCCTTTATATGTGTTTCCTCCTCATCCTGCCCATTGCCCAGCCACTGCTAGATGAGTCTGCTGGTACATTGACCCAGACCACTACAT
This sequence comes from Ranitomeya imitator, assembly GCF_032444005.1. Lineage (NCBI taxonomy): Eukaryota > Metazoa > Chordata > Amphibia > Anura > Dendrobatidae > Ranitomeya > Ranitomeya imitator. The sequence continues at coordinate 628,236,815 of NC_091284.1, forward strand.
TCCCCTTGCACTCTACACAGCCATTATCTGACCCTGATGAAAGTCAGGTTCCCCTTCCCGCATACTATACCACCTTACACGGGGACAAAGAGGAAGGTGCAGATGAAAGTGTAGGTTCCTTCATCAGGTAGGGAGGCATACTCGTTGGCGACATCACTGGCACAGGGCCCCTCATAGTACGCAAAAGTGTCTCTGACAGTGGGAGGCGCCACCCTCTGTCAAACACACCGCCGTATTATGAGGGGCACTGTTCCAGTGCCAAGTGCCGAGTGCCCCCCCCTGCTTGCTCAGGATCAGAGCACTTGCAAAGTTGAAATACTTATCTCTCCCTGCTTCACCGCTGTGACGTATTCCGTGTTTCCTGGGCCCACGAAAATCTTGAGCGAGCCCTACCCCCCACAACTTTAGCCAAATGACCCCCTGTTTTCAATGCCTAACTATTATTATAAAGTAAATTAAGATTGACAAGCTTAAGAAATAAGAATTGATGTTTTTGGCATTAAAATGGACACTGTAGGTGTTTTCCTGTCCTCCACTCACTGCCGACTTTGATTCCCCATTGAATTGCATTGGGTTTCATGTTTCAGTCGGCCCCCGACTTTTCGCAATAATCGGACGATTTCACTTGACCCGACTTTTGACAAAGTCGGGTTTCGCGGAACCGGACTCGATCCTAAAAAAGTAAAAGTCGCTCAACTCTACTTATGAACATTCATAATTATCCCTTTAGCAGGTATCTCACTGCTATCTTCACCATCTATTGTGCTCTTTATGATTAATCAGCTTACCAACTATGGAAACATCATATACAGTGGGGCAAAAAAGTATTTAGTCAGTCAGCAATAGTGCAAGTTCCACCACTTAAAAAGATGAGAGGCGTTTGTAATTTACATCATAGGTAGACCTCAACTATGGGAGACAAACTGAGAAAAAAAAATCCAGAAAATCACATTGTCTGTTTTTTTAACATTTTATTTGCATATTATGGTGGAAAATAAGTATTTGGTCAGAAACAAAATTTCATCTCAATACTTTGTAATATATCCTTTGTTGGCAATGACAGAGGTCAAACGTTTTCTGTAAGTCTTCACAAGGTTGCCACACACTGTTGTTGGTATGTTGGTCCATTCCTCCATGCAGATCTCCTGTAGAGCAGTGATGTTTTTGGCTTTTCGCTTGGCAACACGGACTTTCAACTCCCTCCAAAGGTTTTCTATAGGGTTGAGATCTGGAGACTGGCTAGGCCACTCCAGGACCTTGAAATGCTTCTTACGAAGCCACTCCTTCGTTGCCCTGGTGGTGTGCTTTGGATCATTGTCATGTTGAAAGACCCAGCCACGTTTCATCTTCAATGCCCTTGCTGATGGAAGGAGGTTTGCACTCAAAATCTCACGATACATGGCCCCATTCATTCTTTCATGTACCCGGATCAGTTGTCCTGGCCCCTTTGCAGAGAAACAGCCCCAAAGCATGATGTTTCCACCACCATGCTTTACATTAGGTATGGTGTTTGATGGATGCAACTCAGTATTCTTTTTCCTCCAAGTTGTGTTTCTACCAAACAGTTCCAGTTTGGTTTCATCAGACCATAGGACATTCTCCCAAAACTCCTCTGGATCATCCAAATGCTCTCTAGCAAACTTCAGACGGGCCCGGACATGTACTGGCTTAAGCAGTGGGACACGTCTGGCACTGCAGGATCTGAGTCCATGGTGGCGTAGTGTGTTACTTATGGTAGGCCTTGTTACATTGGTCCCAGCTCTCTGCAGTTCATTCACTAGGTCCCCCCGCGTGGTTCTGGGATTTTTGCTCACTGTTCTTGTGATCATTCTGACCCCACGGGGTGGGATTTTGCGTGGAGCCCCAGATCGAGGGAGATTATCAGTGGTCTTGTATGTCTTCCATTTTCTAATTATTGCTCCCACTGTTGATTTCTTCACTCCAAGCTGGTTGGCTATTGCAGATTCAGTCTTCCCAGCCTGGTGCAGGGCTACAATTTTGTTTCTGGTGTCCTTTGACAGATCTTTGGTCTTCACCATAGTGGAGTTTGGAGTCAGACTGTTTGAGGGTGTGCACAGGTGTCTTTTTATACTGATAACAAGTTTAAACACGTGCCATTACTACAGGTAATGAGTGGAGGAAAGAAGAGACTCTTTAAGAAGAAGTTACAGGTCTGTGAGAGCCAGAAATCTTGATTGTTTGTTTCTGACCAAATACTTATTTTCCACCATAATATGCAAAAAAAATGTTAAAAAAACAGACAATGTGATTTTCTGGATTTTTTTTTCTCAGTTTGTCTCCCATAGTTGAGGTCTACCTATGATGTAAATTACAGACACCTCTCATCTTTTTAAGTGGTGGAACTTGCGCTATTGCTGACTGACTAAATACTTTTTTGCCCCACTGTATATATATTTCTATGTGGTTCAATCATGCCTCTCTGATTAATGTAACCAATCGCCCTTGGATGTGTCACTTAGGTGTCACTACCCCTTTAATTTACTCTGTATCTACAACTTCCTCAAAAGAAAAACTTTTCAATATATGTTATCAATAATTGTTAATAAAATTCTGTTCCTATCTATTGCTCTGTGGTCCATATTTGTGTTTCCGGTTGATATAGCCTCCAATATAACACATGAGCCCCACATAACCTCCCATATAGAGCCTGAGTCCCATATAGTCTCCCATATATAAAACAAGTCCCACGTAGCATTCTCCAAACAGCATGAGCCCCACATAGCCTTTCAAATTTAGCATGAGCACCACATGTCCTCCCATGTGCTTCACATAATTTTACAATGTTGATCTTTGAAAATGTGAAGAAAAAAATTTCCAATAAAAATGTTTAAGCTTATTTTTTTTTATTTCACAAAGATAGCAGGAGAAAGTGGACACAAAATATGTTGTGCAATTTCTCTTGAATATTCTGATACCCCATATGTGGTCAAAAATGACTTCTGAGGCACAGTGAAAAGCTCAGAAGGAAAGAAGAAACGTGTTGGAGTTCAGCTTTTGTAAAAACCTCCAATATGTGACCTCATTTTATAAACTTCTCTCCCCAATGAATTTATTAAGGAGTGCAGTGATCACATGTGCCTCATAGAATTTTACATTATTGGGAAGTGAATAAAGAATGATTACATTTTTACGAATAACATGTTGCTTTAGACCCAAGATTTTAATTTATCTAAGGGATAATAGGAAAACATGGACCTGCTTGCTGTAAAAATTTCTCCTGAGTTCTCCAATACTCCAATACGATCCAGCGATGCGTTCGCTTGTAACCAGGGTAAACATCGGGTAACTAAGCGCAGGACCGCGCTTAGTTACCCGATGTTTACCCTGGTTACAAGCGTTAAACTAAAAAAAAACAAACAGCACATACTTACATTCTGGTGTCCGTCAGGTCCCTTGCCGTCTCTGCTTCCCGCACTGTGACTGCCGGCCGTAAAGTGAAAGCAGAGCACAGCGGCTGTGCTTTCACTTTCACTTTACGGCCGGCAGTCACTGAGTGCGGGAAGCAGACTGCAAGGGACCTGACGGACACCAGAATGTAAGTATGTGCTGTTTGTTTTTTTTTAGTTTAACGCTTGTAACCAGGGTAAACATCGGGTAACTAAGCGCGGTCCTGCGCTTAGTTACCTGATGTTTACCCTGGTTACCCAGGGACCTCGGCATCGTTGGTCGCTGGAGAGCTGTCTGTGTGACAGCTCCCCAGCGACCACACTACGATTTACCTACGATCACGGCCAGGTCATATCGCTGGTCGTGATCGTAGGTAAATCGTATAGTGTGACGGTACCCTTAGAGTCTGTCGGCTGTAGTAACCTGTTCAGAAGTTAGTGACATTTAGGGAGTGCTGTTTTTAAAATGGTATCACTTGTGGGGATTTCCCTATATTTAGGACCCCCAAATTCACTTCAAACATGGATAGGTCCCTAAAAAAATACATTTTGTAAATTTCCTTGAAAAAAATTTAAATTGTTGCTACATTTTTAATCCTCCTAAAATGCTAACAAAATAAAATAACATTTTGCAAATGGTGCTGTTGTAAAGCTGACATGTGGGAAATGTTATTTATTAATGTTTTGCTTTGGTATGACTATCGGGATTAAGGGGATAATCATTCAAAGTTTGAAAATTGCTAATTTTTTAACATTTTTTTCAAATTTCTGATATTTTTTATCAATAAACATAAAGCATATCAACCTAAATTTACCATTATCATAAAGTATAATGTGTCACGAAAAAACAATCTCAAAATCACTGGGCTTTGTTGAAGCATTCCAGAGTTATTACCACATAAAGTGACACTGGTCAGATTTCAAAAATTTGGCTCCGTCACTAAGGGGATATATATATATATATATATATATATATAGATGAAAAAATGATAACATGGAGACAGCATTATCTTGCCAGGGAGTATCACCCTGAGGTGAAAGAAAATAATTTGTAAAGATATCCCGAACTTTGATTCCAGAAATGGGATAACGCTGAGGAAGGACATGTGGTGTAGGCCTACCCACATTGGGCAACATGCCTTCAGCACTATCAGCTGAGGTACACTCATGTAGTCTGGTGAAGTTATGTAATACTACACAAGCTTTAATAACTTAATTGACGTTTGCTTCACTCAACTAAATTGCAGACTGGAGAACCCACCATTTGGCACAATGAATGCCAAAAGCACACTTCACCAGTTGCCCTGCCCGTGATAACCGCAAATTAAAGATCCGCCGCCGGTGGGGATATGGCCTCATGACATGCCTTGTCAACTGGAAGACCTCATCTACAACAAGGACATATGGCAAAGCTTCTACATTGGAGCCTGGGATTTGACGTGTTGGTGGTAGGTCCCACTGGTTATAGTGCAGCCACCGACCCATAATGGAAGAATTGAAGACTCTAAAGTCTCCATTTCTCCCATAGGCCCCAATATCTACAATTATAAACCTGCAGTGACTGTCAACTACAGCTAACAGCACTACAGAGAAATGCTGTTTATAATTGTAGAATTGGGACCCTGAGTTCCGCGGCTTACGCACCCGGATGTATTTAACATCTAGGGCTCCAAAACAATGTGGGAAATCACAATGGTCCTGAAAGCCACATGCAATCTTCACCCAATCTTCCATTTTGGACACATGCATCACCAGTTCGTGTAGTCTGGACCAAATTTCCACACATGTAGCCTGCACTGTGCCGGAGATAGTGGACCTCCCAATTAAAAATTCCAGATGTATGCCAGCATAAGAGATTCCAGTTGACAGGAAGCTGAAAGCAGACAAAAATATCAATTATTACCAATGTTATAATGCTTGTGAAAATTCATAGTCAACACAAGTAATCTGTGGATTTAAAAAGGCAGGATACCAGTACCTTCAAAAATATAAACTGGCTATAGAAATGCAACATTAAACACATATTTTAAGTTCAAATTTAATATAATTTTGACATATAATATTAATCAATTTACTTCAGCTGCTAGGCAAACAACAAAGAACACATTTAGATTAGAAAAACATCATCAACATGGAGTATGTGAGGATGGTGAATACATACCGTAAATTAAGGAGAAGACGTTCCTCTGCGGATAGACATTTCCGCATGCTGGTGTTCTGATATGTAATGCCAGGTTGCACTGTCTCCAACAAAATATCAAATGTGGATATACTCATGCGACAGTACTGGAAAAATTTTAGAAATAATGGGAACAGCATCCAGTCCAGGTAATGAAAAAATTCAATAGCTTTATTCTGCCATAAAGCAACGTTTCGACCCAAAAAGGTCTTTGTCAAGCATACAAAGATGTTTTTGGTTCGATACGTTGAACTATGGCAGAATAAAGCTATTGAATTTTTTCATCACCTGAACTGGATGCTGTTCCCATTATTTCTAAAATTGTTAATTTCCAATTGGGTCATTGGACTGGAGCGTGCATCCCACCATTGATGTGTTGTCGGCTGCCTTTTTTAACATAGTACTGGTAAAGTTTGTCGGGATGTGTCCGCAGAGATGTATATAGCCGGTAAAAAATGGCCTTAAAGCTACGTTCACACTAGCGTTGCGCCGCCCTGCGTCGGCGACGCAACGCGCGACGCACGAAAAAACGCGTGCAAACGCGCGCAAAAACGCGCGCGTTTTGCGACGCGTGCGTCGTTTTTTGACCAAAATCGGACACACAGAAAATGCAACTTGCTGCATTTTCTTGCGTCCGACGCTAGCGTCGGAAACGATGCAAGTGTCGAAAAACGCCACCCTAAAAACGCACGCGTCCCCTATGTTAAACATAGGGGCGCATCGCCGCTGCGTCGCCGGCGCAACAGCGACGCACATTGGCGGAACGCCAATGTGAACGTAGCCTTAGTGAGGCGTTGCCTCAAAAGCAGATGTACCCATATTCTTCTCCTCCTCCGCAGATCCACTATCACTGGGTATGGCTGGCCAAAGCGACGTGAGAACACCCAGTTATACAGTATAACACCTGCTCAGTTGGGGTGAAATGCAGTAGGTCAGACATGTTGCCAAAGAACCACCAACAGAAGCACAGCAGCAAAATGGCCAGATTGGAGTGTGCCACATGTTGTAGAGGCCTTAAATAAGGTTGCTGATGATGATTTAAATTAATTAAGGATTACATACGCAGAATTACATGCGCAAAATATGCTGCCACACCTTGCCAACGGATTACATATGGAACACTGTGTAGGGAATATTTCTGCGTATTACGCCCGTAAAAGAACGGACCGTATTTTCCTAAGCTAAGTGTGACCCCACCTTAAAGTGATGCATATACTCACATGTGCTGTGAAATACATTTCACTCTGGAATGCAAACCGGAGATTTAGTGCTGTTTTTCATAATGTTCCACATTAAAGCATTTTAAATAAATAAGTAATCCCAATGGAAGACAAATTTTACTATGCTAGGACCAGGATTCAACAAATAATCCATTGGATGTATGAATAGTCAGAAGGGACTCCTAAGGGTGGAGGAGAGACTCAAAACTTCATGAACTGTATACATTGCGTTTTAAAGATAACATATGATAAGAATATCCCACAAAGAGGGACAACTTGTTAGCAGGGCAAATTTCATTTTTAATCCTATAAAAATATAAAGACTAAATGTCTTGACTGCCTAAACTAGACGAAAAATATTTCGAATTGAGAGTCCTTTTTCTTGTTATGAATCAGAGTGGATATTTTTCTATCCACTGGCTAACACGGTACAGGAAAGATATATATCTTTCCTGCATTAAACTAGATGATCAGACATATTTCTTAAACCTAGAGGAAGTGAACATACGACAGTTGTTCATATAATCCCTTCAGAGACACGCAATTATTTCTAAAAATCCATTCACCTTCTTTTCTAAGTATACAACTGTTATATTAACCTTTCCTAATAATCTTCCTATCTACCTCTATTACACAAAATCATATTTCTTGCATATTCCCATGATGAACCTCATTCATAAGTTGAGCTATTTTTTTGTCCCATTTGTGTCCTATATCACCCAGATGTTCACCCGCTCTTCTTTTAAATCTCTTGTTGTCTTTGCAACATAGTGGCATGAGCATGGGCATGTGCAGGTAGCCATGTAAATTAACCCTTCGGATTTACAATTAGCAAAATAACGATTATAGAAAACCTTTCCTGTAGATGCACTTGAAAATGTTTTTCCTGGACACATCCAATTACAGAACTTGCAGTCACCATTAGAGATGAGCGGTGTTCGAGTCGAACTGTTCGCAAATTTCAAATTCGAGCTGTTTGGGGCGGTGTTCGAGTCGTTCGACAAACTCTAACAATTTGCTTAAAATTTGGCTGTTCGAGTTTCTGTTCGATAACTGTTCGTTCACCAAAAGCCTAACTTGATTTGCACATTAACCCCTTAGCGACCGCCGATACGCCTTTTAACGGAGGCCGCTAAGGGTACTTAAACCACAGCGCCGTTAATTAACGGCGCTGTGGAAAAAGTAAATAGCGCCCACCAGAGTCGGATTTTCTCTGGGGTCTCGGCTGCCGGGGGTAGCCGAGACCCCAGAGAACATGATTCGGGGTTTTTTTTACCGACCCCGCATTTGCGATCGCCGGTAATTAACCGTTTACCGGCGATCGCAAAAAAAAACGCGATCTCTTTTTAATTTCTCTGTCCTCCGATGTGATCGCACATCAGAGGACAGAGAAAAGGGGTCCCAGGTAGCCCCCCGATACTCACCTATCTCCCACGGTGCTCCTCGTGGCTCCCGGTGGGCGCCGCCATCTTCAAAATGGCGGGCGCATGCGCAGTGCGCCCACTGGCCGGCACCGGGAGAATCTTTGGGGTCTCGGCTGCCGGGGGTAGCCGAGACCCCAAAGAACATGATCGGGGTCGGTTTTACCAACCCCTGTTTTGCGATCGCCAGTAATTAACTGTTTACCAGTGACCACAAAAAAAAAAAATCAAAGTGTAATTCTCTGTCCTCTGATGTGATTGCACATCAGAGGACAGAGAAATAGGGGGATTTGGGGACCCTATTATACTTACCGGTGTCCCTGGATCCTCCTGCTGCTCCTCCTGGCTGCCGGGGAAAAGAAAATGGCGGGCGCATGCGCAGTGCGCCCGCCATCTATCGCCATCTGCTGGCGGACAGGAGAAGAGCAGTTGGGGCTAAAATTAGGGTTAGGGTTAGGGCTAGGGTTAGGGTTAGGGTTAGGGCTGGGGTTAGGGTTAGGGTTAGGGCTAGGGTTAGAACTAGGGTTAGGGCTAGGGTTAGGGCTAGGGTTAGGATTAGGGCTAGGGTTAGGATTAGGGTTAGGGCTAGAGTTAGGGCTAGGGTTGGGGTTAGGGTTAGGGTTAGGGCTAGGGTTAGAGTTAGGGTTAGGGCTAGGGTTAGGGCTAGGGTTAGGGCTAGGGTTAAGGCTAGGGTTAGGGCTAGGGTTAGGGTTGGGGCTAAATTTAGGGTTAGGGTTGGGGCTAAATTCAGGGTTAGGGTTCTTTCACACTTACGTCGGTACGGGGCCGTCGCAATGCGTCGGCCCGACATACCGACGCACGTTGTGAAAATTGTGCACAACGTGGGCAGCGGATGTAGTTTTTCAACGCATCCTCTGCCCAATCTATGTCCTGGGGAGGAGGGGGCGGAGTTATATCCACGCATGCGCGGTCAGAAATGGCGGACGCGATGTACAAAAAAACGTTACATTGAACATTGTGGTCCGCCAAAACACAACTGATCCAGTGCACGATGGACGCGACGTGTGGCCATCCGTCACGATCCGTCGGCAATACAAATCTATGGGCAAAAAAACGCATCCTGCGGGCACATTTGGAGGATCCGTTTTTTGTCCAAAATGACGGATTGCGACGGATGCCAAACGACGCAAGTGTGAAAGTAGCCTTAGGGCTAGGGTTAGGGTTGGGGCTAAAGTTAGGGCTAGGGTTGGGGCTAAAGTTAGGGTTAGATTTGGGGTTAGGGTTTGGATTAGAGTTGGTATTAGGGTTAGGGTTGGCATTAGGGTTACGCTTGGGATTAGGGTTAGGTTTGGGATTAGGGTTATGGTTATGGTTGCGATTAGGGGTGTATTGGGATTAGGGTTAGGTTTGAGGTGAGGCTTGAGATTAGGATTAGGGGTGTGTTGGATTTAGGGTTTTGATTAGGGTTATGGTTAGGGTTGACATTAGGGTTGTTTTGGGGTAAGGGTTGTGATTATCGTTAGGGTTAGTGATTAGGATTATGGATCGGGTTGGGATTAGGGTTAGGGGTGTGTTGGGGTTAAGGTTGGAGCTAGAATTGGGGGGTTTCCACTGTTTAGTTACATCAGGGGGTCTCCAAACACGACAGCCAATTTTGCGCTCAAAAAGTCAAATGGTGCTCCCTCCCTTCTGAGCTCTGCCGTGCGACCAAACAGTGGGTTACCCCCACATATGGGGCATCAGCGTACTCGGGATAATTTGGACAACAACTTTTGGGGTCCAATTTCTCCTGTTACCCTTGTGAACATAAAAACTTGGGGGCTACAAAATCTTTTTTGTGGGAAAAAAAGATTTTTTTATTTTCACGACTCTGCATTCTAAACTTCTGTGAAGCACTTGGGCATTCAAAGTTCTCACCACACATCTAGATAAGTTCCTTGGGGGGTCTAGTTTCCAAAATAGGGTCACTTGTGGGGGTTACTACTGTTTAGGTACATCAGGGGCTCTCCAAACACAACATAACGCCCACAGACCATTCTAGCTAAGTCTGCATTCCAAAACAGCGCTCCTTCCCTTCTGAGCTCTGCCGTGCGCCCAAACAGTGGTTTACCCCCACATATGGGCCGTCAGCATACTCAGGATAAATTGGACAACAATTTTTGGGGTCCAATTTCTCCTGTTACCCTTGTGAAAATAAAAACTTGGGGGCTACAAAATCTTTTTTGTGGAAAAAAATTTTTTTTTTTATTTTCACGACTCTGCATTCTAAACTTCTGTGAAGCACTTGGGCATTCAAAGTTCTCACCACACATCTAGGTAAGTTCCTTGGGGGGTCTAGTTTCCAAAATGGGGTCACTTTGGGGGGGTTACTACTGTTTAGGTACATCAGGGGCTCTGCAATCGCAACATAACGCCCACAGACCATTCTATCTAAGTCTGCATTCCAAAACAGCGCTCCTTCCCTTCCGAGCTCTGCCGTGCGCCCAAACAGTGGTTTACCCCCCCATATGGGGCATCAGCATACTCGGAATAAATTTTACAGCAACGTTTGGGGTCCAATTTCTCCTGTTACCCTTGTGAAAATAAAAACTTGGGGGCTACAACATCTTTTTTGTGGAAAAAAAATATTTTTTATTTTCACGACTCTGCATTCTAAACTTCTGTGAAGCACTTGGGCATTCAAAGTTCTCACCACACATCTAGATAAGTTCCATGGGGGGTGTATTTTCCAAAATGGGGTCACTTGTGGGGGGGTTTCCACTGTTTAGGCACATCAGGGGCTCTCCAAACGCGACATGGCGTCCAATCTCAATTCCAGACAATTCTACATTGAAAAAGTAAAACGGAACTCCTTCTCTTCCAAGCTCTGTGGTGCGCCAAAAAAGTGGTTTACCCCCACATATTGGGTATCGACGTACTCTGGAGAAATTGTTCTACAACTTTTGTGGTCTAATTTCTCCTGTTACCCTTGTGAAAATAAGAATTTGTGGGCGAAAATATCATTTTTGTGTAAACAAATGCGATTTTTTATTTTCACGGCTCTACGTTATAAACTTCTGTGAAGCTCTTGGGGGTTTAAAGTGCTCACCACACATCTATATAAGTTCCTTAATGGGTCTATTTTACAAAATGGTGTCATGTGTGGGGGGTTTCCACTGTTTAGGCACATCAGGGGCTCCCTAAACGTGACATGGCGTCCGATCTCAATTCCAGCCAATTCTGCATTGAAAAAGTCAAACGGCGCTCCTTCACTTCCAAGTTCTGCGGTGCGCCCAAACAGTGGTTTACCCCCACATATGGGGTATTGGCGTATTCAGGAGAAATTGCATAACAAAATTTATGGTTACATTTCTGTTTTTACACTTGTGAAAATAACAAAATGGTTCTGAATTAAAATGTTTGCAAAAAAAAGTTAAATGTTCATTTTTTCCTTCCACATTGTTTCAGTTCCTGTGAAGCACGTAAAGGGTTAATAAACTTCTTGAATGTGGTTTTCAGAACCTTGAGGGGTGTAGTTTTTAGAATGGTGTCACACTTCGTTATTTTCTATCATATAGACCCTTCAAAATGACTTCAAATGTGATGTGGTCCCTAAAAAAAAAGGTGTTGTAAAAATGAGAAATTGCTGGTCAACTTTTAACCCTTATAACTCCCTAACAAAAAAAAATTTGTTTCCAAAATTGTGCTGATGTAAAGTAGACATGTGGGAAATGTTATTTATTAACTACTTTTTTGTGACATATCTCTCTGATTTAAGGGCATAAAAATACAAAGTTTGAAAATTGCTAAATTTTAAATTTTTTGCCATATTTCCATTTTTTTCATAAATAATCGCAAGTAATATCGAAGAAATGTTACCACTAACATGAAGTACAATATGTCACGAAAAAACAATCTCAGAATCAGCAGGATCCGTTGAAGCGTTCCAGAGTTATAACCTCATAGAGTGACAGTGGTCAGAATTGCAAAAATTGGCTCGGTCATTAAGTACCAAATTGGCTCTGTCACTAAGGGGCTAAAACTGTTTATCATTGTTAATAGACTGTTTCAGTGTATACTGGGCGGGGGGGAGCGGGGGATAGATCTGTTCTGAAATAACGCCGATTTCCATTTTTTTTTCTTTCCCGCATTTACAGTGGGGCGGTGCAGTCTCTCAGCCTATTAGCAGTGCACACACACACATAGCCAAGTGCATGTGATGCATACAAGCAAGGGCATGTGTCATTGGCTGTGTATGTCACATGTCCTTGCCCTATAAGAACCAGCTATTTGCCCCGTCGCCACCATGTCCTCACTGCTGCAGCTTAGTGTTAGACGGCAACGCTGCTGATGTGGGCGCTATACAGTCTAAGAGTGTTTTTTGGAGCAAATTTTCAGAGAGATAGGTTTAGGGAGTCGGGAGGAGTCAGGACTAGTTGTAATATCAGCCTTTTTCAGGGTAGGTTACAGCAGTTCATAGCACTGTTTGCCAGGCAGGTCTGTGCCAGTGCTGTGCAAGTGTTTGACACAGCATTTGGTGTAATCTAGCTCAGCCAATCCATTTGGGCTAGTAGCATTGTCTGATAGTCATCTGAGCAGCCCGCCTGTGAAGCTAGCTACACCGCCTGTGTATCTCAATTTTTACTGCATCTAACCCAGTTAATAGTTTTGGGCCTAGGAGCAGTGTCTGCACGTCAGCAGAGTAGCCCGCCTGTGAAACTAACTATACCGCCTGTGTATCTCTATTTTTACTGCATCTAATACAGTCAATATTTTTGGGCCTAGATGCAGTGTCTACACATCAGCAAAGTAGCCCGCCTGTGAAACTAACTATACCGCCTGTGTATCTCAATTTTTACTGCATCTAATCCAGTTAATAGTTTTGGGCCTAGGAGCAGTGTCTGCATGTCAGCAGAGTAGCCCACCTGTGAAACTAGCTATACCGCCTGTGTATCTCAATTTTTACTGCATCTAATCCAGTTAATAGTTTAGGGCCTAGGATCAGTGTCTGCACGTCAGCAGAGTAGCCCGCCTGTGAAACTAACTACACCGCCTGTGTATCTCAATTTTTACTGCATATAATCCAGTTAATAGTTTTGGGCCTAGGAGCAGTGTCTGCATGTCAGTAGAGTAGCCCGACTGTGAAACTAACTACACCGCCTGTGTATCTCAATTTTTACTGCATCTAATCCAGTTAATAGTTTTGGGCCTAGGAGCAGTGTCTGCACGTCAGCAGAGTAGCCCGCCTGTGAAACTAACTATACCGCCTTTGTATCTCAATTTTTACTGCATCTAACCCAGTTAATAGTTTTGGGGCTAGTACCACAGTTTTGCCAATTAGTTAAGCACTAAAACAGTAACATCTGCAGAAGAAAGACCATTTTCCAGCCAAAGTAAGATGTCTACTTCTCTTTGTGGACAATCTGATATGATCCCTTTCTTATGACCATCGCTACAAGCATCGCCAAAAATTCCAGATGAGGCACAAAAAGAGCAGGTGCTTGAACGGATATCAAGTGCTTGTTCAAGTGGGCTCTCCTCCATGTCAACTTCAACATCACAACTACTCCAGTCCACAGAGTTGTCACCCCAATCGCACTTGCTTCTTCACAGCTCCCAAGTCTCCAGCCGCGCATGGGGTAACACACATGGTTGAGTCTGTAAAGCTGTTTACTAGGGTTGAGCGACTTTTACTTTTTTAGGGTCGAGTCGGGTTTCGCAAAACCCGACTATCTCAAAAGTCGAGTCAAGTTCCTCTTTGTCCCAGTGTAAGGTGGTATAGTATGCGGGAAGGGGAACCTCACTTTCAGCAGGGTCAGAATCTGGCTGTGTAGCGTGCAAGGGGAATGTAGCGGTCTGGGTCAATGTACCAGCAGAGTCATCTAGCACTGGCTGGGCAATGGGCAGGATGAGGAGGAAACACAGATATAGTCCCAAATACAAAAGTAGGCTAAAAGCAGTTCAAAATTGGTAACTAAACAGGCGGCATTGCTTTGTTCAGTGGAGGACAACTGTAATGAGAGGCTGATACAGTGAGCAGGCCCAAATCAGTAAGTAGTCTAAATGCAGTTCAAAATTGCTAACAGTAGTAAACAGGCGACACTGCTTTGTTCAGTGGAGAACAGCAAGGAGCGGCAGACACCGTTAGTAGGCCCCAACCCAACTAGTCGGCCAAATGCAGTGTAATATTAACAAGTACTTAACGAGAGCCTGAAGATCGAATTTCAGGACAGGAAACCAGGAGAACAGCAAGGAGCGGCAAACACCATTAGTAGGCCCCAACCAAACTAGCAGGCCAAATGCAGTGTAATATTAACAACTACTTAACGAGAGCCTGTAAATGGAAGTTCAGGACCGGAAACCAGGAGATCAGCAAGGTGCGGCAGACACCGTTAGTAGGCCCCAACCCAACTAGTAGGCCAAATGCAATGTAATATTAACAACTACTTAACAAGAGCCTGAAAATGGAAGTTAGTAACATAGTTAGTAAGTAAGGCCGAAAAAAGACATTTGTCCATCCAGTTCAGCCTAAGTTCAGGACAGGAAACCAGAAGAACAGCAAGGAGCGGCAGACACAGTTAGTAGACCCCAACCCAACTAGTAGGCCAAATGCAATGTAATATTATCAACTACTTAACGAGAGCCTGAAAATGGAAGTTCAGGACAGGAAACCAGGAGAACAGTAAGGAGCGGCAGACACCGTTAGTAGGCCCCAACCCAACTAGTAGGCCAAATGCAGTTGTTCCATTTAACAACTATTTAACAAGAGCCTGAAGATAGAAGCTCAGGAAAGGCAACCAGGAGAACACCTTGGAGAGGCAGACACTGTTAGTAGGCCCCAAACAAAGTAGTATCCCCCCTGCATTTGTTCCATTTAACAGCTATTTAACAAGAGCCTGAAGATAGAAGCTCAGAAAAGGCAACCAGGAGAACATCTTGGAGCGGAAGACACTCTTAGTAGGCCCCAACCAAACTAGTAGCCCCACTGCAGTTGTTCCATTTAACAATTATTTAACAAGAGCCTGAAGATAGAAGCTCAGGAAAGGCAACCAGGAGAACACCTTGGAGCGGCAGACACTGTTAGTAGGCCCCAACCAAACTAGTAGCCCCACTGCACTTTTAAAATTTCGATAGGCTGAAACCCTGATAATTGCAGGTCATTTTTTTTAAGAGGACAGCTGTTTTGAGTGGCGCAGCCAGACACTGCTAGTAGGCCTTATACCACAAAGTTGGCTCAATGAAGGTTTAAAAATAGTTACATGGGTACACGGTCAGCATTGGTGTGGTCAATGGAGGACAATTGGAAGGAGGGACCGCAGACAGACTTAGTAGGCCTAAAATAAAAAAGTAGGCTCTATGCACTTTTAATTAGGTTCCAGGGGTACACAGGCAGCATTGGTGTGGTCAGCGGAGGACTATTGGAAGGAGGGACCGCAAACAGACTTTGTAGGCCTAACATAAAAAAGTAGGCTCAATGCAGTTTCAATTATCTTGCAGGGGTACACAGGCAGCATTGGTGTGGTCAGTGGAGGACTATTGGAAGGAGGGACCGCAAACAGACTTTGTAGGCCTAACATAAAAAAAGGCTCAATGCATTTTTAAATAGGATCCAGGGGTACACAGGCAGCATTGGTGTGGTCAGTGGAGGACTATTGGAAGGAGGGACCGCAGACAGACTTAGTAGGCCTAAAATAATAAAAGTAGGCTATATACACTTTTAATTAGGTTCCAGGGGTACACAGGCAACATTGGTGTGGTCAGCGGAGGACTATTAGAAGGAGGGACCACAGACAGACTTAGCAGGCCTAAAATAAAAAAAGGTGGCTCTATGCACTTTTAAATAGGTTCCAGGGGTACACAGGCAGCATTGGTGTGGTCAGTGGAGGACGATTGGAAGGAGGGACCGCAGACAGACTTAGTAGGACTAACATAAAAAAGTAGACTCAATGCAGTTTCAATTATCTTGCAGGGGTACACAGGCAGCATTGGTGTGGTCAGTGGAGGACTATTGGAAGGAGGGACCGCAGACAGACTTAGTAGGCCTAAAATAAAAAAGTAGGCTCTATGCACCTTTAGTTAGGTTCCATGGGTACACAGACAGCATTGGTGTGGTCAGTGGAGGACGATTGGAAGGAGGGACCGCAGACAGACTTAGTAGGACTAACATAAAAAAGTAGACTCAATGCAGTTTCAATTATCTTGCAGGGGTACACAGGCAGCATTGGTGTGGTCAGTGGAGGACTATTGGAATGAGGGAACGCAGACAGACTTAGTAGGCCTAAAATGAAAAAAAAAGGTGGCTCTATGAACTTTTAAGTAGGTTCCAAGGGTACACAGACAGCATTGGTGTGGTCAGCGGAGGACTATTGGAAGGAGGGACCGCAGACAGACTTAGTAGGCCTTAAAATAAAAAAAGGTGGCTCTATGCACTTTTAAATAGGTTCCAGGGGTACACAGGCAGCATTGGTGTGGTCAGCGGAGGACTATTGGAAGGAGGGACCGCAGACAGACTTAGTAGACCTAAAATAAAAAAAGTAGGCTCTATGCACTTTTAATTAGGTTCCAGGGGTACACAGGCAACATTGGTGTGGTCAGCGGAGGACAATTGGAAGGAGTGTCTGACACAGTTAGTACTCCAAAGTAATACATAGATGTTAATGTCTCGCAAAAAAACAAAACAAACAAAAAAAAGGGTGGCATACTTCGGTACAGGGGTGGTCTCCTCTGCTGACTTTCAGACATTGTTATTTGGCACAAAGTATTTACTGGTGTAAATGTAGGACAGGGCCACTGAATATTTTAAGTAGCATCATACATGTCAACAAATTGGTATTGTCAGTGCCAGGCATTGAATGATTTCACCGCATAGACTAAACAGCGGTGGAGCAGTGACAGATAATTTTGCAAGTGGTAGAGCACAGTTTGAGCTGGGGTGTGGGGGGCACTCTTTCGTGCCCGGCGGTACTGGCCCAAGGCCCCTCATGTTACAACGGTGTGTCTGACGTTAGGTGCGCGCCACTACCGCCAGAGACACTTCATTGTACTATGAGGGACCTGGTGCCAGTGCCGTCGAACAAAAGTGGGCACACCCACCTCTTCAGACAAACAGCACTCTCACGGGTGCTTTCGCCAAGTGGCGAGACCACGGCCCCGTGGGGGGTGTCAGCTCTGCTCTGCTGACTCCCCCCATGGGGAGCTCTGTTCACTCTGCTCTGAGCTACAGAGGGCACTCCCAATATCAGCTTCATGTCTGTCCTGCATGTATGGCCTGAAGAGGAGGAGGAGGCTATGCGTCATGAGGGGGAGAGTATGGTTACTGTTCTTCCTGGTGAGGACACTGAAAGTTTGGCTCTTTGTAGTCTGCCACACATGCCAGAGTTCATGTCCAGATGCCTTTCCCAAGACCCTCACATGAAAGACATTTTGTCCTCCATGAAATACTTGTGACACCCCCATAAGAAGCGTTATGCGAAACAGCGTAGGTGTAGGGGACGTGCAGCTGCCCTGGTCTCAGTTTTGGGTCTCTTCCTATACCTCATATGTTCAGGTGATTTAATTCCTTCTTTTTACCTTCACAAATGTTTTCACTACTTCAGAAAATAACACCACTGAATGTGAGTTACTGTGATCTATATTCATTGGATTTCCTTATTGCACTAAGCACCTTTCTTTTATTGGGAACCTTTTTTCACACAGCTTTACAATGAATTATATAATCTTAAATGCTAATCTGCAACAATCTATTATACACTGGTTGATAACTTAGTGACCCGATTGTTGACACAGCCTTTGTGTGCACCTCACTCCTTTTGGAGGTTTATTCCCACCCTGTGTTTTATTACATTTTTATAGTTCTAATTGAATGTACCTTAATAATTTAATGCTTTTATTAAAATTCTGCTTGAATCACTTTATATCACTGGATAAAAGGACTACAGTTGTCAGAGATAGTGTTTTTAACTATATTTTGAGTGTCTAGTATTCCACTGTTCTTGGACCCCCATGATATCCCCATCACTGCATCTTTCAGCTGTTCTGAAAGAGACCCCTTGGCTAATTTTTTTAAGCCTTTGCACACTCTGCAATGGTGAAACTTGTACTCTCTACCTCTTGCAATAGCTGCAATGTGTATTGTGATATCCCCATCACGGGGAATTTCAGCTGGTCTGAGAGAGACCTCTTGGCTAATTTTTTAAAACCTTTGCACATTCTGCAATGGTGAAACTTGTACTGTTTATCTCTACCTCCTGTAATAACTGAAAAGTGTATTTTGATGTCCCCTAGATGGCATCTTTCATCGTGTATGATATATACCCTTGGGTAATTTTTGGAAACATTTGCACATTGTGCAATGGTGAAGCTTGTACTGTCTATCTCTACCTCTTGTAGTAACTGCAAAGTGTATTGTGATATGCAAATGACAGCATAATTCAGCAACTCTGAGAGAGACCTATTGTCTAATTTTTGGAGACCTTTGCACATTGCACAATTGTAAAACCTGTACTTTTGATCTCTACCTCTCTTAATAACTATAGAGTGTATTTTAATGTCCCCATCATGGCGTCTTTCAGCTGCTCTGAGAGAGACCCCTTGGGTAATTTTTGGAAACATTTGCACATTGTACTATGATGAAACTAGTAATATTAGCATCTACCTGTTGTAATAACTGAAAAGTTTATTATGATGTCCCTGTTGGGAGGAGAGCCAAACTTGCCTGTCTGGGCCGGAACTGTTGGCACTGTCACCAGTGTTTCAGGGGGAAGATATTTTGGACCGGAGCAGTTCAGGACACGTGACAGATGGGGGCGGGTCCGACATGAATAGCTGTCTGAGCGGGAAGACGGGACATTTGTGGGAACGAGCCTGTAAGTACTGAGATGGTTGACCTTCTCTCGACAGACCCATGCCAGCTAGCTGTCCCTGTATCCCTGGCTAGTAATACTGCCGACACATACTACCCCCAGCCCAGAGAGACATCTGCACCGGGTAGACACCAGGTGCATACCTTGGCTCCACTCACCACCATGGAGGCACTGCTTAGTCCCATCCTTGCGGTGCTTGCTAAGGACCAGCCTGTGCCTGTGGCTGTGTCCGCTGGACAGTGTGCTTCAGCTGTGGCCTTGTCTAACAAACTTTCTGCTTCTTCCACTTTGCCGTGACCATCATCTCTACCCCACCATGTGCCTGGATCAGGAGATCACGTGCTGAAGGACCCAGAGGATTCATCATTGCCAGGAGACAGTGCATCACTCTTCTGCGAGACCGGATCGGAGACATCTCACGCCTCCAGTGGCGCCGCCAAGGGACCTTCCAGCCACCTTCCTTCAGTGCCTAGAGACTGATAAGTTAACCTGATACTTTCTCATGCATTTGACTTTCTCCCATCCTGAAGTTCACATACTTTACCCCCCTGCTTGTACCATTACTGTTTATATATATAAAGAACCTGTTAACCCTTGCTCTGCCTCCTGTGTGTTACTGCATTCTGTGCACCAGCTAGCATCCTACACTTGGCATAGTTGGCAGGATGCAGTCCAATAGCATGTAAGCGACAGACTAAGCAATTGGGGGTGGCCCCAGGACTAGCCTTTCCCTGGGGGCCATGCTGAGCAATGTGCCCAAATTCAAGGAGAGCAACACTATGCTGTGGAACTGGACTGAGTGTTTTAGGGGCATGATGAGAATGCAGCCCATGACCCCTGCACTGGATGCTAAGGTGGCCATTATGGCACTGGATGGAAAAGCCAGGGCTTCAGTAATATTACGGACCCCATGAGACCGGGATACCTTTAACAAGGTGTTACAGATCTTGGAGGAGACTTATGCAGACCCCACAGATGTAGGGGAACTGAGAACATGTCTTTTTAGCAGAATGCAGAGGGAGGGTGAGACCATAACTCAATATATGAATGCATTAGAAGAGCTACATACTGCAATTATTAGAAAAGATGGCACGGGTGTAGGATCCACAGGCATAATGTTACGAGACCTCCTAGTGACAGGTTTGCGAGACGTGCTGACAAAACAAGCCCTGCTAGAATGTGTACGGGTGGACCCCCAAATGACTTTCCCTGAAGTAAGAAGTGAAGCACACATACGTGAACAGGAGCAGGGAGTGACAGTCTTAGTGAGAAAGGTCCAGAGCGTGGGGGTATCTGTAAATGCCATTACTGAACCTCAATGGGTAGAAGAACTGAGGGGAGAACTTCTCAGTGTAAAAGTAGAACTGGCTGACATAAAGAAGAAAACAGAGGCTGTCAGTAATTCTCCAGAGAGCAGGGAAAGCCCAGAGTCCTGCCGTGACTCCAGAATGCTTCGCCGGCTGAGGCTCATCAATTGTTACAACTGCGGAGAGAGCAGACACATTGCACGGAAGTGCACTCGCCGAGGAAGAGTGACGTCTCGCCACCCGTTAAATTAGAGGGCTCCTAGCCGGGGGACGCCGCCTGGAGCCAGAACAGGTGAGGAAGAGTAGTGGAAGTCTCGCAAGTTTATTGTCAACATGCCCCCTGATATGGGCAGAAATGGACGGACGTACAGTGCGATTCCTGGTGGACATGGGCTCGCAGATGACAACAATGCCAGAGGCTTACTATCGGTAACACTTTCTCCGAGCGAACCGGCCTGAATGGGGCACTGAGATAAAGCCGATGGCAGCTAACCAACTACCTATCTCAGTCGCAGGGGTGGTATGGATGCAAGTGTCTATCTGTGGGAAAGACCTGGGATGGAATAGCGTGGTGCTGACACAGGGGGAAGTGAATTATGGACCCGCTGTCACCTTGGGAATGAATGTGCTGAAAGAATTTGGAAGTCTTCTCAGAGATCCCGCTAACGAGACCCTAAAACAGTGGGGCCCACATACACCACAGAGAAGAATTTTTCAACAACTAGCACGAGTGGCACAGGAGTTTACCTGTGAGGTAGGAGTGTTAGGAAAAGTAATGATCCCGGCTTCCACCAAAATTGTTCTTCCACCAGGACAAACAGTACTGTCTCTGCCCATTCATGCTTGTGGCCCCTTGGAGGGGGTTGAGGTCCAAATCAAACCAGCCTCTTCTGAACAACTACATACGGGACTCCTAGTGGTGCATACATTAGCCATTGTGTGGGAAGGGATTGTTCCAGTGCAGTACATTAACTTAGGTGATCAGGACATTACTGTTGTTCCCAATAATGTACCCACCTGAGGAAATAATGCCCCCCCCAAATGGTACAATTGGAGGTGCAACCCGGAGACCCCTGGAATGTGTCAGTAAACTCCATCTCGACCCATAATGGAACGAATGTGGGCTGAGCTGGCCAAACTCAAACGCACTCAGGTGCAGCAGGTAGAAGCTCTGTTGGGAAGGTTTAAAGAAGTTTTCACCCTCCACAAGGATTATTTTGGCTGCACCACGGCCATTACGCACAAAATACCAACTGAAAGCCCAGCACCCATAAGAGAGGGCTACCGGCAAATTCCCCCACAGTTGTACCACGAAATGAAGAGCATGTTGAATCAGATGTTGCAGGCCAGTGTGATTAGGGAGACTCAGAGTCCATGGGCTGCTCCTTGTGTTTTTGTGCCAATTTTCCTGAATCTGAATATTTTACAATTCGATCATCACTAGTAATAAAGTCTACCCCCGAGAAAGCGGTAAACACCATGTGAAATGTGTGTTGGGGATCTATTCTTTTGTCCTGGTAACTGTTATTTGGCTCCATATGAGTAACAGTGCAATATTAGGAATATGACGTACTGATAATAAAAGCATATGGTTTTTTGAACATGGTACCTGTGTATACATAGTTATACTTACATTCATGTTATAGACAATGGCCATTACGCAATTTTTAGCTCTATAACACTATTTTTGCTGCACTTTCCTCAATTGGAACCTAAAATTTTTTCACATTTTATAATTTTTCCTGCATCTGTCACTCAGGTTTTGGATTTTGGCAGCTCTTTTCTATCATGTGTGTGTATTTTATATATTTGTCAAATAAACTGTACATTTCTTCTGCCAAAATCTCCTTTCTGTCTTCTTGCTACATATTAATTCTTTAGAGTTGCATCATTATCCACCCCACTTTTTGAACCTTAATATGGTTTATGTGGACCTTTTGCAGTTAATCTATTTTGTATTTTTGCATGTCCATTGTCCATAGACAGTGAGCTGCTTATGACAGGAGGGGGAGAGTAAGAATAACCGTCATATGCTACTGTACTGCTAGATAGAAAAACCACTGAAATCTACACAGATATATCCAAAAGGCAAATAGCCACATAGATAGACTACCGATAAGATATCTCAGGACACTCCAAATTACTATAAATCCTAACCACGACCAAAAACAGGAGTAAATGTCCTACCACAATTTAATCAAATATAAATATATAATTTTATTAATACATCCAAGGTCAACACAATATACTTTACAGAAATGAAAGGTAAAAGCAACAAATCATGAGGGGAAAGAGCAACACAGCTGAAGTAACAGACAGGGTGGATGGGCATACAAGATGGGAATGTCGTCCACATTCAACAATGCCCCTTACAAATAATACAATCCTCACACATAGGACTGGGCATTTGTGAGCATATCCTAACCTCCTATGTACAGATGTACTACGCTAATCACAAATCCTCTATGGAGGTAAAGAAAGAATAAATTAGATGGACCCCTTAACAGGATGCTACAACTCACCCATTGTAATGTCTGTCAGTGTGCGCTCCACAGCAGCCCCAACGCGCGTTTCACGTTTCGTTTCGCAGCTGTGGTCGCCATTTGCCTGAACCATAGAGGGTCGACAAAAAGCTAAAAGAATAATACTCACCTCACCTCCTCTGAGCTGTCCTATTTTTGCCTTCTCCGTTGTGAGCATACACTTCGACCAGTTTCAGTTGCGGCAGAGACTCTGGTGCCAACTATTCCTCTTAGGCTAAGTTCACATTTGCGTTGTGCGGTGCTGCGTCGGCGACGCAATGCACAACGCAAATGTAAACGCATGCACAACGCAGCGTTTTGTGATGCATGCGTTCACTTTTGCATGGTTTTTGGCGCAGAAAAAACTGCATCATGCAGCGTCCTCTGCGCCCTGACGCATGCACCACAGTGACGCATGCATCACAAAACGCAAGAGCAATGCATGTCCATGTGCCCCCATGTTAAATATAGGGGCGGCTGCGCCCGACGCAACGCTAATGTGAACATAGCCTTACATCACTGCATGCTGTGCTGTTACAGAACATACTATGATGTCGCAATGATACAACGTATGGCACATGAGACCTAGTCTACAATCTACATTCATTATTCTGTGTGATCTGGAGAGACCCCAGAACATAATAAATAATATTCAAATTGCATTGTGAATAACTTTGATGCAAATCACATTTCCCTGTTAAATTTGCATGACTTGCTAAATTTGAATATTGGTACGTTCGATCTGCTATAGTGACCATATCGTCAAGCAAGACAGCTGTGGTACAGAAATAAATCATTATACCGACACGGCTATAGTCATATCATAAATATATATCCATTGCTCCTACACATGCCCTGTAGCTATATACCATTATAGGGGAAATGGAAGCCAGATTTTTACTAACCTGACAAAACCTAAGGTAAAAATAAAATGAGCAAGTACCTGGTCTGGTATCAATGAAGGAGAAGCTGGTGACCATGTCCAATATAAGTTGGTTCAGACAAAATGCCTGGAATGAAATCTAATTGGATAACTAGATAACATTTATTGATTTAAATGCAATATATAGCTGTAGAATTTACTGAAGAGAAAATTCATTTTATGCTAGTTTACAATTTATTTTCTCCAAAAAGTAATCTTAGAGTATTGTAGCTTCCAAAGATTTTAATCTTTTAGAGCACGTGAACTGAAGCATACATTCTGTTATTTCATAAGGGGCGCACAATGCACAGAACAAGTTAGTGTTGTTTTGATAAACAAATGTCTTCTGCTGCTTTGAATTGCTGTGTCCTACGAGCTGATTAATATGTTTTCACTTTCTTTTAGAAATTGAAATGCTAAATACAAAGAATTAGTAAGTAGCTATTTTACAAGCTTACTGGACCAAATCGTTTTATTATTTGCAATGTATGCACTGGAGGAAACATTAGTACCCAAAATGTAAATGTGTAAACTGTATTTGTTTTAAGCAAATAAATTAGGTGTATTGCAAGTAAATCTGAATTCCCTGATCAGGTTACTCATTTCTAGCTGTAGCGTTGCCTCCATTTGACGATGCGAGCTCTGGAATATTAAACATTTCCCTTAGCAGTGTAGAATTATTATTTGTTTTCTCCAGGTAAGTAAACATTTAGGGTATAATTAACCTCTTCACCCCGAAGCCTTTTTTCAACTTCCTGACCAGGCCATTTATTTTCAATTTTGACCACTGTCACCTTATGAGGGTATAACTCTGAAACACTTCAACTGATCCTAGTGATTCTGAGAATGTTTTCTCGGGACATATTGTTCTTTATGACAGTGGTAAAATTTCATCGATTTGACTTGCATTTATTTGTGAAAACAATGGAAATGTGGCGAAAAGTTTGAAAATTTTGCAATTTTTTTAACTTTTAGTTCTATTGCCCTTAAATTACAGAGTCATGTCATACAAAATAGTTAATAAACATTACCCACATGTCTGCTTTACATTACCACAATTTTGGAAGAATAATTTTTTTTTTTGTTAGGAAGTTATAAGGGTTAAAAATTTACCAGCAATTTCTCATTTTTACAACAAAATTTGCAAAATGTGTATT
Source organism: Ranitomeya imitator (assembly GCF_032444005.1). Lineage (NCBI taxonomy): Eukaryota > Metazoa > Chordata > Amphibia > Anura > Dendrobatidae > Ranitomeya > Ranitomeya imitator. The sequence continues at coordinate 628,261,752 of NC_091284.1, forward strand.
TTATTTAGGGACCACCTCACACTTGAAGTGGCTTTGAGGGGTCTATATGACAGAAAATGCCCAAAAGTGACACCATTCTAAAAACTGCACCACTCAAGGTACTCAAAACCACATTCAAAAAGTTTATTAACCATTTAGGTGCTTCACAGAAATTTTTGGAATGTTTAAAACAATTGAACATATAATTTTTTTTCACAAAATTTTTACTTCAGATCCAATTTGTTTTATTTTACCAAGGGTAACAGGAGAAATTGGATGACACAAGTCGTTGTACAGTTTGTCCTGAGCACGGCAATACCCCATATGTTGGGGTAAACCATCGTTTGGGCACATAGCAGAGCTCGTAAGGGAAGGAGCGCCATTTGACTTTTCAATGCAAAATTGGCTGGAATTGAATTCGGATACTATGTCGCGTTTGGAGAGACCCTGATGTGCCTAAACAGAAAATCCCTCACAAGTGACACCATTTTGGAAAGTAGACCCCTAAGGAACTAATCTAAATGTGTGGTGAGCACTTTGAACCTCCAAGTGCATCACAGAAGTTCATCATGTGGAGCCGTAAAAAAAAATCATATTTTTTTCACAAAAATTATCTTTTCCCCCCAATTTTTTATTTTCAAAGGGTAACAGGACAAATTGGACCCCAAAAGTTGTTGTTCAATTTGTTCTGAGTATGCTAATACCCTATATATGAGGGTAAACCACTGTTTGAGCGCATGGCAGAGCTTGAAAGGGAAGGAGCACCGTTTGACTTTTCAATGCAAAATTGGCTGGAATAGAGATCGGAACCCATGTCGAGTTTGGAGAGCCCCTGATGTACCTAAACAGTAAAAAAAAACACAACTGACCCCATTTTGGAAAGAAGACCCCCTAAGAAACTTAGGAACTTATCTAGATGTGTGGTGAGCACTTTTAACCCCCAATTGTTTCACTACAGATTATAACGCAGAGCCGTGAAAATAAAAAATATATTTTTTCGACGAAAATGATATTTTAGCCCTCAAATTTTTATTTTCCCAAGGGTAACAGGACAAATTGGACCCCAAAATTTGTTGAACAATTTGTTCTGAGAATGCTGATACCCCATATGTGGGGGGAAACCATTGTTTGGGCGCACGACAGGCATCAAGTTGCATTTGCAGAGCCCCTTATGTACCTAAACAGTGGAAACCCCCCACAAGTGACCCCATATTGGAAACTAGACCCCCCAAGGATTTTATCTAGATGTGTTCTGGGAACTTTGAGCCCCCAAGTGTTTCACTACAGTTTATAACGCAAAGCCGCGAAAATAAAAAATATTTTTTTCCGCAAAAATATTTTAGCCCCCAAATTTTTATTTTGCCAAGGGTAACAGGACAAATTGGACCCGAAAAGTTGTTGTCCAATTTGTTCTGAATACGCTGATACCCCACATGTGGGGGAGAACCACTGTTTGGGCACACGGCAGAGCTTGGAAGGGAAGGAGCGCCGTTTGGAATGCAGACTTAGATGGATTGGTCTGCAGGCATCACGTTGCATTTGCAGAGCCCTTGATGTACCTAAACAGTAGAAACCCCCTCAAGTGACACCATATTGGAAACTAGCTAGACCCCAGAAGTAACTTATCTAGATGTGTTGTGAGAACTTTGAACCCCCAAGTATTTCACTACAGTTTTTTTAACGCAGAGCCGTGAAAATAAAAAATCTTTTTTTTTTCCACAAAATTATTTTTTAGCCCCCGATTTTGTATTTTCCCAAGGGTAACAGGAGAAATTGGACCTCAAAATGTGTTGTTCAATTTGTCCTGAGTACGCTGATATTCCATATGTGGGCGTAAACCCCTGTTTGGGTGCACGGGAGAGCTCAGAAGGGAAAGAGCAGTGTTTTAGTTTTTCAGCACAGAATTGGCTGGAATTGATGATCGGATGCCATGTCGCATTTGGAGAGCCCCTTATGTGTCTAAACAGTGGAAACCCCCTAATTCTAACTGAAACCCTAACCCAAACAGATCACTAATACTAATCCCAACCGTTAACCCTAACCACACCCTTAACCCCAATGCCAACCGTAAATGTAATCCAAACCCTAACTTTAGCCCCAACCCTAAAACTAACTTTAGCCCCAACCTTAACTTTATTAATCTTAATAATAATAATCTTCATTTTTATATAGCGCTAACATATTCCGCAGCACTTTACAGGTTGCACACATTATCATCGCTGTCCCTGTTGGGGCTCACAATCTAAATTCCCTATCAGTATGTCTTTGGAATGTGGGAGGAAACCGGAGAACCCGGAGGAAACCCACGCAAACACGGAGAGAACTCTTTGCAGATGTTGTCCTTGGTGGGGTTTGAACCCAGGACTCCAGTGCTGCAAGGCTGCTGTGCTAACCACTGCACCACCGTGCTACCCCACTTTAATCCTAACCCTAACCCCAACCCTAACTTTAGCCCCAACCCTAACCCCAACCCTAACCCGAACCCTAACTCCAACCCTAATGCTAACCCTAGCCCTAACCCTAGTCCTAGCCCTAACCCTAGCCCTAACCTTAACCCTAGCCTTAGCGCTAACCTTAACCCTAGCCCTAACCCTAACCCTAGCCCTAACCCTAACCCTAGCCCTAACCCTAACCCTAGCCCTAACCCTACCCCTAGCCCTAACCCTAGCCCTAACCCTAATGGGAAAATGAAAATAAATACATTTGTTTGAATATCATTATTTTTCCCTTACTAAGGGTGTAATAAAGGAGGGTTTGATTAACTTTTATAGCTTTTGTTGGTGGAATTTATTGCAAAAAATAGTTTTTGCATCACCAAATTTTGAGAGCTATAATTTATCCATATTTTGGCCCAGAGAGTCATGAGAGGTCTTATTTTTTGCGGGACGAGTTGACATTTTTATTGGTACATTTTTCGGGCACATGACATTTTTTGATCGCTTTTTATTCTGATTTTTGGGAGGCAGAATGAACAAAAACCAGCAATTCCTGAATTTCTTTTTTTTGGGGGGGAGCATTTATACCGTTCCAAATGTGGTAAAATTGATAAAGCAGCTGTATTCTTCAGGTCAGTACGATTACATCGATACCTCATTTATATCTTTTTTTATGCTTTGGTGCTTTTACACAATAAAAACTATTTTATATAAAAAATAATTGTTTTTGCTTTGCTTTATTCTGAAAGCTATAACATTTCTGCTGATGATGCTGTATGGTGGCATTTTTTTTGCAGGACAAGATGATGTTTTCAGCGGTACCACGTTTATTTATATCCATCTTTTTGATCGCTTGACATTCCACTTTTTGTTCACCGGTATGATAATAAAGCGTTGTTTTTTGCCCCATTTTTTATTTATTTATTTTCCGGGGTTCACTGAAGGAGTTAACAAGTGGGATAGTTTTATAGAGCGGGTCATTACGGATGCGGCAATACCAAATATGTGTACTTTTATTGTTTTTTTTATTTACATAAATAAATGGATTTATTGGGATTTTTTTTCTTTACTTGAGGATTTTTTTTTATATATTCGTTTTTTTTTTACTTTCTAACATTGTCCCAGGGTGGGACATCACTATATTTCACCAGATCGCTGATCTGACACTTTGCATAGCACTGTGTCAGATCAGCGATCTGACAGGCAGTGCAGGAGGCTTTCCGGCGCCTGCTCTGAGCAGGCGCCGGCTAGCCACCTCACTTCAGGACCCGGAAGGAGCCCCGCGGCCATCTTGGATCCGGGGACTACTTCCAGAACACCAGAACAACGCAATCGCATCATGTTGTTCCAGTGGAAGAGCGCAGGGAGCCCCTGTCCCTGCACGATGCCCCTCTATGTCGCTGTCACTACTGACAGCGGCATCAGAGAGGTTAAATGCCCACGATCGGCGCTAGCACCAATCGTGGGCATTGCTGCAGGGTGTCAGCTGTCATATACAGCTGAAACCAGCATGTGATCGCCGCGGCGCTCAGCTTGGGGCCGTGCGATTGTACCGCCGTACTAGTACTGCGGTTTGCGGGAACTCAGTTCCCGAAGAGCAGTACTAGTACGGCGCATGTCAGGAAGGGGTTAATGAATGTACATAAGTTTTGCCAACTTACAACTATCCTATCTAAAGTGAGTGAAAACAAATAGGATTATATCCAATAAAATTTGTCCACGATTATTGGATGTAGAGGATATGTATGCATTCACAAAGATTATTCCTTGGCTTAACTATAGAATGACCATTCTCTTATTGAAGGACCAAAATAAAATAAGGTAATATAAATCAAATTTCCAAATTTAGGTAAAACTGCCCAAATTTAAAAAAATTATATATATTGAATGTACTTTAGTACTTTTGTTTCGATAGACAAGTTCTTCAATTCTCTGCCTTATAATAACGTCTCTAAAGTGTTACCTTCTGGCAGATAGTAAATGTCATATGCAATTATGTGAAGAAAAAATAGTAAGATAAGCACAGAGTCAAGTTTTTTTGTCCATTTAATCTATTTGGGAACCATTTTACAGCATTTTAACTTCTTCACACAAAATTATATTCATAGGCTTAATAAGCAGCAGAATTTTCTGAATGATGCAGTATGTTTACCATGTATCATGAGACCTTTATGTAAAGATATATTAGATCCTGGTAATGTTCACACCTGAGCAAGTATTGTAGGCACAACACCTGTGAAAGCACAAAAACATCTGCTGCTACCCAGTCGCTGGTTGATGAACTCATCCAGGAAGCTTAAAGGAAAAGGAAATTAACAGTTTACATAGTTACATACAGTGGGTACGGAAAGTATTCAGACCCCTTTAAATTTTTCACTTTTTGTTTCATTGCAACCATTTGGTAAATTCAAAAAAGTTCATTCTTTTCTCATCAATGTACACTCTGCAACCCATCTTGATTGAAAAAAACAGAAATGTAGAAATTTTTACAAATTAATTAAAAATGGAAATCTGAAATATCACATGGTCATAACTATACACACCCTTTGCTCAGTATTGAGTAGAAGCACTCTTTTGAGCTAGTACAGCCATAAGTCTTCTTGGGAATGATGCAACAAGTTTTTCACACCTAGAGTTGGGGATCCTTTACCATTCTTCCTTTCAGATCCTCTCCAGTTCTGTCAGGTTGGATGGTGAACGTTGGTGGACAGCAATTTTCAGGTCTCTCCAGAGATGCTCAATTGGGTTTAGATCAGGGATCTGGCTAATGTCAGTCAAGAATGGTCACAGAGTTGTTCTGAAGCCACTCCTTTGTTATTTTAGCTGTGTGTTTATGGTCATTGTCATGTTGGAAGGTGAATCTTCGGCCAAGTCTGAGGTCCAGAGCACTCTGGGAGAGGTTTTCATCCATGATTTCTCTGTACTTGGCCACATTCATGTTTCCTTCAATAAAAACCAGTTGTCCTGTCCCTGTAGCTGAAAAGCACCCCCACAGCATGATGCTGCTACCACCATGTTTCACTGCTGGAATTGTATTGGGCAGGTGATGAGCAGTGCCTGGTTTTCTCCACACATAGGGCTTTGAATTATCATTAAAAAAGTCTCTCTCATTAGACCAGAGAATCTTATTTTTCATAGTACCTGGAGCAGCCAGTGCCAGGCAGCAGCTGCCAAGGCAAACAGGATCATGGGGTGCATTAAAAGAGGTCTGGATACACATGATGAGAGCATTATACTGCCTCTGTACAAATCCCTAGTTAGACTGCACATGGAGTACTGTGTCCAGTTTTGGGCACCGGTGCTCAGGAAGGATATAATGGAACTAGAGAGAGTACAAAGGAGGGCAACAAAATTAATAAAGGGGATGGGAGAACTACAATACCCAGATAGATTAGCGAAATTAGGATTATTTAGTCTAGAAAAAAGACGACTGAGGGGCGATCTAATAACCATGTATAAGTATATAAGGGGACAATACAAATATCTCGCTGAGGATCTGTTTATACCAAGGAAGGTGACGGGCACAAGGGGGCATTCTTTGCGTCTGGAGGAGAGAAGGTTTTTCCACCAACATAGAAGAGGATTCTTTACTGTTAGGGCAGTGAGAATCTGGAATTGCTTGCCTGAGGAGGTGGTGATGGCGAACTCAGTCGAGGGGTTCAAGAGAGGCCTGGATGTCTTCCTGGAGCAGAACAATATTGTATCATACAATTATTAGGTTCTGTAAAAGGACGTAGATCTGGGGATTTATTATGACGGAATATAGGCTGAACTGGATGGACAAATGTCTTTTTTCGGCCTTACTAACTATGTTACTATGTTACTATGTTACTATAGTCTGGGACTCTTTCATGGGTTTTTAGCAAACTCTATGCGGGCTTTGATATGTCTTACACTGAGGAGAGGCTTTCTTGCCTATCTTTGGTTCGTGGGTTGCTATTTATTGGTGCCACTCGTGGTAGCATTTGTCAGTGATAGTTCCAGTCCCTTGCTTGAGCAGCTGACCCGTATACCCTAGTGATTCTTCTGCCTCTGATTACCTGTATTTGTGCCAGACCCGTTCCCTGTCTCTGACTTAGTGTGTTTGGTGGTTTCCTACACTGTATGACTCAGCTTGCATTTTCAACCAGCCTCCTGCTTTCCATCTCTGTTACTACATTTCCCATCTGGCTTTGACTCTCTGGCCCTTACCCTGACTACATCTTTTGTCGCACGTTTTGATCCCACACTCCCATCCTGATTTCTGGCTTGTCTTTGACCTCATGCATTGCTGTAACCTCTGGTACTTTGTCTTCCTGTTTGTTGCTGACCGGCCTGTTTGACTTCTCTGCTGCCTCCTTGTCGCGCTCCTCGCTTTGCACTGTGGTGCTACACGATGAGTGCTACCTTTTTCCCCTTACCCGTGCACCCTAGTGGAGGTTGCGTGCAACTGCCTTGCAGTTACATTACACTAAGGCTCTGCTCCTACGATTGCTAAGTTTGGCTGGACGACCAGGTCTAGGAACACTACTGGTGGTCCCACACTTCTTTCATTTAAGGATTATAAAGGCCACTGTGCTCTTAGGAATAGTGAAGAGAAAAATATACTCATTACTCAAGATTCCCGAGCACGCTATGGTGTCCTCCGAGTATTTTTTAGTGCTCAGAAATTTAGTTTTTATTGCCGCATCTGAATGATTTACATCTGTTAGCCAGCATAAGTACATGTGGGGATTCCCTAGCAACCAGGCAACCGCCACATGTACATATGCTGGCTAACAGATGTAAATCATTCAGCTGCTCATTAAAAACTAAATCTCCGAGCACTAAAAAGCGTGCTCAGGAAATCTCAAGTAACGAGTATATTCGCTCATCACTAATTGCTGGTTGAAAAAAAGACATAGGTCCATCAAGTTTAACCTTTCTCCACCAATTGCTCATTTTGTCACTAAATTAACTACTGTATAACCTGCAATGTTTTGTGTATTGAGGAAATCAATGCCATTACTACCTCTTGTTGTAAAAAATTCCACATTCTGACTGATTTAACAGTAAATAACCATTTCCTATTTAGCTGTCAGAATCACATTTCTTCCACCCATAATGAGTGCCCCCTGGTCTTTAGTATGGTCCTTGGAAAAAATAAATTATGTGACAGTCCTCTGTACTGACCACAGATATACACCATATTCCAAATTATTATGCCAATGATATTTTTCTCGGATTTTCCTAAATGGTTAATGCAAATGACAGTCAGTCTAATAAAAGTCATCACCCGATAGAGTATGCATCAAATTTTATTGAAGAAACCTCCCAATGATAACAGTATAATCTCCAAAATGAATTAAAACTCAAAATGCACTGCTCCAAATTATTAGGCACAGTAGAATTTATAAACATTTGATATGTTTTAAAGAACAGAAAATGCTCATTTGTTGAATTTGCAGCACTAGGAGGTCACATTCACTGAACAAAAAAGCTATTTAACTCCAAAACCTCCTAACAGGCCAAGTTACATGTTAACATAGGACCCCTTCTTTGATATCACCTTCACAATTATTGCATCCATTGAACTTGTGAGTTTTTGGAGAGTTTCTGCTTGTATTTCTTTGCATGAAGTCAGAATAGCCTACCAGAGCTGCTGTTTTTATGTGAACTGCCTCGCACCCTCATAGATCTTTTGCTTGACGATACTCCAAAGGTTCTCTATAGGGTTGAGGTCAGGTGAAGATGGTGGCCACACCATGAGTTTATCTCCTTTTATGCCCATAGCAGACAATGACTCAGAGGTATTCTTTGCAGCATGAGATGGTGCATTGTCAGCTTGAAGATGATTTTGCTCCTGAAGGCACGTTTCTGCTTTTTATACCATGGAAGAAAGTTGTCAGTCAGACACTCTATATACTTTGCAGAGGTCATTTTCACACCTTCAGGAACCTTAAAGGGCCCTGTCAGCTGTTTCCCCATGATTCCGGCTCAAAACATGACTCCTCCACCGCCTTGCTGACGTCGCAGCCCTTTTGGGACATGGTAGCCATCCACCAACCATTCTCTACTCCTTCTATCTGGACCATCCAGAGTTGCTCGACACTCATCAGTAAACAAGACTGTTTGGAAATTAGTCTTCATGTATGTCTCAGCCCATTGCAACCATTTCTGCTTGTGAACATTGTTTAGGGGTGGCCGACTAGTAGGTTTATACACCACAGCAAGCCTTTGAAGGATCCTACACCTTGAGATTCGAGCGACTCCAGAGGCACCAGCAGCTTCAAATAACTGTTTGCTGGTTTGCAATGGTATTTTGGCAGCTTCTCTCTTAATCCAATGAATTTGTCTGGCAGAAGCTTTCCTCATTATGCCTTTATCTATATGAACTCTGTGCTCTGTTTTAGTCACAAATCTCTTCAGAGTATGATGAGCACTCTTAGGCTATGTGAACACATTCAGGTTTTTCGCATTTTTTTCGTGTTTTTTCACGCTAGAAACGCTATAAAAACTCATTAAAAATGCATACGTTATGCATTCTATCATTTAGAATGCATTCTGCATGTTTTGTGCACATGGATGAGTTTTTTTCCGTGAAAAAACGCATCAAGGTAAAAAAATTAGCATGTTTATTATTTTTGTGGATTTTCTGCATTTTTCCCACAATTCTATGCATTTGGAAAAAAACGCGTGAAAACACGGTAAAATCGTGCTAAAAATGCATGCGGATTTCTGGCAGAAATGTCCGGTTTTTGTCAGGAAAATTTCTGCAAGAAATCCTGACGTGTGCACATACCCTTAAGTTTTTGTGAAATATCTAATGTTTTCATACCTTGTACAAGGCATTGCACTATTTAATGCTTTTCAGCAGCAGAGAGCAGTGCCCTGCAAGCCTTGGGGATTGCAAGACTTTTGCAGAAGCCCCTTCCCCGACTGCCCCTACAGCCAGCAGAGTCACCCAGTGCTCAATCATTGAGATGTAACTCACCTGTCCATGCTTGATTGTCCAGGTGTCAGTGTTGAAATGCACCCTGGCAGACATTGAAATTTTCAGGGAACGGGTGATGTTGTCTGTGACTTGCTTGTGTAGTGCAGGCACATCTTTCTTATAGAAGTAATGATGACTGGGCAACCGGTACTGGGGGACTGCGACTGCCATCAGCTTTCGGAAATCGTCTGTATCCACAAAGTGGAAAGGCTGCAGTGCCATGGCCAACAGATTGGACTGCAATGCAATAATCACAGAGATCACAGACAGGGAGTCATGCAGAAACAAGTGCTGTGATCTTTGTAGTGAATAGCTCTCAGCTGGCCTCTATCGTCCAGACAATGACATGATTGGGCTACGATCATCTGAGGAGGCCGCAGGCTGTTCACAATAATTAGCTCTCTGAAAAGAAATAGTGAGCATACGCAGGGGCGGACACTGACAGCTTGGGGGTCTCTGTGCAAGATGTTTTTGGGCTCCACTCCTTTAATGGCGACAAAGCTATATATATACATATATATATATCTATCTATATATATATGTATATATATATATTTATATATATCCACACACACATGTATATACTGTATATTACAGTCTCCTTTATTATGTATTTTGTTGTCTCTTATTACAGTGCCCTTGTTATGTACAGCATCGTCCCTTACATATTGGATTATATAGAGCCCTGTTCTTTATTACATATATAATTCATATTATAATATAATATTACATATACAATGCATATGATGGCTGATGGATCATGGGAAAGCTTCTTTTCTAATGGAGGAGCTTATCTAATCGTCTGGTCACCGACTGTCCCATCAGCAGTCATTTTATATCTAACAAGAGAGGCGATTATGTAATAAAAGAGGACACTGAAAATAACAAAAATAACAAGAATACAATATGAAAGAGACTGCACTGTACAAACCAGCAGAGGAATCTTTATAATAAGGGACGGCACCATGTAGAACTAGAGAGGATGGTACTCAATAAGGGACGGTGTTATACATACTGTAATAAAAGAGGAAACAATGTAACAAAGGACTGTGTTATACATGTGTGCCATCTGATAAAAAAACTGGAAGCACACTGACATTTCACACAAATGTGAGAATGTAGAATAAGGAATTTTACAAAAAACATTATCACTTCACCTCACACAGTGCAGATGCAGAATAATATCTACATCCAGGCACTTACCGTTGACATCTCTTATGATTATAGTCGCTTTCTGCTGTTCCTTCTCCATCTGGTCAGACCTTCATGTCGACATCTCCCAGCCACAACTCATCCTGTCACAATGATCTTAGCAACCCTAAAAATAACAAGATCACATACATTGTATATACATGTGTCTCCCCCCTAAATACAGATAAAAAGGGACTGCAGCACTGTGTCCCTCATTAATTATAATCTCTGACTCCCAATAATATAAATTAGTCAGTCTGTGATTTTCCCCAATTAACTGTAAGGCTATGCACACACGGGAAATATGCAAGGTTTTACAGTAAAATTAAAGTGAATGAGATCCCTGAAGTCTCATGCACATGTTGGTTATCTTTTCTTATCAGATTTGCAGCAGATTAAAATCTGCATAATGTCAATTCTTTCAGTGCATTTCAACCATATTAACAGGGAAAAATATTAAACAAAAGCATGGCTCAAATATGGAAAAATCAAATGTATTTTACAAAACTTTCTGCATGCCAACACTTTAGGATATGCAGCAGAATTTTCTCCTGCAAATCCTGAATGTGTACACATCACCTTAGTCCCTGTCCTGTGACCCCATCATTCATTATAAATCCTTGATAGCATCATAATAAATTTGGGGGTGGGAGAAGCATTCTCTGCCACCTCCCAATTCATTACAAGTCCCTGAAAGCATCTTCTCCTACCATTCAATTCATTATAAAGGGTCCTATATAATGTACCCCTCCTCTCCCCATCCCGAATACATTTTAAGTCCCCAATAGCATCACAATGAATTGTATGATGGGGAGTTTGCTATCAGCGGCTTAGAACTGTTCTCCACCACCCAAATCATTTTACATCCATATCTAGCATCTTCCTCCTGCTATTTATAAGTCCATTATAAGTCCCCTTTCCTCCCATCCCAATTCCCCACATCCATCATTGTCCTCCTCCCTCACATCTCATCATTGTCCTCTCCCCCACCTCCATCATTGCCCCCTCCCCCACCCCCATCATTTCCCTCTCCACCACCCCCATCATTTCCCTCTCAACCACTTCCATCATTGTTCTCCTCCATACCATCATTGCCATCTCCCCACCTCCATAATTGCCCTCTCCACAACCTACATCATTACCCTCTCCACCACCTCCATCATTGCCCTCTCCACCACCTCCATATACACACACACCACCTCTCACCTCTCCACACACACACACCACCTATCACCTCTCCACACATACAGAACACCACCACTCACCTCTTTGCATGTTCCCCGGCAGCCGCAGCATCTTCATCTATGGCAGATTTCAATCTGACACAGATGCGTGCTGAATGCTGATATCATCAGCCATGCTGCTGTTAGACAGGAAGAGCAGGCAGGAAGAGGAGGACAAATCCATGCAGCTCCGCTCCACTTCCATTTTCTCCTGTAGGCACTAGAGCTGCATGGATTGCTCCATGAGGGCAATCCGGCCTGGGGCTCCTTTGAGCCTTGGGGCCAGAGAAACAAGCCAGATTGCCCTCAGTGTTAGTTGCCCTGCAGAGGGCCCCCCCTTCACCTCTGGGCCCTGGTGCAGCTGCACTGGTTGCACATGTGGTATGTCCGTCCCTGAGCGTACGGCTTAACCACCTCTGGATTTGAATGCAGGGAATATTTGTATATCCCACCGTATGATCACTTCTAACTCCATGATAACCCTAAACTCCTCGCTGCCAACAGCAATCCTGATTTTAACCAAATAAATGAATACAAGCCAATTGGACCCCATTCTTCTTTTGAGGTTCACACCATCAAAGTGTCACATCTCCTCTCCCTCAGAGTCGCAGTCATATACCATCCCCCAGGGTCACCCACACACTTCCTTGACCAATTTTATGTGTTACTGCAACACTTCCTCAGAATTGCCAACCCTTATCCTGGGAGAAGTCAACAGCTCCACCTCCCGAACTGTATTTAAGCTTCAATCTCTAGCCATGTCTCCTGGCCTTTCACAACTTTCAACCTCTGAGACACACAAAGACGGTAACACCCCTGACCTGGTCTTTGTTCTGCTCAGTTCAATTTCCTACCTAGATTCCTCACCTCTTACCCTTTGTTCCCCACGAAATTAGGAGTATAACTACAACTTAGACATTTTTGTGTGCTCCCTAAAAACAAATCTGTTTAGGGCAACCTATCATGTTGCCTAATCAATGCCCTATGTTGTCATTATTTTTACTTTAATTGCTTGATTATCTTAAACTTGGTAAGTTTTGACTGTTTATACGAACTGCTGACTTTGTAATTCTATGCGTTACATCTTTGCGATAAATAAATAAATAAAGGTTAATATTATTAGTAGATTGAAGATGGTGAAGTACAAGCTGCTAGCTTTGCTATGTGTAGGAGGGAAAAATCTTTTATGTGAGCCCAATGGCACAAACAAGGGCTCACTGCTATTCTGACACAATGTGGAGTAGTTTATGATTAATCCATCTTCAAAGGACAAGGTTACACATAGACGTACACTGTCAGTAGATTATGAATCCAATAGAGAAAAAGAAAAAAAGATTATGTTTAAAAAACCCTGCAGCACCCAATAATGAAGTCTATATAAGAGCAGCTTCTGATTATAAGTTTGCCCTCGGTTGATATGTTAGAATAAATAACTGATATCCTATTATAGGATTGTTGCCAGAAATTGTATCAGTTATTTAACCAAAAGCTAAACGGGGGCGATCATTCATTTAAATCTGCTACCGATAATGCAGTTCTGTGGCAGGCGGTGATAAATATATACCGCTAAGAACTTCAAGCGCGATCTCTCCCCATACATGTCATGACACGTGGAGTGCTGACAGTAATTACAAGTGCATGCTGTATACTGCGTGAGGTCTCTGCTTTTACAAAGTATGATTCAATATGGAACAGATTTTGCTAGCGCTCACGTACTACGATCTACATTCTGTGAGGCATGGCATGTGGAGTGCTGCTTGTTGAGACAAGCACACGGTGGATACTGCATGGAGTCAAAGTACGGTTTAGTGCAGAACGAGTTGTACTAATGCTCAGGTACTTCAATCTGCCTTTTATATTTGTATTGACCTGACTACCTCACATCATTGCTAACTATAGGACAGTGTATCATCGCACGTTTCATTGATATACCGGCATTTTCTAAGGGTAGGGTTGGCCGTACAGACCGGATATTTATACACCATATCATAATTGATAGGTGCAGCAGCCAACCACCACATGTTGTTGTAAACAAGGAATTTTAAAGGAATTAAATCATGTGTGTCCATAGAACTTTATATTGGACTTAAGTCAAATGTTTTTAAGATTGCCATAGAGTCTTTAATCGAACATGTAATTTATATTCATTACCTGGGACGTGGTATTAGAGTGATATGCATTGGTAATGAATATCCTATTCTGTATCACAATTCCAATATGTGCAAATCAATAATAATGTAACATATTTTAATATATTAAATTAAATATAATTTAATATATATGGAATAAAAGTTAAATTTTAGTTACACTTTATCTTTTTTTCTTTTTTCTATTGGATACAGGGTGGAGTAGGGTGAACACGAAAAGCTGCTGGACTCTGAGAGAGGTGCAGACTGAGCTGTTTTGGTGGATTGACAAAGATGGGGGTATGCTTTGTATGTAATATCAGTCCAAAACAGTAGTGAAGGTTCTTTGGCTGGAAACATGTGTGACAACACTTGAACACTATGTAACCTCCATGTCTTCTTCCTTCCCTTTTGCTGAGCTACTCAGCTGCATGCCTCTGGGTTTACAACAAGTGTGATCTACTACCTCATCATCATCCTCTCTGTTCTCTCACTACTCGCCCTGAGAGTCACTCTTCTCCCCTTCTGGCCCTGACAGCACAGTACAGTCTGCGGGTGCCTCAAGTATCTGAGTCTCATCACAAATGGATCACCTCCATCCAATGGGGTTAACGTCTGTTGATAAGTGTTTGGATTATGCTTGGACCCAACTTCGTCCAGCCCTTGATCAAAGAGGAAAAAAATGTGGCCATCGGTGAGCTAATTTCCTCTTAACTCTGATTCTTTGAAGTACATTTCCGATACCCATGGCACACAATGTGTGAACAGATCTTCATACTCAGCCATCTGTGGTTCTCAACAGTCAGTTGGTCATTTGTACAGTTGTGACATGGGGGAAAACAAGAGTAATTGGGGTGCCACCACTGAGAAGTGTAGTGTGTGATGTTAAGGTGGAGGAAGAAGAGCAGAGGCAACCTAATGCAGTGCTTGCCATCTACTGGAGCACATGTTGTTTCTGGCCCTCCTCTACAAAGCATACCACTGTGCAACTGCCAAAGAAAAGGAATGGAGTTACCCATCCGGGAACAGAAGTTGTAAAAATGCTGCACAATTGCTGAATGCAGGAAAACAAACCAACTTCTCATCCCTCATACCATACCTGTCTTACAACCCTAAACAGCTATTCAGTACTTTGAACTCTCTCCTCCCTCTGTGGCCCTCTCCTTTAATCTCAACTGAAGACTTTGCCTCACCACCTGTGAATTTGACACAATAACGTTCCACCTCATTCCAAACCTCACCACAGTCTTCATCCCAAGCATAACCCACCTCTTCAACCTGTCACTAACAACTGGTGTCTTCCCTCCTAATTGAAACATACCTTGATCACACCCATCCTATGTGTCTAGCTATCTCCCCATATAATTTCTCCCCTATGCCTCTAAACTACTGGAACAACATGTCCATTTTGATCTGTCCTCCCACCTCTCCACTTGCTCCCTCTTTGACCTCTTGCAATCTGGCTTCAGACCGCACTATTCCACTGAAACTTCCCTGACTAAAGTCACCAATTACCTTCCTAACCACCAAATGAAAGTGACATGAGTTTGTCCTCCTCTTTCTCCTGTACCTGGCATCTGCCTTTGACATAGTGGACCATACCCTCTTACTACAGACTTTCTGATCTGTTGTCATTACAGACTTGGCCATTTGTTGGATCTACTCATACCTAACAGACAAGACATTTAGTGACTCCCATTCACACACCATCTCCTCATCTTGCCCCCTATTTGTCGATGTCCCCCAAGGTTCAGTTTGCAGGCTTGGGCGCTATGCTTAAGGGCGTGCATGTATTTCCTCCCTCTTATAGAGACTGCTTGCATCAACCTAAGGTAATCCCAGCCTATAGCTGGATGACACCTTCTATTTAAGGCTCATCCTCCAATATGGAGGTGCCTGAGCTAAGTTGTTAGTTTGCCTTGCATGCTTGCTAGTTGTCAGGCTCCACAGGTCCTCCTGTCTGGTTGTCTACTCTGTACCCATCTGCTCATACCTTTCTGTGCCTGTCAGCTCATACCTGTCTGTGCTCTTCTGTCCATCAGCTGGTGCAGATTGCACCAGCCAGTACTCATCAGTCTAACAGCTGGTCCAGCCCGCACCTACCAGTGCTTTTCTGTTCCTCAGCCAGTCCCATGTGCACTCATGGTTGCAGTGTCCCTACAGTGCCTGTCTGCATTCTTCATCTGTTCTTTGAGTTGTAGCAACCTACTCGCTGTATCGGGTCAGCTACCATCTTCTGTAGTTCAATCCTGGAGTAGCACCTAGTGCCGCCACCACCTTGTCCATCCTTCGGTCGTTTTCACCTGCTGCCACTTATCCAAGTTTGGATTGGGTAGGCCAGCTAGTTACACCCCTCCAGGCTTTCCTACTGAAAAAGCACAGTGGTTCCACCATCTTGCCCTTTGGCTGGTAGATGGGTTGGCTGTAGTGGAAGCATTGTCGGTTCCTGCTTTACTAGTTCTACTCTATTACAATTGATGACACTTTGTTGATGTCTGCCACTAATTGTTTGTGAATTTGTAGACTCCTGGTTGGGTCTCCTTCATGTGTGTTGCCTGTAGTAGTAGGCCTCCAAGACTGTCAGGCCTCCACTTCCTTTGAGTCAATGACTCGTGTTACTATACTTAGATTTTTCTTACAACAATAGTCTACTAAACTGATATTTATGCCACCTAAGTGTTTCTGAGCATGAAAGCAGGTTGAGCTGTTACATGTGGTATCAGGGCTCCCAGCACAACAGGCCTACACCGATCTGTCACTCACCTTGTCTTACTTTGACATTTAATTGATAGCTGCAAATGCTGGCCAAGACCCCAATACCTTATGCATAGCTACTTGCTGCCATGCTATGCTACAATTTGTACTGTGGGTGAAATTAGGCCACTTTTCTGTTGTATCCCCCTAATTTGATGCATTTTGGCAGCTTTTAGGGCTGTTTAAAAGTGTTGTGCATGCGTTTGTTTTTGACTCCCATTGACTGTAATGGCACTAGGTTATGTTCTTTAAAAGAAAGGTAAAAAATAATACCACTAATATTCCTTAAAAACGGAATTGGTGTTGGGTCTTGAGGCAGTAGTCCCGTGAAAAATAACCACCTGGAAATGCAGCAATGGCACTAAAATGTGACAATACTAGGAAGAGTCTAGGGAAGATAGAGTGTGCCTTGCCCTAAAAGTGACCCTTCCTGACAGCGGAGGTTGGCTACACGTCGACTAGCCCTCCCTGATCCTAACCAGGACTCCTTATCAAAGCCACCACCAAACACCCAATAAAGTGCTATAGTGCAAAACAAATCGTTGTCTGGTTTTTGATGCCTAATATCTGCTGAGCTGTGCAGACAATAGAGCTCAGCATTAAGGAAACATATAAATGACTACATGACTATATATCTGTCATGTGACCTTATGACTAAATGTCTGTCATGAGCCTTCCAGGGCAAGGCTAAGGTGTTGCACATACAGATATATCAATGGTTAATCTTTCTGCTTAAACTAATATCTTAGTGTGATGAGACACAAGGAAAGGGGATTATAAACACATCCCAAAGCAGAAAAAAGTGGTCACATAAAAAAATTCAAATATAGGGGATGACATGGTTTCAGAAGTACAATGCCATCCTGACCCCAACCAGATCACACCATAATAAATCCTTGCAGAAATGACACCAATGTTACAGACACATTAGATATGCACCTATATCAAAGGAGCTGGTACACCATCCTGACACGTTTTTGCCCCTTAGTTTCTCAGTCCAAATGGGGATCATCAGGGGTGATGGCAGCGATACGCCACAGGCAGCATCTGTCAGTAAGGCACTGTGCTTATCATAGTGATAGCAGGACACAAATTATATAATATTTGGATTTGGTTTGGAACCACATCCAAAACTGAGTCAAAATCCCTAACCATGACACACAAAGCCATCCACAACCAGTCTCCACCATACATCTGTGACCTCATCTCCCGATACTTACCTGCACGCAACCTCCGATCCTCAAAAGATCTTCTTCTATGTTCCCCTCTTATCTCCTCTTCCCACAATCGCATACAAGATTTCTCCCGCGCATCACCCTTACTCTGGAACTTTCTTCCACAACATATCAGACTCTCGCCTATCGTGGAAACCTTCAAAAAGAACCTGAAGACCTACCTCTTCTAACAAGCCTACAACCTGCAGTTACCACTGATAGACCAAAACGCTGCATGACCAGCTCTACCCTCGCCTACTGTATCCTCACCCATCCCTTGTAGATTATGAGCCCTCGCGGGCAGGGTCCTCTCTCTCCTCGTGTACCAGTCATGATGACTTGTATTGATTAAGATTATTGTACTTGTTTTTTATTATACATACCCCTTCTCACATAATAATAATAATAATAATAATAATAGAATACTCTTTGTGATCATACTCTTAGAAATTGATATTAAAATGTATTTTTTTCATCCTGTCTTAAAACAAACCAAATGTCTTCAAAGAATTTGTCTTAAAACAAATCTAGGTAAACTTCTTCAAAGTGAGCTTAGTAGATAACACACAATGGCTTCCTGTATTTATAATTTTTAGATACATTTATCACGGTAATACTCTTTAGTAATATACTTATTTCAAAATAATTTGTCACTGAGATGAATTCTTTTCTTCTTGCTGGTTTAAGCTTCTTACCATATTTCTGTGAAAAGCTTTTTGTGTACTTAGTTCAGGTTATAATGCTAGCAATAATACTATTGAGTTTAAATACCCATAAAAATACACAGACCATGATAGATTCAGGGACATTTGAAGAAATTAAGACAATTGGATCATTAATTACTAATCTTCAGTGACAGAAAATGAGCCGCAGAACTCACTGAGTAATGATTAAAAGCTCTTATGGGAACAGCGACTTACTGTATATATTTGAATAATTGAAAACATTGAGTTGAAAATGACTGAACAAAAAATAAGACAGATAAGGAAGAATGCCCACTATTACATTTACATTCACAACCACAAATATATGCAGTATGCTAGGAAACCAAAAGTCATACATTACCACCTGTGGTATAATCGTATTATCTGCTAGATACAAATACTCAATTGAGATATAAAAAAGGGGGAAAATAGAGATAACACTGAGTCAATGCTATTAGAGTAAAACACAAAAGATTTATTATTATTACAAAAATACACAAATAATACACATCTAATATATAATTGCCTAGAATACTACTTCCTGCAATTTGTGCCAACTTCCTGTCCGGAGCTAATGTCCGGAGCTAATGTCTGGAGCTAATGTCCGGAGATAAGTGACGTCAACAGTGTCCAGTGTCTGATTGGTTGCCGCCTGCTGCGAGCGACCAATCAGAAACGTGCCGTACTGTGACACACTCCGCCCGCCATTTTGGTGTGATTTTTGAATTTTTACCTCACAGCAAGTTTCTACTGCGTGGAGGCGGGCCCAGTGACGTTGCTCTTCAAGCTCCTGCCGAATTTCGTCAAAAAAATGATAATACCATTTACCAAAACTATATATATTTAGTTGTGAAGTGGTTCAGTGACATTTTCACACCAATTTTGAACTTTTGTTTGGTGTTTTCTCCATACACTGCCTATTATTCACTGACTGTTATACTGAGAGACTGCCGTTTATTAACCTCTTCTTTGCCACATTGGGTTTATTGCTCTATTATTTGCCACATAAGGACATTGTCCATTATTGCCCAGCAATTTCTCTGCAATATAAACTGCCTATTTATTAATATCTGCATTCCTGCAAAGAACTATTGCCTATTATTAACTGGGTATTTTCCTACTACCTGACACTGCCTCTTATTAACCTGTTGTTTGCCACCACCACGCTTAAAGCTGTTTAGCTTAGCCAACATGAGCTCTAATAGTAAGGATACTAATGACACAGAGCCCAAAGCTGCTGATGGCGCACGTAAGATTAGGTCTGATAGAAAGTATACTAATAATGCAGAGCAAAAAGACGCCGATGCCGCACGTAAGCGCAAACAGCGTGCTAACAAGAGTACAGAGGATAGATGCAAGCGCATGGACACTGTTAAGTATACTAATGACACAGAGTCCAAAGCTTATGATGGCGCACGTAAGATCAGGTCTGATATAAAGTATGGTAATGATGCAGAGTGAAAAGCCGCCGATGCCGCACGTAAGCGCAAACAGCGTGCTAAGTCTGATGTCTTTCATCCCTCCCCTCATAAGCATGTTCATGGATCCTGTGTAACTGTACCTTAAATAACAAGAATTGTCAAGAGCTGGTGAGTGCAGCCATTTTTTGTTCTTTCTTACTATTATTTATTAATTGTATTATTCTTACATTTGAATAAAGTATATATGGATTCTAGACTCCCGATTCTTTAGAATCGGGCTGCCATCTAGTTCATTAAATAAATAGACAGTGGGCACAGAGGTATATATAGATGAGAGCAGAATAGTGACAGTAAACCCAGAGATAATGCAGCCCACAACACTGTTTGAAGAATAGAGGGCAATGGATATACACAAGTGTGTATTAACTGATCAATTTATGATTTATATATCAAGTGTACCTGGAGCACCCCCAGACGCAGGGCCATGGGTTACTCGGTACCGGTCCTCTCTGTCTCAGTTCTTGGGTTGTCACGGTGGCTGGACCCAGTCCGTGACCCTGCTAAGGGGCGTCCAATAAAAGGGGTGATGAAAGTCGGCTAAGGTTTCGTGACGCCACCTGTGGTATTCGGTCAGGGTGACCGACGCTGCTTGGGGTCCACTGGGGTGATGTGATGGCAGCTAGATGGTATACCTTCCCACAGGTGAAGTAAATCCCCAGGGCTTCCCAGTAATGTAGCTGGCGATGGTGTGGGGTGCAGTCAATAATGAGGACACAGGGTTGCAGTCTCTTTACCTTTTGCTGAAGACTTCGGGATCCGCAATCCAGAGCACTGTCAACAGGGCTGTCTGAGACCGGCCGGTCCGAAGGCACATCCAGAGTTCCCTTTGCAGGTGGAAATCAGTGCCTACCACTAGCGCCTGTGTGTTGTAGTCCTTCCCTGCGGAGCATTCAGGATAGTCCTCACAACTTCTGTTCTCGTTCTTTCTCTTTCTCTCTCTCTCCGTTCCCCAAGATTATCTGGATAGGACGCACACGTTTGATGGGAAGGCTCGGAGCTATTCTGGGACCCTAGAGATGCCCCTCTCCACGCTTTCCCCCTATGTCTGCTTAGGTGATGTATGGTAGACAGCCAACCTATAATTAACTGTCCTGTGGTATTTGAAGTAAGGCATAGAGTCAGTTACTTCCTCGGTGTTCCGGTCACCGGCTATGCACCTCAGTAACATAGTAACATAGTAACATAGTTAGTAAGGCCGAAAAAAGACATTTGTCCATCCAGTTCAGCCTATATTCCATCATAATAAATCCCCAGATCTACGTCCTTCTACAGAACCTAATAATTGTATGATACAATATTGTTCTGCTCCAGGAAGACATCCAGGCCTCTCTTGAACCCCTCGACTGAGTTCGCCATCACCACCTCCTCAGGCAAGCAATTCCAGATTCTCACTGCCCTAACAGTAAAGAATCCTCTTCTATGTTGGTGGAAAAACCTTCTCTCCTCCAGACGCAAAGAATGCCCCCTTGTGCCCGTCACCTTCCTTGGTATAAACAGATCCTCAGCGAGATATTTGTATTGTCCCCTTATATACTTATACATGGTTATTAGATCGCCCCTCAGTCGTCTTTTTTCTAGACTAAATAATCCTAATTTCGCTAATCTGTCTGGGTATTGTAGTTCTCCCATCCCCTTTATTAATTTTGTTGCCCTCCTTTGTACTCTCTCTAGTTCCATTATATCCTTCATGAGCACCGGTGCCCAAAACTGGACACAGTACTTCATGTGCGGTCTAACTAGGGATTTGTACAGAGGCAGTATAATGCTCTCATCATGTGTATCCAGACCTCTTTTAATGCACCCCATGATCCTGTTTGCCTTGGCAGCTGCTGCCTGGCACTGGCTGCTCCAGGTAAGTTTATTATTAACTAGGATCCCCAAGTCCTTCTCCCTGTCAGATTTACCCAGTGGTTTCCCATTCAGTGTGTAATGGTGATATTGATTCCTTCTTCCCATGTGTATAACCTTACATTTATCATTGTTAAACCTCATCTGCCACCTTTCAGCCCAAGTTTCCAACTTATCCAGATCCATCTGTAGCAGAATACTATCTTCTCTTGTATTAACTGCTTTACATAGTTTTGTATCATCTGCAAATATCGATATTTTACTGTGTAAACCTTCTACCAGATCATTAATGAATATGTTGAAGAGAACAGGTCCCAATACTGACCCCTGCGGTACCCCACTGGTCACAGCGACCCAGTTAGAGACTATACCATTTATAACCACCCTCTGCTTTCTATCACTAAGCCAGTTACTAACCCATTTACACACATTTTCCCCCAGACCAAGCATTCTCATCTCAGTAGGATGTTGCCGTTCTCGGGGCACAACTCCTACTGGCTTTCCTTTGTGCTTGATCTCGTTTTTCACTTTCCACAATATCCTTCTCTTCATGTCCTTTCTTAGGATACCACCGCAAGGTAGTGCAGGCGCGGTTCCGTTGCTTTCTATTCATTCTGCTAGGCCCCTGTCAGGAACCCACCCCTGACAGGTCCTCCCTGGACTCTCCCAGGCTTCGTTCTGTTCTAACTTCCAATCCGACCCCTAGTTTTACCAGTGTGAGGAGTGGCCTAATACATAGTGCCTTTTGCTCCCCCTAGTGGCCGGAGTGTGAAGTATAATGTGTGCTTGTGATACCTGGTCAGGTGAACTCCTTTAGTGCAATCAGACATAACATCACCCTCCTTAGCGGCAGAGCGACATTACTGCAACGACCAGGACTCTGGGGCGCTGCTGTTATGGACCTGGTGGTTAGAAGCACCCGGAACGACCTGATGGTTAAACTCACACAGGACAAGCTCTGGGAAGTGGGAGCTCTGCTGACCGCAACCCCTAATCCTATCACACAACTAGAAATAGCCGTGGAGCGTACCTAACACGACCTAGACGCCTCTTCACAGACTAAGAGCTAACTAGCCCTAAAGATAGAAAATAAAGCCTACCTTGCCTCAGAGAAATTCCCCAAAGGAAAAGGCAGCCCCCCACATATATTGACTAATGACTCTGAGTTAAGATGAAAGTCACAAACACAGAAATGAAACAGGTTTCAGCAAAGGGAGGCCAGACTTACTAAACAGACTGAGGATAGGAAAGGTATCTTTGCGGTCAGCACAAAAAACTACAAAAGACCACGCAGAGTGTGCAAAAAGACCTCCGCACCGACTCACGGTGCGGAGGTGCCACTCTGCATCCCAGAGCTTCCAGCTAGCAAGGCAAAATCATGATAGCCAACTGGACAAGGAAACAATGAACAAATAATAACTAGCAGGGACTTAGCTTCTGCTGGAGTAGACAGGTCACCAGAAAGATCCAAGAGCGAACTGAACCAGTACAAGAACATTGACAGCTGGCATGGTGTAACGATCTGAGTGGAGTTAAATAGAACAGCCAGCCAAAGAATAAACTACGTCACCTGTGGAAGGAACCTCAGAAGCAGCAGCTCCACTCACAGCCACCAGAGCGAGTCCATGAACAGAACTCGCCGAAGTACCATTCATGACCACAGGAGGGAGTTCGAAAACAGAATTCACAACACGCTGCATACCCATTTTCAATTAAGGAGTTGCATCATTTGCCCTAGTTAAACTGCATGCACAGAGAGTGATGTATGTGTAAAGTTTAATGGATATCTGTGGAGTTGGATCTCCTAGTGTCCCAATTTCAGGGGATGAATCTCCACCCAAATCCTACACTTTGGCCACAGTATGAATCTACATTCATACAACCCAAAACACACTAAGTAAATAATATTTTGCGAGTGGGTACTCGCTAAAGCATACAAGCATGCATGTGACAATGCAGCAGTAAAAATAACAGATAAATAAATGGGCATTAAATATATTGATGGTTAGAAATTACCCATAGCTTTTCCTCAAGACACAGCGCCGGTTAGAAAATATTCAATGGCTGGGCCATTTTATTCTCAGCACTTTAGACATCACCTCACTATATACCATAATTCAACATGACAAAAGATGTCAATTAGCTGCATATTTTTTTTAATCAATCATAAGCATTAACCAGTGAACAGATTGATTTTATTGATGACTGCATGAATTTTATTTTGACACATAATTTTTTTAAAATTTGAGGAGAACTACTATGTCCAGCAGTGGGGCACTGCCATGGGGACCAGGTTCGTGCTTAGTTACGCTAACCTATATGTAGGAAGATAGGAAGAACAGACCATCTTTCCAGGGGGCGTGATGCACGTGAACCTGGTTCTATGGCGCTGTTATATTGATGATGTTTTGTTAATCTGGTCAGGTGATTCCGAGTCATTAATTGAGTTTTTAAATAAGAGTAATAAAAATGATTTTTTTTTATTTATGGCAACCACAAATAGTAAAAAAAAATCAACTTTTTAGATTTAAACATATTTATTGAAGACCAGAATATACACATAAGTACCTTTAACAAACCGACAGATTATAATAACTATATCCCCCTAGACAGCTGTCTCTTAACAAGCTGGCTGTTAAATATCTCAAAAAGTCAATTTATGAGAGCACATCACAATTGCTCAAGATTGCAAGATTTCAATCTTGAAGCTGAGATCAATCTTGAAGCTGAGATATTAACTGAGAGATTTCTCAGTAAAGGATATGACAGACAACTGCTGGCAGAAACGAGGATGGCAATTGAACAGAAACCTTGCACTAATCACCTAAAGAGGAATAAAGATACAAAAAAATGATGATTTTATTTCCATTATTACTTGGTATAATTCTAACACTCATTTATTAAAATGAATTGTGAATAAACATTGGGGGATATTAAGAGATGATAAAACTCTGGGAGAACAAATGCCTTTGGTTCCCAGATTTGAATACAAAAAAAGCTTAGAATTTAAGGAATTTAGTAGCCCACTCAGCATCAGGTCAGGGGTTACCAAAACCTAGATCATTTTTTCAGCAAGATCTGGTGGGTTTTTTCCTTGCAAAAATTTGCCAACAATCACACATGAAAAAACAAACCGCTATTGCGTGAGGAAACTCTGAATTTAAAATTTGTGACTTTATTATCTGTACCACACTAGGTGTGATTTATACCATTATTTGTCCCTGTAATAAATGATATGTAGGGCGTATCAAATGTCCCATGTATGTGATAATATATAAACACATTAGGAACATTAAAAATAAATTTGAGGGACAACCCCTGACCAAGCATTTCCTACAAAATATTGAAAACATGGTGCGAGATATGATAATAATGGAATTTGAGATTGTCCTTCCCCACTGGAGAAAAGGGGATTTTATAAAGCAAATTTCCAGAGCCAAAAGTAAATGGGTATTTCAGGTACATACTCTAATACGCAAAGGGTTAAATAGTGAGATTGAGCTATGTGGATTCTATTAATTGAGCTGTTTGAATGAATTGTCTATCAATTAACGTAGGTGCTTAAAGCACTAGTTTCACTAGTAGGACCTTCTCTGAATGAGGAAACTGTTGTTTCCAAAAGGCTTTGGATGCTTATGGTCTGTTTGCTACTCCATACCGACCTCTATTACATGATCCCTATGTGACTCGTGACGTCACACAGGTCTTGTCGGCAGCAAAACACTCCGCAAGTACCCAGACCCCGCGAGTGAGCCGTGATCGCACGGCAGAATAGAGGATCACTCGAGAGGCTGTTACTGGCCGAAACAGTGCTCTCTCCACACAGCAATCCCTATTTACCACTCACCCTGACTGGGAAACAGGATGCAGGCATGGAAATTTGGCATGTAGACAGGAACCCGGTACTATTTGGTATCATCCTGCTCCACCCACTACTGCAACTTGCAGAATATCCTCCACGCTCGGTCATCCTGAAGCATGGTAATTCTATGTACCTGCAATCTGCAGTATATTTATCCTATATTGGAACAATGACAATTGGTTTTAATGTAGGTTGACTCCAAGATGGGTTTAAGTGACTAATAATTTACATACCCCATACAGGGAGACCTATTCCTCCTGCTTCTACCCAAAGTGAATTTTCACTTGATATAACTTTTATATTGGTCCAATGAACATTGGATAACCACCTTGTCCCGCAGGACAGTCACTTTTCCATCACAAATATATAAATATCTATAATATAACGCTGGGAGCGTCACTCTGTCCGAAGCCTTTATAGACTGCGCAAGCGCAAGCGCCGGCGCAGTCTGGCCCCCACAGAGTGACGCTCCCAGGAGATCGCGGTATGCGTAAACACTGAACTCACACCGCGATCTCCACCGGAGAGTCAGGGACCGCCAGGAGGGTAAGTATATTCACCTGTCCCCCGTTCCAGCGCTGCGTGCGGCTCCGTCTCCCGGGTCCTCTGCTGTGATGTTCACAGTTCAGAGGGCACGATGACGCGCTTAATGCGTGCCGGCGCCGCCCTCTGACTGAACAGTCACAGCCAGAGCCGGAAGATGGCGGCGCGCAGCGGTGGAACGGGACAGACAGGTGAGTATAGCAAGTGCTGGGGGCCTGAGCTAGCGGTGATACCGGCACCTGACCCCCACAGCGCGCCGGTGTCCCCGCCTGCTCAGGCCCCCAGCACTCGGCACCCAGCGACCATAGGTGAATATGTTTTTTTTTTTTTTATATATGGCAGCAGCATACGGGGCATATACAATGGAGCATCTTATGTGGGGGCATATAATACAATGGAGCATCTTAAGGGGGGCATATAATACAATGGAGCATCTTATGGGGCCTTCAACCATAATGGAGCAGTGTACGGGGGCATATATTATGGAGCATCTTATGGGGGCCATAAACCTTTATGGAGTAGTGTACGGGGGCATACACACTGGAGCGTCTTATGGGGCCATAAACCTTTATGGAGCAGTGTACGGGGGCATACACACTGGAGCGTCTTATGGGGGCCATAAACCTTTATGGAGCAGTGTACGGAGGCATACACTATGGAGCATCTTATGGGGGCCATCAACCTCTATGGAGCAGTGTACGGGGGGCATACACTACGGTGCATCTTATGGGGGCCATAAACCTTTATGGAGCAGTGTACGGGGGGCATACACTATGGAGCATCTTATGGGGGCCATAAACCATAATGGAGCAGTGTACGGGGCATATACTATGGAGCATTTTATGGGGGCCATCAACCATAATGGAGCAGCTTATGGGGCATATGGATGGGAGATGCAAATTAAAGAATGGTGGCGCAGGATGGGAGCAGCACATGACAGAACGGGGCGCAGGATGGGAGCAGCACATGACAGAATAGGGCAGCACATGACAGAACGGGGGTGCAGGATGGAAGCAGCACATGACAGAACGGGTGCAGGATGGGAGCAGCACATGACAGAATGGGGGCACAGGATGGGAGCAGCACATGACAGGATGGGGGCGCAGGATGGGAGCAGCAAATGACAGAATGGAGGTGCAGGATGGGTGCAGAACATGTCAGAATGGAGGCGCAGGATGGGTGCAGCACATGTCAGAATGGGGGCGCAGGATGGGAGCAGCACATGTCACAATGGGGGCGCAGGATGGGAGCAGCACATGTCAGAATGGGGGTGCAAGATGGGTGCAGCACATGACAGGATGGGGACGCAGGATGGGTGCAGCACATGACAGGATGGGGACGCAGGATGGAGCAGCTCATGACAGGATGGGGACGCAGGATGGAGCAGCTCATGACAAGATGGGGACGCAGGATGGAGCAGCTCATGACAGGATGGGGACGCAGGATGGAGCAGCACATACCAGGATGGAGACCATATACCAATATAGATGCTCGCCACCCAGGCGTAGAACGGGTTCAATAGCTAGTATATTATAATAATAAAAAATTGTTTGTCTTTTACTCTAATAGCATTGACTCAGTGTTCTCTCTATTTCTCTCATATTAAAGTAGTTGCTATTATAATTATTTGGCGTGTTATGTGCATATACAGTATATGCATAACTAAATACAATGCTTGATTGTAGATTCTTAATATGACATATAAAAAATTATACTGACCACTTCTGACGTACAACTGGTAAAAATATTGTTATCGTGCCAACATATGGGATAGAGCCCTGATCAAATTGAGGTATAATATGGGCTCATGAATGTAATATTACTGTTTAGCACAAGATCTCCGATAAGTGTACACAAATACACACTGTGCTAAGTTCATGAGACTTAAGTGAAATTGTTATAAATATGCATACAGTAATGAATTTATATATGATCATGGCTATGTAAAAATATGTATAGTTGTCACTTACCTATACTCACTCCAGCACCAAACCTTGCTCCTTTTTCATATGGCCATCACTCTCTGTACTAGTTTATACCAAGGTACTCTGGTAAGCTGGCATCTCTGATTTCATCACTCAAGGCCTTTTTATGCTAGCTCAGGAAGACATGAGTTTCCTAAGTACTCAGGAAAGAAAAGTGTCACGCCCATCAGGGCCATGGGGTACTCGGAACCGGGTCGGACAGTTCTTTGGAGAAGTCACGGGGCCATGACCCGACTCTGTGGCCCTCAGGATTTAGCTGCCAGGACTTCAGTACCCATGCAACCATAGACTCCAGTATCCAGTTCCTAGCGCTCAGCTCTGGGGCGAGATTAATTACAGCTCCACTCCCCAGGTTCTGCTCTACTTCTCTCCTACTGACACCTGGCACAGAGACCCCACCTTGGTTCTAGGCATGACATTACTCCATGTGAGGGAGGCAATGCCACTCTGGCAATTGGACTCCTGGGGTGCCACAAAAGCACTTTTATACCACGTTGTGTTCTAGAAATTAGAATCATACTCTCTCTTCCAGATGAGATGTACTGCAAAGTTAACAAAAAGCAGCCAACAAAAAAATTAGAAAGCCATTCTAGGTGACAATCTAATTAAGCATTGTGATAGAATTCTAGGAATGAGTAAAAGGAGAGGTATGGAGGCTTTGATTTTTCTTTACTTTTTTGTTTTTAATGTTTTTCTTCATAGATTTTCCCCTTTAGTCTGAATGAATAATGTGCATATTTCTATATGAATAAGGAAAATAATTGCATGAATAAGTGTATCCAAACCTTTAATCAGTACTGTAAGTCTCTGAAAGTTACTGATTGTTTATATGTCTTTACTAATCACATAGTTAATTGTACTTCTGCTGCTGGATAAATGACTTTTTAGCTGCTCCTATTTATATCTGCACTCCAGCAGCATGTATAGTCTCCAAGTTTGCCTGTCCAGCATATTTCCTGCACGCCCTACTGTCCTGATCCTTGCTGATCGAAATACTGTTCATTGCCATTGCATCTTCGCCTCTGGTCTATGCCACTCCCCTGGACCTACAGATAGGGGACACTTATGTTTTTTTATTTTTTAAATAAAGGGAATTGAAATGAAATTGCCTGCATATGAAAAATGAAAAGGTGCACATACATAAATTCTGATGTAACATTCAGTTATGCAAAGATCTGGACTTAACTCATTGGTAGTCCTGTTGCCTGCGGAAATTGATAGAAACCTGTCTCAGGATATGAGAGAGTAGCTTTAAGTTGCAGACCATCAACTGGATTAATGAAAAAAGGTAAAGAATACAACACATCTCGATTCATTGCATGAAAAATGTAAACTTTATTTCTTCTTGATTAACAAAAACAGCATATTGTAGTATTGCATACACTCCATAGAAAACATTTGACATGTTTTTGGCGTGTAGATGGCCTTAGTCATCATCACTATAGATGTTTTTATGCAAGGAATGGGGACGTGCAGTTTTGTTACCTTCTTCTGTTACATTTAGCTACTATGTACCTAATATGCACAGCAGAGGGAACCAAATCCAGAGTATAGTCAACGAGTGGAGGAGAAACGGCTCAGAAACTAAATATGTGCACACAGTGGTTCCTGAAAATACATGTGTGAGTGACGATCATGTGTGCATACCAGGGCAGGATTTCAGGCACCAGAGCAGTCATATTTGAAAAGCAGATCAATGAGATGAAGCAAAGCCATTTGGCAGCAAAGTGTGGGATGTTACTGAAAACAAAAGGAACCAGCGGCAAGTGGAGCTTAGGCTAGGTTCACCTTGCGTTAACAGCAGCCCATTCAGCACATGCATTGACGGGCTGCTGTTAACGCATGTGCCGATGTGTCATCGCGCTAGCGCAGATAGAGCTAGCAGATGCTCTAACTGTGTTAGCAGTGATGGACCCGGAAATGCTGCAGCCCGCGTCCCAGGGTCCGTCACTCAATGACGGCACATCGCAATGGGCGTGCGCTAGCGATGCATCCGATATTGGACTAAATGTTGGTGTTAACGGACTACGTTACACTGCGTTATGCCGCGGTGTAACGTAGTCCATCTAACGGATGCCAAAAACGTAATGTGAACCTGGTCTTAGAAGACATTCTAGTAAAGAGCATGTGGTGTGTATGTACAAGATGTAAGTATCAGAATCCATAATCATACCATACAACATTTAGAATAGTTGTGCTCTAATACATTTTATTATATTTATCAATGGAAAAATAACAAAGTATGCTGCCTATTGTTTTACCAATGTATGTGCTTGTACAACGTATATATTTATCCTAAGATATTGTATATAGTCATGTGCTATTCAAAGTCCATTTCCTCAAAATAAATAGTTCCAGAATATATGGTATAAAACAAAAGAATAAATACGCTGAAGTAGACATTAAGGTAAGCCATCATTAGTCACAGAATACATGTATAATTTTGCAGAAATTGTTTTTTGCCAAAAGAAATGACTTATAAATGCTAATTTAAATGAACACTGAGCTTGACTGGTGTGAAAAACATACAGCCTGCTTTATTTCTTTAGACATCTTAAGCTTTCAAATCAGTGTTATTTTTAAATTGTTTTCTACTTATACACAATGCGTCTTGGTCACAAAATGTTGTGACAAAGTTGTACAGAACCCTATCTTATGTCTAGTCCATAGATAAATTAACAAATGCAGTGTTTCCGGCATGGCACTTTTAATAAGCAATCCACTTACTCAGAAGTTCAAACTTGTTAGAATCCAAAGGCAGATTCAGAAGTGGAAGTGTTGCTGTTAAAAAAAAATGACTTTTCACCTGCTGAAGTAGACAGCAGAGCAAATCCCCTTGACAATAACATCCATAGAAAGCGACAGACAAGGCTCAAAAGCCTCTTGTATTTTTAAATGAAACATTATGTTTTTTTCTTATAGAAGATGTAACAAAACAGTAAAGTAAAAAAGATTACATTGCAGAATTCATTATCATTTTCTTTTCATTTTTGTAACAGTGAGCTTGTGTTACGTAAGGTCATACAAGAAGCGCACATTGCTGATTGACACGGCGTCTAATAATGTTTTAATTTTTCTCCCAATATATATCTTAAAATATCATCTGTGTGCACGTTCAAAACACACATCCAATCGCTTCTATCTTGACCAAATAATGATCTACTAGTGTTAAAGAAAATATATTTCGTTAAATGAAGCAGAAAGTACCAGTAGGCATAGATATCGTACTTTGTATTGTTAGCTATGTTGTTATAAAGAACTTAGTGTAGGTTCTACCCAAAACATACCATTTTTCATCCATAAAGGTAAAAAAAGAAGTAAAGTTTGGTAATTTTGTTTTATGTCTGTGTTTTGGCTGCTGTCACCTTTGAATTGGCTTTTGAGAAGCTGATGGTATGCTGTCATTCTGTAGGCTTGTTCAATCAATAACAAAGCGACAATTTCTACCATTAATAGTGAAGAATCTGAGGGCCTTTGAGGCAAGCTGGTAAATGAGAGAATAGAACAGTTTATATGATATGCTACAAAAAGACAGGTGACGTGAGGTGATACATTATATTTAATCAAATATTCAGTGAAATCCTTTATATAGCATATAAAAGCTACTGGTCTCTATGCCTAATAGCCAAATTTAAACTCTTCTTATTTTCCTCTGCCATTCTCTACAGTAGTCTGTTAAAACATCATTACACCGTGTTCCAAATTTTTATGCAAATTTTATTTACCATAAGTGTCATAAAAAAATATTTTTTTCTATGTCCAATAAACTAATGTTTTGTATCTTAGCATCTTAGGGCTCTTTGGATAAATGAAAATACCTGTGATAAATAGTTTGCCAGGTGAGCCAAATAAA
Source organism: Ranitomeya imitator (assembly GCF_032444005.1). Classification (NCBI taxonomy): domain Eukaryota; kingdom Metazoa; phylum Chordata; class Amphibia; order Anura; family Dendrobatidae; genus Ranitomeya; species Ranitomeya imitator. The sequence continues at coordinate 628,293,902 of NC_091284.1, forward strand.
AGTAAAACTATTTATGATAGACATTCCACATTAATAACTGGTCGATAGGTTTCCAGTAATATGGGAAAAAAGTAGCTCTCTGCTGCCGAAGAGTCAAATAGTGCAATGCCTTGCACAAGGTATGAAAACATTAGATATTTCATGAAAACGTTAGCGTGATCATTATGCTGTGAAGAGATTTGTGGCTGATACACAGCAGAGATGGGTTCATGTAGATAAATGCATAATGTGGAAGGTTTCTGCCAGACAAATGCATTGGATTATAAGAGAGCAGCTGCTATAATACCATTACAAAGCAGCAAAGAGGTATTTGAAGATGTTGGGGCCTATGATGTCCCATGAACCTCAACGTGTAGGATCCATCAGAGGCCTCCAATTGTGCATAAACCTTCTATTTGGCTACCCATAAACAGTGCTAACAAGAAGAAATGGTTGCAGTTGGTCCAGACATACATCAAGACTAATCATAAATGTCTTGTTTACTGATGAATGCCATGCAACCTTGTATGGTCCACATCGATGTAGTAGCAGATAGTTGGTGGATTGCCACAATGTCCCAACAAGGCTGCTATGTAAGCAAAGAGGTGATGGAGTCATTTTTTAGGGTGGAATCATGGGTAGAGAGCAGGAAGGCCACTTTAGGGTCCCCAAAGTTGTGAACATGACCTCTGCAAAGTATATAGATTTTCTGAAGATCACTTTCTTCCATGATGCAAAAAGAAGAACTGTACCATTCATAGTAAAATCATCTTCATGCATGACAATGCACCTTCCCATGCTGGAAAGAATAACTTTGAGTCATTGGTTGCTATGGGCATAATATGAGAGAAATTCATGATGTGGCCACCATCCTCAACTGACCTCAACCCTCAAGCAGAAACTAGCCATAAAACTCACAAGTTTCATTGGTGCAAAATTTGTGAAGGTGATATCAAATCAGGGGTCCTATGTGATCATGTTACTTGGCCTGTTATGATGTTTTTGATTGCAAAAGCTTTTGATTTTTGAAAATGTAACCACTCAATGCTGCAAATTTAACAAATAACCATTTTCAGTTCTTCACAACCTGTAAAATGTTTGAAGACTTTGCTATGTATGATTATTTGGAACAGTATATTTAGATTTTTTTTAGCTTTTAACAAAATACTATTACCATTGTTATCATTGACAGTTGATGATTTGAACATTTCTTTGATTCATGTGCATCAACCATTTTGGAAAATTTAATAGTTTGGAATCCGGTGTATAAGGTTATTCCCATCTTCAATGATGGGAATACTTTCCAATTTATTAGTTATAAAATTTTACTTTTAACCAGATAATTAAACTTTTATTTTTTAATGTTTACTGTTCTGGATGCTGGCCCATTGTGAGTATTACTTACAAGCTTCTGACCTGTTAGCACTGCACTAAAGCTGGCCAGGGTTGATAGAGAATACTATTAGCTCCTGATGCTGTGCTCTTCCAATACTTCAAAGGCAACGTTGCCTTACATAGTAGATTCAGAAAATCTCAGTTTGGGCCATTGTTACCACTGTGATGCTGAATCAAATTGTCAATAAAGCAGAAATGCCGTTCACAAGAAGCCAGGAGACAAAGGAATAACGTGCCCCTTAAAATTAAAAAAGGGGATAACCCTTTAATGCCCTTGACTTATAAAAACTGGGTCAGCATTTTTTGTACCATTTTGGTTACTTGTAATAAGTCAAATCTGGTATCAAGCAACACAAGTGAATGATGAGTCCAACGGTAAAATCAATAGGAAAGTCTCACCTTTATATATTATTAGGCAATTGTATGAAAATAAAAATTATTAAAATATTACTTTTAACATAACAATTAGACTTGAGCTAACCCGTGTATGTTCGGGTCTGGTGGGTTTGACCAAACACTTCAAATAATTTGGTTTGGGTACCAGGACGGTACCTGAAGTGGAACCCGAACCCATGCTCCATTCAGATGAATGGGAGGCCTGAACATCCATTGTTCCCCATGCTGTCATCTGCATGACAGTATGGGAAACACTTGCACTGTGTTAGGTGTCGAGTTCCCGCCTCTGCACAGGGGGAATCTCGAACCATCTCTGCTGCAGTCTCCCACTCTTCTCCAGCCACAGTGGAGCCTGCTCAGCAGAGACGTCGGTCCCAGCGTCTATCTCAGGCTGATAATGGGTGACTGGTTACTACTTTTCTTCCAGGCCCTGCCTTTGTAGCCAGCGCTCATCAGCGGCGAGCACATCTTTCTGGGACTAGTCCTGCTTTTCCCATACTGGGCATGCCCACGGGACGACCTCCCATTGGAGGTCGAGGGTCACATGTGCAGGTCCTGAAGTGGTTCCTATTGGACCACTAGGAAGGTCCTTAACTGCTAAAGCTTTAAAAGGTTCACATGGCTGCCTGGCCATGCGCTAGTTTCATCCTATGTAATGCGCTCAGCACCAGTGTGGTCATGTTTGCATGTGGTCAGGGTTTGGCTGAAATAAGCCCCTAGAATACCGGCACCTCCGGTGAGGAGTTTTGTGTATGTGGATTCTGGGCTGGCATATAGCCACTAGAATTCCGGCTCCACCGGAGAGGAGCTGCGTGTGTGCTATGCTGACTGCATGACCACTATCTGCTCTATTAGGTAGCTGTGTTTCCTCTGTGAGGTTAACAAGGCACAGCATGCTCTTTTCTTGTGAATCTGTGAATTAACAGAGTTTGTTTATACCGCTTATAATACCGCCTTTACTAGCAGCAGGTTCTCTCCTGCACGGTGGACCCCAGGTTGCGAACGCACCTACTACTTCTAATTAATGTTGAGCAATACCTTCCGATATTTGGAAATATTGGTATCGCATAGGATCGGCCGATATTCAACAAATATCAGATATCGCCGATACTGATACCCGATACCAATGCAAGTCAATGGGGCAAAAAAATCGGAATTAAAATAAACCCTTTCCTTGTTGGTGAATTCTACATGAAGGAAAACAACTAAGAATAATGTAGGATGTATTGGGGGAGGTGGAGGAGACATTAAATGCATAGAGGTTTAGCCCAATCAAATGGAATAGTAGGAATAATTTTTTTTTCAAGACGTTCGGAGTTAAAAAGATATTGACTATGTTAAGATTTTTTATATTTTGTCAGATATTTATGTTTCACTAATTCCATGCTCTTCACATTCTTTTTTACTTCTCCCACACCTTCTTCATCATCCTCAGCAGCAGCCTCTTTTTCATCAACTTCTCCTTCACCTTCTTCCTATTATTTTTTTTTTTACATTCTTCATATTCTTTTTATTCAACTATTCTTCTTCTTCATATTCTACTTCTTCATGCTCTTCATATTCTTCTTCTTCATCATATTCTTATTTGTGACAGGCATTCCTGTAGTTGTTATCTATAAAAGTTTGAAGATTACACCTTCCGTTCTGCCTGTCACAATAGAGTTACAACAGGATTTGTCCGCGTTCAGTTTGGCCTGCAGCAGCAAGCTTTTTCCAGGGGCACCACGAGGAGGAACGGACTCACCCCCATACTTAGTCTTCTGCTTAGTATTTAGATAATAACTTTTGCTCTGATTTTTAGTCTTCTGCTCAATGTTCTTCTGCTCTTTGTTCTGCAGTTTCTTGTTCTTCTGCTTCTCGTTCTTCAGGGTCATCATCTCCAGGGTCGTCGTCTCCAGTGTCGTTGTCTCTGGGGTCGTCGTCTTCTTTGGGGTGGTCTTCAGGGTCATCATCTCCGGGGTCATCGTCTCAAGGGTCGTCATCTCCGGGGTAGTCATCTCTGGGGTCGTCATCTTCTTCGGGGTGGTCTTCACGGTCGTCGTCTTTAGGGTCTTGAACTTGTAGCAAAAGGTACAAGAAGGCTGAGGAACTGCCGAGAACCAGCTGACAGTACTGGAACCCGGATGGCTACCCGAAGATCCAAGAGCCTATGGAACTACCGAGGACCAGTTGACGGTACTGGAACCCGGTTACTAAGCAAGAGGTACCCGTGCCAGAAAGCACTACCAACGACCACCTGATGTTGGTGGAACTCAGATACCCAGAAGGAGGCACCTAAGCCAAAGGCTCTGCCCAGAACGAGCTGATGGTACTGGAACCAGGATGGGGAGCAGAAGGTACAGAGCCAAAGACACTGCCGAGAACCAGCTGATGATACTGATACCCGGATGGGTAGCCGAAGGTACAAGAGCCAATGGAACTACCGAGGACCAGCTGACGGTACTGGAACCTGGTTACTAAGCAGGAGGTACCCGTGCCAGAAAGCACTCCCAAGGACCACCAGACGTTGGTGGAACTCGGATACCCAGAAGGAGGCACCTAAGCCAAAGGCTCTGCCTGGAACCAGTTGACGGTACTGGAACCAGGATGGGGAGCAGAAGGTACAAGAGCAAAAGACACTGCCGAGAACCAGCTGATGGTACTGGAACCCAGATGGGTAGCAGAAGGTACAAGAGCCAATGGAACTACCGAGGACTAGCTGACATTACTGGAACCCGGTTACTAAGCAGGAGGTTCCCGTGCCAGAAAGCACTACCAAGGACCACCAGATGTTGGTGGAACTCGGATACCCAGAAGGAGGCACCTAAGCCAAAGGCTCTGCCTGGAACCAGCTCACGGTACTGGAACCAGGGGGACCTATTCAAGCTTGTCTTCCTAAGAACCAGCTAATGGTGCTGTAACTCAGATAGGCAGCAGAAGGTCCACAGGAAAAAAAAAATTGCTAGGCCGTGAGCCAGCTGTAGTTACTGAAAACCCACAGTCCTACAGGGGTAGCTTGTCCTATTGGCACTACGGAACCAGCCTTGATTGCCAGTTCCCGCAGCACACATAGGAAGCACATAAACTGCAGGTACCATAGAGTCGGCTAACCCGACCGCAACACGACAGGATAACGTATTGGAGGCAAAGTGACCTTGACACTACCCAGAAACAGCTGGCATGCTGGAACCAGGTGGGGCAGGAGGGAGTACCTGTGCCAAAGACACTGCCGAGAACCAGCTGACGGTACTGGAACCCAGATGCATTGCCGAAGGTACAAGAGCCAATGGAACTACCAAGGACCAGCTGATGTTACAGGAACCCGGTTACTAAGCAGGAGGTACCCATGCCAGAAAGCAGTACCAAAGACCACCTGGCGTTGGTGGAACTCGGATAGCCAGAAAGAGGCACCTAAGCCAAAAGCTCTGCCCGGAACCAGCTGATGGTACTGGAACCAGGATGGGAAGCAGAAGGTACAAGAGCAAAAGACACTGCCGAGAACCAGCTGATGGTACTGGAACGGGGATGGGTAGCCGAAGGTACAAGAGCCAATGGATCTACCGAGGACCAGCTGACGGTACTCGAACCCGGTTACTAAGCAGGAGGTACCCATGCCAGAAAGCACTCCCAAGGACCACCAGACGTTGGTGGAACTTGGATACCTAGAAAGAGGCACCTAAGCCAAAGGCTCTGCCTGGAAACAGCTGATGGTTCTGGAACCAGGGGGACCTATTCAAGCTTGTCTTCCTAAGAACCAGCTAATGGTGCTGAAACTCAGATAGGCAGCAAAAGGTCCACAGGAAAAAAAATTGCAAGGCCGCGAGCCGGCCATAGTTACCAAAAACCCTCAGTCCTACAGGGGGAGCTTGTCCTGTTGGTACTATGGAACCAGCCTTGATTGCCAGTTTCCGCAGCCCACATACGAAGCACATAAACTGCAGGACAACATATTGGAGGCAAAGTGACCTTGACACTACCTGGAAACAGCTGGCGTGCTGAAACCAGGCTTGGCATGAGGGAGTTCCCATGCCAAAGACACTTCTGAGCAGCAACTGGCAGTGTTTGAGCCCAGGGATTACATGAGAAACAGAGTGTAGGCCTAATCGGAGCAAGTTGAAAGGGAACCTTTTACCCCCCAGGTGTTTGCAACTAAAAGACCACCTTGTGCAGCAGTAATGCTGCACAAGGAAAAGGTGGCTCTTTTAATTATGCTCCTTGCACATGCTGAACTAAACACTTATAAAATTTGGCCCCTCATACCGTAAAACCATCCTGGAGGCGGGACTTTTCTTTGTAATCAGATGTGGCACAGCCGTCATTCATACTCCCTTGGTGTCGTGCACCGCCTCCTGACCGTGGTTTGTTTCTGTCCCAGAGCCTGCACTGTTATGCTATACCTTGGCCATGCGCAGTTAGCGCTGCCAGTCTTCTGACATCATTTAATGTCAGGTTGACTGCACCCCTGCGGTCGCGCTGCCCAAGATCCCGCCCAGCAGTGTCTTCTGATTTATGCACACTGCTCCAAGGGGGTATGCAGTAATGCTGCACAAGGAAAAGGTGGCTCTTTCAGTTATGCTCCTCATGCACACGCTGAACTAAACACTTATAAAATGTGTCCCTTCATACCGTGAAAGTCCTGGAAGCGGGACTTCCCTTCCAATTAGACGGGGCACAGCTGTCATTCATACCCCCTTGGCACCGTGCGCCACCTCCTGAGCATTGTTTGAATCTGTCCCGGAGCCTGCTCTGCTAGGTTATCCCTTGGGCATGCGCAGTTAGCGCTGCCCATCTTCTGACATCATTTGTTGTCAGGCTGACTGCACCTGTGCGGGCGTGCTGCCCGAGATCCCGCCCCGCAGTGTCTTCTCATTTATTCACACTGTGGGGCTGGTATTCATGGCCATGAGCAGTGCATATCTTCGCCTCTCACTCATCTCCTTCTGCCTTCTTCAGACTGTGCAACGTCAAGGCCGTGGCATGTGATTAGAAATCAGCTGATGGCGCACAGTCTGAAGAAGGCGGAAGGAGAAGAGTGAGAGGCGAAGATATTCACTGCCCATGCCCATGTATCCCATCCCCGCAGAGTGAATAAATCAGAAGACACTGCAAGAGGGGATCTCAGGCAGTGCGGCCGCACAGGCGCAGTCAGCCTAACACCAAATGATGTCTGAAGATGGGCAGCGCAGGCTGCGGGACAGAAACAGACAACTCTCAGGAGGCAGCGCCCAGCGACAAGGGGGTATGAATGACGGCTGTGCTGCGTCTCATTATGAAGGAAAGTCCCACCTCCAGGACGGTTTCACAGTATGAGGAGACACATTTTATAAGTGTTAAGTTCAGCGTGTGCAAGGAGCATAACTAAAAGTGCCACCTTTTCCCTGTGCAGCATTAGTGCTGCACAAGGTGGCTCATTCAGTTACAGACACCTGGGGGGGACAGGTTTCCTTTAATTTCTGTAGTAGTGTGAGTGTGGAGGTAGCAGGAACAAATTGCCGGATACACAGCTGGGGATCAGCTGACATTACTGAAACCCAATAACACGGCAGTAAGTGTTGACTGTGCAGACAGCACTTCCGGACAGCAACTGGCAGTGTTGGAGCCGAGGGCTTACAGAAGAAACAGAGAGTAGGCCGAGGCCTAATTGAAGCAAGTTTCAAATCTGTAGTAGTGTGAGTGTGGAGGTAGCAGGAGCTATTGCCGGATGCACAGCAGGGGAGCAGCTGACGTTACTGAACCCCACTAACAGAGGAGTGAGTGTTTTTCTATGTGCAGACAGCACTTCCGAGCACCAACTGGCGGTGTTGCAGCCCAGGGTCAATCAGGGTGTAGGCCGATGCGTAATTGGAGTGGGTTAAACATCTGAAGTAGTGTGAATGTGGAGATAGCAGGAGCAATTGCCGGATACACAGCAGGGGAGCAGCTGACGTTACTGAACCCCAATAACACGGCAGCAAGTGTTGACTGTGCAGACGGCACTTCCGAGCAGCAACTGGCGGTGTTGGAGCCCAGGGAATCCAGGAGAAGCAGCGTGTAGGCCTATGCCTGCACTCTAGGCAGTTTAATATCTGTTGTTGTGTCGGTGTGGAGGTAGCAGGAGCAATTGCCAGATACACAGCAGGGTAGCAGCTGACGTTACTGAACCCCACTAACACAGGAGCGAGTGTTTTCTCTGTGCAAACGGTACTTCCGAGAAGCAACAGGCGGTGTTTGAGCCCAGGGATTACAGGAGAAGCAGAGTGCAGGCAGAGGCCTAATTGGAACAAGTTGAAAGGGAACCTTTAACCCCCCAGGCATTAGTAACTGAAAGAGCCACCTTGTGCAGCACTAATGCTGCACAAGGAAAAGGTGGCTCTTTTAGTTATGCTCCTTGCACATGCTGAACTAAACACTTATTAAATGTGTCCCCTCATACCGTGAAGCCGTCCCGGAGGTAGGACTTTCCTTTGTAATGAGACGCACCACAGCCGGGATTCATACCCCCTTGGCGCCGGGCGCCGCCTCCTCAGCGTTGTTTGAATCTGTCCCGGAGCCTGCGCTATTATGTTAAACCTTGGGCATGAGCAGTTAGCGATGCCCGTCTTCTGACATCATTTGGTGTCAGGTTGTCAGGTTGACTGCGCCTGTGCAGCCACGCTGACCCACAGTGTCTTCTGATTTATTCACACTGCAGGGCTGGGATTCACAGGTATAAGATACACTAATTTTCTAAAGTGTGGACTAGACTTTAATATGAGCTAATGTGGCCTACACAACTGTAAAATGGAGTGTTTGGTGAACTTTATTAACTTTTTGTGTTTTTCGCAGAACAGACTACAGAGTGAGCTTCACTCACACACAGACCGTGCAGACAGCCGTGAACGGCGCTGCAAGGCCAAAAAAAGCTCCTCTATGTAATCCTATATAGTATTTTTCCACAATCTAGCAGGATACAGATGGAAACCCATTAATAGGATAAATTTGAAAAAATGTGCAGCAGGCAGCACTAATTGAAAAAAGGACAATGGAACAGTATGAGGCAGTGATCCACCCTGAGCTGACTACAACCGGCTGTGGCGGCAGAACAGACTACAGAGTGAGCTGCACTCAAACACAGACTGTGCAGACAGCCATGAACGGCGCTGCAAGGCCAAAAAAAGCTCCTCTATGTAATCCTATATAGTGTTTTTCCAAAATCTAGCAAGATACGGATGGAAACCCATTAATGGGAAAAATTTGAAAAAATGTGCAGCAGGCAGCACTAATTGAAAAAAGGACAATGGAACAGTATGAGGCAGTGACGCACCCTGAGCTGACTACATCTGGCTGTGGCAGCCGAACAGACTACAGAGTGAGCTTAACTTACACACAAACCACGCAGACAGCCGTGAACGGCACTGCAAGGCCAAAAAAAGCTCCTCTATGTACTTCTATATAGTGTGTTTCCACAAACTAGCAGGATACGGATGGAAACCCACTAATAGGAGAAAAACAGAAAAAATGTGCTGCAGGCAGCACTAATGCAAAAAAGGACAATTGAACAGCATGAGGCAGTGACGCACGCTGAGCTGACTACAACCAGCTGTGGCTGTAGAACAGACAACAGCGTGAGCTGCACTCACACAACAGACTTTGTAGACAGCTGTGAACAGTGCTGCAAGGCAAAAACAAGGTTCTCACACAGCGGTTGCAAATTTTGCCTGGGTAAAGCACAATGAAGCAAATCACTCTCTCAAAACTGGCCCTCAGTCAAAACACAGCGTCCTGTCCCTAGCTGAATTCACAGCAGAGTGAACGCAAAATGGCGGCGGCGACATTTATAGTGCATCATGACATCATTTCAGCAGCCAATCAGCCATGCCAGTAATTACATGCCTACCATGCAGAACAGGATGTGCCCACACTTCTAATCATTCCTCATTGGCTGAATTAAATGAAACTGGCTCTTTGCATTATGGGAACTTCCGATTCCGGTATCCAATATTGCAAAAGTATCGGAACTCGGTATCGGAATTCCGATACCGCAAATATTGGCCGATACCCGATATTTGCAGTATCGGAATGCTCAACACAACTTCTAATATATGATAGCTCTATCACATCAAAACTGAAGTATTACCCAAAACAAAAAGAATGAATCTCAGAGCAGAATTTCATTAGAGTCATTTTAATAATAAATAATTCATGAAAAAAAAATCATAAAATACATATGTACAGTACAGACCAAAAGTTTGGACACACCTTCTCATTTAAAGATTTTTGAGTATTTTCATGACTATGAAAATTGTACTGAAGGCATCAAAACTATGAATTAACACATGTGGAATTATATACTAAACAAAAAAGTGTGAAACGACTGAAAATATGTCTTATATTCTAGGTTCTTCAAAGTAGCCACCTTTTGCTTTGATGACTGCTTTGCACACTCTTGGCATTCTCTTGATGAGCTTCAAGAGGTAGTCACTGGGAATGGTTTTCCACGTCTGGTTAGTAGGTTGGTATTACCCTATATTTATTATTTTCCCATATCTCTGATTTCTTTTGTTATATGCATGCCTCTATGCTAAAGGGTGTAATTTGTGGCAATAGATTCTGCACATGTTCTTATTGAGCTAGTTGTGGGTCCCTGTATTATATTGTTTGGACTTGATTATTTCACTCCATATCGCACTTGCATATGTTTGCGAGCCTACATCTAATTCCTTATCAACTTGCCACTGCCTTAATATCTTCTTATATACAATTCTTTGAACAACATTAGAGGGACAATCTTTTGTCATTATGACTGCAGTAATTGTATTCTAACTCCACCAGGCGTGGTATCTAGGTGTCACTATCCCTGTCATTAAATTTTTATATGTATTTTATGATTATTTTTTCATGAATCATTTATTATTAAAATGACTCATTCTTTTTGTTTTGGGTAATACTACTAATATATATATATATATATATATATATATATATATATATTCGGTGCGTTCCGCCAACCCTAACACTCTGATCCACGGTTAAGATCATTATTGCCTTTCAGAGGTCTGTAGTTCAAACTCTGTCAGATGACACTCATCATCTTGCACCTATGCTCTTGTCATCCTAAACCTGCTCTTGCTGAAAAACTGTGCAAATAAATGTTCCCAGTCTATTAATATCAGCTCACAGCTGCTTGCTTATCCTTTACTGGTTATTAGAAAGGAGACTCCTCCCAAAAATTAGGTGCTTCTCCCCTATAATCAATAAACAGCAAATGCTAAACAGACAGCTGCGGACTGTTATTAGGAGCCTAGGAAGAGGCCATGGTTATTGGCCCCCTCCTGGACTAAAATCATCATCTCTCAGCCACCCCACAAATCGTGAATCCATTAGATTCACCAAGCCTTGCCTTGCTCTTCTTACTTGTCCTGGTGTGGTGGCAAGTTTGGTAATAATTGTGGGGTTGATGTCTGCTTTGTATTGTCAACTGACATCAAGCCCACTGAATAGTAATGGAGAGTTGTCTAAATGATGCTCCATTACTCGTATTGTAATAAAGACACAACAAGAATGAAGTATTTATTTGAAATAAAACTCCCAACCCTCTTTTACCCATTTATTAATAAAAATTAAATAAACAAACATCATATTTCTCACCTGTCTGATGAGAAGATAATGCATACCTGTCCCTTGACGAAATCCAGTTCTATTACATTAGGTGGTTTGTTGAGTGATGGCATCATGAAAGCACACAGACAGACTGCCAAAAAACATAGAGACAGGAGCGTGACAATGCCCTGCGGTGACATGAGAAAAGTCATTGGAGTTCATAGCTGATGAACCCCAGTCACTTCACTGACATCACTGTACACTGCATGAGAAAGTTCTTATTAGTGCTGATGTCATTGAGGTAACCAGAGTTCATCAGCTATGAACTCTGATGACCTTTCTCATGTTAGTGCTATACATTGTAGGAGCTTAATTACGCTACTGTCTCAGTGTGTTCTAGCTGTTGTAGAGAGTGGTCACAATGCTGATGTGGCTGCTCTCCAAATCATCCAGATCATCATGGAGCAGATATGGATTATCTTCTCGTTGGACAGGTGAGGAATATGGTGTTTTATTATATTTTTGTCTTTTACAAGGGACCTGGGCATTGGTGGATTATCTTCTTGTACAGGTGAGTAAAACTTTGCTTTTTTATTTTGATTTTTTTAGATAAATGGGTAAAAGAAGGTGGGGAGTCTTATTTGAAATAAAATACTTTATTCTGACTGCATCTTTACTACACTACAATCTTACTATGGGGTTACTAATTGGGGCATCATATAGACTCCCCTCCATAATTATGCTGTGGGCTTGATGCCAGCAGCCATAAAAAAGCTGGCATCAATCCCACAACTATTACCCAATTGCCATTGCACAAGGGCAAGAGAGAAGAGCCAGGAAAAACACCAAAGTTGGCTCATCTAATAGTTGTGCCTTTTCTGGTGTGGCTGCTATTTTTAGGCTGGAGAGGGCCTAAATCAATGGCCCCTAACCTGTCTGAGATTACCAATCAACTGTCTGCTTTGATTTGGCAGGTTGTCATTAATGGCGGGACCCCAACCATGTTTTTAAATTATTTATTTAAATAATTAAAAATAAGGCATGGTGACCCTTATATTTTTGATAACTATCCAATATAAAGCTAATACCTGGAGGCTCCAACCCACAGCTGTCAGCTTTACCTGTGCTGGTTATCAAAAATTAAGGGGAACCTTGTTAGGGGTCGAATTCCTGTCTCTGCACAGGGGGAATCTCGGGCCATCTCCGCTGCGGTCTCCAATTCTTCTCCTGCCGCAGTGGAGCCTTCTCAGCGGAGACGTCGATCCCAGCGTCTCGCTCAGTCTGACTCTGTGCTGAGAGTTACTGCTGCATTTCCTGCTGCCATTGAAGTCAGTGCTGGGCAGCGGCGAGCAGACGCTTCTGGGTCTAAGTCCTGCTTTTCACGTTCTGAGCATGCCCAGAGTAAGATCTCTCAGTGGAGATTGAGGGTCACATGATCAGATACTGCAGCTAAGGTCCTTGTAGGTGCTAGGACTAAATCCTGCTTTGCACTCTGAGCATGCCCGGGGCAAGATCTGTCAGTGGAGATCTGGGGTCACATGCTCAGGTACTGCGGCAACTCCATTGGTCCTTCTTTGGAAGGTCCTAAACATGCTGCAGCTATTTAAGGCTCGCACGGCCGCACGGCCATGCGCTAGTATCAATTCTAATATGTGCTTTGCGCCAGTGTGGTTATGTATGTTTGTATTCAGGGACCCGGCTGAAATAAGCCCCTAGAATGCTGGCACCTCCAGCGAGGAGATTGTGTGAACGTGATTCAGGCACCCGGCTGAAATAAGCCCCTAGAATACCGGCACCTCCGGTGAGGAGATTGCGTGTGTGCATAACCACTGACTGCTACCAGTTTGGCAGTAAGCTTGTGCTCCTGTGAGGCTAACAGGGCACAGTGCTTTCCTCTCGCGGTTGCTCTGTGAGGTAACAGAGCTAGTCTATACCGCCAAACAGTGCCGCCATTCACTAGCAGCAGGTTCCTCCTGCACGGTGGACCCCGGGCTGTGAACGCACCATTCATAATAAACATCTATTTTACTCGGTGCGTTCTGCTAGCCCTAACATAATACTAGCGCCAGGGTCTGGCTAGTAAATGGTGGACAATCAGCGTCTACAGCGGTACATCCAGCAGGTGGAGGGTAGGTTGGCGGCTCTAGAGCGTGCAACCTCAGCTGTGGACGTCACTGATGTCGCTGTTCAGGCTGCAAGTGTAGCTGCAGCCAGTTTGTCCACTGCCACCCCTGCTCCGACCTTGTCCCGTCTCCCGCTTCCAGACAAGTTTGCTGGTAGCAGTAAGCTATGTCGGGGATTCGTTAGCCAGTGCTCCATACATCTTGAGCTGCTGGCTGCACGTTTTCCTACGGAACGGGCGAAAGTGGGATTCATTTTATCTCTTTTGTCGGGCAGGGCATTGGAGTGGGCAACGCCGCTTTGGGAACGTGATGATCGTGTGGTTCAGAGTGCTCCTCTCTTCCTGGATGCTCTGAGGCAGGTCTTTTTGGGACCTCGTGTCACCCACGATACCGCGCTCCAATTGTTGGCAATTACTCAGGGTTCGTCCATGGTCAGCCAGTTCACCATCCAATTCCGGACTCTAACTTCTGAGCTGGAATGGCCGGATAAAGTCCTTATTCCAGGGTTCTGGAAAGGACTGGCAGATCATGTAAAGGACGCCTTGGCCACCAGGGAGATTCACGCCACACTGGAGGAGCTCATTACTATATCTACCCGCATCGATTTCCGTATTAACGAACGGAGGTTGGAGCGGACCCAGTGTAGGCAGAGGTTTCGGCTGGCTCCCACCTTTGCCAAACCTCTAGAATCTCCTGTTATGGCATCCGACTCCCATGAGGCCATGGAGGTCTCTCGAGCGGGACCTAGGTCTCAGACCGCTCGAGTACCTGTGGTGTGTAAAAATTGCCAGCAACTGGGACATTACGCTAATAAATGTCCACGGCGGTCGGGAAACGATCGCGTCTAGTAACCATTGGAAGAGGTTCACTGGACACTCATACAGTAGAGCTTTGTGTGGATTCAGGAGCAGAGGGAAATTTCATGTCTTCTGCTTTTGCTCTGCGCCACGCAATACCTCTGGTAATGCTTGCCAAACCAGTAACTGTTAGAGTGGTGAATGGGTCGACACTTCAGTTACAAATCACACATCAGACTGTCCCTTTCACGCTAGTCATGTCCCCATCCCACCAGGAGATTATTTCCCTTCTTGTCCTTCCCGAGGGAATGGATGAGATTCTGCTGGGAATACCCTGGCTTCATTTCCACTCCCCACATAATGAGTGGACCTCTGGGAGGATATTGGGTTGGATTGAATCCTGTAAGGGCAGATGTGTGAAAGAGTGCATTCAGGTTTCCACCACTGAGATACCCGCAGATCTCTCTTCTCTCCCCAAATACTATTGGTCCTATGCAGATGTCTTCTCCAAAAAGGCCGCGGACACCCTTCCGCCTCACCGTACGTATAACTGTCCTATAGATCTCTTGCCTGGAGCAGAACCTCCGCGGGGACATGTCTATCCCCTCTGTCTCCCGGAAACGGAGGCTATGTCCCAATACAGCCAGGAGAATTTGGCAAGAGGATTTATTAGGAAGTCAGTATCACCAGCAGGGGCAGGGTTCTTCTTCGTGCAGAAGAAGAACAGAGAATTACATCTTTGCATAGATTACAGGGGTCTTAACGCCATCACCGTTAAGAATAAGTACCCGCTGCCCTTGATTTCTGAGCTTTTTGATAGGCTACGGGGAGCTAAGGTATTTACCAAATTAGACCTGCGGGGAGCTTATAACCTGATTCGCATCCATGAGGGGGACGAATGGAAGATGGTGTTTAACGCCAGAGATGGGCACTATGAGTATCTGGTGATGCCCTTCGGGCTCTGTAATGCCCCAGCCGTTTTCCAAGACTTGGTCAATGATATCTTCCGGGATATGCTTTCCACCTCGGTCGTAGTCTATCTGGATGATATTCTCATCTTCTCTCCAGATATTGACTCCCACCGGAGAGATGTTGGCAGAGTCTTCGACCTCTTACGGGCAAACTCTCTTTACGAAAAGAGCAGGAGTCTTTACCTTTCCTGGGCTATATCATCTTCGCCTAGGGATTGGCTATGGATCCTGCCAAACTACAGGCTGTGATGGACTGGCAAGAACCCCATTCTCTTAAAGCGGTGCAGTGCTTTATGGGGTACATTAATTATTACCGCCAGTTCATTCCCCACTTCTCAACTTTGGTAGCTCCTTTGGTATCCCTCACCAAGAAGGGAGCAAATCCCAAAGTGTGGTCTGAAGAGGTCTCCAGGGCCTTTTCTTCTATTAAGTCCCATTTTGCTAGCGCTCCCATCCTACATCGTCCCAATGTCGATAAGCCATTTATCATGGAGGTGGATGCCTCTTCCGTTGGTGCAGGAGCAGTCCTCTTCCAAAAGGATGCTCAAGGTCGGAAGCATCCGTGCTTCTTCTTCTCCAAGACCTTCACACCAGCGGAGAGGAATTATTCCATCGGGGACAGGGAGTTGCTAGCGATGAAGTTGGCTTTCTCTGAGTGGAGACATGTCTTGGAGGGGGCTCGTTTTCCCTTTCAAGTTTTCACAGACCACAAAAATTTGCTATATTTGCAAACAGCCCAGCGGCTAAATTCTCGCCAGGCCAGATGGTCCTTGTTCTTCTCCCGATTCCACATCACCCTCCATTATCTCGCTGGGGAGAAGAACATTCGTGCTGATGCCCTTTCTCGCTCTGTTGTATCATCTGAGGAGGAGGAAGGAGAGCCTCGGCTTATTGTCCCTTCTGAGAGCCTGAGAACCGTGGCTCCGGTGTCGCTTGAGTCTGTGCCTCCGGGCAAGACTTTTGTGCCCATAAATTTGCGACCAGAGGTTCTCTTTGGGCTCATTCCTCCAGGGTGGGTGGACACTTTGGGGCAAAAAGGACATCTGAGCTGCTGGCGAGGACATACTGGTGGCCATATATGCTCCGACATGTCAGAGATTACGTTCTGGCGTGTGTCTCATGCGCCAAAAATAAGTCTCCTCGACAACGGCCGGCTGGGTTACTCTATCCCTTGCCTGTGGCAGACAGGCCCTGGGAAATGGTCGGAATGGACTTTGTAGTGGGTTTGCCCAAGTCTCGCGGCTGTACCATCATTTGGGTTATTACCGATCATTTCTCAAAAATGGTGCATTTGGTGCCGCTTCCACGGTTACCTTCTGCACGGGCCTTGGCAGCGTTGTTCATAAGACACATCTTCTGCCTACACGGCATGCCAGACAAAATTGTCAGTGACCGGGGTCCCCACGTCTCGGTTTTGGAGAGAGCTGTGTCGTCTTCTCAGCATTGAGTTAAATCTCTCTTCCGCATATCATCCCGAGATGAATGGGTTGGTAGAGAGGGCCAATCAGACTCTGGTCACATATTTGCGACTTTTTGTTTCAGCCAGGCAGGATGTCTGGGCATCTTTATAACATGGGCAGAGTTCACCCTTAACAACGCTGTAGCCGACTTCACTGGTCAGACTCCTTTCCTCCTTAATTACGGCCAGCATCCGCGTGTTCCTGTGCCTATGCCCGTGTCCTCTGCTGACTCCAGGGTGGCAGACTGGGCAGTGGAGGCACAGGACATTTGGGACCGCACTCAGGATGCCATTCGGGCCTCCAAGGAGAGAATGAGGTCCTCCGCCGATGCACATCGGCGCCCTGCCCCGACCTTTGCTCCTGGCGATTTAGTGTGGCTCTCCGCCCGTAACATCAGGCTGCGTGTAGAGTCCACTAAGTTTGCACCTTGCTACTTGGGTCTCTTCAAGGTCCTGAGCAGATTCGGACTCCGCAGCTCATTGCTGCCTTTGAACGTAGCGAGGCCCAAGGAGGGGGGCCCTAGGAGGGGGGTAATGTTAGGGGTCAAGTTCCTAACAGGGGGAATCTCGGGCCATCTCCGCTGCGGTCTCCCATTCTTCTCCTGCTGCAGTGGAGCCTGCTCAGCGCAGATGTCGATCCCAGATTCTCGCTCAGTCTGACTCTGTGCTGAGAGTTACTGCTGCATTTCCTGCTTCTGTCATTGAAGTCAGTGCTGGGCAGCGGCGAGCAGACGCTTCTGGGTCTAAGTTCTGCTTTTCATGTTCTGAGCATGCCCAGAGTAAGATTTCTCAGTGGAGATCGAGGGTCACATGATCAGATACTGCAGCTAAGGTCCTTGTAGGTGCTAGGACTAAATCCTGAACATCCAAGCAGAAAAAATAGAAGTGCACTCACCAGTCCTTATGAATTACGAGCCTTTATTGAAAATACATGCAGGTAATTTTAAGGGAGAACGTGGAAGGAACGGACGACGGCCGTTTCGTGCTTCTGCACTTCTACGGGTCTGAATACCTGCTTTGCACTCTGAGCATGCCCGGGGCAAGATCTCTCAGTGGAGATCTGGGGTCACATGCTCAGGTACTGCGACAACTCCATTGGTCCTTCTTTGGAAGGTCCTAAACGTGCTGCAGCTATTTAAGGCTCGCATGGCCGCACGGCCATGCGCTAGTATCAATTCTAATATGTGCTTTGCGCCAGTGTGGTTATGTATGTTTGTATTCAGGGACCCGGCTGAAATAAGCCCTTAGAATACTGGCACCTCCGGTGAGGAGATTGCATATGTGCATAAACACTGACTGCTATCAGTTCGGCAGTAAGCTTGTGCTCCTGTGAGGCTAACAGGGCACAGTGCTTTCCTCCCGCGGTTGCTCTGTGAGGTCACAGAGCTAGTCTATACCGCCAAACAGTGCCGCCATTCACTAGCAGCAGGTTCCTCCTGCACGGTGGACCCCGGGCTGCGAACGCACCATTCATAATAAACATCTATTTTACTCGGTGCGTTCCGCTAGCCCTAACAAACCTACACCATTTATTTATTGCACAGGTGCCAGCTAATGAGTACTCGCATCAGCCTCGCGTGCTCTCGCTGCTATTAAAAAGAGCAGGCCTAGGATGATGAAAGTAGTATTCTCATCAGCTGATGCCTGTGACCTACAGTAACCTTTTCACCAGCTTTCACAGCTGCTAGCTTACATGCTGTCATCGGACAGCATGGGTACCGCAATGCTCTGACTGGTGGCAATGACCTTACCGTGAATCAGAGTCGCTGGTGTTTCTCGCATTGTCATGCAGATGACAGTGTGGGAAACAGCTGTTGTTTGAACTGCAGTACCTGAACAGTAACACGGACTTCCAGGAGAAGTCCATGTTCGGGGGTCCATGCACGGACACTAAAAGCTCGGTATGAACCATGAACTTTACTGTTTGGGTTCACTGAGGTGTCTGCATATAAAGAACTCTAGAATTTGTGTCTGTAGGGGAAACAAAACCTTAATAGATAATACAGAGGTAAACTCACCCAACCATGGGCATTCAAACTTTTCCGGTCAGAAATTGCAAGAGAAAAAGTTCCTCCCCTGGTGTTTGACATTGAATAATCAAATAGGAGTTCCTTTTAATCTATAGAACATGCAAGCAGGTTTGATATCCATGGCAGTGGAATGCAAATCAAGTCACTGCTCAAGTAGTTATCCACCCACCACACATACAGTAAGTCATGTAGAAAGCAATGGGCAAGTTTTATGTTACCAGCTTATTAATTTAGGCTCTCAATACACCTAGAACAGGAACTGAGGTTTTCAGTGCAACCTAGTAAACATATTTTATAGTATGTCTCTGTATAACAGGTAATCTGTGATGGGTTACAGACACAAATGGATATAGATGCTCCATTTGATCACATGTAAATTGGTTACACATAAAATGTAAAAGAATAAAAAGTGTTAGGAGAAGGTGGGACACAGAACAAAAATGTTGCAGAAGAGACATAAATTCTTAAGACAGCAAAGGGAAGCACATAATATTAAGAGGGTCTTGAGGAAAGAACCATAGCTCAGTTGTTTAAAGCCATCAGGAGTTACGGTTCTCAAGCAAAGTATTCATTTCTCTCTGCAAAATTAGCTTGTCAAAGTCATCACCATTTTCTGGTTCTTCCACCTTATCACCTAATCAATCCTGATTAGTTTTTATTGAAATGCATTCATTCCCATGTTTAAGGTTAACATGGCAAGATAGAGGGGTGTCCATTTTCTGTGTGATCATTTCTCATGTATTCCCATTTAATTTTTCTCTTGGGTTTTGTAAATAATGAAGGTATTGATCTCAAATTGCTCTCCTGTGCCCATGCACTTAACAATTTTGCTTTTGGTCACATAGAGACATGCCACACAGTCTCCACATGTATGGCATTCTCCAGTCTTAACAGGGAGCCACATTTTGTTTTTGGATAATAATAATCTTTATTTTCATATAGCGCTAACATTTTCTGCAGCGCTTGACATACATTATCATCCCTGTCCCAGATGGGGCTCACAATCTAATTTGCCTATGAGTATGTTTTTGGAATGTGGGGGAAATTGGAGTACCGGGAGGAAACCCACGCAAACACGGGGAGAACATGCAGACTCCTTGTAGATGTTGTCCTTGGTGGGAATTGAACCCAAGACCCCAGCGCTGCAAGGCTGCAGTGCTAACCACTGAACCACCATGCCGGATTGCTGAAATGGCTGCTGACCAATCTATTTTGAAGGGATTTAGCTATTTCATATGTTATTTGTGGGTACATCTCTTATATCTTCTTCCATTTCCAGAATGGGCCAGTATTTTTCAACAATAGTTCGAACTTCTTGAACCCTATTATCAAAACTAGTACTAAATCTATTTTTGGATTAGGTCTTGGGACAGAAGTCGTTCTGTTCTCTTTTTGTGGTCCCAGATTTATTGTATGCCTTCCTCAGCAGTCCTCTGGGACACCCTGTTCTAAGGAACCTATTCTCCAGATTTTTGGTTTATGTCTTAAAGGGACACTGTCACCTGAATTTGGAGGGAACAATCTTCAGCCATGGAGGCGGGGTTTTTGGGTGTTTGATTCACCCTTTCCTTACCCGCTGGCTGCATGCTGGCTGCAATATTGGATTGAAGTTCATTCTCTGTCCTCCACAGGACACGCCTGTGCAAGGCAAGTTTTGAGTTGCACCAGATGGCTGTTTTCTCACCTAAGTGAATTTGTTGCAGTGGCTTTTCTAAAGACCTGATTGTAAATATTGCCCTCTATTGCTTTCTTGATCAGTATGTCCAAAAATGATAAGGATGTAGTATTTATAGTATTTAGCTCATATGTGAAATGCAGGCTCAGTATATTAATATTTAATCTCTACAAAAATTCAGAGAATTTACAGATGGAAAAATGTCATCTATATTGTGTGCCCAGAATTCAATCTTGTTGGTGTCCACATACTTATTTGTGTCAAAAGCAATGGTCTCCTCACACCAACCCAGGTGCAGATTAGCATATGTGGGGTTACAAAGACACTCCATAGATGTGCCCCTAACCTGGTGGAAGAACCTCCCATTAAAGAGAAAATAGTTTCTAATAAGACAGAATATCAAAATCTTCAAATACAAAAAAAAATCATTAGGAACATGGTATTGGCAGCCCCTTGAGTCCAGACAATATTTAATGACTCCCACACCCATGTCTTTGGGGATAGAAGAGAATAACGCCTCCACATACTTGCTAGAAAGTTTCCCAAATCAAAGGTTATACCTCCCAATGTAAGGAAATGAAAAGATTGGTTGTGTCACATCTATATGACTGAAATGCAGTCACAAATGGTCTAAGAACCTTATCCAAATATATACCAAAGATCTGGTCCAGATTGCCAATCTCTGACATAATCAATTTGCCCCTAAACAAGGAAACATAGCTGTTACAAGACTTTTTGTAACAGGAAATCAAACTCCTGCTTGAGTTTGAGTCCTGAGTTCTCTCCAGTATCAAATCAAAGTGTAGGATTGCATGAAAGGACTTTTTACCCCTCTTGATCTCTCAAAAGAGACTCACACAGCTGTTTTTAAACTGTCTTGTCAAGGATTTCCAGATTACTCTCCTTGTCCAAGAATTTTATGGTGATCTTGAGATGCCTCTCAAGGCTTTTCAAACCCCATATCTTCTGTTTCTTAAGGTACCGTCACACTTAGCGACGCTGCAGCGATACCGACAACGATCCGGATTGCTGCAGCGTCGCTGTTTGGTCGCTGGAGAGCTGTCATACAGACAGCTCTCCAGCGACCAACGATCCCGAGGTCCCCGGTAACCAGGGTAAACATCGGGTAACTAAGCGCAGGGCCGCGCTTAGTAACCCGATGTTTACCCTGGTTACCAGCGTAAAAAAACAAACAGTACATACTTACATTCAGCTGTCTGTCCCTTGCTGTCTGGTTCCTGCACTGACTGCTGGCCGTAAAGTGAAAGTGAAAACACAGCACAGCGGTGAGTCACACAGCGGTGACTCACCGCTGTGGCTGTGCTCTGCTTTCACTTTACGGCCAGCAGTCAGTGCAGGAACCAGACGGCAAGGGACAGACAGCTGAATGTAAGTATGTACTGTTTGTTTTTTTACGCTGGTAACCAGGGTAAACATCGGGTTACTAAGCGCGGCCCTGCGCTTAGTTACCCGATGTTTACCCTGGTTACCAGTGAAGACATCGCTGAATCGGTGTCACACACGCCGATTCAGCGATGTCTACGGGGAGTCCAGCGACGAAATAAAGTTCTGGACTTTCTTCCCCGACCAGCGACATCACAGCAGGGGCCTGATCGCTGCTGCCTGTCACACTGGACGATATCGCTAGCCAGGACGCTGCAACGTCACGGATCGCTAGCGATATCGTCTAGTGTGACGGTACCTTTATTAGTAAGTCTTATATGTTTCCCTTCCTCTTCCAACCCTCTTACTTTCCAAGACACCATGCTAATAAACACATCAATTGACAATAGATCGTCTTGTTCGGGGGGGGGAGGGCATTTTTTGGCTCTTGTTCTGCAGATTAGTGAAGAACCTTTTTATATTTTAGGATTTTTTTATTCTCACAAAATTCAAGGATAATAAGACAAATCTGACAAGTAAACTTAAATAGTTGCAAATGTGGTAAAAAGTATTTATTTAACAAGCTGTTCTAACCTTGGCAAAGACTTTTGAAAGTGATGTCAGATGTACAATAACTTGATGAATGAGTGTATAGCTCCTAAAAATAGCACTTGAAGAGAGTTTTTTTTATTTAAAACCATTCAATTTAATGCAATACTTGATTAATCCAGGTTTAACAAAATGAGAGCCAATACGCCATTTAGAGTTTCTCTATTAGAGCTAAGCACATGATCCTTGGAAGAATAGAAGGTACAAGGCAAAGAGGAAGAGTATCAAGAGCATCAAGATAGCAGCAAAGAACACCATGGTCAACCTATTATTATTATTATTATTATTATTATTATTTATTGTTATAGCGCCATTTATTCCATGGCGCTTTACATGTGAGGAGGGGTATACATAAAAACAAGTACAATAATCTTAAACAATACAAGTCATAACTGGTACAGGAGGAATGAGGACCCTGCCCGCGAAGGCTCACAATCTACAAGGGATGGGTGAGAATACAGTAGGTGAGGGTAGAGATGGTCAGGCAGCGGTTTGGTCAATCGGTGGTTACTGCAGGTTGTAGGCTTGTCGGAAGAGGTGGGTCTTCAGGTTCTTTTTGAAGGTTTCAATGGTAGGCGAGAGTCTGATGTATAACCTATCTGGGCTTGCACAAGATTGATCTTCCTAGATATCAAGCCGAAGGTTGTTAAAATAACAATAATATAAGGGCAACTCTCTTTATTGGAAAATAAAAATAAATCTTTAAAAAAAAACAACAACTGGTGCCTGTATTGATGGTCCTCTTTCTAAAATACCATTAAGTGAAATAATCTTCATGTTCACCATGTGGCTTTGATAGACTATGATGACTGAAGGATGCAATTAGTAAAAACTTCAGTCTGTTCACATTTTTGCTAGTTTTCTCGGTCAGGTACTCATTGCTGATTTATGGTCATTATTACATACCATGCTGTGCTACTCTACCAGATATAAGAAAGAAACCTATCTTACCCGCTAACTCTTATTGGGGTAAAAAATGATCATTATCAATCACAATAGACTGTTACAGATCCATCAAATATAACATAATCCACCATATTAGATTATGGTGTATCACAATAGATCTTGAGTGGTCATAAAGATTAAAATAAAGTCAAAATCTCTTGGATTCTGTAAAAACAACTATGTCAGCCATGTATTTTTGACACAAAGAAGATTGATAAATTATTTAAATATACATATCTGCCATAAAACAAATATTGTGCCACTCACGGTCCTATTTTTTAGTGCACAGCTACTGTACTCTGCAAATTGTACAATAAGTCTGGTTTTAAAATCTAGTGAAAATTCAACCTTTACTGTGTAGCATTACTTGCTAATTTAATTTCTCCTTGCTATGAGTCATAGCTTGCCATTCTGAGTTTGTCCAAATTACTATACTGTGATAATAAATTTTTAAGTTTCCAGCTCTGTACTAAGCATAAAGAAGATACTGTACTGACCTTAGGAACCTAATAGAATTTATTTATTCCATCGTAGATCGAAAGCAGCTGCTTTGAATTTTAAAGAACCAATCACAAAATTGTATTTTGGAGATTTGCTAAAATAGAACAAATTCTATTATCATGGTAGCTTTATCTCTATTGTTCGAATTATTTAAAATTTTACTTTTGAATCTAAATAGATGTTCATTAAATGCATGCATTTGGCATTTAAATGGACAATCTTCTCTGGCATTTGCTATGATGTCTGAACATTGTACTGTTTTTACATGTTTGCTGCACATGAAATAGGCATTGTGCTCCACAATAGGAGCTTGATTTTTGAAATTAGCATTTATCCTGCTCGCTAAGAATAACAATACAAAGCACAATGAACTATTGTAGTGATATATTTGTTCAGAGAATGAGAAAGTGTTAACTTCAAAACCACAAAGAAATATTTTTGCATAATTAACATGATGTAGAGAAGACAAATTGTGGGAATGTAATGTTATGCCTAAAAAAAAGTGTTTATGTGTGGAAGAATATTTGCTTGGATAGTGTTTTCAACAAGAGGTGAAGACATTTCTCCAGTTCATAGTCATATTTCATTGTTATAAGGATATCTGTAACCACCAATGGCATGCCTAAATGGAGAGATAAAAAGAGCTGTCAAACTCATGCTTGAATATGTTAGTAGTGCAAAAATGCTCACATGTCCTGGACTCATATATTAATATCACAAGATATCTCCTAGCCATGTTATGGGCGTGTTCTCAAGTTTAAAAGTCATCTCCTATCCATGGGATATGGGATACATTTATGATCACTGAAAGTCAAACCACCGTGGCCTCCACCAATCTCAAGAACCAGGACTCTTTAAGCGCAAGCTGAATGGAGTGGAAGTCCTTCATGTACAATACTTTTTCATTCATTCATAATGGAAGTATCAAAGATTTCCAGGCCCAGCATTTGGCTGGTCTTCAGCACTTCTATTAGAATGAATGGAGAGGCAGTGCGCATGATTGACCTTTTAACAATTCTTTGGAGCCTCAGTTCCTAGGATTGATGGCGGTCATATTGGTCATATTCTCAGCATTTGGAAACTGATTACCTCTCCCTGTTTAAACCTGAAGTACCCTTTTAAAGGAAACATTTAACAGCTGGTCTTGTATCATGCTGCTTTGGTGACCACTCCAAGAGTTCGGTCTCTTGTGGCTTCTCCCTGGCCAATTCCCTTTACAGCACATATATGTTTTATGACCAGTGACCCAAGTGGCATGGTTTTCGTCTGGCTGTTAAATGAATGTTTTCTTTAAAACTCTGCATAGTTTCAGAGTAAAACTTATCTGCCTGAAATCACAGCTATACACTGATTCATGATGCCCATGTTCAGGCAGCATGAATCAGCTGTCAGTTTTTATTAACTCTTCATGAAAAGAGAGTACAGTATGAAATAAGCACTTTTGCCTTAATCCAAAGGGGTCTCCTAACTTGACTAATACAAACAAATGCTAATGTAATATGAGTTAAATGGATTGTCTTATCTGGGATATTTATTGCATATCAACAGGATATTCCTTAAATGTCTAAAAGAAATTGGTTCCATTGCATCTATCTTAGGAATGGGTCATATTTTGCTTCGTCATCTCTGATGGTTGCCAATAAACCAAACTATAGGGAGCATGTGAGAGCACATATGTTACTATAGTCGAGGGGTTCAAGAGAGGCCTGGATGTCTTCCTGGAGCAGAACAATATTGTATCATACAATTATTAGGTTCTGTAGAAGGACGTAGATCTGGGTATTTATTATGATGGAATATAGGCTGAACTGGATGGACAAATGTCTTTTTTCGGCCTTACTAACTATGTTACTATGTTACATACTCAAAACGCACCACACATAAAACTCACCACGTGCAAAACTCACCATGTGCAAAACTTGCTACACACAACTTGCTACACTAACCTGTCACATGCAACTTGACACACAAAATGTTGCTACACACATGTCGCCACACAAAACTCATCTCACAAAAGTTGCTACATGCATGTCGCCACATGCAACTCAACACACACAACTTGACACATGAAACTCACTCTAAAACACACACAAGTCTGGTATTATCATTCAAAAATAAAAATCTGATTAATAAACAGACAAACTACAAGATCAACAACTGTACCATATAGGAAATACGGCAGCTGTCAGTCACATGACCTGTCTATCATGTGTATGTGTGAGCTAATATATACTGCCAGGGGGGAGGTCTTCCTGTTGGCTGGGGATTTATCAGGCTGCCAATTTAGCTTACAAATACTGAGGTAAAAATACTGACCAAATAACGTGTGAACACGGTTGTGAGGAAACTGTGAGGCATCTGCAGCATTTGTACCGCATATAAACGCATACTTTTTTTGCATGCGTTCTTTTGCAGAAATGCAACATGTAGTAATTTTCAGAGGCATTTTTTTGACGCATGAATACGCATGCGTTCGTTTGCGTTTGATTTGCGTCAAAAAATACATTGGTGTCTATGGAAACGCATGCATTTTTACGTACATGCGTTTGCATGCATTTTTGAACGCATGCGTTTCAATTAAGATAATCATGTCTAGACACTGATAAACCACCCCCTACCATGAAGGTGATAAAAGGGAGGTTGGGGAAAGTTTCAGGACACTTCTCATCAGACTCTCAAGAAGACAAGACACTGGCAGGCCGCATTTTGGAGGACAAGACCCAGATCAATGTGAGTATATCCTAGCCAATGCCTTTATTTTCTATTTTTTGGCTCTACATGTCCTAATTTCTTCCATTTATTTCTTTCTACATGCATCAGAATGTCTTCTGCGGAGTCTTCATCTGAAGAGGAATATCAGCCACGTCAGTCGGAAGTGGAGCATGTCAGTGAGGTGAGTATTTGCCTCTTCAGCTTGGTAAGTATTCACTGTCACATCGAGACATGTGACAATTTGATTTTTACTTTTTTTAGAGCACTTCTACTGAGGCACAGACCGGGCAGGAGCAGCGGAGTCAAGGTCCGGTGGGAAGACGGCAGCGGATATGTATACAAGGCTGACTGTCCTCATTGTAATATTCTTGAATCTTCCTTTCTTTACACTCATATTTCTTTACATTTTTCTTCTGGAATCCTTTTGTATGTTGACTTTCGTATTCATGCCATTTCTCATCATCTGTTCTCTTTCTTTTCCTTATATGATTGAGCAAACTATAATGATTTTCTTTAATTTTTAGGTTTCACGACGGGACGATGACCTTATCGACAACGACATCCTAATAACCCTGGTCCAGGAGCGAGTTCCGTTGTGGGACAGCCGGGATCCACTGCATTCGATGAACAGCACGCTCCGCCGATTATGGAATGAGGTGGCCCAAGCGTTGTGGGACGGCTGGGACAATGCCCCGCCACGGGTCCGTAGTGCATTTGGTAAGTATTGCACTGCAGTGTGAAGTAGCAGAGACCTTGGCCGTGCTCTCTTGACTGTGTGTGATGAAATAAACTCTCTGGAATTTCTCTCATCACACACAGTTGTCTTTGCACGGCAAAAAGTCAATTTCCTGACTATAATGTTTTTTTTTAACAGTGGACAAAGTAAAAACACGTTGGCGTTCCATGAAGGACCGCTTCAACAAGGACGTGCGCCAAGAGAGTCATGCTGCCAGTGGTTCAGGAGCAAGGATCAGACTGTACAAATATCATTGCATGCTGTCATTTTTAAGACCGGTCCTTGTCCAGAGAACGTAAGTTTTTCTCACATGCTTTTGGTTGTATTGTATTGACATAATCTGTATTTTAAAATTCCACAGGATTTAGCGTTTTGTTATTTTTTGGTCTTAATTTTCTGTTTCTTTTTTCACAGCACACACAGCACGACTGCGGGCCAGATTCTGGAGCGGTCCTTCATCCGGCAGCCACGAACCCGTCCCAGCCATCCAGCAGCGCAGCAGCAGGTGGACCTTCCACACTAACTGGAGACCAGGGAGCTGGCCCATCAGGTCTTCCCCTTTTGCAGTCCTCTTCCACTGCACCCTTTTTTTGGGGCTCATCCCAGCAGTGACAGAGGGCTTCGGACAGGTCACTCATGCCCGAGTTTTTGCACTTGAGCTCGGTTTTACACGAAGCAATCAAGGCTTTAGGTGACCGAATGGATGTTTCTCATAACCTCTTGAATTGCCGTATCCAGCAGGTCACCAAAAGCCTTGATCAAGTGAACCTCCATAGGCCAGCTCATCATTTTTTCAACCAAACTGAGTAGGGCATGTCGGAACACCTTAGCCCTGATCTCCAGCTCAGTGTGATGCAGGCTTGCAATGCTGCTTTTGTGCAGGCTATGCAACAGAGTCGTTATTTACAGCAGACAGTGGCGGCATATCCAACTGTGCTGTCACTGTCACGATTAACCTCCATGCCGACCTCTGCTGCATACCACTGCACGGCCACCTCAATTCCTTCCACAGGCGGACTCCACTACAGTGCCAACACCATGACGAGTGCAGTTGGACATCCCACCGCCAACACCGTGACCACCGCTGCTCCGGCTTGGACCTCCTCCACTGACACCACGATGCAGCAGGACCCTGGCATGGCTTTTCGGACCGGCCACACCACGATGCAGCAGGACCCTGCCATGGCTTTCAGGACCGCCCTAACCACGATGCAGCAGGACCCTGGCGTGGCTTTCAGGACCGGCCACACCACGATGCAGCAGGACTCTGGTGTTTCAGGACCACCCCCACCATGATGCAGCAGGACCCTGGCATGGCTTTCAGGACCGCCCCCACCACGATGCAGCAGGACCCTGGCATGGCCGAGCGCTCAACAAGCACAATGGACTGTGAGACAGTGCAGCCGGACCCTGACGGGTCTCCCGCCACCACGCTACAGCATATGAGCCCACCAAGACGTCCCCCTACCAGACTAAACCAAAAAAAAACTCAGAAAAAAAAACTCTTAGTATTCCTCCCCTTCACCTACCGATGTGTCTGTATTGTCAGTTTTGTATTACCCTTCCAGTGCGTCTCAAGCCTCTCATGTGTCAAGCCCCATCCTCGAACTTCCAGACCCTTCTAGTTTCATTGCCCCTTCTCCTGTCACCTCTGCGTCATCCACGGTTAGCCAGGCCTCAGTTCTTCACACCCCCCATTTACATCACTCTACCCCAAGCCGGCGCGGTACAAAAAAATAAGTTTTAGACTTTGTTAACAAAATAAAACAAGTTTGATTTGCCACAATTATGTTTAGTTTATTGTGTCTATCGCCGCCAGCAACGCACACCGTGCGCCAAGAAACTTCGCCACACACTTATTTTTTGGGCCACAGCATATCTCCAGTAGTTAAAAATACAAGGCTGCAGCTATATGTGTGACTTTCGTATATAGATATGAGGTGGCCCCAAAAATATAACATGTATCTCCATAATCTCTTTTTGTATATGCCTAGTGTGGCAGTATGAAGAGAAAATGGTGGAAATACAGTGCAGTCCTCTACTGAACAGGTCAGGTGTCCAAAAACTCGTAAGTTATGACACCTGACCTGTTGAGTAGATAACTTCCTTGTATAACCACCATTTTCTCTTCTTTATACATAATCTATTACACACCAATTGAGGGGACAATGGTTGTCACACTCTACATATCTATGCTCACCTGCCCAGGTGTCAGAAATAGTGAATTCATGAGCCTGTATATGTTCATCATGAATTCGATATTTCTGACACCTGACTTTATGAGTATAGATAGCGTGACAGTGATTGTCTCTCCATTTTGTGTCCAATGGATACATGAGAAGAGAATCATGACGCAATGACGTCAACAAGCTTACCAATAAAGCAACATGGCTGCCATTACTAGCAGTATGTGGCCAGTGTTTTATATCAGTATTTGTAAACCAAAACAAGGAGTGGAACAATTAATGTCAATTATGATATTAACATAATAACTAGCACCTCTGCCTGTATCACCCACTCCTGGTTTTGGATTACAAAAAATGATATTAAATACAGATCTAACTGCCTGTTTTTGGGCAACCATGGTTTGGAGAGGAAAAAGATAGGAGACACGGTCAACACAACGAACACTAAAGTTTATTAATGTGAAATATTATTTTCATTGTAGAAACTTAATGGTACAGATAAAGATACAACAGGACATTTACACAACATTGTCCTGCCATGACACCCGTCCAATATCTGAATCAAAATAGGCAGCAAATTGGTCCCGCATGAGACCAACGGCTGCAGTTGACCGCAGCGGGTGATGCTGGAAATCAGGCAGTGGGTGTGCAACTGGTTCATCCAGTTCAATGTGGGGTCGCTCCTTAGTAATTATGTAATTGTGGAGAACCACACAGGCTTTGACCACCTCGTCAACTGTTTCCACTTTTAGATTTATGGCTGATGCAAGAATGCGCCATTTAGCGACCAGAATGCCAAAGGTACACTCTACTGTTCTTCGGGCCCTGGTCAGTCTGTAGTTGAAGATCCTTCTAGTGTGGTCCAAGTCACGACTGGAATAGGGCTTCAGTAGATTTTCACACATCTAGAAGGCCTCATCCCCAACCATAACAAATGGCAGCGGTGGGCCTTGAGTGTTGGGGAGGGGCTGTAGAGGGGGAAAATTAAAATTGTTGCCATACACACGCCGGCCCATATTTGAGCTCTTGAAAGTCTGGGAATCGTTGCCACGGCCAAAAGCTCCAATGTCCACGGCGATGAAGCGACAGTCCGTATCAGCTATTGCCATGAGCACTACAGAAAAATATTTCCGGTCCTGGCAGGTTTGATAATGCGGATGTGCTTTCCATCCACTGCTCCTAAACAGTTGGGGAAATCACACACATTCCAGAATTTTTCTGCAATTTCACGCCACATGTCCGCGGTGGGTAGTGGTATAAACTCATCACGGAGTACATTCCATAAAGCCCGACAGGTGTCCACAACTATTCCGGACAGGGTGGATATTCCAAGCCGGTATTGGAAGTGGAGGGAAGATAAACTCTCCCCTGTGGCAAGAAATCTAGAAGAAAAACAAAAACAAAAAACAACATTACAATCTACTTTTTTATGGTGTGGTTAAAAAAAAAAAGAGGAAAATACACAAAAAATACATGTAAGAATAACCAAAATTTGGACTGTCATTGGTTTAGATTTTGAACATACCTTAATGTCAGCAGCAGACATTCCTCGGGTGGAATCGCTCTACGGAGCTGGGTGTCCTGTCGCCGTATGACTCCTTGGACACGAGACAGCAAAACCCGGAACGATTCTTGCGATATTCTCGTGTACTCCTGGAATTTCTCCGGGTTGGCATTCAGCTCGGCATAGAGCGTGTGATAGGCTCCACGGCTCTCACGCACTTCAATAATGGGGTGCCTCCAAAAACGCCTACGTTGTCTCCTTCTCCATCTTTCGCGGTTTCGGTCTTGCTCCCAATCAAAAGCACAGGCAAGAAACATCTTGAAGCTGAAATCCAGGTTGAAATAAAAGCTCTCCATGCGAAGATCCATCATGACACAGGATACAGTAGCAAGCTGTTAAAATTTCAGTAGC
Organism: Ranitomeya imitator; assembly: GCF_032444005.1. Taxonomy (NCBI): domain Eukaryota; kingdom Metazoa; phylum Chordata; class Amphibia; order Anura; family Dendrobatidae; genus Ranitomeya; species Ranitomeya imitator. The sequence continues at coordinate 628,325,251 of NC_091284.1, forward strand.
CCTAGGGTCTATATATAGAGAGCCCATCATATACGCCCTCTCTAGTCCCATTAGTGGTGTCTGGTTATCTTGTTTTTGCTCTTGCGAAATTTCTCTTCTTGCGCACAAAAAAGGCAAACACAGGAAAAAACGCATGTAAACGCGTACAAACGTTGCGTTTTTTTAGACGCATGCATTAATGCATGCGTCTAAAAACGCTGCGTTTGTACACGTTTACATGCGTTTTTTCCTGCACTTGCAGATGCGTTTAAAACGCTGCAGATCAAAACGCAAGTATGAAACCAGCCTTAGTGTAGCAAGTTGTGTGCAGCAAGTTTTGCGCATGGCGAGTTTTGCGCGTGGTGAGTTTTATGTGTGGTGCGTTTTGAGTATGTGCAAGTTTTGTGTGAGGCAACTTTTGCATGTGTTGCAACTTTTGTGCATGTGGCAATTTTTCTGTGTGTGCAAGTTTTGCGTGTGGCGAGTTTTCCATGAAGTGAGTTTTGCATGTGTGGCGAGTTTTGCGTGAGCCTAGTTTTGCATGTGGCGAGTTTTGCGCGTGGCGAGTTTTGAGCGCCGACTTTTGTGTTTCGACTTTTATGTGGCGAGGTTGGTGTATGTGTGGTGAAATGTGTGCTGAGGGTGGTATATGTGTTCAAGCACGTGGTAGTGTATGGCGCATTTTCTGTGTGTGTTCATATTCCCGTGTGTGGTGAATATCCCATGTCGGGGCCCCACCTTAGCAACTGTACGGTATATACTCTTTGGCGCCATCGCTCTCACTATTAAGTCCCCCTTGTTCATATCTGGCAGCCGTCAATTTGCCTCCAACACTTTTCCTTTCACTTTTTCCCCATTATGTAGATAGGGGCAAAATTGTTTGGTCAATTGGAAAGCGCGGGGTTAAAATTTCACCTCACAACATAGCCTATGACACTCTCAGGGTCCAGACATGTGAGTGTGCAAAATTCTGTGGCTGTAGCTGTGACGCCTCCAACACATTTCCTTTCACTTTTTCCCCATTATGTAGATAGGGGCGAAATTGTTTGGTGAATTGTAACGCGCGTGGTTAAAATTTCGCCTCACAACATAGCCTATGACGCTCTCGGGGTCCAGACGTGTGACTGTGCAAAGTTTTGTGGCTGTAGCTGCGATGGTGCAGATGCCAATCCCGGACATACATACATACATACATACATACATACATACACACATACACACACACATTCAGCTTTATATATTAGATATGTACCCCCATACTTGCATATGCTCCCTCTCCTTGTATATGCTCCCTCATCCATGTATATGTTCCCCCATCCTTGTATGTGCGCCCCCAATTAATGTGTATGCCCTTTTCTTGTGTATGTTCCGAAAGCTATGTATAAATCCCCCATCTTTGTATATGAACCCTTTTCCTATATATGCTTCCTCATCCTTGTATATCCTCTCCCATCCTTATATAAGCTCTCATCCATGTGCTTGCTCCCCCATCCTTGTGTATGCTCCCGCATCTTTGTATATGGCCCCCATTCTTGCATATGCTCCCCAATCTATGTATATGCTTCCCTCCTTGTATATGGTCCCCATCCTTGTATATGCCCCATTCTTGTATTTGCTCCCCATCTTTGTATATGATCTCTGATCCTTGTATATTCTGCCCATCCATGTATATTCCCCATCTTTGTATATGCCCTTCATGCTGGTATTTTTTCGCCATCCTGGTATATGCCTCGCCATTCTTGTATATGCTTCCCCAATCTTTGTATATGCAGCCCCATCCTTGTATATGCTCTCACAAGCCTTGTGTATGCCCCATCCTTGTATATGCCCCAATTCATGTATATGCTCCCCCATACTTGTGTTTGCTCCCCAGCCTTGTATATGCTTCCCCGATCCATGTATATGATTCTCCATCTTTGAATATACTCCCCCATCCTTGTATATGCTTCCCCAATCCAAGTATATGCTCACCCAATTCATGTATATGCTCTTCCAATCCATGTATATGCTCCTCCATCCTTGTATATGCTCCCTCATCCTGATATATGCTGCTTCATTCTTGTATGTGCTCCCCCATTCCATGTATATATTCCTCCAACCTTGTATGTTTCCACAATACAGGTCTATGCCCCCTCAATCCATGTAAATACTCCGCCAATCTTATTTATGTTTTCCCAATCCATGTACATGCCCCCCATCCTTGTATATGCTCCCTCATCCTGATCTATGCCCCCCATGCTGGTATCTCTGCCACCTTCCTGGTATACGTCTCCTATCCTGCCAATGCCGCTGCTGTTCAAAGCATAGGAAAAAAACATAATAAACACTCCTACTCACCTTCCTTTATCTACCCCACTGCACCGTCTTCTGAAGTCAGCAACCGCCTTCAGCGTCCAAGCCACAGATGCACATGACATCACTGACATGTACCCAGTGTATTCTGATGTCTGCTGCTGGCCTATGTTTGGCCTGTAGCGTGTATTGCTGTGCATTGAACCGGCAAGTTCATGCGCTGCAATACACTTCAGCTAGATGTCTGCGATGATGCAGATCCAGCTGAAATAGGACCTGGTGTCACGTTCCCACAGGGAGAATTCTGCATGTCATAGGTTCGCCACCACAGGATCTTCTATATATCTTATATAGCTGTGCGCCCTAAGCTCGCTTTGTTTGATTGCATGTTTTATGCTCACCTTATGGTGGGTCTTCCTTTTTGGGCTTGCACGCGTTCTATTTGGAATATAACTATGTATCTTATGTGCATTTTCTTATATTGATTGTTTTACTATATTCTCTTAGGTTCGGGTTGTGGTCAGTCAGTGCTGTCTGCCATGGACTGGGAGGCTCGAGAAGCCGCATGGCGGGCTCAATCCATGGATATTTTTTCATCGGGGGAACAGATTTCACCAGATTCTGATTTTAATAAACTTACTTCGGAGCTAACAGGGGCACACCGGGCTGGGATTAGACTCTGGTGGAATATTCGTAGTCTTGAGGAGTATGTTAAATTGGGTATCGCTCCTCGTGGCCTTAGGGTGTCCATCTTTCCGGCGTGGGAGCCCTCCTCTGGGTTTCGTGACACATGGGAGCAAGGTCTATTAAAATGCTCCAGTATCATTATGCACATGCTTTTGGAACATGATCGAGAACTCCTGGTTAAAACCAAAGGCCATATCAAAGACTTGGAAGCGAAGTTGGCGAATTTCGATGATGTCAAACAAGTGCAGCCTTTCAGGGTCAAACTTAAGGAGGGTCTAGATAAGTATGACCATGAGGTGATGTCTAAGAAGAAGTCCAAATTTTTTAGGGATCGCAATGACTTCGACTCTAAAAAAGCCTTTAAATGGAAACACCAGGGGAATAGGAGACAAGGCTTCCAGCCCCAAAAAGTTAATGATACCAAACAAATTACTATGACAGGAACAACTGGCACGTCAGAGAGTGATTTTTTATCTTCAGTAGAAAGCGATCCCGACACCGGACTCGAAGGGGGCGGAGGCGCCGTATTCCTGCCTCCACGGACCACGAGATACGGGGGTCGTCAGCCCACGTTCCAGAGGCCCTACAGGGCCCAACGCAAATGATGACCTCAAGATCCCGAATCGATTCCGCTGCCCCTACCCAGGTACCTTGTGATACGCTACAGGTTGTTAATTTGTCAGACCATATTTTGTCCCCTAGTGAACTATCTGTACTACAACGGGGTTTGACTTTCTCCCTGGTCCATGAGTTGGACAAGTTTACGGTAGTGAAGGACCTGTACTTATTTTGCAGACGTCTTCTTTTACAGGTGTTACACAGTAGACCACACATGACAGAGGGACTTGAACAGACAAACCAACAAGTCTTCCGTGACCTCCTACAACTTTTGCAAGAAAACAGCCCTGATGATGGTAAGGACTCTTGCTTTTTTAAAAATAAATCCAAGGTAGCTCCACCGTTTTCTCTAGTCCCTGCCATTCGAGTGTTTTTTGAACTCGCTAAACGGGATATTGTAGCCCTACGGCCCGGTAGACCTTTGTTGGGCAACCTCAGTGGTGACGAGAGGCAAGCCCTTAGAGATCTTAGGTCCAATACCAACTTTCTTATCAAAGAAGCGGATAAGGGGGGCAATGTGGTCCTTTGGCCACACTCCCTTTATTTAGAAGAGGCACACCGTCAGCTTGGGAATGGTCGATTCTACAGGAAACTGCCGTCAGACCCTACGGCTGTATTTGCAGGGAAGTTTATCTTCTGGAGAGGGCGAGGGATCTTGGCATTATTAGCCATCACGAGTTTGAGTTCATGTGGATAGAGGTCCCTGTTACAGCAACATTCTACAAGCTACCCAAGATTCACAAAGATCCACAGAGACCTCCTGGCCGTCCCATTGTGGCTGGTATTGGGGGTCTCTGTGAAAAAGCTTGCATGTATGTGGACCACTTTTTGCAGCCCCTAACCAGAAACTTACCATCATTTGTCCTGGATACATCACACTTCATCCGTATTTGTCGGGCAGTATCTTTACCTTCCAATTTTTTATTGGTTACATGCGACGTTGAGTTGCTCTATTACAATATTAGTCATGATGACGGAATTAGTGCCACTCTGCACTTCCTTGACCAATTGGGGCATTTGGATCGAATGCACGATTCCCTAATAGTCGATTTGCTTGACTTCATTATGAGGCACAATTTCTTCCTGTTTGATAGGTCCTACTATCTTCAAGTCTCAGGGGTGGCCATGGGGGCGCGTTGTGCCCCGGCCATCGCCAATCTTTTTTTAGGTTGGTGGGAGGCCACCATGGTGTACCCCTTGGAGGAGTTTAAGCGGCACGTTTGCCATTGGAGTCGATATATCGATGATATTTTTTTCATTTGGACGGGCAGTATTGATGAGTGTCACAATTTTATCACTTCTCTCAACAGGAATTCCCATAATATTGTGTTGACATATTCCTTTTCCTCTACTGTAGTGACCTTTCTGGACCTGCAGGTGATGGTCAGGGATGGCTCTCTTTATACCAAATTATTTCGGAAACTGACTGCTACCAACAGTCTCCTGGATTATAGGAGCTTTCATCCTACACATACCAGGAATGGGGTTCCTGTTGGACAGTTCCTGAGAACTCGAAGAAATTGTACCTCGGACGAGGATTTTCATCAAGAAGCTCTCAACTTGACCAATCGGTTTTGTCAAAGACACTACCCACGGAGAAGCTTCTCTGCAGCCTTCCAGCGGGCTAATGTGCATACTCAGGAGTCACTGCTGGTGCCTCAGAACAAGGTACGGGACAGTAAGCCCAGATGTGTTACCAGTTATAATAATAATTGGTCACAGATTAGAACCATTTTGCAAAGGCATTGGGGCATTCTTACCACTGACCTGTCTACTTCAAGGGTTGTGGGTGACCGACCACAACTTGCAGCCAGAAGAGCCCCTAATTTCAGAGATCTCCTGACGAATAGCCACTATAAAAGGCAAACTATCAGGCTTAATCGGGGTATTGATCTCCGTGGGTCATTCGCATGTGGGAACTGTAACATTTGTCCATATATGTGTCCCACTAGAGACCATTTTGTGAACCTTACCAACCAGAGTAGACATAGGTTATGTGCCTATATTAACTGTAAAACGACCTTTGTTGTTTATGCCCTCATCTGCCCTTGCCAGCGAGTCTACGTTGGCCAGACTTCTCAGGAGTTACGGCGCAGAATACAAAAACATTTCTCCACCATCAATCTGGCACGCAGTGACTCCTTGAAGGGCAAAGTACTCACCCCGGTAGCATCTCATTTTTTGGTCCATCATGATGGCCGGACTTTGGGTGCTAAAATCATTGGACTGGATAGAGTACGAACAACTAATAGGGGTGGCGCATACGGACAATTACTTCTGCGTATGGAGGCGAGATGGATTTTTAATCTTGGTTCCATTACTCCCGTAGGTTTAAACAAAGAGCTGTTATTTATGGGATTCCTTGGATGAATATTCCCTCATGTGTTGGTCTACCGTTGATGGGCCTGGTTGTGGAGGTCTTGGCCCACTTTGGAAACTGCCTTTTTCCATCCTTCACCACAAACTTGGTATACTCACTATCGTCTTCCTGCTTGGACCATGGACTCTGTAGGTTCTAGTGTGTGTTTTTTCAGCTGGGTTCATTCCTTATGCCCAATTATCTCTATGGACGTTATTTGAATTTCTACCTTGTTTATTCTGGGCTCTTTTAAGTCCTGATTCGTCCTTTGTATTTAGGGGCCTTTTTTCTACTCATATACTATACTGGTCCAAGGGGTACTATTGTCAAATATAACAACATATAATATGGGTATTGGCTCATGGGGGGTGTTGCTTTTCAGCACTGCGCACACTTGGCCATAATGGTTCCTTCTTTCTCTACTATACTGGTTCAAGGGGTATTATCGTCAAGTATAACAACATAATATATGGATGTTGGCTCATGGGGGGTGCTTTTTTTCAGCACTGCGCACACTTGACCATAATGGTCCTTCTCTCCCCTACTATTTTTCAATGATAGGGATATAACATGCTGTATGTATCGTATATATTTTTGTATCAGTGTATTTCTCTATAAAATATAAACTGTTTAACTCTGTATATGTTACATTGTTTTTCCATTTATTATAATTATTATTCTGTCAAATAAAGTTATATCTTGGTACTATGGGGATTGCCTCAATAATTCCATCTAATTTTTATTTGTGAGGCTTTGAGTTGGTGTGCGTGCGTGAATGCCCCAGGGGGATGTCTGGCCTTATTTGACTGTTTTATGTGTGTGTGTGTTTCGGGTCTGCTATGATTTAATATACCTTCATTTGGGATCTCAGGCAGATCCAAACAAGCCCGACGTAGTTCTATCATCTTGCCTTATTTTGTCCTGCACTAAGTGCCATATGTGTCTGTGTTTTTTCCCCCCCCCCTCTTTTTAGGTGTTAACAGCGGTAAAAGCGCCTTGTTTTTGGGTGCATATACCTATAGGTGCCACTTTTATGGCTTGGAATACCCGGCGTAGTTCCCATGGATCAGCAGGGAGTTACATGCTTTACATCTCTATGCATGTACTCATTTGTGCTACGCTCCACTTACAGTTGTTTCTGCCCCTTGGTTTATTGACGCCGGTCCCTATATGGTGTGCTTCACATCTAGCACTACTTTACTGTTTAGTAGTTGCTCCTATTCTCGGTCTTCGGTGGACCGGTCACTGCGCATGCTTCTAGACCCTGGTTTCATTGGTCCTCGTCGGCGCCTGCGCAGTGCGCCGATCTCCGCTCTTCTCCTCTGCGCATAATTGCGCTGTACTATCAGGACTCAACAGACCTCCTGTCTTCAGGTATTTGGTCCGTCTGTGTCTCCTGTCCGCCGGTCCCTATGCGCATGTCTGCGCTGGTTTTTACACGTGTACGCACCTATTTATGGTCGGCATTGACTTCCGGTTTTGCGGTGTCTGTGTTAGCACACCGGAACCTTATCTGCGATCTGGCATTTACTATTTAAGGCTGGTGCACGGGTCAGCACGCATCTCCCCTGACGAAGCCTGGTCCGCCGGGCGATACGCGTGGGGCATCACGTCACCAGGTGGTATTTATATGGGAGGTTTCTCCCGCTTATATGGTGTGCCTCAGTTATACTATTATGTATAGGTGACCCGTCTATCTGCCTTTTTGGCTCGTTGCTGTCTAGTTAAACTGCTTTGGACAGTTTTTTGTGCTTGCTATTGCTTGCTTGCTCTGTATTGTGGCTGCGGCCATATGAGCTATTTTTTGCACTGTCCTTCTGTGACTATACCTTTGCGCAACACCCCATGAGCCATTGGTTTCTTTGGGTTACCTGATTATACTGAGTCATTATATGTGTTTCCTGTGTGTTCTTGATGTTGTTTTCATGTTTTTAATTATGTTTTTATGGTCTATGTTGTGTGTTTTGATCTGTTAATAAAATCAGCCTATGTCTATTTTTATATTTACTTATTGGATGGTGTGCATTTCTGTACAGTAATACTTTTTCTTTTGGTCTACCTGTTCAGTTTTCTATTACTGTTTTTTGCACCCTCAGGATCTTCTATATATCTTATATAGCTTTGCGCCCTAAGCTCGCTTTGTTAGGTTCGCCACCACAGACCCTAGGCATTAATATCCATAAAAAGGGATAATAATTATAATAGTAATAAATAAAAACGAGTAAAAAAATATAATGACCACACACAGTCCATCAATCGATAGAAGAACAATAGCAGACATTATAAATGCATGGGACAGGTGTTCTAAGTCATTTTTTAGGAGAAAATGGGGATATTGCTTTAGCTTCTATATGCAAATTGCCTATTCAGAGAAAAAGAGGACTTGAACTCTAGAGCGCCACCTATTGGAAGTAGCGATTCTACAAGTCACAATCAACCCTTTAATGAGTCTTGCAATATGACTTAGGATAAGAGCCAAATCAGTATCTCAATTCGCAGACACGGTGTTTCAGGCTGTTGACCCTCGTCAGTGCAAAGCATGAGAATTGATTTGGCTAGGCGAGAGGCTCTGGACTGAGGTCTAAGGAGTAAGGTTTCTCCTTGTAGAGAGTGACATACCAGCTCTGGCTTATCAAGGTAAGGAGGCTTACTCGCCGTGCAATGCTCCTCTTGAAAAATTAATATGCAAATTACCTCTTCAGAGAAAAAGAGGACTTGAACTCTATAGCGCCACCTACTGAAAGTAGCGATCCTTCACAATCAACCCTTTAACGAGTCTTGCAATATGACTTAGGATAAGAGCCAAATCAGTATCTCAATTTGCAGACACGGTGTTTTGGGCTGTTGACGCTCCTCAGTGCAAAGCATGAGAACCGATTAGCTTCTATAATCACCTATTGAAGATTCTGTTTTAAAGTACTTTCACATGACTAGTGACTATCAAGCCATCGAGTGCACCACATTCTCTTTACCAGCTATTCCATTAACATCACGGCTAAAGATTTAAAGTGTTTTGCCACAGAAATGAAAAGCAATGTGAACTACGTAATCTATGATTAAATGCCATTATATAAAAACTCTTTGTGCTTAAAGCTTTACATAGTTTCCTATAATCAAAAGATAAAAGAGATGGAATGCACACAGAATTATGCTCCTGGATGGCAAATCATGCTTAGGTTTGACACCACATTAGCAGCAACATTTGAACAAACAAATGCACGCATAAAAGTAGCAAATAAATAATGTGTGATAAATGGTCGTGGAGGCAAACCAGAGAATGGCACATTAATGCATTTACTCTCTTAATGTGCATAGAGATGGGGCACCTAGAGTTCTCATTTAATTGCTTAATGAAAGATTAAACTATTGAGCATTTAAATACTTGAACTTGTCCTAGTTAACAGTTAAAATTAAAGCATATGTTATAGAAGACAGTTTTTAGAATATGGAAAAAAGCTGTATATTGGCAATTTAAGTTCTTAGTTTTTTTTTTTAGCAAAAATGGATCTAGCATACAAAGAAATTACGAAACTGCTGCACATTTGTTGTTGATTTAAAGAAATTATTAATTGTGAATGAAGAATGAGAATGAAGTATCAACTACAATAGTCGAGCCCTTTGTTTCCTTTCCAAATTTCAGATGGCTAGTAATGATGAAGCGATTGTAGAACTGAGTGATATGTCATCATTTGATTATATTAAATACAGCAATATAACAATGCTTAGATACAGCAATATGAAAACAGAAACAAAGGAATATTGATGGTAGCATGGTGATGACATACTAGTAAAAGGAAAAATCACATGAAAATTACATCCCTGCAACCAAGAAACTGGACATACAGTGGGTACGTAAAGTATTCAGACCCTTTAAATTTTTCACGCTTTGTTTCATTGCAGCCATTTGGTTAATTCAAAAAAGTTCTTTTTTTTTAATTGATGTACACTCTGCACCCCATCTTGACTGAAAAAAACAGAAACCTGGAAATTTTTGCAAATTTATTAAAAAAGGAAAACTAAAATATCACATGATCATAAGTATTCAGACCCTTTGTTTAGACACTCATATTTAAGTCAAATGCTGTCCATTTCCTTGTGGTCCTCCCTGAGATGGTTCTACTCCTTCATTGGAGGCCAGCTGTATTTAAATTAACTGATAGGACTTGATTTGAAAAGGCACATGCCTGTCTATATAAGACCTCACAGCTCACAGTGCATGTCAGACCAAATGAAAATCATGAGGTCAAAGGAACTGGACAAGGAGCTCGGGACAGAATTGTGGCAATGTACAGATCTGGCCAAGGTTACAAAAGAATTTTTGCAGTCTTCAAAGTTCCCAAGAGCACAGTGGCCTCCATAATCCTTTCATGAAAGTAGTTTGGGACCCCCAGAAGTCTTCCTAGTCTTCCTAGACATGGCCGTCTAGCCAAACTGAGCAATCATGGGAGAAGAGCCTTGATGAGAGAAGTAAAGAAGAACCCCAAGATCACTGTGGCTGAGCTCCAGAGATGCAGTAAGGAGATGGGAGAAAGATCCACAAAGTCAACTATCACTGCAACCCTCAAACCAGTCTTGACTTTAGGGCAGAGTGGCCCTATGGAAGTCTCTCCTCAGTACAAGACATATGAAAGCCAGCATTGAGTTTGCTAAAAAAACAGAAGGACTCCCAGGCTATGAGAAGTAAGATTCTCTGGTCTGATGAGACGAAGATAGATTGGTGATAATTGTAAGCGGTATGTGTTGAGAAAACCAGGCACTGCTCATCACCTACCCAATACTATCCGAACAGTGAAACATGGTGGTGGCAGCATCATGCTATGGGGGTGTTTTTCACCTGTAGGGACAAGACGACTGGTTGCCATTGAAGGAAACATGAATGTAGCCAAGTACAGAGATATCCTGGATGAAAACCTTTTCCAGAGTGCTCTGGACCTCAGACTTGGTCGAAGGTTCAACTTACAGCAAGTCAATGACCCTGAGCACAGCTAAAATAGCAATGGAGTGGAGTCAGGACAACTCTGTGATCATTCTAGACTGGCCCAGGCAGAGCACTGACCTAAACCCAATTGAGCATCTCTGGAGAGACCTGAAAATGTCTGTCCACCAACGTTCACCATCCAACCTGAAGGAACTAGAGAGGATCTGCAAGGAAGAATGGCAGAGGATCCCAAATCCAGGTGTGAAAAACTAAGCAAAAAAATGCTTCTACTCAATACTGAGCAAAGGGTCTGAATACTTTTGACCATATGATATTTCAGTTTTTCTTTTTGAATACATTTGCAAAAATTTCTACATTTCTGGGTTTTTTTTCATTCAAGGTGCAGAGAGTGTACATTAATGAGAAAAAAATTACCTTTTTTGAATTTACCAAATGGCTGCAATGAAACAAAGAGTGAAAAATGTAAAGGGGTCTGAATATATGGACAGTCTGAAATATACAAAGGGAAAAAGAAATGGAGGCTGGCTGTGAAGTCCAAGCGTAATGTGGTGAAACATCAATGGTAGTTTATTAAATTACATTACATTAGGTGACAATAACAGAAAGAGCACATCAATGTACACAACAATTTAAAATATAACACTAGTAGAAAGAACGCGGCAACACTCACCGGACCTGTGATCAAGTCTTGTCTTTATTAGAAAGCACGTGGACCCGTAGAAGCGCCGGTTTGGCGTGAAACGGCCGTTGTCCTTTTCCCGCTCACCTCCTTTGCTCCTCCACTCCCCTGTGCCATGAAGATGGTTCTACATGCTTTCTAATAAAGACAAGACTTGATCACAGGTCCGGTGAGTGTTGCCGCGTTCTTTCTACTAGTGTTATATGGTATGTTCCTTTTTTTCTACGCGAGCACCTCCCGAGACTGTCAGTGTTCCATCATTAAGGACTGAGTGTGTACCGAACCTCACTTCAGGCTGTGCTGCTGCGTTTTTCTTTTTTCTTTTTTCGTACAACTATTTAAAAAGTTAAAAACAGGGCTGCACACCCAGACATGAAGATTACGATGGTCAAGAGGGAAAGATAGGGGTGAGTACCAATTACTACAAATAAGTGGATAAATTTACAAGGATGTAAAAATATTGATATATAAAGAGACCAAAGATTGTATAAAGTGCATACAGGTAGTAATGAGTGATAAAGTGCTAGTGCAAAACATCTACAGTAGGTGTCACTATAGAGCCATGGTATTGCTATATATAATCATATTGTTAATATTAAGGCGCAATGAGATGACATATTAGCTGTGTATACAAGAAGTAATAAAGGAGGAACCATTGAATTTTGTAAATAATCAGAAATGTAAGAGTAATGGTACTTACAAGGATAGTGTGTGACTCCCTCACCATGACTGCATAACTTGGAACATATGGAGAATTTCATCATAGGCCTAACTCTAGATTTCCGGCTAAAAAAATTGCACTTTTTTGCATAAAAATAATGTAACTGTTAGGGCTAGCGGAACGCACCAAATAATAAGACAGATAGAGTATGGTGCGTTCGCAGCCCGGGGTCCACCGTGCAGAGATGGAACCTGCTGCCAAGTAATGACGGACTATATGGCGGTACTCATAAGAATACACACGTGGGTTAAACTTCACCCAGCGTGAAGGAAGCGATCCTGTTGCGTCACAGGATCGCGGTACCGCACATAGAGCGCGAGCAAGTAGTCAGCGAACTCAACCCCAACTAGGATTGAAGTCCGATTAGACCCTTGCTGGCACAACACCGCAACTGGGTGTGTAAGGAAGCTAAATAACAATATTAGGGCACAAGAGTGCATGCGGTGCCGCACTGACGAACGCCACTAACCACCAAGGCTTGGGTAAGGAAAGCACAGAGGAAGTGCACGGCGCCGTACTGGCGGTCACAGCAACTGGACGCTGTAATGTGTGATTCGTGCTGTAGGATAAGTCGAGCGCTAGATAGCAACCATACACCTTCCGCGAACAGACATTCAATAGGGAAGGGGTATCCAAGGACGACTTGCACTCACAACAAACACAAGTAAGCAAATGTACACTAGCGCATGGCCGTGCAGTCATGCGCAGTTTATATAGTTGCAGCACAAGAAGTGGCCACAGAAACTTTGCCCTTCCAAGACCTGCCAAGAGGACCAATGGAATGTGCTGCAGAGCCTGAGCACATGACCCTCGATCTCCAACGGGAGATCTTGCCCTGGGCATGCTCAGTGTGTGCAGACAAGGACTTAGTCCCAGAGAAGTCCGCTCGCTGCTGACCAGCACTGGCTTTAATGGCAGAAGCTGAAGAAGCAGCAGTAACTCTCTGTACAGAGTGAGACTGAGCAAGACGCTGGGACCGACTTCCCTGCTGAGCAGACTCCACTGCGGCTGGATAAGAATGGGAGACCGCAGCAGGGATGGCTCGAGATTCCCCCTGTGCAGAAGCGGGAACTCGAGACCTAACATGGCCCCCCCCTCCTTGGGCCTCGCTACGCTCGAAGGCAGCAATGAGCTGTGGGGCCCGAATGTTTTCAGCAGGCTCCCATGACCTGTCCTCTGGGCCATAACCCTTCCAATCCACCAGATAGAACTTTTTGCCGCGTACCACCTTGCACCCCAAAATAGCGTTCACCTCGTAATTGTCCGTAGACGAACCCGATGTCCCGGCAGATGACTCGGAAAACCGGGACATGTATACGGGTTTCAAGAGGGACAAATGAAAGGTGTCGGTGATAACCAAGCGTGGAGGAAGAGCCAAACGGTAGACCACAGGATTAACCCGTTCGAGAACCTTGAAGGGACCCAAGTAGCGAGGAGCAAACTTAGTGGACTCAACTCGCAGCCTGATGTTACGGGCAGAGAGCCACACCAAGTCGCCAGGAGCAAAGGTCGGAGCGGGGCGCCGATGAACATCTGCGGAGGACCTCATTCTCTCCTTTGAGGCCCGAATGGCATCCTGTGTGCGGTCCCAAATGTCCAGTGCCTCCACAGCCCAGTCTGCCACCCTGGAGTCAGCAGAAGACACAGGCATGGGCACAGGAACACGCGGATGCTGGCCGTAATTTAGGAGGAATGGAGTCTGACCGGTGGAGTCGGCTAAGGCATTGTTAAGTGCAAACTCTGCCCACGGTAGCAAGGATGCCCAGTCATCCTGCCTGGCAGAAACAAAATGTCGTAAATATGTGACCAAGGTCTGGTTGGCCCTCTCTACCAACCCATTCGTCTCGGGATGATATGCCGAAGAGAGATTCAACTCAATACTGAGTAGACGACAAAGCTCTCTCCAGAATCGAGACGCAAACTGGGGACCCCGGTCACTAACAATTTTGTCTGGCATACCGTGTAGGCGAAAGATATGCTTGACGAACAAGACAGCCAACGCCCGTGCAGAAGGTAGCCGTGGAAGAGGCACCAAGTGCACCATTTTGGAAAAATGGTCGGTGATCACCCAGATAATGGTGCAGTTACGAGACTTGGGTAAGCCCACCACAAAGTCCATCCCGACCATCTCCCAGGGCCTGTCCGCCACCGGCAGAGGATAAAGCAAACCAGCTAGCCGTTGCCGAGGAGTCTTGTTCTTGGCACAAGAGACACACGCCCGAACATACTCTGCGACATCACGAGCCATATGCGGCCACCAGTATGTCCTCGCCAGTAACTCAGATGTCCTTTTGGTACCAAAATGTCCACCCACCCTGGACGAGTGTGCCCAAGAGAGAACCTCCGGTCGCAAACTGGATGGTATAAAAGTCTTGCCCGGAGGCACAGACTCTAGCGAAACCGGGGCCACAGTTTTCAAGCTCTCGGTGGGGACAATAAGCCGAGGCTCCTCCTCCTCCTCCGCAGATGACACATCGGAGCGAGAGAGAGCGTCGGCCCGAATGTTCTTCTCCCCAGAAAGAAAATGGAGGGTGAAATGAAACCGGGAGAAGAATAAGGACCATCTGGCCTGGCGAGAATTCAACCGCTGGGCTGTCTGCAGGTACACCAAATTTTTATGGTCTGTGAAGACTTGGAAGGGAAAACGTGCTCCCTCCAAGAGATGTCTCCACTCCGAGAAAGCCAACTTTATGGCTAGCAACTCCCTGTCCCCGATGGAATAATTCCTCTCTGCTGGTGAGAAGGTCTTGGAGAAAAAGAAGCAAGGATGCTTCCGACCTTGAGCATCCTTTTGGAAGAGGACTGCTCCAGCACCAACAGAAGAGGCATCCACCTCCATGATAAATGGCTTATCAACATCGGGACGATGTAGGATGGGAGCGCTAGCGAAGTGTGACTTTATAGAGTTAAAGGCCTTGGAGACCTCCTCAGACCACAATTTGGGATTCGCCCCCTTCTTGGTGAGGGCAACCAAATTAGCTACCAAAGTTGAGAAGTGCGGAATGAACTGGCGATAATAATTAATGAACCCCATAAAGCGCTGCACCGCTTTAAGAGAATGTGGTTCCTGCCAGTCCATCACAGCCTGTAGTTTGGCAGGATTCATAGCCAATCCCTGGGCAGAGATGATGTAGCCTAGGAAAGGTAAGGACTCCTGCTCAAACATACACTTCTCCAACTTGGCATAGAGGGAGTTTGCCCGTAGGAGGTCGAAGACTTTGCAAACATCTCTCCGGTGGGAGTCAATATCTGGAGAGTAGATGAGAATATCATCCAGATAGACTACGACCGAGGTGGAAAGCATATCCCGGAAGATATCGTTCACAAAGTCTTGGAAAACGGCTGGGGCATTACAGAGCCCGAAGGGCATCAACAGATATTCATAGTGCCCATCCCTGGTGTTAAAAGCCGTCTTCCATTCGTCCCCCTCACGGATGCGAATCAGGTTGTAAGCACCCCGCAGATCTAGTTTAGTAAATACCCTTGCTCCCCGAAGCCTATCGAAGAGCTCAGATATCAAGGGCAAAGGATACTTATTTTTAACGGTGATGGCATTAACCCCTTCCCGACCTGTGACACAGCGTATGCGTCATGAAAGTCGGTGCCAATCCGACCTGTGACGCATATGCTGTGTCACAGAAAGATCGCGTCCCTGCAGATCGGGTGAAAGGGTTAACTCCCATTTCACCCGATCTGCAGGGACAGGGGGAGTGGTAGTTTAGCCCAGGGGGGGTGGCTTCACCCCCTCGTGGCTACGATCGCTCTGATTGGCTGTTGAAAGTGAAACTGCCAATCAGAGCGATTTGTAATATTTCACCTAAAAAAATGGTGAAATATTACAATCCAGCCATGGCCGATGCTGAAATATCATCGGCCATGGCTGGAAATACTAATGTGCCCCCACCCCACTCCTCCGATCGCCCCCCCAGCCCCCCGATCTGTGGCCCGCTCCCCTCCGTCCTGTGCTCCGCTCCCCCGTCCTCCTGTCCGCTTCCCCCGTGCTCCTATCACACCCCCCCGTGCTCCAATCAAACCCCCCCGCGCTCCAATCAAACCCCCCCGCACTCCGATCCCCCCCCGTGCTCCGATCCACCCCCCCTGCACACCGATCCACCTGCCCGCACACCGATCACTCTCCCCCATGCTCCGATCCCTCCCCCCCGTGCTCCGACGCCCCCCCGTGCCCTGATCTCCCCCCCCTGTGCCCTGATCTCCCCCCCTTATACTTACCGATCCTGGCGGGGTCCGTCCGTCTTCTTCCCCGGGCGCCGCCATGTTCCAAAATGGCGGGCGCATGCGCAGTGCGCCCGCCGAATCTGCCGGCCGGCAGATTCGTTCCAATGTGAATTTTGATCACTGTGATATAATCTATCACAGTGGTCAAAATAAAAAAACAGTAAATGACCCCCCCCATTTGTCCCCCATAGATAGGGACAATAATAAAATAAAGAATTTTTTTTTTTTTTCACTAAGGTTGGAGTTAGAACTAGGGTTAGGGTTAGGGGTAGGGTTAGGGGTAGGGGTAGGGTTAGGGTTAGGGGTAGGGGTAGGGGTAGGGTTAGGGGTAGGGGTAGGGGTAGGGTTAGGGGTAGGGGTAGGGGTAGGGGTAGGGTTAGGGTTAGGGGTAGGGGTAGGGTTAGGGTTAGGGTTTCGGTATGTGCACACGTATTCTGGTCCTCTGCGGATTTTTCCGCAGCGGATTTGATAAATCCGCAGTGCTAAACCGCTGCGGATTTATGGCAGATTTACCGCGGTTTTTCTGCGCATTTCACTGCGGTTTTACAACTGCGATTTTCTATTGGAGCAGTTGTAAAACCGCTGTGGAATCCGCAGAAAGAAGTGACATGCTGCGGAATGTAAACCGCTGCGTTTCCGTGCAGTTTTTCCGCAGCATGTGTACAGCGATTTTTGTTTCCCATAGGTTTACATTGAAATGTAAACTCATGGGAAACTGCTGCGGATCCGCAGCGTTTTCCGAAGCGTGTGCACATACCTTTAGAATTAGGCTATGTGCACACGGTGCGGATTTGGCTGCGGATCCGCAGCGGATTGGCCGCTGCGGATCCGCAGCAGTGTTCCATCAGGTTTACAGTACCATGTAAACCTATGGAAAACCAAATCCGCTGTGCCCATGGTGCGGAAAATACCGCACGGAAACGCTGCATTGTATTTTCCGCAGCATGTCAATTCTTTGTGCGGATTCCGCAGCGTTTTACACCTATTCCTCAATAGGAATCCGCAGGTGAAATCCGCAGTAAATCCGCAGGTAAAACGCAGTGCCTTTTACCCGCGGATTTTTCAAAAATGGTGCGGAAAAATCTCACACGAATCCGCAACGTGGGTACATAGCCTTAGGGTTAGGGTTCGGTTGGAATTAGGGTTGTGGTTAGGGTTAGGGGTGTGTTGGGGTTAGGGTTGTGGTTAGGGTTACGGCTACAGTTGGGATAAGGGTTAGGGGTGTGTTGGCGTTAGAATTGAGGGGTTTCCACTGTTTAGGCACATCAGGGGGTCTTCAAACGCAACATGGCGCCACCATTGATTCCAGCCAATCTTTTATTCAAAAAGTCAAATGGTGCTCCTTCCCTTCCGAGCCCCGACGTGTGCCCAAACAGTGGTTTACCCCCACATATGGGGTATCAGTGTACTCAGGACAAACTGGGCAACAATTACTGGGGTCCAATTTCTCCTGTTACCCTTGAGAAAATAAAAAATTGCTTGCTAAAACATCATTTTTGAGGAAAGAAAAATGATTTTTTATTTTCACGGCTCTGCGTTGTAAACGTCTGTGAAGCACTTGGGGGTTCAAAGTGCTCACCACATATCTAGATAAGTTCCTTGGGGGGTCTAGTTTCCAAAATGGGGTCACTTGTGGGGGGTTTCTACTGTTTAGGCACACCAGGGGCTCTGCAAACGCAACGTGACGCCCGCAGACCATTCCATCAAAGTCTGCATTTCAAAACGTCACTACTTGACTTCCGAGCCCCGACATGTGCCCAAACAGTGGTTTACCCCCACATATGGGGTATCAGCGTACTCAGAACAAACTGGGCAACAATTACTGGGGTCCAATTTCTCCTGTTACCCTTGAGAAAATAAAAAATTGCTTGCTAAAACATCATTTTTGAGGAAAGAAAAATGATTTTTTATTTTCACGGCTCTGCGTTGTAAACGTCTGTGAAGCACTTGGGGGTTCAAAGTGCTCACCACATATCTAGATAAGTTCCTTGGGGGGTCTAGTTTCCAAAATGGGGTCACTTGTGGGGGGTTGCTACTGTTTAGGCACACCAGGGGCTCTGCAAACGCAACGTGACGCCCGCAGACCATTCCATCAAAGTCTGCATTTCAAAAGTCACTACTTCCCTTCTGAGCCCCGACGTGTGCCCAAACAGTGGTTTACCCCCACATATGGGGTATCAGCGTACTCAGGAGAAACTGGACAACAACTTTTGGGGTCCAATTTCTCCTGTAACCCTTGGGAAAATAAAAAATTCTGGGCTAAAAAATTATTTTTGAGGAAAGAAAACGTATTTATTATTTTCACTGCTCTGTGTTATAAACTTCTGTGAAGCACTTGGGGGTTCAAAGTGCTCACCTCACATCTAGATAAGTTCCTTTCGGGGTCTAGTTTCTAAAATGGGGTCACTTGTGGGGGGTTTCTACTGTTTAGCCACATCAGGGGCTCTGCAAACGCAACGTAACGCC
The DNA here is from genome assembly GCF_032444005.1 of Ranitomeya imitator. Lineage (NCBI taxonomy): Eukaryota > Metazoa > Chordata > Amphibia > Anura > Dendrobatidae > Ranitomeya > Ranitomeya imitator. The sequence goes on from NC_091284.1 coordinate 628,344,227, forward strand.
CGCAGAGCATTCCATCAAAGTCTGCATTTCAAAATGTCACTACTTGACTTCCGAGCCCCGACATGTGCCCAAACTGTGGTTTACCCCCACATATGGGGTATCAGCGTACTCAGGAGAAACTGTACAACTTTTGGGGTCAAATTTCTCCTGTTACCCTTTGGAAAATAATAAATTGCAGGCTAAAAAATCATTTTAGAGAAAATAAAATTTTTATTTTATTTTCATGGCTCTGGGTTATAAACTTCTGTGAAGCACTTGGAAGTTCAAAGTCCTCACCACACATCTAGATTAGTTCCTTTGGGGGTCTAGTTTCCAAAATGGGGTCATATGTGGGGGATCTCCAATGTTTAGGCACACAGGGGCTCTCCAAACGTGACATGGTGTCCGCTAATGATTGGAGCTAATTTTCCATTTAAAAAGCCAATTGGCGTGCCTTCCCTTCCGAGCCCTGCCGTGCGCCCAAACAGTGGTTTACCCCCACATATGGGGTATCAGCGTACTCAGGACAAACTGGACAACAACATTTGCGGTCCAATTTCTCCTATTACCCTTGGCAAAATAGGAAATTCCAGGCTAAAAATCATTTTTGAGGAAAGAAAAATTATTTTTTATTTTCATGGCTCTGCATTATAAACTTCTGTGAAGCACCTGGGGGTTTAAAGTGCTCAATATGCATCTAGATAAGTTCCTTGGGGGGTCTAGTTTCCAAAATGGGGTCACTTGTGGGGGAGCTCCAATGCATAGGCACACAGGGGCTCTCTAAACGCGACATGGTGTCCGCTAACAATTGGAGCTAATTTTCCATTCAAAAAGTCAAATGGCGCGCCTTCCCTTCCGAGCCCTGCCGTGTGCCCAAACAGTGGTTTACCCCCACATATGAGGTATCTGCGTACTCGGGAGAAATTGCCCAACAAATTTTAGGATTCATTTTATCCTATTGCCCATGTGAAAATGAAAAACTGAGGCGAAAAGAATTTTTTTGTGAAAAAAAAAGTACTTTTTCATTTTTACAGATCAATTTGTGAAGCACCTGAGGGTTTAAAGTGCTCAATATGCATCTAGATAAGTTCCTTGGGGGGTCTAGTTTCCAAAATGGGGTCATTTGTGGGGGAGCTCCAATGTTTAGGCACACGGGGGCTCTCCAAACACGACATGGTGTCCGCTAACGATGGAGATAATTTTTCATTCAAAAAGTCAAATGGCGCTCCTTCCCTTCCGAACCTTACCATGTGCCCAAACAGTGGTTTACCCCCACATGTGAGGTATCGGTGTACTCATGAGAAATTGCCCAACAAATTTTAGGATCCATTTTATCCTGTTGCCCATGTGAAAATGAAAAAAATTGAGGCTAAAAGAATTTTTTTGTGAAAAAAAAGTACTTTTTCATTTTTACGGATCAATTTGTGAAGCCCCCGGGGGTTCAAAGTTCTCACTATGCATCTAGATAAGTTCCTTCGGGCGTCTAGCTTCCAAAATGGGGTCACGTGTGGGGGAGCTCCAATTTTTAGGCACACGGGGGCTCTCCAAACGTGACATGGTGTCCGCTAAAGAGTGGAGCCAATTTTTCATTCAAAAAGTCAAATGGCGCTCCTTCCCTTCCAAGCCCTGCCGTGCGCCCAAACAGTGGTTTACCCCCACATATGAGGTATCAGCGTACTCAGGACAAATTGGACAACAACTTTCGTGGTTCAGTTTCTCCTTGTACCATTGGGAAAATAAAAAAAATGTTGCTAAAAGATAATTTTTGTGACTAAAAAGTTAAATGTTCATTTTTTCCTTCCATGTTGCTTCTGCTGCTGTGAAGCACCTGAAGGGTTAAAAAACTTCTTGAATGTGGTTTTGAGCACCTTGAGGGGTGCATTTTTTAGAATGGTGTCACTTTTGGGTATTTTCAGCCATATAGATCCCTCAAACTGACTTCAAATGTGAGGTGGTCCCTAAAAAAAATGGTTTTGTAAATTTCGTTGTAAAAATGAGAAATCGCTGGTCAAATTTTAACTCATAACTTCCTAGCAAAAAAAAATTTTGTTTCCAAAATTGTGCTGGTGTAAAGTAGACATGTGGGAAATGTTATTTATTAACTATTTTGTGTCACATAACTCTCTGGTTTAACAGAATAAAAATTCAAAATGTGAAAATTGCGAAATTTTCAAAATTTTCGCCAAATTTCCATTTTTATCACAAATAAACGCAGAATTTATTGACCTAAATTTACCACTAACATGAAGCCCAATATGTCACGAAAAAACAATCTCAGAACCGCTAGGATCCATTGAAGCGTTCCTGAGTTATTACCTCATAAAGGGACACTGGTCAGAATTGCAAAAAACGGCCAGGTCATTAAGGTCAAAATAGGCTGGGTCATGAAGGGGTTAAGACCCCTGTAGTCTATGCATGGACACAATTCCCCATTCTTCTTCTGCATGAAGAAGAACCCTGCCCCAGCAGGTGACACTGACTTCCTAATGAATCCTCTTGCCAGATTTTCCTGGATGTACTGTGACATTGCCTCCATCTCCGGGAGAGATAGCGGATAGACCCAACCCCGGAGAGGCTCAGCACCAGGCAAGAGATCAATAGGACAGTCATAGGGGCGATGGGGTGGAAGGATCTCCGCCGCCTTTTTGGAGAACACGTCTGCATAAGACCAATATTGCTTGGGGAGAGAGGATAGATCTGCGGGTACCTCTGTAGTAGCAACCTGAACGCACTCCCTCTGACACCTACCCCCACAAGATTCGCCCCATCCCAGGATTCTGCCAGAGGACCACTCGATATGAGGAAAGTGGTACCGTAGCCAAGGTATTCCCAACAGGACCTCATCAATTCCCTCAGGAATGACGAGCAGAGATATAATCTCCTGATGAGATGGCGACATGGACAGAGTAAAAGGGATGGTCTGGTGTGTTATCTGTGAGGGCAGTGTCGACCCATTCACCACTCGTACCGTTACTGGTTGAGCTAGCATAACCAGGGGTATTGCGTGACGTTGGGCGAAGGCAGAAGACATAAAATTGCCCTCCACCCCAGAATCCACGCAGAGCTCTACCGAGTGGGAGAATGAGCCTATAGTAATTGTCCCCTTAAAGGACAATTTAGAGGCAAACGTCGCCGTGTCTAGTGTACCTCCACCTACTACCACTTGACGCTGACGTTTCCTCGACCGCTGAGAACATCTGGTGGCTAGATGTCCTGAATGCTGGCAAACATGACAGACCTTGAGTGCACAAGCGGTCCGGGACTTAGATCCCGCTTGTGACACTTCCCTGGCCTCATGTGACTCAGGAACCAGGACCGGAGATTCCAGAGGTTTGGCGAAGGTAGGAGCCAGCCGAAACCTCTGCCTACACTGGGCTCGCTCTAACCTCCGCTCGTTAAAACGGAGGTCAATTCGAGTGGAGACAGTTATTAACTCCTCCAGTGTGTCAGGAATCTCCCTAGTGGCCAGAGCGTCCTTAATGTGGTCAGCCAGGCCCCTCCAAAATATGGGGATAAGAGCTTTATCCGACCAATCCAGCTCAGAAGCTAAAGTGCGGAATTGGACGGCAAAATGACTGACCAAGGACTCACCCTGAGTTAATGCCAGCAGTTGGAGCGCAGTATCATGGGTGACTTGAGGTCCTAAAAAGACCTGTTTCAGAGTGCTCAGAAACAGCGGAGCACTCTGCACCACATGATCGCCACGCTCCCACAGCGGCGTAGCCCATTCCAACGCCCTGTCCGACAAGAGAGACACTATAAATCCCACCTTAGCCCGCTCTGTGGGAAAACGTGCAGCCAGGAGCTCGAGGTGAACAGAGCACTGACTCACAAATCCCCTACAAAATTTGCTATCACCAGAAAATTTTTCTGGCAGCGGGAGGCGAGAAATTGTCGGAGCAGGGGTGGCAATGGACAGGGTTGCTGCAGCTACGCTAGCAGCCTGTACAGCAACTGCGGTAACATCCACAGCTGAGGTTGCGCTCTCAAGAGCCGACAACCTACCCTCCAGCTGCTGGATATACTGCAAGGATTGCTGTTTGTCCGTCATTACTAGCCAGACCCTGGCGCTAGTGTAATGTTAGGGCTAGCGGAACGCACCAAATAATAAGACAGATAGAGTATGGTGCGTTCGCAGCCCGGGGTCCACCGTGCAGAGATGGAACCTGCTGCCAAGTAATGACGGACTATATGGCGGTACTCATAAGTATACACACGTGGGTTAAACTTCACCCAACGTGAAGGAAGCGATCCTGTTGCGTCACAGGATCGCGGTACCGCACATAGAGCGCGAGCAAGTAGTCAGCGAACTCAACCCCAACTAGGATTGAAGTCCGATTAGACCCTTGCTGGCACAACACCGCAACTGGGTGTGTAAGGAAGCTAAATAACAATATTAGGGCACAAGAGTGCATGCGGTGCCGCACTGACGAACGCCACTAACCACCCAGGCTTGGGTAAGGAAAGCACAGAGGAAGTGCACGGCGCCGTACTGGCGGTCACAGCAACTGGACGCTGTAATGTGTGATTCGTGCTGTAGGATAAGTCGGGCGCTAGATAGCAACCATACACCTTCTGCGAACAGACATTCAATAGGGTAGGGGTATCCAAGGACGACTTGCACTCACAACATACACACATTAACAATTGTACACTAGCGCATGGCCGTGCGGTCATGCGCAGTTTATATAGTTGAAGCACAGGAAGTGGCCACAGAAACTTTGCCCTTCCAAGACCTGCCAAGAGGACCAATGGAATGTGCTGCAGAGCCTGAGCACATGACCCTCGATCTCCAACGGGAGATCTTGCCCTGGGCATGCTCAGTGTGTGCAGACAAGGACTTAGTCCCAGAGAAGTCCGCTCGCTGCTGACCAGCACTGGCTTTAATGGCAGAAGCTGAAGAAGCAGCAGTAACTCTCTGTACAGAGTGAGACTGAGCAAGACGCTGGGACTGACGTCCCTGCTGAGCAGACTCCACTGCGGCTGGATTAGAATGGGAGACCACAGCGGAGATGGCTCGAGATTCCCCCTGTGCAGAAGCGGGAACTCGAGACCTAACAGTAACTTTTTGAAGTTTTACAATTATACCATTATATAATAACTTTTGATACCTAAGTCTATTCTTTAGTATGGCCTTGATATCATAATACACTTCATCCCACTGACAATGGTGCAAGTGATAGGTAATATTACTATATTCCTCAAAGTAATAATCTGATCAAAATTGCAGAAAAAATGCCAATTAAAATTTACTAGTGTATAAAGGAGAACATACAGTAAAATGCATTATGCATGTATGTTCTTTTGCAGCTGAATTTGGTATATTTACAAAATGCAGCAGCTGTCAAAAATGTGCTCCCACTCACTAATACAAATGTGTAATTTATTCACAGGTTTAAGGAAGTGGAAACATTGCATTGATTTTCCACATTGGACTCTGATGGCATGTCAAGTTATTATTGTCTGGGAAGATGGATTTCAACAATGACTTCAAGAAAAATAAGTAATATATTATTATAGCTAGCTTGAAAGTTTTAGCAGAAGGCACCTACATAAATTGTACATTTGCAGCAAAAATAATTCATGTTGTGTGCACATACTTTATTTATATAAAGAAGTAAAGGTTAATACTTTGGAAAGTTTCCTAACATTAGCAAATAAGATAAATTAAAAACACGCGCAAGAAATAGTATGTAGCCATGTTTCAGGGAATATTGCACAAATATTGCTTCAAGTAAGTGTAAAGCACAGAATAGAGTAAGACTGAGTAAATACAATGAAACAATGTATGTGTGCAGAATACTGATCAGGACCACCATCAGGACACTACCCTTACCGGGTCCCAGTGTGCAGAAGCAAAGAGGGGGTGCTCAGACTCAGCCCCAGTGGCAGGGGTGGTTTGGCGAACACATTTCGTTGGTGAAGGGAGCTTTTCTGGTACTTTATGACTGTCAATAGAATGGCAGCTTGGTGCTCTTTCCACCTCTCCTGCGATGGCTCCTTTCACGATGAAGTCATTGCACCAGCACGTATACACCCTGGACACAGGAAATGGTGCTGAAAGGGATCATATGAGAACTAAATAAAAAAATGTTTTATTTTTTTTATAAAATGAATTATATGAGTGTCGGGAGGAGGGAGCAAATGATGATGAATTGAGAATGTGGGTACAGCAAATAATGGTGAACTGAGACTGAGGGGTGGGGTAAAGCAAATAATGATGAATTAAGACTGTCAGGTACAACAAACGATTATGACTTGAGACTGGAGAGTGGGGCACAGCAAATGCTGATTAATTGACACTGTGTGGTGGGGAACAGCAAATAGTGATTTTTCTTCATCTGTTGGGAAAAAGTGGGAATGCGCTCTGAAGCGGTGCTCTATAAAGCTGTTGTAGCTGTTTTTGTTCTAACCCAAAGTCAGAAACGTCGGATCACCAGTGAGGTCAAATTAAAAGATTAGGCCCTCAAGTGTGACCACTCAAGAAAAGGGACTTCTCCTGTTTGTTCACACATATTCCAGGTGCCTTCTGGGAAAAGCGAAGAGTCTCCCTAAGCTAGAAGATCGTTGGGTACAGCCGGGACCAGCTGCTTGGAAAGCATCACCAAACCAGGGATTCAAGCCTGAGGAGGCTAATTTGCATATTCCAGGTGCCTTCTGGGAAAAGCGAAGAGTCTCCCTAAGCTAGAAGATCGTTGGGTACAGCCGGGACCAGCTGCTTGGAAAGCATCACCAAACCGCGCGCCTTACGGCGCGCAAATTTTTGCCTGTAGGACATTATTGCAAGAGAGCTTGGCTGAGTAGATTACACAAGAAGGAAAACACACAGCAAGTCAGCAGGATCTAGGAGCAACATGACAGATGTGACAACCTACATGGTGAGCTGCAGCATGTGCTACATGTTCACAGATCGACCAGAAGAAGAATCAAATTTCACCTGTCAGAAGTGTAGACTAGTGGCCCTTTTAGAAGAAAAGGTGCGGGGTCTGGAAGAAAGAATAGCAACTTTGAAACTCATCAAAGAGAATGAAGACTTTCTAGACAGAACAGAAGCATCTCTACTGGTCACAGAAGGTGAAAAAAGTGTCAGAGAACCTCCAAAAGCAGATGAGTGGAAGCATGTGACCAAAAGAAGGAAGAAGACCATGGAGAAATCACCAACCACACAACTGAAGAACTGATATCAAATCTTTGTAGAGGATGAAGATGGCACACCTAAGGATGAAGCAATACCAGCAAGCAAAAAAGAAAAGGGCACACAGCAACAAGTGACAGCAAAAAGTACAGCCAAGAAGCAACGAAGAGTGGTGGTGGTGGGAGACTCACTACTGAGAGGCACAGAAGCAGCCATCTGCAGACCGGACATAACTGCAAGAGAAGTATGCTGCCTTCCAGGTGCGATGATCATGGATGTGACGGATAGGATACCAAAGCTCTTCAGCTCCAAGGACATCCACCCATTTCTTCTGATACATGTTGGCACCAATGACACGGCAAGGAAGGACCTACCGACAATCTGCAAAGACTTTGAAGAGTTGGGGAAGAAAGTAAAGGAACTGGATGCACAGGTAGTTTTTTCTTCTATCCTTCCAGTAGACGGGCATGGCACCAGGAGATGGAACAGGATCCTTGATGCAAACAACTGGCTATGACGATGGTGAAGACAACAAGGATTCGGATTCCTGGACCACGGTGTGAATTACTTGTACGATGGACTCCTCGCCAGAGACGGACTACACCTCAACAAACCTGGGAAACACACATTCGCCAGAAGACTCGCTACACTCATCAGGAGGGCGTTAAACTAGAAGAAGAGAGGACGGGAAGAAAAACATTAGACTTGAACAAAGAAGATCCAGGAAAACATACTCAGAAGGGAGGTAAGAACATTTCTAAAACAATCCACAGCGAGGAGATTGGAACAAAACAAAATCCTCTAAACTGCATGCTCACAAACGCCAGAAGCCTGACAAACAAGATGGAAGAACTAGAAGCAGAAATATCTACAGGTAACTTTGACATAGTGGGAATAACCGAGACATGGTTAGATGAAAGCTATGACTGGGCAGTTAACTTACAGGGTTACAGTCTTTTTAGAAAGGATCGTAAAAATCGGAGAGGAGGAGGGGTTTGTCTCTATGTAAAGTCTTGTCTAAAGTCCACTTTAAGGGAGGATATTAGCGAAGGAAATGAGGATGTCGAGTCCATATGGGTCGAAATTCATGGAGGGAAAAATGGTAACAAAATTCTTAATGGGGGTCTGTTACAAACCCCCAAATATAACAGAAACCATGGAAAGTCTACTTCTAAAGCAGATAGATGAAGCTGCAACCCATAATGAGGTCCTGGTTATGGGGGACTTTAACTACCCGGATATTAACTGGGAAACAGAAACCTGTGAAACCCATAAAGGCAACAGGTTTCTGCTAATAACCAAGAAAAATTATCTTTCACAATTGGTGCAGAATCCAACCAGAGGAGCAGCACTTTTAGACCTAATACTATCTAATAGACCTGACAGAATAACAAATCTGCAGGTGGTCGGGCATCTAGGAAATAGCGACCACAATATTGTACAGTTTCACCTGTCTTTCACTAGGGGAACTTGTCAGGGAGTCACAAAAACACTGAACTTTAGGAAGGCAAAGTTTGACCAGCTTAGAGATGCCCTTAATCTGGTAGACTGGGACAATATCCTCAGAAATAAGAATACAGATAATAAATGGGAAATGTTTAAGAACATCCTAAATAGGCAGTGTAAGCGGTTTATACCTTGTGGGGATAAAAGGATTAGAAATAGGAAAAACCCAATGTGGCTAAACAAAGAAGTAAGACAGGCAATTAACAGTAAAAAGAAAGCATTTGCACTACTAAAGCAGGATGGCACCATTGAAGCTCTAAAAAACGATAGGGAGAAAAATACTTTATCTAAAAAACTAATTAAAGCTGACAAAAAGGAAACAGAGAAGCACATTGCCAAGGAGAGTAAAACTAATCCCAAACTGTTCTTCAACTATATCAATAGTAAAAAAATAAAAACTGAAAATGTAGGCCCCTTAAAAAATAGTGAGGAAAGAATGGTTGTAGATGACGAGGAAAAAGCTAACATATTAAACACCTTCTTCTCCACGGTATTCACGGTGGAAAATGAAATGCTAGGTGAAATCCAAAGAAACAATGAAAACCCTATATTAAGGGTCACCAATTTAACCCAAGAAGAGGTGTGAAACCGGCTAAATAAGATTAAAATAGATAAATCTCCGGGTCCGGATGGCATACACCCACGAGTACTAAAAGAACTAAGTAATGTAATAGATAAACCATTATTTCTTATTTTTAGGGACTCTATAGCAACAGGGTCTGTTCCGCAGGATTGGCGCATAGCAAATGTGGTGCCAATATTCAAAAAGGGCTCTAAAAGTGAACCTGGAAATTATAGGCCAGTAAGTCTAACCTCGATTGTTGGTAAAATATTTGAAGGGTTTCTGAGGGATGTTATTCTGGATTATCTCAATGAGAATAACTGTTTAACTCCAAATCAGCATGGGTTTATGAGAAATCGCTCCTGTCAAACCAATCTAATCAGTTTTTATGAAGAGGTAAGCTATAGGCTGGACCACGGTGAGTCATTGGACGTGGTATATCTCGATTTTTCCAAAGCGTTTGATACCGTGCCGCACAAGAGGTTGGTACACAAAATGAGAATGCTTGGTTTGGGGGAAAATGTGTGTAAATGGGTTAGTAACTGGCTTAGTGATAGAAAGCAGAGGGTGGTTATAAATGGTATAGTCTCTAACTGGGTTGCTGTAACCAGTGGGGTACCGCAGGGGTCAGTATTGGGACCTGTTCTCTTCAACATATTCATTAATGATCTGGTAGAAGGTTTACACAGTAAAATATTGATATTTGCAGATGATACAAAACTATGTAAAGCAGTTAATACAAGAGAAGATAGTATTCTGCTACAGATGGATCTGGATAAGTTGGAAACTTGGGCTGAAAGGTGGCAGATGAGGTTTAACAATGATAAATGTAAGGTTATACACATGGGAAGAAGGAATCAATATCACCATTACACACTGAATGGGAAACCACTGGGTAAATCTGACAGGGAGAAGGACTTGGGGATCCTAGTTAATGATAAACTTACCTGGAGCAGCCAGTGCCAGGCAGCAGCTGCCAAGGCAAACAGGATCATGGGGTGCATTAAAAGAGGTCTGGATACACATGATGAGAGCATTATACTGCCTCTGTACAAATCCCTAGTTAGACCGCACATGGAGTACTGTGTCCAGTTTTGGGCACCGGTGCTCAGGAAGGATATAATGGAACTAGAGAGAGTACAAAGGAGGGCAACAAAATTAATAAAGGGGATGGGAGAACTACAATACCCAGATAGATTAGCGAAATTAGGATTATTTAGTCTAGAAAAAAGACGATTGAGGGGCGATCTAATAACCATGTATAAGTATATAAGGGGACAATACAAATATCTCGCTGAGGATCTGTTTATACCAAGGAAGGTGACGGGCACAAGGGGGCATTCTTTGCGTCTGGAGGAGAGAAGGTTTTTCCACCAACATAGAAGAGGATTCTTTACTGTTAGGGCAGTGAGAATCTGGAATTGCTTGCCTGAGGAGGTGGTGATGGCGAACTCAGTTGAGGGGTTCAAGAGAGGCCTGGATGTCTTCCTGGAGCAGAACAATATTGTATCATACAATTAGGTTCTGTAGAAGGACGTAGATCTGGGGATTTATTATGATGGAATATAGGCTGAACTGGATGGACAAATGTCTTTTTTCGGCCTTACTAACTATGTTACTATGTTACTATGTAAGAATGCTGTCTCTTACACCATTTACAGCAGTATATCTCAATGTAACTCATGTAGCCTCCCCCTTTTCCCTATTACCCAGGTCATGATGATTTTATTTACCATGTACCCAAAACATGCTTTTGCAGAATCTTAAAAACATTGCATATGAGATAAGAAATAAAATGTCCTTGAATATGAGACTATAAGGCTATGACACTAATATAAAAATAAATTCAAGAACAAGGAGAAAACATTAACCATTCTATATAAATTTCTCCCTTTTGTCAATGGTATAACCTTTTGCCACCAGGATACTCAATGTCTACAACGGAGCTACTTTCTCATGAGGGGGCTTCCTACCTGCTTCACCCATCCACCCTCAGTGTGGACACCCACTTCTCCCATCAGTAGTAGTTATCTGGGATCTCATACAGTATGGAAGGTTCAGCATTAGATTACTTTTTACACATACATTATTCAATAGATTGGGTAATACATATAGCAGAGCTTTTTAGGCTACAAAGAACAATAAACAAAACTATAAAATCTGCATGCAAGTCTGTAAAATACCCCCTACTAGTAGTCTCTTAGGTCATATTATATTTAACTGAAATCAGGAATTATTAACTCATTTGCCTATAGTCAATGAAGCAGATTCGTCACGGGACATCTTTTCCCCAAACTTAGATTGAGGCCAGGTTTTTTTGTGTATATAGTGTGGTGTTAATACCTTCTGTTGCTCCAGTGGTAAGGCTAAGTACAGCAAAGTCCTTGCAGATACTTGGCTGTGTGTACAGATCCAACAGTCCTTTGGCTTTTCTCCTTTCATGTGCTTTATAACAAAAGCATAATATTGAATAAGTTAGTTGTTCCAGTCAATATTTAAAAGTTTGTTCAGTGACCATTTTGCAGTGACTGGCATGGATCCAGGTGGGCTTTCCCTCAAGTTTCACTGAGGTCGATGTGGTCAGCTCGTCTTGGAATGGGCCATCAAACTGCGGATCTAAACTCCTTTTCACGTGTCTCTCTATGATCACCCAATCACCTGGATTCAGCTGATGCACATCTGCACTGGCATTAGGATCTGTAAAAGATGAGAACACTTCTTTATGCACCACCTTAAGTCTTTTCAGCAAGGCCTGGACATATGATGTCATAGTGGCCTTTTCAGATGTTAGCAAGATTTTAGTGGTAAAAATGTACTTAATTTTTTCCTGTCATTCCACTGAAAAGCACTTGTAGGCTTAATAAAATACCCGACAGCAGTTCAAAACAGAATGTATCCCTAAAAAAATATGTTTTTTAAATGTCCTTAAAAAAAAAGAAAAAATGCTGCTAAATTTTTAAACCTTCTTACATCCTTATAACATAAAAGGATATTTTACAAATGGTGCTTACGTATGGCAGACGTTAGGACACATGTTATTAACTTATTATGTGTATGACTATCTGGATTATATGCTTAAGCACCAAATGTTTTAAAATTGTTACATTTTTGATTTTTTTTGTCAAATAGCTAATATTTTTATAAATAAATGGAAAATGTATCAAACTAAATTGACCAATAGCATAAAAGCACAATGTGTCACAAAAAATAATCTTAAAATCACAGGGAAATGTTGAAACATTCAAAGTTATTGCCACATAAAATGACAAGTCAGGTTTGAAAAACTAACTTGCTTACTAATGGGTTAATTCCTTTTCAATCGATGGTATTTCATCATTCTATACAAATATACCCATGTTACGATGTGATATGATAATGCATTGTCAACTATGATCCGCTTTTGTCATCTGTATTTCTTGGTATCAAGGCCATTTTTTATAGATTACATACAATAAAATACATATTTTTAGCTAAAATCTACTTTTGTTTTTTTTGTTCAATTTATCGTTTGGAGTTGCAAATGGTTGCTACTATAAAAGTTACAGTAGCTGTTTCCATGTTGGATTTTCCCATCTCTTAATTTGACTAGTGGATTTGATTTTTATGATTTTAAAGAAGAAAGCTGTACGGGCCATCATACTGTATATAGGAGATCTGTTAGTCCCCCTTGCTACATATATAGAAGTTGTGGGAACATTATAATCAAGTTCCAAAGATATTCAAGCTATCCTTGCACGCTCAAGGTGAATCAGTGTTAGGGTATGTTTCCAGGTGCAGTAAACGCCACGTGTTTGATGCTACATGGAGACGCCGTGTCAAACATGCAGCGTCCAGATGTTACAGCATAGTGGAGGGGATTGAATGAAATCCCGTCTCCACTATGCGTGGTAATACGCCCGCGGCGGCCCTGCGACTACGGACATGCGGCGCGTCTTTTAAGATCACAGCATGTCCGTGTACCTTGCCGCGATGCTGCGTCGCCGCAAGGTATGACACAGGGCCCTATGTGTGGGGTGCGATGATCCCGGATGTGTGCTATGAACACAACCGGCATCATCATGTCCCAGAAGGGGGCGGAGCTTAGCGTGGAGATGGTTTGCCGCTCCGACTAAACCGCCGGCCATCCTGAAGGTGGACACATACCCTTCGGGTGAACTACAGTGGGTATGAAAGTATTTAGACTTCTTTAAATTTTTCACTCTTTGTTTCATTGCAGCTATTTGGTAAATTTAAAAAAGAAAAAAGGTTAATTTTTTTACATTAATGTACACTTTGCACCCCATCTTGACGAAAAATTCAGAAATGCAGAAATTTTTACAAATTTATTAAAAAAGATAAACTGAAATATCACATGGTCATAAGTATGGTTGAGCGACTTTAACTTTTTTAAGGTTGAGTCGGGTTTCGCGAAACCCGACTTTCTCAAAAGTCGATTCGAGTGAAATCGGCTGATTATCGCGAAAAGTCGGGGTCGAAGATCGACCGAAACTCGAAATCCAATGCAAGTCAATGGGAAATATGTAATCCGTATGGCATCCGTACTGCGAGATTTTCTCGCAGGCTTGCAAAACCGACATACGGACATACAATGGATCCATGTGCTCAAAAAATCATAAAAACATATGTACTGTCTATATATATATATATATATATATATATATATATATGTCATTGAGACACATATATATATATATATTTATATTTACTTCAGCGCGATATAGCAGAAAACCATGTCTTTTCTCCTTTTTTTTGCATATTACACACTACTAATGTTAGTAGTGTGTATGTGCAAAATTTGGGCGCTGTAGCTATTAACTTTAAGGGTTAAATCACAGAAAAAATTGGTGTGGGCTCCCACGCAATTTTCTCTGCCAGAGTGGTAAAGCCAGTGAGGGCAGATATTAATAGCCTGGAGAGGGTCCACGGTTATTGCCCCCCTGTTGTGAATTCTGTGGTCAAGCTCCCTCCTGTGGTCATGAGTGGTACTTCGGCTGGTTCTGTCCTTGAGCTTCCTTTGGTGGATGTGAGTGGGGCTGCGGCTTCTGAGTTTCCTTCCTCAGGTGTCGAGGTTAAGTCGTTAGGTGCTGCTCTATTTAACTCCACCTAGTTCTTTGTTCCTGGCCTCCAGTCAATGTTCCAGTATTGGTCTTGCTCTCTCCTGGATCGTTCTTGTGGCCTGTCTGCCCTGCATAAGCTAAGTTTTGCTGGTGTTACTTTTGTTTGCTATTTTTCCTGTCCAGCTTGTTATATTGGTTTTTCTTGCTTGCTGGAAGCTCTGAGACGCAGAGGGAGCACCTCCGTACCGTTAGTCGGTGCGGAGGGTCTTTTTGTGCCCTCTGCGTGGTTGTTTGTAGGTTTTTGTGCTGACCGCAAAGCTATCTTTCCTATCCTCGGTCTATTCAGTAAGTCGGGCCTCACTTTGCTAAAATCTATTTCATCTCTGTGTTTGTATTTTCATCTTTACTCACAGTCATTATATGTGGGGGGCTGCCTTTTCCTTTGGGGAATTTCTCTGAGGCAAGGTAGGCTTATCTTTCTATCTTCAGGGCTAGCTAGTTTCTCAGGCTGTGCCCGAGGCGCCTAGGTCTGGTCAGGAGCACTCCACGGCTACCTCTAGTGTGGTATAATAGGAATAGGGATTGCGGTCAGCAGAGTTCCCACGTCTCAGAGCTCGTTCTATGTTAATAGTAACTATCAGGTCACTTGTGTGCTCTTAACCACTAGGTCCATTGTGGTTCTGAATCACCAGTTCATAATAGTACTGGAGGCCCAAAGTACTAATGCTTCTCAATAGAGGGAAAAGAGAAGTTCTGAGACCATTTTTTTTTCTTTGCACTGTGTTTTGTCTTTCTTTTCCCCTTTACATCAAGGTGGTTCAGAACACAGGTGTAGACATGGACATTCAAGGTCTGCCCTCTTTGATGGATAATCTCGCTATAAGTGTACAGAACATTCAAGATTTAGTGGTTCAGAATCCTATGTTAGAACCTAAAATTCCTATTCCTGAGTTATTTTCTGGAGCTAAGTTTCTGAATTTTACAAATAATTGTAAACTATTTCTGGCTTTGAAACCCCGCTCCTCTGGTGACCCAGTTCAACAAGTAAAGATCATTATTTCTTTATTACGTGGCGACCCTCAAGACTGGGCATTTTCCCTTGCGCCAGGAGATCCTGCATTATGTGATATTGATGCGTTTTTTCTGGCGCTCGGGTTGCTTTATGATGAACCTAATTCAGTGGATCAGGCAGAGAAAATCTTGCTGGCTCTGTGTCAGGGTCAGGATGAGGTAGAGATATATTGTCAGAAGTTTAGGAAGTGGTCTGTGCTCACTCAAAGGAATGAATGTGCTCTGGCAGCAATTTTCAGAAAGGGTCTCTCTGAAGCCCTTAAGGATGTCATGGTGGGATTTCCTATGCCTGCTGGTCTGAATGAGTCTATGTCTTTGGCCATTCAGATCGATCGACGCTTACGTGAGCATAAAACTGTGCACCATTTGGCGGTATTATCTGAGCATAAACCTGAGCCTATGCAATGTGATAGGACTTTGACCAGAGCTGAACGGCAAGAACACAGACGTCGGAATGGGCTGTGTTTTTACTGTGGTGATTCCACTCATGCTATCTCCGATTGTCCTAAGCGCACTAAGCGTTTCGCTAGGTCTGCCACCATTGGTACGGTACAGTCGAAATTTCTCTTGTCCGTTACTTTGATCTGCTCGTTGTCATCCTATTCTGTCATGGCATTTGTGGATTCAGGCGCTGCCCTGAATTTGATGGACTTGGAGTTTGCTAGGCGCTGTGGGTTTTTCTTGGAGCCCTTGCAGCATCCTATCCCATTGAGAGGAATTGATGCTACGCCATTGGCCAAGAATAAGCCTCAGTATTGGACCCAACTGACCATGTGCATGGCTCCTGCGCATCAGGAGGATATTCGCTTTTTGGTGTTGCAGAATCTGCATGATGTGGTCGTGTTGGGGTTGCCATGGCTACAAGTCCATAACCCAGTATTGAATTGGAAATCTATGTCTGTGTCCAGCTGGGGTTGTCAGGGGGTACATGGTGATGTTCCATTTCTGTCTATTTCATCATCCACCCCTTCTGAGGTCCCAGAGTTCTTGTCAGATTACAGGGATGTATTTGATGAGCCCAAGTCCAGTGCCCTACCTCCGCATAGGGATTGCGATTGTGCTATCGATTTGATTCCTGGTAGTAAGTTTCCTAAAGGTCGACTGTTTAATTTGTCAGTACCTGAGCACGCCGCTATGCGGAGTTACGTAAAGGAATCCTTGGAGAAGGGTCATATTCGCCCGTCGTCGTCGCCATTGGGAGCAGGGTTCTTTTTTGTGGCCAAGAAGGATGGTTCGCTGAGACCTTGTATTGATTACTGCCTTCTAAATAAAATCACAGTCAAATTTCAGTACCCCTTGCCGCTGCTGTCTGATTTGTTTGCTCGGATTAAGGGGGCTAGTTGGTTCACCAAGATAGATCTTCGTGGTGCGTATAATCTTGTGCGTATTAAAAAGGGCGATGAATGGAAAACAGCATTTAATATGCCCAAGGGCCATTTTGAGTACCTGGTTATGCCATTTGGCCTTTCTAATGCTCCATCAGTATTTCAGTCCTTTATGCATGACATCTTCCGAGAGTACCTGGATAAATTCCTGATTGTATACTTGGATGATATTTTGGTCTTCTCGGATGATTGGGAGTCTCACGTGAAGCAGGTTAGAATGGTGTTCCAGGTCCTGCGTGCTAATTCTTTGTTTGTGAAGGTTTCATTTTTGGGGTTCATTTTTTCTCCTTCTATTATCGAGATGGACCCTGTTAAAGTTCAGGCCATTTATGATTGGACTCAGCCGACATCTCTGAAGAGTCTGCAAAAGTTCCTGGGCTTTGCTAATTTTTATCGTCGCTTCATCAATAATTTTTCTAGTATTGCTAAACCGTTGACTGATTTAACCAAGAAGGGTGCTGATGTGGTCAATTGGTCTTCTGCTGCTGTGGAAGCTTTTCAGGAGTTGAAGCGTCGTTTTTCTTCTGCCCCTGTGTTGTGCCAGCCAGAAGTTTCGCTCCCGTTCCAGGTCGAGGTTGATGCTTCTGAGATTGGAGCAGGGGCTGTTTTGTCGCAAAGAAGTTCTGATGGCTCGGTGATGAAACCATGTGCCTTCTTTTCCAGGAAGTTTTCGCCTGCTGAGCGTAATTATGATGTTGGCAATCGAGAGTTGCTGGCCATGAAGTGGGCATTCGAGGAGTGGCGTCATTGGCTTGAAGGAGCTAAGCATCGCGTGGTGGTCTTGACTGATCACAAGAACTTGACTTATCTCGAGTCTGCCAAACGGTTGAATCCTAGACAGGCTCATTGGTCGCTGTTTTTCTCCCGTTTTGACTTTGTGGTTTCTTACCTTCCGGGCTCTAAAAATGTGAAGGCGGATGCCCTGTCTAGGAGTTTTGTGCCCGACTCTCCGGGTTTGCCTGAGCCGGCGGGTATTCTCAAGGAGGGGGTGATTTTGTCTGACATCTCCCCTGATTTGCGGCGGGTGCTGCAAAAATTTCAGGCTAATAGACCTGACCGTTGCCCAACGGAGAAACTGTTTGTCCCTGATAAATGGACGAGTAGAGTTATCTCTGAGGTTCATTGTTCGGTGTTGGCTGGTCATCCTGGAATCTTTGGTACCAGAGATTTGGTGGCTAGATCCTTTTGGTGGCCGTCTCTGTCGCGGGATGTGCGTTCGTTTGTGCAGTCCTGTGGGATTTGTGCTCGGGCTAAGCCCTGCTGTTCTCGTGCCAGTGGGTTGCTTTTGCCCTTGCCGGTCCCGAAGAGGCCCTGGACACATATCTCTATGGATTTTATTTCGGATCTCCCCATCTCTCAAAAGATGTCGGTCATTTGGGTGGTTTGTGATCGCTTCTCTAAGATGGTCCATTTGGTACCCTTGTCTAAATTGCCCTCCTCCTCTGATTTGGTGCCTTTTTTTTTCCAGCATGTGGTTCGTTTACATGGCATTCTGGAGAACATCGTTTCTGACAGAGGTTCCCAGTTTGTTTTGAGGTTTTGGCGAGCCTTTTGTGCTAGGATGGGCATTGATTTGTCTTTTTCCTCGGCTTTCCATCCTCAGACAAATGGCCAAACTGAACGAACCAATCAGACCTTGGAAACATATCTGAGATGTTTTGTTTCTGCTGATCAGGATGATTGCGTGTCCTTTTTGCCTTTGGCTGAGTTTGCCCTTAATAATCGGGCCAGCTCGGCTACTTTGGTTTCGCCGTTTTTCTGCAATTCTGGTTTCCATCCTCGTTTCTCTTCAGGGCAGGTTGAGTCTTCGGACTGTCCTGGTGTGGATACTGTGGTGGATAGGTTGCAGCAGATTTGGACTCATGTAGTGGACAATTTGACATTGTCCCAGGAGAAGGCTCAACGTTTCGCTAACCGCAGGCGCTGTGTGGGTCCCCGACTTCGTGTTGGGGATTTGGTTTGTTTGTCGTCTCGTTATATTCCTATGAAAGTTTCCTCTCCTAAGTTTAAGCCTCGTTTCATTGGTCCGTATAGGATTTCTGAGGTTCTTAATCCTGTGTCTTTTCGTTTGACCCTTCCAGCTTCTTTTTCCATCCATAATGTATTCCATAGGTCATTGTTGCGGAGATACGTGGCACCTGTGGTTCCATCCATTGATCCTCCTGCCCCGGTTTTGGTTGAGGGGGAGTTGGAGTATATAGTGGAGAAGATTTTGGATTCTCGTATTTCGAGACGGAAAATCCAGTACCTGGTTAAGTGGAAGGGTTATGGTCAGGAAGATAATTCCTGGGTCTTTGCCTCTGATGTTCATGCTGCCGATCTGGTTCGTGCCTTTCATTTGGCTCATCCTGGTCGGCCTGGGGGCTCTGGTGAGGGTTCAGTGACCCCTCCTCAAGGGGGGGGGTACTGTTGTGAATTCTGTGGTCAAGCTCCCTCCTGTGGTAATGAGTGGTATTTCGGCTGGTTCTGTCCTTGAGCTTCCTTTGGTGGATGTGAGTGGGGCTGCGGCTTCTGAGTTTCCTTCCTCAGGTGTCGAGGTTAAGTCGTTAGGTGCTGCTCTATTTAACTCCACCTAGTTCTTTGTTCCTGGCCTCCAGTCAATGTTCCAGTATTGGTCTTGCTCTCTCCTGGATCGTTCTTGTGGCCTGTCTGCCCTGCATAAGCTAAGTTTTGCTGGTGTTACTTTTGTTTGCTATTTTTCCTGTCCAGCTTGTTATATTGGTTTTTCTTGCTTGCTGGAAGCTCTGAGACGCAGAGGGAGCACCTCCGTACCGTTAGTCGGTGCGGAGGGTCTTTTTGCGCCCTCTGCGTGGTTGTTTGTAGGTTTTTGTGCTGACCGCAAAGCTATCTTTCCTATCCTCGGTCTATTCAGTAAGTCGGGCCTCACTTTGCTAAAATCTATTTCATCTCTGTGTTTGTATTTTCATCTTTACTCACAGTCATTATATGTGGGGGGCTGCCTTTTCCTTTGGGGAATTTCTCTGAGGCAAGGTAGGCTTATCTTTCTATCTTCAGGGCTAGCTAGTTTCTCAGGCTGTGCCCGAGGCGCCTAGGTCTGGTCAGGAGCGCTCCACGGCTACCTCTAGTGTGGTATGATAGGATTAGGGATTGCGGTCAGCAGAGTTCCCACGTCTCAGAGCTCGTTCTATGTTAATAGTAACTATCAGGTCACTTGTGTGCTCTTAACCACTAGGTCCATTGTGGTTCTGAATCACCAGTTCATAACACCCCCCCCCCCTGGCTAAAAACATCTGCCCCCAGCCACCCCAGAAAAGGCACATCTGGAAGATGCGCCTATTCTGGCACTTGGCCTGTTGTGAATTCTGTGGCTGAATTCACTCCTGTGGTCACAAGTGGTACTGCAGCTTCTGAGCTTCCTCCCTCAGGTGTTCTGGTGAGCTCGTTGGCTGCTTTGTTATTTAACTCCACCTGATTCTGTCTTCCTTGCTCCTTGTCAATGTTCCAGTGTTGGATCTGAGCTTCTGGATCTTTCCTGTGGCCTGCTGCTCTGCTTAGATAAGTGCTTCTTTGCTTTTGTTGCTTCTTTTTCTGTCCAGCTTGTCTTTTCGTTTTGCTGGAAGCTCTGAGACGCAAAGGGTGTACCGCCGTGCTGTTAGTTCGGCACGGTGGGTCTTTTTGCCCCCTTTGCGTGGTTTTTTGCTTTAGGGTTTTTTGTAGACTGCAAAGTTCTCTTTGCTATCCTCGCTCTATCTAGAATATCGGGCCTCACTTTGCTGAATCTATTTCATCCCTACGTGTGTCTTTTCATCTTACTAACAGTCATTATATGTGGGGGGCTGCCTTTTCCTTTGGGGTATTTCTCTGAGGCAAGTCAGGCTTGTTTTTCTATCTTCAGGCTAGTCAGCTCCTCAGGCTGTGCCGAGTTGCATAGGTAGTGTCAGGCGCAATCCACAGCTGCCTTTAGTTGTGTTTAGGTTAGGTTCAGGTATTGCGGTCTACAGAGATTCCACGTGTCACAGCTCGTTCTATTGTTTTTGGGTTATTGTCAGATCACTGTATGTGCTCTGATTGCTGGCACACTGTGTCACTGGATTGCCTACATAACAGTAGAAGGAGCCAACCTAATGATTCTCAATAGAGGGAAAAAAGAAGTTCTGACACCTTTTTTTTTTCTCAGCTCTGTGTTCAGTCTTTTTTTTCCCCTAGACATTTGGGTGTTTCAGGACACAGGTGTGGACATGGATATTCAGGGTCTGTGCTCTTCAATGGATAATCTCGTTACACATGTACAAAGGATTCAAGATACTATTGATCAGAAATCTATGTTAGAACCAAGATATCCTATTCCTGATTTGTTTTTTGGTGATAGAACTAAGTTTCTTAATTTCAAAAATAATTGTAAGCTATTTCTGGCCTTGAAACCTCATTCTTCTGGTAATCCTATTCAACAGGTTTTGATTATTATTTCTTTTTTGCGCGGCGACCCTCAGGACTGGGCATTTTCTCTTGCGCCAGGAGACCCTGCATTGAGTAATGTCAATGCGTTTTTCCTGGCGCTCGGATTACTTTACGATGAGCCCAATTCAGTGGATCAGGCTGAGAAAAATTTGCTGGCTTTGTGCCAGGGTCAGGATGATATAGAAGTATATTGGCAGAAATTTAGGAAGTGGTCAGTACTCACTCTGTGGAATGAATCTGCTCTGGCAGCTTTGTTCAGAAAGGGTCTCTCTGAGGCTCTTAAGGATGTCATGGTGGGTTTTCCTATGCCTGCTGGTTTGAATGAGTCTATGTCTTTGGCCATTCAGATCGGTCGACGCTTGCGCGAGCGTAAATCTGTGCACCATTTGGCGGTATTGTCTAAGATTAAACCTGGGCCTATGCAGTGCGATAGGACTATGACCAGAGTTGAACGGCAAGAACACAGACGTCTGAATGGTCTGTGTTTCTACTGTGGTGATTCCACTCATGCTATTTCTGATTGTCCTAAGCGCACAAAGCGGTTCGATAGGTTTGCCGTCATTGGTACTGTACAATCCAAATTCCTTCTGTCCATTACCTTGATATGCTCTTTGTCATCGTATTCTGTCATGGCGTTTGTGGATTCAGGCGCTGCCCTGAATCTGATGGATTTGGATTTTGCTAAACGTTGTGGGTTTTTCTTGGAGCCTTTGCGGTGTCCTATTCCGTTGAGAGGAATTGATGCTACACCTTTGGCCAAGAATAAACCTCAGTACTGGACCCAGCTGACCATGTGCATGGCTCCTGCACATCAGGAAGTTATTCGCTTTCTGGTGCTACATAATCTGCATGATGTGGTCGTGTTGGGGATGCCATGGCTGCAAACCCATAATCCAGTATTGGATTGGAACTCTATGTCGGTATCCAGCTGGGGTTGTCAGGGGGTACATGGTGATGTTCCATTTTTGTCTATTTCGTCATCCACTCCTTCTGAGGTCCCAGAGTTCTTGTCTGATTATCAGGATGTATTTGAAGAGCCCAAGTCCGATGCCCTACCTCCGCATAGGGATTGTGATTGTGCTATCAATTTGATTCCTGGTAGTAAATTCCCTAAAGGTCGATTATTTAATTTATCCGTGCCTGAACACGCCGCTATGCGCAGTTATGTGAAGGAATCCCTGGAGAAGGGACATATTCGCCCATCGTCATCACCACTGGGAGCAGGGTTCTTTTTTGTAGCCAAGAAGGATGGTTCGCTGAGACCGTGTATTGATTACCGCCTTCTTAATAAGATCACTGTTAAATTTCAGTATCCCTTGCCATTGTTATCTGACTTGTTTGCTCGGATTAAGGGGGCTAGTTGGTTCACTAAGATAGATCTTCGTGGTGCGTATAATCTGGTGAGAATCAGGCAAGGAGATGAATGGAAAACTGCATTTAATACGCCCGAGGGTCATTTTGAGTATCTAGTGATGCCGTTCGGACTTGCCAATGCTCCATCTGTGTTTCAGTCTTTTATGCATGACATCTTCCGTGAGTATCTGGATAAATTCCTGATTGTTTACTTGGATGACATTTTGATCTTCTCAAATGATTGGGACTCTCATGTGAAGCAGGTCAGAATGGTGTTCCAGGTCCTGCGTGCTAATTCTTTGTTTGTGAAGGGATCAAAGTGTCTCTTCGGTGTGCAGAAAGTTTCATTTTTGGGGTTCATCTTTTCCCCTTCTACTATCGAGATGGATCCGGTTAAGGTCCAAGCCATCCAGGATTGGACTCAGCCGACATCTCTGAAAAGTCTGCAAAAATTCCTGGGCTTTGCTAATTTTTATCGTCGCTTCATCTGTAATTTTTCTAGCATTGCCAAACCATTGACCGATTTGACCAAGAAGGGTGCTGATTTGGTTAATTGGTCTTCTGCTGCTGTGGAAGCTTTTCAGGAGTTGAAGCATCGTTTTTGTTCTGCCCCTGTGTTGTGTCAACCAGATGTTTCTCTTCCGTTCCAGGTCGAGGTTGATGCTTCTGAGATTGGAGCAGGGGCGGTTTTGTCACAGAGAGGTTCTGGTTGCTCAGTGTTGAAACCATGTGCTTTCTTTTCCAGAAAGTTTTCGGCTGCTGAGCGTAATTATGATGTGGGCAACCGAGAGTTGCTGGCCATGAAGTGGTCATTCGAGGAATGGCGTCATTGGCTTGAAGGAGCTAAGCATCGCGTGGTGGTATTGACTGATCATAAGAACCTTACTTATCTCGAGTCTGCCAAGTGCTTGAATCCTAGACAGGCCCGTTGGTCGTTATTTTTTGCCCGCTTCGATTTTGTGATTTCGTACCTTCCGGGCTCTAAAAATGTGAAGGCGGATGCTCTGTCTAGGAGTTTTGTGCCCGACTCTCCGGGTTCATCTGAGCCGGCGAGTATCCTCAAGGAAGGAGTCATTGTGTCTGCCATCTCCCCTGATTTGCGGCGAGTGTTGCAAAAATTTCAGGTGAATAAACCTGATCGTTGTCCGGCGGAGAAACTGTTCGTTCCTGATAGGTGGACTAGTAAAGTTATCTCTGAACTTCATTGTTCGGTGTTGGCTGGTCATCCTGGAATCTTTGGTACCAGAGAGTTAGTGGCTAGATCCTTCTGGTGGCCATCTCTGTCACGGGATGTACGTACTTTTGTGCAGTCCTGTGGGATTTGTGCTAGGGCTAAGCCCTGCTGTTCACGTGCCAGTGGGTTGCTTTTGCCCTTGCCGGTCCCAAAGAGGCCTTGGACACATATTTCGATGGATTTCATTTCTGACCTTCCCGTTTCTCAAAAGATGTCAGTCATTTGGGTGGTCTGTGATCGCTTTTCTAAAATGGTCCATCTGGTGCCC
Source organism: Ranitomeya imitator (assembly GCF_032444005.1). Classification (NCBI taxonomy): domain Eukaryota; kingdom Metazoa; phylum Chordata; class Amphibia; order Anura; family Dendrobatidae; genus Ranitomeya; species Ranitomeya imitator. The sequence continues at coordinate 628,368,196 of NC_091284.1, forward strand.
TTGGTTAAATTGCCTTCCTCCTCTGATTTGGTGCCTTTGTTCTTCCAACATGTGGTTCGTTTGCATGGCATTCCTGAGAATATTGTTTCTGACAGAGGTTCCCAGTTTGTTTCAAGGTTTTGGCGAGCCTTTTGTGGTAGGATGGGCATTGACCTATCTTTTTCCTCGGCTTTCCATCCTCAGACTAATGGCCAGACCGAACGAACCAATCAGACCTTGGAAACATATCTGAGATGTTTTGTTTCTGCAGACCAGGATGATTGGGTGTCCTTTTTGCCGTTGGCTGAGTTCGCCCTTAATAATCGGGCCAGCTCGGCTACCTTGGTCTCTCCATTTTTCTGCAATTCTGGGTTCCATCCTCGTTTCTCTTCAGGACAGGTTGAGTCTTCGGACTGTCCTGGTGTGGATTCTGTGGTGGACAGGTTGCAGCAGATCTGGACTCAGGTAGTGGACAATTTGACCTTGTCCCAGGAGAAGGCTCAACTTTTCGCTAATCGCAGACGCCGTGTGGGTCCCCGACTTCGTGTTGGGGATCTGGTTTGGTTATCTTCTCGTCATATTCCTATGAAGGTTTCCTCTCCTAAATTTAAACCTCGTTTTATTGGTCCGTATAGGATTTCTGAGATTCTCAATCCTGTGTCTTTTCGTCTGACCCTCCCAGACTCCTTTTCCATACATAATGTATTCCATAGGTCGTTGTTGCGGAGATACGTGGCACCTATGGTTCCATCTGTTGAGCCTCCTGCCCCGGTTTTGGTGGAGGGGGAATTGGAGTATATTGTGGAGAAAATTTTGGATTCTCGTGTTTCTAGACGGAAACTCCAGTATCTGGTTAAATGGAAGGGTTATGCTCAGGAAGATAATTCCTGGGTTTTTGCCTCTGATGTCCATGCTCCAGATCTTGTTCGTGCCTTTCATGTGGCTCATCCTGGTCGGCCTGGGGGCTCTGGTGAGGGTTTGGTGACCCTTCCTCAAGGGGGGGGTACTGTTGTGAATTCTGTGGCTGAATTCACTCCTGTGGTCACAAGTGGTACTGCAGCTTCTGAGCTTCCTCCCTCAGGTGTTCTGGTGAGCTCGTTGTCTGCTTTGTTATTTAACTCCACCTGATTCTGTCTTCCTTGCTCCTTGTCAATGTTCCAGTGTTGGATCTGAGCTTCTGGATCTTTCCTGTGGCCTGCTGCTCTGCTTAGATAAGTGCTTCTTTGCTTTTGTTGCTTCTTTTTCTGTCCAGCTTGTCTTTTCGTTTTGCTGGAAGCTCTGAGACGCAAAGGGTGTACCGCCGTGCTGTTAGTTCGGCACGGTGGGTCTTTTTGCCCCTTTGCGTGGTTTTTTGCTTTAGGGTTTTTTGTAGACTGCAAAGTTCTCTTTGCTATCCTCGCTCTATCTAGAATATCGGGCCTCACTTTGCTGAATCTATTTCATCCCTACGTGTGTCTTTTCATCTTGCTAACAGTCATTATATGTGGGGGGCTGCCTTTTCCTTTGGGGTATTTCTCTGAGGCAAGTCAGGCTTGTTTTTCTATCTTCAGGCTAGTCAGCTCCTCAGGCTGTGCCGAGTTGCATAGGTAGTGTCAGGCGCAATCCACAGCTGCCTTTAGTTGTGTTTAGGTTAGGTTCAGGTATTGCGGTCTACAGAGATTCCACGTCTCAGAGCTCGTTCTATTGTTTTTGGGTTATTGTCAGATCACTGTATGTGCTCTGATTGCTGGCACACTGTGTCACTGGATTGCCTACATAACATTGGCCACTCTCTTCCCACTTCCATGTAGCGGTGGGATATGGGGTAATGAAGGGTTAATGTCACCTTGCCCGAGGTTTTACAGGCACAAGCACAGCTGCATTATAGCAGAGCTCCTGCCTGTAAAATATTATAAACCCCTTCAGATAGATTTACATCGTAGGACGTGACAGATCATCGGAAGGTATGGGATATTGTTGGTTTATTATTTTTAATTTGTTACAGGTCATGGGTCTTCAGGTGGATTGAGAGTGGAATAAAATATTACAACAATCTGTGTGTTTATTTCATTAAAATACTTTGCAATATTGTGTGTGTTTTTTTAACCGTTTCATACTATTGTATTAATAATGGATAGGTGTCATAATTGATGCCTCTCCATTATTAATCTGGCTTAATGTCACCTTACAATAGCAAGGTGACATTAACCCTTCATTACCCCATATCCCACCGCTACTCGGGAGTGGGAAGAGAGTGGCCAAGTGCCAGAATAGGCGCATCTTCCAGATGTGCCTTTTCTGGGGTGGCTGGGGGCAGATGTTTTTAGCCAGGGGGGCCAATAACAATGGACCCTCTCTAGGCTATTAAGATCTGCCCTCAGTCACTGGCTTTACCATTCTGGCGGAGAAAATTGCGCAGGAGCCCACGCCAATTTTTTCTGCAATTTAACCCTTAAATTTAATAGCTACAGCGCCCAGATTTTGCACATACACACTACTAACATTAGTAGTGTGTAATATGCAAAAAAATGGGAATATGACATGGTTTACTGTATGTAAACCATGTCTCATATCATGTCGGGTTTAGGAAGGAGAAATGAAAAGCCGGCAATTGAATTACTGGCTTTTCTTCTATATCGCGCTGAAGTAAATATAAATATATATGTGTCTCAATGACATATATATATATATATATATATAAAAATGGCGCTGAACGCGTCATACTAAACTCGACTTTGGTGCGAAGATCGCCGACCGCATGGCCGATCCCACACTAGGATCGGGTCGGGTTTCATGAAACCCGACTTTGCCAAAAGTTGGCGACTTTTGAAATTGTCCGATCCGTTTCGCTCAACCCTAGTCATAAGTATTCACCCTTTGCTCAGACACTCATATTTAAGTCCATTTCCTTATAATCCTCCTTGAGATGGTTCTACTCCTTCATTGGAATCCAGCTGTATTTAATTAAACTGATAAGACTGAATTTGGAAAGGCACACACCTGTCTATATAGGACCTCACAACTCACAGTAGATGTCAGACAAAATGAGAATCATGGGATCAAAGGAACTGGCCAAAAAGCTCAGAGACAGACTTGTGGCAAGGCACAGATCTGGCCAAGGTTACAAAATAATTTCTGCAGTACTCAAGGTTCCTAAGAGCACAATGGCCTCCACAAGCCTTCAATTGTTGTGGATTCTGTTTTTGGGCTCCCTCTGGTGGTTACAGATGGTACTGGGTGACTTGTGTTCTCTGCGGTCTCTGGTGTCCACCTGTTCTATCAGGATATGGGAGTTTCCTATTTAACCTGGCTTTCTTGTCATTTCCTCGCCGGCGATCAATGTAATCAGTGTGTCTTGTTACCTCTGCTTTCCGCTTCAGTAATCTTCAGGACAAGCTAAGTTTTTGATTTTCCTGTTCCACGTTTTGCTTTATTTTTGTTTTAGTCCAGCTTGCAGTTATGTGATTCCTTGTTGCTGGTTGCTCTAGTTGGCTGATATTACTCCTCATGTTCCATGAGTTGGCACATGAGTTCAGGTAATTTCAGGATGGTTTTTTGTAGGGTTTTTCGCTGACCGTTCACTTTTGTATCCTCTGCTATCTAGTTTTAGCGGGCCTCATTTTGCTGAATCTGTTTTCATTACTACGTATGTGCTTTCCTCTCATTTCACCGTCATTACATGTGGGGGGCTGCTATTTCTGTGGGGTGTTTCTCTGGAGGCAAGAGAGGTCTGTGTTTCTTCTAATAGGGGAAGCTAGTCCTTCGGCTGGCGCGAGACGTCTAGAATCATCGTAGGCACGTTCCCCGGCTACTGCTAGTGTTGTGAATTAGGTTCAGGATCGCGGTCAGCTCAGTTTCCATCACCCTAGAGCTTGTTCTGTTTTTTGTGTGCTTGTCCTTTTGTGATCCCCTGCCATTGGGATCATGACATTCAATGGAAGAAGTTTCGGACCACCAGAAGTCATGACCATCCAGTCAAACTGAGCAATCGTGGGAGAAGAGCCTTGGTGAGAGAGGTACAGAAGAACCCCAAAATCACTGTGCCTGAGCAGTAGAGAGATAGGAGAAAATTCCACAAAATCAACTATAATTGCATCCCTCCACCAGTCGGGCCTTTATGGCAGAGTGGCATGATGGAAGCCTGTTCTTAGTGCAAGCTATATGAAAGACTGCATAGAGTTTGCTAAAAAAAACACATGAAGGACTCCCAGACTATGAGAAATAAGATTCTCTTGTCTTTTGAAATAGAACTTTTTGGTGATGATTTTAAGCGGTATGTTTGGAGGAAACCAAGCACTGCTCATCAGTGAAATATGGTGGTGACATCATCATGATATGGGGGTGTTTTTCAGCTGCAGGGACAGGATGACTGGTTGTCATTGAAGGAAACATCTATGCGGCCAAATACAAAGACATCCTGGATGAAAACCTCTTCCAAAGTGCTCTGGACCTCAGATTTGGCCAAAGGCTTACTTTCCAAAAAGACAATGACCTTAAGCATACGGCTAAAATATCAAAGGAGTGGCTTCAGAACAATTCTGTGACCATTCTTGACTGGCCCAGCCAGAGCCCTGACCTAAACCTAAGTGATCATCTCTGGAGATACCTGAAAATGGCTGTCCACCAATGTTAACCATCCAACCTGTTGGGACTGGTATTGAGTAGAAGGGTGCTTCTACTTAATACCTACCAAAGGGTCTGAATACTTATGACCATGTGATATTTCAGATTTTCTTTTTTCATAAATTTGCACAAATTTCTACATTTCTGTTTTTTTTCATTCAAGATAAGGTGAAAAGTGTACATTAATGAGAAAAAAATTAACTTTTTTGAATTTACCAAATGTCTGGAATGAAACAAAGAGTGAAAATGTAAAGGGGTATCTGAATACTTTCTGTACCTACTGTATCTTTTGACATTTGAATGAAATGAAACGCTTTGACAGGAGACCCAACAGGACCCCACTGTTGACACAGCAACATAAAATGTATCTGAGAAAGCAAAAATCCTTTGGGGAAAGAGACTTGTGGACAGATGAGACCAAGACACAGCTTTTTTGGCAAAGCATATCATTCTACTGTTTATCCCAAGCATACTTCAAGAAGCACCCAGAAATAGATGGAAGCAAAGTGTTGGAAAGTTCTAGAGTAGCCAGCAATGCATTCTGAAATAAATCCATTTGAACATCTGTGGAGAGACCTTAAAACTATTGCTTGGAGAAAGCAATTTTCAAATATGAGAAACCTGGAGCATTTTACAAAAGAAAAGTGGTCACTTGTTACATAATCCTGCTTCGCTGATTTCTTTTGCCCAGCCGGTGCGACCAATCAGTGACATCACCATGGGTGATAAACAGTTCTCAGACCATGTGGGGTCATCACAACAGAGACCCTAATCACAGGACAATAAAACAATCCTTATCTAAGAATTGGCCCAATATTTATGGACGTAACTGTTTATCACCCATGGTAATTCTGCTTCATGTCACCTGGCTTATCCATGGTTTTTCCCCTTTTTTTTTTCTCTACTATGTTGTGCATAAATATGTGATTCTTCAGAATTTGTTTTAGTCTTTGCCTGATGAAGAGACGTATGTAGACTCGAAAGCTTGCAATTTGTTACCATCTTTTCAGTTGGCCATTAAAAGGTATCAACCACTGAGGACTCTCAATTCTAAATATTTTACATAACCTAAAAATTTTTCTCTTCAAGAAAGCTTACAGTCTGCAGTGACCCCAATCTCTTTTCTTAGACACAGGAGCTGATGCAACCCCCTCAACCGGCTGTCTCCGTCCCCATTACCCTTTAGATTGTAAGCATGCAAAGGCATGGTTAGTACTAAGTTAATAATGGGTAATGGAAATGAACTAGTTTGAGCTGTTCAAGTGACAACTTGAGAATAACACTTTAAGGTTTTTTGTTAAGAGGTGAAAATTTAAGCAAAATAAATGTATAAATCTACTACATAATTGTCTAAGGGTCACTTCCGTCTTTCTGTCTGTGCTTCTGTCTGTCTTTCTTTCTGTCTGTCACGGAAATCCCAAGTCGCTGATTCGTCGCGGCAAAACAGCCACGACCAATCAGTGATGGGTACAGTACGGCGGCAAAATGGCCTTTCCTTACTCCTCACAGTCAGTGCCCGCTCCATACTCCCCTCCAGTCATCGCTCACACAGGGTTAATGGCAGCGTTAGCAGTCCGCGTTATGCCGCGGTGTAATGCACTCCGTTAACGCTGCTATTAACCCTGTGTGACCAACTTTTTACTATTGATGCTGCCTATGCAGCATCAATAGTAAAAAGATCTAATGTTAAAAGTAATGAAAAAATAAAAAATCATTATATACTCACCTTCCGAATTCAGCCCAGGCCTTTCCCGCTCCTCACGATGCTCAGGTCCATGCATTCCGGTCTCGCGAAATAATGACGTAGCGGTCTCGCGAGACCGCTATGTCATCATCTCGCGAGATCGCAATGCACTCTTGGGAGCGATGGGCACAGTCCGGCCGTGAAATGGCCGCTCCCTACTCCTTTGCACTCAGTACCCTCTCTATAATCCCCCAGTCAGCGACCGCCACCCACATAGCATTGTAGCAGTCCGTTAAAGCGACTACTTTACACCAATCCACATAATGCGGTGAAACGCAGTGTGTTAACGCTGCTACTAACCCTATGTGATGAACTTTTTACTATTGATGATGCAGTGACATTGGCACAGGATTTTAATCCTGCTTCGCTGATTACTTGTGCCCAGCCGGTGCGACCAATCAGTGACATTGCCGTGGGAGTTAAATCCCACAGCAACGACCAATCAGCGATGGGAACAGTCAGGCGGCAAAAAGGCCGCTCCCTACTCCCCACAGTCAGTGCCCGCTTCATACTCCCCTCCAGTCAGCGCTCACACAAGGTTAATGGCAGCATAAACGGACCGCGTTATGCCACGGTGTAACACACTCCATTAATGCTGCTATTAACCCTGTGTGGCCAACTTTTTACTATTGATGCTGCCTATGCTGCCGGTCCATGCATTGCATTGACGATGCGGTCTCACAAGATGGCCTCATCATCATCTCGCGAGACCAGCATGCACTTTTGGGACCAGAGCGTCACGAGGAGCATCGGTACATGCCTCGGCTGGGGATGGGGGGCCCATGGAAGGTGAGTATATAACTATTTTTATTTTAATTCTTTTTTTAACAGGGATATGGTGCCCACTACGTGGGCTGTGCTATATACTGCATGGGCTGTGTTATATACTACATCTCTGTACTATATACTATGTGGGCTGGGCTATATACTACGTGGGCTGTGCTATATACTATGTGGCTGTGGTATATATTATGTGGCTGGGCAATATGCTACATCGCTGTGCTCTATACTACGTGGCCTGTGCTATATACTATGTGGCCTGCGCTATATACTATGTGGCTGTGCTATATATTACGTGGCTGCGCAATATACTACGTGGCTGTGCTATATACTACGTGTCTGTGCTATATACTATGTGGCTGGGCAATATACTACGTGGCTGAGCAATATACTACATGGCTGGGCAATATACTATGTGGCTGGGCAATATACTACGTCACTGGGCAATATACTATGTGACTGGGCAATATACTACGTGGCTGGGCAATATACTACGTCACTGGGCAATATACTATGTGACTGGGCAATATACTACGTGTCTGTGCTATTTACTATGTGGGTTGTGCTATATACTATGTGGCTGGGCAATATACTATATGGCTGTGTTACATACTACATGGGCTGTGTTATAAACTACGTGGGCTGTGTTATATGCTACTTGTGCTATATTTCTCTGCTGTATCTGTGCATCATGAATCGTTGTATGTTTTAAAGAGGGGGGCCCACTGAGACTCTTTCGCCCGATGCCCTGAATCGTGGTATGTGTTAAAGAGGGGGGCACACTGAGACTCTTTCACCCGAGGCCCTCAAAAACCTTGAGCCAGCCCTGGCTTCACTGATTGGTCACGCCTTGCTGTGAACAATCAGTGACAGTCGCAGTCTGCCTGCAAATTGGCACAGAATTTGAACCACACTTCGCTAATTGGTCGCGCCCGTCCGTCTGAATCCTTTGTGTAAATTGCATTATTCTGAAAACTTCATAAATAAACTACATACATATTCTAGAATACCCGATGCATTAGAATCGGGCCACCATCTAGTAAATATATAAAAAAGGTACAGTTTTTTCATAATTGTTTTGAGAACACTTTAAAAAGCATGAACAGCACAAAAAATACTGCTGTGTGTTGCTGCAAGTTCCTTTCCATGCATGTACCTATTTACCAATGTAGCATTCTTAAGAATGTTTTTTTAAGGGGGTGTAATAGTGTTTTAAGGAATCTGTCACCACATTTGACTAATCTAAAGTATTCATATGGACATACAGGTTATAGACTGTGGAAAAAAGTTATACTTTTATGTTTCATATTGGTTGCCTTGTTATTGATAAATCATTTTTTATAATGTTTTGTAAATGACCTCTTTCAGGCTATGGGAAGGAATTTACCTTGAAGATAACTCCACCTCCAAAGCTTATTTTAAAGGGAACCTGTCACCCCGTTTTTTGAGATTGAGATATAAATACTGTTAAATAGGGCCTGTGCTGTGCGTTACTATAGTGTATGTAGTGTACCCTGATTCCCCATGTATGCCGAGAAATACATTACCAAAGTCGGCGTTTTCGCCTGTCAATCAGGCTGGTCTGGTCAGGTGGGCGTGTTCACAGCGTTCTTTTCTTCCCCAGGTTTCCGTTGGTGGCGTAGTGGTGTGCGCATGTCCAAGGTCCGGATTCCCTGTGCCCACGTGAAGACACAGTGCGCGATCTGCGCTGTCATTCCTTTCATCGGTGCGGGCGGCCATCTTCCTGGGGCCGCGCGTGCGCAGATGTAGTGCTCTGCTGCACGGGGCTTCAGGAAAATGGCCGCGGGACATTTAAAGTTTGCAACAAGCAACCTGGGAGACACGCCAAACATGTGGAAGAAGGTGCTCTGGTCAGATGAAACAAAAATCGAACTTTTTGGCAACAATACCAAACTTTATGTTTGGCGTAAAGGTTAGGGTTGAGTGAAACAGATTGGCAAATTTCAAAAGTCGCTGACTTTTAGCAAAGTCGGGTTTCGTGAAACCCGACCCGATCTCACTGTGGGATGGGGTTGGCGGTCAGCGATCTTCGCTGCAAAGTCGGGTTTCGTTTTATATATATATATATATATATATATATGTCATTGAGACATATATATATATATATATTTACTTCAGCGCGATATAGCTGAAAAGCCGGTAATTCAATTACCGGCTTTTCATTTCTCCTGCCTAAACCCGACATGATATGAGACATGGTTTACATACAGTAAACCATGTCTTTTCTCCATTTTTTTGCATGTTCCATACTACTGTTAGTAGTGTGTATGTGCAAAATTTGGGCGCTGTAGCTATTAAATTTAAGGGTTAAATAGCGGAAAAAAGTGGCGTGGGCTCCCGCGCAATTTTCTCCGCCAGAGTAGTAAAGCCAGTGACTGAGGGCAGATATTAATAGCCTGGAGAGGGTCCATGGTTATTGGCCCCCCTGGCTTAAAACATCTGCCCCCATCTACCCCAGAAAAGGCACATCTGGAAGATGCGCCTATTCTGGCACTTGGCCACTCTCTTCCCATTCCCGTGTAGCAGTGGGATATGGGGTAATGAAGGGTTAATGCCACCTTGCTATTGTAAGGTGACATTAAGCCAGATTAATAATGGAGAGGTGTCAATTATGACACCTATCCATTATTAATCCAATAGTCTGAAATGGTTAAAAAAAACACAAACTCATTATTACAAAGTCTTTTAATGAAATAAAAACACAGGTTGTTGGAATAATTTATTATACAGGTAATCCACCTGAAGACCCTCGTTCTGTAACAAATTAAAAATTATAAACCAACAATATACATACCTTCCGTTGATCTGTAACGTTCCATGATATAAATCCATCTGAAGAGGTTAAAATATTTTACAGCCAGGAGCTCTGCTAATGCAGCTGTACTTGTGGCTGTAAACCCCAGCGAATGAAGGTAATGTAGGTCAATGACCTGTAGTTACCTTCATTCGCGGTGATGCGCCCCCTGCTGGATGTCCCTCGAGCGTGGGAAAAGTTCCCAGGCTCGAGGTCATATGAGGACATCCAGCAGGGGGCGCATCACCGCGAATGAAGGTAACTACAGGTCATTGACCTACATTACCTTCATTCGCTGGGGTTTACAGCCACGAGCACAGCTGCATTAGCAGAGCTCCTGGCTGTAAAATATTTTAACCCCTTCAGATGTATTTACAACGTGGGACGTGACAGATCATCGGAAGGTATGTATATTGTTGGTTTATTATTTTTAATTTGTTGCAGACCGAGGGTCTTCAGGTGGACTGAGCGTACAATAAAATATTAAAACAACCTGTGTGTTTATTTCATTAAAATACTTTTTAATAATGTGTGTGTGTTTTTTTTAACCATTTCAGACTATTGGATTAATAATGGATAGGTGTCATAATTAACACCTCTCCATTATTAATCTGGCTTAATGTCACCTTACAATAGCAAGGTGGCATTAACCCTTCATTACCCCATATCCCACCGCTACACGGGAATGGGAAGAGAGTGACCAAGTGCCAGAATAGGTGCATCTTACAGATGTGCCTTTTCTGGGGTGGCTAGGGGTAGATGTTTTTAGCCGGGGGGGCCAATAACCATGGACCCTCTCCAGGCTATTAATATCTGCCCTCAGTCACTGGCTTTACTAGTTTGGTGGAGAAAATTGCGAGGGAGCCCACGCCAATTTTTTCCGCGATTTAACCCTTAAATTTATTAGCTAGAGCGCCGAAATTTTGCACATACACACTACTAACATTAGTAGTGTGGAATATGCAAAAAAAAGGAGAAAAGACATGGTTTACTGTATGTAAACCATGTCTCATATCATGTCAGGTTTAGGCAGGAGAAATGAAAAGCCGGTAATTGAATTACCGGCTTTTCAACATTATCGCGCTGAAGCAAGAATTAAAAAAGTATGCTTCCCCATTGACTTGCATTGGGTTTCGTGTTTCGGCCGATCCCGACTTTTCAATGAGATCGGCCGATTTCACTCGACCCGACTTTTGAGAAAGTCGAGTTTCGTGAAACCTGACTCAATCTCAAAAAATGAAAAGTCGCTTAACCCTAGTAAAGACAACACAGCTCATCACCCTAAACACACCATACCCACTGTCAAACATAGTGGTGGCAGCAGCTTGGTTTGGGCCTGCTTTTTTTCAGCAGGGACAGAGAACATGGTTAAAATTGATGGGAAGATGGATGGAGCCAAATAGAGGACCGTTCTAGAAGAAAACCTGTTTGAGTCTGCAAAAGACCTGAAACTGGGACAGAGATTTGTCTTCCAACAAGACAATGATCCCAAACATAAAGCAAGATCTACAATGGAATGGTTCACAAATAAACGTATCCAGGTGTTAGAATGGCCAAGTCAAAGTCCAGACCTCAATCCAATCGAGAATTTGTGGAAAGAGCTGAAAACTGCTGTTCACAAACAATCTCCATCAAACTTCACTGAGCTTGAGCTGTTTGCCAAGGAAGAATGGGCAAAAAATTCAGTATCTTGATGTACAAAACTGATAGAGACATACCCCAAGCAACTTGCAGCTGTAATCGAAGCAAAAGGTGGTGCAACAAAGTATTAAGTTAAAGGGCCTGAATAATATTGCACGCCCCACTTTTCAGTTTTTGAATTTCCACAAAAATATAAAATAACCAATAAATTTCGTTCAACTTTACAATTGTGTTCCACTTGTTGTTGATTCTTCACCAAAAATGTACATTTGTTATCTTTATGTTTGAAGTATGATATGTGGGAAAAGATTGAAAAGTTCCAGGGAGCCGAATACTAAGGCCTACATTAGAATTTCTGTCCTGCATCTGGTGGGGGCATGTGAGTCTTTGGTCCCCTATGCAGGAGGCATCTCTAAGGCTAGTTTCACACTAGAATTCGGGAGGGCTGCGGACTAAAGCCTTCTTCCTTTGTGAAGCCCCGCCAACTGCCGCGCCTCTTCCTTCAAATCCGCCTACGTCTGCATGCATCCTGCGTATACGAAAATGGACATTCCAGTTCCTTATAATGATTCCTTTATTTTCCCAAGTCATAAAACATAGCAAACAACAGAATCCTCTGCACAAGTAGACAGGCACACCATGCACTGGCGGCCAAGTGACGCGTTTCGATCCTAATGTGGATCTTTGTCACAGCTTGTGACATGCTGCATTTTGCTGTGGTCGGTGCAGCTTCAAAACGACGCTTGTGGAGGCATTGGCATACATCTGCATGGCCTGCTTACCCAATATAAAAGATAAGGTATGCAGGACACATGCAGATGTAGACGGAGCTGAAGGAAGAGGTGCAGCAGTGGGCGAGGCTTCACGGAGGGAGAAGGATTTTATCCGCAGCTCTGCCAAACGCTAGTGTGAAGCTAGCCTTATACACAACCCTACAGACAGGCTAGATACAGTGCTTCTGTAACATTCTTCATCCTTTGAACTACCTGTAGCAAATTTTTAAATTGTAGAGTATTAGAATCTCACCCCATCCAGAAGGCAGATACCAGGATAGGTAAAAGAGTAAGCCACATATGTAGTAGCTGTGTTGGTGCTGTGATGTCGAGGGGTGATCTGTTTCTTATGCTAGGTCCTGGTGCCTGTGGATGGATTGACTGTGGATATTGTGGATACACATGCTACCATCATGGTATCTGTCATCTGGATTAGGGGAACTATCCTAAGGACTGTAATTGCTGGCTGGAGCTGCATACACATGCTACTGTCATGGTATCTGTCATCTAGATATGAGGAACTATCCTAAGGGCTATTGTTATTGGCTGGAGCTGGATGCACATGCTACAGTTGTGGTATCTATCATCTGGATATGAGGAGCTATCCTGAAGACTTTTGTTGCACGAAGGAGCGGGATACATGTGTTACAGTCATGGTATCAGTCATCTAGTGGAGCATAGGCTGTGATTGCAGAATATACCAGCAGGAGATACAAAAGTTGTGGGCCACCGAAAAGTTGGAAGATGGTGTGTATTACCTATTATAGGGGAAGTGAAACTAATGGTTCTGGGTTGGGATCTTGTGAACTAAGGGTATTACATTGTGGCCATCTACTCAGAGTTCCTGTATGACCATAGATGGAAGAAATAAAACTAATTGCATCATTAACCTGCCTAGGTTATTAATACAACCCACAACCTCAGATCCTCACACGGCCAGTATACATCACACTGGTAAATTCCCCTTCATGTAAAATAAGCTCTGGAGTAGAAATCGTCAAGGCATTATCTTCCCTATAACCTGGAAGAAGTCATTGATATAAAGTGATAAACACTGATTTCTTAATACAAGGCATTTGACATGACGCATGCAGGGATCACAGTTTTCAGTATTCTATAACCTGTATGCTCAAATGAATAGTTTAGATACGCCAAATGTGTGGTGCACTGGTGACAGCTTAACTTTAAATAACAATTATAATTTAAAAATAATATACACATCAGCTTGAGCCATTATGCCACTCAATCCATCTCCTCCGATTAATGCCTCACACTTAATGTTGTAAATAGTCAAATTTAAATTTCGTCAATGACCATAGTTTCTGTTATGTTTCTGCTGCCTACACCCCACCGTGATGATAAATGTTGTAATATAATTCATTGCACTGTTTAACCCCTTTCTGACATCAGATTTAATATTCCTTTCATGTGACCTGGGCCTATTTGATCATGGACGGAATATTACTTCTGAGCAAACGGTTGCACTACTGGGGGGTGCGTGGGCAATCGCTGCCAGTTGATTCTGACAGCTGACACCCAATACTAGGTGCCAGGATTGGTCACAGACTGCTACTGGCACTTTAACCCTCGAAATACTGTGATCGAACATCATCGTAGCATTCCGGATGGCGGCACAGTGCTGACAGCCCCTTTGCCTTTGGATCGGAAATCCCGTTGCATGACACGGAGTCCCGATCATTGCCATGGTGAGCGGATGTCGTCATGACAACATCTGGGTCACCAGTGCAAGGAAATTTGTTGGTCATGCACTGTGCATGATCAGCAAGTCTCCTTCTCAGTGCAGCGCTGACAATTTCCATAGCATGCATATGCTGCTTCATCTGCATGAAATAGAAGTGATCAGCCTCCAAAAAATGATTGTCCCAAAGTGGGACAAAGAAAAAAGTTAGAGAAAGGTAGAAAAAAATTAAATAATTGTAAAAGTATTTAAAAAAATAAATTAATTATAAAATATCAATTTATATTCTATCATTAGATAAATTTTTGAATGAAAAAAAAAATGTAAACAATAACAGTACATACACTAGGTATTGTCGCGTCCGCAACGACCCGGACTTTAAAACTGTCCCACTAGTTAAACCCTTTAGTGAACACCATAAAAAATTAAAAATAAAAACAAGGCAAAAAACAATGCTTTATCATCATGCCGCCAAACAAAAAGTGAAATAACACGCGATCAAAAAGACTGATATAAATAAACATGGAACCAATAAAAATGTAATCTTGTCCCCAAAAAACAAACCACCATACTACTCCATCAGTGGAAAGCTAAAAAAAAAAGTTATAGCTCTCAGAATAAAGTGATGCAAAAATAATTATTTTTTCTACAAAATAGTTTTTATTATATAAAAGCGCCAAAGCATAAAAAAAAATATAATTAAGGTATCGCTGTAATCGTACTGATGCGAATAATAAAACTGCACACGGAATGGTATAATAGCCCCCAAAAAAGAAATTCATGAATTGCTGGTTTTTGTTCATTCTGCCTCGCAAAAATTTGAATAGAATGCTATCAAAAAATGTCATGTTTTCACAAATGGTACCAATAAAAACATCAAGTCGTCCCGCAAAAAACAAGACCTGACATCACCCTGTGGGCCAAAATATGGAAAAATTATAGCTCTCAAAATGTGGTGATGCAAAAACTTTTTTTTTGGAAGAAAAAGCATCTTTTAGTGTGTGACAGCAGCCAAATATAAAAACCGCTATAAGGTCTCTTTCACATGTCCTGATATTTCCAGTACTGGTGATGTCAGTATTCGTGTGTGTAATACTTGCGGCACACGTGGGCCATCTGTGTGCTGCATCAGTACCACACGGATGAGCGCTAGGGAAGAAGCATTACAGTAAGCGCTGTTCCCCGGTGGTGGGTGATCACAGCCCTCATACTCCCCTGTTCTGCCGGCGATCAGCGCGAGCAGGGGAGAAAATTGAGAGTTACATTTAAGTGATAAAAGAGACAGCAGGTGGCAGCTGATGGAACGATTACTCTCATCAGCCTACCCCTGCTGCTGCTAATAAAAGTGACAGCAGGAGAAGCTGATGGGGGTATTCATCACCCGCCACCTGCGCTATAAATAAATGAAAAAAAGAAAAAAATGGTGTTGGTTCCCCTGTATTTTCTATAACCAGCTAGGCAAAACTCCAAGCTGGATGCTGCAACCCTCAGCTGTCAGCTTCAGCAAGGCTGGTTATCAAGAATAGAGGGGTCTCCATGCTGTTTTTTTTTATTATTATTTAAATAAATAATTTTAAAAAATAGCATGGGGTTCCCCCCATTTTTGACAAACAGCCTTGCTAAAGCTCACAGCTGAGGGCTGATATTCTCAGGTTGGTAAGGGGCCATGGATATTGATGACCCCAGCCTAAAATTAGCTACCCGCAACTGCGCAGAAAAGGCACATCCATTAGAAAACCTTTAATTGAAAAAATGACACAGACTCCTTTAGTATTCTCAATCTCAATTATTCCATACTTACGACCTCGCCTAAATCCATCTAAGTCCTCGATCTCTTGTAATAAAAAAAAAAAAAAAAAAAACAATATATAAACCTGTATCCCATGCCGTAATCCATGTCTGGGGTATAGTTAGTTTTCAACCAGGGCGGTGCCAGGATGCGACCGTCCAGGCTGAGAACAACTGGTGAATGAGCTGCTGGGAATGCAGTGTCAGTGACTGGGGGTGATGTCATAGAGATTACCTCCAGTCACTGGGCTCTGTCCGTTCCCATTCCTCATGGCTCACGGTGCTCTCACCAAATCTCACCGCAGCTCAGCCCGGCTGGGAACGAAGCCCCGTTACCGGAAGTAACTTATATGAAGTAACACCCAGTCATTGAACGCTCACGGTTCTAGCAGGGATCTCACTGCAGCTCAGCTGACTGTTAATATGATCACTGCAACCCTATGTTACTTCACTGAGGAGTGTATTTTGTAAAATGAGTTCATATATAGGGGGTTTCTGTTGTTCTGGCACCTCAGGGGCTCTACCAATGTGACATGGCACCCTCAAACCATTGGAGCAAAATCTGAACTCCAATATGGCGCCTCTTCCCTTCTGAGATTTGAACTGTGCCTCAAAAGTAGTATTCTCCTACATAAAGGGTCCAATTTCTCCTGTTACCTTTGGTAAAATAAAAATTGTGGAACAAATATGATTTTTGTATGTTTATGGCCCTACGTTATAAACTTCTGTGTAGCACACGGAGGTTCAAAGTGCTCACCAAACATCTAGATAAGTTCCTAGTAGGGTCTAGTTTCCAACTTGTTGTCACTTGTGGGGGGTTTGAACTCTTTAGGCATATCAGGGGCTTGCCAAACGCAACATGGTGTCCGATCTAAATTCCAGCCAATTTTGCGTTGAAAAAGTAAAACAGCTCTCCCTCCCTTGCAAGCTCTGCCATGCACCCAAACAGTGGTTTACCCCCACATATGGGGTATCAGTGTACCCAGGACAAATTGCTCAACATATTTTGGGTCCGATATCTACTGTCACCCTTGAGAAAATAAAAATAGGGGTGAAAAGATTATTTTTGTGGAAAAAATATGATTTTTTATTTTCATGGCTCTAGGTTATAAACTTCTGTGAAGCACTTGGGGGATTCAAAGTGCTCACCACACATCTAGATAAGTTCCTTGTGGGGTCTAGTTTCCAAAATGTTGTCACTTATGGGGGGATTTCACTGTTTAGGCACATCAGGGGTTCTCCAAACGCAAGTTGGCGTCCAATCCTAATTCCAGCCAATTTTGCATTGAAAAGTCAAATAGCGCTCCTTCCCTTCGAAGCTCTGCCATGCGCCCAAACAATGGTTTACCTGCACATATGGGTTTCAGCATACTCAGGACAAACTGCACAGAGCTTTTGGGGTCTAGTTTCTCCTGTTACCCTTGGTAAAAAAAAAAATGGATCTGACGTGATTTTTTGGTGAAAAAAAGTTAAATGTTCATTTTTTTTTAAACATTCCAAAAATTCATGTGAAGCACCTGAACGGTTAATAAACTACTTTAATGTGGCTCTAAGCACCCTGAGGGGTGCAATTTTTAGAATTGTGTCACCTTTGGGTATTTTCTATCATATAGATCCCTCAAAGTGACTTAAAATGTGAGGTGGTCCCTAAAAAAAAATGGTGTTGTAAAAATGAGAAATTGCTGTTTAATTTTAACCCTTATAACTTCCTAACAAAAAACATTTTGGTTCCAAAATTGCGCTGATGTAAAGTAGATATGTGGGAAATGTTACTTATTAAACTTATTAAGTATCTTGTGTGAAGTTTCTGTGATTTAAGGGCATAAAAATTCAAATTAGGAAAATTGCGAAATTTTCAAAATTTTAACCAAATTTCCATTTTTTTCACAATTAAACACAAGTCATATCAAAGAAATATTACGAATAACACAAAGTAATATATATGTCATGAGAAAACTTTCTCAGAATCACTAGGATCCATGGAGGCATTTTAGAGTTTTTACCTCATAAAGGGACAGTGGTCAGAATTATAAAAATTGGCCAGGTCATTAACATGCAAACCACCCTCGGGGGTTAAGGGGTTAAATCTCATTTAGTATTCAGCAGATAAAAAAATGAGGTCTGATAATTGGTAGACTGACATGTTATAATGTGCTGTATGCAATGACGGAGAACCGCAGGACATCAGATAATATGTTATGAGGACCAAGGAAATGTGAAAAAATATTTGATATAGATATTTGATGGAGATATTTAACATATTGGAACCAAGGCCAGGGAGACCATATTATTGATACAGAAAATAAATCAGGGGATGTATAAGGCCCACATAAAGGGGATTGATTGAGAATTAATTGAATCAACAGGACTTTAGTGAACTGTTATCTAACAATGAAAGGGAACTCAATTGTCTGTATTGAAAGAAATCAATGGTAACCAGATTGGGATTTAAACATTTCTATGGAGAAAAGTGGACTTTTAAAGTTAAAGTTCTAGTGAGGAGTTTTACTGACTTATGTCAAGCAGTGGGGTACTCATTGGTCAGTTAAGAACTGAGAGTAGCTGTGAACAGAAGTAGCATTACCCCTCAATCCATGCAGCCCTTACAGGGGAAGATTAAGTGTCCCATAATTATTTGCTGGATTGTCATGAGATGCAAGAGTATGAAGTGCAAGATAAATCAAGTGTCATTAATTCTACCCAAAAAGTGCCCATGTCTTCTCAATGCAAGATAACCCTTTGTGAAGAAATGTGCCTATTATCAGATGTAGTGTAGATAGTTCTTATAAAGTTCATGTTAAGTAAAAAGAAGTTTATCTTCGGACTTTGGACTTCCTCAATTTGTCCTCTATAATCTGGTCCTGGCCTTCCTTATAAAGCAGCACCATGCAGTCTGCAAAGCTGTATCACTTACGTAAAAAGAGCACACATAGCCAGGACTTCCATTTTCATGTAGTGTGCCTGGGCATGGAAGATGAGTATCTTGCACACCGCAACCTTCACGCACCACGTTACACACAAAGCATTTGGTTAGTCTGCTAAAAAGCGACATTTGTTGACATGTTCAAAAATCATTCCCAGAAGGGTCACTTCCGTCTGTCTTTCTGTCTGTCTTTCTGTCACGGATATTCATTGGTCGCGGCCTCTGTCTGTCATGGAAATCCAAGTCACTGATTGGTCATGGCAAAATGCCCAAGACCATTGCCACAACCAATCAGCGACGGGCGCAGTCCGGCGGCAACATGGCCGCTCCTTCCTCCCCGCAGTCAGTGCCCGATCCATACTCCCCTCCAGTCAGTGCTCACACAGGGTTAATGGCAGTGCTAATGGACCGCGTTATGCCGTGGTGTAACGCACTCCATTAACGCTGCTATTAACCCTGTGTGACCAACTGTTTTACTATTGATGCTATCTATGCAGCATCAATAGAAAAAAGATATAATGTTAAAAATAATAAAAAAAAAATAACAAATCATCATATACTCACCTTTCAGCCCATTTCCCGCTCCTCGCGACGCTCCGGTGACCAGTCCATGCATTGCGATCTCGTGAGATGATGACTGCTACGTCATCATATCGCGAGACCGCAATGTACTCCTGAGACCTGAGCGCGCGTGGAGCGTCGGTAAACGCTTCCTGGATCAAGGGGCCAACGGAGGGTGAGTATATAACTATTTTTTATTTTAATTTTTTTTAACAGGGATATGATGCCCACATTGCTATATAATACGTGGGCAGGGCAATATACTACGTGGGCTGGGCAATATACTATGCAGGCTGTGCAATATACTACATTGGCAGTGCAATATACTACGCTGGGCAATATACTACGTGGGCTGTGTAATATACTATGCGGGCTGTGCAATATACTACGCGGGCTGTGCAATATACTATGTGGCTTGGCAATATAGTACGTGACTGGGCAATCTAGTACGTGACTTGGCAATATACTACGTGGCTGGGCAATATACTATGTGGCTGGGCAATATACTATGTGGCTGGGCAATATACTACGTGACTGGGCAATACAGTATGTGACTGGGCAATATACTATGTGTGCTGTGCAATATAGTACGTGACTGGGCAATATACTATGTGGATGGGCAATATACTACGTGGCTGGGCAATATACTATGTGTGCTGTGCAATATAGTACGTGACTGGGCAATATAGTACGTGACTGGGCAATATACTACGTGGTTGGGCAATATACTACGTGGCTGGGCAATATACTACGTGGGCTGTGCAATATACTATGTGACTGAGCAATATAGTACGTGACTGGGCAATATACTACGTGGATGGGCAATATACTACGGGCTGGGCAATATACTATGTGGCTGGGCAATAAACTATGTGGCTGGGCAATATACTACGTGACTGGGCAATACAGTATGTGACTGGGCAATATACTATGTGTGCTGTGCAATATAGTACGTGACTGGGAAATATACTATGTGGATGGGCAATATACTACGTGGCTGGGCAATATACTATGTGGTTGGGCAATATACTACGTGACTGGGCAATATACTATGTGACTGGGCAATATACTACGTGGTTTGGCAATATACTACGTGTCTGGGCATTATACTATGTGGGCTGTGCAATATACTACGTGGACATGCATATTCTAGAATACCCGATGTTTTAGAATCGGGCCATTAGTATAATAATAAACTGGGTATAAAATGAATTATGCCAAGTACTGCCCATACAGTTGGGCCCAGATCTGTTGAGGAGCCCATTGGGGATTCCCCTGTTACCCTATGGGCCAGTCCGAGCCTGCCTATTAGTGACGCCCATTCTATTCAATCAGGTGGGCTGCCTAGTGCTATCTAAATGCATCCCATGTGAACAGACACACCAGTTTACAAGACAAAATGGGCCCAGCTACACCCTGAAAAATAAAGTGCAGAAAATACATATAACATTTGTGAGATATTAGTCAATATTTTGACGAAGATATGCAAGTTTGCAACCCGCATTAAGGGTCCTTGCACTTGCGAGTCCTATCACTAAACAGCAAACCCACAAAAAGAGGACTTAAACATCCCACAAAAATTCAGTTATAGGCCCCCTCCTCTTCTCTCTACATACTTCCCCAATTGGATAACCATCAGCAGATGTGATTTACAACACTATATATATATATATATATATATCTACTATATAATTGTCTAAGGGTCACTTCCTTCTTTCTGTCTGTCATTCTGTCTGTCACGGATATTCATTGGTCGCGGCCTCTGTCTGTCATGGAATCCAAGACGCTGATTGGTCTCGCCAGCTGCCTGTCATGGCTGCCGCGACCAATCAGTGATGGCCACAGTCTGATTAGTCCCTCCCCTGCAGTCAGCGCCCGGCGCCTGTTCCATACTCCCCGCAGTCACCGCTCATACAGGGTTAATGCCAGCGGTAACGGACCGCGTTATGTCGCGGGTAACTCACTCCGTTACCGCCGCTATTAACCCTGTGTGACCAAGTTTTTACTATTGATGCTGCCTATGCAGCGTCAATAGTAAAAACATCTAATGTTAAAAATAATTTAAAAAAATAAAAAATCATTATATACTCACCTTTTGCGATGCTCCGGTGACCGCTACTTGCAAGCGGCAGGTTTCGGGGCCAAGGATGGTATGGGAGAAGGACCTGCCATGACGTCACGGTCATGTGACCGCGACGTCATCACATGCCTTGCGCGCCTGCACGAGAAGGACCTGCCATGACGTCATGGTCATGTGACCGCAACATCATCACAGGTCCTGCACGCCTGCGCGAGAAGGACCTGCCCTGACGTCACGGTCATGTGACCGAACTACAAGGGGCCCTTGGAAGGTGAGTATATGTTTATTTTTTATTTTTTAACCTGTGACATACGTGGCTGGGCAATATACTACGTAGCTGGGCAATATACTACGTGACTGGCCAATACACTACATGGCTCTGTGCTGTATACTACGTCGCTGTGCAATATACTACATGGCTCTGTGCTGTATACTACATCCCTGGGCAATATTCTACCTCACTGGGCAATATACTACGTGACTGGGCAATATACTATGTGACTGGGCAATATACCACGTAACTGGGCAATATACTATGTGCCTGGGCAATATACTACGTCACTGGGCAATATACTAGGTAGCTGGGTAATATACTACGTGACTGGGCAATATACTACGTGATTGGGCAATATACTACATGGCTGGGCAATATACTTTTTGGCTGGGCAATATACTACGTGGGCTGTGCAATACACTGCGTGGCTGGGCAATATACTACGTGGCTGGGCAATATACTATGTGGACATGCATATTCTAGAATACCCGATGCGTTAGAATCGAGCCACCATCTAATATATGTACATATATATATATATATATATATATATATATATATATATATATATATATATACACAGTGCCTTGCAAAAGTATTCGGCCCCCTGGAACTTTTCAACCTTTTCCCACATATCATGCTTCAAACATGAAGATACCAAATGTAAATTTTTAGTGAAGAATAAACAACAAGTGGAACACAATTGTGAAGTTGAACGAAATGTATTGGTTATTTAGAATTTTTGTGGAAACTCAAAAACTGAAATGTGGGGCGTGCAATATTATTCGGCCTTTTTAACTAAATACTTTGTTGCGCCACCTTTTGCTGCAATTACAGCTGCAAGTCGCTCATCAGTGACTGCAGACATTTTTCCCAAGCCTGTAATAACTTTCTAATAATAATAATAAATTGCTAGCTATGAAATTATTAAATGAAATGCAGATCATGGTTACTGGACTGTTATACTTGTTAGGGAGCAGACAGACGTTCGTATTTCTCATACGTGGACCGCATCGCAATCCTCGGACTGAGCATCGGCTCTCCTGACCTGAGCGTGAAAGCTGTATAGTAATACATTACGCTGTCAAGCTAATGTCAGGAGAGGTGTCGGCCCAGTCTGAGGATTGCGATGCGATCCTCGCATGAATTATATGGCCGTCTGTCTGCACCCTTAGACTAATACTTATCCCTATTATACTAATACTTAAATATTAACCACTATTGATGCCATTAACCTGCATTGTTATGTTTGTTATACTATTACTTATAAAAGACCCAGCTCGCAAGTATAAAAAGATCTGACGTCCCCATCTCCAGACCCCCAAGACAACAACTATTACATGTGATGGAGGGCATGTATTCTCAAATCAAAACAGTGTAATAATCAGCCCCCCAGTGCCCTGTCACCCTCCACCACCCAACACCCATAAGACCCCCATCCTCTCACATTCACCCCCAGTGCCATGTCACCCACCTCCATTTCAACCCCCAAAATACCGCCATCCTCTCACATTCACCCCACAGTGACCGTGACATGTCTTAACTGAATTAATCTAGTATATTCCATCCACTCTTACTGATGAAGTTTGCAGGCAGTGAGGCAGTGCCAAGAAGAGTCTGAGTGAAATGCAGGTGGGCACTAGGACCCAGTGTACCTGAGCCAATCAGAGCTTGCACAGGGAGAAACTAACTGCAGCTGCTGTTTCCAGCCTGGAAGTAGCTCCTCAGGTCAGACAGCACAGTACACTGCATGGACTGATTCTCTGCAGCCTGCCAGTGTGCAGAATCTGTCAGACAGGGGAGCAGGCATTTTGCCGCTCTCTCCTTGACACCTCAGATGCGACCTCATGCAAAAGTAGCTGTAGCTCCCTGTGGGCACCTTAATGTGATGGGCCCCAGGGCAATGGCCCCCTCTGCTTCCCCAGTAGCTATGCTACTGTAACATGGCATGGTTTGTGGCTATAACAGATATACACAATATACAGTAGTGTTCAAAATAATAGCTGTGTGTTCAAAAGCACGAGTTAATCACAATATCTTTATGCCAGTTTTTTTTCCCTTGCATTGGGAACACTGCACACTGTTTTCTCATTCAAAACATGAAGAGAAATATATATTTTTAACTACTTTACAGAATATAACAAAAAATTAACATTGTCCTGTTCTAAAAAATTTGTCTTTAGAAATTCACAATATGCACTATTTTTCTTGACTTTTTATTATATGGTTGCTCGGAGGCAGGGCCGGTTTTAGGCAAAGTGGGGCACTAGGAAAAAGTTTAAAATGGGACCCCAAATGCTAACATATTGCACATCACACAGAAGCATTTCTGTTGCATTTACGTGCGTTGTGTTCAGGCTGCTAAACGAGTGTGATCGACAATACTAAAGTCGTTAAACTCTTAATTCCAGGTCTCTTTACACCAACTGAGAAAGAATGATGGGAACCGAATAATCACTAGTAGATCAATCTGTCCCCATACAGTATCATGTACAGTTTACACCAGCGATGTGCCGCTGAGCACAATGATTTTTGCTCCGGCATAAACAATCCAATCACTCAATGAATATGCAGCATTTTGCTTGTTTAGTATAATACACCCTATAGTCCTCCATATATTATAATGTGCACAACAGTCCTCCATATTGCAAAATGCACACCCCATAGTCCTCCATAGAGTATAATACACTCCCCATAGTCCTCCATATAGTATAATACACTCCCCATAGTCCTCTAAATAGTATAATACACTCCCTATAGTCCTCCATATATTAAAATACACCCCTCAGTCCTCCATATAGTATTGTACACACCTCTGTCCTCCATATAGCATAATACACTCCTCATAGTCCTCCATATATTAAAATACACTGCTCAGTCCTCCATATAGTATAATACACTCCTCATAGTGTTCCATATAGTATAATACACTCCTCATAGTGCTCCATATAGTATAATGCACTCCTCATAGAGCTCCATATAGTATAATGCACCGCCATAGTCATCCATGTAGTACAATTCCCTTCCCATAGTATAATGCACCCCATAGTTCTTTATATAGTATTATGTATTCCCCATAGTCCTCGATACAGTATAATGCAGCTCACATACAGTATAATGCAGCCCTGACATACAATATAATGTAACCCCCATAGAATATAATGTTGCCTCCCTCATAGTATGATGCAGCCCCTCCATAGATTATATGGTAGCCCCCCACAGAATATAATGCAGCCCCCATATATAGTATAATGTAGTCCCTCTATAGAATACAATGTAGCCCCCTTAGAATATAATGTGGCTCCCCCATAGATTATAATACAGCGCACCTCCCCATAGAATATAATGTACCCCCCATAAAATATATTACCGCTCTTCCATGAAATAATGTTTTTACAATTTTTTCCACAAAAACGTGATTGGGATTTCTTAAATCTGATGCAAGATCTGCTTATATTTTCCTGGTAGATTTGAAGCAGTTTCATATCTGTCGTGTGTCAATTCTTTCAGCTTTTTTCCTGCCAGCAGACATGTTTTTGGTGCAGAAACATCTGCTGTAAATTCCTAATGTGTACACACAGCCTTAGGTTTCTCACCTCCTGTTACCGGTTTCACCATTTTGTCGTGCAGTGTGGTGTAGTTCGCACTAGTTATGTCAGTTAATACTACACACATTATACAAGCACAGAGCAAACAAAAAAAACTGCATTCTGATGTTTATGCATTTGTGAAAGTGGAAATCAATGATAAGAAAAAAAATTCACAACCAAATGACATTATAATACCACAGAGCACAGGAGATGGTGCGAACATGAGACCCTTGTAAACTGGAGGGCCACACAGGGGCTGTGAGAAAGACATGGGCAAATGGTGACTAGGAGGCAGGGGAGAAGGACACAAGGGGGCTAGGGGAGACAGGGACAAGGGTGACACAGGGGGGCTAGGGAGCAAGGAGGACAGGCACAAGGGGACACATGGGGCTATGAGGCATGGCAGAAAGATACCAGGGAACACATGGGAACTAGTGGGCAAGGGAGACTGACACAAGGGCACAAGAGATACAGGCATAAGGGCATATGGAGCGCCCCCGTTCGGGCAGTGGGGTACTCGGAGCTGGGCCCTTCGGTTCTCAAGGGGGATGTCATGGTGGCTGACCCGGTCCATGGCCCTAGGGGCATCCGTTGATAAAAGGGGGATCACAGGGCAGGCAGAGTCCGGCCGGTCTGAAGGCAAATCTAGAGTCCCCTTATCCAGGTGGAAATCAGTAGCCTTCCTCTAGCGCCTGAGTGTTGTAGTACTGAAAATCGAAAGAGAAAAGCATTACTGCAACAAGTCGCACACCTGCAAATAATGAGCAACAAAATACATAAAATACAAGCTGATTTTATTGACAGATCAAAGAAAAAACACACCATAAACAATAAAAACATAATTAACCCCTTTACCCCCAAGGGTGGTTTGCACGTTATGGACCGGGTCAATTTTTACAATTCTGACCACTGTCCCTTTATGAGGTTATAACTCTGGAACGCTTCAACGGATCCCGGTGATTCTGACATTGTTTTCTCGTGACATATTGTACTTCATGATAGTGGTAAAATTTCTTTGATATTACCTGCGTTTATTTGTGAAAAAAACGGAAATTTGGCGAAAATTTTGAAAATTTCGCAATTTTCCAACTTTGAATTTTTATGCAATTAAATCACAGAGATATGTCACACAAAATACTTAATAAGTAACATTTCCCACATGTCTACTTTACATCAGTACAATTTTGGAACCAAAAATTTTTTTTTGTTAGGGAGTTATAAGGGTTAAAAGTTGACCAGCAATTTCTCATTTTTACAACACCATTTTATTTTAGGGACCACATCTCATTTGAAGTCATTTTGAGGGGTCTATATGATAGAAAATACCCAAGTGTGACTCCATTCTAAAAACTGCACCCCTCAAGGTTCTCAAAACCACATTCAAGAAGTTTATTAACCCTTCAGGTGCTTCACAGGAATTTTTGGAATGTTTAAATAAAAATTAACATTTAACTTTTTTTCACAAAAAATTTACTTCAGCTCCAATTTGTTTTATTTTGCCAAGGGTAACAGGAGAAAATGGACCCCAAAAGTTGTTGTACAATTTGTCCTGAGTACGCTGATACCCCATATGTGGGGGTTAACCACAGTTTGTGCGCATGGCAGAGCTCGGAAGGGAAGGAGCGCCATTTGACTTTTCAATGCAAAGTTGACTGGAATTGAGATGGGACGCCATGTTGCGTTTGGAGAGCCACTGATGTGCCTAAACATTGAAACCCCCCACAAGTGACACCATTTTGGAAAGTAGACCCCCCTAAGGAACTTATCTAGAGGTGTGGTGAGCACTTTGACCCACCAAGTGCTTCACAGAAGTTAATAATGCAGAACCGTAAAAATAAAAAATCATTTTTTTTCACAAACATTATCTTTTCGCCCCAAATTTTTTATTTTCCCAATGGTAAGAGAAGAAATTGGACCACAAAAGTTGTGGCACAATTTGTCCTGAGTACTCTGATACCCCATATGTGGGGGTAAACCATTGTTTGGGCGCATGGGAGAGCTCGGAAGGGAAGGAGCGCCGTTTGACCTTTCAATGCAAAATTGACAGGAATTGAGATGAGACGCCATGTTGCGTTTGGAGAGCCACTGATGTGCCTAAACATTGAAACCCCCCACAAGTGACACCATTTTGGAAAGTAGACCCCCTAAGGAACTTATCTAGAGGTGTGGTGAGCACTTTGACCCACCAAGTGCTTCACAGAAGTTTATAATGCAGAACCGTAAAAATAAAAAATCATTTTTTTTTCACAAAAATTATCTTTTCGCCCCCAATTTTTTATTTTCCCAATGGTAAGAGAAGAAATTGGACCACAAAAGTTGTGGCACAATTTGTCCTGAGTACTCTGATACCCCATATGTGGGGGTAAACCATTGTTTGGGCGCATGGGAGAGCTCGGAAGGGAAGGAGCGCCGTTTGACCTTTCAATGCAAAATTGACAGGAATTGAGATTGGACGCCATGTTGCGTTTGGAGAGCCACTGATGTACCTAAACATTGAAACCCCCCACAAGTGACACCATTTTGAAAAGTAGACCCCCTAAGGAACTTATCTAGATGTGTGGTGAGCACTTTGACCCAATAAGAGCTTCACAGAAGTTTATAATGCAGAGCCGTAAAAATAAAACAAAATTTTTTTCCCACAAAAATAATTTTTAGCCCCCAGTTTTGTATTTTCCTGAGGGTAACAGGAGAAATTGGACCCCAAAAGTTGTTGTGCAATTTGTCCTGAGTGCGCTGATACCCTATATGTGGGGGAGAACCAGCGTTTGGGCGCATGGGAGGGCTCGGAAGGGAAGAAGAGCCATTTGGAATACAGACTTAGATGGAATGGTCTGCAGGCGTCACATTGTGTTTGCAGAGCCCCTAATGTACCTAAACAGTAGAAACCCCCCACAAGTGACCCCATATTGGAAACTAGACCCCCCAAGGAACTTATTTAGATGTGTTGTGAGAACTTTGAGCCCCCAAGTATTTCACTACAGTTTATAACGCAGAGCCGTGAAAATAAAATAAAAAATTTCCCCTCAAAATTATTTTTTAGCCCCCAGTTTTGTATTTTCTCGAGGGTAGAAGGAGAAATTGGACCCCAAAAGTTGTTGTCCAATTTGTCCTGAGTGCGTTGATACCCCATATGTGGGGTGAACCAGCGTTTGGGCGCATGGGAGGGCTCGGAAGGGAAGGAGCGCCATTTGGAATGCAGACTTAAATGGAATGGTCTGCAGGCGTCACATTGCGTTTGCAGAGCCCCTAATATACCTAAACAGTAGAAACCCCCACAAGTGACCCCATGTTGGAAACTAGACCCCCCCACGAACTTATCTAGATGTGTTGTGAGAACTTTGAGCCCCCAAGTGTTTCACTACAGTTTATAACGCAGAGCCGTGAAAATAAAAAATCTCTTTTTTTCCCACAAAAATTATTTTTTAGCCCCCAGTTTTGTATTTTCCCAAGGGTAACAGGAGAAATTGGACCCCAAAAGTTGTTGTCCAATTTGTCCTGAGTACGCTGATACCCCATATGTTGGGGTAAACCCCTGTTTGGGCACACAGGAGAGCTCGGAAGGGAAGGAGCACTGTTTTACTTTTTCAATGCAGAATTGGATGGAATTGAGATCGGTCGCCATGTCGCGTTTGGAGATCCCCCTGATGTGCCTAAATAGTGGAAACCCCCCAATTATAACTGAAACCCTAATCCAAACACACCCCTAACCCTAATCCCAACGGTAACCCTAACCACACCTCTAACCCAGACACACCCCTAATCCTAATCCCAATCGCAAATGTAATCCAAACCCTAACCCTAACTTTAGCCCCAACCCTAACTGTAGCCTTAACCCTAACCCTAGCCCTTACCCTAGCCCTAACCCTAGCCCCAACCCTAACCCTAACCCTAGCCCTAGCCCTAACCCTAACCCTAGTCCCAACCCTAACCCTAGCCCTAACCCTAGCCCTAACCCTAGCCCTAACCCTAGCCCTAACCCTAACCCTAACCCTAGCCCTAACCCTAGCCCTAATCCTAGCCCTAACCCTAGCCCTAACCTTAGCCCTAGCCCTAGCCCTAACCCTAACCCTAGCCCTAACCCTAACCCTAGCCCTAACCCTAGCCCTAACCCTAACCCTAGCCCTAACCCTAGCCCTAACCCTAGCCCTAGCCCTAACCCTAGCCCTAACCCTAGCCCTAGCCCTAACCCTAACCCTAGCCCTAACCCTAACCCTAGCCCTAACCCTAATGGGAAAATGGAAATAAATACATTTTTTTCATTTACTTTTATAGCGGGTTTTTTAGCGGATTTTTATGATTGGCAGCCGTCACACACTGAAAGACGCTTTTTATTGCAAAAAATATTTTTTGCGTTACCACATTTTGAGAGCTATAATTTTTCCATATTTGAGTCCACAGAGTCATGTGAGGTCTTGTTTTTTGCGGGACGAGTTGACGTTTTTATTGGTAACATTTTCGGGCACGTGACATTTTTTGATCGCTTTTTATTCCGATTTTTGTGAGGCAGAATGACCAAAAACCAGCTATTCATGAATTTATTTTGGGGGAGGCGTTTATACCGTTCCGCGTTTGGTAAAATTGATAAAGCAGTTTTAATCTTCGGTTCAGTACGATTACAGCGACACCTCATTTATATCATTTTTTTATGTTTTGGCGCTTTTATACGATAAAAACTATTTTATAGAAAAAAATAATTATTTTTGCATCGCTTTATTCTGAGGACTATAACTTTTTTATTTTTTTGCTGTTGTCGCTGTATGGTGGCTCGTTTTTTGCGGGACAAGATGACGCTTTCAGCGGTACCATGGTTATTTATATCCGTCTTTTTGATCGCGTGTTATTCCACTTTATGTTTGGCGGTATGATAATAAAGCGTTGTTTTTTGCCTCGTTTTTTTTTTTTTTTTCTTACGGTGTTTACTGAAGGGGTTAACTAGTGGGCCAGTTTTATAGGTCGGGTCGTTACGGACGCGGAGATACTAAATATGTGTACTTTTATTGTTTTGTTTTTTTTATTTAGATAAAGAAATGTATTTATGGGAATAATATATTTTTTTTTTTTTCATTATTTAGGATTTTTTTTTTTTTTTTTTTTTTACACACTTGGAAATTTTTTTTTTTACTTTTTTACTTTGTCCCAGGGGGGGACAATACAGATCGGTGATCTGCCAGTTTGCACAGCACTCTGACAGATCACCGATCTGTCTGAGAGCAGTGCAGCGTTACCAAGTGCCTGCTCTGAGCAGGCACTTGGTAAGCCACCTCCCTCCCTGCAGGACCCGGATCCGCGGCCATCTTGGATCCGGGACTTACTGCAGGGAGGGAGGTAGGAGACCCCCGGAGCAACGCGATCACATCGCGTTGCTGCGGGGGTCTCAGGGAAGCCCGCAGGGAGCCCCCTCCCTGCGCGATGCTTCCCTGCACCGCCGGCACATCGCGATCATCTTTGATCGCGGTGTGCCGGGGGTTAATGTGCCGGGGGCGGTCCGTGACCGCTCCTGGCACATAGTGCCGGATGTCAGCTGCGATAAGCAGCTGACACCCGGCCGCGATCGGCGCCGCTCCCCCCGTGA
This sequence comes from Ranitomeya imitator, assembly GCF_032444005.1. Taxonomy (NCBI): domain Eukaryota; kingdom Metazoa; phylum Chordata; class Amphibia; order Anura; family Dendrobatidae; genus Ranitomeya; species Ranitomeya imitator. The sequence continues at coordinate 628,399,017 of NC_091284.1, forward strand.
GCGCGGCCGATCGCGCTGGACGTAATATTCCGTCCTTGGGAATTAAGGCCCACCCCACATGGACGGAATATTACGTCCAATGGCAGAAAGGGGTTAAAAACATATAAGCACCATCAAAAACACACACGAAAAGCGGACCATAATACAGTGTAATAAGGTAACCCAAAATTAACCCAAATGGCTCATGGGGTACAGCGCAAAATTGTAAATAGCGGGATGGTGCCAAAATAGTAAGCCAGGATGCACACAGTGCCAGGCCAACAAAACAATAGTAGGCACAACAATATGTCCCAAGCAGAAGTAAAAAAAAGGGCGAGCCCAAACAATGGCTAATGGGAAACCTATATATGGTGAAATCACTGGGTCACCGAAGGTAAACGGGAGATAACCTCCCACAAAGATACAACCTGATGTGGTGATGCCCCACGCGTATCGCCCGGCGGACCAGGCTTCGTCAGGGAAGATCTTGTGGGAGGTTATCTCCCATTTACCTTCTGTGACCCAGTGATTTCACCATATATAGGTTTCCCATTAGCCATTGTTTGGGCTCGCCCTTTTTTTTACTTCTGCTTGGGACATATTGTTGTGCCTACTATTGTTTTGTTGGCCTGGCACTGTGTGCATCCTGGCTTACTATTTTGGCACCATCCCGCTATTTACAATTTTGCGCTGTACCCCATGAGCCATTTGGGTTAATTTTGGGTTACCTTATTACACTGTATTATGGTCCGCTTTTCCTGTGTGTTTTTGATGGTGCTTATATGTTTTTAATTATGTTTTTATTGTTTATGGTGTGTTTTTTCTTTGATCTGTCAATAAAATCAGCTTGTATTTTATGTATTTTGTTGCTCATTATTTGCAGGTGTGCGACTTGTTGCAGTAATGCTTTTCTCTTTCGATTTTCAGTATAGTGTTTATTACTGTTACCGCACCCTCATAAATGTCTTTATATAATTATATGGCAGTGCGCCCAATCCCCTTTTAGCTTGGTGAATGTTGTAGTACCTCCCTGCTGTGCGTCTCGGTAAGGGTACCGTCACACAGTGGCATTTTGATCGCTACGACGGCACGATCCGTGACGCTCCAGCATCATAACAATATCGCTCCAGCGTCGTAGACTGCTGTCACACTTTGCAATGTACGTCGCTGGAGCGATAATTTCATGACGTATGTGCGATGTAGAATCTGTTGGTTACTATGCGCACATCGTATACAATATCGTGCACACCTTTGTTATACCATGCAATCATGCCGCCACAGCGGGACACTAGACGACGAAAGAAAGGTTCAAACGATCTGCTACGACGTACGATTCTCAGCGGGGTCCCTGATCGCAGGAGCGTGTCAGACACAGCGAGATCGCTGGAACGTCATGGATATATCGCTGGAACGTCACAAATCGTGCCGTCGTAGCGATCAAAATGCTACTGTGTGACGGTACCCTAAGGTCCTCGCAACTGTTGTAGATGTTCTAGATGTTATGTCTCTTTCTCTCTCTGCCCCCCTGATGGTAAGGATAGGACAAACCCGTATAACTGCCCCGGCCCCCACAGTTGCCACCGTGCCTCCTAGGTAGAGTTGAGCGACCTTGACCTTTTTAGAGTCGAGCCGGGTTTCGCGAAACCCAACTATCTCAAAAGTCGGGTCGAGTGAAATCGGCCGATTATGACGTAAAGTCGGGATCGACCGAAACACGAAACCCAATGCAAGTCAATGGGGCAGCATAGTCGGCAGTGAGTGGGGGCCAGGAAAACACCTAGAGTGCCCATTTTAATGTCAAAACCATCCATTCTTCTTAATGAAGCTTGTCAAGCGTAATTTACCTTATAATAATTGGAAGGCATTTGAAATTGGGGGTCATTTGGCTAAAGTTGTGGTGGGTAGGGCTGGTTCAAGTAATTAGTGGGCCCAGGAAATCTGGACCACGTCACGGCAGTGGAGCAGGGAGAGGTAAGTATTTCAACTTTGCAAGTGCTGTGATCCTGAGCAAGCAGGGGGGGCCCACTCGTTGGCATTGGCACTGGCACAGGGCCCCTCAAAGTACAGCGGTGTGTTTGCACGGCGGGGGCGCCTCCAACCGGCAGCAACACTTTTGCGTACTATGAGAGGCCCTGTGCCAGTGACGTCGCCAACTAGTATTCCTCCCCCCACCTGATGAAGGAACCTGCACTTTCATCTGCACCTTCCTCTTTGTCCCCGTGTAAGGTGGTATGGTATGCGGGAAGAGCAACCTGACTTTCAGCAGGGTCACAATGTTGTTGTGTAGCGTGCACGGGGAATGTTGCGTTATGGGTCAATGTACCAGCAGACTCATCTATCACTGGCTGGGCAATGGGCAGGATGAGGAGGAAACACAGATATAGGCCCAAATAATAAAGTGGGCTAAATGCAGTTCAAAATTGGTAACACAGGAATAACCAGGGGGCATTGCAGTGGAGGACAACTGGAATGAGAGGCTGACACAGAGAGTAGGCCCAAATCAGTAAGTAGTCGAAATGCAGTTCAAAATTGGCAACAGTAGTAAACAGGCGGCACAGCTTTGTTCAGTGGAGGAGAACAGCAAGGAGTGGCAGACACCGATAGTAGGCCCCAACCCAACTAGTAGGCCAAATGCAGTCTAACATTAACAACTACTTAACGAGCGCCTGAAAACGGAATTTCAGGACAGGAAACCTGGAGAACAGCAAGGAGCGGCAGACACCGATAGTAGGCCCCAAACCAACTAGTACGCCAAATGCAGTTGTTCCGTTTAACCACAATTTCATGAGAGCCTGAAGATAGAAGTTCAGGAAAGGCAACCTGGAGAACACCTTGGAGTGGAACACACCATCTCTCTACACCCCATACCCAATTTGTAGGTCTAATGCAGCGTAGTTTCCAACAACTACTAAACGAGAGCATGATGATCGAAGCATTGGCGAGGAAACCTGGGGAACACCTTGGAGTGGAACACACCATCTCTCTACAGTGGAACACACCATCTCTCTACACCCCATACCCAATTTGTAGGCCTAATGCAGCGTAGTTTCCAACAACTACTAAACGAGAGCCGGAAGATCGAAGCTCAGGAAAGGCAACCTGGAGAACACCTTGGAGTGGAACACACCATCTCTCTACACCCCATACCCAATTTGTAGGCCCAATGCAGCGTAGTTTCCAACAACTACTAAACGAGAGCATGATGATCGAAGCATTGGCGAGGAAACCTGGGGAACACCTTGGAGTGGAACACACCATCTCTCTACACCCCATACCCAATTTGTAGGCCTAATGCAGCGTAGTTTCCAACAACTACTAAACGAGAGCATGATGATCGAAGCATTGGCGAGGAAACCTGGGGAACACCTTGGAGTGGAACACACCATCTCTCTACAGTGGAACACACCATCTCTCTACACCCCATACCCAATTTGTAGGCCTAATGCAGCATAGTTTCCAACAACTACTAAACGAGAGCCGGAAGATCGAAGCTCAGGAAAGGCAACCTGGAGAACACCTTGGAGTGGAACACACCATCTCTCTACACCCCATACCCAATTTGTAGGCCTAATGCAGCGTAGTTTCCAACAACTACTAAACGAGAGCCGGAAGATCGAAGCTCAGGAAAGGCAACCTGGGGAACACCTTGGAGTGGAACACACCATCTCTCTACACCCCATACCCAATTTGTAGGCCCAATGCAGCGTAGTTTCCAACAACTACTAAACGAGAGCATGATGATCGAAGCATTGGCGAGGAAACCTGGGGAACACCTTGGAGTAGAACACACCATCTCTCTACACCCCATACCCAATTTGTAGGCCTAATGCAGCGTAGTTTCCAACAACTACTAAACGAGAGCCGGAAGATCGAAGCTCAGGAAAGGCAACCTGGGGAACACCTTGGAGTGGAACACACCATCTCTCTACACCCCATACCCAATTTGTAGGCCCAATGCAGCGTAGTTTCCAACAACTACTAAACGAGAGCATGATGATCGAAGCATTGGCGAGGAAACCTGGGGAACACCTTGGAGTGGAACACACCATCTCTCTACACCCCATACCCAATTTGTAGGCCTAATGCAGCGTAGTCCCTTTTGAGGATACGTAAGGCATAATCCGCCATGTGGGCCAAAGTTCCAGTTCTCAAATCTGCGGTTGTGCTTGGTTGAGGGGCAGTTTCAGGCAAATCCACGTCACTTGTGTCCCTCAAAAAACCAGAACCCGGCCTTGCCGCGCCACCAATTTCCAGTGGCCCCGGAAAAGCTTCCTCATTAAAAATATAATCATCCCCATCATCCTCCTCGTCCTCCTCCTCCTCTTCGCCCGCTACCTCGTCCTGTACACTGCCCGGGCCAGACAATGGCTGACTGTCATCTCAGCAGACGCATCAGGGGGATGCTCATGCTTATTATGGCGTTGTCTGCACTAACCAGCCGTGTGCATTCCTCAAAACACTGAAGGACTTGACACATGTCTTGAATCTTCGACCACTGCACACCTGACAACTCCATGTCTGCCATCCTACTGCCTGCCCGTGTATGTGTATCCTCCCACAAAAACATAACAGCCCGCCTCTGTTCACACAGTCTCTGAAGCATGTGCAGTGTTGAGTTCCACCTTGTTGCAACGTCTATGATTAGGCGATGCTGGGGAAGGTTCAAAGAACGCTGATAGGTCTGCATACGGCTGGAGTGTACGGGCGAACGGCGGATATGTGAGCAAAGTCCACGCACTTTGAGGAGCAGGTCGGATAACCCCGGATAACTTTTCAGGAAGCACTGCACCACCAGGTTTAAGGTGTGAGCCAGGCAAGGAATGTGTTTCAGTTGGGAAAGGGAGATGGCAGCCATGAAATTCCTTCCGTTATCACTCACTACCTTGCCTGCCTCAAGATCTACAGTGCCCAGCCACGACTGCGTTTCTTTCTGCAAGAACTCGGACAGAACTTCCGCGGTGTGTCTGTTGTCGCCCAAACACTTCATAGCCAATACAGTCTGCTGACGTTTGCCAGTAGCTGCCCCATAATGGGAGACCTGGTGTGCAACAGTGGCAGCTGCGGATGGAGTGGTTGTGCGACTGCGGTCTGTGGACGAGCTCTCGCTTCTGCAGGAGGACGAAGAGGAGGAGGAGGGGGTGCGAACGGCTACAGCCAATTGTTTCCTAGACTGTGGGCTAGGCAGAACTGTCCCAAACTTGCTGTCCCCTGTGGACCCTGCATCCACCACATTTACCCAGTGTGCCGTGATGGACACGTAACGTCCCTGGCCATGCCTACTGGTCCATGCATCTGTTGTCAGGTGCACCTTTGTGCTCACAGATTGCCTGAGTGCATGGACGATGCGCTCTTTAACATGCTGGTGGAGGGCTGGGATGGCTTTTCTGGAAAAAAAGTGTCGACTGGGTAGCTCGTAGCGTGGTACAGCGTAGTCCATCAGGGCTTTGAAAGCTTCGCTTTCAACTAACCGGTAGGGCATCATCTCTAACGAGATTAGTCTAGCTATGTGTGCGTTCAAACCCTGTGTACGCGGATGCGAGGGTAAGTACTTCCTTTTTCTAACCATAGTCTCATGTAGGGTGAGCTGGACTGGAGAGCTGGAGATCGTGGAACTAGCGGGGGTGCCGGTGGACATGGCAGACTGAGAGACGGTGGGAGATGGTATTGTTGCCGCCGGTGCCCTAGATGCAGTGTTTCCTACTACGAAACTGGTGATTCCCTGACCCTGACTGCTTTGGCCTGGCAAAGAAACCTGCACAGATACTGCAGGTGGTGCGGAAAATGGTGGCCCTACACTGCCGGAAGGGATGTTGCGTTGCTGACTAGCTTCATTGGCCGAGGGTGCTACAACCTTAAGGGACGTTTGGTAGTTAGTCCAGGCTTGCAAATGCATGGTGGTTAAATGTCTATGCATGCAACTTGTATTGAGACTTTTCAGATTCTGTCCTCTGCTTAAGGTAGTTGAACATTTTTGACAGATGACTTTGCGCTGATCAATTGGATGTTGTTTAAAAAAATGCCAGACTGCACTCTTTCTAGCATCGGATACCTTTTCAGGCATTGCAGACTGAGCTTTAACCGGATGGCCACGCTGTCCTCCAACAGGTTTTGGCTTTGCCACGCGTTTTGGGCAAGATACGGGCCCGGCAGATGGAACCTGTTGCGATGTTGATGCCTGCTGCGGCCCCTCCTCCTCCGCTTCAGAACTGCTGCCGCCTGCACCCTGTTCCCCCAATGGCTGCCAATCGCTGTCAAGAACTGGGTCATCTATTACCTCTTCTTGTAGCTCGTGTGCAACTTCGTCTGTGTCACCGTGTCGGTCGGTGGTATAGCGTTCGTGATGGGGCAACATAGTCTCATCAGGGTCTGATTCTTGATCAGCACCCTGCGAGGGCAATGTTGTGGTCTGAGTCAAAGGACCAGCATAGTAGTCTGGCTGTGGCTGTGCATCAGTGCACTCCATGTCAGATTCAACTTGTAATGGGCATGGACTGTTAACTGCTTCACTTTCTAAGCCAGGGACAGTATGTGTAAAGAGCTCCATGGAGTAACCCGTTGTGTCGCCTGCTGCATTCTTCTCTGTTGTTGTTTTTGCTGAAGAGGACAAGGAAGCGACTTGTCCCTGACCGTGAACATCCACTAACGACACGCTGCTTTGACATTTACCAGTTTCACGAGAGGAGGCAAAAGAGCTAGAGTCTGAGTCAGCAAGATAAGCCAAAACTTGCTCTTGCTGCTCCGGCTTTAAAAGCGGTTTTCCTACTCCCAGAAAAGGGAGCGTTCGAGGCCTCGTGTAGCCTGACGACGAACCTGGCTCCACAGCTCCAGACTTAGGTGCAATATTTTTTTCCCACGACCAGCTGATGCTCCACCACTACCACTACCCTCATTACCAGCTGACAATGAACGCCCCCGGCCACGACCTCTTCCACCATACTTCCTCATTGTTTTAAAAACGTAAACAAACTAACGGTATTTGTTGCTGTCACACAAATTACACGGTGAGCTATAACTTCAGTATGATTTAGCTACCCCTTTACAGGTGAGTGAGACCACAATGAAAATCAGGCACAATGTTACACACTCTGTTGTTGGTGGCAACAAATGAGAGAGATGCCACACACGCAGGACTGTCACTGAAGCACAAATGTAAATATTAATCTCCCACTGATTTGTTTTTTTTTGTTTTTTAAGGGAGACTTTAGGAAAAAAAAAATAGAATAAAATGATTTTTTCAGGAAGAATTTAGAAACCAAATAAAATAAAATGATTTTTTCAGGGAGAATTTAGAAAACAAATAAAACAAAAAAAGGCTTTCTATGGCCCACTGAGTGAGAGATGACGCACACAGGAGTCAGGAGTGGCACACAAGCCCAGAGGCCAATATTTATCTCCCACTGATTGATGTAGTGATTTTTTTCAGGTAGATTTTGGAACCCAAATCAAGCTAAAAAAATAATAGGCTTTCTATGGCCCACAATTGGAGAGAGAGAGAGAGATGGCACACCCAGGAGTCAAGACTGGCACACAAGCAGAAAGGGCAATATTAATCTCCCACTGATTTGTTTTTGTTTTGTTTTTTCAGGGAGACTTTAGGAAAAAAAAAATAGAATAAAATGATTTTTTCAGGAAGAATTTAGAAACCAAATAAAATAAAATGATTTTTTCAGGGAGAATTTAGAAAACAAATAAAACAAAAAATAGGCTTTGTAGGGCCCACTGAGTAAGAGAGGACGCACACAGGAGTCAGGAGTGGCACACAAGCCCAGAGGCCAATATTTATCTCCCACTGATTGATTTATTGATTTTTTCAGGTAGAATTTAGAACCCAAATCAACCAAAAAAATAAATAGGCTTTCTATGGCCCACTATTTGTGAGAGAGATGGCACGCTCAGGACTGGCACACAAGCCCAGAGGCCAATATTAATCTCACACTTTTTTTTTTTTTTTCCAGGGAAAATTTATAAACCCAATAAAAAAAATAATAAATAGGCTTTCTATGGCCCACTATCTGAGAGAGAGAGATGGCACGCTTAGGACTGGCACACAAGCCTAAAGGCCAATATTAATCTCCCACTGATTGATTTATTGATTTTTTCAGGTAGAATTTAGAACCCAAATCAACCAAAAAAATAAATAGGCTTTCTATGGCCCACCATTTGTGAGAGAGATGGCACGCTCAGGACTGGCACACAAGCCCAGAGGCCAATATTAATCTCCCACTTTTTTTTTTTTTTCCAGGGAAAATTTATAAACCCAATAAAAAAATAATAAATAGGCTTTCTATGGCCCACTATCTGAGAGAGAGAGATGGCACGCTTAGGACTGGCACACAAGCCCAAAGGCCAACATTAATCTCCCACTGATTGATTTATTGATTTTTTCAGGTAGATTTTGGAACCCAAATCAAGCAAAAAAATAAATAGGCTTTCTGTGGCCCACAATTGGAGAGAGAGAGATGGCACACCCAGGAGTCAAGACTGGCACACAAGCAGAAAGGGCAATATTAATCTCCCACTGATTTGATTTTTTTTTTTTTTCAGGGAGACTTTAGAAAAAAAAAAAAAAATGAATTTTTCAGGAAGAATTTAGAAACAAAATAAAATAAAATGATTGTTTCAGGGAGAATTTAGAAAACAAATGAAAAAAAAATAGGCTTTGTAGGGCCCACTGAGTGAGAGAGGACGCACACAAAGGGTCAGGAGTGGCACACAAGCCCAGAGGCCAATATTTATCTCCCACTGATTGATTTAGTGATTTTTTCAGGTAGATTTTGGAACCCAAATCAAGCAAAAAAATTAATAGGCTTTCTATGGCCCACAATTGGAGAGAGAGAGATGGCACACCCAGGAGTCAAGACTGGCACACAAGCAGAAAGGGCAATATTATTCTCCCACTGATTTGTTTTTTTTTGTTTTTTCAGGGAGACTTTAGAAAAAAAAAATACAAAAAAAATGATTTTTTTCAGGAATAATTTAGAAACCAAATAAAATAAAATGATTTTTTCAGGGAGAATTTAGAAAACAAATAAAACAAAAAATAGGCTTTGTAGGGCCCACTGAGTGAGAGAGGACGCACACAGGAGTCAGGAGTGGCACACAAGCCCAGAGGCCAATATTTATCTCCCACTGATTGATTTAGTGATTTTTTCAGGTAGATTTTGGAACCCAAATCAAGCAAAAAAATTAATAGGCTTTCTATGGCCCACAATTGGAGAGAGAGAGATGGCACACCCAGGAGTCAAAACTGGCACACAAGCAGAAAGGGCAATATTAATCTCCCACTGATTGATTTATTGATTTTTTCAGGTAGAATTTAGAACCCAAATCAACCAAAAAAATAAATAGGCTTTCTATGGCCCACTATTTGTGAGAGAGATGGCACGCTCAGGACTGGCACACAAGCCCAGAGGCCAATATTAATCTCCCACTTTTTTTTTTTTTTTCCAGGGAAAATTTATAAACCCAATAAAAAAAATAATAAATAGGCTTTCTATGGCCCACTATCTGAGAGAGAGAGGTGGCACGCTTAGGACTGGCACACAAGCCCAAAGGCCAATGTTAATCTCCCACTGATTGATTTATTGATTTTTTCAGGTAGATTTTGGAACCCAAATCAAGCAAAAAAATAAATAGGCTTTCTATGGCCCACTGAGAGATGGCACACACAGGAGTAAGGAGTGGCACACAAGCCCTGAGGCCAATATTTTTCTCCCACTGATTGATGTAGTGATTTTTTCAGGTGGATTTTAGAACCCAAATCAAGCAAAAAAATAAATAGGCTTTCTATGGCCCACTGAGTGAGAGATGACACAGACAGGGATGGCACTCTAGCAGAAATGCCAATCTTAATCTCCCACAAAAAAAAAAAAAAAAAAGGAACTGTCCTTCAATTACTATCTCCCTGCAGTAATCTCAGCCAGGTATGGCAGGCAGCAATAAGGAGTGGACTGATGCACAAATTAAATAAAAAGTGTGGACAAACAAACAAGATAGCTGTGCAGAAAGGAAGGAACAAGAGGATTTGTGCTTTGAAAAAAGCAGTTGGTTTGCACAGCGGCGTACACACAGCAATGCAGCTATCAGGGAGCCTTCTAGGGCAGCCCAATGAGCTACAGCGCTGAGGGAAAAAAAAAAAAATGTAGCTTCCACTGTCCCTGCACACCGAAGGTGGTGTTGAGCAGTGGAAATCGCTACAGCACAAGCGGTTTGGTGGTTAATGGACCCTGCCTAACGCTATCCCTGCTTCTGACGAAGCGGCAGCAACCTCTCCCTAGGCTCAGATCAGCAGCAGTAACATGGCGGTCGGCGGGAACGCCCCTTTATAGCCCCTGTGACGCCGCGGACAGCAAGCCAATCACTGCAATGCCCTTCTCTAAGATGGTGGGGACCAGGACCTATGTCATCACGCTGCCCACACTCTGCGTTTACCTTCATTGGCTGAGAAATGGCGCTTTTCGCGTCATTGAAACGCGACTTTGGCGCGAAAGTCGCGTACCGCATGGCCGACCCCGCATAGGGGTCGGATCGGGTTTCATGAAACCCGACTTTGTCAAAAGTCGGCGACTTTTGAAAATGTTCGACCCGTTTCGCTCAACCCTACTCCTAGGTATAAGGTCAGGCAACTAATATGGAACTAGCTGTCCTGCCGGTCTCTGGAACCAGGCTTGGAGACGATGACTCCCTCGGTGTTCCGGCTACCGGCTTCTGCGCCTCAGAAAAGAGGCAGCCTTTTACAGGGCAGAACTCCTTCTGGTTTCCTCTCCTTTTGCTATGACTTTGTTTCTCACTCTCAGCAACGCAATTCCTTTCAATGTCTCTTTCCTTGGATGCTGCCGCATTGGTAAGCAGGTGCAGCTCCGTATCCTTCTGTCTAGGCCACTGACAGGATCCCACCCCTGTCATGGACCCACTACCTGAGTGGAGCTCAGATAGCAGCTTACTCAGTGTAGCCCAGCCAGCGTCCGCCAGACTGGTGCTGCCTGGGTGAAACCCAGCTCGCTTCTGCCTAACTTCCTGTCCAAACTGCCAGTTTTACCTAGTTTTGAGGAGTGCCCTAATAAATAGAAACATGGCTCCCCCTGGCGGCCTGGAGTGTGAAGTGTGTTGTGTGGTTTGTGATACCTGGTAAAGAGATCTCTTTTATTGCCTTCAGACATAATATCACTCAGCCCTGGTGGAAGAATTACATTACTGCAATGACCAGGACCCTGGGGCGCTGCACGTACACGGGACTATTAGGCAAGGGAGACAGACATAAGGGGGCATACAGGGACTAGTGGGCAAGAAAGACTGACACAAGGGGACACACAGGGGAAGGGGCATGAGCACAAGGGGAAAAGTGAGACAGGCACAAGGGGATACATGGGGACTCTGTAGGCAGAGTAGATAGGAACACACGGAGAGACGGGGCTGCAAGGGGAAGGGGAAGATGGGGGGAGACTTGGGAGAAGGGAAAAGAGCATGCAGGGATTATGATGACAGGCTAGATGTGGTCACACTGTGAGAAAGGTGACAAGAGGGAAGCAAGGGAATGCAGAGCAGACTTGAGAGTAGTGCAAACGGGTCACACGGGGACAAAGGACAGAAAATGCATGGGGGTGCAGGAGGACTCAGGGCATGGGAGATGGGGAGCATTAGGGGACCAGGGGAGGAGGGAAAAGGCGCATACGGGGGCCCAGAGGACTACAATGACTTGAACCTGGGGCCTATGAGGACATGGGGCACGGGAGAGCAAGGAGCAAAGGCAGAGCATGGAGGAAACGGGGCTGGTGTCACAGGGGTACAGGGACGCTATGGACTGAGGATGGCAACACATGGGCAGCAGACACACCTCACTGCCGTAGGTCCCATACACCTCCATGTTCATTCCCAGATCCTCCTGATCACTGAGCCACTGCGGCATTCCCCTTCCGGGCGGCTTGGTCCACGAGCCCCCTGCCAACTCCTAAAGTGGGAGCAAAGAGGTGAGAATACCCCCTTCCAGAGCCGCCTGTTCCCAGTCACCACTGCTGCCACAGGCTCCACCAATATGGCGGCCGCCGTCACCTCTGCAGATGCTGCACTGCCTGGGCCCTGTCCCAGGGACCCTTAGCGGCAGCATGATGTGCTGCTTTTAGCGGCACACCACTGGCTGGAGGCCCCTGGATGAGTAGCGGCCCTTGGCAGCTGCCTGGTCGGCCTGCCGCTAATGCCGGCCCTGCTCGGAGGTCACTCTGTCTTGGGTTCTCTGCCCCTGTTGTATTATCATTTCCTTTTAAGAACTTTGTTTTTATTTGATTTATATCAATAATTTTTCACATTTTACCTTGGGTTGTGCACTTCCCTTCTTTTGTGTATATTTTTTTGAGGATTTAGCATTCCTGTGAGTCACTAGCCTAATATTTAGTTATATACCTACAGTTTTTCAGAACTGCTTCACATGCATGTTGCATAGAGTTAACCAACTAAATGAAATATAACTTTTACTTGTTCCAATAAAATATATATATACTACAGAATGTGAGTAAACACACCACCACAAAAAATATACTTAGACAATATTGTAAAAACCACAGGGAGGTGCCTGCCCCTGTGCTATCACTGAGTAGCCCTACTTACCAGTGGAGTTTGTTACCCTATCCCTGGGCATTGGTGCCCCGCTCGTCCACGGCAAACCCTGCTGGCCTTGCAAACTTCAAGAATACAGGCATCTGACACCAAACAGGGAAAACTTTTGAATTGTTTTTACAATTTAAGCACTCCCGTCAAAGTTGTCATCCTCTTAATATACTGAAATCACGTTGTATGGCATTGTGTACTTAAAAGTGCTTATTTTGCCCCAATAATGCTTCTATTTGCCTTTAGGCCTATGACATCACTTGGTTAAAAACTGACTATCTGAGTCCTTCTAAACTCTGCATAGGAAAAAGAAGTCAATTTACCCTGTATGAGTCATGAGTCACTGTAAAAGTCCCTGTCAGGTGGGAGGGGCAGAACAGCTAGGTCATGAGTCAAAGAGGGGGATGATAATGTGACCACTTTGACTGTGTGCTTCCAGGGAGAGCTAGGGAAGCAGTTCCACAGGTAGGTATGTTCATGCACCCAGCTCTCCTGCTCTCCTGCTGTCTGTCTATGAAGTGCACATAGTACATCACCCAGCTTTGCACATAGACTTACCTCTGCACCTAGCATTCACATGGTATGCCTTTCAGCTAACCCCAGTTTTACCCCACCTGTGTTATTTATGATGTTGTTTACTCTGGCTTGATTGTATGCATCTAGTCCACTCTTAATTCTCTGACCATGATGAGCAGAGACCACTCCTCTCTGCTTCACACCTGAATGCACTTAGTTGTACTTATATTGCATAGCTCAAGTCAGCATAGACTTCAGTCTGCAGGGTGATTCCTATAAGTGTGTCCTAGAAGTATGAAGATTACAGAAGAATTAAAACCTGAATTGAACCTGAAGGGAACTGGCCAGTCACTTTAAACTATGTTTCTGTTTATTTTCACTCTCACCCCTATAATCCTTCAATTTATGCTACCTCCCCTAATCCCCACACCAAGTAAGGAACTGTTTATCTCTGCTTCAATCCTCCCCATCCATCTCTCCTCCTCCTCAGAACTGTCCCTTAACCTACAATCCTCTGCCTCCAAACACATGACAGCCCCCTCATGCCCTCTCCTGCTCCCACCTGCAAACACTTTCTCTACTCCTTCTCACTGCTGGTGATATCTCTCCAAATCCTGGTCCTCCTCACCACATTCCCACAGTCATTTCTACCTCCCATCCACGTTCTATCACAAACTCCTCTAACCTCTCTAACCTTATACCCATTCACCCAGCCCCCATTTCCCCAGTCCCACTAACAGGAGCTCTGTGGAACGCTCGCTCTGTTCCTACATCAATGATCTTTTAGTTATTACCAAACTTTCCTTCCTCGCCATCACCGAAACCTGGCTCACACCTTCTGACACAGCCTCCCCTGCTGCACTCTCTTACGGTGGCTTCCACCTTTCTCACACACCCCGCCCCAGCAGCAAACATGGTGAAGGAGTTGGTTTTCTCCTGTCAAATAACTGCTCCTTCACCCCAATCCCACTGCCACCCTCTGTTACCCTCCCTTCCTTTGAGGTGCACTCTGTACGCATCTACTCCCCCTCAACCTCCAATTGGCTGTCATTTACCACCCCCCAGGGCCAGCCATCACTTTCGTTGACCACTTCACTACCTGGCTACTTCATTTCCTTTCCACGGACATCTCCACTATCATTATGGGCGACTTCAACATCCCCATTGACACTTCCCTCTCAGATGCCACTAAACTTCTATCTCTCACCTCCTCCTTTGGCCTCACTCAATGATCTTCTACAGCCACCCACAAAGATGGTCACACACTGGACCTCATCTTCACCTGCCTCTGCTCCCTATCTAACCTCTCAAACTCACCTCTTCCTCTCTCTGACCACAACCTTCTCACATTCTCTTCCCTCTCCACTCCATGTCTACAATCCCCACACCACAAACTTTCACACCCTCACAGAAATCTTAAAAATCTTGACCTACATTCATTCTCTGAATCCCTCCTTCCTCTCACAGATATAAGTTACTTACACAATGCGGATGACGCTGCCGCTCTATATAACACCACAATAGCTGTAGCTTTGGTTTTAGCTGTAGCTCTGCTGCCCCACTTACACATACCAAAGCTCACAAAATCAACAGACAGCCCTGGCACACCAGCCTGCCAAAGAACTGAGGTGAGCTTCCAGGGCTGCTGTGCGCAGATGGAAAAGATCCCACTCCAACGAGCATTTCATCACATTCAAACAGTCCCTCACTACTTTCAAGACCACACTCGCCACAGCTAAACAAACCTACTTCTCATCTCTCATATCCTCCCTGTTTCACAACCCTAAACAGTTATTCAACACCTTCAATTCTCTCCTCCATCCCTCAGCACCTCCTCCCTCCCCACTTATCTCAGCTGAAGACTTTGCCTCATTTTTCAAGCAGAAGATTGATAACATCAGAGACAGTTTTGGTCAACAACCCCCAGAGCCCTTCCTCCCGACTTCCCAGCCCTCCGCCTCCAAAATCAACTTCTCCACCATTACAGAAGATCAACTCTCCACTCTACTCTCAAGATCGCATATCACCACCTGTGCACTTGACCCACTCCCATCCCACTTCATCCCAAACCTCACCACTGTCTTCATCCCATCCCTAACCCATCTCTTCAACCTATCACTAACAACTGATGTTTTCCCCTCAAGCTTTAAACATGCCTCCATCACACCTATCCTCAAAAAGCCTTCTCTTGACCCATTCTCTTTATCTACCTATCGCCCTATATCACTTCTCCCCTATGCCTCAAAACTACTGGAACAACACGTCTACCTTGAACTGTCCTCCCATCTCTCTTCTTGCTCCCTCTTTGACTGCTTGCAATCAGGCTTCCGGTTACACCATTCCAATGAAACTGCCCTAACTAAGGTCACCAATTACCTCTTAACCGCCAAGAGCAAGTGACACTACTCTGTCCTCCTCGACCTGTCGGCTGCCTTTGACACAGACACAGTGGACCATTCCCTATTATTACAGACCCTCTCATCACTTGGCATCACAGACTTGGCCCTATCCTGGATCTCATCATACCTAACAGACCAAACATTCAGTGTCTCCCACTCACACACCACCTCCTCACCTCACCCACTATCTGTCGGAGTCCCACAAGATTCAGTCCTAGGGCCCCTGCTCTTCTCCATTTACACCTTTGGCCTGGGACAGCTCATAGAATCTCATGGCTTTCAGTATCACCTCTATGCTGATGACACACAGATCTACATCTCTGGACCAGATATCACCTCCCTACTAACCAGAATCTCTCAATGTCTGTCCACTATTTCCTCCTTCTTCTCCGCTAGATTTCTGAAACTTAACATGGACAAAACAGAATTTATCATCTTTCCCCCATCTCACGCGACCCACCAATGAACCTATCCATTACAGTAAATGGCTGCCCACTCTCCCCAGTCCCACAAGCTCGCTGCCTCGGGGTAATCCTTGACGCTGATGTCTCCTTCAAACCACATATCCAAGCCCTTTCCACTTCCTGCCGACTTCAACTCAAAAATATTACACGAATCCGTACATTCGTCAACCAAGAATCTGTAAAAACCCTAGTGCATGCCCTCATCATCTCTCGTCTTGACTACTGCAACCTCCTGCTCTGTGGCCTCCCCTCTAACACTCTCGCACCCTTCCAATCTATTCTAAACTCTGCTGCCCGAATAATCCACCTGTCCCCCTGCTATTCCCCAGCCTCTCCCCTCTGTCAATCCCTTCACTGGCTCCCCATTGCCCAGAGACTCCAGTACAAAACCTTAACCATGACATACAAAGCCATTCACAACCTGTCTCCTCCATACATCTGTGACCTCGTCTCCCAGTACCTACCTACACGAAACATCCGATCCTCACAAGATCTCTTTCTCTACTCCCCTCTTATCTCCTCTTCCCACGATCGTATACAAGATTTCTCTCACGTATCACCCTTACTCTGGAACCCTCTACCACAACACATCAGACTCTTGCCTACCATCGAAACCTTCAAAAAGAGCCTGAAGACCCACCTCTTCCGACAAGCCTACAACCTGTAGTAACCACCGATCGACCAAACCGCTGCATGACCAGCTCTATCCTCGCCTACTGTATTCTCACCCATCCCTTGTAGATTGTGAGCCTTCGCGGGCAGGGTCCTCTCTTCCCCTGTACCAGTTATGACTTGTATTGTTTAAGATTATTGTATTTGTTTTGATTATGTATACCCCTCCTCACATGCAAAGCGCCATGGAATAAATGGCGCTATAACAATAAATAATAATAATAATAATTTCTGCAAGAAAAAGAGACTTTCTCTTCCTACATAGATCAGAGAAAATGAAAAGTTAGCTGGGAGGAAAGTCAAAATGAGTAATTGTATGTACACCATGCTATATAATATGATGACTGCGATATATAATAAGAGAATAAAAACTTTGATGGGTGTGCCTCTTTAAGTAGCTTAAAAAGTCCATTGTGCAGTGTGATGTCAAATAGGCAGTTGCTTACCTACTTCTACCATACCTAAAGGTACCGTCACACTAGACGATATCGCTAGCGATCCGTGACGTTGCAGCGTCCTTGCTAGCGATATCGTCCAGTGTGACAGGCAGCAGCGATCAGGCCCCTGCTGTGCTGTCGCTGGTCGGGGAAGAAAGTCCAGAACTTTATTTGGTCGCTTTACTCCCCGCAGACATCGCTGAATCGGCGTGTGTGACACCGATTCAGCGATGTCTTCACTGGTAACCAGGGTAAACATCGGGTAACTAAGCGCAGGGCCGCGCTTAGTAACCCGATGTTTACCCTGGTTACCATCCTAAAAGTAAAAAAAAACAAACACTACATACTTACCTACCGCTGTCTGTCCCCGGCGCTGTGCTCTGCACTCCTCCTGTACTGGCTGTGAGCGTCGGTCAGCCGGAAAGCAGAGCGGTGACGTCACCGCTCTGCTTTCCGGCCGCTGTGCTCACACAGACAGTACAGGAGGAGTGCAGAGCACAGCGCTGGAGGACAGACAGCGGTAGGTAAGTATGTACTGTTTTTTTTTTTTTACTTTTAGGATGGTAACCAGGGTAAACATCGGGTTACTAAGCGCGGCCCTGCGCTTAGTTACCCGATGTTTACCCTGGTTACCGGCATCGTTGGTCGCTGAAGAGCGGTCTGTGTGACAGCTCTCCAGCGACCAAACAGCGACGCTGCAGCGATCCGGATCGTTGTCGGTATCGCTGCAGCGTCGCTAAGTGTGACGGTACCTTTATTCCTTATCCAGATTGATTGGCATCAGTAGGACATAACAAATAATGTGTTTGTTTTTGTGCTCGCAAAAGTGATTCAATATAATCTTAGGGGATCTCAGAGTATTATACACATCTTTTCAGGGCAATTTAAGGCTTTCCAGTATTGACATTCAAATTGTGGGGTAAAATTTGTCATAGGTAATGAAAGCAATATTTAAAAGATCCATTCATCTCTAGTTTAAATCTTTTAAGTTTGGGGAATTTGAAAAAAAGTTTTCAAATATTTTATAGATGTACATTCTGAAACTATGTTAAATAGTTGCTTTGAATGTAGTCAATAATTTAAAATGCAGCTTTTTTATATACAATGTTGCACATTCCACTATATTTGTAAGGTCCCTTTAATTAGTTGTAAAACTAAGCTAACCAGAAATAAAGCAAAAAAGGAATTAAGAGTTAATTTAATTTTAAAGGGGTTATTTAGATTAATACATTGCAAGATCTGTAAAAAGGATGCAGGCATAATGATCACACATCCAAAAAAATACACCACATTTTCTCTGCTATTGAAAACAGAAAAAGGCATTAACACTATCAAGTCTAATTGTATTTCTCACATTATAAATTAATTTTGAAGCAAGAGTCACTGAAACTAACAATTGTAAGCAAGCCAAACTGACACCAGTCAGTGCTGAGATACTATAGATGCCTTGTGTCATTCTACATATAATACATAAATAAAATTAAAGTAATAACATAACACGTTTTGTTAATTATGATTGTTTTTCCTTCTTATAAGTTAAACATATAGTAGTAAACCTTTATACTAATGCTTCATACAAACCAAGTGGGAAATACTTAGGATTTTATTGACTTATATGTAATTACACATAAGTAAGCCTCAATAGGAATCTTGTTGCTGGATTTTGTTGCTTAAGTTGCAGTTTTAAGTTTGCTCATAATTTGTCCATGTTGATTTTCCACACAAAAGCAGGTGTTTTTTACAGCTTTCCTGAGAAATCACTAAATAAGGAATGCAATTACAGCGCAAAATAATAAAAAGGATACAAATATCATACACATTAATTAGTGCAGCCATCCATTAAATGCAGTTCTCTAAATCAACTATAAATAAATACTAAAGATGAGCTAACTAATTAGATTGTATTGAATTTTATGAAATTCACAAGTCCTGGCAAATTTTGTTAATTTGCATTTTTATCTGCACTAATAGCCAGAAAAATGCCTACTGACATTTTACTCATTGGAGAAGACTGCAGAAGCCACAGAATGCTCACGCGACTTCAGGTGCAACCACTTGGAGTTTCGCGTAATGCCTTGTAGCTTTAAAGGGGTTGTCCACTACTTTCATGTAACCCCCCAATGTATCCCCCCAGGGCCCCTATTGAATTGTGTATATACCTTGCGTTGTCGTTTTTGCCTGTGAGCGGCGCTATGGCTGCAGCTGGGTACGGGTCACATGACCCCCAGGCTGCAGCCGCCGCTCATTTCCGCCGACGTCACGTCAATTTCCAGGCTCTGAAAATTGACGTGACGTCAGCAGCAGGTGTGACCAGCCCCCACAGTCAGCAGTCACTCAGCAAAAGAGACTGGGCTGGGGGTGGGGCTGGGGGCTGCCTGCAGGGCTGTGCTGGGGGCGGGCGGGGCTGTGCTGGGGGCGGGCGGGGCTGTGCTGGGGGCCGGCGGGCCTGTGCTGGCTCTGCTGAGGTGAGTGTGTGGACGCCTGACGCCGGGGTCTGGGTGCCGGCATGTGGCGCCGGGGGTCTCCTGTGCCGCTCGGCGCCGGGGGTCTCCTGTGCCGCTCGCCGCCGGGGGTATCCTGTGCCGCTCGGCGCCGGGGGTCTCCTGTGCCGCTCGCCGCCGGGGGTCTCCTGTGCCGCTCGCCGCCGGGGGTCTCCTGTGCCGCTCGGCGCCGGGGTCTGCTGCGGGGGGTTGTCATGTGTGTGTGTGTGTGTGTGTGTGTATATATTTGTGTGTGTGTGTGCAGGCATCGTCCGATGGGACTACAAGTCCCATCGGGCTCTGCCTGCTACACTGACAGTGACTGGCACATTAGCCAATGATGGGACAGTAGTAGTCCCATCATCCGGCTAATGTGTTGAATGAAAAAAAATAAAAACACTCAGTACATACAACACACACCATGCGACATGTAACATGCAACGACATGCACCATGCAGCGACATGCACCATGCAGCGGCATGCGACATGCACCATGCGACGACATGCAGCGACATGCACCATGCGATGACATGTACCATGCGATGACATGCACCATGCGATGACATGCACCATGCGACACCATGCGACAACATGCACCATGCGACGACATGCACCATGTGACATGCTACATGCACCATGCGGCGACATGCACCATGCAGCGGCATGCGACATGCACCATGCGACGACATGCACCATGCAGCGGCATGCGACATGCGACATGCACCATGCGACGACATGCACCATGCAGCGGCATGCGACATGCACCATGCAGCGACATGCACCATGCGACGACATGCACCATGCAGCGGCATGCAACATGCACCATGCGACAACATGCACCATGCAGCAGCATGCGACATGCACCATGCGACGACATGCACCATGCGATGACATGCACCACGCAGCGGCATGCGACATGCACCATGCGACGACATGCACCATGCAGCGGCATGCAACATGTACCATGCGACGACATGCTGCATGCACCATGTGACGGCATGCGACATGTACCATGCAACGACATGCTACATGCACCATGCGACGACATGCACCATGCGACGACATGCACCATGCGACGACATGCACCATGCGACGACATGTACCATGCGACGACATGCACCATGCAGCAGCATGCGACATGCACCATGCGATGACATGCACCATGCAGCGACATGCACCATGCGACGGCATGCGACATGTACCATGCGACGACATGCTGCATGCACCATGTGACGGCATGCGACATGTACCATGCGACGACATGCTACATGCACCATGCGATGACATGCACCATGCGACGACATGCACCATGCGACGACATGCACCATGCGACATGCTGCATGCACCATGCGACGACATGCTGCATGCACCATGTGACGGCATGCGACATGTACCATGCGACATGCACCATGCGATGACAAGCACCATGCGACGACATGCGACATGCACCATTCGACGACATGCACCACGCGACAACATGCACCATGCAACGACATGTGACATACAGTACATACATGCATACTACAGACATACAGTACATATAACATAGAGTACATACTCACCATCACTTGTCACTTTGTTCCCCGAAGCCATTGTCACCTGTAAAAAATATTAAAATAATAAACAAACAATATACTCCCTGTCCGCAGAAATCCAATTAAAACGAGTGTCCCATGACGATCTCCCGTGGAGAGCAGGAGCATCAGTTGATGCGACCACTCTCCATGGGCTCCAGGAACACAATGATGGAAGGTATCCTTCCATCATGTATTCCTCACAAGGTATTCCTATGCCCCTGTGAGAAAATAGTCCCTAGTCTCACTATTGGCATTGCTGGGTGAGACATTTTCCCACACAGCAATTGCCATAAAGTGAGACCAGTGAACTAGAGTAACCTCAGTGATGCACTGCAGGAGCCATTGTCTCCTGTCAGTGTGTCATTGAGGGTCCTATAGAGCAGTGACATCACCCGATGTCACTGTTCTATAGGGGAGATCGTCGTGGGACACTCGTTATTAATTGGACTACGGCGGAAAGGTAGTATACGGTTTATTATTTTATTTTTTTTTGCAGGCGCTGAACTATGGTAAGTATGGTTAAATGAAGAATATTAAAATACTTTTTTCCAAATGTGTGTGTTTTATTAACCCTTTCTTACTATTGGATTAGTAATGGATAGGCGTCTTATTGACGCCTCTCCGTTATTAACCCGGCTTAATGTCACCTTACAATAGCAAGGTGACATTAACCCCTTATTACCCCATATCCCACCGCTACTCGGGAGTGGGAAGAGAGGGGCTAAGTGCCGGAATTGGCGCATCTTACAGATGCGCCATTTCTGGGGTGGCTGCGGACTGGTATTTGTAGCCGGGGGGGGGGGCAATATCCATGGCCCCTCTCTAGGCTATGAATATCAGCCTGCAGCTGTCTGCGTAGCCTTTCTGGCTATAAAATATAGGGGAACCCCACGTCATTTTTTTTGGGGGGTCCCCCTCTTTTAATAGCCAGTAAAGGCTACGCAGACAGCTGCGGGCTGGTATTCATAGCAGGCTACAGATATTGGCCCCGGCCGTCGGCTTTCCCCCTCTGGCGCAGAAAATTGCGCGGGAGCCCACGCCGTTTTTTTCCGCTTTATTTTATTTTTTTTAAATTCAACGCTCATTAAGGCCTCTTTCACTCTTGCGTCGGTACGGGTCCATCGCTATGCGTCGTACCGACGCACGTTGTGAAATTTCTGCACGACGTGGGCAGCGGATGCAGTTTTTCAACGCATTCGCTGCCCATTCTGAATTGCGGGGAGGAGGGGGCGGAGTTTCTGCCGCACATGCGCGGTAGAAAATGGCGGGCAAGACAGCCAAAAAATTTTTCTATTGAACGTTTTTTCGTGCCTATGGTCCGCCAAAACACAACGGATCCGTAGCACGACGGAGGCGATGTCTGGCCATCTGTCACGATCCGTCGCTGATACAAGTCTATGGATAAAACGCATCCTGCGAGCACATTTGCAGGATCCGTTTATTTGCACCGGATCGTTTTTTTTCCGCCAGATCCGTTTTTTTTCAACCGAATCCGTTTTTTTCCGCCGGATCCATTTTATTCCACCGGATGTTTTTTTTTCCGCCAGATCTGTTTTTTCTCATAGAGTTGTATTAGCGCCGGATTGCGCCTGGTGGCCACACGTTTAATCCGTTTTTGCAGGATCCGTCAAAAAAGCTGTTTCCACCGGACAGAGGAACGGTTTTTCAGTGACTGATCTAGCAAAAAACGGATGAAACGTGTGGCCATCAGACGCACTCCGGCGCTAATACAACTCTATGAGAAAAAAACAGATCTGGCGGAAAAAAACGATCAGGTGGTAAAAAACGGATACGGCGGGAAAAAAAAAGATCCTGCAGAAAAAAAAAGATCCGGCGAAAAAAAACGGATCCTGCAAATGTGCTCGCAGGATGCGTTTTGTACCCATAGACTTGTATTAGCAACGGATCCGTCGTGTTTTGGCGGACGCAACGCACAAAAAAAAGTTCAGTGTAACTTTTTTTGTGCGACGTCTGCCATTTCCGACCGCGCATGCGTGGCTGGAACTCCGCCCCTTCCTCCACGCTCATCACAATGGGCAGCAGATGCGTTGTAAAACTGCATCCGCTGCCCATGTTGTGCTAAATTTAGCATAACGTCCGTCGGTACGTCTGGCCGAAGGTTTGCGACGGCCCCGTACCGACGCAAGTGTGAAAGTAGCCTTACATCTGAATTTGCAGAGTATAATGCAGCCACCCCAGAGTATAATGTAACCCCCCAAATAATATAATGCAGCCCCCCATAGAGTATGATGCAATCACCCCTCATAGAATATAAATATAATACAGCCCCCCATAGAATATAATGTAGCCCCGAATAGAATATAATGCAGCCCACCTCCCCATAGAATATTATGCAGCCCCATCAAAGAGTATGATGCAATCATCCCTCATAAAATCTAATACAGCCCCCCATAGAATATAATGCAGTCCCACATAGTATATAAGACAGCCTCCCCCATAGAATATAATATACCCCACATAGTATATAAGACAGCCTCCCCCATAGAATAGAATATACCCCTGCAATAGTATATAACACAGCTACATAGTATATAACACGGCCTCCCCCATAGAATATAATATACCTCCCATAGTATATATCAAAGCCCGCATATAATATAGCACAACTTGCATAGTATATAGCACAGCCTACATAATATAGCACAGCCCGCGTAGTAGTATACAGCACAGCCCGTGTAGTAGTATACAGCACAGCCCAGGTCGTAGTATATACAGCACAGCCCGCGGAGTAGTATACACAGCACAGCCCACACAGTGATATATACACAGCACAGCCCACACAGTGGTATATACACAGCACAGCCCACACAGTGGTATATACACAGCATAGCCCACACAGTGATATATACACAGCACAGCCCACACAGTGGTATATACACAGCACAGCCCACACAGTGGTATATACACAGCACAGCCCACACAGTGGTATATACACAGCACAGCCCACATCTCATCCCCCCGATAATGGCTCCACACTCTCCTCACCTTTCCTCTTGCCTGCGCTGCTCCTGTCTCGGCGGCGGCAGTCTGCCCGTGACACAGCAGGTGTGCGATGATATGACATCATCGCGCACCCGCAGTGTCAGAGGCAGAGCGGGGAATGATGGAAGAGGGAGCGTAAGCGGACGCTCTCTCCTCCATCATTGCATTGAACTATACCAGCGTCATAGACGCCGGTATAGTTGAATGCGGCGGCGGCACTGGCGGGAGTAGGGGGGAAAGAGTGCAGTGGCCCACTACTGGCACAGGCCCTTCTGGCATTTACCAGAAGTGCCCGATGGCCAGTCCAGCCCTGGTCACCGCCCACACACTTCCCTCCTCCTGAACTGCGTTTCTTGGACCCACATCCGCAGCAAAACTGCAGATATTTTTTACATCTCAATGAAAGTGTAAGGCCGGAGTCACACTACAGCGAGATACGGCCGAGTCTCGCAGGTTAAATACAAGCTCTGGCACCAGCGCTCCGGAGCGGAGCGTTCGGCTCCATGTATTGCTGTGCGGCCGCACGCTCCGCTCTGGAGTGCCAGTGCCAGAGCTGGGTTTTAACTTGCGAGACTCGGCCGTATCTCGCTGTGTGTGATCCCGGCCTAAGGGTACAGAAACGCTGCAGTTCGGCACAAAAGAAGTGACATGCTGCGGAGAAAAAAAAAAACTGTGTTTCGGTGCGGCCTTTTCCGCAGCATGTGCACAACAAGTCTGTGGCTCCCATAGACTTACATTGGTTGTGCACTACACTGCGGATTTAATGCAATTCCGTGCGGCAAAAAATGCTGCGGATCTGCAATCAAATCTGCAACGTGTGTACACAGTCTTAGCATTTAGTGAACCTAGCAAAAAGGCAAGCAAAAAACAAGTGTGGGATTGCCCTTTTTTTGCAATTTCATCGCACTTTGAATTTTTTTCACGTTTTCTGTTACACGACATGGTAAAACCAATGGTGTCGTTCAAAATTAGAACTTGTCCCGCAAAAGATAAGCCCCAACATGACCATATTGACGGAAACATTATGGCTCTGGAAAGAAGGGGAGCAATAAACGAAAAAAGCTCCAGGGGTGAAGGGGTTTAGAAACATATTGCTATGGACATATCTATGGAAATAGATATATAGATATATCTGTATGTATCCATCTATCCCATATCTATCTAATTCTATCTATCTATCTGTCTATCTATCCCATATCTATCTATCTATCTATCTATCCCATATCTATCTATCTATCTATCTATCTATCTATCTATCTATCCCATATCTATCTATCTCTATCTATCTATCTATCTATCTAATTCTATCTATCTATCTGTCTATCTATCCCATATCTATCTATCTATCTATCTATCTATCTATCCCATATCTATCTATCTATCTATCTTTCTATCTATCTATCTATCTATCTATCTATCTATCTATCTATCTAATTCTATCTATCTGTCTATCTATCCCATATCTATCTATCTATCTATCTATCTATCTATCTATCTATCCCATATCTATCTATCTATCTATCTATCTATCTATCTATCTATCTATCCCATATCTATCTATCTATCTATCTATCTATCTATCTATCTATCTATCTATCTATCTATCTATCTATCCCATATCAATCTATCTATCCCATATCTATCTATCTATCCCATATCTATCTATCTATTTATCTATCTAGTATCTATCTATCTATTATCTATCTATCTATCTAGTATCTATCTATCTATCTGTGTGTAATGGAGAGTGGGTTGGACAAATCTAAAAGGGAAGTTGGACAGAAATGACACCACAAATCTTTTTGAAGAGAGGAGGGAGAGGAGGGAGGGGTTTGGGTGTGTTTTTGGAGTGGGTGTGCTAGATTCGGGCTTAGTGGCATTGCAAAGCATCATGGAACTTGTAGTATTAGGGTACAATAAGGAAGTTGTCGATTAACCCCATGAGAGCTGAATCCAGCACTGAAGATGTGCTGCTACAGCATGATAACAGGTAATATTGCTAAAATAAACACAGTAGATGTTTTCAGTGGCACATAATAGCAAGATTTATGAAAAAAAAAAAAAAAACTTTATAGTAGAGGACAACTTCTTTAATGAGGAATCAGCATTTGAATTAATATGCAAATAAGGCTGTCACTCCAGCTCTATTTTTCCTCAGTGCTTCCGCCTCCTGCTTGAATGACTTTTCGTTTGAATAAAGTCACACAGCATAGAAGCCAACAATTAAGCAGGAGGAGGTGGTGCTAAGCAGGGAAAAGAGCTGGAGTGACAGAAACTGCAGATTTTCAGCCTAATTTGCATATATCAATTTCAATATTTAAGTCTTGAAGGGTTTATACAATTTGTGAAAAGTTTTCCACCACCCAATTACTGAGAACCAGAGGTGTATCTAGGGTTTCTGGCACCTGGGGCAAGGATACATTTTGGCGCCCCCCACCCCCAGGACATATGCGATTTGCACACTTAGTCATGTACCAACGAGCCGCTCTCCCTAATGCTCTCAATATTCAGTGAAAAACTGAGACAAGCAGAAAAGAAGCTCGTTGTCACAGGACCATAAGTATGAAAATCGCATATGAGTGACGTGTCCATGTGATGACTACTGGAACCTGCAGAGCTGAATCCTGACATCGCAGGTTTCTGAATTCTCACAACTGCACACTTTTAGGATTCTCTCTTGCCGGCGGACAGTAAATTAAAAATTGCCCCTCGCTATATTGTCTGCACAAAATATGACCCCCACACTATCCCTCTTATGGTACATGCTCTTCACACTGACCTCTCCTTTCCATACCAGCACTCTCTTCACACTATCCCCTCATACTGTGTCCCCCTCTATAGGGCCCAGTATTTATACTGTACTCTCTCATCACACTTCCCATCCTTGGTATACTGTCCCCTCCTGGCTGTGCCCTTACACTGTCCCCCCATGCTACGCCCCTACTACTCATTTTCTATTCTGTGCCCACTCACTTTTCTCCCCCATACTGTCTCCTTAAACTATTCCCCTCCCTCCTCATACTGTCTCCTCTCACATCCCCCTGTTTGCCATACTGTCTCCTCATATATTTACCCCCTCATTTTCAACACTGCCTGCTCACCTGACTGCCCATACTGTGTATGCACACAACCCATCACCCTCACTCCCCATTCTCTGTCCACATACACTTTTCACATCACTTCTCATAGTGTGTCCACATACATTCCCCCGTTCGCTCCTCATACTGTCTGCACCCATCCCCCATACTGTTTCCTCAGATATGCCCCCATTCCCCAGTACTGTTTCCTCATACATGCCCACTATTCCCCAGTACTGTTTCCTCATACATGCTCCCAATTCTCCAGTACTGTTTCCTCATACATGCCCCCCATTCTGCTGTACTGTTTCCTCATATTTGCCCATTATTTTCCTCTACCCCACTCAATCATTGCTCTCTTCACAACCTCCATCTTTGCCTTCTCTACCACCACTATCATTGCTTTCTCCCCCACCACCCCATAATTTCCCATTCCACAACCTCCATCATTTCCTCCTTCCCCAGCACTCACATCATTGCCCTTTCCACTACCATCATCATTGTCCTTTCCGCCACCATCACCATACTTGCCCATTCCGCCACCTCCATCATTTTCTCCCCCTTCAATATCATCAATGTGCTTTCCATCACCACCATCCTTGTCCATTCTACCACCTCCATCATTTCTCCCCCCTCATTATTGCCCTTTCCACCACCTTCATGATTTCCTCCTCCCCACCATCATTGCATTCTCCCCCAACCACCATCATTGCCCATTCCAATTTCCACCTCCATCATTGCCTCCCCCACCTCCATCATTGCCCATTCTACCACCTCCATCATTTCCTCCCCACCCCATCATTGCCCATTCCTCCACCATCATTGCCCATTCCACCACATCCATCATTTCCTCCTTCCCATCCCAATTATTGGCCTCCCCCCGTCAGCCCCATCATTGCCCTCGCCTCTCCTCCCCGTACACACACAAAACCATTTACGTCTCTGCACATTCACCCGCAGCGCTACGCATGCACGCACAAATGCACACATATTGCGTACAGTATAATGGCCACACCTAGTTACTCCTACACACGCGGCTGAGCTCCGTACACCTGGCACACACGGCTACGCTCCGTACACACGTGGCTCCACTCCATACACATTGTACACATGTGGCTCTGCTCCGTACATCTCGTACACACGCGGCTCTGCTCCGTACACCTCGTACACATGCGGCTCTGCTCCATACACCTCGTAAACACGCGGCTCTGCTCCGTACACCTCGTACACATGCGGCTCTGCTCCATACACCTCATACACACGCAGCTCTGCTCCATACACCTCGTACACACATGGCACTGCTCCGTACACCTCGCACAAACGCGGCTCTGCTCCGTACACCTTGTACACATGCGGCTCTGCTCTGTACACCTCGTACACATGTGCCTCCGCTTCCTACACCTCATAGACACACACGACTCCGCTCCATACACCTTGCACACACGGCTCCACTCCGTACACCTCGTACACACCCAGCTCCGCTCTGTACACCTCATACACACACAGCTCCGCTCCGTACACCTCATACACACACAACTCTGCTCCGTACACCTCGCACAAACCCAGCTCTGCTCTTAACACCTCGTACACACCCAGCTCCACTCTGTACACCTTATACACACATGGCTCCGCTCTGTACACCTTATACACACCCGGCTCCGCTCCTTACACCTCATACACACACGGCTCCACTCCGTACACCTCGCACAAACCCAGCTCTGCTCTGTACACCTCATACACACCCAGCTCCACTCTGTACACCTTATACACACACGGCTCTGCTCCGTACACCTCCTACACGCACGGCTCTGCTCTGTACACCTCATACACATCCAGCTCCGCTCCGTACACCTCATACACACACGGCTCCACTCTGTACACCTCGTACACACATGGCTCTGCTCTGTACACCTCGTACACACACAGCTCCGCTCTGTACACCTTGCACACACCCAGTTCCGCTCTGTACACCTCATACACACACGGCTCTGCTCCATACACCTTGCACACACCCAGTTCCACTCTGTACACCTCATACACACACGGCTCTGCTCCACACACCTTGCACACACCCAGTTCTGCTCTATACACCTCGTACAAACATGGCCCCGCTCTGTACACCTCGTACACACACGGCTCCGCTCCATGCACCTTGCACACACGGCTTCTGATCCATACACCTCGTACACACCCAGCTCTGCTCCATACACCTTGCACACATGGCTTCCACTCTGTACACCTCGCACACACCTGGCTTCGCTCCATATACCTTGCACACACCCAGTTCCGCTCCATACACCTCGTACACACATGGCTCAACTCCATACACCTTGCACACACCCAGTTTAGCTCTGTACACCTCACACACACGGCTCCAC
Source organism: Ranitomeya imitator (assembly GCF_032444005.1). NCBI lineage: Eukaryota > Metazoa > Chordata > Amphibia > Anura > Dendrobatidae > Ranitomeya > Ranitomeya imitator. The sequence goes on from NC_091284.1 coordinate 628,428,599, forward strand.
TCCGTACCCCTCGTACATACCCAGCTCCGCTCCATACAACTTGCACACACGGCTTCTGCTCTGTACACCTCGTACACACACGGCTCTGCTACATCTACACAAACCACTCCTGACCCCACACAAAAGCTTACACTCGTCCAGCACCATGGCAACCAGCAGAGTCCTGCACTACACGGAGGTCCTTGATCATGTGAATTCTGACTCCAACCAACATCCTGTGACCTCATCACAGGTCCTGTGTGCACAGAGCAGCGGCAGCAATAGTTGTGGTGTGTGGCTCTCTGCGGTGGAGGGGCTCTGCTGCGGGACAAGTGCAGTCCCACCTGTGATCGCGCACGCACTGAGAGAGTGCACGCGCACCAGGGCCTGTACAGAAGATTTAAAGGGCCGTGACCGAAGGCCCATTTTGTAGCTCAGAGTGCTTATGGGGCCGCCCAGTCTCTGCTGGACTGGGCGGGCCCCTAAGCACTCCGGGCCCCGTTGCAGCTGCGACCCTTGCGACCGCGGTAGATATGCCGCTGACCTTGGGATTCGACAAGCAGCACTTTCTCTGAGCCGGCTGTCAATTTGTCAGCCAGCTCAGAGAACGGGACTATCTCAGTGTGGGGGCGGCAGAATGCCGCCAACGTGGAGCCTCCTTGGACCACTGCATCATCAGGCGGCCCGCTGGCAACCCCCTATCGGCTGCACCCGGGGCACATGCCCCGGCTGCCCCCCCCTGGATACGCCACTGCTGAGAACCACATAAAAACCCACAGACTGGTGCTCTAAACTACCCTGGCTGAATTGGACAGAAGTAAGGCATGCACATATCCACTCCATTTGTTCCAAATGGGAGTGTCAGAAACAGCTGTCAATATGATGTGGCTGAAAACATTTACCCATATCCTGGCATCCTAGCCTTCATTTTTTAGGCCATGCCCTTGATATTATTATTATTATTATTATTATTATTATTATTATGATTTATTTTTATAGCACCATTTATTTCATGGCGCTTTACATGTGTGGGTGTAGTGCAGCGGTGTCCATGCTGTGCAGTGATGAGGCAGTGACCAAGCAAAGTTGAAAACCAAATGCATTTAATGTCTAAAAACTCACACAGTGCACAGCACGCTGTATCCTCTGGATCGCAGCCAAGAAAACAAATACAGTCCATGACCAGTTGCTGTGGACAACAGCACCACTGTGTACTCTCAAGGTGCCAGACCTTTCGGCTTCGCTTGTCCCTGTGTTGTCTCACATAGGTTGAGCTCTGCAGATCCTACTGCTCTACCTGCTACCAAGACCAAAACTGACACACCCCACCCTCTGCTGCAGGGAATTTTCTCCAAAGAACCTGTGGCTGTCGGCAACATGGAAAACCCATGTTGAAGGGGAGGAAACAGACTGCCACACTATCATCCTGTAGTCCTTTTCAAAAATAAAAGCCCAGAGCAGGTTTTCTTAAATCTGCTTTGAACAAATAGCTTGCCCAACACCAACACTCACTTTTATTCGGCATTGCAATCACTGCTATGCCTGTGACTGTAATGCACTCCGATGACCTCAATATGCTTGTGCGCACATCGTGGGGGACACATAGCGACCCTCACATATGACCCTGGTCACTGCCTCACAAGGGGTATACATAATTGTGGAGACACAGGGGGCAATGGGTGCTCTCGTCAGCTGGCCCGGCTGTCTTTAGAAAGACCGCATGAACCAGGGCTCTTACCACTGAATGACCGATTTCATTTTCCCCATGGGTAGAACACCACTCAGACAACATAGAGTGAGGGCCAAACAGTGTGGAAATAATTTATTGAACCACCAATACACAATTGCATACAGAACAGTCCCAGAAAATACCCAAGATGGTGCAAATTACAGAGGCTCAACCTTCTGCTGACTCACAAGGATTAGAGATGCTTCTAGTGTTGCATAGTCCCACCAGTGGCTCCATACTTTTGACGGGCCCTCAAAGCAAGTAGGTAGTGAGAGCAGTGAAGTATGAGGCCAAGTGAACCGATTGTCTCAACCTGGATTCTTTAAGATGTCTCTGGGGTTTCAGTGATGGTCAATGAAGCAGTCATGTTCTTCCAGCCAGGTCTATAGTACCCTAAGGCTAGGGTCACATTGCGTTAGTGCAACCCGTTTAGCGCTAGCGCTAGCGGGTTGCGCTAACGCAATGTTTTTAATGTGGCCGCGTCCCGGGGTTGCGGTAACGTCCCCGCTCACGCAGATCCCCGATCTGCGAGAGCGGGGAACGGACCGTGGGCGCGCCTCGGACGCTGCGAGCAGCATCCGCGGCGCGCCAGGAAACACCGGCGTGTCGCTAGCGCGTGCCGAACATGGCACGCGCTAGTGCTGCGCGTTCCCATTGCCGTGAATGGGCACGCTAACGGACGCCGTGCAACGCTGTCCGTTAGCGCTTTCCCATTAACGCAATGGGAACCAAGCCTAAGAATGGTGATGAGATCAAGTAGCATTACTTGATTATTTAAACTATTTGCATAGTTTTTCGCTCTCTGCTTTGAGAAGTCAACAAACCTGCTCCATAACACAATGCATAATTAGCATATCAGCAAACATCATTGTTCAGTGGCCATGCCTTACTGTTTTAAAAAAATAACAGAAGATAAACTGTATGAGATAATATTAGGGGTTAATATTTGTCCTACAAGAAGAGTCAAAACTTCAGACAACACTTTATGATTCTGGGTCTACACTATTTACATCTGGTATAATAAAGAAACAATGATGAGCCATCACAATAATAAAAAACGTAAAAAAGTACAATAATCTTTAACATCACACATCATGACTGGTACAGGAGGAGAAAGGACCCTGCCTGTGAGGCCTCACAATCTACAAGGGATCGGTAAGGATACAGTAGGTAAGGGTAGAGCTTGTCATGCAGTAGTTTGGTCGATCAGTGGTTATTGGAAGTTGTAGGCTTGTCAGAAGAGGCAGGTCTTCAGGTTCTTTTTGAAGGTTTCCATGATAGGCGAGAGTCTAATATGCTGTGGTAGAGTTCCAGAGTAGGGTGGATGTGCGAGAGATATCTTGTATATGATTATAGGAAGAGGAGATAAGAGGGCAGTTGAGAAGGAGATATTGTGAGGATAGGAGGTTGAGTGCTGGTAAGTACCGGGTGAAGAGGTCACAGATGTATGGAGGGCACATGTTGTCAATGGCTTTGTATGTCATGGTTAGGGTTTTGTACTGGAGTCTTTTGGTAATGGGGAGCCAGTGCAGGAATTGACAGAGGGGGAGGTTGGGAAATAGGGGGGGGACAGGTGGATTAGACGGGCAGGAGAGTTTAGAATAGATTGCATGTGTGCGAGAGTGTTAGATGGGTGGCCAAGGATCAAGAAGTTGCAGTAATCAAAACAGGAGATCATTAAGGCATGGACTAGGGTTTTTGCAGATTCTTGGTTGAGTAATGTAGGAGGTGATATCTGTTCCAGGGAGGTAGATCTGTGTGTCATCAGGATAGAGGTGATACTGAAAGCCGTGAGTTTCTATGAGCTGTCCCACTCCGAAGGTGCAAATATTTTCCTTGTCACACCTTTTCTGAGTTCCTTACTTGGAAATAATCTTTTGGAATTGCTTCTTGAAATCTTGGGCCCCCTTCAGCAAATTATTTTGTAATATGTTTTTAAATTTCCTAACAAAAATATTAATATAGCAATTAATTTTTATTAAGCTTATCAAAAATTAAGTTACTGTAACTTTATTATAACCAAGATATGGGAATTAACTAATGTCAACCTTTAGCATGAGTTTTTGTATACTCATCTGTGTTCTGGGCGCTTCTACTCATAAATGTTCTAATATAATCTAGAGTCAATGAGAACTCACGGTCACATACTTCTCCCCTACGCCTACTCCTCATTTTGGCCAATCGTACAGTTGCCACGTCTCATCACATAGATGCCATCCTCTGCTACTCGTGAATTCTTGAATGTACCCAACAACATCTGAAACATCTTTTTACTGCTGCTTGTGGTAATGTTCACATGGGAGCTACATTGCACCAGCTTGCCTTCAATGTCAGCCTGTCGGGCCGGCATGCTCAGCGTAAATTTATTTCAATAAAAGTCATTATTATCTTTTATACGCTGCCAGGGGCCCCAAAAGACTTGTAGTGCCTATTATGTCTAATTTGTATTCTGGCTCTGATATTTAGAGTAGATGTAGCTGTAAATCATCGGATTTAATTGCTGATGCTCTTGCCTTTGTCCATAAATGCTTCACAATGGTTTCACTGTGCGCCATCTATAAAGTAATGTTAAGCACAGCCTGGGTTTAGGGCAACATGGTATCTGATGCTATATTGGACAGCATAAAAATGTGTTACATCGGTGCAGCATAAATTTAAATCTCGCTGTTTCATACTATGTAGTTTCATGCTGTTTTTCAATATAACTTGTTTTTCAACAAATAATAAAACTTCTGAAAATGTAATGCCAACAATTATATCCAATATTTTGTCTTTACAAAAAATTTTTGCCATGCTTTATGCAAATGATTCATCCTCTTCAGCCTGAGTAATGGCACTTTCAATCCATATACTCAGTCCTATCATTGCACAATAAATACTGAAATATATTACACAGGGCAGCACAGTAAGTAGCATTATATATGGTCTCTGATGTTAGAATAATGTCATATTTCATGGTATGTATTTCATTTTGCATTACCTGCCTAAACTGTGACTATACTGAGAGAAGAAGCGGCACTTGGATACGAGCCCAGCATTCATCTCTGACTTTATGCCTTTTTTCACTTGGATCCTCTTTAATACATTCTTTTAAATCATTGCTGTCACAGTTCACCAGTGCTTTGGTATGGTTATTTATTGTGCTCTGTTGTAGTCTAGTACATGCACTTAAACTTTCTTGCAATGTTCTTAACAAACCTGACATATAGAAAATAACATTGGTTAGAATTTATGAGCTGAGAGCTACAATAATTCCCACAAAAAAGGGTTATGGAGGATAAAACCCTCAAATTATTTTACATGAACTTCGGGTTGCAAACAAAATTGATCATTAGCTAATGATGAAGGAAGCAGTTATGTCCAATGAGTTACTGATGCTGGAGCTGTTGCCAACCACTGCATTTGGCATGTGGATATGGATGCCATATGTCCGACTAAGAAGCTCACCCCACCATACTGCTGGGATCATGGTGGCTAACAAAGATGTATTGAACAGAGGTATTTGCTCCGTGCAATGCTGTAAGCATTTTTGAAGGGGTGAAATTTCCATGTTATCATGTTACTGTATTCCTGTCATGATACTGGAGTAGTACTGCTGATAATGAACAGAAGAACAAAAGAAGGGAAGAGTGAAGCAGCACACAAAGGTCATCAGGAATACTGGCTCGAAAAGATAAATGCAAAGTAGGAGTAAATCTTATAAGCAGTGGCGTAACTACAAAAATGGGCCCTGGTGTGCACTTTCAAATGGGGCCCCCAGGCCAAAATATTTTCCACCCAAATTCACATTTTCCCTATTCATTTTGCACACTATAGCATTGTTGCAATGTTGCATAGTCTTACCTAATACTGCCCTGTAATCGCTGAGAAAAATGATTTTATAACTTACATGTCCCTATACTAATTAGGGTGATGTCTTTAGAAGTGCAGGCACTCTGGGCATCCATGTCCTCCTTTGCTCCAATTCCAAGCACACTCCCGGTGTTTGAAATCTATGTGCTGTTTCTTTCTGGTATGACGCTGCAGTGCCTCATTACCGGTCCTGTGCAGTGTGGGGGTGTATTGGGTGTACTGGTTGGTTCCGGAGCATGAGCACATTCTGATGTTGGCCAGTACACCCAATACTCCCCCACAATGCACAGGATCGGAAATGACGCAGACGTGCATCATACCAGGGAGAAACAGCACACAGATTTCAAACCCTGGGAGTGCGCTTGGAATTCGAGCGAGGGAGGACATGAACGCCCAGAGATGGGCGCAGAGGTGTATCTAGGTTTTATAGCACCCAGGGCAAGAATTTAGTTTGCCCCCCCCCAAGCACACATGCAATTTGCACACTTAGTCATGTACTGATGAGCTGCTCTCAATGATCAGTGAAAAACTTTTAGAATTGAGAGTCCTCAGTGGTTGATACCTTTTAATGGCTAACTGAAAAGATGGTAACAAATTGCAAGCTTTCGAGACTACACAGGTGTCTTCATCAGGCAAAGACTAAAAGAAATTCTGAAGAAACACATATGTTGTCTCTTATATTAACCCCCTCACTTTTTATACTGCCTGCTAACACATACCCCTCACACATACCCCCACTGTGTCTGCACGCAACCTATCACCCTCACTCCCCGTACTCTGTCTACATACATTTTACACATCGCTACTCATACTGTGTCCGCATACATTCCCCCATTCGCTTCCCATAATATATGCACCCTTCCTCACTGACCATACTGTGTCTGCACCCATTCCCCCATACTGTTTCCTCATACATGGCACCCTTTCCCCATACTGTCTCCTCGTTCATGCCCCCATTCCCCAGTACTGTTTCCTCGTAAATGCCCCCCATTCCCTCATACTGTTTCCTCTTACATGTCCCCTATTCTCCTGTACTTTTTCCACATACATGACCCCCATCCCCCATACTGTTTCCTCATACATGCCCCCATTCTCCTGTACTGTTTCCTCATACATGCCCCCATTCTCCTGTACTGTTTCCTCATACATGCCTCTCATTCCCCTGTACTGTTTCCTCATACATGCCCTGCATCTCCCCCTTTGATCCTCATTTTGTGTCCTCAAATCTCCTCCCATTCATTAAATCCCCCATCCCCACTCCAAATCTCCCCCCACACACTAAACACCCCCATCCTCACTCTAAATCTCCCCCACACATTAAACACACCCATTCCTCTCCAAATCTCCCCACCCACATTAAATCTATCTTCTCCCTCCTAATCAACGCACCCGCACAAACAATAAATCCCTCCATCCCCACCCCAAATATCCTCCCCAAACTTCCACCCACACATTAAATCTTCCCCCATTCACTTAATTTTCGGTGTCTTCAGCTCCACTGGAGCACTTACCACCCATCTGCATCTCTGCAGCGCCGGCGAGTGACGTCAGCAGCATGATTACATGTCATGATCACACTGCTGGAGTTGCCCTGCCCGGCGGTCATAGCTTCAATTGAACTCTTGTCTGTAAGTCGAGAGTACAATTGATCACTGGGAACCGGCACACTGCAGTTTCTCTGTGTCGGCTGTCAGTTTGACAGCCAACACAGAGAACGTGAAGACACAAAAGAGAATGGTAAAACCAAAAACACTCAGTTTGAAAAAATGTTTGCAGTAATCCGCAAGTGCTAGTAAAAGATGTAAATAACAGGGTATTTGGTTGATACGTTTTTTGCAAAAAATGTATACTAAGCTGCTCTACCAATCTTCACGGTATACCCATATCAGAGCAGTCCTAACTAATGTATGCAATCCCTATCTGATGTATTTAAAAACCTGATCATCTGTACATTACCTGTGTGAACAGGGTTCAGAGAGGAAAAATCCATGTGTGCATACAGGGTAGAACAGCTTTTGTGCAGCTAGCCCAAGAGGAGTGGTGGAACTCCCCAGTCTTGTAGACACAAGAGAACAATTATGGAAACAGGAACACATGGGCTACCTGCACAGAGAACAAGTCTGTAAGAACATGTTCACACACCACCAAGAAACCTGAAGACACAAAAGAGAATGGTAAAACCAAAAACACTCAGTTTGAAAAAATGTTTGCAGTAATCCGCAAGTGCTAGTAAAAGATGTAAATAACAGGGTATTTGGTTGATACGTTTTTTGCAAAAAATGTATACTAAGCTGCTCTACCAATCTTCACGGTATACCCATATCAGAGCAGTCCTAACTAATGTATGCAATCCCTATCTGATGTATTTAAAAACCTGATCATCTGTACATTACCTGTGTGAACAGGGTTCAGAGAGGAAAAATCCATGTGTGCATACAGGGTAGAACAGCTTTTGTGCAGCTAGCCCAAGAGGAGTGGTGGAACTCCCCAGTCTTGTAGACACAAGAGAACAATTATGGAAACAGGAATACATGGGCTACCTGCACAGAGAACAAGTCTGTAAGAACATGTTCACACACCACCAAGAAACCTGAAGACACAAAAGAGAATGGTAAAACCAAAAACACTCAGTTTGAAAAAATGTTTGCAGTAATCCGCAAGTGCTAGTAAAAGATGTAAATAACAGGGTATTTGGTTGATACGTTTTTTGCAAAAAATGTATACTAAGCTGCTCTACCAATCTTCACGGTATACCCATATCAGAGCAGTCCTAACTAATGTATGCAATCCCTATCTGATGTATTTAAAAACCTGATCATCTGTACATTACCTGTGTGAACAGGGTTCAGAGAGGAAAAATCCATGTGTGCATACAGGGTAGAACAGCTTTTGTGCAGCTAGCCCAAGAGGAGTGGTGGAACTCCCCAGTCTTGTAGACACAAGAGAACAATTATGGAAACAGGAACACATGGGCTACCTGCACAGAGAACAAGTCTGTAAGAACATGTTCACACACCACCAAGAAACCTGAAGACACAAAAGAGAATGGTAAAACCAAAAACACTCAGTTTGAAAAAATGTTTGCAGTAATCCGCAAGTGCTAGTAAAAGATGTAAATAACAGGGTATTTGGTTGATACGTTTTTTGCAAAAAATGTATACTAAGCTGCTCTACCAATCTTCACGGTATACCCATATCAGAGCAGTCCTAACTAATGTATGCAATCCCTATCTGATGTATTTAAAAACCTGATCATCTGTACATTACCTGTGTGAACAGGGTTCAGAGAGGAAAAATCCATGTGTGCATACAGGGTAGAACAGCTTTTGTGCAGCTAGCCCAAGAGGAGTGGTGGAACTCCCCAGTCTTGTAGACACAAGAGAACAATTATGGAAACAGGAACACATGGGCTACCTGCACAGAGAACAAGTCTGTAAGAACATGTTCACACACCACCAAGAAACCTGAAGACACAAAAGAGAATGGTAAAACCAAAAACACTCAGTTTGAAAAAATGTTTGCAGTAATCCGCAAGTGCTAGTAAAAGATGTAAATAACAGGGTATTTGGTTGATACGTTTTTTGCAAAAAATGTATACTAAGCTGCTCTACCAATCTTCACGGTATACCCATATCAGAGCAGTCCTAACTAATGTATGCAATCCCTATCTGATGTATTTAAAAACCTGATCATCTGTACATTACCTGTGTGAACAGGGTTCAGAGAGGAAAAATCCATGTGTGCATACAGGGTAGAACAGCTTTTGTGCAGCTAGCCCAAGAGGAGTGGTGGAACTCCCCAGTCTTGTAGACACAAGAGAACAATTATGGAAACAGGAACACATGGGCTACCTGCACAGAGAACAAGTCTGTAAGAACATGTTCACACACCACCAAGAAACCTGAAGACACAAAAGAGAATGGTAAAACCAAAAACACTCAGAGAACGGTTGACTCTGTCAGGTGTTTAAGGTGGTAGGGTACAAGTGTCTCTGCACAACCAGGGGGCTGATCCCAAGAAGAAGGTAGAAAAGGAAAGACAAATGTTTGGGTTCTGGTTGTTGATGCTGTGTCGTGTAAGGGCTAGGATCTGCTGCTAAAGCCAGAATTTTGTGCCACTACTTGCACAAATGGAGACTGGAGATCATCGGTCACATGGTATTGTGTTGTCTTACCCACCCTGCTGGATTTGAGCAGCTATTCAACAGACCAATGTTTTATTTTCCTCATTGTATGATTACTGGGTGTTGCCCTTGGATTTATTCCTGTTTTCATGTTACATACTCTTGGATATTAGATCTTTGTTTAGTGGAATATTCTACATGTAATGCAATAGAGGTTTTTGGATCATTCATTGCCCAGTTCATCTGTCCCTGTGTGCTCTGTCACACACCCAATCACATTGTAATTTCAGATAAGGGTGGTAACCTACAAAAATTGTGTTAATATGCAAGGTTAATAGCGTTAGGCTGGGGTTACACTTAACGAATGAAATATCGGTCCGACTCTCCTTGCCGAGAGTTGCACGATTGTTCTCCGTATGGTCATCTGTGTGTAATGAGTTTGCAATGCGATTATGCAATTTCCTCGCCCCTATGCATCCGTATAATATCCGTATGACATGCGTATGGCTTTACATTTCTCACTGATTTTCCCCATTGAATTTAATGGCTCAATGGGCTGAAATGAGGAAATGTAGGCTTAATACCCTTAGTGGATGGGGGATAGCACTCCTGCGTCCTGAGGGAAGGCATGCCCCATCCACTAAGGGTATTAAGCCTACATGTCCACCAGCAAGACGCAGATGCGCCGCTGTTACCCCTCTACAAGGCTTTATCCAGAACTGGCAAATCCATTAAACCACATACAACTTACCAGCAATTTAAGGCTGATGCGCTGGCACCTGCAAAAAAGGTTGTCTCCAGTGACAGACCAACTATCTATATAAATCGTATATGCAAACAGCAGCAAGACGCTGATGCACCACTGCTATTCCTCAACAAGGTCACACTAAGAGAAAAATCAACTATTAGGCCATACTTGGTATCAAAGGGACTGTACCTGCCCCCTGACACTACAGGGACAACATCCTCTTTACCATAAAAGCCACTCATAAATCCTGGATTAAGTGCGACTTTAGAGTAAGACCCAAGAGGGTCGAAACGTCACATCAGATTGAGTCGCTTGTACCTACTATTTGATCTGTCACATTTTGATTTCTGTTTTTCACTTGAATAAATTAGCAAGTTTCAAAAAATCCTTTTGTTTCTAAGATATTCCACACAGGGAGTGCGGTGGATTTGTCAACTTTCAGTCCTACAGGTATGCTAACATAGTCACAGCACTGTGAACCACAGGCGTGAGCAGGCCCCAACACTGAAAATGACCTGTAGTCAGCTTTCATTCAAAGTGTCAGGTGTAGGGTTGAGCGAAACGGGTCGAAAATTTTCAAAAGTCGCCGACTTTTGGCAAGGTCGGGTTTCATGAAACCCGACCCGACCCCTGTGTGGGGTCGGCCATGAAGTCGGCGATCTTTTGAATCTAGAATCGGAATTCCGATACCGATTCCCGATATGTTTAAGATATCGGGAATTGGTATCGGAATTCAGATTTAAGTGTAAAATAAAGAATTAAAATAAAAAATATCGCAATACTTACCCTCTGACGCGCCCTGGTACTAACCGGGAACCTTCCTTCCTTAGAATCAGCCTTCCAGGACCTTGCGGTGACGTCGTGGTGACGTCGCGGCTTGTGATTGGCCGCGCGGCCGCCCATGTGACCGCTCGCGCGACCAATCACAAGCCGCGACGTCACCGCGACGTCACCGAAGGTCCTGGAAGGGCTGATTCTTAGGAAGGAAGGCTGTCGGAAAGAAGCAGGGCGCGTCCGAGGGTGAGTATATACCTAATAGGAATATACTAGGAATATACCTATTAGGTATATACTCACCCTCGGACGCGCCCTGCTTCTTTCCGACAGCCTTCCTTCCTAAGAATCAGCCCTTCCAGGACCTTCGGTGACGTTGCGGTGATGTCGCGGCTTGTGATTGGTCGCGCGAGCGGTCACATGGGCGGCCGCGCGGCCAATCACAAGCCGCGATGTCACCGCGACGTCACCGCAAGGTCCTGGAAGGCTGATTCTAAGGAAGGAAGGTTCCCGGTTAGTACCAGGGCGCGTCAGAGGGTAAGTATTGCGATATTTTTTATTTTAGTTCTTTATTTTACACTAAAATATGGATCGCAGGGCCTGAAGGAGAGTTTCCGCTCCTTCAGACCCTGGGAACCATGGAAACCCAATGCACTGCATTGGGTTTCGAGTTTCGGCCGACCTCGACCCCGACTTTTTTATAGGATCGGCCGATTTCACTCGACCCGACTTTTGAAAAAGTCGGGTTTCGTGAAACCCGACCCGATCCTATAAAAGTAAAGGTCGCTCAACCCTAGTCAGGTGTACTTATAGCCGCTGCTTGAAGTGCTGTGAGTGGTGACTGTAGTTTGTGTGTTTTCGATTTATTGTAAGAGATGTTGGTTTCTCCGAAAATTAAGCTGTTACCCCAACCCACGTGTCCCTGCTAAACTCCCTCAAAAAGGTTAGCATGGGTGGGACGGCTATATTGATTGATTCAGGACCATAAAAGAGAACAGTAATGTAGAGTAGACTACCTGACATGTATCCATAAAATACTTTATTTCAGAAAACAGTCCACTATTGCCCACTGTTCAGACAAAACCATTCTACCACAGTACCCCTAGTAAAAAAACTTGCTTCTCAAACCAGGTGTTAGGGGTCGAGCTCCTGCCTCTGCACAGGGGGAATCTCAGGCCATCTCCGCTGCGGTCTCCCATTCTTCTCCTGCCGCAGTGGAGCTTGCTCAGCGGAGACGTCGATCCCAGCGTCTCGCTCAGTCTGACTCTGTGCTTAGAGTTACTGCTGTGTTTCCTGCTTCTCCCATTGAAGTCAGTGCTGGGCAGCGGCGAGCGGACGCTTCTGGGGCTAAGTCCTGCTTTTCACATTCTGAGCATGCCCAGAGTAAGATCTCTCAGTGGAGATCGAGGGTCACATGATCAGATACTGCAGCTAAGGTCCTTGTAGCTGCTAGGACTAAATCCTGCTTTGCACTCTGAGCATGCCCAGGGCGAGATCTCTCAGTGGGAGATCCAGGGTCACATGCTCAGGTGCTGCAGCACTCCGTTGGTCCTTCTTTGGAAGGTCCTAAACATGCTGCAGCTATTTAAGCCTCGCATGGCCGCACGGCCATGCGCTAGTATTGTCTTTTGTAAATGTGTGTGTGTTGTGAGTGAAAGTCGTTCTTTAAAATCCCCTCCCTATTGTATGACTGCTCGCGGAAGGTGGGTGATTGCTACCTAGTGCCCAACTTAGCCATCAGCACGGTACACACATTACAGCGTCTTATTGCTGTGACCGCCAGTGCGGCGCCGTGCGCTTTCTCTGCGCTTTCCTAACCCAAGCCTGGGTGGTTAGTGGCGTCCGCCAGTGCGGCACCGCATGCACTCTCGTGCCTCTAAAATATATTCTCTTGGTGCGGTACCGCGGCCATGTCACTCAACAGGGTTCGCTTCCTTCACACTGGGTGAAGTTAACCCAAGTGTGTATTCATATTGTACCGCCATCTCGTCCGTCTCTACTAGCAGCAGGGTTTTCACCTGCACGGTCGACCTCGGACGGCGAACGCACCTAATACCATTACACCTTATACTTGGTGCGTTCCGCCAGTCCTAACACCAGGGATGTCAACATCAAATCTCCCATGGCTCGCGTGACATTATTTTTACAGCCAATCAGCGGTCGCTAATGGGCTGCTGTGCTCACACCTCCATCCAAGGAAGTAAGAATACAGCAGCTTAATAATGGCCACTATTTGGCATGTGAGCAACGGGAGATCAGGTGCCAACTATGCTGGAGCTATGCCACTATGAAAGACTAGTATAAGGTGTATTTATATTACAAAGAGAATGCAGCATTTAAGAAGGGGTTGTCTGAATATCAGACAACTGTTTTAAGGAGTTGGAAGTTTGGAGAGTGAGTGAAGGAGCAGCAACTGAGGTTGAGTCCATTGCCATGATTTGGCCGGGATCACACACAGCGAGATACGGCCGAGTCTCGCTTGTTAAAACCAAGCTCTGGCACCGGCACTCCGGAGCGGAGCGTGCGGCCGCACAGCAATACATGGAGCCGCATGCTCTGCTCTGTAGTCCCGGTGCCAGGGCTTGTTTTTAACCTGCGAGACTCGGCCGTATCTCGCTGTAGTGTGACTCCGGCCTTAGAAGGAGCTCCAGGAGGCCGTGAGCAAGTGCTGCTGGCTTTATAGCCCAGATACTCCTAACATATTGAGGATAAGAAGACATTTGAAGCACTGCACACAGATGTCAGAGGGAACACAACTGTTAGGCTATGTGCACACTTTGCAGATTCCACTGCGGATTTTCCGCAGCGGAATTGCAAAATCCGCAGTGAAAACCCATCGCGGTTTTTACTGCGGATTTATCGCGGTTTTTACTGCGTTTTCTTCTGCGGATTTTCAACTGCAGTTTTCTATTGGAGCAGCTGAAAATCCGCAGAAAAGAAGTGACATGCTGCGGAATGTAATCCGCAGCGTTTCCGCGCGGATTTTTCTGCAGCATGTGCACAGCGTTTTTTGTTTCCCATAGGTTTACATTGAAATGTAAACTCATGGGAAACTGCTGCGGATCCGCAGCGGTCAAATCCGCTGCGGATCCGCAGCAAAATCCGCAAAGTGTGAATATAGCCTTACTTGTCCACATGGTCAGTTTTGAGTGTTTGTCTACCATAGTCTTTAAGTGACTGAGCCATTAGTTGAAAGAGATTAATTATTGCTTTCATGTGGAAACATTGCCTATTCGTCCAAGTTCTTAAGAAAAGACTGTTCCCGTGTTAAACCCAAGCCAGATTGTGCAATTTTGTGTGCATCTTTGTTAACAACACAACAAAACCTAATGCATCTCTTTAAGAGCTGCTAAGCAACACTAACTTATGATGCCAAATGATTACACATGCAACCAAATTTCTGATTCTCTCAGCTGCGTCTCCCACATTCAGGTTTAAATTTCTGATAGGAGACGCTGCCACAGCAGTAATCGGAGGAACACCTTAAGAAGCAAAAAATAACTTTATGGGAGAAATGCATAAAATGATACTCGTAAAGTTTATGCGATAGTTAAAATATTTATGTAAACTTTTTTTTAAATTCGAGACCCAAGAGTTATTTGTGATACTTGAATTTAATGCACCAAAGATATATGTCAGTTCCACCCCCTGAAATATTACCAAAATGCAAATTTTAGCTGCAATCAGCAATTTTATTTACTTAGCGCTGGTGACATCTTGTGGATTTGTGAGCTCATTGACTGATTTAGAGCAAAGTGTTTTATTACAGCCAGACAATCGTTGCCTGTATTACTGCTGTTTAATACATGACTTTCACCGAGTGATGTCATTAGCCCTGCTTGCTTCATCTGTTGTCTCCTAATAGCAATTTATTGTTCATGGATTTTTTCCTTTGTTTTTGAGCTCTGAGGAGCTAATGTGCGATTTTCTGATTAATTAGCATTTATCGGAAACTTCTTTCAGTCTCATGAATAATTAAATTAAATTAAACTGACATTTTTAATACATACAGGTGAAGAGAAAAGATCTTTGGATTCCAACTATATTATTTATTCCAGCATCTAAATGTCCTCTTGAATGACCAAAAAAGGTATAAAAACAGTGACTGGTACAATAAGTCATTGATGTTACATGGCTGCTGAACCT
The DNA here is from genome assembly GCF_032444005.1 of Ranitomeya imitator. NCBI lineage: Eukaryota > Metazoa > Chordata > Amphibia > Anura > Dendrobatidae > Ranitomeya > Ranitomeya imitator. Next base: position 628,443,950 of record NC_091284.1, read on the forward strand.
AACTAATAATATTAGAGGGAAGGAAAAAGCAAACTAACTCAAATTTACAATTTACATAAACATAAACATAAATATATATATATCATACATACATAACATACATAATATATACATAAACATACATAAATATACATACAAATAAGTGTTGCTTTTACACCACAAGTAATCTGCCTTCTATTCTCTTCCTGCATGTCCTTTATTAAACATGGAATTATGGCTATACTGTGCATGCAAACGCTAAGGACAGGTTCCCATCCCAAGCTTTTTAAATCATTTACATTTTACCTAGTCCTGCAGTACTATATTTAAACATGCTGTAAATTTAGTCACAAAAGCATTGCTTGAAATTATCGTAATTTACAGCAGGCAAATCAATCTAGACAATAATGTATCACTATGGTAAATTTTCCTACGCTTTAGAGGTCACTGAGCAGCAGCGTAACCATTTCGGTGAGCAGCTCCTCTATAGAGAGACATGACTTCAGGTTTTTTAAACTATGTATTAGTCTCTGGCACCCTCAAGTGGACAAATGGATACTGACATATAACACAGAAAACTGTAAAAAAAAAAAGAAAAATTAGTGAACAGAAATTTCTTTTGTTTCTCCACATTGCATGTCATGCTAATTTGCTTCAAATCTTGAAACTTTGCTAATAGATTATAGTTTTTACAACCTCTAAGTTTAATGTTAAGCCCCCTGTATCATCTTTACTGAAATACCTAGGATGAATGCAACATAATAAATTAAACGTGAGAAGCACTCAGTGTAGATTTTTTACACATCTTTTTGTTAATTATTTTATATATTTTCCTCAAAAATACATCTAAAATCCATAGATTTTCCCTTAAAATAATCTATCTATCTATCTATCTATCTATCTATCTATCTATCTATCTATCTATCTATCCCATATCTATCTATTAATCTATCTATCCATCTATCTATCTATCTATCTATCTATCTATCTATCTATCTATCTATCTATCTATCTCATATCTATCTATCTATCTATCTCATATCTATCTATCTATCTATCTATCTATCTCATATCTATCTATCTATCTATCGCATATCTATATCTATCTATCTATTATTATCTATCTATCTATCCCATATCTATCTATTAATCTATCTATCTATCTATCTATCTATCTATCTATCTATCTATCTATCTATCTATCTATCTATCTATCTATCGCATATCTATATCTATCTATTATCTATCTATCTATCTATCTATCTATCCCATATCTATCTATCTATCTATCTATCTATCTATCTATCTATCTATCTATCTATCTATCCCATATCTATCTATCTATCTATCTATCTATCTATCTATCTATCTATCTATCTATCTATCTATCTATCACATATCTATATCTATCTATCTATTTATCTATCTATCTATCTAACTATCTATCCATCCATCTATCACATATATCTATCTATCTATCTATCTATCTATCTATCTATCTATCTATCTATCTATCTATCTATCTATCTATCTATCCATCCATCCATCCAAATATTCACTTTGGTTTGTATAGTTAACATTATTTAGCCCTTTTTGTGCATTCCCTTGACCAGATGACTTGGGGTGCAATGCTAGCATATACTGTGTTTAAGCGCTGGATGATTTTTGTGTCTATGTGATCCAAGCTGTCATCTGGAGGTTTTATTATTTACTAGTTGTGTTTTTATTCTTCTGTCTTATTACAATATAATATATGCAGCATATTTCTCCTTGTTGCCAGTGGTCTCTTATCTTAGTTGCATTCTTTCTGTCTTCAGACTGTAATTTTGGCTGCTTGCAACTCACTAACCAGCACACCGTCACAATTTACTGTCAGGTCTTCGGTCAAGTTTCCTTCTGCCCTGATTCCCAGGGGGCTGACTTGTCCCCAGTGGTAAACATAATGAAAGCAGGACAGGAAAGGAGTGGTGGCGAGACCGGAGGCAGCAGACACAGATCAATAGGATATTTCACTAGCATTTCTTATCTCAACTGTGAAACACAGAGGTTTATGGCCAAGGTGTGGCATGCTGCAGCTGTCTGGGTACTAAGTCTATTTGACTCAGGTTGTCACTATTAATGTTTTATTATTATTGTTATTATTATTATTATTTAGAAAATATTTAAGTCCAGGTTTCATAAGGCTATGTTGTTATGTGACATGGATAAATATATATCGTATAACATATGATAGATAGTGATGAGCGAATATACTTGTTACCCGAAATTTCCAGAGCACGCTCAGGGGTCCTCCGAGTATTTTTTAGTGCTCGGAGTTTTAGTTTTTATTGCCGCAGCTGAATGATTTACATCTGTTAGCCAGCATAAGTACATGTGGGGGTTGCCTGGTTGCTAGGGAATCCCCACATGTACTTATGCTGGCTAGTAGCTGTAAATCATTCAGCTGCGGCAAGAAAAACTAAATCTCCGAGCAGATTTTTTCCCCAGGTAATAACAATTATCATGGTTGACAACAGAGGAGATTTACCCACCAGAGCAAACGGTAATTTAAAAAAAATCAATTTGCCGATTTCACCAAATTTTCCTCATTTGCCAAACTTTTTGAAATAAAGCAAAAAAAAAATTGTGAAAATCTCAATCCTGGAAAGCTTGTAATTGCTTAGAACAGACGTGGGGGAGAGGAGAGAGAGAACTCAGGTGATTATAAGAGCTTATACTTTACAATCCAGAGAAAGAAAGGATCTTGTTAACCATAAGAGCTCCACTCTACAGAAGAGAGTGACTTAGCCCAGGACTTTGGAGATGGAAAACGTATCTGTCATACAAACTGGCCTCCATTTGAAATACTGATCTGTGATGGCCAAAATACTGACTCCCCTTACATAAGGTATGACAATACGTAAGATGTCATAGCTCTTGGGAATCATGGGGAAGACAGTGAGACAATGCAAAATTACTTTAGAGTTTTCACTGATGCTTCAGCGGTGTGGGGAATTGTGTCAGGCAAGTTTTTTTTTGTGTGTATGTGAATTTTTAATCAAATTTCAAAACGTTTGACTTCTTGTGAAGCAGCGAATGCGGGAAACTTTATTCAAACTGAATCCTCTGTGGATTGATCCACTCGTTTCTAGTGACAGTAATAAAATTTGGGTTAGTTATTAAGTCAGCTCATCAATCAAGGAGTTAAAAATGGTAATACATTAAAGGCAAAATTGAAGATCATATCAGGTATGGCTGGCCGACATACAATAATTTTTCAAACCATTAAAATTATCTGCCTAATATTGTGTTTGTTCCCCTTCTAGTATTAGACGCTCGTAAGCACTCAGACACTAGCAGCAGATTAGTAAAAGGGGTTTTCCCATGAACAAAAGTTAATTTGAATTAATACTAGATCATAGAATAAAAATAACTTCCAAAATTGGTTGTGTTTAAAAAAAAAAATGTTACTGTGCATCCATAATCTCATCAATGTGCCCCTGCTGTGTCTATGTACTGCGTAATGGCTTTGTCTGACTTTAAAAAAAACGTTACACTAAACGATTAACAATGATCACGACCAGCGATACCACCTGGCCGTGATCGTTGATAAGTTGTTGTGTGGTCGTTGGGGAGCTGTCACACAGACAGCTCTCTCCAGCGACCAACAATCAGGGGAAAGACTTTGGCATCATTGAAACTAGGAAAAAACAAAATCTCCTGTTTGGGAGATCTCTGCCATTGATTGTTTTGTTTTTCCATCCATGGTTGTCTGTGAGCTTGCTACTTTCAAAGGTATCAGGGAATTTTATTAGTATTCCGAGGGTTTGCAAACAATGAAGTCGCTTTTTTGACATCTAGTTACTAAATTTGTAGTTTATATTTCCCGCATAATTATCGACTCTTTTGTGAGGCTAATAGTTATCAATCTGCCCTTTTGTTTCCCCCTGTTTGCCGACTGCTGTTACATTGTCACGGCGTCTGCAGCTGTGCTTTTACCTACTTGCTCCAACCTATTTTGGCTGTTTTCATAGTTGTTTGTGAACCCGCTATGTATAAAGGTACTAGGGCATTTTATTAGTATTCCGAGGGTTTACAAATAATATCTAGCAACTCAAGCTTTATATTGTTATGTGGGTTCACAACATATGACACTGTACATATTATTTTACCATTATATTTTTGGATTTATTCAATGATTATGGTAATGTTATTTCATTTTGTATATAGTTTTTGTATCTTATGCTATTTCTGTTTTCTCTGCTTTTTTGTTTAACTTAAACATTTGTTTTTGTGCTTCTATCAAGCTTGTCTTGCTTCCATTATCATGTGTGTCTATTTTTGCTTGATTAGACAATTCCACCAATTGCAGCACCGGAGCGATAACCGGATACTAGTATAAAAGTATAGACATGTCTTGTACCAGGTATCATGATTAAGGGTGCTTAGTCACCGGAAACGCGTTGACCTTGGTTTTATAATATTTTTTTGTATGCTGATGTTTTGTCCTTTCACTATATTTTAAGTGAAATAAACTATGGATTTTTCACTATTTCGTTGAGCTGGATCTCCTTCTCTTTCCCATCATTGAAACTGTCTTCAACGATGCCGAAGTCCCCGGGTAACCAGGGTAAACATCAGGTTACTAAGCGCAGGGCCACGCTTAGTAACCCAATATTTACCCTGGTTACCATTGTAAAAGTAAAAAAAATCACTACATACTCACATTCCGATGTCTGTCACGTCCCCCGCCGTCAGCTTCCCGCACTGACCGTGTCAGCGCCGGCCGTAAAGCAGAGCACAGCGGTGACGTCACCACTGTGCTCTGCTTTACGGCTGGTGCTGACACAGTCAGTGCAGGGAAGCTGACGGCGGGGGACGTGACAGACATCGGAATGTAAGTATGTAGTGTTTTTTTTTTTTTTACATTTACAATGGTAACCAGGGTAAATATCGGGTTACTAAGCGCGGCCCTACGCTTAGTAACCCGATGTTTACCCTGGTTACACGGTGAACACATCGCTGGATCGGCGTCACACACGCCGATCCAACGATGACAGCGGGTGATCAGTGACCAAAAAAAGGTCCTGATCATTCCCCAGCGACCAACGATCTCCCAGCAGGGGCCTGATCGTTGGTCGCTGTCACACATAACAAGATAGTTAGCGGGATCGTTGCTACGTCACAAAAAGCGTGATGTTGCAACGACATCATTAACGATATCGTTATGTGTGAAGGTACCTTAAGTCTGGTTAATTGCAAGTTGAAGAATTCTTGATTTCCAGCTGAAAGAGTCTTTTGCCATCATAATGTTGCCATGAAAAGGTTTACTTATTCTATAGCAATATTTTCTTATGTAGTACATGTCAAAGTAACATCTCCCATGAGTGCCAAGACCCAATGTGTAATCTATGCTTTCTCCATTTGTAAATTTTGTTGGGATGCTCCTTTTTCTCTACACACTACACCTGCTGTACTTGCCACTTTCTTCATCTGTCCATTTGTACTTGTCTTCCCTGCCGTATTGTGAACACTGAGACTAAAGAGGGGGGACAGAGATTAGCTGAGCACAGCAGTCACTAGACATCAACTCTATGATGTCAGAAGCAGCAAGCCAGCTACAGGTCCTTCTCAAAAAATTAGCATATAGTGTTAAATTTCATTATTTACCATAATGTAATGATTACAATTAAACTTTCATATATTATAGATTCATTATCCACCAACTGAAATTTGTCAGGTCTTTTATTGTTTTAATACTGATGATTTTGGCATACAACTCCTGATAACCCAAAAAACCTGTCTCAATAAATTAGCATATCAAGAAAAGGTTCTCTAAACGACCTATTACCCTAATCTTCTGAATCAACTAATTAACTCTAAACACATGCAAAAGATACCTGAGGCTTTTATAAACTCCCTGCCTGGTTCATTACTCAAAACCCCCATCATGGGTAAGACTAGCGACCTGACAGATGTCAAGAAGGCCATCATTGACACCAAGCAAGAGGGTAAGACCCAGAAAGAAATTTCTCAACAAATAGGCTGTTCCCAGAGTGCTGTATCAAGGCACCTCAATGGTAAGTCTGTTGGAAGGAAACAATGTGGCAGAAAACGCTGTACAACGAGAAGAGGAGACCGGACCCTGAGGAAGATTGTGGAGAAGGACCGATTCCAGACCTTGGGGAACCTGAGGAAGCAGTGGACTGAGTCTGGTGTGGAAACATCGTGCACAGGCGTGTGCAGGAAATGGGCTACAGGTGCCGCATTCCCCAGGTAAAGCCACTTTTGAACCATAAACAGCGGCAGAGGCGCCTGACCTGGGCTACAGAGAAGCAGCACTGGACTGTTGCTAAGTGGTCCCAAGTACTTTTTTCTGATGAAAGCAAATTTTGCATGTCATTCGGAAATCAAGGTGCCAGAGTCTGGAGGAAGACTGGGGAGAAGGAAATGCCAAAATGCCTGAAGTCCAGTGTCAAGTACCCACAGTCAGTGATGGTGTGGGGTGCCATGTCAGCTGCTGGTGTTGGTCCACTGTGTTTCATCAAGGGCAGGGTCAATGCAGCTAGCTATCAGGAGATTTTGGAGCACTTCATGCTTCCATCGGCTGAAATGCTTTATGGAGATGAAGATTTCATTTTTCAGCACGACCTGGCACCTGCTCACAGTGCCAAAACCACTGGTAAATGGTTTACTGACCATGGTATTACTGTGCTCAATTGGCCTGCCAACTCTCCTGACCTGAACCCCATAGAGAATCTGTGGGATATTGTGAAGAGAAAGTTGAGAGACGCAAGACCCAACACTCTGGATGAGCTTAAGGCCGCTATTGAAGCATCCTGGGCCTCCATAACATCTCAGCAGTGTCACAGGCTGATTGCCTCCATGCCACGCCGCATTGAAGCAGTCATTTCTGCCAAAGGATTCCCGACCAAGTATTGAGTGCATAACTGAACATTATTATTTGATGGTTTTTTGTTTGTTATTAAAAAACACTTTTATTTGATTGGATGGGTGAAATATGCTTATTTATTGAGACAGGTTTTTTGGGTTATCAGGAGTTGTATGCCAAAATCATCAGTATTAAAACAATAAAAGACCTGACAAATTTCAGTTGGTGGATAATGAATCTATAATATATGAAAGTTTAATTGTAATCATTACATTATGGTAAATAATGAAATTTAACACTATATGCTAATTTTTTGAGAAGGACCTGTATTTGTATGAGTTTCACAGACAATAGCATTAAACATGAAAAAGGCACTTTATTGATGACCATTCAGAAATATGTTAAAGGAAATTAATAAAAATAGTGTAGTGGTGCCCATAAACTTTAATATATATTATATTTTAACTTACAGGTGCATCTCACAAAATTAGAATACCATCAAAAAGTTAATTTATTTCAGTTCTTCAATACAAAAAGTGAAATTCATATATTACATTGAGTCAGTACAAACAGAGTGATCTATTTTAAGTGTTTATTTCTGTCAATGTTAATGATTATGGCTTACAGCCAATGAATACTCAGAAGTCATTATCTCAGTAAGCGAAACGCGCGTTGGGTGTGGTGGGTTCCCATTAGCGCTCCTATTTGGTAACTATACCTATCATGTTGTACTTATTGTTTACTCTTTCATAAATTGCTGTATATTGTTATACATTGGTACATGATTACTTGCACATGGACACATGTCTGGATATGCTTAATTTGTTGTGTATTGACTGCTACTCTTGGAGCCTCTCTGGACTACCCACCTTTTGTCCTGTGTTTTAGGTGTTCTCTCACCAATGTAATTTTTTAACAATTATTGTTTATTAATAAAATTAGTAGTCTTTTTTGGTGTATTTATATATAGTTCTTCATGGCCTTCTATTGGGGATATTATTAGGTGTTGTAGATTACTTTATAACAAAAGCTTGAAAAAATGATTATAAAATCCGAAATGCTGGCCTTCTGAAATTTTTGTTCACTAAATGCACTCAATACATGGGGAGCCATGTCATCTGTTAGTATAGGTCCACTGTGTTTTATCAAGACCAAAGTCAGCGCAGCCGTCTACAAGGAAATTTTAGAGCACTTCTGCTTCCCTTTGCCGACAAGCTTTTTGAAGATGGAAATTTCATTCTCCAGCAGGACTTGGCACCTGTCCACACTGCCAAAAGTACCAATACTTGGTTTAAAAAGAACAGTATCACTGTGCTTGATTGGCCAGCAAACTCACCTGACCTTAACCCCATAGAGAATCTATAGAGTATTGTCAAGAAGAAGATGAGAGACATCAGACCCCACAATGCAGACAAGCTGAAAGCTGCTATCAAAGCAACCTGGGCTTCTATAACACCTCAGCAGTGCCACAGACTGATCGCCTCCATGCCATGCCGCATTGATGCAGTAATTGATGTCAAAGGCGCCCCGACCAAGTATGGAGTGCATTTACTGAACATACATTTCAGTAGGCCAACATTTCGGATTTTAACATCATTTTTTGAAGCTGGTGTTATAAGGCATTCTAATTTACTGAGATAATGACTTTTGGGTTTTCATTGGCTGAAAGCCATAATCATCAACAATGAATGTCTGCCCCTGGATCTTGCTGGGAGCTTTCTTTTTTAACCAGGGTCTGATTATGGAAATCTCCCCTTACTTCAAAAGAAATAGGCATCAATCTACTCACTTTACTTACTTGTAGGAAGTTAAACTGTGGTGAGCCAAGTCAAAACAATACTACAAAGCGCTGCTAGTTCCAGATCGAGGGCACAAGGCCTTAAACCAAATATGAAAACCCCTTTTTTTATTCTCAGGGGCAACATTGGCATCTTTTTCTACTTTAATGGGCCACAACAAAAGTTAGGCAGCTTTGTGTCATGCTAATATGACATTGGTACACAAGTGGTGGCTAAATAATGAAATGCATTTCAAAAACCTGACCTGCACATCCAAACATAGACTGAGTGTGAACAGGTGCTGAACCCAGAGTCGCCAACTCGTATATAGTTAAGTAAAAAGGGCAGCACACTGCAGCGCAAAAACATGCAAACTTGAAAACACGAAATTTGAACTGCATTACTGCACTAGAAATATGAAAAATGAGAGCTTTTAGCGCATAAAAATGGCCATATTTATGTGTACCTCGTAGCCACTTTATGGCATCTCTCTTATACGAGGTCCTACGCTTGACCTACCTCGCTGAGAATAAACGTCTCCATCTGAATGGGTACATGTGAAACCTCTTCTTGGACTCAAATTCTCTCTTTCTGTGGAGGGGTATTGGACCTACTATAATTAAAACACCTGTGGCTAGGAGGCGGGGAGTGCACGATCAGAAGGCTAAAAAATACATTTCAAAAACCTGACCTGCACATCCAAACATAGACTTAGTGTGAATAGGTGCTGAACCCAGAGTCGCCAACTCGTATATAGTTAAGTAAAAAGGGCAGCACACTGCAGCGCCAAAACATGCAAACTTGAAAACACGAAATTTGAACTGCATTACTGCACTAGAAATATGAAAAATGAGAGCTTTTAGCGCATAAAAATGGCCATATTTATGTGTACCTCGTAGCCACTTTACGGCATCTCTCTTATACGAGGTCCTACGCTTGACCTACCTCACCGAGAATAAACGTCTCCATCTGAATGGGTACATGTGAAACCTCTTCTTGGACTCAAATTCTCTCTTTCTGTGGAGGGGTATTGGACCTACTATAATTAAAACACCTGTGGCTAGGAGGCGGGGAGTGCACGATCAGAAGGCTAAAGAATACATTTCAAAAACCTGACCTGCACATCCAAACATAGACTGAGTGTGAACAGGTGCTGAACCCAGAGTCGCCAACTCGTATATAGTTAAGTAAAAAGGGCAGCACACTGCAGCGCCAAAACATGCAAACTTGAAAACACGAAATTTGAACTGCATTACTGCACTAGAAATATGAAAAATGAGAGCTTTTAGCGCATAAAAATGGCCATATTTATGTGTACCTCGTAGCCACTTTACGACATCTCTCTTATACGAGGTCCTACGCTTGACCTACCTCACCGAGAATAAACGTCTCCATCTGAATGGGTACATGTGAAACCTCTTCTTGGACTCAAATTCTCTCTTTCTGTGGAGGGGTATTGGACCTACTATAATTAAAACACCTGTGGCTAGGAGGCGGGGAGTGCACGATCAGAAGGCTAAAGAATACATTTCAAAAACCTGACCTGCACATCCAAACATAGACTGAGTGTGAACAGGTGCTGAACCCAGAGTCGCCAACTCGTATATAGTTAAGTAAAAAGGGCAGCACACTGCAGCGCCAAAACATGCAAACTTGAAAACACGAAATTTGAACTGCATTACTGCACTAGAAATATGAAAAATGAGAGCTTTTAGCGCATAAAAATGGCCATATTTATGTGTACCTCGTAGCCACTTTACGGCATCTCTCTTATACGAGGTCCTACGCTTGACCTACCTCACCGAGAATAAACGTCTCCATCTGAATGGGTACATGTGAAACCTCTTCTTGGACTCAAATTCTCTCTTTCTGTGGAGGGGTATTGGACCTACTATAATTAAAACACCTGTGGCTAGGAGGCGGGGAGTGCACGATCAGAAGGCTAAAGAATACATTTCAAAAACCTGACCTGCACATCCAAACATAGACTGAGTGTGAATAGGTGCTGAACCCAGAGTCGCCAACTCGTATATAGTTAAGTAAAAAGGGCAGCACACTGCAGCGCCAAAACATGCAAACTTGAAAACACGAAATTTGAACTGCATTACTGCACTAGAAATATGAAAAATGAGAGCTTTTAGCGCATAAAAATGGCCATATTTATGTGTACCTCGTAGCCACTTTACGGCATCTCTCTTATACGAGGTCCTACGCTTGACCTAACTCACCGAGAATAAACGTCTCCATCTGAATGGGTACATGTGAAACCTCTTCTTGGACTCAAATTCTCTCTTTCTGTGGAGGGGTATTGGACCTACTATAATTAAAACAACTGTGGCTAGGAGGCGGGGAGTGCACGATCAGAAGGCTAAAGAATACATTTCAAAAACGTGACCTGCACATCCAAACATAGACTGAGTGTGAACAGGTGCTGAACCCAGAGTCGCCAACTCGTATATAGTTAAGTAAAAAGGGCAGCACACTGCAGCGCCAAAACATGCAAACTTGAAAACACGAAATTTGAACTGCATTACTGCACTAGAAATATGAAAAATGAGAGCTTTTAGCGCATAAAAATGGCCATATTTATGTGTACCTCGTAGCCACTTTACGGCATCTCTCTTATACGAGGTCCTACGCTTGACCTACCTCACCGAGAATAAACGTCTCCATCTGAATGGGTACATGTGAAACCTCTTCTTGGACTCAAATTCTCTCTTTCTGTGGAGGGGTATTGGACCTACTATAATTAAAACACCTGTGGCTAGGAGGCGGGGAGTGCACGATCAGAAGGCTAAAGAATACATTTCAAAAACCTGACCTGCACATCCAAACATAGACTGAGTGTGAGCAGGTGCTGAACCCAGAGTCGCCAACTCGTATATAGTTAAGTAAAAAGGGCAGCACACTGCAGCGCCAAAACATGCAAACTTGAAAACACGAAATTTGAACTGCATTACTGCACTAGAAATATGAAAAATGAGAGCTTTTAGCGCATAAAAATGGCCATATTTATGTGTACCTCGTAGCCACTTTACGGCATCTCTCTTATACGAGGTCCTACGCTTGACCTACCTCACCGAGAATAAACGTCTCCATCTGAATGGGTACATGTGAAACCTCTTCATGGACTCAAATTCTCTCTTTCTGTGGAGGGGTATTGGACCTACTATAATTAAAACACCTGTGGCTAGGAGGCGGGGAGTGCACGATCAGAAGGCTAAAGAATACATTTCAAAAACCTGACCTGCACATCCAAACATAGACTGAGTGTGAACAGGTGCTGAACCCAGAGTCGCCAACTCGTATATAGTTAAGTAAAAAGGGCAGCACACTGCAGCGCCAAAACATGCAAACTTGAAAACACGAAATTTGAACTGCATTACTGCACTAGAAATATGAAAAATGAGAGCTTTTAGCGCATAAAAATGGCCATATTTATGTGTACCTCGTAGCCACTTTACGGCATCTCTCTTATACGAGGTCCTACGCTTGACCTACCTCACCGAGAATAAACGTCTCCATCTGAATGGGTACATGTGAAACCTCTTCTTGGACTCAAATTCTCTCTTTCTGTGGAGGGGTATTGGACCTACTATAATTAAAACACCTGTGGCTAGGAGGCGGGGAGTGCACGATCAGAAGGCTAAAGAATACATTTCAAAAACCTGACCTGCACATCCAAACATAGACTGAGTGTGAACAGGTGCTGAACCCAGAGTCGCCAACTCGTATATAGTTAAGTAAAAAGGGCAGCACACTGCAGCGCCAAAACATGCAAACTTGAAAACACGAAATTTAAACTGCATTACTGCACTAGAAATATGAAAAATGAGAGCTTTTAGCGCATAAAAATGGCCATATTTATGTGTACCTCGTAGCCACTTTACGGCATCTCTCTTATACGAGGTCCTACGATTGACCTACCTCACCGAGAATAAACGTCTCCATCTGAATGGGTACATGTGAAACCTCTTCTTGGACTCAAATTCTCTCTTTCTGTGGAGGGGTATTGGACCTACTATAATTAAAACACCTGTGGCTAGGAGGCGGGGAGTGCACGATCAGAAGGCTAAAGAATACATTTCAAAAACCTGACCTGCACATCCAAACATAGACTGAGTGTGAGCAGGTGCTGAACCCAGAGTCGCCAACTCGTATATAGTTAAGTAAAAAGGGCAGCACACTGCAGCGCCAAAACATGCAAACTTGAAAACACGAAATTTGAACTGCATTACTGCACTAGAAATATGAAAAATGAGAGCTTTTAGCGCATAAAAATGGCCATATTTATGTGTACCTCGTAGCCACTTTACGGCATCTCTCTTATACGAGGTCCTACGCTTGACCTACCTCACCGAGAATAAACGTCTCCATCTGAATGGGTACATGTAAAACCTCTTCTTGGACTCAAATTCTCTCTTTCTGTGGAGGGGTATTGGACCTACTATAATTAAAACACCTGTGGCTAGGAGGCGGGGAGTGCACGATCAGAAGGCTAAAGAATACATTTCAAAAACCTGACCTGCACATCCAAACATAGACTGAGTGTGATCAGGTGCTGAACCCAGAGTCGCCAACTCGTATATAGTTAAGTAAAAAGGGCAGCACACTGCAGCCCCAAAACATGCAAACTTGAAAACACGAAATTTGAACTGCATTACTGCACTAGAAATATGAAAAATGAGAGCTTTTAGCGCATAAAAATGGCCATATTTATGTGTACCTCGTAGCCACTTTACGGCATCTCTCTTATACGAGGTCCTACACTTGACCTACCTCACCGATAATAAACGTCTCCATCTGAATTGGTACATGTGAAACCTCTTCTTGGACTCAAATTCTCTCTTTCTGTGGAGGGGTATTGGACCTATTATAATTAAAACACCTGTGGCTAGGAGGCGGGGAGTGCACGATCAGAAGGCTAAAGAATACATTTCAAAAACCTGACCTGCACATCCAAACATAGACTGAGTGTGAACAGGTGCTGAACCCAGAGTCGCCAACTCGTATATAGTTAAGTAAAAAGGGCAGCACACTGCAGCGCCAAAACATGCAAACTTGAAAACACGAAATTTGAACTGCATTACTGCACTAGAAATATGAAAAATGAGAGCTTTTAGCGCATAAAAATGGCCATATTTATGTGTACCTCGTAGCCACTTAACGGCATCTCTCTTATACGAGGTCCTACGCTTGACCTACCTCACCGAGAATAAACGTCTCCATCTGAATGGGTACATGAGAAACCTCTTCTTGGACTCAAATTCTCTCTTTCTGTGGAGGGGTATTGGACCTACTATAATTAAAACACCTGTGGCTAGGAGGCGGGGAGTGCACGATCAGAAGGCTAAAGAATACATTTCAAAAACCTGACCTGCACATCCAAACATAGACTGAGTGTGAACAGGTGCTGAACCCAGAGTCGCCAACTCGTATATAGTTAAGTAAAAAGGGCAGCACACTGCAGCGCCAAAACATGCAAACTTGAAAACACGAAATTTGAACTGCATTACTGCACTAGAAATATGAAAAATGAGAGCTTTTAGCGCATAAAAATGGCCATATTTATGTGTACCTCGTAGCCACTTTACGGCATCTCTCTTATACGAGGTCCTACACTTGACCTACCTCACCGAGAATAAACGTCTCCATCTGAATGGGTACATGTGAAACCTCTTCTTGGACTCAAATTCTCTCTTTCTGTGGAGGGGTATTGGACCTACTATAATTAAAACACCTGTGGCTAGGAGGCGGGGAGTGCACGATCAGAAGGCTAAAGAATACATTTCAAAAACCTGACCTGCACATCCAAACATAGACTGAGTGTGAGCAGGTGCTGAACCCAGAGTCGCCAACTCGTATATAGTTAAGTAAAAAGGGCAGCACACTGCAGCGCCAAAACATGCAAACTTGAAAACACGAAATTTGAACTGCATTACTGCACTAGAAATATGAAAAATGAGAGCTTTTAGCGCATAAAAATGGCCATATTTATGTGTACCTCGTAGCCACTTTACGGCATCTCTCTTATACGAGGTCCTACGCTTGACCTACCTCACCGAGAATAAACGTCTCCATCTGAATGGGTACATGTGAAACCTCTTCTTGGACTCAAATTCTCTCTTTCTGTGGAGGGGTATTGGACCTACTATAATTAAAACACCTGTGGCTAGGAGGCGGGGAGTGCACGATCAGAAGGCTAAAGAATACATTTCAAAAACCTGACCTGCACATCCAAACATAGACTGAGTGTGATCAGGTGCTGAACCCAGAGTCGCCAACTCGTATATAGTTAAGTAAAAAGGGCAGCACACTGCAGCCCCAAAACATGCAAACTTGAAAACACGAAATTTGAACTGCATTACTGCACTAGAAATATGAAAAATGAGAGCTTTTAGCGCATAAAAATGGCCATATTTATGTGTACCTCGTAGCCACTTTACGGCATCTCTCTTATACGAGGTCCTACACTTGACCTACCTCACCGAGAATAAACGTCTCCATCTGAATGGGTACATGTGAAACCTCTTCTTGGACTCAAATTCTCTCTTTCTGTGGAGGGGTATTGGACCTACTATAATTAAAACACCTGTGGCTAGGAGGCGGGGAGTGCACGATCAGAAGGCTAAAGAATACATTTCAAAAACCTGACCTGCACATCCAAACATAGACTGAGTGTGAACAGGTGCTGAACCCAGAGTCGCCAACTCGTATATAGTTAAGTAAAAAGGGCAGCACACTGCAGCGCCAAAACATGCAAACTTGAAAACACGAAATTTGAACTGCATTACTGCACTAGAAATATGAAAAATGAGAGCTTTTAGCGCATAAAAATGGCCATATTTATGTGTACCTCGTAGCCACTTAACGGCATCTCTCTTATACGAGGTCCTACGCATGACCTACCTCACCGAGAATAAACGTCTCCATCTGAATGGGTACATGTGAAACCTCTTCTTGGACTCAAATTCTCTCTTTCTGTGGAGGGGTATTGGACCTACTATAATTAAAACACCTGTGGCTAGGAGGCGGGGAGTGCACGATCAGAAGGCTAAAGAATACATTTCAAAAACCTGACCTGCACATCCAAACATAGACTGAGTGTGAACAGGTGCTGAACCCAGAGTCGCCAACTCGTATATAGTTAAGTAAAAAGGGCAGCACACTGCAGCGCCAAAACATGCAAACTTGAAAACACGAAATTTGAACTGCATTACTGCACTAGAAATATGAAAAATGAGAGCTTTTAGCGCATAAAAATGGCCATATTTATGTGTACCTCGTAGCCACTTTACGGCATCTCTCTTATACGAGGTCCTACGCTTGACCTACCTCACCGAGAATAAACGTCTCCATCTGAATGGGTACATGTGAAACCTCTTCTTGGACTCAAATTCTCTCTTTCTGTGGAGGGGTATTGGACCTACTATAATTAAAACACCTGTGGCTAGGAGGCGGGGAGTGCACGATCAGGAGGCTAAAGAATACATTTCAAAAACCTGACCTGCACATCCAAACATAGACTGAGTGTGAACAGGTGCTGAACCCAGAGTCGCCAACTCGTATATAGTTAAGTAAAAAGGGCAGCACACTGCAGCGCCAAAACATGCAAACTTGAAAACACGAAATTTGAACTGCATTACTGCACTAGAAATATGAAAAATGAGAGGTTTTAGCGCATAAAAATGGCCATATTTATGTGTACCTCGTAGCCACTTAACGGCATCTCTCTTATACGAGGTCCTACGCATGACCTACCTCACCGAGAATAAACGTCTCCATCTGAATGGGTACATGTGAAACCTCTTCTTGGACTCAAATTCTCTCTTTCTGTGGAGGGGTATTGGACCTACTATAATTAAAACACCTGTGGCTAGGAGGCGGGGAGTGCACGATCAGAAGGCTAAAGAATACATTTCAAAAACCTGACCTGCACATCCAAACATAGACTGAGTGTGAACAGGTGCTGAACCCAGAGTCGCCAACTCGTATATAGTTAAGTAAAAAGGGCAGCACACTGCAGCGCCAAAACATGCAAACTTGAAAACACGAAATTTGAACTGCATTACTGCACTAGAAATATGAAAAATGAGAGCTTTTAGCGCATAAAAATGGCCATATTTATGTGTACCTCGTAGCCACTTTACGGCATCTCTCTTATACGAGGTCCTACGCTTGACCTACCTCACCGAGAATAAACGTCTCCATCTGAATGGGTACATGTGAAACCTCTTCTTGGACTCAAATTCTCTCTTTCTGTGGAGGGGTATTGGACCTACTATAATTAAAACACCTGTGGCTAGGAGGCGGGGAGTGCACGATCAGGAGGCTAAAGAATACATTTCAAAAACCTGACCTGCACATCCAAACATAGACTGAGTGTGAACAGGTGCTGAACCCAGAGTCGCCAACTCGTATATAGTTAAGTAAAAAGGGCAGCACACTGCAGCGCCAAAACATGCAAACTTGAAAACACGAAATTTGAACTGCATTACTGCACTAGAAATATGAAAAATGAGAGCTTTTAGCGCATAAAAATGGCCATATTTATGTGTACCTCGTAGCCACTTTACGGCATCTCTCTTATACGAGGTCCTACACTTGACCTACCTCACCGAGAATAAACGTCTCCATCTGAATGGGTACATGTGAAACCTCTTCTTGGACTCAAATTCTCTCTTTCTGTGGAGGGGTATTGGACCTACTATAATTAAAACACCTGTGGCTAGGAGGCGGGGAGTGCACGATCAGAAGGCTAAAGAATACATTTCAAAAACCTGACCTGCACATCCAAACATAGACTGAGTGTGAACAGGTGCTGAACCCAGAGTCGCCAACTCGTATATAGTTAAGTAAAAAGGGCAGCACACTCCAGCGCCAAAATATGCAAACTTGAAAACACGAAATTTGAACTGCATTACTGCACTAGAAATATGAAAAATGAGAGCTTTTAGCGCATAAAAATGGCCATATTTATGTGTACCTCGTAGCCACTTTACGGCATCTCTCTTATACGAGGTCCTACGCTTGACCTACCTCACCGAGAATAAACGTCTCCATCTGAATGGGTACATGTGAAACCTCTTCTTGGACTCAAATTCTCTCTTTCTGTGGAGGGGTATTGGACCTACTATAATTAAAACACCTGTGGCTAGGAGGCGGGGAGTGCACGATCAGAAGGCTAAAGAATACATTTCAAAAACCTGACCTGCACATCCAATCATAGACTGAGTGTGAGCAGGTGCTGAACCCAGAGTCGCCAACTCGTATATAGTTAAGTAAAAAGGGCAGCACACTGCAGCGCCAAAACATGCAAACTTGAAAACACGAAATTTGAACTGCATTACTGCACTAGAAATATGAAAAATGAGAGCTTTTAGCGCATAAAAATGGCCATATTTATGTGTACCTCGTAGCCACTTTACGGCATCTCTCTTATACGAGGTCCTACGCTTGACCTACCTCACCGAGAATAAACGTCTCCATCTGAATGGGTACATGTGAAACCTCTTCTTGGACTCAAATTCTCTCTTTCTGTGGAGGGGTATTGGACCTACTATAATTAAAACACCTGTGGCTAGGAGGCGGGGAGTGCACGATCAGAAGGCTAAAGAATACATTTCAAAAACCTGACCTGCACATCCAAACATAGACTGAGTGTGATCAGGTGCTGAACCCAGAGTCGCCAACTCGTATATAGTTAAGTAAAAAGGGCAGCACACTGCAGCCCCAAAACATGCAAACTTGAAAACACGAAATTTGAACTGCATTACTGCACTAGAAATATGAAAAATGAGAGCTTTTAGCGCATAAAAATGGCCATATTTATGTGTACCTCGTAGCCACTTAACGGCATCTCTCTTATACGAGGTCCTACGCATGACCTACCTCACCGAGAATAAACGTCTCCATCTGAATGGGTACATGTGAAACCTCTTCTTGGACTCAAATTCTCTCTTTCTGTGGAGGGGTATTGGACCTACTATAATTAAAACACCTGTGGCTAGGAGGCGGGGAGTGCACGATCAGAAGGCTAAAGAATACATTTCAAAAACCTGACCTGCACATCCAAACATAGACTGAGTGTGAACAGGTGCTGAACCCAGAGTCGCCAACTCGTATATAGTTAAGTAAAAAGGGCAGCACACTGCAGCGCCAAAACATGCAAACTTGAAAACACGAAATTTGAACTGCATTACTGCACTAGAAATATGAAAAATGAGAGCTTTTAGCGCATAAAAATGGCCATATTTATGTGTACCTCGTAGCCACTTTACGGCATCTCTCTTATACGAGGTCCTACGCTTGACCTACCTCACCGAGAATAAACGTCTCCATCTGAATGGGTACATGTGAAACCTCTTCTTGGACTCAAATTCTCTCTTTCTGTGGAGGGGTATTGGACCTACTATAATTAAAACACCTGTGGCTAGGAGGCGGGGAGTGCACGATCAGGAGGCTAAAGAATACATTTCAAAAACCTGACCTGCACATCCAAACATAGACTGAGTGTGAACAGGTGCTGAACCCAGAGTCGCCAACTCGTATATAGTTAAGTAAAAAGGGCAGCACACTGCAGCGCCAAAACATGCAAACTTGAAAACACGAAATTTGAACTGCATTACTGCACTAGAAATATGAAAAATGAGAGCTTTTAGCGCATAAAAATGGCCATATTTATGTGTACCTCGTAGCCACTTTACGGCATCTCTCTTATACGAGGTCCTACGCTTGACCTACCTCACCGAGAATAAACGTCTCCATCTGAATGGGTACATGTGAAACCTCTTCTTGGACTCAAATTCTCTCTTTCTGTGGAGGGGTATTGGACCTACTATAATTAAAACACCTGTGGCTAGGAGGCGGGGAGTGCACGATCAGGAGGCTAAAGAATACATTTCAAAAACCTGACCTGCACATCCAAACATAGACTGAGTGTGAACAGGTGCTGAACCCAGAGTCGCCAACTCGTATATAGTTAAGTAAAAAGGGCAGCACACTGCAGCGCCAAAACATGCAAACTTGAAAACACGAAATTTGAACTGCATTACTGCACTAGAAATATGAAAAATGAGAGCTTTTAGCGCATAAAAATGGCCATATTTATGTGTACCTCGTAGCCACTTTACGGCATCTCTCTTATACGAGGTCCTACACTTGACCTACCTCACCGAGAATAAACGTCTCCATCTGAATGGGTACATGTGAAACCTCTTCTTGGACTCAAATTCTCTCTTTCTGTGGAGGGGTATTGGACCTACTATAATTAAAACACCTGTGGCTAGGAGGCGGGGAGTGCACGATCAGAAGGCTAAAGAATACATTTCAAAAACCTGACCTGCACATCCAAACATAGACTGAGTGTGAACAGGTGCTGAACCCAGAGTCGCCAACTCGTATATAGTTAAGTAAAAAGGGCAGCACACTGCAGCGCCAAAACATGCAAACTTGAAAACACGAAATTTGAACTGCATTACTGCACTAGAAATATGAAAAATGAGAGCTTTTAGCGCATACAAATGGCCATATTTATGTGTACCTCGTAGCCACTTTACGGCATCTCTCTTATACGAGGTCCTACGCTTGACCTACCTCACCGAGAATAAACGTCTCCATCTGAATGGGTACATGTGAAACCTCTTCTTGGACTCAAATTCTCTCTTTCTGTGGAGGGGTATTGGACCTACTATAATTAAAACACCTGTGGCTAGGAGGCGGGGAGTGCACGATCAGAAGCCTAAAGAATACATTTCAAAAACCTGACCTGCACATCCAAACATAGACTGAGTGTGAACAGGTGCTGAACCCAGAGTCGCCAACTCGTATATAGTTAAGTAAAAAGGGCAGCACACTGCAGCGCCAAAACATGCAAACTTGAAAACACGAAATTTGAACTGCATTACTGCACTAGAAATATGAAAAATGAGAGCTTTTAGCGCATAAAAATGGCCATATTTATGTGTACCTCGTAGCCACTTTACGGCATCTCTCTTATACGAGGTCCTACGCTTGACCTACCTCACCGAGAATAAACGTCTCCATCTGAATGGGTACATGTGAAACCTCTTCTTGGACTCAAATTCTCTCTTTCTGTGGAGGGGTATTGGACCTACTATAATTAAAACACCTGTGGCTAGGAGGCGGGGAGTGCACGATCAGAAGGCTAAAGAATACATTTCAAAAACCTGACCTGCACATCCAAACATAGACTGAGTGTGAACAGGTGCTGAACCCAGAGTCGCCAACTCGTATATAGTTAAGTAAAAAGGGCAGCACACTGCAGCGCCAAAACATGCAAACTTGAAAACACGAAATTTGAACTGCATTACTGCACTAGAAATATGAAAAATGAGAGCTTTTAGCGCATAAAAATGGCCATATTTATGTGTACCTCGTAGCCACTTTACGGCATCTCTCTTATACGAGGTCCTACACTTGACCTACCTCACCGAGAATAAACGTCTCCATCTGAATGGGTACATGTGAAACCTCTTCTTGGACTCAAATTCTCTCTTTCTGTGGAGGGGTATTGGACCTACTATAATTAAAACACCTGTGGCTAGGAGGCGGGGAGTGCACGATCAGAAGGCTAAAGAATACATTTCAAAAACCTGACCTGCACATCCAAACATAGACTGAGTGTGAACAGGTGCTGAACCCAGAGTCGCCAACTCGTATATAGTTAAGTAAAAAGGGCAGCACACTGCAGCGCCAAAACATGCAAACTTGAAAACACGAAATTTGAACTGCATTACTGCACTAGAAATATGAAAAATGAGAGCTTTTAGCGCATAAAAATGGCCATATTTATGTGTACCTCGTAGCCACTTTACGGCATCTCTCTTATACGAGGTCCTACGCTTGACCTACCTCACCGAGAATAAACGTCTCCATCTGAATGGGTACATGTGAAACCTCTTCTTGGACTCAAATTCTCTCTTTCTGTGGAGGGGTATTGGACCTACTATAATTAAAACACCTGTGGCTAGGAGGCGGGGAGTGCACGATCAGAAGGCTAAAGAATACATTTCAAAAACCTGACCTGCACATCCAAACATAGACTGAGTGTGAACAGGTGCTGAACCCAGAGTCGCCAACTCGTATATAGTTAAGTAAAAAGGGCAGCACACTGCAGCGCCAAAACATGCAAACTTGAAAACACGAAATTTGAACTGCATTACTGCACTAGAAATATGAAAAATGAGAGCTTTTAGCGCATAAAAATGGCCATATTTATGTGTACCTCGTAGCCACTTTACGGCATCTCTCTTATACGAGGTCCTACGCTTGACCTACCTCACCGAGAATAAACGTCTCCATCTGAATGGGTACATGTGAAACCTCTTCTTGGACTCAAATTCTCTCTTTCTGTGGAGGGGTATTGGACCTACTATAATTAAAACACCTGTGGCTAGGAGGCGGGGAGTGCACGATCAGAAGGCTAAAGAATACATTTCAAAAACCTGACCTGCACATCCAAACATAGACTGAGTGTGAACAGGTGCTGAACCCAGAGTCGCCAACTCGTATATAGCTAAGTAAAAAATGCAGCACACTGCAGCGCCAAAACATGCAAACTTGAAAACACGAAATTTGAACTGCATTACTGCACTAGAAATATGAAAAATGAGAGCTTTTAGCGCATAAAAATGGCCATATTTATGTGTACCTCGTAGCCACTTTACGGCATCTCTCTTATACGAGGTCCTACGCTTGACCTACCTCACCGATAATAAACGTCTCCATCTGAATGGGTACATGTGAAACCTCTTCTTGGACTCAAATTCTCTCTTTCTGTGGAGGCGTATTGGACCTACTATAATTAAAACACCTGTGGCTAGGAGGCGGGGAGTGCACGATCAGAAGGCTAAAGAATACATTTCAAAAACCTGACCTGCACATCCAAACATAGACTGAGTGTGAACAGGTGCTGAACCCAGAGTCGCCA
The DNA here is from genome assembly GCF_032444005.1 of Ranitomeya imitator. Classification (NCBI taxonomy): domain Eukaryota; kingdom Metazoa; phylum Chordata; class Amphibia; order Anura; family Dendrobatidae; genus Ranitomeya; species Ranitomeya imitator. The sequence goes on from NC_091284.1 coordinate 628,466,529, forward strand.
ACTCGTATATAGTTAAGTAAAAAGGGCAGCACACTGCAGCGCCAAAACATGCAAACTTGAAAACACGAAATTTGAACTGCATTACTGCACTAGAAATATGAAAAATGAGAGCTTTTAGCGCATAAAAATGGCCATATTTATGTGTACCTCGTAGCCACTTTACGGCATCTCTCTTATACGAGGTCCTACGCTTGACCTACCTCACCGAGAATAAACGTCTCCATCTGAATGGGTACATGTGAAACCTCTTCTTGGACTCAAATTCTCTCTTTCTGTGGAGGGGTATTGGACCTACTATAATTAAAACACCTGTGGCTAGGAGCCGGGGAGTGCACGATCAGAAGGCTAAAGAATACATTTCAAAAACCTGACCTGCACATCCAAACATAGACTGAGTGTGAACAGGTGCTGAACCCAGAGTCGCCAACTCGTATATAGTTAAGTAAAAAGGGCAGCACACTGCAGCGCCAAAACATGCAAACTTGAAAACACGAAATTTGAACTGCATTACTGCACTAGAAATATGAAAAATGAGAGCTTTTAGCGCATAAAAATGGCCATATTTATGTGTACCTCGTAGCCACTTTACGGCATCTCTCTTATACGAGGTCCTACGCTTGACCTACCTCACCGAGAATAAACGTCTCCATCTGAATGGGTACATGTGAAACCTCTTCTTGGACTCAAATTCTCTCTTTCTGTGGAGGGGTATTGGACCTACTATAATTAAAACACCTGTGGCTAGGAGGCGGGGAGTGCACGATCAGAAGGCTAAAGAATACATTTCAAAAACCTGACCTGCACATCCAAACATAGACTGAGTGTGAACAGGTGCTGAACCCAGAGTCGCCAACTCGTATATAGTTAAGTAAAAAGGGCAGCACACTGCAGCGCCAAAACATGCAAACTTGAAAACACGAAATTTGAACTGCATTACTGCACTAGAAATATGAAAAATGAGAGCTTTTAGCGCATAAAAATGGCCATATTTATGTGTACCTCGTAGCCACTTTACGGCATCTCTCTTATACGAGGTCCTACGCTTGATCTACCTCACCGAGAATAAACGTCTCCATCTGAATGGGTACATGTGAAACCTCTTCTTGGACTCAAATTCTCTCTTTCTGTGGAGGGGTATTGGACCTACTATAATTAAAACACCTGTGGCTAGGAGGCGGGGAGTGCACGATCAGAAGGCTAAAGAATACATTTCAAAAACCTGACCTGCACATCCAAACATAGACTGAGTGTGAACAGGTGCTGAACCCAGAGTCGCCAACTCGTATATAGTTAAGTAAAAAGGGCAGCACACTGCAGCGCCAAAACATGCAAACTTGAAAACACGAAATTTGAACTGCATTACTGCACTAGAAATATGAAAAATGAGAGCTTTTAGCGCATAAAAATGGCCATATTTATGTGTACCTCGTAGCCACTTTACGGCATCTCTCTTATACGAGGTCCTACGCTTGACCTACCTCACCGAGAATAAACGTCTCCATCTGAATGGGTACATGTGAAACCTCTTCTTGGACTCAAATTCTCTCTTTCTGTGGAGGGGTATTGGACCTACTATAATTAAAACACCTGTGGCTAGGAGGAAATGTGCATGTATTCTTAATTGTAGAACAGTTCAAATATGTAACACATGCAAACACATTCCACTCACATATCAGACACAAGCAGTACACACGCCGCCCACATATCAGACACATGCAGCACACACACCGCTCACATATCAGACACATGCAGCACACACACCGCTCACATATCAGACACATGTAGCACACACCGCTCACATATCAGACACATGTAGCACACACACCGCTCACATATCAGACACATGTAGCACACACACCGCTCACATATCAGACACATGCAGCACACACACCGCTCACATATCAGACACATGTAGCACACACCGCTCACATATCAGACACATGTAGCACACACACCGCTCACATATCAGACACATGTAGCACACACACCGCTCACATATCAGACACATGCAGCACACACCGCTCACATATCAGACACATGTAGCACACACCGCTCACATATCAGACACATGCAGCACACACCGCTCACATATCAGACACATGTAGCACACACACCGCTCACATATCAGACACATGCAGCACACACCGCTCACATATCAGACACATGTAGCACACACACCGCTCAAATATCAGACACATGCAACATACACGTTGCTAACATAGCAGACACATGTAGGACACACGCTGCTCACATGTCAGACACATGCTGCATACACATCACTCACATATCAGACACATGCAATACACACATCACTCACATATCAGACACATGTAGCACACACACCGTTCACATATCAGACACATGAAACACACATCGCTCACATATCAGACACATGCAACATACACGTTGCTAACATATCAGACACATGCAGGACACACGCTGCTCACATGTCAGACACATGCTGCATACACATCACTCACATATCAGACACATGCAATACACACATCACTCACATATCAGACACATGTAGCGCACACACCGTTCACATATCAGACACATGGAATATACACATTGCTAACATAGCAGACACATGCAGGACACACGCCGCTCACATATCAGACACATGCAGAGCACACAACGCTCACATATCAGACACATGTAGCACACACCATTCACAGACTAGACAAATGCAAAACTGACACAAATCACATTGTGCCTGATATACATTCAACACACACAGCTGACAAATCTAAACCTTGCAGCTCACACACTGCTCACATATCAGACACATTACACATGCAGCACAAACATTTCTCACATATTAGAACCATGAAGGCCAGGCCACTCACGTACCATATACATGCAGCACACACTGCTCACATATCAAACACATGAAGCACAGACACCACTAATATACTACATACATGCAGCACACACCGCTCATATATTAGACACATGAAACACATACACATCTGACATATAAGACATATGAAACACACACACCGCTAACATACTAGACACATGCAGCACACCAGAGCCGCCATCAGGGCATTACTGCCCTTACTACTGTATGGGGCCCGGTGATGAGGAGCAAAAATGGGGGCCCGAACACGCTGGCAGCTCGGGCCCCCTCTCTTTGCTTCTCATCGGGCCCCTTCACATTTTGTTCAACACTTCCGAACCCACTATGCATAACAGCACTGTGGTGTTTTAACCCCTTAATGACCGCCAATACGTCTTTTAACTGACCTTAGATATAAGAGAATAGTATCCCCATACAGATGACAATCCATCATCTGTCGGCTGTACACTATAGCTGACAACTTGCTGTATCAGCCACGATCAGTATTTGCACCATCTAAATCTGTTTAACCCCTTAGATGCTGCTGTCAATAGTGACTACATCATTATAAATGGTTAACAGTGTGTGGGGGCTTCTTCTTTGTCACAATTGGTGCCCTCAGATCATGATTTTGTTGTCCTGATGTTTGCGATGGCAATTCATGACCAAATAGCGGCCTTAGAGTCTGACGGCTATAGTAATCTGTTTAGAAGTTACCGACATTTAGGTGGTAAAAATACACATTTTCATTTCTGTCATGCCACTTTGCATTAATTCCTGTAAAGCACCTGAAGGGTTAATAAACTACCTGACCAGTTTTCAATATGTTTAGGGGTGCTGTTTTTAAAATGGTATCACGTTTGGGGGTTTCCCAATATATGGGATCCCTAAAGTCACTTCAAACATGGATAAGTCCCTAAAAAAATAAATGTGGTAAATTTCTTTGAAAAAATGAAAAATTGCTGCTACATTTTTAAACCTCCTAAAATGCTAACAAAATAAAATAACATTTTACAAATGGTGCTGATGTAAAGCAGACATGTGGGAAATGTTATTTATTAATGGTTTGCTGTTGTATGACTATCTGGATTAAAGGGATAATCATTCAAATTTAGAAAATTGCTAATTTTTTAACATTTTTCTCAAATTTTTTATATTTTTTATAAATAAACACAAAAAATGTTGAACTAAATTTACCATTATCATAAAGTAGAATGTGTCACGAAAAAACAATCTCAAAATCACTGGGATTTGTTGAAGCGTTGCAGAGTTATTACCACATAAAGTGACACTGGTCAGATTTCAAAAATTTGGCTCGGTCACTAAGGGGTTAAAGATACACCTGCAGTGTTCTTAATGCATCCAGCGAAGGGAAAATGGCACCATACCTTTAAAAGCTGCGGCCGACCCAGGTGCATCATGGTCCTGCCTGATGTCCCACTTCTTCATTCCGGAGCAGAGAAAGCAGCGTGCGGTGTGTCACGCCGGGGCGGACTGCAGATGACGGACGAGCAGGGTGAGTCACTCCCAGGATCCCATGTGCTGAGTTGTTTCTAATCCTCTCCTGTGTGATACTGTCTGCTGAGCCGTGTATCTAATCCTATCCTGTGTGATACTGTCTGCTGAGCCGTGTATCTAATCCTATCCTGTGTTTGTCTGCTGAGTTGTATCTAATCCTCTCCTGTGTGATACTGTCTGCTGAGCTGTGTATCTAATCTTCTCCTGTGTGATACTGTCTGCTGAGCCGTGTCTCTAATCCTATCCTGTGTGAAACTGTCTGCTGAGCCGTGTATCTAATAATATCCTGTGTGATATTGTCTGTTGAGCCACGTATCTAATCCTAACCTGTGTGATATCATCTGTTGAGCCGTGTATCTAATCCTGTCCTGTGTGATACTGTCTGCTGAGCTGTGTATCTAATCCTCGCCTGTGTGATACTGTCTGCTGAGTGGTGTCTAATCCTCTCCTGTGTGATGCTGTCAGCTGAGCCGTATAGCTAAACTTATCCTGTGTGATACCATCTGCTGAGCCGTGTATCTAATCCTATCCTGTGTGATACTGTTTGCTGAGCCGTGTATCTAATCCTAACCTGTGTGATGCCATCTGCTGAGCTGAGTATCTAATCCTATCCGGTGTTTCTGTCTACTGAGTTGTATCTAATCCTCTTCTGTGTGATACTGTCTGCTGAGCTGTGTATCTAATCCTATCCTGTGTGATACTGTCTGCTGAGCCGCGTATCTAATCCTATCCTGTGTGATACTGTCTGCTGAGCCGTGTATCTAATCCTATCCTGTGTTTGTCTGCTGAGTTGTATCTAATCCTCTCCTGTGTGATACTGTCTGCTGAGCTGTGTATCTAATCCTCTCCTGTGTGATACTGTCTGCTGAGCTGTGTATCTAATCCTCTCCTGTGTGATATTGTCTGCTGAGCCATGTAACTAATCCTATCATGTGTGAAACTGTCTGCTGAGCTGTATCTCATCCTCTCCCGCATGATACTGCTTGCTGAGCTGTATCTAATGCTCTCCTGTGTGATACTGTCTTCTGAGCTGTGTATCTAATCCTCTCCTGTGTGATACTGTCTGCTGATCCGTATATCTAATCCTATCCTGTGTGATACTGTCTGCTTATCTGTGTATCTAATCCTATCCTGTGTGATACTGTCTGCTGAGCTGTGTATCTAATCCTATCCTGTGTGTTACTGACTGCTGAGCTGTGTATCTAATCCTCCCCTGTGTGATACTGACTGCTGATCTGTGTATCTAATCCTATCCTGTGTGATACTGTCTGCTGAGCTGTGTATCTCTTCCTCTCCCGTGTGATCCCTTGTGCTTAGCTGTATCTCATTCTCCCCTGTGTGACCCCATCCGGTGGGCACTGTGGTATAACCCCTTCTCGCTGTTTCAGGTTGGGTGGTCTTGGAGGTTGTCGCTTTTGCCGTTCTGTTCTTCTGACTGGGGGCAGATGACAGACGAGCAGGTGGAGGCTGAAGGAATATCGGACAGAGGCAACGGGCGGAGGGCGGGCGAGCAGGGTGAGTCTCCCTGGTGAAAAGAGGCTTCAGGTGACTCACCGTGGCTGTGTCTGTACTGGTATCTTGTGGCTGATGAGGGAAGGCGAGTGGTGACTGGGGGCCGCATCTGTGACGCCCAGGAGACCGGGATACCCAGCACCGGACCAATGGAGTCTGTCTCTTGAGGGGGATGTCACGGGTGGCTTGACCCGGTGCTGTGGCCTCAGGCAATGCACAGTGTAAGGGGTATCATGAGGGGACAGGCACTTACTTGATCAGCAGCAGGTTCTCCCAGCGGTGACGATCTCGATCCTGGATAGATGGCTATTGTCCAAATGAAAGACTGAGGCACTGAAACGTTTAACCAGTTTACTTTAACATAAAAGGATTTACAACCAGTCCTGTCACCGGAGTTTGTATGGGAACTCTGAGTTACTTTGACCCTGCCGGGGTCTTCGCCTCTTATTGTGCGCAATTTCTGTGTGGCCCTGCTGCTGTATGTGAACTGGCTGCCGGCCCAATCTGTCCCCTCTGGGTCCTGGGTCGACGGGCAACCCGAGTCCTTTTATCGGTTTACCCCCTCTGGGAGTACCGCTGAACTCTGTGTCTGTTGCTGCATCCGACCCTAGTGAAGCTGATATCACCTCACGTTTTTCCGGTTGCTGTATTACATATAATGAATACAGCCACGGATCCGGTATCCGTCTTTGCGCCTGTTCTGGGTAGTGATTAATGCTACCCGGTTCTCACAATGTCCTTTTTCTCTATCCCTCTTCTCCTCAGGCCGGTGATTTGGGCCTGGAAACCGTCATAGGGCTGTTAGAGATTCAACTGTATGACCTCTCACTATCAGCTCCTTGGCCCAACTGCCATTTCTTCTCTCAGACCAGAATGGATCAAGGGGAGTCTCTGGAGCTCCCCCTTCTGGCCGGAGGTGGTAGTGCAGTCTTGCTATTTTAGTATTTGTACTTACTGTCAGTAACTATTTTTGTGGCAAATACCCCTAGGGGTGCCACATTCCCCCTTAGTTAAGAACAGTACTGTGGGACAATAACATTTTGAAATAACAATTAATATGTACAGAGTCTTAAAAATGAAAAGTTACAAAAACCACTCAAGGAAACAAAAATAGAGTTCTGTAAAAAGTCACTTCAAATAGCGTCCATTAATACAGTTCTATCCTTGAAGGTATTAGGAACGGCACTGTACTTAGTGTCCAGGAATTTAGTTCCATTTTTCCAACGGAGTTATCAATATAAAGTCTAAAGAAAGTTCAAAAAGAGCAAAAAGCAAAGTTCAAAAAGCAGTCTTTCCGGAGCTTTGATTTAGTGCCTCCGGGCTGATAAAAAGTTCAAGAATATGCAATAAGTTCATACAGACAAGTCTCTGTAGGCACTGGGCTTAAACGTTGCAGACTGATAGCAATGACTATACTACATTTTCTGTTTAACTATATACGGCATAACATATATACAATTCACATTATGAGCTTTATAGTTGGTAATTTGCATACCTGGCCGGTAATTGACCCTGGGTACTACGCTGTGATCTACGTAATAGCGGTGTCTCTTCATGTGGTGTACTACTGTCTACTGCGGATGTAGTATCTGCCCGCTCTGCTAAAGATAATTCCACGACTATGGAGTTGGCAAGTCCACCGTGAATGGGATTACTCTGACCAGGAATCTGTTCTTCCTGGCCTGGAACCTCCTGTAGTACGGGGTCAGCCTCTTCCTGTCTTGGGACTTCTGGTATTGGGTTCGGTGTTGGGTAAAAGGCCACCATGGGAACCACTACTGCACCATGGTATGTTAGTAGGGTTTTGGGAAAGTCTCCTATACAGGTGTGATACACTTCCTCTTCTTTTTCCTTTACTGGTTGAACCTGTATGGGTTGAATAACTTCTGGTTCTGGCTGGACAACGTCTGGCTCTTTCAATGCTTCCGGACATAATTTAAGATTGTCTCTTGACACTAGTACAGATGTTAAGCCTCCGTTTTTGCTAATGAGACACATTTTAGGATTATCCACTCTTGTTGGTAAAACTGTGTAGGGTACGGCTTCCCACTGATTGTCCAGTTTATTGGTTCGACGATTTCTCTTGAGCACTTGGTCACCCGGTCTTAATGGGGTCGCTAGAGCATTCTGGTTGAAAGTTCGCTCTGGTCTTTCTCTAGTTTGCTGAAGGCTTCTTTCCACACTCTCTTGCACTTGGCGATACTGCTTTTGCCGTATGATATCCCAATTGGAGTCTTGAACTTCTGCGTCTGGTTTCAGAATTCCCATTTCTAGATCGATTGGTAATTGGCCGGGTCTTGCACGCATAAGGTAAGCTGGGGTGCAGTTGGTGGAGCTCACCGGGACATGATTATACAGATCCACCAAGTCAGGCAATTTCTCTGGCCATTGATTCCTTTCTGTCTCAGGTAAAGTCTTTAGTAGGTCTATTAGAATATGGTTCATCTTCTCGCATAAGCCGTTTGTTTGTGGATGATAGGCCGTCGTCCGGATCTTTTTGCAACCATACATATTACAGAATTCTCTGAAGATCTCTGATTCAAAGGCTGTACCTTGGTCGGTGAGAACCTGTTCCGGATATCCATGGGGTCTACAAAAGTACGTTTGGAACGCTTTGGCTGCTGTTTTTGCTGTCAGATCTTTTACGGGTACTACTACCAAGAAACGTGTATAATGGTCCACGATGGTCAAGGCATAGACATAGCCGGACCGGCTTGGTGTCAACTTCACGTGGTCCATGGCTACAAGTTCAAGTGGTTGTTTGGTGATTATGGGCTGCAGTGGTGCTCTTTGGTTCTTTTGATCGTTTCTTCTGAGGTTACACGGGCCACAATTTCTGCACCACTGTTCGATTGATTTTCTCATCCCGACCCAATAAAATCTTTCTCTTAGAAGTACTTCTAACTTTTTCCAACCGAAGTGACCAGCACCATTATGGTAAGCTTCGAGGACCATCTTCACATCTTGTTTAGGCACAATAATCTGCCAAACCAATTCATGTGTTTTCGGATTGGTGTATCTTCTACAGAGCTTCCCTTGATACAGGAACATTTTGCCTCTCTCTTTCCAGAGTTGATGCGTCTCTTCTGGGGCATCCTCATAGGGATATGCACTTTGCTCAGTCAACAGTTCCTTCACCAACTTCACAGCCGGATTGCTGTCTTGGGTGTCAGCCCATCTATGGTGTGCGAACGGATTAAAATTCACCTCTTGTTGTGTCTGATAGGTACTTGACTGATGATGTTTTGCCTTGGGACGATGGAAGGCTGGTAGTTCAATTTCTTCAAGCTCCCCCGTTTCCTCTTCTACATCTCTCAAGTGTGGCATCCGGGATAGGGCATCGGCATTTCCATTCTTGCGACCTGCTCGATACTTGATTATGAAGTTGTAATTAGATAACCGGGCTATCCATCGCTGTTCTAACGCACCTAATTTGGCTGTGTCCAGGTGGGTCAACGGATTGTTGTCAGTATAGACAATAAATTCTGCAGCGGCCAGATAGTGTTTGAAACGCTCCGTCACAGCCCAAACTACTGCCAGTAGTTCCAATTTGAAGGAGCTGTAATTTTCTGAATTTCTTTCAGTAGGCCGGAGCTTTCTACTTGCAAAGGCGATGACTTTCTCCCGACCTTCTTGCTTTTGTGACAGCACCGCTCCTAGTCCCACATTACTGGCATCGGTGTAGAGGATGAAAGGTTTATGGTAATCTGGGTATGCCAGAACCTCTTCTCCGGTTAGTGCCTTCTTTAGTTGTTCAAAGGAGTCTTCCCTTTCGTCGTTCCACTGGAAAGGAGGGTTTCGGTTTGAAGGTTTCTTCGTCTGCCCTACCAAGGTGTCTTGCAAGGGTGCTGCCAACTTGGTAAATCCTTTTATAAATCTGCGATAGTAACCCACCAATCCCAGGAATTGTCTCACTTCTTTTGCGCTGGTAGGTCTTGGCCAATCCCTTATGGCGCTTATTTTCTCGGGATCTGGTGCTACTCCCTCCGAACTCACCTGGGACACATCGTACTGTACCTTTGGCTTGAGAAGGTGACATTTGGATGGCTTGACTTTCATGCCATACCTGGATAAGGCTTCGAACACTTCTGCCAGGTCTATTAAGTGTTGTTCGTAAGTCTTTGAGTAGACGATCACATCATCTAGGTACAGGAGGACGGTCTCGAAGTTCTTGTGTCCGAGGCAGCATTCCATCAGCCGCTGGAAGGTACCGGATGCGTTGCAGAGTCCGAACGGCATGCGATTAAATTCACATAGACCCATTGGTGTGGTGAATGCCGTCTTTTCCTTATCTCTCTCAGCCACAGGGACTTGCCAATACCCGCTTGTTAAGTCTAAGGTGGAAAAATAATTAGCAGATTTCAAAGCAGTTAAGGACTCTTCTATCCTAGGCAAGGGGTAGGCGTCTTTATGGGTGATGTTATTAATCTTCCGGTAGTCTACGCACATTCTCATGGTTCCGTCCTTTTTTTTGACAATCACTAGAGGGGCCGCCCAGGGGCTACAGCTGTCTCTTATTACCCCGGCCTGTTTCATTTCCCTCAGCATATCTTTTGCACATTGATAGTGAGCGGGCGGTATGGGTCTATATCTTTCTTTTATTGGGGGATGGTCACGTGTGGGGATTGTGTGTTCTACCCCTTCTATCCGTCCGAAGTCCAATGGGTGTTTACTGAAGACTTGTTCATATTCCGTCACTAGCCTATACACCCCTTGTTTTTGATGGGTAGGTGTTGAATTTATGCCCACGTGTAGCTGTTGGCACCAATCCTCCATTTCTCCATCTGAGCCATTGCCTTCCACCTGACAGGTTGGTTCTAAGGGCTCAATGGTTGTGATGGCATTGTTGTCAACAGTATATAGCTTTGCCATTGTAGCATACCTTGGCAAAGTGACCTCTTCCTCTCCACAGTTCAAAAGTCGTACCGGCACTCGTCCCCGGTGTACCTCAACTATCCCTCGTGCTGTGAGTATAGTGGGCCTGCTGTCGGTGTACACTGGTTCTATTAAGGCTTGATAATCTCGTCCCTTAGTACCAATGGCTGCTCTACACCATACCAGCATTTCTGTTTTTGGTGGGATTACAATAGACGTTGGATCACTTACCCTCACACTGCCGATTTCTCCACCTGCAACTTCTACCTGTTGCCTTAACATCAATACTTTTATTTCCCTCCGGAGAACTCTCTGCTGGCAGGATTGGGCAGTTTCAGCAATTTGCTGTAAGACAGAAATGACTTCGGAAAAGCAGTTCTCTAACACATTCATTCCTATCGATACAGTTGGTTCACAGTTCCGCCGGTCAACATCAACAACAATTATACCCTGTTTCTTCAGTTCTACTTTACCAATAGTGTTGAGCATTCCGATACCGCAAGTATCGGAATTCCGATACCGAGATCCGATACTTTTGTGGTATCGGGTATCGGTATCGGATACATAGAGATGTGTAAAATAAAGAATTAAAATAAAAAATATTGATATATTTACCTCTCCGGCGGCCCCTGGTGAGTCCGCGGGTAACCGGCAGGCTTCGTTGTTCAAAATCAGCGCTTTTAGGACCTGAGAATCACGTCCCGGCTTCTGATTGGTCGCGGGCCGCCCATGTGACCGCCACGCGACCAATCACAACCCGCTACGTCTTTGAAAGCCATTAACGCGCTCATTTTTAAAAATGAGCGCGTCAATAGCTTGCGGTGACGTCGCGGCTAGTGATTGGTCGCGTGGCGGTCACATGGGCGGCCCGCGACCAATCAGAAGCCTGGACGTGATTCTCAGGTCCTAAAAGCGCTGATTTTGAACAAGGAAGCCTGCCGGTTACCCGCGCTGAGTTCAGGGGCCGCCGGAGAGGTAAATATATCAATATTTTTTATTTTTATTCTTTATTTTACACCTCCCTATGGATCCCAGGGCCTGAAGGAGAGTTTCCTCTCCTTCAGACCCTGGGAACCATGAGAATACCTTCCGATACTTGATGTCCCATTGACTTGTATTGGTATCGGATATCGGTATCGGCGATATCCGATATTTTTCGGGTATCGGCCGATACTATCCGATACCGATACTTTCAAGTATCGGACGGTATCGCTCAACACTATTTACCAATCTTTATGGTCATCTCCCTGAATCCTAGTTTCGGTACCAACTTACCATTACTGGCCCATATATCTAGTTCAACATCAGAGGGCCCTTTATCAATATCTGCATCAGCCCAGTACCTCTTATAAAGGATATACGGTATAGATGAAATCTGGGAACCTGTGTCCAGCAAAGCGTTGAGGGGAATTCCGTCCAGCACGATAGGGATAATGGGTCGTCCTCCGATGTACCTGTCGTGCCAGGGTGTTGGGCCTTGAAAGTTCATTCCTGCGAAGCGGCCCGCATTCCCAGGGGATTCCCGTTTAAATCACAATCTCGTGCAAAGTGGCCCGGCTGCTGGCAACGGCGGCAAATGGACTGTCCATCCGGTTGGTAGCGGTCGCGGGGTCGTCCTCTCCATGTCGGGTATCTCCGGGGTCTCATCCGTGGAACATCCTCTCTACAGTTTGCCAACTCCATCTTGTGTCCTCTCATCTCCTGCATGGTTTTAGCCATTGAAGCAACAACATCAGCTAAAGAGTCAAGCTTTTGTTGAAGAGCCTCATTAGTACTGGGCCCCAGGGGCTTAGCAATGGCCCCGGACATAGCTGATGTCACTGGCACTCCCTGTTGTTGAGGTGCCTCTGCCATGGGTTGCGCAGGATCCTGATCCCGAGGTGCCTCTGCCAGCTGGAGACGTATAGCGCTCTCCTTTAATTGGGCAAATGTCAATTCAGGGTTCTTAAAAACAAGCATGCTCACATGCCCCCGGTGAGAAGGGGTGTAGAGTCCCTCAATAAATTGATCTCTTAGCAGTTTATCCGCTCCGGTGTTAAAAATGGGTTCAGCCAGTGTAAGTGATTTAAGGGCTTCCTGCAGGTTTAAGGCAAAGTCTCTCACGCCCTCATTAGCTTTTTGTTTGCAACTAAAGAATCGTATTTTAGCTTTGCTGCTGGCCGTGGTTTCAAATGTAGCTTTTAATCCAGCAAATATGCGTTCAACAGTGCCTTTTAGATCAGCTGCCCATGCTGTGACTTCTCGCTTAGCATGGCCACTTAACTGCATCATCAGGAGACTAACACGCTGAACTTCACCCACAGGGAACATGTCAAAATGGGCCAGCATCTTTTCTCTGAAATCGTCAAGGGTATTAGGCTCACCTTCATACATTGGAAGCCATGGGCCACCCGGGGTATATGGCATCAGCACCGGCATGATGGGCGCCACTCCTTGCACCGCTGCGCTGCCGGACTCTCTATTGACACTCTGTCTTTCAGCTGCATTAGCGTCGCCGGGTGCTGCGGCGTCTCCGTGCTGCGACATACTGTGCCCCCTTAGTTAATCCGGACCCTTCCGGTCCTCCGCTTCCGTCGGGATAGTGTAGGATTCGTTCCGCTGTGCAGCAGGATCGATTTTCCCCTTGCTCTGATGTCAGAGCGCTCAGCTTGGTGCCGCCCACAATGACACGCCCCCTGCTGCTCCCACCCACCGCGCTCTGTAATGGCGGATTCTGAAGTTTTTCAGTTAGACTGGGGCTCAGGTGATGGCGTAGCTCAATTAACAGTCTCGTGCCTAACGGTTATGAAGTGATTACCTCAGGGGATGGCGGCTATCTTTACTCCATTATAACCAATGGGGAAAAGTCACTTTCAATAGTTTTCAATGGGGAATGGATTTTTCTTTAATAAAGTCAATTTTCAAGATTTTTCATCCCAGTTTTCACAGTTTTGGGCTCCAATCACGGCACACAATACCCGGTATACGGGCTGGCTAGATCCTGTTCGTGACGCCAATTGTGACGCCCAGGAGACCGAGATACCCAGCACCGGACCAATGGAGTCTGTCTCTTGAGGGGGATGTCACGGGTGGCTTGACTCGGTGCTGTGGCCTCAGGCAATGCACAGTGTAAGGGGTATCATGAGGGGACAGGCACTTACTTGATCAGCAGCAGGTTCTCCCAGCGGTGACGATCCCGATCCTGGATAGATGGCTATTGTCCAAATGAAAGACTGAGGCACTGAAACGTTTAACCAGTTTACTTTAACATAAAAGGATTTACAACCAGTCCTGTCACCGGAGTCTGTATGGGAACTCTGAGTTACTTTGACCCTGCCGGGGTCTTCGCCTCTTATTGTGCGCAATTTCTGTGTGGCCCTGCTGCTGTATGTGAACTGGCTGCCGGCCCAATCTGTCCCCTCCGGGTCCTGGTTCAACGGGCAACCCGAGTCCTTTTATCGGTTTACCCCCTCTGGGAGTACCGCTGAACTCTGTGTCTGTTGTTGCATCCGACCCTAGTGAAGCTGATATCACCTCACGTTTTTCCGGTTGCTGTATTACATATAATGAATACAGCCACGGATCCGGTATCCGTCTTTGCGCCTGTTCTGGGTAGTGATTAATGCTACCCGGTTCTCACAATGTCCTTTTTCTCTATCCCTCTTCTCTTCAGGCCGGTGATTTGGGCCTGGAAACCGTCATAGGGCTGTTAGAGATTCAACTGTATGACCTCTCACTATCAGCTCCTTGGCCCAACTGCCATTTCTTCTCTCAGACCAGAATGGATCAAGGGGAGTCTCTGGAGCTCCCCCTTCTGGCCGGAGGTGGTAGTGCAGTCTTGCTATTTTAGTATTTGTACTTACTGTCAGTAACTATTTTTGTGGCAAATACCCCTAGGGGTGCCACACATCCAACAGGGCCCAGGGAGAGGCTAGTGGGGACTAAGGGCCGCATCCAACAGGGTCCAGGGGGAGACTAGTGGGCGCATCCAACAGGGTCCAGGGGGAGTCTAGTGGGGACTGGGGGCCGCATCCAACAGAGCCCAGGGGGAGACTAGTGGGGACTGGTGGGCGCATCCAACAGGGTCCAGGGGGAGTCTAGTGGGGACTGGGGGCCGCATCCAACAGTGTCCAGGGGGAGTCTAGTGGGGACTGGGGGCCGCATCCAACGGAGCCCAGGGGGAGACTAGTGGGGACTGGGGGCCGCATCCAACAGGGACCAGGGGGAGGCTAGTGGGGCCTGGGGGCCGCATCCAACAGAGCCCAGGGGGAGACTAGTGGGGACTGGGGGCCGCATCCAACAGGGACCAGGGGGAGGCTAGTGGGGCCTGGGGGCCGCATCCAACAGAGCCCAGGGGGAGACTAGTGGGGACTGGTGGGCGCATCCAAGAGAGCCCAGGGGGAGACTAGTGGAATGTATAAGCTACTGGATGATCCTGAGCTGCTGCAAAACCAAATGCCCATTTATAACATCAGGCATCAGCTCAGGATCATCCAGTAGCTTATAAGTTTTGGTTGGGGTTTGGAAGGGCGGTGGGGAATTATTGAAGCAAGTTGGTATATATGATCGGAAACATCTTTATTATTATGGCAGTGCAATTTTTGAAAGGGGGCTGTCGGTCTATGCTCCCACATCAGTGCACGGACTGAGCGCCGATCTCCTGACCAGCATCCTCATACGTGCTGTGAGGCTGCAAATTTCAGATCAGTAGACATGTGGCCTGTCCATGCACCACGGTCCAAGTGCAGACCGATATTCACCAGAAGAGAAGCTTTTCCAAGAGAGGGTGGAGGAACTGTGGAAGGTTTGAGGGGTGGAGGCGGAGCTAGGGTAGAAGTGGAACTGGGGATGGAGCCTGGGCAGAGTTTCAAGGGGGCCCCAAAATTTTGACAGTATAGGGCCCTGAAATTCCTAGTGGAAGCCCTGCAGCACACACCGCACACATCTCAGACCCATGCAGCACACACACACTGTTCACCAGGTGACTCGACATCAATGATGTTGGAATGGCAATGGAGGTGAAATCCAGCTGTTTTTACATTAGACTGAGGAATAGAGCAATTGAGAAGGGATTTTCTGACGTGTGGACAACCTGATTAAGACCCATTGACTTTGGCTGGTCTAAGCAGGTTATCCAAAACACTTGTTCTTCAAGTAAATTCTGCTGAATCATATGTAATGCCCACACTTTCATGATTTCCGTTTATGCTTCATGTTAGTGGTGTGGTCTTTTCTTGCTTCTTTTAATAGAAGAGAATGGGACTATTGATATGTGACTGCATGTCTACAAATCTCACACATGTCATCGTGTGACTACCCACATAGGGAATATGGGGGAATTGTGGTAACGAGCACATTGCACACTATCACAATTCAGCTGTCTGCAGTAACATAAAGTGACACTTTTCTTCTGAGACTGACAACCCCTTGAAGCTTATGTACAAATTATTGATTTCAACAGCATACAGTGGGGAAAAAAGTATTTAGCCAACCACCAATTGTGCAAGTTCTCCCACTTAAGAGATGAGAGAGGCCTGTAATTGACATCATAGGTAGGCCACAACTTTGAGAATCAAAGTGAGAAAACAAATCCAGAAAATCACCTTGTCTGATTTGGCAAGATTTATTTTGCAAGTTCTAGTAGAAAATAAGTATTTGGTCACCTAAAAACATGCAAGATTTCTGGCTCTCATATACCTGTAATAACTTCTTTAAGAGGCTCATCTGTCCTCCACTTGTCATGTAGTGATGGCACCTGTTTGAACTTGCTATCAGTATAAAAGACATTGGACCTGGACCCGTTGAAGCGTGCTAAAGCGAAACGGCCGTCTTCCTCTCCTCTTTCTCCCCGCACTCCTCTGCACCTTTCCATCTAAGATGAAAGTCATGACTTAAAGGACTTTTCATTCAAGCTGCCATGGTGAGTGTAGCATACTTTTTTCTGAATTATTTATATCTACATGTTGATATACAGTACAGACCGAAAGTTTGGACACACCTTCTCATTTAAAGATTTTTCTGTATTTTCATGACTATGAAAATTGTACATTCACACTGAAGGCATCAAAACTATGAATTAACACATGTGGAATTATATACTTAAAAAAAGTGTGACACAACTGAAATTATGTCTTATATTCTAGGTTCTTTAAAGTAGCCACCTTTTGCTTTGATGACTGCTTTGCACACTGTTGGCATTCTCTTGATGAGCTTCAAGAGGTAGTCACCAGGAATGGTTTTCACTTCACAGGTGTGCCCTGTCAAGGTTTAATAAGTGGGATTTCTTGCCTTATAAGTGGGGTTGGGACCTTCAGTTGTGTTGTGCAGAAGTCTGGTGGATACACAGCTGATAGTCCTACTGAATAGACTGTTAGAATTTGTATTATGGCAAGAAAAAAGCAGCTAAGGAAAGAAAAATGAGTGGCCATCATTACTTTAAGAAATGAAGGTCAGTCAGTCCAAAAAATTGGGAAAACTTTGAAAGTGTCAACAAGTGCAGTGGCAAAAACCATCAAGCGCTACAAAGAAAGTGGCTCACATGAGGACCGCCCCAGGAATGGAAGACCAAGAGTCACCTCGGCTTCTGAGGATAAGTTTATCTGAGTCAGCAGCCTCAGAAATCGCAGGTTAACAGCAGCTCAGATTAGAGACCAGACAGAGTTCTAGCAGCAGATACATCTCTACAACAACTATTAAGAGGAGACTTTGTGCAGCAGGCCTTCATGGTAAAATAGCTGCTAGGAAACCACTGCTAATGACAGGCAACAAGCAGAAGAAACTTTTTTGGACTAAAGAACACAAGGAATGGACATTAGACCAGTGGAAATCTGTGCTTTGACCTCATGAGTCCAAATTTGAGATCTTTGGTTCCAAACACCGTGTCTTTGTGTGACGCAGAAAAGGTAAATGGATGGACTCTACATGCCTGGTTCCCACCGTGAAGAATGGAGGAGGAGGTGTTATGGTGTGGGGGTGCTTTGCTGGTGACACTGTTGGGGATTTATTCAAAATTGAAGGCATACTCAACCAGCATGGCTACCACAGCATCTTGCAGTGGCATGCTATTCCATCCGGATTGCATTTAGTTGGACCATCATTTATTTTTCAACAGGACAATGACCCAAACACACCTCCAGGCTGTGTACGGACTATTTGACCAAGAAGGAGAGTGATGGGGTGCTACACCAGATGACCTGGCCTTCACAGTCACCAGACCTGAACCCAATCGAGATGGTTTGGGGTGAGCTGGACTGCAGATTGAAGGCCAAAAGGCCAACAAGTGCTAAACATCTCTGGGAACTCCTTCAAGATTGTTGGAAGACCATTCCCGGTAACTACCTCTTGAAGCTCATCAAGAGAATGCCAAGAGTGTGCAAAACAGTCATCAAAGGAAAAGGTGGCTACTTTGAAGAACCTAGAATATCTGCCAACCGCACATTTAGCGTTTCCTACTGCCATACTACCTCTTCATCTCGCCCCCTCTCTGTTGGAGTCCCCCAAGGCTCTGTCCTAGGACCCTTATTCTTCTCAATCTATACACTCGGCCTGGGACAACTCATAAGGTCCTATGGCTTCCAGTACCATCTATATGCTGATGACACTCAGATCTAACTCTCTGGCCCAGATGTCACCTCTCTGCTCTCCAGAATCCCAGAGTGTCTATCGGCCATATCCTCCTTCTTCTCCTCTCGCTTCCTCAAGCTCAATGTGGACAAATCTGAACTCATTATCTTTCCTCCATCACACATATCTTCCTTACCTGATCTATCTATCAAAATAAATGAAATCACACTTTCCCCTGTCCCCAAAATCCGCTGCCTCGGAGTAACCCTTGACTCTACCCTGTCCTTCAGACCGCACATCCAAGCTCTCGCCACCTCCTGTCGCCTCCAGCTTAAAAATATTTCCAGAATCCGTCCTTTCCTCAACCCACACTCTACCAAAATGCTCGTGCATGTCCTAATCATCTCCCGCCTCGACTACTGCAACATGCTCCTCTGTGGCCTACCTTCTAACACTCTCGCACCCCTCCAGTCCATCCTTAACTCTGCTGCCCGACTAATTAATCTCTCTCCTCGCTACACTCCTGCTTCACCTCTTTGCAAATCCCTTCACTGGCTCCCAATTTCCCAGCGTATCCAGTTTAAACTACTAACACTGACCTACAAAGCCATCCATAACTTTTCTCCTCCGTATATTTCCACACTAATCTCTCAATATCTTCCCTCACGTAATCTCCGGTCCTCCCAAGACCTCCTCCTTTCCTCCACGCTTATTCACTCCTCACTCAATCGCCTCCAAGACTTCTCCCGAATATCACCCATCCTCTGGAATTCTGTGCCCCAACACATCCGGTTATCCACTACTTTTGGATCCTTCAAAAGAAACCTGAAAACCCACCTCTTCAAGGAAGCTTACAGCCTGTAAAGACCACATGGCCACCTCAACACCATTGGAGCTACTGCAACCCTCGACCTCCTGTCTCCTTCCCCATAATCTTGTAGAATGTAAGCCCGCAAGGGCAGGGTCCTCTTCCCTCTGTATCAGTCTGTCATTGTTAGTTTTGTTTACTGTAAGTGATATTTTTATTTTGATGTAACCCCTTCTCATGTACAGCACCATGGAATTAATGGTGCTATATAAATAATAATAATAATATAAAACATAATTTCAGTTGTTTCACACTTTTTTGTTAAGTATATAATTCCACATGTGTTAATTCAAAGTTTTGATGCCTTCAGTGTGAATGTACAATTTTCATAGTCATGAAAATACAGAAAAATCTTTAAATGAGAAGGTGTGTCCAAACTTTTGGTCTGTACTGTATGCTGAGCACCTCCAAATTGGACATTTATGCTGATGCTATTCACTTTCCTCTGTGACTTAGAGACTACTAATTGCTATATTGCCACTGCTGTGCAACAAGTCCATCTAAGGTGGCCAGTTATTTTGGCGATACTAATCCCTCAAAGTTTTTTCCATAGGGAGCTATTATACGCTGTTTATACTGCATCAGTTTTGTTTCAAACGCATACAGTCAGATTTGTTTGGCTAACAATAGGATTGCTATATTGCTAATACAGTGTAACAAGTTCATCTGAGGTGAGAACATTTTCCTGGGAGACCAAACCTGCAAAGTTTTATCAGCAGGGAAATATTATACGCCATTTATACTGCACCAGTTGTGAGTGAAAAGCATAGTATAATATAATAGGCCTCTGACACACCTTCCATTACTGGCAACCCACCACATGGAGACTCAACTTTGAGTATCCACATTTAAAAAAATTGTTTGCAACATCAGCAGCAGTAGCTACAGCAGCTACAGAAGCCATACATAAGGTGAAACAAACTGTAATATCACAAGATCTGTCTGCCCAGTCTAGTATGCAAAAGTCATTGCAAATGGATAACTTGTTTATTTTTATTAAATTTATGTGGTCTACACTCTCAGGGGACAGCCATATATGCTTATCTGTCATAAGTCATAACACCACCAGCAGCGCTGAAGACACGTTCTGAGAGAACGCTGGCTCTCGGGCATCACAAAATCCCTAAGACGTGACAGGTGAGCTCAGGCAAATATTCAATTCTGAAGACCAAAATGAAAAAGGGTCCAAACAACTGATGGCATTGATATTAAGCTCCAAATACTCCTGCATCATCCTCTCCAATTGTTCTCAATGTGCCAGACTTGTACTCTGCTGGTGCTTGGGCTAGTCTAAAATGTGTGTGAAATGAAAATTGCTTATGCCACTAACACTACTGCTGCTAATATTTTTATATTTTTGCAATGACGCCTTGATATTCCCTTGGGTTGAAAGGGAACATTTCATGTGCATCTGGAACTAGATTTGGGATCCACATTGTGTGCCTTACTGCTGTCTTGAGGAAAACCACTCTTAAGATGGTCTACAAACACGTATCAATAATCCAGATACTTGGATCCTGCACCTTCACTAATAGTTTGTCTGGTATCATGAGCCCCCCTGGATCACTGTAGGCCGCAGTCCCATGGCAACTGCCCGTGCAAAAGCAGTCTGGAAATTTGAGGTATTGATTTCCCATTCATATCCTCCTTTGTTTCCACCTTTTCCTCTGGGACCAACACGTCCTCACGCAGACTACTCAAAGTGTGCTCCACCATGTAGATGATCGGAATAGTGATGCTGATAATGGCATTGTCAGCACTAACCATTTTAGTAGCCATTTCAAAACTCTGCAGAAGGGTACAGAGGTGCTTCATCTGAGCCCACTCCACAAGCGTGATTTGCACCACCTCCGTAATGCATTGTCCCAGGGTATACAAAAAGAGATACTGCTCCAGGGCTCATCCCTGCTGCCACAATCCCTCAGTGCTGGAACGTCGCAAATCAAATGGTTAACAGCTAGGCCGAAAGACCAATGTAGCAATGGAAGTCACTGACCTTCGAGAAGCGATCGTCGGAAGTGAGCACAAAGTTACCATGCTTTCTTAAGAAGCTCATCAAATTAAAATAAGTCCTTAAAAATTACATTTTATTGAAATGTTGTTAAAAGGCTCAAATAACTAAATTGCAAACTTTGCCCACCATTCAAAAATCAATATTCTGACTGACACTGATAGCATATATATTAACCTATTATTGTGATGCAAACCACATGGAGTGTTCACAGAGAAGTTCCTTAGTGACTATTGTGATGCAGTGACCCCTGTGACAGCTAGGGGTGCTGTGAGTGCTCTTTGGGATGTGCATGGAGGCATATCTATTGTGATAATCATGGTGAAACAGTGACTGGCTGTGTTGTGAATGGCCGATATGTGTCGCAGAGGGAGTGTGCTAAGTCTGATGCAATGTTGTTGTTCTGGGACCTGTAGTCCCTCAAGTGTGTATATGTATGGTGTAGCTGTAAGGGAGACTTACTAGGCTAGTTGTGTGAGATGGGTGGGACAAACTAGCCACACATCCACACTCTCATCCAGGGGAGTGATTAAGGGTATATAATGTGACCAGGGTGTGGGTCACATGTTCCTGTATGGTTCCAGTGGAAAGTCCTGGAGAGCCTGTGTGTTTGGAGGTCCTGGGCGTAGGACCGGATCCCTGATTACCACACTGAACCACCTGTGTTGGATTTCCTGGGAGTAGGAGTCCTGAATAGCACACTAAAGGACTGTTTGGGAAGCTACCATCCTTCGGTGGGTCTGGACTGACTAGGATATGCCACACAGGCAAGTTGGTGATTCCTGTGAGGCAGCTTTGCCGGAGGAGTGGACTGACGAGGAGTCAGCAGGTGGAGCAGGAGCTTCTGTCAGGTACAGACTGTTGGTCCTTGTGATGTTCCATGAACTGTGTGGTCTCCCACGGTGACTGAACGGAGTGAGATTCGGCGTGTTTAGAGACCGCGACCCAGTGTCATATGCGCTGTATGTGACTTGGGACATTGGTGACATGTACGGCACACAGACACCCATGGTAACTGGGCGATGTGAGAGGTCCAGCATGTTTAGTGTCTGTGAGACAAAGCCGTAAACGTGAGTCAAAGCTGTAAATGAAGTGTTAAGACAAAGCTGCAAGTTAATATCACCAGTTGGTGCCTATTGTGTTCTATGGAATGTATAATATGAACTGTGCATAACCCGGTTTATGACGCTTTAATAAACCACATGGACTGTTTTGTGTTCAAAAATCGTGCCTGACTACGCTAATCCCGTGCCAAGCGAGTTTCCCCAATACACTTAGTGAGAGCAATCTTACACTATGGAGGACCATAGAATCACACCTTGCGGCGAAGGTTGGCACCCTATCTTGAATGCAAATTGGTGCCCCCATTCAACAATAGCTCTCCCTGAATATCCCCTACACCGCCCTTTTCTCCACCAACACCAAAACCAGGACTTCACATCCAATAGAAAATCAAAAAAATCATAAAAAATCCTTAGAAAAAAGGAGTGATAGTCTAACAACAAATTCATCAGAGCATAAAGTGTATGAAACAAGGATCAAAGGAGGAGGAGGAGGTGGTGGTTTGAGCAGCTATAGGAGTCAAGAAGTCACATGACCTGGATACCAAACCAATTAAGAGCATAACATCAAACACAATAATCAAGGTATCAGAGACAGCCAGATACACAGAGTAGACAAAAATACTAAAAACCCCTAGATGTGTAGGGGCAATAATAAAGGTTGGACCTGCGAAGTGGCTCACCCTCAAGTGTCCCCAAGGAGTATCCCTACCTTATGGAAGTTGGCACCCTAGCTGGTATGCAAAATGGCATCCCAGCTCACAGATGGTTCACCCTCGCTTACCATTTAACACTCACCCTCCAGATAACAAGGGCACAAATAAGCCTCTAGTGGTGGGAAAATTTGTAGGGGTTTGTTTATCTTTGTCAAAATATAACAAGATGAATCCCGAGCCAAGCGAGTGTGCCCCAATACACATAGTGAGAGCAATCTTACTTATGGCGTTCGAATGCGGGCAGCGTTCCAGGTGGCACATTCAGAGATAATTTCTGTGGTTCGGCGTGGCCACGAAGATTGCATCTGGCTGTAACTTGGCGGGGTTACGAAGCTGACAAGCATCTTGCTTTGGATCGGTGGGTCCACGAAGGTGACAAGCGGCTTGCTGTGGATCGGCGGGTCCACGAAGTTTGCGGTGGAGCCGTGCAGAACCTTGTGGAGCATAGCTGCAGTTGCAGCAAGAGATTCCACAGCAGCCGGAGCTGCAGTGGCTTGTCGTTGGCAGCCGGAGGTGCCGGTTACATGTGTCTGCAGCGGGAGCTGTGGCAGTACCAGCAGGAGCTGGTGAAGTGACATATAAAAAGAGAGAGAAATTTTTTTTTCTCTTTCCTCCCAGATCGTGCAGACTCTTAAAGGGCCAGTACAAGCCAAGAGACATAGTGGTGTACTGTGTGAACTGGGGCCTGAGTGCCATTGGGGAGTCCGCGGAGTGTACCCCAGGGAAGGGGTGGTGTCCCTAAAAGGGGTGGTGCCCATAAAAGTGGGTGGTGATCCAAACAGGGATGGTTGTCCAAAAGGGGGCGGAGTCCCAAAAAGGGGCGGTAACCTGAAGATGGGTAGGAGCCCAAAAAGAGGTGGAATCTCGGGAAATGGTGGTTTCCCAAAAGGGGGCGGAGCGTCCCAAAGAGGTACCGCAGACAAATTGGTGCCCAGGGCGAGTAAGTTATATATGTCCAGTATGCGGTGTGAACTATCCATCTGGTGAAAGTTTATGAAGGTGTGCCCTGCGGATGCATGAGATGGAAATATGCAGACTGGTCGATTCTAGGAGCCCCGTGACTCTAGTGAGGGTTGCACCCACGTGTTTTGAAATGCCTGATAGGAGAGTAAGTGTAACCTGCATCCATGGGCACACTGAGGGCTATCCAGTAGCCAGGGTGGTCCTCGAGACGGCCAAGGACAGTGCAATCCATGATGTGGCCATAGTCTCAACCTTACCCTGCCCAGTGATAATTGGCCGGGACTCTAGGTTGTTCACAGACTTGTGGGAGAAGGGAGCTTCTTTACAACAGGAGAACGAAGGGCTCTCAGCTGGTGGGGTTGCATACCTTAAAGCATTTATTTCTCCCAAAGTAGTTGGGGCCGAAGATGGGTTGACCAGTGGGGAAGGTGAGTCTGCCCAAATTATGGACATGTCACCTGATGAGTACCCCAAGTTGACTTTAGGTGATGTGGATAATAAAGCCTGTGAAGCTGACACCCGGTTAAAGAGTGACTTGAGGGTTCACCATGTTGTGGGGTGTGACACAGACTCCAAGGGTGACTGTGATATGACATGGCCAGTAACAAGCACTACAACTGAGTATGATGTACCGGTATCAGAAATACTGACACAGGGGAACGACAGGGCTCCACAGGGTGAAGACAGGGTGGCAGTGACAGCCATGCCAGAAATTGTGACCTGTTTAAGTGGGGACTGTTGGTTCCAGGAAGACCGAATGGGTGGTGGTGACTCCCATTCAGATGATACAAATAAACACCGTGTGCACTGCTATATATGTGGTGCAGAGACTAGGTTCCCAAACCGTCAGCAATCAATATAAAAGTCTTGCACTCAACTTCAGTTACTTGGATTGATGAATTTTATTTGTGCAAGGTAGCACTGGAAACGTTTCAGCTCACATGGAGCTTTCATCAGTCACGTGCTTAGCCATACACGTATTGAACGGACAGATCATAAGTTGGTGTAGAGAAGGTGCTTGATGCAGCCAAAAACCGTGGGAGGATCGGACAGTGGTTCTGTGTTAAGAATCTAAACTATAGCATATGGAATCTTGTATAGATAAATAGTACTGGGGAGGGTGGGCCCAACGGTAATCAGCAAAAGACTAGGGGCTAATATACGTGAAATCCGCAGTGGGAGGTGATAACCTCCAATCCGATCATAGGCGGAACAGGGGCTTATACTTATAGTATCCGTGGAAGGAGGTAGTGGCCTCCAATAGGCACGCGGAGTCCACCGCACGTCTGTCAACCGCGTCTCAGGGGTGGTGACCCAGTTCCAGGCGGTTCATCTTTTAAGCCCCTGTTCCGCTTATGCCTATTGGAGGCCACTACCTCCTTCCACGGATACTATAAGTATAAGCCCCTGTTCCGCCTATGATCAGATTGGAGGTTATCACCTCCCACCGCGGATTTCACGTATATTAGCCCCTAGTCTTTTGCTGATTACCGTTGGGCCCACCCTCCCCAGTACTATTTATCTATACAAGATTCCATATGCTATAGTTTAGATTCTTAACACAGAACCACTGTCCGATCCTCCCATGGTTTTTGGCTGCATCAAGCACCTTCTCTACACCAACTTATGATCTGTCCGTTCAATACGTGTATGGCTAAGCACGTGACTGATGAAAGCTCCATGTGAGCTGAAACGTTTCCAGTGCTACCTTGCACAAATAAAATTCATCAATCCAAGTAACTGAAGTTGAGTGCGAGACATTTATATTAACATAGTAACATAGTTAGTAAGGCCGAAAAAAGACATTTGTCCATCCAGTTCAGCCTATATTCCATCATAATAAATACCCAGATCTACGTCCTTCTACAGAACCTAATAATTGTATGATACAATATTGTTCTGCTCCAGGAAGACATCCAGGCCTCTCTTGAACCCCTCGACTGAGTTCGCCATCACCACCTCCTCAGGCAAGCAATTCCAGATTCTCACTGCCCTAACAGTAAAGAATCCTCTTCTATGTTGGTGGAAAATCCTTCTCTCCTCCAGACGCAAAGAATGCCCCCTTGTGCCCGTCACCTTCCTTGGTATAAACAGATCCTCAGCGAGATATTTGTATTGTCCCCTTATATACTTATACATGGTTATTAGATCGCCCCTCAGTCGTCTTTTTTCTAGACTAAATAATCCTAATTTCGCTAATCTATCTGGGTATTGTAGTTCTCCCATCCCCTTTATTAATTTTGTTGCCCTCCTTTGTACTCTCTCTAGTTCCATTATATCCTTCCTGAGCACCGGTGCCCAAAACTGGACACAGTACTCCATGTGCGGTCTAACTAGGGATTTGTACAGAGGCAGTATAATGCTCTCATCATGTGTATCCAGACCTCTTTTAATGCACCCCATGATCCTGTTTGCCTTGGCAGCTGCTGCCTGGCACTGGCTGCTCCAGGTAAGTTTATCATTAACTAGGATCCCCAAGTCCTTTTCCCTGTCAGATTTACCCAGTGGTTTCCCGTTCAGTGTGTAATGGTGATATTGATTCCCTCTTCCCATGTGTATAACCTTACATTTATCATTGTTAAACCTCATCTGCCACCTTTCAGCCCAAGTTTCCAACTTATCCAGATCCATCTGTAGCAGAATACTATCTTCTCTTGTATTAACTGCTTTACATAGTTTTGTATCATCTGCAAATATCGATATTTTACTGTGTAAACCTTCTACCAGATCATTAATGAATATGTTGAAGAGAACAGGTCCCAATACTGACCCCTGCGGTACCCCACTGGTCACAGCGACCCAGTTAGAGACTATACCATTTATAACCACCCTCTGCTTTCTATCACTAAGCCAGTTACTAACCCATTTACACACATTTTCCCCCAGACCAAGCATTCTCATTTTGTGTACCAACCTCTTGTGCGGCACGGTATCAAACGCTTTGGAAAAATCGAGATATACCACGTCCAATGACTCACCGTGGTCCAGCCTATAGCTTACCTCTTCATAAAAACTGATTAGATTGGTTTGACAGGAGCGATTTCTCATAAACCCATGCTGATATGGAGTTAAACAGTTATTCTCATTGAGATAATCCAGAATAACATCCCTCAGAAACCCTTCAAATATTTTACCAACAATAGAGGTTAGACTTACTGGCCTATAATTTCCAGGTTCACTTTTAGAGCCCTTTTTGAATATTGGCACCACATTTGCTATGCGCCAGTCCTGCGGAACAGACCCTGTCGCTATAGAGTCACTAAAAATAAGAAATAATGGTTTATCTATTACATTACTTAGTTCTCTTAGTACTCGTGGGTGTATGCCATCCGGACCCGGAGATTTATCTATTTTAATCTTATTTAGCCGGTTTCGCACCTCTTCTTGGGTTAGATTGGTGACCCTTAATATTGGGTTTTCATTGTTTCTTGGGATTTCACCTAGCATTTCATTTTCCACCGTGAATACCGTGGAGAAGAAGGTGTTTAATATGTTAGCTTTTTCCTCGTCATCTACAACCATTCTTTCCTCACTATTTTTTAAGGGGCCTACATTTTCAGTTTTTATTCTTTTACTATTGATATAGTTGAAGAACAGTTTGGGATTAGTTTTACTCTCCTTAGCAATGTGCTTCTCTGTTTCCTTTTTGGCAGCTTTAATTAGTTTTTTAGATAAAGTATTTTTCTCCCTATAGTTTTTTAGAGCTTCAATGGTGCCATCCTGCTTTAGTAGTGCAAATGCTTTCTTTTTACTGTTAATTGCCTGTCTTACTTCTTTGTTTAGCCACATTGGGTTTTTCCTATTTCTAGTCCTTTTATTCCTACAAGGTATAAACCGCTTACACTGCCTATTTAGGATGTTCTTAAACATTTCCCATTTATTATCTGTATTCTCATTTCTGAGGATATTGTCCCAGTCTACCAGATTAAGGGCATCTCTAAGCTGTTCAAACTTTGCCTTCCTAAAGTTCAATGTTTTTGTGACTCCCTGACAAGTCCCCCTAGTGAAAGACAGGTGAAACTGCACAATATTGTGGTCGCTATTTCCTAAATGCCCAACCACCTGCAGATTTGTTATTCTGTCAGGTCTATTAGATAGTATTAGGTCTAAAAGTGCTGCTCCTCTGGTTGGATTCTGCACCAATTGTGAAAGATAATTTTTCTTGGTTATTAGCAGAAACCTGTTGCCTTTATGGGTTTCACAGGTTTCTGTTTCCCAGTTAATATCCGGGTAGTTAAAGTCCCCCATAACCAGGACCTCATTATGGGTTGCAGCTTCATCTATCTGCTTTAGAAGTAGACTTTCCATGCTTTCTGTTATATTTGGGGGTTTGTAACAGACCCCAATGAGAATTTTGTTACCATTTTTCCCTCCATGAATTTCAACCCATATGGACTCGACATCCTCATTCCCTTCGCTAATATCCTCCCTTAAAGTGGACTTTAGACAAGACTTTACATAGAGACAAACCCCTCCTCCTCTCCGATTTTTACGATCCTTTCTAAACAGACTGTAACCCTGTAAGTTAACTGCCCAGTCATAGCTTTCATCTAACCATGTCTCGGTTATTCCCACTATGTCAAAGTTACCTGTAGATATTTCTGCTTCTAGTTCTTCCATCTTGTTTGTCAGGCTTCTGGCGTTTGCGAGCATGCAGTTAAGAGGATTTTGTTTTGTTCCAATCTCCTCACTGTGGATTGTTTTAGAAATGTTCTTACCTCCCTTCTGAGTATGTTTTCCTGGGTCGTCTTTGTTCGAGTCTAATGTTTTTCTTCCCGTCCCCTCTTCTTCTAGTTTAACGCCCTCCTGATGAGTGTAGCGAGTCTTCTGGCGAATGTGTGTTTCCCAGGTTTGTTGAGGTGTAGTCCGTCTCTGGCGAGGAGTCCATCATACCAGTAATTCACACCGTGGTCCAGGAATCCAAATCCTTGTTGTCTGCACCATCGTCTTAGCCAGTTGTTTGCATCAAGGATCCTGTTCCATCTCCTGGTGCCATGCCCGTCTACTGGAAGGATAGAAGAAAAAACTACCTGTGCATCCAGTTCCTTTACTTTCTTCCCCAACTCTTCAAAGTCCTTGCAGATTGTCGGTAGGTCCTTCCTTGCCGTGTCATTGGTGCCAACATGTATCAGAAGAAATGGGTGGACGTCCTTGGAGCTGAAGAGCTTTGGTATCCTATCGGTCACATCCTTGATCATCGCACCTGGAAGGCAGCATACTTCTCTTGCAGTTATGTCCGGTCTGCAGATGGCTGCTTCGGTGCCTCTCAGTAGTGAGTCTCCCACCACCACCACTCTTCGTTGCTTCTTGGCTGTACTTTTTGCTGTCACTTGTTGCTGTGTGCCCTTTTCTTTTTTGCTTGCTGGTATTGCTTCATTCTTAGGTGTGCCATCTTCATCCTCTACAAAGATTTGATATCGGTTCTTCAGTTGTGTGGTTGGTGATTTCTCCATGGTCTTCTTGCTTCTTTTGGTCACATGCTTCCACTCATCTGCTTTTGGAGGTTCTCTGACACTTTTTGCACCTTCTGTGACCAGTAGAGATGCTTCTGTTCTGTCTAGAAAGTCTTCATTCTCTTTGATCCCATTCAGATGATGACACCAGTGGGAAAGAGTGTAATAAGGCTGACTCGGGTGCAAACGGCAAGTCTACCTCCCGTTGCCAGAGACGTAGAAAAGGCGAAGGGGCTGAATCAGTTGCACCTTGTGAAGATTTAACGGAGTGTGTGAAGTACTCGGAAGTCCCCGGGAATTGGGACGAGGCTAAGGTTGTCACTACTGAAGCCCAAGAGAGGGTTGAACCTGTTAATAAAGAAATAGGTAAAACTCTGAAGCAGCAGAGTGTGGGTGAGCAAGTTGGCCCATCTGAAAGTATATTTTAAGAAGTGATGGCGTGACACGTGCTAGCCAAAAGAGAACAAGATCACGAAATAGAGATGATTAAAGAGACAGTGAAAGACCATGTTGAACGAGAAAGGTTCCTGAGACAAGTGGCTGAGCACAGGGTGGATGAGCTGGAGAAGGAAGTCTCTGAACTCAGAGGTCACCTGTCAATGTGGCAAAGTATGTATAAGGCCCTAAGGGAAGATATGGCGGGGCTCAGAGATCGCCTGGCAGAAAGCCAGTCAATGAATAAAGCAGCCTGGGAGAAGATGGAGCGGCAGGTTTCTATCCTGGCCAAACATCTGAAAGCTGGTGACATTCAGAAGAAGTTAGCTCTGGAAGCGGAACAAGATGGGTGTCTGACAGCAGAAGAGAAGGAGACTTCCTTGTTCAAGTGCATGATCGACGTACCTGAAGACCTGAGAGAGGCATGTGCCAGGGAGTCTATGCATGAAGGGTTTAAGAGAGCTGTGGGGGCCTGTAAGGTGAACTGTACCCTGGAAACAGGTCAGTTAGTGATACTGTCCACAACTGAGGTCACAGCGAAGAGAGTAGCCACCCTGAGTGACATGCACTTGAGATATGTGCGCACAAAGTGGATGGCCCAATGTAGGAATGAAGACGCTGCTAGGCGGCTGGAGCTTATGAGGAAAGCTCGGAATATGCAGGAAGGGGTAATACAGGTACCCGTCTTTATGGCGAAGAAGGTCATTGGAAGGAGTGGTCAAGCCATGCAAGAGATGGTGGACAAATCTGGAGTGGTAAGGTTGAGAATACCTGGTAACCACGAAGACCAGTTACCCCCAGAAAAGGGTATGGTTCCCTTCTTTATTGTAGGAACAGTGGAGAGTCTTAGCAAAATGCGGACTCTGCTGGAATATCGCATGGTATATCTGAAGGAAATGGAGCAGTTAAGGGTTGAAGGACGGCGCCTTACAGGACTGCTGCGCCCATTTGATGGAAGATGGCGGCCATTTTCCACCCGAAATGTGGACAAACAAAGGGGTGGGAGTACCCAGTTGGGTGAAAGATGCAGTGTCTCCTCAGATAGCTCAGGACTGAGTGACATAGGTGGGAGACCTTGTAGCCGAAGTGGTGACAAAGGGGCAAACTCTGACCAGACAGTAGCCTCGACTGTAAGTGGGACCGCTCCAACTGTGGGTGGCGGCCATGGAGAGAAAGGTCAGGTAATGGGGCGCACTTGGAAAGTGTGGTGACTGAAGGTTTGGTGACACAGAGACTGTGACAAAAGGGCCAAAGTTCAAGGCCTACGTGTTGACCGCTGGGGGCGGGGTAAACCCAACAAAGGTATGATTATGTGTGGTGCTCAAAACTGGCTGAGATGGTTCTCTCGACTGGTAGGGCAAGGTGATGTGTGTGACCTGTCTCGAGACCCCAGGTGTATGACAAGTGTTCAACCCCACAAGTTTGAACAGAGGGGGGTATGTGATGCATTGACCCCTGTGACAGCTAGGGGGTGCTGTGAGTGCTCTTTGGGATGTGCATGGAGGCATATCTATTGTGATAATCGTGGTGAAACAGTGACTGGCTGTGTTGTGAATGGGCGATATGTGTAGCAGAGGGAGTGTGCATAGTAAGTCTGATGCAATGTTGTTGTTCTGGGACCTGTAGTCCCTCAGGTGTGTATATGTATGGTGTAGCTGTAAGGGAGACTTACTAGGCTAGTTGTGTGAGATGGGTGGGACAAACTAGCCACACATCCACACTCCCATCCAGGGGAGTGGTTAAGGGTATATAATGTGACCAGGGTGTGGGTCACATGTTCCTGTATGGTTCCAGTGGAAAGTCCTGGAGAGCCTGTGTGTTGAGAGGTCCTGGGAGTAGGACCGGATCCCTGAATAGCACACTGAACCACCTGTGTTGGATTTCCTGGGAGTAGGAGTCCTGAAGAGCACATGGTGGGGCTTTGGACCTGGTGAGCCTGGTGTGTTAGATTTCCTGGGAATAGGAGTTCTGAATAGCACACTGAAGAACTGTTTGGGAAGCTACTGTCCTTCGGTGGGTCTGGACTGACTAGGATATGCCGCACAGGCAAGTTAGTGATCCCTGTAAGGCAGCTTTCCCGGAGGAGTGGACTGACGAGGAGTCAGCAGGTGGAGCAGGAGCTCCCGTCAGGTACCTATACAGACTGTTGGTGCTTGTGATGTTCCATGAACTGTGTGGTCTTCCATGGTGACTGAACGGAGTGAGGTTCGGCATGTTTAGAGACCACGACCCAGTGTCATATGCAGGGCTGCCACTAGAAATTTCGGGGCCCCATACTGGCAAAATTTTCGGGGCCCCCTTGAGACTTCGCCCAGGCTCCACCCCAGCCCCGCCTCCAGGCTCCACCCCTCGAACTGTCCACAGTCTCACCGCTCTCTCTTGGAAAAACTCCACTTCTCACCAATCACACATTAACAGTTCCCATCACCAGATCACATACATAGCAGGCAGCTTTTGTTTTGGCCAAAAGATTTTTTAAGCCGCCACCATAACACGGTAGACACTTTTGGCCAGGCCCTACTCTACTGTAACCTATTAAATATTTGTTAAAATATGCAATACAATTTAGGTATATTTTTATTTATTTTTCAATTTTTAAAATGACCAATAATATCACATAGAAGGAACAAATACCACACCATGACCAGATGACATATTACCACCACAGTGATCGAATAATATCACATACAAGGAACAAATACCACAACACCATGACCAGATGACATATTACCACCACAGTGATCAAATAATATCACATACAAGGAACAAATACCACAACACCATGTCCAGACCACATATTACCACCACATAGTGACTGAATACTACAATTCTGATCAGTAATTTTTAAAAAAGCACCATACTATCACCATAAGTGCCATTATACACAGGAGATCTGTACTTAGTATGCAGTGTCTGTGTACAGATAATATAGTGATCACTAGTGAAATTATACACAGGAGCTCTGTATACAGTGTATAGTGTCAGTGTATAGGTAACACACTCACTCACCAGTGACGTCTCTAGGTGAAGTCCTTCATCTTTCATCCAGCACAGACTGCCATCATTTCATCCAGCCAGGACTTCTCTCTGCAGGAAATAACACAGTTATCTCGAGCTCCGCTTGCAGAACACATTACTTAATTTTTCACAACTTCTACATTACACCACATGAAGAAGGCGACATAGTATCACTCTATACAGTAACAGGACCGCCCCCCATTTAAAACAGTATACTCAAAAAATAAAATAAATACATCACTGCAGTAATAATATCCCTAAATTAGCCCCTATGGTATTAATAATATCCCCCAGCCTGGCCCCGTGTGTCTCATTCCTGGCGTCAGCCAGATGTTCTCCCATCCTGCCCTCATGAGTATCCATTCTGCCCCATATGATCTCCCCATCCTGCCCCATATGATCGCCCCATGTGATCTCTCCATCCTTCCCCATCTGTCTCCATCATATCCATCCTGCCCCATGATCCAGCACGATCTGTCTCCAATTCTGCCCCCAGTGTCTCCAATCATGCCCCATGTCTCCATTCTGCCCCCTATATCTCCAACCATGCCCCCATATCTGCAATCCTGACACTTGTCTCCAATCATGCCCCCTGTGTCTCCATTCTGCCCCATCTGTCTCCAATCCTGCCCCATCTGTCTCCAGTCATGCCCCCATGTCTTTCATCCTGCCCCGTGTCTCCAATCATGCCCCGTATCTCCATTCTGCCCCGTGTCTCGCATTCTGTCCCAATGTCCAGCATTCTGCCCCTGGGTCTCACAGTCTGCCTCTGTGTCCAGCATTCTGCCCCTGTCACTGTGTCCAGCATTCTGCCCCTGTCACTGTGTCCAGCATTTCTGCCCCACTGTCTCCAGCATTCTGCCCCACTGTGTCCAGCATTCTGCCCCACTGTGTGTTCAGCATTCTGCCCCACTGTGTCCAGCATTCTGCCCCACTGTGTCCAGCATTCTGCCCCACTGTGTCCAGCATTCTACCCCACTGTGTCCAGCATTCTGCCCCACTGTGTCCAGCATTCTGCCCCACTGTGTCCAGCATTCTGCCCCACTGTGTCCAGCATTCTGCCCCACTGTGTCCAGCATTCTGCCCCACTGTGTCCAGCATTCTGCCCCACTGTGTCCAGCATTCTGCCCCACTGTGTCCAGCATTCTGCCCCACTGTGTCCAGCATTCTGCCCCACTGTGTCTCGCATTCTGCCCCAGTGTCCAGCATTCTGCCCGTGTCCAGCATTTCTGCCCCTGTCACTGTGTCCAGCATTTCTGCCCCTGTCACTGTGTCCAGAATTCTGCCCCACTGTCTCCAGCATTCTGCCCCATTGTGTGTCCAGCATTCTGCCCCACTGTGTCCAGCATTCTGCCCCACTGTGTGTCCAGCATTCTGCCCCACTGTGTGTCCAGCATTCTGCCCCACTGTGTGTCCAGCATTCTGCCCCACTGTGTGTCCAGCATTCTGCCCCATTGTGTGTCCAGCATTCTGCCCCACTGTGTGTCCAGCATTCTGCCCCACTGTGTGTCCAGCATTCTGCCCCACTGTGTGTCCAGCATTCTGCCCCACTGTGTGTCCAGCATTCTGCCCCACTGTGTGTCCAGCATTCTGCCCCACTGTGTGTCCAGCATTCTGCCCCACTGTGTGTCCAGCATTCTGCCCCACTGTGTGTCCAGCATTCTGCCCCACTGTGTGTCCAGCATTCTGCCCCACTGTGTGTCCAGCATTCTGCCCCACTGTGTGTCCAGCATTCTGCCCCACTGTGTGTCCAGCATTCTGCCCCACTGTGTCCAGCATTTCTGCCCCTGTGTGTCCACCATTCTGTCCCACTGTGTCCAGCATTTCTGCCCCACTGTGTCCAGCATTCTGTCCCACTGTGTCCACCATTCTGTCCCACTGTGTCCAGCATTTCTGCCCCTGTGTGTCCACCATTCTGTCCCACTGTGTCCAGCATTTCTGCCCCACTGTGTCCAGCATTTCTGCCCCACTGTGTCCACCATTCTTTCACACTGTGTCCAGCATTTCTGCCCCTGTGTGTCCAGCATTCTGCCCCACTGTGTCCACCATTCTGTCCCACTGTGTCCAGCATTTCTGCCCGTGTGTCCACCATTCTGTCCCACTGTGTCCAGCATTTCTGCCCCACTGTGTCCACCATTCTGTCCCACTGTGTCCAGCATTTCTGCCCCTGTGTGTCCACCATTCTGTCCCACTGTGTCCAGCATTTCTGCCCCTGTGTGTCCAGCATTCTGCCCCACTGTGTCCACCATTCTGTCCCACTGTGTCCAGCATTTCTGCCCCTGTGTCCAGCATTCTGTCCCACTGTGTCCAGCATTTCTGCCCCTGTGTGTCCAGCATTCTGCCCCACTGTGTCCAGCATTTCTGCCCCTATGTGTGTCCACCATTCTGTCCCACTGTGTCCAGCATTTCTGCCCCACTGTGTCCACCATTCTGTCCCACTGTGTCCAGCATTTCTGCCCCTGTGTCCACCATTCTGTCCCACTGTGTCCAGCATTTCTGCCCCTGTGTCCAGCATTCTGCCCCTGTGTGTCCAGCATTCTGCCCCTGTGTGTCCAGCATTCTGTCCCACTGTGTCCAGCATTCTGTCCCACTGTGTCCAGCATTCTGTCCCACTGTGTCCAGCATTCTGTCCCACTGTGTCCAGCATTCTGTCCCACTGTGTCCAGCATTCTGTCCCACTGTGTCCAGCATTCTGTCCCACTGTGTCCAGCATTCTGTCCCACTGTGTCCAGCATTCTGCCCCACTGTGTCCAGCATTCTGCCCCTGTGTGTCCAGCATTCTGTCCCACTGTGTCCAGCATTTCTGCCCCTGTGTGTCCAGCATTCTGTCCCACTGTGTCCAGCATTCTGCCCCACTGTGTCCAGCATTTCTGCCCGTGTGTCCAGCATTCTGCCCCACTGTGTCCAGCATTTCTGCCCGTGTGTCCAGCATTCTGCCCCACTGTGTCCAGCATTCTGCCCCACTGTGTCCAGCATTTCTGCCCCTGTGTGTCCACCATTCTGTCCCACTGTGTCCAGCATTTCTGCCCCTGTGTGTGTCCAGCATTTCTGCCCCACTGTGTCCAGCATTTCTGCCCCACTGTGTCCAGCATTTCTGCCCCACTGTGTCCAGCATTTCTGCCCCACTGTGTCCAGCATTTCCGCCCCTGTGTGTCCAGCATTCTGCCCCACTGTGTCCAGCATTTCTGCCCCTGTGTGTCTACCATTCTGTCCCACTGTGTCCAGCATTTCTGCCCCACTGTGTCCACCATTCTGCCCCACTGTGTCCAGCATTTCTGCCCCACTGTGTCCACCATTCTGCCCCACTGTGTCCAGCATTTCTGCCCCTGTGTGTCCACCATTCTGCCCCTGTGTGTCCACCATTCTGTCCCACTGTGTCCAGCATTTCTGCCCCTGTGTGTCCACCATTCTGCCCCACTGTGTCCAGCATTTCTGCCCCACTGTGTCCATCATCCTGCCCCCCGGATCCCCCTGGATCGCAGCTCTCAAAGAAAAAAAAAAAACACGACTTCTTACCTGGCCATGCTCCTGCGCCGGGCGAAGATCCCCCCAGGCTCCACACAGACGCACTCGCCGGGCCCGGCGGCTGACAATGACGTCAGACGCCGGCGACGCCGGCGAGTGCGCACTGCGGCCCTATTCAGCTGCCAGCCTCAGACTGACTGGCGGTTGTTAACTATTGACGTGCGGGCGCGGGCCCGCACGTCAATAGTGTGCCGCTGCCGCAGCGCCTGCAGGGGGGGCCCGGTGACCAGATGAGACGGGGCCCGATGCGGGCCCCCTGTGCTCACCGGGCCCCATATGCCAGTCACGGCTGTCATGCCCTGATGGCGGCCCTGGTCATATGCGCTGTATGTGACATGGGACATTGGTGAAGTGTACGGTGTACAGACACCCATGGTAACTGGGCGATGTGAGAGGTCCAGCATGTTTAGTGTCTGTGAGACAAAGCCGTAAACGTGAGTCAAAGCTGTAAATGAAGTGTTAAGACAAAGCTGCAAGTTAATATCACCAGTTGGTGCCTATTGTGTTCTATGGAATGTATAATATGAACTGTGCATAACCCGGTTTATGACGCTTTAATAAACCACATGGACTGTTTTGTGTTCAAAAATCGTGCCTGACTACGCTAATCTCGTGCCAAGCGAGTTTCCCTAATACACTTAGTGAGAGCAATCTTACACTATGGAGGACCATAGAATCACACCTTGCGGCGAAGGTTGGCACCCTATCTTGAATGCAAATTGGTGCCCCCATTCAACAATAACTCTCCCTGAATATCCCCTACACCGCCCTTTTCTCCACCAACACCAAAACCAGGACTTCACATCCAATAGAAAATCAAAAAAATCATAAAAAATCCTTAGAAAAAAGGAGTGATATTCTAACAACAAATTCCACAGAGCATAAAGTGTATGAAACAAGGATCAAAGGAGGAGGAGGAGGTGGTGGTTTGAGCAGCTATAGGAGTCAAGAAGTCACATGACCTGGATGCCAAACCAATTAAGAGCATAACATCAAACACAATAATCAAGGTATCAGAGACAGCCAGATACACAGAGTAGAGAAAAATACTAAAAACCCCTAGATGTGTAGGGGCAATAATAAAGGTTGGACCTGCTAAGTGGCTCACCCTCAAGTGTCCCCAAGGAGTATCCCTACCTTATGGAAGTTGGCACCCTAGCTTGTATGCAAAATGGCATCCCAGCTCACCGATGGTTCACCCTCGCTTACCATTTAACACTCACCCTCCAGATAACAAGGGCACAAATAAGCCTCTAGTGGTGGGAAAAGGTGTAGGGGTTTGTTTATCTTTGTCAAAATATAACAAGATGATTGCATCCAATAGTACGGGGAAGGTGCAATCAGCCTGTCAGCTGTATCTGATGTCACGATCGTCTCCTGATGAACTTTGATCATGAAGGGAAACGCATCGAGGCTGTCCATGCAGATTAAGAAATATCAGATAAGTTTAGTTTGTCATGGACTCTGTTATTAATTGCTATATACAGCCCCTTGATCACTTGCCCCCACAGCCACGAGAGTCACCCAGTACCCAGTCAGAAAAATGTAACGCCACTGCCCATGTTTTCCCTTCCAGGTATCAGTGCTGGAATGAACTCTGGCAGACTTAACATTTTTCAGAGTATGGATGAAGTTCTCTGCAACATGATTGTGTAGTGCAGGCACAGCTTTCTTACAAAAGTAATGCCGACAGAGCAACTGGTACTGGGGGACTGCGGCAGGCATCTTTTTTCTGAAATTAATACTAAAAAACAAAACCTGTAGCGCTCACAACAAATTATGCCTGCAGCAAACAGAATTGCGGAGCCACCCACCGCAAGCAAATAGAAAAATCTAATAAATAAAAAACAGACTGTCTGCGCTGAAAAACCCGTCAGAGGACCAAGGTGCTCAAACTACCTCATACCGCAAGTAAAGTAAAAGAATATATATAGCTACCTGAGGGAACAGTCAGAAGGGACAGGAATCCTGCAGAGTAGCCTTCTCGGAACATCCAAATAACGCGAAAAAGATAAAATGCCGGATTGTCCGGTCAGCAGCACTTATTTTGAGGTCTTGATTTCTTCCAATCCTGTAACCGGGAACGGATGAAATAAAATATAGTCCGCAAGTAGTCCTGTAGCGATCCGGATCGCAGGCACTGCCCCGGCCGGTGGCAGCGCACGTCTGCGTGCAGAGAAGTGTGTCCACGTTGCTGGACAGAGCCGTTAGGTCATACTGCTCTGGCAGGACCTAGTGTGACGTCACAGTCACGTGAGTAATCACGTGACCGGCTATGGAAAGAGCTTAGGACCAATTCCAACGCGTTTCGGAGAAAAACGTTCTCCTTCTTCAGGGATCCCTGAAGAAGGAGAACGTCCCTGAAGAAGGAGAACGTTTTTCTCCGAAACGCGTTGGAATTGGTCCTAAGCTCTTTCCATAGCCGGTCACGTGATTACTCACGTGACTGTGACGTCACACTAGGTCCTGCCAGAGCAGTATGACCTAACGGCTCTGTCCAGCAACGTGGACACACTTCTCTGCACGCAGACGTGCGCTGCCACCGGCCGGGGCAGTGCCTGCGATCCGGATCGCTACAGGACTACTTGCGGACTATATTTTATTTCATCCGTTCCCGGTTACAGGATTGGAAGAAATCAAGACCTCAAAATAAGTGCTGCTGACCGGACAATCCGGCATTTTATCTTTTTCGCGTTATTTGGATGTTCCGAGAAGGCTACTCTGCAGGATTCCTGTCCCTTCTGACTGTTCCCTCAGGTAGCTATATATATTCTTTTACTTTACTTGCGGTATGAGGTAGTTTGAGCACCTTGGTCCTCTGACGGGTTTTTCAGCGCAGACAGTCTGTTTTTTATTTATTAGTTTTTTCTGAAATTGCCTGTATCCACCAGGTGGAAAGGTAACATTTTCCATGGCCAACAGATGGTGGAGTTCAAGCTTTTAGGTTTGGCATTCTTTTATGTGACCACAACTGCAGGACTGAAAGCTGACTACTGTGATGAGAGAAAGAGTAAGGGGAACAGGACTAGAGATGAGTGAATATTTCAATGTTCGATTAGGTTTATGATCGCCAAATTTGCAATATTCGTTGATTTATTCAATGAATATTTGCTAAACTTAGCAGAATGCCATTACATTTAATAAGAGGCAAAAACAAACGCATGCACAACACTTTATAAAGGCCCCAAAAGCTGCAAGAAACAACAAATAAAGGACATACACCAGGACAGGGCCGCCATCAGGGCATTACTGCCCTTACTACTGTATGGGGCCCGGTGATGAGGAGTAAAAAGGGGGGCCCGAACACGCTGGCAACTTGGGCCCCCTCTCTTTGCTTCTCATCGGGCCCCTTCACATTTTGTTCAACATTTCCGAACCCACTATGCATAACAGCACTGTGGTGTTTTAAAGATACACCTGCAGTGTTGTTAATGCATCCAGCGAAAGGAAAATGGCACCATACCTTTAACCCCTTTACCCCCAAGGGTGGTTTGCACGTCAATGACCAGGCCAATTTTTACAATTCTGACCACTGTCCCTTTATGAGGTTATAACTCCGAAACGCTTCAACGGATCTTAGCGATTCTGAGATTCTTTTCTTGTAACATATTGTACTTCATGATAGTGCTAAAATTTCTTCGATATAACTTGCGTTTATTTGTGAAAAAAACGGAAATTGGGCGAAAATTTTGAAAATTTCACAATTTTCCAACTTTGAATTTTTATTCTGTTAAACCAGAGAGTTATGTGACACAATATAGTTAATAAATAACATTTCCCACATGTCTACTTTACATCAGCACAATTTTTGAAACAAACTTTTTTTTTTCAAGGAAGTTATAAGGGTTAAAATTTGACCAGCAATTTCTCATTTTTACAACCAAATTTACAAAACCATTTTTTTTAGGGACCACCTCACATTTGAAGGCATTTTGAAGGGTCTATATGGCAGAAAATACCCAAAAGCGACACCATTCTAAAAACTGCACCCCTCAAGGTGCTCAAAACCACATTCAAGAAGTTTATTAACCCTTCAGGTGATTCACAGCAGCAGAAGCAACATGGAAGGAAAAAATTAACATTTTACTTTTTAGTCACAAAAATGATCTTTCAGCAATAATCTTTTTAATTTCCCAAGGGTAAAAAGAGAAAATGGACCTCAAAAGTTGTTGTCCAATTTGTCCTGAGTACGCTGATACCCCATATGTGGGGGGGACCACTGTTTGGGCGCATGGCAGGGCTCAGAAGGAAAGGAGCGCCGTTTGACTTTTTCAAGCTAAATTTGGCTGGAATTGAGATCGGACGCCATGTCACGTTTGGCGACCCCCTGATGTGCCTAAACAGTGGAAACCCCCCACAAGTGACCCCATTTTGGAAACTAGACCCCCTAAGGAACTTATCTAGATGTGTCATGAGCACTTTTATCCCCCAAGTGCTTCACGAAAGTTTATAACGCCCGGGCGTGAAAAAAAAAAATCCTATTTTTTCCACAAACATGATCGTTTAGTCCCCAATTTTTTATTTTCTCAAGGGTAAAAGGAGAAATTGGACCCCAAAAGGTGTTGTCCAATTTGTCCTGAGTACGCTGATACCCCATATGTGGGGGGGACCACTGTTTGGGCGCATGGCAGGGCTCAGAAGGAAAGGAGCGCCGTTTGACTTTTTCAAGCTAACTTTGGCTGGAATTGAGATCGGACGCCATGTCACGTTTGGCGACCCCCTGATGTGCCTAAACAGTGGAAACCCCCCACAAGTGACCCCATTTTGGAAACTAGACCCCTAAGGAACTTATCTAGATGTGTCATGAGCACTTTTATCCCCCAAGTGCTTCACGAAAGTTTATAACGCCCGGGCGTGAAAAAAAAAAATCCTATTTTTTCCACAAACATGATCGTTTAGTCCCCAATTTTTTATTTTCTCAAGGGTAAAAGGAGAAATTGGACCCCAAAAGTTGTTGTCCAATTTGTCCTGAGTACGCTGATACCCCATATGTGGGGGGGACCACTGTTTGGGCGCATGGCAGGGCTCAGAAGGAAAGGAGCGCCGTTTGACTTTTTCAAGCTAACTTTGGCTGGAATTGAGATCGGACGCCATGTCGCGTTTGGCGACCCCCTGATGTGCCTAAACAGTGGAAACCCCCCACAAGTGACCCCATTTTGGAAACTAGACCCTCTAAGGAACTTATCTAGTTGTGTGGTGAGAATTTTGAACCCCCACGTGCTTCACTAAAGTTTATAATGCCCAGGCGTGAAAATAAAAAATCCTATTTTTTCCTACAAAAATGATATTTTAGTCCCCAATTTTTAATTTTCCCAAGGGTACCAGGAGAAATTGGACCCCAAAAGTTGTTGTCCAATTTGTCCTGAGTACGCTGATACCCCATATGTGGGGAGGAACTACTGTTTGGGCACACGTTGGGGCTCGAAAGGGAAGTAGTGACGTTTTGGAATGCAGACTTTGATGGAATGTTCTGCTGGCATCATGTTCCATTTGCAGAGCCCCTGATGTGACTAAACAGTAGAAACCCCCCACAAGTGACCCCATTTTGGAAACTGTACCCCCTAAGGAACTTATCTAGTTGTGTGGTGAGATTTTTGAACCCCCACGTGCTTCACTAAAGTTTATAATGCCCAGGCGTGAAAATAAAAAATCCTATTTTTTCCCACAAAAATGATATTTTAGTCCCCAATTTTTAATTTTCCCAAGGGTACCAGGAGAAATTGGACCCCAAAAGTTGTTGTCCAATTTGTCCTGAGTACGCTGATACCCCATATGTGGGGAGGAACTACTGTTTGGGCACACGTTGGGGCTCGAAAGGGAAGTAGTGACGTTTTGGGATGCAGACTTTGATGGAATGTTCTGCTGGCATCATGTTCCATTTGCAGAGCCCCTGATGTGACTAAACAGTAGAAACCCCCCACAAGTGACCCCATTTTGGAAACTGTACCCCCTAAGGAACTTATCTAGGTGTTTGGTGAGAAATTTGAACCCCCATGTGCTTCACTAAAGTTTATAATGCCCAGGCGTGAAAATAAAAAATCCTATTTTTTCCCACAAAAATGATATTTTAGTCCCCAATTTTTAATTTTCCCAAAGGTAACAGGATAAATTGGACATCAAAAGTTGTTGTCCAAATTGTCCTGATTACGCTGGTACGCCATATGTGGGAAAAAACTGTTTAGGCACACGTTGGGGCTCGAATGGGAAGTTGTGACGTTTTGGAATGCAGAAATTGTCTGCGGTCGTCATGTTCCGTTTGCAGAGCCCCTGATGTGCCTAAACAGTAAAAAAAAACCACAAGTGACATCATTTTGGAACCTAGACCCCCCCCCAAGGAACTTATCTAGATGTGCCCCCTTTTTGGAACTAATGTACGCTTTCTTGTAAAGTAAATTAGTAGTGCATGGAGGTGTAGTACAATCTGAAGCAATCCTTCATACACAGGCCAGGTTTTTCGGGGCAGGTGTCGCATTGATAAATGGTGTCCTTGCGTATTCCCCTTTTGTAACACACTCGGCACCTTTTTTGCGGCTTACCTTTTCTGCCGGTTGGCGGGACCACCCCCGGAAAATGCTGGCCTGGTACGATACGAGCACCTTCAGTTCCGGAAGTACTGGGGCCCTCTCCTTCCGGAGTACCAAATATCAGGGCCTTAACCACTACCTCCTGGAACTTAAGGTACGACGTATCGGTGTGGCGTGCACATCGTAACAGCAGGAAAGCGTTGAGCATTGCCATTTGTACGATGTGGACGGCCAACTTTTTGTACCACACCTTGGCCTTTCTCAAAGCACTGTATGGTTGGAGGAGTTGATCAGAGAGATCAACCCCCCCCATGCTTTTGTTGTAGCCCAGTACACAGTCCGGTTTGCAGACCTGTGTAGAGGTACCCCGTACAGTGCTGAGGGCTCTGCCATCACCATGTATGGTGGTCAAGAGAAGGACATCCCTCTTGTCCTTGTACTTGACCACCAGCAGGTGGTCGCTACATTGGGCCTTGCTCTCACCTTTTCTGAGCATCTGCCGAAGTAGCGTCTTTGGGAGGCCTCTCTGATTTTTGCGCACAGTACCGCAGGCTGCGGTACCTCGCGCAGAGAGGGATTTGTAGAGTGGGATGCTGGTATAAAAGTTATCAGTATAGAGGTGATAACCTTTATCCAGCAGTGGGTGCACCAAATCCCACACGATC
Organism: Ranitomeya imitator; assembly: GCF_032444005.1. Classification (NCBI taxonomy): domain Eukaryota; kingdom Metazoa; phylum Chordata; class Amphibia; order Anura; family Dendrobatidae; genus Ranitomeya; species Ranitomeya imitator. The sequence continues at coordinate 628,510,057 of NC_091284.1, forward strand.
TTCCCACTCACTCCCAGGACAGGAGGACACTCAGGGGGTTCAATCCTGCTGTCCTTCCCTTCATACACTCTAAACCTGTGGATGTACCCTGAGGCACTCTCACACAGCTTGTAGAGTTTGATTCCGTACCTGGCCCTTTTGTTGGGCAGGTATTGACGGAATCCGAGCCGCCCCTTAAAAAGGACCAAGGACTCATCCACGCAGATGTCCCTTTTGGGCACGTACACTTCAGAAAACTTTTTGTTGAAGTGTTCGATGACCGGCCGAACTTTGAACAGACGGTCAAAGTTGGGGTCATCTCGTGCGGGACACTGTGCATTATCGGAATAATGCAGGAATTTATGGATGGCCTCAAAACGTCTCCGAACCATGGCCATTCGGAATACTGGAGTGTTATATAAAACATCTACACTCCAATATTGCTGCATTTCTGGCTTCTTCACGATCCCCATGTGGAGGACCAGGCCCCAAAACTGCATCATTTCAACTGCGTCTACAGGAGACCAGTTGGAAAATGATGTACCGGGGTTTTGCTCCAAAAATTGACGAGCATACAAATTAGTTTGCTCCACCATGAGGTTAATAAAATCCTCAGAGAAAAAGACTTTGAAAAAGTCTGTTTCTGTGAGGCCCGTGGTGTCAAACTTGATTCCTGATTCTGCCACAAAATCAGGAATCAGTGGCTCGTAATTTTCGGGGGGCGAGGTCCATGTGGGTTCCGCAGTGGGGAGCGCTGGTTCAGGAGTGGTGGGGGCTGCCTCATCTTCTGTCCTGGGGCGTCTGCGTGGTGGTTCCGCAGGACCCGAGGAGGAAGATGAGGAGGAAGAGGAGGAGGAGGAGGAAGAGGATGAAGAATCAGAAAAGTGAAGAAAAGTGGGATCCTCTCCCTCGCTATCAGTGTCGGAGGCAAGGAAAGCATATGCCTCCTCCAATGAATAGCGCTGTTGGGACGAACGGGACGAGCGGGACATTTTTGTGTGAATATGGTGATTGGGTGCACTTTATTGATAACTGTATGTGTATGTGTGGGGGGATAGTGATTTGTGCAAACTTATCTGAAAAGAAAATGCTAAAAGGAGAAGAAAAACCTGTAAAAAGAAAAAGGCAGGCACAAACTCTGATAAGAGAACTGCGTCACTTATCAAAGTTTGGCAGCTGCGGGATGTGTGTACGGAGGTTGCGCAAAAAGGCTGAAGGGAAAAAAGCGAGCGCGAGAGTTGATCGGTGAACTGCGTCACCAATCAACGTTCGGCGGCTGTTAAATGGGCGCACGGAAGGAGGTGCAAAGGGGGGTAAAAAGAGGGGGAAGGGAGATGGGGGTGGAAGTGGGGATTGGGCAGGGATCAGTGATCAAAACGTACGGTTGTAGTCAGGTGGCGCAAAAGGGGGGTGAAAAAAAAAAAAAGGAAAACGGCAGGCACAAACTCTGATAAGTGAACTGCGTCACTTATCAAACTTTGGCGGCTGCGGAATGTGTGTACGGAGTTGGCGCAACGGGGGTGAGGGAAAAAAAGCGAGCGCGAGCGTTGATCGGTGAACTGCGTCACCAATCAACGTTCGGCGGCTGTTAAATGGGCGCACGGGAGGAGGTGCAAAGGGGGGTAAAAAGAGGGGGAAGGGAGATGGGGGTGGAAGTGGGGATTGGGCAGGGATCAGTGATCAAAACGTACGGTTGTAGTCAGGTGGCGCAAAAGGGGGGTGAAAAAAAAAAAAAAGGAAAACGGCAGGCACAAACTCTAAGTGAACTGCGTCACTTATCAAACTTTGGCGGCTGCGGAATGTGTGTACGGAGTTGGTGCAACGGGGGCGAGGGAAAAAAAGCGAGCGCGAGCGTTGATCGGTGAACTGCGTCACCAATCAACGCTCGGCGGCTACTAAATGTGCGCACGGAGGCGGCACAAATGGGGGTGGAGGGGGTAAAAAGAGGGGGAAGGGGGGATTGGGGTGGATGAACGGGGATTGGGGTGGATGAACGGGGATTGGGCACGGATGAACGGGGATTGGGCAGGGATCAGGGATAAAACTTACGTTTAGTTGTCTTCTTTCTTTAGCAGGGATTGTGGTGCTACAGGCTGCTGTGGCACCACAATACCCAGCACAGAAGGTAGATTCAGCAGAGAGATCAAGCCAGGAGATCCAGCAGTATGACCGCTCTGTAGGAATCCTCAGCTAGAATGAGGACCCTGCAGAGCGGTCATACACAGGTCAGGCAGGTGACACAGACAGGTCACAGAGCGGTCATGCTGCTGCTGTGACCTGTCATTGGTGGGATCGACCATAACATCGATCCCACCAATCAGAGCTTTCCTGGTGACCTGGCTGTGACCTGCCTAGGATCGGATCTGTTCGCGCCATCCTAGGCAGGTCACAGCCAGGTCACCTGCAGGGCACAGAGCGGTCACAGCGTGATCGCCGCTGCGCCCTGTGATTGGCGCGATCGACGATGATATCGATCGTGCCAATCGGCTCCTGCAGGCCCTGCTGGGCCTGCACTGTGTCCTATCCTAGGATCGGTGCTATTAGAGCACCGATCCACGCAGGTTCCGGCAGGGCACAGCGCGGTAATACCGCGCGGTGCCCTGCGATTGGCGCGATCGATGCGATCGGCGATCGCGCCAATCCGGGGTGTTCTTGCCGGTGCCTGGCGTTGCCAGGCACCGGACCTAGGATCGAGTACATCGGTACTCGATCCTAGCCTGTGACCTCATTGTTTCAGCCGCTCCGATTGGCTGAAACAATGAGAATGGCTGTGATTGGCTGTTCAGAATTGAACAGCCAATCACAGCGATCGAGAGGGCGGGTGGGCGGCGACAATGCCCTGGATGCCGAGGCCATCTCCCCCCAGGTGAGATGGCGTCGGAATTTTAATGCGATCACCGCGACTTAAGTCGCGGTATCGCATTAAAGGGCAGGACGTACTATCCCGTCAAGGGTCAGATAGGCCCAGGGCACCTCGACGGGATAGTACGTCCAAGGTCACAGAGGGGTTAAAAGCTGCGGCCGACCCAGGTGCATCATGGTCCTGCCTGATGTCCCACGCTGCTCCACTTCTTCATTCCGGAGCAGAGAAAGCAGCGTGCGGTGTGTCACGCCGGGGCGGACTGCAGATGATGTACTCCCAGGATCCCATGTGCTGAGCCGTGTATCTAATCCTAACCTGTGTGATACTGTCTACTGAGCCGTGTATCTAATGCTCTCCTGTGTTTGTCTGCTGAGCCATGTATCTAATCCTCTCCTGTGTGATACTGTCTGCGGAGCTGTGTATCTAAGGCCGGCTTCACACTTGCGAGTTTTACGGACGTAAGAGAGCAGAAACTACATCCGTAAAACTCGCAAAAAATACGGCACAATTATTCTCTATGCCTCTGCTCCTATCTGCCGTATTTTACTGATCAGTATTATACGGCTTTCTACGGCCATATAAAATCGCAGCATGCTGCGTTTGTCACCGTACTGCGCAAGAAATACGCCAATGAAAGTCTATGGAAGCGTGAAAAATACGGATTACACACGGACAAGCAGTGTGACTTGCGAGAAATACGCAGCGCTGTTAGAGAGAAAAGCCGGTAATTCAGTGCGGTGTACAGTAAAATCACACTGACAGCTTACAGTAGAATAGGTAGAATAAATGTGTACACATAGAATAGGTATATGTATATATATATATGTCAGTGAGACACATATATGTATATATATTAATATTTATTCCAGCGCTATACAGCTTGAAAGCCGGTAATTCAATTACCGGCTTTTTCTTTCTCCTTCCTAAAACCCGTCATGATTTGAGACATGGTTTACATACAGTAAACCATGTCTTCTCTCCATTTTTTTTGCAGATTCCACACTACTAATGTCAGTAGTGTGTATCTGCAAAATTTGGCCGTTCTAGCTCTTAAAATAAAGGGTTAAATGGCGGAAAAAATTGGCGTGTGCTCCCGCGCAATTTTCTCCGCCAGAGTAGTAAAGCCAGTGACTGAGGGCAGATATTAATAGCCTGGAGAGGGTCCATGGTTATTGGGCCCCCCCTGGCTAAAAATATCTGCCCCCAGCAGATGGAAGATGCGCCTATTCTGGCACTTGGCCACTCTCTTCCCATTCCCGTGTAGCGGTGGGATATGGGGTAATGAAGGGTTAATGCCACCTTGCTATTGTAAGGTGACATTAAGCCTAATTAATAATGGAGAGGCGTCAATTATGACACCTATCCATTATTAATCCAATTGTAGTAAAGGGTTAAATAAAACACAAACACATTATTTAAAATTATTTTAATGAAATAAAAACAATGGTTGTTGGAGTATTTTATTCTACGCACAATCCAGTCACTGAAGACCCTCGTTCTGTGAAAGAAAAAACATAATAAACCAACAATATACTTACCCTCCGCAGATCTGTAACGTCCAACGATGTAAATCCTTCTGAAGGGGTTAAAACATTTTGCAGCAAGGAGTTCCGCTAATGCAGGCTGCTCCTCGCTGCAAAACCCCGGGGAATGAGTCTAAATATAGATCAATGAGCTATATTTAGCTTCATTTGCGGTGAGGCGCCCTCTGCTGGATGTTCATAGATCGTGGGAACTTTCCTAGAAAGCCTGGGAGCTGGGAGCCAGGGAGCTTTCTAGGTAAGTTCCCACGATCTATGAACATCCAGCAGAGGGCGCCTCACCGCAAATGAAGCTAAATATAGCTCATTAATCTATATTTAGACTCATTCCCCGGGGTTTTGCAGCGAGGAGTAGCATTGCATTAGCAAAGCTCCTTGCTGCAAAATGATTTAACCCCTTCAGAAGGATTTACATCGTTGGACGTTACAGATCTGCGGAGGGTAAGTATATTGTTGGTTTATTATGTTTTTTCTTTCACAGAACGAGGGTCTTCAGTGACTGGATTGTGCGTAGAATAAAATACTCCAACAACCATTGTTTTTATTTCATTAAAATAATTTTAAATAATGTGTTTGTGTTTTATTTAACCCTTTACTACAATTGGATTAATAATGGATAGGTGTCATAATTGACGCCTCTCCATTATTAATTAGGCTTGATGTCACCTTACAATAGCAAGGTGGCATTAACCCTTCATTACCCCATATCCCACCGCTACACGGGAATGGGAAGAGAGTGGCCAAGTGCCAGAATAGGCGCATCTTCCAGATGTGCCTTTTCTGGGGTGGCTGGGGGCAGATATTTTTAGCCAGGGGGGGGGCCAATAACCATGGACTCTCTCCAGGCTATTAATATCTGCCCTCAGTCACTGGCTTTACTACTCTGGCGGAGAAAATTGCGCGGGAGCCCACGCCAATTTTTTCCGCCATTTAACCCTTTATTTTAAGAGCTAGAATGGCCAAATTTTGCAGATACACACTACTGATATTAGTAGTGTGGAATCTGCAAAAAAAATGGAGAGAAGACATGGTTTACTGTATGTAAACCATGTCTCAAATCATGTCGGGTTTTAGGAAGGAGAAAGAAAAAGCCGGTAATTGAATTACCGGCTTTCAAGCTGTATAGCGCTGGAATAAATAGTAATATATATACATATGTGTCTACTGACATATATATATATATATATATAGAGAGAGAGAGAGAGAGAGAGAGAGAGAGAGAGAATATATACAGTGGGGCAAAAAAGTATTTAGTCAGTCAGCAATAGTGCAAGTTCCACCACTTAAAAAGATGAGAGGCGTCTGTAATTTACATCATAGGTAGACCTCAACTATGGGAGACAAACTGAGAAAAAAAAATCCAGAAAATCACATTGTCTGTTTTTTTAACATTTTATTTGCATATTATGGTGGAAAATAAGTATTTGGTCAGAAACAAAATTTCATCTCAATACTTTGTAATATATCCTTTGTTGGCAATGACAGAGGTCAAACGTTTTCTGTAAGTCTTCACAAGGTTTCCACACACTGTTGTTGGTATGTTGGCCCATTCCTCCATGCAGATCTCCTCTAGAGCAGTGATGTTTTTGGCTTTTCGCTTGGCAACACGGACTTTCAACTCCCTCCAAAAGTTTTCTATAGGGTTGAGATCTGGAGACTGGCTAGGCCACTCCAGGACCTTGAAATGCTTCTTACGAAGCCACTCCTTCGTTGCCCTGGCGGTGTGCTTTGGATCATTGTCATGTTGAAAGACCCAGCCACGTTTCATCTTCAATGCCCTTGCTGATGGAAGGAGGTTTGCACTCAAAATCTCACGATACATGGCCCCATTCATTCTTTCATGTACCCGGATCAGTCGTCCTGGCCCCTTTGCAGAGAAACAGCCCCAAAGCATGATGTTTCCACCACCATGCTTTACAGTAGGTATGATGTTTGATGGATGCAACTCAGTATTCTTTTTGCTCCAAACACCACAAGTTGTGTTTCTACCAAACAGTTCCAGTTTGGTTTCATCAGACCATAGGACATTCTCCCAAAACTCCTCTGGATCATCCAAATGCTCTCTGGCAAACTTCAGACGGGCCCGGACATGTACTGGCTTAAGCAGTGGGACACGTCTGGCACTGCAGGATCTGAGTTCATGGTGGCGTGGTGTGTTACTTATGGTAGGCCTTGTTACATTGGTCCCAGCTCTCTGCAGTTCATTCACTAGGTCCCCCCGTGTGGTTCTGGGATTTTTGCTCACCGTTCTTGTGCTCATTCTGACCCCACGGGGTGGGATTTTGCGTGGAGCCCCAGATCGAGGGAGATTATCAGTGGTCTTGTATGTCTTCCATTTTCTAATTATTGCTCTCACTGTTGACTTCTTCACTCCAAGCTGGTTGGCTATTGCAGATTCAGTCTTCCCAGCCTGGTGCAGGGCTACAATTTTGTTTCTTGTGTCCTTTGACAGCTCTTTGGTCTTCACCATAGTGGAGTTTGGAGTCAGACTGTTTGAGGGTGTGCAGAGGTGTCTTTTTATACTGATAACAAGTTTAAACAGGTGCCATTACTACAGGTAATGAGTGGAGGAAAGAGGAGACTCTTAAAGAAGAAGTTACAGGTCTGTGAGAGCCAGAAATCTTGATTGTTTGTTTCTGACCAAATACTTATTTTCCACCATAATATGCAAATAAAATGTTAAAAAAACAGACAATGTGATTTTCTGGATTTTTTTTTCTCAGTTTGTCTTCCATAGTTGAGGTCTACCTATGATGTAAATTACAGACGCCTCTCATCTTTTTAAGTGGTGGAACTTGCACTATTGCTGACTGACTAAATACTTTTTTGCCCCACTGTATATATTTTTTTCTTTTTGGGACACATGGATCATTTCTATAGCGGTATGTTGGTTTTGCAAGCCTGCGAGAAAACCACGCAGTACGGATGCCATACGGATTACATACGGAGGATGCCATGCGCAAAAAACGCTGACACACCCTGCCTACAGAGGAGCTACGGACCACTATTTTCGGGACATTTCAGCGTATTACGGCCGTAATATACGGACCGTATTTTCATACGCTGAGTGTGAAGCCGGCCTAATTCTCTCCTGTGTGCCACTGTCTGCTGAGCCGTGTATCTAATCCTATCCTGTGTTTGTCAGCTGAGCTGTGGATCTAATCCTATCCTGTGTGATACTGTCTGCTGAGCCGTGTATCTAATCCTATCCTGTCACAAGGATATCGGAAGGAGATATAAAAGGGGAGACAAGGGGTGCAGAGTCAAAGTGTAGGTGTATATTCACAGCAAGAAATATATATTGTTGCACTCACCCTTTAGATGTCTTGTATGTACATTCAATTGATCCGTATGATGGATCCACGCCTTATAATATTCCGGTATGCAGCACTATTGCAGGAACAAAGCCAGCCTTGATCCAAGGATTGCATGTGAATACAATGGTTAGAGGAAAAAAAAAAATTCCTATTGGATTTTCCGATTGAAAACCTTATATCCCAATGGCCTCAATGAAACAGTTTAAAATGTATAGAGATTCGCAATGGAGAGGGGAGGAGGAGGGAGAGGGAGAAGAGGTAAATGAAAGATGAAGGGGAAAGGGAGAGAAGAAAAGAGAATAAGGAGTAAAGATTATTAAAAAAAAAAAAGTGTATCTATAATATAACGCTGGGAGCGTCACTCTGTCCAAAGCCTTTATAGACTGCGCAGGCGCAAGCGCCGGCGCAGTCTGGGCCTCACAGAGTGATGCTCCCGGGAGATAGCGGTGTGCGTTCACACTGAACTCACATCGCGATCTCCAACAGAGAAGCAGGGACCGCCAGGAGGGTGAGTAGCAGGGACCGCCAGGAGGGTGAGTATCGCCTATATTCACCTGTCCTGCGTTCCATCGCTGAGCGCTGCCATCTTCCCGGTCTTCGGCCTGTAACCTTCTGTTCAGAGGGCGCGATGACGCGCTTAATGCGCGCCGATGCCGCCCTCTGACTGAACAGTCACGGCCAGGAGACCGGGAAGATGGCGGCGCCCAGCGCTGGAATGCAGGACAGGTGAATATAGTAAGTGCTGGGGGGCCTGAGCTGGCGGCGATACCGGCACCTGACCCCCACAGCGTGCCGGTGTCCCCGCCTGCTCAGGCCCCCCAGCACTCGGCGCCGAGCGGGTCAGAGGCAGTATGGGGACGCAGGATGGAGCAGCACATAAGGATGGGGACGCAGGATGGAGCAGCACATAAGGATGGGGACGCAGGATGTAGCAGCACATAAGGATGGCGACGCAGGATGGAGCAGCACATAAGGATGGGGACGCAGGAGGGGAGCAGCACATAACAGGATGGGGACGCAGGATGGAGCAGCACATGGAAGGATGGGGGCGCAGGATGGAGCAGCACATAAGGATGGGGATGCAGGATGGAGCAGCACATAAGGATGGGGACGCAGGATGGAGCAGCACATAAGGATGGGGACGCAGGATGGGAGCAGCACATAACAGGATGGGGACGCAGGATGGAGCAGCACATGACAGGATGGGGACGCAGGATGGAGCAGCACATGACAGGATGGGGAAGCATGATGGAGCAGCACATGAAAGGATGGGGACGCAGGATGGAGCAGCACATAAGGATGGGGACGCAGGATGGGTGCAGCACATGACAGGATGGGGACGCAGGATGGGAGCAGCGCATGACAGGATGGGGACGCAGGATGGAGCAGCACATAAGGATGTGGACGCAGGATGGAGCAGCACATAAGGATGGGGACGCAGGATGGGAGCAGCACATAACAGGATGGGGACGCAGGATGGAGCAGCACATGACAGGATGGGGACGCAGGATGGAGCAGCACATGACAGGATGGGGATGCAGGATGGAGCAGCACATGACAGGATGGGGACGCAGGATGGAGCAGCACATAAGGATGGGGACGCAGGATGGGTGCAGCGCATGACAGGATGGGGACGCAGGATGGGAGCAGCGCATGACAGGATGGGGACGCAGGATGGGAGCAGCGCATGACAGGATGGGGACGCAGGATGGGAGCAGCGCATGACAGGATGGGGACGCAGGATGGAGCAGCACATGACAGGATGGGGACGCAGGATGGAGCAGCACATGACAGGATGGGGACGCAGGATGGAGCAGCACATAAGGATGGGGACGCAGGATGGGTGCAGCGCATGACAGGATGGGGACGCAGGATGGGAGCAGCGCATGACAGGATGGTGACGCAGGATGGGAGCAGCGCATGACAGGATGGGGACCCTGGATAGGAGCAGCACATGACAGGATGGGGACGCAGGATGGAGCAGCACATGACAGGATGGGGACGCAGGATGGAGCAGCACATGACAGGATGGGGACGCAGGATGGAGCAGCACATGACAGGATGGGGACGCAGGATGGGAGCAGCACATCACAGGATGGGAGCAGCGCATCACAGGATGGGGACGCAGGATGGGAGCAGCGCATGACAGGATGGGGACGCAGGATGGAGCAGCGCATGACAGGATGGGGACCCAGGATGGGAGCAGCACATGACAGAATGGAGGAGCAGGATGGAGCAGCACATGACAGGATGGGGACGCAGGATGGGAGCAGCGCATGACAGGATGGTGACGCAGGATGGAGCAGCGCATGACAGGATGGGGACGCAGGATGGGAGCAGCACATGACAGAATGGAGGCGCAGGATGGAGCAGCACATGACAGGATGGGGACGCAGGATGGAGCAGCGCATGACAGGATGGGGACGCAGGATGGAGCAGCACATGACAGGATGGGGACGCAGGATGGAGCAGCACATGATAGGATGGAGACGCAGGATGGGAGCAGCGCATGACAGGATGTGGACGCAGGATGGGAGCAGCGCATGACAGGATGGGGACGCAGGATGGAGCAGCACATGACAGGATGGGGACGCAGGATGGAGCAGCACATACCAGGATGGAGACCATATACCAATATAAATGCTCGCCACCCGGGCGTAGAACAAGTTCAATAGCTAGTATATATATGTATGTATGTGCATATAGGTATATGTATATTTTTTCCCTTCTGAATTCTGCTAAAATGCTATTTAACCCCTTCCCGACCTTTGACGCATACGCTGCGTCATGAAAGTCGGTGCCATTCCGACCCATGACGCAGCATATGCATCATGGAAAGATCGCATCCCTGCAGATCGGGTGAAAGGGTTAACTCCCATTTCACCCGATCTGCAGGGACAGGGGGAGTGGTAGTTTAGCCCAGGGGGGGTGGCTTCACCCCCCCATGGCTACGATCGCTCTGATTGGCTGTTGAAAGTGAAACTGCCAATCAGAGCGATTTGTAATATTTCACCTAAAAAAATGGTGAAATATTACAATCTAGCCATGGCCAATGCTGCAATATCATCGGCCATGGCTGGAAACACTTATGTGCACCCACCCCACCGATCGCCCCCCCAGCCCTCCGATCTGTGGTCCGCTCCCCTCCGTCCTGTGCTCCGCTCCCCCGTCCTCCTGTCTGCTCCTCCTGTGCTCCAATCACACCCCCCGTGCTCCAATCAAACCCCCCCGCACTCCGATTCCCCCCCCCCGCACTCCGATTCCCTACCCGCACAGCGATCCCCCCCGTGCTCCGATCCACCCGCCCGCACAGCGATCCCCCACTCCGTGCTCCAATCCACCCCCCCCGTGCTCCGACGCCCCCCCCCTTGCCCTGATCTCCCCCCCTTATACTTACCTAGCCTCCCGGGGTCCGTCCGTCTTCTTTCCTGGGCGCCGCCATCTTCCAAAATGGCGGGCGCATGTGCACTGCGCCCGCCGAATCTGCCGGCCGGCAGATTCATTCCAGAGTGAATTTTGATCACTGAGATAGGTTATATCTCAGTGATCAAAATAAAAAAAATAGTAAATGACCCCCCCCCCCCTTTGTCACCCCCATAGGTAGGGACAATAAAAAAAAATAAAGATTTTTTTTTTTTTCACTAAGGTTGGGGTAAGAACTAGGGTTAGGGTTAGGGTTAGGGGTAGGGTTAGGGTTAGGGGCAGGGTTAGGGGTAGGGTTAGGGTTAGGGGTAGGGTTAGGGGTAGGGTTAGGGTTAGGGTTTCGGTATGTGCACACGTATTCTGTTCCTCTGTGGATTTTTCCGCAGAGGATTTGATAAATCCACAGTGCTAAACCGCTATGGATTTACCGCGGTTTTTCTGCGCATTTCACTGCAGTTAAACAACTGCGATTTTCTATTGGAGCAGTTGTAAAACTGCTGCGGAATCCGCAGAAAGAAGTGACATGCTGCGGAATGTAAACCGCTGCGTTTCCGTGCAGTTTTTCTGCAGCATGTGTACCGCGATTTTTGTTTCCCATAGGTTTACATTGAACTGTAAACTCATGGGAAACTGCTGCGGATCCGCAGCGTTTTCCGCAGCGTGTGCACATACCTTTAGAATTAGGCTATGTGCACACGGTGCGGATTTGGCTGCAGATCCGCAGCAGTGTTCCATCAAGTTTACAGTACCATGTAAACATATGGAAAACCAAATCCGCTGTGCCCATGGTGCGGAAAATACCACGCGGGAACGCAGTGTTGTATTTTCCGCAGCATGTCAATTCTTTGTGCGGATTCCGCAGCGTTTTACACCTGTTCCTCAATAGGAATCCGCAGGTGAAATCCGCACAAAAAACACTGGAAATCCACGGTAAATCCGCAGGTAAAACGCAGTGCCTTTTACCCGCGGATTTTTCAAAAATGGTGCTGAAAATCTCATACGAATCCGCAACGTTGGCACATAGCCTTAGGGTTAGGGTTGGGTTGGAATTAGGGTTGTGGTTAGGGTTACGGCTACAGTTGGGATTAGGGTTAGGGGTGTGGGGGGTTAGGGTTGTGTTGGGGTTATGGCTACAGTTGGGATTAGCATTAGGGGTGTGGGGGGTTAGTGTTGGAGGTAGAATTGAGGGGTTTTCACTGTTTAGGCACATCAGGGGGTCTCCAAACGCAACATGGCGCCACCATTGATTCCAGCCAATCTTGTATTCAAAAAGTCAAATGGTGCTCCCTCACTTCCGAGCCCCGACGTGTGCCCAAACAGTGGTTTACCCCCACATATGGGGTACCAGCATACTCAGGACAAACTGCGCAACAATTACTGGGGTCCAATTTCTCCTGTTACCCTTGAGAAAATAAAAAATTGCTTGCTAAAACATAATTTTTGAGGAAAGAAAAATGATTTTTTATTTTCACGGCTCTGCGTTGCAAACGTCTGTGAAGCACTTGGGGGTTCAAAGTGCTCACCACATATCTAGATAAGTTCCTTGGGGGGTCTAGTTTCCAAAATGGGGTCACTTGTGGGGGGTTTCTACTGTTTAGGCACATCTGGGGCTCTGCAAACACAACGTGACGCCCGCAGACCATTCCATCATAGTCTGCATTTCAAAAGTCACTACTTCCCTTCTGAGCCCCCACGTGTGCCTAAACAGTGGTTTACCCCCACACATGGAGTATCAGCTTACTCAGGAGAAACTGGACAACAACTTTTGTGGTCCAATTTCTCCTGTAACCCTTGGAAAAATAAAATATTCTGGGCTAAAAATTATTTTTGAGGAAAGAAAACGTATTTATTATTTTCACAGCTCTGCGTTATAAACTTCTGTGAAGCACTTGGGGGTTGAAAGTGCTCACCACATATCTAGATAATTTCATTTTGGGGTCTAGTTTCCGAAATGGGGTCACTTGTGGGGGGTTTCTACTGTTTAGTCACATCAGGGGCTCTGCAAACGCAACGTGACGCCCATAGAGCATTCCATCAAAGTCTGTATTTCAAAACGTCACTACTTCACTTCCGAGCCCCGGCAAGTGCCCAAATAGTAGTTTACCCCCACATATGGGGTATCACCGTACTCAGGAGAAACTGGACAACAAATATTGGGGTCAAATTTCTCCTGTTACCCTTGGCAAAATTAAAAAATTCTGGGCTAAAAAATTATTTTTGAGGAAAGAAAACGTATTTATTATTTTCACTGCTCTGTGTTATGAACTTCTGTGAAGCACTTGGGGGTTCAAAGTGCTCAACTCACATCTAGATAAGTTCCTTTCGGGGTCTAGTTTCCAAAATGGGGTCACTTGTGGGGGGTTTCTACTGCTTAGCCACATCAGGGGCTCTGCAAACACAACGTGACGCCCGCAGAGCATTCCATCAAAGTCTGCATTTCAAAACGTCACTACTTCACTTCCGAGCCCCAGCATGTGCCTAAACAGTGGTTTACCCCCACATATGGGGTATCAGCGTACTCAGGAGAAACTGGACAACTTTTGGGGTCAAATTTCTCCTGTTACCCTTGGGAAAATAAAAAATTGCGGGCTAAAAAATCATTTTTGAGAAAAGAAATTTTTTTTTTATTTTCATGGCTCTGCGTTATAAACTTCTGTGAAGCACTTGAGGGTTCAAAGTGCTCACCACACACCTAGATTAGTTCCTTTGGGGGTCTAGTTTCCAAAATGGGGTCATTTGTGGGGGATCTCCAATGTTTAGGCACACAGGGGCTCTCCAAACGCGACATGGTGTCCGCTAATGATTGGAGCTAATTTTCCATTTAAAAAGCCAAATGGCGTGCCTTCCCTTCTGAGCCCTGCCGTGCGCCCAAACAGTGGTTTACCCCCACATATGGGGTATCTGCGTACTCAGGACAAACTGGACAACAACATTTGTGGTCCAATTTCTCCTATTACCATTGGCAAAATAGGAAATTCCAGGCTAAAAAATAATTTTTGAGAAAAGAAAAATTATTTTTTATTTTCATGGCTCTGCATTATAAACTTCTGTGAAGCACATGGGGGTTTAAAGTGCTCAGTATGCATCTAGATAAGTTCCTTGGGGGGTCTAGTTTCCAAAATGGGGTCACTTGTGGGGGAGCTCAATTGCATAGGCACACAGAGGCTCTCCAAATGCGACATGGTGTCCGCTAACAATTGGAGCTAATTTTCCATTCAAAAAGTCAAAAGGCGCGCCTTCCCTTCCGAGCCCTGCCGTGTGACCAAACAGTGGTTTACCCCCACATATGAGGTATCGCCGTACTCGGGAGAAATTGCTCAACAAATTTTAGGATCCATTTTATCTTATTGCCCATGTGAAAATGAAAAAATTGAGGTGAAAAAATTTTTTTGTGAAAAAAAAGTACTTTTTCATTTTTACGGATCAATTTGTGAAGCACCTGAGGGTTTAAAGTGCTCACTAGGCATCTAGTTAAGTTCCTTGGGGGGTCCAGTTTCCAAAATGGAGTCATTTGTGGGGGAGCTCCAATGTTTAAGCACACAGGGTCTCTCCAAACGCGACATGGTGTCCGCTAACAATGGAGATAATTTTTCATTCAAAAAGTCAAATGGCGCTCCTTCCCTTCCGAGCCTTACCATGTGCCCAAAAAGTGGTTTACCCCCACATGTGAGGTATCGGTGTACTCAGGAGAAATTGCCCAACAAATTTTAGCATCCATTTTATCCTGTTGTCCATGTGAAAATGAAAAAAATGAGGCTAAAAGAATTTTTTTGTGAAAAAAAAGTACTTTTTCATTTTTACGGATCAATTTGTGAAGCACGTGGGGGTTTAAAGGGCTCACTATGCATCTAGATAAGTTCCTTGGGGCATCTAGTTTCCAAAATGGGGTCACTTGTGGGGGAGCTCCAATTTTTAGGCACACGGGGGCTCTCCAAACGTGACATGGTGTCCGCTAAAGAGTGCAGCCAATTTTTCATTCAAAAAGTCAAATAGCGCTCCTTCCCTTCAAAGCCCTGCCGTGCGCCCAAACAGTGGTTTACCCCCACATATGAGGTATCAGCGTACTCACGACAAATTGGACAACAACTTTCGTTGTTCAGTTTCTCCTTTTACCATTGGGAAAATAAAAAAATTGTTGCTGAAATATCATTTTTGTGACTAAAAAGTTAAATGTTCATTTTTTCCTTCCATGTTGCTTCTGCTGCTGTGAAGCACCTGAAGGGTTAATAAACTTCGTGAATGTGGTTTTGAGTACCATGAGGGGTGCAGTTTTTAGAATGTTGTCACTTTTGGGTATTTTCAGCCATATAGACCCCTCAAACTGACTTCAAATGTGAGGTGGTCCCTAAAAAAAATGGTTTTGTAAATTTTGTTGTAAAAATGAGAAATCGCTGGTCAAATTTTAACCCTTATAACTTCCTAGCAAAAAAAAATTTTGTTTCCAAAATTGTGCTGATGTAAAGTAGACGTGTGGGAAATGTTATTTATTAACTATTTTGTGTCACATAACTATCTGGTTTAACAGAATAAAAATTCAAAATGTGAAAATTGCGAAATTTTCAAAATTTTCGCCAAATTTCCGTTTTTATCACAAACAAACACAGAATTTATTGACCTAAATTTACCACTAATATGAAGCCCAATATGTCACGAAAAAACAATCTCAGAATCGCTAGGATCAATTGAAGCGTTCCTGAGTTATTACCTCATGAAGGGACACTGGTCAGAATTGCAAAAAACGGCAAGGTCTTTAAGGTCAAAATAGGCTGGGTCATGAAGGGGTTAATTGTTTTATAAACATTTGTGGAAAAGATTACAGGATCCACTGTCTAAGGCCGGCTTCACACTCAGCGTATGAAAATACGGTCCGTATATTACGGCCGTAATACGCTGAAATGTCCCGAAAATAGTGGTCCGTAGCTCCTCCGTAGGCAGGGTGTGTCAGCGTTTTTTGCGCATGGCATCCTCCGTATGTAATCCGTATGGCATCCGTACTGCGTGGTTTTCTCGCAGGCTTGCAAAACCAACATACCGCTATAGAAATGATCCATGTGTCCCAAAAAGAAAAAAATATATATATATACTGTCTATCTATCTATATATATATATATATATATATATATGTCAGTAGCCACATATATGTATATATATTACTATTTTTTCCAGCGCTATACAGCTTGAAAGCCGGTAATTCAATTACAGGCTTTTTCTTTCTCCTTCCTAAAACCCAACATGATTTGAGACATGGTTTACATACAGTAAACCATGTCTTCTCTCCATTTTTTTTGCAGATTCCACACTACTAATGTCAGTAGTGTGTATCTGCAAAATTTGGCCGTTCTAGCTCTTAAAATAAAGGGTTCAATGGCGGAAAAAATTGGCGTGGGCTCCCGCGCAATTTTCTCCGCCAGAGTAGTAAAGCCAGTGACTGAGGGCAGATATTAATAGCCTGGAGAGGGTCCATGGTTATTGGCCCCCCCCTGGCTAAAAACATCTGCCCCCAGCTACCCCAGAAAAGGCACATCTGGAAGATGCGCCTATTCTGGCACTTGGCCACTCTCTTCCCATTCCCGTGTAGCGGTGGGATATGGGGTAATGAAGGGTTAATGCGACCTTGCTATTGTAAGGTGACATTAAGCCTAATTAATAATGGAGAGGCGTCAATTATGACACCTATCCATTATTAATCCAATTGTAGTAAAGGGTTAAATAAAACACAAACACATTATTTAAAATTATTTTAATGAAATAAAAACAATGGTTGTTGGAGTATTTTATTCTACGCCCAATCCAGTCACTGAAGACCCTCGTTCTGTGAAAGAAAAAACATAATAAACCAACAATATACTTACCCTCCGCAGATCTGTAACGTCCAACGATGTAAATCCTTCTGAAGGGGTTAAAACATTTTGCAGCAAGGAGCTTTGCTAATGCAATGCTACTCCTCGCTGCAAAACCCTGGGGAATGAGTCTAAATATAGATCAATGAGCTATATTTAGCTTCATTTGCGGTGAGGCGCCCTCTGCTGGATGTTCATAGATCGTGGGAACTTTCCTAGAAAGCCTGGGAGCTGGGAGCCTGGGAGCTTTCTAGGTAAGTTCCCACGATCTATGAACATCCAGCAGAGAGCGCCTCACCGCAAATGAAGCTAAATATAGCTCATTGATCTATATTTAGACTCATTCCCCGGGGTTTTGCAGCGAGGAGTAGCATTGCATTAGCAAAGCTCCTTGCTGCAAAATGATTTAACCCCTTCAGAAGGATTTACATCGTTGGACGTTACAGATCTGCGGAGGGTAAGTATATTGTTGGTTTATTATGTTTTTTCTTTCACAGAACGAGGGTCTTCAGTGACTGGATTGGGCGTAGAATAAAATACTCCAACAACCATTGTTTTTATTTCATTAAAATAATTTTAAATAATGTGTTTGTGTTTTATTTAACCCTTTACTACAATTGGATTAATAATGGATAGGTGTCATAATTGACGCCTCTCCATTATTAATTAGGCTTAATGTCACCTTACAATAGCAAGGTGGCATTAACCCTTCATTACCCCATATCCCACCGCTACACGGGAATGGGAAGAGAGTGGCCAAGTGCCAGAATAGGCGCATCTTCCAGATGTGCCTTTTCTGGGGTGGCTGGGGGCAGATGTTTTTAGCCGGGGGGGGGGGGGGGGGCAATAACCATGGACCCTCTCCAGGCTATTAATATCTGCCCTCAGTCACTGGCTTTACTACTCTGGCGGAGAAAATTGCGCGGGAGCCCACGCCAATTTTTTCCGCCATTTAACCCTTTATTTTAAGAGCTAGAACGGCCAAATTTTGCAGATACACACTACTGACATTAGTAGTGTGGAATCTGCAAAAAAATGGAGAGAAAACATGGTTTACTGTATGTAAACCATGTCTCAAATCATGTCGGGTTTTAGGAAGGAGAAAGAAAAAGCCGGTAATTGAATTACCGGCTTTCAAGCTGTATAGCGCTGGAATAAATATTAATATATATACATATATGTGTCTCACTGACATAGAATAGGTATATGTATATATATATATATATGTGTACACATTTATTCTACCTATTCTACTGTAAGCTGTCAGTGTGATTTTACTGTACACCGCACTGAATTGCCGGCTTTTCTCTCTAACAGGGCTGCGTATTTCTCGCAAGTCACACTGCTTGTCCGTGTGTAATCCGTATTTTTCACGCTTCCATAGACTTTCATTGGCGTATTTCTTGCACAGTACGGTGACAAACGCAGCATGCTGCGATTTTGTACGGCCGTAGAAAGCCGTATAATACTGATCAGTAAAATACGGCAGATAGGAGCAGAGGCATAGAGAATAATTGTGCCGTATTTTTTGCGAGTTTTACAGACGTAGTTTCTGCGCTCTTACGTCCGTAAAACTCGCAAGTGTGAAGCCGGCCTAATTTTGCAGTTTATAATATGCTTCGCATATCTATCAATTTATTCATTCATTTATTTTATTTTTATTTTTTACTTTTTATTTTTTTATTTATTTTTATTTTTTTTTCTCTCCATGCCTAACTTTTAAATTTTTAAATTTTGCTAAGACGATATGTAATTCAATTGTTTTTTAAATGCTTTTCGAAAGGATTTACTGTGTAACTTTACAATTTATAATGTATATTTTTTTACATATAATTTTTTTTTTTTTTTTTTGTTATTATACCATTATAACATTTGATACACCAGGATTGGTTTAAGATCACACTGACTTACTTGGGGTGGAGTGTTAATCCCAATTAATTCAGGCACACCCCAGCTATGTGTTAGGCCGGCTTCACACTTGCTAGTTTTACGGACGTAAGAGCACAGAAACTACCTCCGTAACACTCGCAAAACATACGGCACAATTATTCTCTATGCCCCTGCTCCTATCTGCCGTATTAAACTAATCAGTATTATACGACTTTCTACGGCCGTAGAAAATCGCAGCATGCTGCGTTTGTCACCGTAGTGCGCAAAAAAAAAGGTCAATGAAAGTCTATGGAAGCCCCAAAAATACGGATTACACACGGACCAGCAGTGTGACTTGCGAGAAATACGCAGCGCTGTTAGAGAGAAAAGCCGGCAATTCAGTGCGGTGTACAGTAAAATCACACTGACAGCTTACAGTAGAATAGGTAGAATAAATGTGGACACATAGAATAGGTATATGTATTCCTGAAGGAATTTTTTTTTCTCTAATCCTATCCTGTGTGATACTGTCTGCTGAGCCGTGTATCTAATCCTATCCTGTGTGCCACTGTCTGCTGAGCCGTGTATCTAATCCTATCCTGTGTTTGTCTGCTGAGCCGTGTATCTAATCCTATCATGTGTGAAACTGTCTGCTGAGCTGTGTATCTTATAATATCCTGTGTGATATTGTCTGTTGAGCCACGTATCTAATCCTAACCTGTGTGATAGCATCTGTTGAACCGTGTATCTAATCCTGTCCTGTGTGATACTGTCTGCTGAGCTGTGTATCTAATCCTCTCCTGTGTGATACTGTCTGCTGAGCCATGTATCTAATCCTTTCCTGTGTGATACTGTCTGCTGAGCTGTGTATCTAATCCTATCCTGTGTGATACTGTCTGCTGAGCCGTGTATCTAAACCTAACCTGTGTGATACCGTCTGCTGACTTGTATCTAATCCTATCCTGTGTGGTACTGTCTGCTGAGTGGTATCTAATGCTCTCCTGTGTGATGCTGTCTGCTGAGCTGTGTATCTAATCCTATCCTGTGTGATACTGTCTGCTGAGCTGTTTATCTAATTCTATCCTGTGTGATACTGTCTGCTGAGGTGTGTATCTAATCCTCTCCGTTGTGATACTGTCTGCTGAGCTGTGTATCTAATCTTATCCTGTGTGATACTGTCTGCTGAGCCGTGTATCTAATCCTATCCTGTGTGATACTGTCTGCTGAGCCGTGTATCTAAACCTAACCTGTGTGATACCGTCTGCTGACTTGTATCTAATCCTATCCTGTGTGGTACTGTCTGCTGAGTGGTATCTAATGCTCTCCTGTGTGATGCTGTCTGCTGAGCTGTGTATCTAATCCTATCCTGTGTGATACTGTCTGCTGAGCTGTTTATCTAATTCTGTCCTGTGTGATACTGTCTGCTGAGGTGTGTATCTAATCCTCTCCGTTGTGATACTGTCTGCTGAGCTGTGTATCTAATCTTATCCTGTGTGATACTGTCTGCTGAGCCGTGTATCTAATCCTATCCTGTGTGATATTGACTGCTGAGCTGTGTATCTAATCCTAACCTGTGTGATAGCATCTGCTGAGCCATGTATTTAATCCTATCCTGTGTGATACTGTCTGCTGAGCCATGTATCTAATCCTATCCTGTGTGATATTGTCTGTTGAGCCGTGTATCTAATCCTAACCTGTGTGATAGCATCTGCTGAGCCATGTATCTAATCCTATCCTGTGTGATACTGTCTGCTGAGCCATGTATCTAAACTTATCCTGTGTGATACCATCTGCTGAGCCGTGTATCTAATCCTATCCTGTGTAATACTGTCTGCTGAGCCGTGTATCTAATCCTAACCTGTGTGATGCCATCTGCTGAGCTGAGTATCTAATCCTATCCGGTGTTTCTGTCTACTGAGTTGTATCTAATCCTCTTCTGTGTGATCCTGTCTGCTGAGCTGTGTATCTAATCCTATCCTGTGTGATACTGTCTGCTGAGCCATGTATCTAATCCTGTCCTGTGTGATACTGTCTGCTGAGCTGTATCTCATCCTCTCCCACATGATACTGCTTGCTGAGCTGTATCTAATGCTCTCCTGTGTGATACTGTCTTCTGAGCTGTGTATCTAATCCTCTCCTGTGTGATACTGTCTGCTGAGCTGTGTATCTAATCCTATCCTGTGTGATACTGTCTGCTGAGCTGTGTATCTAATCCTAATCTGTGTGATACTGTCTGCTGATCTGTGTATCTAATCCTCCCCTGTGTGGTACCGTCTGCTGATCTGTGTATCTAATCCTCTCCTGTGTGATACTGTCTGCTGAGCTGTGTATCTAATCCTCCCCTGTGTGATACTGACTGCTGATCTGTGTATCTAATCCTATTTGTGTGATACTGTCTGCTGAGCTGTGTATCTCTTCCTCTCCCGTGTGATCCCTTGTGCTTAGCTGTATCTCATTCTCCCCTGTGTGACCCCATCCGGTGGGCACTGTGGTATAACCCCTTCTCGCTGTTTCAGTTTGGGTGGTCTTGGAGGTTGTCGCTTTTGCCGTTCTGTTCTTCTGACTGGGGGCAGATGACAGACGAGCAGGTGGAGGCTGAAGGAATATCGGACAGAGGCAACGGGCGGAGGGCGGGCGAGCAGGGTGAGTCTCCCTGGTGAAAAGAGGCTTCAGGTGACTCACCGTGGCTGTGTCTGTACTGGTATCTTGTGGCTGATCGTGTGGTGACTGGGGGCCGCATCCAACAGGGCACAGGGAGAG
This sequence comes from Ranitomeya imitator, assembly GCF_032444005.1. NCBI lineage: Eukaryota > Metazoa > Chordata > Amphibia > Anura > Dendrobatidae > Ranitomeya > Ranitomeya imitator. The sequence goes on from NC_091284.1 coordinate 628,531,649, forward strand.
GCTAGTGGGGACTAAGGGCCGCATCCAACAGGGTCCAGGGGGAGACTAGTGGGGACTGGTGGGCGCATCCAACAGGGTCCAGGGGGAGGCTAGTGGGGACTGAGGGCTGCATCCAACAGGGTCCAGGGGGAGGCTAGTGGGGACTGGTGGGCGCATCCAACAGGGTCCAGGGGGAGGCTAGTGGGGACTAAGGGCTGCATCCAACAGGGTCCAGGGGGAGACTAGTGGGGACTGGTGGGCGTATCCAACAGGGTCCAGGGGGAGGCTAGTGGGGACTGTGGGCTGCATCCAACAGGGTCCAGGGGGAGGCTAGTGGGGACTGGTGGGCGCATCCAACAGGGTCCAGGGGGAGGCTAGTGGGGACTAAGGGCCGCATCCAACAGGGTCCAGGGGGAGACTAGTGGGGACTGGTGGGCGCATCCAACAGGGTCCAGGGGGAGGCTAGTGGGGACTGTGGGCTGCATCCAACAGGGTCCACGGGGAGGCTAGTGGGGGACTGGTGGGCGCATCCAACAGGGTCCAGGGGGAGGCTAGTGGGGACTAAGGGCCGCATCCAACAGGGTCCAGGGGGAGACTAGTGGGGACTGGTGGGCGCATCCAACAGGGTCCAGGGGGAGGCTAGTGGGGCCTGGGGGCCGCATCCAAGAGAGCCCAGGGGGAGACTAGTGGAATGTATAAGCTACTGAATGATCCTGAGCTGCTGCAAAACCAAATGCCCATTTATAACATCAGGCAGCAGCTCAGGATCATCCAGTAGCTTATAAGTTTTGGTTGGGGTTTGGAAGGGCGGTGGGGAATTATTGAATCAAGTGGGTAAATATGATAGGAAACATCTTTATTATTATGGCAGTGTAATTTTTGAAAGGGGGCTGTCGGTCTATGCTCCCACAGCAGTGCACGGACTGAGCGCCGATCTCCTGACCAGCATCCTCATACGTGCTGTGAGGCTGCAAATTTCAGATCAGTAGACCTGTGGCCTGTCCATGCACCACGGTCCAAGTGCAGACCGATATTCACCAGAAGAGAAGCTTTTCCAAGAGAGGGTGGAGGAACTGTGGAAGGTTTGAGGGGTGGAGGCGGAGCTAGGGTAGAAGTGGAACTGGGGATGGAGCCTGGGCAGAGTTTCAAGGGGGCCCCAAAATTTTGACAGTATAGGGCCCTGAAATTCCTAGTGGCAGCCCTGCACCAGGAAAGTGTCCTCAATTCACCCACAGTTCAAACTGTAGCATTGCACTGCAGCAATCAGCCATGCATGACGTATCAGGGTCTGGGCCAGCATTTACAGCTTACAATTGAAAGTCAAAGTAAGACGAGGTGGGTGAGGGATTGGTGTAGGCCTGATATGCTGGGAGCCCTGATACCATATGCAACAGATCAAGCTGCTTTCATGCCGAGCCACACTCAGATGACAAAAATATCAGTTTCGTAGACTACTAGTGTCAGAAAAATCTAAGGATATTAACACGGATATTTGGCTCCAAGGAAGTGTAGGTCTGCCAGTCTCGGAGGCCTACTGCGAAAGACAATACGCACATGTTAAGGAGCTGGAACTCCTAAACCCTTCATCCAATTTTAATGTGGATACACTCAAATGAAAGCTGAAAGTCTGAACTTCAACTGCATCTGAATTGTTTTGTTTAAAATGCATTGTGGTAATGTCTATAACCAAAATTAGAAAAATGTTGTCTCTGTCCAAATATATATGGACCTAACTGTAAGTCTATGGGAAACTCGAGCATTTTTACCTCGGGCGCCCCGATGGTCTTTAGAGGGACTAGAAATTGCAGAAATCAATGAGAACAGTGTTCAAATGACATAGCAGCAGCACGGGGAAGACCCCTGGAAGCATTTCTGACTTCCAGGTCACTGCTGTGAACAATGTTGTCAGAATCTTATGCCACCTTTACAGACTCACAATAAAACATACAAAAACAAAAACAAAATGACACGGCAAGGAAGGACCTACCGACAATCTGCAAGGACTTTGAAGAGTTGGGGAAGAAAGTAAAGGAACTGGATGCACAGGTAGTTTTTTCTTCTATCCTTCCAGTAGATGGGCATGGCACCAGGAGATGGAACAGGATCCTTGATGCAAACAACTGGCTAAGACGATGGTGCAGACAACAAGGATTTGGATTCCTGGACCACGGTGTGAATTACTGGCATGATGGACTCCTCGCCAGAGACGGACTACACCTCAACAAACCTGGGAAACACACATTCGCCAGAAGACTCGCTACACTCATCAGGAGGGCGTTAAACTAGAAGAAGAGGGGACGGGAAGAAAAACATTAGACTCGAACAAAGACGACCCAGGAAAACATACTCAGAAGGGAGGTAAGAACATTTCTAAAACAATCCACAGTGAGGAGATTGGAACAAAACAAAATCCTCTAAACTGCATGCTCGCAAACGCCAGAAGCCTGACAAACAAGATGGAAGAACTAGAAGCAGAAATATCTACAGGTAACTTTGACATAGTGGGAATAACCGAGACATGGTTAGATGAAAGCTATGACTGGGCAGTTAACTTACAGGTTTACAGTCTGTTTAGAACGGATCGTAAAAATCGGAGAGGAGGAGGGGTTTGTCTCTATGTAAAGTCTTGTCTAAAGTCCACTTTAAGGGAGGATATTAGCGAAGGGAATGAGGATGTCGAGTCCATATGGGTTGAAATTCATGGAGGGAAAAATGGTAACAAAATTCTCATTGGGGTCTGTTACAAACCCCCAAATATAACAGAAAGCATGGAAAGTCTACTTCTAAAGCAGATAGATGAAGCTGCAACCCATAATGAGGTCCTGGTTATGGGGGACTTTAACTACCCGGATATTAACTGGGAAACAGAAACCTGTGAAACCCATAAAGGCAACAGGTTTCTGCTAATAACCAAGAAAAATTATCTTTCACAATTGGTGCAGAATCCAACCAGAGGAGCAGCACTTTTAGACCTAATACTATCTAATAGACCTGACAGAATAACAAATCTGCAGGTGGTTGGGCATTTAGGAAATAGCGACCACAATATTGTGCAGTTTCACCTGTCTTTCACTAGGGGGACTTGTCAGGGAGTCACAAAAACATTGAACTTTAGGAAGGCAAAGTTTGAACAGCTTAGAGATGCCCTTAATCTGGTAGACTGGGACAATATCCTCAGAAATGAGAATACAGATAATAAATGGGAAATGTTTAAGAACATCCTAAATAGGCAGTGTAAGCGGTTTATACCTTGTGGGAATAAAAGGACTAGAAATAGGAAAAACCCAATGTGGCTAAACAAAGAAGTAAGACAGGCAATTAACAGTAAAAAGAAAGCATTTGCACTACTAAAGCAGGATGGCACCATTGAAGCTCTAAAAAACTATAGGGAGAAAAATACTTTATCTAAAAAACTAATTAAAGCTGCCAAAAAGGAAACAGAGAAGCACATTGCTAAGGAGAGTAAAACTAATCCCAAACTGTTCTTCAACTATATCAATAGTAAAAGAATAAAAACTGAAAATGTAGGCCCCTTAAAAAATAGTGAGGAAAGAATGGTTGTAGATGACGAGGAAAAAGCTAACATATTAAACACCTTCTTCTCCACGGTATTCACGGTGGAAAATGAAATGCTAGGTGAAATCCCAAGAAACAATGGAAACCCTATATTAAGAGTCACCAATCTAACCCAAGAAGAGGTGCGAAACCGGCTAAATAAGATTAAAATAGATAAATCTCCGGGTCCGGATGGCATACACCCACGAGTACTAAGAGAACTAAGTAATGTAATAGATAAACCATTATTTCTTATTTTTAGTGACTCTATAGCGACAGGGTCTGTTCCGCAGGACTGGCGCATAGCAAATGTGGTGCCAATATTCAAAAAGGGCTCTAAAAGTGAACCTGGAAATTATAGGCCAGTAAGTCTAACCTCTATTGTTGGTAAAATATTTGAAGGGTTTCTGAGGGATGTTATTCTGGATTATCTCAATGAGAATAACTGTTTAACTCCATATCAGCATGGGTTTATGAGAAATCGCTCCTGTCAAACCAATCTAATCAGTTTTTATGAAGAGGTAAGCTATAGACTGGACCACGGTGAGTCATTGGACGTGGTATATCTCGATTTTTCCAAAGCGTTTGATACCGTGCCGCACAAGAGGTTGGTACACAAAATGAGAATGCTTGGTCTGGGGGAAAATGTGTGTAAATGGGTTAGTAACTGGCTTAGTGATAGAAAGCAGAGGGTGGTTATAAATGGTATAGTCTCTAACTGGGTCGCTGTGACCAGTGGGGTACCGCAGGGATCAGTATTGGGACCTGTTCTCTTCAACATATTCATTAATGATCTGGTAGAAGGTTTACACAGTAAAATATCGATATTTGCAGATGATACAAAACTATGTAAAGCAGTTAATACAAGAGAAGATAGTATTCTGCTACAGATGGATCTGGATAAGTTGGAAACTTGGGCTGAAAGGTGGCAGATGAGGTTTAACAATGATAAATGTAAGGTTATACACATGGGAAGAGGGAATCAATATCACCATTACACACTGAACGGGAAACCACTGGGTAAATCTGACAGGGAGAAGGACTTGGGGATCCTAGTTAATGATAAACTTACCTGGAGCAGCCAGTGCCAGGCAGCAGCTGCCAAGGCAAACAGGATCATGGGGTGCATTAAAAGAGGTCTGGATACACATGATGAGAGCATTATACTGCCTCTGTACAAATCCCTAGTTAGACCGCACATGGAGTACTGTGTCCAGTTTTGGGCACCGGTGCTCAGGAAGGATATAATGGAACTAGAGAGAGTACAAAGGAGGGCAACAAAATTAATAAAGGGGATGGGAGAACTACAATACCCAGATAGATTAGCGAAATTAGGATTATTTAGTCTAGAAAAAAGACGACTGAGGGGCGATCTAATAACCATGTATAAGTATATAAGGGGACAATACAAATATCTCGCTGAGGATCTGTTTATACCAAGGAAGGTGACGGGCACAAGGGGGCATTCTTTGCGTCTGGAGGAGAGAAGGTTTTTCCACCAACATAGAAGAGGATTCTTTACTGTTAGGGCAGTGAGAATCTGGAATTGCTTGCCTGAGGAGGTGGTGATGGCGAACTCAGTCGAGGGGTTCAAGATAGGCCTGGATGTCTTCCTGGAGCAGAACAATATTGTATCATACAATTATTAGGTTCTGTAGAAGGACGTAGATCTGGGGATTTATTATGATGGAATATAGGCTGAACTGGATGGACAAATGTCTTTTTTCGGCCTTACTAACTATGTTACTATGTTACTATGTAAAATGGATTTTCCTGGGAAGTATGATAAGAAACATCCTTTGCAGGGTAACAACTTTGCAGGGTAATGACTCAAGGAGTCCTTGAAAAAGCCATGCTGGTGAAACATATGTTGGAATTGGAGTCCTGGGGAGTCACGGATCATTGGTAATTTGGTATTTATATCCCCCACTACATCACTTATGTGCTTTATTCAGTCTTTTTAGTCTGCCTACAGATTTGCACTATATGAGGATTATTTGGGGTGGTATTTATATATGTATATGCTATGGGATCCGTGCCTCTAATTATGTATTTAATATCTTTTTGTACTATGGCATTTTTCATGATATTTGCTGTCAGTTTCTCCTTGCATTTAACATTGTAATAAACAAAATTATTTCAAGTCTCTGCTTTTTTGGATTCTGTATATTCACTTTTTGAGTAGGTTTTATGTTGTATTTATAATTAATATAATTTATTTTCTTTGGTGAGTTGTTCTCACTGTGTGGTTGGTTTGGTGTTCCCATTATTAAACATTGGGTCTCCTATACTGTTATTGCCTATGCAGTGAGTGACAGGGCTGCCAAAAATTAGGACGCACCCTAATACCCCTTTGAAGAGACATACAGGAGGGTCTCCTGAAAACAATGTTCCCATTATTAAAAAGTGGTTCTCACATACTGTTTGCCTATGCAGTGAATGCAAGGTCTGCCCCAAATTTGGACGCACCAAAATACCCCTTTGAAGAGACATACAGGAGGGCCTCCTGAAAACAATGTTCTCATTATTATAAAGTGGTTCTCACATACTGTTTGCCTATGCAGTGAATGCGAGGTCTGACCCAAATTTGGATGCACCCCAAAAACCCTTTGAAGAGGCGTACAGAAGGGCCTCCTGAAAACACTGTTCCCATTATTAGGAATTTGGTCCTCCCATACTGTTTGCCTATGCATAGAATGCAAGACCTGCCCTGCACCAAATTTAGACACACCCCAATAACCCTTTGAAGAGATGTACAGTTGGGCCACCTGAAAGCAATGTTCCCATTATTAGGAAGTTGGTACTCCCATACTGTTTAATTATGCATTGAATGCAAGGCCTGCCCTGCACCAAATTTAGATGCACACCAATACCCTTTGAATACATGTACAGGAGGGCCTCCTGGAATCCATGTTTATATTATTAGGAACTTGGTCCTCCTATACTGCTTGCCTATGCATTGAATGGAACACCGCCCCAAATTTGCATGCACCCCAATAACCCTTTGAAGAGACTTACAGGAGGACCACCTGAAAGCAATGTTCCCATTATTAGGAAGTTGGTACTCCCATACTGTTTGCCTATGCAGTGAATTGCAATGTTGAGACTGAAGAACTGTCAGTGGAGAATTGCAATGTTGATGCTGAAAAACCTGCAGTGGAGAATTGCAGTGTTGAGGCTGAAGAACATGCAGTGGAGAGTTGCAGTGTTGAGGCTAAAGAACCTGCAGTGTTGAGGCTGAAGAACCTGCAGTGGAGAATTGCAGTGTTGAGGCTGAAGAACATGCAGTGGAGAGTTGCAGTGTTGAGGCTAAAGAACCTGCAGTGTTGAGGCTGAAGAACCTGCAGTGGAGAATTGCAGAGTTGAAGCTGAATAAACTGCAGTGGAGAATTGCAGTGTTGGAGCTGAAGAACCTGCAGTAGAGAATTGCAATATTGAAGCTGAAGAACCTGCACTGAATTGCAGTGTTGAGGTTGAAAAACCTGCAGTGGAGAATTGCAGTGTTGAGGCTGAAGAATATGCAGCGTAAAATTGCAGTGTTGAGGCTGAAGAACCTGCAGTGGAGAATTGCAGTGGTGAGGCTGAAGACCCTGCAGTGGAGAATTTCAATGTTGAAGTTGAGGAAACTGCAGTAGATAATTGCATTGTTGAAGCTGAATAGCATGCAGTGGAGAACTGCATTTTTGAGACTGAAGAATCTACAATGGAGAATTGTAACGTTGATGCTTTCCTGACGGGGTTTGAAAGGGTTGCCGAGAGGGAGAAACTCCTGCAAAAGCAGTGGGCACAAGAACTGGCACCATACTGGAAACCCAGAAAGCTTACTATGATTTGGCTTTGCAGGATGCTATAGAGTATGGCAAGCTAAAAATGGAAATTCTTGCATACTTGGTGGTAACAATGACTCTCAGGCCATAGCGGGTTCTCCATTGGGTGAAGACAAACCACCGGGATCCCAAATGTTTGACCTGTTGCACCTGGTCCAGAAGTGGCTGCAGCAAGAGTCCTCTATGACTGCGCAGATGGCAGAATGGGTGGTGATGGACCAGTTTGTACACTCCCTGCCGAGGCCCGGACAGACTTGGGTTGCCCAGGGTGATCCCTGGAATGCCGATGAACTGGTCGGACTGGTCGAAAGATACCAAGGGATGGAAGATTCCATGGGAAAGCAGCCCAATCCCTACTGGGGGTACCAACATGGGGCGGATGCCCAAAAGGGGTTGGGGCGCCCATACTGTTTGCCTATGCAGTGAATGCAAGAGCTGCCACAAATTTGTATGCACCCGAATACACCTTGGAATAGAAGTGGAGGAGGGCCTCATGAAATCAATTTCCCATTATTAGGAAGTGGGTCTCCCATACTGTTTGACTATGCAGTGAATGCAATGACTGCCCAAAATTTGGATGCACCCCAATACCCCTTTGACAAGATGTACAGGAGGGCCTAATGAAATCAATGTTACTATTATTAGGAAATGGGTCTCCCATAGTTTTTGCCTATGCAGTGAATGCAAGGGCAGCCAAAAATTTGGGCACACCTCAATACCCCTTTGACGAGATGCGGAGGAGGGCCTCATAAAAAATGTTCCCATTAGCAAGGAGCGAGTCTCCTATACCTGTAATGCCCATGGACTAAGTGTATGGGCTGACACACATTTGCCCCTGGGGTGCATACATGAATATACTATATAACCATTTTTTTTGGTGCGGGCATCATAAACACCATTTAAAAAAATTATGTGGGTGTTTCTTCAGACCACGGTCACCCTGGTGATCTCATGGTGTAGGATGAGGATGATGAGAAGGAGAAGGACAACAGCAAATAGCCAAAATCAGGAAGCATATACCCATGTGTGGTCGTGAAGAGGTGCATGGGAATAGACCTCCCAAAAAAAGACACTGGATTTGAGTTTATGTTACGCTGCTATTATTTGGTGATGTTGAGAAGTCAGGCCTAATCCTGTCCTTGTTCATTTTTATAAGAGTCAACCGGTCAGCATTTTCAGTTGTCAGGCAAATGCGCTTATCAGGTATAATTCCATCAACGCCATGAAAAACCCAATCTGGCAAAGCGCTAGCGGCAGGGCAGGCCAGGACCTCCCAGGTGTAAAGAGCCAGTTCATGCCATGTGTCCAGCTTGGATACCCAATAATTATAAGGCAGAGGAATTATGGAGGACTTTGGTACGGTCAGCAAGGTACTCCCTCAGCATCTCCCCAAATTTTGCACTCCGTGTGAGAGTACCCCGCGCCTCAGGGCCAATGCGATAGGAGGAAAATCTCTCCCAGAACTTTGCCAGTGTTCCCCTGCCTCTGCTGGATGGGAGTTGTGTCTCTCTCGCATGTACTCCTTGGTTGTCCAGCGAACTGTGACCTCTGCCTCCAGCATTTTCAGATAGGATTTTTTTAAATAATTCTGGAACAAGGGCCCTCTGGTACTGCTCCATTTTCATAGTCCTGTCTGTCTCTGGAATAAAAGATAAAAAGTGCTCCTTGTAGCGTGGGTCTAGAAGTTTCACCAACCAGTAATGACTGTCACCCAAAATTTTGAGAACGCAATGGTCATAGGAAAGGCAGCGCAACATAAACTCAGCCATGTGTGCCAGACTGCTATAAGGCAAGACTTCCATGTCCTCACCAACAGGACATCTAACCATGCTCTCCTCCTCTTTCTCTTCATTCCCCTGTCCTAAGGCCATTCACTCTGAACAGACGGTATGACAGTTGTGCTTGTAGTACCGACTATAGCATATGAAATTACCTCCTGTTCTTCCTCCTCCTCCTCTTCTTCATTGTCACCCAATCCACGTTGGGATGAGATGAGGCAGGGCTGTGTGTAATCACCCTGTATGGTTCCTTGCTCCATCGTGCTCCACCTGCAATTCATCCTCTGGATTGTGAGCAGAGAACACACAGAAGTGAGACGGTGATGCTGATTTTGGCATCATCGCCGCTCACCATTTTGGTGGAGTCCTCAAAGTTTTGGAGAATGGTACATATGTTAGACATCCAGAAGCACTCCTGAGGTCTTATGTGTGGAGTCTGAACTGAATACTGACAGCCTTGTTGATGCTGTTAGTCAACAACTGCCCTCTTCTGCTCACTAATCCTCACTAATCCTTTCCAACATCTGCAGTGTATAGTTCCAAAGCGTGGAGACATCACACAACAGTCGGTGAGCCGAAAGCTGCAAATGCTGCTGAAGCACCGCAAGGGCAGCGGAATCTGTAGCTGACTTCCTAAAATGGGCACACAGGAGGCATACTTTGGCAAGCAACTCTGGCAGCTCCGGGTAGGTTTTGTGAAACTGCTGAACCACGAGGTTAAGCACATTGGCCAGGCATGTGTGAGCTCGTCTCGCCTTAGAGCTGCAACCAGGTTCCGGCCATTGTCACACAACCATGCCTGGCTGTAGGACCAGCGGTGTCAGCTACAGATCTGCCTGATCTTTCAGAGCTGCCCACAACTCTTCAGCATTGTGCAGTTTGTCACCTAAGCATATTAGCTTCAGCTCAGCCAATTGCTGCTTAGCTGAGGCAGCGCTGCAGTGCTTCCAGCTTGTGACAGATGTGGTCATTTCGGAGATGGAGGCTTACGAGCAGGAGGAGGAGGTGTAGGAGCTGTAGACTGTAGGGGCAACCCTGATTGACATAGGGCCCGCAATCCTCAGCCTCGGGAAGACGTGTTCCATCCCAAGGTAAGACTGGGTCCCAGCTTCCACTATGTTAACCCAGTGTGCCATCAGCAAAATGTACCATCCCTGCCCACAAGCACTGGTCCATATGGCTGGGGTTATGTGGACTTTCCCAGTAACTGCATTATTGAAGGCACAGCTAATGTTGTGGGACATGCGCTTGTTTTAAGCATGGAATGGACACTGGGAGAAATAGTGGCGGCTGGGGACCGAGTACCAAGGGAAAGCCGCCGCCAATCAGGTTGTGGAAAGCTTCTGTCTCCACGAGCCTAAAGTTCAACATTTTGAGCGCAAACCGTCATGAAATGTGTGAATTTAGTAGTGTGGCCTGTTGGGCGTTGGCTGCGTATTTGTGCTTGGGTTCCAAGGACTGGTATATGGACAACTGAACGCTGCATTGGGACAAGGATTTGGATGTGCTTGCTGATGGTGCTAGTTGAGTGTATGCAATTACAGGTGCAGGGCAGGAGGCACCTTCGCGTGCACCATGGACAGGGGATTGGCTTGCATGCAAAATAGCGGAAGAAGCAGTGGTGTCACCCACAGACACTGTTCCTGAACTTTGGGGTTTGGCCCACAAAGTCGCATGCTTTGCTGCCATGTGTCTGATCATGCTGGTGGTGGTCAGGCTGATAGTTTGGCTACCACTGCTGATGCTAGCCTGGCAGGTAGTGCAAATGGCCTTATTGGGGTTATCAGCAGAGTCTTTTAAAAGCAACCAGACTCTGGAAGACCTAACAATTGGACTGGCAACTTCCATCATGTTGGTGTTACAAGGAACAGTTGCCTGCCTTCTGCCTTCGGCCACCACACTGCTTCTTCCTGCTTGTTGGGGTGCTACACCTCCTTCCATCTGTGTGCTGCTGTCCTATCTCTGCATGTCCTGCTGAGAGCTTGAGTCAGGTATTATATCATCCACAACTTCGTCCTCCACTTCTGCACCCTGGTCCTCCTCCAGACTTTCTGACAATTGTGTCTCATCATTGTCCACCTCTTGTGACACTTTCCCACCGTCACCTACGTGTGCCCGTGGCTGCTCCAATATTTGGGCATCGCTACATGCAATCTCCTCTTGGCCAGCTTCAAGTGGACCGGGCGACAGGCCCGAATCTATAAATGTAAAAGTGAACATTTCTTTGGAGTGTCCAAGTGTGGGATCGGTTGTCTCCGAGCACTCAGCATGGTGGGAGGAAGGAGAATAAGGGTGAGGAATATGCAGTCCAAACTCACAGCTACCCAGACTTGACCATGTGGAAGATAGAGTGGGGATGGTGCTGGCGGCGAAGTGACTGGAAGCATTGTCCGCTATCCAACCAACAACCTTTTGACACTGCTCTGGGTTCAAGAGTGGTGTGCTTCTGCGGTCCCCTAGTAACTGGAACAGGAAAGTCAGGCGAGAAGATGTGTGTGCTTTTTGTGGCACATTTCAGCTTGCCCACGGCTTCGGCCTCTACATGCACCATCGCCATCACATCCACTTCCCCAATTGCCACGCAACTTGCCCATTTTAAGTGGAGACCAATATTTTCAATGTTCACTGCAAATGGCTGAATTTGGAGCTAACTTATATGTGATACGTGTGAGGGAAAATCCCAGTTTAAAAAATCTGGCCTGTAGCTAACAATTTTTTTTAAATCAAACTGGTGTCAATAACTTGCCTAAGACACTGCAACAAAATTTAAATGGAGGCCTAAAATGGCACAATTTTTTTTTTTTTCTATCAATTAGTGTTTATTGAAGATTTCCAAAACAATACAGTGCAATGAAACAGTAATAACAGTAACAGAGGTCAACTAAAAATGACCAGAAATAAGGAAGGAGAAAAACCAAACCAATCAGAAAGGAAGAATTAGGGGAGAAAGGCGGGGGGAGGGATAGGTACAGTAGGGGGAATGGGGGGGGGGGGAGGAAAGGAGTATAAGCATTCACAAGACATTATCTAGCAATTCAGTTATAGACAAGGGGTCCTGGCAAACTATGGCAGAATAAGAATATTACAAACACAAAAACAGACATGTCAATTATGCTTACTTATTCCCACTCAAGTAAATGATCAAACAAGGTGGTTCGGGTCAATAGAGGAATGACCACTATGTAACCATGGGTGCCAAATATTTTGTCTTTTGGTTTTGGCAGTCATGGAGTGAGCCAAAGCGAGTTCATATTGGCAGTGGACATTAAGTTTATTAATTAATTCACTAATATTGGGAGGATTAGTGTCTTTCCATCTTGAGGCGACTAATAACCTGGCAGCTATTAGAATATGTGATAGTGTACCTCGAAGTATGTGTGGAATGTCCTCCAGGCCGATGTGAAGAATGGCCTGCCTAGGTGACATAGTCAGCTGGATCCCCAAGACCTGTGCAATTAAAAGGTCCATATCTCTCCACCAGGGCTGAAGAATTGGCACGACCACCAGGTGTGTTCCAGAGTTCCCCTGTGACCGCACCCCCTCCAGCATTTGTCCGACCCGGTAGGGTCATAGTGAGCCACCTGAACCGGATATTGATACCATCTAAGGTATACTTTTTTCAATTGTTCGAGATGATTGACACAGGCTGATACCCGTAATTAGAGTTGAGCGACCTTGACCTTTTTAGAGTCGAGCCGGGTTTCGCGAAACCCGACTATCTCAAAAGTCGGGTCGAGTGAAATCGGCCGATTATGACGTAAAGTCGGGATCGACCGAAACACGAAACCCAATGCAAGTCAATGGGGCAGCATAGTCGGCAGTGAGTGGGGGCCAGGAAAACACCTAGAGTGCCCATTTTAATGTCAAAACCATCCATTCTTCTTAATGAAGCTTGTCAAGCGTAATTTACCTTATAATAATTGGAAGGCATTTGAAATTGGGGGTCATTTGGCTAAAGTTGTGGTGGGTAGGGCTGGTTCAAGTAATTAGTGGGCCCAGGAAATCTGGACCACGTCACGGCAGTGGAGCAGGGAGAGGTAAGTATTTCAACTTTGCAAGTGCTGTGAACCTGAGCAAGCAGGGGGGCCCACTCGTTGGCATTGGCACTGGCACAGGGCCCCTCAAAGTACAGCGGTGTGTTTGCACGGCGGGGGCGCCTCCCACCGGCAGCAACACTTTTGCGTACCATGGGAGGCCCTGTGCCAGTGACGTCGCCAACTAGTATTCCTCCCCCCACCTGATGAAGGAACCTGCACTTTCATCTGCACCTTCCTGTTTGTCCCCGTGTAAGGTGGTATGGTATGCGGGAAGGGGGACCTGACTTTCAGCAGGGTCACAATCTTGCAGTGTAGCGTGCACGGGAAATGTTGCGTTATGGGTCAATGTACCAGCAGACTCATCTATCACTGGCTGGGCAATGGGCAGGATGAGGAGGAAACACAGATATAGGCCCAAAGAATAAAGTGGGCTAAATGCAGTTCAAAATTGGTAACACAGGACTAATCAGGGGGCATTGCAGTGGAGGACAACTGGAATGAGAGGCTGACACAGAGAGTAGGCCCAAATCAGTAAGTAGTCGAAATGCAGTTCAAAATTGGCAACAGTAGTAAACAGGCGGCACAGCTTTGTTCAGTGGAGGAGAACAGCAAGGAGTGGCAGACACCGATAGTAGGCCCCAACCCAACTAGTAGGCCAAATGCAGTCTAACATTAACAACTACTTAACGAGCGCCTGAAAACGGAATTTCAGGACAGGAAACCAGGAGAACAGCAAGAAGCGGCAGACACCGATAGTAGGCCCCAAACCAACTAGTACGCCAAATGCAGTTGTTCCGTTTAACCACAATTTAATGAGAGCCTGAAGATAGAAGTTCAGGAAAGGCAACCTGGAGAACACCTTGGAGTGGAACACACCATCTCTCTACACCCCATACCCAATTTGTAGGTCTAATGCAGCGTAGTTTCCAACAACTACTAAACAAGAGCATGATGATTGAAGCATTGGCGAGGAAACCTGGGGAACACCTTGGAGTGGAACACACCATCTCTCTACACCCCATACCCAATTTGTAGGCCTAATGCAGCATAGTTTCCAACAACTACTAAACGAGAGCATGATGATCGAAGCATTGGCGAGGAAACCTGGGGAACACCTTGGAGTGGAACACACCATCTCTCTACAGTGGAACACACCATCTCTCTACACCCCATACCCAATTTGTAGGCCTAATGCAGCGTAGTTTCCAACAACTACTAAACGAGAGCCGGAAGATCGAAGCAATGGAGAGGAAACCTGGGGAACACCTTGGAGTGTAACACACCATCTCTCTACACCCCATACCCAATTTGTAGGCCTAATGCAGCGTAGTTTCCAACAACTACTAAACGAGAGCCGGAAGATCGAAGCTCAGGAAAGGCAACCTGGAGAACACCTTGGAGTGGAACACACCATCTCTCTACACCCCATACCCAATTTGTAGGCCCAATGCAGCGTAGTTTCCAACAACTACTAAACGAGAGCCGGAAGATCGAAGCAATGGAGAGGAAACCTGGGGAACACCTTGGAGTGTAACACACCATCTCTCTACACCCCATACCCAATTTGTAGGCCTAATGCAGCGTAGTTTCCAACAACTACTAAACGAGAGCCGGAAGATCGAAGCTCAGGAAAGGCAACCTGGGGAACACCTTGGAGTGTAACAAACCCTCTCTCTACACCACGGAAGGGCTGATTCTTAGGAAGGAAGGCTGTCGGAAAGAAGCAGGGCGCGTCCGAGGGTGATTATATTCTTATTAGGTATATACTCACCCTCGGACGCGCCCTGCTTCTTTATTTGTAATGAATGTTTATTTGCAATGTGGTTTTGACTTACTCTATTTTTTTGGTAAATAATGATTTTATTATTTTCATTGTTTTGCATCTTCTTGGCAATAATATAAAGAAGACGCGACAGGACAACACTCGGTGGATGCCATATCTGTGTTTAAAATTGAAAAAACCTTTCAGTTAACTACTTGCAGGAGAAAGTTATTGTAGCTGGTGGCCATTTTTAGTACTGTACCAGATTTTTGTTGTATGTGTTTGTTTTTAATGTTAAAATGTCTGCATTTGATATCTCTCCAGTATTTTCTTTTTTATAAGCAAAATACTTATTTTTATATTTTCTGATGTTGGTTCCAGGGGTACACGGGCAGCAGTGGTGTGGTCAGTGGAGGCCTAGTGGAAGGAGTGACCGCAGACAGGCATCGAAGCCTAAAATAATAACACATGGCTGTAGGCAATTTTAAAATGGTTCCAGGGGTACACGGGCAGCAGTGGTGTGGTCAGTGGAGGCCTAGTGGAAGGAGTGACCGCAGACAGGCATCGAAGGCCTAAAATAATAACACATGGCTGTAGGCAATTTTAAATTGGTTACAGGGGTACACGGGCAGCAGTGGTGTGGTCAGTGGAGGCCTAGTGGAAGGAGTGACCGCAGACAGGCATCGAAGGCCTAAAATAATAACACATGGCTGTAGGCAATTTTAAATTGGTTCCAGGGGTACACGGGCAGCAGTGGTGTGGTCAGTGGAGGCCTAGTGGAAGGAGTGACCGCAGACAGGCATCGAAGGCCTAAAATAATAACACATGGCTGTAGGCAATTTTAAATTGGTTACAGGGGTACACGGGCAGCAGTGGTGTGGTCAGTGGAGGCCTAGTGGAAGGAGTGACCGCAGACAGGCATCGAAGGCCTAAAATAATAACACATGGCTGTAGGCAATTTTAAATTGGTTACAGGGGTACACGGGCAGCAGTGGTGTGGTCAGTGGAGGCCTAGTGGAAGGAGTCACCGCAGACAGGCATCGAAGGCCTAAAATAATAACACATGGCTGTAGGCAATTTTAAATTGGTTCCAGGGGTACACGGGCAGCAGTGGTGTGGTCAGTGGAGGCCTAGTGGAAGGAGTGACCGCAGACAGGCATCGAAGGCCTAAAATAATAACACATGGCTGTAGGCAATATTGAATTGGTTCCAGGGGTACACGGGCAGCAGTGGTGTGGTCAGTGGAGGCCTAGTGGAAGGAGTGACCGCAGACAGGCATCGAAGGCCTAAAATAATAACACATGGCTGTAGGCAATTTTAAATTGGTTCCAGGGGTACACGGGCAGCAGTGGTGTGGTCAGTGGAGGCCTAGTGGAAGGAGTGACCGCAGACGGGCATCGAAGGCCTAAAATAATAACACATGGCTGTAGGCAATTTTAAATTGGTTACAGGGGTACACGGGCAGCAGTGGTGTGGTCAGTGGAGGCCTAGTGGAAGGAGTCACCGCAGACAGGCATCGAAGGCCTAAAATAATAACACATGGCTGTAGGCAATTTTAAATTGGTTACAGGGGTACACGGGCAGCAGTGGTGTGGTCAGTGGAGGCCTAGTGGAAGGAGTGACCACAGACAGGCATCGAAGGCCTAACATAACAAAAATGTCAATACAATGGTATTGTCAGTGGCAGGCATTGAAGGATGTCAGCGCATAGACTAAACATTGGTGGAGCTGTGAGATAATTTTGCAAGTGGTAGAGCACTGTTTGAGCTGGGGTGGGGGGAAACTGTCTTGTGGCCGGCGGTACAGGCCCAGGGCCCCTCATATTACAACGGTGTGTCTGACGTTGGGTGCGCACCACCACCGCCAGAGACACTTTATTGTACTAGGAGGGACCCAGTGGCAGTGCCGTCGACCAAAAGCGGGCTCGCCCACCTCTTCAGACAAACTGCACTCTCACGGGTGCGGTCGCCAAGTGTCGATACCACGGCCCCGTGTGGGGAGTTTGGCCATTTAGTGAGGTGTAAACATGTCGTATGCTGGACAATCAGGTGCAGAAAATTACGAGATTGGAAAAGGCATTCAGAATAGTCCACAGGCAAGACCTTTTCATAGGAAAGCTAGTTGTCAGCCGGGCAAGGTGGGGCAAAAGATTTCGAAATCCAGTTGTGGTTCATTTTAATGAAGGTTAGATCATCTACATTTTGGGTAGCCAGACGAGTCCTTTTTTCTGTTAGTATTGAACCTGCAGCACTGAATACTCTTTCTGATAGGACACTAGCTGCCGGGCAAGCAAGCTCCTGCAATGCATATTCTGCCAATTCTGGCCAGGTGTCTAATTTTGATGCCCAGTAATCAAATGGGAATGACGGTTGAGGGAGAACATCGATAAGGGATGAAAAATAGTTTGTAACCATACTGGACAAATGTTGTCTCCTGTCACTTTGAATTGATGCTGCAGTACCTGTCCTGTCTGCGGTCATAGCAAAATCACTCCACAACCTGGTCAGAAAACCCCTCTGGCCAACGCCACTTCTGATTTCTGCCCCTCTAACTCCTCTGGTCTGCTGGCCCCTGCAGCTCGTGTGAGAACGATCACGGGTGCTGTGTGCAGGGAATGCCAGAAGTAAACGGTCAACAAGAGTTGATTGTTTGGTTGCTAATATTAGTTCCAAGTTCTCATGTGGCATTATATTTTGCAATTTGCCTTTATAGCAAGGATCAAGGAGGCAGGCCAACCAGTAATCGTCATCATTCATCATTTTAGTTATGCGTGTGTCCCTTTTGAGGATACGTAAGGCATAATCCGCCATGTGGGCCAAAGTTCCAGTTCTCAAATCTGCGGTTGTGCTTGGTTGAGGGGCAGTTTCAGGCAAATCCACGTCACTTGTGTCCCTCAAAAAACCAGAACCCGGCCTTGCCGCGCCACCAATTTCCAGTGGCCCCGGAAAAGCTTCCTCATTAAAAATATAATCATCCCCATCATCCTCCTCGTCCTCCTCCTCCTCTTCGCCCGTTACCTCGTCCTGTACACTGCCCTGGCCAGACAATGGCTGACTGTCATCAAGGCTTTCCTCTTCCTCAGCTGCAGACGCCTGATCCTTTATGTGCGTCAAACTTTGCATCAGCAGACGCATTAGGGGGATGCTCATGCTTATTATGGCGTTGTCTGCACTAACCAGCCGTGTGCATTCCACAAAACACTGAAGGACTTGGCACATGTCTTGAATCTTCGACCACTGCACACCTGACAACTCCATGTCTGCCATCCTACTGCCTGCCCGTGTATGTGTATCCTCCCACAAAAACATAACAGCCCGCCTCTGTTCACACAGTCTCTGAAGCATGTGCAGTGTTGAGTTCCACCTTGTTGCAACGTCTATGATTAGGCGATGCTGGGGAAGGTTCAAAGAACGCTGATAGGTCTGCATACGGCTGGAGTGTACGGGCGAACGGCGGATATGTGAGCAAAGACCCCGGATAACTTTTCAGGAAGCACTGCACCACCAGGTTTAAGGTGTGAGCCAGGCAAGGAATGTGTTTCAGTTGGGAAAGGGAGATGGCAGCCATGAAATTCCTTCCGTTATCACTCACTACCTTGCCTGCCTCAAGATCTACAGTGCCCAGCCACGACTGCGTTTCTTTCTGCAAGAACTCGGACAGAACTTCCGCGGTGTGTCTGTTGTCGCCCAAACACTTCATAGCCAATACAGCCTGCTGACGTTTGCCAGTAGCTGCCCTATAATGGGAGACCTGGTGTGCAACAGTGGCAGCTGCGGATGGAGTGGTTGTGCGACTGCGGTCTGTGGACGAGCTCTCGCTTCTGCAGGAGGACGAAGAGGAGGAGGAGGGGGTGCGAATGGCTACAGCCAATTGTTTCCTAGACCGTGGGCTAGGCAGAACTGTCCCAAACTTGCTGTCCCCTGTGGACCCTGCATCCACCACATTTACCCAGTGTGCCGTGATGGACACGTAACGTCCCTGGCCATGCCTACTGGTCCATGCATCTGTTGTCAGGTGCACCTTTGTGCTCACAGATTGCCTGAGTGCATGGACGATGCGCTCTTTAACATGCTGGTGGAGGGCTGGGATGGCTTTTCTGGAAAAAAAGTGTCGACTGGGTAGCTCGTAGCGTGGTAAAGCGTAGTCCATCAGGGCTTTGAAAGCTTCGCTTTCAACTAACCGGTAGGGCATCATCTCTAACGAGATTAGTCTAGCTATGTGTGCGTTCAAACCCTGTGTACGCGGATGCGAGGCTAAGTACTTCCTTTTTCTAACCATAGTCTCATGTAGGGTGAGCTGGACTGGAGAGCTGGAGATCGTGGAACTAGCGGGGGTGCCGGTGGACATGGCAGACTGAGAGACGGTGGGAGATGGTATTGTTGCCACCGGTGCCCTAGATGCAGTGTTTCCTACTACGAAACTGGTGATTCCCTGACCCTGACGGCTTTGGCCTGGCAAAGAAACCTGCACAGATACTGCAGGTGGTGCGGAAAATGGTGGCCCTACACTGCCGGAAGGGATGTTGCGTTGCTGACTAGCTTCATTGGCCGAGGGTGCTACAACCTTAAGGGACGTTTGGTAGTTAGTCCAGGCTTGCAAATGCATGGTGGTTAAATGTCTATGCATGCAACTTGTATTGAGACTTTTCAGATTCTGTCCTCTGCTTAAGGTAGTTGAACATTTTTGACAGAAGACTTTGCGCTGATCAATTGGATGTTGTTTAAAAAAATGCCAGACTGCACTCTTTCTAGCATTGGATACCTTTTCAGGCATTGCAGACTGAGCTTTAACCGGATGGCCACGCTGTCCTCCAACAGGTTTTGGCTTTGCCACGCGTTTTGGGCAAGATACGGGCCCGGCAGATGGAACCTGTTGCGATGTTGATGCCTGCTGCGGCCCCTCCTCCTCCGCTTCAGAACTGCTGCCGCCTGCACCCTGTTCCCCCAATGGCTGCCAATCGGGGTCAAGAACTGGGTCATCTATTACCTCTTCTTGTAGCTCGTGTGCAACTTCGTCTGTGTCACCGTGTCGGTCGGTGGTATAGCGTTCGTGATGGGGCAACATAGTCTCATCAGGGTCTGATTTTTGATCTGCACCCTGCGAGGGCAATGTTGTGGTCTGAGTCAAAGGACCAGCATAGTAGTCTGGCTGTGGCTGTGCATCAGTGCACTCCATGTCAGATTCAACTTGTAATGGGCATGGACTGTTAACTGCTTCACTTTCTAAGCCAGGGACGGTATGTGTAAAGAGCTCCATGGAGTAACCCGTTGTGTCGCCTGCTGCATTCTTCTCTGTTGTTGTTTTTGCTGAAGAGGACAAGGAAGCGACTTGTCCCTGACCGTGAACATCCACTAACGACGCGCTGCTTTGACATTTACCAGTTTCACGAGAAGAGGCAAAAGAGCTAGAGGCTGAGTCAGCAAGATAAGCCAAAACTTGCTCTTGCTGCTCCGGCTTTAAAAGCGGTTTTCCTACTCCCAGAAAAGGGAACGTTCGAGGCCTTGTGTAGCCAGACGACGAACCTGGCTCCACAGCTCCAGACTTAGGTGCAATATTTTTTTTCCCACGACCAGCTGATGCTCCACCACTACCACTACCCTCATTACCAGCTGACAATGAACGCCCCCGGCCACGACCTCTTCCACCATACTTCCTCATTGTTTTAAAAACGTAAACAAACTAACGGTATTTGTTGCTGTCACACAAATTACACGGTGAGCTATAACTTCAGTATGATTTAGCTACCCCTTTACAGGTGAGTGAGACCACAACGAAAATCAGGCACAATGTTACACACTCTGTTGTTGGTGGCAACAAATGAGAGAGATGCCACACACACAGGACTGTCACTGAAGCACAAATGTAAATATTAATCTCCCACTGATTTGATTTTTTTTTTTTTAAGGGAGACTTTAGGAAAAAAAAAATAGAATAAAATGATTTTTTCAGGAAGAATTTAGAAACCAAATAAAATAAAATGATTTTTTCAGGGAGAATTTAGAAAACAAATAAAACAAAAAAAGGCTTTCTATGGCCCACTGAGTGAGAGATGACGCACACAGGAGTCAGGAGTGGCACACAAGCCCAGAGGCCAATATTTATCTCCCACTGATTGATGTAGTGATTTTTTCAGGTAGATTTTGGAACCAAAATCAAGCTAAAAAAAATAATAGGCTTTCTATGGCCCACAATTGGAGAGAGAGAGAGAGATGGCACACCCAGGAGTCAAGACTGGCACACAAGCAGAAAGGGCAATATTAATCTCCCACTGATTTGTTTTTTTTTTTTTTTTTTTTTCAGGGAGACTTTAGGAAAAAAAAAATAGAATAAAATGATTTTTTCAGGAAGAATTTAGAAACCAAAGAAAATAAAATGATTTTTTCAGGGAGAATTTAGAAAACAAATAAAACAAAAAAAGGCTTTCTATGGCCCACTGAGTGAGAGATGACGCACACAGGAGTCAGGAGTGGCACACAAGCCCTGAGGCCAATATTTTTCTCCCACTGATTGATGTAGTGATTTTTTCAGGTAGATTTTAGAACCAAAATCAAGCAAAAAAATTAATAGGCTTTCTATGGCCCACTGAGTGAGTGATGATGCACACAGGAGTCAAGAGTGGCACACAAGCCCTGAGGCCAATATTTTTCTCCCACTGATTGATGTAGTGATTTTTTCAGGTAGATTTTATAACCCAAATCAAGCAAAAAAATAAATAGGCTTTCTATGGCCCACTGAGTGAGAGATGACACAGACAGGGATGGCACTCTAGCAGAAATGTCAATCTTAATCTCCCACAAAAAAAAAAAAAAAAAACAGGGAGTGTCCTTCAATTACTATCTCCCTGCAGTAATCTCAGCCAGGTATGGCAGGCAGCAATAAGGAGTGGACTGATGCACAAATTAAATAAAAAGTGTGTACAAACCAAAAAGATAGCTGTGCAGAAAGGAAGGAACAAGAGGATTTGTGCTTTGAAAAAAGCAGTTGATTTGCACAGCGGCGTACACACAGCAATGCAGCTATCAGGGAGCCTTCTAGGGCAGCCCAATGAGCTACAGCGCTGAGGCGGAAAAAAAAAAAAAATGTAGCTTCCACTGTCCCTGCACACCGAAGGTGGTGTTGGGCAGTGGAAATCGCTACAGCACAAGCGGTTTGGTGGTTAATGGACCCTGCCTAACGCTATCCCTGCTTCTGACGAAGCGGCAGCAACCTCTCCCTAAGCTCAGATCAGCAGCAGTAACATGGCGGTCGGCGGGAACGCCCCTTTATAGCCCCTGTGACGCCGCAGACAGCAAGCCAATCACTGCAATGCCCTTCTCTAAGATGGTGGGGACCAGGACCTATGTCATCACGCTGCCCACACTCTGCGTTTACCTTCATTGGCTGAGAAATGGCGCTTTTCGCGTCATTGAAACGCGACTTTGGCGCGAAAGTCGCGTACTGCATGGCCGACCCCGCACAGGGGTCGGATCGGGTTTCATGAAACCCGACTTTGCCAAAAGTCGGCGACTTTTGAAAATGAACGACCCGTTTCGCTCAACCCTACCCGTAATACTTCACCCAGTCCCTCCTCCCAATCTATCGGGTCAGACAGGAAGTCCAGATCCTGTTCCCACTTGATCATATATGGCAGTTTAACATCTTCTGTTGGGTCGTTTAAGGCTTTATATAATATTGAAATTCCCTTCGGGCTAGAGTCAGGCAACAAGAAATAACCATTAACCCTGTAATTTAAATGGGAGTTGAACAAAGGCGAGTTCAGGGAAATAATGAAGTAGATGACGTATCTGCAAATATTGATAGAAATATCTCCGGACATTCGGGAAGCTGGAGGCCAAGCGGTCAAAGGGGACAAGGCCAGCGGCATCCAATATCTGCCGTAATGTTACGATTCCAGCATCATCCCAAGGCTGGAGATTAATAAATGGGATGTGTGTCTCAAGGGCTTTTAAGGATAGGGAGTCATGAGATAATTTAATCAAGGAAGGGACCAGTGTCCTCCAATAGTGGAGCGCGATTTTCATGGTTGGTAAAGGAGGGGAATAATCAGTGATTGCAATAGATTCAGCCTCAAGAATTGTGCGGGTAGATCTAGTTTTAGCATAATAGTTTTCTATTTGGAGCCATCTGTGGTCTTTGTCTGCCTGCCACCAGTCTCTAAGTCCAGTTAGTATGGCCGCTCTATGGTACAGCATGAGGTTCGGCATTCCCAGCCCTCCCCGTTTGTACGGATAGTACATCAAGGACCTAGAGATTCTGGATTTTTTGTGTGACCAAATATAATCGTATGTCATAGTTTGTAATTTCAAAATCAAACGTTTGGGGATTTTTAATGGGATACACCTAAGGAGATACAGTATTTTAGGCAGGATCATCATTTTGAAAACATTAATCCTGGCAATCCAGGATGTCATAACTTTGTGAAAATGGTCAAGTTGTGCCCTAACCTGTGTGATCAATTTAGAGAAATTCTTCTCGACAATCTGTTCAGAGCCCGTCAATATAACTCCCAAGTACGGGATACCCTCTGTCATCCATTTAAATGGAAACTCAGCCTCCATTTTCGACTTGGCCGCGCACGGAACCGCCACCGGAAACAACAAGGACTTCGTGGGATTCAACCTGTAGTATGACACATTATTGAATTCCCTGAGTTCCAAGGTAATAGCTGTCAAGGAAGTCTCCAAGTTGATACAGGATAGAATAACATCATCAGCATACAAGCCAATTCTGTGCTCCATCTGTCCAACCTTGATGCCGGTGATATTAATAGAGGTTCTAATGCGTTCAGCAAGCGGCTCCATGCGCAGTGCGAAAATAATAGGAGAGAGTGGGCAACCCTGACGAGTGCCATTTGTGATCTGAAACGGACCAGATAAAAAACCAGATGTCAAGACCCTGGCACAAGGAGTCGAATACATAGCACAGATTGCTGAGAATATTGGGCCCGACAGTCCAAACCTTTTCAATACTGCCCAAAGATACCCCCAGTGCACCCTGTCAAAAGCTTTCTCAGCATCAAGCGACAGGAATGCACTGGGTAGGCCAGACAGCTCGGCTATTTTAATCAGATTCAGCATGCGCCGCACCCCATCTTTCGTCTCCCGTCCGGCCACAAAACCCACTTGGTCCGGTGAAATTATAGTTGGGATAATAAGCTTTAGTCTGGACGCTATAATTTTAGTGAATATTTTGACATCTGAATTGAGCAGAGCAATGGGTCTAAAGTCACCAGGGTGTGTGAGGGGTTTCCCAGGCTTGGGTATGGTAGATATGGTAGCTTCCAAACCAGGAGCCATCACAGTACCCGAGTCTCTCCACACCGAGAATAATCTCTGCAAATATGGAGTCAGCAACAGATAAAAGGAGTTATAATAGTCATTCGTCAACCCGTCTGGGCCTGGGGCCTTATGAGATTTAGTTTGTTTAATCGTCGAGTTAATTTCTACATCTGTGAAGGGAGAATTAAGGTAGTTTAGCTGCTCAGATGTAATACGGGGTAATTTTATAGAGTCTAGATATTTATAAATAGATTGGTGATCCGGCTGGGGAGTAGAAGGGTCATCTTTTAAATTATACAAGCCGGTATAATATTCTGCAAAAGCTTGGACTATGTCCTGAGGGTTCCTGAGGACCTTCCCATTTTTATCTAAGACTAGCTGAAGAGCCCGGCGTTGCCTGGGCATAGTAAATATCTGTGGTTAGTTATAGCACCTCACTTCTCTTATTTTCCCATCACGCCTCTCATTTTCCCAATCACATCTTTCATTTTCCCCCTGACATCTCTCATTTTCTCCCTCACACCTCTCATTTTCTCCCTCACTCATCTCATTCCCCCCTAACACTTGTCATTTCAACCTCACATCTGTCATTTTCTGATCACTCCACTATTTTTCCTCACTCCTCTCATTTTGCACTCACACCTTTTCATTTTCACCTCACACCTCTCATTTTCACCTCATCACCTCAGTATATACATGTTTGTCATCTCCCTTATATATAGTATATACCTGTATGTCATCTCCTCCTGTATATAGTATATACCTGTATGTCATCTCCCCTGTATATAGTATATACCTGCTGTGTGTCATCTCCTTCTATATATAGTATATACCTGAATGTCATCTCCTTCTATATATAGTATATACCTGTGTGTCATCTCCCCTGTATATAGTATATATCTGAGTGTCATCTCCTCCTGCATATAGTATATACCTGCATGTCATCTTCTATATATAGCATATACCTGTATGTCATCTCCTCCTGTATATAGTATATACCTGTATGTCATCTCCTCCTGTATATATATGTACCTATATGTCATCTCCTCCTCTATATAGTATATACCTGTGTGTCATCTCTCCTGTATATAGTATATATCTGTGTGTCATCTCCCCTGTGTATAGTATATACTTGTGTGTCATCTCCTCCTGTATTAGACCTCGTTCACACGTTATTTGCTCAGTATTTTTACCTCAGTATTTGTAAGCTAAATTGGCAGCCTGATAAATCCCCAGCCAACAGAAAGCCCTCCCCCTGGCAGTATATATTAGCTCACACATACACATGATAGACAGGTCATGTGACTGACAGCTGCCGTATTTCCTATATGGTGCAATTGTTGTAGTTTGTCTGCTTATTAATCAGATTTTTATTTTTGAAGGATAATACCAGACTTGTGTGTGTTTTAGGGCGAGTTTCGTTTGTCAAGTTGTGTGTGTTGAGTTGCGTGTGGCGACATGCATGTAGCGACTTTTGTGAGATGAGTTTTGTGTAGCAACATGCGTGTAGCAACTTTTTGTGTGTCGAGTTGCATGTGACAGGTTAGTGTAGCAAGTTGTGTGCAGCAAGTTTTGCGCATGACGAGTTTTGCGCGTTGCGAGTATTATGTGTGGTGCCTTTTGAGTATGTGCAAGTTTTGTGTGAGGCAACTTTTGCATGTGTTGCAACTTTTGTGCATGTGGCAATTTTTCCGCGTGTGCAAGTTTTGCATGTGGCGAGTTTTTCATGAGGAGAATTTTGCACTTGTGGCGAGTTTTGCAAGAGCCTAGTTTTTGCATGTGGCGAGTTCTGCGCGTGGCGAGTTTTGAGTGGCGACTTTTGTGTTTTGACTTTTATGTGGCGAGGTTGGTGTATTTGTGGTGAAATGTGTGCTGAGGGTAATATGTGTTCAAGCACGTGGTAGTGTGTGGCGCATTTTGTGTGTGTTCATATCCCCGTGTGTGGTGAGTATCCCATGTCGAGGCCCCACCTTAGCAACTGTACGGTATATACTCATCTGCCACAGGAATGTCTCTTTAGTAGTGTACAAATGAATCCGTGCAAGGATGTCTCTAGGAAGAGATGGGTCTAGATGCTTGGGCTTGGGTGTTCTATGTACCCTGTCCGCCAGTAGATCTCTCGAGGAAGTGAGGGCAGGGCAGCCTGCATAAAATTCTGGAGGAAAGCAGCTAAATCTTTATCTGCAACATTCTCAGGGATTCCTCTCACACGAATATTGTTCCTCCTGGATCTGTCCTCTAAGTCGTGCAATTTATTAAATGCCCCTGCTAACTTGCTTTTTATAACTTGGTTTTCATCCACCAGAGCGTTAATTACAGAGACATATTCGGACATTTTGTTTTCCAAATGATCCGTGCGGGCCCCTAAGGAGTTAATGTCTCCTCTTATCTCCTTCAACATGTCCTGCATATCCTCTTTTAATGAGACGCGTATAGATGTCAGGAATTCTTTCATATCCCCTCTGGTCATAGGTGCAGAGCTGCTATATTGTGCTCCCGCTGAGGTCTCACCTCTTTCTGAATCCTGGGAGCCGCGGGAGGAGTGTGATGATCTGGAGGGAGAAGCCGCCGCCATTTTCCCTGCGGCATGTGCGGTTTGAAACCGCGGAAAGAAGTCTGGCAGGCAAGGAGGAGAGGCCTTCTTCTGAGATCTGCCTCGGGTCATCATGTGCCCAGTCGTGCTGCGGTTCTAGCGGTAAGTGCCTCAGCGGTCAGGAGAGTCAGTGAAAGCCGGTATGAGCCGCGTTATGTCTGGTGATGCCAAAGCTCGTCACCTCATTTTAGGTCCAGCATGATAAGGTTAGGTGTGGGACAAGCCCAGGACAGTGTACTTGAGGGTACAACTCAGTGATGATGGTGTAGAAGCAGAGAAAACACATACAGGAAGCACACTGTCTCTGATATATGTCTTATTGTTCTCCTGGGTGCTGCTGCAGGAAAAGGGATGGGATTCCAAAGAAATAGTTTATCTTCTCTTATGGAGGAGAGTGACAGTGGTAGACGATCAGCTTCTGTTGACTAGAAGGGATATTGTCAGCCTCCCTTATCTCTCACACTGGAGTGTGTTTGCCCAGCAGAGGAGGATCTGTCCCGGCCCCCTCACTATGAGAACAGGGCAATTGCAAGCATGTGCAGGCTGTAATCACTGCTCTGCTCAGGGGGAATCTCCTAACAGATCTGACTGTGGGCAGAGAAGGATTAAGGAAACCTCTGGAGATGATAAAAGTGCTGGTGTTTCTGCTGTTAGATGTTTGGGAAGAGAGAGGTGCAGAGAGCAAATCACAAGCCCTCCCCCACAGGAGAAGCACTGGCCTGTTACACTCACCAGGCCTCGAGGCTCAGGCTCCAGAGATCCCTTCACACTCTGTAAAAGCTATTTTGTTGTGGTCCACCAGATGCAGCACACTCTCATGGAGGCTTAGATGGTAAGACAAGATGATTTACAGCAGCAGTGTGGCAGATGGATGTTGATTTCCAGGCTGAAGATCAGGAGCTCCTGGAAGAAGCTTCCTCTCTTGATGGTGCCTAAGCCACACCCCAAATGGCACAATTTTGACGGCACGGATATGTAATCTGTGTGGCGGACAAACCCCAGTTTGAAATATCTGGCCAGTAGGTAACTATTTTTTTCAGCAAACTGGTGTCAATAACTTGCTTAACATACTACAACAAAATTTTAAATTAATGCCTGAAATGCCACAATTTTTACCGCACTGATATGTGATCCGTGTGGCAGACAAACCCTAGTTTAAAATAGCTGTTTTCTTACCGCTGTAATATGGAAAGGATCTGGCTGTATTCTGTAGTACCAACAAGGAAATTGAGCAGGAAGATGGTGTTCTTTGGATTGCTTTTAAAGCACATAATCAGGATTAAGGGCCAAAAAAATTATTCCGGGCCCCTGATACCTGGGGCCATGTCTATAAATATCTGTGATAGGCGATAGCAGCAGCAGCAGCAGACAGAACTGGAATGGACCCTATTTCTGTATGCACTGCAGTCTCCACATACACTGCCTACCTGCCTAGCACTGATATCTATGCAGCTATTAGTCCTCAAAAAGACTGATAGTTGATTAGTTGAGATGGATATGTGCATTATATATGGTATATCAACATTAACTACGAAGCAAACAAATCTCTACCTAGCTCAGCAACAACTCTTCCTACACTACGTGATTCCGTAACTGACTGTGATGAGCAGGGCAGCGCCAGGTCTGATACAGACTTGATGGCGCTGTGTGGCAAGCCAATCACTGTTATGCTACAGCCAACAAGGCTGCAGCATTACAGTGTGTGGCAGACAATCCCTGCATGTTAATTGGCTCTCTAAAGAGCACCAAACTTGCAGGGAAATTCTGGCTGAGCTCCGAACATCGTGAGCACTGCGATGCTCAGGCGAGCACTGAGTAGTGACGAGCATGCTCGCTTATCACTACCAAAGAGCAGTCTACACATTTACAAAAATTATAGGCAGACACTAACAAAGTGGCATTAATCAACCAGTGTAGCGTGAAACGACATCTCTTCCACTACAACCAATCCAGAAGATGTAGACTGTAATGGGCAAAGTGGTGGAATCACTGTGCTGCATCCCTCTGAAAGCCTGAAAGGCCGTAACTTAGTGGCATACCAAATCCCAAGTTTTATAAGTGGCAACAGGCAAAAATATGACTCAAGGAGAGAAGGAGGTGGTACCAGGTATTACTCGATGGTTGACCTACAGAAGGTGGTAATGGCAACTGACCCCTACAGCGGGATGGCTGTGGCCTGAAAGAGAGATGAAGAATGTAGGCAGGCACCGTAGGGACACTGAAAACACGGGTCCAGATTGGATTGACTGAGGAACACTGGCAGGTGTGGGCTGGACCGGGTGTTAGACAGACAGACACTGGTAAGTGCATTTAGGACCAGCTGATGGATAGAGGAGCCCCACAGGAAGGAGCAGATGGGCACAGACAGGTATGAGCAGACAGGTACTGGGTAGACAAGCAGACGAGCGGACCTGAGAAACTTGACAACTACCAAGCATGCAAGGCAAACTACCAGCCTTGAGGGACACCGACACATAGGGGGCAAGATGAGGAGGTGAAATGTGAGTGGGAGACACTGAATGTCCTGTCTGTTAGGTACGAGAAGATCCAACAAAGGGTCAAGTCTAATGTCAACAGATCTGAAAGTATGCAGTAAGAGGTCCACTGTGTTAAAGGCAGATGCCAGGTCTAGGAGAAAGAGAAGGGCAAACTCACGTTGCTTTCATTTGGTGCTAGTAGGTCATTGGTGACTTTAGTCAGGGCAGTTTCAGTGGAATGGTGTGGTCTGAAGCAAGATTGTAAGTGGTCAAAGAGGGAGCAAGAGGAGAGGTGAGAGGACAGATCAAAATGGACGTGTTGTTCCAGTAGTTTAGAAGCATTGGGAAGAAATGATATGTGGCGATATA
Source organism: Ranitomeya imitator (assembly GCF_032444005.1). Taxonomy (NCBI): domain Eukaryota; kingdom Metazoa; phylum Chordata; class Amphibia; order Anura; family Dendrobatidae; genus Ranitomeya; species Ranitomeya imitator. The sequence continues at coordinate 628,561,304 of NC_091284.1, forward strand.
TAGGCACAGGGATGGGTCAAGGGTGGGCTTTTTGAGAATGGGTGTAATCGAGGTATGTTTCAACCAGGAGGGAAGACACCAGTTGTTAGTGACAGGTTGAAGAGGTGAATTAAACTTGTGATGAAGAAAGTGGTAAGGTTTTGTAATGAGATGGGACTTTATTTTGTCAAGCTAACAGGTGATAATCAAAGTCTTCAGCTCAGATGAGAGGAAAGGGAGGGGCAGCTGGTAGACTGAGGAGACAGTTGAAAGTACTGAATAGCTGTTTAGGGTTGAGTGACAGGTATGATATGATTGATGAGAAGTCAGTTTGTTTTGCTACAGTGAGCAATTGCAAAAACCTCTGTGACTTGAAGGACTACTTCACTTCCATTTTTTGGCAGCCATACAGCGATATGCTTTGCAGATGAGGGCCAGAAAGAACATGTGCTTCACAGAGTCAAGAGAAGGAAATCATCTGCACCAATGGCCAAATTTTTTATCAGTTTGATACAGGGCCGGACAAAGTTGGGTTTGAGCATAATCCAAACCCTCATCAACAGACGTTTACCCTGTTAGGAGAAGCTGATACATTCGTGATAGGACTCATACACTTGAGGCGCCCACAGACTGTACTGTGCTGTCAGGGCTGGAAGAAGAAGATGGTGACTCTTAGAGTGAGGAGTGGTAGAACAGAGAGGATAACTGGGTTTAAAGCCACAGGCATGCAGCTGAGTAGCCAGCAGAGTAGGAGAAGGAGGAAGGCAAGGAGGTTACGTAGACACAGAGTTATACAATCAAAATTACCAATGCAAAATGAGGCCAAACACTGGCAGTGGACAGCAGCATTCACGGTTATGCAGTTGCCTAGCATGGGTCTCTTTTCAGACTGGCAAAAATCTAAAAAATTTGCATTATCTGTCAACTTTTTTAAAAGCAACATAGAGTTTTAAAAAATGAAATAATTTCAGTACTACATGCATGAACTGTCACATGTGGGATCAACACATGCTAATCTGGGAATGTTACTGTGTTAAATTGGAGAATAGTGGGCTTCACCAACCACCATCCACCCCATCAAAATGCATCGTCTGTTTCTTCCTCCTCCCTCACCATGGCAAGTGTTGTCACACAGGTCTCCGGTCGCAGAACCTCCACTTCTTTACTCCCTACAGTTGGGGTGACTGAGAGCCTGTCAGCTGATACGGATGTGGACATATCTGCTGTTTTTGACTGATCTTACATACTTAGCACACCCCATCTTTCTCAATCCACTGTAACATCTCCGCCTGCTCCTCTCTCAAAGTCCAGCAACCTGTAGTGTTCATACTACTCCACCATGTCAGCACAGCAGAGAGCCCTTGTTTGTGCAGTTGTGCTCACTTAAAGATTCTTTCTTCCTACACATGGCAAAGTTAAGAACTTGAACTTCACCATCTTAAATCTACAAATAATAGTAACCTGCTCTTCAGGGAGATAGCACTCCCAATACATAGACCATACAGATCCAAACACTCATCATGTGACCCAACCCTGGTTAAATTATGTAGCTGTAACCACCCCCATAGGTGGGTGGTGTGTGTGATTAAAATTGAAGGCATACTGAACCAGCATGGCTACCACAGCATCTTGCAGCGGCATGCTATTCCATCCAGTTTGCGTTTAGTTGGACCATCATTTATTTTTCAACAGGACAATGAGCCCAAACACATCTCCAGGCTGTAAAAGGGCTACTTGACCAAGAAGGAGAGTGATAGGGTGCTACGCCAGATGACCTGGCCTCCACAGTCACCAGACCTGAACCCAATCGAGATGGTTTGTAGTGAGCTGGACCGCAGAGTGAAGGCAAAAGGGCCAGCAAGTGCCAAGCATCTCTGGGAACTCCTTCAAGATTGTTGGAAGACCATTCCCGGTGACTACCTCTAGAAGCTCATCAAGAGAATGCCAAGAGTGTTCAAAACAGTCATCAAAGCAAAAGGTGGCTACTTTGAAGAACCTAGAATATAAGGCATAATTTCAGTTGTTTCACAATTTTTTGTTAAGTATTTAATTCCATGTGTTAATTCATAGTTTTGAGGCCTTCAGTGTGACTGTACAGTTTTCATAGTCATGAAAATACAGAAATTTTTTTTTAAATGAGAAGGTGTGTCCAAACTTTCGGTCTGTACTGTATATCTTTGATTAGGGAACATGATAGACTCCCCTAAATATAATTATCTAGGTTGGAGATTGAACTGAGCCAGACAAAGTCCAGAGCAGGGGTGTTACTGTCTTTGTTTATCTCAAAGGCTGAAAGTTGTGAGAAGCCACGAGTATTGGCTGAAGATAGAAGCTGGGATGCAGTTGAGGAGATGGGGCCTTTGAAGTCTCCCAGGATAAGGGTTGCCAATTCCGAGGACATGAAGTGTGGCAGCAACGCATAAAAGTGGTCAAGGAAGTGAGTTGGTGAGCCTGGGGGCTGGTATATGACTGCTACTCTGAGGGTGCAGGGATAGAACACCCTGATAGTGTGAACCTCAAAAGAAGAATGGAATGCAATTGTATGCCTGTATATATTTATTGGGGAAAAACAGGATTATTGGTAGCAGCGAGGAGTGTAGGGTTGTAGTGGGGTTAGCAGTGATTAGCGGGATATACACATATTCCACTTGTTCTAATCTGGAGGTGAATAAGCCGAACGCTCACACTTACTTTTTAGAGAATTAATTATTGTGAACAGCCTGCGACCTCCTCGGAAGATTGTCACCCTATCGTGTGAGCAGCAAGTCGCAGACAACATCTCCAGCTCCCTGAAAAATTCTATGTCTGCCAGGGGGCATTTCAACACTGACAGCTGGCCGAGCAAGCATTGACAGGGAAGTTACATCTCAATGACTGGGCACTGTATGACCCTAGTTACCGACAACATTTTTGGGAGCATGTCAATGGAGCCTGTATAACATTGACTACATGTTCCAAATAATTTCTAAGTGAGATGTCCCCTAATGTATTATGTTAGTAACAGAAGAAAGTATGAATGAGGGCTGAATGAAAAAGAAGATATGCTCCAAACAATTTTATAATTAGATGTTCCCTACTGTATGATGTTAGTAACAAAAAATATTTATGTGACCTGTTGATGAGGCCTGTATTACATTAGCTACATGCTCCAAACAATTTCTAGGTGAGATGTACCCTACTGTAGTACGTTATTATCAGAAGAATATTTTGTTTGCCTGTCGATGGAGCCTGTGTAACATTGACTACATGCTTCACACAATTTCAAAGTCAGATGTCTCTGACTGTATTACGTTAGAAACAGAAGAATTTTTTTGGTCCGACTAACATTGACTACATGCTCTGAACAATTTCAAAGTGAGATGTCCCCTACTGTATGACAGAAGAAAGAATTGTTTAAGCATGGATGAATGCTGGATGACAAAGAAGGTATGCTAACTGAGGAGTTTCACCGCCACTACATAAGATAGTGAGATATGACATGGTGAATCAGGCTAGCAACTGCCCCCCAAAAATATTTCTTCATGCACAAGAGCTCAAATCACAGAACAATGTCACCACAGCACTTAATGACAACGAGGGAGATGGCATTCTGTTTCGAATTAGCTAGTGAAAACAAGATCTACAATGGTCTACTCATGCATGGAGCACAATAGAAGCTGTGCATAACACACTTATCTGACATGGGCCCTACTGTCTGTCTGTTCTGTCTGTGGACTTCAATAATGGCAAAAAAAATGTTGCAGGAAGGTCGATTTCACAGATAGCCACACAGGACACTGCCTAGCTAAACTGAGAAAAAAATAACCACCTAGCTAACTATCTAAAATCTAGCTGCTAACAGTGCCAACGTAAGGAACATCCTCTCTGAGTTGTTACAGTGTCAAAATGGCACTAAATCAAGATGTCCGCTTTTTATATGGAGAAGGACATGTGATTTCAGCAATCAATGACTCAAGCCGTTATGTCAGGATATTGTGGATGTTTCCTGTGCTCTGATTGGCTAGCCACAATGTTCATGTCACGATCAGCTGCAGCCGCAGATGTGGCCCAGCCCATAGACGCCTCCAAGCCGACCAACCTCAGAAGGACGGGGACGAAATACGGACCCTTTAAACCGCAGAGGGGGGATCCGGCCTAACCGAACTAGGGGAGAGCAGCGACCGGGTTTCTGTGGCAGCTGAGCATGTGGACAAGGAAAGAGACTTGATTACACCGATACTTCAGGTATAGAGAAAGTAAAGTTTACTAAAGTAAAGTCACACAGAACATAAACAAAACATGACGATGTCAGGCTCCCGATTCCACACCTCAGAAGGTTACCACCCAGTGAACCCCAAGGCACCCATAGGCGGGACATCAGGACACAAGCAGGACATCAGGATACACGAGGACATCAGGGCACAGGCAAGACATCAGGATACAAACAGGACATCAGGACACCTGGACTCAGGAAAGACCTCAGGACATCAGGACACCAGGGAACAGACAGGATATCAGGACAACAGGGTCCATGAGGTCATCAAGACACAGGCAGGACATCACGGTACAGACAGGACATCAGGACATCTGGATTTAGGGTCACCGGCAGACATCAAACAGGATTCGTTCGGTTCCGGACATCCGACACGACCTACAGGCACCACCAGAGACATCAGGCTCCAAGCTCCAGACAGCGGTCATCAGGTTCCAGACTGCGGTCATCAGGCTCCGGGCATAGGACCTAGGAAGGAACTCAAGTGTGATGGTGCAGACACCGCCATACTGGACATGAGCCAGACGGGGTTAACACCACATGGTAGTCAGAGCACAGAGTAATAGATGCACAGCAGAAACACCGGTTTCAAGAGACTCAAAGTCACTGGGAGTGAAGCTCCAGATGAGGAGGGATTCCAGGAACATAATCACAGCAGACACAGTTCAGACAGGTTCAGGTATAGGACAGGTACAAGATCAAGGATTTGGGTCTGGATATAATGCCTCCAGGACAGGCACCAAAACAGGACAAATCAGGAATCAAGGCAAGAACTTTGGTACCAAAACATAGACAGGAGAAGTGCAGGAACACAAACACACATAGCAAAGTTCAAGAGCTTTGTGAGTGTAGCTCAGGCCCTGCCCATAGGGCAGGGGAGCTTTATATATGAGCTGCCCCTCAGCAATTGGCTGGGGACAGCATTTGAAGTACACACCCTAACCCTGATAAAAGCAGGGGAGGTGTGGCCGTGCATGCCCTAAGCACACACAGAAACCATTACAGCACACACAGTGCAGGATCTGAGGCTCAGGGCACCTGGCTGAGACTGCATGCACTGAGCCACGTGGAAGTCATGCACCAGCCGCAAATTACCTCACAACCCGCGGACAGCTTCACAGCAGCAACCAGGGACTGCACATGAGAAAGGTATGCAGCAGGGCAAATTCCTAAATGCCCATGTATGACTGCGCAGCAGAGCAGGGAACTGAGAAGGCTCCATTAAGGTAACAGCCAGCAGTATCCCAGCTCAAATTAGGGGCAAAGAGTAAAGGGTTAAAGCAAACATATACATTGTCATGCCGAAAATCAGAGACAGACAGAACGGCATGACAGTTCACACATAAAGTTAGAAAAAAAATTACTGTTTACAAGCACGCTGTGCCGCTGAGCTCTTCATACCCACTCTCCTCATCAAACATGTGCCCCACGCTCATGATACACCACCATTATTGTAGCAAACATTCTGAAAATAATTTTGTGGCAATACACATATTTTCCTGCACTTTTTTCTGAATGTTTCAGATTTTTCCCCATTTTATAAAATTTTGCTAGTGGTTCCAATTTTCCTCCTCTTCCATCTCCTCTCCTGAGCTACTCAACTGCGTACCTCTGGGTTTGCAACAAAAGGAATCTGCAACCTCATTTTTATCCTCTCTGTTCTCACACTCCTCACGCTGAGAGTCACCCTCCTCCTCTTCCTTCCCTGACATCACTTTACAGTCTGTGTATGCCACTGGTATCCAAGTCTACTCAGGATCATTTGCACCCCCAGTGGTTAACTTCTGGTGATGAGGCTCTGGATTCTGCTTGGGTCCTACTACGTCCGGCCCTGGATCCAACATGAAAAAATTTGGGCATCGGTGCAGATGCTTTCCGCCTCTGGACTCTTTGGAGCAAACCTCTGATGCTCATGGAATAGAATGTGTGAACTGCAGTATGGCCCAGTTCACCAAAGTCAGTTGGGCATCTGGAAATTTGTGATTCGGGATGAAACAATGGTGATTGGGATGCCACCTTTGAGGATTGTAGTGTGTGTAATTTTAAGGGGCAGGAATAGGATACTGCACTTGTCATCATCTGGAGCACATGCTTTTTATGGCCCTCAACTACAAGGCATACTGCTGTGTGGCTGTCAAAGAAAGAGAGTGGTGTAGCCCGTCCAGTAACAGATCTTGTCAGTAGCCTTTGGATAGGATGAGACAGTGCTTGTTCAGTTAAGCTTTCATTAACATCAACTCCTAACCCAGGTACACATTGAACACAGTGCCTATAACCCCTTCCACCACAACCTCACTTTTTCCCACTCATGTTGTCTGTACCCTTTCCTTCTTTTAACCTGCTGTTTCACAACCTTAGACCCACACCTATCAGTCACCTGTCACTAAATGAACAATTACTATTTATTTTCTTAGACAGTGTGCCTGATCAACACTGTTATACCTAACAATTTTTAAAAGGAAATGTGGGCTTCTGATTCCTCACTTAAACACAATTTTATCCCAAATGATTTGGACAAGCAAATTGGGCCTCCTGGCTGCACCCCAATATTAGGTCTAACAATTTAAGTGGAAATCTGGCCTACTGATTCCTCACTTTAACACAATTTTATCCCAATTGATTTGGATAAGCAAATTGGGCCTCCTGGCTGCACCCCAATATTAGGTCCAACAATTTTTAAGTGGAAATCTGGCACAGTTTTATCACAAACAATATGGAGTAGCAATGGGGCCTCCTGAGATTGCAACACAGTTTTAGCACAATCAACTTAGATGCTGGGAGATCAATTTCACAAAGAACAGGATCCTATCTAGTAAACTAACAAGTTCACTTTTAGCAGCAGGAGCACTAGCAGGAGCAGACTCTAAGCACTGTGACCCTGAGAAAATGACCCTAGCAAAACAAGATGTCTTGGATTTATATGAACAGGGACATGTGACTTAGGCAGCCAATCACAGAAAACCTTGTGCCATGATGTTTTGGATGGGTTCTGCACCCTGATTGGTTGCCGGAATGTACATACATTAAGTTAAAAAAGGAAAAAAAGAAATTAAAAAGAAAAAAAAATACACTCTGCAGCTTCTCTGACCTAGACACACTCCCTCCCCTCATCAAACATGTCAAAAGCACCACTATCCTAGCCAAAGTCATAACAAAAGCATTAGTGGAAATGCAATGATTTACTGAACTGTGATCCAATTTGCTGTATTTCAGTAAAAATGCTTGGGAAACCAAACACAAATCCGAATGTGCTACATTTGTTCAGAATTTGAGATTGCCAAACATTTTTCAAAAAAGTTTGCTCATCATCTCTACTGACAGATTCCCTTTAAGTTGACTAATTTTTAACGTTGTTAAAAATGAATTTTCCTATCATATAATACTAAAGAATATTGGTAGGATATACTATGCTATTAAGATTAGTGGGAGAACTTTTTTCTGGGATACTAAATGCTACAGATATCAGAAGCACTTTTGCTTTATACTTACTGAGTGGCACTACAGAACACAGAATGCAATGAACTGCAAGACAATTTTATTTCAAGGAACACATCCTTACTGTGTTGTAGTTCCATACAATACCTAGCTTAAATCAAGTCATATTTTATAGAATAGCTAGAGAAATTTCACGTTGGTATAAACAATTTAAAGATAATTATATTTATTGTATATATCACCGTTTACCAAACAATATTTTCCAGAGTGACTTGTTATTACTCCTTTATTGTGTACATATCTCCAAAGAACCTTCAAAGTAATTATTCACTTTCTGGTATCTCACTAAACTCTATGACAAGGGTAAATGCAGCATATCTCGTATCAAGATGTTAGGAATCCTCAGCTGGCACAGTTCCCTTTTAGAAGTGTTTCTGCACAAGGTGCCTTTGTGGCTTTTGTCAGAAAGGTTAAGGGAATAACAATGCTGTAAAAGCTAATGTACAGAAACAGTACATTTTAGGCTACGTTCACATTGGCGTTCCGCCAATGTGCGTCGCTGTTGCGCCGGCGACGCGCCGGCGACGCAGCGGCGACGCAGCGGCGACGCGCCCCTATGTTTAACATAGGGGACGCGTGCGTCGTTTTGGTGGCGTTTTTCGCCACGTGCGTCGTTTCCGACGCTAGCGTCGGACGCAAGAAAACGCTACATTGTAGCATTTTCTGTGCGTCCGATTTTCGTCAAAAACGACGCACGCGTCGCAAAACGCGCGCGTTTTTGCGCGCGTTTGCGCGCGTTTTTACGTGCGTCGCGCGTTGCGTCGCCGACGCAGGGCGGCGCAACGCTAGTGTGAACCTAGCCTAAGTTTTTCCTAATGACCTTAAATGCCTCTTTCAGTGCAACTGTGTAGAGAAGAGTTTTCAAGTACTCTCGAAAACCATCAACAAAGACTAGAAAAACATTTTACTCACATTTATTGTAAGACTAAAAACATAAAACCCTTCAACAAAGACTTGAAAAACATTTTACTCACATTTATTGTAAGACTAAAAAAGTCAAATGAAGAGGCAGAAATAAAGATTTATATTGTTGCCATTACTTTGGCGCTTCCATTTTTATAAGTGCTGAAATATTTTTTATTTATTATATAAAATCAGATCATCCACCAGATTTGCCATATATATATAGAAAAGGGGTCCAATATTTGAGACATCCAGCAATTTCCCCTTTTTAAGAATGTAGGGACTTTCAAATGTGGTACTCACACAAAGAGTCAGTAACAACAAGCTTAGGAAGCTGACAGTCCATTGAGTCACAAGGCCAGGTGACCAGAGGGTCACATCCTGGCTTCTCTCAACATCTACATGGGGCCAGGTGACTGGTGAATCCCAATCCTGACTTCCCCCAGCTGTCTTATAGAGTGTTCCTGGCTGTGGTTTTGTAAGGAGTTTCTGTTTCTCTTGTTACAGAGGCATATCCACATTTATTTCACAACTGTTGTCCTTCAAGCTATTATCCAGTGGTCAAGAGGAGGATAGTGCTTAATCAATTTGCATAGTTTTTACTCTTCTGTTTTGCAAGTCAACAAGTCACAGGGTCCCACACAATGGTAAATCAACATCCATTGTTCAATGACCCTGCATGCCTGTCTTGCAAAGATAGCATACAAAAGCTGTAGGCAAACAGTCAATCAAACACATCAAAAATCAATGTTTAAGATTCATGTGACAACAGTATATGTTTCTTAACCAACTGAAAATAGACATCTGGATTATTGAGATTAAATGCTGTGTCTTCACAGTATCTCTTTCTATTTCAGCACACTTCCTTTCTGTAGGTAATTTGCGCTTTGCTCTACTCTCCAATTCTTTAGGAGGAACGTGAAATGTCCAATGCATCGGTCTGATTTGCCATCATCATGTCTGTGGCTAGGGCTATCTTAGATAATGCAGGAACCCTTAAGGACTGTGGGGTAATAATCCCCAGTCTGTACATGAATTGGCATGGTCAGTTGCAATTTTTAGTGTGTTTCCTATTTTCCTGAGTGAGTGTCTACACTGTCATAGCATTATCACCAGCGCACTCCATTTTTTGTGTGCTGAGAAGCCATCATGGATGCTGTGGATGTCCTGACCACCAGTCACTGACGCTGTCCTCGCAGCAGCTCATTCAACACAGCGCTCATGCTGACAACAGCAAGGTGAAGTGAGTTTATTTGCTGTAAACTCGCAAGACCTGTTAGACGGTACTGCGAGCAGGAGAACTTTCTCACATTTGCGTTGCCCTCAGAGAGGGAATAGCAGACACTGAGCACGGTACACACAGTGCTCAGTGTCTACTGGATGACAGGCTGCATGGTCGCATCATGCAACCATCCAGGCTGCCACCTAGATGTAGTAGAGCTAGACCCATCGTGGGACAAAAGGAATAAAAGCATTTCTGCGGAAAGGTGAGGAATTTTGGGGGGGGGTTGTGCCTTTTTTGCAGATGACGAGGTCATCGGGGGAATGGGCGAGGTCATAATTATGGTTTAATTAACATTATTGAAGGAGTCTGTTTTTCTTTCAATTAAAGGACGTTTTTCTGAGTGACAGTGTTTTCTTACAGAGTGACTATGGGGTTAGTAATGGGGGGTCTTATTGATGCCTCTCGATTACGAACCTCGAGGCTTGATGTCACCTGACAATACAAAGGTGAGATCATCCCCCCATGAATCGCCGCACTTGCCACCGCTATAGGGCAAGTGGGAAGAGCAAGGTGAAGGGCCAGATTTGGCGCATCTTTGAGATGTGCATTTTCTAGGGTGGCTGAGAGCTAATGTTTCCATAGCCCATTCCTCGGCTATTAATATCAGGCCACAGCTGTCTGCATAACCTTTGCTGGTTATTAATTATAGGGGGACCCTATACAATTTTTGGGGGGGTCCCCCATTTCAATAGCCAGTGAAGGCTAAATATACAGTTGTGAGCTAATATTAATAGCCTAAGAAGCTTCATGGGTATTACCCCCTTCCCATGCTGTAAACATCTGCCCACCGATCGGCTTTCCCTCTGCAAGATCCGAAAATTACAGGGGAGCCCACTCAACTTTTTTCAGAAAAATAAATCATTTATTAGTTAAATAGATGTACAGTAAGCTGCACACACACTGTTAGGGTTAGCGGAATGCACCAAACAATTATAAAGATGGTATAAGGTGCTTTCACAGCCCGGGGTCCATCGTGCAGAAATGGAACCTGCTGAGTAATGATTGACTATATGGCTGTTTAATGTGGCTACACACACGGGTTAGCTTCACCAGGTTTGAAGGAAGCGAACCCTTTTGCGTCACAACAGAACACAATGAGTGCAAGCAAAGAGTCACAGAACTCTGTCCCAAAACTCAAGGAAAGAGTTCCTCTAGACCTCTTGCGCTCGACACCGCTACTTGGGTGTCAGGGATTACTAGAACTAATAATTTACTGCACAAGAGTGTGTGCAGTGCCGCTCTGGTGGACGCCACTACCCACCCAAACTTTTGCCAGGAAAGCGCTCTAATAGCACATGGCACTGCACTGGAGGTCACTGCTATCAGATGCTGCATCATGTGCTAGCTGTGCGGGATAGCACTGTCAGGCACTAGGTAGCTTCCACCATTCGCGAACAGTCAACAACACTAGGGATGTGAATGATTCAGAGCTTTCATCCATCTACAGGCATACATCCACACACACATTAATAAGTGTATACTGTTATGAAAGGTAATTCAGTACCACAATGGACATAGAGGTCAGCGCACATACAGTGACCTGGCAATAACCCAAAAAACAAGAACGAGCTCTGAGACGTGGGAACTCTGTTGACCGCAATCCCTAATCCTCTCCAACCACACTAAAGGCAGCCGTGGATTGCGCCTAACGCTCCCTATGCAACTCGGCATGGCCTGAGAAACTAGCTAGCCTGAAGATAGAAAATAAGCCTACCTTGCCTCAGAGAAATCCCCCAAAGGAAAAGGCAGCCCCCACATATAATGACTGTGAGTTAAGATGAAAAGACAAACGTAGAGATGAAATAGATTTAGCAAAGTGAGGCCCAACTTTCTGAACAAAGCGAGGATAGGAAAGGTAACTTTGCGGTCAACACAAAACCCTACAAAAACCACGAAAAGGGGGCAAAAAGACCCTCCGTACCGAACTAACGGCACGGAGGTACACCCTCTGCGTCCCAGAGCTTCCAGCAAGCAGAAAAAAACAAAATGACAAGCTGGACAGAAAAAAACAGCAAACAAATAGCAAAGAGGAACTTAGCTATGCAGAGCAGCAGGCCACAGGAACGATCCAGGAGGAAACAGGTCCAATACTAGAACATTGACTGGAGGCCAGGATCAAAGCACTAGGTGGAGTTAAATAGAGCAGCACCTAACGACTTCACCACATCACCTGAGGAAGGAAACTCAGAAGCCGCAGTACCACTTTCCTTCACCAACTGAAGCTCACAGAGAGAACCAGCCGAAGTACCACTTGTGACCACAGGAGGGAGCTCTGCCACAGAATTCACAACAGTACCCCCCCCTTGAGGAGGGGTCACCGAACCCTCACCAGAGCTCCCAGGACGACCAGGATGAGCCATATGAAAGGCACGAACAAGATCGGGAGCATGGACATCAGAGGCAAAGACCCAGGAATTATCTTCCTGAGCATAACCCTTCCACTTAACCAGATACTGGAGTTTCCGCCTTGAAACACGAGAATCCAAAATCTTCTCCACAATATACTCCAACTCCCCCTCCACCAAAACTGGGGCAGGAGGATCAACAGATGGAACCATAGGTGCCACGTATCTCCGCAACAATGACCTATGGAATACGTTATGTATGGAAAAAGAATCTGGAAGGGTCAGACGAAAAGACACAGGATTAAGAACCTCAGAAATCCTATACGGACCAATAAAACGAGGTTTAAACTTAGGAGAGGAAACCTTCATAGGAATATGACGAGAAGATAACCAAACCAAGTCCCCAACCCGAAGTCGGGGACCCACACAGCGTCTGCGATTAGCGAAACGTTGAGCCTTCTCCTGGGACAAAGTCAAATTGTCCACTACATGAGTCCAAATCTGCTGCAACCTGTCCACCACAGTATCCACACCAGGACAGTCCGAAGACTCAACCTGCCCTGAAGAGAAACGAGGATGGAACCCAGAGTTGCAGAAAAACGGTGAAACCAAGGTAGCCGAGCTGGCCCGATTATTAAGGGCGAACTCAGCCAAAGGTAAAAAGGACACCCAGTCATCCTGATCAGCAGAAACAAAGCATCTCAGATATGTTTCCAAGGTCTGATTGGTTCGTTCGGTCTGGCCATTAGTCTGAGGATGGAAAGCCGAGGAAAAAGACAAGTCAATGCCCATCCTACCACAAAAGGCTCGCCAAAACCTCAAAACAAACTGGGAACCTCTGTCAGAAACGATATTCTCTGGAATGCCATGTAAACGAACCACATGCTGGAAAAACAATGGCACCAAATCAGAGGAGGAAGGCAATTTAGACAAGGGTACCAAATGGACCATCTTAGAGAAGCGATCACAGACCACCCAAATGACTGACATCTTTTGAGAGACGGGAAGATCTGAAATAAAATCCATAGAGATATGTGTCCAAGGCCTCTTCGGGACCGGCAAGGGCAAAAGCAACCCACTGGCACGAGAACAGCAGGGCTTAGCCCGAGCACAAATCCCACAGGACTGCACAAAAGTACGCACATCCCGCGACAGAGATGGCCACCAAAAGGATCTAGCCACTAACTCTCTGGTACCAAAGATTCCAGGATGACCAGCCAACACCGAACAATGAACCTGAGAGATAACTCTATTCGTCCACCTATCAGGGACAAACAATTTCTCCACTGGGCAACGATCAGGTTTATTAGCCTGAAATTTTTGCAGCACCCGCCGCAAATCAGGGGAGATAGCAGACACAATTACTCCCTCTTTGAGGATACCCGCCGGCTCAGATACACCCGGAGAGTCGGGCACAAAACTCCTAGACAGAGCATCCGCCTTCACATTTTTAGAGCCCGGAAGGTATGAAATCACAAAGTCAAAACGGGCAAAAAACAATGACCAACTAGCTTGTCTAGGATTCAACCGCTTGGCGGACTCGAGATAAGTCAAGTTCTTATGATCAGTCAAGACCACCACGCGATGCTTAGCTCCTACAAGCCAATGACGCCACTCCTCGAATGCCCACTTCATGGCCAGCAACTCTCGATTGCCCACATCATAATTTCGCTCAGCAGGCGAAAACTTCCTGGAAAAGAAGGCGCATGGTTTCATCACCGAGCAATCAGAACTTCTCTGCGACAAAACAGCCCCTGCTCCAATCTCAGAAGCATCAACCTCGACCTGGAACGGAAGCGAAACATCTGGTTGATACAACACAGGGGCAGAAGAAAAACGACGCTTCAACTCTTGGAAAGCTTCCACCGCAGCAGAAGACCAATTGACCAAATCAGCATCTTTCTTGGTCAAATCGGTCAATGGTTTAGCAATACTAGAAAAATTGCAGATGAAGCGACGATAAAAATTAGCAAAGCCCAGGAACTTTTGCAGACTTTTCAGAGATGTCGGCTGAGTCCAATCATGGATGGCTTGGACTTTAACAGGGTCCATCTCGATAGTAGAAGGGGAAAAGATGAACCCCAAAAATGAAACCTTCTGAACACCAAAGAGACACTTTGATCCCTTCACAAACAAAGAATTAGCACGCAGGACCTGAAACACCATTCTGACCTGCTTCACATGAGACTCCCAATCATCCGAGAAGATCAAAATGTCATCTAAGTACACAATCAGGAATTTATCCAGGTACTCTCGGAAGATGTCATGCATAAAGGACTGAAACACTGATGGAGCATTGGCAAGTCCGAATGGCATTACTAGATACTCAAAATGGCCCTCGGGCGTATTAAATGCAGTTTTCCACTCATCGCCTCGCTTAATACGCACAAGATTATACGCACCACGAAGATCTATCTTGTTGAACCAACAAGCCCCCTTAATCCGAGCAAACAAATCAGATAACAATGGCAAGGGGTACTGAAATTTAACCGTGACCTTATTTAGAAGGCGGTAATCTATACAAGGTCTCAGTGAACCATCCTTCTTGGCTACAAAAAAGAACCCTGCTCCTAATGGCGACGATGACGGGCGAATATGCCCCTTCTCCAAAGACTCCTTCACATAACTCCGCATAGCAGCGTGCTCAGGCACAGATAAATTAAACAGTCGACCTTTTGGGAATTTACTACCAGGAATCAAATCGATAGCACAATCACAATCCCTATGCGGAGGTAGGGTATCGGACTTGGGCTCATCAAATAAATCCCGGTAATCAGACAAGAACTCAGGAAACCTCAGAAGGGGTGGATGATGAAATAGTCAGAAATGGGACATCACCATGTAACCCCTGACAACCCCAGCTGGACACAGACATGGATTTCCAATCTAATACTGGATTATGGACTTGTAGCCATGGCAACCCCAACACGACCACATCATGCAGATTATGCAACACCAGAAAGCGAATAACCTCCTGATGTGCAGGAGCCATGCACATGGTCAGCTGGGTTCAGTACTGAGGCTTATTCTTGGCCAAAGGCGTAGCATCAATTCCTCTCAATGGAATAGGACACTGCAAGGGCTCCAAGAAAAACCCACAACGCCTAGCATACTCCAAGTCCTTCAAATTCAGAGCAGCGCCTGAGTCCACAAATGCCATGACAGAATACGATGACAAAGAGCAGATCAAGGTAACAGACAGAAGAAATTTTGACTGTACCGTACCAATGGTGGCAGACCTAGCGAACTGCTTAGTGCGCTTAGGACAATCAGAGATAGCATGAGTGGAATCACCACAGTAGAAACACAGCCCATTCAGACGTCTGTGTTCTTGCCGTTCAACTCTGGTCAAGGTCCTATCGCACTGCATAGGCTCAGGTTTAAGCTCAGGTAATACTGCCAAATGGTGCACAGATTTACGCTCGCGCAAGGGTCGACCGATCTGAATGGCCAAAGACATAGACTCATTCAGACCAGCAGGCATAGGAAATCCCACCATGACATCCTTAAGGGCTTCAGAGAGACCTTTTCTGAAAATAGCTACGAGCGCACCTTCATTCCACTGACTGAGTACGGACCACTTTATAAATTTCTGACAATATACCTCTATTTCATCCTGACCCTGACACAGAGCCAGCAAATTCTTCTCTGCCTGATCCACAGAATTAGGCTCATCGTACAGCAATCCGAGCACCAGGAAAAACGCATCGATATTACTTAATGCAGGATCTCCTGACGCAAGAGAAAATGCCCAGTCCTGAGGGTCGCCACGCAAAAAAGAAATAACGATCCTAACTTGTTGAACTGGGTCACCAGAGGAGCGAGGTTTCAAAGCCGGAAATAGTTTACAATTATTCTTGAAACTCAGAAATTTAGTTCTATCTCCAAAAAACAAATCAGGAATAGGAATTCTCGGTTCTAACATAGAATTCTGAACCACAAAGTCTTGAATACTTTGTACTCTTGCCGTGAGCTGATCCACTCATGAAGACAGACCTTTAATGTCCATTGCTACACCTGTGTCCTGAACCACCCAAATGTCTAGGGGAAAAAAAAGGCAAAACACAGTGAAAAGAAAAAAAAATGGTCTCAGAACTTCTTTTTTCCCTCTATTGGGAATCATTAATACTTTGGGCCTCCAGTACTGTTATGAAAGGTAATTCAGTACCACAATGGACATAGAGGTCAGCGCACATACAGTGACCTGGCAATAACCCAAAAAACAAGAACGAGCTCTGAGACGTGGGAACTCTGTTGACCGCAATCCCTAATCCTCTCCAACCACACTAAAGGCAGCCGTGGATTGCGCCTAACGCTCCCTATGCAACTCGGCACGGCCTGAGAAACTAGCTAGCCTGAAGATAGAAAATAAGCCTACCTTGCCTCAGAGAAATCCCCCAAAGGAAAAGGCAGCCCCCACATATAATGACTGTGAGTTAAGATGAAAAGACAAACGTAGAGATGAAATAGATTTAGCAAAGTGAGGCCCAACTTTCTGAACAGAGCGAGGATAGGAAAGGTAACTTTGCGGTCAACACAAAACCCTACAAAAACTACGCAAAGGGGGCAAAAAGACCCTCCGTACCGAACTAACGGCACGGAGGTACACCCTCTGCGTCCCAGAGCTTCCAGCAAGCAGAAAAAAACAAAATGACAAGCTGGACAGAAAAAACAGCAAACAAATAGCAAAGAGGAACTTAGCTATGCAGAGCAGCAGGCCACAGGAACGATCCAGGAGGAAACAGGTCCAATACTAGAACATTGACTGGAGGCCAGGATCAAAGCACTAGGTGGAGTTAAATAGAGCAGCACCTAACGACTTCACCACATCACCTGAGGAAGGAAACTCAGAAGCCGCAGTACCACTTTCCTCCACCAACTGAAGCTCACAGAGAGAACCAGCCGAAGTACCACTTGTGACCACAGGAGGGAGCTCTGCCACAGAATTCACAACAGTATACTAGTACATGGCCATGCGGCCAGGCAAACCTTTTATAGCGGAAGCTCTCCAGGACCTTCCTAGTGGTCCAATAGGAGCTGCTACAGGACCTGAGCATGTGACCCCTGACCTCCAATGAGAGGTCATTTGTTGGGCATGCTCAGAATAAGAAAAGCAGTACTTAGTTCCAGGGATGCCCACTAATCAGTACTGGTTGCAATGGCTGAGCCTGGAAGGACAACAGTAACCAGCCCCACAGTATCAGCTTGAACCAGACGCTGGGACCGACGTCTCTGCTGAGCAGGCTCCACTGCGGCTGGAGGAGAATAAGAGACCGTATCGGAGATGGTTCGAGATTCCCCCTGTGCAGTGGCAGAAACTCGACACCTAACACACACTGTACTAATTTTATTTGTCACAGACATCTATATCTCTACCTATTCTATTTGTATTTACTGTGTTTAATCCATCTCTTCTATCCTGTCAGCTCCTACAGTGATTTTACACTATGTGGATGCTGAATTGCCAGCTTTTCTTCTATCTATCTATCTATCTATCTATCTAATATATATACATATATATGTGTATGTCACTGACCTCTATATATACTGACCTTCAAAGTAGCCACCTTATGTTTTGATGACTGCTTTGCACACTCTTGACATTCTCTTGATGAGCTTGTACAATTTTCAAAGTCATGAAAATACATAAAAATCTTGAAATGAGAAGGTGTGTCCAAACTTTTGGTCTGTACTGTGTGTATATATATATATATATATATATATATATATATATATATTATATATATATATATACAGTGCCTTGCGAAAGTATTCGGCCCCCTGGAACTTTTCAACCTTTTCCCACATATCATGCTTCAAACACAAAGATACCAAATGTAAATTTTTGGTGAGGAATCAACAACAAGTGGAACACAATTGTGAAGTTGAACGAAATGTATTGGTTATTTTAAATTTTTGTGGAAATTCAAAAACTGAAAAGTGGGGTGTGCAATATTTTTGGCCCCCTTTAACTTAATACTTTGTTGCGCCATCTTTTGCGGCAATTACAGCTACAAGTCATTTGGGGTATGTCTCAGTTTTGTACATCGAGAGACTGAAATTCTTGCCCATTCTTCCTTAGCAAACAGCTCCAGTTCAGTGAGGTGTGATGGAGATCGTTTGTGAACAGCAATTTTCAGCTCTTTCCACAGATTCTCGATTGGATTGAGGTCTGGACTTTTACTTAGCCATTCTAACACCTGGATACGTTTTTGTGTACCATTCCAATGTAGATTTTGCTTTATGTTTGGGATCATTGTCTTGTTGGATGGCAAATCTCCATCCCAGTATCAGGACATTTGCAGACTCCAACAGGTTTTCTTCAAGAATGGTCCTGTATTTGGCTCCATCCATCTTCCCATCAAATTTAACCATCTTCCCTTTCCCTGCTGAAAAAAAGCAGGCCCAAACCATGGTGCTGCCACCACCATGTTTGGGAGTGTTGTGTTCAGGGTGATAAGCTGTTGCCTTTACGCCAAACATATAGTTTGGCATTGTTGCCAAAAAGTTTGATTTTGGTTTCATCTTACCAGAGCACCTTCTTCCACATGTTTGGTGCGTCTCCCAGGTGGCTTGTTGCAAACTTTAAGCAACACTTTATGGATATATTTGAGAAATGAGTTTCTTCTTGCCACTCTTCCAAAAAGGCAAGATTTGTGCAGTGTATGACTGATTGTTGTCCTATGGACAGACTGTCCCACCTCAGCTGTAGATCTCTCCAGTTCATCCAGAGTGATCATGTGCCTATTGGCTGCATCTCTGATCATTCTTCTTGTTTGAGAAGAAAGTTTATGGGACAACTGGGTCTTGGTAGATTTGCAGTGGTATGATAGTCCTTCTATTTCAATATGATCACTTGCACAGTCCTCCTTGGGATGTTTAAAGTTTTGGAAATCATTTTGTTTCGTACAGCCAGAGCTGTATATAATTTTATACATGTCTTCCCCCTTTATTATATTTATATACATTTTTATATATTTAACTTTTATTATATATATATATATATATATATATAAATATATATATATATATATATATATATATATATATATATATATATATAGTATATACAGTTGTGCTCTAAAGTTTACATACCCTGGCAGAATTTTTGCTTTCTTGGCTTTTTTGCAGAGAGTACGAACGATAACTAGGGTTGAGCGAAACGGATCGGATAAATTGAAAAATTGCCGACTTTCGGCAAAGTCAGGCTTTGTGAAACCCGACCCGATCCTAGTATGAAATCGGCCATGAGGTCGGTGATCAGCGCGCCAAAGTTGCATTTCGTATGACGTTTTCAACGCTATTTTTCAGCCAATGAAGGAGGACACAGAGTGTGAGCAGCGTGTTGACATAGGTCTCGGTCCCCACCATCTTTGAGAAGGGCATGACAGTAATTGGCTTGCTTTCTGTGGTGTCACAGGGGCTATAAAGGGGCGTGCACCCTGACCGCCATCTTACTTCTGCCGATCTTAGCATTGGGAGAGGTTGCTGCAGCTTCATCAGAAGAAGGGATATAGTTAGGGAGGGAAGATTAACCCCCAAACTGCTTGTGCTGTAGCGATTTACACTGTCGAACACCAGCTTTTCTTTGCTGGGACAGTGGAGTTTATATTTTTGTGCATCAGCGCTGTTGCTTATTAGGCTGCCTTATAAGGCTCCCTGATACCTGCATTGCTGTTTGTACGCCGCTGTGCAAACCAACTGCGTTTATAAAAGCAAAAATCCTGTTGCTCCTTTCTGCACAGTTCTCTTGTTTCTTTGTCCACACTTTTGTGTGCTGCAGTTTTTTTTATTGCTGCCATACTTTTCCTGAGATCATTGTAGGGAGATTGAAATTGTACTACAGTCCTTGTATTTTTTTTTATATATCTTCCAGCCACGATCTGCCACTTACATTGTGTAGTGTTATACACTGTGCCTGAGTTTTGGTGCAGTCTCCCCCCCCAGAAAGGGAGATTTAAATTGGCACTAAGTGGATCTACCTCACAGTTCTGTTAGTTTGTCGTACATCTTCCAGACACGTTCTGCCACTTACTGTAACGATCCATGTTTGGATCTGTGGCAGATCTGGTTTCCTTCAGATTAAAACCTTTTTTCCTTTCAGGTCATCGGGGGTTAATGCAGTTTTTCCCCGGTGGCCGCTGGTGTAATTGCATTGCAGCTTGTTCTTCTGATGTGGGTGGTGACCACTCCCACCCTCCTTTAAAAGGTCACCTGGTGCATCAGCTGACTGTTGGTTATACAGGTCCTTTGGATACCAACCTTGCTGGAATAGGAGCTTGCTGAGGGCTGTTGTTCTACAGCTGAACACTTATTCCTGGTGCCTTACTCTGCTGTGCGGTGCATTGCAGCAGATAAAGCTAAGTGTGGTGTTATTGTTTCTTTGTCCGTTTGTTGTTTGTAGCTTTCTCAGTGTTGTATTAGAGCAGTGGTGGGACCAGTGCGCTCACCTGCCAGTTCCCTACATAGGGATTAGAGCAGGGCAAGTGAGGGACTAGGCATCCTGGTCGGCGACGGGTTGAAAGAACCCGTATAGGGATGGTAGTGTGGCACCCCTAGGGGTATTTGCCACAAAAATAGTTACTGACAGTAAGTACAAATACTAAAATAGCAAGACTGCACTACCACCTCCGGCCAGAAGGGGGAGCTCCAGAGACTCCCCTTGATCCATTCTGGTCTGAGAGAAGAAATGGCAGTTGGGCCAAGGAGCTGATAGTGAGAGGTCATACAGTTGAATCTCTAACAGCCCTGTGACTGTTACCAGGCCTAAATCACCGGCCTGAGGAGAAGAGGGATAGAGAAAAAGGACATTGTGAGAACCAGGTAGCATTAATCACTACCCAGAACAGGCGCAAAGACGGATACCGGATCCGTGGCTGTATTCATTGTATATAATACAGCAACCGGAAAAACGTGAGGTGATATCAGCTTCACTAGGGTCGGATGCAACAACAGACACAGAGTTCAGCGGTACTCCCAGAGGGGGTAAACCGATAAAAGGACTCGGGTTGCCCGTCGAACCAGGACCCGGAGGGGACAGATTGGGCCGGCAGCCAGTTCACATACAGCAGCAGGGCCACACAGAAATTGCGCACAATAAGAGGCGAAGACCCCGGCAGGGTCAAAGTAACTCAGAGTTCCCATACACACTCCGGTGACAGGACTGGTTGTAAATCCTTTTATGTTAAAGTAAACTGGTTAAACGTTTCAGTGCCTCAGTCTTTCATTTGGACAATAGCCATCTATCCAGGATCAGGATCGTCACCGCTGGGAGAACCTGCTGCTGATCAAGTAAGTGCCTGTCTCCTCATGATATCCCTTACACTGTGCATTGCCTGAGGCCACAGCACCGGGTCAAGCCACCCGTGACATCCCCCTCAAGAGACAGACTCCATTGGTCCGGTGCTGGGTATCCCGGTCTCCTGGGCGTCACAATTGGCGTCACGAACAGGATCTAGCCAGCCCGTATACCGGGTATTGTGTGCCGTGATTGGAGCCCAAAACTGTGAAAACTGGGATGAAAAATCTTGAAAATTGACTTTATTAAAGAAAAATCCATTCCCCATTGAAAACTATTGAAAGTGACTTTTCCCCATTGGTTATAATGGAGTAAAGATGGCCGCCATCCCCTGAGGTAATCACTTCATAACCGTTAGGCACGAGACTGTTAATTGAGCTACGCCATCACCTGAGCCCCAGTCTAACTGAAAAACTTCAGAATCCGCCATTACAAAGCGCGGTGGGTGGGAGCAGCAGGGGGCGTGTCATTGTGGGCGGCACCAAGCTGAGCGCTCTGACATCAGAGCAAGGGGAAAATCGATCCTGCTGCACAGCGGAACGAATCTACACTATCCCGACGGAAGCGGAGGACCGGAAGGGTCCGGATTAACTAAGGGGGCACAGTATGTCGCAGCACGGAGACGCCGCAGCACTCGGCAACGCTAATGCAGCTGAAAGACAGAGTGTCAATAGAGAGTCCGGCAGCGCAGCGGTGCAAGGAGTGGCGCCCATCATGCCGGTGCTGATGCCATATACCCCGGGTGGCCCATGGCTTCCAATGTATGAAGGTGAGCCTAATACCCTTGACGATTTCAGAGAAAAGATGCTGGCCCATTTTGACATGTTCCCTGTGGGTGAAGTTCAGCGTGTTAGTCTC
Organism: Ranitomeya imitator; assembly: GCF_032444005.1. Lineage (NCBI taxonomy): Eukaryota > Metazoa > Chordata > Amphibia > Anura > Dendrobatidae > Ranitomeya > Ranitomeya imitator. Next base: position 628,583,719 of record NC_091284.1, read on the forward strand.
CTGATGATGCAGTTAAGTGGCCATGCTAAGCGAGAAGTCACAGCATGGGCAGCTGATCTAAAAGGCACTGTTGAACGCATATTTGCTGGATTAAAAGCTACATTTGAAACCACGGCCAGCAGCAAAGCTAAAATACGATTCTTTAGTTGCAAACAAAAAGCTAATGAGGGCGTGAGAGACTTTGCCTTAAACCTGCAGGAAGCCCTTAAATCACTTACACTGGCTGAACCCATTTTTAACACCGGAGCGGATAAACTGCTAAGAGATCAATTTATTGAGGGACTCTACACCCCTTCTCACCGGGGGCATGTGAGCATGCTTGTTTTTAAGAACCCTGAATTGACATTTGCCCAATTAAAGGAGAGCGCTATACGTCTCCAGCTGGCAGAGGCACCTCGGGATCAGGATCCTGCGCAACCCATGGCAGAGGCACCTCAACAACAGGGAGTGCCAGTGACATCAGCTATGTCTGGGGCCATTGCTAAGCCCCTGGGGCCCAGTACTAATGAGGCTCTTCAACAAAAGCTTGACTCTTTAGCTGATGTTGTTGCTTCAATGGCTAAAACCATGCAGGAGATGAGAGGACACAAGATGGAGTTGGCAAACTGTAGAGAGGATGTTCCATGGATGAGACCCCGGAGATACCCGACATGGAGAGGACGACCCCGCGACCGCTACCAACCGGATGGACAGCCCATTTGCCGCCGTTGCCAGCAGCCGGGCCACTTTGCACGAGATTGTGATTTAAACGGGAATCCCCTGGGAATGCGGGCCGCTTCGCAGGAATGAACTTTCAAGGCCCAACACCCTGGCACGACAGGTACATCGGAGGACGACCCATTATCCCTATCGTGCTGGATGGAATTCCCCTCAACGCTTTGCTGGACACAGGTTCCCAGATTTCATCTATACCGTATATCCTTTATAAGAGGTACTGGGCTGATGCAGATATTGATAAAGGGCCCTCTGATGTTGAACTAGATATATGGGCCAGTAATGGTAAGTTGGTACCGAAACTAGGATTCAGGGAGATGACCATAAAGATTGGTAAAGTAGAACTGAAGAAACAGGGTATAATTGTTGTTGATGTTGACCGGCGGAACTGTGAACCAACTGTATTGATAGGAATGAATGTGTTAGAGAACTGCTTTTCCGAAGTCATTTCTGTCTTACAGCAAATTGCTGAAACTGCCCAATCCTGCCAGCAGAGAGTTCTCCGGAGGGAAATAAAAGTATTGATGTTAAGGCAACAGGTAGAAGTTGCAGGTGGAGAAATCGGCAGTGTGAGGGTAAGTGATCCAACGTCTATTGTAATCCCACCAAAAACAGAAATGCTGGTATGGTGTAGAGCAGCCATTGGTACTAAGGGACGAGATTATCAAGCCTTAATAGAACCAGTGTACACCGACAGCAGGCCCACTATACTCACAGCACGAGGGATAGTCGAGGTACACCGGGGACGAGTGCCGGTACGACTTTTGAACTGTGGAGAGGAAGAGGTCACTTTGCCAAGGTATGCTACAATGGCAAAGCTATATACTGTTGACAACAATGCCATCACAACCATTGAGCCCTTAGAACCAACCTGTCAGGTGGAAGGCAATGGCTCAGATGGAGAAATGGAGGATTGGTGCCAACAGCTACACGTGGGCATAAATTCAACACCTACCCATCAAAAACAAGGGGTGTATAGGCTAGTGACGGAATATGAACAAGTCTTCAGTAAACACCCATTGGACTTCGGACGGATAGAAGGGGTAGAACACACAATCCCCACAGGTGACCATCCCCCAATAAAAGAAAGATATAGACCCATACCGCCCGCTCACTATCAATGTGCAAAAGATATGCTGAGGGAAATGAAACAGGCCGGGGTAATAAGAGACAGCTGTAGCCCCTGGGCGGCCCCTCTAGTGATTGTCAAAAAAAAGGACGGAACCATGAGAATGTGCGTAGACTACCGGAAGATTAATAACATCACCCATAAAGACGCCTACCCCTTGCCTAGGATAGAAGAGTCCTTAACTGCTTTGAAATCTGCTAATTATTTTTCCACCTTAGACTTAACAAGCGGGTATTAGCAAGTCCCTGTGGCTGAGAGAGATAAGGAAAAGACGGCATTCACCACACCAATGGGTCTATGTGAATTTAATCGCATGCCGTTCGGACTCTGCAACGCATCCGGTACCTTCCAGCGGCTGATGGAATGCTGCCTCGGACACAAGAACTTTGAGACCGTCCTCCTGTACCTAGATGATGTGATCATCTACTCAAAGACTTACGAACAACACTTAATAGACCTGGCAGAAGTGTTCGAAGCCTTATCCAGGTATGGCATGAAAGTCAAGCCATCCAAATGTCACCTTCTCAAGCCAAAGGTACAGTACCTGGGACACATCGTGAGTTCGGAGGGAGTAGCACCAGATCCCGAGAAAATAAGCGCCATAAGGGATTGGCCAAGACCTACCAGCGCAAAAGAAGTGAGACAATTCCTGGGATTGGTGGGTTACTATCGCAGATTTATAAAAGGATTTACCAAGTTGGCAGCACCCTTGCAAGACACCTTGGTAGGGCAGACGAAGAAACCTTCAAACCGAAACCCTCCTTTTCAGTGGAACGACGAAAGGGAAGACTCCTTTGAACAACTAAAGAAGGCACTAACCGGAGAAGAGGTTCTGGCATACCCAGATTACCATAAACCTTTCATCCTCTACACCGATGCCAGTAATGTGGGACTAGGAGCGGTGCTGTCACAAAAGCAAGAAGGTCGGGAGAAAGTCATCGCCTTTGCAAGTAGAAAGCTCCGGCCTACTGAAAGAAATTCAGAAAATTACAGCTCCTTCAAATTCGAACTACTGGCAGTAGTTTGGGCTGTGACGGAGCGTTTCAAACACTATCTGGCCGCTGCAGAATTTATTGTCTATACTGACAACAATCCGTTGACCCACCTGGACACAGCCAAATTAGGTGCGTTAGAACAGCGATGGATAGCCCGGTTATCTAATTACAACTTCATAATCAAGTATCGAGCAGGTCGCAAGAATGGAAATGCCGATGCCCTATCCCGGATGCCACACTTGAGAGATGTAGAAGAGGAAACTGGGGAGCTTGAAGAAATTGAACTACCAGCCTTCCATTGTCCCAAGGCAAAACATCATCAGTCAAGTACCTATCAGAAACAACAAGAGGTGAATTTTAATCCGTTAGCACACCATAGATGGGCTGACACCCAAGACAGCAATCCGGCTGTGAAGTTGGTGAAGGAACTGTTGACTGAGCAAAGTGCATATCCCTATGAGGATGCCCCAGAAGAGACGCATCAACTCTGGAAAGAGAGAGGCAAAATGTTCCTGTATCAAGGGAAGCTCTGTAGAAGATACACCAATCCGAAAACACATGAATTGGTTTGGCAGATTATTGTGCCTAAACAAGATGTGAAGATGGTCCTCGAAGCTTACCATAATGGTGCTGGTCACTTCGGTTGGAAAAAGTTAGAAGTACTTCTAAGAGAAAGATTTTATTGGGTCGGGATGAGAAAATCAATCGAACAGTGGTGCAGAAATTGTGGCCCGTGTAACCTCAGAAGAAACGATCAAAAGAACCAAAGAGCACCACTGCAGCCCATAATCACCAAACAACCACTTGAACTTGTAGCCATGGACCACGTGAAGTTGACACCAAGCTGGTCCGGCTATGTCTATGCCTTGACCATCGTGGACCATTATTCACGTTTCTTGGTAGTAGTACCCGTAAAAGATCTGACAGCAAAAACAGCAGCCAAAGCGTTCCAAACGTACTTTTGTAGACCCCATGGATATCCGGAACAGGTTCTCACCGACCAAGGTACAGCCTTTGAATCAGAGATCTTCAGAGAATTCTGTAATATGTATGGTTGCAAAAAGATCCGGACGACGGCCTATCATCCACAAACAAACGGCTTATGCGAGAAGATGAACCATATTGTAATAGACCTACTAAAGACTTTACCTGAGACAGAAAGGAATCAATGGCCAGAGAAATTGCCTGACTTGGTGGATCTGTATAATCATGTCCCGGTGAGCTCCACCAACTGCACCCCAGCTTACCTTATGCGTGCAAGACCCGGCCAATTACCAATCGATCTAGAAATGGGAATTCTGAAACCAGACGCAGAAGTTCAAGACTCCAATTGGGATATCATACGGCAAAAGCAGTATCGCCAAGTGCAAGAGAGTGTGGAAAAAAGCCTTCAGCAAACTAGAGAAAGACAAGAGCGAACTTTCAACCAGAATGCTCTAGCGACCCCATTAAGACCGGGTGACCAAGTGCTCAAGAGAAATCGTCGAACCAATAAACTGGACAATCAGTGGGAAGCCGTACCCTACACAGTTTTACCAACAAGAGTGGATAATCCTAAAATGTGTCTCATTAGCAAAAACGGAGGCTTAACATCTGTACTAGTGTCAAGAGACAATCTTAAATTATGTCCGGAAGCATTGAAAGAGCCAGACGTTGTCCAGCCAGAACCAGAAGTTATTCAACCTATACAGGTTCAACCAGTAAAGGAAAAAGAAGAGGAAGTGCATCACACCTGTATAGGAGACTTTCCCAAAACCCTACTAACATACCATGGTGCAGTAGTGGTTCCCATGGTGGCCTTTTACCCAACACCGAACCCAATACCAGAAGTCCCAAGACAGGAAGAGGCTGACCCCGTACTACAGGAGGTTCCAGGCCAGGAAGAACAGATTCCTGGTCAGAGTAATCCCATTCACGGTGGACTTGCCAACTCCATAGTCGTGGAATTATCTTTAGCAGAGCGGGCAGATACTACATCCGCAGTAGACAGTAGTACACCACATGAAGAGACACCGCTATTACGTAGATCACAGCGTAGTACCCAGGGTCAATTACCGGCCAGGTATGCAGATTACCAACTATAAAGCTCATAATCTGAATTGTATATATGTTATGCCGTATATAGTTAAACAGAAAATGTAGTATAGTCATTGCTATCAGTCTGCAACGTTTAAGCCCAGTGCCTACAGAGACTTGTCTGTATGAACTTATTGCATATTCTTGAACTTTTTATCAGCCCGGAGGCACTAAATCAAAGCTCCGGAAAGACTGCTTTTTGAACTTAGCTTTTTGCTCTTTTTGAACTTTCTTTAGACTTTATATTGATAACTCCGTTGGAAAAATGGAACTAAATTCCTGGACACTAAGTACAGTGCCTTTCCTAATACCTTCAAGGATAGAACTGTATTAATGGACGCTATTTGAAGTGACTTTTTACAGAACTCTATTTTTGTTTCCTTGAGTGGTTTTTGTAACTTTTCATTTTTAAGACTCTGTACATATTAATTGTTATTTCAAAATGTTATTGTCCCACAGTCCCGGAGTACTGTTCTTAACTAAGGGGGAATGTGGCACCCCTAGGGGTATTTGCCACAAAAATAGTTACTGACAGTAAGTACAAATACTAAAATAGCAAGACTGCACTACCACCTCCGGCCAGAAGGGGGAGCTCCAGAGACTCCCCTTGATCCATTCTGGTCTGAGAGAAGAAATAGCAGTTGGGCCAAGGAGCTGATAGTGAGAGGTCATACAGTTGAATCTCTAACAGCCCTGTGACTGTTACCAGGCCTAAATCACCGGCCTGAGGAGAAGAGGGATAGAGAAAAAGGACATTGTGAGAACCGGGTAGCATTAATCACTACCCAGAACAGGCGCAAAGACGGATACCGGATCCGTGGCTGTATTCATTATATATAATACAGCAACCGGAAAAACGTGAGGTGATATCAGCTTCACTAGGGTCGGATGCAGCAACAGACACAGAGTTCAGCGGTACTCCCAGAGGGGGTAAACCGATAAAAGGACTCGGGTTGCCCGTCGAACCAGGACCCGGAGGGGACAGATTGGGCCGGCAGCCAGTTCACATACAGCAGCAGGGCCACACAGAAATTGCGCACAATAAGAGGCGAAGACCCCGGCAGGGTCAAGTAACTCAGAGTTCCCATACAGACTCCGGTGACAGGACTGGTTGTAAATCCTTTTATGTTAAAGTAAACTGGTTAAACGTTTCAGTGCCTCAGTCTTTCATTTGGACAATAGCCATCTATCCAGGATCAGGATCGTCACCGCTGGGAGAACCTGCTGCTGATCAAGTAAGTGCCTGTCTCCTCATGATATCCCTTACACTGTGCATTGCCTGAGGCCACAGCACCGGGTCAAGCCACCCGTGACATCCCCCTCAAGAGACAGACTCCATTGGTCCGGTGCTGGGTATCCCGGTCTCCTGGGCGTCACAGTAGCAAGATCAGGGCACAGCCTCAGGTGAGTGCAGGAGGTGCCCATTCCCCGTTCCCTACCGTCAGGGCCCACCGTTGTTAAAGTGTCCCTGGTGTACCCTTGTGTGTTTTGCTGTTTTTTGACCTACCACCTGCCAGGTCGTGTCACACCAGGACAGTCACATTGTGACACTTACATTGTGTAGTTTAATACACTGGGCCTGAGTTTTGTTGCTGCATCCCCCCCCCAATAAAGGGAGATTTAAATACTCAAAAAGTTTATATACACCTTCTACCTTGTTTTACAGTACCACATACGGTTGTTATTTTAGTTAGATTTCTCCAAAAATGAGGACGTTTGGTGGAAGAGGCCATGGGCGGTCGTTGCCAGCTGGTACTGATGGTGGTGGTGGTGGAGCATCTGGTGGTAGTAGGAAAAGCAAAATAGCACCAAAGGCTCGAGGTGTGGAGCCAGCATCATCGTCTGGCTACACAATGCCTCGAAGGCTCCCTTATCTGGGAGTAGGAAAACAGCTTTTAAAGCCGGACAGCAGGAAAAAGTTTTGGCTTTCCTTGCTGACTCAGCATCTAGCTCTTTTACTTCCTCTTCAGAAGGTTAGAAATCTAGAAGCAGCGAGTCGTCAGTGGATGCTCCCAGTCAGGAACAAGTTGCTTCCTTGTGTCCTTCACCCAAACCAAAAGTGAAGGATGCTGGAGGCAACACTACAGTTTATTCCATGGAGCTCTTTACACATACCGTGCCTGGGTTAGAGAGGGAAATTGTTAAAAGCCCATTACAAGATGAATCGGACATGGAGTGCACAGATGCACAGCCACAGCTAGATTATTATGCTATTCCATTGACTCAGATCATTACATTGCCCTCGCAGTGTACTGAGCAAGAATCTGACCCTGATGAGACTATGGTGCCCCGTCACGATTGTTATAGCACCTTACACGGTGACACAGAGGAAGGTGTACATGACATTGAAGAGGAGGTGATAGATCACCCAGTTATTGATCCAGATTGGCAGCCATTGGGGGAAGAGGGTACCGCTGCCAGTAGCTCGGAAGTGGAGGAAGATGATCAGCCGCAGCCATCTACATTGCAACAGTTTTCATCTGGCAGGCCCGTATCTGGCCAAAAATGTTTGTCAAACCCAAAAACAGTTTTAGGACAGTGTGGCCATCCAGTGAAAGTAGCACAGCGTGCAATGCCTGAAAAGGTAATCTATAGTAGGAAGAGTGCAGTGTGGGAATTTTTTAACCAATATCTGAATGATCAGTGCAAAGTTATCTGTAAGATGTGCTCAAAGACCTTCAGCAGAGGGAAGAATTTCCTAAATTTAAATACAACGTGCATGCGTAGACATTTAACCAGCATGCACTTGCAAGCCTGAACTAACTACCAAACGTCACGTACCGTTGGTGCACCTGCTCAGAATGAAGGTAGTCAGCAACGCTACATTTCTTCCCTCACTGTAAGTCACCGGTTAGGACACCACCAGCAGCAAATGTGAAAGCATTGTCGCAAGGCCAAAGTAGTCAGGGAATCACAAGGTTCTTGGTAGGAAACACTGTAGGTAGGCCAACATCAAGAATACCATCACCAACTGTCTCTCAATCTGCCATGTCCACCACCACCCCCGCTAGTTCCACCATATGCAACTCCCCAGTCCAGCTCACCCTACAAGAGACTCTCATTAGGAAAAGAAAGTACTCATCCTGTCATCCGCCTACACAGGGTTTGAATGCCCACATTGGCGAGAAAAGCCATCCCAGCACTCCACCAACATGTCAAAGACCGTATTGTCCATGCACTGAGACAATCAGTCAGTAGAAAGGTGCACCTCACAACAGATGCATGGACCAGTATGCATGGCCAGGGACATTACGTGTCCATCACGGCGCACTGGGTTAATGTGGTGGATGCAGGGTCCACAGGGGACGGCCATAGTGGGACAGTTCTGCCTAGCCCACGGTCCAGGCAACAGTTTGCTCTAGGCGTTCGCAACCCCTACTCCTCATCCTCCTCCTCCAGAAGTGAAAGCTCATCCACAGAGCGAAGTCGCACGACCACTCCATCCGCAGCTGCCAGTGTTGCACACGAGGTCTCCCATTATGGAGCAGCTAGTGGTAAGCGTCAGCAGTCTGTGCTACAAATCAAGTGTTTGGGCGACAACAGACACACTGCGGAAGTACTGGCCGAGTACTTGCAGCAAGAAGCTCAGTCATGGCAGTGCAGTGTACATCTTGAGGCAGGCAAGGTAGTCAGTGATAATGGAAGGAATTCTATGACTGCAATAGCCCTTTCACAACTGAAACACATACCTTGCCTGGCTCACACCTTGAACCTGGTGGTGCAGTGCTTCCTGAAAAATTATCCGGAGTTTCCAGCCCTGCTCCTGAAGGTGCGAAGACTTTGCTCGCATATCCGCCGGTCGCCCGTACACTCAAGCCGTATGCTGGACCATCAGCGATTGCTGAATCTTCCCCAGCACCGCCTCATAATCGAAGTTGCAACAAGGTGGAACTCCACACTGCACATGCTTCAGAGGCTGTGCGAACAGAGGCGTGCTGTCATGTATTTGTGGGAGGATACACATACACGGGCAGGCAGTTGGATGGCTGACATGGAGTTGTCTGGTGTGCAGTGGTCGAAGCTCCAAGACCTCTGTCAAGTCCTTCAGTGTTTGAGGAAAGCACACGGCTGGTAAGTGCGCCATCATAAGCATGAGCATTCCCCAAATGCGTCTGCTGATGCAAAGTTTGACGCACATCAAGGAGCAGGCATTTGCAGCCGAGGACGAGGGAAGCCTTGATGACAGTCAGCCATTGTCTGCTCAGGGAACTCTCCTGGATGAGGTGGCGGACGAAGAGGAGGAGGATGATGGGGATGAATATTAATGGGAGGAGGATGCTTCTCAGGGGGCAATAGAAACTGGTGGCATTGCAAGGTCAGGTGCAGGGTTTTTGCAGGCCACAAGTGATGTTGATTTGCAAGAAAGTGCTCTTTAACCCAGCACAAGCAGTGAATTGACTCCTGGAACATTGACCCACATGGCAGAGTATGCCTTACGTATCCTAAAAAGGGACCCGCGCATTATCAAAATGATGAACGATGACGATTACTAGTTGGCCTGCCTCCTCGATCCACGATACAAAGGAAAATTACAAAATATCATGCCGCATGAGAACCTTGAGCAAATATTGGCTACCAAACAAGCAACCCTTGTAGACCGTTTGGTTCAGGCATTCCCAGCACACAGCGGCGGTGATGGTTCTCACACGAGCCGTAGGGGGCAACATGGCAGAAGTGTTAGAGGTGCACAAATTTGAAGTGGCGTTGGACAGAGGGGTTTTATGACCAGGTTGTGGATTGATTTCACAATGACCGCAGACATGACAGGTACTGCTGCATCGATTCGAAGTGACAGGAGACAGTATTTGTCCAGTATGGTTACCAACTATTTTTCCTCCCTTATCGATGTTCTCCCTCACAGGTCATTCCCATTTGATTACTGGGTATCTAAAATAGACACCTGGCCTGAATTGGCAGAATATGCATTACAGGAGCTCGCTTGCCCAGCTGCTAGTGTGCTATCAGAAAGAGTCTTCAGTGCTGCTGGTTCAATACTGGCCGAAAAAAGGACACGTTTGGCTACCCGAAATGTTGATGATATACCCTTCATTAAAATGAACTAATCATGGATTTCTAATTATTTTGCCCCACCTTCCCCTGCTGACACGTAGCTTGCCTGAAAAATGTCTTGCTTTTGGCCTTTTCTTACTGACTGCTCCAATTCCTCCATTTGCAGCTGCTGAATGTCCACCATATGCCATTTTTTTACCTCCGTAAATGGGCTGACTCCCCCCACAGGGCCGTGGTCACCACTTGGCACAAGCACCCGTGCGAGTGCCGTTTGCTTGGACAGGTGGGTGTGCCCACTCTTGGGCGACGGCACTGGCATAGGGTCCCTCATAGTACAATGAAGTGTCTCTGATGGTGGTGGTGCACAACCAAGTCAGACACACCGTCTTACTATGAGGGGCCCTGTGCCAGTACCGCCGCCCACGAGAGAGTGTTCCCCCCAGCTTGAACAGTGCTCTACCACTTGCAAAACTTACCTCTCCCTGCTCCACCACTGTGTAGTCTGTGCTGTTAAATCCTTCAATGGCACTGCCAATACAAATTTGTTGAAATGATAGATGATAGTGAAAATATACAGGGGCCCTGGCCTACATTTAGACCAGTCAATACTTTGCACCAACTACCACTGTCTGCTACTCAGCAGAGGAGCCCACCCCTGTACCTAGCTATGCCACCAGTTTATTTATGAACAATTTTTTGGCAGACATTTAGCCCACTTTAATATTTTGGCCAAAGCTATGCTGCCTGTGTACTTCTGTTACCAATTTTGAACTGCATTTAGCCTACTTTTTTATTTTATGCCTACTAAGTCTGTCTGAGCCACTTATTACAGTTGTCCTCCACTGAACAAAGCAATGCCGCCTGTTTACTCCTGTTACCAATTTTGAACTGCATTTATCCTACTTACTTATTTGGGCCTAGTAACTGTGTCAGCCTCTCATTACAGTTGTCCTCCTCCGCTGAACCAAGCAATTCCGCTTGTGTACTCCTGGTACCAATTTTGAACTGCATTTAGCCTACTTTTTTATTTTAGGCCTACTCAGTCTGTCTGAGCCACTTATTACAGTTGTCCTCCACTGAACAAAGCAATGCCGCCTGTCTACTCCTGGTAAAAATTTTGTACTGCATTTAGCCTACTTTTTTATTTTAGGCCTAATCAGTCTGTCTGAGCCACTTATTACAGTTGTCCTCCACTGAAAAAAGCTATGCCACCTGTGTACTCCTGTTATCAATTTTGAACTGCATTTAGCCTATTTACTTATTTGGGCCTAGTAACTGTGTCAGCCTCTCATTACAGTTGTCCTCCGCTGAACAAAGCAATGCCGCCTGTTTAGTCCTGTTACCAATTTTGAACTGATTTTAGCCTACTTTTTCATTTTGCACTGCAAGTATTAGATCAGCGATCTGACAAGCAGGGAATGAGGCATGCCAGCTTCTGCTCTCAGCATGCACTCACAAGCCATCTTCCCTGCAGGACCCAGAAGGACCCCACAGCCATCTTGGGGTCAGGGGTCCCCATTGAGACCATCAGAACAATCAATCACATTGCATTGTCCTGATGGAAGCGCACAGGAACCTTTTCCCTACACGATTCACCTATATGTCACAGTCAATACTGATAGCAGCATCAGATGGGTTAATTTCCCACGATCGGTACTAGCACTGATCGTGGGCGTTGGTGTTGGGTGTCAGCTGTCACATACAGTTGACACCCACACACGATCGCCATGGCACTCAGCATGAGGCTGCGCGATTGTACTGCTGTACTAGTACATGCAGTTTGAGGGAACGCACCACCCTCAGAACAGTACTAGTATGGCACATGTCATGAAGGGGTTAATCCCCAGCTCAAACAATTGATCTTCACAATCTTCAGATCTTAAAAGAGCTTTTTGAAATGAATAGCATTCATTATAAGCTCCTATCACTCTCCCTACTCTCCTATCACTCTCCCTACACTAAAACTACTCTCTCCCTATGCTGTTTCTGGCTGCAATTTGTGCAACATGGCACCAGCACATTTTAAATATTCCCTATGATGGTGGATGGCCAGATAATCAATGTAATGCCTTACCAAAGATGGCACCGGCATTACCATGATTGGCAAGCCAGCCTAGCATGTTCATTGGCTGCAAATAAAGCACAAAGCATGCTGGGCGGGTCGAATATACTGAGGTGAATATCTAATTACTCGCCGAGTAATAAATAGCCCGAATACCATACTATTCTTGCGAGTAACAGATAGTGATTAATGTATTTGCTCATCACTAGTGGTTAGTCCTAATTTTATGGGGAAGAGGTAGGAGTAGGTAGGAGATTGAACAGAGGTGAACAAAGACCAGATCAAGGGTGTTACTCTTTTTATGTTTGTCAGAGGTTGAAAGTGGTGAGAGGCCAGGATAAGTTAAGTTTCCCCGGTTGTCAACTCTGAGGACATGAAGTGTGGAAGCAAGGTAAAAAAGTGGTCAAGGAAGTTGGTGGGTAAGCCTGGGGGACAGTATATAACCACTAATCTGAGGGAGAGGGGATGGAAGACCTTGATTGTGTTTACCTCACAAGAAGAATGGTGTCCAAATGAACTGTATTTGTTTATTTATAAAAAAAATGGATTGTTGGTGCCAGTGAGTAATGTGGGGTTGTCGTGGAATAACATATATTCCATGAGTTGTAATCCAGAGGTGTATATGCCATACGCTCACTGTTAGTTTTCTGATAACTATTTATTGGGAACATATAAACCTACAGAAAACAACTAAGTTAACCCCTTCACGACATGCCCCGTACTAGTACGGCGCATGTCGTGTCTCCCCCTTTGATGTGGACTCCGGCACTGGGCCCACATTAAAGTCGCGACATGTCAGCTGTTATGTACAGCTGACATGTGCGCGCAATAGCAGCAGGTGGAAACCTGTTAAATGCCGCTGTTAAACACTGACAGTGGCATTTAACTACCGCTTCCGGCTGCGCGGCTTGAAATGAGCGCATCGCTGACCCCGTCACATGATCGGGGGTTATCGATGCCTCAGGATTGGTAAGGATCACGATAAGTACCAAGCATTCAGTCACGTGGGAGGTCACCTGATCCACTGTGTCACGCAGGTCCTAGATGAGCCGCTCTCACTGCTTGCACCTCACACGCCTCGGCTGTACCACAGGATACAGCATCTCCGCCCCTTACTGGAGCTCATAGCCAGAGGAGCTGCCACCAGCTGGGGCAGCTCTCTGATACTAAGCTTGGAATATTCCACTCACTGGATTTATTGTATCTCAGAAGATCTTAGAATATTTGGAATCCAACGATCCGTATGCTGCATTGCCGGTTAGCAAGAAGGAAGATAAACCAGCTCACCCGTGATTCAGCAACCAAACCTCGGGAGCACGGACCCGCTGTGTCCAGGCGTGCAAGATCCAAAAAAAAGAAAGAAATGTCCAGCTTCACAGAGTCCGTAAAAAAGCGATTTCTTTATTAACAAACTTTAAACATGGAGGATACAGACTTCAGCACAACCATATGGGTAAGAATCTCAACGCGTTTCTGGAGACTAGGCTCCCTTAATCATGACATGATTGCCGGTTAGCAAGGTATTGATTATTACTCCCTCATACCTATTTGATTTTGAGAATTTGAACCACTATTTTATGTGCCTGGACACAGCAGCAGGGTGTTTGTCTGCTCACCAAATTACCCTATAGACTTTTTTGGCAGACTTTCCTGAATTGGTAGTAGCATAGATTAGTTTATTAGTTTGCATTATGGTTGTGGTAAGTATTGATGCAAGGGCTCTATTGGCTTCTTCTAGCATACTGATGGTGCTTGTTTGCTGATCCTTGGCAGTTGATCTCTGGTATTGATGGTACTTAGTTTATTTAAGATCTTATGTTTCAGATCAGTTGCGGTGCTCACTAGTTGCAGGATTGGATCAGGATTTTCAGGAGATTGCACATGTTGTTCTTTCAAGTCTTCATGTGGGGTGGATCTGCAGTGCAGTTGAATAATCTCCAGTTGTGATAATAGCTTTCTCTTTATGACATTGAAACTTTGGGTGACTAGTCGTTTCTCAGTCAGTGAACATATAAAAAAAATACATACCATGAGATATGGCCTTCCCAAAACCCTGTCTGATGACAAATGCACACATAGCAGGATGCAGCAGGCCTCCACTGATAAAGGCTAGGAGCGGCACAGGTGCAAACTACTTGATTAAAACAGCCACCCCAACCTAACATTGCAGGGTTTGGCTGCCTAGCAGAAAAAATGCACATTGATATAACTCACATAGGACGCCAGTCACACTGATAGGTGTGGTGCACAGTGTCTGGTATGCAACCTATTAATGACGCCCCTTGTATTAACAGGCGGGCTGCCCAGCACTATAATATGCAGAACACAGTGACAGACGCCCCAGAAAAAGCTAAACAACATAAAGAGGCTTGGCCACATCCTGCAGAAAAGGATATGATATAGTGCAAAAAAATGCATGCATATGATAAACACATACACTATATGGGGTATTGGTTTAATGTTTTTGCCAAAATAAAGTAAGCCCGCAACCCAACGTCAAGGGTCCCCATAATATTGCGGGTCCTACCACTAATATCAAAAAACAGCTAACATAGAAAAAACTCAAAAAAAATACATACCATGAGATATGGCCTTCCCAAAACCCTGTCTGATGACAAATGCACACAAAGCAGGATGCAGCAGGCCTCCACTGATAAAGGCTAGGAGCGGCACAGGTGCAAACTACTTGATAAAAACAGCCACCCCAACCTAACATTGCAGAGTTTGGCTGCCTAGCAGTATTTTTTATGAGTTTTTTTCTACCTCATATAGTGTATGTGTTTATCATACGCATGCATTTTTTTGCACTATATCATATCCTTTTCTGCAGGATGTGGCCAGGCCTCTTTATGTTGGCTAGGTTTTTCACGTTTGGAGAGCCCCCGTGTGCCTAAAAATTGGAGCTCCCCCATACGTGACCCCATTTTGGAAACTAGACGCCCCAAGGAACTTATCGAGATGCATAGTGAGCACTTTAATCCCCCAGGTGCTTTACAAATTGATCCGTAAAAATGAAAAAGTACTTTTTTCACAAAAAAATTATTTTAGCGTCAATTTTTTCATTTTCACATGGGCAACAGGATAAAATGGATCCTAAAATTTGTTGGGCAATTTCTCCTGAGTACACCGATACCTCACATGTGGGGGTAAACCACTGTTTGGGCACATGGTAAGGCTCGGAAGGGAAGGCGCGCCATTTGACTTTTTGAATGAAAAATTATCTCCAACGTTAGCGGACACCATGTCGCGTTTGGAGAGACCCTGTGTGCCTAAGCATTGGAGCTCCCCCACAAGTGACCCCATTTTGGAAACTAGACCCCCAAGGAACTTATCTAGATGCCTAGTGAGCACTTTAAACCCTCAGGCGCTTCACAAATTGATCTGTAAAAATGAAAAAGTACTTTTTTTTCAAAAAAAGATTCTTTTCACCTCAATTTTTTCATTTTCACATGGGCAATAGGATGAAATGGATCCTAAAATTTGTTGTGCAATTTCTCCCGAGTACGTTGATACCTCACATGTGGGGGTAAACCACTGTTTGGGCACACGGCAGGGCTCGGAAGGGAATGCGCGCATTTTGACTTTTTGAATGGAAAATTAGCTCCAATTGTTAGCGGACACCATGTCGCGTTTGGAGAGCCCCTGTGTGCCTAAGCATTGGAGCTCCCCCACAAGTGACCCCATTTTGGAAACTAGACCCCCCAAGGAACTTATCTAGAAGCATACTGAGCACTTTAAACCCCCAGGTTCTTCACAGAAGTTTATAACGCAGAGCCATGAAAATAAAAAATAATTTTTCTTTCCTCAAAAATGAATTTTAGCCTGGAATTTCCTATTTTGCCAAGGGTAATAGGAGAAATTGGACCGCAAATTTTGTTGTTCAGTTTGTCCTGAGTACGCAGATACCCCATATGTGGGGGTAAACCACTGTTTGGGCGCACGGCAGGGCTCGGAAGGGAAGGCACGCTATTTGGCTTTTTAAATGGAAAATTAGCTCCAATCATTAGCGGACACCATGTCGCGTTTTGGAGAGCCCCTGTGTGCATAAACATTGGAGATCCCCCACAAATGACCCCATTTTGGAAACTAGACCCCCAAAGGAACTAATCTAGATGTGTGGTGAGCACTTTGAACCCTCAAGTGCTTCACAGAAGTTTATAACGCAGAGCCATGAAAATAAAAAAAAAATTATTTTCTCAAAAATGATTTTTTAGCCCGCAATTTTTTATTTTCCCAAGGGTAACAGGAGAAATTTGACCCCAAAAGCTGTTGTCCAGTTTCTCCTGAGTACGCTGATATCCCATATGTGGGGGTAAACCACTGTTTGGGCACATGCCGGGGTTCGGAATTGAAGTAGTGACGTTTTGAAATGCAGACTTTGATGGAATGGTCTGCGGGCATAACGTTGCGTTTGCAGAGCCCCTGATGTGGCTTAACAGTAGAAACCCCCACAAGTGACCCCATTTTGGAAACTAGACCCCGAAAGGAACTTATCTAGATGTGTGGTGAGCACTTTGAACCCCCAAGTGCTTCATAGAAGTTTATAATGCAGAGCCGTGAAAATAATAAATACGTTTTCTTTCCTCAAAAACAATTATTTAGCCCAGAATTTTTTAATTTTCCCAAGGGTAACAGGAGAAATTTGACCCCAATATTTGTTGTCCAGTTTCTCCTGAGTACTGTGATACCCCATATGTGGGGGTAAACTACTGTTTGGGCACATGCCGGGGCTCGGAATTGAAGTAGTGACGTTTTGAAATGCAGACTATGATGGAATGCTCTGCGGGCGTCATGTTGCGTTTGCAGAGCCCCTGATGTGGCTAAACAGTAGAAACCCCCCACAAGTGACCCCATTTTGGAAACTAGACCCTGAAAGGAACTTATCTAGATGTGTGGTGAGCACTTTGAACCCCCAAGTGCTTCACAGAAGTTTATAATGCAGAGCCGTGAAAATAATAAATACGTTTTCTTTCCTCAAAAATAATTTTTTAACCCAGAATTTTTTATTTTTGCAAGGGTTACAGGAGAAATTAAACCCCATAAGTTGTTGTCCAGTTTCTCCTGAGTACGCTGATACCCCATGTGTGGAGGTAAACTACTGTTTGGGCACACGTTGGGGCTCAGAAGGGAAGTAGTGACTTTTGAAATGCAGACTTTGATGGAATGGTCTGCGGTCGTCACGTTGCGTTTGCAGAGCCCCTGGTGTGCCTAAACAGTAGAAACCCCCCACAAGTGACCCCATTTTAGAAACTAGACCCCCCAAGGAACTTATCTAGATATGTGGTGAGCACTTTGAACCCCCAAGTGCATCACAGACGATTACAACGCAGAGCCGTGAAAATAAAAAATCATTTTTCTTTCCTCAAAAATTATGTTTTAGCAAGCATTTTTTTATTTTCACAAGGGTAACAGGAGAAATTGGACCCAAGTAATTGTTGCGCAGTTTATCCTGAGTATGCTGGTACCCCATATGTGGGGGTAAACCACTGTTTGGGCACACGTCGGGGCTCGGAATTGAGGGAGCACCATTTGACTTAATGAATACGAGATTGGCTGGAATCAATGGTGGCGCCATGTTGCGTTTGGAGACCCCTGATGTGCCTAAACAGTGGAAACCCCTCAATTCTACCTCCAACACTAACCCCAACACACCCCTAACCCTAATCCCAACTGTAGCCATAACCCTAATCACACCCCTAACCACAACCCTAATTCCAACCCTAACCCTAAGGCTATGTGCCCACGTTGCGGATTCGTGTGAGATTTTTCAGCATCATTTTTGAAAAATCCGCGGGTAAAAGGCACTGCGTTTTACCTGCGGATTTACCGCGGATTTCCAGTGTTTTTTGTGCAGATTTCACCTGCGGATTCCTATTGAGGAACAGGTGTAAAACGCTGCGGAATCCGCACAAAGAATTGACATGCTGCGGAAAATACAACGCAGCGTTTCAGCGCGGTATTTTCCGCACCATGGGCACAGCGGATTTGGTTTTCCATAGGTTTACATGGTACTGTAAACCTGATGGAACACTGCTGCGAATCCGCAGTGGCCAATCCGCTGCGGATCCGCAGCCAAATCCGCACCGTGTGCACATAGCCTAATTCTAATGGTATGTGCACACGCTGCGGAAAACGCTGCGGATCCGTAGCAGTTTCCCATGAGTTTACAGTTCAATGTAAACCTATGGGAAACAAAAATCGCTGTGCACATGTCACTTCTTTCTGCGGATTCCGCAGCGGTTTTACAACTGCTCCAATAGAAAATCGTAGTTGTAAAACCGCAGTGAAATGCGCAGAAAAAACGCGGTAAATCCACCATAAATCCGCAGCGGTTTAGCACTGCGGATTTATCAAATCCGCAGCGGAAAAATCCGCAGAGGAACAGAATATGTGTGCACATACCGAAACCCTAGCCCTAACCCTATCCCTAACCCTAGCCCTAACCCTAGCCCTAACCCTAGCCCTAGCCCTAACCCTACCCCTACCCCTAACCCTAACCCTAACCCTACCCCTACCCCTAGCCCTACCCCTACCCCTAACCCTACCCCTAACCCTACCCCTAACCCTAGCCCTAACCCTACCCCTAACCCTAACCCTACCCCTACCCCTAACCCTAGCCCTAACCCTATTCTAACATTAGTGGGGAAAAAAAATCTTTATTTTTTTATTGTCCCTACCTATGGGGGTGACAAAGGGGGGGGTCATTTATTATTTTTTTTATTTTGATCACTGAGATATAATCCATCTCAGTGATCAAAATGTACTTTGGAACGAATCTGCCGGCCGGCAGATTCGGCGGGCGCACTGAGTATGCGCCCGCCATTTTGGAAGATGGCGGCGCCCAGGAAGAAGACGGACGGACCCCGGCAGAATCGGTAAGTATGATGGGGTGGGGGGGAGCACGGGGTGGGGTGGAACGGAGCACAGGGGGGTGGAACGGAGCACGGAGGGGTGGAACGGAGCACGGGGGTAGTGGATCGGAGTGCAGGGGGGGTGATTGGAGCACGGGGGGAGCGGACAAGAGCACGGGGGGAGCGGAGCACAGGACGGAGGGGAGCCGGAGCAGTGTACCGGACAGATCGGAGGGCTGGGGGGGGCAATCGGTGGGGTGGGGGCACATTAGTGTTTCCAGCCATGGCCGATGATATTGCAGCATCGGCCATGGCTGGATTGTAATATTTCACCAGTTATAATAGGTGAAATATTACAAATCGCTCTGATTGGCAGTTTCACTTTCAACAGCTAATCAGAGCGATCATAGCCACGGGGGGGTGAAGCCACCCCCCCTGGGCTAAACTACCACTCCCCCTGTCCCTGCAGATCGGGTGAAATGGGAGTTAACCCTTTCACCCGATCTGCAGGGGCGCAATCTTTCCATGACGCCACATAGGCGTCATGGGTCGGAATGGCACCGACTTTCATGACGCCTACGTGGCGTCATGGGTCGGGAAGGGGTTAATGTTGATGATTATGGCTAACAGCCAATGAAAACCAAAAAGTCATTATCTCAGTAAATTACAATAATTTATAACACCAGCTTGAAAAAATGATTTTAACATCCGAAATGTTCGCTTACTGAAATGTATGCTCAGTAAATGCACACAATACTTGTTCAGGGCTCCTTTTGTATCAATTACTGCATCAATGTGGCGTGGCATGGAGGCGATCAGTCTGTGGCTCTGCTGAGGTGTTAAAGAAGCCCAGGTTGCTTCCTTTTGACAATACCCCATAGATTCACTATGGGGTTAAGACGAGTTTGCTAGCCAATCAAGCACAGTGATACTGTTGTTTTTAAACCAGGTATTGGTACTTTTGTCAGTGTGGACAGGTGCCAAATCCTGCTGGAGAATTAAATTTCCATTTCCAAAATGCTTGTCAGCACAGGGAAGCATCAAGTGCTCTAAAGTTTCCTGGTAGACGGCTGTAATGACTTTGGTCTTGACAAAACAAAGTGTATCTATACCAAAAGATGACACAGCCCCCCAATACCATCACTGATTATGGAGACTTCACACAAGACCTCAGGCATCTTGGATTGTGTGCCTCTCCACGCTTCCTCCAGACTCAAGGACCTTGATTTCAAAGGTCTAGTGCGAAGTATCCACAATCAATCATAGTTACAGGAGACATGTCACCTGCTGGAGTAGGTCTATTGTGTTTTATCAAGACCAAAGTCAGCGCAGCCATCTACCAGGAAAGTTTAGAGTACTTCATGCTTCCCTCTGTCTACAAGCTTTTTGGAGATGAAAATGTAAGTCTCCAGCAGGACTTGGCACCTGTCCACACTGCCAGAAGAACCAATACCTGGTTTAAAAACAACAGTATCACTGTGCTTGATTAGCCAGTAAACTCGTCTGACCTTAACTCGATAGAGAATCTATGGGGTATTGTCAAGAGGAAGATGAGAGGCAACAGACAACAATGCAGATTAGCTGAAGGCTGCTATCAAAGCAACCTGGGCTACCATAACCCCTCAGCAGTGCCACAGACTAATCACCTCGATGCCACACCGCGTTGATGCAGTAATTGATGCAAAAGGAGCCCCAACCAAGTATTGTGTGCATTTACTGAGCATACATTTCAGTAGGCCAACATTTTGGATGTTAAAATCATTTTTTCAAGCTGGTGTTATAGAGTACCCTAATTTACTGAGATAATGACTTTTGGGTTTTCATTGGCTGCAAGCCATAATCATCAACATTAACATAAATAAACACTTGAAATATATCACTCTGTTTGTAATGACTCTAATATATAAGTTTTACTTTTTGTATTGAAGAACTGAAATAAATTCACTTTTCTTGGGTATTCCTGATCAAAATTGCTGCTATTGTGAAGAGAAGCAAGAGATCATTTCACCTTTAACTTCCTTAACTGTTCACAATAACTGTAATTTTGGCCAGGGGTGCCCAAATATTTTCATGCCACTATACATATACACATACCGTGGTTTCTGAATAGAAAAAAAAGATCAGGTGTTGTTATTTAATGTATTATAATATTGAGAATTGATAAAATCAGATTTCAGGGACAAAGAATAAATTGAGCACTCGACAAGCTTTTTTTTTATGCCTAAATGGTTTACAGTTTATTTGGCAATGTAGAGAAAAGTTACAGAATGGCTTTACTGATTTATCTCATATGGTACACATGATGAAAGTATGTTCTTGTCAAGACCGAATTCAAGAATTTTGACAGTTCAGTTTAATTCAAAAGGCTATATACAAATCAAACAGAATGTAACACAATGAGATGCAGTAAACTACAGTATATTTTGAGTTAAAATACCTATGCTTCTTTACAAAAATAAATTAAATGTGTTGCAGATAACAATATAATTTTTCTTCAGTTAAAACAATATCTAACAAAAGCTTTGGACTTGTTGATATATTAAAGGAAAAGATTATTCTTATCAATGCACAACATATGGATCATTTAAGTCAGATCGATTTGGGTTGACATCTTAAGATGGCAATTTAAAAATTTTCTGCAAATCACTAATGACCTTGATTAGTCACAGTTTTAAGCAAATATATTTTAATTACAAAAATCTTAAAGTATTACCATTGCAACATTATCTTCAGCAGGAAATAAAATTGGTGATCTATTTAATCCTCTTTACAAACCTTCTCTTAAGCTTTCTCTCCTTCACAAAGAGTAAAAATATTCTTTCAGTAAATCTGTAATTGAAGTTTCACAGGTCCTTAAATCTCTTTAAGTTAAAGCAGTTGCGCTTGAAAATTATTTGGCAGAAGTGTGGCAGTCTTATTATCTCGTAATTTTTCTTTTTTTATTATTTAAGGAAGTTCATCCTTGATTCTATGAATTTTATTCCTTGTATTTAATAAATTCTATTCTAATAGTTATTATGAATTAATAATTAAAGGTAGTTTAATTATTTTCCAAGTAAAAATATAAAAATTTTAATATTTTCCACAAACATTGAAATATCAAGGTTTAAAGGGAAATTCATCAGATTTTTATTCCAATGCCATCTATGTAAATGTGCTGCACAGCTGAGTATAATCATACCTTTATAAATCTTGGTTTACATTTTAGTTAAGTTTATTGTTGAATTGTTATGCTAATGAGCCGTAAGTGCAGTGGGCGGGCACTGCATTACAGCCCTTCCCTATTCACCACCAGCCACCTGACTCCTGCCAGTGGTTGACAGATCATTCTTCTTTCAGTGATATGCCTTTCCAGCACAAGGCCGGATGCAAACACAGTTATTCCCCTAGCTGGTGCAAGAAGACTAATGCCATGATTAAGAATATTCTCAGTGTCTGACACAATCCACATTGCTTGCCCGACACTGACCTTTTTCGTTCACTCCTTTTACTTGTTTCTGTGCATGTTGTTCTAGTGAAGATTTGGGTTTTCATCTGGGATGATTTGCAAACTGTGTAGATCGCGTCAGATACTGACAATCATTTCATCAGGATCTTGCTGTCCATGCACTAGATCTCAGGTGGGAGAGAAAGGTCAATAAAAGAAGGGAAATCTGTCAATCACTGACAGAAGACACACATCAAGCAAAGAATATTGAAGAGTGACAACAGAGTTGTATGTGAATTGCCCGCCCACAGCTTATTTGCATAACATTTAAATAGATGGCATTAGTTTGGGCTATAAAAACTTATTGGATTAGGTGTACCTCCCTGGCTTTACATATAGCAAGGCTATGTGTTCAACTTAGTCAGCTAGGGGAAGTTGACCAGACTAGATTTGTGGTGGAGCTGAAGAGGGAAACAAGCAAGAATCCCTCTGTGGGAACAGTGCACCAAACTGTAAGTATTAGCTTTATCATGATGGTATTTCAACATGATAAAGAACACATAATATAGCATTTGAAACACTATGAAAATCAAATTCAACTCAACACTCTTCAATGGATTTTGTGTTGTAAATAAAGTGCTAATTTTAACCTTTTTGGATCAAGCTGGACAAACTCACTGCCTTTATTGCAATTGCTCATTACCTTGCTTTTGCTACATGATATCCAAAAACTAAATTTCAAAACATAAGTGAGCTGCTGGCTCATTTTTTCATATGTATTCAAACCTGATAACTGGTTCCCTTTAGGAATTCATTCAGCGTTATCACAAATAGGTCGATTTTTTTTTTAAAGTGTGGTGTTACAGTTGGGGATGGATGAACTCATTTGTAAAGTTCATGGTCTGTAATGAGCACTAGTGTTCATGCACCGACCCCAAGAATGAACTTCTCCATGTTTGGCAGCCCGAACAAAGCTTGCTGAAAGGCTGCAGCATAGTCACTGAACAAGCTTTACTGTGTGGGCACTTCCAGCTCAATCACAGCCTTGTCAAGTGTTGGCATGGCTCTGATAGGCTGGCGCAGAGTGTGTAGAAACAGGAAAATACATGGAATCTTGTCTATTTTGATAATCAGTGCAGTTACAACCAAGATCTGTGGACTGCAGCCCTCGGATGTGAGCTTTAACTAGACTGGTTATCAAAAATAGAGGGGTCCCAATGCCATTTTTTACAATTATGTAAATAAATATTTACTGTATTTTTCAGACTAGAAGACACACTTTTTTCCCCAAAAAATTTTGGGGAAATGGAGGTGCATCTTATAGTTGGAATATAATTACAAGTAGTGTGGTGGCAGAAGGAGTCGGGCGAATCATCGGCGGTCCCGATTTGATGCTGCAGGGCGATGATAACACTCCCTTCCCAGGCTGGTGCAGCAAGATTAGCAGTGCTCTGTGGTGTGGGGGGCTCAACTGGCATTGTGTGAAAGCCTGAAGGTGCCCGCACATCCATTGCTGCATTGCGGAGGCCTCTGGGAAAATGGCCGCCGGGGCAGTGCATGCTCAGATTGAGATCACGGCATCTGCTGAGATATCAATATGAGCATGTGCTTCCAAAGGCACATTTTCCCGGAAGCCACCACATCATAGCAGACTGAGAACTCTGCAACGAGATCTCGGGAGATCTCCCCATCCTACAAATAGCAGGCCACAGTCACCCCACAAAAGGCGTATCTATAAGATGCACCAACTTTGGTGCTTTGCCCCGCTCTTCCCACTTGCTTTGGTGCAGTGGCAAGTGAGTTAATAGTTGTGGGGTTGATGTCAACAGTTTCATGTTTGCTGACATCACGTTCGCTGGCTATGTCAGTCATTCAGAGGTGACATAAATAAGGCTATATCAGTTCATAGCACCTGGCTCTGTGAACTAAAATAACCTTACTTTAAAGTCACCTGAGATCAAAGCAGCTGGTTCTCATGCTGCCCAGCACCAGTGCCAGACTAATGAATGACTGGGAGTCCGGCACTCAGCACTGCAGAATTCATCAGTCCGGCACTTGAGCTACGGTTAGACCTGGTGCCTGTGAACACAAGAAACCTTAAAAGTTACCAGAGTTCACAGCCACTGCATCTCCTGGAAGCTGCAAGGCCTGGAAACCTCAGGGGAAAATTTGAGGGACACTTTAAGGTTACTTGTGTTTCCATCCTTCGGAACACCAGGAGGCTATGAACTCAGGATACCTTGGGTGTGTATTTCACTGTATTGTTAATAAATAAATAAATGGGGTCCCTTACCAGTAGCCATAAAGGTTCCCATTTACTAATAATATCTCACAGCTGTATGCTTAACCTTTCCTGGTTATTATAGGGGAGACACCCCAAAAAATTATGTGGGTCCCCCTTATATTTACTAACCAGCAAAGGCTATGCAGATAGTTGCGTGTTCAAATTAATATCCTAGGAAGGGCCCATGGATATTGATCCTCTCTCAGACTAAGAACATCAGCCCTCAGCTGCTGCAGAAATGGTGCATCCATAAGTTGCACCAATTCTGGCATTTAGCCTTGCTCTCCCCACTTGCCCTAGGACAGTGGCAAGTGGGGCAATAGTTGTTGATGTCCGCTACTTTGTGGCTGCTGACATGAAGGCCATGGAATAATAATGGTGAGGCATTTAAAAAACACCCCCATTGCTAACCCCATAGTCAAATGTAATAAAAATAGAGAGAGTAAAGTTCTTTAACCCCTTAATCCCATATGACGTACAATCCCATCGAGGTGACCTAGGACTAAATTCCCAGGCATGGGATAGTACGTCATAGCAGTGGCGTAGGAAGGGGGTGCGGGGGGGCGGGCATCTAGCCCTGCTGGCACAAGCATCTTTTCAGTCAGTGCAGGGCCAGGCAGTGCAGGCACATAGGGGTTAAGAACGCAGCCAGCGTGACATTGTTTGTGGGCGCAGAGAGCACGTTCTCCTGCTCTGCTCTCCCGCCGGCCCCTCGCTGGCTGCTGAACTTATCAGATTCAGGCAGATTCCGGAGGAGCTCCTTGCCGCCCTGAGTGAGTGCGATGTATCTTTGTATTCTGACAGTCTGGGTGACCTCGGGCGGCCACAGCTGATATACTGTATATTACATACATCAGCAGCCGCCCAGGCCCCCAGCACCTGTCCTGTATATGTATATACTGTATCTGTACAGCCTGCATGACAGTATATATAATATATATACAGGACAGGTGCTGGGGGCCTGGGCTAGGCGGCTGTTGAAATATATACACTGCACAGTACCATCACTCCCCTGTATATATACACTGCACAGTACCACTGCCCTGTATATATACACTGCACAGTACCACTGCCCTGTATATATACACTGCACAGTACCACTGCCCTGTATATATACACTGCACAGTACCACTGCGCTGTATATATACACTGCACAGTACCACTGCCCTGTATATATACACTGCACAGTACCACTGCCCTGTATATATACACTGCACAGTACCACTGCCCTGTATATATACACTGCACAGTACCACTGCCCTGTATATATACACTGCACAGTACCACTGCCCTGTATATATACACTGCACAGCACCACTCCTCCTGTCCTGTATATATACACTGCACAGTACCACTCCTCCTGTCCTGTATATATACACTGCACAGTACCACTCCTCCTGTATATATACACTGCACAGTACCACTCCTCCTGTCCTGTATATATACACTGCACAGTACCACTCCTCCTGTATATATACACTGCACAGTACCACTCCTCCTGTCCTGTGTATATACACTGCACAGTACCTCTCCCCTGTATATATACACTGCACAGTACTGCTCCTCCTGTCCTGTATATATACACTGCACAGTACCATCACTCCTCTGTATATATACACTGCACAGTACCACTGCCCTGTATATATACACTGCACAGTACCACTGCCCTGTATATATACACTGCACAGTACCACTGCCCTGTATATATACACGGCACAGTACCACTGCCCTGTATATATACACTGCATAGTACCAATGCCCTGTATATATACACTGCACAGTACTGCTCCTCCTGTCCTGTATATATACACTGCACAGTACCACTCCTCCTGTCCTGTATATATACACTGCACAGTACCACTGCCCTGTATATATACACTGCACAGTACCACTCCTCCTGTCCTGTATATATACACTGCACAGTACAACTGCCCTGTATATATACACTGCACAGTACCACTACCCTGTATATAAACACTGCACAGTACCACTGCCCTGTATATATACACTGCACAGTACCACTGCCCTGTATATATACACGGCACAGTACCACTGCCCTGTATATATACACTGCATAGTACCAATGCCCTGTATATATACACTGCACAGTACTGCTCCTACTGTCCTGTATATATACACTGCACAGTACCACTCCTCCTGTCCTGTATATATACATTGCACAGTACCACTGCCCTGTATATATACACTGCACAGTACCACTCCTCCTGTCCTGTATATATACACTGCACAGTACCACTGCCCTGTATATATACACTGCACAGTACTGCTCCTCCTGTCCTGTATATATACACTGCACAGTACCGCTCCTCCTGTCCTGTATATATACACTGCACAGTACCACTCCTCCTGTTCTGTATATATACAGATAGGTCCATATATATTTGGACAGAGACAACATTTTTCTAATTTTGCTTATAGACATTACCACAATGAATTTTAAACAAAGCAATTCAGATGCAGTTGAAGTTCAGACTTTCTGCTTTCATTAGAGGGTATCCACATTAAAATTGGATGAAGGGTTTAGGAGTTTCAGCTCCTTAACATGTGCCACCATGTTTTTAAAGGGACCAAAAGTAATTGGACAGATTCAATAATTTTAAATAAAATGTTCATTTTTAGTACTTGGTTGAAAACCCTTTGTTGTCAATGACTGCCTGAAGTCTTGAACTAATAGACATCACCAGACGCTGTGTTTCCTCCTTTTTGATGCTCTGCCAGGCCTTCCCTGCGGTGGTTTTCAGTTGCTGTTTGTTTGTGGGCCTTCTTGCTGTCTGAAGTTTAGTCTTTAACAAATGAAATGCATGCTCAATTGGGTTGAGATCAGGTGACTGAATTGGCCATTCCAGAATATTCCACTTCTTTGCTTTAATAAACTCCTAGATTGCTTTGGCTTTACGTTTTGGGTCATTGTCTATCTGTAGTATGAAATGACGACCAATCAGTTTGGCTGCATTTGGCTGGATCTGAGCACACAGTATGGCTCTGAATACCTCAGAATTCATTTGGCTGCTTCTGTCCTGTGTCACATCATCAATAAACACTAGTGACCCAGTGCCACTGGCAGCCATGCATGCCCAAGCCATCACACTGCCTCCGCCGTGTTTTACAGATGATGTGGTATGCTTTGGATCATGAGCTGTACCACGCCTTCGCCATACTTTTCTCTTTCCATCATTCTAGTAGAGGTTGATCTTGGTTTCATCTGTCCAAACAATGCTCTTCCCTAACTGTGCTGGTTTTTTAGATAGTTTTTAGCAAAGTCCAGTCTAGGCTTCTTATTCTTGATGGTTATGAGTTGCTTGCACCGTGCAGTGAACCCTCTGTATTTACTTTCATGCAGTATTCTCTTTATGGTAGATTTGGATAGTGATACGCCGACCTCCTGGAGAGTGTTGGTCACTTGGTTGGCTGTGGTGAAGGGGTTTCTCTTCACCATGGAGATTATTCTGCGATCATCCACCACTGTTGTCTTCTGTGGGCGCCCAGGTCATTTTACATTGATGAGTTCACAAGTGCTTTCTTTCTTTCTCAGGATGTACCAAACTGTAGATTTTGCCACTCCAAATCTTGTAGCAATTTCTCAGATGGGTATTTTCTGTTTTCGCAGCTTAAGGATGGCTTGTTTCACCTGCATGGAGAGCTCCTTTGACCGCATATTTACTTCACAGCAAAACCTTCCAAATGCAAATACTACACCTCAAATCAACTCCAGGCCTTTTATTTGCTTAATTGAGAATGACATAACGAAGGGATTGCCCACATCTGTCCATGAAATAGCCTTGGAGTCAATTGTCCAATTACTTTTGGTCCCTATAAAAACAGGGTGGCACATGTTAAGTAGCTGAAACTCCTAAACCCTTCATCCAATTTAAATGTGAATACCCTCAAATGAAAGCTGAAAGTCTGAACTTCAACTGCATCTGAATTGTTTTGTTTAAAATTCATTGTGGTAATGTCTATAACCAACATTAGAAAAATGTTGTCTCTGTCCAAATATATATGGACCTAACTGTACACTGCACAGTACCATCACTCCCCTGTATATATACAATGCACAGTACCACTCCTCCTATCCTGTATATATACACTGCACAGTACCACTCCTCCTGTCCTGTATATATACACTGCACAGTACCACTCCTCCTGTCCTGTATATATATACTGCACAGTACCACTCCTCCTGTCCTGTATATATACACTGCACAGTACCACTCCTCCTGTCCTGTATATATATACTGCACAGTACCACTCCTCCTGTATATATACACTGCACAGTACCATTCCTCCTGTCCTGTATATATACACTGCACAGTACCCCTCCTCCTATCCTGTATATATACACTGCACAGTACCACTTCTCCTGTCCTGTATATATACACTGCACAGTACCACTCCTCCTATCCTGTATATATATACTGCACAGTACCACTCCTCCTGTCCTGTATATATACACTGCACAGTACCACTCCTCCTATCCTGTATATATACACTGTAGAATTTGCAATAGCTGTCACTCATGTTAGAAGTGAAATCTGGCATTGTACTACACCTAGATTTCTCTGCCGTATCTGGGCATCAAGAATCGTGGTATGTGTTAAAGGGGGGACCCACTGAGAATCTTTTGCCCGGGGCCCTCAAAAACCTGGAGCCAGCCCTGGGGGTGGGTCACCGGGCCGCGGCTGGCGCTGCAGCTGTTTAACGCTATTGACGCGCCCGCACATCAATAGTTAACAGCCGCCAGCCAATCTGAGGCTGGCAGCTGACGTCAGTCCCAGTGTGCATGTCGCCGGCGTCTGACATCATTGTCAGTCGCCGGCAAGTGCACGTTTCAGCTGCGTGGAGAGAGCAGGAGCGCGGTCAGGTAAGCAGAACTTGTTTTTTTTTGCAGTCCCGATCATGTGATGGTAACATTCACCGGCGAAACAATTTAACTTCTCCATCTGAGGTCTTATTCCTGCTGGGGGGGGCGCCAAGCTCGGGAACAGCTCCGGGCGGCAAAAGCTCTAGCTACGCCTCTGCGTCATAGGCAATTGGCCGCGCTCACGGGTGTCAGCTTATTATTACAGCCTACATCCGGCACTATGGGCCAGGAGTGGTCACAGTTCAGTCCTGGCCCATTAACCCCCGGAACATGGCGATCAAACATGATCGCAGCATTCTGGCGGCATAGGGAACCATCGCACAGGGAGGGGGCTCCCTGAGTGTTTCCCTGAGACCCTCGGAACAACGCAATGTGATTGCATTGTTCACAGGGTCTCCTACGGCCTCCTCCCCGCAGGCCCTGGATACAAAATAGCCACGGGGCTCCTTCCGGGTCCTGCAGGGAGGAGGCTTGAAAGCGCCTGCTCAGAGCAGGTGCCAGCAAGCTTCCTTGCTGTGCCTGTCAGATCGCTGATCTGATACAGTGCATTGCAAAGTGTCAGATCAGCGACACTATACTCTGATGCCCCCGCGGGGGCAATGTTATAAAGTAAAAAAAAAAAAAAATATATATATATATACATAAATATATATATATATTTACATGTGTAAAAAAAAATTCCTAAAATTCCTAAATAAAGAAAAAAAAATATTGTTCCAATAAATACATTTCTTTATCTAAATAAAAAAAACTATAAAAGTAAACATATTTAGTATTGTCGTGTCTGTAACAACCCGACCTATAAAGCTGTCCCACTAGTTATCCCCTTCAGTGAACACAGTAAATAAAAACCGAGGCAAAAAACAACGCTTTACTGTCATACCGCTAAATAAAAAGTGGAATAACAAGCGATTAAAAAGACAGAAATAAATAACCATGGTACCGCTGAAAACGTAATCTTCTCCCGCAAAAAATGAGCCACCATACAGCATCATCAGCAAAAAAATAAAAAAGTTATAGTCCTCAGAATAAAGCGATGCAAAAAAAATTATTTTTTATATAAAATAGTTTTTATCGTATAAAAGTGCCAAAACATAAAAAATGATATAAATGACGTATCGCTGTAATCGTACTGACCCGAAGAATAAACTACTTTATCAATTTTACCAAGCGTGGAACGATATAAACGCTCCCCCCAAAAAAAAGAAATTCATGAATAGCTAATTTTTGGTCATTCTGCCTCACAAAAATCGGAACAAAAAGCGATTCATAAATGTCACGTGCCCGAAAATGTTACCAACAAAACGTTCAACTCATCCCGCAAAAAACAGGACCTCACATGACACTGTGGCCCAAAATATGAAAAATTATAGCTCTCAAAATGTGGAGACGCAAAATCTATTTTTTGCAATAAAAAAGCGTCTTTTAGTGTGTGACAGCTGCAAATCATAAAAATCGGCTATAAAAAGCAATAAAATTAAATCAAACCCTCCTTCATCACCCCCTTAGTTAGGGAAAAACAATAACATTAAAAAATGTATTTATTTCCATTTTCCCATTAGTTTAGTTTCCAATACTGTTTACCTACATGAGGGGTTCTGCAAACACAATGTGACCACTGCAGACCATTCCATCTGTCTGCATTCCAAACAGCGCTCCTTCCCTTCCGAGCTCTACCATGCACCCAAACTGTGGTACCCCCACATATGGGGTATCAACATACTCAGGACAAACTGTTCAACAACTTTTAGGGTCCAATTTTTCCTGTTACCCTTGGGAAAAAACAAAACATGGGGCCAAAATATAATTTTTGTGGGAAAAAAAAAGATTTTTTTATTTTCATGGCTCTGCATTAGAAACTCTAGTGAAACACTTAGAGGTTCAAAGTTCTCACAACACATCTAGATAAGTTCCTTAAGGGGTCTACTTTCCAAAATGGTGTTACTTGTGGGGAGTTTTAATGTTTAGGCACATCAGGGGCTCTCCAAACGCGACATGGCGTCCTATCTCAATTCCAGTCAATTCCGATCTCTGCCATGCGCCCAAACAGTGGATTACCCCCACATATGGGGTATCGGCGTACTCAGGACAAATTGTACAACAACTTTTAGGGTCCAATTTCTCCTGTTACTCTTGGTAAAATAAAACAAATTGGAGCTGAAATAAATTTTTTGTGAAAAAAAGGTAAACTTTCATTTTTTTTTTTAAACATTCCAAAAATTCATGTGAAACACCTGAAGGGTTAATAAACTTCTTGAATGTGGTTTTGAGCACCTTGCGAGGTGCAGTTTTTAGAATGTTGTCAATCTTGGGTATTTTCTATCATATAGACCCCTCAAAGTGACTTCAAATGTGATGTGGTCCCTAAATAAAAATGGTGTTGTAAAAATGAGAAATTGCTGGTCAAATTTTAATGCTTATAGCTCTCTAACAAATAAAAATTGGGGTTCCAAAATTGTGATGATGTAAAGCAGACACGTGGTATATGTCACTTATTAAGTATTTTGTGTGATATATCTCTGCAATTTAAGGGCATAAAAATTCAAATTTGGAAAATTGCAAAATTTTCAAAATTTTCGCCAAATTTCCATTTTTTTACAAATAAATGCAGGTGATATCAAAGAAATTTTTACCACTATCATGAAGTACAATATGTTATGAGAAAATACTGTCAGAATCATCAGGATCCGTTGAAGCGTTATAGAGTTATAACCTCATAAATGGACAGTGGTCAGAATTGTGAAAATTGGCCTGATCATTAAAGGTACCTTCACACTAAGCGACGCTGCTGTGATACCGACAACGATGTCGATCGCTGCAGCATCGCTGTTTGGTCGCTGGAGAGCGGTCACACAGACAGCTCTCCAGCGACCAACGATCCCGAAGTCCCCGGGTAACCAGGGTAAACATTGGGTTACTAAGCGCAGGGCCGCGCTTAGTAACCCGATGTTTACAATGGTTACCATCGTAAAAGTAAAAAAACAAACACTACATACTTACCTTCAGCTGTCTGTCCCCGACGCTCTGCTTCTCTGCACTCATCCTGCACTGACTGTGAGCACAGCGGCCGGAAAGCACAGCGGTGACGTCACTGCTCTGCTTTCCGGCTGACCGGCGCTCACAGCCAGTGCAGGAAGCAGAGCGCCGGGGACAGACAGCAGAAGTTAAGTATGTAGTAGTTTTTTTTTTACTTTTACGATGGTAACCAGGGTAAACATCGGGTTACTAAGCGCGGCCCTGCGCTTAGTAACCCGATGTTTACCCTGGTTACCAGTGAAGACATCGCTGAATCGGTGTCACACACGCCGATTCAGCGATGTCTGCAGTGAGTCCAGTGACGAAATAAAGTTCTGGACTTTCTGCAGCGACCAACGACATCACAGCAGGATCCTGATCGCTGCTGCGTGTCAAACACAACGATATCGCTAGCCAGGACGCTGCAACGTCACGGATCGCTAGCGATATCGTTGTGAAGTTGTTTACTGTGAAGGTACCTTAACGTGCAAACCACCCTTGGGGGTTAAGGGGTAAGTGAAATGAACTTACAGACTGATTTATTTGAAAAAAAAACTCTCCGCCCCTCTTTTAATCATTTATTCACCAAAACTTAAAATAAAAAAAGCAAACTTATATTCAACTTTCCACCGATAATCCATTAATGGCCATGTCCCATGACGATCCGGATGGTTTGGAGAGCAGTCACATCAGTGATGCGACCAATCTCCAGGCCAGCCAGTTCACACTGAGCAAAGAGTGAGAACACAGCTGCATTTGAACAGCATTTACGTTATTAAGGTTATCGCCGATTACAGGCAGAGCTTCTCATGCTCAGTGTGTTCCAGCTGGCATTTTATTATTATTATTATTATTATACATTTTTATAGCGCCATTTATTCCATGGCGCTTTACATGTGAATATGGGGCAAATATAGACAAATACATTAAACATGAGCAGATAACAAGGCACATGAGTACATAAGGAGGGAGGACCCTGCCCGCGAGGGCTCACAGTCTGCAGTCTGATGTGACTGCTCTCCAAACAATCTACATTGTAGTGGAACATGCCCATTAATGGATTATCGGTGGAAAAGTGAATATAACTTTGCTTTTTTATTTACATTTTTTGTGGATAAATGGTTAAAAATGGGTCAGAAAGCTTTTATTTCAAATACAGGAGTCTGTGTCTATTTCAATTAAAGGACCTTACTCTGTATCCATCTTTACTGCATTTGAATATGGGGTTAGTAATGGAGACGCTTGATAGACACCTCTCCTGTACTAGCCCTTGGGATTAATGTCAGCTGACATTACAGAGCTACATGGTAAGGAGTAAACCACTTCACTCTTGGTTCATGCTCAAGTGGAGTTCAAAACCTATTAAATATATGAAAAACTTGACACTCAAAAATTAATATATTTCTTGATTTTAGTTGCAGTCCAATAGACGTTTTGGTCTCAAACGACCTTCCTTAGTGTAATATAAAATAAACAATTGATATTTCTACATAATTATATATAATTTGTTGATGAAAATAACACGTCAGTGATATTACATTTAAATAATGTGGATATTTAATTAATTATAACAAGGAACAAGCGGTGGATGATTGGTTCAGCATACTATATATTTGGGCTTTTCTCCAAAACAGCTTAGGTATATATTCACCACTTGTTTGGCAGTTGTCTGTTTACCTATATACATTTCAAGAGACGTATATATACTTATCTATGTCTATTGATTTTTACAGAACACTTTCTTCACTGGACTCTGGGTCCTTTCCTTTTTTTCTTCTCTGTTTGTGCAGTCGGGTAGGTTCATTTAACATGATATTAATCACTTTACTTCCGAGTGTGGTTTGAACGTTCATGACCAGGCCAATTTTTACAATTTTGACCACTGTCCTTTTATGAGGTAACAACTCTGGTAAACTTCAACAGATCTTGGCGATTCTGAGAATGTTTTTTCGGGACATACTGGACTTCATGTCAGTTGTAAAACTTCCTTGACATAACTTGCTTTTATTTGTGTAAAAAACAGAAATTTGGCAAAAATTTGGAAAATGTTGCTATTTTCAAACTTTGAATTTTTATGCCCTTAAAACAGAGAAATATGTCACACAAAATAGTTGAGAAATAACATTTCCCACATGTCTACTTTACATAAGCACTAGCTTGGAAACCATTTTTTTTTGTTAGGAAGTTATAAGGGTTAAAAGTTGACCACTGATTTCAATTTTTTACAACAAAATTTACAAAACCATTTTTTTAGGGACCACCTCACATTTGAAGTCACTTTGAGGGGTCTATATGGCAGAAAAGACCCAAAAGTGACACCATTATAAAAACTGCACCCCATAGGATGATAAAAACCACATTCAAGAAGTATATGTTAGGACTGGCGGAACGCACCAAGACAGATGATAAAGGTGCGTTCGCAGTCCGGGGTCCACCGTGCAGGTGAGAACCTGCTGCTAGCAATTAGCAGACAATATGGCGGTACACTAAAGTATACACGCGTGGGTTAAACCTCACCCAGCGTGAAGAAAGCGATCCTGTTAATTCACAGTACCGCAGTACCGCACTAGTGCGCGAGCAAGTGGTCAGCGGACTTAACCCCAGAAGGGATTGGAGCCCGATTAGACCCTTGCTGGCGTAACACCGCAACTGGGTGTGTAGAGAACCTTAAGCAATCTGTGCACAAGAGTGCGAGCGATGCCGCACTAACGGACGCCACTAACCACCCAGACTCGGGTATGGAAAGCGCAAGGCAGGCGCACGGCGCCGTACTGGCAGGCACAGCTACAGGACGCTGTGATGTGTGTTAGTGCTGTAGGCTAAGTCGGGCGCTAGGTAGCAGCCATACACCTTCCGCGAACAGACATTCAATAGGGTAGGGGTTTCCAAGGACGACTAGCACTCACAACATACACACATAAGCAATTGTAAAACAATACTAGCGCATGGCCGTGCGGTCATGCGCAGTTTATATAACAGCAGCACAGGAAGTGGCCGCAGCACTTTTGCCCTTCTAGGACCTGCCAAGAGGACCAATGGAATGTGCTGCAGAGCCTGAGCACATGACCCTCGATCTCCAACGGGAGACCTTACGCTGGGCATGCTCAGTACATGCAGACAAGGACTTAGTCCCAGAGAAGTCCGCTCGCTGCTGACCAGCACTGACTTTAAAGGCAGAGACTGGAGAAGCAGCACTAACTCTCAGAACAGAGTGAGAATGAGCAAGACGCTGGGACCGACGTCCTTGCTGAGCAGGCTCCACTGCGGCTGGACAAGAATGGGAGACCGCAGCGGAAGTGGCTCGAGATTCCCCCTGTGCAGAAGCGGGAACTCGACCCCTAACATTACCCCCCCTCCTAGGGCCCCCCCCTCCTTGGGCCTCGCTACGTTCGAAGGCAGCAATGAGCTGCGGGGCCCGAATGTGCTCAACAGGTTCCCAGGACCTGTCCTCGGGGCCATAACCCTTCCAGTCCACCAAATAAAATTTTTTACCACGCACCACCTTGCACCCCAAAATAGCGTTCACCTCATAATCGTCCGTAGACGAACCCGATGTCCCAGCAGATGACTCGGAAAAGCGGGACATATACACGGGTTTCAAGAGGGACACATGAAAGGTGTCGGTGATACCCAGGCGTGGCGGAAGGGCCAAACGATAGACCACAGGATTAACCTGCTCGAGGACCTTGAATGGACCCAAGTAGCGAGGAGCAAATTTAGTGGACTCAACTCGCAGCCTGATGTTACGGGCGGAGAGCCACACCAAGTCGCCAGGAGCAAAGGTCGGGGCGGGGCGCCGATGAGCATCAGCGGAGGACCTCATTCTCTCCTTAGAGGCTCGAATGGCATCCTGAGTGCGGTCCCAAATATCCCGTGCCTCCACAGCCCAGTCTGCCACCCTGGAGTCGGCGGAAGACACGGGCATAGGCACAGGTACCCGTGGATGCTGACCATAGTTGAGGAGGAATGGGGTTTGTCCAGTGGAGTCGGCAACGGCGTTGTTCAGTGCAAACTCTGCCCATGATAGCAAGGATGCCCAGTCATCCTGCCTGGCTGAAACAAAATGTCGCAGGTATGTGACCAAGGTCTGGTTGGCCCTCTCTACCAACCCATTCGTCTCGGGATGATAAGCGGAAGAGAGATTCAACTCAATACTGAGAAGATGACAGAGCTCTCTCCAGAACCGAGACGCAAACTGGGGACCCCGGTCACTGACAATTTTGTCTGGCATACCATGTAGGCGGAAGATATGTCTGATGAACAACGCTGCCAAGGCCCGTGCAGAAGGTAACCGCGGCAGCGGCACCAAATGCACCATTTTTGAGAAATGATCGGTGATGACCCAAATGATGGTACAGCCGCGAGACTTGGGCAAACCCACAACAAAGTCCATCCCGACCATCTCCCAGGGCCTATCTGCCACCGGCAAGGGATAGAGCAAACCAGCTGGCCTTTGACGCGGAGATTTATTTTTGGCGCAGGAGACACACGCCAGAACGTAATCCCTGACATCCCGGACCATATGCGGCCACCAGTACGTCCTCGCCAGTAGCTCAGATGTCCTCTTTGTCCCAAAGTGTCCACCCACCCTGGACGAATGAGCCCAAGAGAGAACCTCCGGTCGCAAATTAATGGGCACAAAAGTCTTGCCCGGAGGCACAGACTCTAGCGATACCGGCGCCACGGTTCTCAGGCTCTCGGAAGGGACAATAAGCCGAGGCTCCTCTTCCTCCTCCTCAGTTGACATAAGGGAGCGAGAGAGAGCGTCAGCACGGATATTCTTCTCCCCGGCGAGATAATGCAGGGAAAAGTGGAATCGGGAGAAGAACAGGGACCATCTGGCCTGGCGAGAATTTAGCCGCTGGGCTGTCTGCAAATAGACCAAATTTTTGTGGTCCGTGTAAACTTGGAAGGGAAACCGCGCACCTTCCAGAAGGTGTCTCCACTCCGAAAAGGCCAACTTCATTGCTAGCAACTCCCTGTCCCCGATGGAGTAGTTCCTCTCCGCTGGCGTGAAGGTCTTGGAGAAGAAGAAGCATGGATGCTTCCGACCTTGAGCATCCTTTTGGTAGAGGACTGCTCCAGCACCAACGGACGAGGCATCCACCTCCAGTAGGAATGGCTTATCCACATCGGGACGATGTAAGATGGGAGCGCTAGCAAAGTGGGACTTAATAGAAGTGAAGGCCTTGGAGACCTCTTCCGACCACAATTTGGGATTCGCTCCCTTCTTGGTGAGGGCTACCAAGGGAGCCACCAGAGTTGAGAAGTGGGGAATGAACTGGCGGTAATAGTTTATGAACCCCATAAAGCGCTGCACCGCTTTAAGAGAATGGGGCTCTTGCCAGTCCATCACAGCCTGTAGTTTGGCAGGATCCATAGCCAATCCCTGGGCGGAGATGATATAGCCCAGGAAAGGTAAGGACTCCTGCTCAAACACACACTTCTCCAACTTTGCGTAAAGAGAGTTTGCCCGTAGGAGGTCGAAGACTCTGCCAACATCTCTCCGGTGGGAGTCAATATCTGGAGAAAAGATGAGAATATCATCCAGATAGACTACAACCGAGGTGGAAAGCATATCCCGGAAGATGTCGTTGACAAAGTCTTGAAAAACGGCAGGTGCATTACAGAGCCCGAAGGGCATCACCAGATACTCATAGTGCCCATCTCTGGTGTTAAATGCCGTTTTCCACTCGTCCCCCTCACGGATGCGAATCAGGTTGTAAGCACCCCGCAGATCTAGTTTCGTAAACACTCTAGCTCCCCGAAGCCTATCGAAAAGCTCAGATATCAACGGCAAAGGGTACTTGTTCTTAACTGTGATAGCATTAAGACCCCTGTAGTCTATGCATGGACGTAGTTCTCCATTCTTCTTCTGCACGAAGAAGAACCCTGCCCCAGCAGGTGACACTGACTTCCTAATGAACCCTCTTGCCAGATTCTCTTGTATGTACTGAGACATTGCCTCCGTTTCCGGGAGAGATAATGGGTAGACTCGACCCCGGGGAGGCTCAGCACCAGGCAAGAGATCGATAGGACAGTCATAGGGGCGATGGGGCGGAAGAAGATTGGAGAACACGTCTGCATATGACCAATATTGCTTGGGGAGAGAGGATAGATCTGCGGGTACCTCAGTAGTAGCAACCTGAACGCACTCTCGGTGACACCTACCCCCACATGATTCACCCCATCCCAGAATTCTGCCTGAGGACCACTCGATGTGAGGAGAGTGGTACCGTAGCCAAGGTATCCCCAACAGGACCTCATCAATACCCTCAGGAATGACGAGTAGAGAAATAATCTCCTGATGGGATGGCGACAGGGACAGAGTAACAGGGATGGTCTGATGTGTTATCTGTGCGGGGAGTGTCGACCCATTCACCACTCGTACCGTTACTGGTTGGGATAGCATAACCAGGGGTATTGCGTGACGTTGGGCGAAGGCAGAAGACATAAAATTGCCCTCCGCCCCAGAATCCACGCAGAGGTCTACCGAGTGGGAGGATGAGCCAAAGGTAATTGTCCCCTTAAAGGACAATTTGGAGGCAAACGTCGCAGTGTCTAGTGCACCTCCACCTACTACCACTAGACGCTGACGTTTCCTCGACCGCTGATGACATCTGGTGGCAAGATGTCCTGACTGTTGGCAAACCTGGCAACCCTGGAGTGCACGAGCAGTCTGGGACTTAGATCCCGCTCGTGACACCACCTTAGGTTCCTGAACCTCAGGAGCCTGAACTGGAGATTCCAAAGGTTTGGCGAAGGTGGGAGCCAGCCGAAACCTCTGCCTACACTGGGCTCGCTCTAACCTCCGCTCGTGAAAACGGCGGTCAATGCGAGTAGATACTGCTATTAACTCCTCCAGTGTGGCGGGAATCTCCCTAGTGGCCAGAGCGTCCTTAACGTGGTCAGCCAGCCCCCTCCAAAATATAGGGATAAGGGCTTTATCCGACCACTCCAGCTCAGATGCCAGAGTGCGGAAATGGACGGCAAAAAGGCTGACCAAGGACGAGCCCTGAGTCAGTGCCAACAGTTGGAGCGCCGTGTCATGGGTGACACGAGGTCCAAGAAAGACCTGTTTCAGAGTGCTCAGGAATAACGGAGCACTCTGCACCAC
Organism: Ranitomeya imitator; assembly: GCF_032444005.1. Classification (NCBI taxonomy): domain Eukaryota; kingdom Metazoa; phylum Chordata; class Amphibia; order Anura; family Dendrobatidae; genus Ranitomeya; species Ranitomeya imitator. The sequence goes on from NC_091284.1 coordinate 628,623,281, forward strand.
ATGATCGCCACGCTCCCACAGCGGCGTAGCCCACTGCAACGCCCTGTCCGACAATAAGGAAATTATAAAGCCCACCTTAGCCCGCTCTGTAGGGAAACGAGAGGCCAGAAGCTCGAGATGTATTGAGCACTGACTCACGAAACCCCTACAGGACTTACTGTCACCAGAAAATTTCTCTGGTAGCGGGAGGCGAGATAGCGTCGGTACAGGAGCGGCAGTGGACAAGGTAGCTGCAGCCACACTTGCAGCCTGAACAGCGACAGCAGTAACATCCACAGCTGAGGTTGAACGCTCAAAAGCCGCCAACCTTCCCTCCAGCTGCTGGATGTACCGCTGTAAACGCTGATCGTCCGCCATTTTACTAACCAGACCCTGGCGCTAGTATTCTGTTAGGACTGGCGGAACGCACCAAGACAGATGATAAAGGTGCGTTCGCAGTCCGGGGTCCACCGTGCAGGTGAGAACCTGCTGCTAGCAATTAGCAGACAATATGGCGGTACACTAAAGTATACACGCGTGGGTTAAACCTCACCCAGCGTGAAGAAAGCGATCCTGTTAATTCACAGTACCGCAGTACCGCACTAGTGCGCGAGCAAGTGGTCAGCGGACTTAACCCCAGAAGGGATTGGAGCCCGATTAGACCCTTGCTGGCGTAACACCGCAACTGGGTGTGTAGAGAACCTTAAGCAATCTGTGCACAAGAGTGCGAGCGATGCCGCACTAACGGACGCCACTAACCACCCAGACTCGGGTATGGAAAGCGCAAGGCAGGCGCACGGCGCCGTACTGGCAGGCACAGCTACAGGACGCTGTGATGTGTGTTAGTGCTGTAGGCTAAGTCGGGCGCTAGGTAGCAGCCATACACCTTCCGCGAACAGACATTCAATAGGGTAGGGGTTTCCAAGGACGACTAGCACTCACAACATACACACATAAGCAATTGTAAAACAATACTAGCGCATGGCCGTGCGGTCATGCGCAGTTTATATAACAGCAGCACAGGAAGTGGCCGCAGCACTTTTGCCCTTCTAGGACCTGCCAAGAGGACCAATGGAATGTGCTGCAGAGCCTGAGCACATGACCCTCGATCTCCAACGGGAGACCTTACGCTGGGCATGCTCAGTACATGCAGACAAGGACTTAGTCCCAGAGAAGTCCGCTCGCTGCTGACCAGCACTGACTTTAAAGGCAGAGACTGGAGAAGCAGCACTAACTCTCAGAACAGAGTGAGAATGAGCAAGACGCTGGGACCGACGTCCTTGCTGAGCAGGCTCCACTGCGGCTGGACAAGAATGGGAGACCGCAGCGGAAGTGGCTCGAGATTCCCCCTGTGCAGAAGCGGGAACTCGACCCCTAACAGTATATTAACCCTTCAGGTGTTTCACAAAAGCAGAAGCAACGTGGAAGGAAAAAATGAACGTTTAACTTTTTAGTCACAAAAATGATTTTTAGCAACAATTTTTTTATTTTCACAAGAGTAAAAGGAGAAAATGGACAGATAAAGTTGTTGAGCAATTTCTCCTGAGTATACCAATACCTCATATGTGAGGGAAAACAATTGATTGGGCACACGGCAGGGTTCAGAAGGGAAAGTGTGCCGTTTGACTTTTTCAAACCAAAACTGTCTTGAATTAAGATCGGACACCATGTTGCGTCTGAAGAGCCCCTGATGTGCCTAAACAGTGGAAACCCCCCACAATTGACCACATTTTGAAAACTAGACCATGCAAGGGACTTATCTAGTTGTATGATGAGCAGTTTGAACCCCTAAGTGTTTCACTAAAGTTTATAACGCCTGGACAAGAAAATTAAAAATCAGATTTTTTCCACAAACATGAGCTTTTAGTCTCAAATTTTTTATTTTCCCAAGGGTAACAGGAGAAATTGGATTCCAAAAATTGTTCAATTTGTCCTGAGTATGCCGATACCCCATATGTGTGGGGGAACCACTGTCTGGGCGCACAGCAGAGCTCGGAAGGGAAGGAGTGCCTTTTGACTTTTTCGAACCAAAATTGGGTGGAATTGAGATCGGATGCCATGTGTCATTTGCAGAGCCCCTGATATGCCTAAACAATGGAAACCCCTCACTAATGACCCCATTTTGGAAACTATACCCCCTAAGGAACTTATGTAGATGTGTAATGAGATTTTGAATCCCCAAGTGTTTCAATTAAGTTTATAAATCCTAGCTGTGAAAAAAAACACATTTTTTTCCACAAAAATGAATTTTAGCCCCCAATTTTTTTATTTTTCCAATGGGTAACAGGAGAAATTGGACTGCAAAAGTTGTTGTCCAATTTGTCCTGAGTACGTTGGTACCTCGTGTGGGAGAAAACTACTGTTTGGGCACACGTCGGGGCTCGGAAGGGAAGTAGTAATGTTTAAAATGCAGACTTTGATGGGATGGTCTGTCGGCATCATGTTCCGTTTGCAAAGCCCCTGATGTGCCTAAACAGTAGAAACTCCCCACAAGTGACCCCATTTTGGAAACTAGAGCCACAAGGAACTTATCTAGACGTGCCTAAACAGTAGCAATGCCCAACAAGTGCCCCCATTTTGGAACTAAGCTACTGTTTCTTGTTATGCAAATTTAAGTAAATTACTAGCACATGGAGGTGTGGTGAAGTTTGAAGCATTCTTGCCAACACAGGCCAGGTTTGTCCGGGTGACATGCATTGATAAATGGTGCACATGTTTTGCGACTTACCTTTTTTTGCATTTTGAGTGACCTCCAATGGGAAATGCTGACCTGGTACTATACGAGTACCTCCTGTTCCAGAAGTACCGAGGCCTGCTCCTTCCTGAGTGACAAATATCAGGGCCTTAACCACTACCTCCTGAAACTCAAGGAACAATGTATCGGTGTGGCTTGCACATCGTGACAGCAGGAAAGTGGCTGCTGTATGTGCGCACGAGGTGGCACAAGCGGAGTTAGAAAGAAAAATGGAAAACAGCAGGCATGAGCTCTGATGACCGAATTGCATCACTTTTCAAAGCTCGGTGGCTGATGGATGTGCGCACGGAGGTGGCGCAAAGCGGGGTGAAAAAGTAAATCGAGAACGAGTATAGATTGGTGAACTGCATCACCAATCAATGCTCGGTGGCTGCTAAATGTGCCCATGGAGGAGGCGCAAAGGGGGTGGAGAGGGTAAAAAGAGGGGGAAGGGAAGGGGGTGATTTGAATGGATGAAGGGAGGCAGGCAGGAATCAGGGATCAAAACACTTACAGTTGTAGTGTCTCTTCTTTCTTCTGTCTTGTCTTGTTTCTTCTTTTCTCAGCAGGGATTGTGGAGTCATAGGCTTCTGTGGCATCACAAGGACCAGCACAGCAGGAGATTCTGCAGTGTGGTGACCGCACTGCAGGAATCCTCAACTAGTGTGAGGACCTGCACTGCGGTCAAAGACAGGTGACAAAGAGGTCACAGAGCAGTCATACTGCTGCTGTGCCCTGTCATTGGTGTGAGCAATGATGACATTGATCATACCAATCAGAGCTGGCCCTTGTGATGCTGGTGTTGCTAGGCATCGGCCTAAGATCAGAGCTCACAGCTTCGTTACTAGGCAGGTCATGAGCAGGTCACTGGCAGGGCACAGAGCGGTCACATCGCGGCTGTGCCCTGTGATTGACACAATCAATGTAATTGTCGATCACGCCATCAGCAGCTCCAGGCTATGCCTGGACTTTGCTAGGCACTGGCCTAGGATCGCTGCCCTTACAGCACCGATCCTAGGCAGGTTACTGGCAGGGCAGAGTGCAGTCAAACCACAGCTGTGCCCTGAGATTGCGGCAATTGATGTGATCTTTGATCACACCAATCTGAGCAGTTTTCGGCGATGCCTGATGTGGCCAGGCACAAACTGGAATCGAGTACATCGGCACTCGATCCTAAGTAGGGACATAACTTTCAGGCAATCTGATTGCCTGAAACATTGAGAGAGGCTTCGATGGGCTATTCAGAATTGAACAGCCAATCAAAGCGATCATGAGTGCAGGTGGGCGGCGACACCCCCCCAGGATGACGGCATCATCTACCCACAGGTAAGATGGCACTGGAATTTTAAGCGATCATGGTGACTTCGGGCACAATTTCGCATTAAAGAAATTATGTAGTATTCCGTCCATAGTCAAATTGGCCCACATCACATGGACGGAATAGTACGTCGGAAGTCAGAGAGGGGTTAATGTTCTAAAGTAGTAACTTCAAAATGACATTTTTCATAATATTATTCTTTGTAATTGATTATGTATCTGTGTTATTCAAATGTAATATTACTGGCATAATTTTTTTATGAAAATTCCATACAGTGGGGAAAAAAGTATTTAATCAGCCACCAATTGTGCAAGCTCTCCCACTTAAAAAGATTAGAGAGGCCTGTATTTGACATCATAGGTAGACGACAACTTTGAGAATGAAAATGAGAAAACAAATCCAAAAAATCACCTTGTCTGATTTGGCAAGATATATTTAGCAAATTGTTGTGGGAAATAAGTATTTGGTCACCTAAATACATGCAAGATTTCTGGCTCTCACAGACCTGTAACTTCTTCTTTAAGAGGCTCCTCTGTCCTCCAGTCATTACCTGTAGTAATGGAACCTGTCTGAACCTGTTATCAATATAAAAGGCATCTGTCCACAACCTCAAACAGTCACACTCTAAACTCCACTATGGTGAAGACCAAAGAGCTGTCAAAGGACACCAGAAACAAAATAGTAGCCCTGCACCATGCTGGGAAGACTGTATCTGTAATAGGCAAGCAGCTTGGTGTGATGAAATCAACTGTGGGAGCAATAGTAAGAAAATGGAAGACATACAAGACCACTGATAATCTCAATCGATGTGGGGCTCCATGCAAGATCTCACCCCATGGGGTCAAAATGATCACAAGAATGGTGAGCAAAAGTCACAGAATCACACGGGGGGACCTAGTGAATGACCTGCTTGGACCACCATAACAAAGACTACCATCAGTAACACGCTGCGCCGCCAGGGACTCAGCTTCTGCAGTGCCAGATGGGTCCCCCCGCTTAAGCCAGTACATGTCCGGGCCCGTCTGAAGTTTGCTAGAGAGCATTTGGATTACCCAGAAGAGTATTGGGAGAATGTCATATGGTCTAATGAAACCAAAGTAGAACTGTTTGGTTGAAAAAAAAATCATTGTGTTTGGAGGAGACAGAATGCTGAGTTGCATGCAAAGAACACCATCCCTACTGTGAAGCATGGGAGTGGCAACATCATGCATTTGGGCTGTTTCTCTACAAAGAGACCAGGACGACTGATCCATGAACATGAAATAATGAATGGGGCCATATATTGTGAGATTTTGAGTGCAAACCTCCTTCCGTCAGCAAGGGCATTGAAGATGAAACGCTGATGTGTCTTTCAGTATGATAATGATGCCAAGCACACCGCCATGGCAATGAATGAGTGGCTTCATAAGAAGTATATGAAGGTCCTGGAGTGGCCTAGCCAGTCTCTATATCTGAACCCCACAGAAAATCTTTGGAGGGAGTTGAAAGTCCATGTTGACCAACAACAGACCAAAACATCACTGCTCTAGAGGAGATCTGCATGGAGGAATGGGCCAACATACCACCAACAGTGTGCACCAACCTTGTGAAGATTTACAGAAAATGTTTGACCTCTGTCATTGCTGACAAAGGATATATAACAAAATATTGAGATGAACATTTGTTAATGACCAAATACTTATATTCTCCCATAATTTGCAAAATAAATCTTGCCAAATCATACAATGTGATTTTCCGGATTTGCTTTCTCATTTTGACTTTCATAGTTGTGGTCTGCTTATGATGTCAATTACAGGCCTCTCTTATTTATTTTTTTAAGTGGGAGAACTTGCACAATTCGTGGCTGACAAAATACTTTTTTCCCCACTGTAATTATTTAAAATTATGAATTGCAGTTTATTTTATAGTACACTGAGAAAGGTTGTTTGAGACCAAAATGTCGACATTACGAAGCTGACATCCATCCCATTACTATTACCCCACATGTCACCACACAAGGTCAAGTAGGAAGAGTCAGAGTTTTGTTAGAAATAATAATCTCTGATATGATGTAACAACTAGATGGTGGCCCGATTCTAACGCATCGGGTATTCTAGAATATGCATGTCCATGTAGTATATTGCCCAGCCACGTAGTATATTGCCCAGCCACGTAGTATATTGCTCAGTCACGTAGTATATTGCCCAGCGACGTAGTATATTGCCCAGTCACGTAGTATATTGCCCAGTCACGTAGTATATTGCCCAGTCACGTAGTATGTTGCCCAGTCACGTACTATGTTGCCCAGTCACGTAGTATATTGCCCAGTCACGTAGTATATTGCCCAGCCACATAGTATATTGCCCAGTCACAGTATATTGCCCAGTCACGAAGTATATTGCCCAGTCACATAGTATATTGCCCAGTGACGTAGTATAGTGCCCAGCCACGTAGTATATAGCAGAGCCACATAGTATATTGCCCAGCCACATAGTATATTGCCCAGCCACATAGTATATAGCAGAGCCATGTAGTACGGTATATTGCCCAGTCACGTAGTATATTGGCCAGCCACGTAGCATATTGGCCAGCCACATAGTATATAGCAGAGCCACGTAGTATATTGCCCAGCACAGAGCCACGTAGTATAGAGACTTAAAAAAAAATAAACATATACTCACCTTCCGAAGGCCCGTTGGAATTCCTGCTATACTCACCCTCTGCCGCCTTTGCCGCTCCTCGCCACGCTCCCGGGACCGCTCCATTGCAAGCGGCAGCTTCCGGTGGTCCCAGGGCTGGTGTGAGCAGGACCTATGATGACGTCACGGTCACATGACCGTGACGTCACGGCAGGTCCTTGTCGCACACCAGCCCTGGGAGCGGAAGCTGCTGCTTGCAATGGAGCGGTCCCGGGAGCGTGGCGAGGAGCGGCAAAGGCGGCAGAGGGTGAGTATAGCAGGTTTTTTTTTTTTTTTATTATTTTTAACTTGACCTATTTTTACTATTGATGCTGCATAGGCTAAGACAGGCAGCTGCTGAGACCAATCAGCGAACAAATAACCGTGACAGAAGGACAGACAGAAAGACGGAAGTGACCCTTAGACAATTATGTATATAGATATGATCTGCCAACCTAACTTTTCTCTCTGCCAATGATGTTCTTCTGACCTTTTAAAGTCTGAATCTCAGTGACTATGACTCAAATTGCATTTAAGTGCCTTAGAAATAAATAATAATTATTTTTTTCTTAATTTTAATCTTTAGAAATAGATATGGCCAGAAAACTGGAGGCTATTTGGCAGTAGTTGTGACATTTGGGTGCTTTTTTTTAATTATGTTTATGGTTATTAATTTTTTTTTCATCTAATTCTGTCTACTTTCTTTTAATACACCCCCATGAAGGGCATTGATTACTTTTAGAGCCCAGAAATTGAGATAATTAGATGTTATAGGTGGTTTTCAAACTTATGCCTGTCAGAGATGCTGAGCCTGTACTGGGAGATGCAAAAGATCCACCTGACCCAATATTAATTAATATATTTCTTCCTCTTTCTCTGTAGGATCTGTATTAAATAGAGAAGCCTTGATGTCCTCAACTGGTTGCCAAAGAGCTGCAATACCTCAGTATCGGAACCATGTTCTCAAGATCGACTGCTTTTGCATCTACATTATAGGACTAATTCACCCCAATTGAATCCAATGTCTTATCATGGGGCAACTTTATTAAACCAACGGCGGGCACCATACGATCTATCTATGCCTATTCATTCTATTGTAATGCCACATTCCACACTGTGGCCAGGCCTATTTGGTACCAAATGAGCCAATTATGAAATTTGCATGTATAATTAGATACAGGGTGGGCCATGTATATGGATACACCTATATGGATAAACCTAAATAAAATGGGAATGGTTGGTGATATCAACTTCCTGTTTGTGGCACATTAGTATATGGGAGGGGGAAAACTTTTCAGCATATTGATCTGGATCATCCTTATTGAGATGTTACAGCAGCTGGATTTTGTAAGGGTGCCATTTGGGAATAGCTAATATCTGCCAAAGGGATGTTCGACTGATGCCAGATCGGCGCTCTGAATTTGCAGAATGGGCAAAACAAAATTTGGAACAGGACCTTCAGTTTACACAGAACATCATGTTCAGTGATAGGGCAAACTTTTTTGAGTAGGCCATTTATATAGATACACATAAATAACATGGGAATGGTGATAGTTTTCTTGCGTAGGTTGTCTTGCATTGAAATCTGCTGCAATGACCCAAGTACTGCGTTCATCCAGGATACACCTGATCTTCTCTGCCTCTCTTTCTGCCATGCATTTGCACTACATTGAACTGGCAAGAAGACTTGCCCTGGCCCCTGACTAGCACAGGACGTCAGCATACTTCAGTTTCCTCCAGCTTGCCGCTGAATTCTATTTACTAGGGTTGAGCGAAACGGGTCGGCAATTTTCAGAAGTCGCCGACTTTTGGCAAAATCGGGTTTCATGAAACCCGACCCGACCCCTGTGTGTGGTCGGCCATGAAGTCGGCGATCTTCTGAATCTGGAATCGGAATTCCGATACCGATTCCCGATATGTTTAAGATATTGGGAATTGGTATCGGAATTCAGATTTAAGTGTAAAATAAAGAATAAAAATAAAAAATATCGCTATACTCACCCTCGGACGCGCCCTGGTACTAACCGGGAACCATCCTTCCTTCGAATCAGCGCTTCCAGGACCTTGCGGTGACGTCGCGGCTTGTGATTGGTCGCGCGACCGCCCATGTGACCGCTCGCGCGACCAATCAGAAGCCGTGACGTCACCGCAAGGTCCTGCAAGCGCTGATTCTTAGGAAGGAAGGCTGCCGGAAAGAAGCAGGGCGCGTCCGAGGGTGAGTATATTCCTATTAGGTATATACTCACCCTCGGACGCGCCCTGCTTCTTTCCGGCAGCCTTCCTTCATAAGAATCAGCGCTTGCAGGACCTTGCGGTGACGTCACGGCTTCTGATTGGTCGCGCGAGCGGTCACATGGGCGGTCGCGCGACCAATCACAAGCCGCGACGTCACCGCAAGGTCCTGGAAGCGCTGATTCGAAGGAAGGAAGGTTCCCGATTAGTACCAGGGCGAGTCCGAGGGTGAGTATAGCGATATTTTTTATTTTTCTTCTTTATTTTACACTTAAATATGGATCGCAGGGCCTGAAGGAGAGTTTCCTCTCCTTCAGACCCTGGGAACCATTGGAAACCCAATGCACTGCATTGGGTTTCGAGTTTCAGCCGACCCCGACCCCGACTTTTTTATAGGATCGGCCGATTTCACTCGACCCGACTTTTGAAAAAGTCGGGTTTCGTGAAACCCGACCCCATCCTATAAAAGTAAAAGTCGCTCAACACTACTATTTACAGGCTGCCAATTTAGCTTACAAATACTGAGGTAAAAATACTGACCAAATAACGTGTGAACGCGGTCTAATACAGGAGGAGATGACATACAGATATATACTATATACAGGGGAGATGACACACGAGTATGTACTATATACAGGGGAGATGACACATAGGTATATATTATATACAGGGGAGATGACACATAGGTATATATTATATACAGGGGAGATGACACACACATATATACTATATACAGGGAGATGACACACAGGTATATACTATATACAGGGGATATGACACACAGATATATACTATATACAGGGGAGATGACACACAGGTATATACTATATACAGGGGATATGACACACAGGTATATACTATATACAGGAGGAGATGACCCGCCCACCATTCCTAGGAGTAAGAAGCAATGAACATGAGCTCCTGAATTTCCATCACTTTATACCTTGTAATGAGTCAACTGTAAGACAAAACCTGGAAAAACTCAACTCCGTGGAACATAAAGTGATCTGGACTGAACTGGACTTTACATTTTATGAAAAAAGGAAGAATTGGAGGATTTAAAGGACAAAACAAGAATCTCCTGGAGGACACAGACTGGAAGCAGCCGACATCATACATCTGACATCCTGATACCTGGACCTATAGAAGGTAGGAGAATTCTTTAACTACAACACAACCTATAGACGTGCTACAAATTAATCTTCTTAGAAACAAGGATTATAATTAACATATAACTACAAAATGGAAAACACAAATTTAGAACATGTAAGTGAACAAAGCCCAGAGCCAGAGACACAGGAATGCTGGGGGCCAGATCAGGAGATAACACAGGGGGGCAATAAATCCAAGATGGACTACGTTAGAGAGAATCCAGAGACTCTTTATGCAGATTTCACAAAGAAAGAACCAAAAAGAAAAACCAACGTATTATTCTATACAGAACAACCCTCAGCCTGGCGCACTGCGCTGTGCAAACGATACAAACATGTATCTAAAACCAACGATAAAGGTGTCCAGCAGATTAAAATTACCAGCCAAGCAGAGGACACCAATGCGCTCACCATACTCCTATACAAAAATGGCACAGTCATGGCGCAGGGCACAGAGGAGATTCTGCAGCAATTTGAAAATTGTTTCTCCGATATCAAAGAGCAGGCACAAACCTATAAAGGACTACAAGCCCCAGCAGCTACCTCTAATGCTCACATAGGGATTCCCAGACAGAGCCGCCTAACCCCCGACACTTCACACCTCTCGCCCGATAACATCAGAGACTTCTTATCTCAACTAGAAAGAGACTTGGTCCAACTGAAATTAGCATGTGAAAGAAACTCACAAAGCAACGCAAATTACCAAGCAGCAAATGACACAGCCACACAGAAAATAAGGGAGGAAATATGTGAAATGAAGTGTAAATACAAGGCAGCACTACAGGAAATGGGGGAACTGAAAAAAGACAATGATCAACTCCGAAAGGAGATTAGAGAATTAAAAGCCCATAGCCCTGGTCATCTGAACCAGCAGGGGGCAACGAAAACAAGCCAGAGAGCAGACAACATGGCCACCACTGAACAGAATGTAGAGACACCAAACAGCATTAAAATAATAACCAACAATATGATGGAAGAGAGAAAAGAACCAGCCACCAGCAAAGCCAGCACCACAGACCCCCATCAGCAGCACCGTAGCCCACCCAAGACATCACAAAGTCCTGATACTGTCCTAATAATGGACTCAAATCCTGAAACCAGAGAGATGGAAGAGAGAACAGAACCAGCCACCAGCAAAGCCAGCACCACAGACCCTCGTCAGCAGCACCGTAGCCCACCCAAGACATCACAAAGTCCTGATATTGTCCTAATAATGGACTCAAATGGGAAGTACCTAAATACACAGCGGCTATTCCCAGGAAAACAGGTCCGTACAATCCGCTGTGCAAGTATTGAACAGGTGACAGAGGTCATCAGTAGACCACGGTTTACCAACCCAAAGCACATTATTATACACACGGGTACAAACAATCGGCCAGACCAGCAGATCGCAGAACAACTGATCAACCTGGCAAAGATGGCAAAACTAAAATTCCGGGACAGTAAAATCATTCTGTCATCGCTGCTTCCAAGAAAGGACATACCCAGGCAAACCACCCAAGCCATCAATGCAGAACTGACTGAAAAGATCAAGACTGTGCCAAACGTGACCCTGGCACAACACCTCTCCATAAACAACAGTCACCTGCACGATGATAAACACCTCAACAAACAAGGGGTCAGCCTCCTGGCCAAAGAGCTGAAGGACATCGTGCTAAACAGAGACCCCGGGCCTGGATTCAACAGTGGCCATAATCACACTGAAAGACCCCCGAGAACGATAAAGCAGAAAACCCCAAGGCTACCTCCTGAAGCTGGAAACAAAGCTCTTCACCCAGTGTCAGACCATCGGAGGTGGAGACCTCCACCGAGGAGACCACCAAGCCCACACAGATACATGCAGAGCAGAGATAGGAATGAGATAATAAACCTGCTCAATGCACTGCGCAGAATAATAATGTGACTGGATGGAACCAAGCACTTCTATAAAACTGTCAGAAATCCAGTTTGTCCCACACAGCCATACTCATTACAAGGTATATACACACAAACCACACAGAAGAATGTCTTCACTTACAATCAGCAGCTGGAATATCCAGGGTCTCAACGCCTCAACCTTCGGATCTAAAACAAAGGACCCTGATTTTATACAAAGTATGAAAAATATAGACATTCAGATCCTCCTGGAAACATGGACCAGAGCCGAAAACGAATCCCTGGTGCCTATTGGATACAAGGAATTCTTGGTCCATGCCCAGAAAAATAAAAACATCAAACAGGGCCGGGGCTCAGGAGGAGTAGCGATCTGGTATAAAGAGGAGCTCCACCAGTACATCAAACCGGTGAAGAAAGGAGACAGCCACATATGGATCAGAATCAGCAGCTCCATCCTCACCTGCCAGTCTGATGTCCACCTCTGTGCCACCTATATACCACCGCCAGAGTCCCCCTACTTCAATCCAGACTGCTTCGAGATCTTACAAAGAGAAGCCGCCCATTATCAGGCCCTGGGCAAAGTTCTCATCTTTGGAGACCTCAATGCAAGAACAGGGAGAGAGAGAGACTTCCTGACCACGGATGGAAACATCTACATACTTGGAGCAGAGAATGACGGCCAAGACCCTGTACACACTGAGAGAAACAGCTATGACAGTACAGTCAACAAAAGTGGCAGAAAGCTCCTGAACGTATGTAAAAGTTTAGGACTTCATATCCTTAATGGACGAAGCAAGGGTGACTCCTTAGGAAGGTATACACTAAACTCCCATGTAGGGAGGAGTGTAGTTGATTACGCCATTACAGACCTGAACCTGGCAGATGTCAGCGCCTTCATAGTCACCCCACAAACGCACCTGTCAGACCACAGCCAACTTCTTCTGTACATGAAATCTACAGAGAAACCATCCACTCAGAAGCCACAGCAGAGCGGCCTCTTCACCCGGCCTCCATCCTATAAATGGTCCAAAATGTCGGCACCAAGATATAAAGAAGCTTCCAGCAGACCTGAAATACAGCGGATGCTCCCCCACTTCTACAACCTTGAGTACATGCCAAACCCAGAGGGAGTGAACCAAGCAGCAAAGGACCTCAACAATATATTCTACGCAATGGCCAGACTGTCTGACCTTAAAAAAGTCGACTACAAGAGACCAAAAGAAACACAGGTCAATGGCTGGTTTGACAGAGAATGTGAAGCTGTACGGAAGACCCTGAGAACAGCCTCCAACAAGAAACACAGAGACCCCAACCACCTGGGTCTGAGGGAAGCCTATGACTCCATACAAAAGCAGTACAAAACCATCCTCAGGAGGAAGAAGCAGAGTTACATCTCTACCAAGCTCAATCAACTCCAAGACGCCCTCCAAGACAACTCCTTCTGGGAACTATGGAACCACATGGGCACCAAAGACAAGAAAAACAACAACCATATCCAAAATGGCAACCTCTGGCTCCAATACTTCAGAGACCTCTATAAAGACATTCCAAAGGAAGGACTAAGCCAAGAACAGGAAAACATAATGGCGAAACTAAAAGCAATGGAGGAAAAAATCAAAAACTTCCAAAACCCGGTGGATACACCTATAACACTACAGGAAGTAACCGAGAGACTCTCCTCCATAAGATGTAGAAAAGCCGGTGGCCTAGATGGAATCCTACCAGAAATGCTGAAGTACAGCCCACCAGAAATACAGGCTGCAATGGTTAAACTCTTCAATATTGTACTGAGTGCCGGCTACTTCCCTCGTACCTGGAACCAAGGCCTCATCACACCCATCCACAAGAGTGGGGACAGGTATGACCCAGCTAACTACAGAGGCATATGCGTCAGCAGCAACCTGGGAAAACTGTTCAACAGTATCCTGAACAAGAGGATCCTCACCTTCCTCACCGAGCACAACGTCCTCAACAAGAGCCAAGCAGGGTTCATGCCGAACCACCGCACCACTGACCACATCTATACTCTGCACAGCCTCATTCAGAGACACGTCTACAATACAAAGAATGGGAAGATATACGCCTGCTTTGTGGACTTTAAAAAGGCTTTTGATTCAGTGTGGCACCCGGGCTTATTCCTGAAACTGCTGGAGAGTGGAATAGGAGGAAAGACCTACGATGTCATCAAAAGCTCCTACACCGAGAACAGCTGCAGCGTGAGTGTGAGCGGCAAAAGAACGGCTTTTTTCCAGCAGAGCCGCGGAGTAAGACAAGGCTGCAGCCTAAGCCCAACGCTCTTCAACATCTACATCAACGAGCTGGCTACCGCCCTGGAATCCTCCTCAGCACCAGGTCTCACCCTCCACGACGCCCAGGTGAAATTCCTGCTGTATGCAGATGACCTGCTGCTGCTGTCACCAACCGAGAAAGGCCTCCAGGACAACCTGAAAATCCTAGAGAAATTCAGCTCCACCTGGGCCCTACCGGTCAACCTAAAGAAAACCAACACCATGGTGTTCCAGAGGAGAAAGAGAAGATCAGACCAACACCCATCATTTATCCTCAACAACTGCGACCTCACAGGAACGGACAAATATACCTACCTGGGTCTAGAGATTCACCGGTCAGGGAACTTCAAACAAGCCATAGAGACCCTGAAAGACAAGGCCTGCAAAACCTTCTATGCCATCCGAAGGACACTCTACCATCTGAAGCCACCAGTGAGGGTCTGGCTAAAAATCTTCGACTTCATCATCGCCCCAATCCTCCTGTATGGCAGCGAAGTCTGGGGTCCTCACACCTACCCAGACTGGTCAAAGTGGGACTCCAGTCCAACAGAAATATTCCACCTGGAATTCTGCAAGCACCTTCTCCAGGTCCATCGGAGCACCTCCAAAAGTGCTTGTCGGGCCGAGCTGGGCAGATTCCCTCTACACCTAACAGTTCTAAAGAGGGCGCTGTCATTCCGGGCTCACCTGCATAGGAGCAATCCAAGCTCCCACCACCATAAAGCCCTGATACATGAAGGTGAAACAGAAAAAACAGAACCCCCGGAACAGCCCAGCCAAACCCAACCGGAGCAGAACACCAATCACAACAACCTGACAAAAGCCGGAATTAGGAAGATGGCAGATGAAGGCCAGGAGAGGTATGTCAGTGACTGGAAGAATGATATCATCAGCTCACAGAAACTGACCATGTACCGGAGCCTACAGAGAGACTACAGACTGGCCCCCTATCTGGAGAAACTCCCGGACCCCAGAGACCGCCAGATCCTGAGCCGATATAGACTCAGTGCCCACAGTCTGGCCATCGAATGTGGCCGACACAGGCAGAGCTACAAGCCCAGGGAGGAAAGACTGTGCCAACACTGTGATCAGGAGGCCATAGAGGACGAAACCCACTTCCTGCTACACTGCTCCAAATACTCAGCAGTGAGGGACACTCACTTCAGGAGACTCTCACATCTCTTCCCAGACTTCATCACCATGAAGGAGGAAGAGAAAACCTATATCTTGCTGGGAGAAGAAGAGAGAGCGGTGGAGATAGCAGCGCGGTATGTGAGCGAATGTCATAGACTACGAGAAAGAGAACTATGATGCCATGGACTATAGCCCCCAACCTGGACCTGCCCCATCCACCTCCCCTATGCCATGGACTATAGCCCCCACCCTGGATCTGCCCCATCCATCTCCCCTATGCCATGGACTATAGCCCCCACCCTGGATCTGCCCCATCCACCTCCCCCCACAGCTCCTACCCAACATCCCCTCAGTCCCTATCCCTATTGCCTCTATACACTTGCTTTGGCAAAACTGATGTGTATTTGGTCCTGCCAATAAAGCTTCTTTGAATCTTGAATCTTGACATGTATATACTATATACAGGAGAGATGACACACAGGTATATACTATATACAGGAGGAGATGACACACAGGTATATACTATATACAGGAGGAGATGACACAGGTACATACTATATACAGGGGCGATGACACACAGGTATATACTATACAGGAGGAGATGACACACAGGTATATACTATATACAGGAGCAGATGACACACAGGTATATACTATATACAGAAGCTGATGACACACAGTTATATACTATATACAGGAGGAGATGACATACAGGTATATACTATAAACAGGAGGAGATGACACACAGGTATATACTATATACAGGAGGAGATGACACACAGGTATATACTATATACAAGAGGAGATGACACACACATATATACTATATACAGGGGAGATGACACAGGTATATACTATATACAGGAGGAGATGACATACAGGTATATACTATATACAGGAGGACATGACAGACAGGTATATACTATACACAGGAGGAGATGACATACAGGTATATACTATATACAGGAGGAGATGACAACCTGGTATATACTATATACAGGGGAGATGACATACAGGTACATACTATATACAGGGGCGATGACACACAGGTATATGATATATACAGTGGAGATGACACACAGGTATATACTATATACAGGAGGAGATGACACACAGGTATATACTATATACAGGAGAAGATGATACACAGGTATATACTATATACAGGAGGAGATGACTTACAGGTACATACTATATACAGGAGGAGATGACACATGTATATACTATATACAGGAGGAGATGACATACAGGTATATACTATATAAAAGAGGAGATGACACATAGGTATATAGAGGAGGAGATGACATACAGCAGGTATATATATATATACAGGGGAGAAGACATACAGGTATATACTATACACAGGAGATTATATACATGTATATACTATATATAGGAGGAGATGACATACAGGTATATCGTATATACAGAAGAGAGGACATACAGGTATATAATATATACAGGAGAAGATGACACATGGGTATATACAATATACAGGAGGAGATGACTTACAGCAGGTATATACTATTTACAGGGGAGGTGACATACAGGTTTATACTATATACAAGAGAAGGCATACAGGTGTATACTTTATATAAGGGAGATGACAAACATGTATATACTGAGGTGAAAATGAGGGGTGTGAGGTGAAAATGAAAAGGTGTGAGTGCAAAATGAGAGGAGTGAGGGAAAATAGTTGAGTGATCGGAAAATGACAGATGTGAGGTCCAAATGACAAGTGTTAGGGGGGAATGAGAGGAGTGAGGGGGAAAATAAGAGGAGTGAGGGGGGAAATGAGAGGTGTGAGGGGGAAAATAAGAGGAGTGAGGGGAAAATGAGAGGTGTAAGGGAGAAAATGAGAGGTGTAAGGGAGAAAATGAGAGGCATGATGGGAAAATAAGAGACGTGAGGTGCTATAACTTTCCACAGATATTTACTATGCCCAGGCAACGCCGGGCTCTTCAGCTAGTAATAAATACATATCTATGAAAATGAACAAATGAAAGTTAGACATTGCTTTTCAACCATGCTTCCACAGAATTAAAAAAATAAATAAAACTCAGGAAATAGGCCTGGACAGAAATGATGGTACCCATGAAAATAAAAGGGACATGTTAAATCAAGGTGTGTCCACTAACTAGCATCACAGGTGTCTACAATCTTGGAATCAGTGAATGGGCCTGATATAGGGTTCCAGATACTCACTGTGCTGTTTGGTGACATGGTGTGTAACACACTTAACATGGACCAGAGGAAGCAAAGGAAAGAGTTGTCTCAGGAGATTAGAAAGAAAATAATAGACAAACATGTTAAAGGTAAAAGTTATAAGACGATCTCCAAGTAGCTTGATGTTCCCATGATTACAGTTGCACCTATTATTCAGAAATTTGAGATCCATGGGACTGTAGCCAACCTCCCGGGATGTGGCCACAGAAGGAAAATTGATGGCAAATCGAAGAGACGGATAATGCGAATGGTAACAAAAGAGCCCAGAAAAACTTCCAAACAGATTAAAGGTGAAGTTCATGATCAAGAAACATCAGTGTCAGATCGCACCATCCATCGTTATATGAGCCAAAGAGGACTTCATTGGACACGACCAAGGAGGACACCATTGTGCGAAAAAAAATCATAAAAAAGCAAGACCAGAATTTGCCAAACTACATATTGACAAGCCACAAAGCTTCTGGGAGAATTTCCTATGGACAGATAAGACAAAAATTGAACATTTGGCAAGGCACATGAGCTCTGTGTTCACAAACGGAAAAAGGAAGCATATCAATAAAAGAATACGGTCCCTACTGTGAAACATGGAGGAGGCTCTGTTATGTTCTGGGGCTGCTTTGCTGCATCTGGCACAGGGTGTCTAGAAACTGTGCAGGCTATAGTAAACTCTCAAGACTATCAAGGGATTCTAGGGAGAAATGTGCTGCCCAGTGTCAGAAAGCTTGGTCTCAGTCGCAGGTCATGGGTCTTGCAACAGGATAATGACCCAAAACACACAGCTAAAAACATCCAAGAATGGCTAAGAGGAAAACAATGGAATATTCTGAAGTGGCCTTCTATGAGCCCTGACCTAAATCCTATTGAGTATCTTTGGAAAGAGCTGAAACATGCCGTCTGGAAAAAGCAACCTTCAAACACCAGACAACAGGAGCAGTTTGCTCTTGAGGAGTGGGCCAAAATACCTGTCGAGAGGTGCAGAAGTCTTATTGACAGTGGCAGGAATCATTTGATTGCCTCAAAGGTTGTGTGTGTAACAAATTTGTCAGATTCAAGTTATTTATGTGACTATTGTGGGATTTTCTGTCATTAAACCAGGGGTACCAACATGTACTAGCATGTTCCACTTTATTAGTAGCATATTGTGAGCAGCATCCTGTTTTCCATTTTTGATGCTACACCATCTTATATATGAGGAGTGTTCATTAAAGATTTCCCCAAACCCACTTCCTGTAGACTGAGAGCAAAGAAACTTGGAACAGTTATTACTGATTCTCCCCATAGGTGCCAATGAAACTTGGCACAGTTATTAGTCATTCTCTACATAGGTGCCAACAAGGGATACACACTTCTCCCATCTCTTTAAGAAGCTGTAAAGACCTTGTTTGTAGACGTTGACAGGCAGCTCCAAAAGCCACATTGTGACTTCAGAAATTAGTGTCTCATTACCTGGAAAATGCTTTCCCTTAAAAAAAACTTCATTGTTGGAAAGAGGTGGAAGTACGATGGAGCGAGGTTGGGTGGAAATGGGGGATGTAGTAGAATTTGAAAGACACAGGAGTTAGCTTCCATTTGGGCAACTTGTGAATTGTGAACTGATGCATTGACTTGCAGAAAATGGACACCTTTGTTGAGCATGCCACGTCTCTTGGTTTTGATGGGCTCCCGCAATTTCTGCAGCAGTGATGCATAGTATGCCCCAGTGATCATGGTATCCTTTGCTAGGAAATCCATGAGTACTACTCTGTGCAGTTCCAATAATACTGTGATCATAACCTTGCCTGCCGAGGGTTGGAAACATGCCTCCTTTGGAGGCGGTGAGTCAAGCTGCTGCCATTGCATCAACTGGACTTTAGTCTCAGGATCATTGTGATGGACCCAGCTTTCTTTATATGTGATCAGTCCTCCTGGTTTCCATGGCACATCGTCAATAGTGCCTGAGAGCATTTGACTCGTTCCTGCTTCTGGAAAGGTGTGAGCAGCTGGGGAACCCAGTGAGCGGATACTTTATGCATGCAAAGATGGTCTTAGATGATTTATTCCACAGATCCAACACTAATCTTGACATTTTGGACAAGGTGGTGAATGGTTACACGGTGGTTTTCCAAAATGGCTACATCCACTTGCTGGATGGGGTGTTCATCAATAGCAGAGTGGGGTTGCCCTGGAATTGGAGCTGTTTTAACCAAACTGAGACCACATTTGAATTGACAATGCCAGTTCTTGACTACATCATATGACTGGGAATCATCACCATAAAACTCTTTCATCTCATCAAATGTCTCCTTTTGTGTGCAGCCTTTTAAGTAAAGGAACTTGATGACTTCTCTGTATTCCACTGGGTCCATTATCAAACCTCACATCACTTCAGCAACTGTAACATTAAGATCATTGTCAGTTCTGAGTTGCAAATTGGCACGTAACCTATAGAGACTTATATCATTACATATGTACAGTTTCAGCATCCTGTAATAAATAGAAGTGGGTCAGGGGAAATTTTTTATGAACACCCCTCGTATATGTAGATTGACCATTGGAATTTAATTGCTATAAGGTTCGTTGTGTAAGGTCATATGCTATGTCTGTTGGATTAATAATACAAATTGGGCCTAAACAATTCAAGTGGTGCTTTGCATATATATTTTGTATACAAAAATTTCTTTACATTCCACATTCATTTAGTATTTTGTAGGCCTTTGTACATATTTTATGACTCATTTTATGTTATTTTAATCTTGTGTGCACCTGACTCTTTCAGCTGCTACATATTCACTTATATATTTAAAAAAATATATATATATATTTTCTTCGTACTCTGATTCACTGATATTGATTTTTGAAGACGTCTTAGATGTTTTTTTGTGTTATCCCGAAAAGGCATGTATTTTGTATCCTTACAATACGTGTGCATTTATTACTTTACATGTTACTGATGGACACATGTAGTTTACCTTCCATTAATGCACATGCAGTATTTGTGTTTTCTGTTATTTTTTTATCTGATCACTTTTGTCCATGGCCTGATAAAAAATAGAAAAGTCTTTAAAGAGTTTTTGGATTTTGAACCACCTTTTCTCGTTAGAAATTACTTTAAGTGAGCAGTATTTAAAATATGTTTTGTTTTATTTTAATATTACAGAGATATGCTTTTGTTTGCGATATTAAAGTATGGAACCATATTCTTAACTTTACATCTATTATTCAGGCAGAATTACAGATTGGGATGCTTTTTATGTAGATAATGTTACATAAAGCAGACAATATCTTGGAAAGTAATGAATCAATTCCTACAACATGCCAAAATAAACCTGTAATTCATAAAATCAGGAATTAGTATTTTTCTCCACAATTATACATTGCATGAAAGCAGGAGGTAAGGACTTAAAAGGTAGATAGTGTCTTGTGAAAGCATTCACCTGCCTTGGCATCTTTTGTGTTCTGCTACTTTGCAACTTGGAATTTCACTGGTTTTCTATCAGTTCATGTAAAGAACAAGCCTACAACTGTGAACATTTGGTTTTCTTTATATTTTGAAGCAAATAAAAATAGGACAAAATATCTGAAAACTTCACTATGCATAACTATTCACTATAACTATTAAAGGCAGTGTTTTGTAGAGCCTCGTTTTGCAGCAACTACAGCTGTAATTTACTTCGGAAAAGAATCTATGAGCTTTTCACATCTTGCCACCGGGATTCCAGTCTATTTCTCAAGGCAAAACTGTTCTACCTCCTTCAAGTTAGATAGCTACCTCTGGGAAACAGCAATCTTCAAGTGTCTGGCCACAGATTCTCAATAATATTAAGGTCTTGGCTTTGACTAGGCAACTCCAAAATATTATTTTCCAATGTTTTTATTTTCATTTTAGCAACATAACAAGATTCAAGTTTGAAGGCATTGTTTGTCATTAGGCAACATATAACATATAATATTCCATATTATAATAGACATTTGACATATAATGGGTGTCTATAAGACTTTGTATTGTTTCATTAACAATTTTAAGCGTATCAAACGCTTCATATCGTTTTAAAGATATAGAAAAAGTACATTCCAATATTTTCGTTTTCGTAACAAACCATGACTCATTTTTAAAGCCATTTTTGCCGATATGTAACATAACATACCATATAATATTTTTAGATTTATTTTTATATTTAATCATTCTCTATAAAGCTTTATTTTGCTTCAATATCAATTTTGGGTATTATAAACGCTTTATATCACTTTATAGATATACAGTAAAAATAAACTGAAATGTACAAAAATAAAGTAAACTTTATACAACAATTTTTAAGGTACGTATATTAGATATATATCTATGAGAATAGATGTTATCTATATATATAATTGCCTAAGGATTTTTCCGTCTGTCTGTCTGTCTGTCTGTCTGTCTGTCTGTCCTGGAAATCCCGGCTCTCTGATTGGTCGAGTCCTGGCGGCCTCGACCAATCAGAGACCGGCACAGCATCGACGTAGAAATCCCGCGTCTCTGATTGGTCGAGGCCGCCAGGCCTCGACCAATCAGCGACGAGCACAGCGACGATGATGTCATAAAGGACGTAGATATCCCGCGTCTGATTGGTCGAGGCCGCCAGGCCTCGACCAATCAGCAACGGGCACAACGACGATGATGTCATAATGGTTGCCATGGCGACGATGATGTCATAAAGGTCGCACAACAGACAACCATACACAAATATGCACAAATCATCATTGGCCATATACTACGGGGACATGCATATTCTAGAATACCCGATGCGTTAGAATCGGGCCACAATCTAGTGGATATATATTGTCCCAGTGAGACCACTTCTTTGTATATTTCACCAGTTGGTTATTCGCTAGGGCAAAGGATAATTCATATGTCCTATGGAGAGATAGTTGTGCTATTATGTCTGAAAATGAAGGAGGGAGATGATGTTTCCAGTTAAAAGCTATGCTGTTTTTTACTAAAAGTAGTATTTGTATAATCATATTCCTTTTATCTAGACTAAGGTCCTCGAGGCCCAGGGAAAGCAAAGCTATATGGGGAGTTAAATTTAGTGGTTTGCCATAAATTTTGTCAATAAGGGTAGATATTTGTGTCCAGAGAGGTTTTAGTTTTGGGCAATGCGAAAACATGTGAAGGAGGTCCCCTTTAATGCCACATTTTCTCCAACAGGAGGCAGATCCATCTTGGTTAATATGAGCTAATCTTGCTGGAGTATAGTACCAGCGGGTATTTACTTTGAAATGACATTCTTGAAGAGAATCATATGTGGAAGACAGAGCATCCTCCCAATCTTCTCTGGTAAAGGTAGACTGCAGTTCCCTTTCCCACTTGCGTATATAGGGGTGTTTAGGCTTTTCCCAATCATGATTAAACCAGTCATAAATTTATTTGTGACTCCAAAAGACTCCGTGTTCCGTGTTACTTACTAAGTTCAAGGATGCTTCGGAGAATTTAGGACCCTTCTGGAGAAACTTCATGACTTGTTCTTTTAACATTACAAATTGTAAAAACGTTAATGACGGGAGTCTAAACTTCTCTTTTAGGTTGCTAAATTTTATGAAAGAGCTACCGTCATAGACGTCTCCCAATCTCGTAATTCCCCTTTCTTCCCATAGAGTTGGAAGTGTAATATTGTTACATGTAGAAATAGTGGAGAGAGGAATTTTAACCAAGATAGATTTTTTGGATGTTCCCTTTCTTGATCTGGACAATTTTTCCCAAGCATGTATGGTGGCCTGGAATATTGGGTGAGTCACTGAGTTGAGTTGATGACCAGTTAGTGTTTTTATAATTAAATCTTTGGGGTGTTTGTTTTTATTTAGAAGGGTTTCCATATCTAACCACGCTGGGGGTTTTGATACTGTTAGCCAGAATCTGCTTTGTTTTATCAAGGATGTATAATGATGGGCAGCTATATTGGGAATCCCCAAGCCCCCATATGCTCTTTTTTTGTAAGTGATACTTGAGGGTGTCCTGGGTTTTTTATTATTCCAAATAAATTTATTAATGATGGTTTGGAGAGATGTAAGGTATGATACCGAAATGGGAAGAGGAATGGCGCTCAGAATGTACAGAATCTTAGGTAGCGTAAAGATTTTTATTGTAAGGACTTTGCCTCACCAGGAGAGGAATTTATGCCCAAAAGTGGTAGTGTCATTATTGATAGTTTTAATTAAGTAATTAATATTATTTGATACTATGTTGTTTAGACTTTTAGTGATCTTAATCCCTAAATAGGTAAGTTCTTTATTAGCCCAGGTAATGGGGGAAGAAGCTTTAATTTTTTTAATTTGCTCTTCATCTACATTTAAGGGTAGAATTTTTGATTTTGTTGCGTTAATTTTGAAATGGGAGACATTTGAAAAATAATCCAATATCTTGTGAAGTTCTGACATGGAGTTGATAGGGTCTGTTAGGGTGAGAATGATGTCATCAGCAAACATACTTAGTTTGTATTGGCGAGAGGTGGTTTCCAATCCCTTGATGTTATTATTTTCTCTGACCATTTGTGCAAGGGGCTTCAATGGCTAAGATAAAAAGGAGTGGGGATAAGGGACATCCCTGCCTTGTACCATTTGTTATAGCAAAGGAGGGAGATACATGATTGTTAGCAACGATTTTTGCTCTAGGGTTGGAGTAGAGGGCCATAATTGTAGTAATAAAGGAATTATCAAACCCAAATTTGATCAGGGTCTGTCGTAGGAAGCCCCACTCCAGACGGTCAAAAGCTTTCTCTGCGTCTAGAGAGACAATCAGGGTGCTTTGTTTTGTTTGATTAGCTATTTTGATGGCGTTGATGATTCTCCTGGTACCGTCTGAAGCGTGGCGACCCACGACAAACCCGATCTGGTCATTATTTATTAAGGTGGGAAGTATCAGACTAAGCCTATTAGCTAGAATTTTGGCATATATTTGATGTCGCAATTGATTAAGGAAATGGGTCTAAAATTGGCAATGTCTTCAGGGTTGTCTTTGAGCTTGGGAATTAAAACAATAGAAGCTTCGAGCATTTCAGTAGGGAAGGTACCCAAGGATGAGGCCATGTTAAATGATTGCAAGAGATGGGGGGAGAGAGTTTTGTAGAAAGTTCTATAATAATCGTTGCCAAAGCCATCGGGACCTGGGGATTTTGATGGCTTTAGTTGCTTAATACAATCCTCTATCTCCTCTAAATCAAAGGGAGCTGATAGGATTGACTTGTCTTCGGTTGTTATTTTTGGGAGGTTGATTGAAGAAAGGAATGAGGTTATGGCATCTTGGTGGAGTTGGGAGGGTTTTTTGGGGGGGTCGATGTTATATAGCTTCTCGTAGAATTTTGCAAATTCATTTACTATGTCTTGGGGGTGGGATAGTGTTGTTCCTTTTAAATTTTTTATTTTGTCAATTCTGTTATGGAGCCTTCTTTTTTTAATGCGATTGCACATAAATTTAGTGGGCTTGTTTAAAGATGTATACAATTTATATTTAGAGTTTTTGACTGCTGCTTCATAAGGGGAGAATAATAGTAATTTTAGGTCTTGTGTCAGTTTCGATATTTCAGACTGTAACGTAGAAGAAGGGGAGGGGAGTGCAATTTGTTCATTAATTTTATTTTTTAGAAGAGTTTGGATTCTTTCTGTTTCCGCCCTTTTTTCTTTCTTTTTTCTGGATGAAATCTGGATCAGCAAACCTCTAATCACTGCCTTGTGGGCACACCATCTAATGATGGGGTTAGTGGAGTCAGAACAATTTTCTTTAAAGTACAGTTTAATCGAGGATTCTATTGAGGATTTATGTATGGTGTTGTTGATTATATTAGAGTTACATTTCCACAGAGTTTTGTTGTTTATTGGGGGTCCCAGAACGAGCTCTCCAACCACCGGGGAATGATCTGAAATTGTTCTGTCTTTTATATAAATTTTTGTAAACCTCGCCAAAGTAAAGACGTCGGCGATGATTAGGTCTATTCTGGACGCTGATTGATGAGTCTCTGAGAAGAAGAAGTATTCAATGGAAGAGGCGTTGATACATCGAAATGTATCGTAGAGCTCATTCTGGAACAGCCAAGGGTTGAAATCTCCTGTTTGTGGTCTCTTTTTGGAAGAAGAGTCAAGGAGGTGGTCTGGGGTGGAGTTAAAGTCTCCCAGTATAATGGGTATACCTTTTTTGTTTTGGTCGAATTTTTTAATGAATTTATTTAGAAATGTTTTTTGTTTTTTATTAGGAGCATAGATGTTGGCGATTGTGCAGGTTATGTTGTTAATACGGCAAATTAAGATGTGGTATCTGCCGTTATTGTCCTTGACTTCTTCAATAAATTCAAATGGGATCGAGTTTTTTATTATTGTCATTACCCCCGCTTTCTTTTTTGAATTGTTAGATTGGTATATGTGTGGGAAATTTTTGTGTTCAAATTTTGGGTGGTCTTCATTTTTAAATTTGGTCTCTTGGACACATATTATGTCTGTTTTAGAGTTTTCAAGTTCTCTCCATAGGGAAAATCTTTTCCTAGGACTGTTGAGTCCTTTAATATTGTATGTCATGATTTTAAGGTTCATGTTTATAGTGTCTTGTGTAGAAAGAGTTGGGGAAAGTGGAAGTTAAAGTAGAAATAAAAGTCTCACTGGTTAATACTAGAACATACCTCTATTGATCAAGAATTAAGGTGTATGTGGTACACCTATAAATGAATTAAATATTTACAATTCAAAAATGGGGTGTATAGAATACACCAACAATTGAGAAGTTTGTTTAATACAAAAAACCCACTCAGAGTGGGATATATCTTCTTCCTGGGGGTATGAACTAAACGGGAACTGAGGAAGAAGAAAATTAACCTCTTGTATAGGTAAGCAAACCATATATAATAACAGCTTATGATGAATGAATTATCTAAACCAAAAGTTCAAAGACAAGATCATGACCATGTCCTATGTATTTTCAACGGTAACCTCTATGTGAGGGGTTGTCTTTTAATGAGGCAATACATTTTTGGCCTTCTTCAGGTGTGAAGATTGGAATGGTTTTTCCATTTGAAAAAACTATGAGTTTGAGAGGGAATCCCCATCTATATGGGATATTTTTGTCTCTGAGTGTGGAGGTAATAGCGTTAAACGTTTTCCTGGAATCCAGTGTCTCCTTGGACAGGTCCGCAAATATTTTGAGGTTGTTATAAGGCTCTGGAAAGGTTTTTTCATTTTTTAAGTATTGCAATATTCTTTCCTTTGTGTTGTAGAAATGAATTCTGAGAATTACATCTCTGGGGATATCTGGTGCAATTTTTGGGGGTTTTGGGAGTCTGTGGATTCTATCTATGATTAGATCTGAGTCTGATAGAGTAGGAATAGCTTTTTTAAAGATAGATTTTACATGGTTTAAGATGTTATCTGTGTGGATATGTTGCGGAATACCTCGGATTTTTACGTTATTCCTGCGATTACGGTCTTCTATGTCAGCCAATTTGATTTTTAGCCTTTTGACCTCTGAAGATAGATCATGGATAATATTGGAGGATTTTGTAGTAGTTTTTTCTACTGCATCAATTCTTGTTTCATGATCAGAGATTTTTATGTTAAGTTGTTCAAGAGTGGTTTCAAACCGTTTGGCTTGGATGTCGAAGCTTTTTAACATATTTTCGTTTATTTTGTTAGCTAGATTAAGCATATATGCCTCAGTACTAGTGTTGTTGCTGAGGGAGGAGATTTAATTAGGGTTTGTGGCCAATAAGTTCAGTGGGGTTGTATCTTGGTCATTGTCTAACTTGAGTTTATTTTTTAGTGGACTTGTGTTAGGGGAAGAGTCACTAAAGCTGGAGTAATCTTCTTCCCCTTGTTCTGTTCCTTGAGATGGTGTGGAGACTTTTTGTCTCTCCTCCTCTCGTTCTTTTCTTTTGTTGGACTGAGATGAGTCCATACTTTCAGGTTGACCCTCTATCTGAGGTAATTTTGGAGGATTCAATTTTTTTTTTTTTTGAGGGGTATTATAGGTTTTTCTCTCATCTCTTATGGGGGATCTGGATCTTTCAGGGCTCAAAGTGTTAACCTTGTCCCCTGGAGAGTAGCAGTGGTACTGTATTCTTTCCTCTCCTTGCGTTTTGGTTTGCTTAGAGAGTTGGGGAATGTTCGATTTAGGAATGGTTCCCTCTTTTTTCCCCATGGTGATGATGCTATACAGAGTATCTTTGTCAACAATAACTATCAAATATGCTTACAGAACTTACACAGATATTTAAACCTGTTGAGAAAAAGCAGAGTACTGATAATAATTTATGACAATTAGATCTTATCAAATCCTGTCAGGAGGGAAGAAAAGAAAAGAAAATATATTGCAGCAAATATAAACAAGAATTTAAGCAAGTGTATTCAGTAGTAATCTACCTCTCCAGAGGTTAGGGTCAGGAGCCTGTAGAGAGAGTACAGTAGATGTAAAAGAATTCTCTAGTCTGAGAAGACTGTGGAGGAAGGGGAACCACAAGGCGCAGCAAGCTCTGAAAAACGTTGCTGTAGTATAAACTTGTGGCCTGATGCCAAAGGCCTTGCCAATGTCTGTTTATAGTGCTCCTGTATCAGGGGTGAGAGGGTGTTTGTTTTCCCACAGCCCCAATGGGGGGGATTTAGCAATTTATTTGTTGGAATGCAGACTGTGGAAAGAGGGGTAGCACAAGGCACAGCAAGCCCTGATAAACACCGCTGTAGTATAAACGTGTGGCCTGATACCAAAGGCCTTGCTACGGACTGTTTATAGTGCTTTTGTGTCAGGGGAGAGAGGGTATTTGTTTTCCCAAAGCCCCAGGGAGGTTTAGTATAGCAAATGTCCAGTTCCTTTGTTGGAAGACTGTGAGAAGGGGAGGTACCATAGGGCACAGCAAGCCCTGAAAAATGCTGCTGTAGTTTAAACCTATGGCCTGCTACCAAAGGCCTTGCCAGTGCTGTTTATAGTACTCCTGTATCAGGGGTGAGAGAGTACTTGTTATTCCACAGCTCCAGTGTGATTTAGTACAGCAGATGACCTGCAGATCCTTTGTTAGAAGGAGTACCACAGGGCACAGCAAGCCCTGAGAAACAATGCTATAGTATAGCAACTATCTTGGGTTAGTACCCTGATAAGGTGAAGTTAGCAAAAATAAGTAAGCTGAAGCTGAAGGGAGATGGGGACCATAAGGCCCAGCTTACCCTGAGAAGTATTGTTGATGTGACATAAAATATGCAAATAACATGCCTCCTTTGACAGATTTAACAGCCCACAGCCCCAGGGAGGTATGATAAGTTAGTGGAGCCACAAGTGTGGACTCTGAGTCCGGGTATATTAAGCGGGGTACAGCCGGAGTATTAATGGCACCTCAGTGTGGTCGAGCGTACCTGAGTTGACTGGAAGGCAGAAAGGCGGGAAAACGTGAAGGAAACCGATATTCCTCTGGTAGCAGGGGGGGTGGGAAATCACTGCAAGGCCTCACCGCAGCGTTGATGTTCGGTGTCCGGAGTGTCCTCTCTGCTGGTGGTCCTGCTGGTGGTCCGGAGGGGAATCCTGATCTTGTATTCGGGTGCAGCGATGGCATCCCTGTTTACCGCAGCGTCGATGTCAAGAGCTGCAGCCGTCTCCTTGTGTTCTCTGCAGTGGCGAAGGCTTCCGGGTCTGTGCTACGGGCAGGAGTGTGCTCCGGGGTTGAAGACACTGTTGTTGATGGCGGCAATGGCTGTCCTCACACGCTCCTAGTAGGCCTCAGATTGCCATGAGGTAAACAAATCTTCCTGGGTGAAGGGCCAATTTTTGTTCTTTTTGGTCTAAAATAAGCCTGGGGGAAGGCTGTATCAGTCATCCATATAAAATTGTGTGGATGGTTTGTAAAAGTAGGGATTAAAGTTGGATTGGAGGTTTTACCTCAGGAGCTCCCTGATCGCACGTCTCACATAGCCAGAGACCGAAGCCACCGGCAACTCCAAAATATTAACACATTTTACCTTAAACCACTTGAGTGTTGCTTTTGTGGTATGCTTTGGGTCATTGTCTTGTTGGAAGATGAACCTCTGTCCCAGTCTCAAATCACTGACAGACTGAAACAGTTTTTGCTTAAGAATATCCTTATATTACATAGCATTCACTTCCTCTAAACTTGGACCATTTACCCTGTCCCTGCTGCCGTAAAACATCCTCACAGCATGATGCTGCCACCAGCATGTTTTATTGTGGAGATGGTGTTGTTGGAGGGATGGGCTGTGTTGATTTGGCACTAGACATAGTGTTTACCTTGGTGGCCAAAAAGTTTAATTTTGGTCTCATCTGACCACAGCACCTTCCTCCATATATTTAGGAAGTCTCCCGCATGTCTTTTGACAAATTCAAAAAATGAGCCTTACCATTCTTGTGTGTAAGTAAAGGCTTTTTTTCTGGCCACTTTTCCATAAAGGCCACTTCTATGCAGTGTACGGCTTATTATAGTTGCATGGACAGATACTCCAGTCTCTGCTTGGGAAGTCTGCATCTCTTTCAGGGATACCTTTGGTCTCTGTGCTGCCTGTCTGACTAATGCCAACCTTGCACAGGTTGAAAGTTTTTGTGGGTGGCCTTCTATTAGCAGGTTTGTTGGTGTACTATGTTCTTTCCATGTAATAATGGATTTGATGGTGCTCTGGAGGATCATCAGAGATTGGGAAAAAACATTTTATGACCCAACCCTGTCTTGTACTTCTTAACAACTTTGTCCCTGACTTGTTTGGATATCTCCTTGTTCTTCATGGTGCTTTTTGGACAATGGTGCCTCTTAGCTAACAGTATAGCAGCATCTGTGGCCACTCAGAAAAGGGGAGTGTATACTGCCAGACTAGGTGACACTTAGATTGCACACAGGTAAACTTCCCTTATCTAAGCATGTGACTTAAGAAGTAATTGCTTGAACCAGAAATTTTGAAGGGCTTTATATCAAAAGGGGTTTATGCATATTGTAAGGATTTCACTCACTCAGCTGCGACGGCTGACACTCAGGAGACGTGTTCCTTTAAAGTTCACTGGGTTTATTGCTTCATAAACCATGTGGCAAATAACAGAAAGCAAAATGGGCCTTTGGTTCAGGCAAAGAAAAGCAAGTGTCCAGTTCATCCGGCTCAGTCCTGAAGCCGTAACACACTCAGGAGGGTTTCACCTCCACACATATCTGCTGTGTAAAGGATTAGCCAGTCTTATAAAGAGCTAACCCCACCCAGTAACCCATCACATGATTAGCCATGTGGTCTGACATTACCACAGGTCCTGAAACACATATACAAGATTATGTGCAAGAAAGGAATACTCCGGGCTACATTACAGCAACCAGGCACTTATGTGGCACATACCTCCCATCGACTACAAACCCTTTAGCCATGCTACATACCTCCCCCCTCTGCCTAAAGCCGTGGGGCTTGGCACTTTCCCCCACTAAACAAGGGATTCTCGATAGGGCATCCGCATTACCGTGCAGCTTTCCGGCCCTATGTTCCACATGGAAACTGAAGTCCTGCAGGGCTAAGAACCAACGGGTGACTCTAGCATTTCTTCCTTTCGTTTCTCTCATCCACCTAAGCGGGGCATGGTCAGATACCAGTCTAAATTTACGTCCCAGCAGATAGTACCGCAATGTGTCCACTGCCCATTTTATGGCCAAGCACTCCTTCTCAACGACTGAGTAGTTCTTTTCAGATGAGGACAGCTTCCTACTCAGATAGAGAACAGGATGCTCCTCCCCATGTAGTTCTTGGGAAAGGACTGCTCCCACCCCAACATCTGAGGCATCTGTCTGAAGAATAAACTCTTTCTTGAAGTTTGGGGCCATCAGAACGGGTTGCTTACACAAAGCGTTTTTCATTTCTTGGAAGGCTGACTCTGTTTCTTCGGACCACTTAACCATTACTGATTTTGTCCCTTTTAGCAGGTCAGTCAGAGGCGCAGCCATCGTGGCGAAGTTTGGGATGAACCTCCTGTAATATCCCACGATTCCCAGGAAGGCTTTAACTTGTTTCTTGGAAACTGGTTTTGGCCATGTTTGGATTGCCTCCACTTTATTGATTTGGGGTTTTATTTCTCCATGACCCACTATGTATCCAAGGTACTTAGCTTCTTCTTTACCCAAGGCGCACTTCTTCGGGTTTATAGTAAATCCGGCCTCTCTTATAGCATCCAACACCGCTTGGACTTTCTCCAGATGACTCTCCCAGTCCGGGCTAAAGATGACGATATCATCTAGGTACGCAGCAGCGTAGGCCTTATGGGGTGCAAGGACTCTATCCATAGCCCTCTGGAAGGTCGCCGGAGCTCCCTGTAGGCCAAACGGCATCCGGGCATATTGGAAGCATCCATCAGGTGTCGAAAAGGCCGTCTTCTCCTTGGCTTCCTGTGCCATGGGGATCTGCCAATACCCCTTTGTCAAATCCAAGGTGGATATATATCTGGCGTGCCCAAGCCTTTCGATGAGCTCATCAATACGGGGCATGGGATAAGCATCGAACTTGGAGACTTCATTCAACTTCCGATAGTCGTTGCAAAACCTCCACTCTCCATCAGGTTTTGGGACCAGGACAATTGGGCTCGACCAACCGCTCTTGGATTCCTCAATGACC
The DNA here is from genome assembly GCF_032444005.1 of Ranitomeya imitator. Taxonomy (NCBI): domain Eukaryota; kingdom Metazoa; phylum Chordata; class Amphibia; order Anura; family Dendrobatidae; genus Ranitomeya; species Ranitomeya imitator. The sequence goes on from NC_091284.1 coordinate 628,655,431, forward strand.
CCAAGCCTCAACATACGCTCCACTTCCTTGGAGATAACTTCTCGACGAGCCTCAGGAATACGATAAGGTTTCACATTCACCCGCACATGTGGCTCTGTTAGGACCTCGTGCTCTATGACCTTCGTGTATCCTGGCAATTCTGAAAACAGGTCCCTGTTTTTCTGGAGTAACTCCCGGCACTGCTGTTTCTGGGTCTTTGATAGCGTCTCTGCTATAGTAACCGCTCCAACCTCACCTTCTGGGTTGCTTAACAATGACGGAGTTGCTGTCGGCTCTCTATCTTGCCATGGCTTGATGAGGTTGACATGGTAAACTTGGAATGGTTTCCGTCTTCCTGGTTGGTGAATTTTATAATTTACCTCACCAAGTTTCTCGACAACCTCATATGGCCCTTGCCATTTGGCCAAGAACTTGCTTTCCACCGTTGGAACTAACACAAGAACTCGGTCTCCCGGATTGAACTGCCTCACTCTTGCAGACCGGTTGTAGACCCTGGCTTGAGCTTCTTGTGCTTGGAGAAGGTGTTCTTTCACGATAGGCATCACCTTTGCAATCCTCTGCTGCATCAGGGCCACATGCTCAATGACGCTTCTGTGGGGTGTGTGTTATGGCTGGCAATCAGGCAACACAGCGTGCAGTAATCAGCGCACATACAGAGATCTGGCAATAACCAAAAACAATAGGACAAGCTCTGAGACGTGGAATCTCTGTAGACTGCAGTACCTGATCTATCCTCGCACAACTATAAGCAGCAGTGGATTGCGCCTATAACTACCTATGCAACTCGGCACTGCCTGAGGAGCTGACTAGCCTGAAGATAGAAATACAAGCCTGACTTACCTCAGAGAAATACCCCAAAGGAATAGGCAGCCCCCCACATATAATGACTGTTAGCAAGATGAAAAGACAAACGTAGGAATGAAATAGATTCAGCAAAGTGAGGCCCGATATTCTAGACAGAGCGAGGATAGCAAAGAGAACTATGCAGTCTACAAAAAACCCTAAAACGAAAACCACGCAAAGGGGCAAAAAGACCCACCGTGCCGAACTAACAGCACGGCGGTGCACCCCTTTGCTTCTCAGAGCTTCCAGCAAAAGTTAATAGCAAGCTGGACAGAAAAAACAGAAAACAAACTAGAAGCACTTATCTAGCAGAGCAGCAGGCCCAAGGAAAGATGCAGTAGCTCAGATCCAACACTGGAACATTGACAAGGAGCAAGGAAGACAGACTCAGGTGGAGCTAAATAGCAAGGCAGCCAACGAGCTCACCAAAACACCTGAGGGAGGAAGCCCAGAGACTGCAATACCACTTGTGACCACAGAAGTGAACTCAGCCACAGAATTCACAACAGTACCCCCCCCTTGAGGAGGGGTCACCGAACCCTCACCAGAACCCCCAGGCCGACCAGGATGAGCCACATGAAAGGCACGAACAAGATCTGGGGCATGGACATCAGAGGCAAAAACCCAGGAATTATCTTCCTGAGCATAACCCTTCCATTTGACCAGATACTGGAGTTTCCGTCTAGAGACACGAGAATCCAAAATCTTCTCCACAATATACTCCAATTCCCCGTCCACCAAAACAGGGGCAGGAGGCTCCACAGATGGAACCATAGGTGCCACGTATCTCCTCAACAACGACCTATGGAATACATTATGTATGGAAAAGGAGTCTGGGAGGGTCAGACGAAAAGACACCGGATTGAGAATCTCAGAAATCCTATACGGACCAATAAAACGAGGTTTAAATTTAGGAGAGGAAACCTTCATAGGAATATGACGAGAAGATAACCAAACCAGATCCCCAACACGAAGTCGGGGTCCCACACGGCGTCTGCGATTAGCGAAAAGCTGAGCCTTCTCCTGGGACAAGGTCAAATTGTCCACTACCTGAGTCCAGATCTGCTGCAACCTGTCCACCACAGAATCCACACCAGGACAGTCCGAAGACTCAACCTGTCCTGAAGAGAAACGAGGATGGAACCCAGAATTGCAGAAAAATGGAGAGACCAAGGTAGCCGAGCTGGCCCGATTATTAAGGGCGAACTCAGCCAACGGCAAAAATGACACCCAATCATCCTGGTCAGCGGAAACAAAACATCTCAGATATGTTTCCAAGGTCTGATTGGTTCGTTCGGTCTGGCCATTAGTCTGAGGATGGAAGGCCGAGGAGAAAGATAGGTCAATGCCCATCCTACCACAAAAGGCTCGCCAGAACCTCGAGACAAACTGGGAACCTCTGTCAGAAACAATATTCTCAGGAATGCCATGTAAACGAACCACATGCTGGAAGAACAAAGGCACCAAATCAGAGGAGGAAGGCAATTTAACCAAGGGCACCAGATGGACCATTTTAGAAAAGCGATCACAGACCACCCAAATGACCGACATGTTTTGAGAAACGGGAAGGTCAGAAATGAAATCCATCGAAATATGTGTCCAAGGCCTCTTCGGGACCGGCAAGGGCAAAAGCAACCCACTGGCACGTGAACAGCAGGGCTTAGCCCTAGCACAAATTCCACAGGACTGCACAAAAGCACGCACATCCCGTGACAGAGACGGCCACCAGAAGGATCTAGCAACCAACTCCCTGGTACCAAAGATTCCTGGATGACCGGCCAGCACCGAACAATGAAGTTCAGAGATAACTTTACTAGTCCACCTATCAGGGACGAACAGTTTCTCGGCCGGACAACGATCAGGTTTATTAGCCTGAAATTTCTGCAACACTCTCCGCAAATCAGGGGAGATGGCAGACACAATGACTCCTTCCTTGAGGATACTCGCCGGCTCAGATAACCCCGGAGAGTCGGGCACAAAACTCCTAGACAGAGCATCCGCCTTCACATTTTTAGAGCCCGGAAGGTATGAAATCACAAAATCAAAACGAGCAAAAAATAACGACCAACGGGCCTGTCTAGGATTCAAGCGCTTGGAAGACTCAAGATAAGTAAGGTTCTTATGATCAGTCAAAACCACCACGCGATGCTTAGCACCCTCAAGCCAATGACGCCACTCCTCGAATGCCCACTTCATGGCCAGCAACTCTCGGTTGCCCACATCATAATTACGCTCAGCAGCAGAAAATTTCCTGGAAAAGAAAGCACATGGTTTGAACACTGAGCAACCAGAACCTCTCTGTGACAAAACCGCCCCTGCACCAATCTCAGAAGCATCAACCTCGACCTGGAACGGAAGAGAAACATCAGGTTGACACAACACAGGGGCACAGCAAAAACGACGCTTCAACTCCTGAAAAGCTTCCACGGCAGCAGAAGACCAATTAACCAAATCAGCACCCTTCTTGGTCAAATCGGTCAATGGTCTGGCAATGCTAGAAAAATTACAGATGAAGCGACGATAAAAATTAGCAAAGCCCAGGAATTTCTGCAGACTTTTTAGAGATGTCGGCTGAGTCCAATCCTGGATGGCCTGAACCTTAACCGGATCCATCTCGATAGTAGAAGGGGAAAAGATGAACCCCAAAAATGAAACTTTCTGCACACCGAAGAGACACTTTGATCCCTTCACGAACAAGGAATTAGCACGCAGTACCTGGAAAACCATTCTGACTTGCTTCACATGAGACTCCCAATAATCTGAGAAGATCAAAATGTCATCCAAGTAAACAATCAAGAATTTATCCAGATACTCACGGAAAATGTCATGCATAAAAGACTGAAAAACAGATGGAGCATTGGCAAGTCCGAACGGCATCACCAGATACTCAAAATGACCCTCGGGCGTATTAAATGCCGTTTTCCATTCATCTCCCTGCCTGATTCTCACCAGATTATACGCACCACGAAGATCAATCTTAGTAAACCAACTAGCCCCCTTAATCCGAGCAAACAAGTCAGAAATCAATGGCAAGGGATACTGAAACTTAACAGTGATCTTATTAAGAAGGCGGTAATCAATACACGGTCTTAGCGAACCATCCTTCTTGGCTACAAAAAAGAACCCTGCTCCCAATGGTGACGACGATGGGCGAATATGTCCCTTCTCCAGGGACTCCTTCACATAACTGCGCATAGCGGTGTGTTCAGGTACGGACAAATTAAATAAACGACCCTTAGGGAATTTACTACCAGGAATCAAATCGATAGCACAATCACAATTCCTATGCGGAGGTAGGGCATCAGACTTGGACTCTTCAAATACATCCTGAAAGTCCGACAAGAACTCTGGGATGTCAGAAGGAATGGATGACGAAATAGACAAAAATGGAACATCACCATGTACTCCCTGACAACCCCAGCTGGTTACCGACATAGAGTTCCAATCCAATACTGGATTATGGGTTTGTAGCCATGGCAACCCCAACACGACCACATCATGCAAATTATGCAGTACCAGAAAGCGAATAACTTCCTGATGTGCAGGAGCCATGCACATGGTCAGCTGGGCCCAGTACTGAGGCTTATTCTTGGCCAAAGGTGTAGCATCAATTCCTCTCAACGGAATAGGACACCGCAAAGGCTCCAAGACAAATCCACAACGTTTAGCATAATCCAAATCCATCAGATTCAGGGCAGCGCCTGAATCCACAAACGCCATGACAGAATACGAAGACAAAGAGCACATTAAGGTAATGGACAAAAGGAATTTGGACTGTACAGTACCAATAACGGCAGAGCTATCGAACCGCCTAGTGCGTTTAGGACAATTAGAAATAGCATGAGTAGAATCACCACAATAGAAACACAGTCTGTTCAGACGTCTGTGTTCTTGCCGTTCTACTTTAGTCATAGTCCTGTCGCACTGCATAGGCCCAGGTTTACTCTCAGACAATACCGCCAGATGGTGCACAGATTTACGCTCGCGCAAGCGACGACCGATCTGAATGGCCAAGGACATAGACTCATTCAAACCAGCAGGCATAGGAAATCCCACCATTACATCCTTAAGAGCTTCAGAGAGACCCTTTCTGAACAAAGCTGCCAGCGCAGATTCATTCCACTGAGTGAGTACTGACCACTTTCTAAATTTCTGACAATATACTTCTACATCATCCTGACCCTGGCATAAAGCCAGCAGATTTTTCTCAGCCTGATCCACTGAATTAGGCTCATCGTAAAGCAATCCCAGCGCCTGGAAAAATGCATCAACATTACTCAATGCAGAATCTCCTGGTGCAAGAGAAAACGCCCAGTCCTGTGGGTCGCCGCGCAAAAAAGAAATAATAATCAAAACCTGTTGAATAGGATTACCAGAAGAATGAGGTTTCAAGGCCAAAAATAGCTTACAATTATTTCTGAAGCTCAGGAATTTAGTTCTGTCACCAAAAAACAAATCAGGAATCGGAATTCTTGGTTCTAGCATCGATTTCTGATCAATAGTATCTTGAATCTTTTGTACATTTACAACGAGATTATCCATTGAGGAGCACAGAGCCTGAATATCCATGTCCACAGCTGTGTCCTGAAGCACTCTAATGTCTAGGGGAAAAAAAAGACTGAAGACAGAGCTAAGAAAAAAAAATGATGTCAGGATTTCTTTTTTCCCTCTATTGGGAATCATTGGTGAGGCTCCTTGTACTGTTATGGCTGGCAATCAGGCAACACAGCGTGCAGTAATCAGCGCACATACAGAGATCTGGCAATAACCAAAAACAATAGGACAAGCTCTGAGACGTGGAATCTCTGTAGACTGCAGTACCTGATCTATCCTCGCACAACTATAAGCAGCAGTGGATTGCGCCTATAACTACCTATGCAACTCGGCACTGCCTGAGGAGCTGACTAGCCTGAAGATAGAAATACAAGCCTGACTTACCTCAGAGAAATACCCCAAAGGAATAGGCAGCCCCCCACATATAATGACTGTTAGCAAGATGAAAAGACAAACGTAGGAATGAAATAGATTCAGCAAAGTGAGGCCCGATATTCTAGACAGAGTGAGGATAGCAAAGAGAACTATGCAGTCTACAAAAAACCCTAAAACGAAAACCACGCAAAGGGGCAAAAAGACCCACCGTGCCGAACTAACAGCACGGCGGTGCACCCCTTTGCTTCTCAGAGCTTCCAGCAAAAGTTAATAGCAAGCTGGACAGAAAAAACAGAAAACAAACTAGAAGCACTTATCTAGCAGAGCAGCAGGCCCAAGGAAAGATGCAGTAGCTCAGATCCAACACTGGAACATTGACAAGGAGCAAGGAAGACAGACTCAGGTGGAGCTAAATAGCAAGGCAGCCAACGAGCTCACCAAAACACCTGAGGGAGGAAGCCCAGAGACTGCAATACCACTTGTGACCACAGAAGTGAACTCAGCCACAGAATTCACAACAGGTGTGACTTCGGCCTCCCAGGTTTCCTTGGCTATATCCAGGAGTCCTCGTGGATGTCGGCCATATAGAAGCTCAAACGGTGAGAACCCTGTGGAGGCCTGTGGAACTTCACGAATGGAAAACATCAGATAGGGTAAGAGACAATCCCAGTCTCTACCGTCTTTCTCTATAGCTTTTCTCAGCATGCTCTTTAGTGTCTTGTTAAACCTCTCAACAAGGCCATCTGACTGGGGATGGTACACCGAGGTCCTCAACTGGGAGATCTTCAGGGCTTTGCATAACTCCCTCATCACCTTGCTCATGAAAGGTGTACCCTGGTCAGTCAGGATCTCCTTTGGCAGACCTGTCCGGGAAAAGACATGGACCAACTCGCGGGCTATGCTTTTTGAGGAAGAATTTCTCAAGGGAATTGCCTCAGGATAGCGTGTGGCATAGTCCAGGATGACTAATATATACTGATGGCCCCGAGCTGATTTAACTAAGGGACCGACCAAGTCCATGGCAATTCTCTCGAACGGTACCTCAATAATGGGCAGTGGCACAAGGGGGTTCCGGAAATGAGGAGTAGGAGCAGTTAGCTGACATGTAGGGCAGGACCTGCAATAGTTCACTATTTCCCGGTGACACCCAGGCCAATAGAACCTCTGCACAACCCGTTCCTGCGTTTTTTCCACCCCCAGGTGTCCACCCAAGATGTGTGAATGGGCCATGTCCAACACTTTCCGTCTATACGGACCCGGCACTATCAACTGCTCTACCAACTCCTCCCGTATTTTCGTGACACGGTACAACAACTCCCCCCTCAACAGAAAATGGGGAAATCTTGTGTCTGCCCCCGGCTCCTGTACCACCCCGTCAATAACTGTGACATTATTAAAGGCTTCCCTCAGAGTGGGGTCCCTATGTTGGGCAGTCCCAAAATTTTCACCGGTAACTTCTAACTCCAGAATGTCAGATGTAGGGGATACTTCCTCCTCATCCCCAACCAGAACACAAAAAGGAAAACTGTCTGCCTCTGGGTGTGGCGATACCCTTCCAGGGTTCACTGGTTCCCTGCCAGGCAGCTCAGAACCATTTCCCCATAAATCCCAAAACAAACAGAAATCCCGGCCAATAATTATAGGGTGCAACAAGTCCTGAACCACACCGACTATGTGGGACTCAGTGCCACATGCCGTTTCAATGTCCACCCTGGCCATAGGGTAGTCCTTTGCATCACCATGTATGCACCGCACTCCGACCTTCTTTCCTGGGAGCAGGTGGAGAGGAAAAGTGGCCCTCACCAGGGTCACTAGGCTCCCCGAGTCTAATAGTGCCGTTACTGCTCGACCGTTCACCTTTACGGGACACGCTTGAGGTCCCTCGTTGGATGGAGAGTTCACACTACAGGCTGGATACGCATAGTATGAACAACGGCGTCCCATGCTGCAGTCCATCTGCTCAGTGGTTTGGGAACAATGGGCAGCTATATGTCCTGGCTTGTGGCACCTCCAACAAATAATATCACCCGTGGGGACCTTGGGCACCACCTCCCCCGCCCTTTGTGACCTTGGACGCACCACCCCTTTTTGGGACTCAGCTGCCTTCTGGGACCCCCAGTATGGCATGGGCTGCCTCCCGAAGGAGCCTTCCAACCCTTGGTATCTCTCAACCAGTCCGATCAGCTCGTCGGCATTCTGGGGATCACCCTGGGCAACCCAAGACTGTATAGGCATCGGGAGGGAATGGACAAACCGATCCATCATCACCCGTTCTACCATCTGTGCAGGCGCAGAGGATTCTGGCTGCAGCCATTTCTGGACCAGGTGCAACAGATCAAACATTTGGGAACGAGGTGGTTTGTCCCGGTGATAGCCCCAGGAGTGAACTCGCTGTGCCCTGACAGTCAGTGTCACCCCCAAACGTGCGAGAATCTCGGCTTTCAATTTGTGATACTCTTTGGCATCCTGCAAGGTCAAATCATAGTACGCCTTCTGGGGTTCTCCCGTCAGGTATGGCGCAAGTACCTCTGCCCACTGCTCTGGCGGAAGTTTTTCCCTCTCAGCGACCCTCTCAAACACCATCAGGAAGGCCTCAACATCATCCCCGGGAGTCATTTTCTGCAATGCGCGTCTTACTGTCTTCCGGACGTGGGTGTCATCAGCCAAACCTGGGGTCGGGGCGCTCGCCTTGCCCTGGATGGCGGTTGCCAGAAGCTGCATCTGCTGCTGATGCTCCTGCTGGCTCTGCTGCATCTGCTGCCGTTGCTCCTGCTGGTTTTGCTGCATCTGCTGCCGTTGCTCCTGCTGGCTCTGTTGTATCTGCTGCTGGCTCTGTTGTATCTGCTGCATCAACAGCCTGTTGGTCTCTTGCTGCCTTTGCTCCTGCTGGCTCTGCCTTTTCTCCTGCTGTGACTGCATCTGGACCAAGTGTTTCAGCAGGTCCTCCATTTTCTCCGGCAATGCTTGACCCAGGACATTCAAAAATAAACTCACGTCTCCGCTGGGAACGCTGCCCGCATTCTCCACCAATTGTAAGGATTTCACTCACTCAGCTGCGACGGCTGACACTCAGGAGACGTGTTCCTTTAAAGTTCACTGGGTTTATTGCTTCATAAACCATGTGGCAAATAACAGAAAGCAAAATGGGCCTTTGGTTCAGGCAAAGAAAAGCAAGTGTCCAGTTCATCCGGCTCAGTCCTGAAGCCGTAACACACTCAGGAGGGTTTCACCTCCACACATATCTGCTGTGTAAAGGATTAGCCAGTCTTATAAAGAGCTAACCCCACCCAGTAACCCATCACATGATTAGCCATGTGGTCTGACATTACCACAGGTCCTGAAACACATATACAAGATTATGTGCAAGAAAGGAATACTCCGGGCTACATTACAGCAACCAGGCACTTATGTGGCACATACCTCCCATCGACTACAAACCCTTTAGCCATGCTACAATATGCACATGCCAATTTACGTTTGATTGCATAAATTCATTTCAAACTATATTTGAACACATGTTTTATTGTAACAAAATAGATAAAAAGCCAAGGGGGTGAATACTTTTGCAAGTCACTGTATGTGTTGGTAATGTCAGATGAACCCACCGGGCCTCTCTGGCCTTTCACAGCGCCTGCGCACTGCAGTACTTTGCTCTGCCCTCAACAGGGCACATAAGTACGCCTGCACAGGAGCTGCGGCAGGAAGAAAAGAACAATACGTCTTCGTATGATGATAGGAGACGCAGGACCTGGACGCCCATCGGACCGGACCGAACCGGGACCGCCCCTGGGTGAGTTTAATATAACCTGTTTTTCTTATCTTGCAGGTTACATCGGGGTTTATCTACAGCATTACAGAATGCTGTAGATAAGCCCATGATGGCCGTGGCCTTAGCCTATAGGCGAATTTTGGGGTGACAGATTCTCTTTAAGAATATTGCCTGTTTAACATTTTCCAGTTGGGACAACAACATCAAGACAAAAATAGAAAGAATTTTCTGGCAGGGCACTTTCTATTACTATTCATTACACATGCTGCGTGTCAGCTTGTATCCATCGCCATCAGGCTGTTAGGATTTTCCTCAATTGACTGTTCAGTATTGTCACATTTCATGCAATAGAAATCCAGATAAGAATGAGAACAAAAGTGTCATTAATCATATTCTAATAAACTGAATTATGGATAGTAAGTATGCACACATGTATCTCAGAGAAAATATGTGATCTCAGGGCAAATAGTCATTTCTGTTTTAGGCAGCATTCATTTTCCTGATCTGGGAATTAAATTTGTGAAATAAAATGACTAAAAATAACGATACCTTCTCTCATTTGTCATTGAAGTGACTCCAGACTGCTCAAGTGAAAATTATTTTACTGTACTTTGTATACTTCCTAATTGGTTAAAGTCTCTAAATGTGAACACATGTGAAGCTACAGTTTAAAAAGATTGAGGCAATATTTCAGTAATGTTGACTTGATGTGGACTACTATCTGCAAATCTAGGATCCAATGACAAGAAGCATTGCTCAGTTATGTACATGTCCATAATTTATGGTCTGAGTACAGAACATGACATTCCCACTGTCTGTGGGTCTTTTGGCCCAAATTGAACTGCTTCATATATACTTATGAAGCTGTTTAATTTGGGTGAGGAAATCCACAGCTCGCTCCTCATTGTCTGCCCTTGGCCCATAAACGTGAGGTGTCTAAACCTGGCCTTAAGGTATACGAACAACTGTATAGTTTTTGAAGCAAATATGCTTCAGGAAATGAATGAGGCATTTTTTGTGTGTTTTCTTTGAACATTTTTTTTGCTAGCTTTGCAACTGACTTTTTTGTCCATATATAGCAAGGTAGCCACCAAAAGGACAGACTGGCGTTTTCTTTTAGCCACTGCATGGCTTTTTAAAACCTGAAGTGGTTAAAAGAAAAAAACAATAACATATGTGTTAACAGGTACATACAGTACAGACCAAAAGTTTGGACACACCTTCTCATTTAAAGATTTTTCTGTATTTTCATGACTATGAACATTGTACATTCACACTGAACACATCAAAACTATTAATTAACACGTGGAATTATATACTTAACTAAAAAGTGTGAAACAACTGAAATTATGTCTTATATGTCTTATATTCAAGGGTTCTTCAAAGTAGCCACCTTTTGCTTTGATGGCTGCTTTCCACACTCTTGGCATTCTCTTGAGCTTCAAGAGGTAGTCACCGGGAATAGTTTTCACTTCATGGGTGTGCCCTATTAGGTTTAATAAGTTGGATTTCTTGCCTTATAAATAGTTTTTGTACCATCAGTTGTGTTGTGCAGAAGTCTGGTGGATACACAGCTGATGGTCCTACTGAATAGACTGTAGAATTTGTATTATGGCAAGAGAAAAGCAGCTAAGTAAAGAAAAATGAGTGGCCATCATTACTTTAAGAAATGAAGGTCAGTCAGTCTGAAAAATTGGGAAAACTTTGAAAGTGTCCCCAAGTGCAGTGGCAAAAACCATCAAGTGCTACAAAGAAACTGACTCACATGAGGACCACCCCAGGAAAGGAAGACCAAAAGTCACCTATGCTTCTGAGGATAAGTTTATCTAAGTCACCAGCCTCAGAAATCGCAGGTTAACAGCGGCTCAGATTAGAGACCAGGTCAATGCCACACAGAGTTCTAGCAGCAGACACATCTCTACAACAACTGTTAAGAGGAGACTTTGTGCAGCAGGTCTTCATTGTAATATAGCTGCTAGGAAACCAATACTAAGGACAGACAATAATTTGGGCTAAAGAACACAAGGAATTGACATTAGACCAGCGGAAATCTGTGCTTTGGTCTGATGAGTCCAAATTTGAGATCTTTGGTTCCAACCACTGTGTCTCTGTGCAACGCAGAAAATGTGAACGGATGGACTCTACATGCCTGGCTCCCACCGTGAAGCATGGAGGAGGAAGTGTGATGGTCTGGGGATGCTTTGCTGGTGACACTGTTGTGGATTTATTTAAAATTGAAGGCATACTGAACCAGCATGGCTACCACAGCATCTTGCAGCGGCATCCGGTTTGCCTTTAGTTGGACCATCATTTATTTTTCAACAGGACAATGACCCCAAACTCACCTCCAGGCTGTGTAAGGGTTATTTCACTAAAAAGGAGAGTGATGGGGTGCTACACCAGATGACCTGGCCTCCACAGTCACCAGACCTGAACCCAATCGAGACGGTTTGGGGTTAGCTGGACCGCAGAGTGAAGGCAAATTGGCCAACAAGTGCTAAGCATCTCTGGGAACTCCATCAAGATTGTTGGAAGACTATTCCCGGTGACTACCTCTTGAAGCTCATCAAGAGAATGCCAAGAGTGTGAAAAACAGTCATCAAAGCATAAGGTTGCTACTTTGAAGAACCAAGAATATAAGACATAGTAACATAGTAACATAGTAACATAGTTAGTAAGGCCGAAAAAAGACATTTGTCCATCCAGTTCAGCCTATATTCCATCATAATAAATACCCAGATCTACGTCCTTCTACAGAACCTAATAATTGTATGATACAATATTGTTCTGCTCCAGGAAGACATCCAGGCCTCTCTTGAACCCCTCGACTGAGTTCGCCATCACCACCTCCTCAGGCAAGCAATTCCAGATTCTCACTGCCCTAACAGTAAAGAATCCTCTTCTATGTTGGTGGAAAAACCTTCTCTCCTCCAGACGCAAAGAATGCCCCCTTGTGCCCGTCACCTTCCTTGGTATAAACAGATCCTCAGCGAGATATTTGTATTGTCCCCTTATATACTTATACATGGTTATTAGATCGCCCCTCAGTCGTCTTTTTTCTAGACTAAATAATCCTAATTTCGCTAATCTATCTGGGTATTGTAGTTCTCCCATCCCCTTTATTAATTTTGTTGCCCTCCTTTGTACTCTCTCTAGTTCCATTATATCCTTCCTGAGCACCGGTGCCCAAAACTGGACACAGTACTCCATGTGCGGTCTAACTAGGGATTTGTACAGAGGCAGTATAATGCTCTCATCATGTGTATCCAGACCTCTTTTAATGCACCCCATGATCCTGTTTGCCTTGGCAGCTGCTGCCTGGCACTGGCTGCTCCAGGTAAGTTTATCATTAACTAGGATCCCCAAGTCCTTCTCCCTGTCAGATTTACCCAGTGGTTTCCCGTTCAGTGTGTAATGGTGATATTGATTCCCTCTTCCCATGTGTATAACCTTACATTTATCATTGTTAAACCTCATCTGCCACCTTTCAGCCCAAGTTTCCAACTTATCCAGATCCATCTGTAGCAGAATACTATCTTCTCTTGTATTAACTGCTTTACATAGTTTTGTATCATCTGCAAATATCGATATTTTACTGTGTAAACCTTCTACCAGATCATTAATGAATATGTTGAAGAGAACAGGTCCCAATACTGACCCCTGCGGTACCCCACTGGTCACAGCGACCCAGTTAGAGACTATACCATTTATAACCACCCTCTGCTTTCTATCACTAAGCCAGTTACTAACCCATTTACACACATTTTCCCCCAGACCAAGCATTCTCATTTTGTGTACCAACCTCTTGTGCGGCACGGTATCAAACGCTTTGGAAAAATCGAGATATACCACGTCCAATGACTCACCGTGGTCCAGTCTATAGCTTACCTCTTCATAAAAACTGATTAGATTGGTTTGACAGGAGCGATTTCTCATAAACCCATGCTGATATGGAGTTAAACAGTTATTCTCATTGAGATAATCCAGAATAACATCCCTCAGAAACCCTTCAAATATTTTACCAACAATAGAGGTTAGACTTACTGGCCTATAATTTCCAGGTTCACTTTTAGAGCCCTTTTTGAATATTGGCACCACATTTGCTATGCGCCAGTCCTGCGGAACAGACCCTGTCGCTATAGAGTCACTAAAAATAAGAAATAATGGTTTATCTATTACATTACTTAGTTCTCTTAGTACTCGTGGGTGTATGCCATCCGGACCCGGAGATTTATCTATTTTAATCTTATTTAGCCGGTTTCGCACCTCTTCTTGGGTTAGATTGGTGACCCTTAATATAGGGTTTTCATTGTTTCTTGGGATTTCACCTAGCATTTCATTTTCCACCGTGAATACCGTGGAGAAGAAGGTGTTTAATATGTTAGCTTTTTCCTCGTCATTTACAACCATTCTTTCCTCACTATTTTTTAAGGGGCCTACATTTTCAGTTTTTATTCTTTTACTATTGATATAGTTGAAGAACAGTTTGGGATTAGTTTTACTCTCCTTAGCAATGTGCTTCTCTGTTTCCTTTTTGGCAGCTTTAATTAGTTTTTTAGATAAAGTATTTTTCTCCCTATAGTTTTTTAGAGCTTCAATGGTGCTATCCTGCTTTAGTAGTGCAAATGCTTTCTTTTTACTGTTAATTGCCTGTCTTACTTCTTTGTTTAGCCACATTGGGTTTTTCCTATTTCTAGTCCTTTTATTCCCACAAGGTATAAACCGCTTACACTGCCTATTTAGGATGTTCTTAAACATTTCCCATTTATTATCTGTATTCTTATTTCTGAGGATATTGTCCCAGTCTACCAGATTAAGGGCATCTCTAAGCTGTTCAAACTTTGCCTTCCTAAAGTTCAATGTTTTTGTGACTCCCTGACAAGTCCCCCTAGTGAAAGACAGGTGAAACTGCACAATATTGTGGTCGCTATTTCCTAAATGCCCAACCACCTGCAGATTTGTTATTCTGTCAGGTCTATTAGATAGTATTAGGTCTAAAAGTGCTGCTCCTCTGGTTGAATTCTGCACCAATTGTGAAAGATAATTTTTCTTGGTTATTAGCAGAAACCTGTTACCTTTATGGGTTTCACAGGTTTCTGTTTCCCAGTTAATATCCGGGTAGTTAAAGTCCCCCATAACCAGGACCTCATTATGGGTTGCAGCTTCATCTATCTGCTTTAGAAGTAGACTTTCCATGGTTTCTGTTATATTTGGGGGTTTGTAACAGACCCCAATGAGAATTTTGTTACCATTTTTCCCTCCATGAATTTCAACCCATATGGACTCGACATCCTCATTCCCTTCGCTAATATCCTCCCTTAAAGTGGACTTTAGACAAGACTTTACATAGAGACAAACCCCTCCTCCTCTCCGATTTTTACGATCCTTTCTAAACAGACTGTAACCCTGTAAGTTAACTGCCCAGTCATAGCTTTCATCTAACCATGTCTCGGTTATTCCCACTATGTCAAAGTTACCTGTAGATATTTCTGCTTCTAGTTCTTCCATCTTGTTTGTCAGGCTTCTGGCGTTTGCGAGCATGCAGTTTAGAGGATTTTGTTTTGTTCCAATCTCCTCACTGTGGATTGTTTTAGAAATGTTCTTACCTCCCTTCTGAGTATGTTTTCCTGGGTCGTCTTTGTTCGAGTCTAATGTTTTTCTTCCCGTCCCCTCTTCTTCTAGTTTAACGCCCTCCTGATGAGTGTAGCGAGTCTTCTGGCGAATGTGTGTTTCCCAGGTTTGTTGAGGTGTAGTCCAGGTGTAGTAAGACATCATTTCAGTTGTTTCACACTTTTTTGTTAAGTATACAATTCCACATGTGTCAATTCATAGTTTTGATGGTTTTGGTGTGAATGTACAATTTTCATAGTCATGAAAATACAGAAAAATCTTTAAATGAGAAGGTGTGTCCAAACTTTTGGTCTGTACTGTAGATGCAGCAGCACAGACAATGAAGAGACAGTGGTACTTGAGCCAACAACTATTTATTCAATTAACACAGTAAAAGGAGTGCCGTCAGCACAATATCAGGGGATAGTGCAAACAGTGAAAATTAAATAAGTTATGTAATGTTATAAATAATACGGTAAATCAGATTAACAGGGTATTGGCACAATGCTTTTTACACACTATTGTTCTATTATTATCCCAAAATAACTGCTATAATTAGTGATGTCTTGGTCCTAATAACCCAACCTAAAGGGCGTCACTGTCACTATGGACCTGTTACCATCATCCTTCTCTTGATAACACACAGGTATCATATTGGTGAGTTACTTGGCCCATTTGTCATACTGGCCGCTTTTGCTCTCTGGGGTACAGCCCCGGTCTCCACATTGTACAATACGGCTGAAGGGAGGTACAGGGCCAGTTTGCTTTTGGACTGATCTGAGTCCTCGTTGTCCTGGAACCCCTCTTCTAAACAGGAGTCAGTCATGAGTGTGTGGTCTAGTTTAGTTGGTTCTTTACTCCCTGTTTCTTCAGGAGTACCCGCTACTTCCTTGTCCATGGGATTGGGTCCGGCTGTAGCTTCAGACAAGAAAACGACCTTGGATCTGGGTTAACAGGTTCACCTTTACTATGCAATTTGGTTACAAATGGTTGCAACATACAAAATAAAACATAGTCCCATGTTAGTGATGTTTTCTTTGTTATCTGGCCTGTCAGTCTTCGTCTCCTTTCTGCCCAACATGTCCCTACCTTAACTGTCTTTGATGGCCTTAAGGACTCTCTTCCTGGCATAACAGCTTTTCTGATGAAAACCATTCATTCCTTTCTCTGCAACCAGGCTGACATCTTTCTCACAGTTGAGACAAGGGTATGGCTCTCAATACCCCTTCTGGACCTCAAGCCCAAGACTGTGTCGGGGTCCATACGAAACATAGAATGTGTCCTCCTCATGCTGCGGGGAAACCTGTACTGACAGCACCTATTCAGTTCTGTTGCATCTGCCTCTTCTTGCCCTAGCTAACACTGTTTTGTCTAGCTTTATTTTCGGTCTTCCTCCTTACTCTCTTAGAAATTGCACTTGACTGAGTCCTGGACTCTGATTAGGCTCAACTAACCCGGAGAAACATTTCTGTAAAACCTCGTTTAACCCTTTCCAAAATGTGGGCAAATCCCAACTGTATTAAGTATCTAATCCCTAGTATAGTGCAAGCTATAATCCTGTAGTTAGAGTGGCCCCCCTAGTGGACAGACTTCCCACATTACCACTGATTGCCTTAGTCATAGCCTTTAGGAGAAAAAAAATACACATCACTGGCCAAAGGGATAAAACATAACACACTTTTATATAAACATAGCACAGTAACACATTAAACTTAATAACCCTTCTGTTGCCATTGTGTCTTTACCACCCAGTCTCCCCCTACATGTCTACGCTGGAAGTGATGGCTCACATGAATGTCCCTCCGCTGTGTCCTAGTCATCTTCCTCTCTGCTCTGATTCAGCTCACTTGTATCAGCTCTCCTGGCTCTGGCCTCTCAACTCTGGTTCTGGTCACCCTGATTTTGTTACTCTGTCCTTCACTCACATCTGCTTACTCGGTTATTCACTCCTATCTCGTTACTTGGTCTTTTATTGGGATCTGGTTACTTGGTCCTTCACTTACACCTGGTTACTCAGCCCTTCAATTGCATCTGGCTACTTGGTCCTTCACTCGCATCTGGTTACTTGGTCCTTCACTCAGATCTAATTACTCATATATGCCAACTCCACTGCACCATATATCCATGTTGCTACAGGTTCAGGTACTCCTCTTCACTACTCTCCTGGGCCTTGCATAGTTATTAACTGCGCACAGGTGTCACCTGAGCTGGTGTCTTCTCCAATCTATTCCCTGAGGGAACATGCACTTCACTCTTCCTGCTAATGCAGTTCTCTCAGCTTCCACTTTCTCAATTGTATTTCACCAGCAGATGGCAGTGATCATTTGCACCCACTCTGTATACATCTTCTCACTTGACTATCACCTTTTATTTGCACAAAAACTTGTTTTGATGACATTGATGTGAACTTTAATTCTATTTTTTCAGGCATTTTTTCATGTGAAATCTGCACGAAAAAAATGCTGTACGCACATACCCTTAAGATGTGTTCTCATCTGCCTTGAAGACTACACAGGAGAGGCTGATTCCCTCAAAATGTACGACAAAAAATAGTGCAGTAATTGGACCTGAATAGCTTCACTTCCAGAAAAACAACATAGATAAATAATTACAAGACTAAGCGATGATTTCACATTGCAGTCACATCACCACATAGTTGTGACTATTAGGGTTGAGCGACTTTTACTTTTTTAAGGTCAAGTCGGATTTCTCGAAACCCGACTTTCTCAAAAGTCGAGTCAAGTGAAATCGGCCGATTATCGTGAAAAGTTGGGTCGGGGATCGACCGAAACACGAAACCCAATGCAAGTCAATGGGAAATATATAATCCGTATGGCATCCATACTGCGAGATTTTCTCGCAGGCTTGCAAAACCGACATACGGACATACAATGGATCCATGTGCTCAAAAAATCATAAAAACATATGTACTGTCTATATATATATATATATATATATATATATATATATATGTCATTGAGACACATATATATATACTAGATGGTGTCCCGATTCTAACGCATCGGGTATTCTAGAATATGCATGTCCACGTAATATATTGCCCAGCGACGTAGTATATTGCCCAGCGACGTAGTATATTGGCCAGCCACGTAATATATTGCCCAGTGACGCAGTATATTGCCCAGCCACGTAGTGTATTGCCCAGCGACGTAGTATATTGCCCAGCGACGTAGTATATTGCCCAGCGACGTAGTATATTGCCCAGCCACGTAGTATATTGCCCAGCCACGTAGTATATTGCCCAGCGACGTAGTATATTGCCCAGTGACGTAGTATATTGCCCAGCCACGTAGTATATTGCCCAGTCACGTATTGCCCAGCCACATAGTATATAGCACAGCCCACGTAGTATGGTATATTGCCCAGTTATGTAGTATATTGTCCAGCCATATAGTATATAGCAGAGCCACGTAGTATATTGCCCAGTCACGTAGTATATTGCCCAGCCATGTAGTATATTGCCCAGCCACATAGTATATTGCCCAGTCACGTAGTATATTGCCCAGCCACGTAGCATATTGGCCAGCACAGAGCTACGTAGTATAGAGACTTAAAAAAAAATAAACATTTACTCACCTATAGCCCGTTGAAGTCCTGCTATACTCACCATCCGCCGCCTTTCCCGCTCCTCGCCACGCTCCTGGGAAAGCTCCATTGCAAGCGGCAGCTTGCGGTCCCAGGGCTGGTGTGAGCAGGACCTATGATGACGTCGCGGTCACATGACCGTGACTTCACGGCAGGTCCTTGTCGCACACCAGCCCTGGGACAGGACCGGAAGCTGCCGCTTACAATGGAGGGGTCCCAGGAGCGTGGCGAGGAGCGAGAAAGGTGGCGGAGGGTGAGTATATCAGGTTTTTTGTTTTATTTAATTATTTTTAACATGACCTATTTTTACTATTGACGCTGCATAGGCAGCATCAATAGTAAATAGTTGGGGACACACAGGGTTAATAGCTGCGGTAACGGAGTGAGTTACACCGCGGGCTGTTACCGCTGCCATTAACCCTGTGTGAGTGGTGAGTGGAGGGGATTACGGAGCGGGCGCCGGGCAGTGAGTGCAGGGTAGTAGGGGAGGGACTAATCGGACTGTGGCCGTCACTGATTGGTCACGGCAGCCATGACAGGTAGCTGCCGAGACCAATCAGCGAATGAATAACCGTGACAGAAGGGCAGACAGACAGACGGAAGTACCCCTTAGACAATTATGTATATAGATATACTTATATTTACTTCAGCGCGATATAGCAGAAAAGCCAATAATTGAATTGCTGGCTTTTCATTTCTCTTTCCTAAACCTGACATGATATGAGGCATGGTTTACATACAGTAAACCATGTCATATTCCCATTTTTTTTGCATATTACACACTACTAATGTTAGTAGTGTGTATGTGCAAAATTTGGGCGCTGTAGCTATTAAATTTAAGGGTTAAATCGCGGAAAAAATTGTCGTGGGCTCCCGCACAATTTTCTCCGTCAGAGTGGTAAAGCCAGTGACTGAGGGCAGATATTAATAGCCTAGAGAGGGTCCACGGTTATCGGCCCCCCTGGCTAAAAACATCTGCCCCCAGCCACCCTAGAAAAGGCACATCTGGAAGATGCGCCTATTCTGGCACCTGGCCACTCTCTTCCCACTCCCGTGTAGAGGTGGGATATGGGGTAATGAAGGGTTAATGTCACCTTGCTATTGTAAGGTGACATTAAGCCAGATTAATAATGGAGAGGCGTCAATTATGACACCTATCCATTATTAATCCAATAGTATGAAATGGTTAAAAAAACACACACAATATCGCAAAGTTTTTTAATGAAATAAACACACAGGTTGTTGTAATATTTTATTCCACTCTCAATCCACCTGAAGAACCTCGACCTGTAACAAAGTAAAAATAATAAACCAACAATATCTCATACCTTCCGTCGATCTGTCCCACGATGTAAATCCATCTTAATGGGTTAAAATATTTTACAGGCAGGAGCTCTGCTATAATGCAGCTGTGCTCGTGCCTGTAAAACCCCGGGGAATTAAGGTAATGTAGGTCAATGACCTGTAGTTACCTTTAGTCGCGGTGATGCGCCTTCTACTGGATGTACTCATATGACCTTGAGGCTGGGAAAATATTCAGAAAAGTTCCCACGCTCGAGTTCATATGAGGACATCCAGCAGAGGGTGACTCACCGCAACGGAAGGTAACTACAGGTCATTGACCTACTTTCCATTCATTCACTGGGGTTTTACAGCCACGAGCACAGCTGCATTAGCAGAGCTCCTGGGTGTAAAATTATTTAACCCCTTCAGATGGATTTACAGCGTGGGACGTGACAGATCATCGGAAGGTATGGGATATTGTTGTTTTTTTATTTTTCCTTTGTTACAGAGCGAGGGTCTTCAGGTGGATTAAAAATCTAATAAAATATTACAACAACCTGTGTGTTTATTTCATTAAAAGACTTTTTAATAATGTGTGTGTGTGTTTTTTAACCATTTCATACTATTGGATTAATAATGGATAGGTGTCATAATTGACGCCTCTCCATTATTAATCTGGCTTAATGTCACCTTACAATAGCAAGGTGACATTAACCCTTCATTACCCAATATCCCACCGCTACATGGGAATGGGAAGAGAGTGGCCAAGTGCCAGAATAGTGCCAGATGTGCCTTTTCTGGGGTGGCTGGGGGCAGATGTTTTTAGCCAGGGAGGGGCCAATAACCATGGACCCTCTCTAGGCTATTAATATCTGCCCTCAGTCACTGGCTTTACCACTCTAGCGGAGAAAATTGCGCGGTAGCCCACGCTAATTTTTTCCGCGATTTAACCCTTAAATTTAATAGCTACAGCGCCCAAATGTTGCACATACAGACTACTAACATTAGTAGTGTGTAATATGCATAAAAAAAATGGGACTATGACATGGTTTACTGTATGTAAACCATGTCTCATATCATGTCGGGTTTAGGAAGGAGAAATGAAAAGCCGGCAATTGAATTACCGGCTTTTCTGCTATATCGCGCTGAAGTAAATATAAATATATATATATATGTGTCTCAATGACATATATATATATAAATGGCGCTGAATGCATCATATGAAACCCGACTTTGGTGCGAAGATCGCCGACCGCATGGCCGCTCCCACACTAGGATCGGGTCGGGTTTCATGAAACCCGACTTTGCCAAAAGTCGGCGACTTTTGAAATTGTCCGATCCGTTTCGCTCAACCCTAGTGACTATTGTGAACTGAATATGTACCAACATGAAATATGATAAACTATTGATATATTCATGACCTGATAAGTCTTGTAAATGCATTTTTAAAATATAAATAGTGATGGGTGAACCCAAACTGTAAAGTTCTCGGTCCGTACCGAACACCTAGTATGTGTTCCCGGACCCCAAACACAGACTTCTCCAGGAAGTCCGTGTTATTGTTCGAGTTTGGCAGCCCTTTTCTGGGGTGGGTGTGGGCTGCTATTTTTAAGCTTGGATGGGCTAATATCCATGGCTCCTCCTCAGCCTGAGAATACCAGAGACTGGCTGTCTGCTTATTTTATTGATTTATTATTTTTTATCTTTCACAGTGAGACAAGGGCATCAATGGATTATCAGCGGAAAGGTGAGTATGACTGCTTTTCTTTGTGACTAAATGGGTAAAAAAGAGGCAGTAAGTTTTTATTTAAACTAATGGAGTCTGCGCCTTTTTTTTCAATTAAAGGACTGTATTCAGCCTGTGTATTCTTTACTATGGGGTCAGTAATGGAGGCGTTTCATAGACGCCTCTTCATTACCATGCTGTGGACTTTATGTCAGCTGACATTACAAAGCTGACATCAACCCCACAACTATTACCCCACTTGCCATTGCATCAGGGCAAGTGGAAAGATCCAAGCAAAGTGCCAGAATTGGCATATCTGTGGGCTGCTATTTTTAGGCTGAAAATTCCCAGTCTGAAAATACTAGCCCCCAGCTGTGTGCTTTGCTTGGATGGTTGTCAAAAATGTCACTGTAATTGTCAGTGTAATTATTTAAAAAATTTAAAAGTATGGCATGGGGACCCCTCTATCTAATATATAAAGCTGAATGTGTGTGTGTGTGTATGTGTGTATGTATGTCCGGGATTGGCATCTGCACCGTCGCAGCTACAGCCACAAAATTTAGCACAGTCACATGTCTGGACCCTGAGAGCGTCATAAGCTATATTGTGAGTCGAAATTTTAACCCCGCGCGTTCCAATTCACCAAACAATTTTGCCCCTATCTACATAATGGGGAAAAAAGTGAAAGGAAAAGTGTTGGAAGCGTCGCAGCTACAGCAACAAAATTTTGCACAGTCACACGTCTGGACCCCGAGAGCGTCATAGGCTACGTTGTGAGGTGAAATTTTAACCCTGCGCTTTCCAATTCACCAAACAATTTTGCTCCTATCTACATAATGGGGAAAAAAGTGAAAGGAAAAGTGTTGGAGGCGTCGCAGCTACAGAAACAAAATTTTGCACAGCCACACGTCTGGACCCTGAGAGCGTCATAGGCTACATTGTGAGGTGAAATTTTAACCCCGCGCTTTCCAATTCACCAAACAATTTTGCCCCTATCTACATAATGGGGAAAAAAGTGAAAGGAAAAGTGTTGGAGGCGTCACAGCTACAGAAACAAAATTTTGCACAGTCACACGTCTGGACCCTGAGAGCGTCATAGGCTATGTTGTGAGGTGAAATTTTAACTCCGCGCTTTCCAATTCACCAAACTATTTTTCCCCTATCTACATAATGGGGAAAAGTGAAAGGAAAAGTGTTGGAGGCAAATCGACAGCTGCCAGATGTGAACAAGTGGGACTTAAAGAGTGAGAGCGATGGCGCCAAAGAGTATATACCGTACAGTTGCTAAGGTGGGGCCCCGACATGGGATACTCACCACACACGGGGATATGAACACACACAAAATGCGCCACACACTACCACGTGCTTGAACACATATTACTCTCAGCACACATTTCACCACACATACACCAACCTCGCCACATAAAAGTCAAAACACAAAAGTCGCCGCTCAATACTCGCCACGCGCAAAACTCGCCACATGCAAAAACTAGGCTCACGCAAAACTCGCCACAAGTCCAAAACTCACCTCATGGAAAACTCGCCACACGCAAAACTTGCACACGCAGAAAAATTGCCACATGCACAAAAGTTGCAACACATGCAAAAGTTGCCTCACACAAAACTTGCACATACTCAAAAGGCACCACACATAAAACTCGCCAAGCGCAAAACTCGCCATGCGCAAAACTTGCTGCACACAACTTGCTACACAAACCTGTCACATGCAACTCGACACACAAAAAGTTGCTACACACATGTTGCCACACAACTCATCTCACAAAAGTCGCTACATGCATGTCGCCACACGCAACTCAACACACACAACTTGACAAACGAAACTCGCCCTTAAACACACACAAGTCTGGTCTGGTATTATCCTTCAAAAATAAAAATCTGATTATTAAGCAGACAAACTACAAGAGCAACAAATGTACCATATAGGAAATACGGCAGCTGTCAGTCACATGACCTGTCTATTATGTGTATGTGTGAGCTAATATATACTGCCAGGGGGAGGGCTTCCTGTTGGCTGGGGATTTATCAGGCTGCCAATTTAGCTTACAAATACTGAGGTAAAAATACTGAGCAAATAACGTGTGAATGAGGTCTAATACAGGAGGAGATGACACACAGGTATATTCTATATACAGGGGAGATGACACACAGATATATACTATATAGAGGAGGAGATGACATACAGGTACATACTATATACAGGAGGGGATGACATACAGGTATATACTATATACAGGAGGAGATGACACACAGGTATATACTATATACAGGAGCAGATGACCTACAGGTATATACTATATACAGGAGGAGATGACATACAGGTATATGCTATATACAGAAGATGACATACAGGTATATACTATATACAGGAGGAGATGACACACAGATATATACTATATAAAGGGGAGATGACACAGGTATATACTATATACAGGAGGAGATGACATACAGGTATATGCTATATATAGAAGGAGATGACATACAGGTATATACTATATATAGGAGGAGATGACATACAGGTATATACTATATACAGGGGAGATGACACACACCAGGTATATACTATATACAGGGGAGATGACATACAGGTATATACTATATACAGGAGATGACATACAGGTGTATACTATATATAAGGGAGATGACAAACATGTAAATACTGAGGTGAAAATGAGAGGTATGAGGTGAAAATGAAAAGGTGTGAGTGCAAAATGAGAGGAGTGAGGGAAAATAGTGGAGTGATCTGAAAATGACAGATGTGAGGTCGAAATGACAAGTGTTAGGGGGGAATGAGAGGAGTGAGGGAGAAAATGAGAGGTGTGAGGGAGAAAATGAGAGATGTGAGGGGGAAAATGAAAGATGTGATGGGGAAAATGAGAGGCGTGATGGGAAAATAAGATTAGTGAGGTGCTATAACTAACCACAGATATTTACTATGCCCAGGCAACGCCGGGCTCTTCAGCTAGTGTTTGATAAACAGCCAATCTAAAGCTGAAAGCTAGGGGTTTCAGCAGACATTTGTCTGTTTTGCATGCACTGTTTATCAAAAGAAAAAGGGAATCGATGCCATTTAAAAAAATAAAAATTTATTGCACAGGCTCCGAATACTCTCAACAGCCTCGTCTTCTCTCGCTATCATTAGTGAAAGCAGGTGTAGGATGATGAGAGTTGTACTCCCATCAGCCGATGCCTGTGACCAGCGGTAACCTTTTCACCGCAGGTCACAGTTGCTGGCTCACATGCAGTCATCTGACAGCATGGGAAAATCAATGCTCTGTCTGGCAGTAACAATCTAACTGTCGATTAGAGACCGTGTTAACCCCATTGTCATGCAGTTGACAGCATGGGAAACAATGAATGTTAAGGTCCCCTGTTATGATCTGGTGGCCTTGGAGCCGCATGGAACTTTCTCTGGAGTTGGTGGAGTTGGTGGAAACTATACTGACCGCAAATCCTAAACTTAACATCGCAACTAGAAGTAGCCGTGGGGTGTGCCTAACAAATCCTAGACTCCTCGACACAGCCGGAGGACTAAATACCCCTATAGATGGAAGTAGGAATTCTACCTTGCCTCAGAGCAGAACCCCAAAGGATAGGCAGCCCCTCACAAATATTGACTGTGAGTAGTAGAGGAAAGACACACGCAGGCAGGAAACACGATTTAGCAAAAAAGGCCACTTCTAGCTAAATAGGAAAGGATAGGACAGAATACTAAGCGGTCAGTATTAAAACCCTTCCAAAAAATATCCACAGCAGATGATGCAAAAAATTCCACCATCTAACTAAAGATGTGGAGCGTATATCTGCAACTCCTGAGAATCCAACAAGACTGAGAAAACACTGACACAATCTAAGCTGGACAAGAGAAAACAAATGAATAGCACAAAATTATTAGCACACAGCATGTGTGCCACAGGAAAAAAACACCAAACACTTATCTTTGCTGATTTTGCAGCAAGGCAAGAGGAACCAGACAGAGAACCTACTCCTCCCAGAACCATGGACAACTGGCAAGGACTAATGAATCCTGCACACCTAAATACCCCAGACAGAACTGCAATCAGCAGAAACACCTGACCAAGACTGCCCTTCAGGGACAACTGCATTACCACCTACAACCAGCGGAGGGAGCCCAAAAGCAGAATTCACAACAGTACCCCCCTTGAGGAGGGGTCACCGAACCCTCACCAGAGCCCCCAGGACAATCAGGACGAGCCAGATGAAAGGCACGGACCAAATCAGCAGCATGGATATCAGAGGCAAAAACCCAAGAATTATCCTCCTGGCCATAACCCTTCCATTTGACAAGGTACTGAAGCCTCCGCCTTGAAAAACGAGAATCCAAAATCTTCTCAACCACATACTCCAACTCTCCATCAACCAACACAGGGGCCAAAGTGTTGTGAATTCTGTGGCAGAGTTCACTCCTGTGGTCACAAGTGGTACTTCGGCTGATTCTCTCTGGGAGCTTCCGTTTGTGGAGGAAAGTGGTACTGCAGCTTCTGAGTTTCCTCCCTCAGGTGATCTGGTGAGGTCGTTAGCTGCTTCTCTACTTAACTCCACCTAATGCTTTGATTCATGCTTCCTGTCAATGTTCCAGTGTTGGACTTGTGTTTCTCTGGATCATTCCTGTGGCCTGCTGCTCTGCATAGCTAAGTGCTTCTTTGCTATTTGTTGCTATTTTTTCTGTCCAGCTTGTCTATTTGTTTTGCTGGTAGCTCTGGGACGCAAGGGGTGTACCTCCGTGCCGTTAGTTTGGTACGGAGGGTCTTTTTGCCCCCTTTGCGTGGTTTTCTTTAGGGTTTTGTGTAGACAGCAAAGTTATCTTTCCTATCCTCGTTCTGTCTAGAATATCGGGCCTCACTTTGCTGAATCTATTTCATCCCTACGTTTGTCTTTTCATCTTACTCACAGTCATTATATGTGGGGGGCTGCCTTTTCCTTTGGGGTATTTCTCTGAGGCAAGGTAGGCTTATTTTTCTATCTTCAGGCTAGTTAGTTCCTCAGGCTGTGCCGAGTTGCATAGGGAGCGTTAGGCGCAATCCACAGCTGCCTCTAGTTGTGTTTGGAGAGGATTAGGAATTGCGGTCTACAGAGTTCCCACGTCTCAGAGCTCGTTCTGTTATTTTTGGTTGTTGTCAGATCACTGTGTGTGCTCTGATCGCTATGTACATTGTGTTCCTGAATTGCCTATCACAACAGTACAGGAAGCCCAAAGTACTAATGTAAACCAGGGATTCAAGCTTCAGGAGGCTAATTTGCATATTCCAGGTGCCTTCTGGGAGAAGCGAAGTCTCCCTAAGCTAGAAGATCGTTGGGTACAGCCGGGACCAGCTGCTTCGAAAGCATCACCAAACCAGGGATTCAAGCTTCAGGAGGCTAATTTGCATATTCCAGGTGCCTTCTGGGAGAAGCGAAGTCTCCCTACCCTAAGCTAGAAGATCGTTGGGTACAGCCGGGACCAGCTGCTTCGAAAGCATCACCAAACCAGGGATTCAAGCTTCAGGAGGCTAATTTGCATATTCCAGGTGCCTTCTGGGAGAAGCGAAGTCTCCCTAAGCTAGAAGATCGTTGGGTACAGCCGGGACCAGCTGCTTCGAAAGCATCACCAAACCAGGGATTCAAGCTTCAGGAGGCTAATTTGCATATTCCAGGTGCCTTCTGGGAGAAGCGAACTCTCCCTAAGCTAGAAGATCGTTGGGTACAGCCGGGACCAGCTGCTTCGAAAGCATCACCAAACCAGGGATTCAAGCTTCAGGAGGCTAATTTGCATATTCCAGGTGCCTTCTGGGAGAAGCGAAGTCTCCCTAAGCTAGAAGATCGTTGGGTACAGCCGGGACCAGCTGCTTCGAAAGCATCACCAAACCAGGGATTCAAGCTTCAGGAGGCTAATTTGCATATTCCAGGTGCCTTCTGGGAGAAGCGAAGTCTCCCTAAGCTAGAAGATCGTTGGGTACAGCCGGGACCAGCTGCTTCGAAAGCATCACCAAACCAGGGATTCAAGCTTCAGGAGGCTAATTTGCATATTCCAGGTGCCTTCTGGGAGAAGCGAAGTCTCCCTAAGCTAGAAGATCGTTGGGTACAGCCGGGACCAGCTGCTTCGAAAGCATCACCAAACCAGGGATTCAAGCTTCAGGAGGCTAATTTGCATATTCCAGGTGCCTTCTGGGAGAAGCGAAGTCTCCCTAAGCTAGAAGATCGTTGGGTACAGCCGGGACCAGCTGCTTCGAAAGCATCACCAAACCAGGGATTCAAGCTTCAGGAGGCTAATTTGCATATTCCAGGTGCCTTCTGGGAGAAGCGAAGTCTCCCTAAGCTAGAAGATCGTTGGGTACAGCCGGGACCAGCTGCTTCGAAAGCATCACCAAACCAGGGATTCAAGCTTCAGGAGGCTAATTTGCATATTTCAGGTGCCTTCTGGGAGAAGCGAAGTCTCCCTAAGCTAGAAGATCGTTGGGTACAGCCGGGACCAGCTGCTTCGAAAGCATCACCAAACCAGGGATTCAAGCTTCAGGAGGCTAATTTGCATATTCCAGGTGCCTTCTGGGAGAAGCGAAGTCTCCCTAAGCTAGAAGATCGTTGGGTACAGCCGGGACCAGCTGCTTCGAAAGCATCACCAAACCAGGGATTCAAGCTTCAGGAGGCTAATTTGCATATTCCAGGTGCCTTCTGGGAGAAGCGAAGTCTCCCTAAGCTAGAAGATCGTTGGGTACAGCCGGGACCAGCTGCTTCGAAAGCATCACCAAACCAGGGATTCAAGCTTCAGGAGGCTAATTTGCATATTTCAGGTGCCTTCTGGGAGAAGCGAAGTCTCCCTAAGCTAGAAGATCGTTGGGTACAGCCGGGACCAGCTGCTTCGAAAGCATCACCAAACCAGGGATTCAAGCTTCAGGAGGCTAATTTGCATATTCCAGGTGCCTTCTGGGAGAAGCGAAGTCTCCCTAAGCTAGAAGATCGTTGGGTACAGCCGGGACCAGCTGCTTCGAAAGCATCACCAAACCAGGGATTCAAGCTTCAGGAGGCTAATTTGCATATTTCAGGTGCCTTCTGGGAGAAGCGAAGTCTCCCTAAGCTAGAAGATCGTTGGGTACAGCCGGGACCAGCTGCTTCGAAAGCATCACCAAACCAGGGATTCAAGCTTCAGGAGGCTAATTTGCATATTCCAGGTGCCTTCTGGGAGAAGCGAAGTCTCCCTAAGCTAGAAGATCGTTGGGTACAGCCGGGACCAGCTGCTTCGAAAGCATCACCAAACCAGGGATTCAAGCTTCAGGAGGCTAATTTGCATATTCCAGGTGCCTTCTGGGAGAAGCGAAGTCTCCCTAAGCTAGAAGATCGTTGGGTACAGCCGGGACCAGCTGCTTCGAAAGCATCACCAAACCAGGGATTCAAGCTTCAGGAGGCTAATTTGCATATTCCAGGTGCCTTCTGGGAGAAGCGAAGTCTCCCTAAGCTAGAAGATCGTTGGGTACAGCCGGGACCAGCTGCTTCGAAAGCATCACCAAACCAGGGATTCAAGCTTCAGGAGGCTAATTTGCATATTTCAGGTGCCTTCTGGGAGAAGCGAAGTCTCCCTAAGCTAGAAGATCGTTGGGTACAGCCGGGACCAGCTGCTTCGAAAGCATCACCAAACCAGGGATTCAAGCTTCAGGAGGCTAATTTGCATATTCCAGGTGCCTTCTGGGAGAAGCGAAGTCTCCCTAAGCTAGAAGATCGTTGGGTACAGCCGGGACCAGCTGCTTCGAAAGCATCACCAAACCAGGGATTCAAGCTTCAGGAGGCTAATTTGCATATTCCAGGTGCCTTCTGGGAGAAGCGAAGTCTCCCTAAGCTAGAAGATCGTTGGGTACAGCCGGGACCAGCTGCTTCGAAAGCATCACCAAACCAGGGATTCAAGCTTCGGGAGGCTAATTTGCATATTCCAGGTGCCTTCTGGGAGAAGCGAAGTCTCCCTAAGCTAGAAGATCGTTGGGTACAGCCGGGACCAGCTGCTTCGAAAGCATCACCAAACCAGGGATTCAAGCTTCGGGAGGCTAATTTGCATATTCCAGGTGCCTTCTGGGAGAAGCGAAGTCTCCCTAAGCTAGAAGATCGTTGGGTACAGCCCGGACCAGCTGCTTCGAAAGCATCACCAAACCAGGGATTCAAGCTTCAGGAGGCTAATTTGCATATTTCAGGTGCCTTCTGGGAGAAGCGAAGTCTCCCTAAGCTAGAAGATCGTTGGGTACAGCCGGGACCAGCTGCTTCGAAAGCATCACCAAACCAGGGATTCAAGCTTCAGGAGGCTAATTTGCATATTCCAGGTGCCTTCTGGGAGAAGCGAAGTCTCCCTAAGCTAGAAGATCGTTGGGTACAGCCGGGACCAGCTGCTTCGAAAGCATCACCAAACCAGGGATTCAAGCTTCAGGAGGCTAATTTGCATATTTCAGGTGCCTTCTGGGAGAAGCGAAGTCTCCCTAAGCTAGAAGATCGTTGGGTACAGCCGGGACCAGCTGCTTCGAAAGCATCACCAAATTTTTGCCTGTAGGACATTATTGCAAGAGAGCTTGGCTGAGTAGATTACACAAGAAGGAAAACACACAGCAAGTCAGCAGGATCTAGGAGCAACATGGCAGATGTGACAACCTACATGGTGAGCTGCAGCATGTGCTACATGTTCACAGATCGACCAGAAGAAGAATCCAATTTCACCTGTCAGAAGTGTAGACTAGTGGCCCTTTTAGAAGAAAAGGTGCGGGGTCTGGAAGAAAGAATAGCAACTTTGAAACTCATCAAAGAGAATGAAGACTTTCTAGACAGAACAGAAGCATCTCTACTGGTCACAGAAGGTGCAAAAAGTGTCAGAGAACCTCCAAAAGCAGATGAGTGGAAGCATGTGACCAAAAGAAGCAAGAAGACCATGGAGAAATCACCAACCACACAACTGAAGAACCGATATCAAATCTTTGTAGAGGATGAAGATGGCACACCTAAGAATGAAGCAATACCAGCAAGCAAAAAAGAAAAGGGCACACAGCAACAAGTGACAGCAAAAAGTACAGCCAAGAAGCAACGAAGAGTGGTGGTGGTGGGAGACTCACTACTGAGAGGCACCGAAGCAGCCATCTGCAGACCGGACATAACTGCAAGAGAAGTATGCTGCCTTCCAGGTGCGATGATCAAGGATGTGACCGATAGGATACCAAAGCTCTTCAGCTCCAAGGACGTCCACCCATTTCTTCTGATACATGTTGGCACCAATGACACGGCAAGGAAGGACCTACCGACAATCTGCAAGGACTTTGAAGAGTTGGGGAAGAAAGTAAAGGAACTGGATGCACAGGTAGTTTTTTCTTCTATCCTTCCAGTAGACGGGCATGGCACCAGGAGATGGAACAGGATCCTTGATGCAAACAACTGGCTAAGATGATGGTGCAGACAACAAGGATTTGGATTCCTGGACCACGGTGTGAATTACTGGTATGATGGACTCCTCGCCAGAGACGGACTACACCTCAACAAACCTGGGAAACACACATTCGCCAGAAGACTCGCTACACTCATCAGGAGGGCGTTAAACTAGAAGAAGAGGGGATGGGAAGAAAAACATTAGACTCGAACAAAGACGACCCAGGAAAACATACTCAGAAGGGAGGTAAGAACATTTCTAAAACAATCCACAGTGAGGAGATTGGAACAAAACAAAATCCTCTAAACTGCATGCTCGCAAACGCCAGAAGCCTGACAAACAAGATGGAAGAACTAGAAGCAGAAATATCTACAGGTAACTTTGACATAGTGGGAATAACCGAGACATGGTTAGATGAAAGCTATGACTGGGCAGTTAACTTACAGGGTTACAGTCTGTTTAGAAAGGAGCGTAAAAATCGGAGAGGAGGAGGGGTTTGTCTCTATGTAAAGTCTTGTCTAAAGTCCACTTTAAGGGAGGATATTAGCGAAGGGAATGAGGATGTCGAGTCCATATGGGTTGAAATTCATGGAGGGAAAAATGGTAACAAAATTCTCATTGGGGTCTGTTACAAACCCCCAAATATAACAGAAAGCATGGAAAGTCTACTTCTAAAGCAGATAGATGAAGCTGCAACCCATAATGAGGTCCTGGTTATGGGGGAGTATAACTACCCGGATATTAACTGGGAAACAGAAACATGTGAAACCCATAAAGGCAACAGGTTTCTGCTAATAACCAAGAAAAATTATCTTTCACAATTGGTGCAGAATCCAACCAGAGGAGCAGCACTTTTAGACCTAATACTATCTAATAGACCTGACAGAATAACAAATCTGCAGGTGGTTGGGCATTTAGGAAATAGCGACCACAATATTGTGCAGTTTCACCTGTCTTTCACTAGGGGGACTTGTCAGGGAGTCACAAAAACATTGAACTTTAGGAAGGCAAAGTTTGAACAGCTTAGAGATGCCCTTAATCTGGTAGACTGGGACAATATCCTCAGAAATGAGAATACAGATAATAAATGGGAAATGTTTAAGAACATCCTAAATAGGCAGTGTAAGCGGTTTATACCTTGTGGGAATAAAAGGACTAGAAATAGGAAAAACCCAATGTGGCTAAACAAAGAAGTAAGACAGGCAATTAACAGTAAAAAGAAAGCATTTGCACTACTAAAGCAGGATGGCACCATTGAAGCTCTAAAAAACTATAGGGAGAAAAATACTTTATCTAAAAAACTAATTAAAGCTGCCAAAAAGGAAACAGAGAAGCACATTGCTAAGGAGAGTAAAACTAATCCCAAACTGTTCTTCAACTATATCAATAGTAAAAGAATAAAAACTGAAAATGTAGGCCCCTTAAAAAATAGTGAGGAAAGAATGGTTGTAGATGACGAGGAAAAAGCTAACATATTAAACACCTTCTTCTCCACGGTATTCACGGTGGAAAATGAAATGCTAGGTGAAATCCCAAGAAACAATGAAAACCCTATATTAAGGGTCACCAATCTAACCCAAGAAGAGGTGCGAAACCGGCTAAATAAGATTAAAATAGATAAATCTCCGGGTCCGGATGGCATACACCCACGAGTACTAAGAGAACTAAGTAATGTAATAGATAAACCATTATTTCTTATTTTTAATGACTCTATAGCGACAGGGTCTGTTCCGCAGGACTGGCGCATAGCAAATGTGGTGCCAATATTCAAAAAGGGCTCTAAAAGTGAACCTGGAAATTATAGGCCAGTAAGTCTAACCTCTATTGTTGGTAAAATATTTGAAGGGTTTCTGAGGGATGTTATTCTGGATTATCTCAATGAGAATAACTGTTTAACTCCATATCAGCATGGGTTTATGAGAAATCGCTCCTGTCAAACCAATCTAATCAGTTTTTATGAAGAGGTAAGCTATAGACTGGACCACGGTGAGTCATTGGACGTGGTATATCTCGATTTTTCCAAAGCGTTTGATACCGTGCCGCACAAGAGGTTGGTACACAAAATGAGAATGCTTGGTCTGGGGGAAAATGTGTGTAAATGGGTTAGTAACTGGCTTAGTGATAGAAAGCAGAGGGTGGTTATAAATGGTATAGTCTCTAACTGGGTCGCTGTGACCAGTGGGGTACCGCAGGGGTCAGTATTGGGACCTGTTCTCTTCAACATATTCATTAATGATCTGGTAGAAGGTTTACACAGTAAAATATCGATATTTGCAGATGATACAAAACTATGTAAAGCAGTTAATACAAGAGAAGATAGTATTCTGCTACAGATGGATCTGGATAAGTTGGAAACTTGGGCTGAAAGGTGGCAGATGAGGTTTAACAATGATAAATGTAAGGTTATACACATGGGAAGAGGGAATCAATATCACCATTACACACTGAACGGGAAACCACTGGGTAAATCTGACAGGGAGAAGGACTTGGGGATCCTAGTTAATGATAAACTTACCTGGAGCAGCCAGTGCCAGGCAGCAGCTGCCAAGGCAAACAGGATCATGGGGTGCATTAAAAGAGGTCTGGATACACATGATGAGAGCATTATACTGCCTCTGTACAAATCCCTAGTTAGACCGCACATGGAGTACTGTGTCCAGTTTTGGGCACCGGTGCTCAGGAAGGATATAATGGAACTAGAGAGAGTACAAAGGAGGGCAACAAAATTAATAAAGGGGATGGGAGAACTACAATACCCAGATAGATTAGCGAAATTAGGATTATTTAGTCTAGAAAAAAGACGACTGAGGGGCGATCTAATAACCATGTATAAGTATATAAGGGGACAATACAAATATCTCGCTGAGGATCTGTTTATACCAAGGAAGGTGACGGGCACAAGGGGGCATTCTTTGCGTCTGGAGGAGAGAAGGTTTTTCCACCAACATAGAAGAGGATTCTTTACTGTTAGGGCAGTGAGAATCTGGAATTGCTTGCCTGAGGAGGTGGTGATGGCGAACTCAGTCGAGGGGTTCAAGAGAGGCCTGGATGTCTTCCAGGAGCAGAACAATATTGTATCATACAATTATTAGGTTCTGTAGAAGGACGTAGATCTGGGTATTTATTATGATGGAATATAGGCTGAACTGGATGGACAAATGTCTTTTTTCGGCCTTACTAACTATGTTACTATGTTACTATGTTTCTTAATAGAGGGAAAAAAGAAGTTCTGAGACCATTTTTTTTTTCTCTGCACTGTGTTTTGTCTTTTTTTTCCCCTAGACATTTGGGTGGTTCAGGACACAGGTATGGACATGGATATTCAGGGTCTGTGCTCTTCAATGGATAATCTCGTTATAAATGTACAAAAGATTCAAGACTTGGTGGTTCAGAAGCCTATGTTAGAACCAAAAATTCCTATTCCTGATTTGTTTTTTGGTGATAGAGTCAAGTTTATGAATTTCAAAAATAATTGCAAGCTGTTTTTGGCCTTGAAACCTCATTCCTCTGGTGACCCAGCTCAACAAGTGAGAATTATTATTTCTTTTTTGCGTGGGGACCCTCAAGACTGGGCATTTTCCCTTGCGCCGGGAGATCCTGCATTGGGTAATATTGATGCGTTTTTCCTGGCGCTCGGACTGCTGTACGATGAGCCTAATTCAGTGGATCAGGCAGAGAAAAAATTGCTGGCTTTGTGTCAGGGTCAGGATGAGATAGAGGTATACTGTCAGACATTTAGAAAGTGGTCTGTACTCACTCAATGGAATGAAGCTGCGCTCGCAGCGATTTTCAGAAAGGGTCTCTCTGAAGCCCTTAAAGATGTCGTGGTGGGATTTCCTATGCCTGATGGTCTGAATGAATCTATGTCTTTGGCCATTCAGATCTGTCGACGCTTGCGTGAGCGTAAAGCTGTGCACCATTTGGCGGTATTACCTGAGATTAAACCTAAGCCTATGCAGTGCGATAGGACTTTGTCCAGAGTTGAACGGCATGAACACAGACGTCTGAATGGTCTGTGTTTCTACTGTGGTGATTCCACTCATACCATTTCTGATTGTCCTAAGCGCTCTAAGCGGTTCGCTAGGTTTGCTACCATTGGTACAGTACAGTCAAAATTTCTTCTGTCTGTTACCTTGATATGCTCTTTGTCATCATATTCTGTCATGGCGTTTGTGGATTCGGGCGCTGCCCTGAATTTGATGGACTTGGATTATGCTAAGCGTTGTGGGTTTTTCTTGGAGCCCTTGCAGTGTCCTATTCCATTAAGAGGAATTGATGCTACACCTTTGGCCAAGAATAAGCCTCAGTACTGGACCCAGCTGACCATGTGCATGGCTCCTGCACATCAGGAGGATATTCGCTTTCTGGTGTTGCATAATCTGCATGATGTGGTCGTGTTGGGGTTGCCATGGCTACAAGTCCATAATCCAGTATTAGATTGGAAATCCATGTCGGTGTCCAGCTGGGGTTGTCAGGGGGTACATGGTGATGTTCCATTTCTGTCAATTTCGTCATCCACCCCTTCTGAGGTCCCAGAGTTCTTGTCTGATTACCGGGATGTATTTTATGAGCCCAAGTCCGATACCCTACCTCCGCATAGGGATTGTGATTGTGCTATCAATTTGATTCCTGGTAGTAAATTCCCAAAAGGTCGATTGTTTAATTTATCCGTACCTGAGCACACCGCTATGCACAGTTATGTGAAGGAATCCCTGGAGAAGGGGCATATTCGCCCGTCATCGTCGCCATTAGGAGCAGGGTTCTTTTTTGTAGCCAAGAAGGATGGTTCGCTGAGACCTTGTATAGATTACCGCCTTCTTAATAAGATCACGGTTAAATTTCAGTACCCCTTGCCATTGTTATCTGACCTGTTTGCTCGGATTAAGGGGGCTAGTTGGTTCACAAAGATAGATCTTCGTGGTGCGTATAATCTGGTGTGAATTAAGCAAGGCGATGAATGGAAAACTGCATTTAATACGCCCGAGGGTCATTTTGAGTATCTAGTGATGCCGTTCGGACTTGCCAATGCTCCATCAGTGTTTCAGTCCTTTATGCATGACATCTTCCGAGAGTACCTGGATAAATTCCTGATTGTGTACTTGGATGACATTTTGATCTTCTCGGATGATTGTGAGTCTCATGTGAAGCAGGTCAGAACGGTTTTTCAGGTCCTGCGTGCTAATTCTTTGTTTGTGAAGGGATCAAAGTGTCTCTTTGGTGTGCAGAAGGTTTCATTTTTGGGGTTCATCTTTTCCCCTTCTACTATCGAGATGGATCCTGTTAAGGTCCAGGCCATCCATGATTGGACTCAGCCGACATCTCTGAAAAGTCTGCAAAAGTTCCTGGGCTTTGCTAATTTTTATCGTCACTTCATCTGCAATTTCTCTAGTATTGCTAAACCATTGACCGATTTGACCAAGAAGGGTGCTGATTTGGTCAATTGGTCTTCTGCTGCTGTGGAAGCTTTTCAAGAGTTGAAGCGTCGTTTTTCTTCTGCCCCTGTGTTGTGTCAACCAGATGTTTCTCTTCCGTTCCAGGTCGAGGTTGATGCTTCTGAGATTGGAGCAGGGGCTGTTTTGTCGCAGAGAAGTTCTGATTGCTCAGTGATGAAACCATGCGCTTTCTTTTCCAGGAAGTTTTCGCCTGCTGAGCGAAATTATGATGTGGGCAACCGAGAGTTGTTGGCCATGAAGTGGGCATTCGAGGAGTGGCGTCATTGGCTTGAAGGAGCTAAGCATCGCGTGGTGGTATTGACTGATCATAAGAACTTGACTTATCTCGAGTCTGCCAAGCGCTTGAATCCTAGACAAGCTCGTTGGTCGTTGTTTTTTGCCCGTTTTGACTTTGTGATTTCGTACCTTCCGGGCTCTAAAAATGTGAAGGCGAATGCTCTGTCTAGGAGTTTTGTGCCCGACTCTCCGGGTTTATCTGAGCCGGCGGGTATCCTCAAGGAAGGAGTAATTGTGTCTGCCATCTCCCCTGATTTGCGGCGGGTGCTGCAAAAATTTCAGGCTAATAAACCTGATCGTTGCCCAGCGGAGAAACTGTTTGTCCCTGATAGGTGGACGAATAGAGTAATCTCTGAACTTCATTGTTCGGTGTTGGCTGGTCATCCTGGAATCTTTGGTACCAGATAGTTAGTGGCTAGATCCTTTTGGTGGCCGTCTCTGTCGCGGGATGTGCGTACTTTTGTGCAGTCCTGTGGGATTTGTGCTCGGGCTAAGCCCTGCTGTTCTCGTGCCAGTGGGTTGCTTTTGCCCTTGCCGGTCCCGAAGAGGCCTTGGACACATATCTCTATGGATTTTACTTCTGACTAGTGTTGAGCGATACCTTCCGATATCGGAAAGTATCGGTATCGGTTTGGATCGGCCGATATTCAAAAAATATCGGATATCGCCGATACCGATACCCGATCCCAATGCAAGTCAATGGGACCAAAATATCGGAATTAAAATAAACCCTTTCTTTCCTTGTAGGTTCATTCTACCTGAAGGAAAACAACTAAGAATAATGTAGGATGTATGGGGGAGGTGGCGGAGACATTAAAGGCAATGAGGATTAGTCCAATCAAATAGAATAGCATGTTTTTTTTTTTTTTTTAAAGAAGTTCGGATTGAAAAAGATATTGAGTATGTAAATTTTTTTTATTTTGTCAGATATTGATGTTTCACTATTCCACGCCCTTCCCCTTCTTTTTTTTCTTTTTTTTTTTTTTCTTTTCCCACACTTTCATCTTCATCATCATCAGCATCCTTGACATCAACTTCTTCACCTTATTCATCTTCTTCTTCATCTTCTACCTATTTTTTTTTTTTATTACATTCTTCATATTCATTTTCTTCAACTATTATTATTCTTCCTATTCTACATATTCTTTTTATTCCACTG
The DNA here is from genome assembly GCF_032444005.1 of Ranitomeya imitator. Taxonomy (NCBI): domain Eukaryota; kingdom Metazoa; phylum Chordata; class Amphibia; order Anura; family Dendrobatidae; genus Ranitomeya; species Ranitomeya imitator. Next base: position 628,693,489 of record NC_091284.1, read on the forward strand.
TTATTATTCTTCCTATTCTACTTCTTCATCATATTCTCATTTGTGACAGGCATTCCCGTAGTTGTTATCTATAAAAGTTGGAAGATTACACCTTCCGTTCTGCCAGTCACAAAAGTTACATTTGTCCGCGTTCAGTTTGGCCTGCAGCATCAGGCTTTATCCAGGGGCACCACGAGGAGGAACGGACTCACCCCCATACACTGCTTAGTCTTCTTCTGCATATAATTTAGATAATATCTTTTGCTCTGATATTAAGTCTTATGCTTAATGTTCTTCTGCTCTTTGTTCTGCAGCCTCTTGTTCTTCTGCTTCTCGGTCTTCCATGTTGTCGTCTCCAGGGTCTTCGTCTCCAGTGTCGTCATCTCCGCCGTCGTCGTCTCAGCCGTCGTCGTCTCCGCCGTCGTCGTCGTCGTCGTCATCGGGGTGGTCTTCCGGGTCGTCGTCATCGGGGTGGTCTTCCGGGTTGTCGACGTTAGGGTCTTCAACTTGGAAATGTAGCAGAAGGTACAAGAAGGCTGAGAAAATGCCAAGAACCAGCTGATGGAACTGGAACTCGGATGGCTACCCGAAGGTTCAAGAGCCTATGGAACTACCGAGGACCAGCTGACGTTACTGGAACCCGGTTACTAAGCAGGAGGTACCCGTGCTAAAAAGCACTACCAAGGACCGCCTGACGTTGGCGGAACTCGGATACCCAGAAGGAGGCACCTAAGCCAAAGGCTCTGCCCGGAACCAGATGACGTTACTGGAACCAGGATGGGGAGCAGAAGGTACAAGAGCAAAAGACACTGCCGAGAACCAGCTGACGGTACTGGAACCCGGATGGGTAGCCGAATGTCCAAGAGCCAATGGAACTACCAAGGACCAGCTGACGTTACTGGAACCCGGTTACTAAGCAGGAGGTACCCGTGCCTGAAAGCACTACCAAGGACCACCTGACATTGGTGGAACTTGGATACCCAGAAGGAGGCACCTAAGCCAAAGGCTCTGCCCGGAACCAGCTGACGGTACTGGAACCAGGATGGGGAGCAGAAGGTACAAGAGCAAAAGACACTGCCGAGAACCAGCTGACGGTGCTGGAACCAGGTGGTGGACCCGAAGGCCCACAGGAGAGGAGAGAACAGCTAGGCCGCGAGGCAGCCGCAGTTACCGAACCCCAACAGTCCTACAGGGGGAGCTGGGCCTACTGGCACTACAGAACCAGCCTTGACTACCAGTTCACGCAGCCCACATAGGAAGCTCCTAAACTGGAGGCACCCTGGAGTTGGCTAACTCGACCGCCCCACGACGGGGCAAGCATAGGCGTCTCAGTGAAGTTGACACAACCCGGAAACAGCTGACGGTGCTGAAACCAGGCTTGGCACGAGGGAGTACCTGTGACAAGAACACTGCCGAGAACCAGCTGGCGGTGCTGGAACCCGGATGCGTTGCCCCAGTGTGCAAGAGCCAATGGCACGACCGAGGACCAGCTGACGGTGCTGGAACCCGGTTACTAAGCTGTAGGTGCCCGCGCTTAAAAGCACTACCAAGGACCGCCTGGCGTTGGCGGAACTCGGATACCCAGGAGGAGGCACCTAAGCCAAAGGCTCGGCCCGGAACCAGCTGACGGTGCTGGAACCAGGTGGTGGACCCCAAGGCCCACAGGAGAGGAGAGAACAGCTAGGCCGCGAGGCAGCCGCAGTTACCGAACCCCAACAGTCCTACAGGGGGAGCTGGGCCTACTGGCACTACAGAACCAGCCTTGACTACCAGTTCACGCAGCCCACATAGGAAGCTCCTAAACTGGAGGCACCCTGGAGTTGGCTAACTCGACCGCCCCACGACGGGGCAAGCATAGGCGTCTCAGTGAAGTTGACACAACCCGGAAACAGCTGACGGTGCTGAAACCAGGCTTGGCACGAGGGAGTACCTGTGACAAGAACACTGCCGAGAACCAGCTGGCGGTGCTGGAACCCGGATGCGTTGCCCCAGTGTGCAAGAGCCAATGGCACGACCGAGGACCAGCTGACGGTGCTGGAACCCGGTTACTAAGCTGTAGGTGCCCGCGCTTAAAAGCACTACCAAGGACCGCCTGGCGTTGGCGGAACTCGGATACCCAGGAGGAGGCACCTAAGCCAAAGGCTCGGCCCGGAACCAGCTGACGGTGCTGGAACCAGGTGGTGGACCCCAAGGCCCACAGGAGAGGAGAGAACAGCTAGGCCGCGAGGCAGCCGCAGTTACCGAACCCCAACAGTCCTACAGGGGGAGCTGGGCCTACTGGCACTACAGAACCAGCCTTGACTACCAGTTCACGCAGCCCACATAGAAAGCTCCTAAACTGGAGGCACCCTGGAGTTGGCTAACTCGACCGCCCCACGACGGGGCAAGCATAGGCGTCTCAGTGAAGTTGACACAACCCGGAAACAGCTGACGGTGCTGAAACCAGGCTTGGCACGAGGGAGTACCTGTGACAAGAACACTGCCGAGAACCAGCTGGCGGTGCTGGAACCCGGATGCGTTGCCCCAGTGTGCAAGAGCCAATGGCACGACCGAGGACCAGCTGACGGTGCTGGAACCCGGTTACTAAGCTGTAGGTGCCCGCGCTTAAAAGCACTACCAAGGACCGCCTGGCGTTGACGGAACTCGGATACCCAGGAGGAGGCACCTAAGCCAAAGGCTCGGCCCGGAACCAGCTGACGGTGCTGGAACCAGGTGGTGGACCCCAAGGCCCACAGGAGAGGAGAGAACAGCTAGGCCGCGAGGCAGCCGCAGTTACCGAACCCCAACAGTCCTACAGGGGGAGCTGGGCCTACTGGCACTACAGAACCAGCCTTGACTACCAGTTCACGCAGCCCACATAGGAAGCTCCTAAACTGGAGGCACCCTGGAGTTGGCTAACTCGACCGCCCCACGACGGGGCAAGCATAGGCGTCTCAGTGAAGTTGACACAACCCGGAAACAGCTGACGGTGCTGAAACCAGGCTTGGCACGAGGGAGTACCTGTGACAAGAACACTGCCGAGAACCAGCTGGCGGTGCTGGAACCCGGATGCGTTGCCCCAGTGTGCAAGAGCCAATGGCACGACCGAGGACCAGCTGACGGTGCTGGAACCCGGTTACTAAGCTGTAGGTGCCCGCGCTTAAAAGCACTACCAAGGACCGCCTGGCGTTGGCGGAACTCGGATACCCAGGAGGAGGCACCTAAGCCAAAGGCTCGGCCCGGAACCAGCTGACGGTGCTGGAACCAGGTGGTGGACCCCAAGGCCCACAGGAGAGGAGAGAACAGCTAGGCCGCGAGGCAGCCGCAGTTACCAAACCCCAACAGTCCTACAGGGGGAGCTGGGCCTACTGGCACTACAGAACCAGCCTTGACTACCAGTTCACGCAGCCCACATAGGAAGCTCCTAAACTGGAGGCACCCTGGAGTTGGCTAACTCGACCGCCCCACGACGGGGCAAGCATAGGCGTCTCAGTGAAGTTGACACAACCCGGAAACAGCTGACGGTGCTGAAACCAGGCTTGGCACGAGGGAGTACCTGTGACAAGAACACTGCCGAGAACCAGCTGGCGGTGCTGGAACCCGGATGCGTTGCCCCAGTGTGCAAGAGCCAATGGCACGACCGAGGACCAGCTGACGGTGCTGGAACCCGGTTACTAAGCTGTAGGTGCCCGCGCTTAAAAGCACTACCAAGGACCGCCTGGCGTTGGCGGAACTCGGATACCCAGGAGGAGGCACCTAAGCCAAAGGCTCGGCCCGGAACCAGCTGACGGTGCTGGAACCAGGTGGTGGACCCCAAGGCCCACAGGAGAGGAGAGAACAGCTAGGCCGCGAGGCAGCCGCAGTTACCGAACCCCAACAGTCCTACAGGGGGAGCTGGGCCTACTGGCACTACAGAACCAGCCTTGACTACCAGTTCACGCAGCCCACATAGGAAGCTCCTAAACTGGAGGCACCCTGGAGTTGGCTAACTCGACCGCCCCACGACGGGGCAAGCATAGGCGTCTCAGTGAAGTTGACACAACCCGGAAACAGCTGACGGTGCTGAAACCAGGCTTGGCACGAGGGAGTACCTGTGACAAGAACACTGCCGAGAACCAGCTGGCGGTGCTGGAACCCGGATGCGTTGCCCCAGTGTGCAAGAGCCAATGGCACGACCGAGGACCAGCTGACGGTGCTGGAACCCGGTTACTAAGCTGTAGGTGCCCGCGCTTAAAAGCACTACCAAGGACCGCCTGGCGTTGGCGGAACTCGGATACCCAGGAGGAGGCACCTAAGCCAAAGGCTCGGCCCGGAACCAGCTGACGGTGCTGGAACCAGGTGGTGGACCCCAAGGCCCACAGGAGAGGAGAGAACAGCTAGGCCGCGAGGCAGCCGCAGTTACCGAACCCCAACAGTCCTACAGGGGGAGCTGGGCCTACTGGCACTACAGAACCAGCCTTGACTACCAGTTCACGCAGCCCACATAGGAAGCTCCTAAACTGGAGGCACCCTGGAGTTGGCTAACTCGACCGCCCCACGACGGGGCAAGCATAGGCGTCTCAGTGAAGTTGACACAACCCGGAAACAGCTGACGGTGCTGAAACCAGGCTTGGCACGAGGGAGTACCTGTGACAAGAACACTGCCGAGAACCAGCTGGCGGTGCTGGAACCCGGATGCGTTGCCCCAGTGTGCAAGAGCCAATGGCACGACCGAGGACCAGCTGACGGTGCTGGAACCCGGTTACTAAGCTGTAGGTGCCCGCGCTTAAAAGCACTACCAAGGACCGCCTGGCGTTGGCGGAACTCGGATACCCAGGAGGAGGCACCTAAGCCAAAGGCTCGGCCCGGAACCAGCTGACGGTGCTGGAACCAGGTGGTGGACCCCAAGGCCCACAGGAGAGGAGAGAACAGCTAGGCCGCGAGGCAGCCGCAGTTACCGAACCCCAACAGTCCTACAGGGGGAGCTGGGCCTACTGGCACTACAGAACCAGCCTTGACTACCAGTTCACGCAGCCCACATAGGAAGCTCCTAAACTGGAGGCACCCTGGAGTTGGCTAACTCGACCGCCCCACGACGGGGCAAGCATAGGCGTCTCAGTGAAGTTGACACAACCCGGAAACAGCTGACGGTGCTGAAACCAGGCTTGGCACGAGGGAGTACCTGTGACAAGAACACTGCCGAGAACCAGCTGGCGGTGCTGGAACCCGGATGCGTTGCCTTGCCTATTAAAGATTGTCTTCCTAGAGCCCCAACTAGCGGTGTTGGAGCAAAGGGTAAGCAGGGGGAGATGAGTGTAGGCCGAAGCCTGCACTGGAGGCAGCTTTGTGTCTGCGTTGCGTTTGCAGGACACTTTGCCGGCTACACACTGGGGGAACAGCTGGCGTTGCTGAACCCCACTAACACAATGGCGTGTGTTTTTATCTGTGCAGCTAGCACTTGCGGGCAAAAACTTGCGATGTTAGAGCCCGTGTTGAAGCAGGAGGAGGAGGAGAGGAGCAGAGTGTAGGCCGAAGCCTAGTTGAACCAATTTCAAAGGAAACCTTTAACCCCCCCCTCAGGTGTTACAAAGTACAAGAGACACACCTTGTGCAGTATTAATGCTGCACAAGTGAAAGGTTGCTCTATTAATTTGTCTACTTGCACACGCTGAATGAAAGACATACACAATTTACCCCATTCTACAGTCAAACTGTAGTGGATGCGTGACTTGGTTTTTTGATGAGACGCAGCACAGGTGTCCAAAATAACGCCTTGGTGCTTGGCGCAGCTTCCTGAGCGTTGTTATTTGCTGTACAGGAGTCTGCGCTCTTGTGTTATCCCTTGGCAATGCCCTGTTAGCGCTGCCCATCTTATGACCTCATTTCATGTTGGCCGGTGCGGTTAACGATGGCCATAAATCCCAGACCCACAGTGTCTTTTCATAAAGCCACACTGCGGTGCTGGGATTCGTGGCCTTGAGCAGTAAATATTTTGGCCGCTCACACACGTCCTTACACCTGCTTCAGACTGGGCGGCCTCTGCTGATCCCTTCTCGCATGCCGCGGCCATGAGGCTGCACAGTCTGAAGAAGGCGGAAGGAGATGAGTTAAGACAGGCGAAGATATGCACTGCTCGTGCCCATCAATCACACCCTCGCAGTCAAAATAATTAAGACAACGAGGAGCATTTTATTCAGGCAGGGCGGACGAACAGGCGCAAGTAGCCAACCAATGATGTCAGAAGACGGGAAGCGCTACCAAGGGGGGTGCTGCGTATCATTAGAAAGGAAAGTCACACCTCAGGGACAGTGGAATGGTCTCAAAGAGACACATTTTGTACGTGTTGAGTTCCACGTGGGCAAGGAGAAAACGTCAGCCACCTTGTACAAATGCAGCAGTACTGCTGTACAAGGTGGCTGTTATACATAGAAACACCTGGGGGTGGTGGCCAGGCTCCCTTCAATTTCAGTTCATGTGCCTGCGTGGCGTTTGCAGGTCACGTTGCAAGCTGCACAGCAGGGGAACAGCTGGCGGTGCTGAACCCCACTAACACATTGGCTGGTGTTTTTCTCTGTGCAGCTAGCATGTCCGGGCAGAAACTGGCGTTGTTTGAGCCCAGGGTCAGCAGGAGGAGGAGAGGAGCAAAGTGTAGGCCGAAGCCTGCACTGGTGGCAGCTTTTGTTCTGTTGTGCCAGCGTGGCTTGTGCTGGACACGTTGCCGACTACACAGCAGGGGAACAGCTGGCGGTGCTGAACCCCACTAACACATTGGCTGGTGTTTTTCTCTGTGCAGCTAGCATTTCCGGGCAAAAACTAGCGGTGTTTGAGCCCAGGGTCAGCAGGAGGAGTAGAGGAGCAGAGTGTTGGCCAAAGCCTAGTTGAACCAATTTCAAAGGTTACCTTTAACCCCCCCCTCAGGTGTTGCAAGGTACAAGAGCCACACCTTGAACAGCATTATTGATGCACAAGTCAAAGGTTGCTCTATTTAATTTTGCTCCTTGCACACGCTGAATTAAACACGTACACTATTTAGCCCATTATACTGTCAAACAGTAGTGGAGGCGTGACTACTAGTCTTTTTAAGGAGACGCAGCACAGGTGTACAAATTTACACCTAGGTGCTGTGCGCAGATTCCTTACCGTTGTTATTTGCAGTACAGGAAACTGCGCTCTTGTGTTATCCCTTGGCAATACCCTGTTAGTGCAGGCCGTCTCATGACCTCATTTCATGTTGGCCGGTGCGGTTAACGATGGCCATAAATCCCAGACCCACAGTGGCTTTTCCTAAAGTCACACTGCGGTGCTGGGATTCGTGGCCTTGTGCAGTAAATATGTTCGCCGCTCACACATGTCCTTACACCTGCTTCAGACTGGGCGGCCTCAGCTGATCCCTTATCGCATGCCGCGGCCATGAGGCCGCACAGTCAGAAGAAGGCGGAAGGAGGGGAGTGAAAACAGGGGAACATATGCACTGCTCGTGCCCATCAATCACACCCTCGCAGTCAAAATATATGAGACAACGGGGGGCGTTGTGTCGGGCAGGGGGGACGCACAGGCACAGCCAGCCAACCAATGATGTCAGGAGACGGGCAGCGCTAACAATGGGGGTGCTGCGTGTCATTAAAAAGGAAAGTCACACCTCAGGGACATTGTAATGGTCTGTAATGAGACACATTTTGTACTTGTTGAGTTCCACGTGTGCAAGGAGAAAAAGTCAGCCACCTTGTACAAATGCAGCAGTACTGCTGTACAAGGTGGCTGTTATACATAGAAACACCTGGGGGGGTGGGGGGCAGGCTCCCTTCAATTTCAGTTCATGTGCCTGCGTGGCGTTTGCAGGTCACGTTGCAAGCTACACAGCAGGGGAACAGCTGGCGTTGCTGAACCCCACTGACACATTGACTGGTGTTTTTCTCTGTGCAGATTGCATGTCCGGGCAAAAACTAGCGGTGTTAGAGCCCAGGGTCAGCAGGAGGAGGAGGAGAGGAGCAAAGTGTAGGCCGAAGCCTGCACTGGTGGCAGCTTTTGGTCGGTTGTGCCAGCGTGGCTTGTGCTGGACACGATGCCGGCTACACAGCGGGGGAACAGCTGGCGGTGCTGAACCCCACTAACACATTGGCTGGTGTTTTTCTCTGTGCAGCTAGCATGTCCGGGCAGAAACTGGCGTTGTTTGAGCCCAGGGTCAGCAGGAGGAGGAGAGGAGCAAAGTGTAGGCCGAAGCCTGCACTGGTGGCAGCTTTTGTTCTGTTGTGCCAGCGTGGCTTGTGCTGGACACGTTGCCGACTACACAGCAGGGGAACAGCTGGCGGTGCTGAACCCCACTAACACATTGGCTGGTGTTTTTCTCTGTGCAGCTAGCATTTCCGGGCAAAAAATAGCGGTGTTTGAGCCCATGGTCAGCAGGAGGAGTAGAGGAGCAGAGTGTAGGCCGAAGCCTAGTTGAACCAATTTCAAAGGTTACCTTTAACCCCCCCCTCAGGTGTTGCAAGGTACAAGAGCCACACCTTGAACAGCATTAATGATGCACAAGTCAAAGGTTGCTCTATTTAATTTTGCTCCTTGCACACGCTGAATTAAACACGTACACTATTTAGCCCATTATACTGTCAAACAGTTGTGGAGGCGTGACTTGTCTTTTTAACGAGACGCAGCACAGGTGTCAAAATTTGCACCTAGGTACTGGGCGCAGATTCCTGAGCGTTGTTATTTGCTGTACAGGAGTCTGCGCTCTTGTGTTATCCCTTGGCAATACCCTGTTAGTGCAGGCCGTCTCATGACCTCATTTCATGTTGGCCGGTGCGGTTAACGATGGCCATAAATCCCAGACCCACAGTGGCTTTTCCTAAAGTCACACTGCGGTGCTGGGATTCGTGGCCTTGTGCAGTAAATATGTTCGCCGCTCACACATGTCCTTACACCTGCTTCAGACTGGGCGGCCTCAGCTGATCCCTTATCGCATGCCGCGGCCATGAGGCCGCACAGTCAGAAGAAGGCGGAAGGAGGGGAGTGAAAACAGGGGAACATATGCACTGCTCGTGCCCATCAATCACACCCTCGCAGTCAAAATATATGAGACAACGGGGGGCGTTGTGTCGGGCAGGGGGGACGCACAGGCACAGCCAGCCAACCAATGATGTCAGGAGACGGGCAGCGCTAACAATGGGGGTGCTGCGTGTCATTAAAAAGGAAAGTCACACCTCAGGGACATTGTAATGGTCTGTAATGAGACACATTTTGTACTTGTTGAGTTCCACGTGTGCAAGGAGAAAAAGTCAGCCACCTTGTACAAATGCAGCAGTACTGCTGTACAAGGTGGCTGTTATACATAGAAACACCTGGGGGGGTGGGGGGCAGGCTCCCTTCAATTTCAGTTCATGTGCCTGCGTGGCGTTTGCAGGTCACGTTGCAAGCTACACAGCAGGGGAACAGCTGGCGTTGCTGAACCCCACTGACACATTGACTGTTGTTTTTCTCTGTGCAGATTGCATGTCCGGGCAAAAACTAGCGGTGTTAGAGCCCAGGGTCAGCAGGAGGAGGAGGAGAGGAGCAAAGTGTAGGCCGAAGCCTGCACTGGTGGCAGCTTTTGGTCGGTTGTGCCAGCGTGGCTTGTGCTGGACACGATGCCGGCTACACAGCGGGGGAACAGCTGGCGGTGCTGAACCCCACTAACACATTGGCTGGTGTTTTTCTCTGTGCAGCTAGCATGTCCGGGCAGAAACTGGCGTTGTTTGAGCCCAGGGTCAGCAGGAGGAGGAGAGGAGCAAAGTGTAGGCCGAAGCCTGCACTGGTGGCAGCTTTTGTTCTGTTGTGCCAGCGTGGCTTGTGCTGGACACGTTGCCGACTACACAGCAGGGGAACAGCTGGCGGTGCTGAACCCCACTAACACATTGGCTGGTGTTTTTCTCTGTGCAGCTAGCATTTCCGGGCAAAAACTAGCGGTGTTTGAGCCCAGGGTCAGCAGGAGGAGTAGAGGAGCAGAGTGTAGGCCGAAGCCTAGTTGAACCAATTTCAAAGGTTACCTTTAACCCCCCCCTCAGGTGTTGCAAGGTACAAGAGCCACACCTTGTGCAGCATTAATGCTGCACAAGTAAAAGGTTGCTCTATTTGTTTTGCTCCTTGCACACGCTGACTAAAACACGTACACTATTTAGCCCATTATACTGTCAAACAGTTGTGGAGGCGTGACTTGTCTTTTTAACGAGACGCAGCACAGGTGTCAAAATTTGCACCTAGGTACTGGGCGCAGATTCCTGAGCGTTGTTATTTGCTGTACAGGAGTCTGCGCTATTGTGATCCCTTGGCCATGCGCTGTGAGCGCTTCCTGTCTTCTGACCTCATTTCATGTCGGCCGTTGCGGTTAGCGATGGACATGAATCCCAGACCCACAGTGTGTTTTTAAAAAATCACACTGCGGTGCTGGGATTCGTGCCCTGGTGCACTAAATATGTTTGCCGCTCACACATGTCCTTACACCTGCTTCAGACTGGGCGGCCTCATCTGATCCCTTATCGCCTGCCGCGGCCATGAGGACACCCAGTCTGAAGAAGGCGGAAGGAGATGAGTGAACACAGGCAAACATATGCACTGCACATGCCCATCAATCACACCCTCGCTGTCCAAAAAAATAAGACACCGAGGGCCGTTGTTTCGAGCAGGGGAGATGCACAGGCGCAGCCAGCTAACCAATGATGTCAAAAGACGGGCAGCGCTAACAAGGGTGGTGCTGCGTGTCATTACAAAGGAAAGTCACACCTCAGGGACATTGTAATGGTCTCTAATGAGACACATTTTGTACGTGTTGAGTTCCACGTGGGCAAGGAGAAAAAGTCAGCCACCTCGTACAAATGCAGCAGTACTGCTGTACAAGGTGGCTGATATACATAGAAACACCTGTGGGTGGGGGGCAGGCTCCCTTCAATTTCAGTTCATGTGCCTGCGTGGCGTTTGCAGGTCACGTTGCAAGCTACACAGCAGGGGAACAGCTGGCGTTGCTGAACCCCACTGACACATTGACTGGTGTTTTTCTCTGTGCAGATTGCATGTCCGGGCAAAAACTAGCGGTGTTAGAGCCCAGGGTCAGCAGGAGGAGGAGGAGAGGAGCAAAGTGTAGGCCGAAGCCTGCACTGGTGGCAGCTTTTGGTCGGTTGTGCCAGCGTGGCTTGTGCTGGACACGATGCCGGCTACACAGCGGGGGAACAGCAGGCGGTGCTGAACCCCACTAACACATTGGCTGGTGTTTTTCTCTGTGCAGCTAGCATGTCCGGGCAGAAACTGGCGTTGTTTGAGCCCAGGGTCAGCAGGAGGAGGAGAGGAGCAAAGTGTAGGCCGAAGCCTGCACTGGTGGCAGCTTTTGTTCTGTTGTGCCAGCGTGGCTTGTGCTGGACACGTTGCCGACTACACAGCAGGGGAACAGCTGGCGGTGCTGAACCCCACTAACACATTGGCTGGTGTTTTTCTCTGTGCAGCTAGCATTTCCGGGCAAAAACTAGCGGTGTTTGAGCCCAGGGTCAGCAGGAGGAGTAGAGGAGCAGAGTGTAGGCCGAAGCCTAGTTGAACCAATTTCAAAGGTTACCTTTAACCCCCCCCTCAGGTGTTGCAAGGTACAAGAGCCACACCTTGTGCAGCATTAATGCTGCACAAGTAAAAGGTTGCTCTATTTGTTTTGCTCCTTGCACACGCTGACTAAAACACGTACACTATTTAGCCCATTATACTGTCAAACAGTTGTGGAGGCGTGACTTGTCTTTTTAACGAGATGCAGCACAGGTGTCAAAATTTGCACCTAGGTACTGGGCGCAGATTCCTGAGCGTTGTTATTTGCTGTACAGGAGTCTGCGCTATTGTGATCCCTTGGCCATGCGCTGTGAGCGCTTCCTGTCTTCTGACCTCATTTCATGTCGGCCGTTGCGGTTAGCGATGGACATGAATCCCAGACCCACAGTGTGTTTTCAAAAAATCACACTGCGTGGCTGGGATTCGTGGCCTTGTGCAGTAAATAGGTTTGCCGCTTACACATGTCCTTACACCTGCTCCAGACTGGGCGGCCTCAGCTGATCCCTTATCGCCTACCACGGCCAGGAGGCCGCACAGTCTGAAGAAGGCGGAAGGAGATGAGTTAAGACAGGCGAACATATGCACTGCTCGTGCCCATAAACCACACCCTCGCTGACAAAATAAATATGACAACGAGGGGCGTTGTTTCTAGCAGGGCGGATGCACAGGCGCAGCCAGCTAACCATGATGACAAAAGACGGGAAACGCTACCAAGGGGGGTGCTGCGTATCATTACAAAGGAAAGTCACACCTCAGGGACAGTGGAATGGTCTCAATGAGACACATTTTGTACGTGTTGAGTTCCACGTGGGCAAGGAGAAAAAGTCAGCCACCTTGTACAAATGCAGCAGTACTGCTGTACAAGGTGGCTGATATACATAGAAACACCTGTGGGTGGGGGGCAGGCTCCCTTCAATTTCAGTTCATGTGCCTGCGTGGCGTTTGCAGGTCACGTTGCAAGCTACACAGCAGGGGAACAGCTGGCGTTGCTGAACCCCACTGACACATTGACTGGTGTTTTTCTCTGTGCAGATTGCATGTCCGGGCAAAAACTAGCGGTGTTAGAGCCCAGGGTCAGCAGGAGGAGGAGGAGAGGAGCAAAGTGTAGGCCGAAGCCTGCACTGGTGGCAGCTTTTGGTCGGTTGTGCCAGCGTGGCTTGTGCTGGACACGATGCCGGCTACACAGCGGGGGAACAGCAGGCGGTGCTGAACCCCACTAACACATTGGCTGGTGTTTTTCTCTGTGCAGCTAGCATGTCCGGGCAGAAACTGGCGTTGTTTGAGCCCAGGGTCAGCAGGAGGAGGAGAGGAGCAAAGTGTAGGCCGAAGCCTGCACTGGTGGCAGCTTTTGTTCTGTTGTGCCAGCGTGGCTTGTGCTGGACACGTTGCCGACTACACAGCAGGGGAACAGCTGGCGGTGCTGAACCCCACTAACACATTGGCTGGTGTTTTTCTCTGTGCAGCTAGCATTTCCGGGCAAAAACTAGCGGTGTTTGAGCCCAGGGTCAGCAGGAGGAGTAGAGGAGCAGAGTGTAGGCCGAAGCCTAGTTGAACCAATTTCAAAGGTTACCTTTAACCCCCCCCTCAGGTGTTGCAAGGTACAAGAGCCACACCTTGTGCAGCATTAATGCTGCACAAGTAAAAGGTTGCTCTATTTGTTTTGCTCCTTGCACACGCTGACTAAAACACGTACACTATTTAGCCCATTATACTGTCAAACAGTTGTGGAGGCGTGACTTGTCTTTTTAACGAGACGCAGCACAGGTGTCAAAATTTGCACCTAGGTACTGGGCGCAGATTCCTGAGCGTTGTTATTTGCTGTACAGGAGTCTGCGCTATTGTGATCCCTTGGCCATGCGCTGTGAGCGCTTCCTGTCTTCTGACCTCATTTCATGTCGGCCGTTGCGGTTAGCGATGGACATGAATCCCAGACCCACAGTGTGTTTTCAAAAAATCACACTGCGTGGCTGGGATTCGTGGCCTTGTGCAGTAAATAGGTTTGCCGCTTACACATGTCCTTACACCTGCTCCAGACTGGGCGGCCTCAGCTGATCCCTTATCGCCTACCACGGCCAGGAGGCCGCACAGTCTGAAGAAGGCGGAAGGAGATGAGTTAAGACAGGCGAACATATGCACTGCTCGTGCCCATAAACCACACCCTCGCTGACAAAATAAATATGACAACGAGGGGCGTTGTTTCTAGCAGGGCGGATGCACAGGCGCAGCCAGCTAACCATGATGACAAAAGACGGGAAACGCTACCAAGGGGGGTGCTGCGTATCATTACAAAGGAAAGTCACACCTCAGGGACAGTGGAATGGTCTCAATGAGACACATTTTGTACGTGTTGAGTTCCACGTGGGCAAGGAGAAAAAGTCAGCCACCTTGTACAAATGCAGCAGTACTGCTGTACTAGGTGGCTGTTATACATAGAAACACCTGGGGGGGTGGGGCCAGGTTCCCTTTTAATTTCAGTTCCTGTGCCTGCATGGCGTTTGCAGGTCACGTTGCCGGCTACACAGCAGGGGAACAGCTGGCGTTGCTGAACCCCACTAACACATTGGCTGGTGTTTTTCTCTGTGCAGCTAGCACTTCCGGGCAAAAACTAGCGGTGTTTGAGCCCAGGGTCAGCAGGAGGAGGAGAGGAGCAGAGTGTAGGCCGAAGCCTGCACTGGTGGCAGCTTTTGTTCTGTTGTGCCAGCGTGGCTTGTGCTGGACACGTTGCCGACTACACAGCAGGGGAACAGCTGGCGGTGCTGAACCCCACTGACACATCACCTAGTGTTTTTTTCTGTGTAGACAACACTTCCAGGTGGCAACTGACAGTGTTGAAACCCAGGGAATCAAAGAGGAGCAGAGTGTAGGCCGAAGCCTGCAGTGGAGCAAGTTGAAAGGGAACCTTTAACCCCCCCCCCAGGCATTTGTTGCTGAAAGAGCCATCTTGTACAGCAGTAATACTGCACATGGAAAATGGTGGCTCCGAAAATTATGCTCCTTGCAAACGCTGAAGTACACACTCATATAATGTGTCCCCTCACACCGTCAAACCATCCCGGAAGTGGGACTTTCCTTTGTAATGTGACACAGCACAGCCGTCATTCCAACCCCCTTGGTGCCGGGCACCACCTCCTCAACGTTGTTTGGTTCTGTCACGGAGCCCGCACTGTAATGTTATCCCTTGGCCATGCACAGTTAGCGGTGCCCGTCTTCTGACATCATGTAGGTGTCAGGCTGGCAGTGCCTGTGCGTCCAAGCTGCCCGAGATCCAACCTTGCAGTGTCATCTAATGTAGTCCCACTGCGGGCCAGGGATCCATGGGCATGCGCAGTGCATATCATCGCCTCTCACTCACCTCCTTCCTGCTTCTTCAGACTGTGCGGCGTCACGGCCGTGGCATGCTATTAGGGATCAGCTGACGCCGCCTAGTCTGAAGAAGCGTGAAGAAGGGGAGTGAGAGGCTAGTATATGCACTGCGCATGGCCATGGATACCAGGCCCACTGTGGGATCACATTAGACGACACTGCGAGGTGTGATTTCGGGCAGCGTGGACGCACAGGCGCAGCCAGGACGACAACAAATGATGTCAGAGGACGGGCAGCGCAAACTGTGCATGGCCAAGGGATAACATAACAGCGCAGGGTCCATGACGGAATCAAACAACGCTAAGGAGGCAGCGCACGGTGCCAAGGGGGTAGCAATGACGGCTGTGCTGCGTCACATTACAAAGGAAAGTCCCACCTCCGGGACGGTTGGACGGTGTGAGGGGACACATTACATGAGTGTGTAGTTCAGCGTTTGCAAGGAGCATAATTTCAAGAGCGACCTTTCCCTTGTGCAGTATTAGTGCTGCACATGGTGGCTCTTTCAGTAACAAACGCCTAGGGGGGGGGGGGACAGGTCCCCTTACATTTTAGTTGTGCCAGCGTGGCGGTCGCATGACACGTTGCCGGATACACAGCTGGGGATCAGCTGACGTTACTGAACCCCAATAACAGAGGAGCGACTGTTGACTGTGCACACAGCACTTCCAGGCACCAACTGGCGGTGTTAGAGCCCAGGGACAGCAGGAGGAGCAGATTGGAGGTATTGCCGCACACACAGCTGGGGATCAGCTGACGTTACTGAACCCCAATAACAGAGGAGCGACTGTTGACTGTGCACACAGCACTTCCAGGCACCAACTGGCGGTGTTAGAGCCCAGGGACAGCAGGAGGAGCAGATTGGAGGTATTGCCGCACACACAGCTGGGGATCAGCTGACGTTACTGAACCCCAATAACAGAGGAGCGACTGTTGACTGTGCACACAGCACTTCCAGGCACCAACTGGCGGTGTTAGAGCCCAGGGACAGCAGGAGGAGCAGATTGGAGGTATTGCCGCACACACAGCTGGGGATCAGCTGACGTTACTGAACCCCAATAACAGAGGAGCGACTGTTGACTGTGCACACAGCACTTCCAGGCACCAACTGGCGGTGTTAGAGCCCAGGGACAGCAGGAGGAGCAGAGGAACAGAGTGTAGGCCGAAGCCTGATTGGAGCAAGTTGAAAGGAAACCTTTAACCCCCCCCCCCAAGACGTTTGTAGCTGAAAGAGCCATGTTGTGCAGCACTAAGGATGCAAAAGGAAAAGGTTGCTCTTTTAATTATGCTCCTTGCAAACACCGAAGTAAACACTAAAAATGTGTCCCTTTATACCGTTAAACCGTTCCGGAGGTGCGAATTTCCTTCGTAATGGGACACAGCACAGCTGTCATTCCTATCCCCTTGATGCCGTGCGCTGCCTCCTCAGCGTTGTTTTAAGCTGCCACGGAGCCTCCGCTGTTCTGTTAGCCCTTGGCCATGCCCAATTAGCGCTGCCTGTCTTCTGACATAATTTGGTGTCAGGCTGTCAGTGCCTGTGCGTCCACGCTGCTCCAGATCCCACCTCGCAGTCTCATCTAACGTAATCCCACTGCGGGCCTTGGAACCATGGGCATGCACAGTGCATAACCTCGACTCTCACTCCCCTCCTTCCCTCTTCTTCAGACTGTGCGGTGTCACGGCCGTGGCATGCTAGGGATCAGCTGACGGCGCACAGTCTAAAGAAGGCGGAGGGAAATGAGCGAGAGCCCGAGGGGAAGATATGCACTGCGCATGCCCATGGATCCCAGGCCCGCAGTGTGACTCAATCAGAAGACACTGCGAGGCGGGATCTCGGGCACCGCGGCCGCACAGGCGCAGCCAGCCTGACACCAAATTATGTCAGAAGACAGGCAGCACAAATAGGGCATGCCCAAGGGATAACAGAACAGCGCAGGCTCCGTGACAGCTTAAAACAACGCTGAGGAGGCAGCGCATGGCACCAAGGGGGTAGGAATGACGGCTGTGCTGCGTCACATTACGAAGGAAAGTCCCAGCTCCGGGACGGTATAACGGTATCAGTGAACACATTTTATAAGTGTTAAGTTCTGCGTGTGCAAAGAGCTAAAAAAAAAGAGCTACCTTTTCCTTGCGCAGCATTACTGCTGCACAAGATGGCTCTTTCAGTAACAAACGACGGGGGGGGGGGGGGGGGGGGGAGAGGTTCCCTTACATTTAGGTTGTTGTGCCAGCGTGGCGGTCGCAGGACACATTGCCGGCTACACAGCTGGGGATCAGCTGACGTTACTGAAACCCAATAACACTGGGTCGTATGTTTTTACTGTGCAGCCTGCACTTCTGAGCCGCAACTGGCGGTGTTGGAGCCCAGGAATAGCTGTTCAGGTGGTAGAAAGATGAACACAGCAGGAGACCTGGATGACACCCAATTACTTAATCAGGCAGAGGAGTGGCAAATTCCTGCGAGATCCAGGCCTGGTTCATTTTCAGGAAAGTAAGCCGGTCAACGTTATCGGAGGATAGTCGCATGCGACGGTCTGTTAGTACACCACCTGCGGCACTAAAGACACGTTCCGATAAGACACTAGCCGCAGGGCAAGCCAGCACCTCCAATGCATACTGGCTTAGCTCTGGCCATGTATCCAGCTTAGAGACCCAAAACTTGAACGGGGAAGAGCCGTCTGGGAGTACAGTAAGAGGGCAAGCCATGTAGTCTGTCACCATCTGACGGAACCGTTGCCTCCTGCTGACTGGAGCCGCCGGTGATGGTGTAGACATTTGGGGCGGGCACACAAAAGTGTGCCAGAGTTGTGCCATACTGGGCTTGCCTTGGGCAGAGGCACTGCTTCTGCTCCCTCTTTGGGCAGAGCCTCCCCCACTGCCTCGACGCACTGAGCTGCTTTGTAAAGCACTAGCAGCACTCCTCTCAGTTGGACAGGAGAAGATGATGGAATTCACCAGTGTGTCGTGGTACTCCCGCAATTTACGCTCCCGGGTCAACGCAGGGATGAGGTTTTGGACGTTGTCCCGGTAGCGAGGATCGAGGAGGGTGAACACCCAATAATCAGGCATGTTGAGAATGTGGTCGATGCGGCGGTCGTTTCTCAGGCACTGCAGCATGAAATCCACCATGTGCTGCAGAGTGCCAACCGGCCCAGAAACGCTGTCCCCTGCTTGAGACATGATCTCTGCCCGCTCGTCATCACCCCACCCTCGCTGTACACACTGACCACTGGACAATTGTGTCGCTCCCTCCTCTGGACGGAGCTCTTCCTCCTCCATTGACTCCTCCTCATCCTCCTCACAAATTGGCCCCTGCGTACCCCTTTGTGAGGAACCACGTGGCGCTGACTCTCCAGAAGCTGATGGAAAAGGTGACTCCTCATCCTCCACCTCTTCCACCACATCATCCCTTAACCCTTGCAAAGTTTGCTGAAGCAGGCAGATAAGGGGGACAGTCATGCTGACTAGTGCATCATCTGCACTTGCCATCCGCGTGGAATAATCAAAAGGACGCAAAACCTGGCAGACGTCCTTCATAGTGGCCCACTCTGTGGTTGTGAAGTCTGATCGGCGCTGACTGCGACTTCTTTGCGCCTGATGCAGCTGGTACTCCATAACTGCTTGCTGCTGCTCACACAACCGCTCCAACATATGTAACGTGGAATTCCACCGGGTAGGTAGGTCACATATGATGCGGTGTTCCGGAAGGCGGAATCGGCGCTGCAGAGCAGCAATGCGGGATCTGGCCAAGCTGGAACGCCGCAAGTGAGCACACTCTAGGCGGACCTTGTGCAGCAGGGCATCAAGATCCGGATAGTCCCTCAGAAAACTCTGCACAACCAAATTGAGCACATGTGCCAGACATGGGATGTGAGTGAGGTTGCCAAGGGCCAAAGCTGCCACCAGATTTCGGCCATTGTCACACACTACCATGCCTGGCTGGAGATTCGCTGGCAGTAACCACACATCGCTCTCCTGCTTTATGGCATTCCAGAGCTCCTGCGCTGTGTGGCTTCGATGCCCCAATGAAACTAGTTTCAAGACGGCCTGCTGACGTTTGGCCACGGCTGTGCTCATGTCGGTCATAGGTAAACGTTCACGGGTCCATGTGGGGGTGGACTGTGACGGATCCTGCAGAGAGGAATCAGAGGAACTGGTGTAAGAGGAGGAGTCGATGCGTACAGACTGGATTCCTGCAATCCTTGGAGTGGGCAGGACACGTCCTGCGCCACTCGCACGATCTGTACCTGGCTCAACAACATTAACCCAATGGGCAGTGAGGGAAACATATCGCCCCTGTCCATGCTGACTGGTCCACGCATCGGTGGTGAGGTGGACCTTGCTACTGACGGCGTTCAGTAGCGCATGTTTTATGTTTGCCTCAACATGCCTGTGCAGGGCAGGGACAGCCTGCCTGCTGAAGTAAAAGCGGCTGGGCACCTTGTACTGTGGGACTGCCAATGCCATCAAGTCACGGAAGCTGTCAGTCTCCACCAGCCTGAACGAGAGCATTTCCAGGGACAACAGTTTGGCAATGCCTGCATTCAGAGCCTGTGCTCGGGGGTGGTTGGCCGAGAATGCCCGCCTTTTCTCCCATGCCTGTACTACCGATGGCTGTAGAGTAGACTGGGAGTGTGAGGATGACTGGGAAGGTGGTGCTGTGGGTGGAATTACACAAGGTCTCTGGGAGGAAGCCAAACCAGCTGTGCGTGAGCTGGAGGAAGAGGCAACACGAGCTGAAGAGGTGGTAGCTGCCGCTGTTGGTTGGCCTACATCTTCAGTGTGTTTCTGTAACTCCACCGCGTGCCTGGTCCGCACATGTTTCCACATATTTGTGGTATTGAGGTTGCTGACATTTTTCCCTCTTTTTACTTTATGATGACACAGCTTGCATTTGACAAAACAAATGTCATCTGCAACTGTGTCAAAAAAGGACCAGGCACTGCAAGTCTTGGGAGCGCCCTTTTTGGCTTTGGAAAGAGACAGGCTCCTAACGGGTGCCAAAGTGGAGGCTACAGGCTCCGCAGTCTTCCCCCTCCCTCTCCCTCTTTGGCCCGTAAGAGGAAGCTCTTCCTCTGAGCTGCTCCCACCACCTTCCTGTTCCTCACGCCACGATGGGTCAAGGACCTCATCATCTCCACTACCCTCTGCCACCAACTGCTCCTCCTGGGTAGTCTCAGCAGCACAGTACGCACGAGAAAGCGGCACCTGAGTTTCATCATCAGATGCGTACTGCGCTGTGGTCACCGGAGGCACTGGCCCACCTGCCTCTTCAGAGTCAGAGAGAAAAAGGTGTTGGGCATCACTGCACACTGCCTCTTCTTCCATTTCTCCAATGCTGCTTGGCTGGCCCCCTGTTTCCAAGCCAAGAGATTCAGAGAACAGAAGTAGAGACGGCTCCTGTCCTGGGCTCTCTGACTGCCTGGCCAATTTGGCAGGTGGTGAAGAGACAGATGGCTGCTCTCCAGTGCTCTGTGCCTGAGAGGATGTGGCACTAACTGAAGTCGATGCCGAGGCGTTAGCTGCCATCCACCCGACAACGGCTTCAATTTGGTCTTCACGCAGCAGCGGTGCACGGCGCTCTCCGACAAAGCTGCGCATGAAGGACTGTTCCCTGCTGAAACTGAGTGACGACGAGTCACCGGCGCCCGCAGCAGGCACAGAATCACCACGTCCTCTCCCTGCTCCTCTCCCTGCTCCGCGCCCACGCCCACGTGCCTTACTCCCTGCCCTCTTCATCTTGGTTGACAGATAAAGATAAGCAGAAAAGTACTAAGGCCTTAGTGTGCTTATTCCTGTAATGCTCCTCCTAACAGGTGTAAGAAACACTAATGTTGTAAATTGTGGACCAAACTTTATTATTTTTCAAATGTGGCCTACACAAGTGTAAGTTGTGTTTGGTGAACTTAACCTTTTTTTTGGTGCAGATCGGGCTACAGAGCTAGTTTAAATCACACGGAGACCGTGCAGACAGCCGTAAACGGCGCTGCAAGGCCAAGAAACCCTCCTCTAGGTTATCCTATATAGTGTTTTTCCACTATTTAGCTGGATACAAGTGGAAAGACACTAATAGGAATTTTTTTTTTCAAATTTTAAACTGGCTGCACTATTTGAAAAAAAGGAAATTGTTTTTCAAGGTATGAGGCAGTAACGCACCCTGAGCTGAATCCAACCGGCTATGGCTGCACACAGACTACAGGGCGAGCTGCGCTCACACAGAGACCGTGCAGACAGCCGTAAACGGCGCTGCAAGGCGCCCAAAAAAACCTCTAGGTTATCCTATGTAGTGTTTTTCCACAATTGAGCTGGAGACTGGTGGAAAGACACTAATAGGAATTTTTTTTTTTTTCAAATTTTAAACAGGCTGCACTATTTGAAAAAAAGGAAAATTTTTCTCAAGGTATGAGCCAGTAACGAACCCTGAGCTGAATCCAACCGGCTATGGCTGCACACAGACTACAGGGCGAGCTGGGCTCACACGGAGACCGTGCAGACAGCCGTAAACGGCGCTGCAAGGCCAAAAAACCCTCCTCTAGGTTATCCTATATAGTGTTTTTCCACTATTTAGCTGGATACGAGTGGAAAGACACTAATAGGAATTTTTTTTTTCAAATTTTAAACAGGCTGCACTATTTGAAAAAAAGGAAAATTTTTCTCAAGGTATGAGCCAGTAACGAACCCTGAGCTGAATCCAACCGGCTATGGCTGCACACAGACTACAGGGCGAGCTGGGCTCACACGGAGACCGTGCAGACAGCCGTAAACGGCGCTGCAAGGCCCAAAAACCCCCCTCTAGGTTATCCTATGTAGTGTTTTTCCACAATAGAGCTGGAGACTGGTGGAAAAACACTAATAGGAAATTTGAGAAAAAATGTGCAGCAGGCTGCACTAAGAGCAAAAAAGAACAACTGTGTGAGGCAGTGTGAACCCCCCCTGAGCTGAATACAACCGGGTATATGGCTGCACACAGACTACAGAGTGAGCTGCACACACACACACAGAGACCTTGCAGAACGCTGTTAAAACAGCGCTGCAAGGCAAGAGCAAGGTGAACAGTGAAGAACACACAGCGTTTTGCTAAATTAGCCTTTGGAAAGGAAAATAAAGCAATTAGCTAGCTCGACTGGCCCTCAGTTAGAACACAGCGTCCTGTCCCTAACTGAAATCACAGCAGAGTGAGCGCAAAATGGCGGCAGCGCTTTTTTATAGTGCAGAGTGACATCATTTCAGCAGCCAATCCCAGCCTTGCCAGTACTTACATGCCCACCATGCTAAACAGGATGTGCCCACACTTTCATTCATTCCTCATTGGCTGCTGCGTTCAATTTGAATTCTGGGAACTTCCGATTCCGGTATCCGATACGCGGGAAGTATCGGAATTCAGTATCGGAATTCCGATACCGCAAATATCGGCCGATACCCGATACTTGCGGTATCGGAATGCTCAACACTACTTCTGACCTTCCCGTTTCTCAAAAGATGTCAGTCATTTGGGTGGTCTGTGATCGCTTTTCTAAGATGGTCCATCTGGTACCCTTGTCTAAATTGCCTTCCTCCTCTGATTTGGTGCCTTTGTTCTTCCAGCATGTGGTTCGTTTGCATGGCATTCCAGAGAATATTGTTTCTGACAGAGGTTCCCAGTTTGTTTCGAGGTTTTGGCGAGCCTTTTGTGGTAGGATGGGCATTGACTTGTCTTTTTCCTCGGCTTTCCATCCTCAGACTAATGGCCAGACCGAACGAACCAATCAGACCTTGGAAACATATCTGAGATGCTTTGTTTATGCTGATCAGGATGACTGGGTGTCCTTTTTGCCTTTGGCTGAGTTCGCCCTTAATAATCGGGCCAGCTCGGCTACCCTGGTTTCACCGTTTTTCTGCAATTCTGGGTTCCATCCTCGTTTCTCTTCAGGACAGGTTGAGTCTTCGGACTGTCCTGGTGTGGATACTGTGGTGGACAGGTTGCAGCAGATTTGGACTCAGATAGTGGACAATTTGACTTTGTCCCAGGAGAAGGCTCAACTTTTCGCTAATCGCAGATGCCGTGTGGGTCCCCGACTTCGTGTTGGGGATTTGGTTTGGTTATCTTCTCGTCATATTCCTATGAAGGTTTCCTCTCCTAAGTTTAAACCTCGTTTTATTGGTCCGCATAGGATTTCTGAGGTTCTTAATCCTGTGTCTTTTCGTCTGACCCACCCAGATTCTTTTTCCATACATAACGTATTCCATAGGTCATTGTTGCGGAGATACGTGGCACCTATGGTTCCATCTGTTGACCCTCCTGCCCCGGTTTTGGTGGAGGGGGAATTGGAGTATATTGTGGAGAAGATTTTGGATTCTCGTGTTTCAAGACCGAAACTCCAGTATCTGGTTAAATGGAAGGGTTATGCTTAGGAAGATAATTCCTGGGTTTTTGCCTCTAATGTCCATGCTCCCGATCTTGTTCGTGCCTTTCATGTGGCTCATCCTGGTCGGCCTGGGGGCTCTGGTGAGGGTTCGGTGACCCCTCCTCAAGGGGGGGGTACTGTTGTGAATTCTGTGGCAGAGTTCACTCCTGTGGTCACAAGTGGTACTTCGGCTGATTCTCTCTGGGAGCTTCCGTTTGTGGAGGAAAGTGGTACTGCAGCTTCTGAGTTTCCTCCCTCAGGTGATCTGGTGAGGTCGTTAGCTGCTTCTCTACTTAACTCCACCTAATGCTTTGATTCATGCTTAGTAACATAGTAACATAGTAACATAGTTAGTAAGGCCGAAAAAAGAAATTTGTCCATCCAGTTCAGCCTATATTCCATCATAATAAATCCCCAGATCTACGTCCTTCTACAGAACCTAATTGTATGATACAATATTGTTCTGCTCCAGGAAGACATCCAGGCCTCTCTTGAACCCCTCGACTGAGTTCGCCATCACCACCTCCTCAGGCAAGCAATTCCAGATTCTCACTGCCCTAACAGTAAAGAATCCTCTTCTATGTTGGTGGAAAAACCTTCTCTCCTCCAGACGCAAAGAATGCCCCCTTGTGCCCGTCACCTTCCTTTGTATAAACGGATCCTCAGCGAGATATTTGTATTGTCCCCTTATATACTTATACATGGTTATTAGATCACCCCTCAGTCGTCTTTTTTCTAGACTAAATAATCCTAATTTCGCTAATCTATCTAGGTATTGTAGTTCTCCCATCCCCTTTATTAATTTTGTTGCCCTCCTTTGTACTCTCTCTAGTTCCATTATATCCTTCCTGAGCACCAGTGCCCAAAACTGGACACAGTACTCCATGTGCGGTCTAACTAGGGATTTGTACAGAGGCAGTATAATGCTCTCATCATGTATATACAGACCTCTTTTAATGCACCCCATGATCCTGTTTGCCTTGGCAGCTGCTGCCTGGCACTGGCTGCTCCAGGTAAGTTTATCATTAACTAGGATCCCCAAGTCCTTCTCCCTGTCAGATTTACCCAGTGGTTTCCCATTCAGTGTGTAATGGTGACATTGATTCCTTCTTCCCATGTGTATAACCTTACATTTATCATTGTTAAACCTCATCTGCCACCTTTCAGCCCAAGTTTCCAACTTATCCAGATCCATCTGTAGCAGAATACTATCTTCTCTTGTATTAACTGTTTTACATAGTTTTGTATCATCTGCAAATATCGATATTTTACTGTGTAAACCTTCTACCAGATCATTAATGAATATGTTGAAGAGAACAGGTCCCAATACTGACCCCTGCGGTACCCCACTGGTCACAGCGACCCTTTAATTAGTTTTTTAGATAAAGTATTTTTCTCCCTATAGTTTTTTAGAGCTTCAATGGTGCCATCCTGCTTTAGTAGTGCAAATGCTTTCTGTTTACTGTTAATTGCCTGTCTTACTTCTTTGTTTAGCCACATTGGGTTTTTCCTATTTCTAGTCCTTTTATTCCCACAAGGTATAAACCGCTTACACTGCCTATTTAGGATGTTCTTAAACATTTCCCATTTATTATCTGTATTCTTATTTCTGAGGATATTGTCCCAGTCTACCAGATTAAGGGCATCTCTAAGCTGGTCAAACTTTGCCTTCCTAAAGTTCAGTGTTTTTGTGACTCCCTGACAAGTCCCCCTAGTGAAAGACAGGTGAAACTGTACAATATTGTGGTCGCTATTTCCTAGATGCCCGACCACCTGCAGATTTGTTATTCTGTCAGGTCTATTAGATAGTATTAGGTCTAAAAGTGCTGCTCCTCTGGTTGGATTCTGCACCAATTGTGAAAGATAATTTTTCTTGGTTATTAGCAGAAACCTGTTGCCTTTATGGGTTTCACAGGTTTCTGTTTCCCAGTTAATATCCGGGTAGTTAAAGTCCCCCATAACCAGGACCTCATTATGGGTTGCAGCTTCATCTATCTGCTTTAGAAGTAGACTTTCCATGCTTTCTGTTATATTTGGGGGTTTGTAACAGACCCCAATGAGAATTTTGTTACCATTTTTCCCTCCATGAATTTCGACCCATATGGACTCGACATCCTCATTTCCTTCGCTAATATCCTCCCTTAAAGTGGACTTTAGACAAGACTTTACATAGAGACAAACCCCTCCTCCTCTCCGATTTTTACGATCCTTTCTAAACAGACTGTAACCCTGTAAGTTAACTGCCCAGTCATAGCGTTCATCTAACCATGTCTCGGTTATTCCCACTATGTCAAAGTTACCTGTAGATATTTCTGCTTCTAGTTCTTCCATCTTGTTTGTCAGGCTTCTGGCGTTTGCGAGCATGCAGTTTAGAGGATTTTGTTTTGTTCCAATCTCCTCGCTGTGGATTGTTTTAGAAATGTTCTTACCTCCCTTCTGAGTATGTTTTCCTGGATCTTCTTTGTTCAAGTCTAATGTTTTTCTTCCCGTCCCCTCTTCTTCTAGTTTAATGCCCTCCTGATGAGTGTAGCGAGTCTTCTGGCGAATGTGTGTTTCCCAGGTTTGTTGAGGTGTAGTCCGTCTCTGGCGAGGAGTCCATCATACAAGTAATTCACACCGTGGTCCAGGAATCCGAATCCTTGTTGTCTGCACCATCGTCTTAGCCAGTTGTTTGCATCAAGGATCCTGTTCCATCTCCTGGTGCCATGCCCGTCTACTGGAAGGATAGAAGAAAAAACTACCTGTGCATCCAGTTCCTTTACTTTCTTCCCCAACTCTTCAAAGTCTTTGCAGATTGTCGGTAGGTCCTTCCTTGCCGTGTCATTGGTGCCAACATGTATCAGAAGAAATGGGTGGACGTCCTTGGAGTTGAAGAGCTTTGGTATCCTATCGGTCACATCCTTGATCATCGCACCTGGAAGGCAGCATACTTCTCTTGCAGTTATGTCCGGTCTGCAGATGGCTGCTTCTGTGCCTCTCAGTAGTGAGTCTCCCACCACCACCACTCTTCGTTGCTTCTTGGCTGTACTTTTTGCTGTCACTTGTTGCTGTGTGCCCTTTTCTTTTTTGCTTGCTGGTATTGCTTCATCCTTAGGTGTGCCATCTTCATCCTCTACAAAGATTTGATATCGGTTCTTCAGTTGTGTGGTTGGTGATTTCTCCATGGTCTTCTTGCTTCTTTTGGTCACATGCTTCCACTCATCTGCTTTTGGAGGTTCTCTGACACTTTTTTCACCTTCTGTGACCAGTAGAGATGCTTCTGTTCTGTCTAGAAAGTCTTCATTCTCTTTGATGAGTTTCAAAGTTGCTATTCTTTCTTCCAGACCCCGCACCTTTTCTTCTAAAAGGGCCACTAGTCTACACTTCTGACAGGTGAAATTTAATTCTTCTTCTGGTCGATCTGTGAACATGTAGCACATGCTGCAGCTCACCATGTAGGTTGTTACATCTGCCATGTTGCTCCTAGATCCTGCTGACATGCTGTGTGTTTTCCTTCTTGTGTAATCTACTCAGCCAAGCTCTCTTGCATTAATGTCCTACAGGCAAAAATTACGGCGCGCGGTTTGGTGATTCTTTCCAAGCAGCTGGTCCCGGCTGTACCCAACTTCCTGTCAATGTTCCAGTGTTGGACTTGTGTTTCTCTGGATCATTCCTGTGGCCTGCTGCTCTGCATAGCTAAGTGCTTCTTTGCTATTTGTTGCTATTTTTTCTGTCCAGCTTGTCTATTTGTTTTGCTGGTAGCTCTGGGACGCAAGGGGTGTACCTCCGTGCCGTTAGTTCGGTACGGAGGGTCTTTTTGCCCCCTTTGCGTGGTTTTCTTTAGGGTTTTGTGTAGACCGCAAAGTTATCTTTCCTATCCTCGTTCTGTCTAGAATATCGGGCCTCACTTTGCTGAATCTATTTCATCCCTACGTTTGTCTTTTCATCTTACTCACAGTCATTATATGTGGGGGGCTGCCTTTTCCTTTGGGGTATTTCTCTGAGGCAAGGTAGGCTTATTTTTCTATCTTCAGGCTAGTTAGTTCCTCAGGCTGTGCCGAGTTGCATAGGGAGCGTTAGGCGCAATCCACAGCTGCCTCTAGTTGTGTTTGGAGAGGATTAGGAATTGCGGTCTACAGAGTTCCCACATCTCAGAGCTCGTTCTGTTATTTTGGGTTGTTGTCAGATCACTGTGTGTGCTCTGATCGCTATGTACATTGTGTTCCTGAATTGCCTATCACAACACCGGAGGATCAACAGAGGGAGCAACGTGTACCACATATTTCCGCAATAAAGATCTATGGAAGACATTATGGATAGCAAAAGAGGCCGGAAGCGCCAATCGAAAAGACACCGGATTAATAATCTCAGAAATCCTATAAGGACCAATAAACCGAGGCTTAAACTTAGGGGAAGAAACCTTCATAGGAACATGACGGGAAGACAACCAGACCAGATCCCCACCCCGAAGCCGGGAACCAACACACCGACGACGGTTAGCAAAACGTTGAGCCTCCTCCTGAGACAACACCAAATTGTCCACCACATGAGCCCAAATCTGCTGCAACCTGTCAACCACAGAATCCACACCAGGACAGTCAGAAGGCTAAACCTGCCCAGAAGAAAAACGAGGATGAAAACCAAAATTACAAAAGAAAGGCAAAACCAAAGTAGCCGAACTAGCCCGATTATTAAGGGCAAACTCGGCCAATGGCAAGAAAGCCACCCAATCATCCTGATCAGCAGACACAAAGCATCTCAAATAATTCTCCAAAGTCTGATTAGTTCGTTCGGTCTGGCCATTTGTCTGAGGATGAAATGCAGAAGAAAAAGACAAATCAATGCCCAGCCTAGCACAAAAGGCCCGCCAAAACCTAGAAACAAACTGGGAACCTCTGTCGGACACAATATTCTCCGGAATACCATGCAAGCGAACCACATGCTGAAAAAACAACGGAACCAAATCTGAAGAGGAAGGCAATTTAGGCAAAGGCACCAAATGAACCATCTTAGAGAACCGATCACAAACAACCCAGATAACAGACATCTTCTGGGAAACTGGAAGATCAGCAATAAAATCCATAGAAATATGCGTCCAGGGCCTCTCAGGGACCGGCAATGGCAAAAGCAACCCACTAGCACGGGAACAACAAGGCTTGGCCCGCGCACAAGTCCCACAGGACTGCACAAAAGAACGCACATCACATGACAAAGAAGGCCACCAAAAGGACCTAGCAACCAAATTTCTGTTACCAAAAATACCAGGATGACCAGCCAACACAGAACAGTGAACCTCAGAAATCACTCTACTAGTCCATCTGTCAGGAACAAACAGTTTCCCCACTGGACAGCGGTCAGGTCTGTCAGCCTGAAATTCCTGAAGGACCTGTCGTAAATCAGGGGAAATGGCAGAAAGGATCACCCCTTCTTTCAGAATGCCGACCGGTTCAAGGACCTCAGGAGAATCAGGCAAAAAACTCCTAAAAAGGGCATCAGCCTTAATATTCTTAGAACCCGGAAGATACGAAACCACGAAATCAAAACGGGAAAAAAATAAGGTCCATCGAGCCTGTCTAGGGTTCAGCCGTTTGGCAGACTCGAGGTAAATCAGATTCTTATGATCGGTCAAGACCATAATACGGTGCTTAGCTCCCTCAAGCCAATGTCGTCACTCCTCAAACGCCCACTTCATAGCCAACAACTCCCGATTGCCGACATCATAATTGCGTTCAGCAGGTGAAAACTTATGGGAAAAGAAGGCACACGGCTTCAACACGGAACCAATAGAATCCCTCTGAGACAAAACGGCTCCTGCCCCAATCTCAGAAGCGTCAATCT
The DNA here is from genome assembly GCF_032444005.1 of Ranitomeya imitator. Taxonomy (NCBI): domain Eukaryota; kingdom Metazoa; phylum Chordata; class Amphibia; order Anura; family Dendrobatidae; genus Ranitomeya; species Ranitomeya imitator. The sequence goes on from NC_091284.1 coordinate 628,722,540, forward strand.
CAACCTGAAACGGAAGTGAAACATCCGGTTGGCGCAACACCGGAGCAGAAGTAAATCGGCGTTTAAGCTCCTGAAAGGCAGAGACAGCTGCAGAGGACCAATTCACCACATCAGCACCTTTCTTAGTCAAATCGGTCAAGGGTTTAACCACGCTGGAGAAGTTAGCAATGAAACGGCGATAAAAATTTGCAAAACCCAAAAATTTCTGAAGGCTCTTCACGGATGTGGGTTGAATCCAATCATGAATGGCCTGAACCTTAACCGGATCCATCTCCATAGATGAGGGAGAAAAAATGAAGCCCAAAAAAGAAACCTTCTGCACCCCAAAGAGACACTTAGATCCTTTCACAAGCAAAGCATTGTCACGAAGGATCTGAAATACCATCCTGACCTGTTCCACATGAGACTCCCAATCATCAGAAAAAATCAAAATATCATCCAAATATACAATCAAGAATTTATCAAGATAAGTCCGAAAGATATCATGCATGAAGGACTGAAAAACAGATGGAGCATTAGAGAGCCCGAATAGCATCACAAGGTATTCAAAATGACCTTCGGGCGTATTAAACGCAGTTTTCCATTCATCACCTTGCTTAATACGAACAAGATTATATGCCCCCCGAAGGTCAATCTTAGTAAACCAACTAGGCCCCTTAATCCTAGCAAACAAATCAGAAAGCAAATGTAAAGGGTATTGAAAATTGACATTGATCTTATTCAAGAGGCGATAATCAATACAGGGTCTCATGGAGCCATCCTTCTTAGCAACAAAAAAAAATCCCGCTCCCAGTGGTGAAGAAGATGGCCGAATATGCCCTTTCTCCAAAGACTCCTTAATATAACTCCGCATGGCGGTATGTTCAGGCACAGACAGATTGAAAAGTCGGCCCTTAGGAAACTTACTGTTAGGGTTGGCGGAACGCACCAAATATATTGTTTATTAAAAGGAATTGGTGCGTTCGCAACCCGGGATCCACCGTGCAGGAAAGTACCTGCTGCTAAATAATGGCGGCTCTATATGGCGGTATATACTAACTCTGTTAGCTTCACAGAGTAACCATGAGAGGTGAGCTCTGTGCCCTGTTAGACTTTCACAGAGGCACAGGCCAACTACCCAGATGTGAGCAGTGAGTGGTCATGCATGCATACTCAATCTCCTCGCCGGAGGAGCCAGCATTCTAGGGGCTTATTTCAGCCGGGTCCCTGAACACATTTATACACAATCTCCTCGCCGGAGGTGCCAGCATTCTAGGGGCTTATTTCAGCCGGGTCCCTGAACACATACAAACACATGACCACATTGGCGCAAAGCATATAGCAAAAGACGATACTAGCGCATGGCCGTGCGGTCATGCGCAGTTTATATAGTTGCAGCACAGGAAGCTGCTACTGAAGTTTTTGCCCTTTCAGGACCTTCCAGAAGGACCAATGGAAAGTGCTGCAGTACCTGAGCACGTTTTGCCCTTTCAGGACCTTCCAGAAGGACCAATAGAATGTACTGCAGCACCTGAGCATGTGACTGAACATGTGGCCCTCGACCTCCAATGGGAGACCCTGCCCTGGGCATGCTCAGTGTGATTAAACAAGGACTTAGTCCCAGAGAGGCTCGCTCGCCGCAGATCAGTGCAGGGTACCATAGGAAAGCCAGAAAAGGCAGTAGTGACCCTATGCACCGAATCAGCCCCAGCGAGACGCTGGGAGCGACGTCTCCGCTGAGCAGAGCCCACTGCGGCCGATACCGAATGGGAGACCGCAGCAGACACGGATCGAGATTCCCCCTGTGCAGCAGAGGAAACTTGACTCCTAACATTACCCCCCCCCTCCTAGGGCCCCCCCCTCCTTGAGCCTCACTACGCTCAAAAGCTGCTATAAGCAGCGGAGCCCGAATGTGCTCCACAGGCTCCCAGGTTCTATCCTCTGGGCCGTGACCCTTCCAGTCCACCAGGTAAAATTTCTTGCCACGTACCACCTTGCACCCCACAATAGCATTCACCTCAAACTCATCCGTGGATGAACCCGATGTCCCAGCAGATGACTCGGAAAACCGGGACAAATGAACGGGCTTTAAGAGGGAAACGTGGAAAGTATCGGTGATACCAAGGCGTGGAGGAATAGCCAAACGGTAGACCACAGGGTTGACCTGTTCCAGAACCTTAAACGGGCCAATGTAGCGAGGAGCAAACTTAGTGGACTCAACTCGCAGCCTGATGTTACGGGCGGAGAGCCACACTAAGTCGCCAGGAGCAAAGACCGGAGCGGGGCGCCGGTGTGTATCAGCCGAAACCCTCATTCTCTCCTTGGAGGCCCGGATGGCATCCTGTGTGCGGTCCCAGATGTCACGTGCCTCCACCGCCCAGTCTGCCACCCTAGAATCGGTGGATGACACGGGCATGGGCACAGGGACACGCGGATGCTGGCCGTAATTAAGGAGAAAAGGAGTTTGACCAGTGGAATCGGCTACGGCGTTGTTCAGGGCAAATTCCGCCCAAGGTAGCAAAGATGCCCAGTCATCCTGCCTAGCAGAGACGAAATGTCGCAAATATGTCACCAGAGTCTGGTTGGTTCTCTCCACCAACCCATTCGTCTCGGGATGGTATGCAGAGGAGAGTTTTAACTCTATGCTGAGTAAACGGCAGAGCTCTCTCCAAAACCGAGATGCGAACTGGGGACCCCGATCGCTGACAATCTTATCAGGCATACCATGCAAACGAAAAACGTGTTTAATGAACAACACCGCCAAGGCCCGTGCTGAGGGTAACCGAGGAAGCGGCACCAAATGCACCATCTTGGAGAAGTGGTCGGTGACAACCCAAATAATGGAGCAGCCACGCGACTTGGGTAGACCCACCACAAAGTCCATCCCGACCATCTCCCAGGGCCTGTCTGCCACCGGTAGAGGGTAAAGCAACCCAGCAGGGCGTTGCCGAGGAGACCGATTCTGGGCGCAAGAAACACACGCCTGAATATAGTCCTTGACATCTCGGGCCATATGCGGCCACCAGTATGTTCTCGCCAGAAGCTCAGATGTCCTCTTGGTCCCAAAATGCCCACCCACTCTTGAGGAGTGAGCCCAAGAGAGAACCTCCGGTCGCAAGTTAGCTGGTACGAAAGTCTTGCCCGGGGGCACAGACTCTAGCGAAACCGGAGCTACAGTTCTCAGGCTCTCAGAAGGGACAATAAGCCGAGGCTCCTCTTCCTCCGATGACACCACGGAGCGGGAGAGAGCGTCAGCACGAACGTTCTTCTCCCCGGAGAGGAAATGGAGAGTAAAATGGAACCGGGAGAAGAGCAGGGACCATCTAGCCTGGCGAGAATTCAGCCGCTGGGCCGTTTGCAGATACACCAAGTTCTTGTGATCAGTGAAGATTTGGAAGGGAAAGCGAGCTCCCTCCAAGAGATGTCTCCACTCCGAAAAAGCCAACTTCATGGCCAGCAACTCCCTGTCCCCGATGGAATAATTTCTCTCCGCTGGTGTGAAGGTCTTGGAGAAGAAGAAGCAAGGATGCTTCCGACCTTGAGCATCCTTTTGGAAAAGGACTGCTCCAGCACCAACGGATGAGGCATCCACCTCCAAGATAAATGGCTTATCAACATCGGGGCGATGTAGGATGGGAGCGCTAGCGAAGTGTGACTTGATCGAGAGAAAGGCTTTGGAGACCTCCTCTGACCACAACTTGGGATTTGCTCCCTTCTTGGTGAGGGCAACCAAGGGAGCTACCAAAGTTGAGAAGTGTGGAATGAACTGGCGATAGTAATTAATGAACCCCATAAAGCGCTGCACCGCTTTAAGAGAATGGGGTTCTTGCCAGTCCATTACAGCCTGTAGCTTGGCAGGATCCATAGCCAAACCCTGGGCAGAGATGATATAACCAAGGAAAGGCAAGGACTCCTGCTCAAACACACACTTCTCCAACTTGGCATAGAGGGAGTTTGCCCGTAAGAGGTCGAAGACTTTGCGAACATCTCTCCGATGGGAGTCAATATCTGGAGAGAAGATGAGAATATCATCCAGATAGACTACGACCGAGGTGGTGAGCATATCCCGGAAGATGTCATTCACAAAGTCTTGGAAAACAGCTGGGGCATGGGGCATTACAGAGCCCGAAGGGCATCACCAGATATTCATAGTGCCCATCCCTGGTGTTAAAAGCCGTCTTCCATTCATCCCCCTCACGGATGCGAATCAGGTTGTAAGCACCCCGCAGATCTAACTTTGTAAATACCCTCGCTCCCCGTAGCCTATCAAACAGCTCAGATATCAGGGGTAGTGGGTACTTGTTCTTAACGGTGATGGCGTTATGACCCCTGTAGTCTATGCATGGACGTAAGTCTCCAGTCTTCTTCTGTACGAAGAAGAACCCTGCCCCTGCCGGTGACACTGACTTCCTAATGAATCCTCTTGCCAGATTCTCCTGGATGTACTGGGACATTGCCTCCGTCTCCGGGAGAGATAACGGATAGACTCGACCCCGGGGAGGCTCAGCACCAGGCAAGAGGTCAATAGGACAGTCATAGGGGCGGTGAGACGGAAGGGTCTCCGCAGCTCTTTTGGAGAACACGTCTGCATAGGGCCAATAGTGCTTGGGGAGAGAGGAAAGATCTGCGGGTACCTGTGTAGTAGCAACCTGAACGCACTCCCTCAGACATCTACCCTCGCAAGATTTACTCCAACCCAAAATTCTCCCAGAGGACCACTCAATATGAGGAGAATGGTAGCGAAGCCATGGTATCCCCAACAGGACCTCATCAATTCCCTCAGGAATGACTAATAGGGAGATTATCTCCTGATGTGATGGAGACACAGATAGCGTGAAAGGAATGGTTTGGTGGGTAATCTGTGAAGGTAGTGTTGACCCATTTACCACTCGGACGGTTACCGGCTGGGCGAGCATCACCAAGGGTATTGCGTGACGCTGGGCAAAAGCGGAAGACATAAAGTTACCCTCTGCCCCAGAATCCACGCATAGCTCGACCATAAGAGTGGATGGGCCTATGGTAATTGTCTCCTTGAAGGACAACTTTGAGGCAAACGTCGCCGTGTCTAGTGTACCTCCTCCAACTGCCACTAGACGCTGACATTTCCCCGACCGCTGAGGACCCTTGGAGGCAAGGTGTCCTGACTGCTGGCAAACATGACGGACCTTATGTGCACGGGCAGACTGAGACTTGGATCCCGCTCGTGTCACCTCTAAGGCCTCATGTGACTCGGATGCCTGGACTGGAGATTCCAAAGGTTTGGCGAAGGTGGGAGCCAGCCGAAACCTCTGCCTACACTGGGCTCGCTCCAACCTCCGCTGTTTAAAACGGAGGTCAATACGAGTAGATACGGCTATGAGCTCCTCCAGTGTGGCGGGAATCTCCCTAGTGGCCAAAGCGTCCTTCACATGGTCAGCCAGCCCCCTCCAAAATACGGGAATGAGGGTTTTATCTGGCCATTCCAACTCAGACGCTAATGTCCGGAAGTGAACAGCAAAATGGCTGACCATGGTTGAACCCTGAGTCAAAGCCAGCAGTTGGAGCGCTGTATCATGGGTGACTTGAGGTCCTAAAAAGACCTGTTTCAGAGTGTCCAGAAACCTAGGAACACTCCGCACCACATGATCGTTGCGCTCCCACAGCGGCGTAGCCCACTCCAACGCTCTGTCCGACAGGAGAGAGATTATGAATCCCACCTTTGCCCGCTCAGTAGGGAAACGTGCAGCCAGAAGCTTGAGGTGTATACCACATTGGCTCACGAAACCCCTACAGGACTTACTGTCCCCAGAGTATCTCTCAGGCAAAGGAAGGTGAGATAGGGTCGGAACAGAGGTGGCAGTGGGTAAAGCTGCTGCAGCCACGCTAGCAGCCTGAACAGCTATTGCGGTAACATCCACCGCCGAGGTTGCACGCTCAAGAGACGCCAACCGGCCCTCCAGCAGCTGGATGTACCCCTGCAATCGCTGTTCATCCGCCATTACTTAGCCAGATCCTGGCGCTAGTATACTGTTAGGGTTGGCGGAACGCACCAAATATATTGTTTATTAAAAGGAATTGGTGCGTTCGCAACCCGGGATCCACAGTGCAGGAAAGTACCTGCTGCTAAATAATGGCGGCTCTATATGGCGGTATATACTAACTCTGTTAGCTTCACAGAGTAACCATGAGAGGTGAGCTCTGTGCCCTGTTAGACTTTCACAGAGGCACAGGCCAACTACCCAGATGTGAGCAGTGAGTGGTCATGCATGCATACTCAATCTCCTCGCCGGAGGAGCCAGCATTCTAGGGGCTTATTTCAGCCGGGTCCCTGAACACATTTATACACAATCTCCTCGCCGGAGGTGCCAGCATTCTAGGGGCTTATTTCAGCCGGGTCCCTGAACACATACAAACACATGACCACATTGGCGCAAAGCATATAGCAAAAGACGATACTAGCGCATGGCCGTGCGGTCATGCGCAGTTTATATAGTTGCAGCACAGGAAGCTGCTACTGAAGTTTTTGCCCTTTCAGGACCTTCCAGAAGGACCAATGGAAAGTGCTGCAGTACCTGAGCACGTTTTGCTCTTTCAGGACCTTCCAGAAGGACCAGTAGAATGTACTGCAGCACCTGAGCATGTGACTGAACATGTGGCCCTCGACCTCCAATGGGAGACCCTGCCCTGGGCATGCTCAGTGTGATTAAACAAGGACTTAGTCCCATAGAGGCTCGCTCGCAGCAGATCAGTGCAGGGTACCATAGGAAAGCCAGAAAAGGCAGTAGTGACCCTATGCACCGAATCAGCCCCAGCGAGACGCTGGGAGCGACGTCTCCGCTGAGCACAGCCCACCGCGGCCGATACCGAATGGGAGACCGCAGCAGACACGGATCGAGATTCCCCCTGTGCAGCAGAGGAAACTCGACTCCTAACACTTACAGCCTGGAATCAAGTCAATAGCACAATCACAGTCCCTGTGCGGTGGAAGGGAACTGGACTTGGGCTCATCAAATACATCCTGAAAATCAGACAAAAACTCTGGAATTTCAGAAGAAGAAGAAGAGGAGATTGACATCAAGCGAACATTAGGGTTGAGCGACCTTGACCTTTTTAGAGTCGAGCCGGGTTTCGCGAAACCCGACTATCTCAAAAGTCGGGTCGAGTGAAATCGGCCGATTATGACGTAAAGTCGGGATCGACCGAAATACGAAACCCAATGCAAGTCAATGGGGCAGCATAGTCGGCAGTGAGTGGGGGCCAGGAAAACACCTAGAGTGCCCATTTTAATGTCAAAACCATCCATTCTTCTTAATGAAGCTTGTCAAGCGTAATTTACCTTATAATAATTGGAAGGCATTTGAAATTGGGGTTCATTTGGCTAAAGTTGTGGTGGGTAGGGCTGGTTCAAGTAATTAGTGGGCCCAGGAAATCTGGACCACGTCACGGCAGTGGAGCAGGGAGAGGTAAGTATTTCAACTTTGCAAGTGCTGTGAACCTGAGCAAGCAGGGGGGGCCCACTCGTTGGCATTGGCACTGGCACAGGGCCCCTCAAAGTACAGCGGTGTGTTTGCACGGCGGGGGCGCCTCCCACCGGCAGCAACACTTTTGCGTACTATGAGAGGCCCTGTGCCAGTGACGTCGCCAACTAGTATTCCTCCCCCCACCTGATGAAGGAACCTGCACTTTCATCTGCACCTTCCTCTTTGTCCCCGTGTAAGGTGGTATGGTATGCGGGAAGAGCAACCTGACTTTCAGCAGGGTCACAATGTTGTTGTGTAGCGTGCACGGGGAATGTTGCGTTATGGGTCAATGTACCAGCAGACTCATCTATCACTGGCTGGGCAATGGGCAGGATGAGGAGGAAACACAGATATAGGCCCAAAGAATAAAGTTGGCTAAATGCAGTTCAAAATTGGTAACACAGGAATAACCAGGGGGCATTGCAGTGGAGGACAACTGGAATGAGAGGCTGACACAGAGAGTAGGCCCAAATCAGTAAGTAGTCGAAATGCAGTTCAAAATTGGCAACCGTAGTAAACAGGCGGCACAGCTTTGTTCAGTGGAGGAGAACAGCAAGGAGTGGCAGACACCGATAGTAGGCCCCAACCCAACTAGTAGGCCAAATGCAGTCTAACATTAACAACTACTTAACGAGCGCCTGAAAACGGAATTTCAGGACAGGAAACCAGGAGAACAGCAAGGAGTGGCAGACACCGATAGTAGGCCCCAAACCAACTAGTACGCCAAATGCAGTTGTTCCGTTTAACCACAATTTAATGAGAGCCTGAAGATAGAAGTTCAGGAAAGGCAACCTGGAGAACACCTTGGAGTGGAACACACCATCTCTCTACACCCCATACCCAATTTGTAGGCCTAATGCAGCGTAGTTTCCAACAACTACTAAACGAGAGCCGGAAGATCGAAGCTCAGGAAAGGCAACCTGGGGAACACCTTGGAGTGGAACACACCATCTCTCTACACCCCATACCCAATTTGTAGGCCTAATGCAGTGTAGTTTCCAAGAACTACTAAACGAGAGCCGGAAGATCGAAGCTCAGGAAAGGCAACCTGGAGAACACCTTGGAGTGGAACACACCATCTCTCCACACCCCATACCCAATTTGTAGGCCTAATGCAGTGTAGTTTCCAAGAACTACTAAACGAGAGCCGGAAGATCGAAGCTCAGGAAAGGCAACCTGGAGAACACCTTGGAGTGGAACACATCATCTCTCTACACCCCATACCCAATTTGTAGGCCTAATGCAGCGTAGTTTCCAACAACTACTAAACGAGAGCATGATGATCGAAGCATTGGCGAGGAAACCTGGGGAACACCTTGGAGTGGAACACACCATCTCTCTACACCCCATACCCAATTTGTAGGCCTAATGCAGCGTAGTTTCCAACAACTACTAAACGAGAGCCGGAAGATCGAAGCTCAGGAAAGGCAACCTGGGGAACACCTTGGAGTGGAACACACCATCTCTCTACACCCCATACCCAATTTGTAGGCCTAATGCAGTGTAGTTTCCAAGAACTACTAAACGAGAGCTGGAAGATCGAAGCTCAGGAAAGGCAACCTGGAGAACACCTTGGAGTGGAACACACCATCTCTCTACACCCCATACCCAATTTGTAGGCCTAATGCAGTGTAGTTTCCAAGAACTACTAAACGAGAGCCGCAAGATCGAAGCTCAGGAAAGGCAACCTGGAGAACACCTTGGAGTGGAACACACCATCTCTCTACACCCCATACCCAATTTGTAGGCCTAATGCAGCGTAGTTTCCAACAACTACTAAACGAGAGCATGATGATCGAAGCATTGGCGAGGAAACCTGGGGAACACCTTGGAGTGGAATACACCATCTCTCTACACCCCATACCCAATTTGTAGGCCTAATGCAGCGTAGTTTCCAACAACTACTAAACGAGAGCCGGAAGATCGAAGCTCAGGAAAGGCAACCTGGGGAACACCTTGGAGTGGAACACACCATCTCTCTACACCCCATACCCAATTTGTAGGCCTAATGCAGTGTAGTTTCCAAGAACTACTAAACGAGAGCCGGAAGATCGAAGCTCAGGAAAGGCAACCTGGAGAACACCTTGGAGTGGAACACACCATCTCTCTACACCCCATACCCAATTTGTAGGCCTAATGCAGCGTAGTTTCCAACAACTACTAAACGAGAGCCGGAAGATCGAAGCTCAGGAAAGGCAACCTGGGGAACACCTTGGAGTGGAACACACCATCTCTCTAAACCCCATACCCAATTTGTAGGCCTAATGCAGTGTAGTTTCCAAGAACTACTAAACGAGAGCCGGAAGATCGAAGCTCAGGAAAGGCAACCTGGAGAACACCTTGGAGTGGAACACACCATCTCTCTACACCCCATACCCAATTTGTAGGCCTAATGCAGCGTAGTTTCCAACAACTACTAAACGAGAGCATGATGATCGAAGCATTGGCGAGGAAACCTGGGGAACACCTTGGAGTGGAACACACCATCTCTCTACACCCCATACCCAATTTGTAGGCCTAATGCAGCGTAGTTTCCAACAATTACTAAACGAGAGCCGGAAGATCGAAGCTCAGGAAAGGCAACCTGGGGAACACCTTGGAGTGGAACACACCATCTCTCTACACCCCATACCCAATTTGTAGGCCTAATGCAGTGTAGTTTCCAAGAACTACTAAACGAGAGCCGGAAGATCGAAGCTCAGGAAAGGCAACCTGGAGAACACCTTGGAGTGGAACACACCATCTCTCTACACCCCATACCCAATTTGTAGGCCTAATGCAGTGTAGTTTCCAAGAACTACTAAACGAGAGCCGCAAGATCGGAGCTCAGGAAAGGCAACCTGGAGAACACCTTGGAGTGGAACACACCATCTCTCTACACCCCATACCCAATTTGTAGGCCTAATGCAGCCTACTTTCCGACAACTACTAAACGAGAGCATGAAGATCGAAGCTCAGGAAAGGCAACCTGGGGAACACCTTGGAGTGTAACAAACCCTCTCTCTACACCACGGAAGGGCTGATTCTTAGGAAAGAAGGCTGTCGGAAAGAAGCAGGGCGCGTCCGAGGGTGATTATATTCTTATTAGGTATATACTCACCCTCGGACGCGCCCTGCTTCTTTATTTGTAATGAATGTTTATTTGCAATGTGGTTTTGACTTACTCTATTTTTTTGGTAAATAATGATTTTATTATTTTCATTGTTTTGCATCTTCTTGGCAATAATATAAAGAAGACGCGACAGGACAACACTCGGTGGATGCCATATCTGTGTTTTAAATTGAAAAAAACTTTCAGTTAACTACTTGCAGGAGAAAGTTATTGTAGCTGGTGGCCATTTTTAGTACTGTACCAGATTTTTGTTGTATGTGTTTGTTTTTAATGTTAAAATGTCTGCATTTGATATCTCTCCAGTATTTTCTTTTTTATAAGCAAAATACTTATTTTTATATTTTCTGATGTTGGTTCCAGGGGTACACGGGCAGCAGTGGTGTGGTCAGTGGAGGCCTAGTGGAAGGAGTGACCGCAGACAGGCATCGAAGGCCTAAAATAATAACACATGGCTGTAGGCAATTTTAAATTGGTTCCAGGGGTACACGGGCAGCAGTGGTGTGGTCAGTGGAGGCCTAGTGGAAGGAGTGACCGCAGACAGGCATCGAAGGCCTAAAGTAAAAAAATTGGGCTGGCTGTAGGCAATTTTAAATTGGTTCCAGGGGTACACGGGCAGCAGTGGTGTGGTCAGTGGAGGCCTAGTGGAAGGAGTGACCGCAGACAGGCATCGAAGGCCTAAAATAATAACACATGGCTGTAGGCAATTTTAAATTGGTTCCAGGGGTACACGGGCAGCAGTGGTGTGGTCAGTGGAGGCATATTGTAAGGAGTGACCGCAGACAGGCATCGAAGGCCTAAAATAATAACACATGGCTGTAGGCAATTTTAAATTGGTTCCAGGGGTACACGGGCAGCAGTGGTGTGGTCAGTGGAGGCCTAGTGGAAGGAGTGACCGCAGACAGGCATCGAAGGCCTAAAATAATAACACATGGCTGTAGGCAATTTTAAATTGGTTCCAGGGGTACACGGGCAGCAGTGGTGTGGTCAGTGGAGGCATATTGTAAGGAGTGACCGCAGACAGGCATCGAAGGCCTAAAGTAAAAAAATTGGGCTGGCTGTAGGCAATTTTAAATTGGTTCCAGGGGTACACGGGCAGCAGTGGTGTGGTCAGTGGAGGCCTAGTGGAAGGAGTGACCGCAGACAGGCATCGAAGGCCTAAAATAATAACACATGGCTGTAGGCAATTTTAAATTGGTTCCAGGGGTACACGGGCAGCAGTGGCCTGGTCAGTGTAGTAGTAGTAGAAAGAACGGACCGCAGACAGGCATCGAAGGCCTAAAATAATAACACATGGCTGTAGGCAATTTTAAATTGGTTCCAGGGGTACACGGGCAGCAGTGGTGTGGTCAGTGGAGGCATATTGTAAGGAGTGACCGCAGACAGGCATCGAAGGCCTAAAGTAAAAAAATTGGGCTGGCTGTAGGCAATTTTAAATTGGTTCCAGGGGTACACGGGCAGCAGTGGTGTGGTCAGTGGAGGCCTAGTGGAAGGAGTGACCGCAGACAGGCATCGAAGGCCTAAAATAATAACACATGGCTGTAGGCAATTTTAAATTGGTTCCAGGGGTACACGGGCAGCAGTGGCCTGGTCAGTGTAGTAGTAGTAGAAAGAACGGACCGCAGACAGGCATCGAAGGCCTAAAATAATAACACATGGCTGTAGGCAATTTTAAATTGGTTCCAGGGGTACACGGGCAGCAGTGGTGTGGTCAGTGGAGGCATATTGTAAGGAGTGACCGCAGACAGGCATCGAAGGCCTAAAATAATAACACATGGCTGTAGGCAATTTTAAATTGGTTCCAGGGGTACACGGGCAGCAGTGGTGTGGTCAGTGGAGGCCTAGTGGAAGGAGTGACCGCAGACAGGCATCGAAGGCCTAAAATAATAACACATGGCTGTAGGCAATTTTAAATTGGTTCCAGGGGTACACGGGCAGCAGTGGCCTGGTCAGTGTAGTAGTAGTAGAAAGAATGGACCACAGACAGGCATCGAAGGCCTAAAATAAAAAAATTGGGCTGGCTGTAGGCAATTTTAAATTGGTTCCAGGGGTACACGGGCAGCAGTGGTGTGGTCAGTGGAGGCATAGTGGAAGGAGTGACCGCAGACAGGCTTCGAAGGCCTAACATAACAAAAATGTCAATACAATGGTATTGTCAGTGGCAGGCATTGAAGGATGTCAGCGCATAGACTAAACATTGTTGGAGCTGTGAGATAATTTTGCAAGTGGTAGAGCACTGTTTGTGCTGGGGGGGGGGAACTGTCTTGTTGCCGGCGGTACAGGCCCAGGGCCCCTCATATTACAACGGTGTGTCTGACGTTGGGTGCGCACCACCACCGCCAGAGACACTTTATTGTTCTAGGAGGGACCCAGTGGCAGTGCCGTCGACCAAAAGCGGGCACACCCACCTCTTCAGACAAACAGCACTCTCACGGGTGCTGTCGCCAAGTGTCGATACCACGGCCCCGTGTGGGGAGTTTGGCCATTTAGTGAGGTGTAAACATGTCGTATGCTGGACAATCAGGTGCAGAAAATTACGAGATTGGAAAAGGCATTCAGAATAGTCCACAGGCAAGACCTTTTCATAGGAAAGCTAGGTGTCAGCCGGGCAAGGTGGGGCAAAAGATTTCGAAATCCAGTTGTGGTTCATTTTAATGAAGGTTAGATCATCTACATTTTGGGTAGCCAGACGAGTCCTTTTTTCTGTTAGTATTGAACCTGCAGCACTGAATACTCTTTCTGATAGGACACTAGCTGCCGGGCAAGCAAGCTCCTGCAATGCATATTCTGCCAATTCTGGCCAGGTGTCTAATTTTGATGCCCAGTAATCAAATGGGAATGACGGTTGAGGGAGAACATCGATAAGGGATGAAAAATAGTTTGTAACCATACTGGACAAATGTTGTCTCCTGTCACTTTGAATTGATGCTGCAGTACCTGTCCTGTCTGCGGTCATAGCAAAATCACTCCACAACCTGGTCAGAAAACCCCTCTGGCCAATGCCACTTCTGATTTCTGCCCCTCTAACTCCTCTGGTCTGCTGGCCCCTGCAGCTCGTGTGAGAACGATCACGGGCGCTGTGTGCAGGGAATGCCAGAAGCAAACGGTCAACAAGAGTTGATTGTTTGGTTGCTAATATTAGTTCCAAGTTCTCATGTGGCATTATATTTTGCAATTTGCCTTTATAGCGAGGATCAAGGAGGCAGGCCAACCAGTAATCGTCATCGTTCATCATTTTAGTTATGCGTGTGTCCCTTTTGAGGATACGTAAGGCATAATCCGCCATGTGGGCCAAAGTTCCAGTTCTCAAATCTGCGGTTGTGCTTGGTTGAGGGGCAGTTTCAGGCAAATCCACGTCACTTGTGTCCCTCCAAAAACCAGAACCCGGCCTTGCCGCGCCACCAATTTCCAGTGGCCCCGGAAAAGCTTCCTCATTAAAAATATAATCATCCCCATCATCCTCCTCGTCCTCCTCCTCCTCTTCGCCCGCTAACTCGTCCTGTACACTGCCCTGGCCAGACAATGGCTGACTGTCATCAAGGCCTTCCTCTTCCTCAGCTGCAGACGCCTGATCCTTTATGTGCATCAAACTTTGCATCAGCAGACGCATTAGGGGGATGCTCATGCTTATTATGGCGTTGTCTGCACTAACCAGCCGTGTGCATTCCTCAAAACACTGAAGGACTTGACACATGTCTTGAATCTTCGACCACTGCACACCTGACAACTCCATGTCTGCCATCCTACTGCCTGCCCGTGTATGTGTATCCTCCCACAAAAACATAACAGCCCGCCTCTGTTCGCACAGTCTCTGAAGCATGTGCAGTGTTGAGTTCCACCTTGTTGCAACGTCTATGATTAGGCGATGCTGGGGAAGGTTCAAAGAACGCTGATAGGTCTGCATACGGCTGGAGTGTACGGGCGAACGGCGGATATGTGAGCAAAGTCCACGCACTTTGAGGAGCAGGTCGGATAACCCCGGATAACTTTTCAGGAAGCACTGCACCACCAGGTTTAAGGTGTGAGCCAGGCAAGGAATGTGTTTCAGTTGGGAAAGGGAGATGGCAGCCATGAAATTCCTTCCGTTATCACTCACTACCTTGCCTGCCTCAAGATCTACAGTGCCCAGCCACGACTGCGTTTCTTTCTGCAAGAACTCGGACAGAACTTCCGCGGTGTGTCTGTTGTCGCCCAAACACTTCATAGCCAATACAGCCTGCTGACGTTTGCCTGTAGCTGCCCCATTATGGGAGACCTGGTGTGCAACAGTGGCAGCTGCGGATGGAGTGGTTGTGCGACTGCGGTCTGTGGATGGGCTCTCGCTTCTGCAGGAGGACGAAGAGGAGGAGGAGGGGGTGCGAACGGCTACAGCCAACTGTTTCCTAGACCGTGGGCTAGGCAGAACTGTCCCAAACTTGCTGTCCCCTGTGGACCCTGCATCCACCACATTTACCCAGTGTGCCGTGATGGACACGTAACGTCCCTGGCCATGCCTACTGGTCCATGCATCTGTTGTCAGGTGCACCTTTGTGCTCACAGATTGCCTGAGTGCATGGACGATGCGCTCTTTAACATGCTGGTGGAGGGCTGGGATGGCTTTTCTGGAAAAAAAGTGTCGACTGGGTAGCTCGTAGCGTGGTACAGCGTAGTCCATCAGGGCTTTGAAAGCTTCGCTTTCAACTAACCGGTAGGGCATCATCTCTAACGAGATTAGTCTAGCTATGTGTGCGTTCAAACCCTGTGTACACGGATGCGAGGCTAAGTACTTCCTTTTTCTAACCATAGTCTCATGTAGGGTGAGCTGGACTGGAGAGCTGGAGATCGTGGAACTAGCGGGGGTGCCGGTGGACATGGCAGACTGAGAGACGGTGGGAGATGGTATTGTTGCCGCCGGTGCCCTAGATGCAGTGTTTCCTACTACGAAACTGGTGATTCCCTGACCCTGACTGCTTTGGCCTGGCAAAGAAACCTGCACAGATACTGCAGGTGGTGCGGAAAATGGTGGCCCTACACTGCCGGAAGGGATGTTGCGTTGCTGACTAGCTTCATTGGCCGAGGGTGCTACAACCTTAAGGGACGTTTGGTAGTTAGTCCAGGCTTGCAAATGCATGGTGGTTAAATGTCTATGCATGCAACTTGTATTGAGACTTTTCAGATTCTGTCCTCTGCTTAAGGTAGTTGAACATTTTTGACAGATGACTTTGCGCTGATCAATTGGATGTTGTTTAAAAAAATGCCAGACTGCACTCTTTCTAGCATCGGATACCTTTTCAGGCATTGCAGACTGAACTTTAACCGGATGGCCACGCTGTCCTCCAACAGGTTTTGGCTTTGCCACGCGTTTTGGGCAAGATACGGGCCCGGCAGATGGAACCTGTTGCGATGTTGATGCCTGCTGCGGCCCCTCCTCCTCCGCTTCAGAACTGCTGCCGCCTGCACCCTGTTCCCCCAATGGCTGCCAATCGGGGTCAATAACTGGGTCATCGATTACCTCTTCTTGTAGCTCGTGTGCAACTTCGTCTGTGTCACCGTGTCGGTCGGTGGTATAGCGTTCGTGATGGGGCAACATAGTCTCATCAGGGTCTGATTCTCGATCATTACCCTGCGAGGGCAATGTTGTGGTCTGAGTCAAAGGACCAGCATAGTAGTCTGGCTGTGGCTGTGCATCAGTGCACTCCATGTCAGATTCAACTTGTAATGGGCATGGACTGTTAACTGCTTCACTTTCTAAGCCAGGGACGGTATGTGTAAAGAGCTCCATGGAGTAACCCGTTGTGTCGCCTGCTGCATTCTTCTCTGTTGTTGTTTTTGCTGAAGAGGACAAGGAAGCGACTTGTCCCCGACCGTGAACATCCACTAACGACACGCTGCTTTGACATTTACCAGTTTCACGAGAGGAGGCAAAAGAGCTAGAGGCTGAGTCAGCAAGATAAGCCAAAACTTGCTCTTGCTGCTCCGGCTTTAAAAGCGGTTTTCCTACTCCCAGAAAAGGGAGCGTTCGAGGCCTTGTGTAGCCAGACGACGAACCTGGCTCCACAGCTCCAGACTTAGGTGCAATATTTTTTTTCCCACGACCAGCTGATGCTCCACCACTACCACTACCCTCATTACCAGCTGACAATGAACGCCCCCGGCCACGACCTCTTCCACCAGACTTCCTCATTGTTTTAAAAACGTAAACAAACTAACGGTATTTGTTGCTGTCACACAAATTACACGGTGAGCTATAACTTCAGTATGATTTAGCTACCCCTTTACAGGTGAGTGAGACCACAACGAAAATCAGGCACAATGTTACACACTCTGTTGTTGGTGGCAACAAAAGAGAGAGATGCCACACACGCAGGACTGTCACTGAAGCACAAATGTAAATATTAATCTCCCACTGATTTGATTTTTTTTTTTTTCAGGGAGACTTTAGGAAAAAAAAATAATAGAATAAAATGATTTTTTCAGGAAGAATTTAGAAACCAAATAAAATAAAATGATTTTTTCAGGGGGAATTTAGAAAACAAATAAAACAAAAAAAGACTTTCTATGGCCCACTGAGTGAGAGATGACGCACACAGGAGTCAGGAGTGGCACACAAGCCCAGAGGCCAATATTTATCTCCCACTGATTGATGTAGTGATTTTTTCAGGTAGATTTTGGAACCCAAATCAAGCTAAAAAAATAATAGGCTTTCTATGGCCCACAATTGGAGAGAGAGAGAGAGATGGCACACCCAGGAGTCAAGACTGGCACACAAGCAGAAAGGGCAATATTAATCTCCCACTGATTTGTTTTTTTGTTTTTTTTCAGGGAGACTTTAGGGAAAAAAATAATAGAATAAAATGATTTTTTCAGGAAGAATTTAGAAACCAAATAAAATAAAATGATTTTTTCAGGGAGAATTTAGAAAACAAATAAAACAAAAAAAGGCTTTCTGTGGCCCACTGAGTGAGAGATGACGCACACAGGAGTCAGGAGTGGCACACAAGCCCAGAGGCCAATATTTATCTCCCACTGATTGATGTAGTGATTTTTTCAGGTAGAGTTTGGAACCCAAATCAAGCTAAAAAAATAATAGGCTTTCTATGGCCCACAATTGGAGAGAGAGAGAGAGAGAGATGGCACACCCAGGAGTCAAGACTGGCACACAAGCAGAAAGGGCAATATTAATCTCCCACTGATTTGTTTTTTTTTTTTTTTTTCAGGGAGACTTTAGGAAAAAAAATAATAGAATAAATGATTTTTTCAGGAAGAATTTAGAAACCAAATAAAATAAAATGATTTTTTCAGGGAGAATTTAGAAAACAAATAAAACAAAAAAAGGCTTTCTATGGCCCACTGAGTGAGAGATGACGCACACAGGAGTCAGGAGTGGCACACAAGCCCAGAGGCCAATATTTATCTCCCACTGATTGATGTAGTGATTTTTTCAGGTAGACTTTGGAACCCAAATCAAGCTAAAAAAATAATAGGCTTTCTATGGCCCACAATTGGAGAGAGAGAGAGAGATGGCACACCCAGGAGTCAAGACTGGCACACAAGCAAAAAGGGCAATATTAATCTCTCACCGATTTGTTTTTTTTTTGTTTTTTTTCAGGGAGACTTTAGGAAAAAAAAATAATAGAATAAAATGATTTTTTCAGGAAGAATTTAGAAACCAAATAAAATAAAATGATTTTTTCAGGGAGAATTTAGAAAACAAATAAAACAAAAAAAGGCTTTCTATGGCCCACTGAGTGAGAGATGACGCACACAGGAGTCAGGAGTGGCACACAAGCCCAGAGGCCAATATTTATCTCCCACTGATTGATGTAGTGATTTTTTCAGGTAGATTTTGGAACCCAAATCATGCTAAAAAAATAATAGGCTTTCTATGGCACACAATTGGAGAGAGAGAGAGAGAGAGATGGCACACCCAGGAGTCAAGACTGGCACACAAGCAGAAAGGGCAATATTAATCTCCCACTGATTTGTTTTTTTTTTTTTTTTCAGGGAGACTTTAGGAAAAAAAAATAATAGAATAAAATGATTTTTTCAGGAAGAATTTAGAAACCAAATAAAATAAAATGATTTTTTCAGGGAGAATTTAGAAAACAAATAAAACAAAAAAAGGCTTTCTATGGCCCACTGAGTGAGAGATGACGCACACAGGAGTCAGGAGTGGCACACAAGTCCAGAGGCCAATATTTATCTCCCACTGATTGATGTAGTGATTTTTTCAGGTAGATTTTGGAACCCAAATCAAGCTAAAAAAATAATAGGCTTTCTATGGCCCACAATTGGAGAGAGAGAGAGATGGCACACCCAGGAGTCAAGACTGGCACACAAGCAGAAAGGGCAATATTAATCTCCCACTGATTTGTTTTTGTTTTTTGTTTTTCAGGGAGACTTTAGGAAAAAAAATAATAGAATAAAATGATTTTTTCAGGAAGAATTTAGAAACCAAATAAAATAAAATGATTTTTTCAGGGAGAATTTAGAAAACAAATAAAACAAAAAAAGGCTTTCTATGGCCCACTGAGTGAGAGATGACGCACACAGGAGTCAGGAGTGGCACACAAGCCCAGAGGCCAATATTTATCTCCCACTGATTGATGTAGTGATTTTTTCAGGTAGATTTTGGAACCCAAATCAAGCTAAAAAAATAATAGGCTTTCTATGGCCCACAATTGGAGAGAGAGAGAGAGAGAGAGAGAGAGATGGCACACCCAGAAGTCAAGACTGGCACACAAGCAGAAAGGGCAATATTAATCTCCCACTGATTTGTTTTTTTTGTTTTTTTCAGGGAGACTTTAGGAAAAAAAAATAATAGAATAAAATGATTTTTTCAGGAAGAATTTAGAAACCAAATAAAATAAAATGATTTTTTCAGGGAGAATTTAGAAAACAAATAACACAAAAAAAGGCTTTCTATGGCCCACTGAGTGAGAGATGACGCACACAGGAGTCAGGAGTGGCACACAAGCCCAGAGGCCAATATTTATCTCCCACTGATTGATGTAGTGATTTTTTCAGGTAGATTTTGGAACCCAAATCAAGCTAAAAAAATAATAGGCTTTCTATGGCCCACAATTGGAGAGAGAGAGAGAGAGAGATGGCACACCCAGGAGTCAAGACTGGCACACAAGCAGAAAGGGCAATATTAATCTCCCACTGATTTGTTTTTTTTTTTTTTTTTCAGGGAGACTTTAGGAAAAAAAAATAATAGAATAAAATGATTTTTTCAGGAAGAATTTAGAAACCAAATAAAATAAAATGATTTTTTCAGGGAGAATTTAGAAAACAAATAAAACAAAAAAAGGATTTCTATGGCCCACTGAGTGAGAGATGACGCACACAGGAGTCAGGAGTGGCACACAAGCCCAGAGGCCAATATTTATCTCCCACTTTTTTTTTTGTTCCAGGGAAAATTTATAAACCCAATAAAAAAAATTATAAATAGGCTTTCTATGGCCCACTATCTGAGAGAGAGAGAGAGATGGCACGCTTAGGACTGGCACACAAGCCCAAAGGCCAATATTAATCTCCCTTTTTTTTTTCAGGGAGAATTTATAAAACCAAAAAAAAAAAAATAAATAGGCTTTCTATGGCCCACTATTTGTGAGAGAGATGGCACGCTCAGGACTGGCACACAAGCCCAGAGGCCAATATTAATCTCCCACTTTTTTATTTTTTTTTCCAGGGAAAATTTATAAACCCAATAAAAAAAATAATAAATAGGCTTTCTATGGCCCACTATCTGAGAGAGAGAGATGGCACGCTTAGGACTGGCACACAAGCCCAAATGCCAATATTAATCTCCCACTGATTGATTTATTGATTTTTTCAGGTAGAATTTAGAACCCAAATAAAGAAAAAAAAAAAATGGGCTTTCTATGGCCCACTGAGTGAGTGATGATGCACACAGGAGTCAGGAGTGGCACACAAGCCCTGAGGCCAATATTTTTCTCCCACTGATTGATGTAGTGATTTTTTCAGGTACATTTTAGAACCCAAATCAAGCAAAAAAATAAATAGGCTTTCTATGGCCCACTATTTGTGAGAGAGATGGCACGCTCAGGACTGGCACACAAGCCCAGAGGCCAATATTAATCTCCCACTTTTTTTTTTTTGGTTCCAGGGAAAATTTATAAACCCAATAAAAAAAATAATAAATAGGCTTTCTATGGCCCACTATCTGAGAGAGAGAGATGGCACGCTTAGGACTGGCACACAAGCCCAAAGGCCAATATTAATCTCCAACTGATTGATTTATTGATTTTTTCAGGTAGAATTTAGAACCCAAATAAAGCAAAAAAAAAAAAAAAAGGGCTTTCTATGGCCCATTGAGTGAGTGATGATGCACACAGGAGTCAGGAGTGGCACACAAGCCCTGAGGCCAATATTTTTCTCCCACTGATTGATGTAGTGATTTTTTCAGGTAGATTTTAGAACCAAAATCAAGCAAAAAAATAAATAGGCTTTCTATTGCCCACTGAGTGAGAGATGGCACACACAGGGATGGCACTCTAGCAGAAATGTCAATCTTAATCTCCCACAAAAAAAAAACAAAACAGGGAGTGTCCTTCAATTACTATCTCCCTGCAGTAATCTCAGCCAGGTATGGCAGGCAGCAATAAGGAGTAGACTCATGCACAAATTAAATAAAAAGTGTGTACAAACAAAAAAGATAGCTGTGCAGAAAGGAAGGAACAAGAGGATTTGTGCTTTGAAAAAAGCAGTTGGTTTGCACAGCGGCGTACACACAGCAATGCAGCTATCAGGGAGCCTTCTAGGGCAGCCCAATGAGCTACAGCGCTGAGGGGAAAAAAAAAAAAAATTTAGCTTCCACTGTCCCTGCACACCGAAGGTGGTGTTGGGCAGTGGAAATTGCTACAGCACAAGCGGTTTGGTGGTTAATGGACCCTGCCTAACGCTATCCCTGCTTCTGACGAAGCGGCAGCAACCTCTCCCTAAGCTCAGATCAGCAGCAGTAACATGGCGGTCGGCGGGAACGCCCCTTTATAGCCCCTGTGACGCCGCAGACAGCAAGCCAATCACTGCAATGCCCTTCTCTAAGATGGTGGGGACCAGGACCTATGTCATCACGCTGCCCACACTCTGCGTTTACCTTCATTGGCTGAGAAATGGCGCTTTTTGCGTCATTGAAACGCGACTTTGGCGCGAAAGTCGCGTACCGCATGGCCGACCCCGCACAGGGGTCGGATCGGGTTTCATGAAACCCGACTTTGCCAAAAGTCGGCGACTTTTGAAAATGAACGACCCGTTTCGCTCAACCCTAGCGAACATCATTATGAACCCCCTGACAACCCCAACTAGTCACAGACATAGACTTCCAATCCAACACAGGATTATGTACCTGCAACCATGGAAAACCCAGCACAATAGCATCATGCAAATTATGCAACACCAGAAATCGACAATCTTCCTGATGGGCTGGCGCCATGCACATGGTCACCTGTGTCCAAAACTGGGGCTTATTTTTAGCCAAAGGTGTAGCATCAATGCCCCTTAACCCCTTAAGCCCCGAGGGTGGTTTGCACGTTAATGACCGGGCCAATTTTTACAATTCTGACCACTGTCCATTTATGAGGTTATAACTCTGGAACGCTTCAACAGATCCCAGTGATTCTGACATTGTTTTCTTGGGACATATTGTACTTCATGATAGTGGTAAAAATTCTTTGATAGTACCTGCGTTTGTTTGTGAAAAAAACGGAAATTTGGCGAAAATTATGAAAAATTGGCAATTTTCCAACTTTGAATTTTTATGCAATTAAATCACAGAGATATGTCACACAAAATACTTAATAAGTAACATTTCCCACATGTCTACTTTACATCAGCACTATTTTGGAACCAAAATTTTTTTTTGTTAGGGAGTTATAAGGGTTAAAAGTTGACCAGCAATTTCTCATTTTTACAACACCATTTTTTTTAGGGACCACATCTCATTTGAAGTCATTTTGAGGGGTCTATATGATAGAAAATACCCAAGTGTGACACCATTCTAAAAACTGCACCCCTCAAGGTGCTCAAATCCATATTCAAGAAGTTTATTAACCCTTCTGGTGCTTCACAGGAATTTTTGAAATGTTTAAATAAAAATGAACATTTAACTTTTTTTCACAAAAAATTTTCTTCAGCTCCAATTTGTTTTATTTTACCAAGGGTAACAGGAGAAAATGGACCCCAAAAGTTGTTGTACAATTTGTCCTTAGTACACCAATACCCAATATGTGGGGTTAAACTACTGTTTAGGCGCATGACAGAGCTCGGAAGCAAAGGAGCGCCATTTGACTTTTCAATGCAAAATTGACTGGAATCGAGATGGGACACCATGTTGCGTTTGGAGAGCCCCTGATGTGCCTAAACATTGAAACCCCCCACAAGTGACACCATTTTGGAAAGTAGACCCCCTAAGGAACTTATCTAGAGGTGTGGTGAGCACTTTGGCCCACCAAGTGCTTCACAGAAGTTTATAATGCAGAACCGTAAAAATAAAAAATCATATTTTTTCACAAAAATTATATTTTTCGCCCCCAATTTTTTATTTTCCCAAGGGTAAGAGAAGAAATTGGACCACAACAGTTGTTGTACAATTTGTCCTGAGTACGCTCATACCCCATATGTGGGGGTAAACCACTGTTTGGGTGAATGGGAGAGCTCGGAAGGGAAGGAGCGCCGTTTGACTTTTCAATGCAAAATTGGCCGAAATTGAGATGGGACACCATGTTGTGTTTGGAGAGCCACTGATGTGCCTAAACATTGAAACCCCCCACAAGTGACACCATTTTGGAAAGTAGACCCCCTAAGGAACTTATCTAGAGGTGGGGTGAGCACTTTGACCCACCAAGTGTTTCACAGAAGTTTATAATGCAGAGCCGTAAAAATAAAACAAAATTTTTTTCCCACAAAAATTATGTTTTGGCCCCCAGTTTTGTATTTTCCCGAGGGTAAGAAGAGAAATTCGACCCCAAAAGTTGTTGTCCAATTTGTCCTGCGTGTGCTGATACCCCATATGTGGGGGGGAACCACTGTTTGGCCGCATGGGAGGGCTCGGAAGGGAAGGAGCGCCATTTGGAATGCAGACTTAGATGGAATGGTCTGCAGGTGTCGCATTGCGTTTGCAGAGCCCCTAATGTAACTAAACAGTAGAAACTCCCCACAAGTGACCCCATATTGGAAAGTAGACCCCCTAAGGAACTCATTTAGATGTGTTGTGAGAGCTTTGAACCCCCAAGTGTTTCACTACAATTTGTAACGCAGAGCCGTGAAAAAAAAAATAAAATTTTCCCCAAAAAATTATTTTTTAGCCACCAGTTGTGTATTTTTTCCGAGGGTAAGAGGAGAAATTCGACCCCAAAAGTTGTTGTCCAATTTGTCCTGAGTGCGCTGATACCCCATATGTGGGGGGGAACCACTGTTTGGCCGCATGGGAGGGCTCGGAAGGGAATGAGCGCCATTTGGAATGCACACTTAGATGGAATGGTCTGCAGGTGTCACATTGCGTTTGCAGAGCCCCTAATGTACCTAAACAGTAGATACCCCCCACAAGTGACCGCATATTGGAAACTAGACCCCCCAGGGAACTCATCTAGATGTGTTGTGAGAACTTTGAACCCCCAAGTGTTTCACTACAGTTTATAACGCAGAGCCTTGAAAATAAAAAATCTTTTTTTTCCCACAAAAAATATTTTTTAGCCCCCAGTTTTGTATTTTCCCAAGGGTAACAGGAGAAATTGGATCCCAAAAGTTGTTGTCCTATTTGTCCTGAGTACGCTGATACCCCATATGTTGGGGTAAACCCCTGTTTGGGCACACAGGAGAGCTCGGAAGGGAAGGAGCACTGTTTTACTTTTTCAACGCAGAATTGACTGGAATTGAGATCGGACGCCATGTCGCATTTCGAGAGCCCCTGATGTGCCTAAACAGTGGAAACCCCTCAATTATAACTGAAACCCTAATCCAAACGCACTCCTAACCCTAATCCCAACAGTAACCCTAACCACACCTCTAACCCTGACACACCCCTAACCCTAATCCCAACCCTATTTCCAACTGTAAATGTAATCTAAACCCTAACCGTAACTTTAGCCCCAACCCTAACCTTAACTTTAGCCCCAACCCTAACTGTGGCCCCAACCCTAAACCTAGCCCTATAACCTTGCCCTAACCCTAACCCTAACCCTAGCCCTAACCCTAGCCCTAGCCCTAACCCTAGCCCTAACCCTAGCCCTAACCCTAACCCTAATGGGAAAATGGAAATAAATACATTTTTTTAATTTTTCCCTAACTAAGGGGGTGATGAAGGGGGGTTTGATTTACTTTTATAGCGTTTTTTAGCGGATTTTTATGATTGGCAGCCGTCACACACTGAAAGACGCTTTTCATTGCAAAAAATATTTTTTGCGTTACCACATTTTGAGAGCTATAATTTTTCCATATTTTGGTCCACAGAGTCATGTGAGGTCTTGTTTTTTGCAGGACGAGTTGACGTTTTTATTGGTAACATTTTCGGGCATGTGACATTTTTAGATCGCTTTTTATTACGATTTTTGTGAGGCAGAATGACCAAAAAACAGCTATTCATTAAATTTTTTGGGGTGAGGCGTTTATACCGTTCCACGTTTGGTAAAATTGATAAAGCAGTTTTATTCTTCGGGTCAGTACGATTACAGCGATACCTCATTTAAATCATTTTTTATGTTTTGGCGCTTTTATACGATAAAATCTATTTTATAGAAAAAATAATTTTTTTTGCATCGCTTTATTCTCAGGACTATAACTTTTTTATTTTTTCGCTGATTATGCTGTATGGCAGCTCATTTTTTGCGGGACAAGATGACGCTTTCAGCGGTACCATGGTTATTTATATCTGTCTTTTTCATCGCGTGTTATTCCACTTTTTGTTCGGCGGTATGATAATAAAGCGTTGTTTTTTGCCTCGTTTTTTTTTTTTCTTACGGTGTTTACTGAAGGGGATAACTAGTGGGCCAGTTTTATAGGTCGGGTCGTTACGGACGTGGCGATACTAAATATGTGTACTTTTATTTTTTTTTATTATTTAGATAAAGAAATGTATTTATGGGAATAATATTTTTTTTTCATTATTTAGGAATATATATATATTTTTTTTTACACATTTGGAAACATTTTTTTTAACTTTTTTACTTTGTCCCAGGGGGGGACAGTACAGATCGGTGATCTGCCAGTTTGCACAGCACTCTGACAGATCACCGATCTGTCTGAGAGCAGTGCAGCCTGCAGGACCCGGATGCCGCGGCCATCTTGGATCCTGGTCCAGCAAGGAGGAAGGAGGTAGGAGACCCTCGCAGCAACGCAATCACATCGCGTTGCTGCGGGGGGCTCAAGGAAGCCCGCAGGGAGCCCCCTACCTGCGCGATGCTTCCCTGCACCGCCAGCACATCGCGATCATGTTTGATCGCGGTGTGCCGGGGTTAATGTGCCGGGGGCGGTCCGTGACCGCTCCTGGCACATAGTGCCGGATGTCAGCTGTGATAGGCAGCTGACACCCGGCCGCGATTGGCTGCGCTCCCCCCGTGAGCGCGGCCGATCGCCTATGAAGTACTATACCGTCGGTGAGAATTAAAGCCCACCCCACCTCGACGGTATAGTACGTCATATGGAATTAAGGGGTTAAAGGAATAGGGTTCTGCAAAGGCTGCAAGGGAAAACCACAACGCCTGGAAAACTCAAAGTCCATTAAGTTCAAGGCGGCGCCTGAATCCACAAACGCCATGACAGAAAATGATGACTATGAGCAGATCAAGGACACAGATCAGAGAAATTTAGGTTGTACAGTACTGATGGTAAATGAACTAGCGATCTTCTTTGTACGCTTAGGGCAGACTGAAATGACATGAGA
Organism: Ranitomeya imitator; assembly: GCF_032444005.1. Classification (NCBI taxonomy): domain Eukaryota; kingdom Metazoa; phylum Chordata; class Amphibia; order Anura; family Dendrobatidae; genus Ranitomeya; species Ranitomeya imitator. Next base: position 628,749,007 of record NC_091284.1, read on the forward strand.
AGCGTCGCCACAATAATAACACAACCTATTCTGACGTCTGAATCCTTGTCGTTCCATTCTAGACAGAATCCTATCACACTGCATAGGCTCAGGAATTTGCTCTGAGGACAATGCCACAGCGCGCACAGTTCTGCGCTCCCGCAAGCGCCGGTCAATCTGATTGGCCAGAGACATAGAATCACTCAGACCGAAAGGTGTGGGAAACCCCACCATAACATCTTTAATGGATTCAGAAAGACCCTTTCTGAAAATTGCCACCAAAGCATCATCACTCCATTTAGTCAACACAGACCATTTTCTAAATTTCTGACAATACAATTCTGCCGCCTCCTGACCCTGAGACAGGGCCAACAAGGTCTTCTCCGCTTGATCCACAGAATTAGGTTCATCATATAATAATCCTAAAGCCTGAAAAAAGGAGTCTACATTAAGCAAAGCTGGATTCCCAGATTCCAGGGAAAATGCCCAATCCCGTGGATCACCACGCAGCAGAGAGATGATGATTTTAACCAGCTGAATGGAATCACCGGAGGATCGAGGTGTCAGAGCAAAAAACAGTTTACAGTTGTTTTTAAAACTCAAAATTTGGACCTGTCACCGAAAAACAAATCAGGAGTAGGAATCTTCGGCTCTAAAGCAGGAGTCTGAACAATGTAATCAGAAATACCCTGTACCCTAGCAGCAAGCTGGTCTACACGAGAAGCTAATTCCTGAACATCCATGCTAGCACAAAACGCCTCAGACACCCAGAGATAAAGAGGGAAGAGAAGGAAAAGCAGACTACAGAAAAAAAATGGCTCAACACCTTTCTTCCCTTCTTCTGAGATGCATTTAACTCATTTTTGGCCAGTTGTACTGTTATGATCTGGTGGCCTTGGAGCCACATGGAACTTTCTCTGGAGTTGGTGGAAACTATACTGACCGCAAATCCTGAACTTAACACCGCAACTAGAAGTAGCTGTGGGGTGTGCCTAACAATCCTAGACACCTCGACACAGCCGGAGGACTAAATACTCCTATAGATGGAAGTAGGAATTCTACCTTGCCTCAGAGCAGAACCCCAAAGGATAGGCAGCCCCTCACAAATATTGACTGTGAGTAGTAGAGGAAAGACACACGCAGGCAGGAAACAGGATTTAGCAAAAAAGGCCACTTCTAGCTAAATAGGAAAGGATAGGACAGAATACTAAGCGGTCAGTATTAAAACCCTTCCAAAAAATATCAACAGCAGATGATGCAAAAAATTCCACCATCTAACTAAAGATGTGGAGCGTATATCTGCAACTCCTGAGAATCCAACAAGACTGAGAAAACACTGACACAATCTAAGCTGGACAAGAGAAAACAAATGAATAGCACAAAATTATTAGCACACAGCATGTGTGCCACAGGAAAAAAAAAACCACTTATCTTTGCTGATTTTGCAGCAAGGCAAGAGGAACCAGACAGAGAACCTACTCCTCCCAGAACCATGGACAACTGGCAAGGACTAATGAATCCTGCACACCTAAATACCCCAGTCAGAACTGCAATCAGCAGAAACACCTGACCAAGACTGCCCTTCAGGGACAACTGCATTACCACCTACAACCACCGGAGGGAGCCCAAAAGCAGAATTCACAACAGTCCCCCATTCATCTGAATGAGGTCCGGGCTCTGGTTCAAGTGCGAGTACCATTCTGGTACCCAAACCAAACTATTTTTAAATGTTCAGCCGAACTCAACGGACCCGAACATCCACAAGTTTGCCCATCACTAAGTCTAGCATGTCCTACTGTGCACCCGTAAAATGAAAAAATAATGTTTAGGATAAAAAACCTGATTTCCACGCTTTCCACAACCTGATGGCGGCGGCCACCCCAAGGTACTCTGTCCCCAGTCGCCACTATTTCTCCCCATGTGCAGGACCGGCATTACACCAGCATATGTCCCACAACATTACGCATGCATTGTAAACGCAGCAGGTCCATTACCTCTCCACAGAGAGAGAAATTTAGTCTAAGAAGAGGATTCATAGTAGGTACCCATTCAGATGAAGACGTTTATTCTCAGTGAGGAAAGGAAAGTCTAGGACCTGGTATACGAGAGATGTCTTAACCTCTTTCTGACCTCGGACGGGATAGTACGTTCGAGGTCAGATATCGTGCTTTGATGCAGGGCTCCGGCAGTGAGCCCGCATCAAAGTCGGGACATGTCAGCTGTTTTGAACAGCTGACATGTGCCTGCAATAGCGGCGGGTGAAATCGTGATTCACCCACTGCTATTAACTAGTTAAATGCCGCTGTCAAACGCTGGCAGGGGCATTTAACCGGCGCTTCCAGCCGGAATGAGCACATCGCCGACCTGATCACATGATCGGGGGTCAGCGATGCATCTGTGGTCGGCGCTCATAGCACACCTGCATTTCTGCTGCATAGCAGCGATCTAATGATTGCTGCTATGTAGCAGAGCTGATCAAGTGGTGCCAGCTTCTAGCCTACCATGAAGGCTATTGAAGCATGGCAAAAGTAAAAAAAAAGTAAAAAAACCGTGAAAAAAATAAAAAAAAATATAAAAGTTTAAATCACCCCCCCTTTCGCCCCAATCAAAATAATCCAATAAAAAATAAATTCAAACCTACACATATTTGGTATCGCCGTGTTCAGAATTGCCTGATCTATCAATAAAAAAAGGATTAACCTGATCTCTAAATGGCGTAGCGAGAAAAAAATTTGAAATGCCCGAATTAAGTTTTTTTGGTCCCCGCGACATTGCATTAAAATGCAATAACGAGCGATCAAAAGAACATCTGCACCAAAATTCTAACATTAAAAACGCCAGCTCAGTGCGCAAAAAATAAGCCCTCACTCGACCCCAGATCATGAAAAATGGAAACGCTATGGGTATCGGAAAATGGCTCAATTTATTTTTTTAGCAAAGTTTGGAATTTTTTTTCACCACTTAGGTAAAAGAGAAACTAAACATGTTTGGTGTCTATGAACTCATAATGACCTGGAGAATCATAATGACAGGTCAGTTTTAGCATTTAGTGAGCCTAGTAAAAAAGCCAATAAAAAAACAAGTGTGGGATTTCACTTTTTTGCAATTTCACCACACTTGGAATTTTTTCCCATTTTCTAGTACATGACATGCTAAAACCAATAAAGTCATTCAAAAGTACAACTTGTTTCTCAAAAAATAAGCCCTCACACGGCTATATTGACGGAAAAATAAAAAAGTTATGGCTCTGGGAAGAAGGGGAGCAAAAAACGAACACGGAAAAAAGGAAAATTCCCAAGGTCATGAAGGGGTTAATGTGGCTACCAGGTGCACATGAATTGGTTAATTTATGCGCTAAATGCTCTCTTTTTTCATATTTCTAGTGCAGTAATGCAGTTCAGTTTTCATGTTTCATGTTTGCATATTTTGGCACCGCATTGTGCTGCCTTATTTATTTGACTTTATACGAGTTGTTGACTCTAGGTTCAGCACCTGTTCTCACATAGTCTATGTTTGGATGTGACGGTCAGTTTTTTGAAATTTGTATCCTGTTGGTGAGGACACGGAAGTCTTGCCTGTTAGTAGCCTGAAGCAAAAGAGAAGAAAACACAGAGCTAAAGGGTCAAGAAATTGTAAATAAACAATGGAGAAAATGTGTAATACAAAAAATAGCTTATTAATGATAAGAACAACCAAAGGAAACAGAAATTGGCAAAGCGGTGCTGGTCACATACAGTGTGTATCCACCCATGCAAACCCAACAAAGAGATAAAATAATGGACAACTGAACACACTGCTGAATGAACAGATCATATACAAAAACGATGAGAGTATCAAAAAAGGGCACTGATTGGCAAATATCCAAGGAGTTGTGAACTGTATAAAAGATACTCGAAAGACTGTACACTATACAATGAATAAAAGTGCCCCATATAATATAATAAATATAACGTATAAGTATAAATAACATCCAATGGTGACATGATATGCAAATTGCCTCTTCTGAGAAAAAGAGGACTTAAACTCTATAGCGCCACCTTTTGGAAGAAGCGATCTTACAAGTCACAATCAACCCTTTAACGAGTCGTGCAATATGACTTAGTATAAAAGCCAAATCAATATCTCAATTCGCAGACACGGTGTTTCAGGCTGTTGGCCCTCGTCAGTGCGAAGCATAAGAACTGATTTTTCTAGGTGAGAGGCTCTGGACTGGGGTCTAAGGGGTATCGTTTCTCCTTATGGAGAGTGACATACCATCTCTGGCTTGTCAAGGTAAGGAGGCTTATTCGCTGTGCAATGACATGAGACACTTTGATATGAGTACACATCTAAATAGGAGTGCAAAATGTTCTAAATAGTAGGTGTATCAATGACCTAACGGGGTGCAATGTTAGTCTGCCTCCACGTGGTGCACCCTGGGTAACGCTAAATGACTAACAATCTTGACGACCAAACAATCAAATTACATCTAGATCTCTTGGTCAGTATATTTTACATCATTTCGACTCTGATTTCTGTTCCTTTGTCCCCTTTCAATCACTTGCTATTGTTTGTTATTCATTCTTATATGATGTTAAAATATATGTTCATACGATTAAATAAATAAAATGACCTAACAAGTGCACTGTGGAGCAAATTACATGAATGGCTAATGCCTAAAAACAAAAGATACAGTATATGTATATGTGTATATGTGACAGTTTATCCAAAAGAAGAGCAAGTGCTTAAATGATCAAAGACAGATAACCATTGTGGTCATAATAGGGAAAGTGGTGTAAAGATATATATATAAGATATGAAAGGACAAAAGATGTTCAAAGTAATAGAGACCTAAGAGGACGATAAGCAGCGCTGCAATGTATCTCAGGTATGTGAATTGTGGATTGTCCCAAACACTGCCTAAAGCACCTAAATGTAAAATGAAATGACTAGACCATCATGTTAATCATGCTTGTAGGGCCACTGGATACCAAATTCAAATAGATGCCAGAGAAAAAAGTGCATGGTGACCTAGGACATGGTTACCTGTGCGGTTGGGTGAGCATGGGCAGAAACGCGCTCCGACACGCATTTCGGATCAGAGTCCTTCATCAGGGGGGTTGTGGCATCTATGTAGTAAGGAAGGGTTTAAAAAAAGAGATGTGGCCAATGAGGGCAGACCATTCGTGGGATGACGCATGCGTTGCCAGGAAGAATCCGGGGCCGTGAGCACCAGCGTCACGTCCGGCGCGATGACCGAGCACAGCATGTGATCCATCACCGTGGCAACGTAGAGACGCCGGCGCCCAGAACACAAGCGGCACATGCGTACCAAACATGTCAGCCATCATGCAAGTATGCAGGTATTGGACAGGGAGATGCATATTGCAAGAGAATAGGTAATAAAACAAAGGAAAGAAGAAAAAACGTAATATCTGTAAATAAGAGAAAATAGAGAAAGAAAGGGAGTGAATGTGCAATATGAATGTGGAGTGAGAAGTGATGATAATGTGTATAAAAAAAGAAAAAGAAAATAATAAATAAAATATGAAAAATCAGATGGATAATAAAAGAGGGGACATATAATAATAAAAAAGGGGGAAAGCTTGTGAATACACAGAAAATGTGTAAAGTAGTGAGCATAGAAATAACAACATGATAGACATGTAAGAATACATTGCATGTACAATAATAGATATGAAGCGACAAATGCATCCAAAAAATGAACATACAAAATTAACCATATCAAATGAACACATGAGTACTAAAAAATGAATTAACAAAGAGATTATATATGGAATATATATGAAATAATGTTTATACCATAAAGACATAACACATATAAAGTGACCAGTGCATAAAATATGTACCCATGCCAAAGTGTACATATTTTTAATATATATTTTTATATAGCAATGTCACAAGAGACAAACAAAAAATGGAAAAAAAATATAATAATGATAATGAAGTGAACAAAAGGTAAATAAAAAAATGAAAAAAATGAAAAATTGAAAGAATATACATATATACATACAATATGTATGTCCCCATACACAAACAACTAAATCCATGGATGAGCCCGTGCACCCATGCATGAACATATGAATGCATGTACACATACATAATATATGAAAATTACAGATAATAATGGACAATTGCAACTGATAAGCCCTCAATCAAAGTATTGATATCGCATAACCAAGATGGATTAGTAGTCATCAGGACCAGATGCAGAATGGAAAGACCACATCAATGGAATAACTAAAAGCAAAATAGGTAAAAACAATTAAAAACAGAAAAATAAAACAAATTTAAATGGACACAATGGTCTACAGAAAAGGAATGAAGCTGAGATGTTCATTTAGGCCAAGGGGATGTAATGTCTTTAATGTCCAGATCCACCTTGCCTCAAGTCTTGCCAGAGGGTTAGTGATGGGACCACCTCTAATATTGGATTGGATCATGTCTATACCTCTAACTTGTAATACAGAAGCATCACAGTTGTTGTTAGCCCTGAAATGACGAGGTAGCATTTTGAGGAGGGAGCAGTCATTAACCTCTTTGGCAGCCAGGATGCCTAGTACATGCTCTGGCACCCAAACTTTAAGAGGACGGGTAGTCAGACCAACATAGATTAGTAAGCAAGGGCAGGTGGCATAATATATAACCACCCTTGTATTACACGTGATGGTATGTTTGATGTTATAAAGTGTCTGTCCATCTGAACTGGAGAACATTTGAGCCTGAATGATGTTAGGACAGGCCACACAATTACCACGTGGTCTGCAGCCGTGGATCGGTTTAGAATTTGAAAGAAAGGTCGATGGTTCATTAACGTAATGGCTCCTGACTAGAACATCACCCAAATTCCTAGACTTGCTGAATGTAATCAGCGGTCTGGGTCCCAAACATTTAGAGAGGATTGGATCGGAAAGCAAGATTGGCCATGATTTCTCTAAAAAATTTCGCATCAATCCAATATTTCCATGATGTTGCGTAATGAACCTAATTTCCTTATTAGACTTCTTTTTTATAGAGGAGTATAATGCAACACTTCTAGGAGTATACCTTGCTCTATTAAAGGCCCTTTTAATACAGCGGCGGCTATAACCCCTATCTATGAACCTCTTTTTGAGGTCTTCAGCCTGTGTGTAAAAGTCCATGTCGCTTGAACAGATTCGCTGTAGCTGTAAAAATTGGCCCACAGGAATCGAGCGAATCATAGAAGGGGGTGTGATGACTCAGCCAGAAGTAGGGAATTGACCGAAGTAGGTTTACGAAAGACATCTGTCTGTAAGACGTTCTGATTATCTCGTTTGATCTTGACATCCAAAAATTCAATTGACTCCCTATCATAACGATAAGTTAGATGTATATTGAGCTCATTTTGGTTTAAGGTAGACATAAAATCTTGAAGAGAGTCTACCGAACCCTGCCAGATAAGAAACACGTCATCTATGTACCGCGCCCAGAAAAGGACGCAGTCCATAGGCACGTGCTTATCTGACAGGAAGAGGTCCCTCTCCCACAGCCCTAGGAACAGGTTGGCGTAAGATGGTGCAAATGACGCCCCCATGGCTGTGCCCTGGAGCTGCAGGAAGAAGGACCCCTTGAATAAAAATAAATTTTGCCACATTGTAAATTGAAGCAGATCAGTCAAAAAAGTGGCCAGAGATGGCATAACCTGTGAGGATTGCAAGAAAAAACTGGTTGCCCGAATTCCGTCAGCATGTCTAATATTTGTATACAACAATTCGATGTCGCAAGTTACAAGGAGTGTCTCTGTGCCAATGTAGAGACATGTTAGTAGTCTGGCACGCATGGCTGACTTTATGTTGTGTTGCGTTTCCCGTGACCCTCGCATTATTAAAATTTTTGGTGACACTCATTACTGGTTGGTGACACTTTTAGACCCACGCTGCAAGGAGAATGTTCAATCTCTTCTTCCAGAGGCAGACAGGTGTACTAAAATTTTGCCGCACCAGAGGGCCCTTGTAGCGGAATTACTTAAAAAATTCTCATGTGAGAACGCTGGCAGCAGACTTCAGAGTTTGTTGTACAACCAAGGAGTCCAAGCGAGAGAGACAGAAGTACAATCCAGCTCAGGCAGGGGAACAATGGCAAAGTTCTGGGACAGATTTATCTGACCCTCCCATCGTGCAGACACAGGGGCAAGGGGTGCTATCACAAGAAGTGCAATGTTTGGGAAGATGCTGAGGGAGTACCTTGCAGATTGCACAAACGTCCTCCTGGATTCCTCTGTGCCTTTTAATTATTGAGCATCCAAGCTGTACATGTGGCATGAACTGGCTCTCTACGTCTTGGAGTTCCTGGCCTGCCCTGCTGCTGGCATTCTGTCAAAGCGGGTTTTTAGTGCCACTGCGGGAATTATAACAGATAAGTGCCTGTCAACTGAAAATGCTAACAGGCTGACAAAATTAACAAGGACTGAATTGGGCAAGACTTCTCTACACCAACGAATGAAAACAGCGAAACATAACCTCAAATACATTGTCTTTTTTATGGAGGTGTATTCTCATGCACCTCTTCACAACTACACATGAGTATCTGCTTCCTGATTTGGTCTGTTTGGTGTTATCCTCATCCTCATCATCGACAACCTGTAGAACACCAGGGTGAAAGTATTTCGGGATGCAAAAGTCACTTTGGTGCAAGGGTGTTTTTATGATGCCCGTTAATATTTTGAAACCAAAACAAATATTACTCCCACAGGGGGAAATGTAATAATAATAATAATAATAATAATCTTTATTTATATAGCACCAACATATTCTGCAGCGCTTTACAGTTTAACAGTTTCAAGCACAACAGTCATAAGTAACAATGTTAACAATACAATAATTAAAGCAACATAAGACGACCCTGCTCGTGAGAGCTTACAATCTACAATTAGGTGGGGGAGATACAAAGTACAGGTGTGTATTTACAGTGATGTATTTACAATGATGGTCCAGCCATCTTCAGGGATTGGGGGATAGATGGAAGTAGTGAGTGGGCTACACACAAACATAAAATGAATTTGATTAGGGAACTTGATAGGCCACTCTGAACAAATGTGTTGTGAGGGAGCACCTAAAACTATACAAATTGTGATTGGTCCTAATATCTTGGGGTAGAGCATTCCAGAAGATTGGCGCAGCACAGGAGAAGTATTGGAGTCGGGAGTGGGAGGTACGGATTAGTGCAGAGGTTAGTGGAAAGTCATTTGCAAAGCGCAGAGGTTGGTTAGGCCGATAGACAGAAATGAGGGAGGAGATGCAAGGGGGTGCTGCACTGACAAGAGCTTTGTGGGTGAGAACAAGTACTTTGAATTAGAATCTATAATGAATGGGCAGCTAGTGTAACGACTGGCGAAGAGCGGACGCGTCCGAGTAACGATTAGCTAGATAGACAACCCTGGCTGCTTCATTAAGGATAGACTGGAGAGGGGAAAGTCGAGTAAGGGGGAGACCAATTAATAGAGCGTTGCAGTAGTCCAGGCGGGAGTGGATCAGGGCGACAGTGAGGGTTTTTGTTGTTTCCATAGTGAGAAAAGGGCAGATTCTAGAGATGTTCTTTAGGTGTAAGCGGCACGAGCGGGTAAAAGATTTTATATGGGATGTGAAGGAGAGATCAGAGTAACACCCAGACAGCGTGCCTGCTGCCGGGGTGTTATCACGGTGCCACCCACGGAGAGGGAAACGTCAGGTTTAGAGGTTGAGTTTCAGATAGAGAGCGAACATGATGTCGGAGACTGTGGACAGACAGTCACTGGTGTTCTGTAGTACAGCGGGAGTAAGGTCAAGGGATGATGTGTATAGTTGTGTGTCGTCGGCATAAAGATGGTACTGAAAGCCAAATCTGCCGATGGTCTGTCCAATTGGGGCTGTGTAGAGAGATGCACGTATATTCTTCCCATTTATTGTTATATTTTCCATTTTTCCTATCTCTGGATCATCCTCTTATGACCTAGTGTATACCTCTCATATATAAAAAATTTGAAATACCATTATATTATATTTTTATTTATATCCCTGTCTCTGAGCTGTTGCTAGGGACCAACATATCTTGTTGGACATATTCTGGCTTCATATCTATGAGCCTGTGTTCGCCCTTCCTTTTTGTTATTTTCCTTCTTAGGTTGATTCACATCCTTTATTCATTTGTTTGATTTCACTATGATTTATCGTTCGAATGTCTCCTCATTCTCCGCCACTAGATCACCAGGATAAACGTGTTCTGTGCTGCTACAGGCAGTCCAATATTTGGCAAGGGTGTTTATGAAGCACATAACATATTTTTTTAAAATTTACCCCCCATGAGGAAAGGTTTGTCAGCCCATGCACTTCGTGTATGGGCATTACAAGTCTAGCACACCAGGTCCTTTGTAATGAGACTGTTTTTTAGGAGGCCCTCCTCCATGTTTCTTCCAAGGGGCGATTGGGGTGCATGTAAATTTGGGCCAAGGCGGCCCTTGCATTCAATGCATAAGGAAACTTTATGGCAGGACCAACTGAAGACTGTGAAGTGGGTTTTCCTGTGGCAATCCAGTATCTGGGTTCAAAGGCTTTTTGGGGTGCATATGACTTGATAGCAGGGTAGGCCTTGCATTTAATGCAACACGTTTTCAGTAAGCCCTCCTGTACCTCTTGTGAAAGGGGTATTGGAGTGCGTTCTAATTCTTGGCAGCCCAGCTACTCACTGCATAAGCAATAACAGCATAGGAGACAGACTATATAATAATGGCCCTTTAAGAATATTAATGTTGTATGATGCCCCTCTAAAAATAGGCTTTATGACTTTAAGAGTCACTCCTTCAGAAATTAAACAAGATGTGTCTCCTTGTTTGTCACACACCACATGGCCAGCTAGGGTTGTTAAATGTTAAAATGACATTTCCCAGTGAATGCATTTGTATTGGTTGAAAGCAATGTTAAAGTTGAAAAACACATCAAAAAACACTGCATGTGAACATAGCCTAAGAGCTGGAGGAACATTTCAGTCTGGGGTAAATTATTTTGCCTTATCTGCAAGCCATTAGCCTGAAATTGATGTACCTTAACATATTTCCCAGCAAAATCCATTTTGCTTGCGTTTTTGTATGTTTTTTGGTGCACCTGTAAAAATGTTGTGAAACTCTGACAACATTGCTTACAGCTGGGACCTAGGAGTCAGAAATGCATCCAGGGGCGAGCCCCATGATGTTCTCATGTCATTTGAGCAGTGTTTACATCATTTTCAGATGTTTTTAGACCTTAAAAGGACCCCCAGTGGGATCACGGTAAAAATACTCGGGTTTCCCATAGACTTACATTGGGCTTGTTGTTCAGGTCGAGTACCCGAGTATTCCAATTTGCTCGACCCGAGCAACGAGAACCCAAGCATTTTAGTTAAATAACAAAAGATGCAGCACTCACCAGATTCTTGCTGAAGATAGTGTCCTTTATTCGCTTAAAGCGATGTGAGACATTATGCGGAGAGGCGGCAGGAAAGAGGATTAGGTGCGGGGGAGAGGAGAAGGACTATGGCCGTTTCACGCAAAATGCGCTTCCACGGGTCCAGGTGCACAATCAAGTGTGTCATTTCCATTTTATAGGAGTCGACAGGTGAGTGAAGAAAGTGAGTAAGTGTAAAAACAACATATAGTTACACATAACAATTAAAATCACTTTGTGCTGCGGAAATGCATAAACAATAACATTGGAATATACAATTATTACAATCACAAGATGCAATATTTGGAATGAATCATTATTGCAATCATAAAAATAATGACATGTCAAGTTTGTCATTTAGTCCTATTGGACCTTGAGCGTTTGTCTTTATAATCCACCTTGCTTCATGTTGTAGGAGAATTTTATTTCGATCTCCACCTTGGGGTGGATTTTTAGCCACCTCCAAGCCGGCGAAACGTAACACATTATGATCTGCATTATGTTTTTCCTGTATGTGCTTAATAAAACGTAAAGATCCCTTGCCTGTGGATATTGATCTGTAATGCTCTCTAAATCTTACTGTCATTGGGCGAATGGTTTTGCCTATATAATAAAATAAACATGGACAAAAGATGACATAGACCACATATTTGCTTTTGCATAAGATGAAATCATGCACTGTGTGTGTTATCGGACCTATTCGTATATGAGGCTGTTTAGGGACAATTTTAGATAAATCCCTGTCATTTTGTAAAACATGCCAATTCTTTCTTATTGCGGCATATACTTCATTGTCCATAGGGCTATGTGTGAAGGTGAACGTAAACCTATGTGGTTCTTGTTGTTTTAATTTGTACTGTTTGTCTTTTTTACGGTTTTTTAATGTGTCTTTCTGCGAGAGTTTAAGAGCTCTTGATTCAGCATTCGCTAATAATTGGGAAGGATAATTTCTGTTCAAAAAACATGTTTTAAGATCTTTTATTTGCTCCCTAAAAATTTCTTCATTATTATTAATTTTTCTAAGGCGCACCATCTGGCTATATGGTATACTTCGTTTTGTATGCAACGGATGGGCACTGTTAAAATGAAGTAAATTATTAGTGGCCGTTGGCTTTTTATATACTTTTGTGACTAATTTATCTTCTAGTATTGATATTTGAACATCTAGAAATTCAAGAGTTTTGTTGTCAAAGCAGGATGTGAACCGCATGTTGTCCTCATTAACTTCATTTAAATGGGAGACAAAATTATCAAAATCACTTTTTGTGCCATCCCAGACGATAAAAATGTCGTCTGCGAAACGCAAGTAAAGTCGCATATGCTTCAAATACGGATTTATTGCAGCCGTAATATATTTTTCTTCGAAGACTGCTAAAAATAAGCATTTTAGTGCTCGCTTATCACTAGCAACTACATTTAATCAGTGGGCATTTAGGAAGCTGTAATGTCCCTGGCCACAGTTACAGGTCCACATATCTGTGGTTATGTAGAACTTTGCGCAGTGCACTCCTGATTTAGCCATCAACATTTTTCTGCACAGTAGGAATGACCCACCTTTAAAAGTAGTAGTGGCTGAAAACAAAGTACTGCTGGACAGCCACAGCTATTAGTGTTTTAAAACTGTCTGTCTCCACCAGTCAGTATGGCAGCATTTTAAAGGCCAGCAATTTGGAAATGCTGTCATTCAGGACAATGGTTTGTGGAGGACTAGTCGAGGTATAGTCTCTCTCTCAAGGTTTTTGGGGATGGAAAGCTTTACACTTCCATGGGATGGTTTGGAGATGCTCGGTGACCCTGCTGGTGGTAGTGATGCTGTCAAATCCTCCCTTTGTGGAGAGGCAGGTGGCCCTGTTGATCATGAGAGAGAGGAAGAGACTGAGACTGTAGCAGTAGGAGGCTCAGATCTGTTATGCTTTTTAAGGTGCATACTCCACTGCACCTCATGCTAGGAATTCAGATGCCTCATCATTCACATGCTGCTCAGGTTCAGAACATTTTTGCCTCGCTTCAGGGTCTGATGGCACAATGTGCAAACCACCTGATGGTTGTCGGCAGCACATTCCCTGTGGAAATGCCGCACAAGGGAACTCTGCCAAATGTACACTTTCGGCACTGAAATGTGTGGAAGATAATGCAATGGAACTGGAGCCATGCTCAGTAATCCATTTTAACACCTTTTCAACATCTTGTGGCATCACCATTCCTGCAGCAGTATTCGTGCCTTCGAGAGGACGCATATCGTCATGTCCTCTGCATGCAGGTGTTGTATTTGGGCACATAGCAGGTCCAGAATGACCACATCCTCTCTCAACATCAGTTCCCTCACCACCACCATGAGTTGCTACACCAGCACCATCACGGTTACATCCAACTCCCCTATTTGATACTCTCCTCATTTTCGAAAGTGTTTTTCTCTATACAACTCGCAAAGAGATGGTGGAAGAGTAGATTTATTTGCAACACTATTAGAAATCACATAGAGAAGGAGGGAAGGAAGAAGCTCAGCACAAACTTGAAAAACTTGATTAAAAACAAAACCTGATGCTTTTCTGGCAAATCAGTGCCGTTAGTCATAGGACTGAGCTTCGTGCTCCCCTCCTGCTCTTCGTTGCCTTAATCACTGATTTGACTAGCACTTTCCAGGAACAAATCAAACCAGGACTTCACATTGCACATTGTGGTAAGCTGTTTTTTCTTTCTATATTATTAGAAATCACATAGCGGTTCAGAAAAATTATTTCCCCCACAAATGGCAATGAGACGACTGATGTCAATTATTCATTTTGCAGACTACTAGATAATGCACAGTCATCTAGAAAATATATTTCTTTGTTATAAAATAGGCAACGATATAGCTGATGCCAATTATTTATATTCAAAAATACTATAATATAACATAAAAATTAAAACACCAGTTACATTTTAGATTAATCAGTGCATTCCTTACAAAAAATAAAGATAATATACTGCTTTGGCATTGTGGTAACAAATTTGACAGCCCTTCTGGGCAGTGTAATGATTTTCATTATTTGCTCCCTGTGATAATCCTGGATCTGTTACACCAAGATAACTCAGAAACCACTAAAGAGAATATGTAAGACGCCACACAAAAGGACAACTAAGGGACATAGATTTCCATATCTATTTTCGATCCTTAATAGAGGATGTTATTCTATTAATGTATCTGCCTTGAAAACTGCAGACCGTAAAAGTAAAAGGTAAATGTTAAGCAGCATAGATACATCACATTTAATAAAAATACATTTTAAGTCAAATTTATTCTGTTCCTAGAGGCAAGGGTAAAAGATGCAGCGTATAGATGAAATCGCTAGCTTTGAAAGTATGTTTCAAACATCTCTTGTTTTCTTTCCATTCTGAGATTCTAAACACCTCATTAGATAGTTAGAGAAGTGTCATCATTACTTACATTGTCAAGGTGATTTCAACCAATTCTCAGGCATTCTGAGTTTTGCATTGTTAATAGTTATCTAGTTTTTCGTAAACATAATAAAATTAATATTTGATGATGGAACAACATTACAAGTGACTTCAGCCACTGTTGTAATTGAGATGAAAATACTCATATTTGGCTACTTTTCACATGTTGAATGTCTTCAAATAATTTTCTTGTGGCTCCAGATATGATCGTAAAAGAATATGAATGTTTTTATTAATTAATAAGACATAATAAAGCAAACCATCTAAGATTAAAATAAATAAAATGTATATATTTTTAAATATTATATTTTCATCCCCCAAAAAGAAGAAAAAAATTGCTAAATATCTATTGACATTTTGGGAATGGAAAAAGAAAAGTAGGAAGCAGTCCATCAAGCTGGGCAAGCAGTAGACCTTTTTGAACCCATGTGGTACAATCATAGAATCATAGAATGGTAGAGTTGGAAGGGACCTCCTGGGTCCTCGGGTCCAACCTCCTGCTCAAAGCAGGATTCACTAAATCATCCCAGACAGATGTCTGTCCAGCCTCTGTTTGAAAACTCCTGTGGAAGGAGAACTCACCACCTCTCGTGGCAGCCTATTCCACTCACTGATCACCCTGTCAAAAAGTTTTTTCTAATATCTAATCTGTGTCTCCTCCCATTCAGTTTCATCCCATTGCTTCTAGTCTTTCCTTGTGCAAACGAGAATAAAGATGATCCTTCTACAATGTGACAGCCCTTGAGATATTTGTAGACAGCTATTAAGTCTCCTCTCAGTCTTCTTTTTTGCAAGCTAAACATTCCCAAATCCTGTAACCGTTCCTCATAGGACATGGTTTGCAGACCGGTCTCCATTCTGGTCGCTCTTCTCTGAACTTGCTCCAGTTTGTTGATGTCTTTTTTAAAATGTGGTGCCCAAAACTGGACACAGTATTCCAGATGAGGTCTGACCAAAGAGGAGTAGAGGGCAATAAAGGCTTTGTGTGATCTAGACTGTATGCTTCTGTTAATACATCCCAGAATTGCCTTTGCCTTTTTTGCTGCTGCGTCACACTGTTGACTCATGTTCAGTTTATCATCTATTAGTATACCCAAGTCTTTTTCACATGTGCTGTTGCTTAGCCTTATCCTCCCATTCTGTATATGTTTTTTTCATTTTTATTGCCCAAATGTAGTACTTTGCATTTTTCCTTGATAAAAGCCATTCTGTTAGTTGCTGCACACTGCTCCAGTTTATTTGTATCTTTTTGAATCCTCTCCTCTCTAGTATCAGCTATCCTTCCTAGTTTTGTGTCATCAGCAAATGTAACCAGTGTGCCCTCAATTCCTTCATCTAAATCATTGATAAAGATGTTGAACAATACAGGGCCCAGGACAGAACCCTGTGGTACCCCACTTGAGACATTCTTCAACTGTATGCGCAGCCATTTACGACCACTCTTTGGGTTCGATCACTAAGCCAGATATGAATCCACCTAACAGATGCCTTGTCCATTCCATACTTAGTAATTTTTTCAATAATGATGGTGTTAGGGGTCGAGTTCCTGCCTCTGCACAGGGGGAATCTCGAGCCATCTCCGCTGCGGTCTCCCATCCTTCTCCTGCCGTCCTGCCGCAGTGGAGCCTGCTCAGCGGAGGTGTCGGTCCCAGCGTCATGCTCAGTCTGACACTGGGCAAAAGGTTACTGCTGTCCTTCCAGCTTCTGCAATTGTAGCCAGTACTGGTCAGCAGCGAGCAGACATCTTTGGGACTAAGTCCTACTTTTCCCCTTCTGAGCATGCCCAGGGTAAGATCTCTCATTGGAGATCAAGGGTCACATGCTCAGGTACTGCAGCTATTCCCATTGGTACTCTAGGAAGGTCCTGAAGTTGCTCAAGTTCTGTGGCAGTTTCCCATTAGTCCTTTTCTGGAAGGTCCTGTAGTTGCTGCAGCTATATAAGGTGCGCATGTCCGCATGGCCATGCGCTAGTATCTTTCTGAGTTATGTGCTTTGTGCCAGTGTGGTCATGTGAGATTGTATTCAAGGACCCGGCTGAAATAAGCCCCTAGAATACCGGCACCTCTGGTGAGGAGATTGTGTGCATGCATGACCACTGACTGCTCTCTGTTGGGCAGTTAGCCTGTGCTCCTGTGAAGTCTAACAGGGCGCAGTGCTTTCCTTTCACGGCTTCTCTGTGAGGTAACAGAGCTAGTCTATACATTCAAGAAAAGAGGAGGGGGGAGAGGGAAGGTTAGGAGCTTGACACGCCGAGATATGCATCTGTAAACCGTTGCAAATAAATATAGCTGGTGGGTGCTGTACCTGCTGGTGATTTCAGCTGAAGTAGAAGAAAGGAAAAGGGAATATCCAGCACGTCCATCCAGTGTAAATAAAATATCCAAAATTTATTGAAGCATTTTAAAAAACAATATTAAAAAAGAGAGAGGGAGACTCTCTCTGCCTGACGCGTTTCTGGCGCACCACGGTGCCCTTAGTCATAGGAACTAGAGCTAGTCTATACCGCCAAATAGTGCCACCATTTACTAGCAGCAGTTTCTCCTGCATGGTGGACCCCGGGCTGCGAACGCATCAATAATAATAAACATCTATATTTACTCGGTGCGTTCCTCTAGCCCTAACAGAATACTAGCGCCAGGGTTTGGCTAGTAAATGACGGATAAACAGCAATCCTTGCGGTACATCCAGCAGCTGGAGGGTAGGTTGGCGGCTCTCGACTGCTCAACCTCAGCTGTGGATGTTACCGCTGTTGCTGTACAGGCTGCTAGCGTGGCTTCAGCTACCTTGTCCACTACCACCCCTGCTCCGACTCTATCTTGCCTCCCGCTGCCAGAGAAATTTTCTAGAGATAGTAAACCTTTTAGGGGTTTCGTGAGCCAGTGCTCTATACATCTCGAGCTTCTGGCCGCACGTTTCCCCACAGAGCAGGCAAAGGTGGGATTTATTGTGTCTCTTCTGTCAGACAGGGAGTTGGACTGGGCTACGCCGCTGTGGGAGCGTGGCGATCATGTGGTGCAGAGTGCTCCGCTGTTCTTGAGCACTCTGAAACTGGTCTTTTTAGGGCCTCGAGTCACCCATGATATGGCGCTCCAACTGTTGGCATTGACTCAGGGCTCGTCCTTGGTCAGCCATTTTGACGTCCACTTCCGCACCCTAGCATCTGAGCTGGAGTGGTCGGATAAAGACCTTTTCCCTATATTTTGGAGGGAGCTGGCTGACCACGTTAAGGACACTCTCACCACAAGGGAGGTTCCCGCCAAACTGGAGGAGTTAATAGCTGTGTCTACCCAAATTGATCTCCATTTTCACGAGCGGAGGTTAGAGCGGGCCCTGTGTAGGCAGAGGTTTCGGCTGGTTCCCACCTTCGCCAAACCTTTGGAATCTCCGGTCCTGGTTCCTGAGTCACATGAGGCCAAGGAAGTGTCACGAGTGGGATCTAAGTCCCGGACCGCTCAGGCACTCAAGGTCTGCCATGTTTGCCAGCAGTCAGGACATCTTGCCACCAGATGTTCACAGCGGCCGAGGAAACGTCAGTGTCTAGTGGTAGTAGGTGGAGGTACACAAGACACGGCGACCTTTGCCTCCAAATTGTCCTTTAAGGGGACAATAACAATAGGCTCATTCACTAACTCGGTAGAGCTCTGCATGGATTCTGGGGCGGAGGGCAATTTTATGTGTTCTGCCTTCGCCCAACGTCATGCAATACCCCTGGCAATGCTAGCTCAACCAGTAACTGTACGAGTGGTGAATGGGTCGACACTGCCCTCACAGATTACACACCAGACCATCCCTTTCACTCTGTCCTTGTCGCATCTCATCAGGAGACTATATCTCTGCTCGTCATTCCTGAAGGAATTGATTATGTCCTGTTAGGGATGCCTTGGCTACGGTACCACTCTCCTCATATTGAGTGGTCCACAGGCAGAATTTTGGGATGGGGTGAATCTTGTGGGGGTGGATGTCAGAGGGAGAGCGTTCTAGTTGCTACAACAGAGGTACCCGCAGATCTTTCCTCTCTGCCCAAGCAGTATTGGTCCTATGCTGACATGTTCTCCAAAAGGGCTGCGGAGACTCTTCCGCCTCACCATCCCTATGACTGTCCTATTACATAGTAACATAGTAACATAGTTAGTAAGGCCGAAAAAAGACATTTGTCCATCCAGTTCAGCCTATATTCCATCATAATAAATACCCAGATCTACGTCCTTCTACAGAACCTAATAATTGTATGATACAATATTGTTCTGCTCCAGGAAGACATCCAGGCCTCTCTTGAACCCCTCGACTGAGTTCGCCATCACCACCTCCTCATTGACCTATTGACCTCTTGCCTAGTGCTGAGCCTCCCCGGGGTCGAGTCTATCTGTTATCTCTCCCGGAGACGGAGGCAATGTCTCAGTACATCCAGGAAAATCTGGCAAGAGGATTCATTAGAAAGTCAGTGTCACCTGCAGGGGCTGGGTTCTTCTTCGTGCAGAAGAAGACTGGAGAACTACAACTGTGCATAGACTACAGGGGTCTTAACGCCATCACCGTTAAGAATAAATATCCTCTGCCCCTGATATCTGAGCATTTTTATAGGCTTTGGGGAGCAAGGGTGTTTACTAAACTAGATCTGCGGGGTGCTTACAACCCTATTTCGCATCCATGAGGGGGAAGAATGGAAGAAGGCTTTTAACACCAGGGATGGGCACTATGAATATGTAGTGATGCCCTTTGGGCTCTGTAATGCCCCAGCTGTTTTCCAAGACTTTGAAAACGATATCTTCCGGGATATACGATACGATACGATACACTTTATTGATCCCGTGGGAAATTATGATATCACAGCAGCACAACTTAAATCATAAAAATCATAAAGGAATTACATAGTTGACATGACAGTGGAGTTGACAGAAGACCATTATACATTAGAATAGGACATACACAGCGAGTGAACTGAAATGTAGAGAAATAAGTAGACATTCACCTTGGTGGTTTAACCCTAATGTTATTATTGTACATTCCCATGGCAGTTGGCACAAACGATTTCCTATATTTTTCCTTCTTACACCTCAGAAGTATTAGCCGGTTACTGAAGGTGCTCTTCTGTCTCATGAATAACTCATATAATGGATGTGCATTATTGTTCATAATTGTCATACACTTTCTCAGAGTTCTTCTCTCCACTACCTCCCCAAAAGAGTCCAGATTACAGCCCACAGCAGAACTTGCCTTCTTAATAATCTTATTCAGCTAATTAGCATCAGAGGCCCGCACACTACTACCCCAGCACGAGATTGCAAAAAAGATGGCACTTGCCACTACAGATTGGTAGAACATTTCTAACATTTTGCTACACACATTAAAAGACCTCAGTTTCCTTAGGAAATACAGTCTGCTCATCCCCTTCTTGTAGAAGGGGATGAGCAGACTGTATTTCCTAAGGAAACTTATGCTCTCCACCTCGGTTGTAGTCTATCAGGATGATATTCTCATCTACTCTCCAGATATTGACTCCCACTGGAGAGATGTTTGCAGAGTCTTCGACATCTTACGAACTAACTCCCTCTACGCCAAGTTGGAGAAATGTGTGTTTGAGCAGAAGTCTTTACCTTTCCTGGGCTATATCATCTCCGCCCAAGGATTGCTATGGATCCTGCCAAACTACAGGCTGTGATGGACTGGCAAGAACCCCATTCCCTTAAAGCGGTGCAGCACTTTATGGGGTTCATTAACTATTATTATCGCCAGTTCATTCCTCATTTCTCAACTTTGGTAGCCCTCACCAAGAAGGGAGCAAATCCCAAATTGTGGCCTGTGGAGGTCTCCAAGGCTTTCACTTCTATTAAATCTCATTTTGCTAGCGCTCCCATTCTACATCACCGTTGCTGCTGGAGCAGTCCTCTTCCAAAAGGATGCTCAAGGTCAGAAGCATCCTTGCTTCTTCTTTTCCAAAACCTTCACAGCTGCGGAGAGGAATTATTCCATCGGGGACAGGGAGTTGCTAGCAATGAAGTTAGCCTTCTCAGAGTTAAGACATCTCTTGGAGGGGGCTCGTTTTCCCTTCCAAGTATTCACAGACCACAAGAATTTGCTTTATTTACAGACCACCCAGCGGCTACATTCTCGCCAGGCCAGATGGTCCTTGTTCTTCTCTCGGTTCCATTTTACCCTCCATTTTCGTTCCGGGGAGAAGAACATTCGTGCCGACGCTCTCTCTCACTCCGTTGTATCATCTGAGGAAGAGGAAGAGGAGCCTCGGCTTATTGCCTTTTCCAAGAGCCTGAGAACTGTGGCCCCAGTTTTGCTAAAGTCTGTGCCTCCGGGCAAGACTTTTGTACCATCCAGTTTGCATCCGGAGGTTCTCTCTTGGGCTCACTCCTCTAGGGTGGGTGGACATTTTGGGACCAAAAGGACATCTGAGCTACTGTTAAGGACATATTGGTGGCCGCATATGGCCTGTGAAGTCACAGACTATGTTCGGGCATGTGTCTCCTGCGCCAGGAACAAGTCTCCTCGTTAATGGCCAGCTGGGTTGCTTCATCCCCTGCCGGTGGCAGACAGACCCTGGGAGATGGTCGGGATGGATTTTGTGGTGGGCTTACCCAAGTCCCGTAGCTGCACCATTATTTGGTTTATCACCGACTAATTTTCCAAAATTGTGCACTTGTTGCCTCTTCCACGGCTACCTTCTGCACGGGCTCTGGCGGCGTTGTTTATCAAACACATATTTTGCCTACATGGTATGCCGGACAAAATTGTCAGTGACCGGGGTAACCAATTTGCGTCTCAATTCTGGAGAGAGCTTTGTCGTCTATTCAGCATTGAGTTGAATCTCTCCTCAGCTTATCATCCCGAGCCGAATGGGTTGGTAGAGAGGGCCAACCACACTTTGGTCACATATCTTCGACATTTTGTCTCCGCTAGGTAGGATGACTGGGCATCCTTGCTACCGTGGGTGGAGTTTGCGCTGAATAACACCATAGCCGACTCCACCGGACAGACCCCATTCCTCCTAAACTATGGTCAGCATCCGCGGGTACCTGTGCCTATGCTCGTGTCTTCTGCCGATTCCAGGGTGGCAGACAGGGCTGTGGAGGCGCGGGACATTTGGGACCGCACTCAGGATGCCATTTGGGCCTCCAAGGAGAGAATGAGGTCCTTCGCCGATGCACATCGGCGCCCCGCTCTGACTTTTGCTCCTGGCAAATTAGTGTGGCTCTCCGCCCATAACATCAGGCTGCGAGTTGAGTCCACTAAGTTTGCTCCTCGCTACTTGGGCCCTTTCAAAGTCCTCGAACAAGTTAACCCAGTGGTCTACCGTCTGGCCCTTCCACCACGTCTGGGTATCACCGACACCTTTCATGTGTCCCTCTTGAAGCCCGTATACATGTCCCGGTTTTCCGAGTCATCTGCCGGGACATTGGGTTCGTCTACGGATGATTACGATGTGAATGCTATTTTAGGGTGCAAGGTGGTACGTGGCAAAAAAGTTTATTTGGTGGACTGGAAGGGTTATGGTCCTGAGGACAGGTCCTGGGAGCCTGCTGAGAATATTCGGGCTCCGCCGCTAATTGCTGCCTTCGAGCATGGCGAGGTCCAAGGAGGGGGGGCCTAGGAGGGGAGGTAATGTTAGGGGTCGAGTTCCAGCCTCTGCACAGGGGGAATCTCGAGCCATCTCCACTGCGGTCTCCCATTCTTCTCCTGCCGCAGTGGAGCCTGCTCAGCGGAGGCGTCGGTCTCAGCGTCATGCTCAGTCTGACACTGTGCAAAGGGTTACTGCTGTCCTTCCAGCTTCCGCAATTGGAGCCAGTACTGGTCAGCAGCGAGCAGACGTCTTTGGGACTAAGTCCTACTTTTCCCCTTCTGAGCATGCCCAGGGTAAGATCTCTCATTGGAGATCAAGGGTCACATGCTCAGGTACTGCAGCTATTCCCATTGGTACTCTACGAAGGTCCTGAAGTTGCTCAAGTTCTGTGGCAGTTTCCCATTGGTCCTTTTTTGGAAGGTCCTGTAGTTGCTGCAGCTATATAAGGTGCGCATGTCCGCATGGCCATGCACTAGTATCTTTCTGAGTTATGTGCTTTGCGCCAGTGTGGTCATGTGAGATTGTATTCAAGGACCCGGCTGAAATAAGCCCTTAGAATACCAGCACCTCCCGTGAGGAGATTGTGTGCATGCATGACC
Organism: Ranitomeya imitator; assembly: GCF_032444005.1. Classification (NCBI taxonomy): domain Eukaryota; kingdom Metazoa; phylum Chordata; class Amphibia; order Anura; family Dendrobatidae; genus Ranitomeya; species Ranitomeya imitator. The sequence goes on from NC_091284.1 coordinate 628,772,007, forward strand.
ACTGACTGCTCTCTGTTGGGCAGTTAGCCTGTGCTCCTGTGAAGTCTAACAGGGCGCAGTGCTTTCCTTTCACGGCTTCTCTATGAGGTAACAGAGCTAGTCTATACCGCCAAATAGTGCCACCATTTACTAGCAACAGGTTTTCCTGCATGGTGGACCCCGGCTGCGAACGCATCAATAATAATAAACATCTATATTTACTCGGTTCATTCCGCTAGCCCTAATAGATGGTGTGAGATACTTTGTCAAATGCTTTGCTGAAGTCAAGATATACTACTGTATATCTGCAGCATTTGCCTGAGCCACCCAGTCAGTGATTCTGTCATAGAAGGAAATTAAGTTAGTCTGACATGACTTAATAGTTACAAACCCATGCTGACTCTGGTTAATCACTTCATTTTTATCCAGGTACTTACAAACAGTGCCTTGCGAAAGTATTCAGACCCCTGGAACTTTTCAACCTTCTTTTTTTTTTTAAATTCTTTATTTATAATTTCAGTAAACATAAGAAAAGAACAAATTGAAATAAAAAAACTCTCATGTCATAAGTACATATGTTTTGTTGCATTACAACAAGTCGTAAGATAATCAAGAGAGATTTTATAATCGATATACACTCGTTAGATAATAACAGTTGAGTATGTAAAACAAAGAACAAATTTCAGGTCCATGAAAATCAGCCTTAGATATCACAATGAGCTGAAGAAGAAAATTGTAAGGCTAGGGGGTGCAACAAAGGTGACTCTAACATCTTAAATGAAGTTGTTATTAAGTGAGAGAGAGGAGGAGTGGACGGCAGAAAAAGTGGTTGGAGTGTGCTAAAAAGTTGGTGCAGACGCGGAGGCGGATCGGTCATCGCATCCTATTCAACAAGACCTAGAAGTGGGAGATGAAAAGGAAATCCAAGGGCGCCAAGTGGCACAAAATTTCTCATGGGATCGCGTTTCCCAACTGGACAGTTCCTCTAAGCGGTATAAGTCTTGGACTTTCAGGCTCCACTCATTAAACGATGGAGGGGTTGTTTTCTTCCAGTGTATTGATATCAAATGTTTTGCAGCTGCTAATAGAATAGGTAGTAAATCGTGCTTCTTTGGTGAAAAGGAGAAAGATGGAAGGGAGAGTAAGACATCTTGGGGCGTTAGGTCTCGATCCATTAGCTCCATGCTGTGCAGAGATTTGTTTATGTCCGTCCAGAATTGTTTTAAGTCCGGGCAAAACCAGAATATATGAGCTAAGGAACCCACGGATCGAGAGCATCTCCAACACATCGGGGAATCCGTTAATCCCCAATGAAACAATCTTTCTGGGGTTCGATACCACCTAGAAAGGATTTTAAATGAGTTTTCTTGTAATAGGATGCATCTGGAGAACCCGTGAGAATTGGCGAGTATCTGTTGGGCGTCCCGGGGGGACAATGTCACTCCTAACTCCGTTTCCCAAGAAGAGAGATATAAAGGTTTGAATTGAGTTGAGTTATTGAGGAGATTCGCATAAAGTTTAGAGACTATTTTGGTGATTGGGGATTTTAGCCTCACCAGCAAATCGAGCCAGAGCCAGTCTGAAGAGTGACTAATCTTAGTTCTGAAATTTGTCAATATTCGATGTATGTGGTATTTTTGGAGGAAATTAGTGGGTTGTTTAGTAGCATTAATCGGCCAGTTATCTTTGCAGGGTGTTTGATTTGACAGGAAATGAGAAATTGTGGTGTCTGGGAGTGATGCCCAGAGTCCATAGATGTCTTCATATGTGGGGTCTACCAACCATGGAATGATCCCAATCGGAATGCTATCAAGAAAGTAACAGAATGGGAGCTGATTTGGTATAAGGGAGCGTCTTATAGATAAGGTGTTATGTAGGATCTCATCAAGTTTTTTACGTGGGCAATTGTAGGATGACCAGAGGTAAAGATCAACTTCCTCGCCTAACAGGGTAAGTTCTAATTTTGTGTTAAAGTTTTCCGGATTAGGTTTTAGTAAGTTTAACCATCTAGCGAGGTGTATAGCTTTATAATAAGTTTTGACATCTGGGAGGCCGAGACCTCCCTTGCCTTTGGGAAGGGAGAGAATTTTAAAAGGAAGTCTGGCTTTTTTATATTTCCAAATAAATTGTGAGATCAGTTGGTTGGCTGAATGGAAAAATAAATTGGGAAGGTGTATCGGAACCATGTTCATGGTATAGAAAATTTTGGGAAATATGTAGGATTTAATGACATTTATTCTTCCCATCCAAGATAAATAGGGTAGGTCATAAGTTTTTAAGTCTGCTTGAAGCCGTGTCAGGAGGGGAGTGTAATTGCATTTGTAAAGGGAAGAAGGGTTAGCTGTTAAATAAATTCCAAGATATTTTAGCTTTTCTGAAGACCAATTAAAGGGGTGCTTTCTTTTAATTCAAGAATGTCTGAGGACCTTGCTGAGATATTTAGGGCTTCGGACTTATTTGCGTTTATTTTGAAATTAGAGATCTCACCAAAGTCCGCAAACAAGGACAATAATTTCGGAAAGGATGTTTTAGGGTTGGAGGTCAAAATTAAAAGGTCGTCTGCAAAAGCAGCTACTTTGACCTCCAATTTGCCCATCTCTAGGCCCTTGATCTCCTTATCCTGTCTAATCCTTTCCATTAAAGTTTCCATTACCATAATAAACAAGGAGGGTGAGAGAGGACAGCCCTGCCTGGTTCCATTAGTTATATTAAAGGGTTCAGAAAAAATACCATTTACCCCGACTTTCTTTTCAACCTTCTTTAACATATCATGCAAGTGGAAAACAATTGTGAAGTTGAATGAAATTTATTGGTTATTTTATATTTTTGTGGAAATTCAAAAACTGAAACTGAAATGGGGCGTGCAATATTATTCGGCCCCTTTAACTTAACACTTTGTTGCGCCACCTTTTGCTGTGATTACAGTGGCAAGTCGCTTGGGGGATGTCTCTATCAGTTTTGTACATCAAAGCTTATGAGCTGTGCTGCCTTTATGCCAAACATAGCATTTGGCATCATTTCCAAAAAGTTCGATTTTGGTTTAATTTGACCTGAGCACCTTCTTCCACATGTTTGGTGTGTCTCCCAGGTGGCTTGTTGAAAACTATAAATTACACTTTTTATGGATATCTTTGAGAAATGGCTTTCTTCTTGCCACTCTTCCATATAGGCCAGATTTTTGCAGTGTATGACCGATTGTTGTCCTATGGACAGACTGTCCCACCTCAGCTGTAGATCTCTGCAGTTCATCCAGAGTGATCATGGGCCTCTTGGCTGATCTCTTCTCCTTGTTTGAGATGAAAGTTTAGAGGAACGGTAGGGTCTTGGTAGATTTGCAGTGGTATGATACTCCTTCCATTTCAATATGATCACTTGCACAGTGCTCCTTGGGATGTTTAAAGTTTTGGAAATCATTTTGTATCCAAATCCGGCTTCTCCACAACAGTATCATGGACCTGCCTGTTGTTTTCCTTAGTCTTCATGATGCTCTCTTCGCTTTAAACAGAACCCTGAGACTATCACAGAGCAGGTGCATTTATACGGAGACTTGATTACACACAGCTGGATTATATTCATCATCATTAGGCATTTAGGACCACATTGGATCATTCAGAGATCCACAATAAACTTCTGGAGTGAGTTTGCTGCACTGAAGGTAAAGGGGACTAATAATATTGCACAACCCACTTTTCAGTTTTTAAATTTCCTCAAAAATTTAAAATAACCAATACATTTTGTTCAACTTCAAAATTGTGTTCCACTTGTTGTTGATTCTTCACCAAAAATTTAAATTTGGTATCTTTATGTTTGAAGCATGATATGTGGGAAAAGGTTGAAAAGTTCCAGGGGGCTGATTACTTTCGCAAGGCACTGTACATTTGTTTAATAACTTGTTCAAAGATCTTTCCTGGTATGGAACTCAGACTCACCTATAGTTTCCTGGGTCCATCTTCTTCCCCTTTCTGAAGATAGGAACAACATTTGCTCTTCTCCAGTCTTCTGGGACTTCTGATCTCCAAGAATTTTCATAGATTATGGACCGTGGTTCAAAAATGTCTCCTGCTATCTCCTTCAGTACTCTGGAATGTAATTCATTTGGACCTGGAGACTTGAATTCATTTATGTTAGACAAGTGTTTCCTCACTATCTTTCTGTTTATAGATATCCTGGATTCCTCTATTCCTTTAACAGGACAGTGAAGATCAGTTGATGTTATATTTCCTTTCTGAGAGAAAACAGATGAAAAATAGGAATTTAAAAGTTTGGCCTTCTCAACATCCTTTCTTACCATTTCATCATTTTCATCCTGTAAAAATCCTATAGCATCTTTGATTTTTCTTTTACTTTTGACATATCCCCAAAATCCTTTTTTATTGCTTTTGACGTCGCTCGCAAGCCTTAATTCATTGTCAGCTTTAACTAACTGATTTGTGCCCTGCAGGTTCTGCAGACAGCATTATATTCTTCTTTAGATATGCCAGCCTCTTTCCATTTGATAAACATTTCTTTCTTCCTTATTAGCATGTGTTTAAGTTCTGTGTTCATTAGGGTTAAGCGACTTTTCCTTTTTTGAAGTCGAGTCGGGTTTCGCGAAACCCGACTTTCTCAAAAGTCGAGTCAAGTGAAATCGTCCGATCTTCTTGAAAAGTCAGGGTCGGGGGAACGGCAGAAACACGAAACCCAGTGCAAGTCAATGGGAAATATATATATTTTTATATTTACTTCAGCGCGATATAACAGAAAAGCCGGTAATTCAATTGCCGGCTTTTCATTTCTCCTGCCTAAACCCGACATGATATGAGACATGGTTTACATACAGTAAACCATGTCATATCCCCCTTTTTTTTTTGCATATTACACACTATTAATGTTAATAGAGTGAATGTGCAAAATTTCGGCGCTGTAGCTATTAAATTTAAGGGTTAAATCGCGGAAAAAATTGGCGTGGTAAAGCCAGTGACTGAGGTAAGATAGTAATAGCCTGGAGAGGGTCCACTGTTATTGCCCCCCCCGGCTAAAAACATCTACCCCCAGCCACCCCAGAAAAGGCACATCTGGAAGATGCGCCTATTCTGGCACTTGGCCACTCTCTTCCCATTCCCGTGTAGCGGTGGGATATGGGGTAATGAAGGGTTAATGTCACCTTGCTATTGTAAGGTGACATTAAGCCAGATTAATAATGGAGAGGCGTCAATTATGACACCTATCCATTATTAATCCAATTGTATGAAATGGTTACAAAAAACACGCACACAATATTGCAAAGTGTTGTAATATTTTATTGCTCGCTCAATCCACCTGAAGACCCTCGACCTGTAACAAATTAAAAATAATAAACCAACAATATACAGTTATATGAAAAAGTTTGGGCACCCGTATTAATCTTAAGCTTAATGTTTTATAATAATTGTTTTTTTTTGCAACAGCTATTTCAGTTTCATATATCTAATAACTGTTGGACACAGTAATGTTTCTGCCTTGAAATGAGGTTTATTGTACTAACAGAAAATGTGCAATCTGCATTCAAACAAAATTTGACAGGTGCCAAATTTTTCCGCGATTTAACCCTTAAATTTAATAGCTACAGCGCCCAAATTTTGCACATACACACTACCAACATTAGTAGTGTGGAATATGCAGAAAAAAAATACGAAATACGAAACCCGATTTTGTAGCGAAGATCGCCGACCGCCGACCCGATCCCACAGTGGGATCGGGTCGGGTTTCACGAAACCTGACTTTGCCAAAAGTCGGCGACTTTTGAAATTGGCCGATCCGTTTCGCTCAACCCTAGTGTTCATCCATCCTGGTTTCCTTAAATGCTTTGTATTCTTCCCTCTTTTTGGAAATGTTAACTATTGTGCTTTGAGAATCTTATTTTTCAAGATTTCCCAACCTTTTCTGGACATTTTTGTCCTTAGGGATAACCAGCCATTGGATCTCTTTGATTCTCTTTCTGAGTCTCTTAAAATCTGCCTTTCTGAAATCTAAACTTGAAGTCGGAGTCTTCACAGGTCTTCCTCCTCTATTTATCCATAATTCTAAAATAGCATGGTCGCTACCTCCTGGGGTCTCAGCCACTCTTACCTCCTCAACCATTTCCTCCCTGTTTATAAGGATTAGATCCAAAGTAGCAGATCCCCTTGTTTTCTCCTCTAACTTTTGGAAGATAAAGTTTTCAGCAAGAGAGGATAAGAATTTGCTTGACCTGTTAGTTTTGCCTGAGAGATATTCCCAACAAATGTCTGGATAGTTGAAATCTCCCATGACCACCATGTCATGTTTTGGAGAACTTGACCTTTTGATGCATAAAGAGATCCTCCATATCTTCAGCTTCCACAGGCGGCCTGTAGTAAATGCCTACAACGGTGTCCTTTCCTTGTTCTCTCCTTGTATTCTTACTCAAACAGTTTCCACAGAACTCCCAGTCACTGAAGCTTCAATCTCTGTGCAGATGTACTGTATGCTTTTCTAACATACAATGCAACACCACCTCCTCGTTTATTAAGTGTTTCAGTGATTCCAATGACACCATATTTCATCTCCTGTGTTAGTAGTTCAAATTCTCCTTGTTTGTTGCCCATGCTTTGTGCATTTGTATAGAAACATTTTAGTTTGTGATTCGTTTCTTTTCCTCCAGTATTTTTATTATTTAGATTTTTTTGTCTTTGTTCTTCCTTTCCACTTCTAATAGCAGAGTTATCAATAGTATTTGTGAAGCATGTCTCACCTATGAATGTGGGGCCCAATGCACATACCCCTCACATTCATAGGTGAGATATGCTTCCCTAGCATCCATATGCTGACCCACCAGGCTGGGTACTTTTACGGCTAGAGGTTTTACAATAGCTGGTGGTGCGCGGTATCCACACTCCCATAGGTTGTTACAAGAAATGGTCTGTGTACTAATGATTTTTACCGCTCATGATTGAGGGTTGCGGCTACCTGTGATATTTCTGGGAGCATTTGTGTTTTTTTCACCAGTTGTATTAATATCAATGCACTTACCTATGTATTTTGAGTGCCACTCATAATCTGGTGTCTTTGTTTAAATAGCACTTTCATGACATTGATGGTGTGTTTTTAAAATGTTTATATTTGTTAATAAAGCTTTGTGATATTTTTATACAAAAACAAAAGCTTCCGCTGTTTCTCTGGTATTTTCATTGCCTGTATGTGGAAGTACATTGAGGTAGTTGGTGACTATTTGAGTCACAATTATGAATCTGGAAAATGTTGTAACAATCCATTGAAGGGAGATTATCCCATAGAGAACTATAAAATAAAATTACTTATTTCACTACAAATATTATTGATAAGCAGATTCTAACACATTTATATATGTACAAAAAAGTCAAATGTGCACTAGCGCTGCCAACTATATGATTGAAGCTGCATAACCAATCACACCTTTAGCCATGTTGTTCAATGACCGGTATGTCCTGAAAAATAACTGGCAGAAAATGTCTTACCTCCTTGATAGGGTGGATAATGTATGGTGTGTGATCCTACAGATCCAATTGCAGTGCAAAAAATGCAGGATTTCCAAGTACTGAATCCGTGCTGGACTTGCAAGTGAACAATGCTGTCAGAGTTGTGGCTTACCAGGTCTGCTCAATCACCTGTTCAAAAGAGCTGGTGGATGCGTGACGTCATTGAAAATACAGGCTCTCTGTTTGAAAAAAGCACTGCCTTTTGTTCAATGTATTTTCAGGTGTTTGATCAGACGTGGCTGGCCGGCACTCTGCAAGTGCTGTTCACTTACAAGTCCAATATGGGTCCAGAACTTGGAAATCTCACATATTGTGCCCAGCAACTGGATCGGTAGAATCACACAACGTACATAATCCTCTGTATCAGCGGATACAGTTTTTTAGCACATACCACATTTATATATAGTAACAGTTATTAAGGTTGAAGGAAGACTTTAAGTCCAGCTAGTTCAACCCATAGCCTAACCTAGCATGCCCTAGCATGTTGATCCAGAGGAAGGCAAAAAAAACCCATGTGGCAAATAGTAAGCTCCACTTTGGGGAAAAAATTCCTTCCTGACTCCACATACGGCAATCAGACTGGTTCCTTGGATCAACGCCCTATCAATTAATCTAGTATATATATCCTGTAACATTATACTTTCCAAGAAAGGTATCCAATCCCCTCTTAAATTTAAGTAATGAATCACTCATTACAACATCATATGGCAGAGAGTTCCATAGTCTCACTGCTCTTACAGTAAAGAACCCGCATCTGTTATTATGCCTAAACCTTCTTTCCTCCAGACGTAGAGGAGGCCACCTTGTCCCTGTCTCAGGTATATGATTAAAAAGATCATCAGAAAGGTCTTTGTACTGTCCCCTCATATATTTATACATTAAAATAAGATCACCCTTTAGTCTTCGTTTTTCCAAACTAAATAGCCCCAAGTTTAATAACCTATCTTGGTATTGCAGACCCCCCAGTCCTCTAATAACCTTGGTCGCTCTTCTCTGCACCCGCTCTAGTTCAGCTATGTCTTTCTTATACACCGGAGACCAGAACTGTGCACAGTATTCTAAGTGTGGTCGAACTAGTGACTTTTATAGAGATAAAATTATGTTCTCCTCATGTGCATCTATGCCTCTTTTAATGCATCCCATTATTATATTTGCCTTTGTAGCAGCTGCCTGACACTGGCCACTGAACATGAGTTTGTCATCCACCCATACACCCAGGTATTTTTCATTGACGGTTTTGCCCAGAGTTTTATAAATAAGCACATAATTATACATCTTATTACTTCTACCCAAGTGCATGACCTTACATTTATCCCCATTAAAGCTCATTTGCCATTTATCAGCCCAAGCTTCTAGTTTACATAAATCATCCTGTAATATAAAATTGTTCTCCTCTGTATTGATTACCCTGCAGAGTTTAGTGTCATCTGCAAATATTGAAATTCTGCTCTGAATGCCCCCTACAAGGTCATTAATAAATATGTTGAAAAGAAGAGGGCCCAATACTGACCCCTGTGGTACCTCACTGCTAACCGTGACCCAGTCGGAGTGTGCTCCATTAATAGCCACCCTTTGTTTCCTATCCCTGAGCCAGCTCTTAACCCACTTACACATATTTTCCCCTATCCCCATTATTCTCATTTTATGTATCAACATTTTGTGTGGCACCGTATCAAAAGCATTTGAAAAGTCCATATACACTACGTCCACTGGGTTCCCTTCGTCCAGTCCGGAACTTACCTCTTCATAGAAGCTGATCAGATTAGTCTGACATGAATGGTCCCTAGTAAACCCGTGCTGATACTGGGTCATGAGGTTATTCCTCTTCAGATACTCCAGTATAGCATCCCTTAGAATGCCCTCCAGGATTTTACCCACAGTAGAGGTTAAGCTTACTGGCCTATAATTACCGAGTTCAGTTTTTGTCCCCTTTTTGAATATTGGCAGCACATTTGCTATACGCCAGTCCTGTGGTACAGACCCTGTTATTATGGAGTCTTTAAAGATTAAAAATAATGGTCTATCAATGACTGTACTTAATTCTTGCAGTACTCGGGGGTGTATCCCATCCGGGCCCGGAGATTTGTCAATTTTAGTGATTTTTAGACGCCGACGTACTTCCTGCTGGGTTAAGCAGGTGACATTTATGTATCATGCTATTGCACTCTATAAAAGCTTTGATTATTTATGAAATAATGTTAATGATATCATGATTATATGATTGATTTACACAGCTTTATATATTCTCATTGCATTGCATCTATAATAATAATAATTTTATTTATATAGCGCCAACATATTCCGCAGCGCTTTACAAATTATAGAGGGGACTTGTACAGACAATAGACATTACAGCATAACAGAAATACAGTTCAAAACAGATACCAGGAGGAGTGAGGGCCCTGCTCGCAAGCTTACAAACTATGGGGAAAAGGGGAGACACGAGAGGTGGATGGTAACAATTGCTTTAGTTATTCGGACCAGCTATAGTGTAAGGCTCAGGTGTTCATGTAAAGCTGCATGAACCAGTTACCTGCCTAAGTATGTAGCAGTACAGACACAGAGGGCTAATACTGCATAAAGTGTATGAGAACATGATGCGAGGAACCTTTTTTTTTTTTTTCCTCTAGTTCACTCTCTGACTTTGAACCAGTTACCGAAGAAGTAATCAGGCTCCTTGCATCTTCTCGCCCAACCACTTGCACCAGTGACCCCATTCCGTTACATCTCCTCCAGTCCTTTTCCCTGGTTGTCATCTCTCACCTAACAAAAATATTCAACCTTTCTCTCACTTCCGGTATTTTTCCATCCTCATTTAAGCATGCCATCATACATCCATTACTTAAAAAAACATCCCTCGATCAAAACTGTGCCACTAATTATAGACCTGTCTCTAATCTTTCCTTCATCTCTAAACTCCTTGAGCGCCTGGTCAACTCCCGTCTTACCCGCTATCTCTCAGATAACTCTCTTCTAGACCCTCTTCAATCTGGTTTCCGCTCTTTACACCCTACTGAAACTGACCTCACTAAAGTCTCTAATGACCTACTAACAGCTAAATCTAATGGTCACTACTCCATGCTAATTCTCTTGGATCTCTCCGCAGCATTCGACACTGTGGATCATCAGCTCCTCCTCACTATGCTCCAATCCATCGGCCTCAAGGACACCATTCTCTCCTGGTTCTCCTCCTATCTCTCTGACCGCTCCCTCACTGTATCTTTTGCTGGTTCCTCCTCCTCTCACCTTCCCCTTACTGTTGAGGTTCCTCAAGGATCAGTCCTAGGCCCCCTCCTCTTCTCTTTGTATACTGCCCCTATTGGACAAATAATCAGTAGATTTGGTTTCCTGTACCATCTCTATGCTGACGACGCCCAATTAGACACTTCTTCCTCTGTTATCACGCCAACCTTTTTAGTAAACACCATTGAGTGTCTTACCGCTGTCTCTAACATCATGTCCTCCCTCTATCTGAAACTGAACCTGTCAAAAACTGAACCCCTCGTGTTTTCTCCCTCTATTAACCTACCTTTGCCTGATATTGCCATCTCCGTGTGCGGTTCCACCATTACTCCAAAGCAACATGCCCGCTGCCTTGGGGTCATACTTGATTCCGAGCTTTCATTCACCCCCCACATCCGATCACTGGCTCGCTCTTCTTATCTGCATCTCAAAAACATTTCTAGAATTCGCCCTTTTCTTACTTTTGACTCTGCAAAAACTCTTACTGTTACTCTCCCGGCTCCAATCTGTCCTGAATCAGCCAGGATCATATTCCTCACCAACCCTTACACCGATGCCTCTACCTTGTGCCAGTCATTATACTGGTTACCCATCCACTCAAGAATCCAGTACAAAGCTACTACCCTCATCCACAAAGCACTCCATGGCTCAGCACCACCCTACATCTCCTCTCTAGTCTCAGTCTACCACCCTACCCAAGCCCTCCGCTCTGCTAATGACCTCAGGTTAGCATCCTCAATAATCAGAACCTCCCACTCCCGTCTCCAAGACTTTACACATGCTGCGCCGATTCTTTGGAATGCACTACCCAGGTTAATACGATTAATCCCCAATCCCCACAGTTTTAAGCGTGCCCTAAAAACTCATTTGTTCAGATTGGCCTACCGCCTCAATGCATTAACCTAACTATCCCTGTGTGGCCCATTCAAAAAAAAAAACATAATTGGGTTCCTCGCATCATGTTCTCATACACTTTATGCAGTTAATAGCCCTCTGTTTCTATACTGCTACATACTTAGGCAGTTAACTGGTTCATGCCGCTTTACATGAACACCTGAGCTTTAAGGTACCTTCACACTAAACGATATCGCTAGCAATCCGTGAGGTTGCAGCGTCCTCGCTAGCGATATCGTTTAGTTTGACATGCAGCAGCGATCAGAATCCTGCTGTGATGTCGTTGGTCGGGGCTAGAGGGCCAGACCTTTCTTTGGTCGCTGGCTCTCCCGCTGACATCGCTGAATCGGCGTGTGTGACACCGATTCAGCGATGTCTTCGCTGGTAACCAGGGTAAACATTGGGTTACTAAGCGCAGGGCCGCGCTTAGTAACCCGATGTTTACCCTGGTTACCATCCTAAAAGTAAAAAAAACAAACGCTACATACTTACCTACCGCTGTCTGTCCTCGGCGCTGTGCTTCTCTGCTCTGGCTGTGAGCGCCGGGCAGCCGGAAAGCAGAGCGGTGACGTCACCGTTCTGCTTTCCGGCCGCTGTGCTCACAGCCAGACCAGAGAAGCAGAGCGCCGAGGACACAGCGGTAGGTAAGTATGTAGCGTTTGTTTTTTTTACTTTTAGGATGGTAACCAGGGTAAACATCGGGTTACTAAGCGCGGCCCTGCGCATAGTAACCCGATGTTTACCCTGGTTACCGGCATCGTTGGTCGCTGGAGAGCGGTCTGTGTGACAGCTCTCCAGCGACCAAACAGCGACGCTGCAGCGATCCGGATCGTTGTCTGGATCGCTGCAGCGTCGTTTAGTGTGAAGGTACCTTTACACTATGGCTGGTCCGACTAACTAAAGCAATTGTTACCATCCACCTCTCGTGTCTCCCCTTAACCTTATAGTTTGTAAGCTTGCGAGCAGGGCCCTCATTCCTCTTGGTATCTATTTTGAACTGTGATTTCTGTTATGCTGTAATGTCTATTGTCTGTACAAGTCCCCTCTATAATTTGTAAAGCGCTGCGGAATATGTTGGCGCTATATAAATAAAATTATTATTATTATTTATTTGTTAATTGAGAAAGGTTCTCTGATAGATAAAACTTTGCAACATAGACTTAATAATGAGCCCACTTTTTTGCACAACTTGTTTGAATGCCGCCTTCTATTCTTTTTCTATATGATTGGAAGATTTAGGTTTTTGTCTAAAAGGTCTTGCACCTGTTAAAATATTTTATGCTGTTCCATTGCATCTTTTCATAGGACTTTTTGATATGTGGTTAATAATTTGACCACATGATGGCAGTGTAGACCTAGAATGCATGAGTAGATGACTACTGTAATGATGTAAGACTAAGCAGATGATTGTTTACTATTATGGGTGCTTATATAAAAAATGTCTAGTTATTTTGGATTTATTTTCCTATTTGTTCAAGTTAATTTGAATTTATATTTTGTGCTGCTAATATTTATTGCTTATTATTTTATTTTTGTATTTCTTGAATATGAAATAACGCTTGATAGTTAAAAGACACTTTTTTGTTACATTAGTATATACAGGTGATTCTCACAAAATTAGAATATCATAAAAAGTTAATTTAGTTCTTCAATACAAAAAAGTGAAACTCATATATTATATAGAGTCATTACAAACAGACTGATTTCAAGTGTTTATTTCTGTTAATGTTGATAATTATGGCTTGCAGCCTATGAAAACCCAAAAGTCATAACCTCAGTAAATTAACAAAAAACACATGCAAAGGCTTCCTAATCATTTAAAATTTTTTCCTTAGTCTGTTTCAGTAGGCTCCACAATCATGGGGAAGACTGCTGAATTAACAGATGTCCAGAAGGCAGTCATTGACACACTCTACAAGGAGTGTTAGCCACAAAAGGTCATTGCTAAAGAAACTGGCTGTTCACAGAGTTCTGTATCCAAGCATATTAATGGAAAGTTGAGTGGATGGAAAAAGTGTGGTAGGAAAAGGTGCACAAGCAACCGAGATAACCGCAGCCTTGAAAGGATTTTTAAGGAAATGCGATTTTGGGGGAGATTAACAAGGAGTGTACTGCTACTGGAGTCATTGCTTCAAGAGACACCACACACAGAAGTATAAAGGACATGGGCTACAAGTGTCATATTTCTTGTGTCAAGCCACTCACGATCAATAGACAATGCCAGAAGTGTGTTACCTGGGCCAAAGAGGAAAAAAAAACTGGACTGTTACTCAGTGGTCCATGATGTTGTTTTCAGATGAAAGTACATTTTGCATTTCATTTGGAAATCATGGTCCCAGAGTCTGGAGGAAGAGTGGAGAGGCCACAATCCAAGCTGCTTGAGGTCTAGTGTAAAGTTTCACAATCAGTGATGGTTTGGGGAGCCATGTCATCTGCTAGTGTAGCTCCTCTGGGTTTTATCGATGCCAAAGTCAGTGCAGCCATCTACCAGGAAATTTTAGAGCACTTCATGCTTCCCTCTGCCAACAAACTTTTTGGAAATGGAAATTTAATTCACCTCCAGGACTTGGCACCTGTCCACACTGCCAAAAGTACCAATACCTGCATTAAAAACAACAGCACCAGTGTACTTGATTGGCCAGCAAACTCACCTGACCTTAACCTCACAGATAATCTATGGGGTTTTGTCAAGAGGAAGATGAGAGACGCCAAACCCAACAATGCAGACAAGCTGAAGGCTACTATCAAAATAACCTGGGCTTCCATAACACCTCAGAGTGTCACAGGCTGATCGCCTCCATGCCATGCCGCATTGATACAGTAATTGATGCAAAAGGAGCCCCAACCAAGTGTTGAGTGCATTTACTGAACATACATTTCAGTAGGCCAACATTTCGGATTTTAAACTCATTTTTTCAAGCTGGTATTATATAGTATTCTAATTTACTGAGATATTGACTTTTAGGTTTTCACTGGCTGTAAGCCATAATCATCAACATTAACAGAAATACACACTTGAAATAGATCACTCTGTAATGACTCTATATAATATATGAGTTTCACTTTTTGTATTGAAAAACTGAAATAAATTAACTTTGTAATGATATCCTAATCTTGTGAGAAGCATCTGTATGCCACAGCTCCATCTCCCACCATTGCATTGGATAAAGAAGTTATAGCTGCGGTCACTGGCTAAGCAACTCCATTAACCAATGTTTTTCCTTTATAGAAGCAAGAAGGAGATTCTTCAGGATAATAATATCAGTGATGACCATAAACATAATAATGGCATATGATTATCCAGATCAATCTGACAAGACGTTAATATCTTGACAGATAAAAGCTGGACACTTTTATGTTCAGGTCCATGAGAAAAGGGCAGGTGAAATGCATATTAATTGTGAATGGTCCATGATCTATCCATAATAACATAATTATGAGCTCCTTCACAAACTTCGACATTCCCAGTATGTCATGGTTGGAAAGTGTTTCCCGACCATGGATGTCCTGTCAATTTTTTTCAGTTACCGGAGCTGTGCAAGCACGATCATCATCATATGTTCAGCTAATATCACAGCTAATAACCAGCATTAACCCGCACCGCTCCCGGCAGTTAAATCCTCTAAATGTTGCAATCGATATTGATGTTGCACAACAAATTGTATGGTGAATTTTCACTAGTTACCCTTTAGAAAATGTAAAATGTGGGGCATAAAGAACATTCTTTTGGGATTTTTTTTTCATTTTCACGGCCCTACATTATTTACTTCTGTGAAGCACTTAGGAGTTCAAGGTGCTCACCACACATCTGCATTCCTTGAGGGAGTCTACTTTTAAAAAGGTCACTTGTGGTGGGTTCCCACTGTTTTGGAACATCAGGGAGATTTACAAACTCTACATGGTGTCCGCAAAGTTTGAGTTAAAAAAGTCAAATGACGCTCCATCCCTTCCAAGCCCTGCCATGCACTTAAACCGTAGTTTTCCTCTATATAATGGATATCATCATACTCAGGAGAAATTGCACAACAAATTGAATGGTATATTTTCTCTTGTTACCCTTGTGAAAATAAAAAGTTTGGGGTTAAAGTAAAGTTTTTGAGAAAAAGATAAAATGTTATTTTTTTCCTTCCACATTCCATTAGTTCTTGGGAAGCACCTGAAGGTTAAATAAACTTCTTAAATGTGTTTTTTAAGACCTTTAGAGGTGCAGACTTTAGAATGCTGTCACTATTGGGTATTTTTTGTCGTATAGCCCCCTCCCCAAGTCACTTCAAATGTGATGTGGCCACTAATAAATTGTTTGTAAATTTTTTGGGAAAATGAGAAATTTCTGATCAACTTTGAACCCTTGTAACTTCTTAAAAAAATGTTTAAAAAATGTTGCAGATGTAAAGTAGGCATGTGGTAAATGTTACTTATAAATTATTTTGCATGACATAAGTCTCTAATTTAAGGGTATAAGAATTAAAAGTTTGAAAATTCCTAAATTTTTGAAATCTTCACGAAATTTCAGATATTTGTACAAATAAACACAAGTCAGAAATTTTACCACAATCATAAAGTACAATATGTCTCAAGAAAACAGTCTCAGAATTAGTGGCATATGTTGAAGTGTTCCAGAGTTATTACCACATAAAGTGACAGTGGTCAGAATTCTAAAGTGGGGCCTGGTCGTAAAGGTGATTCCAGGCTTGGGGGCAATTCACTTGTCTATGTATTTTTGCAGATCCTGCGGCCACAAAAGAACCTAAAAAGAATCACAAAATGTTCAAAAAAGAATCACAGAGATGTGAATATTTTTCATCTGAATCATGATTTGAAATTACTGATACTAGTCTATGACTTTGAGAAAATCACAGACAGCACACGGATAGAATTGCAGTAGATAGAAGAAGTATTGTACTGTATTTATTTAAGTTTGTTAGTAAGTGAAAATCGCTGATGAAACACTGGTGGTAAAAACTGACATATAAACCAAATACTGATGAAACGCATATTCAAAACACTGATGAAATGCTGACTATTTTGCTGCATTTGAAAAATCAGTGACACCTGAATGAGGTCTAAATCAGTTGTCACCAATGAGAGCAACTAGAGATTAGCAAATATATTCAAGTGGAAATGAATTCTACTTAAATATTACAAAAATCTTCATTCAACAAACTGCAGATTTGTTTGCAATTTGCGTTCAAATTTCTTAATTTGCTTCATCCCGGCATGCTTAGCAAGTCAATCTCCGCAAGGAGAAATGATACTTCTTGGATATTTATTTGCTTCCAAATTTATGGCAGTTTACTTCACTGATTACAATTTTTCTGAGCCACCTAAAAATTAAAAAAAAAATTCTTATGCTCATGGCTCCCACTCATTACAGTCATTTGTCTGGTGATATAATCACAGCTGTGAGCATTGAAATTCCCTTGACCTTTCACAACTGGCCAGGGCTTCCAACTCTAAAGAGTCCTGGTATAGTTCTGCCCATATGGCCATGCCTCATGTCATGATGTTATGACATTGTGCATGCTTGTGGATGAAGCTCTGATCCGCATCAGTGCCTGAGTGACCCTAGTGCATAACAAGAAGCATTAAATTTCCAGATAATAATTCCTGAATCTTTGCTAATTGAATTTGTTGGGAAAATCTGCACGGACTGGAGAATTTGAATTTTGTTTGATCCACTCATCTCTAGGAGCCACAGATATTAATTGAAAAATATGCCAGTCTACAGCAACAAATTATGACACGTTTTGTCTTGCATTTCATTTTTGACATATTGGGTTGCTTATTTGTCCACTATTCACTGCAGCATCTTAATATAACAGAATATCTAAGCTGACATAGGTTTCAAGAAAGATGTATGCCTGAAATATAGAGATAATGTAATCATTTCAATAATGTGAGCAAGCAAACAAGGCAAGATGTTGTTTTTGGAGAAAAATGTTTCAGCATGACCTTTTCAGTTTTCAGTAGAATCTAAGTAACAGCGCTCTTTGAAAATAGTGCAGCAAAGTCTTTCCGTTCACTGAATGTCAAATTGTTTATTTTAATTGGCTTATCTAGAATACGTTCTGACAAACATACAAATACATGTTTGCCAAAATGTCCTTGCTCTTCTCTTCAAATATGAAAGTACAAGATTTACTGAAATTTAACAGTGCTGATGATTGTTTACCACCTATGTCAGAATATTTAAAAGCTTAAGTTGTATGCTGAGTTAAGTTGCATATCATATCACAAATGCCAAACAAATTGTAATTAATTTCATTACATTCAATGAGGATTACTGATGGGCCTGCAAATATTGTTCCATTAGAACTTTTTGCAATTATCCACAGAATACCCTATGAATATTATTATTGCCCCATAGATGCTCCATATACAACTGTGCTATATAGAATGCTCTGCACCGTTGATTATGGCCCCATAGATGCTCCTTATAATGCTGTGCCATATATGCTCTGCACCTTTGATTATGGCCCCATAGATGCTCCTTATAATGCTGTGCCATATATGCTCTGCACCTTTGATTATGGCCCCATAAATGCTCCTTATAATGCTGTGCCCCATATATGCTCTGCACCTTTATGGCCCCATAGGTGCTCCTTATAATGCTGTGCCCCTTATATGCTCTGCACCTTTATGGCCCCATAGGTGCTCCTTATAATGCTGTGCCCCATATATGCTCTGCACCTTTATGGCCCCATAAATGCTCCTTATAATGCTGTGCCCCATATATGCTCTGCACCTTTATGGCCCCATAGGTGCTCCTTATAATGCTGTGCCCCATATATGCTCTGCACCTTTATGGCCCCATAGGTGCTCCTTATAATGCTGTGCCCCTTATATGCTCTGCACCTTTATGGCCCCATAGGTGCTCCTTATAATGCTGTGCCCCATATATGCTCTGCACCTTTATGGCCCCATAAATGCTCCTTATAATGCTGTGCCCCATATATGCTCTGCACCTTTATGGCCCCATAGGTGCTCCTTATAATGCTGTGCCCCATATATGCTCTGCACCTTTATGGCCCCATAGGTGCTCCTTAGAATGCTGTGCCCCATATATGCTCTGCACCTTTATGGCCCCATAGGTGCTCCTTATAATGCTGTGCCCCATATATGCTCTGCACCTTTATGGCCCCATAGGTGCTCCTTAGAATGCTGTGCCCCTTATATGCTCTGCACCTTTATGGCCCCATAGATGCTCCTTATAATGCTGTGCCCCTTATATGCTCTGCACCTTTATGGCCCCATAGATGCTCCTTAGAATGCTGTGCCCCTTATATGCTCTGCACCTTTATGGCCCCATAGATGCTCCTTATAATGCTGTGCCCCTTATATGCTCTGCACCTTTATGGCCCCATAGGTACTCCATATAATGCTGTGCCCCTTATATGCTCTGCACCTTTATGGCCCCATAGATGCTCCTTAGAATGCTGTGCCCCTTATATGCTCTGCACCTTTATGGCCCCATAGATGCTCCTTATAATGCTGTGCCCCTTATATGCTCTGCACTAGAGTTGAGCGACCTTGACCTTTTTAGAGTCGAGCCGGGTTTTGCGAAACCCGACTATGTCCAAAGTCGGGTCGAGTGAAATCGGCCGATTATGACGTAAAGTCAGGATCGACCGAAACACGAAACCCAATGCAAGTCAATGGGGCAGCATAGTCGGCAGTGAGTGGGGGCCAGGAAAACACCTAGAGTGCCCATTTTAATGTCAAAACCATCCATTCTTCTTAATGAAGCTTGTCAAGCGTAATTTACCTTATAATAATTGGAAGGCATTTGAAATTGGGGGTCATTTGGCTAAAGTTGTGGGGGGTAGGGCTGGTTCAAGTAATTAGTGGGCCCAGGAAATCTGGACCACGTCACGGCAGTGGAGCAGGGAGAGGTAAGTATTTCAACTTTGCAAGTGCTGTGAACCTGAGCAAGCAGGGGGGGCCCACTCGTTGGCATTGGCACTGGCACAGGGCCCCTCAAAGTACAGCGGTGTGTTTGCACGGCGGGGGCGCCTCCCACCGGCAGCAACACTTTTGCGTACTATGAGAGGCCCTGTGCCAGTGACGTCGCCAACTAGTATTCCTCCCCCCACCTGATGAAGGAACCTGCACTTTCATCTGCACCTTCCTCTTTGTCCCCGTGTAAGGTGGTATGGTATGCGGGAAGAGCAACCTGACTTTCAGCAGGGTCACAATGTTGTTGTGTAGCGTGCACGGGGAATGTTGCGTTATGGGTCAATGTACCAGCAGACTCATCTATCACTGGCTGGGCAATGGGCACGATGAAGTGGAAACACAGATATAGGCCCAAAGAAGAAAGTGGGCTAAATGCAGTTCAAAATTGGTAACACAGGAATAACCAGGGGGCATTGCAGTGGAGGACAACTGGAATGAGAGGCTGACACAGAGAGTAGGGCCAAATCAGTAAGTAGTCGAAATGCAGTTCAAAATTGGCAACCGTAGTAAACAGGCGGCACAGCTTTGTTCAGTGGAGGAGAACAGCAAGGAGTGGCAGACACCGATAGTAGGCCCCAACCCAACTAGTAGGCCAAATGCAGTTTAACATTAACAACTACTTAACGAGAGGCTGAAAATGGAATTTCAGGACAGGAAACCAGGAGAACAGCAAGGAGCGGCAGACACCGATAGTAGGCCCCAAACCAACTAGTACGCCAAATGCAGTTGTTCCATTTAACCACAATTTAATGAGAGCCTGAAGATAGAATCTCAGGAAAGGCAACCTGGTGAAAACCTTGGAGTGTAACACAACCTGTCTCTACACCCCATACCAAATTTTTAGGCCTAATGCAGCGTAGTTTCCACCAACTACTAAACGAGAGCCGGAAGATCGAAGCTCATGAAAGGCAACCCGGGGAACACCTTGGAGTGTAACACAACCTCTCTCTACACCACGAAAGGGCTGATTCTTAGGAAGGAAGGCTGTTGTAAATAAGCATTGCGCGTCCGAGGGTGATTATATTCTTATTCGGTATCTACTCACCCTCGGACGCGCCATGCTTCTTGATTTGTAATTAATGTTTATTTGCAATGTGCTTTTGACTTACTCAATTATTTTTTTAATTATTGATTTTATTAAATTAATAGTTTAACATCTTATTGGAAATAATTTAAAGGAGACGCGACAGGACAACACTCGGTGGATGCCATATCTGTGTTAACAACTCCAAAAAACTTTCAGTTAACTTCTTGCAGGAGAAAGAAATTGTAGCTGTTGGACCTTTGTAGTACAGTTCCAGATATTTGTTGTGTGTTTGTTTTGATTGTTAAAATATCTGCATTTGAGATCTCAACACGATCTTATTTTTTATAATCAAATTAATTTTTTAAATATTTTATTAGGTTGGTTCAAGGGGTACACGGGCCGCAGTAGACAGGTCAGTGGAGGCCTAGTGGAAGGAGGGACCGCAGATGCGCCACTGTTTCACCCATACACAATTAGTAGGCCTAATGCAGCGTAGTTTCCAACAGCTACTAAACGAGAGCCGGAAGATCGAAGCTCAGGAAAGGCAACCTGGGGAACACCTTGGAGTGTAACACAACCTCTCTCTACACCACGGAAGGGCTGATTCTTAGGAAGGAAGGCTGTTGTAAATAAGCATTGCGCGTCCGAGGGTGATTATATTCTTATTCGGTATCTACTCACCCTCGGACGCGCCATGCTTCTTGATTTGTAATTAATGTTTATTTGGAATGTGCTTTTGACTTACTCAATTATTTTTTTAATTATTGATTTTATTAAATTAATAGTTTAACATCTTATTGGAAATAATTTAAAGGAGACGCGACAGGACAACACTCGGTGGATGCCATATCTGTGTTAACAACTCCAAAAAACTTTCAGTTAACTTCTTGCAGGAGAAAGAAATTGTAGCTGTTGGACCTTTGTAGTACAGTTCCAGATATTTGTTGTGTGTTTGTTTTGATTGTTAAAATGTCTGCATTTGAGATCTCAACACGATCTTATTTTTTATAATCAAATTAATTTTTTTTATATTTAATGATGTTGGTTCAAGGGGTACACGGGCAGCAATAGACAGGTCAGTGGAGGCCTAGTGGAAGGAGTGACGGCAGACAGGCATCAAAGGCCTAACATTGGGCTGGCTGTAGGCAAGTTAAAATTGGTTCCAGGGGAACACGGCCATCAGTGGCCTGGTCAGTGTAGTTGTAGTTGAAAGAACGGGACGCAGACAGGCTTCGAAGGCCTAACATAATAACATTGGGCTGGCTGTAGGCAAGTTAAAATTGGTTCCAGGGGAACACGGCCATCAGTGGCCTGGTCAGTGTAGTTGTAGTTGAAAGAACGGGACGCAGACAGGCTTCGAAGGCCTAACATAACAAACTTGGGCTGGCTGTAGGCACTTTTAAATTTGTTCCAGGGGTACATGGGCAGCAGTGTATGGTCAGTGGAAGTCTAGTGGAAGGAGTGACCGCAGACAGGCTTCCAAGGCCTAACATAACAAACTTGGGCTGGCTGTAGGCACTTTTAAATTGGTTCCAGGGGTACACGGGCAGCAGTGGTCTGGTCAGTGGAAGTCTAGTGGAAGGAGTGACCGCAGACAGGCTTCCAAGGCCTAACATAACAAACTTGGGTTGGCTGTAGGCACTTTTAAATTGGTTCCAGGGGTACACGGGCAGCAGTGGTCTGGTCTGTGGAAGTCTAGTGGAAGGAGTGACCGCAGACAGGCTTCGAAGGCCTAACATAACAAACTTGGGCTGGCTGTAGGCACTTTTAAATTGGTTCCAGGGGTACACGGGCAGCAGTGGTCTGGTCAGTGGAAGTCTAGTGGAAGGAGTGACCGCAGACAGGCTTCCAAGGCCTAACATAACAAACTTGGGCTGGCTGTAGGCACTTTTAAATTGGTTCCAGGGGTACACGGGCAGCAGTGGTCTGGTCTGTGGAAGTCTAGTGGAAGGAGTGACCGCAGACAGGCTTCCAAGGCCTAACATAACAAACTTGGGCTGGCTGTAGGCACTTTTAAATTGGTTCCAGGGGTACACGGGCAGCAGTGGTCTGGTCTGTGGAAGTCTAGTGGAAGGAGTGACCGCAGACAGGCTTCGAAGGCCTAACATAACAAACTTGGGCTGGCTGTAGGCACTTTTAAATTGGTTCCAGGGGTACACGGGCAGCAGTGGTCTGGTCAGTGGAAGTTTAGTGGAAGGAGTGACTGCAGACAGGCTTCCAAGGCCTAACATAACAAACTTGGGCTGGCTGTAGGCACTTTTAAATTGGTTCCAGGGGTACACGGGCAGCAGTGGTCTGGTCTGTGGAAGTCTAGTGGAAGGAGTGACCGCAGACAGGCTTCGAAGGCCTAACATAACAAAATTGGGCTGACTGTAGGCACTTTTAAATTGGTTCCAGGGTAACACGGCCAGCAGTGGCCTGGTCAGTGTAGTAGTTGTAGAAAGAAGGGACCGCAGACAGGCTTCGAAGGCCTAACATAACAAAAATGTCAAAACAATGGTATTGTCAGTGCCAGGCATTGAAGGATGTCAGCGCCTAGACTACACATTGGTGAAGCTGTGAGAGATAATTTTGCTAGTGGTAGAGCACTGTTTGAGCTGGGGGGGGGAACTGTCTTGTGGCCGGCGGTACAGGCACAGGGCCCCTCATATTACAACGGTGTGTCTGACGTTGGGTGCGCACCACCACCGCCAGAGACACTTTATTGTACTATGAGGGACCCAGTGGCAGTGCCGTCGACCAAAAGCGGCCACACCCACCTCTTCAGACAAACAGCACTCTCAAGGGTCCAAGCGCAAAGTGGCGATAGCACGGCCCCGTGTGGGGAGTTTGGCCATTTCGTGAGGTGGAAACATGTCGTATGCTGGACAATCAGGTGAAGAAAATTACGAGATTGGAAAAGTCATTCAGAATAGTCCACAGGCAAGACCTTTTCATAGGAAAGCTAGGTGTCAGCCGGGCAGGGTGGGGCAAAAGATTTTGAAATCCAGTTGTGGTTCATTTTAATGAAGGTTAGATCATCTACATTTTGGGTAGCCAGACGAGTCCTTTTTTCTGTTAGTATTGAACCTGCAGCACTGAATACTCTTTCTGATAGGACACTAGCTGCCGGGCAAGCAAGCTCCTGCAATGCATATTCTGCCAATTCTGGCCAGGTGTCTAATTTGGATGCCCAGTAATCAAATGGGAATGACGGTTGAGGGAGAACGTCGATAAGGGATGAAAAATAGTTTGTAACCATACTGGACAAATGTTGTCTCCTGTCACTTTGAATTGATGCTGCAGTACCTGTCCTGTCTGCGGTCATAGAAAAATCACTCCACAACCTGGTCAGAAAACCCCTCTGGCCAACGCCACTTCTGATTTCTGCCCCTCTAACACCTCTGGTCTGCTGGCCCCTGGAGCTCGTGTGAGAACGATCACGGGCGCTGTGTGCAGGGAATGCCAGAAGCAAACGGTCATCAAGAGTTGATTGTTTTGTTGCTAATATTAGTTCCAAGTTCTCATGTGGCATAATATTTTGCAATTTGCCTTTATAGCGAGGATCAAGGAGGCAGGCCAACCAGTAATCGTCATCGTTCATCATTTTTGTAATGCGTGTGTCCCTTTTGAGGATACGCAAGGCATAATCCGCCATGTGGGCCAAAGTTCCCGTTGTCAAATCTGCGGTTGTGCTTGGTTGAGGGGCAGTTGCAGGCAAATCTACGTCACTTGTGTCCCTCAAAAAACCAGAACCCGGCCTTGCCACGCCACCAATTTCCCGTGCCCCCGGGAAAGCTTCCTCATTAAAAATATACTCATCCCCATCATCCTCCTCATCCTCCACCTCCTCTTCGCCCGGTACCTCGTCATGTACACTGCCCTGACCAGACAATCGCTGACTGTCATCAAGGCTTTCCTCTTCCTCTGGTGCAGACGCCTGATCCTTTATGTGCGTCAAACTTTGCATCAGCAGACGCATTAGGGGGATGCTCATGCTTATTATGGCGTTGTCTGCACTAACCAGCCGTGTGCATTCCTCAAAACACTGAAGGACTTGACACATGTCTTGAATCTTCGACCACTGCACACCTGACAACTCCATGTCTGCCATCCTACTGCCTGCCCGTGTATGTGTATCCTCCCACAAAAACATAACAGCCCGCCTCTGTTCGCACAGTCTCTGAAGCATGTGCAGTGTTGAGTTCCACCTTGTTGCAACGTCTATGATTAGGCGATGCTGGGGAAGGTTCAAAGAACGCTGATAGGTCTGCATACGGCTGGAGTGTACAGGCGAACGGCAGATATGTGCGCAAAGTCCACGCACTTTGAGGAGCAGGTCGGATAACCCCGGATAACTTTTCAGGAAGCACTGCACCACCAGGTTTAAGGTGTGAGCCAGGCAAGGAATGTGTTTCAGTTGGGAAAGGGAGATGGCAGCCATGAAATTCCTTCCGTTATCACTCACTACCTTGCCTGCCTCAAGATCTACAGTGCCCAGCCACGACTGCGTTTCTTGCTGCAAGAACTCGGACAGAACTTCCGCGGTGTGTCTATTGTCGCCCAAACACTTCATAGCCAATACAGCCTGCTGACGTTTGCCAGTAGCTGCCCCATAATGGGAGACCTGGTGTGCAACAGTGGCAGGTGCGGATGGAGTGTTTGTGCGACTGCGGTCTGTGGACGAGCTCTTGCTTCTGCAGGAGGACGAGGAGGAGGAGGAGGAGGAGGGGGTGCGAACGGCTACAGACAACTGTTTACTAGACCGTGGGCTAGGCAGAACTGTCCCAAACTTGCTGTCCCCTGTGGACCCTGAATCCACCACATTTACCCAGTGTGCCATGATGGACACGTAACGTCCCTGGCCATGCCTACTGGTCCATGCATCTGTTGTCAGGTGCACCTTTGTGCTCACAGATTGCCTGAGTGCATGGACGATGCGCTCTTTAACATGCTGGTGGAGGGCTGGGATGGCTTTTCTGGAATAAAAGTGTCGACTGGGTAGCTCGTAGCGTGGTACAGCGTAGTCCATCAGGTCTTTGAAAGCTTCGCTTTCAACTAACCGGTAGGGCATCATCTCTAACGAGATTAGTCTAGCTATGTGGGCGTTCAAACCCTGTGTACGCGGATGCGAGGCTAAGTATTTCCTTTTTCTAACCATAGTCTCATGTAGGGTGAGCTGGACTGGAGAGCTGGAGATCGTGGAACTAGCGGGGGTGCCGGTGGACATGGCAGACTGAGAGACGGTGGGAGATGGTATTGTTGCCGCCGGTGCCCTAGATGCAGTGTTTCCTACTACGAAACTGGTGATTCCCTGACCCTGACGGCTTTGGCCTGGCAAAGATACCTGCACAGATACAGCAGGTGGTGCGCTAAATGGTGGTCCTACACTGCCGGAAGGGATGTTGCGTTGATGACTAGCTTCATTGGCCGAGGGTGCAACAACCTTAAGGGACGTTTGGTAGTTAGTCCAAGCTTTCAAATGCATGGTGGTTAAATGTCTATGCATGCAACTAGTATTGAGACTTTTCAGATTCTGACCTCTGTTTAAGGAAGTAGAACATTTTTGACAGATGACTTTGCGCTGATCAATTGGATGTTGTTTAAAAAAATGCCAGACTGCACTCTTTCTAGCATCGGATACCTTTTCAGGCATTGCAGACTGAGCTTTAACCGGATGGCCACGCTGTCCTCCACCAGGTTTTGGCTTTGCCACGCGTTTTGGGCAAGATACGGGCCCGGCAGATGGAACCTGTGGCGATGTTGATGCCTGCTGCGGCCCCTCCTCCTCCTCTGCTTCAGAACTGCTGCCGCCTGCACCCTGTTCCCCCAATGGCTGCCAATCGGGGTCAAGAACTGGGTCATCTAATAACTCTTCTTGTACCTCCTGCGCAACTTCGTCTGTGTCACCGTGTCGTTTGGTGGTATAGCGTTCGTGATGGGGCAACATAGTCTCATCAGGGTCTGATTCTTGATCAGCACCCTGCGAGGGCAATGTTGTGGTCTGAGTCAAAGGACCAGCATAGTAGTCTGGCTGTGGCTGTGCGTCAGTGCACTCCATGTCAGATTCAACTTGTAATGGGCATGGACTGTTAACTGCTTCACTTTCTAAGCCAGGGACGGTATGTGTAAAGAGCTCCATGGAGTAACCCGTTGTGTCGCCTGCTGCATTCTTCTCTGTTGTTGTTTTTGCTGAAGAGGACAAGGAAGTGACTTGTCCCTGACCGTGAACATCCACTAACGACGCGCTGCTTTTACTTTTACCAGTTTCACGAGAGGAGGCAAAAGAGCTAGAGGCTGAGTCAGCAAGATAAGCCAAAACTTGCTCTTGCTGCTCCGGCTTTAAAAGCGGTTTTCCTAATCCCAGAAAAGGGAGCGTTCGAGGCCTTGTGTAGCCGGACGACGAACCTGGCTCCACAGCTCCAGACTTAGGTGCAATATTTTTTTCCCCACGACCATCTGATGCTCCACCACTACCACTACCCTCATTACCAGCTGACAATGAACGCCCCCGGCCACGACCTCTTCCACTAGACTTCCTCATTGTTTTAAAAACGTAACCAAACTAACGTTATTTGTTGCAGTCACACAACTTACACGGTGAGCTATAACTTCAGTATGATTTAGCTACCCCTTTACAGGTTGGTGAGACCACAGCGAAAATCAGGCCCAATGTTACACACTCTGTTTTTGGTGGCTGCAAATTAGAGAGATGCCCCACACGCAGGACTGTCACTGAAGCACAAATGTTAATATTAATGTCACACTATTATTTTTTTTTTATTTTTATTTTTTTCAGGAACAATTTAGAAACCCCAAAAAAAAAAAAAATAGATTTTTGCAGGGAGAATTTAGAAAACAAATGTAACAAACTATATGCTTTCTATGGGCCACTGAGTGAGAGATGACGCACACAGGAATCAGGAGTGGCACACAAGCCCAGAGGCCAATATTTTTCTACCAATGATTGATGGAGTTATTTTCTCTGGTAGATTTTGGAACCCAAATCAAGGAAAAAAAATATAGGCTTTCTATGGACCACAATTGGAGAGAGAGAGAGAGAGAGAGAGAGAGAGAGAGAGAGAGAGAGAGAGATGGCACACCCAGGAGTCAAGACTGGCACACAAGCAGAAAGGCCAATATTAATCTCCCATTTTTTTGGGGGGTTTGTTTTTTTTTTGTTTTTTTTTTTCAGGGAGACTTTAGAAAAAAAAATAATAAAAAAAATATGATTTTATCAGGAAGAATTTAGAAACCAAATAAAATAAAATGATTTTTTCAGGGAGAATTTATAAAACAAATAAAAACAAAAATAGGCGTTCTATGGCCCACTGACTGAGAGATGACGCACACAGGAGTCAGGAGTGGCACACAAGCCCAGAGGCCAATATTTTTCTACCAATGATTGATGTAGTTATTTTCTCTGGTAGATTTTGGAACCCAAATCAAGGAAAAAAAATATAGGCTTTCTATGGACCACAATTGGAGAGAGAGAGAGAGAGAGAGATGGCACACCCATGAGTCAAGACTGGCACACAAGCAGAAAGGCCAATATTAATCTCCCACTGTTTTTTTTGGTTGTTTTTTTTTTTTTTTTTTCAGGGAGACTTTAGAAAAAAAAATAATAAAAAAAATATGATTTTATCAGGAAGAATTTAGAAACCAAATAAAATAAAATGATTTTTTCAGGAAGAATTTATAAAACAAATAAAACCAAAAATAGGCGTTCTATGGCCCACTGACTGAGAGATGACGCACACAGGAGTCAAGACTGGCACACAAGCAGAAAGGCCAATATTAATCTCCCACTGTTTTTTTTTTTTTTTTTTCAGGGAGACTTTAGAAAAAAAAATAATAAAAAAAATATGATTTTATCAGGAAGAATTTAGAAACCAAATAAAATAAAATGATTTTTTCAGGGAGAATTTATAAAACTAATAAAACAAAAAATAGGCGTTCTATGGCCCACTGAGTGAGAGATGACGCACACAGGAGTCAAGACTGGCACACAAGCAGAAAGGCCAATATTAATCCCCCACTGTTTTTTTTGTTTGTTTTTTTTTTTGTTTTGTTTTTTTCAGGGAGACTTTAGAAAAAAAAATAATAAAAAAAATATGATTTTATCAGGAAGAATTTAGAAACCAAATAAAATAAAATGATTTTTTCAGGGAGAATTTAGAAAACAAATAAAACCAAAAATAGGCGTTCTATGGCCCACTGACTGAGAGAGAGAGAGAGAGAGATGGCACGCTTAGTACTGGCACACAAGCCCAAAGGGCAATATTAATCTCCCTTTTTTTTTCAGGGAGAATTTCTAAAACCCCCCCCCAAAAAAAAATAGGCTTTCTATGGCCCACTATTTGTGAGAGAGATGGGACGCTCAGGACTGGCACAGATGGCACGCTCAGGACTGGCACAGAAGCCCAGAGGCCAATATTAATCTCCCTTTTTTTCTGGGAGAATTTATAAAACCAAAAAAATATTTAAATAGGCTTTCTATGGCCCACTATTTGTGAGAGAGATGGCACGCTCAGGACTGGCACAGATGGCACGCTCACAACTGGCACACAAGCCCAGAGGCCAATATTAATCTCCCTTTTTTTCAGGGAGAATTTATAAAACCAAAAAAAAAATTAAATAGGCTTTCTATGGCCCACTATTTGTGAGAGAGATGGCACGCTCAGGACTGGCACAGATGGCACGCTCACAACTGGCACACAAGCCCAGAGGCCAATATTAATCTCCCTTTTTTTCAGGGAGAATTTATAAAACCAAAAAAAAAAATTAAATAGGCTTTCTATGGCCCACTATTTGTGAGAGAGATGGCACGCTCAGGGCTGGCACAGATGGCACGCTCACAACTGGCACACAAGCCCAGAGGCCAATATTAATCTCCCTTTTTTCAGGGAAAATTTATAAAACCAAAAAAAAAATTAAATAGGCTTTCTATGGCCCACTATTTGTGAGAGAGATGGCACGCTCAGAACTGGCACAGATGGCACGCTCACAACTGGCACACAAGCCCAGAGGCCAATATTAATCTCCCTATTTTTCAGGGAGAATTTATAAAACCAAAAAAAAAATTAAATAGGCTTTCTATGGCCCACTATTTGTGAGAGAGATGGCACGCTCAGGGCTGGCACAGATGGCACGCTCACAACTGGCACACAAGCCCAGAGGCCAATATTAATCTCCCTTTTTTCAGGGAAAATTTATAAAACCAAAAAAAAAATTAAATAGGCTTTCTATGGCCCACTATTTGTGAGAGAGATGGCACGCTCAGAACTGGCACAGATGGCACGCTCACAACTGGCACACAAGCCCAGAGGCCAATATTAATCTCCCTATTTTTCAGGGAGAATTTATAAAACCAAAAAAAAAATTAAATAGGCTTTCTATGGCCCACTATTTGTGAGAGAGATGGCACGCTCAGGGCTGGCACAGATGGCACGCTCAGGACTGGCACACAAGCCCAGAGGCCAATATTAATCTCCCTTTTTTTCAGGGAGAATTTATAAAACCCAAAAAAAAATAAAATAGGCTTTCTATGGCCCACTATTTGTGAGAGAGATGGCACACTCAGGACTGGCACACAAGCCCAAAGGCTAATATTAATCTCCCACTGTATTTTTATCAGGGAGAATTTATACACCCCACAAAAAAAATACAGAAAAATGAAAAGGCTTTCTATGGCCCACTATGTGAGAGAGATGGCACACACAGGGATGGCACTCTAGCAGAAATGCCAAATTGCCAATCTTAATCTCCCACCAAAAAAAAAAAAAAACAGGGAATGTCCTACAATTACTATCTCCCTGCCTGCAGTAATCTCAGCCAGGTATGGCAGGCAGCTACTATCTCCCTGCCTGCAGTAATCTCAGCCAGGTATGGCAGGCAGCAATAAGGAGTGGACTGATGCACAAATCAAATAAAAAGTGTGGACAAACAAAAAAGATAGCTGTGCAGAAAGGAAGGAACAAGAGGATTTGTGCTTTGAAAAAAGCAGTTGGTTTGCACAGCGGCGTACACACAGCAATGCAGCTAT
Source organism: Ranitomeya imitator (assembly GCF_032444005.1). NCBI lineage: Eukaryota > Metazoa > Chordata > Amphibia > Anura > Dendrobatidae > Ranitomeya > Ranitomeya imitator. The sequence goes on from NC_091284.1 coordinate 628,802,623, forward strand.
CAGGGAGCCTTCTAGGGCAGCCCAATGAGCTACAGCGCTGAGGGGGAAAAAAAAAAAAAAAACTTCCACTGTCCCTGCACACCGAGGGTGGTGTTGGACAGTGCAAATCGCTGCAGCACAAGCGGTTTTGTGGTTAATGGACCCTGCCTAACGCTATCCCTGCTTCTGACAAAGCGGCAGCAACCTCTCCCTAAGCTCAGATCAGCAGCAGTAAGATGGCGGTCGGCGGGAACGCCTCTTTATAGCCCCTGTGACGTCGCAGACAGCAAGCCAATCACTGCAATGCCCTTCTCAAAGATGGTGGGGACCAGGACCTATGTCATCACGCTGCCCACACTCTGCGTTTACCTTCATTGGCTGAGAAATGGCGCTTTTCGCGTCATTGAAACGCGACTTTGGCGCGAAAGTCGCGTACCGCATGGCCGACCCCGCACAGGGGTCGGATCGGGTTTCATGAAACCCCGACTTAGCCAAAAGTCGGCGACTTTTGAAAATGTTCGACCCGTTTCGCTCAACCCTACTCTGCACCTTTATGGCCCCATAGGTGCTCCATAGAATGCTGCTGGTGCTGCCATAAAAAAAAAAAAAATCACATACTCACCTCTCTTCTCAGGACGCCGGCGCTTTCAATAATTACCTGCTCCTCGTGCGGCTCCGTCTCCAGCACTGACGCTCAGCAGAGGGCGCGCACTGACTACGTCACAGCGCCCTCTAACCTGAGCGTCATTGCTAGAGGACGCTGCAGACGGAGCCGGAGCGAGGAGCAGGTAATTATAGCGCTGCGCTCCCCTTACCTGCTGCGGCGCGGTCCCTGCAGTCCCTGGCTTCTCCGGCGCTGCAGCTTCTTCCTGTAATTGAGCGGTCACATGGCACCGATCATTTACAGCAATGAATATGCGGCTCCTCCCCTATGGGGGTGGAGCTGCCTATTCATTTCTGTAATGAGCGGTGCCATGTGACCGCTCAGTGCAGGAAGAATCTGCAGCGCCGGAGAAGCCAGGGACTGCAGGGACCGCGCCGCAGCAGGTAAGTATGACTACACAGCCCCCGCTCCCCCTCCCCTGCTGACACCCGGGTATATGACTCGAGTATAAGCCGAGAGGGGGACTTTCAGCCCAAAAAAATGGGCTGAAAATCTCGGCTTATACTCGAGTATATACGGTACTTCATCTGATCAATAAAATGTCTCTACTGAAATTCTTTGAACTTGCCCCTTTGGAACAGAAATGAATGGTTTGTCCAGGATTTTTAAAAAATAGGATAAGTATATTAAGCTCATTGAATGATAAAATAAATGAAAAAAAAATCACCTTTTCAATAAAAAGCAGCTCCCGCTGTTAGGGCTAGCGGAACGCACCAAATAATAACACAGATAGAGTATGGTGCGTTCGCAGCCCGGGGTCCACCGTGCAGAGATGGAACCTGCTGCCAAGTAATGACGGACTATATGGCGGTACTCATAAGTATACACACGTGGGTTAAACTTCACCCAGCGTGAAGGAAGCGATCCTGTTGCGTCACAGGACCGCGGTACCGCACATAGAGCGCGAGCAAGTAGTCAGCGAACTCAACCCCAACTAGGATTGAAGTCCGATTAGACCCATGCTGGCACAACACCGCAACTGGGTGTGTAAAGAAACTAAATAACAATTTTAAGGCACAAGAGTGCATGCGGTGCCGCACTGACGAACGCCACTAACCACCCAGGCTTGGGTAAGGAAAGCACAGAGGAAGTGCACGGCGCCGTACTGGCGGTCACAGCAACTGGACGCTGTAATGTGTGATTAGTGCTGTGGGCTAAGTCGGGCGCTAGATAGCAACCATACTCCTTCCGCGAACACACATTCAATAGGGTAGGGGTATCCAAGGACGACTTGCACTCACAACATACACACATTAACAATTGTACACTAGCGCATGGCCGTGCGGTCATGCGCAGTTTATATAGTTGCAGCACAGGAAGTGGCCACAGAAACTTTGCCCTTCCAAGACCTGCCAAGAGGACCAATGGAATGTGCTGCAGAGCCTGAGCACATGACCCTCGATCTCCAACGGGAGATCTTGCCCTGGGCATGCTCAGTGTGTGCAGACAAGGACTTAGTCCCAGAGAAGTCCGCTCGCTGCTGACCAGCACTGGCTTTAATGGCAGAAGCTGAAGAAGCAGCAGTAACTCTCTGTACAGAGTGAGACTGAGCAAGACGCTGGGACCGACGTCCTTGCTGAGCAGACTCCACTGCGGCTGGATGAGAATGGGAGACCGCAGCGGAGATGGCTCGAGATTCCCCCTGTGCAGAAGCGGGAACTCGAGACCTAACATTACCCCACCTCCTAGGGCCCCCCCCTCCTTGGGCCTCGCTACGCTCGAAGGCAGCAATGAGCTGTGGGGCCCGAATGTTTTCAGCAGGCTCCCATGACCTGTCCTCCGGGCCATAACCCTTCCAATCCACCAGATAGAACTTTTTGCCGCATACCACCTTGCACCCCAAAATAGCGTTCACCTCGTAATCGTCCGTAGACGAACCCGATGTCCCGGCAGATGACTCGGAAAACCGGGACATGTATACGAGTTTCAAGAGGGACACATGAAAGGTGTCAGTGATACCCAAGCGTGGAGGAAGAGCCAAACGGTAGACCACAGGATTAACCCGTTCGAGAACCTTGAAGGGACCCAAGTAGCGAGGAGCAAACTTAGTGGACTCAACTCACAGCCTGATGTTACGGGCGGAGAGCCACACCAAGTCGCCAGGAGCAAAGGTCGGAGCGGGGCGCCGATGAACATCGGCGGAGGACCTCATTCTCTCCTTGGAGGCCCGAATGGCATCCTGCGTGCGGTCCCAAATGTCCCGTGCCTCCACAGCCCAGTCTGCCACCCTGGAGTCAGCAGAAGACACAGGCATGGGCACAGGAACACGCGGATGCTGGCCGTAATTTAGGAGGAATGGAGTCTGACCGGTGGAGTCGGCTACGGCATTGTTAAGTGCAAACTCTGCCCACGGTAGCAAGGATGCCCAGTCAACCTGCCTGGCAGAAACAAAATGTCATAAATATGTGACCAAGGTCTGGTTGGCCCTCTCTACCAACCCATTCGTATCGGGATGATATGCCGAAGAGAGATTTAACTCAATACTGAGTAGACGACAAAGCTCTCTCCAGAATCGAGATGCAAACTGGGGACCCCGGTCACTAACAATTTTGTCTGGCATACCGTGTAGGCGAAAGATATGCTTGACGAACAAAACAGCCAACGCCCGTGCAGAAGGTAGCCGTGGAAGAGGCACCAAGTGCACCGTTTTGGAAAAATGGTCGGTGATCACCCAGATAATGGTGCAGTTACGAGACTTGGGTAAGCCCACCACAAAGTCCATCCCGACCATCTCCCAGGGCCTGTCCGCCACCGGCAGAGGATAAAGCAAACCAGCTGGCCGTTGCCGAGGAGTCTTGTTCTTGGCGCAAGAGACACACGCCCGAACATACTCTGCGACATCACGAGCCATATGCGGCCACCAGTATGTCCTCGCCAGTAACTCAGATGTCCATTTGGTACCAAAATGTCCACCCACCCTGGACGAGTGTGCCCAAGAGAGAACCTCCGGTCGCAAACTGGATGGAACAAAAGTCTTGCCCAGGGGCACAGACTCTAGCGAAACCGGGGCTACAGTTCTCAAGCTCTCGGTGGGGACAATAAGCCGAGGCTCCTCCTCCTCCTCCGCAGATGACACAACGGAGCGAGAGAGAGCGTTGGCCCGAATGTTCTTCTCCCCAGAAAGAAAATGGAGGGTGAAATGAAACCGGGAGAAGAATAAGGACCATCTGGCCTGGCGAGAATTCAACCGCTGGGCTGTCTGCAGGTACACCAAATTTTTATGGTCTGTGAAGACTTGGAAGGGAAAACGTGCTCCCTCCAAGAGATGTCTCCACTCCGAGAAAGCCAACTTCATGGCTAGCAACTCCCTGTCCCCGATGGAATAATTCCTCTCTGCTGGTGAGAAGGTCTTGGAGAAAAAGAAGCAAGGATGCTTCCGACCTTGAGCATCCTTTTGGAAGAGGACTGCTCCAGCACCAACAGAAGAGGCATCCACCTCCATGATAAATGGCTTATCAACATCGGGGCGATGTAGGATGGGAGCGCTAGCGAAGTGTGACTTTATAGAGTTAAAGGCCTTGGAGACCTCCTCAGACCACAATTTGGGATTCGCCCCCTTCTTGGTGAGGGCAACCAAGGGAGCTACCAAAGTTGAGAAGTGCGGAATGAACTGGCGATAATAATTAATGAACCCCATAAAGCGCTGCACCGCTTTAAGAGAATGGGGTTCCTGCCAGTCCATCACAGCCTGTAGTTTAGCAGGATCCATAGCCAATCCCTGGGCAGAGATGATGTAGCCTAGGAAAGGTAAGGACTCCTGCTCAAACATACACTTCTCCAACTTGGCATAGAGGGAGTTTGCCCGTAGGAGGTTGAAGACTTTGCAAACATCTCTCCGGTGGGAGTCAATATCTGGAGAGCAGATGAGAATATCATCCAGATAGACTACGACCGAGGTGGAAAGCATATCCCGGAAGATATCGTTCACAAAGTCTTGGAAAACGGCCGGGGCATTACAGAGCCCGAAGGGCATCACCAGATATTCATAGTGCCCATCCCTGGTGTTAAAAGCCGTCTTCCATTCGTCCCCCTCACGGATGCGAATCAGGTTGTAAGCACCCCGCAGATCTAGTTTAGTAAATACCCTTGCTCCCCGAAGCCTATCGAAGAGCTCAGATATCAAGGGCAAAGGATACTTATTTTTAACGGTGATGGCTTTAAGACCCCTGTAGTCTATGCATGGACGTAGTTCCCCATTCTTCTTCTGCACGAAGAAGAACCCTGACCCAGCAGGTGACACTGACTTCCTAATGAATCCTCTTGCCAGATTTTCCTGGATGTACTGTGACATTGCCTCCGTCTCCGGGAGAGATAACGGATAGACTCGACCCCGGGGAGGCTCAGCACCAGGCAAGAGATCAATAGGACAGTCATAGGGGCCATGGGGCGGAAGGATCTCCGCCGCCTTTTTGGAGAACACGTCTGCATAAGACCAATACTGCTTGGGGAGAGAGGAAAGATCTGCGGGTACCTCAGTAGTAGCAACCTGAACGCACTCCCTATGACACCTACCCCCACAAGATTCGCCCCATCCCAGGATTCTGCCAGAGGACCACTCGATATGAGGAGAGTGGTACCGTAGCCAAGGTATTCCCAACAGGACCTCATCAATTCCCTCAGGAATGACGAGCAGAGATATAATCTCCTGATGAGATGGCGACATGGACAGAGTAAAAGGGATGGTCTGGTGTGTTATCTGTGAGGGCAGTGTCGACCCATTCACCACTCGTACCGTTACTGGTTGAGCTAGCATAACCAGGGGTATTGCGTGACGTTGGGCGAAGGCAGAAGACATAAAATTGCCCTCCGCCCCAGAATCCACGCAGAGCTCTACCGAGTGGGAGAATGAGCCTATAGTAATTGTCCCCTTAAAGGACAATTTAGAGGCAAACGTCGCCGTGTCTAGTGCACCTCCACCTACTACCACTAGACGCTGACGTTTCCTCGACCGCTGAGAACATCTGGTGGCTAGATGTCCCGACTGCTGGCATACATGACAGACCTTGAGTGCACCTGCGGTCCGGGACTTAGATCCCGCTTGTGACACTTCCCTGGCCTCATGTGACTCAGGAACCAGAACCGGAGATTCCAGAGGTTTGGCGAAGGTAGGAGCCAGCCGAAACCTCTGTCTACACTGGGCTCGCTCTAACCTCCGCTCTTTAAAACGAAGATCAATTCGAGTGGAGACAGTTATTAACTCCTCCAGTGTGGCAGGAATCTCCCTAGTGGCCAGAGCGTCCTTAACGTGGTCAGCCAGGCCCCTCCAAAATATGGGGATAAGAGCTTTATCCGACCAATCCAGCTCAGAAGCTAAAGTGCGGAATTGGACGGCAAAATGACTGACCAAGGACTCACCCTGAGTTAATGCCAGCAGTTGGAGCGCAGTATCATGGGTGACTTGAGGTCCTAAAAAGACCTGTTTCAGAGTGCTCAGAAACAGCGGAGCACTCTGCACCACATGATCGCCACGCTCCCACAGCGGCGTAGCCCATTCCAACGCCCTGTCCGACAAGAGAGACACTATAAATCCCACCTTAGCCCGCTCTGTGGGAAAACGTGCAGTCAGGAGCTCGAGGTGAATAGAGCACTGACTCACAAATCCCCTACAAAATTTGCTATCACCAGAAAATTTTTCTGGCAGCGGGAGGCGAGAAAATGTCGGAGCAGGGGTGGCAATGGACAGGGTTGCTGCAGCCACGCTAGCAGCCTGTACAGCAACTGCGGTAACATCCACAGCTGAGGTTGCGCTCTCAAGAGCCGCCAACCTACCCTCCAGCTGCTGGATATACCGCAAGGATTGCTGTTTGTCCATCATTACTAGCCAGACCCTGGCGCTAGTGTAATGTTAGGGCTAGCGGAACGCACCAAATAATAAGACAGATAGAGTATGGTGCGTTCGCAGCCCGGGGTCCACCGTGCAGAGATGGAACCTGCTGCCAAGTAATGACGGACTATATGGCGGTACTCATAAGTATACACACATGGGTTAAACTTCACCCAGCGTGAAGGAAGCGATCCTGTTGCGTCACAGGACCGCGGTACCGCACATAGAGCGCGAGCAAGTAGTCAGCGAACTCAACCCCAACTAGGATTGAAGTCCGTTTAGACCCTTGCTGGCACAACACCGCAACTGGGTGTGTAAAGAAACTAAATAACAATTTTAAGGCACAAGAGTGCATGCGGTGCCGCACTGACGAACGCCACTAACCACCCAGGCTTGGGTAAGGAAAGCACAGAGGAAGTGCACGGCGCCGTACTGGCGGTCACAGCAACTGGACGCTGTAATGTGTGATTAGTGCTGTAGGCTAAGTTGGGCGCTAGATAGCAACCATACTCCTTCCGCGAACAGACATTCAATAGGGTAGGGGTATCCAAGGACGACTTGCACTCACAACATACACACATTAACAATTGTACACTAGCGCATGGCCGTGCGGTCATGCGCAGTTTATATAGTTGCAGCACAGGAAGTGGCCACAGAAACTTTGCCCTTCCAAGACCTGCCAAGAGGACCAATGGAATGTGCTGCAGAGCCTGAGCACATGACCCTCGATCTCCAACGGGAGATCTTGCCCTGGGCATGCTCAGTGTGTGCAGACAAGGACTTAGTCCCAGAGAAGTCCGCTCGCTGCTGACCAGCACTGGCTTTAATGGCAGAAGCTGAAGAAGCAGCAGTAACTCTCTGTACATAGTGAGACTGAGCAAGACACTGGGACCGACGTCCTTGCTGAGCAGACTCCACTGCGGCTGGTTGAGAATGGGAGACCACAGCGGAGATGGCTCGAGATTCCCCCTGTGCAGAAGCGGGAACTCGAGACCTAACACCCGCACTTCTCATTGCTGGTTCTGTCGTCATTTACCTTTTATACAATGATGACGTGATACTCATACATTTTATTACTGTTACCACTGAGTCAATTGGTTGGTGGTAGACATCATTTACACGTCATTAATATAGGGAAGTAAAAACTGACCAGCAATGAGCAAGAACTACTGACCTCTATTTTGATGAACACAATTTTGCTATACTAATCATCCGGCAAACGTTTAAAAAAAATTATACTAACTTTACCGCTCATTTGTATGGTCCCTTTGCTGCTTGTGACAAACTATCATGTCCTTCTTTCTCCCTGTGTGAGCCGAACATCCTGGCCTGATAACTTCAGACTAGGCCTTCTGGTCAAGACCAGGCCTTGGAGGACACTACACATTGCATGCTGTTATGTCATGGACCTGCAAAGTGCAGTGGCCTCTGAGGCTTGGTCATAGCCAGAAGACAGGCTTGTGAAATTAAAGGGACATTCAAAGGGCATTCAATTAACTGAGAATTACTTTGCTGTGAATGAAATTTCCCTATAAAAATTGTACAATTTGGTGAATTCACATTTTGCAAGATCCGCTCATCTTTCGCCGGCTTCAAAACAGTTAAAGTCCTACCATTGCTGAGTTGAATTCAGAGAAAACTCAAAAAATATAATTTTTAGAAAAAACTGTTTAAAATGCAGTCATATACTGGTCAGAAATACTGCTTTTTCTCATGTACACATACCAGCTGATTCAGAAAATTCACCCACAATAAGAGCTATTCAGACCTCCAATTGAATTATAAAGCATTGGCATTATCTGAGTCATTTACATATTTAAATATTTATCCTAAACGCTTGCTTGAGTCAGGTGCTATATATACACTACATCTAGCAACTATTTCAAATACTGTCTACTTGTTTTCACATACATCTCGCCTGAATATGGTTTTATAACTTGGTTTTAATTTCTACCCTGAATTCTGCCTTTTTTCATCTTTCAGTTCATCATCTGATTCTAACTCACTGTTCAGTTTGATCAGCTTCCAGATTCCAGTTCTGTTATCTCCACTGCATCCCTCTTTCAACCAGTAAATACTTTGGAAACTTTAACCTATTATGTGATCAGGTTTACTTTTAACGGGGCCTTGGTGAAAAGCATGAGGAACCTTATACATTTTTCCAAATTGACAGAAAAATTATATTTTTCTACCTCCGTGTCAATTGGCATTATTAACGCATTCCCCTCATTAAGAATGATTCAAAAATGATTTATGTGTTATATATACAGCACAAGCTAACTTATTAAAATTCAAATGGTTGAGTAATTTGTATGTTTTCCAATATTGCACCTTAACCCATTATTTGCCAAATTAAAATTTTTACAAGTACAGATTTTTCAGAAAAGGGTGTCCCAATATTCAATTAAAAATGACAATGACATGATTTCCTATTTTGAAAACATTCATTTTACAAACACAACACAAAAAATTGGACCTAATTATAACATTTAAAAAATCTTAGTTGCTAGAAGCTTAAGATTGGGTGTCCCAAAAAAATGACATTGGTAGATAATAGGTTAATTTAGAGCTTTAGTTCAGCTTTGTTAATGTTGCCCTGGACCCCCGGAGCTTTTCTCGGTTTTGCGTTTTTGTTTTTCACTCCCCTCCTTCCCAAAGCCATATTTTTATTTATTTTTCTGTCAACATGGCAATATAAGGGCTTATTTTTTGCGGGATGAGATTTACTTTTGAACAACATCATTGGTTTACCATGTTGTGTACTATAAAAACAGGAAAAAATTCCAAGTGCGGGGAAATTACGAAAAAAAGTGCAATCCCACATTGTTTTTTGTTCTGCTTTTTTGCTAGGTTCACTAAATGCTAAAACTGACCTACAATTATGATTTTCCAAGTCATTACGAGTTCATAGACACCAAACATGACTTGGTTCTTTTTTATCTAAGTGGTGATAAAAAAATCCAAACTTTGCTAAAAAAATAAAAAATAAAAATTTAACATTTCCATTACCTGTAGCGTCTCCACTAGAGTTGAGCGACTTTTACTTGTCAATCTTAATTTACTTTATAATAATAGTTAGGCATTGAAAACAGGGGCTCATTTGGCTAAAGTTGTGGGGGGTAGGGCTGGCTCAAGATTTTCGTGGGCCTGGGAAACACAGAATACATCACGGCCGTGGAGCAGGGACAGGTAAGTATTTCAACTTTGCAAGTGCTGCGATCCTGAGCAAGCAGGGGGGGCCCACTAGTTGGCACTGGCACAGGGCCCCTCATAGTACAGCGGTGTGTTTGATGGCGGGTGGCGCCTCCCACTGCCAGAGACACTTATGCGTACTATGAGGGGCCCTGTGCCAGTGCCAACGAGTATGCCCCCCCACCTAATGAAGGAACCTGCACTTTCATCTGCACCTTCCTCTTTGTCCCCGTGTAAGGTGGTATAGTATGCGGGAAGGGGAACCTGACTTTCAGCAGGGTCAGATTCTGGCTGTGTAGAGTGCAAGGGGAATGTAGTGGTCTGGGTCAATCTACTGGCAGACTCATCTAGCAGTGGCTGGCCAATCGGTAGGATGAGGTGGAAACACAGATATAGGCCCAAATAATAAAGTAGGCTAAATGCAGCTCAAAAGTGGTAACAGGACTAAACAGACAGCATTGCTTTGTTCAGTGGAGGACAACTGTAATGAGTGGCAGACACAGTTAGTAGGCCCAAGTAATAAACTGGGCCAAATGCAGTTAAAAATCGGTAACAGGAGTAAACAGGCAGCTCAGCTTTGTTCAGTGGAGGAGAAATGCAAGGAGCGGCAGACACCGTTAGTAGGCCCAACCAAACAAGTAGGCCAAATGCAGTTTAATATCCGAAACAGGATGAAAATTGAGACTCAGCTTTGTTCAGTGGAGGAGAAAAGCAAGGAGTGGCAGACACCGTTAGTAGGCCCAACCAGACAAGTAGGCGAAATGCAGTTTAATATCTGAAACAGGATGAAAATTGAGGCTCAGCTTTGTTCAGTGGAGGATAAAAACAAGGAGCGGCAGACACCGTTAGTAGACCCAACCAAACAAGTAGGCCAAATGCAGTTTAATATCTGAAACAGGATGAAAATTGAGGCTCAGTTTTGTACAGTGGAGGAGAACAACAAGCAGTGGCAGACACCATTAGTAGGCCCAACCAAACAAGTAGGCCAAATGCAGTTTAATATTTGAAACAAGATTAAACTGGCGGCTCAGCTTTGTTCAGTGGAGGACAACTGTAATGGGAGGCAGACACAGTTAGTAGGCCTAAATAAGTAAGTAGGCTAAATGCAGTTCAAAATTGGTAACTGGAGTACACAGGCGTCATAGCTTTGCTCAATGGAGGACAGCTGTAATGAGTGCCGAAGACAGACTTAGTAGGCCTAAAATAAAAAAGTAGGCTAAAAGCAGTTCAAAATTGGTAACAGGACTAAACAGGCGGCATAGCTAGGTACTGGGGTGGGCTCCTCTGCGGAGTAGCAGGCAGTGGTAGTTGACGCAAAGTATTAACTTGTCTAAATGGAGGCCAGGTCCCCTGTATATTTTTACTATCATCTATCATTTCAACAAATTTGTATTGGCAGTGCCATCAAAGGATTTCAGAGCACAGACTACACAGTGGTGGAGCACGGAAAGGTAAGTATTGCATGTGGTAGAGCACTGTTCGAGCTGGGGGGGACACTCTCGTGGACGGCATTACTGGCACAGGGCCCCTCATATTACGTCAGTGTGTCTGACATTGGTTGTGTACCACCACCTTCAGAGACACTTGATTGTACTATGAGGAACCCTGTGCCAGTGTCGTCGCCCAAGAGTGGGCACACCCACCTGTCCAGGCAAACGGCACTCGCACGGATGCTTGTGCCAAGTGGTGACCACGGCCCTGTGGGGGGAGTCAGCCCATTTAGGGAGGTATAAAAATGGCCTATAGTGGACATTCAGCAGCTGCAAATGGAGGAATTGGAGCAGTCAGTAAAAGGAGGCCAAAAGCAAGACATTTTTCAGGCAAGCTACATGTCAGCAGGGGAAGGTGGAGCAAAATAATTTGAAATCCATGATTGCTTCATTTTAATGAAGGTTAGATCATCAACATTTCGGGTAGCCAAACGTGTCCTTTTTTCGGTCAGTATTGAACCAGCAGCACTGAAGACGCTGTCTGAGAGCACACTAGCACCTGGGCAAGCGAGCTCCTGTAATGCATATTCTGCCAATTCAGGCCAGGTGTCTATTTTAGATGCCCAGTAATCAAAGGGGAATGACCTGTGAGGGAGAACATCGATAAGGGAGGAAACCATACTGGAAAAATGCGGTCTCCTGTCACTTTGAATCGATGCAGCAGTACCTGTCGTGTCTGCGGTTATTGCGAAATCACTCCACAACCTCGTCATGAAACCCCTCTGTCCAACGCCACTTCGGCTTTGTGCACCTCTAATACCTCTGCCATGTTGCCCCCTACAGCTTGTGTGAGAACCATCACCGCCGCTGTGTGCTGGGAATGCCTGAACCAAACGGTCTACAAGAGTTGCTTGTTTGGTAGCCAATATTTGCTCAAGGTTCTCATGTAGCATGATACTTTGTAATGTTCCTTTATATCGTGGATCCAGGAGGCAGCACAATCAGTAATCGTCATCGGTCATCATTTTGATAATGCGAGGGTCCCTTTTTAGGATACGCAAGGCATACTCAGCCATGTGGGCCAATGTTCCATGTGTCAATTCACTGCTTGTGCTGGGTTGAGGAGCACTTTCTTGCTAATCAACATCACTTGTGTCCCGCAAAAACCCTGTACCTGACATTGCAACGCCACCAGTTTGTATTGCCCCCTGAGAAGCATCCTCCTCCCATAAATATTCATCCCCATCATCCTCCTCCTCTTCCTCTTTATCCGCCACATCGTCCCGGAGAGTTCCCTGAGCAGACAATGGCTGACTGTCATCAAGGCCTACCTCCTCCTCGGCTGCAGATGCCTGCTCCTTAATGTGCATCAAACATTGCATCAGCAGACGCATTAGTCAGATGCTCATGCTTATGATGGCGTCATCTGCACTTACAAGCCTTGTGCATTCCTCAAAACACTGAAGGACTTGACAGAGGTCTTGGAGCTTTGACCACTGCACACCAGACAACTCCATGTCTGCCATCCAACTGCCTGCCCGTGTATGTGTATCCTCCCACAAATAAATTACAGCACGCCTCTGTTCGCACAGCCTCTGAAGCATGCGCAGTGTGGAGTTCCACCTTGTTGCAACATCGATTATTAGGCGGTGCTGGGGAAGATTCAGCGATCGTTGATGGTTCAGCATACGGCTGGAGTGTACGGGCGACCGGCGGATGTGTGAGCAAAGTCTTTGCACCTTCAGGAGCATGGCTGGTAACCCCGGATAATTTTTCAGGAAGCACTGCACCACCAGGTTCAAGGTATGAGCCAGGCAAGGTATGTGATTCAGTTCTGAAAGGGCTATGGCAGCCATAAAATTCCTTACATTATCACTGACTACCTTGCCTGCCTCAAGATGTACACTGCCCAGCCATGACTGAGTTTCTTTCTGCAAGTACTCGGCCAGTACTTCCGTGGTGTGTCTGTTGTAACCCAAACACTTCATTTCTAACACAGCCTGCTGACGCTTACCACTAGCTGTTCGATAATGTGACACCTCATGTGCAACACTGGCAGCTGCGGATGGAGTGGTCATGCGACTGCGCTCTGTGGATGAGCTTTCACTTCTTCTTCTGGAGGAGGAGGGGTGGCAAACGCCAACAGCCAACTGTTTCCTAGACCGTGGGCTAGGCAGAACTGTCCCACTATGGCTGTCCCCTGTGGACCCTGCATCCACCACATTAACCCAGTGCGCCGTGATGGACACGTAACATTCATGGCCATGCCTACCGGTCCATGCATCTGTTGTGAGGTGCACCTTTCCACTGACTGATTGCCTCAGTGCATGGACAATGTGATCTTTGACATGCTGGTGGAGGGCTGGGATGGCTTTTCTCGCAAAGAAGTGGCGACTGGGTAGGTCATAGCGTGGTACTGCGTAGGCCATCAGGTCTTTGAAAGCTTCACTGTCAACCAATCGGTAGGGCATCATCTCTAATGATATTAGTCTAGCAATGTGGGCGTTCAAACTTTGTGTACGTGGATGAGAGGATTGAGAGGATAAGTACTTTCTTTTCCTAACGAGAGTCTCTTGTAGGGTGAGCTGGACTGGAAAGCTGCATATGGTGGAACTAGCGGGGGTGGTGGTGGACATGGCAGATTGAGAGAGGGTTGGTGATGGTATTCTTGATGTTGGCCTACAAACAGTATTTCCTACCAAGAACCTTGGGATTCCCTGACTGCTTTGGCCTTGCGACGATACCTCCACATTTGCTGCTGGTGGTGTCCTAACCGGTGGGCTTAAAGTGAGGGAAGCAATGTAGCGTTGCTGACTACCTTCATTCTGAGCAGGTGCACCAACAGCACGGGACATTTGATAGTTAGTCCAGGCTTGCAAGTGCATGCTGGTTAAATGTCTAAGCATGCACGTTGTATTTAAATTTTGGAGATTCTTCCATCTGCTAAAGGTATTTGAGCATTTCTTACAGATAATTTTGCACTGATCGTTCGGATCTTGGTTAAAAAATTGCCACACTGCACTCTTCCTACTATGGAACACCTTTTCAGGCATTGCACAATGTAATACTTTCACCGGATGGCCACGCTGTCCTAAAACTGCTTTTGGTTTTGACAAATGTTTTTGGCCAGATACGGGCCTGCCAGATGAAAGCTGTTGCGATGTAGATGGCTGCTGCGGATCATCCTCCTCCACTTCTGAGCTACTGGCAGCGGCACCCTCTTCTCCCAATGGCTGCAAATCTGGGTGAACAACTGGGTCATCTATCACCTCCTCTTCAATGTCATGTGCACCTTCCTCTGTGTCACCGTGTAAGGTGCTATAGCATTCATGACGGGGCACCATAGTCTCATCAGGGTCAGATTCTGGCTCAGTACACTGCGAGGGAAATGTAGTTATCTGAGTCAATGAACAGCATTATAATCTAGCTGTGGCTGTGCATCAGTGCACTCCATGTCCGATTCATCTTGTAATGGGCTGTTGACAATTTCCCTTTCTAACCCATGCACGGTATGTGTAAAGAGCTCCATAGAGTAAACTGTAGTGTCGCCTGCCGCATCCTTCACTTTTGGTTTGGTTGGAGGACACAAGGAAGTGAGTTGTTCCTGACTGGGAGCATCCACTGATGACTTGCTGCTTTTATTTATAGTTCGCACTTTCTGAAGAGGAGGCGAAAGAGCTAGAGGCTGAGTCAGCAAGGAAAGCCATAACTTTTTCCTGTTGCTCCGGCTTTAAAAGCTGTTTTCCTACTCACAGATAAGGAAGCCTTCTAGGCCTTGTGTAGCCAGATGATGATGCTGGCTCAACACCTCGAGCCTCTGGTGCTATTTTGCTTTTCCCACTACCACCAGATGCACCACCACCACCACCACCATCAGTACCAGCTGGCAACGACCGCTCACGGCCTCTTCCACCAGACTTCCTCATTTTTGGGAAAATGTAACCAAAATAACAACCATTATATGGTACTCTAAAACAAGGTAGAAGCTGTATATAAACTAGTTGAGAATTGAAATCTCCCTTTTTTTGGGGGGAGACTGAACCAAAACTCAGGCCCGGTGTATAACACTACACAATGTAAGTGGCAGAACGTAGATGGAAGATATACGACAAACTAACAGAGCTGACATAGATCCACTTTGTTACAATTTAAATCTCCCTTTTTTTGGGGAGAGACTGCACCAAAACTCAGGCCCAGTGTATAACACTACACAATGTAAGTGGCAGAGCGTGGCTGGGTGATATACGACAAACTAACAGAACTGACATAGATCCACTTTGTGACAATTTAAATCTCCCTTTTTTTGGGGGGAGACTGCACCAAAACTCAGGCCCAGTGTATAACACTACACAATGTAAGTGGCAGAACGTGGCTGGCTGATATACGACAAACAGAACTGATGTAGATCCACTTAGTGACAATTTAAACCTCCCTTTTTTGGGGGGGAGACTGCACCAAAACTCAGGCCCAGTGTATAACACTACACAATGTAAGTGGCAGAACGTGGCTGGCTGATATATGACAAACTAACAGAGCTGAAGTAGATCCACTTTGTGACAATTTAAATCTCCCCTTTTTGGGGGGGAGACTGCACCTAAACTCAGGCCCAGTGTATTACACTACACAATGTAAGTGGCAGAACGTGGCTGGAAGATATATGAAAAAATACAAGGACTGTTGTACAATTTCAAACTCCCTACAATGATCTCAGGACAAGTATGGCAGCAATAAAAAGGACTGCTGCACACAAAAGTGTGGACAAATAAACAAGATAACTGTGCAGAAAGGAGCAACAGGATTTTTGCTTTTAAAAAAGCAGTTGGTTTGCACAGCGGCGTACAAACATCAATGCAGCTATCAAGTAGCCTTATAAGGCAGCCTAATAATCTACAGACCTGATGCACAAAAATGTAAACTCCACTGTCCCTGCAAAGAAAAGGTGGAATTGGTCAGTGGAAATAGCTACAGCACAAGCAGTTTCGGGGCTTAATCTTCCCTCCCTAACTATATCCCTTCTTCTGATGCAGCTGCAGCAACCTCTCCCTATGCTACGATCGGCAGAGGTAAGATGGCGGTCGGCATGCACGCCCCTTTATAGCCCCTGTGATGCCACAGAAAACAAGCTAATCACTGTCATGCCCTTCTCTAAGATGGTGCGGACCGAGACCTATGTCATCACGCTGCCCACACTCTGTGTCCTCCTTCATTAGCTGAAAAATGGTGCTGAAAACGTCATATGAAACGCGACTTTGGCGAGCAGATCGCCGACCTCATGTCCGATCCCACACTAGGATCGGGTCGGGTTTCACGAAACCCGACTTTGCCGAAAGTCGGCGATTTTTGAATTTGTCCGATCCGTTTCGCTCAACCCTACTGACTACTTGAGAATTGTGTAACTCCCTCATCTGGACCGATGTCTTCCTCCTGCATTGACTCCTCCTCATCCTCCTCACAAAGTGTCCCCTGCCTAGGCCTTTGTGAGGAACCACGTTGCACTGACTGTCCAGAAGCAGATGGAATTGGTGACTCCTCATCGTCCACCTCTTCCACAACATCATCCTTTAGCACTTGCAGTGTTCTTTTAAGCAAGCAGATAACGGGGACAGTCATGCTGACTAGTGCATCATCTGCACTCGCCATCCGTGTGGAATCATCGAAGGCATGCAAAACCTGGCAGACGTCCTTCATAGTGGCCCACTCAGTGGTTGTGAAGTCTGAACGGTGCAGTGCGCCTTCTTTGCACCTGATGCAGCTAGTACTCCATTATTACTGCTTGCTGCTGCTCACACAACTGCTCCAACATATGTAACGTGGAATTCCACCTGGTCACATATGATGCGATGTTCTGGAAGGTGGAATCGGCGCTGCAGAGCTGCAATGCGCGATCTTGCCATGCTGGAACGCCGCAAGTGAGCACACTCTAGGCAGACCTTGTGCAGCAGTGCATCAAGATCCGGATAGTCCCTTAAAAAACTCTGCACGACCAAGTTGAGCACATGTGCCAGACATGGGATGTGAGTGAGGTTGCCTAGGGCTGCCATCAGATTTCAGCCATTGTCACACACTACCATGCCTGGCTGAAGATTCGCTGGCACAAACCACACGTCGCTCTCCTGCTTGATAGCATTCCAGAGCTCTTGCGCTGTGTGGCTTCGATTCCCCAAAGAAATTAATTTCAGTACGGCCTGTTGACGTTTGGCCACGGCTGTGCTCATATCGGTCATAACAGGTAAGCATTCACGGGTCAAGGTGGAAGTAGACCGTGATGGCTCCTGCAGCGATAATTCTGAGGAACTGGAGTATGAGGAGGAGGCAATGTGTACAGACTGGATTCCTGCAATCTGTGGAGTTGGCAGAACATGTCCTGCGCCACTCACACGATCTGTACCCGGCTCCACAACATTAACCCAATGGGCAGTGAGGGAAAGGTATCGCCCCTGTCCATTATGACTGGTCCACGCATTGGTGGTGAGGTGGACCTAGCTACTGATGGCGTTCAGTAGCGCGTGTTTTATGTGTCCCTCCACATGCTTTTGCAGGGTAGGGACGGCTTGCCTGCTGAAATAAAAGCGGCTGGGCACATTGTATTGTGGGACTGCCAATGCCATCATGTTACCGAAGGTGTCAGTCTCCACCAGTGTGAATGACAGCATTTCAAGGGACAGTAGTTTTGCAATGCCAGCATTCAGAGCCTGTGCTCGGGGGTGGTTTGCCGAGAATGGCTGCCTCTTCTCCCATGCCTGTGCTACTGATGGCTGTAGACTGGGCTGAGTGTTTGAGGATGACTGGGAACGTGGTGATGTGGGTGGAATTACACTGGGTCTCAGGACAACAGTGCCAGAGGTTCTTCCATGGCGATCCTGGGAGGAAGCCGAACCAGCTATGTGTGAGCTGGAGGAAGAGGCAACAACACGAGCTGAAGAGGTGGTAGGTGCTGTTGTAGGTTGGCCTAGGTCTTCAGTGTGTTTTTGTAACTCCACCGCTTGCTTGGTCTGCACATGTTTCCACATATTTGTGGTATTGAGGTTGCTGACACTTTTCCCTCTTTTGACTTTCTGATGACACACCTTGCATTTGACTAAGCAAATGTCATCTGCAACTGTGTCAAAAAAGGACCAGGCACTGCAAGTCTTGGGAGCGCCCATTTTGGCTTTTGGAAGAGCCATGCTCCGAATGGGTGCCGAAGTGTAGGCTACAGGCACCGCAGTCTTCCCCCTCCCTCTCCCTCTTTGGGCCGTTCGGGGAATCTCTTCCTCAGAGCTGCTCCCACCACCTTCCTGTACCTCACGTCATGATAGGTCAAGGACCTCATCATCTACACTACCCTCTTCCACCAACTGCTTCTCCTGGGTAGTCTTGGCAGCACAGTACGCACCAGAAAGTGGCACCTAAGTCTCATCATCAGATGGGTACTGAGGTGTGCTGACTGGAGGCACTGGCCCACCCGCCTCTTCAAAATCAGAGAGACAACGCTGTTGGGCATCACTGCATACCGCCTCTTCTTCCATTTCTCCAATACTGCTTGGCTGGCTCCCTCTTTCCAAGCCAAGAGATTCAGAGAACAGAAGCCGAGATGGCTCCTGTCCTGGGCTCTCTGACTGCCTGGGCAATTTGGCAGGTGGTGAAGAGACAGATGCGTGCTCTCCAGTGCTCTGTGCCTTAGGGGATGTGGCACTAATTGAAGTCGATGCGTTAGCTGCCATCCATCCGACAATGGCTTCAATTTGTTCTACCCGCAGCAGCGGGGTATGGTGATCTCCTACAAAGATGCGCATGAACGACTGTTCCCTGCTGAAACTGGGTTATGATGAGTCACTGATGCCCGCAGCAGGCATAGAATCCCCATGTCCTCTCCCTGCTCCACGCCCACACCCACGTGCCTTACTCCCTGCCTTCTTCATCTTGGTAGACTGATAAAGATAGGCAGAAAAGTACTAAGGTCTTAGTGTGCTTATTCCTGAACAGCTCCTAACAGGTATAAGAAACACTAATGTTTAAAGTGTGGACTAGACTTTAATATGAGCTAATGTGGCCTACACGACTGTAAAGTGGTGTGTTTGGTGAACTTTATTATTTTTTTTTCTTTTGCAGAACAGATTACAGAGTGAGCTGCACTCACACACAGACCGTGCAGACAGCCGTGAACGGCGCTGCATGGCCAACACAAGCTCCTCTATGTAATCCTATATAGTGTTTTTCCACAATCTAGCAGAATACGGATGATAAGCCACTAATAGGATAAATTTGAAAAAATGTGCAGCAGACTGCACTAATTGAGAAACGGACAATGGAACGGTATGAGGCAGTGACGCACCCTGAGCTGATAACAACCGGCTGTGGCGGCAGAACAGACTACAGAGTGAGCTACACTCACACAGAGACCGTGCAGACAGCTGTAAACGGCGCTGCAAGGCCAAAACAAGCTCCTCTCTGTAATCTTATATAGTGTTTTTCCACAATCTAGCTGGATACGGAAGGAAAGCCACTAATAGGATAAATTTGAAAAAATGTGCAGCAGGCTGCACTAATTGCAAAAAAGGACAATGGATTGAACAGTATGAGGCAATGATGCACGCTGAGCTGACTACAACCAGCGGTGGCTGTGGACAGACTGCAGAGTGAGCTGCACTCACACACACACAGAGACCTTGCAGACAGCTGTGAACAGTGCTGCAAGGCAAAAGCAAGTTTCTCACACAGCGGTTGCTAAATTAGCCTGGGTAAAGCACAATGAAGCAAATCGCTATCTCTAAACTGGCCCTCAATCAGAACACAGCATCCTGTCCATAACTGAATTCACAGCAGAATGAGCCCAAAATGGCGGCGGCGACTTTTATAGTGCATTGTGACATCATTTCAGCAGCCAATCACAGCCATGCCAGTATTTACATGCCTACCATGCAGAACAGGATGTGCCCAGACTTCTAATCATTACTCATTGGCTGAATTCGGGCTCTTTGAATTCTGAAAATTCCAATTCCAGTATCCGATATACTGAAAGTATCAGAACTCGGTATCGAAATTCCAATACCGCAAATATCAGCCGATACCCGATACTTGCGGTTTCGGAATGCTCAACACTAGTGAACAAGCAAAAACAAAGGGGGGCTCTAGATTGCTTTGGAATAAAATAATGAGAATTAAGATGCCAAACAAATTCTTCCTAGCCACTGATACCTAGGGCTAGGTATATGTGTAATAGGCAGCAGCAGCAGACAGTAATGGAATAGACCCTCTTGATGTATGCAATTATATCTATACTAGCTATTGAACCCGTTCTACGCCCGGGTGGCGAGCATTTATTTTGGTATATTGTCTCCATCCTGGTATGTGCTGCTCCATCCTGGGTCCCCATCCTGTCATGCGCTGCTCCATCCTGCGTCCCCATCCTGTCATGTGCTGCTCCATCCTGCGTCCCCATCCTGTCATGCGCTGCTCCATCCTGCGTCCCCATCCTGTCATGCGCTGCTCCCATCCTGTGATGCGCTGCTCCCATCCTGCGTCCCCATCCTGCCATGTGCTGCTCCATCCTGCGTCCCCATCCTGTCATGCGCTGCTCCATCATGCGTCCCCATCCTGTCATGCGCTGCTCCATCCTGCGTCCCCATCCTTATGTGCTGCTGCATCCTGTGTCCCCATCCTTATGTGCTGCTGCATCCTGCGTCCCCATCCTTATGTGCTGCTCCATCCTGCGTCCCCATCCTTATGTGCTGCTCCATCCTGCGTCCCCATCCTTATGTGCTGCTCCCATCCTGCGTCCCCATCCTTATGTGCTGCTCCATCCTGCGTCCCCATCCTTATGTGCTGCTGCATCCTGCGTCCCCATCCTTATGTGCTGCTGCATCCTGCGTCCCCATCCTTATGTTCATGCTGCATCCTGCGTCCCCATCCTTATGTTCATGCTGCATCCTGCGTCCCCATCCTTATGTTCATGCTGCATCCTGTGTCCCCATCCTTATGTGCTGCTCCATCCTGCGTCCCCATCCTTATGTGCTGCTCCATCCTGCGTCCCCATCCTTATGTGCTGCTGCATCCTGCGTCCCCATCCTTATGTGCTGCTCCCATCCTGCGTCCCCATCCTTATGTTCATGCTGCATCCTGCGTCCCCATCCTTATGTGCTGCTGCATCCTGCGTCCCCATCCTTATGTGCTGCTCCCATCCTGCGTCCCCATCCTTATGTGCTGCTCCATCCTGCGTCCCCATCCTTATGTGCTGCTCCATCCTGCGTCCCCATCCTGTTATGTGCTGCTCCATCATGCGTCCCCATCCTTATGTGCTGCTCCATCCTGCGTCCCCATCCTTATGTGCTGCTCCATCCTGCGTCCCGATCCTTATGTGCTGCTCCATCCTGCGTCCCCATCCTTATGTGCTGCTCCATCCTGCGTCCCCATCCTGTTATGTGCTGCTCCATCCTGCGTCCCCATCCTTATGTGCTGCTCCATCCTGCGTCCCCATCCTGTTATGTGCTGCTCCATCATGCGTCCCCATCCTTATGTGCTGCTCCATCCTGCGTCCCCATCCTTATGTGCTGCTCCATCCTGCGTCCCCATCCTCATGTGCTGCTCCATCCTGCGTCCCCATCCTGTTATGTGCTGCTCCATCCTGCGTCCCCATCCTGTTATGTGCTGCTCCATCCTGTGTCCCCATCCTGTCATGCGCTGCTCCCATCCTGCGTCCCCATCCTGTCATGCGCTGCACCCATCCTGCGTCCCCATCCTGTTATGTGCTGCTCCATCCTGCGTCCCCATCCTTATGTGCTGCTCCATGCTGCGTCCCCATCCTTATGTGCTGCTCCATCCTGCGTCCCCATCCTGGTATGTGCTGCTCCATCCTGCGTCCCCATCCTTATGTGCTGCTCCATCCTGCGTCCCCATCCTTATGTGCTGCTCCATCCTGCGTCCCCATACTGCCTCTGACCCGCTCGGCGCCGAGTGCTGGGGGGCCTGAGCAGGCGGGGACACCGGCGCGCTGTGGGGGTCAGGTGCCGGTATCGCCGCCAGCTCAGGCCCCCCAGCACTTCCTATACTCACCTGTCCGGCGTTCCAGCGCTGAGCGGCGCCATCTTCCCGGTCCTCTGGCTGTGACTGTTCAGTCAGAGGGCGGCGCCGGCGCGCATTAAGCGCGTCACCGCGCCCTCTGAACTGAAGGTCACAGGCCGAAGACCGGGAAGATGGCGCCGCTCAGCGATGGAACGGGGACAGGTGAATATAGGCCGATACTCACCCTCCTGGCGGTCCCTGCTTCTGCGGTGGAGATCGCGGTGTGCGTTCAGTGTGAACGCACACCGCGATCTCCCGGGAGCGTCGCTCTGTGAGGCCCAGACTGCGCCGGCGCTTGCGCTTGCGCAGTCTATAGAGGCTTCGGACAGAGTGACGCTCCCAGCGTTATATTATAGATACCCACATACAGTGCCTGCATGTTTTTCACTGATATGTATAGAGCCACATACACTGCCCTGCCTACCTGGCAATGCAATCTTTATTCTCCGTAATTAGTCCTTAGAAGGACTGTTGGTTTAGCTGGATATGTGGATTCAATGATGGTAGACCCAGACTAACTAATAAATCCCAAAATCTGACCCTATCTCGGCAGCAGCTCTTCCTACACTGTCTGAATCCAGAGCTGAATGCACCGAGCCAGGCGGCGGCAGGTCTCTTATAGACCTGATGACACTGTGTGGCCAGCCAATCACTGTAAAACCACAACAAAGATGGCTGCGGCATTACAGTGCGTGTCACACAATCCCTGCATGTTGATTGGCTCTGTAAAGAGCGCCAATCATGCAGGGTGGAGACCAGGGGCAGACACTGACAGCTTTGGGCCCCAGTGCAAGTAATTTGTCTGGGATCCCCTCCCTGCATGGCACGCTGCACATGATGTGGGGAATCTGGCTATGGGACACCCAGAGCCTCGGCCTCTGATCAACAAGCTAGATTGCCCTCATTATTACTGTATATACTATATGTATATACTATATATATGTATACTATATATATATGTTAAGATTCGGTTCTGTTGGTTCCAGCGCAGCCATACTTGCTGTCAGGTGAATAGAAGATCATTGCAAGATGTGGCTGATGCTCTATTTTGCAGATGCCAGCAAATATGTAAAGTGCCTCCTCATGGTTACATGATAAACTGCTTGAACCAGCGGAAAACCAACCATGTATATATTATATGTCTGGCATCTGGTGGTATATCACAAATAAAAGCATGGAATGCTGTACTAGACTGCACTATTCAATATAACAGTATCCTGTAAAAGACCTACTACAGTGTGAGCCCCCACATAGCTCTCCCGTAATATATGAGCCCCCACACAGCTCTCCCTAAATATGTGCCCCCACATAGCTTCCCTTTGTACAGAATGAGCGCTGACATAGCCTTCTATATACAGTGTTAGCACACACAGCCCCCTATATACAGCGCAGCAGCCCTCACAGCGCCCCTATATACAGCGAAGGAGCCCTCACAGAGCCACCTATATACAGCGCAGGCGCCCTCACAGAGCCCCCTAGATACAGGGCAGGAGCCCTCACAGAGCCCCCTATATTCAGCGCAGGAGCCCTCACAGAGCCCCCTATATACAGCGCAGGCGCCCTCACAGAACCCCCTATATACAGCGCAGGAGCAATCACACAGCCCCCTATATACAGCGCTGGTGCCCTCACAGAGCCCCCTATACACAGCGCAGGAGCCCTCACAGAGCCCCCTATATACAGGGCAGGCGCCCTCACAGAGCCCTTATATACAGCACAGGAGCCCTCACAGATCCCCCTATATACAGCACAGGGGCCCTCACAGAGCCCCTATATACAGCGCAGGCGCCCTCACAGAGCCCCCTATATACAGCACAGGCGCTGTAACAGAGCCCCCTATATACAGCGCAGGAGCCCTCACACAGCCCCCTATATACAGCGCAGGAGCCCTCACAGAGCCCCCTATATACAGCAGGAGCACTCACAGAGCCCTCTATATACAGCGCAGGAGCCCTCACACAGCCCCCTATATACAGCGCAGGCACCCTCACAGAGCCCCCTATATACAGCGCAGGAGCCCTCATAGAGCCCCCTATATACAGTGCAGGCACCCTCACAGAGCCCCTATATACAGCAGGAGCCCTCACAGAGCCCCCTATACACAGTGCAGGAGCCCTCACAGAGCCCCCTATATACAGCAGAAGCACTTACAGAGCCCCCTATATACAGCGTAGGTGCTCTGCTCTGGTCTTTGCTGCTTGTACTGACTGGCACAGCAGAGGTGATGTAGTGAGAGCATTGTGTCAGCTGACTGTTGTCACACACGCTGTGACTGGTGGAAAGAGTTGGTGTTTCCGTCCTCCACCATTATATTCACCACTATGTGCGCCCTGAAGATGCAGATGGCAGTGAACTCTGGATGCATGTCAGCCGTATGACACGGCCTGCCCTCACAGAGCCCCTATATACAGTGCAGGCGCCCTCACAAGGCCCTCAATATACAGTTCAGGAGCCCTCACAGAGCCCCCTATGTACAGCACAGGTGCCCTCACAGAGCCCCCTATACACAGTGCAGGAGCCCTCACAGAGCCCCCTATATGCAGGGCAGAAGCCCTCACAGAGCCCCCTATATACAGCGCAGGAGCCCTCACAGAGCCCCCTATATACAGCAGGAGCACTCACAGAGCCCCCTATATACAGCGCAGGAGCCCTCACACAGCCCCATATAGACAGCGCAGGCACCCTCACAGAGCCCCCTATATACAGCGCAGGAGCCCACATAGAGCCCCCTATATATAGTGCAGGCACCCTCACAGAGCCCCCTATATACAGCAGGAGCCCTCACAGAGCCCCCTATACACAGTGAAGGAGCCCTCACAGAGCCCCCTATATACAGCAGAAGCACTCACAGAGCCCCCTATATACAGCAGAAGCACTCACAGAGCCCCCTATATACAGCGTAGGTGCTCTGCTCTGGTCTTTGCTGCTTGTACTGACTGGCACAGCAGAGGTGATGTAGTGAGAGCATTGTGTCAGCTGACTGTTGTCATACACGCTGTGACTGGTGGAAAGAGTTGGTGTTTCCATCCTCCACCATTATATTCACCACTATGTGCGCCCTGAAGATGCAGATGGCAGTGCACTCTGGATGAATGTCAGCCGTATGACACGGTCTGCCCTCACAGAGCCCGTATATACAGCGCAGGCGCCATCACAGAGCCCCCTATATACAGCGCAGGCGCTGTCACAGAGCCCCTATATACAGCACAGGAGCCCTCACAGAGCTCCCTAAATACAGCACAGGAGCCCTCACAGAGCCCCCTATATTCAGCGCAGGAGCCCTCACAGAGCATTCTATATACAGCGCAGGAGCCCTCACAGAGCCCCCTATATACAGCGCAGGAGCCCTCACACAGCCCCTATATACAGCGCAGGCGCCCTCACAAGGCCCTCTATATACAGTCCAGGAGCCTTCACAGAGCCCCCTATGTACAGCACAGGAGCCCTCACAGAGCCCCCTAAATACAGCGCAGGAGCTCTCACAGAGCCCCCTATATACAGCAGGAGCACTCACTGAGCCTCCTATATACAGCATAGGAGCCCTCACACAGCCCCCTATATACAGCGAAGGCACCCTCACAGAGCCCCCTATATACAGCAGGAACCCTCACAGAGCCCCCTATACACAGTGCAGGAGCCCTCACAGAGCCCCCTATATACAGCAGAAGCACTTACAGAGCCCCTATATACAGCACAGGTGCTCTGCTCTGGTCTTTGCTGCTTGTACTGACTCTCCGCACAGCAGAGATGATGTAGTGAGAACATTGTGTCAGCTGACTGTTGTCGCACATGCTGTGACTGATGGAAAGAGTTGGTGTTTCCGTCCTCCACCATTATATTCACCACTATGTGCGTCCTGAAGATGCAGATGGCAGTGCACTCTGGATGCAGGTCAGTCGTATGACACGGCCTGCGGACCAGTGTTTTTGGGTGTTTGGCTATCTTAGATAGTCCGGTCCAGTTGCCCCAATTTGCCCAGGTCTGTTACAAAAAAGGGGTATACTAATCTCTGTCCTAGGTGTTATGCATACCTCCCAATTTTTGAAGATGGGAAAGAGGGACAAAATTTGCGGCGCGGCAAATTTTAGGCCATGCCGCTGACCACACCCATTCATAACTAGTCGCACCCATATCAACATCCCAACCACACCCATTTAGCACTGCTGATCAAACTGTTTCATAAAGAATAATTATAAACAAATAAATATGGCCACACAGTGCTCCATACTGTATAATGGCCACACAGTGCTCCATACTGTATAATGGCCACACATGATGCTCCATACTGTATAATGACTGCACATGATGCTCAATACTGTATAATGGCCACATATGATGCTCAATACTGTATAATGGCCACACATGATGCTCAATACTGTATAATGACTGCACATGATGCTCCATACTGTATAATGACCGCACATGATGCTCCATACTGTATAATGGCCACACATGATGCTCCATACTGTATAATGACTGCACATGATGCTCAATACTGTACAATGGCCACATATGATGCTCAATACTGTATAATGGCCACACATGATGCTCAATACTGTATAATGACTGCACATGATGCTCCATACTGTATAATGACCGCACATGATGCTCCATACTGTATAATGACCGCACATGATGCTCCATACTGTATAATGGCCACACATGATGCTCCGTACTGTATAATGACTGCACATGATGCTCCATTCTGTATAATGACCGCACATGATGCTCCATACTGTATAATGACCGCACATGATGCTCCATACTGTATAATGACTGCACATGATGCTCCATACTGTATAATGACTGCACATGATGCCCCATACTGTATAATGACCACACATGATGCTCCATACTGTATATTGGCCGCACATGATACTGCGTAATGTATAATGGCCAGACATAGCTACTCCTACACACTTGGCTGCGCTCCATACACTTTGCACACACGGCTCCAATCCCTACACACGTGCTCCACTCCATACACCTCGTACACACGCGGCTCTGCTCCGTACACCTCGTACACATTCAGCTCCGCTTTATACACCTCGTTCACATTCAGCTCAGCTCCATACACCTCGTACACATTTAGCTCCGCTCCATACACCTCATACACACTCAGCTCCGCTCCATACAACTCATACACACACGGCTCCGCTCCATACACCTCATACACACTCAGCTCCGCTCCATACACCTCATACACACTCAGCTCCGCTCCATACACCTCATACACACACGGCTCCGCTCCATGCACCTCATACACACACGGCTCCACTCCCTAAACCTCATACACACACGGCTCCACTCCATACACACACGGCTCCGCTCCATACACCTCTTACACACACGGCTCTACTCCATATACCTCGTACACATTCAGCTCTGCTCCCTACACCTCATACACATTCAGCTGCACTCCCCACACCTCATACACACACGGCTCTACTCCATACATCTCATACAGACACGGCTCTGCTCCGTACACATTCAGCTCCGCTCCGTACACCTCATACACATTCAGCTCTGCCCCATACACCTCATACACACACGGCTCCGTTCCATACACCTCATACACACATGGCTCCCCTCCGTACACATTCAGCTCCGCTCCGTATATCTTGTACACATTCAGCTCCACTCCATACACCTCATACAC
The DNA here is from genome assembly GCF_032444005.1 of Ranitomeya imitator. NCBI lineage: Eukaryota > Metazoa > Chordata > Amphibia > Anura > Dendrobatidae > Ranitomeya > Ranitomeya imitator. The sequence continues at coordinate 628,830,411 of NC_091284.1, forward strand.
ACACGGCTCCGCTCCATACACCTCGTCAACACACGGCTCCACTCCATACACACACACAGCTCCGCTCCATACACCTCATACACACACGGCTCCACTCCATACACCTCGTACACATTCAGCTCCACTCCATACACCTCATACACACATGGCTGCGCTCCGTACACATTCAGCTCCGCTCCGTATATCTCGTACACATTCAGCTCCACTCCATACACCTCATACACACACGGCTGCACTCTATTACCTCGTACACATTCAGCTTCACTCCATACACCTCATGCACACATAGCTCCGCTCCATACACCTCATACACACATGGCTCCGCTCCGTACACATTCAGCTCCACTCCGTATATCTCGTACACATTGAGCTCCACTCCATACACCTCATGCACACATAGCTCCGCTCCATACACCTCATACACACATGGCTGCGCTCCGTACACATTCAGCTCCACTCCATACACCTCAGACACTGATGGCTCCGCTCCATACACATCATACACACACGGCTCTGCTCTGTACACCTCGTACACACACAGCTTCGCTCCATACACCTCGTACACACACGGCTCCACTCCATACACCCTGTACACACATGGCTCTGCTTCATCCACACTGTAAACACCTTCTGACCCCACACATAACAGGCAGCGTACTTACCTCATCCAGCAGCACCATGGCAAGTTGGCAACCAGCACAGCCGAGTCCTGCAATCCACGGAGGTCCCGATCATGTGACCCCTGACTCCTCCCCCCTGTGACCTTCTTACAGGTCCTGTGCACACGGAGCAGCCAAATATGTGGTGTGCTGTGCTCAGGCTGCTCTGCGGGTGCGGGATGAGGCTGACCGCCTGATATTTCAGCACACCTCCCAACCAATGTGGGACAACTAATGTCCCACCCAGGATCGCGGGGCTGACTGTCAAAATCGGGACAGTCCCGCTGGATCCGGGACGGCTGGGAGGTATGTGTTATGTACTGTACTATGTGCACATGTATAGTGTTACCTGCACTGAGCACTGGCCAGGCTGCAGGACCTCACATTATAATGTATCTCTGATGTATAATGCTGGAGGCTCAGGGTCACACACTGCAGTCTCTCTCTGAGGATTACTGTGAGTTATTGCTTCAACTTATATTCAGATCTGGTGACGCTGGAGCCGATGACCCCACTGACAGCGCACCTTATCTGTATGTAAGTGTAATATGGTGCAATAAATCTCACAGTGCAGATAGAGCAGAAAGCAAACACAGCAGGAATCTGATGAAGCACCCCCCCCATCACATACCTCCTGTCCCGGCCCCCAGCTCTGCTTACTTCATCTCTCCTCTCCAGCAGACTGAAAAATGCACTCAGGTGACATCAGATCAGCAGACACAGCCTGCAGTGTCTGCAATACGGGGATGGCAGCCAGCACTTGCGCACTTCTAATACAATGCGGGCACTGATCTACTGCAGCAGCATAAAGCCGGGCCCCTGGCATTACGCCACTGCCTGCAAGGGCCCCCCTTCACCTTTGGGCCCCGCTGCAGCTGCACTGATTGAACTGGCAGTATGTCCGCCTGTGGTGGAGACCCTAGCTCCCGCCGAGCTAACCCAGATATGCTCGGTGTTCGCCGAGTACCACAAGTACAGCGATGCTTGGGCGAGTAACGAGCATTACCGAGTATGCTCACTCATCACTAATCTCTACCATTAACTAAATGTTTTTGATTTAAGAGATTTGACTTGATTAGTACAGACTATCTACTGACATTGAAAGAATGTGTCTCATGTAGACAATTAGGCACCCTTGTATTGAATATATTTTGACTTCTATAAGCAGTTAATGTTGCTTCTCTTTACACATCTCAATACTTTCTTTGTTAAAAGACTTTCCTACTTCTAGCTTGGGGAAATAGACTTTAATAGAATATTGGGGGAAAAGCTACTTCAATAGTCTGTACTGTACTTGTGATGTTGAGGTCATATATGAAGCCATCACTATAGTCATTCAATATAAAATTTGAAAGCCCTTTGAAAGTTTAAAAATGGCTTATTAGGTTACATTGCTGCATGTATTTGATTGTATTACAATTTTACAGATGGCTTCTTAATAATAATGTGAGGTAATCGAACCGTTTCATAGACATTTTTTGTCGGTTAAATCAGAATTCATGAAGAAGATGAAAAAAAAATACTTATTTTCTACTTGAATGCATTTATGTTTTATAGCACAGTGTCTAAAGAGCTAAATTTAAACACTTCCCTTCTAGATGAGCCTATGCCCGCTTTGTCTGTTCTATGTATAAACATCTGTCTAAATCACAAATAGTTAAACAGCCCGCTGAGGAGATTCAACAGCGATCATGCACAATGTATTAGGTAAAAAGCAAACAAGCCCATATTTGTGTTATTAAAGCTGTAATTCTAACAAGATGACTTATAGATACTGGATAATTAAAAAAAGAAGATAAACAAACAAGACTGATGCTGTGGTTAAGTGTCAAGCATGTAAAAAACAACAACTTTATTAATCACTATTTAATCCCTGTACTGTAATTTAAATATATTTTAAACTTCATTAAGTTATTCAAATAATTAAATTTAGTACATTAACCCCTTCCCAATATCCACCAGACATGTATTGAGCAAGTCAGTAGGGAGTGTATGTAGTGGGTCCATGAGGTTAAGTTACCCCATACCTGCAACGTAATGGCTGTGTATCAGGCCACCTTCGGTGATTTTATACTGAAAAAACCAGTAGTGGTGAAATTTGTGGCCTGTGTCTGTGTGCCATCCATGTGTACATATGTGACATCCATGTGCTGCCAGTGAGCTGTCAGTGTGTCCGTGAGCTGTCAGTGTGAAGCGTATGGAATGCTATTAATAATCTGGGAATGATGCCATTAGCCCTAAATGTTCTCAGGCTATAAATATTAGCTCACAGCTTTATGCTTAGCTTTTACCGGTTAACTTCCAGGGGGACCCCAGAAAAAAGATGATGTAGGGTCCTCTTATAAATTGTAACCAGCAAAGGCTAAACAGACAGATGTGGGCTGATACTATTAGCCAGGGAATTAGCCATGGATATTGGCCCTCCTCTCAGACTACCAACATCAGCCCTCAGACGCCACAGAAATGGCACATCCATAAGATGCGCCAAATCTGGCGCTTAGCTTTGCTCTTTCCATTTGCTCTGGTGTGGTGACAAGTGGTGTAATAGGGTTGGGGTTGATATGCCAGCTGTTTTATGGCCATAGACATCAAGCCCAGGAGGTAGTAATGGAGAGTCGTCTATAAGACACCCCCATTACTAGCCCCACGGTCATATTGTATGAAATACACAGCCAGAAAAAAGTCCTTTAATTGAAAGAAAGACACAGACTCTGTTACTTGAAATAAACATTATCCACCATGTTTTACTTATTTATTAGTGGAAAATAAAAAAAAAATAAAAAAAACACCAAATTCCGACAATAATCCATTTGTCCCATGCTGTAATCTATCTCTGCTTCATCTTGGATCTGAGCACATGGAGTCATCATCCCGGGGAATGATAACGCCCCACCGCTTATACGAACGCTGTGATTGGCTGTTCAATACTGAAAAGCCAATTTCAGTGTTTCTCGGTGTTTCTGACCATCAGATTGCCTGAAACGCTCCTGTCCAGCCTCTGAATGGTGCATTAAGAGCACCGATCATTGGCTAGAGCAAAGCAATGCCAGCATTACCAGGGCCTGCTCTGATTCGTGCGATCAACGATGACATTGATTGCACTATTCAGAGAGCACAGACGCGGTGTGACCTGTCAGTGACTGCCCTGTACTTCCTCATTTTAGCTGATGATTTGTACAAGGCAGTCACTGTGTTGCTCTGTGCGTCATGCTTGGCCTTTGGTACCACAAAAGTCTGTGATATCACAATTCTTTCTGCTCCTGCCTGTGCTCTTACTCCTGATGCTGAAGAAAGAAGATTTCCTGATCCATCCTTGATCCTTTCCTGATGGTTCCTAATCCAAGCCAATCTTCCTTTTCCCCTTTTTCCACCTCTCCCAAACCTACCCAACCCCCTCTCTGCCACTGAGCGCTGATCAGTACTTGATCGCTCAATTTTTGGCAGTTTTTTCTTTTTTGTGCAGCTACTAAGCATTCATCAGTGATGCAAATCACTGACTAACTTCTGTACTCACTGTTTTCCAGGACTTTTTTTTTTGTCTCTATCTATTTTTCTCCCCCCCCCCCCCCCCCCGTGCACTACCTCCGTGTGTGCATACTGCATCCACCGAGCATAGATCAGTGATGCAAATCACTGATCCACACAAGTGAAGTTATTTTTTTTTTATGAATAAAGAGTCGAGTAAAAAATCATTTAGATTAAGTGATAGGATTAAATTAGGGTCAATAAAAATATATTGTGATAATCATCGTCTACTGCAGCATTTTTTTCTGAATTAAGTTAATGTCAGATAGTAAAGCGTAAAAAAATAAGATGAATTTACGTTAGTTAAGACTACATTAGGGTCAGTAAAATATACCAAAGTAATCATCGTCTACTACAGTATTTTTTACTGAATTGAGTTAGTGTAAGCACTGAAAAGTCAGTGTTAGTCACCGATAACGGTGTTTCTCAGAGCCCAAGACAGCACCACAGAGAGAGGGGATCAATATCACCATTACACGCTGAACGGGAAACCACTGGGTAAATCTGACAGGAAGAAGGACTTGGGGATCCTAGTTAATGATAAACTTACCTGGAGCAGCCAGTGCCAGGCAGCAGCTGCCAAGGCAAACAGGATCATGGGGTGCATTAAAAGAGGTCTGGATACACATGATGAGAGCATTATACTGCCTCTGTACAAATCCCTAGTTAGACCGCACATGGAGTACTGTGTCCAGTTTTGGGCACCGGTGCTCAGGAAGGATATAATGGAACTAGAGAGTGTACAAAGGAGGGCAACAAAATTAATAAAGGGGATGGGAGAACTACAATACCCAGATAGATTAGCGAAATTAGGATTATTTAGTCTAGAAAAAAGACGACTGAGGGGCGATCTAATAACCATGTATAAGTATATAAGGGGACAATACAAATATCTCGCTGAGGATCTGTTTATACCAAAGAAGGTGACGGGCACAAAGGGGCATTCTTTGCGTCTGGAGGATAGAAGGTTTTTCCACCAACATGTAAGAGTATTCTTTACTGTTAGGGCAGTGAGAATCTGGAATTGCTTGTCTGAGGAAGTGGTGATGGCGAACTCAGTCGAGGGGTTCAAGAGATGCCTGGATGTCTTCCTGGAGCAGAACAATATTGTATCATACAATTATTAGGTTCTGTAGAAGGACGTAGATCTGGGGATTTATTATGATGGAATATAGGCTGAACTGGATGGACAAATGTCTTTTTTCGGCCTTACTAACTATGTTACAATGTTACTATGACCAGGTGGCCGCTTTACAGATTTGTTCTATTGATACATCTGACCTCTCAGCCCATGAGTTTGATATGGCTCTTGTGGAATGATCTTTTAAGCCATCGGAGATGGTATTCCCCGCCAAGGCTATCGCATTCCTTATCAACCTCGCCAAGGTACCCTTGGATGCTTTGAATCCCTTCCTGCATCCCTGAAAGCAGACAGAGAGCCTTCCTTCCTATACCCCTGGGTAGATTCTAGGTATTGAACCAGACATCTTTTAACATCTAAGGTATGGAATTTTTGCTCTTTCTCATTTTTTGGATTTGGGCAAAAAGATGGAAGGGATACCTCTTGGGATCTATGAAATTTAGATGCCACCTTGGGTAAATAGGCTGGGTCGGGTTTAAAAACCCTGCTGTACTGTTTGGGTCAATATGACCCGGAATGATTTTTGAGACCCTGTAGATTTTTTTATATGAGGATTTGAAACTAGTGGTATCTTGACTTCTCCTCATTTGTGAAGCTCTCTCTCTCTATATATATATATATATTTTTTTTGTTTGTTTACTTTTTGCTACACGCTGATTGTTACACTTGTACTGTTCGGGTCAATATGACCCGATAGCATTTTATACTGTTCTACAGGTCTCTGATTATTTCTGACTGCAAAAGTTATGTTTTTTATGTGTACTTCATCTCAAAATGGTGGTGATTTCACTGTTCTTATCAGTAAACAAGTAATTATCTAGTATTATCCATTTGCTGTTTGTGAGAGAAGAGACTGGTTGTCTATCATTCAAAGGCTGGGGTTTCACGGTTATCAGTAATCAAGTATTTATGTTCATATGCTCTAAATGTTCAAGTGTATACAGGAAAAAACCCTGGTGAAAGACCTGAAAAAAATCAGGGTATGCGTGTTGTTCTCGATTTGATTCATGGACTAAAAGGACAAAATGCCACATGTGACAACTTTTTTTACATCCTTTCAACTAGGCCAGATGTTGAAGAAAAAACAACTTACCATGCTGGGTACAAACCTGAACTACCGCAAGGTATCCTTAGCAAGAGAGGTGTACAGTTCTACTTTTTTTTTCTCGAAATACAACTGTTGTTTTTTATGTTCCAAAAAAAACCAAGCAGGTATCTCTAATGAGCACATGGCACCATGCCAATGCCGTAAGTGGTAGAGAAGACAGAAAGCCTGACATTATTTTGGATTATAATGCCACAAAGGGAGCAAAACCAATCGGTGGCTAATGATTTTATTTTATAACATACTGGACGTTTCTGCATACAATGCATTTGTCTTATGGAGAGAAATCGACCCCGATTGGAACCAGAATAAGCTGCATAAAATAAGATTATTTCTTGAGGAATTGGGCAAATCCCTGGTTAGGCCATATATTGAGAGCAGAAAAGTGACCCCCAGAAGTGAAGGAGCAACAGCCATTGTAAAAAGTGTCCAGCATGCTCAAGAAATAGACTCCACATCCACGGCCTCTACCAGTACAGGTACCAGCAGCACAGCTACCAGCAAAAAAAGAAGAGATGTAGCTTTTGTCCATCTTCCTGTGACAATAAGACTAATCTGACATGTGCTGGATGTTCAAAATATCTGTGTAAAGGACATGTGTCTTATTATTGTGTTCAGTGTAAAAACGCATGAACATGTTCAGTTTTTCTTTTTTCTTTCTAAAAAGGTTGAAGTTTTTATGATTTTTCATTTGTTGATTTATAAATATTGTTTCCAAAAAGTTAAATTTCATGTTTTAGTAATAGTAATCTAAAGCTTCTTTGTTATTTGTGTGCAGAATGCCAACAATCAAAGATAATTGTAAAAAGCCTGTGTAACCTTTTTATGAAAAAAAATAAATTATTAAGTTTAAATTTAAATTTTTCATTTGTTTATGATCAACCAAGTTCACATACAGTATAATAATGAAAAAAGTATTCAAATAAAACACTTAGAGTAGCTAAAAATCAAGAATTAATAGGTCGAGTCATATTGACCCGGGAACAGTACAAGTGCATAGCAAATGCGAACAGAACAGCAGGGTTAAGGATTACTCTCATCTAAGATCTTTGTAAAAGTAATGTTTGGGGTTAGGGTTTGAATGTCGCTTACTCTGCGTGCAGATGTTATAGCTACCAGGAGAATGTTTTTTTAAGGATCTTAAGGGGAATTGTCTCTATGGGCTCAAATGGAGGACCTGTTAGGGCGTACAGGACTAGATTCAGATCCCATGAAGGTAGATTTCGTGTGACTAGAGGTTTAGACCTCGCTGCAGGTTTAATGAACCTTGTTATCCAAGGGTTGCCTGCTGTGTCCTGATTGTATAGTGCACCTAAGGCTGCCAGCTGTACTTCTAAAGTACCGATTACTAAGCCTTGTTCCAAACCTTTTTGTAGGAATTCAAGTATTTTATTAATTGAAGACCTGTTCTGAACTTTTAACTTGGAGACAGATAGGAACTTTTTCCAAGTTTTCCCGTAAGCTTTAATAGTAACTGGTCTTCTACTTTTTTAATAATGTGAACACTAGATTCTCTGAAAAACCTCTTTCTCTAGGTCTGGAAGATCCAGTAGGATCCAGGGGTTTGAGACTGATAGTATTCTTAGCCAGGAAAACCAGGTTCTTTTTGGCCAAAACGGGGCTATAACAATCATTTTCGCTTTGTCCTCTTTGACTTTCCGTATAACTGCCGGAATCAGGATAATTGGGGGAAAGGCATATGTTAGGTTGTAAGTCCACTTAAATAGGAAAGCATCCAGCGCCCGGGATTCCCCTTGGGGTTCAGGGAGCAAAATGCTTTTACTTTTTTGTTTTTCAAATTGGCAAATAAATCTATTGCTGGAGTTCACCACATTTTTGTGATTTGTTTGAAAACGGACTGATTTAGAGTCCACTCGCCCTGTTTCAGCTGAGTACGGCTCAGGTAGTCTGCTTTCTGGTTCTTTGACCCTTGAATATGTAGTGCAGAGAGGGATAATAGGTTTTCCTCTGCAAAGCTGAGGATCCTGGAGGAAGAATCCATCAAAGCTTGAGACCGGGTTCCCCCCTGATGGTTTATATATGCCACTGTTACTTTGCTGTCCGACAATATACGGACATGATGTCCGCGTATGTGTGGCAGAAAGAATAAGAGATCCTGACCGACAGGCCAAAGTTCTTTCTGGTTTGAGGATGCTGTTAGTTTCTGTCTTCCCAATCCCCCTGAGCAACTTTATTTCCCATGTGAGCTCCCCACCCTGTGGGACCTGCATCGGTTGTTATTATGTGGGCCACTTTTGTTACCCAGGGGATCCTTCTTGATATGTTGCTGTGTTTTTCCCATCAGAGTAGGGAATGAGTAGAGGATGAATTAACAGTTATGTGGCCCTCTAGATGGGTCTTTTAGAACCAATTGCTTTTCTTGTATATCCCATTGAAGCTCTCATGTGTAATTGAGCCGAGTGTACTGCTGGTAGGCATGATGAAAGGGAGCCTAATAGCAACATCGCTTTTCTTAATGTCATGGAGGGATTGTATGGAGTCTGTGCTACCATACACATACTGTTCTCTTTTTTGCGGACTGGGAGCCAGCACTCTTGAATGTGAGAGTCCAATATTAGTCCAAAAAATTCTTGGATCTTGCCGGACTCTAAAATTGACTTTTTATGTTTATAAGCCAGCTAAGTTTGTCAAGGTAGTTATTACTTTGTCCCTCTGCTCTCTGCAGCTTTGGGCAGAGTTGCTTGCTATAAGAAGTCATCAATGTAAGGGATTATTAATATGTCCTGTTTCCTTAGATGAGCCATCATTTCTGCTATCTTTGTGAACACCCGGGGAGCCATCGATATTCCAAAGGGGAGGGCTTTGTACTGGAATTCTCGTATTTGTCCATTTATGGAGACTGCTAACCTGAGAAACTCCGGGAACTGTTTGTGGATGGGAACATGGTAATATGCTGAGGTCTAACACAATCATGAAACAGTTCGGAAATAGGATTTTTATGGATCTTATTGTTTCCATTTTGAATTTTTGGTTTCTGACATATTTGTTTAAATTCTTTAAGTTTATTATTGTTCGATAGGTGCCATCTGGTTTTGACACCAGAAATAATGGGGAGTAAAATCCCTTCCCTGCTTCTTGGGGGGAAAACTTCTGTATTACTGATTTCTGCAGCAGGGTTAGGATTTCTTTTTCTAGGGCTTTTTGTTCTGTTGCTGAGGATCTTGGTTGTGTTACCACATAATTTTGAGGGGTTAGAGAGGAAAAATCTATTCTGAGCCCGGACTTTATTTGATTTAGAATCCATAAGTTGTTTAAAATTATTTCCCTGGCCAGAAGGAACAAAGTTAGTCTTCCCCCCACCCTGGGGAGAATGTCATTTAGAGCACTACCGAACAGGAAACTCCTGTCCTTTCTTCTTCCCTCATCCCATCTGTTTTGCTCTCTGGGGGTCTTCTGAGGAAGACTGTTTCGAAACGACTGTTTGAATGGTGTCGGTCCCAGGTTTGGGAACCCCTTTTTTTTAACCTCCAGCTTTCTGGAGTACATAATCCAAGGTCTCACCAAATAAAAATTTTCCCTTGCAGGGAATGGAACATAATTTAAGCTTTGTTTGAAGATCTCCAGCCAGCTTTTAAGCCATAGGGTTCTCCTGGCTGCATTAGAGAGAGCTGCGGACTTGGATGTTAAGCAGACAGAATCCGCTGATGAGTCCGCTAGAAAAGCTGCCGCGGCCCTTATTACGTGAATAGATTCTAGTATTTTGTTTCTGGGTGTGCCATCTTTAATCTGTCTCTCTAACTGGTCTACCAATACCATTAGGGACCAGGAGGTACACGTTGCCGTTACAGCTGGTCTCAAAATTACCCTCTGCTTATTCCCAAGCCCCTTTAAGAAAGGTATCAGCTTTTTTATCCAAAGGGTCTTTGAGTGTACCCATATTTTCAAAGGGGAGGGCAAATTTTTTTGAAGCTGTGGCTACGGCAACATCCAGTTTAGGAGCTTTGTCCCAGGATGTGGACGCTTCCTCTTCGAAAGGATATTTCCTTTTAAGAGAAGGTACTGAGGAATTTCTCCTATCTGGTTTTTACCATTCCTTCTTTATTAGGGTTTGGACATTCGAATTTAAGGGAATTGCTCTCCATTTTTTTGTCCCAAACTCCCAAACATTATGTCCTGCGCAGATATATGAGGACAACGGTCTTCTACTCCCATAGTGGATCTCACAGCTTTCACTAGAGTATCTACTTCATCTAAGGGGAAGCAGTGGCGACCTGAATATTCATCTGAAGAAGATGAGGAGAAATCAGATCTATTTGAGTCGACGTGTTCCAAGGTAGAATGGTCAGATTGAGAGTATACTTCCTCTCTTTCCATTATTGTTCCCTTTTTGCTAAGGGGTGTAAAGGCATTTTGAACTTCTGATCTGATTACAGATTTCAGTTTAGAGGCAACGTCTGGGGTTTCCTCACAAAATAATTGCTGAATACAGTAATTGCAAAGCTTTTTATTCCAGGAGACCGGTAAAGCTTTGTTACAGGTGGGACAGCACCTATTTTTCGTTTTTCCAGATCTCTTCTTTCCCTAGTAAGGCAAAAGAAGAACCCCATTATAACAGTGAATTTTCTCGATTTCTCGAAGATCACTCACCATTCAGATGTCAACGCAGGTACCGGTTCTGGAGGGGGGATGGGCTGTTGTGGAGTAAGATCCAGGGATGGTGGCTTGCACACTGCAGCATATCTGCTGTGCCGTGTAGAGTGGCTGCTGGACCCACTTCTCCTGTCTTTAGGGATTTCTGATTGTTGCTTGTGGTGGCGCTGGTGCTCCTGCCCAGTCTGCTGATCCAGATCCAGCTGGGCGTCGCTGTCCTCCATTGCTCATAGGGGACTGTGTGCAACAAGTATGTGTGCACTTCTTCCTCTTTTTAAATCTCCTGCCACCTCCAGTGTTTCCTGCCGGCTCCTCCTGAGCCGAATCAGTGGGAGAGCATTCTCACTGCGCATGCGTGTGTCAGTGACCCGAAAGCTCCATACTACTTCCGAAGCGGCAGCCAACTTTGTGCACCCGGAATGAGTACTGCTAGCCGCGCGCTCCCCAGAATTCCAAGAGCCCCTATCTCCTTTTCAGAGCGGCGGGTGCTCCCCCTGCTCACCGTGAAGAACACATCGGTTCCAGCTGTGGCAGCTTCAGGCACTGGACCAGCCGCGACAGGAGCCTCCTCGCTGCCGGAATTCGACTGGCTGGCCCCAGTCCATATCTTTCTCAGACGTCTTTGTGCAGGTACCACACTGAAGGTTCTCTGTCAGGGACTGATGCAAGGGAGATGTAGCGCTCTTTTATCTGTTGGTTTCCTGTCCCTGAAGGGTGGATTCCCTCTCTCCGTGATGCTGTCATGGGGGACTGAGAAAAGAATTATCCGTGTGTCTGTCCAATAAAAATCATTTGTGCGTCTGTCTGACAGCTGTCGAGCGCTGATTACTGTCACACATCATGGATCAACCTCCAATCTTTGGGAGCTTCTTTTTGCGAAATGTTAATAAAAAAAATTTTAATTCGGGACAGTAAAATGTACCGTAGTAATTGTCTACTACAGTATTTTTTACTGAATTGAGTTAGTGCGGAAAAAAAGAATCACATCCGTGTGTGCTTCCTACATCTGTTCTAAATTTAAAAAAAAAAGTTTACACCAAGCACTCACACACACATACTAAATAAAATTTGGTACAGATGCAAACACCGCATATGTGAAAAAATGTGGTCATGCTCATCCCAAAAGCTGTATTCAGTGGAGGAGGCATTTGGTTTCCTTATTTCCGAGACTGACAGTGAGGGAGAGGATGCCACCTTCCTCTATTTTTATTTTTCCTCCTCTTCCTCAAGTGATGCTGAACCACCACACAGATGCCCCACTGCAGAAACTGAACCAGAGCCCACTGTTACTGGCATTAAACGTACCTCTCTCCCCTAAGATTATAAGTCACTGATTCCTGATTTTGGGTTATAATAATCTTTATTATAATAATAATCTTTATATAGCGCTAACATATTCCGCAGTGCTTTAGAGTTTGCACACATTATCATCACTGTCCCCGATGGGGCTCACAATCTAAATTCCCTATCAGTATGTCTTTGGAATGTGGGAGGAAACTGGAGAACCTGGAGGAAACCCACGGAGAGAACATACAAACTCTTTGAAGATGTTGTTGTGGATGGTATTAGAACCCAGGACTCCAGCGCTGCAAGGCTGCAGTGCTAACCACTGCGCCACCATGCTGCCCATCAGGGTTGCAATCAGGAATCAATTTTGACACCACCAACCTCACAGTCCTCAAAGTTTTTTTCTCTGACGATTCTATAAACCTCACAGTAGCTCAAACAAATTTGTATGCCCAGCAATTTTTGGCACAAAACCGCCTTTAAACATTTTATTACTGGACCCTTGAAGATGCAGTAGAAAGGATAACATTTTGGGTACTGGTCCTTCACATGGGGATAGTGAAGAAGCCAGAGCTTTGGCAATATTGAAGTCTACTCTTGACTTTTACATAGCACTCCAATGTTCCGCATGGCTATGATGCGTAAATGATTTGAGGCAATCCACAAATTTTTTCATTACAATGATAATGCACAGATAATGTCTTCCCTGAGAAGGTCTCAACTTTGACAGACGTTTCAAAGTTCAGCTGGTCATTGATCACTTCAGCAACAAGTTTGTTGATGTGTACATGCCCAGAAGGGACATTTCAATCAGAAGCTCAAACTCCAGCAATACCTGACCATTAAGATATCCAGGGATGGAATTAAGCTCTACAAATTGTATGAGAGTACCTCAGGGTACACACACACACACAAAGTTAGGGTTTATGAAGGGAAGATCACCTGGATTGAACCCTTTGAATGCCCCTCTGTCCTGGTAGTGAGTGTGAAAACTGTAATTTGGTGCATCCACTGCTGGATCAAGGGGATCACCTTTATGTAGATAACGTTTATACATTCATTCTGCTCTTCTAAGTCCCTTTCTCAAATGTTTGTGTCTATTTTCTCCCGTTAACCTTGTAAAAATAGAGCAAATTTGGGTCTAAAAGATCACATTTTTTCCACAAAAATTATTTTTTTTTACTTTCACAACTCCACATTATAATTTTCTGTGAGGGTTGTCGGGATCACACTCAGTCGGAGCAGCCTTTGGAAGTGGGGAATCACCAGAAATAATACACAAGACACGTCTTGTATAGTGTATCACTGGGAAGTCTCTGAAGCACGCCTGCCTTCAAGGTGCTATCCCTTCTTTATATAGTTGTTTCAGTAGGTTTAGTGGTTATACAAGTTTTGCATGTTTAAACAAAGAGACAAAACAGGAAAGAAAGAAAAGAAAAGAAAACAGTTTCGTGGGCGGCAGTTTCACAACAAACAGTACAAAGGCAATTCCACAGACAAGAAAAACAGGATTTCATACTATAGCTAAAATGTCCTTGAATGGACAGGTCAATATTTATCACAAATTCTTTTTTTTAATTTTTGTTCATTGAGGTAATCATTTTTGTTCTGCTCTTCACAATCCCCCCTTTGACATATTCCATTCAAAACCTTGTCGATCATTTTAGTCATTCTTTTTGTGATATTACAAAAAAAAAAACTTTATATTCTCGCATCCATTACACAAAATTTATTTGTGCATACCGAGATACCCTTGAGTACAACCTTGAATAATACATATATAATTACAATAACCATAACTGTATGTATTAGGCTTTGCATAATCCCGGTAACCCACCCACCGATCCCTCTGAACCAATTGGCCGGGTTAAGAAAAGAAAAGGTATCTGACCACCAGCTATCCTTATTTTGGTCATTGTCTTTGTCATACTGATCCCTGAGTCGTTGTACGTCTTTTAATTTAAATCTCATACTCATAGTACTATTCGGGTCTATATAATGACAGCAGGTGGGTCCGATGATTTGACACATACCCCCTTGTGAGGCAGTTAGGTAATCCAATACCAGGGTATGTTGGTTAGTGACTATTATAAGCTGATTCTGTACAGCTATACTAGTATTTAATATGTCCAATATATCCCAAATCTGATCATCTAGATAATCCGTGGCTCTAACTAAGTTATCCCACATTTGTGTTAACATAGGATAAATAAAAATGGTACTAGCAATTTTGTTGGGAATTCCCATTTGTACTATATGCGGCCTCCCCGAGGGACGTGGTGAGTTATCTGCAGCTCTTTTATACAGTATGTGCTTGGGCACGGCTTGCATATTCACTTGTTTATTTGAAATTATGAAAGTAGCCGGGGTTAGGCGTCCTAATGTACAAGTACCCTTTATACCTACGGGAAGCCATTTATATGCTCCTTCTCCGCATATCCAAAATGTACCCTCAGGCAGATCCCACAAAGCTGAGTGCTGCAATACCAATCTGTGAGCCAAATCCACAAAACTAGATACATTCTGAAGCATACACCAAGAGGGTTTTTGTCCCAAGGGGCTACAGTACCCAGCTGCGGGATTCCCACATACATGCATTCCGTTGACATACTCATTGGATTCATTACAAACCAGGTTCCCCGGCTTACTTGTACAACTGTTTGCATCACCTTGGGGGAACAACTCAGAATGTTCCCATTTTCTATTATGTATGTATCTTTCTAATACTGTAGGTTTGAAAGCATCAGAGGAAGGGGTGGTTGTACTGAAACTGAGCTGTAGATTTTCAGTGGGGACCTGTCCTAAATCAGTTAATCCAGTCTTATTCCTAGGTACCCATTTTCCTCCCTTGAATGCTAAATATTGTAAGTTGTCTATTTTTCCTGTAAGATTGCCCTGCCACCAAGGAAATTCTACCCATCCCACAATTGGTATGGCGATTGTAGTATTCCATAGCCTAGTATTGCCAGGTTGGTTGTTGGCCAGGTTGTCTGAACAATTAGGCCAAGCGAATATTTCTTCAGCTGACACGGGAACTGCTAGAAAAGGTATACTTGTGGCTGATACTGGTGAATGGGTACAGATCCAACAATCTGCCAGGGGTTGCGTATTATTTAACAAGTCATGCACTAATTTTCTATGATGTTGTACGAATCTATTGTTCAAAGGGGCTAGAGAATTCAGTCTTTCCCATGCCTCCGTTGAGGTTAACATTATTAACATCAATATCATGAGTCTTATACTGCTTTTTTGCAATGGCTTGCATGTATCCATGATGCCTTTCCTTCAAGCTTGACTGCTGTTGGAGTTGTTAACAGGACTTGGAAAGGTCCGTCAAATCTCGGTTCCAGAGTCTTTCTGGTGTGTCTTTTCACGTAGACTTGATCACCAGGTTCCAACTTGTGGCCTCCTTCGAGATTTTCTGGATCTGGAAGGGAAGCAAAAACTTGCGAATGCACTTTAGTTAAACGTTTTTGTAATTCTTGTACATAAGCAGTTAAAGTCTCAGTATTCAACATCAGTTGTTGTGGAAAATAACAACCCAAATTTGCTGCTCTACCAAAAAGAATCTCATGTGGTGACAGCTTAGCCTTCCCCCTTGGGGTGTTTCGGATGGAATACAGGGCAAGTGGTAGACACTCGGTCCAAGGCTTTCCTGTTTCTGCCATGGCCTTCTGGATTTTTAATTTTATTGTCCCATTTAATCTTTCCACTTTACCTGAACTCTGTGGATGATATGGAGTGTGAAACTGGTTTTCTACTCCCAACATTTTCATAACATTCTGGAATATTTCCCCAGTAAAATGGGTACCCCTATCTGACTCGATCACCTCAGGCATGCCGTAACGGGGTATCAGTTCATGTGCTATTTTAATGGCAGTAGTTTTTGCTGAGGCTTTACGAACTGGATAAGCCTCTGGCCACCCTGAGAACATGTCCACACACACAAGCACATATTCGTATCCATTGTACCTAGGAAGTTGGATGTAGTCGATCTGGAGTCTTTGAAAGGGATACAGTGGTCTTACATGATGCTTGGTTGGGGTTTTAATGGCCTGACCTGGATTGTGTGCCAGGCATATAGCGCATGCAGCACACATGTTCCGAGCAAAATTACCAAAGCCTGGAGCCAACCACCTTTCTTT
Source organism: Ranitomeya imitator (assembly GCF_032444005.1). NCBI lineage: Eukaryota > Metazoa > Chordata > Amphibia > Anura > Dendrobatidae > Ranitomeya > Ranitomeya imitator. The sequence goes on from NC_091284.1 coordinate 628,846,884, forward strand.
TACCTTGAGCGTCATACCATTTGCCGACACATGCGTGGGTAGGTGGAGGTCACTTGCCACTGCGGGGTACCAGGCTCTGGGTAAACACAACAAAGTTCCTTTTTTCCATAATCCTTGCTGATCTTCTGCCCCTTTTTTCTGCCACTGCCCTCGTTCTTCGTCGTCTACCTGTTTCTGAGCTTCCTTCAATCTTTCCTCATCATCTTCAGAGCTATCTAGTGTGTGGGCATGATGTAAGGGTTTACGTGCTGCCTGTTTTGCTGCCTTATCGGCTTTATCGTTACCCCTGGCTTCCTCGGTGTCGAGTCTCACATGTGCAGCTACCTTTATCACCGCTATTTCTTTAGTTTCTTGTGCTGCCTCCAGAATCTGTCTAATGAGGGAGGCATGTTTAACAGGTTGGCCTGAAGCAGTCATATAACCTCTGGCTCTCCATATTACGCCAAAATCGAAAATAATGCCATGTGCATATCTAGAATCAGTGTATATGTTTGCTGTCTGATCTTTGGCTATTTTTAGAGCTTCAACTAATGCCGTAAGTTCTGCTTCTTGTGCAGACTGATTAGCAGGGAGAGGTTCTGCTTTCAGCACTTCATGCTGAGTTACTACCGCATAACCTGTATGAAATTGTCCATTCATATCTGCATATCTACTGCCATCTATGAAAAGTTCAAATGTAGCATTACAGAGTGGCTTGTCACGTACATTACATAAGCCCTGAGTCTCTTGTTCCATTAATTGTACACAATCATGCATTGACTTTGATGGGTCAAAGGAGTTGGAGAGTGCAGTTTCAAAGGAGTTGGAGAGTGCAGTTTCCTCAGGTATGGTACCCCCCTCAGACTCTAAAGGGAGCAAAGACGCGAGATTAAGAGTCTGAATCCTGGCAAAGGAAATGTTGGGCGGCAGTAGTAGGGAACATTGGAGACGGAGGTGTCTGGCCATTGAAATATGTTTAGGTTGGACCTGGTTAAGAATGCCATGTACATCATGAGTGGTCTGAACTAGAAGTGGGTGATCAAGAACAATCTCAGAAGCTTTATCTAATAACAGTGAAATTGCGGCTACTACTCTTACACAAGAAGGTGCGGCTCTAGCTACAGGGTCCAGATGAGCTGATATGTATGCCACAGATCTCTGTTTGTTTCCATGTTTTTGTGTGAGCACCCCTGTAGCATGTGAGGATATCTCAGCTGCCATCAATTGAAAAGGTTTAGTGTAGTCTGGGAGTCCCAAAGCCGGAGCTGATACCAGTGCTGTTTTCAAAGAGGAAAATGACTGTTTAGCCTCTTCACTGAGTGAATATGGTGTGTTTGGCAATACAGTCATATAAAGGCTGCATGAGTTGACTTGCATGTATGATCCACTGTCTACAGTGTGAAACAATACCTAGGAAAGCACGCAGCTGTTTGTGATTCCTGGGTTCAAGCATGTTACGTATGGCTTCCGTACGTTGAGGTGTGAGGTGTCTGATGCCCTGTGATATGCAGTGACCTAAAAACACGACTGTTTGTTGACAAGCCTGGAGTTTCTGTCTATTTACTTTACAGCCTTCTTGCGCTAGGAAAATTAAGAAATTAACAGTTGAGGTAACTGCCGTCTGCTCATCAGGGCAACAAATAAGTAAGTCATCTACATACTGTAGAATGACTACTCCTGGTTCTGGGATGAAATTTTTTAGCACGGTTTGCATTGCTTCAGAGTACAAAGTTGGTGAGTGTACCATACCTTGTGGCAATCTTGTCCATGCTAATTGTTTACCCTTGAATGTAAAGGCAAACAAATGCCAACAGTTCTTATGTAGTGGCACAGAAAAAAATGCGTTTGATAAGTCAATTACCGTGAAATATGCAGCAGTGCTGGGAATTTGAGACAGTAAGGTATGAGGATTCGGTACCACAGGGGTGACCGGTGCCAAAACCTTATTGATTTCCCGTAAGTCGTGCACCATGCGATATTTCACCATAGTTTCTTTGGAGGACACTTTCTTTTTAACAGGATATAAGGGTGTATTGGTGGGTGACCTGATTTCTACCAAAACACCTTGTAACACATAATCCTGAATTTGTTGAGAAATTGCCTGTTCTTGCTGGGCGCTGATGGGGTATTGCCTAAGCTGAGGTAATATGGTTCCCGGGGCAGTTTCTAACAGTATAGGAGCTACTGATAAAAATCCTACATCAGTGTCTCCTTTTGCCCATAGGCTGTCAGGAACCCGAGACAAGTCAATTTTTGCTTGTTGAGTGTAAATTTCGGGAAAATCCTCCATTGCCTGTATTCTAACATATGGTTCCAGAGTTTCTGCATCTTCAGGGATGGTCAGCATAACTGTGCCATCTTCTCTAAAATGGATGTTTGCATGCATTTTACTTAAGACATCAGTACCCAACAAGCAGGTAGGTGCACCTTTAGCAAATAAAAATTTGGATACAAAAGTTTTAGGGCCAAAGCTCACATTTAAAGGTTTTGTAAAGGGCAACGCCTGAATTTTACCATCATACCCTTCTGCATATGTAACCTTTGAGGATATATTGTCAGGATATGGTAAAAAGTCCTGATTTAAAATGGAGGATGTTGCTCCCGTATCTATCAGAAAAGGTACATTTTTACCCTCAACTTCAACTTGTATTATTGGTCTTCTAGAAGGAAGAGAGACCTGCATAACTTTCAGTCATTCTGAGCTGTCTGTTTGATCAGGCACTGGGTTATTTATCCTATTTTTGGGTACAAAGGTTCCTGAATCTATATCTGTTTTTCTCTTCCTACATTCCCTTTGGAAATGTCCTGGCTTCTTACAGTAATGACAAGTAAACTTTTGATTAGCAGAGCCAGTATTAGCCTGTGCAATTCTTACTGGCTTAGAATTTTCTCTTAAGTCCATTTCTATCCCTACAGCTTTCTGTCTAGCCAGGTGTGGGTCTTCCAAGGTTCTCCAATCAGGGGTTGCAGCCTTAAGCTTTTCCTTCACTTTTGGAGACAATCCATCTATAAAGGTTTTTGTAACTAACCTCATCATTCCTGGAGCGGTTAGATCCATGCCTTCATCTCTGAAATTATTTTCTACACTTAGATAATATTCGTCTACTGATTGTCCAGATTTCTGAGCCACCACTCCCGTTGTTCCTCTCTGCCTCTGTCTCTCCCTCATGAAAACCATTAAGTGATCTACAAATTGTGTACCTGATTCTATCGTTTGTAAGGCACCATCTCCTGCTTGGGGCCTATGTACCTGTAGATTTGCTAATAGCTCCTGGAAGAGTCCAGGAGTCATTTTCATTCTACATAATTCTTCTCCATCTGCCCAAACTCCAGCGTGAGTCTGCATAATTTGCTGTATATATTGTGCAAATCTAACTGGACACTGGGTGGGATCTGGTGCGTTATGCAAGAGAGACATGCCTTCAGCGGGGGACCAAGGGAAATATTGTCGAGTTTGGTGATATCTAGTTCCCATTACTCCGTCAGCACCAGGTTCCCTAAAGGGTCTTGGTACTACCCTAACAGGGGCAAGTACAGCGCCATGTCTAGGTGTACCACAGGCTAGGCAATCATTTCTCCAGTCTGGATTTTGTTGTCCACAGTGCGGACATACCCATCCTCCTGGTCCGGCTAAACTTTGAGGTGGTGTTTGGAGAAAAGATGGGGCATGTGGGTTAAGATATGGGGGTGGGGTATTTTTAGATTCCACATTTTGTTTTTCTCCACAGCCTGTGGGTCTAATACACCACTTTTTACTCTGTTGATTATATGTCCATCCCTCATTTTCTGCTACCCTAGAGACATCAATCAATGCTTGGATCTGATCTATCCATTTCTTGTCTCTGATTATGCCTTTTTTCCTTTCCTGAATTCCTTCCCATAGTTTTCTACTAAAAGCTTCTGCCCTAGTAACTCCAAACTCACTAAAAATCTTTTTCAGCCCCTTAGTGGCATCTTCACCACTTCTCTCCTTTATGATAGTATAGATATCTAATTCTTCTGGTTCCGACTTTGTTTGCTTATTCCCCATTTTCTTATCCTGAGCTTTCTTGCCCTAGGTGGCGTTTGGGTATGAGAATACCTCGTTACCTTCTTCCTAAGGAGCTAGGATGTCTTTTTCTTGCCCTAGGTGGCGTTTGGGTATGAGAATACCTCGTTACCTTCTTCCTAAGGAGCTAGGATGTTTAAACTGTGTTGATGTAAGAAAATCCTGATTCCTACACCTATAGCAAACAACACAAATGCAACCAGACAGAAAAAGAAAAAGAACATACAACGTATCTTGTCCCAGGCTAATTTATCTGTCCTGGGCTTATACTATCACATACAACGTATTCTTGTCCCAGGCTAATTTATCTGTCCTGGGCTCATACTATCATACACTTATCCGTCACCAGGTTTTTGTCAAAGACAGGATCAGAGATTGAACATAGGCGCGGAGGTCTCCCCGAAAGGACGCAACCACGTTGCCCAGTGGGACAGTCACTTCTTCTGTTTCAACCCCCTGGGCGGCTTATAGGGCTATTCCCAACTTCCACACACCTTCTATTCACATTCACTCTCATTCAATGCCGTACTCCGTGAGGTGATCAATTCCTAAATAGTTCAAGAACCCGAGCTATAGGTATCCTCCTCTACTAGAACTACCCGCTAAAGAACACGACACAGAAAATCTTACGGACAGTGCAGGGCAGATATAAGAGATCTAACAGTGTCTCTTACCTGGCCAGGTTTTTGTTCATCTGCCGTCCATTATCCCAGATTCTCTTTTCGTTCGTATTCTGCCAGTGTTCTTGAAGGAATACACAGACCTCGGGTCCCTGTTCAGGCGCCAGGAAATGTCGGGATCACACTCAGTCGGAGCAGCCTTTGGAAGTGGGGAATCACCAGAAATAATACACAAGACACGTCTTGTATAGTGTATCACTGGGAAGTCTCTGAAGCACGCCTGCCTTCAAGGTGCTATCCCTTCTTTATATAGTTGTTTCAGTAGGTTTAGTGGTTATACAAGTTTTGCATGTTTAAACAAAGAGACAAAACAGGAAAGAAAGAAAAGAAAACAGTTTCGTGGGCGGCAGTTTCACAACAAACAGTACAAAGGCAATTCCACAGACAAGAAAAACAGGATTTCATACTATAGCTAAAATGTCCTTGAATGGACAGGTCAATATTTATCACAAATTCTTTTTTTTTATTTTTGTTCATTGAGGTAATCATTTTTGTTCTGCTCTTCACAGGGTCCTGGGGTTTCACGTTGCTCACCACATAACTAAATAAAATTCCTCCGGGGGGGGGAGATCTAGATTCCAAATTGGGGTCACTTGTGCGCGATTTACACTGCTTAGGCACATCAGGGGCTTTCCAAATGTGACATGGGGTTCGCTTTTGATTCCAGCCAATTTGGCATTAAAAGGAATCAAACTATGCTCCATCCCTTTCAAGACCTGCTGTGCACCCAAACAGTGATTTTCCACCATATATGGGGTATCTGCATTTCAGGAGAAATTACACAGCAATTTTTGAAGTCTAATTTCTCCTGTTATCTTTGTGAAAATAAAAAAATGGGGTTAAAAGATGGTTTTTAGTCATGAGAGAACATGCTCTCCACTACTCGGTACTCGCCCGAGTATCACTATGCTCAGTGTACTCAGAGAGCACCGAGTATTTCCGGAATTACTCGTCGGGAACTCGGGTCTCCACCCTGCATTTTTTGGTGGTCTTAGAGACCCAATCAACATTCAGGGATTGTCAGCCATGCACAGTAACACAGCAGCCATCTTTGTCGTGGTATTACAGTGATTGGCTGGCAGCACAGTGTCATCAGGTCTATAAGAGACCTGGCGCCGCACTGCTTGCCGCATTCTGCTCCAGACTTAGCGAGTATAGGGAGAGCTGCTGCTGAGATAGGGTCAGAATCATCCTTTTAATAGTTAGTGTAGGTCTGCAACTGTTCAGTCCAAAACTCCTGAGAAACCAGCAGTCCTCTTTAGGGCTTATTCGGGGGTCCAGAGATTGCAGCGCTAGGTAGGCAGGGGAGTCTATGTGCACAGATCCACAACAGTGCAAGGCCTGCAGGCACTGTATGTGAGTTCATAGCTCTCACTGCAAACCTCCAAAAGCTCCATTACTGTCTGCTGCTTATTTATTACTAGATGGTGGCCCGCTTCTAACGCATCGGGTATTCTAGAATATGCTTGTCCACGCAGTATATTGCACAGCTCACGTAGTATATTGCACAGCCACGTAGTATATTTCCCAGTTATATAGTATATTGCCCAGTGACGTAGTATATTGCCCAGTGACGTAGTATACAGCACAGAGCCACGTAGTATATTGCACAGCGACTTAGTATACAGCACAGAGCCACGTAGTATATTGGCCAGTTACATAGTATATTGCCCAGTGACGTAGTATACAGCACAGAGCCACGTAGTATATTGCACAGCGAAGTAGTATAAACCAAAGAGCCACGTAGTATATTGCCCAGTCAAGTAGTATATTGCCCAGCTACGTAGTATATTGCCCAGCCAGGTTTGTCACAGTTTAAAAAATAAAAAAATAAACATATACTCACCTTTCCGAGGGCCCCTTGTAGTCCACGGCAGCTTCTGGTCCCAGGGTTGGTATGAGCGCAGGACCTGTGATGACATCGCGGTCACATGACCGTGACGTCATGGCAGGTCTTTCTAGCGCAGGCACGCAGGGCCTGTGATGACGTCGCGGTCACATGACCGTGACGTCATGGCAGGTCCTTCTCCCATACCATCTTTGCCACCGGAACCTGCAACGAGAGATGGCGGCCGGCGCGAGCGGCTCAGCGGACTACAGAGGGTGAGTATAGCAGGTTTTCTTCTTCTTATTATTTTTAACATTACATTTTTTACTATTGATGCCTCATAGGCAGCGTCAATAGTAAAAAAGTTGGGGAGACACAGGGTTAATAGCGGCGGTAACGGAGTGCATTACCCGCGGCATAACGTGGCTCGTTACCGCCGACATTAACCCTGTGTTAGCGGTGACCAGAGTGGAGTATGCGGGCGACAGGCACTGACTGCGGGGAGTAAGGAGCGGCCATTTTTTTCTGGACTGTGCCCATCACTGATTGGTCGCGGCAGCCATGACAGGCAGCTGACGAGACCAATCAGCGAATGAATAACCGTGACAGAAAGACAGAAGGACAGAAAGACGGAAGTGACCCTTAGACAATTATATAGTAGATATACATAGCTGCATTTTTCTATGGCATTTTTTTTCTTCACCTTATACCTGCTCCTTTTATTCTAAAGCAATCCACAGCCCCCCTAGCTCAACATTTATTTGCTTGTTAACGCTGCATACTACAGCCAGGTTATTGTAATCGAAGAATGTGCAAATCTACCTTTTTTGTGCCCCAAAAAGTCAAGGCCACATTTAGATCAGTCTGTTAGCTGAGGCTGAAGGCTGGTGTATTAGTGGCGGAAAAATCTAAGCTTCGCAGGCATACATAGTATAGTTCTGTCTGCTACCCTTGTTGTACTCATTTTAAATTTTTTGCCAAATTCCACATAAAAGAGAAACAAAATATATACAGTCTTAACTGTGGCTGCGGCCTGATGTATCTGTGGTGGAAAAATCATAGTTTCGCAAGCATAAGCATCATAGTTCTGTGTGCTATCCTTGTTCTACTTTATTTTTTTCAAAAATTCACCAAAAAACATATAAAAAAAATGATACAGTTTTTTTTTACGACAGGCTGAGGCCTGGTGTATCTGTGGTGGAAAAATTATAGCTTCACAGGCATTAGTTTCATAGTTCTGTCTGCTAGCCTTGTTGTAGTCATTTTATTTTTTTTTTCCAAATTTCACATCCAACAGAAACAAAAATTATTCAGTCTGTTATCTGTGGCTGCGGCCCTTTGTATCTGTGGTGGAAAAAAAATCATAGCTTTGAAGGTATACTGATCAGATATAATTTTTCTCCAAATAAATACACTTGTTGAGCTTTTGAAATAGTTCAGTAGTCCATTTAAAATGGGCAAGGCAAGGGATGGGAAAGTGGACGTGATGCTGATGGTGCATGCAGAATAGGAGGCCATAGCCAAGCTCAAAGTGGGCCACAACAAAGACCCACATCTTCTCGCTTTACCTTCCTGTCCAGTTTCTAGGGGATCACAGCACACCACTATTGAAGCCAGAGCAGTGTGAAACAGTTTTTGGTTGGATAGCGGATAATGCTTCCAGTCACTTAGCCACTACCACCACCACCATGTCTTCCACCTGGTCAAGTCTGAGTAGCCGTGAGTGTGGATCGGATATTCCTCACCCTGATCCTCCTTCCTCCCACCATGCTGAGAGTCCTGAGACTACTGATCCCACACTTGGATACTCTGAAGAGCTGTTCAGTATTCCATTTCAAGATTCTGGACTCTCGACTGGTCAAATTGAAGTGGAGCCAGATGAGATCGCATGTAGCGATGCTCAATGCTTTGACCGGCCACGGTCACACAAAAGCAATGGTGGGAAAGTGTCTCAAGAGGTGGACTATGATGAGACACAATTGCCAGAAAGTCAGGAGGAGGAGAAGGGTGTGGATGTGGAAGATGAGGTGGTGGATGACATTGTGACTGACCCATCCTGGCAGGAGGACATGCAGAGTGAGGACAGCAACACACATGGGGAAGGAGGCATATCACCCCAATAGGCAGGAAGAAGTAGTGTGGTGGTCACAGACAGAAGGCGTGCATCCTCTCCCATAACACCAACATGAGGGAAGCTGCCATTCCGAATGTTACATCTTTGCGAGTCTGGTTATTTTTTAAAAACTCTGCCGATAACCTCAAACAGGCCATTTGCAGCACATGCCATGCCAGCATCAGCAGGGGTAGCAAAACTACCAGTCTGACCACCATCAGCATGATCAAGCACATGGCAGGAAAGCACCCGACTTTGTAGGCTGAACCCCAGGCTCCAGGAATACTGTCTGCTGGTGACACCACTGCTTCTTCTTCTGTTTTGGGTAGAAGCCAATAACCCAGTCCACCGTGCATGTGAAAATGCCTCTAGCCCTACACCTGTTGTTGCTCACAGTCAAGCAGCACCATCATCATGAAGCACATGCACTTCCTTGTCCCAGCACAGCCTTCAGTTGTCTATACCCCAGTCATTGAAATGCAAATCAGAAATACCAAGCCAATACCCCACAGGCCACAGTACTAAATTCTAACATTTTTCTTCTGCTTGTGCTTGAAATGTTGCCTTTTAGGCTCTTTGAGACAGAAGCTTTACACAACCTGATGGTGGTGGCCGTCCCAAGGTACTTGGTCCCCAGTCGCAACTATTTCTCCTGGTGTGCCACACCGGCATTACACCAGCATTTGTCCCAAAACATTACCCATGCCCTCAACAATGTTGTTACTGGGAAAGTCCACCTAACCACGGACATGTTGACCAGTGCTCATGGGCAGGGGTGGTACACTGGATAACATCGTGGAAGCCGGGACCCAGTCAGATCTTGGGATGAAACACATCCTCCACACACCGAGGATTGCAGGCGCTATGTCAATCAGGGTGGCCCCCATTGTCTACAGCTTCTGCACCTCCTCCTCCCCTTCAGCCCCTATTTCTGAAATCAACACATCAGACAGAAGCTGGAAGCACTGCAGCACTGCCTCAGCCAAGCGGCAACAGGCTGTGCGGAAACTAATCTGCATAGGTGACAATCCTCACAATGCTGAAGAGTTGTGGACAGCGCTGAAAGAGAAGTCAGATTTTTGGATGGCACTGCTAAACGTACAGCCAGGTGTGGTCATGTGTGACAATGGCCAGAACTTGGTGGTGGCTCTGAGGCAAGGTGAGCACACACATACCTTGCCAGGCCCATGTGCTTAACCTCATAGTTCAACATTTTCTCAAAAGCTACCCGGAGATGCCGGATCTGCTAGTGAAAGATCACCGCCTGTCTGCCCATTTTAGAAAGTCAGCTACATTTGTATCTTCCTGCTCACCGACTGGTGTGTAATGTCCCTACGTATTGGAACTCTACACTGCATATGTCGGAAACGATTTGTGAGCAGAAGAGGGCAGTTGTTGACTACTAGCATCAACAAGGCCGTCGTTATCCAGTTCAGACTCCACACATAAGACCTCAGGAGTGGACATGGATGTCAGACATATGTACCATCCTCAAAAACTTTGAGAACTGCACCAAGATGGTGAGGACGCCATAATTAGCGTCACCATCCCATTTCTCTGCATTCTGAAACCTCGCTGCTCACAATTAAAGAGGATGCATTGCAGGCGGAGTACGAGAACATGGATTATGGAACCATACAGGGTGATTACACTCATCCTAGCCTCATGTCATCCCAATATGGATTGGTAGACAATGATAAGGAGAAGGATGAACAGGAGCTGCTTTCATGCGCTATAGACGGTACTACAAGCACAGCTGTCATACCGTGCTGATCGTACAAATGTCCTCTTTTATTCCTCTGTGCCTTTAATTATTGGGTATCCAAGTTGGACACGTGGCATGAACTGGCTCTCTACGCCTTGGAGGACCTGGCCTGCCCTGCTGCTAGCGTTCTGTCAAAGCGGGTTTTTAGTGCTGCTGGTGGAATTATAACAGATAAACACATCCGCATGTCAACTGAAAATGTTGACAGGCTGACTCTTGTAAAAATGAACAAGGGCTGGATTGGGCAAGACTGCTTTACACCACTGAATGAAAACAGCGAAACATAACTGCCAATACATTGTCTTTTTTGTGGAGGTATATTCTCATGCACCTCTTCACAACCACACATGGGTACACGCTTCCTGATTTGGTCTGTTTGGTGTTATCCTCCTCTTATCCTCATCCACTAGAACACCAGGGTGAACATATTCTGTGATGCAAAAGTTACACATTTTTTGTGCAAGGGTGTTTTTATGATGCCCATTAATAATTTGAAACCCCCAAAAATGTTACTCCCCCAGGGTAATATGTTTGTCAGCCCAAGCCCTTAGTGTATGGGCATTACAAGTGTAGGAGACCCGCTCCTTTGTAATGGAACAGTTTTTTTTTTCTTTTTTTTATGAAGCCCTCCTCCATGTTTCTTCCATTGGGGGGATTGTGTTGCGTGCAAAATTGGGTCAAGGCAACCCTTGCATTCAATGCATAAGGAAACAGTATGGCAGGACCAACTGAAAGTGAAGTGTTTTTTTTCTGTGGCCATCCAATACCTGGGTTCAAAGGATTCTTGGGGTGCATATGACTTGATAGCAGGGCAGACCTTGAATTCAATGGAAACTTTTTTCCATAAGCTCTCCTTTACCTCTCGAGAAAGGGGTTTTGGGGTGCGCTGTAATTCTTGGCAGCCCAGCCACTCACTGCATAGGCAATAACAGCATAGGTGACCAACTGTTTAATAATGGCCCTTTAAGAATATTAATGCCACCTGATGCCCCTCTAAAATAGGCTTTACGACTAAGAGTCGCCCCTTCATAAATCAAACAAGATGTGTCTCCTTATGTGTCACACAACACATGGTCAGCTAGGGTGGTTGTTATGATGAGGTAATTCAGTACCACAATGGACATAGAAGTCAGAGCACATACAGTGATCTGACAATAACCCAAAAACATAGAACGAGCTCTGAGACGTGGGAACTCTGCTGACCGCAATCCCTAATCCTCTCCAACAATACTAGAGGCAGCCGTGGATTGCGCCTAACGCTCCCTATACAACTCGGCACAGCCTGAGAAACTAGCTAGCCTGAAGATAGAAAATAAGCCTACCTTGCCTCAGAGAAATACCCCAAAGGAAAAGGCAGCCCCCACATATAATGACTGTGAGTTAAGATGAAAAGACAAACGTAGAGATGAAATAGATTTAGCAAAGTGAGGCCCGACTTACTAAACAGAGCGAGGATAGGAAAGGTAACTTTGCGGTCAACACAAAACCCTACAAACAACCACGCAAAGGGGCAAAAAGACCCTCCGTACCGAACTAACGGCACAGAGGTACACCCTCTGCGTCCCAGAGCTTCCAGCAAGCAAGAAAAAAAACAAATAAGCAAGCTGGACAGAAAAAAGCAGCAAACAAAATAACAATGCGGAACTTAGCTATGCAGAGCAGCAGGCCACAGGAACGATCCAGGAGGAAACAGGTCCAATACTAGAACATTGACTGGAGGCCAGGATAAAAGCACTAGGTGGAGTTAAATAGAGCAGCACCTAACTACTTCACCACATCACCTGAGGAAGGAAACTCAGAAGCCGCAGTACCACTCTCCTCCACCAACGGAAGCTCACAGAGAGAATCAGCCGAAGTACCACTTGTGACCACAGGAGGGAGCTCTACCACAGAATTCACAACAGTACCCCCCCCTTGAGGAGGGGTCACCGAACCCTCACCAGAGCCCCCAGGACGACCAGGATGAGCCATATGAAAGGCACGAACAAGATCGGGAGCATGGACATCAGAGGCAAAGACCCAGGAATTATCTTCCTGAGCATAACCCTTCCACTTAACCAGATACTGGAGTTTCCGTCTTGAAAGACGAGAATCCAAAATCTTCTCCACAATATACTCCAACTCCCCCTCCACCAAAACCGGGGCAGGAGGATCAACAGATGGAACCATAGGTGCCACGTATCTCCGCAACAATGACCTATGGAATACGTTATGAATGGAGAAAGAATCTGGAAGGGTCAGACAAAAAGACACAGGATTAAGAACCTCAGAAATCCTATACGGACCAATGAAACGAGGTTTAAACTTAGGAGAGGAAACCTTCATAGGAATATGACGAGAAGATAACCAAACCAAATCCCCAACACGAAGTCGGGGACCCACACAGCGTCTGCGATTAGCGAAACGTTGAGCCTTCTCCTGGGACAAGGTCAAATTGTCCACTACATGAGTCCAAATCTGCTGCAACCTGTCCACCACAGTATCCACACCAGGACAGTCCGAAGACTCAACCTGCCCTGAAGAGAAACGAGGATGGAACCCAGAGTTGCAGAAAAACGGCGAAACCAAGGTAGCCGAGCTGGCCCGATTATTAAGGGTGAACTCAGCCAAAGGCAAAAAGGACACCCAGTCATCCTGATCAGCAGAAACAAAGCATCTCAGATATGTTTCCAAGGTCTGATTGGTTCGTTCGGTCTGGCCATTAGTCTGAGGATGGAAAGCCGAGGAAAAAGACAGGTCAATGCCCATCCTAGCACAAAAGGCTCGCCAAAACCTCGAAACAAACTGGGAACCTCTGTCAGAAACTATATTCTCCGGAATGCCATGTAAACGAACCACATGCTGGAAGAACAATGGCACCAAATCAGAGGAGGAAGGTAATTTAGACAAGGGTACCAAATGGACCATCTTAGAGAAGCGATCACAAACCACCCAAATGACTGACATTTTTTGAGAGACGGGAAGATCTGAAATAAAATCCATAGAGATATGTGTCCAAGGCCTCTTCGGGACCGGCAAGGGCAAAAGCAAACCACTGGCACGAGAACAGCAGGGCTTAGCCCGAGCACAAATCCCACAGGACTGCACAAAAGAACGCACATCCCGCGACAGAGACGGCCACCAAAAGGATCTAGCCACTAACGCTCTGGTACCAAAGATTCCAGGATGACCAGCCAACACCGAACAATGAACCTCAGAGATAACTTTATTCGTCCACCTATCAGGGACAAACAGTTTCTCCGCTGGGCAACGATCAGGTTTATTAGCCTGAAATTTTTGCAGCACCCGCCGCAAATCAGGGGAGATGGCAGACACAATTACTCCCTCTTTGAGAATACCCGACGGCTCAGATAAACCCGGAGAGTCGGGTACAAAACTCCTAGACAGAGCATCCGCCTACACATTTTTAGAGCCCGGAAGGTACGAAAACACAAAGTCAAAACGGGCAAAAAACAGCGACCAACGAGCCTGTCTAGGATTCAACCGCTTGGCAGACTCGAGATAAGTCAAGTTCTTATGATCAGTCAAGACCACCACGCGATGCTTAGCTCCTTCAAGCCAATGACGCCACTCCTCGAATGCCCACTTCATGGCCAGCAACTCTCGATTGCCAACATCATAATTTCGCTCAGCAGGCGAAAACTTCCTGGAAAAGAAGACGCATGGTTTCATCACCGAGCAATCAGAACTTTTCTGCGACAAAACAGCCCCTGCTCCAATCTCAGAAGCATCAACCTCGACCTGGAATGGAAGCGAAACATCTGGTTGACACAACACAGGGGCAGAAGAAAAACGACGCTTCAACTCTTGAAAGGCTTTCACAGCAGCAGAAGACCAATTGACCACATCAGCACCCTTCTTGGTCAAATCGGTCAATGGTTTAGCAATACTAGAAAAATTGCAGATGACGCGACGATAAAAATTAGCAAAACCCAGGAACTTTTGCAGACTTTTCAGAGATGTCGGCTGAGTCCAATCATGGATGGCTTGGACCTTAACAGGGTCCATCTCGATAGTAGAAGGGAAAAAGATGAACCCCAAAAATGAAACCTTCTGAACACCAAAGAGACACTTTGATCCCTTCACAAACAAAGAATTAGCACGCAGGACCTGAAACACAGTTCTGACCTGCTTCACATGAGACTCCCAATCATCCGAGAAGATCAAAATGTCATCCAAGTACTCAATCAGGAATTTATCCAGGTACTCTCGGAAGATGTCATGCATAAAGGACTGAAACACTGATGGAGCATTGGCAAGTCCGAATGGCATTACTAGATACTCAAAATGGCCCTCGGGCGTATTAAATGCAGTTTTCCATTCATCGCCTCGCTTAATACGCACAAGATTATACGCACCACGAAGATCTATCTTGGTGAACCAACTAGCCCCCTTAATCCGAGCAAACAAGTCAGATAACAACGGCAAGGGGTACTGAAATTTAACCGTGATCTTATTTAGAAGGCGGTAATCTATACAAGGTCTCAGCGAACCATCCTTCTTGGCCACCAAAAAGAACCCTGCTCCTAATGGCGACGATGACGGGCGAATATGCCCCTTCTCCAAGGACTCCTTCACGTAACTCCGCATAGCGGCGTGCTCAGGCACAGACAAATTAAACAGTTGACCTTTTGGGAATTTAGTACCAGGAATCAAATCGATAGCACAATCACAATCCCTATGCGGAGGTAGGGTATCGGACTTGGGCTCATCAAATACATCCCGGTAATCAGACAAGAACTCTTGAACCTCAGAAGGGGTGGATGATGAAATAGACAAAAAAGGAACATCACCATGTACCCCCTGACAACCCCAGCTGGACACAGACATGGATTTCCAATCTAATACTGGATTATGGACTTGTAGCCATGGCAACCCCAACACGACCACATCATGCAGATTATGCAACACCAGAAAGCGAATAACCTCCTGATGTGCAGGAGCCATGCACATGGTCAGCTGGGTCCAGTACTGAGGCTTATTCTTGGCCAAAGGCGTAGCATCAATTCCTCTCAATGGAATAGGACACTGCAAGGGCTCCAAGAAAAACCCACAACGCCTAGCATACTCCAAGTCCATCAAATTCAGGGCAGCGCCTGAATCCACAAATGCCATGACAGAATAAGATGACAAAGAGCAGATCAAGGTAACGGACAAAAGAAATTTTGACTGTACCGTACCAATGGTGGCAGACCTAGCGAACCGCTTAGTGCGCTTAGGACAATCAGAGATAGCATGAGTGGAATCACCACAGTAGAAACAAAGCCCATTCTGACGTCTGTGTTCTTGCCGTTCAACTCTGATCAAAGTCCTATCGCACTGCATAGGCTCAGGTTTATGCTCAGATAATACTGCCAAATGGTGCACAGATTTACGCTCACGCAAGCGTCGACCGATCTGAATAGCCAAAGACATAGACTCATTCAGACCAGCAGGCATAGGAAATCCCACCATGACATCCTTAAGGGCTTCAGAGAGACCCTTTCTGAAAATAGCTGTGAGCGCAACTTCATTCCACTGAGTGAGTACGGACCACTTTCTAAATTTCTGACAATAAACCTCTATATCATCCTGAGCCTGACACAGAGCCAGCAAATTCTTCTCTGCCTGATCCACTGAATTAGGTTCATCGTACAGCAATCCGAGCGCCAGGAAAAACGCATCGATATTACTTAATGCAGGATCTCCTGGCGCAAGAGAAAATGCCCAGTCCTGAGGGTCGCCACGTAAAAAAGAAATAATGATCAAAACTTGTTGAACTGGGTCACCAGAGGAGCGAGGTTTCAAAGCCAGAAATAGTTTACAATTATTTTTGAAACTCAGAAATTTAGTTCTATCTCCAAAAAACAAATCAGGAATAGGAATTCTTGGTTCTAACATAGATTTCTGATCAATAGTGTCTTGAATCTTTTGTACTCTTGCCGAGAGCTGATCCACACATGAAGACAGACCTTTAATGTCCATCGCTACACCTGTGTACTGAGCCACCCAAATGTCTAGGGGAAAAAAAAGGCAAAACACAGTGCAGAGAAAAAAAAATGGTCTCAGAACTTCTTTTTTCCCTCTATTGAGAATCATTAGTACTTTGGGCCTCCAGTACTGTTATGATGAGGTAATTCAGTACCACAATGGACATAGAAGTCAGAGCACATACAGTGATCTGACAATAACCCAAAAACATAGAACGAGCTCTGAGACGTGGGAACTCTGCTGACCGCAATCCCTAATCCTCTCCAACAACACTAGAGGCAGCCGTGGATTGCGCCTAACGCTCCCTATGCAACTCGGCACAGCCTGAGAAACTAGCTAGCCTGAAGATAGAAAATAAGCCTACCTTGCCTCAGAGAAATACCCCAAATGAAAAGGCAGCCCCCACATATAATGACTGTGAGTTAAGATGAAAAGACAAACGTAGAGATGAAATAGATTTAGCAAAGTGAGGCCCGACTTACTAAACAGAGCGAGGATAGGAAAGGTAACTTTGCGGTCAACACAAAACCCTACAAACAACCACGCAAAGGGGCAAAAAGACCCTCCGTACCGAACTAACGGCACAGAGGTACACCCTCTGCGTCCCAGAGCTTCCAGCAAGCAAGAAAAAAAACAAATAAGCAAGCTGGACAGAAAAAAGCAGCAAACAAATTAACAAAGTGGAACTTAGCTATGCAGAGCAGCAGGCCACAGGAACGATCCAGGAGGAAACAGGTCCAATACTAGAACATTGACTGGAGGCCAGGATCAAAGCACTAGGTGGAGTTAAATAGAGCAGCACCTAACGACTTCACCACATCACCTGAGGAAGGAAACTCAGAAGCCGCAGTACCACTCTCCTCCACCAATGGAAGCTCACAGAGAGAATCAGCCAAAGTACCACTTGTGACCACAGGAGGGAGCTCTACCACAGAATTCACAACAGGTGGTTAAATGTTACAATGATATTTCCCAATGAATCCACTTGTATTGGTTGAAAGCAATGTTAAAGTTGAAAAACGCATCAAAAACACTGCGTTTGAACACAGCCCAAGTGGTGGAGGAACATTTTGGTCTGAGGTTAATTATTTTGCCTTATATACAAGTCATTAACCTGGAAAGGATGTGCCTTAAGATATTTCCCCACAATATCCATTTTAGTTTCGTTTTTGTATGTTTTTTAGTGCACCTGCAAAAATGGCTTGAAACAGTGACAATATTGCTTATTGCTGTGATCTAGGTGTCAGAAATGCTTCCAGGGGCCATCCCCATTATGTTCCCATGGCATTTGAGCAGTGCTTCCTTCATTTTCAGATGTTTTAGACCTTAAAAGGACCCCTGGGGGAAATCGCATTAAAAATACTCGAGTTTCTCATAGACTTACATTGGGCTCATTGCTCGGGTCGAGTACCCGAGTACTCCAATTTGCTCGACCGGAGCAACCGAGCATTTTAGTGCTCGCCCATCACTACTCAGCACTAGTAATGAGCGAATATACTCGTTACTAGAGATTTCCTGAGCACGCTCGGGGGTCCTCCGAGTATTTTTTAGTGCTCGGAGATTTCGTTTTTTCTTGCAGCAGCTGAATGATTTACATCTGTTAGCCAGCATAAGTACATGTGGGGGTTGCCTGGTTGCTAGGGGATCTCCACATGTACTTATGCTGGCTAACAGATGTAAATCATCCAGCTGCAGCAAGAAAAACTAAATCTCCGAGCTCTAAAAAATACTCGGAGGACCCTCGAGCATGCTCGAGAAATCTCGAGAGCAAGTATATTCGCTAATCACTACTCAGCACCACTTGCACAGAGAGCACTAACAAAAATTGTTCATAACATAAGACTGAAGGTGGTGTCTTCACATTATGAAATAATCCATTGTTATGTCCTGAACAGTCTCCACACTTCAATGGTTGTGGGGTTGTCCTGGTTGGTGAATCTGCATGATTTGCAGCTGCTAGACAGCCTGAACACATGCAGGGATTGCCTGTTTGTTAGGGAATCCCGACACGTATTCAGGCTGTCTAGCAGCCGCAAATCGTGCAGCTGCGGTGACTCAAAGATAATTTACGAGCACACCAAAAAGACTCAGAGAACACCCAAGCATGCTTGGAAAATCGGAGTAATGAGCACACTTTCTCATCACTAATCACAACCATTTGTAATATGTTTTACTTTGTTAACATTTTAAAGGTTTAAAAATGAAGCAGTCATTTTTATTTTTTTTTTAAGGAAATTTACATAGCTTATTTTTTTCATGGATCAATTCAGTTTTGAAATGATTTTGAGTGGTCCTATATATTGGAATCGTGTTTTACGCGGACCCATTGACTTTAATGGGTCCGTGTAATCTGTGCGCTCCCACGAACACCGACATGTCTCCGTGTTTGGCATTTATTGGAATCCCCCAAAAATGATACCATTTTAAAAACAGCACTATTCAATGTATTCAAAATTGCTTTCAGGTATTAACCCCTCAGGTGCTTTTCAGGAATTAATGCAAAGTGAAATGACATGAATGAAAAACTTATTTTTACCACCTAAGGGCAGTCTCACACGTCCAGATAATTCCGGTACCGGAAAAATCGGTACCGGAATTATCCGTGTCCGTGTGCCGGTGCGTTTCTGTGGCACATCAGTGTGGCACATGTGCGGCATACATGAGCCGCCCGTGTGTCCACTGGGTACCACATGCACCGTGCCGGAGACAGCGCTAAAGTTTAGCGCTGTCCACCGCATCTGGTGCAGAAGAGAAGATATGAATAATCGTGTTTAAAATAAATATCCATGTGCCCACCCCCCTCCCACCCCCTGTGCGCCCCCCACTGTTGTTAAAATACTCACCCGGCTCCCTCAGTTTCTCATAGACTTACATTGGGCTCATTGCTCGGGTCGAGTACCCGAGTACTCCAATTTGCTCGACCGGAGCAACCGAGCATTTTAGTGCTCGCCCATCACTACTCAGCACTAGTGATGAGCGAATATACTCGTTACTAGAGATTTCCTGAGCACGCTCGGGGGTCCTCCGAGTATTTTTTAGTGCTCGGAGATTTCGTTTTTTCTTGCAGCAGCTGAATGATTTACATCTGTTAGCCAGCATAAGTACATGTGGGGGTTGCCTGGTTGCTAGGGGATCTCCACATGTACTTATGCTGGCTAACAGATGTAAATCATCCAGCTGCAGCAAGAAAAACTAAATCTCCGAGCTCTAAAAAATACTCGGAGGACCCTCGAGCATGCTCGAGAAATCTCGAGAGCAAGTATATTCGCTAATCACTACTCAGCACCACTTGCACAGAGAGCACTAACAAAAATTGTTCATAACATAAGACTGAAGGTGGTGTCTTCACATTATGAAATAATCCATTGTTATGTCCTGAACAGTCTCCACACTTCAATGGTTGTGGGGTTGTCCTGGTTGGTGAATCTGCATGATTTGCAGCTGCTAGACAGCCTGAACACATGCAGGGATTGCCTGTTTGTTAGGGAATCCCGACACGTATTCAGGCTGTCTAGCAGCCGCAAATCGTGCAGCTGCGGTGACTCAAAGATAATTTACGAGCACACCAAAAAGACTCAGAGAACACCCAAGCATGCTTGGAAAATCGGAGTAATGAGCACACTTTCTCATCACTAATCACAACCATTTGTAATATGTTTTACTTTGTTAACATTTTAAAGGTTTAAAAATGAAGCAGTCATTTTTATTTTTTTTTTAAGGAAATTTACATAGCTTATTTTTTTCATGGATCAATTCAGTTTTGAAATGATTTTGAGTGGTCCTATATATTGGAATCGTGTTTTACGCGGACCCATTGACTTTAATGGGTCCGTGTAATCTGTGCGCTCCCACGAACACCGACATGTCTCCGTGTTTGGCATTTATTGGAATCCCCCAAAAATGATACCATTTTAAAAACAGCACTATTCAATGTATTCAAAATTACTTTCAGGTATTAACCCCTCAGGTGCTTTTCAGGAATTAATGCAAAGTGAAATGACATGAATGAAAAACTTATTTTTACCACCTAAGGGCAGTCTCACACGTCCAGATAATTCCGGTACCGGAAAAATCGGTACCGGAATTATCCGTGTCCGTGTGCCGGTGCGTTTCTGTGGCACATCAGTGTGGCACATGTGCGGCATACATGAGCCGCCCGTGTGTCCACTGGGTACCACATGCACCGTGCCGGAGACAGCGCTAAAGTTTAGCGCTGTCCACCGCATCTGGTGCAGAAGAGAAGATATGAATAATCGTGTTTAAAATAAATATCCATGTGCCCACCCCCCTCCCACCCCCTGTGCGCCCCCCACTGTTGTTAAAATACTCACCCGGCTCCCTCAGTTTCTCATAGACTTACATTGGGCTCATTGCTCGGGTCGAGTACCCGAGTACTCCAATTTGCTCGACCGGAGCAACCGAGCATTTTAGTGCTCGCCCATCACTACTCAGCACTAGTGATGAGCGAATATACTCGTTACTAGAGATTTCCTGAGCACGCTCGGGGGTCCTCCGAGTATTTTTTAGTGCTCGGAGATTTCGTTTTTTCTTGCAGCAGCTGAATGATTTACATCTGTTAGCCAGCATAAGTACATGTGGGGGTTGCCTGGTTGCTAGGGGATCTCCACATGTACTTATGCTGGCTAACAGATGTAAATCATCCAGCTGCAGCAAGAAAAACTAAATCTCCGAGCTCTAAAAAATACTCGGAGGACCCTCGAGCATGCTCGAGAAATCTCGAGAGCAAGTATATTCGCTAATCACTACTCAGCACCACTTGCACAGAGAGCACTAACAAAAATTGTTCATAACATAAGACTGAAGGTGGTGTCTTCACATTATGAAATAATCCATTGTTATGTCCTGAACAGTCTCCACACTTCAATGGTTGTGGGGTTGTCCTGGTTGGTGAATCTGCATGATTTGCAGCTGCTAGACAGCCTGAACACATGCAGGGATTGCCTGTTTGTTAGGGAATCCCGACACGTATTCAGGCTGTCTAGCAGCCGCAAATCGTGCAGCTGCGGTGACTCAAAGATAATTTACGAGCACACCAAAAAGACTCAGAGAACACCCAAGCATGCTTGGAAAATCGGAGTAATGAGCACACTTTCTCATCACTAATCACAACCATTTGTAATATGTTTTACTTTGTTAACATTTTAAAGGTTTAAAAATGAAGCAGTCATTTTTATTTTTTTTTTAAGGAAATTTACATAGCTTATTTTTTTCATGGATCAATTCAGTTTTGAAATGATTTTGAGTGGTCCTATATATTGGAATCGTGTTTTACGCGGACCCATTGACTTTAATGGGTCCGTGTAATCTGTGCGCTCCCACGAACACCGACATGTCTCCGTGTTTGGCATTTATTGGAATCCCCCAAAAATGATACCATTTTAAAAACAGCACTATTCAATGTATTCAAAATTGCTTTCAGGTATTAACCCCTCAGGTGCTTTTCAGGAATTAATGCAAAGTGAAATGACATGAATGAAAAACTTATTTTTACCACCTAAGGGCAGTCTCACACGTCCAGATAATTCCGGTACCGGAAAAATCGGTACCGGAATTATCCGTGTCCGTGTGCCGGTGCGTTTCTGTGGCACATCAGTGTGGCACATGTGCGGCATACATGAGCCGCCCGTGTGTCCACTGGGTACCACATGCACCGTGCCGGAGACAGCGCTAAAGTTTAGCGCTGTCCACCGCATCTGGTGCAGAAGAGAAGATATGAATAATCGTGTTTAAAATAAATATCCATGTGCCCACCCCCCTCCCACCCCCTGTGCGCCCCCCACTGTTGTTAAAATACTCACCCGGCTCCCTCAGTTTCTCATAGACTTACATTGGGCTCATTGCTCGGGTCGAGTACCCGAGTACTCCAATTTGCTCGACCGGAGCAACCGAGCATTTTAGTGCTCGCCCATCACTACTCAGCACTAGTGATGAGCGAATATACTCGTTACTAGAGATTTCCTGAGCACGCTCGGGGGTCCTCCGAGTATTTTTTAGTGCTCGGAGATTTCGTTTTTTCTTGCAGCAGCTGAATGATTTACATCTGTTAGCCAGCATAAGTACATGTGGGGGTTGCCTGGTTGCTAGGGGATCTCCACATGTACTTATGCTGGCTAACAGATGTAAATCATCCAGCTGCAGCAAGAAAAACTAAATCTCCGAGCTCTAAAAAATACTCGGAGGACCCTCGAGCATGCTCGAGAAATCTCGAGAGCAAGTATATTCGCTAATCACTACTCAGCACCACTTGCACAGAGAGCACTAACAAAAATTGTTCATAACATAAGACTGAAGGTGGTGTCTTCACATTATGAAATAATCCATTGTTATGTCCTGAACAGTCTCCACACTTCAATGGTTGTGGGGTTGTCCTGGTTGGTGAATCTGCATGATTTGCAGCTGCTAGACAGCCTGAACACATGCAGGGATTGCCTGTTTGTTAGGGAATCCCGACACGTATTCAGGCTGTCTAGCAGCCGCAAATCGTGCAGCTGCGGTGACTCAAAGATAATTTACGAGCACACCAAAAAGACTCAGAGAACACCCAAGCATGCTTGGAAAATCGGAGTAATGAGCACACTTTCTCATCACTAATCACAACCATTTGTAATATGTTTTACTTTGTTAACATTTTAAAGGTTTAAAAATGAAGCAGTCATTTTTATTTTTTTTTTTAAGGAAATTTACATAGCTTATTTTTTTCATGGATCAATTCAGTTTTGAAATGATTTTGAGTGGTCCTATATATTGGAATCGTGTTTTACGCGGACCCATTGACTTTAATGGGTCCGTGTAATCTGTGCGCTCCCACGAACACCGACATGTCTCCGTGTTTGGCATTTATTGGAATCCCCCAAAAATGATACCATTTTAAAAACAGCACTATTCAATGTATTCAAAATTGCTTTCAGGTATTAACCCCTCAGGTGCTTTTCAGGAATTAATGCAAAGTGAAATGACATGAATGAAAAACTTATTTTTACCACCTAAGGGCAGTCTCACACGTCCAGATAATTCCGGTACCGGAAAAATCGGTACCGGAATTATCCGTGTCCGTGTGCCGGTGCGTTTCTGTGGCACATCAGTGTGGCACATGTGCGGCATACATGAGCCGCCCGTGTGCCCACTGGGTACCACATGCACCGTGCCGGAGACAGCGCTAAAGTTTAGCGCTGTCCACCGCATCTGGTGCAGAAGAGAAGATATGAATAATCGTGTTTAAAATAAATATCCATGTGCCCACCCCCCTCCCACCCCCTGTGCGCCCCCCACTGTTGTTAAAATACTCACCCGGCTCCCTCGCTGGTTGGCGCCGCTTCCTGTCCTGGCCGCACCTTCTACTGTATGAGCGGTCATGTGGGGCCGCTCATTTACAGTAATGAATATGGGAGGTGGAGCCGCATATTCATGAATGTAATGGGTGGCCCTACGTGACCGCTCATACAGTAGAAGATGTGGCCAGGACAGGAAGCAGCGCCAGCGAGGGAGCCGGGTGAGTATTTTAAGAACAGCGGGGGGGCGCACAGGGGGTGGGAGGGGGGTGGGGTCATGGATCCTTATTTTAAACACGATTATTCATATCTTCTCTACAGCAAACGCTGCTGCAGGGAAAATATGAATTGCGGCTTCAGCACCAGTGGGGGGGACAGCGCTTAAAGTAGCGCTGGCTCCTGCATGGCACACGGACTGCACACGGACAACGTCCGTGTGCGGTACGTGTTTTACACGGACCCATTGACTTTAATGTGTCCGTGCAATCCGTGCACTCCCACGAACACTGACATGTCTCCGTGCTTGGCACACGGAGACACGGTCCGCAAAAAATCAATGACATCTGCACAGATGCATTGATTTCACTGTGTCTATGTGTATCAGTGGCTCCGGTACGTGAGGAAACTGTCACCTCACGTACCGGAGCCACTGACGTGTGAAACCGGCCTCAAAGTTTCTAACTTCTGAACAGTCCACTTATAGCTAGAAGACTTTAAGGTTGTTTTTTTTTTTACCATGTATTGCCATCGCAAGCATCCGGACCACACAATCAAGGTCTCAGTATGTCAGTGCTTAGACACTATTTACAGCAGTGTTTCAGGGGTTAAATGGCCATGGTCGGTGCCAACACTGATCATGGCTGATGCAGCAAGTTGTCGGCTATAGTGTATAGCATATAGCGGGTGGATTGTCACCCATTGGAAGAGGTTATTCTCTTATATCACAGGTCAGTTTTAAGTCGTATTGGTGGTCATTAAGGAGTTAAAACAAGTTTTGGTCCCCATTTACATCTACTGAGTTTGGGATCAAGTTTGAAGTCAAGCACGGATCTGAACCAAACTTTTTACTGTATGTTTGGCGATCCTGAACCTCCATGGGTTTGCTCATCTATATTTTCAAATTCCTATTTTTTTTTCAACATATTAAACTATACATGCTAAACATTACCAAGTTGTAAGATCTTTTTTTAATGCACAATCAACACTGTAAAAACAAAACACAAAGGCAGAATTATTTTTTCTTACACTATGGAAGAGAAAGCACATGAAATCTTCAAATTATGAAGAAGCTATTTTTTCACCATTAGGGCTTGTTTCCACTTGCGAGAAACACGTCCGTATCTCGCATGTGAAAACCAAGCTCTGCCGCCGGCACTCCAGAGCGGAGTGTGCGGCCGCATATCAACACATGCAGCCGCACTCTCCGCTCCTAAGTGCCGGCGCCAGAGCTTGGTTTTCACATGTGAGATACGGAAGTGTTTCTCGCAAGTGGAAACTAGCCCTTAGGGTAGTCTCACACGTCCAGATAATTCCGGTACCGGAAAAATCAGTACCGGAATTATCCGTGTCCGTGTGCCGGTGCGTTTCTGTGGCACATCAGTGTGGCACACGAGCGACACACGTGTGCCGCCCGTGTGCCCACTGGGTACCACACACACCATGTAGGAGACAGCGCTAAAGTTTAGCACTGTCCCCTGCATCTGGTGCTGAAGTCGCGATTCATATCTTCCCTGCAGCAGCGTTTGCTGTAGAGAAGATACGAATAATCGTGTTTAAAATAAAGATCCATGTGCCCACCCCCTGTGCGCCCCCCCGCTGTTATTAAAATACTCACCTGGCTCCCTCGCTGGCTGGCGCTGCTTCCTGTCCTGGCCGCACCTTCTACTGTATGAGCGGTCATGTGGGGCCGCTCATTTACAGTAATGAATATGCGGCTCCACCCATATGGGAGGTGGAGCCACATATTCATGATTATAATGGGCGGCCCCACGTGACCGCTCATATAGTAGAAGGTGCAGCCAGGACAGGAAGCAGCGCCAGTTAGCAAGGGAGCCAGGTGAGTATTGTAATAACAGCTGGAGGCACACAGGGGGTGGGAGGGGGGTGGGGTCATGGATCTTTATTTTATAAACGATTATTCTTATCTTCTCTACAGCAAATGCTGCTGCAGGGAAGATATGAATCGCGGCTTCAGCACCAGTGGGGGGGACAGCGCTTACAGTAGCGCTGTCTCCTGCATGGCATATGGACTGCACACGGACAATGTCCGTGTGCGGTACGTGTTTTACACAGACCCATTGACTTTAATGGGTCCATGTAATCCGTGCGCTCCCACGAACACTGACATGTCTCCGTGTTTGGCACACGGAGACACGGTCCGCAAAAAATCAATGACATCTGCACAGATGCATTGATTTCACTGTGTCTATGTGTGTCAGTGACTCCGGTATGTGAGGAAACTGTCACCTCACGTACTGAAGCCGCTGACGTGTGAAACCGGCCTAAGAAGTAAAAACAATGGTCCCATTTTGGAGTTTTCAAGTTGTTTGTTTATTACAAAATGATTAGGTAGTTACATAAACTTTTTCTCCAGCCATTCAAAAATGATCCGCCTTTTTGCTTTGTTACCTTATATGTCACAAGAATCTTCATATTAGTATTCACAAACAGACTATTACTCCCATTTTCAATTTGGTACAACAGCACTGAAGTAGTCCACCACAATCACATTGTCATTTTCTAACTGGATAGTGTGTTTCTATATAGTAAAGAAAAAGCCAGCTCACCTTGTACTTGAAGGCCAGCTTGCACGGAACCAGGTGGATCCACACCAGATAATATACTCAAGGAAAAAAAAGTTGTTGTTCCAGTTTCTAGTAAAATAGTTCTTTCTTTATTTTAAGTCCATTAAAAATTTACAAAAATTACAATGGTTGCATAGACAGGGCAAGGGAGCAAGACGCATTTTGAACTCTCACTTGCGTTTTTTATCACAGCTTGGCTACACAAATCAAAAAGGTTTACTAAAATGCTAAAAAAGTGGCAATGAAAAACAGTTGCAACAAGTCACATCAATTATATCAATGAATACATTCCTTAAGCAACAGGTATGTGAAAACAGTCAATAGTGATACATGCTTTCTCTCTTTAGATTAAAACCTTTAGGGCTTCGTGACTCCAGATTAAATATCCAACACGCTTCTTTTGTTAATAGTTTGCATTTAATATCTCATCCTCTTGTATGTGGAAATAGTTTTTCTATACCTAAAACTTGCAAAGAAGACATGTCACAGTTTTGCTCAACAATAAAATGCTTTGCAAGAGCAGAAACATATCTACTGATATTATTTGTATTGAGTACATCATTGTAATGTTTATTAAACTAGCTTTTTAATTTACGTGTAGTGTATCCTATGTAGGATTTATCATATATGATGCAATTCATTTTGTTTACCACATTGTCTAAGTTACAATGAATATACTCACCAACAAAACAATTCCTCTGCAGAAACTTACTATGATCCTCTTCACAATCAAACAGCTAATACCAACAGAGACAGTGAAGTCACAACACGATCAAAAATGTATAAAACATAAAAATAGCTTTATTAGGATATTAATCAGGACAATTCCATAGATAGCGTAAATAGAGCATAAATATATCTCACAATAAATAACCAAATATACAGAATGCAGCAGGGGTGAAAATAACAACCCCGTTGCTCATGGACAGAAATAACTGGTAACAGAGAAAACAGAGAATGTGACTCATGTATCCTGACACTGCGAATCTACAAACATACAATTAGGCATAAATGTATTTAGATGTTATATCAGATAATAAATGTTCCATAAGATGTAAATCTACAGAGCCGCTGAACAATACCTATCATAAATATGCATGATAGATTGATCAACCATAAATCTTGCCCATAGTTAGGGTATGTGCACACGATGCGGATTTTGCTCCGCAGCAGTTTCCCCTGAGTTTACAGTTCAATATAAACCTATGGGAAACCAAAAACACTATGCACATGCTGCGGAAAAAATCGTGCGTAAACGCAGCGGTGTACATTCCGCAGCATGTCACTTCTTTCTGCAGCGGAATTACAGCTGCCCCTATGGAAAACGGCAGTTGTAAAACCGCAGTGAAAACCACAGAAAAACCGCGGTAAATCCGCAATAAATCCGCAGCAGTTTTCCACTGCGGATTTATTAAATCCGCTGCAGAAAAATCAGCAGTGGACCTAGAATACGTGTGCACATAGCCTTAGGCTATACAGTTAATATATTAAGCCAATAGGCTCAATCTATAAGACATGCTAAGTGTATATAGATGTATCAATTACCTGCGGCCATCACAGTATTAGGATAATGATCACAAGGCTGCACCTCGACGCGTGTTTCGCTGTCACCGCAGCTTCGTCAGCTTTAATTTTATACTCATTTCAATGCTCAAAATTATAGAAAACAAAACTGCATAGTGTGAATGAGCACATGTGACATCCCTGTGAAACACATGACACAATTACATCAATGGTAACATTCCTTAAGCAACAGATGTATGAAAATAGTCAATAGTGATATATGGTTTCTCTCTTTAAATTAAAACCTTTAGGGCTTCTTGAATCGCAATCTAATATCTAATACGCTTCTTTTGTTAATAATTTGCGTTTCATATCTCCACCTCTTGCATGTGAAAATAGTTTTTGTATACCCAAAACTTGTAAAGAAGACGTGACATGACATAGGGTATACGTGAGTTCCGTGACCTGGAAAAAATTACCCCAACCCCCTTAAACAGATCTCTTAACAATCTAAAGAATAAACTTCTAACGTACTCAAAACAGCAGACGGAGACATATGTTGGATTTAATTGGCCACAGCAGCCATTTTATTAAATAAAAGATAACAGAACTTTTATGACAACCCAGAATAGGAGGGGCGGTCCTCGAAGCCCCAAAGTTATAAAAAACTCAGTATCCCAAAAACTCCACAATGTTCAGCCCAGGATGAGTCTTACCCCCAGCCGTAAAGCACCAGCTCAGGGATAGATAACCACCAATCCTGGTCCACCGAACCCAC
The DNA here is from genome assembly GCF_032444005.1 of Ranitomeya imitator. NCBI lineage: Eukaryota > Metazoa > Chordata > Amphibia > Anura > Dendrobatidae > Ranitomeya > Ranitomeya imitator. Next base: position 628,875,641 of record NC_091284.1, read on the forward strand.
CCCCATGCCAGGGGTCCATAAATCCACCTCACGCGGAATAACCGTACCGCGCCTTGTTAAATTCTCTCATGGGGTGTCCAGGACCTCTCAAGATCCCCACCCCATTGAACCACGATTTACCATATCCACCGACTTCGAGGACCTCCACCCCCGCCAACTGCCGTGACAATACCCTGACAGCATTCACATAACAAAATAAATACATTTAGACGCCTCTTAAAACAATACTCCAAAAGCCCACATATGCCGACTTCACCCCCCCCATTACCCTAACCAAAAAAAAAGGGAGGGTGGGCGGGAGATTCCTCACTTGTCACGCAGGCACCTAAAATGGATGCCTGCGTGAGGAGCGTGCCCCTTTTTATGTGCCCCCTCCCCGCAGTCCCCTAGTTCCACCCCTTATTTTCAAAAAATGCCCCTAAAGCCACCCCTCAAGTTCCCACTTAACCCCTTACCACCGTATCCCTTCTAACTGCTCCAGCTCCCCAGGTCCCACGTAACCCCGTCATGGCGGCCTCCCTTTACGTGCCGTGGGCCCCCAGTACGGCCTTTCTTGACATAGGGTATACGTGAGTTCCGTGACCTGGAAAAAATTACCCCAACCCCCTTAAACAGATCTCTTAACAATCTAAAGAATAAACTTCTAACGTACTCAAAACAGCAGACGGAGACATATGTTGGATTTAATTGGCCACAGCAGCCATTTTATTAAATAAAAGATAACAGAACTTTTATGACAACCCAGAATAGGAGGGGCGGTCCTCGAAGCCCCAAAGTTATAAAAAACTCAGTATCCCAAAAACTCCACAATGTTCAGCCCAGGATGAGTCTTACCCCCAGCCGTAAAGCACCAGCTCAGGGATAGATAACCACCAATCCTGGTCCACCGAACCCACCCCCATGCCAGGGGTCCATAAATCCACCTCACGTGGAATAACCGTACCGCGCCTTGTTAAATTCTCTCATGGGGTGTCCAGGACCTCTCAAGATCCCCACCCCATTGAACCACGATTTACCATTTCCACCGACTTCGAGGACCTCCACCCCCGCCACGAACACGAATGGCCTGACACCTTAGCCATTTATGTCCCTCCACACCTTCAAGCTTAATTCAATGCCACTACGGATAGCCAAACACCACATATCATTACCCACCGCGTTCAGGTGCACACCATCAGCTCTCCAGTAAGCTCCTTGACCCGATTCCAAGTCCACATGTCTCACGGCCAACGCGCCATTCCTCACCATAAACCGAGATATGACCCTGTTTATTTTAATCCGGGCCCTGTTCACCCCCTCGTGTGATCTAGCACCTCTCCATCTTTTACGGGGAATGATGTCGGACCACACCAACAACACTTTTGGAAACATGACCCAGAACCTCAGGATATCGAATTTGATATCCTTAATCAGCTCCCTACAAGACCGTTTAGCCAAATCATTCCCCCCTAAATGTATCACCACGATCTCCGGCACTCTATCCAGTCTAACAAAACGATGAAATTCAGGTAACCATTCCTTCCACACCATCCCCCTTTTACCGATCCATCGTAAAGTCACTGTCTCTCGAGAAAGACCCAACTGACGACCGTCCGGACGAACCGCAGCACGCAACGCAGCCCATACAACATACGAATGCCCCATGATCCAGACGAGCATCGGATCAGGCCCTGCAACACAGAAAGAAAGGCAACAAACAATTAACTTAACACAGCTTCTAACTCACAATAGGTTTGGGCGAACATACGACTGGAATCTTGAAGATTCCCACCTCCCAATTCTCCGAACCACATCCTCACCAAGGCCCCACCTAGCGGCCTCAGTCGCTGCCCCGATCCTGAAGGAGTGACCACTATATTGTGTTGCAGGTAAGCCCGCTGCCGCCAAACATTTCCTAAAAACAGAAATAAACTGAAAACGGGACAAGAAAGACCCATTTTCGTGCACCAAGAATGGCTCGTCTAACACCCCGCCCTTTGCCATGTACTTCTTCACGGATGCCACCGGGCACACCGGGGATCCTTCAACATTGAACAACACCACTTTGCACCCTTTCCCATACACGTCCGTTTTGGAAGCCTTAATAAACACTACCACCTTATTCCCTTCGACATCCACGTTTTCTCTTAACAAAATACCTTTTTTACTAACGGACGGGCTAACCAACTCACCTAACCGAAATGCCCCAAAGAAGGCCAAAGAAAAGGCTGCACGGAACAGAACCACTTCCCATTCGGAAAAACACACCTCTTGCAACTTCCGCTCAATGGCTGAGAGCACCTCATAAGATACGGGTCGGCGACCGTCCGAAGCCTTCCAGCCTTTCTTCCAACCCCGAACAACTTGCCGAACCAAGAAGGATTTCGTTATATCCTTACCCCCCCTCCATTTAAGGTTGAAGGCTAGCCCCGCCAGAAACTTATTCAAACGTGTCACAGACCAACCTGCCCCCCAATGATGACCTAAGAACAACAACAAACCATACTCCTCCTCCATATCCTGGTCCATACTTGACATCCAGGATTCCCACAAGCTCCAAGCCTGATTATAATGAGACCAAGATGAATCCGCGAGCGATTTGGTAAATAACTCTGTTACGGCCCTCGCGGCAGGTTCCACAACTCCACTGGACAATCCCGGCCCGCGCTCTCCGCCTGTGGTGCCAAATCCCGGAAAAGCTGCCACTGAAATTGAGAAAGAGCAACAACTATTGGATCAGGCGCTGACAAGCTAACTTCAGATACAATCCATAAGTTAAACTTAAGACCCAGGAAAACCAAGTGCTGCAAGACCTTCACTACTGCAGGCGTAGCCGCTGACAACGAGTTTACCGCCGTCACCGTTCCAACATGCTCACAATGAAAAGAAATCTTCAAATTCCTCAATTTGTCACCCCACAGGGCCAACGCAACTACCCTGGGGAACAAATGCAACAGTAGCCGGTTGTTTGTTAACCCCTCCTCCTTCCATTCTTCTGGCCAACCCGCTGCTGACCAGCTACCATGAAAGAAAAGACCAAAGCCACTCATTTCAACGACATGCACCAAAATGCCCAAGGAGGTAGCATCTGCCACCGGCTGAATCCACAGAGATCTGCCATTGTACTCGTCCAGAAAATCCGCCCACATCTTCAAATCGTCCTGAAACTCTTTCTTTATCCTGATGAAATGCAAAGGGGACTTTACCCCTACTGTTGCCAAGGATAGGCGGCGGCAGAACGCTCGACCCATCGGCATGATCCTACATGCAAAGTTCAGTTTCCCTAACAAAGATTGCAAACTGCGCAAATTTATCTTCTTCAAACCAATCATATTAACCACATCTTGGCGCAACGCGGTAACCTTGTCTGCAGGTAGCCTACATTCCATTGCTACCGTGTCGATTTCAATGCCTAGGAAGCTCAACACTGTCACCGGACCAACTGTTTTATCCTCCGCCAAAGGCACCCCGAAGTTTTTTGTCACACTCTCCATTGTATGCAACAAAATCAAACAATTCCGCTGGCCCTATAAACAGAAAGTCATCCAGATAGTGCGAACATGAGCGTATCCCAGACACATCTTTCACCACCCATTCCAGGAACGTGCTGAAGGCCTCAAAGTAAGCACATGAAATCGAGCAACCCATGGGAAGACAACGATCAACAAAGAAGCCGCCATCCCAAAAACAACCCAATAAATGCAAACTGTCAGGATGAACTGGCAACAAACGAAAGGCCGCTTCTATGTCGGTCTTAGCCAGCTTAGCCCCCTTTCCACATGCTCTAACCCACTCCATCGCTGAATCGAATGATAAGTACGACACCGAACTCAACTCGGGATCAATACCATCATTAACCGAAGATCCCTTCGGAAACGACAGGTGATGGATTAACCTAAATTTATTAGGTTCTTTCTTAGGGACCACGCCAAGAGGTGACACCCTCAGATTTGCAATCGGAGGGGCGACAAACGGGCCTGCCATTCTTCTCAGAGCAACTTCCTTATTCAACTTCTCCGACACGACCTCCGGGAATTGTAACGCCGATTTCAAATTTTTTCTTTTTAAACTAACATCCTGCTCAACATAAGGGATTTTGAAACCCTCCTTAAAACCGTCGCGCAATAAAACTGCAGCTGACCTATCAGGGTATCTATTTAGAAAGGCCTCCATCACGACCCACTGCACCGGAGTCACCCCTTTTGTCAGCTGAATCTCCAACTTTTTGCCTGTTACCCCTGAAACATTTTGAAGCGCTATGCACCCCCCCGCAGGTTGAACACTCGTGCCTATATTTACACTTGCTCCCGAATCTGCATACGCCATCATTGAAGGCGAAACACAGTCCCTTCTGCAAAGCCGCCGAGTGTCCTGACTGCCCTGAACTCCCGGCGCCCCCGTGAAAAGGCTGGCTAGTCTGACCTAAACGGGACGGGACCATAACTCTCATCCACAACGCTATGTCCTTGTGATCCCACCTGATACTTGGCCTAAAAGCCTTACGCTGACGAAACTGTTCGTCATAGCGTAACCAACCCTGTTCCCCATAGGACCTGTAAGCCTCCCCTATGGCATCTAAGTAACAAAATAATGCCGAGCAATTTTCCGGGGCCTTCTCCCCGATTACGCTAGCCATAATAGCAAAAGCTTGCAGCCAATTTGAAAATGATCTGGGAATCAGCCTATATCTCCGTTTCTCCTCATCTTCTTTTTTAGAGTCCTCCCTTCTAGGTCTATCCAAATTAAATCTCTCTAGGGGTAAAAGAGAAAATATTTCTATGTACTCCCCTTTCCAGATTTTTTCCCTAACCTCTTGTTTTAAATGTGCCCCTAACGGGCCCTCGAAGCAGACATAGACCTCCCCCTAGCCGCATCGTCTAGTTGCGGTACATCCTCCTTTTCCTTATCCTGCAAAGCTCCCTCACCTGGTGCATCAATTCCTGACCCAGGCCCTGGTGCTGTTCCGTCCTTCTCCCTTGATGAGCTCCCCGTGTCTGCCGCAGGACCCGCACTGCTGGATGTACCCGTAACTTCAGACAACTGTCTAGACCCCTCAAACGACCCCGTATTTCCCAACCAAGCAGCTGACGGCAAAGACCCCCTGCTAAGACCGGACCTCCACAAGCCCGCTAGCTCCCCTAAACCTCTAAGGATTAAACCCATACCCCCGCTAGCAACTCCCGAAGTAATGTCACTATTCCTAGCTTCAGGGGAAACTATGCCTGGCAAATTAAAGATAGGGAAAATGTTCTCACCTAGCTGCCTGGGTGCTGTGAGCCCAGCAGCCGAAGATCCAGCTCCCAGCCGAAGGTGTCCTGCATCCCGACCGGCTTGATCCGCGATGTTGCCCGCCGAACTCCTGGCGGCCGTATCCGTGTCCTGGCGACTCGGTGATGCCGTCGACTGCCCTGGTGCTGCAGAAAGGGAAAAGGCCGAGCCAGCATCCTGCCGCCCGATGGAAGATGTGCGGCTCCTTGCCACGGATACGTCCCCGGCACTGCGTACCGAAGCGACGGAATGTCGCCTGCCGGAATCCGGAAAATTTCCGCCACCACCAGCAGAGGACGCAGATCCGGGAAAGTTCCGGCCATCACAAGCAGAGGGCGCAGATCCAGGAAAATCCCGGCCATCACCAGCAGAGGGCGCAGCTGCAGGAAAATCCCGGCCAACACCAGCAGAGGGCGCAGAACTTGCAATATCCAGGCCACCACCAGCAGAGGGCGCTGCTGCGTTGAAGACTCCAGAGCTGTGCACTGCAGAAGGCCGCACGCTGATGCCAGGGCCAGCCGACTGCCGCCCGCATAATCCTCGGCGCTGAGGGGCCACCGCACCTGACCCCCGTCTCCTCGGCTGTCGGTGCCTCCCACGCTGAGCGGCGCCAGCGGGCATGCTGGCGGCCGCCGTACCGGCTCCTGCTCCTGCCGCCCCACGTCGCCCGGACACTGAAGGAGGGGAGGAAGGATCCACCCCCCGTTGTAGGCCCCGCCGCACTGGAGGATTCCTCCCGGCGCCGCGCTGTGAGGTGGAGGGAACAGCGCTGCTTACCGGAGGGTCCGCAGAGGGGCTCCTATTTCGGCGCCGGGCCCTGGGGATGATGTCCGGGCTTAGGCGCGCCGGAGGCCTAGTCCTCCGCGGCCGGTGCCCGTCCTGTGGTGCCTGCGATGGTGCTCCCGATGTCCCCTGGAGAAGGCTGTTAACGGATGCATTCAGCCAATCTGTCCCCTGGGAGCTGGCTGCCGTCCGGAGACGCTGGAGGATCGCTTCAATATCCATGCTGGTAAGTGTGACAGATTCCTCACTTGTCACGCAGGCACCTAAAATGGATGCCTGCGTGAGGAGCGTGCCCCTTTTTATGTGCCCCCTCCCCGCAGTCCCCTAGTTCCACCCCTTATTTTCAAAAAATGCCCCTAAAGCCACCCCTCAAGTTCCCAGTTAACCCCTTACCACCGTATCCCTTCTAACTGCTCCAGCTCCCCAGGTCCCACGTAACCCCGTCATGGCGGCCTCCCTTTACGTGCCGTGGGCCCCCAGTACGGCCTTTCTAGATTGTGCTCAATAATAAAATGCTTTGCAATAGCAGAAACGTTTCTACTGATGTTATTTGCAATAGGTATATAATTGTAATGCTCATGAGGCCGGTTTCACATGTCCGTGCGGATTTGACGCTGCTGATTTGCAGCAGTTTTCCATGTGGTGTACAGTACCATGTAAACCTATGCAAAACCAAATCCACAGTGCAGATTCTGCGGAAAATACCGCGCGGAAACGCTGAGGTTTATTTTCCGCAGCATGTCAATTCTTTGTGTGGATTTTGCAGCGTTTTACACCTGTTCCATAACTGGAATCCGCAGGTGTTAAAACGCAGGGGAAATCTGCACATAATCTGCAGTAAATCCATGGTAAATCTGCAGGTAAACCGCAGGTAAAACGCAGGGCATTTTAACTGCGTATTTTTCAGAATCTGCGTGGAAAAATCCGCAATGGAATCCGCAACGTGTGCACATACTCTTAAAGTGTCCTTTTCGCTGCAGCCAAGTGCTTTTTTTTTGTTTGTGGATCAGCAATAGCACAAAAAAGGACTTAAAAATCCTCCAAAAATTCAAAAACACAGCAAAAAGGCAGAGATGCTTACCTGCCCAGGCCTCCAAAAAAATGCACTATCAGGATGCAGTGGACCCATATAGTTAAGATGGTGGCAACACAGGTGCAAGAATACCGATGAGACAACCGCTCACAGCCTACCAATCCATGGAGGGGGTGGTTGCTCGGTATATAAATGCACAATGAAGACTTGTATGCGGTGCTGTTCACACTATGGTAATGCACAGCATCCAGGTTACAAGCCTATTAGTTTTGCCCTTCTATTAGATCAGGCAGGCTGCCCAGCGCTATTTAAGTGCATCCCATGTGAACAGACACCACAGTTTACAAGACCAAATGTTCCCAACTGCACCCTGAAAAATAAAGTGCAAAAAACACATATAAAAAATGTGAGATATTAGTAGATATTTTGGCCAAAATACGTAAGCTCGTAACCCTCGTGCACTTTATTTTTCAGATTCCCAAGGTGGATGCCGATGTAGCATCCACATCAAAACAATCAGTACTGCCAGTGGAAGATTCAGGGGTTTTACCGGACCCTCCGGATCGTAAGGCAGCAAACATGTTAAAAAGATCATGGGAGGCCAACACGGGGCCATGTCTAGTACATGTACTGCAAAAGTCATTACTAGTTTGGGTGGATCAGTTGGAGGAACAGATTAGAGGCAAAATACCCAGAGAAAAAATTCTGCCGTCAGTCCCTCTAATTAAAGAAGCTGTGGCATTTCTAGTGGATGCATCAGCAGACTCCCTACGTTTGGCAGCCAGGTCAGCTGGCTTGGTGAACACCGCCCGGCGAGGACTCTGTTTAAAGATCTGGAAGGGAGACGCACAGACAAAAGCAAAACTTTGTGCAATCCCGTGCCAGGGTGAGTTCCTCTTTGGAAAGACGTTAGATGATCTTCTGACCAAAGCGGGGGAGAGAAAGAAGGGATTCCCTAATCAATCAGTTCCTTCCTACAGGAGAGCCTTTAGAAGATGACCCTTTAATAGGAATAAAGCATTCGAAACCCAAAGGGATCGTTGTGAGACAAAGGACACAAAACAGATAGGTGCCTTGTTTAGTGGATCCTTTGGGGCCAGACATAACAAATACCGCTAATCCCCAAGTTGGTGGTAGGCTAAAAAAATTTTTTCAAAATGGAGACTTATAACATCAAGCCAGTGGATCCTTGACATAATAGAGTTTGGATTAAATTAATTTATAGTAACATCTCTTAAGGGGCCATAACAACAAAAGGCTCTTGAATTAGAGAGCCTGTCCTTATTATCAAAAAAGTTTTGATAGAGGTTCCCAAAGATCAGGAAGGAAGGGATTTTTATTCCCCTTTATTTCTGATCACCAAACCTGACGGTTCATTCCGAACCATTATTAATCTGAAAAAATATAAATTCCTTTTTGTATAACCGTACCTTTAAAATGGAATCCATTGGTTCTACTATCAAACTTTTATTTCCTAGATGTGTGATGGCAGGAATAGACTTAAAAGATGCCTATTACCATCTCCCCATACACACCAAGCACCAACGGTACCTGAGAGTGACAGTCAACTTGGTGGGACAGATTCGTCATTTCCAATATGCAGCAATGCCCTTTGGCCTTTCAAAGGCTCCTCGTGTATTCACAAAAGTAATGCTAGAGGTGATGGCTTACCTGCACCAACAGGACACGTTAATTGTACCCTACCTAGATGATTTTCTAGTGGTGGTAAGGTCTATCTCTCATTGTGAGGATTGTCTATCTAATACAATTTCATCCCTGCAGGGTAGGGACATCTAGAAAGGAAGTTAACTCTTTCCAAAGATGTAATAGGGTCTCTGGCCTGGTGGTTAGGTATGGACCACCTTTCCAGAGGAGTGCACTGGATAATAGAGCCCTCTAGGGTAATTACCACTGATGCTAGCCCCTCGTGATGGGGTGCCCACATGGGGATAATCTAGCACAGCTCTTCATATCAAAGGAAAAGAAATCACAAGAGCTGACTTTCTCAGTCAAAACATGCTGCACCAGGGAGAGTGGACTCTCAACACCCAAATATTCAAAAAGATAGTAAAATTATGGGTACTCCATAAATAGATTTGTTCACCACCAGAGAGAACAGGGAAGTAAAAAGGTTCGCTTCCCTAAACAAAATAGACCATCCGGACATGTTAGACTCACTTCAGTTTCCCTGGAAGTTCGATCTAGCGTATGACTTTCCTCCGATAACCCTAATTCCGCTAGTGCTCAGGAACATCAGGAGGGAAAAGCAAGGGTAATCCTTATTGCACCCTTTTGGCCGAAGAGACCGTGGTTCTCTTGTCTCCGAGCCATGTCACTATGCGACCCTTGGATTCTTCCATCAGACCCGAAGCTGCTATCTCAAGGGCCATTTTTGCACCCTCAGGTGAAGCGGCTATATATATATATGTATATATCCCCTTATGCCCATATGTGTTTATGCGCCCCTTGTGGAAGGTACCAAACCGAAACGTGCATCGGGGTGGATCGGTGTCCCTAGGCTACTTACCATCGGTATTAGGTGATGTGCACGCTTCTATTCTCTCATATATCTGTAGCTACTTTATTGATCACTATATGATTATTTATTAAGTAATACTGTCCATACTGTCTACTTGTCGGTGATTATAAACTGCTGCTATACATTGCACGTTGCACTTTACAGCTCACCTATATGAGTTTACTCTTATATGTATAGGGATTGCCGTACCTTGGGCTCTAACATGTTGCTGATGGCTTCCTTTGTCATCTTTTAGCCCTGCTTGGCACCGCTTGTCTGCTTGTTTTAATGTGTTTAAAATAAATAAAATATTGTTTGTTTTGGATTCTTTGACTGTGTGGTGCTCTTTTCCTATTACATTAATATATAGCAGGGTGTGGAAAAAATTTCTAAACTTTCATATGGAACCTTTTACTAGACAGGCTCCAATCTTGGCCATCCTAGAAGTTTTACAGAAAGGTCGAGAACTGGGGTTATCAGTAAGCACCTTAAAAGTCTAGGTTTCAGCCTTATGGGCCCTGTATGGGTGCAATATAGCAGGAGACAGATGGGTCGCAAGATTTATAAGGGCATGTGAGCGAAGTAACGTTTACCACCATGGGATTTGAACCTAGTCCTCGATGCTTTAATTAATTCCCCATTTGAGCCACTAGACCTTATTCCCTTAAATATCATGTCATATAAGGTAGATCTATTAGTAGCTTTAACATCAGCCCGAAGGGTCAGTGACATCCAGGCCCTTTCCATAGACCCACCTTTCCTGTTAGTATTCCAAGACCGTATAATCCTTAAACCAGACCCCTCATACCTTCCTAAAGTTGCATCTAGCTATCATAGGTCACATGAGATATTTCTTCCTTTTTTCTTTGATACTCCATTAACTTCAGAAGATCAAAAGTGTCATACCTTAGATGTTAAAAGAGCCATCTTGACCTATATAGACAGAACTCAGGCCTAGAGGCAGAGTAGGGCTCTGTTTGTGTCCTTTCAGGGCTACAGGAAAGGATGTGGGGTAGCAATGCTACCTTATCCAGATGGATCAGAGAAGCTATCTGCTTGGCTTATTCATCAAAAGGCGAAGTCCCTCCAGAAGGCATTAAAGCACACTCTGCATAGGCCATGGCATGCTCCTGGGCAGAGAAAGCAGACGTGCCAATTGATTTAATATGTAAGGCCGGAACTTGGTCAACACCTTCCACTTTCTACAACCATTATAGGCTCAATCTATCCACATCTTCTGACTTGGCTTTTGGTAGAGCTGTCCTTAATACAGTTCTCCCACCCAGGTGATGGTTCTCTGAAAGTCTCTCATGTGGGTGCTGTCGTGGCGAAGGGTAAAAAGTCGGATTACTTACCGGTAATGCTCTTTTAGAGAGTCCAAGACAGCACCCACTCACTACCCTCCCTAGTCATACACAGTTTTTCACTTTTAAACTGACAAATGGATTACTGTATAAAGTGTTTTAAGGCATTTAACATTATTTGATATGAATTGAACTAAAACCTGTACTCTGAAATCTAAACTGAGAAGGAGGGGGGGACCGCCTCCTTTTATTCCGTAGGTTTCCTGTTCCTATAGGCGGATCCCCTCTCTGATGTGGTTGCTGTCGTGGACTCTCTAAAAGATCTTATCGGTAAGTAATCCGGCTTAAGGAATGTATTCATTGATGTAATTGTGTCATGTGACTTGTTTCAACTGTTTTTCATTGGCACTTTTTTAGTATTTTAGTAAATCCTTTTGATTGTGTAGCCAAGCTGTGATAAAGAACACAAGTGAACATTGGAAGCATGTCTTGCTCCCTTGCCCTGTCTATGCGACCATTGCAATTTTTGTAAAAAATTTTATGGACTTAATAAAAAAGATAACTATTTTACCAGATGCTGGAACAACAGCTTTTTTCCTTGAATGTGTTTCTATCCCTTCAGGTTAAAATCCTAAAATAAGGTTCCTTGACTTCTGCATATCTCTTTTTATAAAAGAAACGCGTTCAGTGCAGTGAGAGCTGCTATGTGATTCCTTTGTTATACCACTTGTCATTGGAGTCCACATTTTAAATTTTTTCATGACAATGAAGCTATTTTGGATTTTATCAGAGACTATTTCTCTTTCCTGGAGCTGGATCTCCCTCGTTTCTTTTGTATCCATGACATTGTTGGCTGCACGCTTGATCGAGGATTTCTTCTTGGAATTTGGACTCCATTTGGGTGAGCTGAAGATTTTTTCCCTTTTTTGCATATCTCTTTTTATACAGGTTGTGATAGTCCTCTTGATAGACTATATGATCTGATTGATGCAGAGATTATGGGGAATAACACATTTTTGGACATGATACCATTAGCATGATACCTTTAGCAGTGTGTGAAATGACACTGCACTTTTTTGTTTTATTTTTTGCTGCTCTTCTCTAATGAAATCAATGAGTGTTTTAGGAAATTAGGCATCAAACTCCATCTTCCACAGATCAATTTTCTCTAATGTCATGCAAAATTAAAGCTCACCCAACAATAAAAAAATTAAAGAAAGCTATGACTGCTGGAAAAAGGGGAGGAAAAGATGAAACAATAAAAAAGGAAATTGGCAATGACAGGAAGGAGATAACTTTATTGTGTAAATTTATACATTATATATATTGTTGAGCCACCTCCCTAGTGTTCAGTTCGGTTCGTCGAACAGGGAGGTGTTCGCCGAACTGTTCGTCGAACGTTCGACGAACACTGTCGAACCCCATTGAAACCAATGGCAGACAAACACATACAAACACATGGAAAACACATAGAAAACACCTTAAAAGGTGTCCAAAAGCTGACAAACTGCTCAGAAGACACAACAAACATGGAAAAGTCACAACTATATATAGTCATGCGAAAAGAAAAGAGGGGAGGAGTAAAAGGAGGAGGAGACACAGATATAGGCATTATACAAAAAGAACCTAGCACTCAACTTGATGCTCAAGGTGAAAATATTTATTTGTAGTACCAAATAAACGTTTCGGTCCAACACACGGACCTTCATCAGTAACTACATGTGAAAAAAAATAATAACAAAATAATACAAATAAATGACCAAACAAAAAAATCAACAAAATAAAGTATATACACAACAAGGAAGAACTTGAGAGAGTAACATCAAAATCAAAAGGACTACAGGTCTATATAGATCAATGATATATATGCCAGAGAAGACCATAACGAGTATCCAGGCACTAAAGTATACCCTGTCCAGAGAGAGAACACGAGAGAAGAGGGAGTAAGAAACGTGTGACACGTACCGTACTGTACTGGAGTAGGGTCAAAGAGACCAAAGTGTCTGGGCACACGTAAAAAGCAGCGTCTAAGGGTCACAGGAAAGAGTATGACAATTGTGCCCCTACAGTGGAGTGACACGAGTATGAGACATAAATATTTTCACCTTGAGCATCAAGTTGAGTGCTAGGTTCTTTTTGTATATTGCACTAAGGTGTGGGAACCTACCTTAGCACTATCCCTTCAGTAGTGCACACGTTTCTTCCACTACGTGTTATTTCCCTTACGTGTAGCACACTGTCAGGTCATGTCGACATTTTCTTACAACGCAGAAGAGACCACGAATATCTTGGCACGTTCTACCTTTAACAGTGATTTTCTCAAAATTACACCAAGGGAAATTAGGGGGAGAGATTTGGAACGGGAGCTCCGGCACTTCATCAATATTGAACTCCATTGTGCCACCCTTACTGAATACCTTAGAGAACAACGGAACCCTAGGGGTCTGCGGGTTCCGTTGCGTCCCACACTGTTTCGCGATTGTTCGGAATATTGTACTAAGTATGAACATATACTTAACAAATGTTCTTTTGACATTATTACCCTGACCATCGAGCACCTGCAGAAGGCGATCGCCATAAGTTCCGAGGCCATCAAGTCCATTGAGGCGCAGTTATCCTCATCAGGCACTCCAGAGGAACTCACGACTTTAAGAGACCAAATATCCAAGAATATCGAAAAGCATCGAAGTGAGACGGAGGAGAGAAAGCGTATCAAATTCAACAGGGATACGGAGGACTACGAACGCCGGCAGGTGTATAGATGGCAAGACAGCTTCTTCGCCCGACGTATCCCTACCCGTCAGGTTCCCCGCACCTCTTTGGACTACTCCACGTCAGGCTCGGAGCAGGAACAAGGTACTTCTGTCACCCTTCCGCCACGTTTTTTAGGCCATCAACAACGCTACCCCCGAAGAAGACAACGAGGCGGGGCCACGGACATAAGAAAAGACCCAGACCAGGCGAGGATCACGAGATCTCAGGTACCAACCCGCTGGTGATAAACATTTCAGACAGATCACTTGGGATAGCTGAATATAAGGTCTTACAGAAGGGACTATCGTTTTGCCCCTCATACCAGTGTCATACCTTTGATCTTGAAATGGACTTACGATTTTTCCGATCTCTTAGGCTTAAGGCTTTTTTCGCTACCTCTCCAGAGCCAGCCCCTACTCCGTCTACACCCACTACATTGGACCATACCCTCTCCTCCCGTAGTTTAGGCCTATACACAAAGAGACATTTTAGACCCCCACATGGCTCACATGCCATGGAATCCTTTATAGGTTTTGTACAAGATTCTTTTAGGTCTCTACGTGAGGACATCAGGAGAGGTAGATTGTGTTATCCCTCCAATCTCTCTAACACAGAACGTCAGGCCCTACAAGGCCTACAAAACGATAAAAACTTGATTATCAAACCAGCTGATAAAGGGGGTGCCCTGGTTGTAATGAATAAGTCAGACTACCTCCTCGAGATCAGACGGCAACTGGATAATCCCACCATCTATGTTAAACTGCCACGAGACCCTACGGCCGCTACTCGGCAACTTATCTCGGATACCCTTCTGAAATACACGGAGCTAGGGATTCTTGATCCCAAAACATGTGAATTCCTCACTAACCCACATCCAATCATTCCTGTATTTAATACCATCCCAAAAATTCATAAGAACCTGGAGAAACCACCGGGAAGACCGATAGTCGCCTCTACCGACTCCATTCTTTCCCCACTGGCGGTATACCTTGAAAAGATTCTAACTCCTCTCATACGGTTATCTAAATCTTTCATCTTAGATACAGGATCTTTTCTAAATATCCTTAAAGAACTGGGGTCCATTCCTACAGGGGCTATTCTAGTCACCATGGATGTTAAAGACCTGTATACATCCATCCCTCACATAGAGGGGATCAACTCTGTCCATAAGCTTCTCACAAAGTCTAATTTTTTACCTGACCAAATTAACCTATGTGTAGAATTACTAACCATTATCCTAACCCGTAATTACTTTATGTTCCAGGATGACTTTTATCTACAGGTCCGTGGTACCGCGATGGGCTCCAACGTAGCACCCCCATATGCTAATTCCTATATGGCCGATTTTGAGGAGAGCCATATTTACTCCCACTCTTCATTTCGAAATAACGTGATCGTGTGGAAACGATATATTGATGATGTTTTCTGCATATGGGGGGGTACGTTGGAGTCCCTCGCGTCTTTTTTCGATTGGCTCAATACTGCCTGGCCGGGCATTTCATTCACAATGTCTCATGATTTGACACGGATAAATTTCCTGGACACTATGGTCATTCTACAGTCAGACGGCTCCATCTCCACTGATTTGTACACTAAAAGCACTGACCGGAACAGTCTGTTACATTTTACAAGCTTCCACACTCCCGCTACAAAGAAATCGGTACCCAAGTCCCAATTCCAGCGGGTTTCTAAAATTGTATCAGACGGTGAGCTACGGTCTCTTCGCCTTCAAGAAATGACCGCCAAGTTTTCCCAACGGGGTTACCCGCCATCTATATTACAACAGGCTGCCTCTCCTTCATTGACCCTGGTGTGGTATGCATCACTTTATTGAAACATAGAAAGTGGACAGCAGGGAGGGGCAGGATCGGCCATGGACAACGGCCGTTTCGTGCTTACTGGCACTTCAATGGGTCCTAATGGTGAATGAGCTGGAGGAGTATTATATGGACCGGATCTAGTCTCAAACTCCTCCCCTCCAATGCTCAAACAAATATAATGTGAAAATTAAAAACAACATATAATTAAAAACAGTAGACGTAGAACACAATCTAGAAAACTGAATACACAATTGGAAACAGACAGACTAATATTTACAAAAATACAGACATGTCGACTTTTTCATTAAAACCAGATGGTCCTGCCGCGTTAGCGCGCAGAATCCACCTGGCTTCTCTACGCAACAACAGACGACACAGATCTCCTCCTCCCTCTGGCAGCGAGACACGCTCTAAACCTGCAAACCTCAAAGATTGAACATCTCCCGCATGGTGAGTCCGAACATGATCTATCAACCTCGGGGCACCCTTCCCTGTTTTTATAGAATTAAAATGCTCTCTAATGCGAATAAACAAGGGGCGGATGGTTTTGCCGATGTAGAAACCTCGGCAGGGGCAAAAAAGAATTTATACGACGTGAGAGGTTTTACAAGATATAAAGTCTCGTACCGTATGTTGTATATGGCCCACCCTCACTTGATCTCCTGTATGGTGATATTTGCAAAAGTTGCAACTCCCGCATTTGTAATTACCTGTGGGTGCGCTATCAGTAAGCCAATTATTTCTATCGGTCCTGAAACGGTTCCGGACTATAATATCACTGATGTTTTTACTCCGACGACTAGCAAAAAGGGGGCCTCTTTCTACCACTTCTTTAAGATCGCTGTCCTGACTCAGGATCTGCCAATTTTTACGTATGACTGATCTAATGTGATTGTCAAGTGGTCCGAATTTGAAACTAAAGACAAACTTTTTTTCGGGTTTTTTCCCCAAGGACATAGAAACATTGGTAGCCTTTGCTTTTTCATAAGCGGCATCCAACACTGAAGGGGGATATCCTCGTTTTTTAAAACGATTAATTAATTCCACTGACTGCCACTCAAATCCTTCAGACTCATTATTGATTCTTTTAACACTAAGAATTTGACTAAAAGGAAGGGACCGTTTCACATAGGAGGGATGGGCACTATTAAAGTGTAATAGTGAATTAGACGCAGATGGTTTACGATATACCTCTGTGGACAGACCTCTTTCGCTAGTGTACAATTTGACATCTAAAAACACCAAATTGGTGCCTCCGAATTGCGAGGTGAACCGCATATTCATGGTGTTGGATGTCCCCAGGTGCTCAACAAAATCGTTGAAAACATCCTGGGGTCCATCCCACACCATGAATATGTCATCGACATATCTAGCATAAAGCTTGATATGCCGAAGAAAAGGGTTACTTGAGGAATAAATGTAATCCTCTTCAAACCTGGCAAGAAAGAGGTTGGCCAGGGTAGATGCGACGGGGGTACCCATCGCGGTACCCACCGCCTGCAAGTACCACTGGCCATCGAACTGAAAAGCATTATGCTCAAGAATGAATGAGAGTCCCTCACAAATAAAATCAACCGTGTCCTGTCCAGTAGGCGTATTTAGTAAAATACGTCTGATTGTCTCCACTCCCAATGTTTGTGGTATGCGGGTGTACAGGCTTTCGATATCTATCGATGTTAAAGAATAAGAATCATGCCATTCAAAATCCTTCAGAATTTGTAAAAAAGCTCCCGTGTCTTTTATGTAGGAGGGAACATCCGACAAAAGGGGGCGTAATAGCCAGTCAATATATGAAGAAAGCGGCTCAGTCAGGGAGCCCACCCCTGACACAATAGGACGGCCTGGGGGGCTACAACCGACTTATGTAATTTAGGTATATGATACCAATGGGGACGCTTTGGGAATTTAGGAAAAAGCTTCTCAGCTTGTTTAGATGAAAAGACCCTTCTTTCCACGAAATGTCTTAAAAAAGAATGTAATAGATTTTTAAATTTTATAGTGGGGTCCCCTTTAAGTTTTACATACGTTTCTTCATCAGACAATTGTCTTAAAGCTTCTGTTTTATAGTAATCTCTCGACAGCAACACAACGTTACCTCCCTTATCCGCATTACGGACAATCACATCAGACCAGTTTCGTATTTCAATTAAAGCTTGTTTTTCTTTTGTCAAAAGATTATCTAAAGGTTGTTTGTATATTAAGGCTTCTACATCTCTCAACACCTGCATCTGAAAAATATCGACAGTGTTCCCTGGGGATATAGGGGGCATATAGGTAGACTTATTCCCCCCAGTGAAAGGTTGAACAACCGTATCTTCCTCTATTATTGACCGCGGAACAGTGTACAAAGAATCAATAAGATCCCGTGTCTCTTCCCGTACCTCGTCAAATGGGTCCTCAGTGACAAAAACTGAGAGCGTGTCTCGCTGCCAGAGGGAGGAGGAGATCTGTGTCGTCTGTTGTTGCGTAGAGAAGCCAGGTGGATTCTGCGCGCTAACGCGGCAGGACCATCTGGTTTTAATGAAAAAGTCGACATGTCTGTATTTTTGTAAATATTAGTCTGTCTGTTTCCAATTGTGTATTCAGTTTTCTAGATTGTGTTCTACGTCTACTGTTTTTAATTATATGTTGTTTTTAATTTTCACATTATATTTGTTTGAGCATTGGAGGGGAGGAGTTTGAGACTAGATCCGGTCCATATAATACTCCTCCAGCTCATTCACCATTAGGACCCGTTGAAGTGCCAGTTAGCACGAAACGGCCGTTGTCCATGGCCGATCCTGCCCCTCCCTGCTGTCCACTTTCTATGTTTCAATAAAGTGATGCATACCACACCAGGGTAAGTGCGCTCCTATTTTTTCTTATTTTTCTACTTTTGGACTCTGCATATGTTTCTGGAAGCGGCACCCCTGATCCATTTGGTGTGGAGGATACGTTCAGCCCATTTTTTCCTGCTTGGTGTTGCACTGTTTGGTCGGTGAGTTGGATTCATCAGCTGTGCAGTGATATATGTGCGTTCTTTGTTTTTGGATTGTATATTTGGACTTTGCTATTTGCACATTACCAGCACGCTGAGCCACCCACACCTTTTAGCACACCAGTCGTTGATTAGCAGCATAGTGGTTTTCCACTATATCAAGTCTCTGCTTCATGGAATCTGAGGCTGTATCCTTATCGCATGGACTATTAGCAGGGAGGGAGAATGTGGATTCTTATTTTTCCGAATGTGAACTACATGACAACGTTTTTTCTTTTAGCACTAAGACGCTTGAACACAAATTATTTATGGCCGCAGAAAGAGAAGTTAATTTGTTTTGGACAAACAACTCTTTAAAATCCTATATGGAGTGCGGTCGGGTACCGCGAGGATTGCGAGTCACTAAAGAAATGGCTCAATATAAGGACAATGAATCCTTCATTAAGGAGTGGGAGAAAATATTACTACAGTGCTCCCAAGATTTATTACGTCTTGTTCTGAAACAAAATATTATTAACTACGAGGCCACAAAAGCTGAATTTGTGAAAACTAAAGAGGAACTAAAGACTAGATTGTCTGATACTCAATGGACAGTTATAGACAAAAAATTGGATACAAAACTTATAACCCTGCAAAATGAGATCAAACAAAGGAAAAGGGATAAGTTTATTAGAGACAAGATTGACTTTGAATCCGGAAAAATCTTCTCTTGGAACAAAGGTGTCCCAGCTGAGAGTAATCGGAAATTCCGCAGTAAGTGGAATCAGAATAAGGGACAAGGATGGAATAAGTCCCAGTTTAAAAGGAATAAAAATAAAAGGGATTACCTCACTACAGATTCAGATTCGAGTGCAGCTGAAGATTCTGCTGCATCCACAAGTATAACGCCCCTACAACAAGCAACTACCTCAGGTGTATCCCCTTTAGATGCAGGACGCGTCGAGGGAGTAGGGGAAATGGCAGAAGGCAACGCGAAAAAAAGACGACAAGTCTCCTGGAAACCGATGAAATAACAGTGGTCAACCTCACTCCGCGGATATTGAACGATACACATATATCGGTCCTGACCAAGGGACTCAATTTTTGTCTTCCAGAACGGTTTGATATAGTAGACTTTAAGATCGATTTATTTAAGGCGATACGCAAAATCCATCTACATAAATCTTTTTCCACAGCCAAACGTAATCCAGTCCCTCGGGAAATTTTTCCAGGAGAGTTACCCTGTCAGGTAGGTCCCCTTGGCTTTTTTGTCACTGAGGACCCATTTGACGAGGTACGGGAAGAGACACGGGATCTTATTGATTCTTTGTACACTGTTCCGCGGTCAATAATAGAGGAAGATACGGTTGTTCAACCTTTCACTGGGGGGAATAAGTCTACCTATATGCCCCCTATATCCCCAGGGAACACTGTCGATATTTCTCAGATGCAGGTGTTGAGAGATGTAGAAGCCTTAATATACAAACAACCTTTAGATAATCTTTTGACAAAAGAAAAACAAGCTTTAATTGAAATACGAAACTGGTCTGATGTGATTGTCCGTAATGCGGATAAGGGAGGTAACGTTGTGTTGCTGTCGAGAGATTACTATAAAACAGAAGCATTAAGACAATTGTCTGATGAAGAAACGTATGTAAAACTTAAAAGGGACCCCACTATAAAATTTAAAAATCTATTACATTCTTTTTTAAGACATTTCGTGGAAAGAAGGGTCTTTTCATCTAAACAAGCTGAGAAGCTTTTTCCTAAATTCCCAAAGCGTCCCCATTGGTATCATATACCTAAATTACATAAGTCGGTTGTAGCCCCCCCAGGCCGTCCTATTGTGTCAGGGGTGGGCTCCCTGACTGAGCCGCTTTCTTCATATATTGACTGGCTATTACGCCCCCTTTTGTCGGATGTTCCCTCCTACATAAAAGACACGGGAGCTTTTTTACAAATTCTGAAGGATTTTGAATGGCATGATTCTTATTCTTTAACATCGATAGATATCGAAAGCCTGTACACCCGCATACCACAAACATTGGGAGTGGAGACAATCAGACGTATTTTACTAAATACGCCTACTGGACAGGACACGGTTGATTTTATTTGTGAGGGACTCTCATTCATTCTTGAGCATAATGCTTTTCAGTTCGATGGCCAGTGGTACTTGCAGGCGGTGGGTACCGCGATGGGTACCCCCGTCGCATCTACCCTGGCCAACCTCTTTCTTGCCAGGTTTGAAGAGGATTACATTTATTCCTCAAGTAACCCTTTTCTTCGGCATATCAAGCTTTATGCTAGATATGTCGATGACATATTCATGGTGTGGGATGGACCCCAGGATGTTTTCAACGATTTTGTTGAGCACCTGGGGACATCCAACACCATGAATATGCGGTTCACCTCGCAATTCGGAGGCACCAATTTGGTGTTTTTAGATGTCAAATTGTACACTAGCGAAAGAGGTCTGTCCACAGAGGTATATCGTAAACCATCTGCGTCTAATTCACTATTACACTTTAATAGTGCCCATCCCTCCTATGTGAAACGGTCCCTTCCTTTTAGTCAAATTCTTAGGGTTAAAAGAATCAATAATGAGTCTGAAGGATTTGAGCGGCAGTCAGTGGAATTAATTAATCGTTTTAAAAAACGAGGATATCCCCCTTCAGTGTTGGATGCCGCTTATGAAAAAGCAAAGGCTACCAATGTTTCTATGTCCTTGGGGAAAAAACCCGAAAAAAAGTTTGTCTTTAGTTTCAAATTCGGACCGCTTGACAATCACATTAGATCAGTCATACGTAAAAGTTGGCAGATCCTGAGTCAGGACAGCGATCTTAAAGAAGTGGTAGAAAGAGGCCCCCTTTTTGCTCGTCGTCGGAGTAAAAACATCAGTGATATTATAGTCCGGAACCGTTTCAGGACCGATAGAAATAATTGGCTTACTGATAGCGCACCCACAGGTAATTACAAATGCGGGAGTTGCAACTTTTGCAAATATCACCATACAGGAGATCAAGTGAGGGTGGGCCATATACAACATACGGTACGAGACTTTATATCTTGTAAAACCTCTCACGTCGTATATATTCTTTTTTGCCCCTGCCGAGGTTTCTACATCGGCAAAACCATCCGCCCCTTGTTTATTCGCATTAGAGAGCATTTTAATTCTATAAAAACAGGGAAGGGTGCCCCGAGGTTGATAGATCATGTTCGGACTCACCATGCGGGAGATGTTCAATCTTTGAGGTTTGCAGGTTTAGAGCGTGTCTCGCTGCCAGAGGGAGGAGGAGATCTGTGTCGTCTGTTGTTGCGTAGAGAAGCCAGGTGGATTCTGCGCGCTAACGCGGCAGGACCATCTGGTTTTAATGAAAAAGTCGACATGTCTGTATTTTTGTAAATATTAGTCTGTCTGTTTCCAATTGTGTATTCAGTTTTCTAGATTGTGTTCTACGTCTACTGTTTTTAATTATATGTTGTTTTTAATTTTCACATTATATTTGTTTGAGCATTGGAGGGGAGGAGTTTGAGACTAGATCCGGTCCATATAATACTCCTCCAGCTCATTCACCATTAGGACCCGTTGAAGTGCCAGTAAGCACGAAACGGCCGTTTTCCATGGCCGATCCTGCCCCTCCCTGCTGTCCACTTTCTATGTTTCAATAAAGTGATGCATACCACACCAGGGTAAGTGCGCTCCTATTTTTTCTTATTTTTCTACTTTTGGACTCTGCATATGTTTCTGGAAGCGGCACCCCTGATCCATTTGGTGTGGAGGATACATTCAGCCCATTTTTTCCTGCTTGGTGTTGCACTGTTTGGTCGGTGAGTTGGATTCATCAGCTGTGCAGTGATATATGTGCATTCTTTGTTTTTGGATTGCCTCTCCTTCATTTCCTCGACCAAATAGAGCCACCAACAGAATCCCGTTTATACACGCGTATCATCCATTTGCGTATATTCTACACAGGTCCATCCGCAGAAACTGGCATTTACTAGCAAAGGCTTATCCTCATGTTCCTGAGTTTCAAAACCCTTTTCTTCCCAGCTTCAAACGCCCACTTAATCTCAAAGACTCCCTGGTGAGGGCAGACGTGGGGTCCTGCAAAATATCAACTCGCCAACATTTCTTACAAAGTCCCCGCACAGGGACTTTTCCTTGTCTCAATTGTGCACAGTGCCATAATGTCCTTAAAGGCTCCTCCTTTCGCCATCCTCGCTCTGGCAAAACATTCCGAATCCCAGAGTATTTTACATGTGCCTCATCATGGGTCATATATCTTATCAAATGCCCCTGCGGACTTCTTTATGTGGGAGAAACCACGCAATCTATACGCGATCGTATTTCGAAGCACAAGTCTACGGTCCGGTGCAAGAACCTTTTGTTACCCATCCCATCACACTTCAATAATAAAGGCCACAATATTTCACAACTACAGTTCCAGGTCATTGAACACATCCCCCCCAACAGACGGGGTGGTGACCGTGTGGCCCGTCTAAAGCGTAGGGAGGCTTTTTGGATCCACACATTGGAGACCCTTCATCCACTGGGTCTCAACAGAGAGTATGATCTGGCATCATTCCTCTAAGATAATGTGTTTCACTTAGGTATACCTACATTTCTCATATATTTAATTGAGGAGATACCACCCTCAGTTCTGTCCCTCCTTCATTCCGTCTAGTCTGTACATTGTTTTGCCATACTGTCATTCTGTGTATTTACTCTGTGGTTCCATACTCGCGTCTATTTAGGCTAGTAAGTGCATGTATATATAGGCATATCTATCTGTGTGCACTTCTGTGTTATTAACTGTTTTTTCTCCTCTACCATCAGAATCGCCTATATTGAAGTCCACTCACGTCACTCAGCAAGCACACTGGACTAGTTCTTCTTCCAGCACTTTGCCTATCATACTTCGGCTGAAACCCAGCGCAGACACTTTGGAGATCCTCCACCCGTCACTGGCTCTCCTCTAGGCACCGCCTCCCCCCGTCTCTGGGTCTCACCTATCGACATTCACTAGGTGGAACCTTCTCTACAAAGGCACTGTTTCTTCAAATTTGTGACACACACGTTCGTCACTTCCGCTGGCTCCGAGACGCGCTATACCTTTGCCGCTGCTAACTAGCGTCGCTGCGTAACCATGGCAGCGTGACGTATTTCCGGTTACCGCGCGCCTTTCCATTGGCCGTTTTAGCCCCTCCCTCTGCCCATTTAACCACGGTCTTCACCACTCCTTAGTAGACCAGCGGTGGATACCGCGTCTAGCATATGGCACAGCTCCACACATCCGCAACAGGTAACTATGTCTTTAGCGCAATGTGACACTATTCACATAATTGGTTGGGAGGTCCACTTAGTATATTCCTTCTTTTGTCGTTAGTAGTTTACCCTGCATTAGATTCCCCTACGGAGCTCTGGTAAAAGGTATGCCATATGTCTCATACTCGTGTCACTCCACTGTAGGGGCACAATTGTCATACTCTTTCCTGTGACGCTTAGACGCTGCTTTTTACGTGTGCCCAGACACTTTGGTCTCTTTGACCCTACTCCAGTACAGTACGGTACGTGTCACATGTTTCTTACTCCCTCTTCTCTCGTGTTCTCTCTCTGGACAGGGTATACTTTAGTGCCTGGATACTCGTTATGGTCTTCTCTGGCATATATATCATTGATCTATATAGACCTGTAGTCCTTTTGATTTTGATGTTACTCTCTCAAGTTCTTCCTTGTTGTGTATATACTTTATTTTGTTGATTTTTTTGTTTGGTCATTTATTTGTATTATTTTGCTATTATTTTTTTTCACATGTAGTTACTGATGAAGGTCCGTGTGTTGGACCGAAACTTTTATTTGGTACTACAAATAAATATTTTCACCTTGAGCATCAAGTTGAGTGCTAGGTTCTTTTTGTATATTGCACTAAGGTGTGGGAACCTACCTTAGCACCATCCCTTCAGTAGTGCACACGTTTCTTCCACTACAGATATCGGCATGTCATGCCCTCCTAAAATCAAGAAAGGCTGGAGTAAAAATCTAAACTCACTCTACCAACACCCAGATGTCTTGACAAAAAAAAATTAAAAAAGAAATATCTTTAGGTAGAATGGCAGTGGGTCCATTCAGAACACTTTCCTTAGAAGATGTAGTGGTACCCCCATTGGGAGTTGTGCCAAAAAATGAACCCAATACATTCAGACTAATCCACCATTTGTTATATCCAAGGGGCAGGTCAGTAAACGAGAACATCGACGCGGAACCAAGTACAGTACTATGTACTGTACCTCCTGTGATGAGGCAATTAGGCGGGTCAAGAAGTTGGTAAGGGGCACCCTAATGGCCAAAACAGACATTGAGGGGGCGTTCCGGTTACTACCTGTGTCTTTGAATAGTGTCCTCCCATTGGGCTGCTTCTGTGAAGGAGCATACTACATAGATCGCTGTTTGCCCATGGGGTGCTCCATATCCTGCTCACTATTTGAGGTGTTTAGTTGCTTCCTCGAATGTGTCGTCATGGACATTTGTAAGGCGGCACATATTATCCATTACCTCGACGACTTCTTATGCCTGGGCCCAAAAGATTTGCCACAGTGTGAAAACACGCGATAGTCCACCTGTGAGAAGGAGAGAGCTGGAGGGAGAGTGGACACCCCAGAGCCGAGGGGTTAGATTGAGAAAGAAAGAAGGCGATGTAGCAAAAATTGCTACTAGGCCCAAAAGGATTTCCTGGGCCAGATGCCGTTATAAAATAGTACTTAGGTAAACAGGCGGTGTAGCTTGCTTCATGGGTGGGGTACGCTGCTGAGTTGCACCAAATTCTACTAGGCCCAAAAGGATTTCCTGTGCTAGATGCCATTACAAAATAGTAGTTAGGTAAACAGGTGGTGTAGATTGCTTCATGGGTGAAGTACACTGCTGAGTAGCACCAAATTGTATGCTGCTGAGTTGCAGAAATTGCTACTAGGCCCAAAAGAATTTCCTGGGCCAGATGCCATTAAAAAATAGTACTTGGTAATTGCTACTAGGTCCAAAAGTATTTCCTGGGCCAGATGCCATTAAAAAATAGTACTTCGTTAAACAGGCGGTGTAGCCTGCTTCATGGGTGGGGTACGCTGCTGAGTAGCAGAAATTGCTACTAGGCCCAAAAGAATTTCCTGGGCCAGATGCTGTTAAAAAATAGTACTTAGGTAAACAGGCAGTGTAGCTTGCTTCATGGGTGGGGTATGCTGCTGAGTAGCACTAAATTCTACTAGGCCCAAAAGGATTTCCTGGGCCAGATGCCGTTAAAAATAGTACTTAGGTAAACAGGCGGTGGGTGGCTGGGCTACTCTGCTGACTAGCAGACACTGAAGCTTTGGAGCAGACCTCTGAATCCCAGGCCATAGTATGAATAAACAACTCTGTAGACGACCCCACCCACCTGGAATTGACGATGGCAACGTCATGTAAAACTCAGCAAGGGGACTAAATAAAGAGTCTCCATTTTTTCCAAAAATCGGCCACAGACAACACTTAAGTGGCATCAATTTCGCCAGAGTTTTTTTAAAACAGTTGGTGAGGTGCTTTTCAGAAATCATCAAACTTGTAGTCTCCCCAAGATGACACATGGGTGGAAAAGTCCTTGCGGATTCAGGATTTGTTCATCTTGATGAACGTTAGTCTGTCTACATTGTCACTGGACAGCCGCGTGCGCTTATCTGTCAGCACACCACCAGCAGCGCTGAACACACGTTCAGAGAGAACGCTGGCTGCGGGGCACAACAAGATCTCCAAGGCGTGAACGGTGAGCTCAGGCCATTTTTCAAGACTGGGAGCCCAAAATGAGCAAGGGTCCAGTTCCACAGTCATGGCATCGATGTTAACTTGGAGATACTCTTGTACCATCCTCTCTAGGCGTTGGCTGTGCATCAGACTTCTTGTCTCCTGTGGCCTTTGCAAAGGATGGTCTAAAAAATCTTGAAATGATTGGATAAAATTGCTATTACCACCAGATACGATGTTACTGTTACGGTTTGAGTGATGACTCGATAGTCTCATGGTTGGCAAGTTAGAACTCAGAGATTCACTTCGTGCACCACTGGTGTTTTGTGGAAAAGCAGATGTTAGATTCTGTAACAGTCTCTGCTGATACTCCTGCATGCGGGAATCCCTTTCTATGGCCGGAATTATTTCACCAAATTTGCTTTTGTACCCGGGATCTAAGAGTGTGGCAACCCAGTAGTCGGCATTACTTCGGATTCTGACAATCCGAGGGACATGTTGCAGGTAGTGCAGCAAGAAGGCACTCATGTGTCTTGCGCATCCAGGACAAAGACTTGGCTTTGTTGTCTTGGTGGTGGCGAGGTGAGAATCATGCTTCCTTTGTCTGCCCTCTCCCCCAACCTAGCACAACAGAAATTTGATCAAGGTCTCCCTCATCTGATGAGTCTTCCATGCCCAGCGCCAGTTTGTCCTCCACTTCTTCCTCACCTCCTGCACCTTCCTCAACAGTTTGGCTGCTACCATGCACCCTCGGTAATCCCTATCCCCGGCCTCCAATGCCAGCCGCCTTGAGGCTGCCAACTTTCTTGACCTTGGAGATATGATCCCGTCTGCATACGACTCCTCCTGTTCCTCCTCCTCCTCCGGAGTGCACCACCTGACTCCGAACACTGTATAAGGTGTGCTCCAGCATGTAAATCACCGGAATGGTCATGCTGATAATGGTATCGTCAGCACTAAACATCTTCGCTACTATTTCAAAACTGTGCAGAAGGGTGCGTAGGTCCCTGATCTGAGACCACTCCTGCAGCGTGATTTGCCCCACCTCTTGATCTCATTGGCCCAGGCTATACGTCATAACATATTGCAACAGGGCTCGTCGATGCTGCCACAGTCATTGCAACATGTGCAGAGTTGAATTCCACCGTGTCGGCACATCGCATTTCAGCCAGTGAACTGGCAGGCCCAACATCTTCTGTAGAGATGCAAGTCGTCGAGCTGCGGGAAGCAAACGGCAGAAGTGAGCACACAGCGACCATTCCCTCTGCAGAAGCCCATCTAGTCTGGGATAGTGGGATAAAAATTGCTGGACAACCAGGTTCAAAGCGTGAGCCATACAAGGCATGTGTGGGACACTGCCCCGGCGAAAGGCCGCACCCAGGTTTGCAGCATTGTCGCACATAGCCTTCCCTGGCTGCAGGATGAGTGGAGACAACCATTGATGGAACTCGGTCTCCAGAGCTGACCACAACTCCTCAGCTGTGTGACTCACATTTCCCAGAAATTTCAACGTAAGCACCGCCTGATGCCGTTGAGGCCTGGTGACAGGTGATAGTGAGGAGGTGTGCAGGATTCCTTCTGCGCAGTTACAACATGGGTGGCATTACCAGACAGGTTTTGGGTGCAGGTGGAGGACCGAGAGGAGGTTAAGAAGGCAGAAGCAGTGGAGGAACTTCTAGATACAGAGGATTGACGAGCAACTCGTGGGGACGGCAAGACTCGGACAGCAGCCCCTTCTCCTGATGTCGCCGTAGTTACCCAGTGCCCAGTCACCGACATGTAACGCCCCTGTCCATGTCTACTCGTCCAAGTGTCTGTGATGAAGTGCACCCTGTCACACACAGAGTTTCTCAAGAAAGCAGTGATGTTGTGTGCGACATGCTGGAGTAGCGCAGGCACAGCTTTCTTTGAGAAGTAGTGGTGACTGGGCATCTGGTACTAAGGCACTGCAACAGACATAAGGTCTCGAAAATCCTCTGTGTCCAACAGGCGGAAAGGCAGCATTTCTGTAGCCAATAGCTTGCAGATGGAGAAATTTAACCTCTTAGCTTTGTCATGGCTAGGAGGAAATGGTCTTTTACTTGTCCACATCTGAGAGACTGAGGGCTGGCTGCCGTGCTTAGATGGAGTTGATTAGGGTGTCCCCGGCAAACTGCTGGTCTGTGAGGAAGGTGCAGGCGGAGATGTTATGTTGCCTTGATCAAATTGTGGTGCCGATGTCGGAGAGCGCTCAACACCAGCATGTGTTTCCACGTGCAAATGTCCTGATGACCTGCCAATCACACTGGCTGTTGCGGGTAAAGAGGTGGAAGGTCTGCATCCAAAACCATGTGCGACTGCTGTCCCCACAGTCACAGAGGATGAAGAGGATGTGGATGCACTTGATGGGGCAGAAGGTGGTTGACCCGGCCCACTAGGCCGCATTGTAGCACAGTGAGCTTCCCACTGCAACTTATGCCTCATATCCATGTGATGGTTCATGCATGAAGTACTCAAGCTAGTGATTTTTTGGCCTCTACTGAGATTTTGTTGACAAATCTTACAGACAACATGACATTGGTCATCCTTTGCAATGTCAAAAAATGCCCAGGCTATGCAAGGCTTAGAGCCTGTGCGACCTGAAGAGCCACCACGACTTCTGGTCTGAGGCACAGTTGGGGTTGAGGATGCAGTTGTTGACGTACTTCCAGTACTCCGTCTCTGTCCAGGAAGGCGCACCGTTACCTCATCGTCAGACTCATCACTAGCATCCTCCTCCACCTCCTATGCTGACCTCATAAACTGGTGGACTGGGGGTTGACAGTAAGTGGGGTCTACAAACTCGTCATCATCATCCTGTATGTTCTCATGCCCATCATTCTCAGAGCCAACCTCTTCCTGCCCCGACCGAAAAGTCAAGTTTTCGTTCCAATTAGGTATCTCAGTCTCTTCATCATCTTCCTCATAGTCTCCACCAACAAGAGTTACAGTTTGGGAACGAGGGTCTACATTATAAAAAAACGTAGGCTAAATGCAGTTCAAAATTGGTAACAGGAGTACACAGGCGGCATTGCTTTGTTCAGTTGAGGAGGACAACTGTAATGAGTAGTGTAGAGCATTCCGATACCGCAAGTATCCGATACTTTTGTCATATCGGGTATCGGTATCGGATCAATAGGGATGTGTAAAATAAAGAATTAAAATAAAAAATATTGATATGCTCACCTCTCCGGCGGCCCCTGGACATCATGCTGCTAACCGGGAGGCTTCTTTGTTTAAAATGCGCGCCTTTATGACCTGCGAATGACGTCCCGGCTTCTGATTGGTCGTGTGCCGCCCATGTGACCGCCACACGACCAATCAGAAGCCGTGACGTCATTCGCAGGTCCTAAAGGCGCGCATTTTAAACAAAGAAGCCTCCCGGTTAGCAGCGTGATGTCCAGGGGCCGCCGGAGAGGTGAGCATATCAATATTTTTTATTTTAATTCTTTATTTTACACATATCTATGGATCCCAGGGCCTGAAGGAGAGTTTCCTCTCCTTCAGACCCTGGGAACCATGAGAATACTTTCTGATACTTGATGTCCCATTGACTTGTATTGGTATCGGATATCGGTATCGGCGATATCCGATATTTTTCCGGTATCGGCCGATACTATCCGATACCGATACTTTCAAGTATCGGAGGGTATCACTCAACACTAGTAATGAGTGACTGACAACCAGACAGAGGTAGTAGGCCCAAATGATAAAGTAGGCTAATTGCAGTTCAAAATTGGTAACAGGAGTACACAGGCGGCATTGCTTTGTTCAGTGGAGGAGGACAACTGTAATAAGTGGCGCAGAGAGACTTAGTAGGCCCAAAATAAGAAAGTAGGCTAAATGCAGTTCAAAATTGGTAACAGGAGAACACAGGCGGCATTGCTTTGCTCAGTGGAGGAGGACAACTGTAATGAGTGGCGCAGACAGACTTAGTAGACCCAAAATGAAAAAGTAGGCTAAATGCAGTTCAAAATTGGTAACAGGAGTACACAGGCGGCATTGCTTCGCTCAGTGGAGGAGGACAACTGTAATGAGTGGCGCACAGCCAGACACAGGTGGTAGGCTCAAATGATAAAGTAGGCTAAATGCAGTTCAAAATTGGTAACAGGAGTATACAGGCGGCATAGCTTTGTTCAGTGGAGGACAACTGTAATGAGTGGCGCAGAGACTTAGAGGGCCCAAAATAAAAAAGTAGGCTAAATGCAGTTCAAAATTGGTAACAGGCGTACACAGGCGGTATTGCTTTGTTCAGTAGAGGAGGACAACTGTAATGAGTGGCTGACAGCCAGACACAGGTAGTAGGCCCAAATGATAAAGTAGGCTAAATGCAGTTCAAAATTGGTAACAGGAGTGCACAGGCGGCATAGCTTTGTTCAGTGGAGGACAACTGTAATGAGTGGTGCAGACAGACTTAGTAGGCCCAAAATAAAAAAGAAGGCTAAATGCAGTTCAAAATTGGTAACAGGAGTACACAGGCGGCATTGCTTTGTTCAGTGGAGGAGTACAACTGTAATGAGTGGCTGACAGCCTTACACAGGTAGTAGGCCCAAATGATAAAGTAGGCTAAATGCAGTTCAAAATTGGTAACAAGAGTACACAAGTGGCATAGCTTTGTTCAGTGGAGGACAACTGTAATGAGTGGCGCAGACAGACTTAGTAGGCATAAAATAAAAAAGTAGGCTAAATGCAGTTCAAAATTGGTAACAGGAGTACACAGGCGGCATTGCTTTGTTCAGTGGAGGAGGACATCTGTAATGAGTGGCGCAGAGAGACTTAGTAGGCCCAAAATAAAAAAGTAGGATAAATGCAGTTCAAAATTGGTAACAAGAGTATGCAGGCGGCATTGCTTTGTTCAGTGGAGGACAACTGTAATGAGTGGCGCAGACAGACTTAGTAAACCCAAACTAAAAAAGTAGGATAAATGCAGTTCAAAATTGGTAACAGGAGTACACAGGCGGCATTGCTTTGTTCAGTGGAGGACAACTGTAATGAGAGGCAGACACAGTTGGTAGACCCAAAAAAGTAAGTAGGCTAAAATGCAGTTCAAAATTGATAACAGGACTAAACTGGCGGCATTGCTTTATTCAGTGGAGGACAACTGTAAAGAGTGGCTGACACAGTTAGTAGGCCCAAATAATAAAGTGGGCTAAATGTCTGCCAAAAAATTGTTCATAAATAAACAGGTGGCATAGCTAGGTACAGGGGTGGGCTCCTCTGCTGAGGAGCAGACAGTTGTAGTTGGCGCAAAATATTAACTGGTCTAAATGGAGGCCAGGGCCCCTGTATATTTCAACTATCATTTCAACAAATTTGTATTGGCAGTGCCATTGAAGGATTTAACCCCACAGACTACACAGTGGTGGAGCAAGGAGTGGTAAGTATTGCACGTGGTAGAGCACTGTTCGAGCTGGGGGGGGACACTCTCTCGTGGGCGGTGGTAAGGGCACAGGGCCCCTTATATTACGAAGGTGTGTCTGACATTGGTTGTGCATCACCACCATCAGAGACACTTCATTGTACTATGAGGAACCCTGTGTCAGTGCCTTCGCCCAAGAGTGGGCACACCAAACTGTCCAGGCAAATGGTACTCGCACGGGTGTTTGGGCCAAGGGGTGTCCACGGCCCTGTGTGGGGAGTCAGCCCATTTAGGGAGGTATAAAAATGGCCTTTTGTGGACATTCAGCAGCTGCAAATGGAGGAATTGGAGCAGTCAGTAAGATGAGGCCAAAACCAAGACATTTTTCAGGCAAGCTACGTGTCAGCAGGGGAAGGTGGTGCAAAATAATGGTAAATCCATGATTGGTTCATTTTAATGAAGGTTAGATCATCAACATTTTGGGTAGCCAGATGTGTCCTTTTTTTGGTCAGTATTGAACCAGCAGCACTCAAGACTCTTACTGATAGCACACCAGCAGCTGGGCAAGCGAGCTCCTGTAATGCATATTCTGCCAATTCAGGCCAGGTGTCTATTTTAGATTCCCAGTAATAAAGGGGGAATGACCTGTGAGGGAGAACATCGATAAGGGAGGAAAAGTAGTTCGTAACCATACTGGACAAATGCTGTCTCCTGTAACTTTGAATCGATGCAGCAGTACCTGTCGTGTCAGCGGTCTTTGCGAAATCACTCCACAACCTGGTCATAAAACCCCTCTGTCCAACGCCACTTCGGATATGTGCACCTCTAACACCTCTGCCATGTTGCCCCCTATGGCTCGTGTGAGAACCATCACCGCCGCTGTGTGCTGGGAATGCCTGAACCAAACGGTCTACAAGAGTTGCTTGTTTGGTAGCCATTATTTGCTCAAGGTTCTCATGTGACATGTTATTTTGTAATTTTCCTTTATATCGTGGATCCAGGAGGCAGGCCAACCAGTAATCGTCATCGGTCATCATTTTGATAAAGTGGGGGTCCCTTTTTAGGATACGCAAGGCATACTCAGCCATGTGGGCCAATGTTCCAGGTGTCAATTCACTGCTTGTGCTGGGTTGAGGAGCACTTTCTTGCAAATCAATATCACTTCTGTCCCGCAAAAACCCTGTACCTGACCTTGCAACGCCACCAGTTTCTATTGCCCCCTGAGAAGCATCCTCCTCCCATAAATATTCATCCCCATCTTCCTCCTCCTCCTCTTCATCCGCCACCTCGTCCAGGAGAGTTCCCTGAGCAGACAATGGCTGACTGTCATCAAGGCTTCCCTCCTTCTCAGCTGCAGACGCCTGCTCCTTAATGAATGTCAAACTTTGCATCAGCAGACGCATTGGTGGGATGCTCATGCTTATGATGGCATTGTCTGCACTTACCAGCCGTGTGCATTCCTCAAAACACTGAAGGACTTGACAGATGTCTTGTAGCTTTGACCACTGTACACCAGACAACTCCATGTCTACCATCCAACTGCCTGCCCGTGTATGTGTATCCTCCCACAAATAAATTACAGCACGACTCTGTTCGCACAGCCTCTGAAGTTTGTGCATTGTGTAGTTCCACCTTGTTGCAACGTTGATTATTAGGCGGTGCTGGGGAAGATTCAGCGATCGCTGATGGTTCAACATACAGCTGTAGTGTACGGGCGACCGGCGGATGTGCGAGCAAAGTCTTCGCACCTTCAGGAGCAGGGCTGGTAACCCCGGATAATTTTTCAGAAAGGACTGCACAACCAGGTTCAAGGTGTGAGCCAGGCAAGGTATGTGTTTCAGTTCTGAAAGGGCTATGGCAGCCATAAAATGCCTTCCTTTATCACTGACTACCTTGCCTGCCTCAAGATGTACACTGCCCAGCCATGACTGAGTTTCTTGCTGCAAGTACTCGGCCAGTACTTCCGCGGTGTGTCTGTTGTCACCCAAACACTTCATTTCTAACAGCCTGCTGATGCTTACCACTAGCTGTTCGATAATGGGACACCTTGTGTGCAACACTGGCAGCTGCGGATGGAGTGGTCATGTGACTGCGCTCTGTGGACGAGCTTTCACTTCTGGAGGGGGAGGAGGGGTGGCGAATGCCTACAGCCAACTGTTTCGTAGACCGTGGGCTAGGCAGAACTGTCCCACTATGGCTGTCCCCTGTGGACCCTGCATCCACCACATTAACCCAGTGCGCTGTGATGGACACATAACATCCCTGGCCATGCCAACTGGTCCATGCATCTGTTGTGAGGTGCACCTTTCTACTGACTGATTGCTTCAGTGCATGGACAATGCGGTCTTTGACATGCTGGTGGAGGGCTGGGATGGCTTTTCTCGCAAAGAAGTGTCGACTGGGTAGGCCGTAGCGTGGTACTGCGTAGGCCATCAGGGCTTTGAAAGCTTTGCTTTCAACCAACCGGTAGGGCATCATCTCTAACGAGATTAGTCTAGCAATGTGGGCGTTCAAACCCTGTGTACGCGGATGAGAGGATGAGTACTTTCTTTTCCTAACGAGAGTCTCTTGTAGAGTGAGCTGGACTGGAGAGCTGCATATGGTGGAACTAGCGGTGGTGGTGGTAGACATGGCAGATTGAGAGAGGGTTGGTGATGGTATTCTTGATGTTGGCCTACATACAATGTTTCCTACCAAGAACCTTGTGATTCCCTAACTGCTTTGGCCTTGCGACAATACCTCCACATTTGCTGCTGGTGGTGTTGTAACCGGTGGGCTTACAGTGAGGGAAGCAATGTAGCGTTGCTGACTACCTTCATTTTGAGCAGGTGCACTAACGGTATGGGACGTAGGTAGTTAGGCCAGGCTTGCAGGTGCATGCTGGTTAAATGTCTAAGCATGCACGTTTTATTTAAATTTTGGAGATTCTTCCCTCTGCTAAAGGTCTTTGAGCATTTCTTACAGATAACTTTACACTGATCATTCGGATCTTGGTAAAAAAAATTGCCACACTACACTCTTCCTACTATGGAACACCTTTTCAGGCATTGCACACTGTGCTACTTTCACCGGATGGCCACACTGTCCTAAAACTGTTTTTGTTTTTGACAAACGTTTTTGGCCAGATACAGGCCTGCCAGATGAAAGCTGTTGCGATGTAGATGGCTGCTGCGGATCATCCTCCTTCGCTTCTGAGCTACTGGCAGCGGCACCCTCTTCCCCCAATGGCTGCCAATCTGGGTCAACAACTGGGTCATCTATCACCTCCTCTTCAATGTCATGTGCACCTTCTTCTGTGTCACCGTGTAAGGTGCTATAGCGTTCGGGACGGGCACCATAGTCTCATCAGGGTCAGACTCTGGCTCAGTACACTGCAAGGGCAATGTAGTGATCTGAGTCAATGGAACAGCATAATAATCTAGCTGTGGCTGTGCATCTGTGCACTTCATGTCCGATTCATCTTGTAATGGGCTGTTAACAATTTCCCTTTCTAACCCAGGCACGATATGTGTAAAGAGCTCCATGGAGTAAACTGTAGTGTCGCCTGCCACATCCTTCACTTTTGGTTTGGGTGAAGGACACAAGGAAGCGACTTGTTCCTGACTGGGAGCATCCACTGATGACTTGCTGCTTTTATATTTTGAACTTTCTGAAGAGGAGGCGAAAGAGCTAGAGGCTGAGTCAGCAAGGAAAGCCAAAACTTTTTCCTGCTGCTCTGGCTTTAAAAGTGGTTTTTCTACTCCCAGATAAGGGAGCCTTCGAGGCCTTGTGTAGCCAGACAATTATGCTGGCTCAACACCTCGAGCCTTAGGTGCTATTTTGCTTTTCCCACTACCACCAGATGCTCCACCACCACCACCATCAGTTCCAGCTGGCAACGACTGCCCACGGCCTCTTCCACCAGACGTCCTCGTTTTTGGGAAAATCTAACCAAAATAAGAACCATTATATGGTACTGTAAAACAAGGTAGAAGGTGTATATAAACTTGTTGAGAAATTAAATCTCCCTTTGTTGGGGGGGAGACTGCACCAAAACTCAGGCTCAGTGTATAACACTACACAATGTAAGTGGCAGAACGTGGCTGGCTGATATACGACAAACTAACAGAACTGACGTAGATCCACTTTGTGACAATTTAAATCTCCCTTTTTTGGGGGGTGAGACTGCACCAAAACTCAGGCCCAGTTTTTAACACTACACAATGTAAGTGGCAGATCGTGGCTGGCTGATATACGACAAACTAACAGAACTGACGTAGATCCACTTTGTGACAATTTAACTCTCCCTTTTTTGGGGGGGAGTATGCACCAAAACTCAGGCCCAGTGTATAACACTACACAATGTAAGTGGCAGAACGTGGCTGGAAGATATATGAAAAAATTACAAGGACTGTAGTACAATTTCAATCTCCCTAGAATGATCTCAGGACAAGTATGGCAGCAATAAAAAGGACTGCTGCACACAAAAGTGTTGACAAATAAACAAGATAACTGTGCAGAAAGGAGCAACAGGATTTTTGCTTTTAAAAAAGCAGTTGGTTTGCACAGCGGCGTGCAAACAGCAATGCAGCTATCAGAGAGCCTTATAAGGCAGCCTGATAATCTACAGAGCTGATGCACAAAAATATAAACTCCACTGTCCCTGCAAACAAATGGTGGTGTTGGATAGTGGAAATCGCTACAGCACAAGCAGTTTTGGGGCTTAATCTTCCCTCCCTAACTATATCCCTTTTTCTGATGCAGCTGCGGCAACCTCTCCCTATGCTACGATCAGCAGAAGTAAGATGGCGGTCGGCGTGCACGCCCCTTTATAGCCCCTGTGACGCTGCAGAAAGCAAGCCAATCACTGTCATGCCCTTCTCTAAGATGGTGGGGACTGAGACCTATGTCATCACGCTGCCCACAGTCTGCGTCCTCCTTCATTGGCTGAAAAATGGCGCTGAAAGCATCATACGAAATGCGACTTTGGCGTGAAGATCGCCGACCTCATGGCCGGATTGGGTTTCACGAAACCAAACTTTGCTGAAAATCGGGGATTTTTGAATTTGTCTGATCTGTTTCGCTCAACCCTAGTGCAGATCATTTCCTCGTCTGGATTTACAGTAGCTCTGGAGCAGACCTCTGATTCCCAGGCTATAGTATGCGTAAACAGCTCTACAGACTCAACCATGTGTGTTACCCTATGCTCAGATGGGCAGCTGGAGACTTGGAAGCTGTGAGGAAGCAAGTGCGATTGGGGTGACAACTCTGAAGACTGGAGTAGTTGTGATGTTGACGTTGACATGGAGGAGAACCCACTTGAGCAAGCACTTGATATCCGTTCAAGCACCTGCTGTTTTTGTGCCTCATCTGGAATTTTTGGCGATGCTTGTAGCGATGGTCGTAAGAAAGGGATCATATCAGAATGTCCACGAAAAGAAGTGGACATCTTACTTTGGATGGAAGATGGTCTTTCTTCTGCAGATGTTACTGTTGCTTTACCACCTACCCCACGGACACAAACTTTTTTTCCCTTTCCAATAGGCCTATTCCCCTTTCCACCAGCAGCAGGCCTTTTGCCACTCATTTTAGTGCTTAACTAATTGGCAACTCTGTATCTGTAGTTGTTGGCACAACAACCGATGGATGAAAACTGAGTAGAACTGAGGGGCCAAACTGTGGTACTAGGCCCAAAACAAGTAACTGGATTAGATGCAGTGAAAATAGAGATACACAGGCGGTATAGTTTGTTTCACAGGCAGGCGACTCTGCTGATGTGCAGACACTGCTCCTAGGCCCTAAACTATCAACTGGATTAGATGCACTGAAAATTGAGATACACAGGTGGTATAGTTTATTTCACAGGCAGGCTACTCTGCTGACGTGCAGACACTGCTCCTAGGCCCTAAACTATCAACTGGATTAGATGCAGTGAAAATTGAGATACACAGGTGGTATAGTTTGTTTCACAGGCGGGCTACTCTGCTGACGTGCAGACACTGCTCCTAGGCCCTAAACTATCAACTAGATTAGATGCAGTGAAAATTGAGATACACAGGCGGTATAGTGTTTCTCAGGCGGGCTACTCTGCTGACGTGCAGACACTGCTCCTAGGCCCTAAACTATCAACTGGATTAGATGCAGTGAAAATTGAGATACACAGGCGGTGTAGCTAGCTTCACAGGCGGGCTACTCAGATGACTATCAGACAATGCTACTAGCCCAAAAGGATTGGCTGAGCTAGAACACACCAAATGCTGTGACAAACACTGGCACAGACCTGCCTGGCAATCAGTGCTATGAACTGCTGTAACCTACCCTGAAAAGGGCTGATATTACAACTAATCCCGACTCCCTAAACCTATCTCTCTGACAATTCGCTCCAAAAAAACACTATTAGTCTGTATAGCACCCACAGCAGCAGCGGTGCCGTCTAACACTAAGCTGCAGCAGTGAGGAAATGGTGGCGATGGGGCAAATGGCTGGTTCTTATAGGGCAAGGACATGTGACATACACAGCCAATGACACATGCCCTTGCTTGTGTGCATCAAATGCACATTGCTGTGTGTGTGCGCACTGCTGATAGGCTGAGAGACTGCACCGCCCCGCTGTAAATGCGGGGAAAAAAAATGGAGATCGGCATTATTTCAGCACAGATCTATCCCCCGCCCCCCGCCCACTATACACTGAAATAGTCTATTAACAATGATAAACAGTTTTAATGTGCAAATCAAGCGAGGCTTTTGCTGAACGAACAGTTATCGAACAGAAACTCAAAGAG
Organism: Ranitomeya imitator; assembly: GCF_032444005.1. NCBI lineage: Eukaryota > Metazoa > Chordata > Amphibia > Anura > Dendrobatidae > Ranitomeya > Ranitomeya imitator. The sequence continues at coordinate 628,913,959 of NC_091284.1, forward strand.
CCGAATTTTAAGCAAATTGTTCGGGTTCATCGAACGACTCGAACACCGCCCGGAACAGCTCGAATTTGAAATTGGCGAACAATTCTACTTGAACACCGCTCATCTCTAATTATATAATAAACGTAGACAACATTCTTTTTCTGTGTTTTATTGCATTCAATATTTGTAAAAAAATACATTTCACAATGGCATAGGACTTACTTCCATAATAATGGTAATAGTGCTGCAATATTTGAATGGAACATTTTTGTAATAAATTGAGCTTCAGAATTTCTGCTTCTTATTCTGTGCAAATATCCAATGCTTTATTATATTCGAATTTATGAAAAGTATTCTGCCAAACTATGTTTAATAAAAAAAAGGATTCATATTTTTATCAGCAACTTGAGGCTGAAAAGCAATGCTGGTGTGAATTCCGGAGACTTCCTGAATATACAATTGGAAAACTTCCCAGATGACACATCTTGTCCTTCAATTAACATCTCTAAAGACGAAACAAAACAAGAAGCTGCAGACTTTGAATGAGAAAGATAGCATCTCTTTCTCTTGTTCAATTTTTGTGCATCTGCTGCTTCACAGACAGGCAGAACAGGTTTCTACATCTTCTTTGCTATTATTCAGTTGTGTTTTTCCAAAGTAAAACTTCACCTATGAAATCTTATCCAAATGTTAATGAAGGAAATGTTGCAAAACATATCTTAAAGGTAAAGCAAGGCACAATTATTTTGTGATAAATATTTGCTATACATCCACACAAACAGAAATCAGGATCTCATAAAACAGAACGTGTATGTCCATCTATTCATATTTTGCCCAAATATAATACAGCCAAAGTGGTACTGGCATTATTAATTAGGACAAACCCAATTGCAGTTGATGGCGAGCCAATTAGCGTTAGATTTGATACTTGATTCAGTGGTGCAACTAGTCGGCCATATAGCTTTTGCTGCACAGCTTTGTATCAGTTGCTATCAGTGACTATCCTATCCACTCTCTTAAAATGGGATTTGGGTATGGAATTTTTGGTAGCCTTCCTCCAGAGCTCTCTCACTCACTGGTGGTATGGTCACATGACGGACCTGGGCAATAAGGTAACACATTAGGAGACAAGGCTGTTCTCAGCAGTACTCCTACAACCCCTTCACATTATTTCTTTGCCTTATTTTTAGCATCATCCCCCTTGCAAGTTTTCTGCCATGTATTTGAGTGCTGTTTATCTCTTACCACGTCACAGCCCCACAGGGTCACATTAGCTTTCCCCCTCCTGGGCGTCCCTACTGAAGGGTAGGCTTGCTATATGACTTTCTGAGGCCCTCAGGTAACATAACTGGAGATCAGGCTGTTTCAGCCTACTCTAAGTATCTTCATTTTTACTATATCTTTCTGCCTTATTTGCAGCGCCATTCCTGTCGCAAGTCCTTTGCATATCCAAGTAGCGCTGTTCCTCTCGTGGTATGTGAATAGCCCCACCAGGTCCAGGTATACTATTAACTAAGCTCATGTAAGGTGTTTCATATATGTTTCTTGATTTCCTTACCCTTTCAATTCCTACAGTTGGCATTACCGTCACCAGACCGCATACAGCCGCCTTTATTCCCATAATTTCATATGACATCCAGGTATCTACCGCTCATAATTATTTTTACAACTACCTTAAGGTCACTAGTCACAGCATCACTGCCATTAACCCTTTCCTACTAAGATTATTTTAGGGAGGTTATTTTTCCTACAGCACAAAACTGGTAATTTCTCTTACAGCACAAATCTGTGGATTCACTTTCTTCAACCGGGATATTATAACAAAGTATTTCTTTTCTAGGTACTTCCATGCTTCCACACCTAGTTCACATTAATTTATTACCCCTGGTTGGCGAGAAACTACTATATCCTTTTTCCAATATCTGAGAGTTCCACAGTCTTGAAACAATAGTCTTTTATGATCTACAAAATTTGACTCTCTTACCAAAATTGACAAAATAATAAGTGCTTTGTGGGAACATGTACACAAAGCAAACTTGAGCAGTAGTCCACAGTAATGATGTGGTGTATACAGTTATCAAATTGGCTGCTGAAACAAATGTTCAAAAACAGACATGCACAGTTAAATTTCTTTATTTTTTTGGCATAGTATTTTTTTTTTTGCTGTGACATGTACATGTAAGTCTGACCAGTGAAAGAGTGTGCAAAAAATTGACATGGTATGCACAATTTGTGAAATACACTGTCTCAGTTAAATGTCTAGACTTAGGGGAATTTCCTGTTGTGTGTTGAAAAACAATTATCTCCCCTTTCACAAAAAGGATTTTGAAGAAAATGCAAAACATCAGTACAGTCGCTTTGTGAAGAGCAAACTTTGATTTTTGTGCAAACAATATTGTGCTGGCTAGCTATTGATTTGCATTGCTTTAAGAATGAAGAAAAAAATGTGCAATTCAAATGCAGGAGGACTAAAGTCAGCTAAACTATTTTGCTGATCAAAATCACACTGGCAGTGATGCTGATAGATTTCCTACCTCTTCCAAACCCTATCAACTGAAGCTTGGTAGTACTTATGGACTATGAGACTCATTTTGTTCAGTGATGCAGTTGTACAACATATTCCTGTCTGGAGTATTTTTCAATGCCTTACTACTTTCTCTCACTTTCTCTATTGCTAAACGTCCTCTCACTATCCTCCATTACCCTAAAATGGCTGCTGTATTCCCTGACTCAGCTTTTATGCAAGCACCAATCCTTCCTGCTTGGCTGCACTATACCATGTGATAGCTGCAAGGCTTTATAGGAAAGCACACCTGCGATCATGTAATTGTTTTGTGGCTGATTCAATCTTCTGCAATGAGTAAAATAGCATTTTAAGATGATTTGCTTAAATCAAATTTAACATTGTTCAAATTAAATGGGACCTATAAATTAAAAAAAGACACAAATTCAATTCAAATCAATTTGTTTATCTCTAGTTGCAGGCTTTCTTTTTTTCTATGTATTTATATTCATAATGTATATAATTTCATGACAATCATTTATTAGAGGCACAAACAAATGCTACAATATGTTTATCTACCACTTGCAGCAAGTAACTTTTATAAATAAGTCTGCATTCAGCCATCATGTTTAAAAGCCAACATTGTTCTAAAACATTTATTCCTTCCGTTTTAATTTAGTTTTTCTATTAAGGTCACATGGCCCCAACAAGAGTGCGCTATCTAATTATTTGTCTATGATTTCTTTTCTTTCTGAATAAGTGTAACCTGACAACACAAACTTGCTCCAAAAAACTAGAATTTTCCTTACAAGTACAAATAATTGCATTTATCCTTCACTTACCTCCATCTTGACAAATGTCACATTGCGTTTTAAGTTCTACATTATTGATATGTGTTATTGTTATGTGCATTCAGTCCTACTACTACTGAAAGTCTTCATATTATTTATCTCCCCATTATCATTTGGAACTAAATGTAAATTTATACACAAAAACTAATACCGGTATAACAGGATAAACTTCAATTTTTTCAGGGAAAAAAAGTTTACTTTTCTGCTATTGACAAGCACATATTTTAACTTCAAGCTGTTTTTAGTTGTCCAGATACTTAATAATTTGCACGTTAATTTTTATTATTTACTTTTAATTGCATAAACAAAATGAAAAGGTTACATATGCACTCTTATATAATCTAATTTCCAATCTGCTTGAATTATTCTGAGGCAAAAAAAAAAACCATTGTAAAATTAAAATGTACCGAGATTCCATTTTTTTTCATATTTTATTAATTTTTTCAAATTTGCAAACTTCTTGCAAACATTTGATGTGTTTGCATTCCATTTTTTTGGTTCATATAGAAGGTATACCAATTATAGTTTATAAACGTTTTCACATGTAGTCCACAAAAAATAATTTGCGAACCAATCTAAGGCCGGTTTCACACGTCAGTGGCTCCGATACATGAAGTGACAGTCTCCTCACGTACGGGAGACACTGACTCACGTAGACACATTAAAATCAATGTGTCTCTGCACATGTCAGTGTGTTTTCATGGACCGTGTGTCCGTTTGAAAAACACGGAGACATGTCAGTGTTCGTGGGAGCGCACGTATTACACGGACCCATTAAAGTCAATGGGTCCGTGTAAAACACGTACCGCACACGGATGCCGCCCATTACAGTGATGAATATGCGGCTCCACCTAGCAGGGTGGAGCCGCATATTCATCACTGTAATGGGCGGCACCACGTGACCGCTCATACAGGAGAAGCTGCGGCGAGGAGAGGAAGCAGCGAGGGAGCCGGGTAAGTATTTTATTAACAGCGGGGGGGGGAGGGGGCGCACAGGGGGTGGGAGGGGGTTGGGGACAGGGATCTTTTTTTAAACACCAAAAAAAAAAAAAAAAAAGATCTTTCATATCTTCTCTCTAGTGAACGCTGCTGGAGAGAAGAAATGAATGGCGGCTTCAGCACCAGATGCAGGGGGCAGCGCTTAACTGTAGCGCTGTCTCCTGCACGGTGTGTGTGGTACCCAGTCGGCACACAGGCGGCACACGGATGCCGCACGTGTGCCACACTGATGTGCTACATGAGCACACGGACACGGATAATTCCGGTACCAATTTTTCCGGTACCGGAATTATCTGGACGTGTGGGACAGGCCTAACTCATGTTGGTGAATGGGTCTGTGATATAATGGACAGCACACAGATGCCATCCATACTGCATCAATATGCCACTTGTTACAAACACAAATTTAAAAAAAAACAGGCCACATATTTGGCAGTGTGATATTTCCGTGACAGCCCTCATATATCTGCGTGCTCCAAGTTCGGGCATTTTAGGCCATTAGTCCATTTTTTTCCTGTCTGTGACTCTACTTATATACAGCGCTATTTTGCATGTAAAAATTCTACAAATCCCCAAATAAAATAAAGACAGTCTGTTATCTCAGACTGAGGCCTGTTTTATCTGTGGTGGAAAAATCGTAGCTTGACAGGCATAAGTTTCATTGTTCTGTCTGCTAGCCTTGCTCTTTTTTTATGATATAAAACCCTAAAAAAAAGTTAATACAGTCTGTTATGTCAGGCTGAGTTCTGTTGCATCTGGTTTTCTGGTTTAGAAAAATCGTGTTTCAGCAGGCATATGTAGCATAGTTATATCTGCTAGCCTTGGTCATTTTTTTTTGGTTTACATTCTCCAAAAAGAAAAAAAGACATTAATACAGTCTGTTAAGTCAGACTGAATTCTGGTGTATCTGTTTTTGAAAAATCAAATTTCCGTAGTAGCATAGTTCTGTGTGGTAGACTTGTGCCACTCTTTTTTGTTTTAAATTCACCAAAAAAGCAAGAAAGGCTTCATAAATCTGCGTACTCCAAGTTGGTGCATTGTGTGCTGGTTTTTCACTGTTTTTTTCAGTTTTTGCTGTCTGTGACTCTACTTATATACAGCACTATTTTGCATTTAAAAAAATACAGGCCACATATTTGGCAGTGTGTTATTTCCATGACAGGCCTCATATATCTACGTGCTGCAAGTTTCTACAAAACCCCCCAACAAATTTAAGACAGTCTGTTTTGTCAGACTAAGGCCTGTTGTATCTGTGGTTGATAAATCGTAGCTTGACAGGCATAAGTTTTATAGTTCTGTCTGCTAGCCTTGTTCTTTTTTTAAATTATACAAATCCCTAAAAAAAGTTAATACAGTGTGTTATGTCAGGCTGAGATCTGTTGTATTTGGTTTCAAAAAACCATATTTCAGAAGGCATACGTAGCATAGTTCTGTGTGCTAGTCTTGTGCCAGTAAAAGCCCCCAAAAATGTAATACAGTCTGTTATGTCAGGCTGAGGCCTGGTGTTTGTGCTTAAAAAATCGCAGCTTTGCAGGCTGATGGAATATCATTTAGCTCCAAATAAATACATTTGTGTTCAGCTTTTGAAATAGTGCAGTAGTCCATTTAAAATGGGCAAGGCAAGGGATGGGGAAGTGGACATGATGCTGATGGTGCATGCAGAGGACGAGGCCGTGGCCAAGGTGAAAGTGGGCCACAACAAAGACCCACATCTTCTCACTCGACCTTCCTGTCCCAGTTTCTAGGAGACTGCAGCACACCACTATTGAAGCCAGAGCAGTGTGAAACTGTTGTTGATTGGATAGCGGATAATGCTTCCAGTCACTTAGCCACCACCACCATATCTTCCACACGGTCAAGTCTGAGTAGCCGTGAGTGTGGCATGGATATTCCTCACCTTGATCCTCCTTCATGCCACCATGCCGAGTGCCCTGAGACAACTGATCCCACACTTGGACACTCTGAAGAGCTGTTCAGTTTTCCATTTCAAGATTCTGGACTCTCGGCCGGTCAACTTAAAGTGGGGACAGATGAAATCGCATGTATAGTTGCCCAAAGCTTTGACCAGCCCCGGTCACACAAAGGCGATGGTGGGAAAGTGTCACAAGAGGTGGACTCTGATGAGACACAATTTCCAGAAAGTCAGGAAGAGGAGCAGGGTGCGGATGTGGAAGACAAAATGGTGGATGACATAGTGAATGTAAAAATTATATTATAAGGTAAAGGGAGAAAAAATCAAGTGTGCAACATATAATCCCTTAAAAAATAAACTTTTAATGAAAATTGGTTAAAAAATACCTTCCCAGCGCAGAAATAACAATAAATATATTTTAAGATATAGGTCTTATTACAATAACCTGTCAATTCCCTACACTTGCCTGCTATCCCTTACTAGCAGTGGGGGTTGGCACCCTATTAGGCATGATTGTTTGGCGCCCCCACTCCGCGACGGCTGTCCATGACTAGCCCTAGTACATACTGTTATGCTAAAGGTTGGAAAACAATGAGCAATAAAAGAAATGAAGGGATAGAACTCATCAATTTACAGAGAACAGGTTATCTAAAGTGTTGTGCACCTTCATATAATCTCCTTGCAATAGTCAGGTTAGGTTAACAAACATGTCCTGTTAAGACCATATAAATTGGATGTATAATTTTTTACACTTAGATAGAACTACCACAAAAAATCAATATGAGTGTCTTGGACTAATGAGGAATCACTGATTGAATAAAGATAATAGTCCCTTCACAATTTTAACAGGACTTGTGAACACGATCTGAGGGGCCACACAGCTGATTAGACAGCATGGTTAACGAAGAACAATTAACCACAATAGGTCACATAAAAACACATTGATACATAATTAGTGGTCATTGATAAGTAGTTGAAAAAAAGCCTAGCTGGGTATTATCACAGAAAACTTCCAGCCTCGACGCGTTTCCCCGTTCATGCGGTTCATCAGGAGGCGCAATTTGGAACCAGAACTCCATAGATCTGAGGTGCCACTATGAAGAGACAGACATAATGACTGACCCAACCTGGCAGGAGGAAAAGAAGAGCGAGGACAGCAGCACAAACGCAGACAGAGGAATATCCCTCTAACAGGCAGGAAGAAGCAGTGTGGTGGCCACAGACAGAAGGCGTGCATCCGTTCCCCATAACACCAACATGAGTGAAGTTGCCATTCCAACTGTTAGATCTTCCCGAGTCTGGTTATTTTTAAAGACTCTGCCAATAACCCCAAACAGGCCATTTGCAGCACCTGCCATGCCCTCATCAGCAGGGGTAGCAAATCAACCAGCTTGACCACCACCAGCATGATCAGGCACATGGCAGCAAGCCTCCCGAATTTGTGGGCTGAAACCCATGCTCCAGGAACACTGACTGCAGGTAACACCACTGCTTCTTCCACTGTTTTGCATTGAAGGCGAAGCCAATCCCCAGTCCAACATGCATGTGAAGATGCCTCTAGCCCTGCACCAGTTGTTGCCCACAGTCAAGCAGCACCATCATCAAGCCGGTCCACATCTTTGTCCTAGCACAGCCTTCAGTTGTCTATACCCATCTTTGAAACGCAAGCGGAAATACCCAGCCAACGCCGAACAGGCCACAGTCCTAAATTCTTACATTTCTCATATGATTGCGCTTGAAATGTTGCCTTTTAGGCTTGTTGAGATGGAAGCTTTCCGCAATCTGATGGTGGCAGCCGTCCCAAGGTACTCGATCCCCGTCGCCACTATTTCTCCCGGTGTGCCGTACCAGTATTACACCAGCATGTGACCCACAATGTTACCTGTGCCCTCAGCAAAGCTGTTACAGGGAAAGTCCACCTAACCACGGACACGTGGACAAGTACTTGTGGGCAGGGACTTTACATCTCACTGATGGCACACTGGGTTAACATAGTTGGGGGGAGCTGGGACCCAGTCGGACCTTGGGATGGAACACATCCTCCCCATGCCGAGAATTACTGGCTCTATGTCAAACAGGGTTGCCCCCACAGTCTACAGCTCTGCACCACCTCCTCCATCTCTGAAATCAACACATCAGTCAGAAGCTGGAAGTACTGCAGCACTGCCTCAGCCAAGTAGCAACAGGCTGTGGTGAAGCTCATCTGCATTGGTAACAAATCAATAGATCACAATGGCGCTGAACACGTGTGTCTAAAGGTACAGCAGCAGGCAAACCGGCTAGTTTGGTGTGTAAAACTGCCAAAGAGTGCAAAATCAATAATGTAAAAGGTTGCCGCGCTGAGGGGCACTTACAAATCAGCGTGTAGTCCTGTGCTGGAAAAGTCCACTTGTGTAGCGGTTTCTTCCCCACTATCCGATGATGTTAGCACTGGGAGCGTCCTCCCTAAGGTTGCCATTCCCCGTTAGAATCCACCACTGGTGCACAGCGGTAGGCTCGGCCGATGACGCCGCTATCAGAGTAGCGTGGTGAGCGGGGGGCATGGTCAAGCGTTGACGTCACCTTTCCGTGTAAGACGGACATGTGTAGGGGCCAATCCTGACACATTTCGAGGGAAACGTCCCTCTTCCTCAAGGTATCGCACCTGCACTGCCGCTGTGGCTTTATACTTCTCCATGCCTCCGCAACCTTACATTCTAATAACAAGTGGTGCACTATGCTGATCGACTTTACCTATCCCAGCCAGTATAAAAACTTAGCTGTTGCTTCCAAATACTACTCTGTTGGTATACATAAAGAACCCAAATATAACATAAGAATATGTGTCTACATGAAACCATGTGCCTCATCAGTGTCTGCATAAAGTAAATAAGAGCTACTGCCCTTTCTGCCTGATGATAAAAAATTATGATAAATGAACATTAAATAAAACTACTTCTACATTTAAAATTCAATCTTTAATTACATTTTTTGGTAAAACTTAAAGAGTATATAAAAATCTTTTTTTTTTAAATATATAGAAAATATATATATAAATATACTGTATATATATGAATGTATATAAGTGGCATCATAAAAATATTTGTAAAAAAAAGTATATACTTTATCCAATAAAACCACCTCACTGCCATAAATCCTCCACTGAGGTGTGTTTAAAATATGCCTAAAAGGTGTGTCAAAAAAAGGGTTTAGACATATATCTCTTGCACACAACGTGAATCTTTAGAGGGCATACAGTTCAATTTTATGATTGAGTCCCTTGGGGACCAAGCTGTCTAATGTAAAAATCCATTTGGATTCAATACGGGACATGCTTTTAATATAATCTCCCCCTCTTGGGTTTTTTGGGACCGTTTGAATACCTCAAAAAGAAATGCCATAAATTGAGCGCCCATGTTTATCTGCAAAGCGTCGCGATAACGGGTGTCCCACATATCCCTTTGAGATGTTATCCAAGTGTTCTTTAATCCTGTCCCTGAGTCGTCTTTTTGTCCGACCCACATATATTAAAATTAGCTCCAATCGGTAGGGGGCACCATGTCGCGTTTGGAGAGCCCCTGTGTGCCTAAACATTGGAGCTCCCCCACAATTGACCCCATTTTGGAAACTAAACCTCCCATGGAACTAATCTAGATGTGTGGTGACCACTTTAAACCCCCAAGTGCTTTACAGAAGTTTATAACGCAGAGCCGTGAAAATAAAAAATAATTTTTCTTTCCTCAACAATTATTTTTTAGCAAGCAATTTTTTATTTTCACAAGGGGAACAGGAGAAATTGGACTCCAAAAGTTATTGTGCAGTTTGTCCTGAATACGCTGATACCCCATATGTGGGGGAAACCACTGTTTGGGCACATGTCGGGGCTCAGAAGGGAAGTAGTGACGTTTTGGAATGCAGACTTTGATGGAATGGTCTGCAAGCATCATGTTACGATTGCAGAGCCCCTGATGAACCTAAACAGTAGAAACCCCCCACAAGTGACCCCATTTTGGAAACTAGACCCCCCAAGGAACTTAACTAGATGTGTGGTGAGCACCTTGAACCCCCAAGTGCTTCACAGAAGTTAATAACGCAGACCCATGAAAATAAAAAGTCATTTTTCTTTCCTCAAAAATTATGTTTTAGCAAGCAATTTTTTATTTTCGCAAGGGTAACAGGAGAAATTGGACCCCGACATTTGTTGCTCAGTTTGTCCTGAGCATGTTGGGGCTCGGAAGGGAGAGAGCACCATATGACTTTTTGAACGCAAGATTGGCTTGAATCAATGGTGGCGCCATGTTGCATGGCAACCCCTCAATTCTAACTCCAACACTAACCCTAACACACCCCTAACCCTAATCCCAACTCTAGCCATAACTAGTGTAGAGCATTCCGATATCTCAAGTATCAGGTATCGGCCGATACTTGCGGTATCGGAATTCCAATACCGAGATCCGATACTTTTGTGGTATCGGGTATCGGTATCGGATCCATAGGGATGTGTAAAATAAAGAATTAAAATAAAAAATATTGATATATTCACCTCTCCGGCGGCGCCTGGACATCACGCTGGTAACCGGCAGGCTTCTTTGTTTAAAATGAGCGCCTTTAGGACCTGCGAATGACGTCGCGGCTTCTGATTGGTCGCATGCCGCTCATGTGACCGCCACGCGACTAGTCAGAAGCCGCGACGTAATTCTCATTCACTAAACTCCTAATTCTAGGAATTAAGGACCTGCGAATGACGTCGCGGCTTCTGATTGGTCGCGTGGCGGTCACATGAGCGGCACGCGACCAATCAGAAGCCGCGACGTCATTCGCAGGTCCTAAAGGCGCTCATTTTAAACAAAGAAGCCTGCCGGTTACCAGCGTGATGTCCAGGGGCCGCCGGAGAGGTGAATATATCAATATTTTTTATTTTAATTCTTTATTTTACACCTTAATATGGATCCCAGGGCCTGAAGGAGAGTTTCCTCTCCTTCAGACCCTGGGAACCATCAGAATACCTTCCGATACTTGGAGTCCCATTGACTTGTATTGGTATCGGATATCGGTATCGGCGATATCCGATATTTTTCGAGTATCGGCCGATACTATCCGATACCGACACTTTCAAGTATCGGACGGTATCGCTCAACACTAGCCATAACCCTAATCACAACCCTAACCCCAACGCACCCCTAACCACAACCCTAACCCCAACACACCCCTTACCCTAATCCCAACCCTAACCCTAATCCTAACCCTAATCCCAACCCTAACCCTAATCCCAACCCTAACCACATCCCTAACCCAACACACCCCTAACCCTAACCATAACCCTAACCACAAGTCTAATCTTAACCCTATCTTAAAATCTGCATTTTACCTGCAGATTTACCGTGGATTTCCAGTGTTTTTTGTGCGGATTCCTATTGAGGAACATGTGTAAAACGCTGTGGAATCCGTACAAAGAATTGACATGCTGCGGAAAATACAATGCAGCGTTTCCGCACGGTATTTTCCGCACCATAGGCACAGCAGATTTGGTTTTCCATAGGTTTACATGGTACTGTAAACCTGATGGAAGACTGCTACGAATCCGCTGCGGATCCACAGCCAAATCCGCACCGTGTGCACATAGCCTAATTCTAACCCTAACCCTAGTTCTAACCCTAATTCTAACCCTAACCCTAGCCCTAATCCCAGCCCTAACCCTAACCCTAGCCCAAATCCTACCCCTAACCCTAACCCTAGTGGAAAAATAAAAGTAAATATATTTTCTTTATTTTATTATTGTCCCGACCTATGGGGGTGATAAAGGGGGGTTCATTTACTATTTTTTTTTATTTTGCACATGCTCCCATGCGCCCGTCATTTTGGAAGATGGCGGCGCCCATGGACAAGACGGACGGACACTGGGAGGCTCGGTAAGTATTAGGGGGTGGGATCGAAGCACGGGGGGTGGATCAGAGCATGGGGGAGTGGACAGGAAAATGGGGGAGCGGACAGGAGGATGGAGGGGAGGCGGACAGGAGGATGGAGGGGAGCGGAGCACAGTACGGGACAGGATGGAGGACTGGGGAGGAGATCGGTGGCGGTGGCAGGGGCAGATCAGGGTTTCCAGCCATGGCCGATGATATTGCAGCATCGGCCATGGCTGGATTGTAATATTTCACCACTTTTCATAGGTGAAATATTACAAATTGCTCTGATTGGCTGTTTCACTTTCAACAGCCAATCAGAGCGATCATAGCCACAGGGGGCAAAGCCACCCCTGGGCTGAAGTACCACTCCCCCTGTCCCTGCTGATCAGGTGAAATTGGAGTTAACCCTTTCACCCGATCTGCAGGGACACCATCCCTCTATGTTGCCACATAGGCACCGACTTTCATGACACCTACGTGGCATCACAGGGCGGGAAGGGGTTAAAGAGCTCACTTGAAAAACTCCTTTTTGTGTTGTCTGCTTTCTCACACTGGACACAATACACTTCACATAAATTTGATAAAGAAATACTGTTAGTTTGGCTCAGTAGTTCATTACAAATATTTGTTTGTCCACTATATTAGTTTCTCTCCTTGAGAGCCATAACTTTGGCTGCCTCATATGTACGAATGGTGAATATACAAATGGCGATTTAGAATCCAGATTAAAATTCTGTATACCGAATGCATTCAGACAATCACATACCTGCATTTCTTGTAAAACATTTACAGATGTGACAGACAATGCTTATAGTGACAAAATCTTGAGAAATGTTTGTTTTATTCACTTTGCAAACAGTTCTAAGCCTCTAGATGTTTGCTGTTTGTCATTGTAAAACATTAAGGTTTTCTGAAACTCTGCCTTTGGTGGTTTGATCTAAATTCCTGTGGCTTTTATATTCTAGGGGTTTATGACCCCCCGTCTGATGACTCCATGATATCCCAGTTTCATACATCCTTGAAAAGTGGCCACTTGAAGGTCTGAGTGAAACTAGAGTTGCTACATAGTGTAAATCACTATATAGGACCAGAGAAACATGACTAAGACAGATGCCAAAACTGGGGTACCTGTACATGTACAGTGTGCTGATACCTGCATAATTGGGGATGCCCATGCAATGTAGGTAATCTTCCAGGGGTTCTCTGTCTTGGTGTTGCTTCTCTGATATTCCAGACGGATGATGTTTAAAAGCCTTGTGTGGATGATGTAACTACACTGTATGCAGTTAATCTTTATATATACGTAATCACTATATGTATTTAATCCTTATATGTACTTATTAACTTTTGTATGTTAACATATACAAAAGTGTCCACACTCACACTGCTCAATCATACTATTCCTTGAATTTTGTAGATTGCAAAAAAATAGCGTTGTATTGCAAGTATTAGCCTTATTTAATGCCGTATCTGAACCTTAATGTTAAAAACATGGCAAATAAAATTGCCAAAATCTCAAGTAAATAATTCTGCAAAGAAGGAACCATCATACCATTAAAAAATACAAGTGGATTTTCATGGGCCCATCCAGTATGTGGGTTCCAAGGCGTAATGGGGTGCATCTGAATATGCAGCAGGGCTGGCCTTTCTGCCGATGTGTAAAATAAAGGAGTACGGGAGTAAAAAATTAATATTGTGAAGTGGATTTTCATGGACCCATCCACTATGTGGGTTCCAAGGCGTAATTGTGTGCATATGACTGTGTCACGATACCAAGGTATAAATGCTGCAGGGGAAACTGCACCCAGCAGCAACGGAGCTGAACCAGAAACCGGGTAACTTACATAAACACCAACAGGACCTTTCACATGAGACAGGGTGAGCAGATAAAGGAACAAAGGAACCAATTTCCCGGCCGGCCGGCCCAGAGAACTCTGAGAGCGAGCACACACCCCACAAGTATTCACAAATTTTTTAATATCAGTACCCATAGAAGGCCACCAAAACTTCCTAGCTACTGCCCGTGGGTAGCTGCAATCCCAGGGTGTGCACTCAACACAGATTCATGAAATTCTTGCAGAAGTGTGAGATGTAAATGATTGGGTACAAACAATTTGCCAGAGGGTTTATTCTTGGGAGCTTGTGACTGTGCTTCCACAATCTCTCTCTGTAACTCATATGAGACTTCAGCCACAACTACTCCAGGTTGAAGAATGGAGGAAGGAGGTTCTGGAGGGGACACAGAATCAAAACTTCAGGATATGGCATCCGCCTTTACATTTTTAGACCCTGGTCGGAATGTAATGGTAAAATGAAACCGAGAAAAAAAAAGTGCCCACCGAGCCTGCCTGGGGGTCAATCTCTTAGCAGACTCGATATAGGCCAAATTTTTATGATCAGTGATGACCGTAACGGGATGAACAGCCCCCTCGAAAAAATGCCTCCATTCTTCGAAGGCCAATTTAATTGCCAACAATTCCCTGTTGCCATCATAATTTCTCTCAGCCGAAGATAATTTTTTAGAGAAAAAGGCACAGGGTTTAAGATTAGTAAGGGTGGACGGGCCCTGAGACAACACTGCCCCCACCCCCACCTCCGATGCGTCAACCTCTACAATAAAAGGTCTCGATGGATCAGGTTGTATCAACACGGGGGCAGAAACAAAACATTTCTTCAGTGTCTGGAAGGAAGTTTTTGCGGCCTCGGACCAATTTTTTACCTCCGTCCCTTTTAGTGTGAGGTCCGTTAAGGGTTTCACGACCTGCAAAAACCCATTAATGAACTTCCTATAATAGTTAGTGAAGCCCAGAAATCTCTGCAACCCCTTCAGGTCATGAGGTTGCACCCAGTCAGAAATGGCCTGAACCTTCCCCGGGTCCATGCGGAACCCATCCCCAGATACAATTAATCCCAGAAAAGACAGTTGTTGCATAAAGAATGAGCACTTCTCCAGTTTAGCGTATAAATGGTTCTCCCTGAGTCTTACAAGAACTGTCTGGAGATGGTGTAAGTGAGACTGACTATCCTCTGAGTATATCATGATGTCATCCAGGTAAATGACAACATAATGCCCAATCAGGTCAGAAAAAACAACATTAATAAAATTCTGGAACACAGCAAGGGTGTTAGTGAGACCGAAATGCATAACCAAATTTTCAAATAAGCCCTCGGTAGTCAGAAAAGCCATTTTCCATTCATCTCCCTCTTGAATTCTTATCAGGTTATAAGCCCCTCGTAAGTCAAGCTTAGAAAACCATTTGGCCCCAGTGAGTTGATTACATAAATCAGGAATCAGAGGAGGAGGATACGTGTTTTTCACGGTGATCTTATTCAGTTCCCGAAAGTCGAGGCACGGTCGCAAACCACCATCTTTTTTCTTCAGAAAGAAAAACCCGAGCTGCGACGGGTGAAACAGAAGGCCAAATATGCCCCTTACTCTCAGTGATGTACTATTTCATGGCTTGGTGCGCAGGCCTAGACAAATTGTATAAATGAGCCTTGGGTAATTTGGCTCCTGGGATTAAATTAATAGCACAGTCACCGGGTCGATGTGGTGGAAGCGCCTCAGCCCTACTTTTGTAAAACACGTCTTCGAAGTCTTTCAGGTACGCCGGAATACCCTCCAGACCGACAGATGACACAGATACAGACTTTATCAGGTTAACCCTTACATCTCCATTGAGTAATCTCCCCCGCCACCCAATCAATGGCAGGATTGTGGCGTTGCAGCCAGGGCATTCCCAGAACCAGTCCTGCAGGCAAATTATTCAATACAAAACAACTTAATTGCTCCACATGAGTGGAACCCACTTTCAGAGAAAAAACATCAGTTTTGAAACAAATTCCATCCCGGGTAAGAGGGGACGAAGCAACAGCCACAATTTTAACAGGATTTTTCAACCTAACTGTCCCTATCTTATTACGAGTCACAACTTGGGCATCAATCAAATTAACGGAAAAACCACAGTCAACAAAGCCGGTGGTCACCACAGGACCGCCAGCAAGCTCCAATTTCACTTGGAGCACAAGTTTTGTAAGCGAGAAAAAATGTACCTGGGAGTCTGGACAACCTCCTAGATTGTTGCCCAGACTCAGTCGTTTCTCAGATGGTTTCACAGAAGGGCAGGATGGACAGTTTCATTTTCCAATGTCCAGAGGCTCCACAGTAAAAATACAGTAGATTGTCTCTGCGGTGTCTTCTCTCACTTTCAGAGACCGAGACTTCCCCAATCTCCATGGGCTCAGATACAGGTGCAGAGTCACATAACTTAGAGAACAAGGATGTCTCCTGTTGCATCATTCCTCTAGCACGGAGTCTCCGGTCCATTCGAACTGCCTGCATCATAGCATCCTCCAGAGTATCAGGAGGAGGATGAAGTGCTAGAGCGTCCTTCAGATGGTCAGACAGACCCATGCGGAACAACCCCCTCAGGGCTGCATCGTTCCAAGAAACTTCAGCTGCCCAGCGCCTAAACTCAGAGCAGAACCATTCAGCGGAGTGCTTCCCTTGTGTCACACTCATTACCATATCTTCTGCCAGACACACTCCATCAGGCTCATCATAAATGTGCCCCAGAGACTCAAAAAACAGGTTCACAGACATGCATTCAGGAGCAGAGGAAGAGAGTGAGAAGGCCCATTCCTGTGGGGACCCCCTTAATAAAGACATAACTACCCCCACCCTCTGCCTTTCATTTCCAGAGGCCCGGGAGCATAACTCAAAAAACAACTTACATCCCTCCTTAAAGATCCTGAACAATTTTTTTATCCCCAGAAAAAGTGTCGGGCAATTTTACCGGCGGTTTGGGGTCCGCTAAGGATACATCAGAGGGACCCCCCTTCCGGGACCGAAATGGAGCAGACACCTGTACATCACCTGCCACATCTCTCTGCACCTGTTGGTTCAAGTGAGCCAGAGCTTGCTGTTCCACAGACAGCTTCTGCAAAAGCTGAGAAAGCTCATTAACCTGTGCCGTGAGATCCTGTACCGGGTCCAGGGCATACAAACACCACCCCCCAAACCAGGGAGAAAATTATCAGGTCAGCTATAATGTCACGATACCCGGGTATAAATGCTGCAGGGGAAACTGCACCCAGCAGCAACGGAGCTGAACCAGAAACCGGGTAACTTACATGAACACCAACAGGACCTTTCACATGAGACAGGGTGACCAGGTAAAGCAGAAGGACCTACGATCATGTGACAGAGTGGGAGGCGGTCAGGGGGCGGAGCCAGATGCCAGGGAAACAGAGAAGGAACAAGCATAAAAGGATAGTGAAACAAGCCGAGATCGAAGCCAGGAGATTACAAGATACCAACAGGGAGAGTCAGAGAATAGTCAGAAGCTAAGCCAGGGGTCAGTAATCCAGCAATGTGAATAAAGCATGTGACAGCAGGAAACAAAGCAAGCCAGCACACACTACAGAGGTCAAGCATACAGACTGCAGAAAACCTATAGCTGGCAAGGATACCAGGTTAGGAGCGAGTATAAATAGCCCTCCCATCTTGAAAGAGAGGCTAAGAACATTAACCCTTGAGAGTACAAGACATAACCTTGTCCTAACCATGACAGACTGACTATGCAGCAGGGCTGGCCTTGCTGCCAATGTGTAAAACAAAGGAGTACGGGAGTACAAAATGCATATTGTGAAGTGGATTTACATGGGCCCATCCAGTATGTGGGTTCAAAGGCTTGTTGGAGTGCATATGAATTGGTAGAAGGGCAGGCCTTGCATTCAGTGCAACATTTTTTCAAGAGGCCCTCCTGGACATCTTATCAAAGGGGTATTGTGGTGCATCATAATTCTTGGCAGCCCATCCACTCACAGCATAGGCTTCAACAGTTTAGGAGACCCACTGTTTAATTATCGCCCTTTAAAAAGATTAATTGCCGCCTGATGCACCAGTAAAAATAGGCTCTGTGACTGGAGGAGGAAATTTTCGGTCTGAGGTTAATTATTTGGCCTTACAGGCAAGTCATTAACCTGCAAAGGATGTACCTTGACATATTTCCCTGCAAAATCCATTTTGGTTTCATTTTAGTGTGTTTTTGGTGGCATCGGGAAAAATGGCATGAATCTCGGAAAACATTTTTTAAAGCTGTGAACTTCAAGTCAGGAATGCTTCCAGGGGCGATCCTCATGATGTTTCTGTGCCATTTGAGCAGTGTTTCCATGATTTTCAGATGTTTATAGACCTTTAAAAGGACCCTTGGGGGGGATTGCGGTAAAAATACTCGGGTCTCCCATAGACTTACATTGGGCTCATTGTTCTTGCCGAGTATCTGAGTATACAAATCTGCTCGACCCGATCAACGAGCACCCGAGCAGTTTAGTGCTCACTCATCACTATATATTAAGCCTTTTAGGCTAAGGAAAGTCCATAAAAATCTTTGCTGCTCTAGAATCAAAATGCACTTGTCCCATGAGTAAAGAAGGACTGTAAAAAATAGACATGGGCAAAAGTAATTTTAAGTGGAAGAAAGATTTAGTTCTAGTGCTATACCTCCTTCTTCACCTAGGATCTGAATTTTCCCCTGTTTGGCCTTCAGTTTGAAACAATTCGCACGATGTTGAACCTGGTCACCAAAATACAAACAGAGTCCTTGTTTAAAGTGATCTTTCAATGGGAGATACTCTGTTCAGCCGATCTCCATGGGTTCCGATGCAACCATGCTGGCTGGAGATTTTGAAGACGCGTTTTTTCCTGAAATCACTCTATAAAATGAAAGTCCACTCATGTGCCAAGGGGAATCAAGGCATCAAGGTAAGATGCTAAATACTTATTAGCAAGTTAATCTTTGATTCAACTGGATAAGCCAATGTAAAAGACAGCCAGGAGTGCGTCATTGTTTCAGGATGGCTCCACACTTACTGGCTAGATTTACTAAGGTACAGTATATTGCTATTCATATATTTGCAATCTAGTCTACAGAGCTAATATTCGCAAATTACTATGATATAATTACTGTGCTAGTTTCCTATTCATGTCACTTTCTATGGTTCACTCCTACTATATGTATTCTCTGACTATAATATATAATTGTATTATATTTGTACCCCTTTTTTATTTAATCTTAACAGATTGGTCTTATACTGTATTTGTTGGCACTTTTGGAAACATGATTAAGTGTATGGGATATTTTTGATACACATACACACAATCTCTTAATGATTTGTACTGTGATGAGTTGACTATTTATCCAATCCATTGTTTTCACCCTGAACAGCACTGTAGCATTAATATGTATGAGTTGACCATTAAATCCTCACTGTCCTTCTTAACTAATACAGTAATATCAGTTGTGAGTTGACTGTCTATCCAATTACATTTTCCTTACCATGGTTAGCACAGTAATAATATTACTTGTGAGATGACTATTTAATTTCCCTTGCCCTCATTAGTGAATATAATTAGGAGCAGTTATGCACACATTTTATGTGGTCTGCACTTCTAGCACTTTACCTAGTGAGTTCACTACTTTTCAAATTTAATTGTCCTCATCTGCAAACTCTTTGACTCGAGTTATTGTTCATTCTAATCTATACAATCAACTATATACCCTGCAGGTTCCATCTACTTTTTTTTTTCATTTAGTTTGTCTCAATGGTTTTAATAATATTAAATGCGAGCCTGTCACTTATCTTGCCACCATAAACCAACTCATGTGTTTAATAAAGTTTTGATATTTTTCATTGGATATTTGTCTCATTTACTATTTATGGGCTGCTCAAACAATAAAGTTTGGGCATGGACCCTGAACATGTCCTTCTCCAGGAAATTCTCTTTCTGTTTTGGTTCAACACAAAATTGGGTGTTTCCCATGCAGTCATCTGCAGTGCGAGTAACAGCGGCAGCTCTAATCAGCAGAGAAGTCATTACCACCAGTCAGAGAGCTGTGGTCAGAGCCCTGTGGTGAGCCGTCACAAAGGCTTCGGCAAATGTGAGTATTACTCCCATCAGCCTACACCTGCTGTAGCTGAAAACAGCAAGAGCAGGTGCCGCTGATGGGAGTATTCATCAGCAGGAACCTATAACTAAATAAATAAATAAGTTTCAAAAATTAGGTGGGGTCTGTTCTATTTTTTATAACCAGCATGGCAAAACGGACATCTGCGGGATGCAACCCTCAGCTGTCATCTTTATCATGAATGATTATCAAGAAAAGAGGAGTCCCCACGCTGTTTTTTAAAATGATTTAAATATATAACTTTAAAAAATGGCTTGGGGTCCCTCCATTTTCAACAAGCAGCCAAACTAAAGCAGACAGCTGGGGGCTAGTATTCTCATGCTGTTACAGAGCCATGGATATTGGCCAATTCTGCCTATAAATAGTAGCATGTAGTTGCCTCAGAAAAGATGCATTTATTAGATGCACAAATTCTGGCACTTTCACTGGATCTTCCTATTTGCCTTGTGGCAGAGGCAAGTGGGATAACATTTGTGTGGTTGATGTCAGCTCTCTTATGGCCGCTGACATCAAGCCGACAAGTTAGTAATGGAGAGGCATCTATAAAATGCCTTTCCATTACTAAAACCTTGGTAAGCTTTGAAATTAACACACAGCCAGAATTAAGTCCTTTAATTGAAATAATGACGCAGACTCCTTTTATTTTTAAATAAAAATAAAACACAAAAATGCCCATTTAATTGAAGCCATTGTCACCTGTTCAAAAATAGAAAAAAAAATACTCACCTTTTGCCTAATCTACTGATGCCCATGGATTTTTGATTTTTGGATTTTTTTAAACAATTTTTCAATGTTTCATAACAGTTATGTAGCAAGATATTTTCCGCCAATAGAAATCTATTAGTGCGGGACACATACTTTGTGTTCAATCATAGATTTTCTCATGCCAGAGAATCGGGCCAATTATGCTAATGATAAGCTCTGTAAATTTGATCCGATTCTCTCAAGTGAAAAATTACAGCACAAGAGCGGAAAAGATAGATAATGTAATTTTTACATTTTCTCTATTCTCTGTGTCCACTTATGTTGGACTGCACTGAGATGATATCCTAGTGCAGTCCAATGCTTTACACATACCCACAGAATTGACCTGAATATCAGAGTCACTCACAGCATGCCACAATTGTTTTCTCATGCTGAATCGGCACTGCCCCATAGTAAAACATTGCATAGCACTCGGCTGAGTTTTACAGCAGTGTGAGCGAGCCATTTAACTGATATCCATAGATCGTAGAAAGGCTTGTTTCCTCCTCCATGGTTTCTTGGGTTAAGGACAAAAAGATTTAAGGCTTGTTCAAGCTCCTGGGTGAAGGTTAAAAAGATTTCTTTCTAAATTGAAATATTCTTAAAAAATGGCAACAAGACATAGAAGGAGAAAGGCAAAGCGATGAGTTTCGAATGCTATCGGTGTTCTTTATCAACCTTGTGTGTGAGCGGTAGTGTGATCGAGCCATTTAAAGGGACTCTGTCACCTGAATTTGGCGGGATTGGTTTTGGGTCATATGGGCGGAGTTTTTGGGTGTTTGATTCACCCTTTCCTTACCCGCTGACTGCATGCTGGCTGCAATATTGGATTGAAGTTCATTCTCTGTCCTCCGTAGTACATGCCTGTGCAAGGTGCAATCTTGCCTTGTGCAGGCGTCTACTATGGAGGACAGAGAATGAACTTCAATCCAATATTGCAGCCAGCATGCAGCCAGCGGGTAAGGAAAGGGTGAATCAAACACCTGAAAACTCCGCCCATATGACCCAAAACCAGTCCCGCCAAATTCAGATGACAGGTTCCCTTTAACTGATATCCATTGATGTAGAAAGGCTTGCTTCCCCCTCCCAGCTTTCTTGGGTTAACTGTTGGTAGAAACATTTCCTCAGCATTTGTACTGAGTAGTTGAGTAATTTTTCCAGGTGACACACTACTTCCAAAGAAGCTTCATCTTGATGGATAGGCTCAGCAGTTTACCTACATTAGTGGTGCAACAGATGCTATTTTAATAATTTGTGTTATGATTAAAATCAGATATATGATCAGTGCATATTTGAAAAATGTGCTCTGAAAATTTCAGAATTCATGTAGAGACTAATGTAATTCAAATGTAATTACTGTGTTTTTTTTTTAATAAATGCACATATAATACATCTGGTATAACCATGTACCTTCTGAGACCACACTTGAGATCAAAATGTTTTTCTTTAGTACTTTGCATTTCAATACACAATTTTTCACACTGATTGACAGAATTTGTTGCATTGTATAATGTACAGTGAATTATATTCTGTAGCTATTAAGTGTTATTTAGTAGGTTATTAAAGCACACGCCAGACAATGTATAATCCAAAGCCAAATCAATTAACATGCAGTACGCATAGCTTGTCGCTGCTGGTCTGTTCATTGATGTAGGTTACATTATAATCTGTATCATATAATTAATCAACAACTATACTTGCTTTATTTAACCAACATTGTGGGGATGACGCTATATAAAGTAAGGTATATAAGGTCTATACAGGTGTTCAGAGGTGCTTGTTCTGTTCCATTATAGAAACAGAAAAAGAGTTCCTAAAAAAAATGTCTCTGTTCAATGATCAAAAAAAAATGTTAGCAACACCCTTATTAACTATAATGTGGTTCCTTTGTTTTCCATTTGGGCGGACATGATTTTAATTGAAAAAAAATAGCACAACATGCTATAGTTTGTTTTGACGCGTGAAAATAATGGAACTTGCAATGGAGTCTCCTAATGGAGACTCTGATGAGAGAGTGAGCCTATCATTAATTATTAAGTACATTTATAAGATTGGCTTCCAATTTACATATTTATTTATGTGTTAGGCTACTTTCACACTAGCGACGTTTGGCCTCCGTCGCAATGCGTCGTTTTGGAGAAAAAAACGGATCCTGCAAAGTTGCCCGCAGGATGCGTTTTTTCTCCATAGACTTTCATTAGCGACACATTGCGACGGATTGCCACACGTCGCATCCGTCGGGCGACGGATGAGTCGTGTTTTGGCAGACCGTCGGTACAAAAAAACGCTACGTGTAACTTTTTTTGTGCGTCGTGTCCACCATTTCCGACCGCCCCTCCTCCTCGGACCTTACAATGGGGGCAGTGGATGCGTTCAAATCCTGCATCCGCTGCCCCCGTTGTGCATTTACTTCACAGCATGCGTATGTACATCGGCCCGACGCACTGCGACGGGCCCGTACGGACGCTAGTGTGAAAGTAGACTTAACCTGTTCTTCCAGTTGTCAGTTTGGGCTTTTGTGACTAAAGCAAATTGTTGAAATCTGATATGAGTCACTTTATGTATAAATTTAGGTCAAAATTCTTTGCTTTTCTGTATAAAAATATTTGAGAAAAATTTCTGAAACTTTAGCAAATTTCAACCTTTGAATGCTTGCTCTCTTCAAAAGGAATGTGTTACCAGTCTTTTGCTTTCCCATCTGAGAGCAGCATGCAGTAGGGAGAGAAACCCTTATTTAGAAATGTATCACATACTGTGGATGCTTGGTGTAGTTTTGATAAAATCAAGATTTTTTTGCTGTAGATCTACGAGTTCTCTGAAGGCTGATTGACTGCCATTAATTGACAGCATTCTCTGTACTGTATCAAAAAAGATAGAAAAAACATATTTCAGATGATATTTTGTGAGCTGCATTAAGGTATACAAGAGCATTAATAGGAAAGGATTGTAAACACAATATATTTATTTACAATGAAGAGTCCATGCTTTTCTTCTGGGGTACTCAAACCTATCACAGTTTTAGACAGAACTGCTTGAACCTTGAACAATTGTTACACTGGAGCGCTATGAAGGTATTTTAAATATAATGAAATTTGACTTTATAAAAAGCAAGACCATCAAAGGTGACAATATTTTCATTTTCTTCAGCTACATAAAGGTATTTCCAACCCACACAGATGGCCTAATAATTTCATAATGAATTGCCTAACTGGAAACTAATCTAATTATATAGAAAAGCACCTTCAACCATGTGTCACTTAATTGCCAGTCTACTTTAAGGAGACACGTAGAAATGGGCGGACCCCTAGATGTTCAGGTCCGGAGGGTCCAGCCAAACAGTTAAAAATTTCTGATTCGGGTACCAGAAGAGTAACCAGACCTGAACTCAAAACCAGACCCTCATTAACTTGAATGGGGGCCCAAACATCCCATGTTTGCCACACTGTCATGTGCATGACAGTGCAGCAAACACTGCTTCTGATTGGTGGTAAAATCATTACAGTCAGACAGACAGCTGTGGAGTCCATGCTGTCAAATGACAGTGTGAGCCCTCAGTTGTGATCAGAGGTAAAAAGTTTACCTCTGGTCACTGGCATCGGCTGATGGGACTACTGCTCCCATCAGCCTACGCCTGCTGCCGCTAATAACAGTGAGAGCAGGCGACTGCAGCAGTATTCACCAGCTGACGCCTGGGCTCTAAATAAATAATTTAAAGAAAAAAACAGCCTTGGTTCCCCTGTATTTTTGATACCCAGCCAGACAAAAGTGACAGCTTGGACTCTCAGCTGTCAGCGTTAGCAAGGTTGGTTATCAAGAATAGAGGTGTTCCCTTGCTGTTTTTTTTATAACTTTTTAAAATAATTTTTAAAAATGACGTGTGCTTCCCCCCATTTTCGACAACCAGACTTGCTAAAACAGACATCTAGAGGCTGGTATTCTCAGCATGGCAAGTGGCAATTGATATCCCCTCCCCCCCCCCCCAGCCTAACAAGAGCAGACCTCAGCCACTCAGAAAATGCGCATCTATTAGATGTGACAATTATGGTGCTTTGTCAGGCTCTTCCCCCTTGCCCTGTACTTGTGGCAAGTGGTGTTAATATTTGTTGGGTTGATGTCACCTTTATACTGTCCAGTGGCATCATGTCAACGGCTTAGTAATGGAGATGCGTCTATAAGACACCTATCCATTATTAATCCTATAGTTATATAATAAATAAACACACAGCCAGAATAAAGTCCTTTAATTGAAAGAATGGCACAGACTCCATTAATGATTCTTAACGAAACCATACACACAACATCAATTATTCCATTGAAATCATCTGTAATGAAGCAAAAATAAAAAACATGCATGTATTTCACCTGTCCATTGTTCTGTTCCATGCCATAATCCATGTCTGGGAATAAGCAGTTTTCCACTTGGACGGTGCCAAGATGTGACCATTTAGGCTGAGAACCAGTGGAAGAATGAGCTTCTGCGAGCGCAGCATCAGTGGATAGCAGTGACGTTATTGAGCTTTCAGACTTTTACTGAGGCTGCGTTACCTGAACTGCAGTGACCTCGATGAGATTCCCATAAGCACTATTGATCTAATGGCCAGAAGAAGTCCAACTCACTGTTAAATGGGCATCTCTAATTAGGTGGCTATTCAATTTATGTACTTGATGCCTAGACCGGAACTTACTTGGTTTAAACAACAGAGTGTCTCAATACCTACTGTATGCAACACCTGTTCTTATAAGTAGAGTAAATGAGTGAAACTATGAACTCATTTAAATTCAGCTAGGTGATACATACCTGGACAAACCCTCTAATTACTCTGTACTGAGTCATTTAGATCTAAATGGTTGTTGTAATTATGTGCCAAGATTATCAGAATTTATGTACCTCCTTGGGTGTTCTTGACTTATAGCTGAATATTTTATTGCATGGTATTGCAAGGAAACTCTTCTGCTCAAACATTAGAAAAATGTGGAAACAAAGCCACGAAGTAAATAAAGTTATTGAAATTTTACAGCTTTGTGTGTGTGTTTTTTTTAACTATCCCATTTTTAACTATCCTATACACTGTAGTTAATATAGTAAAACATAGTTAATAAATCAAGATTGTTAAAAGAAAATGGACTACCTTAAATATTATTGAGTATGAAAAGTCCTTATTTTTTCAGCTTTAAAGTCTTAAAATACTTCATATCAAACTTTTGGAAACATTGACATCAGTGGAGACAATGTCAGCAATAATTGAGATAACAAACTGATACACATAATAGAGATAGAGAAGGTTTGAATAAAGCAATTCAGAGAAAGCTTGAAAACAACATGTAATTTGCACAGAGATTGAATTTTCATGTGGATATTAGTAGGTTTAAGCTACACCTACTTAATAATTACACCTTTGCTTAAGGGTAAATAGCTATGGATTTCATAATAATTACTATAAAGCATTCTGATGCTCAAGGGCAAGGTTGTGTGCCTCAAATGCACTGACAGAAAAGACAAGAAGAAAAAACCCAGCTAGGTGCTATTCTAAATACTATGTGACTATAATTTTCTACTTGTGGGAAAAATACTTTTAGAAAGGTCTTTCAGTAAAGCTCCTTTAAAGGGCATCACATTCACAGGTCTAACAAAATAGAAATAGAATTTAAAATCTATAATTTTTCCTACTACTAAAACATTCATTTTCATTCTGTTTCTAGTTTTAGAAGTGGTTTAGGGAATAAACATACAGCAGGTAAATGGCTTTCATGATTTCCACTTATATCTGAGGCAGATACAAGAGACAAGAGGTGATCTGTAAGATTTTGCATGCATTGTCAAGAGCATAAAAGTATATTGACATTTTTTATCACAATTGTAAGCGTGCTTACAATGGATTCAATATGTCATTTGCTACAAGATTTCTGTATTTTTTGTATCACATCAGTCCTAACACTACATTGTTTGATGCTTAATTTTTAAACACAAAATACTGTAGATTTTTTTTTCTATTACTCGATATTTTTGTACATTCTGCAACTATTGATACTTCAGTCACTGTGAAAAACTGTATAATATAAAAAAAAAAAAATCCCCTAATGTATTTTATGTCTACTAGGGGGATTAATTATGTAATGCACATATAAATTACAAATATAAAAATATAACATATTATTCAAAACTTTCCCACCCAAAAATATTAATATGACACTAAAATTCAATTTCCTATTAGAGATAAGCTAGCATTAAAATACTCGGATGCTCGTTACTCAAACCGAGCAATTCCTAATGATCGGGTACTTGTTTCAAGTAACAAGTATAATGGGAGTAAAAGGGAAATCTGAACATTTCTCTGACAGACCTTACAAGGAAATTTGGGGGCAGTGAAAATGTTGAAATGGATGGAAAAAGTAATGTATGGAAGGAGATCAAGAAGACCCCGGAAACCATCTCTGATTTCCAGATCGCTGCTGAGAACAAAGGTGTCACACTTTTACTCCTCTTTAAGGACTGACAATAAAACATTTAAAATCAATGAGAAATTGGAGTTTACAGGAAAAAAATGTAAAACATTTTTTTCCTGTGTGATTACTTGTATATAAGGCAAAATGTAAAATATTATTTCATAAAAAATGATAATTTAAGTGAATTGAAATTTGATTTTTTATTAAGAAAGTGAAGCAAAGAACTATGAAAGTTTCAAGAAATTGGATATGGGTAACGTAAAAAGTGATTTATTATTTAATTGAAATATGCGTTTTTGAGCTCATCCAGCTCCTTTATCAGCCTTATACATGGATACTGGAAGCCTGTGCTAGTATTTCTTCTGCAGTGTTGCTATCAGTGCGTCAAAAGTGGGAGAAGAGGGTAGCATTGACAATCCAACACAATGGCCAGCACTTTGAACATTTTTTATACGTGGTCATAAACTTGTAAATAACTCATGAAAGAATAAAGTTACGTTATAACCAAGCACACCATTGTCTTTCTTGCGAAATTCTCAATACGTTTCATGTGTCACATGACCCTCTTCCTATTGAAAAAAATAAAGTTGGATCCAAAATGTCCGACTTCAAAATGCCCACCATGGTCACCACCCATCTTGAAAAGTTTTTCCCCTCCCATATACTAATGTGCCACAAACAGGAAGTTGATATCACCAACCATTCTCATTATATTTAGGTATATAAATGGCCCACCCTGTGTAATACTGCTTTTAGATGCAATTATGGCAGGATTATTTGCTGGAGTATTAATAGTGTATTAGATGCACTTAGATCAGGGTTGATTGCGTTACAGTCCAGGGTGCTGCTATTTTAAACCAACAATAATTTTCAGGGCTAATGCAAAAAGATTCAACTCTCTAATAATATCGCTCGTATCTGCAATTTGTTTTGGGGTAAGTGGCGGAGGGTTGATTGCGTTACAGTTCCTGGTGTTAACATGTACAAACAAAATTCCATTCAGAGACAATTTAAATAGATTCTATTCTCTAATAACCCCTCTCTTATCTGCAATTTGTTTATATTTAGCTTGAAGAGTAGGGCTATGTGGATTCAGTAATATAGCACCAAGGTAGAAGGGTGTCATCCTCCATACACCCGACACACGTTTCGCAAGAGCAGCTTCATCCAGGAGTAAAGATGTTATAAGAATACAAGGTTTTTAAGCAAGAATTGCCCAACGGGTTTGCTCAGTTAATTAATAAATATGTATGTATTCCCACCTCTATATAGATGACCGAAAACCAGTCACACGTCCCTTTGCATCATCAGTCATGTGTCAATAGTAAGATCACGTGACTGGTCACAAGCACACAGTCCAGGCACATAATCTGCCTGGCATATCCATAAGTAATTTATACAAAGAAATTGCAATCCACCCGGTGCTCATAAAAGAAAGGTGTAGTTCTAGGTATTCCCAGGTGGTCAGATGAATGCAATAAAGCCAGCTTCTAGTGGATCACATGACCACGATAATGTACTTCTCAGTGTGGATTGCATTTTAATGAAGAGTAGGAGGCCGAAGAGGAGGAACAGGAGATGGTTGCCTGTGCTACAGAGGGTGCAACCAACAGCAAATTCGTCTGTTCCTCTGTGTCGTACAACTATTGGGTGTTCAAGCTGGACATATGGAATGAACTATCCCTCTACACCTTGGAGGTGCTATCCTTCCCAGCCACCAGTATTTTGTCAGGGTTTTTTTTTTAGTGACGTCGGGGGCATAATAACTGATACGGGCATCTGCCTGTCAATTGAAAATATCAAAATGAACAATGCCCGAATTGGACCGTATTTCTTAATTCCACGGGATGACAGTAGTGAAAAATTATGTCAAATAAATGTTCATTTTTTTGGTGTATTCCCACATACCCACACAAACAAGGGTATAAAGTTCTTTTGCAATTTTTAATGTCCACCTCCTCCACCCCCTTTTCTGCATGGTCATGAATCTATCCTTGCTCCTAATTATTCAGGGGTCTGCATGATGGCACACTATATAATTTTTAAAATCATCTTTTATACTGTGACAACGTGACTGGCAAAATGCTGGAGGGAAGATAAGCTTCATTAAGGCTATTAGCTTCAGTGATTTGAAACCCGGAAGTTTGCTCCAGCACACTATGTATTGAGAGTAGTTATTCAGCCATTTTAACCACTTTGCAACATTCGCCATCCTAGTACTGCTCTGTGGGAGGTGCGTTCATGCCCAGAGCAGTACTAGTACTAGGGGGATTCCACATTACGGGGCACCATAGTCTCATGAGGGTCAGATTCTGACTCAATTCACTGCAAGGGCAATGTAGTGATCTGAGTCAATGGAACAGCATAATAATCTAGCTGTGGCTGTGCATCTGTGCACTCCATGTCCGATTCATCTTGTAATGGGCTGTTAAAAATTCCCCTTTCTAACCCAGGCATGGTATGTGTAAAGAGCTCCATGGAGTAAACTGTAGTGTCGCCTGCCGCATCCTTCACTTTTGGTTTGGGTGAAGGACACAAGAAAGCGACTTGTTCCTGACCGGGAGAATCCACTGACGACTCGCTGCTTTTATATTTTGAACTTTCTGAAGAGGAGGCGAAAGAGCTAGAGGCAGAGTCAGCAAGGAAAGCCAAAACTTTTTCCTGCTTCTCCAGCTTTAAAAGCGGTTTTCCTACTCCCAGGGAACCTTCGCGGCCTTGTGTAGCCAGACAATGACGCTGGCTCAACACCTCGAGCCTTAGGTGCTATTTTCCTTTTCCCACTACCACCAGACGCTCCACCACCACCACCATTAGTACCAGCTGGCAACGACCGCCCATGGCCTTTTCCACCAGACTTCCTCATTTTTGGGAAAATCTAACCAAAACAACAACCATTATATGGTACTGTAAAACAAGGTAGAAGGTGTATATAAACTTGTTGGGAGTTTAAATCTCCTTTTTATGGGGGGAGACTGCACCAAAACTCAGGCCCAGTGTATAACACTACACAATGTTAGTGGCAGAACGTGGCTGGCTGATATACGACAAACTAACAGAACTGACGTAGATCCACTTTGTGACAATTTAAATCTCCCTTTCTGGGGGAGAAGACTGCACCAAAACTCAGGCCCAGTGCATAACATTACACAATGTAAGTGGCAGAACGTGGCTGGAAGATATACAACAAACTAACAGAACTGACGTAGGTCCACTTTGTGACAATTTAATCTCCCTTTTTTTTGGGGGGGTGGGGAGACTGCACCAAAACTCAGGCCCAGTGTATAACACTACACAATGTAAGTGATAGAACGTGGCTGGAAGATATATGAAAAAATTACAAGGACTGTAGTACAATTTCAATCTCCCTACAATGATCTCAGGACAAGTATGGCAACAACAAAAAGGACTGCTGCACACAAAAGTGTGGACAAATAAACAAGATAACTGTGCAGAAAGGAGCAACAGGATTTTTGCTTTTAAAAAAGCAGTTGGTTTGCACAGCGGCATACAAACAGCAATGCAGCTATCAGGGAGCCTTATAAGGCAGCCTAATAAGCTACAGAGTTGATGCACAAAAATATAGCCTCCACTGTCCCTGCAAAGAAAAGGTGCTGTTGGACTGTGGAAATCGCTACAGTACAAGCAGTTTTGGGGCTTAATCATCCCTCCCTAACTATATCACTTCTTCTGATGCAGCTGCAGCAACCTCTCCCTATGCTACAATCAGCAGAAGTAAGATGGCGGTCGGCGTGCACGCCCCTTTATAGCCCCTGTGATGCCGCAGAAAGCAAGCCAATCACTGTCATGCTCTTCTCTAAGATGGTGGGGACCGAGACCTATGTCATCACGCTGCCCACACTCTGCATCATCCTTCATTGGCTGAAAAATGGCACTGAAAATATCATACGAAACGCGACTTTGGTGCGAAGATCGCCAACCTCATGGCCGATCCCACACTAGGATCGGGTCAGGATTCACGAAACCCGTCTTTCACCTCCTCTTCAGAAAGTTCAAAATATAAAAGCAGCGAGTCGTCAGTGGATGCTCCCAGTCAGGAACAAGACGTTTCCTTGTGTCCTTCACCCAAACCATAAGTGAAAGATGCATCAGGCGACACTACAGGTTACTCCATGGAGCTTTTTACACATATCGTGCCTGGGTTAGAATGTGAAAATGTTAACTGCCCATTACAAGATGAATCGGACATGGAGTGCACTGATGCACAGCCACAGCTAGATTATAATGCTGTTCCATTGACTCAGATCACTACATTGCCCTCGCAGTGTACTGAGCCAGAATCTGACCCTGACGAGACTATGGTGCCCTGTCCAGGGCGCTATAGCACCTTACACGGTGACACAGAGGAAGGTGCACATGACATTGAAGAGGAGGTGATAGATGACCCAGTTGTTGACATAGATTGGCAGCCATTGGGGAAGAGGGTGCCAATGCCAGTAGCTCTGAAGCGGAGGAGGATGATCCGCAGCAGCCATCTACATCGCAACAGCTGTCATCTGGCAGACCCGTATCAGGCCAAAAATGTTTGTCAAAACAAAAACAGTTTTAGGACAGAGTGGCCATCCGGTCAATGTAGCACAGCGTGCAATGCCTGAAAGGGTATTCCATAGTAGGAAGAGTGCAGTGTGGCAATTTTTTAACCAAGATCCGAATGATCAGTCAAAAGTTATCTGTAAGAAATGCTCAAAGACCTTTAGCAGAGGGAAGAATCTTCAAAATTTAAATACAACCTGCATGCTTAGACATTTAACCAGCATGCACTTGCAAGCCTGGACTAACTACCAAACGTCCCGTACCGTTGGTGCACCTGCTCAGAATGAAGGTAATCAGCAACGCTACATTGCTTCCCTCACTGTAAGCCCACCGGTTACGACACCACCAGCAGCAAATGTGGAGGTATCGTCGCAAGGCCAAAGCAGTCAGGGAATCACAAGGTTCTTGGTAGGAAACACTGTAGGTAGGCCAACATCAAGAATACCATCACCAACCGTCTCTCAATCTGCCATGTCCACCACCACCCCCACTAGTTCCACCATATGCAGCTCTCCAAGTCCAGCTCACCCTACAAGAGACTCTCGTTAGGAAAAGAAAGTACTCATCCTGTCATCCACGTACACAGGGTTTGAACGCCCACATTGCTAGACTAATCTCGTTAGAGATGATGCCCTTCCGGTTAGATGAAAGCGAAGCTTTCAAAGCCCTGATGGCCTACGCAGTACCACGCT
Organism: Ranitomeya imitator; assembly: GCF_032444005.1. Classification (NCBI taxonomy): domain Eukaryota; kingdom Metazoa; phylum Chordata; class Amphibia; order Anura; family Dendrobatidae; genus Ranitomeya; species Ranitomeya imitator. The sequence continues at coordinate 628,946,489 of NC_091284.1, forward strand.
ATGACCTACCCTGTCGATACTTCTTTGCGAGAAAAGCCATCCTAGCACTCCACCAACAGGTCAAAGACCACATTGTTCGTATCGTCGCAAGGCCTACAAGAGACTTGTTAGTAAAAGAAAGTACTCATCCTCTCAACCGCGTACACAGGGTTTGAATACCCACATTGCTAGACTAATCTCATTAGAGATGATGCCCTACCAGTTGGTTGAAAGCAAAGCTTTCAAAGCCCTTATGGCCTACGCAGTACCACGCTATGACCTACCCAGTCGACACTTCTTTGCGAGAAAAGCCATCCCAGCCCTCCATCGGCATGTCAAAGACCGCATTGTCCATGCACTGAGGCAATTAGTCAGTAGAAATGTGCACCTCACAACAGATGCATGAACCAGTAGGCATGGCCGGGGATGTTACGTGTCCATCACGGCACACTGGGTTAATGTGTTGGATGCAGGGTCCACAGGGGACAGCCATAGTGGGACAGTTGTGCCTAGCCCATGGTCTAGGAAACAGTTGGCTGTAGGCGTTCGCCACCTCTCCTCCTCCTCCTTCTCCAGAAGCGAAAGCTCGTCCACAGAGCGCAGTCACACGACCACTCCATCCGCAGCTGCCAGTGTTGCACACGAGGTGTCCCATTATCGAACAGCTAGTGGTAAGCGTCAGCAAGCTGTGTTAGAAATGAAGTGTTTGGGCAACAACAGACACACCGCGGAAGTACTGTCCGAGTACTTGCAGCAACAAACTCAGTCATGGCTGGGCAGTGTACATCTTGAGGCAGACAAGGTAGTCAGTGATAACGGAAGGAATCTTATGGCTGCCATAGCCCTTTCAGAACTGAAACACATACCTTGCCTGGCTCACACATTGAACCTGGTGGTGCAGTGCTTCCTCAAAAATTATCCAGAGTTACCAGCCCTGCTCCTGAAGGTGTGAAGACTTTGCCCGCACATCCACCAGTCGCCCGAACACTCCAGCCGTATGCTGAACCATCAGCGATCTCTGAATCTTCCCCAGCACACCTAATAATCGATGTTGCAACAAGGTGGAACTCCACGCTGCACATGGTTCAGAGGCTGTGTGAACAGAGGCATACTGTAATTAATTTGTGGGAGGATACACAAACACGGGCAGGCAGTTGGATGGCATACATGGAGTTGTCTGGTGTGCAGTGGTCGAAGCTCCAAGACCTCTTTCAAGTCCTTCAGTGTTTTGAGGAATGCACATGGCTGGTAAGTGCAGACGACGCCATCATAAGCATGAGCATCCCATTAAGGCGTCTGCTGATGCAAAGTTTGATGCACATTAAAGAGCTGGCGTCTGAAACCGAGGAGGAGGGAAGTCTTGATGACAGTCAGCCATTGTCTGCTCAGGGAACTCTTCTGGACGAGGTGGCGGATGAATAGGAGGAGGGGGAGGATGATGTGGATGAATATTTATGGTAGGAGGATGCTTCACAGGGGGCAATAGAAACTGGTGTCATTGCAAGGTCAGGTACAGGGTTTTTGCAGGACACAAGTGATGTTGATTTGCCAGAAACTGCTCCTCAACCCAGCACAAGCAGTGAATTGACACCTGGAACATTGGCCCACATGGCTGAGTATGCCTTGTGTATCCTCAAAAGGGACCCACGCATTATTAAAATGATGACCGATGACGATTACTGGCTGGGCTGCCTCCTTTATCCTCGCTATAAAGGCAAATTGCAAAATATCATGCCACATGAGAACCTCAAACAAATATTAGCAACCAAACAAGCAACTCTTGTAGACCATTTGATTCAGGCATTCCCAGCACACAGCGCCGGTGATGGTTCTCACACGAGCTGCAGGGGGCAACAGGGCAGAGGTGTTAGAGTTGCACAAATCAGAAGTGGCATTGGACAGAGAGGTTTTCTGACCAGGTTGTGGAGTGATTTCGCAATGGCCGCAGACAGGACAGGTACTGCAGCATCAATTCAAAGTGACAGGAGACAACATTTGTCCAGTATGGTTACTAACTATTTTTCATCCCTTATCGATGTTCTCCCTCAACCTTCATTCCCATTTGATTACTGGGCATCCAAAATATACACCTGGCCTGAATTGGCAGAATATGCACTGCAGGAGCTTGCTTGCCCAGCAGCTAGTGTGCTATCAGAAAGAGTATTCAGTGCTGCTGGTTCAATATTGACTGAAAAAAGGACTCGTCTGGCTACCCAAAATGTTGATGATCTAACCTTCATTAAAATGAACCACTCATGGATTTCGAATTATTTTGCCCCACCTTTCCCGGCTGACACCTAGCTTTCCTATAAAAAGGTCTTGCTTGTGGACTGGTCTTACTGACTGTTCCAATCTCTTTATTTGCAGCAGCTGTTTGTCCAGCATACGACATGTTTACACCTCCCTAAATGGGCTAACACCCCCCACGGGGCCATGGTCTCGCCACTTGGCGCAAGCACCCGTGAGAATGCCATTTGTCTGAAGAGGTGGGTGTGCCCACTTTTGGTCGACGCACAGCCACTGGGTCCCTCATAGTACAATAAAGTGTCTCTGGCGGTGGTGGTGCGCACCCAACGTCAGACACACCATTGTAACATAAGGGGCCCTGGGCCTGTACCGCTTGCCACAAGAGAGTTCCCCCCCCAGCTCAAACAGTGCTCTACCACTTGCAAAATTATCTCTCACAGCTCCAACAATGTTTAGTCTATGTGCTGACATCCTTCAATGCCTGGCACTGACAATACCAATTTGTTGACATGTATGATGCTAGTTAAAATAGTCAGGGTCAGTGTCCTATATTGACACCAGTAAATACTTAGCGCCAAATTACTATGTCTGAAACTCAGCAGAGGAGCCCACCCCTCTACCTAAGTATGCCACCCTTTTGTTTTTTGGTTTTGTTGTTTTGCGAGACATTAACATCTATTTATTTTTTGGGAGTACTAACTGTGTCAGACACTCCTTCCAATCGTCCTCCGCTGACCACACCAATGCTGCCTGTGTACCCCTGCCACATAATCGTAGGTGCTTTGAGCCTATTTTTTTTAATTTTAGGCCTACTAAGTGTGTCTGCGGTCCCTCCTACCATTTCTTCTCCGCTGAGCACACCAATGCCGACCGTGTACCCATGTAACTTTTTTTCAACCTGCATTGAGCCTACTTTGTGTTGTAAGGCCTACTAGCAGTGTATGTCTGCGCCACTTAATACAGTTGTCCTCCTCAAAAAAAAAAAAAAAAAGGCTGGTTTTCAGCCTGTCAGAATTATAAAACTGCATTGGGGCCACAAGTTTCGTTGTGGTCTACAAACTGAGTCTTTCGCTCCAAGGTATTCTCATGGTTGCCTTTCCTGAGCTTCTATCTTGAAGCTCTCATTAAGTAGTTGTTAAAACAACACTGCATTAGGCCCACAAGTTGGGTCTTGGTTGTAGAGACGGTGTCTGCCGCTCCAAGGTGTTCTTCAGGTTGCCTCTCCCTAGCTTCTATCTTGAAGCTCTTATTAAGTAGTTGTTGAAACAACACTGCATTAGGCCTACAAGTTGGGTCTGGGTTGTAGAGACGGTGTCTGCCGCTCCAAGGTGTTCTCCAGGTTGCCTCTCCCTAGCTTCTATCTTGAAGCTCTCATTAAGTAGTTGTTGAAACAACACTGCATTAGGCCTACAAATTGGGTCTGGGTTGTAGAGACAGTGTCTGCCGCTCCAAGGTGTCCTCCAGGTTGCCTCTCTCTAGCTTCTATCTTGAAGCTCTCATTAAGTAGTTGTTGAAACAACACTGCATTAGGCCTACAAGTTGGGTCTGGGTTGTAGAGACGGTGTCTGCCGCTCTAAGTTGTTCTCCAGGTTGCCTCTCCCTAGCTTCTATCTTGAAGCTCTCATTAAGTAGTTTTTGAAACAACACTGCATTAGGCCTACAAGTTGGGTCTGGGTTCTACAAACGGTGTCTTCCGCTCCAAGGTGTTCTCCAGGTTGCCTTTCCCTAGCTTCTATCTTCAGGCTCTCGTTAAATTGTTTTCAATATAACACTGCATTTGGCCTACTTGTTTTGTTGGCCCTACTAACAGTGTCTGCCGCTCCTTGATGTTCTCCTACACTGAACAAACCAGTGCCGCCTGTTTACTTCTGTTACCAATTTTGAACTGCATTTAGCCTACTTACTGATTTGGGCCTAGTCACTGTGTCAGCCTCTCATTACAGTTGTACTCCACTGAACAAAGCAATGCCCCCTGGTTAGTCCTGTTGCCAATTTTGAACTGCATTTAGCCCACTTTATTATTTGGGCCTATATCTGTGTTTCCTCCTCATCCTGCCCATTGCCCAGCCAGTGATAGATGAGTCTGCTGGTACATTGACCCAGAACGCTACATTCCCCATGCACGCTACACAGCCAGAATGTGACTCTGCTGAAAGTCAGGTTCCCCTTCTCGCATACCATACCACCTTGCACGACGACAAAGAGGAAGGTGCAGATGAAAGTGCAGGTTCCTTCATCAGGTGGGGGGAGGAATACTCGTTGGCATTGGCACTGGCACAGGGCCCCTCATAGTACGCAAAAGTGTCGCTGCCGGTGGGAGGCGCCCCCGCCGTGCAAACACTTCGCCGTACTTTGAGTGGCCCTGTGCCAGTGCCAATGCCAACGAGTGGGCCCCCCCCCGCTTGCTCAGGATCACAGCACTTGCAAAGTTTAAATACTTACCTCTCCCTGCTCCACTGCTGTGACGTGGTCCAGATTTCCTGGGCCCACTAAATACTTGAACCAGCCCTACCCCCCACAACTTTAGCCAAATGACCCCCAATTTCCAATGCCTTACTATTATTATAAGGTAAATTAAGATTGACAAGCTTCGGTAACAAGAATGGATGTTTTTGCCATTAAAATGGGCACTGTAGGTGTTTTCCTGGCCTCCACTCACTGCCGACTATGCTCCCCCATTGACTTGCATTGGGTTTCGTGTTTCGGTCGATCCCCGACTTTTCGCGATAATCGGCCGATTCCACTCGACTCGACTTTTGAGATGGTCGGGTTTCGCGAAACCCGACTCGACCCTAAAAAACTAAAAGTCGCTCAACCCTACCTGTTACCAATATTGTACTGCATTTAGCCTACTTTTGTATTTGGGCCTACTAGCTGTGTCTGCGCCACTCATTACAGTTGTCCTCCACTGAACAAAGCTAGGCCACCTGTTTAATCCTGTTACCAATTTTGAACTGCATTTAGCCTACGTTTTTATTTTGGGCCTACTAACTGTGTCTGCGCCACTTATTGCAGTTGTCCTCAACTGAACAAAGCAATGCCACCTGTTTAGTCCTGTTACCAATTTTGAACTGCATTTAGCCTATGTTATTATTTGGGCCTACTGACTGTGTCTGCGCCACTCATTACAGTTCTTCTCCACTGAACAAAGCTATGTCACCTGTTTTGTCCTGTTACCAATTTTGAACTGCATTTAGCCTTCTTTTTTATTTTGGGCCTACTAACTGTGTCTGCGCCACTCATTACAGTTGTCCTCCACTGAACAAAGCAATGCCGCCTGTTTAGTCCTGTTACCAACTTTGAACTGCATTTAGCCTACTTTTGTATTTGGGCCTACTAACTGTGTCTGCGCCACTTTACAGTTGTCCTCCACTGAACAAAGCAATGCCGCCTGTTTAGTCCTGTTACCAACTTTGAACTGCATTTAGCCTACTTTTGTATTTTGGCCTACTAACTGTGTCTGCGCCACTCATTACAGTTGTCCTCCACTGAACAAAGCAATGCCGCCTGTTTAGTCCTGTTACCAACTTTGAACTGCATTTAGCCTACTTTTGTATTTTGGCCTACTAACTGTGTCTGCGCCACTCATTACAGTTGTCCTCCACTGAACAAAGCAATGCTGCCTGTTTAGTCCTGTTAACAATTTTGAACTGCTTTTTGCCTACTTTTTTATTTTGGGCCTATTAACTGTGTCTGTGCCACTGATTACAGTTGTCCTCCACTGAACAAAGCAATGCCGCCTGTTTAGTCCTGTTATCAATTTTGAACTGCATTTAGCCTATGTTATTATTTGAGCCTATATCTGTGTTTCCTCCTCATCCTGCCCATTGCCCAGCCACTGCTGGATGAGTCTGCTGGTACATTGACCCAGACCACTACATTTCCCTTGCACTCTACACAGCCTGAATCTGGCCCTGCTGAAAGTCAGGTTCCCCTTCCCACATACTATACCACCTTACACGGGGACAAAGAGGAAGGTGCAGATGAAAGTGCAGGTTTCTTCATCAGGTGGGGGGCATTCTCGGTGGTGACGTCACTGGCACAGGGCCCCTCATAGTACGCAAAAGTGTCTCTGGTAGTGGGAGGCGCCACCCGCTGGTAAACACACCACCATACTATGAGGGGCCCTGTGCCAGTGCCAAGTGCCAACGAGTGGGCCCCCACTGCTTGCTCAGGATCACAGAACTTGGAAAGTTGAAATACTTACCTCTCCCTGCTCCACCGCCGTGACGTATTCCATGTTTCCTGGGTCCACGAAACTTTACCCCCCAACAACTTTAGCCAAATGACCCCCTGTTTTCCATGCCTAACTATTATTATAAAGTAAATTAAGATTGACAAGCTTAAGAAATAAGAATTGATGTTTTTGGCATTAATATGGGCACTGTAGGTGTTTTCCTGTCCTCCACTCACTGCTGACTTTGATTCCCCATTGACTTGCATTAGGTTTCGTGTTTTGGTCGGCCCCCGACTTTTCAAAATAATTGGCCGATTTCACCCGACCCGGCTTTTGACAAAGTCGGGTTTCGCGAAACCCGACTCAATCCTAAAAAAAGTAAATGTCGCTCAACTCTAATTGTGATTGTACAATTCACTAGTGATTACAGCATTTAGAAGGGTATGAGGGGGAAAAGGTTGTAGTGTGTGTTAGTAGCCAAACATAAAAAACATGTATTGTTCTAATCTCACTGACCTGAAGAATAAAGCCATCTAATCACTTATAACTCACAGTGAATTGTGTAAACAATAAATAAAATCAATTCTTGAGCTGTGGTTGAATGGTTAATTCTGTGTCCCAATAATGGCAAAGAGGCGCAGTTAACATTTATCCTGCACTCTGTGCTTTTACACCTAAGTTTATGTGTAAATCACTGAAATACGTAATTGAGACAGAATGGATGGAAGAATCTCTATAATGAGGCAAAAGGAGGAACTTTGGACTCTGTCCGACCTATGATCCAGCAGTGTCTGTTTTTATAAGCATGATTGGTCACAGCTTTTTGCATTTCTGAAAAGGAAACGGCTAAACAGATGCCAAACAGAGTCCAGAGAAACTCTGCTGCCTCATTACTGTTAATGGATTCCTCTACGTTTTAATCTGAATCACTTTATTTTTTAGATTTTGATGGAAACCTTAACCCTAGTATGCTTAACATCAGAAATCTTTATATTAACGTATTGTGGGCCTTTTGTTGCCCATGCAAATCACATGGAAAAACACCCCCCCAGTTTTTTTTCAAAATTTCACACAAACATATGAAAAAAACGCACAAAAATGCATAGAAATCTATACCAAGCTAGCTGCAGCTACATTTCTATTATGTTTTTTTTTCTATTATTTTAGTCTCCCAAACAATTTTGACAAGTTATTTTTTCGGTAGAATGTTCTTTGCAGACATTTTCCTTACAAATTGAACAAAATCTCTCAGTTTTCTTTTCTATGTTTCTTGGACACATGAAACAGCACTTTCTTTTTCTTTCTCCTGGCCCTGGAATCATCTGAAACTGTACACCACACTGTTTCATTGCTTCTTTAGTTTGCTTTAGCAAGCCTTTCACTTCGCTTCACTGTATCATATGAGGCATTACAAGTTCATGACAAAGTTCCTTCAAAAATAGGCGTCTCCTGTCCTTCCTCCGTGCATGGAATTCTGGATGAGTTTCTGTATAAATGATGAATGAATTTAGGGCTGCTACATCAAGCATATTTGAAAAAAGTACTACAGGCCATCGTTTTGTTTGCCTCTTGCAAGAATATTCTCAAACCATCTCATCCATTTTGTCTACACCTCCTTTTGTTTTATTGTAATGCAGGATGATTTCTGGTTTTAATTTTCTGTCATTGCTGTCAATACTGCAATTGTGATGCATGGTACTGAGTAAAATCACTGATTTCACCTTCTTCGCTTTGTAAGATACCCAAGTTGCTTTGTTATTGAATCCAAAGACTAGGGTTGAGCGAAACGGGTCGAACATTTTCAAAAGTCGCCGACTTTTGGCTAAGTCGGGGTTTCATGAAACCCGATCCGACCCCTGTGCGGGGTCGGCCATGCGGTACGCGACTTTCGCGCCAAAGTCGCGTTTCAATGACGCGAAAAGCGCCATTTCTCAGCCAATGAAGGTAAACGCAGAGTGTGGGCAGCGTGATGACATAGGTCCTGGTCCCCACCATCTTAGAGAAGGGCATTGCAGTGATTGGCTTGCTGTCTGCGACGTCACAGGGGCTATAAAGAGGCGTTCCCGCCGACCGCCATCTTACTGCTGCTGATCTGAGCTTAGGGAGAGGTTGCTGCCGCTTTGTCAGAAGCAGGGATAGCGTTAGGCAGGGTCCATTAACCACAAAACCGCTTGTGCTGCAGCGATTTGCACTGTCCAACACCACCCTCGGTGTGCAGGGACAGTGGAATTTTTTTTTTTTTTTTTTTTCCCCTCAGCGCTGTAGCTCATTGGGCTGCCCTAGAAGGCTCCCTGATAGCTGCATTGCTGTGTGTACGCCGCTGTGCAAACCAACTGCTTTTTTCAAAGCACAAATCCTCTTGTTCCTTCCTTTCTGCACAGCTATCTTTTTTGTTTGTCCACACTTTTTATTTCATTTGTGCATCAGTCCACTCCTTATTGCTGCCTGCCATACCTGGCTGAGATTACTGCAGGCAGGGAGATAGTAGCTGCCTGCCATACCTGGCTGAGATTACTGCAGGCAGGGAGATAGTAATTGTAGGACATTCCCTGTTTTTTTTTTTTTTTTTTTTTTGGTGGGAGATTAAGATTGGCAATTTGGCATTTCTGCTAGAGTGCCATCCCTGTGTGTGCCATCTCTCTCACATAGTGGGCCATAGAAAGCCTTTTCATTTTTCTGTATTTTTTTTTGTGGGGTGTATAAATTCTCCCTGATAAAAATACAGTGGGAGATTAATATTGGCCTTTGGGCTTGTGTGCCAGTCCTGAGTGTGCCATCTCTCTCACAAATAGTGGGCCATAGAAAGCCTATTTTATTTTTTTTTGGGTTTTATAAATTCTCCCTGAAAAAAAGGGAGATTAATATTGGCCTCTGGGCTTCTGTGCCAGTCCTGAGCGTGCCATCTGTGCCAGTCCTGAGCGTCCCATCTCTCTCACAAATAGTGGGCCATAGAAAGCCTATTTAATTTTTTTTTTGGTTTTATAAATTTTCCCTGAAAAAAGGGAGATTAATATTGGCCTCTGGGCTTGTGTGCCAGTTGTGAGCGTGCCATCTGTGCCAGTCCTGAGCGTGCCATCTCTCTCACAAATAGTGGGCCATAGAAAGCCTATTTAATTTTTTTTTTGGTTTTATAAATTTTCCCTGAAAAAAGGGAGATTAATATTGGCCTCTGGGCTTGTGTGCCAGTTGTGAGCGTGCCATCTGTGCCAGTCCTGAGCGTGCCATCTCTCTCACAAATAGTGGGCCATAGAAAGCCTATTTAAATATTTTTTTGGTTTTATAAATTCTCCCAGAAAAAAAGGGAGATTAATATTGGCCTCTGGGCTTCTGTGCCAGTTGTGAGCGTGCCATCTGTGCCAGTCCTGAGCGTGCCATCTCTCTCACAAATAGTGGGCCATAGAAAGCCTATTTAAATATTTTTTTGGTTTTATAAATTCTCCCAGAAAAAAAGGGAGATTAATATTGGCCTCTGGGCTTCTGTGCCAGTCCTGAGCGTGCCATCTGTGCCAGTCCTGAGCGTCCCATCTCTCTCACAAATAGTGGGCCATAGAAAGCCTATTTTATTTTTTTTTTGGGTTTCAGAAATTCTCCCTGGAAAAAAAAAGGGAGATTAATATTGCCCTTTGGGCTTGTGTGCCAGTACTAAGCGTTCCATCTCTCTCTCTCTCTCAGTCAGTGGGCCATAGAACGCATATTTTTGGTTTTATTTGTTTTCTAAATTCTCCCTGAAAAAATCATTTTATTTTATTTGGTTTCTAAATTCTTCCTGATAAAATCATATTTTTTTTATTATTTTTATTTCTAAAGTCTCCCTGAAAAAAAAAAAAAAAAAAAACAACCAAAAAAACAGTGGGAGATTAATATTGGCCTTTCTGCTTGTGTGCCAGTCTTGACTCCTGGGTGTGCCATCTCTCTCTCTCTCTCTCTCTCTCTCTCTCTCTCTCTCTCTCTCTCCAATTGTGGTCCATAGAAAGCCTATATTTTTTTTCCTTGATTTGGGTTCTAAAATCTACCAGAGAAAATAACTACATCAATCATTGGTAGAAAAATATTGGCCTCTGGGTTTGTGTGCCACTCCTGACTCCTGTGTGCGTCATCTCTCAGTCAGTGGGCCATAGAACGCCTATTTTTGGTTTTATTTGTTTTCTAAATTCTCCCTGAAAAAATTATTTTATTTTATTTGGTTTCTAAATTCTTCCTGATAAAATCATATTTTTTTTATTATTTTTTTTTCTAAAGTCTCCCTGAAAAAAAAAAAAAAAAACAGTGGGAGATTAATATTGGCCTTTCTGCTTGTGTGCCAGTCTTGACTCCTGGGTGCGTCATCTCTCAGTCAGTGGGCCATAGAACGCCTATTTTTGGTTTTATTTGTTTTATAAATTCTCCCTGAAAAAATCATTTTATTTTATTTGGTTTCTAAATTCTTCCTGATAAAATCATATTTTTTTTATTATTTTTTTTTCTAAAGTCTCCCTGAAAAAAAAAAAAAAAAAACAACCAAAAAAAACAGTGGGAGATTAATATTGGCCTTTCTGCTTGTGTGCCAGTCTTGACTCCTGGGTGCGTCATCTCTCAGTCAGTGGGCCATAGAACGCCTATTTTTGGTTTTATTTGTTTTCTAAATTCTCCCTGAAAAAATCATTTTATTTTATTTGGTTTCTAAATTCTTCCTGATAAAATCATATTTTTTTTATTATTTTTTTTTCTAAAGTCTCCCTGAAAAAAAAAAAAAAAAAAACAACCAAAAAAAACAGTGGGAGATTAATATTGGCCTTTCTGCTTGTGTGCCAGTCTTGACTCCTGGGTGCGTCATCTCTCAGTCAGTGGGCCATAGAACGCCTATTTTTGGTTTTATTTGTTTTCTAAATTCTCCCTGAAAAAATCATTTTATTTTATTTGGTTTCTAAATTCTTCCTGATAAAATCATATTTTTTTTATTATTTTTTTTTCTAAAGTCTCCCTGAAAAAAAAAAAAAAAAAAAACAACCAAAAAAAACAGTGGGAGATTAATATTGGCCTTTCTGCTTGTGTGCCAGTCTTGACTCCTGGGTGTGCCATCTCTCTCTCTCTCTCTCTCCAATTGTGGTCCATAGAAAGCCTACATTTTTTTTCCTTGATTTGGGTTCCAAAATCTACCAGAGAAAATAACTCCATCAATCATTGGTAGAAAAATATTGGCCTCTGGGCTTGTGTGCCACTCCTGATTCCTGTGTGCGTCATCTCTCACTCAGTGGCCCATAGAAAGCATATAGTTTGTTACATTTGTTTTCTAAATTCTCCCTGCAAAAATCTATTTTTTTTTTTTTGGGGGGTTTCTAAAGTGTTCCTGAAAAAAATAAAAATAAAAAAAAAATAATAGTGTGACATTAATATTAACATTTGTGCTTCAGTGACAGTCCTGCGTGTGGGGCATCTCTCTAATTTGCAGCCACCAAAAAAAGAGTGTGTAACATTGGGCCTGATTTTCGCTGTGGTCTCACCAACCTGTAAAGGGGTAGCTAAATCATACAGAAGTTATAGCTCACCGTGTAAGTTGTGTGACTGCAACAAATAACGTTAGTTTGGTTACGTTTTTAAAACAATGAGGAAGTCTAGTGGAAGAGGTCGTGGCCGGGGGCGTTCATTGTCAGCTGGTAATGAGGGTAGTGGTAGTGGTGGAGCATCAGGTGGTCGTGGGGGAAAAAATATTGCACCTAAGTCTGGAGCTGTGGAGCCAGGTTCGTCGTCCGGCTACACAAGGCCTCGAACGCTCCCTTTTCTGGGATTAGGAAAACCGCTTTTAAAGCCGGAGCAGCAAGAGCAAGTTTTGGCTTATCTTGCTGACTCAGCCTCTAGCTCTTTTGCCTCATCTCGTGAAACTGGTAAAAGTAAAAGCAGCGCGTCGTTAGTGGATGTTCACGGTCAGGGACAAGTCACTTCCTTGTCCTCTTCAGCAAAAACAACAACAGAGAAGAATGCAGCAGGCGACACAACGGGTTACTCCATGGAGCTCTTTACACATACCGTCCCTGGCTTAGAAAGTGAAGCAGTTAACAGTCCATGCCCATTACAAATTGAATCTGACATGGAGTGCACTGACGCACAGCCACAGCCAGACTACTATGCTGGTCCTTTGACTCAGACCACAACATTGCCCTCGCAGGGTGCTGATCAAGAATCAGACCCTGATGAGACTATGTTGCCCCATCACGAACGCTATACCACCGAACGACACGGTGACACAGACGAAGTTGCGCAGGAGGTACAAGAAGAGTTATTAGATGACCCAGTTCTTGACCCCGATTGGCAGCCATTGGGGGAACAGGGTGCAGGCGGCAGCAGTTCTGAAGCAGAGGAGGAGGAGGGGCCGCAGCAGGCATCAACATCGCCACAGGTTCCATCTGCCGGGCCCGTATCTTGCCCAAAACGCGTGGCAAAGCCAAAACCTGGTGGAGGACAGCGTGGCCATCCGGTTAAAGCTCAGTCTGCAATGCCTGAAAAGGTATCCGATGCTAGAAAGAGTGCAGTCTGGCATTTTTTTAAACAACATCCAATTGATCAGCGCAAAGTCATCTGTCAAAAATGTTCTACTTCCTTAAGCAGAGGTCAGAATCTGAAAAGTCTCAATACTAGTTGCATGCATAGACATTTAACCACCATGCATTTGAAAGCTTGGACTAACTACCAAACGTCCCTTAAGGTTGTTGCACCCTCGGCCAATGAAGCTAGTCATCAACGCAACATCCCTTCCGGCAGTGTAGGACCACCATTTAGCGCACCACCTGCTGTATCTGTGCAGGTATCTTTGCCAGGCCAAAGCAGTCAGGGTCAGGGAATCACCAGTTTCGTAGTAGGAAACACTGCATCTAGGGCACCGGCGGCAACAATACCATCTCCCACCGTCTCTCAGTCTGCCATGTCCACCGGCACCCCCGCTAGTTCCACGATCTCCAGCTCTCCAGTCCAGCTCACCCTACATGAGACTATGGTTAGAAAAAGGAAATACTTAGCCTCGCATCCGCGTACACAGGGTTTGAACGCCCACATAGCTAGACTAATCTCGTTAGAGATGATGCCCTACCGGTTAGTTGAAAGCGAAGCTTTCAAAGACCTGATGGACTACGCTGTACCACGCTACGAGCTACCCAGTCGACACTTTTTTTCCAGAAAAGCCATCCCAGCCCTCCACCAGCATGTTAAAGAGCGCATCGTCCATGCACTCAGGCAATCTGTGAGCACAAAGGTGCACCTGACAACAGATGCATGGACCAGTAGGCATGGCCAGGGACGTTACGTGTCCATCACGGCACACTGGGTAAATGTGGTGGATTCAGGGTCCACAGGGGACAGCAAGTTTGGGACAGTTCTGCCTAGCCCACGGTCTAGTAAACAGTTGTCTGTAGCCGTTCGCACCCCCTCCTCCTCCTCCTCCTCGTCCTCCTGCAGAAGCAAGAGCTCGTCCACAGACCGCAGTCGCACAAACACTCCATCCGCACCTGCCACTGTTGCACACCAGGTCTCCCATTATGGGGCAGCTACTGGCATACGTCAGCAGGCTGTATTGGCTATGAAGTGTTTGGGCGACAATAGACACACCGCGGAAGTTCTGTCCGAGTTCTTGCAGCAAGAAACGCAGTCGTGGCTGGGCACTGTAGATCTTGAGGCAGGCAAGGTAGTGAGTGATAACGGAAGGAATTTCATGGCTGCCATCTCCCTTTCCCAACTGAAACACATTCCTTGCCTGGCTCACACCTTAAACCTGGTGGTGCAGTGCTTCCTGAAAAGTTATCCGGGGTTATCCGACCTGCTCCTCAAAGTGCGTGGACTTTGCGCACATATCCGCCGTTCGCCTGTACACTCCAGCCGTATGCAGACCTATCAGCGTTCTTTGAACCTTCCCCAGCATCGCCTAATCATAGACGTTGCAACAAGGTGGAACTCAACACTGCACATGCTTCAGAGACTGTGCGAACAGAGGCGGGCTGTTATGTTTTTGTGGGAGGATACACATACACGGGCAGGCAGTAGGATGGCAGACATGGAGTTGTCAGGTGTGCAGTGGTCGAAGATTCAAGACATGTGTCAAGTCCTTCAGTGTTTTGAGGAATGCACACGGCTGGTTAGTGCAGACAACGCCATAATAAGCATGAGCATCCCCCTAATGCGTCTGCTGATGCAAAGTTTGACGCACATAAAGGATCAGGCGTCTGCACCAGAGGAAGAGGAAAGCCTTGATGACAGTCAGCGATTGTCTGGTCAGGGCAGTGTACATGACGAGGTACCGGGCGAAGAGGAGGTGGAGGATGAGGAGGATGATGGGGATGAGTATATTTTTAATGAGGAAGCTTTCCCGGGGGCACGGGAAATTGGTGGCGTGGCAAGGCCGGGTTCTGGTTTTTTGAGGGACACAAGTGACGTAGATTTGCCTGCAACTGCCCCTCAACCAAGCACAACCGCAGATTTGACAACGGGAACTTTGGCCCACATGGCGGATTATGCCTTGCGTATCCTCAAAAGGGACACACGCATTACAAAAATGATGAACGATGACGATTACTGGTTGGCCTGCCTCCTTGATCCTCGCTATAAAGGCAAATTGCAAAATATTATGCCACATGAGAACTTGGAACTAATATTAGCAACAAAACAATCAACTCTTGTTGACCGTTTGCTTCTGGCATTCCCTGCACACAGCGCCCGTGATCGTTCTCACACGAGCTCCAGGGGCCAGCAGACCAGAGGTGTTAGAGGGGCAGAAATCAGAAGTGGCGTTGGACAGAGGGGTTTTCTGACCAGGTTGTGGAGTGATTTTTCTATGACCGCAGACAGGACAGGTACTGCAGCATCAATTCAAAGTGACAGGAGACAACATTTGTCCAGTATGGTTACAAACTATTTTTCATCCCTTATCGACGTTCTCCCTCAACCGTCATTCCCATTTGATTACTGGGCATCCAAATTAGACACCTGGCCAGAATTGGCAGAATATGCATTGCAGGAGCTTGCTTGCCCGGCAGCTAGTGTCCTATCAGAAAGAGTATTCAGTGCTGCAGGTTCAATACTAACAGAAAAAAGGACTCGTCTGGCTACCCAAAATGTAGATGATCTAACCTTCATTAAAATGAACCACAACTGGATTTCAAAATCTTTTGCCCCACCCTGCCCGGCTGACACCTAGCTTTCCTATGAAAAGGTCTTGCCTGTGGACTATTCTGAATGACTTTTCCAATCTCGTAATTTTCTTCACCTGATTGTCCAGCATACGACATGTTTCCACCTCACGAAATGGCCAAACTCCCCACACGGGGCCGTGCTATCGCCACTTTGCGCTTGGACCCTTGAGAGTGCTGTTTGTCTGAAGAGGTGGGTGTGGCCGCTTTTGGTCGACGGCACTGCCACTGGGTCCCTCATAGTACAATAAAGTGTCTCTGGCGGTGGTGGTGCGCACCCAACGTCAGACACACCGTTGTAATATGAGGGGCCCTGTGCCTGTACCGCCGGCCACAAGACAGTTCCCCCCCCCAGCTCAAACAGTGCTCTACCACTAGCAAAATTATCTCTCACAGCTTCACCAATGTGTAGTCTAGCCGCTGACATCCTTCAATGCCTGGCACTGACAATACCATTGTTTTGACATTTTTGTTATGTTAGGCCTTCGAAGCCTGTCTGCGGTCCCTTCTTTCTACAACTACTACACTGACCAGGCCACTGCTGGCCGTGTTACCCTGGAACCAATTTAAAAGTGCCTACAGTCAGCCCAATTTTGTTATGTTAGGCCTTCGAAGACTGTCTGCCGTCACTCCTTCCACTAGACTTCCACTGACCATACACTGCTGCCCATGTACCCCTGGAACCAATTTAAAGTGCCTACAGCCAGCCCAATTTTGTTATGTTAGGCCTTCGAAGCCTGTCTGCGGTCACTCCTTCCACTAGACTTCCACTGACCAGACCACTGCTGCCCGTGTACCCCTGGAACCAATTTAAAAGTGCCTACAGCCATGTGTTATTATTTTAGGCCTTCGATGCCTGTCTGCGGTCACTCCTTCCACTAGGCCTCCACTGACCACACCACTGCTGCCCGTGTACCCCTGGAACCAATTTAAAATTGCCTACAGCCAGCCCAATTTTTTTATTTTAGGCCTTCGATGCCTGTCTGCGGTCCATTCTTTCAACTACTACTACACTGACCAGGTCACTGCTGCCCGTGTACCCCTGGAACCAATTTAAAATTGCCTACAGCCAGCCCAATTTTTTTATTTTAGGCCTTCGATGCCTGTCTGCGGTCCATTCTTTCAACTACTACTACACTGACCAGGTCACTGCTGCCCGTGTACCCCTGGAACCAATTTAAAATTGCCTACAGCCAGCCCAATTTTTTTATTTTAGGCCTTCGATGCCTGTCTGCGGTCCATTCTTTCAACTACTACTACTACACTGACCAGGTCACTGCTGCCCGTGTACCCCTGGAACCAATTTAAAATTGCCTACAGCCAGCCCAATTTTTTTATTTTAGGCCTTCGATGCCTGTCTGCGGTCCATTCTTTCAACTACTACTACACTGACCAGGTCACTGCTGCCCGTGTACCCCTGGAACCAATTTAAAATTGCCTACAGCCATGTGTTATTATTTTAGGCCTTCGATGCCTGTCTGCGGTCACTCCTTCCACTAGGCCTCCACTGACCACACCACTGCTGTCCGTGTACCCCTGGAACCAATTTAAAATTGCCTACAGCCATGTGTTATTATTTTAGGCCTTCGATGCCTGTCTGCGGTCACTCCTTCCACTAGACTTCCACTGACCAGACCACTGCTGCCCGTGTACCCCTGGAACCAATTTAAAAGTGCCTACAGCCAGCCCAAGTTTGTTATGTTAGGCCTTCGATGCCTGTCTGCGGTCCATTCTTTCAACTACTACTACACTGACCAGGTCACTGCTGCCCGTGTACCCCTGGAACCAATTTAAAATTGCCTACAGCCAGCCCAATTTTTTTATTTTAGGCCTTCGATGCCTGTCTGCGGTCCATTCTTTCAACTACTACTACACTGACCAGGTCACTGCTGCCCGTGTACCCCTGGAACCAATTTAAAATTGCCTACAGCCATGTGTTATTATTTTAGGCCTTCGATGCCTGTCTGCGGTCACTCCTTCCACTAGGCCTCCACTGACCACACCACTGCTGCCCGTGTACCCCTGGAACCAATTTAAAATTGCCTACAGCCAGCCCAATTTTTTTATTTTAGGCCTTCGATGCCTGTCTGCGGTCCATTCTTTCAACTACTACTACACTGACCAGGTCACTGCTGCCCGTGTACCCCTGGAACCAATTTAAAATTGCCTACAGCCAGCCCAATTTTTTTATTTTAGGCCTTCGATGCCTGTCTGCGGTCCATTCTTTCAACTACTACTACACTGACCAGGTCACTGCTGCCCGTGTACCCCTGGAACCAATTTAAAATTGCCTACAGCCATGTGTTATTATTTTAGGCCTTCGATGCCTGTCTGCGGTCACTCCTTCCACTAGGCCTCCACTGACCACACCACTGCTGTCCGTGTACCCCTGGAACCAATTTAAAATTGCCTACAGCCATGTGTTATTATTTTAGGCCTTCGATGCCTGTCTGCGGTCACTCCTTCCACTAGGCCTCCACTGACCACACCACTGCTGTCCGTGTACCCCTGGAACCAATTTAAAATTGCCTACAGCCATGTGTTATTATTTTAGGCCTTCGATGCCTGTCTGCGGTCACTCCTTCCACTAGGCCTCCACTGACCACACCACTGCTGTCCGTGTACCCCTGGAACCAATTTAAAATTGCCTACAGCCATGTGTTATTATTTTAGGCCTTCGATGCCTGTCTGCGGTCACTCCTTCCACTAGACTTCCACTGACCAGACCACTGCTGCCCGTGTACCCCTGGAACCAATTTAAAAGTGCCTACAGCCAGCCCAAGTTTGTTATGTTAGGCCTTCGATGCCTGTCTGCGGTCACTCCTTCCACTAGGCCTCCACTGACCACACCACTGCTGCCCGTGTACCCCTGGAACCAATTTAAAATTGCCTACAGCCAGCCCAATTTTTTTATTTTAGGCCTTCGATGCCTGTCTGCGGTCCATTCTTTCAACTACTACTACACTGACCAGGTCACTGCTGCCCGTGTACCCCTGGAACCAATTTAAAATTGCCTACAGCCAGCCCAATTTTTTTATTTTAGGCCTTCGATGCCTGTCTGCGGTCCATTCTTTCAACTACTACTACACTGACCAGGTCACTGCTGCCCGTGTACCCCTGGAACCAATTTAAAATTGCCTACAGCCATGTGTTATTATTTTAGGCCTTCGATGCCTGTCTGCGGTCACTCCTTCCACTAGGCCTCCACTGACCACACCACTGCTGTCCGTGTACCCCTGGAACCAATTTAAAATTGCCTACAGCCATGTGTTATTATTTTAGGCCTTCGATGCCTGTCTGCGGTCACTCCTTCCACTAGGCCTCCACTGACCACACCACTGCTGTCCGTGTACCCCTGGAACCAATTTAAAATTGCCTACAGCCATGTGTTATTATTTTAGGCCTTCGATGCCTGTCTGCGGTCCATTCTTTCAACTACTACTACACTGACCAGGGCACTGCTGGCCGTGTACCCCTGGAACCAACATCAGAAAATATAAAAATAAGTATTTTGCTTATAAAAAAGAAAATACTGGTGAGATATCAAATGCAGACATTTTAACATTAAAAACAAACACACAACTCTAATCTGGTACAGTACTAAAAATGGCCACCAGCTACAATTACTTTCTCCTGCAAGTAGTTAACTGAAAGTTTTTTTAAATTGAAAACACACATATGGCATCCACCGAGTGTTGTCCTGTCGCGTCTTCTTTATATTATTGCCGAGAAGATGCAAAATAATGAAAATAATAAAATCATTAATTACCAAAATAATAGAGAAAGTCAACACCACATTGCAAATAAACATTCATTCCAAATAAAGAAGCAGGGCGCGTCCGAGGGTGAGTATATACCTAATAAGAATATAATCACCCTCGGACGCGCAATGCTTATTTCCAACAGCCTTCCTTCCTAAGAATCAGCCCTTCCGTCGTGTAGAGAGACGTTGTGTTACACTCCAAGGTGTTCCCCAGGTTGCCTTTCCTGAGCTTCGATCTTCCGGCTCTCGTTTAGTAGTTCTTGGAAACTACTCTGCATTAGGCCTTCAAATTGGGTATGGGGTGTAGAGAGATGGTGTGTTCCACTCCAAGGTGTTCCCCAGGTTGCCTTTCCTGAGCTTCGATCTTCCGGCTCTCGTTTAGTAGTTGTTGGAAACTACGCTGCATTAGGCCTTCAAATTGGGTATGGGGTGTAGCGAGAGGGTGTGTTACACTCCAAGGTGTTCCCCAGGTTGCCTTTCCTGAGCTTCGATCTTCCGGCTCTCGTTTAGTAGTTCTTGGAAACTACACTGCATTAGGCCTTCAAATTGGGTATGGGGTGTAGAGAGAGGGTGTGTTACACTCCAAGGTGTTCCCCAGGTTGCCTTTCCTGAGCTTCGATCTTCCGGCTCTCGTTTAGTAGTTGTTGGAAACTACGCTGCATTAGGCCTTCAAATTGGGTATGGGGTGTAGCGAGAGGGTGTGTTACACTCCAAGGTGTTCCCCAGGTTGCCTTTCCTGAGCTTCGATCTTCCGGCTCTCGTTTAGTAGTTCTTGGAAACTACACTGCATTAGGCCTTCAAATTGGGTATGGGGTGTAGAGAGAGGGTGTGTTACACTCTAAGGTGTTCCCCAGGTTTCCTTGCCATTGCTTCGGTCTTCCGACTCTCGTTTAGTAGTTGTAGAAAAGTACACTGCATTAGGCCATACAAAATGGGTATGGGGTGGAGAGAGATGGTGTGTTACACTCCAAGGTGTTCCCCAGGTTGCCTTTCCTGAGCTTCTATCTTCAGGCTCTCATTAAATTGTGGTTAAATGGAACAACTGCATTTGGCGTACTAGTTGGTTTGGGGCCTACTATCGGTGTCTGCCACTCCTTGCTGTTCTCCTCCACTGAACAAAGCTGTGCCGCCTGTTTACTACGGTTGCCAATTTTGAACTGCATTTCGACTACTTACTGATTTGGCCCTACTCTCTGTGTCAGCCTCTCATTCCAGTTGTCCTCCACTGCAATGCCCCCTGGTTATTCCTGTGTTACCAATTTTGAACTGCATTTAGCCCACTTTCTTCTTTGGGCCTATATCTGTGTTTCCACTTCATCGTGCCCATTGCCCAGCCAGTGATAGATGAGTCTGCTGGTACATTGACCCATAACGCAACATTCCCCGTGCACGCTACACAACAACATTGTGACCCTGCTGAAAGTCAGGTTGCTCTTCCCGCATACCATACCACCTTACACGGGGACAAAGAGGAAGGTGCAGATGAAAGTGCAGGTTCCTTCATCAGGTGGGGGGAGGAATACTAGTTGGCGACGTCACTGGCACAGGGCCTCTCATAGTACGCAAAAGTGTTGCTGCCGGTGGGAGGCGCCCCCGCCGTGCAAACACACCGCTGTACTTTGAGGGGCCCTGTGCCAGTGCCAATGCCAACGAGTGGGCCCCCCCTGCTTGCTCAGGTTCACAGCACTTGCAAAGTTGAAATACTTACCTCTCCCTGCTCCACTGCCGTGACGTGGTCCAGATTTCCTGGGCCCACTAATTACTTGAACCAGCCCTACCCCCCACAACTTTAGCCAAATGACCCCCAATTTCAAATGCCTTCCAATTATTATAAGGTAAATTACGCTTGACAAGCTTCATTAAGAAGAATGGATGGTTTTGACATTAAAATGGCCACTCTAGGTGTTTTCCTGGCCCCCACTCACTGCCGACTATGCTGCCCCATTGACTTGCATTGGGTTTCGTGTTTCGGTCGATCCCGACTTTACGTCATAATCGGCCGATTTCACTCGACCCGACTTTGGACATAGTCGGGTTTCGCAAAACCCGGCTCGACTCTAAAAAGGTCAAGGTCGCTCAACTCTACCAAAGACACTTTCATAAAGTGTTCGCTTACGATTGTGTTTCAGTGCTTCTGGAATTTCTTGTCGGTTTGGCTTGATAGTACCAACAAGTGTAATAGCTTTTTGAAGCAGAAAATTGCCTAGTTCAACATTGGTGAAATAATTGTCCATGGTAATGTTTCTATTTCTACCTGAATTGAATTCTGTGTCCCAATAATGGCAAAGAGGCGCAGTTAACATTTATCCTGCACTCTGTGCTTTTACACCTAAGTTTATGTGTAAATCACTGAAATACGTAATTGAGACAGAATGGATGGAAGAATACCTGAATACCTGAACTGAACAGCAAGAGTTTTGACAATTTCAGACCCCAGATCCTTCTGTACTGGTGCACCAACTTCTTTGCCACAGGAGATTACGCCATTTATGCCATAATAATTTGCTGAATCACACATCCAGAAAATTTTGATTCCATATTTGGCTGGCTTGCTGGGCATGTATTGTATGAACTTGCAGCGTCCTCTGAACGGTACAAGTTGCCCATCTACTGTAACATTAGTACTAGGATTGTAAAGTTTTGTGCAATTTTTGATAAATATGTTCCAGATATAACTGATAGAGGCTAATTTGTCTGTTTCAAACCTCAATGCTCATGTTTGCTTATCATCAAATCGAATGTGTCTTCTAATTTCCTCATATCTGCCCACTGACATTGTCGCCTTATAGTGTGGATCAGAATGTGGGTCCAGAAATAATTCTCGTATTGGAACATCATACGATTTTTGACTCTCTGCCAGCAGTAAAAGTCCAATGTATGCATAAAGTTCCTCTTTTGAGATATTTTTCAAGGACTTCTTTTTTGCAGAAGCGATACGTCTTCCTTCTAGGTTTGAACATAATAGGACCTCTCCTGCAATATTGTCAGAAAAAAAAGTACAGAATACGTCTTTAGTGGAAAAGTAACTGGGACTTCCCACAGCTCCTTGAGCCTGTCTCACAATATTATGGATGGCAGTACGTCCGACTAACGTAGGATTACTGTCCCAAAAAACATTTGTTTTGGATGTTCTACTTATCACTTCTTGAGGATCCACTGTATTCATTTCTTCATCAACAGAACAAGAATCACTTGAAGATGTTTGATTCTCTGGTGGCAGGTACTCGTCATCGGACAAGATAGTTCACTTTCATCATCACTTTGAAACACAATTGCTTCAATCTCTTGGTTACTCAGACGATTGGAGGAAGACTGTGCCATTGCTGACTAGATGTTAGCAAACGAAAAGAAAAAACAATGAACACAATCAGGGTTATCCACTCTTTGCTTGTATGTGACACACTGTAAGTATAAAGTGCCCCCTCCCTCCTCTCACTCTCAGCACCTCATACATATTATACTTTCTTTTAGGTGTTGTACAATTCTCTGGATGTCTGTAGCTCAATAGCTTTACCCCTTGCAGGCTTCTGTACAATTCTCTGGATGTCTGTAGCTCAATAGCTTTACCCTTTGAATGCTCCTTAGAATCAGAGAAACTGAAACTGAATCAGACTTCCTCTCAACATCTTATCTTATCTCAGGTCCTTCACAATTAGCTCACAGTGTATACTGTCCTCATTTCTCTCTACACAGCTCATTACTGTGTTCAGAAGGACCTGAGATGATGTCATGGCCTTATCTCTCCCTCCAAATATCACATGACATCCTCATATGACATTATCCACACCCTGGTCCCTCCACCAGCATTACTGAGTACAAATAAAGTAACTTGAGGCACAAACACTACTGAGAATATGATAAAAAATACATGGGGGCCTAAAAGGCCCCCAATCCATACAGATGTGGTTTTCACCAAAAAAGCATTGTTACACCGAAATGCCTATGAAAAATATTATATGAACAACTGGATATTACCAACAGCGACATACTTGAGGATTACCTGGAGTTTCAAAATTCTAACTTAAGTAATTTTGCACATAATAGCAAAAAAGTAAGTGTTAGGAGTCGAGTTTCCTCTGCTGCACAGGGGGAACCTCGATCCATCTCCGCTGCGGTCTCCCATTCTCCTCCAGCCGCAGTGGAGTCTGCTCAGCAGGGACGTCGATCCCAGCGTCTCGCTCAGTCTGACTCTGTGAGAAGAGTTACTGCTGCTCCTCCAGCTTCTGCCTTTAAAGCCAATACTGGTCAGCAGCGAGCGGACTTCTCTGGGACTAAGTCCTTATCTGCACACACTGAGCATGCCCAGGGCAAGATCTCCCGTTGGAGATCGAGGGTCATGTGCTCAGGCTCTGCGGCACATTCCATTGGTCCTCTTGGCAGGTCTTGGAAGGGCAAAAGTTCTATAGCCACTTCCTGTGCTGCAGCTATATAAACTGCGCATGACCGCACGGCCATGCGCTAGTATCAAGTCATATGTGCTTTGCGCCAGTTTGGTTAAGCATAAGTGTGTTCAGGGACCCGGCTGAAATAAGCCCCTAGAATACCGGCACCTCCGGTGAGGAGATTGTATGTGTGTGTTCAGGGACCCGGCTGAAATAAGCCCCTAGAATACCGGCTTCTCCGGTGAGGAGATTGCGTGTTGCTTAACCACAGACTGCTATCAGCTTGGCAGTAAGCTTGTGCTCCTGTGAGGCTAACAGGGCACAGTGCTTTCCTCTCGCGGCTGCTCTGTGAGGTAACAGAGCTAGTCTATACCGCCATATTGTGCCGCCATTCACTAGCAGCAGGTTCTTCCTGCACGGTGGAGCCCGGGCTGCGAACGCACCTTCTATAATAAATATCTATTTCTACTCGGTGCGTTCCGCTAGCCCTAACACAATACTAGCGCCAGGGTCTGGCTAGTAAATGGCGGACGGTCAGCGTCTACAGCAGTACATCCAGCAGCTGGAGGGTAGGTTGGCGGCTCTCGAGCGCACAACCTCAGCTGTGGACGTTACTGCTGTCGCTGTTCAGGCTGCAAGTGCAGCTGCAGCCAGTTTGTCCGCTGCCACCCCTGCTCCGACCTTGTCCCGTCTCCCGCTTCCAGACAAGTTTGCTGGTGACAGTAAGCTATGTCGGGGATTCGTGAGCCAGTGCTCCATACATCTCGAGCTGCTGGCTGCACGTTTTCCTACGGAACTGGCGAAAGTGGGATTCATTATAGCTCTCTTGTCGGGCAGGGCGTTGGAGTGGGCAACGCCGCTTTGGGAACGTGGTGATCGTGTGGTACAGAGTGCTCCTATCTTCCTGGACGCTCTGAGGCAGGTCTTTTTGGGACCTCGTGTCACCCACGATACCGCGCTCCAATTGTTGGCAATTACTCAGGCTTCGTCCATGGTCAGCCAGTTTGCCATCCTATTCCGGACTCTAGCTTCTGAGCTGGAATGGCCGGATAAAGTCCTTATTCCGGTGTTCTGGAAAGGACTGGCAGATCATGTGAAGGACGCCTTGGCCACCAGGGAGATTCCCGCCACACTGGAGGAGCTTATTACTATAGCTACCCGCATCAATCTCCGTTTTAACGAGCGGAGGTTGGAGCGAACCCAGTGTAGGCAGAGGTTTCGGCTGGCTCCCACCTTTGCCAAACCTCTAGAATCTCCTGTTATGGCGTCCGACTCCCATGAGGCCATGGAGGTTTCTCGAGCGGGACCTAGGTCTCAGACCGCTCGAGTATCTGTGCTATGTAAAAATTGCCAGCAACCGGGACATTACGCTAATAAATGTCCACGGCGGTCGGGAAAACGATCGCGTCTAGTGACCATTGGAGGAGGTTCACTGGACACTGCGGCATTTTCCTCAAAATTGTCCTTTAAAGGGACAATCCTGTTAGGCACATCCACTCTTACAGTAGAGCTTTGTGTGGATTCAGGAGCAGAGGGAAATTTTATGTCTTCTGCTTTTGCTCTGCGCCACGCAATACCTCTGGTTATGCTTGCCAAACCAGTAACTGTTAGAGTGGTGAATGGGTCGACACTTCCATTACAGATCACACATCAGACTGTCCCTTTCACGTTAGCCATGTCCCCATCCCACCAGGAGATTATTTCCCTTCTTGTCCTTCCCGAGGGAATGGATGAGATTCTGCTGGGAATACCCTGGCTCCGTTTCCACTCCCCACATATTGAGTGGACCTCTGGGAGGATATTGGGTTGGAGTGAATCCTGTAAGGGCAGATGTGTGAAAGAGTGCGTTCAGGTTTCCACCACTGAGATACCCGCAGATCTCTCTACTCTCCCCAAATACTATTGGTCTTATGCAGATGTCTTCTCCAAAATGGCCGCGAAGACCCTTCCGCCTCACCGTCCCTATGACTGTCCTATAGATCTCTTGCCTGGAGCAGAACCTCCTCGGGGACGTGTCTATCCCCTCTCTCTCCCGGAAACGGAGGCTATGTCCCAATACATCCAGGAGAATTTGGCAAGAGGATTTATTAGGAAGTCAGTGTCACCAGCAGGGGCAGGGTTCTTCTTCGTACAGAAGAAGAATGGAGAATTGCGTCCTTGCATAGACTACAGGGGTCTTAACGCCATCACCGTTAAGAATAAGTACCCGCTGCCCCTGATTTCTGAGCTTTTTGATAGGTTACGGGGAGCTAAGGTATTTACCAAATTAGACCTGCGGGGAGCTTATAATCTGATTCGCATTCGTGAGGGGGACGAATGGAAGACGGCGTTTAACACCAGAGATGGGCACTATGAGTATCTGGTGATGCTCTTCGGGCTCTGTAATGCCCCAGCCGTTTTCCAAGACTTTGTCAACGACATCTTCCGGGATATGCTTTCCACCTCGGTCGTAGTCTATCTGGATGATATTCTCATCTTCTCTCCAGATATTGACTCCCACCGGAGAGATGTTGGCAGAGTCTTCGACCTCTTACGGGCAAACTCTCTTTACGCAAAGTTGGAGAAGTGTGTGTTTGAGCAGGAGTCTTTACCTTTCCTGGGCTATATCATCTCTGCCCAGGGATTGGCTATGGATCCTGCCAAACTACAGGCTGTGATGGACTGGCAAGAACCTCATTCACTTAACCCCTTAAGCCCCGAGGGTGGTTTGCACGTTAATGACCGGGCCAATTTTTACAATTCTGACCACTGTCCATTTATGAGGTTATAACTCTGGAACGCTTCAACGGATCTTGGCGATTCTGACATTGTTTTCTCGTGACATATTGTACTTCATTTTAGTAGTAACATTTATTCGATATAACTTGCGTTTATTTGTGAAAAAAACGGAAATTTGGCAAAAATTTAGAAAGTTTCGCAATTTTCCAACTTTAAATTTTTATGCCCTTAAATCACAGAGATATCTCACGCAAAATACTTAATAAGTAACATTTCCCACATGTCTACTTTACATCAGCACAATTTTGGAACCAAAATTTTTTTTTGTTAGGGAGTTATAAGGGTTAAAAGTTGACCAGCAATTTCTCATTTTTACAACACCATTTTTTTTTAGGGACCACATCTCATTTGATGTCATTTTGAGGGGTCTATATGATAGAAAATACCCAAGTGTGAGACCATTCTAAAAACTGCACCCCTCAAGGTGCTCAAAACCACATTCAAGAAGTTTATTAACCCTTCAGGGGTTTCACAGGAATTTTTGGAATGTTTAAATAAGAATGAATATTTAACTTTTTTTCACACAAAATTTATTTCAGCTCCAATTTGTTTTATTTTACCAAGGGTAACAGGATAAAATGGATGCCAAACATTGTTGTACAATCTGTACTGAGTACGCTGATAGCCCATATGTGGGAGTAAACCACTGTTTGGGCGCATGGCAGAGCTCGGAAGGGAAGGAGCGCCATTTGACTTTTAAATGCAAAATTGACAGGAATTGAGATGGGACACCATGTTGCGTTTGGAGAGCCACTGATGTGCCTAAACATTGAAACCCCCCCACAAGTGACACCATTTTGGAAAGTAGACACCCTAAGGAACTTATCTAGATGTGTGGTGACCACTTTGACCCACCAATTGCTTCACAGAAGTTTATAATGCAGAGCCGTAAAAATAAAAAATCATATTTTTTCACAAAAATGATCTTTTCGCCCCCAATTTTTTATTTTCCCAAGAGTAAGAGAAGAAATTGGACCTCAAAAATTGTTGGCCAATTTGTCCTGAGTACGCTGATACCCCATATATGGGTGTAAACCATTGTTTGGGCGTATGGCAGAGCTCGGAAGGGAAGGAGCGCCATTTGACTTTTCAATGCAAAATTGACTGGAATTGAGATGGGACGCCATGTTGCGTTTGGAGAGCCCCTGATGTGCCTAAACATTGGAACCCCTCACAAGTGACACCATTTTGAAAAGTAGACCCCTTAAGGAACTTATCTAGATGTGTGGTGAGCACTTTGACCCAACAAGTGCTTCACAGAAGTTTATAATGCAGAGCCGTAAAAATAAAAAATCTTATTTTTTCACAAAAATGATCTTTTCGCCCCCAATTTTTTATTTTCCCAAGGGTAAGAGAAGAAATTAGACCACAAAAGTTGTTGTGCAATTTGTCCTGAGTGCGACGATACCCCATATGTGGGGGTAAACCACTTTTTGGGTGCATAGCAGAGCTCGGAAGGGAAGGAGCGCCATTTGACTTTTCAATGCAAAATTGACTGGAATTAAGTTGGGACGCCATGTTGGTTTGGAGAGCCCCTGATGTGCCTAAACATTAAAACCCCCCACAAGTGACACCATTTTGGAAACTAGACCCCATAAGGAACTTATCTAGATGTGTTTTGAGAGCTTTGAACCCCCAAATGTTTCACTACAGTTTATAACGCAGAGCCGTTAAAATAATTTTTTTTTTTTTTTCGCAAAAATTATTTTTTAGCCCCCAGTTTTGTATTTTCACAAGGGTAACATAATAAATTGGACCCCAAAAGTTGTTGTCCAATTTGTCCTGAGTACGCTGATACCCCATATGTGGGGGGGAACCACTGTTTGGGCGCATGGCAGAGCTCGGAAGGGAAGGAGCGCCATTTGGAATGCAGACTTAGATGGATTGGTCTGCAGGAGTCACGTTGCATTTGCAGAGCCCCTGATGTACCCAAACAGTACAAACCCCCCACAAGTGACCCCATATTAGAAACTAGACCTCCCAAGGAACTTATCTAGATGTGTTGTGAGAACTTTGAACCCCTAAGTGTTTCACTACAGTTTATAACGCAGAGCCGTGAAAATAAAAATTCTTTTTTTTTTTCACAAAAATGATTTTTTAGCCCCCAGCTTTGTATTTTTACAAGGGTAACAGAATAAATTGGACCCCAAAAGTTGTTGTTCAATTTGTCCTGAGTACGCTGATACCCCGTATGTGGGGGGGAACCACTGTTTGGGCGCATGGCAGAGCTCGGAAGGGAAGGAGCGCCATTTGGAATGCAGACTTAGATGGATTGGTCTGCAGGCGTCACGTTGCATTTGCAGAGCCCCTGATGTACCCAAACAGTAGAAACCACCCACAAGTGACCCCATATTGAAACTAGACCTCCCATGGAACTTATCTAGATGTGTTGTGAAAACTTTGAACCCCCAAGTGTTTCACTACAGTTTACAACGCAGAGCCGTGAAAATAAAAAATCCTTTTTTTTCCCACAAAAATGATTTTTAGCCCCCCAAATTTTTATTTTCCCAAGGATAACAAGAGAACTTGGACCCAAAAAGTTGTTGTCCAATTTGTCTCGAGTACGATGATACCCCATATGTTGGGGTAAACCCCTGTTTGGGCGCACGGGAGAGCTCGGAAGTGAAGGAGCACTGTTTTACTTTTTCAATGCAGAATTGGCTGGAATTGAGATCGGATGCCATGTCGCGTTTGGAGAGCCCCTGATGTGTCTAAACAGTGGAAACCCCCAATTATAACTGAAACCCTAATCCAAACGCACCCCTAACCCTAATCCCAACTGTAACCCTAACCACACACCTAACCCTGACACACCCCTAATTCTAATCCCAACCCTAATCCCAACCGTAAATGTAATACAAACCCTAACCCTAACCCTAGCCCTAACCCTAGCCCTAACCCTAACCCTAATGGGAAAATGGAAATAAATACATTTTTTTTAATTTTATTATTTTTCCCTAAGGCTAGGTTCACATTGCATTAGGGAAATCCATTTAGCACTAGCGGATTGCGCTAACGCAATGTCTTTTTAGGTGTCGTGTTTAGTGGTCGTGTTAACGTCCCCGCTCTGGAAGATCGGGGATCGGACCTCGGGCGCGCCGCGGACGCTGCAAGCAGCGTCTGAGGCGCGCCACAAAAGAACGGCACCTTGCTAGCGCGAGCCGAAAATGGCACGCTCTAGCGATGCGCTACACCCGAAAATCACATTGCTGTCAATGGTTGTGCTAACGGACCCGTTGCACTGCGTTAATTGTGACATTTTCGCCGTGCAACGCTGTCCGTTAGCGTTAACCCATTAACGCAATGTGAACCTAGCCTAACTAAGGGGGTGATGAAGGGGGGTTTGATTTACTTTTATAGCGAGTTTTTTATATCGGATTTTTATGATTGGCAGCCGTCACACACTAAAAGACGCTTTTTATAGCAAAAAAGTTTTTGCGTCTCCACATTTTGAGACCTATAATTTTTCCATATTTTGGTCCACAGAGTCATGTGAGGTCTTGTTTTTTGCGGGACGAGTTGACGTTTTTATCGGTTACATTTTCGGACATGTGACAGTTTTTGATCGCTTTTTATTCCGATTTTTTGTGAGGCAGAGTGACCAAAAACCAGCTATTCATGAATTTCTTTTGGGGGAGGCGTTTATACCGTTCCGCGTTTGGTAAAATTGATGAAGCAGTTTTATTCTTCGGGTCAGTACGATTACAGCGATACCTCATTTATATCATTTTTTTTATGTTTTGGCGCTTTTATACGATAAAAGCTATTTTATAGAAAAAATAATTATTTTGGCATCGCTTTATTCTCAGGACTATAACTTTTTTATTTTTTTGGTTATGATGCTATATGGCGGCTCGTTTTTTGCGGGACAAGATGACGTTTTCAGAGGTACCATGGTTATTTATATCCGTCTTTTTGATCGCGTGTTATTCCACTTTTTGTTCAGCGTTATGATAATAAAGCGTTGTTTTTTGGCTCGTTTTTTTTTTTTTTTTCTTACGGTGTTCACTGAAGGGGTTAACTAGTGGGCCAGTTTTATAGGTCGGGTCGTTACGGACGCGGCGATACTAAATATGTGTACTTATATTGTTTTTTTTTTATGTAAAGAAATGTATTTATGGGAATAATATTTTTTTTTTCTGCTTTATTTAGGAATTTTTTTTTTATTTTTTTTTACAAGTGTGGAAATTTTTTTTTTTACTTTTTCACTTTGTCCCAGGGGGGGACATCACAGATCACCGATCTGACAGTGTGCACAGCACTCTGTTAGATCGGTGATCTGACATACAGCCGGGCAGGATTAGAGCTGCAGCTGCAGCCTGATCCTGACCCGGAAGTGCTCCCTGCAGGACCCGGATGCAGCCCGGCGGCCATTTTGGATCCGGGGACTGCAGGGAGAAGACGCTCGGTACACGGTGAGCACATCACCGTGTACCGATCGTCTCAGGGAAGCCCGCAGGGAGCCCCCTCCCTGCGCGATGCTTCCCTGCACCGCCGGCACACCGCGATCATCTTTGATCGCGGTGTGCCGGGGGTTAATGTGCCGGGAGCGGTCCGTGACCGCTCCTGGCACATAGTGCCGGATGTCAGCTGCGATAGGCAGCTGACACCCGGCCGCGATCGGCCGCGCTCCCCCCGTGAGCGCGGCCGATCGCATATGACGTACTATCCCGTCCATGGGAATTAAGTCCCAGGTCACCTGGACGGGATAGTACGTCATATGGGATTAAGGGGTTAAAGCGGTGCAGGGCTTTATGGGGTTCATTAATTATTACCGCCAGTTCATTCCCCATTTCTCAACTTTGGTGGCTCCTTTGGTAGCCCTCACCAAGAAGGGAGCAAATCCCAAAGTGTGGTCTGAAGAGGTCTCCAGGGCCTTTTCTTCTACTAAGTCTCATTTTGCTAGCGCTCCCATCCTACATCGTCCCGATGTCGATAAGCCGTTTATAATGGAGGTGGATGCCTCTTCCGTTGGTGCTGGAGTAGTCCTCTTCCAAAAGGATGCTCAAGGTCGGAAGCATCCGTGCTTCTTCCTCTCCAAGACCTTCACACCAGCGGAGAGGAATTATTCCATCGGGGACAGGGAGTTGCTAGCGATGAAATTGGCTTTCTCTGGGTGGAGACATCTCTTGGAGGGGGCTCGTTTTCCCTTTCAAGTATTTACAGACCACAAAAATTTGCTATATTTGCAAACAGCCCAGCGGCTAAATTCTCGCCAGGCCAGATGGTCCTTATTCTTCTCCCGATTCCACTTCACCCTCCATTATGTCGCTGGGGAGAAGAACATTCGAGCTGATGCTCTTTCTCGCTCTGTTGTGTCATCTGAGGAGGAGGAAGGAGAGCCTCGGCTTATTGTTCCTTCTGAGAGCTTGAGAACCGTGGCTCCGGTGTCGCTTGAGTCTGTGCCTCCGGGCAAGACTTTTGTGCCCATAAATTTGCGACCGGAGGTTCTCTCTTGGGCTCATTCCTCCAGGGTGGGTGGACACTTTGGGACAAAAAGGACATCTGAGCTGCTGGCGAGGACGTACTGGTGGCCGCATATGCTGCGAGATGTCAGAGATTACGTTCTGGCGTGTGTCTCATGCGCCAAAATTAAGTCTCCTCGACAACGGCCGTCTCGGTTACTCTATCCCTTGCCGGTGGCAGACAGGCCCTGGGAGATGGTCAGGATGGACTTTGTAGTGGGTTTGCCCAAGTCTCGCGGCTGTACCATTATTTGGGTTATTACCGATCATTTCTCGAAAATGGTGCACTTGGTGCCGCTCCCACGGTTACCTTCTGCACGGGCCTTGGCAGCGTTGTTCATAAGACACATCTTCCGCCTACACGGCATGCCAGACAAAATTGTCAGTGACCGGGGTCCCCAGTTTGCGTCTCGGTTCTGGAGAGAGCTTTGTCGTCTTCTCAGCATTGAGTTAAATCTCTCTTCCGCATATCATCCCGAGACGAATGGGTTGGTAGACAGGGCCAATCAGACTCTGGTCACATATCTACGACATTTTGTTTCTGCCAGGCAGGATGACTGGGCATCTTTATTACCATGGGCAGAGTTCGCCCTTAATAACGCTGTAGCCGACTCCACCGGTCAGACTCCTTTCCTCCTTAATTACGGCCAGTATCCGCGGGTTCCTGTGCCTATGCCCGTGTCCTCTGCTGACTCCAGGGTGGCAGACTGGGCAGTGGAGGCACGGGACATTTGGGACAGCACTCAGGATGCCATTCGGGCCTCGAAGGAGAGAATGAGGTCCTCCGCCGATGCACATCGGCGCCCTGCCCCGACCTTTGCTCCTGGCGATTTAGTGTGGCTCTTCGCTCGTAACATCAGGCTGCGTGTAGAGTCCACTAAGTTTGCACCTCGCTACTTGGGCCCCTTCAAGGTCCTCGAACAGGTTAATCCTGTGGTCTACCGTCTGGCCCTTCCTCCACGCCTTGGTATCACCGACACCTTTCATGTGTCCCTCCTTAAGCCCGTATACATGTCCCGGTTTTCTGAGTCATCTGCCGAGACATCGGGTTCGTCTACGGACGATTTCGAGGTGAACGCTATTTTGGGGTGCAAGGTGGTGCATGGTAAAAAATTTTATTTGGTGGACTGGAAGGGTTATGGCCCCGAGGACAGGTCCTGGGAGCCTGTTGAGCACATTCGGGCTCCGCAGCTCATTGCTGCCTTCGAACGTAGCGAGGTCCAAGGAGGGGGGGCCCTAGGAGGGGGGGTAATGTTAGGAGTCGAGTTTCCTCTGCTGCACAGGGGGAATCTCGATCCATCTCCGCTGCGGTCTCCCATTCTCCTCCAGCCGCAGTGGAGTCTGCTCAGCAGGGACGTCGATCCCAGCGTCTCGCTCAGTCTGACTCTGTGAGAAGAGGTACTGCTGCTTCTCCAGCTTCTGCCTTTAAAGCCAATACTGGTCAGCAGCGAGCGGACTTCTCTGGGACTAAGTCCTTATCTGCACACACTGAGCATGCCCAGGGCAAGATCTCCCGTTGGAGATCGAGGGTCATGTGCTCAGGCTCTGCGGCACATTCCATTGGTCCTCTTGGCAGGTCTTGGAAGGGCAAAAGTTCTATAGCCACTTCCTGTGCTGCAGCTATATAAACTGCGCATGACCGCACGGCCATGCGCTAGTATCAAGTCATATGTGCTTTGCGCCAGTTTGGTTAAGCATAAGTGTGTTCAGGGACCCGGCTGAAATAAGCCCCTAGAATACCGGCTTCTCCGGTGAGGAGATTGCGTGTTGCTTAACCACAGACTGCTATCAGCTTGGCAGTAAGCTTGTGCTCCTGTGAGGCTAACAGGGCACAGTGCTTTCCTCTCGCGGCTGCTCTGTGAGGTAACAGAGCTAGTCTATACCGCCATATTGTGCCGCCATTCACTAGCAGCAGGTTCTTCCTGCACGGTGGACTCCGGGCTGCGAACGCACCTTCTATAATAAATATCTATTTCTACTCGGTGCGTTTCGCTATCCCTAACAGTAAGCATGGGGGCCTAAAAGGCCCCTAATACGCATGCTAGGGTTAATGTACATGCATGTAGCACATAATAAATATGATCCAACATTTTATGTAAAATGCTCCTAATAAAATATTCATCTCAATCTATAAAAAAGACAGGTCCCCACTGAGATTCATCATCTGTCAATGGAATTTTAGGGGGCTTCCACGTTATTGGTAGCACAATGGTTATGGAAAAGCGCAATAGCTTCTCATCAAAAGAAACTCAGCAAAATCTGTGTTCTCAAATCCTAATGTCATCCTTAGTTACCCCCAGTGTGTCTAAACCACATTTAGCGTCCAAATGTTTGTAATTTCTGCAGCGTTGAGAGCCTCTCAAAATCATCACTACTCCTTTAGATAAATTTCCAGAGGGGTATAACTAACAAAATATGTCAGGGATTTGTCAGGAATTCAAGCTTGAGGAGGATAATTTGCATATTCCAGGTGCCTTCTGGGAAAAGCGAAGAGTCTCGCTCAGCAAGAAGATCGTTGGGTACAGCCGGGACCAGCTGCTTGGAAAGCATCACCAAACCAGGGATTCAAGCTTGAGGAGGATAATTTGCATATTCCAGGTGCCTTCTGGGAAAAGCGAAGAGTCTCCCTCAGCAAGAAGATCGTTGGGTACAGCTGGGACCAGCTGCTTGGAAAGCATCACCAAATCTCACGCCTTACGGCGCGCAAATTTTTGCCTGTGGGACATTATTGCAAGAAAGCTTGGCTGAGTAGATTACACAAGAAGGAAAACACACAGCAAGTCAGCAGGATCTAGGAGCAACATGGCAGATGTGACAACCTACATGGTGAGCTGCAGCATGTGCTACATGTTCACAGATCGACCAGAAGAAGAATCCAATTTCACCTGTCTGAAGTGTAGACTAGTGGCCCTTTTAGAAGAAAAGGTGCGGGGTCTGGAAGAAAGAAAAGCAACTTTGAAACTCATCAAAGAGAATGAAGACTTCCTAGACAGAACAGAAGCATCTCTACTGGTCACAGAAGGTGAAAAAAGTGTCAGAGAACCTCCAAAAGCAGATGAGTGGAAGCATGTGACCAAAAGAAGCAAGAAGACCATGGAGAAATCACCAACCACACAACTGAAGAACCGATATCAAAACTTTGTAGAGGATGAAGATGGCACACCTAAGGATGAAGCAATACCAGCAAGCAAAAAAGAAAAGGGCACACAGCAACAAGTGGCAGCAAAAAGTACAGCCAAGAAGCAACGAAGAGTGGTGGTGGTGGGAGACTTACTACTGAAAGGCACAGAAGCAGCCATCTGCAGACCTGACATAACCGCAAGAGACGTATGCTGCCTTCCAGGTGCGATGATCAAGGATGTGACAGGTAGTTTTTTCTTCTATCCTTCCAGTAGACGGGCATGGCACCAGGAGATGGAACAGGATCCTTGATGCGAACAACTGGCTAAGACGATGGTGCAGACAACAAGGACTCGGATTCCTGGACCACGGTGTGAATTACTTGTACAATGGACTCCTCGCCAGAGACGGACTACACCTCAACAAACCTGGGAAACACACATTCGCCAGAAGACTCGCTACACTCATCAGGAGGGCGTTAAACTTGAAGAAGAGGGGACGGGAAGAAAAACATTAGACTCGAACAAAGAAGACAGAGGAAAACATACTCAGAAGGGAGGTAAGAACATTTCTAAAACAATCCACAGCGAGGAGATTGGAACAAAACAAAATCCTCTAAACTGCATGCTCGCAAACACCAGAAGCCTGACAAACAAGATGGAAGAACTAGAAGCAGAAATATCTACAGGTAACTTTGACATAGTTGGAATAACCGAGACATGGTTAGATGAAAGCTATGACTGGGCAGTTACCTTACAGGGTTACAGTCTGCTTAGAAAGGATCGTAAAAATAGGAGAGGAGGAGGGGTTTGTCTCTATGTAAAGTCTTGTCTAAAGTCCACTTTAAGGGAGGATATTAGCGAAGGGAATGAGGATGTCGAGTCCATTTGGGTCGAAATTCATGGAGGGAAAAATGATAACAAAATTCTCATTGGGGTCTGTTACAAACCCCCAAATATATTAGAAACCATGGAAAGTCTACTTCTAAAGCAGATAGATGAAGCTGCAACCCATAATGAGGTCCTGGTTATGGGGGACTTTAACTACCCAGATATTAACTGGGAAACAGAAACCTGTGAAACCCATATAGGCAAAAGGTTTCTGCTAATAACCAAGAAAAATTATCTTTCACAATTGGTGCAGAATCCAACCAGAGGAGCAGCACTTTTAGACCTAATACTATCTAATAGACCTGACAGAATAACAAATCTGCAGGTGGTCGGGCATCTAGGAAATAGCGACCACAATATTGTACAGTTTCACCTGTCTTTCACTAGGGGGACTTGTCAGGGAGTCACAAAAATGCTGAA
Source organism: Ranitomeya imitator (assembly GCF_032444005.1). NCBI lineage: Eukaryota > Metazoa > Chordata > Amphibia > Anura > Dendrobatidae > Ranitomeya > Ranitomeya imitator. The sequence goes on from NC_091284.1 coordinate 628,982,859, forward strand.
CTTTAGGAAGGCAAAGTTTGACCAGCTTAGAGATGCCCTAAATCTGGTAGACTGGGACAATATCCTCAGAAATAAGAATACAGATAATAAATGGAAAATGTTTAAGAACATCCTAAATAGGCACTGTAAGCGGTTTATACCTTGTGGGAATAAAAGGACTAGAAATAGGAAAAACCCAATGTGGCTAAACAAAGAAGTAAGACAGGCAATTAACAGTAAAAAGAAAGCATTTGCACTACTAAAAAAGGATGGCACCATTGAAGCTCTAAAAAACTATAGGGAGAAAAATACTTTATCTAAAAAACTAATTAAAGCTTCCAAAAAGGAATCAGAGAAGCACATTGCTAAGGAGTAGGGTTGAGCGAAACGGGTCGTTCATTTTCAAAAGTCGCCGACTTTTGGCAAAGTCGGGTTTCATGAAACCCGATCCGACCCCTGTGCGGGGTCGGCCATGCGGTACGCGACTTTCGCGCCAAAGTCGCATTTCAATGACGCGAAAAGCGCCATTTCTCAGCCAATGAAGGTAAACGCAGAGTGTGGGCAGCGTGATGACATAGGTCCTGGTCCCCACCATCTTAGAGAAGGGCATTGCAGTGATTGGCTTGCTGTCTGCGGCGTCACAGGGGCTATAAAGGGGCGTTCCCACCGATTGCCATGTTACTGCTGCTGATCCGAGTTTAGGGAGAGGTTGCTGTCGCTTCGTCAGAAGCAGGGATAGCGTTAGGCAGGGTCCATTAACCACCAAACCGCTTGTGCTGTAGCGATTTGCACTGTCCAACACCACCTTCGGTGTGCAGGGACAGTGGAAGCTACATTTTTTTTTTCCTCAGTGCTGTAGCTCATTGGGCTGCCCTAGAAGGCTCCCTGATAGCTGCATTGCTGTGTGTACGCCGCTGTGCAAACCAACTGCTTTTTTCAAAGCACAAATCCTCTTGTTCCTTCCTTTCTGCACAGCTATCTTGTTTGTTTGTCCACACTTTTTATTTAATTTGTGCATCAGTCCACTCCTTATTGCTGCCTGCCATACCTGGCTGAGATTACTGCAGGGAGATAGTAATTGAAGGACAGTTCCTTTTTTTTTTGTGGGAGATTAAGATTGGCATTTCTGCTAGAGTGCCATCCCTGTCTGTGTCATCTCTCACTCAGTGGGCCATAGAAAGCTTATTTATTTTTTTGCTTGATTTGGGTTCTAAAATCTACCTGAAAAAATCACATCAATCAGTGGGAGAAAAATATTGGCCTCAGGGCTTGTGTGCCACTCCTGACTCCTGTGTGTGCCATCTCTCAGTCAGTGGGCAATAGAAAGCCTATTTATTTTTTTGCTTGATTTGGGTTCCAAAATCTACCTGAAAAAATCACTACATCAATCAGTGGGAGAAAAATATTGGCCTCAGGGCTTGTGTGCCACTCCTGACTCCTGTGTGCATCATCACTCACTCAGTGGGCCATAGAAAGCCTATTTTTTTTTTTTTGCTTTATTTGGGTTCTAAATTCTACTTGAAAAAAATCAATAAATCAATCAGTGGGAGATTAATATTGGCCTTTGGGCTTGTGTGCCAGTCCTAAGCGTGCCATCTCTCTCTCTCAGATAGTGGGCCATAGAAAGCCTATTTATTATTTTTTTTATTGGGTTTATAAATTTTCCCTGAAAAAAAAAAAAAAGTGGGAGATTAATATTGGCCTCTGGGCTTGTGTGCCAGTCCTGAGCGTGCCATCTCTCTCACAAATGGTGGGCCAAAGAAAGCCTATTTATTTTATTTTTTTTGGTTTTATAAATTCTCCCTGAAAAAAAAGGGAGATTAATATTGGCCTTTGGGCTTGTGTGCCAGTCCTAAGCATGCCATCTCTCTCTCTCAGATAGTGGGCCATAGAAAGCCTATTTATAATTTTTTTAATTGGGTTTATAAATTTTCCCTGAAAAAAAAAAAAAAAGTGGGAGATTAATATTGGCCTCTGGGCTTGTGTGCCAGTCCTGAGCGTGCCATCTCTCTCACAAATAGTGGGCCATAGAAAGCCTATTTATTTTTTTGGTTGATTTGGGTTCTAAATTCTACCTGAAAAAATCAATAAATCAATCAGTGGGAGATAAATATTGGCCTCTGGGCTTGTGTGCCACTCCTGACTCCTGTGTGCGTCATCTCTCACTCAGTGGGCCATAGAAAGCCTATTTTTTGTTTTATTTGTTTTCTAAATTCTCCCTGAAAAAATCATTTTATTTTATTTGGTTTCTAAATTCTTCCTGAAAAAATCATTTTTTTTTATTATTTTTTTTTTCTAAAGTCTCCCTGAAAAAAAAAAAAAAAATCAAATCAGTGGGAGATTAATATTGCCCTTTCTGCTTGTGTGCCAGTCTTGACTCCTGGGTGTGCCATCTCTCCCTCTCTCTCCAATTGTGGGCCATAGAAAGCCTATTATTTTTTTTGCTTGATTTGGGTTCCAAAATCTACCTGAAAAAATCACTACATCAATCATTGGGAGAACAATATTGGCCTCTGGGCTTGTGTGCCACTCCTGACTCCTGTGTGCGTCATCTCTCACTCAGTGGGCCATAGAAAGCCTATTTTTTGTTTTATTTGTTTTCTAAATTCTCCCTGAAAAAATCATTTTATTTTATTTGGTTTCTAAATTCTTCCTGAAAAAATCATTTTTTTTTATTATTTTTTTTTTCTAAAGTCTCCCTGAAAAAAAAAAAAATCAAATCAGTGGGAGATTAATATTGCCCTTTCTGCTTGTGTGCCAGTCTTGACTCCTGGGTGTGCCATCTCTCTCTCTCTCTCCAATTGTGGGCAAACGAAAGCCTATTATTTTTTTTGCTTGATTTGGGTTCCAAAATCTACCTGAAAAAATCACTAAATCAATCAGTGGGAGATAAATATTGGCCTCTGGGCTTGTGTGCCACTCCTGACTCCTGTGTGCATCATCTCTCACTCAGTGGGCCATAGAAAGCCTATTTTTTGTTTTATTTGTTTTCTAAATTCTCCCTGAAAAAATCATTTTATTTTATTTGGTTTCTAAATTCTTCCTGAAAAAATCATTTTTTTTTATTATTTTTTTTTTCTAAAGTCTCCCTGAAAAAAAAAAAAAAAATAAAATCAGTGGGAGATTAATATTGCCCTTTCTGCTTGTGTGCCAGTCTTGACTCCTGGGTGTGCCATCTCTCTCTCTCTCTCCAATTGTGGGCCATAGAAAGCCTATTATTTTTTTAGCTTGATTTGGGTTCCAAAATCTACCTGAAAAAATCACTACATCAATCATTGGGAGAACAATATTGGCCTCTGGGCTTGTGTGCCACTCCTGACTCCTGTGTGCGTCATCTCTCTCTCAGTGGGCCATAGAAAGCCTATTTTTTGTTTTATTTGTTTTCTAAATTCTCCCTGAAGAAATCATTTTATTTTATTTGGTTTCTAAATTCTTCCTTAAAAAATCATTTTATTCTATTATTTTTTTTTCTAAAGTCTCCCTGAAAAAAAAAAAAAAATCAAATCAGTGGGAGATTAATATGTACATTTGTGCTTCAGTGACAGTCCTGCGTGTGTGGCATCTCTCTCATTTGTTGCCACCAAAAACAGAGTGTGTAACATTGTGCCTGATTTTCCTTGCGGTCTCACCCACCTGTAAAGGGGTAGCTAAATCATACTGAAGTTATAGCTCACCGTGTAAGTTGTGTGACAGCAACAAATACCGTTAGTTTGGTTACGTTTTTAAAACAATGAGGAAGTCTGGTGGAAGAGGTCGTGGCCGGGGGCGTTCATTGTCAGCTGGTAATGAGGGTAGTGGTAGTGGTGGAGCATCAGGTGGTCGTGGGAAAAAAAATATTGCACCTAAGTCTGGAGCTGTGGTGCCAGGTTCGTCGTCTGGCTACACAAGGCCTCGAACGCTCCCTTTTCTGGGAGAGGGAAAACCGCTTTTAAAGCCGGAGCAGCAAGAGCAAGTTTTGGCTTATCTTGCTGACTCAGCCTCTAGCTCTTTTGCCTCCTCTCGTGAAACTGGTAAATGTAAAAGCAGCGCGTCGTTAGTGGATGTTCACGGTCAGGGACAAGTCGCTTCCTTGTCCTCTTCAGCAAAAACAACAACAGAGAAGAATGCAGCAGGCGACACAACGAGTTACTCCATGGAGCTCTTTACACATACCATCCCTGGCTTAGAAAGTGAAGCAGTTAACAGTCCATGCCCATTACAAGTTGAATCTGACATGGACTGCACTGATGCACAGCCACAGCCAGACTACTATGCTGGTCCTTTGACTCAGACCACAACATTGCCCTCGCAGGGTAATGATCAAGAATCAGACCCTGATGAGACTATGTTGCCCCATCACGAACGCTATACCACCGACCGACACGGTGACACAGACGAAGTTGCACACGAGCTACAAGAAGAGGTAATAGATGACCCAGTTCTTGACCCCGATTGGCAGCCATTGGGGGAACAGGGTGCAGGCGGCAGCAGTTCTGAAGCGGAGGAGGAGGGGCCGCAGCAGGCATCAACATCGCAACAGGTTCCATCTGCCGGGCCCGTATCTTGCCCAAAACGCGTGGCAAAGCCAAAACCTGTTGGAGGACAGCATGGCCATCCGGTTAAAGCTCAGTCTGCAATGCCTGAAAAGGTATCCGATGCTAGAAAGAGTGCAGTCTGGCATTTTTTTAAACAACATCCAATTGATCAGCGCAAAGTCATCTGTCAAAAATGTTCAACTACCTTAAGCAGAGGGCAGAATCTGAAAAGTCTCAATACAAGTTGCATGCATAGACATTTAACCACCATGCATTTGCAAGCTTGGACTAACTACCAAACGTCCCTTAAGGTTGTAGCACCCTCGGCCAATGAAGCTAGTCATCAACGCAACATCCCTTCCGGCAGTGTAGGGCCACCATTTTCCGCACCACCTGCAGTATCTGTGCAGGTTTCTTTGCCAGGCCAAAGCAGTCAGGGTCAGGGAATCACCAGTTTCGTAGCAGGAAACACTGCATCTAGGGCACCGGCGGCAACAATACTATCTCCCACCGTCTCTCAGTCTGCCATGTCCACCGGCACCCCCGCTAGTTCCACGATCTCAAGCTCTCCAGTCCAGCTCACCCTACATGAGACTATGGTTAGAAAAAGGAAGTACTTAGCCTCGCATCCGCGTACACAGGGTTTGAACGCCCACATAGCTAGACTAATCTCGTTAGAGATGATGCCCTACCGGTTAGTTGAAAGCGAAGCTTTCAAAGCCCTGATGGACTACGCTGTACCACGCTACGAGCTACCCAGTCGACACTTTTTTTCCAGAAAAGCCATCCCAGCCCTCCACCAGCATGTTAAAGAGCGCATCGTCCATGCACTCAGGCAATCTGTGAGCACAAAGGTGCACCTGACAACAGATGCATGGACCAGTAGGCACGGCCAGGGACGTTACGTGTCCATCACGGCACACTGGGTGAATGTTGTGGATGCAGGGTCCACAGGGGACAGCAAGTTTGGGACAGTTCTGCCTAGCCCACGGTCTAGGAAACAGTTGGCTGTAGCCGTTCGCACCCCCTCCTCCTCCTCCTCGTCCTCCTGCAGAAGCGAGAGCTCGTCCACAGACCGCAGTCGCACAACTACTCCATCCGCAGCTGCCACTGTTGCACACCAGGTCTCCCATTATGGGGCAGATACTGGCAAACGTCAGCAGGCTGTATTGGCTATGAAGTGTTTGGGCGACAACAGACACACCGCGGAAGTCCTGTCCGAGTTCTTGCAGAAAGAAACGCTGTCGTGGCTGGGCACTGTAGATCTTGAGGCAGGCAAGGTAGTGAGTGATAACGGAAGGAATTTCATGGCTGCCATCTCCCTTTCCCAACTGAAACACATTCCTTGCCTGGCTCACACCTTAAACCTGGTGGTGCAGTGCTTCCTGAAAAGTTATCCGGGGTTATCCGACCTGCTCCTCAAAGTGCGTGGACTTTGCTCACATATCCGCCGTTCGCCCGTACACTCCAGCCGTATGCAGACCTATCAGCGTTCTTTGAACCTTCCCCAGCATCGCCTAATCATAGACTTTGCAACAAGGTGGAACTCAACACTGCACATGCTTCAGAGACTGTGCGAACAGAGGCGGGCTGTTATGTTTTTGTGGGAGGATACACATCCACGGGCAGGCAGTAGGATGGCAGACATGGAGTTGTCAGGTGTGCAGTGGTCGAAGATTCAAGACATGTGTCAAGTCCTTCAGTGTTTTGAGGAATGCACACGGCTGGTTAGTGCAGACAACGCAATAATAAGCATGAGCATCCCCCTAATGCGTCTGCTGATGCAAAGTTTGACGCACATAAAGGATCAGGCGTCTGCAGCTGAGGAAGAGGAAAGCCTTGATGACAGTCAGCCATTGTCTGGCCAGGGCAGTGTACAGGACGAGGTAGCGGGTGAAGAGGAGGAGGAGGACGAGGAGGATGATGGGGATGATTATATTTTTAATGAGGAAGCTTTTCCGGGGCCACTAGAAATTGTTGGCGCGGCAAGGCCGGGTTCTGGTTTTTTGAGGGACACAAGTGACGTGGATTTGCCTGAAACTGCCCCTCAACCAAGCACAACCACAGATTTGAGAACTGGAACTTTGGCCCACATGGCGGATTATGCCTTACGTATCCTCAAAAGGGACACACGCATTACTAAAATGATGAACGATGACGATTACTGGTTGGCCTGCCTCCTTGATCCTCGCTATAAAGGCAAATTACAAAATATAATGCCACATGAGAACTTGGAACTAATATTAGCAACCAAACAATCAACTCTTGTTGACCGTTTGCTTCTGGCATTCCCTGCACACAGCGCCCGTGATCGTTCTCACACGAGCTGCAGGGGCCAGCAGACCAGAGGTGTTAGAGGGGCAGAAATCAGAAGTGGCGTTGGCCAGAGGGGTTTTCTGACCAGGTTGTGGAGTGATTTTGCTATGACCGCAGACAGGACAGGTACTGCAGCATCAATTCAAAGTGACAGGAGACAACATTTGTCCAGTATGGTTACAAACTATTTTTCATCCCTTATCGACGTTCTCCCTCAACCGTCATTCCCATTTGATTACTGGGCATCCAAATTAGACACCTGGCCAGAATTGGCAGAATATGCATTGCAGGAGCTTGCTTGCCCGGCAGCTAGTGTCCTATCAGAAAGAGTATTCAGTGCTGCAGGTTCAATATTAACAGAAAAAAGGACTCGTCTGGCTACCCAAAATGTAGATGATCTAACCTTCATTAAAATGAACCACAACTGGATTTCGAAATCTTTTGGCCCACCTTGCCCGGCTGACACCAAGCTTTCCTATGAAAAGGTCTTGCCTGTGGACTATTCTGAATGACTTTTCCAATCTCGTAATTTTCTGCACCTGATTGTCCAGCATACGACACGTTTACACCTCACTAAATGGCCAAACTCCCCACACGGGGCCGTGGTATCGCCACTTGGCGCCAGCACCCGTGAGAGTGCTGTTTGTCTGAAGAGGTGGGTGTGCCCGCTTTTGGTCGATGGCACTGCCACTGGGTCCCTCATAGTACAATAAAGTGTCTCTGGCGGTGGTGGTGCGCACCCAACGTCAGACACACCGTTGTAATATGAGGGGCCCTGGGCCTGTACCGCCGGCCACAAGACAGTTCCCCCCCAGCTCATACAGTGCTCTACCACTTGCAAAATTATCTCTCACAGCTCCACCAATGTTTAGTCTATGCGCTGACATCCTTCAATGCCTGGCACTGACAATACCATTGTATTGACATTTTTGTTATGTTAGGCCTTCGAAGCCTGTCTGCGGTCCCTCCTTCCACTAGGCCTCCACTGACCATTGTACTGCTGCCCGTGTACCCCTGGAACCAATTTTAAATTGCCAACAGCCCTATTTTTTTATGTTAGGCCTTCGAAGCCTGTCTGCGGTCCCTCCTTCCACTAGGCCTCCACTGACCATTGTACTGCTGCCCTTGTACCACTGGAACCAATTTTAAATTGCCAACAGCCCTATTTTTTTATGTTAGGCCTTCGAAGCCTGTCTGCGGTCCCTCCTTCCACTAGGCCTCCACTGACCACACCACTGCTGCCCGTGTACCCACGGAACCAATTTAAAATTGCCTACAGCCATGTGTTATTATGTTAGGCCTTCGATGCCTGTCTGCAGTCACTCCTTCCACTAGGCCTCCACTGACCACACCACTGCTGCCCGTGTACCCCTGGAACCAATTTAAAATTGCCTACAGCCAGCCCAATTTTTTTATTTTAGGCCTTTGATGCCTGTTTGCGGTCACTCCTTCCACTAGGCCTCCACTGACCACACCACTGCTGCCCGTGTACCCACGGAACCAATTTAAAATTGCCTACAGCCATGTGTTATTATGTTAGGCCTTCGATGCCTGTCTGCGGTCACTCCTTCCACTAGGCCTCCACTGACCACACCACTGCTGCCCGTGTACCCCTGGAACCAATTTAAAATTGCCTACAGCCAGCCCAATATTTTTATTTTAGGCCTTCGATGCCTGTCTGCGGTCCGTTCTTTCTACTACTACTACACTGACCAGGCCACTGCTGCCCGTGTTCCCCTGGACCCAATTTAAAATTGCCTACAGCCAGCCCAATTTTTTTATTTTAGGCCTTCGATGCCTGTTTGCGGTCACTCCTTCCACTAGGCCTCCACTGACCACACCACTGCTGCCCGTGTACCCCTGGAACCAATTTAAAATTGCCAACAGCCATCTGTTATTATGTTAGGCCTTCGATGCCTGTCTGTGGTCCCTCCTTCCACTAGGCCTCCACTGACCACACCACTGCTGCCCGTGTACCCCTGGAACCAATTTAAAATTGCCTACAGCCAGCCCAATTTTTTTATTTTAGGCCTTCGATGCCTGTCTGCGGTCACTCCTTCCACTAGGCCTCCACTGACTACACCACTGCTGCCCGTGTACCCCTGGAACCAATTTAAAATTGCCTACAGCCAGCCCAATTTTTTTATTTTAGGCCTTCGATGCCTGTCTGCGGTCCGTTCTTTCTACTACTACTACACTGACCAGGCCACTGCTGCCCGTGTTCCCCTGGAACCAATTTAAAATTGCCAACAGCCATGTGTTATTATGTTAGGCCTTCGATGCCTGTCTGCGGTCACTCCTTCCACTAGGCCTCCACTGACCACACCACTGCTGCCCGTGTACCCCTGGAACCAATTTAAAATTGCCTACAGCCAGCCCAATTTTTTTATTTTAGGCCTTCGATGCCTGTCTGCGGTCCGTTCTTTCTACTACTACTACACTGACCAGGCCACTGCTGCCCGTGTTCCCCTGGAACCAATTTAAAATTGCCTACAGCTATCTGTTATTATGTTAGGCCTTCGAAGCGTGTCTGCGGTCCTTCCTTCCAATAGTTCTCCACTGACCAGACTAATGCTGGCCGTGTACCCCTGGAACCCAGCTGAAAGTGCATGTAGCCTCCTTTTTTTCTTTGTTTTATATTTAGAAAGCCCAGATGAACTACGCTGTGCAACGGTTCAAGCTACCCAGTCGACATTTCTATTGCGAGAAAAGCCATCCCAGCCCTCCACCGGCATGAAAAAGTCTGCATTGTCATAGCACTCAGGCAATCAAACAGTAGAAAGGTGCACCTGACAAGAGACGCATGGACCAGTAGGCATATCCACAAAAAGTTACGTGTCCATTATGGCGCACTGGGTTAATGTGTTGGATGCATGGTCCACAAGGGACAGCCTACAAAGTCTGTCTGCAGTCCCTAATTCCAATTTTCCTCCGCTGACCACACCACTGCTGCCCGTGTACCCCTGGAACCATCTTTACAGTGTCTACAGCCTAATTTTGTTATGTTAGGCCTACTACGCCTGTCTGTGGTCCCTCCTTCAAATACTCGTCCACTGACCACACCACTGCTGCCCGTGGACCCATGGAACCTATTTTTAATTGCATAGAGCATCCTTTTTTTAATAGTAGGCGTACAAAGTCTGTCTGCGGTCCACTATTGAAATTGTCCTCCACTGCTCAGAGCACTGCTGCTTGTGTACCCCTGTAACTTTTTTAAGCTGCAGTGAGCCACATTTTTGGTTTAAGTCCTACTACCTGTGTCTGTCTGCGCCACTCAATTCAGCTGTGTTCCTTTGAAAAAAGCTTAGCGTCAATAGTCTTGTTTTCAGCCTCTAGGAATTTTAAAACTGCATTGGGGGTACAACTTTGGTAGGGCCTACTAACGGTATCTGCCTCCCCAAGGTGTGCCCCAGGTTTTCTCGCCATTGCTCCGATCTTAATGCTCTCGTTTAGTAGTTGTTGGAAACTACACTGCATTAGGCCTACAAATTGGGTATGGGGTGTAGAGAGATGGTATGTTCCACTCCAAGGTGTTCCCCAGGTTTCCTCTCCATTGCTTCGATCTTCATGCTCTCGTTTAGTAGTTGTTGGAAACTACACTGCATTAGGCCTACAAATTGGGTATGGGGTGTAGAGAGATGGTGTGTTCCACTCCAAGGTGTTCTCCAGGTTGCCTTTCCTGAGCTTCGATCTTCCGGCTCTCATTTAGTAGTTGTTGGAAACTACACTGCATTAGGCCTACAAATTGGGTATGGGGTGTAGAGAGATGGTGTTTTCCACTCCAAGGTGTTCCCCAGGTTTCCTCGCCATTGCTGCAATCTTAATGCTCTTGTTTAGTAGTTGTTGGAAACTACACTGCATTAGGCCTACAAATTGGGTATGGGGTGTAGAGAGATGGTGTGTTCCACTCCAAGGTGTTCACCAGGTTTCCTCTCCATTGCTTCGATCTTCATGCTCTCGTTTAGTAGTTGTTGGAAACTACGCTGCATTAGGCCTACAAATTGGGTATGGGGTGTAGAGAGATGGTGTGTTCCACTCCAAGGTGTTCTCCAGGTTGCCTTTCCTGAGCTTCGATCTTCTGGCTCTCGTTTAGTAGTTGTTGGAAACTACGCTGCATTAGGCCTACAAATTGGGTATGGGGTGTAGAGAGATGGTGTGTTCCACTCCAAGGTGTTCCCCAGGTTTCCTGTCCATTGCTTCGATCTTCATGCTCTCGTTTAGTAGTTGTTGGAAACTACACTGCATTAGGTCTACAAATTGGGTATGGGGTGTAGAGAGATGGTGTGTTCCACTCCAAGGTGTTCCCAGGTTTCGTCCACATTGCTTCGGTCTTCCGACTCTCGTTTAGTAGTTGTAGAAAACTACACTGCATTAGGCCTACAAATTGGGTATGGGGTGTAGAGAGACGGTGTGTTACACTCCAAGGTGTTCCCCAGGTTTCGTCCATATTGCTTCGGTCTTCCGACTCTCGTTTAGTAGTTGTAGAAAACTACACTGCATTAGGCCTACAAATTGGGTATGGGGTGTAGAAAGATGGTGTGTTCCACTCCAAGGTGTTCCCCAGGTTTCCTCTCCATTGCTTCGATCTTCATGCTCTCGTTTAGTAGTTGTTGGAAACTACACTGCATTAGGCCTACAAATTGGGTATGGGGTGTAGAGAGATGGTGTGTTCCACTCCAAGGTGTTCTCCAGGTTGCCTTTCCTGAGCTTCGATCTTCCGGCTCTCGTTTAGTAGTTGTTGGAAACTACGCTGCATTAGGCCTACAAATTGGGTATGGGGTGTAGAGAGATGGTGTGTTCCACTCCAAGGTGTTCCCCAGATTTCCTCGCCAATGCTTCGATCTTCATGCTCTTGTTTAGTAGTTGTTGGAAACTACACTGCATTAGGCCTACAAATTGGGTATGGGGTGTAGAAAGATGGTGTGTTCCACTCCAAGGTGTTCCCCAGGTTTCGTCCACATTGCTTCGGTCTTCCGACTCTCGTTTAGTAGTTGTAGAAAACTACACTACATTAGGCCTACAATTTGGGTATGGGGTGTAGAGAGACGGTGTGTTCCACTCCAAGGTGTTCCCCAGGTTTCGTCCACATTGCTTCGGTCTTCCGACTCTCGTTTAGTAGTTGCAGAAAACTACACTGCATTAGGCCTACAAATTGGGTATGGGGTGTAGAGAGATGGTGTGTTCCACTCCAAGGTGTTCCCCAGGTTTCCTCTCCATTGCTTCGATCTTCATGCTCTCGTTTAGTAGTTGTTGGAAACTACACTGCATTAGGCCTACAAATTGGGTATGGGGTGTAGAGAGATGGTGTGTTCCACTCCAAGGTGTTCTCCAGGTTGCCTTTCCTGAGCTTCGATCTTCCGGCTCTCGTTTAGTAGTTGTTGGAAACTACGGTGCATTAGGCCTACAAATTGGGTATGGGGTGTAGAGAGATGGTGTGTTCCACTCCAAGGTGTTCCCCAGGTTTCCTCGCCAATGCTTCGATCTTCATGCTCTCGTTTAGTAGTTGTTGGAAACTACACTGCATTAGGCCTACAAATTGGGTATGGGGTGTAGAGAGATGGTGTGTTCCACTCCAAGGTGTTCCCCAGGTTTCCTCGCCAATGCTTCGATCTTCATGCTCTCGTTTAGTAGTTGTTGAAAACTACACTACATTAGGCCTACAAATTGGGTATGGGGTGTAGAGAGATGGTGTGCTACACTCCAAGGTGTTCTCTAGGTTGCCTTTCCTGAACTTCTATCTTCAGGCTCTCATTAAATTGTGGTTAAATGGAACAACTGCATTTGGCGTACTAGTTGGTTTGGGGCCTACTATCGGTGTCTGCCACTCCTTGCTGTTCTCCTGGTTTCCTGTCCTGAAATTCCATTTTCAGGCTCTCGTTAAGTAGTTGTTAATGTTAGACTGCATTTGGCCTACTAGTTGGGTTGGGGTCTACTATCGGTGTCTGCCACTCCTTGCTGTTCTCCTCCACTGAACAAAGCTGTGCCGCCTGTTTACTACGGTTGCCAATTTTGAACTGCATTTCGACTACTTACTGATTTGGGCCTACTCTCTGTGTCAGCCTCTCATTCCAGTTGTCCTCCACTGCAATTCCCCCTGGTTAGTCCTGTGTTACCAATTTTGAACTGCATTTAGCCAACTTTATTCTTTGGGCCTATATCTGTGTTTCCTCCTCATCCTGCCCATTGCCCAGCCAGTGATAGATGAGTCTGTTGGTACATTGACCAATAACGCAAAATTCCCCGTGCACGCTACACAGCAAGATTGTGACCCTGCTGAAAGTCAGGTTCCTCTTCCCGCATACCATACCATCTTACACGGGGACAAAGAGGAAGGTGCAGATGAAAGTGCAGGTTCCTTCATCAGGTGGGGGGAGGAATACTAGTTGGTGACGTCACTGGCACAGGGCCTCTCATAGTACGCAAAAGTGTTGCTGCCGGTGGGAGGCGCCCCCGCCGTGCAAACACATCGCTGTACTTTGAGGGGCCCTGTGCCAGTGCCAATGCCAACGAGTGGGCCCCCCCTGCTTGCTCAGGATCACAGCACTTTCAAAGTTGAAATACTTACCTCTCCCTGCTCCACTGCCGTGACGTGGTCCAGATATACTGGGCCCACTAATTATTTGAACCAGCCCTACCCCCCACAACTTTAGCCAAATGACCCCCAATTTAAAATGCCTTCCAATTATTATAAGCTAATTTATGATTGACAAGCTTCTGTAACAAGAATGGATGTTTTTGCCATTAAAATGGGCAGTGTAGGTGTTTTCAAGGCCTCCACTCACTGCCGACTATGCTCCCCCATTGACTTGCATTGGGTTTCGTGTTTTGGGCGATACCCGACTTTTCGCCATAATCGGCCGATTCCACTCGACTCGACTTCTAAGATAGTCGGGTTTCGCGAAACACGGCTCGACTCCAAAAAGGTCAAGGTCGCTCAACCCTACTAAGGAGAGTAAAACTAATCCCAAACTGTTCTTCAACTATATCAATAGTAAAAGAATAAAAACTGAAAATGTAGGCCCCTTAAAAAATAGTGAGGAAAGAATGGTTGTAGATGATGAGGAAAAAGCTAACATATTAAACACCTTCTTCTCCACGGTATTCACGGTGGAAAATGAAATGCTAGGTGAAATCCCAAGAAACAATGTAAACCCTATATTAAGGGTCACCAATCTAACCGAAGAAGAGGTGCGAAACCGGCTAAATAAGATTAAAATAGATAAATCTCCGGGTCCGGATGGCATACACCCACGAGTACTAAGAGAACTAAGTAATGTAATAGATAAACCATTATTTCTTATTTTTAGGGACTCTATAGCGACGGGGTCTGTTCCGCAGGACTGGTGCATAGCAAATGTGGTGCCAATATTCAAAAAGGGCTCTAAAAGTGAACCTGGAAATTATAGGCCAGTAAGTCTAACCTCTATTGTTAGTAAAATATTTGAAGGGTTTCTGAGGGATGTTATTCTGGATTATCTCAATGAGAATAACTGTTTAGCTCCATATCAGCATGGGTTTATGAGAAATCTCTCCTGTCAGACCAATCTAATCAGTTTTTATGAAGAGGTAAGCTATAGGCTGGACCACGGTGAGTCATTGGACGTGGTATATCTTGATTTTTCCAAAGCGTTTGATACCATGCCACACAAGAGGTTGGTACACAAAATGAGAATGCTTGGTCTGGGGGAAAATGTGTGTAAATGGGTTAGTAACTGGCTTAGTGATAGAAAGCAGAGGGTGGTTATAAATGGTATAGTCTCTAACTGGGTCGCTGTGACCAGTGGGGTACCGCAGGGGTCGGTATTGGGACCTGTTCTCTTCAACATATTCATTAATGATCTGGTAGAAGGTTTACACAGTAAAATATCGATATTTGCAGATGATACAAAACTATGTAAAGCAGTTAATACAAGAGATGATAGTATTCTGCTACAGATGGATCTGGATAAGTTGGAAACTTGGGCTGAAAGGTGGCAGATGAGGTTTAACAATGATAAATGTAAGGTTATATACATGGGAAGAAGGAATCAATATCACCATTACACACTAAACGGGAAACCACTGGGTAAATCTGACAGGGAGAAGGACTTGGGGATCCTAGTTAATGATAAACTTACCTTGAGCAGCCAGTGCCAGGCAGCAGCTGCCAAGGCAAACAGGATCATGGGGTGCATTAAAAGAGGTCTGGATACACATGATGAGAGCATTATACTGCCTCTGTACAAATCCCTAGTTAGACCGCACATGGAGTACTGTGTTCAGTTTTGGGCACCGGTGCTCAGGAAGGATATAATGGAACTAGAGAGAGTACAAAGGAGGGCAACAAAATTAATAAAGGGGATGGGAGAACTACAATACCCAGATAGATTAGCGAAATTAGGATTATTTAGTCTAGAAAAAAGATGACTGAGGGGCGATCTAATAACCATGTATAAGTATATAAGGGGACAATACAAATATCTCGCTGAGGATCTGTTTATACCAAGGAAGGTGACGGGCACAAGGGGGCATTCTTTGCGTCTGGAGGAGAGAAGGTTTTTCCACCAACATAGAAGAGGATTCTTTACTGTTAGGGCAGTGAGAATCTGGAATTGCTTGCCTGAGGAGGTGGTGATGGCGAACTCAGTCGAGGGGTTCAAGAGAGGCCTGGATGTCTTCCTGGAGCTGAACAATATTGTATCATACAATTATTTGGTTCTGTAGAAGGACGTAGATCTGGGGATTTATTATGATGGAATATAGGCTGAACTGGATGGACAAATGTCTTTTTTCGGCCTTACTAACTATGTTACTATGTTACTATGTTACTTAAGAAGGGATTAAGAATGTTATTTAATTATTATTTTTAGTTCTATGGCCATCTGCTTTATTGGCTGTGCTGTAAGAAAGGTCACCGGGGTTCATTAGTTATGAATTAAGGTGACCTTTCTCACAGGAGATCACTGCAGGAGCATGATTATGCTCTTGCTTCAGTGTGAGCAAGCTGGCATGGAAAGCGGTTGCATCACTAATGTGACCGCTATCCAAATAAGCTAGATCTTCTTTGGACAGATATGGATTATCTTCACATCGGACACCTGAGGAATAAAATTGTATATTATTTTTATTCTTTTACAGGTGACATGGGCATCAGTGAATTAGGCATAAAAGTGAGTATTATGGTTGTCTATTTTCTCTTTTACAGATGACATTGGCTTAATTGAGGACATTGGATAACTGTGCTTTTTATTTTTAATTCAAATAAAGGGGTCTGTGTCATTATTTAAATTTAAAAATGTTATTCTGGCTGTTTTTTTTTTACAATCTAACTATGGGGTTAGTAATGGAGGTGTGCTATTAACCTCTGGGCTTGATGTCAGCTGCCATAAAAGAACAGTCATCAACTCCACATATATCACCCCACTTGCCACAGCACCAGAAATAGAGCATCTAATAGATGTGCCTTTTATGGGGTGGCTGCTGGCTGCTATTTTTAGGCTGGGATAAACCAGTATCCATGGCCTCTTCCCAGTCTGAGAATACCAGCCCCACTTGTCTGCTTTTGCTTGGCTGGTTATCAAAAATTGGGGACCCACATCATTTTTTAAATTATTTATTTAAAGAATTTAAAAATAATGTTGTGGGACCACTCTATTCTTGATAACTCTCTGATAAAGCTGACAGCTGGGGGTTGAAGTACTCTCTCATCAGCTGACACCTGTGACTGGTGGTAACCTTTTGGTCACAGCTTCTGGCTCACACTGTCATCTAACAGTGTGGGAACCGCAGCACTCTAACTGGTGGTAATGATCTTACCAACAATCAGAGCCAGTATTTGCCATGCTGTCATGCAGATGATAATGTGGAAAACCACAGATATTTGCCCACATTCATCTAAATTGGGTCCTGGTTCAGGTTCAGGCAACTCAATCAGCCATGGGTTTGTCCATCACTAGTTAATAGAAAATAAAAAAAACTTTACTATATTGTATCTTTATATAAAAATAGAATATTGGGACAGTAGAAAGTTCGACAGGTTTCGACTGTGTGAGTTCTAACAAACATACATTATAAAACCACTTCCTTTTAAAATAAAAAAAAAATTGGTATACACCGTGTTCCAAATTATTATGCAAATGATATTTTTCTCAGATTTTCCTAAATGGTCGGTGCAAATGACAGTCAGTGTAATAAAAGTCATCACCCGTTAGAGTATACATCACATTTTATTGAAGAAACCTCCCAATGATAACAGTATAGTCTCCAAAATGAATAAAAACTCAAAATGCACTGATCCAAATTATTGGGCACAGTAGAGTTTCCAAACATTTGATATGTTTTAAAGAACTGAAAATGCTCATTTGTGGAATTTGCAGCATTAGGAGGTCACATTCACTGAACAAAAAAGCTATTTAACTGCAAAACATCCTAACAGGCCAAGTATCATGTTAACATAGGACCCCTTTTTTGATATCACCTTCACAATTCTTGCATCCATTGAACTTGTGAGTTTTTGGAGAGTTTCTGCTTGTATTTTTTTGCAAGAAGTCAGAATAGCTTCCCAGAGCTGCTGTTTTGATGTAAACTGCCTCCCACCCTCATAGATCTTTTGCTTGATGATACTCATATATAGGGTTGAGGTCAGGTGAAGATCGTGGCCACACCATGAGTTTATCTCCTTTTATGCCCATAGCAGCCAATGACTCAGAGGTATTTTCTGCAGCATGAGATGGTGCATTGTCATGCATGAAGATAATTTTGCTCCTAAAGGCACATTTCTGCTTTTTATACCATGGAAAAAAGTTGTCAGTCAGAAACTCTATATACAGGTCCTTCTCAAAAAATTAGCATATAGTGTTAAATTTCATTATTTACCATAATGTAATGATTACAATTAAACTTTCATATATTATAGATTCATTATCCACCAACTGAAATTTGTCAGGTCTTTTATTGTTTTAATACTGATGATTTTGGCATACAACTCCTGATAACCCAAAAAACCTGTCTCAATAAATTAGCATATCAAGAAAAGGTTCTCTAAACGACCTATTACCCTAATCTTCTGAATCAACTAATTAACTCTAAACACATGCAAAAGATACCTGAGGCTTTTATAAACTCCCTGCCTGGTTCATTACTCAAAACCCCCATCATGGGTAAGACTAGCGACCTGACAGATGTCAAGAAGGCCATCATTGACACCCTCAAGCAAGAGGGTAAGACCCAGAAAGAAATTTCTCAACAAATAGGCTGTTCCCAGAGTGCTGTATCAAGGCACCTCAATGGTAAGTCTGTTGGAAGGAAACAATGTGGCCGAAAACGCTGTACAACGAGAAGAGGAGACCGGACCCTGAGGAAGATTGTGGAGAAGGACCGATTCCAGACCTTGGGGAACCTGAGGAAGCAGTGGACTGAGTCTGGTGTGGAAACATCCAGAGCCACCGTGCACAGGCGTGTGCAGGAAATGGGCTACAGGTGCCGCATTCCCCAGGTAAAGCCACTTTTGAACCATAAACAGCGGCAGAGGCGCCTGACCTGGGCTACAGAGAAGCAGCACTGGACTGTTGCTAAGTGGTCCCAAGTACTTTTTTTCTGATGAAAGCAAATTTTGCATGTCATTCGGAAATCAAGGTGCCAGAGTCTGGAGGAAGACTGGGGAGAAGGAAATGCCAAAATGCCTGAAGTCCAGTGTCAAGTACCCACAGTCAGTGATGGTGTGGGGTGCCATGTCAGCTGCTGGTGTTGGTCCACTGTGTTTCATCAAGGGCAGGGTCAATGCTTTATGGTGATGAAGATTTCATTTTTTCAGCACGACCTGGCACCTGCTCACAGTGCCAAAACCACTGGTAAATGGTTTACTGACCATGGTATTACTGTGCTCAATTGGCCTGCCAACTCTCCTGACCTGAACCCCATAGAGAATCTGTGGGATATTGTGAAGAGAAAGTTGAGAGACGCAAGACCCAACACTCTGGATGAGCTTAAGGCCGCTATTGAAGCATCCTGGGCCTCCATAACATCTCAGCAGTGTCACAGGCTGATTGCCTCCATGCCACGCCGCATTGAAGCAGTCATTTCTGCCAAAGGATTCCCGACCAAGTATTGAGGGCATAACTGAACATTATTATTTGATGGTTTTTTTGTTTGTTATTAAAAAACACTTTTATTTGATTGGATGGGTGAAATATGCTAATTTATTGAGACAGGTTTTTTGGGTTATCAGGAGTTGTATGCCAAAATCATCAGTATTAAAACAATAAAAGACCTGACAAATTTCAGTTGGTGGATAATGAATCTATAATATATGAAAGTTTAATTGTAATCATTACATTATGGTAAATAATGAAATTTAACACTATATGCTAATTTTTTGAGAAGGACCTGTACTTTGCAGAGGTCATTTTCACACCTTCAGGAACCTTAAAGGGCTCTACCAGCTGTTTGCCCATGATTCTGGCCCAAAACATGACTCCTCCACCTCCTTGCTGACGTCACAGCCTTGTTGGGACATGGTGGCCTCCACCAACCATCCACTACTCCATCCATCTGGACCATCCAGGGTTGCTCGACACTCATCAGTAAGCAAGACTGTTTGGAAATTAGTCTTCATGTATGTCCGGGACCACTGCAACCATTTCTGCTTTTGAACACAGTTTAGGGGTGGCCAAATAGTAGGTTTATGCCCCACAGCAAGCCTTTGAAGGAAGGATCCTACACCTTGAGGTTCGAGGGACTCCAGAGGCACCAGCAGCTTCAAATAACTGTTTGCTGCTTTGTAATGGTATTTTGGCAGCTGCTCTCTTAATACAATGAATTTGTCTGGCAGAAACATTCCTTTTTATGCCTTTATCTGCATGAACTCTGTCTGTGCTCTGTTTCAGTCACAAATCTCTTCACAGTACGATGATCACGCTTAAGTTTTCATGAAATATCTAATGTTTCCATACCTTGTCCAATGCATTGCACTATTTAATGCCTTTCAGCTGCAGAGAAATCCTTTTTATTTCCCATATTGCTTGAAACCTGTGGTCTGCTTAATAATGTGGAACATCATTTTTAACTAGTTTTCCTTTTAATTAGAATCACCTGGAAAACTAATTATCACACGTGTTTAAGATTGATTTCAGTGATCCATTGAACCCTTAGACACAATACCAACCATGAGTTTATTTGAAAAACAAAACAATTAAATCTTTAAGATGCTTAAATCCAATTTGCATAATAATTTGGAACACGGTGTATATACAAAGGAAAAAACAAATTACCGTATATACTCGAGTATAAGCCGACCCGAGTATAAGCCGACCCCCCTAATTTTGCCACAAAAAACTGGGAAAACTTATTGACTCGAGTATAAGCCTAGGGTGGAAATGCAGCATTTACCGGTGAATTTCAAAAATAAAAATAGATCATTATTTCCCCATAGCTGTGCCATATAGTGCTCTGCACCGTTCATATTTCCCCATAGGTGTGAACCATATAGTGCTCTGCACCGTTCATTATGCCCCCTAGCTGTGCCATATACGGTGCTCTGCACCGTTCACTGTGCCCCATAGCTGTGCCATATACGGTGCTCTGCACCGTTCACTGTGCCCCATAGCTGTGCTGTGCCATATACGGTGCTCTGCACCGTTCACTGTGCCCCATACATAGCTGTGCTGTGCCATATACGGTGCTCTGCACCGTTCACTGTGCCCCATAGATGTGCTCCATATACGGTGCCCTGCACCGTTCACTGTGCCCCATAGATGTTCCACATAAATTTGTGCCGCCGCTGCCGCAATAAAGAAAAAAAAACACATACTCACCTCCCTTGATTGCAGCTCCCGGCGTCTCGTTCCGGCGCCTCCATCTTCCCGGCGTCTCTGCTCTGACTGATCAGGCAGAGGGCGCCGCGCACACTGTATGCGTCATCGCGCCCTCTGCCTGAACAGTCAGAGAGCAGAGACGCCGGGAAGATGGAGGCGCCGGCCGGGAAGATGGATCGGCGCCCGGCGGCTGGAACGTGGACAGGTGAATATAACATACTCACCTAGTCCTGGCGATCCTCGCGCTGTCCCCTCCTGTCTTCGGTGCCGCAGCTTCTTTCTCTATCAGCGGTCACCGGCACCGCTGATTAGAGAAATGAATAAGCGGCTCCGCCCCTATGGGAGGTGGAGCCGCTTATTCATTTCTGTAATGAGCGGTCCCACGTGACCGCTGAAGAGAGGAAGAAGCTGCAGCGCCGAAGCCCGTGGGACGGCAGGGACAGCGCGAGGATCGCTGGGACTAGGTAAGTATACCCCAGCGCCCTCAGCCCCTCACCCGCCGACCCCACCGCTACCGTGACTCGAGTATAAGCCGAGGGGGGCACTTTCAGCCCAAAAATTTGGGCTGAAAATCTCGGCTTATACTCGAGTATATACGGTATATATAAGAAATGTCAATAAATGTCCATTAATTCAATGCTATAGCTCATGCCATTAGGCGACTTGATGTTGTGTAAAACATGGATATTTTACCTTCAGAATTTTTTATTCATGAAATGTTTTATTAATTGCAATAGCAAATATTTAGTTTATTCAATTAATTGCATTACTTACAATGTGCTATATATCTGATACACTATAAGGAAATTAAAATTACACTGGGGAACACAATTTTTTAGGAGTTTGGTCAAACAACTGTTCTTAACTAATTTTTGGATGCTGAATCCAGAAATGATCTCAGTTTTTCTCTATCACGTCAAGTTTTTGAACTATAGGATTTTTGTCTTCTCAAAAATATGTAAACTACTGTACCTAAAAAGTGTTTTTTTTTAATAGTACAAATAGGCATTTACGACGAGAGGAAGAAGGAGCAGACATGATCTGAAACAAAGGAAATATGTACATATGTAAATAAAACACTGAGATGGAAAGTTACAAGCTTTGAAAACTAACAAAGAAAAAAATCATAAAAGATATATAAATTACAACTAAGCGCCCAATGTAAAGAAAAAAGCTATCACAAATCCTATTTATTCCTACTATGATAAATTTTTGTGTAAATATATTGATAATTATGACGTATTGGGAGCTGCACACACCTCTCACCACACTGTCTCAGTTGTGACTACTCTTACAAGTTGCCACGTAGCTCTATATGAGTCGAATTGTAATCAGATAACAAGTCTTATTACAGATATCAGTGCAATTGTGCTTCTCTGGCAGGTAAGTTGTGGAGCAAAAACTTGACGTGCTAGAAAAAAATGACTACATTTTTGGAATCAGCATGCCAATTTTAGTGTAAATCAGCTCAAAAACCTAACTCAACAGAAATTTTTTTTCAAATTGTTCCCCAGTGTTATATATTGCTGAACATGTTGCGATATAGCTAAAAAGAAGCTGGTTGTTACTTCTTATGCAAAACATTGTACAGAAACAGTATATGGCAATTTAGATACTTTCCTTTTTTAATAGAAAAGGTAAGTATGCTTAAACGGGCTGACAATGGAAGAAGACTATTATTAAATGAAAAACAACTTTGAATTTTGAAAGCTAACACCAGGTTTTCCAATTGTGTGAAATATTGAAATGATTTACTTGATGTACATTTATTGCCATTTAATATATGTGTGTATTTTCTTTTATATATTTACCAATGTTTGTATTACTTTGATGTGAATTTACTATAATGTATTTTTTTTTTTTTATTTTAAAAAGAAGTGGTTTTATAATTAATGTATACTAGTTGGCCCTTGCAAAATTTTTGCACATTGGTTGTCAGGGGTGCAGACAATTTCAGGAAAATCAAGATGGTCAAATGTATATGTATTTAATGAGATGGTGAGCACAGACAGGTATGTGTCTCACTGACATATATATATATACACACATGAGTGATTGCACGCCCTCTGGGAGTGTGCTGTGATTGCAAACGACGCAATGGGGTGTAACCATTCAGCAGACTGATCTCGCAATGTGGTGTACCCACGCACCAGGACCTTCGGGTCATGTGAGTTTTTCTCACTTTTCTATTGGTGCGGTAGTCCTTCTTATACCGGATGGATTATCAAGTAGATCAACTGTGACAATGTTATGATTAGGTGGCCTTGGAGCAGCATGAACACCTTCACTGGAGTAGGTGGTAACTATACTGACCGCAAACCCTGATCTTATCACCGCAACTAGAAGTAGCCGTGGGGTGTGCCTAACAAAACCTAGACACCTCGACACAGCCAGAGAACTAAATACCCCTAAAGATGGAAATAGGAAAACTATCTTGCCTCAGAGCAGACCCCCAAAGGATAGGCAGCCCCCCACAAATAATGACTGTGAGTTGGAGAGGAAAAGACACACGCAGGCAGAAAACAGGCTTAGCAAAGGAGGCCACTGCTAGCTAAATAGAAAAGGAAAGGACAGGATACTAAGCGGTCAGCATAAAAATACTACAAAAATATCCACAGCAGAAAATACAAAACTCCACCACCTAACTAAAGATGTGGAGAGTATATCTGCAACTCCAGAGAATCCAACCAGACTGAGAAAATCAACTGACACAGTCTAAGCTGGACCAATAGAAACAAAAGATCAGCACTGAAAAATAAGCACACTGCATGTGTGCTTCAGAAAAAGAAACAGACACTTATCTTTGCTGAACTGGCAGATAAGCAGGAAAGGCCAGGCAGAGATCCAATACTTCCAAAGAAACATTGACAACTGGCCAGGACTAATGAGTCCTGCAAAGCTAAATAGCCCAGTCAGAATTTCAATTAGCAGATACACCTGTCCAAGACTGCAGCCCAGAGACAACTGCATTACCATCTACAACCACCGGAGGGAGCCCAAAAGCAGAATTCACAACAGTACCCCCCCCTTGAGGAGGGGTCACCGAACCCTCACCAGAGCCCCCAGGCCGATCAGGATGAGCCAGATGAAAGGCACGAACCAAATCAGCGGCATGGACATCAGAGGCAAAAACCCAAGAATTATCCTCCTGGCCATAACCCTTCCATTTGACAAAATACTGAAGCTTCCGCCTCGAAAAACGGGAATCCAAAATCTTCTCAACAACATACTCCAACTCCCCATCAACCAACACAGGTGCCAGAGGATCAACAGAGGGAACAACAGGCTCCACATATTTCCGCAATAAAGATCTATGGAAGACATTATGGATAGCAAAAGAGGCCGGAAGCGCCAGACGAAAAGACACCGGATTAATAATCTCAGAAATCCTACAAGGACCAATAAACTGAGGCTTAAACTTAGGAGAAGAAACCTTCATAGGAACATGACGGGAAGACAACCAAACCAGATCCCCAACCCGAAGCCGGGAACCAACACACCGACGATGGTTAGCAAAACGTTGAGCCTCCTCCTGAGACAACACCAAATTGTCCATCACATGAGCCCAAATCTACTGCAACCTGTCAACCACAGAATCCACACCAGGACAGTCAGAAGGCTCAACCTGCCCAGAAGAAAAACGAGGATGAAAACCAAAATTACAAAAGAAAGGCGAAACCAAAATAGCCGAACTAGCCCGATTATTAAGGGCAAACTCGGCCAATGGCAAAAAAGCCACCCAATCATCCTGATCAGCAAACACAAAGCATCTCAAAAAAGTCTCCAAAGTCTGATTAGTTCACTCGGTCTGGCCGTTTGTCTGAGGATGAAATGCAGAGAAAAAAGACAAATCAATGCCCAGCTTGGCACAAAAAAGCCGCAAAAACCTAGAAACAAACTGGGAACCTCTGTCGGATACAATATTCTCCGGAATACCGTGCAAACGGACCACATGCTGAAAAAACAACGGAAGCAAATCAGAAGAAGAAGGCAATTTAGGCAAAGGCACCAAATGAACCATCTTAGAGAATCGGTAACAAACAACCCAGATAACCGACATCCTCTGGGAAACAGGAAGATCGGAAATAAAATCCATAGAAATATGCGTCCAGGGCCTCTCAGGGACCGGCAAAGGCAAAAGCAACCCACTAGCACGGGAGCAACAAGGCTTAGCCTGCGTACAAGTCCCACAGGACTGCACAAAAGAACGCACATCACGCGACAAAGAAGGCCACCAAAAGGACCTACCAACCAAGTCTCTGGTACCAAAAATGCCAGGATGACCAGCCAACACGGAACAGTGAACCTCAGAAATCACTCTACTAGTCCATCTGTCAGGAACAAACAGTTTCCCCACAGGACAACGGTCAAGTTTGTCAGCCTGAAATTCCTGAAAAACCCGTCGTAAATCAGGAGAAATGGCAGAAAGGACATTTCAGAACACCGATCGGTTCCAAGACCTCAGGAGAATCAGGCAAAAAACTCCTAGAGAGGGCATCAGCCTTAATATTCTTAGAACCCGGAAAGTACGAGACCACGAAATCAAAACGAGAAAAAACAAGGACCATCGAGCCTGTCTAGGATTCAACCGTTTGGCAGACTCGAGGTAAATCAGATTCTTATGATCGGTCAAGACCACAATACGGTGCTTAGCACCCTCAAGCCAATGTCGCCACTCCTCAAACGCCCACTTCATAGCCAACAACTCCCGATTGCCGACATCATAATTGCGTTCAGCCTTCGAAAACTTACGGGAAAAGAAGGCACACGGTTTCATTAAGGAACCAACAGGATCCCTCTGAGACAAAACAGCCCCTGCCCCAATCTCAGAAGCGTCAACCTCAACCTGAAACGGAAGAGAAACATCCGATTAACGCAACACTGGAGCAGAAGTAAAATGACGTTTAAGTTCCTGAAAGGCAGAGACAGCCGCAGGGGACCAATTCGCCACATCAGCGCCCTTCTTTGTCAAATCAGTCAAGGGTTTAACCACGCTGGAAAAATTAGCAATGAAACGGCGATAAAAATTAGCAAAACCCAAAAATGTCTGAAGGCTCTTCACGGATGTGGGCTGCATCCAATCATGAATGGCCTGAACCTTAACCGGATCCATCTCTATAGACGAGGGAGAAAAAATAAAGCCCAAAAAGGAGACCTTCTGCACCCCAAAAAGACACTTAGACCCTTTCACAAACAAGGCATTGTCACGAAGGATCTGAAATACCATCCTGACCTGCTGCACATGAGACTCTCAATCATCGGAAAAAATCAAAATATCATCCAAATATACAATCAAGAATTTATCAAGATAATTCTGGAAGATATCATGCATGAAGGACTGAAAAACAGATCGAGCATTAGAGAGTCCGAATGGCATCACAAGGTATTCAAAATGGCCTTCGGGCATGTTAAACGCAGTTTTCCATTCATCACCCTGCTTAATACGAACAAGATTATATGCCCCCCGAAGGTCAATCTTAGTAAACCAACTAGCTCCCTTAATCCTAGCAAACAAATCGGAAAGCAAAGGTAACGGGTATTGAAACTTGACCGTAATCTTATTCAAGAGGCGATAATCAATACAGGGTCTTAAGGAACCATCTTTTTTAGCAACAAAAAAGAACCCCGCTCCCAATGGTGAAGAAGATGGCCAAATATGCCCTTTCTCCAAAGACTCCTTAATATAGCTCCGCATGGCGGCATGTTCAGGTACAGACAGGTTGAAAAGTCGGCCCTTAGGAAACTTACAGCCTGGAATCAAGTCAATAGCACAATCGCAGTCCCTGTGCGGTGGAAGGAAACTGGACCTGGGCTCATCAAACACATCCCGAAAATCAGACAAAAACTCCGGAATTTCAGAAGAGGAAGAAGGGGCGATAGACATCAGAGGAACATCATTATGAATCCCCTGACAACCCCAACTAGTCACAGACATGGACTACCAATCCAAAACAGGATTATGTACCTGTAACCACGGAAAACCCAGCACGATAGCATCATGCAAATTATGCAACACCAGAAATCGACAATCTTCCTGATGGGCTGGCGCCATGCACATGGTCACCTGTGTCCAAAACTGGGGCTTATTTTTAGCCAAGGGTTTAGCATCAATGCCCCTTAAAGGAATAGGGTTCTGCAAAGGCTGCAAGGGAAAACCACAACGCCTAGCAAACTCAAAGTCCATTAAGTTCAAGGCGGCGCCTGAATCCACAAACGCCATGACAGAAAATGATGACAATGAACAGATCAAGGACACGGATAACAGAAATTTAGGTTGTACAGTACTGATGGTAAATAAACTGGCGATCCTCTTTGTCCGCTTAGGGCAGACAGAAATGACATGGGAAGCGTCGCCACAATAATAACACAACCTATTGAGACATCTGAAACCTTGTTGTTCTGTTTTAGACAGAATCCTATCACACTGCATAGGCTCAGGAATTTGCTCTGAGGATAACGCCATAGCGCGCACAGTTCTGCGCTCCCGCAAGCGCCGGTCAATCTGAATGGCCAGAGACATAGAATCTCTCAGATTGGAGGGTGTGGGAAACCCCACCATAACATCTTTAACGGATTCAGAAAGACGCTTTCTGAAAATTGCCGCCAAAGCATCATTATTCCATTTAGTCAACACAGACCATTTTCTAAATTTCTGACAATAAAATTCAGCCGCCTCTTGCCCCTGAGACAGGGCCAACAAGGTCTTCTCAGCTTGATCCACCGAATTAGGTTCATCATACAGTAATCCTATGTTAGGGCTAGCGGAACGCACCAAATAATAAGACAGATAGAGTATGGTGCGTTCGCAGCCCGGGGTCCACCGTGCAGAGATGGAACCTGCTGCCAAGTAATGACGGACTATATGGCGGTACTCATAAGTATACACATGTGGGTTAAACTTCACCCAGCGTGAAGGAAGCGATCCTGTTGCGTCACAGGATCGCGGTACCGCACATAGAGGGCGAGCAAGTAGTCAGCGAACTCAACCCCAACTAGGATTGAAGTCCGATTAGACCCTTGCTGGCACAACACCGCAACTGGGTGTGTAAGGAAGCTCAATAACAATATTAGGGCATAAGAGTGCATGCGGTGCCGCACTGACGAACGCCACTAACCACCCAGGCTTGGGTAAGGAAAGCACAGAGGAAGTGCACGGCGCCGTACTGGCGGTCACAGCAACTGGACGCTGTAATGTGTGATTAGTGCTGTAGGATAAGTCGGGCGCTAGATAGCAACCATACACCTTCCGCGAACAGAAATTCAATAGGGAAGGGGTATCCAAGGACGACTTGCACTCACAACAAACACACGTATGCAAATGTACACTAGCGCATGGCCGTGCGGTCATGCGCAGTTTATATAGTTGCAGCACAGGAAGTGGCCACAGAAACTTTGCCCTTCCAAGACCTGCCAAGAGGACCAATGGAATGTGCTGCAGAGCCTGAGCACATGACCCTCGATCTCCAATGGGAGATCTTGCCTGGGCATGCTCAGTGTGTGCAGACAAGGACTTAGTCCCAGAGAAGTCCGCTCGCTGCTGACCAGCACTGGCTTTAATGGCAGAAGCTGAAGAAGCAGCAGTATCTCTCTGTACAGAGTGAGACTGAGCAAGACACTGGGACCGACGTCTCTGCTGAGCAGACTCCAGTGCGGCTGGATAAGAATGGGAGACCGCAGCGGAGATGGCTCGAGATTCCCCCTGTGCAGAAGCGGGAACTCGAGACCTAACATTTTAACGCCTGAAAGAAGGAGTCTACATTAAGCAAAGCAGATTCCAGATTCCTGGGAAAATGCCCAATCCTGTGGATCACCACGCAGCAGGGAGATTATGATTTTAACGTGTTGAATGGAATCACCGGAGGATCGAGGTTTCAATGCAAAAAACAGTTTACAGTTGTTTTTAAAGCTCAAGAATTTGGACCTGTCACCAAAAAAACAAATCAGGAGTAGGAATCTTTGGTTCTAAAGCCGGAGTCTGAAAAATGTAATCAGAGATACCCTGTACCCTAGCAGCAAGCTTGTCTACACGAGAAACTATAATAATAATAATAATTTTTATTTATATAGCGCCAACATATTCCGCAGCGCTTTACAAATTATAGAGGGGACTTGTACAGACAATAGACATTACAGCATAACAGAAATACAGTTCAAAACAGATACCAGGAGGAATGAGGGCCCTGCTCGCAAGCTTACAAACTATGAGGAAAAGGGGAGACACGAGTCGTGGATGGTAACAATTGCCTTAGTTATTCGGACTGGCCATAGTGTAAGGCTCGGGTGTTCATGTAAAGCTGCATGAGCCAGTTAACTGCCTACGTATGTAGCAGTACAGACACAGAGGGCTATTAACTGCATAAAGTGAATAAGAACATGAAGCGAGGATCCTGATTGCCTATTTAAAAAAAATAAATAAAAACAATAGTTTTTTTTTTTTTTTTTTTTTTTTAAATAGGCCACACAGGGATCGTTAGGTTAATACATTGAGGCGGTAGGCCAGTCTGAACAAATGAGTTTTTAGGGAACGCTTAAAACTGTGGGGATTAATCGTATTAACCTAGGTAGTGCATTCCAAAGAATCGGCGCAGCACGTGTAAAGTCTTGGAGACGGGAGTGGGAGGTTCTGATTATTGAGGATGCTAACCTGAGGTCATTAGCGGAGCGGAGGGCGCGGGTAGGGTGGTAGACTGAGACCAGAGAGGAGATGTAGGGTGGTGCTGAGCCATGGAGTGCTTTGTGGATGAGGGTAGTAGTTTTGTACTGGATTCTGGAGTGGATGGGTAGCCAGTGTAATGACTGGCACAGGGTAGAGGCATCGGTGTAACGGTTGGTGAGGAATATGATCCTGGCAGCAGCATTCAGGACAGATTGGAGCGGGGAAAGTTTGGTAAGAGGGAGGCCGATTAGTAGAGAGTTACAATAGTCCAGACGAGAATGAATAAGTGAAACAGTAAGAGTTTTTGCAGAGTCGAAAGTAAGAAAAGGGCGAATTCTAGAAATGTTTTTGAGATGCAGGTAAGAAGAGCGAGCCAGTGATCGGATGTGGGGGGTGAATGAAAGGTCAGAATCAAGGATGACCCCAAGGCAGCTGGCATGTTGCTTTGGAGTAATGGTGGAACCGCACACAGAGATGGCAATGTCAGGCAAAGGTAGGTTAGTAGAGGGAGAGAACATGAGGAGTTCAGTTTTTGACAGGTTTAGTTTCAGATAGAGGGAGGACATGATGTTAGAGACAGCGGTAAGACAATCACTGGTGTTTTCTAAAAAGGTCAGCGTGACAACAGGAGAAGAGGTGTATAATTGGGTGTCGTCAGCATAGAGATGGTACTGGAAACCAAATCTACTGATTGTTTGTCTAATAGGGGCAATATACAACGAGAAGAGGAGGGGGCCTAGGACTGATCCTTGAGGAACCCCAACAGTAAGGGGAAGGTGAGAGGAGGAGGAACCAGCAAAACATACAGTGAAGGATCGGTCAGAGAGATAGGAGGAGAACCAGGAGAGAACGGTGTCCTTGAGGCCGATGGAGCGGAGCATAGTGAGGAGGAGCTGATGATCCACAGTATCGAATGCTGCAGAGAGATCCAAGAGAATTAGCATGGAGTAGTGACCATTAGATTTAGCTGTTAGTAGGTCATTAGAGACTTTAGTGAGGGCAGTTTCAGTAGAGTGTAAAGAGCGGAAGCCAGATTGAAGAGGGTCGAGAAGAGACTCTATAGCGACAGGGTCTGTTCCGCAGGATTGGCGCATAGCAAATGTGGTGCCAATATTCAAAAAGGGCTCTAAAAGTGAACCTGGAAATTATAGGCCAGTAAGTCTAACCTCTATTGTTGGTAAAATATTTGAAGGGTTTCTGAGGGATGTTATTCTGGATTATCTCAATGAGAATAACTGTTTAACTCCATATCAGCATGGGTTTATGAGAAATCGCTCCTGTCAAACCAATCTAATCAGTTTTTATGAAGAGGTAAGCTATAGGCTGGACCACGGTGAGTCATTGGACGTGGTATATCTCGATTTTTCCAAAGCGTTTGATACCGTGCCGCACAAGAGGTTGGTACACAAAATGAGAATGCTTGCTCTGGGGGAAATTGTGTGTAAATGGGTTAGTAACTGGCTTAGTGATAGAAAGCAGAGGGTGGTTATAAATGGTATAGTCTCTAACTGGGTCGCTGTGACCAGTGGGGTACCGCAGGGGTCAGTATTGGGACCTGTTCTCTTCAACATATTCATTAATGATCTGGTAGAAGGTTTACACAGTAAAATATCGATATTTGCAGATGATACAAAACTATGTAAAGCAGTTAATACAAGAGAAGATAGTATTCTGCTACAGATGGATCTGGATAAGTTGGAAACTTGGGCTGAAAGGTGGCAGATGAGGTTTAACAATGATAAATGTAAGGTTATACACATGGGAAGAAGGAATCAATGTCACCATTACACACTGAATGGGAAACCACTGGGTAAATCTGACAGGGAGAAGGACTTGGGGATCCTAGTTAATGATAAACTTACCTGGAGCAGCCAGTGCCAGGCAGCAGCTGCCAAGGCAAACAGGATCATGGGGTGCATTAAAAGAGGTCTGGATACACATGATGAGAGCATTATACTGCCTCTGTACAAATCCCTAGTTAGACCGCACATGGAGTACTGTGTCCAGTTTTGGGCACCGGTGCTCAGGAAGGATATAATGGAACTAGAGAGAGTACAAAGGAGGGCAACAAAATTAATAAAGGGGATGGGAGAACTACAATACCCAGATAGATTAGCGAAATTAGGATTATTTAGTCTAGAAAAAAGACGACTGAGGGGCGATCTAATAACCATGTATAAGTATATAAGGGGACAATACAAATATCTCGCTGAGGATCTGTTTATACCAAGGAAGGTGACGGGCACAAGGGGGCATTCTTTGCGTCTGGAGGAGAGAAGGTTTTTCCACCAACATAGAAGAGGATTCTTTACTGTTAGGGCAGTGAGAATCTGGAATTGCTTGCCTGAGGAGGTGGTGATGGCGAACTCAGTCGAGGGGTTCAAGAGAGGCCTGGATGTCTTCCTGGAGCAGAACAATATTGTATCATACAATTAGGTTCTGTAGAAGGACGTAGATCTGGGGATTTATTATGATGGAATATAGGCTGAACTGGATGGACAAATGTCTTTTTTCGGCCTTACTAACTATGTTAATATGTTACTATGAGTAGGAATCTTTGGTTCTAAAGCCGGAGTCTGAACAATGTAATCAGAGATACCCTGTACCCTAGCAGCAAGCTGGTCTACACGAGAAACTAATTCCTGAACATTCATGCTAGCACACTAGCTCACTTGACACGTGCTATGGCACTCTCCCAGGAGTTTGTCCTCTCTATTTTTAATATGTTGGATTAAAGTTTATACATTTTATCAAGAAGCTGGAACACTTTCTTCTTTGCTTGGTACCCACGCACCAGACTGGTGTATGTGCAGACTAATAGCAAACATAATTATCTGTTGTACCTCTCCTGCCACTCCTACCTTGTGATGAAAAGCTCTGTAGTTAAGATCTACTCTGCACTGTTCGGGCAGGGCTATCCGATAGCACTATCCATGAAGAAAGTGAACAGGTTGAGCTATCCCGTAGCCCTATTCTTAAAGGAAATGAATGGGTAGAGCTATCCGATAGCGCTATTCCTCAATGTTCCTGAGCGTAAGCTATTTCACATGGTTGAGCACACTTGAGATCTGCCTCCAAGGCCCTGCCCATGTCCAATGTTTGGTCAGTAGACTGGGGCTAGGAGTTAGTCCCGCTTTTGTGTACAACATTTTTTGGCTTTTAAATTGTTAAAAAGCTTAATAAAAGACTTCTTTGTACACATAGTTGACAGTAAACCTTTTGTCAATGTTAGGAATAAGTTTACCTTGCTTCTGTGTCTCAAATATTTTGACCCTTATTTGTTGGCTTTTCTTTCCCCTGAACAAAGCCACATATAACGGTCCATGTGGAAACACTGGGAGAGGCAAATAAATTCCTACAATATCCAAGGACTGTCCCTGAGATTTATTGATGGTTATTGCAAAAGCCAACATGACTGGAAACTAACGACCTTGCATCTGGACTGGCAAGTTTTTATCTTTGTTATTCAGGTAAATTCTTGGAATAGAACTGTCTGACCCTTTGCTTTTCCATTTAAAGCAATGGCATGAATAATGTTTACTTTTAAGTTTTTCACATAAAGCTTTGTGCCATTACAAAGGCCACGCTTTCTGTTAAGATTACACAGGAGAATAATTACAGCTCCTGGTTTCAGCTTTAGTTCTTGAGGAGGCATCTCAGTGGGATTCAAAGAGTTAAGAAACTCTACAGGGTAATCTGTGAGAATCACACCCTCCTCTTCCGCAATTGTGTGGACGGAGAGATAAGATGAGTGTTCATCTTGAGCTTGACTAAGAATTTTGTTGTTCAAGGCGTGAACGTCATCATTCAATGGCGTAAGAATTGCTTTATTGGCAATTGCTTCTACCATTGCATTGGTAATCTCATTTGAGTTGCCAAAAATAGATGTAATTAAATCAACCTCTTCAATAAAAGAATTCAGGATTTCAATTGTGTCTTCTGGTAGACCATATACTTTTGACAACTCTCCATTGCCAAGTTTCAGTAACCATGAGTTGTACTCAAATTCGTCCTGAGTAGGGTTGAGCGAAACGGGTCGAACATTTTCAAAAGTCGCCGACTTTTGGCTAAGTCGGGGTTTCATGAAACCCGATCCGACCCCTGTGCGGGGTCGGCCATGCGGTACGCGACTTTCGCGCCAAAGTCGCGTTTCAATGACGCGAAAAGCGCCATTTCTCAGCCAATGAAGGTAAACGCAGAGTGTGGGCAGCGTGATGACATAGGTCCTGGTCCCCACCATCTTAGAGAAGGGCATTGCAGTGATTGGCTTGCTGTCTGCGACGTCACAGGGGCTATAAAGAGGCGTTCCCGCCGACCGCCATCTTACTGCTGCTGATCTGAGCTTAGGGAGAGGTTGCTGCCGCTTTGTCAGAAGCAGGGATAGCGTTAGGCAGGGTCCATTAACCACAAAACCGCTTGTGCTGCAGCGATTTGCACTGTCCAACACCACCCTCGGTGTGCAGGGACAGTGGAAGTTTTTTTTTTTTTTTTTTTTCCCTCAGCGCTGTAGCTCATTGGGCTGCCCTAGAAGGCTCCCTGATAGCTGCATTGCTGTGTGTACGCCGCTGTGCAAACCAACTGCTTTTTTCAAAGCACAAATCCTCTTGTTCCTTCCTTTCTGCACAGCTATCTTTTTTGTTTGTCCACACTTTTTATTTCATTTGTGCATCAGTCCACTCCTTATTGCTGCCTGCCATACCTGGCTGAGATTACTGCAGGCAGGGAGATAGTAGCTGCCTGCCATACCTGGCTGAGATTACTGCAGGCAGGGAGATAGTAATTGTAGGACATTCCCTGTTTTTTTTTTTTTTTTTTTTTTGGTGGGAGATTAAGATTGGCAATTTGGCATTTCTGCTAGAGTGCCATCCCTGTGTGTGCCATCTCTCTCACATAGTGGGCCATAGAAAGCCTTTTCATTTTTCTGTATTTTTTTTTGTGGGGTGTATAAATTCTCCCTGATAAAAATACAGTGGGAGATTAATATTGGCCTTTGGGCTTGTGTGCCAGTCCTGAGTGTGCCATCTCTCTCACAAATAGTGGGCCATAGAAAGCCTATTTATTTTTTTTTTTGGTTTTATAAATTCTCCCTGAAAAAAAGGGAGATTAATATTGGCCTCTGGGCTTGTGTGCCAGTCCTGAGCGTGCCATCTGTGCCAGCCCTGAGCGTGCCATCTCTCTCACAAATAGTGGGCCATAGAAAGCCTATTTAATTTTTTTTTTTGTTTTATAAATTTTCCCTGAAAAAAGGGAGATTAATATTGGCCTCTGGGCTTGTGTGCCAGTTGTGAGCGTGCCATCTGTGCCAGTCCTGAGCGTGCCATCTCTCTCACAAATAGTGGGCCATAGAAAGCCTATTTAAATATTTTTTTGGTTTTATAAATTCTCCCAGAAAAAAAGGGAGATTAATATTGGCCTCTGGGCTTGTGTGCCAGTCCTGAGCGTGCCATCTGTGCCAGCCAGCCCTGAGCGTGCCATCTCTCTCACAAATAGTGGGCCATAGAAAGCCTATTTAATTTTTTTTTTTGTTTTATCAATTTTCCCTGAAAAAAGGGAGATTAATATTGGCCTCTGGGCTTGTGTGCCAGTTGTGAGCGTGCCATCTGTGCCAGTCCTGAGCGTGCCATCTCTCTCACAAATAGTGGGCCATAGAAAGCCTATTTAAATATTTTTTTGGTTTTATAAATTCTCCCAGAAAAAAAGGGAGATTAATATTGGCCTCTGGGCTTCTGTGCCAGTCCTGAGCGTGCCATCTGTGCCAGTCCTGAGCGTCCCATCTCTCTCACAAATAGTGGGCCATAGAAAGCCTATTTTATTTTTTTTTTGGGTTTTAGAAATTCTCCCTGAAAAAAGGGAGATTAATATTGGCCTCTGGGCTTGTGTGCCAGTTGTGAGCGTGCCATCTGTGCCAGTCCTGAGCGTGCCATCTCTCTCACAAATAGTGGGCCATAGAAAGCCTATTTAAATATTTTTTTGGTTTTATAAATTCTCCCAGAAAAAAAGGGAGATTAATATTGGCCTCTGGGCTTCTGTGCCAGTCCTGAGCGTGCCATCTGTGCCAGTCCTGAGCGTCCCATCTCTCTCACAAATAGTGGGCCATAGAAAGCCTATTTTATTTTTTTTTTGGGTTTCAGAAATTCTCCCTGGAAAAAAAAAGGGAGATTAATATTGCCCTTTGGGCTTGTGTGCCAGTACTAAGCGTTCCATCTCTCTCTCTCTCTCAGTCAGTGGGCCATAGAACGCATATTTTTGGTTTTATTTGTTTTCTAAATTCTCCCTGAAAAAATCATTTTATTTTATTTGGTTTCTAAATTCTTCCTGATAAAATCATATTTTTTTTATTATTTTTATTTCTAAAGTCTCCCTGAAAAAAAAAAAAAAAAAACAACCAAAAAAACAGTGGGAGATTAATATTGGCCTTTCTGCTTGTGTGCCAGTCTTGACTCCTGGGTGTGCCATCTCTCTCTCTCTCTCTCTCTCTCTCTCTCTCTCTCTCTCCAATTGTGGTCCATAGAAAGCCTATATTTTTTTTCCTTGATTTGGGTTCTAAAATCTACCAGAGAAAATAACTACATCAATCATTGGTAGAAAAATATTGGCCTCTGGGTTTGTGTGCCACTCCTGACTCCTGTGTGCGTCATCTCTCAGTCAGTGGGCCATAGAACGCCTATTTTTGGTTTTATTTGTTTTCTAAATTCTCCCTGAAAAAATCATTTTATTTTATTTGGTTTCTAAATTCTTCCTGATAAAATCATATTTTTTTTATTATTTTTTTTTCTAAAGTCTCCCTGAAAAAAAAAAAAAAAAACAGTGGGAGATTAATATTGGCCTTTCTGCTTGTGTGCCAGTCTTGACTCCTGGGTGCGTCATCTCTCAGTCAGTGGGCCATAGAACGCCTATTTTTGGTTTTATTTGTTTTATAAATTCTCCCTGAAAAAATCATTTTATTTTATTTGGTTTCTAAATTCTTCCTGATAAAATCATATTTTTTTTATTATTTTTTTTTCTAAAGTCTCCCTGAAAAAAAAAAAAAAAAAACAACCAAAAAAAACAGTGGGAGATTAATATTGGCCTTTCTGCTTGTGTGCCAGTCTTGACTCCTGGGTGCGTCATCTCTCAGTCAGTGGGCCATAGAACGCCTATTTTTGGTTTTATTTGTTTTATAAATTCTCCCTGAAAAAATCATTTTATTTTATTTGGTTTCTAAATTCTTCCTGATAAAATCATATTTTTTTTATTATTTTTTTTTCTAAAGTCTCCCTGAAAAAAAAAAAAAAAAAAACAACCAAAAAAAACAGTGGGAGATTAATATTGGCCTTTCTGCTTGTGTGCCAGTCTTGACTCCTGGGTGTGCCATCTCTCTCTCTCTCTCTCTCTCTCTCTCTCTCTCTCTCTCTCTCTCCAATTGTGGTCCATAGAAAGCCTATATTTTTTTTCCTTGATTTGGGTTCTAAAATCTACCAGAGAAAATAACTACATCAATCATTGGTAGAAAAATATTGGCCTCTGGGTTTGTGTGCCACTCCTGACTCCTGTGTGCGTCATCTCTCAGTCAGTGGGCCATAGAACGCCTATTTTTGTTTTTATTTGTTTTATAAATTCTCCCTGAAAAAATCATTTTATTTTATTTGGTTTCTAAATTCTTCCTGATAAAATCATATTTTTTTTATTATTTTTTTTTCTAAAGTCTCCCTGAAAAACAAAAAAAAAAAAAAAACAAAAAAAAAACAGTGGGAGATTAATATTGGCCTTTCTGCTTGTGTGCCAGTCTTGACTCCTGGGTGTGCCATCTCTCTCTCTCTCTCTCTCCAATTGTGGTCCATAGAAAGCCTACATTTTTTTTCCTTGATTTGGGTTCCAAAATCTACCAGAGAAAATAACTCCATCAATCATTGGTAGAAAAATATTGGCCTCTGGGCTTGTGTGCCACTCCTGATTCCTGTGTGCGTCATCTCTCACTCAGTGGCCCATAGAAAGCATATAGTTTGTTACATTTGTTTTCTAAATTCTCCCTGCAAAAATCTATTTTTTTTTTTTTGGGGGGTTTCTAAAGTGTTCCTGAAAAAAATAAAAATAAAAAAAAAATAATAGTGTGACATTAATATTAACATTTGTGCTTCAGTGACAGTCCTGCGTGTGGGGCATCTCTCTAATTTGCAGCCACCAAAAAAAGAGTGTGTAACATTGGGCCTGATTTTCGCTGTGGTCTCACCAACCTGTAAAGGGGTAGCTAAATCATACTGAAGTTATAGCTCACCGTGTAAGTTGTGTGACTGCAACAAATAACGTTAGTTTGGTTACGTTTTTAAAACAATGAGGAAGTCTAGTGGAAGAGGTCGTGGCCGGGGGCGTTCATTGTCAGCTGGTAATGAGGGTAGTGGTAGTGGTGGAGCATCAGGTGGTCGTGGGGGAAAAAATATTGCACCTAAGTCTGGAGCTGTGGAGCCAGGTTCGTCGTCCGGCTACACAAGGCCTCGAACGCTCCCTTTTCTGGGATTAGGAAAACCGCTTTTAAAGCCGGAGCAGCAAGAGCAAGTTTTGGCTTATCTTGCTGACTCAGCCTCTAGCTCTTTTGCCTCATCTCGTGAAACTGGTAAAAGTAAAAGCAGCGCGTCGTTAGTGGATGTTCACGGTCAGGGACAAGTCACTTACTTGTCCTCTTCAGCAAAAACAACAACAGAGAAGAATGCAGCAGGCGACACAACGGGTTACTCCATGGAGCTCTTTACACATACCGTCCCTGGCTTAGAAAGTGAAGCAGTTAACAGTCCATGCCCATTACAAATTGAATCTGACATGGAGTGCACTGACGCACAGCCACAGCCAGACTACTATGCTGGTCCTTTGACTCAGACCACAACATTGCCCTCGCAGGGTGCTGATCAAGAATCAGACCCTGATGAGACTATGTTGCCCCATCACGAACGCTATACCACCGAACGACACGGTGACACAGACGAAGTTGCGCAGGAGGTACAAGAAGAGTTATTAGATGACCCAGTTCTTGACCCCGATTGGCAGCCATTGGGGGAACAGGGTGCAGGCGGCAGCAGTTCTGAAGCAGAGGAGGAGGAGGGGCCGCAGCAGGCATCAACATCGCCACAGGTTCCATCTGCCGGGCCCGTATCTTGCCCAAAACGCGTGGCAAAGCCAAAACCTGGTGGAGGACAGCGTGGCCATCCGGTTAAAGCTCAGTCTGCAATGCCTGAAAAGGTATCCGATGCTAGAAAGAGTGCAGTCTGGCATTTTTTTAAACAACATCCAATTGATCAGCGCAAAGTCATCTGTCAAAAATGTTCTACTTCCTTAAGCAGAGGTCAGAATCTGAAAAGTCTCAATACTAGTTGCATGCATAGACATTTAACCACCATGCATTTGAAAGCTTGGACTAACTACCAAACGTCCCTTAAGGTTGTTGCACCCTCGGCCAATGAAGCTAGTCATCAACGCAACATCCCTTCCGGCAGTGTAGGACCACCATTTAGCGCACCACCTGCTGTATCTGTGCAGGTATCTTTGCCAGGCCAAAGCAGTCAGGGTCAGGGAATCACCAGTTTCGTAGTAGGAAACACTGCATCTAGGGCACCGGCGGCAACAATACCATCTCCCACCGTCTCTCAGTCTGCCATGTCCACCGGCACCCCCGCTAGTTCCACGATCTCCAGCTCTCCAGTCCAGCTCACCCTACATGAGACTATGGTTAGAAAAAGGAAATACTTAGCCTCGCATCCGCGTACACAGGGTTTGAACGCCCACATAGCTAGACTAATCTCGTTAGAGATGATGCCCTACCGGTTAGTTGAAAGCGAAGCTTTCAAAGACCTGATGGACTACGCTGTACCACGCTACGAGCTACCCAGTCGACACTTTTTTTCCAGAAAAGCCATCCCAGCCCTCCACCAGCATGTTAAAGAGCGCATCGTCCATGCACTCAGGCAATCTGTGAGCACAAAGGTGCACCTGACAACAGATGCATGGACCAGTAGGCATGGCCAGGGACGTTACGTGTCCATCACGGCACACTGGGTAAATGTGGTGGATTCAGGGTCCACAGGGGACAGCAAGTTTGGGACAGTTCTGCCTAGCCCACGGTCTAGTAAACAGTTGTCTGTAGCCGTTCGCACCCCCTCCTCCTCCTCCTCCTCGTCCTCCTGCAGAAGCAAGAGCTCGTCCACAGACCGCAGTCGCACAAACACTCCATCCGCACCTGCCACTGTTGCACACCAGGTCTCCCATTATGGGGCAGCTACTGGCATACGTCAGCAGGCTGTATTGGCTATGAAGTGTTTGGGCGACAATAGACACACCGCGGAAGTTCTGTCCGAGTTCTTGCAGCAAGAAACGCAGTCGTGGCTGGGCACTGTAGATCTTGAGGCAGGCAAGGTAGTGAGTGATAACGGAAGGAATTTCATGGCTGCCATCTCCCTTTCCCAACTGAAACACATTCCTTGCCTGGCTCACACCTTAAACCTGGTGGTGCAGTGCTTCCTGAAAAGTTATCCGGGGTTATCCGACCTGCTCCTCAAAGTGCGTGGACTTTGCGCACATATCCGCCGTTCGCCTGTACACTCCAGCCGTATGCAGACCTATCAGCGTTCTTTGAACCTTCCCCAGCATCGCCTAATCATAGACGTTGCAACAAGGTGGAACTCAACACTGCACATGCTTCAGAGACTGTGCGAACAGAGGCGGGCTGTTATGTTTTTGTGGGAGGATACACATACACGGGCAGGCAGTAGGATGGCAGACATGGAGTTGTCAGGTGTGCAGTGGTCGAAGATTCAAGACATGTGTCAAGTCCTTCAGTGTTTTGAGGAATGCACACGGCTGGTTAGTGCAGACAACGCCATAATAAGCATGAGCATCCCCCTAATGCGTCTGCTGATGCAAAGTTTGACGCACATAAAGGATCAGGCGTCTGCACCAGAGGAAGAGGAAAGCCTTGATGACAGTCAGCGATTGTCTGGTCAGGGCAGTGTACATGACGAGGTACCGGGCGAAGAGGAGG
Source organism: Ranitomeya imitator (assembly GCF_032444005.1). Taxonomy (NCBI): domain Eukaryota; kingdom Metazoa; phylum Chordata; class Amphibia; order Anura; family Dendrobatidae; genus Ranitomeya; species Ranitomeya imitator. The sequence continues at coordinate 629,023,119 of NC_091284.1, forward strand.
TGGAGGATGAGGAGGATGATGGGGATGAGTATATTTTTAATGAGGAAGCTTTCCCGGGGGCACGGGAAATTGGTGGCGTGGCAAGGCCGGGTTCTGGTTTTTTGAGGGACACAAGTGACGTAGATTTGCCTGCAACTGCCCCTCAACCAAGCACAACCGCAGATTTGACAACGGGAACTTTGGCCCACATGGCGGATTATGCCTTGCGTATCCTCAAAAGGGACACACGCATTACAAAAATGATGAACGATGACGATTACTGGTTGGCCTGCCTCCTTGATCCTCGCTATAAAGGCAAATTGCAAAATATTATGCCACATGAGAACTTGGAACTAATATTAGCAACAAAACAATCAACTCTTGTTGACCGTTTGCTTCTGGCATTCCCTGCACACAGCGCCCGTGATCGTTCTCACACGAGCTCCAGGGGCCAGCAGACCAGAGGTGTTAGAGGGGCAGAAATCAGAAGTGGCGTTGGACAGAGGGGTTTTCTGACCAGGTTGTGGAGTGATTTTTCTATGACCGCAGACAGGACAGGTACTGCAGCATCAATTCAAAGTGACAGGAGACAACATTTGTCCAGTATGGTTACAAACTATTTTTCATCCCTTATCGACGTTCTCCCTCAACCGTCATTCCCATTTGATTACTGGGCATCCAAATTAGACACCTGGCCAGAATTGGCAGAATATGCATTGCAGGAGCTTGCTTGCCCGGCAGCTAGTGTCCTATCAGAAAGAGTATTCAGTGCTGCAGGTTCAATACTAACAGAAAAAAGGACTCGTCTGGCTACCCAAAATGTAGATGATCTAACCTTCATTAAAATGAACCACAACTGGATTTCAAAATCTTTTGCCCCACCCTGCCCGGCTGACACCTAGCTTTCCTATGAAAAGGTCTTGCCTGTGGACTATTCTGAATGACTTTTCCAATCTCGTAATTTTCTTCACCTGATTGTCCAGCATACGACATGTTTCCACCTCACGAAATGGCCAAACTCCCCACACGGGGCCGTGCTATCGCCACTTTGCGCTTGGACCCTTGAGAGTGCTGTTTGTCTGAAGAGGTGGGTGTGGCCGCTTTTGGTCGACGGCACTGCCACTGGGTCCCTCATAGTACAATAAAGTGTCTCTGGCGGTGGTGGTGCGCACCCAACGTCAGACACACCGTTGTAATATGAGGGGCCCTGTGCCTGTACCGCCGGCCACAAGACAGTTCCCCCCCCCAGCTCAAACAGTGCTCTACCACTAGCAAAATTATCTCTCACAGCTTCACCAATGTGTAGTCTAGCCGCTGACATCCTTCAATGCCTGGCACTGACAATACCATTGTTTTGACATTTTTGTTATGTTAGGCCTTCGAAGCCTGTCTGCGGTCCCTTCTTTCTACAACTACTACACTGACCAGGCCACTGCTGGCCGTGTTACCCTGGAACCAATTTAAAAGTGCCTACAGTCAGCCCAATTTTGTTATGTTAGGCCTTCGAAGACTGTCTGCCGTCACTCCTTCCACTAGACTTCCACTGACCATACACTGCTGCCCATGTACCCCTGGAACCAATTTAAAGTGCCTACAGCCAGCCCAATTTTGTTATGTTAGGCCTTCGAAGCCTGTCTGCGGTCACTCCTTCCACTAGACTTCCACTGACCAGACCACTGCTGCCCGTGTACCCCTGGAACCAATTTAAAAGTGCCTACAGCCAGCCCAAGTTTGTTATGTTAGGCCTTGGAAGCCTGTCTGCGGTCACTCCTTCCACTAGGCCTCCACTGACCACACCACTGCTGCCCGTGTACCCCTGGAACCAATTTAAAATTGCCTACAGCCAGCCCAATTTTTTTATTTTAGGCCTTCGATGCCTGTCTGCGGTCCATTCTTTCAACTACTACTACACTGACCAGGTCACTGCTGCCCGTGTACCCCTGGAACCAATTTAAAATTGCCTACAGCCATGTGTTATTATTTTAGGCCTTCGATGCCTGTCTGCGGTCACTCCTTCCACTAGGCCTCCACTGACCACACCACTGCTGTCCGTGTACCCCTGGAACCAATTTAAAATTGCCTACAGCCATGTGTTATTATTTTAGGCCTTCGATGCCTGTCTGCGGTCACTCCTTCCACTAGGCCTCCACTGACCACACCACTGCTGTCCGTGTACCCCTGGAACCAATTTAAAATTGCCTACAGCCAGCCCAATTTTTTTATTTTAGGCCTTCGATGCCTGTCTGCGGTCCATTCTTTCAACTACTACTACACTGACCAGGTCACTGCTGTCCGTGTACCCCTGGAACCAATTTAAAATTGCCTACAGCCATGTGTTATTATTTTAGGCTATCGATGCCTGTCTGCGGTCACTCCTTCCACTAGGCCTCCACTGACCACACCACTGCTGTCCGTGTACCCCTGGAACCAATTTAAAATTGCCTACAGCCATGTGTTATTATTTTAGGCCTTCGATGCCTGTCTGCGGTCACTCCTTCCACTAGGCCTCCACTGACCACACCACTGCTGTCCGTGTACCCCTGGAACCAATTTAAAATTGCCTACAGCCAGCCCAATTTTTTTATTTTAGGCCTTCGATGCCTGTCTGCGGTCCATTCTTTCAACTACTACTACACTGACCAGGTCACTGCTGTCCGTGTACCCCTGTAACCAATTTAAAATTGCCTACAGCCATGTGTTATTATTTTAGGCATTCGATGCCTGTCTGCGGTCCATTTTTTCAACTACTACTACACTGACCAGGTCACTGCTGCCCGTGTACCCCTGGAACCAATTTAAAATTGCCTACAGCCATGTGTTATTATTTTAGGCCTTCGATGCCTGTCTGCGGTCACTCCTTCCACTAGGCCTCCACTGACCACACCACTGCTGCCCGTGTACCCCTGGAACCAATTTAAAATTGCCTACAGCCAGCCCAATTTTTTTATTTTAGGCCTTCGATGCCTGTCTGCGGTCCATTCTTTCAACTACTACTACACTGACCAGGTCACTGCTGCCCGTGTACCCCTGGAACCAATTTAAAATTGCCTACAGCCATGTGTTATTATTTTAGGCCTTCGATGCCTGTCTGCGGTCACTCCTTCCACTAGGCCTCCACTGACCACACCACTGCTGTCCGTGTACCCCTGGAACCAATTTAAAATTGCCTACAGCCATGTGTTATTATTTTAGGCCTTCGATGCCTGTCTGCGGTCCATTCTTTCAACTACTACTACACTGACCAGGGCACTGCTGGCCGTGTACCCCTGGAACCAACATCAGAAAATATAAAAATAAGTATTTTGCTTATAAAAAAGAAAATACTGGTGAGATATCAAATGCAGACATTTTAACATTAAAAACAAACACACAACTCTAATCTGGTACAGTACTAAAAATGGCCACCAGCTACAATTACTTTCTCCTGCAAGTAGTTAACTGAAAGTTTTTTTAAATTGAAAACACACATATGGCATCCACCGAGTGTTGTCCTGTCGCGTCTTCTTTATATTATTGCCGAGAAGATGCAAAATAATGAAAATAATAAAATCATTAATTACCAAAATAATAGAGAAAGTCAACACCACATTGCAAATAAACATTCATTCCAAATAAAGAAGCAGGGCGCGTCCGAGGGTGAGTATATACCTAATAAGAATATAATCACCCTCGGACGCGCAATGCTTATTTCCAACAGCCTTCCTTCCTAAGAATCAGCCCTTCCGTCGTGTAGAGAGACGTTGTGTTACACTCCAAGGTGTTCCCCAGGTTGCCTTTCCTGAGCTTCGATCTTCCGGCTCTCGTTTAGTAGTTCTTGGAAACTACTCTGCATTAGGCCTTCAAATTGGGTATGGGGTGTAGAGAGATGGTGTGTTCCACTCCAAGGTGTTCCCCAGGTTGCCTTTCCTGAGCTTCGATCTTCCGGCTCTCGTTTAGTAGTTGTTGGAAACTACGCTGCATTAGGCCTTCAAATTGGGTATGGGGTGTAGCGAGAGGGTGTGTTACACTCCAAGGTGTTCCCCAGGTTGCCTTTCCTGAGCTTCGATCTTCCGCCTCTCGTTTAGTAGTTCTTGGAAACTACACTGCATTAGGCCTTCAAATTGGGTATGGGGTGTAGAGAGAGGGTGTGTTACACTCCAAGGTGTTCCCCAGGTTGCCTTTCCTGAGCTTCGATATTCCGGCTCTCGTTTAGTAGTTGTCGGAAACTACGCTGCATTAGGCCTACAAATTGGGTATGGGGCGTAGAGAGAGGGTGTGTTACACTCCAAGGTGTTCCCCAGGTTGCCTTTCCTGAGCTTCGATATTCCGGCTCTCGTTTAGTAGTTGTCGGAAACTACGCTGCATTAGGCCTACAAATTGGGTATGGGGTGTAGAGAGAGGGTGTGTTACACTCCAAGGTGTTCCCCAGGTTGCCTTTCCTGAGCTTCGATCTTCATGCTCTCGTTTAGTAGTTGTCGGAAACTACGCTGCATTAGGCCTACAAATTGGGTATGGGGTGTAGAGAGAGGGTTTGTTACACTCCAAGGTGTTCCCCAGGTTGCCTTTCCTGAGCTTCGATCTTCCGGCTCTCGTTTAGTAGTTGTTGGAAACTACGCTGCATTAGGCCTTCAAATTGGGTATGGGGTGTAGCGAGAGGGTGTGTTACACTCCAAGGTGTTCCCCAGGTTGCCTTTCCTGAGCTTCGATCTTCCGGCTCTCGTTTAGTAGTTCTTGGAAACTACACTGCATTAGGCCTTCAAATTGGGTATGGGGTGTAGAGAGAGGGTGTGTTACACTCTAAGGTGTTCCCCAGGTTTCCTTGCCATTGCTTCGGTCTTCCGACTCTCGTTTAGTAGTTGTAGAAAAGTACACTGCATTAGGCCATACAAAATGGGTATGGGGTGGAGAGAGATGGTGTGTTACACTCCAAGGTGTTCCCCAGGTTGCCTTTCCTGAGCTTCTATCTTCAGGCTCTCATTAAATTGTGGTTAAATGGAACAACTGCATTTGGCGTACTAGTTGGTTTGGGGCCTACTATCGGTGTCTGCCACTCCTTGCTGTTCTCCTCCACTGAACAAAGCTGTGCCGCCTGTTTACTACGGTTGCCAATTTTGAACTGCATTTCGACTACTTACTGATTTGGCCCTACTCTCTGTGTCAGCCTCTCATTCCAGTTGTCCTCCACTGCAATGCCCCCTGGTTATTCCTGTGTTACCAATTTTGAACTGCATTTAGCCCACTTTCTTCTTTGGGCCTATATCTGTGTTTCCACTTCATCGTGCCCATTGCCCAGCCAGTGATAGATGAGTCTGCTGGTACATTGACCCATAACGCAACATTCCCCGTGCACGCTACACAACAACATTGTGACCCTGCTGAAAGTCAGGTTGCTCTTCCCGCATACCATACCACCTTACACGGGGACAAAGAGGAAGGTGCAGATGAAAGTGCAGGTTCCTTCATCAGGTGGGGGGAGGAATACTAGTTGGCGACGTCACTGGCACAGGGCCTCTCATAGTACGCAAAAGTGTTGCTGCCGGTGGGAGGCGCCCCCGCCGTGCAAACACACCGCTGTACTTTGAGGGGCCCTGTGCCAGTGCCAATGCCAACGAGTGGGCCCCCCCTGCTTGCTCAGGTTCACAGCACTTGCAAAGTTGAAATACTTACCTCTCCCTGCTCCACTGCCGTGACGTGGTCCAGATTTCCTGGGCCCACTAATTACTTGAACCAGCCCTACCCCCCACAACTTTAGCCAAATGACCCCCAATTTCAAATGCCTTCCAATTATTATAAGGTAAATTACGCTTGACAAGCTTCATTAAGAAGAATGGATGGTTTTGACATTAAAATGGCCACTCTAGGTGTTTTCCTGGCCCCCACTCACTGCCGACTATGCTGCCCCATTGACTTGCATTGGGTTTCGTGTTTCGGTCGATCCCGACTTTACGTCATAATCGGCCGATTTCACTCGACCCGACTTTGGACATAGTCGGGTTTCGCAAAACCCGGCTCGACTCTAAAAAGGTCAAGGTCGCTCAACTCTAGTCCTGAGTAGGGTTGAGCGAAACGGGTCGAACATTTTCAAAAGTCGCCGACTTTTGGCTAAGTCGGGGTTTCATGAAACCCGATCCGACCCCTGTGCGGGGTCGGCCATGCGGTACGCGACTTTCGCGCCAAAGTCGCGTTTCAATGACGCGAAAAGCGCCATTTCTCAGCCAATGAAGGTAAACGCAGAGTGTGGGCAGCGTGATGACATAGGTCCTGGTCCCCACCATCTTAGAGAAGGGCATTGCAGTGATTGGCTTGCTGTCTGCGACGTCACAAGGGCTATAAAGAGGCGTTCCCGCCGACCGCCATCTTACTGCTGCTGATCTGAGCTTAGGGAGAGGTTGCTGCCGCTTTGTCAGAAGCAGGGATAGCGTTAGGCAGGGTCCATTAACCACAAAACCGCTTGTGCTGCAGCGATTTGCACTGTCCAACACCACCCTCGGTGTGCAGGGACAGTGGAAGTTTTTTTTTTTTTTTTTTTCCCCTCAGCGCTGTAGCTCATTGGGCTGCCCTAGAAGGCTCCCTGATAGCTGCATTGCTGTGTGTACGCCGCTGTGCAAACCAACTGCTTTTTTCAAAGCACAAATCCTCTTGTTCCTTCCTTTCTGCACAGCTATCTTTTTTGTTTGTCCACACTTTTTATTTCATTTGTGCATCAGTCCACTCCTTATTGCTGCCTGCCATACCTGGCTGAGATTACTGCAGGCAGGGAGATAGTAGCTGCCTGCCATACCTGGCTGAGATTACTGCAGGCAGGGAGATAGTAATTGTAGGACATTCCCTGTTTTTTTTTTTTTTTTTTTTTTGGTGGGAGATTAAGATTGGCAATTTGGCATTTCTGCTAGAGTGCCATCCCTGTGTGTGCCATCTCTCTCACATAGTGGGCCATAGAAAGCCTTTTCATTTTTCTGTATTTTTTTTTGTGGGGTGTATAAATTCTCCCTGATAAAAATACAGTGGGAGATTAATATTGGCCTTTGGGCTTGTGTGCCAGTCCTGAGTGTGCCATCTCTCTCACAAATAGTGGGCCATAGAAAGCCTATTTATTTTTTTTTTTGGTTTTATAAATTCTCCCTGAAAAAAAGGGAGATTAATATTGGCCTCTGGGCTTGTGTGCCAGTCCTGAGCGTGCCATCTGTGCCAGCCCTGAGCGTGCCATCTCTCTCACAAATAGTGGGCCATAGAAAGCCTATTTAATTTTTTTTTTTGTTTTATAAATTTTCCCTGAAAAAAGGGAGATTAATATTGGCCTCTGGGCTTGTGTGCCAGTTGTGAGCGTGCCATCTGTGCCAGTCCTGAGCGTGCCATCTCTCTCACAAATAGTGGGCCATAGAAAGCCTATTTAAATATTTTTTTGGTTTTATAAATTCTCCCAGAAAAAAAGGGAGATTAATATTGGCCTCTGGGCTTGTGTGCCAGTCCTGAGCGTGCCATCTGTGCCAGCCAGCCCTGAGCGTGCCATCTCTCTCACAAATAGTGGGCCATAGAAAGCCTATTTAATTTTTTTTTTTGTTTTATCAATTTTCCCTGAAAAAAGGGAGATTAATATTGGCCTCTGGGCTTGTGTGCCAGTTGTGAGCGTGCCATCTGTGCCAGTCCTGAGCGTGCCATCTCTCTCACAAATAGTGGGCCATAGAAAGCCTATTTAAATATTTTTTTGGTTTTATAAATTCTCCCAGAAAAAAAGGGAGATTAATATTGGCCTCTGGGCTTGTGTGCCAGTCCTGAGCGTGCCATCTGTGCCAGCCAGCCCTGAGCGTGCCATCTCTCTCACAAATAGTGGGCCATAGAAAGCCTATTTAATTTTTTTTTTTGTTTTATCAATTTTCCCTGAAAAAAGGGAGATTAATATTGGCCTCTGGGCTTGTGTGCCAGTTGTGAGCGTGCCATCTGTGCCAGTCCTGAGCGTGCCATCTCTCTCACAAATAGTGGGCCATAGAAAGCCTATTTAAATATTTTTTTGGTTTTATAAATTCTCCCAGAAAAAAAGGGAGATTAATATTGGCCTCTGGGCTTCTGTGCCAGTCCTGAGCGTGCCATCTGTGCCAGTCCTGAGCGTCCCATCTCTCTCACAAATAGTGGGCCATAGAAAGCCTATTTTATTTTTTTTTTGGGTTTTAGAAATTCTCCCTGAAAAAAGGGAGATTAATATTGGCCTCTGGGCTTGTGTGCCAGTTGTGAGCGTGCCATCTGTGCCAGTCCTGAGCGTGCCATCTCTCTCACAAATAGTGGGCCATAGAAAGCCTATTTAAATATTTTTTTGGTTTTATAAATTCTCCCAGAAAAAAAGGGAGATTAATATTGGCCTCTGGGCTTCTGTGCCAGTCCTGAGCGTGCCATCTGTGCCAGTCCTGAGCGTCCCATCTCTCTCACAAATAGTGGGCCATAGAAAGCCTATTTTATTTTTTTTTGGGGTTTCAGAAATTCTCCCTGGAAAAAAAAAGGGAGATTAATATTGCCCTTTGGGCTTGTGTGCCAGTACTAAGCGTTCCATCTCTCTCTCTCTCTCAGTCAGTGGGCCATAGAACGCATATTTTTGGTTTTATTTGTTTTCTAAATTCTCCCTGAAAAAATCATTTTATTTTATTTGGTTTCTAAATTCTTCCTGATAAAATCATATTTTTTTTATTATTTTTATTTCTAAAGTCTCCCTGAAAAAAAAAAAAAAAAAACAACCAAAAAAACAGTGGGAGATTAATATTGGCCTTTCTGCTTGTGTGCCAGTCTTGACTCCTGGGTGTGCCATCTCTCTCTCTCTCTCTCTCTCTCTCTCTCTCTCTCTCCAATTGTGGTCCATAGAAAGCCTATATTTTTTTTCCTTGATTTGGGTTCTAAAATCTACCAGAGAAAATAACTACATCAATCATTGGTAGAAAAATATTGGCCTCTGGGTTTGTGTGCCACTCCTGACTCCTGTGTGCGTCATCTCTCAGTCAGTGGGCCATAGAACGCCTATTTTTGGTTTTATTTGTTTTCTAAATTCTCCCTGAAAAAATCATTTTATTTTATTTGGTTTCTAAATTCTTCCTGATAAAATCATATTTTTTTTATTATTTTTTTTTCTAAAGTCTCCCTGAAAAAAAAAAAAAAAAACAGTGGGAGATTAATATTGGCCTTTCTGCTTGTGTGCCAGTCTTGACTCCTGGGTGCGTCATCTCTCAGTCAGTGGGCCATAGAACGCCTATTTTTGGTTTTATTTGTTTTATAAATTCTCCCTGAAAAAATCATTTTATTTTATTTGGTTTCTAAATTCTTCCTGATAAAATCATATTTTTTTTATTATTTTTTTTTCTAAAGTCTCCCTGAAAAAAAAAAAAAAAAAACAACCAAAAAAAACAGTGGGAGATTAATATTGGCCTTTCTGCTTGTGTGCCAGTCTTGACTCCTGGGTGCGTCATCTCTCAGTCAGTGGGCCATAGAACGCCTATTTTTGGTTTTATTTGTTTTATAAATTCTCCCTGAAAAAATCATTTTATTTTATTTGGTTTCTAAATTCTTCCTGATAAAATCATATTTTTTTTATTATTTTTTTTTCTAAAGTCTCCCTGAAAAAAAAAAAAAAAAAACAACCAAAAAAAACAGTGGGAGATTAATATTGGCCTTTCTGCTTGTGTGCCAGTCTTGACTCCTGGGTGCGTCATCTCTCAGTCAGTGGGCCATAGAACGCCTATTTTTGGTTTTATTTGTTTTATAAATTCTCCCTGAAAAAATCATTTTATTTTATTTGGTTTCTAAATTCTTCCTGATAAAATCATATTTTTTTTATTATTTTTTTTTCTAAAGTCTCCCTGAAAAAAAAAAAAAAAAAAACAACCAAAAAAAACAGTGGGAGATTAATATTGGCCTTTCTGCTTGTGTGCCAGTCTTGACTCCTGGGTGTGCCATCTCTCTCTCTCTCTCTCTCTCTCTCTCTCTCTCTCTCTCTCTCTCTCTCTCTCTCTCCAATTGTGGTCCATAGAAAGCCTATATTTTTTTTCCTTGATTTGGGTTCTAAAATCTACCAGAGAAAATAACTACATCAATCATTGGTAGAAAAATATTGGCCTCTGGGTTTGTGTGCCACTCCTGACTCCTGTGTGCGTCATCTCTCAGTCAGTGGGCCATAGAACGCCTATTTTTGTTTTTATTTGTTTTATAAATTCTCCCTGAAAAAATCATTTTATTTTATTTGGTTTCTAAATTCTTCCTGATAAAATCATATTTTTTTTATTATTTTTTTTTCTAAAGTCTCCCTGAAAAAAAAAAAAAAAAAAAAAAAAAAAAAAAAAACAGTGGGAGATTAATATTGGCCTTTCTGCTTGTGTGCCAGTCTTGACTCCTGGGTGTGCCATCTCTCTCTCTCTCTCTCTCCAATTGTGGTCCATAGAAAGCCTACATTTTTTTTCCTTGATTTGGGTTCCAAAATCTACCAGAGAAAATAACTCCATCAATCATTGGTAGAAAAATATTGGCCTCTGGGCTTGTGTGCCACTCCTGATTCCTGTGTGCGTCATCTCTCACTCAGTGGCCCATAGAAAGCATATAGTTTGTTACATTTGTTTTCTAAATTCTCCCTGCAAAAATCTATTTTTTTTTTTTGGGGGGGTTTCTAAAGTGTTCCTGAAAAAAATAAAAATAAAAAAAAAATAATAGTGTGACATTAATATTAACATTTGTGCTTCAGTGACAGTCCTGCGTGTGGGGCATCTCTCTAATTTGCAGCCACCAAAAAAAGAGTGTGTAACATTGGGCCTGATTTTCGCTGTGGTCTCACCAACCTGTAAAGGGGTAGCTAAATCATACTGAAGTTATAGCTCACCGTGTAAGTTGTGTGACTGCAACAAATAACGTTAGTTTGGTTACGTTTTTAAAACAATGAGGAAGTCTAGTGGAAGAGGTCGTGGCCGGGGGCGTTCATTGTCAGCTGGTAATGAGGGTAGTGGTAGTGGTGGAGCATCAGGTGGTCGTGGGGGAAAAAATATTGCACCTAAGTCTGGAGCTGTGGAGCCAGGTTCGTCGTCCGGCTACACAAGGCCTCGAACGCTCCCTTTTCTGGGATTAGGAAAACCGCTTTTAAAGCCGGAGCAGCAAGAGCAAGTTTTGGCTTATCTTGCTGACTCAGCCTCTAGCTCTTTTGCCTCATCTCGTGAAACTGGTAAAAGTAAAAGCAGCGCGTCGTTAGTGGATGTTCACGGTCAGGGACAAGTCACTTCCTTGTCCTCTTCAGCAAAAACAACAACAGAGAAGAATGCAGCAGGCGACACAACGGGTTACTCCATGGAGCTCTTTACACATACCGTCCCTGGCTTAGAAAGTGAAGCAGTTAACAGTCCATGCCCATTACAAATTGAATCTGACATGGAGTGCACTGACGCACAGCCACAGCCAGACTACTATGCTGGTCCTTTGACTCAGACCACAACATTGCCCTCGCAGGGTGCTGATCAAGAATCAGACCCTGATGAGACTATGTTGCCCCATCACGAACGCTATACCACCGAACGACACGGTGACACAGACGAAGTTGCGCAGGAGGTACAAGAAGAGTTATTAGATGACCCAGTTCTTGACCCCGATTGGCAGCCATTGGGGGAACAGGGTGCAGGCGGCAGCAGTTCTGAAGCAGAGGAGGAGGAGGGGCCGCAGCAGGCATCAACATCGCCACAGGTTCCATCTGCCGGGCCCGTATCTTGCCCAAAACGCGTGGCAAAGCCAAAACCTGGTGGAGGACAGCGTGGCCATCCGGTTAAAGCTCAGTCTGCAATGCCTGAAAAGGTATCCGATGCTAGAAAGAGTGCAGTCTGGCATTTTTTTAAACAACATCCAATTGATCAGCGCAAAGTCATCTGTCAAAAATGTTCTACTTCCTTAAGCAGAGGTCAGAATCTGAAAAGTCTCAATACTAGTTGCATGCATAGACATTTAACCACCATGCATTTGAAAGCTTGGACTAACTACCAAACGTCCCTTAAGGTTGTTGCACCCTCGGCCAATGAAGCTAGTCATCAACGCAACATCCCTTCCGGCAGTGTAGGACCACCATTTAGCGCACCACCTGCTGTATCTGTGCAGGTATCTTTGCCAGGCCAAAGCAGTCAGGGTCAGGGAATCACCAGTTTCGTAGTAGGAAACACTGCATCTAGGGCACCGGCGGCAACAATACCATCTCCCACCGTCTCTCAGTCTGCCATGTCCACCGGCACCCCCGCTAGTTCCACGATCTCCAGCTCTCCAGTCCAGCTCACCCTACATGAGACTATGGTTAGAAAAAGGAAATACTTAGCCTCGCATCCGCGTACACAGGGTTTGAACGCCCACATAGCTAGACTAATCTCGTTAGAGATGATGCCCTACCGGTTAGTTGAAAGCGAAGCTTTCAAAGACCTGATGGACTACGCTGTACCACGCTACGAGCTACCCAGTCGACACTTTTTTTCCAGAAAAGCCATCCCAGCCCTCCACCAGCATGTTAAAGAGCGCATCGTCCATGCACTCAGGCAATCTGTGAGCACAAAGGTGCACCTGACAACAGATGCATGGACCAGTAGGCATGGCCAGGGACGTTACGTGTCCATCACGGCACACTGGGTAAATGTGGTGGATTCAGGGTCCACAGGGGACAGCAAGTTTGGGACAGTTCTGCCTAGCCCACGGTCTAGTAAACAGTTGTCTGTAGCCGTTCGCACCCCCTCCTCCTCCTCCTCCTCGTCCTCCTGCAGAAGCAAGAGCTCGTCCACAGACCGCAGTCGCACAAACACTCCATCCGCACCTGCCACTGTTGCACACCAGGTCTCCCATTATGGGGCAGCTACTGGCATACGTCAGCAGGCTGTATTGGCTATGAAGTGTTTGGGCGACAATAGACACACCGCGGAAGTTCTGTCCGAGTTCTTGCAGCAAGAAACGCAGTCGTGGCTGGGCACTGTAGATCTTGAGGCAGGCAAGGTAGTGAGTGATAACGGAAGGAATTTCATGGCTGCCATCTCCCTTTCCCAACTGAAACACATTCCTTGCCTGGCTCACACCTTAAACCTGGTGGTGCAGTGCTTCCTGAAAAGTTATCCGGGGTTATCCGACCTGCTCCTCAAAGTGCGTGGACTTTGCGCACATATCCGCCGTTCGCCTGTACACTCCAGCCGTATGCAGACCTATCAGCGTTCTTTGAACCTTCCCCAGCATCGCCTAATCATAGACGTTGCAACAAGGTGGAACTCAACACTGCACATGCTTCAGAGACTGTGCGAACAGAGGCGGGCTGTTATGTTTTTGTGGGAGGATACACATACACGGGCAGGCAGTAGGATGGCAGACATGGAGTTGTCAGGTGTGCAGTGGTCGAAGATTCAAGACATGTGTCAAGTCCTTCAGTGTTTTGAGGAATGCACACGGCTGGTTAGTGCAGACAACGCCATAATAAGCATGAGCATCCCCCTAATGCGTCTGCTGATGCAAAGTTTGACGCACATAAAGGATCAGGCGTCTGCACCAGAGGAAGAGGAAAGCCTTGATGACAGTCAGCGATTGTCTGGTCAGGGCAGTGTACATGACGAGGTACCGGGCGAAGAGGAGGTGGAGGATGAGGAGGATGATGGGGATGAGTATATTTTTAATGAGGAAGCTTTCCCGGGGGCACGGGAAATTGGTGGCGTGGCAAGGCCGGGTTCTGGTTTTTTGAGGGACACAAGTGACGTAGATTTGCCTGCAACTGCCCCTCAACCAAGCACAACCGCAGATTTGACAACGGGAACTTTGGCCCACATGGCGGATTATGCCTTGCGTATCCTCAAAAGGGACACACGCATTACAAAAATGATGAACGATGACGATTACTGGTTGGCCTGCCTCCTTGATCCTCGCTATAAAGGCAAATTGCAAAATATTATGCCACATGAGAACTTGGAACTAATATTAGCAACAAAACAATCAACTCTTGTTGACCGTTTGCTTCTGGCATTCCCTGCACACAGCGCCCGTGATCGTTCTCACACGAGCTCCAGGGGCCAGCAGACCAGAGGTGTTAGAGGGGCAGAAATCAGAAGTGGCGTTGGACAGAGGGGTTTTCTGACCAGGTTGTGGAGTGATTTTTCTATGACCGCAGACAGGACAGGTACTGCAGCATCAATTCAAAGTGACAGGAGACAACATTTGTCCAGTATGGTTACAAACTATTTTTCATCCCTTATCGACGTTCTCCCTCAACCGTCATTCCCATTTGATTACTGGGCATCCAAATTAGACACCTGGCCAGAATTGGCAGAATATGCATTGCAGGAGCTTGCTTGCCCGGCAGCTAGTGTCCTATCAGAAAGAGTATTCAGTGCTGCAGGTTCAATACTAACAGAAAAAAGGACTCGTCTGGCTACCCAAAATGTAGATGATCTAACCTTCATTAAAATGAACCACAACTGGATTTCAAAATCTTTTGCCCCACCCTGCCCGGCTGACACCTAGCTTTCCTATGAAAAGGTCTTGCCTGTGGACTATTCTGAATGACTTTTCCAATCTCGTAATTTTCTTCACCTGATTGTCCAGCATACGACATGTTTCCACCTCACGAAATGGCCAAACTCCCCACACGGGGCCGTGCTATCGCCACTTTGCGCTTGGACCCTTGAGAGTGCTGTTTGTCTGAAGAGGTGGGTGTGGCCGCTTTTGGTCGACGGCACTGCCACTGGGTCCCTCATAGTACAATAAAGTGTCTCTGGCGGTGGTGGTGCGCACCCAACGTCAGACACACCGTTGTAATATGAGGGGCCCTGTGCCTGTACCGCCGGCCACAAGACAGTTCCCCCCCCCAGCTCAAACAGTGCTCTACCACTAGCAAAATTATCTCTCACAGCTTCACCAATGTGTAGTCTAGCCGCTGACATCCTTCAATGCCTGGCACTGACAATACCATTGTTTTGACATTTTTGTTATGTTAGGCCTTCGAAGCCTGTCTGCGGTCCCTTCTTTCTACAACTACTACACTGACCAGGCCACTGCTGGCCGTGTTACCCTGGAACCAATTTAAAAGTGCCTACAGTCAGCCCAATTTTGTTATGTTAGGCCTTCGAAGACTGTCTGCCGTCACTCCTTCCACTAGACTTCCACTGACCATACACTGCTGCCCATGTACCCCTGGAACCAATTTAAAGTGCCTACAGCCAGCCCAATTTTGTTATGTTAGGCCTTCGAAGCCTGTCTGCGGTCACTCCTTCCACTAGACTTCCACTGACCAGACCACTGCTGCCCGTGTACCCCTGGAACCAATTTAAAAGTGCCTACAGCCAGCCCAAGTTTGTTATGTTAGGCCTTGGAAGCCTGTCTGCGGTCACTCCTTCCACTAGGCCTCCACTGACCACACCACTGCTGCCCGTGTACCCCTGGAACCAATTTAAAATTGCCTACAGCCAGCCCAATTTTTTTATTTTAGGCCTTCGATGCCTGTCTGCGGTCCATTCTTTCAACTACTACTACACTGACCAGGTCACTGCTGCCCGTGTACCCCTGGAACCAATTTAAAATTGCCTACAGCCATGTGTTATTATTTTAGGCCTTCGATGCCTGTCTGCGGTCACTCCTTCCACTAGGCCTCCACTGACCACACCACTGCTGTCCGTGTACCCCTGGAACCAATTTAAAATTGCCTACAGCCATGTGTTATTATTTTAGGCCTTCGATGCCTGTCTGCGGTCCATTCTTTCAACTACTACTACACTGACCAGGGCACTGCTGGCCGTGTACCCCTGGAACCAACATCAGAAAATATAAAAATAAGTATTTTGCTTATAAAAAAGAAAATACTGGTGAGATATCAAATGCAGACATTTTAACATTAAAAACAAACACACAACTCTAATCTGGTACAGTACTAAAAATGGCCACCAGCTACAATTACTTTCTCCTGCAAGTAGTTAACTGAAAGTTTTTTTAAATTGAAAACACACATATGGCATCCACCGAGTGTTGTCCTGTCGCGTCTTCTTTATATTATTGCCGAGAAGATGCAAAATAATGAAAATAATAAAATCATTAATTACCAAAATAATAGAGAAAGTCAACACCACATTG
Source organism: Ranitomeya imitator (assembly GCF_032444005.1). Lineage (NCBI taxonomy): Eukaryota > Metazoa > Chordata > Amphibia > Anura > Dendrobatidae > Ranitomeya > Ranitomeya imitator. The sequence continues at coordinate 629,039,157 of NC_091284.1, forward strand.
CAAATAAACATTCATTCCAAATAAAGAAGCAGGGCGCGTCCGAGGGTGAGTATATACCTAATAAGAATATAATCACCCTCGGACGCGCAATGCTTATTTCCAACAGCCTTCCTTCCTAAGAATCAGCCCTTCCGTCGTGTAGAGAGACGTTGTGTTACACTCCAAGGTGTTCCCCAGGTTGCCTTTCCTGAGCTTCGATCTTCCGGCTCTCGTTTAGTAGTTCTTGGAAACTACTCTGCATTAGGCCTTCAAATTGGGTATGGGGTGTAGAGAGATGGTGTGTTCCACTCCAAGGTGTTCCCCAGGTTGCCTTTCCTGAGCTTCGATCTTCCGGCTCTCGTTTAGTAGTTGTTGGAAACTACGCTGCATTAGGCCTTCAAATTGGGTATGGGGTGTAGCGAGAGGGTGTGTTACACTCCAAGGTGTTCCCCAGGTTGCCTTTCCTGAGCTTCGATCTTCCGGCTCTCGTTTAGTAGTTCTTGGAAACTACACTGCATTAGGCCTTCAAATTGGGTATGGGGTGTAGAGAGAGGGTGTGTTACACTCCAAGGTGTTCCCCAGGTTGCCTTTCCTGAGCTTCGATATTCCGGCTCTCGTTTAGTAGTTGTCGGAAACTACGCTGCATTAGGCCTACAAATTGGGTATGGGGCGTAGAGAGAGGGTGTGTTACACTCCAAGGTGTTCCCCAGGTTGCCTTTCCTGAGCTTCGATATTCCGGCTCTCGTTTAGTAGTTGTCGGAAACTACGCTGCATTAGGCCTACAAATTGGGTATGGGGTGTAGAGAGAGGGTGTGTTACACTCCAAGGTGTTCCCCAGGTTGCCTTTCCTGAGCTTCGATCTTCATGCTCTCGTTTAGTAGTTGTCGGAAACTACGCTGCATTAGGCCTACAAATTGGGTATGGGGTGTAGAGAGAGGGTTTGTTACACTCCAAGGTGTTCCCCAGGTTGCCTTTCCTGAGCTTCGATCTTCCGGCTCTCGTTTAGTAGTTGTTGGAAACTACGCTGCATTAGGCCTTCAAATTGGGTATGGGGTGTAGCGAGAGGGTGTGTTACACTCCAAGGTGTTCCCCAGGTTGCCTTTCCTGAGCTTCGATCTTCCGGCTCTCGTTTAGTAGTTCTTGGAAACTACACTGCATTAGGCCTTCAAATTGGGTATGGGGTGTAGCGAGAGGGTGTGTTACACTCCAAGGTGTTCCCCAGGTTGCCTTTCCTGAGCTTCGATCTTCCGGCTCTCGTTTAGTAGTTCTTGGAAACTACACTGCATTAGGCCTTCAAATTGGGTATGGGGTGTAGAGAGAGGGTGTGTTACACTCTAAGGTGTTCCCCAGGTTTCCTTGCCATTGCTTCGGTCTTCCGACTCTCGTTTAGTAGTTGTAGAAAAGTACACTGCATTAGGCCATACAAAATGAGTATGGGGTGGAGAGAGATGGTGTGTTACACTCCAAGGTGTTCCCCAGGTTGCCTTTCCTGAGCTTCTATCTTCAGGCTCTCATTAAATTGTGGTTAAATGGAACAACTGCATTTGGCGTACTAGTTGGTTTGGGGCCTACTATCGGTGTCTGCCACTCCTTGCTGTTCTCCTCCACTGAACAAAGCTGTGCCGCCTGTTTACTACGGTTGCCAATTTTGAACTGCATTTCGACTACTTACTGATTTGGCCCTACTCTCTGTGTCAGCCTCTCATTCCAGTTGTCCTCCACTGCAATGCCCCCTGGTTATTCCTGTGTTACCAATTTTGAACTGCATTTAGCCCACTTTCTTCTTTGGGCCTATATTTGTGTTTCCACTTCATCGTGCCCATTGCCCAGCCAGTGATAGATGAGTCTGCTGGTACATTGACCCATAACGCAACATTCCCCGTGCACACTACACAACAACATTGTGACCCTGCTGAAAGTCAGGTTGCTCTTCCCGCATACCATACCACCTTACACGGGGACAAAGAGGAAGGTGCAGATGAAAGTGCAGGTTCCTTCATCAGGTGGGGGGAGGAATACTAGTTGGCGACGTCACTGGCACAGGGCCTCTCATAGTACGCAAAAGTGTTGCTGCCGGTGGGAGGCGCCCCCGCCGTGCAAACACACCGCTGTACTTTGAGGGGCCCTGTGCCAGTGCCAATGCCAACGAGTGGGCCCCCCCTGCTTGCTCAGGTTCACAGCACTTGCAAAGTTGAAATACTTACCTCTCCCTGCTCCACTGCCGTGACGTGGTCCAGATTTCCTGGGCCCACTAATTACTTGAACCAGCCCTACCCCCCACAACTTTAGCCAAATGACCCCCAATTTCAAATGCCTTCCAATTATTATAAGGTAAATTACGCTTGACAAGCTTCATTAAGAAGAATGGATGGTTTTGACATTAAAATGGCCACTCTAGGTGTTTTCCTGGCCCCCACTCACTGCCGACTATGCTGCCCCATTGACTTGCATTGGGTTTCGTGTTTCGGTCGATCCCGACTTTACGTCATAATCGGCCGATTTCACTCGACCCGACTTTGGACATAGTCGGGTTTCGCAAAACCCGGCTCGACTCTAAAAAGGTCAAGGTCGCTCAACTCTAGTCCTGAGACATTCTCATATTCTGTTGTAACTGGAACCGTGAAAACTGATTCAAGGATTTTGAGTATTTAATGGTGGACTGTACAATTTGGGCTCTTTTTCCACTTTACACTATTGATAGGGTTTGACGAAAGTCACCACCGTTTATGAAACCTTTTCCACCAAAAAAGACTGTTTTTTTCCACATATGTCTTGGAGGAAATTATCCACAACGTTCATATTTAAACAGGGAGTCATTGTTACTTGATCCCAAATAACGACAGATGACTCTCTAATCTCCTTTGCTTGAAGTGAGGTTGGCTTAATTTTTGACACTGTGGTCTCATTTGTTGTAATTCCAAGGCCAAACTTAGAATGATAGATGCTACCATTTTGCAGTAATGTAGCCGCCAATCCAGTGGAGGTTACTGAGAAAATAGACTCATTTTCTGCTTGTAGTGTCTTTTGCAAGCAGTTGTACAAAAATGTCTTCCCACTGCCTCCCGGGCCATCCAGAAAAAAACAGTGTGAGCTAGTGTCATCGGGCTGTGATGCAGCATTGACTGCTTGCATAATTACATGGAAAGCTGATTTCTGAGCTTCATTAAGCATAGTTTTCAATTGCTCAACCTCCTGCTTTATCACAGCATAATTCAGTTGGTCCAGTATTTCATCTGGAACATTTACTGGAGTTGGCAATCCGTAGTCAGCACAGGACTTTTTATTGCTTAAGAGCAGTTGATTCATATCACTAAGAGACAGTTGCTTAGCAATTTCTGGAGTATACCGCCTGGTAAAATCCTCCATAAATTCAGTTTCATATTTTTCCCATAATGCCAATGGTTTAGCTGGTTCCCCATATACACAAATTATAGCAAATAATTTGTGAATTTGGTAGGGCATTTGGAAAGGGATTGCATCTTTTATACCATCTTCCCATTGGGAATCGTCTTCCAAAAGATGAAGATCAATGCACGCATTTTTATACGAGTCATGTACGACTCCATTGACAGTCCTTACGTCAGTATAAGACTTTGCTCCCCTTACGTGAAGTAAAAGGATTCTTAGGTAATACAGCTCACAATCTGTTAAAGAGACTGTATACATTCGGGCAATTGTTTTCCCAAATTGAGCCCGTCGTTTTTTCCATCCTTCTGGTACAGCTTTTCTATCCCTGACATAGTGTCCAGGGATTTCACTGTGCAAATACTGATGGGCGGAAGTGTCAATTCTATTTAGCTCAAAATAAGCCTGCAGAGTAGAGGCTTTTGTGACCGAAATAACCATATCCACATTACCATCTTTGAAAAACACTTGCTGCATGTTTTCAAGGTGAGCAGCAAGCCTGGTATGTGAAGCATCATGCATTTTATTTTTTCTGACTTTCCACATGCCCTCAGGAGTGCTTATATACTGAGAATCTAGGTACATGGCTGGTTCATTCCAGTTTAATGTATCAAACATTATATTGGCACAGTCATGTCCTTTGTATACATTTTTGAAAAGATGTATAACATTTTTTATTGAAGCACATATCTCAACATTGATATGGCATTTGTACTTGAGCAATAAATAGGGGATGTATGGAACTACCCATCTATTGTTGATTTCTCGCGTTCCTCATCTGGTTTCCCGGTATTGTGTCAATGGTAATGTGGGTAACCATCAACATTGGGGTTGTCTCAGTACAAAATTCCTTTGGGATTTTTTTTGCTTATTGACCATCTGTCATGCATATAGCACCAGGTTGATCTTCGCCACATGGGCCATGAATCATGTGCTTCATCACTGCCTTATGCAGTTTTGGATTTGCTGTCTCATTTGAGATTTCAGCAGTGACCAACTTGTCAATTATTTCTTTGTCCCTCAGTTTATCTTCCTCTCCAAGGATTAAGAGCATGTGAGCGTGTGGTAGTCCACGCTTTTGAAATTCTATTACATGCACATAGGCAACTACACGGCCAAAAATGTGTTTTGTTAAATCTCGTTAAGCACGGCTTGGAGTTTGATTTTAAATACTCATGCAACCAAATCTGGTCTGAACTCTGGTCTTGCCATGGTTCTAAATTTTCAGTAATTTGTTTCCAATTTGAGTTACGGGTAATCATAACAAAAATATCTGGCTTTCCGAATTTTAAGACAATTGTCATGGCATCTTCGTAATTTTGCTGCATAGCTCTTGGGCTTCAAATGAAAGTGGATGGTAAAATTACTGGTGTCCCTGCTTTTAGCCCTTGGTGTAACACAGCATTATGGATGTGATCCATAATGCTGGGCATAACTGTTGCCACGTTGTAATGCCTTTTGATTTTGTTTTATATATTCAATCCTGTCAGATTCAATTTTGATGTAACTGTCAACGATAACTTGTTGCGTCAACTTCCCAGCATTTATAAGGGGGTTGAACTTGTCATGAATGGCAAGCCTTTATGCACAGTACTGCAACAGGGTGATTTTTTCTTGTTGATCTTGATCCACTGGTATGGATGGTAGATGAATGTCAACAATTCCTTGATGTTGAACACTTAGGGCAATTGGATTCATCAAATTTATTGACCATCCACTGTGCCGATATGGGAGTAGAAGTGGATATGTCATTGCATCACACTTTCTGTGAAGAAAGCTGATTTGAACAGTTTGGTTTTTACTTTTGAAGTGAACTCTGATGTCCCTTTTAAATGGGGGTTCACCCATTGCATTTTGATAAATTATAGCTACTTCATTGCACCTTGATGCATTGCAGTGCCTCTGGTCATCATTATAGTCATTTATAATTGACATTGTTAAATCGAGGAGATCACGATTTTCTAATTCAGCAATCCTCTCTTACTCTATTTGAAATCCCCTCATCAGTGTGAAGGCTCTTGCGAGTGGGTTAATTGCTTTCATTTTCTCTCCAAGAGATGATAGCAGTGCTGGGAGGCACTTTTTATTTGCTTGACATCCTGTTCTTAATGCTTCTTCACTGTCCAAGATATAAATCTGGGCAAACTTGGGAGTACTACCCACAGCAGGATGCAATGGGTAAGTTCTGTGGTAAATTTGTCCATGAATTCGAAAACAGTATGGACCATGCCCAGGAGGTGGCGCTACTTGTGCTCCCATTGAGGCCAAAGCAAGCGAGGTATGGTATTGCATTATATTAGCCATAAAGTTATTGGAATGCTGATGCTCTCCTTTCATCAACTTGACTAATTGATCATCCATACGAATGGGACGTCATTGGATGCACCCTCTCTTGCAGCAGGTAGGGAATGTTTTGTCCTGCGCCATTTCATCTTTGAAATTTTTAGATTGGCAGAACTGACATCGAAATGTCAGTTCACCAGCATAGTGCTCTTCAATACGTGTCCCATCAATTTGATTGAGAAGTCCTCTAGCGGCAAATGTAGCTTGCCATCGTCGAGTGGCTCTTGCATTTTGGACAGGTATTCCATCTTGTTCTCTTTATTTGTGAAATATGTGTATCACTTTATGCATTGCGCGTTGCTCATTGTCATGCAGCATTAGATGCTCTACGTGATTCAGTTACTTCATTTGTTTCTCTTGCTCTGGCCGCCCTCTGTCGGGCTGCATCACCAGTTCTTCGACAATTTTGTTCATCTTCTGTTTTATTAAGATGCAGGTTACGCATCCGTATGCAATTCACTTCTCTACGTGCAGCAGTGTGCTCAATTTGATCCATCTTTGCAATGTTGCCTCACACTGTTGCCTGAGTGTTGCCTCACAGTGTTGCCTCACAGTTTTGCCTCACTGGCTAATGTTTAAAAAAGGCTTATGCCTTAATTCGCCACCAGGGAGAACTCCTCTCCTTAGGTATCCATGGTTACACCCACACAGTTAGCTGCTAGTGGTAGTAACTATGGATACCTAAGTTATTGTTCAGCTGTGGATGATTCATTGTGCAGAGACACACAGTTGAGCTGTGGATGACTCATTGTTCACAGACATATGGACATGCCCAAATTAGGTATATTGATATATAGCCTGTATATATTGTAGGGATTGTACTCGCTCAGGTGCGGCGGATGACACTCTGGAGGCACGTTTCATTAAAAGTTCACAGGTTTATTGCTTTATAAACCACATAGCCACAGGAACAACAGGTAAACAGTCTTACATCAGACAGTTGAATCCTCAATGTCCATAGTAGAGCTCCGCTCTCTCTCAGACCTGTAGGCACACAGGCTGTGCTATGTCCAGCACGTAGGCTCTCCAGCCTAAATATGGTCTCTGTGTGCTGTTCAGGACGTCTGTCCCCACGTGGAACTGTCCAACACATAGGCCACTCTGCAGTGTCCAGCCAGGACACATGGAAATCTGTCCACCCTGACAGACTCCCAAAACACTCACACAGTGTGCTACACACCTCCATTATGTAGCCTGAAACCACATCCATTGGTGAGGTAACATCACATGATTAGACATGTGGTTATGACATCACCACAGGTCCTGAAACTAACATAGATAGGCATGGTTATGCCCCTTACCCAGGGGTAAGGTATATGGGTAGCCATACCCTCCCATCTCTCATAGCTACCCGTAACCCGGACCCAAATATACTAAACAATTCCTTATTGCTTTTTGTGTATTTTACGAAAACAGTCTGGGTTACATCACAGCGACAAGCCTTCTCTGTGATACATACCTCCCGTCGACTATACAACCTTTAGCCACGCTACAATGTGTTTTCATGAATATTTGAGCCCATGGATCCATTATATGTCCATTGTGCAAGCCGGTGAGAAAATCTTGTCATACAGATACCATACAGATGTCACACGGATGTTTACATGCGAGAAAATCGTATCCTCGCACTGCGCACAGATGACATACGGATCAATGTTCAGGGAACATTTCTGCAATTCTTGTCCCTGTAAAACAGACTGATTTTTTTATACGTTGTGTGTGACTCCAGCCTAAAGGAAATCCCCCAACATTAAACTTAATGGTATTTTACTTACTGATCAGAAGGGGTCTGATTGTCAGGTCGTTGCATAAGAACATGGGCAGCAGCATTTTTTCCCCTCCACAGCAGTACTGCTATCTATCTGCAGTGTAGGGAAGTGCAACACAGACCTATGTATGTGAACGGAGCAGCTGCCTGTACAGCAGTGCCTCTTTCACAGTAGAAATGATGAAGGAGAATTGACCCCATAACTGAGCTTATTTACACCATTATATAATAATTGGGAATATCCCTTTAAAAAAAATATCTGCAGATTACACAGGTCAACAAAAAAAAAATTTTTTTCTGGTGTCCAAAATATTTTAATGAATTTGGGGTATTTTTGGGGTGCTGATTCTGAATATGCTATCAGTTTTGCCAGATTGGCTCAAGTTTTTGAGATTTTTGGTATCTTATTTATAGCACTTGTTGGTAAATGCGACGCATCATCTCATTAATTTCTTTGGATTAGTACTTGAACTGAGCAGTTCTCAATATAGTTTTGTGTTAATTAGTGTTCTAAAAGTTTGTTCATAGCTTGATTTTTGCACTAACTTTATGTTGTTGTCTGTTTTCCAGTGAAAAGCATGAACTCATCAAGAAGAAGTTGTCTTAACGATCCAGACTCATTCTGTTACATTTGTGGTGAATACACACTGCCAATACACACTTCATCATCATCAGGTGGGGGAAGGTCAGGTAACATGGTAACCACAGGTACAGGCACATCTTCGCAATGAGGGACAGGCCTTCTTGCAGATTCCATGTTAGGTTACTCCCATTTTCGTTTCTTATGCTTATTGAATCCTTGCACTTGCACTGCACAGAAATAACAGTCATCATGATGATTTTTTTGCTCTCTCCACACCATTGGAACACCAAATTTGAAGCTTTTTCTTTGTCCTTTGCTCCATTTTCGTAATAATTCGATACATGCTTTGCACACTATGTGTGGTGCCCAAAACTTGTCTTGGTCCCCAAGCATAACCCCAAAATAGGCAAAATACACTTTTTTTTACGAAGTCTGTTATGTTTCTTCTATGTTTTTACAGTGTGTATTCACCACAAATGTAACAGAATGAGTCTGGATCGTTAAGACAACTTCTTCTTGATGAGTTCATGCTTTTCACTGGAAAACAGACAACAACATAAAGTTAGTGCAAAAATCAAGCTATGAACAAACTTTTAGAACACTAATTAACACAAAACTATATTGAGAACTGCTCAGTTCAAGTACTAATCCAAAGAAATTAATGAGATGATGCGTCGCATTTACCAACAAGTGCTATAAATAAGATACCAAAAATCTCAAAAACTTGAGCCAATCTGGCAAAACTGATGACATATTCAGAATCAGCAGCCCAAAGTTACCCTAAATTCGATGAAATATCTTTGGCACCAAAAATGCTGTTGACCAGTGTTATTTACCTTTTTTTCCCCTAAGGATGGATTTTTTTTTCAAATTTTTGCAAGGTTGTTTCCACAAATCTCTCCCATCAGGAAACAATGTACAGTCTGAGTGATGTCAACACTGCAGTTTTTATTTGGAACCAGACGTGACCAATAAGCTGCAACCTTAGAAGGAAGATAGACTTTTCAATAACTGTCCAATAATATGTAAAATCTGATGGTTCAGAACCTGTCCAGTCCCTTTTAGGCTGCATTCATTTATATCTTCAGTTTTAAAGCTGAAGTCTTAAACAGGTAAAGTTTTACTTGTATTCTACTTCCACATTTGTAGCAAATATTTTAGATGTACCTGCCTGAAATCGGCTGGGCAAGGAGTTCAGCAACCTGGAAAACCTGTTTCAGCTTTGTGGTATTATGGGTTGGGGTAGAGTGGTGCCACCTGCAGGTCATTTTTCCTTACTGCAAATTTATGAAAATTAATGTTTAAAATGTATTTTGTGATCGCATCGTGGATGTGTGGTTTGTTTGGCTATTTTCTTGCTGAAGGGGGCAAGTTTACATTTCAAATGGTGTATCATTTGTGTGTGTGGGTGCAGTATGAAGGGAGATACAAAGGAATCATCGAAATAGTGTTTTGCAATAATATAGAAGGATTACGATTAAGACAATTGCGCTGTCAAAACGCACTAACTTTCTACCTACTCACAACATGTGACATTAACATAAAGATATCATAAATTAGAGTTGATTTTCTCTAAGTCATATATGTCATTTTTGTTCTGCAAATGAAAGAAGCTGAAGTTTTTTCACAATTGTTAGTACAAAAATTATCCCTGCTTAGGAAATCTCAAGAGCATTGTTTTTGGATAAAGTGATATCTTTTTTATAAGCCATTCAAAAATGATTGCTTTATTTAAGGAACAGAAATAAGTATGCTGTTTTGAAATTAAAAAAGCAATGGACTGATCAAGGAGTGATAAATGTATTTCTTTTTTAAAATCTGCAACAGGTTTGGTATTCAAAAAATGACTAAATATTTACAATGGCTTTTTATCAAGTAGTCCAAAAAGTATCACTTTATTTAGAGTAGAAGAAAAGGTTAGCGGCTTTCAAAGTGAAGAAGCAATGGTTTGTTAAAAATGCAGATAGTATGGCCATTCCAATTATTAACATCAACCATAGGTACATTAAAGTTAGCAATGATCCAAGCCTCATTTCTTTTAACCAAAGCAAAGTTTTCCATGCTTGCAGTAGATACCCTGGTCTATTTGAGTGTGACAAATACACCAGCTGAGTTGAATCCTTTCTCTGAAAGTACACTGGATGCTGAAAATGACACTACACCCACAGCAAACTGGATCAGTTATTGACACTGGTCCAATCTACTGAGCCAGATCTCCATGACATCAGGCTTCGGGTATACTGTAGCTGTTGAGTCAGCCGCTTGTTGTAGTCCTAACATTGACACAGGCAGTAAAGCAATGATCTTACTGAAGCTTGAGGGGTCTTCAGGTCAAATGTGTGTTCAGCAGGCGTCTGGTCTGTGAAAGCTTTGTAAAACAGGGAGCAAAGCTTATCCTGGTAATAAAACAATTAATGCTCTGTTTCAGAAGCTGGAAAAAACCCACATTTTGCTTTTTTAGTGAAGGTCAAAATGCATGGCTATCCAATGTCATCTCACAATTGTTCTAAAGTACAGCTAGCCATTCTTGATAGCACTTCTGAGGACCCCTTTGGTTCACTTTCAACACACTGCTGCAATGGTTGTTTTTCATAGCTATCATCGTCCTCATCACTAGCACTCTGTCAGCCTCAGCCCCTGCCTGTGTCAACACAATTTTGCCCTTTACATCCACCGGCTGCTCATTCTCCTCTTCTTCCACTTTCCTCCTAGTTCAAATCCTTCACTCAAAAAGTCTTATGTCATGAATGAACTTGTGCAAGTGGCTGTTTTCCTCCATTCCTTGTTGCAATCCAGTGAGCATTTTTTTCAGTATTGATATGAGGAACATGTCACAGCTGATACCACAATTTTTGTTACTAAGAAATTTTATAGCCCCTTTCAAGGACTTCAGTAGGCAATACACATCCCTCATCAGCTGCCTATGGGAAATCTCAAAGTCTCTCTCAGGTTTGACTCCTGCATGATATCGTTCACAACTCACAGATGCTTCAACATATTGACAGTTTCGGCTCTGAAAATCTGTAAAAAAAAACTCAATGTAAACACACTTGAAGAGATATACAATCTCTATCGGACGGGCAGATTGATGGATTCTTAGTTGGCACATTCTTCAACCAGTAGGCAGTGTAACACAGAAGCAATAGAAGGAAAAACGTGCAAAGTTTTAAATGGAACTCAAATGAAAGATTATTTTTAGCATAAAAGTCATGCATTTAAGTAAACAAACATCACCCCAAGGTGTCCATAGCCTTTAACTATCTCAAATAGCTACTTTGTACTTGAATTAACTTGAAACCACTACGAGGTTTGCCATGATGTGGCAGTGGGCATCATACAGTCTGATCAGAATGTGAAACTAAGAATCACATGTTCAGTTATATAAATTGTTTCCTAGCGGCATTAGATCATTGTATCATTTTTGGAGGTGCTGTCCATTCTCTCTTTTTTTCAGCATATTGCATGATCTGTCTACCTGTATTGCATGATCTGTCTAGATCATGATCTACCTACTGAACCGCCACACAACCAGCTCTACCCTCATCTAGTGTATCCTCACCCAACCCCTGCAGACTGTGAGCCCTCAAGGGCAGGGTCCTACCTGTGTGCCTTGTTTTTTTTTTGCTCATGCTTAATGTATTTGTCTATATTTGCCCCATATTCACATGTAAAGCGCCATAGAATAAATGGCACTATAAAAATTTATAATAATAGTAATAATCATAATCTGTCCCTTTTTTTACTTTGGATGTGCACTCCTCCCATTTGGCACTGGTGATTTTTTATTAGCAGGAGACTGCAAATTAAAGGGTCTAGCCCCTTTTTGCTCTCACTGACGAGCAGGAAGAAGGTGAGTTTCAGTGCTTCTTTCATTTGGTGTGGGTGCTGTGTGGCGGCCATTGTTGCTGTGGTTTTGTGCTGGTTTGGCTGCACAGTCTGGAGTCATGGGGACTCAGTCTTGCAGCATGGGTGCAGTGGGGCACCAGGTCATCTACGTGCGGCTGTGGATCGTTAGGGCGGTAGGACCCACTACGAGGTTTGCCGTGACGTGGCAGTGGGCTTCATACAGTCTGATGAGAATGTTAAACTAAGAACCTTATATTCAGTTATATATATTTTTCCTAGCGGCATTCGATCATTGTTTGATTTTTGGAGGTGCTGTCCATTCTCTCTTTTTTTCAGCAACTTGAATGAATCCACCTGCACCTTTTATATGCTGACCTTATTTGTGTATGCAATAGCAAGTTTATAGAAATATTTCTTTATTTAGTTTATATTGGCATGATAGAATTACAAAGTTGGGGAGTTTTGTGAGCTGTACAATATATCCACACAACATTATTCCTGTTCTAATCAAACTTAAATATTCTCTATTTTTAAAGATAAACATGGTAAAAGCAAATTTATACACTTGTAACTAAGTGATATTTATGGTACCAGATTCAGATGACATGTACTCAGTTATCTGGAAAGGTCAGTATTTGGATGTATAATGTGTGCCTATATAACATTTTTAACAAAAGTACCAGCATATACTGTTGACACAATGCCTTAATGCATGCATATGCTCATGTCATACTCTAGCAATACCATCAGCATCCTCCTCACTCTTGAGAACAGGTACACATAGGTGTTCACTGGAAAATTTTCTTTTCCAACAAAATAACAGTTCAGCATGACCAAACAGAAAAAGACTCTTGACCCCCTACTAACCCATTGTTTTACAAATTTTAAATAATATTTCAAATATGAAATTGCTCTTCAATATAATAACTCCTGGCAATAAGGATTATCCATGCACTCTAGCAAAATACTATACCCCTTGTTAACATGGTAGTTTTTTATTTTATCTGAGGGCATAACATAGAAAAAATGTAAGCATAAATGAATAGAACTTTGTGTTTAATACATTCTATTTATATATCATGGTCATTTTTTATAAATGGCAGAATATTGAAGAAAAAAAGCATTATATAAGGCTATTGATGTCACAAAAGCAAAGCTCTTTCAACATTGTCACAACTAAAAGCAGTATTTGCATTATTTCTGAAGTGCATGTACAATATACTACAGCAAATTTGTACTTCTGAACACAGTAGACTGTTTTCATCTTCATTGTCAATCAAACGTCAATTAGTACTAATTTTCCATGGCAAAGCCTAGTTAGCAGCAAATGAAGCCTAATTTAAATTGTATCTGAGAAACTTTATTGAAGAATAAAAGGTCTATTTTTTTGTATAATTAGGTGTAGCTGGTACCAATTAATGTGATTCTCACGTGACAACTTGAATGGTTAATAATAACCTTTGTAAGGAACAGAACCCTCATTAAGGCAAATGACTTCATATTATTTAACCTGAATACAGTTCGGAGTCACTGTATAACATGATGTTAAACTGGTGTGCCTTGAAAACACAACCTTGAGTTTCCAAAGCACGGACTAAAGCGAGGTACAAAAACTATAGACAAATTTACACTGGCCAATAATTTTTCAGATTCTAATGTTAACAACACATTGTTCACGATAATTGTTGAGCGATGGAACAATGTGTCCAGCAGGTATATACAGATTATAAGTACTATAAGACTATTATAAAACTATAAGGTGCACCCCCATTTTCCTCCAAATTTTTGAGTAAAAAAAGTGCATCTTATTAGTCTGAAGAATATGGCACTCTTCGCAAATGTAATTGCCCTCTAGACTCCAAAGCATAAAAAAATAATAAAAAAATAATAATAGTCTTTATACTCACTTCACCATTCACCTCTCTGGCCCCTCAGCTCCTCACCACAATCCGTTTGGTCCTCATCACTTGTCTTCATTGGCGTTGGTAGCAGTTGCTAGGCCATTGCTTCTGGATTTGCTAGGTCCACAAGGGTTCTGCGCATGTGCCAGCTAAATTCTTGGCACATGCTATTACCTCAAACATCTTGGCATGTGTTGCAACATTTGTGGACACCCTTCCGGGCTGAGAAGACCGCAAAGCTTCAATCTAGCAGCCAAGACCCAGGGATTTCAAAACTGCTGTCACCGATCCAATGATGCAACGAGTAGTGTTGAGGAGCTAAGAGAACGGAGGCATCATTATTTTTTTACATTTTTTGTTATATTTTTTAACATTTTTATGGCCTTTTATGCTTCCGAAAAATTGTGGCCAGTGAAATTGAATTCTACTTGGAAAATTAAATTAGAATTCAATTCCACTCCAATTTGCTCGCATATCTCTACTACCAACCACAAAAAGCAAGCTCTCATATGTCTCATTTGAATAGAGAGTGCTCTGTTCTTAGAATCAGTGGAAATCCCAGTGGTGGGACCACAAGTGAAGAGAAAATTAATATGTATCCGTTTTCCTGATCTGGTAGTTAAATAAAGTTTTCAAAGGATTCAGGTTTTAACTACAGATTGGTGCTCTTACATTATTCTTAGAAATAGCCAGTGAGTCAACATGTTGTAAAGCACTTGCAATAAAAAAAACTCCAGTAAAAAGAAAACCCTTACCAATAAAACAATCATGTGAAAGAGCTTATGCTTCAAGTAGTTAAGCCAACATGAAAATCATTAGAATATTATTTTTATGTCAAACTTATCTATGGACTGTATTTAATAATAAACTGTACTATATTTGCTCTTTTTCAAAGTTATAGGATTTCCCAGCTAACTCTTGCATATTGTTACAGGGGAAGTTTATAAGGTACCATGTGCAGTACATAAAAATAACAATTTGACATGAGATGTCAGAGTTTTACCTTTAACCATACAACCTAAAAAGCGCTAACAAGCGACCAGCTTAGCAGCCTATTTAAAATTCATGACTCTCCTATCTTTAAGGCAATGAAAAAAATTGTAGTCTTTAAAATGATGAATTGTACTTCTGCACTAATGTGATAAGAGGCAAATAATGAAAATGTACATACTGGCAATTTTCAAAGTATCATATTTCTACAGTATTCCAGCCTTGTTAATACAATATGAAAGTCATTGTTAAATTTCAGATTTCATTTTATGCACAGAATGGAATACTAATGCATGGTAAACATGAAAAGGCAAAAATACACGTTTTCTAGACATCTGATTTGTGTCTCTGCTGAATATATATAGGTATGGAAACTAAAACCTTTCTAGATCAACACACTATATGGTATATTCAATTAAGACCAATATTTCTTACATAATTGGCAGGAAACACATTGGGCTACTGGATTCCTTACTAAAATTTTAGAAAAGTGGAAAAAGTGATTGAAAAACGACATTACATGCAAAAATTGCTACTCTTTAATGAAATTATTGTGGAGCAAGGTCCTGCATAAATGTTATTTGTTCTGTAGCAATCCGATAGATGCTACTATGAAGGCTCCGCTAGTGCCATATTGATGGAGCCGCATATTTTTTCTCTAGCAAAATGGTACTGGTGGCGGCAGTGCCAAAGCAGTAGCATCTATCACTTTCCGAATTATGCCACTGCGCAGTTGAGGTCGCACACGCCATTTTGATTAAGATAATTTTTTTCTCAAGAAATTTATAAGACTAAATTAAATGAAAATATGAATATTATAGATTATATCATGCTAGAGCACAGGCGCGTGCATAATGAATGTGTTTTTTTTCCAAACAATAAGATATGCAGTATGTGAAATAATGGCAAGTCAGTGAAAGATCAGTGACCTGTCATAAGCCATAATGATTAGTGATGAGTGAGCACTAAATTGCTCAGGTGCTCGTTGCTCGGGTAGAGCAAATTGGAATTCTCGGGAACTCGACCCGAGCAACGAGCCCAATGTAAGTCTATGGGAAACCCGAGTACGTTTACCACGATCCCCCCAGGGGTCCTTTTAAGGTTTGAAAATGTCTGAAAATGATGGAAACACTGCTAAAATGACACAGGAACATCATGAGGATCGCCCCTGAAAGCATTCCTGTCTCTTAGGTCAGAGTTTCATGCCATTTTTACAGGTGCACCCAAAAACATACAAAAACAAAACCAAAATGGATTTTGCTTGTATATAAAGCAAAATAATTTACCCCAGACCAAAATGTTCCTCCACCACTTGGGTTATGTTCACACGCAGCGTTTTTTATGTGTTTTCAACTTTAACATTGCTTTCAACCAATACAAATGCATTCACAAATGGAAATGTCATTGTAACATTTAACAACCCTAGCTGACCATGTGGTATGTGACACATAAGGAGACACATCTTGTTTAATTTATGAAGGAGGGACTCTTAAAGTCATGAAGCCGATTTTTAGAGGGGCATTAGGTGGCATTATTATTCTTAAATGGCCATTATTGAACATTGGGTCTCCTATGCTGCTATTGTCTATGCAGTGAGTGGCTGAGCTGATAAGAATTACAACGCACCTAAATACCCCTTTCATGAGAGGTACAGGAGGGCCTCCTGACAAAATATTGAATTGAATGCAAGGCCTGCCCTGCTATCAAGTCGTATGCTCCCCAATAAGCCTTTGAACCCAAATACTGGATGGCCACAGGAAAACCCACTTCACAGTCTTCAGTTGGTCGGGCCATACAGGTTCCCTATGCATTCAATGAAAGGGCCACCTTTTCCCAAATTTCCACACAACCCAATTCTGCCCTGGAAGAAACATGGAGGAGGGCCTCTTAAACAAAACTGTCCCATTTCCAAGGAGCGTGTCTCCTAGACTCGCACTGCCCATACACTCAGTGTATGGGCTGACCAACATTTCCCCATGGGAGTAAAACAATTTTTAAAAAAATTCTTGACAAACTAGCATTTACTGTTTTGAGCTAGGGTAACACACAAAATAAAGGATAATGGAAGCCTCAAAAGCACACTTTGTAGCCCACAGATAGATGAGGTGTGTCACGGAACTACCACACTGTAATTTTTTTTTTGTTTTAACCAAGATAGTGTATAGACCTAGGGTATTAGACAGACCAAAAATTGGAATGTGTGCATGGAAAAAAAACTATTTTTAGACCACAATATATAGGTTTCAATATATGGCCTGTAGTTTTAAAAATTTTCTAACCACAAAATACTGTATACACCAACCAAGGGTATCAGACCAAAAAATGGAATGTGTGTCTGAAAAGACAAGATTTGAAGACCACTGATAGGCCGGACGTGTGACTGAGATAACAGACTGTTCCAATATGTGGAAGGTATTTTTTTACATTTTTGAAAACCACAAAATACTGTATGCACCAAGGGTAGCAGTCTAGCAGACCAAAAATGCAATGTATCCCTGCAAAGGAAGTATTTGGACACCACAGATACACCGTGCATCTGACGGAGATAACAGAGTGATCAGAATGTTTTCTTGTTTTTTTTTTGGCCCACCAAAAATGTGTCCATAAGTAGGCTATGACATTAAAATAAAACATTTGGAGTACTAAAATTGTCCAAACATTTCCCCATGGGGGATACCTTTTTTCAAATATTTTATGGGCATCATAGACAACCTTTCCAAAACTTGGACTTACTGTAGCAGCACAAAACCCATTAACCATGGTGATCTAGTGGTGGCAAATAATGATATCTTGAGGAAGGCATTCTTAAAAACTAGGCCCAATTTTAAGTAGAGTGTCTCCTAGACTTGTAATGCCCATACAGTAAGTACATGGGCTGACAAACATTTCTCCATGGGGGTTAAATTTTTAAAAAATCTTTTATGGCCATCATAGACACGCTTGGCAAAAATTGGACTGGCTGCAGCAGCACAAAACCAATTAACCCTGGTGATCTAGTGTTGGAGATGAGGAAATATAAGATAAATTATACTGAAATAAAAGAATTGAATAAAAAATGTGACTTCATCTATGAAAGAAAATAAAAAAAGGAAGGGGTGAACACAGGTTTATAAATATGAAGCCAGAATGTGTCCAACGAGATATGTTTGTCCCTAGCAACAGCTCAGGCAGGGCTATGAATAAACATATAATAAAAAAGTCTTTGAATAATTTTCTATTGTAGAGGTATACACTGCCTCATTAGAGAACTGTCCAGAGCTATGAAAAATGGAAAATATAATAATAAATGGGAAGAAGATACGTACATCTCCTTTTTATGAAGATTTCCTCTGCGGGAGTAACATTTCTTTTGGTTTCAAAATGGTAACGGCCGTCTTATAGACACTTTTGCCAAAAAATTGCACTGGTGTATCAGCACAGAACACGTTAAACCTGGTGATCTAGTGGTGGGGAATGAGGAAACATTGATGAAGGCCTTATTAAAAATTAGGCCAAATGTAAAGATGCGTGTCTCCTTGACTTGTAATGCCCACACACTAAGTGCATGGGCTGACAAACATTTCCCCATGGGGGATACAGTTTTAAAAAACTATTTATGGGTATCTTAGACCCCCTTGCCCAAAAATTGAATGGCTGTAGTGGCATACAACATGTTCACCATGGAGATCTAGTGGTGGAGAATGAGGAAACATTGATGAAGGCCTCATTAAAAACTAGGCACAATACACACTAGTGCATGGTTTGTGTACAAAGTACAAGATGAGCGGATGAGCAAGATCCCGGGCCTGTGGCCGAGCTAGTGTGCAGGAGCAGGCCCCTCAAATACAACCTAGACAGGTACAGCAGCCCCAAGGACACCGGCCAGCAGTCAGATCTCAGTAGCCAGCGCCTGAGCCTTTGCTCGCCAGAAGAGGGTGCCAGAGAGGTATGCCGGCAGCAGCAGCAGAGGGACCATCGCCCGAGGTTCTGCAGGTGTCAGCTGGACTTGCTGAAGTGTCTATAGGGGAACAGGGAGACCATAGGCGTGACTTCCATGATATCGGGGTGAACACCTGGCAGACTATCGAAAGCTGGCACCTCTGGAACCAAGATTGCTCTTGTGACCTACCATATCAAGCTGGAGTCCCGACCACAGTGGGCCCTGTACCAGTGTCATGGCGACTTCAACCCCACAGTGGGCCTTCTGTACCAGCATGAAGAAACCATTGGGAAGGAGCAGGCGTTTGATGGAACCATGTTGTTTTTACCAAAAAGAGTAAGGTCACCGAGGTGTTCAGCCAAACTCGACATGGAGAGAACATGCGGATAACAATCACCCTGACCAACGAGCTTCCACCCACCTGCTTCCATTTCTATAACATCATTTTCTGAAGACTCCTGGAGATTATGGATATGAAGCAGATAAGACGCAACTATTACAACCCGAGCGACGCCACCGAAGTCAGAGCCCACCGACTCGCTATCTGCCCGGGGTTTTCCTCCTCCATTCTCCAGTACGAGTCCTGCATCATGTTGAGCATTGATGGCAACCAAAAGTCCTCAGGAAGGAGACTATGCATGTCATCATGAGCAGCCTCTACTCCTCGTGTGGCCCTCAGAGGTTCCAGGACGCCTGCTGCAAGGAGATGATCGGACAGATCGTCCTCACCAAGTACAACACTAAAACCTACCGTATAGATGAGAGCACCAGGAACATGACTACAGCGTCCACCTTCAAGAAGGCAGACAGAAGCGACATCATTTTTGTGGACTACTATAAGAACCAAAACAATGAATAAGTGCTAGACATGATCCAGCCGCTAGGAGGCCCAAGCCCGGAGCCACAGACGGAACCATCATACTGGTGCCAGAGTTCTTTAACCTAACAGGTCTGACCGACAGAATGTAAAACGACTTCAACATCATGAAAGACATGGCCGTTCACATCTGCTTACCACCAGAACAGAGGGAGCAGAAAGTTGGGAAGTTCATGAACTACATACACAAAGATGAAAACGTTCAGAAAGAGCTATGTGACTGGGGGCTGAATTTCAATAACGAACTCCTACAGTTCGAAGGGAGATTCACAACTCTGGAAAAAAATCCTGCAAAAAGACAAATCTGCTGAATATAATCCACAGTTTGCTGATTGGTTGCGAGAGCTGAGGTCCCGTCCTGATCAGCACCCGAGATATGAATAATTTGCTGCTCTTTTACACCCTCAGAAATTAGAATGGGGTGAACGCTCTTCTGCAGAACATGTTCAAGATCACTCAGCAAATGTGCATCAAGATGAACAGGGCGGTGATGGTTGAAGTCGAGGACTATTTTGGGGTTTTGGTGAATTTTTGAAAAAACAAAAAAAGTTTTGAACAAGGCTAGCAGACAGAACTATGCAACTTATGCCTGCGAAGCTACGATTTTTCCACCACAGATACACCAGGCCTCAGCCTCACATAGCAGACTCTATAAAATATTTTGTGGGTTTTTGGTGAATTTAAAAAAAAAAGAGGAGAACAAGACTAGCACACAGAGCTATGCTAGGTATGCCTAAGAAACTACGATTTTTCCAACACAGATACACCAGGCCTCAGCCTGACATGATACTACTAGACCCACACTAACTAATAAAAGTAAGAATCTGACCCTATCTCAGCAGCAGCTCTCCCTACACTAGCTGAGTCCGGAGCAGAATGCAGTGAGCAGGGCGGCGCCAGGTCTCTTATAATCCTGATGATGCTGTGCGGCCAGCCAATGACTGTAATACCGTATCATTTTTTAACCTTCGTCCGGCTGAGTAGGTACAATTGTAACTATTCCTTTTTAAAATTGCAATAACTTTTTTTTCTAAAAGCCGTAGAGGGCTGACATTTTGTGACATCTCTGCAGTTTTAGTCCAGAATATATTGGCCAAATTCCCCATAGTTTGTAAGCTTGCGAGCAGGGCCCTCACTCCTCCTGGTATCTGTTTTGAACTGTATTTCTGTTATGCTGTAATGTCTATTGTCTGTACAAGTCCCCTCTATAATTTGTAAAGCGCTGCGGAATATGTTGGCGCTATATAAATAAAATTATTATTATTATTATTATTATTATAAAATATATATGAAGGTACAATTGTACCTCTGCAGCCTGTTAACGTTGTAAAATTATGCAGCCTGACGAAGGTTAAAGTCGTATATATTTCCTTTTCAGGCATACATTGCATTTTTTTGTCTGCTAGCCTTGGTCTTTACAGTATTTTGTGGTTTAAAAAAAAAAACTGTTTCAATATGTGGCCTGGTTTTTTTTTTAACCACAAAATACTGAGTAGACCAAGGCTTGCAAACAAAAAAATGCAATGTATGCCTGCAAAGTGAGGATTTTGAAACCACAGATACACCAGGCATCTGTCGGACATATCAGACTGTTTCAATATGTGGCCTGTCTGTTATACAGTATTTTGTGGTTTAAATAATAATAAAAAAAAAACAGGCCACATATTGAAACAGTCTGTTACCTCCGTCAGACACCCAGTGTATCTGTGATATCTAAATCTTCGCTTTGCAGATATACATTGCATTTTTGGTCTGCTAGCCTTGGTCTACAAGGTATTTTGTGATAAAAAAAATTTTAAAGCAAAAAACAGGCCACATATAGAAATAGTCTGTTATCTCCGTCAGACGCCCGGTGTATCTGTGGTGTCAAAATCCTCAGTTTGCAGGCATACATTGCATTTTTTTGTTTACTAGCCTGGGTCTATACAGTATTTTGTTGTTTCAAATAGTTTTTTTGAAAAACAGGCCACCATATTGAAACAGTCTGTTACCTCCGTCAGATGCACGGTGCATCTGTGGTGTCAAAATCCTCACTTTGCAGGCATACAATGCATTTTTGGTCGGCTAGCCTAGGTCTATACAGTATTTTATGGTTCAAAAAAACAGGCCATATATTGAATCAGTCTGTTACCTCCGTCAGATGCACGGTATATCTGTGGTGTCCAAATTCTCGCTTTCCAAGCATACATTGCATTTTTTTGTCTGCTAGCCTTGGTCTATACAGCATTTTGTGGTAATTTTTTTTTTTTAAAAAGCCAGTTTGTTATCTCCACTAGATGCCCGGTGTATCTGTGGTGTCCAAATCCTGTCTTTGCAGGCATACATTCAACTTTTTGGTCTGCTATCCTTGGTCTATACAGTATTGGGTGGTTCAAAAAAGCCACACATTGAAACAGTCTGTTATCTCCGTCAGACACCTGGTCTAAATGTGGTCTCCAAATACTTGCTTTTCAGGCATACTGATCACATATAGGTTTTCTCAAAATTAATCCATTTGTATTGAACTTTTAAAAGATTTCTGTAGTCCCTTTAAAATGGACAAGGCAAGGGACAGGGAAGTGGATTTGATGCTGATGGTGCATGCAGAGGACGAGGCCATGGCCAAGCTGAAATTGGTCAACAACAAAGACCCACATCTTCTCGTTCGACCTACCGGTCCGATTGTCTAGGGGACCGCAGCTCACCACTATTGAAGCAAGAGCAGTGTGAAATGGTTGTTGGATTGATAGCAGATAATGCTTCCAGTCACTTAGCCACCACCACGTCTTCCACGCGGTCAAATCTGAGTAACCATGAGTGTGGGCCGCATATAACTTACCCTGATCCTCCTGCCCACACTTGGACACTCCGAGGTGCTGTTCAGTTTTGCCTTTAAGGATTCCAACTCTCGGCCGGTCAACTTGAAGTTGGGCCATATGAGATTGCATGTAATGATACCCAAAGATTTGAAAAGCCATGGACACACAAAGGTGATGGTGTGAAACTGTCACAAGAGGTGGACGATGATGAGACGCATTTGCCAGAAAGTCAGGAGGAGGAGCAGGGTGCGGATGTGGAAGACGAGGTGGTGGATGACATAGTAACTGACCCAACCTGGCAGGAGGACATGCAGAGCGAGGACAGCAGCACACATGGGGAAGGAGGCATAGCACCTCAACAGGCAGGAAGATGCAGTGTGGTAGGCTCAGAAAGAAGGTGTGCATCCGTTCCCCATAACACCAAGATGAGGGAAGTTGTCATTCCTGTTAGATCTTCCCGAGTCTGGTTATTTTTTAAAGAGTCTCACGATAACCCCAAACATGCCATTTGCAGGACATGCCAAGCCGGCATCAGCAAGGGTAGCAAACTACCAGCCTGACCACCATCAGCATGATCAGGCACATGGCAGCAAAGCACCCGACTTTATGGGCTGAATGCCATGTTCCAGGAACACTGTCTGCAGGTGACACGACTGCTTTTTCCACTTTTTTGCATGTTTTGCCGTTCACTGTGCATGTGAAGATGCCTGTAGCCCTGCTCTTGTTGTTGCCCACAGTCAAGCAGCACCATCATCAAGCCCATCCACATCCTTGACCCAGCACAGTATTCAGTTGTCTATACCCCAGTCATTGGAACGCAAGTGGAAATACCCAGCCAATGCCCCACAGGCCACAGTCCTAATTTCTAACAGTTCTCTTCTGCTTGCACTCAAAATGTTGCCTTTTAGGCTTGTTGAGATAGAAGCTTTCCGCAACCTGATAGCGGCGGCCGTCCCAAGGAACTCGGTCCCCAATCACCACTCTTTCTCCTGGTGTGCCATATGGGTATTCACCAGCATGTGTCCCACAACCTTACCCGTGCCCTCAACAATTCTGTTACTGGGAAAGTCCACCTAACCATGGACATGGGGACAAGTGCTTGTGGCCAGGGACGGTACATCTCACTGACAGCACACTGGGTTAATGTAGTGAAAGCCGGGACCCAGTTGGACCTTGGGATGGAACACATCCTCCCCACACTGAGGATTGCGGGCACTACGGCAATCAGGGTTGCCCCCATAGTCTACAGCTCCTGCACCTCTTCCTCCTCCTCCTCTTCAGCCTGCATCTCTGAAATCAACTCATCAGTCAGAAGCTGGAAGCCCTGCAGCACTGCCTCAGCCAAGCAGCAACAGGCTGTGCTGAAGCTAATCTGCATAGGTGACAAACCGCACAATGCAGAAGAGTTGTGGACAGCGCTGAAAGAACAGTCAGATATTTGGATGACACCACTGAACCTACAGCCAGGCATGGTTCTGTGTGACAATGGTCGGGACCTGGTGGCAGCTCATAGGCAAGGTGAGCTCACACTCTTACCTTGCTTTGTCCATGTGCTTAACCTCGTGGTTCAACATTTTCTGGAAAGCTACCCGGAGCTGCCGGATCTGCTAGTGAAAGTATACTGTCTGCGCATATTAGAAAGTCAGCTACAGCTTCAGCTGCCCTTGCCGTGCTGCAGCAGCGTTTGCAGCTTACAGCTCTCCGACTGGTGTGCGATGTCCCCATGCACTGGAACTTTATGCTGCATATGTTGGAAAGGATTTGTGAGCAGAAGAGGACAGTTGTTGACTGCCAACATTAACAAGGCTGTCAATATTCAGTTCAGACTCCACACATAACACCTCAGGAGTGGGCATGGATGTCAGACATATGTACCATCCTAAAAAACTTTGAGGACTGCACCAAGATAGTGAGCGGTGATGATGACATAATTAGTGTCACCATCCCACTTCTCTACATTCTGAAAACCTCTCTGCTCACAATTAAAGATGATGCATTGCAGGCAGAGAATGAGGACATGGATCAAGGAACCATACAGGGGGATTACATTCAGCCCTGCCTCATGTCTTCCTAATGTGGATGGGTAGGCAATGAGGAGGAGGAAGAACAGGAGCTACTTTCATGCTCTATAGATGATACTACAAGCACAGCTGTCATACCGTCTGATCGTACAAACATCCTCCATGATTCCTCTGTGCCTTTTAATTATTGGGTATCCAAGCTGGACATGAGGCATGAACTGGCTCTCTATGCCTTGGAGGTCCTGGCCTGCCCTGCTGCTAGCGTTCTGTCCGAGCAGTTTTTAGTGCCGCAAGTGGAATTATAACAGATAAGCGCATCCACCTGTCAACTGAAAATGCTGACAGGCTGACTCATAAAAATGAACAAGTGCTGGATTGGGAAAGACTTCTGTACACCACGAAATGAAAACAGCGAAACATAACCTCTAATACATTGTCTTTTTTGTGGAGGTGTATTCTCATGCACCTCTTCACAACCAGACATTAGTATACGCTTCCTGATTTGGTCTGTTTGTTGTTATCCTCCTCCTGATCCTCATCATCCACAACCAGCAGAACACCAGGGTGAATGGATTACGTGATGTCAAAGTCACAATTTTTTTGTGCAAGGGTGTTTCTATGATACCCGTTACTAATTGGAAACCAAAACAAATGTTTCTCCCACAGGGGAAATGTCATAAATAAGAAATGTATATCTCTTATTCCCATTTATTCTTATATCTTCCATTTTCCCTATCTCTGGACAGTCCTCTAATGAGGTAGTGTATACCTCTACAATAGAAAATAATTCAAAGACTTTTATATTATATTTTTGTTTATTGCCCTGTCTCTGAGCTGTTGCTAGGGACAAACATATCTAGTTGGACTCATTCTGGCTTCAAATCTATGAAACTGTGCTCGCCCCTTCCTTTTGTTATTTACTTTCATCGGTGGATTCACATTTTTAATTTATGTGTTTGATTTCATTATGGTTTATCTTTATGTCTCCTCATTCTCCACCATTAGATCACGAGGCTTAACTTCTTCTGTGCTGCTACAGGCTGTCCATTTTTGGCAAGGTTGTCTATGATGCCCATAGTATAGTTTTTTAAAATGTACCCCCTTGGGGAAAATTTTGTCAGCCCATGCACTGCGTGTATGGGCATTACAAGTCTAGGAGACCCACTGCTTTACATTGGGCCTAGTTTTTAATGAGGCCTTCAGCAATGCCTCCTCCACCACTAGATCACCAGGCTTAACATCTTCTGTGCCGCTACAGGCTGCCCATTTTTTTGGCAAGGGTGTCTATGATGTCCATAGTATATTTTTAAAAAATGTATTCCCCTTGGGGAAGTGGTTGTTAGCCCATGCATTGCGTGTATGGGCATTACAAGTCTAGGAGACCCGCTCCTTTAAATTGGGCCTAGTTTCTAATGAGGACTTCCTCCACCTCTCATCATTTTCCACCACAAGATCACCAGGGTTCACGTGTTTGGTGCTACAGATAGTCAATTTTTTGGCAAGGGTATCTGTGATGCCCATAGTATATTTTTTAAAAATTTAACCCCCATGGGGAAATGTTTGTTAGCCCATGCACTAAGTGTATGGGCATTATGAGTCTAGGAGACCCTCTCCTTTGTAATGGGACAGTTTTTTTTTATTAGGCCCTCCTCCAATGGGGGATTGAGGTGCTTGCATCTTTGGGTCAAGGTCGCCCTTGCATTCAATGCATAAGGAAACAGTATGGCAGGACAAACTGAAGAATGTGAAGTTGGTTATCCTGTGGCCATCCATACCTGGGTTCAAAGGCTTATTGGGTGCATATAATTTGATAGCAGGGCAGGCTTTGCATTCAATGCAACATTTTGTCAGGAAGCCATCCTGTACCTATCATGAAAGGGGTATTGGGGTGCATTGTAATTGTTGGCAGCCCAGCCACTCACTTCATAGGCAATAACAGCATAGGAGACCCACTGTTTAATAATTGCCCTTTAAGAATATTAATGCCGCCTGATGCCACTCTAAAAATTGGCTTTGTGACTTTAAGTGTCCCTCCTTCAGAAATTAAACAAGATGTGTCTGCTTATTTGTCACACACCACATGGCCAGCTAGGGTTGTTAAATGTTACGATGACATTTCCCAGAGAATGCATGTGTATTGGTTGAAAGCAATGTTAAAGTTGAAAAACGCATCAAAAACATTGCTTGTGAACATAGTCCAAGTGGTGGTGGAACATTTTTGTCTGGGGTTAATTATTTTGCCTTATATACAAGTCATTAGCCTGGAAAAGATATGCCTTAACATATTTCTCAGCCAAATACATTTTGGTTTCGTTTTTGTTTGTTTTTGGGTGCACCTGTAAAAAGGCGTGAAACTTTAGCAACATTGCTTACAGCTGTGACCTAGGAGTCAGAAATGCTTCCAAGGGTGATCCCCATGATGTTCCCATGTCATTTGAGCTGTGTTTTCATCATTTTCAGAAGTTTTTAGACCTTAAAAGGACCCCCAGGGGATCACAGTAAAAATACACGGGTTTTCGATAGACTTACATTGGGCTCGTTGCTCGGGTCAGGTACATGAGTATTCCAATTTGTTTGACCCGAGCAACGCGCACCCGAGCATTTTAGTGCTCACTCATCACTAGGAGAAGCCAATCCCCAGTCCACAGTGCATGTGAAGATGCCTTGTGCCCTGCACCTGCTGTTGCCCACACTCAACCAGCATCATCATCAAGCCCGTCCACGTCCTTGTCCCAGTGGCACGCATGGCTGACATTATGTTGCGCTGCATTTCCTGTGAACCTTGATTTATAAAATTTTCAATGACACAAAGTACAACCCAGCTCAGGCAGGGGAACAATGGCAAAGTTCTAGGACAGTTTTCTCAGACCCTCCCATCATGCCACCACAGAGGCAAGGGGTGCTGTCACAAGAAGTGCAATGTTTTGGAAGATGCTGAGGGAGTACCTTGCTGATCGTACAAACGTCCTCCATGATTCCTCTGTGCCTTTTTAATTATTGGGTACCCAAGCTGGACACGTGGCATGAATTGGCTCTCTATGGCTTGGAGGTCCTGGCCTGCCCTGCTGCTAGTGTTCTGTCAGAGCGGGTTTTTAGTGCCGCTGGTGGACTTATAACAGATAAGCTCATATGCCTGTCAACTGAAAATGCTGACAGGCTGACACTTATAAAAATTAAAAAAAGCTGGATTGGGAAAGACTTCTGTACATCACCGAATGAAAGCAGTGAAACATAACCTCAAATACATTGTCTTTTTTGTGGAGGTGTATTCTCATGCACCTCTTCAAAACCACACATGGTCCTTATCATCCACAACCTTACGAACACCAGGGTGAACATATTCCGTGATGAAAAAGTCACTCATTTTTAGTGCAAGTTTGTTTCCATGATGCCTGTTAATAATTTTAAACCAAAAAAACTTTACTCCTCCAGGGGGAAATGTTTGTGAGCCCACACACTTAGTGTATGGGCATTACAAGTCTAGGAGACCCGCTCCTTTAAATTGGGCCTAGTTTTTAATTAAGCCTTCCTCAACGTCTCATCATTCTACACCACTAGATCACCAGGGTGAAAATGTCCCTTTCTGCTGCAGCCAGTCAATTTTGGGCAAGGGTGTCTATGATCCCCATAAAATATTTTTTTAAAATGTACCCAAATGGGGAAATGTTCGTCAGCCCATGCACTTAGTGTATGGGCATTACAAGTCTAGGAGACCCGCTCCTTTACATTTGGTATAGTTTTTAATGAGGCCTTT
The DNA here is from genome assembly GCF_032444005.1 of Ranitomeya imitator. NCBI lineage: Eukaryota > Metazoa > Chordata > Amphibia > Anura > Dendrobatidae > Ranitomeya > Ranitomeya imitator. Next base: position 629,067,341 of record NC_091284.1, read on the forward strand.
AGCAACGTTTCATCATTCTCTGCCACTAGATCACCAGGGTTAACGTGTTCCTTTCTGCTACAGCCAGTAAATTTTTAGGCAAGGGTGTCTATGATCCCCATCAGGGGACAGCTCTAATCCTCTCAGGAATCGCATCAAGGTATCTAATCCCCATTACTATCCTATACAAGCACGCAGATCTGTGATGGACAGGTTCCAAACTGTCATGGAAACACAGCTGAGGCTTCTCTCTGAGACTACCTCTGATGCACGCTTACATAATAGTAATCTTAAACCTAAACTGCAACGGGCATTACGAGAATTACGTGACAATGATAATCTTGTCATTAAAAACGCCGATAAAGGCGGCTCCGTTGTAGTTATGGATAAAAATAACTATATAGCTTGGGTTGACAAAATGTTATCCGATTCCGCTGTATACAAATGTTTATCTGCCAATCCCACTCCATCTATCAGGGATAAAATCTTTGGAATTATTGATGAGGGCTTTAGTCTGGGTTTTTTCAACAAAAAAGAAAGTGATTACCTCAAGGTTGCGACTCCTATTACCCCAGTACTATACGCTTTGCCTAAAACGCACAAAAATGTATTTCCTCCACCTATGAGACCGATTGTCTCAGGTATTGGGTCTCTGGGTGAGAGACTGGGGGAGCGGCTCGACCAGCTCCTTCAGCCTCTCGTCCGGAGAACACCTGGCTATCTCAGTGATAGTACAGATGTACTTAATGTTATGAGAGATCTCACATGGCAGACTGACTTCTCTTGGATCACTTCAGACGTTGTTTCATTATACACGTCTATACCACCTGAGATAGCACTCTATGCATTGAAATTTCACATGGAAAAATATAGTGATTTTCCCTCAGATCTTCAATCTTATGTAATGGAAGTTACTCAATTCCTTATCACTACAAATTTTTTTTGCTTTAATCAAATCTATTACATGCAAATTAGTGGTGTTTCAATGGGGGCCAAGTACTCACCTTCTCTTGCCAATTTGGTTATGAGTTGGTGGGAGGAGTCTTATATTTACAATGTTGAGAATCCATTTAGGGATTACATATTTTGGTACGGTAGATATATCGATGATATCATATTGATTTGGAATTCCGATGTATCTACCGTGCACAAACTAATTGAATACTTTAACAACAATCCCTTCAACCTTAGTTTCACTGCTCGTCAGGAACACACATGCATAGAGTTTTTGGATCTAAAACTTAAAGGTGTGAGTAACTCTCCTGTAGTCACAACCACATTTAGAAAAATTACAGCAGGGAATACAATCTTAAGAGCTAATAGTCATCATCCCAAACATACAATTAAAAGTATACCTGTAGGTGAAATGATCAGAGCAAAACGCAATTGCAGTACCCAGGAGGACTATGCTAAAGAAGTTGAGGACATTAAAGGTAGACTCACACAGAGAGGTTATAGTAAATGGTGCCTACAAAGGGCAGAAAAAATAGTTGACAAAAAACCCCGGTTTAAATCCCAACAAAATAAAACAGCATCTCCCACCAATCCCATTACTCTGGTTTTCCAATACAGCAATCAATTTGCTTCTATAAGCAAATTGATCAGAAATAATCTAACTATTTTAAGAGAGGATCCTGACATCGCTGCTGTACTTAAACATGGATGTAGAATCGTATCTAGAAAAGCACCATCCTTAGGTAATAGCCTCTCCCCCAGTTCCCTCAATATGCCCCATGTACAACCTTCCAATTGGCTCAGTATAAAGGGCTTCCATAAATGCGGTGCCTCAGTATGTAAAACCTGCAAATTTGCACAGAAGCGTTCCGATTTCACGGACGCGAATGATCAAAATACATACCAAATTAAAACATTCCTTAATTGTAACACCAACAATGTAGTTTACATAATGGAATGCACGATTTGTCATCTTAAATACGTTGGGAGCACCATACGCCCGTTGAAAACTAGAATACGCGAGCACATTTATGATATAGATAATGCTAATATCCATAGAAACATATCTCAGGTGTCACAACATTTTATTAATTTCCATCAATCCAATCTTGATTCCCTCAAGGTCTATGCAATTGAAAAAACGCACAGACCTTTTAGAGGAGGGGACATTGAGGTAACACTGAGAAACAGGGAAACATGGTGGATATTCAAATTGGGAACTAGACTACCGAATGGCCTCAACAAGAGAAGGGATATCATGCTTTTTTATTAGTTCTATTACTCCCTATACGTACCTTATTTCTTTTTAATGTCTTCTCTGTATCGGCACACTATGTGTGCACGTGCCGGCTCGCTCATATACGACGTTGTGTCATTCGGTACATACGATCATTTAGCTCTCCCCCCTTTTTTTTTTTTTCCTCTTGCATAGTTTGTCACTTTTGCGACGTACCTTATTAAACATTCATTAGTGTTACAGCCTCTATGGTTTTCACCTTTCCTATGCAGTTACCTGTCTATTGCTTCTGTAGGGTATCTGAGCTATTATATGTACATATTGGAGCCTGCGAATTCTCTAGTAAGCAGATTTTCCTATTGTTTTTTATTTTTCTATACTACATTGCCATATTATTCTTATGCCCACGCTATGCTTATGCGCAATATGCTCCCTACAGTTATTTATTTATTTAGTTACTTTGTTTATTTATTATATCATATTTGTGTTTACATATATACTTTTACAGGTTTTGGATTTGTCAAATTATCTAGAGCAATTTGTTCACCTTTTCCTTATGTGATGGCATCTCCTAATATTGATCAAGGTGAATGCATGCGGATTATCCTATGAAGTGTTCCTCTCTGGATTTCGTTCAAGTTCTGCCTTTTTCCATCTCAAGAAAAATTCACCATCATGTAGTTTGCGTATTCATGTAATCTCGGACATTGTCTTTGCATAAAATTACTAATGCTATATGATTAACTAGATTTGTTGTGTTCCACATATTCTCGTTCTATGTATAGCCAAAGTATATATGTGTATTTTTTTGGTTCTTTTTTTTTTTTCTTTCTCTCTATGCCTGTTCCGTGAACTTTTTGTCTCATGTGGCCAATTGGTGGTTCACATTTACCATCAGGTGTTTTTACTCCTAGTAGATCACTTCTCCACCTGATTATTGCACCGGTGTGTTCACCGGATGCTAACATAAAAAGCACGGAACAGGCTATACACTAGATATCATGATTAAGGGTGCTGTGCCACCTGAAACTCGTAGATAGTGCTTTTATCTATATTGTGCTGATGTTTTATCCTCTGCTTCTAACATGAAGTGAATAAAGTACCAAGTTTTTACTTTTCACTACCTCGTCGAGCTGGAATTCTTCTTTTGTTCTCTGGTGTCTGATAGACACCTCTCTATTACTAACCCCAGGGCTTAATGTAAGCTGAGATTTTTGACAAATCAAAGCTGTCATCAATTCCAATACCATTTACACGATTTCCAATGCCCTAGGAAATCGGGAAGAGCCATGCAAAGCACCAAAATCTAGTGAATGTGCCAATTCTGACGTGGCTGCTTGCTGATGTTTTTAGGCTGGGAAGGGCCCAATTTCCATGGAACTTCCCAGCCTGATAATATAAGCCAGCATCTGTCTCCTTTACCTTTGCTGGCTATCAAAAATGGGGACCTCACGTAATTTTTTTCATTTAATTATTTATTAGCTTAATACATGTACAGTACACTACACATGCAAAACACTGATTATGTATGTCTATGGATATCTATCTATCTATCTATTTAATGTGAGAGGGTCACTGGTAAAATATTAAAGCTGAGATATGTGTCACTGAGAATCTTAGCTTCAGTGAAATGAACTTGGAGAAATGTTCCAGCACATTATGTGCTGAAAGGGGTTAATCGGCCATACTATGGGCTAAGTTTCTTATGAACAGTGAAGAGTCCAAGACTTAATTCGTTAGAGGTCTCACGGTAATGGGAAAATAGCCATCCATTGTCCTATATTCACTGAACAGATGGACTACAACCTAGGGAGTTTCAGTTTGTATAATAGCCTATCCGGCCTGCCATGTAGACTATCAATGTTCATGTCCCGTGACAATAAATGGAGTACTGGGGTCTGGACTCTTGGACTCTGGGAGTTCGATGACCCTGGGAAGGGCCACATTACCCCTCCATGTGATCAATGGAAAGCTTATGGGCATTCGCTGCATTCACGGAGGTGCCAAGGAATCTCCTGTTGCAGAGTAACCATAGAGATGAACTGTGGCACTGAGCCTCATGAAGTTGAGGTAGTTAAATACCTACTACATCCAGTTATAATAGAATGGGACATTAGCTTATTCTGGGAGACAGTTTGACCATGAAAAATACACATTGCAGTCGGAAGTGGATAAATTCCCCCTGTGTGTCCTTGCTAGCGACAAGGACGAGACGGTGACCCATGAAGCCTATGTTACTGAGTTAGGGGTGTCTGGGGGGAATTTTAGCACTGCTCAAATGAAGGACCTTACATCAATAAGGGCATTTGATAATGTTAATGTTCTAAATTAAGTTGTTCAAGAGCCAGTGGCTGACACCAAGTTTCCACAGTTTACGGTAAATGAGGACTTGCTATATAAGGTTATTAAACTGAGGGGGAGGTGATAGAGTAACTGTTAGTACCAGGGCCATATTGGCATAGGATTGTAACGCTGGCCCATTTTCATGTCTTGGTTGGGCATCTGGGCATAGATAAAATCCAAGAGCAGATCCTTCAGAGATTCTACTGGCATGGATGTCACAGAGAGATTGTTAACTATTGACAGTCCTGTCCCACCTGCCAGGTAGCTGCTCCAGTCTCTCACTTCTGTAGTCCCAGAGTTTCTTTATCCATAAGAGAGGTCCTATTTTAGGTAATTGCTATGGATCTAGTCAGACCCCTGGTTATGTCCACCAGGGGGCACCAAAATATCCTGGTAGTTATGGACTACACAACACAGTGACCAGAAGCGGTAACACTGAGAAACTCTTCCATCAGGTGTATAGCTAAGAGCTAGTCAATATTTTGAACTTGATGTGGGAGTTGTGCTAGGTCCTCCAGATTATGCAACTCTGCACATCAGTTGTCACAAAGTGACTGTCCAAGCGTGACACGACCCAACGGGTGGTCGGTCACAAAGCAGTGAAACTCACAAGGGAACACCGAGGACACTTTAACAATGGTGGACCCTGCAATAGGGAACGGGGAAATGGACACCTCCTGCACTCTCCAAAGGATGTGCCCTGATCTCCCTGAGATGCCTATAGAGGTTTTTTCAACCTGTCGCCGAGCAGGATAACTAAGCCCTCGCTTGTCCTGCACCTATCCCTAACTAGGGAATTGGCAGGTGAGAGTACTGGTCCCACCGCTGCAGTAATACAGCACAGAGGAAGATAAAGACAACAAAGGGACAAAGAAACAATAACACCACACTTAGCTTTCTTTGCTGCAATGCACTGCAAAGCAGAGTAAGGTACCATATAAGAAATCAGCTGAAGAACCACATTACTCAGCCAGCTCTTTCTCCATCCATGTTGATCACCAGAAGGACCTGTATAACCAACAGTCAGCTGATGCATCAGGTGACCTTATGAAGGATGGTGGGAGTGGTCACCATCAACATCAGCTGATCCAGCAGCAATTCAATGCAATGCAATAACACCAGCAGCCACCGGGGGGAAAACTGCATTAACCCCCGATGACCAGAAAGGAAAAAAAGGTTTTAATCAGAGGGAAACCAGATCTTCCACAGATCCAAACATGGATTGTGACATCGGTGTACCATCCATAGATAGATGGCCTAGTGGAGAGGTTCATTAAAACCCTTAAGATTATGCTCTAGAAGGTCAGGGAAAAGCATGGCCGAGACAGGGTTTGCCTACTCCCGTATCTGCTCTTTTTATTATGGAAATTCCACAGGTCTCCATGGGTTTTTCTTTATTTAAGTTGTTATATGACAGACACCCTCGGGGACTTTTGAATACTGCAAGGAGACTTGGGAAATAGAGGATACACCACACCAAAGTATCATCAAGCATGTGGCCTGGATGCAGAAAAGGATTGCGGAGGTGATGCATGTCATGTCTGCATAGTTGCTGGCTTATATGGTATCCCCACTCACCTATTGCCCAATAGTGTGGTCATTCCACAAATTATTCTAAACTTTGCTGTCAGTTCATTCACAGTCTAGTGTAAATTATGCAGTTATTCAGTCCTGAACCTAGTGAACTACCACTATTATCTGCATAAGATCAGTCCATAGTATATTGAATACAACTCAGTCACTCAGTCGCCAGTCTAGTATAAATTCTGCAGTTGTGTATTCCATAGTCTAATGTAAGCAGTGGTTAGTTCACTTGCAAGCAGTGGTTAGGCTGGTTTCACAATTGCATCTGTGTGCCCAGCATTTCATCGGCATACATCCACATGCATCCTGCGTACATATCTTTAACATGGGGTACGCAGGGACATGTGCTTGCATGCCTTCGCCTGTGAATGCGTAAGCATGTGTCATTTCGCGGTGTGCATCGGGGAGCTGCTAATGCAACATGTTGCATTTTTTGAGGTGTCAAATATGCGCAGCCATACGCATGCGGACGCTTGTGGATGGAATGAGTCAAAACAACGCATTAAAATCTATGGCAATGCATATGTACGCAATGACATGCGTATGCTTGTGTTTGCATACGCATGCATATTTCAGATTAAACATGTCCAGAAACTGGTTTCAGCCACCCCCCACAGAAAGCTTTTAAAAGAGGGTGTGGGCACCTGAAGTCCAGGACTCTACAGACTCTGGAAGTGATAAGAAGCCATTGCGTCTTCTTTGAAGACTCTGAATTATCAAAATGTGAGTATACTAGCTAATGTCTGTCTGCCTGTGTGTTTTTCTCTATGCAGTCTGAATTACTTCTGTCTCTCTTGCAGCATTCCTCATCATGTTCTCCAGTTCAGAGCAGACCTCGCAGAGTGGACAGGAGACTGATGTGAGTGCATTTGCTGCTGATTGGTAAGTATTGACTGTCAATGTGAAACATGTGGTAAAATCATGAATTTTCTTTACAGAACCATTCCAGTGCAGATGAGCAGGAGCAGCAGACTCAGGCCCAAGTTCTGGTGGCAAGATGGCGTGTAGGTAATCTTGACTGTTTTTGGTTATTCTTGACTGTTTCTGGTTATTCTTGAATGTTTTAGTATTAAGTGTTTTATCTTTACAACGGTAATGTCTTTTTTTCATTTCTAGGTCCCATGACAGAAGGAAGAACTTTCCATTGACAATGACCTCCTCATCACAATGGTGCAGGAGTGAGTTCTATTGTGGGACACTAGAGATCAACAGCACTCAGACGCTGTGGTGATTTGATGGCTGTGGAATGAAGTGGCCCAATCACTGATGGATGACTGGGATAACGCCACAAGTCCGAAAGGATTTTCGTAAGTATTGCAATGTGGTCTAGCGCGGCAGTGAACTTGTAAGGCAGGGATCACACAACTGTGTGTGAAATGAGAAACTCCTGCGAAGGAGGAACATTTTGCTGGCTTAAACCATTTCATCTTGCCATGCCAGGCTAGTAAATGGCATACGATCAACGTCTACAGCGGTACATCCAGCAGCTGGAGGGTAAGTTGGTGGATCCAGAATGCACAATTTCAGCTGTGGATGTTACCGCAGTTGCTGTTCAGGCTGCTAGTGTGGCTGCAGCAAGTTTGTCCTCTGCCACCCCTGCTCCGACTTTATCCCGTCTCCCGCTTCCTGAAAAGTTTGCTGCTGACAGTAAACAATGTCGGGAATTCATGAGTCAGTGCTCCATACAACTAGAGCTTCTGGCTGCACGTTTTCCTACGGAACAGGCGACAGTCTGTCGGGCAGGGCGTTGGAGTGGGCAACACTGCTGTGGGAGCGCAATGATCGTGTGGTGCAGAGTGCTCCTCTCTTCCTGAACTCTCTGAAATAGGTCTTTCTAGGACCTCATGTCACCCACCATACGGCACTCCAACTGTTGGCAATAACACAGGGTTCGTCCATGGTCAGCCAGTTCGCTGTCCAATTCCAGATTTTGGCCTCAGAGCTGGAGTGGCCGGATAAAGTCCTTATTCTGGTGTTCTGGAAAGACCATGTGAAGAACGCCTTGGCCACCAGGGAGATTCCCACCACAATGGAGGAGCTCATTACAATATCTTCCCGTATCAACCTCCGTTTTAACGAGCGGAGGTTAGTGCGGACCCAGTGTAGGCAGAGGTTCCGGTTGGATCCCACCTTCGTCAGACCTCTAGAATCTTCCGTTCTGGCATCCGACTCCCATGAGGCCATGGAGGTTTCTCGAGCGGGACCTAAGTCCTGGGATGCTCAAGTACCCGTGGTTTGTAATATTTGCCAACAGTTAGGACATTATGCTTATAAATGTCCACAGTGGTCGGGAAACGATCATGTCTAGTAACCATTGGAGGAGGTTCACTAGACACAGCAGCATTTTCCTCCAAGCTGTCCTTTAAAGGGACAATCACTTTAGGCTCATCCACTCTAACAGTCGAGCTTTGTGTGGACTCTGGAGCAGAGGAGAATTTCATGTTCTCTGCCTTTGCTCACCGCCACACCATACCTCTGGTGATGCTCGCCAAACAGGTGACTGTTCGAGTAGTGAATGGGTCGACACTGCCCTCATAAATCACACATCAGACTATCCCTTTCACATTATTTCCCTTCTTGTCATTCCCGAGGGAATAGACGAGATTCTACTGGGAATACCCTGGCTCCGTTTCCACTCCCCACATATTGAGTGGACCTCTGGGAGGATACTGGGTTGGAGTGAATCATGTAAAGGCAGATGTGTGTGGGAGTGCATTCAGGTTACCACTACAGAGATAATCGCAGATCTTACTTCCTTTCCAAGTGCTATTGGTCCTATGCAGACGTGTTCTCCAAGAAGGCTGAAGAGACCCTTCCGCCTCACTGCCCCTATGACTGTCCTATTGATCTCATGCCTGGAGCAGAACCTCCACGGGGACAGGTCTATCCCCTCTCTCTCTCGGAAACGGAAGCTGTGTGCCAATACATCCAGGAGAATTTGGCAAGAGGGTTCATTAGGAAGTCAGTGTCACCTGCAGGGGCGGGGTTCTTCTTCATGCAGAAGAAGAATGGAGAATTACGTCCATGCATAAATTACAGGGGTCTTAACGCCATCATCGTTAATAAGTACCAGTTGCCCCTGATTTCTGAGCTTTTAGATAGGCTACGGGGAGCAAGGGTAATTACCAAATAAGATCTGCAGGGAGCTTATAACCAGATTCGCATCCGTGAGGGGGATGAATGGAAGACAGCTTTTAATACCAGGGATGGGCACTATGAATATCTGGTGATGCCCTTCAGGCTCTGTAATGCCCCAGCCATTCCAAGACTTTGTTAACGATATCTTCCAGGTTATGCTCTCTCCACTCTGGTTGTAGTCTATCTGGATGATATTCTCATCTTCTCTCCAGATATTGACGCCCACCAGAAAGATGTTTGCAGAGTCTTCAACCTCTTACGGGCAAATTCCCTCTACGAAAAGTTGGAGAGCAGGAGTCTTTACCTTTCCTGGGCTATATCATCTCCGCCCAGGGATTGGCTATGGATCCTGCCAAACTACAGGCTGTGATGGACTGGCAAGAACCCCATTCTCTTAAAGCAGTGCAGTGCTTTATGGGGTTCATTAATTACTGTCACCAGTTCATTCCCCACTTCTCAGCTTTGGTAGCTCCCTTGGTAGCCCTCACCAAGAAGGGAGCAAATCCCAAATTGTGGTCTGAAGAGGTCTCAGAGGCTTTCACTTCTGCTAAGTCTCATTTTGCTAGCGCTCACATCCTGCATCGCCCCGATGTTGATAAGCCGTTTATATTGGAGGTGGATGCCTCATCCGTTGGTGCTGGAGCAGTCCTCTTCCAAAGGATGCTCAAGGTCAGAAGCATCCTTGCTTCTTCTTCTCCAAGACCTTCACACCAGTGGAGAGTAATTATTCCATTGGGGACAGGGAGTTGCTAGCAATGAAGTTGGCCTTCTCTGAGTAAAGACATTTTTTGGAGGGGGCTTGCTTTGCTTTCCAAGTCTTCACTGACCACAAAAATTTGGTGTACTTACAAACAGCCCAGCGGCTAAATTCTCGTCAGGCCAGATGGTTCTTGTTCTTCTCCCAGTTCCACTTCACCCTCCGTTATCTCTCTGGGGAGAAGATCATTCATGCTGACGCTCTCTCGCTCCGTTGTGTCTTCTGAGGTGGAGGAAGGGGAGCCTCGGCTTATTGTCCCTTCTGAGAGCCTGAAAACCGTAGCTCCGGTTTTGCTAGAGTCAGTGCCTCCGGGCAAGACATTTGTATGTACTAATTTGCGACCAGAGGTTCTATCTTGGACTCATTCGTCCAGGGTGGGTGGACATTTTGGGACAAAGAGGACATCTGAGCTGCTGGCGAAGATATACTGGTGGCCGCATACGGTCTGTGACGTCAGAAATTATATTCGGGCGTGTGTCTCCAGCGCCAAAAATAAGTATCCTCGACAACGGCCAGCTGGGTTACTTTATCCCTTGCCGGTGGCAGACAGGCCCTGGAAGATGGTCGGGATGGACATTGTGGTGAGCTTACCCAAGTCTCGTGGCTGCACCATCATTTGGGTTATCACCGACCATTTTTCTAAAATGGTGCACTTGGTGCCGCTTCCACGGCTACCTTCTGCACGGGCCTTGGCAGCGTTGTTTATAAAACACATCTTCCGCCTACACGGTATGCCGGACAAAATTGTAAGTGACCAGGGTCCCAAGTTTGCGTTTTGGTTCTCGAGAGAGCTTTGTCGACTTCTCAGCATTGAGTTGAATCTCTCTGCATATCATCCCGTAACAAATGGGTTGGTAGAGAGGGCCAACCAGACCTTGGTCACATATCTGCAACATTTTGCCTCAGCCAGGCAGGATGACTGGGCATCCTTGCTATCGTGGGCAGAGCTTGCACTGAAGAACGCCATAGCTAACTCCACTGGACAGACCCCATTCCTCTTTAACTACGGTCAGCATCCGCGGGATCCTATGCCTATGCCCGTGTCTTCCACTGACTCCAGGGTGGCAGACTGGGCTGTGGAGGCATGGGACATTTGGGACCGCACTCAGGATGCCATTCAGGCCTCCAAGGAGAGAATGAGGTCTTCCGCCGATGCACACTGGTGCCCCGCTCCGACCTTTGCTCCTGGTGACTTAGTGTGGTTCTCCGCCTGTAACACCACTAAGCTTGCACCTCGCTACTTGGGCCCCTTCAAGGTCCCTGAACAGGTTAACCCAGTGGTCTACCGTTTGGCCCTTCTGCCATGCCTGGGTATCACCGACACCTTTCATTAGTCCGTCTTGAAGCCCGTATACATGTCCCGGTTTTCAGAGTCATCTGCTGGGACATTGGGTTCGTCTACGGATGATTACAAGGTGAACGATATTTTGGGGTGCAAGGTGGTGCGTGGCAAAAAATTTTATTTGGTGGACTGGAAGGGTTATGGTCATGAGGACAGGTCCTGGGAGCCTGCTGAGCACATTCAGTCTCCTCAGCTCATTACTGCCTTTGAGCGTGGCGAGGTCCAGGGGGGGAGCCCTAAGGTGGGGGGGGAATGTTAGGGGTCAAGTTCCTGCCTCTGCACAGGGGGAATCTCGACCCATCTCTGCTGTGGTCTCTCATTCGTCTCCTGCCACAGTGGAGCCTGCTCAGCGGAGACGTCGGTCCCAGCGTCTTGCTCAGCCTGAAACTGTGCAAAGGGTTACTGTTGCCTTTCCAGGTTCTGCCATTGTAGCCAGTACTGGTAAGCGGCGAACAGACGTCTTTGGGACTAAGTCCTGTTTTTCCTCTTCTGAGCATGCCCAGGGTAAGATTTGTCATTGTAGATCAATGGTCACATGCTCATGTACTGCAGCAACTCCCATTGGTCCTCTAGGAAGGTCCTGAACCTGCTCAAGTTCTGTGGAAGCCTCCCTTTGGTCCTTCTTGGAAGGTCCTGAAGTTGCTGCAGCTATAAAAGGTTTGCATGACCGCACGGCCATGCGCTAGTATTAATCTTGTTATGTGCTTTGCGCCAGTGTGGTCATGTATGCATGTGCTCAGGGCCCTGGCTGAAATAAGCCCCTAGAATACTGGCACCTCCGGTGAGGAGTTGGTTGTGTGCTTTCCTGACTGCATGATCACAGACTGCTATCTGCTCAGCAGTTACCTGTGTACTCCTGTGAGCTTAACAGGACACAGTGTCTATATCAGCAACTCTGTGAGGTAACAGAGTTTGCTTATACCGCCATATATTGCCATTTGCTAGCAGCAGGTTCTTCCTGCACAGTGGACCCCAGGCTGCGAACGCACCAATAACTTCATCTATTTACTCGGTGCGTTCCGCTAGCCCTAACATAGGGTCACCGGCAATCGTTCCCTAGCAGGAATTGCTCTACATAGCTGTGTGTCCTGCCTACTGATGGCTCCTTGTACACGTACCATCAAATCACTGATGCTTTGTTGAGACATCCTTGTGTACTGAAAATATTTTTCCGGATTTTCACGGAGCTCACTCTGTAAGGAGTGATAGGCTCCACGGCTCTCTTGGACTTCAACAATGGGGTGTTGCCAAAATCGACGAGGACATCTTCTCCATCTTTGTCTTTTCCTTTCTTGTTTAAAATGCAAAGGCAAGAAACAAGATTCCGATAGAAACTCTCCACGCAAAGATCCATCTTGATGCTGGATACAGCAGCAAAAGATGAGGATTTCATCTGTACAAGGGTCTATACATAAAAATTTTTTATGAGACACGCCATCGGGTGTGGCTTGTGTCAAGGAAATTCTCCTGGAAAAGCATTTTCTTATCGAACGCATGCGCATGAAAAGTGCAAACACATGCAAAAACACATGCAAACGCCGCATTTTTTTGCCATCTTGCGTAAGCTGATGAGGATTAAAAATGCTGCATTAGCATGCAGTTACAAGCATTTTTGCATGTGGTTGCGGTTGCGGATGATACGCTGCACACATAGACGCAAATGTGCAACTAGCCTTAGTTCACAATCTCGTTTAACTGTTACATTTGCTTCATAATTAGTGTAGTGTAAATGCTCCCATTGTTAAATTCACCATCTAGTGAAAATGCTGCCACCAATCATCAATTCAAAGATTGGTGTCAATGTTTAGAATAAGTGCTGCCGCTACTTAGTTTTCAGCGAAGTTTAAACTCTGTAGTCAGTTCATCATACTATATTGTAAGTCTGTTAACATAATGATGTAAACACTGTAACAGTCTGAAATAGATAAGGTTTTCTAAGAAATCATTTTTTTTAATTCTTCAAGCTTGCAGAGCTTAAAAATAAGAAACTCAGCTATGCTCATGCACCACTGCTCCAGCACTGCCTCTCTGCTGATGCCATGTCAAGGTGACAGAGATAAGATTAACTTTTGGATGTGATGGTATGGAAGGATGGGAACAATATGTTACAGACTACAATATAGAGGAAGGAGACTTCTACCAACAGTTTGCTTCACGCCTCGTCTGCCCACCGGACAGTTCCTTCGATTACGAAGGATCTGTTCCAACCATGAAGATTTTGAGGTGAAAGCCAAAGATTTGTGTGAAAGGTTTCATGAGAGGGGATATGCTAGACGTACCATCAAACGGGCCTACCATAGGGCTAAATATTCGACACGCCAATCTTTATTGTATGCCCGTGATGGGCGGAAAAATATCTAAAAAAAAATACATTTCGTCACTAATTATAATGCCCAATTCTCTCGCATGAAACAATGTCTTAGGAAAGCATGGCATATATTACAAACTGATCCAATCCTTAAAAATATCCTCCCGGGGACTCCGAGTGTGGTCATTCGGCGTGCCTTGTTAGGGGCCACTATCAGGTGGGCAAGGGCCCTAGGTTTATTGACGGGGTGGGTCCCAGGTGTGGATGTGTGCCTTGTGGCCGGTGTGTTGCCTGTCCCAATATAGATTGCACTGATACATTTAGGAATTCTTCCGGAGGGAGGACATACGAGATTAGGAAACATATTACATGTACTACTCGTAATGTCATTTATTTTGCTACGTGTCCTTGCAACCTTATTTACAGTATATAGGGCTCACCACACGTACGTCAACTCAAAGTTCGTGTGCGTGAGCATGTGTAGGGTATCGAGGTGGCCGCCGGCCATGATGACACTTCCGCACTTCGGACTCTGCCCCGTCATTTTAAATTACACCACGACTGTGATAGCACCACACTCAGAGTCCGTGGGATTGACATTGTGGATCCAGGGATTCGTGGTGGGAAAGTCAGTTCCAGATTGGCACAGAAAGAAACCAGAAGGATCTGGACATTGGACACAGTCCATCCCAAAGGGCTAAACGAAAATATAAGTTATGCACCATTTTTTTAAATTTAACTGATGAAATTTAAGCACATGCTCTTGCTGTTTTTAATTGTGTCTTTTTATTAGCCCCTCTAGTTATTTTATCCCCGTGATGAATTATGGAAAGCCATGGATACTACCAACTATATAAATCTATCTCTACACAGTTTGAAATTTTACACTCAAGACGTGGGACATCACTGTTTGGCAACTTATTACCCATTTTATATCAGATACTGTATACTTTGCAATTTGTTGGTATTTTAAATTTAATGTGTATCCCTTGTATTTATAGTGTTTATTAATATGTGGTTGTATATTTTGCCTCCCAGCATTTAATTTCAGATGTTCTTGTACCTATATATAGTTACCATCTATTTGATCTATTTTGTGACTGTGTTGTATTTTTAATATCTATATTTATGGTTTATTACATAATACGGTATATGACTCTTAATATTGTCACTGACTAATATATGCTGTATAAGATGAGTATCAATATAACGATTTGTTATTCTGTTTATATCCGGGCCTTACTTTACCCCTGTGGCAGAATCCTTTCTATTGCGAAACAGCCGCAGTACGCATGCGTGCCATGATCTTGGCTCCCTCGTCGGCTTGTGGCGTCTTTTCGTGCCATGGTGACGGTCATGTGATATGACGTCACGTGGCATGTGACTCCGCCGCCGCCGGGTCATCCTGTTACCATGGCACTGCGTGCGTCACAGGAAGCGGCTGTGATATCGCGGGATGTTACTCCGAGTTAATTCACCAACGGTATATTCAGCTTTACACCTGCTGCATATTTCGTTATTTATGCATCATGCACCGATTGGTACCTGGGGCTTTTTATACCTGCACTTCCCCTTCCTTTGTCACCCCTTGAGAAAGGCCACATCGCCGAAACGCGCGTCGGGGAGGACGCTCACAGAGATTCCTGGCTTTATTGGTAGTGATAGTAGCCATTGTAGCTGCTCTTTGTGATTTAAATTATGCTTGCTGGGATATTAATGCAATAGGCCATATGGGCAAATGTGTAATAGATATTAATAAATGCCATAATTACTGTATCTTTAATCTTTTGACCTGTATTGCTAACATAATCGCCTTTCTGTGGGCATCCTATTCTTGACATGTGCGAGCGGGTGTATCCTCCTCTCCTTCCTTTTGTCATCTGTATCTGGTCACTCTAATAAAATTAAATGTTTATTATGCATATTATTTTGGAACTTCTCTTTTGTTGTTTGTTCTTCGTTACATTTCGGTTTTGCGACAATGTTTCCAGTTATGTCCATTAACATCGCAGTATATCTTTATTAGACTCAATGATATAACTAAGGTAATGTTTCCTGTCATGAGGTGTTTTGAATTGATGCCATGTCTTTGCATGTTGCAGTCTGTTGACGCCTACCTTGGCAGCATAGTGTTTGGTTGTAATTGGCTTTATTTGTGATGTCACAGTAGTTGTTTTGCAAAGCTGGGGGTATTGTGAGTAAATAGTGCAGTGGATTAGTTCACAGTCCAGTGCTAATGCTTTCTTAATATTGCATGTAATATAACATGTATCATTTTGGGATAAAATATTGCATTATAAGGGGTGAAAAACTGTTTTTCAGCTTAATAAGGCTCATAGAATATAGTGAGTAATGACATATATACTGGGGCATTTAATGCCATTCAAAATGTTGTTATACATGCAATAGAAATGGTCACTAACTATTTCTTAGGAAAAAAGCTACCACTCCGTATGAAATTCTGTAAAATCAGTAGGCATATACATTTCTCTATCTCCCTGTAGGTGGCAGTCAAGGTTAAGTGAATTTTTCTGAACATTTCCCATCATTTTACATATGCATACAAAAGATCTTTGGATGTATATAATGTTTATTTGCTAACTAAGGTGAATGGATAAGCCAACTAAGCTACATTTAAACATCTTGCAATTATTTTGTTAAGACAATATGCCGGTAGCAATATTTTGTAAAACTCCAAAATATAAGAGAAATATTTAGATATGGCTTTACATTCATATACAATGGCTTAACATTTAAGATATACACTGTATGAGAAATGGATGTAAAATAGATAAAACTAACACAGAAATCGTAAGGCCTCCATAGCAAAATTTAGTTTGGGCGCATCCTTCTTTTGAAAGCATTTTAAAATGAACAGTGCCAAAAAAAAAAGATTACCTGATCTGCTATTTCTTGAAAAAATCTAAATAGGAAGCAATTAAAACATATTAAGTAGCCCAAAATGGTATAAATAAAAACTTCAAGTTATCCTGCAAAAAAAAAAAAACACATATTATTTTTTCTACAGAAAAATAGAAAAATTATAGCTCTCCAAATATGGTGATGTAAAACTTTTTTTTGTAAAAAGTATGTAAATGTAGCAAAATAAATAAACCCTGTATAAATCTGGCACCATTGTAATCGCACTGACCCAAAGAGTGAGGGTATGTGCACCGTTGTGGATTTGGCTGCGGATCCGCAGCGGATTGGCCACTGCGGATTCGTAGCAGTTTTCCATTCGGTTTACAGTACCATGTAAACCTATGGAAAACCAAATCCACAGTGCCCATTATTTTCCACAGCATGTCAAGTCTTCCACATCATTTTACACCTGCTCCTCAATTGGAATCCATGGTCTAAAACCACATGTAAAATCTGCACAAAAAACGCAGGAAATCGGCGGTAAATCTGCGGATTTTTCAAAAACGGTGCGGAAAAATCTGCACACGAATCCGCAGCGTGGGCACATAGCCTAAGCCTTCCAAAATCGAAATAAGGATCATTTCATCTTTGACCTGTGCTCCACTATGACCATATATATATATATATATATCTGTGTTTCTATCTAAACCACTAACAGAACACTCACTATAATGGGGCTGATGAAGTCACTCCGTCTGACATATGATGTTTTTTCATGCACAGTCGACCACAGATTTGTACACCACTGAAAAGAAGGACATAGTTGAACACAGAGTCCAGAATAACCCTGACTTATTATAGATTGTCTGGGGTTTATCTGGATCACTTATTTAACCCCATAACCCCAAAGCCTGTTTTTACCTTCCTGACCAGGCCAATTTTTACAACTCACTGTTACCTTGAGGTCATTACTCTGGAATGCTTCAATATATCCCACCGATTCAGAGATTATTTTCTCGTAACATATTGTACTTCATGAATGTGCTAAAAAAATTTGATATGACAATCGTTTATTTGTGAAAAAATTAGACATTTTCAGAAAACTTAGAAAATTTTGCAATTTTCAAACTTTTATTTTTTTTGCCCTTAAAGTCATGTCATACAAAATAGTTAATAAAGAGCATTTCACTCATGTCTACTTTACATCAGCTGACATGTCCCAGCTTTGAGAAGGGATCACCGCCGGAGCCCGCATGAAAGTGGGGGATACTGCCATCGGCGCAATAGTACGTCCGATGGCAGTAAGGGGTCAACAATTGTATCAGGAGAAAATGGACCCCAAAATTTGTTGTGCAATTTCTCCTGAGTTCACTGCTTTTCCTATATGTTGTCAAAAACTACTTTTGGGGCACAGTACAATGCTCTGAAGGGAAGTAGCACCATATTACAGTGCAGATTTTGCAGATGTTGTTTGAGGGTGCCATGTTACAATGGCAGAGGCCCTCATAAGTGGCCTCATTTTGAAACTAAACCTCAGTGAATTCATCTAGTGGTGCAGTGATTATATTAACACAACAAGTGTGACACACACTTTTATCCCATTGGACAGTGAAAAAACAAGAATTTACATTTTTACCACCAAGATTGTTTGTTAGCCCTAAGCTTTACATTTTCATACTGGGAAATGGGTAAAAATGGCACCAAAATGTATCCCACAATTTCTGATGAATGTAGAAATATATACATGTGGCTGTACAGTACTGGTTAGCCATCCATATGGAAAGACTCGGGGGGACAGATAGCTATTTGCCTCCTGGAGCACAGCTTTTCCTAAAATAGTTTGTGGATCTCATATAAAGAGCCCCTATGTGCTAGAAAAGCAGAATCCCCCCTCAAGTGACATCATTTTGGAAACTATAAACCTTTGGGAATTTACTGTAACTACTGATGAAATGACGATTTTGACTCCATGTGTGTTTTCCAGAAACAAGCAATAGTGGATGTTTCTACGTGAAAATTGCAAGTTGCCGTTATAGCGACCAGTGCGCCTTAGTGACCAGTGCATTGCAGTCGCCAGTACATTATGCCCAGCTCATGCTTCTGGAGACAGGCACCTGTAAGTTATGCGGGCTCTCATCACTACAGAAATGCCAAACATGTGGGCGCAAAATTTGGTTTAGGCACACTGGGGCTCAAAAGGTCGAGGGGGCATTTGGATGTGGGAGCAGATAACTTGCTGAATTTCTTTTGGGGAGCGAGAAGACATTTAACTTATCCTTAAGGTACCGTCACACTTAGCGACGCTGCAGCGATACCGACAACGATCCGGATCGCTGCAGCGTCGCTGTTTGGTCGCTGGAGAGCTGTCACACAGACCGCTCTCCAGCGACCAACGATGCCGGTAACCAGGGTAAACATCGGGTAACTAAGCGCAGGGCCGCGCTTAGTAACCCGATGTTTACCCTGGTTACCATCCTAAAAGTAAAAAAAAACAAACACTACATACTTACCTACAGCCGTCTGTCCTCCAGCGCTGTGCTCTGCACTCCTCCTGTACTGTCTGTGTGAGCACAGCGGCCAGAAAGCAGAGCGGTGACGTCACCGCTCTGCTTTCCGGCTGACCGAAGCTCACAGCCAGTACAGGAGGAGTGCAGAGCACAGCGCTGGAGGACAGACGGCTGTAGGTAAGTATGTAGTGTTTGTTTTTTTTTACTTTTAGGATGGTAACCAGGGTAAACATCGGGTTACTAAGCGCGGCCCTGCGCTTAGTTACCCGATGTTTACCCTGGTTACCAGTGAAGACATCGCTGAATCGGTGTCACACACGCCGATTCAGCGATGTCTACGGGGAGTCCAGCGACGAAATAAAGTTCTGGACTTTCTTCCCCGACCAGCGACAGCACAGCAGGGGCCTGATCGCTGCTGCCGGTCACACTGGACGATATCGCTAGCGAGGACGCTGCAACGTCACGGATCGCTAGCGATATCGTCTAGTGTGACGGTACCTTTAGCCTTTGTTCTACCAGTAAGGCAGAAGACTACTATAATTCAGTTACCAGATGACAGACCTGAGTGGGAACTTGCTTTTTTTGTGGATTGAGTTGAAGCTTTTATTGGGAACAATTTAACATTTGGGATCACATTTTTCCCGCGCTGACCACTTACTTTGTGCTTTCCATCTAAATCTCTGAGTGACGTGACAGATGAAACCCTTGAGGGATCCATTCACTATAATGAGGCAGCAGATTTACTCTGGACTCAGTCTGGCCTCTGGTCAGCGGTGACCTTTTCAGAAGTGCACAAAACTGTGCCCAACAGCACTTTTATGGATTCCTAAAAAGAAGGACAACATCCTATGGTGTATACAATACCTCCATCTGCTTCATTATAGGGAATCTTCTGCCAGCGGTTCTTTCTGAATTACGAATTTACACAGCGATGTAAGCGCTTAGCGCAGAGCGCAGGATAAATGTGCTCTGATCCTTACTGCAATCTTTGGGAGGCAGAATGAAAAAATGAACAGCAGGTGAAGAATTGGTTTTATTTATTTTTATGCTGTTCCTCGTATAATGTAATTAGGCGAATTTATTTCTCGGGTCGGTCCCATTACAGCAAAACCAGATTTATATCGGGTTCTAACGTTTGGCTGCTGTCACACACCAAAAGATAATTTTTATTGCGACAGCTAGTTTTTGCCTCACAATATTTAGACGGCTATAATTTTTCCATATTTCGGCCGACAGTTGTATTATGGCTTGTTTTTTGCGGGACGAGTTGACGTTTTTATCGGTACCATTTTTAGGCACATTACATTTTTTGATCACTTTCTCACTTTCTATTCCATTATTTGAGAGGCAGGATAAACAAAAACCAGAAATTCAGGAATTGCCTTTTGCGTTTTTTTAAATTTTGTTCTGCGTGTGGTAAAATTGATAAGGCATGTTTATTCTACGGTTCTGTATAATTACAGCAATACCCCATTTACATATTTTCTTATTTTTTTGGCGCTTTTAAACATTAAAAACTATTTTACAAAAAAATTATTATTTTTGCATGTCTTAATTCTGAGAGCAATAACCTTCTTAGTTTTCTGCTGATGGAGCTGTACTGCAGCTTGTTTTTTGCGGGACAAGATGATGTTTTCAGCCGTACCATTTTTATTTACATTTATCTTTTTGATTGCGTTTTATTGCACTTTTTGTTCGACAATATGATGATAAAGCATTGTTTTTTGCTTTTTGCTTTTTTTTTTCAGAGTTCGCCGATGGGGTTAACTAGTGAGACAGTTTTATAGAACGGGTTGTTGCGGAAACGGTGATACCACATATGTGCACTTTCATTGTTTTTTTTGTTTTTTTACATAAATAAATGTATATATTGAAAAACTATTTGTTGATTACTTGGGGATTTTTATATATATTTTGACACTTTTCAATATTTTTTTTTACTTTTTTTACATTGTCCCAGGATGGGATATCACTGTACAGTATCATATCACTGATCTGATACTCTTCAATGCTTCTGTACGGCAGAGCATCAGACCAGCATTTGACAGGCAGGGAAGGAGGCATCCCAGGTCCTGCTCTGAGCAGGCACTGACAGGCACTTCCATGAAGGACCCCAAATTGGCATGGAGCATGTTTTTTCTTAATTGAAAATCATGAATCATATCGCATGTTTGAATTTGTGTGAAACCACACATTTTAGAATTTGATCCTTCACAGAACGATCCACTCATTTCTACTTGATAGCACGATAATTCTTTACTTTAGATGCTGTAAATGAGGCTCTTTAAGTAATTTCTGTATAGTTGAGAATGCAAATTACTGCATTGAATTTTTTTACCACTAGATGGTGCTTTGAAATATTGAGCTTACACGTGCCTGCAGCTGGTGCTGTTACACCGTGTATTTACAGATGATAAATATCATTCAGTGTTTTTATGATGAATGTCCTGTAGAAAATAAGAAAAAATTCCATAAGGTTAAAAATTAAACATATTTGTATGTGCCATGAGTTCCCACTATGAATACACTAATTTTTTTTTGATGCTGTAAATTTTCTGCAACATTCCTACACTAATTAGAAATTTACATTTTATGCTACATTTTTTAGTAACTTTTTCTGCATTTTTATCTCTTTTTGGTTTGTCAAAATTTAAATATAACAGATTTGGAACTTCCTGTTCGCTGAGTCAGCTAACTTTGATAAAACTTTATTGATAAAGTCATTCACTTGTTTCTGCTGTGGAAATCCACTGAAGATGCATATGCATTTTTTTTCTGTGGATTTTCTGCATCTCTTTCAAATCTATGGGGGGAAATTTGCAAAAAAAATACATAATTACTGCAAGATAAATTGATATGTTGAGGATTTCCAAAACACCACAGCTCAATTATCCTTAATGTTATAAGGAAGCAAAATGGGCATGAGATATAAAATAAATCTCATCCATCTTGCTGGAACTGTGTTTTTTTATGTCAAAATTATGCAAAAAAAAAAAAACGCACCAAAAACTCGTCTTGGGTATTTAACCTAATATTCCAGATTATATTTCAAGCAAATCTATATATTGCTGACACTTCAAATAATATTTTAATTAAATATGCTAGTAGCAATTTATGTCTGCCATTCTTCCAGATGCCATTTTGATGACAGTGGTGTGCAGTGTTACGAATGGGGTCTTGTACATAAAAACAAAAGGATTCCTACTTACTAATGTGGCATCACAAAAGTAGGCACCAGTAAATTGCAAGAAAAAACAAAGTCAATGTTACCCTTAAACCGCCGCCATGATGGCAAATTAAGCATTACATGCCATCAATTTTAGTCCACTTACTATAGTGTACAGATATGCTGGAAGGAAGAAAATACCTTTCTATTCTGTTAGACCCCTGAGGCAGCCCACCCCATGTATTTATCTAAAATTCTCTAATGGCACATTTAAATAGATATATCCAGCAAAAAGCAAAGGTATGAAATATAACTTTTAATACAACTTTGAAATCACCTTGTTTAGGGATATAATAACATCAAATCATTACTGTCATCAATCCAAAAGTGTATTTTGGACTTTAAATCGAAGCCTTATAAATATAAAAACACAATGCCATAGCACAAGAACTAAGAATGATCTCACCAATGCGTCAGAATAACATCCCGAGTAGTCCCAATTGAAAATCCTCAGATGCTAGTGAGACAATGATTCCTTGTTTAAATCCCTAATCGGAGAATACCCTGATGAGCTTCCTCAAGAAGCTTTATTCTTCAGGGGAGATGATAAACACTGAGAACCCTGGTCACTGGTTTATCTGCAGCATAGATCCTAACAGTGGTGAAGAAATCCTATGGTCTATGTTAGGCCAGGGTCTGACTTGCGTGCGCAATGCGAGAAACTCACGCATGTCTCTCGCATCAATCGCCGGCACTCAGGACTGGAGCGTTCAGCTGCATGTATTTCTATGCAGCCGTACGCTCAGGTCCCGAGTGTCGGCGGCAGTGCCAGGTATTGATTTCTCGCATTGCACACGCAAGTGTGACCTCGGCCTTAGGCAGGGATTTGTTAAGCCAGGGCAGCGATCAGGAAGAAGCCGCCGGGGACCTGTCACTCCATTTAGTCTCAAGCGCAGCTCAGTACCCAGCGGCTTTTAAAGTACTGTATTTTTCGGACTATAAGACGCACCAGACCATAAGACGCACCCCGAATTTTGGGGTGGAAAATATCAGAAAAAAGATTTTTATGAGATGGGGGTCCATCTTATTGTCCAAATTTAAGGTCTCTTACCTGAGGGCCGGTGGTGGTACAACGGGGTCACAGAAAGTGGTGTCCCTTCCTCAGAAATCCGGCGGCGGCAGAAATGGGGCATTGCTGTTGTCCCGGGGTGCGATGCTGCAGGTCCGGTGTCGGCAGTGAGGCAGAGCACCGGAGCAGAGTCCCTTCCTCAGGATAACAGAGGCAGAAATGTGTTCACGCTGCTGTCTGGTGTCCACCCTGCTATCCAGAGTCCATTTTCCTATAGCCGAGTGTATCCGAGATATCAATCTGCACACCCGTGGCCTCTGGGGGGCCATTTTCCTGAATGCTCCAGAGGCTCATGGCTTCAGGAAGATGGCCGCAGGGAAACTGCTGATGCGCTCACCGTTGAAACCAGGCAGCAGCGTGGACAGCAGAGTGGACACCGAACAGCAGCATGGACACCGGGCCGCGGCATAGACACATTTCTGCACCTGCATCCTGAGGGAGGGACCCTGCTCAGGTGCATTCCGCACCACCCACCGCCACAGCATCATCACACTTCTGCCACCGCTGATTCTACTCCCGCAACCCCCCGGTAAGCCTGCATTCACACCATAACACACACCCATTTTCCTCCCAAATTTTTGGGAAAAAAGTGTGTCTTATAGTGCGGAAATCACAGCCCCCCCTGACGAAGCCCACGCGAAACGCGCGTAGGGGTGCACGTGCGGCCGACCAGACAGAGATGGGTAAGAAATAATCACGGAGTCTATGATATGATTCACGCATGCCATGGGAGGATATTGATAGTGTAGTATAGCACTATAGGTCACTATGACTCTGCTAAAACTCTTTATGGTTATCCCTTGTATGGGCATTTAAGGTATAAATGATACTTATAGCACGAGCACTTTATCAATGTATTGTTGTTTTCTTGCCCTGGTGTCCTGTCAGCCTGCACGTGGTGCTGCATCTGAGTCTTTCTTTAATGTAGCTTATGTCCTGTTTTTATGGTGTAATATACATTTTACAGTGCCATATATGTAATTGTTCATATAATAAATTTCTTGGATTTTATTATTCTTTGGTGGATTTTTTCACTCCAAATTTTCTTCTTGTTAAAAAACATTTCTGCACCTACATCCTGAGGGAGGGACCCTGCTCAGGTGCATTCCGTACCACCCACCGCCACAGCATCATCACACTTCTGCCACCGCTGATTCTACTGCCGCAACCCCCCGGTAAGCCTGCATTCACACCATAACATGCACCAATTTTCCTCCCAAATTTTTTGGGAAAAAAGTGTGTCTTATAGTGCGGAAAATACGATATATTTTTCTGCAACACAATGTTTCAGAGTCAAACATACCAGGCTGAGATCACACAGCCCATGCCAGGTACATGACACCAGCTGTCAGGTTCCCTTGAATAATCATTTTTTCAAAATCAGATACTTTAACTTCCAAATATATATTGCCTAATGTGTACTCTGGAAAACAGTTTTATTTCACAAACGTGGTTATTTACTGGTGCTACTGATTTTCGATAGAGAGCTGGAGTCCACAAATAGTGATAGATAGTGACTGTAGAGGGCTACTATACAAGAACTCTTACCACCTAGCTCACTATTAAGGTAGGTTCACCCAACCGTATTAAAAATCAGACAGAATTTCATCAGCAAAAGTAGGACGATTTTTCCCACTTGCCATCATTGTGAAGTATGTTCTTTTTACAGCAGAGGCTACTAATCATTTACAGGACCATTTACAGTTTATTATGTTATGGATTAGCAATATATCTGCAAAAATCATTTGCTTATACTGTGGTTCTGCATGGCGGGTGATTTTTTTTTCCTTGCTCCCAGAGTTGAAGAGGTGAGTCTCATCTGATTTCCGGAGGAAAATCTTGCATGTTGCTATTTTTGTTTTACAGGCCGATTCGGTCAGTGAAGAAAATCGCTCATCTGCCGTGCCCCATTGAATGACATTGGTTTGAATGCGATCCATTTTATTAAGAGATAGCAATCGGACAAAAAATTTGATTGTGTGTGTAACACCCCAGGGAACCGGTTGTTATAGTGATGTTGCCTTCCTTTCGGGGAGGGCGATATCATGCTTGGAGGCAAGGAGGATTTATTTTACCAGGTAACGCACCTACATACAACACATCCTGAATCCAGGCCAGAAGGGGGAGCTCTGAACCCGGATTCAAGGGAGCTTTTCCAGCTTTAAGTGTTCTGGTCTGGAGGAGGAGTTAGACAGTTGTTCCAGGGAGACCAAAGAGTCAGTTCAGTCTGGAGAGACAGTGGAAGAGAGAGGAAGGAGAGCTGACAGTGGGGCCGTGCAGCCACGTGTGAGCTGTAGCTCCAGGAAAGGAAGAGAACTTGAAGGGTTGCATGTCAGTGAGTGTCAGAGGAATGGAGCATAGGAGCAGGAAAGCGCTTAAAGGGGAACTGTGACTGGGCACCCTCAGAGCCAAAGCGAAGGAACCAGGCACCGGGAGCCTGAGGCTGTGTTGTACTCCAGGTCGCACGGCAGAACCGGAGGGCATAGGACTTTATGTAATTTGCTTGCACCCACACCTGAAGGTGCAGCAGTACACTAAAAGTCCGGGTCATGCTAGAGACCCTATAAAAAGGCTCACAATGCTCACCATATGGGTAACTGTCCCAGGACAGGAGAGAGAGGACTTTGTACAGAAGCTACAGGCAGCAAGGACCTCACATACGAGAGCGAGTAGGAAGGCTTACGGACCTCACCTGGGAGAGGGATCACCTTTGCCTCCAGGCCGGCCGGACCATATCATCACCTGTTCCTGGTACCCTGGACTGTGGCCTGCTACCATCAGTAAACAAGGTAAAGATGTTACAACTCTGTGTCCTCCGTTAAGTTGCCGGAATCCACCATCCCTGCCAATACCCACTGGGAGCCCTGGGGGCCCCGCTTCACATATGGGAAGCGTCACCATCTTTGTTGCAGTAACATCACCGCAGAGGACCCCTTTAAGCAGCGTCGGTCCCCTCTGACTGAGAACCACAAACTTTATCACAACTCCCTTAAAAGACCTTCCCCTTTTAATTGAGTGCTCAGGGCCACTGACCGGGTCGCACACACCCTGACATCCCCTTTAATTGTGACCGGACCCGTAGCCGAGTACCCCACAGCCCTGGCGGGCAATCCATGTGCATGACCCCTTAAGGGGCTTGCCCAGGATAGGAGCTCAAGTCTGCTGTCAGCTCTATGTGACTGCAGACTTTTGAATCTTCGCATCGTGAGCACAGTGCTGGCTCAGTTCTTGTACCCATACCTCACATGGGAGCATTGAGGGATTAATGTTGTAATAGATATTCAGTTTATACTTATAGTGAATGCTTATTGAATTGACACCCTCAAATTGCAATGGGATGATTCTCTCAAATAAGTTTTTCTTAATAATATTAGTATTGTGATTCTTATTATTTTGTGCATCAGTATAAATATTTAACATTTAATTTATATGTCTTGCTTTAGAACCTGGAATATCCCTCATGCATGAGCATTTGAATAGTTAACTCGACTGCCACAGCTGCCTGGTGCACAGATTCCACTTACAAGCCAGCGCACATAGTCGAAAATGTGATAAATCTGGTCTCATGTCTGAACTGAACATTTCAAGTAACAACATCCGGGGGACGGCAATCCTTTCTTTCAAGCCAAATCAATTGCAGAGCAAGAAAGGAATTAAAACATGGAATGACCACACAAGCCAGCATACTGTGAGTAGGAGGGAGGTCTGTGCTGTGCAGCAACTCCAGCTCTGTAATCAGCAGCAGACATCAGCAGGTGAGACTTAGTTATCCATATGTAGCCAGCTATTTGTATTTTATGTATGGATCCAGCAGAGCCTAATTTGTGCCCACCTCATTGCTGCAGAGTAGTAATGTATCAAATTAAGTTATTGTATTAGGAGTACCTGCAGTACTAAAGGAAATCAAAGGCAATCACATACTCAGGTCTGCTACATATCAAATGTGTCATTCTGCATATCTATATATTGAAATCTATATATCTATATTTAAAGAAATACAAGGAAATATATATATATGTATATATATGTATATATAAATGCATCTCTTGTTCTATATATAGATGTGGATATATGTAATATATACCATTTATATGTAGATAGATAGATAGATACAGCTGCTCATTGATACCTGATATTATCTATAATTTTACTTGAAGTTATATAATGTAGCAAGGCTGTGTGATTTATGATTTATCAGTCTGCGTCACGGAAACAGTTAACAGTTATGACTTTGCTACATCTGTGTTATATATGTCTTATCTCTATATGTTTTCCATTTAAACAATCATTTATAAGCGTTTCTGTCTTGTTCCATCTAAGTTTTCTATAAGTCACCACGCACTTTCTTCTTAAAGCCAAATATTGCTTTTCATGGTCCGGTCAGGGCTCGTCCATCCCTTTTGAATGCCTTGTTAATTGATGCATCTGTGGCTATTGGCTGGGGCTGCCCAGAGATTTGCATGAGCAGAGAGGGAGTGTCTGTGTCTTTAACACCAGGAACTAAATGACTGCAGTTTCATTGGGATTAAACTACCAAGGGAATGAAAGGATCACACAGCGCACAGGAATACTGAGCTGGCTTCTAAAGCCTTCGAACCTGGATATGGGGCAACAAGCCAGTCCAACCAGGACCAGCCCAAGCCGTGTACAGGTAGGTGATCTGACAGCACACATACTGTGCAACTAGTAGTTTTACCAATGTTTAGATAGCTAGCTCTGTGTAATTTCTAACCATGATGTGTGAATTGTGAAGGATGTTGTGTTATACTGGAATGAATGGCATTTACAAAGCAGTGATGACAGAAGAATAGTGAAAAAATGACATTAATTTTACATTTATTATAGACCTAAGTGATAAATGTTAGCTTTAATTACTGAAAATATTTACAAATGTATTTAAGTTATTATTATTATTATTATTATATTGTATCATGCATAATTAATAATAATAATACAGCAAACATGCTAGACAATATTATTATTATTATTATTATTAATATTATTATTATTATTATTTATCGTCATTGCGGGATCTGTATTTATAGACATGTGTCTCTCTTTTCAGCACTTTGTGTTCCTGTGTCTGATTGTTGCCTTGGCTGGACCCACAATTAGTTCAGCAAGTTACAGCACAGCTTCTGAATTGTTATACATGCTACAGGAAGGATTACCCAAGGGGATTCTCATTGGAAACATTGTGCGTGATCTGCAGCTGGTTCTGTTAACTGACCCCCCTCTTTCATTCAGCCTGGCATCTAAAGGGCTAAGTGGGAAGTATGTGAAGCTTGATAACAGCACAGGGGAGCTGTACACATCAGCAGAGGAGTTGGACAGAGAAGCTCTTTGCCCACAGAACCCTGGTGTCCAGGACTGCGTCCTCCTTCTTGATATAATCATTTTGCCCCAGGAATATTTTAGGCTCGTCAAAGTAAAGATTGCCATCATTGATGTGAATGATAACGCTCCTTCGTTTCCAGTAGTGCAGATTTATATTACTGTCCCAGAGAATGCTCCTGTTAACACCAGGCTGGCTATAGAGCATCCTGCTTATGACCCTGATGGAGGACTGAATGGGGTCCAGACCTACAGGTTAGTGGACTACTACGGTGTATTTACATTAGATGTGGAAGAGAATGAGAGTGGGGAAAGGACACCCTACCTAATAATAATGGGGACCTTGGACAGAGAGGTCAAGTCTGAGTACAAAACTATAATTATTGCTGAAGATGGCGGCAACCCACCCCTTGTAGGATCTGCTACACTTTCTATTCTCATTAGTGATGTCAATGACAATTGTCCACAGTTCAATGAATCTACTATTAATGTGACTATTCCTGGAAATTCAAGTGTTGGTATGAAAGTAACCAAGGTACAAGCTGTGGACATTGATCTAGGTAGCAATGCAATAATAACGTATGCCTTCAGCGAACGTGTTCCGCAGTCTTCAAAAGAACTTTTCTATTTGGATGAAAATACAGGAGTAATAAAACTTTTCAAAAAAGTAGACGGCAACACCATTCAACAACATAAATTAACTGTACTTGGCAATGGTCCAGGCTGCATCCCAGCTGTTATGAGCGTATTTATTTCCATTACTAAAGTGGCACTCCGACCACCCGAAGTTGTACCCCGCTATATTGCGAATGAAGAAAATGGAATTGTTTATTTAAAGGAGTTAGAACCTGTTAATTCTCCGATTGCATTTTTTACTATCAAAGATCCTGATGGCAAGAACAAGGTAAATTGTTATTTAGAAGGAGAAGGACCATTCCGACTTTCTGCATACAAAACCTATACAAATGAATATTTGCTTGAGACTGCAAATACTTTAGATTATGAAACAAAACGAATATATAATATTTCAGTGGTTGCACTTAGTATGGATGGATCTAAAGTTAGGAAACCGATACAAGTGTATATTCTTGATGAGAATGACAATGCCCCTATTTTCACACAGCCCACCGTGGAAGTTACAATTGAAGAAAACAACCAACCTAATGCTTTTTTAGCCAAGTTACATGCTATTGATTCTGACAGTGGTGAAAGAGGTCAAGTTTCCTACTTTTTGGGACCTGATGCACCTTCATATTTTCTTCTTGATAAGCAAACTGGAATTCTTACAGTTACAACTATGCTAGATCGTGAAGAAAAAGAGAAATACAGGTTCACTGTTAAAGCAAGAGATTCTGGCTACCCTCCAAGAGAATCCATAGCCACTGTTCATATTACAGTTCTAGACAAAAACGACAACAGCCCTCGTTTCATCAGCAAAGATTTCAGTTTTTTTGTTCCTGAGAACTTTCCGGGCTTTGGTGAAATTGGAGTAATTAGCGTCACAGATGCTGACTCTGGACAGAATGGCTGGATAGCCCTTTCTATAGTGAATGGAAGTGACATTTTTGTCATCGACACTGGCAAAGGACTCATGAGAGCAAAGGTATCACTGGATAGAGAACAACAGAGTTCTTATACTCTTTGGGTCGAAGCATCTGATGGAGGTGACCCCACTTTGTCTTCTACAGCTAAAATAACGATATTACTTCTGGATGTTAATGACAACCCCCCAATGGTCCTATTCCCACAGTCCAATATGTCATATCTTCTAGTCCTTCCTTCAACTCTGCCTGGTTCTCCTGTTACTGAAGTCTATGCTGTTGATAAGGACACAGGGATGAATGCAGTCATAGCATATAGTATTATAGGAAGAAGGGGGCCTAGACCTGAATCTTTTAGGATAGACTCCAAAACAGGAAACA
This sequence comes from Ranitomeya imitator, assembly GCF_032444005.1. Lineage (NCBI taxonomy): Eukaryota > Metazoa > Chordata > Amphibia > Anura > Dendrobatidae > Ranitomeya > Ranitomeya imitator. Next base: position 629,097,903 of record NC_091284.1, read on the forward strand.
TAACATTAGAGGAGGCCTTAATGAGGGATGACTATGGCTTATATAGATTATTAGTTAAAGTAACTGACCATGGTTATCCCGAACCACTTTTCTCCACAGTTATGGTCAATTTGTTTGTCAATGATACTGTAACCAATGAGAGCTACATTGAGAACTTGTTAAGGAAAGATCCTGATATCAACATAGAAGAGAAGGAACCACAAATAGCAATTGAACCTACTCATAAAAAGATTGAAGCAGATTCCTGTGTCCCTACACTCGTCACTCTGTCAATATTTTGTTTGGGATCTGTCATTCTTGTCACTCTGATGGCAATGTATATTTGCTTGAGAAAAGGAAAGAAGGATCATAGAATAAATGAAAACTTGGAAGTTCAAATCCCACTAAATGGCAAAATGGACTTCCATATACTTGATAAAAAGCCAATTGAGATTTCTAACATTTAAAACATTTTTTTTCCTGATCAATACCTGTTGGAGGATGGAAAATTACAAATAACACAATGTGTTTGGAAATGGTTATCATGAAGGTCCACTAATTTATACCATATAGTAATATATATGTAAATATCTCTTTACAGCTTTTTTACTTAAAGCAACAAAACTTGTAAAGTTTTTTTTTATACATATTGCATATAGCACTACTCTTTACTGAAGTCACATGTACAACTTACGTCTCTTACCTGCAAAACCAAATGCATCAAAGTTAGATGTTGGTTAGTTGATACCCAGCAGAGGGCCCAGAGCTATTGTGAAAAATAGCATATATTATATATTTTTAATGTTTTATTGTCATATACCATTTGCATAAAATAAATGTAACCTTTCTATATTTCTACTGAAATGCAAAAAAAAAAAAAGAGACAAATTTGATACACTGAATGTATGTTATCGTACCTCAAGCTGTAAGGGAGAGAGTTAAAAAGGGATTAACAAGAAGTGCAATTCATTTACAAGCAAAGATTCATTAGTATTACACATGATGCAAGGTATTATGTAACCATGACTGGTTGCATTTGTGAGGGGTTTCTTATTATTCGCTGTATTTAGTGTGTGTGTGAGGGATATATCATCCACAGTATTTGGACCTTTTTTTTATTATTATTTTGGACGATATATGCACTTGCTTGACAATCATAACACACAATGCTTGTCTCTGTGAGTTTTCACTTTTATATTAACAAAGGATTGCTTGGTTTATATGTCATTCTCAATGTCTAAAAGAGCCAGACTGGTCTCCCACTGTTTAGCTTTTCATCTGGCTTACTATATGTTTTAGGTTGGAGATGTAGCACAGTGATATATTCTTTATTTATGCATTCTCTTTAGCGGTATCTCTTATATTTTTGGCCTTGCGTGGATGGAATTAAAACATAACTTTTAAGTGTAGTGACAGATTTTCCACAGCAGCAGATTTAGCAATACCCTTTATGGCGTGGTATAATATTTATTTGCTAGGCATTATTAAGCATTACGATCCCTAGACTCATATTCCATCAATTTAATTTCTGATTATTGAGTTGTGTAGTTAACATATAACCAGCCTCAGTCTGCTTCTCAAGGCGTCAAATGTAAGCACTGAATGTCCATGTGATGTTTCATTGTATATAGCAAGCAAAATGCTAATGTTTTATTTGAAAAAAAAAAAATATAAGAAAAAAAATCTATTGATTTACAGCATCACGTCTGTTCTGTACCAAAACTGTTTATATGTCTTTAAATTAAAGTTATATTTTCCTAACATGTTATTTGTATGTATTTTTATATTAGAGTTAAGCCCTATATGAGTTTACTGTATATTTCATTGTCTATAAGGCCACGTGCACACATTTGGTCAGTATTTTCCACCAATGCAGTAGTGGTACTCGTGTTTCTATAAGGCCATGTACCCACCTTCAGTATTTTGTCGGTATTTTACCTCAGGATTTGCAAACCAAAACCGGGAGTGGGTGAAAAATCCCGAAGTGGTGCTCGTGTTTCTGTAAGGCCATGCACTCACCTTCAGTATTTTGTCGGTATTTTACCTCAGGATTTGCAAACCAAAACCAGGAGTGGGTGAAAAATCCCGAAGTGGTGCTCGTGTTTCTGTAAGGCCATGTACTCACCTTCAGAATTTTGTCGGTATTTTACCTCAGGATTTGCAAACCAAAACCAGGAGTGGGTGAAAAATCCACAAGTGGTGACGTGTTTCTATTAAACTTTTCCTCTGATTGTTCCACTCCTCATTTTGGGTTCCAAATATCGATGTAAAATACTGACCAAATACTGGATTTGTGACTGTAGCCCTACACTATTCCTCTGAGTGTTCCACTCCTGATTTTGGCTTACAAATACTGAGGTAAAATACTGATAAAATACTGAACATGTGAAGGTGGCCTAATAGTACAATGGTAACTCAGCAAGCAGTGATGGTGGAAACTTAATCTAACTTGTTTGACAAAAAACTGAAGTAAATTTTGTCCTTGCTACTAAAGAGTAAAAAAATGGCACCATGTATAGGCGCATGAGATCTATTTTATAAAGAAAAATGATGACATTGATAAAAAATGTTTTAAAAACTTTGCATTTCCAGGCAGACTTTTATTGTGCAGGCTTCATAAATTGGATGTCCCGTTTATGAAGCTTTTATAAATAAAGATGGGGCTTATTAATTAATATGTGAAACAGTGACCCAGTATTATGAACACGATGCACGGCTAGGGTTTTACTGCAAGAATGCACTGTGCATATCTTTATGGTGAGTCTATGACAATGCAAGTAGGGCACAGGCCTTTCCATAGCTGTTCTTTTTCCCTTTGCTGCTGAGTGGTCTCCCTTCACCATATATGCTATATATGCTGCATGTGTGGCTGCTGTACCATGGGTCATTGAAAGAGAATGGAGACGAGAAAATAAACGTGAAAACACAAAAGGTAAATTTGCTCACTGCATCCTTTATTGCACAAATGCATCCTTCATAATATGGTTTTTGCAGCAAGGACATGGAATATCTGTTGAAAGCAAATATACAGTAATGGAGACTCCATTTTGAATGTGGTCCTCATCTTTGTAAACCAGTGGCTCATCTCCAGTTTTGCTTTGGAAAATGTGGCAGATTTGCATGTGTTGAGGAAATATGGTACAAGACTTGATAAATATGGTATTCCTAAATTTGTGATATGTTTGTATTTAAAGGGAATCTGTCAGGCAATATATGCTGCCCAAACCACAGGCAACATGAATTGCGCAAGGTATATTATTCTCCGAATTGCTTTGGCGCTTCCTAGAGAATATATACTTTGAAGATCTAGCCGAGGACCAAAGACCTAGACTAGTCCTGCACTACCCATGGCCAGCTCTTTCAACTATTGCTGCAGGTGATTAATGGGTGTTTCTCTCTCACGTGTACATAGGAAGAAACGCTTCAATCATTTGCAGCAATGTTAGGAAGAGCCAGTGAGGAAATTAATATATCTGGCTGCAATCATGCAGTCTGGCTGCGATTCATGCTACTCACACTTTGGGCAGCACGAGTCAAGTACAGTAGACCTCAGGTCCTGCTTGAGTGTATACACATTGATGTACATAAAGTCTAAAGTCTTGTACACTATGTGTACAGGCCCGTAGGCTTTCTGTTCTTCTGCTTACTAACTTGAGTGATCGGTGGGTGTCTTGGGATCCAAACCACCATCCATCTACAGGGTGTTTTATAGAGCTGCATTATATAAAAAGTATATAAAAGTCGAGTTCCACTTAAAAGGTGCTTTTGACTACAGCATTTTTTCAGCCTTGTTTGAAATAAAAGAAACTAAGTCCAAGCATTGTTTCTTTTTTTTTATTGAGTGACCTTATTCAGATTTTTTTTTCTGCTTTTGTTTTTTAGTGTTTGCAGTTCTTTTTCTTTTTTTTTTCAAATGCAGCATGTTCTAGGTATGATTTTTTTTCAAGTATTTCTCAAAAGACTCTTGTAAGGGGTACAACATACTGAAATATTCAAATATAAAAAGGGCTTTTCATTTTGTCTTTATATTTCTTTAGTTTTGCTTTATTTCATTTGCATATACTTTGTATATTTAGGGGCTTTTAGGCTGTGTATCTTATCGATATACAAGTATGAATACACTCGCTCAATATAGGTTGGTGCTCAAAAGAATTTCAATATCACCAATATTAAAAGGTACTTCAGCACACATGAGAGTAAATCTAAGGCCGGGATCACACTAGCGTATGGCATCCGATGTGATATGCTAATGACCCTCGGCTCCTGCTCTGCTGTGAGCAAGAGCCAAGTGTCACGCTACTGTGCTCCGAGCCTCTCGCACAGAGAGTATCGGAGCACAGCTGCGGAGGAGGCGGAGTAAGTAATTTCTCCATCTCCTTCACTGCCAGCGTTGGCGTTATATTGCACTGCACTCGGATGATATCACTCGCACCCATAGACTTATATGGGTGTAATGTGAGCCAAGACTTGGCCGTTTTGGCATGTGAAAATAATCACAGATGTGATCTGCCCCATAAATTAACACTGGTCCGAGTGCTATGCAATGTTTTCTTGCATAGCACTCATCCGTATGAGCCACATGGTGGCTTAGTGGTTAGCAGTGCAGCCTTGCAGCGCTGGGGTCCTGGGTTCAAATCCCACCAAGGACAACATCTGCAAGGAGTTTGTCTGTTCTCCCCGGGGACAGCAATGATAATGTGTGCAAACTGTAAAGCACTGCAGAATATGTTAGCGCTATGTAAAAATAAAGATTATTATTATTATCGTATACTGCGCTAGTGTGACCTCGGCCTTAATTAAAGAATTTATTGCAATCTAATCCACAAAAAACAGAAATTGACAATGCTTTGGCCATATATGGCCTTTATGGAGGTATCTGAATAAAAAAAAACTTAACTGTGGTCTTAATAAGGTTCAGAAAACAATTGTATTAACAATATATGCTTATATAAGAGCTTTGCATGGAATGTATAATTAATGACATCAATGGTTATATTGAAGAAGGCTTAGAAAAATTATTTTCTCTGGATTACACATTTCTTTATTCCAAAATTTTGTCTAAGATACCCACATATGCACCCTAGTTGTACCTATGATCATTGATGTCAATAATTATTTACATGTACTATTAGGGTGCTTTCACATAGTGTCAATGCACATGTTCAGAGGCCCTTTCAGAGCTTGCATCTGAACCCTCAGTTAAACGGGATTCGGACGTATGAGCCAATAAGGCCATAGACTGTAATGGTTCCGGCAGAGAGAATGTGTGCTTCGCCGTGCATCATTTTCAGGAGTGTATGCCTACTGGAGGTAGACACTCAGACGTAGTACACTGCGTCAGAGTGTCAGCTTCCTAGAGGTACGAACAAATCCTTTCCTGGGGGTTTGTGCGGGACCAGTGAAAGTGACCCTAGATACAATGTGAAAGGATCCTTACTATTTATTTTCTTCTGCAGGGTATTTGCTATTTTTTTTATCCTATGCTTTGTTAATGGCCACAGTGTTAATGTGCACCTTCACATTACACTTATACAAACAGGTGTGTAAGCACATTTTTTCTTTGGAAATGTAAAAAGTCTACAAAAATATTACAAACAGTTACAGTTGAGCTCCTGCTTTATTAAACATTATTCACAAACACATGATCATGAAAGATTTATTATTTCTTAGTTGTCCTTTGTACTTGTAACCAAGATACCATTGATGGACACTTCTGCTACTTTCACCAGGCTTCAAACAAAAATAAACTTTAAGGCTGCCATCACACTAGCAGTATTTGGTCAGTATTTGACATCAGTATTTGTAAGCCAAAATCGGGAGTGGAACAATTAGGCTGGAATCACACTACAGCAGGATACGGCCGAGTCTCGCAGGTTAAAACCAAGCTCTGGCACCGGCACTCCGGAGCGGATCGTGCGGCTCCATGTATTGCTATGCGGCCGCCCGCTCCACTCTGGAGTGCCGGCGCCAAAGCTTGGTTTTAACCTGCGAGACTCGGCCGCATCTCGCTGTGTGTGATCCCGGCCTTAGAGGAAAAGTATAATAGAAACATATGCACCACTTCTGCATCTATCACCCACTCCTGGTTTTGGCTTGCAAATACTGATGTAAAATACTGACCAAATACTGCTAGTGTGACTGCAGCCTAAGGCTTGATTCTCAAATCCTTGTGAGTGTTACCATATAAATGAAAGAGACCAATTTTTTTCTCAGATGTCATTGTAATTGCATTCTGTTTGTATCAGTTTTTTTTTATAATTCCTTATTTTTCACTTAACCCCTTAGTAACAGAGCCAATTTGGTACTTAATGACCGAGCCAATTTTTACAATTCTGACCACTGTCATTTTATGAGTTCATAATTCTGGAATGCTTTAACGGATCCCACTGATTCTGAGACTGTTTTTTCATGACATATTGTACTTCATGTTAATGATAACATTTCTTCGATATTACTTGCGATTATTTATGAAAAAAACGGAAATATGGCAAAAAGTTTTAAAATTTTGAAATTTTCAAACTTTGAATTTGTATGCCCTTAAATCAGAGAGATATGTCACAAAAATAGTGAATAAATAACATTTCCCACATGTCTACTTTACATCAGCACAATTTTGGAACCAATTTTTTTTTTGTTAGGAAGTTATAAGGGTTAACATTTGACCAGCTATTTCTCATTTTTGCAACAAAATTTACAAAACTTTTTTTAGGGACCATCTAACATTTAAAGTCACTTTGAGAGGAGTACATGACAGAAAATACCCAAACTTGACACCATTCTAAAAACTACACCCCTCAAGGTGCTGAAAACCATATTCAAGAAGTTTATTAACACTTTATTTGCTTCACAGGAACTGAAACAATGTGGAAATAAAAATTAACATTTAACTTTTTTTTGCAAATATTTTATCTCAGAACCAATTTTTTTTTATTTTCACAAGTGTAAAAAGAGAAAATGAACCACAAAATTTGTTGTTCAATTTCTCCTGAATACGCCGATACCCCAAATGAGGGGGTAAACCACTGTTTGGGCGCACGGCAGGGCTTGGAAGAGAAGGAGCGCTATTTGACTTTTTCAGTGCAGAATTGGCTGGAATTGAGATCGGATGCCATGTCGCGTTTGGAGAGCCCCTGATGTGCCTAAACAGTAGAAACCCCCAACAAGTGACACCATTTTGGAAACTACACCCCTTAAGGAACTTATCTAGATGTGGGGTGAGCACTTTGAACCCCCAAGTGCTTCACAGAAGTTTATAACGTAGACCTGTGAAAATAAAAATCCTTTTTTTTCCTCAAAAATATTTTTTTTTACCTCACAATTTTTTATTTTCTCAAGGGTAACAGGAGAAATTGGACCATAAAATGTGTTGTCCAGTTTGTCCTGAGTACGCTGTTACCCCATATTTGGGGGGGGGACCACTGTTTGGGCACACATTGGGGCTCGGAAGGGAAGTAGTGACATTATAAAATGCAGACTTTGATGGAATGGTCTGTGGGCGTCATGTTGCAATTGCAGAGCTCCTAATGTACCTAAACAATAGAAACCCCCCACAAGTGACCCCATTTTGGAAACTAGACCCCCCAAAGAGCTTTTCTAGATGTGTGGTGAGCACTATGAACCCCCAACTGCTTCGCAGAAGTTTATAATGTAGAGCCATGAAAGTAAAAAAAAAATCATATTTTTTCCACAAAAATGATCTTTTCACCCCCAGACTTTTACTTTCACGAGGGTAACAGGAGAAAATGGACCCCAATATTTATAGTGCAGTTTATGCTGAGTACGTTTATGCCCCATATGTGGGGGGAACCACTGTTTGGGCACGCATCAGGGCTCGGAAGGGAAGTAGTGACGTTTTAAAATGCAGACTTTGATAGCATGGTCTGCGGGCATTATGTTGCGTTTGCAGAGCCCCTGATTTACCTAAACAGTAGAAATCCCCCAAAAGTGACCCCATTTTGGAAACTAGACCCCTCAGCGAACTTATCTAGATGTGTTGTGAGCACTTTGAATGCCCAAGTACTTCACAGAAGTTTAGAATGCAGTGTCGTGAAAATAATTTTTTTTTCACAAAAATGATTTTTTTAGCCCCCAATTTTTTCATTTCCCCAAGGGTAACAGGAGAAATTGGACCCCAAAATGTGTTGTCCAATGTGTTCTGAGTAAGCTGATACCCCATATGTGGGGGGACCACTGTTTGAGCACATATCAGGGCTCAGAAAGGAAGTAGTTTTAAAATGCAGACTTTGATGGAATGGTCTTCGGTAGGGTTGAGCGACCTTGACCTTTTTAGAGTCGAGCCATGTTTCGCGAAACCCGACTATCTTAGAAGTCGAGTCGAGTGGAATCGTCCGATTATTGCGAAAAGTCGGGTATCGCCCGAAACACGAAACCCAATGCAAGTCAATGGGGGAGCATAGTCGGCAGTGAGTGGAGGCCAGGAAAACACCTACACTGCCCATTTTAATGGCAAAAACATCCATTCTTGTTACAGAAGCTTGTCAATCGTAATTTACCTTATAATAATTGGAAGGCATTTGAAATTGGGGGTCATTTGGCTAAAGTTGTTGGGGGTAGGGCTGGTTCAAGTAATTAGTGGGCCCAGGAAATCTGGAACACGTCACGGCAGTGGAGCAGGGAGAGGTAAGTATTTCAACTTTGCAAGTGCTGAGATCCTGAGCAAGCAGGGGGGCCCACTCGTTGACATTGGCACTGGCACAGGGCCCCTCAAAGTACAGCGGTGTGTTTGCACGGCGGGGGCGCCTCCCACCGGCAGCAACACTTTTGCGTACTATGAGAGGCCCTGTGCCAGTGACGTCGCCAACTAGTATTCCTCCCCTCACCTTATGAAGGAACCTGCACTTTCATCTGCACCTTCCTCTTTGTCCCCGTGTAAGGTGGTATGGTATGCGGGAAGAGGAACCGCACTTTCAGCAGGGTCACAATCTTGCTGTGTAGCGTGCATGGGGAATTTTGCGTTATGGGTCAATGTACCAGCAGACTCATCTATCACTGGCTGGGCAATGGGCAGGATGAGGAGGAAACACAGATATAGGCCCAAAGAATAAAGTGGGCTAAATGCAGTTCAAAATTGGTAGCACAGGACTAACCAGGGGGCATTGCAGTGGAGGACAACTGGAATGAGAGGCTGACACAGAGAGTAGGCCCAAATCAGTAAGTAGTCGAAATGCAGTTCAAAATTGGCAACCGTAGTAAACAGGCGGCACAGCTTTGTTCAGTGGAGGAGAACAGCAAGGAGTGGCAGACACTGATAGTAGGCCCCAACCCAACTAGTAGGCCAAATGCAGTCTAACATTAAGAACTACTTAACGAGAGCCTGAAAATGGAATTTCAGGACAGGAAACCAGGAGAACAGCAAGGAGCGGCAGACACTGTTAGTAGGCCCCAAACCAACTAGTACGCCAAATGCAGTTGTTCCATTTAACCACTATTTAACAAGAGCCTGAAGATAGAAGCTCAGGAAAGGCAACCTGGAGAACACCTTGGAGTGGAACACACCGTCTCTACACCCCATACCCAATTTGTAGGCCTAATGCAGTGTAGTTTCCAACAACTACTAAACGAGAGCATTAAGATCGAAGCAATGGCGAGGAAACCTGGGGAACACCTTGGAGTGGAACACACCATCTCTCTACACCCCATACCCAATTTGTAGGCCTAATGCAGCGTAGTTTCCAACAACTACTAAACGAGAGCATTAAGATCGAAGCAATGGCGAGGAAACCTGGGGAACACCTTGGAGTGGAACACACCATCTCTCTACACCCCATACCCAATTTGTAGGCCTAATGCAGTGTAGTTTCCAACAACTACTAAACAAGAGCATTAAGATGGAAGCAATGGCGAGGAAACCTGGGGAACACCTTGGAGTGGAACACACCATCTCTCTACACCCCATACCCATTTTGTAGGCCTAATGCACTGTAGATTCCAACAACTACTAAACGAGAGCCTGAAGATAGAAGCTCAGGAAAGGCAACCTGGAGAACACCTTGGAGTGGAACACACCATCTCTCTACACCCCATACCCAATTTGTAGGCCCAATGCAGCTAGTTTCCAACAACTACTAAACGAGAGCATTAAGATCGAAGCAATGGCGAGGAAACCTGGGGAACACCTTGGAGTGGAACACACCATCTCTCTACACCCCATACCCATTTTGTAGGCCTAATGCAGTGTAGTTTCCAACAACTACTAAACGAGAGCCTGAAGATAGAAGCTCAGGAAAGGCAACCTGGAGAACACCTTGGAGTGGAACACACCATCTCTCTACACCCCATACCCAATTTGTAGGCCTAATGCAGTGTAGTTTTCTACAACTACTAAACGAGAGTCGGAAGACCGAAGCAATGTGGACGAAACCTGGGGAACACCTTGGAGTGGAACACACCATCTCTCTACACCCCATACCCAATTTGTAGGCCTAATGCAGTGTAGTTTCCAACAACTACTAAACGAGAGCCAGAAGATCGAAGCAATGGAGAGGAAACCTGGGGAACACCTTGGAGTGTAACACACCATCTCTCTACACCCCATACTGTTGTGAATTCTGTGGCTGAATTCACTCCTGTGGTCACAAGTGGTACTGCAGCTTCTGAGCTTCCTCCCTCAGGTGTTCTGGTGAGCTCGTTGGCTGCTTTGTTATTTAACTCCGCCTGATTCTGTCTTCCTTGCTCCTTGTCAATGTTCCAGTGTTGGATCTGAGCTTCTGGATCTTTCCTGTGGCCTGCTGCTCTGCTTAGATAAGTGCTTCTTTGCTTTAGTTGCTACTTTTTCTGTCCAGCTTGTCAATTCGTTTTGCTGGAAGCTCTGAGACGCAAAGGGTGTACCGCCGTGCCGTTAGTTCGGCACGGTGGGTCTTTTTGCCCCCTTTGCGTGGTTTTTTGCTTTAGGGTTTTTTGTAGACTGCAAAGTTCTCTTTGCTATCCTCGCTCTATCTAGAATATCGGGCCTCACTTTGCTGAATTTATTTCATCCCTACGTTTGTCTTTTCATCTTGCTAACAGTCATTATATGTGGGGGGCTGCCTTTTCCTTTGGGGTATTTCTCTGAGGCAAGTCAGGCTTGTTTTTCTATCTTCAGGCTAGTCAGCTCCTCAGGCTGTGCCGAGTTGCATAGGTATTGTCAGGCGCAATCCACAGCTGCCTTTGGTTGTGTTTAGGATAGGTTCAGGTATTGCGGTCTACAGAGATTCCACGTCTCAGAGCTCGTTCTATTGTTTTTGGGTTATTGTCAGATCACTGTATGTGCTCTGATTGCTGGCACACTGTGTCACTGGATTGCCTTCATAACAGTACAAGGAGCCTACCTAATGATTCCCAATAGAGGGAAAAAAGAAGTTCTGACATCATTTTTTTTTCTCAGCTCTGTGTTCAGTCTTTTTTTTTCCCCTAGACATTTGGGTGTTTCAGGACACAGGTGTGGACATGGATATTCAGGGTCTGTGCTCTTCAATGGATAATCTCGTTACAAATGTACAAAGGATTCAAGATACTATTGATCAGAAATCTATGTTAGAACCAAGAATTCCTATTCCTGATTTGTTTTTTGGTGATAGAACTAAGTTTCTTAATTTCAAAAATAATTGTATGCTATTTCTGGCCTTGAAACCTCATTCTTCTGGTAATCCTATTCAACAGGTTTTGATTATTATTTCTTTTTTGCGCGGCGACCCTCAGGACTGGGCATTTTCTCTTGCGCCAGGAGACCCTGCATTGAGTAATGTCAATGCGTTTTTCCTGGCGCTCGGATTACTTTACGATGAGCCTAATTCAGTGGATCAGGCTGAGAAAAATTTGCTGGCTTTGTGCCAGGGTCAGGATGATATAGAAGTATATTGTCAGAAATTTAGGAAGTGGTCAGTACTCACTCTGTGGAATGAATCTGCGCTGGCAGCTTTGTTCAGAAAGGGTCTCTCTGAGGCTCTTAAGGATGTCATGGTGGGTTTTCCTATGCCTGCTGGTTTGAATGAGTCTATGTCTTTGGCCATTCAGATCGGTCGACGCTTGCGCGAGCGTAAATCTGTGCACCATTTGGCGGTATTGTCTAAGGTTAAACCTGAGCCTATGCAGTGCGATAGGACTATGACCAGAGTTGAACGGCAAGAACACAGACGTGGTGATTCCACTCATGCTATTTCTGATTGTCCTAAGCGCACTAAGCGGCTCGATAGGTCTGCCGTCATTGGTACTGTACAATCCAAATTCCTTCTGTCCATTACCTTGATATGCTCTTTGTCATCGTATTCTGTCATGGCGTTTGTGGATTCAGGCGCTACACTGAATCTGATGGATTTGGATTATGCTAAACGTTGTGGGTTTTTCTTGGAGCCTTTGCGGTGTCCTATTCCGTTGAGAGGAATTGATGCTACACCTTTGGCCAAGAATAAACCTCAGTACTGGACCCAGCTGACCATGTGCATGGCTCCTGCACATCAGGAAGTTATTCGCTTTCTGGTGCTATATAATCTGCATGATGTGGTCGTGTTGGGGTTGCCATGGCTGCAAACCCATAATCCAGTATTGGATTGGAATTCCATGTCGGTATCCAGCTGGGGTTGTCAGGGGGTACATGGTGATGTTCCATTTTTGTCTATTTCGTCATCCACTCCTTCTGAGGTCCCAGAGTTCTTGTCTGATTATCAGGATGTATTTGAAGAGCCCAAGTCCGATGCCCTACCTCCGCATAGGGATTGTGATTGTGCTATCAATTTGATTCCTGGTAATAAATTCCCTAAAGGTCGATTATTTAATTTATCCGTGCCTGAACACGCCGCTATGCGCAGTTATGTGAAGGAATCCCTGGAGAAGGGACATATTCGCCCATCGTCATCACCACTGGGAGCAGGGTTCTTTTTTGTAGCCAAGAAGGATGGTTCGCTGAGACCGTGTATTGATTACCGCCTTCTTAATAAGATCACTGTTAAATTTCAGTATCCCTTGCCATTGTTATCTGACTTGTTTGCTCGGATTAAGGGGGCTAGTTGGTTCACTAAGATAGATCTTCGTGGTGCGTATAATCTGGTGAGAATCAGGCAAGGAGATGAATGGAAAACTGCATTTAATACGCCCGAGGGTCATTTTGAGTATCTAGTGATGCCGTTCGGACTTGCCAATGCTCCATCTGTGTTTCAGTCTTTTATGCATGACATCTTCCGTGAGTATCTGGATAAATTCCTGATTGTTTACTTGGATGACATTTTGATCTTCTCAGATGATTGGGACTCTCATGTGAAGCAGGTCAGAATGGTTTTCCAGGTCCTGCGTGCTAATTCCTTGTTTGTGAAGGGATCAAAATGTCTCTTCGGCGTGCAGAAAGTTTCATTTTTGGGGTTCATCTTTTCCCCTTCTACTATCGAGATGGATCCGGTTAAGGTCCAAGCCATCCAGGATTGGACTCAGCCGACATCTCTGAAAAGTCTGCAAAAATTCCTGGGCTTTGCTAATTTTTATCGTCGCTTCATCTGTAATTTTTCTAGCATTGCCAAACCATTGACCGATTTGACCAAGAAGGGTGCTGATTTGGTCAATTGGTCTTCTGCTGCTGTGGAAGCTTTTCAGGAGTTGAAGCGTCGTTTTTGTTCTGCCCCTGTGTTGTGTCAACCAGATGTTTCTCTTCCGTTCCAGGTCGAGGTTGATGCTTCTGAGATTGGAGCAGGGGCGGTTTTGTCACAGAGAGGTTCTGGTTGCTCAGTGTTGAAACCATGTGCTTTCTTTTCCAGGAAGTTTTCGGCTGCTGAGCGTAATTATGATGTGGGCAACCGAGAGTTGCTGGCCATGAAGTGGGCATTCGAGGAATGGCGTCATTGGCTTGAAGGAGCTAAGCATCGCGTGGTGGTATTGACTGATCATAAGAACCTTACTTATCTCGAGTCTGCCAAGCGCTTGAATCCTAGACAGGCCCGTTGGTCGTTATTTTTTGCCCGCTTCGATTTTGTGATTTCGTACCTTCCGGGCTCAAAAAATGTGAAGGCGGATGCTCTGTCTAGGAGTTTTGTGCCCGACTCTCCGGGTTCATCTGAGCCGGCGAGTATCCTCAAGGAAGGAGTCATTGTGTCTGCCATCTCCCCTGATTTGCGGCGAGTGTTGCAGAAATTTCAGGCGAATAAACCTGATCGTTGTCCGGCGGAGAAACTGTTCGTCCCTGATAGGTGGACTAGTAAAGTTATCTCTGAACTTCATTGTTCGGTGTTGGCTGGTCATCCTGGAATCTTTGGTACCAGAGAGTTAGTGGCTAGATCCTTCTGGTGGCCATCTCTGTCGCGGGATGTACGTGCTTTTGTGCAGTCCTGTGGGATTTGTGCTAGGGCTAAGCCCTGCTGTTCACGTGCCAGTGGGTTGCTTTTGCCCTTGCCGGTCCCAAAGAGGCCTTGGACACATATTTCGATGGATTTCATTTCTGACCTTCCCGTTTCTCAAAAGATGTCAGTCATTTGGGTGGTCTGTGATCGCTTTTCTAAAATGGTCCATCTGGTGCCCTTGGTTAAATTGCCTTCCTCCTCTGATTTGGTGCCTTTGTTCTTCCAGCATGTGGTTCATTTGCATGGCATTCCTGAGAATATTGTTTCTGACAGAGGTTCCCAGTTTGTTTCAAGGTTTTGGCGAGCCTTTTGTGGTAGGATGGGCATTGACCTATCCTTTTCCTCGGCTTTCCATCCTCAGACTAATGGCCAGACCGAACGAACCAATCAGACCTTGGAAACATATCTGAGATGTTTTGTTTCTGCAGACCAGGATGATTGGGTGTCCTTTTTGCCATTGGCTGAGTTCGCCCTTAATAATCGGGCCAGCTCGGCTACCTTGGTCTCTCCATTTTTCTGCAATTCTGGGTTCCATCCTCGTTTCTCTTCAGGACAGGTTGAGTCTTCGGACTGTCCTGGTGTGGATTCTGTGGTGGACAGGTTGCAGCAGATCTGGACTCAAGTAGTGGACAATTTGACCTTGTCCCAGGAGAAGGCTCAACTCAAAGGGTGTACCGCCGTGCCGTTAGTTCGGCACGGTGGGTCTTTTTGCCCCCTTTGCGTGGTTTTTTGCTTTAGGGTTTTTTGTAGACTGCAAAGTTCTCTTTGCTATCCTCGCTCTATCTAGAATATCGGGCCTCACTTTGCTGAATCTATTTCATCCCTACGTTTGTCTTTTCATCTTGCTAACAGTCATTATATGTGGGGGGCTGCCTTTTCCTTTGGGGTATTTCTCTGAGGCAAGTCAGGCTTGTTTTTCTATCTTCAGGCTAGTCAGCTCCTCAGGCTGTGCCGAGTTGCATAGGTATTGTCAGGCGCAATCCACAGCTGCCTTTAGTTGTGTTTAGGATAGGTTCAGGTATTGCGGTGTACAGAGATTCCACGTCTCAGAGCTCGTTCTATTGTTTTTGGGTTATTGTCAGATCACTGTATGTGCTCTGATTGCTGGCACACTGTGTCACTGGATTGCCTTCATAACACCATACCCAATTTGTAGGCCTAATGCAGCGTAGTTTCCAACAACTACTAAACGAGAGCCTGAAGATAGAAGCTCAGGAAAGGCAACCTGGAGAACACCTTGGAGTGGAACACACCATCTCTCTACACCCCATACCCAATTTGTAGGCCTAATGCAGTGTAGTTTTCTACAACTACTAAACGAGAGTCGGAAGACCGAAGCAATGTGGACGAAACCTGGGGCACACCTTGGGGCGGCAGACACCGTTAGTAGGCCCTACCAAAGTTGTACCCCAAATGCAGTTTTAAAATTCCTAGAGGCTGAAAACAAGACTATTGACGCTAAGCTTTTTTCAAAGGAACACAGCTGAATTGAGTGGCGCAGACAGACACAGGTAGTAGGCCTTAAACCAAAAATTGTGGCTCACTGCAGCTTAAAAAAGGTTACAGGGGTACACAGGCAGCATTGCTCTGGGCAGTGGAGGACAATTTCAATAGTGGATCGCAGACAGACTTTGTACGCCTACTATTAAAAAAAGGATGCTCTATGCAATAAAAAATAGGTTCCAGGGGTACACGGGCAGCAG
Source organism: Ranitomeya imitator (assembly GCF_032444005.1). NCBI lineage: Eukaryota > Metazoa > Chordata > Amphibia > Anura > Dendrobatidae > Ranitomeya > Ranitomeya imitator. The sequence goes on from NC_091284.1 coordinate 629,113,903, forward strand.
TGGTCTGGTCAGTGTAGGAGTAGTAGAAAGAAGGGACCGCAGACAGGCTTCGAAGGCCTAACATAACAAAATAGGGCTGTTGGCAATTTAAAATTGGTTCCAGGGGTACACGGGCAGCAATGGACTGGTCAGTGTAGTAGTAGTAGAAAGAAGGGACCACAGAGAGGCTTCGAAGGCCTAACATAACAAAATAGGGCTGTTGGCTATTTAAAATTGGTTCCAGGGGTACACGGGCAGCAGTAGAACGGTCAGTGGAGGCCTAGTGGAAGGAGGGACCACAGACAGGCTTCGAAGGCCTAACATAAAAAAAATTGGGCTGGCTGTAGGCAATTTAAAATTGGTTCCAGGGGTAGACGGGCAGCAGTGGTCTGGTCAGCGGAGGCCGATTGTAATGAGTGTCTGCCAGTTAGTAGTCCAAAACAATAAATAAATGTGAATGTCTCGCATTAAAACAAAACGAAAACACTAAAGGGTGCAATCATTAGGTTCAGGGGTGGGATCCTCTGCGTAGTTTCAGACCTACTAATTTAGCGCAAAGTATTTACTGTGGTAAATAGAGGACACTGCCCCTGACTATGTTAAGTACCATCATACATGTCAACACAATGGTATTGTCAGTGACAGGAATGGAAGGATGTCAGCGCATAGACTAAACATTGGTGGAAGTGTGAGAGATAACTGTGGAAGTGGTAGAGCAATGTTTGACCTGGGGTTGGGTGAACTCTCTTGTGGCCGGCGGTACAGGCCCAGGGCCCCTCATGTTACAACAGTGTGTCTGACGTTGGGTGCGCACCACCACCGCCAGAGACACTTTATTGTACTATGAGGGACCCAGTGGCAGTGCCGTCGACCAAAAGCGGGCACACCCACCTCTTCTGACAAACAGCACTCTCACGGGTGCTTGCGCCAAGTCGCGATACCACGGCCCCGTGTGGGGAGTTTGGTCATTTAGGGAGGTGTAAACATGTCGTATGCTGGACAATCAGCTGCAGCAAATTAGACATTCGAAAAGTAATTCACAGTAGTCCACAGGCAAGAGCTTTTCGTAGGAAAGCTAGGTGTCTGCCGGGCAAGGTGGGGCAAAAGAATTCGAAATCCAGTTGTGGTTCATTTTAATGAATGTTAGATCATCAACATTTTGGGTAGCCAGACGAGTCCTTTTTTCGGTTAATATTGAACCTGCAGCACTGAATACTCTTTTTGATAGGACACTAGCTGCCGGGCAAGCAAGCTCCTGCAATGCATATTCTGCCAATTCTGGCCAGGTGTCTAATTTTGATACCCAGTAATCAAATGGGAATGACGGTTGAGGGAGAACATCGATAAGGGATGAAAAATAGTTAGTAACCATACTGGACAAATGTTGTCTCCTGTCACTTTCAATTGATGCAGCAGTACCTGTCCTGTCTGCGGTCATAGCAAAATCACTCCACAACCTGGTCAGAAAACCCCTCTGTCCAACTCCACTTCTGATGTGTGCACCCCTAACACTCCTGGTCTGCTGCCCCCTGGAGCTCGTGTGAGAACGATCACGGGCGCTGTGTGCTGGGAATGCCTGAAGCAAACGGTCAACAAGAGTTGATTGTTTGGTTGCTAATATTAGTTCCAAGTTCTCATGTGGCATAATATTTTGCAATTTGCCTTTATAGCGAGGATCAAGGAGGCAGGCCAACCAGTAATCATCATCGTTCATCATTTCAGTAATGCGTGTGTCCCTTTTGAGGATACGTAAGGCATAATCCGCCATGTGGGCCAAAGTTCCAGTTGTCAAATCTGCGGTTGTGATTGGTTGAGGGGCAGTTTCAGGCAAATCTACGTCACTTGTGTCCCTCAAAAAACCAGAACCCGGCCTTGCCACGCAACCAATTTCCAGTGCCCCCGGGAAAGCTTCCTCATTAAAAATATACTCATCCCCATCATCCTCCTCGTCCTCCACCTCCTCTTCGCCCGCTACCTCGTCCTGTACACTGCCCTGACCAGACAATGGCTGACTGTCATCAAGGCTTTCATCTTCCTCTGGTGCAGACGCCTGATCCTTTATGTGCGTCAAACTTTGCATCAGCAGACACATTAGGGGGATGCTCATGCTTATTATGGCGTTGTCTGCACTAACCAGCCGTGTGCATTCCTCAAAACACTGAAGGACTTGACACATGTCTTGTATCTTCGACCACTGCACACCTGACAACTCCATGTCTGCCATCCTACTGCCTGCCCGTGTATGTGTATCCTCCCACAAAAACATAACAGCCCGCCTCTGTTGGCACAGTCTCTGAAGCATGTGCAGTGTTGAGTTCCACCTTGTTGCAACGTCTATGATTAGGCGATGCTGGGGAAGGTTCAAAGACCGCTGATAGGTCTGCATACGGCTGGAGTGTACAGGCGAACGTCGGATATGTGAGCAAAGTCCACGCACTTTGAGGAGCAGGTCGGAGAACCCAGGATAAGTTTTCAATAAGCACTGCACCACCAGGTTTAAGGTGTGAGCCAGGCAAGGAATGTGTTTCAGTTGAGAAAGGGAGATGGCAGCCATGAAATTCCTTCCGTTATCACTCACTACCTTGCCTGCCTCAAGATCTACTGTGCCCAGCCACGACTGCGTTTCTTGTTGCAAGAACTCGGACAGAAGGTGAGGAGGTGGTGATGGCGAACTCAGTCGAGGGGTTCAAGAGAGGCCTGGATGTCTTCCTGGAGCAGAACAATATTGTATCATACAATTATTAGGTTCTGTAGAAGGACGTAGATCTGGGGATTTATTATGATGGAATATAGGCTGAACTGGATGGACAAATGTCTTTTTTCGGCCTTACTAACTATGTTACTATGTTACTATGTAGAACTTCCGCGGTGTGTCTGTTGTCGCCCAAACACTTCATAGCCAATACAGCCTGCTGACGCTTGCCAGTAGCTGGCCCATAATGGGACAACTGGTGTGCAACAGTGTCAGCTGCCGATGGAGTGGTTGGCCGACTGCGGTCTGTGGAAGAGCTGTCGCTTCTGCAGGAGGACGAGGAGGAGGAGGAGGGGGTGCGAACGCCTACAGCCAACTGTTTCCTAGACCGTGGGCTAGGCACAACTGTCCCGAAATTGATGTCCCCTGTGGACCCTGCATCCACCACATTCACCCAGTGTGCCGTGATGGACACGTAATGTCCCTGGCCATGCCTACTGGTCCATGCATCTGTAGTCAGGTGCACCTTTGTACTCACAGATTGCCTGAGTGCATGGACGATGCGCTGTTTAACATGCTGGTGCAGGGCTGGGATGGCTTTTCTGGAAAAAAAGTGTCGACTGGGTAGCTCGTAGAATGGTTCAGCGTACTCCATCAGGGCTTTGAAAGCTTCACTTTCAACTAACCGGTAGGGCATCATCTCTAACGAGATTAGTCTATTAGCTATGTGGGCATTAAAACCCTGTGTACGCGGATGCGAGGATAAGTACTTCCTTTTTCTAACCAGAGTCTCATGTAGGGTGAGCTGGACTGGAGAGCTGGAGATCGTGGAACTTGCGGGTGTGCCGGTGGACATGGCAGACTGAGAGACGGTTGGAGACGGTATTGTTTCCGCCGGTGCCCTAGATGCAATATTTCCTCCTACAAAACTGGTGATTCCCTGACCCTGACTGCTTTTGGCTGGCAAAGAAACCTGCACAGATACTGCCGGTGGTGCGGAAAATAGTGGCCTTACAGTGACGGAAGGGATGTTGCGTTGCTGACTAGCTTCATTGGCCGAGGGTGCTACAACCTTAAGGGACGTTTGGTAGTTAGTCCAGGCTAGAAAATGCATGGTGGTTAAATGTCTATGCATGCAACTTGTATTGAGACTTTTCAGATTCTGACCTCTGCTTAAGCTAGTTGAACATTTTTGACAGATGACTTTGCGCTGATCAATTGGATGTTGTTTAAAAAAATGCCAGACTGCACTCTTCCTAGCATCGGATCCCTTTTCAGGGATTGCAGACTGAGCTTTAACCGGATGGCCACGCTGTCCTCCAACAGGTTTTGGCTTTGACACGCGTTTTGGGCCAGATACGGGCCCGGCAGATGGAACCTGTTGCGATGTTGATGCCTGCTGCGGCCCCTCCTCCACCTCTGCTTCTGAACTACTGCCGCCTGCACCCTGTTCCCCCAATGGCTGCCAATCGGGGTCAACAACTGGGTCATCTATTACCTCCTCTTCTAGCTCGTGTGCAACTTCGTCTGTGTCACCGTGTCGGTCGGTGGTATAGCGTTCGTGACGGGGCAACATAGTCTCATCAGGGTCTGATTGTGGATCAGTACCCTGAGAGGGCAATGTTATTGTCTGAGTCAAAGGACCAACATAGTAGTCAGGCTGTGGCTGTGCATCAGTGCACTCCATGTCAGAATCTACTTGTAATGGGCATGGCCTGTTAACTGTTTCACTTTCTAAGCCAGGGACGGTATGTGTAAAGAGCTCCATGGAGTAACCCGTTGTGTCGCCTGCTGCATCCTTCTCTCTTGTTGTTGTTTTTGCTGAAGAGGACAAGGAAGCGACTTGTCCCTGACCGTGAACATCCACAAGCGACGCGCTGCTTTTACATTTACCAGTTTCAGAAGAGGAGGCAAAAGAGCTAGAGGCTGAGTTTGCAAGGTAAGCCAAAACTTGCTGTTGCTGCTCCGGCTTTAAAAGCGGTTTTCCTACTCCCAGAAAAGAGAGCGTTCGAGGCCTTGTGTAGCCAGACGACGAACCTGGCTCCACAGCTCCAGACTTAGGTGGAATATTTTTTTTCCCACGACCACCTGATGCTCCACTACCACTACCATCATTACCAGCTGACAATGAACGCCCACGGCCATGACCTCTTGCACCAGACTTCCTCATTGTTTTAAAAACTTAACCAAAGTAACTTTATTTGTTGCTGTCAAACAACTTACACGGTGACCTATAACTTCAGTATGATTTCAATATCCCTTTACAGGTTGGTGAGACCACAAGGAAAATCAGGCACAATGTTACACACTCTGTTTTCTGTGGCACCAAATCACAGAGATGCCACACACGCAGGACTGTCACACAAGCAGAAAGGGCAATATTAATCTCCCACTGTTTTATTTATTTATTTTTTTTCAGGGAGACTTTAGAAACAAAATAAAATAAAATGATTTTTTCAAGGACAATTTAGAAACCAAATAAAAAAAAAAAAGGCTTTCTATGCCCCACTGAGTGATGTAGTGATTTTTTCAGGTAGATTTTAGAACCCAAATCAAGCAAAAAAAATCAATAGGCTTTCTATGGCCCACTGAGTGAGAGATGGCACACACAGGAGTCAGGAGTGGCACACAAGCCCTGAGGCCAATATTTATCTCCCACTGATTGATGTAGTGATTTTTTCAGGTAGATTTTAGAACCCAAATCAAGCAAAAAAATAAATAGGCTTTCTATGGCCCACTGAGTGAGAGATGGCACACACAGGAGTCAGGAGTGGCACACAAGCCCTAAAGCCAATATTTTTCTCCCACTGATTGATGTAGTGATTTTTTCAGGTAGATTTTAGAACCCAAATCAAGCAAAAAAATAAATAGGCTTTCTATGGCCCACTGAGTGAGAGATGGCACACACAGGAGTCAGGAGTGGCACACAAGCCCTGAGGCCAATATTTTTCTCCCACTGATTGATGTAGTGATTTTTTCAGGTAGATTTTAGAACCCAAATCAAGCAAAAAAATAAATAGGCTTTCTATGGCTCACTGAGTGAGAGATGGCACACACAGGGATGGCACTCTAGCAGAAATGCCAATCTTAATCTCCCACAAAAAAAAAAAAAAAAAAAAAACAGGGACTGTCCTACAATTACTATCTCCCTGCAGTAATCTCAGCCAGGTATGGCAGGCAGCAATAAGGAGTGGACTGATGCACAAATTAAATAAAAAGTCTGGACAAACAAACAAGATAGCTGTGCAGAACAACAGGATTTGTGCTTTGAAAAAAGCAGTTGGTTTGCACAGCGGCGTACACACAGCAATGCAGCTATCAGGGAGCCTTCTAGGGCAGCCCAATGAGCTACAGCGCTGAGAAAAAAAAATGTAGCTTCCACTGTCCCTGCACACCGAAGGTGGTGTTGGACAGTGGAAATCGCTACAGCACAAGCGGTTTGGTGGTTAATGGACCCTGCCTAACACTATCCCTGCTTCTGACGAAGCGGCAGCAACCTCTCCCTAAGCTCAGATCAGCAGCAGTAAGATGGCGGTCGGCGGGAACACCCCTTTATAGCCCCTGTGACGCCGCAGACAGCAAGCCAATCACTGCAATGCCCTTCTCTAAGATGGTGGGGACCAGGACCTATGTCATCACGCTGCCCACACTCTGCGTTCACCTTCATTGGCTGAGAAATGGCGCTTTTCGCGTCATTGAAACGCGACTTTGGCGCGAAAGTCGCGTACCGCATGGCCGACCACGCACAGGGGTCGGATCGGGTTTCATGAAACCCGACTTTGCCAAAAGTCGGCGACTTTTGAAAATTAATGACCCGTTTCGCTCAACCCTAGTCTTCGGGTGTCATATGGCATTTTCAGAGCCCCTGATGTACCTAAATAGTAGAAACCCCCCAAGTGACCATATTTTGAAAACTAGACCCCCCAAGGAACTTATCTAGATATGTGGTGAGTAGTGTTGAGCGATACCGTCCGATACTTGAAAGTATCGGTATCGGATAGTATCGGCCGATACCCGAAAAATATCGGATATCGCCGATACCGATATCCGATACCAATACAAGTCAATGGGACATCAAGTATCGGAAGGTATTCTCATGGTTCCCAGGGTCTGAAGGAGAGGAAACTCTCCTTCAGGCCCTGGGATCCATAGGGATGTGTAAAATAAAGAATTAAAATAAAAAATATTGATATATTTACCTCTCCGGCGGCCCCTGAACTCAGCGCGGGTAATCGGCAGGCTTTGTTGTTCAAAATCAGCGCTTTTAGGACCTGAGAATCACGTCCCGGCTTCTGATTGGTCGCGGGCCGCCCATGTGACCGCCACGCGACCAATCACAAGCCGCGACGTCACCGCAAGCTATTAACGCGCTCATTTTTAAAAATGAGCGCGGTAATGACTTTCAAAGACGTAGCGGCTTGTGATTGGTCGCGGCCACTCACAAGCCGCTACGTCTTTGAAAGTCATTACCGCGCTCATTTTTAAAAATGAGCGCGTTAATAGCTTGCGGTGACGTCGCGGCTTGTGATTGGTCGCGTGGCCGCGACCAATCACAAGCCGCTACGTCTTTGAAAGTCATTACCGCGCTCATTTTTAAAAATGAGCGCGTTAATAGCTTGCGGTGACGTCGCGGCTTGTGATTGGTCGCGTGGCCGCGACCAATCACAAGCCGCTACGTCTTTGAAAGTCATTACCGCGCTCATTTTTAAAAATGAGCGCGTTAATAGCTTGCGGTGACGTCGCGGCTTGTGATTGGTCGCGTGGCCGCGACCAATCACAAGCCGCTACGTCTTTGAAAGCCATTAACGCGCTCATTTTTAAAAATGAGCGCGTTAATAGCTTGCGGTGACGTCGCGGCTTGTGATTGGTCGCGTGGCGGTCACATGGGCGGCCCGCGACCAATCAGAAGCCGGGACGTGATTCTCAGGTCCTAAAAGCGCTGATTTTGAACAACGAAGCCTGCCGGTTACCCGCGCTGAGTCCAGGGGCCGCCGGAGAGGTAAATATATCAATATTTTTTATTTTAATTCTTTATTTTACACATCTCTATGTATCCGATACCGATACCCGATACCACAAAAGTATCGGATCTCGGTATCGGAATTCCGATACCGCAAGTATCGGCCGATACCCGATACTTGCGGTATCGGAATGCTCAACACTAGGGGTGAGCATTTTGAATGCCCAAGTGCTTCATAGAAGTTTGACAGAGCCATGAAAATAAAAAATCATTTTTTTTCCCACAAAAATGATTTTTAGCCCACATTTTTTAATTTTTGCAAGGGTAACAGGAGAAACTGGACCCCAAAAGTTGTTGTCCAATCAGTTCTGAGTACGCTATACCCCATATGTGGGAGTAAACTACTGTGTGGGCGCATGGCTGAGCACAGAAGGGAGGGAGCACCATTTGACATTTTGAGCGCAAAATTGGCTGTCGCATTTGGAGACCTCCTGATGTACCTAAACAGTGGAAACCCCCAATTCTATCTCCAACCGTAACCCCAACACACCCCTAATGCTAATCCCAATCCATAACCCTAATCAAAACCCTAACCCCAAAACACCCCTAACCCTAATCCCAGCCCTAACCATAACCCTAATAACAGCTCTAATGCCAAAACACCCCTAACCCTAATCCCAACCCTAACCCTAATCAAATCCCTAAGCCCAAAACACCCGTAAGCATAATCTCAACCTTCACCTCAAACCTAACCCTAACCCAACACTAACCTTAATTCTAATCCCAAACATAACTCTAATGCCAAACCTAACCCTAATACCAGCCCTAACCCTAATCCAAATCCCTAATCCCAACCTTAATCCCAACTCTAACCCTAATCCTAACTTTAGCCACAACCCTAACCTTAACTGTAGCCCCAACCCTAACCTTAACTTTAGCCCCAACCCTAACCCTAATTGTAGCCCCAACCCTATCCCTAACTGTAACCCCATCCCTAACTCTTGCCCCAACCCTAACTGTAGCCATAACCCTAACTTTAGCCCCAACCCTAACCCTAACTTTAGCCCCAACCCTATCTTTAACCCTAACCCTATCCCTTACCTTACCATAACCCTAGCCCTAACCCTAGTTGAAAAATAGAAATACATAATTTTTTATTTTATTATTTTTTTCCTAACTAAGACGGTGATAAAGGGGGTTATTTACTATTTTTTAATTTTCATCACTGTGATAGGATCTCACAGTGACCAAAATAAAACAAGAGGAAGAATCTTCCTCTGCCAGCCGGCACATCATGGCGGGCGCACAGCGCATTTTCTTCCCGGAGGAAGAAGCCGGTGGCCAGGAGGGGAGGCAGGAGGACCCAGAGACACCGGTAAGTATAACAGGGACCCCCAAATCCCCCTATTTCTCTGTCCTCTGATGTGCAATCACATCGGAGGACAGAGAAATTAAATGGAAAATCGCGTTTTTTTTAATCGTGCGGACGCAGGTAAACGTTATTTACCACAATCGCAACCCGGGGGTCGGTAAAGACCAACCCAAATCGTGTTCTCTGGTATCTCGGCTACACATGGCAACCGAGACCCCAGAGAAAATCTGACTCTGGGGGGCGCTATACACTTTTACCACAGTGACGTTAATTAACGGCGCTGTGGTTTAAGTACCCTTAACTGCCACCGTTAAAAGGTGCATCGGCGGTCGTTAAGGGGTTAAGCAGGTAGACTGAACTTTGTTTCATCTATTGACTCTTAATAATGTGTTACTTAAAATGGATGAAATTTGGATGGATCTCTGAAGTTCAAAGTATATCCTACTAGTTTCATCTGTGCCTCACAGACACAGACTTTAACTCTTATGTCATTGAAATTTTTCATTATTGCGCTTTAATTTTTTCATCCCTTTCTTGCAAGAGCCATAACTTTTTTATATTTCCATCCCCATTGCTGTATGGAGCTCGTTTTTTTGTTGGATGAGTTGTACTTTTGAGTGACAACATTAATTTTATCATGTGCAACTCCACAATAGTTTCTTGTTTTATTTTTTTTTTAATGCCATTTTCATTATATTGTAAAACTGGCCTAGCAATTTAAATTGTCAGGTCAGTACAAGAATGAAGATACTAAACATGTTTAGTTTTTTTTTTATTTAAGTATTGAAAAAGTTCCAAAATTTGAAAGAATTGTTTTTATACTTATGTCGCCATTTTCGAGACCCATAACGTTTCCATTTTTCGGGATCCGTGGCTGTGTGATGGCTTATTTTTGTCTCCTGAGCTGACATTTTTACTGATACTACTGGGACACAATGTTTTGATCGCATTTTAAAGTAATGCTGCCTTGACTAAAGAAACATAATTCTGGAGTTTTGAAAGTTCGAGGTTCGCACCAAACATGGGTATTTCACTGTATATCCGGTTTCTTGTTTGGATTCGCCAGACTAACATAATTTGTTGAAAGGCTGCAGCAGAGACAATCAATAAGCTTTTAGACTGTGGGCACTTCCTGAGCCATCCAGCCATGTCAAGTATTAACATGGCTGTGAATTGCCAGCGCAGCACATGATCATTATGCTCTCGTTAGTGTAGGGGTAGGACGCATCTCGAGTGAGGGACAGATTCTGACTGTGCACTATGCAAACATGCACTGTGCTGAGTGTACTGTGCAACCCCTATATGTGCTATTTTTGTGGTAAAAGCCATTGTTTGAACTCTGCAAACTCGTCTATGAGAGTACTGTGTTAATAGCCGCTGTGTGTACTCTGCACCCTCCCACCTGTGGGAGAACATTCCTTTAAGTCGATGTGTGCACTCTGCACCCTACAACCAGGTGCTGTGTTCATCTCTAATGTCCTGAATATACACAGAAAGTCCCATATGCCTGACAATCTTTCATCATGGGAGGGAAAAGCGTTGAGGCTGAAATCATGTTTCTATGATTACTTTCAGATAAGTCTATCAATATTTTTTTTAATTCTTTTGCTGATCTACCGTACTTTGGGCATGGTGCAATAATTGATTACTTTGGCCATACTACTTCTGGCTTTTTCCCTGTTGGGGTACCTTATCTGGGCTATGGTTATGGTTTAATGATATATTATTGGGGATCAGAACCAAGCGTTAAAAGGATATGAATGGAGTCTCATGACCTTTTAATCACAGGTTGTTTTTTTTTATTAATTTCTGAGGAGCGAATTTCTGAGTAATTCCAACAAGGGACATTCCAAGACAACTGCCCAATTTCTTACCTCATTAGTATCCCTGTGTTTAGGCACTCCTTGGAGGGAAAGATTTAAGGGCTAGTAAGGGAGAATCCTTTTTGAGCGGGGCTGCCACTTGCACTTTACCTAGGGTTCTAACCGCCGCAGCAAGGAAGGGACTCCTTTAATAGGGATTCCTGAGGGTGAGTTATAGTTAATATATTTTGATTATCCTATGACCTTCTTTAACCCCTTGACCCCTGGAGATTTTTTTGATTTTGCGTTTCCGTTTTTTGCTCCCCTTCTCAGAGCCATAACTTTTTAAATTTTCCATCAATATGGCAATGCAAGGGTTTGCTTATTACGGGACGAATTGTATTTTTTAACGACACCATTGGTTTTACCATGTCGTGTAATATAAAACAGGAAAAAAATTCTAAGTGCGGTGAAATTGCAAAAAAGTGCAATCCTACACTTGTTTTTTGTTTGGCATTTTAACTAGGTTTACTAAATGCTAAAACTGACCTGTCATTATATTTTTCCAGGTCATTACTGTCTCATAGACACCAAACATGTCTAGGTTCTTTTTTTATCTAAGTGGTGAAAAAAAATTCCAAATTTTGTTTTAAAAAAAATGTGCCATTTTGCGATACCAGTAGAGTCTCCATTTTTTGTGATGTCAGGTTAGGGCTTATTCTTTGCATGCCGAGCTGGCGCTTTTAATGATATCATTTTGGTGCAGATACGATCTTTTAATCGCCTGTCATTGCATTTTAGTGCAAAAAAAGTATTTCTGGCGTTTTGACTTTTTTCCTCACTATGCCATTTAGCAATCAGGTTAATCCTTTTTTTATTGATAGATTGGGTGATTCTGAATGTGGCGATACCAAATATGTGTATGTTTGTTTTTTTATTGTTTTATTTTGAATAGGGTGAAATTGGGGTGATTTAAGCGCTTACATATTTTTTGTTTTTGGAATATTTTTAAAACATTGTTTTGGAACATTTGGCTAGAAGCTGCCATAGCCCGATCAGCTCTGCTACATAAAGGCGATGATCAGATCGCCTCTATATAGCAGAATTACCTGCTATGAGCACGGACCACTGGGTGGCACTCACAGCAGACCTTCGGTTGTCATGCCAACACATCGGTGACCCGTGATCACGTGACAGGGTCACAGGTGTGCGTATTTTCGGCGCGATAGGCGGAAGCACTTGTTAAATGCCGCAATCATAATTTTACAGTGGTATTTAACTAATTAATAGCCGTGGGTGGATCGCGATTCCACCTGCAGCTATTGTGGGCACATGTCGCGGGAAAGATGTGGGATCACCGCCAGAGCCCACATCAAAGGAAGGGAGTCCGATATCAGCATACTATTATGCCCTATGTCAGAAAGCGGTTAAAAATAAGAAAGTAAACAAGAATATCTTTTTGGTGAATATATTAATATTAGTGTGTTCTTTGGATCTCTTAGTACATTCCTTTTGTGGTTGATATTTGAATTTTGGCTTCTGTTATATAAGGTTCCATCACAGTCCCCTATCATGTTGGACTGCTCATTCAGGCCCGAATATATATCAATGGTCTGACTGCAGGTGTTTTGTTGTAGTAATAGGTTGTGTTATTGGGTACGTTACTACAAGTTAAGTAGGGACTTCTAGGGTTACCACGGTGAGCCACCATTGAGCGCGGGCGCCAATTTGCATTCGATGAACTCATCCGAGCTGCTGGAAGTATTGAGACGTACAGTCATGGCCAAAAGTATTGACACCCTTGCAATTCTGTCAGATAATACTCATTTTCTTCCTGAAAATGATTGCAAACACAAATTGTTTGGTATTATTATCTTCATTTAATTTGTCTTAAATGAAAAAAACAAAAAGAATTGTCCTAAACCCAAATTGGATATAATTCCATACCAAACATAAAAAAGGGGGTGGACAAAAGTATTTGCACTGTTCAAAAAATAATGTGATGCTTCTCTAATTTGTGTAATTAATAGCACCTGTAACTTACCTGTGGCACCTAACAGGTGTTGGCAATAACTAAATCACACTTGCAGCCAGTTGACATGGATTAAAGTTGACTCAACCTCTGTCCTGTGTCCTTGTGTGTACCACATTGAGCATGGAGAAAAGAAAGAAGACCAAAGAACTGTCTGAGGACTTGAGAAACCAAATTGTGAGGAAGCATGAGCAATCTCAAGACTACAAGTCTATCTCCAAAGACCTAAATGTTCCTGTGTCTACCGTGCACAGTGTCATCAAGAAGTTTAAAGCCTCTGGCACTGTGGCTAACCTCCCTAGATGTGGTCGGAAAAGAAAAATTGACAAGAGATTTCAACGCAAGATTGTGCAGATGTTGGATAAAGAACCTCGACTAACATCTAAACAAGTTCAAGCTGCCCTGCAGTCCGAGGGTACAAGAGTGTCAACCCATACTATCCGTCGGCGTCTGAATGAAAAGGAACTGTATGGTAGGAGACCCAGGAAGACCCCACTTCTTACCCCGAGACATAAAAAAGCCAGGCTGGAGTTTGCCAAAACTTACCTGAAAAAGCCTAAAACGTTTTGGAAGAATGTTCTCTGGTCAGATGAGACAAAAGTAGAGCTTTTTGGGCAAAGGCATCAACATAGAGTTTACAGGAGAAAAAAAGAGGCATTCAAAGAAAAGAACACGGTCCCTACAGTAAAACATGGCGGAGGTTCCCTGATGTTTTGGGGTTGCTTTGCTGCCTCTGGCACTGGACTGCTTGACCGTGTGCATGGCATTATGAAGTCTGAATACTACCAACAAATTTTGCAGCATAATGTAGGGCCCAGTGTAAGAAAGCTGGGTCTCCCTCAGAGGTCATGGGTCTTCCAGCAGGACAATGACCCAAAACACACTTCAGAAAGCACTAGAAAATGGTTTGAGAGAAAGCACTGGAGACTTCTAAGGTGGCCAGCAATGAGTCCAGACCTGAATCCCATAGAACACCTGTTGAGAGATCTAAAGATGGCAGTTTGGAGAAGGCACCCTTCAAATATCAGGGACCTGGAGCAGTTTGCCAATGAAGAATGGTCTAAAATTCCAGCAGAGCATTGTAAGAAACTCATTGATGGTTGATGGTTGATGGTTATTTTGGCTAAAGGTTGTGCAACCAAGTATTAGGCTGAGGGTGCCAATACTTTTGTCTGGCCCATTTTTGGAGTTTTGTGTGAAATGATCAATGTTTTGCCTTTTGCTTCATTCTCTTTTGTGTTTTTTCATTTAAGACAAATTAAATGAAGATAATAATACCAAATAATTTGTGTTTGCAATCATTTTCAGGAAGAAACTGAGTATTACCAGACAGAATTGCAGGGGTGTCAATACTTTTGGCCATGACTGTATATTCCAGTAAAGGTAAAATAATCTACGCATTCCAAAGTACAGAGTTACTTCTCTTTCAGGAAAGACCACTTCAAAACACTTAGAATAAACCACCTATTTTACCTTTACTGGAATATACGTCTCAATACTTCCAGCAGCGTGGAAACCGTCCACTGATCCCTTATATTTCTTGATCTCAGAGTAAGCCTTTGACAGGAGGCTTCCTTGCAGACAGTAAGAGCTTTTGCATGTACGAGCACCTTAGTAAATAAGTTCAACACTAGCCATGCACTGAGAGATGGTAAAGCCTGTCACAAGGTGAAGCATACTGCATGCCTAGAGATAGGAGTGATATACTGAATATCATTCCCTTGTGAGTATTATGTGTTTTGAAATAATTGGTCTATTTCTGTAGTATAATAATTAAATAAAAGTTATGTTTTATTAGGGGCTGTAAGATGGCCGCAGCACAGGTCCTTTTGGGGGGAGATATGTATCATCAAGGTTGGTATCTTAGTTGATGTAAGCCCAGGAAAACAGGCTCCAGCACGTATAGTGCTGAGAGAATTAATAATTCATATTATGGCCGGGTTTTACGAGCAGTCAAAGAGATGGGTGGCACTGACTGCTCACATATGTCACCCCTGGGGCATGGTATAGCAAATAAAATGGAGACCAGTTTTCTTATTCAATGTCTGTGACTGGAGCTCTGGAGATATTCAGTGTATTTTTTAAAGAATTCTGAACTGAGTGATCTCGCAATGCTGTATGAACTATTTACTTTGTTTTATCACTATATGCAGGAAAGGCTGTCTTTTTGATTACTTGTGCTGAGCAGTTTATAAACTCTTAAATAAACCATCCTGGACATTTAAAGGAAACTTCTTCCCAAGCCTACCTCAACAACAACCAAGTGAGTAGAAACCCTACAGATCTTTAATAAGGGATCTTTAGTTGCCTTAGGAAAATTGTGTGTAATTATAAATAATTTTCTGCTGACCCCTTTAAAAATATTCTTCTAGTAAATGTGTGCAGTTGGCACCTGAGAATCATGGTCACCCAGTTTCCACCTCACCCCTTTGCAAATTAGCCAAGCAGTCTGAGCCTCAAGTCATGCAACAATCTCTTTTGCTTTTTGATGACTCTGCTTGCGGGGGTTCAGTTGTCCATCCACCCACCCCTGCTCCAGAAGTGGAAGGGAATAAGTGGACTGATGCCCAACCATATGTTAGGTTGGATGATGAGTAAGTGGGATGGCTAGTGCACACCGTCAGTGGATCACCACAGTACTTGTCAGATGATCACACAGCTCAGTTGCCAACTGCAACATCTTTATGCAGTGTGCAGATTGACAAGGAGGGCAGTGTTAAAGAGTCGGTGGAAGATGATGAGGTCCTAGACCCCAGATGGAGCGGAAGCCGTCCTACTGATGTGTACAGTTCAAAGGAAAAGAAGATTGCCACAATGCCACTACAGCACAGTAAAAGAGGAAGAATGGTGCAAAGACACAGCGGGTAGCCCCTAGCCAGTGCACCTGCTGCTAATTCCCACCATGCTGCTGCTATAAGCACACCAAAGACAGCTCAAAAAAGCTTCCTGGAGTTACATTCCTTTAGTGAATGTGCTGCCGATAAATGACTGGTGGTTTGCACCCTGTGCCGTCAGACTCTGAAGCAAGGCATAAATGTTCTGAACCTGAGCACTACCTGTATGACGAGGCATCTCAATTCCAAGCACGAGATACAGTGGTGCACACAACTTATGAACAATGATAGATCTGAGCCTCCTCCTACTCACTTTTCTGCAGTCTCAAGGTCTTCCTCCTGCTCATGATCAACAGGACCACCTGTCTTCCTACATTTAGAGGATAGATATTTTCAAAATAAAGGCCACAAATGATAAGCTCATCCACAGAACAGTCAATATTCAACCAAAGAAAAAAGTGGACCCTAGAGCAATCTTTTAGAAATGTATATATACATTTTTATTCAAAATTCGGACGACAATATTTTAATCATAAAAATGAGTACATATAAAAACAGACAGGGTATAATGACATCATAGTGCCACGTCCGCAACACAGTATTGAAAATTAGCAGTCAAGGGAATGATAATATGGATATGCACGTATAGTTCCAAAGGAAAACCAGCGTGCTGATTATGCTGGAGAGACATATAATAATGCCCGTTGGGTATTCCTATTTACAAGTTGATAACAAAGACCCTGGGTATAAATACCAGGATCAGAGAAGTAATACACGGAATAATGGTGGAAACCAACGTACATATATTAAAGCTAAGTATATAAAACATATACCAAAGGAGCTATACTTAGGCAAAAGTGCATAAATGACATGCAATAAATAACATCAAAGATAATAAGGGGAAAGAAATGCCCATGGTAAACAAACCTGGATGCAGACGTGGAAAAACGGACCCCAAAGCACGTTTCGCAGTGTTGCTTCCTCGGGGGGCCCCATACTCGTTTTTATGATTAAAATATTGTCGTCAGAATTTTGAATAAAAATTTATATATATATTTCTTAAAGATTGCTCTAAGGTCCACTTTTTTTCTTTGGTTGAATTTAGAGGATACAACAACATCACCACCACCACCACAAGTGTTATCAAGCATCTCCACACCATCCCAAAGAAGTGTTCAGCTTTCCATCTCCCAAATCCTTGAGGTAAAGGGAAGATATTAACTTAGCCACCCACAAGCCATGGTCCTGAATGGCAACATTTCAAAATTACTGGACTTTGAAATGCTACAATTCCGGCTGGTGGGCTTAGACAGATTTAAAAAAAAATGATGTTGGTGGCTGTCACACAGTACATTGTTACCAGCCACCACTACTTTTCCTGGAGAGCCATCCCTGCCCTGCACATGTTGCTGACCAAATCAAGTGTGCACTGTGCAGCGCCATCAGTGGCAAGGTCCACATAACAATTGATACGTTTACCAGAAAGCACGGCCAGGGACATTATATTTCCCTAACTGCCCACTGTGCAAGTGTAGTGGAGTTCGGGTCAGAAGCAAAAGGCATTCTACCTCATGTTCTACCACCATCTAGTCTTGTTGGACATTTACGTGTACAGATTCCCTCCTCCTTCTACTCTTCTTTCTTCACCACCTCCTATCCTCATTCAGTCATAGGAATACTTGCACCTCCAGCTTGATTACAACCAGGGGAATAAACAGCAGGCTGTTCTTAAACTCCTCTGTTTGGGGAACAAATCTCACAACGTGCAGGTGGAGCGCCCCCAGACGCAGGGCCGTGGGTTACTCTGTACTGGTCCTCTCTGTCTCAGTTCTAGGGTTGTCACGGTGGCTGGACCCGGTCCGCGACCCTGCTAAGGGGCGTCCAGTAAAAGGGATGATGAAAGTCGGCTAAAGTTTTGTGACGCCACCTGTGGTATTCGGACAGGTCGTCCGACGCTGCTTGGGGTCCACTGGGGTGATATGATGGCAGCTAGATGGTATACCTTCCCACAGGTGAAGTATGTCCCCAAGGCTTCCCAGTAATGTAGGTGGCGATGGTGTGAGGTGCAGTCAATAACGAGGACACAGGGTTGCAGTCTCTTTACCTTTTACTGAAGGCTTCGGGATCCTCTATCCAGAGCACTGTCAACTGGGCTGTCTGAGACCGGCCGGTCCGAAGGCACATCCAGAGTTCCCTTTGCAGGTGGAAATCGTTGCCTACCATTAGCGCCTGTGTGTTGTAGTTCTTCCCTGCTGAGCATTCGGGATAGTCCTCACAACTTCTGTTCTCGTTCTTTCTCTTTCTCTCTCTCTCCGTCCCCCAAGTTTATCTGGATAGGGCGCACCCGTTTGATGGGAAGGCTCAGAGCTATTCTGGGACCCTAGAGACGCCCCTCTCCACGCTTGCCCCCTATGTCTGCTTAGGTGATATATGGTAGACAGCCAACCTATAATTAACTGTCCCGCGGTATTTGAAGTAAGGCATAAAGTCAGTTACTTCCTCGGTGTTCCGGTCACCGGCTACGTGCCTCAGTAGGATGTTGCCGCTCTCGAGGCACAACTCCCACTGGCTCTCCTCTGTGCTTTGATCTCGTTTCTCACTTTCCACAATATCCTTCTCTTCTTGTCCTTTCTTAGGATACCGCCGCAAGGTAGTGCAGGCGCGGTTCTGTTGCTTTCTATTCGTTCTGCTAGGCCCCTGTCAGGAACCCACCCCTGACAGGTCCTCCCTGGACTCTCCCAGGCTGTGTTCTGTTCTAACTTCCTATCCGACCCCTAGTTTTACCAGTGTGAGGAGTGGCCTAATACATAGTGCCTTTTGCTCCCCTTAGTGGTCAGAGTGTGAAGTGTAATGTGTGCTTGTGATACCTGGTCAGGTGAACTCCTTTAGTGCAATCAAACATAACATCACCCTCCTTAGCAGCAGAGCGACATTACTGCAACGACCAGCTCTCTGGGGCGCTGCACAGGAGTTGTGAACTGGGATCAAACGGCAGCCAGATGAGTGGTAACTGCCTGTAAACCCGGAGAGTTAACAGGAGAATTATCATAGCAGCTGTGGGCCTAGCTGATTTGACACAAATCATTTGCCTGGAGCATATGCTAAACATGATGGTGCAAAGCTTCCAAAAAAAACTATCCACACATGGTGGAACTGCTGCTGAAAGTGCAGGCACTGTGTACACAATTTTGGTGTTCTCATCCTGCTGCTACTCACCTGTCTGGGCTGCAGCATCAGTTCTGACTTCCCGCTCACCAGCTGATATGCGACATACCAACAAGGTGGAACTCCACCTTGCATATGTTGGAGAGACTGTGCAAATAGCTGCAGGTAATAGTAGAATTTCAGCTGCAGCACGCATGGATGAACAACACTGCAGAACAACACTACTTTACCACCAATGAGTGGGTCTCCATGTAGTGCCATTTTGTGCTGCTTTGAATATTCCAGCAACATGACCAGCACTTGATGATGCCATCCTCAGAATTATTATACCACTTACAGTATATCAATATACATAAACCCAGACTCATATTGTAAAGTGTTCAGAAACCATGTCCTGAGCACTGCCAAATCCTGCTCCAAACAGCAATATCTCATACAGGAGAACAAAGGAGCTTACAGATAACAAGTTTAAAAAGTACAAAATTTTAATTAGATACTGAAAAACACACTGACAAATACATACATGAAATAAAATAAGGACACTAAAGACCATCCCTATACGCCATCCTATCTTAGGAGTAATGTAATGTGCTAGTAAAGCAGAGGAACAACCGTGTGCCTATATGGGCAATGGATCAATGTGAGCCATAAACCTCACAGAAATACATATGAGGTCGGGGATAGCAGCCTAAGTAACGCTGATTAGTACTATCCTAAAAGCGATCCAAAGTCCAGGGCATACTATAAGAGATCTACCAGACTGCCTGTAATATAAATGCCACTAGGGTAAAGAGTGCAGTACAGATAATCTCCAATGGTTCCTCTTACCCAGATAGAGAGATGGATGAAGTTGGGCAAGACCCCCGACGCACGTTTCGCTCCAGCGATCTGTTAGCTTTCTCAAGGGGAAGTCCCCTTGAGAAAGCTATGCCCTGGACTTTGGATCGCTTTTAGGATCCTTATTTTATTTCATGTATGTATTTGTCAGTGTGTTTTTCAGTATCTTAATAAAATTTTGTACTTTTTACACTTACAGTATATGCCTCCTGGAAAAACAATTCAGCCCACGATGGATGAGGTGGTTGCACAGGAGTAAGAGGACCAGATCCAATTCACACTGCTATCAGACCTGTTGTCCACACATGGATCGGAGGGTGGGTTTCTATCCCAACATTGGCCAGGTACTCAAATGTACAGGCAGGGGACAGTTTGAGTGGATGATGAGGAGGAGGCAGGGTGGCACTTAAATCATCTGACAGGCATCACTGGATCATGGCTAGAGGATACAGAGTACCCAGATGATAAACCTCCCACCAAGAACACCTTGTTGTTTTCTCTGGGCAGCCTGGCATGCATGAGACAATATATGCTGCATTGCCTGTGGAATGACCTCAGAGTTGCCCATATTGTTACCAGTGCATATTGTTAGGTAGCCAACCTGATGGATCCCTTCTTCAAGGACAATATACTATCATTACTTCCATCAATGGAGAATGATCATAAAATTTGTGAATGCAACCACATGCTAGTAGAAAATTACCAATGGCTTTCCCACCAAACAGCAGGGGCTCAGTGGAACAGCAAGGTGGAGGAGGTAGTCCCAAGCGCAGCTGGGATACCGCCAGCACCTCGGAATGCAACATTAGCATGGCCGAAATGTTGAAAAACTTTATGAGCAGACCACAACATTCATCACCACCATATGATAGGGTCCGTATTAGCAGTAAGACATATTACAGCAACATGGTGGAAGACTACCCCATGGTCTGTGGGTGAAATTTGTAAGCTGCCTCTGAGTGGGGACGCTGCCCCATGGTCTGTGGTTCAAATTTGTAAGCTGCTTCTTAGGGGGTACCCGGTACCATGGTCTGTGTTGGAAATTTGTAAGCTGCTTCTTAGGGGTAGTAGCTATAGCAAAAAAATGGAAATCTTTAAAACATAACTTTTAATATGCTGGTTAAAAGATTAAAAAGAAGACACCCACAGCATATAACATAAACGTCCTTGATCCAGTAACACAGACTAGTCGCCACTACATGGCAATCAGAGGAAAGGACCTATAATACTATCCCTCACCTTCTGATTGCAAGTGATCTATGAAATATGAGGTATAGTGAGAAATTATGTACCACTTCCCTTAGCCAAGTATCACCACAAACAGTCAGAGGTCTCTCAGCCCCTGCTATGCTGTAATTACAATATAAACTGTGCAGGAGGTGTGGGTTAAATCCACGCTGCCTTAATGATGAAGTTCCAAGGATAATAAATTTAAAAGGTGGTTTAATCAACGCGTTTCAAAATCAGTGCGACCTCTTCTTCAGGAAATTCCACATACAACATGAGGAAGAGGTCGCACTGACCTTGAAACGCATTGAATAAGCCACCTTTTAAATTTATTATCCTTGGAACTTCATCATTAAGGCAGCGCGGATTTAACCCACACCTTCTGCACAGTTTATATTGTCATACGGCCATTGATCGGCTTGTGGATCTGCAGCAGCTAAAATAGCTACATGCTTTTCATTCAACAAAATCAGGTGAGCAATTCTAAGAAAGCTCTCTTGGTTATCTAGAGGATAAGACCCTATTTTGCGCTTTGTGTCTCCATTTTTTTTCCTATAGCATGCTGTAATTACAGCTGAAAATGGAAACTTAATGGATTCCAACAAATTTTTCCACAATAACCTGCATTTGAGACCCAGAAATTCACATAAGTGGTATATGGCTAATAATTAGGCATAGGTGAGTATTACATTACTCAAAAAACACAGAACAATCTCACCCATGTTTTGGGGCCACGTAAATTAAAATATTCTGTCTTTTTCATATTTTTAATTATAAATTTAGAGCCTCCATTGAATTCTTTGAAACAGTTGATATGAACTCTAAACGACATTATTCAGCATGTCTATCTGCTAGGTAGTTTACTAGAAGAGAGCTATCATTGCTTGTCTTTATTCTACTCTGCCTGTTCTTTCAATACATGCATACATTATGTATGTGAATTTTATATATTTAATTATTTACAGGGTATCTGAAAATGTTGTAGAACTATTGGGCCCAATAGGCTGTAACACTTTTCATTGTACGCTGCCTTGCTGAAGATCCGCAGGCAGTGAACCATATAGGAATGTACACCCATATTTTCAATATCTCACATTTGTAGTGATGAACAGTTATGATAAACTTTAGACAGGACAGGTATACATAATATTTAGCATTTCTGTAAACAGTGATAAGGGAAAGTAGTCAATACGATTGTATTTGTGAACTACGATTAGACTCCAGGACCGACTATATAACAAGCTTAGAAGTTTGCCTTTTGGACAGTCAAAGTGTGTAGAAAACTCAATCAGATGCCTCAGGATTTCATAGCTCAATGAGTTCTGTAATTATGCATGATTACCTCATCATTGTTCATTGGATAATATCAGAGGCGTAGCTAGAGCTTTTGCCGCCCGGGGCTGCTCCCGAGTTTGGCGCTCCCCCCCCCCCCACTCAATACACACAAAGTTTACCAAAAATAGTTTTCCTGTTTTGTAGAACTTAAACTGAGCCTAATGGTGTCACCCCCACATGCCAAACCTGTGACTTTTAATTAATTAATGCAGTAAATAGTAATAACGGTCCTAGGTGAAACTTCCACCTGATGTAGACGGTTTAACCGTTGAAACGCGTTGTGGTTCAACACTAAAATCCTTGTTTTGGTCTCATTTCCAGCGCTCCTAGGACCGTTATTACTATTTACTGCATTTTGTATCCTCCTAGAAGGTTAACGGCTGGAGCTGCGGTGGACCTTTTGCTTTCAATTGTAACTGTGACCCTCACAGCGCTCCCTAGTGACCGCTTTCTTTTCCCTTGAATTTCATTTTAATTAATTAATATCAGAGAGAACAAATGACCGCCATACACAACAGAATCCACTATACCAAGACCAATAATATCACATACAGGAAGAAACACCACCACACCATGACCAGACCACATAGTGACCGAATAATACTATATACAGGGGACAAATACCGCCTCACCATGACTAGATCACATGTTACCACCACTTGGTGACCAAATAGCACATACAAGGGACAAATACCACAACACCATTTCCAGACCACATATTACCACCACATAGTGACTGAATACTACAATACTGATCAGTAATAAAAAAAACACAATACTATCACCATAAGTGCCAGTATTCACAGGAGATCTATACTTAGTATGCAGTGTCTGTGTAGAGATAATACAGAGATCACTGGTGGTATTAAACACAGGAGCTCTGTATATAATGTATAGGTAATACAGTGATCACTGGTGACATTGTACACAGGACCGCTGTATATAGTATATAGTGTATAGTGTCAGTGTATAGGTAACACTGACTCACCAGTGACGTCTCAAGATGAAGTCCTTCATTCATCTTTCATCCAGCACAGACCACCATCATTTCTCCCAGCCAGCACTCGTTTCTGCAGGAAATAACACAGTTATCTCGAGCTCCGCTTGCAGAACACATTACTTAATTTTTAACAACTTCTACATTACACCACATGAAGAAAAAAAGGTGATATAGTGTCACTCTGCAGAGTAACAGGACCACCCCCCCATTTAAAACAGTATCCTCAAAAAATAAATTAAATACATCACTGCAGTAATAACATCCCTTAATTAGCCCATATGGTAATACTATTCCCCACCCTGGCCCCGTTTATCTCATTCCTGGCTCCAGCCATATGTTCTCCCATCCTGCCCTCATGAGTATCCATTCTACCCCATATGATCTCCACATCCTGCCCCATCAGTCTCCATCGTATCCATCCTGCCCCATGATCCAATCCTGCCCCATATCTTTCATTCTGCCCCGTGTCTCCAATCATGCCCCGTATCTACATTCTGCCCATGCCTCAAGTCCTGCCCCCAGTGTGTCCAGCAATCTGCCCCAGTGTGTCCAGCAATCTGCCCCAGTGTGTCCAGCATATTACCCCCAGTGTGTACAGCATATTACCCCCAGGTTGTCCAGCAATCTGCCCCAGTGTGTCCAGCATATTACCCCCAGGTTGTCCAGCAATCTGCCCCAGTGTGTCCAGCATATTACCCCCAGTGTGTCCAGCATATTACCCCCAGGTTGTCCAGCAATCTGCCCCAGTGTGTCCAGCATATTACCCCCAGTGTGTCCAGCATATTACCCCCAGGTTGTCCAGCAATCTGCCCCAGTGTGTCCAGCATATTACCCCCAGTGTGTCCAGCAATCTGCCCCAGTATGTCCAGCAATCTGCCCCAGTGTGTCCAGCATTGCCCCAGTGTGTCCTACATTGCCCCCAGTGTGTCCAGAAATCTGCCCCAGGGTCTCCAGCATTGCCCCAGTGTGTCCAGCATATTGCCCCCAGTGTGTCCAGCAATCTGCCCCAGTGTGTCCAGCATATTACCCCCAGTGTGTCCAGCATATTACCCCCAGGTTGTCCAGCAATCTGCCCCAGTGTGTCCAGCATATTACCCCCAGTGTGTCCAGCAATCTGCCCCAGTATGTCCAGCAATCTGCCCCAGTGTGTCCAGCATTGCCCCAGTGTGTCCTGCATTGCCCCCAGTGTGTCCAGAAATCTGCCCCAGTGTGTCCAGCATATTGCTCCCAGTGTGTCCAGCAATCTGCCCCAGTGTGTCCAGCATATTACCCCCAGTGTGTCCAGCATATTACCCCCAGGTTGTCCAGCAATTTGCCCCAGTGTGTCCAGCATATTACCCCCAGTGTGTCCAGCAATCTGCCCCAGTATGTCCAGCAATCTGCCCCAGTGTGTCCAGCATTGCCCCAGTGTGTCCTGCATTGCCCCCAGTGTGTCCAGCATTGCCCCAGTGTGTCCAGCATATTGCCCCAGTGTGTCCAGCAATCTGCCCCAGTGTGTCCAGCATATTACCCCCAGTGTGTCCAGCATATTACCCCCAGGTTGTCCAGCAATCTGCCCCAGTGTGTCCAGCATATTGCCCCCAGTGTGTCCAGCAATCTGCCCCAGTGTGTCCAGCATATTACCCCCAGTGTGTCCAGCAATCTGCCCCAGTATGTCCAGCAATCTGCCCCAGTGTGTCCAGCATTGCCCCCAGTGTGTCCAGAAATCTGCCCCAGGGTCTCCAGCATTGCCCCAGTGCGTCCAGCATTGCCCCCAGTGTGTCCAGCGATCTGCCCCCGTGTCCAGCATTGCCCCAGTCTGTCCAGAAATCTACCCCAGTCTGTCCAGAAATCTGCCCCAGTCTGTCCAGAAATCTGCCCCAGGGTCTCCAGCATTGCCCCCAGACAGACAGAGTCAGACAAAGAAAAAAAAAGTAAAATTCTCACCTCTCCCATTCCCAGCGCAGGTCCGGTGCACTCAACGTCTCTCCGGCTCTGCAACACTCAGGACAGAGAGGCTGAGCGCGCAGTGATGACGTCATCGCGCCCTCTGCCCTGAGACGTCGCAGAGTCAGAGAGCGCTGAAGACGCTGCAGCTACCGCGCAGCCGCAGGAACCAGGAGAGGTGAGTATTAGTGCTGGCACGGGGG
Organism: Ranitomeya imitator; assembly: GCF_032444005.1. Taxonomy (NCBI): domain Eukaryota; kingdom Metazoa; phylum Chordata; class Amphibia; order Anura; family Dendrobatidae; genus Ranitomeya; species Ranitomeya imitator. The sequence goes on from NC_091284.1 coordinate 629,139,267, forward strand.
GGGGGGCGCCCGAAGATTTAAAGGGCACACATCATTTTTTTTTCCCTCCTCCTGCAGCGCCGGCCGCGGCCCGGTGACCCGCCCCCCGCAGTGTGCCGCCCGGGGCGGCCAGCCCACCCCGCACCCCTCTTCCTACGCCACTGGATATAATGGCTCTATGTAAAACACAATATATAGTATGCAGATATGATGAGGTAGATGAGAAGTGCACAATATGCTGCTCTTAGGCACTGAGATTTATGGCCTGTATGAAAGTGATGGATCATTCTTGAGCAATATGGCACAATAGCTTTCTGCGTTCATTGTATAATGACAGAGATCTGCTAATCAATGCTAGTAATGTGTCATGGATCATAGGCCCTTTGCAAAATGGGCCTGGTTTACCCTGGAGGGGCATAACCAAGAAGCTACCTGTTTTTCACTGGAGCCTCTGATGGTTAGGTCAGGTTTAAGCTGCAAGTAGCCACCACGGACCACCCCAGGGCAGGGTCCGGAGGTGTAGTAGGTGACACAAGTGTCAGAGATGCTGATACAGATTCGGAGTTTCACCATCATCACGGGCTTATCTATAACATTCTGTAATGCTGTAGATAAGCCCCCGATGTAACCAGAATAAGAGGTTAGATTATACTCACCCAGGGGCAGTCCCGCTGTGGTCCAGTCAAATGGGTGTCTCAGGTCTGCTCCGGCGCCTCCTATCTTCATTCCATGACGTCCTCTTCTGGTTTTCACGCCGCGGCTCTGGCGCAGGCGTACTTTGTCTGCCCTGTTGAGGGCAGAGCAAAGTACTGCAGTGCGCAGGCGCCGGGCCTCTCTGACCTTTCCGGCACCTGCGCACTGCAGTACTTTGCTCTGCCCTCAACAGGGCAGACAAAGTATGCCTGCGCCGGAGCCACGGCATGAAGACCAGAAGAGGACAACATGGAATGAAGAAGGGAGGTGCTGTTCCGGACCTGAGACACTCATCGGAGCAGGACCGCCACTGGGTGAGTATAATCTAACCTCTTTTTCTCCTCTTTCAGGTAACATCGGCGGCTTATCTACAGCATTACACAATTCTGTAGATAAGCCCCTGATGAAGGTGAGCTTACCTCACCATTGATTTTGGGGGTGACAGGTTCCCTTTAAGACATGATAGCTACTGGTATGGGTTCAGACTTTACGTCTTTTTCCAGATACAAGACAGGATGGTCACTGGTACTGTGCGGCTTCAGGATACAAGATAGGACAGCTCCTGGTATGGATTCAGACTGTTCGGCATCTGAATACAAGACAGGACAGCCACTCACACAGGTTCAGACTGGGGAGCTTCCAGATACTAAACAGGCCTGGACAAGACCGTTTCAGGTTTGGGACTTGGTAATGGAAAGTCAGGTACAGGAACAGGATAAGACAGGACTGTACAGGATAAGGTTCAGTTAGGATGAGCACAGGTACCTAACAACAAGGAAGCGAGTACAAACTAATAATGTACTAAAGTTGCTGAGGAACAATCCAACAGTTGAAGGTGTCTTAAGTAATAAGTGCCTCCCAGCTATTTGCTATGGACACAACAGGTACCCACAGGAAGCATGCATGGACACCAGCATCACATAATGTATAATACAATAGCAATAGTTGTACACTATGCAAAGATGTTATCTGGGTATTGTATTCTAATATTATTTTGGGTTTTTGGTTGCTATAAAACAGGTTGTATTATTTAAAAAATGTATCACATAATTACCGTATGTACTCGAGTATAAGCCGACCCGAGTATAAGCTGACCCCCCTAATTTTGCCACAAAAAACTGGGAAAACTTAATGAGTCGAGTATAAGCCTAGGGTGGAAAATGCAGCAGCTACCGGTAAATTTCAAAAATAAAAATAGATACCAATAAAAGTTAAATTTATTGGGACATCAGTAGGTTAAGTGTTTTTGAATATCCATATTGAATCAGGAGCCCCATATAATGCTCCATACAGTTTATGAAGGGCTCCATATTAAAATGTTTGCCCCATATAATGCTGCACATGGCCCCATAAGATGCTCCATACAGATAACTGCCCCATGTAATGCTGCACATGGCCACATAAGATGCCCCATACAGATATTTGCCCCCATATCTTGCTGCACATGGCCACATAAGATGCCCGATACAGATATTTGCCCCCATATAATGCTGCACATGGCCGGATAAGATGCCCCACACAGACATTTGCCCCCAAATAACGCTGCACATGGCCAGATAAGATGCCCCATACAGACATTTGCCCCATACAGACATTTGCCCCATATAATGCTGCACATGGCCGGCTAAGATGCCCCATACAGACATTTGCCCCCATATAATGCTGCACATGGCCGGATAAGATGCCCCATACAGACATTTGCCCCCATATAATGCTGCACATGGCCGGATAAGATGCCCCATACAGACATTTGCCCCATATAATGCTGCACATGGCCGGATAAGATGCCCCATACAGACATTTACCCCCATCAAATGCTGCACATGGCCGGATAAGATGCCCCATACAGACATTTGCCCCATATAATGCTGCACATAGCCGGATAAGATGCCCCATGCAGACATTTTCCCCATATAATGCTGCATATGGCCGGATAAGATGCCCCATACAGACATTTGCCCCATATAATGCTGCACATGGCCGGATAAGATGCCCTATACAGACATTTGCCCCCATATAATGCTGCACATAGCCGGATAAGATGCCCCATACAGACATTTGCCCCATATAATGCTGCACGTGGCCGGATAAGATACCCCATACAGACATTTGCACCCATATAACGCTGCACATGGCCGGATAAGATGCCCCATACAGACATTTGCCCCATATAATGCTGCACATGGCCGGATAAGATGCCCTATACAGACATTTGCCCCCATATAATGCTGCACATAGCCGGATAAGATGCCCCATACAGACATTTGCCCCATATAATGCTGCACGTGGCCGGATAAGATACCCCATACAGACATTTGCACCCATATAACGCTGCACATGGCCGGATAAGATGCCCCATACAGACATTTGCCCCATATAATGCTGCACATGGCCGGATAAGATGCCCCATACAGACATTTGCCCCCATATAATTCTGCACATGGCCAGATAAGATGCCCCATACAGACATTTGCCCCAATATAATGCTGCACATGGCCACATAACACGCTCCATACAGATATTTGGCCCAAAAACTGTTGCTGTGATTAAAAAAATAAAAAAAATTACATACTCACCTTTCCCGTTCCACCGCTGACCGCTGCTGTGTCTTCCCATCCTCTGCAGTGACATTCAGGAAGAGGGCGGCGCGAACTAATCATGTCACCGCACCCTCTGACCTGAGCGTCACTGCAGAGGACGCGGAAGACACAGCGGCGCCGCCGGTGGCACAAGGAGCAGGTGAGTATCGCACACTGCCCCCATCATACTTACCTGCTCCTGGCGCCGTCGCTGCAGGTCTGTTTCCCGGCGCCACATTTTCTTCCTGTAGTGAACGGTCACAGTTACCACTCATTACAGTAATGAACATGCGGCTTCACCTCTATGGGAGGTGGAGCCGCATATTCATTACTGTAATTAGCGGTACTATGTGACCGCTCAGTACAGGAAGAAACTGCAGCGCTGGAAGAAGCAGGGACCTGCAGAGACTGCGCCAGGAGTCGGTAAGTATAATTACACAGCCCCCGCTCCCCCTCCCCTGCCCACCCCTGAGTATGACTCGAGTATGAGCCGAAAGGGGGACTTTCAGACCAAAAAAGTAGGCTGAAAATCTTGGCTTATACTCGAGTATATATGGTATATTTTCAATGTATACAGTATACAGCCTCTTCCCGTCTGTATGATTCTCTGTTTTCATACTTCTGATCTTATCTCTGCTTCTTGTGACATTCATATCTTTTGGTTGATGTGGGATTAGCAGAAGAGATGAGAGATCACTAAAATGCTTTGATGCTTGTTACTCGAAGTGAGCAATTCCTAATATTCGAATGCTCATTTCGAATAACAAGTATTATGGGAGTCAATTTTTTCTGGAAGACCCTACACAGATGTATGGGGGCAGTGAAAATGTTGAAATAGATGGAAAAGTGCTGAATGGAAGGAGAACAGCATTAGGAAGATGCTTGGAAGCATTTCTGACTCCCATATTGTCACTGAGAACAATGGTGTCACACTCCACTAATGTCACGGAGCTACCGCGACAGAGAGGTTCCAGAGAACCGCAGTGTTCTGGGCCTCGTTCACACACAGTGAACAGAAGCTCTTCACCTATATTCTGACCTGGCTGCTTTGTGCCAGCAGTGCAGGAGTAAACCTTATTGCTGAGTTGCTGAGAGCTGGGTCTCTCTCAGCTGAAGTGGATTTTGTAATCTGATCCTCTATATAGACCCAGTCCTGACTTCAGCTATTGTCAGTGATCGTTCTACTGCCTGGCTTGGAGGTTGAAGGAGCGTAGTGTTGGTGTTGGAGGTTTATTTACAGAGATTGGTGTCTGCGGTTTTGGTTGCATGTTTAACCTGTTTTTCTTCCTAGTTTATTCCTTCTCTTCCCTTTTCTGTGTTTCCTCTGTGGTTGTGTGAGCATTTGGTGAGTTTGAGACTTTTAGTTACCTTGTCTTTATACCCTGCTATTTGTGGTATTATTACACTGGTGCAGTCCACCTCCTTTGGGGGGAGAGGGGGCCACTGATAGGGCCTGCACAGGAGACAGGGATACGCTGGCGGCTCAGGCCTCCTAACCCTCATAGGTACCCCCGAGATAAGGGAAAGCCAGGGCCCCATTAGAGTGGTAGGGACAGGTGCGGGTCCCAGTACGCCATCCTGCCCCTTTAACGGCATGACAGTATCACTGACCTTAAAAATTTTTCTTGGTCCAATATGGACCCCATTGCTGCTTTAGCTGGATAAATGCAGCAACTCAGTCTAGAGGTGGCTGACCTCCACTCGGCGGTTGTGCACCGCACTCCAGTGGCCACTGCAGGGGTTGCTACACCTCCACAAGCTTCGCTGGAGCCAAAGATTGCGTTACCTGACAGGTTCTCAGGGGGCGTGACAAATTTGTTACATTCAGGGAGGCCTGTAAATTGTATTTTAGGTTGCGTCCTCACACTTCTGGTTCAGAGGAGCAGAGGATTGGAATTATAGTATCGCTCCTACAAGGTGACCCTCAGGCCTGGGCATTTTCACTTCCCGCTGACGCTTTGCCGTTACGGACTGTGGAGGAGTTTTTTCCAGCCTTAGGTCAGGTGTATGATCAACCTGACCGCGTCTCCCTCACTGAGTCCACAATACGCCATCTTACACAGGGATACCGGCCAGTAGAAGAGTATTGCTCTGAGTTTCGGAGAGGTGCTACTGACACATTGTGGAATGACCCTGCACTCCATAGTCAATTTTATCAGGGCCTATCTGATAAAATAAAAGATGCCTTAGCCCTACAGGAGACACCAACCACACTGGAGGCAGCTATGTCTCTTGCGATCCGTGTGGACCGCCGCCTTCGCCAGAGACTTCATGAATCGCCGCTATTCAAGGGTAATTCAGATTTGGACTCACCAACATCTGAGTCTCTAGGAGAACCTATGCAGTTGGGTGGCGCTTCTCATTCTAAGGGGGCTGCAGTAGTATGGCGTAAGGAAGGTGCATGTTTTTTTTGTGGCAGAAGGGGTTATTATGTGAATGTGTGTTCTTCTAGAAGACAACCGCCGGAAAACTATTGAGCCCGGGTTGCGGGGAGGTTGGCAACTCGGGTGTACTAATTGCCTCCTTAGGTAAACCTCAATTTTTCCTACCAGCCGAGATTCGTCTTGATGAAAATAGGTTCAATATCTCTGCCTTTCTGGACTCTGGGGCTGGGTTTGTTCAGGCACATGGACTTAAGACTCAAGAGTTGTCTAGACCCATACCTATAATTGCATTTGATTCTGCACCTTTGAGCCAGGGGACTTTCACTCAGATCGTCCGTGGGGTGAGCCTACAAATAGGGGCGTTACACTCTGTGTCATTAGATTGTTATGTGTTGGGGGGTTTGCCGTTGCCTGTAGTTCTCAGTTTACCATGGCTCACGTTACACAACCCGATGTTAGACTGGCTAACTCAGGAGATTACTAGATGGAGTGAGTTTTGTCAGGAACATTGCCTGGGTACTCGGCTGGCTGAATTGAATTCTCAGGTTTTGCCAGAGTTCATCTCAGATTTTGAGCATGAATTCTCTGAGGAGGGGGAGTCGAGAGTTACCTCCACACCGTCCTTATGATTGTGCCATACGTCTCATTCCTGGTGCTAAACTGCCTAAGAGTAGGCTATACAACATCTCAGCCCCAGAGAGACAGGCCATGAAGGAATATATCACGGAGAGTCTGGCCAAGGGTCATATCAGACCCTTGTCATCACCCATTGCTGCCATGTTCTTTTTTGTTAAGAAGAAGGACGGGGGTTTACGCCCATGCTTAGACTTCCGTCAATTAAATCAGATTACGGTCGGGGATTCTTTTCCGCTCCCTCTTATTCCGGACCTCATTAACCAAATTGTGGGGGCTAAATGGTTCTCCAAATTAGACCTCAGGGGGGCATATAATCTCATTCGGATGAAGGAGGGGGATGAATGGAAGACGTCATTTAATACTCCAGAGGGACATTATGAGAACTTGGTTATGCCTTTTGGGTTAAGTAATGCTCCTGCTGTGTTTCAACACTTTGTCAATGATATACTTAGTCACTTAATATGTAGGTTTGTGGTGGTATATCTCGATGACATCTTAATTTATTCCCCTGACCTCGAGTCTCATCAGGATCATGTAGGGCAGGTCCTTCAGGTACTCAGGGACAATAAACTGTTTGCCAAATTTGAGAAATGCGTGTTCGCGGTCAAAGAAATTCCGTTTCTGGGTTATTTCTTATCCTCCACAGGTTTTCGTATGGATCCAGCTAAGGTCAGTGTGGTCTTGGAGTGGGATCGTCCTGAGGACCTTAAGGCTTTACATAGGTTTTTAGGTTTTGCAAATTTCTATCGCAAATTTATTAAAGACTTTTCAGTGGTAGCCAAACCATTGACATACATGACTAAGAGAGGCATGGATTTCTCCGTATGGTCCAGTGTGGCCAGTAAAGCATTTGAAACTTTGAAAAAGTGTTTTTCCACTGCACCCATATTAATACAGCCTGACATCACTCAGCCATTTGTGGTAGAGGTGGATGCCTCTGAGATAGGGGTGGGAGCTGTATTGTCTCAGGGGATTTCTCCGAGAAAGTTGCGTCCGTGTGCATTTTTCTCGAGAAAATTATCTCCTACGGAGAAGAATTATGACATTGGTAACAGGGAGCTGTTGGCAATTAAATGGGCATTTGAGGAATGGCGTCATTTTTTGGAGGGAGCACTTTACCCTGTCATGGTGATCACAGATTACGAAAATCTGTTATATTTAGAATCTGCAAAGCGTCTTACACCTAGGCAGGCAAGGTGGTCTCTGTTCTTCGCCAGGTTCAATTTCTAAATCACGTACCGGCCAGGAAATAAGAATGCCAAGGCTGATGCGTTATCATGTTGTTTCCCAGGGGGTGGGTATAATTGTGAACCAGGTCCTATACTGCAGAAGGGTGTAGTAGTCACCGCAATTGATTCTGATCTTGAGAAAGAGGTGGTAGAGGCACAGGGGGATGCCCCAGCAGCCTGTCCATTAGGTAAACTTTTTGTTCCAGCTAATCTCCGTCTCAGGGTCATAAATGAGCATCATGACTCGGTTTTGGCCGGACACCCTGGAAGTAAGGTTACTGCGGACCTACTCACTCGGCGTTTTTGGTGGTCTGGGGTAAGACATGATGTACAGGAATGTCGCTGTCTGCAGTGTGTGTGCGCGTTCCAAGTCCTCTCATTCTCGCCCATCTATGTCTCTCCAACCATTGGAGATTCCCAATAGACCTTGGACTCATTTATCAATAGACTTCCTCACTGACTTACTGGTTTCGGAGGGTAATACAGTTATTACCGGGGGGGTGCAGTTTATTTCTAAGTTTTGGAGGGCTTTCTGCAGCCGGCTGGGGACTCATTTGTCGTTTTCTTCAGCTTTTCATCCTCAATCCAATGGTCAGACTGAACGCGTAAATCAAAATCTTGGGACTTATCTCAGGTGTTTCATCTCAGAGAATCAGGAGGACTGGGTTAAATACTTGCAGCTAGCAGAATTTGCTATAAACAATCGTACTCATGAGTTTACTGGTAAGTCCCCATGCTAGGGATGACTGTGATTTTGTGGCTCAGAGACATCTGTATTGGTATTATGTGATAGCATATACATACAAGAGAAATAATAAGGAGTATGCAAAACTTGGACATATTGCCCACCCTTGCCGTAATACATGTTCTCTCTTGTTTTTAATAGGATTGGGGGATGAGGTTTTCCTTAGTTATAGGATTGATCTCTTTATAGATATCAGGGGACCCTTCAGAACTGCATTTGGGTAGAAGGGTTAACATTCACTGCAGGGTATATATAGGGACCCTAGGGAAAGCCATCGTTGAGCGGGGGCGCCACAACGCTCCCCCTAGGGTGCCAGCCCCAGCAGTTAGGTAGGCATCAGTATAGATAACATAATAGGATTCAGCAAAATCCTCCCCCAACCAGTGCTTTTCACTGTTTTTTTCACCATTGTTTGCACTTTTGTTTTTCCATGGTGATTTAGTGTGTCAGTAGCCACAGGTTGGTGGCATTTTAAAGAGTCTAAAGGTACCGTCACACTTAGCGACGCTGCAGCGATACCGACAACGATCCGGATCGCTGCAGCGTCGTTGTTTGGTCGCTGGAGAGCTGTCACACAGACCGCTCTCCAGCGACCAACGATGCTGGTAACCAGGGTAAACATCGGGTAACTAAGCGCAGAGCCGCGCTTAGTAACCCGATGTTTACCCTGGTTACCATCCTAAAAGTAAAAAAAAACAAACAGTACATACTTACCTACAGCCGTCTGTCCTCCAGCGCTGTGCTCTGCACTCCTCCTGTACTGGCTGTGTGAGCACAGCGGCCGGAAAGCAGAGCGGTGACGTCACCGCTCTGCTTTCCGGCTGACCGACGCTCACAGCCAGTACAGGAGGAGAGCAGAGCACAGCGCTGGAGGACAGACGGCTGTAGGTAAGTATGTAGTGTTTGTTTTTTTTTTACTTTTAGGATGGTATCTAGGGTAAACATCGGGTTACTAAGCGCGGCCCTGCGCTTAGTTACCCGATGTTTACCCTGGTTACCAGTGAAGACATCGCTGAATCGGTGTCACACACGCCGATCCAGCGATGTCTGCGGGGAGTCCAGCGACGAAATAAAGTTCTGGACTTTCTTCCCCGACCAGCGACAGCACAGCAGGGGCCTGATCGCTGCTGCCTGTCACACTGAACGATATCGCTAGCAAGGACGCTGCAATGTCATGGATCGCTAGCGATATCGTCTAGTGTGACAGTACCTTTAATAAAAACCCCAGATCTCCCAGGAGGACATGACCCAATCATGACACTCTGAAGACTTCCATTAAAGTAGAAGTCATTATCTCTCGTGGCAGCCTGATCCACGATTGATTGATGTTGTCTAAAGGTACTGTCACACATAACGATATAATTAACGATATCGTTGCTTTTTGTGACGTAGCAACGATATCTTTAACGAAATCGTTATGTGTGACAGCGACCAACGATCAGGCCCATGCTGGGAGATCGTTGGTCGCTGGGGAAAGTCCAGGACTTTTTTTTGTCGCTGGATCTCCCGCAGACATCACTGAATCAGCGTGTGTGACGCCGATTCAGCGATGTCTTCACTGGTAACCAGGGTAAACATCGGGTTACTAAATGCGCAGGGCCGCACTTAGTAACCAAATGTTTACCCTGGTTACCAATGTAAAAGTAAAAAAAAAAACACTACATACTTACATTCCTGTCACGTTCCTCAGCGTCAGCTTCCCTGCGTCCCCCAGTGTCAGCGCCATCCGGCCGTAAAGCAAAGCACAGCGGTGATGTCACCGCTCTGCTTTCCGGCACGCGCGCTTACACAGAGCAGGGAAGCTGAGGCTGGGGGACGTGACAGGAATGTAAGTATGTAGTGTTTTTTTTTTTTACTTTTATAATGGTAACCAGGGTAAACATCGGGTTACTAAGCGCAGCCCTGCACTTAGTAACCCGATGTTTACCCTGGTTACCCGGGGACTTCGGGATCGTTGGTCGCTGGAGAGCTGTCTGTGTGACAGCTCTCCAGCGACCAAACAGCAACGTTGCAGCGATCGGCATCGTTGTCTAGATCGCTGCAGCGTCGCTTAATGTGACGGTACCTTTAGGTGTCAAGAACTAGTTAGACTTGTTCAATTTTGTTGAAAATTGGCTTAATCTGAGAATAGGAAATCATGATTGTACAGACATCCCGGAGCCAGGTCATTGAAAAGAGATAAATTATGTTAGTATTATTAATACAATGCATTTTGTTAGAAAATCAGGCTCAGACAGAGGTTTTCTGAAAGGAAAGGTGCTAAATACATAATTGAGTTGTTGTTACTTAATCTAAACTTCAGCACAATTGTAGGCACAGTGTGTAACCCTGTTCTCTGTGTACATTAAAATCTTTTATTTGTAAGTCCCAGAAATCCTGAAATTTATTCAAATTCAATACCTTCTATAAAATCAATATGCATTTTATTTATACTGGATAAGTAATAATAATGAAAATGTAAAATCATCACTGATTATTTAATCAATCTACCATTCTATACTATACATATCTTTTACAGTAACAAATTGGTTTAGTATCATTTTTATTAACCCTTTAGTGAGAAAGCCAATTTTGCTGCAAATCAATAATCATCAGCACGTGTCAGTTGTATATTATAGCTGAAAGTGCTCTATAATGGTGAGGATCAATGCTTGTCTACTATATAATTGTCTAAGGGTCACTTCTGTCTGTCTTTCTGTCCTTCTGTCTGTCCTTCTTTCTGTCACGGATATTCATTGGTTGCGGCCTCTGTCTGTCATGGAAATACAAGTCGCTGATTGGTCTCGCCAGTTGCCTGTCATGGCTGCCGCGACCAATCAGCGACGGCCACAGTCCGATTAGTCCCTCCCTACTTCCCTGCAGTCAGTGCCCGGCGCCCACTCCATAATGCCCGCAGTCAGCGCCCGCTCCATACTCCCCTCCAGTCACCACTCACACAGGGTTAATGCCAGCGGTAATGGATTGCGTTATGCCGCCTTTAACTGACTCTGTCACAGCCGCTATTAACCCTGTGTGACCAAGTTTTTACTATTGATGCTGCCTATGCAGCATCAATAGTAAAAAGATCTAATGTTAAAAATAATAAAAAAACAAAAAACCTGCTATTCTCCCCTTCCGTAGTCTGACAATGCGCTCGCGCCTGCCACCAGCTTCCGTTCCCAGAGATGCATTGTGAAATTACCCAGAAGACTTAGCGGTCTTGCGAGACCGCTAAGTGATCTGGGTAATTTCGCAATGCATCCTGGGAATGAAAGATGGCGGCAGCCGCACGCGCATCGCCAGAGGTTCGCTTGATCTACGGTGGATCTCGGCGGGTGAGTATATAACTAATTTTTATTTTAATTATTTTTTTAACAGGGATATGGTGCCCACACTGCTAAATACTATGTGGACTGTGTTAGATACCACGTGGCTGCTATATACTACCTGGCCATTGTTAGATACTATGTGGGCTATGTTCTATACTGCGTGGGCTGCGTTATATACTGCATGGCTGCTATATACTATGTGGGCAGTGTTATATACTACATGGCTGTGTTCTATACTGTGTGCTATATACTACATGGCCACTATTAGATACTATGTGGGCTGTGCTATATATTACGTGGCCAGTGTTATATACTACAGTACGTGGGCTGTGTTATATACTGCATGGCTGCTATATTCTGCATGGCTGCTATATACTGTGTGTGCTGTGTTGTATACTACGTGGGCTGTGTTATTTACTGTGTGGCCTACATTAATGCATCGGGTATTCTACAATATGTATGTATGTATGTAGCAGTCACATGGTATATACCACAGGCCACCTAGTACTCCTATATACTACGTGGCCTGTGCTATATACTATGTGGCTGCTATATACATACATACATACTGTATTCTAGAATACCCGATGCGTTAGAATCAGGCCACCATCTAGTATATAAATAAATAACTAGCCAAAAATATGTCTTTTTCCATCATCCTGACTCAAAAAAAAGAAAAACATCATATATATATATATACATATATATATATATATATATATATATATATGATATAAAAGTGGTATAACTGCAAAAAAACAAATCCATTATTTGGCTCACTAGACAAAAATATGTAATGGCTATCAGAATATGGTGATGAAAAAGCAATTTGTTTAGAGAAAAATAGTGTTTAGTTTGTAAAAGAAGCAAAATATTTAAAAAAAACTGCCGTATTTAAATGTGGTATCATTATGATTGACTGACTGACCCAAAGAATCAAGTTTCCTTATCACTTTTATGACATGGACGATGCATTTCTAAGTTTTGGCCACTGTCAGAGCAATGCTCATTGATAACATTTGATGAACTATCTCAAAATGAGACATTGTTTAGCAATTTATGGTGTACGTGTTTCCAGAAGTAAAAACTGGGAACTGTGTATCAGGCACTTAAATGGCATATTTGCAATTTTCACTTTGCAACAACCACTGTGCATTAATTTATTTCATTTGCTACCCCGATCAAAATAGCCTTTACATCTGAAGATTAATTCTCAGAGTGTAATTTACAAAAAATGGCCAGTAAGTGAAAATGTTTGCTGTTTTAGCACATTAGGGTTTAGCAAGTGATGTCCACAGATGACTCTATGAAAGTCTGAGCTCCTATAAGGTGATCCTCCTCTACTGAGCCATGGCATTTGACAATATAGTAGTGTATGACCATATACAGAGAATTTTTGTACTTCAGAGACATAGCGTAGTGGTACAGCTGAAACATTTGGAGCTAAATCAACTTATTATTGCAATTTTTCATTTTTTCATAGCCATTGGCAAAACTCTTTTGGGATACAATTGCTCACTAGACCCCTACATGAATTCCAAAATGGGGTATCTTTGGCTGTTTTTTTGCTGTTCTGGCACCTCGCGGATTTTGCACGTGTTGTTCACAAACTATTATGTTTAAATTTGTGCTACAAAAGTCAAATAGCGATTCTTCCAGCCCTCCCATGTGCAAAAAGAGTAGTTTTTAACCATATGTTGGATATTGTTGCATTTAAGAAAAATTGTTTCATAAATGACAAAAAAGATTTTGTTCCACTACTTGTGAAAATAAAAGATGGCTGACTAATGCAATATTTTAATGGAAAATACTTATTGTTTTTTTTCTATGATCAAGCATTACAAAATTTTATGGAGCACTTTTGTTATTAATAAGCTTAACACACTCCTATATGAATTTCTTGAAAAGCATAGAATCCGAAGCTGAATAACTTTAATTTATGTTAGCAACTATGAGCAAACCCAGGCTGGCAAGTGTGGGGTCTTTACAGGATTCTTAGTACCCATGCACAGACCCAAAACACAAACTTTTAACCAGAATTTCAGCTTCCTGATTGGGTTCACAAGCCAAATAAAGCTGGTTGAAAGGCTGCAGTTCAACCAATAAACAAGCTTTTAAGCTGTGGGCACTTCCAGAGTCATCACAGCCATGCCAACTACTAGCATAGCTGTGATTGGTAGGCGCACCATGTGACCCTGCCTGTATAAAACACGGATCACGAGTTGTGCCGCCAGTCCCATTTTGGTGCACAATCTATCTGGTTCTCTGTGCCATTTCAGCCTCCTGTTGTGTGCCATATAAGCCTTGTTCTCTGTGCCCGAAAACATTGTTCCTGTATGCCATAGCAGCATTGTGTAGACTGCACTATAAGCCTGTTCCTGTGTATAATACCATTGTTGTGTAGCCTAGTGCACTGAACCTCAACTGTTCAAGAAGGATCAACACAGTGTATTTTTAACTTATTTACAAATTGCCATAAGGCAAATACACCTTAACTAAAGTTTCTATGATAATTAATAAATATAACTTTCATTCGTCAACTTAATTTAAATTGTATTTTATGTAACCAACAGTGTTTGCATTGGTCACTATGCAGACTTCTGTTTGTCCTGAGCTATCAATTAAATTTAACTTTTAAGGAATAATTTTACGCACCCCTTCATGGTTCCACAATTTTTAAATTATACAATATATACAACCACTTCAATTAAACCCACTTGGTGATGTGGGACTATCTGATCTTATTATTCCCACTGGCTAAATATTATCAAACACATTGATTGTCAGACCAATAATAAAATAGCCGTGAGTAGAATGCCTGAATCTAGCTTCTAGCCTATGAGGTTTGCTTTTAAGGTGGAAAATATGAGGTGAGCAGCAAACAGCAGATGTGGACATGGTCGTGGTGCTACTAGTAGTGATGTTGTAGCCTCTGCATGGAGAGGATTTGGTCTATTTGCTCCTGTTATGTGTCCAGTTGCAACACCTTACTCAGGTGCATGCAGGTGACAGCACGTTCAGCATTATTTAGTAGTCTGCACTACTGCAGAACGAATGGTGAGGCCAGATTATGTAGAGGCTATGTTAGATTGGATGGTTGAGAATGCTTCCAGTTCCTTCACATTTTCTTCTATCCAGTTTCCTGCAGAAAGTGTTCAGTTGGCACCTGAGCATCTTAGTTATTGTTCTTCCACCTCAACCCCTAGCAAAGCATTTAAGCAGACTGGCTGGGGTTCCATGGCCCATCCACCTGGTCTTGCCCCAGAAATGAAAGAAACTGAGTGCACTGATTCCCAACCACTCATTCCGTTGGAAGATGAGTACATGGGAGGGTCACTGCACACAGTCAGCATACCACTGCAACACATTTCTTGGGCTTAGGAAACCCAGTCACCAACTGCAGCTTTTATTCCATGTGCCGACCATCAAGAAGGGCAGGGTTCAGGACTGGGTGGAAGACAATGCATGGGATGCCGAGGTCTTAAACTCCACATGGAGTCAAGGCCATCCGAGTGAAGTGGTCAGTTCGGAGGAAGAGGAGGTGATCATGCTGGTTCAGCAAATGAGGGAGCAGGGTGGAAAAGCACAGCGATTGGCCGATAGCCACTATGTTGTCTGCTATTGGTCCCCACGCCAAGGGGCTGAGTCCTCAAAAGCTGGCTAAAAGGAGCACCCTAACGATAGGCAACAGATGGTTTTATGATTGTGCCATCAGAGGCTTGGGCAAGGCATAAATATTTTGCACCTGAATACCTAAATGATTAGGCATCTCAAATCTAAGCACAAAGTGCAGTGGAGTATACAACTTAAAAAGCATGACAAATTTGAGCCTCCTCCTGACCCTCTTTTGCTGTGCACTTGGCCTCTTCATCTCAGTCATGTTCAAAAGGACCGCCTGCCTTCCCACAAAGAGAAAATGGGACAGAAACACCACCATCACCAGCAGTGACACCGGCCATGTCCATACTGTCCCATGGAAGATTTCAGCTTTCCATTCCCCAAACCATAGAGAGAAAGGGGAAATTCCACCCTACCCTCTCACAAGCCTGAATGTCAGAATTTATAAATTACTGGAGTGAATTTGAAATGCTGCTATTCAGGCTGGTGAGGACCACCAGTTTAAAAAAACTGATGTTGGTGGATGTCCCGCAGTATGTGGCTATGTGGTTTCCAGCTGCAACTACTTTGTGAGGCCTGCCATCCGTTCCCTGCACTCATGTTTCTGACCAGATAAATTGTGCACTGCGCAACGCCAACACTGGCAATGTGCAAGTTACAACAGATATGTGGACTATTTCCCATTGGGTAAATGAAATGGCAACTGCATCAGAGGCAAAAGGGGTTGCCGCAAATGTCCTACCACCATCGAGGATTTCTGAATGTTTCTTTGGCCATGTTGCCTCCTCCTCCTACTCCTCTTCCTCCACCTCCTCCTCCTCTTTTGCTCCCAGTTAGCCCTGCACCACCAATTTCAGTGCAGCCAGAGGGACATGCCAGCAGGTTGTTCTGCACCTCATTTGTTTGGGGGACAGATCCCACACCGCGTAGGAGCTGTAGATCATGGCCTGATGGCCTTGCGATTAAAGGCAAAATCTGGTAGCAGCTGTAAGGACTGAGACTGCATACCTGTTTTTGTCTTTTCTTGCCCTTAGTTCTGTTGGATTCTGCCCATATCCAAGATGGAGTGGCTGGCTTCATGGGGGCCATCTTATTTCCTGTCTGATACTCCTTGTTTCCTGTCTGCTGCATATATAAAGGAACTCTGCACACTATACCTTGCTTGTGTATCTTGTATCTCACTTGCTGCCAAGCTCAAGGACTTGCCACCTGCTTGTTCTTCTACTCCTCGGGATACCCCACTTGCTTCTGGATCTACGTAACACCGGAAAGACTCTGTTACTCTTCACCTGCTCTGCACCCACCTCTGCTACGGTCTGCCCCTCTGCTAGGAGCCAGCCTGGACTCTGACCTCTGGATACTGCATTGCTGGACTTGTACTTGCACCCTCGGTCTGTACTTCTAATATCTGCATATTCTTGAGACTGTTCACTTGCTTATCTGTAAAGCTGCAGTTTGCATCAGTTATCTGAAGTTCATCTTCCTACAATATATATATATATATATATCTTGAACTGTGATATTCCGTGTTTGTCGTCATTCTGACTGACGTCATCGGTCTCCATAGAACATTAGCATAATCTTATTACAGAATACACAAGCCTCAAAGGAAATGGACATCACTGGGTCAGATTCTATGGAGGCGCGGGTGTAAAAGCTGTGCTCATTTGTCGCAGGACTACATGCGGAGCTTCAGGCAATTAAGACAAAGCTGGGGGCATTGGAGTCTCAAACTAATCATAATGCAAATATGGCTGATACATCTATCCAGTCTCTAGCCACTCGCCTCTCAAATGTGGAGACTACAGCTGTAGCTGCGGTTCCAGCCCCAGTTCCAAGTCCAGCTCTGGGTCCGGTTTTTCCCAAACTCCCACTATTCAGGTTTGGTGGAGGAAGAGAGAAATTCCGTGGGTTTCTGAATCAGTGCCAGTTATATTTTTCAGCACGTGCAGCTCAGTTCTCAACTGAATGGGACAAGGTGTTAACCATGATAATGTTGCTGACAAACAAAGCCTTAGCCTGGGCTAATCCTCTGATTGAAACCAATGATGCATGTCTAAATTCTCTGAATGACTTTATTACTGCAATGTGTCAGATGTTCGATGATCCCAACCGAAACCTCACTGCAGAGGCTGCTTTATTAACACTTCGTCAAAGAAAGCATCCTGTCGTGGAATATGCTATGGAATTTTGGAGGTGGGTGCTGGACACTACATGGTGTGACTCAGCAAAATATGTAGTGTTCAGGAGGGGTTTGTCTGCTACTATTAAGGATGAATTGGCTCGGGGTGAATCACCTACTAATCTGACTGACTTTATAAATCATTGTGTCCGGATAGATATTTGTCTCACCGAACGCCGGCAAGAGAAGTGGGCGGAGGCCAACCGTAATAACCCTATATTCCTCCCATCCTCCTCCAGGGAAACTCAAAACAGGTCGTCTTCTCCAGCAGAGCCTGAACCTATGCAGGTTGATGCGGTTCGGAGGAGTACCATCGACGCACGCAAGGAACATTGCTTCAGAGAAAATTTATGTTTCTACTGTGGAAAATCGGGTCACTACATCTCGGTCTGTCCGGGAAAAAATCGCAAGTCCGCAGCTGCGGTAATCGAATGTGACTTTTCTGATGTCTCTTCTGTATGCTCTCAGTCAATTTCTTGCGCAAAAGTGATGTCAGATGAAAATCCAGACTTTCCAGATTGTAGTTCAGTAGCATTGTCACCTGTGGGTGGGGATGTATTTTCAATAAGTTCTGCTATGTCAATCTCAGGCGATGTCAGAAAAGACTCACTTTCTACTATTCCCAATAAGATCTGGGTGCAATCCTGTTGGGTTACTAGTACAGCCATGATTGACTCTGGGGCTAGCGGTAATTGCATGGACATTGCATTCGCTAAAAAACATGGTATACACTCGCAGAAGAGACGCTCACCGGTGTTAATGGAGACCGTAGATGGGTCTCCGTTGGTATCTGGGCCGGTAGACTTTCAAACAACACCTCTGAAAATTCATATGGGAGCAGATCATTCTGAAAAACTGTCATTTTTGCTAATTTCCTCTCCTCACTTCCGTATAATTCTAGGGTTACCATGGTTACAGCGGCAAAATCCCACTATCGATTGGAAGATGAAAGAATTGCAGTTTCCAAGTAAACAGACATCATCTGGAGAATTAACTTCAGTCAGGTCAGCAATTACAGTTGAGTTGAAATTAGCAATTGAATATCAAGATTTTGCGGATGTATGCGATAAAAAAAATGCAGACAAATTGCCACCGCACCGACCATATGACTGCCCTGTAGAACTACTCCCTGGTGCCGCGATTCCATTTGGGAATATTTATCCCTTGTCTGGACCTGAATTAAAAGCTCTTAAAGAGTATATTGATGAGAACTTAGCAAAGGGATTTATACGACCATCTTCCTCCACAGCAGGTGCCCCAATCTTCTTTGTCAAAAAGAAGGATGGCTCTCTCCGCCCGTGTATTGACTACCGTGAACTTAACAAGGTTACTATTAGAAACTCTTATCCACTTCCACTAATTCCCGAATTACTCGAGATGGTGCGACACGCCAAGATCTTCACAAAATTAGATCTCCGTGGTGCCTACAAGTTAGTACGGATTCGCCCCGGGGACGAGTGGAAAACAGCTTTCCGGTCACGTTATGGACATTTTGAGTATCTCATTATGTCTTTTGGTCTGCACAATGCACCGGCTACATTCCAACATCTGGCAAATTATATTTTTAGAGACATACTCGATATTTTTGTTGTGATTTAATGGGATGACATTTTAATTTTTCCAGCAATATCGAGGATCACCAGTAGCATGTGAGAATGGTTCTGGATCGTTTACGGCAAAACCATTTATACATCAAACTGGAGAAATATGAGTTTCACAAAACGCAAATACAATTTCTGGGCTATGTTATTTCTCCCCATGGTCTTAGCATGGATGCGAGCAAGACACAAGCTATTCAAGAGTGGCCAATTCCCAGTTCTGTGAAGGAGGTCCAACGATTCATTGGATTCGCCAATTTTTACAGGCAGTTCATTAAAAACTTTTTGGAGATCGTCGCACCCATCACTCAATTGACTCGGAAGAAGACGCCATTTGTTTGGTCACCACAGGCACAACTAGCATTTTCTAAATTGAAGGCTAAATTTACTTCGGCCCCTATTCTCGTGCATCAAGACCCAGATCGGGCCTTCATAGTGGAAGTCAACGCCTCGGACTGTGCTATAGGGGCCATACTCTCGCAGAGAACAGGTGAGAAAGATCTTCTACATCCTTGTGCTTTTCTCTCCCAAAAGTTGTCACCTGCAGAAAAGAATTACGACTTTGGGAATAAAGAGTGGTTGGCGATTATAGCCGCATTCAAAGAATGGAGGCATCTGCTACAGGGAGCATCCCTACAGACTGTTGTGCTCACGGATCACGGAAATCTTGAATTCTTGAAGTCATCAAGGTGTCGAAAACCCAGACAAGCTCGGTGGAATCTGTTTCTTAACCAATTTGATTTCATTGTTTCCTTTAGACCAGACTCTCGCAATGGGAAGGCCGACGCTCTATCCAGGATTCATTCGGATGACGTAACCTCAGCTTCACCTTTAAGGACCATTCTATCAGAACAAAACTTTGTAAGTATGCTGCATAATCAAGATCTATTAAAGGATATTAAGGAGGCCTAGGCCACTGATTCACTTCTAATTCAACCACCTAATCAGGTAAATTTAACCTTGAAAAATGGCCTTTGGCATCAGAGACAACGTCTGTATGTCCCGGAAACAATGAAATTAAGAGTACTGAAACTGATGCATGACTCTAAGATCGCCAGTCATAGAGGAGTTCAGAAAACTGAAGAATTTGTGTCTCGTTTCTTTTGGTGGCCAACTTTCCAAAAAAGACGTGCGACTGTACATGTCATCATGTGAGGAGTGTGCCAGATCAAAAGTTCCTCGCTCCTCGCCTACTGGACTATTGCAACCTCTTCCTATCCCATCTCGTCCCTGGGGGTCTATATCAATGGACTTTATCGTAGAGTTGCCTACATCCCAAGGGAAGAGCACGATTCTAGTAGTAGTTGACCGATTAACCAAAGCTGCTCATTTCATTCCTTGTACCGGGTTACCGATGGCCAAATAGACTGCGGATCTTATCGTACAAAATATTTTTCGATTACATGGAGTCCCGGATGAAGTAATATCTGATCGAGGGGTCCAATTTACTTCAAAATTTTGGCAAAGTTTTTGTGCTGCTCTGGACATCAAGGTAAATTTGTCATCTGCTTTCCATCCGCAGTCTAATGGCAAAACTGAATGGACCAATCAAACTTTGGAGCAATATTTGCATTGCTATGTGTGTCACTTACAGGATGATTGCGTGAGTCTGCTTCCGCTGGCTGAATTCACATACAATAACTCACAGAGTGCATCCACCAAAATGTCTCCATTTTTTGCTAATAAGGGATATCATCCCAGCATTCTTCCTCGACTTCCGATAGACATGTCTGTTCCTGCGGTAGCCGACCGCATTTCGTCTCTGCAGCAGAATCTGGAAGTCCTGAAGCAGACACTGGCCACAGCACAAGAAAGATACAAGAAGGCAGCAGACAGATTCCGTAAACTAGTACCCACATACAAGGTAGGAGACATGGTCTGGCTCTCAACAAAGAACTTGAAACTCAGAGTTCCAACATCTAAATTGGGGCAAAAATATGTTGGTCCGTACAAGATCAGTAGCATAGTGAGTTCTGTAGCATGCCGACTCAAGTTGCCTAATTCTTTAAAAATACATCCTGTCTTTCATGTTTCCCTGCTTAAACAGGTAGTGGCAAATCCTTTCTCCGGGCACACATCTGCTCCTCCTGATCCAATTCTCATAGATGGGCAGGAGGAATTCATCGTGGAGAAGATCATCGATTCTCGGATTCATAGGGGACGACTTCAGTATCTGGTAAAGTGGCAAGGATATTCGTCTGAGGAGAATTCCTGGGAACCTCTAGAAAATATTCACACTCCTCATCTGACAGTTCCACAGCAGATATCCCAATAAACCAGATATAAGAATGTCCAGAGGACATCTTTAAAGAGGAGAGTAATGTAAGGACTGAGACTGCATACCTGTTTTTGTCTGTTCTTGCCCTTAGTTCTGTTGGATTCTGCCCTTACCCAAGATGGAGTGGCTGGCTTCATGGGGACCATCTTGTTTCCTGTCTGCTGCATATATAAAGGAACTCTGCACACTATACCTTGCTTGTGTATCTTGTATCTCACTTGCTGCCAAGCTCAAGGACTTGCAACCTGCTTGTTCTTCTACTCCTTGGGATACCCCGCTTGCTTCTGGATCTACGTACCACCGGAAAGACTCTGTTACTCTTCACCTGCTCTGCACCCACCTCTGCTACGGTCTGCCCCTCTGCTAGGAGCCAGCCTGGACTCTGACCTCTGGATACTGCATTGCTGGACTTGTACTTGCACCCTCGGTCTGTACTTCTAATATCTGCATATTCTTGAGACTGTTCACTTGCTTATCTGTAAAGCTGCAGTTTGCATCAGTTATCTGAAGCTCATCTTCCTACTATATATATATATATCTTGAACTGTGATATACCGTGTTTGTCGTCATTCTTACTCACATCATCGGTCTCCATAGAACATTAGCATAATCTTATTACAGCAGCTCTGGGCCTAGCCAGTTTGATGCATAACCATTGCCTAGTGCATGCCTAGTGCATTTACTTAACTTGGTGATGCAGAAATACCAGAATATATCTAATTTGCTGTCCTGAAAGTGCATGTAGTGTGTGCATGCTTTCGGCGTTCTCACCCTGCTGCTGCATGCCTGTATGTGCTGGAGTGTCACTTCTACATTCCAGCTCAGCACCTCATATTTAACGTACCAACAAGGTGGGACTCCACCTTGCATATGCGGCGGAAGCTGCGTGAGAAGCAGCAGGCAAAAGTGGAGTTTCAGCTGCAGAACACACAAGTCGCTCGGCAGAACACCTCTTCACTATAAGTGAGCGGGCAACCATGCGGGATGCGTGTGCCACGTGGCACTGCTTCACCAACCTGGCCAGTGCTTATGAAGCTCTCATTAGCGTTACTATCCAATTCAATGTGTGCTTTATACAAAACCTTTAGGCAATGAAGAATTAGTTGGTGACACAGGAGGAAAAGGAGCAGGAGGACCAGGTAATATTCACACCTTTATAAGGCCTGTCATTCACACATGGCTCGGAGGGTGGGTTCCTATACCACAGTGGCCTGGTACGCAAAGTTCCAGCCAAAAGACAGTTTTGGAGGATAAGGGGGACAAGGAGGATTCTGAGGACACATGTTTCCAGTAGGGTGGCATTCCAAACTGCTCATGGGCATCGGCCACAGCATAGAGAGTATCCAAGCAATACACCTCTCACTGAGGACAGCTTGTCATTGCTTCTAGGCAGCCTGGCACACATGAGCCAATACATGCTGCAGTGCCTATGCAGCGATCGCAGAGTTACCCATATTATTGCCAGTTTTGATTACTGCGTTGCCACCTTGCTGGATCCCCGCTACAAGGACAACATACCTTACTTCCGTCCTTTGACAGGGATCACAAAATGCGTCATTACAAGCGTACGCTGTTAGAGACACTTATGGCGTTTCCACCTGACAGTAGGGACTCAGTGGAAGAACCAAGAAGAGTCGGAGTAGGAAGACACCAACACACCTGGTGCACCGCCACCAGGTCAGATGGCAGGGTTAGAATGGCCGAAATGTGGAAACATTTCACACGCCACAAGATGCAACACCACCATATATGATGTGATCCATATCACCAGGAGGCAGCATTTCCACAGCATGGAGGTAGAGTCGTTTCCACTTGTCTCCACCTTCTAACTGAAGGGTCTGCCTCATTTAACTTTTAGGTTTCAAAATTGAACACATGGCCTGAACTTGCCCTTTACGCTTTGAAGGTGCTGACTTACCCTGCACCCCTTCTGAGAAAGAGAAACTGGAAACGCACATCAAGGGGTACATTGCAGCTGTATGGAGCTTGAGTAATTATGTGCACCTTTTAGCCATACATATCCTGTACCTTCTCCCATTGTCATGCAGTTTCTATTATGTTTATTTCCTTTGATCGGCTATGATGTGCAAAGAAATGACCTTTCTTTTTAATCTCCCAAGTGATTTTGCTTACCATGCATTATACTTAGTTTCTTGAACTTTATGGAGTCTTTTATTGAGACAAAAATAATCTAGCCTTGTCCTGTAGGATATGTTTAGTCCTTATTTACTGCATTTGCTTTTTTCCTTGGTCCATTTAAAGCACTTTGCTTTTATTTACTTATTTAGGGACCTTATTGCAAGTTTTTATGTATTTGCCATTATTGATGGACATAATTCATCCTTCTGCTCAATGTTTGCTTGTTTTTTTTTTTCATTTTATTCCTGTGTGATGTCATCCCATTTTTAAATAAGTTTTAGACATGGTTCAATAAAATGTATACTTTTATATGAATTCATTGTAGGATTTTTTCTTTGTGAAGGTTTTTCTAATTTCACGGTCCTCCGTGTTTATGCTTTTGGGCATTTTTTGTGTTTACCCTGCAGCCAGTGTACTGTCAGAATTTGTGCTGAGCATGGCAGGGGGAGCCATCACAGACAGGCACACCCACCTGTCCACAGACAATGTGAGTAAGCTCACATTTATAAAAATGAACCAGGCATGGATCACAAAGACTAGACAACTATATCAGACACACACAACCATGGTCAGATTCTAAATTTTGAGTTATCCCCCTCAAAAAAATCTAAAAAAATTTGTTGGATACCTCCTGCTCTGCCTCTGCCATCTGCCACGTCCACCACCATTTCCTACTCAGCCTCCACTTGGACCCCAGCCTCCTTGTTCAAGATAATATTTTTTTTTGTTATTTTCATTAGTTCCCCTGATAAATTAATACAAAAATAAAATAAAAAATTACCAAAAAACGAAAAAAACAGTGTTGGATAACTCTCATTACAGATGTTGAACCTACATAACATCTAGCTCATCCTCCACTTTGACCTCTACTTCCTGGATCAAGATAATTGCTTTGTTTTATATTTTTTTCTCTGTTGTTTCTATTAGTTCCCTTTTAAAAAAAAATGTTCTCTAAGGCTGCCATCACACTAGCAGTATTTGGTCAGTATTTTACCTCAGTATTTGTAAGCCAAAACCAGGAGAGGGTGATAAATGCAGAAGTGGTGTTGTGTTTCTATTATACTTTTCCTCTGATTGTTCCACTCCTGGTTTTGGCTTACAAATACTGATGTAATATACTAACCAAATACTGCTAGTGTGACGGCAGCCTGACTCCTGCTTTGCCTCACCATTTCTATTTCCATCTCTGCTTGGACCTCGGCCTTCTGGTTCAAAATTTTTAATTATTTTCATTTTCAAGCCAGTGCCTTATCCCCATTTGTAGAGGGGTGCAAGAACTTTTGTCCACCCTATAACTTCAGAAATCCTTTAAGCAATTTCCCTATCTACATTTCTTTGCAGGGCAATTGTCCTGCTCTTACCCCATTTTGCTTCCTGTTACAACACCCTACCCCTTACTACGACCATTTTACAGAACAACATTTTAGGCCCTTATTGCCTCTATGAGTGAAATTTTGAATCAGCGTATTTTGGTGTATTTTTCCCCATTTTCTGAGGGTGAAATTTTAAGGGGCCCAACAAAAAAGGTGCATATTTGTATAATCGAGACATGTGATAATAGACCCTAATTCAGGCCTGGTTGAGTGGTTTATACAGTAACTTTTTCAAGGTAAACTGTTTGTCACCTACTAGGTTTTCCTCAGATGCTTTTGCTGTACATGCAGTTGGAGCGTCAATGTTACAACATTGGCGGTATCATGCCACCAGGGGCGGACACAGACAGCTTGGGGCCCCTGTGCAGGAAATGTGTCTGGGCCCCCCCCTACTTTTAATGCAACAAAACTACATATAAATATATATAGCCACGCACATACTGTACATGTATATATTACATTGTCTCCTTTATTATGTATATTGCCGTCCCTTATTATACAGTGCTCTCTCTTGTTATGTACAGCACCATCCATTGCATATTGGATTTTATAGAGCCCTGTTTTTATTACATATTGTCCTGTCTTGCTAGCTGTATACTTTAATGATGGCTGATGGAGCATGGAAAAGCTTCTTTTCTAAAGGAGGAGCTGATGGACTGGTTGTCTGGTCACCAGCTCCTCCATGAGTAGTCATTTTATATCTAACAAGAGAGGGGACTATGTAATAAAAGATGGTGCTGTGAATAACAAAAATAGCAAGAATACACTATGTAAGGGACAGCACTGTACATAACAACAGAGGAAGCTATATAATAAGGGAGGGCATCATATATAACTAGAGAGGATGGTATGTAATAAGGAACAGTGTTATACATAACAAAAGAGGAAACTATGTAACTAAGGATGGTGTTATACATAATAAGTGAGTAAACTAAACACTAAGGGACTGTGCTATACATAAGTGAGTACACTATATACTAAGGGACTGTGCTATACATAATAAGTGAGTACCCTTTATACTAAGGGACTGTGTTAGACACAATGATCTATAATAATGTCTTCCTCCACCCCCTACTCCTAAATCTATTATAAATCTCCCATCCCAACCCCCCACCCCTCATTGTCCTCCTCCCCCTGCATTCCATTATTGCCCTCTCCCCCACCCCTTGATTGCCCTCTTCACCACCTCCATCATTGCTTTCTTCCCACCACCCCATTATTGCCTCTTCCACCACCCCATCATTGCCTCCTCCCCACCACCCCATCATTGTCCATTCCACTGCCACCAACATTGCCTTCTCCCCCACCACCCCATCATTACCCATTGCACCACCTCCATCATTTCTGCCTCCCCCACCACCCCATCATCCTTTCACTGCCATCATCATTGTCTTCTCCCCCACCACCCCATCATTGCCCATTCCACAACCTCGATCATTTCCTCCTCCCCCACCACCCCATCATTGCCCTTTCCACCACCACCATTATTGTATTTTCCCCCACCACCCCCATCATTACCCATTCCACAACCTCCATCATTGCCTCCTCCCCACCACCCCATCATTATCCTTTCCACTGCCATCATCATAGTCTTCCCCCCCACCCCATCATTACCCATTCCACGACCTCCATCATTTCCTCTTCCCCCACATCCCCATCATTGCCCTTTCCACCACCACCATCATTGTCTTTTCCCCACCACCCCAACATTGCCCATTACACCACCTCCATCATTTCCTCCTCCCCACCACCCCCATTATTGCCCATTCACCACCTCCATAATTTCCTCCCCCCACCACCCCCATTGTGTCTTTTCCACCACCCCAATCATTGCTTTCTTCCCCACAACCCCTATAATTGCCCTCTCTGTCAACCCAATCATTGCCTTCTATCCCATCACCCTCATCATTGCCCTCTCCATCAACCCAGTCATCGCCTTCTGCCTCATCACCCCCTCTCCTCAACCTACACAGACAAACACAGCACCATTCACCTCTCTGCATACACACACTCACACTCACCTCACCTCTGTGCACGGTATCCTGAAGCCACACCATCGCCAGCAGATTCCTGTCTCGCACAGCCATGCGATGATGTCATTCAGCATATGCTGTGTGAGACACGAAGCACGGGCAGGAAGCTGGATGGATCCATTCTCTGTAGCTCTGCTCTGCTGCCATTTTCTCTTGCAGGCAGCGGAGCTGCAGGGATTGCTCATTTCCTGCCACACATGAGGGCAATCTGGCCAGGGGCCTCCCGGAGCCTCGGGGCCGGATAAACTGGCCATTATTAGCTGCCATGCAGGGGCCCGCCAGAGCATCCAGGCCCCGATGCAGCCGCATCGGTTGAACAGGCGCTATGTATGCCCATGCATGCCACATACTCTTATGCTGAAATGTATTAAAATCTTCATTGAGGGTAATGCTCACCATGTTCTGAGGCTTAAATTGATTACAAACTTATGTGTGGGTTTTGTTCCCCATGCTCTGAGGCTAAAATTTATTGCAATCTTCTGTGAGGGTAGTGTTTCCCATGTTCTGATGAAGAAATTTATTCCCATCTTTTATGGGGGTATTGTTCTCCATGCTCTGTTGGGTACATTTTAAGGAGCGCAACAAAAAAGGTGCCTAATCATCTAATCGAGACAGGTGCTAATAAGCCTTAATTCAGGACTTGTTTCCTGCTCTAAACAGTCATTTTTTCAAGGCAAACTCTGTCACCTACTATTTTTTCCTCAGATGTTTTTGCTTTACATGTTTCTGTAGCATAAATTTTACAACAGTGGAGGTATCATGCAGCAAACTCTGATGTTGAAAATATTAATAATAATAATAATAATAATAATAATAATAAAAACTTTTGTTAGGATTGTATTCACCATGTTCTCAGGATGAAACTTGCTCCACTCTTCTGCGTGGGTATTGTTCGCCATGCTCATTGGCAGAAATTGTTTTAAATCTTCTGTGGGTGTAGTGTTCCCCATGTTCTTATTAGGAAATCTATTTATGTAATTGCCTTGTATTGTTTTCATTTCCTGTTCTGTCCAGATGTCACCGTATACCAAAATTCCAAGTGGAGGAAGTTCACCGACCGCCATATTGTGACACCCAAGTGATGAGTGTCTCAATATGTAAGCTGCTGCTGGTACCAACCTATTGCGCGGTACCACCAGCGGAACACCGTCGCACCACGCACACACACACTCTATACGCCGTATGCACCACACATACTCACACTCACACAGCCTCTTGCACAGTACCACTAGCAGTACACCGTCCACCGTCGCGAACATGACGCCTCCGGGATCAGACATATGATTCACTGACTGCCAACATCTTTGTACAGGAGGAGCGCATCTCCAGTTTTAATGTGACTGCCACTATCTGTCTGCACAAAGATTGCGGTGGTCTGATTTAAGGCGCCTGCATGAATTTTCACACTTTTTTGTTAAGTATATAATTCCACATGTGTTAATTCATAGTTTTGATGCCTTCAGTGTGAATGTACAATTTTCATAATCATGAAAATACAGAAAAATCTTTAAATGAGAAGGTGTCTCCAAACTTTTGTATATATATATATACATGGTATATATGTTTTCACGAATATTTTAGCCCATGGATCCATTCTATGTCCATTTTGCAAGCTGGCCAGAAAATCTCGCCGTACGGATGCCATTCGGAGGTTTACGCAGCCACACCTTGCCTACAGATGACATACGGATCACTGTTCAGGGAACATTTCTGTGTATTTGGTCTGTAAAACACTGGCCATATTTTTATACGTTGTGTGTGACTCCAGCCTAACAGTTGAAATGTATCTACAATAAAAATTACATATCTCTCCATTCTTTGTAGGTGGGAAAAGTTGCAAAATTGGCAGTGCATCCGATACTTATTTTCCCTGTTGTAAATATTGAGATAGGAGAAGGAGCTGTTACTGCTAAGATTCATTGAAGACAAGATGGAGAGTTGCCAACTGCTGTCT
This sequence comes from Ranitomeya imitator, assembly GCF_032444005.1. Taxonomy (NCBI): domain Eukaryota; kingdom Metazoa; phylum Chordata; class Amphibia; order Anura; family Dendrobatidae; genus Ranitomeya; species Ranitomeya imitator. The sequence goes on from NC_091284.1 coordinate 629,167,995, forward strand.
ACTAGCTCAGGAATGTCAATTTGTTATCCATGAATTTAGAATTTTGAGAATGAAAGAGAGAAAACAAGCAGATTTCTCTGATAAGATACACAACAAAGTTCCTTATTTCTATATGCATTATTGATTTATGGAATAAATATTAAAACAAGTCACTCTTTTAAGTTTTTTTTTTCTGCATTCAAAGTGTCTTTTTACTTCTTATAGGGCTTTCTAGATTAATTAGTTAAGGAAGTTCCCCCATCAAAGTTTTTTTTATCCTCTTAATATTGCAATCATTATATTATATGGAGCTGTGCATTTATAATATCTCATTAGATCCATATGGTGCCTCCATCAATAGATATCTCAAGATAAGGGTGAGAGCCTTCCATTTTTTTTATCTTGCACTTATTACTTTGTAGGCACTTTATATGTTATTTTTGCGTCTCCATGAAAACACATACAGGTGCATCTCACAAAATTAGAATATCATCAAAAAGTTAATTTGTTACAGTTTTTCAAAACTGAAAGTGAAACTCATATATTAGATAGAGTCATTACAAACAGAGTGATCTATTTCAAGTGTTTATTTAGCGGCCTGGACTCAGCGCATGTAAATGCAACCGAAATGCTTCTGCGTGATGTGCAATATGTTAGCATTTGGGGCACCATTTTAAACTTTGCCTAGGGCCTCACTTTGCCTAAAACAGGCCATGTGTATACCCTTTCGGGTATGAATGTGTTAAACTAGTGTGCTAAAGGTAAACTTTATTTTGCATTGTGTATTGCAACACCAGTCTCTTTGTGTTACCTTTCCTAATAAATTGCAATTCTGAAAATCTGTGTTAATACGACTGACTAATATATTTGTTGTACATGCATGTTTTTAAAGTCCTGGGATATGCTTCCTAATTACACATTTCCTCAATGATTCATGAAGATTGAGCCAAAAGAGCATTACCAAAGATAATAAGATCTGCACAGAACACCGAGAGTACACCTGCTGTAATCCATGAATGAAAAGGTAGAGAATTTGTGAAGCCTGCACGCAATGGAAATTTGTAATTTGAAGTCTAATAAAAGTCAACATGTTTAAGCAAAAATGTTTTCGCATTTCCCATTAGTCTCACTGCTAAAAGTTTTCATGTTGTTGCCTGCCTTGAAGTAGAAATTTCCTTCTGAAGTCAAATGAAACTAACAGACATTATTATTATTATTATTATTATTAATTGATTGATTTATTTATTTATATAGCACCATTGATTCCCTGGTGCTGTACATGAGAAGGGGTTACATACAAATTACAGTAAACATATATGAACTCAAAAAAAATCTAATGTATTCACAGAAGAAAGAAACTAAACTACTCTACATATTTAATGAAATTGTTACTGTTTATAACAACCTTTCTGATTAACAGTTTTTTTATTTGGTTGAAAGATGTTAGCCTTGTGGGCGAAAATTATGGACCAAGCCAATCAAAGTAGATCTGGGTATTTATTATGATGGAATATAGGCTGAACTGGATGGACAAATGTCTTTTTTCGGCCTTACTAACTATGTTACTATGTTACTATGTAAAGTGCGCCTCTGATGGATTTCAAATAGAAGAATACTGAGCATAAGGCAATGTATGGGAGTATATAAAATAAAAGATTGAACATATTTAATAAAAACCAGTATAGAAAATATAAAAATGTTTGTTAACAGACAATTTTTCCCCTTTTAACCTCCCAAAAATCCTTTATCTCCTTTTCCTTGCAGCAAGTTTGAGCTTTTGTAATGTAAGTACTATTTTTCTATTCATCAGCTTTTGTTTCAACATAAAATGCTAGTGAATCTTGAATTGCTTTCTTTCCAAGACACATTGCACTTTATGATTGTAGTAAATTTAGGTCAGCATATGTTCCGTTCATTTATGAAAATATTGTAAACTTTTATGAAAATTGAGATAAATTAAATAGTTTTACACTTTAAATTGTTATACGCTTAAAACAAATAGCCATAACACAAAGTAGACAACCCCTTCACGTCCCTGACTTTGATACAGGCCTCCAAGCCCAGCCTGCATCTTTAAGCACATATGATGGATGATTTAATCAGCCCTCATGCATTTTTTAACAGCTGCGGAGGAGCCCCATGACTGTCTTTACAATCCTACTGTGAAAGCCAGCTCATGGCTAATGTTGATAGGATACCACAGGCAATCAGACAAATGAAGCATCAAGTCCCCTAAATCGATTATTAAAGGGAATCTGTCACCTCCTTTGACCAGGTTTGTCCTGATGAAGAGGTCCTGCGTAATCTCGAAACATGTTGACTTTTAAACCTGTTTTAATATATGTTTTCATTTCACCGAATATTGGATTACAGCAGCGCATAAGTGATAGCTCTATTATTCTCTTCTGTGTCTGTGGTCGTCCTCACGACTGGTATCTGTGCAGAAGCTGTTATATGCCTGTTATGTGCTGCTATTCAGCAACTTATCAAGGTGAGTGTATTCTCCCCTTTTCCTGACAACCTTTTGTCATTGGATAAGACCCTATTGCGCTTTCTCTATCTCCCAGTCTTTTTTCATAAACTATTACTATGAACATACAGGTAATAGAATGGTTAAACTAATCTTACCTGTATGCCTCATATCTGCGGTATAGATTTTGAGAAATGCACCTTTAAATCTTTTATGTTAATGATTTCTTCCAGACTACGGGAAGTGTGGTGCTGGGAAGAAATACCTGCTTCTTCTTTACATTACAATACCACCCTCCTCATTGCACGCCACACTGGCCTGCCCTGAAAAACTTGCTTCAGTTTTTTAATGTCTTTTTTTAAATGTGATGCCCATAACTGGACACAGTATTCCAGATGAGACCTGACCAAGGAGAAGTAGAGGGAGATAGCTACGTCACGTGATCTAGACTCTATGCTTCTCTTAATACATCATAGAACTGTGTTTGCTTTTTTGCTACTGCATCACACTGTTGACCCATGTGCAGTCTGTGATCCATTAGTATACTCAAGTCTTTTTTATACGTGCTATTGCTTAGTTCTATTCCACCCATTTTGTAGATGTAATTTTTGTTTTTCTTGTGCAGATATAGAATCTTGCATTTTTTCCTGTTGCCAGGAAATTGATGTCACTTTTTTTAGTGTGTAAAAATAATTTTTGGAAATGTGGAGACTCCAAGAAGGGTCTCAATCTGGTGTGTTTCTTATTGAGGGGGTGTCAGAGGTCCGTTATACTATTTATCCTCTCAGGAAATTGATGGCACTTTAGTGGTGTGTGACAATAGTTTTTGCAGATGTACATACTCCAAGTTGTGTCATCATCTGGTTGGTTGCCTGTAGTTGAAGGGGTGTCAGAGGCCCATAATACTGTTTCTACTCTGGGTAAATTTATGCCATATTAGTGGTGTGTGACAATAATTTTTGAAATTGTGGAAAATCCAAAATGGGTGTCCATCCCGTGTCTTTCCTGTAGTGGGAGGGGTGTTAGAGTTCCATTACACTATTTCTACTCTGGGTAAATTCATGCCACTTTAGTAATGTGTGAAAATATTTTTTGTAAATTTGGAGACTCCAAGTTGTGTCTCCATCTGGTGTGTTGCATTTAATGGAATTTGTGTCAGAGGCACATGATACTATTTCTGTTTTTGGGAAATTGATGCCACTTTAGTGTTGTGTGACAATAATATTTAGAAAAGTGAAGACTCCAAATTGAATCTCCATCTAGTGTATTACCTGTAGTTGAAGGGGTGTCAGAGGTCTATTATGTTATTTCTACTCTGGGGAAATTGAGGCCACGTTAGTGGTGTATGACAATAATTTTTGGAAATGTGGAAAGTCCAAGTTCAGTCTCCATCTGTTGTGTTGCCTGCAATGGAAGGGATGTCAGGGGCCAAGATAACTTTACAGAGAAGTGAAAAAGTATGCCACTTTATTGGTGTTTGACAATATATTTTTAAATTTTGGAGGCTCTAAGGTGGGTCTCAATCTTGTGTGCTGCCTGTAGTGGAAGGGGAATTAGAGGCCCCTTATGCTATTTTTACTCTGGGGAAATTGATGCCACTTTTTCGATGTGTGACAATCATTTTTGGAAATGTGGAGACTCCAAGTTGGGTCTCCATCTGGTGTTTTGCCTGTAGTAGAAGGGGTGTCAGAGGCCCATTATACTATTCTTACTTTAGGGAATTTGTTGCCACTTTATGTGACAATAATTCTGGGGTTCGGGTATGTTTGACAAACAGAACCTTGAAAGGTTCGCATTTTTACAATGGATTATTCTGTGGTCTGGACCACATTTATTTGCAAAATAAGCCTCCAAAAACTTGATATAAATTTATTGGTTTCATAATGCTCACCAATAGCATGTAACATCTTCTTTTGTTCATTTTGTTGCTGTAAAAGCCTCAAAAACCTTTTTTTTTTTTTTATTGATATCATAAAGCTCACCTATAGACTATTCTGTGGCCTGGAGTACATTTTATTGCTATATACACTTCAAAAAACTTGTTCAAAATGTATCAGTATCATAATGCTCACCCATAGGGTGTTACATCTTATTGGGTATATTTACTTGCTATATAAACCTCCAAAACCTTCCTCCAAATTTATAGGTATCATTTCTTACTAGTAGGGTACTTTATCTTCTATATAAGCTTCCAAAAACTTGTTCCAAATTTATCAGTATCATATTGCTCATCCATTGGGTATTGCATCTTCTTGGGTACATTTAGTTGATATATAAACCTCCAACAACTTTCTTGAAATTGTATTGATATTATAAAGCTCTCTACATAGTATTCTGTCATCTGGAAAACATTTTGTTGCTATAAAAGCCTCAAAAAACTTGTTCAAAATGTATCAGTATTATATTTCTCATCCATAGGGTATTACATCTTTTTGAATACATTTCATCTACTATATAATTGTCTAAGGGTCACTTCCGTCTGTCTGTCCTTTTGTCTGTCTTTCTTTCTGTCATGGATATTCATTGGTCGCGGCCTCTGTCTGTCATGGAATCCAAGTTGCTGATTGGTCATGGCAAAATGCCCACGACCATTGCCACTACTAATCAGCGACAGCCTTAGTCCGGCGGCAATATGGCCGCTCTTTCCTCCCCGCAGTCAGTGCCCGCTCCATACTCCCCTCCAGTCATCCAGTCAGCCCTCACACAGGGTTAATGCCAGCGTTACCGGAGCGCGGTGTAACGCCCTCCGGTTACGCAGCTATTAACCCTGTGTGACCAACTTTTTACTATTTATGCTGCATATGCAACATCAATAGTAAAACGATCTAATGTTAAAAATAATAATAATAACAAAAAGGTTATTCTCACCCTTCGACGTGCGACCTGTCCTCGGCAGTGCAAGCGTCAGGTTTCGGTTCCAAAGATGCTATGCGAGAAGGACCTTCCATGACGTCACGGTCGTGTGACCGTGACGTCATGGTCATGTGACGCGACATCATCACAGGTCCCGTGCTCATACCAATGCTGGGAAAGGAAGCTGCCGCGTGCACCGCACACAGGCGACAGGACTACAAGGGGCCTCTCGGAGGGTGAGTATATGTTTCTTTTTTATTTTTTAACCTGTTACATACATGGCTGGGCAATATACTACGTAGCTTGGCAATATACTACGTGACTGGCCAATATACTACGTGACTGGGCAGTATACTACGTTTCTGTGCTGTATACTACATGGCTCTGTGCTGTATACTACGTGGCTGGACAATATACTACGTAACTGGGCAATATACTACGTCATTGGGCAATATACTACGTAACTGGGCAATATACTACATGGCTGGGCAATATACTACGTGGCTGGACAATATACTACGTGACTGGGCAATATACTATGTGGCTGGGCAATATACTATGTGGCTGGACAATATACTACGTAACTGGGCAATATACTACGTGGCTGGGCAATATACTACATCACTGGGCAATATACTACGTGGCTGGGCAATATACCACATGGCTGGGCAATATACTACGTGGCTGGGCAATATACTACGTCTCTGGGCAATATACTACGTGACTGGGCAATAGACTACGTGACTGGGCAATATACTACGTGGCTGGGCAATATACTACGTGGCTGGGCAATATACTACGTGGGCTGTGCAATATACTACGTGGACATGCATATTCTAGAATAACCGATGCGTTAGAATCGGGCCACCGTCTAGTTGCTATATAACCCTCAAAAAAAAATTCAAAATGTTTTGGTATTAAATTGCTCACCCACAGCACATTACATCTGTTTGACTACATTTTGTTGCTATAAAAGCCTCAAAAACTTGTTTCAAATTTATCTGTATCATATTGCTCATTGCTGATCCATAAGGGATTACATATTCTTGGGTACATTTCGTTGCTATAAAGGGCTGATAAAACATGTTTCAAATTTATTGGTATCATATTGCTCACTCAGAGGGCAATACATCTTCTTGGGTACATTCAATTGCTATATATGCCTCAAAAATAGAATTAGTCTTAACGGTAATTTGGTTTCTAGGAATCTTCCACGACAGCATAGGAGGTTGTCTCCACGCCCTAATGGGGGACAGGAAGCACAAAGAGGTTAAAACACCCTCCCACCTCATACAGTAACTTATAACGAATCCCATAGCACCGGTTATGTTAAAATCCCAAGAATTAACCAAGGAACATAGGGAGTGAAATTAACGTGGTCGTGGAAGGTTCTTAGAAACTGAATTACCGGTAAGACTAATTCTATTTTCTCTAGTCACCTTCCACAATAGCATAGGAGGAGTACCAACTTATTCTGTAGTTAAAGGTACCGTCACACTAGACGATATCGCTAGCGATCCGTGATGTTGCAGCGTCCTCGCTAGCGATATCGTCCAGTGTGACAGGCAGCAGCGATCAGGCCCCTGCTGTGCTGTCGCTGGTCGGGGAAGAAAGTCCAGAACTTTATTTCGTCGCTGGACTCCCCGCAGACATCGCTGAATCGGCGTGTGTGACACCGATTCAGCGATGTCTTCACTGGTAACCAGGGTAAACATCGGGTAACTAAGAGCAGGGCTGCGCTTAGTAACCCGATGTTTACCCTGGTTACCATTGTAAAAAAACAAACAGTACATACTTACATTCAGCTGTCTGTCCCATGCCGTCTGCTTTCTGCACTGACTGCTGGCCATAAAGTGAAAGTGAAAGCACAGCACAGCGGTGAGTCACACAGCGGTGACTCACCGCTGTGGCTGTGCTGTGCTTTCACTTTACGGCCAGCAGTCAGTGCAGGAAGCAGACGGCAAGGGACAGACAGCTGAATGTAAGTATGTACTGTTTGTTTTTTTACGCTGGTAACCAGGGTAAACATCGGGTTACTAAGCGCGGCCCTGCGCTTAGTTACCCGATGTTTACCCTGGTTACCGGGGACCTCGGGATCGTTGGTGGCTGGAGAGCGGTCTGTGTGACAGCTCTCCAGCGACCAAACAGCGACGCTGCAGCGATCCGGATCGTTGTCGGTATCGCTGCAGCGTCGCTAAGTGTGACGGTACCTTAAGGGAGGACAACAACCTGGAGAACCTTCTGGCCGAAGGCTAGGTCCTTGTTGGATAGTAAATCTAATCTATAATGTTTTGTAAACATATGGATGGATGACCATGTGGCGGCCGTACAAATCTGCTCTGTAGATGCACCAGCTCTTTCTACCCAGGAGGCTGAGGTAGCTCTTGTAGGGTGAGCTCTGATGTCGTCTGGAGGTGTCGGTCTTGAGCCAGGTATGATTCAGAAATAGCTCTTCTGATCCATCCTGCGATGGTACTCTTCGCTACCTTCCTACCTTTATTTCGCCCTGAGGGGTTAATAAATAGATTTGAGTCAATTCTCCACAATCTGGTTTGTTCTATATAATATAGAACCATCCGCCGGACATCGAGAGTATGAAATTCTCTCTCCCCTGCATTTTTTGTATTTTGGCAGAAGGAGGGGAGCAGTATTTCTTGTGAGCGGTTGAAATCCGAAACTACCTTAGGCAGGGAGGATGGATCAAGTCGTATTACTAAGCAGTCATCTCTAATTGTAAAATAAGGCTCCCCGGATACCGCTTGAATTTCTCTCAAACATCTTGCTGCGGTAATGGCCACCAAGAAGGCTGCTTTAAAGGAAAGGAGTTGAGGAGTACATGATGACAGAGGTTCGAATGGAGCTTGCATGAGACCCCTAAGAACTATATTTAAGTAACATAGCAGGATGGTAGGCAGCTTTCTGGGACATTTCCTGAGGGCTGACACCATGAATCTTTTAATCCAGCGATGGACAGCTAAGTCATAGTCAAAGTCGGAACTAAGGGCTAAGATCTAAACCTTTAACATACTAGGCTTAAGGCCTAGTTCTAGTCCTCTCTGTAAGAAGTCCAAAATCTGAGATATATTAGGGTGAAAGGGGTCTGTTGGGTCAGGCATGCACCAGGATGATAATTTTTTCATATTTTATTATATATTGCAGTGGTGACAGGTATTCTGGACATTTGTAGAGTGGCAATCACCTTGCCCGACAGCACCTTCGCACGTAGTACCTGGGGTTCAGAAGCCAGGCAGCTAACCTCAGTCTTCTGGGATCTGGGTGATGTATGGGTCCCTGAGATAGAAGACCCATGTTGGAAGGTAGCTGTATTGGACCATCCACCTGGCACATTGGTGCCACCAGGAAGGTTGGAAGCCGATCCTCCTGATCTTTTGAAGGGCTTTGACTAACATTGGGTTTGGGGGAACACGTAAGCTAGATGAAAGTTCCATTGTTGAATGTCTACTCCCTTGGAGTTGTCCCTGTGATTTAGGGAGAAGTAATTGCTGAGCTGTGAGTTTTGAGCCGAGGCAAACAGGTCGATGTCTGGTAGACCCCATCTGGACACTAGAATGGCAAAAATTTCCCGATTCAGGCTCCATTCCCCCGGATACATATCCTGACAGCTCAAAAAGTCTGCCTGCAGATTGGAGGATCCTCTCAAATGAACAGCTGTCAGTGACAGGAGATGCCTTTTGGCCCAGCAAAATATTCGGCTTGATATAGTTCTTAGGTTGTTGGACCTTGTGCTCTCCTGACGATTGAGGTGAGCTACTGTGGTGACATTGTCCAAATATACTCTTATATGATGACCTGTAATCATTCTGCCTGCTGCCAGAAAGGGTTCCTCTACTGCCTTTAGTTCTCTAACATTGGATGATTTGGCAGCCATCTCTGGACTCCAGAGACCCTGAAAAGGGGTATGTAACACTATACCTCCCCACCCACTTTGACTGGCATCTGTGGTTACTGTGATTAGTTGAGACTGACACCATGCTACCCTTTTCCGTTGATTTCACCATGCCATAGACACCTTTACACTGCCAGGGGTCTGAACACTTGTGTTCAAGGAATTGGGGTTCCCATTCCAGTTTTTTAAAATGTGAGCTTGTAGAATCCTGGAGTGTGCTTGGGCCACGGTACTGACTGAATTCAGGCTGTCATTGAGCCCAATACAGTCATTGACGCTCGGAGGGTAGATCTCAGTTTCTTGAAATCCAGAATTTTTGCTATCAGGTTGAGGCAATGGTCCTCTGGGAGGAAGGACATCTGTCTCTTCGAATCTAGAATCACTCCTAGAAATTTCCTTACTGTGGAGGGTTGGAGCTCTGATACTTTTACATTTGGGATCCACCCTAGGGACTGAAGGATGCCTAGCACTCTCTGTACATGATCTCTGAGGAGCTGAGTGGACAGGGCTATGATTAATAGGTTATCTAAGTATGGTACTATACAGATGTCCTGTCTGCGAATGTAGGTCACTGTCTCTGCCATAATTTTGGAAAAAATCCTTGGCACTGATGAGATGCTGAAAGGGAGCACATTGTATTAATAGTGTTTCACCTGTTGATTTTGGAGAACCTCAAATCTTAGATATTTTTTGTGACGGGGATGAATGGGAATATGAAAATACGCATCTTTTAGATCGATTGTTGCCATCACAAAATAGGGACCTATTAGTGTAGTTGCTGTTTTTACTGATTACATTTTGAATTTTAGGTATGTAACATGCCAGTTGAGATCCTTCAGATTTATTATTATACGAGCACCCCCAGAAGGTTTCTTTACTATAAAGTTTTGAGAGTAGTTACCTCTCCCAACTCCTGATTTAGTGCCAGGGAGATTACATTCACGTTCAGAAGACTCTGAAGACCTGATATCAAAAGGTCCTGAGCACCTGGGGACAGAAGAGAGGTGACTCACAAACTCTGAGTTGGACAGGACTCTGATTCTATTAAGAGACCCTCCCTGATGTTGGGAACCAACATCCACTGGTGAAGAAACCTTGAGAGCCTCCCAGTACAGTGTCCAAGTCATTGCTTGTCTTCCTGCTGTTTTTGGGGGACAAGAATATTCTTTCCCCTCCAATTGGCATAGCTCCACCTTCCCATTTTTCCTTTCCCTCTAATTTGAGGGGTCTGAGGCAAGGAGGGATGAAAAAAAGACTTCTTTGTTGGTTTCTGTTCAGGTAGAGACTTCTTATCAGTGGCCTTTTCTAAAATCTTGTCTAGGAGAAGCCCAAAGACATATTCACCCTTCAACGGGAGGGAGCAGAGCTTGATTTTTATGTGACTCTCTGCTCCACATTTTTAGCCATAGGGCCCTCCTAGCAGAGTTGCACTGGGCCATAGCTCTGGCAGCTATGCGGACAGACTAGGCTAAGACATCAGCCAGAAACCCTGTTGAATTTCTCAGTAACTGAAGGGTGCCCAATATCTGCCCTCTAGAAATCCCCTGATATATATGGCTCTCCAGTTGATCCATCCATCTACAAAGGGATCCAGCAACACATGTGGAGGCAATATTAGTTTTGAGGGAAGTAGCAGAGTTCTCCCAATATTTTCTCAAGAGACTCTCTACCTTCATATCCATCGGGTCCATTAGCTGAGAGGAATCCTGAAAGGGGGAGAGAGGTCCTCTTAGCTACTCTTGCCACCGGTATATCCACTTTAGTGATCTCCCAGTTAACTGATTCTCCCTCATAGGGAAATCTATGTTTTAGTTCAGAGGGGGTACTTAAGCATTCTTCTGGAGATTCCCACTTCTGGGCAATCATGTTTAAGATATTCTCATGGACAGGGAATCCTATCTGTTTTTCCACTTTCAGACACCAAACAACTCATCCTGGATCGTTTTGGGGGTTTGTTCCTCCTCAAAGCCCATGGTATTATGTACTGAGCTAATTAAGTCTTCCATGAATTCAGTGGAGAAAAAATATTTACTTTTTTCGGTAGATCTACGAGGTGAAGATTCCTCTCATCTCCCCGAGGCCGAGCTGTAGGTTTCCTCAGAAACTGAGTCAGAGGGCTCAACATATATCTTCCTTTTCTTGGGGGCAGTTGGACCTGGAGACAGGGGCGTAGGAGTGGGAGGTGTCAAAGTGGCAAGGGAGGACTGAACATCATGTTTCACAAGGGTCCGAATTTCCTCTAATAGAGAGTGGTGTTGAGCCTTAACCACTGTGTCAGTACAGTCACGGCACAATTTCTTCTCCCATCTGGATGGGAGTTTCTTGAATCAGATGGCACATTTTAGTACTGTTTTGGGTTTTTTGTGTGTAGACTTGTCTCCCTAAAACAAAGAAAGGGGAGAGAAGTGACACACAGGGACTGAAATAAAAAACCCCTATACTAGGTCTCCCCCATTTCCCATACACTTAATGGGGCAGGGGTAGCGCTGAGCTCTGCAGATGCAGGGCTGGTTGCAGAAATATCTTCCATTGTCAAAAGTCTTACCTGAAGGCGTCTTCTGGAGGGTTTATATAGGCCATAAACCCTCCATCAGTGCAGTCAATTTTCCCAATTCTCCTCCCTGGGTCCAGAGCAGGCTTCCGTAGGCCGAAAGGACCGAAACCGGAAATGCATGCGCTCCACAGTGGAAAGCAAGGCCCTGAAGTGAAAAGCTATAACGCCACTTCCGCAACAGTCTACAGTGCGCGCAGGAGGAGGAAGGCCGGAGGGCTGTGGGAGGTCTCCGACTGGGGGGTCATTGGCCCGCTTTACCCCTAGAAGAGGCGCAGGTGGGCCAGGAAAGGTCCCTGAATCCACCGAAGTTGGGAAGATGGGAGCAGCCTTTTGCGGAGGAGGACCCTCGACCATTACTGCCCAGCTAATTATCAAAAGGTAACACTGTAGTCACCGGCAACACAACATACACTATAACCTCTCCATGCCCCATGGGGAACAGGAAAGACACTGGTGAGTAGGAGCTTGGAGCGTCTTTTAACCTCTTTGTGCTTCCAGTCCCCCATTAGGGTGTGGAGACAACCTACTATGCTGTCGTGGGCGGTGACTAGAGAAAAACATGTTTCAAGTTTATCAGTATTACAGTATATTGCTCACCCATAGGGTATTACATGTTCTTGAATACATTTTGTAGCTATAAAAGGCTCAAAAAAGGCTAAAAAAACTTTCAAATTTATGAGTATCATATTGCTTACTTAACAGGTATTCCTTCTTCTTGGGAACATTTATTTTCTATATATGGTGGGGAAAATAAGTAATCCCTTATGATTTTGTAAATTTGCCCACTGACAAAGACACGAACAGTCGTTAAATTTAAGGGTAGGTTAATTTTAACATTGACAGATAGAATATCAAACATAAAATCCAAAAATTCACAATGTATAAATTATATAAATGTATTAGTATTTTGGGTGGCATACTTAAGTACAGGGGTGGGCTCCTCTGCTTACTTTCAGACACTGTTATTTGGTGCAAAGTATTTACAGGTGTAAATGTAGGACAGGGCCACTGAATATTTTAACTAGCATCATACATGTCAACAAATTGGTATTGTCAGTGCCAGGCATTGAAGGATTTCAGCGCATAGACTAAACAGCGGTGGTGCTGTGAGAGATAATTTTGCAAGTGGTAGAGCACAGTTTGAGCTGGGGGGGGCACTCTCTCATGCCCGGCGGTACTGGCCCAGGGCCCCTCATGTTACAACGGTGTGTCTGACGTTGGGTGCGTGCCACCACCACCAGAGACACTTCATTGTACTATGAGGGACCCAGTGCCAGTGCCGTCGACCAAAGGTGGGCACACCCACCTCTTCAAACAAACGGCACTCTCAGGGGTGCTTGCGCAAAGTGGCGAGACCATGGCCCCGTGGGGGGAGTCAGCCCATTTAGGGAGGTATAAACATGTCGTATGCTGGACATACAGCAGCTGCAAATTAAGAGATTGGAACAGTCAGTAAGACCAGTCCAAAAGCAAGACCTTTTTACAGGAAAGCTAGGTGTCAGCCGGGAAAGGTGGGGCAAAATAATTAGAAATCCATGAGTGTTTCATTTTAATGAAGGTTAGATCATCAACATTTTGGGTAGCCAGACGAGTCCTTTTTTCGGTCAGTATTGAACCAGCAGCACTGAATACTCTTTTTGATAGCACACTAGCTGCTGGGCAAGCGAGCTCCTGCAATGCATATTCGGACAATTCAGGCCAGGTGTCTATTTTGGATGCCCAGTAATCAAATGGGAATGACGGGTGAGGGAGAACATCGATAGGGGGGAAAAAATAGTTAGTAACCATACTGGACAAATGTTGTCTCCTGTCACTTTGAATTGATGCTGCAGTACCTGTCCTGCCTGTGGTCATTGTGAAATCACTCCACAACCTGGTCAGAAAACCCCTCTATCCAATGCCACTTCTGATTTGTGCACCTCTAACACCTCTGCCCTGTTGCCTCCTGCAGCTCGTGTGAGAACTATCACCGGCGCTGTGTGCTGGGAATGCCTAAATCAAACGGTCAACAAGAGTTGCTTGTTTAGTTGCCAATATTTGTTCAAGGTTCTCATGTGGCATGATATTTTGCAGTTTCCCCTTATAGCGTGGATCCAGGAGGCAGGCCAACCAGTAGTCGTCTTCGGTGATCATTTTTATAATGCGGGGGTCCCTTTTTAGGATATGCAAAGCAAAATCCGCCATGTGGGCCAATGTTCCAGTTGTCAATTCACTGCTTGTGCTGGGTTGAGGAGCACTTTCGGGCAAATCAACATCACTTGCCTCCCTCAAAAACCCTGAACCTGGCCATGCAACGCCACCAGTTTTTATTGCCCCCTGAGAAGGTTCCTCATTCAAAAAATACTCATCCCCATCATCCTCCTCCTCCTCCTCCTCCTCTTCGCCCGCCACCTCGTCCAGAAGACTTCCCTGACCAGACAATGGCTGACTGTCATCAAGGCTTCCCTCGTCCTCGGCAGCAGACGCCTGCTCCTTTATGTGCGTCAAACTTTGTATCAGCAGACGCATTAGGGGGATGCTCATGCTTATTGTGGCATTGTCTGCACTAACCAGCCGTATGCATTCCTCAAAACACTGAAGGACTTGACACAGGTCTTGTAGCTTCGACCACTGCACACCTGACAACTCCATGTCTGCCATCCAACTGCCTGCTCGTGTATGTGTATCCTCCCACAAATACATAAGAGCACGCCTCTGTTCGCACAGTCTCTGAAGCATGTGCAGTGTGGAGTTCCTCCTTGTTGCAACGTCGATGATTAGGCGATGCTGGGGAAGATTCAAAGATCGCTGATGGTTCTGCATACGGCTGGAGTGTACGGGCGAACGGCGGATGTGCGAACAAAGTCTGCGCACCTTCAGGAGCAGGTCGGGTAACCCCGGATAACTTTTCAGGAAGCACTGCACCACCAGGTTTAAGGTGTGAGCCAGGCAAGGAATATGTTTCAGTTGTTAAAGGGCTATGGCAGCCATAAAATTCCTTCAGTTATCACTCACTACCTTCCCTGCCTCAAGATGTACACTGCCCAGCCATGACTGAGTTTTTTGCTGCAAGAACTCGGACAAAACTTCCGTGGTGTGTCTGTTGTCGCCCAAACACTTCATTGCCAATACAGCCTGCTGACGCTTGCCACTAGCTGTTCCATAATGGGACACCTCGTGTGCAACAGTGGCAGCTGCGTCTGGAGTGGTCGTGCGACTGCGGTCTGTGGACGAGCTCTCGCTTCCGCTGGAGGACGAGGAGGAGGGGGGCGAACGCCTGCAGCCAACTGTTTCCTAGACCGTGGGCTAGGCAGAACTGTCCCAATATTGCTGTCCCCTGTGGACCCTGCATCCACCACATTAACCAAGTGTGCCATGATGGACACGTAACGTCCCTGGTCATGCCTACTGGTCCATGCATCTGTTGTCAGGTGCACCGTTCTACTCACAGATTGCCTGAGTGCATGGACAATGCGGTCTTTTACATGCTGGTGGAGGGCTGGGATGGCTTTTCTCGAAAAGAAGTGTTGACTGGGTAGCTCGTAGCGTGGTACAGCGTAGTCCATCAGGGCTTTGAAAGCTTCGCTTTCAACTAACCGGTAGGGCATCACCTCTAACGAGATTAGTCTAGCAATGTGGGCGTTCAAACCCTGTGTATGCGGATAAGAGGATGAGTACTTCCTTTTCCTAATGAAAGTCTCTTGTAGGGTGAGCTGGACTGGAGAGCTGCATATGGTGGAACTAGTGGGGGTGACGGTGGACATGGCAGACTGAGAGAGGGTTGGTGATGGTATTCTTGCTGTTTGCCTACATACAGTGTTTCCTACAAAGAACATGGTGATTCCCTGACTGCTTTGGCCTTGCAACGAAACCTCCACATTTGCTGCAGGTGGCGTGGTAAACAGTGGGCTTATAGTGACGGAAGGGATGTAGCGTTGCTGACTAGCTTCATTGTGAGAGGGTGCTACAACGTTAAGGGACGTTTGGTAGTTAGTTCAGGCTTGCGAGTGCATGGTGGTTAAATGTCTACGCATGCAACTTGTATTTAGATTTTTAACATTCTGACCTCTGCTGAAGGTCCTTGAGCATTTCTTACAGATGACTTTGCAATGATCATTTGGATCTTGGTTAAAAAAATGTCAGACTGCACTCTTCCTACTATCGGATACCTTTTCAGGCATTGCACACTGAGCTACTTTAACCGGAATGCCATGCTGTCCTACAACTGTTTTTGGTTTTGCCACACGTTTTTGGCCAGATACGGGCCTGCCAGATGGAACCTGTTGCGATGTTGATGCCTGCTGCGGCTCCTCCTCCTCTGCTTCAGAGCTACTGCCGGCTGCCTGTTCCCCCAATGGCTGCCAATCGGGGTCAACAACTGGGTCATCTATGACCTCCTCTTCTATGTCCTGTGCACCTTCCTCTGTGTCACCGTGTAAGCCGGTGCTATAGCGTTCGTGACGGGGCTCCATAGTCTCATCAGGGTCAGATTCTGGATCAGTACACTGCGAGGGCAATGTTCTGATCTGAGTCAAAGGAACAGCATAATAATCTGGCTGTGGCTGTGCATCTGTGCACTCCATATCTGATTCATCTTGTAAAGGGCATGGCCTGTTAAAAATTTCCATTTCTAACCCAGGAACGGTATGTGTAAAGAGCTCCATGGAGTAACCCGTTGTGTCGCCTGACGCATCCTTCTCTGTTGTTCTGGGTGAAGAATACAAGGAAGCGACTTGTCCCTGACCGGGAACATCCACTGACGATGCGCTGCTTTTACATTCTGCACTTTCCTTAGAGGAGGCAAAAGAGCTAGAGGCAGAGGCAGCAAGGAAAGCCAAAACTTGTTCCTGCTTCTCCGGCTTTAAAAGCAGTTTTCCTACTCCCAGAAAAGGGAGCGTTCGAGGCCTTGTGTAGCCAGACGATGATGGTGGCTGAACAACTCGAGACTTAGGTGCTATATTGCTTTTCCCACGACCACCTGATGCTCCACCACCACTACCATCATTACCAGCTGGCAATGACCGCCCACGGCCACGACCTCTTCCACCAGACTTCCTCATTCTTGGAAATATTTAACCAAATTAACAAATGGTATTTGGTACTGTAAAACCAGTTACAAGGTGGACGCAAACTTGTCGTGAATTTAAATCTCCCTTTATAGGTGTGTGAGACTGCAGGGAAAATCAGGCCCACTGTATTACAGTACACAGCTTCAGTGGCAGACAGTGGCTGACAGATATGCCACTAACAGGACTGACGCAGATGCACACACTGGAAATAAAAATCTCCCTTTCTTTTTTTTATATGGAAGACTAGTGAATAAATCAGGCCCACTGTATTACAGTATATTTTCTGTGGCAGAAAATGACTGACAGATACCACAGACTGGACTGGCACAGATGCACAGATTTGCCAATATTAATCTCCCCTTCTTTTTTTTATGGGAGACTAGTGAATAATCTGGCCCACTGTTTTACAGTATAGTTTCTGTGGCAGAAAATGACTGACAGATACCACAGACTGGACTGGCACAGATGCACAGATTTGCCAATATTAATCTATCCTTCTTTTTTATATTTAGAATTGAGAGTCCTCAGTGGTTGATACCTTTTTTTATGGGAAACTAGTGAATAAATCTGGCCCACTGTTTTACAGTATAGTTTCTGTGGTAGAGAATGACTGACAGATAACACAGACTGGACTGGCACAGATGCACAGATTTGCCAATATTAATCTATCCTTCTTTTTTTTATTTAGAATTGAGAGTCCTCAGTGGTTGATACCTTTTTTTATGGAAGACTAGTGAATAAATCTGGCCCACTGTTTTACAGTATAGTTTCTGTGGCAGAAAATGACTGACAGATACAAAAGACTGGACTGGCACAGATGCACTGATTGGCAATATAAATCTCCCTTTTTAGGTGTGGGACAGTGCAGAAAAATACAGGCCCACTGTTTCACACTACACAGTTTCAGGGGCAGAAAGTGGCTTGAAGATATATATATAAAAAACATGTGGACAAACAAACAGGATAGCTGTGCAGAAAGGAAGGAGCAACAGGATTAGTGCTTTGAAAAAAGCAGTTGGTTTGCACAGCGGCATACAAACAGCAATGCAGCTATCAGGGACCCTTATAAGCTACAGAGCTGATGCACAGAAATCTAGCCTCCACTGTCCCTGCAAGGAAAAGGTGGTGTTGGACAGTGGAAATCGCTACAGCACAAGCGGTTTGGGGGTTTATATTCCCTGCCTAACGCTATCCCTGCTTCTGACGAAGCGGCAGCAACCTCTTCCTATGCTCAGATCAGCAGCAGTAAGATGGCGATCGGTGTGCACGCCCCTTTATAGTCCCTGTGACGCTGCAGAAAGCAAGCTAATCACTGCCATGCCCTTCTCTAAGATGGTGGGGACCAGGAACTATGTCATCACGCTGCCCACACTCTGCGTCCTCCTTCATTGGCTGAGTAATGCTGCTGAACGCGTCATATGAAACGTGACTTTGGCGTGAAGGTCACCGACCACGTGGCCGACCCCACAGAGGGATCGGGTCAGGTTTCATGAAACCCGACTTTGCCAAAAGTCGGTGACTTATGAAAATGACCGATCCGTTTCGTTCAACCCTAGTGATGGCAGCACCCCAGCCACCTTACGAGGTTCATCTACATAGACCACGAAACCATACTGTGTCCTGGGGTATGTTAAAAATATGGATGGAGTTGATCTTTCTGGTCAAGTCCTTCAGCCCTACAGTACTATGTGAAAAGTTAAGGTATGGTACAAGAAGCTGGCCTTGCATATAGAACAGATGGCAATGTATAATGCTTACATGCTATCATGATGTGCAGTCCAAACCAGTATGTTCCTTCATTTTCAGGAGGTAGTGATCAAGGCCCTTATATTTGGAAGTCAGGAAGGGGAAGAGCCCAGTACTTTTGGAACTAGAGATACCCATATTGTACCAGGGCAACATTTCCAAGTTGAGGTCCCTCAAACCACAATGAAGGGAAGGTTGCAAAAGAGGTGCCCAATGTGTTACAGAAGGGAGATAAGAAAGTTCACCATTTATCAATGCGACACCTGCCCTCATAAACCTGGCATGTAAATAACAGAATGGTTCAAACTGTAGCACACATCCATGGACTACTAAATTTATTTCTGACATACACAGCTCACATATGCCAACCTGATGCACTCTATGCTACTCACATATACCAAACTAATGCACTCTACACACGTGACATATGTCAACTTAATGCACTCTCCACAACTCAAATATGCTAACCTCATGCATTCTACACAACTCACATATACCAACCTGTTGCACTTTCCACTACTCACAAATGTCAACCTGATGCACTCTACACAACATACGTATGTCAACCTGCTACTCCCTACAAACCTGACATATGCCAACCTGATACACTCCACACAATTCATGTATGTCTATCTAATGCACTCTACACTACTCACATATGCCAAACTGATGCACGCTATACAGTTGATGTATGACAACTTAATGCACTCCACACAAGTCACGTATGTCAATCTGATGCATGCTACACAGCTCACGTATGCCAACCTAATGCACTGTACACAACTTGTGTGTGCTGATCATATGCACTCTTCGGAAATCCCATATACCAACTAGGCGCATTCTATGCAATTCATATATACAAACCTGATGCACACTACACAACTTACATATACCAACCTGATGCAATCTACACAGCTGATGTATGCCAACCTGATGCACTCTTCACTACTCATGTATGCCAACCTTATACACTCTACGCAACTCACATATGGTCCTACATTGTAAAATTCACATACCAGGAAAACACAAGGTAAATTCCAATAAAGGGTCACTTGTGGGGGGGGTTTCCACTGTTTAGGCACATCACATCATGATGCCCACAGACCATTCCATCAAGGCCTGAATTCCAAAATGTCACTCCTTCCTTTCCAAGCCCTGCAGTAGTTTTCCCCCACATAAAGGATATCCATGTACTAAGGAGAAAATGAACAACACATTTTGGGGTGGTTTTTCTCCTGTTATCCTTGTGAAAAAAAAATGGGGGCTAAAGTCAAATTTTTGAGAACA
Source organism: Ranitomeya imitator (assembly GCF_032444005.1). NCBI lineage: Eukaryota > Metazoa > Chordata > Amphibia > Anura > Dendrobatidae > Ranitomeya > Ranitomeya imitator. The sequence goes on from NC_091284.1 coordinate 629,187,839, forward strand.
AAGTAAAACGTTCATTTTTTCCTTCCACATTGCTTTAGTTCCTGTGAAGCACCTGAAGAGTTTATAAACTTCTTGAATGTGATTTTTGGCACCTTGAGGGGTGCAGTTTTTAGAATGTCATCCATATTTTCTGTCAAATAGGCCCCTCAAAGTCACTTCAAATGTGATGTGGTCCCTAAAAAATGGTTTTATACATTTTGCTGTAAAAATGACCAACTTTTAACCCTTCTAATTTCTCCAATTAATATATTTCAAAAATTGTACTGATGTAAAGAAGACTTGTGGTAAATGTTATTTATTACCGTACCATATTATTATGCTCGAGTATAAACTGACCCGAGTATAAGCCGAGACCCCTAATTTTGCCACAAAAAGTTTGGAAAACTTAATGACTCGAGTATAAGCCTAGGGTGGGAAATGCAGCAGCTACCGGTAAATTTCAAAAATAAAAATAGATACCAATAAAAGTAAAATTAATTGAGACATCAGTAGGTTAAGTGTTTTTGAATATCCATATTGAATCAGTAGCCCCATAAGATGCTCTATACAAAATACACCCCATATAATGCTGCACAAAGATTAATATTGGCCCCATAAGATGCTCCATAGAATAATATGCCCCACATAATGCTCCCTAAAGATCATGATGGGCCCCGTAAGATGCTCCATACAAATAATATGTCCCATGTAATGCTGCACAAAGGATGATGATGGCCCCATAAGATGCTCCATAAACTATCTATATATATAATTGCCTAAGGGTTTTTCCGTCTGTCTGTCTGTCTGTCTGTCCTGGAAATCCCGCGTCTCTGATTGGTCGAGGCCGCCAGGCCTCGACCAATCAGCAATGGGCACAGCGACAATGATGTCATAAAGGACGTAGACATCCCGCGTCTGATTGGTCGAGGCCGCCAGGCCTCGACCAATCAGCGACGGGCACAGTATCGACGTAGATGTCATAATGATTGCCATGGTGACGATGATGTCATAAAGGTTGCCTCGACCAATCAGCGACGGGCACAGTCTGGAATCATCATTGTCCATATACTACGGGGACATGCATATTCTAGAATACCTGATGCATTAGAATCGGGCCACAATTTAGAGCCTCATATAATGCTGCACGAAGGTTGGTGGCCCCATAAGTTGCTCCATAGAATATGCTGCGTATGTTGCTCCATAAAGGAGTCCCCGTTTCACCGCTGTGCACCACTGTGTCTTCCGGGTCTTTGTAGTGACTGTTCAGGCAGAGGGCGTGAACTAAACATGTCATCGCACCCTCTGACCGGAATGTCACAGCCAGGGGATGCAGAAGACAGAGCACAGCGGTGGAACGGGGACAGGTGAATATCACATGGCTCACCCTCCCTAGTCATACTCACCCTCCTGGTACAATCTCTGAACTTCTCTGCTTCTCCGATGGTCTCCAGCGCACACTGGCAGCTTGTTCCTGTGTTCAGCAGTCACATGGTGCCACTCATTAAAGCAATGAATATGCGCTCCACCTATGGGAGTGGAGTCGCCTCCATGTTCATTACTTTAATGAGTGGTAAAACGTGACCGCTGAACACAGGAACAAGCTGCCGGCACCAGAAACCATCAGAGAAGCAGAGAAGCGCAGAGATCATGCCGGAAGGAGGTGAGTATGATATGACAACCGCCACTCCTGCCACTCCCCCTCCCCCGACGTCCCCCTGGGACAATGATTCGAGTATAAGCCGAGAGGGACACTTTCAGCCTAAAAAATGGGCTGAAAATCTCAGCTTATATTTGAGTATATGCGGTAACTATTTTGTGAGACCTAAAACTGTGTCTTAAGAGCATAAAAATTAAAAGTTTGAATATTGCAAAATTTTCAAAATATTTTCCAAATTTCCATTTTTTTCATAAATAATCACAAGTCATTTCAAGCAAATTTTACCACTATCATGAAATACAAAAATTTCAGAATCAGTGGGATCCATTGAAGCATTTCAGAGTTAATACAACATAAAGTGGCACTGATCAAAATTGTAAAATTTGGCCTGGACATGAAGATGATAATAAGCTTTGGGGGGGAAGGGGTTAATGTCCCCCTAAAGGGCCTGACATTTTACGAGAGATATACGGTAAGCCTTTTTTTAAGTGCTATTTTTTATGGTTTATACCATGGGAAATTTCCTTACAGGTATCCTCTGAGGACACATTTTAACTTTTTCTCATGCTAACCACATGATCAATGCCCCTTGTTAAAGACCAAAACATTATGCTAAATAAATATTCTCATATCTCTGGAATGATTTAGTTGATTAAAAAAACACAAAAACCCATAATGCCCAGTGGAGTATCTGGAATAAAATAGTATGACAGGTCCTCTTGAAGGCTGAATTACCTTTATAGGTTAATTTTACTTTGTACTGTAACTCTGTTGACAAACTAGCTTTTTTTAGTTGTATATGTCAGTTTTAAAATTTAAAATTTTATTTTTTGTGGAACTATAAGAAGAATAATCTATTTCCATTTTTTTTTTGCGGTAGCAAAAATGGAGACAAAATTGATTTTAGTCTCCCAGTATTAATTAAGAGGGAAACTTCTTAGACCGTTATTCTAAAAAAGAGAAATTTATTTGGTTCAATAAAGCAGCCATGATCTCACAAAGAACAGTAGAAGCTGTTTCCATTGCAAGACATTTGTGGCACTTGATTTATTATGTATTAAGCTTGGACAAACTGTACTTGTGTAGGTATACAGCAATCCCAGACATAATAATTAGGTTCATGCAGAACATCTTTCCCTGGCTTAATTTTTTTCTGAGCATTATCTTTTTCTTACAATGAAAAAGTCATTATGTCTAAAAGATTAACTAAACATTTGTAACTGACCTCTCTTTATATAAACAGGCACGATTTTGCCCTTAAAATCATTTGCATTTGATTCCAACATTAGAGAAAAATATCAACAGAACTTACTGCAGGTCAGCGAATCAATTCTGTGTGAATCAAATTTGCGTTGAATTTCAAGAATAACAACAAGTACATAACAACTCACAGTTCAGTAATATAGAAAAGGAGAGAAAAGCAATAAAACACTCAGTAAACTTAACAAATAGTATATAACAGCACAGCATTGAAAAACTATGTGAGGAAAAGATAAATACACAGATATTGATAGCGATAGGTGTGTCACATGGTTATGGATTACCATCTGTTTACCCATAGCTAGATACAATGAGGCCACTGTAACAATACTAAGACTCTCCATTAAAGGGCATTGTAGGGGTTGAATACAGCCCTTGCAGACCTCAGATTGTCATACATGTCTTTTAAAGGCAGTTGGAGGCTATGCAATACCTTTGATTAGCGGCAAATTATGAAAAACAGTATTGTTTACACTTTCAGACCTGTAAAGAGCATGGGTAATTAATGCTAAAATATTATATTCATACCACAACAATAGAAACCATCCTAAATACTTCTCTAGAGCAGTATACCTACACATAAACATTTTGAAGCACAACCAGAACCAAAATAGACATTTTTACATAAAGTAGACTTTGGTACTGTCACGCTGTGAAAGTCTTTGGTAAGGAAGGGGGGCCTCAAACTGTCACTGGAACTGAGACCTCAACCATCCCCATCCTGGGGGTACTCTTGAAGGCAGAGAGGCCCAAGTCTCTGACCTGACTATGCTATTGTTAAACCCAGATCTGTCCCCTCCACCACTAAATGAGGCATGCAACAGAAATGTAATGTAAGGCTACGTTCACATTGGCGTTCCGCCAATGTGCGTCGCTGTTGCGCCGGCGACGCAGCGGCGACGCAGCGGCGACGCGCCCCTATGTTTAACATAGGGGACGCGTGCGTTGTTTTGGTGGCGTTTTTCGCCACGTGCGTCGTTTCCGACGCTATCGTCGGACGCAAGAAAACGCTACATTGTAGCATTTTCTGTGCGTCCGATTTTCGTCAAAAACGACGCACGCGTTTTTACGTGCGTCGCGCGTTGCGTCGCCGACGCAGGGCGGCGCAACGCTAGTGTGAACCTAGCCTAAACGAGACACAAAGAGAAAACCGGGATAACAGAAAACCATCTATAATACAAAAGCACTAACCAATAGGAAGGAGGATAGGGACAGCGAGGAATAAATTAAATGGGAACAGTGCAACAGCAAACCACAGAACACTTCGATAACAACTCTACCTCAATCAGCTTAGAGATGCCTTTAATCTGGTAGACTGGGACAATATCCTCAGAAATGAGAATACAGATAATAAATGGGAAATGTTTAAGAACATCCTAAATAGGCAGTGTAAGCGGTTTATACCTTGGGGGAATAAAAGGACTAGAAATAGGAAAAACCCAATGTGGCTAAACAAAGAAGTAAGACAGGCAATTAACAGTAAAAAGAAAGCATTTGCACTACTAAAGCAGGATGGCACCATTGAAGCTCTAAAAAACTATAGGGAGAAAAATACTTTATCTAAAAAACTAATTAAAGCTGCCAAAAAGGAAACAGAGAAGCACATTGCTAAGGAGAGTAAAACTAATCCCAAACTGTTCTTCAACTATATCAATAGTAAAAGAATAAAAACTGAAAATGTAGGCCCCTTAAAAAATAGTGAGGAAAGAATGGTTGTAGATGACGAGGAAAAAGCTAACATATTAAACACCTTCTTTTCCACGGTATTCACGGTGGAAAATGAAATGCTAGGTGAAATCCCAAGAAACAATGAAAACCCTATATTAAGGGTCACCAATCTAACCCAAGAAGAGGTGCGAAACCGGCTAAATAAGATTAAAATAGATAAATCTCCGGGTCCGGATGGCATACACCCACGAGTACTAAGAGAACTAAGTAATGTAATAGATAAACCATTATTTCTTATTTTTAGTGACTCTATAGCGACAGGGTCTGTTCCGCAGGACTGGCGCATAGCAAATGTGGTGCCAATATTCAAAAAGGGCTCTAAAAGTGAACCTGGAAATTATAGGCCAGTAAGTCTAACCTCTATTGTTGGTAAAATATTTGAAGGGTTTCTGAGGGATGTTATTCTGGATTATCTCAATGAGAATAACTGTTTAACTCCATATCAGCATGGGTTTATGAGAAATCGCTCCTGTCAAACCAATCTAATCAGTTTTTATGAAGAGGTAAGCTATAGACTGGACCACGGTGAGTCATTGGACGTGGTATATCTCGATTTTTCCAAAGCGTTTGATACCGTGCCGCACAAGAGGTTGGTACACAAAATGAGAATGCTTGGTCTGGGGGAAAATGTGTGTAAATGGGTTAGTAACTGGCTTAGTGATAGAAAGCAAAGGGTGGTTATAAATGGTATAGTCTCTAACTGGGTCGCTGTGACCAGTGGGGTACCGCAGGGGTCAGTATTGGGACCTGTTCTCTTCAACATATTCATTAATGATCTGGTAGAAGGTTTACACAGTAAAATATCGATATTTGCAGATGATACAAAACTATGTAAAGCAGTTAATACAAGAGAAGATAGTATTCTGCTACAGATGGATCTGGATAAGTTGGAAACTTGGGCTGAAAGGTGGCAGATGAGGTTTAACAATGATAAATGTAAGGTTATACACATGGGAAGAGGGAATCAATATCACCATTACACACTGAACGGGAAACCACTGGGTAAATCTGACAGGGAGAAGGACTTGGGGATCCTAGTTAATGATAAACTTACCTGGAGCAGCCAGTGCCAGGCAGCAGCTGCCAAGGCAAACAGGATCATGGGGTGCATTAAAAGAGGTCTGGATACACATGATGAGAGCATTATACTGCCTCTGTACAAATCCCTAGTTAGACCGCACATGGAGTACTGTGTCCAGTTTTGGGCACCGGTGCTCAGGAAGGATATAATGGAACTAGAGAGAGTACAAAGGAGGGCAACAAAATTAATAAAGGGGATGGGAGAACTACAATACCCAGATAGATTAGCAAAATTAGGATTATTTAGTCTAGAAAAAAGACGACTGAGGGGCGATCTAATAACCATGTATAAGTATATAAGGGGACAATACAAATATCTCGCTGAGGATCTGTTTATACCAAGGAAGGTGACTGGCACAAGGGGGCATTCTTTGCGTCTGGAGGAGAGAAGGTTTTTCCACCAACATAGAAGAGGATTCTTTACTGTTAGGGCAGTGAGAATCTGGAATTGCTTGCCTGAGGAGGTGGTGATGGCGAACTCAGTCGAGGGGTTCAAGAGAGGCCTGGATGTCTTCCTGGAGCAGAACAATATTGTATCATACAATTATTAGGTTCTGTAGAAGGACGTAGATCTGGGTATTTATTATGATGGAATATAGGCTGAACTGGATGGACAAATGTCTTTTTTCGGCCTTACTAACTATGTTACTATGTTACTATGTTAATCACTTAGCTTTAGCACACATCACAGGAAGACAAATCTTTCACTGGTAGGGACAAAAAGGTTTGACCAGTTTATATAGGAAGATGTATTGACCAGATGAGAAGCAGCTTAAATGTAGCTGCATATTTCTGACCAGAATAGAAAGGGTCATTAACATATTGACCACCAGAAGAAACTAAATCCATTTAATATGAGACACAAATCACACTCTCTCTAAAGAAGACCTGCAATTCCTTTCCTGACCTGACCGTCTGATGCCAGGTTTTCCAGGGGGACGTGACACCCTTGTGACAGTACCTCCCTTTCTATGAGAGGCCACTGGACCTTCAGGATGGGATTTACCAGATGGGCCACATAGAATGACCAAATTAGCATTAACCTCAGATGCCAGTACCCACATTTACTTCTCGGGACCATACCCCTTTCAGTGCACCAAGTATAAAGAGCAGCGAACAAAATGAGAATCCACAATTCTTGCCACCTGAAACTCCAAATTACCACCATCAATAATCATTGGTGGCAGCAAGGTTGACAGGCTTCAAAGGTGCTAGATATTTTGATGCGCAATGACATGTGGAAAACATTGTGGATTTTAAGAACTAGCGTATGCTCAAGATGAAAGGCCACAGGGTTAATCACCTTGTAGGAACCAATGTACAGGAAGGAATATGAGTTTAATATTTTTGGCAGACAGCCACACTAAATCATTCACACCCAGGTCCAGACCTGACAATCCTTTCTGATCTCCATAATCTTTACGTTGTTCTGAACCTCTTGCCACACAGAACAAGTGATGAAGAGTATTGTCCTTCCACAGGAACCCCTAAAGACCCCTCCTTACTGAAGGTACAGAACTGAGAATGGAATCTTGTTGCACTAAAAATGGCAACTTATCTGTGGACTCACTGTGATGATTGTTAGGCAAAAGCAAACTTAGCTAATAGTAGAAAATTTGACCAATCCCCCTGGTTGTCTGACACAAAATCTGAGGAACGTCTTCAGTCTTTGGTTTAGATTAGTGATGAGCAAATATACTCGTTACTCGAGATTTCTCGAGCATGCTTGGGGTCCTCCAAGTATTTTTTAGTGCTAGGAGTTTTAGTTTTTCTTGCCGCAGTTGAATGATTTACATCTGTTAACCAGCATAAGTACTTGCGGGGGTTGCCTGGTTGCTAGAAAATCCCCACATATACTTAAGCTGGCTATCAGATGTAAATCATTCAGCTGCGGCAAGAAAAACTAAAACTTGGGGCTGGTCTCTCTGCTGAAGCTCACGCAGCTTAGACTCAGCATGTGAGACACCGTCTGGATCATCATATACAAAGCCTAGAGCCTCAAATAACCCATCAACCGACGAGAGCGTCATTGAGTCTGATGAAAGTGAAAAAGCCTGGGATTGAGGATCTCCTTGGAGAGAAACAACAATCCCAACCTGTTCCTCCTCACTCCCAGATGAATGAGAACGGAGCCTAAAATAAAACATGCAGGCTTCACAGAACACAACAAATTTATCTTGTCCTCCAGAAAACCTATACGGGAGGGCCATCTTAGGTTCCAGATCAGCCTGACTGCCCGCCAGACCAACAGTCTGCTGCTATGAGACCCTATATTGCAGGTCTGACAGTTCAAGCAACAAACCTTGCATTTTTTTGCAATGACTGCAATGGGATGCATACCTAGATGCAAAATGTGGGGCCGGTGAAAATATCACTCTGTAATGGTCTGCGGTAAGAAGGGGGGGCCTCAAACTGTTGATGCAACTGGTTCACTAGATATCCCTGTCCCGGGGTACTCTTGAAGGCAGAGAGGCCCAAGACTCCGACCTTGCTATGCTCTTGCTATACCCTGATCTGTCTCTTCCCGCACTCTAAAGGTACCGTCACATTAAGCGACGCTGCAGCGATATAGACAACGATGCCGATCGCTGCAGCATCGCTGTTTCGTCATTGTGTGGTTGCTGGAGAGCTGTCACACAGACAGCTCTCCAGCGACCAACGATGCCGAAGTCCCCAGGTAACCAGGTAACCCGCGCTTAGTAACCCAATGTTTACCCTGGTTATCAGTGTAAATGTAAAAAAAACAAACACTACATACTTACATTCCGGTGTCTGTCGCGTCCCTCGCCGTCCGCTTCCCTGCACTGTGTAAGCGCTGGCCGTAAAGCAGAGCGGTGACGTCACCACTGTGCTCTGCTTTACGGCCAGCCGGCGCTGACACATGGCAGGGAAGCAGAACGCCGGGGGACGCGACAGACACCGGAATGAAAGTATGTACTGTTTTTTTTTTTACATTTACAATGGAAACCAGGGTAAACATGCGCTTAGTAACCCGATGTTTACCCTGGTTACCAGTGAAGACATCGCTGAATCGGCATCACACACGCCGATTCAGCGATGTCAGCGGGTGATCCAGCGACGAAATAAAGTGCTGGCCTTCTAGCTCCGACCAACGATGTCACAGCAGGATCCTAATCGCTGCTGCGTGTCAAACACAACGATATCGCTATCCAGGATGCTGCAACATCACGGATCGCTATCGTTGCCGTTCTAAAATCGCTCAGTGTGAAGGTACCTTAAGAGGCATGAGACAAAAATGAAATGTAAACAAGGCACAAAGACAAATCTGGGATAAAAGAAAACCCTTTGTCATACAAAAGCACTAACCAACAATATAGAGGGGGTAGGGACAGGGAGGAATGGACTAAATGGGCACAGGAACCAGGAAATAAACACATGAGTACTGCAGCAAACCACAGAATACATCTACAACTGCAGTCCAAACAATTAACTTTAGCACACACCACAGGAAGATGAATATTTTATCAGTAGGGACAAGAAAGTCTTACTAGTTTTTATAAGTAATGACCAGATCAGAAGGAGCTGAAATGAAGCAGGATGTTTCTGACCAGAATAGAAACGGTCGTTAATAGTGACGAGTGAGTGTGCTTATTACTCGGGTTTTGCGAGCATGTTCGGATGTTCTCCGAGTATCTTGGGCGTGCTCGTAGATTATGTTTGTGTCCCCGCAGCTGCGTGATTTACGGCTGCTAGACAGCCTGAATACATGTGGAGATTCTCTAACAAACAGGCAATCCCTGCATGTGTTCAGGCTGTCTAGCAGCTGCAAATCATGCAGCTGCGGGGACACAAACATAATCTATGAGCACGCCCAAGATACTTGGGAGAACACCCGAGCATGCTCAGAAAACCCGATTAGCGAGCACACTCACTCATCACTAGTCATTAACCAATTCAGCACCAGAAAAAAGTAAATGCTACCTCACGAGCCCTCAGACAGAGATTAGCAGTTCACAGGCAGACACAGAAATTCGGCGATTGTGAGCCAAACGAAACACTGAAATATTCGCTCACCTCCACTTATGTTGCAGTCAGCAATATGCAGGGAAATAAAAAGCATGCAGAAGCTGATGAGGGCAAATTCTATGGATAAAACCCAATTGCTCATTTTTTCCAAACCAAAATACATGAGTTTAATGAGTTCATATCCCAGACATTGAGCACCACCAAATACTCTACCAGAATTGACTCAATTGCAAAAACCCCAGCAAGAGAACTCCAGAAAAAACAATAAGTTAATAAAGCAAGACTTTTCCAAACAGTATTCCAAATTATATTTATTTAATGTAAGATATAGAATAATTAATTGAAAAATTTCTATAAGTACTAGCTGAAGAGACCGGCGTTGCCTGGGCATAGTAAATATCTGTGGTTAGTTATAGCACCTCACTTCTCTTATTTTCCCATCACGCCTCTCATTTTCCCCCTCACATCTCTCATTTTCCCCCTCACTCCTCTCATTTTCTCCCTTACACCTCTCATTTTCGCCCTCACTCCTCTCATTTCCCCCTAGCACTTGTCATTTCGACCTCACATCTGTCATTTTCCGATCACTCCACTATTTTCCCTCACTCCTCTCATTTTGCACTCACACCTTTTCATTTTCACCTCACACCCCTCATTTTCACCTCACACCTCTCATTTTCACCTCATCACCTCAGTATATACATGTTTGTCATCTCCCTTATATATAGTATACACCTGTATGTCATCTCCTGTATATAGTATATAACTGTATGTCATCTCCCCTGTAAATAGTTAATACCTGCTGTATGTCATCTCCTCCTGTATATTGTATATACCTATGTGTCATCTCCTCCTGTATATAGTAACATAGTAACATAGTTAGTAAGGCCGAAAAAAGACATTTGTCCATCCAGTTCAGCCTATATTCCATCATAATAAATACCCAGATCTACGTCCTTCTACAGAACCTAATTGTATGATACAATATTGTTCTGCTCCAGGAAGACATCCAGGCCTCTCTTGAACCCCTCGACTGAGTTCGCCATCACCACCTCCTCAGGCAAGCAATTCCAGATTCTCACTGCCCTAACAGTAAAGAATCCTCTTCTATGTTGGTGGAAAAACCTTCTCTCCTCCAGACGCAAAGAATGCCCCCTTGTGCCCGTCACCTTCCTTGGTATAAACAGATCCATAGGTATAAACAGATCCATAATATATACCTGTATGTCATCTCTTCTTTATATACTATATACCTGTATGTCATCTCCTCCTATATATATAGTATATACCTGTATGTCATCTCCTGTATATAGTAGATACCTGTATGTCATGTCCCCTGTATATAGTATATACCGGCTGTATGTCATCTCCTCCTCTATATACCTATGTGTCATCTCCTCTTTTATATAGTATATACCTGTATGTCATCTCCTCCTGTATATAGTATATACGTGTGTCATCTCCTCCTGTATATAGTATATACCTGTGTGTCATCTGCTCCTGTATATAGTATATACCTGTGTGTCATCTCCTCCTGTATATAGTATATACCTGTGTCATCTCCCCTGTATATAGTGTTATGGCTGGCAATCAGGCAACACAGCGTGCAGTAATCAGCGCACATACAGAGATCTGGCAATAACCAAAAACAATAGGACGAGCTCTGAGACGTGGAATCTCTGTAGACTGCAGTACCTGATCTATCCTCACACAACTATAAGCAGCAGTGGATTGCGCCTATCAACTACCTATGCAACTCGGCACTGCCTGAGGAGCTGACTAGCCTGAAGATAGAAATACAAGCCTGACTTACCTCAGAGAAATACCCCAAAGGAATAGGCAGCCCCCCACATATAATGACTGTTAGCAAGATGAAAAGACAAACGTAGGAATGAAATAGATTCAGCAAAGTGAGGCCCGATATTCTAGACAGAGCGAGGATAGCAAAGAGAACTATGCAGTCTACAAAAAACCCTAAAACGAAAACCACGCAAAGGGGCAAAAAGACCCACCGTGCCGAACTAACAGCACGGCGGTGCACCCCTTTGCTTCTCAGAGCTTCCAGCAAAAGTTAATAGCAAGCTGGACAGAAAAAACAGAAAACAAACTAGAAGCACTTATCTAGCAGAGCAGCAGGCCCAAGGAAAGATGCAGTAGCTCAGATCCAACACTGGAACATTGACAAGGAGCAAGGAAGACAGACTCAGGTGGAGCTAAATAGCAAGGCAGCCAACGAGCTCACCAAAAAACCTGAGGGAGGAAGCCCAGAGACTGCAATACCACTTGTGACCACAGAAGTGAACTCAGCCACAGAATTCACAACAGTACCCCCCCCTTGAGGAGGGGTCACCGAACCCTCACCAGAACCCCCAGGCCGACCAGGATGAGCCACATGAAAGGCACGAACAAGATCTGGGGCATGGACATCAGAGGCAAAAACCCAGGAATTATCTTCCTGAGCATAACCCTTCCATTTGACCAGATACTGGAGTTTCCGTCTAGAGACACGAGAATCCAAAATCTTCTCCACAATATACTCCAATTCCCCCTCCACCAAAACAGGGGCAGGAGGCTCCACAGATGGAACCATAGGTGCCACGTATCTCCTCAACAACGACCTATGGAATACATTATGTATGGAAAAGGAGTCTGGGAGGGTCAGACGAAAAGACACCGGATTGAGAATCTCAGAAATCCTATACGGACCAATAAAACGAGGTTTAAATTTAGGAGAGGAAACCTTCATAGGAATATGACGAGAAGATAACCAAACCAGATCCCCAACACGAAGTCGGGGTCCCACACGGCGTCTGCGATTAGCGAAAAGCTGAGCCTTCTCCTGGGACAAGGTCAAATTGTCCACTACCTGAGTCCAGATCTGCTGCAACCTGTCCACCACAGAATCCACACCAGGACAGTCCGAAGACTCAACCTGTCCTGAAGAGAAACGAGGATGGAACCCAGAATTGCAGAAAAATGGAGAGACCAAGGTAGCCGAGCTGGCCCGATTATTAAGGGCGAACTCAGCCAACGGCAAAAATGACACCCAATCATCCTGGTCAGCGGAAACAAAACATCTCAGATATGTTTCCAAGGTCTGATTGGTTCGTTCGGTCTGGCCATTAGTCTGAGGATGGAAGGCCGAGGAGAAAGATAGGTCAATGCCCATCCTACCACAAAAGGCTCGCCAGAACCTCGAGACAAACTGGGAACCTCTGTCAGAAACAATATTCTCAGGAATGCCATGTAAAAGAACCACATGCTGGAAGAACAAAGGCACCAAATCAGAGGAGGAAGGCAATTTAACCAAGGGCACCAGATGGACCATTTTAGAAAAGCGATCACAGACCACCCAAATGACCGACATTTTTTGAGAAACGGGAAGGTCAGAAATGAAATCCATCGAAATATGTGTCCAAGGCCTCTTCGGGACCGGCAAGGGCAAAAGCAACCCACTGGCACGTGAACAGCAGGGCTTAGCCCTAGCGCAAATTCCACAGGACTGCACAAAAGCACGCACATCCCGTGACAGAGATGGCCACCAGAAGGATCTAGCAACCAACTCCCTGGTACCAAAGATTCCTGGATGACCGGCCAGCACCGAACAATGAAGTTCAGAGATAACTTTACTAGTCCACCTATCAGGGACGAACAGTTTCTCGGCCGGACAACGATCAGGTTTAATAGCCTGAAATTTCTGCAACACTCTCCGCAAATCAGGGGAGATGGCAGACACAATGACTCCTTCCTTGAGGATACTCGCCGGCTCAGATAACCCCGGAGAGTCGGGCACAAAACTCCTAGACAGAGCATCCGCCTTCACATTTTTAGAGCCCGGAAGGTATGAAATCACCCTTAATCCGAGCAAACAAGTCAGAAATCAATGGCAAGGGATACTGAAACTTAACAGTGATCTTATTAAGAAGGCGGTAATCAATACACGGTCTTAGCGAACCATCCTTCTTGGCTACAAAAAAGAACCCTTCTCTTAATGGTGACGACGATGGGCGAATATGTCCCTTCTCCAGGGACTCCTTCACATAACTGCGCATAGCGGTGTGTTCAGGTACGGACAAATTAAATAAACGACCCTTAGGGAATTTACTACCAGGAATCAAATCGATAGCACAATCACAATTCCTATGCGGAGGTAGGGCATCAGACTTGGACTCTTCAAATACATCCTGAAAGTCCGACAAGAACTCTGGGATGTCAGAAGGAATGGATGACGAAATAGACAAAAATGGAACATCACCATGTACTCCCTGACAACCCCATCTGGTTACCGACATAGAGTTCCAATCCAATACTGGATTATGGGTTTGTAGCCATGGCAACCCCAACACGACCACATCATGCAAATTATGCAGTACCAGAAAGCGAATAACTTCCTGATGTGCAGGAGCCATGCACATGGTCAGCTGGGCCCAGTACTGAGGCTTATTCTTGGCCAAAGGTGTAGCATCAATTCCTCTCAACGGAATAGGACACCGCAAAGGCTCCAAGAAAAATCCACAACGTTTAGCATAATCCAAATCCATCAGATTCAGGGCAGCGCCTGAATCCACAAACGCCATGACAGAATACGATGACAAAGAGCACATTAAGGTAATGGACAAAAGGAATTTGGACTGTACAGTACCAATAACGGCAGAGCTATCGAACCGCCTAGTGCGTTTAGGACAATTAGAAATAGCATGAGTAGAATCACCACAATAGAAACACAGTCTGTTCAGACGTCTGTGTTCTTGCCGTTCTACTTTAGTCATAGTCCTGTCGCACTGCATAGGCTCAGGTTTACTCTCAGACAATACCGCCAGATGGTGCACAGATTTACGCTCGCGCAAGCGACGACCGATCTGAATGGCCAAGGACATAGACTCATTCAAACCAGCAGGCATAGGAAATCCCACCATTACATCCTTAAGAGCTTCAGAGAGACCCTTTCTGAACAAAGCCGCTAGTGCAGATTCATTCCACAGAGTGAGTACTGACCACTTCCTAAATTTCTGACAATATACTTCTACATCATCCTGACCCTGGCATAAAGCCAGCAGATTTTCCTCAGCCTGATCCACTGAATTAGGCTCATCGTAAAGCAATCCCAGCGCCTGGAAAAATGCATCAACATTACTCAATGCAGAATCTCCTGGTGCAAGAGAAAACGCCCAGTCCTGTGGGTCGCCGCGCAAAAAAGAAATAATAATCAAAACCTGTTGAATAGGATTACCAGAAGAATGAGGTTTCAAGGCCAAAAATAGCTTACAATTATTTCTGAAGCTCAGGAACTTAGTTCTGTCACCAAAAAACAAATCAGGAATCGGAATTCTTGGTTCTAGCATCGATTTCTGATCAATAGTATCTTGAATCTTTTGTACATTTACAACGAGATTATCCATTGAGGAGCACAGAGCCTGAATATCCAAGTCCACAGCTGTGTCCTGAAGCACTCTAATGTCTAGGGGAAAAAAAAGACTGAAGACAGAGCTAAGAAAAAAAAATGATGTCAGGATTTCTTTTTTCCCTCTATTGGGAATCATTGGTGAGGCTCCTTGTACTGTTATGGCTGGCAATCAGGCAACACAGCGTGCAGTAATCAGCGCACATACAGAGATCTGGCAATAACCAAAAACAATAGGACGAGCTCTGAGACGTGGAATCTCTGTAGACTGCAGTACCTGATCTATCCTCACACAACTATAAGCAGCAGTGGATTGCGCCTATCACTACCTATGCAACTCGGCACTGCCTGAGGAGCTGACTAGCCTGAAGATAGAAATACAAGCCTGACTTACCTCAGAGAAATACCCCAAAGGAATAGGCAGCCCCCCACATATAATGACTGTTAGCAAGATGAAAAGACAAACGTAGGAATGAAATAGATTCAGCAAAGTGAGGCCCGATATTCTAGACAGAGCGAGGATAGCAAAGAGAACTATGCAGTCTACAAAAAACCCTAAAACGAAAACCACGCAAAGGGGCAAAAAGACCCACCGTGCCGAACTAACAGCACGGCGGTGCACCCCTTTGCTTCTCAGAGCTTCCAGCAAAAGTTAATAGCAAGCTGGACAGAAAAAACAGAAAACAAACTAGAAGCACTTATCTAGCAGAGCAGCAGGCCCAAGGAAAGATGCAGTAGCTCAGATCCAACACTGGAACATTGACAAGGAGCAAGGAAGACAGACTCAGGTGGAGCTAAATAGCAAGGCAGCCAACGAGCTCACCAATACACCTGAGGGAGGAAGCCCAGAGACTGCAATACCACCTGTGACCACAGAAGTGAATTCAGCCACAGAATTCACAACAATATAGTATATACCTGTGTGTCATCTCCCCTTGTTTGATGAATTGGAACGAGCGGGGTTAAAATTTCACCTCACAACATTGCCTATGACGCTCTCGGAATCCAGACGTGTGACTGTGCAAAATTTTGTGGCTGTAGCTGCGACGGTGCAGATTCCAATCCCGGACATACACACATACACACACACACACACATACACACATTCAGCTTTATATATTAGACTAGCTGAAGAGCCCGGCATTGCCTGGGCATAGTAAATATCTGTGGTTAGTTATAGCACCTCACTTCTCTTATTTTCCCATCATGCCTCTCATTTTCCGCCTCACATCTCTCATTTTCTCCCTCACACCTCTCATTTTCTCCCTCACTCCTCTCATTCCCCCCTAACACTTGTCATTTCGACCTCACATCTGTCATTTTCTGATCACTCCACTATTTTCCCTCACTCCTCTCATTTTGCACTCACACCTTTTCATTTTCACCTCACACCTCTCATTTTCACCTCAGTATATACCTGTGTGTCATCTCCCTTATATATAGTATACACTTGTATGTCATCTCCTCTATATAGTATATACCTGTATGTCATCTCCCCTGTATATAGTATATACCTGCTGTGTGTCATCTCCCCTGTATATAGTATATACCTGTATGTCATCTCCTCCTATATATAGTATATACCTGTATGTCATCTCCTCCTGTATATAGTATATACCTGTGTGTCATCTCCCCTGTATATAGTATATATCTGTGTGTCATCTCCTCCTGTATATAGAAACAGGAACACATGGGCTACTTGCACAGTGAACAAGTCTGTATGATCATGTTCACACACCACCAAGAAACCTGAAGACACAAAAGAGAATAGTAAAACCAAAAACACTCAGTTTGAAAAAATGTTGCAGTAATCCGCAAGTGCTAGTAAAAGATGTAAAAAACAGGGTATTTGGTTGATACGTTTTTTGCAAAAAATGTATACTAAGCTGCTCTACCAATCTTCACGGTATACCCTTATCAGAGCAGTCCTAACTAATGTATGCGGATTACTGCAACATTTTTTCAAACTGAGTGTTTTTGGTTTTACTATTCTCTTTTGTGTCCTCCTGTATATAGTATATACCTGTATGTCATCTTCTATATATAGTATATACCTGTGTGTCATCTCCTCCTGTATATAGTATATACCTGTATGTCATCTCCTCCTGTATATAGTATGCACCTGTATGTCATCTCCTCCTCTATATAGTATATACCTGTCTGTCATCTCTCCTGTATATAGTAAATATCTGTGTGTCATCGCCCCTGTATATAGTATATACCTGTGTGTCATCTCCTCCTGTATTAGACCTCGTTCACACGTTATTTGCTCAGTATTTTTACCTCAGTATTTGTAAGCTAAATTGGCAGCCTGATAAATCCCCAGCCAACAAGAAGCCCTCCCCCTGGCAGTATATATTAGCTCACACATACACATAATAGACAGGTCATGTGACTGACAGCTGCCGTATTTCCTATATGGTACATTTGTTGTAGTTTGTCTGCTTATTAATCAGATTTTTATTTTTGAAGGATAATACCAGACTTGTGTGTGTTTTAGCGCGAGTTTCGTGTGTCAAGTTGTGTGTGTTGAGTTGCGTGTGGCGACATGCATGTAGCGACTTTTGTGAGATGAGTTTTGTGTGGCAACATGCGTGTAGCAACTTTTTGTGTGTCAAATTGCATGTGACAGGTTAGTGTAGCAAGTTGTGTGCAGCAAGTTTTGTGCATGGCGAGTTTTGCGCGTGGTGAGTTTTATGTGTGGTGCCTTTTCAGTATGTGCAAGTTTTGTGTGAGGCAACTTTTGCATGTGTTGCAACTTTTGTGCATGTGGCAATTTTTCCGCGTGTGCAAGTTTTGCGTGTGGCGAGTTTTCCATGAGGTGAGTTTTGCACTTGTGGCGAGTTTTGCAAGAGCCTAGTTTTTGCATGTGGCGAGTTCTGCGCATGGCGAGTTTTGAGTGGCGACTTTTGTGTTTCGACTTTTATGTGGCGAGGTTGGTGTATTTGTGGTGAAATGTGTGCTGAGGGTAATATGTGTTCAAGCATGTGGTAGTGTGTGGCGCATTTTGTGTGTGTGTTTATATCCCCGTGTGTGGTGAGTATCTCATGTCGGGGCCCCACCTTAGCAACTGATCTGTATATACTCTTTGGCGCCATCGCTCTCATTCTTTAAGTCCCCCTTGTTCACATCTGGCAGCTGTCAATTTGCCTCCTACACTTTTCCTTTCATTTTTTCGCATTATGTAGATAGGAGCAAAATTGTTTGGTGAATTGGAAAGCGTGGGGTTAAAATTTCACCTCACAACATAGCCTATGATGCTCTCGGGGTCCAGACGTGTGACTGTGCAAAATTTTGTGGCTGTAGCTGCGACGCCTCCAACACTTTTCCTTTCACTTTTTCCCATTATGTAGATAGGGGCAAAATTGTTTGGTAAATTGGAAAGCACGGGGTTAAAATTTCACCTCACAACGTAGCCTATGACGCTCTCAGGGTCCAGACGTGTGACTGTGCAAAATTTTGTAGCTGTAGCTGCGACGCCTCCAACACTTTTCCTTTCACTTTTTTCCCCATTATGTAGATAGGGGCAAAATTGTTTGGTGAATTGGAACGCGCGGGGTTAAAATTTTGCCTCACAACATAGCCTATGAATCTCTTGGGGTCCAGACGTGTGACTGTGCAAAATTTTGTGGCTGTAGCTGCGACGCCTCCAACACTTTTCCTTTCACTTTTTCCCCATTATGTAGATAGGGGCAAAATTGTTTGGTGAATTGGAAAGCACGGGGTTAAAATTTCACCTCACAACGTAGCCTATGACGCTCTCAGGGTCCAGACGTGTGACTGTGCAAAATTTTGTAGCTGTAGCTGCGACGCCTCCAACACTTTTCCTTTCACTTTTTTCCCCATTATGTAGATAGGGGCAAAATTGTTTGGTGAATTGGAACGCGCGGGGTTAAAATTTTGCCTCACAACATAGCCTATGACGCTCTCGGGGTCCAGACGTGTGACTGTGCAAAATTTTGTGGCTGTAGCTGCGACGGTGCAGATGCCAATCCCGGACATACACACACACACACACACACATTAAGCTTTATATATTAGACTAGCTGTACTACCCGGCTTCGCCCGGGTTAATAACTGCTGTAAGCAAAATAGAATGTGTTAACAAAAATTTATTCTGCACACAAAAACCACAAAACAAATAGATAGAAATGTAAGTATTAAAAGGCAAAAACTAAGATAATATAAGCATTTTACAACATATATTTCAGCACCAGAGATATTCCACACAGATTTAACTAAATTGGCCAAGTAATATGAAGTAATCTTCTACAACCTATTCGAGAGCCTTTTGAAAAACGACATTCTTAGTTTTTCCTTCAGGTGCAAAGACAGATTTTTGGCTGTTCCAACTCTTGAACAGGCCACATAAAGTTGACCATGAGAAAAGCATGGAGACTGTAAATCGATTCCAACTACTTTCAAGAACTGTCCCTGAGCCTTGTTGATGGACATAGCAAATGCCAGTCGAACAGGAAACTGGAGGCGTTTAAAATCAAACGGCAAATCAGATGGAATGAGAGGAATTGTTGGAATGAAAACATCTTCTCCTGTGGCACATCCTGTCAAAATGGTTGCCTCAATTACATGTGGAAACAGGTTCTTAATCAAGAGTCTTGTTCCATTACACAGCTTTGGTGGATCCAAATTTCTCAATAACAGAATAGGTGCTCCAGGTTTTAGAAAGAGGTTGTGAGGAGGAAGTCCTTGTGGCTCCAAGGAATTGAGGAACTCACTTGGATAAAATAATGCTTGAGCAGGGTCTATTACTGTATCTACTGACTTGTAGGTTGTGCACACACCTGGAAGGAGATTTAGAATTTGAAGATTGATCTTGTTGACGCTGTCATTTTTGGGAGCTAGAATAGCCCTTTCACACAGCCAGCCAAAATTTTTGAAGTGGAGTTGAATGTTTGGAAAAACCTTTGCTTTCAACTCCTCAATGGAAGTCACAATGCAACAAAAGTTGCTTGGGAAGGTGATCTGTCCAGTGGTTGAGTTTACTGGTGCCTTGCCATCTCCAATAGTCAACAGCTGGCTCGAAAACAGTCCAGCAGAAACATCGCCTGTCATGTAGACCCTCATGTTTGTGTTCAGTGACATTTTCTTTACTTTTCTCCAAAGGTACGATGCTTTCAGACAGGCATTGAGTTCATCTGCAGGGGTTGATCTTGGAATAACAGGTAGTGTTTGGCGGAAGTCACCTGCCAAAACAACAACTACTCCTCCCATGATATATTTGTTGCTACGCAGGTCTTGCAGAAGTCTGTCCACTGCTTCCAGAGCCCTTTTGTGTGACATGGTGCATTCATCCCAAATGATAGCACTGCATTTTTGAAGCAATTTGGCCAGTCCTGATCCCTTGGCAATATTACACACGGGGCTGTCACTATGAGACAGGTTAAGTGGTAGTTTGAATGTCGAATGTGCTGTCCTGCCACCGTTTAAAAGCGTAGCTGCAATTCCAGAAGATGCCACTGCAAGTGCAATCTTTTTTTGTGTCGAAATTTTGCCAGGAGCAAGTTGATTACAAATGTCTTTCCTGTTCCACCTGGAGCATCGAGGAAGACAATCCCACCTTTGTTGGTTTCACTGAAACTTAAAATATAGTTATAGGCGTCCCTTTGATCTGGTACCAATATTGGCTCGTTCTGAGACACACATGCTGTCAGTTCATCAATATTATAGTTTGTTTCTATGAAAATCTCCATACACATTTGGATGCCTTCAGGATTTCTTATTGGAGCAGGCAAACCAAGCAACTGTAAGGCTTTTCCTGACATTGCTATGCACTGATCTTCAAGTAGCATTAAAGTTTCATTGAACATTTCCTCAGTGAAGTTGATGAGTTGCTGAGGATTTTCCCTTCTAATCTGCATGAGGATGTCCTCACTGAGATCAGTTTTGAACTTTGTCCAAATCTCAAGAGGATTTGAAATGCTACATGTTGTTAGAATAATAGCAAAAAGGTGTCTTAGTCGCTTTGGGGTTTGTGTGGCTGCAGCTTCACTGAGGGTCATGTCCCAGTGTCCATCATTTTCCAGAAGTCCTTTTCTTTGGCAAGCTTCCCTGAATGTTTCACACACATGGCCTCCGACGGTCTTCAAGTCAGAAAATGATGTAGGGCCTTTGACAACATGAAGTAACATGCGCAGGTAGAAGCACTCTGCATTTAACGGATGAACAGTGTAGACGCGACCAAGTGTATCAGTTGCTTTCACCCCTGGATAGCCTTCAATATCAAGGCCCCGTTTCCTCCATTCCAGTGTTTTTCTGGAGGCATTCCAAGTGTAGTACTTTGGTAAATCACAGTAGAGAATTGTTTTTGCAAAAGGGTCTTGTTGACACAGCTCAAAAAATGCCAAGAGGGTGGTCTTAGGTGGTGTTAGGAGCTGCTGCTGCAAGTTTGCTGGGTTAAAATAAATTCTCTGTCCATTTTCCAAGTGCACACTCAGATGCACAACTGGTGGGTAGCGCTCATGAATGGAGAAGCCTAGTATTCTCCAAACAGCTTCATTGCTGTTTATGTACCTACCCATCTGGAATGCCTCCACTTCATCAATAATAGGTCCATTTTTCTGGAGTTCAAAAACTGCTTGATCACTTCCTTTGTGGACATATTTGCAGATATACTTGATAGATTTCACAGAGTGGCAAGATTCGACATTTATGTGGGCCTGGAAGATTTTTGAGAGCAAAGGGTTGTAAGGCACTACCCACCTGTTGTCAATTTCTATCTCTTGGAGTGATGATCCAACACGCATTTTGACCTTTGCTGTGAAACCACCATCCCCTGGCTTTCTTCTTCGGTAGACTGGATATCCATCTTGTCCTGTTTGGGTTTCTTGAACCATGGATCGTGGGTAATGCTTTGAACACCTGCCATCAATCATACAGGGAGAATTTTTGTTGAGACTCCCACACGGACCATGGATCATGTTTTTTTGTGATGGTGTCAAACAGCAATGGGTCAATCCGAAGGTCTGGCAATTCGGCACTGATGATATTGTCAATTTCGGTAGGCTGTATTTTTTGCTTCAGCCAGATCAAGATGTGGGCGTGAGGAAGGCCTCTTTTTTGCCATTCAACTGAATACATCCAGCATTGCGTCTCACCATAAATATGTGATTTTGTGATGAGATTAGTCATTTTTGAAAGTTTCTGTTTGAAAACCCGAGCAATAAGGTCATGGCGATTCACTGATTTTTGGCCCGGCAACAGGTGCCCTCCAATTTCCTCCCAGGCAGGATTGCAAGTAAAGGTGATGAAAAGATCTGGACGGCCATACTTTCTCACATAAGTCATTGCATCCTGTGTGTATTCATGCATGTGTCGTGGGCTTCCAGTGACAGTTGATGGAAGAAAAACCATTTTCCCCAACTCTTTTGGATCAGCATCATTTGCAACAGCATCTCTAAGGTGAATATATTCCTCTGCCCTGAGCTTCTTTTGATTTAGTCGGATATATAAAAGACGTTCACTCTCAATCTTTGCATACATGTCAACAATAAATTGGTGGAAGAGGTGTTTGCATTTCAAGATGTGATTTTCCTCTGCAAATCTTGTCATGATCCTATATGCATAGAAGTCCATGGCAGACACTTTTTTTCCTGAAGGGTTGCCTGTTGTAGGATCTGTCTGAGGTATTCCAAAGTGATAGCCATCCTGTCCCTGCCAAAAGATGATTGGATATTGCAGTGCATCATAGGACCTGTGACTTTCTGCTACTTGTTGCAAACTATTGTTCCTTTTCTGAAGCACAATGTCACGGCTTTGAAAATCATTGCCTACAATCAAGATTGCTACATCATCAAATGTGGGAGCATTGAAACGTCGCTGATGTTCACCTTGTGGTGTTTTGTCAGCTCGAATTACAACTTTGTAATCGTCATTTGGCATGCATT
Source organism: Ranitomeya imitator (assembly GCF_032444005.1). Classification (NCBI taxonomy): domain Eukaryota; kingdom Metazoa; phylum Chordata; class Amphibia; order Anura; family Dendrobatidae; genus Ranitomeya; species Ranitomeya imitator. The sequence continues at coordinate 629,210,835 of NC_091284.1, forward strand.
CAAGTGCAGTCTTGAAAAGTTGAACATATGGATTGTTGGTGTGAAGGAACTGCTGCAAAATAGTGACAATATCAAGGCGAGTGTTAGGAATTAAAGAGCATCTCCGCTGAGCCTCTGCTTCTGCATTTCCCATGAAGAAGAGTTGAAGAAATTGAGGTTCTTCTCCTTGTAATGGAAGCAGTGAGCCAATTGAGTGGTAAACCTGTCCTTGAACTTTGAATGTCGGCAGAAATCCTGTTGTAAACATTTTTGTTGCACCAAATGATGTCATTTGGAAGCAGGAGTTGTACTTCCTGATGTTGTCCAAGAAATGCTTTGATATTGTACTGGTACCCATCATCAGAGACTTTAGGGGATCTGGTGGTAACAGGAGAGGTGGAAGTTTTATCTTGCCATTTGCACAGCATAAACCTGGCGGTTCATCTTTCCATTTCAGGGCACTGCAGTACATGCAGACCACATCCATTTTTCCTATCTGAACTTTAGGATTATCCTGATAGTTTATGTCTGACAGGTAACAAAAGGCAGCATGTTTCAAATCTCCAACCATTTCCTGTGCCCTGGTGGAAGAAATAGCAATTCTCTTAGCGGCAGGTCGGCCTTCTCTCTGCTGAGATAACTCATTGGCTCTTGAGGAAGCAGTTCTTGTTCTCTTGTCTGCAAGCCTCGCTTCCCTCTCCTCAGAAACTTCATTGGCCCTTGTGGAAGCAGTTCTTGTTCTCTTGTCTGCAAGCCTCGCTTCCCTGTCCTCAGAAAGTTCATTGGCTCTTGAGGAAGCAGTTCTTGTTCTCTTGTCTGCAAGCCTCGCTTCCCTCTCGTCAGAAACTTCATTGGCCCTTGTGGAAGCAGTTCTTGTTCTCTTGTCTGCAAGCCTCGCTTCCCTGTCCTCAGAAAGTTCATTGGCTCTTGAGGAAGCAGTTCTTGTTCTCTTGTCTGCAAGCCTCGCTTCCCTCTCCTCAGAAAGTTCATTGGCTCTTGAGGAAGCAGCTCTTGTTTTCATGTCTGCAAGCCTCGCTTCCCTTTCCTCAGAAAATTCATTGGCTCTTGAGAAAGCAGTTCTTGTTCTCTTGTCTGCAAGCCTCGCTTCCCTCTCCTCAGAAAGTTCATTGGCCCTTGAGAAAGCAGCTGCTGTTCTCATGTGTGTCAGCCTTGTTTCTCGGTCTTCACATTTTTCATTGGCTCGTAATGCAGCTTTTCTTTTCGCATCAGCTGACATTCGTGCCATGGAATTCCTTTTCTTATGAGGCATTTTTGGGGTAAAAATAGTCTGTAACTGGCAGTTTCTATATCCTCTCACATAGAGGTAATGTGACTGACATCAGCCTTTCCACCAACACACCCTAACAACATGCTATTAATGGAATGTAAACAAGGCACAAAGACAAATCTGGGATAAAAGAAAACCCTTTGTCATACAAAAGCACTAACCAACAATATAGAGGGGGTAGGGACAGGGAGGAATGGACTAAATGGGCACAGGAACCAGGAAATAAACACATGAGTACTGCAGCAAACCACAGAATACGTCTACAACAACTGCAGTCCAAACCATTAACTTTAGCACACACCACAAGAAGATGAATATTTTATCAGTAGGGACAAGAAAGTCTTACTAGTTTTTATAAGTAATGACCAGATCAGAAGGAGCTGAAATGAAGCAGGATGTTTCTGACCAGAATAGAAACGGTCGTTAATAGCATGTTCGGATGTTCTCCGTGTATCTTGGGCGTGCTCGTAGATTATGTTTGTGTCCCCGCAGCTGCGTGATTTACTTGGAGAACACCCGAGCATGCTCAGAAAACCCGATTAGCGAGCACACCCACTCATCACTAGTCATTAACCAATTCAGCACCAGAAAAAAGTAAATCCTACCTCACGAGCCCTCAGACAGGGATTAGAAGTTCACAGGCAGACACAGAAATTCGGCGATTGTGAGCCAAACGAAACACTGAAATATTCGCTCACCTCCACTTATGTTGCAGTCAGCAATATGCAGGGAAATAAAAAGCATGCAGAAGCTGATGAGGGCAAATTCTATGGATAAAACCCAATTGCTCATTTTTTCCAAACCAAAATACATGAGTTTAATGAGTTCATATCCCAGACATTGAGCACCACCAAATACTCTACCAGAATTGACTCAATTGCAAAAACCCCAGCAAAAGAACTCCAGAAAAAACAATAAGTTAATAAAGCAAGACTTTTCCAAACAGTATTCCAAATTATATTTATTTAATGTAAGATATAGAATAATTAATTGAAAAATTTCTATAAGTACTAGCTGAAGAGACCGGCGTTGCCTGGGCATAGTAAATATCGGTGGTTAGTTATAGCACCTCACTTCTCTTATTTTCCCATCACGCCTCTCATTTTCCCCCTCACATCTCTCATTTTCCCCCTCACTCCTCTCATTTTCTCCCTTACACCTCTCATTTTCGCCCTCTCTCCTCTCATTTCCCCCTAGCACTTGTCATTTCGACCTCACATCTGTCATTTTCCGATCACTCCACTATTTTCCCTCACTCCTCTCATTTTGCACTCACACCTTTTCATTTTCACCTCACACCCCTCATTTTTACCTCACACCTCTCATTTTCACCTCATCACCTCAGTATATACATGTTTGTCATCTCCCTTATATATAGTATACACCTGTATGTCATCTCCTGTATATAGTATATAACTGTATATCATCTCCCCTGTAAATAGTTAATACCTTCTGTATGTCATCTCCTCCTGTATATAGTATATACCTGTATGTCATCTCTTCATTATATACTATATACCTGTATGTTATCTCCTCCTATATATATAGTATATACCTGTATGTCATCTCCTGTATATAGTAGATACCTGTATGTCATGTCCCCTGTATATAGTATATACCCGCTGTATGTCATCTCCTCCTCTATATACCTATGTGTCATCTCCTCTTTTATATAGTATATACCTGTATGTCATCTCCTCCTGTATATAGTATATACGCGTGTCATCTCCTCCTGCATATAGTATATACCTGTGTGTCATCTGCTCCTGTATATAGTATATACCTGTGTGTCATCTCCTCCTGTATATAGTATATACCTGTGTCATCTCCCCTGTATATAGTATATACCTGTGTGTCATCTCCCCTGTATATAGTATGTACCTGTATGTCATCTCCCTAGTATATAGTATATACCAGTTTGTCATCTCCTCCTGTATATAGTATATACCTGTGTGTCATCTCCCCTGTATATAGTATATATGTGTGTCATCTCCTCCTGTATATAGTATATACCTGTATGTCATCTCCTCCTGTATATAGTATATACCTGTGTCATCTCCCATGTATATAGTATATATGTGTGTGTCATCTCCCCTGTATATAGTATATACCTGTGTGTCATCTCCTCCTGTATATAGTATACACCTGTATGTCATCTCCTGTATATAGTATATATCTGTGTGTCATCTCCTCCTGTATTAGACCGCGTTCACACGTTATTTGCTCAGTATTTTTACCTCAGTATTTGTAAGCTAAATTGGCAGCCTGTTAAATCCCCAGCCAACAGGAAGCCCTCCCCCCTGGCAGTATATATTAGCTCACACATACACATAATAGACAGGTCATGTGACTGACAGCTGCCGTATTTCCTATATGGTACATTTGTTGCTCTTGTAGTTTGTCTGCTTATTAATCAGATTTTTATTTTTGAAGGATAATACCAGACTTGTGTGTTTTAGGGCGAGTTTCATGTGTCAAGTTGTGTGTGTTGAGTTGCGTGTGGTGACATGCGTGCAGCAACTTTTTGTGTCAAGTTGCATGTGACAGGTTAGTGTAGTAAGTTGTATGCAGCAAGTTTTGCGCATGGCGAGTTTTGCGCGTAGCGAGTTTTATGTGTGGTGCGTTTTGAGTATGTGCAAGTTTTGTGTGAGGCAACTTTTGCATGTGTTGCAACTTTTGTGCATGTGGCAATTTTTCTGCGTGTGGCGAGTTTTCCATGAGGTGAGTTTTTCACGTGTGGTGTGTTTTGCGTGAGCCTAGTTTTGCAGGTGGCGTGTTTTGCGCGTGGCGAGTTTTGAGCGGCGACTTTTATGTTTGGACTTTTATGTGGCGAGGTTGGTGTATATGTGGTGAAATGTGTGCTGAGGGTGTATTCAAGCACTGAATACAAGTGCATTCATACAATATGAATTCAAGTGCTGAGGGTGTATGTATTCAAGCACGTGGTAGTGTGTGGCGCATTTTGTGTGTGTGTTCATATCCCCGTGTGTGGTGAGTATCCCATGTCGGGGCCCCACCTTAGCAACTGTATGGTATATACTCTTTGGCGCCATCGCTCTCACTCTTTAAGTCCCACTTGTTCACATCTGGTAGCTGTCAATTTGCCTCCAACACTTTTCCTTTCACTTTTTCCCCATTATGTAGATAGGGGCAAAATTGTTTGATGAATTGGAACGAGCGGGGTTAAAATTTCACCTCACAACATTGCCTATGACGCTCTCGGGATCCAGACGTGTGACTGTGCAAAATTTTGTGGCTGTATCTGCGACGGTGCAGATTCCAATCCCGGACATACACACATACACACACACACACATACACACATTCAGCTTTATATATTAGACTAGCTGAAGAGCCCGGCATTGCCTGGGCATAGTAAATATCTGTGGTTAGTTATAGCACCTCACTTCTCTTATTTTCCCATCATGCCTCTCATTTTCCGCCTCACATCTCTCATTTTCTCCCTCACACCTCTCATTTTCTCCCTCACTCCTCTCATTCCCCCCTAACACTTGTCATTTCGACCTCACATCTGTCATTTTCTGATCACTCCACTATTTTCCCTCACTCCTCTCATTTTGCACTCACACCTTTTCATTTTCACCTCACACCTCTCATTTTCACCTCAGTATATACCTGTATGTCATCTCCCTTATATATAGTATACACTTGTATGTCATCTCCTGTATATAGTATATACCTGTATGTCATCTCCCCTGTATATAGTATATACCTGCTGTGTGTCATCTCCCCTGTATATAGTATATACCTGTATGTCATCTCCTCCTATATATAGTATATACCTGTATGTCATCTCCTCCTGTATATAGTATATACCTGTGTGTCATCTCCCCTGTATATAGTATATATCTGTGTGTCATCTCCTCCTGTATATAGTATATACCTGTATGTCATCTTCTATATATAGTATATACCTGTGTGTCATCTCCTCCTGTATATAGTATATACCTGTATGTCATCTCCTCCTGTATATAGTATGCACCTGTATGTCATCTCCTCCTCTATATAGTATATACCTGTGTGTCATCTTTCCTGTATATAGTAAATATCTGTGTGTCATCGCCCCTGTATATAGTATATACCTGTGTGTCATCTCCTCCTGTATTAGACCTCGTTCACACGTTATTTGCTCAGTATTTTTACCTCAGTATTTGTAAGCTAAATTGGCAGCCTGATAAATCCCCAGCCAACAAGAAGCCCTCCCCCTGGCAGTATATATTAGCTCACACATACACATAATAGACAGGTCATGTGACTGACAGCTGCCGTATTTCCTATATGGTACATTTGTTGTAGTTTGTCTGCTTATTAATCAGATTTATATTTTTGAAGGATAATACCAGACTTGTGTGTGTTTTAGCGCGAGTTTCGTGTGTCAAGTTGTGTGTGTTGAGTTGCGTGTGGCGACATGCATGTAGCGACTTTTGTGAGATGAGTTTTGTGTGGCAACATGCGTGTAGCAACTTTTTGTGTGTCAAATTGCATGTGACAGGTTAGTGTAGCAAGTTGTGTGCAGCAAGTTTTGTGCATGGCGAGTTTTGCGCGTGGTGAGTTTTATGTGTGGTGCCTTTTCAGTATGTGCAAGTTTTGTGTGAGGCAACTTTTGCATGTGTTGCAACTTTTGTGCATGTGGCAATTTTTCCGCGTGTGCAAGTTTTGCGTGTGGCGAGTTTTCCATGAGGTGAGTTTTGCACTTGTGGCGAGTTTTGCAAGAGCCTAGTTTTTGCATGTGGCGAGTTCTGCGCATGGCGAGTTTTGAGTGGCGACTTTTGTGTTTCGACTTTTATGTGGCGAGGTTGGTGTATTTGTGGCGAAATGTGTGCTGAGGGTAATATGTGTTCAAGCATGTGGTAGTGTGTGGCGCATTTTGTGTGTGTGTTTATATCCCCATGTGTGGTGAGTATCTCATGTCGGGGCCCCACCTTAGCAACTGATCTGTATATACTCTTTGGCGCCATCGCTCTCATTCTTTAAGTCCCCCTTGTTCACATCTGGCAGCTGTCAATTTGCCTCCTACACTTTTCCTTTCATTTTTTCGCATTATGTAGATAGGAGCAAAATTGTTTGGTGAATTGGAAAGCGTGGGGTTAAAATTTCACCTCACAACATAGCCTATGACGCTCTCGGGGTCCAGACGTGTGACTGTGCAAAATTTTGTGGCTGTAGCTGCGACGCCTCCAACACTTTTCCTTTCACTTTTTCCCCATTATGTAGATAGGGGCAAAATTGTTTGGTGAATTGGAAAGCACGGGGTTAAAATTTCACCTCACAACGTAGCCTATGACGCTCTCAGGGTCCAGACGTGTGACTGTGCAAAATATTGTAGCTGTAGCTGCGACGCCTCCAACACTTTTCCTTTCACTTTTTTCCCCATTATGTAAATAGGGGCAAAATTGTTTGGTGAATTGGAACGCGCGGGGTTAAAATTTTGCCTCACAACATAGCCTATGACGCTCTCGGGGTCCAGACGTGTGACTGTGCAAAATTTTGTGGCTGTAGCTGCGACGCCTCCAACACTTTTCCTTTCACTTTTTCCCCATTATGTAGATAGGGGCAAAATTGTTTGGTGAATTGGAAAGCACGGGGTTAAAATTTCACCTCACAACGTAGCCTATGACGCTCTCAGGGTCCAGACGTGTGACTGTGCAAAATTTTGTAGCTGTAGCTGCGACGCCTCCAACACTTTTCCTTTCACTTTTTTCCCCATTATGTAGATAGGGGCAAAATTGTTTGGTGAATTGGAACGCGCGGGGTTAAAATTTTGCCTCACAACATAGCCTATGACGCTCTCGGGGTCCAGACATGTGACTGTGCAAAATTTTGTGGCTGTAGCTGCGACGGTGCAGATGCCAATCCCGGACATACACACATACACACACACAAACACACATTCAGCTTTATATATTAGACTAGCTGTACTACCCGGCTTCGCCCGGGTTAATAACTGCTGTAAGCAAAATAGAATGTGTTAACAAAAATTTATTCTGCACACAAAAACCACAAAACAAATAGATAGAAATGTAAGTATTAAAAGGCAAAAACTAAGATAATATAAGCATTTTACAACATATATTTCAGCACCAGAGATATTCCACACAGATTTAACTAAATTGGCCAAGTAATATGAAGTAATCTTCTACAACCTATTCGAGAGCCTTTTGAAAAACGACATTCTTAGTTTTTCCTTCAGGTGCAAAGACAGATTTTTGGCTGCTCCAACTCTTGAACAGGCCACATAAAGTTGACCATGAGAAAAGCATGGAGACTGTAAATCGATTCCAACTACTTTCAAGAACTGTCCCTGAGCCTTGTTGATGGACATAGCAAATGCCAGTCGAACAGGAAACTGGAGGCGTTTAAAATCAAACGGCAAATCAGATGGAATGAGAGGAATTGTTGGAATGAAAACATCTTCTCCTGTGGCACATCCTGTCAAAATGGTTGCCTCAATTACATGTGGAAACAGGTTCTTAATCAAGAGTCTTGTTCCATTACACAGCTTTGGTGGATCCAAATTTCTCAATAACAGAATAGGTGCTCCAGGTTTTAGAAAGAGGTTGTGAGGAGGAAGTCCTTGTGGCTCCAAGGAATTGAGGAACTCACTTGGATAAAATAATGCTTGAGCAGGGTCTATTACTGTATCTACTGACTTGTAGGTTGTGCACACACCTGGAAGGAGATTTAGAATTTGAAGATTGATCTTGTTGACGCTGTCATTTTTGGGAGCTAGAATAGCCCTTTCACACAGCCAGCCAAAATTTGAATTGAAGTGGAGTTGAATGTTTGGAAAAACCTTTGCTTTCAACTCCTCAATGGAAGTCACAATGCAACAAAAGTTGCTTGGGAAGGTGATCTGTCCAGTGGTTGAGTTTACTGGTGCCTTGCCATCTCCAATAGTCAACAGCTGGCTCGAAAACAGTCCAGCAGAAACATCGCCTGTCATGTAGACCCTCATGTTTGTGTTCAGTGACATTTTCTTTACTTTTCTCCAAAGGTACGATGCTTTCAGACAGGCATTGAGTTCATCTGCAGGGGTTGATCTTGGAATAACAGGTAGTGTTTGGCGGAAGTCACCTGCCAAAACAACAACTACTCCTCCCATGATATATTTGTTGCTACGCAGGTCTTGCAGAAGTCTGTCCACTGCTTCCAGAGCCCTTTTGTGTGACATGGTGCATTCATCCCAAATGATAGCACTGCATTTTTGAAGCAAATTGGCCAGTCCTGATCCCTTGGCAATATTACACACGGGGCTGTCACTATGAGACAGGTTAAGTGGTAGTTTGAATGTCGAATGTGCTGTCCTGCCACCATTTAAAAGCGTAGCTGCAATTCCAGAAGATGCCACTGCAAGTGCAATCTTTTTTTGTTGTCGAAATTTTGCCAGGAGCAAGTTGATTACAAATGTCTTTCCTGTTCCACCTGGAGCATCGAGGAAGACAATCCCACCTTTGTTGGTTTCACTGAAACTTAAAATATAGTTATAGGCGTCCCTTTGATCTGGTACCAATATTGGCTCGTTCTGAGACACACATGCTGTCAGTTCATCAATATTATAGTTTGTTTCTATGAAAATCTCCCTACACATTTGGATGCCTTCAGGATTTCTTATTGGAGCAGGCAAACCAAGCAACTGTAAGGCTTTTCCTGACATTGCTATGCACTGATCTTCAAGTAGCATTAAAGTTTCATTGAACATTTCCTCAGTGAAGTTGATGAGTTGCTGAGGATTTTCCCTTCTAATCTGCATGAGGATGTCCTCACTGAGATCAGTTTTGAACTTTGTCCAAATCTCAAGATGATTTGAAATGCTACATGTTGTTAGAATAATAGCAAAGAGGTGTCTTAGTCGCTTTGGGGTTTGTGTGGCTGCAGCTTCACTGAGGGTCATGTCCCAGTGTCCATCATTTTCCAGAAGTCCTTTTCTTTGGCAAGCTTCCCTGAATGTTTCACACACATGGCCTCCGACGGTCTTCAAGTCAGAAAATGATGTAGGGCCTTTGACAACATGAAGTAACATGCGCAGGTAGAAGCACTCTGCATTTGACGGATGAACAGTGTAGACGCGACCAAGCGTATCAGTTGCTTTCACCCCTGGATAGCCTTCAATATCAAGGCCCCGTTTCCTCCATTCCAGTGTTTTTCTGGAGGCATTCCAAGTGTAGTACTTTGGTAAATCACAGTAGAGAATTGTTTTTGCAAAAGGGTCTTGTTGACACAGCTCAAAAAATGCCAAGAGGGTGGTCTTAGGTGGTGTTAGGAGCTGCTGCTGCAAGTTTGCTGGGTTAAAATAAATTCTCTGTCCATTTTCCAAGTGCACACTCAGATGCACAACTGGTGGGTAGCGCTCATGAATGGAGAAGCCTAGTATTCTCCAAACAGCTTCATTGCTGCTTATGTACCTACCCATCTGGAATGCCTCCACTTCATCAATAATAGGTCCATTTTTCTGGAGTTCAAAAACTGCTTGATCACTTCCTTTGTGGACATATTTGCAGATATACTTGATAGATTTCACAGAGTGGCAAGATTCGACATTTATGTGGGCCTGGAAGATTTTTGAGAGCAAAGGGTTGTAAGGCACTACCCACCTGTTGTCAATTTCTATCTCTTGGAGTGATGATCCAACACGCATTTTGACCTTTGCTGTGAAACCACCATCCCCTGGCTTTCTTCTTCGGTAGACTGGATATCCATCTTGTCCTGTTTGGGTTTCTTGAACCAGGGATCGTGGGTAATGCTTTGAACACCTGCCATCAATCATACAGGGAGAATTTTTGTTGAGACTCCCACACGGACCATGGATCATGTTTTTTGTGATGGTGTCAAACAGCAATGGGTCAATCCGAAGGTCTGGCAATTCGGCACTGATGATATTGTCAATTTCGGTAGGCTGTATTTTTTGCTTCAGCCAGATCAAGATGTGGGCGTGAGGAAGGCCTCTTTTTTGCCATTCAACTGAATACATCCAGCATTGCGTCTCACCATAAATATGTGATTTTGTGATGAGATTAGTCATTTTTGAAAGTTTCTGTTTGAAAACCCGAGCAATAAGGTCATGGCGATTCACTGATTTTTGGCCCGGCAACAGGTGCCCTCCAATTTCCTCCCAGGCAGGATTGCAAGTAAAGGTGATGAAAAGATCTGGACGGCCATACTTTCTCACATAAGTCATTGCATCCTGTGTGTATTCATGCATGTGTCGTGGGCTTCCAGTGACAGTTGATGGAAGAAAAACCATTTTCCCCAACTCTTTTGGATCAGCATCATTTGCAACAGCATCTCTAAGGTGAATATATTCCTCTGCCCTGAGCTTCTTTTGATTTAGTCGGATATATAAAAGACGTTCACTCTCAATCTTTGCATACATGTCAACAATAAATTGGTGGAAGAGGTGTTTGCATTTCAAGATGTGATTTTCCTCTGCAAATCTTGTCATGATCCTATATGCATAGAAGTCCATGGCATACACTTTTTTCCTGAAGGGTTGCCTGTTGTAGGATCTGTCTGAGGTATTCCAAAGTGATAGCCATCCTGTCCCTGCCAAAAGATGATTGGATATTGCAGTGCATCATAGGACCTGTGAGTTTCTGCTACTCGTTGCAAACTATTGTTCCTTTTCTGAAGCACAATGTCACGGCTTTGAAAATCATTGCCTACAATCAAGATTGCTACATCATCAAATGTGGGAGCATTGAAACGTCGCTGATGTTCACCTTGTGGTGTTTTGTCAGCTCGAATTACAACTTTGTAATCGTCATTTGGCATGCATTCAAGTGCAGTCTTGAAAAGTTGAACATATGGATTGTTGGTGTGAAGGAACTGCTGCAAAATAGTGACAATATCAAGGCGAGTGTTAGGAATTAAAGAGCATCTCCGCTGAGCCTCTGCTTCTGCATTTCCCATGAAGAAGAGTTGAAGAAATTGAGGTTCTTCTCCTTGTAATGGAAGCAGTGAGCCAATTGAGTGGTAAACCTGTCCTTGAACTTTGAATGTCGGCAGAAATCCTGTTGTAAACATTTTTGTTGCACCAAATGATGTCATTTGGAAGCAGGAGTTGTACTTCCTGATGTTGTCCAAGAAATGCTTTGATATTGTACTGGTACCCATCATCAGAGACTTTAGGGGATCTGGTGGTAACAGGAGAGGTGGAAGTTTTATCTTGCCATTTGCACAGCATAAACCTGGCGGTTCATCTTTCCATTTCAGGGCACTGCAGTACATGCAGACCACATCCATTTTTCCTATCTGAACTTTAGGATTATCCTGATAGTTTATGTCTGACAGGTAACAAAAGGCAGCATGTTTCAAATCTCCAACCATTTCCTGTGCCCTGGTGGAAGAAATAGCAATTCTCTTAGCGGCAAGTCGGCCTTCTCTCTGCTGAGATGACTCATTGGCTCTTGAGGAAGCAGTTCTTGTTCTCTTGTCTGCAAGCCTCACTTCCCTCTCGTCAGAAACTTCATTGGCCCTTGTGGAAGCAGTTCTTGTTCTCTTGTCTGCAAGCCTCGCTTCCCTCTCCTCAGAAAGTTCATTGGCTCTTGAGGAAGCAGCTCTTGTTTTCATGTCTGCAAGCCTCGCTTCCCTTTCCTCAGAAAATTCATTGGCTCTTGAGAAAGCAGTTCTTGTTCTCTTGTCTGCAAGCCTCGCTTCCCTCTCCTCAGAAAGTTCATTGGCCCTTGAGAAAGCAGCTGCTGTTCTCATGTGTGTCAGCCTTGTTTCTCGGTCTTCACATTTTTCATTGGCTCGTAATGCAGCTTTTCTTTTTGCATCAGCTGACATTCGTGCCATGGAATTCCTTTTCTTATGAGGCATTTTTGTGGCAAAAATAGTCTGTAACTGGCAGTTTCTATATCCTCTCACATAGAGGAAATGTGACTGACATCAGCCTTTCCACCAACACACCCTAACAACATGCTATTAAAGGAATGTAAACAAGGCACAAAGACAAATCTGGGATAAAAGAAAACCCTTTGTCATACAAAAGCACTAACCAACAATATAGAGGGGGTAGGGACAGGGAGGAATGGACTAAATGGGCACAGGAACCAGGAAATAAACACATGAGTACTGCAGCAAACCACAGAATACGTCTACAACAACTGCAGTCCAAACCATTAACTTTAGCACACACCACAGGAAGATGAATATTTTATCAGTAGGGACAAGAAAGTCTTACTAGTTTTTATAAGTAATGACCAGATCAGAAGGAGCTGAAATGAAGCAGGATGTTTCGGACCAGAATAGAAACGGTCGTTAATAGTGACGAGTGAGTGTGCTTATTTCTCGGGTTTTGCGAGCATGTTCGGATGTTCTCCGAGTATCTTGGGCGTGCTCGTAGATTATGTTTGTGTCCCCGCAGCTGCGTGATTTACTTGGAGAACACCCGAGCATGCTCAGAAAACCCGATTAGCGAGCACACTCACTCATCACTAGTCATTAACCAATTCAGCACCAGAAAAAAGTAAATCCTACCTCACGAGCCCTCAGACAGGGATTTGCAGTTCACAGGCAGACACAGAAATTCGGCGATTGTGAGCCAAACGAAACACTGAAATATTCGCTCACCTCCACTTATGTTGCAGTCAGCAATATGCAGGGAAATAAAAAGCATGCAGAAGCTGATGAGGGCAAATTCTATGGATAAAACCCAATTGCTCATTTTTTCCAAACCAAAATACATGAGTTTAATGAGTTCATATCCCAGACTATGAGCACCACCAAATACTCTACCAGAATTGACTCAATTGCAAAAACCCCAGCAAGAGAACTCCAGAAAAAACAATAAGTTAATAAAGCAAGACTTTTCCAAACAGTATTCCAAATTATATTTATTTAATGTAAGATATAGAATAATTAATTGAAAAATTTCTATAAGTACTAGCTGAAGAGACCGGCGTTGCCTGGGCATAGTAAATATCTGTGGTTAGTTATAGCACCTCACTTCTCTTATTTTCCCATCACGCCTCTCATTTTCCCCCTCACATCTCTCATTTTCCCCCTCACTCCTCTCATTTTCTCCCTTACACCTCTCATTTTCGCCCTCACTCCTCTCATTTCCCCCTAGCACTTGTCATTTCGACCTCACATCTGTCATTTTCCGATCACTCCACTATTTTCCCTCACTCCTCTCATTTTGCACTCACACCTTTTCATTTTCACCTCACACCCCTCATTTTCACCTCACACCTCTCATTTTCACCTCATCACCTCAGTATATACATGTATGTCATCTCCCTTATATATAGTATACACCTGTATGTCATCTCCTGTATATAGTATATACCCGCTGTATGTCATCTCCTCCTCTATATACCTATGTGTCATCTCCTCTTTTATATAGTATATACCTGTATGTCATCTCCTCCTGTATATAGTATATACGTGTGTCATCTCCTCCTGTATATAGTATATACCTGTGTGTCATCTGCTCCTGTATATAGTATATACCTGTGTGTCATCTCCTCCTGTATATAGTATATACCTGTGTCATCTCCCCTGTATATAGTATATACCTGTGTGTCATCTCCCCTGTATATAGTATGTACCTGTATGTCATCTCCCTAGTATATAGTATATACCAGTTTGTCATCTCCTCCTGTATATAGTATATACCTGTGTGTCATCTCCCCTGTATATAGTATATATGTGTGTCATCTCCTCCTGTATATAGTATATACCTGTATGTCATCTCCTCCTGTATATAGTATATACCTGTGTCATCTCCCATGTATATAGTATATATGTGTGTGTCATCTCCCCTGTATATAGTATATACCTGTGTGTCATCTCCTCCTGTATATAGTATACACCTGTATGTCATCTCCTGTATATAGTATATATCTGTGTGTCATCTCCTCCTGTATTAGACCGCGTTCACACGTTATTTGCTCAGTATTTTTACCTCAGTATTTGTAAGCTAAATTGGCAGCCTGTTAAATCCCCAGCCAACAGGAAGCCCTCCCCCCTGGCAGTATATATTAGCTCACACATACACATAATAGACAGGTCATGTGACTGACAGCTGCCGTATTTCCTATATGGTACATTTGTTGCTCTTGTAGTTTGTCTGCTTATTAATCAGATTTTTATTTTTGAAGGATAATACCAGACTTGTGTGTTTTAGGGCGAGTTTCATGTGTCAAGTTGTGTGTGTTGAGTTGCGTGTGGTGACATGCGTGCAGCAACTTTTTGTGTCAAGTTGCATGTGACAGGTTAGTGTAGTAAGTTGTATGCAGCAAGTTTTGCGCATGGCGAGTTTTGCGCGTAGCGAGTTTTATGTGTGGTGCGTTTTGAGTATGTGCAAGTTTTGTGTGAGGCAACTTTTGCATGTGTTGCAACTTTTGTGCATGTGGCAATTTTTTTGCGTGTGGCGAGTTTTCCATGAGGTGAGTTTTTCACGTGTGGTGTGTTTTGCGTGAGCCTAGTTTTGCAGGTGGCGTGTTTTGCGCGTGGCGAGTTTTGAGCGGCGACTTTTATGTTTGGACTTTTATGTGGCGAGGTTGGTGTATATGTGGTGAAATGTGTGCTGAGGGTGTATTCAAGCACTGAATACAAGTGCATTCATACAATATGAATTCAAGTGCTGAGGGTGTATGTATTCAAGCACGTGGTAGTGTGTGGCGCATTTTGTGTGTGTGTTCATATCCCCGTGTGTGGTGAGTATCCCATGTCGGGGCCCCACCTTAGCAACTGTATGGTATATACTCTTTGGCGCCATCGCTCTCACTCTTTAAGTCCCCCTTGTTCACATCTGGTAGCTGTCAATTTGCCTCCAACACTTTTCCTTTCACTTTTTCCCCATTATGTAGATAGGGGCAAAATTGTTTGATGAATTAGAACGAGCGGGGTTAAAATTTCACCTCACAACATAGCCTATGACGCTCTCAGGGTCCAGACATGTGACTGTGCAAAATTTTGTGGCTGTAGCTGCGACGCCTCCAACATTTTTCCTTTCACTTTTTCCCCATTATGTAGATAGGGGCAAAATTGTTTGGTGAATTGGAAAGCGCGGGGTTAAAATTTCATCTCAAAACGTAGCCTATGACGCTCTCAGGGTCCAGACGTGTGACTGTGCAAAATTTTGTTGCTGTAGCTGCGACGCTTCTAACACTTTTCCTTTCACTTTTTCCCCATTATGTAGATAGGGGCAAAATTGTTTGGTGAATTGGAAAGCGCGGGGTTAAAATTTCACCTCACAACGTAGCCTATGACGCTCTCAGGGTCCAAACGTGTGACTGTGCAAAATTTTGTTGCTGTAGCTGCGACGCTTCTAACACTTTTCCTTTCACTTTTTTCCTTATTATGTAGATAGGGGCAAAATTGTTTGGTGAATTGGAACGCGCGGGGTTAAAATTTCACCTCACAATATAGCCTATGACGCTCTCGGGGTCCAGACGTGTGACTGTGCAAAATTTTGTGGCTGTAGCTGCGACGGTGCAGATGCCAATCCCGGACATACACACATACACACACACACACACACACACATTCAGCTTTATATAGTAGACTAGCTGAAGAGCCCGGCGTTGCCTGGGCATAGTAAATATCTGTGGTTAGTTATAGCACCTCACTTCTCTTATTTTCCCATCACGCCTCTCATTTTCCCAATCACATCTTTCATTTTCCCCCTCACATCTCTTATTTTCTCTCTCACTCCTCTCATTCCCCTCTAACACTTGTCATTTCGACCTCACATCTGTCATTTTCCGACCACTCCACTATTTTCCCTCACTCCTCTCATTTTGCACTCACACCTTTTCATTTTCACCTCACACCTCTCATTTTCACCTCAGTATATACATGTTTGTCATCTCCCTTATATATAGTATACACCTGTATGTTATCTCCTGTATATAGTATATACCTGTATGTCATCTCCCCTGTATATAGTATATACCTGCTGTGTGTCATCTCCCCTGTATATAATATATACCTGTATGTCATCTCCTCCTATATATAGTATATACCTGTATGTCATCTCCTTCTATACATAGTATATACCTGTATGTCATCTCCTCCTGTATATAGTATATACCTGTGTGTCTTCTCCCCTGTATATAGTATATATCTGTGTCATCTCCTCCTGTATATAGCATATACCTGTATGTCATCTCCTCCTCTATATAGTATATACCTGTGTGTCATCTCCCCTGTATATCGTATACACCTGTGTGTCATCTTCTCCTGTATTAGACCTCGTTCACACATTGTTTACTCAGTATTTTTACCTCAGTATTTGTAAGCTAAATTGGCAGCCTGATAAATCCCCAGCCAACAGGAAGCCCTCCCCCTGGCAGTATATATTAGCTCACACATGCACATAATAGACAGGTCATGTGACTGACAGCTGCCGTATTTCCTATATGGTACATTTGTTGCTCTTGTAGTTTGTCTGCTTATTAATCAGATTTTTATTTTTGAAGGATAATACCAGACTTGTGTGTGTTTTAGGGCGAGTTTCGTTTGTCAAGTTGTGTGTGTTGAGTTGCGTGTGGCGACATGCATGTAGCGACTTTTGTGAGATGAGTTTTGTGTAGCAACATGCGTGTAGCAACTTTTTGTGTGTCGAGTTACATGTGACAGGTTAGTGTAGCAAGTTGTGTGCAGCAAGTTTTGCGCATGGCGAGTTTTGCGCGTTGCGAGTATTATGTGTGGTGCCTTTTGAGTATGTGCAAGTTTTGTGTGAGGCAACTTTTGCATGTGTTGCAACTTTTGTGCATGTGGCAATTTTTCCGCATGTGCAAGTTTTGCGTGTGGCAAGTTTTCCTTGAGGTGAGTTTTGCACGTGTAGCGAGTTTTGCGTGAGCCTAGTTTTGCATGTGGCGAATTTGGCGTGTGGCGAGTTTTGAGCAGTGACTTTTTGTGCATGTGGCAATTTTTCCGCGTGTGCAAGTTTTGCGTGTGGCGAGTTTTCCATGAGGTGAGTTTTGCACTTGTGGCGAGTTTTGCGTGAGCCTAGTTTTTGCATGTGGCGAGTTTTGCGCGTGGTGAGTTTTGAGCGGCGACTTTTGTGTTTTGACTTTTATGTGGCGAGGTTGGTGTATGTGTGGTGAAATGTGTGCTGAGGGTGGTATATGTGTTCAAGCACGTGGTAGTGTGTGGCGCATTTTGTGTGTGTGTTCATATCCCCATGTGTGGTGAGTATCTCATGTCGGGGCCCAACCTTAGCAACTGATCGGTATATACTCTTTTGGCGCCATCGCTCTCATTCTTTAAGTCCCCCTTGTTCATATCTGGCAGCTGTCAATTTGCCTCCAACACTTTTCCTTTCACTTTTCCCCATTATGTAGATAGGGGAAAAATAGTTTGGTGAATTGGAAAGCGCGGAGTTAAAATTTCACCTCACAACATAGCCTATGACGCTCTCAGGGTCCAGACGTGTGACTGTGCAAAATTTTGTGGCTGTAGCTGCGACGCCTCCAACACTTTTCATTTCACTTTTTCCCCATTATGTAGATAGGGGCAAAATTGTTTGGTGAATTGGAACGCGCGGGGTTAAAATTTCACCTCACAACGTAGCCTATGACGCTCTCAGTGTCCAGACGTGTGACTGTGCAAAATTTTGTTGCTGTAGCTGCGACGCTTCCAACACTTTTCCTTTCACTTTTTTCCCCATTACGTAGATAGGGGCAAAATTGTTTGGTGAATTGGAAAGCGCAGGGTTAAAATTTCACCTCACAACGTAGCCTATGACGCTCTCAGGGTCCAGACGTGTGACTGTGCAAAATTTTGTTGCTGTAGCTGCGACGCTTCCAACACTTTTCCTTTCACTTTTTTCCTTATTATGTAGATAGGGGCAAAATTGTTTGGTGAATTGGAATGCGCGGGGTTAAAATTTCACCTCACAATATAGCCTATGATGCTCTCGGTGTCCAGACGTGTGACTGTGCAAAATTTTGTGGCTGTAGCTGCGAGGGTGCAGATGCCAATCCCGGACATACACACATACACACACACACACACACACACACACACACACATTCAGCTTTATATAGTAGACTAGCTGAAGAGCCCGGCGTTGCCTGGGCATAGTAAATATCTGTGGTTAGTTATAGCACCTCACTTCTCTTATTTTCCCATCACGCCTCTCATTTTCCCAATCACATCTTTCATTTTCCCCCTCACATCTCTCATTTTCTCCCTCACACCTCTCATTTTCTCCCTCACTCCTCTCATTCCCCCCTAACACTTGTCATTTCAACCTCACATCTGTCATTTTCTGATCACTCCACTATTTTTCCTCACTTCTCTCATTTTGCACTCACACCTTTTCATTTTCACCTCACACCTCTCATTTTCACCTCATCACCTCAGTATATACATGTTTGTCATCTCCCTTATATATAGTATACATCTGTATGTCATCTCCTGTATATAGTATATACCTGTATGTCATCTCCCCTGTATATAGTATATACCTGCTGTGTGTCATCTCCCCTATATATAGTATATACCTGTATATCATCTCCTCCTGTATATAGTATATACCTGCTGTGTGTCATCTCCTTCTACATAAAGTATATACCTGTATGTCATCTCCTCCTGTATATAGTGTATAACTGTGTGTCATCTCCCCTGTATATAGTATATATCTGAGTGTCATCTCCTCTTGCATATAGTATATACCTGCATGTCATCTTCTATATATAGCATATACCTGTATGTCATCTCCTCCTGTATATAGTATATACCTGTGTGTCATCTCCCCTGTATATAGTATATATCTGAGTGTCATCTCCTCCTGCATATAGTATATACCTGCATGTCATCTTCTATATATAGCATATACCTGTATGTCATCTCCTCCTGTATATAGTATATACCTGTGTGTCATCTCCCCTGTATACAGTATATATCTGAGTGTCATCTCCTCCTGCATATAGTATATACCTGCATGTCATCTTCTATATATAGCATATACCTGTATGTCATCTCCTCCTGTATATAGTATATACCTGTATGTCATCTCCTCCTGTATATATATGTGCCTATATGTCATCTCCTCCTCTATATAGTATATACCTGTGTGTCATCTCTCCTGTATATAGTATATATCTGTGTGTCATCTCCCCTGTATATAGTATATACCTGTGTGTAATCTCCTCCTGTATTAGACCTCGTTCACACGTTATTTGCTCAGTATTTTTACCTCAGTATTTGTAAGCTAAATTGGCATCCTGATAAATCCCCAGCCAACAGGAAGCCCTCCCCCTGGCAGTATATATTAGCTCACACATACACATAATAGACAGGTCATGTGACTGACAGCTGCCGTATTTCCTATATGGTGCAATTGTTGTAGTTTGTCTGCTTATTAATCAGATTTTTATTTTTGAAGGATAATACCAGACTTGTGTGTGTTTTAGGGCGAGTTTCGTTTGTCAAGTTGTGTGTGTTGAGTTGCGTATGGCGACATGCATGTAGCGACTTTTGTGAGATGAGTTTTGTGTAGCAACATGCGTGTAGCAACTTTTTGTGTGTCGAGTTACATGTGACAGGTTAGTGTAGCAAGTTGTGTGCGGCAAGTTTTGCGCATGGCGAGTTTTGCGCGTTGCGAGTATTATGTGTGGTGCCTTTTGAGTATGTGCAAGTTTTGTGTGAGGCAATTTTTGCATGTGTTGCAACTTTTGTGCATGTGGCAATTTTTCCGCGTGTGCAAGTTTTGCGTGTGGCGAGTTTTTCATGAGGAGAATTTTGCACTTGTGGCGAGTTTTGCAAGAGCCTAGTTTTTGCATGTGGCGAGTTCTGCGCGTGGGGAGTTTTGAGTGGCCACTTTTGTGTTTTGACTTTTATGTGGCGAGGTTGGTGTATGTGTGGTGAAATGTGTGCTGAGGGTAATATGTGTTCAAGCACGTGGTAGTGTGTGGCACATTTTGTGTGTGTTCATATCCCCGTGTGTGGTGAGTATCCCATGTCGAGGCCCCACCTTAGCAACTGTACGGTATATACTCTTTGGCGCCATCGCTCTCATTCTTTAAGTCCCCCTTGTTCACATCTGGCAGCTGTCAATTTGCCTCCTACACTTTTCCTTTCATTTTTTCCCATTATGTAGATAGGAGAAAAATAGTTGAAGAAATTGAGGTTCTTCTCCTTGTAATGGAAGCAGTGAGCCAATTGAGTGGTAAACCTGTCATTGAACTTTGAATGTCGGCAGAAATCCTGTTGTAAACATTTTTGTTGCACCAAATGATGTCATTTGGAAGCAGGAGTTGTACTTCCTGATGTTGTCTAAGAAATGCTTTGATATTGTACTGGTACCCATCATCAGAGACTTTAGGGGATCTGGTGGTAACAGGAGAGGTGGAAGTTTTATCTTGCCATTTGCACAGCATAAACCTGGCGGTTCATCTTTCCATTTCAGGGCACTGCAGTACATGCAGACCACATCCATTTTTCCTATCTGAACTTTAGGATTATCCTGATAGTTTATGTCTGACAGGTAACAAAAGGCAGCATGTTTCAAATCTCCAACCATTTCCTGTGCCCTGGTGGAAGAAATAGCAATTCTCTTAGCGGCAAGTCGGCCTTCTCTCTGCTGAGATGACTCATTGGCTCTTGAGGAAGCAGTTCTTGTTCTCTTGTCTGCAAGCCTCGCTTCCCTCTCGTCAGAAACTTCATTGGCCCTTGTGGAAGCAGTTCTTGTTCTCTTGTCTGCAAGCCTCGCTTCCCTGTCCTCAGAAAGTTCATTGGCTCTTGAGGAAGCAGTTCTTGTTCTCTTGTCTGCAAGCCTCGCTTCCCTCTCCTCAGAAAGTTCATTGGCTCTTGAGGAAGCAGCTCTTGTTTTCATGTCTGCAAGCCTCGCTTCCCTTTCCTCAGAAAATTCATTGGCTCTTGAGAAAGCAGTTCTTGTTCTCTTGTCTGCAAGCCTCGCTTCCCTCTCCTCAGAAAGTTCATTGGCCCTTGAGAAAGCAGCTGTTGTTCTCATGTGTGTCAGCCTTGTTTCTCGGTCTTCACATTTTTCATTGGCTCGTAATGCAGCTTTTCTTTTTGCATCAGCTGACATTCGTGCCATGGAATTCCTTTTCTTATGAGGCATTTTTGTGGCAAAAATAGTCTGTAACTGGCAGTTTCTATATCCTCTCACATAGAGGTAATGTGACTGACATCAGCCTTTCCACCAACACACCCTAACAACATGCTATTAATGGAATGTAAACAAGGCACAAAGACAAATCTGGGATAAAAGAAAACCCTTTGTCATACAAAAGCACTAACCAACAATATAGAGGGGGTAGGGACAGGGAGGAATGGACTAAATGGGCACAGGAACCAGGAAATAAACACATGAGTACTGCAGCAAACCACAGAATACGTCTACAACAACTGCAGTCCAAACCATTAACTTTAGCACACACCACAGGAAGATGAATATTTTATCAGTAGGGACAAGAAAGTCTTACTAGTTTTTATAAGTAATGACCAGATCAGAAGGAGCTGAAATGAAGCAGGATGTTTCTGACCAGAATAGAAACGGTCGTTAATAGTGACGAGTGAGTGTTCTTATTACTCGGGTTTTGCGAGCATGTTCGGATGTTCTCCGAGTATCTTGGGCGTGCTCGTAGATTATGTTTGTGTCCCCGCAGCTGCGTGATTTACTTGGAGAACACCCGAGCATGCTCAGAAAACCCGATTAGCGAGCACACTCACTCATCACTAGTCATTAACCAATTCAGCACCAGAAAAAAGTAAATCCTACCTCACGAGCCCTCAGACAGGGATTAGCAGTTCACAGGCAGACACAGAAATTCGGCGATTGTGAGCCAAACGAAACACTGAAATATTCGCTCACCTCCACTTATGTTGCAGTCAGCAATATGCAGGGAAATAAAAAGCATGCAGAAGCTGATGAGGGCAAATTCTATGGATAAAACCCAATTGCTCATTTTTTCCAAACCAAAATACATGAGTTTAATGAGTTCATATCCCAGACTATGAGCACCACCAAATACTCTACCAGAATTGACTCAATTGCAAAAACCCCAGCAAGAGAACTCCAGAAAAAACAATAAGTTAATAAAGCAAGACTTTTCCAAACAGTATTCCAAATTATATTTATTTAATGTAAGATATAGAATAATTAATTGAAAAATTTCTATAAGTACTAGCTGAAGAGACCGGCGTTGCCTGGGCATAGTAAATATCTGTGGTTAGTTATAGCACCTCACTTCTCTTATTTTCCCATCACGCCTCTCATTTTCCCCCTCACATCTCTCATTTTCCCCCTCACTCCTCTCATTTTCTCCCTTACACCTCTCATTTTCGCCCTCACTCCTCTCATTTCCCCCTAGCACTTGTCATTTCGACCTCACATCTGTCATTTTCCGATCACTCCACTATTTTCCCTCACTCCTCTCATTTTGCACTCACACCTTTTCATTTTCACCTCACACCCCTCATTTTCACCTCACACCTCTCATTTTCACCTCATCACCTCAGTATATACATGTTTGTCATCTCCCTTATATATAGTATACACCTGTATGTCATCTCCTGTATATAGTATATAACTGTATATCATCTCCCCTGTAAATAGTTAATACCTGCTGTATGTCATCTCCTCCTGTATATTGTATATACCTATGTGTCATCTCCTCCTGTATATAGTATATACCTGTATGTCATCTCTTCTTTATATACTATATACCTGTATGTTATCTCCTCCTATATATATAGTATATACCTGTATGTCATCTCCTGTATATAGTAGATACCTGTATGTCATGTCCCCTGTATATAGTATATACCCGCTGTATGTCATCTCCTCCTCTATATACCTATGTGTCATCTCCTCTTTTATATAGTATATACCTGTATGTCATCTCCTCCTGTATATAGTATATACGTGTGTCATCTCCTCCTGTATATAGTATATACCTGTGTGTCATCTGCTCCTGTATATAGTATATACCTGTGTGTCATCTCCTCCTGTATATAGTATATACCTGTGTCATCTCCCCTGTATATAGTATATACCTGTGTGTCATCTCCCCTGTATATAGTATGTACCTGTATGTCATCTCCCTAGTATATAGTATATACCAGTTTGTCATCTCCTCCTGTATATAGTATATACCTGTGTGTCATCTCCCCTGTATATAGTATATATGTGTGTCATCTCCTCCTGTATATAGTATATACCTGTATGTCATCTCCTCCTGTATATAGTATATACCTGTGTCATCTCCCATGTATATAGTATATATGTGTGTGTCATCTCCCCTGTATATAGTATATACCTGTGTGTCATCTCCTCCTGTATATAGTATACACCTGTATGTCATCTCCTGTATATAGTATATATCTGTGTGTCATCTCCTCCTGTATTATACCGCGTTCACACGTTATTTGCTCAGTATTTTTACCTCAGTATTTGTAAGCTAAATTGGCCGCCTGTTAAATCCCCAGCCAACAGGAAGCCCTCCCCCCTGGCAGTATATATTAGCTCACACATACACATAATAGACAGGTCATGTGACTGACAGCTGCCGTATTTCCTATATGGTACATTTGTTGCTCTTGTAGTTTGTCTGCTTATTAATCAGATTTTTATTTTTGAAGGATAATACCAGACTTGTGTGTTTTAGGGCGAGTTTCATGTGTCAAGTTGTGTGTGTTGAGTTGCGTGTGGTGACATGCGTGCAGCAACTTTTTGTGTCAAGTTGCATGTGACAGGTTAGTGTAGTAAGTTGTATGCAGCAAGTTTTGCGCATGGCGAGTTTTGCGCGTAGCGAGTTTTATGTGTGGTGCGTTTTGAGTATGTGCAAGTTTTGTGTGAGGCAACATTTGCATGTGTTGCAACTTTTGTGCATGTGGCAATTTTTTTGCGTGTGGCGAGTTTTCCATGAGGTGAGTTTTTCACGTGTGGTGTGTTTTGCGTGAGCCTAGTTTTGCAGGTGGCGTGTTTTGCGCGTGGCGAGTTTTGAGCGGCGACTTTTATGTTTGGACTTTTATGTGGCGAGGTTGGTGTATATGTGGTGAAATGTGTGCTGAGGGTGTATTCAAGCACTGAATACAAGTGCATTCATACAATATGAATTCAAGTGCTGAGGGTGTATGTATTCAAGCACGTGGTAGTGTGTGGCGCATTTTGTGTGTGTGTTCATATCCCCGTGTGTGGTGAGTATCCCATGTCGGGGCCCCACCTTAGCAACTGTATGGTATATACTCTTTGGCGCCATCGCTCTCACTCTTTAAGTCCCCATTGTTCACATCTGGTAGCTGTCAATTTGCCTACAACACTTTTCCTTTCACTTTTTCCCCATTATGTAGATAGGGGCAAAATTGTTTGATGAATTAGAACGAGCGGGGTTAAAATTTCACCTCACAACATAGCCTATGACGCTCTCAGGGTCCAGACATGTGACTGTGCAAAATTTTGTGGCTGTAGCTGCGACGCCTCCAACACTTTTCATTTCACTTTTTCCCCATTATGTAGATAGGGGCAAAATTGTTTGGTGAATTGGAAAGCGCGGGGTTAAAATTTCATCTCACAACGTAGCCTATGACGCTCTCAGGGTCCAGACGTGTGACTGTGCAAAATTTTGTTGCTGTAGCTGCGACGCTTCCAACACTTTTCCTTTCACTTTTTCCCCATTATGTAGATAGGGGCAAAATTGTTTGGTGAATTGGAAAGCGCGGGGTTAAAATTTCACCTCACAACGTAGCTTATGACGCTCTCAGGGTCCAAACGTGTGACTGTGCAAAATTTTGTTGCTGTAGCTGCGACGCTTCTAACACTTTTCCTTTCACTTTTTTCCTTATTATGTAGATAGGGGCAAAATTGTTTGGTGAATTGGAACGCGCGGGGTTAAAATTTCACCTCACAATATAGCCTATGACGCTCTCGGGGTCCAGACGTGTGACTGTGCAAAATTTTGTGGCTGTAGCTGCGACGGTGCAGATGCCAATCCCGGACATACACACATACACACACACACACACATTCAGCTTTATATAGTAGACTAGCTGAAGAGCCCGGCGTTGCCTGGGCATAGTAAATATCTGTGGTTAGTTATAGCACCTCACTTCTCTTATTTTCCCATCATGCCTCTCATTTTCCCAATCACATCTTTCATTTTCCCCCTCACATCTCTTATTTTCTCTCTCACTCCTCTCATTCCCCTCTAACACTTGTCATTTCGACCTCACATCTGTCATTTTCCGATCACTCCACTATTTTCCCTCACTCCTCTCATTTTGCACTCACACCTTTTCATTTTCACCTCACACCTCTCATTTTCACCTCAGAATATACATGTTTGTCATCTCCCTTATATATAGTATACACCTGTATGTTATCTCCTGTATATAGTATATACCTGTATGTCATCTCCCCTGTATATAGTATATACCTGCTGTGTGTCATCTCCCCTGTATATAATATATACCTGTATGTCATCTCCTCCTATATATAGTATATACCTGTATGTCATCTCCTTCTATACATAGTATATACCTGTATGTCATCTCCTCCTGTATATAGTATATACCTGTGTGTCTTCTCCCCTGTATATAGTATATATCTGTGTCATCTCCTCCTGTATATAGCATATACCTGTATGTCATCTCCTCCTCTATATAGTATATACCTGTGTGTCATCTCCCCTGTATATCGTATACACCTGTGTGTCATCTCCTCCTGTATTAGACCTCGTTCACACATTGTTTACTCAGTATTTTTACCTCAGTATTTGTAAGCTAAATTGGCAGCCTGATAAATCCCCAACCAACAGGAAGCCCTCCCCCTGGCAGTATATATTAGCTTACACATACACATAATAGACAGGTCATGTGACTGACAGCTGCCGTATTTCCTATATGGTACATTTGTTGTAGTTTGTCTGCTTATTAATCAGATTTTTATTTTTGAAGGATAATACCAGACTTGTGTGTGTTTTAGGGCGAGTTTCGTTTGTCAAGTTGTGTTTGTTGAGTTGCGTGTGGCGACATGCATGTAGCGACTTTTGTGAGATGAGTTGTGTGGCAACATGCGTGTAGCAACTTTTTGCGTGTCGAGTTGCATGTGACAGGTTAGTGTAGCAAGTTGTGTGCAGCAAGTTTTGGGCATGGTGAGTTTTGCGCGTTGCGAGTATTATGTGTGGTGCCTTTTGAGTATGTGCAAGTTTTGTGTGAGGCAACTTTTGCATGTGTTGCAACTTTTGTGCATGTGGCAATTTTTCCGCATGTGCAAGTTTTGCGTGTGGCAAGTTTTCCTTGAGGTGAGTTTTGCACGTGTAGCTAGTTTTGCGTGAGCCTAGTTTTGCATGTGGCGAATTTGGCGTGTGGCGAGTTTTGAGCAGTGACTTTTTGTGCATGTGGCAATTTTTCCGCGTGTGCAAGTTTTGCGTGTGGCGAGTTTTCCATGAGGTGAGTTTTGCACTTGTGGCGAGTTTTGCGTGAGCCTAGTTTTTGCATGTGGCGAGTTTTGCGCGTGGTGAGTTTTGAGCGGCGACTTTTGTGTTTTGACTTTTATGTGGCGAGGTTAGTGTATGTGTGGTGAAATGTGTGCTGAGGGTGGTATATGTGTTCAAGCACGTGGTAGTGTGTGGCGCATTTTGTGTGTGTGTTCATATCCCCATGTGTGGTGAGTATCTCATGTCGGGGCCCCACCTTAGCCACTGATCGGTATATACTCTTTTGGCGCCATCGCTCTCATTCTTTAAGTCCCCCTTGTTCATATCTGGCAGCTGTCAATTTGCCTCCAACACTTTTCCTTTCACTTTTCCCCATTATGTAGATAGGGGAAAAATTGTTTGGTTAATTGGAAAGCGCGGGGTTAAAATTTCACCTCACAACGTAGCCTATGACGCTCTCAGTGTCCAGACGTGTGACTGTGCAAAATTTTGTTGCTGTAGCTGCGACGCTTCCAACACTTTTCCTTTCACTTTTTTCCCCATTACGTAGATAGGGGCAAAATTGTTTGGTGAATTGGAAAGCGCAGGGTTAAAATTTCACCTCACAACGTAGCCTATGACGCTCTCAGGGTCCAGACGTGTGACTGTGCAAAATTTTGTTGCTGTAGCTGCGACGCTTCCAACACTTTTCCTTTCACTTTTTTCCTTATTATGTAGATAGGGGCAAAATTGTTTGGTGAATTGGAATGCGCGGGGTTAAAATTTCACCTCACAATATAGCCTATGATGCTCTCGGTGTCCAGACGTGTGACTGTGCAAAATTTTGTGGCTGTAGCTGCGAGGGTGCAGATGCCAATCCCGGACATACACACATACACACACACACACACACACATTCAGCTTTATATAGTAGACTAGCTGAAGAGCCCGGCGTTGCCTGGGCATAGTAAATATCTGTGGTTAGTTATAGCACCTCACTTCTCTTATTTTCCCATCACGCCTCTCATTTTCCCAATCACATCTTTCATTTTTCCCCCTCACATCTCTCATTTTCTCCCTCACACCTCTCATTTTCTCCCTCACTCCTCTCATTCCCCCCTAACACTTGTCATTTCAACCTCACATCTGTCATTTTCTGATCACTCCACTATTTTTCCTCACTTCTCTCATTTTGCACTCACACCTTTTCATTTTCACCTCACACCTCTCATTTTCACCTCATCACCTCAGTATATACATGTTTGTCATCTCCCTTATATATAGTATACATCTGTATGTCATCTCCTGTATATAGTATATACCTGTATGTCATCTCCCCTGTATATAGTATATACCTGCTGTGTGTCATCTCCCCTATATATAGTATATACCTGTATGTCATCTCCTCCTGTATATAGTATATACCTGCTGTGTGTCATCTCCTTCTACATATAGTATATACCTGTATGTCATCTCCTCCTGTATATAGTATATAACTGTGTGTCATCTCCCCTGTATATAGTATATATCTGAGTGTCATCTCCTCTTGCATATAGTATATACCTGCATGTCATCTTCTATATATAGCATATACCTGTATGTCATCTCCTCCTGTATATAGTATATACCTGTGTGTCATCTCCCCTGTATATAGTATATATCTGAGTGTCATCTCCTCCTGCATATAGTATATACCTGCATGTCATCTTCTATATATAGCATATACCTGTATGTCATCTCCTCCTGTATATAGTATATACCTGTGTGTCATCTCCCCTGTATACAGTATATATCTGAGTGTCATCTCCTCCTGCATATAGTATATACCTGCATGTCATCTTCTATATATAGCATATACCTGTATGTCATCTCCTCCTGTATATAGTATATACCTGTATGTCATCTCCTCCTGTATATATATGTACCTATATGTCATCTCCTCCTCTATATAGTATATACCTGTGTGTCATCTCTCCTGTATATAGTATATATCTGTGTGTCATCTCCCCTGTATATAGTATATACCTGTGTGTAATCTCCTCCTGTATTAGACCTCGTTCACACGTTATTTGCTCAGTATTTTTACCTCAGTATTTGTAAGCTAAATTGGCATCCTGATAAATCCCCAGCCAACAGGAAGCCCTCCCCCTGGCAGTATATATTAGCTCACACATACACATAATAGACAGGTCATGTGACTGACAGCTGCCGTATTTCCTATATGGTGCAATTGTTGTAGTTTGTCTGCTTATTAATCAGATTTTTATTTTTGAAGGATAATACCAGACTTGTGTGTGTTTTAGGGCGAGTTTCGTTTGTCAAGTTGTGTGTGTTGAGTTGCGTATGGCGACATG
This sequence comes from Ranitomeya imitator, assembly GCF_032444005.1. Taxonomy (NCBI): domain Eukaryota; kingdom Metazoa; phylum Chordata; class Amphibia; order Anura; family Dendrobatidae; genus Ranitomeya; species Ranitomeya imitator. The sequence continues at coordinate 629,239,811 of NC_091284.1, forward strand.
CATGTAGCGACTTTTGTGAGATGAGTTTTGTGTAGCAACATGCGTGTAGCAACTTTTTGCGTGTCGAGTTACATGTGACAGGTTAGTGTAGCAAGTTGTGTGCGGCAAGTTTTGCGCATGGCGAGTTTTGCGCGTTGCGAGTATTATGTGTGGTGCCTTTTGAGTATGTGCAAGTTTTGTGTGAGGCAACTTTTGCATGTGTTGCAACTTTTGTGCATGTGGCAATTTTTCCGCGTGTGCAAGTTTTGCGTGTGGCGAGTTTTTCATGAGGAGAATTTTGCACTTGTGGCGAGTTTTGCAAGAGCCTAGTTTTTGCATGTGGCGAGTTCTGCGCGTGGGGAGTTTTGAGTGGCCACTTTTGTGTTTTGACTTTTATGTGGCGAGGTTGGTGTATGTGTGGTGAAATGTGTGCTGAGGGTAATATGTGTTCAAGCACGTGGTAGTGTGTGGCACATTTTGTGTGTGTTCATATCCCCGTGTGTGGTGAGTATCCCATGTCGAGGCCCCACCTTAGCAACTGTACGGTATATACTCTTTGGCGCCATCGCTCTCATTCTTTAAGTCCCCCTTGTTCACATCTGGCAGCTGTCAATTTGCCTCCAACACTTTTCCTTTCATTTTTTCCCATTATGTAGATAGGAGAAAAATAGTTTGGTGAATTGGAAAGCGCGGAGTTAAAATTTCACCTCACAACATAGCCTATGACGCTGTCAGGGTCCAGACGTGTGACTGTGCAAAATTCTGTGGCTGTAGCTGCGACGCCTCCAACACTTTTCATTTTACTTTTTCCCCATTATGTAGATAGGGGCAAAATTGTTTGGTGAATTGGAAAGCGCGGGGTTAAAGTTTCACCTCACAACGTAGCCTATGACGCTCTCAGGGTTCCGACGTGTGACTGTGCAAAATTTTGTTTCTGTAGCTGCGACGCCTCCAACACTTTTCCTTTCACTTTTTTCCCCATTATGTAGATAGGGGCAAAATTGTTTGGTGAATTGGAAAGCGCAGGGTTAATATTTCACCTCACAACATAGCCTATGACGCTCTCGGGGTCCAGACGTGTGACTGTGCAAAATTTTGTTGCTGTAGCTGCGACGCTTCCAACACTTTTCCTTTCACTTTTTTCCCCATTATGTAGATAGGGGCAAAATTGTTTGGTGAATTGGAACACGCGGGGTTAAAATTTCACCTCACAATATAGCCTATGGACGGTGCAGATGCCAATCCCGGACATACACACATAAACACACACACACATTCAGCTTTATATAGTAGATATGTAAATGTAGGTACCAAAACTGTGCAAAAATGTGACTATGGTAATACATCTACTATATAAAGCTGAATGTGTGTGTGTGTGTGTGTGTGTGTGTATGTGTGTATGTCCGGGATTGACATCTGCACCGTCGCAGCTACAGCCACAAAATTTTGCACAGTCACACGTCTGGACCCCGAGAGTGTCATAGGCTATATTGTGAGGCGAAATTTTAACCCCGCGCGTTCCAATTCACCAAACAATTTTGCCCCTATCTACATAATGGGGAAAAAGTGAAATGAAAAGTGTTGGAGGCGTCGCAGCTACAGCCACAAAATTTTGCACAGTCACACATCTGGACCCTGAGAGCGTCATAGGCTATGTTGTGAGGTAAAATTTTAACTCCGCGCTGTAGGAGGCAAATTGACAGCTGCCAAATGTGAACAAGGGGGACTTAACGAATGAGAGCGATGGCGCCAAAGAGTATATACCGTACAGTTGCTAAGGTGGGGCCCCGACATGGGATACTCACCACACACGGGGATATGAACACACACACAAAATGCGCCACACACTACCACGTGCTTGAACACATATTACCCTCAGCACACATTTCACCACAAATACACCAACCTCGCCACATAAAAGTCGAAACACAAAAGTCGCCACTCAAAACTCGCCACGTGCAGAACTCGCCACATGCAAAAACTAGGCTCACGCAAAACTTACCACACGTGCAAAACTCACCTCATGGAAAACTTGCCACACGCAAACCTTGCACAAGCGGAAAAATTGCCACATGCACAAAAGTTGCAACACATGCAAAAGTTGCCTCACACAAAACTTGCACATACTCAAAAGGCACCACACATAAAACTCGCCACGCGCAAAACTCACCATGCCCAAAACTTGCTGCACACAACTTGCTACACTAACCTGTCACATGCAACTCGACACGCAAAAAGTTGCTACACGCATGTTGCCACACAACTCATCTCACAAAAGTCGCTACATGCATGTCGCCACACGCAACTCAACAAACACAACTTGACAAACGAAACTCGCCCTAAAACACACACAAGTCTGGTATTATCCTTCAAAAATAAAAATCTGATTAATAAGCAGACAAACTACAACAAATGTACCATATAGGAAATACGGCAGCTGTCAGTCACATGACCTGTCTATTATGTGTATGTGTAAGCTAATATATACTGCCAGGGGGAGGGCTTCCTGTTGGTTGGGGATTTATCAGGCTGCCAATTTAGCTTACAAATACTGAGGTAAAAATACTGAGCAAATAACGTGTGAACGAGGTCTAATACAGGAGGAGATGACACACAGGTATATACTATATACAGGGGAGATGACACACAGATATATACTATATACAGGAGATATGACACAGGTATTATACTATATAGAGGATGAGATGACATACAGGTACATATATATACAGGAGATGACATACAGGTATATACTATATACAGGAGGAGATGACACACAGGTATATACTATATACAGGAGCAGATGACCTACAGGTATATACAATATATACAGGAGGAGATGACATACAGGTATATGCTATATATAGAAGTTGACATGCAGGTATATACTATATACAGGAGGAGATGACACACAGATATATACTATATACAGGGGAGATGACACACAGGCATATACTATATACAGGAGGAGATGACATACAGGTATATACTATATATAGGAGATGACATTCAGGTATATACTATATATAGGGGAGATGAGACACAGCAGGTATATACTATATACAGGGGAGATGACATACAGGTATATACTATATACAGGAGATGACATACAGATGTATACTATATATAAGGGAGATGACAAACCTGTATATACTGAGGTGATGAGGTGAAAATGAGAGGTGTGAGGTGAAAATGAAAAGGTGTGAGTGCAAAATGAGAGGAGTGAGGAAAAATAGTGGAGTGATCAGAAAATGACAGATGTGAGGTTGAAATGACAAGTGTTAGGGGGGAATGAGAGGAGTGAGGGAGAAAATGAGAGGTGTGAGAGAGAAAATGAGAGATGTGAGGGGGAAAATGAAAGATGTGATTGGGAAAATGAGAGGCGTGGTGGGAAAATAAGAGAAGTGAGGTGCTATAACTAACCACAGATATTTACTATGCCCAGGCAACGCTGGGCTCTTCAGCTAGTCTAATATATAAAGCTGAATGTGTGTATGTGTGTATGTCCGGGACTGGCATCTGCACCGTCGCAGCTACAGCAACAAAATTTTTCACAGTCACACGTCTGGACCCCGAGAGCGTCATAGGCTATGTTGTGAGGCGAAATTTTAACCCCGCGCGTTCCAATTCACCAAACAATTTTGCCCCTATCTACATAATGGGTAAAAAAGTGAAAGGAAAAGTGTTGGAGGGGTCACAGCTACAGCCACAAAATTTTGCACAGTCACACGTCTGGACCCTGAGAGCGTCATAGGCTATGTTGTGAGGTGAAATTTTAACCCCGCGCTTTCCAATTCACCAAACAATTTTCCCCCTATCTACATAATGGGGAAAAGTGAAAGGAAAAGTGTTGGAGGCAAATTGACAGCTGCCAGATGTGAACAAGGGGAACTTAAAGAGTGATAGCGATGGCGCCAAAGAGTATATACCGGACAGTTGCTAAGGTGGGGCCCCGACATGGGATACTCACCACACGGAGATATGAACACACACAAAATGCGCCACACACTACCACATGCTTGGACACATATTACCCTCAGCACACATTTCACCACACATACACCAACCTCGCCACATAAAAGTCGAAACACAAAAGTCGCAGCTCAAAACTCGCCATGCGCAAAACTCACCACATGCAAAAACTAGGCTCACGCAAAACTCGCCACAAGTGCAAAACTCACCTCATGGAAAACTCACCACATGCAAAACTTGCACACGCGCAAAAATTGCCACATGTTGCAACACATGCAAAAGTTGCCTCACACAAAACTTGCACATACTCAAAAGGCACCACACATAAAACTCGCCACGTGCAAAAACTCGCCATGCGCAAAACGTGCTGCACACAACTTGCTGCACTAACCTGTCACATGCAACTCGACACACAAAAAGTTGCTACACGCATGTTGCCACACAAAACTCATCTCACAAAAGTCGCTACATGTATGTCGCCACACGCAACTCAACACACACAACTTGACAAACGAAACTCGCCCTAAAACACACACAAGTCTGGTATTATCCTTCAAAAATAAAAATCTGATTAATAAGCAGACAAACTACAAGAGCAACAAATGTACCATATAGGAAATACGGCAGCTGTCAGTCACATGACCTGTCTATTATGTGCATGTGTGAGCTAATATATACTGCCAGGGGGAGGGCTTCCTGTTGGCTGGGGATTTATCAGGCTGCCAATTTAGCTTACAAATACTGAGCTAAAAATACTGAGTAAATAACGTGTGAACGAGGTCTAATACAGGAGGAGATGACACACAGGTATATACTATATACAGGGGAGATGACACACAAGTATATAATATATACAGGAGGAGATGACATACAGGTATATACTATATATAGAAGGAGATGACATACAGGTATATACTATATATAGGTGGATATGACATAAAGGTATATATTATATACAGGGGAGATGACACACAGCAGGTATATACTATATACAGGGGAGATGACATACAGGTATATACTATATACAGGAGATGACATACAGGTGTATACTATATATAAGGGAGATGACAAACATGTATATACTGAGGTGAAAATGAGAGGTGTGAGGTGAAAATGAAAAGGTGTGAGTGCAAAATGAGAGGAGTGAGGGAAAATAGTGGAGTGATCGGAAAATGACAGATGTGAGGTCTAAATGACAAGTGTTAGAGGGGAATGAGAGTAGTGAGGGAGAAAATAAGAGATGTGAGGGGGTAAATGAAAGATGTGATTGGGAAAATGAGAGGCGTGATGGGAAAATAAGAGAAGTGAGGTGCTATAACTAACCACAGATATTTACTATGCCCAGGCAACGCCGGGCTCTTCAGCTAGTCTATTATAACATCCAATCCATAGGATCACAAACCAATAAAAATAGATTTAAGCTGCATTAAATAGATAATATAAATATGCAATAAAATAGCAGAGCATTCCAACGCAAACACTAAGCAAATAAGGCTAATATATACATATAAACAATAAGAGCTATATTATCTATTGAATTAAAAAATATTGGACTTTGGTAAGCCTCCATGTCACTGATATCCAATAACTTGGCCAATTTTGTGTCAAATATTACCAATAAAGTTCACATACAGATAAGCAAGCTATAACTGCAAAATTGTGTACTGAAATTACAAGATAGATACAACTGTCTGCGATCCTTCACACTGCAGTTTGTCTGCTGCTTCTTCGCAGACAGTTAAGATAACAAAATAAGTTTATTTGGTAAAAATGTTTCTGGGAAATTATTGATGTCTACTGCTGTAGCTAAAAACAAACAAAATGTGATACTGTTCAGAAGTCTTTAAATTTTGTTTTCTTCCTTCAATTTCTTTATTTTTTCTTGGAATATTGACAAAATGTGTGATATGACTTTTACTGTGAAAGGAAGCACCGTTATATATATTAAAAAAAAAGTCAAATCTATAAAGGAACATTCACATACAGCAAAATGCAGCAAATGTATTGTAAAATTATCCTATCACTAAAAATCTGTTCCATTGATATAAACATCTGCAGATCAATGGGATAGTCACATAAATTCTGTAACAATAGCCCATAATCAGGATAGGATGACTGCATCTACTTCGCGAACTGCTGATAACAAGTTTAAGTTTGTAAACTGAGTAATGAAAAAGGACAGCAAAATGGTAACAGGTTTTTTTCTTATTTTTTCAGTGTTGAGGCCATAGAGTCAGATGATTATACTAAAAGTTGGTTTATGGCTGTGTCTTGTAAATTAAGTAGACTAAAATGACTAACGTGATGCTAAAAAAACACTGCATTTGTCATTATGAAAACGTGCTGCAATGCAATATATTCAATAAGGTGATTATTGAAATATAAAAGTCTGGATTGAAATGTATTTTTTTTATTAGTTTCTGTAGTCTTGAGTAATTTTAGTCTAGCCAAATGAAAATGCACATAATTTGTTTAGAGTTCTTGGCATAACATTGGTCAGTGTGCATTGACATTCCTGTTTAGCTCTAGTAGTGTATTTGCCTTCTGTACACTTTCCTACACAGGGGCATCCCAATACAATAAATGAGTTGTGGCATAAAGCTACAAGTTTCTGTGATATTAGCCGAGGATATGGGTTACAAGACTATTCCTTTGCAAACACTGAGCATAAAAACTATAATCAAATCTATCTTCTAGCCTAGATAACTTATCAAAAGTGTAGAAATAAAAAATAATGTTTCTCTTTTTTACACAGTTAATTAAATGATGAAATCAATCATACACCTTGTTGAATCTATATAAATCAGGAGGACAAATGGAAGTTCATAAAAAAGTATAAACATAATTTTATTGACACAAAAATATCACATATAGACATGCACAGCCATCACATAATGACAGTGCGAACATAGACACATAAAAGTATAAGACACCAGAAATAGGTCTACTGCAGGCTAATAGTATATATGTCACCACATAAAGATAATATGGGAAGGGTACAGGCGAGAGAAAGTCCCCACATACAAATCCCGATAATGGAATGTCATAAAATGCAACATAAGTATGATGTATGAGTAACCGAGGGATCACACCAACAATACATGCCTGAAATCAGACATAATAGAGAGGGTGGAGGGGAGAAGGACTCACCGTACTGCATATAGACCCTTAATATACGCCCCGACGCGCGTTTCGCCTCGCTTTCTCAAGGGGTAGTATGCTGTATTAGTGCCTAGCCAGCCTTAAATAGTGCATAAATTAAAAACCAGCTGTCCGATTTCCTAATGAGGCCGTGATGATCCGGCGCATGCGCGCGTCGCCCCCCAAGTCCGACCGCCCCCACCCCCGGACATATCCAGCTACGGGAGCCAGGCGGGCACCGACAGGTCCCGCCCGCGCCCGCCGCAGGAAGTCGCCGGAGGAGGGAGGGTGGAGCCACGGCGGAGGCGCGCGCACACGCAACACAGCGAGAGACCAGTGGAGCTAGTAACGCCCACCGTGTCAGAAGCAGCCAAACAACACTGTTTACGTCAGTATGGAGGCGTAACCCCATGTCACAGAAGTACGATTCATAGCATTAAGCAATCCATGTCCATAATATATCTTCATATGAATCGTGGATAAGTGCACGAGCAGGTTAGAAGACGTCCTCTCATATATATCACAGGTGTGTAAAAAAGTCCCACGGCTCTTGTGAACGGCCACATGTAGATCGGTATCCTCATTATATTTTTAAGTAAATGCCATTTGCTAAGTCCATATTGCCAGGTCAAAGGAGAATACCAATCATCGGAAGAATAATATTAAAAAGACCTAAATATGAATATAAGACAAAAAAGCATTAAAAAACAACATAAAAAGCAGGGGAAGAGAACACAGAGAGACATAGAGATGAAAGAAAAATATATATACATATTTAAACCATGGACCATTTAATGTCATATAACACTTTATAAATAAGGACCAAAATTAAGGGCTTCATTTAGCCCAGCCGGTTTAACAGTCCCAAGTGTGACTATCCACATGAGTTCCCTTTGTGCCAGAAGTTTTTTGACATTACCACCCCTAATGCCTGTGTGTATAACATCAATGCCTCTGACCCTAAATTCCTTGGGATCACAATTGTGTACTAGTCGGAAATGCCTAGGAATGGTTTTGAGGGTTGATACATCTTCTACTGTTCTGGCCGCACAGATGTCCCTAACGTGTTCCCGAATTCGTGTCCTCAATTCGCGCGACGTAAGCCCCACATATATGAGGGAACACGCACATGTAGCATAGTACACTACATTCCTGGTACCACAGGAAATGTATTCTTTAATATCAAATGTTTTATGATCCACAGAACAAAAAGTGGAAGTTTGGTACGTATTTGCACATGCCACACAGTGACCACATTTGAAAAAACCTTTTTTAGGCTGTGTATTACCAAAGAAATTAGGGGTTGGAGCTATATAGTGGCTTTTAATAGGCAAATCGCTTAGATTTTTAGAGCGACGAGGGGTCATGAGGGGTATGTCGGTGAGGAAGGGTCTCAGGGAGGGCTCGGCACTGAGAATAGGCCAATACTTAGTCAAAATATGACGCATATTGTCCCACTCGTGGTTAAAAACTGAAATGAACCGTATGTTTTCATCCTTTTTGTCTCTTTTCCTTTTATGATACAATAGTGAGTCTCGAGATACCGACTTTGCTCTGTTATAGCCGTTTTTAATACATCTTTGGCTGTAACCGCGTTGTTGAAAGCGTCTTTTCAGATCCAGCGCTTGATTTTCAAATTTTTGGTCTGTAGAGCAGATCCGCCTCACCCTTAGAAACTGTCCAACCGGGACGGCCCTAACTGTGGAATGGCTATGTGCAGTGGTGGCATGTATTAATGAATTGACTGATGTCTCCTTACGGAAAACATCCGTCTGGATGGTGGAAGATGAATCCACCTCCAGACTAATATCCAAAAAGTCAATTTTAACTGCATCATATCTATATGTCAATTTAATATTGAAATTATTGTCATTGAGCATAGCCATAAACTCATCCAGCTGCTGCACTGTGCCCCGCCACAAAAATAAAACATCTTCAATGTAGCGTAACCAGCACAGCACATGGTCGGCGGCCCCTGCCCCCGAAACGCCAAACACCAACCTCTCCCAGAAACCCAGGAAAAGGTTGGCGTACGCGGGGGCACAGGCCGCACCCATGGCCGCGCCACGCTTCTGATGATAAAACTGGTTTTTAAAAGTAAAAAAATTATGTGTGAGGGCAAAGTGCAGCAGTTCCAGGATGAGCTCACACAGTGGGCCGTCCAGGTTGGAGGCCTCCAGGAAGAAGCGGACCGCTCGGATCCCATCCTCGTGACTGATACACTTGTATAACGTCTCTACGTCCGCAGTCACGAGGATAGTTTCCCTGTCCACAAGGAGGCCGTCAACCCTAGCAAGGACATCCGTTGTATCCTTCACATGCGAAGGCAGTGTTTCTACAATAGGTTTTAAGTAGAAGTCGATAAATTTACATATGGGGTCACAAAGACCATCTATTCCGGACACAATAGGACGTCCCGGTGGGTTGACGGCATCCTTGTGGACTTTAGGGAGTAGATAGAGCGTCGGCACCTTTGGAAACTGCACTGTAAGTCCATCAAGGACTTTTTGGTTGATGACACCTAAATCAAAAGCTTTAGTAAGAATTTTTTGGAGCTGTGCGGAGAAAGACACCACCGGGTTATAGCCTAATTTTGTATATACCTGGTTATCACGTAGTTGTTTAAATGACTCTCGTTCATATTTAATGATTGGCCAGACCACGATGTTCCCCCCCTTGTCAGCCGCCTTAAATACCACGTCATCAAAGGACTGTAATTGACGTATTGTTAGGAGTCGAGTTTCCTCTGCTGCACAGGGGGAATCTCGATCCGTCTCCGCTGCGGTCTCCCATTCTCCTCCAGCCGCAGTGGAGTCTGCTCAGCAGGGACGTCGCTCCCAGTGTCTTGCTCGCTCTCACCCTGTACAGAGAGTTACTGCTGCTTCTTCAGCTCCTGCCATTAAAATCAGTGCTGGTCAGCGGCGAGTGGACTTCCCTGGGACTAAGTCCTTGTTTGCGCACACTGAGAATGCCCAGAGCAAGATCTCCCGTTGGAGATCGAGGGTCATGTGCTCTGGCTCTGCAGCGCATTCCATTGGTCCTCTTGGCAGGCCCTGGAAGGGCAAAGTTTCTGTGGCCACTTCCTGTCCTGCAATTATATAAACTGCGCATGACCGCACGGCCATGCGCTAGTGTACAATTGTATACGTGTGTTTGTTGTGAGTGCAAGTCGTTCATTAAATACCCCTACCCTATTGTATGACTGTTCGCGTATGGAGTATGGCTGCTATCTAGCGCCCGACAAATCACTCAACGTGTCACACACGTATCAGCGTCTATTGCTGTGACCGCAAGTGCGGCGCCACGCGCCAGTAGTGCGCTTCCTGACCCACGTCTGGGTGCTTAGTGGTGCCTGCCAGCACGGCACAGTTCGCACTTTGGTGCTCTAATTATAAGAGTTGCCTAACACACCCTGTTGCGGTGTTGTGTCAGCAAGTGGTCTAATCGGACTTCAATCCTAGTTGGGGTTAAGTTCGCTGACTGCTTGCTCGCCTTCTATGTGCGGTACCGCGATCCTGTGACGCAACAGGATCGCTTCCTTCACGTTGGGTGAAGTTTAACCCACGCGAGTATACTTATGAGTACCGCCATATAGTCCGTCATTACTCAGCAGCAGGTTCCATCTCTGCACGGTGGACCCCGGGCTACGAACGCACCGTACACTATCAGTCTTATTATTTGGTGCGTTCCGCTAGCCCTAACATTACACTAGCGCCAGGGTCTGGCTAGTGATGACGGACAAACAGCAATCCCTGCGGTATATACAGCAGCTGGAGGGTAGGTTGGCGGCTCTCGAGAGCGCAACCTCAGCTGTGGATGTTACCGCAGTTGCTGTACAGGCTGCCAGCGTGGCTGCAGCAACTTTGTCCATTGCCACCCCTGTTCCGACATTTTCTCGCCTCCCGCTGCCAGAAAATTTTTCTGGTAATAGCAAATGTTGTAGGGGATTCGTGAGTCAGTGCTCTATTCATCTCGAGCTTCTGGCTGCACGTTTTCCCACAGAGCGGGCTAAGGTGGGATTTATAGTGTCTCTCTTGTCGGACAGGGCGTTGGAATGGGCTACGCCGCTGTGGGAGCGTGGCGATCATGTGGTGCAGAGTGCTCCTCTGTTTTTGAGCACTTTAAAACAGGTCTTTTTAGGACCCCAAGTCACCCATGACACTGCGCTCCAACTGCTGGCATTAAGTCAGGGTGAGTCCTTGGTCAGTCATTTTGCCATCCAATTCCGCACTTTAGCATCTGAGCTGGAATGGTCGGATAAAGCTCTTATCCCCATATTTTGGAGGGGCTTGGCTGACCATGTAAAGGACGCTCTGGCCACTAGGGAGATTCCTGCCACACTGGAGGAGTTAATAACAGTCTCCACTCGAATTGACCTCCGTTTTAACGAGCGGAGGTTAGAGCGAGCCCAGTGTAGGCAGAGGTTTCGGCTGGCTCCTACTTTCGCCAAACCTCTGGAATCTCCGGTCCTGGTTCCTGAGTCACATGAGTCCAGGGAAGTGTCACAAGCGGGACCTAAGTCCCGGACCGCTTGTGCACTCAGGGTCTGTCATGTTTGCCAGCAGTCTGGAAATTTAGCCACCAGATGTACTCAGCGGTCGAGGAAACATCAGCGTCTAGTGGTCGTAGGTGGAGGTACACTAGACACGGCGACGTTTGCCTCTAAATTGTCCTTTAAGGGGACAATTACTATAGGCTCATTCTCCCACTCGGTAGAGCTCTGCGTGGATTCTGGGGCGGAGGGCAATTTTATGTCTTCTGCCTTCGCCCAACGCCACGCAATACCTCTGGTTATGCTAGCTCAACCTGTAAAGGTACGAGTGGTGAATGGGTCGACTCTGCCCTCACAGATAACTCACCAGACCATCCCTTTTACTCTGTCCATGTCGCCATCTCATCAGGAGATTATTTCTCTGCTCGTCATTCTAGAGGGAATTGATGAAGTCCTGTTGGGAATACCTTGGCTACGGTACCACTCTCCTCATATTGAGTGGTCCTCAGGCAGAATTCTGGGATGGGGTGAATCTTGTGGGGGTAGGTGTCAGAGGGAGTGCGATCAGGTAGCTACAACTGAGGTACCCGCAGATCTTTCCTCTCTCCCCAAGCAGTATTGGTCGTATGCAGACGTATTCTCCAAAAAGGCGGCGGAGACCCTTCCGCTCCATCGCCCCTATGACTGTCCTTTTGACCTCTTGCCTGGTGCTGAGCCTCCCCGGGGTCGAGTCTATCCGCTATCTCTCCCGGAGACGGAGGCAATGTCACAGTACATCCAGGAAAATCTGGCAAGAGGGTTCATCAGGAAGTCAGTGTCACCTGCTGGGGCAGGGTTCTTCTTCGTGCAGAAGAAGAGTGGGGAATTGCGTCCATGCATAGACTACAGGGGTCTTAACGCCATCACCGTTAAGAATAAATACCCTTTGCCTTTGATATCTGAACTGTTCGATAGGCTTCGGGGAGCAAGGGTATTTACTAAATTAGATCTGCGGGGTGCTTACAACCTGATTCGCATCCGTGAGGGGGACGAATGGAAGACGGTTTTTAACACCAGGGATGGGCACTATGAATATCTGGTGATGCCCTTTGGGCTCTGTAATGCCCCAGCCGTTTTCCAAGACTTTGTGAACGATATCTTCCGGGATATGCTTTCCACCTCGGTCGTAGTCTATCTGGATGATATTCTCATCTACTCTCCAGATATTGACTCCCACCGGAGAGATGTTTGCAAAGTCTTCGACCTCCTACGGGCAAACTCCCTCTATGCCAAGTTGGAGAAGTGTATGTTTGAGCAGGAGTCCTTACCTTTCCTAGGCTACATCATCTCAGCCCAGGGATTGGCTATGGATCCTGCCAAACTACAGGCTGTGATGGACTGGCAGGAACCCCATTCTCTTAAAGCGGTGCAGCGCTTTATGGGGTTCATCAATTATTATCGCCAGTTCATCCCGCATTTCTCAACTTTGGTAGCTCCCTTGGTTGCCCTCACCAAGAAGGGGGCGAATCCCAAATTGTGGTCTGAGGAGGTCTCCAAGGCTTTTATCTCTATAAAGTCACACTTCGCTAGCGCTCCCATTCTTCATCTCCCCGATGTTGATAAGCCATTTATCATGGAGGTGGATGCCTCTTCTGTTGGTGCTGGAGCAGTCCTCTTCCAAAAGGATGCTCAAGGTCGGAAGCATCCTTGCTTCTTTTTCTCCAAGACCTTCGCACCAGCAGAGAGGAATTATTCCATCGGGGACAGGGAGTTGCTAGCCATGAAGTTGGCTATCTCGGAGTGGAGACATCTCTTGGAGGGAGCACGTTTTCCCTTCCAAGTCTTCACAGATCACAAAAATTTGGTGTATCTGCAGACAGCTCAGCGGCTGAATTCTCGCCAGGCCAGATGGTCCTTGTTCTTCTCCCGGTTTCATTTCACCCTTCATTTCCTTTCTGGGGAGAAGAACATTCGGGCCGACGCTCTCTCTCGCTCCGTTGTGTCATCTGCGGAGGAGGAGCCTCGGCTTATTGTCCCCACCAAGAGTTTGAGAACTGTGGCCCCGGTTTCGCTGGAATCTGTGCCCCCGGGCAAGACTTTTGTTCCATCTAGTTTGCGACCGGAGGTTCTCTCTTGGGCGCACTCGTCCAGGGTGGGTGGACATTTTGGTACTAAAAGGACATCAGAGTTACTGGCGAGGACATACTGGTGGCCGCATATGGCTCGTGATGTCGCGGAGTACGTTCGGGCGTGTGTCTCTTGCGCCAGGAACAAGACTCCTCGGCAACGGCCAGCTGGGTTGCTTTATCCTCTGCCCGTGGCTGACAGGCCCTGGGAGATGGTCGGGATGGACTTTGTGGTTGGCTTACCCAAGTCTCGTAATTACACCATTATCTGGGTGATCACCGATCATTTTTCCAAAATGGTGCATTTGGTGCCTCTTCCACGGCTACCATCTGCACGGGCGTTGGCTGTCTTGTTTATCAAGCATATCTTTCGCTTACACGGTATGCCAGACAAAATTGTTAGTGACCGGGGTCCCCAGTTTGCGTCTCGATTCTGGAGGGAGCTATGTCGTCTACTCAGTATTGAGTTAAATCTCTCTTCGGCATATCATCCCGAGACGAATGGGTTGGTAGAAAGGGCCAACCAGACCTTGGTCACATATCTGCGACATTTTGTTTCTGCCAGACAGGATGACTGGGCATCCTTGCTACCGTGGGCAGAGTTTGCACTTAACAATGCCGTAGCCGACTCTACTGGTCAGACTCCATTCCTCTTAAATTACGGCCAGCATCCGCGTGTTCCTGTGCCCATGCCTGTGTCTTCCGCTGATCCCAGGGTGGCAGACTGGGCTGTGGAGGCACGGGACATTTGGGATCGCACGCAGGATGCCATTCGGGCCTCCAAGGAGAGAATGAGGTCCTCCGCCGATGTTCATCGGCGCCCCGCTCCGACTTTTGCCCCTGGCGACTTGGTGTGGCTCTCCGCCCATAACATCAGGCTGCGAGTTGAGTCCACTAAGTTTGCTCCTCGCTACTTGGGTCCCTTCAAGGTTCTCGAACAGGTTAATCCTGTGGTCTACCGCCTGGCTCTTCCTCCACGCTTGGGTATCACCGACACCTTTCATGTGTCCCTCTTGAAACCCGTATACATGTCCCGGTTTTCCGAGTCATCTGCCGGGACATCGGGTTCGTCTACGGACGATTACGAGGTGAACGCTATTTTGGGGTGCAAGGTGGTACGCGGCAAAAAGTTTTATTTGGTGGATTGGAAGGGTTATGGTCCAGAGGACAGGTCTTGGGAGCCTGCTGAAAACATTCGGGCCCCACAGCTCATTGCTGCCTTCGAGCATAGCGAGGCCCAAGGAGGGGGGCCCTAGGAGGGGGGGTAATGTTAGGAGTCGAGTTTCCTCTGCTGCACAGGGGGAATCTCGATCCGTCTCCGCATCGGTCTCCCATTCTCCTCCAGCCGCAGTGTAGTCTGCTCAGCAGGGACGTCGCTCCCAATGTCTTGCTCGCTCTCACCCTGTACAGAGAGTTACTGCTGCTTCTTCAGCTCCTGCCATTAAAGTCAGTGCTGGTCAGCGGCGAGTGGACTTCCCTGAGACTAAGTTCTTGTTTGCGCACACTGAGCATGCCCAGAGCAAGATCTCCCGTTGGAGATCGAGGGTCATGTGCTCTGGCTCTGCAGCGCATTCCATTGGTCCTCTTGGCAGGCCCTGGAAGGGCAAAGTTTCTGTGGCCACTTCCTGTCCTGCAATTATATAAACTGCGCATGACCGCACGGCCATGCGCTAGTGTACAATTGTATACATGTGTTTGTTGTGAGTGCAAGTCGTTCATTAAATACCCCTACCCTATTGTATGACTGTTCGCGTATGGAGTATGGCTGCTATCTAGCGCCCGACAAATCACTCAACGTGTCACACACGTATCAGCGTCTATTGCTGTGACCGCAAGTGCGGCGCCACGCGCCAGTAGTGCGCTTCCTAACCCACATCTGGCTGCTTAGTGGTGCCTGCCAGCACGGCACAGTTCGCACTTTGGTGCTCTAATTATAAGAGTTGCCTAACACACAATGTTGCGGTGTTGTGTCAGCAAGTGGTCTAATCGGACTTCAATCCTAGTTGGGGTTAAGTTCGCTGACTGCTTGCTCGCCTTCTATGTGCGTTACCGCGATCCTGTGACGCAACAGGATCGCTTCCTTCACGTTGGGTGAAGTTTAACCCACGCGAGTATACTTATGAGTACCGCCATATAGTCCGTCATTACTCAGCAGCAGGTTCCATCTCTGCACGGAGGACCCCGGGCTACGAACGCACCGTACACTATCAGTCTTATTATTTGGTGCGTTCCGCTAGCCCTAACACGTATGGCTTCCCTCTGTTTGCTAGTTAAATTATCATAGCGGCGGCGTGAGGATAACGTTTTTAATTCATTTGAGACCAACTTGGTAAATATCTCTACCGCTGGGCAGAGTGACAAGGGAGGGAACCTCGTGGACCTGGGAAGAATGGCACTAGGAAACCCACCTCCATCATCTGGATTTTGCTCATCAAGAAGTTCTTCCAAAATATGTATGGTGTCTCTCTCCGCAGGGCTCCAACCCTCCAAGTCGTTGGTACCTCTACAGTGCAGCTTCTTTAAGACCAATTTACGTGAGAAGAGATGGAGGTCCTTCAGTGCTGTAAAATAGTTAAAACCATTAGTGGGAGAAAAAGAAAGGCCCTTACTCAGTACCTCAATTTGATTATCAGTTAGTACATGGTCAGATAAATTGATTACCTGCAGACCTCCCTGAGACTTATTCCCCACCGATGTCCCCTCTGCTCCCTTCTTAGCATTTTGTCTGGTGTGCATTTTCCTACTGGTTCCACTAGCTGTGGGTACGTCATTAGGAGATACAGGTCGATTTACAATTGTAGTCTGCTGTGTCTCTCCCCTCATTGATTTCACTGAGGCAGACCGGGATCGTGATCGGGATTCGTTTCTATAAAATGGACGTGACCTTTCACCTGGGTTTCTCCACTTGTCCATTTTATTCTGATTTTTGTCATTAATATCCCGTTGGAATTTTTTAGATTTTATTAGCTGTATTTCCTCAGCCCATTTCTGTGTCTCCTCCTGTATCTCAACGTTAAACTTTATAAGGGCCTCAACCGGCATGTCCTTTTTTATATTGCTTTGTAGCTCCTCCATTTCTTTTTCAATATTCTGGAGGGATTCAGCATTCATTTCTTTTAGTATCTGCATAAAGCCAGATGAACAGATATTTGCATAGTTTTCCCATTTTTCTCGTATATCTAAACTTTCAACTGGAAATGAGGGGAAAACTTGAACCCGTAATCCTCTTGGGATAAGCCCCTTCAACAACGCGGTTACAGCCAAAGATGTATTAAAAACGGCTATAACAGAGCAAAGTCGGTATCTCGAGACTCACTATTGTATCATAAAAGGAAAAGAGACAAAAAGGATGAAAACATTTGGTTCATTTCAGTTTTTAACCACGAGTGGGACAATATGCGTCATATTTTGACTAAGTATTGGCCTATTCTCAGTGCCGAGCCCTCCCTGAGACCCTTCCTCACCGACATACCCCTCATGACCCCTCGTCGCTCTAAAAATCTAAGCGATTTGCTTATTAAAAGCCACTATATAGCTCCAACCCCTAATTTCTTTGGTAATACACAGCCTAAAAAAGGTTTTTTCAAATGTGGTCACTGTGTGGCATGTGCAAATACGTACCAAACTTCCACTTTTTGTTCTGTGGATCATAAAACATTTGATATTAAAGAATACATTTCCTGTGGTACCAGGAATGTAGTGTACTATGCTACATGTGCGTGTTCCCTCATATATGTGGGGCTTACGTCGCGCGAATTGAGGACACGAATTCGGGAACACGTTAGGGACATCTGTGCGGCCAGAACAGTAGAAGATGTATCAACCCTCAAAACCATTCCTAGGCATTTCCGACTAGTACACAATTGTGATCCCAAGGAATTTAGGGTCAGAGGCATTGATGTTATACACACAGGCATTAGGGGTGGTAATGTCAAAAAACTGCTGGCACAAAGGGAACTCATGTGGATAGTCACACTTGGGACTGTTAAACCGGCTGGGCTAAATGAAGCCCTTAATTTTGGTCCTTATTTATAAAGTGTTATATGACATTAAATGGTCCATGGTTTAAATATGTATATATATTTTCCTTTCATCTCTATGTCTCTCTGTGTTCTCTTCCCCTGCTTTTTATGTTGTTTTTTAATGCTTTTTTGTCTTATATTCATATTTAGGTCTTTTTAATATTATTCTTCTGATGATTGGTATTCTCCTTTGACCTGGCAATATGGACTTAGCAAATGGCATTTACTTAAAAATATAATGAGGATACCGATCTACATGTGGCCGTTCACAAGAGCCGTGGGACTTTTTTACACACCTGTGATATATATGAGAGGACGCCTTCTAACCTGCTCGTGCACTTATCCACGATTCATATGAAGAT
The DNA here is from genome assembly GCF_032444005.1 of Ranitomeya imitator. NCBI lineage: Eukaryota > Metazoa > Chordata > Amphibia > Anura > Dendrobatidae > Ranitomeya > Ranitomeya imitator. The sequence goes on from NC_091284.1 coordinate 629,257,884, forward strand.
ATATTATGGACATGGATTGCTTAATGCTATGAATCGTACTTCTGTGACATGGGGTTACGCCTCCATACTGACGTAAGCAGTGTTGTTTGGCTGCTTCTGACACGGTGGGCGTTACTAGCTCCACTGGTCTCTCGCTGTGGTGCGCGTGTGCGCGCCTCCGCCGTGGCTCTGCCATCCCTCCTCCGGCGACTTCCTGCGGCGGGCGCGGGCAGGACCTGTCGGTGCCCGCCTGGCTCCCGTAGCTGGATATGTCCGGGGGTGGGGGCGGTCGGACTTGGGGGGCGACGCGCGCATGCGCCGGATCATCACGGCCTCATTAGGAAATCGGACAGCTGGTTTTTAATTTATGCACTATTTAAGGCTGGCTAGGCACTAATACAGCATACTACCCCTTGAGAAAGCGAGGCGAAACGCGCGTCGGGGCGTATATTAAGGGTCTATCTGCAGTACGGTGAGTCCTTCTCCCCTCCACCCTCTCTATTATGTCTGATTTCAGGCATGTATTGTTGGTGTGATCCCTCGGTTACTCATACATCATACTTATGTTGCATTTTATGACCTTCCATTATCGGGATTTGTATGTGGGGACTTTCTCTCGCCTGTACCCTTCCCATATTATCTTTATGTGGTGACATATATACTATTAGCCTGCAGTAGACCTATTTCTGGTGTCTTATACTTTTATGTGTCTATGTTCGCACTGTCATTATGTGATGGCTGTGCATGTCTATATGTGATATTTTTGTGTCAATAAAATTAGGTTTATACTTTTTTATGAACTTCCATTTGTCCTCCTGATTTATATTGATTGCTGTATGGAGGTAATTGTGATGGTTGTGACTAATGTCAGTCACTAAAATGAAGCTGGTAATTTTGATATTCATATTGTTGTCTGTGTTTTTCACAGTAGGTCCCAGCATTATATTGATGGATTTCAGAGCCCGCGACGGAGCATGGCTCTTACAATTGAATGATGCCTGTAAAGACACCAGTGTTGCAGGTGTTGAAGTGAATGATAGGGGATTAGTGGAGATGACAAGTAAATTTAAGGATCTTACACGTAAAAGGACAAAAATATGGTGGAACCATGCATATTTAGAAAAATATCTGCAGAAGGGGCTTATCCCAAGAGGATTACGGGTTCAAGTTTTCCCCTCATTTCCAGTTGAAAGTTTAGATATACGAGAAAAATGGGAAAACTATGCAAATATCTGTTCATCTGGCTTTATGCAGATACTAAAAGAAATGAATTCTGAATCCCTCCAGAATATTGAAAAAGAAATGGAGGAGCTACAAAGCAATATAAAAAAGGACATGCCGGTTGAGGCCCTTATAAAGTTTAACGTTGAGATACAGGAGGAGACACAGAAATGGGCTGAGGAAATACAGCTAATGAAATCTAAAAAATTCCAACGGGATATTAATGACAAAAATCAGAATAAAATGTACAAGTGGAGAAACCCAGGTGAAAGGTCACGTCCATTTTATAGAAACGAATCCCGATCACGATCCCGGTCTGCCTCAGTGAAATCAATGAGGGGAGAGACACAGCAGACTACAATTGTAAATCGACCTGTATCTCCTAATGATGTACCCACAGCTAGTGGAACCAGTAGGAAAATGCACACCAGACAAAATGCTAAGAAGGGAGCAGAGGGGACATCGGTGGGGAATAAGTCTCAGGGAGGTCTGCAGGTAATCAATTTATCTGACCATGTACTAACTGATAATCAAATTGAGGTACTGAGTAAGGGCCTTTCTTTTTCTCCCACTAATGGTTTTAACTATTTTACAGCACTGAAGGACCTCCATCTCTTCTCACGTAAATTGGTCTTAACCCCTTCACCCCAAAGCCTGTTTTCACCTAAGTGACAGGGCCAATTTTTACAATTCTGACCACTGTCACTTTATGAGGTCATAACTCTGAAACGCTTCAACGGATCCTGGTGATTCTGACACTGTTTTCTCGTGACATATTGTACTTCATGATAGTGGTAAAACTTCTTCGATATGACTTGCATTTATTTGTGAAAAAAACAAAAATTTGTCGGAAATTATGAAAATTTAGCAATTTTCAAACTCTTAGTTTTTATGCCCTTAAATTAGAGAGTTAGGGTGGTTTCACACTTGCGTTTTTGTCTGCAGCGTTTTTTACCCAAAAAACGCATGCGTTTTTTTCCCTATATTTAACATTGAAAACGCATGCGTTTTTTGGTGTACGTGTTTGCACGCGTTTGTGAACGCATGCGTTTTTTTACTGCATGCGTTCATTTTCTAAAATGCAACTTGTAGTATTTTGAGGGGCGTTTTTTTTCCCCAAAAAAACGCATGCGTTTACATGCGGTTTTTTTTGGACAAAAAATGCATTGGAGTCAATGGGGACGCATGCGTTTTTTTGGACATGCGTTTGCATGCGTTTTTTTGACGCATGCGTTTTTTTTGGCACCATTGAATTAACTGTAGATAAGGATGTCTAGACACTGATAAGCCTCCCCCATAGCAGCAGGGTTAGAAAAGGAAGGTTCGGGGAAGTTTCTGGTCACTTCTCATCAGACTCCAAAGAAGACAGCACCCTGCCCGGACACATTGTTGGACAAGACACAGAGCAATGTGAGTATATCCTAGCCAATGCATTCATTTTCAATTTTTTGGATCTACATGTCCTAATTTCTTCAATTTTTTTCTTTCAACACGCATCAGAATGTCTTCTCCGGTTTCTTCGTCTGATGAGGAGTTCCAGCCACGGCAATCAGAAGTGGATCACGTGAGCGAGGTAATTTTTTTGTCCGTCAGCTTGGTAAGTATTGACTGTCACATCGACACATGAGGCAATTTTTTTTTTTTTAATTTTATAGAGCACTTCAACTGAGGGACAGAGAGGTACTGAGCAGCGGAGTCAAGGTCCAGGTGGAAGACGGCAGCGGGTATGTATACCAGGCAGACTGTCCTTATTGTAATATTCTTTACTTTTCTGTACCCTTGTTTTTCTTTACATTTTTCTTGTATCATCCTTTTCTGAAAGTTGTCTTTCATATTCCTGCCCTTTCTCATCTTCGTGTCTTATTTTTTCCAAATGTGGTTGAGCAAACTTAAATGATTTTCTTTTAATTTTAGGTTTCACAACGGGACGACGACCGGATTGATAATGACCTGCTGATCAGTCTGGTCCAGGAGCGAGTCCCGTTGTGGGACAGCCGGGATCAACAGCACTCCGTCAATAGTGTTCTCCGTCGTTTGTGGAGTGAGGTGGCCCAAGCGTTGTGGGATGGCTGGGAGAATTCCCCGCCACGGGTCCGTAATGCATTTGGTAAGTATTGCACGGTAGTGTGAAGCAACAGACCTTGGCCATGCTCTCTTGACTGTGTGTGATGAAAGAAACTTTTCGTAGTTTCTGTCATCACACACAGTCACGAGAGCACGGCCAAAAGTCCTTATTCTGACCATTATATTTTATTGTTATTTCACAGTGGACAAAGTAAGGACACGTTGGCGTTCCATGAAGGACCGCTTCAACAAGGACCTGCGTGCAGAGAAGAGTGCAGCTAGTGGTTCCGGAGCAAGGCACCGGCTCTACAAATACCACCGTGTGTTGGCCTTCCTGAGACCGGTCCTTCTCATGAGAACGTAAGTATTTCTCACATGCCTCCGGTTGTATTGCATAGACATAATCTGTCATTTTTAATTCCACAGGATGTACCGTCTTGTTATAGTTTGGTATTAATTTTCTGTTTTCTTTTTTCACAGCACACACTGCACGACTGTCGCCACAGGTTCTGGAGCGGTCCTTCAGCCGGCAGCCACGGACCCGTCCCAGCCATCCAGCAGCGCAGCACCAGGTGGGTCTTCCACACTCACTGGAGACCAGGGGGCTGGCCCATCAGGTCTTCCCCTTTCGCAGTCCTCTTTCGCTGCACCCATTTTTGCGGGCTCATCCCGGCAGCGACAGAGGGCTTCGGATAGGTCCCTCATGCCCGAGTTTTTGCACTTGAGCTCGGTTTTACACGAAGCTATCAAGGCTTTAGGTGACAGAATGGATGTGTCCCATAACCTGTTAGAGTGCCGCATCCAGGATGTCGCCAAAAGCGTTGATCAAGTGAAAGCCGACCTCCAGAAGCCAGCTCATCATTTTTTTAATCAAATCGAACAGGGCATGTCGGAACACCTTAGCCCTGATCTCCAGCTGAGTGTGATGCAGGCCTGCAATGTTGCTTTTGTGCAGGCTATGCAGCAGAGTCAGAGTCGTAATGTGGCGGCATATCCAACTGTGCCGTCACTGTCACAAGTAAACACTATTCCTACCTCTGCTGCATACCACTGCACGGCCACCTGTATTCCCTCTACAGGTGTACTCCACTACAGCGCCAACACGATGACGAGTGCTGTTGGACATCCCACCGCCACCACCGTGACGACCGCTGCTCCGGCTTGGACCTCCTCCGCTCACACCACGATGACGCAGGACCCTGGCGTGGCTTATCGGCCCGGCACCCTCCCAATGCAGCAGGACCCATCCATGCAATATCGGACCGGCCCACCCCCGATGCAGCAGGACCGAGGCCTGGCATATGGGACCGGACCCACCCCGATGCAGCAGGACCGAGGCGTTGCTTTCCGGGCAGGACACCCCCCGATGCAGCAGGACCCATCCATGGCGTATCGCACCGGGCCCCCCATGATGCAGCACGACCAAGCCATACCTTTCCGGACAGGACCCACCCCGATGCAGCCCACCCCGATGCAGCAGGACCCATCCATGGCTTTACGTTCCCCCCCAACGATGCACCAGGAACCTGGGAGGGTGTTATGTTCCCCCCCCAAACGAGGCACCAGGATCCTGGGAGGGTTTTTGTTTCCCCCCCCAACGAGGCACCAGGATCCTGGGAGGGTTTTTGTTTCCCCCCCCAACGAGGCACCAGGACCCAGGCGGGACTTTATCTTTTCCCCCATTGGACTCAGACATTGCCGAGCGCTCCACAATGGAGACTGACTGTTTAATTGTGGAGCCGGGTCCTGACGTGTCTCCCGCCTACACTTTACAACCTAGCCCCAGAAGACTTCCCCCAACCCGGAAAACCCAACGTAAAACTGGCAAAACTCATAAAAAACAAAAAACTTTGATTATTCCTCCCCCATCACCTACCGATGTGTCTCAACCTTCCAGTGTGTCTCAAGCCCCTCATGTTTTAAGCCCCATCCCCGAACTTCCAGACCCTTCAAGTTTTCTTGCCCATTCTCCTGCCACCTCTGCCTCCTCCACAGTGAGCCAGGCTTCAGTTCTGAATACCCCCCAGTTACGTCACTCAACCCCAAGCCGGCGTGGTTCAACCCGGCGCGGTACCAAGAAATAAATTGTTGTTTTTCCTCAATAAAAAAAAAAGATTATTTGCAACAATTATGTTTGGTTTATTGTGTCTATCACCGCTCTCAATACACACCAATAAAGTTTGTCACACACTTATTCTTTTGGCCTACACATATCTCCAGTAGTATAAAATACCAGACAACATCTATATGTGTTTCTTTAGTATACTGATATGAGTTGGCCCAAAAAATAGCAGTTATTTCCATACTCTTATTTTTAATTTTTAACTAGTGTAGTGTCACTGTCCAAAGAGAAAATGGTGGCAATCAAGTTCAGAACTCAACTGAACCGGTCAGATGTCAAAATAGACACCTGACCTGTTTAGTTGATTACTGACTTGTATATTCACCCTATTCTATATAGCACATTATGTGACAATTTTTGTCAAACTGATAGGACAATGGTTGGCACACGCTAACTATCTATCCTCACCTGGGCAGGTGTAAGAAATTTTGAATTCATGATCATGTATATGTTCATCATGAATTCATTATTTCTTACACTTGACTTGACGGGTATAGAGAGCGTGCCAGTCTTGACGCAATGACGTCAAGAAGATTACCAATAAATAAATTTAAATCTGGTTACATTATTATAAGTATGCGTGTTTATATCATTCTTTGTAAACCAAAATAGGGAGTGCAACAGAGGTCAATTATGATAAAAAAAAAATCTAATTATTACCTCATCAACTATCACCCACTCCTGGTTTTGGATTACAAATTATGATATACATATCTACTGCCCATCTTTGTTCAACCTTTTTTTAGAGAGGAAAAAGACAGGAGACCTGGTGAACACAACAAAGTTTATTAATTAGAAAAATTTGTATCAGTATTTAATTATTGGTAAACATTATCATACAACAGGACATTTAAACAACATTGTCCTGCCATGAAACCCGTCCAATATCGGACACAAAATAGGCCGCAAATTGGTCCCGCATAAGACCAACGGCTGCAGTTGACCGCATCGGGTGATGCTGAAAATCTGGCAATGGGTGTGAAACTGGTTCATCAAGTTCAATGTGGGGTCGCTCCTTAGCCATTATATAATTGTGTAGAACCACACAGGCTTTGACCACCTCGTCCACAGTTTCCACTTTTAGATTGATGGCTGTTGCAAGAATGCGCCATTTAGCAACCAGAATGCCAAAGCTGCATTCTACGGTTCTTCTGGCCCTGGTCAGTCTGTAGTTGTATATTCTGCTTGTGTGGTCCAAGTCCCTACTAGAATAGGGCTTCAGGAGATTTTCACACATCTGGAACGCCTCATCCCCAACCATAACAAATGGCAGCGGTGGGCCTTGAGTGTTGGGGAGAGGCTGTGGAGGGGGAAAATGAAAATTGTTACCATATACCCGACGGCCCATATCCGAGCTCTTGAATGTCTGGGAATCATTGCCACGGCCAAAAGCTCCAATGTCCACGGCGATGAAGCGACACTCCGCATCCGCTATTGCCATGAGCACTACCGAAAAATATTTTTTATAATTAAAAAACTCAGATCCGGTTCTGGCAGGTTTAACAATGCGGATGTGCTTCCCGTCCACCGCCCCTAAACAGTTTGGAAAATCACACACGTTCAAAAATGTTTTTGATATTTCCCGCCACATGTCCACGGTGGGTACGGGTATAAACTCCTCACGGAGTACATTCCATAACGCACGACAGGTGTCCACAACAATTCCGGACAGGGTTGAGATTCCAAGGCGGTATTGGAAGTGCAGGGAAGATAAACTCTCTCCTGTGGCCAGAAATCTAGAAGAAAAGGAAACCAAAACAAAAATTAAAATCTGCTCTTAATGGTGTTTTTAAATAAGAAAAAGGTAAAAAAAAAAAACCCAAAATACATGTCATAACCAAAAATTTGGACTGTCATTGGTTTAGTTTTGGAACGTACTGTAATGTCACTAACAGACGTTCCTCGGGTGGAATTGCTCTACGGAGCCGTGTGTCCTGTCGCCGTATGGAACCTTCTACACGAGACAGTAAATCCCGGAAAGAATCCTGAGACATTCTGGTGTAATCCTGGAATTTCTCCGGGTTGGCATTCAGCTCCGCATAGAGCGTGTGATATGCTCCACGGGTCTCACGCACTTCAATGATGGGGTGCCTCCAAAAACGCCGACGCTGTCTCCTTCTCCATCTTTGGTGGTTTCGGTCTTGCTCCCAAGCAAAAACACAGGCAAGGAAAATCTTGAAGCTGAACTCCAGTTTGAAATAAAAGTTCGCCATTGAAAGATCCATCATGACACCGTAAACAGTAGCAAGCTCTGAAAATTTCTGTTCCCCTAGGGTCTATATATTGATTGCCAATCATGTACGCCCTCTCTGTTCCCATTGGTTGTGTCTGGTAACCTTTTTTTTTTTTTTTTTTCTTTTTTTAAATCCCCAAAAAAACGCAAACGCATGCAAAAACGCATGTAATCACGTGTAAACGCTGCGTTTTTTTGACGCACGCGTTAAACGCGTGCGTCAAAAAAACGCAGCGTTTACATGCGTTTTTGTACCATGCGTTTTTTTTTAAAAACGCATGCGTTCAAAAACGCAAGTGTGAAACCAGCCTTATATCCCATAATATAGTTAATAAACAACATTTCCCACATGTCTGCTTTACATCAGCACAATTTTGGAAACATAATTTTTTTTTGTTAGGACGTTATAAGGGTTAAAAGTTGACCAGCGATTTCTCATTTTTGCAGCAAAATTTGCAAAACCATTTTTTTATGGACCACCTCACACTTGAAGTGACTTTGAGGGGTCTATATGACAGAAAGTGCCCAAAAGTGACACCATTCTAAAAACTGCACCCCTCAAGGTACTCAAAACCACATTCAAAAAGTTTATTAACCCTTCAGGTGCTTCACAGGAATTTTTTGAATGTTTAAAAAAATTGAACATTTAACTTTTTTTTCACAAAATTTTTACTTCAGGTCCAATTTGTTTCATTTTACCAAGGGTAACAGGAGAAATTGGACCACAAAAGTCGTTGTACAATTTGTCCTGAGTACGCCGATACCCCATATGTGGGGGTAAACCACTGTTTGGGCACATGGCAGAGCTCGGAAGGGAAGGAGCGCCATTTGACTTTTCAATGCAAGATTTGCTGGAATTGAGATCGGAGCCCATGTCACGATTGGAGAGCCCCTGATGTGCCTAAACAGTGGAAACCCCCACAAGTGACACCATTTTGGAAAGTAGACCCCCTAAGGAACTAATCTAGATGTGTGGTGAGCACTTTGAACCTCCAAGTGCTTCACAGAAGTTTATAATGTAGAGCCGTAAAAAAAATTTTTTTATTAATTTTCACAAAAAATGATCTTTTTGCCCCAAATTTTTTATTTTCCCAAGGGTAAAAGGATAAATTGGACCCCAAAAGTTGTTGTGCAATTTGTCCTGAGTACGTGGATACTTCATATATGGGGATAAACCACTGTTTGAGCGCATGGCAGAGCTCGGAAGGATAGGAGTGCCATTTGACTTTTCAATGCAAAATTGGCTGGAATTGAGATCGGACGCCATGTCGCATTTGGAGAGCCCCTGACGTGCCTTAACAGTGGAAACCCCCCACAAGTGACCCCATTTTGGAAAGAAGACCCCTAAGGAACTTATCTAGATGTGTGGTGAGCACTTTTAACCCCCAATTGTTTCACTAAAGTTTAGAATGTAGCATTGTGAAAATTAAAAAATCATTTTTTCTTTCCACAAAATGATGTTTTAGCCCGCAATTTTTTTTTCCCAAGGGTAACAGGAGAAATTGGACCACAAATGTTATTGTCCAATTTGTCCTGAGTACGCTGATACCCCACATGTGGGGGGGAACCACCGTTTGAGTGCATGGCAGAGCTCGGAAGGGAAGGAGCACCGTTTGAAATGCAGACTTAGATGGAATGGACTGCAGGTGTCATGTTGCATTTGCAGAGCCCCTGATGTACCTAAACAGTAGAAACCCACCACAAGTGACCCCATATTGGAAACTAGACCCCCCAAGGAACTTATCTAGATGTGTTGTGAGAGCTTTGAACCAACAAGTGTTTCACTACAGTTTATAACGCAGAGCCGTGAAAATAAAAAATATATTTTTTTCCACGAAAATGATATTTTATCCCCTATGTTTTTATTTTCCCAAGGGTAACAGGACAAATTGGACCCCAAAAGTTGTTGTCCAACTTGTCCTGAGAACTCTGATACCCCATATGTTGGGGGGAACCACTGTTTGGGTGCACGGCAGAGCTCGGAAGGGAAGGAGCGCCATTTGAAATGCAGACTTAGATGGATTGGTCTGCAGGCGTCATGTTGCATTTGCAGAGCCCCTGATGTACCTAAACAGTAGAAACCCCCCACAAGTGACCCCATATTGGAAACTAGACCCCCAAGGAACTTATCTAGATGTGTTGTGAGAGCTTTGAACCAACAAGTGTTTCACTACAGTTTATAACGCAGAGCCGTGAAAATAAAAAATATTTTTTTTTCCACGAAAATGATATTTTATCCCCTATGTTTTTATTTTCCCAAGGGTAACAGGACAAATTGGACCCCAAAAGTTGTTGTCCAACTTGTCCTGAGAACGCTGATACCCCATATGTTGGGGGAACCACTGTTTGGGTGCACGGCAGAGCTCGAAAGGGAAGGAGCGCCATTTGAAATGCAGACTTAGATGGATTGGTCTGCAGGCGTCATGTTGCATTTGCAGAGCCCCTGATGTACCTAAACAGTAGAAACCCCCCACAAGTGACCCCATATTGGAAACTAGACCCCCAAAGGAACTTATCTAGATGTGTTGTGAGAGCTTTGAACCAACAAGTGTTTCACTGCAGTTTATAACGCAGAGCCGTGAAAATAAAAAATATTTTTTTTTCCACGAAAATGATATTTTATCCCCTATGTTTTTATTTTCCCAAGGGTAACAGGACAAATTGGACCCCAAAAGTTGTTGTCCAACTTGTCCTGAGAACGCTGATACCCCATATGTTGGGGGGAACCACTGTTTGGGCACACAGGAGAACTCGGAAGGGAAGGAGCCCTGTTTTACTTTTTCAAAGCAGAATTGGCTGGAATTGAGATCGGACGCCATGTCGCGTTTGGAGAGCCCCTGATGTGCCTAAACAGTGGAAACCCCCAATTATAACTGAAACCCTAACCCCAACCCTAACCCTAGCCCTAACCCTAACCCTAGCCCTAGCCCTAACCCTAGCCCTAACCCTAGCCCTAACCCTAGCCCTAACCCTAGCCCTAGCCCTAACCCTAGCCCTAACCCTAGCCCTAACCCTAGCACTAATGGGAAAATGGAAATAAATACATTTTTTTACATTTTATTATTTTTCCCTAACTAAGGGGGTGATGAAGGGGGGTTTGATTTACTTTTATAGCGTTTTTTTGGCGGATTTTTATGATTGGCAGCTGTCACACACCAAAAGATGCTTTTTATTGCAAAAAATAGTTTTTGCATCACCACATTTTGAGAGCTATAATTTATCCATATTTTGGCCCACAGAGTCATATGAGGTCTTGTTTTTTGCGGGACGCGTTGACGTTTTTATTGGTAACATTTTCGGGCAGATGACATTTTTTGATCGCTTTTTATTCCGATTTTTGGGAGGCGGAATGAACAAAAACCAGCAATTCCTGAATTTCTTTTAGGGGGGGCGTTTATACCGTAATATATCTTCATATGAATCGTGGATAAGTGCACGAGCAGGTTAGAAGACGTCCTCTCATATATATCACAGGTGTGTAAAAAAGTCCCACGGCTCTTGTGAACGGCCACATGTAGATCGGTATCCTCATTATATTTTTAAGTAAATGCCATTTGCTAAGTCCATATTGCCAGGTCAAAGGAGAATACCAATCATCGGAAGAATAATATTAAAAAGACCTAAATATGAATATAAAACAAAAAAGCATTAAAAAACAACATAAAAAGCAGGGGAAGAGAACACAGAGAGACATAGAGATGAAAGAAAAATATATATACATATTTAAACCATGGACCATTTAATGTCATATAACACTTTATAAATAAGGACCAAAATTAAGGGCTTCATTTAGCCCAGCCGGTTTAACAGTCCCAAGTGTGACTATCCACATGAGTTCCCTTTGTGCCAGCAGTTTTTTGACATTACCACCCCTAATGCCTGTGTGTATAACATCAATGCCTCTGACCCTAAATTCCTTGGGATCACAATTGTGTACTAGTCGGAAATGCCTAGGAATGGTTTTGAGGGTTGATACATCTTCTACTGTTCTGGCCGCACAGATGTCCCTAACGTGTTCCCGAATTCGTGTCCTCAATTCGCGCGACGTAAGCCCCACATATATGAGGGAACACGCACATGTAGCATAGTACACTACATTCCTGGTACCACAGGAAATGTATTCTTTAATATCAAATGATTTATGATCCACAGAACAAAAAGTGGAAGTTTGGTACGTATTTGCACATGCCACACAGTGACCACATTTGAAAAAACCTTTTTTAGGCTGTGTATTACCAAAGAAATTAGGGGTTGGAGCTATATAGTGGCTTTTAATAAGCAAATCGCTTAGATTTTTAGAGCGACGAGGGGTCATGAGGGGTATGTCGGTGAGGAAGGGTCTCAGGGAGGGCTCGGCACTGAGAATAGGCCAATACTTAGTCAAAATATGACGCATATTGTCCCACTCGTGGTTAAAAACTGAAATGAACCAAATGTTTTCATCCTTTTTGTCTCTTTTCCTTTTATGATACAATAGTGAGTCTCGAGATACCGACTTTGCTCTGTTATAGCCGTTTTTAATACATCTTTGGCTGTAACCGCGTTGTTGAAGGGGCTTATCCCAAGAGGATTACGGGTTCAAGTTTTCCCCTCATTTCCAGTTGAAAGTTTAGATATACGAGAAAAATGGGAAAACTATGCAAATACCTGTTCATCTGGCTTTATACAGATACTAAAAGAAATGAATGCTGAATCCCTCCAGAATATTGAAAAAGAAATGGAGGAGCTACAAAGCAATATAAAAAAGGACATGCCGGTTGAGGCCCTTATAAAGTTTAACGTTGAGATACAGGAGGAGACACAGAAATGGGCTGAGGAAATACAGCTAATGAAATCTAAAAAATTCCAACGGGATATTAATGACAAAAATCAGAATAAAATGTACAAGTGGAGAAACCCAGGTGAAAGGTCACGTCCATTTTATAGAAACGAATCCCGATCACGATCCCGGTCTGCCTCAGTAAAATCAATGAGGGGAGAGACACAGCAGACTACAATTGTAAATCGACCTGTATCTCCTAATGACGTACCCACAGCTAGTGGAACCAGTAGGAAAATGCACACCAGACAAAATGCTAAGAAGGGAGCAGAGGGGACATCGGTGGGGAATAAGTCTCAGGGAGGTCTGCAGGTAATCAATTTATCTGACCATGTACTAACTGATAATCAAATTGAGGTACTGAGTAAGGGCCTTTCTTTTTCTCCCACTAATGGTTTTAACTATTTTACAGCACTGAAGGACCTCCATCTCTTCTCACGTAAATTGGTCTTAAAGAAGCTGCACTGTAGAGGTACCAACGACTTGGAGGGTTGGAGCCCTGCGGAGAGAGACACCATACATATTTTGGAAGAACTTCTTGATGAGCAAAATCCAGATGATGGAGGTGGGTTTCCTAGTGCCATTCTTCCCAGGTCCACGAGGTTCCCTCCCTTGTCACTCTGCCCAGCGGTAGAGATATTTACCAAGTTGGTCTCAAATGAATTAAAAACGTTATCCTCACACCGCCGCTATGATAATTTAACTAGCAAACAGAGGGAAGCCATACGTCAATTACAGTCCTTTGATGACGTGGTATTTAAGGCGGCTGACAAGGGGGGGAACATCGTGGTCTGGCCAATCATTAAATATGAACGAGAGGCATTTAAACAACTACGTGATAACCAGGTATATACAAAATTAGGCTATAACCCGGTGGTGTCTTTCTCCGCACAGCTCCAAAAATTTCTTACTAAAGCTTTTGATTTAGGTGTCATCAACAAAAAAGTCCTTGATGGACTTACAGTGCAGTTTCCAAAGGTGCCGACGCTCTATCTACTCCCTAAAGTCCACAAGGATGCCGTCAACCCACCGGGACGTCCTATTGTGTCCGGAATAGATGGTCTTTGTGACCCCATATGTAAATTTATCGACTTCTACTTAAAACCTATTGTAGAAACACTGCCTTCGCATGTGAAGGATACAACGGATGTCCTTGCTAGGGTTGACGGCCTCCTTGTGGACAGGGAAACTATCCTCGTGACTGCGGACGTAGAGACGTTATACACGTGTATCAATCACGAGGATGGGATCCGAGCGGTCCGCTTCTTCCTGGAGGCCTCCAACCTGGACGGCCCACTGTGTGAGCTCATCCTGGAACTGCTGCACTTTGCCCTCACACATAATTTTTTTACTTTTAAAAACCAGTTTTATCATCAGAAGCGTGGCGCGGCCATGGGTGCGGCCTGTGCCCCCGCGTACGCCAACCTTTTCCTGGGTTTCTGGGAGAGGTTGGTGTTTGGTGTTTCGGGGGCAGGGGCCGCCGACCATGTGCTGTGCTGGTTACGCTACATTGATGATGTTTTATTTTTGTGGCGGGGCACAGTGCAGCAGCTGGATGAGTTTATGGCTATGCTCAATGACAATAATTTCAATATTAAATTGACATATAGATATGATGCAGTTAAAATTGACTTTTTGGATATTAGTCTGGAGGTGGATTCATCTTCCACCATCCAGACGGATGTTTTCCGTAAGGAGACATCAGTCAATTCATTAATACATGCCACCACTGCACATAGCCATTCCACAGTTAGGGCCGTCCCGGTTGGACAGTTTCTAAGGGTGAGGCGGATCTGCTCTACAGACCAAAAATTTGAAAATCAAGCGCTGGATGTGAAAAGACGCTTTCAACAACGCGGTTACAGCCAAAGATGTATTAAAAACGGCTATAACAGAGCAAAGTCGGTATCTCGAGACTCACTATTGTATCATAAAAGGAAAAGAGACAAAAAGGATGAAAACATACGGTTCATTTCAGTTTTTAACCACGAGTGGGACAATATGCGTCATATTTTGACTAAGTATTGGCCTATTCTCAGTGACGAGCCCTCCCTGAGACCCTTCCTCACCGACATACCCCTCATGACCCCTCGTCGCTCTAAAAATCTAAGCGATTTGCCTATTAAAAGCCACTATATAGCTCCAACCCCTAATTTCTTTGGTAATACACAGCCTAAAAAAGGTTTTTTCAAATGTGGTCACTGTGTGGCATGTGCAAATACGTACCAAACTTCCACTTTTTGTTCTGTGGATCATAAAACATTTGATATTAAAGAATACATTTCCTGTGGTACCAGGAATGTAGTGTACTATGCTACATGTGCGTGTTCCCTCATATATGTGGGGCTTACGTCGCGCGAATTGAGGACACGAATTCGGGAACACGTTAGGGACATCTGTGCGGCCAGAACAGTAGAAGATGTATCAACCCTCAAAACCATTCCTAGGCATTTCCGACTAGTACACAATTGTGATCCCAAGGAATTTAGGGTCAGAGGCATTGATGTTATACACACAGGCATTAGGGGTGGTAATGTCAAAAAACTGCTGGCACAAAGGGAACTCATGTGGATAGTCACACTTGGGACTGTTAAACCGGCTGGGCTAAATGAAGCCCTTAAAGGGAACCTGTCACCTGAATTTGGCGGGACTGGTTTTGGGTCATATGGGCGGAGTTTTCGGGTGTTTGATTCACCCTTTCCTTACCCGCTGGCTGCATGCTTGCTGCAATATTGGATTGAAGTTCATTGTCTGTCCTCCATAGTACATGCCTGCACAAGGCAAGATTGCTTTGCGCAGGCGTGTACTATGGAGGACAGAGAATGAACTTCAATCCAATATTGCAGCCAGCATGCAGCCAGCAGGTAAGGAAAGGGTGAATCAAACACCGGAAAACTCCGCCCATATGACCCAAAACCAGTCCCGCCAAATTCAGGTGACAGAGTCCCTTTAATTTTGGTCCTTATTTATAAAGTGTTATATGACATTAAATGGTCCATGGTTTAAATATGTATATATATATTTTTCTTTCATCTCTATGTCTCTCTGTGTTCTCTTCCCCTGCTTTTTATGTCGTTTTTTAATGCTTTTTTGTCTTATATTCATATTTAGGTCTTTTTAATATTATTCTTCCGATGATTGGTATAATCCTTTGACCTGGCAATATGGACTTAGCAAATGGCATTTACTTAAAAATATAATGAGGATACCGATCTACATGTGGCCGTTCACAAGAGCCGTGGGACTTTTTTTACACACCTGTGATATATATGAGAGGACGTCTTCTAACCTGCTCGTACACTTATCCACGATTCATATGAAGATATATTATGGACATGGATTGCTTAATGCTATGAATCGTACTTCTGTGACATGGGGTTACGCCTCCATACTGACGTAAGCAGTGTTGTTTGGCTGCTTCTGACACGGTGGGCGTTACTAGCTCCACTGGTCTCTCGCTGTGGTGCGCGTGCGCACGCCTCCGCCGTGGCTCTGCCCTCCCTCCTCCGGCGACTTCCTGCGGCGGGCGCGGGCGGGACCTGTCGGTGCCCGCCTGGCTCCCATAGCTGGATATGTCCGGGGGTGGGGGCGGTCGGACTTGGGGGGCGACGCGCGCATGCGCCGGATCATCACGGCCTCATTAGGAAATCGGACAGCTGGTTTTTAATTTATGCACTATTTAAGGCTGGCTAGGCACTAATACAGCATACTACCCCTTGAGAAAGCGAGGCGAAACGCGCGTCGGGGCGTATATTAAGGGTCTATATGCAGTACGGTGAGTCCTTCTCCCCTCCACCCTCTCTATTATGTCTGATTTCAGGCATGTATTGTTGGTGTGATCCCTCGGTTACTCATACATCATACTTATGTTGCATTTTATGACCTTCCATTATCGGGATTTGTATGTGGGGACTTTCTCTCGCCTGTACCCTTCCCATATTATCTTTATGTGGTGGCATATATACTATTAGCCTGCAGTAGACCTATTTCTGGTGTCTTATACTTTTATGTGTCTATGTTCGCACTGTCATTATGTGATGGCTGTGCATGTCTATATGTGATATTTTTGTGTCAATAAAATTATGTTTATACTTTTTTATGAACTTCCATTTGTCCTCCTGATTTATATTGATTGCTGTATGGAGGTAATTGTGATGGTTGTGACAAATGTCAGTCACTAAAATGAAGCTGGTAATTTTGATATTCACCTTGTTGAATCTATGTATACAAAATCACATTTATGGACAACTACAGACTGCTAGAAATACTGAAATCAAGTAAAAATGTAAAATGTAATGTTATAAATAAGACAAGAAAAACTACAAAAACAAGCATCTATAATCTAACTATTTGCTTGCTTGGAAACTGAGACATGAAATGAAGCGTAACCCATCCTTGTCAGACTTGAGCTAAACTGCGACTTTTTTTTCCATAGTGCTACAGATTGAGTCTAAGCTACAGCAATTCATTGAGTTATAAGCATTTTTGGGTGGACTACAGCTGTATTTAACCCCCTTTGTACCAGGGCAATTTTTCCTTTTTTTCCTCTCCTTCTTCCAAGAGTTATAACTTTTTTTTTCCGCCCATATAGCCGTTTGAGTGCTTGTTTTTTGCGACATGATGCAAAATTTTGAATGACATTACTCATTTTATCATATGATGCACTGGAAAACAGGTAATAAATCGTAAGTACATTGAAATTGAAAAAAAAATTGCAATTCCACAATTGGTTTTGTTTTTTTAATTGACCATGTTCACTATATGATAAAACTGACGTGGCAATGTTCTCTAGGTCAGCACAAGTACAGAAGTACCAAACATGTATATTTTTTATTGTTGAAAGTAAAATCTAAAATATGTGAAAAAGCATTTTTGCTTGTGTTGCCATTTTTCTGAGACCCGTAACATTTTCATTTTTTGCATATGGGGCTGAGTGAGAGCTTTTTTAACCCCTTTCTGACATCGGACGTACTATCCCGTCGAGGTGGGGTGGGCCCCCATGACCACGGATGGGATAGTACGTCCAGCGCGATCGGCGGCGCTCACGGGGGGAGCGTGGCCGATCGCGGACGGGTGTCAGCTGCCTATCGCAGCTGACATCCGGCACTATGTGCCAGGAGCGGTCACGGACCGCTCCAGGCACATTAACCCCCGGCACACCGCGATCAAACATGATCGCGATGTGCCGGCGGTGCAGGGAAGCATTGCGCAGGGAGGGGGCTCCCTGCGGGCTTCCCTGAGCCCCCTGCAGCAACGCGATGTGATCGCGTTGCTGCGAGGGTCTTACCTCCCTCCCTGCTTGTTCCAGGCCCGGATCCAAGATGGCCGCGGATCCGGGCCCTGCAGGGAGGGAGGTGGCTTCACAGAGCCTGCTCAGAGCAGGCACTGTGAAGGCTGCAGCGCTGCATGTCAGATCAGTGATCTGACAGAGTGCTGTGCAAACTGTCAGATCACTGATCTGTGATGTCCCCCCCTGGGACAATGTAAAAAAGTAAAAAAAAAAATTTTCAAAATGTGTGAAAAAAAAAAAAAAAAATTCCTAAATAATGAAAAAAAATAAAAATATTATTCCCATAAATACATTTCTTTATCTAAATAAAAAAAAAACCAATAAAAGTACACATATTGAGTATCGCCGCATCCGTAACGGCCCGACCTATAAAACTGGCCCACTAGTTAACCCCTTCAGTAAACACCGTAAGAAAAAAAAAAAAAAACGAGGCAAAAAACAACGCTTTATTATCATACCGCCGAACAAAAAGTGGAATAACACGCGATCAAAAAGACAGATATAAATAACCATGATACCGCTGAAAGCGTCATCTTGTCCCGCAAAAAACGAGCTGCCATACAGCATCATCAGAAAAAAAAAAGTTATGGTCCTGAGAATAAAGCGATGCAAAAATAATTATTTTTTCTATAAAATAGTTTTTATCAAATAAAAGCGCCAAAACATAAAAAAATGATATAAATGAGGTGTCGCTGTAATCGTACTGACCCGAAGAATAAAACTGATTTATCAATTTTACCAAACGCGGAACGGTATAAACGCCTCCCCCAAAAGAAATTCATGAATAGCTGGTTTTTGGTCATTCTGCCTCACAAAAATCGGAATAAAAAGCGATCAAAAAATCTAACGTGTCCGAAAATGTTACCAATAAAAACGTCAACTCGTCCTGCAAAAAACAAGACCTCACATGCCTCTGTGAACCAAAATATGGAAAAATTATAGCTCTCAAAATGTGGTAACGCAAAAAATATTTTTTGCAATAAAAAGCGTCTTTCAGTGTGTGACGGCTGCCAATCATAAAAATCCGCTAAAAAACCCGCTATAAAAGTAAATCAAACCCCCCTTCATCACTCCCTTAGTTAGGGAAAAATTAAAAAATTGTATTTATTTCCATTTTTCCATTAGGGCTAGGGTTAGGGTTAGGGTTAGGGCTAGGGCTAGGGCTAGGGTTAGGGCTAGGGTTAGGGTTAGGGTTAGGGCTAGGGTTAGGGCTATGATTAGGGTTAGGGCTAGGGTTAGGGTTAGGGCTAGGGTTAGGGCTAGGGTTAGGGCTAGGGTTAGGGTTAGGGTTAGGGCTAGGGTTAGGGTTAGGGCTAGGGTTAGGGCTAGGGTTAAGGCTACAGTTAGGGTTGGGGCTAAAGTTACGGTTAGGGTTTAGATTACATTTACAGTTGGGAATAGGGTTGGGATTAGGGTTAGGGGTGTGTCAGGGTTAGAGGTTTGGTTAGGGTTACTGTTGGGATTAGGGCTAGGGGTGTGTTTGTATTAGGGTTTCAGTTATAATTGGGGGGTTTCCACTGTTTAGGCACATCAGGGGCTCTCCAAACGCGACATGGCGTCCGATATCAATTCCAGCCAATTCTGCGTTGAAAAAGTAAAACAGTGCTTCTTCCCTTCCGAGCTCTCCCGTGTGCCCAAACAGGGGTTTACCCCAACATATGGGGTATCAGTGTACTCAGGACAAATAGGACAACAGCATTTGGGGTCCAATTTCTCCTGTTACCCTTGGGAAAATACAAAACTGGGGGCTAAAAAATAATTTTTGTGGGAAAAAAAAAGATTTTTTATTTTCACGGCTCTGCGTTATAAACTGTAGTGAAACACTTGGGGGTTCAAAGTTCTCACAACACATCTAGATTAGTTCCATGGGAGGTCTAGTTTCCAATATGGGGTCACTTGTGGGGGATTTCTACTGTTTAGGTACATTAGGGGTTCTGCAAATACAATGTGACGCCTGCAGACCATTCCATCTAAGTCTGCATTCCAAATGGCACTCCTTCCCTTCCGAGCCCTCCCATGCGCCCAAACGGAGGTTCCCCCCAACATATGGGGTATCAGCATACTCAGGACAAATTGGACAACAACTTTTGGGGTCAAATTTCTCCTCTTACCCTCAGGAAAATACAAAACTGGGGGCTAAAAAATGATTTTTGGGGGAAAGATTTTTTATTTTATTTTCACGGCTCTGCGTTACAAGCTGTAGTGAAACACTTGGGGGTTCAAAGCTCTCACAACACATCTAGATGAGTTCCTTAGGGGGTCTACTTTCCAAAATGGTGTCACTTGTGGGGGTTTCAATGTTTAGGCACATCAGGGGCTCTCCAAACGCAACATGGCGTCCCATCTAAATTCCTGTCAATTTTTCAATGAAAAGTCAAACGGCGCTCCTTCCCTTCCGAGCTCTCCCATCCGCCCAAACAGTGGTTTACCCCCACATATGGGGTATCAGCGTACTCAGGACAAATTGTACAACAACTTTTGGGGTCCAATTACTTCTCTTACCCTTGGGAAAATAAAAAATTGGGGGCGAAAAGATAATTTTTTTGAAAAAATATGATTGTTTATTTTTATGGTTCTACATTATAAACTTCTGTGAAGCACTTGGTGGGTCAAAGTGCTCACCACACCTCTAGATAAGTTCCTTAGGGGGTCTACTTTCCAAAATGGTGTCACTTGTGGGGGTTTCAATGTTTAGGCACATCAGGGGCTCTCCAAACGCAACATGTGTCCCATCTCAGTTCCTGTCAATTTTGCATTGAAAAGTCAAACGGCGCTCCTTCCCTTCCGAGCTCAACCATCCGCCCAAACAGGGGTTTACCACCACATATGGGGTATCAGCGTACTCAGGACAAATTGTACAACAACTTTTGGGGTCCTATTACTTCTCTTACCCTTGGGAAAATAAAAAATTGGGGGCGGAAAGTTAATTTTTGTGAAAAAATATGATTTTTTATTTTTACGGTTCTACATTATAAACTTCTGTGAAGCACTTGGTGGGTCAAAGTGCTCACCACACCTCTAGATAAGTTCCTTAGGGGGTCTACTTTCCAAAATGGTGTCACTTGTGGGGGGTTTCAATGTTTAGGCACATCAGGGGCTCTCCAAACGAAACATGGCGTCCCATCTCAATTCCAGTCAATTTTGCATTGAAAAGTCAAATGGCGCTCCTTCGCTTCCGAGCTCTGCCATGCGCCCAAACAGTGGTTTACCCCCTCATGTGGGGTATTGTCTGTTATGAAAGGCAATTCAGTATCACAATGGACATGGAGGTCAAAGCACATACAGTGATCTGACAATAACCCAAAATAATAGAACGAGCTCTGAGACGTGGGAACTCTGCAGACCGCAATCCCTGATCCTCTCCAAACACAACTAGAGGCAGCCGTGGATTGCGCCTAAAGCTCCCTATGCAACTCGGCACAGCCTGAGAAACTAACTAGCCTGAAGATAGAAAAAATAAGCCTACCTTGACTCAGAGAAATACCCCAAAGGAAAAGGCAGCCCCCCACATATAATGACTGTGAGTAAGATGAAAAGACAAACGTAGGGATGAAATAGATTCAGCAAAGTGAGGCCCGATATTCTAGACAGAACGAGGATAGGAAAGATAACTTTGCGGTCTACACAAAACCCTAAAGAAAACCACGCAAAGGGGCAAAAAGACCCTCCGTACCGAACTAACGGCACGGAGGTACACCCTTTGCGTCCCAGAGCTTCCAGCAAAACAAATAGACAAGCTGGACAGAAAAAATAGCAACAAATAGCAAAGAAGCACTTAGCTATGCAGAGCAGCAGGCCACAGGAATGATCCAGAGAAACACAAGTCCAACACTGGAACATTGACAGGAAGCATGAATCAAAGCATTAGGTGGGGTTAAGTAGAGAAGCACCTAACGACCTCACCATATCACCTGAGGAAGGAAACTCAGAAGCAGCAGTACCAGTTTCCTCCACAAACGGAAGCTCCCAGAGAGAATCAGCCGAAGTACCACTTGTGACCACAGGAGGGAGCTCTGCCACAGAATTCACAACAGTGCCCCCCCCCCTTGAGGAGGGGTCACCGAACCCTCACCAGAGCTCCCAGGCCGACCAGGATGAGCCACATGAAAGGCACGAACAAGATCGGGAGCATGGACATCAGAGGCAAAAACCCAGGAATTATCCTCCTGAGCATAACCCTTCCATTTAACCAGATACTGGAGTTTCCGTCTTGAAACACGAGAATCCAAAATCTTCTCCACAGTATACTCCAATTCCCCCTCCACCAAAACCGGGGCAGGAGGGTCAACAGATGGAACCATAGGTGCCACGTATCTCCGCAACAATGACCTATGGAAGACGTTATGTATGAAAAAAGAATCTGGGAGGGTCAGACGAAAAGACACAGGATTAATAACCTCAGAAATCCTATAAGGACCAATGAAACGAGGTTTAAACTTCGGAGAGGAAACCTTCATAGGAATATGACGAGAAGATAACCAAACCAGATCCCCAACACGAAGTCGGGGACCCACACGGCGTCTGCGATTAGCGAAACGTTGAGCCTTCTCCTGGGACAAGGTCAAATTGTCTACTACATGAGTCCAAATCTGCTGCAACCTGTCCACCACAGTATCCACACCAGGACAGTCCGAAGACTCAACCTGTCCTGAAGAGAAACGAGGATGGAACCCAGAATTGCAGAAAAATGGCGAAACCAAGGTAGCCGAGCTGGCCCGATTATTAAGGGCGAACTCAGCCAAAGGCAAAAAGGACACCCAGTCATCCTGATCGGCAGAAACAAAGCATCTCAGATAGGTTTCCAAGGTCTGATTGGTTCGTTCGGTCTGGCCATTAGTCTGAGGATGAAAAGCCGAGGAAAAAGACAAGTCAATGCCCATCCTACCACAAAAGGCTCGCCAAAACCTCGAAACAAACTGGGAACCTCTGTCAGAAACGATATTCTCTGGAATGCCATGCAAACGAACCACATGCTGGAAGAACAATGGCACCAAATCAGAGGAGGAAGGCAACTTGGACAAGGGTACCAGATGGACCATCTTAGAAAAGCGATCACAGACCACCCAAATGACTGACATCTTTTGAGAGATGGGAAGATCTGAAATAAAATCCATAGAGATATGTGTCCAAGGTCTCTTCGGGACCGGCAAGGGCAAAAGCAACCCACTGGCACGAGAACAGCATGGCTTAGCCCGAGCACAAATCCCACAGGACTGCACAAAAGTACGCACATCCCGCGACAGAGATGGCCACCAAAAGGATCTAGCCACTAACTCTCTGGTACCAAAGATTCCAGGATGACCAGCCAACACCGAACAATGAACCTCAGAGATCACTTTATTTGTCCACCTATCCGGGACAAACAGTTTCTCCGCTGGACAACGATCAGGTTTATTAGCCTGAAATTTTTGCAGCACCCGCCGCAAATCAGGGGAGATGGCAGACACAATTACTCCTTCCTTGAGGATACCCGCCGGCTCAGATAAACCCGGAGAGTCGGGCACAAAACTCCTAGACAGAGCATCCGCCTTCACATTTTTAGAGCCCGGAAGGTACGAAATCACAAAGTCAAAACGGGCGAAAAACAGCGACCAACGAGCCTGTCTAGGATTCAAACGCTTAGCAGACTCGAGATAAGTCAGGTTCTTATGATCAGTCAATACCACCATGCGATGCTTAGCTCCTTCAAGCCAATGACGCCACTCCTCGAATGCCCACTTCATGGCCAGCAACTCTCGATTGCCCACATCATAATTCCGCTCAGCAGGCGAGAACTTCCTGGAAAAAAAAGTGCATGGTTTCATCACTGAACAATCAGAACCTCTCTGCGACAAAACAGCCCCTGCTCCAATCTCAGAAGCATCAACCTCAACCTGGAACGGAAGAGAAACATCAGGTTGACACAACACAGGGGCAGAAGAAAAACGACGCTTCAACTCTTGAAAAGCTTCCACAGCAGCAGAAGACCAATTGACCAAATCAGCACCCTTCTTGGTCAAATCGGTCAATGGTTTGGCAATACTAGAAAAATTGCAGATGAAGCGACGATAAAAATTAGCAAAGCCCAGGAACTTTTGCAGACTTTTCAGAGATGTCGGCTGAGTCCAGTCATGGATGGCTTGGACCTTAACAGGATCCATCTCGATAGTAGAAGGGGAAAAGATCAACCCCAAAAATGAAACCTTCTGCACACCAAAGAGACACTTTGATCCCTTCACAAACAAAGAATTAGCACGCAGGACCTGAAAAACTGTTCTGACCTGTTTCACATGAGACTCCCAATCATCCGAGAAGATCAAAATGTCATCCAAGTACACAATCAGGAATTTATCCAGGTACTCTCGGAAGATGTCATGCATAAAGGACTGAAACACTGATGGAGCATTGGCAAGTCCGATTGGCATCACTAGATACTCAAAATGACCCTCGGGCGTATTAAATGCAGTTTTCCATTCATCGCCTTGCCTGATTCGCACCAGATTATAGGCACCACGAAGATCAATCTTGGTGAACCAACTAGCCCCCTTAATCCGAGCAAACAAATCAGATAACAAAGGCAAGGGGTACTGAAATTTAACAGTGATCTTATTAAGAAGGCGATAATCTATACAAGGTCTCAGCGAACCATCCTTTTTGGCTACAAAAAAAAACCCTGCTCCTAATGGCGACGATGACGGGCGAATATGCCCCTTCTCCAGGGATTCCTTCACATAACTGCGCATAGCGGTGTGCTCAGGCACGGATAAATTAAACAGTCGACCTTTTGGGAATTTACCACCAGGAATCAAATTGATAGCACAATCACAATCCCTATGCGGAGGTAGGGCATCGGACTTGGGCTCATCAAATACATCCCGGTAATCAGACAAGAACTCTGGAACCTCAGAAGGGGTGGATGACGAAATTGACAAAAATGGAACATCACCATGTACCCCCTGACAACCCCAGCTGGACACCGACATGGATTTCCAATCCAATACTGGATTATGGGCTTGTAGCCATGGCAACCCCAACACGACCACATCATGCAGATTATGCAACACCAGAAAGCGAATATCCTCCTGATGTGCAGGAGCCATGCACATGGTCAGCTGGGTCCAGTATTGAGGCTTATTCTTGGCCAAAGGCGTAGCATCAATACCTCTCAATGGAATAGGACACTGCAAGGGCTCCAAGAAAAACCCACAACGCTTAGCATATTCCAAGTCCATCAAATTCAGAGCAGCGCCTGAATCCACAAACACCATGACAGAATATGATGACAAAGAGCAGATCAAGGTAACGGACAGAAGAAATTTTGACTGTACCGTACCAATGGTGGCAGACCTAGCGAACCGCTTAGTGCGCTTAGGACAATCAGAGATAGCATGAGTGGAATCACTACAGTAGAAACACAGCCCATTCAGACGTCTGTGTTCTTGCCGTTCAACTCTGGTCAAAGTCCTATCGCACTGCATAGGCTCAGGTTTAAGCTCAGGTAATACCGCCAAATGGTGCACAGATTTACGCTCACGCAAGCGTCGACCGATCTGAATAGCCAAAGACATAGACTCATTCAAACCAGCAGGCATAGGAAATCCCACCATGACATCCTTAAGGGCTTCAGAGAGACCCTTTCTGAACATACCTGCCAGCGCAGATTCATTCCATTGAGTGAGCACTGACCATTTTCTAAATTTCTGGCAATATACCTCTATCTCATCCTGACCCTGACAAAGAGCCAGCAAATTCTTTTCTGCCTGATCCACTGAATTAGGCTCATCGTACAGCAATCCGAGCGCCAGGAAAAACGCATTGATATTACTTAATGCAGGATCTCCTGGCGCAAGAGAAAATGCCCAGTCCTGAGGGTCGCCGCGCAAAAAAGAAATAATAATCAACACCTGTTGAACTGGATCACCAGAGGAACGAGGTTTCAAGGTCAGAAATAACTTACAATTATTTTTGAAACTCAGAAACTTAGTTCTATCTCCAAAAAACAAATCAGGAATAGGAATTCTTGGTTCTAACATAGATTTCTGATCAATAGTGTCTTGAATCTTTTGTACTCTTGCCGAGAGCTGATCCACAAATGAACTTCTAATGTCCATCGCTACACCTGTGTACTGAACCACCCAAATGTCTAGGGGAAAAAAAAGACAAAACACAAAGCCAAGAAAAAAAAATGGTCTCAGAACTTCTTTTTTCCCTCTATTGAGAATCATTAGTACTTTGGGCTTCCTGTACTGTTATGAAAGGCAATTCAGTATCACAATGGACATGGAGGTCAGAGCACATACAGTGATCTGACAATAACCCAAAATAATAAAACGAGCTCTGAGACGTGGGAACTCTGCAGACCGCAATCCCTGATCCCCTCCAAACACAACTAGAGGCAGCCGTGGATTGCGCCTAAAGCTCCCTATGCAACTCGGCACAGCCTGAGAAACTAACTAGCCTGAAGATAGAAAAAATAAGCCTACCTTGCCTCAGATAAATACCCCAAAGGAAAAGGCAGCCCCCCACATATAATGACTGTGAGTAAGATGAAAAGACAAACGTAGGGATGAAATAGATTCAGCAAAGTGAGGCCCGATATTCTAGACAGAACGAGGATAGGAAAGATAACTTTGCGGTCTACACAAAACCCTAAAGAAAACCACGCAAAGGGGCAAAAAGACCCTCCGTACCGAACTAAGGGCACGGAGGTACACCCTTTGCGTCCCAGAGCTTCCAGCAAAACAAATAGACAAGCTGGACAGAAAAAATAGCAACAAATAGCAAAGAAGCACTTAGCTATGCAGAGCAGCAGGCCACAGGAATGATCCAGAGAAACACAAGTCCAACACTGGAACATTGACAGGAAGCATGAATCAAAGCATTAGGTGGGGTTAAGTAGAGAAGCACCTAACGACCTCACCAGATCACCTGAGGAAGGAAACTCAGAAGCAGCAGTACCAGTTTCCTCCACAAACAGAAGCTCCCAGAGAGAATCAGCCGAAGTACCACTTGTGACCACAGGAGGGAGCTCTGCCACAGAATTCACAACAATTGTCGTACTCAGGACAAATTGTACAACAATGTTTGGGGTCCATTTTCTCCTGTTACCCTTGGTAAAATAAAACAAATTGGAGCTGAATTACATTTTTGTGAAAAAAAGTTAAATGTTCATTTTTATTTAAACATTCAAAAAATTTCTGTGAAGCACCAGAAGGGTTAATAAACTTCTTGAATATGGTTTTGAGCACCTTTTGGGGTGTAGTTTTTAGAATGGTGTCACACTTGGGTATTTTCTATCATATAGACCCCTCAAAATGACTTCAAATGAGATGTGGTCCCTAAAAAAAATGGTGTTGTAGAAATGAGAAATTGCTGGTCAACTTTTAACCCTTATAACTCCCTAACAAAAAAAATTTTGGTTCCAAAATTGTGCTGATGTAAAGTAGACATGTGGGAAATGTTACTTCTTAAGTATTTTGTGTGACATATCTCTGTGATTTAATTGCATAAAAATTCGAAGTTGGAAAATTGCGAAATTTTCATAATTTTCGCCAAATTTCCATTTTTTTCACAAATAAACGCAGGTACTATCAAATAATTTTTACAATTGTCATGAAGTACAATATGTCACGAGAAAACAATGTCGGAATCACTGGGATCCGTTGAAGCGTTCCAGAGTTATAACCTCACAAAGGGACAGTGGTCAGAATTGTAAAAATTGGCCCGGTCATTAACGTGCAAACCACCCTTGGGGGTAAAGGGGTTAATCGCTCGAAGCAGATCTTTTCACTGATACCATTTTGGGGTAGGTACAATGTTTTGATCACCTCTTAATTCAAGAATTTTGATATTTTTCTTCCGTACACCGTTTACCAAGTGAATTAATTTGATTTATATTTTGATATTTCAGATATTTTTGAATGCAGTGATGTCAAATATGTGTATTTTTTTTCATTTATTTTTAATGGGGCAAAAGGATCTGATTTGAACTTTTTATTTTTTTACATTTTTTATAACTTATTTTAACTTTTTACTGTAATTAATAGTCCCCTTAGTGAACTTGAAGCTGCGATTGTCTGATCGCTTGTGCTATATATGCTATGTATAGAGAAAATCACAATCTTCAATGAACGCCAGCTGCAGGCTGACTTTCATAGGAGTATCGTCATAACAGTGTGAGGCTAGGCACTTCTCACGGGTAAGCTGTGAGTCAGAGTGGTCAGGGAGTCCAAGGTCAGAAGTCAGGAGGGAATGTCAAAAACAGAAGGAAGAGACAAAAGCGTAGTCAGGTAACATTCCAAGGTCAGAAGCCAGGAGGTTAACGGATCAGAACTGAAGGGGTTAAACAAGCACATGGTTAGAACGAAGTCCAAAGTCAGGCAACAGATCAAGCAAACAGAACTCAAGTAACAGGGAGCACAAACCACAAACCTCACAAGTTGAATTTACATCTGGAAGTGGTCTGGGAGAAGCTGCTCAGTTAAGTAGGCATGCAATTACCTGGAATAGTGAACACCTGAGACAGCTGACACCTCCCAGTCACAGATTGGCTAGTTAAGCTGTCAATAAACACACCGAAAGCTCAGCATGCCCCTGAACCAGACTAGATGGTCACGCTGTCAATTCAATTACTGACAGCTTCAGCATGCCCCTATACCAGATTGTACGGCCGAGCTGTCACTAACTGCATCCCAGACACCCTGAAGGGTGGAACCGTGACAGACAGGCTATCATGGTAACCCATTGGTGCCTCACGAACACATCATGGGCACATGGAATTTACAACAACAAATATTTAAAGAGGGCACCACTCAAAATATATTGGATCAACTTATCACATACCAATAAGTGACAAATTACCCCTTCAAGACGGAATTCTTTTTCATTTTTGCATTTCTGTTTTTCGCTCCACTTCTTCCCAGAGTCATAAGTGTTTTTCCATCAACATGGCCATCTGAAGACTTATTTTTTGTTGGACAAGTTGCTCTCTTGAACAGCACCATTGGTTTTACAAAATTGTGTACTAAAAATCAGGAAAAAATTCCAAGTGCAGTGAAATTGCAAAAAATGTGCTAATTCCACAACTTTTTTTAATTTTTTTTTTTTACCATGTTCACCAAATGCTAAAACTGACCTGTCACTATGATTCTCCACATGATTATGAGTTCATAGACATCAAACATGTCTAGGTTCTTTTTTATTTAAGTGGTGAAAAAGAAATCCAAAATTTGTTAAAAATAATTGCATCATATTTCAAGACCTGTAGCGTCTCCATTTTCCGTGATCTCGGGTTGGGTGAGGGGTTATTTTTTGCATGCTTAGCTGTTGTTTTTAATTATACCATCTTGGTGCAGATATAATCTTTTGATCGCCTGTTATTGCATTTTAATGCAATGTAGAGGTGACCAAAAAATGTAATTCTGGTGTTTCGACTTTTATCTCAGTTTTTTTAGCGATCGAGTTAACTCTATTTTATATTGATAGATCTGGCGATTCTGAATGCGGTGATACCAAATATGTGTATGCTTGAGTTTTTTTATTGTTTTATTTTGAATGGGGAAATAGGGGAGTGATTTGAACTTTTCCATTTTTTTATTTGTTTTATATTTTTAAAAACTTTTTTTTTTATCTTTTGGCATGTTTAAATTGTCTCCATGGGAGACTAGAAGCTGATATAACGCTATAGCCTCTGCTACATACAGGTGATGATCAGGTCGCCTGTATGTAGCAGAAATGCTGACTTGCTATGAATGCCAACCACCCGTTGGGGCTCATAGCAATCCGTATTGACAAAAGTAGAGGTCTGCTGGAGACCTCTGGTCGTCATGTCAGCACATTGGTGACCGAGTCACCGATGGGTGGATTTCTGGCATGATTGTTGGAAGTGCATGTTAAATGCCGCTATCAGAGTTTGACAGCAGCATTTAATGGATTAATAGCCACGGGTGGACATGCATCGGAAAAGTTGTTTGCTCAGTGCCAGAGCCAACATCAAAGAGGGAGACACGATATTACGATATAATAATTGAGAATACCATCAAAAACTCTGATAGCCTAATATATATGTACCAAGTATGCTGTAATGTCAGAGATTAAAAGTGTCATTTAACAAGTTAACAGATATTAAAGGTACATGATGGTTAACTAAATTAGCTATCATCTGCTTGGAAAGATGCCAGCTCGGCATACAAGCTCACATCAAAGGCTGGGACATGACTTTTTATGTACATGTATGTCAATGGTCATGAAGGGATTATATAAAAATCAATCAGTAGTGCTACAAAAAGTCAGAGTGTAAAACAGGCCTTAAAGTGCCAATTTCAAGTCAGCAAGTTATTATCTACATAACAACATCACGTTTAATACATATACAATATTTGTCATTATTAGAAATAAACATTTGGCAGCTAAAGGAATGCTTTTTTGACAAACCAGATACTCACATAACCCCTTCTTAACAAGTGACATACATGTACGTATGCAAACGGACTCTTCACAGATGAGCCTTGCCATATGACTTAGTAAAAAAGCCAAACCAGAATCTCAATTTGCAGACATGGTGTTTAGGGGTATTCAGGTTTGGCTTTTATCCTAAGTCATATGGCAAGGCTTGTTAAAGGGTTAATATTCACTTTTAGGATTGCTACTTCTATTGTTTGCAACTGGAGCTCTAGGGCTCTTCCTCTCTGAAAAGGCAGTTTGCATATTTAATTTTCCAGAGGAGCATGCATGACCTATAAGTCTCTTCACTCTGACATGCCAGGCCTGGCTTGTCACTTGCCAGAAAGTGAAATGTTATCACTTAGATACGTGTACATGAAATGCTGGGTGCAAGTGTTTGGAACAGGCTCAAATCTGAGTTTTATACATCTGGCATCTGCATATAACAGCAGCAATCCTATATGAGCACCAATCACTGCTATTAACTGATGTTAGTCCCTCACACATGCATTTAAGATGTCCATCCTCCCTCACCTACCCCATGGGGTATTGGGTTAGCTTAAGATAAAATTATTAAAAAAACATAAACATTTGAATCAACCATCTTGGCTTGCATAAAAAAACATATTTGGTATGTTGTACCTTTAAAAGTTTAATCTATCAAAATATATAATCATTTGAGCAATAGATAAATGCCTTAAAGCAGAAAACAAAGTTTTTAAATTGAAATGCAAGAATTGACATTTTAGACCCCACACTTACCCTGACAAAGAAAAGTGATCGAAATATGACATATACTCAAAAATATTAAGTATCTCACTACACAAAAAGCCTGATGGAAAAATAAAGTTATAAGGTTAATAAAAGGGATACACATACCAATTTTTTCTTTATACATGTTTCTGAATTTTTTTTCAAAACTAAGATAAAAAGATAAAAAATAATATTTTTTTTTTTACCAAAATAGAATAAACACACTAAAAAAAAAAAAAAAATAACAATGAAGGAATTGGGTTTTTTGCGACTTCTATGCACTTAGATTTTATATTCCCAGTTTAATTGGATGCAAAAATGAATTGTGTCATTCAAAACTACAGCTTATCCAACAAAATACAAGCCCTGATATGGTTTTGTTCATAGAAAAATAAAAACATTATGGCACTTAGAGCACAAAATTAAAAAACATCACAGATGCAAAAATTGGCCTGATGAGAAAGGTCAATGGTCGTGCATTTGCCATAGTTTATAATATATAATTGTTGTAATGAAAATCAACACTCCATTCATTGACTTCTTGGCAAGCTAATGATGAGCTTTTGTAGTTACTAAGCATTCAACCCGACTAAGCAGGTGCAAAGCAGAACTCTTATACTTGCTGTAGCTAAACCGTTAAAGTCTCTCACCATAGTATTACTGAAAGTGTCCAGATTTCCATAATGGCCTAAACAAGTGCAACAAGTTTTACAAATGACATTAAAGGTACCGTCACACTGAACGATTTCGATAGCGATCCGTGACGTTGCAGCGTCCTGGCTAGCGATATCATTCAGTTTTACACGCAGCAGCGATCAGGATCCTGCTGTGATGTCGTTGGTCGCTGCAGAAAGTCCAGCACTTTGTTTCGTCACTGGACTCCCTGCAGACATCGCTGAATCGGCCTGTGTGATGCCGATTCAGCGATGTCTTCACTGGTAACCAGGGTAAACATTGGGTTACTAAGCGCAGGGCCGCACTTAGTAACCCGATGTTTACCCTGGTTACCAGCGTAAAAGTTAAAAAAAACAAACACTACATACTTACCTTCCGCTGTCTGTCCCCCGCTGTGCTTCTCTGCACTGGCTGTGAGTGCCGGCCAACCGGAAAGCACAGCGGTGACGTCACCGCTCTGCTTTCCGGCCGCTGTGCTCACAGTTAGTGCAGGAAAGCACAGCGCCGGGGACAGACAGCGGAAGGTAAGTATGTAGTGTTTGTTTTTTTTACTTTTACGATGGTAACCAGGGTAAACATCGGGTTACTAAGCGCGGCCCTGCACTTAGTAACCCGATGTTTACCCTGGTTACCGGCATCGTTGGTCGCTGGAGAGCTGTCTGTGTGACAGCCCTCCAGCGACCAAACAGCGACGCTGCAGCGATCGACATCATTGTCGGTATCACTGCAGCGTCGCTGAGTGTGAAGGTACCTTTAACCCCTTAGTGACAGAGCCAATTTGGTACTTAATGACCAGGCCAATTTTTGCAATTCTGACCACTGTCACTTTATGAGGTTATAACTCTGGAACGCTTCAACGGATCCCGCTGATTCTGAGATTGTTTTTTCGTGACATATTGTACTTCATGTTAGTGGTAACATTTCTTCGATATTACTTGCGATTATTTATGAAAAAAACGGAAATATGGCGAAAATTTTTAAAATTTTGCAGTTTTCAAACTTTGTATTTTTATGCCCTTAAATCAGAGAGATATGTCATAAAAAATAGTTAATAAATAACATTTCCCACATGTCTACTTTACATCAGCACAATATTGGAAACAAAATTTTTTTTGTTAGGGAGTTATAAGGGTTAAAAGTTGACCAGCAATTTCTCATTTTTACAACACCATTTTTTTTTAGGGACCACATCACATTTGAAGTCATTTTGAGGGGTCTATATGATAGAAAATAATGAAGTGTGACACCATTCTAAAAACTACACCCCTCAAGGTTCTCAAAACCACATTCAAGAAGTTTATTAACCCTTTACGTGCTTCACAGGAACTGAAACAATGTGGAAGGAAAAAATGAACATTTAACTTTTTTTTGCAAACATCTTAATTCAGAACCATTTTTTTTATTTTCACAAGTGTAAAAACAGAAATGTAACCATAAATTTTGTTATGCAATTTATCCTGAATACGCCAATACCCCATATGTGGGGGTAAACCACTGTTAGGGTGCACCGCAGAACTTAGAAGTGAAGGAGCGCCGTTTGACTTTTTCAATGCAGAATTGGCTGGAATTGAGATCGGACACCATGTCACATTTAGAGAGCCCCTGATGTACCTAAACAGTGGAAACTCCCCACAAGTGACACCATTTTGGAAACTAGACCCCTTAAGGAACTTATCTAGATGTGTGGTGAGCACTTTGAACCCCCAAGTGCTTCACAGAAGTTTATAACGTAGAGCCGTGAAAATAAAAAATCGCTTTTGTTTACACAAAAATGATCTTTTTGCCCACAAATTCTTATTTTCACAAGGGTAACAGGAGAAATTAGACCACAAAAGTTGTTGTGCAATTTCTCCTGAGTACGTCGATACCCAATATGTGGGGGTAAACCACTGTTTGGGCGCACCGCAGAGCTTGGAAGAGAAGGAGTGCCGTTTTACTTTTTCAATGTAGAATTGGCTGGAATTGAGATTGGACGCCATGTCGCGTTTGGAGAGCCCCTGATGTGCCTAAACAGTGGAAACCCCCCACAAGTGACACCATTTTGGAAACTAGACCCCTTAAGGAACTTATCTAGATGTGTGGCGAGCACTTTGAACCCCCATGTGCTTCACAGAAGTTTATAACGTAGAGCCGTGAAAAAAAAAATTGCATTTTTTCTACAAAAATGATCTTTTTGCCCACAAATTTTTATTTTCACAAGGGTAACAGGAGAAATTAGACCACAAAAGTTGTTGTGCAATTTCTCCTGAGTACGTCGATACCCAATATGTGGGGGTAAACCACTGTTTGGGCGCACCGCAGAGCTTGGAAGAGAAAGAGTGCCGTTTTACTTTTTCAATGTAGAATTGGCTGGAATTGAGATCGGACGCCATGTCGCGTTTGGAGAGCCCCTGATGTGCCTAAACAGTAGAAATCCCCCACAAGTGACCCCATTTTGGAAACTAGACCCCCCATGGAACTTATCTAGATGTGTGGTGAGAACCTTGAATGCCCAAGTGCTTCACAGAAGTTTATAATGCAGAGCCGTGAAAATAAAAAATATTTTTTTTTTCCACAAAAAAGATTTTTTAGCCACCAAATTTTTATTTTCACAAGGGTAACAAGAGAAACTGGACCGCAAAAGTTGTTGTCCAATTTGTCCTGAGTATGCTGGTACCCCATATGTGGGGGTAAACCACTGTTTGGGCGCACGGCAGAGCTCGGAAGGAAGGAGCGCCGTTTTGGAATGCAGACTTTGATAGAATGGTCTGCGGGTATTATGTTGCGTTTGCAGAGCCCCTGATGTACCTAACCAGTAGAAACCCTCCACAAGTGACCCCATTTTGGAAACTAGACCCCCCAAGGAACTTATCTAGATGTGTGGTGAGAACTTTGAATGCCCAAGTGCTTCACAGAAGTTTAGAATGCAGAGTCGTGAAAATAAAAAATATTTTTTTTTCCACAAAAAAGATATTGTAGCCCCCAAGTTTTTATTTTCACAAGGTAACAGGAGAAATTGGACTGCAATAGTTGTTGTCCAATTTATCCCGAGTACGCTGATGCGCTATATGTGGCGGTAAACCACTGTTTGGGCGCACGGCAGAGCTCGGAAGGGAAGGAGCGCCTTTTTGGAATGCAGACTTTGATAGAATGGTCTGTGGGCATTATGTTGCGATTGCAGAGCCCCTGATGTACCTAAACTGTAGTAACCCCCCACAAGTGACCCCATTTTGGAAACTAGACCCCCCAAGGAACTTATCTAGATGTGTGGTGAGAACTTTGAATGCCCAAGTGCTTCACAGAAGTTTAGAATGCAGAGTTGTGAAAATAAAAAATATTTTTTTTTCACAAAAAAGATTTTGTAGCCCCCAAGTTTTTATTTTCACAAGGGTAACAAGAGAAATTGGACCCCAGAAGTTGTTGTCCAATTTATCCCGAGTACGCTGATGCCCCATATGTGGGGGTAACCCACTGTTTGGGCGCACGGCAGAGCTCAGAAGGGAGGGAGCACCATTTGACTTTTTGAGCGCAAAATTGGCTGTCGTGTTTGGAGACCCCCTGATGTACCTAAACAGTGGAAACCCCCCAATTCTAGCTCCAACCCTAACCCCAACACACCCCTAACCCTAATCCCAACCTCATCCATAATCCTAATCACTAACCCTAACCATAATCACAACCCTTACCCCAAAACAACCCTAATGTCAACCCTAACCATAACCCTAATCAAAACCCTAAATCCAACACACCCCTAATCCTAATCTCAACCCTAACCTCAAACCTAACCCTAATCCCAATACACCCCTAATCACAACCCTAACCTTAACCCTAATCCCAAACCTAACCCTAATCCCAAGCGTAACCCTAATGCCAACCCTAACCCTAATACGAACCCTAATCCAAACCCTAACCCTAATCCCAGCTCTAACCCTAACTTTAGCCCCAACCCTAGCCCTAACTTTAGCCCCAACCCTAACCCTAGCCCTAGGGCTACTTTCACACTTGCGTCGTTTGGCATTCCGTCGCAATCCGTCGTTTTGGACAAGAAACGGATCCTGCAAATGTGCCCGCAGGATGCGTTTTTTGCCCATAGACTTGTATTGCCGACGGATCGTGACGGATGGCCACACGTCGCGTCCGTCGTGCACTGGATCAGTTGTGTTTTGGCGGAGCATCGGCACAAAAAAAAGTTCAATGAAACGTTTTTTTGTACGTCACATCCGCCATTTCTGACCGCGCATGCGTGGCCGTAACTCCGCCCCCTCCTCCCCAGGACATAGATTGGGCAGCGGATGTGTTGAAAAACTACAGCTGCTGCCCACGTTGTGCACAATTTACACAACGTGCGTCGGTATGTCGGGCCGACGCATTGCGACGGCCCCGTACCGACGTAAGTGTGAAAGAAGCCTAACCCTAAGTTTAGCCCCAACCCTAACCCTAAATTTAGCCCCAACCCTAACCCTAAATTTAGCCCCAACCCTAGCCCTACCCCTAACCTAACCCTACCCCTAACCTAACCCTACCCCTAACCCTACCCCTAACCCTACCCCTAACCTAACCCTAACCTAACCCTACCCCTAACCCTACCCCTAACCCTACCCCTAACCCTAACCTAACC
Organism: Ranitomeya imitator; assembly: GCF_032444005.1. Taxonomy (NCBI): domain Eukaryota; kingdom Metazoa; phylum Chordata; class Amphibia; order Anura; family Dendrobatidae; genus Ranitomeya; species Ranitomeya imitator. Next base: position 629,294,057 of record NC_091284.1, read on the forward strand.
CTACCCCTAACCTAACCCTACCCCTAACCTAACCCTAACCCTACCCCTAACCCTACCCCTAACCTAACCCTAACCTAACCCTAACCCTACCCCTAACCCTAACCCTAACCCTACCCCTAACCCTAACCTAACCCTACCCCTAACCCTACCCCTAACCTAACCCTAACCCTACCCCTAACCTAACCCTACCCCTAACCCTAACCCTACCCCTAACCCTAACCTAACCCTACCCCTAACCCTAACCTAACCCTACCCCTAACCCTACCCCTAACCCTACCCCTAACCTAACCCTACCCCTAACCTAACCCTACCCCTAACCCTAACCCTACCCCTAACCCTACCCCTAATTTTAGCCCCAACTGCTGTTCTCCTGCCGGCCGGCAGATGGAGACAGATGGCGGGCGCACTGGGCATGCGTCTGCCATGTTCTGCTGCCGGCGGCCAGGAGGAGCAGCAAGAGGATCCAGGGACCTAGGTGAGTATGCTAGGGTCCCCGAATCCCCCTACTTCTCTGTCCTCTGATGTGCGATCACATCAGAGGACAGAGAATTACACTTTACTTTTTTTTTTTTTTTTTTGCGGTCGCCGGTAAACAGTTAATTACCGGCGATCGCAAAACAGGGGTCGGTAATACCGACCCCGATCGTGCTCTTTGGGGTCTCGGCTACCCCCGGCAGCCGAGACCCCAAAGATTCTCCAGGTGCCGGCCGGCTGGCGCACTGCGCATGTGCCCGCCATTTTGAAGATGGCGGCGCCCACCGGGAGACACGAGGAGCATCGGGGGAGCTAGGTGAGTATTGGGGGGCCTCCTGGGACCCCTTTTCTCTGTCCTCCGATGTGCGATCACATCGGAGGACAGAGAAATTAAAAAGAGATCGCTTTTTTTTTTTTTTGCGATCGCTGGTAAACGGTTAATTACCGGCGATCGCAAATGCGGGGTGGGTTAAAACCCCCCCGAATCATGTTCTCTGGGGTCTCGACTACCCTCGGCAGCCAAGACCCCGGAGAAAATCGGCCTCTGGGGGGCGCTATGGACTTTTTCCACAGCGCCGTTAATTAACGGCGCTGTGGTTTAAGTACCCTTAGCGGCCGCCGTTAAAAGGCGTATCGGCGGTCGCTAAGGGGTTAAGAACACAAAAACATAATAACAACAGCTAATTTCACCAGTATTAGGCTGATTCCTAAATTTAATCGAAATGGAAAGAAATTATATTTGAGCCTTTGGATTAGTTTCTTTACATGTCCGGTGATTTGGGCTTTCACAACGGGGAGCTATTTTTAAGCTCCAGATTTGTGTCTGAAAACTTTCCAGTTTCAGTTATCATACAGCAATTTAGAAGTGTACAAAGAAGACAAGGCATTGCACAACACTTCGACAAGTAGGGAATGCAGCTTATGTTTCTAACAAATCAGCTACTGTACAAATTTTACCTTACTATCTATGGCATGTACAATGTCATACACTACTGTCATTATCTTGTGAGCCCATTTGTAATCCTAATACTAAAATTCTTCATCTGTAATTTTTTCAATGTACTTTCCAGTAGTATGAAAAAGTAACTCCGGACAAATGACTCCATTTTAAAACCATGTTAGCGTCATCACACACCACTCATCTCAGAGTACGTGGAGACAAGGGGAAGTATGAGGAACAACTTTTGTTTTTATTTGAAGTGAAACTTACATGATTTATAAAAATACATTAAAATATGTTTTCTCATCTTGTAAATGATGACTAGGATATGGCATGGCTTTTTGACTTATGAGGGATCTGACCACCAGGACCTTCATTTACCTTGAGAATGAAGGGTAAACATTGCTGGTGTTATTTTTCACCACATTGGCTGATTTTCCCCATTAAAGTGTACATACCTTATGTCATTATTGACTTTTATGAATGTTATCTTTTCTTCAATACAGTGGACTATATATAGATCCATATTTCACATAACAATTACAATTATTATAAATGTCAAGTATCTACTCTTCAATGTTAAAAGTTTATATACAGGGTGGGCCATTTATATGGATACACTTAAATAAAATGGCACACTTCCTGTGTGTGGCACATTAGTATATGGGAGGGGGAAAACTTTTCAAGATGGGTGGTGACCATGGCAGCCATTTTGAAGTCGGCCATTTTGGATCCAACTTTATTTTTTTTCAATTTGAAGAGGGTCATGTAACACAAACATATTGAGAATTTCACAAGAAAAACAATGGTTTGCTTGGTTTTAACGTAATTTTATTCTTTCATGAGTCATTTCCAAGTTTATGACCACTTATAAAATCTGTTCAAAGTGCTGGCCATTGTGTTGGATTGTCAATGCAATCCTCTTCTCTCACTCTTGATACACTGATAGCAACACCGCAGAAGAAATACTAGCACAGGCTTCCAGTATCCGTTGTTTCAGATGCTGCACATCTCGTATCTTCACAGCATAGACAATTGCTTTCAGATGACTCCAAACATAAAAGTCTAAGGGGGTCAGATTGGGAGACCTTGGTGGTCATTCAACTGGCCCATGACAACCAATCCACTTTTCAGGAAACTGTTCATGTAGGAATGCTGGGACCTGACACCCATACTGTGGTGGTGCACCATCTTGGGTGTCAGGTCCGATAATTCCTTGATAATCTGTGATATTATTTTTTTCCAAGAAATGCATCCAGGACTTATTTGAGCTTTTCTAATGAATCACACATTACAACATGGTGTTGCAAAGAGATTCATGATCTCACTTCTTTTATAGTAAAGAAATGTCATTTGTGTCTCAGTGTGGCTCAATGGATAGCTTTGCAGCGCTGGGGTCCTGGGTTCTAATCCCACCCTGGACAACATCGGCAAAGAGTTTGTATGTTCTCCCCGTTTTTGCGTGGGTTTCCTCCGGGCACTCCGGTTTCCCCCCACATTCCAAAGACATACTGATAGGGAATTAAGATTGTAAGCCCCATCGGGAACAGTGATGATAATGTGTGCAAACTGTAAAGCGCTGCAGAATATGTTAGCGCTATATAAAAAAAATAAAGAAAAAAGAAAGATAATTAAATCTTCTTTCCTCTAGACGAAGAAGGTGCCCCCTTGTCATTGTTGAAGACCTAGGTATTAAAAGATCACTAGAAAGAATTTGGTAATGCCCCTTCATATATTTTTACACTGTAATAAGATCTCCCCTAAGTCATTATTTTTCTAAACTGAATAACTCTACCAATTCCCTTAAAAACCTTGTTCTCTCTGCTCTGCATTTACTCTAGATCACATATTTAAAACTCTGGCCCGCTAGCCAAATCTTGCATGCAGTGTGAGTATACTTGAAGCCAGGCAGGTCCCCCGAGTATATTTGGCCCCATTGCAAGGTGGTGTGGGAGAGGTATTATGCCACCGCTCAGCATTGCACTTTCAACTATATTGAAATCTTAAACTGTCAATACAGTTGAAAGCAATGCCGACATTCCCCCTCTGCGTCCGATGTCTCAGCACAGCGGTCGCGGTGACATCATTACAATGCACCCGCTGTACCTAGATGTGCAGAGGATCTGATGACACCATGAGGAAACCGGAACAGTGGGGGAATGAGCAGATGTGAGAATTTATTTATTTTATTTTTTTAATGTGGGGCCTATCATACTGTATGGAGCACTATGTGGGCCCATTATACTGTATGGAGCACTATGTTTGGCCCATTATACTGTATGGAGCACTATATGTGGTGCCTTATACGTTATGGAGCACTATGTGGGACCCTTTATATTGTATGGAACACTATGTGAGGCCTTTATGCTCTATGAATAACTATATGGGTGTTTTATACTGCATGGAGCACTATATGGGGATCATCATACTTTATGGACACTGTGTAGGCCATTATACTGTATTGAGCATATGTGGGCCCATTACACTGAATTGAGCATTATTCAAGGTATTTTATCCTTTGCTATTACATATTTAAATTAGGACATTGGGCAATATGCTTTTTAATGCTCTTGCCTAACATATTATGTTATTCCAATATTTTATTCTAAGATCTGTTAATTAAAATGTACTGTTCATGGGACAACCCCTTTAAGTCTTTATCCACATGACAAAGTTAATCTTTAAATTTGAAGATAAGGAGAAACTTCCTCAATTGGAGACATTTTTGTAATAAATATCAAGGTTGGCTCGCAACTTTGTCCCAGCCATTACTTGTGGTCCTTTGTGTATAAGAGTTTGACATCTCAGCTCTGCACTATGTCCTTCTTACATTGGAGTATGTAAAGAACGTGTGCACTGCTCAATCAGATGGTGCCAAGGTAGGTTCCAAAACCGTAGTAATATTTATAAGAAAAACTGTCCTTAACGATTCATGGCCCGGCATAAAACTCACCATGACTCATGACAGACATTCAGTCAGTTTTCTAGACACAATTGTCATAAAGGACCCTGAGGGCCACCTCACGACGGATTTACATATTAAGCCCATGGATCGCAACAGCATCCTACATTTCCAGAGCTTTCACCCACCATCAGTTAAAAGGTCTATACCGAGGTCACAGTACCAACGTGTGAATCGTTTCAGATGAAGCCACACGGGACCAACGTCTAAAAGATATGACCTCCAAATTTAGTCAAAGGGGCTATCCTGTTCCATTTCTTAAGGAACAACTTAATCCGCAATCCCATGTTCGTCATACTGACCCACATAAACGGATTCCCTTTGTACACACGTACCACCCCTTCTCCTTCATTCTCCACAAAAATATCAGGAAACATTGGCCACTCCTGTCCACGGCCTATCCAAACATTCCGGAGTTCAAGGCCCCTTTTCTGCCATGCTTTAAAAGACCCCGCAATCTCAGGGACAGCCTTGTTAGGGCTGATAAAGGCTCTGCACAACTCAAGAGACCACTTTTTTTTGTCCACACCTTTCATGGGCACATTCCCTTGCCTACACTGTGCCCAATGTGGGAATGTACAGAAGGGCAGTGTTTTCCATCACCCTCAAATGGGCAAACAATATAACATTAGGCAGTACTATACGTGCGAGGCTTCCTACGTAGTGTACCTAATAAAGTGCCCTTGTGGCTTATTATACGTGGGAGAAACCATGCAACTGATACGTGACAGGGTTTCAAAACATAAGTCCACAATACGGTGCAAAAATTTGCTCCTCCCTATTCCACACCATTTCCACTCCCAGGGACATTCCATTTCCCAATTGAAATTCCAGGTAATTGACTCTGTCCCTCCACCACGACGGGGTGGTGACAGGATATCCCTCCTGAAGAAACGGGAGGCCTATTGGATCCATACGTTGGACACGTTAACTCCCAAAGGTTTAAACAGGGATTATGACCTGGTAGGATTTATATAGTGTATGCCGTTTCTGTATTGTGTTGATGCTATCACTAATTGTATCTTCTCTATTTCCTTAGAGTCGCCTTTATTGATCAGCCGACACCACGTCTCACGAGCACTTCACTATCCGCCGCACCGTGTGTAAGATTGCGCCTCCCTGATATGTCACAGTTTATTCATTCTACCCGATTTTCTCATTCATAATACCTGATGACTATCTTGTAGTTCTACACCCATATGTTCATTCCCTGTAAATTACACATTCCCAGAGATTACACTCCACATCTTTGTGAATACCGCCCGGTCCCCTTCTATGTATGGTACATCCACTAGGAAGCATAACGATGTCAATTACGACATCACCGCACGCCACAGCAAGCAGCACATCCTACCGACGTCACATTTAGATACCAGGCTCTCTTCGTAACCTGTGGAACGCAGATCTGATGCACTGGAATGCACCTCCATGTTTGTGAGGTCACATCCGCTCCCAGCATGCATCAGTACTCACAGTTCCCACCCCACTTCCGGTTTTCGGCATCTCCACACCTCCTCACCATCCTTCTTATACAGCACAGTAACGGCCTGCCATAGACAAGCGGTGGAGTCCGCGTCGGCAGCACCACAACAGGGTGAGTCACTTGATTCCTCTCCTCCATTACCAGTATCACCCCTAGAGGGATTCGACTATATAACGAGGATTTCCATTTTACTACAGGCTGCGCCCATCTTTATTTGTGCTGAAAAGGGCCATACATCGAAGGGGTATGCAGACATATTCTCTTTTACACACCTATAGCATATAATTATGCCACGTCCCCACCTCTCCTGCCTGCCTTACTGAACATTACCCTCACTCATTTTTCAGCAACCTATACCACAAGTTCTTTGTTAGTGACAACACTCCCGCCGCCAGTTATCACTTTTTGGTATGTACTGTTTCTCATTCCTCATGTCCGTTTAATTTGACTGTGCCATCATGTACTTCTGTTTCTCTTGATACGATGAATTAACTATGATTCTCAACAACGCCATATTAATGGATGCTTCTCTTTATATACTTTATTTTGTTTTGTACCAGTTTTATACCAAATTTTGTGTTTTGTTCATATGTATTTTACAGCAACTGATTAAGGTCAGATGTATATGACCGAAACGTTTTGCTATTGCTGTCACTGTACCTCCGCTTGCTGTCACTGTATTTCCACTTGGAACCATTAAAAAGCATCTTATATGCAAGTTGAGTGCCAGGTTTTTCTTATAAATACTTCTTACTAGGGTTGAGCGACCTTGACCTTTTTAGAGTCGAGTCGTGTTTCGCGAAACCCGACTAGCTTAGAAGTCGAGTCGAGTGGAATCGGCCGATTATCGCGAAAAGTCGGGTATCGCCCGAAACACGAAACCCAATGCAAGTCAATGGGGGAGCATAGTCGGCAGTGAGTGGAGGCCAGGAAAACATCTACACTGCCCATTTTAATGGCAAAAACATCCATTCTTGTTACAGAAGCTTGTCAATTGTAATTTACCTTATAATAATTGGAAGGCATTTGAAAGAGCGGGTCATTTGGCTAAAGTTGTGGGGGGGGTAGGGCTGGTTCAAGTAATTAGTGGGCCCAGGAAATCTGGAACACGTCACGGCAGTGGAGCAGGGAGAGGTAAGTATTTCAACTTTGCAAGTGCTGAGATCCTGAGCAAGCAGGGGGGGCCCACTCGTTGGCTTTGGCACTGGCACAGGGCCCCTCAAAGTACAGCAGTGTGTTTGCACGGCGGGGGCGCCTCCCACCGGCAGCAACACTTTTGCGTACTATGAGAGGCCCTGTGCCAGTGACGTCGCCAACTAGTATTCCTCCCCCTACCTGATGAAGGAACCTGCACTTTCATCTGCACCTTCCTCTTTGTCACCGTGTAAGGTGGTATGGTATGCGGGAAGAGGAACCTGACTTTCAGCAGGGTCACAATCTTGCTGTGTAGCGTGCACGGGGAATTTTGCGTTATGGGTCAATGTACCAGCAGACTCATCTATCACTGGCTGGGCAATGGGCAGGATGAGGAGGAAACACAGATATAGGCCCAAAGAATAAAGTGGGCTAAACGCAGTTCAAAATTGGTAACACAGGACTAACCAGGGGGCATTGCAGTGGAGGACAACTGGAATGAGAGGCTGACACAGAGAGTAGGCCCAAATCAGTAAGTAGTCGAAATGCAGTTCAAAATTGGCAACCGTAGTAAACAGGCGGCACAGCTTTGTTCAGTGGAGGAGAACAGCAAGGAGTGGCAGACACCGATAGTAGGCCCCAAACCAACTAGGAGGCCAAATGCAGTCTAACATTAACAACTACTTAACGAGAGCCTGAAAATGGAATTTCAGGACAGGAAACCAGGGGAACAGCAAGGAGCGGCAGACACTGTTAGTAGGCCCCAAACCAACTAGTACGCCAAATGCAGTTGTTCCATTTAACCACTATTTAACAAGAGCCTGAAGATAGAAGCTCAGGAAAGGCAACCTGGAGAACACCTTGGAGTGGAACACACCGTCTCTACACCCCATACCCAATTTGTAGGCCTAATGCAGTGTAGTTTCCAACAACTACTAAACGAGAGCATTAAGATCGAAGCAATGGCGAGGAAACCTGGGGAACACCTTGGAGTGGAACACACCATCTCTCTACACCCCATACCCAATTTGTAGGCCTAATGCAGTGTAGTTTTCTACAACTACTAAACGAGAGTCGGAAGACCGAAGCAATGTGGACGAAACCTGGGGAACACCTTGGAGTGGAACACACCATCTCTCTACACCCCATACCCAATTTGTAGGCCTAATGCAGTGTAGTTTTCTACAACTACTAAACGAGAGTCGGAAGACCGAAGCAATGTGGACGAAACCTGGGGAACACCTTGGAGTGGAACACACCATCTCTCTACACCCCATACCCAATTTGTAGGCCTAATGCAGTGTAGTTTCCAACAACTACTAAACGAGAGCCTGAAGATAGAAGCTCAGGAAAGGCAACCTGGAGAACACCTTGGAGTGGAACACACCGTCTCTACACCCCATACCCAATTTGTAGGCCTAATGCAGTGTAGTTTCCAACAACTACTAGACGAGAGCATTAAGATCGAAGCAATGGCGAGGAAACCTGGGGAACACCTTGGAGTGGAACACACCATCTCTCTACATCCCATACCCAATTTGTAGGCCTAATGCAGTGTAGTTTCCAACAACTACTAAACGAGAGCCAGAAGATCGAAGCAATGGCGAGGAAACCTGGGGAACACCTTGGAGTGGAACACACCATCTCTCTACACCCCATACCCAATTTGTAGGCCTAATGCAGTGTAGTTTCCAACAACTACTTAACGAGAGCCAGAAGATCGAAGCAATGGAGAGGAAACCTGGGGAACACCTTGGAATGGAACACACCGTCTCTACACCCCATACCCAATTTGTAGGCCTAATGCAGTGTAGTTTCCAACAACTACTAAACGAGAGCATTAAGATCGAAGCAATGGCGAGGAAACCTGGGGAACACCTTGGAGTGGAACACACCATCTCTCTACACCCCATACCCAATTTGTAGGCCTAATACAGTGTAGTTTTCTACAACTACTAAACGAGAGTCGGAAGACCGAAGCAATGTGGACGAAACCTGGGGAACACCTTGGAGTGGAACACACCATCTCTCTACACCCCATACCCAATTTGTAGGCCTAATGCAGTGTAGTTTTCTACAACTACTAAACGAGAGTCGGAAGACCGAAGCAATGTGGACAAAACCTGGGGAACACCTTGGAGTGGAACACACCATCTCTCTACACCCCATATCCAATTTGTAGGCCTAATGCAGTGTAGTTTCCAACAACTACTAAACGAGAGCCTGAAGATAGAAGCTCAGGAAAGGCAACCTGGAGAACACCTTGGAGTGGAACACACCGTCTCTACACCCCATACCCAATTTGTAGGCCTAATGCAGTGTAGTTTCCAACAACTACAAAACGAGAGCATTAAGATCGAAGCAATGGCGAGGAAACCTGGGGAACACCTTGGAGTGGAACACACCATCTCTCTACACCCCATACCCAATTTGTAGGCCTAATGCAGCATAGTTTCCAACAACTACTAAACGAGAGCATTAAGATCGAAGCAATGGTGAGGAAACCTGGGGAACACCTTGAAGTGTAACACACCATCTCTCTACACCCCATACTCAATTTGTAGGCCTAATGCAGCGTAGTTGCCAACAACTACTAAACGAGAGCATTAAGATCGAAGCAATGGCGAGGAGACCTGGGGAACACCTTGGAGTGGAACACACCATCTCTCTACACCCCATACCCAATTTGTAGGCCTAATGCAGCGTAGTTTCCAACAACTACTAAACGAGAGCATTAAGATTGAAGCAATGGCGAGGAAACCTGGGGAACACCTTGGAGTGGAACACACCATCTCTCTACACCCCATACCCAATTTGTAGGCCTAATGCAGTGTAGTTTCCAACAACTACTAAACGAGAGCCAGAAGATCGAAGCAATGGAGAGGAAACCTGGGGAACACCTTGGAGTGTAACACACCATCTCTCTACACCCCATACCCATTTTGTAGGCCTAATGCAGCGTAGTTTCCAACAACTACTAAACGAGAGCATTAAGATCGAAGCAATGGCGAGGAAACCTGGGGAACACCTTGGAGTGGAACACACCATCTCTCTACACCCCATACCCAATTTGTAGGCCTAATGCAGTGTAGTTTCCAACAACTACTAAACGAGAGCCAGAAGATCGAAGCAATGGAGAGGAAACCTGGGGAACACCTTGGAGTGTAACACACCATCTCTCTACACCCCATACCCAATTTGTAGGCCTAATGCAGTGTAGTTTCCAACAACTACTAAACGAGAGCCAGAAGATCGAAGCAATGGAGAGGAAACCTGGGGAACACCTTGGAGTGGAACACACCATCTCTCTACACCCCATACCCAATTTGTAGGCCTAATGCAGTGTAGTTTCCAACAACTACTAAACGAGAGCCTGAAGATAGAAGCTCAGGAAAGGCAACCTGGAGAACACCTTGGAGTGGAACACACCGTCTCTACACCCCATACACAATTTGTAGGCCTAATGCAGTGTAGTTTCCAACAACTTTTAAACGAGAGCATTAAGATCGAAGCAATGGTGAGGAAACCTGGGGAACACCTTGGAGTGGAACACACCATCTCTCTACACCCCATACCCAATTTGTAGGCCTAATGCAGTGTAGTTTTCTACAACTACTAAACGAGAGTCGGAAGTCCGAAGCAATGTAGACGAAACCTGGGGAACACCTTGGAGTGTAACACACCATCTCTCTACACCCCATACCCAATTTGTAGGCCTAATGCAGTGTAGTTTCCAACAGCTACTAAACGAGAGCCTGAAGATAGGAGCTCAGGAAAGGCAACCTGGAGAACACCTTGGAGTGGAACACACCGTCTCTACACCCCATACACAATTTGTAGGCCTAATGCAGTGTAGTTTCCAACAACTACTAAACGAGAGCATTAAAATCGAAGCAATGGCGAGGAAACCTGGGGAACACTTTGGAGTGGAACACACCATCTCTCTACACCCCATACCCAATTTGTAGCCCTAATGCAGTGTAGTTTCCAACAACTACTAAACGAGAGCCAGAAGATCGAAGCAATGGAGAGGAAACCTGGGGAACACCTTGGAGTGTAACACACCATCTCTCTACACCCCATACCCAATTTGTAGGCCTAATGCAGTGTAGTTTTCTACAACTACTAAACGAGAGTCGGAAGACCGAAGCAATGTGGACGAAACCTGGGGAACACCTTGGAGTGGAACACACCATCTCTCTACCCCCCATACCCAATTTGTAGGCCTAATGCAGTGTAGTTTCCAACAACTACTAAACGAGAGCCAGAAGATCGAAGCAATGGAGAGGAAACCTGGGGAACACCTTGGAGTGTAAAACACCATCTCTCTACACCCCATACCCATTTTGTAGGCCTAATGCAGTGTAGTTTCCAACAACTACTAAACGAGTGCCTGAAGATAGAAGCTCAGGAAAGGCAACCTGGAGAACACCTTGGAGTGGAACACACCGTCTCTACACCCCATACACAATTTGTAGGCCTAATGCAGTGTAGTTTCCAACAACTACTAAACGAGAGCATTAAGATCGAAGCAATGGCGAGGAAACCTGGGGAACACCTTGGAGTGGAACACACCATCTCTCTACACCCCATACCCAATTTGTAGGCCGAATGCAGCGTAGTTTCCAACAACTACTAAACGAGAGCATTAAGATCGAAGCAATGGCGAGGAAACCTGGGGAACACCTTGGAGTGTAACACACCATCTCTCTACACCTCATACCAAATTTGTAGGCCTAATGCAGCGTAGTTTCCAACAACTACTAAACGAGAGCATTAAGATCGAAGCAATGGCGAGGAAACCTGGGGAACACCTTGGAGTGGAACACACCATCTCTCTACACCCCATACCCAATTTGTAGGCCTAATGCAGTGTAGTTTCCAACAACTACTAAACGAGAGCCAGAAGATCGAAGCAATGGAGAGGAAACCTGGGGAACACCTTGGAGTGTAACACACCATCTCTCTACACCCCATACCCATTTTGTAGGCCTAATGCAGCGTAGTTTCCAACAACTACTAAACGAGAGCATTAAGATCGAAGCAATGGCGAGGAAACCTGGGGAACACCTTGGAGTGGAACACACCATCTCTCTACACCCCATACCCAATTTGTAGGCCTAATGCAGTGTAGTTTCCAACAACTACTAAACGAGAGCCAGAAGATCGAAGCAATGGAGAGGAAACCTGGGGAACACCTTGGAGTGTAACACACCATCTCTCTACACCCCATACCCATTTTGTAGGCCTAATGCAGCGTAGTTTCCAACAGCTACTAAACGAGAGCATTAAGATCGAAGCAATGGCGAGGAAACCTGGGGAACACCTTGGAGTGGAACACACCATCTCTCTACACCCCATACCCAATTTGTAGGCCTAATGCAGTGTAGTTTCCAACAACTACTAAACGAGAGCCAGAAGATCCAAGCAATGGAGAGGAAACCTGGGGAACACCTTGGAGTGTAACACACCATCTCTCTACACCCCATACCCAATTTGTAGGCCTAATGCAGTGTAGTTTCCAACAACTACTAAACGAGAGCCAGAAGATCGAAGCAATGGAGAGGAAACCTGGGGAACACCTTGGAGTGGAACACACCATCTCTCTACACCCCATACCCAATTTGTAGGCCTAATGCAGTGTAGTTTCCAACAACTACTAAACGAGAGCCTGAAGATAGAAGCTCAGGAAAGGCAACCTGGAGAACACCTTGGAGTGGAACACACCGTCTCTACACCCCATACACAATTTGTAGGCCTAATGCAGTGTAGTTTCCAACAACTTTTAAACGAGAGCATTAAGATCGAAGCAATGGTGAGGAAACCTGGGGAACACCTTGGAGTGGAACACACCATCTCTCTACACCCCATACCCAATTTGTAGGCCTAATGCAGTGTAGTTTTCTACAACTACTAAACGAGAGTCGGAAGACCGAAGCAATGTGGACGAAACCTGGGGAACACCTTGGAGTGTAACACACCATCTCTCTACACCCCATACCCAATTTGTAGGCCTAATGCAGTGTAGTTTCCAACAACTACTAAACGAGAGCCTGAAGATAGGAGCTCAGGAAAGGCAACCTGGAGAAAACCTTGGAGTGGAACACACCGTCTCTACACCCCATACACAATTTGTAGGCCTAATGCAGTGTAGTTTCCAACAACTACTAAACGAGAGCATGAAAATCGAAGCAATGGCGAGGAAACCTGGGGAACACTTTGGAGTGGAACACACCATCTCTCTACACCCCATACCCAATTTGTAGCCCTAATGCAGTGTAGTTTCCAACAACTACTAAACGAGAGCCAGAAGATCGAAGCAATGGAGAGGAAACCTGGGGAACACCTTGGAGTGTAACACACCATCTCTCTACACCCCATACCCAATTTGTAGGCCTAATGCAGTGTAGTTTTCTACAACTACTAAACGAGAGTCGGAAGACCGAAGCAATGTGGACGAAACCTGGGGAACACCTTGGAGTGGAACACACCATCTCTCTACCCCCCATACCCAATTTGTAGGCCTAATGCAGTGTAGTTTCCAACAACTACTAAACGAGAGCCAGAAGATCGAAGCAATGGAGAGGAAACCTGGGGAACACCTTGGAGTGTAAAACACCATCTCTCTACACCCCATACCCATTTTGTAGGCCTAATGCAGTGTAGTTTCCAACAACTACTAAACGAGTGCCTGAAGATAGAAGCTCAGGAAAGGCAACCTGGAGAACACCTTGGAGTGGAACACACCGTCTCTACACCCCATACACAATTTGTAGGCCTAATGCAGCGTAGTTTCCAACAACTACTAAACGAGAGCATTAAGATCGAAGCAATGGCGAGGAAACCTGGGGAACACCTTGGAGTGGAACACACCATCTCTCTACACCCCATACCCAATTTGTAGGCCTAATGCAGCGTAGTTTCCAACAACTACTAAACGAGAGCATTAAGATCGAAGCAATGGCGAGGAAATCTGGGGAACACCTTGGAGTGTAACACACCATCTCTCTACACCTCATACCCAATTTGTAGGCCTAATGCAGCGTAGTTTCCAACAACTACTAAACGAGAGCATTAAGATCGAAGCAATGGCGAGGAAACCTGGGGAACACCTTGGAGTGTAACACACCATCTCTCTACACCCCATACCCATTTTGTAGGCCTAATGCAGCGTAGTTTCCAACAACTACTAAACGAGAGCATTAAGATCGAAGCAATGGCGAGGAAACCTGGGGAACACCTTGGAGTGGAACACACCATGTCTCTACACCCCATACCCAATTTGTAGGCCTAATGCAGTGTAGTTTCCAACAACTACTAAACGAGTGCCAGAAGATCGAAGCAATGGAGAGAAAACCTGGGGAACACCTTGGAGTGTAACACACCATCTCTCTACACCCCATACCCAATTTGTAGGCCTAATGCAGTGTAGTTTCCAACAACTACTAAACGAGAGCCAGAAGATCGAAGCAATGGAGAGGAAACCTGGGGAACACCTTGGAGTGGAACACACCATCTCTCTACACCCCATACCCAATTTGTAGGCCTAATGCAGTGTAGTTTCCAACAACTACTAAACGAGAGCCTGAAGATAGAAGCTCAGGAAAGGCAACCTGGAGAACACCTTGGAGTGGAACACACCGTCTCTACACCCCATACACAATTTGTAGGCCTAATGCAGCGTAGTTTCCAACAACTACTAAACGAGAGCATTAAGATCGAAGCAATGGCGAGGAAACCTGGGGAACACCTTGGAGTGTAACACACCATCTCTCTACACCTCATACCCAATTTGTAGGCCTAATGCAGCGTAGTTTCCAACAACTACTAAACGAGAGCATTAAGATCAAAGCAATGGCGAGGAAACCTGGGGAACACCTTGGAGTGGAACACACCATCTCTCTACACCCCATACCCATTTTGTAGGCCTAATGCAGCGTAGTTTCCAACAACTACTAAACGAGAGCATTAAGATCGAAGCAATGGCGAGGAAACCTGGGGAACACCTTGGAGTGGAACACACCATGTCTCTACACCCCATACCCAATTTGTAGGCCTAATGCAGTGTAGTTTCCAACAACTACTAAACGAGTGCCAGAAGATCGAAGCAATGGAGAGAAAACCTGGGGAACACCTTGGAGTGTAACACACCATCTCTCTACACCCCATACCCAATTTGTAGGCCTAATGCAGTGTAGTTTCCAACAACTACTAAACGAGAGCCAGAAGATCGAAGCAATGGAGAGGAAACCTGGGGAACACCTTGGAGTGGAACACACCATCTCTCTACACCCCATACCCAATTTGTAGGCCTAATGCAGTGTAGTTTCCAACAACTACTAAACGAGAGCCTGAAGACAGAAGCTCAGGAAAGGCAACCTGGAGAACACCTTGGAGTGGAACACACCGTCTCTACACCCCATACACAATTTGTAGGCCTAATGCAGTGTAGTTTCCAACAACTACTAAACGAGAGCATTAAGATCGAAGCAATGGCGAGGAAACCTGGGGAACACCTTGGAGTGGAACACACCATCTCTCTACACCCCATACCCAATTTGTAGGCCTAATGCAGTGTAGTTTTCTACAACTACTAAACGAGAGTCGGAAGAGCGAAGCAATGTGGACGAAACCTGGGGAACACCTTGGAGTGTAACACACCATCTCTCTACACCCCATACCCAATTTGTAGGCCTAATGCAGCGTAGTTTCCAACAACTACTAAACGAGAGCATTAAGATCGAAACAATGGCGAGGAAACCTGGGGAACACCTTGGAGTGGAACACACCATCTCTCTACACCCCATACCCAATTTGTAGGCCTAATACAGTGTAGTTTTCTACAACTACTAAACGAGAGTCAGAAGACCGAAGCAATGTGGACGAAACCTGGGGAACATCTTGGAGTGTAACACAGCATCTCTCTACACCCCATACTGAATTTGTAGGCCTAATGCAGCGTAGTTTCCAACAACTACTAAACGAGAGCATTAAGATCGAAGCAATGGCGAGAAAACCTGGGGAACACCTTGGAGTGGAACACACCATCTCTCTACACCCCATACCCATTTTGTAGGCCTAATGCAGCGTAGTTTCCAACAACTACTAAACGAGAGCATTAAGATCGAAGCAATGGCGAGGAAACCTGGGGAACACGTTGGAGTGGAACACACCATCTCTCTACACCCCATACCCATTTTGTAGGCCTAATGCAGCGTAGTTTCCAACAACTACTAAACGAGAGCATTATGATCGAAGCAATGGTGAGGAAACCTGGGGAACACCTTGGAGTGGAACACACCGTCTCTACACCCCATACCCAATTTGTAGGCCTAATGCAGTGTAGTTTTCTACAACTACTAAACGAGAGTCGGAAGACCGAAGCAATGTGGACGAAACTTGGGGAACACCTTGGAGTGGAACACACCATCTCTCTACACCCCATACCCAATTTGTAGGCCTAATGCAGTGTAGTTTTCTACAACTACTAAACGAGAGTCGGAAGACCGAAGCAATGTGGACGAAACCTGGGGAACACCTTGGAGTGTAACACACCATCTCTCTACACCCCATACCCAATTTGTAGGCCTAGTGCAGTGTAGTTTTCTACAACTACTAAACGAGAGTCGGAAGACCGAAGCAATGTGGACGAAACCTGGGGAACACCTTGGAGTGGAACACACCATCTCTCTACACCCCATACCCAATTTGTAGGCCTAATGCAGTGTAGTTTCCAACAACTACTAAACGAGAGCCAGAAGATCGAAGCTCAGGAAAGGAAACCTGGAGAACACCTTGGAGTGGAACACACCGTCTCTACACCCCATACCCAATTTGTAGGCATAATGCAGTGTAGTTTTCTACAACTACAAAACGAGAGTCGGAAGACCGAAGCAATGTGGACGAAACCTGGGGAACACCTTAGAGTGTAACACACCATCTCTCTACACCCCATACCCAATTTGTAGGCCTAATGCAGTGCAGTTTTCTACAACTACTAAACGAGATTCGGAAGACCGAAGCAATGTGGACGAAACCTGGGGCACACCTTGGGGCGGCAGACACCGTTAGTAGGCCCTACCAAAGTTTTACCCCCAATGCAGTTTTAAAATTCATAGAGGCTGAAAACAAGACTATTGACGCTCAGCTTTTTTCAAAGGAACACAGCTGAATTGAGTGGCACAGACAGACACAGGTAGTAGGCCTTAAACCAAAAATTGTGGCTCACTGCAGCTTAAAAAAGGTTACAGGGGTACACAGGCAGCATTGCTCTGGGCAGTGGAGGACAATTTCAATAGTGGACCGCAGACAGACTTTGTACGCCTACTATTAAAAAAAGGATGCTCTATGCAATAAAAAATAGGTTCCAGGGGTACACGGGCAGCAGTGGTCTGGTCAGTGTAGGAGTAGTAGAAAGAAGGGACCGCAGACAGGCTTCGAAGGCCTAACATAACAAAATAGGGCTGTTGGCAATTTAAAATTGCTTCCAGGGGTACACGGGCAGCAATGGTCTGGTCAGTTTAGTAGTAGTAGAAAGAAGGGACCGCAGACAGGCTTCGAAGGCCTAACATAACAAAATAGGGCTGTTGGCAATTTAAAATTGGTTCCAGGGGTACACGGGCAGCAGTAGAATGGTCAGTGGAGGCCTTGTGGAAGGAGGGACCGCAGACAGGCTTCGACGGCCTGTTGGCAATTTAAAATTGGTTCCAGGGGTACACGGGCAGCAATGGTCTGGTCAATGTAGTAGTAGTAGAAAGAAGGGACCACAGACAGGCTTCGAAGGCCTAACATAACAAAATTGGGCTGTTGGCAAGTTAAAATTGGTTCCAGGGGTACACGGGCAGCAGTAGAATGGTCAGTGGAGGCCTTGTGGAAGGAGGGACCGCAGACAGGCTTCGAAGGCCTAACATAACAAAATAGGGCTGTTGGCAATTTAAAATTGCTTCCAGGGGTACACGGGCAGCAATGGTCTGGTCAGTGTAGTAGTAGTAGAAAGAAGGGACCGCAGACAGGCTTCGAAGGCCTAACATAACAAAATAGGGCTGTTGGCAATTTAAAATTGGTTCCAGGGGTACACGGGCAGCAGTAGAATGGTCAGTGGAGGCCTAGTGGAAGGAGGGACCGCAGACAGGCTTCGAAGGCCTAACATAAAAAAATTGGGCTGTAGGCAATTTAAAATTGGTTCCAGGGGTACACGGGCAGCAGTAGAATGGTCAGTGGAGTCCTAGTGGAAGGAGGGACCGCAGACAGGCTTCAAAGGCCTAACATAAAAAAAATTGGGCTGGCTGTAGGCAATTTAAAATTGGTTCCATGGGTACACGGGCAGCAGTAGAATGGTCAGTGGAGGCCTAGTGGAAGGAGGGACCGCAGACAGGCTTCGAAGGCCTAAAATAAAAAAATTGGGCTGTAGCCAATTTAAAATTGGTTCCAGGGGTACACGGGCAGCAGTAGAATGGTCAGTGGAGGCCTAGTGGAAGGAGGGACCGCAGACAGGCTTCGAAGGCCTAACATAAAAAAATTGGGCTGTAGCCAATTTAAAATTGGTTCCAGGGGTACACGGGCAGCAGTAGAATGGTCAGTGGAGGCCTAGTGGAAGGAGGGACCGCAGACAGGCTTTGAAGGCCTAACATAAAAAAAATTGGGCTGGCTGTAGGCAATTTAAATTTGGTTCCAGGGGTACACGGGCAGCAATGGTCTGGTCAGTGTAGTAGTAGTAGAAAGAAGGGACCGCAGACAGGCTTCGAAGGCCTAACATAACAAAATAGGGCTGTTGGCAATTTAAAATTGGTTCCAGGGGTACACGGGCAGCAGTAGAATGGTCAGTGGAGGCCTAGTGGAAGGAGGGACCGCAGACAGGCTTCGAAGGCCTAACATAAAAAAATAGGGCTGTTGGCAATTTAAAATTGGTTCCAGGGGTACACGGGCAGCAGTGGTCTGGTCAGTGGAGGTCTAGTGGAAGGAGGGACCGCAGACAGGCTTCGAAGGCCTAACATAATAAAATTGGACAGGCTGTAGGCACTTTATAATTGGTTCCAGGAGTACACGGGCAGCTGTAGACAGGTCAGTGTAGTAGTAGTTGAAAGAACGGGCTGCAGACAGGCTTCGAAGGCCTAACATAATAAAATGGGCTGGCTGTAGGCAATTTAAAATTGGTTTCAGGGGTAGACGGGCAGCAGTGGTCTGGTCAGCGGAGGCCGATTGTAATGAGTGTCTGCCAGTTAGTAGTCCAAAACAATAAATAAATGTGAATGTCTCGCATTAAAACAAAACGAAAACACTAAAGGGTGCAATCATTAGGTTTAGGGGTGGGATCCTCTGCGTAGTTTCAGACCTCCTAATTTAGCGCAAAGTATTTACTGTGGTAAATAGAGGACACTGCCCCTGACTATGTTAAGTACCATCATACATGTCAACACAATGGTATTGTCAGTGGCAGGAATGGAAGGATGTCAGCGCATAGACTAAACATTGGTGGAAGTGTGAGAGATAACTGTGGAAGTGGTAGAGCAATGTTTGACCTGGGGTTGGGTGAACTCTCTTGTGGCCAGCGGTACAGGCCCAGGGCCCCTCATGTTACAACAGTGTGTCTGACGTTGGGTGCGCACCACCACCGCCAGAGACACTTTATTGTACTATGAGGGACCCAGTGGCAGTGCCGTCGACCAAAAGCGGGCACACCCACCTCTTCAGACAAACAGCACTCTCACGGGTGCTTGCGCCAAGTCGCGACACCACGGCCCCGTGTGGGGAGTTTGGCCATTTAGGGAGGTGTAAACATGTCGTATGCTGGACAATCAGCTGCAGCAAATTAGACATTTGAAAAGTAATTCACAGTAGTCCACAGGCAAGAGCTTTTCGTAGGAAAGCTAGGTGTCTGCCGGGCAAGGTGGGGCAAAAGAATTCGAAATCCAGTTGTGGTTCATTTTAATGAATGTTAGATCATCAACATTTTGGGTAGCCAGACGAGTCCTTTTTTCGGTTAATATTGAACCTGCAGCACTGAATACTCTTTCTGATAGGACACTAGCTGCCGGGCAAGCAAGCTCCTGCAATGCATATTCTGCCAATTCTGGCCAGGTGTCTAATTTTGATGCCCAGGAATCAAATGGGAATGACGGTTGAGGGAGAACATCGATAAGGGATGAAAAATAGTTAGTAACCATACTGGACAAATGTTGTCTCCTGTCACTTTCAATTGATGCAGCAGTACCTGTCCTGTCTGCGGTCATAGCAAAATCACTCCACAACCTGGTCAGAAAACCCCTCTGTCCAACGCCACTTCTGATGTGTGCACCCCTAACACTCCTGGTCTGCTGCCCCCTGGAGCTCGTGTGAGAACGATCACATGCGCTGTGTGCTGGGAATGCCTGAAGCAAATGGTCAACAAGAGTTGATTGTTTGGTTGCTAATATTAGTTCCAAGTTCTCATGTGGCATAATATTTTGCAATTTGACTTTATAGCGTGGATCAAGGAGGCAGGCCAACCAGTAATCGTCATCGTTCATCATTTTAGTAATGCGTGTGTCCCTTTTGAGGATACGTAAGGCATAATCCGCCATGTGGGCCAAAGTTCCAGTTGTCAAATCTGCGGTTGTGATTGGTTGAGGGGCAGTTTCAGGCAAATCTACGTCACTCGTGTCTCTCAAAAAACCAGAACCCGGCCTTGCCACGCAACCAATTTCCAGTCCCCCCGGGAAAGCTTCCTCATTAAAAATATACTCATCCCCATCATCCTCCTCGTCCTCCACCTCCTCTTCGCCCGCTAACTCGTCCTGTACACTGCCCTGACCAGACAATGGCTGACTGTCATCAAGGCTTTCCTCTTCCTCTGGTGCAGATGCCTGATCCTTTATGTGCGTCAAACTTTGCATCAGCAGACACATTAGGGGGATGCTCATGCTTATTATGGCGTTGTCTGCACAAACCAGCCATGTGCATTCCTCAAAACACTGAAGGACTTGACACATGTCTTGTATCTTCGACCACTGCACACCTGACAACTCCATGTCTGCCATCCTACTGCCTGCCCGTGTATGTGTATCCTCCCACAAAAACATAACAGCCCGCCTCTGTTGGCACAGTCTCTGAAGCATGTGCAGTGTTGAGTTCCACCTTGTTGCAACGTCTATGATTAGGCGATGCTGGGGAAGGTTCAAAGACCGCTGATAGGTCTGCATACGGCTGGAGTGTACAGGCGAACGTCGGATATGTGAGCAAAGTCCACGCACTTTGAGGAGCAGGTCGGAGAACCCAGGATAAGTTTTCAATAAACACTGCACCACCAGGTTTAAGGTGTGGGCCAGGCAAGGAATGTGTTTCAGTTGGGAAAGGGAGATGGCAGCCATGAAATTCCTTCCGTTATCACTCACTACCTTGCCTGCCTCAAGATCTACTGTGCCCAGCCACGACTGCGTTTCTTGCTGCAAGAACTCGGACAGAACTTCCGCGGTGTGTCTGTTGTCGCCCAAACACTTCATAGCCAATACAGCCTGCTGACGCTTGCCAGTAGCTGGCCCATAATGGGACAACTGGTGTGCAACAGTGTCAGCTGCCGATGGAGTGGTTGGGCGACTGCGGTCTGTGGAAGAGCTCTCGCTTCTGCAGGAGGACGAGGAGGAGGAGGAGGGGGTGCGAACGCCTACAGCCAACTGTTTCCTAGACCGTGGGCTAGGCACAACTGTCCCGAAATTGATGTCCCCTGTGGACCCTGCATCCACCACATTCACCCAGTGTGCCGTGATGGACACGTAACGTCCCTGGCCATGCCTACTGGTCCATGCATCTGTAGTCAGGTGCACCTTTGTACTCACAGATTGCCTGAGTGCATGGACGATGCGCTGTTTAACATGCTGGTGCAGGGCTGGGATGGCTTTTCTGGAAAAAAAGTGTCGACTGGGTAGCTCGTAGCGTGGTTCAGCGTACTCCATCAGGGCTTTGAAAGCTTCACTTTCAACTAACCGGTAGGGCATCATCTCTAACGAGATTAGTCTAGCTATGTGGGCGTTAAAACCCTGTGTACACGGATGCGAGGATAAGTACTTCCTTTTTCTAACCAGAGTCTCATGTAGGGTGAGCTGGACTGGAGAGCTGGAGATCATGGAACTTGCGGGTGTGCCGGTGGACATGGCAGACTGAGAGACGGTTGGAGACGGTATTGTTTCCGCCGGTGCCCTAGATGCAATATTTCCTCCTACAAAACTGGTGATTCCCTGACCCTGACTGCTTTTGGCTGGCAAAGAAACCTGCACAGATACTGCCGGTGGTGCGGAAAATGGTGGCCTTACAGTGACGGAAGGGATGTTGCGTTGCTGACTAGCTTCATTGGCCGAGGGTGCTACAACCTTAAGGGACGTTTGGTAGTTAGTCCAGGCTTGAAAATGCATGGTGGTTAAATGTCTATGCATGCAACTTGTATTTAGACTTTTCAGATTCTGACCTCTGCTTAAGCTAGTTGAACATTTTTGACAGATGACTTTGCGCTGATCAATTGGATGCTGTTTAAAAAAATGCCAGACTGCACTCTTCCTAGCATCGGATCCCTTTTCAGGGATTGCAGACTGAGCTTTAACCGGATGGCCACGCTGTCCTCCAACAGGTTTTGGCTTTGACACGCGTTTTGGGCCAGATACGGGCCCGGCAGATGGAACCTGTTGCGATGTTGATGCCTGCTGCGGCCCCTCCTCCACCTCCGCTTCTGAACTACTGCCGCCTGCACCCTGTTCCCCCAATGGCTGCCAATCGGGGTCAACAACTGGGTCATCTATTACCTCCTCTTCTAGCTCGTGTGCAACTTCGTCTGTGTCACCGTGTCGGTCGGTGGTATAGCATTCGTGACGGGGCAACATAGTCTCATCAGGGTCTGATTGTGGATCAGTACCCTGAGAGGGCAATGTTGTGGTCTGAGTCAAAGGACCAGCATAGTAGTCTGGCTGTGGCTGTGCATCAGTGCACTCCATGTCAGAATCTACTTGTAATGGGCATGGCCTGTTAAGTGTTTCACTTTCTAAGCCAGGGACGGTATGTGTAAAGAGCTCCATGGAGTAACCCGTTGTGTCGCCTGCTGCATCCTTCTCTCTTGTTGTTGTTTTTGCTGAAGAGGACAAGGAAGCGACTTGTCCCTGACCGTGAACATCCACAAGCGACGCGCTGCTTTTACATTTACCAGTTTCAGAAGAGGAGGCAAAAGAGCTAGAGGCTGAGTCTGCAAGGTAAGCCAAAACTTGCTGTTGCTGCTCCGGCTTTAAAAGCGGTTTTCCTACTCCCAGAAAAGAGAGCGTTCGAGGCCTTGTGTAGCCAGACGACGAACATGGCTCCACAGCTCC
Source organism: Ranitomeya imitator (assembly GCF_032444005.1). Taxonomy (NCBI): domain Eukaryota; kingdom Metazoa; phylum Chordata; class Amphibia; order Anura; family Dendrobatidae; genus Ranitomeya; species Ranitomeya imitator. Next base: position 629,317,372 of record NC_091284.1, read on the forward strand.
AGACTTAGGTGGAATATTTTTTTTCCCACGACCACCTGATGCTCCACTACCACTACCATCATTACCAGCTGACAATGAACGTCCACGGCCACGACCTCTTGCACCAGACTTCCTCATTGTTTTAAAAACTTAACCAAAGTAACTTTATATGTTGCTGTCAAACAACTTACACGGTGACCTATAACTTCAGTATGATTTCAATATCCCCTTACAGGTTGGTGAGACCACAAGGAAAATCAGGCACAATGTTACACACTCTGTTTTCTGTGGCACCAAATCACAGAGATGCCACACACGCAGGACTGTCACTCAAGCACAAATGTCAATATTAATCTCCCACTGTTTTTTTTTTTTTTTTTTTTTTCAGGGAGACTTTAGAAACGAAAAAAAAAATGATTTTTTCAGGAAGAATTTAGAAACCAAATAAAAAAACAAAAAAAGGCTTTCTATGGCCCACTGAGTGAGAGATGGCACACACAGGAGTCAGGAGTGGCACACAAGCCCAGAGGCCAATATTTTTCTCCCACTGATTGATGTAGTGATTTTTTCAGGTAGATTTTGGAACCCAAATCAAGCAAAAAAAATAGGCTTTCTATGGCCCACAATTTGAGAGAGAGAGAGAGAGAGATGGCACACCCAGGAGTCAAGACTGGCACACAAGCAGAAAGGGCAATATTAATCTCCCACCTATTTTTTTTTTTTTTTCAGGGAGACTTTAGAAACAAAATAAAATAAAATGATTTTTTCAGAAAGAATTTAGAAACCAAATAAAATAAAATGATTTTTTCAAGGACAATTTAGAAACCAAATAAAAAAAATAAAATAAAGGCTTTCTATGCCCCACCGAGTGAGAAATGGCACACACAGGAGTCAGGAGTGGCACACAAACCCAGAGGCCAATATTTTTCTCCCACTGATTGATGTAGTGATTTTTTCAGGTAGATTTTGGAACCCAAATCAAGCAAAAAAAAAAAAATAGGCTTTCTATGGCCCACAATTTGAGAGAGAGAGAGAGAGATGGCACACCCAGGAGTCAAGACTGGCACACAAGCAGAAAGGGCAATATTAATCTCCCACTGTTTTATTTTTTTTTTTTTTCAGGGAGACTTTAGAAACAAAATAAAATAAAATGATTTTTTCAGAAAGAATTTAGAAACCAAATAAAATAAAATGATTTTTTCAAGGACAATTTAGAAACCAAAAAAATAAAAAAATAAAGGCTTTCTATGCCCCACTGAGTGAGAGATGGCACACACAGGAGTCAGGAGTGGCACACAAGCCCAGAGGCCAATATTTTTCTCCCACTGATTGATGTAGTGATTTTTTCAGGTAGATTTTGGAACCCAAATCAAGCAAAAAAAAAATAGGCTTTCTATGGCCCACAATTTGAGAGAGAGAGAGATATGGCACACCCAGGAGTCAAGACTGGCACACAAGCAGAAAGGGCAATATTAATCTCCCACTGTTTTATTTTTATTTTTTTTCAGGGAGACTTTAGAAACAAAATAAAATAAAATTATTTTTTCAGAAATAATTTAGAAACCAAATAAAATAAAATGATTTTTTCAAGGACAATTTAGAAACCAAATAAAAAAAATAAAATAAAGGCTTTCTATGGCCCACTGAGTGAGAGATGGCACACACAGGAGTCAGGAGTGGCACACAAGCCCAGAGGCCAATATTTTTCTCCCACTGATTGATGTAGTGATTTTTTCAGGTAGACTTTAGAACCCAAATCAAGCAAAAAAATAAATAGGCTTTCTATGGCCCACTGAGTGAGAGATGGCACACACAGGAGTCAGGAGTGGCACACAAGTCCTGAGGCCAATATTTTTCTCCCACTGATTGATGTAGTGATTTTTTCAGGTAGATTTTAGAACCCAAATCAAGCAAAAAAATAAATAGGCTTTCTATGGCCCACTGAGTGAGAGATGGCACACACAGGAGTCAGGAGTGGCACACAAGCCCAGAGGCCAATATTTATCTCCCACTGATTGATTTAGTGATTTTTTCAGGTAGATTTCAGAACCCAAATCAAGCAAAAAAATAAATAGGCTTTCTATGGCCCACTGAGTGAGAGATGGCACACACAGAGATGGCACTGTAGCAGAAATGCCAATCTTAATCTCCCACAAAAAAAAAAAAAACAGGGACTGTCCTACAATTACTATCTCCCTGCAGTAATCTCAGCCAGGTATGGCAGGCAGCAATAAGGAGTGGACTGATGCACAAATTAAATAAAAAGTGTGGACAAACAAACAAGATAGCTGTGCAGAACGGAAGGAACAACAGGATTTGTGCTTTGAAAAAAGCAGTTGGTTTGCACAGCGGCGTACACACAGCAATGCAGCTATCAGGGAGCCTTCTAGGGCAGCCCAATGAGCTACAGCGCTGAGAAAAAAAAAATGTAGCTTCCACTGTCCCTGCACACCGAAGGTGGTGTTGGACAGTGGAAATCGCTACAGCACAAGCGGTTTGGTGGTTAATGGACCCTGCCTAACACTATCCCTGCTTCTGACGAAGCGGCAGCAACCTCTCCCTAAGCTCAGATCAGCAGCAGTAAGATGGCGGTCGGCGGGAACACCCCTTTATAGCCCCTGTGACGCCGCAGACAGCAAGCCAATCACTGCAATGCCCTTCTCTAAGATGGTGGGGACCAGGACCTATGTCATCACGCTGCCCACACTATGCGTTCACCTTCATTGGCTGAGAAATGGCGCTTTTCGCGTCATTGAAACGCGACTTTGGCGCGAAAGTCACGTACCGCATGGCCGACCCCACACAGGGGTCGGATCGGGTTTCATGAAACCCGACTTTGCCAAAAGTCGGCGACTTTTGAAAATGAACGACCCGTTTCGCTCAACCCTACTTCTTACATTGGAGTCTGTGTGTTTACCTTCCTTCTTCCAAGAACTATAATTTTTTTCATATTTCTATTGACATAGATATGTACTGATTTTTTTATTTTTCCACTAATGGAGCTGAGTGAGCACTTATTTTCTGCTTGGTGAGCTGAACTTTTAGGCCACGTTAACACGTTCGGTATTTAGTCAGTATGCAGAAGTGGTGCATGTGTTTCTATGATACTTTTTCCTGATTGCTCCTATGACACCCAGGAGACCGGGATACCCAGCACCGGACCAATGGAGTCTGTCTCTTGAGGGGGATGTCACGGGTGGCTTGACCCGGTGCTGTGGCCTCAGGCAATGCACAGTGTAAGGGGTATCATGAGGGGACAGGCACTTACTTGATCAGCAGCAGGTTCTCCCAGCGGTGACGATCCCGATCCTGGATAGATGGCTATTGTCCAAATGAAAGACTGAGGCACTGAAACGTTTAACCAGTTTACTTTAACATAAAAGGATTTACAACCAGTCCTGTCACCGGAGTCTGTATGGGAACTCTGAGTTACTTTGACCCTGCCGGGGTCTTCGCCTCTTATTGTGCGCAATTTCTGTGTGGCCCTGCTGCTGTATGTGAACTGGCTGCCGGCCCAATCTGTCCCCTCCGGGTCCTGGTTCGACGGGCAACCCGAGTCCTTTTATCGGTTTACCCCCTCTGGGAGTACCGCTGGACTCTGTGTCTGTTGCTGCGTCCGGCCCTAGTGAAGCTGATATCACCTCACGTTTTTCCGGTTGCTGTATTATATATAATGAATACAGCCACGGATCCGGTATCCGTCTTTGCGCCTGTTCTGGGTAGTGATTAATGCTACCCGGTTCTCACAATGTCCTTTTTCTCTATCCCTCTTCTCCTCAGGCCAGTGATTTAGGCCTGGAAACAGTCACAGGGCTGTTAGAGATTCAACTGTATGACCTCTCACTTTCAGCTCCTTAGCCCAACTGCCATTTCTTCTCTCAGACCAGAATGGATCAAGGGGAGTCTCTGGAGCTCCCCCTTCTGGCCGGAGGTGGTAGTGCAGTCTTGCTATTTTAGTATTTCTACTTACTGTCAATAACTATTTTTGTGGCAAATACCCCTAGGGGTGCCACATTCCCCCTTAGTTAAGAACAGTACTCCGGGACTGTGGGACAATAACATTTTGAAATAACAATTAATATGTACAGAGTCTTAAAAATGAAAAGTTACAAAAACCACTCAAGGAAACAAAAATAGAGTTCTGTAAAAAGTCACTTCAAATAGCGTCCATTAATACAGTTCTATCCTTGAAGGTATTAGGAAAGGCACTGTACTTAGTGTCCAGGAATTTAGTTCCATTTTTCCAACGGAGTTATCAATATAAAGTCTAAAGAAAGTTCAAAAAGAGCAAAAAGCAAAGTTCAAAAAGCAGTCTTTCCGGAGCTTTGATTTAGTGCCTCCGGGCTGATAAAAAGTTCAAGAATATGCAATAAGTTCATACAGACAAGTCTCTGTAGGCACTGGGCTTAAACGTTGCAGACTGATAACAATGACTATACTACATTTTCTGTTTAACTATATACGGCATAACATATATACAATTCACATTAATCTGCATACCTGGCCGGTAATTGACCCTGGGTACTACGCTGTGATCTACGTAATAGCGGTGTCTCTTCATGTGGTGTACTACTGTCTACTGCGGATGTAGTATCTGCCCGCTCTGCTAAAGATAATTCCACGACTATGGAGTTGGCAAGTCCACCGTGAATGGGATTACTCTGACCAGGAATCTGTTCTTCCTGGCCTGGAACCTCCTGTAGTACGGGGTCAGCCTCTTCCTGTCTTGGGACTTCTGGTATTGGGTTCGGTGTTGGGTAAAAGGCCACCATGGGAACCACTACTGCACCATGGTATGTTAGTAGGGTTTTGGGAAAGTCTCCTATACAGGTGTGATACACTTCCTCTTCTTTTTCCTTTACTGGTTGAACCTGTATGGGTTGAATAACTTCTGGTTCTGGCTGGACAACGTCTGGCTCTTTCAATGCTTCCGGACATAATTTAAGATTGTCTCTTGACACTAGTACAGATGTTAAGCCTCCGTTTTTGCTAATGAGACACATTTTAGGATTATCCACTCTTGTTGGTAAAACTGTGTAGGGTACGGCTTCCCACTGATTGTCCAGTTTATTGGTTCGACGATTTCTCTTGAGCACTTGGTCACCCGGTCTTAATGGGGTCGCTAGAGCATTCTGGTTGAAAGTTCGCTCTTGTCTTTCTCTAGTTTGCTGAAGGCTTCTTTCCACACTCTCTTGCACTTGGCGATACTGCTTTTGCCGTATGATATCCCAATTGGAGTCTTGAACTTCTGCGTCTGGTTTCAGAATTCCCATTTCTAGATCGATTGGTAATTGGCCGGGTCTTGCACGCATAAGGTAAGCTGGGGTGCAGTTGGTGGAGCTCACCGGGACATGATTATACAGATCCACCAAGTCAGGCAATTTCTCTGGCCATTGATTCCTTTCTGTCTCAGGTAAAGTCTTTAGTAGGTCTATTACAATATGGTTCATCTTCTCGCATAAGCCATTTGTTTGTGGATGATAGGCCGTCGTCCGGATCTTTTTGCAACCATACATATTACAGAATTCTCTGAAGATCTCTGATTCAAAGGCTGTACCTTGGTCGGTGAGAACCTGTTCCGGATATCCATGGGGTCTACAAAAGTACGTTTGGAACGCTTTGGCTGCTGTTTTTGCTGTCAGATCTTTTACGGGTACTACTACCAAGAAACGTGAATAATTGTCCACGATGGTCAAGGCATAGACATAGCCGGACCGGCTTGGTGTCAACTTCACGTGGTCCATGGCTACAAGTTCAAGTGGTTGTTTGGTGATTATGGGCTGCAGTGGTGCTCTTTGGTTCTTTTGATCGTTTCTTCTGAGGTTGCACGGGCCACAATTTCTGCACCACTGTTCGATTGATTTTCTCATCCCGACCCAATAAAATCTTTCTCTTAGAAGTACTTCTAACTTTTTCCAACCGAAGTGACCAGCACCATTATGGTAAGCTTCGAGGACCATCTTGACATCTTGTTTAGGCACAATAATCTGCCAAACCAATTCATGTGTTTTCGGATTGGTGTATCTTCTACAGAGCTTCCCTTGATACAGGAACATTTTGCCTCTCTCTTTCCAGAGTTGATGCGTCTCTTCTGGGGCATCCTCATCGGGATATGCACTTTGCTCAGTCAACAGTTCCTTCACCAACTTCACAGCCGGATTGCTGTCTTGGGTGTCAGCCCATCTATGGTGTGCTAACGGATTAAAATTCACCTCTTGTTGTTTCTGATAGGTACTTGACTGATGATGTTTTGCCTTGGGACGATGGAAGGCTGGTAGTTCAATTTCTTCAAGCTCCCCCGTTTCCTCTTCTACATCTCTCAAGTGTGGCATCCGGGATAGGGCATCGGCATTTCCATTCTTGCGACCTGCTCGATACTTGATTATGAAGTTGTAATTAGATAACCGGGCTATCCATCGCTGTTCTAACGCACCTAATTTGGCTGTGTCCAGGTGGGTCAACGGATTGTTGTCAGTATAGACAATAAATTCTGCAGCGGCCAGATAGTGTTTGAAACGCTCCGTCACAGCCCAAACTACTGCCAGTAGTTCCAATTTGAAGGAGCTGTAATTTTCTGAATTTCTTTCAGTAGGCCGGAGCTTTCTACTTGCAAAGGCGATGACTTTCTCCCGACCTTCTTGCTTTTGTGACAGCACCGCTCCTAGTCCCACATTACTGGCATCGGTGTAGAGGATGAAAGGTTGATGGTAATCTGGGTATGCCAGAACCTCTTCTCCGGTTAGTGCCTTCTTTAGTTGTTCAAAGGAGTCTTCCCTTTCGTCGTTCCACTGAAAAGGAGGGTTTCGGTTTGAAGGTTTCTTCGTCTGCCCTACCAAGGTGTCTTGCAAGGGTGCTGCCAACTTGGTAAATCCTTTTATAAATCTGCGATAGTAACCCACCAATCCCAGGAATTGTCTCACTTCTTTTGCGCTGGTAGGTCTTGGCCAATCCCTTATGGCGCTTATTTTCTCGGGATCTGGTGCTACTCCCTCCGAACTCACGATGTGTCCCAGGTACTGTACCTTTGGCTTGAGAAGGTGACATTTGGATGGCTTGACTTTCATGCCATACCTGGATAAGGCTTCGAACACTTCTGCCAGGTCTATTAAGTGTTGTTCGTAAGTCTTTGAGTAGACGATCACATCATCTAGGTACAGGAGGACGGTCTCGAAGTTCTTGTGTCCGAGGCAGCATTCCATCAGCCGCTGGAAGGTACCGGATGCGTTGCAGAGTCCGAATGGCATGCGATTAAATTCACATAGACCCATTGGTGTGGTGAATGCCGTCTTTTCCTTATCTCTCTCAGCCACAGGGACTTGCCAATACCCGCTTGTTAAGTCTAAGGTGGAAAAATAATTAGCAGATTTCAAAGCAGTTAAGGACTCTTCTATCCTAGGAAAGGGGTAGGCGTCTTTATGGGTGATGTTATTAATCTTCCGGTAGTCTACGCACATTCTCATGGTTCCGTCCTTTTTTTTGACAATCACTAGAGGGGCCGCCCAGGGGCTACAGCTGTCTCTTATTACCCCGGCCTGTTTCATTTCCCTCAGCATATCTTTTGCACATTGCTAGTGAGCGGGCGGTATGGGTCTATATCTTTCTTTTATTGGGGGATGGTCACCTGTGGGGATTGTGTGTTCTACCCCTTCTATCCGTCCGAAGTCCAATGGGTGTTTACTGAAGACTTGTTCATATTCCGTCACTAGCCTATACACCCCTTGTTTTTGATGGGTAGGTGTTGAATTTATGCCCACGTGTAGCTGTTGGCACCAATCCTCCATTTCTCCATCTGAGCCATTGCCTTCCACCTGACAGGTTGGTTCTAAGGGCTCAATGGTTGTGATGGCATTGTTGTCAACAGTATATAGCTTTGCCATTGTAGCATACCTTGGCAAAGTGACCTCTTCCTCTCCACAGTTCAAAAGTCGTACCGGCACTCGTCCCCGGTGTGCCTCGACTATCCCTTGTGCTGTGAGTATAGTGGGCCTGCTGTCGGTGTACACTGGTTCTATTAAGGCTTGATAATCTCGTCCCTTAGTACCAATGGCTGCTCTACACCATACCAGCATTTCTGTTTTTGGTGGGATTACAATAGACGTTGGATCACTTACCCTCACACTGCCGATTTCTCCACCTGCAACTTCTACCTGTTGCCTTAACATCAATACTTTTATTTCCCTCCGGAGAACTCTCTGCCGGCAGGATTGGGCAGTTTCAGCAATTTGCTGTAAGACAGAAATGACTTCGGAAAAGCAGTTCTCTAACACATTCATTCCTATCAATACAGTTGGTTCACATTTCCGCCGGTCAACATCAACAACAATTATACCCTGTTTCTTCAGTTCTACTTTACCAATCTTTATGGTCATCTCCCTGAATCCTAGTTTCGGTACCAACTTACCATTACTGGCCCATATATCTAGTTCAACATCAGAGGGCCCTTTATCAATATCTGCATCAGCCCAGTACCTCTTATAAAGGATATACGGTATAGATGAAATCTGGGAACCTGTGTCCAGCAAAGCGTTGAGGGGAATTCCGTCCAGCACGATAGGGATAATGGGTCGTCCTCCGATGTACCTGTCGTGCCAGGGTGTTGGGCCTTGAAAGTTCATTCCTGCGAAGCGGCCCGCATTCCCAGGGGATTCCCGTTTAAATCACAATCTCGTGCAAAGTGGCCCGGCTGCTGGCAACGGCGGCAAATGGGCTGTCCATCCGGTTGGTAGCGGTCGCGGGGTCGTCCTCTCCATGTCGGGTATCTCCGGGGTCTCATCCATGGAACATCCTCTCTACAGTTTGCCAACTCCATCTTGGGGCCTCTCATCTCCTGCATGGTTTTAGCCATTGAAGCAACAACATCAGCTAAAGAGTCAAGCTTTTGTTGAAGAGCCTCATTAGTACTGGGCCCCAGGGGCTTAGCAATGGCCCCAGACATAGCTGATGTCACTGGCACTCCCTGTTGTTGAGGTGCCTCTGCCATGGGTTGCGCAGGATCCTGATCCCGAGGTGCCTCTGCCAGCTGGAGACGTATAGCGCTCTCCTTTAATTGGGCAAATGTCAATTCAGGGTTCTTAAAAACAAGCATGCTCACATGCCCCCGGTGAGAAGGGGTGTAGAGTCCCTCAATAAATTGATCTCTTAGCAGTTTATCCGCTCCGGTGTTAAAAATGGGTTCAGCCAGTGTAAGTGATTTAAGGGCTTCCTGCAGGTTTAAGGCAAAGTCTCTCACGCCCTCATTAGCTTTTTGTTTGCAATTAAAGAATCGTATTTTAGCTTTGCTGCTGGCCGTGGTTTCAAATGTAGCTTTTAATCCAGCAAATATGCGTTCAACAGTGCCTTTTAGATCAGCTGCCCATGCTGTGACTTCTCGCTTAGCATGGCCACTTAACTGCATCATCAGGAGACTAACACGCTGAACTTCACCCACAGGGAACATGTCAAAATGGGCCAGCATCTTTTCTCTGAAATCGTCAAGGGTATTAGGCTCACCTTCATACAATGGAAGCCATGGGCCACCCGGGGTATATGGCATCAGCACCGGCATGATGGGCGCCACTCCTTGCACCGCTGCGCTACCGGACTCTCTATCGACACTCTGTCTTTCAGCTGCATTAGCGTTGCCGGGTGCTGCGGCGTCTCTGTGCTGCGACATACTGTGCCCCCTTAGTTAATTCGGACCCTTCCGGTCCTCCGCTTCCGTCGGGATAGTGTAGATTCGTTCCGCTGTGCAGCAGGATCGATTTTCCCCTTGCTCTGACGTCAGAGCGATCAGCTTGGTGCCGCCCACAATGACACGCCCCCTGCTGCTCTCACCCACCGCGCTCTGTAATGGCGGATTCTGAAGTTTTTCAGTTAGACTGGGGCTCAGGTGATGGCGTAGCTCAATTAACAGTCTCGTGCCTAACGGTTATGAAGTGATTACCTCAGGGGATGGCGGCCATCTTTACTCCATTATAACCAATGGGGAAAAGTCACTTTCAATAGTTTTCAATGGGGAATGGATTTTTCTTTAATAAAGTCAATTTTCAAGATTTTTCATCCCAGTTTTCACAGTTTTGGGCTCCAATCACGGCACACAATACCCGGTATACGGGCTGGCTAGATCCTGTTCGTGACGCCAATTGTGACGCCCAGGAGACCGGGATACCCAGCACCGGACCAATGGAGTCTGTCTCTTGAGGGGGATGTCACGGGTGGCTTGACCCGGTGCTGTGGCCTCAGGCAATGCACAGTGTAAGGGGTATCATGAGGGGACAGGCACTTACTTGATCAGCAGCAGGTTCTCCCAGCGGTGACGATCCCGATCCTGGATAGATGGCTATTGTCCAAATGAAAGACTGAGGCACTGAAACGTTTGACCAGTTTACTTTAACATAAAAGGATTTACAACCAGTCCTGTCACCGGAGTCTGTATGGGAACTCTGAGTTACTTTGACCCTGCCGGGGTCTTCGCCTCTTATTGTGCGCAATTTCTGTGTGGCCCTGCTGCTGTATGTGAACTGGCTGCCGGCCCAATCTGTCCCCTCCGGGTCCTGGTTCGACGGGCAACCCGAGTCCTTTTATCGGTTTACCCCCTCTGGGAGTACCGCTGGACTCTGTGTCTGTTGCTGCGTCCGGCCCTAGTGAAGCTGATATCACCTCACGTTTTTCCGGTTGCTGTATTATATATAATGAATACAGCCACGGATCCGGTATCCGTCTTTGCGCCTGTTCTGGGTAGTGATTAATGCTACCCGGTTCTCACAATGTCCTTTTTCTCTATCCCTCTTCTCCTCAGGCCGGTGATTTAGGCCTGGAAACAGTCACAGGGCTGTTAGAGATTCAACTGTATGACCTCTCACTTTCAGCTCCTTAGCCCAACTGCCATTTCTTCTCTCAGACCAGAATGGATCAAGGGGAGTCTCTGGAGCTCCCCCTTCTGGCCGGAGGTGGTAGTGCAGTCTTGCTATTTTAGTATTTGTACTTACTGTCAGTAACTATTTTTGTGGCAAATACCCCTAGGGGTGCCACATTCCTTTCCTGAAGAGTATCCAGTGTTGATTTATAGATTGTGCTTGCAAAAGCTAATGCCCATGATACGGTATGAGTACCATGCTAGCAATTTGCTGTGCGTACCCTGACGAAAGTAATATGTAATCTATTAGACGTTTAGGGCTGAAGAAAAGCTTGTTACAGAATGCTTTGGTTTTCTTAAGCGATTGCAAGCAATATCATTTGAGTGCAAAGAAATGCAATAAACCTCATATTGTTTTTCACCAAGAACTGTTCCTGTACTAAATAAGTGCCTACTGCTGAGCATGAATACCTGCAATTGGTGGATAATTCTGTCACGGTCTCAAAGAGCACAAAATTATTATTACAATTTAAAGTTGAATGTCCTGGGTAAAGGCAGCTACAGCATTGCAAACTCAGTCTGAAAGCATGGTGGAGCTCGTTAAACAATTGATTGAGGTACAGCAACAGCTACAGCAGCAACAGGAGCAGTATCAGCAGCAGTTACAGAATCACAACAGTTACAGCAGCATCAACAGCAATAAATTCAGCATCAGTTGCAACAGCAGCAGATGGCTGTCCTGACAGGTGTCCTGGCCAGGGAAACATTGCTTTGCTCCAGCTAAAGAGACCGTATTTGTTTGAAGCGAACAGTACAGGAGGTTGAAGAAAAAATGGCTCTAGAGGATGATATCGAAGCTTTCCTGACTATATTTGAGAGGGGAGTCAGACAGGGAAAAACTGCCCCCAGAGTATTGGGTGGAGGTTAGTGATGAGCAAATATATTCGACACTATTCGTTACTCGCACGAATAGTACATGAGAATTTCTCACTGTGATCATTGGTGAAGTCAATGAGCATGAACTACGATGACCTCATCATTTACTTTTTGCCATGGTGCTGAGGTCGCGGCAGTTCAACCCAGCTTGGAACGCAGCCTCACAGATCGGAGGTAACCTCGATGACGTCACCGCTTGTCACTGACGCTGCGCTCGCAGAGCTCATTCATCAGTGGTTCTCAGCATGGACGATTGCATCTTGGCACCATTCAGGTTGAAAACCATTAATCCTTCAGGCATGGATTTCGGTGTGGGACAGAACGACGGACAGGTGAGGGATACTGTTGTTTCAGTGGAATTAGGCGTTAGGTGAGTATAACTGTTATTTTTAAATAAAAATGGAAAAGTGTGTTTTGATTTATTTCTAATAAAGGACTTTATTCTGGCTGTGTCTTTATTTACCATATAACTATAGGATTAGAAATGGATACGTGTCTTATAGATGTCTCTCCATTAGTAATCCATGGGCTTAATGTCACTTGACAATACAAAGGTGACATCAATCCCACAAATACGAACCTCACTTGACACTGCTACAGGGCAAGTGGGAAGAGTCGGGCAAAGTGCCAGAATAGGCTATATATTCTGGGTGGCCGCGGGCTGCTATTTTTAGGCTTGGGGGGTCAATATCCATGGCCCCTTGCCAGCCTGAGAATACCAGTCTCCAGCTGTCTGCTTTAGGAAAGCTGGTTGTCAAAAATGGATTTATTGTGTTAACGATACCACAAAGGTAATTCTGGAAAACTGTGTGTCCTTTACAAACTGCTCTTCCAGAAGAAAAATGTACTCATATTTCTGCATTCCTGGCTGATGCCGTGCTTGGGTGCTGTGACTATCGGATGTGATAACAAGCAGGAGTCCACAGAAGATTTCTGATGAGACACAGATGGCATCTTCACAATTACAGGTTCTTCAGCCAATCTAAATTAGGCCCAAGTTTGTCACAGGGATGGCTAGGGATATCTGGCATGTTCCGGTCATCCAGAACTGGAACCAGGTAATTGTAGGGTACAGCTTTGTTGTACATGGAGGTGTATTTAATATAATGACTGAACAAGGAACAATAGCAGCCAAAATCCCGATGCCGACGGACACCGGAACGAAGGATTCATTGTTCCAGGCATTTTTGAGGAACGCTCGCACTCCTGCCAGCACCATTACACCCATCACCTGCGAAGCACACAGCACAGCAGTCTCCCTGACCCACAAAGAGGACCCGTGCTGTTTTTTAAATTATTTAAATAATTTAAAAAAACGGTATGGGGACCCTTTCATTTTTGATAACCAGCCTTGCTGAAGTTGATAGCTGAGGGTTGCAGCCCCCAGCTGTCAGTTTTGTCTGGCTGGTTGTAGAAAATGCAGGGGAACCTATGCCTGTTTTTTCATTTGTTTGTTTATCTATAGTGCTGGAGGCTAATGAAGAATACTCCCATCAGCCGCTCCTGCTGTCACTGTTATTAGCCGCAGCAAGTGTAGGCTGATGGGTGTAATAGTTCCAAAATCCAATGCCTGCTGTTATTGTTCTCACTTGAATACAACTCTCATCATTCTCCCCTGCTTGTGCTGATCACCGGCAGAGTAGGGGAGAATGATGAAAGTTGTATTCATAACTAGGTGCCGGGGAACTTATTGCATTGCCACTTCCCTGGCGCCTGCTGTGTGGTACTTATGCAGTACATGGGTGGCACATGGTTGCTACACATGTGCCACACGTATAACACAGATGGACACTGACATTTCTGGTATCGATTTGGTTATCTCAAGTGCTGTGGAAAAAATTCTATTGACGCTTGCACTGACATCAGATAGGTGAAGTGACTTCATTGACTGTGAACTCCCAGGACTTTTCTGATGGCACCGGGAGCATGAGAGCTTTCTCACACTCTGTGCCATCAGACAGGGAATAGGAGTTCACAGGGAGACACTGAGCAGTGGCAGCAGACACTGTTCAGTGTCTCTACTGGATAACAGGCTGTATGGCCGCATCATGCAATCATGTATCCTGCCATCTACATGTAGCAGAGCTAGACCTGTTGCGGGGCAAACGGATTATCATCTTCACTGTGGAAAGGTGAGAAAAATTTTTGGTTTTATTTTAACTATTTTGCGGGAGAAAATGACGTCGGTGGAATGAGTAATTTTGTAAGCATGGCTTAATTAAGATGTATTAAAGGAGTCTGTGTCATTCTTTCAATTAAAGGACTTTTTTCTGGGTGTCTGTTTTTGTATATATGACTATGGGGTTAGTAATGGGGGGTGACTTATTGACATTTCTCCATTACCAACCTCTGGGCTTGATGTCACCTGACAATACAAAGGCAACATCAACCCCCCCACTATCATCCCACTTGCCATCTCTACAGGGTAAGTGGGAAGAGCGAGGCTAAGTGCCAGAATTGGCAAACCTTATGGATGCACCATTTCTGGGGTGACTGATAGCTGATGTTTTTAGCTTGAGGTAGTATCCATGGCCCCATACTAGGCTATTAATATCAGCCCGCAGCTGTCTTCCTAGCCTTTGCTGGTTATTAATTATAAGGGGACCCTCCATCATTTTTTAGGGATCTCCCATTTTAATAGCCAGTAAAGGCTCAGTATACATCTGTGAGCTGATATTAATAGCTTGGGAAGCTCCATGGGTATCACTCCCTTCCCAGGCTATAAGCATCTGTCCCAAGCAGTTGGCTTTCCTGCTGCTGGTTAAGAAAATTATGCTGGAGTCCACACAATTTTCAGAAAAATATTCTTTTAATAATTAAATACATGTACAATAAGCTGCACACACTGCACAAATTGTATATGTCACTGACATCTATTTATTTATCTATCTATTCTATATATATACTGTATGTAATCCATCTGTTCTATGCTGTCGACTCCTGCTGTGAGTTTAGAGTTTACAGTACACTGTTGCTGAATTGCCAGCTTTTCTTCTATCGATCTATCTATGAAACATATATAAATATATACAGTGGGGCAAAAAAGTATTTAGTCAGTCAGCAATAGTGCAAGTTCCACCACTTAAAAAGATGAGAGGCGTCTGTAATTTACATCATAGGTAGACCTCAACTATGGGAGACAAACTGAGAAAAAAAATCCAGAAAATCACATTGTCTGTTTTTTTATCATTTTTTTTTGCATATTATGGTGGAAAATAAGTATTTGGTCAGAAACAAACAATCAAGATTTATGGCTCTCACAGACCTGTAACTTCTTCTTTAAGAGTCTCCTCTTTCCTCCACTCATTACCTGTAGTAATGGCACCTGTTTAAACTTGTTATCAGTATAAAAAGACACCTGTGCACATCCTCAAACAGTCTGACTCCAAACTCCACTATGGTGAAGACCAAAGAGCTGTCAAAGGACACCAGAAACAAAATTGTAGCCCTGCACCAGGCTGGGAAGACTGAATCTGCAATAGCCAACCAGCTTGGAGTGAAGAAATCAACAGTGGGAGCAATAATTAGAAAATGGAAGACATACAAGACCACTGATAATCTCCCTCGATCTGGGGCTCCACACAAAATCCCACCCCGTGGGGTCAGAATGATCACAAGAACGGTGAGCAAAAAACCCAGAACCACGCGGGGGGACCTAGTGAATGAACTGTAGAGAGCTGGGACCAATGTAACAAGGCCTACCATAAGTAACACACTACGCCACCATGGACTCAGATCCTGCAGTGCCAGACGTGTCCCACTGCTTAAGCCAGTACATGTCCGGGCCCGTCTGAAGTTTGCTAGAGAGCATTTGGATGATCCAGATGAGTTTTGGGAGAATGTCCTATGGTCTGATGAAACCAAACTGGAACTGTTTGGTAAAAACACAACTTGTCGTGTTTGGAGGAAAAAGAATACTGAGTTGCATCCATCAAACACCATACCTACTGTAAAGCATGGTGGTGGAAACATCATGCTTTGGGGCTGTTTCTCTGCAAAGGGGCCAGGATGACTGATCCGGGTACATGAAAGAATGAATGGGGCCATGTATCGTGAGATTTTGAGTGCAAACCTCCTTCCATCAGCAAGGGCATTGAAGAAGAAACGTGGCTGGGTCTTTCAACATGACAATGATCCAAAGCACACCGCCAGGGCAACGAAGGAGTGGCTTCGTAAGAAGCATTTCAAGGTCCTGGAGTGGCCTAGCCAGTCTCCAGATCTCAACCCTATAGAAAACCTTTGGAGGGAGTTGAAAGTCCGTTTTGCCAAGCGAAAAGCCAAAAACATCACTGCTCTAGAGGAGATCTGCATGGAGGAATGGACCAACATACCAACAACAGTGTGTGGCAACCTTGTGAAGACTTACAGAAAACGTTTGACCTCTGTCATTGCCAACAAAGGATATATTACAAAGTATTGAGATGAAATTTTGTTTCTGACCAAATACTTATTTTCAACCATAATATGCAAATAAAATGTTAAAAAAACAGACAATGTGATTTTCTGGATTTTTTTTTCTCAGTTTGTCTCCCATAGTTGAGGTCTACCTATGATGTAAATTACAGACGCCTCTCATCTTTTTAAGTGGTGGAACTTGCACTATTGCTGACTGAATAAATACTTTTTTGCCCCACTGTATATATATATATATATATATATACATACATCACAGACCAAAAGTTTGGACACACCTTCTCATTTAAAGATTTTTCTGCACTTTCATGACTATGAAAATTGCACATTCAGACTAAAGGCATAAAAGCTATGAATTAGGTGCACAAAAAAAAGTCCAAGAATGAATGGCACTAGGCGATAATCTTTTTGTGTAGGCACTATAGATACGGAAGGATTCTTATTAAGACTCTTTATAGCGCTTGTGCTAGCAACATGATGCAGGTGGTGCTCAACATATAGCTAAAAGCAGAGAGATCAAACAATGCTGAAAAAAGTAGACGTGGCACTCACCTAGAATATGCTGTATTCAGTGTCCTTTATTGATCTTCATACATAGATGGACATTTAGAGGAGAGGGGGCACTCCCCACACCCCCTCTTTTTTGCCTGCCGCCTCTCCACTAAATGTCCATCTATGTATGAAGATCAATAAAGGACACTGAATACAGCATATTCTAGGTGAGTGCTAAAGCTATGAATTAACACATGTGGAATTATATACCTAGCAAAAAAGTGTGAAACAACTGAAATTATGTCTTATATTCTAGGTTCTTCAAAGTGGCCACCTTTTGCTTTGATGACTGCTTTGCACACTCTTGGCATTCTCTTGATGAGCTTCAAGAGGTAGTCACCAGGAATGGTCTTCCAACAATCTTGAAGGAGTTGCCAGAGATGCTTAGCATTTGTTGCCCCTTTTGCCTTCACTCTGCAGTCCAGCTTTCTCCAAACCATCTCGATTGGGTTCAGGTCTGGTGACTGTGGAGACCAGGTCATCTGGAGTAGCACTCCATCACTCTACATCTTGGTCAAATAGCCCTTACACAGCCTGGAGGTGTGTTTGGGGTCATTGTCCTGTTGAAAAATAAATGATGGTCCAACTAAACGCAAACCAGATGGAATAGCATGCCGCTGCAGGATGCTGTGGTAGCCATGCTGGTTAAGTATGCCTTCAATTTTGAATAAATCCCCAACTGTGTCACTAGCAAAGCACCCGCACACATCACACCTCCTCCATGCTTTATGGTGGGAACCAGGCATGTAGAGTCCATCTGTTCACCTTTTATGAGTCGCACAAAGACACAGTGGTTGGAACCAAAGATCTCAAATTTGGACTCATCAGACCAAAGCACAAATTTCCACTGGTCTAATGTCCATTCCTTGTGTTCTTTAGCCCCAACAAGTCTCTTCTGCTTGTTGCCTGTCCTTAGCAGTGGTTTTCTAGCAGCTATTTTACCATGAAGGCCTGCTGCACAATGTCTCCTCTTAACAGTTGTTGTAGAGATGTGTCTGCTGCTAGAACTCTGTGTGGCATTGACCTGGTCTCTAATCTGTGCTGCTGTTAACCTGCGATTTCTGAGGCTGGGGACTTGGACAAACTGATCCTCAGAAGCAGAGGTGACTCTTGGTCTTCCTTTTCTGGGGCGATCCTCATGTGAAACAGTTTCTTTGTAGCGCTTGAGGGATCTGCAACTGCACTTGGGGACACTTTCAAAGTTTTCCCAATTTTTCGGACTGACTGACCTTAATTTCTTAAAGTAATGATGGCCACTCATTTTTCTTTACTTAGCTGCTTTTTTCTTGCCATAATACAAATTCTAACAGTCTATTCAGTAGGACTATCAGCTGTGTATCCACCAGACTTCTGCACAACACAACTGATGGTCCCAACCCCATTTAAAAGGCAAGAAATTCCACTTATTAAACCTGACAGGGCACACCTGTGAATTGAAAACCATTCCCGGTGACTACCTCTTGAAGCTCATCAAGAGAATGCCAAGAGTGTGCAAAGCAGTCATCAAACAAAAGGTGGCTACTTTGAAGAACCTAGAATATAAGACATAATTTCAGTTGTTTCACACTTTTTTGTTAAGTATATAATTCCACATGTGTTAATTCATAGTTTTGATGCCTTCAGTGTGAATGTACAATTTACATAGTCATGAAAATACAGAAAAATCTTTAAATGAGAAGGTGTGTCCAAACTTTTGGTCTGTACTGTATATATACTGTATCTGTGTGTGATAAACTGACATTTACATATCTATTATATGTGTACATACTGTATGTAATCTGTCTATGTCATCCTGTCGACTCCTGCTGTGATTTCACTGTACGTGGCTGATGAAATGCCGGCTTTTCATCTATTGAGCAATAGGCATGCAGTCATCTTCTCCATACTGTTCCCATTTAGTTTTAGCACTTTCACATCCATTTCAGCTTTTTTCTCATGCCCCAGATCTGTTTGCTGGGTCCGGCAGAAACATATTCAGCTTTCCCATTGCCTTGCATTGGATCCATGATTCTGTACGAATACACATATATTTGAAAGTATTTGGGCTTATTTGCCTAAATCCAAATATTTCACTATTTGCTCATCAATTGTGGAGGTACTAGCTCTGTACCTTACTGAAGGACCACAGAAAGCATATTATGACCTTGCCCTGCAGGGTTCCAAAAAAAAGGAATATAAAGGTGGAGATTGTAGCCCGTTTTGGTGTAACCCTGGCAGTCCAGGTGTACCTCTGGCCTTATCAAAGGGAATTGTTCCCCGATCCCAGATGTTGGACCTGTTACAACTGGTTCATAACCCGAGGCCTGATCTCTGGCATAGATGGTGAAAGAATGGTAGTGAGCTTATTTAACCACTCATTAACTAGGTTCAAGCAAAGCTGTGTTGCCCATGGAGACCTCCAGAATGCAGATGACCTTGTGAGCCTGATTAAAAGATACAGTGGGGCAAAAAAGTATTTAGTCAGTCAGCAATAGTGCAAGTTCCACCACTTAAAAAGATGAGAGGCGTCTGTAATTTACATCATAGGTAGACCTCACCTATGGGAGACAAACTGAGAAAAAAAATCCAGAAAATCACATTGTCTGTTTTTTTTAACATTTTATTTGGTCAGAAACAAAATTTAATCTCAATACTTTGTAATATATCCTTTGTTGGCAATAACAGAGGTCAAACGTTTTCTGTAAGTCTTCACAAGGTTGCCACACACTGTTGTTGGTATGTTGGTCCATTCCTCCATGCAGATCTCATCTAGAGCAGTGATGTTTTTGGCTTTTCGCTTGGCAACACGGACTTTCAACTCCCTCCAAAGGTTTTCTATAGGGTTGAGATCTGGAGACTGGCTAGGCCACTCCAGGACCTTGAAATGCTTCTTACGAAGCCACTCCTTCGTTGCCCTGGCGGTGTGCTTTGGATCATTGTCATGTTGAAAGACCCAGCCACGTTTCATCTTCAATGCCCTTGCTGATGGAAGGAGGTTTGCACTCAAAATCTCACGATACATGGCCCCATTCATTCTTTCATGAACCCGGATCAGTCGTCCTGGCCCCTTTGCAGAGAAACAGCCCCAAAGCATGATGTTTCCACCACCATGCTTTACAGTAGGTATGGTGTTTGATGGATGCAACTCAGTATTCTTTTTCCTCAAAACACGACAAGTTGTGTTTCTACCAAACAGTTCCAGTTTGGTTTCATCAGACCATAGGACATTCTCCCAAAACTCCTCTGGATCATCCAAATGCTCTCTAGCAAACTTCAGACGGGCCCAGACATGTACTGGCTTAAGCAGTGGGACACGTCTGGCACTGCAGGATCTGAGTCCATGGTGGCGTAGTGTGTTACTTATGGTAGGCCTTGTTACATTGGTCCCAGCTCTCTGCAGTTCATTCACTAGGTCCCCCCGCGTGGTTCTGGGATTTTTGCTCACCGTTCTTGTGATCATTCTGACCCCACGGGGTGGGATTTTGCGTGGAGCCCCAGATCGAGGGAGATTATCAGTGGTCTTGTATGTCTTCCATTTTCTAATTATTGCTCACACTGTTGATTTCTTCACTCCAAGCTGGTTGGCTATTGCAGATTCAGTCTTCCCAGCCTGGTGCAGGGCTACAATTTTGTTTCTGGTGTCCTTTGACAGCTCTTTGGTCTTCACCATACTGGAGTTTGGAGTCAGACTGTTTGAGGGTGTGCACAGGTGTCTTTTTATACTGATAACAAGTTTAAACAGGTGCCATTACTACAGGTAATGAGTGGAGGAAAGAGGAGACTCTTAAAGAAGAAGTTACAGGTCTGTGAGAGCCAGAAATCTTGATTGTTTGTTTCTGACCAAATACTTATTTTCCACCATAAT
Source organism: Ranitomeya imitator (assembly GCF_032444005.1). Taxonomy (NCBI): domain Eukaryota; kingdom Metazoa; phylum Chordata; class Amphibia; order Anura; family Dendrobatidae; genus Ranitomeya; species Ranitomeya imitator. Next base: position 629,337,930 of record NC_091284.1, read on the forward strand.
ATGCAAATAAATTGTTAATAAAACAGACAATGTGATTTTCTGGATTTTTTTTTCTCAGTTTGTCTCCCCTAGTTGAGGTCTACCTATGATGTAAATTACAGACGCCTCTCATCTTTTTAAGTGGTGGAACTTGCACTATTGCTGAATGACTAAATACTTTTTGCCCCACTGTACCTGGATGTGGAGATCACCTTGAGCAGTAAAGGGAGCCTCTGGTTACCTTCCTGGGATACCCAAAAGGAGAGACCCAAGATCATGTCTGAGGAGTGCTCAAATACACCAAAGGGGTCAGATCCGGGTTCAAGTGGTACATCTCAAACTGTTCTTCAACTATATCAATAGTAAAAGAATAAAAACTGAAAATGTAGGCCCTTTAAAAAATAGTGAGGAAAGAATGGTTGTAGATGACGAGGAAAAAGCTAACATATTAAACACCTTCTTCTCCACGGTATTCACGGTGGAAAATGAAATGCTAGGTGAAATCCCAAGAAACAATGAAAACCCTATATTAAGGGTCACCAATCTAACCCAAGAAGAGGTGCGAAACCGGCTAAATAAGATCAAAATAGATAAATCTCCGGGTCCGGATGGCATACACCCACGAGTACTAAGAGAACTAAGTAATGTAATAGATAAACCATTATTTCTTATTTTTAGGGACTCTATAGCGACAGGGTCTGTTCCGCAGGATTGGCGCATAGCAAATGTGGTGCCAATATTCAAAAAGGGCTCTAAAAGTGAACCTGGAAATTATAGGCCAGTAAATCTAACCTCTATTGTTGGTAAAATATTTGAAGGGTTTCTGAGGGATGTTATTCTGGATTATCTCAATGAGAATAACTGTTTAACTCGATATCAGCATGGGTTTATGAGAAATCGCTCCTGTCAAACCAATCTAATCAGTTTTTATGAAGAGGTAAGCTATAGGCTGGACCACGGTGAGTCATTGGACGTGGTATACCTCGATTTTTCCAAAGCGTTTGATACCGTGCCGCACAAGAGGTTGGTACACAAAATGAGAATGCTTGGTCTGGGGGAAAATGTGTGTAAATGGGTTAGTAACTGGCTTAGTGATAGAAAGCAGAGGGTGGTTATAAATGGTATAGTCTCTAACTGGGTCGCTGTGACCAGTGGGGTACCGCAGGGGTCAGTATTGGGACCTGTTCTCTTCAACATATTCATTAATGATCTGGTAGAAGGTTTACACAGTAAAATATCGATATTTGCAGATGATACAAAACTATGTAAAGCAGTTAATACAAGAGAAGATAGTATTCTGCTACAGATGGATCTGGATAAGTTGGAAACTTGGGCTGAAAGGTGGCAGATGAGGTTTAACAATGATAAATGTAAGGTTATACACATGGGAAGAAGGAATCAATATCACCATTACACACTGAACGGGAAACCACTGGGTAAATCTGACAGGGAGAAGGACTTGGGGATCCTAGTTAATGATAAACTTACCTGGAGCAGCCAGTGCCAGGCAGCAGCTGCCAAGGCAAACAGGATCATGGGGTGCATTAAAAGAGGTCTGGATACACATGATGAGAGCATTATACTGCCTCTGTACAAATCCCTAGTTAGACCGCACATGGAGTACTGTGTCCAGTTTTGGGCACCGGTGCTCAGGAAGGATATAATGGAACTAGAGAGAGTACAAAGGAGGGCAACAAAATTAATAAAGGGGATGGGAGAACTACAATACCCAGATAGATTAGCGAAATTAGGATTATTTAGTCTAGAAAAAAGACGACTGAGGGGCGATCTAATAACCATGTATAAGTATATAAGGGGACAATACAAATATCTCGCTGAGGATCTGTTTATACCAAGGAAGGTGACGGGCACAAGGGGGCATTCTTTGCGTCTGGAGGAGAGAAGGTTTTTCCACAAACATAGAAGAGGATTCTTTACTGTTAGGGCAGTGAGAATCTGGAATTGCTTGCCTGAGGAGGTGGTGATGGCGAACTCAGTCGAGGGGTTCAAGAGAGGCCTGGATGTCTTCCTGGAGCAGAACAATATTGTATCATACAATTAGGTTCTGCAGAAGGACGTAGATCTGGGGATTTATTATGATGGAATATAGGCTGAACTGGACGGACAAATGTCTTTTTTCAGCCTTACTAACTATGTTACTATGTTACTATGTATCTCATACTATTGACCATTCTAAGTGTAGTGCCCAAAGAAATGTATCAGCACATTGTCCCCTGGTATCAGAATTCATGGACTTCTTCTTAGACCAATGCTTCTGATATTTTGCATATCCCATGTGCAGTAACATACAGCACCTTGTTGAGAAACCTCAGCTATGCCAGGTAACCGTGAACAATGTTTCTGTGACTGGACAGAGGGAGTTTGGTGACCCTAGAAAGGGCAACACTTCTGGATGTGCTAGCTAATAAACTGTCACAATAGGAGTGGTCATAGCTAGAGATTAGCAAACATTTCAATTTTTGGATTGACTCACGATCGCCAAATTTACAATATTCGCCGATTTTAATTGTGTTGACTTAATTGCCGAATGTAGCCGAACATACACAGCACAAAAGCCAGTGTTTCTCACGCTGTGTGACAGCGTGGGAAACACTAGCGTAGCGCTTCTGATCAGCAGTGAAATCATCATTGCCGGTCAGAAAGCCACAGATCTCATGCTGTCAAAAGACAGGGTGAGTGCTGAGCCGTGATCGGAGGTATAAAGTTTACCTCCAGTCTCTGGTATCAAGCTGTCAGTGGCTGTATGTGGATGGTGGTAAGTTCTGCAGTATATCAGTATTGTGGCATGATGGAAGCACTAAACAACAGGCAGATGAAACAAATATGCAGATGAACATTATATATATATATATATATATATATATATATATATATATATGTACCGCAATGTCCCTAATACATAACGCCAGAAGAATGATTTCCATAATATCTATAGCAAGGCCTAAAACTGTAGGAGTCCAAACTATAGTTGATTATTCACAATAATAAAGAAACCTTGAGTTGAATGGGTCAAAGGAACAAAAATAATAAATGCAAAATACCAAATGAAACACTTGGTAGAAGTACTCTTTTCATATATAACCTGTTGCTCTACCAAACAACTAGAGTGCTATGTACATCCAATATATGTATTTGTGTTACAGCCAGTCTAACATATGGCAGATGTCTTAAAACCACATATGTACTGTCCCGGACAATTGCTATTGAAAGTAAAGGCCCTGCATCTACTATCTGGGTAAATACCTCTATATATGCCTAAACCCTTGTGTACGATTTAGTGCGCTAATCCCACAGACCACTTGGGTCTTTATACCTTTCTAAAAGATAGCTCTAGCACCTGGGTTATTAACACTATCATTACGACATATATATCAATACCTTATCATGTTCTCCTATTGTCTTTGAACAGAGGAAAACTGGGCCACTTCTACTTTTTGAATGTAATAAAATACCATATTATTACATGACGCTATGCGAACAACCATTAAGGGTACGTGAATCTGTCTTTCCCTCCTGTAGTATCTCTTTCTATATGTATGCACAACCTTCAGGAAGCCCATACTTTAGTTTAATGTCCTTGTGTCCAACATAGGTCGCAGGATTGTGACAACCTCTACCTGCTTATTTATCTGTTCATGGATAACTGACATTTGTTCCATTTTTTCCATGATTTTGTAGATAGCTCTATATATATTCTGTATATACTGTATTGTACATTTGAGCACTGTATATATTATATGTTCATACACTGTTTTTTTTCTATCTCTGTTACAGCACCATTTTGTGATCAAGGCCACCGCGTGGCCGAAACGTTAAAAAATTGTTGCCTTATTGTTTCGTCTTCATCTTTGCATCTAATATATAATTGCCTAGAATACTACTTCCTGCATTTTGTGCCAACTTCCGTGGCTTTGTCCGGAGCTAATGTCCGGAGCTAATGTCCGGAGCTAATGTCCGGAGATTAATTGCCTAGAATACTACTTCCTGCAATTTCTGCCAACTTCCGTGGCTTTGTCCGGAGCTAATGTCCGGAGCTAATGTGCGGGGATAATGTCCGGAGCTAATGTCCGGAGCTAATGTCCGGAGCTAATGTCCGGAGATAAGTGAGGTCAACAGTGTCCAGTGTCTGATTGGTTGCCGCCTGCTGCGAGCGACCAATCAGAAACGTGCCATACTGTGACACACTCCGCCCGCCATTTTGGTGTGATTTTTGAATTTTTACCTCACAGCAAGTTTCTACTGCGTGGAGGCGGGCCCAGTGACGTTGCTCTTCAAGCTCCTGCCGAATTTCGTCAAAAAAATGATAATACCATTTACCAAAACTATATATATTTAGTTGTGAAGTGGTTCAGTGACATTTTCACACCAATTTTGAACTTTTGTTTGGTGTTTTCTCCATATACTGCCTATTATTTTTGTTCTTTCTTACTATTATTTATTAATTGTATTATTCTTACATTTGAATAAATAAAGTATATATGGATTCTAGACTCCCGATTCTTTAGAATCGGGCTGCCATCTAGTCTTTAATAAAAATACTCACTTTAGCAAAATTGACTTGAACTGGATGAGTGCAGTGATTTGATTTTCTTCAAGTACCTTGGGGCCTTCGGATTCCGTTCACTTGCACCGTCAAACTCCACTTACAGTCGAGTGCTAGCTCTTTGCTCATTCCACTATATAGTTTTCTGGAGTTGTTAGCACCGACCGGACTCATGTCAGCTGAGACCTACGTTTAGCACAAAATATAAGAAAGGGTCCCCTCAAGCTGTATTGGATAAAAAGAGAGGGGTGCAGTGCCTAGTCCAATAATGTATATGGCAAAGAAAAGAAAAAAAGATTGGACTACAAACAGGCCAGCACAACCACAAGGAATAGAAAAATGTATTTTTCTATTCCTTGTGGTTGTGCTGGCCTGTTTGTAGTCCAATCTTTTTTTCTTTTCTTTGCCTGGGACCTACGTTTATGACAATGCCACCGGTTCCACTATCTTGTCTAAGATAAGGACCAAAATAGACTTTCTACGCATCCCCAGCAAGGACATTAAGACAACGGACTGGGAGAAAGAAAGAAAGAGACTAATTTCATTTGATCTACACTGTGCCACATTGGGTGAATACCACCGACCGGGAAAAATACCTCGCGGTTTACGCTGCAACCTGAGACCCACCCTTTTTGCCAACAACAAGAAATATTGTACCACGTTCCAAAAAATCCTGAATAAGTGTTCTTTCGACATTATCCTGTTAACCATTGAGTACCTGCAGGAGGCTATAAAGACTACCGAGGAAAAAATCACATCCATCGAGACCCAACTGACTACAACTCTGAGTAGTGCTGAATTCTCCACCCTGAAGGGTAAAGTTGACTCCATACTATCTACCCATCAGAAAACTTTGGAAGAGAGAAAGAGAACAAAGTTCCAGAGGGATACTGAAGATTATCTCACAAATAAAGTATACAAATGGGAGGACCCATTTCCCCGCCAATCACGTCAGCGGTATCGCCGGATACAAAGAGGGAATTACCGCTCAGGGGGCTCCTCACCAGCAGAGGGTTCCTCAGCAGGATCCGGCAGCGAGATTGCATCACCAGGCCCTCGTTTTTTAGGACCAAACGGACGCCTACCAGGAGGTCAAGGAGGAAGAGCACCAGACCGTCACATGACCTTGAGGTCTCAGGTAGGAGTCTAATCTCGGTAGTCAACATATCTGAATATTCTCTGTCTCCCCTTGAGTTGAAAGTACTTAACATGGGTTTATTTTTTGTCCTACACCAAAGTGGGACGCATTTCAGTTAGAGAAAGACCTTCAATGCTTCTACAGGAGCATTAGGTTGAAGGTACACTTTGATGCCAACACCACTGACAGGGGCAACACCTTAGGCACAATATCTGATCATGCTACACCTAAAATCACTATTGATTCCCTGGGACTCAGGAACCTGAGTACATTTATGCCACCTAAATCCCACCATGCGGTGCAAACGTTCATTAGTCTACTGGATAGGGATATCAAGAACACCATCCATGATCAACGCCTGGGTCTTCTCCCTGTCCAACATAATCTTAGCACCCCTGAGAAACAGACTTTGGATTCACTGAGCAGGAACAAAAATATTATCATAAAGTCAGCGGACAAGGTTGGGGCTACGGTTGTTATGAATAGGAGCCAGTACATTGCGGAAGTTAGACGTCAACTCTCTGATCACATTACCTACAGAAAACTACATACTGACCCCACTTACAGTATACGCCAGAAAATCAACACGGTACTAGACAAACACGTACAGCTCAAAACAATCGATACTAAAACCAGAACATACCTCATGAACCACCATCCGGTTACTCCAGTACTTTACATCCTGCCTAAAATTCACAAAGACCTCCATAACCCTCCCGGCCGCCCGATAGTGGCATCCACTAACTCAATATTAAACCCATTGTCCATCTTTCTTGAGAAAATCCTCACCCCTTATGCTCGCTCTACAAAGTCCTACATTTTAGACACAGGAGATTTCTTAAACAAAATCCACAACATCAAAAACATCCCACCTGATAGTACCTTATGTACCCTGGATGTAAACAGTCTTTATACTTCAATCAAACACGACAGGGGCATTGAAGCAGTAACACTGACCCTCCGTGAGGTCAATGTTGATACTGATTCACAAAATTTATGTATTGATCTGCTTAACCTAGTTCTAAGAGAAAACTTCTTCATGTTTGAAGATGACTTCTTTTTACAAATCTGTGGCATGGCCATGGGGTCCAATGTGGCCCCAGCGTACGCAAACTTATACATGGACCACTTTGAACGCACACATGTATAACCAAATCCTATCTCTGTGTGCTGGCAAACAGTGCCTAGTCCTGGCTTTGGACATGGAGGTAAATAGGAATGCCAGGTTAAAGGCTAGCACTAGAGGTCCTGATTATGTGCACCTAGTTAGCTATGTTTAGATTAGGTTGTGAAAACACAGCACTCATACAATAATAGGATGGGAGGTGCTCAAGTAAGGCATCCAGCCCAAGATTGTCCAAAATTAGAAAAGACCTTGGCACTCAAGTGGTATTGTGGCTTGAAAAAACAAATTATTTATTGTGCAACATGATTGAACATTTTCAGTCCACATACGGATCTTCATAAGAACATATTTACTGGTATAGTCGTTAATATCAGTGTCCTGCTGTTTGCAGATCCAATGGTTTTAGCTTGCCTGGATGCTTAGAAATGTCCTGTGTGCAGCAGGGCAGAGCGGTATACGACCGGAGTTGCTGGAGAAGAGCGTTATGTTTAGAGTCAGGTCCTGTGTGTTTTTAATAAGCCAGCTGGGGTGAGCAGAACAGTCTGTGTGTTGGAGATGGTGTGTGACAAGCAAATGTGAGCTGTCTGGGAGCTGAACAATTCTCTGTGGTAGTGGAGCTGAAGAGAAGCCCGTGTTGATTTACAGACTGTGCTAGGGACAATCTAATGTAATGCTGTGGTGTGAGTACAACCATGCTACTGTTCTTACCCTAGCAAAAGGACTGTGTGGCATATTGTACATTCTTATACATTTTGGACTGAAGATCTGAAGATTGATTTCTATATGCTTGAGAAAGCATTTTCATTTGCAGAGTGGAAAAATGCAATAAACCTTACCTTGCTTTGCACCAAGACCTGTGCCTGTATGTTAAAATTATTTTTTAACCCCTTCCCTCTATTATGTCAGTGATCTAGAGAGACATCAGTGCACAATAAGCATGACAATTTCCCATCTGATTTCACGACTAACTGGCTAATTCGAATTTCATCAGATTTGTATATTAGGCATAACTCATGTTATACATGAATTCTGTAAGTGGACTATAAACTTGCTCTCAATGAGAATAAATAAAAAGTTATCTACTAAAAACAGGCAAGCTAAAAATTTTACTCGGTTATTTCTAAACTGTACTGGAACTAAAAAATGGCAAATAATTTTTTGACAATTTCTAAAAAACTTAACGATACATATTAAACAGTGTCTTTATTTTACTTGAATTTCATCTTATGTTACTGAAATTTTAATGCATTCATTGATAAAAAGTATTTCTTTTGCAATATTATTCTGTTTTTTTTATAGATGATGCCTTGATTATCTGGATTGCACATTAGCTGTGGTCTCTCACTTGAGCCATGGCCTTAAATTTAACCAAAGGGAAATCTGTGTTCCCCATGTGTTTGCCTGGGACTCCTCTTAGTACTTTCCTTTACGTACAAACTTTAATTAAAACAAAAGCAAAAAAAAAAAGTCTACATTTAAACTGTCTAGGTATACTCTAGCATTTACAGTACATTTATCTCTAATTTAGTGGAAACAAATTTTAATTAAAATTGAAGTGAATCTGAATTAATTTGCCTGGAGGGCTTTAGCACATGTTAATACTGTAATAAAGTGAATCTGATAGGTTTTGAATAGCAGTCATCCACATAATATCATGGCATTGAGGAATAGTTCAAATGTCAAAATTTGCATCATATTTTCAATGTAATGTGAACATAAATGACTATCGTATGCTAATGAGGAAATGTATTTTGCCTGTAGCAAATAGAAAAAAATAATAGTGCATAGCAGATGTGCATATGTGCATGCTGATGCCCTACCATGATCCAAGAACAATGTGATGTAATTGTTAAACATTACCAATTATGTGTTGGCTTTGTTGGCTCACAAAAGGTGAGGTGCATGGATCATGTTTCTTCTAACGATCAGATGTATATTACAAGAATTTCAATACTTTGATATGCTAAAATGCTTCTATGGTATTAAGTCATGAGATATGGAAAAACTTTTTTTTACTATATCTTCATTTTTCAAGTTCAGTTTTTCTCTCCATGTTGTTATTATTCTGAGTATAACAGCCAAGACATTACAGTACCGTGTTAGTGACAGATGATGTGACAATGTCCTCTGCCTTAAAGAGCATCTGTCACCAACATACTCGCTCCCTGTGTTTTTGCGCAAATCTGAGTTAAATTATATAATATATATATTTAGCTCTATCTCTGTCCGGCTTTTAGACATTTAAAAAAAAATACATCTACTTGACAAGGTCTTACGGTGAGGATGAACACTTAGATCTCGAATTTAAGAAAGTCCCATTCCCCATAGTTTTACATTTTTAAAGGAACTTTTACTATAAAAGATGATAAAACACAACAAAAAGGTCTAAACGTTGTGACAAATGTACAAATGTACAAACAAAAAGAGCAATAATTAAAAGACAAAATATAAAAACATTCATAAATCACATATAAAAAACTAATGTGTTACTACTAATATTATGTTACATATATGCTGTGCTAAGAAAATAAACAATAGAAATGCCAAATATTAAAACAAGAAAAAATCAGGGGCAAGTGATTCATCCTGGCAATGGACACAAGAGAAAATTAGCAAGAAATGGGAAATCTCAGTTGATGGCTTTTAATCCATATAGTTTTAATAAATTGTTAAAACATGCCTCAAGTCATATAGTTTAATTCTTACATACTGTACATCCAACTTTATTCACCTTATGAATACATAGACTGCATGTATCATAGCTCAGCTATGAGACTATGTGTATGCTTAAAGGTACCTTCACACATAACGATTTTGTTAACGATATCGTTGCTTTTTGTGATGTAGCAACGATATCGTTAACGAAATCGTTATGCGTGACAGCGACCAATGATCAGGCCCCTGCTGGGAGATCGTTGGTCGCTGGGAATGATCAGGACCTTTTTTTTGGTCGCTGATCACCCGCTGTCATCGCTGGATCGGCGTGTGTGACGCCGATCCAGCGATGTGTTCACTGGTAACTAGGGTAAATATTGGGTTACTAAGCGCAGGGCCGCGCTTAGTAACCAGATGTTTACCCTGGTTACCATTGTAAAAGTTTAAAAAAAACAAACAGTACATACTCACATTCCGGTGTCTGTCACGTCCCCCGGCGTCAGCTTCCCGCACTGACTGTGTCAGCGCCAGCCGGCCGTAAAGCAGAGCACAGCGGTGACATCACCGCTGTGCTCTGCTTTACGGCCGGCCGGCGCTGACACAGTGCATTGTTGTCTATATCGCTGCAGCGTCGCTAAATGTGATGGTACCTTTACTGTGAAAATATCTCTCTTTTTCTCTTTATGCTCTTCTCTCTCCTTTTTCCCTCCTCTCCCCCTCAGCCCCACTCATTTTTGGGGACATGTTGGTGAATCCGGTGAATTTGAATTTGAAAAATGTCATTTCTACTAGTCATGTCTATTTATTTGGCCCCTGGTGGGCTTTTAAATTATGCTTTCTCTGAAATGGTGGAGCTCTTAAGAGTTTCAGGGAAAACACTTAAATCATTTCTATAATGCTGCATTCACACATCCATATCCATTGGTCTCCTTACCGGAACTTAAAAGCCTCCTCATGCAGTATATACCTATTGAGGTTGTAGAAAATCTGTGCATAATGTTATATACTTGGACCATGACTCATAGATGTATGAATGAGGCACTCTGCTGTTTCCATAATGAGAGTTGAATTGAAGTAGATCACATGATTACCACTGTTCTATACAAAGTCCTCCTCACTGCTGTGGCAGGAAGGGCAATCAGAACCCCTGCATTAGTAGTCAGCAATGCATACAGTGGGACCACCATAAAAGTAATACTTATAAAAGATGTTTGTAGTATTACTCCTCTATTGTTATCCTTGATTTTGAGTAACTTGTCATATGATAGTAAGGGTATGTTCACACTGATTTCTTGATTTCTGTCACTTTTTGTGATTTTTTAACGCAGTTTTTAATACTATTTTTTATGTATTTTAATTCTGTGGTCAAGTTTGGAGTATTTTTTAGACAATAACGTTTTGAGAATTGTCAGGATGCTTTTATAAAAGAACATCAACAGTACCATTTTCGGAAGAACTTAATGTTACTGAACATGGGGATATTGTTGTTTCATTTTTAATCAGTGTATTCATTGTAAAGATGTTAACAAATTATTGATTCAATTGTCATGTCGTTAGCATTAATTGAAATGACAGCAGTAATGACGCAAGGGTAGAGAAATCAGATTATTCACTTGCTTGACAGCTAATTGTTTGCTTTCAAGGCCCTAGAAATGTTTAAACATTTAGCAGGTGTCGAAATAATCTGCAAAAGTTTACTCTGGGAGAAGGTATGTTAAATATAAACATTAGCAGATTTCAGGATAATGATCTTGACAGTAATTGAACATTTTGCTGTTTGCATTCATTTCCTATTCAGATTGAGTGGCTGTTTCATTATAATACGTAATTTAGTCTCTACAGGCTATTTCATTTGACGATGAAATAGAAGATAGAGATATCTTGCTATGCAGAGACTTAAACGTTCACAAGAATTTCATATTCACATTTAACTTCAGGCTTTATCTGTTTCGATTACATAATTATATAAGAAATATAATGAGTCTAATTTGTCTTTATTAATACTTCATTTAAAAAAAACAACATAAAATTAGTTTTCATACTGTCAGTATTTGTTTTCCACTATGAATATAGAGCAGGGGTGGGCAATTAATTTTCCCGAGGGATCACATGAGAAACCGTGACTGTTGTGGAGGGCCAAACCAATAGGCCAAAATTAATTATACTAAATATTAATATCAATATATTAGAATTATATTAACCCCTTCATGATCCATCCTATTTTGACCTTAATGACCTGGCCGTTTTTTGCAATTCTGACCAGTGTCCCTTTATGAGGTAATACCTCAAGAACGGTTCAACGGATCCTAGCGATTCTGACAAAGTTTTTTTGTGAGATATTGAGCTTCATTTTAGTGATAAATTTAGGTCGATAATTTCTGTGTTTACTTGTTAAGAAAAATGGAAATTTGGCAAAAATTTTGAAAATTTAGCAATTTTCAAATTTTGAATTTTTATTCTGTTTTGTTCTGTTATTATGTGACACAAAATAGTTAATAAATAATATTTCCCATATGTCTACTTTACATCAGCATAACTTTGGAAACAACTTTTTTTGCTAGGAAGTTATAAGGGTTAAAATTTGACCAGCGATTTCTAATTTTTACAACAAAATTTACAAAACCATTTTTTTTAGGGACCACCTCACATTTGAAGTCACTTTGAGGGGTCTATATGACTGAAAATACCCAAAAGTTACCCTATTCTAAAAACTGTACCCTCACGGTGCTCAAAACAACATTCAAGACATTTACTAACCCTTCAGGTGCTTCACAGCAGCAGAAGAAACATGGAAGGAAAAAATTTAACTTTTTAGTCACAAAAATGAACTTTTAGCAACAATTTTTTTATTTTCCCAAAGGTAAAAGGATAAACTGGACCCCAAAATTTGTTGTACAATTTGTCCTGAGTACACCGATACCCCATTCATGGGGGGAATCACTGTTTGGGCACACGGCAAGGCTCGGAAGGGAAGGCGCGCCATTTAACTTTTTGAATGAAAAATTAGCTCCAATCGTTAGCGGCCACCATGTCGCATTTGGAGAGCCCCTGTGTGCCTAAACATTTGAGCTCCCCCACAAGTGACACCATTTTGGAAACTAGACCTCCCAAGGAACTCATCTAGATGTGTGATGAGAACTTTGAACCCCAAAGTGCTTCACAGACGTTTATAACGCAGAGCCATGAAATTAAAAAAATCATTTTTCTTTCCTCAAAAATTATTTTTTAGCCCACAATTTTTTATTTTCACAAGGGTAACAGGAGAAATTGGACTCCAAAAGTTGTTGTCCAGTTTGCCCTGAGTAAGCACAAACCCAATATGTGGGGGTAAACCACTGTTTGGGTGCATGGCAGAGCTCGGAAGGGAAGTAGTGAGTTTTTGAAAAGCAGACTTTGATGGAATGGTCTGCGAGTGTCATCAGGGCTGCCATCAGGGCATTACAGCCGTGACTGGCGTATGGGGCCCAGTGGGCAGAGGGGGCTATATAAGCTTTGTATGACCACACGGCCATGCGCTAGTATACATTTGTAAATGTGTGTGTGTTGCGAGTGAAAGTCGTTCTTTAAAATCCCCTCCCTATTGTATGACTGCTCGCGGAAGGTGGATGATTGCTATTTAGCGCCCGACTTAGCCATCAGCATGTAACACACAATACAGCGTCTAATTGCTGTGACCGCCAGTGCGGCGCCATGTGCTTTCACAGCGCTTTCCTGACTCAAGCCTGGGTGGTAAGTGGCGTCCGCCAGTGCAGCACCGCACGCACTCTCGTGCATCTTTTTTATTATTATTTATTTCACTCTGACACCCCAGTAGCAGAGTCGAGCGCATGTGGTCTATATGAACTCAAATCCTGTGTCTTGGGATTGAGTTCTGAGACTCCATGCTTGCACTCTTGGTGCGGTACTGCGGCCCTGTGACGCAACAGTGTTCACTTCCTTCACACAGGGTGAAGTTAACCCGTGTGTGTATTCACATTGTACCGCCATATAGTGCCGCCATTTACTTAGCAGCAGGTTCTTTCCTGCACGGTGGATCCCGGGTGGCGAACGCACCAATCTTACTTAATAAATATATTCGGTGCGTTCCGCCATCCCTAACACAGGGTCCCTCATAGTACAATGAAGTGTCTCTGATGTTGATGGTGCACAACCAACGTCAGACACACCGTCATAATATGAGGGGCCCTGCGCCAGTACCGCCGCCCATGAGAGAGTGTTCCCCCAGCTCAAACAGTGCTCTATCACTTGCAATACTTACCTCTCCCTGCTTCACCACTGTAGTCTGTGCTGTTAAATCCTTCAATGGCACTGCCAATACAAATTTGTTGAAATGATAGATGATAGTAAAAATATACAGTGGCCCTGGCCTCCATTTAGACCAGTCAATACTTTGCGCCAACTACCACTGTCTGCTACTCAGCAGAGGAGCCCACCCCTGTACCTAGCTATGCCACCTGTTTTTTATGATCAATTTTTTGGCAGACATTTAGGCCACTTCATTATTATGGCCTACTAACTGTGTCAGCCACTCATTACAGTTGTCCTCCACTGAACAAAGTAATGCCGCCTGTGTATTCCTGTTACCAATTTTTAAACTGCATTTAGCCTACTTTTTTATTTTAGGCCTACTAATTCTGTCTGCGCCACTCATTACAGTTGTCCTCCTCCACTGATCAAAGCAATGCCACCTGTGTACTCCTGTTACCAATTTAGAACTGCATTTAGCCTACTTTTTTATTTTGGACCTACTAACGTCTGCACCACTCAATACAGTTGTCCTCCAATTAACAAAGCAATGCCGCCTGTGTACTCCGGTTACCAATTGTGAACTGCATTTAGCCTACTTTTTTATTTTAGACCTACTAAGTCTGTCTGCGCCACTTATTACAGTTGTCCTCCTCCACTGATCAAAGCAATGCCACCTGTGTACTCCTGTTACCAATTTAGAACTGCATTTAGCCTACTTTTTTATTTTGGACCTACTAACGTCTGCGCCACTCAATACAGTTGTCCTCCACTGAACAAAGCAATGCCGCCTGTGTACTCCTGTTACCAATTTTGAACTGCATTTAGCCTACTTACTTATTTGGGGCTAGTAACTGAGTCAGCCACTCCTTACAGTTGTCATCCACTGAACAAAGCAATGCCGCTTGTGTACTCCTGTTACCAATTTTGAACTGCATTTAGCCTACTTTTTTATTTTAGGCCTACTAAGTCTGTCTGCGCCACTCATTACAGTTGTCCTCCTCCACTATAGAAAGCAATGCCGCCTGTGTACTCCTGTTACCAATTTTGAACTGCATTTAGCCTACTTACTTATTTGGGCCTAGTAACTGTGTCAGCCACTCCTTACAGTTGTCCTCCACTGAACAAAGCAATGCCGCTTGTGTACTCCTGTTACCAATTTAGAACTGCATTTAACCTACTTTTTTATTTTAGGCCTACTAAGTCTGTCTGCGCCACTCATTACAGTTGTCCTCCTCCACTGAACAAAGCAATGCCGCCTGTGTACTCCTGTTACCAATTTTGAACTGCATTTAGGCTACTTACTTATTTGGGGCTAGTAGCTGTGTCAGCCACTCCTTACAGTTGTCCTCCACTGAACAAAGCAATGCCGCCTGTGTACTCCTGTTACCACTTTTGAACTGCTTTTAGCCTACTTTTTTATTTTGGGCCTATATCTGTGTTTCTTCCTCATCCTGCCCATTGCCCAGCAACTTCTAGATGAGTCTGCTGGTACATTGACCCAGACCACTACATTCCCCTTGCACTCTACACAGCCTGAATCTGACCCTGCTGAAAGTCAAGTTCCCCTTCCCGTATACTATACCACCTTACATGGGGACAAAGAGGAAGGTGCAGATGAAAGTGTAGGTTCCTTCATCAGGTGGGTGGGGCATACTCGTTGGCACTGACACAGGGCCCCTCATAGTATGCAAAAGTGTCTCTGGCAGTGGGAGGCGCCACCCGCCGTCAAACACACCACCTTACTATGAGGGGCCCGGTGCCAGTGCCAACTAGTGGGCCCACCTGCTTGCTCAGGATCACAGCACTTGTAAAGTTGAAATACTTACCTCTCCCTGCTCCACCGCCGTGATGTATTCCACGTTTCCTGGGCCCACAAAAATCTTGAGCCAGCCCTACCCCCCCACAACTTTAGCCAAATGACCCCCTGTTTTCAATGCCTAACTATTATTACAATGTAATTTAAGATTGACAAGCTTCAGCAATACGAATTGATGTTTTTTGCATTAAAACTGTATGTGTTTTCCTGTCCTCCACTCACTGCCGACTTTGATTCCCCATTGACTTGCATTGAGTTTCGTGTTTCAGTCGGCCACCAACTTTTCGCAATAATCGGCCAATTTCACCTGACCCGACTTTTGACAAAGTCGGGTTTCGCGAAACCCGACTCGATCCTAAAAAAGTAAAAGTCGCTCAACTCTAATCAGGAGTAAAAAAATAATACCATAGGACTATTTAACTTATCAATAGATGATCAGTTTCAATCAATATGATCCTCAGCACCTCAGGGCAGATCCCCTCTTGATATAGTGCAAGCGCACAGTATCAGCTTGAGCCGGATGCTGTGATCGATGTCTCTGCTGAGCAGGTTCCACTGCGGCTAAAGCAGCAATGGGAGACCACAGCGGACATGGTTCAATATTCCCTCTCTGCGGGAACTTGACACCTAACATCCGGCTTTAAAATTCTCCACAACAGTATTATGGAACTGCCTGTTGTGCTCCTTGGTCTTCATGATGCTCTATGTGCTTCAAACAGAACCCTGAGACTATCACAGAGCAGGTGCATTTATACAGAGATTTGATTACACACAGGTGGATTATATTTATCATCATTAGGCATTTAGGACAATATTGGATCATTCAGATATCCAAAATGAACTTCTGGAGTGAGTTTGCTGCACTGAAAGTGTAGGGGCCGAATAATATTGCACGCCCCACTTTTCAGTTTTGGAATTTCCACAAAAATTTAAAATAACCAATACATTTCATTCAACTTCACAATTGTGTTCCACTTGTTGATTCTTCACCAAAAATTTACATTTGGTATCTTTATGTTTGAAGCATGATATGTTGCAAAAGGTTGAAAAGTTCCAGGGAGCCGAATACTTTCGCAAGGCACTGTTATGTGTATTAAGTAGGACTTTAAAGATCATTACCATCTACAGTATATGTATTGATAATAAATTTATGAGGACTATATAGTTCTTTGTTTTCTTAGTTCCTGAGATCATAACACAAACTATTATAATTTGTTTAATTGGGTACTGACCCTTTATTGGGGTTTCACATTTTTTTCAAATTTGGAAATTATATTGGCACACTATTCTTACACCATTCACTTCACATTAATATTACATTCACCAAACATCACATTTTGCTCTTTATGTAATAATATGTATATAAATAGGACACTATTTTCAAAATTGGGTGGACCATTTATATGGATACACCTAAATAAAATGGGAATGGTTGGTGATAGCAACTTCCTGTTTGTGGCACATTAGTATATGGGAGGGGAAAAACTTTCAAAAAGATGGGTGGTGACCATGGCGCCCATTTTGAAGTTGGCCATTTTGCATCCGACTTAATTTTTTCCAATGGGAAATCATATGACATATCAAACTTATTGAAAATTTCACATGAAAAACAATGGTATGCTTGGTTTAATCTTTCATGAGTTATTTACAAGTTTATGACCACTTAGAAAATGTGTTCAAAGTGCTGCCCATTGTGTTTGATTGTCAATGCAACCCTCTTCTCCCACTTTTGACACACTGATAGCAACACCGTAGAACAAATGCTAGCACATGCTTCCAGTATCCACTGTTTCAGCTGCTGCACATCTCGTACCTTCACAGCATAGACAATTGCCTTCAGATGACCCCAAAGATAAAAGTCTAAGGGGGTCAGACCGGGAGACCTTGGTGTCCATCACCTTCATCATTACATTTTTATACACTTTCACTTTCAATGAAGTAGTATTTAACCCCTTTTGTTTAATAAAGCAGATATTATGTAAAACATTTTGATATGTATCTCAGCTATTTTATCTACGCATATTGTGCACTTTTATCTATAATATGCAATTGTTTATGATTTTTTTTGTTTTTATATAATTTTCCTGCGATATTTGTTACATTTGGTCCTTTTATGTGTATTTGGTGTGTATGTGTGAGGACTGACACTGTGGGGCACTATGTATCGTGGCTAGTGTTGAGCGATACCTTCCGATATTCAAAGTATCGTTATCGGATGGTATCGGCCGATATCCAAAAAATATCGGATATCGCCGATACCGATACCCGATACCAATGCAAGTCAATGGGACATAAATATCGGAGGTATCCTGGATGGTTCCCAGGGTCTGAAGGAGAGGAAACTCTCCTTCAGGCCCTGGGATCCATATTCATGTAAAAACTAAAGAATAAAAATAAAAATTATGGATATACTCACCCCTCCGAAGGACCCTGGCTGTCACCGTTGCGAGCGTCTGCCTCCGTCCCTAAGAATGCAGTGAGTGAAGGACCTTCGATGACGTCGCGGTCACCTGACCACTCATGTGACTGTGACGTCATCGATGGTCCTTCACTCACTGCATTCTTAGGAATGGAGGCAGACGTTCGCACACGCCGATTCCGATTTCCGATATCGCAAAAATATCGGAACTCGGTATCGGAAATCCGATACAGCAAATATCGGCCGATACCCGATACTTGCAGTATCGGAATGGTCAACACTAATCATGGCGTATGTGGTTTCTGATATATTTTTAGTCCTCATACATGTATATATGCTGAATATGTATATTTATAATATCATGCATATTTGTCCTAAATGTAATTTCATCCAATTGTGAATTAAATATCTGTATGCCTATTAATAGGAATATGCATATTTGTGCTGATCCCTTATCTCAACTGCCAAGTTGTCCCATAATTTTCTTTATATGGAGGAATTTAGAATCCTTTAGTGTTATACACTTCTACCAAACTCACTGCTTTTTAGCTGTCGTACTTGTCTGTATGTGCTCTTATATTGATATGTTATACTCACAAAAACCACTGAGTTATCTTGCTGGTGCGCATGCACATTGACGCTCCTGGTCCTAGACATCTGATGGTGTCTGGCTGTGTGCCACCTGTGACTCTCTGCTCTGCTCACATATTGGGTGTTGCCGCATGACGTCGCAGCTGGCCTGCCCCACTGACGTCCTCGTGCTCCATGCACCGTCACCACAGCAAGACGCAGTAACTCCATGGATGCTCTCGGCTGTCTCCCGGACATGGGATGGCTGGGGCGCTTTGCGCAGCACCACCACAATGAGTCTGAATCACTCCCAATCAGAACCCTGAACCACCAATGATGATTACTGCTGTGATAGGTTGTTTAGTTGGGTATTGGGTATTTAATGAGCCCAGATATGTCATGATGCCTCTCCCCCTGAGAAAGGCACGCCGCCAAAACCCGCGTTGGGGAAGTGACACCATCGCTGTCCACAGTTAATGTTATTTTTTAAATTTTTTCCTTTTTTCAGCATAACTGTGAATATCTATATCTAGCCTCCCCCTTGTGGCCAATACATAAGCACGTTTGCACTTTAGCTAAAGACTCTCATGTTCATATTCACATGGGGCTTGCTACATAAGTACAGGATTTCCTGTTTTGTTTCTTTATATGCTGATCATCTAAATGTAACTCTTATACTGTGACAGTGTTGGTACCACGCTCTTCGACTCACCACCTTGCATTTTTGGTTTTGTCCTGCTTTTTAATGGTTTTATACTTTGCTGTATGATATTCAATATAGTACCCCTTTCTTTGAGAGAGTTCTTGGTGCACTTTTTCCTATATATTCCTCAAGAGGTGTAGTCTTCAAAATGATGTCACTTGAGGATATTTCTTCCATTTTGGCATGTGAGGGGATCTTAAAATGTGACATGACATCCACAATCTATTCCTGACAAAATTTATCTCCAGAATTCAGTTGCACAGAATAACGGTGCACACCCAAGTAAGATAGAGCAATAAAACATGGCTATATTAAAAATACAAGTGCTAAGACAGATTAAAAACAAATACAAACCACACATAGACACAATGAAAATAAGCAGGGGGTGATATGATAGTGCCAAAAAATATACTGTGTATAATATATACAAATATATACAAATCTACTCCCCACCACTCAGGTATACAATAATAGTTCATTAATTAGTTCTTGAGCAGTCCCCAAAAGATACTATGTGGCAATCCAGGAAGAGTGGTTTCATGACAAACAGTATAGTATGAAGAATATAGATATAGTCGACTCGCTCAATAAGAAATATTAATGCATAAGATTGACATATTCAACCCCAATAGTCAGACAAAGGATCATATATTAAAAATAGCAGCTGTAAAGACAATGCATCTGTGAGTATGGACACTTATTGGGGAAAAGAAGGATTTTATCATTGCCCAGAAAGATGCCACCAAAATAAACAAAATAAAAAAGAGATACATTTAAATATAAAATGTATACCCGATGTGAAGCCTTGACATACTTTATATGATATTTGTTATCTTATAATTTATTGTATTGTCATAAAACCACTCTCCCTGGATCACCACAGAACATCTTTTTGGGACTGCTCATACATTAATAATTGAATTATTATTGCATACCTGAGTGGTGAGGTGTATATGTATAATATTCAATATATTCAGCATATACAGTGGTGGAAATAAGTATTTAATCCATTGCTGATTATGCAAGTTTGTCCAGTGACAAAGACATGAACAGTCATTCATTTTAAGGGTAGGTTAATTTTAACATTGCGAGATAGAATATCAAAAATAAAATCCAGAAAATCACATTGTATAAATTCTATACATTTATTTGCATTTTGCAGTGAGAAATAAGTATTTGATACCTCTGGCAAACAAGACTTAATACTTGGTGGCAAAACTCTTGTTGACAAGCACAGCAGTCAGACATTTCTTGCAGCAGATGATGAGGTTTGTGCACATGTCAGGAGGAATTTTGGTCCACTCCTTTTTGCAGATCATCTTTAAATCATTAAGATTTTGAGGCTGTCGCTTGGCTACTTGGAACTTTAACTCCCTCCATATGTTTTCTATGGGATTAAGGTCTATGGGATTAAGCACTATGTCCCAGAACTGTTGTGAATTCTGTGGCTGAATTCACTCCTGTGGTCACAAGTGGTACTGCAGCTTCTGAGCTTCCTCCCTCAGGTGTTCTGGTGAGCTCGTTGGCTGCTTTGTTATTTAACTCCACCTGATTCTGTCTTCCTTGCTCCTTGTCAATGTTCCAGTGTTGGATCTGAGCTTCTGGATCTTTTCTGTGGCCTGCTGCTCTGCTTAGATAAGTGCTTCTTTGCTTTTGTTGCTACTTTTTCTGTCCAGCTTGTCATTTCGTTTTGCTGGAAGCTCTGAGACGCAAAGGGTGTACCGCCGTGCCGTTAGTTCGGCACGGTGGGTCTTTTTGCCCCCTTTGCGTGGTTTTTTGCTTTAGGGTTTTTTGTAGACTGCAAAGTTCTCTTTGCTATCCTCGCTCTATCTAGAATATCGGGCCTCACTTTGCTGAATCTATTTCATCCCTACGTTTGTCTTTTCATCTTGCTAACAGTCATTATATGTGGGGGGCTGCCTTTTCCTTTGGGGTATTTCTCTGAGGCAAGTCAGGCTTGTTTTTCTATCTTCAGGCTAGTCAGCTCCTCAGGCTGTGCCGAGTTGCATAGGTAGTGTCAGGCGCAATCCACAGTTGCCTTTAGTTGTGTTTAGGATAGGTTCAGGTATTGCGGTCTACAGAGATTCCACGTCTCAGAGCTCGTTCTATTGTTTTTGGGTTATTGTCAGATCACTGTATGTGCTCTGATTGCTGGCACACTGTGTCACTGGATTGCCTACATAACAGTAAAAGACAAACGTAGGGATGAAATAGATTCAGCAATGTGAGGCCCGATATTCTAGATAGAGCGAGGATAGCAAAGAGAACTTTGCAGTCTACAAAAAACCCTAAAGCAAAAAACCACGCAAAGGGGGCAAAAAGACCCACCGTGCCGAACTAACGGCACGGCGGTACACCCTTTGCGTCTCAGAGCTTCCAGCAAAACGAAATGACAAGCTGGACAGAAAAAGTAGCAACAAAAGCAAAGAAGCACTTATCTAAGCAGAGCAGCAGGCCACAGGAAAGATCCAGAAGCTCAGATCCAACACTGGAACATTGACAAGGAGCAAGGAAGACAGAATCAGGTGGAGTTAGATAACAAAGCAGCCAACGAGCTCACCAGAACACCTGAGGGAGGAAGCTCAGAAGCTGCAGTACCACTTGTGACCACAGGAGTGAATTCAGCCACAGAATTCACAACACAGAACACAGCAAAATACTTCCGGGACATAGTGCGCCAGCGCATGTGCACTAATGGTTTTCAGCTTTGCCCGCAGTTGGGCAAAGCATACTGCTTTGTGGCGGGGTAGCTCAAAGAATTGATCAATTGTTTGCTAAATGTCTCATATTTGAAATACAGTTAGAATTTATGTGCAATTGCACTTCAGTTATTGCGTTCTGACCATAATCAGTGCTGGCTTCTTCCCTTTTGTTTGCTTTACATTGGTATCTGGCTGACGACCACTGTTGCCGCGCATGTTGGGTTATGTGCGCCATTCTTTCTGTGTTCACTGTGATTGATAGGCTGCTGTGCACACACACAGCAGCCCTGCCCTGCCTCAGGCTCCAGTTAATTGTGCACCTGTGTCTCAGCCTGTCTCACCCTTCATCTTTGGTGCGGGTTTGGCAGTGTGGAAAATACGTAGATTAGGACTGCCCCATTATGAGAATGCCGTGAAGTGGCGGGGTAGCTCAAAGAATTGATCAATTGTTTGCTAAATGTCTCATATTTGAAATACAGTTAGAATTTATGTGCAATTGCACTTCAGTTATTGCATTCTGACCATAAGTAGTGCTGGCTTCTTCCCTTTTTTTTGCTTTGCATTGGTATGTGGCTGACCACCACTGTTGCCGCGCACGCTGGGTTATGTGCGCCATTCTTTCTGTGTTCACTGTGATTGATAGGCTGCTGTGCACACACACAGCAGCCCTGCCCTGCCTCAGGCTCCAGTTAATTGTGCACCTGTGTCTCAGCCTGTCTCACCCTTCATCTTTGGTGCAGGTTTGGCAGTGTGGAAGCCAGATCTGAAATGTCTGCACTGGACCTGATCAGCCTTTACCTGCGCTTGCCTTTCCTGGCACCAAGGGAGTGATTCTGAAAATGCTCCAGGTACAGTTTGCATGTAATGTGGTCCTTTTTTTTTTTTTTTATACTCTTTATACATTCAGGAGGCCATAATGGCACAACGTAAATAAAATACGTAGATTAGGACTGCCCCATTATGAGAATGCCGTGAAGTGGCGGGGTAGCTCAAAGAATTGATCAATTGTTTGCTGAATGTCTCATATTTGAAATACAGTTAGAATTTATGTGCAATTGCACTTCAGTCATAGCGTTCTGACTATAAGCAGTGCTGGCTTCTTCCCTTTTTTTTGCTTAAGATTGTGTGACGCCCAGGAGACCGCGGTACCCAGCACCGGACCAATGGGGTCTGTCTCTTGAGGGAGATGTCACGGGTGGCTTGACCCGGTGCTGTGGCCTCAGGCAATGCACTGTGTAAGGGGTATCATGAGGGAACAGGCACTTACTTGATCAGCAGCAGGTTCTCTCAGCGGTGATGATCCTGATACTGGATAGATAGCTATTGTCCAAATGAAAGTCTGAGGCACTGAAACGTTTAACCAGTTTACTTCAACATAAAGGGATTTACAACCAGTCCTGTCACCGGAGTCTGTATGGGAACTCTGAGTTACTTTGACCCTGCTGGGGTCTTCGCCTCTTATTGTACGCAGTTTCTGTGTGGCCCTGCTGCTGTATGTGAACTGGCTGCCGGCCCAATCTGTCCCCTCCGGGTCCTGGTTCGACGGGCAACCCGAGTCCTTTTATCGGCTTACCCCCTCCAGGAGTACCGCTGAACTCTGTGTCTGTTGCTGCGTCTGGCCCTAGTGAAGCTGATATCACCTCACGTTTTTCCGGTTGCTGTATTATATATAATGAATACAGCCACGGATCCGGTATCCGTCTTTGCGCCTGTTCTGGGTAGTGATTAATGCTACCCGGTTCTCACAATGTCCTTTTTCTCCATCCCTTTTCTCCTCAGGCCGGTGATTTGGGCCTGGAAACCATCATAGGGCTGTTAGAAATTCAGCTGTATGACCTCTCACTTTCAGCTCCTTAGCCCAACTGCCAGTTCTTCTCTCAGACCAGAATGGATCAAGGGGAGTCTCTGGAGCTCCCCCCTTCTGGCCGGAGGTGGTAGTGCAGTCTTGCTATTTTAGTATTTGTATTTAGTGTCAGTAACTGTTTTTGTGGCAAATACCCCTAGGGGTGCCACATTCCCGCTTAGTTAAGAACAGTACTCCGGGACTGTGGGACGATAACATTTTGGAATAACAATTTATATGTACAGAGTCCTAAAAAGGAAAAGTTACAAAAACCACTCAAGGAAACAAAAATAGAGTTCTGTAAAAAGTCACTTCAAATAGCGTCCATGAATACAGTTCTATCCTTGAAGGTTCTAGGAAAGGCACTGCACTTTGTGTCCAAGAATTTAGTTCCATTTTTCCAACGGAGTTACCAATATAAAGTCTAAAGAAAGTTCAAAAAGAGCAAAAAGCAAAGTTCAAAAAGCAGTCTTTCCGGAGCTTTAATTTAGTGCCTCCGGGCTGATAAAAAGTTCAAGAATATGCAATAAGTTCATACAGACAAGTCTCTGTAGGTACTGGGCTTAAACATTGCAGAATGATAACAATGACTATAGTTTTATAGTTGGTAATCCGCATACCTGGCCGGTAATTGACCCTGGGTACTACGCTGTGATCTACGTAATAGCTGTGTCTCTTCATGTGGTGTACTACTGTCTACTGCGGATGTAGTATCTGCCCGCTCTGCTAAAGATAATTCCACGACCATGGAGTTGGCAAGTCCACCGTGAATGGGATTACTCTGATCAGGAATCTGTTCCTCCTGGCCTGGAACATCCCGTAGTACGGGGTCAGCCTCTTCCTGTCTTGGGACTTCTGGTATTGGGTTCGGTGTTGGGTAAAAGGCCACCATGGAACCACTACTGCACCATGGTATGTTAGTAGGGTTTTGGGAAAGTCTCCTATACAGGTGTGATACATTTCCTCTTCTTTTTCCTTTACTGGTTGGACCTGCATGGGTTGAATAACTTCTGGTTCTACTTCTGGCTCTTTCAATGCTTCCGGACATAATTTAAGATTGTCTCTTGACACTAGTACAGATGTTAAGCCTCCGTTTTTGCTAATGAGACACATTTTAGGATTATCCATTCTTGTTGGTAAAACTGTGTAGGGTACGGCTTCCCACTGATTGTCAAGTTTATTGGTTCGACAATTTCTCTTGAGCACTTGGTCACCCGGTCTTAATGGGGTCGCTAGAGCATTCTGGTTGAAAGTTCGCTCTTGTCTTTCTCTAGTTTGCTGAAGGCTTCTTTCCACACTCTCTTGCACTTGGCGATACTGCTTTTGCCGTATGATATCCCAATTGGAGTCTTGAACTTCTGCGTCTGGTTTCAGAATTCCCATTTCTAGATCGATTGGTAATTGGCCGGGTCTTGCACGCATAAGGTAAGCTGGGGTGCAGTTGGTGGAGCTCACCGGGACATAATTATACAGATCCACCAAGTCAGGCAATTTCTCTGGCCATTGATTCCTTTCTGTCTCAGGTAACGTCTTTAGTAGGTCTATTACAATATGGTTCATCTTCTCGCATAAGCCGTTTGTTTGTGGATGATAGGCCGTCGTCCGGATCTTTTTGCAACCATACATATTACAGAATTCTCTGAAGATCTCTGATTCAAAGGCTGTACCTTGGACGGTGAGAACCTGTTCCGGATATCCATGGGGTCTACAAAAGTACGTTTGGAACTCTTTGGCTGCTGTTTTTGCTGTCAGATCTTTTACGGGTACTACTACCAAGAAGCGTGAATAATGGTCCACGATGGTCAAGGCATAGACATAGCCGGACCGGCTTGGTGTCAACTTCACGTGGTCTATGGCTACAAGTTCAAGTGGTTGTTTGGTGATAATGGGCTGCAGTGGTGCTCTTTGGTTCTTTTGATTGTTTCTTCTGAGGTTGCACGGGCCACAGTTTCTGCACCACTGTTTGATTGATTTTCTCATCCCGACCCAATAAAATCTTTCTCTTAGAAGTACTTCTAACTTTTTCCAACCGAAGTGACCAGCACCATTATGGTAAGCTTCGAGGACCATCTTCACATCTTGTTTAGGCACGATAATCTGCCAAACCAATTCATGTGTTTTCGGATTGGTGTACCTTCTACAGAGCTTCCCTTGATACAGGAACATTTTGCCTCTCTCTTTCCAGAGTTGATGCGTCTCTTCTGGGGCATCCTCATCGGGATATGCACTTTGCTCAGTCAGCAGTTCCTTCACCAACCTCACAGCCGGATTGCTGTCTTGGGTGTCAGCCCATCTATGGTGTGCTAACGGATTAAAATTCACCTCTTGTTGTTTCTGATAGGTACTTGACTGATGATGTTTTGCCTTGGGATGATGGAAGGCTGGTAGTTCAATTTCTTCAAGCTCCCCCGTGTCTTCTTCTACATCTCTCAAGTGTGGCATCCAGGATAGGGCATCGGCATTTCCATTCTTGCGACCTGCTCGATACTTGATTATGAAGTTGTAATTAGATAACCGGGCTATCCATCGCTGTTCTAACGCACCTAATTTGGCTGAGTCCAGATGGGTCAACGGATTGTGGTCAGTATAGACAATAAATTCTGCAGCGGCCAGATAGTGTTTGAAATGTTCAGTCACAGCCCAAACTACTGCCAGTAGTTCCAATTTGAAGGAGCTGTAATTTTCTGAATTTCTTTCAGTTGGCCGGAGCTTTCTACTTGCAAAGGCGATGACTTTCTCCCGACCTTCTTGCTTTTGTGACAGCACCGCTCCTAGTCCCACATTACTGGCATCGGTGTAGAGGATGAAAGGTTGATGGTAATCTAGGTATGCCAGAACCTCTTCTCCGGTTAGTGCCTTCTTTAGTTGTTCAAAAGAGTCTTCCCTTTCATCGTTCCACTGAAAAGGAGGGTTTCGGTTTGAAGGTTTCTTCGTCTGCCCTACCAAGGCGTCTTGCAAGGGTGCTGCCAACTTGGTAAATCCTTTTATAAATCTGCGATAGTAACCCACCAATCCCAGGAATTGCCTCACTTCTTTTGCGTTGGTAGGTCTTGGCCAATCCCAAATGGCGCTTATTTTCTCGGCATCCGGTGCTACTCCCTCCGAACTCACGATGTGTCCCAGGTACTGTACCTTTGGCTTGAGAAGATGACATTTGGATGGCTTGATTTTCATGCCATACCTGGATAAGGCTTCGAACACTTCTGCCAGGTCTTTTAAGTGTTGTTCATAAGTCTTTGAGTAGACGATCACATCATCTAGGTACAGGAGGACGGTCTCGAAGTTCTTGTGTCCGAGGCAGCATTCCATCAGCCGCTGGAAGGTACCGGATGTGTTGCAGAGTCCGAATGGCATGCGATTAAATTCACATAGACTCATTGGTGTGGTGAATGCCGTCTTTTCCTTATCTCTCTCAGCCACAGGGACTTGCCAATACCCGCTTGTTAAGTCTAAGGTGGAAAAATAATTAGCAGATTTCAAAGCAGTCAAGGACTCTTCTATCCTAGGCAAGGGGTAGGCGTCTTTATGGGTGATGTTATTAATCCGCCGGTAGTCTACGCACATTCTCATGGTTCCATCCTTTTTTTTGACAATCACTAGAGGGGCCGCCCAGGGGCTACAGCTGTCTCTTATTACCCCGGCCTGTTTTATCTCCCTCAGCATATCTTTTGCACATTGATAGTGAGCGGGCGGTATGGGTCTATATCTTTCTTTTATTGGGGGATGGTCACCGGTGGGGATTGTGTGTTCTACCCCTTCTATCTGTCCGAAGTCCAATGGGTGTGTACTGAAGACTTGTTCATATTCCGTCACTAGCCTATACACCCCTTGTTTTTGATGGGTAGGTGTTGAATTTATGCCCACGTGTAGCTGTTGGCACCAATCCTCCAATTCTCCATCTGAGCCATTGACTTCCACCTGACAGGTTGGTTCTAAGGGCTCAATGGTTGTGATGGCATTGTTGTCAACAGTATATAGCTTTGCCACTGTAGCATACCTTGGCAAAGTGACCTCTTCCTCTCCACAGTTCAAAAGTCGTACCGGCACTCGTCCCCGGTGTACCTCGACTACCCCTCGTGCTGTGAGTATAGTGGGCCTGCTGTCGGTGTACACTGGTTCTATTAAGGCTTTATAATCTCGTCCCTTAGTACCAATGGCTGCTCTACACCATAGCAGCATTTCTGTTTTTGGTGGGATTACAATAGACGTTGGATCACTTACCCTCACACTGCCGATTTCTCCACCTGCAACTTCTACCTGTTGCCTTAACATCAATACTTTTATTTCCCTCCGGAGAACTCTCTGCTGGTAGGATTGGGCAGTTTCAGCAATTTGCTGTAAGACAGAAATAACTTCGGCAAAGCAGTTCTCTAACACATTCATTCCTATCAATACAGTTGGTTCACAGTTCCGCCGGTCAACATCAACAACAATTATACCCTGTTTCTTCAATTCTACTTTACCAATCTTTATGGTCATCTCCCTGAATCCTAGTTTCGGTACCAACTTACCATTACTGGCCCATATATCTAGTTCAACATCAGAGGGCCCTTTATCAATATCTGCATCAGCCCAGTACCTCTTATAAAGGATATACGGTATAGATGAAATCTGGGAACCTGTGTCCAGCAAAGCGTTGAGGGGAATTCCGTCCAGCACGATAGGGATAATGGGTCGTCCTCCGATGTACCTGTCGTGCCAGGGTGTTGGGCCTTGAAAGTTCATTCCTGTGAAGCGGCCCGCATTCCCAGGGGATTCCCGTTTAAATGACAATATCGTGCAAAGTGGCCTGGCTGCTGGCAAAGGCGGCAAATGGGCTGTCCATCCGGTTGGTAGCGGTCGCGGGGTCGTCCTCTCCATGTCGGGTATTTCCGGGGTCTCATCCATGGAACATCCTCTCTACGGTTTGCCAACTCCATCTTGGCTCCTCTCATCTCCTGCATGGTTTTAGCCATTGAAGCAACAACATCAGTTAAAGAGTCAAGCTTTTGTTGAAGAGACACATTAGTACTGGGCCCCAGGGGCTTAGCAATGGCCCCGGACATAGCTGATGTCACTTGCACTCCCTGTTGTTGAGGTGCCTCTGCCATGGGTTGCACAGGATCCTGATCCCGAGGTGCCTCTTCCAGCTGGAGACGTATAGCGCTCTCCTTTAATTGGGCAAATGTCAATTCAGGGTTCTTAAAAACAAGCATACTCACATGCCCCCGGTGAGAAGGGGTGTAGAGTCCCTCAATAAATTGATCTCTTAACAGTTTATCCGCTCCGGTGTTAAAAATGGGTTCAGCCAGTGTAAGTGATTTAAGAGCTTCCTGCAGGTTTAAGGCAAAGTCTCTCACGCCCTCATTAGCTTTTTGTTTGCAATTAAAGAATCGTACTTTAGCTTTGCTGCCGGCAGTGGTTTCAAATGTAGCTTTTACTCCAGCAAATATGCGTTCAACAGTGCCTTTTAGATCAGCTGCCCATGCTGTGACTTCTCGCTTAGCATGGCCACTTAACTGCATCATCAGGAGACTAACACGCTGAACTTCACCCACGGGGAACATGTCAAAATGGGCCAGCATCTTTTCTCTGAAATCGTCAAGGGTATTAGGCTCACCTTCATACATTGGAAGCCACGGGCCACCCGGGGTATATGGCATCAGCACCGGCATGATGGGCGCCACTCCTTGCACCGCTGTGCTACCGGACTCTCTATCGACACTCTGCCTTTCAGCTGCATTAGCGTCGCCGGGTGCTGCGGCGTCTCCGTTCTGCGACATACTGTGCCCCCTTAGTTAATCCGGACCCTTCCGGTCCTCCGCTTCCGTCGGGATAGTGTAGATTCATTCTGCTGTGCAGCAGGATTGGTTTTCCCCTTGCTCTGACGTCAGAGCGCTCAGCTTGGTGCCGCCCACAATGACACGCCCCCTGCTGCTCCCGCCCGCCATGCGCTCTGTAATGGCGGATTCTGAAGTTTTTCAGTCAGACAGGGGCTCAGGTAATGGCGTAGCTCAATTAACAGTCTCGTGCCTAACGATTATGAGGTGATGGCGGCCATCTTTACTCCATTATAACCAATGGGGAAAAGTCACTTTCAATAGTTTTTAATGGGAAATGGAATTTTCTTTAATAAAGTCAATTTTTAAGATTTTTCATCCAAGTTTTCACAGTTTTGGGCTCCAATAACGGCACACAATACCCGGTATACGGGCTGGCTGAATCCTGTTCGTGACGCCAATTGTGACGCCCAGGAGACCGGGGTACCCAGCACCGGACCAATGGGGTCTGTCTCTTGAGGGAGATGTCACGGGTGGCTTGACCCGGTGCTGTGGCCTCAGGCAATGCACTGTGTAAGGGGTATCATGAGGGAACAGGCACTTACTTGATCAGCAGCAGGTTTTCTCAGCGGTGATGATCCTGATCCTGGATAGATAGCTAGTGTCCAAATGAAAGTCTGAGGCACTGAAACGTTTAACCAGTTTACTTCAACATAAAGGGATTTACAACCAGTCCTGTCACCGGAGTCTGTATGGGAACTCTGAGTTACTTTGACCCTGCCGGGGTCTTCGCCTCTTATTGTACGCAGTTTCTGTGTGGCCCTGCTGCTGTATGTGAACTGGCTGCCGGCCCAATCTGTCCCCTCCGGGTCCTGGTTCGACGGGCAACCCGAGTCCTTTTATCGGCTTACCCCCTCCAGGAGTACCGCTGAACTCTGTGTCTGTTGCTGCGTCCGGCCCTATTGAAGCTGATATCACCTCACGTTTTTCCAGTTGCTGTATTATATATAATGAATACAGCCATGGATCCGGTATCCGTCTTTGCGCCTGTTCTGGGTAGTGATTAATGCTACCCGGCTCTCACAATGTCCTTTTTCTCCATCCCTTTTCTCCTCAGGCCGGTGATTTGGGCCTGGAAACCGTCATAGGGCTGTTAGAAATTCAGCTGTATGACCTCTCACTTTCAGCTCCTTAGCCCAACTGCCAGTTCTTCTCTCAGACCAGAATGGATCAAGGGGAGTCTCTGGAGCTTCCCCTTCTGGCCGGAGGTGGTAGTGCAGTCTTGCTATTTTAGTATTTGTATTTAGTGTCAGTAACTGTTTTTGTGGCAATTACCTCTAGGGGTGCCACAATTGCTTTGCGCACGCGTTAACTAGGGAGGAAAGCGAATCAACGGCAAGTCAATTTCGCGACCAGCGTGTGGCCAGCGGGAAAAAAGGGGTTAATAAAAGACCCCCAAACACTGCCCATATGACCCAGAAAAGGACCCGCCGAATTCAGGTGACAGGTTCCCTTTAATGTGCTTTTTTTTAGCCATTCCTTTGTTGCCTTGGCTGTATGTTTTGGGTCATTGTCTTGCTGGAAGACCCAGCCACAACCCTTTTTTAATGTCCTGGCGGAGGGAAGGAGGTTGTCACTCAGGGTTTTATGGTACATGACTCTATCCATTCTCCCATTGATGCTGTGAAGTAGTCATGGGCCCTAAGAAGAGAAATATCCCCAAAACATCATGTTTCCATTTCCATGCTTGACAGTGGGGACGGTGTTCTTTGGGTCAAAGGCACCATTTCTTTTCCTCCAAAGACAGCGAGTTGAGTCAATGCCACAGACCTCAAGTTTTGTCTCATCTGACGACAGAAATTTCTCCCATTACTCACCGAATCATCCATGTGTTCTCAGGGTGGAGCTCACAGCAATCTGGCATCAACAACCATAGAGGTCTACAGGAGACCTCTGGTTGTTATGCCAATGCAACAATGACCCCCAATCATGTGACGGGGTCACCGGTGTGCGCATTTCGGGTCGGATGCCTGGTAGCGCTTGTTAAATGCCGCTGTCAGAGTTTGACAGTGGCATTTAACTAGTTAATAGGCGCGGGAGGATCGCGATTCCGCCCACACCTATTGCGGGCACGTCAGCTGTTCAAAACAGCTGACATGTCCCGGCTTTGATGCAGGCTCGCCACCGGAGCCCGAATCAAATCAGGGGTTCTGTCATCGGATGTACTATTCCATCCGATGGCAGAAAGGAGTTAAAGAAAGTGTTATTTTCTTATTTATTAAAATCAATTCTCCTTATTATAAAAAGTATGTGATAAAACTTTAAGTGGGAGGAAATGCATTTATTGTCAGGTGAAGAAAAGCTTTTCAATCTAAACAGGTATACTAATGAGAATTGGTGTTGACAGTCATAGATAATTGTACCAGTGAAATAGGGTGATATATTTTATGTGGAATCCTACCGAACATGCTTTTATTTTATGATTCATCAAATTACCCAACATTGAATTGACTATACTTTTAAAAACATTTATTTTGTTTTGTAACTTAAAGACAACAAAAGTTTGAATATGAAACAAAGGTTTTCGTTTTTGGGGGGTTCTTACTTTGCATATACTGCACTTTACAAAATGCAACCCTGTTAGACTAGAAGCTGTAAGTTTTGAATTCCTGCTTGTCTGGGTAATTAGCTTTTCCTTCACAGAAAGTGATGAAATATATCATAAGCCTTTGTGGGGTCTTCGTGTGCAGGGATGCATACGTGGTTTGGCATTTTGACCCCTTCACATTTTTTTCTTATATAGTGGTAGTCCCGGACTCCAGATGTATATGGAGCTCTAGCACAATTTCAGTAACATACAGCAGAATAATAATGTATAGTTTAAAGTTGATCTGTTACCAAATTTTACAATGCCAACTGGATACATTGTATGATTCTTAGATATTAAGAACTCGTAATGAGACTGATGTACTTACTTTGAAACTTCATGTCAAAAAGGCTATATAATCCCTTGTCAAGATTTCTTGCCTGAAAAAGATGGCCATAGTAAAGCTCAACTCAGACTGAGGAAATTATCTTTTTTTATGATTATATAGCAATTCCGACTTAGGTTTTCAAAATAAATACTCCAGCATCAATGTGTCTAAATAATTTAGATTATAGTGCTTGTCATTTGTACTGTAAAATCTGATGACAGATCCACTTGAATGCAGCATCTGTTGGACCTAAAGGTTTACACCCATGAGTGCTTTCTTCCAAAATGCAGCATTTACATTGGTGACTCCCAATTGTTTTATTTTGCCTTGATATAGAGCCAAGGCCATAAATCAAATTTATATGTTGTCATAGCCAAATCATGGATGTCTCACCATCTTATTGATAAACTTAACAGGTGCATTACTATAATTTCTTTTTAGTAAAATGATGGAGCTCATCACCTTTACTCAAAAGGTAAAACCAAACTTAGTAGAGGTAGACTACAGAATGTGATCCCATTGTTTCCACCAAAAATTCAATATTTCTGTACTAGCTCCTTCTGCACCTCCTATGACTGCTACAGCTGTAGATGCACTCTAGATAGAGCAATGCGGAATTCTCTCATCATCTACTATATAATTGTCTAAGGGTCACTTCCTTCTTTCTGTCTGTCCTTCTGTCTGTCACGGATATTCATTGGTCGCGGCCTCTGTCTGTCATGGAATCCAAGTCGCTGATTGTTTTCGCCAGCTGCCTGTCATGGCTGCCGCGACCAATCAGCGACGGCCACAGTCCGATTAGTCCCTCCACTGCAGTCAGTGCCCGGCGCCGCTCCATACTCCCCGCAGTCACCGCTCACACAGGGTTAATGCCAGCGGTAACGGACAGCGTTACCGCCGCTATTAACCCTGTGTGACCAAGTTTTTACTATTGATGCTGCCTATGCAGCATCAATAGTAAAAACATCTAATGTTAAAAATAATAAAAAAAAATAAAAAAATCATTATATACTCACCTTTCGCGATGCTCCGGTGACCGCTCCATGCAAGCGGCAGGTTCCGATGCCGTGGATGGGAGAAGGACCTGCCATGACATCACGGTCATGTGACCACAACGTCATCACAGGTCCTTCTCACGCAGGTGTGCAGGGCCTGTGTTGACATCGTGATCACATGACCGTGACATCATGGCAGGTCCTTCTCGCGCAGGGCCTTTGATGACGTCGCGGTCATGTGACCGTGACATCATCACAGGTCCTGCGCGCCTGTGCGAGAAGGACCTGCCATGAAGTCACGGTCATGTGACCGCGACCTCATCACAGGTCCTGCGTGCCTGTGCGAAAAGGAACTGCCATGACGTCACGGTCATGTGACCGAACTACAAGGGGCCCTCGGAAGGTGAGTATGTTTATTTTTTTATTTTTTAACTTGTGACATACGTGGCTGGGCAATATACTACGTAACTGGGCAATATACTACGTGACTAGCCAATATACTATGTGGCTCTGTGCTGTATACTACATCGCTGTGCAATATACTTCGTGGCTCTGTGATGTAGACTACGTCACTAGGCAATATACTACATCACCACTGGGCAATATACTACGTGACTGGGCAATATACTACGTCACTGGGCAATATACTATGTCACTGGGCAATATACTACGTGCCTGGGCAATATACTATGTGACTGGACAATATACTACGTGACTGGGCAATATATTACGTTGCTGGACAATATACTACGTGACTGGGCAATATACTACGTGGCTGTGCAATATACTACGTGGCTGGACAATATACTACGTGACTGGGCAATATACTACGTGGCTGGGCAATATACTACGTGGCTGGACAATATACTACGTGGCTGGGCAATATACTATGTCGCTGGGCAATATACTACGTGGGCTGTGCAATATACATGCATATTCTAGAATACCCGATGCGTTAGAATCGGGCCACCATCTAGTACTTGAATGATGCATCTTCCCCCTTGAGCTTCATTACTTGAATGACTGCTCAGTTTTAGGAGCCATGATGTCAGCAACATACAGTAACATAAAACTGCAAAGGCAGGACATTGGGTGCCAGTCAGTTGTAAACTAAGAACCACTGGATCTTTGGCACTGGAACCCATTGAGATGATTGGTAATTAGTGTTTATTTTTTCACATCTTCTGCGGTTTTTAATTATTTTTTCTAAGTGTATATGACCTTTATAGTTCTGAGTCATTGCAGGTAACATCTACACTTAAAGTGTTTATCTTTAGTGCAACAAAATTACAGAAATCATGTTTTAATATTAAATGATACTCAACAAGAAAAATAAAATTACTTTTACCAAAACTTCGCCCTCATGAAAACAGTAGACTTCCTCGTGTTTGAACATTAAGATGCTGTTTTGTAGAGAGTAATCCAGCTTTTCTGCAATCTTGATAATAGATATCAGAGTCAGCATGCAGTCTTTCTGGAAAGAGATACCTTTATACCTTGCCCAAGTATTACATGGGGTCAAATCACATCTATAACAAAACTATAATTATTATCAATCTAAATTGTAGGCAATATCCTGGAGAGCAGAAGATTCAGGTCAAAGCTCTAAGGTACACAAAACAGACAAGAAAGGCTGCAGGACTGCTATCACAGCAGGGTGGACCGCCGTAGGAATATTGTTGGCTCAATTAAGAAAAGAAGTGAGTACTATTCATTTTTTTGCCTCTTAACTTTTGCCACTATTTTCTTTTAGAAGTTTTAAAAAAGCTTTATTAACGTAGGGTCCATTATTCTTGTTTTGTTTTATAGCTTCAGGACCAGCTCACACATGTGATTTTTGCCGAAGTGTTCCATCTCTTTTTTATATTATGAAGAACACATACAGTATCTGTTATCGTCTAGAATCCTTTTCACATAATCAGTTTTTTTTTTACCATATGTGCAAAAACAATAGAAGACATGTCTGATTTGTATCCTGTTTGCTGATCAAATTTGCCTATACAAATGAATGGGTCTTCAAAAAAGATTGAAAAAGGACAGCACATGCCATCTGGGTTGCATCCACTTGCTGTTACATTTTTACTGATTGTTATGATGAAACCTCCATTAATTTTTTGTTTCTCGCATGAAAAATATGAAGGACACACAGATGGTAGAAACTGACACAAGGACTAAGAAATGCTACTCAGATCCTACATCCTTTTCCCCTTTTATTTATAAGAAATAAAACTAACTTATTTATTGGTCTTATTAGTTATTGACAAACTATGGAGCTCAGGCAAAACTGAGATAAACTGCACTGAAATCATTTAGTAGTCCATAAAATCTCCAAAATGGCACATCCCTAGTCCCAAGTATTAGCAATTTGCACTAAAATAATATTCATGAGCAAGAAGAAAATGAATAAGTAAGAAAATTGCATTAATGTGCAGAAAGTTTATTTACAGTGTTTCAAGACCAAGGGTTTATTGGCTTTTTTTTTATTCAATTTCTTCAATTACTCCCAAATGGGATAAATTTAAGGGCTTTTTCTGTTCTTTCATCCTAATTATACCCATAGCTGTCTCCATTGTTGCCTTCTTTTACAGTAATGGCTGCTAAGTTAGATTCACTGTTACCTGACCTAAAAAAAATCATGTTTCAATAGCTGCATGTAAATGGCTTTGTATGTGATAAAAAGGAAATCTTTCCTTCCCCACTGTATCATTACCTGACCTCATCGTATTTGAATTGAGAAATGACAGAACTGAACAATTCAGAAAACAGACAGTGGTCAATTATAGCACTGGCCAGAAAGCTTTACAGCTGTTTTGTAATTATTATATTCAAAATTATTTGTGCAATGCTTTAAAAGTTTAATATCCAGAATACAGAAAAATGTGAAAGAGGAAGATTTAGATGTGTTAGGGTAGAAATGGGTTCTGTTTTTTCACTAGACAGGAACTGTGTGTACAGCCTACACCTTCTGTTGAATTGTTTTGTTTTTTTTACACTTTGTGTTGTTGTCGCACATTGGCGCTGTTATTTTAACAAAACTGCTAAAATATATATATCAGTATTGCAAAACTGGTATAAAAGTGAGACAAAGTCACACTGTTTAAATAAGACAAAAAGGGACATACATCAAAATTTGCATTTAATATGAAAGCCTTGAAAAAAAAACCACTGGAATATGATGCACCAATTTCAATAAAAGGCATGTCACTTAACATATTTGGAACTCCTATGATATTTGATGCATATTTCTGACTACCCACCACGGATTGATCACCCGGACATTTGGCCACTATAAGTTACAGGTATATCTTGATACAGGCTCATAGTCAGCCGAAACGTTGAAAGTGATACCTGATACAAAACTGATACCTGATATTTTCATCTTGTTTTGCTACCGTGTGCAGAATCTATTTTTGCATTTAATCTTTCAATTATGAGATATTAAGAAGATTATGAATACATTTTATCATTCATTTGGATTCCTCTTTTGTGTGCCGGAGTTCTTATCTGATATTTCTATTTTTTTCTCCTGAGCACCTGATTATACAGTGAGCACCCCTTTTTTTCAAATTTTTACCCAGATAATGTACATATCTGAAATAAATATGCCACTTTCTTGTGTAAATTAAAGTATGTTGGCCTGCTCTAGGCCATACCCATCCCACTAAGCTTTCAAAACATGTTGGAGGTGGTAAAAACTCACAAAATATGCTAAATTATAAAACAACTATACATAATGTAAAACTGTACATTTTGTGCAATGTTTTTCAGGCATAAAGTGATTATTTATTTTGAATATTGAGCATGCCAAAAAAAAATATAAAATCATAATTTTGAAGTTGGCTTTTGGATCCAACTTTATTTTTTCCAATGGGAATATGGTCATGAGACAGATCAAACTTATTGAGAATTTCACAAGAAAAACAATGGTGTGCTTGGTTTTAACATAACTTTATTCTTTCATGAGTCATTTACAAGTTTATAACCACTTATAAAATGGTGAAGCAGAAGTCCAGCATGGGTGATCTCCATAAAAAATACCTTTTATTACATTTTCATTAAAAGCACATAAGTACAAAATCCATCTTTATATCCAGAGACACAAAAACAGGTGATTCATACCAGTGACAGTCACAGGCTTAACCCCTTTCTACTATTGGACGTACTATTCCGTCCATGTGGGGTGGGCCCTACTTCCTACCCAAGGACGGAATAGTATGTCCAGCATGATCAGCCACACTCACGGGGAGCACGGCCGATCGCGGCCGGGAGTAAGCTGACTATCACAGCTGACATCCAGCACTATGTGCCAGGAGCGGTCACGGAAAACCCCCGGCACATTAACCCCCGGTACACTGCGATCAAACATGATTGAAGTGTTCAGGCGGTATAGGGAAGCATTGCACAAGGAGGGGGCTCCCTATGTGCTTCCCTGAGACGCAACGCAATGTGATCATGTTGCTCCAAGGGTCTCCTACCTTCCTCTCCCTGCAGGCCCTGGATCCAAAATGGCCACGGGGCTGCATCCGGGTCCTGCAGGGAGGTTGCTTACCAGCACCTGCTCAGCGTAGGCGCCAGGAAGCCTCCCTGCTGTGCATGTCAGATTGTTAATCTGACACAGTGCACAGCAAAGTGTCAGATCAGCGATCTGTCACTTTACTGTGTTGTCCCCCACTGGGGCAAAGTAAAAAAGTAAAAAAAATTACATGTGTAAAAAAAAAATTCCTAAATAAATAATAGTAAAAAAATATTGTTCCAACAAATCCATTCCTTTTTCTAAATAATAAAAAACATTAAAAGTACACATATTTAGTATAGCTGCGTCCGTAATGACCGGCCTATAAAACTGTCTTACTAGTTAACCCCTTCAGTGAACACCGTAAAAAAAAAAAAAACAAAGAGGCAAAAAAACAATCCTTGCATGTGGTGGACCAGACAGGTGTTTGTAATAGATAAGGCTACGCGTTTCGACCTGAATCGGTCTTACTCATGCCTGAGTAAGACCGATTCAGGTCGAAACGCGTAGCCTTATCTATTACAAACACCTGTCTGGTCCACCACATGTAAGGATTGTCTATTTTAACCATTTGGATTATTAAAGATTTCAAGTTTTTATCGGAGCTGAAGTATCTATTTTCTGTTGGATTTGCTGTTGCTGGACGTTTGGATCAAGACGGACTCTCGTGCTCCATTACTGCTGGTCTGGTTGGTGAGCTGGCTTAGGCTTTTTAAGCCGCTTTTCGTATATATAGGCAAAAAAACAACTCTTTATTATCATACCGCCGAACAAAAAGTGGAATAACATGCAATAAAAAGACAGATATAAATAACCATGGTACCGCTGAAAACATCATCTTGTCCCGCAAAAAATGAGCCACTATACAGCATCATCAGTGAAAAAATAAAAAAGTTATATTCCTCAGAATAAAGCGATGCATAAATAACTATTTTTTCTATAAAATAGTTTTTATCGTATAAAAGCGCCAAAACATAAAAAAATATAAATGAGGTATCACTGTAATCGTACTGACCCGAAGAATAAAACTGCTTTATCCATTTTACCAAACGCGGAATGGTATAAACGCCCCCCCAAAAGAAATTCATGAATAGCTGGTTTTTGCTCATTCTTCCTCACAAAAGTCAGAATAAAAAGCAATCAAAAAAGTCACGTGCCCGAAAATGTTACCAATAAAAACGTCAACTCATCCCACAAAAAACAAGACCTAACATGACTCTGTGGACCAAAATATGGAAAAATTATAGCTCTCAAAATGTGTAACACAAAAAATATTTTTTGCAATAAAAAGCGTCTTTTAGTGTGTGACGGTTGCCAATTATAAAAATCTGCTAGAAAACCTGCTCTAAATTGTAAATCAAACCCCCGTTCATCACCCCTTAAGTTAGGGAATAATTAATACATTTAAAAAAATGTATTTATTTCCATTTTCCCATTAGGGTTAGGGCTAGGGTTAGGGATGAGGCTAGGGTTAGGGTTAGGGCTAGGGTTAGGGTTAGGGCTAGGGTTAGGGTTAGGGCTAGGGTTAGGGTTGGGGCTAGGGTTAGGGCTACAGTTAGGGTTGGGGCTAAAGTAAGGGTTAGGGTTGGGGCTAAAAATAGGGTTAGGGTTTGGATTACATTTACCGTTGGGAATAGGGTTGGGATTAGGGTTAGGTGTGTGTCAGGGTTAGGGGTGTGGTTAGGGTTACCATTGAGATTAGGATTAGGAGTGTGTTTGGATTAGGGTTTCAGTTATAATTGGGGGGTTTCCACTGTTTAGGCACATTAGGGGCTCTCCAAACACGTCATAGAATCCGATCTCAATTCAAACCAATTCTGCATTGAAAAAGTAAAACAGTGCTCCTTCCCTTCCAAGCTCTTCCGTGTGCCCAAACAGTGGTTTACCGCAACATACGGGGTACCAGCATTCTCAGAACACAATGGACAACAACTTTTGGGGTCCAATTTCTCCTGTTACTCTTGGGTAAATACAAAACTGGGGGCTAAAAAATAATTTTTGTGGGAAAAAAATGATTTTTTATTTTCACGGCTCTGCGTTATATACTGTAGTGAAACACTTGGGGGTTCAAAGTTCTCACAGCACATCTAGATAAGTTCCATGGGGGGTTTAGTTTCCAATATGGGTCACTTGTTGGGGGATTTCTACTGTTTAGTTACATCAGGGGCTCTGCAAATGCAACGTGACGCCTACAGACCAATCCATCTAAGTCTGCATTCCAAATGGCGCTTCTTCTCTTCCGAGCTCTGCCATGCGCCCAAATGGTGGTTCCCCTACACATATTGGGTATCAGCGTACTCAGGACAAATTGGACAACAACTTTTGGGGTCCAATTTCTACTGTTACGCTTGGAAAAATACAAAACTGGGTGCTAAAAAATAATTTTTGTGGAAAAAAAAGGATTTTTTATTTTCACAGCTCTGCATTATAAACTGTAGTGAAACACTTGGGGTTTAAAGTTCTCACAACACATCGAGATAAGTTCTTTGGGGGTCTGATTTTCAATATGGGGTCACTTGTGGGGGGGTTTCTACTGTTTAGGTACATTAGGGGTTCTGAAAATGCAATGTGATGCCTGCAGACCATTCCATCTAAGTCAGCATTCCAAATGGCGCTCCTTCCATTCCGAGCTCTACCATGCGCCCAAATGGTGGTTCCCCCCACATATGGGGTATTGGCGTACTCAGGACAAATTGGACTACAACTTTTGTGGTCCAATTTTTCCTGTTACCCTTGGGAAATTAAAAAAATTATTTTCACGCACAGGCGGTATAAACTTCTGTGAAGCGTACTCAGGACAAATTGGACAATAACTTTTGGGATCCAATTTCTCCTGTTACCCTTGGGAAAATACAAAACTGGGGGCTAAAATAATTTTTATGAGAAAAGAAAAAAATGTATTTTCACGGCTCTGCGTTATAAACTGTAGTGAAACACTCAGGGTTTGAAAGTTCTCACAACACATCTAGATGAGTTTCTTAGGGGTCTACTTTCCAAAATAAAAAATTGGGTTTGAAATTTCATTTTTGTGAAAAAATATAATTGTTTATTTTTACGGCTCTGCATTATAAACTTTTGTGAAGCACTTGATGGGTCAAAGTGCTCACCACACCTCTAGATAAGTTCCTTAGGGGGTCTTCTTTCCAAAATGGTGTCACTTGTGGGAGGTTTCAATGTTTAGGCACATCATAGCACTCCAAACGCAACATGGCATCCCATCTCAATTCCAGTCAATTTTGCATTGAAAAGTCAAACGGCGCTCTTTCCCTTCCGAGCTCTCCCTTGCGCCCAAACAGTGGTTTACCCCTATATATGGGGTATAAGCGTACTCAGGACAAATTGTAAAACAACTTTTGGGGTCCCTTTTATCCTGTTACCCTTGGTAAAATAAAACAAATTGGAGCTGAAATAAATTTTTTGTGAAGAAAAGTTAAACGTTCATTATTATTTAAACATTCCAAAACTTCCTGTGAAACACCTGAAGGGTTAATAAACTTCTTGAATGTGGTTTTTAGCACCTTCAGGGGTACAGTTTTTAGAATAGTGTCACACTTGGTTATTTTTTATCATATAGACCCCTAAAAATGATTTCAAATGAGATATGGTCCCTAAAAAAATGATGTTTCAAAAATGAGAAATTGCTGGTCAAATTTTAACCCTTATAACTCCCTAACAAAAAAAAATTTTGGTTCCAAAATTGTGCTGATGTAAAGTAGACATGTGGGAAATGTTACGTATTAAGTATTTTGTTGACATATCTCTGATTTAATTGCATAAAAATTCAAATTTTGAAAATTGCGAAATTTTCAAAATTTTTGCCAAATTTCCATTTTTTCACAAATAAACGCAGTTATCAAAATATCAAAGAAATTTTACAACTATCATGAAGTACAATATGTCCCAAGAAAACATTGCCAGAATCACCAGAATCCATTGAAGCGTTCCAGAGTTATAACCTCATAAATGGACAGTGGTCAGAATTGTAAAAGTTGGCCCGGTCATTAACGTGCAAACCACCCTTGGGGGTAAAGGGGTTAAAGTGCATTTAAAATCATACGCCTTTCAACGTACATGCCACTTTAGTCATTGTGTTGGATTATCAATGCATCTCTCCTCTACCACTATTGACACATTGATAGCAACACCGCAGAAGAAATGCTAGCACAAGCTTCCAGTTTCCATTGTTTCAGATGCTGCACATCTTGTATCTTCACAGCATAGACTATTGCTTTCAGATGACCCCAAAGGTAAAAGTCTAAAGGTGTCAGAAAGGGAGACCTTGGTGGCCATTCAACTGGCCCATGATGACCATCATGATGATGTGTTGCCCTCTTTATGCACTGAAGATGGCATGTTCCCTGAGTTTTTCCAGCAAGATTGTGCACCACCACATAATGGATGTCGGGTCCAAGCATTCCTACATGAACAGTTTCCTGGAAAGTGGATTGGTCATTGTGGGCCAGTTAATTTCAGTTTCCTTGCTGGCAGCTGCTTTGTTGCTAGGCAGCTAAAGTGGGTGGTGACCACTTTCACCATCCTTTAAAAAGTCACATGACCCATCAGCTGTCTGTCAATAATAGAGAAATCTACGATGACCAGCCTGGAGTAATGAGCTCTATGGTTTCAATGGTGAATCTGCTGTTTTTGTGGAGTTTGTAGTCCTGGTGCCTTTTTCTATGCTGTGTGATGCTTTACAGCAAGGACACTGTTAAGTGCTATTTCACCTTTTTCTGTCTGTCTTGCCCCTCTCTCTGTGATGTTCCCTATCTGCAGTGGTGATGCTAGTGTCCTTGCTGACAAGTGCACTAGCCAGTGAAAAGTGAGGTGACAATTAGGGACTAGGCATGTGACAGTGGTGGGGAGAAGGACCCGCTTAGGGCATTAGGGGAGTTTAGGGACAGGCACAGGTTGGAGTTCAGGAGGTGCCCCATCCCTGGTTCTCTACTCTTAGGGCCCTCTTCACCCCATTCCATCCTGTTGCTGGTTTATGTTGTGTAGTCCGGTGGACTTAACCGTGTCGGTTGTGACAATATTCCTTTCTGCTATGAAATAAAGTTTGAAGATTTTGTTCAAAGGTGCCTTCCTATTTCACACATTTTTGGTGGATTCAACAACAAAAAATGTTCAACAACACTGGTACCTCACTTGAAACACTCTTCCAATTGGATGTGAAACCATTTATTACCACTCTTTGAGTATGATCCCTGAGACAGTTATGAATCCAACTAACGTAAATGTAACCTTGTCATTCCTATATTTGGTCATTTTTTCTATAAGGATAGTATAAGATACTTTATCAAAAGCTTTGCTGAAGTCGAGATATATTATATCTGTTGAATTTCCCTGATCCACCCAATCAGTGATTCCATCATTGAAGGAAATTAGATCAGCCTGGCATGGCTTGTTTGTTACATGCTGGCTAATTACTGTATTCTTATCGAAGTACTTACATACATACTGTTTAATAATTAGTTTAAAGATCGTTCCTGGTACAGAAGTAAGACTAACTTGCCAGTAATTTCCTGGCTCCATCTTTTTATCTGTTTTTGAAGATAAAGATAACAATTTGCCCTTTTCTATGTTTCTGAGACTTATCCTGTTCTCTAGGAATTTTCAAAGATTCTGGCAAAGGGCTCTGCAATTTCCTTTGCCTTTTCTTTCAGTACCATAGAATTTTAGGATTGCTACATTCCATAGGTGGATTGTTTCTGAAGAGACAATTTGAAAATTTCTCAGAGGAGCATTGCAGCTTAAAAGTCTCCTCACTTCAGCATGTCAGACTTGACGTGTCGCTCTCCGCAGGAGGAAACGCTACCCCTTGGTCAGACGCCTCTCACCCAGCCAAACCAGATATCATATTTTGCACTGATGAGGGGTAAGATTCCAAAACACAGTGTCTGCAAATTGAAATTTTGGCTTTGGCTTTTATCCTAAGTCATGTGACAAGGCTTGTTAGGAGGTGACATTTACTTTTAGGATTGCTACTTCTTATAGATGGCACTAGCGTTCTAGTCCTCTTCCTCTCTGAAGAGACAATTTGTATATTTCCCTGAGGAGCAATGCATCTTAAAAGTCTCATTTGGCATGTCAGGCTTGACGTGTTGCTCTCCGCAAGTACGATCTCATAAGATGTAATTCATTGAAACCAGGAGATTTAAATTTGTTTAAATTAGTTATTTGTTCCCTCACATCTCTCTGGTTTTAGATAGTGTGTGTTAGGGCTGGCGGAACGCACCAA
Source organism: Ranitomeya imitator (assembly GCF_032444005.1). Classification (NCBI taxonomy): domain Eukaryota; kingdom Metazoa; phylum Chordata; class Amphibia; order Anura; family Dendrobatidae; genus Ranitomeya; species Ranitomeya imitator. Next base: position 629,382,173 of record NC_091284.1, read on the forward strand.
GTAAATATAGATGTTATTATTGGTGTGTTCGCAGCCCGGGGTCCACCGTGGAGGAGAACCTGCTGCTAGCAAATGGCACTTTATGGCGGTATAAGTAAGCTCTGTTACTTCGCAGAATCGCCGAGAAAGAAAAGCACTGTGTCCTGTTAAGCTCACAGGAGTACATTGCTAAGGCTACGTTCACATTTGCGTTGTTGGGCGCAGCGTCGTCGACGCAACCCACAACACATATACACAATACAGCGTTTTTTGATGCATGCGTTGTCATAAAATAGTAAAGTCCAGGAATTTCGGCGCAGGGAAAACGCTACAAGTAGCATCGTCCGCGCCCTGTCTGGTGCGTTAAAAAGACTCATGCATCGTAAAACACATTACAACGCATAGCGGCGCATGTCCATGCACCCCCCATGTTAAAGATAGGGGCGCATGATGCATGCGTCGGTATCCGTCGATGACACTGCGCCCAACAACGCAAATGTGAATGTAGCATAACTGCTGAGCTGATAGCAGTCATTGGGCATGCAGTCAGAGAAACACACAAACAATTCCTCACCGGAGGTGCCGGTATTCTAGTGGCTTATTTCAGCCAGGCCATGAATACATGCAAACAAACTCCTTACCGGAATTGCCAGTATTCTAGTGGCTTATTTCAGCCAGGCCCTAACCACCAGCATAGATGACCACACTGGCACAAAGCTCATGACAAAGATTGATACTAGCGCATGGCCGTGCGGCCATGCAAACCTTTTATAGTTGCAGCAAATGTAGGACCTTCCTAGAGGACCAATGGGAGTTGCTTCAGGACCTGAGCATGTAACCCCTAACCTCCAATGAGAGGTCTTCCTTTGGGCATGTTAAGAAGGGAGAAAGCAGGATTTAGTCCCAGAAGCGAGTCCTCACCGCTGACCAGTACTAGCTATAATGGCAGAGCCTGGAAGAACAGCAGTAGCCAGACGCAGAGTATCTGCCTGAGCCAGACGCTTGGACCAACGTCTCCGCTGAGCAGGCTTCACTGCGGCTGGAGAAGAATGGGAGACCACAGCAGAGATGGCAATTTCCCCTGTGCAGAGGCGGGAACTCGAGCCCTAACAGTGTGTGTATTATTTTATTCCTTCAATAGCACAGTGATGGTCAGTTCATTGATCCTGGTCTCCTCACATGCTTCCAATTCTTCCTTCTTTTCAGGATTGTTACTTGTAGCATAATGAACCTTGCTATAGTTCCAAAATAATTTAAGGAAAATGAGAGAGAGTACAATAGTTTGAATTGGCATTCAAATTAATTAGATCTTAATCCAATTGAGCATCTGTGGGATGTGATTAAAAACCCAATCTGATTCACGGAAACTACACTGGACAACTTTCAAGCCTTAAAGAATCTACTACAACAATTCTTGATACAGATGCCATGGTACACCTTTAGAGATCTGGTTGAGCCCATTCTTTAAAGGTTGCTAACATTGAAGGAGAGCATATTCCTTTTTGGTATTATTATTATTATTATTTAATGTCATTGGTGATTGGTTTTTATTATTGGAAGGCAACAAAACCAAAGACATGTAACAATATCATACAAATAAATAAGTTGTCAGTTTTTAAAAATTCTGGTAAGTTTACCAAACATGCATAAATTTTTGTAATTGTAAAGCTTTTTTTTAAGCTAAGGAGAATAAATAGTTTTCCTTCTCATCTTGCATTGCTTACAGGTCTTTCACTACGTTTGCAGAAAAAAAGACTTAGAAACTCCCATTTAGGCTAGTTTCACATTTGCGTTCGAATCCGCAGCATTTAATCCGCATCCGCAAGTGCAGTAAAAAATGCATATAAACACTTACAAACGCAGCGTTTTTTAGACGCATAATAAAACCATGCGTTTTCACACTTTGTCATGTGATTTGTCACGCGTTTACATTTTTTGTGTGCATGGTGGAAAATTTTACAGGAGAAAAATCTAGATAACCAGACACCGCCAATGGGACTACAGAGGGCTTGTATTATGGGATATCTATATATAGACCCTAGGACTGCTGAAATCTTAACAGTGTGCTATTGTATCCTGTGTCATGATGGATCTATGCATGGAGAGCTTTTATTTCAACCTGGATTTAAGCATCAAGCTGTTTCTTGCCTGTGCGTTTGCTTGGGAGCAACACAGAAATCGTGAAAGATGGAGAAGAGGACGTCGTAGGCGTTTTTGGCGACACCCCATTATTGAACTACGTGAGAGACGTGGAGCCTATCACACACTATATGGCGAGCTTAACCCCTTTACCCCCAAGGGTGGTTTGCACGCTAATGACCGGGCCAATTTTTACAATTCTGACCACTGTCCCTTTATGAGCTTATAACTCTGGAACGCTTCAACGGATCCCAGTGATTCTGACATTGTTTTCTCGTGACATATTGTACTTCTTGATAGTGGTAAAAATTATTTGATAGTACCTGCATTTATTTGTGAAAAAAACGGAAATTTGGCAAAAATTATGAAAATTTCGCAATTTTCCAACTTTGAATTTTTATGCAATTAAATCACAGATATATGTCACACAAAATACTTAATAAGTAACATTTCCCACATATCTACTTTACATCAGCACAATTTTGTAACCAAAATTTTTTTTGTTAGGGAGTTATAAGGGTTAAAAGTTGACCAGCAATTTCTCATTTTTACAACACCATTTTTTTTAGGGACCACATCTCATTTGAAGTCATTTTGAGGGGTCTATATGATAGAAAATACCCAAGTGTGACACCGTTCTAAAAACTGCACCCCTCAAGGTGCTCAAAACCATATTCAAGAAGTTTATTAACCCTTCCGGTGCTTCACAGGAATTTTTGGAATGTTTAAATAAAAATGAACATTTAACTTTTCACAAAAAATTTACTTCAGCTCCAATTTGTTTTATTTTACCAAGGGTAACAGGAGAAAGTGGACCCCAAAAGTTGTTGTCCAATTTGTCCTGAGTACAATGATACCCCATATGTGGGAGTAAACCACTGTTTGAGCGCATGACAGAGCTCGGAAGCGAAGGAGCGCCATTTGACTTCAATGCAAAATTGACTGGAATCGAGATGGGACACCATGTTGCGTTTGGAGGGCCCCTGATGTGCCTAAACATTGAAACCCCCCACAAGTGACACCATTTTGGAAAGTAGACCCCCTAAGGAACTTATCTAGAGGTGTGGTGAGCACTTTGACCCACCAAGTGCTTCATAGAAGTTTATAATGCAGAACCGTAAAAATAAAAAATCATATTTTTTCACAAAAATTATTTTTTCACCCCCGATTTTTTATTTTCCCAAGGGTAAGAGAAGAAATTGGACCCCAAAAGTTGTTGTACAATTTGTCCTGAGTACGCTGATACCCCATATGTGGGGGTAAACCACTGTTTGGGCGCATCGGAGACCTCGGAAGGGAAGGAGCGCCGTTTAACTTTTCAATGCAAAATTGACAGGAATTGAGATGGGACGCCATGTTGCGTTTGGAGAGCCACTGATGTGCCTAAACATTGAAACCCCCCACAAGTGACACCATTTTGGAAAGTAGACCCCCTAAGGAACTTATCTAGATGTGTTTTGAGCGCTTTGACCCACCACGGGCTTCACAGACGTTTATAATGCAGAGCCGTAAAAATAAAACAAAAATTTTTTCCCACAAAAATGATTTTTTTAGCCCCCTGTTTTGTATTTTTCCGAGGGTAACAGGAGAAATTGGACCCCAAAATTTGTTGCCCAATTTGTCCTGAGTGCAATGATACACCATATGTGGGGGGAACCACTGTTTGGGTGCATGGGAGGGCTCGGAAGGGAAGGAGCTCCATTTGGAATGCAGACTTAGATGGAATGGTCTGCAGGTGTCACATTGCGTTTGCAGAGACCCTAATGTACCTAAACAGTAGAAACCCCCCACAAGTGACACCATTTTGGAAACTAGACCCCCTAAGGAACTCATCTAGATGTGTTGTGAGAGCTTTGAACCCCCAAGTGTTTCACTACAGTTTGTAACGCAGAGCCGTGAAAATAAAAAAAATAACTTTCCCCCAAAAATTATTTTTTAGCCCCCAGTTTTGTATTTTGCCGAGGGTAAGAGGGAAATTAGACCCCAAAACTTGTTGTCCAATTTGTGATACCCCATATGTGGGGGGAACCACCGTTTGGGTGCATGGGAGGGCTCAGAAGGGAAGGAGTGCCATTTGGAATGCAGACTTAGATGGAATGGTCTGCAGGCATCACATTGCGTTTGCAGAGCCCATAATGTACCTAAACAGTAGAAAACCCCCACAAGTGACCCCATATTGGAAACTAGACCCCCGAGGGAACTTATCTAGATGTGTTGTGAGAACTTTGAACCCCCAAATGTTTCACTACAGTTTATAACACAGAGTTGTGAAAATAAAAAATCTTTTTTTCCCACAAAAATTATTTTTAGCCCCCAGTTTTGTATTTTCCCAAGGGTAACAGGAGAAATTGGACCCCAAAAAGTTGTTGTACAATTTGTCCTGAGTACGCTGATACCCCATATGTGGGGGTAAACCACTGTTTGGGCGCATCGGAGACCTCGGAAGGGAAGGAGCGCCGTTTAACTTTTCAATGCAAAATTGACAGGAATTGAGATGGGACGCCATGTTGCGTTTGGAGAGCCACTGATGTGCCTAAACATTGAAACCCCCCACAAGTGACACCATTTTGGAAAGTAGACCCCCTAAGGAACTTATCTAGATGTGTTTTGAGCGCTTTGACCCACCACGGGCTTCACAGAAGTTTATAATGCAGAGCCGTAAAAATAAAACAAAAATTTTTTCCCACAAAAATTATTTTTTTAGCCCCCAGTTTTGTATTTTTCCGAGGGTAACAGGAGAAATTGGACCCCAAAATTTGTTGCCCAATTTGTCCTGAGTGCAATGATACACCATATGTGGGGGGAACCACTGTTTGGGTGCATGGGAGGGCTCGGAAGGGAAGGAGCTCCATTTGGAATGCAGACTTAGATGGAATGGTCTGCAGGTGTCACATTGCGTTTGCAGAGACCCTAATGTACCTAAACAGTAGAAACCCCCCACAAGTGACACCATTTTGGAAACTAGACCCCCTAAGGAACTCATCTAGATGTGTTGTGAGAGCTTTGAACCCCCAAGTGTTTCACTACAGTTTGTAACGCAGAGCCGTGAAAATAAAAAAAAATTACTTTCCCCCATAAATTATTTTTTAGCCCCCAGTTTTGTATTTTGCCGAGGGTAAGAGGGAAATTAGACCCCAAAACTTGTTGTCCAATTTGTGATACCCCATATGTGGGGGGGAACCACCGTTTGGGTGCATGGGAGGGCTCGGAAGGGAAGGAGTGCCATTTGGAATGCAGACTTAGATGGAATGGTCTGCAGGCATCACATTGCGTTTGCAGAGCCCCTAATGTACCTAAACAGTAGAAATCCCCCACAAGTGACCCCATATTGGAAACTAGACCCCCGAGGGAACTTATCTAGATGTGTTGTGAGAACTTTGAACCCCCAAATGTTTCACTACAGTTTATAACACAGAGTTGTGAAAATAAAAAATCTTTTTTTCCCACAAAAATTATTTTTTAGCCCCCAGTTTTGTATTTTCCCAAGGGTAACAGGAGAAATTGGACCCCAAAAAGTTGTTTTCCTATTTGTTCTGAGTACGCTGATACTGCATATGTTGGGGTACACCCCTGTTTGGGCACACGGGAGAGCTCGGAAGGGAAGAAGCACTGTTTTACTTTTTCAACGCAGAATTGGCTGGAATTGAGATCGGATGCCATGTTGCGTTTGGAGAGCCCCTGATGTGCCTAAACAGTGGAAACCCCCCAATTATAACTGAAACCCTAATCCAAACACACCCCTAACCCTAATCCCAACAGTAACCCTAACCACACCTCTAACCCTGACACACCCCTAACCCTAATCCCAACCCTATTCCCAACTGTAAATGTAATGGAAACCCTAACCGTAACTTTAGCCCCAACCCTAACCCTAACTTTAGCCCCAACCCTAACTGTAGCCTTAACCCTAACCATAGCCCTTACCCTAGCCCTAACCCTAGCCCTAACCCTAGCCCTAACCCTAACCCTAATTCTAACCCTAACCCTAGCCCTAACCCTAGCCCTAACCTTAACCCTAGCCCTAATGGGAAAATGGAAATAAATATCTTTTTTTAATTTTTCCCTAACTAAGGGGGTGGTGAAGGGGGGTTTGATTTACTTTTATAGCGGGTTTTTTAGCGGATTTTTATGATTGTCAGCCGTCACATGCTGAAAGACGCTTTTTTTTGCAAAAAAATATTTTTTGCGTTACCTCATTTTGAGAGCTATAATTTTTCCATATTTTGGTCCACAGAGTCATTTGAGGTTTTGTATTTTGCGGGACGAGTTGACGTTTTTATTGGTAACATTTTCGGGCACGTGACATTTTTTGATCGCTTTTTATTCCGATTTTTGTGAGGCAGAATGACCAAAAACCAGCTATTCATGAATTTCTTTTGGGGGAGGCGTTTATACCGTTCCGCATTTGGTAAAATTGATGAAGCAGTTTTATTCTTCGGGTCAGTACGATTACAGCAATACCTCATTTATATCATGTTTCTATGTTTTGGTGCTTTTATACGATAAAAACTATTTTATAGAAAAAATAATTATTTTTGCATCACTTTATTCTCAGGACTATAACTTTTTTATTTTTTTGCTGATGATGCTGTGTTGCAGCTCGTTTTTTGCGCGACAAGATGACGCTTTCAGCAGTACCATGGTTATTTATATCTGTCTTTTTGATCGCGTGTTATTCCACTTTTTGTTCGGCAGTATGATAATAAAGCGTTGTTTTTTGCCTCGGTTTTTTTTTTCTTACAGTGTTCACCGAGGGGGTTAACTAGTGGACCAGTTTTATAAGTCGGGCCGTTACGGACGCGGCGATACTAAATATGTGTACTTTTATTGTTTTTTTTAAATTTAGATAAAGAAATGTATTTATGGGAATAATATTTTTTTTTTCATTATTTAGGAATATTTTTTTTTACTTTTTTTTACACATTTGGAAAATTTTTTTTTTTACTTTTTTACTTTGCCCCAGGGGGGGACATCACAGATCGATGATCTGACAGTTTTCACAGCAGATCACCGATCTGCCTTACAGTGCTGCAGGCTTCACAGTGCCTGCTCTGAGCAGGCTCTGTGAAGCCACTTCCCTCCCTGCAGGACCCGGATGCGACAGCCATCTTGGATCCGGGCCTGGAGCAGGGAGGGAGGTAGTGAGACCCTCGCAGCAACGCGATCACATCGCGTTGCTGCGGGGGGCTCAGGGAAGCCCGCAGTGAGCCCCCTCCCTGCGCGATGCTTCCCTGTACCGCCGGCACATCGCGATCATGTTTGATCGCGGTGTGCCAGGGGTTAATGTGCTGGGAGCGGTCCGTGACCCCTCCTGGCACATAGTGCCGGATGTCAGCTGCGATAGGCAGCTGACACCCGGCCGCGATCGGCCGCGCTCCCCCCGTGAGAGCGGTTGATTGCGTATGACGTACTATCCCGTCGGTGGTCATAGGGGCCCACCCCACCTCGACGGGATAGTACGTCTAATGTCAGAAAGGGGTTAATGCCAACCCGGACAAATTCCCAGAATATACAAGGATGTCACAAGACTCTTTCCGGGATTTGCTTGGTTGTTTCCAAGGAGCCATCTGGAGACAGGACACCCAGCTCCATAGAGCGATTCCACCAGAGGAACGTCTGCTGGTTACATTAGGGTACATAACAATTCTAAACAAATGCCAGTCCTAATTTTTGTTGTTCTGACATGTATTCTTTGTATTTTCCTTTATTAGCAGAACAACATCATCAATAGAATTGTTAACTTTTTTTTTAATTTATTTTATGACGGATTTCTGGCAACCGGAGAGAGTTTATCATCTCTCCACTTCCAATACGGCTTGGAATTTCCACCCTGTCTGGAATAGTTGCAGACACCTTCCGGGCTTTGTGGAATATTCTCCAGGATGAGTTTATACCCCTACCCACTGTGGACATGTGGATTGAAATTGCTGAAAAATTCTGGAGTGTGCTTTCCCCAACTGTTTGGGAGCAGTGGATGGAAAGCACATCCGCATTATAAAACCAGCCAGAACCGGATCGGAGTACTTCAATTATAAAAAATATTTTTCTGTTGTGCTCATGGCAATAGCAGATGGGGACTGTCGCTTCATCGCTGTGGACATTGGAGCATTTGGCCGTGACAACGATTCCCAGACTTTCAAGAACTCGGATATGGGGCGCCGTGTGTATGGCAAAAATTTTAATTTTCCACGGCCACGACCTCTCCCCAACACTCAAGGTCCACCGATGCCATTTGTTATGGTTGGGGATGAGGCCTTTCAGATGCGTGAAACCCTACTGAAGCCATATTTCAGTCAGGACTTGAACCTCACTAAAATAATCTTTAATTACAGACTGACCAGGGCCCGAAGAACAGTAGAGTGTACCTGTGAGATTCTAGTCTCAAAATGGTGCATTCTTGCAACAGCCATTAATCTAAAAATGGAGACAGTCGGTGAGGTGGTCAAAGCCTGTGTGGTTCTCCACAATTACATAATTGCTAAGGAGCGACCCAACATTGAACTGGATGAACCATTTGCAAACCCATTGCCAGATTACCAGCATCACCTGCTGCTGTCAACTGCTGAAGTTGGCCACATGCGGGACCAATTTGCTGCCTTTTTGATTCTGATATTGGACGTGTGTCATGGCAGGACAATATTGTGTAAATGTCCGGTTGGGATTTTGTCTGTACCAGTTATTTTTTTAAATGTTAATAATATTTGTTGGTAATAAACTTTTTTTTTGGTATCTTGACCGTGTCTCCTATGAATTTCCTCTACAAATCAAGGCTGCCGTCACACTAGCAGTATTTGGTCAGTATTTTACATCAGAATTTGTAAGCCAAAACCTGGAGTGGGTGATAAATGCAGAAGTGGTGCATATTTTTCTATTATACTTTTCCTCTAATTGTTCCACTCCTGGTTTTGGCTTACAAATACTGATAGCAGCCTTAGGTTATTAGTGGTAATGTTGTTGACGTCATTGTATCCTGATTCTGTTCTGCAGTATCTATTGGACGCAGAATGAAGAGACGATGGCTGTTTGATACAAAATAGATCTATACTCATCATGTCAGGTGTCAGAAATAATGAATTCATGATGCACATATAACAGCCTCATGAATTCACTATTTCTGACACATGTCCAGGTGAGCAAAGATATGCCTTTTATGACCGCCATCGTCCCTTCACTTTGTGTGAAATAGATTACGTACACAGAAGAGAAAATGGAGGTTATATTTAGTTTTTGGACACATGACCTGTTGAGTATAGTTCTGCATTGTATTGCCGCCATTTTCTCTTCAGTCTGCAACACTAATCACAGACTAAGCAGAAGGAAGAGATTATGAAGAAAATACAAGTATACATTTTTTGGCCCACCTCATATCCCTGTACTAAATACACACGAAGCTGCAGTGTTGTACTTGCTAACTACTGGAGCTATGATGTGGCCAAAAAATAAAGTGTGCGGCGCAGTGTTTTATTTGGCGCACGGTGTGTGTTGCCAGTGGCGAAATACACAATCAGCCACACATATTTGGGGCAAAAAACAATAGTATTTCTTTTATAACAACCAAAATATTTATTTAACTGCGCCTGCTTGGGGTAGAGTGATGGAAATGGGGGGAGTGTAGCTGTGAGGCCTGGCTAAGTGTGGACGACACAGGGGTGGCAGGAGAAGGGGCAATTAAACTAGTGGGGTCTGGTAGTTCGAGGATGGGGCTTGACACATGAGAGGCCTGAGACACACTGGAAGGGTGAGACAAACCTGACATTACATACACACTGGGAGGTGAGGAGGGAGGAATACTGATAGTATGCATTTTTTTTATTTTTTTTCCTTTTCCGTGATCTAAGTGTTCTGGGAAGCCTCGGTGGGCTCATTTATTGCGGCATGGTCATGGTGGGTGACCTGTCAGGGTCTGGCTGCACTGTGCTTGTAGAGCGTGCTGACATGTCAGAATCCATAGTGCTCGTAGAGCGGAAGGCCATGCCTGGGTCCGTTTGTGCTCGTAGAGCAGGCAGCCATATCAGAGTCCATAGTGCTTGTATAGCGGAAGGCCAAGCCTGGGTCCTGCTGCATCGTGGTGGTGGTGGAGCAGAAGGCCATGCCAGGGTCCTGCTGCTGCATGGTGGTGGCAGTGGAGGAAGTCCAAGCAGGAACAGCAGTTGTCATGGTGGTGGCAGTGGGCTGTCCAACAGCACTCGGCACGGTGGTGGTGCTGTAGTGGTGTCCGGCAGTGCTAGGAATGGAGGTAGCCATGCAGTGGTATGCATTGAGGTAAAGTGTGACAGTGTAGGCACAGGTGGATATGCCGCCACTGTCTGCTGAAAATACCGACTCTGCTGCATAGCCTGCACATAATCAGCATTGCAAGGTGTTCCGACATGCCCTGTTCAATTTGGTTAAAAAAATGATGTCCTGGCCTCTGGAGGTTGGCTTTTACTTGGTCAAGGCTTTTGATGACCTCCTGAATACGTGCATTCATATGGCTAATGGCAGTATCCAGTCGGTCACCCAAAGCCTTGAGTCCATCGTGAAAAACCAAGCTCAAGTGCAAAAACTTGGGCATGAGTGACCTGTCCGATGCCCTCTGCTGCTGCCGAGTGGAGCCCCCAAATAGGGGGGCAGAGGCAGGGGACTGGGAAAGGGGAACACCTGATGGACCAGCTTTCTGGTCTCCAGTTAGTGTGGCAGGTCCACTTGCTGCAGCGCTGCTGGATGGCTGGGACGGGTCCGTGGCTGTCTGATGAAAGACCGCTCCAGAACCTGGGTCAACAGTGCTGCGCCATGTGCTGTGAAAAAAGGGAAAAAAAATAATACCAAAAACTTACAAAACGCCAACTCCTGTTGAATAGAATCATACAGATTATGGCAATACAACACAAACTAATGCACCGAAAAAATACTTACGTTCTCTTAGCAAGGACCGGTCTTAAAAATGCCAGAATGCAGTGGTATTTATACTTTCGGATCCTTGCTCCAGAACCACTGGGAACACGGCTCTCTTGATGCAGGTCCTTGTTGAAGCAGTCCTTCATCAAACACCAACGTGTTTTGACTTTGAGCATTGTTGAAAAAACAAAAAATAAAGGTTAGACAATGGACTTTTGGCCGTGCTCACACAACTGTGTGTGATGAGAGAAACTCCTGAGAGTTTCTGTCATCACACAACAGTTTTAGTGATCACGGCCAAGGTCTCTGCTGCATCACACTGCATTGCAATACTTACAAAATGAATTTCGGACCCGAGTCGGGGCATTGTCCCAGCCATCCCACATCGCTTTGGCCACCTCATTCCATAGCCGTTGGATCGTCACGTTGTCCGAGTGCTGGGGAACCCAGGTGTCCCACAACGGGACTCGCTCATGGACCAGGGAGATGAGGATATCGTTGTAAATGAGGTCCTCATCCAGTTCTGGAGCCTAAAAAAATAAATGAATACATTAATGTTGGATACATTAACATAAAGAAAAGAAAGAAATCAGAGGCTGAGAAATGGCATAAATAATGAAAGTCAAGATAAAAAAGGAGTACAGAAGAAAAATGTCGTCAAACGAGGCAAAACGCAATCGATCGCAGACACATGCGTCTAATGTTAAATATAGGAATACACAACATATGCGGATAATTGCGGAAGAAACACTGCTGACACAACCGCAAATGTGAAAGCGGCCTTAGAACTTTACCTATATTATGTTACAATTTGTTTATGTACATTTATTTACTGCTTTTTAGTTGAAACAGTGCTAACATTGAATAAAGATTATCTCCTGAAGCAGTTCTAAATGCTGGTGTGTTTAGGTGCATTTATTAAACAAAGTAGCTAAATGCTGCATTCTACAACTAGACTTCTGCACAATAACTGCATTTAATAGAAAAATCAAAGCGAGTTTTATCAATGTCATGGTAACAGCAGGAAATCATAATCAGTCTGTTGAAGACATAATTGATGCAAAGAACTTTAAAAACATATTGAGTTCAGGATAGGGACAAAACTATTGTCAATGAATGTTTGTATTTAATTTTATCTGAATACTCATTCTATTGATTATATTCTTTTTTTTAACTTTGTAGCAGTTTACCTGCTGTAATTATTTAGATGCAAAGGTTGTTTTTTTTAGTATAAGATGAAAACCTGTCTGAAATAAAAACTTTTTAGAAATTGATAACAAGTACTCAACCACTTCTAAAAAAAATATGACAATGTATTTTTTTTCATATCAAGTTCTTAAAAAATATGGTAATTTTGCCGTTTTTAGCAAAGCTTCTAATTATCGGACACAGCTGTTCACTAGAGACAGGAGTGCAATAACTGATAACATGGGATCTACCAAACACTATCAGTAATGTCACAGTTTACCCAACTCCCAGTCCTTCAAAATGACATGACATGACAGGCTCATTGGTTGCTTTAATACACAGGTTTTGTTTGTTCATAGTGGCTTACGTACATGTGGATTTCCTGGAACAACAGGAAGTGAGATTCTAAAAATTGCCTAAAGGGAAAGTGTGAAAATTTAAACATTTCCTTTTTTTTAAGATTGTGATAAGGAAAAAAACTAGTGCCGAATATTTCAAAATATACATGGAACACAAAAAAAAGATTTAAACAATATATCATTTTCTGATGATAGTTTCCCTCTAAGGAACTAGACCTGAATACCATTTAGATTTAAGACTGGTTATTGATTGTACTAATTTCTCCTCGGTTTAAGAAAAATAAGTATGAGCTAATCACAATGCTTTCTAAAAGGGGCTATTCAGCACCTTGTACATCCATATTGGCTTTCATTTGCCAAGACTTCTGCACAGATGGCAAGTATTTCCCTATTTTAAATAAAAATAAGCACAAGTATTTTTAATATTATTAAAATTATTTAGTCATATTTAAAGCACCATTAATTTTTGGGTGCTATATATGTGAAGAGGGTTTACGTACTTATCGTACTTATCATACAGATAGATACTGTACATACAATACATTTAAAAAAATAATAGTCACAGGCTGACATAGAGGGGGAGAGGACTCTGTCCTTAATCCCTTAAGCCCCAAGAGTGGTTTGCACATTAATGACCGGGCCAATTTTTACAATTCTGACCACTGTCCATTTATGAGGTTATAACTCTGGATCGCTTCAACGAATCCTGATAATTCTGACAGTGTTTTCTTGAGACATATTCTACTTCATGATAGAGGTAAAATTTCTTCAATAAGACTTGCATTTATTTGTGAAAAAAATGTAAATTTGGCGAAAATTTTGAAAATGTCGCAATTTTTCAACTTTGAATTTTTATGCCCTTAAATCACAGAGATATGTCACGTAAAATACTTAATAAGGAACATTTCCCACATGTCTTCTTTAAATCAGCACAATTTTGGAACCAAATTTTTTTGTTAGGGAGTTATAAGGGTTAAAAATTGACCAGCAATTTCTCATTTTTACAACACCATTTTTTTAGGGACCACATCTCATTTGAAGTCATTTTGAGGGGTCTACATAATAAAAAATAATCAAGTGTGACACCATTCTAAAAACTGCACCCCTCAAGGTGCTCAAAACAACATTCAAGAAGTTTATTAACCTTTCAGGGGTTTCACAGGAATTTTTGGAATGTTTAAATAAAAATGAATATTTAACTTATTTCACACAAAATTTACTTCAACTCAATTTGATTTATTTTTCCTTGGGTAAGAAGAAATTGGACCCCAAAAGTTGTTGTACAATTTGTCCTGGGTACGCCGATACCAAATGTGTGGGGGTAGACCACTGTTTGGGTGCATGGCAGAGCTGAGAAGGGAAGGAGCACCGTTTGACTTTTCAATGCAAAATTGACAGGAATTGAGATGGGACGCCATGTTGCATTTGGAGAGCCACTGATGTGCCTAAACATTAAAACCCCCCAAAAGTGACACCATTTTGGAAAGTAGACCCCCTAAGGAACTTATCTAGATGTGTTGTGAAAGCTTTGAACCCCCAAGTGTTTCACTACAGTTTATAACGCAGAGCCATGAAAATGAAAAATAAAGGAAGGAGCACCATTTGGAATGCAGACTTAGATTGATTGGTCTGCAGGCATCACATAGCGTTTCCAGAGCCCCTAATGTACCTAAACAGTAGAAACCCCCCACAAGAGACTGCATATTGGAAACTAGACCCCTCAAGGAACTTATCTAGATGTGCTGTGAGAACTTTGAACCCCAAAATGTTTCACTACAGTTTATAACGCAGAGCCGTGAAAATAAAAAATCATTTTTTTACCACAAAATGTTTTTTTAGCCCCCCAAATTTTTATTTTCCTAAGGGTAACAGGAGAAATTTGACCCTAAAAGTTGTTGTTGAATTTGCCCTGAGTACGCTGATACCCCAGATGTTGGGGTAAACACCTGTTTGGGTGCACGGGAGATCTCGGAAGGGAAGGAGCACTGTTTTCAACACAGAATTGGTTGTAATTGAGATGGGACGCCATGTAGCGTTTGGAGAGCCCCTGATGTGCCTAAACAGTGGAAACCCCCAATTCTAACTGAAACACTAGCCCCAATCCTAGCCCTAACCCTAGCATTAGCCCTAACCCTAGCCCTAACCCTAACCCTAGCCTTAACCCTAACCCTAGCCCTAGCCCTAACCCCAAACCTAACCCTAGCCCTAACCCTAGCCTTAACCCCACCCCTAACCCTAACCCTAGCCCTAAACCTAACCCTAGCCCTACCCCTATTCCTAACCCTAATCCTAGCCCTGACCACAGCCCTAACCCTAGCCCTAACCTTAGCCCTAGTCCTAACCTTAGCCATAACCCTAGCCCAAACCCTAGCCCCAACCCTAGCCCTAACCCTAATGGGAAAATGGAAATAAATATTTTTTTTTTTAATTTTATTATTTTTCCCTAACTAAGGGGGTGATGAAGGGGGTTTGATTTACTATTTATAGCAGGGTTTTTAGCGGATTTTTATGATAGGCAGCCGTCACAGACTAAAAGACGCTTTTTATTGCAAAAAATAGTTTTTGCGCCCCCACATTTTGAGAGCTATAATTTTTCCATATTTTGGTCCACAGAGTCATGTGAGGTCGTGTTTTTTGCGGGACGAGTTGATGTTTTTATTGGTATAATTTTCGGGCACGTGACATGTTTTGATCGCTTTTTATTCCGATTTTTGTGAGGCAGAATGACTAAAAAACAGCTATTCATGAATTTCTTTTGGGGGGGGCGTTTATACCGTTCCATGTTTGGTAAAATTGATAAAGCAGTTTTATTCTTCGGGTCAGTATGATTACAGCGATACCTCATTTATATAATTTTTTTATGTTTTGACGTTTTTATACGATAAAACCATTTTATAGAAAAACTAATTATTTTTGCATCGCTTTATGCTGAGGACTATAACTCTTTTATTTTTTCGCTGATGATGCTGTATGGCAGCTTGTTTTTTGCGGGACAAGATGACGTTTTCAGTGGTACCATGGTTATTTATATCTGTCTTTTTGATCGTGTGTTATTCCACTTTGTGTTCGGCGGCATGATAATAAAGCGTTGTTTTTTGCCTCGTCTTTCTTTTGTGTTTTTACCGCGATCACTGAAGGGGTTAACTAGCGGGACAGTTTTATAGGTGGGGTCGTTACAAATGCGACAATACTAAATATGTGTACCTTTATTGTTTTTTTATGATTTAGATAAATAAATTTATTTATGGAAACAATATATATATTCTGCATTATTCTGTGTGTGTGGCTACATTATTCTTTTAGTGTTTGTGTGGGGCTGCATTTTGCTGTTGATATGTGGGGCTGCATTGTACTTTGAGGGGTCTGCATTCTACTCTGAGGGAGCTGCATTGTACTCTAGAGAGCTACATTATACTGTGCGTGGGGCTGAAGTAAACTCCTATGGGGCTGCATTATACTGTGTGTGGGGGGATGCTGTTGTGAATTCTGTTGGCAAGCTCCCTCCTGTGGTCATGAATGGTACTTCGGATGGTTCTGTCCATGGGCTCCCTCTGGTGGTGGTGAGTGGAGCTGCGGCTACTGAGTTTCCTTCCACAGGTGACGAGGTTAATTCGTTAGCTGGCTGCTTTATTTAACTCCACTTAGATCTTTGCTCCATGCCACCTGTCAATGTTCCAGTATTGGTCTTGTTCTCTCCTGGATCGTTCTTGTGACCTGTCTTCCCAGCAGAAGCTAAGTTCCTGCTTGCTTTTCTCTGGTTTGCTGTTTTTCTGTCCAGCTTGCTATTTTGATTTTGTCTTGCTTGCTGGAAACTCTGGGACGCAGAGGGAGCGCCTCTGCGTGGTCTTTTTGTAGTTTTTTGTGCTGACCGCAAAGTTACCTTTCCTATCCTCTGTCTGTTCAGTAAGTCGGGCCTCACTTTGCTAAATCTATTTCATCTCTGTGTTTGTAATTTTCATCTTTACTCACAGTCATTATATGTGGGGGGCTGCCTTTTCCTTTGGGGAATTTCTCTGAGGCAAGGTAGGCTTATTTTTCTATCTCTAGGGCTAGCTATTTTCTTAGGCTGTGTCGAGTTGCATAGGGAGCGTTAGGAGCAATCCACGGCTATTTCTTGTGTGTGTGATAGGATTAGGGATTGCGGTCAGCAGAGTTCCCAAGTCTCAGAGCTCGTCCTATATTATTAGTAACTCTGGTCATTCCGTGTGCTCTTAACCACCAGGTCCATTATTGTCCTTACCACCAGGTCATAACAGTACAGGTGGCCCAAAGTACTAATGCATCTCAATAGAGGGATAAGAGAAGTTCTGAGACCATTTTTTTTTCTTTGCAGTGTGTTTTGTCTCTCTTTTCCCCTTTACCTCTGGGTGGTTCAGGATACAAGTGTAGATATGGACATTCAAGGTCCGTTCTCTTGTATGAATAATCTCACTGCAAGGGTACAAAACATTCAAAATTTTGTGGTTCAGAATCCGATGTTAGAGCCTAGGATTCCAATTCCTGATTTGTTTTTTGGGGATAGATCTAAGTTTCTGAATTTCAAAATAATTGTAAATTATTTCTTGCTTTGAAACCTCGCTCCTCAGGTGACCTTGTTCAACAAGTGAAAATCATTATTTCTTTGTTACGTGGCGACCCTCAAGACTGGGCATTTTCCCTTGCGCCAGGAGATCCGGCATTGCGTGATGTGGATGCGTTTTTCCTGGCGCTCGGATTGCTTTATGACGAACCTAATTCAGTGGATCAGGCAGAGAAAATCTTGCTGGCTCTGTGTCAGGGTCAGGATGAGATAGAGATATATTGTCAGAAGTTTAGGATGTGGTCTATACTCACTCAGTGGAATGAATGTGCCCTGGCAGCAATTTTCAGAAAGGGTCTCTCTGAAGCCCTTAAGGATGTCATGGTGGGATTTCCCATGCCTGCTGGTCTGAATGAGTCTATGTCTTTGGCCATTCAGATCGATCGACGCTTGCGTGAGCGTAAAGCTGTGCACCATTTGGCGGTATTATCTGAGCATAGACCTGAGCCTATGCAATGTGATAGGACTTTGACCAGAGCTGAACGGCAAGAACACAGACATCGGAATGGGCTGTGTTTTTACTGTGGTGATTCCACTCATGCTATCTCCGATTGTTCTAAGCGCACTAAGCGTTTCGCTAGGTCTGTTACCATTGGTACGGTACAGCCGAAATTTCTTTTGTCCGTTACTCTGATTTGCTCTTTGTCATCCTATTCTGTTATGGCATTTGTGGATTCAGGCGCTGCCCTGAATTTGATGGACTTGGAGTTTGCTAGGCGCTGTGGTTTTTTCTTGGAGCTCTTGCAGTATCCTATTCCATTGAGAGGAATTGATGCTACGCCTTTGGCCAAGAATAAGCCTCAGTACTGGACCCAATTGACCATGTGCATGGCTCCTGCACATCAGGAGGATATTCGCTTTTTGGTGTTGCATAATCTGCATGATGTGGTCGTTTTGGGGTTGCCATGGCTGCAGGTCCATAATCCAGTATTGGATTGGAAATCTATGTCTGTGTCCAGCTATGGTTGTCAGGGGGTACATGGTGATGTTCCATTTCTGTCTATTTCGTCATCCACCCCTTCTGAAGTCCCGGAGTTTTTGTCGGATTACCGGGATGTATTTGATGAGCCCAAATCCAGTGCACTACCTCCTCATAGGGATTGTGATTGTGCTATCAATTTGATTCCTGGTAGTAAGTTTCCTAAGGGCCGACTGTTCAATTTATCTGTGCCAGAGCACGCCGCTTTGCGGAGTTATGTAAAGGAATCCTTGGAGAAGGGTCATATTCGCCCGTCGTCGTCACCATTGGGAGCAGGGTTCTTTTTTGTGGCCAAGAAGGATGGTTCTTTGAGACCTTGTATTGATTACCGCCTTCTTAATAAGATCACAGTCAAATTTCAGTACCCTTTGCCGCTGCTGTCGGAATTATTTGCTCGGATTAAGGGGGCTAGTTGGTTCACCAAGATAGATCTTCGTGCTGCGTATAATCTTGTGCGAATTAAACAGGGCGATGAATGGAAAACAGCATTTAATACGCCCGAGGGCCATTTTGAGTACTTGGTTATGCCATTCGGGCTTTCCAATGCTCCATCAGTATTTCAGTCCTTTATGCATGACATCTTCCAAGAGTACCTGGATAAATTCCTGATTGTATATTTGGATGATATTTTGGTCTTCTCGGATGATTGGGAGTCTCACGTGAAGCAGGTCAGAATGGTGTTCCAGGTCCTTCGTGTGAATTCTTTGTTTGTGAAGGGGTCAAAGTGTCTCTTTGGAGTTCAGAAGGTTTCATTTTTGGGTTTCATTTTTTCCCCTTCTACTATCGAGATGGACCCTGTTAAAGTCCAGGTCATTTATGATTGGACTCAGCCGACATCTGTGAAGAGTCTGCAAAAGTTCCTGGGCTTTGCTAATTTTTATCGTCGCTTCATCAGTAATTTTTCTAGTGTTGCTAAACCGTTAACTGATTTGACCAAGAAGGGTGCTGATGTGGTCAATTGGTCTTCTGCGGCTGTGGAAGCTTTTCAAGAGTTGAAGCGTCGTTTTGCTTCTGCCCCTGTGTTGTGCCAGCCAGATGTTTCGCTTCCGTTTCAGGTCGAGGTTGATGCTTCTGAGATTGGAGCAGGGGCTGTTTTGTCGCAAAGAAGTTCTGATGGCTTGGTGATGAAACCATGTGCCTTCTTTTCTAGAAAGTTTTCGCCTGCTGAGCGCAATTATGATGTTGGCAATCGAGAGTTGTTGGCCATGAAGTGGGCATTCGAGGAGTGGCGTCATTGGCTTGAAAAAGCCAAGCATCGCGTGGTGGTCTTGACGGATCACAAGAATTTGACTTATCTCGAGTCTGCCAAACGGTTGAATCCTAGACAGGCTCGTTGGTCGCTATTTTTCTCCCGTTTTGATTTTGTGGTTTCGTACCTTCCAGGCTCTAAGAATGTGAAGGCTGATGCCCTGTCAAGGAGTTTTGTGCCCAACTCTCTGGGTGTTCCTGAGCCGGCGGGTATTCTCAAAGAGGGGGTCATTTTGTCTGCCATCTCCCCTGATTTGCGGCGGGTGCTGCAAAAATTTCAGGCTGATAGACCTGACCGTTGCCCAGCGGAGAAACTGTTTGTCCCTGAAAAATGGACTAGTAGAGTTATCTCTGAGGTTCATTGTTCGGTGTTGGCTGGTCATCCTGGAATCTTTGGTACCAGAGATTTGGTGGCTAGATCCTTTTGGTGGCCGTCTTTGTTGTGGGATGTGCGTTCTTTTGTGCAGTCCTGTGGGACTTGTGCTCGGGCTAAGCCCTGCTGTTCTCGTGCCAGTGGGTTGCTTTTGCCCTTGCCGGTCCCGAAGAGGCCCTGGACGCATATCTCTAGGGATTTTTTTTTGGATCTCCCTGTCTCTCAAAAGATGTCGGTCATTTGGGTGGTTTGTGATCGCTTCTCTAAGATGGTCCATTTGGTACCCTTGTCTAAATTGCCTTCCTCCTCTGATTTGGTGCCATTGTTTTTCCAGCATGTGGTTCGTTTACATTGCATTCCGGAGAACATCGTTTCGGACAGACGTTCCCAGTTTGTTTCGAGGTTTTGGCAAGCCTTTTGTGCTAGGATGGACATTGATTTGTCTTTTTCCTCGACTTTCCATCCTCAGACAAATGGTCAAACCGAACGAACTAATCAGACTTTGGAAACATATCTGAGATGCTTTGTTTCTGCTGATCAGGATGATTGGGTGTCCATTTTGCCTTTGGCTGAGTTCGCCCTTAATAATCGGGCCAGCTCGGCTACTTTGGTTTCGCCGTTTTTCTGCAATTCTGGTTTCCATCCTCGTTTCTCTTCAGGGCAGGTTGAGTCTTCGGACTGTCCTGGTGTAGATACTGTGGTGGATAGGTTGCAGCAGATTTGGACTCATGTGGTGGATAATTTGACATTGTCCCAGGAGAAGGCTCAACATTTCGCTAACCGCCGGCGCTGTGTGGGTCCTCGACTTCGTGTTGGGGACTTGGTTTGGTTGTCGTCTCATTATGTTCCTATGAAGGTTTCCTCTCCTAAGTTTAAGCCTCGTTTCATTGGTCCGTATAAGATTTCTGAGGTTCTCAATCCTGTGTCATTTCGTTTGACCCTTCCAGCTTCTTTTGCCATCCATAATGTATTCCATAGGTCGTTGTTGCGGAGATACGTGGCGCCTGTGGTTCCATCCGTTTATCCTCCTGCCCCGGTGTTGGTTGAGGGGGAGTTGGAGTATGTGGTGGAGAAGATTTTGGATTCTCGCATTTCGAGACGGAAAATCCAGTACCTGGTCAAGTGGAAGGGTTATGGTCAGGAAGATAATTCCTGGGTCTTTGCCTCCGATGTTCATGCTGCCGATCTGGTTCGTGCCTTTCATTTGGCTCGACCTGGTCGGCCTGAGGGCTCTGGTGAGGGTTCGGTGACCCCTCCTCAAGGAGGGGTACTGTTGTGAATTCTGTTGGCAAGCTCCCTCCTGTGGCCATGAATGGTACTTCGGATGGTTCTGTCCATGGGCTTCCTCTGGTGGTTGTGAGTGGAGCTGCGGCTTCTGAGTTTCCTTCCACAGGTGACGAGGTTAATTCGTTAGCTGGCTGCTCTATTTAACACCACTTAGATCTTTGCTCCATGCCACCTGTCAATGTTCCAGTATTGGTCTTGTTCTCTCCTGGATCGTTCTTGTGACCTGTCTTCCCAGCAGAAGCTAAGTTCCTGCTTGCTTTTCTCTGGTTTGCTGTTTTTCTGTCCAGCTTGCTATTTTGATTTTGTTTTGCTTGCTGAAAGCTCTGGGACGCAGAGGGAGCGCCTCCGCACCGTGAGTCGGTGCAGAGGGTCTTTTTGCGCCCTCTGCGTGGTCTTTTTGTAGTTTTTTGTGCTGACCACAAAGTTACCTTTCTTATCCTCTGTCTGTTCAGTAAGTCGGGCCTCACTTTGCTAAATCTATTTCATCTCTGTGTTTGTAATTTTCATCTTTACTCACAGTCATTATATGTGGGGGGCTGCCTTTTCCTTTGGGGAATTTCTCTGAGGCAAGGTAGGCTTTATTTTTCTATCTCTAGGGCTAGCTAGTTTCTTAGGCTGTGTCGAGTTGCATAGGGAGCGTTAGGAGCAATCCACGGCTATTTCTAGTGTGTGTGATAGGATTAGGGATTGCAGTCAGCAGAGTTCCCACGTCTCAGAGCTCGTCCTATATTATTAGTAACTCTGGTCATTCCGTGTGCTCTTAACCACCAGGTCCATTATTGTCCTTACCACCAGGTCATAACAGGATGCATTGGACTCTGAGGGGTATGCATTGTACTCTGGGGAGCTGCATTCTACTTTGTGTGTGGGGCTGCTTTATACCCTTAGGGGGCCCCCCTGAGGGGGCTGCATTATACCCTTAGGGGGCAGCATTATACCCTGAGGGGGCTGCATTATACTCTGAGGAGGTCACTTTATACTGTTTGTGTGGGACTGCATTATACTGTGTGTTGGGCTGCAGTATACTCTATAGGGTGCTACAGTATACTCTGTAAGGGGGCTGCAGTATACTCTGAGGGGGCTGCATTATACTTTGTGTGTGGGGCTGCATTGTACTCTAAAGAGGCTGCAATGTACTCTGATGGCTCTGCATTGTACTCATAGAGGGCTGCATTGTACCATGAGGGGCCACATTATACTGTGTGTGGCTGCATTATACTGTGGGTGTGGGGCTGCTTTATACTCTGAGGGGACTACATTATTATTTTTTTAAACCTAGATTGAACACCAAAGGCAACTTCAGGTGTACCCATATGGGATTACAGAAGACACGAGGTCAAGCACGATTATGCTAATATGGATCATATACAAAAGAATTGTGCAGATGACACCATAAATAAAGAATAAAAACAAAAGTTTATTAGATAGCAAAATTATTAAAAATCTATACATTTACCAGCTGAAACAATGCAGCGGTACACAACACAATAGTATGCTTGGGGTATAATATATCACAATGAAACCTCCAAAGATACATTCAGCACAAAGGAAAATGAGAAGGATAAATCAGCTTAGATTTGCCAATATATTACTATTGAACAATAAATAGTAAATAGCACGAGAAACCAGAGGTTAAAATACATCTCCTAGTCCATATATGTACCAAGCAGATAAATAAAGTAAAGTGCAGGTGCGGATGGAGGTAGATAAGGTTATTTAAAAAGATAGTTACCCAAGAATAGGTGTGTGACCGGGTCCTCTATGCTCATATCGATGCTTTGCCTTCTTCCGAGGGGCTGCATTCTACCCTATGAGGGGGCTGCATTATGTTCTATGAGGGGACTGCATTATTCCCTATGATGGGGATACATTATACTGTGTGTGTGGGGATGAATTATTCTCTATGGGGGGCTGCATTAAACTCTAATAGGGGGGCTGCAGTATACTCTATAAGGGGCTGCATTTTACCCTGAGGGGGCTGCATTATACCCTTAGGGGGTTGCATTATACCCTGAGGGGGCTGCATTATACTATGAAGAGGCCACTTTATACTGTTTGTGTGGGGCTGCAGTATACTCTATAGGGTTCTACAGTATACTCTGTAAGGGGGCTGCAGTATACTCTGAGGGGGGCTGCATTATACTTTGTGTGTGAGGCTGCATTGTACTGTGAGGAGGCTGCAATGTACCCTGAGGGCTCTGCATTGTACTCATAGAGGGCTGCATTGTATCATGAGGGGGCCACATTATACTGTGTGTGTGGCTGCTTTAGACTGTGGGTGTGGGGCTGCATTATACTATGATGGGGGTATAACCTTAGCGGTTCTGCAGTATACTCTATCAAAGACCATGGGGGGTGCATTATGCTATATGGGACCTGTATTATACTGTATCGAGGAATATCTGTACCCATCATACTTCCTCAGCTGGTGTAGACAAACTTGGGAACAAGCATCGAACGACTTCAATATTGTCAATCACGTTCGTTTAACAGCCTAAACTCTGCGCGTGTAAATACAACCAAAATTTTTCTGTGTGATGGTGCAATATGAGGCTCCACGTGCATCTTTTCCTGAGGGCCCCAGTTTGTCTAAAACTGGCCCTGCACCCTGCCAGGGACTTTTGCAAAGGCTCATAACTCAAACAGAGAAAATAGAATTCCTTTTTTTTACATAGAACTTAGACAGAATCTGCTATTTAGTTTTTAATCACATGATGTCATAGACATAATAATATAAATAAACAATAACACCATTCCCAAAACAGAGCCTTGAGCGACATCAACAGAAAGGTTTTGATGAGGTGGAAGTGTGGTGCATGGAGATCTGTGGAAAGGAATGAGGATATCCAGAAGAGAACAAGCTCTTTGATGCCAAGTAAAGAGTGGATCTGTAGCAGAACTGGTCGAATCTGTTGAAGGCAGAGGACAGATCTAGGAGGAGTGATAGGAACTGAAGCCAAACAGTGTAAAGAAGAGGTTGTTGAAGAGTGTTTTGGATGAAACGTTCAATGTGGACGTGCTGATCAAGTGGATTTGAGACAAAGGGGAGTAGTAATATGGGGCAATAGCTAGATGTTGCAATTAGTTCCAGAGATGGCTCCTTCAGTTTGTGTGTAATGATTGACTGCTTGATGTACTCTCTGAGTCTCTTCTCCCTCTTACAGACATAGCTCCCTTTCATGACACAGAGGCTGCTGCCACTTTTTATAACACCACAATAACAGCAACATTCAATTCGGCCGCCCCGCCCATGCATAGCAAAACTCATAGGATCAACAGGTAGCCCTGGCTAACCAGCCAGACCAAAGAACTGAGACAGGCTTCCAGGGTCGCTGTACAGAGATGGAAGAGATCTCGTTCTGCTGAGTACTTCACTGCATACAAGCAGTCCCTCACCAGCTTCAAGTCCACGCTCACTGCCACAAAACAAACTTACTTCTCACCTATCATATCCACCCTGACTCACAACCCTAAACAGCTCTTCAACACTTTCAATTCTCTACTCCGGCCCCAGCATCTCCTCCCTCCACTCTTATTTCTGCTGAAGAATTTGCCTCTTTCTTTAAGCAGAAGATCGATAACATCAGACAAAGCTTTGGCCCGCAGCCCTCAATGCCCCTCCTCTTTACTTCTCAGCCCTGTTCCAAAGCCAGCTTCTCCATCATGACAGACGATCAGCTCTCCATCCTTCTGTCAAGATCACATTTCACCACTTGCATGCTTGACCTGCTCCCATCCCACCTCATCCCTAACCTCACAAACGTCTTCATCCCAACCCTAACACAACTCTTCAACCTCTCACTTACAAACGGTGTCTTCCCCTCATCCTTCAAACACGTATCAATCACACCTATCTTCAAAAAACCCTCCCTCGACTTCTCCATACATCTGCGACATGGTCTCCCGGTACCTATCTACACGCAACCTTCGATCGTCTCATGCTCTCCTTCTCTACTCCTCTCTCATCTCTTCCTCCCACAGCCGCATCCAAGACTTCTCCCGTGCTTCCCCTATACTCTGGAACTCTCTACCCCAACACATCAGGCTCTCACCTACCATGGAAACCTTCAAAAGGAACCTGAATACTCACCTCTTCTGACAAGCCTACAACCTGAGGTGATCCCCAGTCTACTGAACCGCCGCATGACCAGCTCTACCCTCTCCTAGTGTATCTTCACCCATCCCCTGTAGACTGTGAGCCCTCGCGAGCAGGGTCCTCTCTCCTCCTGTACTTGTGTGTGCCTTGTTTTACTCATGATTGTGGTACTTGTCCATATTTGCCCCATTCACATGTAAAGCGCCATGGAATAAATGGCGCTATAAAAATGTATAATATTAATGACTTTGAGATAGGTTAGGGTTAGGATAAGCATGGTGGTAAGGATAAGAAGGAGGTGGGATTGGATAGGTTGGAGACAAAATTAGCAAGATTTTTTTAGTAATGTTGGCAAAAAAGGTTTTGGAGGAAGAGAATTGGTTTATTATTCAATGGGGTTCAGGTGGTTGATCATTAAAAACGCCTCTCACCTATCGATAAACATTTTAACTACTGTAACATTGAGGAGGGTATCAAGGATAAAAGAAATTATTTTAAAATAAATATGCTGAAATAATAACTCACATATTTGCACACTCTTCCCCCTCTTTTTTGGTATCTGCCACTCAATTGCCCTTTATTTCTTGCAGATTCAATCAAATCTCCTAAAAGATGCAATTTGGCCTGAATAAAATTTGTTCTGAATAAAATCATTGATTCATGATATTTTTATTGTTTTCATGTTTCTGCAGACTCCAGAGCATACTGAATATATGACCAGGAAATGGATTAAAAAAATGTATATTATACTTAACTGGGTAAGATCTACCCTTAACATACCCTGCTAATGGTCATTTAATTACTCCCTCGTGTCATTGCACTTTCTTGCACTGACTAGGCCCTATCTGATCACTAGGCTCCACACTACTTATTATTTTTTTTAAATCCTTCACAGACCTTAAAAGCGTCAAGCAAAATATGAAAAAACTGGCTTTCATTTTTGTGGATTTGTGCAAATTCAATACAAAAAAAATTAACATTCTAGTCAAATTATTTAGGAAATGTGTAATATACTGAATTTGATAGGTTCCAAATTGATTCACTTATCACGGGACAAATTGCCTGAAATGTTGTAAAATAAATGTCATCACTACAAATATTGCCAATATATATTCCTTATGTAAACTTGAATTGTTTGTCAAATTCGTTTAATAATTTAAATTTTTATATGCAATTTTACAGACAATGATTTATATTAACAGCTATGTTAGTAAATGGACATTGTATGGCATTCCAGTTCAAACCAATGAAAGTAATTGATTTTGAGACAATGTACCTAACACAGTTCATGGGCACAAAAAAAATCTGTTTTTGGAGAAAAATTTAAAATAATTTTTTTTCAAATCCTTAAGAAAAATCAACACCTTCAACGTATAAACATCTGTAATGTAATTGAGGTCATGGTCAGGGGTTTTGTTGTAATATATTTTATTGTTCATGAAATGAGCTCACAATTATTTTGGGCACTTAAAAGCTATAGAAAATAATGGAGGCTGACTCCACTCCTCAGATTACTGCAACCTTAGCAAAAATTATGGAATCACCCGCCTTGGAAGATGTTGATTCAGTTGTTTAATTTTGTAGATAAATGCAGATCACAGACATGGCACAAAACTAATGTCATTTCAAATGACAACTTTCTGGCTTTAAGAAATGCTAAAAGAAATCAAGAACAAAAAATGTGGTAGTCAGTAATGGTGACTTTTTTAACCAAGCATATGGACAAAATTATGGAATCACTCAATTCTGATGAAAAAATTATTGAATCGTCCTGTAAATTTTCATACCCAAAAATAACACCTGCATTAAATTAGATATGCTCGTTAATCTGCATCTAAAAAGGAGTGATCACACCTTGGAGAGCTGTTGCACCAAGTGGACTGACATGAATCATGGCTTCAACATGAGAGATGTCAATTGAAACAAAGAAGAGGATTATCAAACTCTTAAAAGAGGGTAAATCATCACGCAATGTTGCAAAAGATGTTGGTTGTTTACAGTCAGCTGTGTCTAAAATGTAGGCCAAATAAAAACAACATGGGAAGGTTGTTAAAGGCAAACATACTGGTAGACCAAGGAAGACATCAAAGCATCAAGACCAGAAACTTAAAGCAATATGTCTCTAAAACAGGAAATGCACAACAAAACAAATGAGGAACGAATGGGTGGAAACTGGAGTCAAAATCTGTGACCAAACTGTAAGAAACCACCTAAAGGAAATGGGCTTAACATACAGAAAAGCTAAAAGAAAGCCATCATTAACACGTAAACAGAAAAAAAAGAAGGTTACAATGGGCTAAGGAAAAGCAATCGTGAACTGTGAATGACTGGATGAAAATCATATTCAGTGATGAATCGCGAATCTGCATTGGGCAAGGTGATGATGCTGGAACTTTTGTTTGGTATCGTTCCAATGAGATTTATAAAGATGGCTGCCTGAAGAGAACATGCAAATTTCCACAGTCATTGATGATATGGGGCTGCATGTCAGCTAAAGGCACTGGGGAGATGGATGCCATTACATCTTCAATAAATGCACAAGTCCATGTTGATATTTTGGACACTTTTTTATCTCATCAATTGAAAGGATGTTTGAGGATGATGAAATCATTTTTCAAGATGATAATGCATCCTGCCATAGAGCAAAAAATATGAAAAGACATCTTGAAAAAAAACACATAAGGTCAATGTCAAGGCCTGCAAATAGTCCGGATGTCAATTCAATTGATAATCTTTGGTGGAAGGTGAAGAAAATGGTGCATGACAAGGCTCCAACCTGCAAAGCTGATCTCGCAACAGCAATCAGAGAACGTTGGAGCCAGATTGATGAAAAGTACTGTTTGACACTCATTAAGTCCATGCCTCAGAGACTGCAAGCTGAGAGGTGGTGCAACAAAATACTAGTGATGTTTTGGAGTTTTTTTGTTTGTTTGTTTTCCATGATTCCATAATCTTTTTTCCACAGAATTGAGTGATTCCATATTTTTTCCCCTATGCTTGGTTAAAAAAGTAACCATTACTGACCACCACATTTTTTGTTCTTGATTTCTTTTAGTGTTTCTAAAAGCCAGAAAGTTGCCATTTGAAAATGACTTTAGTTTTGTGCCATTTCTGTGATCTGCTTTTTTCCTACAAAATTAAACAACTGAATGAACATCCTCCAAGGCCAGTGATTCCATAATTTTTGCCAGGGGTTGTAGTATGTGGTGTTATTCCAAGGATCTTTTTGTGCATAGAGGATTTCAGCAAAGGCAAATGTTTAATGTATACAAATTTGTGGACCTTTAATGAAGTATGAAAATCAACCGCAGTGAGTACTACAACTTTATCACTTCCTAATATATATTGCTGCTCTTTATTTACATTTAAATTTCAATTACCTTGTTATTTATTGATTTTAAAGACAATTTAATGGAACCAGATGAGTTTTGAAAAACAATGCATTCTTACACAGATAATTCTCCTCTGTACATCTATTATTTGTTTCCATATGTACATTTCAGTATCAGGAAACAGCACTGTTTAAATTGTTGAAAACTACATTATCCAGTCAAACTTCTTCAAAGCTTAGATACAGTTACTATTTTAAATTGCTAAGTTGATCTACCGTTAATCCTTTGGCTGTAACTAGATACACTTGAATAACTTATTGCAGCATTTGCCTAATTCATCAACCTTGGAAGACCAAAGATAACTGCTAATGTATGTAAGAAACCTATTTAATTATGTGTTCTGCTAGGTCCTAGTTGAACTCGGTACCTTTTTATGTCTTCGGATAAAAAGCCCCTTCAGTTGCCTTTTTCTAAAGTTCATATGCTCTTTGATGAAGAACATAATGACTATCAACTATAATAAGGGTTTTTTTGTTCGACTAAAGAGAACATATTGATAAAAGTAAAAAGGAACAATGTAAGTGGTCATTAAATTATTTATCTGACTTCAAGAACAACCAGGGCTGCTCTATCCCTTACTACACCTTAGATATTAGATTACACAAAGTTTATATATCAATACGTCAGAATAAATCCAAAATCAATCCATATAACAATTCAGGTCACTACTTGATCTTAGTGGGGAAAAATACCAACATTAACCCGACCTACAGCCTATATCAAAAGTGCATTGTACAATCCTTTTCCATGATTCCATAGAATGTCCTATATGAGGTGTCCTACTACAGCAGACCACCCCTAATTTAAGTGCTATCCATTAATATAAGCTTTACATGATCTCATGAGGACATAGTTGACACCTCATATAGGACACTCTATGGGATCATGAAAAAGGATTGTATGATGCACTTTTCCTATAGGCTGTAGGTCGGGTTAATGTTGGTATATTTCCCCACTAAGATCAAGTAGTGACCTGAATTGTTATATGGATTGATTTTGGTTTTATTCTGTGGTATTGATATATAAACTTTGTGTAGTTTAATTCAATAAAAGTTGTACCTTTTTAATTGGCACAGTATACTGGATCTTCTCTTGCGTGTTTACTGATATTTGTCAGTTTTTTGTGCTATGGTTATTTGAAGGGGTTTTTGCTATGATATAACCTTAAATATTGACTGCCTAGGTAGTTGAAGAATAGAGGCCTCACATCTATCAAACTTTTTGATATGTATGGCATATACAAAACTTTTATCACTTAATCTATCAAATAGCATCTTGCCCATTTATTATCTGCTTCCTGCAGAGTGAGTTTATCACCCTTTAAGCCGGTTTTACATTTCTGTGAAATGGATGCCTGTGCATAACTCAGAAGGCATCGACAGACTGCTTCTATCCTGTCCTGAGCTTTCAGCCTCATATATTTACTTCTTTAGTAATTTAGCACAATCATATTCCATAGTGCTTTGCAGGAATTATCATCCTTGTCCCCAGTGGAGGCTCACATTCTAAATTCAATACCATTATGCTTTTGGAATATTTTGGCGGAAACCGAAGTACCCAGAGGAAACCTACACAAACACAAAAAGCACATGCAAATTTCTTGCCGATGTTGTCCTTGGTAAAATTTTAACCAAGGGCCCTAGTGCTGTAAAACAATCCTTCTGCCCATCCTATGAAGCAATTACCTCAGGTCAGAAGATATAATAATTTGGCTTAGTTTTGTAATCCAAGTACAAACCATTTTTCTCGGAAGTGTAAAATTTGTTTTAGTTTCATTTCAGATTTGTGCTCAAATTATCAGACCAGTCACATCTGAAAACAATAGTCGCTACTGGTTCATGTGCTGTTCCTTGTACTCATCAACATATCTGATGGGTGCAGCGGCTAACAACTATTTATATGCATTAGTCTGTTCTAAAATTAGACCAGACTAGTAGCGCATTTTGTGATTTTTTTCACATGCGGATCTGAATGTAGTTAACACATAGGTTAACAATGTTGTGCAGTCAACTGTACAAATGGGTACCACATGATCCAAAAACTGTGAATGTGATCCATTCTCCTATAGTTTCTTTCCATTTTAGAATGTAATGTCTCCTGATTCCTTTCTACATTTACTGCTGCTGAGATCATTCTTTTCAGTCGCAGCGCATGCCGCAATGCATTTTGGATGTAGCGCTTCTTTCTAACATGTATCTTTAATCTTAGGCAAGCAGTAGTAGTCATGTTGTATGTTCCCATTCTACAACTCAACATTTTTTTACATATTTTCTATATGGCAAACCAGCATTTTATTTGTTGAATCTTACTATCTGTATTAGGAAACACCATGTAAAAAAAAGTCTGTCATCTACTTAGTGTAAGCTCAGTTCTTTGTTCTATGTTTCGGAGCAGCAATAATTAATTATTTGGACTGAATGAGAATGCACACTAAAAGTTTAAGAAATGTTCTCATTCATCTTGAGCTTGTTATAATGATGGAATAATTATAGCTTAATGTGATCTAATTAATTCGTTTTACATGATCTAATGCTTCTGAAAGTGACTGAGAAAACTAATTTTCTTTAGATTAGAGTTACGGCTGTTAACCACTTAACGAGAACATTCAAGAGCAGTTAAATATTACATGTATATTTTAAATTTACTAATAATAAGTATAAAAATCAACATAGATAAGGGGGTTGGATACACATACCAGATAACATATCATATACAGTATCATAAAATAAGCAGATTATTATATAGACTGGCAGTTTCTCCCTCTCTAAAGATTAATCCTCAATTCATTCCACCTTCTCTGAGAGCCTTCAAGCAAAAACATATATTAGCAGATCTTTTTGTTACCATGATTTTTCAAAATTGCGGTAAAGATGTTACATTTTTGCAAAGATTTTGAAAAATGTTATAACAATCCAGCAGTTTTATCTCTATTTTTTGTTAGATTTGGGGCCAATCCGTGGGGTCAACCCACCTTTACATGCCAATTAGATTTCAGCCCCATCTCTGAAGAGTAGCAGAGAGAGGGAGGTCTACACACATAATTTTGGAAACAAGGTTCAGGACACAAGAGCAAAACAGAAACAGCTTAAGGGGAGTGTGTTAACCTCATGTCCAGCATGTCTGAAAGATGTAGTTTTCTATTTGGTGTGAGAGGCCTGGGGCTCTGCACAAGTGGCAGGGATCAGAGGATGCAACGAAGACCTGACTCGTGAAAGTGAGAGGCTGGGCTGATGACCTATGAGTATAAGTATTTTTTTTGTTATCATTTTGAAGACCATTTATTGTCCTTTTGCTGAAACTCCTCTAGAGCAAATAACAAAAAAAAATCTGCATTTGGTGAATTAAGATTTTTGTAACATTCAATTCCGCTCAACTCTATTCTTTCATCTCTAGCTGACACGCTATAAAAAGTTTACAGTGTAAAATGCTGCCCTACTTAAAGGCAACATGTGTAAAATACATCTGTCTAATAAAGGGTGTACCTAGGGGTGAACATATAGCACATTTATCTGAAAAGAGGTCAGTCAAGGGCGATTGAGTAGTGGACCCTGTAGTATGCTGCTATCTATCTTCTCCATTTTCAATTATTCATCCCCTCAACCTCAAACATAGCAGAAAGAAATCTTAGCTGTGAGCCACAGACTGCAATGCTAAGTATTAGGGTAATTTCTCTGCCAAAAGATCTAAATAACATTCTTCTTCTTCATAGGCATATTGTATTGTTAAATAGATATACCATTCTACATAGCAGAATGACTTTACATATCTGAAATTTAGGGGTAAAATAAAAGTGATTTTTTTCCCTATAAAATTTCAAAAAATGTCTAAACATATTTTTAATACACATGTCAACTTTGCAAACAGCCTTGGAATATTTGGTTTAATGTCAATTGAACAACCAATATATTTTTGGTTTTTAGTAAATTGTAAAAAGAGTACTTTTCTGCCTCATGCATCCCTGGGTTGTGGAGGGAACAGATAAGGGCTGAAATAGTAGCATAGCAAGTTATATGACCCCGGCATCTAAACCTTTCAGTGTAATCTGGGGTATAGGGCTAGACTAGGGTGTCCTCTAGTTCAAGTAATCAGGTAAGGGACCTAAGTCCCTAGTCACTGCATGACATTATCACTGGCCAAATTTTTTTTGACCCACTATGGATTCTGTGGCTTCTCTGGCTGGCAGCTATAGCATATCAGCCTGAAGGTGGTGGATTTGCACTCAGTTGCTTTGCAGCGCCCATTAACTCCATATTTAGGACCCTCAGCTCCTGGGCAACCCTTGGTGAAACTCAAGATCAACTTTGCCAAATTGGTTCTCTGGGGGTCGTGATAAGTTCAGGGTTTTCAGGGAGGCCTGCAAGCTTTATTTTAGGTTGCATCATCAGTCCTCTTGCACCGAGAAGCAACTGGTGGGGACTGTAATCTCTCTTCTCCAGGGTGACCCTCAAGCCTAGGCATTTTTTCCCCCACCTGATCCTCAGCTGCTTCAGACAGTTGAGGATTTTTTTTGAGGCTCTATGTCTTATCTATGATGAACCCGACCGTGTCTCTGTGGCTGAGTCAAAACTACATCAGCTTCAGCAGGGAGAACAGACGGTGATGGAGTATTGCTCCGAATTCCATAGATGGTCTATAGATACTAAATGGACTGACACCACACTCCGTTTTCAGTTTTTTCAGCGGTTTTCTGAGAGGGTAAGTGATATATTTGCCCTGTATGAGATCCTCGTTTCTCTGGAGGCGGCCATTTCTCTAGCTACCCATATAGATTGCCGTCTTAGAGAGAGACAAAAAGTGTCACCACAATTTTTGAGGAACCGTCTCTAATGATCCTAGGCCTGTGTCCATGGAAGAAGCCATGAAATTGGGGGAAAACTCACTGCATTTCAATAGCTTCTTGGCAAAAAAGGGAAGTGTGTTTTTTTGTTGGGGGATTGATTACTTTGTTGGTACCTGCCAATCCATATGTAAGCACAAAGAACTGTTGAAAAAATAAGAAGCCCAGGTTGCGTTGAGGTTAACAACCTGGGTGTAAATATTTCCTCAATTAGTAGGACGCAATGCTTTTTACCCATGAAAATCATTTTGAAAAGTAGAAAGGTGTCTATTTCTGCTTTTTTGAACAGTGGGTTTGGGTTTAATCTGGTTGACTCCCTGTTCATCCAGACCCAGTGCCTTATTCCTCATGAGTTGTCTAGGCCTACTCAAATAATGGCTATTGATTTTGCACCCCTGGTAGTGAGGTGGAGCAACTACTGTCAAAATAATGGACTAAGCACTCGTTTATCCATGGTAACTACCAGGTTTCTACTGGAGCATGTGTCTTATTACAAAGAAGTTTTTTGGAACAAATTTGTCAAGAACTACCAGCTTTTCACCCTTACAATTGCTCAGTCAATCTGATTCCAGGGGCTAAGATGCCTAAGAGCAAGTTGTATGATATTTTAGATCCTCGGAGGCAGGCTATGAAAGATTATATTACATTGAACCTGGCTAAGGTACATATGAGACCCTCTTCTTCTACGGTGGCAGCTGTATTTTTCTTTGATAAGAAAAAATATGGGGGGCTGCCTGCCTGGATTTCCGGGAATAAATAGGATCACTGTTTGGAATTCATACCCTCTCCCTCTGAAGCTGGATCGCTTTAATCAAATCATCGGGGTTAAGTGTTTTTCCAAATTGGATCTTGGGGGGACCTATAATTTAATCCATATTAAGGATTAAGGAGTAGGATGAGTGGACGACTGCTTTTAATATACCAGAGGAACACTACAAAAATCTTTTTATTCCATTTGAGTTGACCAATGCTCCTGTTGTGTTTCAGCACTTTGTAAACAACATTTTCCAGCATCTGACAGGCAGATTTGTAGTAATCTACAGTGGCATGTAAAAATTTGGGCACCCCTGTTCAAAACTAATATTATTGTGAACAGTTAAGCAAATTGAAGACGAAATGATCTAAAAAAAACTCCTAAATTTAAAGATTACATCTTTTTTGTATTTTTCTTTTACATTTTAAAAATTACAAAAAGGAAAATGGGCTACTACAAAAGTTTGGGAATCCTGCATGGTTAGTACCTTGTAACACCCCATCTTGCAAGTATGACAGCAATAAGAACATAAAGTCTTATCTCAGTTTTTCCAGAAAACACCTTGATGATCTCCAAGACTTTTGGGAGAATACCCTGTAGACTGACAAGATAAAAGTTTAACTTTTTGGAAGTATATGTCCCATTACATCTGGCGTAGAAGTAACACATTTCAGAAAAGGAATATCATACCAACAGAAAAATATGGTGGTGGTACTGTGTGATAGTCTGGGGCTTCAACGCCTGGAAAACGTGGTGTGATAAATGAAATCATGAATTTTTACATCTACCAAAAAATCCTGAAGGAGAATATCCGGCCTTCTGTTCATGACCTCAAGCTGAAGTGCACTTGGGTTATACAGCAGGACAATAATCCAAAACACACCAGCAAGTTTACCACTGAATGGTTTAAGATAAGCAAAATTAAGACATTGGAGTGGCATATTCAAAGGCCTGAACTTGCTCGGGCTGAGATGTTAGGGGAAAATCACTTTTTCACATAGACTCCTGTAGGTTTTGGGTTTCTTTTTCCTTTTATAATAAAACTGAATTTTATGTTTACTTGTGTTATCTTTGTCTAATAATTTAAGTGTGACAAACGTTCAAAATAATAGGAAATCAGGAATGGGCAAACAGTTTTTCACACAACTATGTAGATATATTTTTTGCTTATTTGACCTGTCCCAGGCCAAAAATACCAGCCCTCAGCTGCCCCAGAAATGGCACTTCATACTTGAAGCATCAATTCTGGCACTTAGCCCAGGCTCTTCCCATTGCTCTGATGCAGTCGTGTTGGGGGTGATGGAATTAGGGGTTGGTATCAGCAGTTGTCCCTGACACCGAGCACTAGGTTTAGCAATGAAGAGGTTTCAGCCAGATACCCTCATTACTAAATCTGTAAGTAGTTACAATAAATAAACACACACACACACAGATTAAAA
The DNA here is from genome assembly GCF_032444005.1 of Ranitomeya imitator. Taxonomy (NCBI): domain Eukaryota; kingdom Metazoa; phylum Chordata; class Amphibia; order Anura; family Dendrobatidae; genus Ranitomeya; species Ranitomeya imitator. The sequence continues at coordinate 629,417,699 of NC_091284.1, forward strand.
CACTTTATTTGGAATAACACAGACACATTCTTTAATCGTTTAAATTATCCGAATATACTCACTCCTGGTCTGACAATAATCCAAGGGGTAAAGCAATGTCCCACGTTGTCACCAGGCTATGTAGGAGCGTTCCCCGAATATGTCTATATAGATTTTAACCAAACATCAGGTAATAGCAGCACTTTGGACACAACGTATTTTCGCTGGCAGAACTCAACTCGCACCTAGACACCTAGCGGTGGTGACACACGTGAGGTTATTCTAGTTGGTATTGGCAGGCTCCCACGCTTACATTTATTTTTTTATTTATTACGTAGGGCCCCCTATACATTCTTACCAGCAAAGTATAAACAAAAAGCTGATCTGGACATGCTGATGGACAAAAGAGAACAGAAAGGTACAAGCAGATTGGTGTAGGTTAGGCAAGCATATGGGCAGACCTGTGGAACCTGATAAATACCAAGCATGCAAGGAAAACTAACAACATAGCACATGCACCTCCATACTGGAGGGGAAGCCTTAAATAGGTGCCGCCCAGCTATTGTCTGGAAACTCAGTCAATGCGGGCAATCCTTTTAAGAGGGAGCATGTGCCCTAAGAATAGTGCCTGGGCCTACAACTGAACCTTGGGGGACACCAACACATAGGACACTGAATGTCCTCTTTGTTAGGTACAAGGAGATCAATGTACCTAAAGGCCAAGTCTGTAATGTCAAGTGATCAGAAAATCTGTAGTAAGAGGGAATGGTCCACTATGTCAAAGGCAGATTCCAGGTCCAGCAGAAGGAGGAGGTTAAAATATCGCTTTAATTTGACGGTTAATAGGTCATTGGTGACTTCAGGGCAGTTTTCATGGAATGGCATATTGTAAGTGGTCAAAGAGGGAGCAAGAGGAAAAGTGGGAGGACAGTATTGTTCCAGTAGTTTGGAGGCATAGGGGAGAAATGAGATGGGGAGACAGCTAGACACATAGGATTTATCAAAGGAGGGCATTTTGAGGATGGGTGTGACAGGTTGAAGATGTTGGTTAGGCTTGGGATGACAACTAGTGGTAAGGTTTTGAATGAGGTGGGACATTATTGGGTCAAGTTTACAGGTGGTGAGGCAAAGTATTAAGCTGAGTGTGCACCCACACTATATGAACAGTACGCAAAGTAACTAGCTCAGTTACTTCACAGAGAAATACTACACTCAGAATGGTGAGTACTATACCTTGTTAAACATCACAGGGATGAAAGCACGTAGATTGCGCTTGCTCTGCAGCTAAACTGTGTCAATCGCACACAAGAATGAGGCACATGCTGAGCCAAAGAAAGAACTTATGTGATGCTAGGTGCAAAGCCCTGACACTTTCCTTGAGAGGTGTAGTGTTGTGAATTCTGTTGTCAAGCTCCCTCCTGTGGTCGTGAATGGTACTTCGGCGAGTTCCGTCTATGGGCTCCCTCTGGTGGCTATGAGTGAAGCTGCGGCTTCTGAGGTTCCTTACACAGGTGATGCGGTTTATCCTTTAGTTGGCTCTGCTATTTAACTCCTCTCAGATCGTTACTCCAGGCCTGCTGTCAATGTTTTTGCATTTGTTCAGTTCGCTCCTGGATCTCTCTGGTGACCTGCCTTCTCCTGCAGAAGCTAAGTTCCTGATAGTCATTTTTTGTTCACTGTTTTCTTGTCCAGCTGGTTATCATGATTTTGTCTTGCTAGCTGGAAGCTCTGGGATGCAGAGTGGGTCCTTCCGCACCGTGAGTCGGTGCGGAGGTCTTTTTGCACACTCTGCGTGGTCTTTTGTAGGTTTTTGTGCTGATCGCAAAGTTACCTTTCCTATTCTCTGTCTATTTAGTTAGTCTGGCCTCCCTTTGCTGAAACCTGTTTCATTTCTACGTTTGTGACTTTCATCTTTACTCACAGTCATTATATGTGGGGGGCTTCCTTTACCTTTGGGGAATTTCTCTGAGGCAAGGTAGGCTTTATTTTCCTTCTTTAGGGCTAGATAGCCCTTAGGCTGTGACGAGGTGCCTAGGTCTGGTCAGGAGCGCTCCACGGCTATTTCTAGTGTGTGTGATAGGATTAGGGCTTGCGGTCAGCAGAGTTCCCACATCCCAGAGTTAGTCCTGTATGTGGTTTAACTATCAGGTCTTTCCGGGTGCTCCTAACCACCAGGTCATAACAGTACAGCAGGCCAAAAGTATTAATGCATCTCAATAGAGGGATAAGAGAACTTCTGAGACCATTTTTTTTTCTTTGCACTGTGTTTTGTCTTTCTTATCCCCTAGATCTTTGGGTGGTTCAGGACACAGGTGTAGTTATGGACATTCAAGGTTTGTCCTCTTGTGTGGATCATCTCACTGCAAGAGTACAAAACATTCAAGATTTTGTGGTTCAGAATCCTATGTTAGAGCCTAGAATTCCTATTCCTGACTTATTTTCTGGGGATAGATCTAGGTTCTTGAATTTCAAAAATAATTGTAAACTGTTTCTAGCTTTGAAACCCCGCTCCTCTGGTGAGCCCGCTCAACAAGTAAAAATCATTATTTCTTTGTTACGTGGTGACCCTCAAGACTGGGCATTTTCCCTTGCGCCAGGAGATCCAGAATTGCGTGATGTTGATGCGTTTTTTCTGGCGCTTGGATTGCTTTATGATGAACCAAATTCAGTGGATCAGGCAGAAAAAATCTTGCTGGCTTTGTGTCAGGGTCAGGATGAAGCGGAGGTGTACTGTCAAAAGTTTAGAAAGTGGTCTGTGCTTACTCAGTGGAATGAGTGTGCCCTGGCGGCAATTTTCAGAAAGGGTCTTTCTGAAGCCCTTAAGGATGTCATGGTGGGATTTCCCACACCTGCTGGTCTGAATGAGTCTATGTCTTTGGCCATTCAGATCGATCGGCGCATGCGTGAGCGCAAAGCTGTGCACCATCTGGCGGTGTTCTCTGAGCATAGGTCTGAGCCTATGCAGTGTGATAGGACTTTGACCAGAGCTGAACGGCAGGAACACAGATGTCGGAATGGGCTGTGTTTTTACTGTGGTGAATCCACTCATGCTATCTCCGATTGTCCTAAGCGCACTAAGCGGTTCGCTAGGTCTGCCACCATTGGTACGGTACACTCTAAGTTTCTTTTGTCCGTTACTCTGATTTGCTTGATGTCGTCCTTTTCTGTAATAGCATTTGTGGATTTAGGCGCTGCCCTGAATTTGATGGACTTGAAGTTTGCCAGGCGCTGTGGTTTTTTCTTGGAGCCCTTGCAGTATCCTATTCCATTGAGAGCAATTGATGCTATGCCTTTGGCCAAGAATAAGACTCAGTACTGGACTCAATTGACCATGTGCATGGCTCCGGCACATCAGGAGGATATTCGCTTTTTGGTTTTGCATAATCTGCATGATGTGGTCGTTTTGGGGTTGCCATGGCTACAGGTAAATAATCCAGTGTTGGATTGGAAATCTATGTCTGTGTCCAGCTGGGGTTGTCAGGGGGTACATGGTGATGTTCCATTGCTGTCTATTTCACCTTCCACTCCTTCTGAAGTCCCTGAGTTTTTATCAGATTACCAGGATGTATTTGAAGAGCCAAAATCCGGTGCCCTACCTCCTCATAGGGATTGCGACTGTGCTATAAATTTAATTCCTGGTAGTAAGTTTCCTAAGGGCCGTCTGTTTAATTTATCTGTGCCGGAGCACACTGCTATGCGGAGTTATGTAAAGGAATCCTTGGAGAAGGGTCATATTCGTCCGTCGTCGTCACCGTTGGGAACAGGGTTCTTTTTTGTGGCCAAGAAGGATGGTTCTTTGAGACCGTGTATTGATTACCGCCTTCTTAATAAGATCACAGTCAAATTTCAGTATCCTTTGCCGCTGCTGTCTGATTTATTTGCTCGGATTAAGGGGGCTAGTTGGTTCACCAAGATAGATCTGCGTGGTGCGTATAATCTTGTGCGAATTAAACAGGGTGATGAATGGAAAACGGCATTTAATACGCCCGAGGGCCATTTTGAGTACCTGGTTATGCCATTCGGGCTTTCTAATGCTCCATCTGTGTTTCAGTCCTTTATGCATGACATCTTCCGAGAGTACCTGGATAGATTCATGATTGTATATTTGGATGACATTTTGGTCTTTTCGGATGATTGGGAGTCTCATGTTAAGCAGGTCAGAATGGTGTTCCAGGTCCTTCGTGCGAATTCCTTGTTCGTGAAGGGGTCAAAGTGTCTCTTTGGAGTTCAGAAGGTTTCATTTTTGGGTTTCATTTTTTCCCCTTCTACTATCGAGATGGACCCTGTTAAAGTTCAGGCCATTTACGATTGGACTCAGCCGACATCTGTGAAGAGCTTGCAGAAGTTTCTGGGCTTTGCTAATTTTTATCGTCGCTTCATTGCTAATTTTTCCAGTATTGCAAAACCATTGACTGATTTTACCAAGAAAGGTGCTGATGTGGTCAATTGGTCCTCTGCAGCTGTAGAGGCTTTTCTGGAGTTGAAGCGATGTTTTGCTTCTGCCCCTGTGTTGTGCCAGCCAGATGTTTCACTCCCTTTTCAGGTTGAGGTTGATGCTTCTGAAATTGGAGCAGGGGCTGTGTTGTCGCAAAGAAGTTCTGATGGCTCGGTGATGAAACCCTGTGCCTTCTTTTCTAGCAAATTCTCGCCTGCTGAGCGCAATTATGATGTGGGCAATCGGGAGTTGTTGGCCATGAAGTGGGCATTCGAGGAGTGGCGACATTGGCTTGAAGGAGCTAAACATCGCGTGGTGGTCTTGACTGATCACAAGAATTTAACTTATCTCGAGTCTGCCAAACGGTTGAATCCTAGACAGGCTCGATGGCCGCTCTTTTTCTCCCATTTTGATTTTGTGGTTTCATACCTTCCGGGATCTAAAAATGTGAAGGCTGACGCCCTGTCAAGGAGTTTTGTGCCTGACTCTCCGGGTGTTCCGGAGCCGGCGGGTATTCTTAAAGAAGGGGTAATTTTGTCAGCCATTTCCCCTGATTTGCGGCGTGCGCTGCAAAAGTTTCAGGCTGATAGACCTGACCGTTGTCCTACGAAGAAGCTCTTTGTCCCTGATAGATGGACTAGTAGAGTTATCTCTGAGATTTATTGTTCAGTGTTGGCTGGTCATCCTGGAATCTTTGGTACCAGAGATTTGGTGGCTAGATCCTTTTGGTGGCCTTCTTTGTCACAGGATGTGCGTTCTTTTGTGCAGTCCTGTGGGACTTGTGCTCGGGCTAAGCCCTGCTGTTCTCGTGCCAGTGGGTTGCTTTTGCCCTTGCCGATTCCGAAGAGGCCCTGGACGCATATTTCCATGGATTTTATTTCTGATCTCTCTGTTTCTCAAAGGATGTCGGTCATTTGGGTGGTTTGTGATCGCTTCTCTAAGATGGTCCATTTGGTACCCTTACCTAAATTGCCTTCCTCCTCTGATTTGGTGCCATTGTTTTTCCAGCATGTGGTTCGTTTGCATGGGATTCCAGAGAACATTGTCTCGGACAGGGGTTCCCAGTTTGTTTCGAGGTTTTGGCGGTCCTTTTGCGCTAAGATGGGCATTGATTTGTCTTTTTCTTCGGCTTTCCATCCTCAGACTAATGGCCAAACCGAATGAACTAATCAGACTTTGGAGACATATCTGAGATGCTTTGTTTCTGCTGATCAGGATGATTGGATGTCCTTCTTGCCTTTGGCTGAGTTCGCCCTTAATAATCGGGCCAGCTCGGCTACTTTAGTTTCTCCTTATTTTTGTAATTCTGGTTTCCACCCTCGTTTCTCTTCAGGGCAGGTTGAGCCTTCGGACTGTCCTGGTGTGGATGCGGTGGTGGACAGGTTGCAACAGATTTGGACTCATGTGGTGGATAATTTGACATTGTCCCAGGAGAAGGCTCAACGTTTCGCTAACTGCCGGCGTTGTGTTGGTCCCCGACTTCGTGTTGGGGATTTGGTTTGGTTGTCATCTCGTCACGGTCCTATGAAGGTTTCCTATCCTAAGTTTAAGCCTCGTTTTATTGGGCCATATAAGATTTCTGAAGTTCTTAATCCTGTGTCATTTCATTTGGACCTTCCAGCTTCTTTTGCCATCCATAATGTGTTCCATAGGTCGTTGTTGCGGAGATACGTGGAGCCTATGGTTCCCTCCGTTGATCCTCCTGCCCCGGTGTTGGTCGAGGGGGAGTTGGAGTATGTGGTGGAGAAGATTTTGGATTCTCGTGTTTCAAGATGGAAACTCCAGTACCTGGTCAAGTGGAAGGGTTATGGTCAGGAGGATAATTCCTGGGTTTTTGCCTCTGATGTTCATGCTGCCGATCTTGTTCGTGCCTTTCATTTGGTTCATCCTGGTCGGCCTGGGGGCTCTGGTGAGGGTTCGGTGACCCCTCCTCAAGGGGGGGTACTGTTGTGAATTCTGTTGTCAAGCTCCCTCCTGTGGTCGTGAATGGTACTTCGGCGAGTTCCATCTATGGGCTCCCTCTGGTGGCTATGAGTGAAGCTGCGGCTTCTGAGGTTCCTTACACAGGTGATGCGGTTTATCCTTTAGTTGGCTCTGCTATTTAACTCCTCTCAGATCGTTACTCCAGGCCTGCTGTCAATGTTTTTGCATTTGTTCATTTCGCTCCTGGATCTCTCTGGTGACCTGCCTTCTCCTGCAAAAGCTAAGTTCCTGATAGTCATTATTTGTTCACTGTTTTCTTGTCCAGCTGGTTATCATGATTTTGTCTTGCTAGCTGGAAGCTCTGGGATGCAGAGTGGGCCCTTCCGCACCGTGAGTCGGTGTGGAGGTCTATTTGCCCACTCTGCGTGGTCTTTTGTAGGTTTTTGTGCTGATCGCAAAGTTACCTTTCCTATCCTCTGTCTATTTAGCTAGTCTGGCCTCCCTTTGCTGAAACCTGTTTCATTTCTACGTTTGTGACTTTCATCTTTACTCACAGTCATTATATGTGGGGGGCTTCCTTTACCTTTGGGGAATTTCTCTGAGGCAAGATAGGCTTTATTTTCCTTCTTTAGGGCTAGATATCCCTAAGGCTGTGACGAGGCGCCTAGGTCTGGTCAGGAGCACTCCACGGCTATTTCTAGTGTGTGTGATGGGATTAGGGCTTGCGGTCAGCAGAGTTCCCACATCCCAGAGTTAGTCCTGTATGTGGTTTAACTATCAGGTCTTTCCGGGTGCTCCTAACCACCAGGTCATAACAGTGTAGCCAGAAGTTTGGATATGCGCTATGACTTAACTGTGCTAACCACACACATGTAGGAAACAGATGCTAAGCCAAGGAATAGCTACCCAGTCCTAACCTTACCTTGCCAAAGAAAGTACTCTCAGTGTATAGAGTGTCACGTGCAAACAGAGTGGTAGAGTATCCACTCACAAACAACACACATAAATGATACTAGCACGCCTGCGTGCACCACTGAGAGCCTTTAAAATCCTAGGCCCCACCCTAAACACTCACTCCTAGCGGCATCACCCGCGGGCCAATCCGGAGCCATCACATCACCAGAGCAGCTAACGTCTGAGCACCAGTGAGAAGATGCCACATCATGTACATGCTCAGTAAGGTGATCTCTGAACTTAGACTCCAGAGCATAGGGCTGTGTCAGAATATCACTGGTTCCCATAGACTTAGCTGGAGAGGCAGCAGGAACCAAGCAAATAACATAAGCCTGAGCAAGACGCTGGGACCGACGTCTGTGCTGAGGAACACCTGCCTCGGCCGTACCTGAATGGGAGACCACAGTATCAGGCAATGCTTGCAATTTGTCTCGCACAATGGGGAATCCCAATGCCTAACACCATCTGAGAGCTATTCGCTACAAAAATCACAGCTGGTGGTTCTGTGTGACTCACAGCCTGTAATTTCAGCATGTGCCCTGCTGACTTTGTCTGTGGACTCCACTAATGGCAAAAAAAAAATCTGCAGGAAGGTCGATTTCACAGCCAACACCTGTTAGGTGCCATAAGTAAGTTACAGGTGCTGTTAATTACACAAATTAGAGAAGCATCACATGATTTTTCAAACAGTGCCAATACTTTTGTCCACCCTTTTTTATGCTTGGTGTGAAATTATATCCAATTTGGCTTTAGGACAATTCTCTTTTGTGTTTTTTTCATTTAAGACAAATTAAATGAAGATAATAATACCAAAGAATTTGCAATAATTTTCAGGAAGAAACTGAGTATTATCTGACAGAATTGCAAGGGTATCAATACTTTTGGCCACAACTGTATATACTTAACAAAAAATTGTGAAACAACTTAAAATATGCCTTATATGCTTTGCACACTCTCGTCATTGTCGTGATGAGCTTCAAGAGGTAGTCACCGGGTATGGTCTTCCAACAATCTTGAAGGAGTTCCCAGAGATGCTTAGCACTTGTTGGCCCTTTTGCCTTCACTCTGCGGTCCGGCTCACCCCAAAACATCTCTATTGGGTTCAGGTCTGGTGCCTGTGGAGGCCAAGTCATCTGGCGTAGCACCCTATCACTCTCCTTTTTGGTAAAATAGCCCTTACACAGCCTGGAGGTGTGTTTGGGGTCATTGATGAACTCAAACAGGATGGAATAGCATGCCGCTGCAAGATGCTGTGGTAGCCATGCTAGTTTAGTATGCCTTCAATTTTGAACAAATCCCCAACAATGTCACCAGCAAAGCACCCCCACACCATCACACCACCTCTGGCATGCTTCACGGTGGGAACCAGGCATGTAGAGTCCATCCGTTCACCTTTTCTGTGTCACACAAAGACACGGTGGTTGGAACCAAATATCTCAAATTTGGACTCATCAGACCAAAGCACAGATTTCCACTGGTCTAATTTCTTGTGTTCTTTAGCTCAAACAAGTCTCTTCTGTTTGTTGCCTGTCCTTTGCAGTGGTTTCCTAGCAGCTATTTTACCATGAAGGCCTGCTGCACAAAGTCTCCTCTTAACAGTTGTTGTAGAGATGTGTTTGCTGCTAGAACTCTGTGTGGCATTGAACTGGTCTCTAATCTGAGCTGCTGTTAACCTGTGATTTCTGAGGCTGGTGACTCGGATAGACTTATCCTCAAAAGCAGAGGTGATTCTTGGTCTTCCTTTCCTGGGGCGGTCCTCATGTGAGCCAGTTTCTTTGTAGCGCTTGATGGTTTTTGCCACTGCACTTGGGGACACTTTCAAAGTTTTCCCAATTTTTCAGACTGACTGACCTTCATTTCTTAAAGTAATGATGTCCACTCGTTTTTCTTTACTTAGCTGCTTTTTTCTTGCCATAATATAAATTCTAACAGTCTATTCAGTAGGACTATCAGCTGTGTATCCACCAGACTTCTGCACAACACAACTGATGGTCCCAACACCATTTATAAGGCAAGAAATCCCACTTATTAAACCTGACAGGGCACACCTGTGAAGTGAAAACCAGTCCCGGTGACTACCTCTTGAAGCTCATCAAGAGAATGCCAAGAGTGTGCAAAGCAGTCTTCAAAGCAAAAGGTGGCTACTTTGAAGAACATAAAATATAAGACATATTTTCAGTTGCTAAACACTTTTTTGTTAAGCATAATTCCACATGTGTTAATTCATAGTTTTGATGCCTTCTGTTAGGTGTCGAGTTCCCACTGCTACACAGGGGGAATCTCGAACCATGTTTGCTGCGGTCTCCCATTCTACATCAGCCGGAGTGGATTCTGCTCAGTAGAGATGCATGTCCCAGCGTATCGCTCAGTCTGATACTGTTCAAAGGGTTACTGCTGCCTTTCCAGGCTCTGCTTTTGTGGCCAGCACTGTTCGGTGGCGAGTAGGCTTTTCTGGAACTAAGTCCTGCTTTGCACACACTGAGCATGCCCACGGGAGGACATCTCATTGGAGGACAGGGGTCACACGCTCAGGCCCTGTAGCAGCTCCCATTGGTTCTCCAGGAAGGTCCTGAAGAGCTGCAACTATATAACGTCCATGCGCTAGTATTAACATGTTATGAGCTTTGCTACCTTGTATTCATGGCTGTATGTGGTCAGGGTTGGCTGAATGAAGCCCCTAGAATACCGGCACATTTGGTGAGGAGTTTTCTGTGTGTGAATTCAGGGCTGGCGTATAGCCACTAGAATTCCAGCTCATCAGAGAGGAGTTGTTGTGTGCTATGCTGACTGCATGACCACAGTTTGCTTTCGCCTCTTTTAGGTAGCTGTGATCCTCTGTGAGGTTAACAGGACACAGCGTTTTGCTACATTGCGATTCTGTGAAGTTACAGAATTTGCTTATACCGCCACATAATGCCAACTTTTGCTAGCAGCAAGTTTCTCTCCCGCACGGTGGACCCCAGGTTGCAAATGCATCCATTATTACATATATACGTATATACTCAGTGCGTTCCGTCAACCGCAACATAATACTAGCACCAGGGTCTGGCTAGTAAATAGTGGATGATCAGCATCTACAGCGGTACATCCAGCAGCTGGAGGGTAGGTTGGTGGCTCTTGAGCACACAATCTCAGCCGTGGATGTCACCGCAGTCGCTGTTCAGGCTGCTAGTGTAGCTGCAGCCAGTTTGTCCTCTGCCACCTCTGTTCCGACCCTATCTCGCCTCCCGCTGCCAGAAAATTTTTCTGGTGATAGAAAATCCTGTAGGGGTTTTGTGAGCCAGTGCTCTATACACCTCGAGCTCCTGGCCGCACGTTTCCCCACAGAGCGAGCAAGGGTGAGATTCATTTTGTTCCTCCTATCGGACAGGGTGCTGGAATGGGGTACACCGCTGTGGGAGCATGGCAATCATGTGGTGCAGAGTGCTCCGCTGTTCCTGAGCACTCTGAAACAGGTCTTTTAAGGACCTTGAGTCACCCATGAAACGGCGTTCCAACTGTTGGCATTGACTCAGGGCTCGTCCTTGGTCAGCCATTTTGCCGTCCTCTTCTGCACTTTAGTGTCTGAGCTGGAGTGGTCGGATAAAGTCCTCATCCCTATATTTTGGAGGGGGCTGGCTGACCACGTCAAGGATGCTTTGGCCACTAGGATGATTCCCACCACACTGAAGGAGCTAATAGCTGTGTCCACTCATATTGACCTCTGTTTTAACGAGCGGAGGTTAGAGCGAGCCCAGTGTAGGCAGAGGTTTCATCTGGCTCCCACCTTCACCAAATCTTTGGAATCTCTGGTCCGAGCTCCTGAGTCACATGAGGCCATGGAAGTGGCACGAGCGGCATCTAAGTCCTGGACCACTGGTGCACTCAAGGTCTGTCATGTTTTCCAGCAGTCAGGACATCTTGCCACCAGATTTTCCCAGCAGTCGGGGAAACGTCAGCATCTAGTGGTAGTTGTAGGAGGTACACTAGACACGGTGACCTTTGCCTCCAAATTGTCCTTTAAGGGGACAATTACAATAGGCTCATTCACTCATTCGGTTAAGCTCTGCGTGGATTCTGGGGCGGAGGGAAATTTTATGTCTTCTGCCTTCGCCCAATGTCACGCAATACCCCTGGTGATGCTTGCTCAACCAGTAATCGTACGAGTGGTGAATGGGTCGATACTGCCCTCACAGATAACACATCAGACCATCCCTTTTTCTTTGATGAGGTCTTTGCTACGGTACCACTCTCCTCATATTGAGTGGTCTAAAGGTAGAATTTTGGGGTGGGGTGAATCTTGTGGGGGTAGATGTCAGAGGGAAAGCGTTCAGGTTGCTACTACTGAGGTACCCGCAGATCTATCCTCTCTCCCCAAGCAATATTGACCCTATTCAGAAGTGTTCTCCAAAAAGGCTGCGGAGACCCTTCCGCCTCACCGCCCCTATGACTGCCCTATTGACCTCTTGCCTGGTGCTGAGCCTCCCCGGAGTCAAGTCTATCCGTTATCACTCCTGGAGACAGAGGCAACGTCACAGTATATCCAGGAAAATCTGGCAAGAGGATTCATTAGGAAGTCAGTGTCTCCTGCAGGGGCTGGGTTCTTCTTGATATCTGAGCTCTTTGATAGGCTTCGGGGAGCAAGGGTATTTACTAAACTATATCTGCGGGGTGCTTACAACCTGATTCGCCTCAGTGAGTGGGACAAATGGAAGATGGCCAGGCTTTTAACACCAGGGATGGGCACTATGAATATCAAGTGATGCCTTTTGGGCTCTGTAATGCCCCAGCCATTTTCCATGATTTGTTAATGATATTTTCCAGGATATGTTCTCCACCTCGGTCGTAGTCTATCTAGATGATATTCTCATCTACTCTCCAGATATTGACTCTCACTGGAGAAATGTTTACAGAGTCTTTGACCTCTTACGGGCAAATTCCCTCTACGCCAAGTTGGAGAAATGTGTGTTTGAGCAGGAGTCCTTAAATTTTCTGGGCTATATCATCTCCGCCCAGGGATTGGCTATGGATCCTGCCAAACTACAGGCTGTGATGGACAGGCAAGAACCCCATTCTCTTAAATCAGTGCAGCGCTTTATGGGGTACATTAACTATTATCACCAGTTCATTCCTCATTTCTCAACTTTCGTAGCTCCCTTGGTAGCCCTCACCAAGAAGGGAGCAAATCCCAAACTGTGATCTGAGGAGGTCTCCAAAGCCTTCACTTCTATTAAATCTCATTTTGCTAGTGCTCCCATCCTACATTGGCCCGATGTAGATAAGCCATTTATAATGGAGGTGGATGCCTCATCCGTTGGTGCTGGAGCAGTCATTTTCCAAAAGGATGCTCAAGGTCGGAAGCATCCTTGCTTCTTCTTTTCCAAGACCTTCTCACCAGCAGAGAGGATTTATTCCATCGGGGACAGGGAGTTGCTGGCAATGAAGTTGGCTTTCTCTGAGTGGAGACATCTTTTGGAGGGGGCTCATTTTCCCTTCCAAGTATTCACAGACAACAAAAATTTGGTTTACAGACAGCTCAGCGGTTAAATACTCGCCAGGCCAGATGGTCCTTGTTCTTCTCCCAGTTCCATTTCACAACCCATTTCCTTTCTGGGAGAAGAACATTTGTGCCAACGCTCTTTCTCGCTCCATTGTATCATCTGAGGAGGAGGAAGAGGAGCCTCGGCTTATTGTCCCTTCTGAGAGCCTGAGAACTGTGGCTCCGGTTTCGCTAGAGTCTGTGCCTCCAGGCAAGACTTTTGTTCCATCAAATCTGCATCCAGAAGTTCTCTCTTGGGCTCACTCGTCCAGGGTGGGTGGACATTTTGGGACCAAAAGGACATCTGAGCTGCTGGTGAGGACTTACTGGTGGCCGCATATGGCCCGTGACGTTGGAGACTATGTTCGGGCGTGTGTTTCCTGAGCCAAGAACAAGTCTCCTCAACAATGGCCAGCTGGGTTGCTTTACCCCCTGCCGGTAGCAGACATGCCCTGGGAGATGGTCGGGATTAGGTTTGTGGTGGGCTTATCCAAGTCTCGTAGCTGCACCATTATTTGGGTGATTACTGACCATTTTTCCAAAATGGTGCACTTGGTGCCTCTTCCACAGCTACCTTCTGCAGGGCTCTGGCAGCGTTGTTTATTATTCATATCTTCCGCTTACACGGTATGCCGGAGAAAGTTGTCTGTGACCGGGGTCCCCTGTTTGCATCTCGGTTCTGGAGAGAGCTTTGTCGTCTATTCAGCATTGAGTTGAATCTCTCTTCAGCATATCATCCCGAGACAAATGGTTTGGTAGAGAGGGCTAACCAGACCCTGGTCAAATATCTGCATCATTTTGTTTCTGCCAGGCAGGATGACTGGACATCCTTGCTACCGTGGGCAGAGTTTGCGCTTAGCAACTCCGTAGCCGACTCCACTGGTCAGACTCCATTCCTCCTTAAATACAGTCAGCATCCGCGGGTTCCTGTGCCCATTCCCATGTCTTCCGCCGACTCCAGGGTGACAGACTGGGCTGTGGAGGCACGGGACATTTGGGACCACACTCAGGATGCCATCCGGGCCTCCCAGGAGAGAAGGAGGTCCTCCGCCGATGCACATCAGCGCCCCACTCCGACCTTTGCTCCTGGCGACTTAGTGTGGCTCTCCGCCCATAACATCAGGCTGCGAGTTGAGTCCACTAAGTTTGCACCTCGCTACTTGGGTTCCTTCAAGGTCCTCAAACAGGTTTGCCCTGTGGTAAACTGTCTGGCCCTTCCTCCACACCTAGGTATCACTGACACCTTTCATGTGTCCCTCTTAAAGCCCGTACACATGTTCCAGTTTTCCGAGTCATCTGCCAGGACATCGAGTTCATCTACGGACAATTACGAGGTGAACGCTATGTTGGGGTGCAAGTTGGTACGTGGAAAAAAATGGTATTTGGTGGACTGGAGGGGTTATGGCCCACAGGACAGGTCCTGGGAGCCTGCTGAGCACATTCGAGCTTCGCAGCTCATTGCTGCCTTCGTGCGTAGCGGGGCCCAAGGAGGGTGGCCCTAGGGGGAGGAGTAATGTTAGGTGTCAAGTTCCTGCCGCTGCACAGGGGGAATCTCAAACCATGTCTGCTGCGGTCTCCCATTCTACATCAGCCGCAGTGGATCCTGCTCAGCGGAGATGTAGGTCCCAGCATCTCGCTCAGTCTGATACTGTGCAAAGGGTTACTGCTGCCATTCCAGGCTCTCCTTTTGTGGCCAGCACTGTTCAACAGCAAGCAGGCTTTTCTGGAACGAAGATCGGCTTTGCACACACTGAGCATGCCCACCGGAGGACCTCTCATTGGAGGTCTGGGGTCACATGCTCAGGCCCTGTAGCAGCTCCCATTGGTTCTCCAGGAAGGTCTTGAAGAGCTGTAACTATAAAACGTTCGCATGGCCACACGGCCATGCGCTAGTATTAACCTATGTTATGAGTTTTGCTACATTGTGGTCATGGCTTTATATGGTCAGGGTTGGCTGAAATAAGCCCCTAGAATACCGGCACCTCCGGTGAGGAGTTTTGTGTGTGAATTCAGGGCTGGCGTATAGCCACTAAAATTCCGGCTCCACCGGAGAGGAGTTGTTGTGTGCTATGCTGACTGCATGACCACAGTTTGCTTTCAGCTCTATTAGGTAGCTGTGATCGTCTGTGAGGTTAACAGGGCACAGCGTTTTCCTTCCTTGCGATTCTGTGAAGTAACAGACTTCGCTTATACCGCCATATAGTGCTGCCTTTTGCTAGCAGCAGGTTTCTCTCCTGCACGGTGGACCCCGGGTTGCGAACGCGTCTATTATTACACATATACAGTGGGGCAAAAAAGTATTTAGTCAGTCAGCAATAGTGCAAGTTCCACCACTTAAAAAGATGAGAGGCGTCTGTAATTTACATCATAGGTAGACCTCAACTATGGGAGACAAACTGAGAAAAAAAAAAATCGAGAAAATCACATTGTCTGTTTTTCTAACATTTTATTTGCATATTATGGTGGAAAATAAGAATTTGGTCAGAAACAAAATTTCATCTCAATACTTTGTAATATATCCTTTGTTGGCAATGACAGAGGTCAAATGTTTTCTGTAAGTCTTCACAAGGTTGCCACACACTGTTGTTGGTATGTTGGCCCATTCCTCCATGCAGATCTCCTCTAGAGCAGTGATGTTTTTGGCTTTTCGCTTGGCAACACGGACTTTCAACTCCCTCCAAAGGTTTTCTGTAGGGTTGAGATCTGGAGACTGGCTAGGCCACTCCAGGACCTTGAAATGCTTCTTACGAAGCCACTCCTTTGCTGCCCTGGCGGTGTGCTTTGGATCATTGTAATGTTGAAAGACCCAGCCACGTTTCATCTTCAATGCCCTTGCTGATGGAAGGAGGTTTGCACTCAAAATCTCACGATACATGGCCCCATTCATTCTTTCATGTACCCGGATCAGTCATCCTGGTCCCTTTGCAAAGAAACAGCCCCAAAGCATGATGTTTCCACCACCGTGCTTTACAGTAGGTATGGTGTTTTATGGATGCAACTCAGTATTTTTTTTCCTCCAAACATGACAAGTTGTGTTTCTACCAAACAGTTCCAGTTTGGTTTCATCAGACCATAGGACATTCTCCCAAAACTCCTCTGGATCATCCAAATGCTCTCTAGCAAACTTCAGACGGGCCCGGACATGTACTGGCTTAAGCAGTGGGACACGTCTGGCACTGCAGGATCTGAGTCCATGGTGGCGTAGTGTGTTACTTATGGTAGGCCTTGTTACATTGGTCCCAGCTCTCTGCAGTTCATTCACTAGGTCCCCCCGCGTGGTTCTGGGATTTTTGCTCACCGTTCTTGTGATCATTCTGACCCCACGGGGTGGGATTTTGCGTGGAGCCCCAGATCGAGGGAGATTATCAGTGGTCTTGTATGTCTTCCATTTTCTAATTATTGCTCCCACTGTTGATTTCTTCACTCCAAGCTGGTTGGCTATTGCAGATTCAGTCTTCCCAGCCTGGTGCAGGGCTACAATTTTGTTTCTGGTGTCCTTTGACAGCTCTTTGGTTTTCACCATAGTGGAGTTTGGAGTCAGACTGTTTGAGGGTGTGCACAGGTGTCTTTTTATACTGATAATAAGTTTATACAGGTGCCATTACTACAGGTAATGAGTGGAGGAAAGAGGAGACTCTTAAAGAAGAAGTTACAGGTCTGTGAGAGCCAGAAATCTTGATTGTTTGTTTCTGACCAAATATTTATTTTCCACCATAATATGCAAATAAAATGTTAAAAAAAACAGACAATGTGATTTTCTGGATTTTTTTTTCTCAGTTTGTCTCCCATAGTTGAGGTCTACCTATGATGTAAATTACAGACGCCTCTCATCTTTTTAAGTGGTGGAACTTGCACTATTGCTGACTGACTAAATACTTTTTTGCCCCACTGTATATACTCGGTGCATTCCAGCAACCGTAACTCCTTTAGTGTGAATGTTCAATTTTCATAGTCATGAAAATACAGAAAAATCTTTAAATGAGGTGTGTCCAAACTTTTGGTCTGTACTGTACCTTTCTGATTTAAGGGCAACAAAATTCAAAAATTCAATATTTGAAAATTGCTAAATTTTCAAAATTTTTTAGCCATATTTCTATTTTTTCATTAATAAACACAAGTCATATCAAAGAAATTTTGCTGCTAACATGAAGAACAATATGTCATGAAAAAATAATCTCAGAATCAGTTGGATCTTTCAAAGATTTCCAGAATTATAACCACATAAAATTACAGTGGTCAGAATTATAAAAAATGGCTTGGTCATTAAGCAGCAAATTGGCTCTGTCTCTAAGGGGTTAATATTTCTGTCTTGTGCAATACTGATTAGTAAAATATACTCCATTATTGACAATACCATCGAGTGTAAATCTTCTTGCATGTATGCAATAATGAAATAGCCTCTTGATGGTGGATACTGCTGTGCGAGATGTGTGCACATTGTAAATTTGAAGGCCCAGGTATTGGATCTAAATGAACAGCTGAAAATACTGAGATGTATAGACAATACGGAAAGGAGTTTGCCTCTCTCTGAGCAGGTGCTTGCTGAGGTAGATATGGGGGAGCATTATAGTATAGAGCTTCAGGACAATGAGGCAGCTATCTGGATGGAAATTAGAAGGCAGTGTCAAGGGAAGGGTGTCAGGGAGGCTAAACTTAATCTGGCACACCCCAACGAGTTTGCTTATTTGGCAGATGAGAAGGGTGGGGAGTATCTACTCCAGTAAGGATGGAAATAGAGCAAGGCAGGTCAGACAGGTGGTGGTAGTGGGAAACTAAATTATTAGGGAAACAGAAAGGGTAATAATAAAATACTGAAATGCGTCTGTTATGTCTCCAAATATAATGGAAGTGGCAGAAAATATCCTCATAAAACAAATAGATGAGGGAGTAAAACAGTGGGAAGCGATTATAATGTGGAACTTCAACTACCATTGTATGAATTGAAGAGAAGAAACCTGCAGGTCCAGCAAAGGAAACAGGTTTTTGACAACAATTAATGGCAACTGTCGTTCAGCTTTATCTGATAGCTGCTAATACGCAGGCGCGGGGAGCACTTACTTGCTGTAGAAAAAAAAATTCCTTTTCCAAGAGGGCGCTGCCCGTGCCTGCACAGTAGCAGCTGTCAGATCGACTATATTCACTGATAGCTGCTGCTGTGCAGGCGTGGCAGGCGCCATTTTAAAATTGTTTTTTTTCTATCTCAATAACATCAACCACATTTATTATTGGGCCATTAAACATGCAATTATGCTGCAGAAGGGATTTTTCTGCAGTATGTACAGCTATTCATTATATAAATTAGGGGGCAGGTCACTGAGGAATCAGTGACCTGTCATCAGTCTACTTTATGAATACCTAAGCAGATCACCATGTAAAGCCCCTCCCCCCAACATACCGAAGCACAAGCATATCATTAACTCAAGACAGAAAATAAAGATTAAAAGCAACAACAAGATGGATTTCATCAATCAAGGTATCATTTTAATCAGTATAACAGCGCCAATCTGACAGTGTCTGTAGTTTACTGTGCACAATCCTGCTGATGTCAGGTTCACTTTAAACAAGAGGCACATCTAACCAAACAACACCATAAAGGCCATGGAGATCTCCAAACAAGTCAGGGACAAAGTTGTTGAAAAGTCGGAGTTGGGTTATAAAAAATATTCCAATCTCTGATGATCCCCAGGAGCGCCATCAAATCCATTATCACTAAATGGAAAGAAAATACTACCACAACAAACCTGCCATTAGAGGACCACCCACCAAAAATTTCAGTCCGTGTAAGGAGGGCATTAATCAGAGAGGCAGCACAGAGACCAAAGGTTAAGTTGAAGGAGCTGCAGAGTTCCCAAGCATACAACCACAATTAGCTGTCCATTCCATAGAAGTGTCCTTTATGGTAGAGTGGGCAGAAAATAGCCTTTACTTACACACAAAGTTGCAAGGCTCATTTTGAGTTTGCCAAAAGGGCTATGTTTAGATGAGACCAAAATTGAACTTTTTGACCCCCAAGGTAAATGCTACTGAATATCTAGCTCCAACCCAACACGGGTCATCAACCCAGGGACACCATCCCCACAGAGAAACATAGTGGTGCCAGCATCATGCTGTGGGTATGTTTTTTTGGCAGCAGAGAAAGGGAAATGGTCCTAAAAGTGGGGTAGATGAATGGTGCAAAATTTCAGTCAGTGATGTGAGACTGGGACGGAGGTTCACCATCCAACAAGACAATGACCCAAAACATACTGTTAAAATCCAGACCTAAATCCAATTGCAAACCTGTCATCAGACTTGAAGATTGCTGTTCATTAGAGGAAACCATCTAACTTGAAGGAGCTAGTGCAGGTTTGCTTTGAGGAATGGTCATAAATCACAGTGGCAAAATGTGGAAAGCTCATAAAGACTTATTCAACGTGACTTGCAGCTGTAATTGCTGTAAAAGGAGGCTCTAAAAGTACTAACCTATGAGGGGTGAGTAGATATGCACACTGAAGTTTTCAGTTATTTGGTCCTATCTGTTGTTTGTTTCACAATAAAAAGAAAGTCAAATATTCACAATTGTATGCATGTTATTTACATGAACTGATGCAAACCCTCAAAAAGCAAGTAAAATTCCAGGTTGTGAGGTAGCAAAACACAAAAAATGGAAAGGGAAGAATACTTTTGCAAGCCACTGTATTAACCCCTCTGTGACCTTAGACGTACTATCCCGTCGAGGTGCCCTGGGCTTATCTGACCCTGGACGGGATAGTACGTCATAGCCGATCGGCCGCGCTCACGGGGGGAGCGCGGCCGATCGCGGCCGGGTGTCAGCTGCTTATCGCAGCTGACATCCGGCACTATGTGCCAGGAGCGGTCACGGACCGCCCCCGGCACATTAACCCCTGGCACACCGCGATCAAAGATGATCGCGATGTGCCGGCGGTGCAGGGAAGCACCGCGCAGGGAGGGGGCTCCCTGCGGGCTTCCCTGAGCCCCCCGCAGCAACGCGATGTGATCGCGTTGCTGCGAGGGTCTCCTCACCTCCCTCCCTGCTCGAGCCCCGGATCCAAGATGGCCGCGGATCCGGGTCCTGCAGGGAGGGAGGTGGCTACACAGAGCCTGCTCAGAGCAGGCACTGTGAAGCAGCCTGCACTCATATCAGATCAGTGATCTGACAGAGTGCTGTGCAAACTGTCAGATCACTGATCTGTGATGTCCCCCCCCTGGGACAAATTAAAAAAGTAAAAAAAAAATTTTCCAAATGTGTAAAAAAAAAAAAAAAAAAATATTTCAAAATAATGAAAAAAAAAAAAAATATTATTCCCATAAATACATTTCTTCATCTAAATAAAAAAAAAAAACCAATAAAAGTACACATATTTAGTATCGCCGCGTCCGTAACGACCCGACCTATAAAACTGTCCCACTAGTTAACCCCTTCAGTAAACACCGTAAGAAAAAAAAAAAAAAAACGAGGCAAAAAACAACGCTTTATTATCATACCGCCGAACAAAAAGTGGAATAACACGCGATCAAAAGGACAGATATAAATAACCATGGTACCGCTGAAAGCGTCATATTGTCCCGCAAAAAAAGAGCCGCCATACAGCATCATCAGCAAAAAAATAAAAAAGTTATAGTCCTGAGAATAAAGCGATGCAAAAATAATTATTTTTTCTGTAAAATAGTTTTTATCGTATAAAAGCACCAAACCATAAAAAAATGATATAAATGAGGTATCGCTGTAATCGTACTGACCCGAAGAATAAAACTGATTTATCAATTTTACCAAACGCGGAACGGTATAAACGCCTCCCCCAATAGAAATTCATGAATAGCTGGCTTTTGGTCATTCTTCCTCACAAAAATCGGAATAAAAAGCGATAAAAAAAAGTCACGTGCCCAAAAATGTTTTCAATAAAAACGTCAACTCGTCCCGCAAAAAACAAGACCTCACATGACTCTGTGGACCAAAATATGGAAAAATTATAGCTCTCAAAATGTGGTATTGCAAAAAATATTTTTTGCAATAAAAAGGGTCTTTCAGTGTGTGACGGCTGCCAATCATAAAAATCCGCTAAAAAACTCGCTATAAAAGTAAATCAAACCCCCCTTCATCACCCCCTTAGTTAGGGAAAAATAAAAAAAATGTATTTATTTCCATTTTCCCATTAGGGCTAGGGTTAGGGCTAGGGTTAGGGCTAGGGTTAGGGCTAGGGTTAGGGTTAGGGTTAGGGTTAGGGCTAGGGTTAGGGCTAGGGTTAGGGCTAGGGCTAGGGTTAGGGTTAGGGCTGGGGTTAGGGCTAGGGTTAGGGTTAGGGCTAGGGTTAGGGCTAGGGTTAGGGCTAGGGTTAGGGCTAGGGTTAGGGCTAGGGTTAGGGCTAGGGTTAGGGTTAGGGCTAGGGTTAGGGTTGGGGCTACAGTTAGGGTTGGGGCTAAAGTTAGGGTTAGGGTTTAGATTACATTTACAGTTGGGAATAGGGTTGGGATTAGGGTTAGGGGTGTGTCAGGGTTAGAGGTGTGGTTAGGGTTACCGTTGGAATTAGGGTTAGGGGTGTGTTTAGATTAGGGTTTCAGTTATAATTGGGGGGTTTCCACTGTTTCGGCACATCAGGGGCTCTCCAAACACGACATGGCGTCCGATCTCAATTCCAGCCAATTCTGCGTTGAAAAAGTAAAACAGTGCTCCTTCCCTTCCGAGCTCTCCTGTGTGCCCAAACAGGGGTTTACCCCAACATATGGGGTATCAGCGTACTCAGGACAAATTGGACAACAACTTTTGTGGACCAATTTCTCCTGTTACCCTTGGGAAAATACAAAACTGGGGGCTAAAAAATAATTTTTGTGGGAAAACAAAAAGATTTTTTATTTTCACGGCTCTGCGTTATAAACTGTAGTGAAACACTTGGGGGTTCAAAGTTCTCACAACACATCTAGATAAGTTCATTGAGGGGTCTAGTTTCCAATATGGGGTCACTTGTGGGGGGTTTCTACTGTTTAGGTACATTAGGGGCTCTGCAAACGCAATGTGACGCCTGCAGACCAATCCATCTAAGTCTGCATTCCAAATGATGCTCCTTCCCTTCCGAGCCCTCCCATGCGCCCAAACGGTGGTTCCCCCCCACATATCGGGTATCAGCGTACTCACGACAAATTGGACAACAACATTTAGGGTCCAATTTCTCCTGCTAACCTTGGAAAAATACAAAACTGGGGGCTAAAATATAATTTTTGTGGAAAAAAAAATATTTTTTATTTGCATGGCTCTGCGTTATAAACTGTAGTGAAATACTTGGGGGTTCAAAGCTCTCACAACACATCAAGATGAGTTCCTTAGGGGGTCTACTTTCCAAAATGGTGTCACTTGTGGGGGGTTTCTACTGTTTAGGTACATTAGGGGCTCTGCAAACGCAATGTGACGCCTGCAGACCATTCCATCTAAGTCTGCATTCCAAATGGCGCTCCTTCCCTTCCGAACCCTCCCATGCGCCCAAACGGTGGTTCCCCCCCACATATGGGGTATCAGCGTACTCAGGACAAATTGGACAACAACTTTTGTGGTCCAATTTCTCCTGTTACCCTAGGGAAAATACAAAACTGGGGGCTAAAAAATAATTTTTGTGGGAAAAAAATTTTGTTTTATTTTTATGGCTCTGCATTATAAACTTCTGTGAAGCTCTTGGTGGGTCAAAGTGCTCACCACACATCCAGATAAGTTCCTTAGGGGGTCTACTTTCCAAAATGGTGTCACTTGTGGGGGGTTTCAATGTTTAGGCACATCAGTGGCTCTCCAAACGCAACATGGCGTCCCATCTCAATTCCTGTCAATTTTGCATTGAAAAGTCAAACGGCGCTCCTTCCCTTCCGAGCTCTCCCATGCGCCCAAACAGTGGTTTACTGCCACATATGGGGTATCAGCGTACTCGGGACAAATTGGACAACAACTTTTGAGGTCCAATTTCTTCTCTTACCCTTGGAAAAATAAAAAATTGGGGGCAAAAATATAATTTTTGTGAAAAAATATGATTTTTTATTTTTACGGTTCTGCATTATAAACTTCTGTGAAGCACTTGGTGG
This sequence comes from Ranitomeya imitator, assembly GCF_032444005.1. Classification (NCBI taxonomy): domain Eukaryota; kingdom Metazoa; phylum Chordata; class Amphibia; order Anura; family Dendrobatidae; genus Ranitomeya; species Ranitomeya imitator. The sequence goes on from NC_091284.1 coordinate 629,440,567, forward strand.
GTCAAAGTGCTCACCACACCTCTAGATAAGTTCCTTAGGGGGTCTACTTTCCAAAATGGTGTCACTTGTGGGGGGTTTCAATGTTTAGGCACATCAGTGGCTCTCCAAACGCAACATGGCGTCCCATCTCAATTTCTGTCAATTTTGCATTGAAAAGTCAAACTGCGCTCCTTCCCTTCCGAGCTCTCCCATGCGCCCAAACAGTGGTTTACTGCCACATATGGGGTATCAGCGTACTCGGGACAAATTGGACAACAACTTTTGAGGTCCAATTTCTTCTCTTACCCTTGGAAAAATAAAAAATTGGGGGCAAAAATATAATTTTTGTGAAAAAATATGATTTTTTATTTTTACGGTTCTGCATTATAAACTTCTGTGAAGCACTTGGTGGGTCAAAGTGCTCACCACACATCCAGATAAGTTCCTTAGGGGGTCTACTTTCCAAAATGGTGTCACTTGTGGGGGGTTTCAATGTTTAGGCACATCAGTGGCTCTCCAAACGCAACATGGCGTCCCATCTCAATTCCTGTCAATTTTGCATTGAAAAGTCAAATAGCGCTCCTTCCCTTCCGAGCTCTCCCATGCGCCCAAACAGTGGTTTACTGCCACATATGGGGTATCGGCGTACTCAGGACAAATTGGACAACAACTTTTTGGGTCCAATTTCTCCTGTTACCCTTGGTAAAATAAAACAAATTGGAGCTGAAGTAAATTTTTTGTGTAAAAAAGTTAAATGTTCATTTTTATTTAAACATTCCAAAAATTCCTATTAAACACCTGAAGGGTTAATAAACTTCTTGAATGTGGTTTTGAGCACCTTGAGGGGTGCAGTTTTTAGAATGGTGTCACACTTGGGCATTTTCTATCATATAGACCCCTCAAAATGACTTCAAATGAGACGTGGTCCCTAAAGAAAAATGGTGTTGTAAAAATGAGAAATTGCTGGTCAACTTTTAACCCTTATAACTCCCTAACAAAAAAAAAAATTGGTTCCAAAATTATGCTGATGTAAAGGAGACATGTGGGAAATGTTACTTATTAAGTATTTTGTGTGACATATCTCTGTGATTTAATTGCATAAAAATTCAAAGTTTGAAAATTGCGAAATTTTCAAAATTTTCGCCAAATTTCCGTTTTTTTCACAAATAAACGCAGGTACTATCAAAGAAATTTTACCACTATCATGAAGTACAATATGTCACGAGAAAACAATGTCAGAATCACCAGGATCCGTTGAAGCGTTTCGGAGTTATAACCTCATAAAGGGACAGTGGTCAGAATTGTAAAAATTGGCCTGGTCATTAACGTGCAAACCACCCTTGGGGGTAAAGGGGTTAATATCCTTGTAGGAGGCATACAGAGTAGAATTACAATATTTGTAGGTGATGCTAAACCCTGCAGGATAATCAACACAGAGGAGAATAACATCATGGCACAGAGGGATTCATTTAAGCTGGAAGCTTGAGTAATTAAGTATTTTGCACTTTGGAAGAGGAAATGCAATGTATAATTATGTACTAAATTGTAAAACACTGGGTAAAACTGTTACTAAAAAGACTTGGATATGAGTAGATGGTAAACTGAACTTTAGGGACAAATGCAAGCATACCTTCCAACTAGGGTTGAGCGAAACGGGTCGGCCAGATTCAGAAGTAGCCGACTTTTGGCAAAGTCGGGTTTCATGAAACCCAACCCGACCCCTGTGTGGGGTCGGCCATGAGGTCGGCGATCTTCTGATCTGGAATCGGAATTCCGATACCGAGTTCCAATATGTTTAAGATATCGGGAATCGGTATCGGAATTCATATTTAAGTGTAAAATAAAGAATAAAAATAAAAAAATATTGATATCCTCACCCTCGGACGCGCCCTGGTTCTCACCGGCAGCCTTCCTTCCTAAGAATGAGCGCCTGACGTTGTTCCATGACGTTGCGGCTTGTGATTGGTCGCGTGAGTGGTCACATGGGCGTCACATGACCAATCACAAGCCCCGACGTCATCTAAGGTCCTTCAGGCGCTAATTCTTAGGAAGGAAGCGTCCGATGGCATGTCCGAGGGTGAGTATATTCCTAATAGGTATATACTCACCATCGGACGCGCCCTGGTTCTAACCCGCAGCCTTCCTTCCTAAGAATCAGCGCCTGAAGGACCTTAGATGACGTCGAGGCTTGTGATTGGTCGCGTGACGCCCATGTGACCGCTCACGCGACCAATCACAAGCCGCGACGTCATCGAAGGTCCTTCAGGCGCTCATTTTTAGGAAGGAAGGCTGCCGATGAGAACCAGGGCGCGTCCGAGGGTAAGTATATCAATATTTTTTATTTTGATTCTTTATTTTACACTTAAATATGGATCCCAGGGCCTGAAGGAGAGTTTCCTCTCCTTCAGACCCTGGGAACCATTAGAAACCCAATGCACTGCATTGGGTTTCGTGTTTCGGCCGACCCCGACCCCGATTTTCTATAGGATCATAAACAAACTCCGTGTGCACTGCTATGTTATGGTGCAGAGACTAGGTTCCCAAACCATCCAGTAAATAATACAAAAGTCTCGCACTCAACTTAAATCTTATTGCTTGATAGATTTTATCGGTACTAAGGTAGCACTGGAAACGTTTCAGCCCTTATCGAGCTTTCATCAGTCACTACAATGTTTTAAAAAAAATATATACATAAAATACAGTGTATAAACAAAAATAAAAATAACCAAATATAGGAAATAAAGTATATACAAATTTTCACAAATTACAATAGCCACGGAAATATTATATGAACTCATTAAACGTGTCAAATAGCAGTTAAAACACGCATATAAATTCTCGCTCGATAGAATATATGTTAGATAGAGGAAACACACATACCGTGCTGTGCCTTTAAGTGTGTGACGACTATATCATAAATTGGGATGCGGGTCGTGCCTGATGCCTAGTATAGCATAAGAAAGGATTTTACAGTAGTGTGGCTTGAAATAAGAACAATAAAGCCCTGTTAAAAAGAGAGATCATAATAACAGTCAAACGACTGCTAAGGGATAAGGTGGTAGTTTCATGTATGCACAGAAATTACAAATTGGAAGAGCTGTGAAAAAAGATAGGGGAGAAGAAGGTTCAAAACCATGTGTAAAAGGGCTGCATACTATGGTACCATCCTAATATGTATTTTACCTTGCGTGGGTAATGTATACGGTAGGAGGTAATGCCTGAAAGGGCGACCAGCTTAAGAACAGGGGCTGGAAGGAAATTAGTTGGAGTCAGGAAATAGCAAGTGCATATGAATACACCCAGATGAGCTGTGTCAGGGAGCGCTACGACATACCTGGAGGGGAACTGCCTGAATGCATGTAATGTCCTCTGAGACGCGGAGTCCACCGCTAGTCTGGAGTATGTGTGCAGAGACCGCGCTTTTTAAATCCAGCATAATCCCAGTGATGGAGCGCCAAGACCGGAAGTGACGTCAGAAGTCCTGGTCAGGGCGGAAGTTAATAGACGTGCGTTTCACTGTGTGGATATGCATTCCACCAGTAAAACGCTATAATAACTCTGCCTAGAATCAACTCACAAAGCTAACTGCCCGTACTATCAAGGCAGAACAACAGCGGGGACATGTAATAAATGTGTATTTAATATAGTGTGATAATTTTTATATCGGGTGAGAGGGATATGAGGAGAGGAGGGGTAATGGGAGGAAACCGGAGTACCCGGAGGAAACTCACGCAAACACGGAGAGAACATACAAACTCTTTGCAGATCTTGTCCTTAGTGGGGCTTGAACCCAGGACCCCAGCGCTGCAAGGCTGCTGTGCTATCCACTGCGCCACCGTGCTTTGCCCTGTTCTTCCCACTTGTCCTGTAGTGGTGGCAAGTGGGGTAAGATTTGATGGGTAGTGTCACCTTTGTATTGTCAGGTGACATCAAGCCCACTGCTTAGACATGCAGAGTTGTCTTGAGATCTATTAATAATTCTATAGTTGTATGGTAAATAAAGAAACAGCAAGTATAAAGTCCTTTATTTGAAATAAAAACAAATCATACTTTTCCATTTTTATTCAAAAACTAGCTGAAGAGCCCGGCGTTGCCTGGGCATAGTAATTATCTGTGGTTAGCTATAACAAATTATAATGATTATCCTCCATCCCATAGTCCCGTGCCCATATACCCATCATACATATCCTCCATCCTATATTCCCGAGCCCATATACCCACCACACATCCTCTATCCCATAGTTCCGTGCCTATATGCCCATTATGACATCATCTTCACCATGGCAACTATTATGACATCATTGTCACCATGGCAACCATTACGACATAACCATCACCATTGCAACCTATTATGACATCATTGTCGTCATGGCAACCATTATGGCATCATCATTGCCATGGCAACCTTTATGATACCATTGTCATTATGGTGACCATTATGACATCACTTCATCATCGCCATGGCAACCATTATGATATCATCTTTGCCATGGCAACCTTTATGACATCATCATAGATACACACACACATACACTCATTTTTATATATATAGATATCAAACAAAGTTATACTAACCTAACGCCCATTTAATTCATGGCCTCGTTTCCAGTAATAAAACAAAAGTTATAAAAAGCAACAATATCCCTCACCTGTTTGACGTTCTGTTCCATGTTGTAATCCATGTCTGAGGTTTAATAGTTTTCAACCTGGATGGTGCCAAGATGTGACCATACAGGATGAGCACCACTGGTGAATGACCTGCTCAGAACGCAGCATCAGTGACCAGTGTTGATCTGCGGTGAATTAACTGAGCTGAACTGCAGAAAGGTAGAATTGGGTTAAATGAAATTAAGTTAGTTTTAATTTTTGTTTAGTTTTTAAATATAGTTTCCCATAAAAATTCATATTTGGTACTACTGAAATCATAATGGAATATAAAATAAAAATAATAAATGTATTAGACAGTATACAGAAATATGAGCAAAACCATTGCAAACAGGTATGGCTACTATAATGCAGTGATACAAATTATTTATACAGTATGGTATCTCTGCATTTGTTCCAACCTATAGAATATGGCTAACTTGCTATTTTTACAGTATGTCAAAAAGTTGAAAGAAGTGCAAAAGAAAAAAAAACAGGGCAAAATTACGGTGTCTTTCCATTCCCTAAAAAACTAAATACTCATCTCCTGAACATCTTTCTAAAGTAATAATTTGATGGCATTAAATTATTATCCCTGACGAAGGAATCTGAGAATTCTGAAACGCATAGGAGGATTGGTCCATTTTGCTCTCCGTAGCCAGTCTTGTGAGTGACCACGTGACCGTGACGTCACAAAAGGTCCTGTACATTCAGTACACCTACCGACTCTCACAGCGGCATTGCACGTGGGTGAACTTTCCCGAGGGTGGCCTGTCACCAGCTGGATCAGGCCCCCCAGATCTTCTAATTTGAGCATTGATTTGTGGACCTAACATCACAGGAAGACTCTCTGGTGAAAATATTCACCTGGGATATGCTAAACTAGTGGGGCATGATCTATATTACATGATAGCAGGTAAAGGTTAGATAGTTATATCAGTGCTACAAGTCTTGACTACTTTATTCCAAGTCTTTTATTATTAATCCAGCATTATTTGTGATTTTATTCATATTTTATTCATCACATTTTATTGACCATTAGACTGATCTATACAGGGCACCCCCTAGCGCAAATATAGAATTTTTTTCGGTTTAACCGTTTAGATATTGGGACAAATTAGGTGGCATTGTCCTAGTATTTGCAGCAGGGGCCCCTCTAGCTCTAGCGCCATTGGTTGAATACAAATTTAAATTATGAACTGATGCTGGAGAGTAAAGAAAATCTCCAGCATATTTTATTAAGGATTTTTTTCATCTAACCTGCAGCATGATAATGCATCATCCATTTGGTTACTACTATGTGGCTTTCGGAATATATTTCACATGATTGAATCTAATAGTATTTTATTAACAAATACATTTACTTTAATGTAATAGTATTCATTTTAAATACATTGTCAAGTGACACCATTTCCAGCAGATCTTCAGATCTATAATAGAAACTTCATGTGTTATGTTTCAGCCTAGATAATAAACTAAAATCATTATCAATGGGAAATGTATTCTGGAAACTATCTAATCTGAAATTACTTTGCATTATTAATTAAGCCGACAGCATGCAACTACGAACAAATCCAAAGGGATCACATTTCCTGATTGAGCTTATTGTTCTTAATCTACAGACACAAGACAATAACAAGAATTATAAAAAAAGATTAGATTTCAAGAGTATAAAAGAGATACTTGGACTGGTTGTTATGCAAATTATCTACATAATTTATCAATGGAATGATAGAAGAATATTCAAGTTTATTATTATTTATGTTTCAATGTATCTGTTATCTATCTGTCTATCTATCACTTTAAAGCAAAAGCCATGAGAAAGGTTTATTATTTGTAAGAACAGAAACATTTATGGGCTAATAAAGTCTGTCACCTTTTTAATTTTATTATGGAGTGTTGTCTGACTATTATTTTGGAGCATATCTACTGTATCTACAGTCATGGACAAAAATTTTGAGAATGAGACAAATATTAATTTTTCCAAAGTCTACTGCTTCATTTTTTCTAATGGAAATTTGCATATACTGCTGAATGTCAGAGTGATCAGTTTAACAGCAATTACTGTACTTGCAAAGTCAATATTTGCCCAGAAAATGAACTTTAACCCCCAAAACACATTTCAGCATCATTGCAGTCCTGCCTTAAAAGGAGCAGCTAACATCGTTTTAGTGATTGATCCATTAACACAGGTGTGGGTGTTGATGAGGACAGGGCTGGCGATCAATCAGTCATGATTAAGTAAGAATGACATCACTGGAAACTTTAAAAGGAGGCTGGTGCTTGGTATCATTGTTTCTCTTCAGTTAACCATGGTTATCTCTAAAGAAACACGTGGAGCCATCATTGCACTGCACAAAAATGGCCTAACAGGGAAGAGTATCGCAGCTACAAAGATTGCACCTCAGTCAACAATCTATTGCATCATCAAGAACTTCAAGGAGAGAGCTTCCATTGTTGTCAAAAAGGCTCCAGGGCGCCCAAGAAAGACCAGCAAGCGCCAGGACCGTATCTTAAAACTGTTTCAGCTGTGGGATCGGACTACCAGCAGTGCCGAGCTTGCTCAGGAATGGCAGCAGGCTGGTGTGAGTGCTTCTGCACGCACTGTGAGGCGGAGACTCTTTGAGCAAGGCCTGGTTTCAAGGAGCGCAGCAAAGAAGCCACTTCTCTCCAGAAAAAACATCAGGGACCGACTGATATTCTGCAAAAGGTACAGGGAGTGGACTGCTGAGGACTGGGGCAAAGTCATTTTATCTGATGAATCCCCTTTTCGATTGTTTGGGACATCTGGAAAACAGCTTATTCGGAGAAGAAGAGGTGAGCGCTACCACCAGTCTTGTCTCATGCCAACTGTAAAGCATCCTGAAACCATTCATGTGTGGGGTTGCTTCTCAGCCAAGGGAATCGGCTCACTCACAGTCTTGCCTAAAAACACAGCCATGAATAAAGAATGGTACCAGAATGTCCTCCAAGAGCAACTTCTCCAAACCGTCCAAGAGCAGTTTGGCGCCCAACAATGCCTTTTCCAGCATGATGGAGCACCTTGCCATAAAGCAAAGGTGATAACTAAATGACTCATGGAACAAAACATAGAGATTTGGGGTCCATGGCCTGGAAACTCCCCAGATCTTAATCCCATTGAGAACTTAGGGTCAATCATCAAGAGACGGGTGGACAAACAAAAACCAACAAATTCTGGCAAAATGCAAGCATTGATTATGCAAGAATGGACTGCTATCAGTCAGGATTTGGTCCAGAAGTTGATTGAGAGCATGCCAGGGAGAATTGCAGAGGTCTTGAAGAAGAAGGGTCAACACTGCAAATATTGACTTGCTGCATTAACTCATTCTAACTGTCAATATAACCTATTGGTACTCATAATATGATTGCAATTATATTTCTGTATGTGATATAAACATCAGACAAACACTAATAAAAACCAGAGGGCATAAAGAAAAAAAAAAAAAGAAGAAAAAAATAAATTATTATTCCCATAAATACATTTCTTTATCAAAAAAAAAAAAAAACAATAAATGTACACATATTTAGTATCACCGTGTCCGTAACGACCCAACCTATAAAACTGGCCCACTAGTTAACCCCTTCAGTGAACACCGTAAGAAAAAAAAAAAAAAAACAAGCCAAAAAACAACGCTTTATTATCATACCGCCGAACAAAAAGTGGAATAACACTGGCGGAACGCACCAAGTATGGAAGATATGAAACAAGGTGCGTTCGCAGTCCGAGGTCCACCGTGCAGGTATAAACCCTGCTGCTAGTAAGACGGACTATATGGCGGTACTATAAGTATACACGCACGGGTTAACTTCACCCTGCGAGAAGGAAGCGATCCTGTTGCGTCACAGGACCGCGGTACCGCACATAGAGCGCGAGCAAGAAGTCAGCGAACACAACCCCAACTCAGGATTGAAGTCCGATTAGACCGCTTGCTGGCACAACACCGCAACTGGGTGTGTAAGGAAACTGTAAAATAGTATATAGAGGCACGAGAATGCATGCGGTGCCGCACTGACGGACGCCACTAACCACCCAGGCTTGGGTAAGGAAAGCGCAGAGGAAGCGCACGGCGCCGTACTGGCGGACACAGCAACTGGACGCTGTGATGTGTGTTACGTGCAGATGGCTAGTCGGGTGCTAGATAGCTACCATCATCCGCGAGCAGTCAACAACACTAGGGAGGGATACTTAGGAGCTTTCATCCATCGACATACATCCATCTACACACACACATTATATCAAGACAATACTAGCGCATGGCCGTGCGGTCATGCGCAGTTTATATAGTAGCAGCACAGGAAGCAGCTACAGAAGTTTTGCCCTTTCAGGACCTGCCAAGAGGACCAATGGGATGTGCTGCAGTGCCTGAGCATGTGACCCTCGATCTCCAACGGGAGATCTTGCCCTGGGCATGCTCAGTGTGTGCAAATAAGGACTTAGTCCCAGAGAAGCCCGCTCGCCGCAGATCAGTGCAGGGTACAACAGGAGAGCCAGAAAAGGTAGCAGTAACCTCCTGCACAGAATCAGTCCCAGCAAGATGCTGGGAGCGACGCCTCCGCTGAGCAGAGCCCACTGCGGCTGAAGCAGAATGGGAGACCGCAGCAGACACGGATCGAGATTCCCCCTGTGCAGCAGAGGAAACTCGACTCCTAACACACGCGATCAAAAAGACGGATATAAATAACCATGGTACCGCTGAAAACGTCATCTTGTCCCACAAAAAACGAGCCACCAAATAGCATCATAATTAAAAAAGTTATAGTCCTCAGACTAAAGCGATGCCAAAATAATTATTTTTTCTATAAAATAGCTTTTATCGTATAAAAGCGCCAAAACATAAAAAAATGATATAAATGAGGTATCGCTGTAATCATACTGACCCGAAGAATAAAACTGCTTTATCAATTTTACCAAACGTAGAATGGTATAAACGCCTCCCCCAAAAGAAATTCATGAATAGCTGGTTTTTGGTCATTCTGCCTCAGAAAAAAATCGGAATAAAAAGCGATCAAAAAGTGTCACATGTCCGAAAATGTTACCAATAAAAACGTCAACTCGTCCCGCAAAAAACAAGACCTCACATGACTCTGTGGACCAAAATATGGAAAAATTATAGGTCTCAAAATATGGAGACGCAAAAACTTTTTTGCTATAAAAAGCGTCTTTTAGTGTGTGACGGCTGCCAATCATAAAAATCCGATATAAAAAACGCTATAAAAGTAAATCAAACCCCCCTTCATCACCCCCTTAGTTAGGCTAGGTTTACATTGCGTTAATGGGTTAACGCTAACGGACGGTGTTGCACGGCGAAAATGTCGCAATCAACGCCGTGCAACGGGTCCGTTAGCACACCCATTGACAGCAATGTGATTTTCGGGTGTAGCGCATCGCTAGAGCGTGCCATTTTCGGCTCGCGCTAGCAAGGTGCCGTTCTTTTGTGGCGCGCCTCGGACGCTGCTTGCAGCGTGCGCGGCGCGCCCGAGGTCCGATCCCCGATCTTCCAGAGCGGGGACGTTAACGCGACCACTAAACGCGACACCTAAAAAGACATTGCGTTAGCGCAATCCGCTAGCGCTAGCGCTAAACTGATTGCCCTAATGCAATGTGAAGCTAGCCTTAGGGAAAAATAATAAAATTAAAAAAAATGTATTTATTTCCATTTTCCCATTAGGGTTAGGGCTAGGGTTAGGGCTAGAGCTAGGGTTAGGGCTAGGGTTAGGGCTAGGGTTAGGGTTAGGGCTAGGGTTAGGGATTGGATTACATTTATGGTTGGGATTAGAATTAGGGGTGTGTCAGGGTTAGGTGTGTGGTTAGGGTTACAGTTGGGATTAGGGTTAGGGGTGCGTTTGGATTAGGGTTTCAGGTAGAATTGGGGATTTTCACTGTTCAGGCACATCAGGGGCTCTCCAAACGCGACATGGCGTCCGATCTCAATTCCAGCCAAATCTGCATTGAAAAAGTAAAACAGTGCTCCTTCACTTCCGAGCTCTCCCGTGCGCCCAAACAGGGGTTTACCCCAACATATGGGGTATCAGCGTACTCGAGACAAATTGGACAACAACTTTTTGGGTCCAAGTTCTCTTGTTATCCTTGGGAAAATAATAATTTGGGGGGCTAAAAATCATTTTTGTGGGAAAAAAAGGATTTTTTATTTTGATGGCTCTGCGTTGCAAACTGTAGTGAAACACTTGGGGGTTCAAAGTTTTCACAACACACCTAGATAAGTTCCTTGGGAGGTCTAGTTTCTAATATGGGGTCACTTGTGGGGGGTTAATACTGTTTGGGTACATAAGGAGCTCTGCAAATGCAACGTGACGCCTGCAGACCAATCCATTTAAGTCTGCATTCCAAATGGCGCTCCTTCCCTTCCGAGCTCTGCCATGCGCCCAAACAGTGGTTCCCCCTCACATATTGGGTATCAGCATACTCAGGACAAATTGGCCAACAACTTTTGGGGTCCAATTTATTCTGTTACCCTTGTGAAAATACAAAACTGGGGGCTAAAAAATAATTTTTGCGAAAAAAAAAAATATATATTTTCACGGCTCTGCGTTATAAACTGTAGTGAAACACTTGGGGGTTCAAAGCTCTCAAAACACATCTAGATAAGTTCCTTAGGGGTCTAGTTTCCAAAATGGTGTCACTTGTGGGGGGTTTTAATGTTTAGGCACATCAGGGGCTCTCCAAACCAACATGGCGTCCCATCTTAATTCCAGTCAATTTTGCATTGAAAAGTCAAATGGCGCTCCTTCCCTTCCGAGCTCTGCTATGCGCCCAAAAAGTGGTTTACCCCCACATATGGGGTATCGTCGCACTCAGGACAAATTGCACAACAACTTTTGTGGTCTAATTTCTTCTCTTACCCTTGGGAAAATAAAAAATTGGGGGCGAAAAGATCATTTTTGTGAAAAAATATGATTTTTTATTTTTACAGCTCTGCATTATAAACTTTTGTGAAGCACTTGTTGGGTCAAAGTGCTCACCACACATCTAGATAAGTTCCTTAAGGGGTCTACTTTCCAAAATGGTGTCACTTGTGGGGGTTTCAATGTTTAGGCACATCAGGGGCTCTCCAAACGCAACATGGCATCCCATCTCAATTCCAGTCAATTTTGCATTGAAAAGTAAAATGGCGCTCCTTCCCTTCCGAGCTCTGCCATACGCCCAAACAATGGCCTAATAACTAGAGCGGGGGCACCACATAGGAAACGGGGATCCAACCCGGTCTATACTATACTAAGCCATGAAAAAACAACACAAGAAATAGACCATAAAAGGGGATCACCCAAGGCAATGGATTAAATATGAAAATTACAAATTTTATTAGAATAACACTCATGGACATAGGAAACAACCACATGGAGCACACAATTAAAAGCATTTAAAATTGGTCACACATAGGACCTAGAAACATGAACAAATGGCCCATAATAGAACCCTCCTCCTAGATGCGATCCCTCCCCAAACACACTGTAATGGCTAATAATAATATATAGTACAGTGTAAGATGTCTGCATGAACAGCACTATTGGAATATAGGGTAAAGCAACACAACCTAAGAAGTATAGTTGTGACCATGATATATAATGCACCAGTCTGTGAATACCTCACACCAGCAGGATTACCTATGTAACACAAATAAGCAGATATGCAAAAAAAAAAAAAAAAAAAAAAAATAACCTTTTTGCAATAACATAAGACATAGACAAAAGCTTAATAAAGCATACACAGTGAATCAGATTGATCCCAAACCACACATATAGCATGTAGGTCTACTCCATTAAGGTATAGAGTTGTATATAATGCAGAGTTAGTTGTGAAGCGCTTCCACTGGTCTAGTCTAACGTGGTATATAACCTGTGCCATTAAATTGCAAAAGCTCCCATAGTAAGGGAAATAAAAAGATCTGCTGAGGAGTGAGGATTCAGATCACCAATAACAAGAAACCAGTATGCAAACCCAGGAGCTGTTCAAGCTCTGTACATAGCCAAGGGGGGTATCAACAGGAGGAGCAGAGACCTCCAGAGGTACCCCTGACGAAGCCACTGGTGTGGCGACACGCGTAGGGTCTCTGCTCCTCCTGTTGATACCCCCCTTGGCTATGTACAGAGCTTGAACAGCTCCTGGGTTTGCATACTGGTTTCTTGTTATTGGTGATCTGAATCCTCACTCCTCAGCAGATCTTTTTATTTCCCTTACTATGGGAGCTTTTGCAATTTAATGGCACAGGTTATATACCACGTTAGACTAGACCAGTGGAAGCGCTACACAACTAACTCTGCATTATATACAACTCTATACCTTAATGGAGTAGACCTACATGCTATATGTGTGGTTTGGGATCAATCTGATTCACTGTGTATGCTTTATTAAGCTTTTGTCTATGTCTTATGTTATTGCAAAAAGGTTATTTTTTTTTTTTTTTTTTTTTTTGCATATCTGCTTATTTGTGTTACATAGGTAATCCTGCTGGTGTGAGGTATTCACAGACTGGTGCATTATATATCATGGTCACAACTATACTTCTTAGGTTGTGTTGCTTTACCCTATATTCCAATAGTGCTGTTCATGCAGACATCTTACACTGTACTATATATTATTATTAGCCATTACAGTGTGTTTGGGGAGGGATCGCATCTAGGAGGAGGGTTCTATTATGGGCCATTTGTTCATGTTTCTAGGTCCTATGTGTGACCAATTTTAAATGCTTTTAATTGTGTGCTCCATGTGGTTGTTTCCTATGTCCATGAGTGTTATTCTAATAAAATTTGTAATTTTCATATTTAATCCATTGCCTTGGGTGATCCCCTTTTATGGTCTATTTCTTGTGTTGTTTTTTCACGCCCAAACAATGGTTTACACCCATATATGGGGCATGAGCATACTCAGGACAAATTGGACAACAATTTTTGAGGTCCAATTTCTTCTCTTACTCTTGGGAAAATAAAAAATTGGGGGCGAAAAGATCATTTTTGAGAAAAAATATGATTTTTTATTTTTACGGCTCTGCATTATAAACTTCTGTGAAGCACTTGTTGGGTCAAAGTGGTCACCACACATCTAGATAAGTTCCTTAGGGTGTCTACTTTCCAAAATGGTGTCACTTGTGGGGGAGTTTCAATGTTTAGGCACATGAGGGGCTCTCCAAACGCAACATGGCGTCCCATCTCAATTCCTGTCAATTTTGCATTGAAAAGTCAAATGGCGCTCCTTTCCTTCCGAGCTCTGCCATGCACCCAAACAGTGGTTTACCCCCACATATTGGGTATCAGCATACTCAGGACAGATTGTACAACAACTTTTGGCATTCATTTTATAATGTTACCCTTGGTAAAATAAAACAAATTGGAGCTGAAATAAATTTTGTGTGAAAAAAAGTTAAATATTCATTTTTATTTAAACATTCCAAAAATTCCTGTGAAACCCCTGAAGGGTTAATAAACTTCTTTAGGCTATGTGCACACGTTCAGGAATTCATGCAGAAAATTCCTGACAATTCCGGACATTTTCTGCATGAAATCCGCAAGAAAACCGCGTGCGTTTTTGCCGCGATTTTGCCGCGTTTTTGCCGCGGTTTTGACGCGTTTTTGCCGCGGTTTTTTCCGGACACTTCCCAATGCATTTTGGAGTGGGAAATCCGCAAAAAAAATGCAAAAAGATAGAGCATGTCCGGATTTTGTGCCTGATGCGTTTTTTTTGCGGAAAAAAACGCATCATGTGCACAAAACATGCGGAATTCATTCTAAATGATAGGATGCTTATTGTATGCATTTTTTTTGCGGTTATATAGCGTTTTTATCGGGAAAAAACGCGAAAAAAACGCGAAAAAAGCGGAACGTGTGAACACAGCCTAAATGTGGTTTTGAGCACCTTGAGGGGTGCAGTTTTTAGAATGGTGTCACACTTGGTTATTTTCTATCATATAGACCCCTCAAAATCACTTCAAATGAGATGTGGTCCCTAAAAAAAAAATGGTGTTGTAAAAATGAGAAATTGCTGGTCAACTTTTAACCCTTATAACTCCCTAACAAAAAAAAATTTTGGTTCCAAAATTGTGCTGATGTAAAGTAGACATGTGGAAAATGTTACTTTTTAAGTATATTGCGTGACATAAAAATTTAAAGTTGTAAAATTGCGAAATTTTCAAAATTTTCGCCAAATTTCCATTTTTTTCACAAATAATCGCAAGTTATATCGAATAAATTTTACCACTTCCATGAAGTACAATATGTCACGAGAAAACAATGTCAGAATCGCCAAGATCCGTTAAAGCGTTCCAGAGTTATAACCTCATAAAGGGACAGTGGTCAGAATTGTAAAAATTGGCCCGGTCATTAACGTGCAAACCACCCTCGGGGCTTAAGGGGTTAATTTTCATTATTTTTTCTTGATTTTTCTTTATTTTTATTATTTTTCTTTATCTTTATTGTCTTTTCCTCAGTTTCATTATTATTCTCCTTTTTTTTCATCAGATTATAGTTTTTTTCATTAGAACACAGTTTTCTTTATTTCATTTTATTGTTTCATATTTGCATTTCCCACCGTTTATTCTTCTTCTGTAATTTTCATTTCCTTAGTTTACACCATATCGTTTTACTACCATCATTAACTGTTATCTCTCTTTTGTGTCAGCAGCCTTTACTTGTGCTTCACGGACAGGACATGCGCACTATATCTTAGTATCATCTGTGAACCTCAACTATGTGCTCCACCCACAACACCGCCCATCCACGGTACTAGCGCACTACTATTACGTACACATACAGGGATGACAGGTTGCGTTCCAAGGTGCGCTCCACTCTACGTCACAAAAGTGTGTGACATGCGCACTTCCACCTTCCGGGCACCGCGCCCGTTCACGTCACTTCTGCCGCTAGAGGCGCGCAATATACAGACTGTGCCTGACACTCCCCCACTTGTGGATAGTATTTAAATCACTACTAGCTGGCTAAATGTCAGCGCTATTATCTACAGGAGCTTATCCTTCACCACGCGCCGCTCACAGCCGATTATTTTCCCTTCACAGCAATCCGGTAAGCATTACAGCAGCACTCTTTATGTACACCGTTTGCCCTTTTTTCGGACTTGGTGTCTTCTCTATAGCAGCCTATTTTTGGGGGGACATGTATAGCCTCAGTTGATTAGTCTGTTATTTGCTTTCCTTTGACCTAATTTTTCATTATTTTTGTATTTTTTATAAATAACTTCATTTTTTCTTATTTTTTCTTTTTTCTTTTTATTTTTTTATTATTTCCCCACCCATTTTATTCTTTTTTTTTCAAACATTTTTTCACACAGTTTCATTTTTATTTTGTCTCCATAAACCCATGTGATACACAAAGGACTTGATTTTGACTTAAAATGACTTTGTCCCCATTGCTCACACAATGTTTCCTTATGACAGCCTATATGGCAATGATGTCTGTTATAATGTACCAGAATATATATCTTGATTTTTTCAGTTGTTCTTCTGCAATCGTTCTGCTTTTTATTCTGATGTTACTAAATTTTGTAGTGATAGATATAGCGTGCACTCTGTCAGAGAATTGGGGTGCAGGTGCAACGGACCGAATGGTCCCGTAAATAGCCAAATATAAATTTCACCGCACTCTCAAAGGGAATATAATGCCAAATTTTTAACAAATTTATTAAATGTGTTCAGGGAGCATAGCAGAATATTTCAAAAAAGCGATGAGACGTTTCGGCTCCACCAGAGCCTTCATCATACTCGCTGTAGACGATAAAGAAAATAAAGAAAATAACCAAAATAAGAAAGAAACAAAATGTAACACAAAACAATCAATGCATGGTAGATCCTTATATCCATAAGAGTCCCCAGAGGTCCAGGTCATCCTAATTGGAAATAGATCAATGAGCATATGTACAACTATTTACAAATATATACAAATATATGCACACATCGAGGGACTCCCTATACAGTACATTAGGGACTGGTATAATTAAAATAATAACAACATATTGTTACCTTGTTTGGAGAGTTTAGTGCGTATAGGGAGAATAGGGATAGGGATCCCAGTGATGCTGCAGAGAATAGGAGAAGTACATTAGTACGTATGTACTGAAGAGAGGAGCCAATGTAGGGACAACTTTGGATCTGTAATGGCAGATATGTTCAATGTAAGTGAATATATAAAAAAAGAAGAAAGTGCTGGGTTGGTGGAAGTATAAAGTCGCCATGGTATTTACCTTAATGGAGGAAGGAGGTAGCGGCGCTCCCGTGCCTAGCTGGAGTGTTAGCTGTCAGTATGGCTGTTGTACAGCATTTTTAAAGCACTGCAGAGCGCGAAACCGGAAGTGGCTGGTCCGAAACCGGAAGTGGCTGGTCCGAAACCGGAAGTGACGTTTCTCTGAGTGTGGGGACTGACTGAGCATGTGCTGGCTGTAGCCATGGAGATAGGAACGCCATACAGGAGCTAGGGGAGGCCGTAGAGGCAACGGTGTGGAGTGAAAGGCATAGGAATGGACTGAACATAGAGCGGAAGTCCCGCCATGTTAAACTGTGTGTATATGTATATTGGCTATGGCAGAGCAAGCAGGAAATGTTAGTGAGGGCTGTAAGGAGGGCTGTATGGTATACAGTGGGTGATAGAGTGCTGTAGACTGGGCAGAGATTATGAGGATAATCAAAAATAGAGATAGGGAAAAAAATAATATACACATATTGTAGTGGTCGATCTTACAGAGGAAAAAAAATAAAAAATTAAATAAATAAATAAATAAAATTGAAAATAATGAACTACAAAGAAAAATACGGACTTAAAAGTTGAACAAAATAAAAATAATGAAAAAATAATGAAAAATAATGAAAAAATAATGGAAAGTAATGGAAATGGAATAAAGAGAAAATAATGGAAATGAAATAAAGAGATAAACTGAAATGAGCTGAAAAAATGAACTGAAAAAAATGAACTGAGAAAATGAACTGAAAAAATAATGAGCTGAAAAAATGAACTGAAAAAAATGAACTGAAAAAATGAACTGAAAAAATAATGAACTGAAAAAATGAATAAAATGAACTGAAAACAATGAAAAAAAAGTGAAAAAAAAAAAAAAAAAAAAAAAAAATATATATATATATATATATATATATAACCCAAAGGTCATGGAACAAGAGTAAAAAGAGTACAAACTCACCTAGGATCGTGGTATGCTAGCGAGTCTGGAAAAAATGGAAAAAATATTAGTAAAGATGTTCATAGGAGCCAGTCCACTTCTCTATTAAGGCCCTTTGGTGTCATTGTATCCAACTTGTGGATCCAATATGTTTCCCGTGATTTGAGTAGCCTAATGTGGTCCCCACCTCTTCTGGGGCGAGGAACATGTTCGATGATTTGAAATTTTAACTGGGCCACTGTGTGTCTGGATTTGATGAAGTGGTCTGGCAGGGGTAGCCAGGTCTTGCCACACCTAATTGTCGATTTGTGGCTAGCGATTCGATCTTTAATCCGTTGTGTGGTTTCCCCCACATATAGGAGGCCACAAGGACACTTCACTAGGTATACCACAAAGTTTGAATTGCAAGTAAAAAAACCTTTGATTGGGTAGGACCGACCACTCCTCGGGTGGGTGATGTTTTCTGACCTAATCACATTCGAACAGGCAGCGCAACTGAGGCAGGGGAATGTACCGTTACGGCGGGAAGACAGAAGTTTTTGTGTGGTATTGGGGCGTGTACTCCCTATATCGGCTCTCACTAATTTGTCTTTGATATTGGGTGGTCTTTTTGTACACATTAGTACTGGTTCCCCAAAGGTCTTGATGTCAGGATAGGCCTTGGACAGGAGCGGCCAGTGTTTTCTGATGATGGAATGTACTTTGGGTATGAGCGGGTGATAGGTATGTACGAACGGAACTCTCTCAACTCTGTGTCTTGGTGGAGAGGGAGACTGTGGTGTTAAGGCATGTGTTTTCTCTTCCTGTAGCAACCGATTGGGGTAGTGTCTTTGTTGGAACTTCTGAGCCACTGTGCTTAATCTGTCCTTGCGGATTATTGGATCAGAGACAATACGTGACACCCTGTTAAACTGCGAACGCGGTAGACTGTTTTTCATAGATCTTGGGTGGCAGCTGGTATAGTGGAGTAGGCTGTTGCAGTCCGTTGGTTTGCAAGGTCTGTAGTGAGATGTCCCTGAAAATCCAGAAGAACTCTAGTGTCTAAGAATGGTACAGATTTTTTGTCATGGTGGATGGTAAATTGGAGCTCAGGGAGGATGGAATTGAGTTGGGAATGAAAAGACATCAGTAGTTCAGTTGTGCCTGTCCAAATGAAAAATATATCATCAATGTACCGGTGATAGCTTAGAATATGTTGCCGAAAGAGGTCATTGGTGTACATATGCGTGATTTCGAAGAAATTCATGAAGGCATTGGCATACGCGGGCGCAACGTTCGAGCCCATTGCTGTGCCGCATCTCTGGACATAGAATGTGTCCCCCGAAAGAAAGTAGTTCTCGTAAAGTACTATGTGTAGAAGGTCAAGACAGAACTGGATGGCGTTACTGGACATGTTAGATAGTTGCAATAGGTACTTAGTGGCTTCCATGCCCTTACTGTGTTGGATTGAAGTGTAGAGGCTGTTGACGTCTAGTGTAACTAGGGTACTGCCAGGGGGTACTGTGTCTAGTTGTCTAATGGTACTAAGAAAATGTCCGGTGTCCAAAAGGAAGGATTGAGTATTTTTGATGAGTGGCGTCAGGATTTTCTCAAGGAAAGTGGAGAGGGGAGATAATATGGAATCAGTTGCAGCTACAATAGGCCTGCCGGGGGGGTTGTGGAGAGATTTATGAATTTTGGATAGCACATAAAAAAACGGTGTGATGGGATGGGGATTAATGAGATATGTTGCGGTTTTTTTATCAATGGTATGTTGTTCAAGATATGAGTTTATCAGGCTATGGATTTTAGTGTTAATGGTAGTTACTGGATCTTTTTGTAAAGTGCCATATGTATTGGTGTCAGATAGTTGGCGGGTTATTTCGTCCATGTATTGTGTCCGATTCATTACTACAATGGCTCCCCCCTTGTCGGCTGGCTTTATGATGATGCTATTGTTGGTCTGTAGAGATGTGAGGGCTTGTCTCTCAGTAGATGAAAGATTAGAGCGTGAGGGAAAGAATCCTAGCTGTTGTTGGTGTGAAAGAGAATTGATCTCACGATCAATCAAGGAAATAAAAGTTTCAGAGGCATGGTAAGTGCGTGGAGGACAGAAATTGCTCCGATTTCGGAGACCTAGATAGGAAATAGACAATTCTGGTGTGGGGCTGACTGCCTCAGAAGGCGGTGGTTCCCAAGTATTGGTAGGATTAGTCCCAAAATGAGTTTTTAGTCTAATAGTCCTGTAGAATCTTTCCAGATCCTTCTTGAGCTGGAATGTATCCCATGTTGGTGTGGGACAAAATGAAAGTCCTTTTACTAAATTTTGTGACACATTGCCTTTTGATGATATCAATTTTTGCATGTACTCTGAACAACTTATATAAACGTCTGTTCAATATAAAAACAAAAGAAACATATAAAGCCTTCTGATGTTACGTGTTATGCTAATGCCAGGACGTTATGTCATGACCCAAGTTTAAGGCATTGTCTGTATTTATTGTTGATTTTGATTGTTTGTTTGTTTTTTCAATCCTAGTCTGAGGAAGGTCTAAGTTACTGACCGAAACGTCATGAATTTTGGATTGCATTTAAATAAATCTAAATTGCAGATAATTTGAGTGCCGGATTTTTTTTATTAATACCTTTCTAATAGGGTGTCAGCTTCACAGGTTTCATTTCCCACATCACTGTCAGTCATTTTGGGGTACACCTCAGGTGACATCATGTCGGTAAGTTGGGCAGATGAACCCTTCACACTGGTCACACCACCTGGTTACAGAGTGACGTGCATTATATTTTTTTACCCTATTAGAAAGGAACTTGAGGGTTCACCATACTGTGGGGTGTGACACAGACTCAAGGGGTGACTGTGACATGTCCTTGTCAGTAGCAACCGCTAGGACTGAGTACAATGGTGTGCTGACAGAAACACTGACACAGGGGAATGACAGTGCTCCACATAGTGATGTCAGGATGGTGGGGGCAACCATACCAGAAAATGTGACCTGTTTAGGTGGTGACTCCCATTCAGACGGTGATGAAAGCGGAAAAGAAGGTAGTAAGACTGACTCTGGTATAAATAGCAGAACCTCCTCCGGTCACCGGAGATGTAAAAGAGGAAAATGGGCTGAACAAATTGCACCCTCGGAGAAGAGTGATAAAGAGGAGACAGAGACAGGTGCCAACAAAGAAAATGTCCTTGAGATAAAAGACACTTTGTCCTTGACAAAACTCAGCACTGAAGTAGCCGAGGAAGTGGGAAATGTAAAACTGTCCCAGGGTGGTGGTAGGGCTCCAACAGCTGGTATCGCAGTTGGAGAACAGCTCCAAAATAAAATAGAGAGCCTGCAGGAGAAGCGGTCTAATTCGACCGCTATTACCCGACAACTAGAGGATAAAGTTGACAAGCTAACCAAGGAAATGTGCACATGGAAAGAGCAAGCCGACAGCTTTCGCCAGGTAGAAGCGCACCTAAAAGCTTGGAAAAAGAGCATGAAAAGGTCTGTCAACAGCTGGCAAAGGAAAGTTTGAAGGTGGCGAGTATGGAAGTCGCCAACTCTGTGCAGCTGGATCAGGTGCGTCACCTGGAGTCCGAGCTCTCAGCAGTAAAGGCCTGGCTTGTAGCGAAGGAAGCACAGGGGTTCCAGGAAATCGTTAAAGGATTTTCTCGTGAGATCGAAATGGTGGCAGATTTACAGGCCGAATTAAATACACTAAGGGGGCATCTGGAACAAGAAAAGGCCCTGAGACAAATGGCGGAGAACAGGTTGCATGAACTGGAGAAGGACGTCTTTAAGCTCAGAGGTCACCTGACAGCGTCACACAGTGTGAATAAGGCCTTAGGCAAAAATGTGGTAGTGTTCCGAGATGCAGTAAGAGGTCTTCTGCCAGAGGAGAAGTTACGGGTCAGAGACGTACAGCAGCCATGCCCAAGTGATAACAAGGCAGAGCTGCAGATGCCCATCTTGGCAAGGAATGTTGAGAAGTGTGAAGCGGAGGAAGAATTGGCACTAAAAGCAGAACAAGACAGTTGTCCGGTCGCGGCAGATGTCTTGATGGAAAGGTCCGCGGTAAAACGGGAGCCGCCCATCCATGAAGAGAGTGAGACCCCACTATTCAAGTGTGTGCTAGATGTACCCGAAGATATGCAAGAAGCCTGTACCGGTGAAGGTGTGCATGAGGCCTTTAAGAAGGGTGTCGAAGCGAATAGTGTGAACTGTGCCCCAGAGACTAAGCAGTTGTGATACTGTCGACTAAGAAAGTCACAGTGAAGCGGGTGGCTATCCTGAAGGATATGCACCTACAATGTCTTTGCATAAAACAAATGATCCTGTTGAGGAGCAAGGAAGCAGCTCGACGTATGGAGCATGCCAGGAAAGCGCAAAGTTGGCTGGGCTTTATTGAAGACGTCGTTCGAGTACCCAGAAATCTGGTGGGGAAAGTCATTGGTAGGTTTGGCAAAGTGTTGCAGGACCTAGTGAATAGATCCGGTGTGGCAAGAGTGAGGATTCCAGATGTTGGCAAAGTCCAGGTAACTGGTGAAGATGAGATGGTTCAATTTGTTGTAATTGGCTCAGTAGATAGCCTTAGGAACATTCGAGTGCTTCTTGAATACCGGGTGATGTATCTAAAGGAGATAGAGCAGCATCAGCTGATGCAACCGCTCTCCAGGGGCTCCAGGAACACAATGATGGGAGGAAGGTATCCTTCCGCACTGTATTCCTCCGCCGCTGTAAAAAAATAGTCCCTAGTCTCACTTTTGGCATTGCTGTGTGAGAAATTTTCCCATGCAGCAATTGCCATAAAGTGAGACTTTGAACTATAGCAACCTCAGTGATGCACTGCAGAAGTCATTGTCTCCTGTCAGTGTGTCACTGAGGGTCCTATAGAGCAGTGACATCACCCGATGTCACTGTTCTATAGGGGAGATCGTCATTGGACATTTGTTATTAGACACTTGTTATTAATTGGACTATGGCGGACAGGTAGTATACGGTTTATTATTTTACATTTTTTGCAGGCGCTGAAGTATGGTACGTATGGTTAAATGAAGAATATTAAAATACTTTTTTCCTAATGTGTGTTTTTTATTAACCCTTTATTACTATTGGATTAATAATGGATAGTCATCTTATTGACGCCTCTCCATTATTAACCTGGCTTAAAGTCACCTTACAATAGCAAGGTAACATTAACCCCTTATTACCCCATATCCCACCACTACACGGGAGTGGGAAGAGAGGGGCTAAGTGCTGGAATTGGCGCATCTTACAGATGCGCCATTTCTGGGGGGGCTGCGGACTGGTATTTGTAGCCGGGGGTGCCAATATCCATGGCCCCCAACTAGGCTATGAATATCAGCCCACAGTTGTCTGCGTAGCCTTTCTGGCTATAAAATATAGGGGGACCCCAAGTCATTTAATTTTTGGATCCCCCTAATTTAATAACCAGTAAAGGCTATGCAGACAGCTGCAGGCTGACATTCATAGCAGGCTACAAATATTGGCCCCCGGCCGTCGGCTTTCCCCCTCTGGCGCAGAAAATTGCGCGTTAGCCAACGCTGTTTTTTTCCTTTTTTTTTAAATGAAACGTTCATTAAGGCCTCTTTCACACTTGCGTCGGTACGGGTCTGTCGCTATGCGTCGGGCCGACTTACCAACGCATGTTGTGAAATTTGTGCCCCGATGTGGGCAGCTGATGCAGTTTTTCAACGCATCCACTGCCCATTCTGAAGTCTGGGGAGGAGGGGGCGGAGTTTTGGCCGCGCACGAGAGGTAGAAGATGGCGGACGCGATGGACAAAAAAACGTTCACTTGAACGTTTTTTCGTGCCCACGGTCCACCAAAACATGATGGATCCGTTGCACAACGGATGCGACGTGGGGCTATCTGTTGCGATCCGTTGCTAATACAATTCTATGTGTAAAAACGCATTTGCAGGATCCGTTTTTTTCCCAAAACGACGGATTGTGACGGATTGCTAAAAATGCAAGTGTGATAGTAGCCTTAGAAACATCGGCCTTTCTATTATATATCTATGGATATATCTATCTATAGATATATTTATAGATAGATATATCTATAGATACATACCGTATATACTCTAGTATAAGCCGACCCGAGTATAAGCCGACCTGTTGTGAATTCTGTGGCAGAGTTCACTCCTGTGGTCACAAGTGGTACTTCGGCTGATTCTCTCTGGGAGCTTCCGTTTGTGGAGGAAAGTGGTACTGCAGCTTCTTAGTTTCCTCCCTCAGGTGATCTGGTGAGGTCGTTAGCTGCTTCTCTACTTAACTCCACCTGATGCTTTGATCCATGCTTCCTGTCAATGTTCCAGTGTTGGACTTGTGTTTCTCTGGATCATTCCTGTGGCCTGCTGCTCTGCATAGCTAAGTGCTTCTTTGCTATTTGTTGCTATTTTTTCTGTCCAGCTTGTCTATTTGTTTTGCTGGAAGCTCTGGGACGCAAAGGGTGTACCTCCGTGCCGTTAGTTCGGTACGGAGGGTCTTTTTGCCCCCTTTGCGTGGTTTTCTTTAGGGTTTTGTGTAGACGGCAAAGTTATCTTTCCTATCCTCGTTCTGTCTAGAATATCGGGCCTCACTTTGCTGAATCTATTTCATCCCTACGTTTGTCTTTTCAGCTTACTCACAGTCATTATATGTGGGGGGCTGCCTTTTCCTTTGGGGTATTTCTCTGAGGCAAGGTAGGCTTATTTTTCTATCTTCAGGCTAGTTAGTTTCTCAGGCTGTGCCGAGTTGCATAGGGAGCCTTAGGCGCAATCCACAGCTGCCTCTAGTTGTGTTTGGAGAGGATCAGGAATTGCGGTCTACAGAGTTTCCACGTCTCAGAGCTCGTTCTATTATTTTGGGTTATTGTCAGATCACTGTATGTGCTCTGATCGCTATGTACATTGTGTTACTGAATTGCGTAGCATAACACCGACCCCCCTAATTTTGCCACAAAAAACTGGGAAAACTTATTGACTCGAGTACAAGCCTAGGGTGGAAAATGCAGCAGCTACCGGTGAATTTCAAAAATAAAAATAGATGCTCCATACCATTCATTATGGCCCCATAGCTGTGTCATATAGTGCTCTGCACCATTCATTATTGCCCCATAGATGTACCATAGAAAGGTGTGCCATATAGTGCTCTGCACCGTTCATTATTGCCCCATAGCTGTGCCATATAGTGCTCTGCACCGTTCATTATTGCCCCATAGATGTACCATAGAAAGCTGTGCCATATAGTGCTCTGCACCGTTCATTCTTGCCCCATAGCTGTGCCATATAGTGCTCTGCACCGTTCATTCTTGCCCCATAGCTGTGCCATATAGTGCTCTGCACCGTTCATTATTGCCCCATAGCTGTGCCATATAGTGCTCTGCACCGTTCATTCTTGCCCCATAGCTGTGCAATATAGTGCTCTGCACTGTTCATTCTTGCCCTATAGCTGTGCCATATAGTGCTCTGCACCATTCATTCTTGCCCCATAGCTGTGCCATATAGTGCTCTGCATAGTTCATTCTTGCCTCATAGCTGTGCCATATAGTGCTCTGCACTGTTCATTTTTGCCCCATAGATGCTCCGCATAAAGCTGTGCCATTGCTGCTGCTGCAATAATAATAAAAAAACTGCCATACTCACCTCTCTTGCTTGCAGCTCCCGGCGTCTCATCCTGGCGTCTCTCTGCACTGACTGATCAGGCAGAGGGCGGCGCGCACACTATATGCGTCATCGCGCCCTCTGACCTGAACAGTCAGTGCAAGAGGATGCGAAGACACAGCGGCGCCCGGCGTGTGGAACGCGGACAAGTGAATATAAAATACTCACCTTGTCCCGGCGCTCCTGACGCTCTCCCTGCCTGTCACACTGTCTCCGGGTGCCGCAGCTCTTCCTGTCAGCGGTCACTGGCACCGCTCAGAGGAATGAATATGTGGCTCCACCCCTATGGAAGTGGAGTCCATATTAATTTCTCTAATGAGCGGTCCCACGTGACTGCTGAATAGGGGAAGAGTTGCGGCACAGTGTGACAGGCAGGGCAGCGTCAGGAGCACCGGGACTAGGTGAGTATGCCTCAGCGCCCTCTCCCCCTCACCCGCCAACCCTGCCGCCCACCGTGACTCGAGTATAAGCCGAGAGGGGCACTTTCAGCCCAAAAATTTGGGCTGAAAATCTCGGCTTATACTCGAGTATATATGGTAGATATATCTATCGATATATCTGGCTGCTTTCACACATCAGCTTTTTGCCATCAGGCACAATCCAGCGAGTTTTGAAAAAAACGGATCCGGCGGATGCAAAACCAGCTTTTTTACACTGGACACCTCATTGCAGCCCAAAATCCTTCGGACATCTTCACATTTTATGATGCCTTGCAAATAGCAAGTGCATCCAGTGCTAGGGGCAGCAAAACAACCCCAAAATATTTTTGAACCTTGACCATATTCCATTGTAACTACTGTGATTTTTTATTTATAGGACTCATTCCATTTACAATAAACAGAAAGATGTGCTTTACCAAAAATCTCTATCTTGTTTTCATCTGTCTACAAGCTCTTTAAAAATAGCGAGGGCCCCCTCCACAATTAGAGTGAGAGCCACCTGCTGGCCCTCTAGCAATAGTGAGGGCCAACTGCTGACCCTCTAACAATACTAAGGGGCCGCCTACAAATAATGATGGCTGCCTAATGGCCCTGAAAAAAAATTGTGACTTTCAGAGTCCCTTTTTAATAAATTAAACAGGATGTGTCTGATCATATCTCATACACCACATGGCCAGATGAGGTTGTAAAATATTAAAATTACACTTCCTGGAGAATGTTTTATTCACCATTGACAGCAAGGCAAACGTGCTAAAACACAGCAAAATCACTACTTGGATATAGCCCAAGTTGTGTAGGAGCATTTTTTTAGCTTATTTATTTAGCCTTATATATAAATCATTATCATTATCCTGGAAAGAATTGTTCCTAACACTTTTTCCAGTAAAATCCATTTTATCTTTGGTTTTGTGCGCTTTATTATTAGTCTGTAAAAGTTGACCAATTCTCTGACAGCATTGTTCTCAGCACCGACATGAAATTCAGAGATGATTCCTAGGATCTTCCACATGCTGTTCCTATGCCATTTCAGCACTGTTTCTATCAATTTCAGCAATTTTTAGACCCCTCCAGACCACCAGGGGGAGATCCGCCTGACAAATGCTTGAGTTTCCCATTAACTTCCATTATTCTCTTTACTCGGGTTGAGTACCTGAGCATTATGGCTTTCTTGACTCGAGTAACGAGCACCTGAGCATTTTAGTGCTTGCTCTTCACTATTCTACTGTTCAAAAACACCTCCACAAATATGACCTTCATGGAAGAGTCGTCAGAAGAAAGCAACTCCTGCATCCTTACTATAAAATTCAGTGTCAGAAGTATGCAAAAGAACATCTAAACAGGTCTGATATGTTTTGGAAACAAGTCTTGTGGACTGATGAGGTTAAAATAGAACTCTTTAGCCACAATGATCAAAGGTATGTGTGGATAAGAAAGTGCACAGAATTTCAGGAAAAGAACATCTCGCCAACTATTAAGCTTTGGTGTTTATCAATCATGCTTTGGTGTTGTGTTTCAGCCATCGGCTCACAAAACATATCATGGGTAGATCGATGAACGGATTCAACGAAATTTCAACAAATTATTGATGCAAACATAACACTGAAAAAAGCTGGAGTTGAAAAGACGTTGGCTTCTACAAATGCATAATGATCTAAAACATGCATCAAAATCCACAATAGACTACCTAAAAAGGTGCAAGCTGATGTTTTATAATTGCCCACACAGTCCCCTGAATATCATTGAAAATCTGTGACTAAACCTCAAAATAGCAGTGCATTCAAGACGACCCAGGAATTTCACAGAACTAGAAGAATTTTCCATGGAATAATGGATAAGAATTCCTCTCAACCAAGTATTGAAAGACTCTTGACGGGCTACAAAAAGCATTTACAAGCTGTGATACTTGCAAAAGTAGTGCTGCTAGATACTATCCATACAGGGTGCCCAAACTTTTCCATTGGCCCTTTTTCCAATTTATAAAATGTATAAAAATGAATATTTTTTGCCTAAAAAACAAAATAAATCTATAATCTTTAACTTTAGCCCCTTTATAGCTCATTTCATCTTCAGCTCAGCAAGGGTCCCCAAACTTCTACATCCCACTGTAGTGAGATTCATACATTTATGGTTTAATGAGTTTGATGTGAAGTAACATGAGTGGCCTTCATAAAGTCCTGACCCCTCAACTGGACTGAACAGCTTTTTGATTAATTTGAAAGTTCATAGTCAGCTAGATCTTCTTCTCCAAAATTAGTGCCTCAGAAAAGCTCTTTGGGCAGAATTGGTGTCAATTCACACACATCAAAATCTTGTCTTCCCAAATAAATGCTAGATGTAATTGCAACAAAAGGTTTTTCAGAACCTTAGGTTATATACATATTTTACTCAGAGTATATTGTGTCATCATACTCCACAGCGCTTGACAAACATCATCTTCACTGTCCCTATTAGGTTCGTGTGGGAGGAAAATCACGCAAACGTCGGGAGAAGATACAAACTACTTGCAGATGTTGCTCTTTGTGAGATTTTAACATGGGACTCCAGTGCAGTGCTAACCACTGAGCCACCATGCTGCCCTGAGTACACAGAACGAGATGTCTAACCATGCTATATAATTGTGGCGGCCAAGTGCTCACATACCTCTTACTCTCTATTGCATCTCTTTCTCTTTCCATCCATGATTTTGAGGTTACCACTGGTAACTCATAATTTAGCATTATTTATGGATTTATAAATGCAGATAATTTTATATCATGCTAGAATATCCTAATCTATTCTTAAATGTAAGATACATTATAAATGTACTGCTTGAAGATAGTATGTTGTCCACTTTTATTTTTTTGGGGTGTGGATTTTTTGACTTGCCTCATCCTATAGTTAAATAAATTGCAGGTTAGCAAGTTTATAAAAATAAATGGTAAGTTTTATAATTATATATTATTACCAGTGAAATATATAGGTAAGCTGCAATCAATTAACATCTATATTTATCCACAAATGGATCAAAATAGGAATGACATATTAGATCACGTAAAGTTTGGAACAAGAAGAATAGAAAGCATTTCACTGCACTGTGTCAGAATAAATAAGTACCGTATATAAAACAGGCATTTATGCCAAGGAGGAAGGGGCACGTATACAATGGGACAAAACTGATTCATATGAACCCTAATATTGTAAGCTACAAACTGATTTAAATTCTGCCAGTTTATCCAAATGTTACAAATCCATGTACTGATGTTCACATCAAAGGTAGCTCACAAACTGCTGTTACCTTGTAATGATGATTAATCATCAAAACAGACAAAGGTACTTTCTAAAGGCCACAGTTATCCAAGCTGAATAAATTATATCTTAATATCTAGATGCTATAAGGTATCAGAATTTTTTTTAAATCTGGCTGATAAATTTAGATAGTAGCAACATTTCCATAGAAGAAAATGGTTGCAACTAGCTAGTGTGAGTCAATCCAGATCTGAAACAGGTAGTAGTAGGACACAGCAGGTAAATTATTATTATTATTATTATTATTATTATTATTATTATTATTTATTTATATAGCACCATTGATTCCATGGTGCTGTACATGAGAAGGGGTTACATACAAGTTACAGATATCGCATACAGTAAACAAACTAACAATGACGGACTGATACAGAGGGGCGAGGACCCTGCACTTGCGGGCTTACATTCTACAGGATTATGGGGAAGGAGACAGTAGGTTGAGGGTTGCAGGAGCTCCGGTGTTGGTGAGGCGGTAGCTTCGATAGTGATGAGGCGGCAGCGGTGTTAGTGCAGGCTGTAAGCTTTCCTGAAGAGATGAGTTTTCAGGTTCCGTCTGAAGGATCCGACTGTGGTTGATAGTCGGACGTGTTGGGGCAGAGAGTTCCAGAGGATGGGGGATATTCGGGAGAAGTCTTTGAGGCGATTGGATGAGGAGCGAATAAGTGTGGAGGAGAGTAGGAGGTCTTGGGAGGACCGGAGATCACGTGAGGGAAGATATCAGGAGATTAGTTCAGAGATATATGGAGGAGACAGGTTGTGGATGGCTTTGTAGGTCAGTATTAGTAATTTGAACTGGATACGCTGAGGGAGTGGGAGCCAGTGAAGAGATTTGCAGAGGGGGGAAAGCGGAGGAGTAGCGAGGAGAGAGATGGATTAGTCGGGCAGCAGAGTTAAGGATGGACTGGAGAGGTGCAAGGGTGTTAGCAGGGAGGCCACAGAAAAGGATGTTGCAGTAGTCAAGGCGGGAGATGATGAGGGCGTGCACAAGCATTTTAGTAGGGGGTTGAGGAAAGGACAGATCCTGGAGATATTTTTGAGCTGGAGGCGACAGGAGGTGGAAAGAGCTTGGATGTGTGGTTTGAAGGACAGGGCAGAGTCGAAGGTTACTCCGAGGCAGCGGACTTCGTGTACGGGGGAAAGCATGATGTCATTGACTGCGATAGATAGGTCAGGTAAGGAAGATTTGTGGGATGGAGGAAAGATGATGAGTTCAGATTTGTCCACATTGAGTTTGAGGAAGCGAGAGGAGAAGAAGGAGGATATGGCTGATAGGCACTCTGGGATTCTGGACAGCAGAGCGGTGACGTCTGGGCCAGAGAGGTAGATCCGAGTGTCATCAGCATAGAGGTGGTACTGGAATCCATGGGACTTTATGAGTTGTCCCAAGCCAAGTGTATAGATTGAGAAGAGTAGGGGTCCTAGAACAGAGCCTTGGGGGACTCCAACAGAGAGAGGGTGGGATGAGGAGGTTGCATGGGAGTAAATGAAGGTACATCGCTAGGCAAAGAGTTACATACAAAATAACTGGGAATTAGTGACTGCAATTAATACATAATTGCATTACTGGACCCAAATATTATTTTCTTGGACTGCTCAAGCCTCATGTGTAGATTTCTATACAAACACTGCCTCCAGCCTCTTTATACCTGTAATGGCTGTTTCCTATTATCTTGATATTTGGATTGTCAGCCAAAAATAATTGGATTGTTTATATATTTTATACAATCCTTTGTATCCTTACTAGACAATATTCTGTAAGACAGATAACTTTGGATTGCCGCATACATTTTACTTTCACTTTTGCAATTCCAACTGTTGACACAGGAGAGAGCCTTTAATTAATTGGTCTCTGTGGTTTTAGAGATTCATAAAGGTCTCTTGTAGAGTAAGGGTACCGTCACATAGTGACATTTTGATCGCTACGACGGCACGATTCGTGACGTTCCAGCGATATAGTTACGATCTCGCAGTGTCTGACACGTTCCTGCGATCAGGGACCCCGCTGAGAATCGTACGTCGTGGCAGATCGTTTGAAACTTTCTTTCGTCGTCTAGTGTTCCGCTGTGGCGGCATGATCGCATGGTGTAACAAAGGTGTGCACGATATCGTATACGATGTGCGCATAGTAACCAACGGCTTCTACATCGCACATACGTCATGAAATTATCGCTCCAGCGTCGTACATTGCAAAGTGTGACAGCAGTCTACGACGCTGGAGCGATATTGTTACCATGCTGGAGCGTCACGGATCGTGCCGTCGTAGCGATCAAAATGCCACTGTGTGACGGTACCCTTTAGTGCTAGACGATTCACAGGTTTCAGAACTGAATCCATGTGAGTAATCTGTGGTCGCTGGTTGAGAATCCTGGGAACTGACTCCTACCTAATGGCATTGGCTTTGGTATCTCTTTTTTTTATTAGCTAACCCGGCTCGACATCACATGTGCATCACCGCAAAACAATGGCATCACTTTAAGTTGGTTAATCCAAAGGAGAGCCATGGATGCCATCAGGAAAAATGTCCTTCTCAGGACTCATGTCCAGTGGCCAAGATTGCTGGCATGCCTGGTGGACTGAGTCTGGCTAATGGATTAACACCAACTCTAGTCTCTTACACTGTGACTGTTATTCAGATATACATTTATTCTTGTACATATACAGAGTCTATTTGCATCAGTGTGCTTGATTGGTTTTTCATCAGTGTTTGGTCTATGTGTATCGAGTGGGTCACATCCTTCCCGGAGATCTGGGGTTAGAAGATCACTATGAAATTGTGAATCACAGATCTTCCAATTAACCTGCGTGTTTGTGTTTCATGTTAAATGGATTTTGTTTCCTTTGGTGCTGAAGAGGTTAACGGCCCTTTGAATGCTGGTTAGAAACCATCACACAGATGTTCCTAACCTGGTCATTTCCTCTGGCTATAAAATCTGGCCAGACCTTCCCTTTATAGCCAGTGAAAGTTTACTTCCTAGCTCCTTGAAGACGCTGTGCTGAGTTGGAGATCGCTGTTAATGCTGGAGATTGTTGGTTGCTCTTTTTGGGTGTATGCTGTCCTCACTGTTCTATTCCCATTTAGTTTGTACATTCTTACTGTTCCTTATATACCTCTCTACCTTTGGTGAGTGTTCTGTATGTTACTTATGTGTTTATACACTAGCATATCTGTCCCAGGCCCTCTTGGGAGAGGAGGAAGGGGAGGGGACAGCTTAGGGAATAACAGGAGAACAGTAAGGCTGGTGGCCCAAAACCTCCTCACTTTTAGAAGTACCTTTTGGGAGTAGGGATAGTTTCAGGACCCCTTTCCCAAATCATCTACAGTTACAACATTACACCATGTATCCATTTTTACCATCTGTGTTTAATAAATTTTTCTCAAAAACTGATAACAAAAGTCATGTTTTCTCAAGCTCTTCTTACCAAACATGCATGAATAAAAGACAGCATACTGATATAGTAAAGATGAGAAGAGTGGCTTAGACCAAAATTGGACAGGCCTCAGGTATTTTTTGGGGTGGGGGGCACATTGTCCACAAAAAATACAAAAACAAAGCTTTGAACAGACCCATAGAATATGATGCTCTGAATAAATAAAATACAGATAACATTTTTAAATAAATATAAACAAGAATGTCTGAATTAAGCCTTATGTGCAAATATGCAGAATTATTTCCCATTCAGATATGATAACCACTGTTCAGGAATTTAACATGTGGTTGCATGGAATACGCCAGCTGAACTCTGTGGAACTACAAGATATAAGGACCTGATAAGAAAATCTTATCAGGTTATCAAATATTGGGAAACCAGACAAAGCAAGTCCCAAAGCTAAATTAAAGTGTTGAGAGAAATTAGATTTCTGTTTCCTGGTTATTAAGAAAATAAGTTGGCTTCTAAAGGCAACAACCCCATAGGAAGCTGTAGTCGTGTCTTGTGACATTTGAACTTCCAGTCAAGATAACTTTGGACACAATAACTCACCCCACAAACTGGAGTAAATGTACCGTACTTTAAAGCACAGAGACATAACTTCACATTAACCTAGTGAGTTTTCACTCAAGATTAGGAGGAACTTTATTTGATTAATGCTTGTATAATTTTGACTTTATTTCCAATGTTTTTAGTCATCAGGAAAAAAAGACATAAAATATAAATAAATGCATAAAAAGTTTGACATATACATGTAGTTTGCTGACAGCTAATCTACATGATTAAGCAAAATGGAATTAGAACAGGAATTACAGCAAGACATTCTAGGATTTCCAGATGAAAAGCCCTGAATTGTTTCTTTTAAAATGTGTGACAAATGACCTACCTATCTGTTAGACCATGTAGGCACGGAAAGTGACAGGCCTGATACCAAAAATAAAAAATGTTTTTTTTCTTATTTCAGCTGAAATTATTTATTCTGTATTTGAATTTATTGGTTTATTTATCAAAACTTTATAGCTCAGTTGTAAATACAATAATATATAATCAATGAAACATGCTTGGTTTACTTTCTAAAGGGTGAACTATGGAAATCTGAACTCCTTTTTGTGTTGAAAGAAAGGATACTCATTTTCATAATCAGCTAACTGCAATAAACTACTCAAAGTTGTCTAGGTAAGAAAATATGTTCACAAAATATGTGAGCAATGTTTGTTATGTATCAAATGTGTCCAATATATTAAAGGTGTGTACTGTATGTTGTTTGAGCAGTGTGTGCTGCATGTGTCTAGTATATGAGCGTTGTGTACTGTATGTAATATATGAGCACTGCTTGCAGAATGTTTCTAGTATGAGAGTGATCTATACTCATAGGTGGACAATAATGAGGGCAATCTGGGGTACCGACCATGGCCTCAGGCTCCAAAAAGGCCAAATTGCCCTCATTATAATGTTTTGTGGGCTGCCATTAGTGGTGCACAGATTTCCTGGAGATCCGCTTCTGACTATACAGAATAGCAGCGGGATGTGCCAAGGCAATTATTCCAGCAGCTCGTGTTGGTGTGCACCAGCAAGTACGCACTAGCCACAAGTAGAAGTGGAGCCTCAGGGACCAGAGCAGAGTGCTAGTGGAATGCAAGTGAGGCGAGTATGTGTTTTTTTTACTATGTGTATGAGATGTGTGCCTATATACACTGCTCAAAAAATAAAGGGAACACTTAAACAACAGAATATAATGCCAAGTAAATCAAACTTCTGTGAAATAAAACTGTCCACTTAGAAAGCAACACTGTTTGACAATCTATTTCACATGCTGTTGTGCAAATGGGATAGACAACAGATGGAAATTATTGGCAATTATCAAGACACACTCAATAAATGGAGTGGTTCTGCAGGTGGGACCACATCATAGTACCAATGCTTTCTGGCTGATTTCTTGGTCACTTTTGAATGTTGGTTGTGCTTTCACACTCGTGGTAGCATGAGACGGACTCTACAACCCACACAAGTGGCTCATGTAGTGCAGCTCATCCTGGATGGCACATCAGTGTGAGTTGTGGCAAGAAGGTTTGCTGTGTCTGTCAGTGTAGTGTCCAGATGCTGGAGGCGCTACCAGGAGACAGGCCAGTTCACCCGGAGTCATGGAGGGGGCCATAGGAGGGCAACACCCCAGCAGCAGGACCGCTACCTCAGCCTTTGTGCAAGGGGAACAGGATGATCACTGCCAGAGCCCTGCAAAATGACCTCTAGTAGGCCAAAAATGTGCATGTGTCTGCATAAACGGCTAGAAACCGTTTCCATGAGGATGGTCTGAGTGCCTGACGTCCACAGATAGGGGTTGTGCTCACAGTCCAACTCCGTGCAGGATGCTTGGTATTTGCCACAGAGCACCAGGATTGACGCATTTGCCACTGGTGCCCTGTGCTCTTCACAGATTAAAGCAGGTTCACACTGAGCATATCTGACAGTCGTGTCAGAGGCTAGAGACACTGTGGAGAGCAATCTGCTGCCTGCAACATCCTTCAGCATGACCAGTTTGGCAGTGAATCAGTGATTGTATGGAGTGGCATTTCTTTGGAGGGCTGGACAGCCCTCCATGTGCTCGCCAAAGATAGCCAGACTGCCATTAGGTATCGAGGTGAGATCCTCAGACCCCTTGTGAGACCATATGCTGGTGCGGTTGGCCCTGGGTTCCTCCTAATGCAGTACAATTCCAGATCTCATGTGGCTGAAGTGTGTGTCAGCAGTTCCTGCAAGATGAAGGCATTGAAGCTATGGACTGGCCCGCCCGTTACCCAGATATGAATCTGATTGAACACATCTGGGACATCATGCCTCGCACCATCCACCAATGTCACATTGCACCACAAACTGTCCAGGAGTTGGTGGATGCTTTAGTCCAGATCTGGGAGGAGACCCCTCAGGAGACCATCAGTCGCCTCATCAGGAGCATGCCCAGGCATTGTAAGGAGGTCATACAGGCATGTGGAGGCCACACACTACTGAGCATCACTTCCTTGTCTTGAGGCATTTCCACTGAAGTTGGATCAGCCTGTAACTTCATTTTTCACTTTGATTTTGAGCATCATTCCAACTCCAGACCTCCATGGGATATTAGTTGTGATTTACGTTGAGAATTTTTAGGTTTTATTGTTCTCAACACATTCCACTATGTAATGAATAAAGATTTACAGCTGGAATATTTCAATCAGTGATATCTAGGAAGTGGGATTCTAGTGTCCCCTTTATTTTTTTGAGCAGTATATATATATATATATATATATATATATATATATGTTATATGAGGGCTCATACTGCACATACATTGCTATATGGGGACTCATCTTGCATATAGGTAGAGTTATATGGGAGCTCGTATTGTATATAGGAGCCTATTGGAATCTGTGCATGCTATACTGTATATAGAGTGATATGTGCGGCTTATACTGTATATAGAGAGTCATGTGGTTGTTCATGCTGTATATTGAGGGCTATATGAGGGCTCATACTGTATATGCAGGCTGTGTGTGAACTCATACTATACTGTATGTAGGGGCTGTGTTTGGGCTCCTACTGTATGTATGGAACTATGGGGGGGCCTCCTACTGTGTATTTAGGGCTATGTGGAGGCTCATACTGTATAGTTGTGGCCAAAAGTATTGACACCCCTGAAATTCTGTCAGATAATACTCAGTTTCTTCCTGAAAATGATTCAATCACAAATTCTTTGGTATTATTATTTTCATTTAATTTATCTTAAATGAAAAAACACAAACGAGAATGAAGCAAAAAGCAAAACATTGATCATTTCACACTAAACCAAAAATGGGCCAGACAAAAGTATTGGCACCCTCAGCCTAATACTTGGTTGCATAACCTTTAGCCAAAATAACTGCGACTAACCGCTTCCGGTAATCATCAATAAGTTTCTTAAAATGCTCTGCTGGAATTTTAGACCTTTTTTAGACCATTCTTCTTTGGCAAACAGCTCCAGGTCCCTGATATTTGAAGGGTGCCTTCTCCAAACTGCCATTTTTAGATCTCTCCACAGGTGTTCTATTGTATTCAGGTCTGGACTCATTGCTGGCCACCTTAGAAGTCTCCAGTGCTTTCTCTCAAACCATTTTCTAGTGCTTTTTGAGGTGTGTTTTGGGTCATTGTCCTGATGGAAGACCCATGACTAGTGTTGAGCGATACCTTCCGATATTTGAAAGTATCGGTATCGGATGGTATCGGCCGATATCCAAAAAATATCGGATATCGCCGATACCGATACCCGATACCAATGCAAGTCAATGGGACACAAATATCGGAATGTATCCTGGAGGGTTTCAAGGGTCTGAAGGAGAGGATACTCCTGGGACCGCTCACGTGACAGCGACGTCATCGAAGGTCCTTCACTCTCTGAATTCTCAGGAACGGAGGCGGACGCTTGCAGCGGTGACAGCCAGGGTTTGTCGGAGGGGTGAGTAAATCCATATTTTTTATTTTTATTCTTTATTTTTTACATGAACATGGATCCCAGGGCCTGAAGGAGAGTCTCCTCTCCTCCAGACCCTGGGAACCATACGCATCGCACATGCCGAAGATGACTGGGAACTTATAGGAACTTCCGATTTCGATTTCCAATATCACAAAAATATCGGAACTCGGTATCGGAATTCCGATACAGCAAATATCGGCCGATACCCGATACTTGCAGTATCGGAATGCTCAACACTACCCATGACCTCTGAGGGAAACTCAGCTTTCTCATAATGGGCCCTACATTATGCTGCAAAATTTGTTGGTAGTCTTCAGACTTCATAATGCCATGCACACGGTAAAACAGTCCAGTGCCCAAGGCAGCAAAGCAACACCAAAACATCAGGGAACCTCCACCATGGTTGAATGTAGGGACCATGTTCTTTTCTTTGAATGCCTCTTTTTTTCTCCTGTAAACTCTATGTTGATGCTTTGCCCAAAAAGCTCTACTTTTGATTCATCTGACCAGAGAACATTCTTCCAAAGCGTTTTAGGCTTTTTCAGGTAAGTTTTGGCAAACTCCAGCCTGGCTTTTTAATGTCTCGGGGTAAGAAGTGGGGTCTTCCTGGGTCTCCTACCATACAGTCCCTTTTCATTCAGACGCCGACGGATAGTACGGGTTGACACTGTTGTACCCTCGGACTGCAGGGCAGCTTGAACTTGTTTGGATGTCAGTCGAGGTTCTTTATCCAACATCCGCACAATCTTGTGTTATAATCGCTTGTGAATTTTTCTTTTCCGTCCACATTTAGGGAGATTAGCCACAGTGCCATGGGCTTTAAACTTCTTGATAACACTGCGCACGGTGGACACAGGAACATTCAGGTCTTTGGAGATGGACTTGTAGCTTTGAGATTGCTCATGCTTCCTCACAATTTGGTTTCTCAAGTCCTCAGACAGTTCTTTGGTCTTCTTTCTTTTCTCCATGCTCAATAAGGTACACACAAGGACACAGGACAGAGGTTGAGTCAACTTTAATCCATGTCAATTGGCTGCAAGTGTTACAGGTGCTGTTAATTACACAAATTAGAGAAGCATCACATGATTTTTTGAACAGTGACAATACTTTTGTCCACCCCTTTTTATGTTTGGTGTGGAATTATATCCAATTTTGCTTTAAGACAATTAATTTTGTGTTTTTCCATTTAAGACAAAATAAATAAAGATAATAATAACAAAGAATTTGTGTTTGCAATCATTTTCAGGAAGAAACTGAGTATTATTGACAGAAATGCAGGGGTGTCAATATTTTTGGCCACAACTCTATATGGAGAGCTATGTGAGGGTCTATACTGTATATAGAGGGTTATGTGGGGGCTCATAGTGCATACAGGGAGTTATGTGAGGGCTTGAATTGTATATATAGTGGGGGAAAAAAGTATTTAGACAGCCAACAATTGTGCAATTTCTCCCACTTAAAAAGAGAGAGGCCTGTAAATGACATCATAGGTGGACCACAACTATGAGAGTCAAAATGAGAAAACAAATCCAGAAAATCACCTTGTCTGATTTGGCAAGATTTATTTAGCATATTATGGTGTAAAATAAGTATTTGGTCACCTAAAAACATGTAAGATTTCTGTCTCTCACAGACCTAACTTCTTCTTTAAGTGGCTCCTCTGTCCTCCACTCATTACCTGTAGTAATGGCACCTGTTTGAACTTGTTATCAGTATAAAAGTCACCTGTTCACAACCTCAAACAGTCACACTCCAAACTCCACTATGGTGAAGACCAAAGAGCTGTTGAAGGACATCAGAAGCAAAATTGTAGCCCTGCACCAGGCTTGGAAAACTGAATCTGCAATAGGCAAGCAGATGGTGTGCTGAAATCAACAGTGGAAGCAATAATTAGAAAATTGAAGACACACAAGACCACTGATAATGTCCCTCGATTGGGGTCTCCACGCAAGATCTCACCTCGTGGGGTCAAAAAGATCACAAGAACGGTGAGCAAAGTGACCAGGACGGCTGATCTGTGTACATGAGTGAAAGGAGCATATAGGGAGATTTTGTGATTCCAAAAAGCTCTTTTAAGAGCTCATGAGGTTGAAGATTGGTTCTTTGTTAGGTGGAGATAGCGTAGGGAGAGATTTAATACAAAGGAGAGTGAAAGGCAGGCACCTGGGTGTTATCACATCATCATTGCAAGTACATGCTGCAGATCTATGATATTTTGCATTGTGTTGTATAGTTTAGAATTAGGAACATACTGTGGCATTAGGAAGAGATAGACAGGCTTTCATTCCCTACCATAATATGCAAATCAGCTCTTTTTAGAGGCAAATGATATTAGGTCGTACCAGCATAAACAAAACATTTTTTTATCTACATAATATTCCTGCGCAGCAACATATAACAAAACTTTTTTTTACAGCTAAATAATATGTGACTCATATAGTCACATCCTTTTTAAAAGCTATTTGCTAAATAATATTCCTCGCCTATTGCTTAAATAGTTAATATTCATCTAGCAGTTGTGCGACTGGCGCAAAACCTGCTGAGCTACAGAAACGTCACTATTTCACATTAATTTCTCTGAGTCTGCTGCTGGCGTGTCTCTTAAAGGTTATCTAAAAAATCCCCCCAATTGTATATTTGTTAAATAGTGTATTTTTATCTAGCATTTGTGCCCAAGTTGGCGCAATCTCTGCTGAGATAAGCAAATGTCACAATTTACCAGTAGCAATAATTTTCATTAGTCCACCGTTGCAATGTGTCAGCAAGGTGATAGAAAAAAAATTCTAATTTTTTATTGGCTTAATAAATAGCATATCTTTATCTAGCAGTTATGCTACTGGCGCAATCCAGACAGAGATAAGCAAATGTCACAATTTACCAGTGGCAATAATTTTAATTAGTCCGCTGTTGCAGTGTTTTAGCAAGGTGATATAAAAAATATTAATTTTCTATTGGTTTAATAATTCTTTGCAAAGCAGTTGTGCAACTGGCACAAAGTATGCTGAGCTGAGATATGCAAATGTGACTATTTACCTCTGATTTTCATGAGTCTGCTGTTGCCATATGTAATAAAGCTGTTATCTGAAAAAAATAGCCACACATTGCTAGATACAGTGAATTTGTACATAATACATTGTTAAGGTACTTGTGAAAAATAAAGCCAAGTAATTTTGTTTCATAAGAATAACACATTCAATATGAGTAAGAGTGACGTTAAGGGATGTGGATATGGTGGTGCCCGCCAAGGTCGTGAGACCGATCAGAAGGTGACTGTTTC
This sequence comes from Ranitomeya imitator, assembly GCF_032444005.1. Taxonomy (NCBI): domain Eukaryota; kingdom Metazoa; phylum Chordata; class Amphibia; order Anura; family Dendrobatidae; genus Ranitomeya; species Ranitomeya imitator. Next base: position 629,480,901 of record NC_091284.1, read on the forward strand.
TCATTCTAGCTTCCAGTCAAAATTTGGTCAGCGCACTACACCACTGATGAACCAGACAAGTGCAAGGATGTTGTGGGTTGGATGGCAGACAATGGCTCCAGTGTGTTGACAAGCATCACTATGACATCTTCCACACGGTCCAGTCTCAGTAGCCAAGAGGCAGGGCCTCTGAATCCTCAACCTGGTCCTCCTTTCTCCCACCATCAAGAGTCCTAGGAGACTTATGATCCCAACGCTGGCCATTCTAAGTTACTGTTTATGTCCCATAGTAATTTTTCATGCCTCTCAATGTTCACAATTAAAGAGAGTCATGAGGAGGTGGAGTGCAAAGATGCCCAAAAATTTGAGCACGCACAGCCAGGAGAAAGCCATGTTGGAGAAGGTTAATTGATGTCTGAAGAAGTGTAGGATAATCATGACACACAGTTGCCATCAGGTGAGCCTCAAATCTCAACTCAGAAAGAGGATCAGACTGATGAACTGGAAGATGGCGTTGTCCATGATGAGACCACTTATTCAACCTGGCATGCCTAGCGAGCACAGCATTGCAGAGAGGAATTGATCTGTAGCACAAAAACAGGCAAGAAGACATAGTAGTTTGACCAGAGGGAGAACTTGGTCAACTGTTCCATAGAGCCCATCCACTCGGTTAGATAACAGGCCAAGGGTGCGTTGTTCCACTGTATGGCAGTATTTTTCTGAAATTTCTTTAGACAAAACAACTGTAATTTGCAGCATCTGCCAAACCAAGCTAAGAAGAGGCAAGAACACTGCCAACCTGACAACCACCAGCATGCAAAAGCACATGGTAGCCAAGCATTCAAGTAGGTGGGCAGAACACCTGTGTACAAAATCTGTGTCTGAGGGTGAAACCACTGCCCCTTTCCCCTTTGTTACGGCATACCCAATTTGCTGTCCATGAAGCAGTTGCTGATGCCTCCTGCCCACAACAGTTAGCTACTACATCCAGTCGATTATCCTGAGCAGCGTTCAGTTGTCCCTGCCCCAGACGTTTAACAGTAACCAGAAATATCCACTCACCCACTCAAAGGCCCAAACACTAAACACCCACATTGCCAGATTTCTTGCCCTGGAAATGTTGCCGTTTAGACATGTGGGAACTAAATCTTTCTGCTACCTCATGGCGGTGGCAACTCGCTACTATTTCTCCCTGTGCGCTGTCTCCGCTTTACATTTGCATGTGTTACACAATATCAGATGTGCACTGGCCAAACCAGTAAAAGGCCCACCTAACCACAGACGCTTGGCCGATTTCTTGTGGAAAGGGACGCTACATTTCCCTGACTGCACACTGGGTTAACATGGTGGATTCTGGGACAGAGTCAGATGCTGGGACACCCCACAGCTTACCCACACTAAAAATAGAGAGCCCAGCTTCCATTAGGGTTAAAGTCTCCTTGTATTCCAGTTCCTGTTTCTCCTCCTCCTCACCATCCTTTAGCGGAACTAGCCACCCCATCACTCCCTAGCTGGAAAGTGTACAGCACTGCCTTGGTGAAGTGGCAGCACGCTTTGCTGAAGCTCATTTGTTTAGGTAATAAAGCTCACAATGCAGCCGAGCTGTTGAAAGGCATGTTAGACCAGACCAATCAGTTTGACTCCCCACTGAACCTCCAACCAGGTTTGGTTGTGTGCGATAATGGGTGTAACTTGTTTTTTGAAAGCATACCCTGACATGCCGCACCTACTTACTAAGGTACGCCATGTCAGCGTACATTTCCGAAAGTCACCTCAGGCTTTCTCTGGTCTAGCTTTGTTGCAGCAGCACTTTAATTTGCCTTGTCACCGACTGATTTTTGACCTGCCCACACACTGTAATTCGACCTATCAAATGTTGGCAAGGCTTAGTGAGCAGCAGAGGTCAGTGTATAATCTCCAAGCTTCTCAGTGCCCATTATAGTAACACTCAGCCACCAAACATAACAACTACAGAACGGGTGTGGATTAGGGTTGAGCGACCTTGACCTTTTTAGAGTCGAGTCGTGTTTCGCGAAACCCGACTATCTTAGAAGTCGAGTCGAGTGGAATCGGCCGATTATCGCGAAAAGTCGGGTATCGCCCGAAACACGAAACCCAATGCAAGTCAATGGGGGAGCATAGTCGGCAGTGAGTGGAGGCCAGGAAAACACCTACACTGCCCATTTTAATGGCAAAAACATCCATTCTTGTTACAGAAGCTTGTCAATCGTAATTTACCTTATAATAATTGGAAGGCATTTGAAATTGGGGGTCATTTGGCTAAAGTTGTGGGGGGTAGGGCTGGTTCAAGTAATTAGTGGGCCCAGTAAATCTGGACCACGTCACGGCAGTGGAGCAGGGAGAGGTAAGTATTTCAACTTTGCAAGTGCTGTGATCCTGAGCAAGCAGGGGGGGCCCACTCGTTGGCATTGGCACTGGCACAGGGCCCCTCAAAGTACAGCGGTGTGTTTGCACTGCGGGGGCGCCTCCCACCGGCAGCAACACTTTTGCGTACTATGAGAGGCCCTGTGCCAGTGACGTCGCCAACTAGTAATCCTCCCCCCACCTGATGAAGGAACCTGCACTTTCATCTGCACCTTCCTCTTTGTCCCCGTGTAAGGTGGTATGGTATGCGGGAAGAGGAACCTGACTTTCAGCAGGGTCACAATCTTGCTGTGTAGCGTGCACGGGGAATTTTGCGTTATGGGTCAATGTACCAGCAGACTCATCTATCACTGGCTGGGCAATGGGCAGGATGAGGAGGAAACACAGATATAGGCCCAAAGAATAAAGTAGGCTAAATGCAGTTCAAAATTGGTAACACAGGACTAACCAGGGGGCATTGCAGTGGAGGACAACTGGAATGAGAGGCTGACACAGAGAGTAGGCCCAAATCAGTAAGTAGTCGAAATGCAGTTCAAAATTGGCAACCGTAGTAAACAGGTGGCACAGCTTTGTTCAGTGGAGGAGAACAGCAAGGAGTGGCAGACACCGATAGTAGGCCCCAACCCAACTAGTAGGCCAAATGCAGTCTAACATTAACAACTACTTAACGAGAGCCTGAAAATGGAATTTCAGGACAGGAAACCAGGCGAACATCAAGGAGTGGCAGACACCGATAGTAGGCCCCAAACCAACTAGTACGCCAAATGCAGTTGTTCCATTTAACTACAATTTAATGAGAGCCTGAAGATAGAAGTTCAGGAAAGGCAACCTGGAGAACACCTTGGAGTGTAACACACCATCTCTCTACACCCCATACCCAATTTGTAGGCCTAATGCAGTGTAGTTTCCAACAACTACTAAACGAGAGCATGAAGATCGAAGCAATGGAGAGGAAACCTGGGGAACACCTTGGAGTGGAACACGCCATCTCTCTACACCCCATACCCAATTTGTAGGCCTAATGCAGCGTAGTTTCCAACAACTACTAAACGAGAGCATGAAGATCGAAGCTCAGGAAAGGCAACCTGGAGAACACCTTGGAGTGGAACACACCATCTCTCTACACCCCATACCCAATTTGTAGGCCTAATGCAGCGTAGTTTCCAACAACTACTAAACGAGAGCATGAAGATCGAAGCTCAGGAAAGGCAACCTGGAGAACACCTTGGAGTGGAACACACCATCTCTCTACACCCCATACCCAATTTGTAGGCCTAATGCAGTGTAGTTTCCAACAACTACTAAACGAGAGCATGAAGATCGAAGCTCAGGAAAGGCAACCTGGAGAACACCTTGGAGTGTAACACACCATCTCTCTACACCCCATACCCAATTTGTAGGCCTAATGCAGCGTAGTTTCCAACAACTACTAAACGAGAGCATGAAGATCGAAGCTCAGGAACGGCAACCTGGAGAACACCTTGGAGTGTAACACACCATCTCTCTACACCCCATACCCAATTTGTAGGCCTAACGCAGCGTAGTTTCCAACAACTACTAAACGAGAGCATGAAGATCGAAGCTCAGGAAAGGCAACCTGGAGAACACCTTGGAGTGGAACACACCATCTCTCTACACCCCATACCCAATTTGTAGGCCTAATGCAGCGTAGTTTCCAACAACTACTAAACGAGAGCATGAAGATCGAAGCAATGGAGAGGAAACCTGGGGAACACCTTGGAGTGTAACACACCATCTCTCTACACCCCATACCCAATTTGTAGGCCTAATGCAGTGTAGTTTCCAACAACTACTAAACGAGAGCATGAAGATCGAAGCAATGGAGAGGAAACCTGGGGAACACCTTGGAGTGGAACACACCATCTCTCTACACCCCATACCCAAATTGTAGGCCTAATGCAGTGTAGTTTCCAACAACTACTAAACGAGAGCATAAAGATCGAAGCAATGGAGAGGAAACCTGGGGAACAACTTGGAGTGGAACACACCATCTCTCTACACCCCATACCCAATTTGTAGGCCTAATGCAGCGTAGTTTCCAACAACTACTAAACGAGAGCATGAAGATCGAAGCTCAGGAAAGGCAACCTGGAGAACACCTTGGAGTGGAACACACCATCTCTCTACACCCCATACCCAATTTGTAGGCCTAATGCAGCGTAGTTTCCAACAACTACTAAACGAGAGCATTAATATCGAAGCAATTGCGAGGAAACCTGGTGCACAACTTGGGGAGGCAGACACCGTTAGTAGGCCCTACCAAAGTTGTACCCCCAATGCAGTTTTAAATTTCCTAGAGGCTGAAAACAAGACTATTGACGCTCTGCTTTTTTCAAAGGAACACAGCTGAATTGAGTGGCGCAGACAGACACAGGTAGTAGGACTCAAACCAAAAATGTGGCTCACTGCAGCTTAAAAAAGTTACAGGGGTACACAAGCAGCAGTGCTCTGGGCAGTGGAGGACAATTTCAATAGTGGACCGCAGACAGACTTTGTACGCCTACTATTAAAAAAAGGATGCTCTATGCAATTAAAAATAGGTTCCAGGGGACCACGGGCAGCAGTGGTGTGGTCAGTGGACGAGTATTGGAAGGAGGGACCGCAGACAGGCGTAGTAGGCCTAACATAACAAAATTAGGTTGTAGACACTGTAAAATTGGTTCCAGGGGTACACGGGCAGCAGTGGTGTGGTCAGCGGAGGAAAATTGGAATTAGGGACTGCAGACAGACTTTGTAGGCTGTCCCCTGTGGACCATGCATCCAACACATTAACCCAGTGCGCAGTAATGGACACGTAACTTTTTGTGGACATGCCTACTGGTCCATGCGTCTCTTGTCAGGTGCACCTTTCTACTGTTTGATTGCCTGAGTGCTATGACAATGCAGACTTTTTCATGCCGGTGGAGGGCTGGGATGGCTTTTCTCGCAAAAGAAATGTCGACTGGGTAGCTTGAACCATTGCACAGCGTAGTTCATCTGGGCGTTCTAAATATAAAACAAAGAAAAAAAGGAGGCTACATGCACTTTCAGCTGGGTTCCAGGGGTACACGGCCAGCATTGGTCTGGTCAGTGGAGAACTATTGGAAGGAAGGACCGCAGACACGCTTCGAAGGCCTAACATAATAACAGATGGCTGTAGGCAATTTTAAATTGGTTCCAGGGGAACACGGGCAGCAGTGGTGTGGTCAGTGGAGGCCTAGTGGAAGGAGTGACCGCAGACAGGCATCGAAGGCCTAAAATAATAACACATGGCTGTAGGCAATTTTAAATTGGTTCCGTGGGTACACGGGCAGCAGTGGTGTGGTCAGTGGAGGCATAGTGGAAGGAGTGACCGCAAACAGGCATCGAAGGCCTAAAATAAAAAAATTGGGCTGGCTGTAGGCAATTTTAAATTGGTTCCAGGGGTACACGGGCAGCAGTGGTGTGGTCAGTGGAGGCCTAGTGGAAGGAGTGACCGCAGACAGGCATCGAAGCCCTAAAATAATAACCCATGGCTGTAGGCAATTTTAAATTGGTTCCAGGGGTACACGGGCAGCAGTGGTGTGGTCAGTGGAGGCCTAGTGGAAGGAGTGACCGCAAACAGGCATCGAAGGCCTAAAATAAAAAAATTGGGCTGGCTGTAGGCAATTTTACATTGGTTCCAGGGGTACACGGGCAGCAGTGGTGTGGTCAGTGGAGGCCTAGTGGAAGGAGTGACCGCAAACAGGCATCGAAGGCCTAAAATAAAAAAATTGGGCTGGCTGTAGGCAATTTTAAATTGGTTCCAGGGGTACACGGGCAGCAGTGGTGTGGTCAGTGGAGGCCTAGTGGAAGGAGTGACCGCAAACAGGCATCGAAGGCCTAACATAAAAAAATTGGGCTGGCTGTAGGCAAATTTAATTTGGTTCCAGGGGTACACGGGCAGCAGTGGTGTGGTCAGTGGAGGCCTATTGGAAGGAGTGACCGCAAACAGGCATCGAAGGCCTAAAATAAAAAAATTGGGCTGGCTGTAGGCAATTTTAAATTGGTTCCAGGGGTACACAGGCAGCAGTGGTGTGGTCAGTGGAGGCCTAGTGGAAGGAGTGACCGCAGACAGGCATCGAAGGCCTAAAATAATAACACATGGCTGTAGGCAATTTTAAATTGGTTCCGTGGGTACACGGGCAGCAGTGGTGTGGTCAGTGGAGGCCTAGTGGAAGGAGTGATCGCAGACAGGCATCGAAGGCCTAAAATAATAACACATGGCTGTAGGCAATTTTAAATTGGTTCCGTGGGTACACGGGCAGCAGTGGTGTGGTCAGTGGAGGCCTAGTGGAAGGAGTGACCGCAGACAGGCATCGAAGGCCTAAAATAATAACACATGGCTGTAGGCAATTTTAAATTGGTTCCAGGGGAACACGGGCAGCAGTGGTGTGGTCAGTGTAGTAGTAGTAGAAAGAACGGACCGCAGACAGGCATCGAAGGCCTAAAATAAAAAAATTGGGCTGGCTGTAGGCAATTTTAATTGGTTCCAGGGGTACATGGGCAGCAGTGGTGTGGTCAGTGGAGGCCTAGTGGAAGGAGTGACCGCAGACAGGCATCGAAGGCCTAAAATAATAACACATGGCTGTAGGCAATTTTAAATTGGTTCCGTGGGTACACGGGCAGCAGTGGTGTTGTCAGTGGAGGCCTAGTGGAAGGAGTGACCGCAGACAGGCATCGAAGGCCTAAAATAATAACACATGGCTGTAGGCAATTTTAAATTGGTTCCAGGGGAACATGGGCAGCAGTGGCCTGGTCAGTGTAGTAGAAGTAGAAAGAACGGACCGCAGACAGGCATCAAAGGCCTAAAATAAAAAAATTGGGCTGGCTGTAGGCAATTTTAAATTGGTTCCAGGGGTACACGGGCAGCAGTGGTGTGGTCAGTAGAGGCCTAGTGGAAGGAGTGACCGCAGACAGGCATCGAAGGCCTAAAATAATAACACATGGCTGTAGGCAATTTTAAATTGGTTCCATGGTACACGGGCAGCAGTGGTGTGGTCAGTGGAGGCCTAGTGGAAGCAGTGACCGCAAACAGGCATCGAAGGCCTAAAATAAAAAAATTGGGCTGGCTGTAGGCAATTTTAAATTGGTTCCAAGGGTACACGGGCAGCAGTGGTGTGGTCAGTGGAGGCCTAGTGGAAGGAGGGACCGCAGACAGGCTTCGAAGGCCTAACATAAAAAAATAGGGCTGTTGGCAATTTAAAATTGGTTCCAGTGATACAAGGGCAGCAGTGGTGTGGTCAGTGGAGGCCTAGTGGAAGGAGGGACCGCAGACAGGCTTCAAAGGCCTAACATAAAAAAATAGGGCTGTTGGCAATTTAAAATTGGTTCCAGTGATACAAGGGCAGCAGTACAATGGTCAGTGGAGGCCTAGTGGAAGGAGGGACCGCAGACAGGCTTCGAAGGCCTAACATAAAAAAATAGGGCTGTTGGCAATTTAAAATTGGTTCCAGGGGTTCACGGGCAGCAGTACAATGGTCAGTGGAGGCCTAGTGGAAGGAGGGACCGCAGACAGGCTTCGAAGGCCTAACATAACAAAAATGTCAATACAATGGTATTGTCAGTGCCAGGCATTGAAGGATGTCAGCACATAGACTAAACATTGGTGGAGCTGTGAGAGATAATTTTGCAAGTGGTAGAGCACTGTTTGAGCTGGGGCGGGGGGAACTGTCTTGTGGCCGGCGGTAGAGGCCCAGGGCCCCTCATATTACAACGGTGTGTCTGACGTTGGGTGCGCACCACCACCACCAGAGACACTTTATTGTACTATGAGGGACCCAGTGGCAGTGACGTCGACCAAAAGCGGGCACACCCACCTCTTCAGACAAACAGCACTCTCACGGGTGCTGGCGCCAAGTGGCGATACCACGGCCCCGTGTGGGGAGTTTGGCCATTTAGTGAGGTATAAACATGTTGTATGCTGGACAATCAGGTGCAGAAAATTACGAGATTGGAAAAGTCATTCAGAATAGTCCACAGGCAAGACCTTTTCATAGGAAAGCTAGGTGTCAGCCGGGCAAGGTGGGGCAAAAGATTTCGAAATCCAGTTGTGGTTCATTTTAATGAAGGTTAGATCATCTACATTTTGGGTAGCCAGACAAGTCCTTTTTTCTGTTAGTATTGAACCTGCAACACTGAATACTCTTTCTGATAGGACACTAGCTGCCGGGCAAGCAAGCTCCTGCAATGCATATTCTGCCAATTCTGGCCAGGTGTCAAATTTGGATGCCCAGTAATCAAATGGGAATGACGGTTGAGGGAGAACGTCGATAAGGGATGAAAAATAGTTTGTAACCATACTGGACAAATGTTGTCTCCTGTCACTTTGAATTGATGCTGCAGTACCTGTCCTGTCTGCGGTCATAGCAAAATCACTCCACAACCTGGTCAGAAAACCCCTCTGGCCAACGCCACTTCTGATTTCTGCCCCTCTAACACCTCTGTTCTGCTGGCCCCTGCAGCTCGTGTGAGAACGATCACGGGCGCTGTGTGCAGGGAATGCCAGAAGCAAACGGTCAACAAGAGTTGATTGTTTGGTTGCTAATATTAGTTCCAAGTTCTCATATGGCATTATATTTTGCAATTTGCCTTTATAGCGAGGATCAAGGAGGCAGGCCAACCAGTAATCGTCATCGTTCATCATTTTAGTAATGCGTGTGTCCCTTTTGAGGATACGTAAGGCATAATCCGCCATGTGGGCCAAAGTTCCAGTTGTCAAATCTGCGGTTGTGCTTGGTTGAGGGGCAGTTTCAGGCAAATCCACGTCACTTGTGTCCCTCCAAAAACCAGAACCCGGCCTTGCCGCGCCAACAATTTCCAGTGGCCCCGGAAAAGCTTCTTCATTAAAAATATAATCATCCCCATCATCTTCCTCGCCCTCCTCCTCCTCTTCGCCCGCTACCTCGTCCTGTACACTGCCCTGGCCAGACAATGGCTGACTGTCATCAAGGCTTTCCTCTTCCTCAGCTACAGACGCCTGATCCTTTATGTGCGTCAAACTTTGCATCAGCAGACGCATTAGGGGGATGCTCATGCTTATTATGGCGTTGTCTGCACTAACCAGCCGTGTGCATTCCTCAAAACACTGAAGGACTTGACACATGTCTTGAATCTTCGACCACTGCACACCTGACAACTCCATGTCTGCCATCCTACTGCCTGCCCGTGTATGTGTATCCTCCCACAAAAACATAACAGCCCACCTCTGTTCGCACAGTCTCTGAAGCATGTGCAGTGTTGAGTTCCACCTTGTTGCAACGTCTATGATTAGGCGATGCTGGGGAAGGTTCAAAGAACGCTGATAGGTCTGCATACGGCTGGAGTGTACGGGCGAACGGCGGATATGTGAGCAAAGGCCACGCACTTTGAGGAGCAGGTCGGATAACCCTGGATAACTTTTCAGGAAGCACTGCACCACCAGGTTTAAGGTGTGAGCCAGGCAAGGAATGTGTTTCAGTTGGGAAAGGGAGATGGCAGCAATGAAATTCCTTCCGTTATCACTCACTACCTTGCCTGCATCAAGATCTACAGTGCCCAGCCACGACTGCGTTTCTTTCTGCAAGAACTCGGACAGAACTTCCGTGGTGTGTCTGTTGTCGCCCAAACACTTCATAGCCAATACAGCCTGCTGACGTTTGCCAGTAGCTGCCCCATAATGGGAGACCTGGTGTGCAACAGTGGCAGCTGCGGATGGAGTGGTTGTGCGACTGCGGTCTGTGGACGAGCTCTCGCTTCTGCAGGAGGACGAGGAGGAGGAGGAGGGGGTGCGAACGTCTACAGCCAACTGTTTCCTAGACCATGGTCTAGGCAGAACTGTCCCAAACTTGCTGTTCCCTGTGGACCCTGCATCCACAACATTCACCCAGTGTGCCGTGATGGACACGTAACGTCCCTGGCCATGCCTACTGGTCCATGCATCTGTTGTCAGGTGCACCTTTGTGCTCACAGATTGCCTGAGTACATGGACGATGCGCTCTTTAACATGCTGGTGGAGGGCTGGGATGGCTTTTCTGGAAAAAAAGTGTCGACTGGGTAGCTCGTAGCGTGGTACAGCGTAGTCCATCAGGGCTTTGAAAGCTTCGCTTTCAACTAACCGGTAGGGCATCATCTCTAACGAGATTAGTCTAGCTATGTGGGCGTTCAAACCCTGTGTACGCGGATGCGAGGCTAAGTACTTCCTTTTTCTAACCATAGTCTCATGTAGGGTGAGCTGGACCGGAGAGCTGGAGATCGTGGAACTAGCGGGGGTGCCGGTGGACATGGCAGACTGAGAGACGGTTGGAGATGGTATTGTTGCCGCTGGTGCCCTAGATGCAGTGTTTCCTACTACAAAACTGGTGATTCCCTGACCCTGACTGCTTTGGCCTGGCAAAGAAACCTGCACAGATACTGCAGGTGGTGCAGAAAATGGTGGCCCTACACTGCCGGAAGGGATGTTGCGTTGATGACTAGCTTCATTGGCCGAGGGTGCTACAACCTTAAGGGACGTTTGGTAGTTAGTCCAAGCTTGCAAATGCATGGTGGTTAAATGTCTATGCATGCAACTTGTATTGAGACTTTTCAGATTCTGCCCTCTGCTTAAGGTAGTTGAACATTTTTGACAGATGACTTTGCGCTGATCAATTGGATGTTGTTTAAAAAAATGCCAGACTGCAATCTTTCTAGCATCGGATACCTTTTCAGGCATTGCAGACTGAGCTTTAACCGGATGGCCACGCTGTCCTCCAACAGGTTTTGGCTTTGCCACGCGTTTTGGGCAAGATACGGGCCCGGCAGATGGAACCTGTTGCGATGTTGATGCCTGCTGCGGCCCCTCCTCCTCCACTTCAGAACTGCTGCCACTTGCACCCTGTTCCCCCAATGGCTGCCAATCGGGGTCAAGAACTGGGTCATCTATTACCTCTTCTTGTAGCTCGTGTGCAACTTCGTCTGTGTCACCGTGTCGGTCGGTGGTATAGCGTTCGTGATGGGGCAACATAGTCTCATCAGGGTCTGATTCTTGATCATTACCCTGCGAGGGCAATGTTGTGGTCTGAGTCAAAGGACCAGCATAGTAGTCTGGCTGTGGCTGTGCATCAGTGCACTCCATGTCAGATTCAACTTGTAATGGGCATGGACTGTTAACTGCTTCACTTTCTAAGCCAGGGACGGTATGTGTAAAGAGCTCCATGGAGTAACCCGTTGTGTCGCCTGCTGCATTCTTCTCTGTTGTTGTTTTTGCTGAAGAGGACAAGGAAGCGACTTGTCCCTGACCGTGAACATCCACTAACGACGCGCTGCTTTTACATTTACCAGTTTCACGAGAGGAGGCAAAAGAGCTAGAGGCTGAGTCAGCAAGATAAGCCAAAACTTGCTCTTGCTGCTCCGGCTTTAAAAGCGGTTTTCCTACTCCCAGAAAAGGGAGCGTTCGAGGCCTTGTGTAGCCAGACGACGAACCTGGTTCCACAGCTCCAGACTTAGGTGCAATATTTTTTTTTCCCACGACCACCTGATGCTCCACCACTACCACTACCCTCATTACCAGCTGACAATGAACGCCCCCGGCCACGACCTCTTCCACCAGACTTCCTCATTGTTTTAAAAACGTAACCAAACTAACGGTATTTGTTGCTGTCACACAACTTACACGGTGAGCTATAACTTCAGTATGATTTAGCTCACCTTAAAAAATAGTGAGGAAAGAATGGTTGTAGATGACGAGGAAAAAGCTAACATATTAAACACCTTCTTCTCCACGGTATTCACGGTGGAAAATGAAATGCTAGGTGAAATCCCAAGAAACAATGAAAACCCTATATTAACCCTCCGTCACATACAATATTCGGACTAACGAGTTCACATACAATGTGCCTGTCAGGCGCCTGCTGGAAAAAAACCTATAATATCTAATGTTTGCAATTTCAGTGCTCTAAAAGTGATCAGTGACCTTCATAGGGATGTAATAAAAGAGACTACACATAATCAGTTGCAAAAAAAAACATTTACTTAACATAAAACTAATAACTATGAAATACAAACTTTTCAAAACTCCCGCCAAATAGTCCCCAGTTCGACTCTCTCAAAAAAATGTACAAAGAAAATTTTTGAACACAAACTTAATTTTAAGGTACCTTAAGTACTATTAAAAACATATTCAATCAGAAGTAGATGCTGAGGTTTCCCCAGAAAAGTCACACTTGCAGAGCAAATAGCAAGAATTACACACCATTTTTGCATGTGTCAGGCAAATTGCTTTATGACATTTGACAATATAAACTGTGCAGGAGTTGTGGGTTAAATCCGCGCTGCCTTAACAAAGAAGTTCCAAGGATAATAAATTTAAAAGGTGGTTTATTCAACGCGTTTCAAGGTCAGTGCGACCTCTTCTTCAGGAAATTCCACATACAAATTGTTGTATGTGGAATTTCCTGAAGAAGAGGTCGCACTGACCTTGAAACGCGTTGAATAAACCACCTTTTAAATTTATTATCCTTGGAACTTCTTCGTTAAGGCAGCGCGGATTTAAACCACAACTCCTGCACAGTTTATATTGTCATACGGCCGTTGATCGGCTTGTGGATCTGCAGCAGCCAAAATCGCTACATGCTTTTCATTCAACAAAATCAGGTGAGCAATTCTAAGAAAGCTCTCGTGGTTATCTAGAGGATAAGACCCTATTTTGCGCTTTGTGTCTCCATTTTTTTCCTATAGCAGTTTATGACATTTGAGACATTCATAATTTGAAAGCCTTCTGGTTCCGCTTTCCGTTTGGCAGGTGGTGCATCTCCTTCTTTTGTGAGGTGGTGCAGATGGTGACTTTTCACCATCATCTTCTGGGCGGAACCTTTTGAGCTGAACTTGAAGGTGAGAGGGGATACCGATTGTTTTCACGCTTCTCCTGCGTAGCTCTCCAAGTACTAGTTCATGGGCCAATTTTTTCAGATACAATCGTCTACGGAGTGGTGCAAGCTTGTTTTCAAGATAAATTACTTGTGAATTTATACCACCCAAATTCAACATAGCAAAAAATATGACCATTGGCCAGCGTTTGATGTTTCTGCTGACGTTGAAAGTGGAGCACATCTGATCTGCTGTATCCACACCCCCTTTGGTGGCATTGTAAAATGTAATTATCTCCGGTTTTTTTTCTGCCCCAGTCCCAGGATCGATGGCAGCATCATCATGAAGTGTTGATAGAAGAAGTACGATTTTTTTGGCATGTGGTACATAGGAAACTAAAGCCTTTCCATTATGGAATGCAAACATACTGCTGTACTGTTGTCTCTCTTTCACACTTACAAACTGTGGCGGCAATTCCCTTTTGTTTTTTCTTACAGTTCCCACATATGACAGCTTCTGAATTTTCAGATAATCAATCAGATCACAACTTGTAAACCACTTTCCTCTCCTAAATCCTCATTCAGTGTGAGGTCTCTATCATCTAACAGCATGTTTGTTACTTCCTCAACATCAAGTTGTTTGGATAAATTGTACATTTTCCTCTCCATTTCAGCAGATAATCTGAAGCAAGAGAAGGAATATGTTAGGGAACTACTGTATATGCCTGAGCAGCACACTTTCTTTTATAAAATCTCCCTTATTTCTATGAAATATCCTCACATTTTGTGCTATACATTCATAAAACAAGCTAAATAAACTATTGTGATGAATAAAAACATAAAATACCAACCTTACTGAATGTGACGTATTCACATACAATGAGCCTGAGAGATCTGTGCAGCTATATCCTCTCCCCTGAAGCTCTGAAATCCAACTGTGATATCAGGTTTCACAGACCTTCAAGAGACAGGAGACTACCTGAAGGGAGGGGGTTTCCTCACAATCTGGTGAGGAAGGAGAAATGAAAGTAAAAGAGAAGCGCCTGTCAGATCAGTTGTATGTGACGGAGGGTTAAGGGTCACCAATCTAACCCAAGAAGAGGTGCGAAACCGGCTAAATAAGATTAAAATAGATAAATCTCCGGGTCCGGATGGCATACACCCACGAGTACTAAGAGAACTAAGTAATGTAATAGATAAACCATTATTTCTTATTTTTAGTGACTCTATAGCGACAGGGTCTGTTCCGCAGGACTGGCGCATAGCAAATGTGGTGCCAATATTCAAAAAGGGCTCTAAAAGTGAACCTGGAAATTATAGGCCAGTAAGTCTAACCTCTATTGTTGGTAAAATATTTGAAGGGTTTCTGAGGGATGTTATTCTGGATTATCTCAATGAGAATAACTGTTTAACTCCATATCAGCATGGGTTTATGAGAAATCGCTCCTGTCAAACCAATCTAATCAGTTTTTATGAAGAGGTAAGCTATAGACTGGACCAAGGTGAGTCATTGGACGTGGTATATCTCGATTTTTCCAAAGCGTTTGATACCGTGCCGCACAAGAGGTTGGTACACAAAATGAGAATGCTTGGTCTGGGGGAAAATGTGTGTAAATGGGTTAGTAACTGGCTTAGTGATAGAAAGCAGAGGGTGGTTATAAATGGTATAGTCTCTAACTGGGTCGCTGTGACCAGTGGGGTACCGCAGGGGTCAGTATTGGGACCTGTTCTCTTCAACATATTCATTAATGATCTGGTAGAAGGTTTACACAGTAAAATATCGATATTTGCAGATGATACAAAACTATGTAAAGCAGTTAATACAAGAGAAGATAGTATTCTGCTACAGATGGATCTGGATAAGTTGGAAACTTGGGCTGAAAGGTGGCAGATGAGGTTTAACAATGATAAATGTAAGGTTATACACATGGGAAGAGGGAATCAATATCACCATTACACACTGAAAGGGAAACCACTGGGTAAATCTGACAGGGAGAAGGACTTGGGGATCCTAGTTAATGATAAACTTACCTGGAGCAGCCAGTGCCAGGCAGCAGCTGCCAAGGCAAACAGGATCATGGGGTGCATTAAAAGAGGTCTGGATACACATGATGAGAGCATTATACTGCCTCTGTACAAATCCCTAGTTAGACCGCACATGGAGTACTGTGTCCAGTTTTGGGCACCGGTGCTCAGGAAGGATATAATGGAACTAGAGAGAGTACAAAGGAGGGCAACAAAATTAATAAAGGGGATGGGAGAACTACAATACCCAGATAGATTAGCGAAATTAGGATTATTTAGTCTAGAAAAAAGACGACTGAGGGGCGATCTAATAACCATGTATAAGTATATAAGGGGACAATACAAATATCTCGCTGAGGATCTGTTTATACCAAGGAAGATGACGGGCACAAGGGGGCATTCTTTGCGTCTGGAGGAGAGAAGGTTTTTCCACCAACATAGAAGAGGATTCTTTACTGTTAGGGCAGTGAGAATCTGGAATTGCTTGCCTGAGGAGGTGGTGATGGCGAACTCAGTCGAGGGGTTCAAGAGAGGCCTGGATGTCTTCCTGGAGCAGAACAATATTGTATCATACAATTATTAGGTTCTGTAGAAGGACGTAGATCTGGGTATTTATTATGATGGAATATAGGCTGAACTGGATGGACAAATGTCTTTTTTCGGCCTTACTAACTATGTTACTATGTTACTATGTTACCCCTTTACAGGTGGGTGAGACCACAACGAAAATCAGGCACAATGTTACACACTCTGTTGTTGGTGGCAACAAATGAGAGAGATGCCACACACGCAGGACTGTCACTGAAGCACAAATGTAAATATTAATCTCCCACTGATTTGATTTTTTTTTTTTTTTCAGGGAGACTTTAGGAAAAAAAAATAATAGAATAAAATGATTTTTTCAGGAAGAATTTAGAAACCAAATAAAATAAAATGATTTCTTCAGGGAGAATTTAGAAAACAAATAAAACAAAAAATATGCTTTCTATTGCCCACTGAGTGAGAGATGACGCACACAGGAGTCAGGAGTGGCACACAAGCCCAGAGGCCAATATTGTTCTCCCAATGATTGATGTAGTGATTTTTTCAGGTAGATTTTGGAACCCAAATCAAGCTAAAAAATAATAGGCTTTCTATGGCCCACAATTGGAGAGCGAGAGAGAGAGAGAGATGGCACACCCAGGAGTCAAGACTGGCACACAAGCAGAATGGGCAATATTAATCTCCCACTGATTTGATTTTTTTTTTTTTCAGGGAGACTTTAGAAAAAAAAAATAATAAAAAAAAATGATTTTTTCAGGAAGAATTTAGAAACCAAATAAAATAAAATGATTTTTTCAGGGAGAATTTAGAAAACAAATAAAACAAAAAATAGGCTTTCTATGGCCCACTGAGTGAGAGATGACGCACACAGGAGTCAGGAGTGGCACACAAGCCCAGAGGCTAATATTTATCTCCCACTGATTGATTTAGTGATTTTTTCAGGTAGATTTTGGAACCCAAATCAAGTAAAAAAATAAATAGGATTTCTATGGCCCACAATTGGAGAGAGAGAGAGAGAGATGGCACACCCAGGAGTCAAGACTGGCACACAAGCAGAAAGGGCAATATTAATCTCCCACTGATTTGATTTTTTTTTTTTTTCAGGGAGACTTTAGAAAAAAAAAATAATAAAAAAAAATGATTTTTTCAGGAAGAATTTAGAAACCAAATAAAATAAAATGATTTTTTCAGGGAGAATTTAGAAAACAAATAAAACAAAAAAAAGGCTTTCTATGGCCCACTGAGTGAGAGGTGACGCACACAGGAGTCAGGAGTGGCACACAAGCCCAGAGGCCAATATTTATCTCCCACTGATTGATTTAGTGATTTTTTCAGGTAGATTTTGGAACCCAAATCAAGCAAAAAAATAAATAGGCTTTCTATGGCCCACAATTGGAGAGAGAGAGAGAGAGAGAGAGAGATGGCACACCCAGGAGTCAAGACTGGCACACAAGCAGAAAGGGCAATATTAATCTCCCACTGATTTGATTTTTTTTTTTTTTCAGGGAGACTTTAGAAAAAAAAATAATAAAAAAAAATGATTTTTTCAGGAAGAATTTAGAAACCAAATAAAATAAAATGATTTTTTCAGGGAGAATTTAGAAAACAAATAAAACAAAAAATAGGCTTTCTATGGCCCACTGAGTGAGAGATGACGCACACAGGAGTCAGGAGTGGCACACAAGCCCAGAGGCCAATATTTATCTCCCACTGATTGATTTATTGTTTTTTTCAGGTAGAATTTAGAACCCAAATCAACCAAAAAAATAAATAGGCTTTCTATGGCCCACTATTTGTGAGAGAGATGGCACGCTCAGGACTGGCACACAAGCCCAGAGGCCAATATTAATCTCCCACTTTTTTTTTTTTTTTTCAGGGAAAATTTATAAACCCAATAAAAAAAATAATAAATAGGCTTTCTATGGCCCACTATCTGAGAGAGAGAGATGGCACGCTTAGGACTGGCACACAAGCCCAAAGGCCAATATTAATCTCCCTTTTTTTTTACAGGGAGAATTTATAAAACCTAAAAAAAAAAAATAAATAGGCTTTCTATGGCCCACTATTTGTGAGAGAGATGGCACGCTCAGGACTGGCACACAAGCCCAGAGGCCAATATTAATCTCCCACTTTTTTTTTTTTTTTCCAGGGAAAATTTATAAACCCAATAAAAAAAATAATAAATAGGCTTTCTATGGCCCACTATCTGAGAGAGAGAGATGGCACGCTTAGGACTGGCACACAAGCCCAAAGGCCAATATTAATCTCCCTTTTTTTTCAGGGAGAATTTATAAAACCAAAAAATAAAAAATAAATAGGCTTTCTATGGCCCACTATTTGTGAGAGAGATGGCACGCTCAGGACTGCCACACAAGCCCAGAGGCCAATATTAATCTCCCATTTTTTTTTTTTTTCCAGGGAAAATTTATAAACCCAATAAAAAAAATAATAAATAGGCTTTCTATGGCCCACTATCTGAGAGAGAGAGATGGCACGCTTAGGACTGGCACACAAGCCCAAAGGCCAATATTAATCTCCCTTTTTTTTTTCATGGAGAATTTATAAAACCAAAAAAAAAAATAAATAAATAGGCTTTCTATGGCCCACTATTTGTGAGAGAGATGGCACGCTTAGGACTGGCACACAAGCCCAAAGGCCAATATTAATCTCCCACTGATTGATTTATTGATTTTTTCAGGTAGAATTTAGAACCCAAATAATGCAAAAAAAAAAAATAGGCTTTCTATGGCCCACTGAGTGAGTGATGATGCACACAGGAGTCAGGAGTGGCACACAAGCCCTGAGGCCAATATTTTTCTCCCACTGATTGATGTAGTGATTTTTTCAGGTAGATTTTGGAACCCAAATCAAGCAAAAAAATAAATAGGCTTTCTATGGCCCACTGACTGAGAGATGGCACACACAGGAGTCAGGAGTGGCACACAAGCCCTGAGGCCAATATTTTTCTCCCACTGATTGATGTAGTGATTTTTTCAGGTAGATTTTAGAACCCAAATCAAGCAAAAAAATAAATAGGCTTTCTATGGCCCACTGAGTGAGAGATGGCACACACGCAGGACTGTCACTGAAGCACAAATGTAAATATTAATCTCCCACTGATTTGATTTTTTTTTTTTTTCAGGGAGACTTTAGGAAAAAAAAATAATAGAATAAAATGATTTTTTCAGGAAGAATTTAGAAACCAAATAAAATAAAATGATTTCTTCAGGGAGAATTTAGAAAACAAATAAAACAAAAAATATGCTTTCTATTGCCCACTGAGTGAGAGATGACGCACACAGGAGTCAGGAGTGGCACACAAGCCCAGAGGCCAATATTGTTCTCCCAATGATTGATGTAGTGATTTTTTCAGGTAGATTTTGGAACCCAAATCAAGCTAAAAAATAATAGGCTTTCTATGGCCCACAATTGGAGAGCGAGAGAGAGAGAGAGATGGCACACCCAGGAGTCAAGACTGGCACACAAGCAGAAAGGGCAATATTAATCTCCCACTGATTTGATTTTTTTTTTTTTCAGGGAGACTTTAGAAAAAAAAAATAATAAAAAAAAATGATTTTTTCAGGAAGAATTTAGAAACCAAATAAAATAAAATGATTTTTTCAGGGAGAATTTAGAAAACAAATAAAACAAAAAATAGGCTTTCTATGGCCCACTGAGTGAGAGATGACGCACACAGGAGTCAGGAGTGGCACACAAGCCCAGAGGCTAATATTTATCTCCCACTGATTGATTTAGTGATTTTTTCAGGTAGATTTTGGAACCCAAATCAAGTAAAAAAATAAATAGGATTTCTATGGCCCACAATTGGAGAGAGAGAGAGAGAGATGGCACACCCAGGAGTCAAGACTGGCACACAAGCAGAAAGGGCAATATTAATCTCCCACTGATTTGATTTTTTTTTTTTTTCAGGGAGACTTTAGAAAAAAAAAATAATAAAAAAAAATGATTTTTTCAGGAAGAATTTAGAAACCAAATAAAATAAAATGATTTTTTCAGGGAGAATTTAGAAAACAAATAAAACAAAAAAAAGGCTTTCTATGGCCCACTGAGTGAGAGGTGACGCACACAGGAGTCAGGAGTGGCACACAAGCCCAGAGGCCAATATTTATCTCCCACTGATTGATTTAGTGATTTTTTCAGGTAGATTTTGGAACCCAAATCAAGCAAAAAAATAAATAGGCTTTCTATGGCCCACAATTGGAGAGAGAGAGAGAGAGAGAGAGATGGCACACCCAGGATTCAAGACTGGCACACAAGCAGAAAGGGCAATATTAATCTCCCACTGATTTGATTTTTTTTTTTTTTCAGGGAGACTTTAGAAAAAAAAATAATAAAAAAAAATGATTTTTTCAGGAAGAATTTAGAAACCAAATAAAATAAAATGATTTTTTCAGGGAGAATTTAGAAAACAAATAAAACAAAAAATAGGCTTTCTATGGCCCACTGAGTGAGAGATGACGCACACAGGAGTCAGGAGTGGCACACAAGCCCAGAGGCCAATATTTATCTCCCACTGATTGATTTATTGTTTTTTTCAGGTAGAATTTAGAACCCAAATCAACCAAAAAAATAAATAGGCTTTCTATGGCCCACTATTTGTGAGAGAGATGGCACGCTCAGGACTGGCACACAAGCCCAGAGGCCAATATTAATCTCCCACTTTTTTTTTTTTTTTTCAGGGAAAATTTATAAACCCAATAAAAAAAATAATAAATAGGCTTTCTATGGCCCACTATCTGAGAGAGAGAGATGGCACGCTTAGGACTGGCACACAAGCCCAAAGGCCAATATTAATCTCCCTTTTTTTTTACAGGGAGAATTTATAAAACCTAAAAAAAAAAAATAAATAGGCTTTCTATGGCCCACTATTTGTGAGAGAGATGGCACGCTCAGGACTGGCACACAAGCCCAGAGGCCAATATTAATCTCCCACTTTTTTTTTTTTTTTCCAGGGAAAATTTATAAACCCAATAAAAAAAATAATAAATAGGCTTTCTATGGCCCACTATCTGAGAGAGAGAGATGGCACGCTTAGGACTGGCACACAAGCCCAAAGGCCAATATTAATCTCCCTTTTTTTTCAGGGAGAATTTATAAAACCAAAAAATAAAAAATAAATAGGCTTTCTATGGCCCACTATTTGTGAGAGAGATGGCACGCTCAGGACTGCCACACAAGCCCAGAGGCCAATATTAATCTCCCACTTTTTTTTTTTTTTCAGTGAAAATTTATAAACCCAATAAAAAAAATAATAAATAGGCTTTCTATGGCCCACTATCTGAGAGAGAGAGATGGCACGCTTAGGACTGGCACACAAGCCCAAAGGCCAATATTAATCTCCCTTTTTTTTTCAGGGAGAATTTATAAAACCAAAAAATAAAAAATAAATAGGCTTTCTATGGCCCACTATTTGTGAGAGAGATGGCACGCTCAGGACTGGCACACAAGCCCAGAGGCCAATATTAATCTCCCATTTTTTTTTTTTTTCCAGGGAAAATTTATAAACCCAATAAAAAAAATAATAAATAGGCTTTCTATGGCCCACTATCTGAGAGAGAGAGATGGCACGCTTAGGACTGGCACACAAGCCCAAAGGCCAATATTAATCTCCCTTTTTTTTTTCATGGAGAATTTATAAAACCAAAAAAAAAAATAAATAAATAGGCTTTCTATGGCCCACTATTTGTGAGAGAGATGGCACGCTTAGGACTGGCACACAAGCCCAAAGGCCAATATTAATCTCCCACTGATTGATTTATTGATTTTTTCAGGTAGAATTTAGAACCCAAATAATGCAAAAAAAAAAAATAGGCTTTCTATGGCCCACTGAGTGAGTGATGATGCACACAGGAGTCAGGAGTGGCACACAAGCCCTGAGGCCAATATTTTTCTCCCACTGATTGATGTAGTGATTTTTTCAGGTAGATTTTGGAACCCAAATCAAGCAAAAAAATAAATAGGCTTTCTATGGCCCACTGACTGAGAGATGGCACACACAGGAGTCAGGAGTGGCACACAAGCCCTGAGGCCAATATTTTTCTCCCACTGATTGATGTAGTGATTTTTTCAGGTAGATTTTAGAACCCAAATCAAGCAAAAAAATAAATAGGCTTTCTATGGCCCACTGAGTGAGAGATGGCACACACGCAGGACTGTCACTGAAGCACAAATGTAAATATTAATCTCCCACTGATTTGATTTTTTTTTTTTTTCAGGGAGACTTTAGGAAAAAAAAATAATAGAATAAAATGATTTTTTCAGGAAGAATTTAGAAACCAAATAAAATAAAATGATTTCTTCAGGGAGAATTTAGAAAACAAATAAAACAAAAAATATGCTTTCTATTGCCCACTGAGTGAGAGATGACGCACACAGGAGTCAGGAGTGGCACACAAGCCCAGAGGCCAATATTGTTCTCCCAATGATTGATGTAGTGATTTTTTCAGGTAGATTTTGGAACCCAAATCAAGCTAAAAAATAATAGGCTTTCTATGGCCCACAATTGGAGAGCGAGAGAGAGAGAGAGATGGCACACCCAGGAGTCAAGACTGGCACACAAGCAGAAAGGGCAATATTAATCTCCCACTGATTTGATTTTTTTTTTTTTCAGGGAGACTTTAGAAAAAAAAAATAATAAAAAAAAATGATTTTTTCAGGAAGAATTTAGAAACCAAATAAAATAAAATGATTTTTTCAGGGAGAATTTAGAAAACAAATAAAACAAAAAATAGGCTTTCTATGGCCCACTGAGTGAGAGATGACGCACACAGGAGTCAGGAGTGGCACACAAGCCCAGAGGCTAATATTTATCTCCCACTGATTGATTTAGTGATTTTTTCAGGTAGATTTTGGAACCCAAATCAAGTAAAAAAATAAATAGGATTTCTATGGCCCACAATTGGAGAGAGAGAGAGAGAGATGGCACACCCAGGAGTCAAGACTGGCACACAAGCAGAAAGGGCAATATTAATCTCCCACTGATTTGATTTTTTTTTTTTTTCAGGGAGACTTTAGAAAAAAAAAATAATAAAAAAAAATGATTTTTTCAGGAAGAATTTAGAAACCAAATAAAATAAAATGATTTTTTCAGGGAGAATTTAGAAAACAAATAAAACAAAAAAAAGGCTTTCTATGGCCCACTGAGTGAGAGGTGACGCACACAGGAGTCAGGAGTGGCACACAAGCCCAGAGGCCAATATTTATCTCCCACTGATTGATTTAGTGATTTTTTCAGGTAGATTTTGGAACCCAAATCAAGCAAAAAAATAAATAGGCTTTCTATGGCCCACAATTGGAGAGAGAGAGAGAGAGAGAGAGATGGCACACCCAGGATTCAAGACTGGCACACAAGCAGAAAGGGCAATATTAATCTCCCACTGATTTGATTTTTTTTTTTTTTCAGGGAGACTTTAGAAAAAAAAATAATAAAAAAAAATGATTTTTTCAGGAAGAATTTAGAAACCAAATAAAATAAAATGATTTTTTCAGGGAGAATTTAGAAAACAAATAAAACAAAAAATAGGCTTTCTATGGCCCACTGAGTGAGAGATGACGCACACAGGAGTCAGGAGTGGCACACAAGCCCAGAGGCCAATATTTATCTCCCACTGATTGATTTATTGTTTTTTTCAGGTAGAATTTAGAACCCAAATCAACCAAAAAAATAAATAGGCTTTCTATGGCCCACTATTTGTGAGAGAGATGGCACGCTCAGGACTGGCACACAAGCCCAGAGGCCAATATTAATCTCCCACTTTTTTTTTTTTTTTTCAGGGAAAATTTATAAACCCAATAAAAAAAATAATAAATAGGCTTTCTATGGCCCACTATCTGAGAGAGAGAGATGGCACGCTTAGGACTGGCACACAAGCCCAAAGGCCAATATTAATCTCCCTTTTTTTTTACAGGGAGAATTTATAAAACCTAAAAAAAAAAAATAAATAGGCTTTCTATGGCCCACTATTTGTGAGAGAGATGGCACGCTCAGGACTGGCACACAAGCCCAGAGGCCAATATTAATCTCCCACTTTTTTTTTTTTTTTCCAGGGAAAATTTATAAACCCAATAAAAAAAATAATAAATAGGCTTTCTATGGCCCACTATCTGAGAGAGAGAGATGGCACGCTTAGGACTGGCACACAAGCCCAAAGGCCAATATTAATCTCCCTTTTTTTTCAGGGAGAATTTATAAAACCAAAAAATAAAAAATAAATAGGCTTTCTATGGCCCACTATTTGTGAGAGAGATGGCACGCTCAGGACTGCCACACAAGCCCAGAGGCCAATATTAATCTCCCACTTTTTTTTTTTTTTCAGTGAAAATTTATAAACCCAATAAAAAAAATAATAAATAGGCTTTCTATGGCCCACTATCTGAGAGAGAGAGATGGCACGCTTAGGACTGGCACACAAGCCCAAAGGCCAATATTAATCTCCCTTTTTTTTTCAGGGAGAATTTATAAAACCAAAAAATAAAAAATAAATAGGCTTTCTATGGCCCACTATTTGTGAGAGAGATGGCACGCTCAGGACTGGCACACAAGCCCAGAGGCCAATATTAATCTCCCATTTTTTTTTTTTTCCAGGGAAAATTTATAAACCCAATAAAAAAAATAATAAATAGGCTTTCTATGGCCCACTATCTGAGAGAGAGAGATGGCACGCTTAGGACTGGCACACAAGCCCAAAGGCCAATATTAATCTCCCTTTTTTTTTTCATGGAGAATTTATAAAACCAAAAAAAAAAATAAATAAATAGGCTTTCTATGGCCCACTATTTGTGAGAGAGATGGCACGCTTAGGACTGGCACACAAGCCCAAAGGCCAATATTAATCTCCCACTGATTGATTTATTGATTTTTTCAGGTAGAATTTAGAACCCAAATAATGCAAAAAAAAAAAATAGGCTTTCTATGGCCCACTGAGTGAGTGATGATGCACACAGGAGTCAGGAGTGGCACACAAGCCCTGAGGCCAATATTTTTCTCCCACTGATTGATGTAGTGATTTTTTCAGGTAGATTTTGGAACCCAAATCAAGCAAAAAAATAAATAGGCTTTCTATGGCCCACTGACTGAGAGATGGCACACACAGGAGTCAGGAGTGGCACACAAGCCCTGAGGCCAATATTTTTCTCCCACTGATTGATGTAGTGATTTTTTCAGGTAGATTTTAGAACCCAAATCAAGCAAAAAAATAAATAGGCTTTCTATGGCCCACTGAGTGAGAGATGGCACAGACAGGGATGGCACTCTAGCAGAAATGCCAATCTTAATCTCCCACAAAAAAAAAAAAAAAAGGAACTGTCCTTGAATTACTATCTCCCTGCAGTAATCTCAGCCAGGTATGGCAGGCAGCAATAAGGAGTGGACTGATGCACAAATTAAATAAAAAGTGTGGACAAACAAACAAGATAGCTGTGCAGAAAGGAAGGAACAAGAGGATTTGTGCTTTGAAAAAAGCAGTTTGTTTGCACAGCGGCGTACACACAGCAATGCAGCTATCAGGGAGCCTTCTAGGGCAGCCCAATGAGCTACAGCGCTGAGGAAAAAAAAAATGTAGCTTCCACTGTCCCTGCACACCGAAGGTGGTGTTGGACAGTGGAAATCGCTACAGCACAAGCGGTTTGGTGGTTAATGGACCCTGCCTAACGCTATCCCTGCTTCTGACGAAGCGGCAGCAACCTCTCCCTAAGCTCAGATCAGCAGCAGTAACATGGCGGTCGGCGGGAATGCCCCTTTATAGCCCCTGTGACGCCGCAGACAGCAAGCCAATCACTGCAATGCCCTTCTCTAAGATGGTGGGGACCAGGACCTATGTCATCACGCTGCCCACACTCTGCGTTTACCTTCATTGGCTGAGAAATGGCGCTTTTCGCGTCATTGAAACGCGACTTTGGCGCGAAAGTCGCATACCGCATGGCCGACCCCGCACAGGGGTCGGATCGGGTTTCATGAAACCCGACTTTGCCAAAAGTCGGCGACTTTTGAAAATGAACGACCCGTTTCGCTCAACCCTAGTGTGGATCGCTAACATATGTGAGGTTCTTCAAAACTTTGATACTGCACCAAGCTGCTCTGTCCATCCAGCTGCTCTGTCTATGTAAACATTCACTGCAGAATCTCAAAGAGGAAGCATTGAATATCGAGCAGGTGGCAATGGAGCAATATTTTACAGTGGCTGATAGCACAAAGCCCAGCCTCACACAATATTCTCAGGCCACATTGGGTGACGATGAGAAACAGGAGGAGGAGGAGGAAGAACAGGAGTTTTTAGGTCTGCGCTACAGAGGGGACTCCCAATCCCAGCTTCATGCATATCCAGCATGGATGGCCAGAAGAAGAGGAGGAGGAGGCTATGCTTTGTGAGGAGGAGCGGATGGTTAGTGTTCTTCCTTTTGAGGACACTGAATGTTTGATTCTTTGTAGTCTGCTACACATAGCACAGTTCATGTCCAGATGCCTTTCTCAAGATCATCACGTGAAACACATTTTGTCCAACATGAAATACTTGCTGTGCACCTTTCTTAACCCACAATATAAGGAGAAATTTCCTTCTCTCATGTCGGAGGCAGACATGCCATTTTCAGTGCATTCATACCAGAGGGCCATTGTGGTAGGCTTGCTAAAAGATTATCTTCAGACAACGATGCTGGCAGAGGTACCGGCTCTTTTCACCCAAAAGGGTTACAGGGGATGGCCACGCACATCAGATGCAAATCAAATGTCCACAACTGGGCCATTTTCATGAAACTCACACATCAGCAAGAATTATCTGTGGGTGTAACTATGATGAGGAGAGAGAAGTTGACCATGATGGTGAAGGACTACTTAAGTTACCATACCAGGGTCCTTCTTGATTCTTTAGTGAACTTTAAATATTTGTTGTCCAAGCTGAACACTTGGCCCGACCTCTCCTTGTACGCATTGGAGGTGCTGCCATGCCCTGCTGCAAGTGTGCTGTCTGAGCGGCTTTTAAGTTCGGCTGGTGCAATCATAATTGATAAGCGCACACGACTGTCAACAGAAAATGCAGACAGGCTGAGTCGTCAAAAATTGAACAAGGGCTGGATTTCCTCTGAATTTGTAAGCCCAACAGATGACAGAAACGTTATGTAAATGCAGTGCAAATGTTTTTTTTTTGGAAGTTGTCTTAACATCCATCCCTTATCATCCAAACCCATTTTGTTCAGGAAATCACCTCCTCTTTCGTCCTCCTCTTTCTCCTTCTGCTTCTGCAACAATTACTTAGTGGTCATCTATGTATACACCATGTGGGTAATGTTTTTAACTTTTTGAAAACGTTGCACATTGTACAATGGGGAAACTTGTACTCCCTACCTCTACTTCTTGTAATAACTGCAAAATGTATTGTGAGGTCCCATTAATGGCCACTTTCAGCTTGTCTGATACAGACCCCTTGGGTAATTTTTTGAAAACTTTGCACATTGTAAAATGGTGAAAATCGTGCTCCCTATTTCTAGAAATGACAATAACTGCAAACTTTATAATGAGGTCCCCAGCATAGTCTCTTTCAGCTTGTATATGGTCACTTAATGTTGATTTTTGGTTCTGCACTTGGACATTTTGTAACATCAATGCATTAATTTGCTCCACAAACTTCTTCAGGTTTCAGTCTTACACATAATAATAATAAGAGTAATGAAATATGCGCTATATACAACCCCTGGCAAAAATTATGGAATCACCGGCTTGGAGGATGTTCATTCAGTTGTTTAATTTTGTAGAAAAAAAGCAGATCACAGACATGGCACAAAACTAAAGTCATTTCAAATGTCAACTTTCTGGCTTTAAGAAACACTAAAAGAAATCAAGAACAAAAATTGTGGTAGTCAGTAATGGTTACTTTTTTTTATCCCAGCATAGGGGAAAGATTATGGATGTCTGTGTCTGTGATCTGCTTTTTTTCTACAAAATTAAACAACTGAATGAACATTCTCCAAGGCCAGTGATTCCATAATTTTTGCCAGGGGTTGTATATGCTGCTAGTTCGAAAATCTTGCCACACATCCATTTATATAGGGAATTTTGACATAATACCTCTGTTAGCATACACCATATACTGCTCACATACACATCATCCCAGTGGGTGAGCGGAATGCCTGTGTACAAAATCTGTGTTTGAGGGTGAAACCACTGGCCCACCACTGGCTTGTCTCCTGTGTTATGGCCTTCCAAATCTGCTGTCCAGGAAGCACGCCTCCTGCCCACAACCTGCAGTTTCACAGACTCAACAGTCAGCAACCTCGTCAATTCATTGTCTCAATACAGCGTTCAGTTGTCTCTTGTCATCAAATAAGTCAGGTCACAATTTGTTAGTTTAGTTACATAGGGCATACATATTTGTTACCACTTTACACTGTCCGGTGCTGGACATTGACCAATGCGGGTTTTACCTGTCTCCTAAATGAGACTTGTGTCTCTTTAATAAACTGTTGCTTCTGTTAAATATCCTAAAAAAATGATGTTGGTTTCTCTACATTTTAAGCATGTCTAAGATTGGTCAATGACACAATATAGGCCCTTGCTTGCATACACTTCAGAAATGAATTCTAATGCTTTTGGTGTCTGGTAGAATCTCATTTACTGACGTTGAGCATACAACTCCCCAACTTAGTGTATGATATTCACCTTACAGTGGTTTTCCCCTCTATGACAGTGGGATAGGTGGCCAAAATTAACTGTGGAGCTCACAAAACTTAGGTTTCATGGCACCTGCTGGCTCTCCCAAATGTTGTAATATGGTGCCACCTGAGGGCCTTTACCAAACTCTGGTTTCTTGGCATCTGTTGACCCTCTGAAAATTTCAAGAGAGGGCTTCAAAATGACATAGCCGTTGATGTAGTGGTGGTGGCGGGCCAAGCCCAAAATTCAAATGGGCATGTTTTAGCTGAAATTTTAAATTGTTGGGGAATAGGTATTCTACTGGCTAGCCAACATTTTGGAATGATGAAGGGACCTCCAAAATGTAGGAGTGAGAGTCCTCACAAATGTTAAAGGAAAAAATAAAGCCAAAATGCTCGGTGTGAACATATGCTAAAGGGGAGGTATAATTTTTTAATTATTTTGTTGTTTTTTTTGCGTTATATTGTATTGCCAAGTTTTCAACACTAAGGTTCGGATACAGCTTTAAAGATGGCAACCACTTGCGATATAATGCAATTTTATTTCAAAGAAGTAAATTAAAGGAATAGTATGATTGCGTTAACTTTTCTATATTTTAACATACAAAGGTTAAGTACATGTAAAGATTAAATATATATAAAGAATAAGTACATATAAAGATTAAGTACATATACTCACATCGTCACCAAGGAGCTTTTAAACATCATCCATCTGGAATATCATAGAAGCAAGCACCAAGACAGAGAACTGAACTCCTCTGAAATTTACAACACTGCATGGGCATCCACACTTATGCAGGTATCACAACACTGTTGACGCATAAGTACAGATACCCCACTTTCTACTTCTCTCTTAGGCCCTACATTTGCATTGTTGGGCGCAGCGTCGGCGACGCAACCCACAACGCATATACACAACGCAGTGTTTTGTGATGCATGCGTTGCCATAAGATAGTAAAGATCAGGAAATTTGGCGCAGGGAAAATGCTACAAGTAGCGTCGCCTGCGCCCTGTCTTGTGCGTCAAAATGACGCATGTGTCGTAAAACGCATTATAACGCATACCGGCGCATGTCCATGCGCCCCCCATGTTAAAGATGGGGGCGCATGACGCATGCGTCCGTATCCGTCGACGATGCTGCGCCCAACAACGCAAATGTGAACGTAGCCTAAGACATGTTTCTCTGGCCTTATTTAGTGATTTACACTGTGTAACTCTGTTTCAGCGTTGCCCTTCAGTGGCAAGCTTTTGGGACAAGATGAATCAGCGATACACCAGGCAAACATCAGACATTGAGGCAATACACTTACACAATATAAAAACTCCCAAGGAGAACATCAGTCATAAGTTAAATAAACCTCCATTTTTTTCAATAACAAACTCCAAACATAGAAAATCATAGAACTATTTGTGAGGTGAAAGCTTTCAGACAATAATTAAACAGTTCTCAAGACTGTGTCTCTATCAGCATTGTCTCTCTGTAAATGTATGACCACTAGTGTTGAGCATTGCGATGCTGCAAATATCGGATATCGGCCGATATTTGCTGTATCGGAATTCCGATACCGAGTTCCGATATTTTTGCGATATCGGAAATCGGAATCGGAAGTGTTCCCAGTCATCTTCAGAGTGTGCGGTGCGTATGGTTCCCAGGGTCTGAAGGAGAACAAACTCTCCTTCAGGCCCTGGGATCCATATTCATGTAAAAAATAAAGAATAAAAATAAAAAATATGGATATACTCACCCCTCTGGCGGACCCTGGCTTTCAGCGGTGCAACCGGCAGCCTCCGTTCCTAAGAATGCAGTGAGTGAAGGACCTTCGATGACATCGCGGTCACGTGAGTGGTCAGGGGACCGTGACGTCATCGAAGGTCCTTCACTCTCTGCATTCTTAGGAACGGAGGCAGACGCTTGCAGCGCCTAGAGCCAGGGTCCGCCAGAGGGGTGAGTATATCCATATTTTTTATTTTTATTCTTTATTTTTTACATGAATATGGATCCCAGGGCCTGAAGGAGAGCTTCCTCTCCTTCAGACCCTGGGAACCATCCAGGATAGCTTCCGATACTTGTGTCCCATTGACTTGCATTGGTATCGGGTATCAGTATCGGCGATATCCGATATTTTTTGGATATCGGCCGATCCCATCCAATAACGATACCTTTGAGTATCGGAAGGTATCGCTCAACACTAGGGTTGAGCGAAACGGGTCAAACATTTTCAAAAGTCGCCGACTTTTGGCGAAGTCGAGTTTCACGAAACCCGATCCGACCCCTGTGCGTTGTCAGCCATGCGGTACGCGACTTTCGCGCCAAAGTCGCGTTTCAATGATGCGAAAAGCGCCATTTCTCAGCCAATGAAGGTAAACGCAGAGTGTGGGCAGCGTGATGACATAGGTCCTGGTCCCCACCATCTTAGAGAAGGGCATTGCAGTGATTGGCTTGCTGTCTGCGGCGTCACAGGGGCTATAAAGGGGCGTTCCCGCCGACCGCAATGTTACTGCTGCTGATCTGAGCTTAGGGAGAGGTTGCTGCCGCTTCGTCAGAAGCAGGGATAGCGTTAGGCAGGGTCCATTAACCACCAAACCGCTTGTGCTGTAGCGATTTCCACTGCCCAACACCACCTTCGGTGTGCAGGGACAGTGGAAGCTACATTTTTTTTTTTCCTCAGCGCTGTAGCTCATTGGGCTGCCCTAGAAGGCTCCCTGATAGCTGTATTGCTGTGTGTACGCCACTGTGCAAACCAACTGCTTTTTTTCAAAGCACAAATCCTCTTGTTCCTTCCTTTCTGCACAGCTATCTTGTTTGTTTGTCCACACTTTTTATTTAATTTGTGCATCAGTCCACTCCTTATTGCTGCCTGCCATACCTGGCTGAGATTACTGCAGGGAGATAGTAATTGAAGGACAGTTCCTTTTTTTTTTTTTTTTTTTGTGGGAGATTAAGATTGGCATTTCTGCTAGAGTGCCATCCCTGTCTGTGCCATCTCTCACTCAGTGGGCCATAGAAAGCCTATTTATTTTTTTGCTTGATTTGGGTTCTAAAATCTACCTGAAAAAATCACTACATCAATCAGTGGGAGAAAAATATTGGCCTCAGGGCTTGTGTGCCACTCCTGACTCCTGTGTGTGCCATCTCTCAGTCAGTGGGCCATAGAAAGCCTATTTATTTTTTTGCTTGATTTGGGTTCCAAAATCTACCTGAAAAAATCACTACATCAATCAGTGGGAGAAAAATATTGGCCTCAGGGCTTGTGTGCCACTCCTGACTCCTGTGTGCATCATCACTCACTCAGTGGGCCATAGAAAGCCTATTTTTTTTTTTGCTTTATTTGGGTTCTAAATTCTACCTTAAAAAATCAATAAATCAATCAGTGGGAGATTAATATTGGCCTTTGGGCTTGTGTGCCAGTCCTAAGCGTGCCATCTCTCTCACAAATAGTGGGCCATAGAAAGCCTATTTATTTTATTTTTTTGGTTTTAAAAAATTCTCCCTGAAAAAAAAAAAGGGAGATTAATATTGGCCTTTGGGCTTGTGTGCCAGTCCTAAGCGTGCCATCTCTCTCTCTCAGATAGTGGGCCATAGAAAGCCTATTTATTATTTTTTTTATTGGGTTTATAAATTTTCCCTGGAAAAAAAAAAAAAAAAGTGGGAGATTAATATTGGCCTCTGGGCTTGTGTGCCAGTCCTGAGCGTGCCATCTCTCTCAAAAATAGTGGGCCATAGAAAGCCTATTTATTTATTTTTTTTTGGTTTTATAAATTCTCCCTGAAAAAAAAAGGGAGATTAATATTGGCCTTTGGGCTTGTGTGCCAGTCCTAAGCGTGCCATCTCTCTCTCTCAGATAGTGGGCCATAGAAAGCCTATTTATTATTTTTTTTATTGGGTTTACAAATTTTCCCTGGAAAAAAAAAAAAAAGTGGGAGAAAAATATTGGCCTCTGGGCTTGTGTGCCACTCCTGACTCCTGTGTGCGTCATCTCTCACTCAGTGGGCCATAGAAAACCTATTTTTTGTTTTATTTGTTTTCTAAATTCTCCCTGAAAAAATCATTTTATTTTATTTGGTCTCTAAATTCTTCCTGAAAAAATCATTTTTTTTATTTTTTTTTTTTCTAAAGTCTCCCTGAAAAAAAAAAAAAAATCAAATCAGTGGGAGATTAATATTGCCCTTTCTGCTTGTGTGCCAGTCTTGGCTCCTGGGTGTGCCATCTCTCTCTCTCCCTCTCCAATTGTGGGCCATAGAAAGCCTATTTATTTTTTTGCTTGATTTGGGTTCCAAAATCTACCTGAAAAAATCACTAAATCAATCAGTGGTAGATAAATATTGGCCTCTGGGCTTGTGTGCCACTCCTGACTCCTGTGTGCGTCATCTCTCACTCAGTGGGCCATAGAAAGCCTATTTTTTGTTTTATTTGTTTTCTAAATTCTCCCTGAAAAAATCATTTTATTTTATTTGGTTTCTAAATTCTTCCTGAAAAAATCATTTTTTTTTATTATTTTTGTTTTCTAAAGTCTCCCTGAAAAAAAAAAAAATCAAATCAGTGGGAGATTAATATTGCCCTTTCTGCTTGTGTGCCAGTCTTGACTCCTGGGTGTGCCATCTCTCTCTCTCTCCAATTGTGGGCCATAGAAAGCCTATTATTTTTTTAGCTTGATTTGGGTTCCAAAATCAACCTGAAAAAATCACTACATCAATCATTGGGAGAACAATATTGGCCTCTGGGCTTGTGTGCCACTCCTGACTCCTGTGTGCGTCATCTCTCACTCAGTGGGCCATAGAAAGCCTATTTTTTGTTTTATTTGTTTTCTAAATTCTCCCTGAAAAAATCATTTTATTTTATTTGGTTTCTAAATTCTTCCTGAAAAAAATCATTTTTTTTAATTATTTTTTTTTTCTAAAGTCTCCCTGAAAAAAAAAAAAAATATCAAATCAGTGGGAGATTAATATTGCCCTTTCTGCTTGTGTGCCAGTCTTGACTCCTGGGTGTGCCATCTCTCTCTCTCTCTCCAATTGTGGGCCATAGAAAGCCTATTTATTTTTTTAGCTTGATTTGGGTTCCAAAATCTACCTGAAAAAATCACTACATCAATCATTGGGAGAACAATATTGGCCTCTGGGCTTGTGTGCCACTCCTGACTCCTGTGTGCGTCATCTCTCACTCAGTGCGCCATAGAAAGCCTATTTTTTGTTTTATTTTTTTTCTAAATTCTCCATGAAAAAATCATTTTATTTTATTTAGTTTCTAAATTCTTCCTGAAAAAATCATTTTATTCTATTATTTTTTTTTCCTAAAATCTCCCTGAAAAAAAAAAAAAAATCAAATCAGTGGGAGATTAATATTTACATTTGTGCTTCAGTGACAGTCCTGCATGTGTGGCATCTCTCTCATTTGTTGCCACCAACAACAGAGTGTGTAACATTGTGCCTGATTTTTGTTGTGGTCTCACCCACCTGTAAAGGGGTAGCTAAATCATACTGAAGTTATAGCTCACCGTGTAAGTTCTGTGACAGCAACAAATACTGTTAGTTTGGTTACGTTTTTAAAACAATGAGGAAGTCTGGTGGAAGAGGTCGTGGCCGGGGGCGTTCATTGTCAGCTGGTAATGAGGGTAGTGGTAGTGGTGGAGCATCAGGTGGTCGTGGGAAAAAAAATATTGCACCTAAGTCTGGAGCTGTGGAGCCAGGTTCGTCGTCTGGCTACACAAGGCCTCGAACGCTCCCTTTTCTGGGAGTAGGAAAACCGCTTTTAAAGCCGGAGCAGCAAGAGCAAGTTTTGGCTTATCTTGCTGACTCAGCCTCTAGCTCTTTTGCCTCCTCTCGTGAAACTGGTAAATGTAAAAGCAGCGCGTCATTAGTGGATGTTCACGGTCAGGGACAAGTCACTTCCTTGTCCTCTTCAGCAAAAACAACAACAGAGAAGAATGCAGCAGGCGACACAACGGGTTACTCCACGGAGCTCTTTACACATACCGTCCCTGGCTTAGAAAGTGAAGCAGTTAACAGTCCATGCCCATTACAAGTTGAATCTGACATGGAGTGCACTGATGCACAGCCACAGCCAGACTACTATGCTGGTCCTTTGACTCAGACCACAACATTGCCCTCGCAGGGTAATGATCAAGAATCAGACCCTGATGAGACTATGTTGCCCCATCACGAACGCTATACCACCGACCAACACGGTGACACAGACGAAGTTGCACACGAGCTACAAGAAGAGGTAATAGATGACCCAGTTCTTGACCCCGATTGGCAGTCATTGGGGGAACAGGGTGCAGGTGGCAGCAGTTCTGAAGCAGAGGAGGAGGGGCCGCAGCAGGCATCAACATCGCAACTGGTTCCATCTGCCGGGCCCGTATCTTGCCCAAAACGCGTGGCAAAGCCAAAACCTGTTGGAGGACAGCGTGGCCATCCGGTTAAAGCTCAGTCTGCAATGCCTGAAAAGGTATCCGATGCTAGAAAGAGTGCAGTCTGGCATTTTTTTAAACAACATCCAATTGATCAGCGCAAAGTCATCTGTCAAAAATGTTCAACTACCTTAAGCAGAGGGCAGAATCTGAAAAGTCTCAATACAAGTTGCATGCATAGACATTTAACCACCATGCATTTGCAAGCTTGGACTAACTACCAAACGTCCCTTAAGGTTGTAGCACCCTCGGCCAATGAAGCTAGTCATCAACGCAACATCCCTTCCGGCAGTGTAGGGCCACCATTTTCTGCACCACCTGCAGTATCTGTGCAGGTTTCTTTGCCAGGCCAAAGCAGTCAGGGTCAGGGAATCACCAGTTTTGTAGTAGGAAACACTGCATCAAGGGCACCGGCGGCAACAATACCATCTCCCACCGTCTCTCAGTCTGCCATGTCCACCGGCACCCCCGCTAGTTCCACGATCTCCAGCTCTCCAGTCCAGCTCACCCTACATGAGACTATGGTTAGAAAAAGGAAGTACTTAGCCTCGCATCCGCGTACACAGGGTTTGAACGCCCACATAGCTAGACTAATCTCGTTAGAGATGATGCCCTACCGGTTAGTTGAAAGCGAAGCTTTCAAGCCCTGATGGACTACGCTGTACCACGCTACGAGCTACCCAGTCGACACTTTTTTTCCGGAAAAGCCATCCCAGCCCTCCACCAGCATGTTAAAGAGCGCATCGTCCATGCACTCAGGCAATCTGTGAGCACAAAGGTGCACCTGACAACAGATGCATGGACCAGTAGGCATGGCCAGGGACGTTACGTGTCCATCACGGCACACTGGGTGAATGTTGTGGATGCAGGGTCCACAGGGGACAGCAAGTTTGGGACAGTTCTGCCTAGCCCACGGTCTAGGAAACAGTTGGCTGTAGCCGTTCGCACCCCCTCCTCCTCCTCCTCGTCCCCCTGCAGAAGCGAGAGCTCGTCCACAGACCGCAGTCGCACAACCACTCCATCCGCAGCTGCCACTGTTGCACACCAGGTCTCCCATTATGGGGCAGCTACTGGCAAACGTCAGCAGGCTGTATTGGCTATGAAGTGTTTGGGCGACAACAGACACACCGCGGAAGTTCTGTCCGAGTTCTTGCAGAAAGAAACGCAGTCGTGGCTGGGCACTGTAGATCTTGAGGCAGGCAAGGTAGTGAGTGATAACGGAAGGAATTTCATGGCTGCCATCTCCCTTTCCCAACTGAAACACATTCCTTGCCTGGCTCACACCTTAAACCTGGTGGTGCAGTGCTTCTTGAAAAGTTATCCGGGGTTATCCGACCTGCTCCTCAAAGTGCGTGGACTTTGCTCACATATCCGCCGTTCGCCCGTACACTCCAGCCGTATGCAGACCTATCAGCGTTCTTTGAACCTTCCCCAGCATCGCCTAATCATAGACGTTGCAACAAGGTGGAACTCAACACTGCACATGCTTCAGAGACTGTGCGAACAGAGGCGGGCTGTTATGTTTTTGTGGGAGGATACACATACACGGGCAGGCAGTAGGATGGCAGACATGGAGTTGTCAGGTGTGCAGTGGTCGAAGATTCAAGACATGTGTCAAGTCCTTCAGTGTTTTGAGGAATGCACACGGCTGGTTAGTGCAGACAACGCCATAATAAGCATGAGCATCCCCCTAATGCGTCTGCTGATGCAAAGTTTGACGCACATAAAGGATCAGGCGTCTGCAGCTGAGGAAGAGGAAAGCCTTGATGACAGTCAGCCATTGTCTGGCCAGGGCAGTGTACAGGACGAGGTAGTGGGCGAAGAGGAGGAGGAGGACGAGGAGGATGATGGGGATGATTATATTTTTAATGAGGAAGCTTTTCCGGGGCCACTGGAAATTGTTGGCGCTGCAAGGCCGGGTTCTGGTTTTTGGAGGGACACAAGTGACGTGGATTTGCCTGAAACTGCCCCTCAACCAAGCACAACCGCAGATTTGAGAACTGGAACTTTGGCCCACATGGCGGATTATGCCTTACGTATCCTCAAAAGGGACACACGCATTACTAAAATGATGAACGATGACGATTACTGGTTGGCCTGCCTCCTTGATCCTCGCTATAAAGGCAAATTGCAAAATATAATGCCACATGAGAACTTGGAACTAATATTAGCAACCAAACAATCAACTCTTGTTGACCGTTTGCTTCTGGCATTCCCTGCACACAGCGCCCGTGATCGTTCTCACACGAGCTGCAGGGGCCAGCAGACCAGAGGTGTTAGAGGGGCAGAAATCAGAAGTGGCGTTGGCCAGAGGGGTTTTCTGACTAGGTTGTGGAGTGATTTTGCTATGACCGCAGACAGGACAGGTACTGCAGCATCAATTCAAAGTGACAGGAGACAACATTTGTCCAGTATGGTTACAAACTATTTTTCATCCCTTTTCTGCACCTGATTGTCCAGCTCACGACATGTTTACACCTCACTTAATGGCCAAACTCCCCACACGGGGCCGTGGTATCGCCACTTGGCGCCAGCACCCGTGAGAGTGCTGTTTGTCTGAAGAGGTGGGTGTGCCCGCTTTTGGTCGACGGCACTGCCACTGGGTCCCTCATAGTACAATAAAGTGTCTCTGGCGGTGGTGGTGCGCACCCAACGTCAGACACACCGTTGTAATATGAGGGGCCCTGGGCCTGTACAGCCGGCCACAATACAGTTCCCCCCGCCCCAGCTCAAACAGTGCTCTACCACTTGCAAAATTATCTCTCACAGCTCCACCAATGTTTAGTCTATGCGCTGACATCCTTCAATGCCTGGCACTGACAATACCATTGTATTGACATTTTTGTTATATTAGGCCTTCGATGCCTGTCTGCGGTCACTCCTTCCACTAGGCCTCCACTGACCACACCACTGCTGCCCGTGTACCCCTGGAACCAATTTAAAATTGCCTACAGCCAGCCCAATTTTTTTTATTTTAGGCCTTCGATGCCTGTTTGCGGTCACTCCTTCCACTAGGCCTCCACTGACCACACCACTGCTGCCCGTGTACCCACGGAACCAATTTAAAATTGCCTACAGCCGTGTGTTATTATTTTAGGCCTTCGATGCCTGTCTGCGGTCACTCCTTCCACTAGGCCTCCACTGACCACACCACTGCTGCCCGTGTACCCCTGGAACCAATTTAAAATTGCCTACAGCCAGCCCAATTTTTTTATTTTAGGCCTTCGATGCCTGTTTGCGGTCACTCCTTCCACTAGGCCTCCACTGACCACACCACTGCTGCCCGTGTACCCACGGAACCAATTTTAAATTCCCAACAGCCCTATTTTTTTATGTTAGGCCTTTGATGCCTGTCTGCGGTCACTCCTTCCACTAGGCCTCCACTGACCACACCACTGCTGCCCGTGTACCCCAGGAACCAATTTAAAATTGCCTACAGCCAGCCCAATTTTTTTATTTTAGGCCTTCGATGCCTGTTTGCGGTCACTCCTTCCACTAGGCCTCCACTGACCACACCACTGCTGCCCGTGTACCCACGGAACCAATTTTAAATTGCCAACAGCCCTATTTTTTTATGTTAGGCCTTCGATGCCTGTCTGCGGTCACTCCTTCCACTAGGCCTCCACTGACCACACCACTGCTGCCCGTGTACCCCTGGAACCAATTTAAAATTGCCTACAGCCAGCCCAATTTTTTTTATTTTAGGCCTTCGATGCCTGTTTGCGGTCACTCCTTCCACTAGGCCTCCACTGACAACACCACTGCTGCCCATGTACCCCTGGAACCAATTTAAAATTGCCTACAGCCAGCCCAATTTTTTTATTTTAGGCCTTCGATGCGTGTTTGCAGTCACTCCTTCCACTAGGCCTCCACTGACCACACCACTGCTGCCCGTGTACCCACGGAACCAATTTTAAATTGCCAACAGCCCTATTTTTTTATGTTAGGCCTTCGATTCCTGTCTGCGGTCACTCCTTCCACTAGGCCTCCACTGACCACACCACTGCTGCCCATGTACCCCTGGAACCAATTTAAAATTGCCTACAGCCAGCCCAATTTTTTTTATTTTAGGCCTTCGATGCCTGTTTGCGGTCACTCCTTCCACTAGGCCTCCACTGACCACACCACTGCTGCCCGTGTACCCACGGAACCAATTTAAAATTGCCTACAGCCATGTGTTATTATTTTAGGCCTTCGATGCCTGTCTGCGGTCACTCCTTCCACTAGGCCTCCACTGACCACACCACTGCTGCCCGTGTACCCCTGGAACCAATTTAAAATTGCCTACAGCCCTATTTTTTTATGTTAGGCCTTCGATGCCTGTCTGCGATCACTCCTTCCACTAGGCCTCCACTGACCACACCACTGCTGCCTGTGTTCCCCTGGAACCAATTTAAAATTGCCTACAGCCATCTGTTATTATGTTAGGCCTTCGAAGCGTGTCTGCGGTCCATCCTTCCAATAGTTCTCCACTGACCAGACCAATGCTGGCCGTGTACCCCTGGAACCCAGCTGAAAGTGCATGTAGCCTCGTTTTTTTCTTTGTTTTATATTTAGAAAGCCCAGATGAACTACGCTGTGCAACGGTTCAAGCTACCCAGTCGACATTTCTTTTGCGAGAAGAGCCATCCCAGCCCTCCACCGGCATGAAAAAGTCTGCATTGTCATAGCACTCAGGCAATCAAACAGTAGAAAGGTGCACCTGACAAGAGACGCATGGACCAGTAGGCATGTCCACAAAAAGTTACGTGTCCATCAGGGCTGCCACTAGAAATTTCGGGGCCCCATACTGGCAAAATTTTCGGGGCCCCCTTGAGACTCCGCCCAGGCTCCACCCCAGCCCCGCCTGCAGGCTCCACCCCTCGACCTGTCCACAGTCCCACCGCTCTCTCTTGGAAAAACTCCACTTCTCACCAATCACACATTAACAGTTCCCATCACCAGATCACATACATAGCAGGCAGCTTTTGTTTTGGCCAAAAGATTTTTTAAGCCGCCACCATAACACGGTAGACACTTTTGGCCAGGCCCTACTCTACTGTAACCTATTAAATATTTGTTAAAATATGCAATACAATTTAGGTATATTTTTATTTATTTTTCAATTTTTAAAATGACCAATAATATCACATAGAAGGAACAAATACCACAACACCATGACCAGATGACATATTACCACCACAGTGATCGAATAATATCACATACAAGGAACAAATACCACAACACCATGTCCAGACCACATATTACCACCACATAGTGACTGAATACTACAATTCTGATCAGTAATTTAAAAAAAAGCACCATACTATCACCATAAGTGCCATTATACACAGGAGATCTGTACTTAGTATGCAGTGTCTGTGTACAGATAATATAGTGATCACTAGTGAAATTATACACAGGAGCTCTGTATACAGTGTATAGTGTCAGTGTATAGGTAACACACTGACTCACCAGTGACGTCTCTAGGTGAAGTCCTTCATCTTTCATCCAGCACAGACCGCCATCATTTCATCCAGCCAGGACTCGTCTCTGCAGGAAATAACACAGTTATCTCGAGCTCCGCTTGCAGAACACATTACTTAATTTTTCACATCTTCTACATTACACCACAAGAAGAAGGCGACATAGTATCACTCTATACAGTAACAGGACCGCCCCCATTTAAAACAGTATACTCAAAAAATAAAATAAATACACCACTGCAGTAATAATATCCCTAAATTAGCCCCTATGGTATTAATAATATCCCCCAGCCTGGCCCCGTGTGTCTCATTCCTGGCGTCAGCCAGATGTTCTCCCATCCTGCCCTCATGAGTATCCATTCTGCCCCATATGATCTCCCCATCCTGACCCATATGATCGCCCCATGTGATCTCTCCATCCTGCCCCATCTGTCTCCATCATATCCATCCTGCCCCATGATCCTGCACGACCTGTCTCCAATTCTGCCCCCAGTGTCTCCAATCATGCCCCATGTCTCCATTCTGCCCCCTATGTCTCCAACCATGCCCCCATGTCTGCAATCCTGACACTTGTCTCCAATCATGCCCCCTGTGTCTCCATTCTGCCCCATCTGTCTCCAATCCTGCCCCATCTGTCTCCAGTCATGCCCCCATGTCTTTCATCCTGCCCCGTGTCTCCAATCATGCCCCGTATCTCCATTCTGCCCCGTGTCTCGCATTCTGCCCCAATGTCCAGCATTCTGCCCCTGGGTCTCACAGTCTGCCCCTATGTCCAGCAGTCTGCCCCTGTCACTGTGTCCAGCATTCTGCCCCTGTCACTGTGTCCAGCATTTCTGCCCCACTGTGTCCAGCATTCTGCCCCACTGTCTCCAGCATTCTGCCCCACTGTCTCCAGCATTCTGCCCCACTGTCTCCAGCATTCTGCCCCACTGTCTCCAGCATTCTGCCCCACTGTGTGTCCAGCATTCTGCCCCACTGTGTGTCCAGCATTCTGCCCCACTGTGTCCAGCATTCTGCCCCACTGTGTCCAGCATTCTGCCCCACTGTGTCCAGTATTCTACCCCACTGTGTCCAGCATTCTGCCCCACTGTGTGTCCAGCATTCTGCCCCACTGTGTGTCCAGCATTCTGCCCCACTGTGTGTCCAGCATTCTGCCCCACTGTCTCCAGCATTCTGCCCCACTGTCTCCAGCATTCTGCCCCACTGTGTCCAGCATTCTGCCCCACTGTGTCTCGCATTCTGCCCCTGTGTCCAGCATTCTGCCCCTGTGTCCACCATTCTGCCCCTGTGTCCAGCATTCTGCCCCTGTGTCCAGCATTCTGCCCCTGTCACTGTGTCCAGCATTCTGCCCCACTGTGTCCAGCATTCTGCCCCACTGTCTCCAGCATTCTGCCCCACTGTCTCCAGCATTCTGCCTCACTGTGTGTCCAGCATTCTGCCCCTGTGTGTCCACCATTCTGCCCCACTGTGTCCAACATTTCTGCCCCACTGTGTC
Source organism: Ranitomeya imitator (assembly GCF_032444005.1). Classification (NCBI taxonomy): domain Eukaryota; kingdom Metazoa; phylum Chordata; class Amphibia; order Anura; family Dendrobatidae; genus Ranitomeya; species Ranitomeya imitator. Next base: position 629,522,701 of record NC_091284.1, read on the forward strand.
CAGCATTCTGCCCCACTGTGTCCACCATTCTGTCCCACTGTGTCCAGCATTTCTGCCCCTGTGTGTCCACCATTCTGTCCCACTGTGTCCAGCATTTCTGCCCCACTGTGTCCAGCATTCTGCCCCACTGTCTCCAGCATTCTGCCCCACTGTGTCCAGCATTCTGCCCACTGTGTCCAGCATTCTGCCCCACTGTGTCCAGCATTCTGCCCCACTGTGTCCAGCATTCTGCCCCACTGTGTCCAGCATTCTGCCCCACTGTGTCCAGCATTCTGCCCCACTGTGTCCAGCATTCTGCCCCTGTGTGTCCAGCATTCTGCCCCACTGTGTCCAGCATTCTGCCCCACTGTGTCCAGCATTCTGCCCCACTGTGTCCAGCATTCTGCCCCACTGTGTCCAGCATTCTGCCCCACTGTGTCCAGCATTTCTGCCCCACTGTGTCCAGCATTTCTGCCCCTGTGTGTCCACCATTCTGTCCCACTGTGTCCAGCATTTCTGCCCCTGTGTGTCCACCATTCTGCCCCTGTGTGTCCAGCATTCTGCTCCACTGTGTCCACCATTCTGCCCCTGTGTGTCCAGCATTCTGCCCCACTGTGTGTCCAGCATTCTGCCCCACTGTGTGTCCAGCATTCTGTCCCACTGTGTGTCCAGCATTCTGCCCCACTGTGTGCCCAGCATTCTGCCCCACTGTGTCCAGCATTTCTGCCCCTGTGTGTCCAGCATTCTGCCCCACTGTGTCCAGCATTTCTGCCCCACTGTGTCCAGCATTCTGCCCCACTGTGTCCAGCATTCTGCCCCACTGTGTCCAGCATTCTGCCCCACTGTGTGTCCAGCATTCTGCCCCACTGTGTGTCCACCATTCTGCCCCACTGTGTCCAGCATTTCTGCCCCACTGTGTCCAGCATTTCTGCCCCTGTGTGTCCACCATTCTGCCCCATTGTGTCCACCATTCTGCCCCACTGTGTCCAGCATTTCTGCCCCTGTGTGTCCACCATTCTGCCCCACTGTGTCCAGCATTTCTGCCCCACTGTGTCCAGCATTCTGCCCCACTGTGTCCACCATTCTGCCCCACTGTGTCCAGCATTTCTGCCCCTGTGTGTCCACCATTCTGCCCCACTGTGTCCAGCATTTCTGCCCCTGTGTGTCCAGCATTCTGCCCCACTGTGTCCAGCATTTCTGCCCCTGTGTGTCCACCATTCTGCCCCACTGTGTCCAGCATTTCTGCCCCACTGTGTCCAGCATTCTGCCCCACTGTGTCCACCATTCTGCCCCACTGTGTCCAGCATTTCTGCCCCTGTGTGTCCAGCATTCTGCCCCACTGTGTCCAGCATTTCTGCCCCACTGTGTCCAGCATTCTGCCCCACTGTGTCCACCATTCTGCCCCACTGTGTCCAGCATTTCTGCCCTGTGTGTCCACCATTCTGCCCCACTGTGTCCAGCATTTCTGCCCCTGTGTGTCCAGCATTCTGCCCCACTGTGTCCAGCATTTCTGCCCCTGTGTGTCCATCATTCTGCCCCACTGTGTCCAGCATTTCTGCCCCACTGTGTCCAGCATTTCTGCCCCACTGTGTCCAGCATTCTGCCCCCCGGGCCCCCCTGGATCGCAGCTCTCAAAGAAAAAAAAACCACGACTTCTTACCTGGCCATGCTCCTGCGCCGGGCGAAGATCGCCCCAGGCTCCACACAGACGCACTCGCCGGGCCCAGCGGCTGACAATGACGTGGCCCGCACGTCAATAGTGTGCCGCTGCCGCAGCGCCTGCAGGGGGGGCCCGGTGAGCAGATGAGACGGGGCCCGATGCGGGCCCCCTCTGCTCACCGGGCCCCATACAGCAGTCACGGCTGTCATGCCCTGATGGCGGCCCTGGTGTCCATTACTGCGCACTGGGTAAATGTGTTGGATGCATGGTCCACAGGGGACAGCCTACAAAGTCTGTCTGCAGTCCCTAATTCCAATTTTCCTCCGCTGACCACACCACTGCTGCCTGTGTACCCCTGGAACCAATTTTACAGTGTCTACAGCCTAATTTTGTTATGTTAGGCCTACTACGCCTGTCTGCGGTCCCTCCTTCCAATACTCGTCCACTGACCACACCACTGCTGCCCGTGGACCCCTGAACCTATTTTTAATTGCATAGAGCATCCTTTTTTTAATAGTAGGCGTACAAAGTCTGTCTGCGGTCCACTAATGAAATTGTCCTCCACTGCCCAGCTGCTTGTGTACCCCTGTAACTTTTTTAAGCTGCAGTGAGCCACATTTTTGGTTTGAGTCCTACTACCTGTGTCTGTCTGCGCCACTCAATTCAGCTGTGTTCCTTTGAAAAAAGCTGAGCGTCAATAGTCTTGTTTTCAGCCTCTAGGAATTTTAAAACTGCATTGGGGGTACAACTTTGGTAGGGCCTACTAACGGTGTCTGCCTCCCCAAGGTGTGCACCAGGTTTCCTCTCCATTGCTTCGATCTTCATGCTCTCGTTTAGTAATTGTTGGAAACTACGCTGCATTAGGCCTACAAATTGGGTATGGGGTGTAGAGAGATGGTGTGTTCCACTCCTAGGTGTTCTCCAGGTTGCCTTTCCTGAGCTTCGATCTTCATGCTCTCGTTTAGTAGTTGTTGGAAACTACGCTGCATTAGGCCTAAAAATTGGGTATGGGGTGTAGAGAGATGGTGTGTTCCACTCCAAGGTGTTCTCCAGGTTGCCTTTCCTGAGCTTCGAACTTCATGCTCTCGTTTAGTAGTTGTTGGAAACTACGCTGCATTAGGCCTACAAATTGGGTATGGGGTGTAGAGAGATGGTGTGTTACACTCCAAGGTGTTCCCCAGGTTTCCTGTCCATTGCTTCGAACTTCATGCTCTCGTTTAGTAGTTGTTGGAAACTACGCTGCATTAGGCCTACAAATTGGGTATGGGGTGTAGAGAGATGGTGTGTTCCACTCCAAGGTGTTCTCCAGGTTGCCTTTCCTGAGCTTCGATCTTCATGCTCTCGTTTAGTAGTTGTTGGAAACTACGCTGCATTAGGCCTACAAATTGGGTATGGGGTGTAGAGAGATGGTGTGTTCCACTCCAAGGTGTTCTCCAGGTTGCCTTTCCTGAGCTTCGATCTTCATGCTCTCGTTTAGTAGTTGTTGGAAACTACGCGGCATTAGGCCTACAAATTGGGTATGGGGTGTAGAGAGATGGTGTGTTCCACTCCAAGGTGTTCTCCAGGTTGCCTTTCCTGAGCTTCGATCTTCATGCTCTCGTTTAGTAGTTGTTGGAAACTACGCTGCATTAGGCCTACAAATTGGGTATGGGGTGTAGAGAGATGGTGTGTTCCACTCCAAGGTGTTCTCCAGGTTGCCTTTCCTGAGCTCCGATCTTCATGCTCTCGTTTAGTAGTTGTTGGAAACTACGCTGCATTAGGCCTACAAATTGGGTATGGGGTGTAGAGAGATGGTGTGTTACACTCCAAGGTGTTCCCCATGTTTCCTGTCCATTGCTTCGATCTTCATGCTCTCGTTTAGTAGTTGTTGGAAACTACGCTGCATTAGGCCTACAAATTGGGTATGGGGTGTAGAGAGATGGTGTGTTCAACTCCAAGGTGTTCTCCAGGTTGCCTTTCCTGAGCTTCGATCTTCATGCTCTCGTTTAGTAGTTGTTGGAAACTACGCTGCATTAGGCCTACAAATTGGGTATGGGGTGTAGAGAGATGGTGTGTTCCACTCCAAGGTGTTCTCCAGGTTGCCTTTCCTGAGCTTCGATCTTCATGCTCTCGTTTAGTAGTTGTTGGAAACTACGCTGCATGAGGCCTACAAATTGGGTATGGGGTGTAGAGAGATGGTGTGTTCCACTCCAAGGTGTTCTCCAGGTTGCCTTTCCTGAGCTTCGATCTTCATGCTCTCGTTTAGTAGTTGTTGGAAACTACGCTGCATTAGGCCTACAAATTGGGTATGGGGTGTAGAGAGATGGTGTGTTACACTCCAAGGTGTTCCCCAGGTTTCCTGTCCATTGCTTCGATCTTCATGCTCTCGTTTAGTAGTTGTTGGAAACTACGCTGCATTAGGCCTACAAATTGGGTATGGGGTGTAGAGAGATGGTGTGTTCCACTCCAAGGTGTTCTCCAGGTTGCCTTTCCTGAGCTTCGATCTTCATGCTCTCGTTTAGTAGTTGTTGGAAACCACGCTGCATTAGGCCTACAAATTTGGTATGGGGTGTAGAGAGATGGTATGTTACACTCCAAGGTGTTCCCCAGGTTTCCTCTCCATTGCTTCGATCTTCATGCTCTCGTTTAGTAGTTGTTGGAAACTACGCTGCATTAGGCCTACAAATTGGGTATGGGGTGTAGAGAGATGGTGTGTTACACTCCAAGGTGTTCCCCAGGTTTCCTCTCCATTGCTTCGATCTTCATGCTCTCGTTTAGTAGTTGTTGGAAACTACACTGCATTAGGCCTACAAATTGGGTATGGGGTGTAGAGAGATGGTGTGTTACACTCCAAGGTGTTCCCCAGGTTTCTTCTCCATTGCTTCGATCTTCATGCTCTCGTTTAGTAGTTGTTGGAAACTACACTGCATTAGGCCTACAAATTGGGTATGGGGTGTAGAGAGATGGTGTGTTACACTCCAAGGTGTTCCCCAGGTTTCCTCTCCATTGCTTCGATCTTCATGCTCTCGTTTAGTAGTTGTTGGAAACTACGCTGCATTAGGCCTACAAATTGGGTATGGGGTGTAGAGAGATGGTGTGTTCCACTCCAAGGTGTTCTCCAGGTTGCCTTTCCTGAGCTTCGATCTTCATGCTCTCGTTTAGTAGTTGTTGGAAACTACGCTGCATGAGGCCTACAAATTGGGTATGGGGTGTAGAGAGATGGTGTGTTCCACTCCAAGGTGTTCTCCAGGTTGCCTTTCCTGAGCTTCGATCTTCATGCTCTCGTTTAGTAGTTGTTGGAAACTACGCTGCATTAGGCCTACAAATTGGGTATGGGGTGTAGAGAGATGGTGTGTTACACTCCAAGGTGTTCCCCAGGTTTCCTGTCCATTGCTTCGATCTTCATGCTCTCATTTAGTAGTTGTTGGAAACTACGCTGCATTAGGCCTACAAATTGGGTATGGGGTGTAGAGAGATGGTGTGTTCCACTCCAAGGTGTTCTCCAGGTTGCCTTTCCTGAGCTTCGATCTTCATGCTCTCGTTTAGTAGTTGTTGGAAACCACGCTGCATTAGGCCTACAAATTTGGTATGGGGTGTAGAGAGATGGTATGTTACACTCCAAGGTGTTCCCCAGGTTTCCTCTCCATTGCTTCGATCTTCATGCTCTCGTTTAGTAGTTGTTGGAAACTACGCTGCATTAGGCCTACAAATTGGGTATGGGGTGTAGAGAGATGGTGTGTTACACTCCAAGGTGTTCCCCAGGTTTCCTCTCCATTGCTTCGATCTTCATGCTCTCGTTTAGTAGTTGTTGGAAACTACACTGCATTAGGCCTACAAATTGGGTATGGGGTGTAGAGAGATGGTGTGTTACACTCCAAGGTGTTCCCCAGGTTTCTTCTCCATTGCTTCGATCTTCATGCTCTCGTTTAGTAGTTGTTGGAAACTACACTGCATTAGGCCTACAAATTGGGTATGGGGTGTAGAGAGATGGTGTGTTACACTCCAAGGTGTTCCCCAGGTTTCCTCTTCATTGCTTCGATCTTCATGCTCTCGTTTAGTAGTTGTTGGAAACTACGCTGCATTAGGCCTACAACTTGGGTATGGGGTGTAGAGAGATGGTGTGTTACACTCCAAGGTGTTCCCCAGGTTTCCTCTCCATTGCTTCGATCTTCATGCTCTCGTTTAGTAGTTGTTGGAAACTACGCTGCATGAGGCCTACAAATTGGGTATGGGGTGTAGAGAGATGGTGTGTTCCAGTCCAAGTTGTTCTCCAGGTTGCCTTTCCTGAGCTTCGATCTTCATGCTCTCGTTTAGTAGTTGTTGGAAACTACGCTGCATTAGGCCTACAAATTGGGTATGGGGTGTAGAGAGATGGTGTGTTACACTCCAATGTGTTCCTGAGGTTTCCTCTCCATTGCTTCGATCTTCATGCTCTCGTTTAGTAGTTGTTGGAAACTACGCTGCATTAGGCCTACAAATTGGGTATGGGGTGTAGAGAGATGGTGTGTTCCACTCCGAGGTGTTCTCCAGGTTGCCCTTCCTGAGCTTCGATCTTCATGCTCTCGTTTAGTAGTTGTTGGAAACTACGCTGCATTAGGCCTACAAATTGGGTATGGGGTGTAGAGAGATGGTGTGTTCCACTCCAAGGTGTTCTCCAGGTTGCCTTTCCTGAGCTTCGATCTTCATGCTCTCGTTTAGTAGTTGTTGGAAACTACGCTGCATTAGGCCTACAAATTGGGTATGGGGTGTAGAGAGATGGTGTGTTCCACTCCAAGGTGTTCTCCAGGTTGCCTTTCCTGAGCTTCGATCTTCATGCTCTCGTTTAGTAGTTGTTGGAAACTACGCTGCATTAGGCCTACAAATTGGGTATGGGGTGTAGAGAGATGGTGTGTTACACTCCAAGGTGTTCCCCAGGTTTCCTGTCCATTGCTTCGATCTTCATGCTCTCGTTTAGTAGTTGTTGGAAACTACGCTGCATTAGGCCTACAAATTGGGTATGGGGTGTAGAGAGATGGTGTGTTCCACTCCAAGGTGTTCTCCAGGTTGCCTTTCCTGAGCTTCGATCTTCATGCTCTCGTTTAGTAGTTGTTGGAAACTACGCTGCATTAGGCCTACAAATTGGGTATGGGGTGTAGAGAGATGGTGTGTTCCACTCCAAGGTGTTCTCCAGGTTGCCTTTCCTGAGCTTCGATCTTCATGCTCTCGTTTAGTAGTTGTTGGAAACTACGCTGCATGAGGCCTACAAATTGGGTATGGGGTGTAGAGAGATGGTGTGTTCCACTCCAAGGTGTTCTCCAGGTTGCCTTTCCTGAGCTTCGATCTTCATGCTCTCGTTTAGTAGTTGTTGGAAACTACGCTGCATTAGGCCTACAAATTGGGTATGGGGTGTAGAGAGATGGCGTGTTACACTCCAAGGTGTTCCCCAGGTTTCCTGTCCATTGCTTCGATCTTCATGCTCTCGTTTAGTAGTTGTTGGAAACTACGCTGCATTAGGCCTACAAATTGGGCATGGGGTGTAGAGAGATGGTGTGTTCCACTCCAAGGTGTTCTCCAGGTTGCCTTTCCTGAGCTTCGATCTTCATGCTCTCGTTTAGTAGTTGTTGGAAACTACGCTGCATTAGGCCTACAAAATGGGTATGGGGTGTAGAGAGATGGTGTGTTACACTCCAAGGTGTTCCCCAGGTTTCCTCTCCATTGCTTCGATCTTCATGCTCTCGTTTAGTAGTTGTTGGAAACTACGCTGCATTAGGCCTACAAATTGGGTATGGGGTGTAGAGAGATGGTGTGTTAAACTCCAAGGTGTTCCCCAGGTTTCCTCTCCATTGCTTCGATCTTCATGCTCTCGTTTAGTAGTTGTTGGAAACTACGCTGCATTAGGCCTACAAATTGGGTATGGGGTGTAGAGAGATGGTGTGTTACACTCCAAGGTGTTCCCCAGGTTTCCTCTCCATTGCTTCGATCTTCATGCTCTTGTTTAGTAGTTGTTGGAAACTACACTGCATTAGGCCTACATATTGGGTATGGGGTGTAGAGAGATGGTGTGTTACACTCCAAGGTGTTCCTCAGGTTTCGTCCACATTGCTTCGATCTTCATGCTCTCTTTTAGTAGTTGTTGAAAACTACACTGCATTAGGCCTACAAATTGGGTATGGGGTGTAGAGAGATGGTGTGTTACACTCCAAGGTGTTCTCCAGGTTGCCTTTCCTGAACTTCTATCTTCAGGCTCTCATTAAATTGTAGTTAAATGGAACTACTGCATTTGGCGTACTAGTTGGTTTGGGGCCTACTAGCGGTGTCTGCCACTCCTTGCTGTTCTCCTGGTTTCCTGTCCTGAAATTCCATTTTCAGGCTCTCGTTAAGTAGTTGTTAATGTTAGACTGCATTTGGCCTACTAGTTGGGTTGGGGCCTACTATCGGTGTCTGCCACTCCTTGCTGTTCTCCTCCACTGAACAAAGCTGTGCCGCCTGTTTACTACGGTTGCCAATTTTGAACTGCATTTCGACTACTTACTGATTTGGGCCTACTCTCTGTGTCAGCCTCTCATTCCAGTTGTCCTCCACTGCAATGCCCCCTGGTTAGTCCTGTGTTACCAATTTTGATCTGCATTTAGCCCACTTTATTCTTTGGGCCTATATCTGTGTTTCCTCCTCATCCTGCCCATTGCCCAGCCAGTGATAGATGAGTCTGCTGGTACATTGACCCATAACGCAAAATTCCCCGTGCACGCTACACAGCAAGATTGTGACCCTGCTGAAAGTCAGGTTCCTCTTCCCGCATACCATACCACCTTACACGGGGACAAAGAGGAAGGTGCAGATGAAAGTGCAGGTTCCTTCATCAGGTGGGGGGAGGAATACTAGTTGGCGACGTCACTGGCACAGGGCCTCTCATAGTACGCAAAAGTGTTGCTGCCGGTGGGAGGCGCCCCCACCGTGCAAACACACCGCTGTACTTTGAGGGGCCCTGTGCCAGTGCCAATGCCAACGAGTGGGCCCCCCCTGCTTGCTCAGGATCACAGCACTTGCAAAGTTGAAATACTTACCTCTCCCTGCTCCACTGCCGTGACGTGGTCCAGATTTACTGGGCCCACTAATTACTTGAACCAGCCCTACCCCCCACAACTTTAGCCAAATGACCCCCAATTTCAAATGCCTTCCAATTATTATAAGGTAAATTACGATTGACAAGCTTCTGTAACAAGAATGGATGTTTTTGCCATTAAAATAGGCAGTGTAGGTGTTTTCCTGGCCTCCACTCACTGCCGACTATGCTCCCTCATTGACTTGCATTGGGTTTCGTGTTTCGGGCGATACCCGACTTTTCGCCATAATCGGCCGATTCCACTCGACTCGACTTCTAAGATAGTTGGGTTTCGCGAAACACGACTCGACTCTAAAAAGGTCAAGGTCGCTCAACCCTACTCAACATTAATGACCAGCAATGCTGCTCTGTCATGGTCTGAATGCATTCTGTATATTTCAATATGGATTCAAAATAACCATTTTTATGTTCACACTAAATAGAGTTCTGGAAAAAATTAAGAGACCACCACATCAAAACCCTGTCATAGACAGCCAAATCTCCAGACGTGAACCCCATTGAAAACCTCTGGAATGTAATCAAGAGAATGATGGATAGTCACCAGCCATCAAACAAAGAACTGCTTACATTTTTGTGCCTGGAGCAGTGTAAAAGACTGGTGGAAAGCATGCCAAGACGCATGAAAGCTGTGATTAAAAATCATGGTTATTCCACAAAATATTGATTTCTGAACTCTTCCTGAGCAAAAACATTAGTATTGTTGTTTCTAAATTATTATGAACTTGTTTTTTTTGCATTATTTGAGGTCTGAAAACACTGTTTTTTTTTTTTATTTTGACCGTATCTCCTTTTCAGAAAAAAACTACAAAATTTATTGCATGGAAATTCGGAGACATGTTGTCAGAAGTTTGTTGAATAAATTGTAGAATGCAAGCTCACAAGGGGAGGGTCCTCACCCCTCTGTATCAGTCTGTAATTGTTAATTTGCTTACTGTCAGTGATATCCGTAATTTGTATGTAACCCTTTCTCATGTACAGCACCGTGGAATCAATGGTGCTATATAAATAATAATAATAATAATAATTTACATTTTACTTAAAAATATACCAATAAACAGAAAAATTAGACAAACTGAACATTTTGCAGTGGTCTCTAAATTTTTGCCAGAGCTGTATTGCTCCATACAGTAAAATTAACCTTATATTACCTCATACACTATAATTGGCCCCATATAATGCTAAATATAGTGTAATGACCACTATATATTGTTCCATACAGTAATAAAGGTCTCATGTAGGGTTGAGCGAAACGGATCGCTCATTTTCAAAAGTCGCCGACTTTTGGCAAAGTCGGGTTTCATGAAACCCGACCCGAGCCCTGTGTGGGGTCGGCGATGCGGTACGCGACTTTCGCGCCAAAGTCGCGTTTCAATGACGCGAAAAGCGCCATTTCTCAGCCAATGAAGGTGGACGCAGAGTGTGGGCAGCGTGATGACATAGGTCCTGGTCCCCACCATCTTAGAGAAGGGCATTGCAGTGATTGGCACCACCTTTTGTTTGCAGAGACAGTGGAAGCTACATTTTTTTTCCTCAGCGCTGTAGCTCATTGGGCTGCCCTAGAAGGCTCCCTGATAGCTGCATTGCTGTGTGTACGCCGCTGTGCAAACCAACTGCTTTTTTCAAAGCACAAATCCTGTTGTTCCTTCCTTTCTGCACAGCTATCTTGTTTGTTTGTCCACACTTTTTATTTAATTTGTGCATCAGTCCACTCCTTATTGCTGCCTGCCATACCTGGCTGAGATTACTGCAGGGAGATAGTAATTGTAGAACAGTCCCTATTTTTTTTTTTTTTTTTTTTAATTCTCCCTAAAAAAATAAGTTGTGGGAGATTAAGATTGGCATTTCTGCTAGAGTGCCATCCCTGTGTGTGCCATCTCTCTCACATAGTGGGCCATAGAAAGCCTTTTTATTTTTCAGTTTTTTTTTGTGGGGTTTATAAATTCTCCCTGAAAAAAAAAAAACAGTGGGAGATTAATATTGGCCTTTGGGCTTGTGTGCCAGTCCTGAGTGTGCCATCTCTCTCTCAAATAGTGGGCCATAGAAAGCCTATTTATTTTTTTTTGTTTTTGGTTTCTAAATTCTCCCTGAAAAAATAAAAAAAAATCAGTGTGAGATTAATATTGGCCTTTCTGCTTGTGTGGCACTCCTGACTCCTGGGTGTGCCATCTCTCTCTCTCAAATAGTGGGCCATAGAAAGCCTATTTTTTTTTATTTGGTTTCTAAAGTCTCCCTGAAAAAATAAAAAAAAATCAGTGGGAGATTAATATTGGCCTTTCTGCTTGTGTGCCACTCCTGACTCCTGGGTGTGCCATCTCTCTCTCTCTCAAATAGTGGGCCATAGAAAGCCTATTTTTTTTTATTTGGTTTCTAAAGTCTCCCTGAAAAAATAAAAAAAAATCAGTGGGTGATTAATATTGGCCTTTCTGCTTGTGTGCCATTCCTGACTCCTGGGTGTGCCATCTCTCTCTCTCAAATAGTGGGCCATAGAAAGCCTATTACATTTTTTTTTTATTTAGTTTCTAAATTCTCCCTGAAAAAAATCATTTTTTTTTATTTGGTTTCTACATTCTCCCTGAAAAAATCATTTTTTTTTATTTGGTTTCTAAAGTCTCCCTGAAAAAATAAAAAAAAATCAGTGGGAGATTAATATTGGCCTTTCTGCTTGTGTGCCATTCCTGACTCCTGGGTGTGCCATCTCTGTCTCTCAAATAGTGGGCCATAGAAAGCCTATTTTTTTTTTATTTGGTTTCTAAAGTCTCCCTGAAAAAATAAAAAAAAAACAGTGGGAGATTAATATTGGCCTTTCTGCTTGTGTGCCATTCGTGACTCCTGGGTGTACCATCTCTCTCTCTCAAATAGTGGGCCATAGAAAGCCTATTTTTTTTTTATTTGGTTTCTAAATTCTCCCTGAAAAAATAAAAAAAAACAGTGGGAGATTAATATTGGCCTTTCTGCTTGTGTGCCACTCCTGACTCCTGGGTGTGCCATCTCTGTCTCTCAAATAGTGGGCCATAGAAAGCCTATTTTTTTTAATTTGGTTTCTAAAGTCTCCCTGAAAAAATAAAAAAAAATCAATGGGAGATTAATATTGGCCTTTCTGCTTGTGTGCCATTCCTGACTCCTGGGTGTGCCATCTCTCTCTCTCAAATAGTGGGCCATAGAAAGCCTATTACATTTTTTTTTTATTTAGTTTCTAAATTCTCCCTGAAAAAAATCATTTTTTTTTATTTGGTTTCTACATTCTCCCTGAAAAAATCATTTTTTTTTATTTGGTTTCTAAAGTCTCCCTGAAAAAATAAAAAAAAATCAGTGGGAGATTAATATTGGCCTTTCTGCTTGTGTGCCATTCCTGACTCCTGGGTGTGCCATCTCTGTCTCTCAAATAGTGGGCCATAGAAAGCCTATTTTTTTTTTATTTGGTTTCTAAAGTCTCCCTGAAAAAATAAAAAAAAAACAGTGGGAGATTAATATTGGCCTTTCTGCTTGTGTGCCATTCGTGACTCCTGGGTGTACCATCTCTCTCTCTCAAATAGTGGGCCATAGAAAGCCTATTTTTTTTTTATTTGGTTTCTAAATTCTCCCTGAAAAAATAAAAAAAAACAGTGGGAGATTAATATTGGCCTTTCTGCTTGTGTGCCACTCCTGACTCCTGGGTGTGCCATCTCTGTCTCTCAAATAGTGGGCCATAGAAAGCCTATTTTTTTTAATTTGGTTTCTAAAGTCTCCCTGAAAAAATAAAAAAAAATCAATGGGAGATTAATATTGGCCTTTCTGCTTGTGTGCCATTCCTGACTCCTGGGTGTGCCATCTCTCTCTTTCTCAAATAGTGGGCCATAGAAAGCCTATGAATTTTTTTTTTTATTTGGTTTCTAAATTCTCCCTGAAAAAATAAAAAAAAATCAGTGGGAGATTAATATTGGCCTTTCTGCTTGTGTGCCACTCTTGACTCCTGGGTGTGCCATCTCTGTCTCTCAAATAGTGGGCCATAGAAAGCCTTTTTTTTTTTTTTATTTGGTTTCTAAAGTCTCCCTGAAAAAAAAAAACAGTGGAAGATTAATATTGGCCTTTCTGCTTGTGTGCCATTCCTGACTTCTGGGTGTGCCATCTCTGTCTCTCAAATAGTGGGCCATAGAAAGGCTATTTTTTTTATTTTTTATTAGGTTTCTAAATTCTCCTTGAAAAAATAAAAAAAAATAAGTGGGAGATCAATATTGACATTTGTGCTTGAGTGACAGTCCTGCGTGTGTGGCATCTCTCTCATTTGGTGCCACCGAAAAAAGAGTGTGTAACATTGTGCCTGATTTTCCTTGCGGTCTCACCCACCTGTAAAGGGATATCTAAATCATACTGAAGTTATAGCTCACCGTGTAAGTTGTTTGACAGCAACAAATACCGTTACTTTGGTTAAGTTTTTAAAACAATGAGGAAGTCTGGTGGAAGAGGTCGTGGCCGTGGGCGTTCATTGTCAGCTGGTAATGATGGTAGTGGTAGTGGAGCATCAGGTGGTCGTGGGAAAACAAATATTGCACCTAAGTCTGGAGCTGTGGAGGCAGGTTCGTCGTCTGGCTACAGAAGGCCTCGAACGCTCCCTTTTCTGGGAGTAGGAAAACCGCTTTTAAAGCCGGAGCAGCAAGAGCAAGTTTTGGCTTACCTTGCTGACTCAGCCTCTAGCTCTTTTGCCTCCTCTTTTGAAACTGGCAAATGTAAAAGCAGCGCGTTGTTAGTGGATGTTCACGGTCAGGGACAAGTCGCTTCCTTGTCCTCTTCAGCAAAAACAACAACAGAGAAGGATGCAGCAGGCGACACAACGGGTTACTCCATGGAGCTATTTACACATACCGTCCCTGGCTTAGAAAGTGAAGCAGTTAACAGGCCATGCCCATTACAAGTTGAATCTGACATGGAGTGCACTGATGCACAGCCACAGCCAGACTACTATGCTGGTCCTTTGACTCAGACCACAACATTGCCCTCGCAGGGTACTGATCCAGAATCAGACCATGATGAGACTATGTTGCCCCGTCACGAACGCTCTACCACCGACTTACATGGTGACACAGACGAAGTTGCGCACGAGCTAGAAGAGGAGGTTATAGATGACCCAGTTTTTGACCCCGATTGGCAGCCATTGGGGGAACAGGGTGCAGGCGGCAGTAGTTCTGAAGCGGAGGAGGAGGGGCCGCAGCAGGCATCAACATCGCAACAGGTTCCATCTGCCGGGCCCGTATCTGGCCCAAAACGCGTGGCAAAGCCAAAACCTGTTGGAGGACAGCGTGGTCATCTGGTTAAAGCTCAGTCTGCAATGCCTGAAAAGGGATCCGAGGCTCGAAAGAGTGCAGTCTGGCATTTTTTTAAACAACATCCAATGGATCAGCGCAAAGTCATCTGTCAAAAATGTTCAACTACCTTAAGCAGAGGTCAGAATCTGAAAAGTCTCAATACAAGTTGCATGCATATAGACATTTAACCACCATGCATTTGCAAGCCTGGACTACAAACCAAACGTCCCTTAAGGTTGTAGCACCCTCGGCCAATGAAGCTAGTCAGCAACGCTACATCCCTGCCGTCACTCTAAGGCCACCATTTTCCGCACCACCTGCAGTATCTGTGCAGGTTTCTTTGCCAGGCCAAAGCAGTCTGGGTCAGGGAATCACCAGTTTCGTAGTAGGAAACACAGCATCTAGGGCACCGGTGGAAACAATACCGTCTCCAACCGTCTCTCAGTCTGCCATGTCCACCGGCATCCCCGCTAGTTCCACGATCTCCAGCTCTCCAGTCCAGCTCACCCTACCTGAGACTATGGTTAGAAAAAGGAAGTACTTAGCCTCGCATCCGCGTACACAGGGTTTGAACGCCCACATAGCTAGACTAATCTCGTTAGAGATGATGCCCTACCGGTTAGTTGAAAGCGAAGCTTTCAAAGCCCTGATGGACTACGCTGTACCATGCTACGAGCTACCCAGTCGACACTTCTTTTCCAGAAAAGCCATCCCAGCCCTCCACCAGCATGTTAAAGAGCACATCGACCATGCACTCAGGCAATCTGTGAGCACAAAGGTGCACCTGACAACAGATGCATGGACCAGTAGGCATGGCCAGGGACGTTACGTGTTCATCACGGCACACTGGGTGAATGTGGTGGATGCAGGGTCCACAGGGGACAGCAATTTTGGGACAGTTCTGCCTAGCCCACGGTCTAGGAAACAGTTGACTGTAGCCGTTCGCACCCCCTCCTCCTCCTCATCGTCCTCCTGCAGAAGCGAGAGCTCGTCCACAGACCGCAGTCGCACAACCACTCCATCCACAGCTGCCACTGTTGCACACCAGGTGTCCCATTATGGGGCAGCTACTGGCAAGCGTCAGCAGGCTGTATTGGCTATGAAGTGTTTGGGCGACAACAGACACACCGCGGAAGTTCTGTCCGAGTTCTTGCAGAAAGAAACGCAGTCGTGGCTGGGCACTGTAAATCTTGAGGCAGGCAAGGTAGTGAGTGATAACGGAAGGAATTTCATGACTGCCATCTCCCTTTCCCAACTGAAACACATTCCTTGCCTGGCTCACACCTTAAACCTGGTGGTGCAGTGCTTCCTGAAAAGTTATCCGGGGTTATCCGACCTGCTCCTGAAAGTGCGTGGACTTAGCTCACATATCCGCCATTCGCCCATACACTCCAGCCGTATGCAGACCTATCAGCGGTCTTTGAACCTTCCCCAGCATCGCCTAATCATAGACGTTGCAACAAGGTGGAACTCAACACTGCACATGCTTCAGAGACTGTGCGAACAGAGGTGGGCTGTTATGTTTTTGTGGGAGGATACACATACACGGGCAGGCAGTAGGATGGCAGACATGGAGTTGTCAGGTGTGCAGTGGTCGAAGATACAAGACATGTGTCAAGTCCTTCAGTGTTTTGAGAAATGCACACGGCTGGTTAGTGCAGACAATGCCATAATAAGCATGAGCATCCCCCTAATGTGTCTGCTGATGCAAAGTTTGACGCACATAAAGGATCAGGCGTCTGCAGCAGAGGAAGAGGAAAGCCTTGATGACAGTCAGCCATTGTCTGGTCAGGGCAGTGTACAGGACGAGGTAGCGGGCGAAGAGGAGGAGGAGGACGAGGAGGATGATGGGGATGATTATATTTTTAATGAGGAAGCTTTTCCGGGGCCACTGGAAATTGGTGGCGTGGCAAGGCCGGGTTCTGGTTTTTTGAGGGACACAAGTGACGTAGATTTGCCTGAAACTGCCCCTCAACCAAGCACAACCGCAGATTTGACAACTGGAACTTTGGCCCACATGGCGGATTATGCCTTACGTATCCTCAAAAGGGACACACGCATTACTAAAATGATGAACGATGACGATTACTGGTTGGCCTGCCTCCTTGATCCTCGCTATAAAGGCAAATTGCAAAATATTATGCCACATGAGAACTTGGAACTAATATTAGCAACCAAACAATCCATTCCCAGCACACAGCGCCCGTGATCGTTCTCACACGAGCTGCAGGGGCCAGCAGACCAGAGGTGTTAGAGGGGCAGAAATCAGAAGTGGCGTTGGACAGAGGGGTTTTCTGACCAGGTTGTGGAGTGATTTTGCTATGACCGCAGACAGGACAGGCACTGCAGCATCAATTCAAAGTGACAGGAGACAACATTTGTCCAGTATGGTTATAAACTATTTTTCATCCCTTATCGACGTTCTCCCTCAACCGTCATTCCCATTTGATTACTGGGCATCCAAATTAGACACCTGGCCAGAATTGGCAGAATATGCATTGCAGGAGCTTGCTTGCCCGGCAGCTAGTGTCCTATCAGAAAGAGTATTTAGTGCTGCAGGTTCAATATTAACCAAAATAAGGACTCGTCTGGCTACCCAAAATGTTGATGATCTAACCTTCATTAAAATGAACCACAACTGGATTTCGAAATCTTTTGCCCCACCTTGCCCGGCCGACACCTAGCTTTCCTATGAAAAGGTCTTGCCTGTGGACTACTCTGAATGACTTTTCCAAACTCGTAATTTGCAGCACCTGATTGTCCAGCATACGACATGTTTACACCTCCCTAAATGGCCAAACTCCCCACACGGGGCCGTGGTATCGCCACTTGGCGCAAGCACCCGTGAGAGTGCTGTTTGTCTGAAGAGGTGAGTGTGCCTGCTTTTGGTCGACGGCACTGCCACTGGGTCCCTCATAGTACAATAAAGTGTCTCCGGCGGTGGTGGTGCGCACCCAACATCAGACACACTGTTGTAACATGAGGGGCCCTGGGCCTGTACCTCCGGCCACAAGAGAGTTCCCCCACCCCCAGCTCAAACATTCCTGTATCACTTGCACAATTATCTCTCACAGTTCCACCAATGTTTAGTCTATGTTCTGACATCCTTAAATTCCAGCCACTGACAATACCATTACATTGACATGTATGATGGTACTTAACATAGTCCGGGGCAGTGTCCTATATTTACCCAAGTAAATGGGGTACCACAGGGGTCAGTATTGGGCCCTCTTCTTTTTAACATATTTATTAATGACCTTGTAGGGGGCATTCAGAGTAGAATTTCAATATTTGCAGATGACACTAAACTCTGCAGGGTAATCAATACAGAGGAGGACAATTTTATATTACAGGATGATTTATGTAAACTAGAAGCTTGGGCTGATAAATGGCAAATGAGCTTTAATGGGGATAAATGTAAGGTCATGCACTTGGGTAGAAGTAATAAGATGTATAATTATGTGCTTAATTCTAAAACTCTGGGCAAAACCGTCAATGAAAAAGACCTGGGTGTATGGGTGGATGACAAACTTAAATTCAGTGGCCAGTGTCAGGCAGCTGCTACAAAGGCAAATAAAATAATGGGATGCATTAAAAGAGGCATAGATGCTCATGAGGAGAACATAATTTTACCTCTATACAAGTCACTAGTTCGACCACACTTAGAATACTGTGCACAGTTCTGGTCTCCGGTGTTTAAGAAAGACATAGCTGAACTGGAGCGGGTGCAGAGAAGAGCGACCAAGGTTATTAGAGGACTGGGGGGTCTGCAATACCAAGATAGGTTATTACACTTGTGGCTATTTAGTTTGGAAAAACGAAGACTAAGGGGTGATCTTATTTTAATGTATAAATATATGAGGGGACAGTACAAAGACCTTTCTGATGATCTTTTTAATCATAGACCTGAAACAGGGACAAGGGGGCATCCTCTGCGGTTGGAGGAAAAAAGGTTTAAGCATAATAACAGACGCGGATTCTTTACTGTAAGAGCAGTGAGACTATGGAACTCTCTGCCGTATGATGTTGTAATGAGTGATTCATTACTTAAATTTAAGAGGGGACTGGATACCTTTCTGGAAAAGTATAATGTTACAGGGTATATACACTAGATTCCTTGATAGGGCGTTGATCCAGGGAACTAGTCTGATTGCCGTATGTGGAGTCGGGAAGGAATTTTTTTCCCCAATGTGGAGCTTACTCTTTGCACATGGGGTTTTTTTGCCTTCCTCTGGATCAACATGTTAGGTTAGGCTATGGGTTGAACTAGATGGACATATAGTCTTCCTTCAACCTTAATAACTATGTAACTATGTAACTATGTAAATACTTTGCGCCAAATTACTAGGTCTGAAACTACGCAGAGGAGCCCACCCCAGTACCTAATGATTGCACCCTTTGGTGGTTTCGTTTTGTTGTAATGCGAGACATTAACATGTATTTATTGTTTGGGACTACTAACTGGCAGACACTCATTACAATCGGCCTCCGCTGACAACACCAATGCTGCCTGTGTACCCCTGCAAGAAAATTCCAAGTGCCTACAGCCCAAATTTATTATGTTAGGCCTTCGAAGCCTGTCTGCGGTCCCTTCTTTCCACTAGTCCTCCACTGACCAGACCACTGCTGCCCGTGTACCCCTGGAACCAATTTTAAAGTGCCTACAGCCCAATTTTATTATGTTAGGCCTTCGAAGCCTGTCTGCGGTCCCTTCTTTCCACTAGTCCTCCACTGACTAGACCACTGCTGCCCGTGTACCCCTGGAACCAATTTTAAAGTGCCTACAGCCCAATTTTATTATGTTAGGCCTTCGAAGCCTGTCTGCGGTCCCTTCTTTCCACTAGTCCTCCACTGACCAGACCACTGCTGCCCGTGTACCCCTGGAACCAATTTTAAAGTGCCTACAGCCCAATTTTATTATGTTAGGCCTTCGAAGCCTGTCTGCGGTCCCTTCTTTCCACTAGTCCTCCACTGACCAGACCACTGCTGCCCGTGTACCCCTGGAACCAATTTTAAAGTGCCTACAGCCCAAATTTATTATGTAAGGCCTTCGAAGCCTGTCTGCGGTCCCTTCTTTCCACTAGTCCTCCACTGACCAGACCACTGCTGCCCGTGTACCCCTGGAACCAATTTTAAAGTGCCTACAGCCCAAATTTGTTATGTAAGGCCTTCGAAGCCTGTCTGCAGTCCCTTCTTTCCACTAGTCCTCCACTGACCAGACCACTGCTGCCCGTGTACCCCTGGAACCAATTTTAAAGTGCCTACAGCCCAATTTTATTATGTTAGGCCTTCGAAGCCTGTCTGCGGTCCCTCCTTCCACTAGTCCTCCACTGACCAGACCACTGCTGCCCGTGTACCCCTGGAGCCAATTTTAAAGTGCCTACAGCCCAATTTTATTATGTTAGGCCTTCGAAGCCTGTCTGCGGTCCCTTCTTTCCACTTGTCCTCCACTGACCAGACCACTGCTGCCCGTGTACCCCTGGAACCAATTTTAAAGTGCCTACAGCCCAAATTTATTATGTTAGGCCTTCAAAGCCTGTCTGCGGTCCCTTCTTTCCACTAGTCCCCCACTGACCAGACCACTGCTGCCCGTGTACCCCTGGAACCAATTTTAAAGTGCCTACAGCCCAATTTTATTATGTTAGGCCTTCGAAGCCTGTCTGCGGTCCCTTCTTTCCACTAGTCCTCCACTGACCAGACCACTGCTGCCCGTGTACCCCTGGAACCAATTTTAAAGTGCCTACAGCCCTAATTTATTATGTAAGGCCTTCGAAGCCTGTCTGCGGTCCCTTCTTTCCACTAGTCCTCCACTGACCAGACCACTGCTGCCCGTGTACCCCTGGAACCAATTTTAAAGTGCCTACAGCCCAATTTTATTATGTTAGGCCTTCGAAGCCTGTCTGCGGTCCCTTCTTTCCACTAGTCCTCCAGTGACCTGTACACTGCCGCCCGTGTACCCCTGGAACCTATTTTAAAGTGCATACAACCTACTTTTTTCCTTTATTTTATAATTATAAAGCCCAGATGGACTACGCTGTACCACAGTAAGAGCTACCCAGTCGTCACTTCTTTTGCAAGAAAAGCCATCCCAGCCCTCCACCATCATGTAAAAATCCGCATTGTCCATGCTCTCAGGCAATATAATAGTAGAAAGGTGCACCTGACAACAGATGCATGGACCAGTAGGCATGTCCACGAAAGGTTACATGTCCATTACGGCGCACTGGGTTAATGTTGTGGATGCATGGTACACAGGGGACAGCCTACTAAGTCTGTCTGCAGTCCCAAAAATAAATTGTCCTCCGCTTACCACACCAATGCTGCCTGTGTACCCCTGGAACATTTTATAAACTCCATTGACCCAAATTTTTGGTTTAAAGCCTACTACCAGTGTCTGCCGCTCCAAGGTGTTCCCCGGGTTGCCTTTTCTGAGCTGTTATCTTCAGGCTCTCGTTTAGTAGTTTTTTTAATCTAATGGCAGTGGGGCTAGTATTTGGGTTGGGCCCTACTACCAGTGTCTGCCGCTCCAAGGTGTTCTCCGGGTTGCCTTTTCTGAGCTTTGATCTTCAGGCTCTCGTTTAGTAGTCTTTTTAATCTAACTGCAGTGGGGCTAGTACTTGGGTTGGGGCCTACTACCAGTGTCTGCCGCTCCAAGGTGTTCTCCGGGTTGCCTTTTCTGAGCTTTGATTTCAGGCTCTCGTTTAGTAGTCTTTTTAATCTAACTGCAGTGGGGCTAGTACTTGGGTTGGGGCCTACTACCAGTGTCTGCCGCTCCAAGGTGTTCTCCGGGTTGCCTTTTCTGAGCTTTGATTTCAGGCTCTCGTTTAGTAGTCTTTTTAATCTAACTGCAGTAGGGCTAGTACTTGGGTTGGGGCCTACCACCAGTGTCTGCCGCTCCAAGGTGTTCTCCGGGTTGCCTTTTCTGAGCTTTGATCTTCAGGCTCTCGTTTAGTAATCTTTTTAATCTAACTGCAGTGGGGCTAGTACTTGGGTTGGGGCCTACTACCAGTGTCTGCCGCTCCAAGGTGTTCTCCGGGTTGCCTTTTCTGAGCTTTGATCTTCAGGCTCTCGTTTAGTAGTCTTTTTATTCTAACTGCAGTGGGGCTAGTACTTGGGTTGGGGCCTACTACCAGTGTCTGCCGCTCCAAGGTGTTCTCCGGGTTGCCTTTTCTGAGCTTTGATCTTCAGGCTCTCGTTTAGTAATCTTTTTAATCTAACTGCAGTGGGGCTAGTACTTGGGTTGGGGCCTACTACCAGTGTCTGCCGCTCCAAGGTGTTCTCCGGGTTGCCTTTTCTGAGCTTTGATCTTCAGGCTCTCGTTTAGTAGTCTTTTTAATCTAACTGCAGTGGGGCTAGTACTTGGGTTGGGGCCTACTACCAGTGTCTGCCGCTCCAAGGTGTTCTCCGGGTTGCCTTTTCTGAGCTTTGATCTTCAGGCTCTCGTTTAGTAGTCTTTTTAATCTAACTGCAGTGTGGCTAGTACTTGGGTTGGGGCATACCACCAGTGTCTGCCGCTCCAAGGTGTTCTCCGGGTTGCCTTTTCTGAGCTTTGATCTTCAGGCTTTCGTTTAGTAGTCTTTTTAATCTAACTGCAGTGGGGCTAGTACTTGGGTTGGGGCCTACTACCAGTGTCTGCCGCTCCAAGGTGTTCTCCGGGTTGCCTTTTCTGAGCTTTGATCTTCAGGCTCTCGTTTAGTAGTCTTTTTAATCTAACTGCAGTGGGGCTAGTACTTGGGTTGGGGCCTACTACCAGTGTCTGCCGCTCCAAGGTGTTCTCGGGTTGCCTTTTCTGAGCTTTGATCTTCAGGCTCTCGTTTAGTAGTCTTTTTAATCTAACTGCAGTGTGGCTAGTACCTGGGTTGGGGCATACCACCAGTGTCTGCCGCTCCAAGGTGTTCTCCGGGTTGCCTTTTCTGAGCTTTGATCTTCAGGCTCTCGTTTAGTAGTCATTTTAATCTAACTGCAGTGGGGCTAGTACTTGGGTTGGGGCCTACTACCAGTGTCTGCCACTCCAAGGTGTTCTCCGGGTTGCCTTTTCTGAGCTTTGATCTTCAGGCTCTCGTTTAGTAGTCTTTTTAATCTAACTGCAGTGGGGCTAGTACTTGGGTTGGGACCTACTACCAGTGTCTGCCGCTCCAAGGTGTTCTCCGGGTTGCCTTTTCTGAGCTTTGATCTTCAGGCTCTCGTTTAGTAGTCTTTTTAATCTAACTGCAGTGGGGCTAGTACTTGGGTTGGGGCCTACCACCAGTGTCTGCCGCTCCAAGGAGTTCTCCGGGTTGCCTTTTCTGAGCTTTGATCTTCAGGCTCTCGTTTAGTAGTCTTTTTAATCTAACTGCAGTGGGGCTAGTACTTGGGTTGGGGCCTACTACCAGTGTCTGCCGCTCCAAGGTGTTCTCCGGGTTGCCTTTTCTGAGCTTTGATCTTCAGGCTCTCGTTTAGTAGTCTTTTTAATGTAACTGCAGTGGGGCTAGTACTTGGGTTGGGGCCTACTACCAGTGTCTGCCGCTCCAAGGTGTTCTCCGGGTTGCCTTTTCTGAGCTTTGATCTTCAGGCTCTCGTTTAGTAGTCTTTTTAATCTAACTGCAGTGGGGCTAGTACTTGGGTTGGGGCCTACTACCAGTGTCTGCCGCTCCAAGGTGTTCTCCGGGTTTCCTTTTCTGAGCTTTGATCTTCAGGCTCTCGTTTAGTAGTCATTTTAATCTAACTGCAGTGGGGCTAGTACTTGGTTTGGGGCCTACTACCAGTGTCTGCCGCTCCAAGGTGTTCTCCGGGTTGCCTTTTCTGAGCTTTGATCTTCAGGCTCTCGTTTAGTAGTCTTTTTAATCTAACTGCAGTGGGGCTAGCACTTGGGTTGGGGCCTACTACCAGTGTCTGCCGCTCCAAGGTGTTCTCCGGGTTGCCTTTTCTGAGCTTCGATCTTCATGCTCTCGTTTAGTAGTTGTTGGAAACTACGCTGCATTAGGCCTACAAAATGGGTATGGGGTGTAGAGAGATGGTGTATTACACTCCAAGGTGTTCCCCAGGTTTCCTCTCCATTGCTTCGATCTTCATGCTCTCGTTTAGTAGTTGTTGGAAACTACGCTGCATTAGGCCTACAAATTGGGTATGGGGTGTAGAGAGATGGTGTGTTAAACTCCAAGGTGTTCCCCAGGTTTCCTCTCCATTGCTTCGATCTTCATGCTCTCGTTTAGTAGTTGTTGGAAACTACGCTGCATTAGGCCTACAAATTGGGTATGGGGTGTAGAGAGATGGTGTGTTACACTCCAAGGTGTTCCCCAGGTTTCCTCTCCATTGCTTCGATCTTCATGCTCTTGTTTAGTAGTTGTTGGAAACTACACTGCATTAGGCCTACATATTGGGTATGGGGTGTAGAGAGATGGTGTGTTACACTCCAAGGTGTTCCTCAGGTTTCGTCCACATTGCTTCGATCTTCATGCTCTCTTTTAGTAGTTGTTGAAAACTACACTGCATTAGGCCTACAAATTGGGTATGGGGTGTAGAGAGATGGTGTGTTACACTCCAAGGTGTTCTCCAGGTTGCCTTTCCTGAACTTCTATCTTCAGGCTCTCATTAAATTGTAGTTAAATGGAACTACTGCATTTGGCGTACTAGTTGGTTTGGGGCCTACTAGCGGTGTCTGCCACTCCTTGCTGTTCTCCTGGTTTCCTGTCCTGAAATTCCATTTTCAGGCTCTCGTTAAGTAGTTGTTAATGTTAGACTGCATTTGGCCTACTAGTTGGGTTGGGGCCTACTATCGGTGTCTGCCACTCCTTGCTGTTCTCCTCCACTGAACAAAGCTGTGCCGCCTGTTTACTACGGTTGCCAATTTTGAACTGCATTTCGACTACTTACTGATTTGGGCCTACTCTCTGTGTCAGCCTCTCATTCCAGTTGTCCTCCACTGCAATGCCCCCTGGTTAGTCCTGTGTTACCAATTTTGATCTGCATTTAGCCCACTTTATTCTTTGGGCCTATATCTGTGTTTCCTCCTCATCCTGCCCATTGCCCAGCCAGTGATAGATGAGTCTGCTGGTACATTGACCCATAACGCAAAATTCCCCGTGCACGCTACACAGCAAGATTGTGACCCTGCTGAAAGTCAGGTTCCTCTTCCCGCATACCATACCACCTTACACGGGGACAAAGAGGAAGGTGCAGATGAAAGTGCAGGTTCCTTCATCAGGTGGGGGGAGGAATACTAGTTGGCGACGTCACTGGCACAGGGCCTCTCATAGTACGCAAAAGTGTTGCTGCCGGTGGGAGGCGCCCCCACCGTGCAAACACACCGCTGTACTTTGAGGGGCCCTGTGCCAGTGCCAATGCCAACGAGTGGGCCCCCCCTGCTTGCTCAGGATCACAGCACTTGCAAAGTTGAAATACTTACCTCTCCCTGCTCCACTGCCGTGACGTGGTCCAGATTTACTGGGCCCACTAATTACTTGAACCAGCCCTACCCCCCACAACTTTAGCCAAATGACCCCCAATTTCAAATGCCTTCCAATTATTATAAGGTAAATTACGATTGACAAGCTTCTGTAACAAGAATGGATGTTTTTGCCATTAAAATAGGCAGTGTAGGTGTTTTCCTGGCCTCCACTCACTGCCGACTATGCTCCCTCATTGACTTGCATTGGGTTTCGTGTTTCGGGCGATACCCGACTTTTCGCCATAATCGGCCGATTCCACTCGACTCGACTTCTAAGATAGTTGGGTTTCGCGAAACACGACTCGACTCTAAAAAGGTCAAGGTCGCTCAACCCTACTCAACATTAATGACCAGCAATGCTGCTCTGTCATGGTCTGAATGCATTCTGTATATTTCAATATGGATTCAAAATAACCATTTTTATGTTCACACTAAATAGAGTTCTGGAAAAAATTAAGAGACCACCACATCAAAACCCTGTCATAGACAGCCAAATCTCCAGACGTGAACCCCATTGAAAACCTCTGGAATGTAATCAAGAGAATGATGGATAGTCACCAGCCATCAAACAAAGAACTGCTTACATTTTTGTGCCTGGAGCAGTGTAAAAGACTGGTGGAAAGCATGCCAAGACGCATGAAAGCTGTGATTAAAAATCATGGTTATTCCACAAAATATTGATTTCTGAACTCTTCCTGAGCAAAAACATTAGTATTGTTGTTTCTAAATTATTATGAACTTGTTTTTTTTGCATTATTTGAGGTCTGAAAACACTGTTTTTTTTTTTTATTTTGACCGTATCTCCTTTTCAGAAAAAAACTACAAAATTTATTGCATGGAAATTCGGAGACATGTTGTCAGAAGTTTGTTGAATAAATTGTAGAATGCAAGCTCACAAGGGGAGGGTCCTCACCCCTCTGTATCAGTCTGTAATTGTTAATTTGCTTACTGTCAGTGATATCCGTAATTTGTATGTAACCCTTTCTCATGTACAGCACCGTGGAATCAATGGTGCTATATAAATAATAATAATAATAATAATTTACATTTTACTTAAAAATATACCAATAAACAGAAAAATTAGACAAACTGAACATTTTGCAGTGGTCTCTAAATTTTTGCCAGAGCTGTATTGCTCCATACAGTAAAA
The DNA here is from genome assembly GCF_032444005.1 of Ranitomeya imitator. NCBI lineage: Eukaryota > Metazoa > Chordata > Amphibia > Anura > Dendrobatidae > Ranitomeya > Ranitomeya imitator. Next base: position 629,548,276 of record NC_091284.1, read on the forward strand.
TTAACCTTATATTACCTCATACACTATAATTGGCCCCATATAATGCTAAATATAGTGTAATGACCACTATATATTGTTCCATACAGTAATAAAGGTCTCATGTAGGGTTGAGCGAAACGGATCGCTCATTTTCAAAAGTCGCCGACTTTTGGCAAAGTCGGGTTTCATGAAACCCGACCCGAGCCCTGTGTGGGGTCGGCGATGCGGTACGCGACTTTCGCGCCAAAGTCGCGTTTCAATGACGCGAAAAGCGCCATTTCTCAGCCAATGAAGGTGGACGCAGAGTGTGGGCAGCGTGATGACATAGGTCCTGGTCCCCACCATCTTAGAGAAGGGCATTGCAGTGATTGGCACCACCTTTTGTTTGCAGAGACAGTGGAAGCTACATTTTTTTTCCTCAGCGCTGTAGCTCATTGGGCTGCCCTAGAAGGCTCCCTGATAGCTGCATTGCTGTGTGTACGCCGCTGTGCAAACCAACTGCTTTTTTCAAAGCACAAATCCTGTTGTTCCTTCCTTTCTGCACAGCTATCTTGTTTGTTTGTCCACACTTTTTATTTAATTTGTGCATCAGTCCACTCCTTATTGCTGCCTGCCATACCTGGCTGAGATTACTGCAGGGAGATAGTAATTGTAGAACAGTCCCTATTTTTTTTTTTTTTTTTTTTAATTCTCCCTAAAAAAATAAGTTGTGGGAGATTAAGATTGGCATTTCTGCTAGAGTGCCATCCCTGTGTGTGCCATCTCTCTCACATAGTGGGCCATAGAAAGCCTTTTTATTTTTCAGTTTTTTTTTGTGGGGTTTATAAATTCTCCCTGAAAAAAAAAAAACAGTGGGAGATTAATATTGGCCTTTGGGCTTGTGTGCCAGTCCTGAGTGTGCCATCTCTCTCTCAAATAGTGGGCCATAGAAAGCCTATTTATTTTTTTTTGTTTTTGGTTTCTAAATTCTCCCTGAAAAAATAAAAAAAAATCAGTGTGAGATTAATATTGGCCTTTCTGCTTGTGTGGCACTCCTGACTCCTGGGTGTGCCATCTCTCTCTCTCAAATAGTGGGCCATAGAAAGCCTATTTTTTTTTATTTGGTTTCTAAAGTCTCCCTGAAAAAATAAAAAAAAATCAGTGGGAGATTAATATTGGCCTTTCTGCTTGTGTGCCACTCCTGACTCCTGGGTGTGCCATCTCTCTCTCTCTCAAATAGTGGGCCATAGAAAGCCTATTTTTTTTTATTTGGTTTCTAAAGTCTCCCTGAAAAAATAAAAAAAAATCAGTGGGTGATTAATATTGGCCTTTCTGCTTGTGTGCCATTCCTGACTCCTGGGTGTGCCATCTCTCTCTCTCAAATAGTGGGCCATAGAAAGCCTATTACATTTTTTTTTTATTTAGTTTCTAAATTCTCCCTGAAAAAAATCATTTTTTTTTATTTGGTTTCTACATTCTCCCTGAAAAAATCATTTTTTTTTATTTGGTTTCTAAAGTCTCCCTGAAAAAATAAAAAAAAATCAGTGGGAGATTAATATTGGCCTTTCTGCTTGTGTGCCATTCCTGACTCCTGGGTGTGCCATCTCTGTCTCTCAAATAGTGGGCCATAGAAAGCCTATTTTTTTTTTATTTGGTTTCTAAAGTCTCCCTGAAAAAATAAAAAAAAAACAGTGGGAGATTAATATTGGCCTTTCTGCTTGTGTGCCATTCGTGACTCCTGGGTGTACCATCTCTCTCTCTCAAATAGTGGGCCATAGAAAGCCTATTTTTTTTTTATTTGGTTTCTAAATTCTCCCTGAAAAAATAAAAAAAAACAGTGGGAGATTAATATTGGCCTTTCTGCTTGTGTGCCACTCCTGACTCCTGGGTGTGCCATCTCTGTCTCTCAAATAGTGGGCCATAGAAAGCCTATTTTTTTTAATTTGGTTTCTAAAGTCTCCCTGAAAAAATAAAAAAAAATCAATGGGAGATTAATATTGGCCTTTCTGCTTGTGTGCCATTCCTGACTCCTGGGTGTGCCATCTCTCTCTGTCAAATAGTGGGCCATAGAAAGCCTATTACATTTTTTTTTTATTTAGTTTCTAAATTCTCCCTGAAAAAAATCATTTTTTTTTATTTGGTTTCTACATTCTCCCTGAAAAATCATTTTTTTTTATTTGGTTTCTAAAGTCTCCCTGAAAAAATAAAAAAAAATCAGTGGGAGATTAATATTGGCCTTTCTGCTTGTGTGCCATTCCTGACTCCTGGGTGTGCCATCTCTGTCTCTCAAATAGTGGGCCATAGAAAGCCTATTTTTTTTTTATTTGGTTTCTAAAGTCTCCCTGAAAAAATAAAAAAAAAACAGTGGGAGATTAATATTGGCCTTTCTGCTTGTGTGCCATTCGTGACTCCTGGGTGTACCATCTCTCTCTCTCAAATAGTGGGCCATAGAAAGCCTATTTTTTTTTTATTTGGTTTCTAAATTCTCCCTGAAAAAATAAAAAAAAACAGTGGGAGATTAATATTGGCCTTTCTGCTTGTGTGCCACTCCTGACTCCTGGGTGTGCCATCTCTGTCTCTCAAATAGTGGGCCATAGAAAGCCTATTTTTTTTAATTTGGTTTCTAAAGTCTCCCTGAAAAAATAAAAAAAAATCAATGGGAGATTAATATTGGCCTTTCTGCTTGTGTGCCATTCCTGACTCCTGGGTGTGCCATCTCTCTCTCTCAAATAGTGGGCCATAGAAAGCCTATTACATTTTTTTTTTATTTAGTTTCTAAATTCTCCCTGAAAAAAATCATTTTTTTTTATTTGGTTTCTACATTCTCCCTGAAAAAATCATTTTTTTTTATTTGGTTTCTAAAGTCTCCCTGAAAAAATAAAAAAAAATCAGTGGGAGATTAATATTGGCCTTTCTGCTTGTGTGCCATTCCTGACTCCTGGGTGTGCCATCTCTGTCTCTCAAATAGTGGGCCATAGAAAGCCTATTTTTTTTTTATTTGGTTTCTAAAGTCTCCCTGAAAAAATAAAAAAAAAACAGTGGGAGATTAATATTGGCCTTTCTGCTTGTGTGCCATTCGTGACTCCTGGGTGTACCATCTCTCTCTCTCAAATAGTGGGCCATAGAAAGCCTATTTTTTTTTTATTTGGTTTCTAAATTCTCCCTGAAAAAATAAAAAAAAACAGTGGGAGATTAATATTGGCCTTTCTGCTTGTGTGCCACTCCTGACTCCTGGGTGTGCCATCTCTGTCTCTCAAATAGTGGGCCATAGAAAGCCTATTTTTTTTAATTTGGTTTCTAAAGTCTCCCTGAAAAAATAAAAAAAAATCAATGGGAGATTAATATTGGCCTTTCTGCTTGTGTGCCATTCCTGACTCCTGGGTGTGCCATCTCTCTCTTTCTCAAATAGTGGGCCATAGAAAGCCTATGAATTTTTTTTTTATTTGGTTTCTAAATTCTCCCTGAAAAAATAAAAAAAAATCAGTGGGAGATTAATATTGGCCTTTCTGCTTGTGTGCCACTCTTGACTCCTGGGTGTGCCATCTCTGTCTCTCAAATAGTGGGCCATAGAAAGCCTTTTTTTTTTTTTTATTTGGTTTCTAAAGTCTCCCTGAAAAAAAAAAACAGTGGAAGATTAATATTGGCCTTTCTGCTTGTGTGCCATTCCTGACTTCTGGGTGTGCCATCTCTGTCTCTCAAATAGTGGGCCATAGAAAGGCTATTTTTTTTATTTTTTATTAGGTTTCTAAATTCTCCTTGAAAAAATAAAAAAAAATAAGTGGGAGATCAATATTGACATTTGTGCTTGAGTGACAGTCCTGCGTGTGTGGCATCTCTCTCATTTGGTGCCACCGAAAAAAGAGTGTGTAACATTGTGCCTGATTTTCCTTGCGGTCTCACCCACCTGTAAAGGGATATCTAAATCATACTGAAGTTATAGCTCACCGTGTAAGTTGTTTGACAGCAACAAATACCGTTACTTTGGTTAAGTTTTTAAAACAATGAGGAAGTCTGGTGGAAGAGGTCGTGGCCGTGGGCGTTCATTGTCAGCTGGTAATGATGGTAGTGGTAGTGGAGCATCAGGTGGTCGTGGGAAAACAAATATTGCACCTAAGTCTGGAGCTGTGGAGGCAGGTTCGTCGTCTGGCTACAGAAGGCCTCGAACGCTCCCTTTTCTGGGAGTAGGAAAACCGCTTTTAAAGCCGGAGCAGCAAGAGCAAGTTTTGGCTTACCTTGCTGACTCAGCCTCTAGCTCTTTTGCCTCCTCTTTTGAAACTGGCAAATGTAAAAGCAGCGCGTTGTTAGTGGATGTTCACGGTCAGGGACAAGTCGCTTCCTTGTCCTCTTCAGCAAAAACAACAACAGAGAAGGATGCAGCAGGCGACACAACGGGTTACTCCATGGAGCTATTTACACATACCGTCCCTGGCTTAGAAAGTGAAGCAGTTAACAGGCCATGCCCATTACAAGTTGAATCTGACATGGAGTGCACTGATGCACAGCCACAGCCAGACTACTATGCTGGTCCTTTGACTCAGACCACAACATTGCCCTCGCAGGGTACTGATCCAGAATCAGACCATGATGAGACTATGTTGCCCCGTCACGAACGCTCTACCACCGACTTACATGGTGACACAGACGAAGTTGCGCACGAGCTAGAAGAGGAGGTTATAGATGACCCAGTTTTTGACCCCGATTGGCAGCCATTGGGGGAACAGGGTGCAGGCGGCAGTAGTTCTGAAGCGGAGGAGGAGGGGCCGCAGCAGGCATCAACATCGCAACAGGTTCCATCTGCCGGGCCCGTATCTGGCCCAAAACGCGTGGCAAAGCCAAAACCTGTTGGAGGACAGCGTGGTCATCTGGTTAAAGCTCAGTCTGCAATGCCTGAAAAGGGATCCGAGGCTCGAAAGAGTGCAGTCTGGCATTTTTTTAAACAACATCCAATGGATCAGCGCAAAGTCATCTGTCAAAAATGTTCAACTACCTTAAGCAGAGGTCAGAATCTGAAAAGTCTCAATACAAGTTGCATGCATATAGACATTTAACCACCATGCATTTGCAAGCCTGGACTACAAACCAAACGTCCCTTAAGGTTGTAGCACCCTCGGCCAATGAAGCTAGTCAGCAACGCTACATCCCTGCCGTCACTCTAAGGCCACCATTTTCCGCACCACCTGCAGTATCTGTGCAGGTTTCTTTGCCAGGCCAAAGCAGTCTGGGTCAGGGAATCACCAGTTTCGTAGTAGGAAACACAGCATCTAGGGCACCGGTGGAAACAATACCGTCTCCAACCGTCTCTCAGTCTGCCATGTCCACCGGCATCCCCGCTAGTTCCACGATCTCCAGCTCTCCAGTCCAGCTCACCCTACCTGAGACTATGGTTAGAAAAAGGAAGTACTTAGCCTCGCATCCGCGTACACAGGGTTTGAACGCCCACATAGCTAGACTAATCTCGTTAGAGATGATGCCCTACCGGTTAGTTGAAAGCGAAGCTTTCAAAGCCCTGATGGACTACGCTGTACCATGCTACGAGCTACCCAGTCGACACTTCTTTTCCAGAAAAGCCATCCCAGCCCTCCACCAGCATGTTAAAGAGCACATCGACCATGCACTCAGGCAATCTGTGAGCACAAAGGTGCACCTGACAACAGATGCATGGACCAGTAGGCATGGCCAGGGACGTTACGTGTTCATCACGGCACACTGGGTGAATGTGGTGGATGCAGGGTCCACAGGGGACAGCAATTTTGGGACAGTTCTGCCTAGCCCACGGTCTAGGAAACAGTTGACTGTAGCCGTTCGCACCCCCTCCTCCTCCTCATCGTCCTCCTGCAGAAGCGAGAGCTCGTCCACAGACCGCAGTCGCACAACCACTCCATCCACAGCTGCCACTGTTGCACACCAGGTGTCCCATTATGGGGCAGCTACTGGCAAGCGTCAGCAGGCTGTATTGGCTATGAAGTGTTTGGGCGACAACAGACACACCGCGGAAGTTCTGTCCGAGTTCTTGCAGAAAGAAACGCAGTCGTGGCTGGGCACTGTAAATCTTGAGGCAGGCAAGGTAGTGAGTGATAACGGAAGGAATTTCATGACTGCCATCTCCCTTTCCCAACTGAAACACATTCCTTGCCTGGCTCACACCTTAAACCTGGTGGTGCAGTGCTTCCTGAAAAGTTATCCGGGGTTATCCGACCTGCTCCTGAAAGTGCGTGGACTTAGCTCACATATCCGCCATTCGCCCATACACTCCAGCCGTATGCAGACCTATCAGCGGTCTTTGAACCTTCCCCAGCATCGCCTAATCATAGACGTTGCAACAAGGTGGAACTCAACACTGCACATGCTTCAGAGACTGTGCGAACAGAGGTGGGCTGTTATGTTTTTGTGGGAGGATACACATACACGGGCAGGCAGTAGGATGGCAGACATGGAGTTGTCAGGTGTGCAGTGGTCGAAGATACAAGACATGTGTCAAGTCCTTCAGTGTTTTGAGAAATGCACACGGCTGGTTAGTGCAGACAATGCCATAATAAGCATGAGCATCCCCCTAATGTGTCTGCTGATGCAAAGTTTGACGCACATAAAGGATCAGGCGTCTGCAGCAGAGGAAGAGGAAAGCCTTGATGACAGTCAGCCATTGTCTGGTCAGGGCAGTGTACAGGACGAGGTAGCGGGCGAAGAGGAGGAGGAGGACGAGGAGGATGATGGGGATGATTATATTTTTAATGAGGAAGCTTTTCCGGGGCCACTGGAAATTGGTGGCGTGGCAAGGCCGGGTTCTGGTTTTTTGAGGGACACAAGTGACGTAGATTTGCCTGAAACTGCCCCTCAACCAAGCACAACCGCAGATTTGACAACTGGAACTTTGGCCCACATGGCGGATTATGCCTTACGTATCCTCAAAAGGGACACACGCATTACTAAAATGATGAACGATGACGATTACTGGTTGGCCTGCCTCCTTGATCCTCGCTATAAAGGCAAATTGCAAAATATTATGCCACATGAGAACTTGGAACTAATATTAGCAACCAAACAATCCATTCCCAGCACACAGCGCCCGTGATCGTTCTCACACGAGCTGCAGGGGCCAGCAGACCAGAGGTGTTAGAGGGGCAGAAATCAGAAGTGGCGTTGGACAGAGGGGTTTTCTGACCAGGTTGTGGAGTGATTTTGCTATGACCGCAGACAGGACAGGCACTGCAGCATCAATTCAAAGTGACAGGAGACAACATTTGTCCAGTATGGTTATAAACTATTTTTCATCCCTTATCGACGTTCTCCCTCAACCGTCATTCCCATTTGATTACTGGGCATCCAAATTAGACACCTGGCCAGAATTGGCAGAATATGCATTGCAGGAGCTTGCTTGCCCGGCAGCTAGTGTCCTATCAGAAAGAGTATTTAGTGCTGCAGGTTCAATATTAACCAAAATAAGGACTCGTCTGGCTACCCAAAATGTTGATGATCTAACCTTCATTAAAATGAACCACAACTGGATTTCGAAATCTTTTGCCCCACCTTGCCCGGCCGACACCTAGCTTTCCTATGAAAAGGTCTTGCCTGTGGACTACTCTGAATGACTTTTCCAAACTCGTAATTTGCAGCACCTGATTGTCCAGCATACGACATGTTTACACCTCCCTAAATGGCCAAACTCCCCACACGGGGCCGTGGTATCGCCACTTGGCGCAAGCACCCGTGAGAGTGCTGTTTGTCTGAAGAGGTGAGTGTGCCTGCTTTTGGTCGACGGCACTGCCACTGGGTCCCTCATAGTACAATAAAGTGTCTCCGGCGGTGGTGGTGCGCACCCAACATCAGACACACTGTTGTAACATGAGGGGCCCTGGGCCTGTACCTCCGGCCACAAGAGAGTTCCCCCACCCCCAGCTCAAACATTGCTGTATCACTTGCACAATTATCTCTCACAGTTCCACCAATGTTTAGTCTATGTTCTGACATCCTTAAATTCCAGCCACTGACAATACCATTACATTGACATGTATGATGGTACTTAACATAGTCCGGGGCAGTGTCCTATATTTACCCAAGTAAATGGGGTACCACAGGGGTCAGTATTGGGCCCTCTTCTTTTTAACATATTTATTAATGACCTTGTAGGGGGCATTCAGAGTAGAATTTCAATATTTGCAGATGACACTAAACTCTGCAGGGTAATCAATACAGAGGAGGACAATTTTATATTACAGGATGATTTATGTAAACTAGAAGCTTGGGCTGATAAATGGCAAATGAGCTTTAATGGGGATAAATGTAAGGTCATGCACTTGGGTAGAAGTAATAAGATGTATAATTATGTGCTTAATTCTAAAACTCTGGGCAAAACCGTCAATGAAAAAGACCTGGGTGTATGGGTGGATGACAAACTTAAATTCAGTGGCCAGTGTCAGGCAGCTGCTACAAAGGCAAATAAAATAATGGGATGCATTAAAAGAGGCATAGATGCTCATGAGGAGAACATAATTTTACCTCTATACAAGTCACTAGTTCGACCACACTTAGAATACTGTGCACAGTTCTGGTCTCCGGTGTTTAAGAAAGACATAGCTGAACTGGAGCGGGTGCAGAGAAGAGCGACCAAGGTTATTAGAGGACTGGGGGGTCTGCAATACCAAGATAGGTTATTACACTTGTGGCTATTTAGTTTGGAAAAACGAAGACTAAGGGGTGATCTTATTTTAATGTATAAATATATGAGGGGACAGTACAAAGACCTTTCTGATGATCTTTTTAATCATAGACCTGAAACAGGGACAAGGGGGCATCCTCTGCGGTTGGAGGAAAAAAGGTTTAAGCATAATAACAGACGCGGATTCTTTACTGTAAGAGCAGTGAGACTATGGAACTCTCTGCCGTATGATGTTGTAATGAGTGATTCATTACTTAAATTTAAGAGGGGACTGGATACCTTTCTGGAAAAGTATAATGTTACAGGGTATATACACTAGATTCCTTGATAGGGCGTTGATCCAGGGAACTAGTCTGATTGCCGTATGTGGAGTCGGGAAGGAATTTTTTTCCCCAATGTGGAGCTTACTCTTTGCACATGGGGTTTTTTTGCCTTCCTCTGGATCAACATGTTAGGTTAGGCTATGGGTTGAACTAGATGGACATATAGTCTTCCTTCAACCTTAATAACTATGTAACTATGTAACTATGTAAATACTTTGCGCCAAATTACTAGGTCTGAAACTACGCAGAGGAGCCCACCCCAGTACCTAATGATTGCACCCTTTGGTGGTTTCGTTTTGTTGTAATGCGAGACATTAACATGTATTTATTGTTTGGGACTACTAACTGGCAGACACTCATTACAATCGGCCTCCGCTGACAACACCAATGCTGCCTGTGTACCCCTGCAAGAAAATTCCAAGTGCCTACAGCCCAAATTTATTATGTTAGGCCTTCGAAGCCTGTCTGCGGTCCCTTCTTTCCACTAGTCCTCCACTGACCAGACCACTGCTGCCCGTGTACCCCTGGAACCAATTTTAAAGTGCCTACAGCCCAATTTTATTATGTTAGGCCTTCGAAGCCTGTCTGCGGTCCCTTCTTTCCACTAGTCCTCCACTGACTAGACCACTGCTGCCCGTGTACCCCTGGAACCAATTTTAAAGTGCCTACAGCCCAATTTTATTATGTTAGGCCTTCGAAGCCTGTCTGCGGTCCCTTGTTTCCACTAGTCCTCCACTGACCAGACCACTGCTGCCCGTGTACCCCTGGAACCAATTTTAAAGTGCCTACAGCCCAATTTTATTATGTTAGGCCTTCGAAGCCTGTCTGCGGTCCCTTCTTTCCACTAGTCCTCCACTGACCAGACCACTGCTGCCCGTGTACCCCTGGAACCAATTTTAAAGTGCCTACAGCCCAAATTTATTATGTAAGGCCTTCGAAGCCTGTCTGCGGTCCCTTCTTTCCACTAGTCCTCCACTGACCAGACCACTGCTGCCCGTGTACCCCTGGAACCAATTTTAAAGTGCCTACAGCCCAAATTTGTTATGTAAGGCCTTCGAAGCCTGTCTGCAGTCCCTTCTTTCCACTAGTCCTCCACTGACCAGACCACTGCTGCCCGTGTACCCCTGGAACCAATTTTAAAGTGCCTACAGCCCAATTTTATTATGTTAGGCCTTCGAAGCCTGTCTGCGGTCCCTCCTTCCACTAGTCCTCCACTGACCAGACCACTGCTGCCCGTGTACCCCTGGAGCCAATTTTAAAGTGCCTACAGCCCAATTTTATTATGTTAGGCCTTCGAAGCCTGTCTGCGGTCCCTTCTTTCCACTTGTCCTCCACTGACCAGACCACTGCTGCCCGTGTACCCCTGGAACCAATTTTAAAGTGCCTACAGCCCAAATTTATTATGTTAGGCCTTCAAAGCCTGTCTGCGGTCCCTTCTTTCCACTAGTCCCCCACTGACCAGACCACTGCTGCCCGTGTACCCCTGGAACCAATTTTAAAGTGCCTACAGCCCAATTTTATTATGTTAGGCCTTCGAAGCCTGTCTGCGGTCCCTTCTTTCCACTAGTCCTCCACTGACCAGACCACTGCTGCCCGTGTACCCCTGGAACCAATTTTAAAGTGCCTACAGCCCTAATTTATTATGTAAGGCCTTCGAAGCCTGTCTGCGGTCCCTTCTTTCCACTAGTCCTCCACTGACCAGACCACTGCTGCCCGTGTACCCCTGGAACCAATTTTAAAGTGCCTACAGCCCAATTTTATTATGTTAGGCCTTCGAAGCCTGTCTGCGGTCCCTTCTTTCCACTAGTCCTCCAGTGACCTGTACACTGCCGCCCGTGTACCCCTGGAACCTATTTTAAAGTGCATACAACCTACTTTTTTCCTTTATTTTATAATTATAAAGCCCAGATGGACTACGCTGTACCACAGTAAGAGCTACCCAGTCGTCACTTCTTTTGCAAGAAAAGCCATCCCAGCCCTCCACCATCATGTAAAAATCCGCATTGTCCATGCTCTCAGGCAATATAATAGTAGAAAGGTGCACCTGACAACAGATGCATGGACCAGTAGGCATGTCCACGAAAGGTTACATGTCCATTACGGCGCACTGGGTTAATGTTGTGGATGCATGGTACACAGGGGACAGCCTACTAAGTCTGTCTGCAGTCCCAAAAATAAATTGTCCTCCGCTTACCACACCAATGCTGCCTGTGTACCCCTGGAACATTTTATAAACTCCATTGACCCAAATTTTTGGTTTAAAGCCTACTACCAGTGTCTGCCGCTCCAAGGTGTTCCCCGGGTTGCCTTTTCTGAGCTGTTATCTTCAGGCTCTCGTTTAGTAGTTTTTTTAATCTAATGGCAGTGGGGCTAGTATTTGGGTTGGGCCCTACTACCAGTGTCTGCCGCTCCAAGGTGTTCTCCGGGTTGCCTTTTCTGAGCTTTGATCTTCAGGCTCTCGTTTAGTAGTCTTTTTAATCTAACTGCAGTGGGGCTAGTACTTGGGTTGGGGCCTACTACCAGTGTCTGCCGCTCCAAGGTGTTCTCCGGGTTGCCTTTTCTGAGCTTTGATTTCAGGCTCTCGTTTAGTAGTCTTTTTAATCTAACTGCAGTGGGGCTAGTACTTGGGTTGGGGCCTACTACCAGTGTCTGCCGCTCCAAGGTGTTCTCCGGGTTGCCTTTTCTGAGCTTTGATTTCAGGCTCTCGTTTAGTAGTCTTTTTAATCTAACTGCAGTAGGGCTAGTACTTGGGTTGGGGCCTACCACCAGTGTCTGCCGCTCCAAGGTGTTCTCCGGGTTGCCTTTTCTGAGCTTTGATCTTCAGGCTCTCGTTTAGTAATCTTTTTAATCTAACTGCAGTGGGGCTAGTACTTGGGTTGGGGCCTACTACCAGTGTCTGCCGCTCCAAGGTGTTCTCCGGGTTGCCTTTTCTGAGCTTTGATCTTCAGGCTCTCGTTTAGTAGTCTTTTTATTCTAACTGCAGTGGGGCTAGTACTTGGGTTGGGGCCTACTACCAGTGTCTGCCGCTCCAAGGTGTTCTCCGGGTTGCCTTTTCTGAGCTTTGATCTTCAGGCTCTCGTTTAGTAATCTTTTTAATCTAACTGCAGTGGGGCTAGTACTTGGGTTGGGGCCTACTACCAGTGTCTGCCGCTCCAAGGTGTTCTCCGGGTTGCCTTTTCTGAGCTTTGATCTTCAGGCTCTCGTTTAGTAGTCTTTTTAATCTAACTGCAGTGGGGCTAGTACTTGGGTTGGGGCCTACTACCAGTGTCTGCCGCTCCAAGGTGTTCTCCGGGTTGCCTTTTCTGAGCTTTGATCTTCAGGCTCTCGTTTAGTAGTCTTTTTAATCTAACTGCAGTGTGGCTAGTACTTGGGTTGGGGCATACCACCAGTGTCTGCCGCTCCAAGGTGTTCTCCGGGTTGCCTTTTCTGAGCTTTGATCTTCAGGCTTTCGTTTAGTAGTCTTTTTAATCTAACTGCAGTGGGGCTAGTACTTGGGTTGGGGCCTACTACCAGTGTCTGCCGCTCCAAGGTGTTCTCCGGGTTGCCTTTTCTGAGCTTTGATCTTCAGGCTCTCGTTTAGTAGTCTTTTTAATCTAACTGCAGTGGGGCTAGTACTTGGGTTGGGGCCTACTACCAGTGTCTGCCGCTCCAAGGTGTTCTCGGGTTGCCTTTTCTGAGCTTTGATCTTCAGGCTCTCGTTTAGTAGTCTTTTTAATCTAACTGCAGTGTGGCTAGTACCTGGGTTGGGGCATACCACCAGTGTCTGCCGCTCCAAGGTGTTCTCCGGGTTGCCTTTTCTGAGCTTTGATCTTCAGGCTCTCGTTTAGTAGTCATTTTAATCTAACTGCAGTGGGGCTAGTACTTGGGTTGGGGCCTACTACCAGTGTCTGCCACTCCAAGGTGTTCTCCGGGTTGCCTTTTCTGAGCTTTGATCTTCAGGCTCTCGTTTAGTAGTCTTTTTAATCTAACTGCAGTGGGGCTAGTACTTGGGTTGGGACCTACTACCAGTGTCTGCCGCTCCAAGGTGTTCTCCGGGTTGCCTTTTCTGAGCTTTGATCTTCAGGCTCTCGTTTAGTAGTCTTTTTAATCTAACTGCAGTGGGGCTAGTACTTGGGTTGGGGCCTACCACCAGTGTCTGCCGCTCCAAGGAGTTCTCCGGGTTGCCTTTTCTGAGCTTTGATCTTCAGGCTCTCGTTTAGTAGTCTTTTTAATCTAACTGCAGTGGGGCTAGTACTTGGGTTGGGGCCTACTACCAGTGTCTGCCGCTCCAAGGTGTTCTCCGGGTTGCCTTTTCTGAGCTTTGATCTTCAGGCTCTCGTTTAGTAGTCTTTTTAATGTAACTGCAGTGGGGCTAGTACTTGGGTTGGGGCCTACTACCAGTGTCTGCCGCTCCAAGGTGTTCTCCGGGTTGCCTTTTCTGAGCTTTGATCTTCAGGCTCTCGTTTAGTAGTCTTTTTAATCTAACTGCAGTGGGGCTAGTACTTGGGTTGGGGCCTACTACCAGTGTCTGCCGCTCCAAGGTGTTCTCCGGGTTTCCTTTTCTGAGCTTTGATCTTCAGGCTCTCGTTTAGTAGTCATTTTAATCTAACTGCAGTGGGGCTAGTACTTGGTTTGGGGCCTACTACCAGTGTCTGCCGCTCCAAGGTGTTCTCCGGGTTGCCTTTTCTGAGCTTTGATCTTCAGGCTCTCGTTTAGTAGTCTTTTTAATCTAACTGCAGTGGGGCTAGCACTTGGGTTGGGGCCTACTACCAGTGTCTGCCGCTCCAAGGTGTTCTCCGGGTTGCCTTTTCTGAGCTTTGATCTTCAGGCTCTCGTTTAGTAGTCTTTTTAATCTAACTGCAGTGGGGCTAGTACTTGGGTTGGGGCCTACTACCAGTGTCTGCCGCTCCAAGGTGTTCTCCGGGTTGCCTTTTCTGAGCTTTGATCTTCAGGCTCTCGTTTAGTAGTCTTTTTAATCTAACTGCAGTGGGGCTAGTACTTGGGTTGGGGCCTACTACCAGTGTCTGCCGCTCCAAGGTGTTCTCCGGGTTGCCTTTTCTGAGCTTTGATCTTCAGGCTCTCATTTAGTAGTCTTTTTAATCTAACTGCAGTGGGGCTAGTACTTGGGTTGGGGCCTACTACCAGTGTCTGCCGCTCCAAGGTGTTCTCCGGGTTGCCTTTTCTGAGCTTTGATCTTCAGGCTCTCATTTAGTAGTCTTTTTAATCTAACTGCAGTGGGGCTAGTACTTGGGTTGGGGCCTACTACCAGTGTCTGCCGCTCCAAGGTGTTCTCCGGGTTGCCTTTTCTGAGCTTTGATCTTCAGGCTCTCGTTTAGTAGGTGTTGAAAACAACACTGCATGCGGCCTACAAGTTGGGTCAGGGGTGTAGAGACGGTGTGTTACACTCCAAGGTGTTCCCCAGGTTGCCTCTCCATTGCTTCAATCTTCTGGCTCTCGTTTAGTAGTTGTTGAAAACAACACTGCATGCGGCCTACAAGTTGGGTCAGGGGTGTAGAGACGGTGTCTTCTGCTCCAAGGTGTTCCCCAGGTTGCCTCTCCATTGCTTCAATCTTCTGGCTCTCGTTTAGTAGTTGTTGAAAACAACACTGCATGCGGCCTACAAGTTGGGTCAGGGGTGTAGAGACGGTGTGTTACACTCCAATGTGTTCCCCAGGTTGCCTCTCCATTGCTTCAATCTTCTGGCTCTTGTTTAGTAGTTGTTGAAAACAACACTGCATGCGGCCTACAAGTTGGGTCAGGGGTGTAGAGACGGTGTGTTACACTCCAAGGTGTTCCCCAGGTTGCCTCTCCATTGCTTCAATCTTCTGGCTCTCGTTTAGTAGTTGTTGAAAACAACACTGCATTCGGCCTACAAGTTGGGTCTGGGTTGTAGAGACGGTGTCTTCCGCTACAAGGTGTTCTCCAGGTTTCCTCTCCATAGCTTCAATCTTCATGCTCGTCTTAAGTAGTTGTTGAAACAACACAACATTAGGCCTACAAGTTGGGTCTCGGGTGGGGAGACGGTGTCTTCCGCTCCAAGGTGTTCCCCAGGTTGCCTCTCCATTGCTTCAATCTTCTGGCTCTTCTTAAGTAGTTGTTGAAAACAACACTGCATGCGGCCTACAAGTTGGGTCTGGGGTGTAGAGACGGTGTCTTCCGCTACAAGGTGTTCCCCAGGTTTCCTCTCCATAGCTTCAATCTTCATGCTCGTCTTAAGTAGTTGTTGAAACAACACTACATTAGGCCTACAAGTTGGGTCTGGGTCGTAGAGACGTTGTCTGCCGCTCCAAGGTGTTCTCCAGGTTGCCACATAATCGAAGCTGCATAGAGCCTATTTTGTAATTTTACGCCTACAAAGTCTTTCTGCGGTCCCTCCTTCCAATTGTCCTCCACTGAGCACAACAATGCAGAACGTGTACCCATGTAACCTTTTTTAAACCAGCGTCGAGCCAACTTTGTGGTTTAAGGCCTACTTGTAGTGTCTGGCTGCCCCACTCAATACAGCTGTCCTCTTTACAAAAAATGACCTACAATTATCTGGTTTTCAGCCTATCGGGATTTTAAAACTGCAGTGGGCCTACTAGTTGGGTTGGGGCCTTCTATCTGTGTCTGCCGCTCCTTGCTGTTCTCCTACAGTGAACAAAGCTGTGCCGCCTGTTTACTAATCTTGCCAATTTTGAACTGCATTTAGACTACTTACAGATTTGGGCCTACTCTCTGTGTCAGCCTCTCATTCCAGTTGTCCTCCACTGAACAAAACAATGCCCCCTGGTTAGTCCTGTTACCAATTTTGAACTGCATTTAGCCCACTTTATTCTTTGGGCCTATATCTGTGTTTCCTCATCATCCTGCCCATTGCCCAGCCAGTGATAGATGAGTCTGCTGGTACATTGACCCATAACGCAACATTCCCCATGCACGCTACACTGCAAGATTGTGACCCTGCTGAAAGTCAGGTCCCCCTTCCCGCATACCATACCACCTTACACGGGGACAAAGAGGAAGGTGCAGATGAAGGTTCAGGTTCCTTCATCAGGTGGGGGGAGGAATACTCGTTGGCGACATCACTGGCACAGGGCCCCTCATAGTACGCAAAAGTGTTGCTGCCGGTGGGAGGCGCCCCCGCCGTGCAAACACACCGCTGTACTTTGAGGGGCCCTGTGCCAGTGCCAATGCCAGCGAGGGGGCACCCCCTGCTTGCTCAGGATCACAGCACTTGCAAAGTTGAAATACTTATCTCTCCCTGCTCCACTGCCGTGACGTGGTCCAGATTTACTGGGCCCACTAAATACTTGAACCGGCCCTACCCCCCACAACTTTAGCCAAATGACCCCCAATTTCCAATGCCTAACTATTATTATAAGGGAAATTAAGATTGACAAGCTTCATTAAGAAGAATGGATGGTTTTGACATTAAAATGGGCACTCTAGGTGTTTTCCTGGCCCCCACTCACTGCCGACTATGCTGCCCCATTGACTTGCATTGGGTTTCGTGTTTCGGTCGATCCCGACTTTACGTCATACTCAGCCGATTTCACTCGACCCGACTTTTGAGATAGTCGGGTTTCGCGAAACCCGGCTCGACTCTAAAAAGGTCAAGGTCGCTCAACTCTAGTCTCATGTATTGCCCCATGCAGTATAATGAGCCCCATATATTGCTTCATACAGTACAATGGGCCCCATATAATGTTCCATACAGTAGAATGGGCCCAATATATTGCTCCATAAAGTATAATGGACCCAATATAATACTCCATACATAAAAAATAAATAATCAAATACTCACCTCTCCCCGATCCCCCGCTGCTCTAGCCCTCTGCCCTCACAGGCAGATATGTGATTGACACCACTAAACCTACAGCCTGGCATGGTCATGTGTGACAATGGCTGGAACCTGGTGGTGGCACTGAGGCGAGGGGAGCTCAGACACCTACCATGCCGGGCCCATGTGCTTAATCTTGTGATTCAATGTTTTCTTAAAAGCTACCCAAAGCTGCTGGATCTGCTCGTGAAAGTAAAACGTCTGTATGCTCATTTTAGAAAGTCAGCTACAGCTTCCACCGCCCTTGCCGTGCTTCAGCAGCGTTTGCAGCTTCCGGCTCACCGACTGTTGTATGATGTTCCCACGCATTGAAACTCTACATTGCAGATGTTGGAAAGGATTTGTGAGCAGAAGGGGGCAGTTTTTGACTACCAGCATGAACAAAGCCATCGGTATTCAGTTCAGACTCCAAACATAAGACCTCATGAGTGGACATGGATGTCAGACATATGTACCATCCTCCAAAACTTTGAGGACTCCACCAAGATGGTGAGTGATGATGATGCAATAATTAGCATCACCATAACACTTTTCTGCGTTTTGAAACCCTCTCTGCTCACAATTAGAGTGGATGCATTGCAGGCAAAGCATGATGAGACGGAGCAAGGAACCATACAGAGTGATTACACAGCCCAGCCTCATCTCATCCCAATGTGGATTGGGTGATAATGAGGAAGATGAGGAGGAAGAACAGGAGCTAGTTTCATGCTTTATAGATGGTACTACAAGCAAAACTGTCATACCGTCTTTTTAGCATGGATAGCCTGAGGATATAGAGGAGGAGAGCATGGTTAGTCTTGACTGTTAGCAGTCTGGCAAGCATGGCTGAGTTTATATTATGCTGCCTTTCCCGTGACCCTCACGTTCTCAAAATTTTGGGTGACAGTCAATACTGGTTGGTGACACTTCTAGACCCACACTACAAGGAGAACTTGAGTATCTTTTATACCAGAGGCATACAAGTGTACTAAAATGGTCCAGTACCAGAGGGCCCTTGTTGCTGAATTATTAAAAAAATTCCCATGTAAAAATGCTGATGGCAGAGGTCACAGTTCATTGGAAAACCAAGGAGTACAGGCGAGGAAGACACAACTCCAATCCAGCAGAGGCAGGGGAACACAGGCAAAGTTCTGGGAGACTTTTCTCAGACCCTCCCATCGCACTGGCCCTGAGGCGCGGGTTACTCTCACAAGGAGTTCAAAGTTTTAGAAGATGCTGAGGGAGTACCTTGCTGACCGTACCATTGTCCTCTGTGATTCCTCTGTGCCTTTTAATTATTGGGTATCCAAGCTGGACACATGACATGAACTGTCTCTCTATGCCTTGGAGGTCCTTGCCTGCCCTGTCGCTAGCGTTTTCTAGTAAGTATTTAGTGTCGCTGGTGGAATTATAAAATTTTTGGGAACTCCATTTCCATGCACCTCTTCACACTCACACATAGGTGTACGTTTCCTGATTTAGCATATGTGCAGTTGTCGTCCTCCTTCTCCTCATCCTCCAACACCAGTAGATCACCATGGTGATGATAGTCTGCGATACAACATCCACGTTATTGTTTTTAAGGTTGTTTATGATGTCCATAAACCAAATTTTTTGACAGTATATTGCTGTACCCCCCAGGTGGGAAATGTTTGTCAGCCCATACACTGACTGCATGGGCATTACAAGTATAGGAGACCTGCTCCTTTGCTATGGGAAAAGATTTTTAGTAGGCCATCCTCCACATCTCTTCATCCACCACAACTTGATCATTAGGGTGACCGTGATCTGTGATACAGCACCCGAGTTATTGTATTTAAAGTTGTTTATGATGCCCATTGTTAGGTGTCGAGTTCCCGCCTCTGAACAGGGGGAATGTCGAACCATCTCCGCAGCAGTCTCCCATTCTTCTCCAGCCGCAGTGGAGCCTGCTCAGCAGAGACGTCGTTCCCAGCGTCTGGCTCAAGCTGATACTGTGCTACTGGTTACTCATGCCCTTCCAGGCTCTGCTTTTGTAGCCAGCACTGATCAGCAGCGAACAGGTCTTTCTGGGACTAAGTCCTGCTTTTCCCATACTGAGCAGGCCCACAGGATGACCTCCCATTGAAGGTCAGGGATCACATGCTCAGGTCCTGTTGTGGCTCCTATTGGACCATCTGGAAGGTCCCGTAGCACTGCTTCTATAAAAGGTTTGCATAGCCGCTCGGCCATGTGCTAGTGTATACTTGATAACGTGTCTGTGTTGATGTGTTACTTTCACTCATTAATCATCCCCTTCCTAGTGTTGTTGACTGCTCGCAAGTCGCGAATGGTGGATGCTTGCTATCTAGCTCCTGACAGTGCTACCTGCACACCTAGCAGTGACCGCCAGTGCGGCGCCGTGCGCTAATAGAGCACTTACCTGACCCAAGTCTGGGTGGTTAGTGGCGTCCACCAGAGTGGCACTGCACGCACTCTAGTGCATTAAATTATTATTTCTGTTTAACTCTGACACCCCAATAGCGGTGTAGAGCACAAGAGGTCTAGAGGAACTCTTTCCCTGAGTCTTGGGATAGAGTTCTGTGACTCCTTGCTTGTGCTCTTTGTGTGGTACCGTGGCCCTGTGACGCAACAGGGTTCGCTTCCTTCATACTGGGTCATTACACTGGCTACCCATTCGCTACAGGGTCCAGTATAAACTCATCTCTCTCACCCACAAAGCTCTCCACAGTTCTGCACCGCCTTATATCTCCCCTCTCATCTCCGTCTATCGCCCTACACGTGCCCTCTGTTCTACAAATGACCTAAGACTAACATCCCCCATAATCCGAACCTCGCACCTCCATCTCCAAGACTTCTCTCGTGCTGCGCCAGCTCTCTGGAATGCACTTCCCCAGATGATCAGACTGATACCTAGCCCCGACCTATTCAAGCGCGCTTTAAAAACCCATCTCTTCAAACAAGCCTACCACATCAACTACTCAGTAAACTAACTTTGTCCTGTTCCCTCCTTCCAAATATTATCTGCATGTGAATCTGCACCCTACTATTCATCTGTCTCCACACCCTCCATGCACATGGTAACTGCACTTGATACTTGACTATTGCACTTAAACAAACGGTCTTATGACCGGATCATGCAGCCCTATATGAAAATCCCTATTTATTATAATTGCCAGACCTGAAATAACAAGCACTTTTCACCTATTGTGTCCCCCCATTTCCTTGTAGATTGTAAGCTTGCGAGCAGGGACCTCACTCCTAATGTCACTGTTTAAATTGTCTTAACTTGTACTGAATTTATTGTCTGTACATGTCCCCGCTTAATTGTAAAGTGCTTCAGAATTTGTTGGCGCTATATAAATAAAAATTATTATTATTATTATAACCCTTGTGTATATCCACATTATGCCACCATATAGTCCGTCATTACTCAGCAGCAGGTTCCATCTCTGCACGGTGGACCCCAGGCTGCAAACACACCTTATACCATCTTTGTAATTATTTGGTACATTCTGGTAGCCCTAACATTACTCTAGCGCCAGGGTCTGGCTAGTAATGGAGGACGAACAGCGATTACAATGGTATATCCAGCAGCTAGAGGGTAGGCTGGCGGCTCTTGAGCGCACAACTTTTAGCTGTGGATGTTACCGCAGTCGCTGTTCAGGCTGCTAGCATAGCTGCAGCCAGTTTGTCCACTGCCACTCCTGCTCTGACTTTATCCCGTCTCCCGCTACCTGATAAGTTCACTGGTGACAGTAAGCTGTGTTGGGAATTCATGAGTCAATGTGCCATACACCTTGAGCTCCTGGCAGCACATTTTCCCACGGAGCGGGTGAAGGTGGGATTTATTGTATCCCCCTTGTCGGGCAGGGCGTTATAGTGGGCAATGACGCTGTGGGAGCGTGACGATGCTGTGGTGCAGAGTGCTCCTAGTTTTCTGGGCTCTTTGAGACAGGTCTTTTTGGGACCTCGTGTCACCCATGATTCGGCGCTCCAACTGCTGGCTTTGACACTGGGTTCATCCATGGTCAGTCACTTTTCCGTTCACTTCTGGATTTTGGCATCCAAGCTGGAGTGGCCGGATAAGGTCCTAATCACTGTGGACTGGCTGACCATGTGAAGGACGCCTTGGCCACTAGGGAGATTCCCATCACACTGGAAGAGCTCTATGAGGCCATGGAGGTTTCTTGAGCAGGTCCTAAGTCTCGGGCAGCTCGAATACCCATGGTCTGTAATGTCTTCCAGCAGTCAGGACATTATACCAAGAAATGTCCACAGTGGCAGGGGAAACAACCGCATCTAGTAACTGTAGGAGGAGGTTCACTAGACACAGCGATATTTTTCTCCAAATTGTACTTCAAGGGGACAATTACCTTTGGCCCTTCCACTTTTAGAGTCGAGCTTGGTGTGGATTCCGGGACAGGGAAATTTCATGTCCTCTGCCTTAGCCCAAAGGCACGCAATACCCCTGGTTATGCTAGCCAAACCAGTGACCGTAAGAGTGGTGAATGCGTCGACACTGTCCTCACAAATTACACACCAGACTATCCCATTTACATTATCCATGTCTCCATCCCATCAGGAGTTCATTTCCCTTCTTGTCATTCCTGAAGGAATAGACGAGATTCTGCTAGGGATATCTTGGTTGCGTTACCACTCTCCACATATAGAGAATGGGAGAATTTGGAGATGGAGTAAATCTTGTGAGGGCAGATGTCTGAGGGAGTGGGTTCAGGTTGCCACAACAGAGGTACCCGCAGATCTTACTTCTCTCCCCAAACCCTATTGGTCTTATGCGGACGTATTCTCCAAGAGAGCTGCAGACTCTACTGCCTCACAGCCCCTATGACTGTCCTATTGATTTCTTGCCTGGGTCAGAGCCTCCCGGGGATGAGTCTATCCTCTGTCTCTCTCGGAGATGGAGGCAATGTCCCTATACATGCAGGAAAATCTGTCAAGAGGATTCTTTAGGAAATCAGTGTCACCTACGAGGGCAGGGTTCTTCTTTGTGCAAAAGAAGAATGGAGAATTGCATCCATGTATTGACTACCGGGGTCTTAACGCCATCACCATTAAGAATAAGTACCCTTTGCCTTTGATATCTGAGCTCTTCGATAGACTAGGTGGGGCGAGGGTATTTACTAAGTTAGATCTGCAGGGTGCTTACAACCTGATTCGCATGCGTGAGGGGGACGAATGGAAGATGGCTTTTAATACCAGGGATGGGCACTATGAGTATTTGGTGATGCCCTTTGGGCTCTGTAATGCCCCGGCCATCTTCCAAGACTTTGTGAATTAAATCTTCCGGGATATGCTCTTCACCTCGGTGGTAGTCTGCCTGGATGATATTCTCATCTATTCTCCAGATATAGATTCCCACTGGAGAGATGTTTGCAGAGTCTTCGACCTCCTACGGGCAAACTCCCTCTATGCCAAGTTGGAGAAGTGTCTCTTTGAGCAGGAGTCCTTGCCTTTCCTGGGTTATATCATTTCATCCGGGGATTACCTATGGATCCTGCCAGGCTACAAGCAGTGATGGCCTTGCAGGAACCTCATTCTCTCAAAGCGGTGCAGAGCTTTATGGTGTTCATTAATTACTATCGCTAGTTCATTCCCCACTTCTCCACTTTGGTAGCTCCCTTGGTAGCCCTCACCAAGAAGGGTGCAAAACCCAAATTGTGGTCAGAGGAAGTCTCCAAGGCCTTCTTATCTGTTAAGTCCCATTTTGCTAGTGCTCCCACTCTGCATCGTCCCGATGTAGATAAGCCATTCATTATTGAGGTGGATGCCTCATCTGTCGGTGCTGAAGCGCTCCTCTTCCAAAAGGACGCTCAAGGTCGGAAGCATCCTTGCTTCTTCTTTTCCAAGACCTTCACTCCAGCAGAGAGGAATTATTCCATCGGGGACAGGGTGTTGCTAGCAATGAAGTTGGCCCTTTGAAAGTGGAGACATCTCCTGGACGGAGCTAGCTTTCCCTTCCAAGTTTACACTGACCACAAGAATTTGGTGTATTTGCAAACAGCCCAAGCGGCTAAATTCTCGCCAGGCTAGATGGTCCCTGTTCTTCTCCTGGTTCCACTTCACCCTTCATTTTCTATTTGGGGAGAAGAACATTCGCGCCGATGCTCTCTCCCTCCCGTGGTGTCATTAGAGGAGGTGGAGGAGAAGCCTCGGCTAATTGTCCCCTCCGACAGTCTGAGAACTGTGGCTCTGGTGTCGCTAGAGTCTGTGCCTCCCGGGCAAGACTTTTATGCCATCTAATTTGCGACCGGAGGTTCTCTCTTGGGCTCACTCGTCAAGGGTGGGTGGACATTTCGGGATCAAGAGGACATCAGAGCTTCTGACGAGGACGTACTGGTGGCCGCATATGGCCTGTGATGTCGAAGACTATATTTGGGCGTGTGTCTCCTGCATCAGAAATAGGTCTTCTTGACAACGGCCTGCTGGGCTACTTTACCCCTACCGGTGGCTGATAGGCCCTAGGAGATGGTTGGGATGGACTTTGTGTTTGGCTTACCCAAGTCCCGTAGCTGCACCATTATTTGGGTAGTTACAGACCATTTCTCTAAAATGATGCATTTGGTGCCTCTCCCACAGTTACCTTCTGCACGGGCCTTGAAGGCATTGTTTGTCAAACATGTCTTCCGCTTCCACGGTATGCCTGATAAGATTGTCAGTGACCGGGGTCCCCAGTTTGCATCTCAGTTCTGGAGAGAGCTTTGTCGTCTACTTAGTATTGAGCTGAATTTCTCTTCAGCGTACCATCCCGAGACTAATGGGTTGGTAGAGAGGGCCAACCGGACCCTGGTCACATACATATGCCATTTTGTCTCGGCCAGGCAGGATGACTTGGCATCCCTACTACCGTGGGCAGAGTTTGCCTTGAAAAAGGCTGTAGCTGACTCCACTGGGCAGACCCCATTCCTCCTTATTTACGGCCAGCATCCGCGGGTTCCTGTGCCCATGCCTGTGTCTTCCGCCGACACTCGGGTGGCAGACTGGGCAGTGGAAGCATGGGGTATCTGGGACTGCACACAGGATGCCATCCGATCTTCCAAGGAGAGAATTAGGGTCTCTGCAGATGCACGTCAGCACCCCACGCCAACCTTTGCTCCTGGTGACTTAGTATGGCTCTTCACCCGCAATATCAGGCTGCAAGTTGAGTCCATTAAGTTTGCGCCTTGCTACTTAGGTCCCTTTAAGGTTCTGGAACAGGTTAATCCTGTGGTCTACCGTCTGGCTCTTTCTCCACGCCTGGGTATCACCAACACCTTTCATTTGTCCCTCTTCAAGCCCATTTACATGTCCCGGTTTTCCGAGTCATCTGCCGGGACATCGGGTTCATCCACAGATGATTACGAGGTGAAAGCTATCTTGGGATGTAAGGTGGTACGTGGCAAAAAGTTATATCTGGAGGACGGGAAGAGTCACGGCCCAGAGGACAGAACCTGGGAACCTGTGGAGCACATTCGGGCTCCGCTGCTCATTGTAGCCTTTGAACGTAGCGAGGCCATGGGAGGGGGGCCCTGGGAGGGGAGGTAATGTTAGGTTTCGAGCTCCCACCTCTGCACAGGGGAAATCTCGAACCATCTCTGCTGTGGTCTCCCATTCTTCTCCAGCCGCAGTGGAGCCTGCTCAGCAGAGACATCGGTCCCAGGATCTGGCTCAAGCTGATACTGTACAACTGGTTACTGATGCCTTTCCAGGCTCTGCCTTTGTAGCCAGCACTGATCAGCAGCGAGCAGGTCTTTCTGGGACTAAGTCCTGCTTTTCCCATACTGAGCATGCTCACGGGATGACTTCCCATGGGAGGTCAGGGGTCACATACTCAGGTCCTGTTGTGGCTCCTATTGACCATCTGGAAGGTCCCGCAGCACTGCTGCTATAAAAGGTTTGCATGGTTACTCGGCCATGCGCTAGTGTTTACTTGATAACATGGGTGTGTTGATGTGTGACTGTCGCTCATTAATCATCCCATTCCTAGTGTTATTGACTGCTTGCGAATGGTGGATGCTTGCCATCTAGCGCCCGACAGTGCTACCTGCACACGTAGCACACAATCCAGCGTCTTATTGCAGTGATCGCCAGTTCGGCGCCGTGCGCTAATAGGGAGCTTTCCTGACCCAAGTCTGGGTGGTTAGTGGCGTCCGCCAGAGTGGCACTGCATGCACTCTTGTGCATTAAATTATTATTTCTGTTTAACTCTGACACCCCACTAGAGGTGTCGAGTGCAAGAAGTCAAGAGGAATTCTTTCCCTGAGTCTTGGGATAGAGTTCTGTGACTCCTTGCTTGCGCTCTTTGTGTGGTACCACGACCCTGTGGCACAACAGGATTCGCTTCCATCATACCGGGTGAAGCTAACCCATGTGTGTATCCACATTATACCGCCATATAGTCCGTCATTACTCAGCAGCAGGTTCCATCTCTGCACGGTAGACCCCGGGCTGCAAACGCACCTTATACGATCTTCCTAATTATTTTATGCGCTCTGCTAGACCTAACATCCATAAACCAAATTTTTGATAGCATGTTGCTGTATACCCCTCAGGGGGAAATATTTGTCAGCCCATACACTTACTGTATGGGCAATACAAGTATAGGAGAGGTGAATGGCAATATACCTCCCAAAAAATGACCCTGGATTTGAGGTTATGTTTTGCTGTTACCATTCGGTGGTGTAGAGAAGTGTGGCCCAATCCAGCCAGTTTATCCGTTATATTTCCACCAGCGGCAATAAAAACCTGCTCTGACAAAATGCTAGCAGCAGGGCAAGAACCTCCAAGGCATAGAGTCAGTTCATGCCCCATAACCAGCTTGGATACACAATAATTATAAGGCATGTTGGTATTGTCAGGCGGATTTCAAAATTCTAAAAGAGACAGCAGTTCGTCTTCACTATTCTTAGAGAGCTATCAGCCGGCTAACGCTTTGTTGTTCCCATTATTAAACAATGTGTCTCCTATTCTGTTATTGCCTATACATTGAATGTAAGGCCTGCCACAAATTTGGACACACCCCAATAACCCATTGAACAGACGTCCTGGATGGCCGCATGAAACCAAAGTTCGCATTCTTATTTATTTGGTACTGCCATACTGTTAGCCTAAGTATAAGAAAAATCAGACATCACCCACCAGGCGGACGTGCTTCCACACAACTCCACCAGAGCTGCCCTATGGGAACTCGGCTCTTTCTCCTCTCCTCTACCTCTTTGGCATAAGTGAGGTTTTGATAAAGACCCGCTGGGGTCGAAACGTTACCCGAATTGAATAGTCTGCCACCCATTTACCTCCTAAAAAAGCACCTGGTGATGTTTATTGTTTGTGTTAATAAAGAAACTACACAGTTTGCTGAACTTTCAACCATTTGAGTGCGGCTGATTTTTCTTATACTTGGACTATTTTGTTCATGCCTGCACCAACCTAGTGACAGTGTGCACATCTTTTTCCTGGATTATACTGTTAGCCTATGCATCAAATGTAAGGCCTGCCCTGCCCCAAAGTTACATGCACCCCAATAAACCTTTGAACCAATGTATTGGATGGCCACATGAAACCAAAGTTCTCAGTATTATTAATTTGCTACTACCATACTGTTAACTATGCATGGAATTCAAGATCTGCCCTGCCCCAAAGTTACACACACCCCAATAAACCTTTGAACCAACGTACTGGATGGCCACATAAAATCAAAGTTCCCATTATTATAATTTTTTTAGTCCCAGAAAGTTTGCCCATGAAATGAATGCAAGGCTTGCTCAAAATTTGGATGCACCACAATATACCTTGGAAGAGACGTGGAGGAGGGCCTCCTAAAGATCTTTTCCCAATTTAAAGGAGTGGGTCTCCTATACTTGCAATGCCTGTTCACTAAGTGTATGGGCTGACAAACATTTCCCCTGAGGAGTACACATCAACATACTTTGTAAACTTTTATTTACAAGCATAATAAACACCCTTGACAACAATAACGTCACTGTTACATCACGGAACACATTCACTCTGGTAATCTAATGCTGGTGTCAGAAGAGACATGCAGGATGGCCTCCTAAAATCTTTTCCCAATTTAAAGGAACGGGTCCCCTATACTTGTAATGCCCATACACTAAGTGTATGGGCTGACAAAAATTTCCTCCTGGGGGGCACACATTAACATACTCTGTAAACATTTTTTTACATGCATCAAAAACACCCTTTAACGCAATAACATGGCTGTTGCATCACGGACCACAGTCACCATGGTGATCTAGTGGTGGTGGATGATAAGGAGGAGGATGACAGCAAAAAGCCAAAATCAGGAAGTGTATACCCTTGTGTGGGTGTGAAGAGGTGAATTGGAATATACCTCCCAAAAAATCACCCTGGATTTGAGGTTATGTTTTGCTGTTACCATTCGGTGGTGTAGAGAAGTGTGGCCCAATCCAGCCAGTTTATCAGTTATATTTCCACCAGCGGCACTAAAAACCCGCTCTGACAAAACGCTAGCGGCAGGGCAAGAACCTCCAAGGCGTAGAGTCAGTTCATGCCATGTAACCAGCTTGGATACCCAATAATTATAAGGCATGTTGGTATTGTCAACAAGGTACTCCCTCAGCATTTTCCAAAACTTTCCCCCTGGGGG
Organism: Ranitomeya imitator; assembly: GCF_032444005.1. Taxonomy (NCBI): domain Eukaryota; kingdom Metazoa; phylum Chordata; class Amphibia; order Anura; family Dendrobatidae; genus Ranitomeya; species Ranitomeya imitator. Next base: position 629,575,593 of record NC_091284.1, read on the forward strand.
GTATACAGCAAAATACTGTAAAAAAATGGTTTATGGGCATCATAAACACCCTTCAAAAGAATAACGTTGGTGTTGCATCACATACCATGGTCATCACCATGATAATCTACTGGTGCAGGATGATGAGGATGAGGAGAAGGAGGAGGATAACAGCAGCATATGCCAAATCAGGAAGCGTACACCTATGTGTGGGTGTGAAGAGGTGCATGGGAATGGAGTTCCCAAAAAAGACAGTGGATATGAGTTTATGTTTCGCTGCTATCACTCAGTGGTGTAGAAAAATCTGGCCCAATCCTGCCCTTGTTTATTTTTATAAGAGTCAGCATTTTCAGTTGACAGGCGGATGCGCTAATCAGGTATAACAGGTGATCACAGTGATCAAAATGAAAAAATAGTAAATGAACCCCCTTTTATCACCCCCATAGGTAGGGACAATAATAAAAAAAAGAAAATATATTTACTTGTATTTTTCCACTAGGGTTAGGGCTAAGGTTAGGGTTAGGGTTAGGGTTACAGTTAGGGTTAGGGCTAGGGTAAGGGCTAGGGTTAGAATTAGGGTTGGAGTTAGAAATAGGCTATGTGCACACGGTGTGGATTTGGCTGCGGATCCGCAGCGGATTTGTAGCAGTTTTCCATCAGGTTTACAGTACCATGTAAACCTATGGAAAACCAAATCCGCTGTGCCCATGGTGCAGATAATACTGTGCAGAAACGCTGCATTGTATTTTAAGGAGCATGTCGATTCTTTGTGCAGATTCCGCAGCGTTTTACACCTGTTCCTCAATAGGAATCCGCAGGTGAAATCCGCACAAAAACCACTGGAAATCTGAGGTAAATCCGCAGATAATACACAGTGACTTTTACCTGTGGATTTTTCCAAAATGGTGCTGAAAAATCTCACACGAATCCGCAACATGGGCACATAGCCTTAGGGTAAGTTTTGGAATTAGAGTTAGGGTTGGAATTAGGGCAAGGGTTGGAAATAGGGTTAAGATTAGGCTTGTGGTTAGGGTTATGGTTAGGTTTAGGGGTGTGTTGGAGGCAGTGTTGTGGTTATGGTTAGGATTAGGATTAGGGTTGGGATTAGTGTTAGGATTAGGGTTAGGGTTGGGATTAGGGTTAGGGATGTGTTGTGGTTAGGGTTGTGGTTAGGGGTGTGTTGGGGTTAGGGTTGTGATTAGGGTTATGGCTAGAGTTGGGATTAGGGTTAGGGGTGTGTTGGGGTTAGTGTTGGAGTTAGAATGGAGGGGTTTCCACTGTTTAGGCACATCAGGGGTCTCCAAACGCAACATGGCGCCACCATTGATTCCAGCCAAACTTACGTTCAAAAAAGTCAAATTGTGCTCCCTCCCTTCCGAGCCCCGACGTGCGCCCAAACAGTGGTTTACTCCCACATATGGGTACCAGCATACTCAGGACAAACTGAGCAACAACTATTGGGGTCCAATTTCTCCTGTTACCCATGCAAAAATAAAAAATTGCTTGCTAAAGCATAATTTTTCAGGAAAGAAAAATTATTTTTTATTTTCACAGCTCTGCGTTATAAACTTCTGTGAAGCACTTGGGGATTCAAAGTGCTCACCACCACACATCTAGATAAGTTCCTTGGGGGGTCTAGTTTCCAAAATGGGGTTACTTGTGGGAGGCTTCTACTGTTTAGGCACATCAGGGGCTCTGCAAATGCAACATGACGCCCGCAGACCATTCCATCAAAGTCTGCATTTCAAAACTTTACTACTTCCCTTTCGAGCCCCGACGTGTGCCCAAACAGTGGTTTACCCCCACATATGGGGTATCAGCGTACTCAGGACAAACTGGGCAACAAATATTGAGGTCCAATTTCTCCTGTTACCCTTGTGAAAATAAAAAAATTGCTTGCTAAAACATAATTTTTGAGGAAAGAAAAATGATTTTTTTATTTTCACAGCTCTGAATTGTAAACTTCTGTGAAGCACTTGGGGGTTCAAAGTGCTCACCACATATCTAGATAAGTTCCTTGGGGGTCTAGTTTCCAAAATGTGGTCAGTTGTGCAGGGTTTCTACTGTTTAGATTCATCAGGGGCTCTGCAAATGCAACGTGATGCCCGCAGACCATTCCATCAAAGTCTGCATTTCAAAACGTCACTACTTCCCTTCTGAGCCCTGACGTGTGCCCAAACAGTGGTTCCCCCCACATAAGGGGTATCAGCGTACTCAGGATAAACTGGACAATAACTTTTGGGGTCCAAATTCTCCTGTTACTCTTGTGAAAAAAAATTGCTTGCTAAAACATAATTTTTGAGGAAAGAAAAATGATTTTTTATTTTCATGGCTCTCCGTTATAAACTTCTGGGAAGTAGAGTTGAGCGACTTTTACTTTTTTAGGATCGAGTCGGGTTTCGCGAAACCCGACTTTGTCAAAAGTCGGGTCGGGTGAAATCGGCCGATTATTTAGAAAAGTGGGGGCCGACCGAAACACGAAACCCAATGCAAGACAATGGGGAATCAAAGCTGGCAGTCAGTGGAGGACAGGAAAACACTTACAGTGCCCATTTTAATGCCAAAAACATCAATTCTTATTTCTTTACCATGTCAATCTAAATTTACTTTATAATAATAGTTAGGCATTGAAAACAGGGGGTCATTTGGTTAAGTTGTGGGGAGGTAGGGCTGGCTCAAGATTTTCGTGGGCCCAGGGAAACGCGGAATACGTCACGGCAAGTGCTGTGATCCTGAGCAAGCAGGGAGGTCCACTCGTTGGCACTGGCACAGGGCCCCCCATAGTACGGCGGTGTGTTTGACGGCGGGTGGCGCCTCCCACTGCCAGAGACACTTTAGCGTACTATGAGGGGCCCTGTGCCAGTGACATCGCCAATGAGTATGCCCCCCCCACCTGATGAAGGAACCTGCACTTTCATCTGCTCCTTCGTCTTTGTCTCCGTGTAAGGTGGTAAAGTATGCGGGAAGGGGAACCTGACTTTTAGCAGGGTCAGATTCAGGCTGTGTATAGTGCAAGGGGAATGTAGTGGTCTGGGTCAATGTAACAGCATACCTATCTAGCAGTGGTTGGGCAATGGGCAGGATGAAGAGGAAACACAGATATAGGCCCAAATAATAACATAGTAACATAGTTAGTAAGGCCGAAAAAAGACATTTGTCCATCCAGTTCAGCCTATATTCCATCATAATAAATCCCCAGATCTACGTCCTTCTACAGAACCTAATAATTGTATGATACAATATTGTTCTGCTCCAGGAAGACATCCAGGCCTCTCTTGAACCCCTCGACTGAGTTCGCCATCACCACCTCCTCAGGCAAGCAATTCCAGATTCTCACTGCCCTAACAGTAAAGAATCCTCTTCTATGTTGGTGGAAAAACCTTCTCTCCTCCAGACGCAAAGAATGCCCCCTTGTGCCCGTCACCTTCCTTGGTATAAACAGATCCTCAGCGAGATATTTGTATTGTCCCCTTATATACTTATACATGGTTATTAGATCGCCCCTCAGTCGTCTTTTTTCTAGACTAAATAATCCTAATTTCGCTAATCTATCTGGGTATTGTAGTTCTCCCATCCCCTTTATTAATTTTGTTGCCCTCCTTTGTACTCTCTCTAGTTCCATTATATCCTTCCTGAGCACCGGTGCCCAAAACTGGACACAGTACTCCATGTGTGGTCTAACTAGGGATTTGTACAGAGGCAGTATAATGCTCTCATCATGTGTATCCAGACCTCTTTTAATGCACCCCATGATCCTGTTTGCCTTGGCAGCTGCTGCCTGGCACTGGCTGCTCCAGGTAAGTTTATCATTAACTAGGATCCCCAAGTCCTTCTCCCTGTCAGATTTACCCAGTGGTTTCCCGTTCAGTGTGTAATGGTGATATTGATTCCCTCTTCCCATGTGTATAACCTTACATTTATCATTGTTAAACCTCATCTGCCACCTTTCAGCCCAAGTTTCCAACTTATCCAGATCCATCTGTAGCAGAATACTATCTTCTCTTGTATTAACTGCTTTACATAGTTTTGTATCATCTGCAAATATCGATATTTTACTGTGTAAACCTTCTACCAGATCATTAATGAATATGTTGAAGAGAACAGGTCCCAATACTGACCCCTGCGGTACCCCACTGGTCACAGCGACCCAGTTAGAGACTATACCATTTATAACCACCCTCTGCTTTCTATCACTAAGCCAGTTACTAACCCATTTACACACATTTTCCCCCAGACCAAGCATTCTCATTTTGTGTACCAACCTCTTGTGTGGCACGGTATCAAACGCTTTGGAAAAATCGAGATATACCACGTCCAATGACTCACCGTGGTCCAGTCTATAGCTTACCTCTTCATAAAAACTGATTAGATTGGTTTGACAGGAGCGATTTCTCATAAACCCATGCTGATATGGAGTTACACAGTTTTTCTCATTGAGATAATCCAGAATAACATCCCTCAGAAACCCTTCAAATATTTTACCAACAATAGAGGTTAGACTTACTGGCCTATAATTTCCAGGTTCACTTTTAGAGCCCTTTTTGAATATTGGCACCACATTTGCTATGCGCCAGTCCTGCGGAACAGACCCTGTTGCTATAGAGTCACTAAAAATAAGAAATAATGGTTTATCTATTACATTACTTAGTTCTCTTAGTACTCGTGGGTGTATGCCATCCGGACCCGGAGATTTATCTATTTTAATCTTATTTAGCCGGTTTCGCACCTCTTCTTGGGTTAGATTGGTGACCCTTAATATAGGGTTTTCATTGTTTCTTGGGATTTCACCTAGCATTTCATTTTCCACCGTGAATACCGTGGAGAAGAAGGTGTTTAATATGTTAGCTTTTTCCTCGTCATCTACAACCATTCTTTCCTCACTATTTTTTAAGGGGCCTACATTTTCAGTTTTTATTCTTTTACTATTGATATAGTTGAAGAACAGTTTGGGATTAGTTTTACTCTCCTTAGCAATGTGCTTCTCTGTTTCCTTTTTGGCAGCTTTAATTAGTTTTTTAGATAAAGTATTTTTCTCCCTATAGTTTTTTAGAGCTTCAATGGTGCCATCCTGCTTTAGTAGTGCAAATGCTTTCTTTTTACTGTTAATTGCCTGTCTTACTTCTTTGTTTAGCCACATTGGGTTTTTCCTATTTCTAGTCCTTTTATTCCCACAAGGTATAAACCGCTTACACTGCCTATTTAGGATGTTCTTAAACATTTCCCATTTATTATCTGTATTCTCATTTCTGAGGATATTGTCCCAGTCTACCAGATTAAGGGCATCTCTAAGCTGTTCAAACTTTGCCTTCCTAAAGTTCAATGTTTTTGTGACTCCCTGACAAGTCCCCCTAGTGAAAGACAGGTGAAACTGCACAATATTGTGGTCGCTATTTCCTAAATGCCCAACCACCTGCAGATTTGTTATTCTGTCAGGTCTATTAGATAGTATTAGGTCTAAAAGTGCTGCTCCTCTGGTTGGATTCTGCACCAATTGTGAAAGATAATTTTTCTTGGTTATTAGCAGAAACCTGTTGCCTTTATGGGTTTCACAGGTTTCTGTTTCCCAGTTAATATCCGGGTAGTTAAAGTCCCCCATAACCAGGACCTCATTATGGGTTGCAGCTTCATCTATCTGCTTTAGAAGTAGACTTTCTATGGTTTCTGTTATATTTGGGGGTTTGTAACAGACCCCAATGAGAATTTTGTTACCATTTTTCCCTCCATGAATTTCGACCCATATGGACTCGACATCCTCATTCCCTTCGCTAATATCCTCCCTTAAAGTGGACTTTAGACAAGACTTTACATAGAGACAAACCCCTCCTCCTCTCCGATTTTTACGATCCTTTCTAAACAGACTGTAACCCTGTAAGTTAACTGCCCAGTCATAGCTTTCATCTAACCATGTCTCGGTTATTCCCACTATGTCAAAGTTACCTGTAGATATTTCTGCTTCTAGTTCTTCCATCTTGTTTGTCAGGCTTCTCGCGTTTGCGAGCATGCAGTTTAGAGGATTTTGTTTTGTTCCAATCTCCTCGCTGTGGATTGTTTTAGAAATGTTCTTACCTCCCTTCTGAGTATGTTTTCCTGGGTCGTCTTTGTTCGAGTCTAATGTTTTTCTTCCCGTCCCCTCTTCTTCTAGTTTAACGCCCTCCTGATGAGTGTAGCGAGTCTTCTGGCGAATGTGTGTTTCCCAGGTTTGTTGAGGTGTAGTCCGTCTCTGGCGAGGAGTCCATCATACCAGTAATTCACACCGTGGTCCAGGAATCCAAATCCTTGTTGTCTGCACCATCGTCTTAGCCAGTTGTTTGCATCAAGGATCCTGTTCCATCTCCTGGTGCCATGCCCGTCTACTGGAAGGATAGAAGAAAAAACTACCTGTGCATCCAGTTCCTTTACTTTCTTCCCCAACTCTTCAAAGTCCTTGCAGATTGTCGGTAGGTCCTTCCTTGCCGTGTCATTGGTGCCAACATGTATCAGAAGAAATGGGTGGACGTCCTTGGAGCTGAAGAGCTTTGGTATCCTATCGGTCACATCCTTGATCATCGCACCTGGAAGGCAGCATACTTCTCTTGCAGTTATGTCCGGTCTGCAGATGGCTGCTTCGGTGCCTCTCAGTAGTGAGTCTCCCACCACCACCACTCTTCGTTGCTTCTTGGCTGTACTTTTTGCTGTCACTTGTTGCTGTGTGCCCTTTTCTTTTTTGCTTGCTGGTATTGCTTCATTCTTAGGTGTGCCATCTTCATCCTCTACAAAGATTTGATATCGGTTCTTCAGTTGTGTGGTTGGTGATTTCTCCATGGTCTTCTTGCTTCTTTTGGTCACATGCTTCCACTCATCTGCTTTTGGAGGTTCTCTGACACTTTTTGCACCTTCTGTGACCAGTAGAGATGCTTCTGTTCTGTCTAGAAAGTCTTCATTCTCTTTGATGAGTTTCAAAGTTGCTATTCTTTCTTCCAGACCCCGCACCTTTTCTTCTAAAAGGGCCACTAGTCTACACTTCTGACAGGTGAAATTGGATTCTTCTTCTGGTCGATCTGTGAACATGTAGCACATGCTGCAGCTCACCATGTAGGTTGTCACATCTGCCATGTTGCTCCTAGATCCTGCTGACTTGCTGTGTGTTTTCCTTCTTGTGTAATCTACTCAGCCAAGCTCTCTTGCAATAATGTCCTACAGGCGCCTTACGGCGCGCGGTTTGGTGATGCTTTTGAAGCAGCTGGTCCCGGCTGTACCCAACGATCTTCTAGCTTAGGGAGACTTCGCTTCTCCCAGAAGGCACCTGGAATATGCAAATTAGCCTCCTGAAGCTTGAATCCCTGGTTTGGTGATGCTTTCGAAGCAGCTGGTCCCGGCTGTACCCAACGATCTTCTAGCTTAGGGAGACTTCGCTTCTCCCAGAAGGCACCTGGAATATGCAAATTAGCCTCCTGAAGCTTGAATCCCTGGTTTGGTGATGCTTTCGAAGCAGCTGGTCCCGGCTGTACCCAACGATCTTCTAGCTTAGGGAGACTTCGCTTCTCCCAGAAGGCACCTGGAATATGCAAATTAGCCTCCTGAAGCTTGAATCCCTGGTTTGGTGATGCTTTCGAAGCAGCTGGTCCCGGCTGTACCCAACGATCTTCTAGCTTAGGGAGACTTCGCTTCTCCCAGAAGGCACCTGGAATATGCAAATTAGCCTCCTGAAGCTTGAATCCCTGTGAGCTAAAGTGAGCTAAATGCAGTTCAAAATTGGTAACAGGACTAAACAGGCGACATTGCTTTGTTCAGTGGAGGACAACTGTAATGAGTGGCGCAGACAGAGTTTGTAGGCCCACAATAAAAAAAGTAGGCTAAATGCAGTTCAAAATTGGTAACAGGACTAAACAGGCGGCATTGCTTTTTTTTCAGTGGACTAAACAGGCGGCATTGCTTTGTTCAGTGGAGGACAACTGTAATGAGTGGCACAGACACAGTTTGTAGGCCCACAATAAAAAAAAGTAGGCTAAATGCAGTTAAAAATTGGTAACAGGACTAAACAGGCGGCCTAGCTTTGTTCAGTGGAGGACAACTGTAATGAGTGGCGCAGACACAGTTAGTAGACCAAAATACAAAAGTAGGCTAAAAGCAGTTCAAAATTAGTAACAGGACTAAACAGGCAGCATGGCATAGCTAGGTACTGGGTTGGGCTCCTCTGCTGAGTAGCAGACAGTGGTAGCAGGCGCAAAGTATTAACTGGTCTAAATGGAGGCCAGGGCCCCTGTATATTTTCACTATCATCTATCATTTCAACAAATTTGTATTGGCAGTACCATTGAAGGATTTAACAGCACAGACTACACAGTGGTGGAGCAGGGAGAGGTAAGTATTGCAAGTGGTAGAGCAGTGAGCGGCGGTACTGGCACAGGGCCCCTCATATTATGACGGTGTGTCTGACGTTGGTTGTGCACCACCACCGTCAGAGACACTTCATTGTACTATGAGGGACCCTGTGCCAGTGCCGTTCCCCAAGAGTGGGTGCACCCACCTGTCCAGGCAAATGGCACTCGCACGGGTGCTTGCGCCAGGTGGTGACCACGGCCCTGTGGGGGGAGTCAGCCCATTTAGGGAGGCATTAAAAACGCCTATGGTGGACATTCAGCAGCTGCAAATGGCGGAATTGGAGAAGTCAGTAAGAGGAGGCCAAAAGCAAGACATTTTTCAGGCAAGCTACGTGTCAGCAGGAGAAGGTGGGGCAAAATAATTTGAAATCCATGATTGGTTCATTTTAATTAAGGTTAGATCATCAACATTCTGGGTAGCCAGACATGTCCTTTTTTCTGTCAGTATTGAACCAGCAGCACTGAAGACTCTTTCTTATAGCATACTAGAAGCAGGGCAAGCGAGCTCCTGTAATGCATATTCTGCCAATTCAGTCCAGGTGTCTATTTTAGATGCCCAGTAATCAAAGGGGAATGACCTGTGAGGGAGAACATCGATAAGGGAAGAAAAGTAGTTCGTAACTATACTGGACAAATGTTGTCTCCTGTCACTTTGAATCGATGCAGCAGTACCTGTCGTGTCAGCGGTCATTGCAAAATCACTCCACAACCTGGTCATAAAATCCCTCTGTCCAATGCCACTTTGGATTTGTGCACCTCTAACACCTCTACCATGTTGCCCCCTACGGCTCGTGTGAGAACCATCACCGCCGCTGTGTGCTGGGAATGCCTGAACCAAATGGTCTACAAGAGTTGCCTGTTTGGTAGCCAATATTTGCTCAAGGTTCTCATGTGGCATGCTATTTTGTAATTTCCCTTTATATCATGGATCCAGGAGGCAGGAAAACCAGTAATCGTCATCGGTCATCATTTTGATAATGCGGGGGTCCCTTTTTAGGATACGCAAGGCATACTCAGCCATGTGGGCCAATGTTCCTGGTGTCAGTTCACTGCTTGTGCTGGGTTGAGGAGCACTTTCTTGCAAATCAACATCACTTGTGTCCCGCAAAAACTCTGTACCTGACCTTGCAATGCCACCAGTTTCTACTGCCCCCTGTGAAGCATTCTTCCATAAATATTCATCCCCATCATCCTCCTCCTCCTCCTCTTCGTCCACCACTTCATCCAGGAGAGTTCCCTGAGCAGACAATGGCTGACTGTCATCAAGGCTTCCCTCCTCCTCGGCTGCAGACGCCAGCTCCTTAATGTGCGTCAAACTTTGCATCAGCAGACGCATTAGTGGGATGCTCATGCTTATGATGGCGTCGTCTGCACTTACCAGCCATGTGCATTCCTCAAAACACTGAAGGACTTGACAGAGGTCTTGTTGCTTCGACCACTGCACACCAGGCAACTCCTTGAAGGGCCATCCAACTGCCTGTCCATGTATGTGTATCCTCCCACAAATTAATTACAGCACGCCTCTGTTCGTACAGCCTCTGAACCATGTGCAGAGTGAGTTCCACCGTGTTGCATCGTCGATTATTAGGCGGTACTGGGGAAGATTCAGTGATCGCTGATGGTTCAGCATACGGCTGGAGTGTATGGTCGACCGGCGGATGTGCGAGCAAAGTCTTCGCACCTTCAGGAGCAGGGCTGGTAACTCCGGATAATTTTTGAGGAAGCACTGCACCACCAGGTTCAAGGTGTGAGCCAGGCAAGGTATGTGTTTAAGTTCTGAAAGGGCTATGGCGGCCAAAAAATTCCCTACTGTTATCACTGACTACCTTGCCTGCCTCAAGATGTACACTGCCCAGCCATGACTGAGTCTGTTGCTGCAAGTACTCGGCCAGTACTTCCACGGTGTGTCTGTTGTCACCCAAACACTTCATTTCTAACATAGCCTGCTGATGCTTACCACTATCTGTTCGATAATGGGACACCTCGTGTGCAACACTGGCAGCTGCGGATGGAGTGGTCATGCGACTGCACTCTGTGGACGAGCTTTCACTTCTGGAGGAGGAGGAGGGGTGGCGAATGCCTACAGCCAACTGTTTCCTAGACCGCGGGCTAGGCAGAACTGTCCCACTATGGCTGTCCCCTGTGGACCCTGTATCCACCACATTAACCCAGTGTGCCATGATGGACACGTAACATCGCTGGCCATAACTACTGGTCCATGCATCTGTTGTGGGGTGCACCTTTCTACTGACTGATTGCCTCAGTGCATGGGCAATGCGGTCTTTGACATGCTGGTGGAGGGCTGGGATGGCTTTTCTCGCAAAGAAGTGTCGACTGGGTAGATCATAGCGTGGTACTGCGTAGGCTATCAGAGCTTTGGAAGCTTCGTTTTCAACCAACCGGTAGGGCATCATCTCTAACGAGATTGGTCTAGCAATGTGGGCGTCCAAACCTGTGTACGCGGATGAGAGGATGAGTACTTTCTTTTCCTAACGAGAGTCTTTTGTAGGGTGAGCTGGACTGGAGAGGTGCATATGGTGGAACTAGCGGTGGTGGTGGTGGTGGACATGGCGGATTAAGAGAGAATTGGTGATGGTATTCTCGATGTTGGCCTACATACAGTGTTTCCTACCAATAACCTTGTGATTCCCTGACTGCTTTGGCCTTGCGACGATACCTCCCCATGTGCTGCTGGTGGTGTCCTAACCGGTGTGCTTACAGTGAGGGAAGCAATGTAGCGTTGCTGACTACCTTCATTCTGAGCAGGTGCACCAATGGTACGGGACGTTTGGTAGTTAGTCCAGGCTTGCAAGTGCATGCTGGTAAATGTCTAAGCATGCACGTTGTATTTAAATTTAAATTTTGAAGATTCTTCCCTCTGCTAAAGGTCTTTGAGCATTTCTTACAGATAACTTTTGACTGATCATTCGGATCTTGGTTAAAAAATTGCCACACTGCACTCTTCCTACTATGAAGTACCTTTTCAGGCATAGCACGCTGTGCTACTTTCACCGGATGGCCACGCTGTCCTAAAACTGTTTTTGTTTTTGACAAACGTTTTTGGCCTGATATGGGCCTGCTAGATGACAGCTGTTGCGATGTAGATGGCTGCTGCGGATCATCCTCCTCCGCTTCAGAGCTACTGACAGCGGCACCCTCTTCCCCCAATGGCTGCCAATCTGGGTCAACAACGGGGTGATCTATCACCTCCTCTTCAATGTCATGTGCACCTTCCTCTGTGTCACCATGTATAGCGTTCGTGACGGGGCACCATAGTCTCATCAGGGTCAGATTCTGGCTCAGTACACTGCGAGGGCAATGTAATGATCTGAGTCAATGGAACAGCATTATAATCCAGCTGTGGCTGTGCATCAGTGCACTTCATGTCCGATTGGTGACAGTTTTGGCGCCCGACCGGGGTCGTGTATCCAGCCTATTCGGAATCCGTATGGGGGAGCTTCTGGGAGATTGGACATGCAAAACACCAGCTGCAGCAAGGTGAGAAATATTATTCTTACAAACCTGTTTTGCACCTGCAATCTCTCATCTGGATCTCTCCATACCTCTGAGTAAAAGGCTGCGAGCATGGTTCAAAGAATCCACATCACCAGTAGGTTTTGTGTTTTGTCTATTTATGTCCGTATGAGAGTTGAATAATAGAGTTATAAGATGATAATTGTTATCTGTATCATTTGTCAGTATCCTAATTGGTTGTGTATTTGCGTAGTGTGTAATACAGACTCTGTGCAGTGTTGTTATTTTGGTCATTTTGGATTGGCAGTACATTATATGAAGCTGTATTTTGTATTAGGGCCGTGGTTTTTGTTGTTTGGCCTTAAGGTGCTTTCAGAGTGTCAGTGTTGTTATATAGAGTTGTGTTAATTCCAAAGTGCAAAATAGGCAGGCTGTGTGAACCTTGTATGTCTATGAGAACTCTGAATGAGATAAGAGGTGAGTAAATGAGTATAAGGAATAAACAACAATCCCTGAATGTATGAGTGATCACATAAGTATCATTACTTATCTAACTGTTGTTAATTGTCCAGGATGAATGAGTTGTGGATATTTTTAATGTACATTTAATTTACAACTGAGATTCAGTGAAACCCGTGTTATGTGTGGTTTGACATTGGATAGGTTTCTATATGTGTTTTGGCCGGACGCAGTCAGAATCAGCTTATTCAAGTTGTGCAGTGATCTGCCTGTATAGAGAAACTGTTTTTAATTCCGAGAGATTGAATGTTTTGTAGAGATTAAGTCTGAAAACTGCTGCATTCTGTTTCTGTGTGTAAGACAAGCTCTTATCTGTGTTTATACTTGATGGGAGGGGCGAACCCCTGCGCGAATTGTTTTTGATTTCTCCTCTTTGTGCTGCGGGCCAGAGGAAGGGGGGCCATGCAGCTGCGCTGAAGAATATGGAGCTGTGCATATTCTGTCCTTGGTTCAGTACACGCTGAGAGATTTGTGTTTAAAGCAATAGTACTGTATGTATTGAAGTAGAAAGAAATATCGTAAGTTCAAGTTGGAATTTGAAAGTGAAAGAATTGTGCCTATTTTAGAGAAAACTTGTAAGTGATTGAAAGATTGGTAAAAGATTCACCTGCTTCAAGTTGAGTAATTGATATGTATATATAGCAAATTGAGGATCAACAGAGGAGGTAGCCAACTGCACGGCTGATGTAGTAGGTGGTGTAACCTGCTACAGTCAGCCTACGGCAAATTGGTGGTGTAACCTTGCCGTTCCATGGAGCTGTGCTAGCCAGCTGATCTACCGAGTGGTAGGTGGTTAACCTGCTCGCTAGAATCCTTTAGGTCTACCGGGAAATAGGTGGTGTAACCTTTCCCGCTAAATCTTGACACTCACTCTGACTTGTCACGTGTTGCAACCCTGGTTTAAGGCAAGGCACACTAATAAAGGGCATTTTTAGAGGTGAGTGTCTGAGCGGATAAGTTGAAGCCATGAGCGACTTATTCTGTGTGCAGTCAGGGCCCCCAATGGGATCCAAAAACCGCTGTACAGATTGGAAAAAGGAAGCAGTGAAAGATGTGAGACCAATATTGAAACAGGCAAAAATGCCAGTGAGTGGATGGATGTTTGGATGTTCAAAAAGGCACAGACAAAGGAGGAAAATAGCATGTGAATAGAGAGAGAGAGTGCAGCAGGACGGAAGTAAGGTGTATTATGAATGTTTTGATGCTCAAAAGTCCGACTATGACCGACACACTACTGCTACGGTCATACCTTTGTATAACCAGAGACCAAGACAAGACAGATGGACTTGTAAACATTGCGGTCAGACAAACCCAGACTGGATAAATACTTGTATGATCTGTGATGTAACCCAACCTAAGTGAATTACACTGAATCCTGTCCAGACAAGATCACATGTAGTGACATAAGAAGCTGACACAGGATTGTGGTTAGTGGGTAGTGGGGACATTAACTTTTGGGAGTAAGCTGACAGTAATCCTTTTGGGAAGGAGCTGTAGACCAGCATGTCATGTCACCCCCACCACCAGAGAACCAACCACATCAGGTAGTGTAAGACAGATACAGGAGTATTATCGCTGGAAGCCCTTTGACTAGCTAGCTACGCTAAAACAATTGGCTGACCCTGAGAACAAACCTTTCCCATTTTTACAGACAAAGACAATATGATGGACGTATAAGTGCACCTGAGCAGACCTAGAGAGTTGGTGAGCACCAAAGCAGGTGACGTACTAGGATGCAAATTAAGACTTTTACAGATGTGACAAAAGGAGAGAGAGTAGAGATGTACTTTGGACGGTTACAGCTGAAGAAGGCAGACATGGGGTACAGTCCAGTAAACCCACTTGATGTTAAAATATTGGTAAATACATTCATTGACGGTATGACAAAAGGCTTACGAGACGCAGTACAGACAGCCAGACCTAAATGGAGAAATGTAGATCCAAAGACCTCCTGAAGATTGCTCAGGAGTTGAAGAAACTAGGACAATTAGACGACGTGTCATGTATGCTGGAGCACAAGGAAAACAGTAGAGACATAGTAAGGGACCTAAGGACTTAGAAACAGTGAGTGGCAGAGGGACGCCAGGGTCTTCCACGTGCACATTATACCACAGGTAAATCATACCCTATTGTAGTTACACTTAATTCCATTCATTTGCCAGTTTTAGTAGTTTCCTTACACAAAGATGGTATAGTTACTGTGTATTTCTAGGTTGTCTTCATATGATATATAGTTTTTTAGCCATTCATTATATTGGCTCAAACCATAGTCACTGTTTATTTGTCTTTTCCAGTTCTTATACCTTATCGCAGGCAACTGACATCGATATTTGGTATTTTTCAAATTCCTTCTTTTTGTATTTGGAACTGTTAGTTATGGATTTATATAGGGCTGCTACTTTCTTAGAATAAGCTTGTGCTTTGCTGTGGCCTATGGCATTGTGCTCCCCCGTTTTATGACTCAGTATCTTTCGTAATTATATATATATATTCATATATATAATTTTCTTTTGGTAACATTTTGTGAATCAAATTTAGTTTTTTTTAAGGGATACTCTACCCAATCAAATACGGGTATAAATATTTGGACATTAATGTGTGACTTATATAAACACTTGTGTAATATTGCAGAAATGGTGTATATGGCAAGAGTAGTGAAAGTAACACCTGACACCAGAATGTCTGAGGACAGGGAAAAGTGTCAGGTACTAGACACCGTTTGGGCAAGGGGAAAATCTGATATGGGTCGGCTGCCCATTCCCCCTGTCATGATAAACCAAGAGAAGTAATCACTCCTCTTTGGTTAAGGCAATACCCCTTAAGTCTAGTCAAATCAATGGCCCTGAGCAGGAATATTAAAGAGTATGTTAAGGCAGGGGTTCTAGTGCAAAGATATTCCCCCCGCAACACCCCTTTGTATCCCATTAAGAAAAAAAAAGGACCCAAGGGTTCCCCTGACACTTACAGAATAGTTCATGACTAACGAGCTATTAATGATGTTACAGTGAGTGTGACCTCAACTGTCCCTAATACACACACCGTACGGTCACAGATCCCAGCGACGTCAAAATGTTTCAGTTATTGATTTGGCAAATGCATTCTTCTCTGTACCACTGCACTCTGACTGTCAGTATTTTTTTCTTTCACTCACGAAGGTAAACAGTACTGTTGGACAGTCCTCCCACAAAGGGGGAAAGAACTCCCCAACCATCTATTCAACAGCGATGGCAGGGATTCTTGAGCAGTGGCAACCACCTCATCCACAGATTTTACTATTACAGTACGTGGATGACCTCTTGCTCTGCTGCCCAGACCAGATGTCTACAGTTTCCTTGCTGTGTTTTTGGCAGAAAAGGGTTGCAGAGTCTCACGTGATTGCAAACAAAAGGTGACATTTTTAGGACACTGTATTGCTGAAGGTACAAGACACCTGACTGAAGACAGAAAACAGGCAATACAAATCTCCCTTTACCCAGGTCACACCAGCATCTACACACTTTTCTAGGTTTGGTGACCTACTGTAGGCCTTGGATAAGGTCTGCTTCACAAATGATGCAACCACTCTATGACTGTTTGCCATCAGACCCCTACAATCTCACTCAAGAAGCAATTGACTCTTTCCACTCTCTCAAGCTGCTCATTGTGTCAGACATTCCAAACTATGATCAGCCATTTTTCTTATTTTGCACAGAGCAGGGTGGACATGCTACCGCAGTACTGACACTACAACATGGAAAGAAACAGAGACCGATAGCTTACTACTTAGCACAATTAGACCCCGTGATTAGAGGGTCTTCTACATGTGTCTGTGCTGTAGGAGCTGCTGTATTACTGAAAGGCATGTGAAATCACACTGACTTTTTCTTTTTGACAATTTTGTTCCCCACGTGACATTAATGCCATACTCGTACAAGTTCAACCAAAACAAATTGTCAATGGATAAACAGATCAGACTTGAATGTGCTCCAATACTAATTCCTGAATATGTCACCCTCAAAAGACATAATGTTCTGAATCCAGCCACTCATCTGCCTGTGGATTCAGAAAAGGGGGAATTGGTGACAGCATTGGCAGGTGGGAAAGAGAACATGACATGACGTTGACATGACGCACGAACATGACTGCATAGGAACTGATGAGTCAGGAGACAGTGGGTTTTACATATGTTCATGGGAAGAAAAAAAAAACCTGTTCCTAATGCATATTTTGAGGTTTTTTATTTTTGTAGATGGCTTCAGATACCACCAGAATGGGCGACTCTACGTTGGATATGCAGTAGTATCCTCACATGAGGTAATCCGAGCTGAACCACTTGCTCCTCACATGTCGGTGCAGGAGGCAGAGTTGAAGGCACTCACTGAGGCATGTAGAGTTGCTGCAAGTAAAGTCGCTAACAGTTTCACAGATTCGAATTGTGCATGGAGAATATCCCATGATTATTGCCCTATCTGAAGAAGCAGAACGTTTCTTACATCAGCCGGTAAGCCCATTAAAAATGCAGAGCTGGTGAAACAATTAGTGGAGGCATTGACGTTATCAGTCCAGGTTGGCATCGTCAAGGCAAAAAGCACACACGGACGGTGACTCTGTGGAGGAAAAGGGCAACAGAAGGACGGACGAGGCTGCTAAAGTAGCAGCAAGGCGGCCTAGGGAGCAGTGGACGGTGGCGGGGAGTCAGCGTATTCCAGCCACACTGAGCCTAGATGTCCTGAAATCCCTCCAGCTGCCCAAACAGAGAAGGAACACTGGGAGAATGGGAGCTGAGCTGAACTCAGAAAGAGTATGGGAGAATCAGGATAAATCGTATATACCAAGATCCCTGCTCCCAATCATGGCGCAAGCAACACAAGATGCCTTCTGGATCGCTCCTGGTTTCAGTTACGCAGCCGCAAAGCTCATACAGTCATGCCTCATCTGTGCACAGCACAACCCAGGTAAAACAGTAAAAATCCCTAAGAAAGCGACACCCAGGCCTCTCTACCCGTTTCAGAGACTGCAGACTGGCTACATACAGCTACCCAAGGTAGGAGTGTGTGGAAAATGTCCTAGTATGTGTAGATCTCTTCTCTGGTTGGCTGGAAGCCTATCTGGTAAAATGTGCAAATACTAAAGCGACTGCAGACAAACTGATGAAAGAACTGATCTGCAGGTATGGTGTCCTAGAAACCATAGACAGCGATAGGGACACACACTTCACGGGAGAAATAATGAGGGAAGTCATGCAGGTCCTGGGAGTACAGCAAGCATATCATGCACCATATAGTCCACAAAGTAGTGGGAAAGTGGAGAGACTAAACGGGACACTTAAACTGGAAAATCAAAGGCCATGGCAGACAAAGGAAAGAGCGGGGTAGAGTGTTTGTCTCTTGCACTCTTTTCAGTCACACACACTCCAAATAGAAAGACAGGCTTGTCTCCTTTTGAAGTCCTGTTTGGTAGTTTGCCAGAGGCTGGTCTGTACTTCCCACAGGTGCTACAAAAGCAACACGGTGCTATGGCAGCCCATGTCCAGGCCTTGCAGGAAAGACTTAATGTGGTGCATAAACATGTGTTTTCATCCATTCCAGATCCTAATGCCAGTGCAGACGTGCATCAGCTGAATCCAGGTGATTGGTGGTCATACACAGACACGTGAGAAGGAGCCTAGACCCACGGTTTGACGGCCCATTCTAAAGTCCAGCTGACCACATTCACCTCAGGGAAACTTGAGGGAAAGCCCACCTGGATCCATGCCAGTCACTGCAAAAAGATCTTTTCACCAGCAGAATGACTGTTGTCCTAATCACCTTGCTGGCAGTGGTAGGATGTTTGCACCTTACAGAGACACTGGATAAACAAACTTATTCAACATTTTACTTTTCTTATAAAAGACGCGGAAGGACAAAAACTGCTGGACTGTTGGATCTGTGCACACAGCCCAGTATCTGCAAGGACTATGCTGTACTTAGCCTTTACCCCAGGACCCAAGGAAGGTATTAACACCACACTGCATGCACAAGTGAGACTTGGACTCAGATTTTCATGGTTCCTTAAGGCTCTTAATGAGACTAATACAATATAGAGACTCCTTTTTAAATCCAGCCAATTGGCTTAGCGGCCTAGCGGGATGGATTATTTTTGGTGTTTTACAGACTTGTATGCAAATTTTGTTGCTTTGCTTACTCTTTTATGTAGCCGTAATAGCGCTAATATATATATTACCTAAGCTATGGAATAATGTAGGTGTAGAAAAAAAATCTAAGGCTGAACCTTCTGTAGTGTATCATAGGCCCCGTGTAGCCACTGCTGACGGGGGAGGTGAGTGTCCACACTGAGGGTGGATGGGCGAAGCAGGTAGGAAGTCCCCTTGTGGGTACTAGACCCATGAGATAGTAGCTCCTTTGTGGACATCAGCTGACCCCATAGCAGAGGTTATACCATTTACAAAAGGGGGAAATTGATATAGAAGGGTTAATAGTTTGCCTTTAAGTGCCTTTTGCCTTTAATTGTTAGAATTACTAGAATCTGTTGATGCAGTAGTCTTAGTGTCTCCGCTTCAAGGAGACTACACTTCTTATCATGTATGCTCTCAATATTCAGTTACAACATGTTATTTGGTACATGAGAGATTAAAGGTCAGTATGACCCTGGGTGATGGTGGGGGCTACATGAATTGAGTTACATTTATTGTAAATGGTATATAATATTGCTTCTTGCTCTATTACTTCAGATAAAAGTGACTTGCTCACAGGATATGTGTGAGGTGTCTTTTTGTCTGAAGTAATAGAGCAAGAAGCAATATTATATACCATTTACAATAAATGTAACTCAATTCATGTAGCCCCCACCATCACCCAGGGTCATACTGACCTTTAATCTCTCATGTACCAAATAACATGTTGTGACTGAATATTGAGAACATACATGATAAGAAGTGTAGTCTCCTTGAAGCGGAGACACTAAGACTACTGCATCAACAGATTCTAGTAATTCTAACAATTAAAGGCAAAAGGCACTTAAAGGCAAACTATTAACCCTTCTATATCACAGTTAACAATTTCCCGTTCTAACCCAGGCACGGTATGTGTAAAGAGCTCCATGGAGTAACCTGTAGTGTCGCCTGACGCATGCTTCACTTTTGGTTTTGGTGAAGGACAAAAGGAAACGTCTTGTTCCTGACCGGGAGCATCCACTGACGACTCGTTGCTTTTATATTTGGAACTTTCTGAAGAGGAGGCGAAAGAGCTAGAGGCTGAGTTAGCAAGGAAAGCCAAAACTTTTTCCTGCTGCTCCGGCTTTAAAAGCCGTTTTCCTACTCCCAGATAAGGGAGCCTTCGAGGCCTTGTGTAGCCAGATGATGACGCTGGCTCAACACCTCCAGCCTTAGGTGCTATTGTGCTTTTGCCACTACCACCAGATGCACCACCACCACCATCAGAACCAGCTCGCACCACCGCCCACGGCCTCTTCCACCTGACTTCCTCATTTTTTGGAAAATCTAACCAAAATAACAATGGTTATATGGTACTGTAAAACAAGGTAAAAGGTGTATTTAAACGTGTTGAGATTTTAAATCTCCCTTTTTTGGGGAGACTGAACAAATAATTAGGCCCTGTGCAAAAAACAACACAATGTAAGTGGTTGAAAGTGACTGGCTGATATATGACAAACTAACAGGACAGAAGTATATCCACTTTGTGAGAATTTGAATCTCCCCCTTTTTTGGGGAGACTGAACCACAACTTAGGCCCAGTGTATATAACAATGCAATCTAAGTGGCAGAAAGTGGCTGGCTGATATACGGCAAACTAACAGTTTGACAAAGAGAAAATTGGAGTTCCATACACATAGAAATTTGATAAAAAGTTTAGGTACACTTTATTGAAAATACAAAAAATACATAGAGATAACAACAAATTTGATAAAGCGGACAAAACACCTAGTGAGGAAACAAGTAAATCCTCAGCATAACCAATGAGTAAATATGGACTCACACCAAGGTGTTAGTATACACTGCTCTATAATGATTATATTGCACCCAGTTCGTATATCAACAGTGTGTGTAAAAATCACTGAATGCCTACAAATAGATGTGTGCCCTGATGCCTGTCATAGTGACCAGCACACAAATAAGAACTAGAGCAGTGGTAATGTATCTAATGAGAAATTGTCTTACCAATGGTGGAGATAGATCAGATGCCGAGGTACCAGATCGACCCCCCTCAGGACAGAAGTATATCCACTTTGTGAGAATTTGAATCTCCCCTTTTTTGGGGAGACTGAACCACAACTTAGGCCCAGTGTATATAACAACGCAATCTAAGTGGCAGAAAGTGGCTGGCTGATATACGACAAACTAACAGGACAGAAATATATCCACTTTGTGAGAATTTGAATCTCACTTTTTTGTGGGGGGAGACTGAACCAAAACTCAGGCCCTGTGTATAAAGCAACAGAATGTAAGTGGCAGAAAGTGTCTGGAAGATATATGAAAAAATACAAGGACTGTAGTACAATTTCAATCTCCCTACAATGATCTCAGGACAAGTATGGCAGCAATAAAAAGGACTGCTGCACACAAAAGTGTGGACAAATAAACAAGATAACTGTGCAGAAAGGAGCAACAGGATTTTTGCTTTTAAAAAGCAGTTGTTTTGCACAGCGGCGTACAAACAGCAATGAAGCTATCAGGGAGCCTTATAAGGCAGCCTAATAAGCTACAGAGATGATGTACAAAAATATAGCCTCCACTGTCCCTGCAAACAAATGGTGGTGTTGGACAGTGGAAATCGCTACAGCACAAGCAGTTTCGGGGGCTTAATCTTCCCTCCCTAACTATATCCCTTCTTCTGATGAAGAAGGCCGAAGTAAGATGGCGGTCGGTCAGTAATGGAAGGGACCCTCTTGCTATATGCAATGAAGTATGCCACATAAACTGCCTGCCTATCTAGCACTGATATCTATATACCCCGTAATTAGTCCTTAGAAGGACTGTTGGTTTAGCTGGATTTGTGGATTCAGCAATGGTATACCCACACTGATACCCCACCTATTCTGCCCCTATCACTGCAGCAACTGTCCCTACACAGGTGATTCCGGAGCTGACTGGGACGAGCAGGGCGGCACCAGGTCTGATATAGACCTGATGATGCTGCACGGCCAGCCAATCACTGTAATGGCACAAACAACATGGCTGTGGCATTACAATGTGTGGCAGACAATCCCTGCATGTTGATTGGTGCTCTAAAGAGTGCCAAACATGCAAGGCGTGGACCCGAGGACACACCAAGCAAACCCGTAAATGCTTGGCGGCAGCCGAGCATCGCGAGCATTGCGATGCTCAGGCAAGTACCAAGCATTAATAAGCATGCTCACTCATCACTACTGCAGAGTAGATTTTTGTTTTCAGATTCCCTGTTTGGATAGACCCAGCAGTAGAATACAATAATTTTTTTGCCCTTCAAATGCGAAATAGACTGCTGCATACTAGAATTTTTTTAGGCACATTATTCACAAAAAACATCTGCAGAATAAACTTTTTTTTGATACACTACTCATATAGACACAGAAGTTTAAAGACACAGTACGCCTTCAGATGGGGGTACAGACTGCACACAGAGGCTTAAAGGCACTGTACTCCCACATGTGGCGAAGTAGAGTACACACAAAGGATTAAAGGTAGAGGACTCCCTCAGGTGAGATTGCAGAGTACACACAAAGGCTTAAAGGCACAGTACTCCCACATACATGGTTGCAGAGTGCACACAGTGGATTTTTGGTACAGTACTCTCACTCAAGCACGTGCAAAGAATATAGCGGCTTTTATGCAGCGTGAACAACTTAACACTGTCCCTCAATCAAGCTGCATCCTGTTCCAACTCTAAACAGAGCAGAATGATTGTGGCACTCGTGATCTGGCATTTATACAGGCTCCAGACCTTATACATATACAGATAGCTCCAGAAGTGCCTAAACAGTCTAAAATCTTGTTGATTCACTGTGCTGCACCCTTTCAACAAACCTTATAAGGCATCAGAAACCGAACAGAAAACCAGACATCCTGTTTAAAGTCCATTCTAGGGGTTCAGTATCGGACACGCTAGGTTCGGGTTCTCTCATCCTTACTAATAATGCTATAATGGCTCTAATGACTGAATTAGAATAAGTTGTGTGCTTTAGTTTTCAGAGTGAATGCTAACACCATTAATACATCCTTTGCCTCATTCCTCCTCCTTAAGACCGGGATCACACACAGCGAGATACGGCCGAGTCTCGCTCGTTAAATCCAAGCTCTGGCACCGGCACTCCGAAGCGGAGCATGCGGCCGCATAGCAATACATGGAGCGGCATGCTCCGCTCCAGAGTGCCGGTGCCAGAGCTTGGTTTTAACCAGCAAGACTCGGCTGTATCTCGCTGTAGTGTGACTCCAGCCTAACACTTCAGATATCATTGTGTTTTTTTTGGTACTGGATAGCATTCGCCATGCACTGACAGAACTGAGGTGTTATCTTATCTGTAATATGTATACATAGTAACATAGTAACATAGTTAGTAAGGCCGAAAAAAGACATTTGTCCATCCAGTTCAGCCTATATTCCATCATAATAAATCCCCAGATCTACGTCCTTCTACAGAACCTAATAATTGTATGATACAATATTGTTCTGCTCCAGGAAGACATCCAGGCCTCTCTTGAACCCCTCGACTGAGTTCGCCATCACCACCTCCTCAGGCAAGCAATTCCAGATTCTCACTGCCCTAACAGTAAAGAATCCTCTTCTATGTTGGTGGAAAAACCTTCTCTCCTCCAGACGCAAAGAATGCCCCCTTGTGCCCGTCACCTTCCTTGGTATAAACAGATCCTCAGCGAGATATTTGTATTGTCCCCTTATATACTTATACATGGTTATTAGATCGCCCCTCAGTCGTCTTTTTTCTAGACTAAATAATCCTAATTTTGCTAATCTATCTGGGTATTGTAGTTCTCCCATCCCCTTTATTAATTTTGTTGCCCTCCTTTGTACTCTCTCTAGTTCCATTATATCCTTCATGAGCACCGGTGCCCAAAACTGGACACAGTACTCCATGTGCGGTCTAACTAGGGATTTGTACAGAGGCAGTATAATGCTCTCATCATGTGTATCCAGACCTCTTTTAATGCACCCCATGATCCTGTTTGCCTTGGCAGCTGCTGCCTGGCACTGGCTGCTCCAGGTAAGTTTATCATTAACTAGGATCCCCAAGTCCTTCTCCCTGTCAGATTTACCCAGTGGTTTCCCATTCAGTGTGTAATGGTGATATTGATTCCTTCTTCCCATGTGTATAACCTTACATTTATCATTGTTAAACCTCATCTGCCACCTTTCAGCCCAAGTTTCCAACTTATCCAGATCCATCTGTAGCAGAATACTATCTTCTCTTGTATTAACTGCTTTACATAGTTTTGTATCATCTGCAAATATCGATATTTTACTGTGTAAACCTTCTACCAGATCATTAATGAATATGTTGAAGAGAACAGGTCCCAATACTGACCCCTGCAGTACCCCACTGGTCACAGCGACCCAGTTAGAGACTATACCATTTATAACCACCCTCTGCTTTCTATCACTAAGCCAGTTACTAACCCATTTACACACATTTTCCCCCAGACCAAGCATTCTCATTTTGTGTACCAACCTCTTGTGCGGCACGGTATCAAACGTTTTGGAAAAATCGAGATATACCACGTCCAATGACTCACCGTGGTCCAGCCTATAGCTTACCCTTACTCTTCATAAAAACTGATTAGATTGGTTTGACAGGAGCGATTTCTCATAAACCCATGCTGATATGGAGTTAAACAGTTATTCTCATTGAGATAATCCAGAATAACATCCCTCAGAAACCCTTCAAATGTTTTACCAACAATAGAGGTTAGACTTACTGGCCTATAATTTCCAGGTTCACTTTTAGAGCCCTTTTTGAATATTGGCACCACATTTGCTATGCGCCAGTCCTGCGGAACAGATCCTGTCGCTATAGAGTCCCTAAAAATAAGAAATAATGGTTTATCTATTACATTACTTAGTTCCCTTAGTACTCGTGGGTGTATGCCATCCGGACCCGGAGATTTATCTATTTTAATCTTATTTAGCCGATTTCGCACCTCTTCTTGGGTTAGATTGGTGACCCTTAATATAGGGTTTTCATTGTTTCTTGGGATTTCACCTAGCATTTCATTTTCCACCGTGAATACCGTGGAGAAGAAGGTGTTTAATATGTTAACTTTTTCCTCGTCATCTACAACCATTCTTTCCTCACTATTTTTTAAGGGGCCTACATTTTCAGTTTTTATTCTTTTACTATTGATATAGTTGAAGAACAGTTTGGGATTAGTTTTACTCTCCTTAGCAATGTGCTTCTCTGTTTCCTTTTTGGCAGCTTTAATTAGTTTTTTAGATAAAGTATTTTTCTCCCTATAGTTTTTTAGAGCTTCAATGGTGCCATCCTGCTTTAGTAGTGCAAATGCTTTCTTTTTACTGTTAATTGCCTGTGTTACTTCTTTGTTTAGCCACATTGGGTTTTTCCTATTTCTAGTCCTTTTATTCCCACAAGGTATAAACCGCTTACACTGCCTATTTAGGATGTTCTTAAACATTTCCCATTTATTATCTGTATTCTTATTTCTGAGGATATTGTCCCAGTCTACCAGATTAAGGGCATCTCTAAGCTGGTCAAACTTTGCCTTCCTAAAGTTCAGTGTTTTTGTGACTCCCTGACAAGTCCCCCTAGTGAAAGACAGGTGAAACTGTACAATATTGTGGTCGCTATTTCCTAGATGCCCAACCACCTGCAGATTTGTTATTCTGTCAGGTCTATTAGATAGTATTAGGTCTAAAAGTGCTGCTCCTCTGGTTGGATTCTGCACCAATTGTGAAAGATAATTTTTCTTGGTTATTAGCAGAAACCTGTTGCCTTTATGGGTTTCACAGGTTTCACTTTCCCAGTTAATATCCGGGTAGTTAAAGTCCCCCATAACCAGGACCTCATTATGGGTTGCAGCTTCATCTATCTGCTTTAGAAGTAGACTTTCCATGGTTTCTGTTATATTTGGGGGTTTGTAACAGACCCCAATGAGAATTTTGTTACCATTTTTCCCTCCATGAATTTCGACCCATATGGACTCGACATCCTCATTTCCTTCGCTAATATCCTCCCTTAAAGTGGACTTTAGACAAGACTTTACATAGAGACAAACCCCTCCTCCTCTCCGATTTTTACGATCCTTTCTAAACAGACTGTAACCCTGTAAGTTAACTGCCCAGTCATAGCTTTCATCTAACCATGTCTCGGTTATTCCCACTATGTCAAAGTTACCTGTAGATATTTCTGCTTCTAGTTCTTCCATCTTGTTTGTCATATACATTCTGTTCTATTAGGCTGTTTTGTCTCTCATGTCCCAAATGACAGATAACTAGGGGGCTTTTTTAGGTCATCAAAAACTTATGCAAATCTGCGAACACGCATGGCTCATTCCAGCAGCGTTACTGCATCTCTGAATCCAGGTGTACACTTTCCGGCTTCAGAGACACACACTGAGCATGTCCGTAAGATCAGAAGATGACTTCCGGTCATACACAATGCTAATCTCTGAAGCGGGTAGCGTACACCCTGCTTCAGAGATGGAGTGATATTACCGGAATGATTGGCGTGCGTATGCAGATTTGCATGAGCTGGCAATGTGGCCATGAAAATCAGAGATGATAACATGGAAAGAGGGCTGAACAGCCTGGAAAACAAACTCTTTATCGTCTAGTCAAAGCACTCAATATAATAGGAACAGTGAAAGTTATAAATGTTTTTTGAAAGCATTTATTTAACTAAATGACGTTATAAAGGGATGGTTAAGGGGTAGTGTAATCACACATAGCTGAATGCTGTTGGATTGGAGGCCATGGGGGACCTGACAGGTTCCCTTGAAAAGATTCTCCTTATTTTGGTAAAGCTTTCACAAACTGCTTCATTAGTCCAAGCTTAAAGGGCCACTGTCACCCCCTCCAGCCGTTATAAACTAAAAGAGCCACCTTGTGCAGCAGTAATGCTGCATTCTAACAAGGTGGCTCTTTTAGTTTTTGGTTCATGTATTCCCAAAATAAAGTGTTTTCAAACTTATCCAAAATACCTGTCTTTATCCAGGGAGGCAGGTCCTCACCCCCCTGCTAGAACCGCCACTCTGCCGTCACTCAAATCTTAAAGGCCTCAGGGTGCCGCAGCCAGGCTTGCAGACTGCGCCTGTGCGGGCAGTGCGGCCACCCACCTTGGTAATCCCTGCCCCGCAGTGTGTTATGCATTATGCACAATGCGGGGCTGGGATTCCTGGGCATTCGCCGGGCGATACGCGTGGGGCATCACTCCACCAGGTTGTATTTGTTTGGGAGGTTTTCTCTCCTGTTTATTTTTTGTGACCCAGTGATATTATCATGTATAGGTGACCCATTAGCCTTTTTTTTTTTTTCCTTTGGCTCACCGTGGTTCACCATTGTTTGGGACATTCTTTGTGCCTATCATCTATTATTATTATTTTTGTTTGCTTGGCACTGTGTGTGCGCTTTGGCAAACTAATCTTGGCACTGTCCCACTATTTATATTCATATTTGTATTCATATATACATACTTTGTCGCTATACCCCATGAGCCATTGGGTTAATTTTGGGTCACTTTATTACACTGAGCTATGGTCCGTTTTTCCTGAGTGTCTTTGATGGTGCTTATATGTTTTTAATTATGTTTTTATTGTTTGTGGTGTGTTTTCTTTTGAACTGTCAATAAAATCAGCTTGTATTTTATGTTTATTGCTGTTTATTATTGTAGGTGTGCGACTTTTTGCAGTAATGCTTTTCTTCTTTGGATTTTTGGGATTCCTGGGCATGCGCACTGCATGTGTCAGCCACTCACCCAGGTGCCGCTGCTGACACACGCAGTGCGCATGCCCAGGAATCCCAGCCCCGCACAGTGGGGCAGGAATTACCAAGGTGGGTGGCCACACTGCCTGCACAGGCACAGTCTGGAAGCCTGGCTGGGATGTCAGATGGCCGGAGCTTACTGCGCCTCCAGTCCAACACAGCGCAGGTGCCAGAATTCAAGCAAAAACAGCACGGAGGGGGCGGCGCCCTGAGGCCCTGAAGATTTGAGTGACAGCAGAGTGGCAGTTCAAGCAGGGGGGTGAGGATCTGCCTCCCTGGATAAAGACAGGTATTTTGGATAAGTTTGAAAATGCTTTATTTTGGGAATACATGAACCAAAAACTAAAAGAGCAACCTTGTTAGAATGCAGCATTACTGCTGCACAAGGTGGCTCTTTTAGTTTATAATGGCTGGAGGGGGTGACAGTGGCCCTTTAATGAAGACTGGTGGCAGAAGAACTTTAGTGGGATCTACTAAACATTCTGCAGCTAAGTTCTTGAGTTTAGGTTGAAAAATCATTCTCATTGGCCAACTTTTTGGCTCCAGTGATGAATCCTATCCCGGCTATTCCTTGCACACAAAAAGCATGGGTACTTTGTTTAGCCTCTTTGTGCCCAAAAAGCAAAGAAAGAACTCTTAGATCATCACAAATTGACCATACTTGATCCTCGTAGCAAGGTTTCTTGAGAATGAAATCTAAATAATCATATCTGTCCTTCCTTTAGCACAGAATGCTCTGCAGGCACTGACGAGGGCCAACAGCCCGAAACACAGTGTCTGTGAATTGAGATACTGATTTGGCTTTTATCCTAAGTCATATTGCACGACTCGTTAAAGGGTTGATTGTGACATGTAGGATCGTTACTTCCAACAGGTGGCTCTATAGAGTTTAAGTCCTCTTTTTCTCTGTAGAGGCAATTTGCATATTATATTTCCCAAAGGAGCATTTCACGGCAAATAAGCCTCCTTACCTTGACAAGCCAAATCTGGTATGTCACTCTCATAAGGAGAAACATTGCCCCATAGACCCCAGTCCAGAGCCTCTCATGTAGCCAAATTAGTTCTCATGCTTCGCACTGATGAGGGCCAACAGCCCGAAACACCGTGTCTGCGAATTGAGATACTGATTTGGCTTTTATCCTAAGTCATTTTGCATGACTCGTTAAAGGCCTGATAGTGACTTGTAGGATCGCTACTTCCAGCAGGTGGCGCTATAAAGTTTAAGTCCTCTTTTTCTCTGAAGAGGCAATTTGCATACTCCAGGCACTGAGGCATTTTTGCTGCAATTGTTCAGTAGTACAGCTTTCAGACTTTTTTTGGGTGACTCAATAAAGAGTCTTCACTCTCTCGTATTGTGATCAATGTTAAATTTTTCTATCAGCCCATGAACATGACTGCAATATAGTAAAGCACCATCATGAGAAAAGCATGAAAGGAATTCCTTTTCTCTGCTTTTGTACCCTGAAAAACAGGTACCGGGAGCTAGCAGGTTCATTTCACTTAGTCTAGAGCCTAAAAGTTCTGCAGAATGTTTAGAAGGGCCAAGTCCCTGACTAAATCATTTAATCTGATCTGTGAAAAAAGATGTGGTTCATTGGAACTAGTATGACAGTCATCGTCAGAATCCTGCTCTTTGCATTCTGAATCTTCTGAATCAGGTGTATCTTTAAGTTTCTTTGAGGTGAAGCGACATTTATTTGTGGACTCTGAGGCACAGGATGAGTTACTGAAATGAGGTGCAGGTACATAATTTCCTTCTTATTTTTAAGGTTGAATCCCTCCTCATTGCATGTACAAAAGTAGCAGTCATGAGTGTGATTTTGCGGTTCCCTCCATAACATAGGCACTAGTTTTACACCAAATTGAATATAATACACTTCTTCTAATCAAGTCTGTAATGTTCCTTCGTCATTCCTTCAGTACAAAACACCACAAATGTACCAAAAGTTGCCGAGTTAAGTAAAGCACCCACTTGTAGCCATTTTGATCATGCTATTAGAAACAGAAGCTTAATCCCTTAAGGACCATGCTACGTTGTAGGTTATTGATAGAGCCTCATTTTTTAAAATCCGACCACTGTCAATTATTAAGACCGTTTTCTCATGTCATATTGTACTTCTCCGTAGTGATACATTTTGGATATATAACTTGATTTTTTTGAGAAAAATGGGAAAATTGGGCAAAATATTTTAAATTTCGCAATTTTCTAAATTCTTAAGCCCTTAAAACAGAGAGGTATATCACTCAAAATAGTTAGTAAACAACATTTTCCAAATGTATACTTTACATCAGCACAACATAATTTTTTTGTTAGGTAGTTACAAGGGTTAAAAGTTGACCAGCAATTTCTAATTTTTCCAACAAATTTTACAAAACAGTTTTTTTAGGGACCACGTCACATTGGAAGTGACTTTGAAGGGCCTTTATAACAGAAAATACCTAAAATTGATACCATTCTAAATACTTCACCCCTCAAGGTGCTTAAAACCACATTCAAGAAGTTTATTAACCCTTCAGGTGCTTTACAGTAACTGAAGCAATGTGGAAAGATTTTTTTTCCCAAAAAAATGTCACTTAAGGCCAAATAATTTTTATTTTTATTATATTTTAGGAAAAAGTGGACCCCAGTGTTTGTTATGCAATTTCTGCTGAGTATGCTGATACCAAATATGTGGGAGAAAACCACTATTTGTGCACACAGCAGGGCTCGGGAGGGAAGGCGCACCGTTTGACTTTTTTTGTTGGAATCGAGAGTGGATGTAATGTCACCTTTGGAGAGCTCCGGAAGTGCCTAAACAGGAGAAAGTCTAAACAAGTGGCCACATTTTGGAAACTATGGGAAAAAGAACCGTAAGCACTACCCTGTGAAGGTGCCCGGGTAGGATCCCACACCATATATCAATATAAAATAAACCCGGCACTCAACTTATGGTGAATCTCTTGGGATTTATTAACAAGAGAGAAGATAAACGTTTCGGCCAATATTGGCCTTCCTCAGTAACGTACTGCCAATAGGAGCGGTGAAAGGTGAGGCAGTGAAATTCTGCCAGTGCTGTGAGTTCAGGAAGTAGATAGAAGCAGGCTCACAGGGTCCGACCAAAACAGGGTCTGGAATAGCGTGGGTGGCCTGAGAGGAGCTGTGGAACAGATTAGTCCATGCGACGCGGTGACAAGCGGTGGACACCGCGTCGCATGGACTAATCTGTTCCACAGCTCCTCTCAGGCCACCCACGCTATTCCAGACCCTGATTTGGTCGGACCCTGTGAGCCTGCTTCTATCTACTTCCTGAACTCACAGCACTGGCAGAATTTCACTGCCTCACCTTTCACCGCTCCTATTGGCAGTACGTTACTGAGGAAGGCCAATATTGGCCGAAACGTTTATCTTCTCTCTTGTTAATAAATCCCAAGAGATTCACCATAAGTTGAGTGCCGGGTTTATTTTATATACATTTTGGAAACTAGACTCCTCAAGGAACTTATCTAGATGTGAGGTGAGCACCTTGAATCCCCAGTTGCTTCACATAAGTTCTTTAGCCGTAAAAATAGATAATCACATTATTTCTACAAAAAAAATTTTAAAGATAAAAGGAGAAAATGGACCACAAAATTGCTGTAGAATTTTTTCTGAGTTTCGTGATTCCCCATATGTGGGGGGAAATCGCTGTTTGAATGCACAATAGGGCTTGGAAAGGAAGGAGCAAGGTTTGATTTTTTTAACACAAATTTGGATAAAATCGAGAGTGGATGCCATGTTTGTTGTGAATTCTGTTGTCGAGCTCCCTCCTGTGGTCGTGAATGGTACTTCTGTGAGTTCTGTCCGTGGGCTCCCTCTGGTGGCTGTGAGTGGAGCTGCTGCTTCTGAGGTTCCTTACACAGGTGACGTGGTTTATCCTTTGCTTGGCTGCTCTATTTAACTCCACTTAGATCGTTACTCCATGCCAGCTGTCAATGTTTCTGCATTGGTTCAGTTCGCTCTTGGATCTTTCTGGTGACCTGTCTACTCCAGCAGAAGCTAAGTTCCTGATAGTATCTAATTCGTTCATTGTTTTCATGTCCAGCTGGATATCATGATTTTGTCTTGCTAGCTGGAAGCTCTGGGATGCAGAGTGGCATCTCCGCACCGTTAGTCGGTGCGGAGGTCTTTTTTGCACACTCTGCGTGGTCTTTTGTAGTTTTTTGTGCTGATCGCAAAGCTACCTTTCCTATCCTCTGTCTATTTAGTAAGTCTGGCCTCCCTTTGCTGAAACCTGTTTCATTTCTGCGTTTGTGACTTTCATCTTTACTCACAGTCAATATATGTGGGGGGCTGCCTTTTCCTTTGGGGAATTTCTCTGAGGCAAGGTAGGCTTTATTTTCTATCTCTAGGGCTAGCTAGCTCTTAGGCTGTGACGAGGCGCCTAGGGAGCGTCAGGAGCGCTCCACGGCTGTTTCTAGTGTGTGTGATAGGATTAGGGATTGCGGTCAGCAGAGCTCCCACATCCCAGAGCTTGTCCTGTGTGAGTTTTAACTATCAGGTCATTCCGGGTGCTCCTAACCACCAGGTCATAACACATGTTACATTAGGAGGCCTCTCTTGTGTCTAAACAATGGAAACCCCCTACAAGTGGCACGACTTTTCAAACTAGACCCCTCAGGGAACTTATCTAGATGTGTGGTGAGCATCTTGAACCCACAGATGCTTCACAGAAGTTTATAACATAGAGCTGTGAAAACATCATCTTTTAACTCCATTTTTTTTATTTTCAAAATGGAAACAGGAGAATCAGATGGCAAAAATTGCTGTGTGATTTCTTCTGAGTATAGCTGATCGTGCCTCCTCCTAGCAATCGCCCGGAAAGAATTGCTTGGACGAGGCATGATCAGCTGAATATACAGACGTTGTAAGGCGGGGGACCTGGGTGACAGGCTGACACATGCAGTGCGCATGCCCAGGAATCCTAGCCCCGCACTGTGCATAATGCATAACACACTGCGGGGCTGGGATTCCCAAGGTGTGTGGCCGCACTGCCCGCACAGGCGCAGTCTGCAAGCTTGGCTGAGACGTCAGACCGCCAGAGCTTACTGCGCCTGCCCCACACACTTGTACACAGCGTAGGTGCAGGTTTTGAAGCGAAAACAGCATGGAGGGGGCGGCGCCGAAAGCCCCTGAAGATAGGAGTGACGGCAGAGTACCGGTTCAAGCTGGGGAGTGAGGACCCGCCTCCATGGACAAAGAGAGGTATTTTGGATAAATTTCAAAGCGCTTTATTTTGGGAATACATGAACAAAAATCTAAAAGAACCACCTTGTTTGAATGCAGCATTACTGCTGCACAAGGTGGCTCTTTTAGTTTATAACGGCTGGACGGGGATGACAGTGGCCCTTTAATTAATTCTAGGAAAACCTTTTTAACTCAATTTCTAAAATACCACAACTATTAAGTCTCATTAACAGATATCTTGGTCTTGAGCAAAAATCTGAAATGGAACCTTTACACAAAAAAAGAAAAGTAAGAAAATTGTGCACTTCTTCCAGAATTTGAGGCATTTCTCAATTTGCGATACATTTACTGATGGAAAAATTAAATTTAATAAGGCAATGTGAATAAGCACTTAAATGAGTGAAAATAATTTTAGGCAATTTACTAAGTACATTTAAACTAAACAGAGTGTTTCAGTATGTCAATATGGTATTTAATTTCTTAGAAGTAATTCATGTTTAGAATTATTCATTTTCATAGAATACTGAGATTTTGAAACTTAGTCAAATAACTTAGATGTACTATACATTTTATTAATTTTAATCAATTATCTTGAGCGCTGTCAAAAGTAATAAGAGCAGGTGAAGCGCCTTCCCTGCAATGTCTAATACACAAAGTGTTTAACCTGCTTTTACTCAGCTAAGCTATATTTAGAAATTGGCTTTGTCATACATAAAATTTGTTTTGCACCCACACAAGCTTTTCATTTCGTCCTATGCCAAATAGAAATCAGGCAGTGTGTTGTTTCTTGGCTGCATGCCCTCTCTGGAAGGGATCAGCTGCACAATGATTGTCTTGAAGAATCTTTTTGAAATTATAATTCTGTTATAAAGCTAAAAAATAGTGATGCTAAATTTGGACCTTTAAGCAGTTTTTTTTTCCGATCTTCAGTTCTTTCCAAGCTCCAATAATAGTCTCTTAGATAATGTGACAATTGAAAAGCCTAATGTTAAGAAGAATTGTCTAGAGAGGGTACTGCTGCTTGAGTAATGAAATAAAGATTATGGTTCTCCTTTAGATATCTACTAATCTCTGCCTAGGGGTGTCTGCAGGTATCCATCATGTTATACACATGGACAAAATTGTTACCCTTTTGTTAAAGCAAAATATAAACCACAATGGTCACAAAAAAAAATTGAAACTGGAAAAAGTAATTTGCAAATTTAATTTATTGAATAGTAGCTATTGAAAATGAGAAATTGCTTTTGAATTGTGGTTCGCAGAAAAATTAAGAAAAAAATCTAATGAAAATGGTCTGGAAAAAAATATGGCATCTCCTGAAAATATTTTAAAAAATCGCATTACAGAAACTAGCACAATAGGGGTCTGCAAAGTGTTGTCAGTCAGTTAGCTTTATTACAGAGTGAAAAGCAGTTACTGTGCTATTTGATATCATGGTACATACTATACTGAACATGGTCAAAAGAAAGTTAAGGAGAGATTTGTTTCAGGAGATTAGAAAGAAAATTATAGACCCGTAGAAGCAAGCAATCACAAAACGGCCATCGTACGTTCCTTTCCTCCCCTGCATACCTCTGCAAGTCCTCATGTCCACTATTCTGTCTAAGGCACCGATGTGATTAAAAACTGTTGGATATTCTCCAAGATGGTAAGTGCTGCACTTATGTTTCCTTCATACTGGATTGGATTTCATTTCCTTTTTTCGTGCTAAGCACCAATACTAGCAGGATTTTGCCACTAGGTTCAGCTTCTTTGGATCTAAAGTCTAAGCCAAGTAGTGATTTGCGACTCTAGTTGCCTTTCTTTTTTCACCTTATTTATGTGATTAACATTATAGATAAACATGTTAAATGAAAAGACTATAAGACAATCTCCGAAAAGCAGCTTGATGTTCCTGTTACTACAGTTGCACATATTATTCAGAGGTTTCAGTCTATTGCACTGTAGCAAAACTCCTTGGATGTGGCTGCAAGAGGAAAATTGCTGAGAAATTGAAGAGATGGATAAAACAAATGGTAACCAAAGACCTCATGGCAAGGACATCAACAGTCTAAAAATCACTGCTGCTTGCATTCTTGAAGAAGCGTGTTTACAGATTAACAGTTGTTCCTGTGTGAGTGAGAGGAATCGTGCCTATACTCCTCCATATATTCTTGAAATCAGAGAAACATAATCATTAGAGTTGAGCGACCTTGACCTTTTTAGAGTTGAACCGGGTTTCGCGAAACCCGACTATCTCAAAAGTCGAGTCGAGTGGAATCGGCCGATTATCGTGAAAAGTCGGGGATTGACCGAAACACGAAACCCAATGCAAGTCAATGGGGGAGCATAGTCGGCAGTGAGTAGAGGCCAGGAAAACATGTACAGAGCCCATTGTATTGGCAAAAACATCCATTCTTGCTACTGAAGCTTGTCAATCGTAATTTAGCTTATAATAATTGTAAGGCATTTGAAATTGGGGGTCATTTGGCTAAAGTTGTGGGGGGTAGGGCTGGTTCAAGCAATTAGTGGGCCAAGGACATCTGGACCACGTCACGGCAGTGGAGCAGGGAGAGGTAAGTATTTCAACTTTGCAAGTGCTGTGATCCTGAGTAAGAGGGGTCCCACTCGTTGGCATTGGCACTGGCACAGGGCCCCTCAAAGTACAGCGGTATGTTTGCACGGCGGGGGCACCTCCCACCGGCAGCAACACTTTTGCGTACTATGAGAGGCCCTGTGCCAGTGACGTCGCCAACGAGTATTCCTCACCCCACCTGATGAAGGAACCTGCACCTTCATCTGCACCTTCCTCTTTGTCCCCGTGTAATGTGGTATGGTATGCGGGAAGGGGGACCTGACTTTCAGCAGGGTCACAATCTTGCAGTGTAGCGTGCACGGGGAATGTTGCGTTATGGGTCAGTGTACCAGCAGACTCATCTATCACTGGCTGGGAAATGGGCAGGATGAGGAGGAAATACAGATATAGGCCCAAAGAATAAAGTGGGCTAAATGCAGTTCAAAATTGTTAACAGGACTAACCAGGGGGCATTGTTTTGTTCAGTGGAGGACAACTGGAATGAGAGGCTGACACAGAGAGTAGGCCCAAATCTGTAAGTAGTCTAAAAGCAGTTCAAAATTGGCAAGAGTAGTAAACAGGCGGCACAGCTTTGTTCACTGTAGGAGAACAGCAAGGAGCGGCAGACACAGATAGAAGGCCCCAACCCAACTAGTAGGCCTAATGCAGTGTAGTTTTCAACAACCACTAAACGAGAGTCGGAAGACCGAAGCAATGGAGAGGAAACCAGGGGAACACCTTGGAGTGGAACACACCGTCTCTACACCCCATACCCAATGTGCAGGCCTAACGCAGTATAGTTTTCAAAAACTACTAAACGAGAGTCGGAAGACCGAAGCAATGTAGACGAAACCTGGGGAACACCTTGGAGTGGAACACAACGTCTCTACACCCCATACCCAATTTGTAGGCCTAATGCAGTGTAGTTTTCAACAACTACTAAACGAGAGTCGGAAGAGCGAAGCAATGGAGAGGAAACCTGGGGAACAACTTGGAGTGGAACACACCGTCTCTACACCCCATACCAAATGTGCAGGCCTAATGCAGTGTAGTTTTCAACAACTACTAAACGAGAGTCGGAAGACCGAAGCAATGGAGAGGAAACCTGGGGAAAACCTTGGAGTGGAACACACCGTCTCTACACCCCATACCAAATGTGCAGGCCTAATGCAGTGTAGTTTTCAACAACTACTAAGCAAGAGTCGGAAGACCGAAGCAATGGAGAGGAAACCTGGGGAACACCTTGGAGTGGAACACACCATCTCTACACCCCATACCCAATGTGCAGGCCTAATGCAGTGTAGTTTTCAACAACTACTAAACGAGAGTCGGAAGACCGAAGCAATGTAGACGAAACCTGGGGAACACCTTGGAGTGGAACACACCGTCTCTACACCCCATACCCAATTTGTAG
Organism: Ranitomeya imitator; assembly: GCF_032444005.1. NCBI lineage: Eukaryota > Metazoa > Chordata > Amphibia > Anura > Dendrobatidae > Ranitomeya > Ranitomeya imitator. The sequence goes on from NC_091284.1 coordinate 629,612,020, forward strand.
GCCTAATGCAGTGTAGTTTTCAACAACTACTAAACGAGAGTCGGAAGACCGAAGCAATGGAGAGGAAACCTGGGGAACACCTTGGAGTGGAAACACACCGTCTCTACACCCCATACCCAATGTGCAGGCCTATTGCAGTGTAGTTTTCTACAACTACTAAACGAGAGTCGGAGGACCGAAGCAATGTAGACGAAACCTGGGGAACACCTTGGAGTGGAACACACCGTCTCTACACCCCATACCCAATTTGTAGGCCTAATGCAGTGTAGTTTTCTACAACTACTAAACGAGAGTCGGAAGACCAAAGCAATGGTGAGGAAACCTGGGGAACACCTTGGAGTGGAACATACCGTCTCTACACCCCATACCCAATTTGTAGGCCTAATGCAGTGTAGTTTTCTACAACTACTAAACGAGAGTCGGAAGACCGAAGCAATGTAGACGAAACCTGGGGAACACCTTGGAGTGGAACACACCGTCTCTACACCCGATACCCAATTTGTAGGCCTAATGCAGTGTAGTTTGCAACAACTACTAAACGAGAGTCGGAAGACCGAAGCAATGGAGAGGAAACCTGGGGAACACCTTGGAGTGGAACACACCATCTCTACACCCCATACCCAATTTGTAGGCCTAATGCAGTGTAGTTTTCTACAACTACTAAACGAGAGTCGGAAGATCGAAGCAATGGCGAGGAAACCTGGGGAACACCTTGGAGTGGAACACACCGTCTGTACACCCCATACCCAATTTGTAGGCCTAATGCAGTGTAGTTTTCTACAACTACTAAACGAGAGTCGGAAGACCGAAGCAATGGAGAGGAAACCTGGGGAACACCTTGGAGTGGAACACACCGTCTCTACACCCCATACCCAATTTGTAGGCCTAATGCAGTGTAGTTTTCTACAACTACTAAACGAGAGTCGGAAGACCGAAGCAATGTAGACGAAACCTGGGGAACACCTTGGAGTGGAACACACCGTCTCTACACCCCATACCCAATTTGTAGGCCTAATGCAGTGTAGTTTTCAACAACTACTAAATGAGAGTCAAGAGATTGAAGCAATGGCGAGGAAACCTGGGGAACACCTTGGAGCGGCAGACACCGTTAGTAGGCAATACCGAAGTAGTAGCCCCAATGCAGTTTTCAAATTCCTAGAGGCTGAAAACCAGACTATTGACGCTCAGCTTTTTTCAACCCTCCGTCACATACAATATTTGGACTAACGAGTTCACATACAATGTGCCTGTCAGGCGCCTGCTGGAAAAATACCTATAATATCTAATGTTTGCAATTTCAATGCTCTAAAAGTGATCAGTGACCTTCATAGGGATGTAATAAAAGAGACTACACATAATCAGTTGCAAAAAAAACATTTACTTAACATAAAACTAATAACTATGAAATACAAACTTTTCAAAACTCCCGCCAAATAGTCCCCAGTTCAATTCTCTCAAAAAAATGTACAAAGAAAATTTTTGAACTCAAACTTAATTTTAAGGTACCTTAAGTACTATTAAAACATATTCAATCAGAAGTAGATGCTGAGGTTTCCCCAGAAAAGTCACACTTGCAGAGCAAATAGCAAGAATTACACACCATTTTTGCATGTGTCAGGCAAATTGCTTTATGACATTTGAGACATTCATAATTTGAAAGCCTTCTGGTTCCGCTTTCCGTTTGGCAGGTGGTGCATCTCCTTCTTTTGTGAGGTGGTGCAGATGGTGACTTTTCACCATCATCTTCTGGGCGGAACCTTTTGAGCTGAACTTGAAGGCGAGAGGGGATACCGATTGTTTTCACGCTTCTCCTGCGTAGCTCTCCAAGTACTAGTTCATGGGCCAATTTCTTCAGATACAATCGTCTACGGAGTGGTTCAAGCTTGTTTTCAAGATAAATTACTTGTGAATTTATACCACCCAAATTCAACATAGCAAAAAATATGACCATTGGCCAGCGTTTGATGTTTCTGCTGACGTTGAAAGTGGAGCACATCTGATCTGCTGTATCCACACCCCCTTTGGTGGCATTGTAAAATGTAATTATCTCCGGTTTTTTTCTGCCCCAGTCGCAGGATCGATGGCAGCATCATCATGAAGTGTTGATAGAAGAAGTACGATTTTTTTGGCATGTGGTACATAGGAAACTAAAGCCTTTCCATTATGGAATGCAAACATACTGCTGTACTGTTGTCTCTCTTTCACACTTACAAACTGTGGCGGCAATTCCCTTTTGTTTTTTCTTACAGTTCCCACATATGACAGCTTCTGAATTTTCAGATAATCAATCAGATCACAACTTGTAAACAAATTGTCAGCTGTAATATTGCGACCCGATCCAAAAAAGGGTTCAGCCAGTCTTTTTACAACATCAATGGGTTTGTTGCTCACACAGTAAGGACCTTCTGGTTGTTTTCCTGCATAAACTTCCAGGTTGTAAGTGTAGGTCTTACTGGCATCAACAAGGGCATAAATTTTTATTCCATATTTGTTTGGCTTTGATGGAATATATTGACGAAAGGCACATCTACCACGAAAACCAGGGAGCATTTCGTCAATAGTGAGATTCTCTCCAGGGTAATAACTTTGTTTACAGTTTACAACAAATCTTTGAAATATATCACGAATTGGAGCAAGTCGGTCATGTGTTTTGCGTTCGGTTCGGGTAGTTCTGTCGTCAAACCGAAGGCAACGAATTAGAATCTTGAATCTGTTTATGGACATAACAAGGCTAAATTTTTCAACTCCATCCCCATCTTTACCCCAAAGTTCCTCCAAACTTTGTCTATTTGCCCTATAAGCTCCTGCAAGGTACAGTAATCCAAAAAAAGCACGCAATTTTATTTCATCTGTGGGCTTGATGGTTCTGTTGCAGATGTACTTGTCCTTTATAATGTCTATATATTGGTTGGTATATGTGACAATAGAGTCCAGAATGTCATCTGTAAATATACTGTTCCAGCATTCAACTCCAGTTTTTGCATTACGTGCAGTTCCTGTTACTGCAGGAAGGTGAGTAATAATGTTTAAAGGTTCCTTCTTGTTCCATTTAGTATTTTTATCTTTTCCAATATAATATGATCCAACTTCTTCATCCTCACCACTGTCACCATCTTGCTCTGTTTCAGAATCCAGGACACATTCTTCCACCTCATCATGAGAATCAATCTCACTTTCCTCTCCTAAATCCTCATTCAGTGTGAGGTCTCTATCATCTAACAGCATGTTTGTTACTTCCTCAACATCAAGTTGTTTGGATAAATTGTACATTTTCCTCTCCATTTCAGCAGATAATCTGAAGCAAGAGAAGGAATATGTTAGGGAACTACTGTATATGCCTGAGCAGCACACTTTCTTTTATAAAATCTCCCTTATTTCTATGAAATATCCTCACATTTGTGCTATACATTCATAAAACAAGCTAAATAAACTATTGTGATGAATAAAAACATAAAATACCAACCTTACTGAATGTGACGTATTCACATACAATGGGCCTGAGAGATCTGTGCAGCTATATCCTCTCCCCTGAAGCTCTGAAATCCAACTGTGATATCAGATTTCACAGACCTTCAAGAGACAGGAGACTACCTGGAGGGAGGGGGTTTCCTCACAATCTGGTGAGGAAGGAGAAATGAAAGTAAAAGAGAAGCGCCTGTCAGATCATTTGTATGTGACGGAGGGTTATAAAGGAGGACAGCTGTATTGAGTGGCGCTGACAGACACAGGTAGTAGGCCTTAAACCAAAAATGTGGCTCAATGCAGTTTAAAAAAGGTTACAGGGGTACACAGGCAGCATTGGTCTGGTCAGTGGAGGACTATTTCAATTATGGACTGCAGACAGACTTTGTACGCCTACTATTAAAAAAAGGATGCTCAATGCAATTAAAAATAGGTTCCAGGGGTACATGGGCAGCAGTGGTGTGGTCAGTGGAGGAGTATTGGAAGGAGGGACCACAAACAGGCGTAGTAGGCCTAACATAACAAAATTTGTCTGTAGGCACTTTAAAATTGGTTCCAGGGGTACACGGGCAGCAGTGGTGTGGTCAACGGAGGACAATTTGAATTAGGGACTGCAGACAGACTTTGTAGGCTGTCCCCTGTGGACCATGCATCCAACACATTAACCCAGTGTGCCGTAATGGACATGTAACTTTTTGTGGACATGTCTACTGGTCCATGCGTCTCTTGTCAGGTCAGGTGCACCTTTCTACTGTTTGATTGCCTGAGTGCTATGACAATGCAGAATTTTTCATGCCGGTGGAGGGCTGGGATGGCTTTTCTCGCAAAAGAAGTGACGACTGGGTAGCTTGAACCGTGGTACAGAGTAGTTCATCTGGGCTTTATAAATATAAAACAAAGAAAAAAAGTAGGCTCCATGCACTTTCAGCTGGGTTCCAGGGGTACACGGCCAGCATTGGTCTGGTCAGTGGAGAACTATTGGAAGGAGGGCCCGCAGACAGGCTTCGAAGGCCTAAAATAATAAAATTGGGCTGTAGGCACTTTATAATTGGTTCCAGGGGTACACAGGCAGCAGTAGACAGGTCAGTGGAGGCCTAGTGGAAGGAGGGACCGCAGACAGGCTTTGAAGGCCTAACATAATAAAATTGGGCTGTAGGCACTTTATAATTGGTTCCAGGGGTACACGGGCAGCAGTAGACAGGTCAGTGGAGGCGTAGTGGAAGGAGGGCCCGCAGACAGGCTTCGAAGGCCTAACATAATAAAATTGGGCTGTAGGCACTTTATAATTGGTTCCAGGGGTACACGGGCAGCAGTGGTCTGGTCAGTGGAGACCTAGTGGAAGGAGGGACCGCAGACAGGCTTCGAAGGCCTAACATAATAAAATTGGGCTGTAGGCACTTTATAATTGGTTCCAGGGGTACATGTGCAGCAGTGGTCTGGTCAGTGGAGACCTAGTGGAAGGAGAGACCGCAGAAAGGCTTCGAAGGCCTAACATAATAAAATTGGGCTGTAGGCACTTTATAATTGGTTCCAGGGGTACACGGGCAGCAGTAGACAGGTCAGTGGAGGCGTAGTGGAAGGAGGGACCGCAGACAGGCTTTGAAGGCCTAACATAATAAAATTGGGCTGTAGGCACTTTGAATTCTCTTGCAGGGGTACACAGGCAGCATTGGTGTTGTCATCGGAGGCCGATTGTAATGAGTGTCTGCCAGTTAGTAGTCCCAAACAATACATACATGTTAATGTCTCGCATTACAACAAAACGAAAACACAAAAGGGTGCAATCATTAGGTACAGGGGTGGGCTCCTCTGCGTAGTTTCAGACCTAGTAATTTGGCACAAAGTATTTACTTGGGTAAATATAGGACACTGCCCCTGACTATGTTAAGTACCATCATACATGTCAACACAATGGTATTGTCAGTGGCAGGAATTTATGGATGTCAGAACATAGACTAAACATTGGTGGAACTGTGAGAGATAATTGTGCAAGTGGTAGAGCAATGTTTGAGCTGGGGGTGGGGGAACTCTCTTGTGGCCGGCGGTACAGGCCCAGGGCCCCCCATGTTACAACAGTGTGTCTGACGTTGGGTGCGCACCACCACCGCCAGAGACACTTTATTGTACTATGAGGGACCCAGTGGCAGTGCCGTCCACAAAAAGCGGGCACACCCACCTCTTCAGACATACAGCACTCTCACGGGTGCTTGCACCAAGTGGCGATACCACGGCTGTTGTGAATTATGTTGTTGGGCTCCCTCCTGTGGTCATGAATGGTACTTTGGCTGGTTCTGTCCACGGACTTCCTCTTGTGGGTGTTTCTGAGTTTCCTTCCACAGGTGACGAGGTTAATTCGTTAGCTGCCGCTCTATTTAACTCCACTTAGATCTTTGCTACACGCCACCTGTCAATGTTCCAGTATTGGTCTAGTTCACTCCTGGATCGTTCTTGTGACCTGTCTTCCCAGCAGAAGCTGAGTTCCAGCTTGTATTTCTTTGGTTTGCTATTTTTCTGTCCAGCTTGCTATTTTTATTGTTGTCTTGCTTGCTGGAAGCTCTGGGACGCAGAGGGAGCACCTCCGCACCGTGAGTCGGTGCGGAGGGTCTTTTTGCGCCCTCTGCGTGGTCTTTTTGTAGGTTTTTGTGCTGACCGCAAAGTAACCTTTCCTATCCTCGGTCTGTTCAGTAAGTCGGGCCTCACTTTGCTAAATCTATTTCATCTCTGTGTTTGTATTTTCATCTTTACTCACAGTCATTATATGTGGGGGGCTGACTTTTCCTTTTTGATAGGATTAGGGATTGCAGTCAGCAGAGTTCCCACGTCCCAGAGCTCATCCTTATTATCAGTAACTATCAGGTCATTCCGTGTGCTCTTAACCACCAGGTCCATTATTGTCCTGACCACCAGGTCATAACACACGGCCCCGTGTGGGGAGTTTGGCCATTTAGGGAGGTGTAAACATGTCGTATGCTGGACAATCAGCTGCTGCAAATTACGAGATTGGAAAAGTCATTCAGAGTTGTCCACAGGCAATACCTTTTCATAGGAAAGCTAGGTGTCGGCCGGGCAAGGTGGGGCAAAAGAATTCGAAATCCAGTTGTGGTTCATTCTAATGAAGGTTAGATCATCAACATTTTGGGTAGCCAGACGAGTCCTTTTTTCGGTTAATATTGAACCTGCAGCACTGAATACTCTTTCTGATAGGACACTAGCTGCCGGGCAAGCAAGCTCCTGCAATGCATATTCTGCCAATTCTGGCCAGGTGTCTAATTTGGATGCCCAGTAATCAAATGGGAATGACGGTTGAGGTAGAACATCGATAAGGGATGAAAAATAGTTAGTAACCATACTGGACAAATGTTGTCTCCTGTCACTTTGAATTGATGCAGCAGTACCTGTCCTGTCTGCGGTCATAGCAAAATGACTCCACAACCTGGTCAGAAAACCACTTTGTCTAACGCCACTTCTGATTTCTGCACCTCTAACACTTCTGGTCTGCTGCCCCCTGCAGCTCGTGTGAGAACGATCACGGGCGCTGTGTGCTGGGAATGTCTGAAGCAAACGGTCAACAAGAGTTGATTGTTTGGTTGCTAATATTAGTTCCAAGTTCTCATGTGGCATAATATTTTGCAATTTGCCTTTATAGCGAGGATCAAGGAGGCAGGCCAACCAGTAATCGTCATCGTTCATAATTTTCGTAATGCGTGTGTCCCTTTTGAGGATACGTAAGGCATAATCCGCCATGTGTGCCAAAGTTCCAGTTGTCAAATCTGCGGTTGTGCTTGGTTGAGGGGCAGTTTCAGGCAAATCTACGTCACTTGTGTCCCTCAAAAAACCAGAACCCGGCCTTGACCAATTTCCAGTGGCCCCGGAGAAGCTTCCTCATTAACAAAATACTCATCCCCATCATCCTCCTCGTCCTCCTCCACCTGTTCGCCCGCTACCTCGTCCTGTACACTGCCCTGACCAGACAATGGCTGACTGTCATCAAGGCTTTCCTCTTCCTCGGCTGCAGATGCCTGCTCCTTTATGTGCGTCAAACTTTGCATCAGCAGACGCATTAGGGGGATGCTCATGCTTATTATGGCGTTGTCTGCACTAACCAGCCATGTGCATTCCTCAAAACACTGAAGGACTTGACACATGTCTTGTATCTTCGACCACTGCACACCTGACAACTCCATGTCTGCCATCCTACTGCCTGCCCGTGTATGTGTATCCTCCCACAAAAACATAACAGCCCGCCTCTGTTCGCACAGTCTCTGAAGCATGTGCAGTGTTGAGTTCCACCTTGTTGCAACGTCTATGATTAGGCGATGCTGGGGAAGGTTCAAAGACCGCTGATACGTCTGCATACGGCTGGAGTGTATGGGCGAACGGAGGATATGTGAGCAAAGTCCGCGCACTTTGAGGAGCAGGCTGGATAACCCCGGATAACTTTTCAGGAAGCACTGCACCACCAGGTTTAAGGTGTGAGCCAGGCAAGGAATGTGTTTCAGTTGGGAAAGGGAGATTGCAGCCATGAAATTCCTTCCATTATCACTCACTACCTTGCCTTCCTCAAGATCTACTGTGCCCAGCCACGACTGCGTTTCTGTCTGCAAGAACTCGGACAGAACTTCCGCGGTGTGTCTGTTGTCGCCCAAACACTTCATAGCCAATACAGCCTGCTGACGCTTGCCAGTAGCTGGCCCATAATGGGACACCTGGTGTGCAACAGTGGCAGCTGCGGATGGAGTGGTTTGCCGACTGCGGTCTGTGGACGAGCTCTCGCTTCTGCAGAAGGACGAGGAGGAGGAGGAGGAGGGGATGCGAACACCTACAGCCAACTGTTTCCTAGACCGTGGGCTAGGCAGAACTGTCCCGAAATTGATGTCCCCTGTGGACCCTGCATCCACCACATTCACCCAGTGTGCCGTGATGGACACGTAACGTCCCTGGCCATGCCTACTGGTCCATGCATCTGTTGTCAGGTGCACCTTTGTACTCACAGATTGCCTGAGTGCATGGACGATGCACTCTTTAACATGCTGGTGGAGGGCTGGTATGGCTTTTCTCAAAAAGAAGTGTCGACTGGGTAGCTCGTAGCGTGGTTCAGCGTAGGCCATCAGGGCTTTGAAAGCTTCGTTTTCAACTAACTGGTAGGGCATCATCTCTAACGAGATTAGTCTAGCTATGTGGGCGTTCAAACCATGTGTACGCGGATGCGAGGATAAGTATTTCCTTTTTCTAACCAGAGTCTCATGTAGGGTGAGCTGGACCGGAGAGCTGGAGATCGTGGAACTAGCGGGTGTGCCGGTGGACATGGCAGAATGAGAGACGGTTGGAGACGGTATTGTTTCCGCCGGTGCCCTACATGCAGTGTTTCCTACTACGAAACTGGTGATTCACTGACCCTGACTGCTTTGGCCTGGCAAAGAAACCTGCTCAGATACTGCAGGTGGTGCGGAAAATGGTGGCCTTACAGTGACGGCAGGGATGTAGTGTTGCTGACTAGCTTCATTGGCCGAGAGTGCTACAACCTTAAGGGACGTTTGGTAGTTAGTCCAGGCTTGCAAATGCATGGTGGTTAAATGTCTATACATGCAACTTGTATTGAGACTTTGCAAATTCTGACCTCTGGTTAAGGTAGTTGAACACTTTTGACAGATGACTTTGCGCTGATCAATTGGATGTTGTTTAAAAAAATGCCAGACTGCACTCTTTCGAGCCTCGAATCCTTTTTCAGGCATTGCAGACTGAGCTTTAACCGGATGGCCACGCTGTCCTCCAACAGGTTTTGGCTTTGCCACGCGTTTTGTCCCATCTACGGGCCCGGCAGATGGAACCTGTTGCGATATTGATGCCTGCTGCGGCCCCTCCTCCTCCGCTTCAGAACTACTGCTGCCTGCACCCTGTTCCCCCAATGGCTGCCAATCGGGGTCAACAACTGGGTCATCTATAACCTCCTCTTCTAGCTCGTACGCAACTTCGTCTGTGTCACCGTGTAAGTTGGTGGTAGAGCGTTCGTGACGGGGCAACATAGTCTCATCAGGATCTGATTCTGGATCAGTACCCTGCGAGGGCAATGTTGTGGTCTGAGTCAAAGGACCAGCATAGTAGTCTGGCTGTGGCTGTGCATCAGTGCACTCCATGTCAGATTCAACTTGTAATGGGCATGGCCTGTTAACTGTTTCACTTTCTAAGCCAGGGACGGTATGTGTAAAGAGCTCCATGGAGTAACCCGTTGTGTCGCCTGCTGCATCCTTCTCTGTTGTTTTTGCTGAAGAGGACAAGGAAGCGACTTGTCCCTGACCGTGAACATCCACTAACGACGCGCTGCTTTTACATTTACCAGTTTCAAAAGAGGAGGCAAAAGAGCTAGAGGCTGAGTCAGCAAGGTAAGCCAAAACTTGCTCTTGCTGCTCCGGCTTTAAAAGCGGTTTTCCTACTCCCAGAAAAGGGAGCGTTCGAGGCCTTCTGTAGCCAGACGACGAACCTGGCTCCACAGCTCCAGACTTAGGTGCAATATTTTCTTTCCCATGACCACCTGATGCTCCACTACCACTACCATCATTACCAGCTGACAATGAACGCCCACGGCCACGACCTCTTCCACCAGACTTCCTCATTGTTTCAAAAACTTAACCAAAGTAACGGTATTTGTTGCTGTCAAACAACTTACACGGTGAGCTATAACTTCAGTATGATTTAGATATCCCTTTACAGGTGGGTGAGACCGCAAGGAAAATCAGGCACAATGTTACACACTCTGTTTTCGGTGGCACCAAATGAGAGAGATGAAACACACGCAGGACTGTCACTCAAGCACAAATGTCAAAATTGATCTCCCACTTTTTTTTTTTTTTTTTTTTTTTTTAGGGAGAATTTAGAAACCAAATAAAAAAATGATTTTTTTCAGGGAGAATTTAGAAACCAAATAAAAAAAATGATTTTTTCAGGAAGAATTTAGAAACCAAATAAAAAAAAAATTAGGCTTTCTATGGCACACTATTTGAGAGAGAGAGATGGCACACCCAGGAGTCAAGACTGGCACACAAGCAGAAAGGCCAATATTAATCTCCCACTGATTTTTTTTTATTTTTTCAGGGAGAATTTAGAAACCAAATAAAAAAAAAATAGGCTTTCTATGGCCCACTATTTGAGAGACAGAGATGGCACACCCAGGAGTCAAGACTGGCACACAAGCAGAAAGGCCAATATTAATCTCCCACTGATTTTTTTTTATTTTTACAGGGAGACTTTAGAAACCAAATTAAAAAAAATGATTTTTTCAGGGAGAAGTTAGAAACCAAATAAAAAAAAATGATTTTTTCAGGGAGAATTTAGAAACCGAATAAAAAAAAAATAGGCTTTCTATGGCACACTATTTGAGAGAGAGAGATGGCACACCCAGGAGTCAAGACTGGCACACAAGCAGAAAGGCCAATATTAATCTCCCACTGATTTTTTTTTTATTTTTTCAGGGAGAATTTAGAAACCAAATTAAAAAAAAAAATAGGCTTTCTATGGCCCACTATTTGAGAGACAGAGATGGCACACCCAGGAGTCAGGAATGGCACACAAGCAGAAAGGCCAATATTAATCTCCCACTGATTTTTTTTTTTTACAGGGAGACTTTAGAAACCAAATTAAAAAAAATGATTTTTTCAGGGAGAATTTAGAAACCAAATTAAAAAAAATGATTTTTTCAGGGAGAATTTAGAAACAAAAAAAAAAAAATAGGCTTTCTGTCACACACGCGCCCAGACTGGTTGGCGCGGGCATACGGGGGTGTGGCCCCACTGGACCACAGACCAAAATTCCCTGGAAGGGGCGTAACTAAGTAGCTTCCTAGGTGTTCGCTGGAGCCTCTGATGGTGAGGTCAGACTTGTGCAATAGGAAGCTACCAGGTGCCACTCCAGGGTGATGTCTGGCTGTGGCTGCTGATCCCACTAAGGAACGGAGCGGGCACGGCTGGCACTCTGGCTGACAGGCGGGCACGGCTGGGACACAGGCAGGCAGACGGGTACAACAGAGACACTGGCGGGCAGGCGGACACGGCTGGCTCTCTGGTAGGCAGGCGGGTACGGCTGGAACATAGGAAGAACCGGTAGGGACCTGTCTGCAGGCAGGTATGAGAAACAGGTTGGAACCTGCTCAGACAGGAGGACCAAGTAACAAGTAGAAGGTGGAACTAAGAGAAGAGAAGGAGAAGGCAGAGCCAAGGGCGGAGTCGCAAGAGGCGGAGCCAAGAGCGGAGATGCTGGAGGCGGAGTTAAGAGCAGAGACGGAGCCAAGTGCAGAAACACAGGAGGCAGAGCCAGATAGTACTGCAAAGAGCGGAGCCAGATAGAACCGCAAAGAGCGGAGCCACAGAGCAAAGCCAGAGAGTGCGAAGCAAGGTCTGAGTGCAGAGCCGCAAGAGTGCGGAGTGTAAACAGACAGAAAACACAAGGAAAGAAGGCAGGGAAGGAAGCCACAGACAAGAAGACCGAGAAAAGACAAAGTACAGACAAGGCAATAGAACAAGACACAGGGACAAAGACACAGGGACCAGGATATTCTGCCTCCTGGAGGGCGGACTACAAGATAAAGGCAATAGCACAGAGAAAAGCTCAGAGGGACTAACTCAGAGCAAGGCCAGGCAAACTCAGCAGCTAAACACTAACTGAGCTAACACATTGCACAGGCCCAGACCACAGGGTGGAGCTGCACTATATACAGGAGGCCTCTTGATAATTGGTCAGGAACTGATTAGACAGATGCACCTGATTCCTATAAGAACCAGAGAGTTCAGGCGCCGGCCCCCTATACACATAGCCATGAAGCATGCACGGAGCAGAGACACAGAACATGGAGCTGGCATTAAACAGAAACCACAACATGACCTGGAGCAGTGGGTAAGATTGTGTGAGAGATGTGAGGCCATGCTGTGATGCCAGCAGAGTTGTTACACTTTCTATGGCCCACTATTTGAGAGAGAGATGGCACACACAGGAGTCAAGACTGGCACACAAGCAGAAAGGCCAATATTAATCTCCCACTGATTTTTTTTTATTTTTCCAGGGAGAATTTAGAAACCAAATAAAAAAAAAATAGGCTTTCTATGGCCCACTATTTGAGAGACAGAGATGGCACACCCAGGAGTCAAGACCGGCACACAAGCAGAAAGTCCAATATTAATCTCCCACTGATTTTTTTTAATTTTTACAGGGAGACTTTAGAAACCAAATAAAAAAAATGATTTTTTCAGGGAGAATTTAGAAACCAAATTAAAAAAAAAGTTTTTTTCAGGGAGAATTTAGAAACCAAATAAAAAAAAATAGGCTTTCTATGACCCACTATTTGAGAGAGAGAGATGGCACACCCAGGAGTCAGGAGTGGCACACAAGCAGAAAGGCCAATATTAATCTCCCACTGATTTTTTTTTATTATTTCAGGGAGAATTTAGAAACCAAATAAAAAAATAAAAAAATAGGCTTTCTATGGCCCACTATTTGAGAGAGAGATGGCACACTCAGGACTGGCACACAAGCCCAAAGGCCAATATTAATCTCCCACTGTTTTTTTTATCAGGGAGAATTTATAAACCCCACAAAAAAAAAACAGAAAAATAAAAAGGCTTTCTATGGCCCACTATGTGTGAGAGATGGCACACACAGGGATGGCACTCTAGCAGAAATGCCAATCTTAATCTCCCACAACTTATTTTTTTAGGGAGAATTAAAAAAAAAAAAAAAAAACGGGGACTGTCCTACAATTACTATCTCCCTGCAGTAATCTCAGCCAGGTATGGCAGGCAGCAATAAGGAGTGGACTGATGCACAAATTAAATAAAAAGTGTGGACAAACAAACAAGATAACTGTGCAGAAAGGAAGGAACAACAGGATTTGTGCTTTGAAAAAAGCAGTTGGTTTGCACAGCGGCGTACACACAGCAATGCAGCTATCAGGGAGCCTTCTAGGGCAGCCCAATGAGCTACAGCGCGGAGGAAAAAAAATGTAGCTTCCACTGTCTCTGCAAACTAAAGGTGGTGTTGGACAGTGGAAATCGCTAAAGCACAAGCGGTTTGGTGGTTAATGGACCCTGCCTAACACTATCCCTGCTTCTGACGAAGCGGCAGCAACCTCTCCCTACGCTCAGATCAGCAGCAGTAAGATGGCGGTCGGCGGGAACGCCTCTTTATAGCCCCTGTGACGCCGCAGACAGCAAGCCAATCACTGCAATGCCCTTCTCTAAGATGGTGGGGACCAGGACCTATGTCATCACGCTGCCCACACTCTGCGTCCACCTTCATTGGCTGAGAAATGGCGCTTTTCGCGTCATTGAAACGCCCAATGGCTGCCAATCGGGGTCAACAACTGGGTCATCTATAACCTCCTCTTCTAGCTCGTGCGCAACTTCGTCTGTGTCACCGTGTAAGTCGGTGGTAGAGCGTTCGTGACGGGGCAACATAGTCTCATCATGCCCACACTCTGCATCCACCTTCATTGGCTGAGAAATGACGCTTTTCGCGTCATTGAAACGCGACTTTGGCGCGAAAGTCGCGTACCGCATGGCCGACCCCACACAGGGGTCGCGTCGGGTTTCATGAAACCGAATTTGCCAAAAGTCAGCGACTTTTGAAAATGAACGATCCGTTTCGCTCAACCCTAATAACCATTATTTTAAGGCAGGGTTGGGGAACCTTTTTCCAGCCGTTGGCCATTTGGAAATTCCTACCATCATTCGGGGGCCTCACAAAAATTATAACCTTGAAAATAACCCCTGTACATTTAGTCAAACAATTAATTACTGTATCTCACCCTTAATATGATGGCTGGAGCTGCTTCTCTTTGGTGCAGCTGTGATGTTAGGTGATTCAGATCATGTTGCTTCTCACAGCTGCTTTTCCAGGTTTGTGTCAGCCAGAAGAGTAGTCAACTTTTTGCCATAACACATTTTGTAAATCATATACATCATGGGACTACTGCTTATACATCACATAGGATACACTGAGACAGCTGTATATACTCCACATAGGAGATGCTGGGACTGCTGTACATACATCACACAGGAGACAGTGAGACTGCTGTATCCATATCACATAGAGGACCGTGAGACAGCTATATATACTTCACATAGGAGACACAGGGACTGTTGTATATGCATCACCCAAGAGACACAGGGACTGCTGTAAATACATCACACAGGGCACACTGGGACTGCTGTATATATATCACACTTGAGATGCTGTGACTGTTGTATTTACATCATCACATCACACAGGAGAAACTGGAACTGCTGTATACACATTACACAGGAGATGCTGGGACTGCTGTGTATATATATATAGAGAGAGAGAGAGAAAGAGAGAAAAGCCAACCAGCACTTCCAATGTGAACACATGCAAGCTGCAAGCTGCATCATACAGATAAAAAAGAAAACACAGCAGTAGTGTTGAGCGATACCGTCCGATACTTGAAAGTATCGGTATCGGATAGTATCGGCCGATACCCGAAAAATATCGGATATCGCCGATACCGATATCCGATACCAATACAAGTCAATGGGACATCAAGTATCGGAATGTATCCTCATGGATCCCAGGGCCTGAAGGAGAGGAAACTCTCCTTCAGGCCCTGGGATCCATATTAAAGTGTAAAATAAAGAATTAAAATAAAAAATATTGTTATATTCACCTCTCCGGCGGCCCCTGGACATCAGCGGGAGGATCCGGCGTCCGGCACGGCTTCTTTCTTCAAAATGCGCGCCTTTAGGACCTGTGGAATGACGTCCCGGCTTCTGATTGGTCGCGTGCCGCCCATGTGACCGCCACGCGACCAATCAGAAGCCGCGACGTCATTCCTCAGGTCCTAAAAGGCGCTCATTCTAGGACTTTAGCTGAGGAATGACGTCGCGGCTTCTGATTGGTCGCGTGGCGGTCACATGGGCGGCACGCGACCAATCAGAAGCCGGGACGTCATACCACAGGTCCTAAAGGCGCGCATTTTGAAGAAAGAAGCCGTGCCGGACGTCGGATCCTCCCGCTGATGTCCAGGGGCCGCCGGAGAGGTGAATATAACAATATATATGAATATTTTTTATTTTAATTCTTTATTTTACACTTCCGATACCGATACCCGATATCACAAAAATATCGGATCTCGGTATCGGAATTCCGATACCGCAAGTATCGGCCGATACCCGATACTTGCGGTATCGGAATGCTCAACACTACACAGCAGTACATGAAATGAAGATTCTTAGCGCATAAATTGGCCAATTCATGTGTGCCCATCAACCACGGCAAGGTGATCTCCCTCTGATGGGTCCTACTCTACCATACATGCCACTTTTGGGCCACCAGCCTACAACTATGGACAAAACATGTCACTCTGGGCTAACCTACAATTTATGGGCAGGTAGAGTTGATTGCCGCCACCTGCAAGGTCAATGGGAGGAGTGCAAGATCAGTCTGGATGCAGCCACATCCATACCTAAATAGAGAAAAAAAGCCAACCAGCACTTCTAATATGAACACGTGCAAGTTGCAAGCTGCATCATACAGATAAAAAAGAAAACACAATAGCACATCTTTATCTATCTATCTATATATATATCACGCATGAGATGCTGGGACTGCTGTATATACATCACACCGGAGACGCTGGGACTGCTGTATACACATTACATAGGAGAAGCTGGGACTGCTGTACATACAAAACATAGGAAACATTGAGACTGCTATATATGCATCACAGGAGACTCTAGGGTCATATAAATTACAGGAGGGGCTGGGAGCCATAGATATCACAGGAGATGCTGGGACATATTCATCACCGGGGAGGCTAGGGGAAATAGACATCACTGAGGGGCTATATACATCACTAGGAAGCACAGACAACACTGGGGATATATATGTTTCTGGGGGAATATACATCACTGGTGGGGTGACATATATCAATTGGGCTATATATCACAGGTGGGGGGATTATTGTGAATTCTGTTGTCGGGCTCCCTCCTGTGGTCATGAATGGTACTTCGGCTGGTTCTGTCCATGGACTTCCTCTGGTGGGTGTTTCTGAGTTTCCTTCCACAGGTGACGAGGTTAAGTCGTTAGCTGGCTGCTCTATTTAACTCCACTTAGATCTTTGCTCCATGCCACCTGTCAATGTTCCAGTATTGGTCTAGTTCACTCCTGGATCGTTCTTGTGACCTGCCTTCCCAGCAGAAGCTAAGTTCCAGCTTGTATTTCTTTGGTTTGCTATTTTTCTGTCCAGCTTGCTATTTTTATTGTTGTCTTGCTTGCTGGAAGCTCTGGGACGCAGAGGGAGCGCCTCCGCACCGTGAGTCGGTGCGGAGGGTCTTTTTGCGCCCTCTGCGTGGTCTTTTTGTAGGTTTTTGTGCTGACCGCAAAGTAACCTTTCCTATCCTCGGTCTGTTCAGTAAGTCGGGCCTCACTTTGCTAAATCTATTTCATCTCTGTGTTTGTATTTTCATCTTTACTCACAGTCATTATATGTGGGGGGCTGCCTTTTCCTTTGGGGAATTTCTCTGAGGCAAGGTAGGCTTTATTTTTCTATCTTCAGGGCTAGCTAGTTCCTTAGGCTGTGCCGAGTTGCATAGGGATCGTTAGGCGCAATCCACGGCTATTTCTAGTGTGTTTGATAGGATTAGGGATTGCGGTCAGCAGAGTTCCCACGTCCCAGAGCTCGTCCTTTATTATCAGTAACTATCTGGTCATTCCGTGGCTCTTAACCACCAGGTCCATTATTGTCCTGACCACCAAGTCATAACAGTACAGGTGGCCCAAAGTACTAATGCATCTCAATAGAGGGATAAGAGAAGTTCTGAGACCATTTTTTTTTCTTTGCAGTGTGTTTTGTCTCTCTTTTCCCCTTTACCTCTGGGTGGTTCAGGACACAGGTGTTAACATGGACATTCAAGGTCTGTCCTCTTGGATGGATAATCTCACTACAAGGGTACAAAACATTCAAGATTTTGTGGTTCAGAATCCGATGTCAGAGCCTAGGATTCCAATTCCTGATTTGTTTTTTGGTGATAGATCTAAGTTCTTGAATTTCAAAAATAATTGTAAATTGTTTCTTGCCTTGAAACTTCGCTCCTCAGGTGACCCTGTTCAACAAGTAAAGATCATTATTTCTTTGTTACGTGGTGACCCTCAAGACTTGGCATTTTCCCTTGCGCCAGGAGATCCGGCATTGCGTGATGTTGATGCGTTTTTCCTGGCACTTGGATTGCTTTATGACGAACCTAATTCAGTGGATCAGGCAGAGAAAATCTTGCTGGCTCTGTGTCAGGGTCAGGATGAAGCGGAGATATATTGTCAGAAGTTTAGAAAGTCGTCTGTGCTCACTCAGTGGAATGAATGTGCCCTGGCAGCAATCTTCAGAAAGGGTCTCTCTGAAGCCCTTAAGGATGTCATGGTGGGATTTCCCATGCCTGCTGGTCTGAATGGGTCTATGTCCTTGGCCATTCAGATCGATCGACGCTTGCGTGAGCGTAAAGCTGTGCACCATTTGGCGGTACTATCTGAGCATGGGCCTGAGCCTATGCAATGTGATAGGACTTTGACCAGAGCTGAACGGCAAGAACACAGACGTAGGAATGGGCTATGTTTTTACTGTGGTGATTCCACTCATGCTATCTCCGATTGTCCTAAGCGCACTAAGCGGTTTGCTAGGTCTGCCACCATTGGTACGGTACAGTCTAAATTTCTATTGTCCGTTACTCTGATTTGCTCTTTGTCATCCTATTCTGTTATGGCATTTGTGGATTCAGGCGCTGCCCTGAATTTGATGGACTTGGAGTATGCTAGGCGCTGTGGTTTTTTCTTGGAGCCCTTGCAGTATCCTATTCCATTGAGAGGAATTGATGCTACGCCTTTGGCCAAGAATAAGCCTCAGTACTGGACCCAATTGACCATGTGCATGGCTCCTGCACATCAGGAGGATATCCGCTTTCTGGTGTTGCATAATCTGCATGATGTGGTCATTTTGGGGTTGCCATGGCTACAGGTTCATAATCCAGTTTTGGACTGGAAATCTATGTCTGTGTCCAGCTGGGGTTGCCAGGGGGTACATGGTGATGTTCCATTTTTGTCTATGTCGTCTTCCACTCCTTCTGAAGTTCCAGAGTTTTTGTCGGTTTATCGGGATGTATTTGATGAGCCCAAAGCCAGTGCCCTACCTCCTCATAGGGATTGCGATTGTGCAATTAATTTGATTCCTGGTAGTAAGTTTCCTAAGGGCCGATTGTTCAATTTATCTGTGCCAGAACATGCCGCTATGCGGAGTTATATAAAGGAATCCTTGGAGAAAGGCCATATTCGCCCGTCGTCATCACCGTTAGGAGCAGGGTTCTTTTTTGTGGCCAAGAAGGATGGTTCTTTGAGACCTTGTATTGATTACCGCCTTCTTAATAAAATTACAGTCAAATTTCAGTATCCTTTGCCGTTGCTGTCTGATTTGTTTGCTCGTATTAAAGGGGCTAGTTGGTTCACCAAGATAGATCTTCGAGGAGCGTATAATCTTGTACAGATTAATCAAGGCGATGAATGGAAAACAGCATTTAATACGCCCGAGGGCCATTGTGAGTACCTGGTTATGCCATTCGTGCTTTCCAATGCTCCATCAGTATTTCAGTCCTTTATGCATGACATCTTCCGAGAGTACCTGGATAAATTCCTGATTGTGTATTTGGATGATATTTTGGTCTTTTCGGATGATTGGGAGTCTCATGTGAAGCAGGTCAGAATGGTGTTCCAGGTCCTTCGTGCGAATTCCTTGTTTGTGGAGGGGTCAAAGTGTCTCTTTGGAGTTCAGAAGGTTTCATTTTTGGGGTTCATTTTTTCCCCTTCTACTATCGAGATGGACCCTGTTAAAGTCCAGGCCATTTACGATTGGACTCAGCCGACATCTGTGAAGAGCCTGCAAAAGTTCCTGGGCTTTGCCAATTTTTATCGGCGCTTCATCGCTAATTTTTCTACTGTTGCTAAACCGTTGACTGATTTGACCAAGAAGGGTGCTGATGTGGTCAATTGGTCTTCTGCAGCTGTAGAGGCTTTTCAGGAGTTGAAGCGTTGTTTTTCTTCTGCCCCTGTGTTGTGCCAGCCAGATGTTTCGCTTCCGTTTCAGGTTGAGGTTGATGCTTCTGAGATTGGAGCAGGGGCTGTTTTGTCGCAAAGAAGTTCTGATGGCTCGGTGATGAAGCCATGTGCTTTCTTTTCTAGAAAGTTTTCGCCTGCTGAGCGTAATTATGATGTTGGCAATCGTGAGTTGTTGGCCATGAAGTGGGCATTCGAGGAGTGGCGTCATTGGCTTGAAGGAGCCAAGCATCGCGTGGTGGTCTTGACAGATCACAAGAATTTGACTTATCTTGAGTCTGCCAAACGGTTTAATCCGAGACAGGCTCCATGGTCGTTATTTTTCTCCCGTTTTGATTTTGTGGTTTCGTACCTTCCGGGCTCTAAGAATGTGAAGGCTGATGCCCTGTCAAGGAGTTTTGTGCCTGACTCTCCGGGTGTTCCTGAGCCGGCGGGTATTCTCAAAGAGGGGGTAATTTTGTCTGCCATCTCCCCTGATTTGCGGCGGGTGCTGCAAAAATTTCAGGCTGATAGACCTGACCGTTGCCCAGCGGAGAAACTATTTGTCCCTGATAGATGGACTAGTAGAGTTATCTCTGAGATTCATTGTTCAGTGTTGGCTGGGCATCCTGGAATCTTTGGTACCAGAGATTTGGTGGCTAGATCGTTTTGGTGGCCGTCTTTGTCACGGGATGTGCGTTCTTTTGTGCAGTCCTGTGGGACTTGTGCTCGGGCTAAGCCCTGCTGTTCTCGTGCCAGTGGGTTGCTTTTGCCCTTGCCGGTCCCAAAGAGGCCCTGGACGCATATTTCTATGGATTTTATTTCGGATCTCCCCGTCTCTCAAAATTTGTCGGTCATTTGGGTGGTTTGTGATCGCTTTTCTAAGATGGTCCATTTGGTACCTTTGTCTAAATTGCCTTCCTCCTCTGATTTGGTGCCATTATTTTTCCAGCATGTGGTTCGTTTACATGGTATCCCGGAGAACATCGTTTCTGACAGAGGTTCCCAGTTTGTTTCGAGGTTTTGGCGATCCTTTTGTGCAAGGATGGGCATTGATTTGTCTTTTTCCTCGGCTTTCCATCCTCAGACAAATGGCCAAACCGAACGAACTAATCAAACTTTGGAAACATATCTGAGATGCTTTGTTTCTGCTGATCAGGATGATTGGGTGTCCTTTTTGCCATTGGCTGAGTTCGCCCTTAATAATCGGGCCAGCTCGGCTACTTTGGTTTTGCCATTTTTCGGCAATTCTGGTTTCAATCCTCGTTTCTCTTCAGGGCAGGTTGAGTCTTCAGACTGTCCTGGTGTAGATACTGTGGTGGATAGGTTGCAGCAGATTTGGACTCATGTGGTGGACAATTTGACATTGTCCCAGGAGAAGGCTCAACGTTTCGCTAACCGCCGGCGCTGTGTGGGTCCCCGACTTCGTGTTGGGGATTTGGTTTGGTTGTCGTCTCGTTATGTTCCTATGAAGGTTTCCTCTCCTAAGTTTAAGCCTCGTTTCATTGGTCCGTATAAGATTTCTGAGGTTATCAATCCTGTGTCATTTTGTTTGGCCCTTCCTGCTTCTTTTGCCATCCATAATGTGTTCCATAGGTCGTTATTGCGGAGATACGTGGCGCCTGTGGTTCCATCCGTTGATCCTCCTGCCCCGGTGTTGGTTGAGGGGGAGTTGGAGTATGTGGTGGAGAAGATTTTGGATTCTCGTGTTTCGAGACGGAAACTCCAGTACCTGGTCAAGTGGAAGGGTTAAGGTCAGGAAGATAATTCCTGGGTTTTTGCCTCTGATGTTCATGCTGCCGATCTGGTTCGTGCCTTTCATTTGGCTCATCCTGGTCGGCCTGGGGGTCTGGTGAGGGTTCGGTGACCCCTCCTCAAGGGGGGGGGTACTGTTGTGAATTCTGTTGTCGGGCTCCCTCCTGTGGTCATGAATGGTACTTCGGCTGGTTCTGTCCATGGACTTCCTCTGGTGGGTGTTTCTGAGTTTCCTTCCACAGGTGACAAGGTTAAGTCATTAGCTGGCTGCTCTATTTAACTCCACTTAGATCTTTGCTCCATGCCACCTCTCAATGTTCCAGTATTGGTCTACTTCACTCCTGGATCGTTCTTGTGACCTGTCTTCCCAGCAGAAGCTAAGTTCCAGCTTGTATTTCTTTGGTTTGCTATTTTTCTGTCCAGCTTGCTATTTTTATTGTTGTCTTGCTTGCTGAAAAGCTCTGGGATGCAGAGGGAGCGCCTCCGCACCGTGAGTCGGTGCGGAGGGTCTTTTTGCGCCCTCTGCGTGGCCTTTTTGTAGGTTTTTGTGCTGACCGCAAAGTAACCTTTCCTATCCTCGGTCTGTTCAGTAAGTCGGACCTCACTTTGCTAAATCTATTTCATCTCTGTGTTTGTATTTTCATCTTTACTCACAGTCATTATATGTGGGAGGCTGCCTTTTCCTTTGGGGAATTTCTCTGAGGCAAGGTAGGCTTTATTTTTCTATCTTCAGGGCTAGCTAGTTCCTTAGGCTGTGCCGAGTTGCATAGGGAGTGTTAGGCACAATCCACGGCTATTTCTAGTGTGTTTGATAGGATTAGGGATTGCGGTCAGCAGAGTTCCCACGTCCCAGAGCTCGTCCTTTATTATCAGTAACTATCTGGTCATTCCGTGTGCTCTTAACCACCAGGTCCATTATTGTCCTGACCACCAGGTCATAACAGGGGATATACAGTACTCGGGGGATATACACCACTTTTAGGGTAAATGCAGCACTGGGGAATATACACATCACTCGGGGCAGATACAGCCATGGGGGATATACAGCACTGGGGGAGTGTGATATACAGCACTGGGGGAGGGGGGATATACAGCACTGAGGGGGACAAGCATTGCCAGAGAGGCACATAGATGACTGGAGTTGGGGGGCTCATAGATCACCGAGAGGCACATAGCTGGAGGGGACTGAGATCACAGGGGGCACAGAGATCACATGTGAGCACAAATATCACAGGAGGTACATAGCAGGGAGGCACAGGGATAACAGGGGGACACATAGATCACAAGGGGCACAAAGCTGGGAGCCACAGATATCACAGGGGTGCATAAAGCTGGGAGGCACAGAGATCACAGGGGCATATAGCTGAGGGGCACAGATCACTGGGGAGCCCAAAGCTGGAGGGCACAGAGGTCACAGGGGGCATATAGCTGGGGTGGCACAGAAATCACATGGGGCACATAACTGGGGGGAACAGGAATCACAGGAGGACATATAGCTATGGGGCACAGAGATCACAGAAGGGGCACATAGTTGGGTCCACAGAGATCACAGGGGGCAACAGCTGCAGGGACAGGATGACTGGTTGCAATTGAAGCAAACATGAATGCAGCCAAGTACAGAGATATCCTAATTGAAAACCCCTCTTCCAGAGTGCTCTGGACCTCTAGACTTGGCCAAAGGTTCACCTTCCAACAAGACAATGACCCTAAGCACACAGCTAAAATAAAAAGGAATTGGCTTCGGAACAAATCTATGACCATTCTTGACTGGCCCAGCCAGAGGCGTGACCTAAACCCAATTGAGTATCTCTGGAGAGACGTGAAAATGGCTCTCCACCAACATTCACCATCCAATCTGATGGAACTGGAGAGGATCTGCAAGAAGAATGACAGAAGATCCCCAAATCCACGTGTGAAAACCTTGTTGCATTATTCCCAAGAAGACTCATGGTGGTACTAGCTCAAAAGAGTGCTTCTACTCAATACTGAGCAAAGAGTCTGAATAATTATGACCATGTGATATTTCAGTTTTTCTTTTTTAATACATTTGCAAACAATTCTACATTTCTGTTTTTTTCAGTCAAGATGGGGTGCAGAGTGCACATTAATCAGAAAAAATAAGCATTTTTGAATTTACCAAATGGCTGCAATGAAACAAAGAGTGCAAAATTTAAAGGGGTCTAAATAATTTCCATGGCCACTGTATATATATATGGTATCACTGTAATCACACTGAACCAGAGAATAAATTTGCCTTCTCACTTATACCCACGGTGAGCTGCGCAAAAATAAAAATAAGAACTATTCTTGTACTGCTGTCTATTTGCTCATTCTACCTCCCAAATTTTAGAATAAGGCTGGGCTGACATTTATCCTGTGCTCTCCGCAGAGCGCTTACGATGAGGTTTCCATGTAAATTCCCCAAACCACGATTGAGACAAAACCTTTGAGATTACCACTCACTTATGAGGCAAATGAAGTCACTTTGGACTGGTCTATGTTGCAGCATTGTCCCATCATTTTAGGCATCTTTTCAGTGCACAAGTGTGGGTGACTATAGAGCTGTGTATGTTTAAAAAGATGTATACCACTGGAACAGATGCCAAACAAAGTATGAAATGTCTCCATCTGCCTCATGGTGGGCGGTTGCATTGGGGGTTTTGTCTGATTCACATTTGTGTGGGATTTACAGGGAAACCCCGAGGTAAGTGCTCAGCCTACAACATAAGAATATGAATAACCTCAGAAAAAATACATGCCTAGGGAAGGCAGCTTTTGCAATAGATAAATACATCCGAAAAGAGAACAAGAGAAAGCTATAGCCTTAAAATAGTAAACATACTTTATTTCAATCAATAATTACATAAGAAAAAACAATATAGCGAAAATAAAATTTAAAAAGATATGTGTGGATCCAAAGTGCAACAGATATAATCGATCCAGACTCAAAAAACAGGCAATGTCAGGGGTCATCAAATATAGCATATATAAGGTGCAAATTGCAGCCTAAGATGTAGGAATATTTCTGATGATGCAAGGCAAAGTGCTAGTGTGCTTTAGTGCAATAAAGTCTGGGCAGCAAATGCAATCTGTGAGAATAGGAACTAAAGGACTACACCTACATGAGAGTGCTGTTAGTATACTATGCGGCCTTAGGCTCTTAGAGAGGTGCACAGGTCCTATTCAAGCAACCATCAAGAGTGACCCTGAAAAATAAGGCACAGTGGCAGAAACTGCCACATTTGATGACCCCTGACATTGCCTGTTTTTTGAGTCTGGATCGATTATATCTGTTGCACTTTGGATCCACACATATCTTTTTAAATTTTATTTTCGCTATATTGTTTTTTCTTATGTAATTATTGATTGAAATAAAGTATGTTTACTATTTTAAGGCTATAGCTTTCTCTTGTTCTCTTTTCGAATGTATTTAACATAAGAATATGATCCAGCCTTATTCTGCAAGCAATTGAAAAATATAATGTACCCAAAATGTTACCAATGAAAACTCTAATGTATCCCACACAAAACCAGATTCCACTCAGGTCCATCATCTGTCATTTGATCTATTGGTGGGTTCCCATTTTACTGTTAGAACAAAGACTCTGGAAAAGAGACATGGCTCCGGCCCCCTCAAATAATATCAAGTGAATTCTGTGCTCCCAAGTCCAAATGCCCCCTCCTGAGCCCCACTGTGCGTAGACCACAGTAAACGGCCACATGTTTGGCATTATTATAATAGAGAAAAGGCACTTAATTTCTGGGTGAGTATCACCAGAATTACAAGCTGGGCACAATGTATGGGGGTGCTACATTATATTGGGGCTCTACAATGTATGGGAACATAATGTATGGGTACTACACTTGCAGATTTACAATTCTCCAGAAAAACCCTGGCATACATGTTACAGAATAGTCACTATAGCCATATATGAATTCTTTGAGGGGTATTGTTTCCAAAATGGAGTCACTTGTGGGGGGTTTCTACTGTTTAGGCAAATCAGAGGCTCTCCAAATGCAACATCCCATCTGCTCTCCATTCTAGTCATTTTGCATTCAAAAAGTTAAACAGTGCTCCTTCCCTTTCGAGACCTGAAATGCGCTCAAATGGTAGCAGTATTTTCCCACATATTAGGTAAGAGCATACTCAGGAGAAACTGCATAACAAATGTTGGGGTCCATTTTTTCCTGTTACCTTTGTGAAAAGAAAAAAATTGGGGTTAAATGTACATTTGTGTTGGTTAAATGTCATTTTTTATTCTAACAGCGATATGTTATAAACTTATCTGAGGCACATTGTAGTTCAAGGTGCTCAACACACATCTAGATACAATTTGTTAGAGGTCTAGATTCCAAAATGGGGTTGCTTGTGGGGGGTTTCCACTGTTTAGTGGGTTTCCTCTGCGTACTCCGGTTTTCTCCCACATTCCAAAGAAATACTCATAGGGAAAGTAGATTGTGAGCCCCAATGGGGACAGCTATGATAATGTGTGCAAATTATAAAGCGCTGCGGAATATGTTAGCACTATATAAAAATAAAGATTAGGGTTGAGCGAAACGGGTCGGCCATTTTCAGAAGTCGCCGACTTTTGGCAAAGTCGGGTTTCATGAAACCCGACCCGACCCCTGTGTGGGGTCGGCCATGAAGTCGGCGATCTTCTGAATCTGGTATCGGAATTCCGATCCCGAGTTCCGATATGTTTGCAATATTGGAAATCGGTATCGGAATCCATATTTAAGTGTTAAATAAAGAATTAAAATAAAAAATATCGCTATACTCACCCTCTGACGTGCCCTGGTATTAACCGGCAGCCTTTCTTCCTTCGAATCAGCGCTTGCAGGACCTTGCGTATTCCTAATAGGAATACCGTATACAGTTAGGTCCATATATATTTGGACAGAGACAACATTTTTGTAATTTTGGTTATAGACATTACGACAATGAATTTTAAACAAAACAATTCAGATGCAGTTGAAGTTCAGCCTTTTAGCTTTCATTTGAGGGTATCCACATTAAAACTAGATGAAGGGTTTATGAGTTTCAGCTCCTTTATGTGTGCCACCCTGTTTTTAAAGGGACCAAAAGTAATTGGACAATTGACTCCAAGGCTATTTTATGGACAGGCGTGGGCAATCCCTTCGTTATGTCATTCTCAATTAAGCAGATAAAAGGCCTGGAGTTGATTTGAGGTGTGGTGCTTGCATTTGGAAAGTTTTGCTGTGAAGTAAACATGCGGTCAAAGAAGCTCTCCATGCCAGTGAAACAAGCCATCCTTAACCCCTTCCCGACCCATGACGCCACGTAGGCGTCATGAAAGTCGGTGCCAATCCGACCCATGACGCCTATGTGGCGTCATGGAAAGATCGCGTCCCTGCAGGCCGGGTGAAAGGGTTAACTCCCATTTCACCCGATCTGCAGGGACAGGGGGAGTGGTAGTTTAGCCCAGGGGGGGTGGCTTCACCCCCCCGTGGCTACGATCGCTCTGATTGGCTGTTGAAAGTGAAACTGCCAATCAGAGCGATTTGTAATATTTCACCTATTATAACTGGTGAAATATTACAATCCAGCCATGGCCGATGCTGCAATACCATCGGCCATGGCTGGAAACAATAATGTGCCCCCACCCTACCCCACCGATCGCCCCCCCAGCCCTCCGATCTGGCCGGTACACTGCTCCGGCTCCCCTCCGTCCTGTGCTCCGCTCCCCCCGTGCTTTTGTCCGCTTCCCCCGTGCTCCAATCACCATCCCCGTGCTCCAATCACCCCCCCTGCACTCCGATCCACCCCCCCGTGCTCCGTTCCACCCCCCGTGCTCCGTTCCACCCCCCCGTGCTCCGTTCCACCCCCCCGTGCTCCGTTCCACCCCTCCCGCGCTCCGATCCACCCCCCCATGCTCCGATCCCCCCCCCGTGCTCCCCCCCACCCCATCATACTTACCGA
The DNA here is from genome assembly GCF_032444005.1 of Ranitomeya imitator. Classification (NCBI taxonomy): domain Eukaryota; kingdom Metazoa; phylum Chordata; class Amphibia; order Anura; family Dendrobatidae; genus Ranitomeya; species Ranitomeya imitator. The sequence goes on from NC_091284.1 coordinate 629,639,249, forward strand.
TCCTGCCGGGGTCCGTCCGTCTTCTCCCCGGTCGCCACCATTTTCCAAAATGGCGGGCGCATGCGCAGTGCGCCCGCCGAATCTGCCGGCCGGCAGATTCGTTCCAAAGTGCATTTTGATCACTGAGATAGATTAAATCCCAGTGATCAAAATAAAAAAAATAATAAATGACCCACCCCCCCATAGGTAGGGACAATAAAAAATAAAGATTTTTTATTTCCACTAATGTTAGAATAGGGTTAGGGGTAGGGTTAGGGTTAGGGCTAGGGTTAGGGTTAGGGGTAGGGTTAGGATTAGGGGTAGGGTAGGGCTAGGGTTAGGGTTAGGGGTAGGGTTAGGGCTAGGGTTAGGGTTAGGGCTAGGGGTAGGGCTAGGGTTAGGGGTAGGGTTAGGGCTAGGGTTAGGGTTTCGGTATGTGCACACGTATTCTGGTCCTCTGCAGATTTTTCCGCTGCGGATTTGATAAATCCGCAGTGCTAAACCGCTGCGTATTTATGGCGGATTTACCGCGTTTTTTCTGCGCATTTCACTGCGGTTTTACAACTGCGATTTTCTATTTCAGCAGTTGTAAAACCACTGCGGAATACGCACAAAGAAGTGACATGCTGCGGAATGTAAACCGCTGCGTTTCCGTGCAGTTTTTCCGCAGCATGTGTACAGCGATTTTTGTTTCTCATAGGTTTACATTGAACTGTAAACTCATGGGAAACTGTAGCGGATCCGCAGCGTTTTCCGCAGCGTGTGCACATACCCTTTAGAATTAGGCTATGTGCACACGGTGCGGATTTGGCTGCGGATCCGCAGCAGTGTTCCATCAGGTTTACAGTTCCATGTAAACATATGGAAACCAAATCCGCTGTGCCCATGGTGCGGAAAATACCGCGCGGAAACGCTGCGTTGCATTTTCCGCAGCATGTCAATTCAATACCTGTTCCTCAATAGGAATCCGCAGGTGAAATCCGCACAAAAAATACTGGAAATCCGCGGAAAATCCGCAGGTAAAACGCAGTGCCTTTTACCCGCGGATTTTTCAAAAATGATGCTGAAAAATCTCACACGAATCCGCAACGTGGGCACATAGCCTTAGGGTTAGGGTTGGAATTAGGGTTGTGGTTAGGGGCGTGATTAGGGTTATGGCTACAGTTGGGATTAGAGTTAGGGGTGTGGGGGGGTTAGTGTTGGAGGTAGAATTGAGGGGTTACCACTGTTTAGGCACATCAGGGGTCTCCAAACGCAACATGGCGCCACCATTGATTCCAGCCAATCTCGTATTCAAAAAGTCAAATGGTGCTCCCTCACTTCCGAGCCCCGACGTGTGCCCAAACAGTGGTTTACCCCCACATATGGGGTACCAGCATACTCAGGATAAACTGCGCAACAATTACTGGGGTCCAATTTCTCCTGTTACCCTTGTGAAAATAAAAAAATGCTTGCTAAAACATCATTTTTGAGGAAAGAAAAATGATTTTTTATTTTCACGGCTCTGCGTTGTAAACGTCTGTGAAGCACTTGGGGGTTCAAAGTGCTCACCACATATCTAGATAAGTTCCTTGGGGGGTCTAGTTTCTAAAATGGGGTCACTTGTGGGGGGTTTCTACTGTTTAGGCACACCAGGGGCTCTGCAAACGCAATGTGACGCCCGCAGACCATTCCATCAAAGTCTGCATTTCAAAAGTCACTACTTCCCTTCTGAGCCCCGACGTGTGCCCAAACAGTGGTTTACCTACACACATGGGGTATCAGCGTACTCAGGAGAAACTGGACAACAACTTTTGGGGTCCAATTTCTCCTGTAACCCTTGGGAAAATAAAAAATTCTGGGCTAAATAATTATTTTTGAGGAAAGAAAACGTATTTATTATTTTCACGGCTCTGCATTATAAACTTCTATGAAGCACTTGGGGGTTCAAAGTGCTCACCACACATCTAGATAAGTTCCTTTCGGGGTCTAGTTTCCAAAATGCGGTCACTTGTGGGGGGTTTCTACTGTTTAGCCACATCAGGGGCTCTGCAAACGCAACGTGACGCCCGCAGAGCATTCCATCAAAGTCTGCATTTCAAAACGTCACTACTTCAATTCCGAGCCCCGGCATGTGCCCAAACAGTGGTTTGCCCCCACATATGGGGTATCACCGTACTCAGGAGAAACTGGACAACAAATATTGGGGTCAAATTTCTCCTGTTACCCTTGGGAAAATTAAAAAAATCTGGGCTAAATAATTATTTTTGAGGAAAGAAAACGTATTTATTATTTTCACGGATCTGCATTATAAACTTCTGTGAAGCACTTGGGGGTTCAAAGTGCTCACCACACATCTAGATAAGTTCCTTTCGGGGTCTAGTTTCCAAAATGGTGTCACTTGTGGGGGGTTTCTACTGTTAAGCCACATCAGGGGCTCTGCAAACGCAACGTGACGCCCACAGAGCATTCCATCAAAGTCTGCATTTCAAAACGTCACTACTTCACTTCCGAGCCTCGACATGTGCCCAAACAGTGGTTTACCCCCACATATGGGGTATTAGCGTACTCAGGAGAAATTGGACAACAACTTTTGGGGTCAAATTTCTCCTGTTACCCTTGGAAAAATAAAAAATTGCAGGCTAAAAGATCATTTTTGAGAAAATAATTTTTTTTTTTTTTTCATGGCTCTGCGTTATAAACTTCTGTGAAGCACTTGGGGGTTTAAAGTCCTCACCACACATCTAGATTAGTTCCGTTGGTGGACTAGTTTCCAAAATGGGGTCATTTCTGGGGGATCTCCAATGTTTAGGCACACAGGGGCTCTCCAAATGTGACATGGTGTCCGCTAATGATTGGAGCTAATTTTCCATTAAAAAAGCCAAATGGCGTGCCTTCCCTTCCGAGCCCTGCCGTGCGCCCAAACAGTGGTTTACCCCCACATATGGGGTATCAGCGTACTCAGGACAAACTGTACAACAACATTTATGGTCCAATTTCTCCTATTACCCTTGGCAAAATAGGAAATTCCAGGCTAAAAAATCATTTTTGAGGAAATAAAAATTATTTTTTATTTTCATGGCTCTGCGTTATAAACTTCTGTGAAGCACCTGGGGGTTTAAAGTGCTCAATATGCATCTAGATAAGTTCCTTGGGGGGTCTAGTTTCCAAAATGGGGTCACTTGTGGGGGAGCTCTAATGTTTAGGAACACAGGGGCTCTCCAAACACAACATGGTGTCCGCTAACAATTGGAGCTAATTTTCCATTCAAAAAGTCAAATGGCGCGCCTTCCCTTCCGAGCCCTGCCGAGTGCCCAAACAGTGGTTTACCCCACATATGAGGTATCGGCATACTCGGGAGAAATTGCCCAACAAATTTTATGATCCGTTTTATCCTATTGCCCATGTGAAAATGAAAAAATTGAGGCGAAAAGAATTTTTTTGTGAAAAAAAAGTACTTTTTCATTTTTACAGATCAATTTGTGAAGCACCTGAGGGTTTAACGTGCTCACTAGGCATCTAAATAAGTTCCTTGGGGGGTCTAGTTTGCAAAATGGGGTCACTTGTGGGGGAGCGCCAATGTTTAGGCACACAGGAGCTCTCCAAACGCGACATGGTGTCCGCTAACGATGGAGATAATTTTTCATTCAAAAAGTCAAATGGCGCTCCTTCCCTTCCGAGCCTTACCATGTGCCCAAACAGTGGTTTACCCCCACATATAAGGTATCAGTGTACTCAGGAGAAATTGCCCAACAAATTTTAGGATCCATTTTATCCTGTTGCCCATGTGAAAATGAAAAAATTGAGGCTAAAAGAATTTTTTTGTGAAAAAAAGTACTTTTTCATTTTTACGGATCAATTTGTGAAGCACCTGGGGGTTCAAATTGCTCACTATGCATCTAGATAAGTTCCTTGGGGCGTCTAGTTTCCAAAATGGGGTCACTTGTGGGGGAGCTCCAATTTTTAGGCACACGGGGGCTCTCCAAACGTGACATGGTGTCCGCTAAAGAGTGGAGCCAATTTTTGATTCAAAAACTCAAGTGGCGCTCCTTCCCTTCCAAGCCCTGCCGTGCGCCCAAATAGTGGTTTACCCCCACAATGAGGGATCAGCGTACTCAGGACAAATTGGACAACAACTTTCGTGGTTCAGTTTCTCCTTTTACCATTGGGAAAATAAAAAAATTGTTGCTAAAAGAAAATTTTTGTGACTAAAAAGTTAAATGTTCATTTTTTCCTTCCATGTTGCTTCTGCTGCTGTGAAGCACCTGAAGGGTTAATAAACTTCTTGAATGTGGTTTTGAGTACCTTGAGGGGTGCAGTTTTTAGAATGGTGTCACTTTTGGGTATTTTCAGCCATATAGACCCCTCAAACTGACTTCAAATGTGAGGTGGTCCCTAAAAAAAATGGTTTTGTAAATTTCGTTGTAAAAATGAGAAATCGCTGGTCAAATTTTAACCCTTATAACTTCCTAGCAAAAAAAATTTTGTTTCCAAAATGGTGCTGATGTAATGTAAACATGTGGGAAATGTTATTTATTAACTATTTTGTGTCATATAACTCTCTGGTTTAACAGAATAAAAATTCAAAATGTGAAAATTGCGAAATTTTCAAAATTTTCGCCAAATTTCCGTTTTTATCACAAATAAACGCAGAATTTATTGACCTAAATTTACCACTAACATGAAGCCCAATATGTCACAAAAAAACATTCTCAGAACCGCTAGGATCCGTTGAAGCGTTCCTGAGTTATTACCTCATAAAGGGACACTGGTAAGAATTGCAAAAAATGGCAAGGTCTTTAAGGTCAAAATAGGCTGGGTCATGAAGGGGTTAAGCTGCGAAAACAAAAAAAACCCAGCCAAGAAATTGCTACAATATTATGAGTGGCAAAATTTTCAGTTTGGTATGTCCTGAGAAAGAAAGAAAGCACTGGTGAACTCATCAATGCAAAAAGACCTGGGCGCCCACGGAAGACAACAGTGGTGGATGATCGCAGAATAATCTCCATGGTGAGGAAAAACCCCTTCACAACAGCCAACCAAGTGAACAACACTCTCCAGGAGGTCGGAGTATCAATATCCAAATCTACCATAAAGAGAAGACTGCATGACAGTAAATTCAGAGGGTTCACTGCACGGTGCAAGCCACTCATAAGCATCAAGAATAAAAAGGCTAGACTGGACTTTGCTAAAAAACATTTAAAAAAGCCAGCACAGTTCTGGAAGAACATTCTTTGGACAGATGAAACCAAGATCAACTTCTACCAGAGTGATGGAAAGAGAAAAGTATGGTGAGGCGTGGTACAGCTCATGATCCAAAGCATACCACATCATCTGTAAAACACGGCGGAGGCAGTGTGATGGCTTGGGCATGCATGGCTGCCAGTGGCACTGGGTCACTAATATTTATTGATGATGTGACACAGGACAGAAGCAGCCGAATGAATTCTGAGGTATTCAGAGCCATACTGTGTGCTCAGATCCAGCCAAATGCAGCCAAACTGATTGGTCGTCGTTTCATACTACAGATGGACAATGACTCAAAACATAAAGTCAAAGCAACTCAGGAGTTTATTAACGCAAAGAAGTGGAATATTCTTGAATGACCAAGTCAGTCACCTGATCTCAACCCAATTGAGCATGCATTTCACTTGTTAAAGACTAAACTTCAGACAGAAAGGCCCACAAACAAACAGCAACTGAAAACCACCACAGTGAAGGTCTGGCAGAGCATCAAAAAGGAGGAAACACAGCGTCTGGTGATGTCCATGAGTTCAAGACTTCAGGCAGTCATTGCCAACAAAGGGTTTTCAACCAAATGCTAAAAATGAACATTTTATTTAAAATTATTGAATCTGTCCAATTACATTTGGTCCCTTTAAAAACAGGGTGGCACATGTTAAGGAGCTGAAACTCCTAAACCCTTCATCCAATTTTAATGTGGATACCCTCAAATGAAAGTTGAAAGTCTGAACTTCAACTGCATCTGAATTGTTTTGTTTAAAATTCATTGTGGTAATGTCTATAACTAAAATTAGAAAAAAGTTGTCTCTGTCCAAATATATATGGGTCTAACTGTATACTCGAGTATAAGCCGACCCGAGTATAAGCCGAGCCCCCTAATTTTGCCACAAAAAACTGTGAAAACTTATTGACTCGAGTATAAGCCTAGGGTGGAAATGCAGCATTTACCGGTGAATTTCAAAAATAAAAATAGATCGTTATTGCCCCATAGCTGTGCCATATAGTGCTCTGCACCGTTCATATTTCCCCATAGCTCTGCCATATAGTGCTCTGCACCGTTCATATTTCCCCATAGCTCGGCCATATAGTGCTCTGCACCATTCATATTGCCCCATATCTGCCCCATATAGTGCTCTGCACCGTTTATATTGCCCCATATCTGCCCCATATAGTGCTCTGCACCGTTCATATTGCCCCATATCTGCCCCATATAGTGCTCTGCACTGTTCATATTGCCCCATATCTGCCCCATAAAGTGCTCTGCACCGTTCATATTGCCCCATATCTGCCCCATATAGTGCTCTGCACCCTTCATATTGCCCCATATCTGCCCCATATAGTGCTCTGCACCGTTCATATTGCCCCATATCTGCCCCATATAGTGCTCTGCACCGTTCATATTGCCCCATATCTGCCCCATATAGTGCTCTGCACCGTTCATACTGCCCCATATCTGCCCCATATAGTGCTCTGCACTGTCCATATTGCCCCATATCTGTGCCATATAGTGCTCTGCACTGTTCATATTGCCCCATATCTGCCCCATATAGTGCTCTGCACTGTTCATATTGCCCCATATCTGCCCCATATAGTGCTCTGCACTGTTCATATTGCCCCATATCTGCCCCATATAGTGCTCTGCACCGTTCATATTGCCCCATATCTGTGCCCCATATAGTGCTCTGCACCGTTCATACTGCCCCATATCTGCCCCATATAGTGCTCTGCACCGTTCATACTGCCCCATAGATGCTCGGTATAAATCTGGGCCGCCGCTGCTGCTGCTACTGCTGCAATAAAAAAAAAAAGCCATACTCACCTTTCTTGATTGCAGCTCCCGGCGTCCGGTCCCGGCGTCTCCCCGCTCTGACTGATCAGGCAGAGGGCGCCGCGCACACTATATGCGTCATCGCGCCCTCTGACCTGAACAGTCAGAGCGCAGATAGACGCCGGGAAGATGGAGCGACGCCCGGCGGCTGGAACGCGGACAGGTGAATATTACATACTTACCTGGTACCGACGTCCGGCTCCCCCTGCCATCCCACGGTCTTCTGTGCCGCAGCCTCTTCCTCTATCAGCGGTCACCGGCACCGCTGATTAGAGAAATGAATAGGCGGCTCCACCCCTATGGGAGGTGGAGACGCTTATTCATTTCTCTAATGAGCGGTCCCATGTGACCGCTGAAGAGGGGAAGAAGCTGCAGCACAGAAGACCGTGGGACAGGCCGGGAGCGCCAGGATCGCTGGTACTAGGTGAGTATACCTCAGCGCCCTCTCCCCCTCACCCGCCGACCCCACCGCTACCGAGACTCGAGTATAAGCCGAGAGGGGCACTTTCAGCACAAAAATTTGGGCTGATAATCTCGGCTTATACTCGAGTATATATGGTATACTCACCCTCGGACGCGCCCTGCTTCTTTCCGGCAGCCTTCCTTCCTAAGAATCAGCGCTTGCAGGACCTTGCGGTGACGTCGCGGCTTGTGATTGGTCGCGCGAGCGGTCACATGGGCGGTCACGCGACCAATCACAAGCCGCGACGTCACCGCAAGGTCCTGCAAGCGCTGATTCGAAGGAAGGAAGGTTCCCAGTTAGTACCAGGGCGCATCCGAGGGTCAGTATAGCGATATTTTTTATTTTAATTCTTTATTTTACACTTAAATAAGGATCGCAGGGCCTGAAGGAGAGATTCCTCTCCTTCAGACCCTGGGAACCATTGGAAACCCAATGCACTGCATTAGGTTTAGAGTTTCGGCCGACCCCGACCCCGACTTTTTTATAGGATCGGCCGATTTCACTCGACCCGACTTTTGAAAAAGTCGGGTTTCGTGAAACCCGACCCGATCCTATAAAAGTAAAAGTTGCTCAACCCTAATAAAGATTGTTATTAATTATATTAACTATTGTCATACAAACTGTATAACCTCCCACATGGGTAATTAACTCTTTCTGCACTTTTTCCATTGCATGCACATGAATGTACGGCCATCGCTATAGCACTTATCTATATGTGTGTACTAGTACATCTGGCTAATTGGAAACTAGGTAACACTCTTATGTGTATGTACTGGCAGCATACCTACTGCATACCTTGAGACTACCTGTCTCGGTCTGTGATTCATGGTCTCTTTTGTACCTGGATTTAGTCACAATTTGTCACTTTTTATCTATATGGTAACTGTATGATCTTATGTTTTCAATAAAGTTTACATTAGTTTTGTATAACCTACTGGCAACTTTTTGACTCATGGTTCTCCTATTTTGGCTAAACAGTATAACCTGCATTGTGTGAAATTTCATTGGCTGTTAAACTCAAAATTTTCCTGCTACTAGTGTACAAATTGGTTGTTTGAAAATTGACTATTGTCATGCAGTTGTGTGAAAAAATCTTTGCCCCTTCCTGATTTCCTATTCTTTTCCATGTTTGTCACACTTAAATATTTCAGATAACCAAACAAATTTAAATAGAAAACAAAGATAACACAAGCAAACACATAATGCCATTTTTAAATGAAGGTCTTTATTATTAAGGGAAAAAAAGAAATCCAAACCTACAGGGCCCTGTGTGAGATAGTGATTGCTCCTTAAAGGGACACTGTCACCTGAATTTGGAGGGAACAATCTTCAGCCATGGAGGCGGGGTTTTTAGGTGTTTGATTCACCCTTTCCTTACCCGCTGGCTGCATGCTGGCTGCAATATTGGATTGAAGTTCATTCTCTGTCCTCCATAGTACACGCCTGCGTAAGGCAAGATTGCCTTGTGCAGGCATGTACTATGGAGGACAGAGAATCTTTATTTTCAGTTTTGAATTAATGATATGCTCGTGCTTCAGGGTGGGCCTGTAAGGGGATCTTAATGTTGTACTCTATTTAGCTAAAAAAAAAAAGACCCTTCTGCAGGCACTTGCCAGCCATGGCACCTGCGCTGAAGCATAACCGCACGTGTACTGTGTATATAATTACTATGTTTGAGGTTTTCAGTGATCCCATAGCTGCTATTGCACAGGTGCCGGTGGCGCCATCTTGGTAATAAAAAAAATCCTCCATGTATTTGTGAAATCACTGTAAATTTAGCTAAAAATGTCAGTTCGCCCTGTCTTATTTTTACCAAAGTTTGGATATTTTTTTCACCACTTAAAAAAAATCCTAGACTTGTTTGGTGTCAATTGACTTGCAATGACCTGGAGAATCATAATGGCAGGTCAGTTTTAGCATTTAGTGAACAATGGTAAAACAAAAAAACGATGGAATTGCACTTTTTTTTACAAGTTTACCGCACTTTACACTTTACCGTACTTTGCAGTACAAAATATGTTGAAACCAATGTTGTTGTTCAAATGTACAACTTGTCCTGAAAAAAACAAGCCCTCACATGGCTATTTTGAGAGAAAAATAAAAAGTTATAGCTCTGGGAAGAAGGGGAGCAAAAAACAAAAATACAAAAATGAAAATACCTCCAGTGATGAAGGAGATAAAACTTTTTCTGTGGTTTAACACATTTTTGGGAAGGTGAGTTCAAATTCCCAAGACACACCCAGGCCTGATTGCTGCTACACTTGCTCTTAATCAAGAAAGAATTAAATAAGACCTGCCTAACAATGTGAAATAGACCAAAACGTCCTTAAAAGCAAGATATCAAGCCAAGATCCAAAGAATTCTGGAACAAATGAGAAACAAAGTAATTGAGATCCAATCTAGAAAGGATTATAAAGCCATTTTTAAAGCTATGAGACTTCGTCAATCCACATTGAGAGTCATTATCCCCAAATGGCTAAAATAAGGAACAGTGGTGAATCTTCCAAGGGGTGGCCGGCTTCCTACCAAAATTATGCCAAGAGTGCATCAACTACTCATCCAAGAGGTCGCAAAAGACCACACAACAACTAGTTAGTAAAACAGAAAACCAAAAAAGATGGACGCTTGAGCTAAAATTAACAAATTTTATTGAAGAAACTTAAAAAATATATAAGTACAGCAATAAGAACGAAGAGTAAAAAGACACAATGAAAAAAGAGAGGCAACACTTGGTGCCACGCACGGATGCTATAACCAGATGTAGTAAGAAGGTACATGTATGTGTGAATAATTTCGTACCAAGCTATCTGAAGGAGCAAATCATCAAAATTAACCATACAGAATATATATACAGTGGGGCAAAAAAGTATTTAGTCAGTCAGCAATAGTGCAAGTTCCACCACTTAAAAAGATGAGAGGCGTCTGTAATTTACATCATAGGTAGACATCAACTATGGGAGACAAACTGAGAAAAAAAAATCCAGAAAATCACATTGTCTGTTTTTTTAACAATTTATTTGCATATTATGGTGGAAAATAAGTATTTGGTCAGAAACAAAATTTCATCTCAATACTTTGTAATATATCCTTTGTTGGCAATGACAGAGGTCAAACGTTTTCTCTAAGTCTTCACAAGGTTGCCACACACTGTTGTTGGTATTTTGGCCCATTCCTCCATGCAGATCTCCTCTGGAGCAGTGATGTTTTTGGCTTTTCGCTTGGCAACACGGACTTTCAACTCCCTCCAAAGGTTTTCTATAGGGTTGAGATCTGGAGACTGGCTAGGCCACTCCAGGACCTTGAAATGCTTCTTACGAAGCCACTCCTTCGTTGCCCTGGCGGTGTGCTTTGGATCATTGTCATGTTGAAAGACCCAGCCACGTTTCATCTTCAATGCCCTTGCTGATGGAAGGAGGTTTGCACTCAAAATCTCACGATACATGGCTCCATTCATTCTTTCATGTACCCGGATCAGTCATCCTGGCCCCTTTGCAGAGAAACAGCCCCAAAGCATGATGTTTCCACCACCATGCTTTACAGTAGGTATGGTGTTTGATGGATGCAACTCAGTATTCTTTTTCCTCCAAACACGACAAGTTGTGTTTCTACCAAACAGTTCCAGTTTGGTTTCATCAGACCATAGGACATTCTCCCAAAACTCCTCTGGATCATCCAAATGCTCTCTAGCAAACTTCAGACGGGCCCGGACATGTACTGGCTTAAGAAGTGGGACACGTCTGGCACTGCAGGATCTGAGTCCATGGTGGCGTAGTGTGTTACTTATGGTAGGCCTTGTTACATTGGTCCCAGCTCTCTGCAGTTCATTCACTTGGTCCCCCCGCGTGGTTCTGGGATTTTTGCTCACCGTTCTTGTGATCATTCTGACCCCACGGGGTGGGATTTTGCGTGGAGCCCCAGATCGAGGGAGATTATCAGTGGTCTTGTATGTCTTCCACTTTCTAATTATTGCTCCCACTGTTGATTTCTTCACTCCAAGCTGGTTGGCTATTGCAGATTCAGTCTTCCCAGCCTGGTGCAGGGCTACAATTTTGTTTCTGGTGTCCTTTGACAGCTCTTTTGTCTTCACTATAGTGGAGTTTGGAGTCAGACTGTTTGAGGGTGTGCACAGGTGTCTTTTTATACTGATAACAAGTTTAAACAGGTGCCATTACTACAGGTAATGAGTGGAGGAAAGAGGAGACTCTTAAAGAAGAAGTTACAGGTCTGTGAGAGCCAGAAATCTTGATTGTTTGTTTCTGACCAAATACTTATTTTCCACCATAACATGCAAATAAATTGTTAAAAAAACAGACAATGTGATTTTCTGGATTTTTTTTTCTCAGTTTGTCTCCCATAGTTGAGGTCTACCTATGATGTAAATTACAGACGCCTCTCATCTTTTTAAGTGGTGGAACTTGCACTATTGCTGACTGACTAAATACTTTTTTGCCCCACTGTATATATATATATATATATATATAAAACGTGGTTACATTGTATACATACAGAAAATGAGAAACTGTTATGCCAATAAATATATAGCTGTACAGAAATGCAACCACACCTGTAGAAAAGCTCCAAAATTATACCCGGATTGAGGAAGGTTCTAATAAATAAATAAATATATAAATACAATAAAGTGCCTAATGCAATCCTTATATGACAAGGTACCCAATATAACTCACTGAAAGTAATGCATAGCCTAAGATATCCCGGGATGTCCCATATGTATTAATAAATTAGACCTAGGCTACACATGCATAGTAGCAGGAAAAGGAGAAATTGGGAAAAACAAGTTAAAAAGAACCAACCTGCTGCCGTGTGTGGAAAGAGGGGCCCCGACGCGCGATTCACAATTGTTGCTTCCTCGGGGGGTGCTGTTAGTAAAACAACTTCACAACAGCAAGCTAGTAAAAAGTAAAAAAATAATTTTTAAAATATTTAAAAAAATTGAAAAAAAATCTAAAAAGCTTAAACCAACCCCCATTCACCCCATTCAAAATAAAACAATAAAATGAAACATATTTGGTATAGCTGATTTCAGATCCGCCCAATCTATCAATTCATAAAACTAATTAATCCGATCAATAAAAAGCATAACGTGTAAAAAAAATCAAAACACCAGAATTACATTTTTGTCGCTGCAACATTGCATTAAAATGCAATAATGGTCAATCAAAAGATTATATCTACAACAAAATGGTATTAAGAAAAACATCAGGTCAGCATTTGTTTTCACCACTTAAATAAAAAACAACCTATACATGTTTGGAATCTCCGAAATTGTAATAGCCTGGAGAATCGTAATGGTAGGTCAGTTTTAGCATTTAAAGAGCATGGTGAAAAAAATCAATTGTGGAATTGTACTTTTTTACAGTTTCACAGCACTTTGAATTTGTGTCCCATTTTTCAGTACACTATATGGAAAAACCAATGGTTGAATTCAAAAGTACAACTCGTTCCGCAAAAAAACAAGCTCTCGCATGGCCATAATGATGGAAAAATGAAAAAGTTATGGGTCTGATAAGAAGGGGAGCAAAAAATGGAAAAACAAAAATGAAAAACCCATGGTGGTGAAGGAGTTAAAGTGAAGTAAAAGTTGGATACTATTGTTCTCAGCAGCGATCTGGGAGTCAGAGGTGCTTCCATTGGTCTTCACTATGCTGTTCTCCTTCCATTCAGCACTTTTCCCATCCATTTCAACATTTTCACTGGCCCCAGACCTCCTTGAAGAGTCTGCTGGAAAAATGCTCTGATTTCCCAATGACTCCCATTATAATTGTTAGTCAAAACAAGCTGTAGGAATTGCTCAATTCGAGTAACGATCATTTGAGTATTTTAGTGTTCGCTCATCCTTTTAAATGACAAATTAAATCTCCAATTGCTTTTCTTGCATCGTTTAATCATTTCCTTTAGTGATATTAATTTTGGTAACTACACTTAGGCTATATTATATTTTAACAAAGTCAAGTACTTTTTACACCAAAGCAGTGGAACTGAAAATATCATGCTGTCTTGGCCTTCCCATTCCCAAAGTTTGACCTTTGCTCTTATACATAAGATTATGAGGATATCAAAGACCACCTCCAGGCTACATGAAGGAAGTTGTTATTTATCCTAAACAAAAAGGCCACTTCAGAACTAGCCCTTGCATTTGAGGTTGAGGTTAAAGGTTTCTATTTGGCAAGCTTCAGGCCTTTGGCAATTATATAGTAGGTTTTCAGAAATTACAGTTTAATTTACATATTTTAACAGGCACATGTTTAAGTTGAGGCTAAGTATGAGCTTGTTGTTCCCTCAGTTAAATAAAAGTATTTAAACATTTAGGAGTTTGTGCCATTTTTTATTCAATTCAAAACCATCTTAACAAGTAATCACATGCATAATTTGACATTGAAATTTAAATCATAAAAGTGAAAATGGACACATAAATTTGTCTTTCTCAATACAGATATTGAAGACACACGGCAAGAACATACTTTGAATGACTGATATGTGAAGTCTACTGTGACCCTGCTGAATGCTAGAACAAGAAAGCAGCATAATGTTGCCTTCCTTTCTGCTTGACTTCTTTCAGAAACTGAATTTTCAGCAACTGAAAATAATAGTCATAACAGTGGACAGACAAACAAAGCAATCACTCAGCCAGTTGTTTACCAAGTTACACATATTTTCCCCTAGTCCCATCATTCTCTTTTTTGGACCAATCTTTAATCTGGAACTATATCAAATGCCCTTGAAGGGTGAATATAGGCAACATCCACTACATAGGGTTGAGCAACTTTTACTTTTTTAGGATCGAGTCGAGTTTCGCGGAACCCAACTTTCTCAAAAATCGGGTCGAGTGAAATCGGCAGATTATCGCGAAAATTCGGGGATCGACCGAAACACCAAACCCAATGCAAGTCATGGGGAAGCATAGTCGGCAGTGAGTGGAGGCCAGGAAAACACCTACAGTGCCCATTTTAATGGCAAAAACATCCATTCTTGGTACTGAAGCTTGTCAATCTTAATTTACCTTATAATAATAGTTAGGCAATGGAAATTGGGGGTCATTTGGCTAAAGTTGTGGGAGGTAGGGCTGGTTCAAGTATTTAGTGGGCCAAGGAAAAGTGGACCACGTCACGGCAGTGGAGCAAGGAGAGGTAAGTATTTCAACTTTGCAAGTGCTGTGATCCTGAGCAAGCAGGGGGGGGCCCACTCGTTCGCATTGGCACTGGCACAGGGCCCCTCAAAGTACAGCGGTGTGTTTGCACGGCGGGAGCGCCTCCCACCGGCAGCGACACTTTTACGTACTATGAGGCGCCCTGTGCCAGTGACGTCGCCAACGAGTATGCCCCCCCACCTGATGAAGGAACCTGCACTTTCATCTGCACCTTCCTCTTTGTCCCCGTGTAAGATGGTATAGTATGCGGGAAGGGGAACCTGACTTTCAGCAGGGTCACATTCTCGATGTTTAGCGTGCAAGGGGAATGTAGTGGTCTGGGTCAATGTACCAGCAGACTCATCTATCACTGGCTGGGCAATGGGCAGGATGAGGAGGAAACACAGATATAGGCCCAAAGAATAAAGTGGGCTAAATGCAGTTCAAAATTGGTAACAGGACTAACCAGGCGTCCTTGCTTTGTTCAGTGGAGGACAACTGTAATGAGAGGCTGACACAGTGAGGAGGCCCTAATCTGTAAGTAGGCTAAATGCAGTTCAAAATTGGTAACAGTAGTAAACAGGCGGCACTGCTTTGTTCAATGGAGGAGAACAGCAAGGAGCGGCGGACACCGTTAGTAGGCCCAACCAAACTAGTAAGCCAAATGCAGTTTAATATTAAAAATATAGGCCGAAAGCCTGAAGATTGAAGCTCAGGAAAGTAAACCAGGAGAACACCTAGGAGCGGCCATCACTGTTAGTAGGCCCCAACCAAACTTGTAGGCCAAATGCAGTTTAATAATAAAAAAGGCCTAGAGCCTGAAGATAGAAGCTCAGGAAATTACACTAGAACACCTAGGAGCGGCAGACACCGTTAGTAGGCCCCAACCAAACTAGTAGGCCAAATGCAGTTAACAATTTGTAAATATAGGCCGAAAGCCTGAAGATCGAAGCTCAGGAAAACAAACCAGGAGAACACCAAGGAGCGGCAGACACCGTTAGGCCCCAACCAAACTAGTAAGCCAAACGCAGTTTAATGTTAAAAATATAGGCCAAAAGTCTGAAGATAGAAGCTCAGGAAATTAAACCAGGAGAACACCTAGGAGCGGCAGACACCGTTAGTAGGCCCCAACCAAACTAGTAGGCCAAATGCAGTTAAATATCTGATATAGGCCGAAAGCCTGAAGCTAGAAGCTCAGGAAATTAAACCAGGAGAACACCTAGGAGCGGCAGACACCGTTAGTAGGCCCCAACCAAACTAGTAGGCCAAATGCAGTTAACAATTTGTAAATATAGGCCGAAAGCCTGAAGATCGAAGCTCAGGAATCAAACCAGGAGAATACCTAGGAGCGGCAGACACCGTTAGGCCCCAACTAAACTAGTAAGCCAAACGCAGTTTAATATTAAAAATATAGGCCGAAAGCCTGAAGATAGAAGCTCAGGAAATTAAGCCAGAAGAACACCTAGGAGCGGCAGACACCGTTAGAAGGCCCCAATCAAACTAGTAGGCGAAATGCAGTTAAATATTTGATATAGGCCGAAAGCCTGAAGATAGAATCTCAGGAAATTAAACCAGGAGAACACCTAGGAGCGGCAGACACCGTTAGTAGGCCCAACCAAACTAGTAGGCCAAATGCAGGTAACAATTTGTAAATATAGGCCGAAAGCCTGAAGATCGAAGCTCAGGAAAACAAACCAGGAGAACACCCAGGAGCAGCAGACACCGTTAGTAGTCTCCAGCCAAACTTGTAATCCAAATGCAGTTTAATATTAAAAATATAGGTCGAAAGCCTGAAGATAGAAGCACAGGAAATAAAACCAGGAAAACACCTAGGAGCGGCAGACACCGTTAGTAAGCCCCAACCAAACTAGTAGGCCAAATGCAGTAAAATATCTGATATAGGCCAAAAGCCTGAAGATAGAAGCTCAGGAAATTAAACCAGGAGAACACCTAGGAGTGGCAGACACCGTTAATAGGCCCAACCAAACTAATAGGCCAAATGCAGTTAACAATTTGTAAATATAGGCCAAAAGCCTTGAAGATCGAAGCTCAGGAAAACAAACCAGGAGAACACCCAGGAGCGGCAGACACCATTAGTAGGCCCCAACCAAACTGGTAAGCCAAATGCAGTTTAATATTAAAAATATAAGCCGAAAGCCTGAAGATAGAAGCTCATGAAATTAAACCAGGAGAAGACCTAAGAGCGACAGACACCGTTAGTAGGCCCCAACAAAACTAGTAGGCCAAATGCAGTTTCAGATTAAAAATATCAGCTGTATTGAGTGGCACAGACAGACACAGGTAGTAGGCCTTAAACTAAAAAGTTGGCTCAATGCAGTTTAAAAAAGGTTACAGGGGTACACATCCAGCATTGGTGTGGTCAGCGGAGGACGATTGCAAGGAGGGTCCGCAGACAGACTTAGTAGGCCTAAAATAAAAAAAGTAGGCACGCTGCAGGTTTAAACAGGTTACAGGGGTACACAGGCAGCATTGGTGTGGTCAGCGGAGGACGATTGCAAGGAGGGACCGCAGACAGATTTAGTAGGCCTAAAATAAAAAAGTAGGCACGATGCAGGTTTAAATAGGTTACAGGGGTACACAGGCAGCATTGGTGTGGTCAGCGGAGGACGATTGCAAGGAGGGACCGCAGACAGACTTAGTAGGCCTAAAATAAAAAAGTAGGCACGATGCAGGTTTACATAGGTTACAGGGGTACACAGGCAGCATTGGTGTGGTCAGCGGAGGACAATTGCAAGGAGGGACTGCATACAGACTTAGTAGGCCTAAGATTAAAAAAGTTGGCTCGATGCAGGTTCAAATAGGTTACAGGGGTACACAGGCAGCATTGGTGTGGTCATCGGAGGACGATTGCAAGGAGGGACCGCAGAAAGACTTAGTAGGCCTAAAATAAGGAAGTAGGCTCGATGCAGGTTTAAATAGGTTACAGGGGTACACAGACAGCATTGGTGTGGTCAGCGGAGGACGATTGCAAGGAAGGACCGCAGACAGACTTAGTAGGCCTAAAATTAAAAAAAGGCACGATGCAGATTTAAACAGGTTCCAGGGGTACACAGGCAGCATTGGTGTGGTCAGCGGAGGACGATTGCAAGGAGGGACCACAGGCAGACTTGGTAGGCCTGAAATAAAAAAGTAGGCACAATGCAGATTTAAATAGGTTACAGGGGTACACAGGCAGCATTGGTGCGGTCAGCGGAGAACGATTGCAAGGATGGACCGCGGACAGACTTAGTAGGCCTAAAATTAAAAAATAGGCTCAATGCAGGTTTAAATAGGTTACAGTGGTACACAGGCAGCATTGGTGTGGTCAGCGGAGGACAATTGGAAGGAGTGTCTGACACAATTAGTAGGCCAAAATAATAAAGTGAGGTTAATGTTTGTCAAAAAAAAGATTTCACAAATAAACAGGTGGCATACCTAGGCACAGGGGTGGGCTCCTCTGCTCACTTGCAGACAGTGGTATTTGGCGCAAAATATTAACTGGTGTAAATGTAGGACAGGGCCCCTGAATATTTTTACTAGCATCATACATGTCAACAAATTGGTATTGGCAGTGCCATTGAAGGATTTAACCGCACAAACTAAACAGTGGTGGAGCGGTGAGAGATAATTTTGTAAGTGGTAGAGCACTGTTTGAGCTGGGGGGGAACACTCTCTCGTGGGTAGCAGTACTGGCCCAGGGCCCCTCATGTTACGACGGTGTGTCTGACGTTGGGTGCGCACCACCACCGCCAGAGACACTTCATTTTACTATGAGGGACCCTGTGCCAGTGCCATCGCCCAAAAGTGGGCACACCCACCTCTTCAGCCAAACGGCACTCGCACGGGTGCTTGCGCCAAGTGGTGACCACGGCCCCGTGGGGGGAATCAGCCCATTTAGGGAGGTGTAAAAACGGCGTATGCTGGACATACAGCAGCTGCAAATGGAGAAATTGGAGCAGTCAGTAAGATCAGTCCAAAAGCAAGACCTTTATACAGGAAAGCTAGGTGTCAGCAGGGAAAGGTGGGGCAAAAAAATTAGAAATCCATGATTGGTTCATTTTCATGAAGGTTAGAGCATCAACATTCTGGGTAGCCAGACGACTCCTTTTTTTGGTCAGTATTGACCCAGCAGCACTGAATACTCTTTCTGATAGCACACTAGCTGCTGGGCAAGCAAGCTCCTGCTATGCATATTCTGCCAATTCAGGCCAGGTGTCTATTTTGGATGCCCAGTATTCAAATGGGAATGACTTGTGAGGGAGAACATCGATAAAAGAGGAAAAATAGTTAGTAACCATACTGGACAAATGTTGTCTCCTGTCACTTTGAATTGATGCTGCAGTACCTGTTGTGTCTGCGGTCATTGCGAAATCACTCCACAACCTGGTCATACAACCCCTCTGTCCAACGCCACTTCTGATTTGTGCACCTCTAACATCTCTGCCATGTTTCCCCCTGCAGCTTGTGTGAGAACCATCACCGCCGCTGTGTGCTGGGAATGCCTGAACCAAACGGTCTACAAGAGTTGCTTGTTTGGTAGCCAATATTTGCTCAAGGTTCTCATGTGGCATGATATTTTGCAATTTCCCTTTATAGCGTAGATCCAGGAGGCAGGCCAACCAGTAATCATCATCGGTCATCATTTTGATAATGCGGGGGTCCCTTTTTAGAATACGCAAGGCATAATCCGCCATGTGGGCCAATTTTCCAGGTGTCAATTCACTGCTTGTCCTGGGTTGAGGAGCACTTTCTGGCAAATCAACATCACTTGTCTCCCTCAAAAACCCTGTACCTGACCTTGCAACGCCACTAGTTTCTATTGCCCCTTCAGAAGCTTCCACCTCCCATAAATATTCATCCCCATCATCCTCCTCATCTTCCTCCTCTTCGTCCGCCTCCTTGTCCTGGAGACTTCCCTGAGCAGACAGTGGCTGACTGTCATCAAGGCTACCCTCGTCCTCGGCTGCAGATGCCTGCTCCTTTATGTGCGTCAAACTTTGCATCAGCAGATGCATTAGGGGGATGCTCATGCTTATAATGGCGTCGTCTGCACTAACCAGGCATGTGCATTCCTCAAAACACTGAAGGACTTGACACAGATCTTGTAGCTTCGACCACTGCACACCTGACAACGCCATGTCTGCCATCCAATTGCCTGCCCGTGTATGTGTATCCTCCCACAAATACATAACAGCACGCCTCTTCGCACAGCCTCTGAAGCATGTGAAGTGTGGAGTTCCACCTTGTTGCAACGTCAATTATTAGGCAGTGCTGGGGAAGATTGAAAGATCACTGATGGTTCTGCATATGGCTGGAGTGTACGGGCGAACGGCGGATATGCGAGCAAAGTCTTTGTACCTTCAGGAGTAGGGCGGGTAACCCCGGATAACTTTTCAGGAAGCACTGCACTACCAGGTTCAAGGTGTGAGCTAGGCAAGGAATGTGTTTCAGTTGTGAAAGGGCTATGGCAGACATAAAATTATTTCCGTTATCACTGACTACCTTGCCTGCCTCAAGATGTACACTGCCCAGCCATGACTTAGTTTCTTGCTGCAAAAAGTCGAACAGAACTTCCGTGGTGTGTCTGTTGTAGCCCAAACACTTCATTTCCAACACAGCCTGCTGACGCTTCCCACAAGCTGTTCCATAATGGGACACCACGGTTGCAACACTGGCAGCTGCGGATGGAGTGGTCATGCGACCACGCTCTGTGGACGAGCTTTCGGTTCAGGAGGAGGAGGAGGGGCAAATGCCTACAGCCAACTGTTTCCTAGACCGTGGGCTAGGCAGAACTGTGCCACTATGGCTGTCCTCTGTGTACCCTGCATCCACCACATTAACCCAGTGCGCCGTGATAGACACGTAACGTCCGTGGCCATGCCTACTGGTCCATGCATCTGTTGTGAGGTGCACCTTTCTACTGACTGATTGACTGAGTGCATGGACAATGCGGTCTTTGACATGCTGGTGGAGGGCTGGGATGGCTTTTCTCGAAAAGAAGTGTCGACTGGGTAGGTCATAGCGTGGTACTGCATAGGCCATCAGGGCTTTGAAAGCTTCGCTTTCAACCAACCGGTAGGGCATCATCTCTAACGAGATTAGTCTAGCAATGTGGGCGTTCAAACCCTGTGTACACAGATGAGAGGATGAGTACATCTTTTTCCTAAGGAGAGTCTCTTGTAGGGTGAGCTGGACTGGAGAGCTGCATATGGTGGAACTAGCGGGGGTAATGGTGGACATGGCAGACTGAGAGAGGGTTGGTTATGGTATTCTTGCTGTTGGCCTACATACAGTGTTTCCTACCAAGAACCTGGTGATTCCCTGACTGCTTTGGCCTTGCGACGATACCTCCACATTTGCTGCAGGTGGTGTCATAAATGGTGGGCTTACAGTGAGGGAAGGAATGTAGCGTTGCTGACTAGCTTCATTGTGAGCGGGTGCAACAAATTTACGGGACGTTTGGTAGTTAATCCAGGCTTGCAAGTGCATGGTGGTTAAATGTCTATGCATGCAACTTGTATTTAAATTTTTGACATTCTGATCTCTGCTAAAGGTCCTTGAGCTTTTCTGACAGATCACTTTGCACCGATCTTTCGGATCTTGGTTAAAAAATTGCCAGACTTCACTCTTCCAACTATCGAATACCTTTTCAGGCATTGCACACTGAGCTACTGTAATCGGATAGCCACGCTGTCCTACAACTGTTTTTGGTTTTGACACACGTTTTTGGCCAGATACGGGCCTGCCAGATGAAAGCTGTTGCGATGTTGATGCCTGCTGCGGCTCCTCCTCCTCCGCTTCAGAGCTACTGCCAGCGGCACCCTGTTCTCCCAATGGCTGCCAATCGGGGTCAACAACTGGGTCATCTATCACCTCCTCTTCTATGTCTTATGCACCTTCCTCTGTGTCACCGTGTAAGCTGGTGCTATAGCGTTCGGGACGGCGCACCATAGTCTCATCAGGGTCAGTTTCTGGCTCAGTACACTGCGAGGGCAATGTTGTGATCTGAGTCAATGGAACAGCATAATAATCTAGCTGTGGCTGTGCATCTGTGCACTCCATGTCCGATTCATCTTGTAATGGGCATGGCCTCTTAACAATTTCCCTTTCTAACCCAGGCACGGTATGTGTAGAGAGCTCCATGGAGTAACCTGTTGTGTCGCCTGATGCATCCTTCTCTGTTGTTCTGGGTGAAGGACACAAAGAAGCGACTTGTTCCTGACCGGGAGCATCCACTGACGACGCGATGCTTTTAAATTTTGCACTTTCCGAAGAGGAGGCGAAACAGCTAGAGGCAGAGTCAGCAAGGAAAGCCAAAACTTGTTCCTTCTGCTCCGGCTTTAAAAGCAGTTTTCCTACTCACAGAAAAGGGAGCGTTCGAGGCTTTGTGTAGCCAAACGATGACGCTGGCTCAACAACTCGAGACTTAGGTGCTATATTGCTTTTTCCACGACCACCTGATGCTCCACTACTACCACTACCATCATTACCAGCTGGCCATGACCGCCCACGGCCATGACCTCTTCCACCAGACTTCCTCATTCTTGGAGAAGTGTAACCAAACTAACAAACGTTATATGGTACTGTAAAACCAGTTAGAAGGTGTATGTAAACTTGTTGTGAGTTTAAATCTCCCTTTATAGGTGTGTGAGACTGCTGGGAAAATCAGGCCCACTGTATTACACTACACAGTTTCTGTGTCAGAAATTGGCTGACAGATATGCCACAAACAGGACTCACGCAGATGCACTTAGGGGCAATATAAATCTCCATTTTTATGTGTGGGAGAATGCAGGAAAAAGGAGGCCCACTGTATTACACTACAGTTTGAGTGGCAGAAAGTGGCTGACAGATATGCCACAAACAGGACTGACGCAGATGCACTCAGTGGCAATATAAATCTCCCTTTTTTATGTGTGGGAGAATGCAGGAAAAAATCAGGCCCACTGTATTACACTACACAGTTTGAGTGGCAGAAAGTGGATGACAGATATGCCACAAACAAAACTGACGCCGATGCACTCACTGGCAATATAAATCTCCCTTTTTTATGTGTGGGAGAATGCAGGAAAAAATCAGGCCCACTGTATTACACTACACAGTTTGAGTGGCAGAAAGTGGTTGGCAGATATATCAAAAAATACAAGGGCTGTAGTAGAATTTCAATCTCAGTCAGTATCATACAGGATAGGATTAGATATATGGCTCAGCAGTCAGTATCACAAAGGATAGCCTTAGATACACAGCTCAGCACAATATCAATAGTCAATATCACATAGGGGAGGATTAGATACACATCTCAGCACAATATCACACAGGGTAAGATTAGATATATGGCTCAGCATACAGTAACACAAAGAATAGGATTAGATACACGGCTCAGCACACAGTATCCCACAGGGGAGGATTAGATACACATCTCAGCACAGTATCACACAGGGCAGGATTAGATACAAGGCTCAGCACAGTATCACACAGGATAGGATTAGATACATAGCTCAGCAGACAGCATCACACAGGAGAGGATTAGATACACGTCTCAGCACAGTATCACACAGGGTAGGATTAGATACACAACTCAGCACAGTATCACATAGGGTAGGATTAGATACACGGCTCAGTCAGTATCACACAGGACAGGATTAGATACATGGCTCAGCAGACAGCATCACACAGGAGAGGATTAGATACATGGCTCAGCAGACAGTATCACACAGGAGAGGATTAGATACATGGCTCAGCAGACACTATCACACAGGAAAGAAGTAGATACACAGTCAGCACAGAAACACACATTGGAGGATATACACTGCTCAGAGTCAGCATCACAAAGGATAGGATTAGATTGCCTCTCCCCCTTCACCACTGATACTTACTTCACTGCTACGCTACTGAGTCCTTTGTCCCTCCCGTCCTTGGTCTCCTCCTCCTAAAACCGCAGGGCCCCTGCGATTATACTGGGAAACTAGAGCTCACAGATGCACTGTGAGCTCCAGAAAGATGGTTTCGATCTCCTGCCTCTGCTGTGGTGTGGACGGCTCAGGGGGCATGGCCAGATCACAACAGGGAGCAGCTCAATGTAAAGTATAGGGTCGGATGCCGACAGCAGATGTCTATGCCCAGGGCTGCCGTATTTGCAGAGTGTAAGTGTCGTGCAGCTACACTTACACTCCTGCAAAGCAAAATGGCGGTGCCCAGTGGCGGAAAAAAAAATTAATAATAAAAAAAATGTTAAAGTTAAAAAATGTACATTTGTATTAAAAATAATTGTTTATATACACAATCATTTTAATACAAAAAATAAAATGCGGCACCTTCCCTTTAAGAGTCCCTCCTTCAAAAATGAAACAAGACGTGTCTAATAATGTTTCACACACCACATGGGCAGCTAAGGTTGTAAAATGTTACAATGACATTTCCCAGAGAATGCATTTGTATTGGATGAAAGCAATACTAAAGTTGAAAAACACATCAAAAACACTACGTGTGAACATAGCCAAAGTGGTGGAGGAACATTTTGGTTTATGGTTAATTATTTTGCCTTATATATAATTCATTACTCTGGAAAGGATGTTCATTAACATATTTCCCAGGAAAATCCATTTTGGTTTCCTTTTTGTATGTTTTTGGGTGCGCCTGTAAAAATGACATAAGAGTCTAACAACATTGCTCAAAGCTGTGACCTGGGAGTTAGAAAGGCTTCCAGAGGCATTCCCCATGATTTTCCCATGTAACTTGAGCACTGTTTCCATCATTGTCAGATGTTTTTAGACTTTAAAAGGACCCACGGGTTGGGTTTCCCATAGACTTACAATGGGCTCGTTGCAGGGTCGGCTCCTGGTTTTTGAGGGCCCCGGGCGAAAGAGTCTCAGTGGGCCCCCCCTTTAACACATACCACGATTCATGATCACATATAAACACAGCCATGTAGTATATAACACAGCCTACGTAGTATATCGCACAGCCACGTAGCATATAACACAGCCATGTAGATTATAGCACAGCCCATATAGTATATAGAACAGCCATCTAGTATATAGCACAGCCCACGTAGCATATCACAGCCCAGGTAGTATATAGCACGGCCCACATAGTATATAGAACAGCCATGTAGTATATAGAGACACTTGCCCCATATAGTGCTGCACAAACGTTATGGCCCCATACAGACACTTGCCCCATATAGTACTGCACAAACGTTATGGCTCCATAAGATGCTCCATACAGACACTTGCCCCATTTGCTGTTGCTGTGATAAAAAAAATCATATACTCCCCTCTCCGTCACACAGGCCCCCGGCACTTTCAATATTCACCTGTCTTCGTTCCAGCCGTCGCTCCATCTTCTTCAGCGTCATCTGCACTGACGCTCAGGCAGAGGGCGCACAGTAACCACGTCACTGCGCCTTCTGACCTCAGCATCACTGCAGAGGACATGGAAGACGGAGCGGCAGCTGGAACGAGGAGCAGGTGAATATCGCGCAGCTCAGCGCTCCCCCTCCCCGTTATATTCACCTGCTCCTGGTGCTGTGCAGTCCCTGCTTCCCGGCGCCAGCAGCTTCTTCCTGTATTGAGCGGTCACCGTTACCGCTCATTACAGTAATGAATATGCGGCTCCACCATTATGGGAGGTGGAGCCTCATATTCAATACTGTAATGAGTGGTACCATGTGACCGCTCAGTACAGGAGGAAGCTGGGGAGCCGGGGACCTGCAGGGACCGCGCCAGCCTCCAGGAGTAGGTGAGTATAATTAGACAGCCCCCGGCTGCTCCCCCTTCCCTGCCGAATCAGCTCCATGATGTGCTGCTAGCTGAGGGTCCCTGGGGGAGCGGTGGTCCTAGGCACTGGCAGCTGCCTGCTCCTAACGCCAGCCTTGAATGGGCCCCCCTGTCTTGCCAGGGCCCCGGCACTTGCCCGAGTACGCCGGGTGCTGACTCCGGCCCTGGATCGTTGTTCTGGCAGAGTACCCAAGTATTACAAATTGCTCGACCTGAGCAACGAGCTCATGAGCATTTTAGTGCTTGCTCATCACTAGATAAAAAACCTTTTCTATGATTCCTAGTTAATTACAAATTACAAGCAAGGGCTAGAGTAGGATTTGTGACGAGGTGCACACAGAGATATATATACCTCTTCATGAATTAGGAGAATCTGACTCCAGCCTGGCTCTTCATCATCAAGACTGGGATGAATAAAGCTGGTCTTGGTGCATCCAGCCCATAGATTAAGAAACATTATGTAATTTGACTGTCACATTTTTGTATTGCCTAAAAATAAACAAAACTGTAGTTTACAACTTGAAAAAGATTATTGTCACTTTTGGTATAATGAAAGGGGTATGACTCTAGTTGAACACCTTACATTAGAAAAGGCATTCCACGTCATATTACAACAAAACACTTTGTATAACACTCTTAATTAAAATGATGCCATGCTAAAATCTTTGTGCTGTTGCTTTCTTTGGCTGTATATGTGATATTTCTCCAAAAATTAGAAGGCCATTTTCTAAAGTCAAATTTGAATCCATTCCTGATGAATTTCAAAAGTGCTTAAAATTTTATTTTCATCAGTATTTGGTCAGTATTTCAGTTTTTATCATCAGTGTTTCATCCGTGATTTTCATGTGTGAGAAAATCAATGATACAGGACCATGTGCTGTTTGTGATGTTCCTGGACTTACAGAATTGTATGGGTAATTTGATCAGTAAATCAACTCAAAAGTGGACATTTATTCCTGATTTTTTTTATCGAAAACGCGATCCACAAAAAACTGTAATGGGTGCATAATTAATCAGTGAAAAATACAGATAAGACAACATATGTGAAAAATGGACAGATGGATGAAACCTTTGTTAGCATCAGTAGTATGGTGCTTTGTGGAATAAATTCTGTTAGCGCCACTCAAAGAATTTATCATTTGAAATTTTCCACACAATGTTATGACCAGAACATCACTGAAATTCGACATTCAATGAGAGGTCGTCCCTTGGGCATGCTCAGTAGAGGAAAAGCAGGACTTAGTCCCAGGAGCCTCTGCTCGCTGCAGAAAAGTGCTGGTTACAATGGCAGAGCCTGGAAGATCAGCGGTAAGCAAATACACAGTATCTGCCTGAGCCAGATGCTGGGACCAACGTCTCTGCCGAGCAGGCTCCATTGTGGCTGTAGAAGAATGGGAGACCGCAGCTGAGGTGGTTTGAGATTCCCCTGTGCAGTGGTGGGAACTCTACACCTAACATTACCCCCCCTCCTAGGGCTCCCCCCTCCTTGGACCTTGCTACGTTCAAAGGCAGCAGTGAGCTGCGGAGCCTGAATGTGCTCAGCAGGCTCCTAGGACCTGTCCTTCGGGCCATAAACCTTCCAATCCACCAAATAATTTTTTTTGCCATGTACCACCTTACACCCCAATATAGCATTCACCTTATAATCATCCGTAGATGAACCCGATGTCCCAGCAGAAGACTCAGAAAACCGGGACATGTGAACCGGCTTTAGAAGGGACACATGAAAGGTGTCGGTGATACCTAGATATGGAGGAAAAGCCAGACTGTTAACCACAGGGTTAACCTGTTGCAGGACCTTGATGGGACCCAAATAGTGAGGTGCAAGCTTAGTGGACTCAACTCGCAGCCTGATATAATGGGCGGAGACACACACTAAGTCACCAAGAGCAAAGGTCGGAGCAAGGCACCGATGTGCATCGGCAGAGGACTTCATTCTCTCCTTGGAAGCCCTGATGGCATCCTGTGTGCGGACTCAAATGTCACGTGCCTCCACAGCCCAGTCTGCCACTCTGGTATCGGCAGACAACACGGGCATAGGCACAGGAACCCGCGGATGCTGGCCGTAGTTAAGGAGGAATGGGTTCTGCCTAGTGGAGTTGCTATGGGGTTGTTCAGCGCAAATTTTGCCCATGGTAGCAAGGATGCCCAGTCATCTTGCCTGGCAGAAACAATATGTCGCATATATGTGACCAGAGTCTGGCTGGCACTCTCTACCAACTCATTTGTCTCAGGATGGTATGCTGAAGAAAGATTCAGCTCGATGCGGAGTAGACGACAAAGCTCTCTCCAGAACCGAGACGCAAACTGGGGACCCCGGTCACTGACAATTTTGTCCGGTACCATGTAGGTGGAAAATGTGTTCAATAAACAATGCTGCCAAGACCCGTGCAGAAGGTAGCCGCGGAAGAGGCACCAAGTACACCATTTTGGAAAAATGGTCGTTGATTACACAAATAATGGAGCAGCCACGGGACTTGTATAAGCCCACCACAAAGTCCATCTCCCAGGGCCTGTCTACAACCGGCAGGGGGTGAAGTAACCCAGCTGGCTGTTGTCAAGGAGTCTTATTCTTGGCGCAGTAGACACACGCCCGAATATAGTCTCCAACATCACGGGCCATATGCCTCCACCAGGACATCCTCACCAGAAGCTCTGATACTACAGAGAGGGAGAGAGCGTCGGCATGGATGTTCTTCTCCCTGGACAGATAATGGTAAGTGAATTGGAAATGGGAGAAGAACAAGGACCATCTAACCTGGTGAGAATTTAGCTGCTTGGCAGTCTGCAAGTAAATCAAATTTTTTTGGTCAGTGTAGACTTGGAAGGGAAAGCGAGCCCCCTCCAGGAGGTTTCTCCACTCCAAGAAGGCCTCCCCACCGGTGTGAAGGTCTTAGAGAAAAAGAAGCAAGGATGCTTCCGACCTTGAGCATCCTTTTGGAATAGGAATGCTCCAGCACCGACAGATGAGGCATGCACCTCCATTATGAAAGGTTTATCTACATCGGGGCGATATAGAATAGGAGTGCTAACAAAGTGGGACTTTATAGAGAGGAAGGCCTTGGAGACCTCCTCCAACCACAATTTGGGATTTGCTCCCTTTTTGGTGAGGGCAACCAAGGGAGCTACCAAAGTTAAGAAGTGGGGAATGAACTGGCAATAGTAATTAATGAACCCCATAAAGCGCTGCACCGCTTTGAGAGAATGGGGTTCCTGCCAGTCCATCACAGCCTGTAGCTTGGCAGGATCCATAGCCAACCCCTGAACAGAGATGATATAGGAAAGGCAAGGATATAGAAAAGGAAAGGCAAGAGGGAGTTTGCCCGTAGGAGGTCGAAGACTTTGCAAACATCTCTCCGGTGGGAGTCTATATCTGGAGAGTAGATGAGAATATCATCCAGATTGACTACAACTGAGGTGGATAGCATATCCCAGAAGATATCATTCACAAAATCTTGGAAAACGGCAGGAGCTTTACAGAGCCCGAAGGGCATCACCAGGGATACATAGTGCCTGTCCCTGGTGTTCAATGACGTCTTCCATTCGTCCCCCTCATGGATGCGAATCAGGTTGTAAGCACACCGCAGATCAAGTTCATTTAATACCCTCGCTCCCCGCAACCTATCAAGTAGCTCTGATATCAGAGGTAGAGAGTATTTGTTCTTAACGGTGATGGCGTTAAGACCCCTGTAATCAATGCATGGACGTAGTTCTCCGTTCTTCTTCTGCACAAGGAACAACCCAGCCCCTGCAGGTGACACTGACTACCTAATTAATCCTCTTGCCAGATTTTCCTGTATGTATTGGGACATCGCCTCCATCTCCAGGGGAGACAGGGATAGACACAACCCCGGGGAGGCTCTGCACCATGCAAGAGGTCAATAGGACAGTCATAGGAGCGGTGGGTGGAAGGGTCTATGGAGCCCTCTTGGAGAATATATCTGCATAGTGCCAATAGTGCTTGGGGAGAGCGGAAGGATCTGCGGGTACTTCAGCAGTTGCAACCTGAACACACTCCCTCAGACATCTGCCCTCACAAGATTTACTCCATCCCAAAATTCTCAGTGAGGACCACCCTATATGAGGGGAGTGTCAACGTAACCAGGGTATCAATTGCAGAATCTCATCTATTCCCCCGGGAATGACAAGATGGAAATAATCTCCTGATTGAATGGAGACATAGATAATGAAAATGGGATGGTTGGTGTTTTATTTGTGAGGGCAGTGTCGACCAATTCACCACTTGTACAGTCACCGGCTTGGCGAGCATCACCAGGGGTATTGCGTGGCATTGGGCGAAGTCTGAGGACATAAAATTCCCCTCCGCCCCAGAATCCACGCAAAGCTCAACTGTAAGAGTGGATGGGCCTATGGTAATTATCCCATTGAAGGACAGTTTGGAAGAAAACGTCACCGTGTCTAGTGTACCTCCTCCTACAACCACTAGATGCTGACATTTTCCCGAATGCTGGGAACATCTGGAGGCAAGATGTCCTGACTGCCGGCAAACATGACAGACCTTGAGTGCACGAGCGGTCTGGGACTTAGATCCCCCTCGTGACACCTCCATTGCCTCATGTGACTCGGACGCCCGGACCGGAGATTCCAGAGGTTTAGCGAGGGTCGGAGCCAGCCGAAACCTCTGCCTACACTGGGCTTGCTCTAACCTCCGCTTGTTAAAGCGGAGGTCAATGCGAGTTGATACAGTTATTAGCTCCTCCAGTCTGGCGGGAATCTCCCTGTTGGCCAAAGCATCCTTCACATGGTCAGCCGGCCCCCTCCAAAATACAGGGATGAGGGCTTTATTCGGCCACTCCAGCTCAGATGCAAAAGTTCAGAAGTGGACGGCAAAATTGCTGACCATGGATGAGCCCTGGGTCAATGCCAGCAGTTGGAGCGCCGTATCATGGGTAACTCGAGGTTATATAAAGACCTGTTTCAGAGCGCTCAGAAACAACGGAGCACTCTGCACTAGGGTTGAGCGAAACGGATCGGACAAATTCAAAATTAGCCGACTTTCAGCAAAGTCGGATTTCATGAAACCCGACCCGATCCTAGTGTGGGATCGGCCATGAGGTCGGCGATGTTCGCGCCAAAGTCGCGCTTCTTATGACGCATTCAGCGCCATTTTTCAGCCATTGAAGGCGGACGCAGAGAATGTGGGCAGCGTGATGACATAGGTCTCGGTCCCCACCATCTTAGAGAAGGGCAGGACAGTGATTGGCTTGCTTTCTGTGGTGTCACAGGGGCTATAAAGGGGCATGCACACCGACCGCCATCTTAATTCTGCCCATCGTAGCATAGGGAGAGGTTGCCGCAGCTTCATCAGAAGAAGGGATATAGTTAGGGAGGGAAGACTAAACCCCGAATCTGCTTGTACTGTTGCGATTTCCACTGTCCAACACCACCATTTGTTTGCAGGGACAGTGGATCCTATATTTTTGTGTATCAGCTCTGTAGCCTATTAGGCTGCCTTATAAGGCTCCCTGATAGCTCCCTGATTTGCTGTGCAAACCATCAGCTTTTTTAAAAGCAAAAATCTTGTTGCTCCTTTCTGCACAGTTATCTTGTTTATTTGTCCACACTTTTGTGTGCAGCAGTCCTTTTTATTGCTGCCATACTTGTCCTGAGATCATTGTAGGGAAATTGAAATTGTACTACAGTCCTTGCATTTTTTCATATATCTTCCAGCCACTTTCTGCCACTTACATTGTGTTGTTTTATGCACAGGGCCTGAGGTTTGGTTTAGTCTCCCCCCCAAAAAGTGAGATTCAAATTTTCACAAATTGGATATATTTCAGTCCTGTTAGTTTGTGCTATATCAGCCAGCCACTTTCTGCCTCTTACATTGTGTTGTTTTATGCACAGGGCCTGAGGTTTGGTTTAGTCTCTCCCCAAAAAAGTGAGATTCAAATTATCACAAAGTGGATATACTTCTGTCCCGTTAGTTTGTGGTATATCAGCCAGCCTGTTTCTGCCACCTACATTGTGTTGTTTTATGCACAGGGCCTGAGGTTTGGTTTAGTTTCCCCAAAAAATAAGTGAGATTCAAATTATCACAAAGTGGATATATTTCAATCCTGTTAGTTTGTGGTATATCAGCCAGCCACTTTCTGCCACTTACATTGTGTTGTTATACACACTGGGCCTAGGTTGTGGTTCAGTCTCCCCAAAAAATTGGGAGATTCAAAGTCTCACAAAGTGGATACACTTCTGTCCTTTTAGTTTGGCGTATATCAGCCAGCCACTTTCAGCCACTTACATTGTGTTGTTTTTTGCACAGGGCCTGATTTTTTGTTTAGTCTCCCCCCAAAAAAGGGAGATTTAAAATCTCAACACGTTTATTTACACCGTCTACCTTGTTTTACAGTACCATATAACAGTTGTGTTAGGAGTCGAGTTTCCTCTGCTGCACAGGGGGAATCTCGATCCGTCTCCGCTGCGGTCTCCCATTCTCCTCCAGCCGCAGTGGAGCCTGCTCAGCAGGGACGTCGATCCCAGCGTCTCGCTCAGTCTGACTCTGTGAGAAGAGTTACTGCTGCTTCTCCAGCTTCTGCCTTTAAAGCCAATACTGGTCAGCAGCGAGTGGACTTCTCTGGGACTAAGTCCTTGTCTGCGCACACTGAGCATGCCCAGGGCAAGATCTCCCGTTGGAGATCGAGGGTCATGTGCTCAGACTCTGCAGCGCATTCTATTGGTCCTCTTGGCAGGTCTTGGAAGGGCAAAGTTTCTGTGGCCGCTTCCTGTCCTGCAGCTATATAAACTGCGCATGACCGCACGGCCATGCGCTAGTGTACAACTTTATACGTGTGTTTGTTGTGAGTGCAAGTCGTCCTTTAAATACCCCTACCCTACTGTATGATTGTTCGCGTATGGTGTATGGCTGCTATCTAGCGCCCGACTTAACACTCAACGTGTCACACACGTGTCAGCGTCCTCTGCTGTGACCGCCAGTGCGGCGCCACGCGCCTGTGTGCGCTTCCTGACCCATGTCTGGGTACTTAGTGGTGCCTGCAAGCACGGCACAGTTTGCACTTCGGTGCCTCTATTGTATATACTTTTCACACCCAGTTGTGGTGTAGTGCCAGCAAGGGTCTAATCGGACTACTATCCCTGTTGGGGTCTAGTTCGCTGACCACTTGCTCGCGCTCTATGTGCGGTACCGCGATCCTGTGACGCAACAGGATCGCTTTCTTCACGCTGGGTGAGGTTTAACCCACGCGTGTATACTTATGAGTACCGCCATATCGTCTGTCATGTCCTAGCAGCAGGTTTCACCTGCACGGTGGACCCCGGACTGCGAACGCATCCATTACATCTCTCTTGGTGCGTTCCGCCAGTCCTAACATTACACTAGCGCCAGGGTCTGGCTAGTGATGACAGACATACAGCAATCTGTGCGGCATATCCAGCAGCTGGAGGGTAGGTTGGCGGCTCTCGAGAGCGCGACCTCAGCTGTGGATGTTACTGCAGTAGCTGTACAGGCTGCCAGCGTGGCTGCAGCTACTATGTCCATTGCCACCCCTGTTCCGACATTATCTCACCTCCCGCTGCCAGAAAAATTTTCTGGTGATAGCAAGTTTTGTAGGGGATTTGTGAGTCAGTGCTCTATTCATCTCGAGCTCCTGGCTACACGTTTTCCCACAGAGCGGGCTAAGGTGGGATTTATTTTGTCTCTATTGTCGGACAGGGCGTTGGAATGGGCTACGCCGCTGTGGGAGCGTGGCGATGATGTGGTGCAGAGTGCTCCGCTGTTTCTGAGCGCTCTGAAACAGGTCTTTTTAGGACCTCAAGTCACCCATGATACTGCGCTCCAATTGCTGGCATTAACTCAGGGTGAGTCCTTGGTCAGTCATTTTGCCGTCCAATTCCGCACCTTAGCATCTGAGCTGGATTGGTCGGATAAAGCTCTTATCCCCATATTTTGGAGGGGCTTGGCTGACCACGTAAAGGACGCTCTGGCCACTAGGGAGATTCCTGCCACACTGGAGGAGTTAATAACTGTCTCCACTCGAATTGACCTCCGTTTTAACGAGCGGAGGTTAGAGCGAGTCCAGTGTAGGCAGAGGTTTCGGCTGGCTCCTACTTTTGCCAAACCTCTTGAATTTCCAGTCCTGGTTCCTGAGTCACATGAGGCCAGGGAGGTGTCACAAGCAGGATCTAAGTCCCGGACCGCTTGTGCACTCAGGGTCTGTCATGTTTGCCAGCAGTCAGGACATCTAGCCACCAGATGTCCTCAGCGGTCGAGGAAACGTCAGCGTCTAGTGGTAGTTGGTGGAGGTACACTAGACACGGCGATGTTTGCCTCTAAGTTGTCCTTTAAGGGGACAATTACTATTGGCTCATTTTCCCACTCGGTAGAGCTCTGCGTGGATTCTGGGGCGGAGGGCAACTTTATGTCTTCTGCCTTCGCCCAACGTCACGCAATACCCTTGGTTATGCTTGCTCAACCAGTAACGGTGCGAGTGGTGAATGGGTCGACATTGCCCTCACAGATAACACACCAGACCATCCCTTTTACTCTGTCCATGTCGCCATCTCATCAGGAGATAATTTATCTGCTCGTCATTCCGGAAGGAATTGATGAGATCCTGTTGGGAATACCTTGGCTACGGTACCACTCTCCTCATATCGAGTGGTCCTCAGGCAGAATTCTGGGTTGGGGTGAATCTTGTGGGGGTAGGTGTCAGAGGGAGTGCGTTCAGGTTGCTACTACTGAGGTATCCGCAGATCTATCCTCTCGCCCCAAGCAGTATTGGTCATATGCAGACGTATTCTCCAAAAAGGCGGCGGAGACCCTTCCGCCCCATCGCCCCTATGACTGTCCTATTGACCTCTTGCCTGGTGCTGAGACTCCCCGGGGTCGAGTCTATCCGCTATCTCTCCCGGAGACGGAGGCAATGTCACAGTACATACAGGAAAATCTGGCAAGAGGGTTCATCAGGAAGTCAGTGTCACCTGCTGGGGCAGGATTCTTCTTCGTGCAGAAGAAGAGTGGGGAATTGTGTCCATGCATAGACTACAGGGGTCTTAACGCCATCACCGTTAAGAATAAATACCCTTTGCCTTTGATATCTGAACTGTTCGATAGGCTTCGGGGAGCAAGGGTATTTACTAAATTAGATCTGCGGGGTGCTTACAACCTGATTCGCATCCGTGAGGGGGACGAATGGAAGACGGCTTTTAACACCAGGGATGGGCACTATGAATATCTGGTGATGCCCTTTGGGCTCTGTAATGCCCCAGCCGTTTTCCAAGACTTTGTGAACGATATCTTCCGGGATATGCTTTCCACCTCGGTCGTAGTCTATCTGGATGATATTCTCATCTACTCTCCAGATATTGACTCCCACCGGAGAGATGTTTGCAAAGTCTTCGACCTCCTACGGGCAAACTCCCTCTATGCCAAGTTGGAGAAGTGCATGTTTGAGCAGGAGTCCTTACCTTTCCTAGGCTACATCATCTCAGCCCAGGGATTGGCTATGGATCCTGCCAAACTACAGGCTGTGATGGACTGGCAGGAACCTCATTCTCTTAAAGCGGTGCAGCGCTTTATGGGGTTCATCAATTATTATCGCCAGTTCATCCCGCATTTCTCAACTTTGGTAGCTCCCTTGGTTGCCCTCACCAAGAAGGGGGCAAATCCTAAATTGTGGTCTGAGGAGGTCTCCAAGGCCTTTATCTCTATAAAGTTACACTTCGCTAGCGCTCCCATACTTCATCGCCCCGATGTTGATAAGCCATTTATCATAGAGGTGGATGCCTCTTCTGTTGGTGCTGGAGCAGTCCTCTTCCAAAAGGATGCTCAAGGTCGGAAGCATCCTTGCTTCTTTTTCTCCAAGACCTTCGCACCAGCAGAGAGGAATTATTCCATCGGGGACAGGGAGTTGCTAGCCATGAAGTTGGCTTTCTCGGAGTGGAGACATCTCTTGGAGGGAGCACGTTTTCCCTTCCAAGTCTTCACAGATCACAAAAATTTGGTGTATCTGCAGACAGCTCAGCGGTTGAATTCTCGCCAGGCCAGATGGTCCTTGTTCTTCTCCCGGTTTCATTTCACCCTCCATTTCCTTTCTGGGGAGAAGAACATTCGGGCCGATGCTCTCTCTCGCTCCGTTGTGTCATCTGCGGAGGAGGAGGAGCCTCGGCTTATTGTCCCCACCGAGAGTTTGAGAACCGTGGCCCCGGTTTCGCTGGAGTCTGTGCCCCCGGGCAAGACTTTTGTTCCATCTAGTTTGCGGCCGGAGGTTCTCTCTTGGGCGCACTCGTCCAGGGTGGGTGGACATTTTGGTACTAAAAGGACATCTGAGTTACTGGCGAGGACATACTGGTGGCCGCATATGGCTCGTGATGTCGCGGAGTACGTTCGGGCGTGTGTTTCTTGCGCCAGGAACAAGACTCCTCGGCAACGGCCAGCTGGTTTGCTTTACCCTCTGCCCGTGGCTGACAGGCCCTGGGAGATGGTCGGGATGGACTTTGTGGTGGGCTTACCCAAGTCTCGTAATTGCACCATTATCTGGGTGATCACCGACCATTTCTCCAAAATGGTGCATTTGGTGCCTCTTCCACGGCTACCATCTGCACGGGCATTGGCTGTCTTGTTTATCAAGCATATCTTTCGCTTACACGGTATGCCAGACAAAATTGTTAGTGACCGGGGTCCCCAGTTTGCGTCTCGATTCTGGAGGGAGCTATGTCGTTTACTCAGTATTGAGTTAAATCTCTCTTCGGCATATCATCCGGAGACGAATGGGTTGGTAGAAAGGGCCAACCAGACCTTGGTCACATATCTGCGACATTTTGTTTCTGCCAGACAGGATGACTGGGCATCCTTGCTACCGTGGGCAGAGTTTGCACTTAACAATGCCGTAGCCGACTCCACCGGTCAGACTCCATTCCTCTTAAATTACGGCCAGCATCCGCGTGTTCCAGTGCCCATGCCTGTGTCTTCCGCTGATCCCAGGGTGGCAGACTGGGCTGTGGAGGCACGGGACATTTGGGATCGCACGCAGGATGCCATTCGGGCCTCCAAGGAGAGAATGAGGTCCTCCGCCGATGTTCATCGGCGCCCTGCTCCGACTTTTGTCCCTGGCGACTTGGTTTGGCTCTCCGCCCGTAACATCAGGCTGCGAGTTGAGTCCACTAAGTTTGCTCCTCGCTACTTGGGTCCCTTCAAGGTTCTCGAACAGGTTAATCCTGTGGTCTACCGCCTGGCTCTTCCTCCACGCTTGGGTATCACCGACACCTTTCATGTGTCCCTCTTGAAACCCGTGTACATGTCCCGGTTTTCCGAGTCATCTGCCGGGACATCGGGTTCGTCTACGGACGATTACGAGGTGAACGCTATTTTGGGGTGTAAGGTGGTACGCGGCAAAAAGTTCTATCTGGTGGATTGGAAGGGTTATGGTCCAGAGAACAGGTCATGGGAGCCTGCTGAAAACATTCGGGCCCCACAGCTCATTGCTGCCTTCGAACGTAGCGAGGCCCAAGGAGGGGGGGGAATGTTAGGAGTCGAGTTTCCTCTGCTGCACAGGGGGAATCTCGATCCGTCTCCGCTGCGGTCTCCCATTCTCCTCCAGCCGCAGTGGAGCCTGCTCAGCAGGGACGTCGATCCCAGCGTCTCGCTCAGTCTGACTCTGTGAGAAGAGTTACTGCTGCTTCTCTAGCTTCTGCCTTTAAAGCCAATACTGGTCAGCAGCGAGTGGACTTCTCTGGGACTAAGTCCTTGTCTGCGCACACTGAGCATGCCCAGGGCAAGATCTCCCGTTGGAGATCGAGGGTCATGTGCTCAGACTCTGCAGCGCATTCTATTGGTCCTCTTGGCAGGTCTTGGAAGGGCAAAGTTTCTGTGGCCGCTTCCTGTCCTGCAGCTATATAAACTGCGCATGACCGCACGGCCATGCGCTAGTGTACAACTTTATACGTGTGTTTGTTGTGAGTGCAAGTCGTCCTTTAAATACCCCTACCCTACTCTATGATTGTTCGCGTATGGTGTATGGCTGCTATCTAGCGCCCGACTTAACACTCAACGTGTCACACACGTGTCAGCGTCCTCTGCTGTGACCGCCAGTGCGGCGCCACGCGCCTGTGTGCGCTTCCTGACCCATGTCTGGGTACTTAGTGGCGCCTGCAAGCACGGCACAGTTTGCACTTCGGTGCCTCTATTGTATATACTTTTCACACCCAGTTGTGGTGTAGTGCCAGCAAGGGTCTAATCGGACTACTATCCCTGTTGGGGTCTAGTTCGCTGACCACTTGCTCGCGCTCTATGTGCGGTACCGCGATCCTGTGACGCAACAGGATCGCTTTCTTCACGCTGGGTGAGGTTTAACCCACGCGTGTATACTTATGAGTACCACCGCCATATCGTCTGTCATGTCCTAGCAGCAGGTTTCACCTGCACGGTGGACCCCGGACTGCGAACGCATCCATTACATCTCTCTTGGTGCGTTCCGCCAGTCCTAACAGGTTGTTATTTTGGTTAGATTTTCCAAAAAATGAGGAATTCAGGTGGAAGAGGCCGTGGGTGGTGGTTGCAAGCTGGTACTGATGGTGGTGGTGGTGCATCTGGTGGTAGTGGCAAAAGCACAATAGCACCTAAGGCTGGAGGTGTTGAGCCAGCGTCATCGTCTGGCTACACAAGGCCTCGAAGGCTCCCATATCTGGAACAAGGAAAATGGCTTTTAAAGCCGGAGCAGCAGGAAAAAGTTTTGACTTCCTTGCTGACTCAGCCTCTAGCTCTTTCGCCTCCTCCTCAGAAAGTTCCAAATATAAAAGCAGCGAGTCGTCAGTGGATGCTCCCGGTTAGGAACAAGACATTTCCTTGTGTCCTTCACTCAAACCAAAAGTGAAGGATGCATCAGGCGACACTACAGGTTTCTCCATGGAGCTCTTTACACATACCGTGCCTGGGTTAGAATGGAAAATTGTGTTTCTATAAAAAGACCAGTAGCGCTTCAACCCTTAAGAAACTCGGCAGCAAGTAATAATGATACAATTCCACCTTTTTGTATCGTAATCTATATACAAAATTAAAAAACAAGTAATACCTGCGCTGAGTGACAAAAAATCCTCCAAACCACACAATTTATGTTGTTAAAAAGAAAGAATATTTATAGGTTACCATACCAGAATAACCAGAGAATAACCGTGGTATGGATAAGTGTCCTATTTCATAGGATGCCAGGAGCGTTTTGTTTATCAAATAGGTAAATATAACAAATTGTTACCTTTGAATAGTCAGTGGAGTTAACCGGCTCCTTGTGGTGATCTTATTGGATCCTGTCCATTGCATCCATAATATGAAAGAAACTGGCAAGCTTCCTGCAGTTGTCCTATTAGGCTATGTCCACTGCGGTTTTTTGCGGTTTTTATCTTCAGGTAAAGCCACTCTGGATAAAGTCCGCTGCGTCCGTAGTTGCGGTGTGTGTCTTCAGGTGGAGCCGCTCTGTGCGCTGCCCCGGCCGGCGGCAGAACGCCCAAAGCACGCTCCCCGCTTGGGACTATTGAGCGCTGGAGTAGCCGCTGGGTCCTCTGCCGAAGCAGGACCTTCCGTGATGTCACGGTTACGTGAGTAAACACGTGACTAGGCTAAGGAGAGCAGCGAGGACCAAATCCTACGCGTTTCGGAACTACCGTGTTCCTTCTTCAGGGATGGTCCGTACTAGCAGCTCTCCATCTTATATATCCTCCAGCGCTCCAGCAATGCCCTTAATTGGTGAACGCAAACAGCTCTACTTCGCTATTAAGGCCCCTTGGGGCCAACGTATCCAGTTCAAAAATCATTTTCGTTTCTTCTCTTGACATTTGTCTAATATAGTCACCCTTCCTCCAACTTTTAGGTACAGTTTTCAGACCTGTGATACATGTACCACTGGGTGAACTTCCATGACAGGTGAAGAAATGCTTAGATAGAGGGTGACCCTGAAATTTTTTATTTATATTCCTAAGATGTTCATTTATCCTTACATGTAGGGGACGCTTCGTCCTCCCGACTTAGATCTTATCACACGGGCAACCGCAAAAAACCGCAGTGGACATAGCCTAATAGGACAACTGCAGGAAGCTTGCCAGTTTCTTTCATATTATGGATGCAATGGACAGGATCCAATAAGATCACCACAAGGAGCCGGTTAACTCCACTGATTATTCAAAGGTAACAATTTGTTATATTTACCTATTTGATAAACAAAACGCTCCTGGCATCCTATGAAATAGGACACTTATCCATACCACGGTTATTCTCTGTTTATTCTGGTATGGTAACCTATAAATATTCTTTCTTTTTAACAACATAAATTGTGTGGTTTGGAGGATTTTTTGTCACTCAGCGCAGGTATTACTTGTTTTAGAATGGAAAATTGTTAACTGCCCATTACAAGATGAATCGGACATGGAGTGCACTGGTGCATAGCCACAGCTAGATTATAATGCTGTTCCATTGACTCAGATCACCACATTGCCCTCGCAGTGTACTGAGCCAGAATCTGACCCTGATGAGACTATGGTGCACCATCCCGAACGCTATAGCATCTTACACGGTTAAACAGAGGAAGGTGCACATGACATTGAAGAGGAGGTGATAGATGACCCAGTTGTTGACCCAGATTGGCAGCCATTGGGGGAAGAGGGTGCCGCTGCCAGTAGCTCAGAAGCGGCGGAGGATGATCCGCAGCAGCCATCTACACTGCAACAGCTGTCAACTGGCAGGCCCGTATCAGGCCAAAAACGTTTGTCAAAAACAAAAACAGTTTTAGGACAGCGTGGCCATCCGGTGAAAGTAGCACAGCGTGCAATGAAGGCATTCCATAGTAGGAAGAGTGCAATGTGGCAATTTTTTAACCAAGATCCGAATGATCAGTCAAAAGTTATCTTTAAGAAATGCTCAAAGACCTTTAGCAGAGGGAAGAATCTTCAAAATTTAAATACAACGTGCATGCTTAGACATTTAACCAGCATACTCTTGCAAGCCTGGACTAACTACCGAATGTCCAGTAACGTTGGTGCACCTGCTCAGAATGAAGGTAGTCAGCAACGCTACATTGCTCCCCTCACTGTAAGACCACCGGTTAGGACACCACCAGCAGCAA
The DNA here is from genome assembly GCF_032444005.1 of Ranitomeya imitator. Lineage (NCBI taxonomy): Eukaryota > Metazoa > Chordata > Amphibia > Anura > Dendrobatidae > Ranitomeya > Ranitomeya imitator. The sequence continues at coordinate 629,679,750 of NC_091284.1, forward strand.
ATGTGGAGGTATCGTCGCAAGGCCAAAGCAGTCAGGGAATCACAAGGTTATTGGCAGGAAACACTGTATGTAGGCCAACATCGAGAATGCCATCACCAACCCTCTCTCAATCCGCCATGTCCATAACCACCATCAACGCTAGTTCCACCATATGTACCTCTCCAGTCCAGCTCACCCTACAAGATACTCTCTTCCGCGTACACAGGGTTTGAATGCCCACATTGCTAGACTAATCTCGTTAGAGATGATGCCCTACCAGTTGGTTGAAAGCAAAGCTTTCAAAGCCCTGATGGCCTATGCAGTACCACGCTATGACCTACCCAGTCGACATTTCTTTGCGAGAAAAGCCATCCCAGCCCTCTACCAGCATGTCAAAGACCGCATTGTCCATGCACTGAGGCAATCAGTCAGTAGAAAGGTGCACCTCACAACAGATGCATGGACCAGTAGGAATTGGCCAGGGATGTTACGTGTCCATCACGGCACACTGGGTTAATGTGGTGGATGCAGGGTCCACAGGAACAGCCATAGTGGGACAGTTCTGCCTAGCCCACGGTCTAGGAAACAGTTGGCTGTAGGTGTTCGCCACCCCTCCTCCTCCCGCTCCTCCAGAAGCGAAAGCTCATCCACAGAGCACAGTCGCACGACCACTACATCTGCAGCTGCCAGTATTGCACACGAGGTGTCCCATTATCGAACAGCTAATGGTAAGCATCAGCAGGCTGTGTTAGAAATGAAGAGTTTGGGCAACAACAGACACACCGTGGAAGTACTGGCCGAGTACTTGCAGCAACAAACTTAATCATGGCTGGGCAGTGTACATCTTGAGGCAGGCAAGGTAGTCAGTGATAACGGAAGGAATTCTATGGCTGCCATAGCCCTTTCAGAACTTAAACACATACCTTGCCTGGCTCACACCTTGAACCTGGTGGTGCAGTGCTTCCTCAAAAATTATCCGGAGTCACCAGCCCTGCTCCTGAAGGTGCGAAGACTTTGCTCGCACATCCGCCGGTCCCCCCGTACACTCCAGCCGTATGCTGAACCAGCAGCGATCACTGAATCTTCACACACAGCTGGTAAGTACAGATGACGCCATCATAAGCATGAGCATCCCACTAATGCATCTGCTGATGCAAAGTTTAATGCACATTAAGGAGCTGGCGTCTGCAGCCGAGGAGGAGGGAAGCCTTGATGACAGTCAGCCATTGTCTGCTCAGGGAACTCTCCTGGACGAGGTGGTGGACAAAGAGGAAGAGGAGGAGGACGATTGGGATGAATATTTATGGGAGGAGGATGCTTCAAAGGGGGCAATAGAAACTGGTGGCATTGCAAGGTCAGGTACAGGGTTTTTGCAGGACACAAGAGATGTTGATTTGCAAGAAAGTGCTCCTCAACCCAGCACAAGCAGTGAACTGACACCAGGAACATTGGCCCACATGGCTGAGTATGCCTTGCGTATCCTAAAAAGGGACCCCCACATTATCAAAATGATGACCGATGACGATTACTGGTTGGCCTGCCTCCTGGATCCACGATATAAAGGAAAATTACAAAATATCATGCCACATGAGAACCTTGAGCAAATATTGGCTACAAAAAAAGCAACTCTTGTAGACCGTTTGGTTCAGGCATTCCCAGCACACAGCGGCGGTGAGGGTTCTCACACGAGCCGTAGGGGGCAACATGGCAGAGGTGTTAGAGGTGCACAAATCCGAAGTGAAGTTGGACAGAGGGGTTTTATGACCAGGTTGTGGAGTGATTTCGCAATGACTGCTGACACGACAGTTAGTGCTGCATCGATTCAAAGTGACAGTAGACAGCATTTGTCTAGTATGGATACGAACTACTTTTAATCCCTTATCGATGTTCTCCCTCACAAGTCATTCCCCTTTGATTACTGGGCATCTAAAATAGACACCTGGCCTGAATTGGCAAAATATGCATTACAGGAGCTCGCTTGCCCTGCTTCTAGTGTGCTATCAGAAAGAGTCTTCAGTACTGCTGGTTTAACCCCTTTACCCCCAAGGGTGGTTTGCACGTCAATGACCAGGCCAATTTTTACATTTCTGACCACTGTCCCTTTATGAGGTTATAACTCTGGAACGCTTCAACGGATCCTGGTGATTCTGACACTGTTTTCTCGTGACATATTGTACTTCATGATAGTGGTAAAATTTCTTTGATAGTACCTGCGTTTATTTGTGAAAAAAACGGAAATTTGGCGAAAATTTTGTAAATTTCTCAATTTTCAAACTTTGAATTTTTATGCAATTAAATCACAGAGATATGTCACACAAAATACTTAATAAGTAACATTTCCCACATGTCTCCTTTACATCAGCATAATTTTGGAACCAAATTTTTTTTTTGTTAGGGAGTTATAAGGGTTAAAAGTTGACCAGCAGTTTCTCATTTTTACAACACCATTTTTTTTTAGGGACCACGTCTCATTTGAAGTCATTTTGAGGGGTCTATATGATAGAAAATGCCCAAGTGTGACACCATTCTAAAAACTGCACCCCTCAAGGTGCTCAAAACCACATTCAAGAAGTTTATTAACCCTTCAGGTGTTTAATAGGAATTTTTGGAATGTTTAAATAAAAATGAACATTTAACTTTTTTACTCAAAAAATTTACTTCAGCTCCAATTTGTTTTATTTTACCAAGGGTAACAGGAAAAAATGGACCCCAAAAGTTGTTGTCCAATTTGTCCTGAGTACGCTGATACCCCATATGTGGCAGTAAACCACTGTTTGGGCGCATGGGAGAGCTCGGAAAGGAAGGAGCGCTGTTTGACTTTTCAATGCAAAATTGACAGGAATTGAGATGGGACGCCATGTTGCGTTTGGAGAGCCACTGATGTGCCTAAACATTGAAACCCCCCACAAGTGACACCATTTTGGAAAGTAGACCCCCTAAGGAACTTATCTAGATGTGTGGTGAGCACTTTGACCCACCAAGTGCTTCACAGAAGTTTATAATGCAGAACCGTAAAAATAAAAAATCATATTTTTTCACAAAAATTATATTTTTGCCCCAATTTTTTATTTTTCCAAGGGTAAGAGAAGAAATTGGACCTCAAAAGGTGTTGTCCAATTTGTCCTGAGTACGCTGATACCCCATATGTGGCAGTAAACCACTGTTTGGGCGCATGGGAGAGCTCGGAAGGGAAGGAGCGCCGTTTGACTTTTCAATGCAAAATTGACAGAAATTGAGATGGGACGCCATGCTGCGTTTGGAGAGCCACTGATGTGCCTAAAGATTGAAACCCCCCACAAGTAACACCATTTTGGAAAGTAGACCCCCTAAGGAACTTATCTAGAGGTGTGGTGAGCACTTTGACCCACCAAGTGCTTCACAGACGTTTATAATGCAGAACCGTAAAAATAAAAAATCATATTTTTTCACAAAAATTATATTTTTGCCCCCAATTTTTTATTTTTCCAAGGGTAAGAGAAGAAATTGGACCTCAAAAGTTGTTGTCCAATTTGTCCTGAGTATGCTGATACCCCATATGTGGCAGTAAACCACTGTTTGGGCGCATGGGAGAGCTCGGAAGGGAAGGAGCGCCGTTTGACTTTTCAATGCAAAATTGACAGGAATTGAGATGGGACGCCATGTTGCGTTTGGAGAGCCACTGATGTGCCTAAACATTGAAACCCCCCACAAGTGACACCATTTTGGAAAGTAGACCCCCTAAGGAACTTATCTGGATGTGTGGTGAGCACTTTGACCCACCAAGGGCTTCACAGAAGTTTATAATGCAGAGCCATAAAAATAAAACAAAATTTTTTTCCCACAAAAATTATTTTTTAGCCCCCAGTTTTGTATTTTCCCTAGGGTAACAGGAGAAATTGGACCCCAAAAGTTGTTGTCCAATTTGTCCTGAGTACGCTGATACCCCATATGTGGGGGGGAACCACCGTTTGGGCGCATGGGAGGGCTCGGAATGGAAGGAGCGCCATTTGGAATGCAGACTTAGATGGAATGGTCTGCAGGCGTCACATTGCGTTTGCAGAGCCCCTAATGTACCTAAACAGTAGAAACCCCCCACAAGTGACACCATTTTGGAAAGTAGACCCCCTAAGGAACTCATCTTGATGTGTTGTGAGAGCTTTGAACCCCCAAGTATTTCACTACAGTTTATAACGCAGAGCCGTGCAAATAAAAAATATTTTTTTTTCCACAAAAATTATATTTTAGCCCCCAGTTTTGTATTTTTCCAAGGTTAGCAGGAGAAATTGGACCCTAAATGTTGTTGTCCAATTTGTCCTGAGTACGCTGATACCCGATATGTGGGGGGGAACCACCGTTTGGGCGCATGGGAGGGCTCGGAAGGGAAGGAGCATCATTTGGAATGCAGACTTAGATGTATTAGTCTGCAGGCGTCACATTGCGTTTGCAGAGCCCCTAATGTACCTAAACAGTAGAAACCCCCCACAAGTGACCCCATATTGGAAACTAGACCCCTCAATGAACTTATCTAGATGTGTTGTGAGAACTTTGAACCCCCAAGTGTTTCACTACAGTTTATAACGCAGAGCCGTGAAAATAAAAAATCTTTTTGTTTTCCCACAAAAATTATTTTTTAGCCCCCAGTTTTGTATTTTCCCAAGGGTAACAGGAGAAATTGGTCCACAAAAGTTGTTGTTCAATTTGTCCTGAGTACGATGATACCCCATATGTGAGGGTAAACCCCTGTTTGGGCACACAGGAGAGCTCGGAAGGGAAGGAGCACTGTTTTACTTTTTCAACGCAGAATTGGCTGGAATTGAGATCGGACGCCATGTCGTGTTTGGAGAGCCCCTGATGTGCCGAAACAGTGGAAACCCCCCAATTATAACTGAAACCCTAATCTAAACACACCCCTAACCCTAATTCCAATGGTATCCCTAACCACACCTCTAACCCTGACACACCCCTAACCCTAATCCCAACCCTATTCCCAACTGTAAATGTAATCTAAACCCTAACCCTAACTTTAGCCCCAACCCTAACTGTAGCCCCAACCCTAACCCTAGCCCTAACCCTAACCCTAGCCCTAACCCTAGCCCTAATCCTAGCCCTAACCCTAGCCCTAACCCTAACCCTAGCCCTAACCCTAGCCCTAACCCTAGCCCTAACCCTAACCCTAGCCCTAACCCTAACCCTAGCCCTAAACCTAGCCCTAGCCCTAGCCCTAACCCTAGCCCTAGCCCTAACCCTAGCCCTAACCCTAGCCCTAACCCTAGCCCTAATGGGAAAATGGAAATAAATACATTTTTTTTATTTTTCCCTAACTAAGGGGGTGATGAAGGGGGGTTTGATTTACTTTTATAGCGAGTTTTTTAGCGGATTTTTATGATTGGCAGCCGTCACACACTGAAAGACCCTTTTTATTGCAAAAAATATTTTTTGCAATACCACATTTTGAGAGCTATAATTTTTCCATATTTTGGTCCACAGAGTCATGTGAGGTCTTGTTTTTTGCGGGACGAGTTGACGTTTTTATTGAAAACATTTTCGGGCATGTCACATTTTTTGATCGCTTTTTATTCCGATTTTTGTGAGGAAGTATGACCAAAAACCAGCTATTCATGAATTTCTATTGGGGGAGGCGTTTATACCGTTCCGCGTTTGGTAAAATTGATAAATCAGTTTTATTCTTCGGGTCAGTACGATTACAGCGATACCTCATTTATATCATTTTTTTATGGTTTGGCGCTTTTATACGATAAAAACTATTTTACAGAAAAAATTATTTTTGCATCGCTTTATTCTCAGGACTATAACTTTTTTATGTTTTTGCTGATGATGCTGTGTGGCGGCTCGTTTTTTGCGGGACAATATGACGCTTTCAGCGGTACCATGGTTATTTATATCTGTCCTTTTGATCGCGTGTTATTCCACTTTTTGTTTGGCGGTATGATAATAAAGCGTTGTTTTTTTGCCTCGTTTTTTTTTTTTTTTTTTCTTACGGTGTTTACTGAAGGGGTTAACTAGTGGGACAGTTTTATAGGTCGGGTCGTTACGGATGCGGCGATACTAAATATGTGTACATTTATTGGGTTTTTTTTTTATTTAGATGAAGAAATGTATTTATGGGAATAATATATATATTTTTTTTCATTATTTTGGAATATTTTTTTAAATTTTTTTTTACACATTTGGAAAAAATTTTTTTTACTTTGTCCCAGGGGGGGACATCACAGATCAGTGATCTGACAGTTTCCACAGCACTCTGTCAGATCACTGATCTGACATGCAGCGCTGCAGCCTTCACAGTGCCTGCTCTGAGCAGGCTCTGTGAAGTCACCTCCCTCCCTGCAGGACCCGGATCCGCGGCCATCTTGGATCCGGGGCTGGAGGAAGCAGGGAGGGAGGTGAGACCCTCGCAGCAACGCGATCACATCGCGTTGCTGCGGGGGGCTCAGGGAAGCCCGCAGGGAGCCCCCTCCCTGCGGGAAGCTTCCCTATACCGCCGGCACATCGCGATCATGTTTGATCGCGGTGTGCCAGGGGTTAATGTGCCGGGGGCGGTCCGTTACCGCTCCTGGCACATAGTGCCGGATGTCAGCTGCAATAAGCAGCTGACACCCGGCCGCGATCGGCCGCGCTCCCCCCGTGAGCGTGGCCGATCGGCTATGACGTACTATCCCGTCCAGGGTCAGATAAGCCCAGGGCACCTCGACGGGATAGTACGTCTAAGGTCACAGAGGGGTTAATACTGACCAAAAAAAGGACACGTCTGGCTACCCAGAACGTTGATGATCTAACCTTCATTAAAATGAACCAATCATGGATTTCAAATTATTTTACCCCACCGTCTCCTGCTGACACGTACCTTGCCTGAAAAATGTCTTGCTTTAGGCCTCCTCTTACAGACTGCTCCAATTCTGCCATTTGCAGCTGCTGAATGTCCACCATAGGCCATTTTTATACCTCCCTAAATGAGCTGACTCCCCCCTCAGGGCCGTGGTCACCACCTGGCGCAAGCACCCGTGCGAGTGCCGTTTGCCTGGACAGGTGGGTGCGTCCACTCTTGAGCGACAGCACTGGCACAGGGTCCCTCAGAGTACAATGAAGTGTGTCTGATGGTGGTGGTGAACAACCAACGTCAGACACACCGTCATAATATGAGGGGCCCGGTGCCAGTACCGCCGCCCACAAGAGAGTGTTCCCCCCAGCTCGAACACTGCTCTACCACTTGCAATACTTACCTCTCCCTGCTCCACCACTGTGTAGTCTGTGCGGTTAAATCCTTCAATGGCACTGCCAATACAAATTTGTAGAAATGATAGATAATAGTTAAAATATACAGGGGTCCTGGCCTCCATTTGGACCAGTTAATACTTTGCGCCTACTACCACTGTCTGCTACTCAGCAGAGGAGCCCACCCCAGTACCTAGCTATGCTGCCTGTTTAGTCCTGTTACCAATTTTGAACTGCATTTAGCCTACTTTATTATTTGGGCCTACTAATTGAGTCTGCACCACTCATTACAGTTGTCCTCCACTGAACAAAGCTATGCCGCCTGTTTAGTCCTGTTACGAATTTTGAACTGCATTTAGCCTACTTTTTTATTGTGGGCCTACAAACTGTGTCTGCGTTACTCATTACAGTTGTCCTCCACTGAACAAAGCTATGCCGCCTGTTTAGTCCTGTTACCAATTTTGAACTGCTTTTAGCCTACTTTTGTATTTGGGCCTACAAACCGTGTCTGCGCCACTCATTACAGTTGTCCTCCACTGAACAAAGCTAGGCTGCCTGTTTAGTCCTGTTACCAATTTTGTACTGCATTTAGCCCACTTTATTATTTGGGCCTATATCTGTGTTTCCTCCTTATCCTGCCCATTGCCCAGCCACTGCTAGATGAGTCTGCTGGTACATTGACCCAGACCACTACATTCCCCTTGCACTATACACAGCCAGAATCTGACCCTGCTGAAAGTCAGGTTCCCCTTCCTGCATACTATACCACCTTACACGGGGACAAAGAGGAAGGTGCAGATTAAAGTGCAGGTTCCTTCATCAGGTGGGGGGGCATACTCGTTGGTGACGTCACTGACACAGGGCCCCTCATAGTATGCAAAAGTGTCTATGGCAGTGGGAGGCGCCACCCGTCATCAAACACACAGCCGTACTATGAGGGGTCCTGTGCCAGTGCCAAGTGCCAATGAGTGGGCCCCCCTGCTTGCTCAGGATCACAGCACTTGCAAAGTTGAAATACTTACCTCTCCCTGCTCCACAGCCGTGATGTATTCTGCGTTTCCTGGGCCCACAAAAATCTTGAGCCAGCCCTACCCCCCCAGAACTTTAGCCAAATGACCCCCTGTTTTCAATGCCTAACTATTATTATAAAGTAAATTAAGATTGACAAGCTTAAGAAATTATGTTTTAGGCATTAAAATGGACACTGTAGGTGTTTTCCTGTCCTCCATTCACTGCCGACTTTGATTCCCCATTGACTTGCATTGGGTTTCGTGTTTCGGTCGGCCCCCGACTTTTCACAATAATCGGCCAATTTCAACAGACCCGACTTTTGACAAAGTCAGTTTTCGAGAAACCCGACTCGATCCTAAAAAAGAAAAAGTCACTCAACTCTACTCTGCACCACGTGATAATAATAATAATAATAATAATTTTATTTATATAGCGCCAACATATTCCGCAGCGCTTTCCAAATTATAGAGGGGACTTGTACAGACAATAGACATTACAGCATAATAGAAATCACAGTTCAAAACAGATTCCATGAGGAATGAGGGCCCTGATCGCAAACTTACAAACTATGAGGAAAAGGGGAGACACGAGAGGTGGATGGTAACAATTGCTTTATTTATTCGGATCAGCCATATTGTAAGGCTCAGGTGTTCATGTAAAGCTGCACGAACCAGTTAACTGCCTAAGTATGTAGCAGTACAGACACAGAGGGCTATTAACTGTATAAAGCAGGGGTGTCAAACTGCATTCCTCGAGGGCTGCAAACAGGTCATGTTTTCAGGATTTCCTTGTACTGCACAGGTGATAATTTAATCACCTACACACATAATGATTGCAACACCTTGTGCAAAGCTAAGGAAATATTGAAAACATGCATGGTTTGCGGCCCTCGAGGAATGCAGTTTGACACCCCTGGTATAAAGTGTAGGAGAACATGATGCGAGGAACCTGATTATGGTTTAAGCTTGTTTGTTTTTTGTTTTTTTTAAATGGGCCACACAGGGATAGTTAGGTTAATGCATTGAGGCGGTAGGCCAATCTGAACAAATTATATTTTAGGGCACGCTTAAAACTGTGGGGATTGGGGATTAATCGTATTAACCTGGGTAGTGCATTCCAAAGAATCGGTGCAGCATGTGTAAAGTCTTGGAGACGGGAGTGGGAGGTTCTGATTATTGAGGATGCTAACCTGAGGTCATTAGCAGAGCGGGGGCATGGGTAGGGTGGTAGACTGAGACCAGAGAGGAGATGTAGGGTGGTGCTGAGCCATGGAGTGCTTTGTGGATGGGGGTAGCAGTTTTGTACTGCATTCTGGAGTGGATGGGTAGCCAGTGTAATGACTGGCACAAGGTAGAGGCATCGGTTTAACGGTTGGTGAGGAATATGGAGCGGGAAGAGTTTGGTAAGAGGGAGGCCGATTAATAGAGAGTTACAATAGTCCAGACGAGAATGAATGAGTGAAACAGTAAGAATTTTTGCAGAGTCGAAAGTAAGAAAGGGGCGAATTCTAGAAATGTTTTTGAGATGCAGATAAGAAAAGCAAGCCAGTGATCGGATGTGGGGGGTGAATGAAAGCTCGGAATTAAGTATGACCCCAAGGCAGCGGGCATGTTGCTTTGGAGTAAGGGTGGAACCGCACACGGAGATGCCAATGTCAGGAAAAGGTAGGTTACAAGAGGGAGAAAACACGAGGAGTTCAGTTTTTGACTGTTTCAGTTTAAGATAGAGGGAGGACATGATGTTAGAGACAGCGGTAAGACAAACACTGGTGTTTTCTAAAAAGGTTGGCGTGATATCAGGTGAAGAAGTGCATAATTGGGTGTCGTCAGAATAGAGATGGTACTGGAAACCAAATCTACTGATTGTTTGTGCAATGGGGCGGTATATAAAGAGAAGAGGAGGGGGCCTAGGACTGGTCCTTGAGGAACCCCTACAGTAAGGGGAAGGTGAGAGGAGGAGGAACCAGAAAAGATACAGTGAAGGATCGGTCAAAGAGATAGGAGGAGAACCAGGAGAGAAAGGTGTCCTTGAGGCCGATGGAGCGGAGCATAGTGAGAAGGAGCTGATGATCCAGAGTGTCGAATGCTGCGGAGAGATCCAAGAGAATTAGCATGGAGTAGTGACCATTAGATTTAGCTGTTAGTATGTCATTAGAGACTTTAGTGAGGGCAGTTTCAGTAGAATGTAAAGAGCAGCACCCAGATTGAAGAGGGTCAACAAGTGAGTTATCTGAGAGATAGCGGGTAAGACAGGAGTGTACCAGGCGTTTGAGGAGTTTAGAGATGAAGGGAAGATTAGAGACATAATCGTCACGCTCTCACAGCGGAGTAGCCCACTCCAACGCTCTGTCCGACAGAAAGGATATAATGAATCCCACCTTTGACCGCTCTGTGGGAAAACATGCTGCCAGGAGCTCGAGGTGCATGGCGCACTGGCTCACGAATCCCCTACATGACTTGCAATCACCAGAGCATTTATCAGGCAGCAGAAGGCGGGACAATGTCGGAACAGGGGTGGCGGTGGACAAACCGAAGAGCTACTGCGGTAACATCCACAGCTGAGGTTGCACGCTCGAGAGCTGCCGACCTGCCCTCCATCTGCTGGATGAAACGCTGCAGTCGCTGTTCATCCGCCATTACTAGCCAGACCCTGGCGCTAGTATATTGTTAGGGCTAGCAGAATGCACCAAATAATAAAGAGGTAGATATGAGGTGCGTTCGCAGCCCAGGGTCGACCGTGCAGAGATGGTACCTGCTGCTGAGTAATGGCGGTTGGACACTTATTCACATGGGGTGAAGTCTAACCCATGTGTGAACAGTAGCGAACTCTGTTGCTTCACAGAGATGCCAAATTATGCTGCGCCCTGTTAACAGACACAGGGTGCAGCTGCAATACACTAGTGGGATCCCAATGAATCACCCCCACTAATCTGGTGATTGGACTCGCTCTGAACCTCGGTGGTTTTTGAGCCCGCGCCTGAGGATGCCCTGAGTCAGATGCAGAGTCCAAGTGGGAATTCCCACCCTACACTGATGGGCTGTCAGGAAAGCACACTGATTGCGCATGGTGCCGTATAAGTGGGCACTGCAAAAGGCACTGTAAGGTGTGCTAGGTGTGCAGATAGCACTGTCGGGCTATAGATAGCTTCCACTATTCGTGAGAAATCAACAACACTAGTAATGGGAATGAGTAAGGAGCTTTCATACATCTACATTCATTCATCTACACACACACATTATCAAGTTTATACTAGCGCATGGCCATGCAGCCATTTGAACTTTTTAAAGAGGAAGCTCTCCAGGACCTTCCTAGTGGTCCAATAGGAACTGCTACAGGACCTGAGCATGTGACCCCTTACCTCCAATGAGAGGTCGTCCCGTAGGGATGCTCAGTAGAGGAAAAGCAGGACTTAGTCCCAGGAGCATCTGCTCGCTGCAGAACAGTGCTGGTTACAATGGCAGAGCCTGGAAGATCAGCAGTAACCAAGTGCACAGTATCTGCCTGAGCCAGATGCTGGGACCTACGTCTCTGCTCAGCAGGCTCCACTGTGGCTGGAGAAGAATGGGAGACCATAGCAGATGTGGTTTGAGATTCCCCCTGTACTGCGGTGGGAACTCGACACCTAACAATAAGTGCCTGCAATGTAGCAAACTATCCTGATGACATCCAATTTATCTAGTATACGCAATCAATGGAATCCCTGCAACTATTGGTATTCTGATTGTCTGAATAAGGTATAGTGCTACATTGTATTCTCACCTTAGGAAAAAAAAATTCCGGCTATGTATGCAGTAAATCTGTGATACTGATAGGAGATTCATGGAAATTATCCTGGTCCCGATGATCCATATTTAGAATGTTAAATTGATTCAGATTTTGATTACCATATCAATGTATAGCACAGTATTTATTGTATCTTTTAGTGACCATGATTAACAATAGACAATATTGGGGATATACATAATATTTATTCAACAAATATATTGTATTCCATTAATTGTGTATTGAGCTTACACAGTATATTTGGTATAGGAATGTTGGTGTTGTGAGGTCAGACTCCTCTTGTTTGAACACTCTGTTATTTATTTATGTTTTTTCCTTGTTTTTTAATTTTTAACATGAATTAAATAAAGCTTTTTATATTTTTATCCATATGGTTCTCTTCTTGCGGCAATCCGTATGTAGGTCCGCATTGAATTATATAAGATTATCAGGGACAAGAAAAGTGTAGGCTAAGTTATAGCTTTTGTATATAGGCATAGGAATTTAATTTGAATTTATCAGAAGATTTTTAATAAATTTCCTGTTTTGTCAAAATAATATTAACTCATTAATTATTAAAGTAATCTTTGAGCTATTGTATCCAGTACAAATGTATAGGCAAAAAACAAATAAGGCTAATTTATATTGCATTAAAAGATAGTGAACGTTAAGTAGTTGGGCAATATGAAATAATGCTAAAAAAAGCAACTTGTAAGCCAGAGCTTTAATTGATTCATTCAGTAATTATAAATGATAGAAGAATGAAAAAAATGCATTCAAATATGTATTGCAAATCATGAACCTAATTTTAAACATGTTATAGTGTACCTTGTTTTTTTTATTTATTTTTGCAGTAGTACTGCTGCTAGCTGAATAATGTCCTGCTGACACCTCACAAAAGTTCTAAATTAGAAATCATTCTGGCTTATTCTACAGCTTTATCGAATGCAAAACTACAGGTGACACAATTAACTCTCACTTATATTGAATTGATGTCTTTTATAAAAAGTTGATGTGGAGAGAACACAATTTTACTAGCCTAATGGCCATTTTATTGTTAACTTTAATTCTCTATAAGACCAGAATAACATGTCATAGGATAACATTTATGGAGAAAACTGTGGTAGAAAAAGAGCAAATAGGATCTTATCCAGTAGACTTGAATATATCTTTTTCAGATTATACTAACCTGATATATCTGATGTTCAAACTTTGAATCTAAGTGACAGCTGCAGCAGATCCACGGGTCAGCAAGTGACCATTAACATTAGTTTCAGGATTTCTATGGAATGATTTTGCGCTACTGAAGTTACAAAGACGCCAATCCAGAGGTTGATGTAAGAATAATGGTTTATTCAATGCTTTTTAAGGTTTTAATTCCACGTGGTAATTTGGATGTCTCCTGATGGAGAAGTAATTAATACTTTGAAACACGTTGAATAAACCACAATTTTTTTTATCAACTGCTGGATTGACGTCTTCATACCTTCAGCAGTGCGGAATCGCTCCACAGAAATCCTTCTGACGCTAAGGATGAAATTTAAACACATAGGGGGCGTGGCTTCGGGCGCTGCAAATGGCAGTCGTGTGAGCGCTCAGCTCCTGTGATACTACCCTGTGATACTACCCATTGAAGCGACTTATAACTCGACACAAAGGTTTTTTTTCCTCACATTTTTTATTAAACATTTTCCCTTATTAAATGGGATCATTTTGACACCAGGAACGTGAATTTTGGTTCAGTAAAATTTGAACTGTGTCCCTCTGAAGGGAGCGGAGCCGGAGCATGAGGTGATTTACAGCCTGTGTCCAAAATGTATGCTGCTGAAGCATGAAAACTAGAGTGATGGTAGACTTCACAGAAGACTAAGAATACACCTGGTATTTATCCTGTCTCTGTTGGTACTGTTGTACCTTTGAATCTGGGCTTTTCTGTTGCTGTCATCAAAGACGCTGCTGTGGAGAGAATGGTGAGGCGCTGAAGTGGGAGGCGCCATAGTGCGGCATTAAACGCGCCCTACCTCGGGGCTGACACCATCTTTCTCAGCCTTCCATTCAAAGCCTCAGCAACAGGGAATACAGACAGCTCCTGAGAGACTACAGGTTGGTAACAGTAAATTTGATTTACACAGCGACTATTCAGTAACACAAAATGTGAATTCTGGATTTCTGCAATATAAGAGAAGGACCTCAGCGGAATAAATGACTCCTGGCTCTATCATTGACTTTATCTTCCTATTCTTAATTGAAGCTACTGGGATTGTGTTTACCCATTGTACCTAGAAAAATTCAGCACTAGACATAACCCTGGTTATATTAGAAGAATTACAGGACAATATTGCAATTTAAAATATAGATCAAGCTTATAGAGCTCCTTGATAACAGATTATTAAGAAGGTACCGGAATAAGCTACTCTCATATAGACATAGAGTGGGTAAGATAATATAAGGTGCTCTCTTACTAATTGCTGGTAGAAGACTGAGTTAATTCTATTGTTGTTCTGGTGAATAATTTCTAGTTCCTTTTGCTGAAGGAGGTAATACCTAGGTGGACAAGAATATTGCAGATTATTTGGTACTTATATGCACACCGACGGAAAAGTGTATAAGATTGTGTGAGTTTGCTAACAATAAGTGGTCTTAAAATAGACAGGAGATTTAACCTACTATATAGTTTAACAGCTCATAGACCTGCCCTTAAGATCTATCATTTTTGAGTAGTTATATAAACAAAATACTAAGCTTCATTATGGAATCAGGTGGAGCTAGACCTAAATCTTCTAATAAAACAGGAGAACACTCTAGTAATAGAGCACAACACTCAAAAGGGAAAGAAACCCCACGACAACTAACATTGAACCCTACTGAAGATGCACAATATCTGCTTAGCTCTCCAAGGTCTAAAGAGGAATCATTTATTAAGCCAGCCAAATTTTCTTCAGTACCCATTTTTAATAAAACCTCAAAAAATGAAAATGATATGAATCACATAGTGTCAAAATCCTGTCCTCAAAGTACTACTAATGGACAAAATGATGATACTTTGGAGAGCAACACATCTGAATGTATGGATCTCTCAAACACTACTAAAAGTAAAGGTTCAGACTCCAGAGCCCCAGATAAGAACTTCTCAAATGCTGATACAGATAGCTTATCGGACAAGTTCTTCCCCAACATAAGTCCAAATAAACAATGTCCCCCAAAAATACGCTCAGAGCTTACTAGTCCACCAGACACTCCATTCCCTGTTATAAGTTATGAGGATTTTCTCTCCTCAGATAGACAAGTAACAGAAGGCTTTATGGCGAGACTATGCAAATCTTTCAATGACTCCATTAAGTTGGGTTTCAAAGCTCAAAACAAAACGATCCAGGAAAGGCAGAGTTCTTTCTCTCAAAGATTAGAAGACAACGAAAAAAGAATCTCAGCAGTTGAGACAAAAACGAATTACCTCTTAGATGAAAACACTGTCTTTAAACAAGAAATTCTCACTCTGAAGATCAAACTTACAGACTTAGAAGACAGGAACACTCGCAATAATTTAAAAATAAGGGGGGCTTCTGAAAGCATAATGCAGAACGATCACTCTAGTTACATTAAAAAGCTATTTAAAAAAGCTATCCCAAAATTATCGGATCTAGACCTCACAATAGACAGGATCCATAGGCTCCCATGACCAAAGAATATTGCTTCAGTCAAACCAAGGGACATATTATTACATATGCATTTTTTTTAAACCAAACAAAAAATACTGAGTTATATTAGAGTTAGGGGTACTTTCCCAGACCCATAAATAATATAATATAATATAATATAAAAATCTTTGCCGACCTTTCCAAAGCGGCGATGGAGGCTAGAAGGGATTTTAGAGAGGTTACCACAAAACTGAGAACTATAGGAGTATTATATAGATCGGGATTCCCCACAAAAATCCTGGTTTGGCACAGCGGCAAAACTACCCCATTATACACTCCTGAAGAAGGAATACGTTTTATTTCTTCCCTTCAGGGGGTCCACTATAATAAAGATAATGGCTGAAGCTCTAAATTAATGGATACCTTGTTTCAATCTGATTCCTCAAATAATAGTGGTTGCCATTTTATTCAACAAATAGATCAGGTTAATTAATAGATGGGTATGTCACAGGTTTGTGCCTATTTTCTTTTGCCCCCAAAGTAGGAGAGTCATCACTGAAGGTGATATCCTCAAATTTGTATTTTGTTCTGATTCTTTCATTTTTTTTTCTTAGTGATAAGATTACTTTTCTTTATTCTCATTTTTAGCTACTATTGTGTTATCAGAAGAGCCTAGAGTAGTCCACATGAAATTAAAAGTTCTCTCATATAATGTTAAAGGTCTAAATAGCCCATACAAACGATTTATCACCTAGAAGGAAATTAAAAATTACCAGGCTGATATCACTTGCTTGCAAGAAGTAAGATTTGCAAGAGATAATCATCCACTATTTCATCATATGAACTATCCCCACATTTTCAAATCATTGTGCGAAAACAAGAGGGCGGGGGTTATCATTCTAGTTAATAATAATGTCCCATTCCAATTGATAAAAGAAGTGATTGACCCACTGGGAAGGTTCCACATCCTCATAGCCAACTTAAATTCTAAGGTCTGCACAATCGTAAATGTCTATGCATCAAATAGACGACACATCCATTTTTTTAATAAGCTAATAAAAAAGGTCAATGAGGTCAGGAGAGGAGATTTGATAATAGCAAGTGACTTTAATGTGGTGCCAGATGCTTTCTTGTACTCCTCCTCTTTGGTACACCAACAATCACAGTCCCTTAATAATTGGATCAATAAAAATGAACTGTTTGACGTATTTCGCTGTCTCAATGCGTCTTCCAGGGAATTTACGTTTTACCCTACAGTCCATAAATCATTTTCATGAATTGACTTGTTTCTGACCAATATATTTTCATTGTCCAAATTTACAAAAATTGACATATTAGATAAATCCTTTTCGGACCACTCCCCAATTATTTGTGAATTTTTTCTCGGACCCTCCCTCAATAATACCTTTATATGGAAATTGAATCCAACCCTTTTTAAAATTCCTGAATACAAGGAAATCATAGATAAGACAATAGCCAATTATTTCAAAGAAACCTCATCAGAGGACATAGACCCGTTTGTCCTATGGTGTGCACATAAGTGTTATGGACCTGGTGGTTAGGAGCACCCGGCACGACCTGATAGTTAAACTCACACAGGACAAGCTCTGGGATGTGGGAGCTCTGCTGACCGCAGGCCCTAATCCTATGACAACAACTAGAAATAGCCGTGGAGCGTTCCTGACTCTCCCTAGATGACTCTTCACAGCCTAAGAGCAAGCTAGCCCTAGAGATAGAAAATAAACCCTACCTTGCCTCAGAGAAATTCCCCAAAGGAAAAGGCAGCCCCCCACATATATTGACTGTGAGTAAAGATGAAAGTCACAAACACAGAAATGAAACAGGATTCAGCAAAGGGAGGCCAGACTTACTAAACAGACAGAGGATAGGAAAGGTATCTTTGCGGTCAGCACAAAAAACTACAAAAGACCACACAGAGTGTGCAAAAAGACCTCCGCACCGACTAATGGTGAGGAGATGCCACTCTGCATCCCAGAGCTTCCAGCTAGCAAGACAAAATCATGATAACCAGCTGGACAAGGAAACAATGAACAAATAATAACTATCAGGAACTTAGCTACTGCTGGAGAAGACAGGTCACCAGAAAGATCCAAGAGCGAACTGAACCAATGCAGGAACATAGACAGCTGGCATGGAGTAACGATCTGAGTGGAGTTAAATAGAGCAGCCAACCAAAGGATAAACCACGTCACCTGTGTAAGGAACCTCAGAAGCAGCAGCTTCACTCACAGCCACCAGAGGGAGTCCATGGACAGAACTCGCCGAAGTACCATTCGCGACCACAGGAGGAAGTTCGACAACAGAATTCACAACAATAAGGCAGTATTGAGGGGGCTCCTCATCCAACTTTCATCCAGGCTTAAAAAGAAATACAGGGACGTGATTACCTCCCTGCAGTCTCAAATAAAAATAAAAGAGAATTTACAGAAAAACTTAACAACCCCCTCCTCAGAAATCCATCGGGAGATTCTAGACTTAAGGCAAAAACTCAAGGAAGCCTTTCTTGCTGAATACGATGCCGTAATAAGAGCCTCAAAATTCAATTGTTATTCAGCAACTAACAAACCAACTAAACACATGATGGATAGATTGAAACAAGACCGCATGATGAAAAGGATACTTAAAATTAAAACACTTTCAGAGGTCTTTAAAACCCACCCCTCAGAAATAAAACAAACGTCTTTGCAGACTTGTTCTACAAACTTTATGATCTAAATCAGGACCCTTTAACTCCTACCCCAGATCAATAAACTCCTTCCCATCGGACCTTAATCTCCCACATTTAGAGCCCTCTGATTTGGTATCCTTTAATCGGCCTTTCAAAATAGAAGAAATTACAAATGACATCAATAAACTCACCTGGGCCGGATGGGTTCACAGATGACTATTTCAAGACTTTCTCTCACATTATCACCCCTCAATTAAAACTCTTATTTGATCACGCTTCCACAACTGGATTCTTCCCCAGAGAAATGCTACAAGCCCACATAATTATGATTCCCAAAAGATAAGGAGGATTCAGACAGGGTCCAAAACTCCAGGCCTATATCCTTAATCAATGAGAATATCAAAATCTATTCCCAAATCTAAGCCGATCGAATGAAAAATGTTCTTCACTCATTCATTAAGATGACCAAATCGGGTTTATCACAAGGAGGCAGGCTTCAGATGGCACAAGAAGGATATTAAATATATTAAACATAGTTAAATACCTGAATACCCCCTCACTTTTTGTAACCTTAGGCGCAGAAAAGGCCTTTGATAGAATTAACTGGAATTACCTCAAATCAACTTTAACCCCTTCATGACCCAGCCTATTTTGACCTTAAAGACCTTGCCATTTTTTGCAATTCTGACCAGTGTCCCTTTATGAGGTAATAACTCGGGAACGCTTCAACGGATCCTAGCGATTCTGAGATTGTTTTCTCGTGACATATTGGGCTTCATGTTAGTGGTAAACTTAGGTCAATAAATTCTGTGTTTATTTGTGATAAAAATGGAAATTTGGTGAAAATTTTGAAAATTTTGCAATTTTCACATTTTGAATTTTTTTTCTGTTAAACCAGAGAGTTATGTGACACAAAATAGTTAATAAATAACATTTCCCACACGTCTAATTTACAACAGCACAATTTTGGAAACAAAATTTTTTTTTGCTAGGAAGTTATAAGGGTTAAAATTTGACCAGCGATTTCTCATTTTTACAACGAAATTTACAAAACCATTTTTTTTAGGGACCACCTCACATTTGAAGTCACTTTGAGGGGTCTATATGGCTGAAAATACCCAAAAGTGACACCATTCTAAAAACTGCACCCCTCAAGGTGCACAAAACCACATTCCAGAAGTTTATTAACCCTTCAGGTGCTTCACAGCAGCAGAAGCAACATGGAAGGAAAAAATGAACATTTAACTTTTTAGTCACAAAAATGATCTTTCAGCAACAATTTTTTTATTTTCCCTATGGTAAAAGGAGAAACTGAACCACGGAAGTTGTTGTGCAATTTGTCCTGAGTACGCTGATACCTCATATGTGGGGGTAAACCACTGTTTGGGCGCACGGCAGGGCTTGGAAGGGAAGGAGCGCCATTTGACTTTTTGAATGAAAAATTGGCTCCACTCTTTAGTGGACACCATGTCACATTTGGAGAGCCCCCGTGTGCTTAAAAATTGGAGCTCCCCCACAAGGGACCCCATTTTGGAAACTAGACGCCCCAAGGAACTTATCTAGATGCATAGTGAGCACTTTAAACCCCCAGGTGCTTCACAAATTGATCCGTAAAAATGAAAAAGTACTTTTTTTTCACAAAAAAATTCTTTTAGTCTCAATTTTTTCATTTTCACATGGGCAACAGGATAAAATGGATCCTAAAATTTGTTGGGCAATTCTCCTGAGTACACCGATACCTCACATGTGGGGGTAAACCACTGTTTGGGCACATGGTAAGGCTCGGGAGGGAAGGAGCGCCATTTGACTTTTTGAATGAATAATTATCTCCATCGTTAGCGGACACCATGTTGCGTTTGGAGAGACCCTGTGTGCCTAAACATTGGAGCTCCCCCACAAGTGACCCCATTTTGGAAACTGGACCCCCCAAGGAACTTATCTAGATGCCTAGTGAGCACTTTAAACCCTCAGGTGCTTCCCAAATTGATCCGTAAAAATGAAAAAGTACTTTTTTTTCACAAAAAAAATTTTTTTGCCTCAATTTTTTCATTTTCACATGGGCAATAGGATTAAATAGATCCTAAAAATTTTTGGGCAATTTCTCCCGAGTAAGCCGATACCTCATATGTGGGGGTAAACATTTGTATGGGCACACGGCAGGGCTCGGAAGGGAAGGCGCGCCTTTTGACTTTTTGCATGGAAAATTAGCTCCAATTGTTAGCGGACACCATGTCGCGTTTGGAGAGCCCCTGTGTGCCTATGCATTGGAGCTCCCCCACAAGTGACCCCATTTTGGAAACTAGACCCCCCAAGGAACTTATCTAGGTACATACGGAGTACTTTAAACCCCCAGTTGCTTCACAGAAGTTTATAACGCAGAGCCATGACAACCCCAGCTGCACACAGACATGGATTTCCAATCTAAAACTGGATTATGGACTTGTAGCCATGGCAACCCCAACACGACCACATCATGCAGATTATGCAACACCAGAAAGCGAAGAACCTCCTGATGTGCAGGAGCCATGCACATGGTCAGCTGGGTCCAGTACTGAGGCTTATTCTTGGCCAAAGGCGTAGCATCAATTCCTCTCAATGGAAAAGGACACTGCAAGGGCTCCAAGAAAAACCCACAACGCCTAGCATACTCCAAGTCCATCAAATTCATAGCGGCGCCTGAGTCCACAAATGCCATGACAGAATACGATGACAAAGAGCAGATCAAGGTAACACACAGAAGAAATTTTGACTGCACCATACCAATGGTGGCAGACCTAGCGAACCGCTTAGTGCGCTTAGGACAATCAGAGATAGCATGAGTGGAATCACCACAGTAGAAACACAGCCCATTCAGACGTCTGTGTTCTTGCCGTTCAACTCTGGTCAAAGTCCTATCGCACTGCATAGCCTCAGGTTTAAGCTCAGGTAATACCGCCAAATGGTGCACAGATTTACGCTCACGCAAGCGTCGAGCGATCTGAATGGCCAAAGACATAGACTCATTCAGACCAGCAGGCATAGGAAATCCCACCATGACATCCTTAAGGGCTTCAGAGAGACCTTTTCTGAAAATAGCTGCGAGCGCACCTTCATTCCACTGAGTGAGTACGGACCACTTTCTAAATTTCTGACAATATACCTCTATTTCATCCTGACCCTGACACAGAGCCAGCAAATTCTTCTCTGCCTGATCCACAGAATTAGGCTCATCGTACAGCAATCCGAGCGCCAGGAAAAATGCATCGATATTACTTAATGCAGGATCCCCTGGTGCAAGGGAAAATGCCCAGTCCTGAGGATCGCCACGCAAAAAAGAAATAACGATCCTAACTTGTTGAACTGGGTCACCAGACGAGCGAGGTTTCAAAGCCAGAAATAGTTTACAATTATTTTTGAAACTCAGAAATTTAGTTCTATCTCCAAAAAACAAATCAGGAATAGGGATTCTCGGTTCTAACATAGAATTCTGAACCACAAAGTCTTGAATACTTTGTACTCTTGCCGTGAGCTGATCCACACATGAAGACAGACCTTTAATGTCCATTGCTACACCTGTGTCCTGAATCACCCAAATGTCTAGGGGAAAAAAAAGGCAAAAGACAGTGCAGAGAAAAAAAAATGGTCTCAGAACTTCTTTTTTCCCTCTATTGAGAATCATTAGTACTTTTGGCCTCCAGTACTGTTATGAAAGGTAATTCAGTACCACAATGGACATAGAGGTCAGCGCACATACAGTGACCTGGCAATAACCCAAAAAACAAGAACGAGCTCTGAGACGTGGGAACTCTGTTGACCGCAATCCCTAATCCTCTCCAACCACACTAAAGGCAGCCGTGGATTGCGCCTAACGCTCCCTATGCAACTCGGCACAGCCTGAGAAACTAGCTAGCCTGAAGATAGAAAATAAGCCTACCTTGCCTCAGAGAAATACCCCAAAGGAAAAGGCAGCCCCCACATATAATGACTGTGAGTTAAGATGAAAAGACAAATGTAGAGATGAAATAGATTTAGCAAAGTGAGGCCCAACTTTCTGAGCAGGATAGGAAAGGTAACTTTGCGGTCAACACAAAACCCTACAAAAACCACGCAAAGGGGGCAAAAAGCCCCTCCGTACCGATCTAACGGCACGGAGGTACACCCTCTGCGTCCCAGAGCTTCCAGCAAGCAGTAAAAAACAAATAGACAAGCTGGACAGAAAAAAACAGCAAACAAAAAGCAAAGAGGAACTTAGCTATGCAGAGCAGCAGGCCACAGGAACGATCCAGGAGGAAACAGGTCCATTACTAGAACATTGACTGGAGGCCAGGATCAAAGCACTAGGTGGAGTTAAATAGAGCAGCACCTAACGACTTCACCACATCACCTGAGGAAGGAAACTCAGAAGCCGCAGTACCACTTTCCTCCACCAATGGAAGCTCACAGAGAGAACCAGCCGAAGTACCACTTGTGACCACAGGAGGGAGCTCTGCCACAGAATTCACAACAGGGGTCATTTACTGTTTTTTTTATTTTGATCACTGTGAGGTTTTATCACAGTGATCAAAATTCTCTCTGGAACGAATCTGCCGGCCGGCAGATTCGGCGGGCGCACTGCGCATGCGCCCGCCATTTTGGAAGATGGCGGCGCCCAGGAAAGAAGACGGACGGACCCCGGGAGGCTAGGTAAGTATAAGGGGGGAGATCAGGGCACGGGGGGGCGTCGGAGCATGGGGGGAGTGATCGGAGCACGGGGGGGTGGATCGGTGTGCGGGCGGGTGGATCGGTGTGCGGGGGGGTGGATCGCAGTGCGGGAGGGGGTGGATTGGAGTGCAGGGGTGTGGGATTGGAGCACGGGGGTGGGATTGGAGCACAGGGGGAGCGGACAGGAGGATGGGGGAGCGGAGCACAGGACGGAGGGGAGCAGACCACAGATCGGAGGGCTGGGGGGGCGATCGGTGGGGTGGGGGCACATCAGTGTTTCCAGCCATGGCCGATGATATTGCAGCATCGGCCATGGCTGGATTGTAATATTTCACCAGTTTTTTAGGTGAAATATTACAAATCGCTCTGATTGGCAGTTTCACTTTCAACAGCCAATCAGAGCGATCGTAGCCACGGGGGGGTGAAGCCACCCCCCCTGGGTTCAAGTACAACTCCTCCTGTCCCTGCACGCCAGGTGAAATTACAGTTAACCCTTTCACCCGGCCTGCAGGAACGCGATTCTGCCATGACGCATATGCTGCGTCATGGGTCGGAATGGCACCGACTTTCATGACGCAGCGTATGCGTCAAAGGTCGGGAAGGGGTTAATTAAATTTGGATTCAATGATATATTTATATCTTCCATTTTTGCATTATACTCAGACCCTAGTGCCAAAGTTTATACCAATAACCATCTTTCTAAATTGTTCCCCATATCAAATGGCACAAGACAAGAGTGCCCCTTATCACCTTTGCTCTTTGCCCTGGTAATGGAGCCATTGGCTGAAAAGGTTCAATTAAATAATTCAATTACGGAATTTAATACCCCACACAGCCAGCATAAAATTACCTTATTTGCCAATGATATCTTTTTAACAATTAAGGGCCCTTTAGAATCAATTACTGCCCTTAAATCAGATTTAGACTCCATTTCGAAAATTTCATACTTTAAAATCAATCCTCAGGAATCTAAAATCCTACCTTTTTGCCTCAACCATAACTTGATCCAAGAAATTAAACAGCATACTAATTATCTATGGGAAGACTTAGGGTACCGTCACACTCAGTGACGCTGCAGCGATATAGACAACGAGCTGACCTAAACTAGATCGCTGGAGCATCGCTGTTTAGGTCGCTGTAGAGACGTCAAACACAGCAACTCCAGAATGATGCAGGAGCGATCCAGTGACATAACGGCAACTCACTTATTGTTCTCGCTTAACGTAAAACGCTGCTGGCGTCGTTGCTTTTGATGTCAAACATGACGATACACGACGACTTGGTGACGAATAGTTTTGAGCATTCCGATACCGCAAGTATCGGGTATCGGCCGATACTTGCGGTATCGGAATTCCGATACCGAGATCCGATATTTTTGTGATATCGGGTATCGGTATCGGAAGTGTAAAATAAAGAATTAAAATAAAAAATATTGTTATATTCACCTCTCCGGCGGCCCCTGGACATCAGCGGGAGGATCCGGCGTCCGGCACGGCTTCTTTCTTCAAAATGCGCGCCTTTAGGACCTGTGGTATGACGTCCCGGCTTCTGATTGGTCGCGTGCCGCCCATGTGACCGCCACGCGACCAATCAGAAGCCGCGACGTCATTCCTCAGCTAAAGTCCTAGAATGAGCGCCTTTTAGGACCTGAGGAATGACGTCGCGGCTTCTGATTGGTCGCGTGGCGGTCACATGGGCGGCACGCGACCAATCAGAAGCCGGGACGTCATTCCACAGGTCCTAAAGGCGCGCATTTTGAAGAAAGAAGCCGTGCCGGACGCCGGATCCTCCCGCTGATGTCCAGGGGCCGCCGGAGAGGTGAATATAACAATATTTTTTATTTTAATTCTTTATTTTACACTTTAATATGGATCCCAGGGCCTGAAGGAGAGTTTCCTCTCCTTCAGACCCTGGGATCCATGAGGATACATTCCGATACTTGATGTCCCATTGACTTGTATTGGTATCGGATATCGGTATCGGCGATATCCGATATTTTTCGGGTATCGGCCGATACTATCCGATACCGATACTTTCAAGTATCGGACGGTATCGCTCAACACTAGTGACGAAATAAAGTTCTGGACTTCTAGCTCCGACCAGCGATGGCACAGCAGGATCCAGATCGCTCGTTGCTGCATGTCAAACACAACGAGATCGCTATCCAGGACACTGCAATGTCACGGATTGTTGTCATTCTCGTTGCAAAGTTGCTGAGTGTGACGGTACCTTAAGAGATCGCGTATTTAGGAATCACACTAACAAATAAATTCCACTTGTTAATCCCTACGTATATAGACACCCTGACTAAAACCATATCCAAAGACTTTGCCCACTTAAATTCTTAAACTTGTCTCTATTAGGTAAAATCCTGGTGGTGAAATCCATAATTTTGCCTAAAATTCTATACTTATTTCAAACCCTGCCTCTGATGATCAATTCCTCCTCCTTAATAAAGATACAAAACTTAATAAAATCCCTTATTTGGAATAACAGAAAGGCTAGGGTAGCTAAGGACGTTCTTTATAAAAAGAAGAGCAGGGGAGGCATTGCCTTGCCAAATATCCTGGCCTATTACCAGGCCTCTATGATTAGGCATAGCCAAAACTGGTTTCGTGACAATTCCCAGGTAGCCTGGCTGGACCAGAAATAACTCAAAACAATAATACGTCTTTACAAGACTCCTTTTTTAGATATTTACTAGGACCAGCTCAAAAGGAGCATCATAAACCCATTTTCAAGCGGTCTTGTCAGCATGGAAGTCACTGACTAGGCCGGGGAGGGGAGGTTCGAGGTTAAGTCAAATTAAGAACTGTCCCATATCTTTAATAGCTATAATTTGTTAAATTTTGAGCCCACTTATTTGGTCAAAATCTGGAATAAACACTGTAGGCAACATTTACAATGGTGAATCATTCTATTCATATAGCAAATTCAAGCGTATTTATAATCTGCCTTCCTCCCAATTTTTATTTAATTTAATCTTAAAAGAAAATATCCAAAAATTATTATCAAGTAGATCCCTGAACTTAGACATAATTTCTTCCCTATTTGAAAACACTAATCATAAAAACAGATGGAGTCTTAAAAACATCTACAGCCACTTCAATAAAGATACTAATGAGACTAAAAATATTTATCTTCGAAGATGGGAATCTGACTTGAATAGAGTTTTTTCGACGGAAACATGGGAAAATGCTATCAAGCACACTTATGCGTCAAATATTTCCATTCCCCTCCATGAGTCCTTTTATAAACTGATCACAAGGTGGTGTTTCACACCGATACGACTTTCACACATCAATGGAGATATTTTCCCCTTTTGTTGGAGAGGATGTGGATCACCTGCTAACTTATATCACATTTTCTGGACACGCCCAAAAATAAAGAAACTCTGGAAAGACACTACACTACACATTAATTCTCTTACACATATCAAAATCATAGTTACGCCACAAATGGCGCTCTTCTCGATAGGACTCAAGAGTGTTGAGCCTTCAATTAAATATATAATTATTTATATCTTCCTGTTGATTAAAAATACAATTACATTGTGGTGGAAAAAAATCCCAAACACCAACATTTTCGGATATTATTAATACAATCCAACTCCACAGCGCCATTGACAAAAGGTTCGCTTTGAACAGCAATTTCCTCAATAAATACCATATAAAATGGGATTTGTGGAACGCCAAATATCTTGCATTGTAGAAAGAATTTGACCTCAGGACTAAGTCATTTTAGACTTGTAATAAATTTTCAGCTTTATTTATTTATTTTGTAACATTACACTTGTTATAATTACTAATGTTCATATATGGTTATTCTTAGGCTAAATATCTATGTAAATAGTCTTGATTCTCTATTTTTTTCTTTTAAGATACACTGCCCTTGTCTTTTCTCTCCTTTCCCCATTCTTGCCATCCTTCTATATAACTGTTTGAAAGGTTAATAAAAATGTTTGAAAAGAAATTTAAACACATATAGATTAGTATGCACGTATGGGGCAAATCTGAACCAGAATATACTATATGAAAAGTGGATACTCAGCAAAGTGCAGAAGTATTCCACTGTTTCATGCACATTATTCATTTGTTAATTGCAGAAAAATTACTTAATTAGTATGAAAGCTTTTTAACCATTTTTAACACTAAAGCTAAATTCCCACAATTAGCTTTAGGTGTGTTACTTATGTTTGAGCTTATTTGCAGAATTTGTGCAACAGCTAAATAAGGTTACTTGTGTTTTTTTATTCCATTCATGACTGTGTTGTTAGATGCATTTTTATTGTGTATTTTCAGCTGCCGCTTTTGTTTATTTATAATATTTCATATTTTAAATAAAACTACTTTGTCTTGGAACTTCCTATCAACTAGCTTAGATAATCCTTCGTTGTTAAAGTTATGTGCAGATTACGTGCATTTTTATCGTGTTTCTGCATATTTATCAAAAATTCACATATCAAAAATAAAATCCAGACAATCACATTGTATAAATTATATACATTTATTTCCATTTTGCAGTGAGAAAAAAAGTATGTGTGCCCTCTGGCAAATTAGACCTAATACATGGTGGCAAAACCCTTTTTAGCAAGCACAGCAGTCTTGCATTTTTTGTAGTTGATGATAAGGTTTGCCCACATGTCAGGAGGAATTTTGGTCCACTCCTCTTTGCAGATCATCTATAGCTCAGTAAGATTTTGAGGCTGTCGCTTGGCAACTCGGAGCTTCAACTCCCTCCATAAGTTTTCTATGGAATTAAGGTCTGGAGACTGGCTAGCCCACTCCATGATCTTAATGTGATTCTTTTTGAGCCACTCCTCTGTTGCCTTGGCTGTATGTTATGGGTCATTGTCTTGCTGGATGACCCAGCCACGACCCCTGGAGGGAAGGATGTTGTCACTTAGAATTTTTTCAGTACATGGCTCCATCCATTCTTCCATTGATGCGGTGAAGTAGTGCTGTGCCCTTAGCAGAGAAACACCCCCAAAACATAATGTTTCCCCCTTCATGTTTGCCAAAGACCTTAATTTTTGTCTCATCTGACCACAGCACCTCCCTCAATCACTCACAGAATGATCCAGGTGTTCACTGGCAAACATCAGATAGGCCTGCACATGTGCCATCTTGATCAGGGGGACCTTGCAGGCACTGCAGGATTTTAAACCTTTATGGCGTAATGTGTTACCAATGGTTTTCTTGGTGACTATGGTCCCAGCTGCCTTGAGATCATTAACAAGTTCCCCCGTGTAGTTTTTTCAAGGTGCCCCAGATCGATGTCGATTGACAATCATTTTGTATTTCTTCCATTTTCACACTATTGAACCAACATTTGTCTTCTCACTCAGCATCATACTTATGATTTTGTAGCCCATTCCAGCCTTGTGTAGCTTTGTATTCTATCTCTCAATGTTAATATTAACCTACCCATAAAATTATAGACTGTTCATATTTTTTCAGTGGGCAAACTTATAAAACCACTGTATATATACAGTACTAAAAAAATAAAGGGAACACTTAAACAACAGAATATAACTCCAAGTAAATCAATCTTCTGTGAAATCAAACTGTCCACTTAGGAAGCAACACTGACAATCAATTTCACATGCTGCTGTGCAAATGGAATAGACAACAGATGGAAATTATTGGCAATTATCAAGACACACTCAATAAAGGAGTGGTTCTGCAGGTGGGGACGACAGACCACATCTCAGTACCAATGCTTTCTGGCTGATGTTTTGGTTGCTTTTGAATGTTGGTTGTGCTTTCACACTCGTGGTAGCATGAGACGGACTCTACAACACACACAAGTGGCTCAGGTAGAGCAGCTAATCCAGGATGGCATATCAATGCAAGCTGTGGCAAGAAGGTTTGCTGTGTCTGTCAGCGTAGTGTCCATAGTCTAGAGGCAATATCAGGAGACAGGCCAGTACACCAGGAGACATGGAGGGGGTTGGAGGAGAGCAACAACTCAGCAGAAGGACCGCTAGCTCAGCCTTTGTGCAAGGAACAGGAGGAGCACGGCCAGAGCCCTGCAAAATGACCTCCAGAAGGCCACAAGAGGAAGGTCTGAGTGCCCACGTCTGCAGATAGGGGTTGTGCTCACAATCCAACACCTTGCAGGACGCTTGAAATTGACACAGAACTCCAGGATTGGCAAATTTGCCACTGGTGCCCTGTGCTTTTCACAGATGAAAGCAGGTTCACACCAAGCACATGTGACAGACGTGACAGAGTCTAGAGCTGCCATGGAGAGCGACCTTCTGCCTGCAACATCCTTCAGCATGACCGGTTTGGCAGTGAGTCAGTAAAGGTGTGGGATGGTATTTCTTTGGAGGGCCGCACAGTCCTCCATGTACTCGCCAGAGGTAGCCTGACTGCGATTAGGTGCCGAGATGAGATCTTCAGACCCCTTGTGAGAACATATGCTGGTATGGTTAGCCCTGGGTTCCTCCTAATGCAGGACCATGCCAGTCCTCATGTGTGTCTGGAGTGTGTCAGCAGTTCCTGCAAGATGAATGCATTGAAGCTATGTACTGGCCTGCCCATTCTTGGACCTGAATCCAATTGAACACATCTGGGACATCATGTCTCGCATCATCCACCAACGTCACGTTGCACCACAGACTGTCCAGGAGTTGGTGGATGCTTTAGTCCA
Organism: Ranitomeya imitator; assembly: GCF_032444005.1. Lineage (NCBI taxonomy): Eukaryota > Metazoa > Chordata > Amphibia > Anura > Dendrobatidae > Ranitomeya > Ranitomeya imitator. Next base: position 629,709,375 of record NC_091284.1, read on the forward strand.
GGTCTGGGAGGAGATCCTTCAGGACACAATCCTCCACGTCATCAGGAGCATGCCCAGGCATTATAGGGAGGTCATACCGGCCCGTGGAGGCCACACGCACTACTGAGCATCATTTCCTTGTCTTGAGGCATCTCCACTGAAGTTGGATCAGCCTGTAACTTCATTTTCCACTTTGATTTTGAGCATCATTCCAACTCCAGACCTCCACGGGATATTAGTGGTGATTTTTGTTGATCATTTTTAGATTTTATTGTTCTCAACACATTCCACTATGTTATGAATAAAGATTTACAACTAGAATATTTCATTCAGTGATATCTAGGATGTGGGATTTTAGTGTTCTATTTATTTTTTTGAGCAGTGTATATACAGTGGCTATTGTATGTGGCATTTTCAAGAGTGCAGAGCTTCAAAAATATACCTTTGCATAAGCGAAACTTACATCCCTCAGACTGACATTATCACCCCCAATGTTGTTTTTGAGAGGTTTTATAACAGCGATATTTTATTTTGCTAAAACATTTTTTGGCCTCTACTTATCAAACCAATTTTTTGTATTAACAATCTACATATGTATACCTGTTTGTGTTCATCATGTCATTTAATACATTTCCATCTGAACAGCATGTTTTTTTTTGGAAATTGCCTGCGCCCACGACAACCAATGTGCGAAAATTTTGCACGGGCCAACACGACGGGCACAGTCCGGAAGAAAATGGCCGTTCCTTACTCCCCTCAGTCAGTGCCCAGTGCCCAGCGCCCGCATACTCCCTTCCGGTCACTGCTCACACAGGGTTAATATTGGCAGTAACGGACCTTTGTTATGCCGCGGGTAATGCATTCCATTACCGCCGCTATTAACCCTGTGTGTCCCCAACTTTTTAAAAAATGTAATGTTAAAAATAATAAAAAAACAAAACACCTGCTATACCCACCCTCCATTGTCCGCCGAGCCGTTCGCGCCTGCCACCATCTTCCGTTCCCAGCAATGCATTGTGAAATTTCCCAGAAGGCTTAGTAGTCTCGCGAGACCGCCAAGTCATCTGGGTAATATCGCAATGCATCCTGGGAACAGAAGATGGTGGCAGCCGTGCGCCTATCACCGGAGCTTCGGTGGATCCTAGGGGGTGAGTATATACCTATTTTTTATTTTAATTATTTTTTAACAGGGATATGGTGCCCACACTGCTGTATACCACGTGGGCTGTGCTATATACTACGTGCCCTGTGTTATATACTGCGTGGGCTGTGTTATACTACATGGGCAGTGTGATATACTGCAGGGGATGTGTGATATACTCCGCAGGCTGTGCTAGATATTATGTGGCCACTGTTATATACTGCGTGGGCAGTGTTATATACTACGTGACTGGACAATATACTACGTGACTGGGCAATATACTATTTAGCTGGGCAATATACTACGTGGCTGGGCAATATACTACGTAGCTAGGCAATATACTACGTGGCTGGGCAATATACTATGTAGCTGGGCAATATACTACCTGGCTGGACAATATACTATTTGGCTGGGCAATATACTACATGACTGGGCAATATACTACGTGGCTGGGCAATATACTACGTGGCTGGGCAATATACTACATAGCTGGGCAATATACTACGTGGCTGGGCAATATACTACGTAGCTGGGCAATATACTACGTGACTGGGCAATATACTATTTAGCTGGGCAATATACTACGTGGCTGGGCAATATACTATGTAGCTGGGCAATATACTACGTGGCTGGGCAATATACTACGTAGCTGGGCAATATACTACATGACTGGGCAATATACTACGTGGGCTATGCAATATACTACGTGGACATGCGTATTCTAGAATACCCGATGCGTTAGAATCGGGCCACCATCTAGTTATATACATATATATATATATATATACATACATATACTGTATATATATATATATAATATATATATATATATATATATATATATATATATATAATATAGATTTATATATATATATATATATATATATATACATATATATATATATATATATATATATATATATATATATATAGTGCCTTGCTTTTATTACTCGCTGTCCTCTCTTGTTAGATATATAATGCAACAAATGCTGATAGAGCATGGAGAAGATTCTTTTCTAATGAGGAGCTATTGGACTGGTTGTTTGGTCATATGCTGCTCCATCAGCAGTCATTTTATATCTAACAAGAGAGGACAATGTAATGAAGAGAGGGAGCTGTAATAGAGAAAAATAGAAAGAATACTCTATGTAAGAGACAGTGCTGTACATAACAGCAGGGGAAGCCATATAAGAAGGGATGGCATTATATACAGCTAGGGAGGAGGGAGGTACTTAATAAGTATCTAAAGATGGTGTAATACATAATAAGTGAGTATACTATCTGCTAAGGGTCTGTGCTTTACATAATAAGTGATTACACTGTATATTAAGGAACTTTGCTATACATAATAAGTGACTACACTATACACTAAGGGACTGTGCCGATGGGCATCACGGTCCGATGGGCGTCGCGGTCTGGGGCCTCCCATCTTCATAGAATAACATCCTCTTCTTGTCTTCATACTGCGGCTCCGGCGTACTTTGTCTGCCATGTTGAGGGCAGAGCAAAGTACTGCAGTGCGCAGGTGCCGGGCCTCTCTGACCTTTCCCAGCACCTTCGCACTGCAGTACTTTGATGTGACCTCAGCAGGGCAGACAAAGTAGGCCTGCGCCGGAGCCGCAGTGTGAAGACGAGAAGAGGACGTCACCCCATGGGTGAGTATAATCTAACCTCTTTTTCTCATCTTTTAGGATACATCGAGGGCTTATATACAGCATTACAGAATGCTGTAGATAAGCCCCTGATGCCGGTGGGCTTAGCTCACCTTCGATTTTGGGAGTGACAGGTTACCCTCTCCACCTGACCAACTTATTGTTCTTCCCCATCACCCATATCATTGCCCTCTCCAACACCTTCATCATTGTACTCTCCACCACCTCCATTATTGCCCTCTCCACCACCCCAATCATTGTTCTCCCTCACCTCCTCCATCATTGCCCTCTTCACCATCCAAATCATTGATCTCCCCGACCACCTGCATCATTGCCCTCTCCAACATCATAATCATTGTTTTCCCAATGACCCCATCATTGTTCTCTCCACCTCCTCCATAATTTCCCTCTCTTCCACCACCTCTATTTTTGCCCTCTCCCCTACGACCCCCATCATTGCCCTCTCCACCATCACCATCATTGCCCTCTACACCACAATCATCATTGCCCTCTCCCTCACCACCTCCATCATTGCACTCTCCACCACTAGCTCCATCATTGCCCTCCCTCCCACCACCTCCATAATTTGCCTCTCCATCATCTCTGTAATTTCCCTCTCTCCCACACCTCCATAATTGCCCTCTCCCCTACCACCCCCATCATTGCCCTCTCCACCACCTCCATCAATGCCCTCCCCACACCTTCATCATTGCCCTCCCCACCACCTCCATCATTGCCCTCTCCACCACCTCCATCATTGCCTTATCCACCATTTGAACTTATTGTTCTCTCCCACCACCCACATCATTGTCTTCTCCACCATCTCCATCATTGTCCTCTCAATCAGAGTTGCAGGAATCGCTCCCTACCCACCGCACATGAAGGCAGACTGGCCATGGGCCCCACAGAAACTCAGAGGCAGAGAAACAGGCCAGATTGCCCTCATTATTAGCCACCTTGCAGGGGCCCCCTGCATCTCTGGGCCCTGTTGATGTATACCTGAAATTTTTCCTTGCAAGTTTTGCAGCATTTTAGTGAGACGTGTCTTTTTTAGCAAAAAAACACAAATATGTTTCCGACAAAAAAATAAAGAGCCCAATTTGTCATTTGTGGCTCTTTAAGTCACTTTCCTTTTATTGTCTTGCAGTATTTGTTAATGTGTTTGTGCTAAATTTAAAAAAATGAAGCACATGATTCATACATTTTATGCAGAATCAAAAATGTGTCTGACTTTTTTCTATAACATTTAATTTGTGGGAAAAATTAGCCGCACATACAATTTTAGGCATATGCAAAATCACTCATGAATGAGGAATACTAGAGTACATTTATGAGAAAAATTGCAAAAAGTAGCAATTGATAAAAGAACTAAACACATCTGGGAACTATAACTCACATCCCTTAGAAAATTGCACACTTGAAGGGAATCTGTTATCACATTTGAACTATTACTATAGGTATACAGGTTATAGACTTCTGAAAACATTCCTCCCTGTGAGTCTCATATCAGCTGTGTTGATATTTTAAATATAAGGGGGACTTGCTAACATTAAGAGTGTTAATAGTGTGATATGTAATGGCCGCTCTCTGCTCTCCTGATACCTGACATCTTGCAGGTTCCTCTTAGCTTCTTCTCCCATCTCACAGGTAGACAAGGTTGGAATATTGAACTAAATTAAACCAATTAGTATACAACCCGGGGTATATGTCAGATTTCTCAGCTAATGCAAAAAATACCCCTAAAATATAACTTTTTTTTAATTAAGTAAAATAACCCATAGGTCAGAGTCAAGAGATTTAGAACAACACAGTCTTATCATTAGTAGAAAAGATGAGCTAAGGGGGGTTTGCTCTGCCTTCCTTACCCTACCTTACTGCAGAGATTGGCGCCCTAAGTTCAACATGGAAACAATGTACTCATCCACTTTAGTCATGGGTAGTGTTGAGCATTCCAATACCGCAAGTATCGGGTATCGGCCGATATTTGCGGTATCAGAATTCCGATACCGAATTCCGATACTTCCCGCGTATCGGATACCGGAATCGGAAGTTCCCAGAATTCAAACTGAACGCAGCAGCCAATGAGGAATGAATGGAAGTGTGGGCACATCCTGTTTAGCATGGTGGGCATGTAAGTACTGGCAAGGCTGTGATTGGCTGCTGAAATGATGTCACTCTGCACTATAAAAAACGCTGCCGCCATTTTGCGCTCACTCTGCTGTGATTTCAGTTAGGGACAGGACGCTGTGTTCTAACTGAGGGCCAGTTGAGATAGCTAATTGCTTTATTTTCCTTTCCCAAGGCTAATTTAGCAAAACGCTGTGTGTTCTTCACTGTTCACCTTGCTCTTGCCTTGCAGCGCTGTTTTAACAGCGTTCTGCAAGGTCTCTGTGTGTGTGTGTGTGTGCAGCTCACTCTGTAGTCTGTGTGCAGCCATATACCCGGTTGTATTCAGCTCAGGGGGGGTTCACACTGCCTCACACAGTTGTCCTTTTTTGCTCATAGTGCAGCCTGCTGCACATTTTTTCTCAAATTTCCTATTAGTGTCTTTCCACCCGTCTCCAGCTAAATTGTGGAAAAACACTACATAGGATAACCTAGAGGGGGGTTTTTGGGCCTTGCAGCGCCGTTTACGGCTGTCTGCACGGTCTCTGTGTGAGCGCAGCTCGCCCTGTAGTCTGTGTGCAGCCATAGCCGGTTGGATTCAGCTCAGGGTTCGTACCTGCCTCATACCTTGAAAAAAATTTCCCTTTTTTTCAAATAGTGCAGCCTGTTTAAAATTTAAAAAAAAAAATTCCTATTAGTGTTTTTCCACCCGTCTCCAGCTAAATTGTGGAAAAACACTACATAGGATAACCTAGAGGGGGGTTTTTGGGCCTTGCAGCGCCGTTTACGGCTGTCTGCACGGTCTCTGTGTGAGCGCAGCTCGCCCTGTAGTCTGTGTGCAGCCATAGCCGGTTGGATTCAGCTCAGGGTGCGTTACTGCCTCATACCTTGAAAAAAAATTTCCTTTTTTTCAAATAGTGCAGCCTGTTTAAAATTTTTTAAAAAAAATTCCTATTAGTGTTTTTCCACCCGTCTCCAGCTAAATTGTGGAAAAAAACTACATAGGATAACCTAGAGGGGTTTTTTTGGGCCTTGCAGCGCCGTTTACGGCTGTCTGCACGGTCTCTGTGTGAGGGCAGCTCGCCCTGTAGTCTGTGTGCAGCCATAGCCGGTTGGATTCAGCTCAGGGTGCGTTACTGCCTCATACCTTGAAAAAAAATTTCCTTTTTTTCAAATAGTGCAGCCTGTTTAAAATTTTAAAAAAAAATTCCTATTAGTGTCTTTCCACCCGTCTCCAGCTAAATAGTGGAAAAACACTACATAGGATAACCTAGAGGAGGGTTTTTGGGCCTTGCAGCGCCGTTTACGGCTGTCTGCACGGTCCCCGTGTGAGTTAAACTTGCTCTGTAGTCCGATCTGCAGAAAAAAAAAAAAAGAAAGTTCACCAAACACAACTTAACACTTGTGTAGGCCACATTTGAAAAATAATAAAGTTTAGTCCACACTTTACAACATTAGTGTTTCTTACACCTGTTAGGAGGAGCATTTCAGGAATAAGCACACTAAGGCCTTAGTACTTTTCTGCTTATCTTTATCTGTCAACCAAGATGAAGAGGGCAGGGAGTAAGGCACGTGGGCGTGGGCGCGGAGCAGGGAGAGGAGCAGGGAGAGGACGTGGTGATTCTGTGCCTGCTGCGGGCACCGGTGACTCGTCGTCACTCAGTTTCAGCAGGGAACAGTCCTTCATGCGCAGCTTTGTCGGAGAGCGCCATGCACCGCTGCTGCGTGAAGACCAAATTGAAGCCGTTGTCGGGTGGATGGCAGCTAACGCCTCGGCATCGACTTCAGTTAGTGCCACATCCTCTCAGGCACAGAGCACTGGAGAGCAGCCATCTGTCTCTTCACCACCTGCCAAATTGGCCAGGCAGTCAGAGAGCCCAGGACAGGAGCCATCTCTACTTCTGTTCTCTGAATCTCTTGGCTTGGAAACAGGGGGCCAGCCAAGCAGCATTGGAGAAATGGAAGAAGAGGCAGTGTGCAGTGATGCCCAACAGCTTTGTCTCTCTGACTCCGAAGAGGCGGGTGGGCCAGTGCCTCCGGTGACCACAGCGCAGTACGCATCTGATGATGAAACTCAGGTGCCGCTTTCTGGTGCATACTGTGCTGCCGAGACTACCCAGGAGGAGCAGTTGGTGGCAGAGGGTAATGGAGATGATGAGATCGTTGACCCATCGTGGCGTGAGGAATAGGAAGGTGGTGGGAGCAGCTCTGAGGAAGAGATTCCCCTTACGGGCCAAAGAGGGAGAGGGAGGGGGAAGACTGCGGAGCCTGTAGCCTCCACTTTGGCACCCGTTAGGAGCCTGTCTCTTTCCAAAGCCAAAAAGGGCGCTCCCAAGACTTGCAGTGCCTGGTCCTTTTTTGACACAGTTGCAGATGACATTTGTTTTGTCAAATGCAAGCTGTGTCATCAGAAAGTAAAAAGAGGGAAAAATGTCAGCAACCTCAATACCACAAATATGTGGAAACATGTGCGGACCAGGCACGCGGTGGAGTTACAGAAACACACTGAAGATGTAGGCCAACCAACAGTGGCAGCTACCACCTCTTCAGCTCGTGTTGCCTCTTCCTCCAGCTCACGCACAGCTGGTTTGGCTTCCTCCCAGGATCGCCATGGAAGAACCTCTGGCACTGTTGTCCAGAGACCTTGTGTAATTCCACCCACAGCACCACCTTCCCAGTCATCCTCACACTCCCAGTCTACTCTACAGCCATCGGTAGTACAGGCATGGGAGAAAAGGCAGGCATTCTCGGAAAACCACCCCCGAGCACAGGCTCTGAATGCAGGCATTGCCAAACTGTTGTCCCTGGAAATGCTCTCATTCAGGCCGGTGGAGACTGACAGCTTCCGTGACTTGATGGCATTGGCAGTCCCACAGTACAAGGTGCCCAGCCGCTTTTACTTCAGCAGGCAAGCTGTCCCTGCCCTGCACAGGCATGTTGAGGGAAACATAAAACATGCGTTACTGAACGCCGTCAGTAGCAAGGTCCACCTCACCACCGATGCGTGGACCAGTCAGCATGGACAGGGGCGATACGTTTCCCTCACTGCCCATTGGGTTAATGTTGTTGAGCCAGGTACAGATCGTGCGAGTGGCGCAGGACGTGTCCTGCCCACTCCAAGGATTGCAGGAATCCAGTCTGTACGCATTGACTCCTCCTCTTACACAAGTTCCTCAGAATCATCTCTGCAGGAGCCGTCACAGTCCACCTCCACATGGACCCGTGAACGTTTACCTATGACCGACATGAGCACAGCCGTGGCCAAACGTCGGCAGGCCATCTTGAAACTAGTTTCATTGGGGAATCGAAGCCACACAGCGCAGGAGCTCTGGAATGCCATCAAGCAGGAGAGCGATGTGTGGTTACTGCCAGCGAATCTCCAGCCAGGCATGGTAGTGTGTGACAATGGCCGAAATCTGGTGGCAGCTTTGGCCCTTGGCAACCTCACTCACATCCCATGTCTGGCACATGTGCTCAATTTGGTTGTGCAGAGTTTTCTGAGGGACTATCCGGATCTTGATGCCCTGCTGCACAAGGTCCGCCTAGAGTGTGCTCACTTGCGGCGTTCCAGCTTGGCAAGATCCCGCATTGCTGCTCTGCAGCGCCGATTCCGCCTTCCGGAACACCGCATCATATGTGACCTACCTACGAGGTGGAATTCCACGTTACATATGTTGTAGGGGTTGTGTGAGCAGCAGCAAGCAGTTATGGAGTACCAGCTGCATCAGGCGCAAAGAAGTCGCAGTCAGCACCGATCAGACTTCACAACCACAGAGTGGGCCACTATGAAGGACGTCTGCCAGGTTTTGCGTCCATTTGATTATTCCACGCGGATGGCAAGTGCAGATGATGCACTAGTCAGCATGACTGTCCCCCTTATCTGCCTGCTTCAGCAAACTTTGCAAGGGTTAAGGGATGATGTTGTGGAAGAGGTGGAGGATGAGGAGTCACCTTTTCCATCAGCTTCTGGAGAGTCAGCGCCACGTGGTTCCTCACAAAGGGGTACGCAGGGGCCACTTTGTGAGGAGGATGAGGAGGAGTCAATGGAGGAGGAAGAGCTCCGTTCAGAGGAGGGAGCAACACAATTGTCCAGTGGTCAGTGTGTACAGCGAGGGTGGGGTGATGACGAGCGGGCAGAGATCATGTCTCAAGCAGGGGACAGCGTTTCTGGGCCAGTTGGCAGTCTGCAGCACATGGTGGATTTCATGCTGCAGTGCCTGAGAAACGACCGCCGCATCGACCACATTCTCAACATGCCTGATTATTGGGTGTTCACCCTCCTCGATCCTCGCTACCGGGACAACGTCCAAAACCTCATCCCAGCGTTGACCCGGGAGCGTAAATTGCGGGAGTACCACGACACACTGGTGAATTCCATCATCTTCTCCAGTCCAACTGAGAGGAGTGCTGCTAGTGCTTTACAAAGCAGCTCAGTGCGTCGAGGCAGTAGGGGAGGCTCTGCCCAAAGAGGGAGCAGAAGCAGTGCCTCTGCCCAAGGCAAGCCGAGTATGGCACAACTCTGGCACACTTTTGTGTGCCCGCCCCAAATGTCTACACCATCACCGGCGACTCCAGTCAGCAGGAGGCAACGGTTCCGTCAGATGATGACAGACTATATGGCTTGCCCTCTTACTGTACTCCCAGACGGCTCTTCCCCGTTCAAGTTTTGGGTCTCTAAGCTGGATACATGGCCAGAGCTAAGCCAGTATGCATTGGAGGTGCTGGCTTGCCCTGCGGCTAGTGTCTTATCGGAACGTGTCTTTAGTGCCGCAGGTGGTGTACTAACAGACCGTCGCATGCGACTATCCTCCGATAACGTTGACCGGCTTACTTTCCTGAAAATGAACCAGGCCTGGATCTCGCAGGAATTTGCCACTCCTCTGCCTGATTAAGTAATTGGGTGTCATCCAGGTCTCCTGATGTGTTCATCTTTCTACCACCTGAACTGCTATTCCTTGGCTCCAACACCGCCAGTTGCGGCTCAGAAGTGCAGGCTGCACAGTAAAAACATATGACTCAGTGTTATTGGGTTTCAGTAACGTCTGCTGATCCCCAGCTGTGTAGCCGGCAATGTGTCCTGCGACCGCCACGCTGGCACAACAACCTAAATGTAAGGGAACCTATCCCCCCCCCCCCCGGCGTTTGTTACTGAAAGAGCCATCTTGTGCAGCAGTAATGCTGCACAAGGAAAAGGTAGCTCTTTTATTTTAGCTCCTTGCACACGCAGAACTTAACACTTATAAAATGTGTTCACTGATACCGTTACACCGTCCCGGAGCTGGGATTTTCCTTCGTAATGTGACGCAGCACAGCCGTCATTCCTACCCCCTTGGTGCCATGCGCTGCCTCCTCAACGTTGTTTTAAGCTGTCACGGAGCCTGCGCTGTTCTGTTATCCCTTGGCCATGCCCTATTTGCGCTGCCTGTCTTCTGACATAATTTGGTGTCAGGCTGGCTGCGCCTGTGCGGCCGCGCTGCCCGAGATCCCGCCTCGCAGTGTCTTCTGATTGAATCACACTGCGGGCCTTGGATCCATGGGCATGCGCAGTGCATATCTTCCCCTCGGGCTCTCGCTCATCTCCCTCCGCCTTCTTTAGACTGTGCGCCGTCAGCTGATCCCTAATAGCATGCCACGGCCGTGACACCGCACAGTCTGAAGAAGAGGGAAGGAGGGGAGTGAGAGTCGAGGATATGTACTGTGCATGCCCATGGATCCAAGGCCCGCAGTGGGATTACGTTAGACGACACTGCGAGGTGGGATCTGGAGCAGCGTGGACGCACAGGCACTGACAGCCTGACACCAAATTATGTCAGAAGACAGGCAGCGCTAATTGGGCATGGCCAAGGGATAACAGAACAGCGCAGGCTCCGTGACAACGCTGAGGAGGCAGCGTACGGCACCAAGGGGATAGGAATGACAGCTGTGCTGTGTCCCATTACGAAGGAAATTCGCACCTCCATGACGGTTTTACGGTATAAGGGGACACATTTTTAGTGTTTACTTCTGTGTTTGCAAGGAGCATAATTAAAAGAGCAACCTTTTCCTTTTGCATCCTTAGTGCTGCACAAGATGGCTCTTTCAGCTACAAACGTCTTGGGGGCGGGGGTTAAAGGTTCCCTTTCAACTTGCTCCAATCAGGCTTCGGCCTACACTCTGTTCCTCTGCTCCTCCTGCTGTCCTTGGGCTCTAACACCGCCAGTTGGTGCCTGGAAGTGCTGTCTGCACAGTCAACAGTCGCTCCTCTGTTATTGGGGTTCAGTAACGTCAGCTGATCCCCAGCTGTGTGTGCGGCAATACCTCCAATCTGCTCCTCCTGCTGTCCCTGGGCTCTAACACCGCCAGTTGGTGCCTGGAAGTGCTGTCTGCACAGTCAACAGTCGCTCCTCTGTTATTGGGGTTCAGTAACGTCAGCTGATCCCCAGCTGTGTGTGCGGCAATACCTCCAATCTGCTCCTCCTGCTGTCCCTGGGCTCTAACACCGCCAGTTGGTGCCTGGAAGTGCTGTCTGCACAGTCAACAGTCGCTCCTCTGTTATTGGGGTTCAGTAACGTCAGCTGATCCCCAGCTGTGTGTGCGGCAATACCTCCAATCTGCTCCTCCTGCTGTCCCTGGGCTCTAACTCCGCCAGTTGGTGCCTGGAAGTGCTGTCTGCACAGTCAACAGTCGCTCCTCTGTTATTGGGGTTCAGTAACGTCAGCTGATCCCCAGCTGTGTGTGCGGCAATACCTCCAATCTGCTCCTTCTGCTGTCCCTGAGCTCTAACACCGCCAGTTGGTGCCTGGAAGTGCTGTCTGCACAGTCAACAGTCGCTCCTCTGTTATTGGGGTTCAGTAACGTCAGCTGATCCCCAGCTGTGTGTGCGGCAATACCTCCAATCTGCTCCTCCTGCTGTCCCTGGGCTCTAACACCGCCAGTTGGTGCCTGGAAGTGCTGTCTGCACAGTCAACAGTCGCTCCTCTGTTATTGGGGTTCAGTAACGTCAGCTGATCCCCAGCTGTGTATCCGGCAACGTGTCATGCGACCGCCACGCTGGCACAACTAAAATGTAAGGGGACCTGTCCCCCCCCCCCTAGGCGTTTGTTACTGAAAGAGCCACCTTGTGCAGCACTAATACTGCACAAGGAAAAGGTCGCTCTTGAAATTATGCTCCTTGCAAACGCTGAACTGCACACTCATGTAATGTGTCCCCTCACACCGTCAAACTGTCCCTGAGGTGGGACTTTCCTTTGTAATGTGACGCAGCACAGCCGTCATTGCTACCCCCTTGTCACCGTGTGCTGCCTCCTTAGCGTTGTTTGATTCCATCCTGGACCCTGCGCTGTTATGTTATCCCTTGGCCATGCACAGTTTGCGCTGCCCGTCCTCTGACATCATTTGTTGTCGTCCTGGCTGCGCCTGTGCGTCCACGCTGCCCGAAATCCCACCTCGCAGTGTCGTCTAATGTGATCCCACAGTGGGCCTGGTATCCATGGCCATGCGCAGTGCATATACTAGCCTCTCACTCCCCTTCTTCACGCTTCTTCAGACTAGGTGGCGTCAGCTGATCCCTAATAGCTTGCCACGGCCGTGACGCCGCACAGTCTGAAGAAGCAGGAAGGAGGTGAGTGAGAGGCGATGATATGCACTGCGCATGCCCATGGATCCCTGGCCCGCAGTGGGATTACATTAGATGACACTGCGAGGTTGGATCTCGGGCAGCTTGGACGCACAGGCACTGCCAGCCTGACACCTAAATGATGTCAGAAGACGGGCACCGCTAACTGTGCATGGCCAAGGGATAACATTACAGCGCGGGCTCCGTGACAGAACCAAACAACGTTGAGGAGGTGGCGCACGGCACCAAGGGGGTTGGAATGACAACTGTGCTGTGTCACATTACAAAGGAAAGTCTCACTTCCAGGACGGTTTGACGGTGTGAGGGGACACATTATATGAGTGTGTACTTCAGCGTTTGCAAGGAGCATAATTTTCGGAGCCACCATTTTCCATGTGCAGTATTACTGCTGTACAAGATGGCTCTTTCAGCAACAAATGCCTGGGGGGGGGGTTAAAGGTTCCAGCCTACACTCTGCTCCTCTTTGATTCCCTGGGTTTCAACACTGTCAGTTGCCACCTGGAAGTGTTTTCTACACAGAAAAAACACTAGCTGATGTGTCAGTGGGGTTCAGCACCGCCAGCTGTTCCCCTGCTGTGTAGTCGGCAACGTGTCCAGCACAAGCCACGCTGACACAACAGAACAAAAGCTGCCACCAGTGCAGGCTTCGGCCTACACTCTGCTCCTCTCCTCCTCCTGCTGCCCCTGGGCTCTAACACCGCCAGTTTTTGCCCGGACATGCTAGCTGCACAGAGAAAAACACCAGTCAATGTGTCAGTGGGGTTCAGCACAGCCAGCTGTTCCCCTGCTGTGTAGCCGGCAACGTGTCCTGCAAACGCCATGCAGGCACCTGAACTGAAATTAAAGGGAACCAGCCCCCACCCCCCAGGTGTTTCTATGTATAACAGCCACCTTGTACAGCAGTACTGCTGCATTTGTACAAGGTGGCTGACTTTTTTTCCTTGCCCACGTTTAAATAAACACATACTAAATGTGTCTCATTGAGACCATTCCACTGTCCCTGAGGTGTGACTTTCCTTTCTAATGATACGCAGCACCCCCCTTGGTAGCGCTTCCCGTCTTCTGACATCATTGGTTGGCTTGTTGCGCCTGTGCGTCCGCCCAGCCTGAAACAATGCTCCTCGTTGTCTTACTTATTTTGACTGTGAGGGTGTGATTGATGGGCACGAGCAGTGCATATATTCGCCTGTCTTAACTCATCTCCTTCCGCCTTCTTCAGACTGTCTGGCCTCATGGCCGCGGCAAGCGAGAAGGGATTAGCTGAGGCCGCCCAGTCTGATGCAGGTGTAAGGACATGAGTGACAGGTGAAAAAATTTACTGCGCAAGGTCACGAATCCCAGCCCCGTAGTGTGACTTAAAGAAAAGACACTGCGAGTCTGGGTTTCATGGCCATCGCTAACCGCACCGGCCAACATGAAATGAGGTCAGAAGACAGGCAGCGCTCACAGCGCATGGCCAGGGGATAACAAGAGCGCAGACTCCTGTACAGCAAATAGCAACGCTCAGGAAGCTGCGCCCATGCACCAAGGTGTTATTTTGGACACCTGCGCTGCGTCTCCTTAAAAAGACAAGTCACGCCTCCACTACTGTTTGACAGTATAATGGGCTAAATAGTGTATGTGTTTTATTCAGCGTGTGCAAGGAGCAAAATAAATATAGCAACCTTTTACTTGTGCAGCATTAATGCTGCACAAGGTGTGGCTCTTGTACCTTGCAACACCTGAGGGGGGGTTAAAGGTTACCTTTGAAATTGGTTCAACTAGGCTTCGGCCTACACTCTGCTCCTCTCCTCCTCCTGCTGACCCTGGGCTCTAACACCGCTAGTTTTTGCCCGGAAATGCGCGCTGCACAGAGAAAAACACCCGCCAATGTGTTAGTGGGGTTCAGCACCGCCAGCTGTTCCCCTGCTGTGTATCCGGCATCGGTCCAGCACAAGCCACGCTGGCACAACCGACCAAAAGCTGCCACGAGTGCAGGCTTCGGCCTACACTCTGCTCCTCTCCTCGTCCTGCTGCCCCTGGGCTCAAACACCGCTAGTTTTTGCCCGGAAATGCGCGCTGCACACAGAAAAACACCAGAAAAAGTGTTAGTGGGGTTCAGCACCGCCAGCTGTTCCCCTGCTGTGTAGCCGGCATTGTGTCCAGCACAAGCCACGCTGGCACAACCGACCAAAAGCTGCTACCATTGCAGGTTTCGGCCTACACTTTGCTCCTCTCCTCCTCCTGCTGACCCTGGGCTCAAACACTGCTAGTTTTTGCCCGGAAGTGCTAGCTGCACAGAGAAAAACACCATAAAAAGTGTTAGTGGGGTTCAGCACCGCCAGCTGTTCCCCTGCTGTGTAGCCGGCAACGTGTCCTGCAAACGCCACGCAGGCACATGAACTGAAATTGCAGGGAGCCTGCCCCCCACCCCCAGGTGTTTCTATGTATAACAGCCACCTTGTACAGCAGTACTGCTGCATTTGTACAAGGTGGCTGACTTTTTCTCCTTGCCCACGTGGAACTCAACATGAACAAAATGTGTCTCATTAGAGACCATTACAATGTCCCTGAGGTGTGACTTTCCTTTTTAATGACATGCAGCCCCCCCATTGTTAGCGCTGCCCGTCTTCTGACACCATTGGTTGGCTGGCTGTGCCTGTGCGTCCGCCCTGCCCGACACAACGCCCCTCGTTGTCTCATATATTTTGACTGCGAGGGTGTGATTGATGGGCACGAGCAGTGCATATGTTCGCCTGTCTTCACTCCCCTCCTTCCGCCTTCTTCAGACTGTGCGACCTCATGGCCGTGGCAGGCGATAAGGGATCAGCTGAGGCCGCCCAGTCTGAAGCAGGTGTAAGGACATGTGTGAGCGGCGAACATATTTACTGCACAAGGCCACGAATCCCAGCACCGCAGTGTGACTTTATGAAAAGGCACTGTGGGTCTGGGATTTATTGCCATCGTTAACTGCACCGGCCAACATGAAATGAGGTCATAAGACGGCCTGCACTAACAGGGTATTGCCAAGGGATAACACAAGAGCGCAGTCTCCTGTACTGCAAATAACAACGGTAAGGAATCTGCGCCCAGCACCTAGGTGTAAATTTTGACACCTGTGCTGCGTCTTCTTCAAAAGAAAAGTCACGCCTCCACTACTGTTTGACAGTATAATGGGCTAAATAGTGTATGTGTTTTATTCAGCGTGTGCAAGGAGCAAAATTAAGAGAGCAACCTTTGACTTGTGCAGCATTAATGCTGCACAAGGTGTGGCTCTTGTACCTTGCAACACCTGAGGGGGGTTAAAGGTTACCTTTGAAATTGGTTCAACTAGGCTTCGGCCTACACTCTACTCCTCTCCTCCTGCTGCTGCCCCTGGGCTCAAACACCGCTAGTTTTGGCCCGGAAGTGCCAGCTGCACAGAGAAAAACACCAGCCAATGTGTTAGTGGGGTTCAGCAACGCCAGCTGTTCCCCTGCTGTGTAGCCGGCAACATGACCTGCAAACGCCACGCAGGCACATTAACTGAAATTGAAGGAAGCCTGCCCCCCACCCCCAGGTGTTTCTATGTATAACAGCCACCTTGTACAGCAGTACTGCTGCATTTGTACAAGGTGGCTGACTTTTTCTACTTGCCCACGTGGAACTCAACACGTACAAAATGTGTCTCATTGAGACCATTCCACTGTCCCTGAGGTGTGACTTTCCTTTCTAATGATACGCAGCACCACCCTTGGTAGCGCTTCCCGTCTTTTGACATCATTGGTTAGCTGGCTGCGCCTGTGCGTCCGCCCTGCTCCAAACAACGCCCCTCGGTTTCTTATTTATTTTGTCAGCGAGGGTGTGGTTTATGGGCACGAGCAGTGCATATGTTCGCCTGTCGTCACTCATCTCCTTCCGCCTTCTTCAGACTGTGCAGCCTCATGGCCGCGGCATGCGAGAAGGGATTAGCAGAGGCCGCCCAGTCTGAAGCAGGTGTAAGGACGTGTGTGAGCGGCCAAAATATTTACTGCTCAAGGCCACGAATCCCAGCACCGCAGTGTGACTTTATGAAAAGGCACTGTGGGTCTGGGATTTATGGCCATCGTTAACCGCATCGGCCAACATGAAATGAGGTCATAAGACGGGCAGCGCTAACAGGGCATTGCCAAGGGATAACACAAGAGCGCAGACTCCTGTACAGCAAATAACAACGCTCAGGAAGCTGCGCCAAGCACCAAGGCGTTATTTGGGACACCTGTGCTGCGGCTCCTTAAAAAGCCAAGTCACGCATCCACTACAGTTTGACTGTAGAATGGGCTAAATTGTGTACGTCTTTCATTCAGCCTGTGCAAGTAGACAAATTAATAGAGCAACCTTTCACTTGTGCAGCATTAATACTGCACAAGGTTTGTCTCTTGTACTTTGTAACACCTGAGGGGGGGTTAAAGGTTTCCTTTGAAATTGGTTCAACTAGGCTTCGGCCTACACTCTGCTCCTCTCCTCCTCCTCCTGCTTCACCACGGGCTCTAACATCGCTAGTTTTTGTCCGCAAGTGCTAGCTGCACAGAGAAAAACACCCGCCATTGTGTTAGTGGGGTTCAGCAACGCCAGCTGTTCCCCCACTGTGTAGCCGGCAAAGTGTCCTGCAAACGCAACGCAGACACAAAGCTGCCTCCAGTGCAGGCTTCGGCCTACACTCTGCTCCCCCTGCTTACCCTTTGCTCCAGCACCGCTAGTTGAGGCTCTAGGAAGACAATCTTTAATAGGCAACGCATCTGGGTTCCAGCACCGCCAGCTGGTTCTCGGCAGTGTTTTTGTCACGGGTACTCCCTCGTGCCCAGCCTGGTTTCAGCACCGTCAGCTGTTTCCGGGTTGTGTCAAACTCGCTGAGACGCCTATGCTTGCCCCGTCGTGTTGCGGTCGGGTTAGCCAACTCCAGGGTGCCTCCAGTTTAGGAGCTTCCTATGTGGGCTGCATGAATTGGTAGTCAAGGCTGGTTCTGTAGTGCCAGTAGGCCCAGCTCCCCCTGTAGGACTGTTGGGGTTCGGTAACTGCGGCTGCCTCGCGGCCTAGCTGTTCTCTCCTCTCCTGTGGGCCTTCGGGTCCACCACCTGGTTCCAGCACCGTCAGCTGGTTCCGGGTCGAGCCTTTGGCTTAGGTGCCTCCTCCTGGGTATCCGAGTTCCGCCAACGCCTGGCGGTCCTCAGTAGTGCTTTTAAGCGCGGGCACCTACAGCTTAGTAACCGGGTTCCAGCACCGTCAGCTGGTCCTCGGTCGTGCCATTGGCTCTTGCACACTGGGGCAACGCATCCGGATTCCAGCACCGCCAGCTGGTTCTCGGCAGTGTTTTTGTCACAGGTACTCCCTCGTGCCAAACCTGGTTTCAGCACCGTCAGCTGTTTCCGGGTTGTGTCAAACTCGCTGAGACGCCTATGCTTGCCCCGTCGTGTTGCGGTCGGGTTAGCCAACTCCAGGGTGCCTCCAGTTTAGGAGCTTCCTATGTGGGCTGCATGAATTGGTAGTCAAGGCTGGTTCTGTAGTGCCAGTAGGCCCAGCTCCCCCTGTAGGACTGTTGGGGTTCGGTAACTGCGGCTGCCTCGCGGCCTAGCTGTTCTCTCCTCTCCTGTGGGCCTTCGGGTCCACCACCTGGTTCCAGCACCGTCAGCTGGTTCCGGGTCAAGCCTTTGGCTTAGGTGCCTCCTCCTGGGTATCCGAGTTCCACCAACGCCTGGCGGTCCTCGGTAGTGCTTTTAAGCGCGGGCACCTACAGCTTAGTAACCGGGTTCCAGCACCGTCAGCTGGTCCTCGGTCATGCCATTGGCTCTTGCACACTGGGGCAACGCATCCAAGTTCCAGCACCGCCAGCTGGTTCTCGGCAGTGTTTTTGTCACAGGTACTCCCTCGTGCCAAACCTGGTTTCAGCACCGTCAGCTGTTTCCGGGTTGTGTCAAACTCGCTGAGACGCCTATGCTTGCCCCGTCGTGTTGCGGTCGGGTTAGCCAACTCCAGGGTGCCTCCAGTTTAGGAGCTTCCTATGTGGGCTGCATGAATTGGTAGTCAAGGCTGGTTCTGTAGTGCCAGTAGGCCCAGCTCCCATTGTAGGACTGTTGGGGTTCGGTAACTGCGGCTGCCTTGCGGCCTAGCTGTTCTCTCCTCTCCTGTGGGCCTTCGGGACCACCACCTGGTTCCAGCACCGTCAGCTGGTTCTCGGCAGTGTCTTTTGCTCTTGTACCTTCTGCTCCCCATCCTGGTTCCAGTACCGTCAGCTGGTTCCGGGCAGAGCCTTTGGCTTAGGTGCCTCCTTCTGGGTATCCAAGTTCCACCAACGTCAGGTGGTCCTTGGTAGTGCTTTCAGGCACGGGTACCTCCTGCTTAGTAACCGGGTTCCAGTAACATCAGCTGGTCCTCGGTAGTTCCATTGGCTCTTGGACCTTCGGCTACCCATCCGGGTTCCAGTACCGTCAGCTGGTTCTCGGCAGTGTCTTTTGCTCTTGTACCTTCTGCTCCCCATCCTGGTTCCAGTACCGTCAGCTGGTTCCGGGCAGAGCCTTTGGCTTAGGTGCCTCCTTCTGGGTATCCGAGTTCCGCCAACGTCAGGTGGTCCTTGGTAGTGCTTTTTAGCACGGGTACCTCCTGCTTAGTAACCGGGTTCCAGTAACGTCAGCTGGTCCTCGGTAGTTCCATAGGCTCTTGAACCTTCGGGTAGCCATCCGAGTTCCAGTTCCATCAGCTGGTTCATGGCATTTTCTCAGCCTTCTTGTACCTTCTGCTACATTTCCAAGTTGAAGACCCTAACGTCGACGACCAGAAAGACCACCCCGATGACGACGACGACGACGGCGGAGACGACGACGGCGGAGACGACGACACTGGAGACGACGACCCTGGAGACGACGAGATGGAAGACCGAGAAGCAGAAGAACAAGAGGCTGCAGAACAAAGAGCAGAAGAACATTAAGCATAACACTTAATATCAGAGCAAAAGATATTATCTAAATTATATGCAGAAGAAGACTAAGCAGTGTATGGGGGTGAGTCCGTTCCTCCTCGTGGTGCCCCTGGATAAAGCCTGATGCTGCAGGCCAAACTGAACGCGGACAAATGTAACTTTTGTGACTGGCAGAACGGAAGGTGTAATCTTCCAACTTTTATAGATAACAACTACGGGAATGCCTGTCACAAATGAGAATATGATAAAGAAGTAGAATAGGAAGAATAATAACAGTTGAATAAGATGAATATGTAGAATAGGAAGAATAATAATAGTTGAATAAAATGAATATGAAGAATGTAATAAAAAAAAAAAGGTAAAGGATGAAGAAGAAGATGAATAAGGTGAAGAAGAAGTTGATGTCAAAGATGCTGATGATGATGAAGATGAAAGTGTGGGAAAAGTAAACAAAAAAGAAGGGGAAGGGCGTGGAATAGTGAAACATCAATATCTGACAAAATAAAAAAAAATTTACATAGTCAATATCTTTGTCACTCCGAACGTCTTTAAAAAAAAAAAAACCATGCTATTCTATTTGATTGGGCTAAACCTCTATGACTTTAATGTCTCCGCCACCTCCCCAAATACATCCTGCATTATTCTTAGTTGTTTTCCTTCAAGTAGAATGAACCTACAAGGAAAGAAAGGGTTTATTTTAATTCCGATATTTTGGTCCCATTGACTTGCAATGGGATCGGGTATCGGTATCGGCGATATCCGATATTTTTTGAATATCGGCCGATCCTATCCGATACCGATACTTTCCGATATCGGAAGGTATCGCTCAACACTAGTCATGGGATGGGCTTGCATGACTAAATCGGATGAGTTAATTGTTTCTCTCTGACCACTGCTGTGATATTTATGGGATAATACACTTTTATTGTCTGCATCATTTATGACATATACTCTAATGGATTTACCTTCATACTTGGAAACAAATGGTGGAACTAAAAATATGTGGGTTGATATCATTGTCATGAAACCTATGGACTAAATACTATTATTGTCTATCACTACATATATCTCAAGAGGTTTATCTTTATTGATAACTTCATAAGGGAACTATAGGTTTGAAGTGGTGAGCCTAAAGGCTTGTAGGTAGTCTTTTTCATTATGGCCCATCGGTGAGATTTTTTCAGACAAAACCACCAATATACCTTTCTTCAGAATATTGTCTGCCTTAAATCAAATTATCCTCTGTTGGCATAAAGGGAGCCTATTTTGAGAGTCATTGCTATATCATCTCTGAAAAATACAGAGAACTGATACTGATAGATAATAATGTAGCACATTTTATTGCTCTATAGCACTTTATTATTGGTGTTGGTGATGGTTGTTTCTGTTAGTTTTTCCTTTTATGGTCTTAAGGGAGAGCAGACGTTGAGTGGGGGTGCCATGTCGAACTTAGGGTGCCAACCTCCGTGTTAAGGTAGGGTAAGGAATGGATAGTTCACCCCCCTCCTAGTTCATGTTTCCTAATAATGAAAAGACTGTGTTGTTTTAGTTCTCTTGACCCTGATCTATGGGTAATTTTACTTACTTAAATGAAAGTTATATTTTAGGTTTTTTTTGTCTTGGTTGAGAAAAAAGGGTTGCAATAGTGTTGCAATACAGCAGAGCTGAGAGAAAAGCAAAAATGTGTTTGCAAGAAGACAAATTTAATTTCTTCTGTTCTGTGTCAGTTACTTGTCTCGCACTGGGAATGCCTCCTTCATGTAAAATAAGCTCTGGGGGCGGAGTTATCTCCAGGCATCATCTGCCCCAGAGCCTGGAAGAGGTCACTTATATAAAGTATGATAAAAGATGATTTCTCAGCAACAACACAGCTGATGTGAGACACACAAGGATTAGTGATGAGCAAATATACTCATTACTCGAGATTTCTCGAGCATGCTCTGGGGTCCTCCGAGTATTTTTTAGTGCTCGGAGTTTTAATTTTTAGCACCACAGCTGACTGATTTACATCTGTTAGCCAGCATAAGTACATGTGGGGATTCCCTAGCAACCATTCAACCCCCACATGTACTTATGCTGGCTAAAAGATGTAAAATATTCAGCTGCGGCGCAAAAACTAAAACTCCGAGCACTTAAAAATACTCGGAGGACCGCAGAGCATGCTCGTGAAATCTCAAGTAACGAGTATATTCGCTCATCACTAACAGGGATGACTGTTTTCAGTATTC
This sequence comes from Ranitomeya imitator, assembly GCF_032444005.1. NCBI lineage: Eukaryota > Metazoa > Chordata > Amphibia > Anura > Dendrobatidae > Ranitomeya > Ranitomeya imitator. The sequence goes on from NC_091284.1 coordinate 629,731,006, forward strand.
TATAACTTATATGGCCATATTAATAGTTTAAGTTTTGCAGGAATTGAACATATAGAATATCCCAAACAGGGTGGTGATCTTAATAAATTATTATTAAGAAGAGAAGGTATCACGATAATGCAAAAACCATAGCTGAGGGATTTTTGCACATCTGACCATGGTCCTGAAAGCACATGGCAGCTGTGACCCCCTGAATCTCTCTCCCTTCCCTGAATACAGCAAACCAGCCCTATGGCAGACACTGGGTAACTTGAAGCTAGTGTGTGAGCAGGGTGTGGCTTTAAACTGCAGGTGACCAATCCTGCAAAGCCACCTGTTGTCCCTACCTTCTCAGTCAGGAATTTCTTTTGTCTCCCCAGTCTAAGAATGTAAATATCTCTGACCTCAGTACATATCATTAACCAGCCCATTAGTGATGTCAGGAGGCTGCAGTTTATAAGTCTCTACACTTCACCAGTTTCAGTTTTGCTTGAGGAGCTGTACTATGCACTGGAACATCTGGGCTCTGCCTGCCAGCATGGTTTTGCCTGAAATGATCTGAGAACATGTGAGTTTTACCTTTTCTCATTTTATCCGGTTATTTTATAATTGCTTGTACATATTTTCAATTGTCTCTTATTGTAACATCCTTGTATTATTTTTATAAACACTGCCTGTTCTTTTACGGAGTAAAATATCTAAAATACTAGTTTCGTTCTCCTGCTCTAAAAGTTTTCTGAAGGGAATTATGCTACTGTTTTGGGTTAGCTTCGGACCCGATAATCGAAGCTGGTGGCAGCATACCTTGTTCTGTGCCTTTAGGAGTTGTTGTAGTGATGGCGGCATTGATAATTATTGTTCCTGCCTGAGTGGGAGTAGTAATATGGCCTCGCTGCAGCATGCCCAATAGCCAGTATATAGCAGGCAGCCTTTCTGGTGACTCATTACCCTAGGTGCAGTTCCTAATCTGACCTGAGGGTAAGGGGGTGCCAGAGAGCTGCAAGTTTTCAGCGGAACTGTAAAGCGGGATATACATAAATCCCTGCAGTTTGTGTGTTAGGGTTCGAGCTCCCGCCTCTGCACAGGGGGAATCTCGGGCCATCTCCGCTGCGGTCTCCCATTCTTCTCTGCCGCAGTGGAGCCTGCTCAGTGGAGACGTCAGTCCCAGCGTCTCGCTCAGTCTGACTCTGTACAAAGAGTTACTGCTGCTTTTCCTGCTTCTGCCATTGAAGTCAGTGCTGGGCAGCGGCGATCAGATGCTTCTGGGACTAAGTCCTGCTTTTCTCGTTCTGAGCATGCCCAGAGTAAGATCTCTCAGTGGAGCTCGAGGGTCACATGTTCAGATACTGCAGCTAAAGCCATTGGTCCTTCAGGAAGGTCCTGTAGGTGCTCAGGCTCTGTGGCAGCCTCTCATTGGTCCTTCTAGGAATGTCCTGTACGTGCTGCAACTATTTAAGGCTTGCATGGGCGCATGGCCATGTGTTAGTATCTTTCTATGTTATGTGCTTTGCGCCAGTGTGGTCATGTAAGTTTGTGTTCAGGGACCCAGCTGAAATAAGTCCCTAGAATGCAGGCATCTCCGGCGAGGAGATTGCATGTGTATGTATTCAGGGACCTGGCTGAAATAAGCCCCTAGAATGCTGGCACCTCCGGCGAGGAGTTTTTTGTGCATGCATGACCACTGACTGCTCTCAGTTGGGTAGTTAGCCTGTGCCTCTGTGAAGTCTAACAGGGCGCAGTGCTTTGATTTCATGGCTACTCTGTGAATTAACAGAGTTAGTTCATACCGCCATATAGTTCCGCCATTTGCTAGCAGCAGGTTCTCCTGCACGGTGGACCCCGGGCTGCGAACGCATCTATTACAATAAAACAACTATATTTACTCGGTGTGTTCCGCTAGCCCTAACATCGTGTTATATTGTAAGAGCAGTAGGATAACTAAAATAAGCCCCTGCGGTAAACTAAGAGGTCAATAGCCTTGTGTGTGTTTTCATCACAGTGTAGCAGTGGAGGGATAACTAAGATAAGCCCCCCTGCACATGTAATAGCCGTCTGTTGGCCTGAAGTCACCCCAATCCGTGAAGTAGGGGTGACAGTCACGGTGTGAATCGTGACAGAAGGCAAATGGATTTTAGATACAGATGCTCAAGGTCCATTAGGTTTAAATGATGAACTAGATATGCCAGTATAGTTATAAACCAATGTATTAACCACAATTATGTATGTATTGTTTTCACATGTCCCTTTCGCTATTATTTGTTCAACCACTCCTCAATCCTTATTAAAAGGAAGTGTTGTACCACTCTGGCTAACATGGACCCATAGAAGCGCAGTAACAGCGCAATACGTCAGTCGGGCTTTTTCACCTGCTCATTCCCCTGTCTCGTGCACACCACCCCATGTATTTATTGAGATGTTGATATCATCTAACATGGATTAAAGAAATTTCAACAAGAAAGACTGGGTGAGTGCTCCAGTTCTTTTCTTCTTGTTTGTGCAATAATAATAGTTTAGATAGGTCTAATGTGGTGAGAGATTCTCTTTAAAAATTAGATGTACCTCATGTACTTTCAGATACCTCATATTAATTTTTTTTTTTAATTGGCACAAGAAAATAAACAAATGTGGCCAATCCCTGTTTTAGAATAATACACAAGCAGCATAATTTTTTTGTACTGCTCCAGTATTATAGATTGCTGCATCTCTTATTGTATTATGTTACCGTGATTTGTAACTTACATGTACATCATACCTAACCCCTTGATCTTAAAGTATTAGAAATTAATGAATATTTTTAAATTTAAATCTGCTAGCTACAATTTATATATATATATATATCTATATATATAATTGTCTAAGGGTTTTTCCGTCTGTCTGTTTTTCTGTCTGTCTGTCTGTCTGTCTTTCTGTCTGTCTGTCTGTCTGTCCTGGAAATCCCGGCTCTCTGATTGGTCGAGGCCGCCAGGCTTCGACCAATCAGAGACGGGCACAGCATCGACGTAGAAATCCTGCGTCTCTGATTGGTCGAGGCCGCCAGGCCTCGACCAATCAGCAACGAGCACAGCGACGATGATGTCATAAAGGACGTAGAAATCCCGCGTCTCTGATTGGTCGAGGCCTGGCGGCCTCGACCAATCAGCAACGGGCACAGCGACGATGATGTCATAATGGTTGCCATGGCGATGATGATGTCATAAAGGTTGCCTCGACCAATCAGCGACGGGCACAGTCTGCCGCGAATTCTGGAATCATCATTGTTCATATACTACGGGGACATGCATATTCTAGAATACCCGATGCGTTAGAATCGGGCCACAATCTAGTATGTATATATATATATATATGTATATATATATATATATATATATATTTATAGCACCTTTGCAAATGTGTCTCTAATGAAAATAAAATTACTTCAAAATATGTGTTCATGATTAAGATAAGAAATTGGAAAGAAAAGAATTTAAGGAAATATAACAAACTTAATTTAAAGATAAGGTCATTTTCTTCCAGAGCATTCCCTTTAACCTATTGTCATATCATATCATTTTCTCTATAGTTCACTTTGAGTTAGCTTATGAAATAAGAAACCGGCTTAAATGAATAGCTCCGACTTTTAATGGGCAAATAAAAAAGAAAAGTCAGCCTGTTTGAAAAAAATGTCCTCTTCTGTGTACTACTGGCATAGGACAAAATCTAAAATAGAATGCAGTATTACAAAAGGCAATACGTAGAGATGAGCATATTGCTCCTGTATAAATTTACTTTGATTAGAATTTTCGAACAATCGCAGGTCTCAGACAAATTTGAACACTTTGCCATTCAATTTGTGAGGATCGCTGAAGACTGCATCGAACAGAGAGCAGTGCAAGCTTCTCAACGTGTCTTTCAATTATCATATTACATGATCTAATGCAGCCAAACAATCAGGAGTATTAAAGGCACCACAAAAGATGAGGGCTTGGAAAGGAGAAGTCACTATGATTTTACACCCTAGGAATAGGACGTCAAATCCCACAGCTCATCATTACAAATAGTTGTTTTAAAGACCTCATTGTGGTGTACTATAGCTTTAAAAAAATATTAAAACTGAGAGTAGTATTAAAAGTCAATGAATAATAATATAAAGATTCAGGTCATTGGGATGCACTGAACTTGCAGAGTCTGCGTGAATGTGAATAATTGATCTGTGATATATTATAGTATTGCACCTTAAAGGGAACCTGTCACCCCGAAATTCGCGGGTGAGGTAAGCCCACCGGCATCAGGGGCTTATCTACAGCATTCTGTAATGCTGTAGATAAGCCCCTGATGTTACCTGAAAGAGGAGAAAAAGACGTTATATTATACTCACCCAGGGGCGGTCCCGCTGCTGGTCAGGTCAAACGGGCGTCTCCGGTCCGCTGCGGCGCCTCCCATCTTCATTACAAGACGTGCTCTTCTGATCTTCAGCCACGGCTCCGGCGCAGGCGTACTTTGCTCTGCCCTGTTAGCATCCTCAGAGCCAACCTCTTCCTGCCCTGACCAAAAAGTCAAGTTTTCATTCCAATCAGGTATCTCAGGTATCTAGTTTAGGGTATAAGAGCAGAATCTGCACGTCAGCAGAGTAGCCCGCCTGTGAAACTAACTACACCACCTGTGTATCTCTATTTTCACTGCATCGAATCAAGTTAGTAGTTTAGGGCCTAGGAGCAGTGTCTGCACGTCAGCAGAGTAGCCCGCCTGTGAAACAAACTATACCGCCTGTGTATCTTAATTTTCACTGCATCTAATCTAGTTATTAGTTTAGGGCCTAGGAGCAGTGTCGGCAAGTCAGGAGAGTAGCCCACATGTGAAACTAACTACACCGCCTGTGTATCTCAATTTTCACTGCATCTAATCCAGTTATTAGTTTTGGGCCTAGGAGCAGTGTCTGCACATCAGCAGAGTGGCCCGCCTGTGAAACTAACTACACCGCCTGTGTATCTCAAATTTCACTGCATCTAGTTCAGTTAATAGTTTAGGGCCTAGGAGCAGTGTCTGCATGTCAGCAAAGTAGCCCGCCTGTGAAACTAACTACACCGCCTGTGTATCTCAGTTTTCACCGCCTCTAATCCAGTTAATAGTTTAGGGCCTAGGAGCAGTGTCTGCACGTCAGCAGAGTAGCTTGCCTGTGAAACAAACTATACTGCCTGTGTATCTCAATTTTCACTGCATCTAATCCAGTTATTAGTTTTGGGCCTAGGAGCAGTGTCTGCACGCCAGCAGAGTAGCCCGCCTGTGAAAATAACTACACCGCCTGTGTATCGCAATTTTCTCTACATCTAGGTGATTTAATAGTTTAGGGACTATTAGCAGTGTCTGCACGTTAACAAAATAGCCCGCCTGTGAAACTAACTACATTGCCTGTGTATCTCTATTTTACTGCATCTAATCCAGTTAATAGTTTAGCGCCTAGGAGCAGTGTCTGCACGTCAGGAGAGTAGCCCGCCTGTGAAACTAACTACACCGCCTGTGTATCTCAATTTTCACTGCATCTAATCCAGTTTACAGTTTTGGGCCTAGGAGCAATGTCTGCACATCAGCAGAGTGGCCCGCCTGTGAAACTAACTACACCGCCTCTGTATCTCTATTTTTACTGCATCTAATCCAGTTAATAGTTTTGGGCCTAGGAGCAGTGTCTGCATGTCAGCAGAGTGGCCTGCCTGTGAAACTAACTACACCGCCTGCGTATCTCTATTTTTACTGCATCTAATCCAGTTAATAGTTTGGGGCCTAGGAGCAGTGTCTGCACGTCAGCAGAGTAGCCCACCTGTGAAACTAACTACACCACCTGTGTATCTCAATTTGCACTGCATCTAATCCAGTTATTAGTTTTGGCCCTAGGAACAGTGTTTGCACATCAGCAGAGTAGCCCTCATGTGAAACTAACTACACCGCCTGTGTATCTCTATTTTCACTGCATCTAATCCAGTTAATAGTTTAGGGCCTAGGACCAGTGTCTGCACGTCAGCATAGTAGCCCGTCTGTGAAAATAACTACACCGCCTGTGTATCTCAATTTTCACTGCATCTAATTGAGTTAATAGTTTAGGGCATAGGAGCAGTGTCTGCACATCAGCAAAGTAGCCCACCTGTGAAACTAACTACACCGGCTGTGTATCTCTATTTTTACTGCATCTAATCCAGTTAATAGTTTAGGGCCTAGGAGCAGTGTCTGCATGTCAGCAAAGTAGCCCGCCTGTGAAACTAACTACACCGGCTGTGTATCTCTATTTTTATTGCATCTAATCCAGTTAATAGTTTAGGGCCTAGGAGCAGTGTCTGCATGTCAGCAAAGTAGCCCGCCTGTGAAACTAACTACACCGGCTGTGTATCTCTATTTTTATTGCATCTAATCCAGTTAATAGTTTAGGGCCTAGGAGCAGTGTCTGCATGTCAGCAAAGTAGCCCGCCTGTGAAACTAACTACACCGCCTGTGTATCTCTATTTTCACTGCATCTAATCCAGTTTACAGTTTTGGGCCTAGGAGCAATGTCTGCACATCAGCAGAGTGGCCCGCCTGTGAAACTAACTACACTGCCTCTGTATCTCTATTTTTACTGCATCTAATCCAGTTAATAGTTTTGGGCCTAGGAGCAGTGTCTGCACGTCAGCAGAGTGGCCTGCCTGTGAAACTAACTACACCGCCTGCGTATCTCTATTTTTACTGCATCTAATCCAGTTAATAGTTTGGGGCCTAGGAGCAGTGTCTGCACGTCAGCAGAGTAGCCCACCTGTGAAACTAACTACACCACCTGTGTATCTCAATTTGCACTGCATCTAATCCAGTTATTAGTTTTGGCCCTAGGAACAGTGTTTGCACATCAGCAGAGTAGCCCTCATGTGAAACTAACTACACCGCCTGTGTATCTCTATTTTCACTGCATCTAATCCAGTTAATAGTTTAGGGCCTAGGACCAGTGTCTGCACGTCAGCATAGTAGCCCGTCTGTGAAAATAACTACACCGCCTGTGTATCTCAATTTTCACTGCATCTAATTGAGTTAATAGTTTAGGGCATAGGAGCAGTGTCTGCACATCAGCAAAGTAGCCCACCTGTGAAACTAACTACACCGGCTGTGTATCTCTATTTTTACTGCATCTAATCCAGTTAATAGTTTAGGGCCTAGGAGCAGTGTCTGCATGTCAGCAAAGTAGCCCGCCTGTGAAACTAACTACACCGGCTGTGTATCTCTATTTTTATTGCATCTAATCCAGTTAATAGTTTAGGGCCTAGGAGCAGTGTCTGCATGTCAGCAAAGTAGCCCGCCTGTGAAACTAACTACACCGGCTGTGTATCTCTATTTTTATTGCATCTAATCCAGTTAATAGTTTAGGGCCTAGGAGCAGTGTCTGCATGTCAGCAAAGTAGCCCGCCTGTGAAACTAACTACACCGCCTGTGTATCTCTATTTTTAATGCATCTAATCCAGTTAATAGTTTGGGGCCGAGTACCACAGTTTGGCCACTCAGTTCTGTTCGGTTTTCATCCATCGGTTGTTATGCCAACAACTACAGATACAGAGTTGCCAATTAGTTAAGCACTAAAATGAGTGGCAAAAGGTCTGCTGCTGTTGGAAAAGGGAATAGGCATGTTGGAAAGGGAAAAAAAGGTTGTGTTCATGGGGTAGATGGTAAATCAACAGTAACATCTGCAGAAGAAAGACCATCTTCCAGCCAAAGTAAGATGTCTATTTCTTTTCGTGGACAATATGATATGATCCCTTTCTTACGACTATCGCTACGAGCATAGCCAAAAATTCCAGATGAGGCACAAAAGCAGCAGGTGCTTGAACGGAAATCAAGTGTTCGTTCAAGTGGGCTCTCCTCCATGTCAACTTCTACATCACAACTAGTCCAGTCCTCAGAGTTGTCACCCCAATCGCACTTGCTTCCTCGCAGCTCCCAAGTCTCCAGCTGCCCATCTCAGCATGGGGTAACACACATGGTTGAGTCTGTAGAGCTGTTTACACATACTATAGCCTGGGAATCAGAGGTCTGCTCCAGAGCTTCTGTGAATCCAGACGAGGAAATGATCTTCACTGATGCCCAGAATCTGTGTGACTCGGATCCAGGCCCAGATGAAGAAGGTTCTGAGCATAATGTAGACCCTCGTTCCCAAGCTGTAACTCCTGTTGGTGGAGACAATGAGGAAGATGATGATGAGACTGAGATACCTGATTGGAATGAAAACTTGACTTTTTGGTCAGGGCAGGAAGAGGTTGGCTCTGAGGATGATGGGTGTGAGAACACACAGGATGATGATGACGAGGTTGTAGACCCCACTTACTGTCAACCCACAGTCCGCCAGTCCATGAGGTCAGTAGAGGGAGTGGAGAAGGATGCTAGAGACGAGTCTGACGATGAGGTAACGGTGCCCCTTCCTGGACAAAGACAGAGTACTGGAAGCACATCAACAACTGCATCCTCAACCCCAACTGTGCCTCAGACCAGAAGTCGTGATGGCTCTTCAGGTCGCACGGGCTCTAAGCCTTGCATAGCCTGGGCATTTTTTGACAATGCAAAGGATGACCCAACTCATGTTGTCTGTAAGATTTGTCAACAAAATCTCAGTAGAGGCCAAAAAATCACTAGCTTGATTACTTCATGCATGAACCGTCACATGGATATGAGGCATAAGTTGCAGTGGGAAGCTCACTGTGCTACAATGCGGCCTAGTGGGCCGGGTCAACCACCGTCTGCCCCATCAAGTGCATCCGCGTCCTCTTCATCCTCTGTGACTGTGGGGACAACAGTCGCACATAGTTTTGGATGCAGACCTTTCACCTCTTTACCCGCAACAGCCAGTGTGATTGGCAGGTCATCAGGACATTTGCACGTGGAGACACCTGCTGGTGTTGAGCGCTCTCCGACATCGACACCACATTTTGATCAATGCAACATAACATCTCCGCCTGCACTTTCCTCACAGACCAGCAGTTTGCTGGGGACACCCTACTCAACTCCGTCTAAGCATGGCAGCCAGCCCTCAGTCCCTCAGATGTGGACAAGTAAAAGATATTTCCTCCTAGCCATGACAAAGCTAAGAGGTTGAATTTCTCCATCTGCAAGCTGTTGGTACAGAAATGCTGCCTTTCCGCCTGGTGGACACAGAGGATTTTCGAGACCTTATGTCCGTCGCAGTGCCCCAGTACCAGATGCTCAGTCGCAACTACTTCTCAAATAAAGCTGTGCCTGCGCTACACCAGCATGTCGCAGACAACATCACCGCTTCCTTGAGAAACTCTGTGTGTGACAGGGTGCATTTCACCACAGACACTTGGACGAGTAGACATGGACAGGGGCGTTACATATCGGTGACTGGGCACTGGGTAACTACGGTGACATCAGGAAAAGGGGCAGCTGTCCAAGTCTTTCCGTCGCCACGAGTTGCTCGTCGATCCTCTGTATCTAGAAGTTCCTCCACTGCTTCTGCCTCCTCAACCTCCTCTCAGTCCTCCACCTGCACCCAAAGCCTGTCTGGTAATGCCACCCGCGTTGTAACTGCGCAGAAGGAATCCTGCACACCTCCTCACTATGCTGTCACCAGGGCTCAACGGCATCAGGCAGTGTTTACATTGAAATGTCTGGGAAATGTGAGTCACACAGCTGAGGAGTTGTGGTCAGCTCTGGAGACCGAGTTCCATCAATGGTTGTCTCCACTCAACCTGCATCCAGGGAAGGCTGTGTGCGACAATGCTGCAAACCTGGGTGCGCCCCTTCGCCGGGGCAATGTCACACACGTGCCTTGTATGGCTCACATTTTGAACCTGGTTGTCCAGCAATTTTTATCCCACTATCCCGGACTAGATGGGCTTCTGGAGAGGGCACGGTTGCTGTGTGCTCACTTCCGCCATTCGCATCCCGCAGCTTGACGACTTGCATCTCTACAGAAGTCGTTGGGCCTGCCAGTTCACCGGCTGAAATGCGATGTGCCCGACACGGTGGAATTCAACTCTGCACATGTTGCAGTGACTGTGGCAGCACCGACGAGCCCTGGTGCAATACGTTATGACATATAGCCTGGGCCAACGAGATCAAGAGGTGTTGCAAATCATGCTGCAGGAGTGGTCTCAGATTAGGGACCTATGCACCCTTCTGCACAGTTTAGTAATAACGACGAAGATGATTAGTGCTGACGATGCCATTATCAGCATGACCATTCCGGTGATTTACATGCTGGAGCACACCTTACACAGTGTTCGGAGTCAGGTGGTGGAACAAGAGGAGGAGGAGGAAGAGGAACAGGAGTAGAATGTGGAAGGGATCATATCTCCAAGGTCAAGAAGGCTGGCAGCACCAAGGCGGCTGGCATTGGAGGTTGGGGGAGAGGGATTACCGAGGGCGCATGGTAGCAGCCAAACTGTTGAGGAAGGTGCAGGAGGCGAGGATGAAGTGGAGGACGAACTGGCGCTAGGCATGGAAGACTCATCAGATGAGGGAGACCTTGATCAAATTTCTGTTGTGCGAGGTTGGGTGGAGAGGGCTGACAAAGGAAGACCAAGACAACAAGGACTTGGTCCTCCTGGATGCGCAAGACACATGAGTGCCTTCTTGCTGCACTACCTGCAACATGACCCTCGGATTGTCAGAATCCGAAGTAATGCCGACTATTGGGTTGCCACATTCTTAGATCCCCGGTACAAAAGCAAATTTGGCAAAATAATTCCTGCCATAGAAAGGGATTCACGCATGCATGAGTAACAGCAGAGACTGTTACAGAATGTAATATCTGCTTTTCCACAAAACACCATTGGTGCACGTAGGGGCAGGGCCGTGCTTAGTAACCCAATGTTTACCCTGGTTACCATCGTTAAAGTAAAAAAAACAACCGCTACATACTTACCTACCGCTGTCTGTCCTTGGCGCTCTGCTTCTCTGCTCTAGCTGTGAGCACAGCGGCCAGAAAGCAGAGCGGTGACGTCACTGCTCTGCTTTCCGGCTGCCCGGCGCTCACAGCCAGAGCAGAGAAGCAGAGCGCCGAGGACAGACAGCGGTAGGTAAGTATGTAGCGTTTGTTTTTTTACTTTTAGGATGGTAACCAGGGTAAACATCGGGTTACTAAGCGCGGCCCTGCGCTTAGTAACCCGATGTTTACCCTGGTTACCGGGGACCTCGGGATCGTTGGTCGCTGGAGAGCTGTCTGTGTGACAGCTCTCCAGCGACCAAACAGCGACGCTGCAGCGATCCGGATCGTTGTCGGTATCGCTGCAGCGTCGCTTAGTGTGATGGTACCTTAACATCGTATCTGGTGGTAACAGCAGTTTTTTCCAATCGTTTCAAGATTTTTTTAGACCATCCTTTGCAAGGCCACAGGAGACAAGAAGTCTGATGCACAGCCAACGCCTAGAGCGGATGGTATAAGAGTATCTTCAAGTTAACATTGATGCCATGACTGTGGAACTGGACCCTTGCTCATTTTGGGCTTCCAATCTTGAAATTGGCCTGAGCTCGCCACTCATGCCTTGGAGATCTTGTCGTGCCCCGCAGCTAGCGTTCTTTCTGAACATGTGTTCAGCGCTGCTGGTGGTGTGCTGACAGATGAGCGCACGCGGCTATCCAGTGACAATGTAGACAGACTAATGTTCATCAAGATGAACATATCCTGGATCCACAAGGACTTTTCTACCCCTGTGTCATCTTGGGGAGACTACTAAAAGCTTGATGATTTTTGAAAATCACCTCACCAACTGTTTTAAAAAACTCTGGCAAAATTGATGCCACTTAAGTGGTGTCTGTGGCCGAATTTTTGGGAAAAAATGGAGACTCTTTTATTTAGTCCCCTTGCTGAGTTTTACATGATGTTGCCATCATTAATTCCAGGTGGGTGGGGTCGTCTGCAGAGTTGTTTCCTCATATTATGGCCTGGGATTCAGAGGTCTGCTCCAAAGCTTCAGTGTCTGCTAGTCAGCAGAGTAGCCCAGCCACCCACCACCTGTTTACCTAAGTACTAATTTTAACAGCATCTGGCCCAGTTAATCCTTTTGGGCCTAGTAGAATTTGGTGCTACTCAGCAGCGTACTTCACCCATGAAGCAAGCTACACCGTCTGTTTACCTAACTACTATTTTTTAACGGCATCTAGCCCAGGAAATCCTTTTGGGCCTGGCAGAATTTGGTGCTACTCAGCAGCGTACCCCACCCATGAAGAAAGCTACACTGTCTGTTTACCTAACTACTATTTTGTAACGGCATCTAGCCCAGGAAATCTTTTTGGGCCTAGTAGAATTTGGTGCTACTCAGTAGCGTACTTCACTCATGAAGCAAGCTACACTGCCTGTTGATCTAATTACTAATTTTTAACTGCATGGACCCCAGGAAATCATTTTGTTTCTAATAGCATTTTGTGCTACTCAGCACAATACCCCACCCATGAAGCAAGCTACACCGCCTGTTTACCTAACTTCTATTTTGTAACGGCATCTAGCCCAGGAAATCCTTTTGGGCCTAATAGAATTTGGTGCTACTCAGCAGCGTACTTCACCCATGAAGCAAGCTACACCGCCTGCTTACCTAACTACTATTTTGTAATGGCATCTAGCCCAGGAAATCCTTTTGGGCCTAGTAGAATTTGGTGCTACTCAGCAGCGTACCCAACCCATGAAGCAAGCAACACCGCCTGTTTACCTAACTACTATTTTGTAATGGCATCTAGCCCAGGAAATCCTTTTGTGCCTAATAGAAATTGGGGCTACTCAGCAGAGTACTTCACCCATGAAGCAAGCTACACCACCTGTTTACCTAAGTACTATTTTTTAATGGCATCTAGCCCAGGAAATCATTTTGGGCCTAGTAGAATTTGGTGCAACTCAGCAGCGTACCCCACCCATGAAGCAAGCTACACCTTCTGTTTACCTAAGTACTATTTTTTAATGGCATTTGGCCCAGGAAATCCTTTTGGGCCTAGTAGCAATTTCTGCTACTCGGCAGAGTACCCCACCCATGAAGCAAGCTACACCACCTTCTTTCTCAATCTAACCCCTCGGCTCTGGGGTGTCCACTCTCCCTCCAGCTCTCTCCTTCTCACAGGTGGACTACCGCGTGTTTTCACACTGTGGCAAATCTTTTTGGCCCAGGCATAAGAAGTCATTGAGGTAATGGATAATATGTGCCGCCTTACAAACATCCATGACGACACATTCGAGGAAGCACTTAAATGCCTCAAATAGTGAGCAGGACATGGAGCACCCCATTGGCAAACAGTGATCTATGTAGTATGCTCCTTCACAGAAGCAGCCCAGTGGGAGGACACTATTTGGAGGCACAGGTAGTAACCGGAACGCCCCCTCAATGCTTGTTTTGGCCATTAGGGTGCCCCTTACCAACTTCTTGACTCACCTGATTGCCTCGTCAAAGGAGGTACAGTACATAGTACTGTACTTGGTTCCTCGTCGATGTTGTAGTTTACTGACCTGCCCCTTGGATATGACAAATGGTGGATTAGTCTGAATGTATTGGGTTCATTTTTTGGCACAACTCCCAATGCGGGTACCACTATGTCTTCTAAGGAAAGTGTTCTGAATGGTCCCGCCGCCATTCTACCTAAAGATATTTATTTTTTTTATTTTTTTTGTCAAGACGTCTGGGTGTTGGTAGAGTAAGTTTACATTTTTACTCCAGCCTTTCTTGATTTTAGAAGGGCATGGCATGTCTATATCTGTGTCTCCTCCTCGTTTTACTCCTCCACCTCTTTTCTTTTCACATGACTATATGTAGTTGTGACTTTTCCATGTGTTTGTTGTGTCTTCTGAGTTGTTTGTCAGCTTTTGGACATCTTTTAAAGTGTTTTCTATGTGTTTCCCAGGTGTTTGTATGTGTTTGTGTTTGCCTGCCATTGGTTTCAATGGGGTTCGATGGTATTAGTCGAACGTTCGACGAACATTTCGTCGAACACGTCCCTGTTCGACGAACCGAACCGAACCCGAACACTAGGGAGGTGGCTCAACACTAATGACGACATGTGTATGCAAACCATATGCAATGCATTTTTAATATAATCTTTTACATACTATAACGCTCTATATAACTTAAAGCGACTTTAAAAAAAATCTTAAATGCTGTAGATAATAGATAGATAATAGATAGATATTCTGAAGGCTCTGGCTATGAATTTACTGTACTTGGCTCATGAAATGTTGGGGTTCCATTGAGATGTGCGACTAAAAATCAGACTTCAAATGCATGGTCCGCGTGCAGTCCATCTATTTTTCTTGCACCCTTTGGATTGCTGTGACACTAGTCACAACCCACAGGCAGGTCGTACATCAGCAAAGTCAGACGTTCCGGGGTCAATATCAAAAGAACATGCAGTAAACCAAGGGAAAATACAAAGTTGTAAATTAGGTCACATGCCAGAGTCATAATATCAGAGAAATAGCGGATAAGCAAAGAGGCAATAACATTTGGGTAGTCAGAACACAGTTCAAAGGTCAGCAGCAGTAGACCAGAACTTACAGCACAGGGATCAGGCAAACACACACCAGAGACCACAGGCTTAGAACAAGCTTTTAACTGGCAGTGATCTGGGCCAGACAGCTCACCTAAATAGCAGGGAAATTGCCAAAAACTTGGAGCACGTGTGGAAACCTCTGCACCTTCCAGTCTCAGATACATCAACAGAGCTGTCAATCAAACCACTGACAGCTCAGCACGTCCCAGCACAGGAGAGGAGCTGACCATCACTGAGTCCCAGACACTCTGAGCAGAGTAATTGTGACAGTACCCCTCTTCAAGGGGGGCCACAGGACCCCCAGGTTTCCCAGGAAACCTACGATGAAAAGCTCCAACCAAGCGATCAGCCTTCACCGAATGAGTCGGAAGCCAGGATCTCTCCTCGGGTCCTTATCCCCTCCAGTGAAAAAGATATTGGAGGGAATTTCAGACCCTCTGAGAATCCACTATCCTCTGCACCTCATACTCCAAACCTCCATCAACAAAGACTGGAGGAGATAAGGAAGAGACAGAAAACACAGAAGGAACAAACTTCTTTAACAAGGATTTGTGAAAAACATTGGGGACACAAAGTGACTGCAAAAGCTTTATTCTAAAGGCAACTAGATTTATTACGTCTAGAATCTTGCACTGACCAATGAATTTTGGACCCAACTTTGCAGAAGGTACTTTTAGCCTAATATACCTGGACGATAACCAAACATTATCCCCAACTTTGAAAGTGGAACCCGCTGAATTTTTCCTATCGGCCTTATGTTTTTGCCAAAACTGAGCCACTAAAATATTCCTCTGAACCTCCCTTCAAACATCCCTGAGTTTATGAATGGTCACCTCCAACCCAGGGCATTCAGAACTTATCCTAGAGAATGCACCAAAATGAGGAGGAAAACCATAATTACAAAAGTAAAGAGAGTTTCCAGTGGACCGATTGACCCGACTGTTAAAGGCGAACTCAGCAAGATGCAGAAATGAGGACCAGTCCTCCTGCTCAGCGACCACAAAACATCTTAAAATTTGTTCTAGTGATTGATTCATCCTCTCTGTGTACCTGTTTGCTTCAGGATGTTAAGAAGAGGAAAAAAACAAATCAATCCCCAACTTCCTGCAAAATGCTCTCCAGAATTCAGAGACAAATTGCATCCTATCGGACACAATGCTTAAAGGAATGGCATGCAGTCTTACCACATGACTGATAAATAACCTGGAACGGAACTTGAGCTTGTTTACTGAATCAGTCAACCATCACCCAAATAACCGTTTTTCTACCAGATAAAGGCAAATCCGTAATGAAGTCCATGGACAAATTAGTCCATTATCTTTCCGGAATAGGTGATGGAGCCAATTTACCGGCCAGTAGGTTATGGCAGACTTGTGCAAATCTCACAAGCGGATACAAATTCCTTAATATCATTAAGCATGGATGGTCATCAAAATAGTCTAGCAACAGCTTTCTGTGTAGCTGTGACTCCTGGGTGACCACCTAAGGAGGAGTCTTGAAATTTCTTCAATAGACGTAATCTAAGATACAGGCACACATTATTTAAGGTCAGAAGTAGCATTTGAGGCCAATGACTGGACCTCACGAATCTCCAATTCCAATTCTAAGAATGCAATAGAAATCACAATTCCCAGAGGAAGAATGGAGGATGGAGGCTCTGAATGAGAAACAGAATCAAGGCTGCATGATAAAGCGTCAGCCCTAACATTCTTAGACCCCGGTCTGAATGTGATGGAAAAATTGAATCTGGAGAAAAATAAGGACCATCTGGCCTGTCTAGGGGTTAAACATTTAGCAGGTTCAATATAGGCTAAATTTTTATGATCTATCAACACAGTAATGCGATTAATAGATCACTCCAAAAAATGTCTCCATTCTGCAAGAGCTATCTTGACAGCTAGCAGCTCGTGATTCCCCACATCATAATTCCTTTCCGCAGATAAAAATTTCCTAGAGAAAAATGCAAATAGACGTATATAGGTCAGAGTTTTGGAACCTTGAGACAAAACAGCCCCCACCCCAACCTCTCAGGCATCCACTTCTACGATGAATGGTTTCTGGAGATCAGGTTGAATCAAAACTGCGGACATGAAGCACTCCTTTAATTTATCAAAAGGAGCCAACATCATCCAATGACCAAACCTTAAGATCTGCCCCCTTTCGTGTGAGGTCAGTAAGGAGTTTCATGATCTTAGAAAACCCTTAGTAAACTTTCTGTATTAATTAGCAAACCCTATGTGTCATTGCAATGCTTTTAAATCACAAGGTTGAACCCAATGAATTATAGCCTGCACCTTGCCAAGGTCCACTTTAAACTTTTCAGCTAACACAATGAACCCAATGAATGATATTTCCTGAACAGAAAAAGTACATTTTTTCAATTTAGCAAATAATTTTCCTGTGTTTCTGTTAAACAAATCGAATGTGATCGTAGTGAGAATTCAGATCAGACAAAATAAATAGAATGTAATCCAGATATTCCACAAGAAACCATCCAATAATATCAGAAAAAAAATAATTCATAAAGTTCTGAAAGACTGCAGGTGCATGGGTTAAGCCAAAAGACATGAAAAGATTTTTAACTAAACCCTCTGACGTTAATATCGACGTTTTCCACTCACCACCCCCCCGGACAAGTATAGAATTATATGCCCCTCTAAGGTCAAGCTTAGAAAACCATTTAGCCCCTGCAAGCTGATAATGTAGGTCAGGGATAAGTGGAAGATGGTAAGTATTCTTTACCATAATTTTGTTTAGTTGATGAAAATCGAGGCAAGAACAGAGGACACATCTATCTTTTTCACAAAAAAGAACCACGCAGCTGTAGGCGAGGAGGTAAGACAGATATGACCCTTCCGTTAGCTTTCATTTACATATTCTTTCATAGCGGTCCATTCAGGACCCAACAAATTATACAGGCAAGCTTTAGGCAATTTGGCATTAGGAAAAAGATTTATAGCACAATCATAAGGGTGGTGGAAAGGTGGTACCTCAGCCTTTTTCTCCGAGAACACATCTCTGAAATCTTTCAGGAAAGCTGGCAGACCCTTCAGACTAGTGGAGCAAATTTGTACTGATCTAAGACATTTCTTATGAACGTAGGAACTCAATTTAACAATATGCTTCAGACATCAATAAATAACAGGATTATGGATCTGCAGCCATGGAAATCCCTACACAAACCCAGCAGGTAAATTATCCAACACATAGCAGGAGATGGACTAAGAGTGAAGAGTTCCCACTTTAAGTTACCAGCTGAACAAAGTTCAGGAGTAATGGTGTTTTGTCAATAGCAACAATCTGAATAGGTCTTTTCAATTTAACTGTCCTTAATCCTAATTTAAGAACCAGACCAAAATAAATGAAATTCGTGACAGATCCACAGTCAATGAAAGCAAGAGCAGATAACCACAGGTTCTGAAAAAAAATTCCAAGTTCTGCAATACTTTATCTGAGGAGTAAAAGGGTAACTGGAAGTCTAGGTGACCTCCTTGAATATCACCAAAATTAGACGTTTCCCTACAGCTTGCTGGCTTGAGAGCGTATCGAGCAGTCTGAGGAAGTGACCAGCACAAGCACAATAAAGTCAAAGTCCAAGATCATGCCAATGCCTCCTCTCCATGACCCGAGAGTGGGCTGCTACAACCTCCAATAGTTCTGTTTCTGGCAAGTGAACAGACTTGGACAGGACATTGTCAGTATCTTCCAAACCATAACCATTATATAATAATAAATAGATGCCTCATGACTATACGTATGTCAATTACTGGCCAGAGAGTAAATAGTAAGATTGGACACCCTGTTGGAGCAATTCACAGGATGCACACAATACTCAGATGCTTTTTTACTTAGGATGTAAAACAACAAATTAGTCCTGCCCATAAACCCGACCATCCATATTGACCATCTAAAAAGTCTAGAGTAATAATCAATTCAAATAGTCTGACAAAGAGGAGCAATACAGCTTTGATTATCATATCCAATGGTGAATTTGGACCAGGCTTGGTGTGAAGATCCAATGTAAGGAGTGTCAAAACATGACAAATTTCATAGTTACTGGTCCTACTGTCTGAATATGAAATTCAATGGAGTGCTGATCTGGAGTTGGGCACAGCATAAGTCGAGAACCAGATTTAAGGAGTGTCACCACATCGAAAGCTTTCTGTTTCCAAGTATGAGGCAGATGGTAAGACAATTTGTGATGTCCCTTACATTGCCTAAAAATCTAAACAGACGATGAGAAGAAAAATTATATTTATAAATGAAGAGTTGGGATATTAAAAAAGAAATAGGAATAACACTTGACTGCTGCTACAAATAAAGTTGTAAAAATGGAACATAACTCAGAAATTCATTGAGGCCTTGGGATCGTACTGTATTAAGATTCCAGATCCATTTGGCTTCTAGTTAAAATCATTTTTTTCTTCAATTGCGCCCTTTGTAATCAATGATAACTCGATCTTTGCCCATCACATATAGCAATCTCAGTTTACAGCCATGTATAATTTTGAAGTGCTGAGGGATTGGTTTAAGTTGTATTGCATCCATCTCCTTTGAAGCATTAAGTATGTCCAGTACGTCTTCAATGAAGTCTTCGAGATCCTCTGCAGATGTTGCCAAAGGAAAAAAATATATCATCAATGTATTTTGACCAATGTAACACCTTTTCCACATATTTCACTGGTTTAATCAAAAAGCTCTAACTATCCCACAGCCCCAGGAACAGGTTGATGTAAGGGGGTGCAAAGGCTGCCCCCATAAGTGTACCTTGGAGCTGCAGGTAAAGTGTCTCCTTGAATAGGAAGAAATTGTGGGTCACGGTGAAGTACAAGGCCGAGATAAAAAAAATACCTCTGGTCCATAGTAGTCATTGATAAGAAATATGCGACTGCCAATATACCATTGTTATGTCTTATCAAGATCTAGAAAATCTCAGCATCTAATGTGACAAGTCACATATCTGTTTCAAGATGGACACCCTCAAATCTCCAAATGCAGTCAGTAGAGTCCTTCAATGAAGATGACAGTGTTTCAACCATCAGTTTTAAATGCCAGTCTAGAAACTTACAGATAGGTTTGCAGGGTCTTTCGTTGCTGGACACTATGGGATGACCAGGTTGGGTCTCCTTATCCGGACTTTTTTTTCCATGTAGAAACACAGTGTTCGTGGTTGGTCTACCTTTAGATAGTCTTTTTTGCTCCTTCGACATCATTCCATTATAAAACCAGTTGTCAGGAAGCTTTTGAAACAATATGTACGAAAAGTATTAGAAGGATTAAAAGAAAGCCTCTTATAGCATTCGATATTGTTAGGGTTGGCGGAACGCACCGATTATATATATATATATATTATTAGGTGCGTTCGCAACCCGGGGTCCACCGTGCAGGAGAGGAACCTGCTGCTGGCAAATGGCAGCGCTATATGGCGGTATAAGCGAACTCTATTAACTCCACAGAGTCGCTAGGAACAAGATGTTGTGCCCTGTTAACCTCACAGAGGTACACAGCTACCAACCAGAGCAAACTGTGGTCATGCTGTCAGAGAAAACAGACAATCAACTCCTCACCGGAGGTGTCGGTATTCTAGGGGCTTATTTCAGACAAACCCTAACCACATTCAGACATGACCACACTGGCTTAGCTCATAGACATTGGCTTGATACTAGTGCATGGCCGTGCGGCCGTGCAAATCTATTATAGCTGCAGCAACTTCAGGACCTTCCTAGAGGACCAATGGGAGCTGCTACAGTACCTGAGCAACTTCAGGACCTTCTTAGAGGACCAATGGAAGCTGCTGCAGTATCTGAGCATGTGACCCCCGACCTCCAATGAAAGGTCTTACCCTGGGCATGCTCAGAAGGGGAAAAGCAGGACTTAGTCCCAGAGACGTCTGCTCGCCGCTGACCAGTATTGGCTACAAAAGCAGAGCCTGGAAGAACAGTGGTAACCAGTCGCCCATTATCAGCCTGAGCCAGACGCTGGGACCGACGTCTCCGCTGAGCAGGCTCCACTGTTGCTGGAGAAAAATGGGAGACCGCAGTGGAGGTGGTTCGAGATTCTCCCTGTGCAGAGGCGGGAACTCAACACCTAACAGTTATTGTATAATTCGCTATTGCCTAAACTTCTCCCTCTCACACATCTGGGTTGGCCAGATCATGACATTGCCACCCTTGTCTCCCAGTTTAATCAGTACAGTTTTCAAATATTTAAGCACCTCCAAAGCTTGTCTCTGACCTAGGTGCTAGCCATTTGTCTCCCAACCATGGATCATCCTTTGGAGCTGCTCACGTTTGCGACTGCCAAACACCAGGTGAATAATGAATGAATCTGTGGCATCTATTAATTCCTCTTAATATGTAATTAAATCTGTGCGCACCCCTTCTGATGAAAGACTGACGTCAAAATATATTCTGGCTCCACCTGCATACCTGGTAACATCCTTAATTGTCTATATGTTTAATCTGTATATTGCTATTTTCATTTGCCCTTCTGTGGTGAGATGAATTTTCATGGCATGACTGTCCTTAGCACTATGCACTTTATATTTTTCAAACATTGCCATTCACCTCAGTCATTTTTAATCCTGTTATGTACCATCTTTAATATAAACTTCCCAGGTGAGGCTCTCTGTATACTTACCATTATCATGATAGAAAAGTGAGGCTCTCTAAACTCTATATGAGATAATTCTTACCCTTGCATTATGCACTTTATGGCTGTATAGAAGTGATTTCCTTAGTGCTATTTTGCAGTTTTTGGTGTTCTTGATACATTTATCATAATTTGTTCCATAATGGTTTATTTATAAATGTATAATGCCCTATGTACCATAGATTATTGCATTGATTCAATGTCATTCATGACCATATGGGCTATTCTCACCATTTATTTGATATTTTGCATGGAATACAATCGGGTCTCAAATCATTTGGTGATTGATTACCTTTTTTTTGCCTTTTTAAGCTTATCATTTTTTTTCCTGTATTGTTTTTAAGTATTGTTTTTATAAATATAATATTTCCTTTATTATTATATAATGTTGCTAGAAATCATGTCCGGTCATATTAAGTTTTTGTTCATCACAGTCCCAGCTGTCACAGTATGAATCAACATTTTTGCATCCTTTCCTCCTGGCATTGTTGTGGTTATGGCTATGATGGAATGGGGTCCAATGTGAACAAAAACAGGGTGTACATTTTTCAGTGGGCTTCTGACTTCTATGGTGGGGGGGGACAGAAAATCAGTGTGCGCCTTTCTAGAGTTTTCTCCCCATAGTTACAGCTATGCATTGTTATTGGGTCACAAGTAGTGTTGAGCATTCCTATACCGCAGGTATCGGGTATCGGCCGATATTTGCGGTATCAGAATTCCAATACCGAATTCCGATATTTCCCGCGTATCGGATACCGGAATCGGAAGTTACCAGAATTCAAACTGCACGCAGCAGCCAATGAGGAATGAATGGAAGTGTGGGCACATCCTGTTTAGCATGGTGGGCATGTAACTACTGGCAAGGCTGTGATTGGCTGCTGAAATGATGTCACCATGTACTATAAAAAACGCTGCCGCCATTTTGCGCTCACTCTGCTGTGATTTCAGTTAGGGACAGGACGCTGTGTTCTAACTGAGGGTCAGTTGAGATAGCTAATTGCTTTATTTTGCTTTTCCAAGGCTAATTTAGCAAACGCTGTGTGTTCACCTTGCTCTTGCCTTGCAACGCTGTTTTAACAGCGTTCTGCAAGGTCTCTGTGTGTGTGTGTGTGTAGCTCACTCTGTAGTCTGTGTGCAGCCATATACCCGGATGTATTCAGCTCAGGGGGGTTCACACTGCCTCATACAGTTCTATCCATTGTCCTTTTTTGCTCATAGTGCAGCCTGCTGCACATTTTTTCTAAAATTTCCTATTAGTGTTTTTCCACCCGTCTCCAGCTAAGTTGTGGAAAAACACTACATAGGATAACCTAGAGGGGGGTTTTTGGGCCTTGCAGCGCCGTTTACGGCTGTCTGCACGGTCTCCGTGTGAGCGCAGCTCGCCCTGTAGTCTGTGTGCAGCCACAGCCGGTTGTATTCAGCTCAGGGTTCGTTACTGCCTCATACCGTTAAATAACTTGTCCTTTTTTTGAAATAGTGCAGCCTGTTGAAAATTTTTTTTTAAATTTCCTATTAGTGTCTTTCCAGGAAGGTGGTGGGAGCAGCTCTGAGGAAGAGATTCCCCTAACGGGTCAAAGAGGGAGAGGGAGGGGGAAGACTGCGGAGCCTGTAGCCTCCACTTTGGCACCCGTTAGGAGCCTGTCTCTTTCAAAAGCCAAAAAGGGCGCTCCCAAGACTTGCAGTGCCTGGTCCTTTTTTGACACAGTTGCAGATGACATTTGTTTTGTCAAATGCAAGCTGTGTCATCAGAAAGTCAAAAGAGGTAAAAGTGTCAGCAACCTCAATACCACAAATATGTGGAAACATGTGCGGACCAGGCACGCGGTGGAGTTACAAAAACACACTGAAGACCTAGGCCAACCAACAGCGGCAGCTACCACCTCTTCAGCTCATGTTGCCTCTTCCTCCAGCTCATGCACAGCTGGTTCGACTTCCTCCCAGGATCGCCATGGAAGAACCTCTGGCACTGTTGTCCAGAGACCTAGTGTAATTCCACCCACAGCACCACCTTCCCAGTCATCCTCACACTCCCAGTCTACTCTACAGCCATCGGTAGTACAGGCATGGGAGAAAAGGCGGGCATTCTTGGCCAACCACCCCCGAGCACAGGCTCTGAATGAAGGCATTGCCAAACTTCTGTCACTGGAAATGCTCTCATTCAGGCTGGTGGAGACTGACAGCTTCCGTGACTTGATGGCATTGGCAGTCCCACAGTACAAGGTGCCCAGCCGCTTTTACTTCAGCAGGCAAGCTGTCCCTGCCCTGCACAAGCATGTGGAGGGACACATAAAACACGCGCTACTGAACGCCGTGAGTAGCAAGGTCCACCTCACCACCGATGCGTGGACCAGTCAACATGGACAAAGGCGATACATTTCCCTCACTGCCCATTGGGTAAATGTTGTTGAGCCAGGTACAGATCGTGCGAGTGGCGCAGGACGTGTCCTGCCCACTCCAAGGATTGCAGGAATCCAGTCTGTATGCATTGACTCCTCCTCATACACAAGTTCCTCGGAATCATCGCTGCAGGAGCCGTCACAGTCCACCTCCACATGGACCCGTGAACATTTTCCTGTTACGACCGACATGAGCACAGCCGTGGCCAAATGTCAACAGGCCGTCTTGAAACTTGTTTCTTTGGGGAATCGAAGCCACACAGCGCAGGAGCTCTGGAATGCCATCAAGCAGGAGAGCGATGTGTGGTTTGTGCCAACGAATCTCCAGCCAGGCATGGTAGTGTGTGACAATGGCCGAAATCTGGTGGCAGCTTTGGCCATTGGCAACCTCACTCACATCCCATGTCTGGCACATGTGCTCAATTTGGTTGTGCAGAGTTTTCTGAGGGACTATCCGGATCTTGATGCACTGCTGCACAAGGTCCGCCTAGAGTGTGCTCACTTGCGGCGTTCCAGCTTGGCAAGATCCCGCATTGCTGCTCTGCAGTGCTGATTCCGCCTTTCCGGAACACCACATCATATGTGACCTACCTACCAGGTGGAATTCCACGTTACATATGTTGGAGCGGTTGTGTGAGCAGCAGCAAGCAGTAATGGAGTACCAGCTGAATCAGGCGCAAAAAAGTCACAGTCAGCGCCGATCAAACTTCACAACCACAGAGTGGGCCACTATGAAGGACGTCTGCCAGGTTTTGCGTCCTTTCGATTATTCCACGCGGATGGCAAGTGCAGATGATGCACTAGTCAGCATGACTGTCCCCCTTATCTGCCTGCTTCAACAAACTTTGCAAGCGTTAAGGGATGATGTTGTGGAAGAGGTGGATGATGATGAGTCACCTTTTCCATCAGCTTCTGGAGAGTCAGCGCCACGTGGTTCCTCACAAAGGAGTACGCAGGGGCCACTTTGTGAGGAGGATGAGGAGGAGTCAATGGAGGAGGAAGAGCTCTGTCCAGAGGAGGGAGTTACACAATTGTCCAGTGGTCAGTGTGTACAGCGAGGGTGGGGTGATGACGAGCGGTCAGAGATCATGTCTCAAGCAGGGGACAGCGTTTCTGGGCCAGTTGGCAGTCTGCAGCACATGTTTGATTTCATGCTGCAGTGCCTGAGAAACGACCGCTGCATCGACCACATTCTCAACATGCCTGATTATTGGGTGTTCACCCTCCTCGATCCTCGCTACCGGGACAACATCCAAAACCTCATCCCAGCGTAAAATGCGGGAGTACCACGACACACTGGTGAATGCCATCATCTTCTCCAGTCCAACTGAGAGGAGTGCTGCTAGTGCTTTACAAAGCAGCTCAGTGCGTCGAGGCAGTGGAGGAGGCTCTGCACAAAGAGGGAGCAGAAGCAGTGCCTCTGCCCAAGGCAAGACCAGTATGGTACAACTGTGGCAAACTTTTGTGTGCCCGCCCCAAATGTCTACACCATCACCGGCGGCTCCAGTCAGCAGGAGGCAACGGTTCCGTCAGATGGTGACAGACTACATGTCTTGCCCTCTTACTGTACTCCCAGACGGCTCTTCCCCGTTCAAGTTTTGGGTCTCTAAGCTGGATACAGGGCCAGAGCTAAGCCAGTATGCATTGGAGGTGCTGGCTTGCCCTGCGGCTAATGTCTTATCGGAACGTGTCTTTAGTGCCGCAGGTGGTGTACTAACAGACCGTCGCATGTGACTATCCTCCGATAACGTTGACCGGCTTACTTTTCTGAAAATGAACCAGGCCTGGATCTCGCAGGAATTTGCCACTCCTCTGCCTGATTAAGTAATTGGGTGTCATCCAGGTCTCCCGATGTGTTCATCTTTCTACCACCTGAACTGCTATTCCTGGGCTCCAACACCGCCAGTTGCGGCTCAGAAGTGCAGGCTGCACAGTCAAAACATACGACCCAGTGTTATTGGGTTTCAGTAACGTCAGCTGATCCCCAGCTGTGTAGCCGGCAATGTGTCCTGTGACCGCCACGCTGGCACAACAACCTAAATGTATGGGAACCTGTCCCCCCCCCCCGGCGTTTCTTACCGAAAGAGCCACCTTGTGCAGCAGTAATGCTGCACAAGGAAAAGGTAGCTCGTTTAGTTTAGCTCCTTGCACACGCAGAACTTGACACTAATAAAATGTGTTCACTGATACCGTTATACCGTCCTGGAGCTGGGAGTTTCCTTAGTAATGTGACGCAGCACAGCCGTCATTCCTACCCCCTTGGTGCCGTGCGCTGCCTCCTCAGCGTTGTTTTAAGCTGTCACGGACCCTGCGCTGTTCTGTTATCCCTTGGCCATGCCCAATTTGCGCTGCCTGTCTTCTGACATAATTTGGTGTCAGGCTGGCTGCGCCTGTGCGGCCGCGCTGCCCGAGATCCCGCCTCGCAGTGTCTTCTGATTGAATCACACTGCGAGCCTGGGATCCATGGGCATGCGCAGTGCATATCTTCCCCTAGGGCTCTCGCTCATCTCCCTCCGCCTTCTTCAGACTGAGCGCCGTCAGCTGATCCCTAATAGCATGCCATGGCCGTGACGCCGCACAGTCTGAAGAAGAGGGAAGGAGGGGAGTGAGAGGCGAGGATATGCACTGTGCATGCCCATGGATCCAAGGCCCGCAGTGGGATTACATTAGACGACACTGCGAGGTGGGATCTGGGCCAGCGTGGACGCACAGGCACTGACAGCCTGACACCAAATTATGTCAGAACACAGGCAGCGCAAATTGGGCATGGCCAAGGGATAACAGAACAGCGCAGGGTCCGTAACAGCCTAAAATAACGCTGAGGAGGCAGCGCACGGCACCAAGGGGGTAGGAATGACAGCTGTGCTGCGTCCCATTACGAAGGAAATTCGCACCTCCGGGACGGTTTTACAGTATAAGGGGACACATTTTTAGTGTTTACTTCTGTGTTTGCAAGGAGTATAATTAAAAGAGCAACCTTTTCCTTTTGCATCCTTAGTGCTGCACAAGGCGGCTCTTTCAGCTACAAACGTCTTGGGGGGGGTTAAAGGTTCCCTTTCAACGTGCTCCAATCAGGCTTCAGCCTACACTCTGTTCCTCTGCTACTCGTGCTGTCCCTGGGCTCTAACACCGCCAGTTGGTGCCTGGAAGTGCTGTCCGCACAGTCAACAGTCGCTCCTCTGTTATTGGGGTTCAGTAACGTCAGCTGATCCCCAGCTGTGTGTGCGGCAATACCTCCAATCTGCTCCTCCTGCTGTCCCTGGGCTCTAACACCATCAGTTGGTGCCTGGAAGTGCTGTCTTCACAGTCAACAGTCACTCCTCTGTTATTGGGGTTCAGTAACGTCAGCTGATCCCCAGCTGTGTGTGCGGCAATACCTCCAATCTGCTCCTCCTGCTGTCCCTGGGCTCTAACACCGCCAGTTCGTGCCTGGAAGTGCTGTCTGCACAGACAACTGTCGCTCCTCTGTTATTGGGGTTCAGTAACGTCAGCTGATCCCCAGCTGTGTGTGCGGCAATACCTCCAATCTGCTCCTCCTACTGTCCCTGGGCTCTAACACCGCCAGTTGGTGCCTGGAAGTGCTGTCTGCACAGTCAACAGTCGCTCCTCTGTTATTGGGGTTCAGTAACGTCAGCTGATCCCCAGCTGTGTGTGCGGCAATACCTCCAATCTGCTCCTCCTGCTGTCCCTGGGCTCTAACACCACCAGTTGGTGCCTGGAAGTGCTGTCTGCACAGTCAACAGTCGCTCCTCTGTTATTGGGGTTCAGTAACGTCAGCTGATCCCCAGCTGTGTATCCGGCAACGTGTCATGCGACCGCCACGCTGGCACAACTAAAATGTAAGGGGACCAGTCCCCCCCCCTAGGCGTTTGTTACTGAAAGAGCCACCTTGTGCAGCACTAATACTGCACAAGGAAAAGGTCGCTCTTTAAATTATGCTCCTTGGAAATGCTGAACTACACTGTTAGACTGACGGAACGCACTAAGAAAGAGGATATAGATGCGTTTGCAGTCCGGGGTCCACCGTCCAGGTGAAAACCTGCTGCTAGTAAATTGCAGACTATATGGCGGTACTCTAAAGTACACACACGTGGGTTCAACCTCACCCAACGTGGAGGAAGCAATCCTGTTATGTCACAGGACCGCGGTACCGCACATAAAGCGTGAGCAAGTAGTCAGCGAACTTTACCCCAACTGGGATTGAAGTTCGATTAGACCCTTGCTGGCACTACACCGCAACTGGGTGTGTAAGGAAACTGAATAGTTAATTATAGGCACAGAAGTGCGAGCAATGCCGAAGTGACGGACACCACTAACCACCCAGGCTTGGGTATGGAAAGCGCTAGACAAGCGCACGGTGCCGTACAGGCGGACACAGCAACAGGACGCTGTAATGTGTGTATTGCACAGATGGTTAGTCGGGCGCTAGATAGCTACCAACATCCGCGAGCAGTCAACAACTCTAGGGAGGGATATTTAGGAGCTTTCATCCATCGACATACATCCATCTACACCCCCACATATAATTTCAAAACAATACTAGCGCATGGCCGTGCGGTCATGCGCAGTTTATATAGTTGCAGGACAGGAAGTGGCTACAGAACTTTTGCCCTTCCAAGACCTGCCAAAAGGACCAATGGAATGTGCCGCAGAGCCTGACCACATGACCCTCGATCTCCAACGGGAGATCTTGCCCTGGGCATGCTCAGTGTGTGCAGACAAGGACTTAGTCCCAGAGAAGTCCGCTCGCTGCTGACCAGCACTGACTTTAATGGCAGAAGCTGGAGAAGCAGCAGCAACTCTTACAACAGAGTGAGATTGAGCAACACGCTGGGACCGACGTCTCTGCTGAGCAGACTCCACTGCGGCTGGATACGAATGGGAGACCGCAGCAGAGATGGCTCCAGATTCCCCCTGTGTAGAAGCGGGAACTCGACCCCTAACATTACCCCCCCTCCTAGGGCCCCCCCCTCCTTGGGCCTCGCTACGTTCGAAGTCAGCAATGAGCTGCGGAGCCCGAATGTGCTCAGCAGGCTCCCAGGATCTATCCTCAGGACCGTAACCCCTCCAGTCCACCAAATAAAATTTTTTGCCACGAACCACCTTAAACCCCAAGATAGCGTTCACCTCGTAATCATCCGTAGACGAACCCGACGTCCCAGTAGAAGACTCAGAAAACCGGGACATGTAGACGGGCTTAAGGAGGGACACATGAAAGGTGTCGGTGATACCAAGGCGTGGAGGAAGGGCCAGACAGTAAACCACAGGATTAACCTGTTCGAAGACCTTAAAAGGACCTAAGTAGCGAGGTGCAAACTTGGTAGACTCAACTCGCAGCCTGATGTTACGGGCGGAGAGCCACACCAAATCGCCAGGAGCATAGGTTGGAGCAGGGCGCCGATGTGCATTGGCGGAGGACCTCATTCTCTCCTTGGAAGCCCGAATGGCATCCTGAGTGCGATCCCAAATGTCCCGTGCCTCCACAGCCCAGTCTGCCACCCTGGAATCGGCGGAAGACACAGGCATGGGCACAGATACCCGCGGATGCTGACCATAGTTAAGGAGGAATGGAGTCTGTCCAGTGGAGTCAGCGACAGCATTGTTAAGAGCAAACTCCGCCCACGGTAGCAAAGATGCCCAGTCATCTTGCTTAGCAGAGACAAAATGTCGCAGATATGTGACCAAGGTCTGGTTGGCTCTCTCCACCAACCCATTCGTCTCAGGATGATATGCCGAAGAGAGATTTAACTCGATACTGAGAAGACGATAAAGCTCTCTCCAGAACCGAGACGCAAACTGGGGACCCCGGTCACTGACAATTTTGTCTGGCATACCGTGAAGACGGAAGATGTGTTTAACAAACAGCGCTGCTAAGGCCCGTGCAGAAGGTAGCCGAGGAAGCGGCACCAAATGCACCATTTTAGAAAAATGGTCGGTGATTACCCAAATAATGGTACAGCCACGAGACTTGGGCAGACCCACTACAAAGTCCATCCCAACCATCTCCCAGGGCCTCTCTGCCACCGGCAGAGGATATAACAAACCAGCTGGCCGTTGACGGAGAGACTTATTCTTGGCACAAGAGACACATGCTCGAACATAGTCTCCGACGTCACGAACCATATGTGGCCACCAGTACATTCTCGCCAGCAACTCAGCTATCCTCTTTGCCCCAAAATGTCCACCCACTCTGGACGAATGAGCCCAAGAGAGAACCTCCGGTCGCAAATTGATGGGAACAAAAGTCTTGCCCGGGGGCACAGACTCCAGCGAAACCGGAGCTACGGTTCTCAGACTCTCCGAAGGGACAATAAGCCGAGGCTCGTCCTCCTCCTCCTCAGATGACACAAAGGAGCAATAGAGAGCGTCAGCATGAATGTTCTTCTCCCCGGCGAGATAATGTAGAGTAAAGTGGAAACGGGAGAAAAACAAGGACCATCTGGCCTGACGAGAATTCAGCCGCTGGGCTGTTTGTAAATAAACCAAATTCTTGTGGTCCGTGAACACTTGGAATGGAAATCGAGCACCCTCCAGGAGATGTCTCCACTCTGAAAAGGCCAACTTCATTGCCAGCAACTCCCTATCCCCGATGGAGTAATTTCTCTCCGCTGGTGTGAAAGTCATTGAGAAGAAGAAGCATGGGTGCTTCCGACCTTGAGCATCCTTTTGATAGAGGACTGCTCCAGCACCAACGGATGAGGCATCCACCTCCAAAAGGAATGGCTTATCCACATCGGGTCGATGTAGGATGGGAGCGCTAGCAAAATGAGACTTTATAGAAGTAAAGGCCTTGGAGACCTTTTCGGACCACAATTTGGGATTCGCTCCCTTCTTGGTGAGGGATACCAAGGGAGCTACCAAAGTTGAGAAGTGGGGAATGAACTGGCGATACTAACTTATGAACCACATAAAGCGCTGCACCGCTTTAAGAGAATGGGGTTCCTGCCAGTCCATCACTGCCTGTAGTTTGGCAGGATCCATAGCCAATCCCTGGGCCGAGATGATATAGCCCAGGAAAGGTAAGGACTCCTGCTCAAACACACACTTCTCCAACTTTGCATATAAGGAATTCACCCGTAGGAGTTCGAAGACTCTGCCAACATTTCTCCGGTGGGAGTCAATATCTGGAGAGAAGATGAGAATATCATCCAGATAGACTACAACCGAGGTGGAAAGCATATCCCGGAAGATATCGTTGACAAAATCCTGAAAAACGGCTGGGGCATTACAGAGCCCGAAAGGCATCACTAGGTACTCATAGTGTCCATCCCTGGTATTGAAAGCCGTTTTCCATTCGTCCCCCTCACGGATGCGAATCAGGTTGTAAGCACCTCGCAGATCTAATTTGGTGAATATCTTAGCTCCCCTTAGTCTGTCAAAGAGCTCCGATATCAGAGGCAACGGGTATTTATTCTTAATAGTAATAGCATTAAGACCCCTGTAATCGATGCAAGGACGTAACTCCCCGTTCTTCTTCTGCACGAAGAAGAATCCCGCCCCTGCCGGTGACACCGACTTCCTTATAAACCCTCTTGCCAAATTCTCCTGAATGTATTGCGACATAGCCTCCGTCTCTGGGAGAGAGAGGGGATATACTCTTCCCCGAGGAGGTTCAGCCCCAGGCAAGAGGTCAATAGGACAGTCGTAAGGGCGATGAGGCGGTAGGATCTCAGCAGCCTTCTTAGAGAATATGTCTGCATAACACCAATAGTATCTTGGAAGAGATGAAAGATCTGCGGGTACCTCGGTAGTAGAAACCTGTACACACTCACTCACATACCTGCCCATACAAGACTTACTCCAACCCAATATTCTCCCTGAGGACCACTCAATATGTGGGGAGTGGAAACGGAGCCAGGGTATTCCCAGCAATATCTCATCCATTCCCTCGGAAAGAACAAGAAGGGAAATAATCTCCTGGTGGGAAGGGGACATGGACAGCGAGAACAGAACTGTTTGGTGTGTGATTTGCAGTGGAAGTGTCGCTCCATTCACGACTCTAACAGTTACTGGTTTGGCGAGCATGACTAGTGGTATAGCATGACGTGAGGCAAAAGCAGAGGACATGAAGTTCCCCTCTGCTCCAGAATCGACACAAAGCTCGACTGTTAGAGTGGAGGAGCCTAACAGGATTGTCCCTTTAAAGGACAGTTTGGAGGAGAATGCAGCTGTGTCTAGTGAACCTCCCCCAATGGTTACTAGACGCGATCGTTTCCCGACCGCCGCGGACACTTATTGGTGTAATGTCCAAGTTGTTGACAGTATTTACAAACCACGGGTACTCGAGCGGCCTGAGACTTAGGTCCCGCTCGAGAAACCTCCATGGCGTCATGGGAATCTGACGCCAAGACAGGAGATTCAAGAGGTCTGGCGAAGGTTGGAGCCAGCCGGAACCTCTGCCTACACTGGGTCCGCTCCTACCTCCGCTCGTGAAAACGGAGGTCGATGCGGGTAGATACTGAAATAAGTTCCTCCAGTGTGACGGGTATCTCCCTAGTGGCCAAGGCGTCCTTCACATGGTCTGCCAGTCCCCTCCAGAACACCGGAATAAGAACTTTGTCTGGCCACTCTAACTCTGAAGCTAGAGTCCGGAACTGGATGGCAAACTGGCTGACCACGGACGATCCCTGTGTAATAGACAACAGTTGGAGTGCGGTGTCGTGGGTAACACGAGGTCCTAAAAAGACCTGCTTCAGAGTGTCCAAGAAGAGAGGAGCACTCTGTACCACACGATCATCTCGCTCCCAAAGTGGCGTTGCCCACTCCAACGCCCTGCCCGACAAGAGAGATAGGATAAATCCCACTCTCGCCCGTTCCGTAGGGAAACGTGACGCCAGGAGCTCAAGATGTATGGAGCACTGGCTCACGAATCCCCGACATTGTTTACTGTCGCCAGCAAACTTGTCAGGAAGCAGGAGACGGGATAAAGTCGGAGCAGGGGTGGCAGCGGACAGACTGGCTGCAGCTACACTTGCAGCCTGAACAGCTACAGCAGTGACATCCACAGCTGAGGTTGTACGCTCAAGAGCCGCCAACCTTCCCTCCAGCTGCTGGATGTACCTCTGTAATCGCTGGTCGTCCGCCATTTACTAGCCAGACCCTGGCACTAGTATTATGTTAGACTGACGGAACGCACTAAGAAAGAGGATATAGATGCGTTCGCAGTCCGGGGTCCACCGTACAGGTGAAAACCTGCTGCTACTAAATTGCAGACTATATGGCGGTACTCTAAAGTACACACACGTGGGTTCAACCTCACCCAACGTGGAGTAAGCAATCCTGTTACGTCACAGGACCGCGGTACCGCACATAAAGCGCGAGCAAGTAGTCAGCGAACTTTACCCCAACTGGGATTGAAGTTCGATTAGACCCTTGCTGGCACTACACCGCAACTGGGTGTGTAAGGAAACTGAATAGTTAATTATAGGCACAGAAGTGCGAGCAATGCCGCAGTGACGGACACCACTAACCACCCAGGCTTGGGTATAGAAAGCGCTAGACAAGCGCACGGTGCCGTACAGGCGGACACAGCAACAGGACGCTGTAATGTGTGTATTGCACAGATGGTTAGTCGGGTGCTAGATAGCTACCAACATCCGCGAGCAGTCAACAA
Organism: Ranitomeya imitator; assembly: GCF_032444005.1. Classification (NCBI taxonomy): domain Eukaryota; kingdom Metazoa; phylum Chordata; class Amphibia; order Anura; family Dendrobatidae; genus Ranitomeya; species Ranitomeya imitator. Next base: position 629,764,111 of record NC_091284.1, read on the forward strand.
CTCTAGGGAGGGATATTTAGGAGCTTTCATCCATCGACATACATCCATCTACACACTGTTAGGACTGGCGGAACGCACCAAGACAGATGGTATAGATGCGTTCGCAGTCCGGGGTCCACCGTGCAGGTGAAAGCCTGCTGCTAGCAATTAGCAGACTATATGGCGGTACACTAGAGTATACACGCGTGGGTTAACCTCACCCAGCGTGAAAGAAGCAATCCTGTTAAGGCACAGGACCGCGGTACCGCACCTAAAGCGCGAGCAAGTAGTCAGTGAACTCAACCCCAACTGGGATTGAAGTCCGATTAGACCCTTGCTGGTGCAACACCGCAACTGGGTGTGAAATGAAACAGAAGAGCATGCAGTGCCGCACTGACGAACGCCACTAACCACCCAGGCTTGGGTAAGGAAAGCACAGAGGAAGTGCACGGCGCCGTACTGGCGGTCACAGCAACTGGATGCTATAATGTGTGACTAGTGCTGTAGGATAAGTCGGGCGCTAGGTAGCAGCCATACACCTTCTTCGAACAGTCATACTATAGGGTAGGGGTATCCAAGGACGACTTGCACTCACAACATACACACATTAGCAATTGTTTGACAATACTAGTGCATGGCCGTGCGGTCATGCGCAGTTTATATAGCAGCAGCACAGGAAGTGGCCACAGCACTTTTGCCCTTCTAGGACCTGCCAAGAGGACCAATGGAATGTGCTGCAGAGCCTGAGCACATGACCCTCGATCTCCAACGGGAGACCTTACGCTGGGCATGCTCAGTACGTGCAGACAAGGACTTAGTCTCAGAGAAGTCCGCTCGCTGCTGACCAGCACAGACTTTAATAGCAGAGACTGGAGAAGCAGCAGTAACTCTCAGAACAGAGTGAGAATGAGCAAGACGCTGGGACCGACGTCCTTGCTGAGCAGACTCCACTGCGGCTGGATACGAATGGGAGACCGCAGCAGAGGTGGCTCGAGATTCCCCCTGTGCAGAAGCGGGAACTCGACCCCTAACATTACCCCCCCTCCTAGGGCCCCCCCCCTCCCTGGGCCTCGCTACGTTCGAAGGCAGCAATGAGCTGCGGAGCCCGAATGTGCTCAACAGGCTCCCAGGACCTGTCCTCGGGGCCATAACCCTTCCAGTCCACCAAATAAAATTTTTTACCACGCACCACCTTGCACCCCAAAATAGCGTTCACCTCATAATCGTCCGAAGACGAACCCGATGTCCCAGCAGATGACTCGGAGAACCGGGACATATACACGGGTTTCAAGAGGGACACATGAAAGGTGTCGGTGATACCCAGGCGTGGCGGAAGGGCCAAACGATAGACCACAGGATTAACCTGCTCGAGGACCTTGAAAGGATTCAAGTAGCGAGGAGCAAATTTAGTGGACTCAACTCGCAGCCTGATGTTACGGGCGGAGAGCCACACCAAGTCGCCAGGAGCAAAGGTCGGAGCGGGGCGCCGATGAGCATCGGCGGAGGACCTTATTCTCTCCTTAGAGGCCCGAATGGCATCCTGATTGCGGTCCCAAATATCCCGTGCCTCCACAGCCCAGTCTGCCACCCTGGAGTCGGCGGAAGACACGGGCATAGGCACAGGTACCCGTGGATGCTGACCATAGTTGAGGAGGAATGGGGTTTGTCCAGTGGAGTCGGCTACGGCGTTGTTTAGTGCAAACTCTGCCCATGATAGCAAGGATGCCCAATCATCCTGCCTGGCTGAAACAAAATGTCGCAGGTATGTGACCAAGGTCTGGTTGGCCCTCTCTACCAACCCATTCGTCTCGGGATGATAAGCGGAAGAGAGATTCAACTCAATACTGAGAAGACGACACAGCTCTCTCCAGAACCGAGACGCAAACTGGGGACCCCGGTCACTGACAATTTTGTCAGGCATACCATGTAGGCGGAAGATGTGCTTAATGAACAACGCAGCCAAGGCCCGTGCAGAAGGTAACCGTGGTAGCGGCACCAAATGCACCATTTTAGAGAAATGATCGGTGATGATCCAAATGATGGTACAGCCGCGAGACTTGGGCAAACCCACGACAAGGTCCATCCCGACCATCTCCCAGGGCCTATCTGCCACCGGCAAGGGATAGAGCAAACCAGCTGGCCTTTGACGCGGAGATTTATTTTTGGCGCAGGAGACACACGCCAGAACATAATCCCTGACATCCCGGACCATATGCGGCCACCAGCACGTCCTCGCCAGTAGCTCAGATGTCCTCTTTGTCCCAAAGTGTCCACCCACTCTGGACGAATGAGCCCAAGAGAGAACCTCCGGTCGCAAATTAATGGGCACAAAAGTCTTGCCCGGAGGCACAGACTCAAGCGAAACCGGTGCTACGGTTCTCAGGCTCTCAGAGGGAACAATAAGCCGAGGCTCCTCTTCCTCCTCTTCAGTTGACATAAGGGAGCGAGAGAGAGCATCAGCACGAATATTCTTCTCCCCGGCGAGAAAATGAAGAGAAAAGTGGAACCGGGAAAAGAACAAGGACCATCTGGCTTGGCGAGAATTTAGCCGCTGGGCTGTCTGTAAGTAGACCAAATTTTTGTGGTCAGTGTAAACCTGGAAGGGAAACCGCGCACCTTCCAGAAGATGTCTCCACTCTGAAAAGGTCAACTTCATTGCTAGCAGCTCCCTATCCCCGATGGAGTAGTTTCTCTCTGCTGGCGAGAAAGTCTTAGAGAAGAAGAAGCATGGATGCTTCCAACCTTGAGCATCCTTCTGGTAGAGGACTGCTCCAGCACCAACGGACGAGGCATCCACCTCCATTAGGAATGGCTTATCCACATCGGGACGATGTAAGATGGGAGCGCTAGCAAAGTGGGACTTAATAGAAGTGAAGGCCTTGGAGACCTCTTCCGACCACAATTTAGGATTCGCTCCCTTCTTGGTGAGGGCTACCAAGGGAGCTACCAGAGTTGAGAAGTGGGGAATGAACTGGCGGTAATAGTTAATGAACCCCATAAAGCGCTGCACCGCTTTAAGAGAATGGGGCTCTTGCCAGTCCATCACAGCCTGTAGTTTGGCAGGATCCATAGCCAATCCCTGGGCGGAGATGATATAGCCCAGGAACGGCAAAGACTCCTGCTCAAACATACACTTCTCCAACTTAGCGTAAAGAGAGTTTGCCCGTAGGAGGTCGAAGACTCTGCCAACATCTCTCCGGTGGGAGTCAATATCTGGAGAAAAGATGAGAATATCATCCAGATAGACTACAACTGAGGTGGAAAGCATATCCCGGGAAGATGTCGTTGACAAAGTCTTGAAAAACGGCTGGGGCATTACAGAGCCCGAAGGGCATCACCAGATACTCATAGTGCCCATCTCTGGTGTTAAACGCCGTTTTCCATTCGTCCCCCTCACGGATGCGAATCAGGTTGTAAGCACCCGCAGATCTAATTTAGTAAATACCCTTGCTCCCCGAAGCCTATCGAAGAGCTCAGATATCAAAGGCAAAGGATACTTGTTCTTAACAGTGATTGCGTTAAGACCCCTGTAGTCTATGCATGGACGTAGCTCCCCATTCTTCTTCTGCACGAAGAAGAACCCTGCCCCAGCAGGTGACACTGACTTCCTGATAAACCCTCTTGCCAGATTCTCTTGAATGTACTGAGACATGGCCTCCGTCTCCGGGAGAGATAATGGATAAACTCGACCCCGGGGAGGCTCCGCACCAGGCAAGAGATCGATAGGACAGTCATAGGGGCGATGGGGCGGAAGGGTCTCCGCCGCCTTCTTGGAGAACACGTCTGCGTAAGACCAATATTGCTTGGGGAGAGAGGATAGATCTGCGGGTACCTCAGTAATAGCAACCTGAACGCACTCTCGGTGACACCTACCCCCACATGATTCACCCCATCCTAGAATTCTGCCTGAGGACCACTCGATGTGAGGAGAATGGTACCGTAGCCAAGGTATCCCCAACAGGACCTCATCAATACCCTCAGGAATGACGAGCAGAGAAATAATCTCCTGATGGGATGGCGACAGGGACAGAGTAACAGGGATGGTCTGATGTGTTATCTGTGCGGGGAGTGTCGACCCATTCACCACTCGTACCGTTACTGGTTGAGATAGCATAACCAGGGGTATTGCGTGACGTTGGGCGAAGGCAGAAGACATAAAATTGCCCTCCGCCTCAGAATCCACGCAGAGGTCTACCGAGTGGGAGGATGAGCCAAAGGTAATTGTCCCCTTAAAGGACAATTTGGAGGCAAACGTCGCAGTGTCTAGTGCACCTCCACCTACTACCACTAGACGCTGACGTTTCCTCGACCGCTGATGACATCTGGTGGCAAGATGTCCTGACTGTTGGCAAACATGGCAACCCTGGAGTGCACGAGCGGTCTGGGACTTAGATTCCGCTCGTGACACCACCTTATGTTCCTGGAACTCAGGAGCCTGGACTGGAGATTCCAAAGGTTTGGCGAAGGTGGGAGCCAGCCGAAACCTCTGCCTACACTGGGCTCGCTCTAACCTCCGCTCGTGAAAACGGAGGTCAATGCGAGTAGATACTGCTATTAACTCCTCCAGTGTGGCGGGAAACTCCCTAGTGGCCAGAGCATCCTTAACGTGGTCAGCCAGCCCCCTCCAAAATATAGGGATAAGGGCTTTATCCGACCACTCCAGCTCAAATGCCAGAGTGCGGAAATGGACGGCAAAAAGGCTGACCAAGGACGAGCCCTTAGTCAGTGCCAACAGTTGGAGCGCCATGTCATGGGTGACACGAGGTCCTAGAAAGACCTGTTTCAGAGTGCTCAGGAATAACGGAGCACTCTGCACCACATGATCGCCACGCTCCCACAGCGGCGTAGCCCACTGCAACGCCCTGTCCGACAATAAGGAAATTATAAAGCCCACCTTTGCCCGCTCTGTAGGGAAACGAGAGGCCAGAAGCTCGAGATGTATTGAGCACTGACTCACGAAACCCCTACAGGACTTACTGTCACCAGAAAATTTCTCTGGTAGCGGGAGGCGAGATAGCGTCGGTACAGGAGCGGCAGTGGACAAGGTAGCTGCAGCCACACTTGCAGCCTGAACAGCGACAGCAGTAACATCCACAGCTGAGGTTGAACGCTCAAGAGCCGCCAACCTTCCCTCCAGCTGCTGGATGTACCACTGTAAACGCTGGTCGTCCGCCATTTTACTAGCCAGACCCTGGCGCTAGTATTCTGTTAGGACTGGCGGAACGCACCAAGACAGATGGTATAGATGCGTTCGCAGTCCGGGGTCCACCGTGCAGGTGAAAACCTGCTGCTAGCAATTAGCAGACTATATGGCGGTACACTAGAGTATACACGCATGGGTTAACCTCACCCAGCGTGAAAGAAGCAATCCTGTTAAGGCACAGGACCGCGGTACCGCACCTAAAGCGCGAGCAAGTAGTCAGCGAACTCAACCCCAACTGGGATTGAAGTCCGATTAGACCCTTGCTGGTGCAACACCGCAACTGGGTGTGAAATGAAACAGAAGAGCATGCAGTGCCGCACTGACGAACGCCACTAACCACCTAGGCTTGGGTAAGGAAAGCACAGAGGAAGTGCACGGCGCCGTACTGGCGGTCACAGCAACTGGACGCTATAATGTGTGACTAGTGCTGTAGGATAAGTTGGGCGCTAGGTAGCAGCCATACACCTTCCGCGAACAGTCATACTATAGGGTAGGGGTATCCAAGGACGACTTGCACTCATAACATACACACATTAGCAATTGTTTGACAATACTAGCGCATGGCCGTGCGGTCATGCGCAGTTTATATAGCAGCAGCACAGGAAGTGGCCACAGCACTTTTGCCCTTCTAGGACCTGCCAAGAGGACCAATGGAATGTGCTGCAGAGCCTGAGCACATGACCCTCGATCTCCAACGGGAGACCTTACGCTGGGCATGCTCAGTACGTGCAGACAAGGACTTAGTCCCAGAGAAGTCCGATCGCTGCTGACCAGCACAGACTTTAATAGCAGAGACTGGAGAAGCAGCAGTAACTCTCAGAACAGAGTGAGAATGAGCAAGACGCTGGGACCGACGTCCTTGCTGAGCAGACTCCACTGCGGCTGGACAAGAATGGGAGACCGCAGCGGAGGTGGCTCGAGATTCCCCCTGTGCAGAAGTGGGAACTCGACCCCTAACACACACACACATATAATTTCAAAACAATACTAGCGTATGGCCATGCGGTCATGCGCAGTTTATATAGTTGCAGGACAGGAAGTGGCTACAGAACTTTTGCCCTTCCAAGACCTGCCAATAGGACCAATGGAATGTGCCGCAGAGCCTGACCACATGACCCTTAATCTCCAATGGGAGATCTTGCCCTGGGCATGCTCAGTGTGTGCAGACAAGGACTTAGCCCCAGAGAAGTCCGCTCGCTGCTGACCAGCACTGACTTTAATGGCAGAAGCTGGAGAAGCAGCAGCAACTCTTAGAACAGAGTGAGAATGAGCAAGACGCTGGGACCGACGTCTCTGCTGAGCAGACTCCACTGCGGCTGGATACGAATGGGAGACCGCAGCAGAGATGGCTCGAGATTCCCCCTGTGCAGAAGCGGGAACTCGACCCCTAACATACACACTCATGTAATGTGTCGCCTCACACCGTCAAACCGTCCCGGAGGTGGGACTTTCCTTAGTAATGTGACGCAGCACAGCTGTCATTCCTACCCCCTTGGCTCCGTGCGCTGCCTCCTTAGCGTTGTTTGATTCTGTCACGGACCCTGCGCTGTTATGTTATCCCTTGGCCATGCACAGTTTGCGCTGCCCGTCCTCTGACATCATTTGTTGTCGTCCTGACTGCGCCTGTGCGTCCACGCTGCCCGAAATCCCACCTCGCAGTGTCGTCTAATGTGATCCCACAGTGGGCCTGGTATCCATGGCCATGCGCAGTGCATATACTAGCCTCTCACTCCCCTTCTTCATGCTTCTTCAGACTAGGCGGCATCAGCTGATCCCTAATAGCATGCCACGGCTGTGACGCCACACAGTCTGAAGAAGCAGGAAGGAGGTGAGTGAGAGGTCATGATATGCACTGCGCATGCCCATGGATCCCAGGCCTGCAGTGGGATTACATTAGATGACACTGCGAGGTTGGATCTTGGGCAGCTTGGACGCACAGGCACTGCCAGCCTGACACCTAAATGATGGCAGAAGACGGGCACCGCTAACTGTGCATGGCCAAGGGATAACATTACAGCGCGGGCTCTGTGACAGAATCAAACAACGTTGAGGAGGTGGCGCACGGCACCAAGGGGGTTGGAATTACGGCTGTGCTGTGTCACATTACAAAGGAAAGTCCCACCTCCGGGACGATTTAATGGTGTGAGGGGACACATTATATGAGTGTGTACTTCAGTGTTTGCAAGGAGCATAATTTTAAGAGCCACCATTTTCCATGTGCAGTATTACTGCTGTACAAGATGGCTCTTTCAGCAACAAATGCCTGGGGGGGGTTAAAGGTTCCCTTTCAACTTGCTCCACTGCAGGCTTCGGCTTACACTCTGCTCCTACTGCAGACCCTGGGCTCTAACACCGCCAGTTGTTGCCCGGAAGTGCTAGATGCACAGAGAAAATCACCCGCCAATGTGTTAGTGGGGTTCAGCAACGCCAGCTGTTCCTCTGCTGTGTAGCCGAAAATGTGTCCAGCACAAGCCACGTTGGCACAATAGCAGACATTTTCCTGCCTCCAGTGCAGGCTTCGGCCTACACTTTGCTCCTTTTTGATTCCCTGGGTTTCAACACTGTCAGTTGTCACCTGGAAGTGTTGTCTACACAGAAAAAACACTCGCTGATGTGTCAGTGGGTTTCCGCAACGCCAGCTGTTCCCCTGCTGTGTAGCCGGCAACGTGTCCTGCAAATGCCACGCAGACACAACAGATCTAAAGCTGCCACCAGTGCAGGCTTCGGCCTACACTCTGCTCCTCTCCTCCTCCTGCTGACCCGGGGCTCTAACACCACCAGTTGTTGCCCGGAAGTGCTAGCTGCACAGAGAAAAACACCCGCCAATGTGTCAGTGGGGTTCAGCAACGCCAGCTGTTCCCCTGCTGTGTAGCCGGCAACGTGTCCTGCAAACGCCATGCAGGCACCTGAACTGAAATTAAAGGGAACCTGCCCCCCCTGGTGTTTCTGTGTATAACAGCCACCTTGTACAGCAGTAATGCTGCATTTGTACAAGGTGGCTGACTTTTTTTCCTTGCCCACGTGGAATTTAACACTTACAAAATGTGTCTCATTACAGACCATTACATGGTCTCTGAGGTGTGACTTTCCTTTTTAATGACATGCAGCACCCCCCTTGGTAGCGCTGCCCGTCTTCTGACATCATTGGTTGGCTGGCTGTGCCTGTGCGTCCGCCCTGCCCGACACAACGCCCCTCGTTGTCTGATATATTTTGACTGCGAGGGTGTGATTGATGGGCATGTGCAGTGCATATGTTCGCCTGTCTTCACTCATCTCCTTCCGCCTTCTTCAGACTGTGCGGCCTCATGGCCGCGGCATGCGATAAGGGACCAGCTGAGGCTGCCCAGTCTGAAGCAGGTGTAAGGACATGAGTGAGCGGCAAACATATTTACTGTGCAATGCCATGAATCCCAGCCCTGCAGTGTGACTTTATGAAAAGACACTGCGGGTCTGGGATTCCTGGCCATCGATAACCGCACCGGCCAACAAGAAATGAGGTGAGAAGACAGGCAGCGCTCACAGCGTATGGCCAAGGGATAACAAGAGCGCAGACTCCTATACAGAAAATAACAGCGCTCAGGAGGCTGCGCCCAGCACCAAGGCATTATTTTGGACACCTGTACTGCATCTCCTTAAAAAGGCAAGTCAGTCACGCCTCCAATACAGTTTGACTGTATAATGGGCAAAATTGTGTACGTGTTTCATTCAGCGTGTGCAAGTAGAAAAATTCATAGAGCAACCTCTGACTTGTGCAGCATTAATGCTGCACAAGGTGTGGCTCTTGTACTTTGCAACACCTGAGGGGGGGTTAAAGGTTACCGTTGAAATTGGTTCTACTAGGCTTAGGCATACACTCTGCTCCTCCTGCAGACCCTGGGCTCTAACAACGCCAGTTGGGGCCCGGAAGTGCTGGCTGCACAGAGAAAAACACCCGCCATTGTGTCAGTGGGGTTCAGCAGCGCCAGCTGTTCCCCTGCTGTGTAGCCGGCAACGTGTCCAGCACAAGCCACGCTGGCACAACAGAACAATAGCTGCCACCAGTGCAGGCTTCGGCCTACACTCTGCCTCTCCTGCTGATCCTGGGCTCTAACACTGCCAGTTTTTGCCCGTACATGCTAGCTGCACAGAGAAAAACACCAGCCAATGTGTCAGTGGGGTTCAGCAACGCCAGCTGTTCCCCTGCTGTATAGCTGGCAACGTGTCCAGCACAAGCCACGCTGGCACAAAAGACTGAAAGCTGCCACCAGTGCAGGCTTCGGCCTACACTGTGCTCCTCTCCTCCTCCTGCTGACCCTGGGCTCTAACACCGCCAGTTTTAGCCCGGAAGTGCTAGCTGCACAGAGAAAAACACCCGCCAATGTGTCAGTGGGGTTCAGCACCGCCAGCTGTTCCCCTGCTGTGTAGCCGTCAACGTGACCTGCAAATGCCTCGCAGGCACCTGAACTGAAATTAAAGGGACCCTGTCCCCCCCAAGGTGTTTCTATGTATAACAGCCACCTTGTACAGCAGTAATGCTGCATTTGTACAAGGTGGCTGACTTTTTCTCCTTGCCCACGTGGAACTCAACACGTACAAAATGTGTCTCATTGGAGACTATTACACTGTCCCTGAGGTGTGATTCTCCTTTTTAAATGACACGCAGCACCCCCCTAGGTAACACTGGCCGTCTTCTGACATCATTGGTTGGCTGCCTGTGCCTGTGCGTCCGCCCTGCCCGACACAATGCTCCTCGTTGTCTGATATATTTTGACTGCGAGGGTGTGATTGATGGGCACTAGCAGTGCATATCTACACCTGTCTTCACTCCCCTCCTTCCGCCTTCTTCAGACTGTGCGGCCTCATGGCCGTGGAAGGCAATAAGGGATCAGCTGAGGCCGCCCAGTCTGAAGCAGGTGTAAGGACATGTGTGAGCGGCGAAGATATTTACTGCGCAAGGCCACGAATCCCAGCCCCGCACTGTGACTTTATGAAAAGACACTGTGAGTCTGAGATTCATGGCCATCGTTAACCGCACCGGCCAACATGAAATGAGGTCAAAAGACGGGCAGCGCTAACAGGGCATGGGCAAGGGCTAACAAGAGCGCAGACTCCTGTACAGCAAATAACAACGCTCAAGAGGCTGCGCCCAGCACCAAGGCATTATTTTTGGACACCTGTGCTGCGTCACCTTAAAAAGACAAGTCACGCCTCCAATACAGTCTTACTGTATAATGGGCAAAATTGTGTACGTGTTTCATTCAGCGTGTGCAATGAGCAAAATTTAAAGAGCAACCTTTCACTTGTGGAGCATTACTGCTGCACAAGGTGTGGCTCTTCTAAATTGTAACACCTGAGGGTGGGTTACAGGTTACCTTTGAAATTGGTTCAATTAGGCTTCGGCCTACACTCTGCTCCTCCTGCAGATCCTGGGCTCTAACACCGCCAGTTTTTGCCCGGAAGTGCTGGCTGCACAGAGAAAAACACCAGCCAATGTGTCAGTGGGGTTCAGCAACGTCAGCTGTTCCCCCGCTGTGTGGCCAGCAACGTGTCCTGCAAACGCAACGCAGACACAAAGCTGCCTCCAGTGCAGGCTTCAGCCTACACTCTGCTCCCCCTGCTTACCCTTTGCTCCAACACCGCTAGTTGGGGCTCTAGGAAGACAATCTTGAATAGGCAACGCATTCGTGTTCCAGCACCGTCAGCTGGTTCTCGGCAGTATTTTTGTCATGGGTACTCCCTCGTGCCCAGCCTGGTTCCAGCACCGTCAGCTGTTTCCGGGTAGTGTCAAGCTCACTGAGATGCCTATGCATTGCCCCGTCGTGTTGCGGTCGGGTCAGCCAACTCCATGGTGCCTCCAGTTTAGGAGCTTCCTATGTGGGCTGCGGGAATTGGCAATCAAGGCTAGTTCTGTAGTGCCAGTAGGCCAAGCTCCCCCTGTAGGACTGTTGGTGATCGGTAACTGCGGCTGCCTCGCGGCCTAGCTGTTCTCTCCTCTCCTGTGGACCTTCTGGTCCACATCCTGGTTCCAGCACCGTCAGCTGGTTCCGGGCAGAGCCTTTGGCTTAGGTGCCTCCTTCTGGGTATCCGAGTTCCGCCAACGCCAGGTGGTCCTTTGTAGTGCTTTTAACGAAGACAAGAAAAGAGACGTCACACTATATGTGATGGGGATCACCAGACCAATAGTATATAGATCACTTTTAAATTCTTTATTTTGTCGGCCAAAAACACAAAACAGCACACAACACTTAAAAACATTTAAAAACCAAGTAAGACATCAAAGGTTTCCTAATAAGGAACCCACCCCCCCCTTGGACATGCAAAGGATTAGAAGGTATCCAGAATAATTGCCATTGCTGTAACTACCACAAATGTAATGATACACATATGAAGGGTCAAATATAATTTAACTGGCCTATCATGACATGGATAATCCAAAAATACAATTTATGTCTGGCCCAGCTCGCAGTACCAGAGGGGAAACAATTATCCCAAATATGTGTGCACACACCTGCTATATTAATAGGAGCGGAATTAGGGTTGTACAAGCAGTGTAATGATAACAATAACAAAAAATACGCAAAATAAATACAATATATACAGATGTCACATCAGCTTATTCAAAATAAGCCCCCCAAGGTGTCAGAAGATGTAATATTGCGCTGAAGGTGATCAGCCTCCAACAATAAAGACATATTAAATTAGCATGCACAAAATAAAGCGCTCAACATATTACACTAAATCTTTAAGGGGGAACAAATAGTGAAGACAACCTCTAAACCATAAATAGCTCTAGGAACAAATAATGTTCCCTGCATATCCCAGAGATATAACAAAGCACAGCAAGTGTGTGTACCGCCCCCCCAGAACCAGGTACATATCAGTATAAGAAGCTGAAGGAGTCTGGCAATAGTAGGGAAAACCCTCCCGACTGTGCTAGGCACAATACCCCCACACTGAAAGATAGAGATGATGCCACAAATAAAACATGACCAGGATACCTATCCCTACTTGAGTCCAAGGGGCTAAAGCCCAACGCGTGTCGCCACCGAAGTGGCTTTGTCAGGAGCAGGTGCCGCTATGTGCGGCCGACCGCACTTTATATGTATCTAGCGCTTACCCCAGATTACGGATTCACCGCAGCTGTGGAGCGGCATCATAAGTTCAATAGAGCGGAGGAGCGGCGTTCCTCATGCCGGATATGGTAAGAGTCCACCCATATATCCGGGTGTACAAAGATGGACGAGTAGGCTCTTAGTGCGCATGCGCGAGCCCTACGTCCATAAGTGCAGGGATAGCCACACTAGGATCATACTACGTAGGTGCCAAGGAGCTCCAACCCCTCAAGGAGGAGGGGGGGCCATAGGAGTGACATCATAATACCAAGTGTAGTGCCACAGGCTACTACTTTAAAGTGAATACGTGCACCCGTTAGTTAGAAGTCGGCGTCATATAATTACTGCAGAGAGGTGGCATATTCATATGATCACAAATATCCCCATAGAGCCAGGAATGCCAAGGGAGTGGAATAAATGCTTACAGCGCATACGCAAACCTAGCAAATGGACAATAAAGAGTCGTGCTGCGCCGATGATAAACAGACTAAATCCTCACATAAGGGAAAGAAGATAAACCAAAAAATAAAATAAATGAAAAATGGAAATCAGGTGAATTCCCAATGTTCATACAAAGGTCAAGAATCCTTAGGTATGAGAGGAGACACAAAAAAGAAACAGCCTCCATCTCTGACGGGGGGAGGGGAGTGCACACAACATATTGATGTTTCCTATAATAGCCCGCTTGTTTTACGGGTAAATATTGTAGGATAAACGCATAGTTAGCAGGTGGATACCATAAGATGAACGCATCAATAGATACCAAAGATTTTACATAACCACCTCAAAAACCATGCCCCCACAAAAGATGACTATAGTAGGCATGCAGTAAATATTCCGTACCATATACAGTTAGTGAGTATTCTATAAAAATAGATGAAATATATCAAATTGATGACCACTAAAGTACACATGGTACTAAGGTCTGGTATCATATAAGAAGACTCAATCCAAGCAAGAGGAGGAAAAGTCATACGAGATAATAAACGATGATAAAGCAAAACCCACAGCCAGCTATATAAATGTGGACCTAATGATGAATACGGTGTATATAAATATCTCGTATAGTGACGCATATCAAAATCCCAAGACATATGACCTCGCCGAAATACCATTGAGAGTCCTAACATATTCAAATACCCATTTAAGGAAGGTATATGTCAGTGAATTATGCAATACGGATAAGCTTATAACGAATGTCCATCATTTAACAAGTGGATATTACATCCAGGTGACATCAAGAGTACACCACTTTTCCCCGTATACAAAAAGGAGTGATCAAACCACACTATTACTCATATTCATGAGACGACGCACAGTGTCTGATAGATGACCGATTATTCATTCCGGGTTGGGCACGGTTCAGCCAGAAGAGAGACCACATAACATAATGGATTTCCAGAGAAGTCCCTACAGGGGACCTGTACTAAATAGCCAATTAAATAGCACTTACAGTGAAAATGAGACATGCGAGCTGGTACCAAGCTAAGAGTAACCGGGGCTTAAGATATCATAACAGCCCAGGGGTATATACAAGATTGATAAAGTTGCAAAGAAAAAGTCCAAAAACTCATACCAAAGGGTTAGAGGAGACATAAATGTCCAAATAGATTGTATCATAGTTGTTTGTAGAAACCAGTGAAGAGAAATTCTTCATTGAGGCCCCTCGGGGCCATACTCTGTAGACTGTAGATCCATTTGGTTTCACAACATAGAACCCGGTTAGTTATATCTCCGCCCCTAACATTTAGGCGAACTCCTTCCAGTCCCATAACCTTAAAGTTGGAGGTGTTACAACGGTGATAGTCCAGGAAATGTGCAGCCACGGAAGAAAGAGTCTTATTTTTCGCCCGATCTCTTGGTGCTGTTGAAATGCTCGAGAGGTGCTGTTGCATTCTCCTCCTTAACTCCTGCGTGGTCTTCCCCACATACACCTTTGGACAGTCACAAAAGATGACATATACCACGTTCCTAGATCTGCAATTAAAGTATTCTTTTGGTTGAATCCGGTATGGAACTGTAGAAATAGAAAAACCATCCTGAGAAATCATAAAAGGACAAACGTTACACCCCCCACAGGGATAAGACCCCAAAATTTGGGTCCCTCGATTTAATCTCACAGCCGGACGTTGGTAATGGCTATGGCAAAGGTCATCCCTAAGATTTTTTGCCCTTCTTGCCACCATACAGGGTGCAGTGGAGACTATTGATGGAATCTTTTTGTCAGTCATGAGAATATCCCAGTTCCAACTTAAAAGGTCCCGTATGTCTGCCCACTGGTTGTTGAAAGTGGTGATAATTGCCAGAGGGCGTGTAGAGGCACGTACCTTTTTTTTCAAAAAGATGTTTCCGATCCTGTTGGAGGGCATGTTGGAAGGCCCCGGAAACAAGTCTCTGTGGATATCCTCTTTTCTTAAAGCGGTCAGAGAGGTCTTTTGCTTGATGCCTAAATTCATCATCCGTGCTGCAATTTCTTCTTACACGTAAGAATTGCCCCTTCGGGATGCCCTTTCTGAGATGGAAGGGATGAAAGCTCGTAAAGTGGAGAAGGCTATTCGTAGCCGTAGTCTTACGATGTAGGCCACTCACAATTCTGGAATCCATAATCGAAAGTCTCAGATCCAGGAAATCGATGTTAGTCTCTGAAATCACAGATGTGAGTTTAATGTTAAGGTTATTAACATTAAGATCCCCAATAAATTGGTTACAATCCTCCACAGGTCCCGTCCAAATCAGCAGGATATCGTTGATATAACGTTGCCAGGTATGCACCCTAGAGCTAAACAAATTATGTTGGTACACCACTGTCTCCTCCCACCAACCTAAAAAAAGGTTGGCGTAGGCGGGGGCACAACGAGCCCCCATGGCGGTGCCGGATATTTGTCTAAAGAACTTCCTGTCAAAGACAAAATAGTTCTTGTCCAATATAAAGTAATGTTGTCTTGTGGCCACATGATCAATATCTTAGGGAAGTCACAAGACAACTTAACAATAACACCTGTTATACCATCTTACCCTCAGATCCGACAAGTTTCTTTAAAGACCAGCTTGACTGCATCATCAATGGGGCCTTCCGGGACCATATTGTGACCAAGAAAGAAGTGGACTTTCTTATAACACCGATACCAACTGTACCCACCTTCTATGCTCTACCAAAATTTCACAAGTCTCTTGTAGAGCCCCCAGGTAGGCCTATCGTCTCAGGGATTGGGAGCATATTCGAATGCCCCTGTATTTATGTGGACCATTTCTTGCAGCCACTGGTCACCTCCCTGAAATCATTTACCAGAGATTCTACCCACTTATTACAACTCCTTGAAGAACGTGAGATTCCTGATAACACCTTGCTAATCAGTATGGATGTGGAGTCTTTGTACACCAGTATTGCACATCGTTCAGGTATGCAGGCAGTCACCTACTTTTTAGAAAAAGCTATTGACAGATCTATTGAGCATGACAATTTTATCCTGAGATTACTACACTTTATATTGGACAAGAACTATTTTGTCTTTGACAGGAAGTTCTTTAGACAAATATCCGGCACCGCCATGGGGGCTCGTTGTGCCCCCACCTACGCCAACCTTTTTTTAGGTTGGTGGGAGGAGACAGTGGTGTACCAACATAATTTGTTTAGCTCTAGGGTGCATACCTGGCAACGTTATATCGACGATATCCTGCTGATTTGGACGGGACCTGTGGAGGATTGTAACCAATTTATTTGGGATCTTAATGTTAATAACCTTAACATTAAACTCACATCTGTGATTTCAGAGACTAACATCGATTTCCTGGATCTGAGACTTTCGATTATGGATTCCAGAATTGTGAGTGGTCTACATCGTAAGACTACGGCTACGAATAGCCTTCTCCACTTTACGAGCTTTCATCCCTTCCATCTCAGAAAGGGCATCCCGAAGGGGCAATTCTTACGTGTAAGAAGAAATTGCAGCACGGATGATGAATTTAGGCATCAAGCAAAAGACCTCTCTGACCGCTTTAAGAAAAGAGGATATCCACAGAGACTTGTTTCCGGGGCCTTCCAACATGCCCTCCAACAGGATCGGAAACATCTTTTTGAAAAAAGGTACGTGCCTCTACACGCCCTCTGGCAATTATCACCACTAGGGATGAGCGACCTTTACTTTTATAGGATATACTCACCCTCGGAAGCGCCCTGCTTCCTTCCGACAGCCTTCCTTCCTAAGAATCAGCCCTTCCAGGACCTTCGGTGACGTCGCGGTGACGTCGCGGCTTGTGATTGGTCGCGCGAGCGGTCACATGGGCGGCCGCGCGGCCAATCACAAGCCGCGACGTCACCGCCAGGTCTTGGAAGGCTGATTCTAAGGAAGGAAGACTGCCGGTTAGTACCAGGGCCCGTCAGAGGGTAAGTATAGCGATTTTTTTTATTTTAATTCTTTATTTTACACTTAAATATGGATCGCAGGGCCTGAAGGAGAGTTTCCGCTCCTTCAGACCCTGGGAACCATGGAAACCCAATGCACTGCATTGGGTTTCGAGTTTCGGCCGACCCCGACCCCGACTTTTTTATAGGATCGGCCGATTTCACTCGACCCGACTTTTGAAAAAGTCGGGTTTCGTGAAACCCGACCCGATCCTATAAAAGTAAAGGTCGCTCAACCCTAGCCATTACCAACGTCCGGCTGTGAGATTAAATCGAGGGACCCAAATTTTTGGGTCTTATCCCTGTGGGGGGTGTAACGTTTGTCCTTTTATGATTTCTCAGGATGGTTTTTCTATTTCTACAGTTCCATACCGGATTCAACCAAAAGAATACTTTAATTGCAGATCTAGGAACGTGGTATATGCCATCTTTTGTGACTGTCCAAAGGTGTATGTGGGGCAGACCACACAGGAGTTAAGGAGGAGAATGCAACAGCACCTCTCGAGCATTTCAACAGCACCAAGAGTTCGGGCGAAAAATAAGACTCTTTCTTCCGTGGCTGCACATTTCCTGGACTATCACCGTTGTAACACCTCCAACTTTAAGGTTATGGGACTGGAAGGAGTTCGCCTAAATATTAGGGGCGGAGATATAACTAACCGGCTTCTATGTTGTGAAACCAAATGGATCTACAGTCTACAGAGTATGGCCCCGAGGGGCCTCAATGAAGAATTTCTCTTCACTGGTTTCTACAAACAACTATGATACAATCTATTTGGGCATTTATGTCTCCTCTAACCCTTTGGTATGAGTTTTTGGACTTTTTCTTTGCAACTTTATCAATCTTGTATATACCCCTGGGCTGTTATGATATCTTAAGCCCCGGTTACTCTTAGCTTGGTACCAGCTCGCATGTCTCATTTTCACTGTAAGTGCTATTTAATTGGCTATTTAGTACAGGTCCCCTGTAGGGACTTCTCTGGAAATCCATTATGTTATGTGGTCTCTCTTCTGGCTGAACCGTGCCCAACCCGGAATGAATAATCGGTCATCTATCAGACACTGTGCGTCGTCTCATTAATATGAGTAATAGTGTGGTTTGATCACTCCTTTTTGTATACGGGGAAAAGTGGTGTACTCTTGATGTCACCTGGATGTAATATCCACTTGTTAAATGATGGACATTCGTTATAAGCTTATCCGTATTGCATAATTCACTGACATATACCTTCCTTAAATGGGTATTTGAATATGTTAGGACTCTCAATGGTATTTCGGCGAGGTCATATGTCTTGGGATTTTGATATGCGTCACTATACGAGATATTTATATACACCGTATTCATCATTAGGTCCACATTTATATAGCTGGCTGTGGGTTTTGCTTTATCATCGTTTATTATCTCGTATGACTTTTCCTCCTCTTGCTTGGATTGAGTCTTCTTATATGATACCAGACCTTAGTACCATGTGTACTTTAGTGGTCATCAATTTGATATATTTCATCTATTTTTATAGAATACTCACTAACTGTATATGGTACGGAATATTTACTGCATGCCTACTATAGTCATCTTTTGTGGGGGCATGGTTTTTGAGGTGGTTATGTAAAATCTTTGGTATCTATTGATGCGTTCATCTTATGGTATCCACCTGCTAACTATGCGTTTATCCTACGATATTTACCCGTAAAACAAGCGGGCTATTATAGGAAACATCAATATGTTGTGTGCACTCCCCTCCCCCCGTCGGAGATGGAGGCTGTTTCTTTTTTGTGTCTCCTCTCATACCTAAGGATTCTTGACCTTTGTATGAACATTGGGAATTCACCTGATTTCCATTTTTCATTTATTTTATTTTTTGGTTTATCTTCTTTCCCTTATGTGAGGATTTAGTCTGTTTATCATCGGCGCAGCACGACTCTTTATTGTCCATTTGCTAGGTTTGCGTATGCGCTGTAAGCATTTATTCCACTCCCTTGGCATTCCTGGCTCTATGGGGATATTTGTGATCATATGAATATGCCGCCTCTCTGCAGTAATTATATGACGCCGACTTCTAACTAACGGGTGCACGTATTCACTTTAAAGTAGTAGCCTGTGGCACTACACTTGGTATTATGATGTCACTCCTATGGCCCCCCCTCCTCCTTGAGGGGTTGGAGCTCCTTGGCACCTGCGTAGTACGATCCTGGTGTGGCTATCCCTGCATTAATGGACGTAGGGCTCGCGCATGCGCACTAAGGGTCTACTCGTCCATCTTTGTACACCTGGATGTATGGGTGGACTCTTACCATATCCGGCATGAGGAACGCCGCTCCTCCGCTCTATTGAACTTATGATGCCGCTCCACAGCTGCGGTGAATCTGTAATCTGGGGTAAGCGCTAGATACATATAAAGTGCGGTCGGCCGCACATAGCGGCACCTGCTCCTGACGAAGCCACTTCGGTGGCGACACGCGTTGGGCTTTAGCTCCTTGGACTCATGTAGGGATAGGTATCCTGGTCATGTTTTATTTGTGGCATCATCTCTATCTTTCAGTGTGGGGGTATTGTGCCTAGCACAGTCGGGAGGGTTTTCCCTACTATTGCCAGACTCCTTCAGCTTCTTATACTGATATGTACCTGGTTCTGGGGGGGCGGTACACACACTTGCTGTGCTTTGTTATATCTCTGGGATATGCAGGGAACATTATTTGTTCCAAGAGCTATTTATGGTTTAGAGGTTGTCTTCACTATTTGTTCCCCCTCAAAGATTTAGTGTAATATGTTGAGCGCTTTATTTTGTGCATGCTAATTTAATATGTCTTTATTGCTGGAGGCTGATCACCTTCAGCGCAATATTACATCTTCTGACACCTTGGGGGGCTTATTTTGAATAAGCTGATGTGACATCTGTATATATTGTATTTATTTTGCGTATTTTTTGTTATTGTTATCATCATTACACTGCTTGTACAACCCTAATTCCGCTCCTATTAATATAGCAGGTGTGTGCACACATATTTGGGATAATTGTTTCCCCTCTGGTACTGCGAGCTGGGCCAGACATAAATTGTATTTTTGGATTACCCATGTTATGTGTTGTGTTAGGCAATTCAGGAACACAATGTACATAGCGATCAGAGCACACACAGTGATCTGACAACAACCCAAAAAAAAACGGAACGAGCTCTGAGACGTGGGAACTCTGTAGACCGCAATTCCTAATCCTCTCCAAACACAACTAGAGGCAGCTGTGGATTGCGCCTAATGCTCCCTATGCAACTCGGCACAGCCTGAAAAACTAACTAGCCTGAAGATAGAAAAATAAGCCTACTTTGCCTCAGGAAAAGGCAGCCCCCCACATATAATGACTGTGAGTAAGATGAAAAGACAAACGTAGGGATGAAATAGATTCAGCAAAGTGAGGCCCGATATTCTAGACAGAACGAGGATAGGAAAGAGATTTGCGGTCTACACAAAACCCTAAAGAAAACCACGCAAAGGGGGCAAAAAGACCCTCCGTACCGAACTAACGGCACAGAGGTACACCCCTTGCGTCCCAGAGCTTCCAGCAAAACAAATAGACAAGCTGGACAGAAAAAATAGCAACAAATAGCAAAGAAGCACTTAGCTATGCAGAGCAGCAGGCCACAGGAAAGATCCAGAGAAACACAAGTCCAACACTGGAACATTGACAGGAAGCATGAATCAAAGCATTAGGTGGAGTTAAGTAGAGAAGCAGCTAACGACCTCACCAGATCACCTGAGGGAGGAAACTCAGAAGCTGCAGTACCACTTTCCTCCACAAACGGAAGCTCCCAGAGAGAATCAGCCGAAGTACCACTTGTGACCACAGGAGTGAACTCTGCCACAGAATTCACAACAGTACCCCCCCCTTGAGGAGGGGTCACCGAACCCTCACCAGAGCCCCCAGGCCGACCAGGATGAGCCACATGAAAGGCACGAACAAGATCGGGAGCATGGACATCAGAGGCAAAAACCCAGGAATTATCTTCCTGAGCATAACCCTTCCATTTAACCAGATACTGGAGTTTCCGTCTTGAAACACGAGAATCCAAAATCTTCTCCACAATATACTCCAATTTCCCCTCCACCAAAACCGGGGCAGGAGGGTCAACAGATGGAACCATAGGTGCCACGTATCTCCGCAACAATGACCTATGGAATACGTTATGTATGGAAAAAGAATCTGGGAGGGTCAGACGAAAAGACACAGGATTAAGAACCTCAGAAATCCTATATGGACCAATAAAACGAGGTTTAAACTTAGGAGAGGAAACCTTCATAGGAATATGACGAGAAGATAACCAAACCAGATCCCCAACACGAAGTCGGGGACCCACACGGCGTCTGCGATTAGCGAAAAGTTGAGCTTTCTCCTGGGACAAGGTCAAATTGTCCACTACCTGAGTCCAAATCTGCTGCAACCTGTCCACCACAGTATCCACACCAGGACAGTCCAAAGACTCAACCTGAAGAGAAACGAGGATGGAACCCAGAATTGCAGAAAAACGGTGAAACCAGGGTAGCCGAGCTGGCCCGATTATTAAGGGCGAACTCAGCCAAAGGCAAAAAGGACACCCAGTCATCCTGATCAGCAGAAACAAAGCATCTCAGATATGTTTCCAAGGTCTGATTGGTTCGTTCGGTCTGGCCATTAGTCTGAGGATGGAAAGCCGAGGAAAATGACAAGTCAATGCCCATCCTACCACAAAAGGCTCGCCAAAACCTCGAAACAAACTGGGAACCTCTGTCAGAAACAATATTCTCTGGAATGCCATGCAAACGAACCACATCCTGGAAGAACAAAGGCACCAAATCAGAGGAGGAAGGCAATTTAGACAAGGGTACCAGATGGACCATCTTAGAAAAGTGATCACAGACCACCCAAATGACTGACATCTTTTGAGAAACGGGAAGGTCAGAAATAAAATCCATAGAGATATGTGTCCAAGGCCTCTTCGGGACCGGCAAGGGCAAAAGCAACCCACTGGCACAAGAACAGCAGGGCTTAGCCCGAGCACAAATCCCACAGGACTGCACAAAAGTACGCACATCCCACGACAGAGACGGCCACCAAAAGGATCTAGCCACTAACTCTCTGGTACCAAAGATTCCAGGATGACCAGCCAACACCGAACAATGAAGTTCAGAGATAACTCTATTCGTCCACCTATCAGGGACAAACAGTTTCTCCGCTGGGCAACGATCAGGTTTATTAGCCTGAAATTTTTGCAGCACCCGCCGCAAATCAGGGGAGATGGCAGACACAATTACTCCTTCCTTGAGGATACCCGCCGGCTCAGATAAACCCGGAGAGTCGGGCACAAAACTCCTAGACAGAGCATCCGCCTTCACATTTTTAGAGCCCGGAAGGTACGAAATCACAAAGTCAAAACGGGCAAAAAACAACGACCAACGAGCTTGTCTAGGATTCAAGCACTTGGCAGACTCGAGATAAGTCAAGTTCTTATGATCAGTCAGTACCACCACGCGATGCTTAGCTCCTTCAAGCCAATGACGCCACTCCTCGAATGCCCACTTCATGGCCAGCAACTCTCGGTTGCCCACATCATAATTTCGCTCAGCAGGCGAAAACTTCCTGGAAAAGAAAGCGCATGGTTTCATCACTGAGCAATCAGAACCTCTCTGCGACAAAACAGCCCCTGCTCCAATCTCAGAAGCATCAACCTCGACCTGGAACGGAAGAGAAACATCTGGTTGACACAACACAGGGGCAGAAGAAAAACGACGCTTCAACTCTTGAAAAGCTTCCACAGCAGCAGAAGACCAATTGACCAAATCAGCACCCTTCTTGGTCAAATCGGTCAATGGTTTAGCAATACTAGAGAAATTGCAGATGAAGCGACGATAAAAATTAGCAAAGCCCAGGAACTTTTGCAGACTTTTCAGAGATGTCGGCTGAGTCCAATCATGGATGGCCTGGACCTTAACAGGATCCATCTCGATAGTAGAAGGGGAAAAGATGAACCCCAAAAATGAAACCTTCTGCACACCAAAGAGACACTTTGATCCCTTCACAAACAAAGAATTAGCACGCAGGACCTGAAAAACCGTTCTGACCTGCTTCACATGAGACTCCCAATCATCCGAGAAGATCAAAATGTCATCCAAGTACACAATCAGGAATTTATCCAGGTACTCTCGGAAG
Organism: Ranitomeya imitator; assembly: GCF_032444005.1. Taxonomy (NCBI): domain Eukaryota; kingdom Metazoa; phylum Chordata; class Amphibia; order Anura; family Dendrobatidae; genus Ranitomeya; species Ranitomeya imitator. The sequence continues at coordinate 629,786,962 of NC_091284.1, forward strand.
ATGTCATGCATAAAGGACTGAAACACTGATGGAGCATTGGCAAGTCCGAACGGCATCACTAGATACTCAAAATGACCCTCGGGCATATTAAATGCAGTTTTCCATTCATCGCCTTGCTTAATTCGCACCAGATTATACGCGCCACAAAGATCTATCTTTGTGAACCAACTAGCCCCCTTAATCCGAGCAAACAGGTCAGATAACAATGGCAAGGGGTACTGAAATTTAACCGTGATCTTATTAAGAAGGCGGTAATCTATACAAGGTCTCAGCGAACCATCCTTCTTGGCTACAAAAAAGAACCCTGCTCCTAATGGCGACGATGACGGGCGAATATGCCCCTTCTCCAGGGATTCCTTCACATAACTGCGCATAGCGGTGTGCTCAGGTACGGATAAATTAAACAATCGACCTTTTGGGAATTTACTACCAGGAATCAAATTGATAGCACAATCACAATCCCTATGCGGAGGTAGGGTATCGGACTTGGGCTCATCAAATACATCCCGGTAATCAGACAAGAACTCTGGGACCTCAGAAGGGGTGGATGACGAAATTGACAGAAATGGAACATCACCATGTACCCCCTGACAACCCCAGCTGGACACCGACATGGATTTCCAATCTAATACTGGATTATGGACTTGTAGCCATGGCAACCCCAACACGACCACATCATGCAGATTATGCAACACCAGAAAGCGAATATCCTCCTGATGTGCAGGAGCCATGCACATGGTCAGCTGGGTCCAGTACTGAGGCTTATTCTTGGCCAAAGGCGTAGCATCAATTCCTCTTAATGGAATAGGACACTGCAAGGGCTCCAAGAAAAACCCACAACGCTTAGCATAATCCAAGTCCATCAAATTCAGGGCAGCGCCCGAATCCACAAACGCCATGACAGAATTTGATGACAAAGAGCATATCAAGGTAACGGACAGAAGAAATTTTGACTGTACAGTACCAATGGTGGCAAACCTAGCGATCCGCTTAGAGCGCTTAGGACAATCAGAAATGGCATGAGTGGAATCACCACAGTAGAAACACAGACCATTCAGACGTCTGTGTTCATGCCGTTCAACTCTGGACAAAGTCCTATCGCACTGCATAGGCTTAGGTTTAATCTCAGGAAATACCGCCAAATGGTGCACAGCTTTACGCTCACGCAAGCGTCGACCGATCTGAATGGCCAAAGACATAGATTCATTCAGACCATCAGGCATAGGAAATCCCACCATGACATCTTTAAGGGCTTCAGAGAGACCCTTTCTGAAAATCGCTGCGAGCGCAGCTTCATTCCATTGAGTGAGTACAGACCACTTTCTAAATTTCTGACAGTATACCTCTATCTCATCCTGACCCTGACACAAAGCCAGCAAATTTTTCTCTGCCTGATCCACTGAATTAGGCTCATCGTACAGCAATCCGAGCGCCAGGAAAAACGCATCAATATTACCCAATGCAGGATCTCCCGGCGCAAGGGAAAATGCCCAGTCTTGAGGGTCCCCACGCAAAAAAGAAATAATAATTCTCACTTGTTGAGCTGGGTCACCAGAGGAGTGAGGTTTCAAGGCCAAAAACAGCTTGCAATTATTTTTGAAATTCATAAACTTGACTCTATCACCAAAAAACAAATCAGGAATAGGAATTTTAGGTTCTAACATAGGCTTCTGAACCACCAAGTCTTGAATCTTTTGTACATTTATAACGAGATTATCCATTGAAGAGCACAGACCCTGAATATCCATGTCCACACCTGTGTCCTGAACCACCCAACTGTCTAGGGGAAAAAAAAGACAAAACACAGTGCAAAGGAAAAAAAAATGGTCTCAGAACTTCTTTTTTCCCTCTATTGAGAAACATTAGTACTTTTTGCTTCCTGTACTGTTGTGTTAGGCAATTCAGGAACACAATGTACATAGCGATCAGAGCACACACAGTGATCTGACAACAACCCAAAAAAAAACGGAACGAGCTCTGAGACGTGGGAACTCTGTAGGCCGCAATTCCTAATCCTCTCCAAACACAACTAGAGGCAGCTGTGGATTGCGCCTGACGCTCCCTATGCAACTCGGCACAGCCTGAGAAACTAACTAGCCTGAAGATAGAAAAATAAGCCTACCTTGCCTCAGAGAAATACCCCAAAGGAAAAGGCAGCCCCCCACATATAATGACTGTGAGTAAGATGAAAAGACAAACGTAGGGATGAAATAGATTCAGCAAAGTGAGGCCCGATATTCTAGACAGAACGAGGATAGGAAAGATAACTTTGCGGTCTACACAAAACCCTAAAGAAAACCACGCAATGGGGGCAAAAAGACCCTCCGTACCGAACTAACGGCACGGAGGTACACCCCTTGCGTCCCAGAGCTTCCAGCAAAACAAATAGACAAGCTGGACAGAAAAAATAGCAACAAATAGCAAAGAAGCACTTAGCTATGCAGAGCAGCAGGCCACAGGAAAGATCCAGAGAAACACAAGTCCAACACTGGAACATTGACAGGAAGCATGAATCAAAGCATTAGGTGGAGTTAAGTAGAGAAGCAGCTAACGACCTCACCAGATCACCTGAGGGAGGAAACTCAGAAGCTGCAGTACCACTTTCCTCCACAAACGGAAGCTCCCAGAGAGAATCAGCCGAAGTACCACTTGTGACCACAGGAGTGAACTCTGCCACAGAATTCACAACAGTCATGATAGGCCAGTTAAATTATATTTGACTTTTCATATGTGTATCATTACATTTGTGGTAGTTACAGCAATGGCAATTATTCTGGATACCTTCTAATCCTTTGCATGTCCAAAGGGGGGTTCCTTATTAGGAAACCTTTGATGTCTTACTTGGTTTTTAAATGTTTTTAAGTGATGTGTGCTGTTTTGTGTTTTTGGCCGACAAAATAAAGAATTTAAAAGTGATCTATATACTATTGGTCTGGTGATCCCCATCACATATAGTGTGACGTCTCTTTTCTTGTCTTCGTTGAAATCTTTATAGGTTACACTTTGGGTTGATCCCTTTACTACTGCTATTTGGCTGGATGGTGCCCTCCACCCTTCTATTATTCAGCTCCTTTGTAGTGCTTTTAAGCGCGGGTACCTACAGCTTAGTAACCGTGTTCCAGCACCGTCAGCTGGTCCTCGGTGCCATTGGCTCTTACACACTTGGGCAACGCATCCGTGTTCCAGCACCGCCAGCTGGCTCTCGGCAGTGTTTTTGTCACGGGTACTCCCTCGTGCCCAGCCTGATTCCAGCACCGTCAGCTGTTTCCGGGTAGTGTCAAGCTCACTGAGACGCCTATGCGTTGCCCCGTCGTGTTGCGGTCAGGTTAGCCAACTCCATGGTGCCTCCTGTTTAGGAGCTTCCTATGTGGGCTGCAGGAGTTGGCAATCAAGGCTGATTCTGTAGTGCCAGTAGGCCAAGCTCCCCCTGTAGGACTGTTGGTGTTCGGTAACTGCGGCTGCCTCGAGGCCTAGCTGTTCTCTCCTCTCCTCTGGACCTTCTGGTCCACATCCTGGTTCCAGCACCGTCAGCTGGTTCTGGGCAGTGCCTTTGGCTTAGGTGCCTCCTTCTGGGTATCCGAGTTCCGCCAACGTCAGGCGGTCCTTTGTAGTGCTTTTAAGCGCGGGTACCTACAGCTTAGTAACCGTGTTCCAGCACCGTCAGCTGGTCCTCGGTGCCATTGGCTCTTACATACTTGGGCAACGCATCCGTGTTCCAGCACAGCCAGCTGGTTCTCGGCAGTGTTTTTGTCACGGGTACTCCCTCGTGCCCAGCCTGGTTCCAGCACCGTCAGCTGGTTCCGGGTAGTGTCAAGCTCACTGAGACGCCTATGCGTTGCCCCGTCGTGTTGCGGTCGGGTTATCCAACTCCATGGTGCCTCCAGTTTAGGAGCTTCCTATGTGGGCTGCGGTAATTGGCAATCAAGGCTGGTTCTGTAGTGCCAGTAGGCCAAGCTCCCCTGTAGGACTGTTGGTGTTCGGTAACTGCGGCTGCCTCGCGGCCTAGCTGTTCTCTCCTCTCCTGTGGACCTTCTGGTCCACATCCTGGTTCCAGCACCGTCAGCTGGTTCCGGGCAGAGCCTTTGGCTTAGGTGCCTCCTTCTGGGTATCCGAGTTCCGCCAACGCCAGGCGGTCCTTTGTAGTGCTTTTAAGTGCGGGTGCCTACAGCTTAGTAACCGTGTTCCACCACCGTCAGCTGGTCCTCGATGCCATTGGCTCTTACACACTTGGGCAACGCATCTGTGTTCCAGCACCGCCAGCTGGTTCTCGGCAGTGTTTTTGTCATGGGTACTCCCTCGTGCCCAGCCTGGTTCCAGCACCGTCAGCTGGTTCCGGGTAGTGTCAAGCTCACTGAGACGCCTATGCGTTGCCCCGTCGTATTGCGGTCGGGTTAGCCAACTCCATGGTGCCTCCAGTTTAGGAGCTTCCTATGTGGGCTGCGGGATTTGGCAATCAAGGCTGGTTCTGTAGTGCCAGTAGGCCAAGCTCCCCCTGTAGGACTGTTGGTGTTCGGTAACTGCGGCTGCCTCGCGGCCTAGCTGTTCTCTCCTCTCCTGTGGACCTTCTGGTCCACATCCTGGTTCCAGCACCGTCAGTTGGTTCCGGGCAGAGCCTTTGGCTTAGGTGCCTCCTTCTGGGTATCCGAGTTCCGCCAACGCCAGGCGGTCCTTGGTAGTGCTTTTTAGCACGGGTACCTCCTGCTTAGTAACCGGGATCCAGTAACGTCAGCTGGTCCTCGGTAGTTCCATTGGCTCTTGAACCTTCGGGTTGCCATCCGAGTTCCAGTTCCCTCAGCTGGTTCTCGGCATTTTCTCAGCCTTCTTGTACCTTCTGCTACATTTCCAAGTTGAAGACCCTAAAGACGACGACCCGGAAGACCACCCCTAAGATGACGACCACACCAGAGACGACAACCACTGAGATGACGAAGACCCTGGAGATGATGACCCTGAAGACCACCCCGATGACGACGACGACGGCGGAGACGACGACGGCGGAGACGACGACGGCGGAGATGACGACCCTGGAGACGACGACCCTGGAGACGACGACATGGAAGACCGAGAAGCAGAAGAACAAGAGGCTGCAGAACAAAGAGCAGAAGAACATTAAGCATAACACTTAATATCAGAGCAAAAGATATTATCTAAATTATATGCAGAAGAAGACTAAGCAGTGTATGGGGGTGAGTCCGTTTCTCCTCGTTGTGCCCCTGGATAAAGCCTGATGCTGCAGGCCAAACTGAACGCGGACAAATGTAACTTTTGTGACAGGCAGAACGGAAGGTGTAATTTTCAAACTTTTATAGATAACAACTACGGGAATGCCTGTCACAAATGAGAATATGATGAAGAAGTAGAATAGGAAGAATAATAATAGTTGAATAAAATGAATATGAAGAATGTAATAAAAAAAAATAGGTAGAAGATGAAGAAGAAGATGAATAAGGTGAAGAAGAAGTTGATGTCAAAGATGCTGATGATGATGAAGATGAAAGTGTGGGAAAAGTAGAAAAAATGAAGGGGAAGGGCGTGGAATAGTGAAACATCAATATCTGACAAAATTAAAAAAAAATTTACATAGTCAATATCTTTGTCACTCCGAACGTCTTTAAAAAAAAAAAATCATGCTATTATATTTGATTGGGCTAAACTTCTATGCCTTTAATGTCTCCGCCACCTCCCCAAATACATCCTGCATTATTCTTAGTTGTTTTCCTTCATGTAGAATGAACCTACAAGGAAAGAAAGGGTTTATTTTAATTCCGATATTTTGGTCCCATTGACTTGTATTGGGATCGGGTATCGGTATCGGTGATATCCGATATTTTTTGAATATCGGACGATCCAATCCGATACCGATATTTTCCGATATCGGAAGGTATCGCTCAACACTAGTCATAAGGTCTCCCCCTTCTTTGTCTTCCACGGCCCTCTGTTTCCCAACATACATACTGTAGCTGGTAGCTTAATTCTGGTTTGTTCAACTCCTTTGGCCACTTGCAAAAGGTCTCTAGGTGCATGTTTCCTCATTCAGGTCTACTTGTCTGTACTGCCTCCCGCAAATCCTTATTTACACCATCAATAAATGCTTTCATGTTAAAATACTGATGCATGCATTCATCTGTCCACCTCATCTATAATTGTTCATCTCTATTCTCTTGTCTTTTTCTTGAGTCAAGTCAGTCAGGAGAACAAACTCTTTGTTTTAGCTTAGCCTACTCTTTCAGCACATCACAAGATGCCTCTTCAGACTGATCAGATTGCTCATTCATTGTGTGCATTTGATCCTTTGTAAAGTCTTTATGAACCCTGGTTAGATGCACCGGTATGTCACCTGTCATTGCAGTTGCCATGCTCTTTAGGTCCAATCAAATGCACTTATACATTTGCTATATTATCTGAATGTGCCTGTAAAAGGGGACAGGTTGGTTTTCAGAGTTAGGCAACTGTACTAACTTTGTCTCTTTGATTATAGTCACTATCCTTGGCCTTAGTTTATCTGCTGGTGAAGAGTTGATACCATTGTCTGCCACACTTACCTGATTTTTAATGTTACTGTCAGCTTCCTTCCTAAAATCCTGTTTATCCACTGTTCCCAAGTAAGCATCATCTGTCACTTCATATGATTTTGTTTGAGTAGGATTCAGTGTACTTTCATTGTGGAGTATTTCTCCAGGCTGGGTTTTGCTGACCACAAGGTCTAACCTCTTTCTGACCCCGGACGGGATAGTACTGTACGTCCAAGGTCAGATCTCCCTCTTTGATGCAGGGCTCCGGCGGTGAGCCCGCATGAAAGGCGGGACATGTCAGCTATTTTGAACAGCTGACATGTGCCCGAAATAGTGGCGGGTGAAATCGCGATTCACCAGCCGCTATTAACTAGTTAAATGCTGCTGTTAAATGCTGACAGCGGCATTTAACCGGCGCTTCCGGCCGGGCGGACAGAAATGAGCGCATCGCCGACCCCCATCACATGATCGGGGGTCAGCGATGCTTCTGCATTGTAACCATAGAAGTCCTTGAGACCTCTATGGTTACTGATCCCGGCTAGCTGTGAGCGCCCCCCTGTGGTCGGCACTCATAGCACACCGGCATTTCTGCTGCATAGCAGCGATCTGATGATCACTGCTATGTAGCAGAGCCGATCGAGAGGTGCCAGCTTCTAGCCTCCTATGGAGGCTATTGAAGCATGGCAAAAGTTAAAAAAAAGTAAAAACAATGTGAAAAAAATAAAAAAAATAAAAGTTTAATTCACCCCCCTTTTGCCCCATTCAAAATAAATCAATAAAAAAAAATCAAACCTACACATATTTGGTATCGCCGCATTCAGAATCGTCCGTTCTATCAATAAAACAAAGGATTAACCAGATCGCTAAACGGCGTAGCGAGAAAAAAATTCAAATTGCCAGAATTACGTTATTGTGGTCGCCGCGACATTGCATTAAAATGCAATAACGAGCGATCAAAAGAATGTATCTGCACCAAAATGCTATCATTTAAAACGCCAGCTCAGCATGCAAAAAATAAGCCCTCACCCGACCCCAGATCATGAAAAATGGAGACGCTACAGGTATTGGAAAATGGCGCAATTTTTTTTTTTTTTAACAAAGTTTGGAATTTTTTTTCACCTCTTAGGTAAATGAGAACCTAGACATGTTTGATGTCTATGAACTCATAATGATCTGTAGAAGCAAAATGGCAGGTCAATATTAGCATTTAGTGAACCTAGTAAAAAAGCCAATCAAAAAACTAGTGTGGGATTGCACTTTTTTTGCAATTTCACCGCACTTGGAATTTTTTTCCCGTTTTCTAGTACACAACATGCTAAAAACAATGATGTCATTCAAAAGTACAACTTGTTTTGAAAAAAAATAAGCCCTTACATGGCCATATTGACGGAAAAATAAAAAAGTTATGGCTCTGGGAAGAAGGGGAGCAATAAACGAACACGGAAAAATGGAAAATCCCAAGGTCATGAAGGGGTTAAAATCTTTCAAGTCGGGTTTCTTGCAATAGAGAGGTGGGGTGGTAGCTGTCATGGTCTTAGGTTTTGATGTGTCAAAACACTCATAGTACATCATACACCCTATTTTATTTTCTCTACACCTGTACCTCTTTACTTCCATAGCCACACAGCACTGTTTATTAATTTACTATTCGTTTTCTTTATCCTTTATCCAACCCTTTATCTCTTCTCTGAATTTGTGCCGTTTTTCTACATTCAAACATCCACACTTAGCATATTTGCTTTTGAGTATGGGTTCCACATTCTTCACTGCTTCCTTTTCTTCGATGTTCTTTACTACTTTATTAGCAGTTTTTGGTTGAAGATTCAGATTGTGCACCGAATAAGTGCACCGAATAAGTGCACCATGACCAGTCAGTGCTGGGGGTGTGGTTAAAGCCACCACTCACTATGTAATGACTGAGGAGTACCTGAAGCTGTACCAGTTGTGCCTCTTAGTTAAGAATAATTGATACTATTACTAATAAATAATATTCGTGCTGTAGCTTAATTTACAGAAAAGGACAGACCGCTTAAATAAAATACCTAATAATGGATATATAGAGTGGCCCAAAAATAGTGTGTTTTACCTGGCTAAGTAACCCCAATTATATGATATAAATACCAGCTTTGCTGGATAGATTGCCAATATTATTTGCAGCTAAATGGGATCCTAAGAAAACACAAGGTAGCCTAAGGGTGGTTTCACATTTGCGTTATTTTTTTTTGCGTTTTTGCGGTAAAAAACGCAAAAAAACGCACGCGTTTTTTTCCTATCCTTAACATTAAAAACGCATGCATTTTTGCATGCGTTTTGACACGTTTTTGCAACGCATGCGTTTTGTTGCAGAAATGCAACATGTAGTAATTTTAGCAGCGTTTTTTTTTTGCCGCGAAAAAACGCATGCATTTTTTCGCGGCAAAAAAACGTATTGACGTCTATGTAAACGCATGCGTTTTTAAACACATGCGTTTGCATGCGTTTTTTATAGAAAAACACAAGAATACACACTTATAAGCCACCCCCCAACCCTAACCCTAACCCTAAAACACAAATTCTAACACAAACTCTAACACAAACTCTAACACAAGCTGTAACACAAACTCTAACACAAACTCTAACAAACTGTAACACAAACTCTAACACAAACCCTAACCCTAACCCTATGGATCCTAACCCTAACCCTAACACAAAGCCTAACCCTAAAACACAAATCTAACCGAAACTGTAACACAAACTCTAACACAAACTGTAACACAAACTGTAACACAAACTCTAACACAAACCCAAACATAAACCCTAACCCTAAAACACAAACTCTAACCCAAACTGTAACCCAAACTCTAACCCAAACTATAACACAAACCCTAACACAAACCCTAAACCTAACCCTAGCCCTAACCCTAACCATAGGGATCCTAACCCTAACCCTAGGGTTAGGGTTAAGGTTAGGATCCCTTAGGGTTAGGGTTACGGTTAGGGTTAGGGTTTGTGTTAGGGTTAGGGTTAGGATCCCTAGGGTTAGGGTTAGAGTTAGGGTTTGGGTTAGGATCCCTAGGGTTAGGGTTAGGGTTAGAGTTAGGATCCCTAGGGTTAGGGTTAGGGTTTGTGTTAGGGTTAGGGTTAGGATTCCTAGGGTTAGGGTTCGGGTTAGTAACATAGTAACATAGTAACATAGTTAGTAAGGCCGAAAAAAGACATTTGTCCATCCAGTTCAGCCTATATTCCATCATAATAAATGGTTTAGAGTTTGTGTTAGGGTTAGGATCCCTAGGGTTAGGGTTAGTGTTAGAGTTTGGGTTAGGGTTTGTGTTAGGGCTTGTGTTAGGGTTTGTGTTAGGGTTTGTGTTAGAGTTTGTTTTACAGTTTGGGTTAGGGTTAGAGTTTTTGTTTTAGGGTTAGGGTTAGAGTCTGTGTTAGGGTTATGGTGTTGTGAGTTCCGTTCTGGAGCTCCCTCCTGTGGTTGCTAATGGTATTTTTGCGAGTTGTGCCCTTGGGGCTCCCTCTGGTGGTTTCAAGTGGAACTGCTGCTCCGTTAGGTAGCTGAGGCAGCTGCCTTCACTAATCGCCTTGCCTGGGTTTGTTATTTAAACCTGCTCTGGGCTTTAGTCTATGCCTGCTGTCAATGTTCTTGGTTGGATTTGATTCTTCCCTTGGATTTCTCATATGGCCAGTCCTTGTCTGCAAAAGATAAGTTTTGCTAGTTTTGTTTGTCCATTTGCTTGGACTCTATTGCTTTGCATTTTGTCTCTTTTGTCCAGCTTGTCACTATGTCTTATTCAGGCTAGCTGGAAGCTCTGGGAAAGCAGATTTGCCCCTCCACACCGTGAGTCGGTGTGGAGTCCATTTTTGTAAACTCTGCGTGGATTTTGTAGTTTTTTATACTGACCGCACAGTATCCTTTGCTCTCTGTCTATCTAGTTTAGTTTTGGCCTCCCTTTGCTGAAATCTAATTTCATTTCTGTGTTCGTCATTTCCCTCTCCTTTCACAGTCAATATTTGTGGGGGGCTGTCTTTCCTTTTGGGGGTTTCTCTGAGGCAAGATAGCTTTCTCTTTCCTTCTTTAGGGATAGTTATATCTGAGGCTGTGACGAGGTGTCTAGGGAGTGTCAGGAACATCCCACAGCTATTTCTAGTTGTGTTGTTAGGATTTGGGACTGCGGTCAGTAGAGATACCACCTTCTCAGAGCTGTTCCATGTTGCGTTTTAGCCACCAGGTCATTTCAGTGTGGCCTCTTAACCACCAGGTCATAACATAAGGTTAGGTTTAGGATCCTTAGGGTTAGGGTTGGGGTTTGTGTTAGGGTTAGGGTTAGGATTCCTAGGGTTAGGGTTAGGGTTAGAGTTTGTGTTAGGGTTAGGATCCCTAGACTTAGGGTTAGGGTTAGAGTTTGTGTTAGGGTTAGGGTTAGGATCCCTAGGGTTAGGGTTAGGGTTTGTGTTAGGGTTAGGGTTAGGATCCCTAGGGTTAGGGTTTGGGTTTGTGTTAGGGTTAGGATCCCTAGGGTTACTAGGGATCCTAACCCTAACCCTAGGTATTTATGTTTCTAGTGGGTTTTCTAGTTGATTTTGATGATTGGCGGCTGTCACACACTTCTCATCATGCGTTTCAAAAACGCAAACGCAGGAAAAAAACGTGTTTAAACACGTCAAAACGCGTTTAAACGCAAAAATGCATGCGTCTAAAAAAGGCTGCGTTTAAACGCGTTTTTGCACCAAATGCGTTTGCGTTTAAAACGCTGCGTTTTAAAACGCTGCGTTTTAAAACGCAAGTGTGAAATCAGCCTCAGGCCTCTTTCACACGTCAGTGTCTCCGGTATGTGTAGTGACAGTTTTCTCATGTACCGGAGACACTGACACACGTAGACCCATTCAAATGAATGGGTCTATGCATATTTCTCCGTGTTTTCACGGACCGTGTGTTAGGGGTCGAGTTCCCGCTTCTGCACAGGGGGAATCTCGAGCCACCTCCGCTGCGGTCTCCCATTCTTGTCCAGCCACAGTGGAGTCTGCTCAGCAAGGACGTCGGTCCCAGCGTCTTGCTAATTCTCACTCTGTTCTGAGAGTTACTGCTGCTTCTCCAGTCTCTGCTATTAAAGTCTGTGCTGGTCAGCAGCGAGCGGACTTCTCTAGGACTAAGTCCTTGTCTGCACGTACTGAGCATGCCCAGCGTAAGGTCTCCCGTTGGAGATCGAGGGTCATGTGCTCAGGCTCTGCAGCACATTCTATTGGTCCTCTTGGCAGGTCCTAGAAGGGCAAAAGTGCTGTGGCCACTTCCTGTGCTGCTGCTATATAAACTGCGCATGACCGCACGGCCATGCGCTAGTATTGTCAAACAATTGCTAATGTGTGAATGTTGTGAGTGCAAGTCGTCCTTGGATACCCCTACCCTATAGTATGACTGTTCGCAGAAGGTGTATGGCTGCTACCTAGCGCCCGACTTATCCTACAGCACTAGTCACACATTATAGCGTCCAGTTGCTGTGACCGCCAGTACGGCGCCGTGCACTTCCTCTGTGCTTTCCTTATCCAAGCCTGGGTGGTTAGTGGCGTTCGTCAGTGCGGCACTGCATGCTCTTCTGTTTCACTTCACACCCAGTTGAGGTGTTGCGCCAGCAAGGGTCTAATCGGACTTCAATCCCAGTTGGGGTTGAATTCGCTGACTACTTGCTCGCGCTTTAGGTGCGGTACCGCGGTCCTGTGCCTTAACAGGATTGCTTCTTTCACGCTGGGTGAGGTTAACCCACGCGTGTATACTCTAGTGTACCGCCATATAGTCTGCTAATTGCTAGCAGCAGGTTTTCACCTGCACGGTGGACCCCGGACTGCGAACGCATCTATACCATCTGTCTTGGTGCGTTCCGCCAGTCCTAACAGAATACTAGCGCCAGGGTCTGGCTAGTAAAATGGCGGATGACCAGCGTTTACAGCGGTACATCCAGCAGCTGGAGGGAAGGTTGGCGGCTCTTGAGCGTTCAACCTCAGCTGTGGATGTTACAGCTGTCGCTGTTCAGGCTGCAAGTGTGGCTGCAGCTACCTTGTCCACTGCCGCTCCTGTACCGACGCTATCTCGCCTCCCGCTACCAGAGAAATTTTCTGGTGACAGTAAGTCCTGTAGGGGTTTCGTGAGTCAGTGCTCAATACATCTCGAGCTTCTGGCCTCTCGTTTCCCTACAGAGCGGGCTAAGGTGGGCTTTATAATTTCCTTATTGTCGGACAGGGCGTTGCAGTGGGCTACGCCGCTGTGGGAGCGTGGCGATCATGTGATGCAGAGTGCTCCGTTATTCCTGAGCACTCTGAAACAGGTCTTTCTAGGACCTCGTGTCACCCATGACACGGCGCTCCAACTGTTGGCACTGACTCAGGGCTCGTCCTTGGTCAGCCTTTTTGCCATCCATTTCCGCACTCTGGCATCTGAGCTGGAGTGGTCGGATAAAGCCCTTATCCCTATATTTTGGAGGGGGCTGGCTGACCACGTTAAGGATGCTCTGGCCACTAGGGAGATTCCCGCCACACTGGAGGAGTTAATAGCAGTATCTACTCGCATTGACCTCCGTTTTCACGAGCGGAGGTTAGAGCGAGCCCAGTGTAGGCAGAGGTTTCGGCTGGCTCCCACCTTTGCCAAACCTTTGGAATCTGCAGTCCAGGCTCCTGAGTTTCAGGAACCTAAGGTGGTGTCACGAGCGGGATCTAAGTCCCAGACTGCTCGTGCACTCCAGGGTTGCCAGGTTTGCCAACAGTCAGGACATCTTGCCACCAGATGTCATCAGCGGTCGAGGAAACGTCAGCGTCTAGTGGTAGTAGGTGGAGGTGCACTAGACACTGCGACGTTTGCCTCCAAATTGTCCTTTAAGGGGACAATTACCTTTGGCTCATCCTCCCACTCGGTAGACCTCTGCGTGGATTCTGGGGCGGAGGGCAATTTTATGTCTTCTGCCTTCGCCCAACGTCACGCAATACCCCTGGTTATGCTATCCTCAGGCAGAATTCTGGGATGGGGTGAATCATGTGGGGGTAGGTGTCACCGAGAGTGCGTTCAGGTTGCTACTACTGAGGTACCCGCAGATCTATCCTCTCTCCCCAAGCAATATTGGTCTTACGCAGACGTGTTCTCCAAGAAGGCGGCGGAGACCCTTCCGCCCCATCGCCCCTATGACTGTCCTATCGATCTCTTGCCTGGTGCGGAGCCTCCCCGGGGTCGAGTTTATCCATTATCTCTCCCGGAGACGGAGGCCATGTCTCAGTACATTCAAGAGAATCTGGCAAGAGGGTTTATCAGGAAATCAGTGTCACCTGCTGGGGCAGGGTTCTTCTTCATGCAGAAGAAAAATGGGGAGCTACGTCCATGCATAGACTACAGGGATCTTAACGCTATCACCGTTAAGAACAAGTATCCTTTGCCCTTGATATCTGAGCTCTTCGATAGGCTTCGGAGAGCAAGGGTATTTACTAAATTAGATCTGCGGGGTGCTTACAACCTGATTCGCATCCGTGAGGGGGACGAATGGAAAACGGCGTTTAACACCAGAAATGGGCACTATGAGTATCTGGTGATGCCCTTCGGGCTCTGTAATGCCCCAGCCGTTTTTCAAGACTTTGTCAACGACATCTTCCGGGATATGCTTTCCACCTCAGTTGTAGTCTATCTGGATGATATTCTCATCTTTTCTCCAGATATTGACTCCCACCGGAGAGATGTTGGCAGAGTCTTCGACCTCCTACGGGCAAACTCTCTTTACGCTAAGTTGGAGAAGTGTATGTTTGAGCAAGAGTCTTTGCCGTTCCTGGGCTATATCATCTCCGCCCAGGGATTGGCTATGGATCCTGCCAAACTACAGGCTGTGATGGACTGGCAAGAGCCCCATTCTCTTAAAGCGGTGCAGCGCTTTATGGGGTTCATTAACTATTACCGCCAGTTCATTCCCCACTTCTCAACTCTGGTAGCTCCCTTGGTAGCCCTCACCAAGAAGGGAGCGAATCCTAAATTGTGGTCGGAAGAGATCTCCAAGGCCTTCACTTCTATTAAGTCCCACTTTGCTAGCGCTCCCATCTTACATCGTGCCGATGTGGATAAGCCATTCCTAATGGAGGTGGATGCCTCGTCCGTTGGTGCTGGAGCAGTCCTCTACCAGAAGGATGCTCAAGGTCGGAAGCATCCATGCTTCTTCTTCTCTAAGACTTTCTCGCCAGCAGAGAGAAACTACTCCATCGGGGATAGGGAGCTGCTAGCAATGAAGTTGGCCTTTTCAGAGTGGAGACATCTTCTGAAAGGTGCGCGGTTTCCCTTCCAGGTTTACACTGACCACAAAAATTTGGTCTACTTACAGACAGCCCAGCGGCTAAATTCTCGCCAAGCCAGATGGTCCTTGTTCTTTTCCCGGTTCCACTTTTCTCTTCATTTTCTCGCCGGGGAGAAGAATATTCTTGCTGATGCTCTCTCTCACTCCCTTATGTCAACTGAAGAGGAGGAAGAGGAGCCTCGGCTTATTGTTCCCTTTGAGAGCCTGAGAACCGTAGCACCGGTTTCGCTTGAGTCTGTGCCTCCGGGCAAGACTTTTGTGCCCATTAATTTGCGACCGGAGGTTCTCTCTTGGGCTCATTCGTCCAGAGTGGGTGGACACTTTGGGACAAAGAGGACATCTGAGCTACTGGCGAGGACGTACTGGTGGCCGCATATGGTCCGGGATGTCAGGGATTATATTCTGGCGTGTGTCTCCTGCGCCAAAAATAAATCTCCGCGTCAAAGGCCAGCTGGGTTGCTCTATCCCTTGCCGGTGGCAGATAGGCCCTGGGAGATAGTCGGGATGGACTTTGTCGTGGGTTTGCCCAAGTCTCGCGGCTGTACCATCATTTGGGTCATCACCGATCATTTCTCGAAAATGGTGCATTTTGTGCCGCTACCACGGTTACCTTCTGCACGGGCCTTGGCTGCGTTGTTCATTAAGCACATCTTCCGCCTACATGGTATGCCTGACAAAATTGTCAGTGACCGGGGTCCCCAGTTTGTGTCTCGGTTCTGGAGAGAGCTGTGTCGTCTTCTCAGTATTGAGTTGAATCTCTCTTCCGCTTATCATCCCGAGACGAATGGGTTGGTAGAGAGGGCCAACCAGACCTTGGTCACATACCTGCGACATTTTGTTTCAGCCAGGCAGGATGACTGGGCATCCTTGCTATCATGGGCAGAGTTTGCGCTGAACAACGCCGTAGCCGACTCCACTGGACAAACCCCATTCCTCCTCAACTATGGTCAGCATCCACGGGTACCTGTGCCTATGCCCGTGTCTTCCGCAGACTCCAGGGTGGCAGACTGGGCTGTGGAGGCACAGGATATTTGGGACCGCACTCAGGATGCCATTCGGGCCTCTAAGGAGAGAATGAGGTCCTCCGCCGATGCTCATTGACGCCCCGCCCCGTCCTTTGCTCCTGGCGACTTGGTGTGGCTCTCCGCCCGTAACATCAGGCTGCGAGTTGAGTCCACTAAATTTGCTCCTCGCTACTTGGGTCCCTTCAAGGTCCTCGAACAGGTTAATCCTGTGGTCTACCGTCTGGCCCTTCCTCCACGCCTTGGTATCACCGACACCTTTCATGTGTCCCTCCTTAAGCCCGTATACATGTCTCGGTTTTCTGAGTCATCTGCCGGGACATCGGGTTCATCTACGGACGATTTCGAGGTGAACGCTATCTTGGGGTGCAAGGTGGTACGTGGCAAAACAATTTTTTTGGTGGACTGGAAGGGTTACGGCCCTGAGGATAGGTCCTGGGAGCCTGCTGAGCACATTTGGGCTCCGCAGCTCATTGCTGCCTTCGAACGTAGCGAGGCCCAAGGAGGGGGGGCCCTAGGAGGGGGGGGTAATGTTAGGGGTCGAGTTCCCGCTTCTGCACAGGGGGAATCTCGAGCCACCTCCGCTGCGGTCTCCCATTCTTGTCCAGCCGCAGTGGAGTCTGCTCAGCAAGGACGTCGGTCCCAGCATCTTGCTCATTCTCACTCTGTTCTGAGAGTTACTGCTGCTTCTCTAGTCTCTGCTATTAAAGTCTGTGCTGGTCAGCAGCGAGCGGACTTCTCTGAGACTAAGTCCTTGTCTGCACGTACTGAGCATGCCCAGCGTAAGGTCTCCCGCTGGAGATCGAGGGTCATGTGCTCAGGCTCTGCAGCACATTCTATTGGTCCTCTTGGCAGGTCCTAGAAGGGCAAAAGTGCTGTGGCCACTTCCTGTGCTGCTGCTATATAAACTGCGCATGACCGCACGGCCATGCGCTAGTATTGTCAAACAATTGCTAATGTGTGCATGTTGTGAGTGCAAGTCGTCCTTGGATACCCCTACCCTATAGTATGACTGTTCGCGGAAGGTGTATGGCTGCTACCTAGCGCCCGACTTATCCTACAGCACTAGTCACACATTATAGCGTCCAGTTGCTGTGACCGCCAGTACGGCGCCGTGCACTTCCTCTGTGCTTTCCTTATCCAAGCCTGGGTGGTTAGTGGCGTTCGTCAGTGCGGCACTGCATGCTCTTCTGTTTCACTTCACACCCAGTTGCGGTGTTGCGCCAGCAAGGGTCTAATCGGACTTCAATCCCAGTTGGGGTTGAGTTCGCTGACTACTTGCTCGCGCTTTAGGTGCGGTACCGCGGTCCTGTGCCTTAACAGGATTGCTTCTTTCACGCTGGGTGAGGTTAACCCACGCGTGTATACTCTAGTGTACCGCCATATAGTCTGCTAATTGCTAGCAGCAGGTTTTCACCTGCACGGTGGACCCCGGACTGCGAACGCATCTATACCATCTGTCTTGGTGCGTTCCGCCAGTCCTAACACCGTGTGTCCGTGTGCAAAACAGGGAGACATGTGTGCTTTTCTCCGGCAGCACATACCACAATACGTTCTGCCTACGTTCCGCACACGTGCACACAGAGAACAGTGTGCACTCTCCTCTGTGTGCACGTACTGCCCGCAGGAGAGACAGCGCTACAGTAAGCGCTGTTCCCCCTGCGTGTGATGCTGAAGCCGGCATTCATTCCTTCTCCCCAGCAGCGTTCGCTGGAGAGAAGGAATGAAAAATCAAGGTTTTTTTGTGTGTTAAAAATAAAGTTTGAGGGTCACCTCCCGCCTCCCATCCCCTGTCTGCCCGCCCGCTTGCCGAGAAATACTCACCCAGCTCCTGCGATGTATCAGCTCCGGCAGCAGGTCCTGTGTGAGCGGTCACATGGTACCGCTCATTACAGTGAGGAATATGCGCATATTCATCACTGTAATGAGCAGTATCATGTGACCGCTCACACAGGACCTGCTGCCGGCGCTGAGAGCATACATTGCAGGAGCTGGGTGAGTATTTCTCAGCAAGCTGGCGGGCAGACAGGGGATGGGAGGCGGTAGGTGACCCTCAAACTTTATTTTTAACACACAAAAAAACCTTGATTTTTCATTCCTTCTCTCCAGCGAATGCTGCTGGGGAGAAGGAATGAATGCCGGCTTCAGCACCAAAAGCAGGGGACAGTGCTTAACTGTAGCGCTGCCTCCTGCACGGTCCATATGGTCCTCAGTCGGCACACGGGCGGCACATGGCTGCCGCACGTGTGCAACACTGATGTGCTACGTGAGCACACTGACACGGATAACTCCGGTACCGATTTCTCCGGTACCGAAATTATCTGGATGTGTGAAACCAGCCTCATATAGTTCACTCACTTTAACCTTTGATCACATTAAAGTGAAATATATCATGTTTTTAAGGCAGGGAAAAAGTAATTGGGGCCAGTCTATACATAAATTATCAGGTATTTATCTTTAAGTTATCTGTCCTTTTCTTTAAATTATCCAGCAACGTGAATATTATTGATCAATTTTTATTCCTCGAACAATATGTGGTTATTGTCTTATTTGTAGCTAGCTTATATCACCCATACAAGTGCCACTATTTATCTACTTAATACTATTATTAGTACAACTTCTAAAAATTCCAGTATTTGAAAAAGGCAGTATGCCTGCTTTCAGAAATATTAATGTGGAAAACTATAGGGTAATAACTATTGAATTATAATGTAATTATTTTTATGTTATGCAGTAATTAGAATAAAAAAATAATTTTATATTTTCTGTTTGCTTTCAAATTTGTAGAATTCATGGGAGGATTAAAAGTAGTCAGAGCTCCAACATTTTTTTCTCCTTAAGTACAGCACTATATATGAAATAATTATACAATACTAGGTGGTGGCCGCTTCTAACGCATCGGGTATTCTAGAATATATATGTAGTCTATTTATGAAGATTTAAGAAAAATGCAATGAATACACAGGATTTTCTGTGTAAAATATGTACGTTATCATTAAATTTTATTGCTCATAGAACTTAATACAACTGAACGAAATTATGAAACAGATCGTCAACATATATAAACCACTAGCTGAAGAGCCCGGCATTGCCTGGGCATAGTAAATATCTGTGGTTAGCTATAGCACCTCACTTCTCTTATTTTCCCATCACACCTCTCATTTTCCCAATCACATCTTTCATTTTCCCCCTCACATCTCTCATTTTCTCCCTCACACCTCTCATTTTCTCCCTCACTCCTCTCATTCCCCGCTAACACTTGTCATTTCGACCTCACATCTGTCATTTTCCGATCACTCCATTATTTTCCCTCGCTCCTCTCATTTTGCACTCACAACTTTTCATTTTCACCTCACACCCCTCATTTTCACCTCAGTATATACATGTTTGCATCTCCCTTATATATAGTATACACCTGTATGTCATCTCCTGTATATAGTATATACCTGTATGTCATCTAACCTGTATATAGTATATACCTGCTGTGTGTCATCTCCCCTGTATATAGTATATACCTGTATGTCATCTTCTATATATAGTATATACCTGTATGTCATCTCCTTCTATATATATATATATATATATATATATATATATATACAGTTAGGGCCAGAAATATTTGGACAGTGACTCAATTTTCGCGAGTTGGGCTCTGCATGCCACCACATTGGATTTGAAATGAAACCTCTACAACAGAATTCAAGTGCAGATTGTAACGTTTAATTTGAAGGGTTGAACAAAAATATCTGATAGAAAATGTAGGAATTGTACACATTTCTTTACAAACACTCCACATTTTAGGAGGTCAAAAGTAATTGGACAAATAAACATAACCCAAACAAAATATTTTTATTTTCAATATTTTGTTGCAAATCCTTTGGAGGCAATCACTGCCTTAAGTCTGGAACCCATGGACATCACCAAACGCTGGGTTTCCTCCTTCTTAATGCTTTGCCAGGCCTTTACAGCCGCAGTCTTCAGGTCTTGCTTGTTTGTGGGTCTTTCCGTCTTAAGTCTGGATTTGAGCAAGTGAAATGCATGCTCAATTGGGTTTAGATCTGGAGATTGACTTGGCCATTGCAGAATGTTCCACTTTTTGGCACTCATGAACTCCTGGGTAGCTTTGGATGTATGCTTGGGGTCATTGTCCATCTGTACTATGAAGCGCCGTCCAATCAACTTTGCAGCATTTGGCTGAATCTGGGCTGAAAGTATATCCCGGTACACTTCAGAATTCATCCGGCTACTCTTGTCTGCTCTTATGTCATCAATAAACACAAGTGACCCAGTGCCATTGAAAGCCATGCATGCCCATGCCATCACGTTGCCTCCACCATGTTTTACAGAGGATGTGGTGTGCCTTGGATCATGTGCCGTTCCCTTTCTTCTCCAAACTTTTTTCTTCCCATCATTCTGGTACAGGTTGATCTTTGTCTCATCTGTCCATAGAATACTTTTCCAGAACTGAGCTGGCTTCTTGAGGTGTTTTTCTGCAAATTTAACTCTGGCCTGTCTATTTTTGGTATTGATGAATGGTTTGCATCTAGATGTGAACCCTTTGTATTTATTGTCATGGAGTCTTCTCTTTACTGTTGACTTAGAGACAGATACACCTACTTCACTGAGAGTGTTCTGGACTTCAGTTGATGTTGTGAACGGGTTCTTCTTCACCAAATTAAGTATGCGGCGATCATCCACCACTGTTGTCATCCGTGGACGCCCAGGCCTTTTTGAGTTCCCAAGCTCACCAGTCAATTCCTTTTTTCTAAGAATGTACCCAACTGTTGATTTTGCTACTCCAAGCATGTCTGCTATCTCTCTGATGGATTTTTTCTTTTTTTTCAGCCTCAGGATGTTCTGCTTCACCTCAATTGAGAGTTCCTTTGACCGCATGTTGTCTGCTCACAGCAACAGCTTCCAAATGCAAAACCACACACCTGGAATCCACCCCTGACCTTTTAACTACTTCATTGATTACAGGTTAACGAGGGAGACGCCTTCAGAGTTAATTGCAGCCCTTAGAGTCAATTGTCCAATTACTTTTGGTCCCTTGAAAAAGAGGACGCTATGCATTACAGAGCTATGATTCCTAAACCCTTTCTCCGATTTGGATGTGGAAACTATCATATTGCAGCTGGGAGTGTGCACTTTCAGCCCATATTATATATATAATTGTATTTCTGAACATGTTTTTGTAAACAGCTAAAATAACAAAACTTGTGTCACTGTCCAAATATTTCTGGCCCTAACTGTACCTGTATGTCATCTCCTCCTGTATATAGTATATATCTGTATCATCTCCTCCTGTATATAGTATATACCTGTATGTCATCTTCTATATATAGCATATACCTGTATGTCATCTCCTCCTATATATAGTACATACTTGTAGGTCATCTGCTCCTGTATATAGTATATACCTGTATGTCATCTCCTTTATATAGTATGTACCTGTATGTCATCTCCTCCTCTATATAGTATATACCTGTGTGTCATCTCTCCTGTATATAGTATATATCTGTGTGTCATCTCCTCCTGTATATAGTATATACCTGTGTGTCATTTCCTCCTGTATTAGACCTCATTCACACGTTATTTGCTCAGTAATTTTACCTCAGTATTTGTAAGCTAAATTGGCAGCTTGATAAATCCCCAGCCAACAGGAAGCCCTCCCCCTGGCAGTATATATTAGCTCACACATACACATAATAGACAGGTCATGTGACTGACAGCTGCCGTATTTCCTATATGGTACATTTGTTGCTCTTGTAGTTTGTCTGCTTATTAATCAGATTTTTATTTTTGAAGGATAATACCAGACTTTTGTGTGTTTTAGGGCGAGTTTCATTTGTCAAGTTGTGTGTGTTGAGTTGTGTGTGGCGACATGCATGTAGCGACTTTTGTGAGATGAGTTTTGTGTGGCAACATGCGTGTAGCAACTTTTTGTGTGTCGAGTTGCATGTGACAGGTTAGTGTAGCAAGTTGTGTGCTGCAAGTTTTGCACATGGTGAGTTTTGCGCATGGCGAGTTTTATGTGTGGTGCCTTTTGAGTGTGTGCAAGTTTTGTGTGAGGCAACTTTTGCATGTGTTGCAACTTTTGTGCATGTGGCAATTTTTCCGCGTGTGCAAGTTTTGCGTGTGGCGAGATTTCCATGAGGTGAGTTTTGCACTTGTGGCGAGTTTTGCGTGAGCCTAGTTTTTGCATGTGGCAAGTTTTGCGCGTGGCGAGTTTTGAGTGGCTACTTTTGTGTTTCGACTTTTATGTGGCGAGGTTGGTGTATGTGTGGTGAAATGTGTACTGAGAGTGGTATATGTGTTCAAGCACGTGGTAGTGTGTGGCCCATTTTGTGTGTGTGTTCATATCCCCATGTGTGGTGAGTATCCCATGTCGGGGCCCCACCTTAGCAACTGTATGGTATATACTCTTTGGCACCATCGCTCTTGTTCACATCTGGCAGCTGTCAATTTGCCTCCAACACTTTTCCTTTCACATTTCCCCATTATGTAGATAGGGACAGAATTGTTTGGTGAATTGGAAAGCGCGGGGTTAAAATCTCACCTCACAACATAGCCTATGACGCTCTCGGGGTCCAGACGTGTGACTGTGCAAAATTTTGTGGCTGTAGCTACGACGCCTCCAACACTTTTCCTTTCACTTTTTCCCCATTATGTAGATAGGGGCAAAATAGTTTGGTGAATTGGAAAGCGCGGGGTTAAAATTTCACCTCACAACATAGCCTATGATGCTCTCAGGGTCCAGACGTGTGACTGTGCAAAATTTTGTGGCTGTAGCTGCGACGCCTCCAACACTTTTCCTTTCACTTTTTTCCCCATTATGTAGACAGAGGCAAAATTGTTTGGTGAATTGGAACGCGCGGGGTTAAAATTTCGCCTCACAACATAGCCTATGACGCTCTCGGGGTCCAGACGTGTGACTGTGCAAAATTTTGTGGCTGTAGCTGCGACGGTGCAGATGCCAATCCCGAACATACACACACACACACACACACACACACACATTCAGCTTTATATATTAGATGAGCCAGCACATAGCTCTCTATATACAGTATTAGCCCCGATATATATAGTATGAGCCTGCACACAGATCCCTATATAAAGTCTGAGCCTGCACATAGCTCCCTATATTCAGTATGAGCCTCCATATTGTCCCAATCTACTGTAAAGTATGAGCTTACACATAGCTCCCTATATAAAGTAAGAGCCAGCACATAGCTCTCTATTTACAGTATGAGCCGCGATATAGCCTCCTATATATAGCATGAGCCTGCACACATACAGTATGAGCCTGCACATATCTCCCTACAGTATATAAAGTATGAGCCAGCACATTGCTCCTATATAAAGTATGAACCAGCACATAGCTCTCTATAAACAGTATGAGTCGCATATAGCTCCTACATACGGTATGAGCCTGCACATATCTCCCTATATAAAGTGTGAGCCAGCACATTGCTCCCTATATAAAGTATGAGCCAGCACATAGCTCTCTATGTACAGTATTAGCCCCGATATATATTGTATGAGCCTGCACACAGATCCCTATATAAAGTCTGAGCCTGCACATAGCTCCCTATATTCAGTATGAGCCTCCATATTGTCCCAATCTACTGTAAAGTATGAGCTCACACATAGCTCCCTATATAAAGTAAGAGCCAGCACATAGCTCTGTATTTACAGTATGAGCCCCGATATAGCCTCCTATATATAGCATGAGCCTGCACACATACAGTATGAGCCTGCACATATCTCCCTACAGTATATAAAGTATGAGCCAGCACATAGCTCTCTAAATACAGTATGAGCCCCATATAGCCTCCTACATAGAGTATGAGCCTGTGCATAGCTGTCAATATCCAGTATGAGCCCTATATAGCCTCCTACATACAGTATCTGCCTGCACATAGCTCCCTATATACAATATGAGCCCCATATATCCTCCTAATTACAGTATGAGCCTGCACATAGCTCCCTAGATACAGTATGAGCCCCTAGATACAGTATGAACCCACACACAGCTCTTTAGATAAGGTATGAGCTTGCACATAGCCCCCTAGATCCAGTATGAGCCCACAGATAGCTCCCTAGATAAAGTATGAGCCCAAACATAGCTCCCTAGATATAGTATGAGCCCACACATAGCTTGATAGATACAGTATTAGCCCCTACATAGCCTCCTATATATATGATGAACCTGCAAATAGCCTTCTAGATGTAGTATGAGCCCCCTTAACGCCTCATATATATATATTATGAGCCTGTACATAGCAAACTATATACATATTAACCCCTTTCCGACATCGGCATAATAGCATTACAATGTCGGACACCCTCCCTTTGATGTGGGCTCTGGTGGTGAGCATACATCTTTTCCAGTACATGTCAGCTGTTTTGAACAGCTGACATGTGCCGCTAACAGCCATAGAAGGAATTGCGATCCTCCCATGGCTGTTAACCCTTTTAATGCCGCTGTCAAACTCTGACAGCGGCATTTAACACACGCTTCCGGCAAGCACACCAGAAATCCGCCCATAGGTGACCTCCATCACATGATCGCTGGTCAACGATGGGTTGGCATGACAGCCAGAGGTCTCCTGCAGACCTCTATGGTTGTCACTGCCAGATTACTATGAGCAACGACCACCGACAAGTGAGTAATTCTGCTGAATGTAGGCGATCTGATCATTGCCTGAATGTAGCAGATCTGATCAGGTTATGGCAGCCTCAAGTCTCCCATGGAGACTATTGAAGCATGCAAAAAGTAAAATAAAATGTTTTAGAAATATTTAAAAAATTTTAAAAATATAAAAGTTCAAATCACCCCCCTTTTTCCCCATTCAACATAAAACAATTAAAAAAAAAGCCCTCACCAAATCCAAGATCACGAAAAATGGAGATGCAACATGTCTCGGAAAATGGCACAATTTTCTTTTTTTAACAAAGCTTGGATTTTTTTTTCACCACTTAGATAAAAAAAACAACCTAGACATGTTTCATGTCTATGAACTCCTAATGACCTGGAAAATTATAATCAATGTTAGCATTTAGTGAACATAGTAAAAAAACAAACAAAAAACCACTGTGGGACTGCACTTTTTTTTGCATCTTCACCGCACTTGGAATTTTTTTCTCGTTTCCGAGTACACGACATGGTAAAACCAATGATGTCTTTCAAAATTACAACTCATCCCACAAAAACAATCCCTCACATGGCCATTTTGACCACAAAATAAAAAAGTTATGGCTCTGGAAAGAAAGGGGAGCAAAAAATGAAAATGAAAAAAACAAAAATGCCTCTGGTCGTTAAGGGGTTAATAAAAGAAAAACATATATAGGTATACTCACCTTGCTCCCATTCTCACAGTACTCTGCTCCAGTTCCCAAGGCTCCAGTTCTACTGGCCAGCACATACATGCTTTAGCAATGATGTAATTGCGCCAATGCCAGCTGATGACATCATCATACAGGTACGTCACAACTGAAGCAATGGGAGCAGAGCACCATGGGAGCTCTCAGCCGGGGGCACAAAACATAATGAGGCCAATCTGGTGATAGATGGTAGCCCAGATTGCCCTTATTATAATCTATGCAGGGAAGCATTTCAAACATTCGTTAGATTCACTAACCTTTAATACCTATTTGGATTTAATTCCATATGTCACCATCAAATGAGGTTTGAAGCTAATTCAAAACCTCTGGTGCATGAAGTATGCTTTTTCCATTAAATATTTAATTTATTCTATTTTTTTTTAGACATGCTCATGTGAGTTTGTAACAAATATTAAGATGTAAAATCACCTGCTCTCCCAAGATAAAGTCTCAATTACAGGCTTATACACTAAATGCCATAAATCATAGCTATAGTACATGCTCAGCATAGATGCTGCATATGTTTGTGCAAATAAAAGATGCATAGTTGGTAATCAGCTTAAATGAGATAATACATTAATTGCTATTAAAAAGGTATTGTATATTGCATTAAATTGTCATGAAGTAAGCTAAATATGGGATAAGAATGGCACCGAATAGGAGACTTTAAATGTATACATGACATAAAAGAATATCTGGACTACCTACTATCTCAACACTGTACAGAAAAACATAAGGTCATTTTACAGAATCTATATTTTGCGAAATAGTGTTAAACTAAACTGGAAAAGAATAGATGATTTTATTACAAGCATGTCAATTGAAAAGAATGAATTATTTTTTTCACATATATTCATCCACCTTTCTCTCCATTGGCCTTGATAGATTTATTTTTTTGCCTTTAGTAACATATGAAAACAATTCAACTCTTTGTTTTTTTTAAAATAAGGTTAAAACTAACATTGATAGAAATGAATAGAGACTGGAATATTATGAAAATTGAAAGGGCAATGTCATCTCTGTATTTTTTGCCAGAATAAGATGTAGAACTACAAGACCTATGATCTGCAACATCCGCTACCAATCCGGAGACAATAGTCATTTCACGTTACAGATGCTACTAGAGGCCTCTGACCATACATATCATTACTAGCAGTAATAGTAATATTTATGTGTGTATATATATATATATATATACACTGCTCAAAAAATAAAGGGAACAGTTAAACAAGAGTATAACTCCAAGTAAATCAAACTTCTGTAAAACCAAACTGTCCACTTAGGAAGCAACACTGTTTGGCAATCAATATCACATGCTGTTGTGCAAATATAATAGACAACAGCTGGAAATTATTGGCAATTATCAAGACACACTCAATAAAGGAGTGGTTCAAGGTGGGGACCACAGACCACATCTCAGTACCAATGCTTTCTGGCTGATGTTTTTGGTTACTTTTGAATGTTGATTGTGTTTTCACACTCATGGCAGCATGAGGCCGACTCTACAACCCACACAAGTGGCTCAGGTAGTGCAGCTCATCCAGGATAGCACATCAATGCGAGCAGTGGCAAGAAGTCTTACTGTGTCTGTGAGCGTACTGTCCAGAGGCTGTAGGCGCTACCAGGAGACAAGCCAGTACACCAGGAGATGTGGAGAGGGCCATAGGAGGGCAACAACCCAGCAACAGGATCGCTACCTTAGCCTTTGTGCAAGGAGGAACAGGAGGAGCTCTGCCAGAACCCTGCAATATGACCTCCAGCGGGCCACAAATGTGCATGTGTCTGCACAAACGGTTAAAATCCAACTCCATGGGGATGGTCTGAGTGCCCGACATTCACAGATTGGGGTTGTGCTCACAGCCCAACACCATGCAGGATGCTTGGCATTTGCCACAGAACACCAGGATTGGCAAATTCGCCCCTGGTGCCCTGTGCTCTTCACAGATGAAAGTAGGTTCACACCAAGCACATATGACAGACGTGACAGAGTCTGGAGATGCTGTGGAGAGTGACCTGCTGCATGAAAAATCCTTCAGCATGACTGATTTGGCAGTGGGTCAGTATTCATGTGGGGTGGCATTTCTTTGGAGGGCCACAAAGCCCTCCATGTGCTCGCCAGAGGCAGCATGACTGCCATCAGGTACCGAGATGAGATTCACAGACCCTTTGTGAGACCATATGCTGGTGCGGTTGGCCCTGGGTTCCTCCTAATGCAGGACAATGCAGACCTCATGTGGCTGGAGTGTTTCACCAGTTCCTGCAAGATGAAGGCATTGAAGCTATGGACTGGCTTGCCCATTCCCCAGACCTGAATCTGATTTAACACATCTGGGACATCAAGTCTCGCACCATCCATCAATGTCACATTGCACCACAGACTGTCCAGGAGTTGGCAGATGATTTAGTCCAGGTCTGGGAGGAGATTCCTCAGGAGACCATCCGCTGCCTCATCAGGAGCATGCCCAGGCATTGTAGAGAGATCATAAAGGCATGTGGCGGCCACACACACTATTGAGCATCATTTCCTTGTCTTGAGGCATTTCCACTGAAGTTGGATCAACCTGTAACTTCCTTTTCCACTATGATTTTGAGCATCATCCCAACTCCAGACCTCCGTGAGATATTAGTTGTGATTTACGTTGATCATTTTTAGTTTTTATTGTGCTCAACACATTCCACTATGTAATGAATAAAGATTTACAAGCGGAATATTTTATTCAGTGATATCTAGGATGAGGGATTGCAGTGTTGCCTTTATTTTTTGAACAGTGTATATATGCACAAAAAGAAAAATTGGGGTGCAGAGCCCCCCAGACATGTACCAAACTTTGTCATAGGGGTCCAAAAATCAGAGGCAGCACACCATTATAAGTTGACATTTTTAAAGGTGCTTTAATTTAATAGCCCATTATGGTGACATTTCGGCCCATGGAGAGCCTTTCCCAAGCAGGCTTTGAACCTGCTCCATAAGAGTTAACCAATAGGTGTGGACTCGTCTTGGTAAATTGTGACTGGTTATGCTCCTTTAAAAATAATGTTTAAGACGAGTGAGTCCTTTTGGTTTAAAACTTTATTGCGGTCATTAAGCGGTTAAGTATGTCTAATTGTTTGTATAACATAAATATCTTGTCTGTACACTATCATGTTGCTTGAGAAAGGCTCTCCATGGGCCAAAACGTCACCATAATGGGCTATTAAATTTAAGCGCCTTTAAAAATTTCAACTTATAATGGTGTTCTGCCTCTGATTTTCGTATGTATATATATATATATATATATATATATATACTAGATGGTGGCCCGATTCTAACACATTGGGTATTCTAGAATATGCATGTCTACGTAGTATATTGCCCAACCACATAGTATATTGCACAGCCCACGTAGTATATTGCCCAGCCACGTAGTATATTGCCCAACCACGTAGTATATTGCCAAGGCACATAGTATATTGCCCAACCACATAATATATTGCCAAGGCACATAGTATATTGCCCAACCACATAATATATTGCCCAGGCACAAAGTATATTGCCCAGTCATGTAGTATATTGCCCAGCCACGTGGTTTATTGCCCAGTCACGTAGTATATTGCCCAGCCACGTAGTATATTGCACAGTTACGTAGTATATTGCCCAGCCATGTAGTATAGTGCCTAGCCACGTGGTATATTGCCCAGTCACGTAGTATATTGCCCAGCCACGTAGTATATTGCCCAGGCACATAGTATATTGCCCAGTTACGTAGTATATTGCCCAGGCACAAAGTATATTGCCCAGCCACGTAGTATATTGCCCAGCCACGTAGTATATTGCCCAGCTACGTAGTATATTTCCCAGTTACGTAGTATATTGCCCAGCCACGTAGTATATTGCCCAGCCACATAGTATATTGCCCAGCCACGTAGTATATTGCCCAGTTACATAGTATATTGTCCAGTGACGTAGTATACAGCACAGAGCCACGTAGTATATTGCCCAGCCACGTAGTATATTGCCCAGTTACGTAGTATATTGCACAGCGACGTAGTATACAGCACAGAGCCACGTAGGATATTGCCCAGCCACGTATGTCATAGGTTAAAAAATAAAAAATTAACATATACTCACCTTCCGAGGGAGCCCTTGTAGTCATGTCGCCTGTGTGTGGTGCACTCGGCAGCTTCCGGTCCCAGGGTTGGTAGCACAGGATGACATCGTGGTCACATGACCGTGACGTCATGGACGCCGTTTCAGTCAGGCGCAGTGGATATTTTCGTCAGGACAACTAGGAGAGAGGACTGGACCTGTGCAGTAATACACTCTGTATGCTGGAAGGAACTTTTGCGATCACATGACAAGGAACTGTGAATATGATTGGACAGCAGCCGTTCTGAGGTCATCTTGGGGGTTTGCTGGTATCCTGGTTACGGGGAATGCTGCATGTCTGTTGGAGGAACGTTATTTGTTTACAACTGTAAGGTGGGGAAGCTTTCTGTGCTATTGTGGGCTGGATTTCTGACATTAGAGCGATCGGAGCTAGTAGATCTTTGTTAGATTAGATATTGTCATTGTTAAAGTATTTGTAATGTGATTTTGATATGTATTTATATGTATATGTTTCTTTTCAGTATGGTGCTGTATCCCTATTGGTGTACCGCTAAATAGGGGGTGGTGCTATTTGTATATAATGGTGGTTGCAACATGTGTTACACTGTGCTTGATAAAGGTTATTGTACCGAAACATCGCCGCAGGAGGCAGATTAAACACGTAAGGTCTTCATCACTGACCGTTGTGGCGCTGTCTTTCTTCTTTTCTGAGCTTCAAGAGGTAGTCACCGGAAATGGTTTTCAATTCACAGGTGTGCCCTGTCAGGTTTAATAAGTTGGATTTCTTGCCTTATAAATGGGGTTGGGACCATCAGTTGTGTTATGCAGACGTCTGGTGGATACACAGCTGATAGTCCTACTGAATAGACTGTTAGAAATTGTATTATGGCAAGAAAAGGGCAGCTAAGTAAAGAAAAATGAGTGGCCATCATTATTTTAAGAAATGAAGGTCAGTCAGTCTGATAAATTGGGAAAACTTTGAAAGTATCCCCAAGTGCAGTGGCAAAAACCATCAAGCGCTACAAATAAACTGGCTCACATGAGGACCGCCCCAGGAAAGGAAGACTAAGAGTCACCTCTGCTTCTGAGGATAAGTTTATCCGAGTCACCAGCCTCAGAAATCACAGGTTGACAGCAGCTCAGATTAGAGACCAGGTCAATGCCACACAGAGTTCTAACAGCAGACACATTTCTACAACAACTGTTAAGAGGAGACTTTGTGCAGCACGCCTTCATGGTAAAATAGCTGCTAGGAAACCACTGCTAAGGACAGTTAACAAGCAGAAGAGACTTTTTTGGGCTAAAGAACACAAGGAATGGACATTAGACCAGTGGAAATCTATGCTTTGGTCTGATGAGTCCAAATTTGAGATCTTTGGTTCCAACCAACGTGTCTTTGTGCGACGCAGAAAAGGTGAACGGATGGACTCTACATGCCTGGTTCCCACTGTGAAGCATCAATGAGGAGGTGTGATGGTGTGGGGGTGCTTTGCCTGTGACACTGTTGGGGATTTTTCAAAATTGAAGGCATACTGAACCAGCATGGCTACCACAGCATCTTGCAGCGGCATGCTATTCCATCTGGTTTGCATTTAGTTGCACCATCATTTATTTTTCAACAGGACAATGACCCCAAACACAACTCCAGGCTGTTTAAGGGCTATTTGACCAAAAAGGAGAGTGATGAAGTGCTACTTCAGGTGACCTGGCCTCCACAATCTCCAGACCTGAACCCAATTGAGATGGGTTGGGGTGATCTGGACTGCAGAGTAAAGGCAAAAGGGCCAACAAGTGCTAAGCATCTCTGGGAACTCCTTCAAGATTTTTGGAAGACCATTCCCAGTGACTACCTCTAGAAGCTCATCAAGAGAATGCCAAGATTGTGCAAAGCAGTCATCAAAGCAAAAGGTGGCTACTTTGAAGATCCTAGAATATAGTTATATATTCAGTTGTTTCACACTTTTTGTTAAGTATATAATTCCACATGTGTTCATTTATAGTTTTGATGACTTCAGTGTGAATGTACAATTTTCATAGTCATGAAAATACAGAAATTTTTTAACCCTTTCACTACATGCCCCGTACTAGTACGGCGCATGTCGTGTCTCCCCCTTTGATGTGGGCTCTGGTGCTGAGCCCACACATCAAAGTCACGACATGTCAACTGTTATGTAACTACCGCTTCCGCCTGCGCAGCCGGAAATGCACGCATTGCTGACCCCCATTACATGGTCGGGGGTCAGCGATGCATCAGCATAGTATCCAGAGGTCTCCTTGAGACCTCTATGGTTACTGATGCTGGCTTGCTGTGAGTGCCACCCTGTGGTTGGCGCTCATGGCAAGCCTGCAATTCAGCTACATAGGAGTGATCTGATGATCGCTGCTATGTAGCTGAGCCAAACAGGCTATGCCAGCTTCTAGCCTCCCATGGAGGCTATTGAAGCATGGCAAAAGTTTAAAAAAGTTTTAAAAAGTATGGAAAAAATGAAAGTTTAAATCTCCTCCCTTTCACCCCATCCAAAATAAAACAGTAAAAAAATCAAATATCACATATTTGGTATCGCCGCATTCAGAATCGCCCGATCTATCAATAAAAAAGTAATAACCTGATCGCTAAACAGCATAGCGTTAAAAAAATTTGAAACGCCAGAATTACGTTATTTTTGGTCTCTGCGACATTGCATTAAAATGCAATAATGGGTGATCAAAAGAACCTATTTGCACAAATTTGATATCATTAAAAACGTCAGCTCGGCATGCAAAAAATAAGCCCTCACCCGACCCCAGATCATGAAAAATGGAGACACTAAGGATATTGGAAAATGGCACAATTTTTTTTAGCAAAGTTTTTAATTTTCTTTCACCACTTAGATAAAAGATAACCTAGACATGTTTGATGCCTATGACCTCGTAATGACCTAGAGAATCACAATGGCAGGTCAATTTTAGCATTTTGTGAACCTAGCAAAAAAGCCAAACAAAAAACCAGTGTGGGTTTGCCCTTTTTTTTCAATTTCACCACACTTGGAATTTTTTTCCCGTTTTCTAGTACAAGACATGGTAAAACCAATGGTGTTGTTCAAAAGTACAACTCGTCCTGCAAAAATAAGGCCTCACATGACCATATTGATGGAAAAATAAAAAAGTTATGGCTCTGGGAAGGAGGGGAGCGAAAAACGAAAACCCAAAAACGAAAAAGGGCCGCATCTTGAAGGGATAAAAGAGAAGGTGTGCAAACTTTTGGTCTGTACTGTGTGTGTGTATATATATATATATATATATGTATATATATGTATATATATATATATATATACATATCTTTACCTTGGTCTAATCTTACTCTTCTACCACACTTTTATACTTGACTGTCTGGTGGTTTCCTTGGTTTTCATTATGCCATTTCATCCCTGATTTTCACAAACAAATTTCTGAGGCCTTCACTAGACAGTTGCAGTTATATTGAAAATAAATTGCACACAGGTGGACTCAATTTGCTAAATATGTCACTTCTGGAGGCAATTTGTGAAAAAGGGATATACGGCACTTCTAGTGAGTAATGCTCGTGCCCAGGTATGGTTCCAACCCTTGATCAGATAATGGCAGTAAGAGCTCTTTTTCACTTGCGAGAAATACATCCGAATCTCGCCGGTTAAAACCCTCCTCTGGTGCCAGCACTCCGGAGCGGAGCGTGCAGTCGCACAGCAACACATGGAGCTGCACGCTCCTCTCCCAAGTGCCGGGGCCAGAGGAGGGTTTTAACCTGCGAGCCTAGGACGTATTTCTCGCAAGTGAAAAGGAGCCCTAAACCTGGCACTCATCCTAGTTTGAACGTATAACAGATTTATTGGCAATCCACAATTTAACGCTTAAGTCTTTTTAGACCTTCATCAGAACTGTGTGAAATATATGAAAATAATAAAAATAATGAATCACAAGATAACATAAAGTAAATTAAAATCAAAGGAATGTGGCAAATAGTTATGCCATTTATGATTAGAATTAAAATGAAAGATACAATTAAGTGCATCAAAGTAATTTTTCAAAATTATGAGGTATGTACCCTCCAGAAACACATATGATAACAATGAATTCAGACAAGTCAAAAAAGATATCATAAGGGATCAAGAGCGAGGTACCAAAGGACTATATTGCAATGGAAGCCTGTCCAAAACAAGAAAGAGTTAGCAAAAGTTATAGTAATGTCAATAGGTGAAGCATTCATACTAAATATGGAAGCTTCATGAAGGATGAAAGTCACATGTCCATTTCAATAAGAAAGATGCATCTTAAAAATAAAATCATTTGCTATCTAGGGTACTACTATTAGGGCCAAAAAACAATAACCTGTGTAGCCATTTTTATAAGGAGTGCATGCAGAAATGACCTGGGAGAAGCATTGTTGTGTGTACAGGACTAGAGATGAGTGAATATTTCAATATTCGGTTCATATTACGATTGCCAAATCTGCAATATTTGCTGATTTATTTGACGAATATTTGTAGAATATAACTGAACGCCATTCAAGTCAATGGGAGGCAAAAACAAACGCATGCACAACACCTTCAAAGGGCCCCAAAAGTTGTCAAAACATATCAAATTAAGGACAGAAATCAGAAAAGTGGCCTCAATTCACCCGCAGTACAAATTGTAGCATTGCATGGCAGTAATCAGACACGCATGACGTAACGGGGTCTGGGCCAGCATTTAGAGCTTTCAATTGAACGTCAATGTAAGATAAGGTGAGTGAGTAATCGGTGTAGGCCTGCTGTGCTGGGGGCCCTGATACCATATTCAAAAGCTCAACCAGCTTTCATGCTTAGCCAAACTAAGGTGGCACAAATATCAGTTTCATAGACTACTATTGTCAAAAAAGTCTAAGGGTAGTAGTAACACGGGTAGTTGACTCAAAGGAAGTGGAAGCCTGATAGTCTAGGAGGCCTACTGCTACAGGCAACACGCATGAAGGATACCCAACCAGTAGGGTTGAGCGACTTTTACATTTTTAGGGTCGAGTCGGGTTTCGCGAAACCTGACTATCTCAAAAGTCGAGTCGAGTGAAATCGGCCGATTATGACGAAAAGTCGGGGATCGACCGAAACACGAAACCCAATGCAAGTCAATGGGGAAGCATAGTCGGCAGTGAGTGGAGGCCAGGAAAACACCTACAGTGCCCATTTTAATAGCAAAAACATCCATTCTTGTTACTGAAGCTTGCCAATCTTAATTTACCTTATATTAACAGTAAGGCATTGGAAATTGGGGGTCATTTGGCTAAAGTTGTGGGGGGTAGGGCTGGTTCAAGTATTTAATGGGCCCCGGAAATCTGGACCACGTCACGGCAGTGGAGCAGGGAGAGGTAAGTATTTCAACTTTGCAAGTGCTGTGATCCTGAGCAAGCAGGGGGGGCCCTGTTGTGAATTCTGTGGCTGAATTCACTCCTGTGGTCACAAGTGGTACTGCAGCTTCTGAGCTTCCTCCCTCAGGTGTTCTGGTGAGCTCGTTAACTGCTTCATTACTTAACTCCGCCTGATGCTGCTATCCTTGCTCCTTGTCAATGTTTCAGTGTTGGATCTGAGCTTCTCCTGATTTTTCCTGTGACCTGCTGCTCTGTATAGCTAAGTGCTTTTTGCTTTTTTGTTGCTTTTTTTCTGTCCAGCTTGTCTTTTGTTTTGCTGGTAGCTCTGAGACGCAAAGGGTGTACCGCCGTGCCGTTAGTTCGGCACGGTGGGGTTTTTTTTGCCCCCTTTGCGTGGTTTTGCTTTAGGGTTTTTTGTAGACTGCAAAGTTCGCTTTACTGTCCTCGCTCTGTCCTAGAATATCGGGCCCCACTTTGCTGAATCTATTTCATCCCTACGTTTTGTCTTTTCATCCTACACCTGTCATTAGCAAACATAACAGTACAAGGAGCCAAAACTAATGATTCTCAATAGAGGGAAAGAAAAAGTTCTGACATCATTTTTTTTTTTTTTTTTTTTCTGCTCTGTGTTCACTTTTTTTTTCCCCTAGACATTTGGGTGATTCTGGACACAGGTGTGGACATGGATATTCAGGGTCTGTGCTCTTCAATGGATAATCTCGTTATAAATGTACAAAAAATTCAAGATACTATTGATCAGAAATCTATGTTAGAACCAAGAATTCCTATTCCTGATTTGTTTTTTGGAGATAGAACTAAGTTTCTAAGTTTCAAAAATAATTGTAAGCTATTTCTGGCCTTGAAACCTCATTCTTCTGGTAATCCTATTCAACAGGTTTTGATTATTATTTCTTTTTTGCGCGGCGACCCTCAAGACTGGGCATTTTCTCTTGCGCCAGGAGACCCTGCATTGAGTAGTGTCGATGCGTTTTTCCTGGCGCTCGGATTGCTGTACGATGAGCCTAATTCAGTGGATCAGGCTGAGAAAAATTTGCTGGCTTTGTGCCAGGGTCAGGATGATATAGAAGTATATTGTCAGAAATTTAGGAAATGGTCAGTACTCACTCAGTGGAATGAATCTGCGCTGGCAGCTTTGTTCAGAAAGGGTCTCTCTGAGGCTCTTTAGGATGTCATGGTGGGATTTCCTATGCCTGCTGGTTTGAATGAGTCTTTGTCTTTGGCCATTCAGATCGGTCGACGCTTGCGCGAGCGTAAATCTGTGCACCATTTGGCGGTACTGCCTGAGGTTAAACCTGAGCCTATGCAGTGTGATAGGACTATGACTAGAGTTGAACGGCAGGAATACAGACGTCTGAATGGTCTGTGTTTCTACTGTGGTGATTCCACTCATGCTATTTCTGATTGTCCTAAATGCACTAAGCGGTCCGCTAGGTCTGCCGTCATTGGTACTGTACAGTCCAAATTCCTTCTGTCCATTACCTTGATATGCTCTTTGTCGTCGTTTTCTGTCATGGCGTTTGTGGATTCGGGCGCTGCCCTGAATCTGATGGATTTGGATTATGCTAAACGTTGTGGGTTTTTCTTGGAGCCTTTGCGGTGTCCTATTCCATTGAGAGGAATTGATGCTACACCTTTGGCCAAGAATAAACCTCAATACTGGGCCCAGCTGACCATGTGCATGGCTCCTGCACATCAGGAAGTTATTCGCTTTCTGGTGTTGCATAATCTGCATGATGTGGTCGTGTTGGGGTTGCCATGGCTACAAACCCATAATCCAGTATTGGATTGGAATTCCATGTCGGTATCCAGCTGGGGTTGTCAGGGGGTACATGGTGATGTTCCATTTTTGTCGATTTCGTCATCCACCCCTTCTGAGGTCCCAGAGTTCTTGTCTGATTATCAGGATGTATTTGAAGAGCCCAAGTCCGATGCTCTACCTCCGCATAGGGATTGTGATTGTGCTATCAATTTGATTCCTGGTAGTAAATTCCCTAAAGGTCGATTATTTAATTTATCCGTGCCCGAACACGCCGCTATGCGCAGTTATGTGAAGGAATCCCTGGAGAAGGGACATATTCGCCCATCGTCATCACCACTGGGAGCAGGGTTCTTCTTTGTAGCCAAGAAGGATGGTTCGCTGAGACCGTGTATTGATTACTGCCTTCTTAATAAGATCACTGTTAAATTTCAGTATCCCTTGCCATTGTTATCTGACTTGTTTGCTCGGATTAAGGGGGCTAGTTGGTTCACTAACATAGATCTTCGTGGTGCGTATAATCTGGTGAGAATCAGGCAAGGAGATGAATGGAAAACTGCATTCAATACGCCCGAGGGTCATTTTGAGTATCTAGTGATGCCGTTCGGACTTGCCAATGCTCCATCTGTGTTTCAGTCTTTTATGCATGACATCTTCCGTGAGTATCTGGATAAATTCCTGATTGTTTACTTGGATGACATTTTGATCTTCTCAGATGATTGGGAGTCTCATGTGAAGCAGGTCAGAATGGTTTTTCAGGTCCTGCGTGCTAACTCTTTGTTTGTGAAGGGATCAAAGTGTCTCTTCGGTGTGCAGAAAGTTTCATTTTTGGGGTTCATCTTTACCCCCTCTACTATCGAGATGGATCCAGTTAAGGTCCAAGCCATCCAGGATTGGATTCAGCCGACATCTCTGAAAAGTCTGCAAAAGTTCCTGGGCTTTGCTAATTTTTATCGTCGCTTCATCTGTAATTTTTCTAGCATTGCCAAACCATTGACCGATTTGACCAAGAAGGGTGCTGATTTGGTTCATTGGTCTTCTGCTGCTGTTGAAGCTTTTCAGGAGTTGAAGCGTCGTTTTTGTTCTGCCCCTGTGTTGTGTCAGCCAGATGTTTCTCTTCCGTTCCAGGTCGAGGTTGATGCTTCTGAGATTGGAGCAGGGGCGGTTTTGTCACAGAGAGGTTCTGATTGCTCAGTGATGAAACCATGTGCTTTCTTTTCCAGGAAGTTTTCGCCCACTGAGCGTAATTATGATGTGGGCAATCGAGAGTTGCTGGCCATGAAGTGGGCATTCGAGGAGTGGCGTCATTGGCTTGAAGGAGCTAAGCATCGCGTGGTGGTATTGACTGATCATAAGAACTTGACTTATCTCGAGTCTGCCAAGCGCTTGAATCCTAGACAGGCCCGTTGGTCGTTATTTTTTGCCCGCTTCGACTTTGTGATTTCGTACCTTCCGGGCTCTAAAAATGTGAAGGCGGATGCTCTGTCTAGGAGTTTTGTGCCCGACTCTCCGGGTTTATCTGAGCCAGCGGGTATCCTCAAGGAAGGAGTCATTGTGTCTGCCATCTCCCCTGATTTGCGGCGGGTGCTGCAAAAATTTCAGGCGAATAAACCTGATCGTTGTCCAGCAGAGAAACTGTTCGTCCCTGATA
This sequence comes from Ranitomeya imitator, assembly GCF_032444005.1. NCBI lineage: Eukaryota > Metazoa > Chordata > Amphibia > Anura > Dendrobatidae > Ranitomeya > Ranitomeya imitator. The sequence goes on from NC_091284.1 coordinate 629,825,051, forward strand.
GGTGGACTAATAAACTTATCTCTGAACTTCATTGTTCGGTGTTGGCTGGTCATCCTGGAATCTTTGGTACCAGAGAGTTAGTGGCTAGATCCTTCTGGTGGCCATCTCTGTCACGGGATGTACGTACTTTTGTGCAGTCCTGTGGGATTTGTGCTAGGGCTAAGCCCTGCTGTTCTCGTGCCAGTGGGTTGCTTTTGCCCTTGCCGGTCCCAAAGAGGCCTTGGACACATATTTCGATGGATTTCATTTCTGACCTTCCCGTTTCTCAAAAGATGTCAGTCATTTGGGTGGTCTGTGATCGCTTTTCTAAAATGGTCCATCTGGTGCCCTTGGCTAAATTGCCTTCCTCCTCTGATTTGGTACCTTTGTTCTTTCAGCATGTGGTTCGGTTGCATGGCATTCCTGAGAATATTGTTTCTGACAGAGGTTCCCAGTTTGTTTCAAGGTTTTGGCGAGCCTTTTGTGGTAGGATGGGCATTGACCTATCCTTTTCCTCGGCTTTCCATCCTCAGACTAATGGCCAGACCGAACGAACCAATCAGACCTTGGAAACATATCTGAGATGTTTTGTTTCTGCAGACCAGGATGATTGGGTGTCCTTTTTGCCGTTGGCTGAGTTCGCCCTTAATAATCGGGCCAGCTCGGCTACCTTGGTTTCTCCATTTTTTTGCAATTCTGGGTTCCATCCTCGTTTCTCTTCAGGACAGGTTGAGTCTTCGGACTGTCCTGGTGTGGATTCTGTGGTGGATAGGTTGCAGCAGATCTGGACTCAGGTAGTGGACAATTTGATCTTGTCCCAGGAGAAAGCTCAACTTTTCGCTAATCGCAGACGCCGTGTGGGTCCCCGACTTCGTGTTGGGGATCTGGTTTGGTTATCTTCTCGTCATATTCCTATGAAGGTTTCCTCTCCTAAATTTAAACCTCGTTTTATTGGTCCGTATAGGATTTCTGAGGTTCTCAATCCTGTGTCTTTTCGTTTGACCCTCCCAGACTCCTTTTCCATACATAATGTATTCCATAGGTCGTTGTTGCGGAGATACGTGGCACCTATGGTTCCATCTGTTGAGCCTCCTGCCCCGGTTTTGGTGGAGGGGGAATTGGAGTATATTGTGGAGAAGATTTTGGATTCTCGTGTTTCTAGACGGAAACTCCAGTATCTGGTTAAATGGAAGGGTTATGCTCAGGAAGATAATTCCTGGGTTTTTGCCTCTGATGTTCATGCTTCCGATCTTGTTCGTGCCTTTCATGCGGCTCATCCTGGTCGGCCTGGGGGCTCTGGTGAGGGTTCGGTGACCCCTCCTCAACGGTGGGGTACTGTTGTGAATTCTGTGGCTGAATTCACTCCTGTGGTCACAAGTGGTACTGCAGCTTCTGAGCTTCCTCCCTCAGGTGTTCTGGTGAGCTCGTTAACTGCTTCATTACTTAACTCCGCCTGATGCTGCTATCCTTGCTCCTTGTCAATGTTTCAGTGTTGGATCTGAGCTTCTCCTGATTTTTCCTGTGACCTGCTGCTCTGTATAGCTAAGTGCTTTTTGCTTTTTTGTTGCTTTTTTTCTGTCTAGCTTGTCTTTTGTTTTGCTGGTAGCTCTGAGACGCAAAGGGTGTACCGCCGTGCCGTTAGTTCGGCACGGTGGGTTTTTTTTTGCCCCCTTTGCGTGGTTTTGCTTTAGGGTTTTTTGTAGACTGCAAAGTTCGCTTTACTGTCCTCGCTCTGTCCTAGAATATCGGGCCCCACTTTGCTGAATCTATTTCATCCCTACGTTTTGTCTTTTCATCTTACACCTGTCATTAGCAAACATAACAGGGCCCACTCATTCGCATTGGCACTGGCAAAGGGTCCCTCAAAGTACGGTGGTGTGTTTGCACGGCGGGGGCACCTCCCACCGGCAGTGACACTTTTGCGTACTATGATGGGCCCTGTGCCAGTGACGTCGCCAATGAGTATTTCCCCCCACCTGATGAAGTAACCTTCACTTTCATCTGTACCTTACTCTTTGTCCCCGTGTAAGGTGGTATAGTATGCGGGAAGGGAAACCTGACTTTCAGCAGGGTCACATTCTGGCTGTGTAGCGTGCAAGGGGAATGTAGCGGTCTGGGTCAATGTACCAGCAGACTCATCTAGCACTGGCTGGGCAATGGGCAGGATGAGGAGGAAACACAGATATAGGCCCAAATAATAAAGTGGGCTAAATGCAGTTCAAAATTGGTAACAGGACTAACCAGGCAGCATTGCTTTGTTCAGTGGAGGACAACTGTAATGACAGGCTGACACAGTGAATAGGCCCAAATCAGTAAGTAGGCTAAATGCAGTTCAAAATTGGTAACAGTAGTAAACAGGCGTCACTGCTTTGTTCAGTGGAGAACAGCAATGAGCGGCAGACACCATTAGTAGGGCCAACAAAACTAGTAGGCCAAATGCAGTGTTATATTAAAAACAATTTAACGAGAGCCGGAAGATAGAAGCCCAGGAAAGGCAACCAGGAGAACACCTTGGAGCGGCAGACACTGTTAGTAGGCCCCAACCAAACTAGTAGCCCCACTGCAGTTTTAAAATTCCGATAGGCTGAAAACCTGATAATTGCAGGTCATTTTTTTAAAGAGGACAGCTGTATTTGTTCCATTTAACAACCGCAGACAGACTTAGTAGGCCTAAAATAAAAAAGGAGGCTCTATGCACTTTTAAATAGGTTCCAGGGGTACACATGCAGCATTCGTGTGGTCAGTGGAGGACTATTGGAAGGAGGGACCGCAGACAGACTTAGTAGGCCTAAAATTAAAAAAGTAGGCACGATGCAGGTTTAAATAGATTCCAGGGGTACACAGGCAGCATTGTCGTGGTCAGTGGAGGACAATTGGAAGGAGGGACCGCAGACAGACTTAGTAGGCCTAAAATTAAAAAAGTAGGCTCTATGCACTTTTAATTAGGTTCCAGGGGTATACAGGCAGCATTGTCGTGGTCAGTGGAGAACAATTGGAAGGAGGGACCGCAGACAGACTTAGTAGGCCTAAAATAAAAAAGGAGACTCTATGCACTTTTAAATAGGTTCCAGGGGTACACATGCAGCATTGGTGTGGTCAGTGGAGGACTATTGGAAGACAGACTTAGTAGGCCTACAATAAAAAAAGGAGGCTCTATGTACTTTTAATTAGGTTCCAGGGGTACACAGGCAGCATTGGTGTGGTCAGTGGAGGACTATTGGAAGGAAGAACCGCAGACAGACTTAGTAGGCATAAAATCAAAAAAAGTAGGCTCAATGCAGTTTCAATTATCTTGCAGGGGTACACAAGCAGCATTTGTGTGGTCAGTGGAGGACTATTGGAAGGAGGGACCGCAGACAGACTTAGTAGGCCTAAAATAAAAAAAATATGCTCAATGCAGTTTCAATTATCTTGCAGGGGTACACAGGCAGCATTTGTGTGGTCAGCGGATGACTATTGGAAGGAGGGACCGCAGACAGACTTAGTGGCCAAAAATAAAAAAAGTAGGCCCTATACACTTTTAAATAGGTTCCAGGGGTACACAGGCAGCATTGGTGTGGTCAGGGGAGGACAATTGGAAGGAGGAACCACAGACAGACTTAGTAGGCCTAAAATAAAAAAAGTAGGCTCTATGCACTTTTAAATAGGTTCCAGGGGTACACAGGCAGCATTGGTGTGGTCAGTGGAGGACTATTGGAAGTTGCTGTTGGCCTACATACAGTGTTTCCTACCAAGAACTTGGTGATTCCCTGACTGCTTTGGCCTTGCGAAGAAACCACCATATTTGCTGGAGGTGGTGTGTAAACGGTGGGCTTACAGTGAGGGAAGGGATGTAGCATTGCTGACTAGCTTCATTGTGAGAGGCTGCAACAATGTTAAGGGACGTTTGGTAGTTAGTCCAGGCTTGCAAGTGCATGGTGGTTAAATGTCTACGCATGCAACTTGTATTTAGATTTTTAACATTCTGACCTCTGCTGAAGGTCCTTGAGAATTTCTTACAGATGACTTTGCACTGATCATTTGGATCTTGTTTAAAAAAGTGCCAGACTGCACTCTTCCTACTATCAGATACCTTTTCAGGCATTGCACACTGAGCTACTTTAACCAGATTGCCATGCTGTTCTACAACTGTTTTAGGTTTTGACACATGTTTTTGGCCAGATACGGGCCTGCCAGATGGAAGCTGTTGCGATGTTGATGCCTGCTGCGGCTCCTCCTCCTCCGCTTCAGAGCTACTGCCAGCTGCACCCTGTTCCCCGAATGGCTGCCAATCAGGGTCAACAACTGGGACATCTATGACCTCCTCTTCTATGTCCTGTGCACCTTCCTCTGTGTCACCGTGTAAGCCGGTGCTATAGCGTTCCTGACGGGGCTCCATAGTCTCATCATGGTCAGATTCTGGATCAGTACACTGCGAGGGCAATGTTGTGATCTGAGTCAAAAGAAGAGCATAATAATCTGGCTGTGGCTGTGCATCTGTGTACTCCATGTCTGATTCATCTTGTAATGGGCATGGCCTGTGAACAATTTCCCTTTCTAACCCAGGCACGGTATGTGTAAAGAGCTCCATGGAGTAACCCGTTGTGTCGCCTGACGTATCCTTCTCTGTTGTTCTGGGTGAAGAACACAAGGAAGTGACTTGTCCCTGATAGGGAACATCCACTAACGACGCGCTGCTTTTACATTTTGCACTTTCCGAAGAGGAGGCAAAAGAGCTAGTGGCAGAGTCAGCAAGGAAAGCCAAAACTTGTTCCTGCTGCTTTGGCTTTAAAAGCGGTTTTCCTACTCCCAGAAAAGGGAGCATTCATGGCCTTGTGTAGCCAGACGATGGCGGTGGCTGAACAACTCGAGACTTAGGTGCTATATTGCTTTTCCCACGACCACCTGATGCTCCACCACCACTAGCATCATTACCAGCTGGCAATGACCGCCCACGGCCACGACCTCTTCCACCAGACTTCCTCATTCTTGGAAAAATGTAACCAAACTAACAACCTGTATTTGGTACTGTAAAACCAGTTAGAAGGTGGATGCAAACTTGTTGTGAATTTAAATCTCCCTTTATAGGTGTGTGAGACTGCAGGGAAAATCAGGCCCACTGTATTACAGTACACAGCTTCAGTGGCAGACAGTGGCTGACAGATATGCCACTAACAGGACTGACGCAGATGCACACACTGGAAATAAAAATCTCCCCTTTTTATATGGAAGACTAGTGAATAAATCTGGCCCACTGAATTACAGTATAGTTTCTGTGGCTGAAAATGAATGACAGCTATCACAGACAGGACTGGCACAGATGCACAGATTTGCCAATATTAATCTCCCCTTTTTTATATGGGAGTCTAGTGAATAAATCAGGCCCACCATTTTACAGCATAGTTTCTGTGGCAGAAAATGACTGACAGATACCACAGACTGGACTGGCACAGATTAGCCAATATTAATCTCCCCTTTTTTATATGGGAGACTAGTGAATAAATCAGGCCCACTGTTATACAGTATAGTTTCTCTGGCAGAAAATGACTGGCAGATACCACAGACTGGACTGGCACAGATGCACAGATTTGCCAATATTAATCTCCCCTTCTTTTTTTATGGGAGACTAGTGAATAAATCTGGCCCACTGTTTTACAGTATAGTTTCTGTGGCAGAAAATGACTGACTGATACCAGAGACTGGACTGGCACAGATGCACAGATTTGCCAATATTAATCTCCCCTTCTTTTTTTATGGGAGACTAATGAATAAATCTGGCCCACTGTTTTGCAGTATAGTTTCTGTGGCAGAAAATGACTGACAGATAACACAGACTGGACTGGCATAGATGCACAGATTTGCCAATATTAATCTCCCCTTCCTTTTTTTTATTGGAGACTAGTGAATAAATCTGGCCCACTGTTTTACAGTATAGTTTCAATGGCAAAAAATGATTGACAGATAACACAGACTGGACTGGCACAGATGCACAGATTTGCTAATATTAATCTCCACTTTTTTATTTGGGAGACTTGTAAATAAATCTGGCCCACTGTATTACATTATATGTTCTGTGGCAGAGAATGATTGTCAGATACCACAGACTGGACTTACACAGATGCACAGATTTGCCAATATTAATCTCCCCTTCTTTTTTTATGGGAGACTAGTGAATAAATCTGGCCCACTGTTTTACAGTATAGTTTCTGTGGCAGAAAATGACTGACAGATAACACAGACTGGATTGGCACAGATGCACAGATTTGCCAATATTAATCTCCCCTTCTTTTTTTATGGGAGACTAGTGAATAAATCTGGCCCACAGTTTTACAGTAGTGTTTCAGTGGCACAAAATGACAGACCGATACCACAGACTGGACTGGCACAGATGCATAGATTTGCCAATATTAATCTCCCCTTCTGTTTTGGGGGGATGGGAGACTAGTGAATAAATCTGGCCCACAGTTTTACAGTAGTGTTTCAGTGGCACAAAATGACAGACCGATACCACCGACTGGACTGGCACAGATGCACAGATTTGCCAATATTAATCTCCCCTTCTTTTTTGGGGGGATGGGAGACTAGTGAATAAATCTGGCCCACAGTTTTACAGTAGTGTTTCAGTGGCACAAAATGACAGACCGATACCACAGACTGGACTGGCACATATGCACTGATTGGCAATATAAATCTCCCTTTTTAGGTGTGGGACAGTGCAGAAAAAATACAGGCCCACTGTTTCATACTACACAGTTTCAGGGGCAGAAATTGGCTTGAAGATATATATATATATATATATATATATATATATATATATATATATATATAAAAAAGGGACTGTACTACAATTACTATCTCCCTACAGTAATCTCAGAAAAGTATGGCAGGCAGCAATAAAAAGGACTGCTGCACACAAAAGTGTGGACAAACACATAAGATAGCTGTGCAGAAAAAAAGGAACAACAGGATTTGTGCTTTAAAAAAAGCAGTTGGTTTGCACAGCGGCGTACAAACAGCAATGCAGCTATCAGGGAGCCTTATAATGCAGCCTAATAAGCTACAGAGCTGATGCACAGAAATCTAGCCTCCACTGTCCCTGCAAGGAAAAGGTGGTGTTGGACAGTGGAAATCGCTACAGCACAAGCGGTTTGGGGGTTTATATTCCCTGCCTAACGCTATCCCTGCTTCTGATGAAGCGGCAGCAACCTCTCCCTATGCTCAGATCAGCAGCAGTAAGATGGCGGTCGGCGTGCACGCCCCTTTATAGCCCCTGTGACGCCGCAGAAAGCAAGCCAATCACTGCCATGCCCTTCTCTAAGATGGTGGGGACCGAGAACTATGTCATCACGCTGCCCACACTCTGCGTCCACCTTCATTGGCTGAGAAATGGCGCTGAACGCGTCATATGAAACGCGATTTTGGCGCAAAGGTCGCGTACCGCTTGGCCGATCCCACACTAGGATCGAATCGGGTTTCATGAAACCCAACTTTGCTAAAAGTCGGCGACTTATGAAAATGACCGATCCGTTTCGCTCAACCCTAGTCACGCATGCACACAAAACTCCTCGCTGGAGGTGCCAGCATTCTAGGGGATTATGTCAGCCAGGTCCCTGAATACATACAAACACAATCTCCTCGCCGGAGGTGCCAGCATTCTAGGGGATAATTACAGCCGGGTCCCTGAACACACTCTTACGTGACCACACTGGCGCAAAGCACATAACATAAAACAATACTAGCGCATGACCATGCAAGCCTTAAATAGTTGCAGCAGATGCAGGACCTTCCTAGAAGGACCAATGAGGGGCTGCCACAGAGCGTGAGCACCTACAGGACCTTCCTGAAAGGACCAATGGCCTTAGGTGCAGAAACTGATCATGTGACCCTTGATCTCCACTGACTGATCTTACTCTGGGCATGCTCAGAACGAGAAAAGCAGGACTTAGTCCCAGAAGCGTCTGCTCACCGCTGCCCAGCACTGACTCCAATGGCAGAAGCAGGAAAAGCAGCAGTAACTCTTTGAACAGAGTCAGACTGAGCGAGATGCTGGGACCGATATCTCCACTGAGCAGGCTCCACTGTGGCAGGAGAAGAATGGGAGACCGCAGCGGAGATGGCCCGAGATTCCCCCTGTGCAGAGGCGGGAACTCGACCCCTAACATCTGGATACAAACATCATCTCTCAGCCACCTCAGAAAGTGTTCGTCTCTAAGATGTGCCAATTCCAGCCCTTAGCCTCTCTGTGCCCACTTGCATTGTAGCGGTTGTTAGGGGTCAAGTTCCCGCTTCTGCACAGGGCGAATCTCGAGCCACCTCTGCTGCGGTCTCCCATTCTTGTCCAGCCACAGTGGAGTCTGCTCAGCAAAGACGTCGGTCCCAGCGTCTTGCTCATTCTCACTCTGTTCTGAGAGTTACTGCTGCTTCTCCAGTCTCTGCCATTAAAGTCAGTGCTGGTCAGCAGCGAGCGGACTTCTCTGGGACTAAGTCCTTGTCTGCACGTACTGAGCATGCCCAGGGTAAGATCTCCCGTTGGAGATCGAGGGTCATGTGCTCAGGCTCTGCAGCACATTCCATTGGTCCTCTTGGCAGGTCTTGGAAGGGCAAAGGTGCTGTGGCCACTTCCTGTGCTGCTGCTATATAAACTGCGCATGACCGCACGGCCATGCGCTAGTATTGTCTTTCAATCGCTAATGTGTAGTGTTGAGCATTCCGATACCGCAAGTATCGGGTATCGGCCTATATTTGCGGTATCGGAATTCCGATACCGAATTCCGATACTTCCCGCGTATCGGATACCGGAATCGGAAGTTCCCAGAATTCAAATTGCACGCAGCAGCCAATGAGGAATGAATGAAAGTGTGGGCACATCCTGTTTAGCATGGTGGGCATGTAAGTACTGGCAAGGCTGGGATTGGCTGCTGAAATGATGTCACTCTGCACTATAAAAAAGCGCTGCCGCCATTTTGCGCTCACTCTGCTGTGATTTCAGTTAGGGACAGGACGCTGTGTTCTAACTGAGGGCCAGTTGAGCTTGCTAATTGCTTTATTTTCCTTTCCAAAGGCTAATTTAGCAAAACGCTGTGTGTTCTTCACTGTTCACCTTGCTCTTGCCTTGCAGCGCTGTTTTAACAGCGTTCTGCAAGGTCTCTGTGTGTGTGTGTGTGTGTGTGTGTGCAGCTCACTCTGTAGTCTGTGTGCAGCCATATACCCGGTTGTATTCAGCTCAGGGGGGGTTCACACTGCCTCACACAGTTGTTCTTTTTTGCTCTTAGTGCAGCCTGCTGCACATTTTTTCTCAAATTTCCTATTCGTGTTTTTCCACCAGTCTCCAGCTCTATTGTGGAAAAACACTACATAGGATAACCTAGAGGGGGGTTTTAGGGCCTTGCAGCGCCGTTTACGGCTGTCTGCACTGTCTCCGTGTGAGCCCAGCTCGCCCTGCAGTCTGTGTGCAGCCATAGCCGGTTGGATTCAGCTCAGGGTTCGTTACTGGCTCATACCTTGAGAAAAATTTTCCTTTTTTTCAAATAGTGCAGCCTGTTTAAAATTTGAAAAAAAAAATTCCTATTAGTGTCTTTCCACTCGTATCCAGCTAAATAGTGGAAAAACACTATATAGGATAACCTAGAGGAGGGTTTTTTGGCCTTGCAGCGCCGTTTACGGCTGTCTGCACGGTCTCCGTGTGAGCCCAGCTCGCCCTGTAGTCTGTGTGCAGCCATAGCCGGTTGGATTCAGCTCAGGGTTAATAACTGGCTCATACCTTGAGAAAAATTTTCCTTTTTTTTCAAATAGTGCAGCCTGTTTAAAATTTGAAAAAAAAAAATCCTATTAGTGTCTGTTAGGGGTCGAGTTCCCGCTTCTGCACAGGGGGAATCTCGAGCCACTTCCGCTGCGGTCTCCCATTCTTGTCCAGCCGCAGTGGAGCCTGCTCAGCAAGGACGTCGGTCCCAGCGTCTTGCTCATTCTCACTCTCACTCTGTTCTGAGAGTTAGTGCTGCTTCTCCAGTCTCTGCCTTTAAAGTCAGTGCTGGTCAGCAGCGAGCGGACTTCTCTGGGACTAAGTCCTTGTCTGCATGTACTGAGCATGCCCAGCGTAAGGTCTCCCGTTGGAGATCGAGGGTCATGTGCTCAGGCTCTGCAGCACATTCCATTGGTCCTCTTGGCAGGTCCTAGAAGGGCAAAAGTGCTGTGGCCACTTCCTGTGCTGCTGCTATATAAACTGCGCATGACCGCACGGCCATGCGCTAGTATTGTTTTACAATTGCTTATGTGTGTATGTTGTGAGTGCAAGTCGTCCTTGGAAACCCCTACCCTATTGAATGTCTGTTCGCGGAAGGTGTATGGCTGCTACCTAGCGCCCGACTTAGCCTACAGCACTAACACACATCACAGCGTCCTGTAGCTGTGCCTGCCAGTACGGCGCCGTGCGCCTGCCTTGCGCTTTCCATACCCGAGTCTGGGTGGTTAGTGGCGTCCGTTAGTGCGGCATCGCTCGCACTCTTGTGCACATAGATTGCTTAAGGTTCTCTACACACCCAGTTGCGGTGTTACGCCAGCAAGGGTCTAATCGGGCTCCAATCCCTTCTGGGGTTAAGTCCGCTGACCACTTGCTCGCGCACTAGTGCGGTACTGCGGTCCTGTGAATTAACAGGATCGCTTTCTTCACGCTGGGTGAGGTTTAACCCACGCGTGTATACTTTAGTGTACCGCCATATTGTCTGCTAATTGCTAGCAGCAGGTTCTCACCTGCACGGTGGACCCCGGACTGCGAACGCACCTTTATCATCTGTCTTGGTGCGTTCCGCCAGTCCTAACAGAATACTAGCGCCAGGGTCTGGCTAGTAAAATGGCGGACGATCAGCGTTTACAGCGGTACATCCAGCAGCTGGAGGGAAGGTTGGCGGCTTTTGAGCGTTCAACCTCAGCTGTGGATGTTACTGCTGTCGCTGTTCAGGCTGCAAGTGTGGCTGCAGCTACCTTGTCCACTGCCGCTCCTGTACCGACGCTATCTCGCCTCCCGCTACCAGAGAAATTTTCTGGTGACAGTAAGTCCTGTAGGGGTTTCGTGAGTCAGTGCTCAATACATCTCGAGCTTCTGGCCTCTCGTTTCCCTACAGAGCGGGCTAAGGTGGGCTTTATAATTTCCTTATTGTCGGACAGGGCGTTGCAGTGGGCTACGCCGCTGTGGGAGCGTGGCGATCATGTGGTGCAGAGTGCTCCGTTATTCCTGAGCACTCTGAAACAGGTCTTTCTTGGACCTCGTGTCACCCATGACACGGCGCTCCAACTGTTGGTACTGACTCAGGGCTCGTCCTTGGTCAGCCTTTTTGCCGTCCATTTCCGCACTCTGGCATCTGAGCTGGAGTGGTCGGATAAAGCCCTTATCCCTATATTTTGGAGGGGGCTGGCTGACCATGTTAAGGACGCTCTGGCCACTAGGGAGATTCCCGCCACACTGGAGGAGTTAATAGCAGTATCTACTCGCATTGACCGCCGTTTTCACGAGCGGAGGTTAGAGCGAGCCCAGTGTAGGCAGAGGTTTCGGCTGGCTCCCACCTTCGCCAAACCTTTGGAATCTCCAGTTCAGGCTCCTGAGTTTCAGGAACCTAAGGTGGTGTCACGAGCGGGATCTAAGTCCCAGACTGCTCGTGCACTCCAGGGTTGCCAGGTTTGCCAACAGTCAGGACATCTTGCCACCAGATGTCATCAGCGGTCGAGGAAACGTCAGCGTCTAGTGGTAGTAGGTGGAGGTGCACTAGACACTGCGACGTTTGCCTCCAAATTGTCCTTTAAGGGGACAATTACCTTTGGCTCATCCTCCCACTCGGTAGACCTCTGCGTGGATTCTGGGGCGGAGGGCAATTTTATGTCTTCTGCCTTCGCCCAACGTCACGCAATACCCCTGGTTATGCTATCCCAACCAGTAACGGTACGGGTGGTGAATGGGTCGACACTCCCCGCACAGATAACACATCAGACCATCCCTGTTACTCTGTCCCTGTCGCCATCCCATCAGGAGATTATTTCTCTACTCGTCATTCCTGAGGGTATTGATGAGGTCCTGTTGGGGATACCTTGGCTACGGTACCACTCTCCTCACATCGAGTGGTCCTCAGGCAGAATTCTGGGATGGGGTGAATCATGTGGGGGTAGGTGTCACCGAGAGTGCGTTCAGGTTGCTACTACTGAGGTACCCGCAGATCTATCCTCTCTCCCCAAGCAATATTGGTCTTATGCAGACGTGTTCTCCAAGAAGGCGGCGGAGACCCTTCCGCCCCATCGCCCCTATGACTGTCCTATCGATCTCTTGCCTGGTGCTGAGCCTCCCCGGGGTCGAGTCTATCCATTATCTCTCCCGGAAACGGAGGCAATGTCTCAGTACATACAAGAGAATCTGGCAAGAGGGTTCATTAGGAAGTCAGTGTCACCTGCTGGGGCAGGGTTCTTCTTCGTGCAGAAGAAGAATGGAGAACTACGTCCATGCATAGACTACAGGGGTCTTAATGCTATCACAGTTAAGAACAAGTACCCTTTGCCGTTGATATCTGAGCTTTTTGATAGGCTTCGGGGAGCTAGAGTGTTTACGAAACTAGATCTGCGGGGTGCTTACAACCTGATTCGCATCCGTGAGGGGGACGAGTGGAAAACGGCATTTAACACCAGAGATGGGCACTATGAGTATCTGGTGATGCCCTTCGGGCTCTGTAATGCACCTGCCGTTTTTCAAGACTTTGTCAACGACATCTTCCGGGATATGCTTTCCACCTCGGTTGTAGTCTATCTGGATGATATTCTCATCTTTTCTCCAGATATTGACTCCCACCGGAGAGATGTTGGCAGAGTCTTCGACCTCCTACGGGCAAACTCTCTTTACGCAAAGTTGGAGAAGTGTGTGTTTGAGCAGGAGTCCTTACCTTTCCTGGGCTATATCATCTCCGCCCAGGGATTGGCTATGGATCCTGCCAAACTACAGGCTGTGATGGACTGGCAAGAGCCCCATTCTCTTAAAGCGGTGCAGCGCTTTATGGGGTTCATAAACTATTACCGCCAGTTCATTCCCCACTTCTCAACTCTGGTGGCTCCCTTGGTAGCCCTCACCAAGAAAGGAGCGAATCCCAAATTGTGGTCGGAAGAGGTCTCCAAGGCCTTCACTTCTATTAAGTCCCACTTTGCTAGCGCTCCCATCTTACATCGTCCCGATGTGGATAAGCCATTCCTACTGGAGGTGGATGCCTCGTCCGTTGGTGCTGGAGCAGTCCTCTACCAAAAGGATGCTCAAGGTCGGAAGCATCCATGCTTCTTCTTCTCCAAGACCTTCACGCCAGCGGAGAGGAACTACTCCATCGGGGACAGGGAGTTGCTAGCAATGAAGTTGGCCTTTTCGGAGTGGAGACACCTTCTGGAAGGTGCGCGGTTTCCCTTCCAAGTTTACACGGACCACAAAAATTTGGTCTATTTGCAGACAGCCCAGCGGCTAAATTCTCGCCAGGCCAGATGGTCCCTGTTCTTCTCCCGGTTCCACTTTTCCCTGCATTATCTCACCGGGGAGAAGAATATCCGTGCTGACGCTCTCTCTCGCTCCCTTATGTCAACTGAGGAGGAGGAAGAGGAGCCTCGGCTTATTGTCCCTTCCGAGAGCCTGAGAACCGTGGCGCCGGTATCGCTAGAGTCTGTGCCTCCGGGCAAGACTTTTGTGCCCATTAATTTGCGACCGGAGGTTCTCTCTTGGGCTCATTCGTCCAGGGTGGGTGGACACTTTGGGACAAAGAGGACATCTGAGCTACTGGCGAGGACGTACTGGTGGCCGCATATGGTCCGGGATGTCAGGGATTATGTTCTGGCGTGTGTCTCCTGCGCCAAAAATAAATCTCCGCGTCAAAGTCCAGCTGGTTTGCTCTATCCCTTGCCGGTGGCAGATAGGCCCTGGGAGATGGTTGGGATGGACTTTGTTGTGGGTTTGCCCAAGTCTCGCGGCTGTACCATCATTTGGGTCATCACCGATCATTTCTCAAAAATGGTGCATTTGGTGCCGCTGCCGCGGTTACCTTCTGCACGGGCCTTGGCAGCGTTGTTCATCAGACATATCTTCCGCCTACATGGTATGCCAGACAAAATTGTCAGTGACCGGGGTCCCCAGTTTGCGTCTCGGTTCTGGAGAGAGCTCTGTCGTCTTCTCAGTATTGAGTTGAATCTCTCTTCCGCTTATCATCCCGAGACGAATGGGTTGGTAGAGAGGGCCAACCAGACCTTGGTCACATACCTGCGACATTTTGTTTCAGCCAGGCAGGATGACTGGGCATCCTTGCTATCATGGGCAGAGTTTGCACTGAACAACGCCGTTGCCGACTCCACTGGACAAACCCCATTCCTCCTCAACTATGGTCAGCATCCACGGGTACCTGTGCCTATGCCCGTGTCTTCCGCCGACTCCAGGGTGGCAGACTGGGCTGTGGAGGCACGGGATATTTGGGACCGCACTCAGGATGCCATTCGGGCCTCTAAGGAGAGAATGAGGTCCTCCGCTGATGCTCATCGGCGCCCCGCCCCGACCTTTGCTCCTGGCGACTTGGTGTGGCTCTCCGCCCGTAACATCAGGCTGCGAGTTGAGTCCACTAAATTTGCTCCTCGCTACTTGGGTCCATTCAAGGTCCTCGAGCAGGTTAATCCTGTGGTCTATCGTTTGGCCCTTCCGCCACGCCTGGGTATCACCGACACCTTTCATGTGTCCCTCTTGAAACCCGTGTATATGTCCCGCTTTTCCGAGTCATCTGCTGGGACATCGGGTTCGTCTACGGACGATTTTGAGGTGAACGCTATTTTGGGGTGCAAGGTGGTGCGTGGTAAAAAATTTTATTTGGTGGACTGGAAGGGTTATGGCCCTGAGGACAGGTCCTGGGAACCTGTTGAGCACATTCGGGCCCCGCAGCTCATTGCTGCCTTCGAACGTAGCGAGGCCCAAGGAGGGGGGGGCCCTAGGAGGGGGGGTAATGTTAGGGGTCGAGTTCCCGCTTCTGCAAAGGGGGAATCTCGAGCCACTTCCGCTGCGGTCTCCCATTCTTGTCCAGCCGCAGTGGAGCCTGCTCAGCAAGGACGTCGGTCCCAGCGTCTTGCTCATTCTCACTCTGTTCTGAGAGTTAGTGCTGCTTCTCCAGTCTCTGCCTTTAAAGTCAGTGCTGGTCAGCAGCGAGCGGACTTCTCTGGGACTAAGTCCTTGTCTGCATGTACTGAGCATGCCCAGCGTAAGGTCTCCCGTTGGAGATCGAGGGTCATGTGCTCAGGCTCTGCAGCACATTCCATTGGTCCTCTTGGCAGGTCCTAGAAGGGCAAAAGTGCTGTGGCCACTTCCTGTGCTGCTGCTATATAAACTGCGCATGACCGCACGGCCATGCGCTAGTATTGTTTTACAATTGCTTATGTGTGTATGTTGTGAGTGCAAGTCGTCCTTGGAAACCCCTACCCTATTGAATGTCTGTTCGCGGAAGGTGTATGGCTGCTACCTAGCGCCCGACTTAGCCTACAGCACTAACACACATCACAGCGTCCTGTAGCTGTGCCTGCCAGTACGGCGCCGTGCGCCTGCCTTGCGCTTTCCATACCCGAGTCTGGGTGGTTAGTGGCGTCCGTTAGTGCGGCATCGCTCGCACTCTTGTGCACATAGATTGCTTAAGGTTCTCTACACACCCAGTTGCGGTGTTACGCCAGCAAGGGTCTAATCGGGCTCCAATCCCTTCTGGGGTTAAGTCCGCTGACCACTTGCTCGCGCACTAGTGCGGTACTGCGGTCCTGTGAATTAACAGGATCGCTTTCTTCACGCTGGGTGAGGTTTAACCCACGCGTGTATACTTTAGTGTACCGCCATATTGTCTGCTAATTGCTAGCAGCAGGTTCTCACCTGCACGGTGGACCCCGGACTGCGAACGCACCTTTATCATCTGTCTTGGTGCGTTCCGCCAGTCCTAACAGTGTCTTTCCACTCGTATCCAGCTAAATAGTGGAAAAACACTATATAGGATAACCTAGAGGAGGGTTTTTTGGCCTTGCAGCGCCGTTTACGGCTGTCTGCACGGTCTCTGTGTGAGCGCAGCTCGCCCTGTAGTCTGTGTGCAGCCATAGCCAGTTGGAATCAGCTCAGGGTGCGTTACTGCCTCATACCTTGAAAAACAATTTCCTTTTTTTCAAATAGTGCAGCCAGTTTAAAATTTGAAAAAAAAAATTCCTATTAGTGTCTTTCCACTTGTATCCAGCTAAATAGTGGAAAAACACTATATAGGATAACCTAGAGGAGGGTTTTTTGGCCTTGCAGCGCCGTTTACGGCTGTCTGCACGGTCTCCGTGTGATTTAAACTAGCTCTGTAGCCCGATCTGCCCCCAAAAAAAAGTTAAGTTCACCAAACACAACTTAACACTTGTGTAGGCCACATTTGAAAAATAATAAAGTTTAGTCCACAATTTACAACATTAGTGTTTCTTACACCTGTTAGGAGGAGCATTACAGGAATAAGCACACTAAGGCCTTAGTACTTTTCTGCTTATCTTTATCTGTCAACCAAGATGAAGAGGGCAGGGAGTAAGGCACGTGGGCGTGGGCGCGGAGCAGGGAGAGGAGCAGGGAGAGGACGTGGTGATTCTGTGCCTGCTGCGGGCGCCGGTGACTCGTCGTCACTCAGTTTCAGCAGGGAACAGTCCTTCATGCGCAGCTTTGTCGGAGAGCGCCGTGCACCGCTGCTGCGTGAAGACCAAATTGAAGCCGTTGTCGGGTGGATGGCAGCTAACGCCTCGGCATCGACTTCAGTTAGTGCCACATCCTCTCAGGCACAGAGCACTGGAGAGCAGCCATCTGTCTCTTCACCACCTGCCAAATTGGCCAGGCAGTCAGAGAGCCCAGGACAGGAGCCGTCTCTACTTCTGTTCTCTGAATCTCTTGGCTTGGAAACAGGGGGCCAGCCAAGCAGCATTGGAGAAATGGAAGAAGAGGCAGTGTGCAGTGATGCCCAACACCTTTTTCTCTCTGACTCTGAAGAGGCAGGTGGGCCAGTGCCTCCGGTGACCACAGCGCAGTACGCATCTGATGATGAAACTCAGGTGCCGCTTTCTCGTGCGTACTGTGCTGCTGAGACTACCCAGGAGGAGCAATTGGTGGCAGAGGGTAGTGGAGATGATGAGGTCCTTGACCCATCGTGGCGTGAGGAACAGGAAGGTGGTGGGAGCAGCTCAGAGGAAGAGCTTCCTCTTACGGGCCAAAGAGGGAGAGGGAGGGGGAAGACTGCGGAGCCTGTAGCCTCCACTTTGGCACCCGTTAGGAGCCTGTCTCTTTCCAAAGCCAAAAAGGGCGCTCCCAAGACTTGCAGTGCCTGGTCCTTTTTTGACACAGTTGCAGATGACATTTGTTTTGTCAAATGCAAGCTGTGTCATCATAAAGTAAAAAGAGGGAAAAATGTCAGCAACCTCAATACCACAAATATGTGGAAACATGTGCGGACCAGGCACGCGGTGGAGTTACAGAAACACACTGAAGATGTAGGCCAACCAACAGCGGCAGCTACCACCTCTTCAGCTCGTGTTGCCTCTTCCTCCAGCTCACGCACAGCTGGTTTGGCTTCCTCCCAGAGACCTTGTGTAATTCCACCCACAGCACCACCTTCCCAGTCATCCTCACACTCCCAGTCTACTCTACAGCCATCGGTAGTACAGGCATGGGAGAAAAGGCGGGCATTCTCGGCCAACCACCCCCGAGCACAGGCTCTGAATGCAGGCATTGCCAAACTGTTGTCCCTGGAAATGCTCTCGTTCAGGCTGGTGGAGACTGACAGCTTCCGTGACTTGATGGCATTGGCAGTCCCACAGTACAAGGTGCCCAGCCGCTTTTACTTCAGCAGGCAGGCTGTCCCTGCCCTGCACAGGCATGTTGAGGCAAACATAAAACATGCGCTACTGAACGCCGTCAGTAGCAAGGTCCACCTCACCACCGATGCGTGGACCAGTCAGCATGGACAGGGGCGATATGTTTCCCTCACTGCCCATTGGGTTAATGTTGTTGAGCCAGGTACAGATCGTGCGAGTGGCGCAGGATGTGTCCTGCCCACTCCAAGGATTGCAGGAATCCAGTCTGTACGCATCGACTCCTCCTCTTACACCAGTTCCTCTGATTCCTCTCTGCAGGATCCGTCACAGTCCACCCCCACATGGACCCGTGAACGTTTACCTATGACCGACATGAGCACAGCCGTGGCCAAACGTCAGCAGGCCGTCTTGAAACAAGTTTCATTGGGGCATCGAAGCCACACAGCGCAGGAGCTCTGGAATGCCATCAAGCAGGAGAGCGATGTGTGGTTACTGCCAGCGAATCTCCAGCCAGGCATGGTAGTGTGTGACAATGGCCGAAATCTGGTGGCAGCTTTGGCCCTTGGCAACCTCACTCACATCCCATGTCTGGCACATGTGTTCAATTTGGTTGTGCAGAGTTTTCTGAGGGACTATCCGGATCTTGATGCCCTGCTGCACAAGGTCCGCCTAGAGTGTGCTCACTTGCGGCGTTCCAGCTTGGCCAGATCCCGCATTGCTGCTCTGCAGCGCAGATTCCGCCTTCCGGAACACCGCATCATATGTGACCTACCTACCCGGTGGAATTCCACGTTACATATGTTGGAGCGGTTGTGTGAGCAGCAGCAAGCAGTTATGGAGTACCAGCTGCATCAGGCGCAAAGAAGTCGCAGTCAGCGCCGATCAGACTTCACAACCACAGAGTGGGCCACTCTGAAGGACGTCTGCCAGGTTTTGCGTCCTTTTGATTATTCCACGCGGATGGCAAGTGCAGATGATGCACTAGTCAGCATGACTGTCCCCCTTATCTGCCTGCTTCAGCAAACTTTGCAAGGGTTAAGGGATGATGTGGTGGAAGAGGTGGAGGATGAGGAGTCACCTTTTCCATCAGCTTCTGGAGAGTCAGCGCCACGTGGTTCCTCACAAAGGGGTACGCAGGGGCCAATTTGTGAGGAGGATGAGGAGGAGTCAATGGACGAGGAAGAGCTCCGTCCAGAGGAGGGAGCGACACAATTGTCCAGTGGTCAGTGTGTACAGCGAGGGTGGGGTGATGACGAGCGGGCAGAGATCATGTCTCAAGCAGGGGACAGCGTTTCTGGGCCGGTTGGAACTCTGCAGCACATGGTGGATTTTATGCTGCAGTGCCTGAGAAATGACCGCCGCATCGACCACATTC
This sequence comes from Ranitomeya imitator, assembly GCF_032444005.1. Taxonomy (NCBI): domain Eukaryota; kingdom Metazoa; phylum Chordata; class Amphibia; order Anura; family Dendrobatidae; genus Ranitomeya; species Ranitomeya imitator. Next base: position 629,844,225 of record NC_091284.1, read on the forward strand.
TCAACATGCCTGATTATTGGGTGTTCACCCTCCTCGATCCTCGCTACCGGGACAACGTCCAAAACCTCATCCCTGCGTTGACCCGGGAGCGTAAATTGCGGGAGTACCACGACACACTGGTGAATTCCATCATCTTCTCCTGTCCAACTGAGAGGAGTGCTGCTAGTGCTTTACAAAGCAGCTCAGTGCGTCGAGGCAGTGGGGGAGGCTCTGCCCAAAGAGGGAGCAGAAGCAGTGCCTCTGCCCAAGGCAAGCCGAGTATGGCACAACTCTGGCACACTTTTGTGTGCCCGCCCCAAATGTCTACACCATCACCGGCGGCTCCAGTCAGCAGGAGGCAACGGTTCCGTCAGATGGTGACAGACTACATGGCTTGCCCTCTTACTGTACTCCCCGACGGCTCTTCCCCATTCAAGTTTTGGGTCTCTAAGCTGGATACATGGCCAGAGCTAAGTCAGTATGCATTGGAGGTGCTGGCTTGCCCTGCGGCTAGTGTTTTATCGGAACGTGTCTTTAGTGCCGCAGGTGGTGTACTAACAGACCGTCGCATGCGACTATCCTCCGATAACGTTGACGGCTTACTTTCCTGAAAATGAACCAGGCATGGATCTCGCAGGAATTTGCCACTCCTCTGCCTGATTAATTAATTGGGTGTCATCCAGGTCTTCTGCTGTGTTCATCTTTCTACCACCTGAAATGCTATTCCTGGGCTCCAACACCGCCAGTTGCGGCTCAGAAGTGCAGGCTGCACAGTCAAAACATACGACCCAGTGTTATTGGGTTTCAGTAACGTCAGCTGATCCCCAGCTGTGTAGCCGGCAATGTGTCCTGCGACCGCTACGCTGGCACAACAACCTGAATGTAAGGGAACCTGCCCCCCCCCCCGTCGTTTGTTACTGAAAGAGCCATCTTGTGCAGTAGTAATGCTGCACAAGGAAAAGGTAGCTATTTTTTTTGGGCTTCTTGCACACGCAGAACTTAACACTTATAAAATGTGTTCACTGATACCGTTATACCGTCCCAGAGCTGGGACTTTCCTTCGTAATGTGACGCAGCACAGCCGTCATTCCTACCCCCTTGGTGCCATGCGCTGCCTCCTCAGCGTTGTTTTAAGCTGTCACGGAGCCTGCGCTGTTCTGTTATCCCTTGGCCATGCCCTATTTGCGCTGCCTGTCTTCTGACATAATTTGGTGTCAGGCTGGCTGCGCCTGTGCGGCCGCGCTGCCATAGATCCCGCCTCGCAGTGTCTTCTGATAGAGTCACACTGCGGGCCTGGGATCCATGGGCATGCGCAGTGCATATCTTCCCCTCGGGCTCTCGCTCATTTCCCTCCGCCTTCTTTAGACTGTGCGCCGTCAGCTGATCCCTAATAGCATGCCACGGCCGTGACAACACACAGTCTGACGAAGAGGGAAGGAGGGGAGTGAGAGTCGAGGATATGCACTGTGCATGCCCATGGATCCAAGGCCCGCAGTGGGATTACGTTAGACGAGACTGCGAGGTGGGATCTGGAGCAGCGTGGACGCACAGGCACTGACAGCCTGACACCAAATTATGTCAGAAGACAGGCAGCGCTAATTGGGCATGGCCAAGGGATAACAGAACAGCGCAGGCTCCGTGACAGTTTAAAACAACGCTGAGGAGGCAGCACATGGCACCAAGGGGATAGGAATGACAGCTGTGCTGTGTCCCATTACGAAGGAAATTCGCACCTCCGTGACGGTTTAACGGTATAAGGGGACACATTTTTAGTGTTTACTTCTGTGTTTGCAAGGAGCATAATTAAAAGAGCAACCTTTTCCTTTTGCATCCTTAGCGCTGCACAAGATGGCTCTTTCAGCTACAAACGTCTTGGGGTGGGGGTTAAAGGTTCCCTTTCAACTTGCTCCAATCAGGCTTCGGCCTACACTCTGTTCCTCTGCTCCTCCTGCTGTCCCTGGGCTCTAACACCGCCAGTTGGTGCCTGGAAGTGCTGTGTGCACAGTCAACAGTCGCTCCTCTGTTATTGGGGTTCAGTAACGTCAGCTGATCCCCAGCTGTGTGTGCGGTAATACCTCCAATCTGCTCCTCCTGCTGTCCCTGGGCTCTAACACCGCCAGTTGGTGCCTGGAAGTGCTGTGTGCACAGTCAACAGTCGCTCCTCTGTTATTGGGGTTCAGTAACGTCAGCTGATCCCCAGCTGTGTGTGCGGTAATACCTCCAATCTGCTCCTCCTGCTGTCCCTGGGCTCTAACACCGCCAGTTGGTGCCTGGAAGTGCTGTGTGCACAGTCAACAGTCGCTCCTCTGTTATTGGGGTTCAGTAACGTCAGCTGATCCCCAGCTGTGTGTGCGGTAATACCTCCAATCTGCTCCCCCTGCTGTCCCTGGGCTCTAACACCGCCAGTTGGTGCCTGGAAGTGCTGTGTGCACAGTCAACAGTCGCTCCTCTGTTATTGGGGTTCAGTAACGTCAGCTGATCCCCAGCTGTGTATCCGGCAACGTGTCATGCGACCGCCACGCTGGCACAACTAAAATGTAAGGGGATCTGTCCCCCCCCCCCCAGGCGTTTGTTACTGAAAGAGCCACCATGTGCAGCACTAATACTGCACAAGGGAAAGGTCGCTCTTGAAATTATGCTCCTTGGAAACGCTGAACTACACACTCACGTAATGTGTCCCCTCACACCGTCCAACCGTCCCAGAGGTGGGACTTTCCTTTGTAATGTGACGCAGCACAGCCGTCATTGCTACCCCCTTGGCACCGTGCGCTGCCTCCTTAGCGTTGTTTGATTCCGTCATGGACCCTGCACTGTTATGTTATCCCTTGGCCATGCACAGTTTGCGCTGCCCGTCCTCTGACATCATTTGTTGTCGTCCTGGCTGCGCCTGTGCGTCCACGCTGCCCGAAATCCCACCTCGCAGTGTCGTCTAATGTGATCCCACAGTGGGCCTGGTATCCATGGCCATGCGCAGTGCATATACTAGCCTCTCATTCCCCTTCTTCATGCTTCTTCAGACTAGGCGGCGTCAGCTGATCCCTAATAGCATGCCACGGCCGTGACGCCGCACAGTCTGAAGAAGCATGAAGGAGGTGAGTGAGAGGCGATGATATGCACTGCGCATGCCCATGGATCCCTGGCCCGCAGTGGGATTACATTTGATGACACTGCAAGGTTGGATCTCGGGCAGCTTTGACGCACAGGCACTGCCAGCCTGACACCTAAATGATGTCAGAAGACGGGCACCGCTAACTGTGCATGGCCAAGGGATAACATTACAGCGCGGGCTCCGTGACAGAACCAAACAACGTTGAGGAGGTGGCGCACGGCACCAAGGGGGTTGGAATGACGGCTGTGCTGTGTCACATTACAAAGGAAAGTCCCACTTCCGGGATGGTTTGACGGTGTGAGGGGACACATTATATGAGTGTGTACTTCAGCGTTTGCAAGGAGCATAATTTTCGGAGCCACCATTTTCCATGTGCAGTATTACTGCTGTACAAGATGGCTCTTTCAGCAACAAATGCCTGGGGGGGGGGTTAAAGGTTCCCTTTCAACTTGCTCCACTGCAGGCTTCGGCCTACACTCTGCTCCTCTTTGATTCCCTGGGTTTCAACACTGTCAGTTGACACCTGGAAGTGTTGTCTACACAGAAAAAACACTAGGTGATGTGTCAGTGGGGTTCAGCACCGCCAGCTGTTCCCCTGCTGTGTAGTCGGCATCGTGTCCAGCACAAGCCACGCTGGCACAACCGACCAAAAGCTTCCACCAGTGCAGGCTTCGGCCTACACTTTGCTCCTCTCCTCCTCCTGCTGACCCTGGGCTCAAACACCGCTAGTTTTTGCCCGGAACTGCTAGCTGCACAGAGAAAAACACCAGCCAATGTGTTAGTGGGGTTCAGCAACGCCAGCTGTTCCCCTGCTGTGTAGCTGGCAACGTGTCCTGCAAACGCCACGCAGGCACATGAACTGAAATTGAAGGGAGCCTGGCCCCCTCTCCCCCAGGTGTTTCTATGTATAACAGCCACCTTGTACAGTAGTACTGCTGCATTTGTACAAGGTGGCTGACTTTTTATCCTTGCCCACGTGGAACTCAACACGTACAAAATGTGTCTCTTTGAGACCATTCCACTGTCCCTGAGGTGTGACTTTCCTTTCTAATGATACGCAGCACCCCCCTTGGTAGCGCTTCCCATCTTCTGACATCATCGGTTGGCTAGTTGCGCCTGTGCGTCCGCCCTGCCTGAATAAAATGCTCCTCGTTGTCTTAATTATTTTGACTGCGAGGGTGTGATTGATGGGCACGAGCAGTGCATATCTTCGCCTGTCTTAACTCATCTCCTTCCGCCTTCTTCAGACTGTGCAGCCTCATGGCCGCGGCATGCGAGAAGGGATCAGATGAGGCCGCCCAGTCTGAAGCAGGTGTAAGGACATGTGTGAGCGGCAAACATATTTAGTGCACCAGGGCACAAATCCCAGCACCGCAGTGTGATTTTTTAAAAACACACTGTGGGTCTGGGATTCATGTCCACCGCTAACCGCAACGGCCAACATGAAATGAGGTCATAAGACAGGAAGCGCTCACAGCGCATGGCCAAAGGATCACAAGAGCGCAGACTCCTGTACAGCAACTAACAACGCTCAGGAAGCTGCGCCCATGCAAAAAGGTGTTGTTTTCGACACCTGTGCTGCTTTTCTTTAAAAAGACAAGTCACGCCTCCACTACTGTTTAACAGTATAATGGGCTAAATAGTGTACGTGTTGCATTCAGCATGTGCAAGTAGACAAATTAATAGAGCAACCTTTTACTTGTGCAGCATTAATGCTGCAGAAGGAGTGGCTCTTGTACTTTGTAACACCTGAGGGGGGGTTAAAGGTAACCTTTGAAATTGGTTCAACTAGGCTTCGGCCTACACTCTGCTCCTCTCCTCCTCCTGCTGACCCTGGGTTCTAACAACGCTAGTTTTTGCCCGGAAATGCTAGCTGCACAGAGAAAAACGCCAGCCAATGTGTTAGTGGGGTTCAGCAACGCCAGCTGTTTCCCTGCTGTGTAGCTTGCATCGTGTCCAGCACAAGCCACGCTGGCACAACCGACCAAAAGCTGCCACCAGTGCAGGCTTCGGCCTACACTTTGCTCTTCTCCTCCTCCTCCTGCTGACCCTGGGCTCTAACACCGCTAGTTTTTGCCCGGAACTGCTAGCTGCACAGAGAAAAACACCAGCCAATGTGTTAGTGGGGTTCAGCAACGCCAGCTGTTTCCCTGCTGTGTAGCTTGCATCGTGTCCAGCACAAGCCACGCTGGCACAACCGACCAAAAGCTGCCACCAGTGCAGGCTTCGGCCTACACTTTGCTCCTCTCCTCCTCCTCCTGCTGACCCTGGGCTCTAACACCGCTAGTTTTTGCCCGGACATGCAATCTGCACAGAGAAAAACACCAGTCAATGTGTCAGTGGGGTTCAGCAACGCCAGCTGTTCCCCTGCTGTGTAGCTTGCAACGTGACCTGCAAACGCCACGCAGGCACATGAACTGAAATTGAAGGGAGCCTGCTCCCCACCCCCAGGTGTTTCTATGTATAACAGCCACCTTGTACAGCAGTACTGCTGCATTTGTACAAGGTGGCTGATGTTTTCTCCTTGCCCACGTGGAACTCAACACGTACAAAATGTGTCTCATTAGAGACCAATGCTAATGTCCCTGAGGTGTGACTTTCATTTTTAATGACACGCAGCACCCCCATTGTTAGCGCTGCCCGTCTTCTGACATCATTGGTTGGCTGCCTGTGCCTGTGCGTCCGCCCTGCCCGACACAACGCCCCTCGTTGTCTCATATTTTGGATGCGAGGGTGTTATTGATGGGCATGTGCAGTGCATATGTTCGCCTGTTTTAAGTCACCTCCTTCCGCCTTCTTCAGACTGGGTGTCCTCATGGCCGCGGCATGCGATAAGGGATCAGATGAGGCCGCCCAGTCTGAAGCAGGTGTAAGGACATGTGTGAGCGTCAAACATATTTACTGCACAAGGCCACGAATCCCAGCCACGCAGTGTGATTTTTTGAAAACACACTGTGGGTCTGGGATTCATGTCCACCGCTAACCGCAACGGCCAACATGAAATGAGGTCATAAGACAGGAAGCGCTCACAGCGCATAGCCAAGGGATCACAAGAGCGCAGACTCCTGTACAGCAACTAACAACGCTCAGGAAGCTGCGCCCATGCAAAAAGGTGTTATTTTCGACACCTGTGCTGCTTTTCTTTAAAAAGACAAGTCAAGCCTCCACTACTGTTTAACAGTATAATGGGCTAAATAGTGTACGTGTTGCATTCAGCGTGTGCAAGTAGACAAATTAATAGAGCAACCTTTTACTTGTGCAGCATTAATGCTGCAGAAGGAGTGGCTCTTGTACTTTGTAACACCTGAGGGGGGGTTAAAGGTAACCTTTGAAATTGGTTCAACTAGGCTTCGGCCTACACTCTGCTCCTCTCCTCCTCCTGCTGACCCTGGGCTCTAACAACGCTAGTTTTTGCCCGGAAATGCTAGCTGCACAGAGAAAAACACCAGCCAATGTGTTAGTGGGGTTCAGCACCGCCAGCTGTTCCCCCGCTGTGTAGCCGGTATCGTGTCCAGCAAAAGCCACGCTGGCACAACCGACCAAAAGCTGCCACCAGTGCAGGCTTCGGCCTACACTTTGCTCCTCTCCTCCTCCTGCTGACCCTGGGCTCAAACACCGCTAGTTTTTGCCCGGAAATGCTAGCTGCACAGAGAAAAACACCAGCCAATGTGTTAGTGGGGTTCAGCACCGCCAGCTGTTCCCCCGCTGTGTAGCCGGCATCGTGTCCAGCAAAAGCCACGCTGGCACAACCGACCAAAAGCTGCCACCAGTGCAGGCTTCGGCCTACACTTTGCTCCTCTCCTCCTCCTGCTGACCCTGGGCTCAAACACCGCTAGTTTTTGCCCGGAAATGCTAGCTGCACAGAGAAAAACACCAGCCAATGTGTTAGTGGGGTTCAGCACCGCCAGCTGTTCCCCCGCTGTGTAGCCGGCATCGTGTCCAGCACAAGCCACGCTGGCACAACCGACCAAAAGCTGCCACCAGTGCAGGCTTCGGCCTACACTTTGCTCCTCTCCTCCTCCTGCTGACCCTGGGCTCTAACACCGCCAGTTTTTGCCCGGACATGCGATCTGCACAGAGAAAAACACCAGCCAATGTGTTAGTGGGGTTCAGCAACGCCAGCTGTTCCCCTGCTGTGTAGCTTGCAACGTGACCTGCAAACGCCACGCAGGCACATGAACTGAAATTGAAGGGAGCCTGGCCCCCACCCCCAGGTGTTTCTATGTATAACAGCCACCTTGTACAGCAGTACTGCTGCATTTGTACAAGGTGGCTGATGTTTTCTCCTTGCCCACGTGGAACTCAACACGTACAAAATGTGTCTCTTTGAGACCATTCCACTGTCCCTGAGGTGTGACTTTCCTTTCTAATGATACGCAGCACCCCCCTTGGTAGCGCTTCCCGTCTTCTGACATCATTGGTTGGCTACTTGCGCCTGTTCGTCCGCCCTGCCTGAATAAAATGCTCCTCGTTGTCTTAATTATTTTGACTGCGAGGGTGTGATTGATGGGCACGAGCAGTGCATATCTTCGCCTGTCTTAACTCATCTCCTTCCGCCTTCTTCAGACTGTGCAGCCTCATGGCCGCGGCATGCGAGAAGGGATCAGCAGAGGCCGCCCAGTCTGAAGCAGGTGTAAGGACGTGTGTGAGCGGCCAAAATATTTACTGCTCAAGGCCACGAATCCCAGCACCGCAGTGTGGCTTTATGAAAAGACACTGTGGGTCTGGGATTTATGGCCATCGTTAACCGCACCGGCCAACATGAAATGATGTCATAAGATGGGCAGCGCTAACAGGGCATTGCCAAGGGATAACACAAGAGCGCAGACTCCTGTACAGCAAATAACAACGCTCAGGAAGCTGCGCCAAGCACCAAGGCGTTATTTTGGACACCTGTGCTGCGTTAATAGAGCAACCTTTCACTTGTGCAGCATTAATACTGCACAAGGTGTGTCTCTTGTACTTTGTAACACCTGAGGGGGGGGTTAAAGGTTTCCTTTGAAATTGGTTCAACTAGGCTTCGGCCTACACTCTGCTCCTCTCCTCCTCCTCCTGCTTCAACACGGGCTCTAACATCGCTAGTTTTTGCCCGCAAGTGCTAGCTGCACAGAGAAAAACACACGCCATTGTGTTAGTGGGGTTCAGCAACGCCAGCTGTTCCCCCAGTGTGTAGCCGGCAAAGTGTCCTGCAAACGCAACGCAGACACAAAGCTGCCTCCAGTGCAGGCTTCGGCCTACACTCATCTCCCCCTGCTTACCCTTTGCTCCAACACCGCTAGTTGGGGCTCTAGGAAGACAATCTTTAATAGGCAAGGCAACGCATCTGGGTTCCAGCACCGCCAGCTGGTTCTCGGCAGTGTTCTTGTCACAGGTACTCCCTCGTGCCAAGCCTGGTTTCAGCACCGTCAGCTGTTTCCGGGTTGTGTCAACTTCACTGAGACGCCTATGCTTGCCCCGTCGTGGTGCGGTCGAGTTAGCCAACTCCAGGGTGCCTCCAGTTTAGGAGCTTCCTATGTGGGCTGCGTGAACTGGTAGTCAAGGCTGGTTCTGTAGTGCCAGTAGGCCCAGCTCCCCCTGTAGGACTGTTGGGGTTCGGTAACTGCGGCTGCCTCGCGGCCTAGCTGTTCTCTCCTCTCCTGTGGACCTTCGGGTCCACCACCTGGTTCCAGCACCGTCAGCTGGTTCCGGGCCGAGCCTTTGGCTTAGGTGCCTCCTCCTGGGTATCCGAGTTCCGCCAACGCCAGGCGGTCCTTGGTAGTGCTTTTAAGCGCGGGCACCTACAGCTTAGTAACCGGGTTCCAGCACCGTCAGCTGGTCCTCGGTCGTGCCATTGGCTCTTGCACACTGGGGCAACGCATCCGGGTTCCAGCACCGCCAGCTGGTTCTCGGCAGTGTTCTTGTCACAGGTACTCCCTCGTGCCAAGCCTGGTTTCAGCACCGTCAGCTGTTTCCGGGTTGTGTCAACTTCACTGAGACGCCTATGCTTGCCCCGTCGTGGTGCGGTCGAGTTAGCCAACTCCAGGGTGCCTCCAGTTTAGGAGCATCCTATGTGGGCTGCGTGAACTGGTAGTCAAGGCTGGTTCTGTAGTGCCAGTAGGCCCAGCTCCCCCTGTAGGACTGTTGGGGTTCGGTAACTGCGGCTGCCTCGCGGCCTAGCTGTTCTCTCCTCTCCTGTGGGCCTTCGGGTCCACCACCTGGTTCCAGCACCGTCAGCTGGTTCCGGGCCGAGCCTTTGGCTTAGGTGCCTCCTCCTGGGTATCCGAGTTCCGCCAACGCCAGGCGGTCCTTGGTAGTGCTTTTAAGCAGGGCACCTACAGCTTAGTAACCGGGTTCCAGCACCGTCAGCTGGTCCTCGGTCGTGCCATTGGCTCTTGTACACTGGGGCAACGCATCTGGGTTCCAGCACCGCCAGCTGGTTCTCGGCAGTGTTCTTGTCACAGGTACTCCCTCGTGCCAAGCCTGGTTTCAGCACCGTCAGCTGTTTCCAGGTTGTGTCAACTTCACTGAGACGCCTATGCTTGCCCCGTCGTGGTGCGGTCGAGTTAGCCAACTCCAGGGTGCCTCCAGTTTAGGAGCTTCCTATGTGGGCTGCGTGAACTGGTAGTCAAGGCTGGTTCTGTAGTGCCAGTAGGCCCAGCTCCCCCTGTAGGACTGTTGGGGTTCGGTAACTGCGGCTGCCTCGCGGCCTAGCTGTTCTCTCCTCTCCTGTGGGCCTTCGGGTCCACCACCTGGTTTCAGCACCGTCAGCTGTTTCCGGGTTGTGTCAACTTCACTGAGACGCCTATGCTTGCCCCGTCGTGGTGCGGTCGAGTTAGCCAACTCCAGGGTGCCTCCAGTTTAGGAGCTTCCTATGTGGGCTGCGTGAACTGGTAGTCAAGGCTGGTTCTGTAGTGCCAGTAGGCCCAGCTCCCCCTGTAGGACTGTTGGGGTTCGGTAACTGCGGCTGCCTCGCGGCCTAGCTGTTCTCTCCTCTCCTGTGGACCTTCAGGTCCACCACCTGGTTCCAGCACCGTCAGCTGGTTCCGGGCCGAGCCTTTGGCTTAGGTGCCTCCTCCTGGGTATCCGAGTTCCGCCAACGCCAGGCGGTCCTTGGTAGTGCTTTTAAGCGCGGGCACCTACAGCTTAGTAACCGGGTTCCAGCACCGTCAGCTGGTCCTCGGTCGTGCCATTGGCTCTTGCACACTGGGGCAACGCATCCGGGTTCCAGCACCGCCAGCTGGTTCTCGGCAGTGTTCTTGTCATAGGTACTCCCTCGTGCCAAGCCTGGTTTCAGCACCGTCAGCTGTTTCCGGGTTGTGTCAACTTCACTGAGACGCCTATGCTTGCCCCGTCGTGGTGCGGTCGAGTTTGCCAACTCCAGGGTGCCTCCAGTTTAGGAGCTTCCTATGTGGGCTGCGTGAACTGGTAGTCAAGGCTGGTTCTGTAGTGCCAGTAGGCCCAGCTCCCGCTGTAGGACTGTTGGGGTTCGGTAACCGCGGCTGCCTCGCGGCCTAGCTGTTCTCTCCTCTCCTGTGGGCCTTCGGGTCCACCACCTGGTTCCAGCACCGTCAGCTGGTTCCGGGCCGAGCCTTTGGCTTAGGTGCCTCCTCCTGGGTATCTGAGTTCCGCCAACGCCAGGCGGTCCTTGGTAGTGCTTTTAAGCACGGGCACCCACAGCTTAGTAACCGGGTTCCAGCACCGTCAGCTGGTCCTCGGTCGTGCCATTGGCTCTTGCACACTGGGGCAACGCATCTGGGTTCCAGCACCGCCAGCTGGTTCTCGGCAGTGTTCTTGTCACAGGTACTCCCTCGTGCCAAGCCTGGTTTCAGCACCGTCAGCTGTTTCCGGGTTGTGTCAACTTCACTGAGACGCCTATGCTTGCCCCGTCGTGGTGCGGTCGAGTTAGCCAACTCCAGGGTGCCTCCAGTTTAGGAGCTTCCTATGTGGGCTGCGTGAACTGGTAGTCAAGGCTGGTTCTGTAGTGCCAGTAGGCCCAGCTCCCCCTGTAGGACTGTTGGGGTTCGGTAACTGCGGCTGCCTCGCGGCCTAGCTGTTCTCTCCTCTCCTGTGGGCCTTCGGGTCCACCACCTGGTTCCAGCACCGTCAGCTGGTTCCGGGCCGAGCCTTTGGCTTAGGTGCCTCCTCCTGTGTATCCGAGTTCCGCCAACGCCAGGCGGTCCTTGGTAGTGCTTTTAAGCACGGGCACCTACAGCTTAGTAACCAGGTTCCAGCACCGTCAGCTGGTCCTCGGTCGTGCCATTGGCTCTTGCACACTGGGGCAACGCATCTGGGTTCCAGCACCGCCAGCTGGTTCTCGGCAGTGTTCTTGTCACAGGTACTCCCTTGTGCCAAGCCTGGTTTCAGCACCGTCAGCTGTTTCCGGGTTGTGTCAACTTCACTGAGACGCCTATGCTTGCCCCGTCGTGGTGCGGTCGAGTTAGCCAACTCCAGGGTGCCTCCAGTTTAGGAGCTTCCTATGTGGGCTGCGTGAACTGGTAGTCAAGGCTGGTTCTGTAGTGCCAGTAGGCCCAGCTCCCCCTGTAGGACTGTTGGGGTTCGGTAACTGCGGCTGCCTCGCGGCCTAGCTGTTCTCTCCTCTCCTGTGGGCCTTCGGGTCCACCACCTGGTTCCAGCACCGTCAGCTGGTTCCGGGCCGAGCCTTTGGCTTAGGTGCCTCCTCCTGGGTATCCGAGTTCCGCCAACGCCAGGCGGTCCTTGGTAGTGCTTTTAAGCACGGGCACCTACAGCTTAGTAACCGGGTTCCAGCACCGTCAGCTGGTCCTCGGTCGTGCCATTGGCTCTTGCACACTGGGGCAACGCATCTGGGTTCCAGCACCGCCAGCTGGTTCTCGGCAGTGTTCTTGTCACAGGTACTCCCTCGTGCCAAGCCTGGTTTCAGCACCGTCAGCTGTTTCCGGGTTGTGTCAACTTCACTGAGACGCCTATGCTTGCCCCGTCGTGGTGCGGTCGAGTTTGCCAACTCCAGGGTGCCTCCAGTTTAGGAGCTTCCTATGTGGGCTGCGTGAACTGGTAGTCAAGGCTGGTTCTGTAGTGCCAGTAGGCCCAGCTCCCCCTGTAGGACTGTTGGGGTTCGGTAACTGCGGCTGCCTCGCGGCCTAGCTGTTCTCTCCTCTCCTGTGGACCTTCGGGTCCACCACCTGGTTCCAGCACCGTCAGCTGGTTCTAGGCAGTGTCTTTTGCTCTTGTACCTTCTGCTCCCCATCCTGGTTCCAGTAACGTCAGCTGGTTCCGGGCAGAGCCTTTGGCTTAGGTGCCTCCTTCTGGGTATCCAAGTTCCACCAACGTCAGGTGGTCCTTGGTAGTGCTTTCAGGCACGGGTACCTCCTGCTTAGTAACCGGGTTCCAGTAACGTCAGCTGGTCCTCGGTAGTTCCATTGGCTCTTGGACCTTCGGCTACCCATCCGGGTTCCAGTACCGTCAGCTGGTTCTCGGCAGTGTCTTTTGCTCTTGTACCTTCTGCTCCCCATCCTGGTTCCAGTAACGTCAGCTGGTTCCGGGCAGAGCCTTTGGCTTAGGTGCCTCCTTCTGGGTATCCGAGTTCCGCCAACGTCAGGCGGTCCTTGGTAGTGCTTTTTAGCACGGGTACCTCCTGCTTAGTAACCGGGTTCCAGTAACGTCAGCTGGTCCTCGGTAGTTCCATAGGCTCTTGAACCTTCGGGTAGCCATCCGAGTTCCAGTTCCATCAGCTGGTTCTTGGCATTTTCTCAGCCTTCTTGTACCTTCTGCTACATTTCCAAGTTTAAGACCCTAAAGTCGACGACCCGGAGATCACCCCGATGACGACGACGACGACGACCCGGAAGACCACCCCGATGACGACGACGACGACGACGGAGGAGACGACGACGGAGACGACGACGGCGGAGACGACGACGGCGGAGATGACGACACTGAAGACGACGACCCTGGAGACGACGACATGGAAGACCGAGAAGCAGAAGAACAAGAGGCTGCAGAACAAAGAGCAGAAGAACATTAAGCATAACACTTAATATCAGAGCAAAAGATATTATCTAAATTATATGCAGAAGAAGACTAAGCAGTGTATGGGGGTGAGTCCGTTCCTCCTCGTGGTGCCCCTGGATAAAGCCTGATGCTGCAGGCCAAACTGAACGCGGACAAATGTAACTTTTGTGACTGGCAGAACGGAAGGTGTAATCTTCCAACTTTTATAGATAACAACTATGGGAATGCCTGTCACAAATGAGAATATGATGAAGAAGTAGAATAGGAAGAATAATAACAGTGGAATAAAAAGAATATGTAGAATAGGAAGAATAATAATAGTTGAAGAAAATGAATATGAAGAATGTAATAAAAAAAAAAAATAGGTAGAAGATGAAGAAGAAGATGAATAAGGTGAAGAAGTTGATGTCAAAGATGCTGATGATGATGAAGATGAAAGTGTGGGAAAAGGAAAAAAAAGAAGGGGAAGGTCGTGGAATAGTGAAACATCAATATCTGACAAAATAAAAAAAAATTTACATAGTCAATATCTTTTTCAATCCGAACGTCTTTAAAAAAAAAAAAATCATGCTATTCTATTTGATTGGACTAATCCTCATTGCCTTTAATGTCTCCGCCACCTCCCCCATACATCCTACATTATTCTTAGTTGTTTTCCTTCATGTAGAATGAACCTACAAGGAAAGAAAGGGTTTATTTTAATTCCGATATTTTGGTCCCATTGACTTGCATTGGGATCGGGTATCGGTATCGGCGATATCCGATATTTTTTGAATAACGGCCGATCCAAACCGATACCGATACTTTCCGATATCGGAAGGTATCGCTCAACACTACTAATGTGTGTATGTTGTGAGTGCAAGTCGTCCTTGGATACCCCTACCCTATTGAATGACTGTTCGCGGAAGGTGTATGGCTGCTACCTAGCGCCCGACTTATCCTACAGCACTAGTCACACATTATAGCGTCCAGTTGCTGTGACCGCCAGTACGGCGCCGTGCACTTCCTCTGTGCTTTCCTTACCCAAGCCTGGGTGGTTAGTGGCGTTCCTCAGTGCGGCACTGCATGCACTCTTGTGCCTTAATATTGCTCTTCAGTTTCCTTACACACCCAGTTGCGGTGTTGTGCCAGCAAGGGTCTAATCGGACTTCAATCCTAGTTGGGGTTGAGTTCGCTGACTACTTGCTCGCGCTTTAGGTGCGGTACCGCGGTCCTGTGCCTTAACAGGATTGCTTCTTTCACGCTGGGTGAGGTTAACCCACGCGTGTATACTTTAGTGTACCGCCATATAGTCTGCTAATTGCTAGCAGCAGGTTTTCACCTGCACGGTGGACCCCGGACTGCGAACGCATCTATACCATCTGTCTTGGTGCGTTCCGCCAGTCCTAACAGAATACTAGCGCCAGGGTCTGGCTGGTAAAATGGCGGACGACCAGCGTTTACAGCGGTACATCCAGCAGCTGGAGGGAAGGTTGGCGGCTCTTGAGCGTTCAACCTCAGCTGTGGATGTTACTGCTGTCGCTGTTCAGGCTGCAAGTGTGGCTGCAGCTACCTTGTCCACTGCCGCCCCTGTACCGACACAATCTCGCCTCCCGCTACCAGAGAAATTTTCTGGTGACAGTAAGTCCTGTAGGGGTTTTGTGAGTCAGTGCTCAATACATCTCGAGCTTCTGGCCTCTCGTTTCCCTACAGAGCGGGCTAAGGTGGGCTTTATAATTTCCTTATTGTCGGACAGGGCGTTGCAGTGGGCTACGCCGCTGTGGGAACATGGCGATCATGTGGTGCAGAGTGCTCCGTTATTCCCGAGCACTCTGAAACAGGTCTTTCTAGGACCTCGTGTCACCCATGACACGGCGCTCCAACTGTTGGCACTGACTCAGGGCTCGTCCTTGGTCAGCCTTTTTGCCGTCCTTTTCCGCACTCTAGCATCTGAGCTGGAGTGGTCGGATAAAGCCCTTATCCCTATATTTTGGAGCGGGCTGGCTGACCACGTTAAGGATGCTCTGGGCACTAGGGAGATTCCCGCCACACTGGAAGAGTTAATAACAGTATCTACTCGCATCGACCTCCATTTTCACAAGCGGAGGTTAGAGCGAGCCCAGTGTAGGCAGAGGTTTCGGCTGGCTCCCACCTTCGCCAAACCTTTGGAATCTCCAGTCCAGGCTCCTGAGGTCCAGGAACCTAAGGTGGTGTCACGAGCGGGATCTAAGTCCCAGACCGCTCATGCACTCCAGGGTTGCCATGTATGCCAACAGTCAGGACATCTTGCCACCAGATGTCATCAGCGGTCGAGGAAACGTCAGCGTCTAGTGGTAGTAGGTGGAGGTGCACTAGACACTGCGATGTTTGCCTCCAAATTGTCCTTTAAGGGGACAATTACCTTTGGCTCATCCTCCCACTCGGTAGACCTCTGCGTGGATTCTGGGGCGGAGGGCAATTTTATGTCTTCTGCCTTCGCCCAACGTCATGCAATACCCCTGGTTATGCTATCTCAACCAGTAACGGTACGAGTGATGAATGGGTCGACACTCCCCGCACAGATAACACATCAGACCATCCCTGTTACTCTGTCCATGTCGCCATCCCATCAGGAGATTATTTCTCTGCTCATCATTCCTGAGGGTATTGATGAGGTCCTGTTGGGGATACCTTGGCTACGGTACCACTCTCCTCACATCGAGTGGTCCTCAGGCAGAATTCTGGGATGGGGTGAATCATGTGGGGGTAGGTGTCACCGAGAGTGCATTCAGGTTGCTACTACTGAGGTACCCGCAGATCTATCCTCTCTTCCCAAGCAATATTGGTCTTATGCAGACGTGTTCTCCAAAAAGGCGGCGGAGACCCTTCCGCCCCATCGCCCCTATGACTGTCCTATCGATCGCTTGCCTGGTGCGGAGCCTCCCCGGGGTCGAGTTTATCCTTTATCTCTCCCGGAGACGGAGGCCATGTCTCAGTACATTCAAGAGAATCTGGCAAGAGGGTTTATCAGGAAGTCAGTGTCACCTGCTGGGGCAGGGTTCTTCTTCGTGCAGAAGAAGAATGGGGAACTACGTCCATGCATAGACTACACGGGTCTTAACGCTATCACCGTTAAGAACAAGTATCCTTTGCCCTTGATATCTGAGCTCTTCGATAGGCTTCGGGGAGCTAGAGTGTTTACTAAATTAGATCTGCGGGGTGCTTACAACCTGATTCGCATCCGTGAGGGGGACGAATGGAAAACGGCGTTTAACACCAGAGATGGGCACTATGAGTATCTGGTGATGCCCTTCGGGCTCTGTAATGCCCCAGCCGTTTTTCAAGACTTTGTCAACGACATCTTCCGGGAAATGCTTTCCACCTCAGTTGTAGTCTATCTGGATGATATTCTCATCTTTTCTCCAGATATTGACTCCCACCGGAGAGATGTTGGCAGAGTCTTCGACCTCCTACGGGCAAACTCTCTTTACGATAAGTTGGAGAAGTGTATGTTTGAGCAGGAGTCTTTGCCGTTCCTGGGCTATATCATCTCCGCCCAGGGATTGGCTATGGATCCTGCCAAACTACAGGCTGTGATGGACTGGCAAGAGCCCCATTCTCTTAAAGCAGTGCAGCGCTTTATGGGGTTCATTAACTATTACCGCCAGTTCATTCCCCACTTCTCAACTCTGGTAGCTCCCTTGGTAGCCCTCACCAAGAAGTGAGCGAATCCTAAATTGTGGTCGGAAGAGGTCTCCAAAGCTTTCACTTCTATTAAGTCCCACTTTGCTAGTGCTCCCATCTTACATCGTCCCGATGTGGATAAGCCATTCCTACTGGAGGTGGATGCCTCATCCGTTGGTGCTGGAGCAGTCCTCTATCAGAAGGATGCTCAAGGTCGGAAGCATCCATGCTTCTTCTTCTCTAAGACCTTCTCGCCAGCGGAGAGAAACTACTCCATCGGGGATAGGGAGCTGCTAGCAATGAAGTTGGCCTTTTCAGAGTGGAGACATCTTCTGGAAGGTGCGCGGTTTCCCTTCCAGGTTTACACTGACCACAAAAATTTGGTCTACTTACAAACAGCCCAGCGGCTAAATTCTCGCCAAGCCAGATGGTCCTTGTTCTTTTCCCGGTTCCACTTTTCTCTTCATTTTCTCGCCGGGGAGAAGAATATTCGTGCTGATGCTCTCTCTTGCTCCCTTATGTCAACTGAAGAGGAGGAAGAGGAGCCTCGGCTTATTGTTCCTTCTGAGAGCCTGAGAACCGTAGCGCCGGTTTCGCTTGAGTCTGTGCCTCCGGGCAAGACTTTTGTGCCCATTAATTTGCGACCGGAGGTTCTCTCTTGGGCTCATTCGTCCAGAGTGGGTGGACACTTTGGGACAAAGAGGACATCTGAGCTACTGGCGAGGACGTACTGGTGGCCGCATATGGTCCGGGATGTCAGGGATTATATTCTGGCGTGTGTCTCCTGCGCCAAAAATAAATCTCCGCGTCAAAGGCCAGCTGGGTTGCTCTATCCCTTGCCGGTGGCAGATAGGCCCTGGGAGATGGTCGGGATGGACTTTGTCGTGGGTTTGCCCAAGTCTCGCGGCTGTACCATCATTTGGGTCATCACCGATCATTTCTCGAAAATGGTGCATTTGGTGCCGCTACCACGGTTACCTTCTGCACGGGCCTTGGCTGCGTTGTTCATTAAGCACATCTTCCGCCTACATGGTATGCCTGACAAAATTGTCAGTGACCGGGGTCCCCAGTTTGCGTCTTGGTTCTGGAGAGAGCTATGTCGTCTTCTCAGTATTGAGTTGAATCTCTCTTCCGCTTATCATCCCGAGACGAATGGGTTGGTAGAGAGGGCCAACCAGACCTTGGTCACATACCTGCGACATTTTGTTTCAGCCAGGCAGGATGACTGGGCATCCTTGCTATCATGGGCAGAGTTTGCGCTGAACAACGCTGTAGCCGACTCCACTGGACAAACCCCATTCCTCCTCAACTATGGTCAGCATCCACGGGTACCTGTGCCTATGCCCGTGTCTTCCGCAGACTCCAGGGTGGCAGACTGGGCTGTGGAGGCACGGGATATTTGGGACCACACTCAGGATGCCATTCGGGCCTCTAAGGAGAGAATGAGGTCCTCCGCCGATGCTCATCGGCGCCCCGCTCCGACCTTTGCTCCTGGCGACTTGGTGTGTCTCTCCGCCCGTAACATCAGGCTGCGAGTTGAGTCCACTAAATTTGCTCCTCGCTACTTGGGTCCCTTCAAGGTCCTCGAACAGGTTAATCCTGTGGTCTACCGTCTGGCCCTTCCTCCACGCCTTGGTATCACGACACCTTTCATGTGTCCCTCCTTAAGCCCGTATACATGTCCCGGTTTTCTGAGTCATCTGCCGGGACATCGGGTTCGTCTACGGACGATTTCGAGGTGAACGCTAACTTGGGGTGCAAGGTGGTACGTGGCAAAAAATTTTTTTGGGTGGACTGGAAGGGTTACGGCCCTGAGGATAGGTCCTGGGAGCCTGCTGAGCACATTCGGGCTCCGCAGCTCATTGCTGCCTTCGAACGTAGCGAGGCCCAAGGAGGGGGGGCCCTAGGAGGGGGGGTAATGTTAGGGGTCGAGTTCCCGCTTCTGCACAGGGGGAATCTCGAGCCACCTCTGCTGCGGTCTCCCATTCTTGTCCAGCCACAGTGGAGTCTGCTCAGCAAAGACGTCGGTCCCAGCGTCTTGCTCATTCTCACTCTGTTCTGAGAGTTACTGCTGCTTCTCCAGTCTCTGCCATTAAAGTAAGTGCTGGTCAGCAGCGAGTGGACTTCTCTGGGACTAAGTCCTTGTCTGCACGTACTGAGCATGCCCAGGGTAAGATCTCCCGTTGGAGATCGAGGGTCATGTGCTCAGGCTCTGCAGCACATTCCATTGGTCCTCTTGGCAGGTCTTGGAAGGGCAAAGGTGCTGTGGCCACTTCCTGTGCTGCTGCTATATAAACTGCGCATGACCGCACGGCCATGCGCTAGTATTGTCTTTCAATCGCTAATGTGTGTATGTTGTGAGTGCAAGTCGTCCTTGGATACCCCTACCCTATTGAATGACTGTTCGCGGAAGGTGTATGGCTGCTACCTAGCGCCCGACTTATCCTACAGCACTAGTCACACATTATAGCGTCCAGTTGCTGTGACCGCCAGTACGGCGCCGTGCACTTCCTCTGTGCTTTCCTTACCCAAGCCTGGGTGGTTAGTGGCGTTCGTCAGTG
This sequence comes from Ranitomeya imitator, assembly GCF_032444005.1. Lineage (NCBI taxonomy): Eukaryota > Metazoa > Chordata > Amphibia > Anura > Dendrobatidae > Ranitomeya > Ranitomeya imitator. The sequence continues at coordinate 629,863,482 of NC_091284.1, forward strand.
CGGCACTGCATGCACTCTTGTGCCTTAATATTGCTCTTCAGTTTCCTTACACACCCAGTTGCGGTGTTGTGCCAGCAAGGGTCTAATCGGACTTCAATCCTAGTTGGGGTTGAGTTCGCTGACTACTTGCTCGCGCTTTAGGTGCGGTACCGCGGTCCTGTGCCTTAACAGGATTGCTTCTTTCACGCTGGGTGAGGTTAACCCACGCGTGTATACTTTAGTGTACCGCCATATAGTCTGCTAATTGCTAGCAGCAGGTTTTCACCTGCACGGTGGACCCCGGACTGCGAACGCATCTATACCATCTGTCTTGGTGCGTTCCGCCAGTCCTAACAGCGGTGGCAATTGCGGTAGTAGTTTGATGGTTAATATCACCTTTGTATTGAAAGGTGACATCAAGCCTGGCTTAGTAATGGAGAGGTGTCACTAAGATACCTATCCTTTAATAATACTATAGTTGTTATCAATTAAATAAAGATACAGCCAGAATAAAGTCTTTTAACCCCTTCATGACCCAGCCTATTTTGACCTTAAAGACTTTGCCGTTTTTTGCAATTCTGACCAGTGTCCCTTTATGAGGTAATAACTCAGGAACGCTTCAACGGATCCTAGCGGTTCTGAGATTGTTTTTTCGTGACATATTGGGCTTCATGTTAGTGGTAAATTTAGGTCAATAAATTCTGCGTTTATTTGTGATAAAAATGGAAATTTGGCGAAAATTTTGAAAATTTTGCAATTTTCACATTTTGAATTTTTATTCTGTTAAACCAGAGAGTTATGTGACACAAAATAGTTAATAAATAACATTTTCCACATGTATACTTTACATCAGCACAATTTTGGAAACAAATTTTTTTTTTGCTAGGAAGTTATAAGGGTTAAAATTTGACCAGCGATTTCTCATTTTTACAACGAAATTTACAAAACCATTTTTTTTAGGGACCACCTCACATTTGAAGTCAGTTTGAGGGGTCTATATGGCTGAAAATACCCAAAAGTGACACCATTCTAAAAAATGCACCCCTCAAGGTACTCAAAACCATATTCAAGAAGTTTATTAACCCTTCAGGTACTTCACAGCAGCAGAAGCAAAATGGAAGGAAAAAATGAACATTTAACTTTTTAGTCACAAAAATTATATTTTAGCAACAATTTTTTTATTTTCCCAATGGTAAAAGGAGAAACTGAACCACGAAAGTTGTAGTGCAATTTGTCCTGAGTACGCTGATACCTCATATGTGGGGGTAAACCACTGTTTGGGCGCACAGCAGGGCTTGGAAGGGAAGGAGCGCCATTTGACTTTTTGAATGAAAAATTGGCTCCACTCTTTAGCGGACACCATGTCACGTTTGGAGAGCCCCCGTGTGCCTAAAAATTGGAGCTCCCCCACAAGTGACCCCATTTTGGAAACTAGACCCCCCAAGGAACTTATCTAGATGCCTAGTGAGCACTTTAAACCCTCAGGTGCTTCACAAATTGATCTGTAAAAATGAAAAAGTACTTGTTTTTCACAAAAAAATTATTTTCGCCTCAATTTTTTCATTTTCGCATGGGCAATAGGATAAAATGGATCATACAATTTGTTGGGCAATTTATCCCGAGTACGCCGATACCTCATATGTGGGGGTAAACAACTGTTTGGGCACACGGCAGGGCTCGGAAGGGAAGGCGCGCCATTTGATTTTTTGAATGGAAAATTAGCTCCAATTAGCGGACATCATGTCGCGTTTGGAGAGCCCCTGTGTGCCTAAACATTGGAGCTCCACCACAAGTGACCCCATTTTGGAAACTAGACCCCCCACGGAACTTATCAAGATGCATATTGAGCACTTTAAACCCCCAGGTGCTTCACAAAAGTTTATAATGCAGAGCCATGAAAATAATAAATACGTTTTCTTTCCTCAGAAATGATTTTTTAGCCTGGAATTTCCTATTTTGCCAAGGGTAATTGGAGAAATTGGACCCCAAATGTTGTTGTCCAGTTTGTCCTGAGTACGCTGATACCCCATATGTGGGGATAAACCACTGTTTGGGTGCACGGCAGGGCTCGGAAGGGAAGGCACGCTATTTGGCTTTTAAATGGAAAATTAGCTCCAATGATTAGCGGACAGCATGTCACGTTTGGAGAGCCCCTGTGTGCCTAAACATTGGAGATCCCCCACAGATGACCACATTTTGGAAACTAGACCCCCAAAGGAACTGATCTAGATGTGTGGTGAGGACTTTGAACCCCCAAGTGCTTCACAGAAGTTTATAACGCAGAGCCATGAAAATTAAAAAAAAAATTATTTTCTCAAAAATGATTTTTAGCCTGCAATTTTTTATTTTCCCAAGGGTAACAGGAGAAATTTGACCCAAATATTTGTTGTGCAGTTTCTCCTGAGTACGGTGATACCCCATATGTGGGGGTAAACTACTGTTTGGGCACATGCCGGGGCTCGGAATTGAAGTAGTGACGTTTTGAAATGCAGACTTTGATGGAATGCTCTGCGGGCGTCACGTTGCGTTTGCTGAGCCCCTGATGTGGCTAAACAGTAGAAACCCCCACAAGTGACCCCATTTTGGAAACTAGACCCAGAAAGGAACTTATCTAGATGTGTGGTGAGCACTTGGAACCCCCAAGTGCTTCACAGAAGTTTATAATGCAGAGCCGTGAAAATAATAAATACGTTTTCTTTCCTCAAAAATAATTATTTAGCCAAGAATTTTTTATTTTCCCAAGGGTTACAGGAGAAATTGGACCACAAAAGTTGTTGTCCAGTTTCTCCTGAGTCCGCTGATACCCCATGTGTTGGGGTAAACCACTGTTTGGGCACACGTCGGGGCTCAGAAGGGAAGTAGTGACTTTTGAAATGCAGACTTTGATGGAATGGTCTGCGGGTGTCACGTTGCGTTTGCAGAGCCCCTGGTGTGCCTAAACAGTAGAAACCCCCCACAAGTGACCCCATTTTAGAAACTAGACCCCCCATGGAACTTATCTAGATATGTGGTGAGCACTTTGAACCCCCAAGTGCTTCACAGACGTTTACAACGCAGAGTCGTGAAAATAAAAAAATCATTTTTCTTTCCTCAAAAATGATGTTTTAGCAAGCATTTTTTTATTTTCACAAGGGTAACAGGAGAAATTGGACCCCAGTAATTGTTGCACAGTTTATCCTGAGTATGCTGGTACCCAATATGTGGGGATAAACCACTGTTTGGGCACACGTCGGGGCTCGGAAGTGAGGGAGCACCATTTGACTTTTTGAATACAAGATTGGCTGGAATCAATGGTGGCGCCATGTTGCGTTTGGAGACCCCTGATGTGCCTAAACAGTGGTAACCCCTCAATTCTAAGTCAAACACTAACCCCCCCACACCCCTAACCCTAATCCCAACTGTAGCCATAACCCTAATCACACCCCTAACCACAACCCTAACCACAACCCTAATTCCAACCCTAACCGTAAGGCTATGTGCCCACGTTGCGGATTCGTGTGACATTTTTCAGCACCATTTTTGAAAAATCCTCGGGTAAAAGGCACTGCGTTTTACCTGTAGATTTTCCGCGGATTTCCAGTGTTTTTTGTGTGGATTTCACCTGCGGATTCCTATTGAGGAACAGGTGTAAAACGCTGCGGAATCCGCACAAAGAATTGACATGCTGCGGAAAATACGACGCAGCGTTTCCGCGCGGTATTTTCCGCACCATGGGCACAGCGGATTTGGTTTTCCATAGGTTTACATGGTACTGTAAACCTGATGGAACACTGCTGCGAATCCGCAGCGGCCAATCCGCTGCGGATCCGCAGCCAAATCCTCACCGTGTGCACATAGCCTAATTCTAAAAGTATGTGCACACACTGCGGAAAACGCTGCAAATCCGCAGCAGTTTCCCATGAGTTTACAGTTCAATGTAAACCTATGGGAAACAAAAATCGTTGTACACATGCTGCAGAAAAACTGCACGGAAACGCAGCGGTTTACATTCCGCAGCATGTCACTTCTTTGTGCGGATTCCACAGCGGTTTTACAACTGCTCCAATAGAAAATCGCAGTTGTAAAACCGCAGTGAAATGCGCAGAAAAAACGCGGTAAATCCGCCATAAATCCGCAGCGGTTTAGCACTGCGGATTTATCAAATCCGCAGCGGAAAAATCCGCTGAGGACCAGAATACGTGTGCACATTCCAAAACCCTAACCCTAGCCCTAACCCTAACCCTAGCCTTAACCCTAGCCCTAACCCTAGCCCTAACCCTAACCCTAACCCTAGCCCTAACCCTATTCTAACATTAGTGGAAAAAAAAAATCTTTATTTTTTTATTGTCCCTACCTATGAGGGTGACAAAGGGGGGGGGGTCATTTAATATTTTTTTTATTTTGATCACTGTGATAGATTATATCTCAGTGATCAAAATGCACTTTGGAACGAATCTGCCGGCCGGCAGATTCGGCGGGTGCACTGTGCATGCGCCCGCCATTTTGGAAGATGGCGGCGCCCAGGGAGAAGACGGACAGACCCCGGCAGGATCGGTAAGTATGATGGGGTGGGGGGGAGCAATGGGGGGGATCGGAGCATGGGGGTGGGGTCGGAGCGCGGGGGGTGGAACGGAGCACGGGGGGTGGAACGGAGCACGGGGGGTGGAACGGAGCACGGGGGGGTGGAACGGAGCATGGGGGGGTGGATCGGAGTGCAGGGGGGGTGATTGGAGCACGGGGGGGTGATTGGAGCACAGGGGAAGCGGACAAGAGCACGGGGGGAGCGGAGCACAGGACGGAGGGGAGCCGGAGCAGTGTACCGGACAGATCGGAGGGCTGGGGGAGCGATCGGTGGGGTGGGGGCACATTAGTGTTTCCAGCCATGGCCGATGATATTGCAGCATCGGCCATGGCTGGATTGTAATATTTCACCAGTTATAATAGGTGAAATATTACAAATCGCTCTGATTGGCAGTTTCACTTTCAACAGCCAATCAGAGCGATCGTAGCCACGGGGGGGGGTGAAGGCACCCCCCCTGTGCTAAACTACCACTCCCCCTGTCCCTGCAGATCAGGTGAAATGGGAGTTAACCCTTTCACCCGATCTGCAGGGACGCGATTTTTCCATGACGCCACATAGGCGTCATGGGTCGGATTGGCACCGACTTTCATGACGCCTACGTGGCGTCAAAGGTCGGGAAGGGGTTAATGAAATAAAACACCACACAGTTTTCCATATTTATTATACGCCTAATTCCTGCGACACCTTCGATCTCCTGTAATAAAAATAAAATAACAAACCAGCACAAATACTCCCTGTTCTGAGGTAGTCCATTTAATAACGATTGTCCCACAACGATCTCCCATGTAGAACAGTGACATCGGGAGATGAGACCACTCTACAGGGGCCTCCGATGACACACTGACCAGAGATAATACTACCGCAGTGTAATTCATCGGAGTTCTTGCTTTCACTTTACTTCACTACAGTTGCGTGAGAATTTTCTCATGCAGCGGTGCCGAAAGTGACAGTGTGAACTCTGATGAACTCTAGGCGGCGGAGTGGTACAGTACAGGAGGATCACCACTGATCATTGTATCACCGGAGCCCAGGTAGAACGGTCACATCTCCCGATGTGACAGCTCTACACGGGAGATCGTCGTGAGACACTCGTTATTAAATGGATTACATCGGAACAGGGAGCACACTGTTGGTTTAACATTTTACTTTTTTTTCATGTGATTGAGGGTGTCGGGGATTAGTTGTTTGGTGAGTAGGTAAGTAGGTACTGTAGGCGTGTATGTGTTTTGTTTACTATTTAACACAGTAGCCAGATGATGGGACTACTACTGTCCCATCATATGCTAATGCTGTCACTGTTCGATGTGACAGCAGACATAGCCAGATGGGACTAGTAGTCCCATTGGATGATGCCTGCCTACACACAGGCCCACACACACGCACACAGCCGTGCACACACACAGATACACAGACACGCACATCTTCTATGCTCATACATAGTCTTCACCCACACACAGAGTCTCTGCGCACACACTCTTCCTCCTCTATACCTGCAGCATTTTTTGCACGCAATTCTGCAGCAAAACTGCAAATTTTTTTACACCTGCGGTTTTGCAGCGGATTTGACTGGCTCAATGGAAGTCAATGAGTGCAGAAATGCTGCAGATCCGCAAAAAGAATTGATATGCTGCGGAAAATAAAACGCTGCAAATCCTCGCTGATTTTTCCGCAGCATGTGCCCACCAATTCAAGGTTTTCCTATTGACTATCATTGTTTGTGCACTACACTGCGGATTTGATGCAATTCCAAAAATGCTGCGGATCCGCATCAAAATCCGAAATGTGTGACAAAGCCTAATATTTCTTCAAAGCTTTCTGTGTGTGTGTGTTTGGTTCGTGTATGAGTAATAATATAAACAATTAATAGTCATACAAGGTATTTTTTCAAGTGCTAATTATTATATTTTGTCTGACTCTTATAAACTGCACAATCATTATTACAATATTATTATCATTATTACAATATTTTAATTTTTAATTGACAACCATAACAATTTAATTTTTGTTAATTGTAAGATTTAAATCAATAAAAAACTAAACTTTTTCTTTATAATTTCTTCTGTCACTCGCACTAATGCTTTATAACAGGAGGCCAAATAGGATAAGCTAATTGTATTTTGCTGGTATAATTTATGTTGTAAAGCAATTTGCTAGTGTATTCATCTTTCCTGGAGATCTTTCACATTTGAAGGATAATAAAATATGCACTGTTCTTTGGCAGACAAATGCCTGCAGACAATGTACAATGGCATGATGTTCTGATTGCAGACTACATGAGTTGTGGAGCCACAGATTTGCATTCTGAAGGACTATGATCTTTCATCTAAGAGATACAGGAAATTAGTTTTGAGTTCTAGAGAAGAAGAAAAAAACTTTTATGTTTTGACTTATTGGAAGCTTCACTTTTGACAGCTGTGGATAAGTAAATGTAACAGACTAAAAGTATAATACAGTAATAGGGAATATAAGTTTTTAAATTCATCTGTATTGTTTAAAAAAGAGTCTTTAAGGCTTTCATGTTTGGCTGAGCTGTGCTTTATCCATAACTGCCACAGAAAATAATAGAAGTTATAGAACTGTTTTTGTAACTACGCACAATGTGAATGACCTTTATTGTGGTATTATTAACTCAAACATTTATAGGAAATCCAGTTTATGGCAGTCACCTGAGAAATGTTCTGATAGAAATGCTCCTACTTCTTTATTGTGGTCTACCGGGAGATCAGCCATTGTAAATGAAGGATGTCTAAATGAAGGTCCAATCAGAGTGTGTTAATTCAATTTTGGTGGAAAAGGAGATGAAAAGAGAGAACAGTACACTTACAGTGAAGATTTGGAATTTCCATAGCCTCTCAAAAACACTACCAGGGAATGTTGTCCAAATGTATGGCAGCCTCTGCTAGCTTTGTACCCTCTTTAGGCAGATGTTATCAAGAAACAGGCAAAAATAAACTGTTATTATGATTATAGGGCCCTAGTAGGAAGACATTTTGACGTAGCCTATGGGTGTGCTATAAAAGTCAGTCAGAATACCCCTGGCAACAACTTGTGAATTTTTCACTAATGTGCATTTAAAAAATATTTTAGAAAGCATATTCTAAAATTATTTTTGGTCATAAAGTGGACATAAATGTTCTGCTTAAAATAATAGAAACATCATAATACAATATATTCTTTTAAGCAGATTGATCAGTATAAATTGGTATATTTTAATTATTTCTCTTCATTTACCAATAGATTAAACAGCTAATTAAGCACAGTAAAAATTCAACTATGTTTTACCCATCATTTCAACTGTCTTAAATAATGCATATTACCAACATCTCTTTTATTTAATTTTTGACTTTTCAATTGAATACTCTCTACTAACACAGATAAGTCCTTTTACTTCCACACAGTATGATATTAAACTAAAAGACCAAGTCTTGGCAATATCTAACATGTCCTTGAAATCAAAAGAAAAATGGCTTAGGGTATATTTCAAAAGGGAATATGCATCAATTTTTACCAGGAAAGGAATTGACTTTGTATTCATTAGACGTTCATTGAAATAATCTTCAATTAAATAGACAATGGATTACTAAATCCTATAAAGATAAAACTTTAATCTTGCAGAATATTAAGCTATTTCTTCTCTATTACTTGCTGAATGTCTCTTTCCTTAAAGCCAAATATAAGCAATTAGACTTTGGATTTTACAAATACTCGGTAAAAACAAAATTAGACATCAGACTTGTTTATGGTGTGTTTTAATAACCCCATTATCTCCAGTCTTTGAAATCTTTTAGTATGATTAGTTTAAGCTTCTGATTTAAAAAGAATCTGTCATAAGTTTTTACTACCCCACTACTGAGCAGCGTAAATTTGAGGCACAAACCCTGATTTTAATGAGGAGTTCTTACTATAGGTTAGATAAAACATAGTGTTGTTTCCTCCTGCTCTAGTACTGCTCCCAATTTTGAGCTCATGTTGCCTAGTCCTCACTATTCAGGAGGCCTGCTTATTTCTACTCACCATCATTGATTTTTAGTTTTTGGTTTTTGACTATGTACAAATTAAAAAGAAAGCCGTCAATTAATGCTGTAGGGTTAGAAAAAGCCTAGAGGACTAATGAAGCTATAGCAAAAAAAACCGTAATTATCTTAGTAGCATCCTAAAAAGAAACAAAAAGCTGGGATTGTTAAACCATAATGTATGCAAAATTGCTAGAAAGTATGTTAATTTAGAATCAAAACTACAAAACATTCATCAAGGGATAATACTGACTAATAACAGTCATTATAATTTACTGATTACACTGTATTTTTTTTTTATATGAGCAAACATTTGCCGACTATAATTTATTGGCTATCTTCATTTGTTGTGTATATAGTACAACACAAATGTACACCCATTGGATTCTAGTGTTAAATATGTCTATTCTAGGCATGCACACTACCCATAGCACCTTATAAATTGTGCACTTGGTGCTTTGTTTGTGTGCTCATTATGTCCAGAATACATGTAAACTATTTAGTGGAATGAAGAGAAAAAAGGATGCTTACTTTACCTATCTAGTGGAGATAAGCGGATTGATTTGTGGAAGATCAAGTTGATTTTCCTAAAATTTGCATTTTCACATGAATTTGAACACTTTGAGAATTTATTTGTGATTTGCCCAATATAAAATGAAACTTACATCTCTGAGAAGGCTAATATCATTATGAGTGGGCACTTTTACATCCCCACAATGATCTGCAGTTGTAACACTTATAAGTTTATCATACCATGTACATTGGTGGTCAGTCACAGATCAGTGTTCCCAGTTGGCAGTTCTCAATTCCCATAATGGGCTGCAGACTTGCTTTGCATCTCAAAATTGTGGTATTTATTTACGTATTACACATAAAAGTGGAATATATACATCATATTGAACATTAGCCGAAGTCAGTCTCTTGCCCACCACCATCGCTGAGTGGGCTACTGTCGCTGTGCATGGCCATGCTAACTTCTCTACAATGATCCTTTCTCTCATTCCAGTATTGAAATTGACACAATTATTTTCCACAAATCACATTTTAGGGAAAATTCAGGATACCTTGAAAATTGGAATTTCACAAGCTCTGATCTTCTCTACTATTTATACATGTGTACTCAGTTTGGAAAAAATACCAACCTGCATTGAGGCATCATACCAGCACTGTAGAGCTAGTATCATAGGTGGATTCATTTAATATCATGTCCACTTGTGAGGTTAATTTTGGGCAATTACATAAATAATAATTGAGATGTGATGCAATGCTATGTTTTCAGTGACTATTACACCTTTCACTTCGTTTGTTGTCAGCTTAAAAAATGATGACTACAATCATATACACCTGTGTACACTATCTCTGATGTTATATACAAAGGGGGAAATAAATATTTGATCCCTTGCTGATTTTGTAAGTTTTCCCACTGACAAAGACATGAACAGTCTATACTTTTAAGGGTAGGTTAATTTTAACATTGAGAGATAGAATACCAAAAATAAAATCCAGAAAATCACATTGTATAAATTATATACACTTATTTGCATTTTGCAGTGAGAAGTAAGTATTTGATCCCTTTGGCAAACAAGACTTAATACTTGGTGGCAAAACAAAATACTTGTGTTGGCAGTCACAGTAGTCGGACATTTTTGTAGATGATGATGATGTTTCCACACATGTCAGGAGAAATTTTGGTCCACTCCTCTTTGCAGATCATCTCTAAATCATTAAGATTTTAATGCTGTCACTTGGGAACTCGAAACTTCAATTCCCTCCATAAGTTTTCTATGAAATTAAGGTCTGAAGACTGGCTTGGCCACTCTATGATCATAATGTGCTTCTTTTTGAGCCACTCCTTTGTTGCCTTGGCTGTGTGTTTTGGGTCATTGTCTTGCTGGAAGACACAGCCACAACCCATTTTTAATGTCCTGGCGGAGGGAAGGAGATTGTCACTCAGGATTTTACGGTACATGGATCCATCCATTCTCCTATTGATGCTGTCAAGTAGTCATGTGCCCTTACCAGAGAAAAACTACAAAGCATAAGGATTTCACCTCCATGCTTGACAGTGGGGACAGTGTTCTTTGGGTCATAGGCAGCATTTCTCTTCCTCTAAACATGGGGGAGTTGAGTTAATGCCAAAGACATCAATCTTTGTCGCATCTGACCACGACACCTTCTCCCAATCATTCACAGAATCATCCAGGTGTTCATTGTCAAACTTAAGATGCGCCTCCACATGTGCCTTCTTGAGCAGGGGGACCTTGCGGGCACTGCAGGATTTGAAACCTTTATGGTGTAATGTGTTACCAATGGTTTTATTGCTGACTGTGATCCCAGCTGCCTTGAAATCATTAACAAGTTCCCCCTGTGTAGTTTTAGGCTGATCTCTCACCTTCCTCATGATCAAGGATACTCCACAAGGTCAGATTTTGCATGGTGCCCCAGATCGATGTCGATTGACAGTCATTTTGTATTTCTTTCATTTTCTTGCTATCGCACCAACAGTTGTCTCCATCTCACCCAGCATCTTAATTATGGTTTTGAAGCCAATTCCAGATTTGTGCAGGTCTATGATTTTGTCCCTGACATCCTTTTAAAGCTCTTTGGTCTTGCCCATGTTATAGAGGTTAAAGTCTGACTGATTAATTGAGTCTGTGGACAGGAGTCTTTTATAAAGGTGACTATGTAAGACAGCTATCTTTAATGCAGGTAATGAGTTGATTAGGAGCATCTAACTGGTATGTAGGGGCCAGAACTCTTAATGGTTGGTGGGGGATCAAATATTTATTCTCACTGCAAAATGCAAATAAATTTATATAATTTATACAATGTGTTTTCTGGATTTTAATTTTGATATTCTCTCTCAATGTTAAAATTAATTTACCTTTAAAATTATAGACTGTTCATGTATTAGTCAGTGGGCAAACTTACAAAAGCAGCAAGGGATCAAATACTTATTTACCCCCTATACACTAGTAAATACGCTCATTATCATTGTAATATCACCATTCCTTTTGTTTCATGAACTTCATTTGCCACTTTATTGGATGTAATATCACTCTTTAAATCTTGTAGAAATAAAGTAATATTTCAATACATGGGATCATCATTTGTGTCCTATCGTCTATGCTTTGTCATTTAATTTAACCAGAAAGCCTAATACATGATTTGAATTAACAAATGATACTATATTGCATAAGTTGGTAACTGTTAAGGTTAACATTGTTTCTCAGAAAATATTAAATACATTTTTATATTACATAAAAGTATCAATTTTATTGTATACATAAACATATTTATAATAAATTTTAGCTTTTCACCAATGTATATTCCAGACTATGCCCAGCTAGCTGTCTATTTATATTGGAACACTATAATATGCATACATTTTTAAGAATTTGAAGCATTATAGCTACTACAAAAGGCAGAATGGAAACAGGTTTTTTAAAATATTGTGCAGTGCAACACAAATATATTCCCCGTATGTGAATAGCCCCATTAATTGTAATTAAATGAAATAAAAGAGAATAAGTAAAATTAGAATAATTATATCTCTTTTGACCATTCACTGACTGTATAGACATTATGTGCAGCAGCAGATTTTTAAGTCCTTAAAACCACTTTGCTGTATTGTATGAAATCCATTATTCATAATGTCTAAAGTCCATTTAGAATGTCCACAAAATCTATTTCCCATTTACTTATGGTGTGCTATAAAAGCAAAAGTTATTTATAAAAAAAAAAGTTGAAATAGAGTACTAATGTGAGTTCTGTGTAGCAAATTAAACTGTATTTTAAATATCTAGAAACCAAACAAAAAAAAATCAAAAGAAGTAATGCAGTCTTGTATAACTTCTATGTATATAAAATAAAAGACTCCTCACAAAAATGTGTGCCTACGGAATGTTTGAACATACTGGATTATTGAGCCATGTTCTTGTATTTTCTTTGTAAAGAATGTATTGTTTTTTTGATGATATTAAAGTGACTCACTTATTGTAAGAAAACAAGCATGCAGTACCTTAATATATTCAATAATAATTCCCAAAATTCTAAACATGTAGATCTAAAATATTACATACAACTCCTAAAATCTATTGCAGTCACACACACACACACACACTTAACAATGGAGGCAATTTTACTATTTAGAGATACCATGAAATATTAAGGTTGCAAGTTTTCATGGTAGTTGAGAAATTTATGATATATTCTTAATGTTCTGCTCTGCAATGAGAGACTTTATAACACAAACTTTTTTCTTTTGACCCCAATAAATTCTTTGAATGTTGTTGACCTTTGCATTTTATGTTGTTTTCTATCATCATTGTCAAATGCTTGCATCGTGCTAGACATCGTGTTGGACTACATAAAGACTCTTTCATAAGTAACCAGCGATCTACAAGTTCATAGTTTAAGATTTTTACTTGGTATAAGTACTGCATGACCGTAGGATGCTGAAAATAACTCCCAATGTAGAATTTGATGGAGATTGTCATAATTTTGTCTAATCGACTCCTACAAACTATGGTAGCTGCACTTCAGATCTGTGCATAAACCACTTACAAATTGTTAAGGGTTTGGCAGTGATTTTTACAACTATTGAAATAATATAATAAAAGCACAATAACTCACCTTTCAAATCCCTACTCTTAAGTATCAAAATGCGTGGTCCCAGTCAGCACAGCAGGGGATCATGTGCTATACTTAATTCATGTGACAGCTGCAGAAAATCACTGATTGCATCAGTCACATAAACTATGTACATGAAATCATTGCAACAGGTTTTGGAGGGGATCACTAGAGTGTTGGCACCAGAAGGTTGGGCAATTTGAAACATGTGTTATGTTTAATTTTTTATGTTATCAGATTGCCTGTTGTCCTGCAGAAAAATTCATTCCTGAAAACATCATTGAATACACTATTATATAGACTGATGATCGATCGACAGAGCAAACCTTCATAAGAACGCTATCTTAATGATTTTTGTATACATTCCCTTTAACCAGTTAATACATAAAAAAGGGTTAGTTTATTGGTTGACTGCATTTTGTACTCTCCTGTTCTTGAAGGTATACATGTATTCCTTCCCCGATGGTCATCTCTCTCTACTCTCATGTACATAGGGGTACCAATGAACACCTCTGATATCATGCTGTTACGTCTTTAAAGGCTAGCTCAGACAGATGCATGCACAGTATTCAAGTATTAGTAACACCAGCTAAATCTCACCGCTTTGCTATTCTTGGGTTTGGCTACAGCTTATTCAAGATCTCTACTATTCTTTGCTGTTCGGCATGCCATCCATCATATCCATAACCCAACATATATAGCTCTATCACTCTGCTGTTCCCCATGTCAGCACACAAAACTAGTTCTGCTGGTCATTGCTGGTCCGCCTGTCATCGGGCTAATCCAACTCTGCAACATCCATGCCTCAAGTCTAAGAGGCTCACCATGACCCTTGCCTTAGCAAATCCACCTCACCTGTTGATCTATAAAACTTCTCTTATAAAGGTCTTCAAATTATCAATAATAAAGACAGGAGCTGAAACAAATGATTGTATTAATCCCTCTTGATTATTGCTAGATGACAATGATCCTTAACTATCAGTAATGGAATTCCTGAAAATCTCACTTAGGTAAGCAAACAATAAAAAATTGGATTGAAGTTCATTCTCTGTCCTCCATAGTACACGCCTGCGCAAGGCAAGATTGCCTTGTGCAGGCATGTACTACAGAGGACAGAGAATGAACTTCAATCCAATATTGCAGCCAGCATGCAGCCAGCGGGTAAGGAAAGGGTGAATCAAACACCCGAAAACCCCGCCTCTATGGCTGAATATTGTTCACTCCAAATTCAGGTGACAGAGTCCCTTTAATGTCTGAAATATTTTATCAAAAATAAGTTTGCAGATGTTTCACAAAACGATTAATTTATTTTATGATTAGATATTTTGCATATACTGTTCATTAACCAAGCACAATAAAGACCCTTCCTTGCCAAAACTTGAGTAAACAAAGAACCATATTACTTATGTAGTAAGTTATATTGACACCAGCAATTTGTGAAATGGAAAACCTGAACTAATATTCATTCGCAATGACTGCTACCTGAAAGTTAAAGCAAATAAATGTCATTCTTCAATATGCTTAATTAGCGTAATCAATGTAATTATTAGCTGCAGGAATTATTGTCTAAAATAACTCAAATGGAAGCTACGTATATAGTCTTTGGCACCAAGATAAAGAGAGATCAAGTGAGACTGCACGGTCACTGATCCCATTATTCCTAGCCCTCACCACTTCCTTTCAAAGAATTAAATGGGGAGAATTATTGTGCTTTCATCAGCTCTTCTGCTATGATTCATCCCATGCCAAAAGCCCTAAACAAAAATAGCTACTTTTATCTTAGAATATTTTCCATGCATTGTGGTGAAAAAGAAGAACAAAAAGAAAATATTTTAAAAAATAAATTTAAAGATGAGACACACACATGCACACATCAATACACACTTTCTCTGTCTCTCTCATGGAAGCAAGTAAAATGAACTTGTAAAATGTAAAACTATTTGACAATCTGCCTTCAGACACTGAAAGGACATAACTACATGTCAAAGGGAGCATTGTGAGGTAAACTAAACGGTGGCAAAGAATTGTGGAAAAAATAACTATGCAGGAGCAGCAGAGAAAATTGTGCACCAGTCTACAAAAATGTAAAGAAAAAAGAAAAAGAAAAAAAAAGATTTAGATTTGTCTTTAGAACCAAATTACATCACCTCTGTTTTTCAGTTTTGGGTTTATAGAAGCTTCTTCAATGAAAAATCCCTTTTTCAGTCAGTTTACATAGCTACTTTACATATGTGACATTGCTATTTAATAACCTAGTCATATAAAGGTAAAAAAGGCTCAAGATTCCAAAGTTTATCCCTCTTTGCAACTAAAACAACTTCCAATCTTTTGGGACAGCTTTATACAAGTTTTTGCAGTATGTCTATACATCTTAACTCATAATATACATTTTAGGTCATGCCAAAGGCATATGATCAGGTTTAGGTCAGGTCTCTTTCTGTTTGCCAGTCAAGTTTTTCATCATTAAACTCACCCAATCACGCCTTTATGGATCTTGCTGTATTCACTGGGACACAGTAATGCAGGGATAATCAAGTACCTTGCCCAAAATGTCCCCACAAAGTTGAAAAAATAAAATCATTCAAAATGTGCTGTTATTCTAAAGCATTAAGATTTCCTTTCAAAACTTCTGGTTGTGGTACCATAAATTCAACACTTTATAGGTGCTTCAACACAGTCACTGTATAATTGCCACAAAACCTTTCTTAGCAGAACTTGCTTTAGTGTCTGAAAAGTTCAGTTGAAGCAGAGAAGATCAGTGACTGTTGTGACATGGTCACTGACCCTACATGTGAGGAGAGATATGTGTCCCAAAAGTTATTATCCTGCATGATGTGACAGCCATAAGTTGTCCTCCAGCATGATATGTGCTGAAAGTAAATCATTCCTTCCCAGGGTCTGGCTTTCATGGTGAGTAGGTCAGAGATGGGCGGGACACCTATACACCATATCTCCACCTCAAAAGTGTGGTTGGAGGGAGTTAAATGTGCAGCCAGCGTTTTTTTTCTGTCGTGTTGTTTTTAAAAGAGGAAGTCTCCAGGCTAAGCTCCAGAGGGAGCTGCAGTGCGTGTTTTTTCCAGAAGGCAGGAGCCATACTGGGAAGGACTTTGTATGGAATTTTTATTTTCATTTGTGCCAGAAACTCTGGTGGAAGATGTCAGCAGCAGAGAGGCCACCCCTCCCCCACATCAAGGTGATGACTCGTATGGCAGGAAAACGGTAAGACAAGCCATGCAAAAGATGACTCCAGAGGATAATATAGATGCATTTTTGACTGTGTTTTGATGGGTTGCAGAGAGGGAGAGACTGCCCCCGAAGCAGTGTGGACCCCCTATCTAACTTACAAACCCCATAAAGTCTATTTTGACTTGGCCTTACAGGATGCCCAGGAATATCCCAAGTTAAAAATGGATATATTGGCATGCTCAGGCGTCACTATGTCTTTCATAGACCAAAGGGTTAATCACTGGTGACAAACCTCCCTGCTCACAGATATTTAATTTGTTGCATTTGGTCCAGAAATGGTAAAAGCTGGAGTCCTCCACTGTAGCCCAGATGGTTGAGCAGGCGGGCATGGAAAGATTTATTCACTCCCTCACCATGTTAGTGCAGTCCTGGGTTGATCACAGAGACACCCGGATTGGTGGCGACCTGGTGGTCCTCGTAAAAAGGTACCAGCTGGTCAAAAGGTCCCAAATGCAGCTGAGGGGTGGGGCATCTCCATACTGGGGTACTCAGAGAGAGTCCAAGACCCAAAAGAGGGGTAACAGAGTTACTACTGGAATGAGTCCAAAGTCCCAAGGAGTCGCTGAGGGGTTGCCAAAGGCTCCTGGTAAAGATGTGAATTGCTGGAGATGCCATGGGCCTGGACACATAGCAGCCGATTATCCTATGTCCTCTGGGCAGATGGACTGCAGCCTAGGGAGGCGCTCCTCATACTCTGCTTATCCCGCCTGAAGTGTGGACTATCTGCCCGAAGAGGGCAGCAGTCATGTCCTATGACCATAAATGGAGTACTGGTGTCAGGACTCTTAGACTCAGGAAGTTTGGTGACACTGATAAGGGCCACGCTTACCCACCAGTTGATCCCAGGAAAACATGTAGGCATCCGATGTATTCACAGGGGTGCCAAGAACTACCATATTACCAGAGTATTGATAAAAATGAGCCAGGGTGCGAAGTCCCATGAGGTCGGGGTAGTCAGATACTTGCTATACCCCATGATAATCAGGAGGGTCTTCAGCCTGTTCGGGGACGTGTGAGGAATTGCAGGGGTGCCAAGTGACTTAGATAGAAGCCAGCTCAACCTGGATGAATCCTATCACAGTCGGAGGTGGAGGAATTCCCCTTGTGTGTCCTAGTTGGTGATGAAAATGAAACAGTGACCAGTGAGACCAATGTTCCTGAACTGGTGTCTTCTGGGGAAATTTTTGGGACTGCTTAAATGCATGATCTCACCCTAAAAGGGGCCTGTGAAAATGAGTCTGTGATTGATGGGGTTGCTCAAGAGTCGGAGGCTGATGCCAGGTACCCACACATTGCAGTCAATGGCAAATTGTTGCATCGAGTGACCACACTGAGGGTAGGTGAGATAGTGGAGCAGCTGCCGGTACCTGGACCCTACAGGTGGCGGGTTTAAGACATGGCCCATTCGCATGTTTTGGGGGCGTGTGAGGTAGAGAAAACGTAGGAGAGAATATATCAGAGGTTCTATTTCCAGGGATATTACTGGGAGATCCTGAATTATTGTAGGTCCTGTCTCACCTGCCAGAGAGCTAGTCCACTAGTTCTGTTACCTGTAATAGAGATCACATTTGAAAGATTTGCCATGAACCTGGTAGGTTCTCTAGTTAAGTCTGCACAAGGTCACCAATATTTCCTAGTGGTCATGGACTATGCAATGTGGTACCCTGAAGCAGTACCACTAAGGAACTCCTCAGCCAAATGTATTGCCCCCAAGGAACTTGTCCATATTTTTGCTAGGATGGGCCTGCCAAAGGATAATTTGACAGACCAGGAAACCCCCTTTATGAGCAAGGTTATGAAAGAGCTAAGTACAGTCCTCCAGATTACACTACTGTGAACCTAAGTTTACCATCAACAGACTGATGTCTTAGTAGATCGCTTCAATTAAATCTTGAAGGCTATGCTCAAAAAGGTAATTGCAAAGGATGGTCGAAACTAGGACTATCTGCTTCTGTTTCTACTCTTCTCCGTAAGGGAAGTTCTCCAAGCCTCTAATGGCTTCTCGCTGCTCAAGCTCCTGTATGGTCGGCATCCGTGAGGGCTCATGGACATCGCCAAGGAAATCTGGGAAGCTGAGGTCATGCCACACCAAAGTATCATAGAGCTTGTCACCCAGCTGCAGCAGATGATGGCAAAAGTAAGGCTTAGTGTGAAGGAACATCTTCTCCAGGCACAGGAGGCACAAGTAAGGGTGTATAACAGGTCAGCGAGGCTGATGCAGTTCCAGCCCGAATCGTGTGCTAGTGCTTATTTCCATGGTGGAGAGCAAGTTCCTGGCCAAGTAACAAGGCCCATACGAGGTGATGGAAAAACTGGGCTAGGTGAGTTACAAGGTACACCAGTGATGTCGAAGGAAGCCGCACCAAGTCTGTCATGTGAGCTTGCTCAAGCCCTGGCGAGACTGGGAATTGCTGGAAACTCCTTGCCTATGAGCCAAACCCAAAGCCACAGTGGATAATGTAACCATCATAGAGACTAACCTGTTCTCAGAGTGGCCAGGGCATACGCAGGTGGTGAAGCATGATGTGTTGACAGAACCGCATGTAAGGATGAACCTCAAAACATATAGAATTCCAGAAGCACATCGAGAGGTGGTATCAAATGTGTTGAAGAGGATGCTAGACCTGGGGGTGATAGAGAAGTTGAAAAGTAGATGGTCGAGTCCCATCGTCCACATGGCGAAGACCAGCGGTGACTGGCAGTTTTGTAATGACTTATGCAGTCTGAATGAAATCTCAAGTTTTGATGCCTCATGTAGACGAACTCATTGAGAGACTTGGACCCGCTAGGTATATTACAACCCCTGACATGAAGAAGGGCTATTTACAGATCCCTGTGTCCCAGATTGCCAAGGAGAAGACTGCCTTCTCAATACTTGATGTGTTTTCAATACATCAGAATGTCCTTTGGACTGCGGGGGGGGGAGGGGCCTGGGCGACCTTCCAGAGGGCTATGGATCGGATCCTAACTCCACATAAGAAGTATGCCGCAGCATACCTTGATGACATTGTAGTCTTTACTTCTGACTGGGCTAGTCATCTGCCAAAGGTACAGGCAGTTCTGGATGCTTTAAGAAATGTGAGGTTAACCATGAATTCAAAAAAGTGTACTATTGGGAAGGAAGATGCCAAGTACCTAGGCTATGTCATCCGGAGAGGAGAAATCAAGACACAGATAAACAAGATCTAGTTGATTCAGAAGTGGCCTCAACCATTTTCCAATAAGGAAGTGAGGGCATTTCTTGGAATTGTGGGATATTACCCCCGGTTCATCCTAAGATTTGCCATAATCACCGGACCAATGATGGATCTTCTTAAGGCACCTAGTCGATGATAATTAAATGGACTGCTGACACAGAGATGGCATTCCAGGAGCCGAAGCACACTCTGTTGAAGCATCCGGTTCTGGTAGTACAAACTTCAACAAAGAGTTCATGGTCCAGATGGAAGCATCAGAAGTCAGCTTGGGAGCTGTGCTGTCTCAGGAAGTAAATGGTGGAGAAGAATATCCCATCCTGTATCTGAGCCGGAAGCTCTTGTCATGTGAGAAAAACTGTGCCATTGTGGAGAAAAAGTGTCTAGCCATAAAATCAGCTGTGGATATGCTGAAGTATTATCTACTAGGCCAGAGGTTCAAACTTGTGTCAGACCATGCCTCTCTGAGATGGTTAAGAGAATAAAAAGGGTAAGAATACCCAGGTGATTAGGTGGTTCTTAGGCCTTCACTATTTCAGGTACCATGTAGAACATAGACCCGGAAAGTTACACGGGAACGCAGATATCCTATCCCAAATTCCCTGTTTGGTGTCTGAAGGTGCCAAATGCCCTGGTTTTGGGCAGAGGGGGGAATATGTGAATCGGTCACTGGCCCCGTATGTGAGGGGAGATATGTGTTGCAAAGGTTATTATCCTGCGTGATGTGAAAAACATACATTTTTCTCCAGCCTGATATGTGCTGAGAGTAAATCAGTCGTTCCCCTGTTTTTTCCTTGTATATTACTGCATCTGTGACTGATACAGCTCCAACATTTTTTCATATATGAAAATCATCATTATGGATTTTTTTTTCTTCTCTGTTTACTGATCTCATCTGTCAGTTGGATTTACGCATGGCAAAACTAGCACACTTGTTCAATGATGATGAGGATATTATTCCTAATACACCAGGATTAAAAGAACTTTTTCAGAAATTGGATAAGCTTTCTGGTCAGGAATTGAAAACTTGGTGGGACCATAATACTCTCAAGAAATATCTTGAGAAGGAAATGATTCCATGTGGACTACAGATTAAGAAAATCGCCACATTCTGTATATCTTCTCAGATGAATTCTTATCATCATGGAACAAAATTCTGTTTGAATGCTCTTTGCAATTGATAGAGCTTATTACGGTTCAAGAGGAACTGAGACTACAAACTTTGAAAATGAACATCAACAAAATTAATGATGTGATTAATAAATTTAAGGAGTCTTCTGAATTGAATGAACTAAAGAAGAAATTGGATGATAATCTCAATAACATGCAACATGCTATTATTAAGATAAAAAAGTCCAAATTTCTCAGAGCTTCATATGATTACAAAAATAATAAGTCTTTAGAAATACCCTGGTTTAGGGAAAGAGGGAGAAAAAAAAAAAAAGAGACAAGTGCGGCGCTTCCTCTGAGCGTAATACGTTTTTACCAACAAGTTAAAAACATTTCTTTTATTTGTAGTTATGCTCACCTTCTATCGGTAAGAAATGCACGTTGAGATTCTCAAGGAATCAATTCTTTAGGCAACTCTTCTTCGTATGTTGTATAATCCAATAAGGTGTGCAGCTCACTTTGGAGAACTATGTGTTGATCCTGCTTCAGATCCACATAGGTGGCAATTTCAAAGAGAAAAAAAAAACCTCCAAGTAAATGTGGCGCTAAGCACCTACGGATTTTTTGAATTCATCCACTTCAAGTGAAAAATGTTAAAAAATTCATTTATTTTCTCAAAAAGAACAAACAATACAATAAGCACTGTAAAATTTTATAGTGCTTATTGTATTGTTTGTTCTTTTTGTTTTTTTACTACCTGATGAAGGCTGCACTGTAAAAATAGCAGCCGAAACGCGTTGTACTGTTTTTTAAAAAAATTTACAAATATATTTTATTTTTTTATTTTGAGAAAATAAATGAATTTTTTAACATTTTTCACTTGAAGTGGATGAATTCAAAAAATCCGTAGGTGCTTAGCGCCACATTTACTTGGAGTTTTTTTTTTTTTTCTCTTACAAAAAAAATAAAGCATGCAATTGGTCCACCAAGCCTACTGGTTCACCTGGTGTAAAATCTATTTTGAAGGATCGCACACCAAAGCATCCTGATACAACTGAAAGAAATAAATATGTCTCATTTTCCTCATCGGTTTTCAATTCTACGGACTGTGATACGGATATTTATGGGCATAGTTCTCATACTATCAATGATTGCCCAATCTCACAGCCAAAAAATGTAATAAGAGGAGGGGAGGCATCAGGATCATGAGAAGATGCATGGAGAAGATACCCTCAACGCACAAAGAACAAAATGCGACGATTTAAAAAAAAAAAAACTCCTTGTGCAGTGTCATTGTATTTACTCCAACAGTTTTACCCATTCTACCCATATTGAAGTATTGGAGAGGGTCTTAATTTTGTACCTAATTTTGTACTTCAATCTTTTGAATACCATTAAAGACCTTAATAAGTTCACAAGACTTTAAACTGTTAAAAAGCATTGTTTTCATGAGAAACAAACCACAAATGTTTCTAATGCATGTGACATTGAAAACTTGGAATGTAATGCAGCTTTTTCCTTTGCTGAACAGAATGCACTGGTCACTTTGTCCTCCATGCAAAGTTCTTGTTAGGACTGGCGGAACGCACTAAGAAAGGTGATATAGATGCGTTCGCAGTCCGGGGTCCACCGTGCAGGTGAAAACCTGCTGCTAGTAAATACAGACTATATGGCGGTACACTAAAGTATATACACGTGGGTTCAACCTCACCCAGCGTGAAGGGAGCAATCCTGTTGCGTCACAGGATCGCGGTACCGCACCTAAAGCGCGAGCGAGTAGTCAGCGTACTTAACCCCAACTGGGATTGAAGTCCGATTAGACCCTCGCTGGCACTACACCACAACTGGGTGTGTAAGGAAACTAAGTTTAAATATATAAATGCACAGGAGTGCGAGCAATGCCGCACAGACGGACGCCACCAACCACACTGGCTAGGGTATGGAAAGCGCAAGGCAAGCGCACGGCGCCATACAGGCGGACACAGCAAGAGGACGCTGTAATGTGTGTATCGTGCAGATGATTAGTCGGGCGCTAGATAGCTACCAACATCCGCGAGCAGACAACAACTCTAGGGAGGGATATTTAGGAGCTTTCATCCATCGACATACATTCATCTACACACACACATGTAACGTTATGAGACAATACTAGCGCATGGCCGTGCGGTCATGCGCAGTTTATATAGTTGCAGCACAGGAAGTGGCTACAGCACTTTTGCCCTTCCAAGACCTGCCAAGAGGACCAATGGAATGTGCTGCAGAGCCTGAGCACATGACCCTCGATCTCCAACGGGAGATCTTACCCTGGGCATGCTCAGTACATGCAGACAAGGACTTAGTCCCAGAGAAGTCCGCTCGCTGCTGACCAGCACTGACTTTAATGGCAGAGACTGGAGAAGCAGCAGCAACTCTTCGCACAGAGTCAGACTGAGCGAGACGCTGGGATCGACGTCCCTGCTGAGCAGACTCCACTGCGGCTGGAGGAGAATGGGAGACCGCAGCGGAGACGGATCGAGATTCCCCCTGTGCAGCAGAGGAAACTTGACTCCTAACATTACCCCCCCTCCTAGGGCCCCCCCCTCCTTGGGCCTCGCTACGTTTGAAGGCAGCAATGAGCTGCGGAGCCCAAATGTGCTCAACAGGCTCCCAGGACCTGTCCTCGGGGCCATAACCCTTCCAGTCTACCAAATAAAATTTTTTACCACGCACCACCTTGCACCCCAAAATAGCGTTCACCTCATAATCGTCCGTAGACGAACCCGATGTCCCAGCAGGTGACTCGGAAAACCAGGACATATACACGGGTTTCAGGAGGGACACATGAAAGGTGTCGGTGATACCCAGGCGTGGCGGAAGGGCCAAACGATAGACCACAGGATTAACCTGCTCGAGGACCTTGAATGGGCCCAAGTAGCGAGGAGCAAATTTAGTGGACTCAACTCGCAGCCTGATGTTACGGGCGGAGAGCCACACCAAGTCGCCAGGAGCAAAGGTCGGAGCGGGGCGCCGATGAGCATCGGCGGAGGACCTCATTCTCTCCTTAGAGGCCCGAATGGCATCCTGAGTGCGGTCCCAAATATCCCGTGCCTCCACAGCCCAGTCTGCCACCCTGGAGTCGGCGGAAGACACGGGCATAGGCACAGGTACCCGTGGATGCTGACCATAGTTGAGGAGGAATGGGGTTTGTCCAGTGGAGTTGGCTACGGCGTTGTTCAGTGCAAACTCTGCCCATGATAGCAAGGATGCCCAGTCATCCTGCCTGGCTGAAACAAAATGTCGCAGGTATGTGACCAAGGTCTGGTTGGCCCTCTCTACCAACCCATTCGTCTCGGGATGATAAGCGGAAGAGAGATTCAACTCAATACTGAGAAGACGACAGAGCTCTCTCCAGAACCGAGACGCAAACTGGGGACCCCGGTCACTGACAATTTTGTCTGGCATACCATGCAGGCGGAAGATATGTCTAATGAACAACGCTGCCAAGGCCCGTGCAGAAGGTAACCGCGGCAGCGGCACCAAATGCACCATTTTTGAGAAATGATCGGTGATGACCCAAATGATGGTACAGCCGCGAGACTTGGGCAAACCCACAACAAAGTCCATCCCGACCATCTCCCAGGGCCTATCTGCCACCGGCAAGGGATAGAGCAAACCAGCTGGCCTTTGACGCGGAGATTTATTTTTGGCGCAGGAGACACACGCCAGAACATAATTCCTGACATCCCGGACCATATGCGGCCACCAGTACGTCCTCGCCAGTAGCTCAGATGTCCTCTTTGTCCCAAAGTGTCCACCCACCCTGGACGAATGAGCCCAAGAGAGAACCTCCGGTCGCAAATTAATGGGCACAAAAGTCTTGCCCGGAGGCATATACTCTAGCGAAACCGGCACCACGGTTCTCAGGCTCTCGGAAGGGACAATAAGCCGAGGCTCCTCTTCCTCCTCCTCAGTTGACATAAAGGAGCGATAGAGAGCGTCAGCACGGATATTCTTCTCCCCGGCGAGATAATGAAGGGAAAAGTGGAACCGGGAGAAGAACAGAGACCATCTGGCCTGGCGAGAATTTAGCCGCTGAGCTGTCTGCAAATAGACCAAATTTTTGTGGTCTGTGTAAACTTGGAAGGGAAACCGCGCACCTTCCAGAAGGTGTCTCCACTCCGAAAAGGCCAACATCATTGCTAGCAACTCCCTGCCCCCGATGGAGTAGTTCCTCTCCGCTGGCGTGAAGGTCTTGGAGAAGAAGAAGCATGGATGCTTCCGACCTTGAGCATCCTTTTGGTAGAGGACTGCTCCAGCACCAACGGACGAGGCATCCACCTCCAGTAGGAATGGCTTATCCACATCGGGACGATGTAAGATGGGAGCGCTAGCAAAGTGGGACTTAATAGAAGTGAAGGCCTTGGAGACCTCTTCTGACCACAATTTGGGATTCGCTCCCTTCTTGGTGAGGGCTACCAAGGGAGCTACCAGAGTTGAGAAGTGGGGAATGAACTGGCGGTAATAGTTTATGAACCCCATAAAGCGCTGCACCGCTTTAAGAGAATGGGGCTCTTGCCAGTCCATCACAGCCTGTAGTTTGGCAGGATCCATAGTCAATCCCTGGGCGGAGATGATATAGCCCAGGAAAGGTAAGGACTCCTGCTCAAACACACACTTCTCCAACTTTGCGTAAAGAAAGTTTGCCCGTAGGAGGTCGAAGACTCTGCCATCTCTCCGGTGGGAGTCAATATCTGGAGAAAAGATGAGAATATCATCCAGATAGACTACTACCGAGGTGGAAAGCATATCCCGGAAGATGTCGTTGACAAAGTCTTGGAAAACAGCAGGTGCATTACAGAGCCCGAAGGGCATCACCAGATACTCATAGTGCCCATCTCTGGTGTTAAATGCTGTTTTCCACTCGTCCCCCTCACGGATGCGAATCAGGTTATAAGCACCCCGCAGATCTAATTTAGTAAACACTCTAGCTCCCCGAAGCCTATCAAAAAGCTCAGATATCAACGGCAAAGGGTACTTGTTCTTAACTGTGATAGCATTAAGACCCCTGTAGTCTATGCATGGACGTAGTTCTCCATTCTTCTTCTGCACGAAAAAGAACCCTGCCCCAGCAGGTGACACTGACTTCCTGATGAACCCTCTTGCCAGATTCTCTTGTATGTACTGAGACATTGCCTCCGTTTCCGGGAGAGATAATGGATAGACTCGACCCCGGGGAGGCTCAGCACCAGGCAAGAGATCAATAGGACAGTCATAGGGGCGATGGGGCGGAAGAGTCTCCGCTGCCTTTTTGGAGAATACGTCTGCATAAGACCAATATTGCTTGGGGAGAGAGGAGAGATCTGCGGGTACCTCTGTAGTTGTAACCTGAACGCACTCTCGATGACACCTGTTCCCACAAGATTCACCCCATCCCAGAATTCTGCCTGAGGACCACTCGATGTGAGGAGAGTGGTACCGTAACCAAGGTATCCCCAAGAGAACCTCATCAATTCCCTCAGGAATGACGAGTAGAGATATAATCTCCTGATGAGATGGTGACATGGACAGAGTAAAAGGGATAGTTTGATGTGTAATCTGTGTGGGCAGTGTCGACCCATTCACCACTCGTACCGTTACTGGTTGAGATAGCATGACCAGAGGAATTGCGTGACGTTGGGCGAAGGCTGAAGACATAAAATTGCCCTCCGCCCCAGAATCCACGCAGAGTTCCACCGAGTGAGAGGATGAGCCCAATGTTATTGTCCCCTTAAAGGACAATTTGGAGGCAAACGTCGCCGTGTCTAGTGCACCTCCACCAACTACCACTAGACGCTGACGTTTCCTCGACCGCTGGAGACATCTGGAGGCAAGATGTCCAGATTGTTGGCAAAGATGACATATCTGGAGTGCACGAGCGGTCCGGGACTTAGATCCTGCTCGAGACTCTACCACAGGCTCATGGGGCTCAGGAGCCTGGTCTGGAGATTCCAAAGGTTTGGCGAAGGTGGGAGCCAGCCGAAACCTCTGCCTACACTGGGCTCGCTCTAACCTCCGCTCGTGAAAACGGAGATCAATACGAGTGGGTAGAGTAATTAATTCCTCCAGTGTGGCGGGAATCTCCCTAGTGGCCAGGGCGCCCTTAACGTGGTCAGCCAGCCCCCTCCAAAATATTGGAATGAGGGCTTTATCCGACCACTCCAGCTCAGATGCTAAGGTGCGGAAGTGGACGGCAAAATGACTGACCAAGGACGAGCCCTGAGTCAATGCCAACAATTGGAGCGCCGTATCATGGGTGACACGAGGTCCTAAAAAGACCTGTTTCAGAGTGCTCAGAAACAACGGAGCACTCTGCAAAACATGATCGCTACGCTCCCATAGCGGCGTAGCCCACTGCAACGCTCTGTCCGACAGAAGAGACACTATAAATCCCACCTTAGCCCGCTCTGTAGGGAAACGAGAGGCCAGAAGCTCGAGATGGATAGAGCACTGACTCACGAAACCCCTACAAGACTTACTGTCACCAGAGAATCTCTCTGGAAGCGGGAGGCGAGTTAGAGTCGGGACAGGAGCGGCAGTGGACAAGGTGGCTGCAGCAACACTAGCAGCCTGAACAGCGACAGCAGTGACATCCACAGCTGAAGTTGAACGCTCAAGAGCCGCCAACCTTCCCTCCAGCTGCTGGATGTACCGCTGTGAATGCTGATCGTCCATCATTTACTAGCCAGACCTTGGCGCTAGTATTCTGTTAGGACTGGCGGAACGCACTAAGAAAGGTGATATAGATGCGTTCGCAGTCCGGGGTCCACCGTGCAGGTGAAAACCTGCTGCTAGTAAATACAGACTATATGGCGGTACACTAAAGTATATACACGTGGGTTCAACCTCACCCAGCGTGAAGGGAGCAATCCTGTTGCATCACAGGATCGCGGTACCGCACCTAAAGCGCGAGCGAGTAGTCAGCGTACTTAACCCCAACTGGGATTGAAGTCCGATTAGACCCTCGCTGGCACTACACCACAACTGGGTGTGTAAGGAAACTAAGTTTAAATATATAAATGCACAGGAGTGCGAGCAATGCCACACAGACGGACGCCACCAACCACACTGGCTAGGGTATGGAAAGCGCAAGGCAAGCGCACGGCGCCATACAGGCGGACACAGCAAGAGGACGCTGTAATGTGTGTATCGTGCAGATGATTAGTCGGGTGCTAGATAGCTACCAACATCCGCGAGCAGACAACAACTCTAGGGAGGGATATTTAGGAGCTTTCATCCATCGACATACATTCATCTACACACACACATATAATTTCAAAACAATACTAGCGCATGGCCGTGCGGTCATGCGCAGTTTATATAGTTGCAGGACAGGAAGTGGCTACAGAAATTTTGCCCTTCCAAGACCTGCCAAAAGGACTAATGGAATGTGCTGCAGAGCCTGAGCACATGACCCTCGATCTCCAACGGGAGATCTTACCCTGGGCATGCTCAGTACATGCAGACAAGGACTTAGTCCCAGAGAAGTCCGCTCGCTGCTGACCAGCACTGACTTTAATGGCAGAGACTGGAGAAGCAGCAGCAACTCTTCGCACAGAGTCAGACTGAGCGAGACGCTGGGATCATAGTAACATAGTAACATAGTTAGTAAGGCCGAAAAAAGACATTTGTCCATCCAGTTCAGCCTATATTCCATCATAATAAATACCCAGATCTACGTCCTTCTACAGAACCTAATAATTGTATGATACAATATTGTTCTGCTCCAGGAAGACATCCAGGCCTCTCTTGAACCCCTCGACTGAGTTCGCCATCACCACCTCCTCAGGCAAGCAATTCCAGATTCTCACTGCTCTAACAGTAAAGAATCCTCTTCTATGTTGGTGGAAAAACCTTCTCTCCTCCAGACGCAAAGAATGCCCCCTTGTGCCCGTCACCTTCCTTGGTATAAACAGATCCTCAGCGAGATATTTGTATTGTCCCCTTATATACTTATACATGGTTATTAGATCGCCCCTCAGTCGTCTTTTTTCTAGACTAAATAATCCTAATTTCGCTAATCTATCTGGGTATTGTAGTTCTCCCATCCCCTTTATTAATTTTGTTGCCCTCCTTTGTACTCTCTCTAGTTCCATTATATCCTTCCTGAGCACCGGTGCCCAAAACTGGACACAGTACTCCATGTGCGGTCTAACTAGGGATTTGTACAGAGGCAGTATAATGCTCTCATCATGTGTATCCAGACCTCTTTTAATGCACCCCATGATCCTGTTTGCCTTGGCAGCTGCTGCCTGGCACTGGCTGCTCCAGGTAAGTTTATCATTAACTAGGATCCCCAAGTCCTTCTCCCTGTCAGATTTACCCAGTGGTTTCCCATTCAGTGTGTAATGGTGATATTGATTCCCTCTTCCCATGTGTATAACCTTACATTTATCATTGTTAAACCTCATCTGCCACCTTTCAGCCCAAGTTTCCAACTTATCCAGATCCATCTGTAGCAGAATACTATCTTCTCTTGTATTAACTGCTTTACATAGTTTTGTATCATCTGCAAATATCGATATTTTACTGTGTAAACCTTCTACCAGATCATTAATGAATATGTTGAAGAGAACAGGTCCCAATACTGACCCCTGCGGTACCCCACTGGTCACAGCGACCCAGTTAGAGACTATACCATTTATAACCACCCTCTGCTTTCTATCACTAAGCCAGTTACTAACCCATTTACACACATTTTCCCCCAGACCAAGCATTCTCATTTTGTGTACCAACCTCTTGTGCGGCACGGTATCAAACGCTTTGGAAAAATCGAGATATACCACGTCCAATGACTCACCGTGGTCCAGTCTATAGCTTACCTCTTCATAAAAACTGATTAGATTGGTTTGACAGGAGCGATTTCTCATAAACCCATGCTGATATGGAGTTAAACAGTTATTCTCATTGAGATAATCCAGAATAACATCCCTCAGAAACCCTTCAAATATTTTACCAACAATAGAGGTTAGACTTACTGGCCTATAATTTCCAGGTTCACTTTTAGAGCCCTTTTTGAATATTGGCACCACATTTGCTATGCGCCAGTCCTGCGGAACAGACCCTGTCGCTATAGAGTCCCTAAAAATAAGAAATAATGGTTTATCTATTACATTACTTAGTTCTCTTAGTACTCGTGGGTGTATGCCATCCGGACCCGGAGATTTATCTATTTTAATCTTATTTAGCCGGTTTCGCACCTCTTCTTGGGTTAGATTGGTGACCCTTAATATAGGGTTTTCATTGTTTCTTGGGATTTCACCTAGCATTTCATTTTCCACCGTGAATACCGTGGAGAAGAAGGTGTTTAATATGTTAGCTTTTTCCTCGTCATCTACAACCATTCTTTCCTCACTATTTTTTAAGGGGCCTATATTTTCAGTTTTTATTCTTTTACTATTGATATAGTTGAAGAACAGTTTGGGATTAGTTTTACTCTCCTTAGCAATGTGCTTCTCTGTTTCCTTTTTGGCAGCTTTAATTATTTTTTTAGATAAAGTATTTTTCTCCCTATAGTTTTTTAGAGCTTCAATGGTGCCATCCTGCTTTAGTAGTGCAAATGCTTTCTTTTTACTGTTAATTGCCTGTCTTACTTCTTTGTTTAGCCACATTGGGTGGATCGACGTCCCTGCTGAGCAGACTCCACTGCGGCTGGAGGAGAATGGGAGACCGCAGCGGAGACGGATCGAGATTCCCCCTGTGCAGCAGAGGAAACTCGACTCCTAACAGTTCTTCTAATACACTTTATTTAATTCAGGACCAAGATATTTCTGTCATTCCAGGAAATGCTTTGCATTATCCAATTCAATCAAGGGTACAATCATTGGATACTTTTCATGACGGATGCTATTTTGCTGACCTGAAGAGGGCACGGCAAATGATTAAAAAAAAATAGTTATTGCCTCATTGTTTACCTGTCCCACCATCCCTGCAGGCTGGTGTCCAGTCTTCTGCACCTCTTCTTTTCCCCAATCACAGGCAATCTCTTTAGCTTCTCTCTGAGCCATGGCTCCTAGCTGGTTTGAATCTCAGATGTGATTGTGAACAGAGCCTTCTCAGGTCATTTCAAGACTTTATGACATGCCTCCCTCAAGGGACATAATGGCATGCAGTGATGTCCAAAGACTAGTTTATCCAAAAACCTGGTGTGAAGAAACCCCCAAAAATGTGCACGGTAAATGTAGGAGTTGATGGTAGGCTTTTGGGACCATGGGACAGGTGCTGTTATATCCTAGAACATGTAACTTGACCTTAATAGGTCAAGTTACATGTTAACTTAGGACTCCTTTTATATCACTTCTCAATTCCAGCATCCATTGAACTTTAGAGTTTTTGGATATTTTCTGCTTGAATTTCTTTGATGTTAACTGCATCCCACCCTCAAAGATCTTTTGCTTGAGAATACCTCAAATGTTTTCAAAAGGGTTAAGGTCACGGGAGGATGGTAGCCACTCCATGAGATTATCTCCTTTTACTCCCATAGCAGCCAATAACTCAATGGTATTCTTTGCAGCATAAGATGGTGCATTGTCAAGCTTGATAATGATGTTTCTATGGATGGCATGGTTTTTCTTTTTGTACAATGGAAGAGAGTGGTCAGTCAGAACTCTGTAAACTTTGATGATGTTAATTTAAAAACTTCAGGAACCTAAAGGGGCCTAACAGCTATCTGCCAATGATTCCAGCCCAAAACACCTCTTTGCTGATGTCATAGCCTTGTTGGGTTGTGTTGACCATCCATCCACCATCCACTACTCCATCCATATGGATCATCCAGAGTTGCATGATACTCATCAGTACACAAGATTGTTTAAAATTAGTCTTCATGTTGGTCCACTGCTTATGGGCACTGTTTAGGGGTGGCTGTACAGTGGGTTTATACACAACTGCAAGCCTCTGGAGTATTCTTCACGTTGATGTTCATGGGACTCCAGCACCACAAGCAGCTTCCAATACCTGTTTGCTGCTTTGTAATAGTATTTTACACACGAGGTCAAAATTTTTGGTGCCCCTCAATTAATGACAGAAAAATCCACAATGTTCACAGAAATAACTTGAATCTGACAAAAGTAATAATAAATAAAAGATCTATGAAAATGAACAAATGAAAGTCAGAAATTGCTTTTCAACCATGCTTCCACAGGATTTACAAAAAAAATCAAATTAATGAAAATTTCAGGGACAGAAATGATGGTACCCCTGGAAATAAGGTGACAAAAGGAACATGCTAAATCAAGGTGTGTCTACTAACTAGCATCACAGATGTATACTATCTTGGAATCAGTGAGTGGGCCTGTGTATAGGGCTACAGATACTCACTGTGCTGTTTGGGGGCATGGTGTGTATCACACTCAACATGGACCAGAGAAAGCAAAGGAAATAGTTGTCTCAGGAGATTAGAAAGAAAATTATAGACAAACATGTTAAAGGTAAAAGTTATAAGACCATCTCCAAGCAGCTTGATGTTCCTGTGACTACAGTTGCACGTATTATTCAGAAATGTAAGATCCATGGGACTGTAGCCAACCTCTTTCGACGTGGCCACAGGAGGAAAATTGATGACAAATCAAAGGGACAGACAATACGAATGGTAACAAAAGAGCCCAGAAAAACTTCTAAACAGATTAAATTAGATTAGATTAGATTGTGAGCCCCAACGGGGACAGCGATGATAATGTGTGCAACCTGTAAAAGCGCTGCGGAATATGTTAATGCTATATAAAAATAAAGATTACTATATAAAAAAAAATAAAGATTATAAGGTGAACTTCAAGCTCAAGGAACATCAGTGTCAGATTGCACCATCCATCATTGTGTGAGCCAAAGTGGACTTCATGGAGACGACCAAGGAGGACACTATTGTTGAAAAAAAATCATAAAAAAGCCAGACTGGAATTTGCTAAACTACATGTTGACAAGCCATAAAGCTTCTGGCAGAATGTCCTATGGACAGATGAGACAAAAATTGAACTTTTTGGCAAGGCACATCAGCTCTATGTTCACAGATGGAAAAATGAAGCATATCATGAAAAGAACACTGTCCCTACTGTGAATTATGGAGGATGCTCTGTTATGTTCTGGGACTGCTTTGCTGAATCTGGCACAGGGTGTTTAGAATCTGTGCAGGGTACAATGAAATCTCAGGACGATCAAGGGATTCTAGAAAGAAATGTGCTGCCTAGTGTCAGAAAGCTTGGTCTCAGTTGCAGGTCATGGGTCTTGCAACAGGATAATGACCCAAAACACACAGCTAAAAACACCCAAGAATAGCTAAGAGGATAACATTTGACTATTCTGAAGTGGCCTTCTGTGAATCCTGACCTAAATCCTATTGAGCATCTTTGGAAAGAGCTGAAACATGCAGTTTGGAAAAGGCAACCTTCAAACACGAGACAACTGGAGCAATTTGCTATTGATGAGTGTGCCAAAATACCTGTTGAGGGGTGCAGAAGTCTCATTGACAGTTACAGGAATCATTTGATTGCAGTGAATACCTCAAAACATTGTGCAACAAAATATTAAGTTAAGGGTACCATCATTTCTGTCCAGGCCTATTTCATGAGTTTTATTTTTTTTTAAATTAAGCATGGTTGAAAAGCAATGTCTGACTTTCATTTGTTCATCTTCATAGATCCTTTCTTAGTTATTACTTTTTTCAGATTCAAGTTATTTCTATGACCAATGTGGGTTTTTCTGTAACACCTTATCTCTTGATCCAATCTCATTATGCCTTTATCTGCTGGAACCTGTGTGTGCTCTGTATCAGCCACAAATCTCTTCACAGTACCGGGCTTAAGTTTTCATTAAGTATCTAATATTTTCAGACGTTGTCCATAGCATTGCACTAATTGATGCAGCAGAGACATTGTTTTTCTTACCATATTGCTAGAAACCTTCATAATAATCTGGAAAGTCCTTTTATAACTTATTTTCCATTAATTGTGCTCACCTAGCCAGCTAATTATCACAGATGTTTGAGATTATTTTCAGTGATCCTAAGAGATCTGAGACACAATTCCATCCCTGAGTTTATTTGAAAAAAAAATTCAAATTACATGTTTATAGCACTTATCTGCATAATAATTTGGGATGTGCTATAAAGGCACAGAGGAGCATAATTATTATGATGAAGTACAGAGGAGACATTACTAATGTCTAGAACAGTGCTTCCAATGCTCAGGCCTCCAACAGTTTTTAGGATTTTCTTAGTATTGCACAGGTGATGTGACTTGCTTTAATGTCTTATGCATTTGTACTAATGAAATCACCTCTGCCCTAATATGAAAATCCTGAAGACATGACCTGTTCGAGACCATGAAAACTGAAATGGAGTAAACACTCCTCTGGAGCATTGAAAATAACATTTTTTGGTTTGTATAGAGGTGGGAGAATAGTACAAAGCAAAGCGTATAGCACAGAACAGATGCAGTAGAAAGTCATAGTCTTGTTTCCTTAGCTGTGCATTTCTATGAGGTCTTTAGGAAATTGCAGTATTTGGTATAGGTAACTTTGCAGAGGACGTAAATATGAGAAGTTTAGTTTATTAGGGATTCAAGTTCAGATAAATTTAGCACATGAAGTTAGAGACAGCAGGCAAACAATCCATGCTATTTGTGTTTTAAGGTGGGGGTGATACCTGGAGAAGATGTATATAATTGAATGTCGTCAGCATATAGATGGCACTGGAAAACAATTCTGCTGATAGTTTATCCAATGGAGGCAGTATATAGAGAGAAGTGGAGGGGGGCAAGAAAAGAAACTTCAGGAACTTTGACAATAAGGGGAAAAGCTCGCAAAAACTTAAGTGAAGGAGCAATCTGTGAAGTAAGAGAAGAACAAAGAGAGAGTATTTTCTTTTGTGTCCCAGAAAGTGGAGCAAAGTGAGGACGAGATGGTGATTCACAGTGTCAAATGTATCAGGCAGCAAAATCCAGGAGAATCAGTAGGGAGTAGTGAACTTTATATTTAGCTGTTTAAGGGAACCTGTCACCCCAAAAATCGAAGATGAGCTGCGGCCACCGGCATCAGGGGCTTATCTACAGCATTCTGTAATGCTGTAGATAAGCCCCCAATGTAACCTGAAAGACGAGAAAAAGAGGCTATATTATACTCACCAAGAGGTGGTCCCGCTGCGGTCCGGGTCCGATGGACGTCGCGGTCCGGGGCCTCCTATCTTCTTACGATGGCATCATCTTCTTGTCTTCATGCCGCAGCTACGGCGCAGGTGTACTTTGTCTGCCCTGTTGAAGGCAGAGCAAAGTGCTGCAGTGCGCAGGCGCTGGGCCTCTCTGACCTTTCCCGGCACCTGCCTTTGACCTTTCCCTTTAATAGATTGTTAGAGACAGATTGTAAAGGGTCAAAAAAAGAGTTTTCATAGAGATAGCATATTAGGTAAAAATGGACCAAGTAAGATAAGAAGATAAGAAACAGGTCTGCTGTGTGATGCTGAATCACTTCTCAAAGCCAAGTCGTGAGACGGGATAGTCAGGAGTCATAGGTCAAAATCCAGGAAGGTACATCCTAAACAGAAGGAAGAGACAAAGGTGTAGTTAGGTAACATTCCAAGGTCAGAATACCAGGAGGATAGTGGATCAGAACAGAAGGGGTTAAACAGATAGATGGTCAGAGCAATGTCCAATGTCAGGCAACAAAAAATCTACAAACAGAAAGCAAGGCACAGAGAGACAAACCACACAGTAGCTGAATGTACGTCTGGCAGAAGTCTGGCAGTTTCAGACTAGTTAAGTAGCCTGGCAATCACCTGGACTAATGAGCACCTGGAAACAGCCAGTGCCTCCCAGTATCATAGTGGACTGCCATGCAGTCAATCAACCCATACACTTCTGCAAGCCCCTGCACCAGACTGAATGATGGAGCTGTCAATCAAAGAACTGCATGCCCCTATTGGACGGTTGAGCTGGCAACATCTGCATCCCAGACACAATGAGAGGTTGATCTGGGACAGTACCTCCTCTTCTAGGGAGGACTGCAGACCCACAGGCTTCCAGGAAATATTAGAAAAAGGCTCTAACTAACCGATCGTCCTTCACATCTTGAGTTGGGACCAGGACCCCTCTTTTCTGGTCCATATGGAATTTTGGACCCTACAAGACTCCACAACTCTTTGAACCTTATTCTCCATGCTGCCATTAACATAAACCGGGGGAGACAGGGATTAATGATTTATGGAACATGTTAGGGATGTGAAGGGATGAAGGAAGCTTTAATCTTAATACCACAGGATTGACCACCTCTAAGATCTCATATGGACCAATAAACTTTGGACCCAACTTCACTTGCGGCACTTTAAGCTTAATGTTCTTAGATGACAACCAAACCTTATCCCCAATCTTAAAAACAAGACACATGGAACGTGTTCCATTGGCTTTCCATTTTGACAAATCTAAGCTTTCCCAATATTCATTTGAACATCCTTCCAGACATCCCCAAGTCTCTGTATGGCAACCTACAGCCCAAGATATTCAGAACTAATCCTAGAAAATTCACCAACATGGGGATGGAAACCATAATTACAGAAAAGCATTGAGGTTCCAATAGACTAATTTACTTGACTGTTAAAAGCAAATTCAGAGAGAGGTAAAACAAAGACAACTCCTCCCGCTGAGCTGTCAGAAAGCACCTTAAAATTTGTTCCAAAGATCGATTTGTCCTCTCAGTCTGACCATTGGTTTCAGGGTGGTAAGCAGATAAAAATGACAAGTTAATCCCGAGTTTACTACAAAAAGTTCTCCAAAATTTAGAGACAACTTGAACTCCCCTATCAGACAAAATGTTAAGAGGGATTCCCAGTAACCTTACAATATGAGAAATAAAGACAAATCAATGATGAAATCCATGGACAAATGTGTCCATGGTCTTTCTGGAAATGGCAATGGTGCCAATTCCCCGGGCGGCTATGACTGACTTTAGCACATGCTCAGACTTCACCGACACATTCAAAATCTTTAATATCATCATGCATGGAAGGCCACCAAAAACTCTAGCAATGACTTTCCGTGTAGTGGTAACCCTAGGATGACCACTCAAGACAAAACCATGAAATTCCTATAACACCCATAATTTTAGGCACATAGGCACAAATAATTTGGAACCTAGAAAAAAAAACACAATGCCCTGAGGAATAATGGAGGATGGAGGATCTGGAGAAAAAACTGAATTGAGATTATAAGATAGTACATCAGCTTTAACATTCTTAGCCCCTGGCCTGAACGTAATTGAAAAATTAAACATAGAGAAAAAAAGGACCATCTGGTCGGTCTAGAACAGCCCCTTTACAAAAAAAAGACTCCATTCCACAGAGGCCAATTTGGCAAAAAACTCACGAATCCCAACATCATAATCTCTTCCAACAGACAAAAAACTTTTAGAAAAAAAAAAACACGGACGCCAGTTAGTCAGATTTTTGGGCCCCTGCAATAAAACTGCCCCAACTCTGACCGCATCCACCTCCACAATTAATGGTTCTTTGAAATCTGGTTTGATCAGAATAGCAGCAGGCATAAAACACTCTTTTAAAAGGAACCTGTCACCCCGGTTTTTCAGTGCGAGATAAAAATACTGTTAAATAGGGCCTGAGCTGTGCGTTACTATAGTTTATTTTGTGTACCCTGATTCCACCCCTAAGCTGCCAAAATAACTTACCAAAGTCGCCGTTTTCGCCTGTCAATCAGGCTGGTCAGGTCAGATGGGCGTGGCGACATCGCTGGTTCTTCCCCCAGATCTTGCATATATTTCCATTGGTGGCGTAGTGGTTTGCGCATGCCCATCTTCTGAATCCACTGGGCAGGAGAAGAAAAAATGCGTGATCGGCGCTATTTCCCTGGTGATCTGTGGGGGCGGCCATCTTCCTGAGGCCGCGCGTGCGCATATGGACTCCTCTGCTGCCCGGGGCTTCAGGAAAATGGCCGCGGTATGCCACGCGTGCGCAGATGGAGATCGCGGCGGCCATTTTCCTGAAGTTGAGATGTGAACTCGGCTTCAGGAAAATGGCCACCGCGATCTCCATCTGCGCACGTGCGGCATACCGTGGCCATTTTCCTGAAGCCCAGGGCAGCAGAGGAGTCCATATGCGCACGCGCGGCCTCAGGAAGATGGCCGCCCCCACAGATCACCAGGGAAATAGCGCCGATCGCGCGTTTTTTCTTCTCCTGCCCAGTGGATTCAGAAGATGGGCATGCGCAAACCACTACGCCACCAACGGAAATATATGCAAGATCTGGGGGAAGAACCAGCGATGTCGCCACGCCCATCTGACCTGACCAGCCTGATTGACAGGCGAAAACTGCGACTTTGGTAACTTATTTCGGCAGCTTAGGGGTGGAATCAGGGTACACAAAATACACTATAGTAACGCACAGCTCAGGCCCTATTTAACAGTATTTTTATCTCGCACTGAAAAACCGGGGTGACAGGTTCCCTTTAAATTTTCAACAGCACTGATAGAGTCCGGCAGCAAAACCTTGAGATTCGCCTCTTATGTGTAAGATCAGTAAGATTTTTAGCTATCTGAGAAAAAACATTAATACAATTTTTATAATAGTTACTGAATCCCAAAAAACACTGCAAAGCCTTATGATCATGAGGTTGAACCCAATAAATTATGGCATGCATCTTCCCAGGGTCCATTTTAAACCCTTTAACAGGCAGGATAAACCACAAGAATGAAATTTATTAAACAAGCATATTTCTCTAATTTAGAAAACAAAGAGTTCTCCCTCAACATATGTAACACAATACAGGCAAATTCCTATTGAGAGTCCAAATCTGGCGAGAAAATTAGAATATCACTCAGGTAAATTACAACATATCTTCCAATGCAATCAGACAAATAAAGTTCATGAAATGTGGAAGCACAGCAGGTTCATTGGATAATCCAAATGTCATGACAATGCTTTCAAGTAGTTGAAAATTGCCTCAGATGTTAAAATTGATGTTTTCCACTCAACACCCTTCTGGATTTGAGTCAAATTGTAAGCGCCTCTAAGATCAAGTTGAGAAAACACCCTGGCCCTCAGAAGTTGAAGTTGGTTGTCACATTCAAGAGAGGGCCCACGTCCATGTGGAGGATGTAGTTTCTGTAAGGTTCTCCCTAATATGAGGAATTTCATTAATCCCTCTGATAGGTAACAATTAGGGTTGAGCTAAATGGATTGGACAATTTCAGAAATCGCTGACTTTTGGCAAAGTCGGGTTTCGTGAAACCCGACCCAATCCTAGTGTGGGATCGGCCATGAGGTCGGCGATCTTCGTGCCAAAGTCGCGTTTCGCATGACGCTTTCAGCACCATTTCTCATCCAATGAAGGTGGATGCAGAGTGTGGGCAGCGTGATGACATAGGTCTCGGTCCCCACCATCTTAGAGAAGGGCATTAAGTGATTGGCTTGCTTTCTGCGGCATCACAGGGGCTATAAAGGGGCGTGCACGCCGACCGCTATCTTACTTCTGCTGATCTTAGCATAGGGAGAGGTTGCTGCAGCTTCATTAGAAGAAGGCATAAAGTTAGGGAGGGAA
This sequence comes from Ranitomeya imitator, assembly GCF_032444005.1. NCBI lineage: Eukaryota > Metazoa > Chordata > Amphibia > Anura > Dendrobatidae > Ranitomeya > Ranitomeya imitator. Next base: position 629,902,763 of record NC_091284.1, read on the forward strand.
GATTAACCCCAAAACTGCTTGTGCTGTAGCGATTTCCACTGTCCAACACCATCTTTTGTTTGCAGGGACAGTGGAGATTTTTTTTTTGTGCATCAGCGCTGTAATTTATAAGGCTGCCCTATAAGGCTCCCTGATAGCTGCATTGCTGTTTGTACACCGCTGTGCAAACCAACTGCTTTTTTAAAAGCAAAAATCCTGTTGCTCCTTTCTGCACAGTTCTCTTGTTTTTTTGTCCACACGTTTGTGTGCAGCAGTCCTTTTTATTGCTGCCATACTTGTCCTTTGATCATTGTAGGGAGATTGAAATTGTACTACAGCCCTTGTATTTTTTTATATATCTGCCAGCCACGTTGTGCCACATACATTGTGTAGTGTAATACACAGGGCCTGATTTTTCCTGCAGTCTCCCCCCAAAAAAGTGAGAGATTTAAATTGACAACAAGTTTCTATACGTCAGTTCTGTTGGTCATATATCTGCCAGCCACGTTGTGCCACTTACATTGTGTGGTGTAATACACAGAGCCTGTTTTTTTCCGCAGTCTCCCACCAAAAAAATTGAAATTTAAATTGCCAACAAGCTTCTATATGTCAGTTCTGTTTGTCATATATCTGCCAGCCACGTTGTGCCACTTACATTGTGTGGTGTAATACACAGAGCCTGTTTTTTTCCGCAGTCTCCCCCCCGAAAAAGTGAGATTTAAATTGCCAACAAGCTTCTATATGTCAGTTCTGTTTGTCATATATCTGCCAGCCACGTTGTGCCACTTACATTGTGTAGTGTAATACACAGGGCCTGTTTTTTGCTGCAGTCTCCCCCCAAAAAAGTGAGATTTAAATTGACAACAAGTTTCTATATGTCAGTTCTGTTTGTCGTATATCTGCCAGCCACGTTGTGCCACTTACATTGTGTAGTGTAATACACAGGGCCTGTTTTTTCCGCAGTCTCCCCCCAATAAAAGGGAGATTTAAATTGCCAACAAGTTTATATACACCTTCTACCTTGTTTTACAGTAACATATAACGGTTGTTATTTTGGTTAGATTTTCCCCAAAAATTAGGAAGTCTGGTGGAAGAGGCCGTGGGCGGTCGTTGCCAGCTGGTACTGATGGTGGTGGTGGTGGTGGAGCATCTGGTGGTAGTGGGAAAAGCAAAATAGCACCTAAGGCTGGAGGTGTTGAGCCAGCGTCATCGTCTGGCTACACAAGGCCTCGAAGGGTCCCTTACCTGGGAGTAGGAAAACAGCTTTTAAAGCCGTAGCAGCAGGAAAAAGTTTTGGCTTTCCTTGCTGACTCAGCCTCTAGCTCTTTCGCCTCCTCTTCCGAAAGTTCAAAATATAAAAGCAGCGAGTCGTCAGTGGATGCTCCCGGTCAGGACCAAGTCGATTCCTTGTGTCCTTCACCCAAACCAAAAGTGAAGAATGCGGCAGGTGACACTACAGTTTACTCCATGGAGCGCTATACACATACCGTGCCAGGGTTAGAAAGGGAAATTGTTAAAAGCCCATTACAAGATGAATCAGACATGGAGTGCACAAATGCACAGCCACAGCTAGATTATTATGCCGTTCCATTGACTCAGATCACTACATTGCCCACGCAGTGTACTGAGCCAGAATCCGACACCGATGAGACTATGGTGCCCCGTCCCGAGCGCTATAGCACCTTACACGGTGACACAGAGGAAGATGCACATGAAATTGAAGAGGAGGTGATAGATGACCCAGTTGTTGACCCAGATTGGCAGCCATTGGGGGAACAGGGTGCCACTGGCAGTAGCTCTGAAGCGGAGGAGGATGATCTGCAGCAGGCATCTACATCACAACGGCTTTCATCTGGCAGGCCCGTATCTGGCCAAAAACGTTTGACAAAACCAAAAACACTTTTAGGACAGCATGGCGATCCGGTGAAAGGAGAACAGCGTGCAATACCTGAAAAGGTATTCAATAGTAGGAAGAGTGCAGTGTGGGAATCTTTTAACCAAGATCAGAATGATCCGCGTAAAGTTATCTGTAAGAAATGCTCAAAGACCTTTAGCAGAGGAAAGAATGTCCAAAATTTTACTACAACGTGCATGCGTAGACATTTAACCAGCATGCACTTGCAAGCCTGGACTAACTACCAAATGTCCCATACCGTTGGTGCACCCGCTCAGAATGAAGGTAGTCAGCAACGCTACATTGCTTCCCTCACTGTAAGCTCACCGGTTAGGACACCACCAACAGCAAATGTGGAGGTATCATCGCAAGGCCAAAGCAGTCAGGGAATCACAAGGTTCTTGGAAGGAAACACTGTAGGTAGGCCAACATCAAGAATACTATCACCAACCCTCTCTCAATCTGCCATGTCCACCACCACCCCCCTAGTTCCACCATATGCAGCTCTCCAGTCCAGCTCACCCTACAAGAGACTCGCGTACACAGGGTTTGAACACCCAAATTGCTAGACTAATCTTGTTAGAGATGATGCCCTACCAGTTGGTTGAAAGCGGAGCTTTCAAAGCCCTAATGGCCTACGCAGTACCTCGCTATGACCTACCCAGTCGACACTTCTTTGCGAGAAAAGCCATCCCAGCCCTCCACCAGCATGTCAAAGACCGCATTGTCCGTGCACTCAGGCTATCAGTCAGTAGAAAGTGCACCTCACAACAGATGCATGGACCAGTAGGCATGGCCAGGGACGTTACTTGTCCATCATGGCGCACTGGGTTAATGTGGTGGATGCAGGGTCCACAGGGGACAGCCATAGTGGGACAGTTCTGCCTAACCCACGGTCTAGGAAACAGTGGTCAGTAGGCGTTCGACACCCCTCCTCCTCCTCCTCCTCCTCCAGAAGCGAAAGCTCATCCACAGAGCACAGTCGCCCGACTACTCCATCTGCAGCTGCCAGTGTTGCACACGAGGTGTCACATTATGGAACAGCTAGTGGTAAGCGTCAGCAGGCTGTGTTGGAAATGAAGTGTTTGGGCGACAACAGACACATGGCGGAAGTACTGGCCGAGTACTTGCGGCAAGAAACTCAGTCATGGCTGGGCAGTGTACATCTTGAGGCAGGCAAGGTAGTCAGTGATAACGGAAGGAATTTTATGGCTGCCGTAGCCATTTCAGAACTGAAACACATACCTTGCCTGGCTCACACCTTGAACCTGGTGGTGCAGTGCTTCCTGAAAAATTATCCGGTGTTACCAGCCCTGCTCCTGAAGGTGCTAAGACTTTGCTCGCACATCTGCCAGTTGCCCGTACACTCCTAACGTATGCTGAACCATCAGTGATCGCTGAAGCATCCCCAGCACCGCCTAATAATCGACGTTGCAACAAGGTGGAACGCCACAGTTCACATGCCTCAGAGGCTGTGCGAACAGAGGCGTGCTGTAATGTATTTGTGGGAGGATACACATATACAGGCAGGCAGTTGGATGGCAGACATGGAGTTGTCTGGTGTGCAGTGGTCGAAGCTCCAAGACCTCTGTCAAGTCCTTCAGTGTTTTGAGGAATGCACATGGCTGGTAAATGCAGACAACGCCATCACAAGCATGAGCATCCCACTAATGCGTCTGCTGATGCAAAGTTTGACACACATTAAAGAGCAGGTGTCTGTGGCCGAGGAGGAGGGAAGCCTTGAAAACAGTCAGCCATTGTCTGCTCAGGGAACTCTCCTGGACGAGGTGGCAGACGAAGAGGAGGAGGAGTAGCAGGAGGAGGATGATGGGGATGAATCTTTATGGGAGGAGGATGCTTCACAGGGGGCAATAGAAACTGGTGGCTTTGCAAGTTCAGGTACAGGGTTTTTGCAGGAGAAAATTGATGTTGATTTGCAAGAAAGTGCTCCTCAACCCAGCACAAGCAGTGAATTGACACCTGGAACATTGGCCCACATGGCTGATTATGCCTTGTGTATCCTAAAAAGGGACCCGCATCATAAAAATGATGACCGATGATGATTACTGGTTGGCCTGCCTCCTAGATCCATGATATAAAGGGAAATTACAAAATATCCTGCCACATGAGAACCGTGAGCAAATATTGGCTACCAAACAAGCAACTCTTGTAGACTGTTTGGTTCAGGCATTCCCAGCACATCGCGGCGGTGATGGTTCTCACACGAGCTGTAGGGGGCAATATGGCAGAGTTGTTAGAGGTGCACTAATCAGAAGTGGCGTTAAACAGAGGGGTTTTATGACCAGGTTGTGGAGTGATTTCACAATGACTGCAGACACGACAGGTACTGCTGCATCGAATCAAAGTGACAGGAGACAGCATTTGTCCAGTATGGTTACAAACTATTTTTCCTCCCTTATCGATATTCTCCCTCACAGGTCATTCCCCTTTGATTACTGGGCATTAAAAATAGACACCTTGCCTGAATTGGCAGAATATGCATTACAGGAGCTCACTTGCCCAGCTGCTAGTGTGCTATCAGAAAGAGTCTTCAGTGTTGCTGGGTCAATACTGACCGAAAAAAGGAATCATCTGGCTACCCGAAATGTTGAGGATCTAACCTTCATTAAAATGAACAAATCATGGATTTCAAATTATTTTGCCCCACCTTCCCCTGCTGACACGTAGCTTGCCTGAAAAATGTCTTGCTTTTGGCCTCCTCTTACTGACTTCTCCAATTTCTCCATTTGCAGATGCTGAATGTCCACCACAGGCCATTTTTCTACCTCCCTAAATGGTCTGACTCCCCCCACAGGGCCATGGTCACCACTTGGCGCAAGCCCCCGTGCGATTGCCGTTTGACTGGACAGGTGGGTGTGCCCACTCTTGGGCGACGTCACTGGCACAGGGTCCCTCATAGTACAATGAAGTGTCTCTGATGGTGGTGTTGCACACCCAACATCAGACACACCGTCGTAATATGAGGGGCCCTGTGCCAGTACCGCCGCCCACGAGAGAGTGTTCCCCCCAGCTCGAACAGTGCTCTACCACTTGCAATACTTACCTCTCCCTGCTCCACCACTGTGTAATCTGTGCTGGTAAATCCTTCAATGGCACTGCCAATACAAATTTTTTCAAATAACAGATGATAGTTAAAATATACAGGGGCCTTGGCCTCCATTGAGACCAGTTAATACTTTGCGCCTTCTACCACTGTCTGCTACTCAGCAAAGGAGCCTACACCAGTAACTAGCTATGCTGCCTGGTTAGTCCTGTTACCAATTTTGAACTGCATTTAGCCTACTTTTTTATTTTAGGCCTACTAAGTCTGTGTGAGCCTCTCATAACAGTTGTCCTCCGCTGAAAAAAGCTATGCCGCCTGTGTACTCCCTTTACCAATTTTACCTTTTTTGGAAGTGCATTTGAACAGCAAGGTGGATTGCTGTTAAGTAGTGTTGAGCATTCCGATACCGCAAGTATCGGGTATCGGCCGATACTTGCGGTATCGGAATTCCGATACCGAGATCCGATACTTTTGTGGTATCGGGTATCGGTATCGGATCAATAGGGATGTGTAAAATAAAGAATTAAAATAAAAAATATTGATATGCTCACCTCTCCGGCGGCCCCTGGACATCACGCTGGTAACCGGCCGGCTTCTTTGTTTAAAATGAGCGCCTTCAGGACCTGCGAATGACGTCGCGGCTTCTGATTGGTCGCGTGCCGCCCATGTGACCGGCACGCGACCAATCAGAAGCCGCGACGTCATTCTCATTCACAAAACTCCTAATTCTAGGAATTAAGGACCTGCGAATGACATCGCGGCTTCTGATTGGTCGCGTGCCGGTCACATGGGCGGCACGCGACCAATCAGAAGCCGTGACGTCATTCGCAGGTCCTGAAGGCTCTCATTTTAAACAAAGAAGCCGGCCGGTTACCAGCGTGAAGTCCAGGGGCCGCCGGAGAGGTGAGCATATCAATATTTTTTATTTTAATTCTTTATTTTACACATCCCTATGGATCCCAGGGCCTGAAGGAGAGTTTCCTCTCCTTCAGACCCTGGGAACCATGAGAATACCTTCCGATACTTGATGTCCCATTGACTTGTATTGGTATCGGATATCGGTATCGGCGATATCCGATATTTTTCGGGTATCGGCCGATACTATCCGATATCGATACTTTCAAGTATCGGACGGTATCGCTCAACACTACTGTTAAGGGAACTAGAGAAAGAAAAAAAAATCTATAAATCTTCAGCATAGCAAGTGTGAGCGAGCTGAGTGTGGCCTGAGCGTAAGTGTGGACGGCGGTAAGTGTGACTTGTGATTCAGTGACTTTGGAGTCAGGGAGTTTCCAAGGGAGGAATTACTGAATTGCTGTCTGTTTCTTATTAATACTTTGTATTTATTTTTTATTTTTTTTATTTAACTTTTCTGTCTGGTGCAATCCCCATTAGGAAATGTGCTCCACTCTTGTTAATGCCATCCAGTGCACATCTTGCCACATGTATGCAGTCCTTGAGCAGCCGATCGAGGGTGCATACTGCTGTGGGAGATGTGAGCACGTTGTGCATTTGGAAACCCAGATTCTGAATCTAAATGTGCAGCTGGCAACACTGAGATCCATAGACAATATGGAGAGGAGTCTTCTGCTCATAGAGCAGACGCTCAATGGGACAGATGAGGGGGGGGATGGTAGGATGGAGCTGCAGGACGATGAAGTAGCAAGCTGGGTGACAGTTAGGAAGCGGGGTAGAGGGAAGAGTACTAGGGAAGCTAGTCCTGATCTGGAACACCCCAATAAGTTTGCTAAGTTGGCAGATGAGGGGGGTGACAGTACAGGGGTAGCACTGCTGCAGCCAGGCATGTCCTCTGAAAGCCGTAGGAGTGACTGCTCCAGTAAGGAGGGAAATAGGAGAGCAGGGCAGGCCAGACAGGTGCTGGTAGTGGGGGACTCAATTATTAGGGGAACAGATAGGGCAATCTGTCACAAAGACAGGGATCATCAAATGGTGTGCTGCCTACCTGGCGCTCGAGTCCGACACATCGCTGATCGGGTGGACAGATTATTGGGAGGGGCTGGTGAGGACCCAGCGGTCATGGTGCACATTGGCACAAATGACAAAGTTAGAGGTAGGTGGAAGGTCCTTAAAGATGATTTCAGGGATTTAGGCCGCAAGCTGTACCACGTGCCTTGCCAGAGAGGCAACGGGAGATTAGGGAGGTTAATAAGTGGCTCAAGAATTGGTGTAGGAAGGAGGGGTTTGGGTTCCTGCAGAACTGGGCCGACTTCTCAGTTGGCTACAGGCTCTACGCTAGGGACGGGCTGCACCTCAATGGGGAGGGTGCAGCTGTGCTGGGGGAGAAAATGGCTAGAAGGTTGGAGGAGTGTTTAAACTAGGAATTGGGGGGGAGGGTATTCAATTTATAGGAGGGGAAGATAGTGCAGATAGAGACCTGGGCACAAATAAGGAAGATGGGGGTGGTGGTGGCATGGGGGGTGAGGTTAGAACAGTTAATAATTTAAGAAAGAATAGAGGTACAGAGAGGAAAATCAAGTGCATGTATACTAATGCCAGAAGCCTCGCCAACAAAATGGACGAATTAGAACTAATGTTGTTGGAGCATAATTATGACATGGTGGGGATATCTGAAACGTGGCTGGATGAGAGCCATGACTGGGCTGTTAACTTGCAGGGCTATAGCCTGTTCAGAAATGACCGTACAGATAAGCGAGGGGGAGGGGTGTGTCTGTATGTAAAATCGTCCTTAAAACCCATCCTGCGTGATAATATAGGTGAATTTAAAGAAAATGTAGAATCCCTGTGGGTGGAGATAAGGGGAGGGGGAAAAAATAATAAATTACTGATAGGGGTTTGTGTTGTGAATTCTGTGGTCAAGCTCCCTCCAGTGGTCATGAGTGGTACTTCGGCTGGTTCTGTCCATGAGCTTCCTCTGCTGGATGTGAGTGGGGCTGCGGCTTCTGAGTTTCCTTCCTCAGGTGACGAGGTTAAGTCGTTAGGTGCTGCTCTATTTAACTCCACCTAGTTCTTTGTTCCTTGCCTCCAGTCAATGTTCCAGTATTGGTCTTGCTCTCTCCTGGATCGTCCTTGTGGCCTGCATAAGCTAAGTTCTGCTTGTGTTACTTTTGTTTGCTATTTTTTCTGTGCAGCTTGCTATATTGGTTTGTCTTGCTTGCTGGAAGCTCTGGGACGCAGAGGGAGCACCTCCGTACCGTTAGTTGGTGCGGAGGGTCTTTTTGCGCCCTCTGCGTGGTTGTTTGTAGGTTTTTGTGTTGACCGCAAAGCTATCTTTCCTATCCTCGGTCTATTCAGTAAGTCGGGCCTCACTTTGCTAAAATCTATTTCATCTCTGTGTTTGTATTTTCATCTTTACTCACAGTTATTATATGTGTGGGGCTGCCTTTTCCTTTGGGGAATTTCTGTGAGGCAAGGTAGGCTTATTTTTCTATCTTCAGGGCTAGCTAGTTTCTCAGGCTGTGCTCGAGGCGCCTAGGTCTGGTCAGGAGCGCTCCACGGCTACCTCTAGTGTGGTGTGATAGGATTAGGGATTGCGGTCAGCAGAGTTCCCACGTCTCAGAGCTCGTCCTATGTTATTAGTAACTATCAGGTCACTTTGTGTGCTCTTAACCACCAGGTCCATTGTGGTTCTGAATCACCAGTTCATAACAGTACTGGAGGCCCAAAGTACTAATGCTTCTCAATAGAGGGAAAAGAGAAGTTCTGAGACCATTTTTTTTTCTCTGCACTGTGTTTTGTCTTTCTTTTCCCCTAGACATTTGGGTGGTTCAGGACACAGGTGTAGTGATGGACATTAAAGGTCTGTCTTCTTGTGTGGATCATCTCACTGCAAGAGTACAAAATATTCAAGACTTTGTGGTTCAGGATTCTATGTTAGAACCTAGAATTCCTATTCCTGATTTGTTTTCTGGAGATAGAGCTAAGTTTCTGAGTTTTAAAAATAATTGTAAACTATTTCTGGCTTTGAAACCCCGCTCCTCTGGTGACCCAGTTCAACAAGTTAAGATCATTATTTTTTACTACGTGGTGACCCTCAAGACTGGGCATTTTCCCTTGCGCCAGGAGATCCTGCATTATGTAATATTGATGCGTTTTTTCTGGCGCTCGGATTGCTTTATGATGAACCTAATTCAGTGGATCAGGCAGAGAAAAATTTGCTGGCTCTGTGTCAGGGTCAGGATGAGGTAGAGATATATTGTCAGAAGTTTAGGAAGTGGTCTGTGCTCACTCTATGGAATGAATGTGTGCTGGCAGCAATTTTCAGAAAGGGTCTCTCTGAAGCCCTTAAGGATGTCATGGTGGGATTTCCTATGCCTGCTGGTCTGAATAAGTCTATGTCTTTGGCCATTCAGATCGATCGACGCTTACGTGAGCGTAAATCTGTGCACCATTTGGCGGTATTATCTGAACATAAACCTGAGCCTATGCAATGTGATAGGACTTTGACCAGAGCTGAACGGCAAGAACATAGACGTTGGAATGGGCTGTGTTTTTACTGTGGTCATTCCACTCATGCTATTTCCGATTGTCCTAAGCGCACTAAGCGGTTCGCTAGGTCTGCCACCATTGGTACGGTACAGACGAAATTTCTTTTGTCCGTTACTTTGATCTGCTCTTTGTTGTCCTATTCTGTCATGGCATTTGTGGATTCAGGCGCTGCCCTGAATTTGATGGACTTGGAGTTTGCTAGGCGCTGTGGGTTTTTCTTGGAGCCCTTGCAGTATCCTATTCCACTGAGAGGAATTGATGCTACGCCTTTGGCCAAGAATAAGCCTCAGTACTGGACCCAACTGACCATGTGCATGGCTCCTGCGCACCAGGAGGATATTCGCTTTTTGGTGTTGCATAATCTGCATGATGTGGTCGTGTTGGGGTTGCCATGGCTACAAGTCCAAAACCCAGTATTGGATTGGAAATCTATGTCTGTGTCCAGCTGGGGTTGTCAGGGGGTGCATGGTGATGTTCCATTTCTGTCTGTTTCGTCATCCACCCCTTCTGAGGTCCCAGAGTTCTTGTCGGATTACCGGGATGTATTTGATGAGCCCAAGTCCAGTGCCCTACCTCCACATAGGGATTGCGATTGTGCTATCAATTTGATTCCTGGTAGTAAGTTTCCTAAAGGTCGACTGTTTAATTTGTCTGTGCCTGAGCACGACGCTATGCGGAGTTACGTAAAGGAATCCTTGGAGAAGGGTCATATTCGCCCGTCGTCGTCACCATTGGGAGCAGGGTTCTTTTTTGTGGCCAAGAAGGATGGTTCGCTGAGACCTTGTATTGATTACCGCCTTCTAAATAAAATCACAGTCAAATTTCAGTACCCCTTGCCGCTGCTGTCTGATTTGTTTGCTCGGATTAAGGGGGCTAGTTGGTTCACCAAGATAGATCTTCGTGGTGCGTATAATCTTGTGCGTATTAAACAGGGCGATGAATGGAAAACAGCATTTAATACGCCCGAGGGCCATTTTGAGTACTTGGTTATGCCATTCGGGCTTTCCAATGCTCCATCAGTATTTCAGTCCTTTATGCATGACATCTTCCGAGAGTACCTGGATAAATTCCTGATTGTATACTTGGATGATATTTTGGTCTTCTCGGATGATTGGGAGTCTCACGTGAAGCAGGTTAGAATAGTGTTCCAGGTCCTGCGTGCTAATTCTTTGTTTGTAAAGGGGTCAAAGTGTCTCTTTGGTGTTCAGAAGGTTTCATTTTTGGGTTTCATTTTTTCCCCTTCTACTATCAAGATGGACCCTGTTAAAGTTCAGGCTATTTATGAGTGGACTCAGCCAACATCTCTGAAGAGTCTACAAAAGTTCCTGGGCTTTGCTAATTTTTATCGTCGCTTCATCAATAATTTTTCTAGTATTGCTAAACCGTTGACTGATTTAACCAAGAAGGGTGCTGATGTGGTCAATTGGTCTTCTGCTCCTGTGGAAGCTTTTCAGGAGTTGAAGCGTCGTTTTTCTTCTGCCCCTGTGTTGTGCCAGCCAGATGTTTCACTCCCGTTCCAGGTCGAGGTTGATGCTTCTGAGATTGGAGCAGGGGCTGTTTTGTCGCAAAGAAGTTCTGATGGTTCGGTGATGAAACCATGTGCCTTCTTTTCCAGGAAGTTTTCGCCTGCTGAGCGTAATTATGATGTTGGCAATCGAGAGTTGCTGGCCATGAAGTGGGCATTCGAGGAGTGGCGTCATTGGCTTGAAGGAGCTAAGCATCGCGTGGTGGTCTTGACTGATCACAAGAACTTGACTTATCTCGAGTCTGCCAAACGGTTGAATCCTAGACAGACTCATTGGTCGCTGTTTTTCTCCCGTTTTGACTTTGTGGTTTCGTACCTTCCGGGCTCTAAGAATGTGAAGGTGGATGCCCTTTCTAGGAGTTTTGTGCCCGACTCTCCGGGTTTGCCTGAGCCGGCGGGTATTCTCAAAGAGGGGGTAATTTTGTCTGCCATCTCCCCTGATTTGCGGCGGGTGCTGCAAAAATTTCAGGCTAATAGACCTGACCGTTGCCCAGTGGAGAAACTGTTTGTTCCTGATAAATGGACGAGTAGAGTTATCTCTGAGGTTCATTGTTCGGTGTTGGCTGGGCATCCTGGAATGTTTGGTACCAGAGATTTGGTGGCTAGATCCTTTTGGTGGCCGTCTCTGTCGCGGGATGTGCGTTCGTTTGTGCAGTCCTGTGGGATTTGTGCTCGGGCAAGCCCTGCTGTTCTCGTGCCAGTGGGTTGCTTTTGCCCTTGCCGGTCCCGAAGAGGCCCTGGACACATATCTCTATGGATTTTATTTTGGATCTCCCCGTCTCTCAAAAGATGTCGGTCATTTGGGTGGTTTGTGATCGCTTCTCTAAGATGGTCCATTTGGTACCCTTGTCTAAATTGCCTTCCTCCTCTGATTTGGTGCCATTGTTTTTCCAACATGTGGTTCGTTTACATGGCATTCCGGAGAACATCGTTTCTGACAGAGGTTCCCAGTTTGTTTCGAGGTTTTGGCGAGCCTTTTGTGCTAGGATGGGCATTGATTTGTCTTTTTCCTCGGCTTTCCATCCTCAGACAAATGGCCAGACTGAACGAACCAATCAGACCTTGGAAACATATCTGAGATGTTTTGTTTCTGCTGATCAGGATGATTGGGTGTCCATTTTGCCATTGGCTGAGTTCGCCCTTAATAATCGGGCCAGCTTGGCTACTTTGGTTTCGCCGTTTTTCTGCAATTCTGGTTTCCATCCTCGTTTCTCTTCAGGGCAGGTTGAGTCTTCGGACTGTCCTGGTGTGGATACTGTGGTGGATAGGTTGCAGCAGATTTGGACTCATGTAGTGTACAATTTGACATTGTCCCAGGAGAAGGCTCAACGTTTCGCTAACCGCAGGCGCTGTGTGGGTCCCCGACTTCGTGTTGGGGATTTGGTTTGGTTGTCGTCTCGTTATATTCCTATGAAAGTTTCCTCTCCTAAGTTTAAGCCTCGTTTCATTGGTCCGTATAGGATTTCTGAGGTTCTTAATCCTGTGTCTTTTCGTTTGACCCTTCCAGCTTCTTTTTCCATCCATAATGTATTCCATAGGTCATTGTTGCGGAGATACGTGGCACCTGTGGTTCCATACGTTGATCCTCCTGCCCCGGTTTTGGTTGAGGGGGAGTTGGAGTATATAGTGGAGAAGATTTTGGATTCTCGTATTTCGAGACGGAAACTCCAGTACCTGGTTAAGTGGAAGGGTTATGGTCAGGAAGATAATTCCTGGGTCTTTGCCTCTGATGTTCATGCTGCCGATCTGGTTCGTGCCTTTCATTTGGCTCATCCTGGTCGGCCTGGGGGCTCTGGTGAGGGTTCGGTGACCCCTCCTCAAGGGGGGGGGTACTGTTGTGAATTCTGTGGTCAAGCTCCCTCCTGTGGTCATGAGTGGTACTTCGGCTGGTTCTGTCCATGAGCTTCATCTGGTGGATGTGAGTGGGGCTGCGGCTTCTGAGTTTCCTTCCTCAGGTGACGAGGTTAAGTCGTTAGGTGCTGCTCTATTTAACTCCACCTAGTTCTTTGTTCCTTGCCTCCAGTCAATGTTCCAGTATTGGTCTTGCTCTCTCCTGGATCGTCCTTGTGGCCTGCATAAGCTAAGTTCTGCTTGTGTTACTTTTGTTTGCTATTTTTTCTGTCCAGCTTGCTATATTGGTTTGTCTTGCTTGCTGGAAGCTCTGGGACGCAGAGGGAGCACCTCCGTACCGTTAGTCGGTGCGGAGGGTCTTTTTGCGCCCTCTGCGTGGTTGTTTGTAGGTTTTTGTGTTGACCGCAAAGCTATCTTTCCTATCCTCGGTCTATTCAGTAAGTCGGGCCTCACTTTGCTAAAATCTATTTCATCTCTGTGTTTGTATTTTCATCTTTACTCACAGTCATTATATGTGGGGGGCTGCCTTTTTCTTTGGGGAATTTCTCTGAGGCAAGGTAGGCTTCTTTTTCTATCTTCAGGGCTAGCTAGTTTCTCAGGCTGTGCCCGAGGCGCCTAGGGCTGGTCAGGAGCGCTCCACGGCTACCTCTAGTGTGGTGTGATAGGATTAGGGATTGCGGTCAGCAGAGTTCCCACGTCTCAGAGCTCGTCCTATGTTATTAGTAACTATCAGGTCACATTGTGTGCTCTTAACCACCAGGTCCATTGTGGTTCTGAATCACCAGTTCATAACAGGTTTGTTATAAATCTCCAAAAATAATGGAAGCAATGGAGAATATCCTCGTAAAGCAAATAGATGAAGCTGCGACTCAAGGAGAAGTTATTATTATGGGGGACTTCAACTACCCTGAAATAGATTGGGGAACAGAAACCTGCAGTTCCAGTAAAGGTAATCGGTTTTTGACAACTATGAGAGACAATTACCTTTCACAACTGGTTCATGACCCAACAAGAAGGGGGGCACTGCTAGACCTAATATTAACCAACAGGCCAGACCGCATATCAAACATAAGGGTTGGGGGTCACTTGGGAAATAGCGATCACAAAATAATACGTTTTCATGTATCCTTTAATAAGATTTGTAGTAGAGGGCTTACAAGGACACTAAATTTCAGGAGGGCAAATTTCCAACGGAGAGAGGATCTTGGTGCAATTAACTGGGACGATATACTGAGACATAAAAATACACAAAGAAAATGGGAGACGTTTATTAGCATCCTGGATAGGACCTGTGCACAGTATATACCGTATGGGAATAAACATACTAGAAATAGGAGGAAACCAATATGCCTAAATAGAGCTGTAAGGAGCGCAATAATTGACAAAAAGAAAGCATTTAGAGAATTAAAGGAAGTAGGTAGTGATGAGGCATTAAATAAATACAAAAAATTAAATAAATTCTGTAAAAAGCAAATCAAGGCAGCAAAGATTGAGACAGAGAGACTCATTGCCAGAGAGAGTAAAAATAATCCTAAAATATTCTTTAACTACATAAATAGTAAGAAACTAAAAAATGATAGTGTTGGCCCCCTTAAAAATAGTCTGGGTGAAATGGTGGATGAGGATGTGGAAAAAGCCAATATGCTAAATGACTTTTTTTCATCAGTATTTACACAAGAAAATCCCATGGCAGACAAAATGACTAGTGATAAAAATTCCCAATTAAATGTCACCGGCTTAACCCAGCAGGTAGTGCGGCGGCATCTAAAAATCACTAAAATTGACAAATCTCCGGGCCCGGATGGGATACACCCTCGAGTACTGCAGGAATTAAGTACAGTCATTGATAGACCATTATTTTTAATCTTTAGAGACTCCATAATAACAGGGTCTGTACCATAGGACTGGCGTATAGCAAATGTGGTGCCAATATGTGGGTAAAATCCTGGAGGGAATTCTAAGGGATGATATACTGGAGTATCTGAAGAGGAATAACCTCATGACCCAGTATCAGCACGGGTTTACTAGGGACCGTTCATGTCAGACTAATTTGATCAGTTTCTATGAAGAGGTAAGTTCCGGATTGGACCAAGGGAACCCAGTGGATGTAGTGTATATGGACTTTTCAATAGCTTTTGATATGGTGCAACACAAAAGGTTGATACACAAAATGAGAATAATGGGGATAGGGGAAAATATGTGCAAGTGGGTTGAGAGCTGGCTCAGGGATAGGAAACAAAGGGTGGTTATTAATGGAGCACACTTGGACTGGGTAGTGGTTAGCAGTGGGGTACCACAGGGGTCAGTATTGCGCCCTCTTCTTTTTAACATATTTATTAATGACCTTGTAGGGGGCATTCAGAGTAGAATTTCAATATTTGCAGATGACACTAAACTCTGCAGGGTAATTAATACAGAGGAGGCCAATTTTATATTACAGGATGATTTATGTAAACTAGAAGCTTGGGCTGATAAATGGCAAATGAGCTTTAATGGGGATAAATGTAAGGTCATGCACTTGGGTTGAAGTAATAAGATGTATAATTATGTGCTTAATTCTAAAACTCTGGGCAAAACCGTCAATGAAAAATACCTGGGTGTATGGGTGGATGACAAACTCATATTCAGTGGCCAGTGTCAGGCAGCTGCTACAAAGGCAAATAAAATAATGGGATGCATTAAAAGAGGCATAGATGTTCATGAGGAGAACATAATTTTACCTCTATACAAGTCACTAGTTCGACCACACTTAGAATACTGTGCACAGTTCTGGTCTCCGGTGTATAAGAAAGACATAGCTGAACTAGAGCGGGTGCAGAGAAGAGCGACCAAGGTTATTAGAGGACTGGGGGGTCTGCAATACCAAGATAGGTTATTACACTTGGGGCTATTTAGTTTGGAAAAACGAAGACTAAGGGGTGATCTAATGTTAATGTATAAATATATGAGGGGACAGTACAAAGACCTTTCTGATGATCTTTTTATTCATAGACCTGAAACAGGGACAAGGGGGCATCCTCTGCATTTGGAGGAAAAAAGGTTTAAGCATAATAACAGACGCGGATTCTTTACTGTAAGAGCAGTGAGACTATGGAACTCTCTGCCGTATGATGTTGTAATGAGTGATTCATTACTTAAATTTAAGAGGGGATTGGATACCTTTCTGGAAAAGTATAATGTTACAGGGTATATACACTAGATTCCTTGATAGGGCGTTGATCCAGGGAACTAGTCTGATTGCCGTATGTGGAGTCGGGAAGGAATTTTTTTCCCCAATGTGGAGCTTACTCTTTGCCACAAGGTTTTTTTTTGCCTTCCTCTGGATCAAAATGTCAGGGCATGTTAGGTTAGGCTATGGGTTGAACTAGATGGACTTATAGTCTTCCTTCAACCTTAATAACTATGTAACTATGTAATTTTGAACTGCATTTAGCCTACTTTTTTATTTTAGGCCTACTAAGTCTGTGTGAGCCTCTCATAACAGTTGTCCTCCTCCGCTGAACAAAGCTATGCCGCCTGTGTACTCCTCTTACCAATTTTGAGCTGCATTTAGCCTACTTTTTTATTTTAGGCCTACTAAGTCTGTGTGAGCCTCTCATAACAGTTGTCCTCTGCTGAAAAAAGCTATGCCGCCTGTGTACTCCTCTTACCAATTTTGAACTGCATTTAGCCTACTTTTTTATTTTAGGCCTACTAAGTCTGTGTGAGTCTCTCATAACAGTTGTCCTCCTCCGCTGAAAAAAGCTATGCTGCCTGTGTACTCCTCTTACCAATTTTGAACTGCATTTAGCCTACTTTTTTATTTTAGGCCTACTAAGTCTGTCTGAGCCACTCATTACAGCTGTCCTCCATTGAACAAAGCTAAGCCGCCTGTTTTCTCCTGTTACCAATTTTTAACTGCTTTAAGCCAACTTTTTTTATTTTAGGCCTACTAAGTCTGTCTGCGCCACTCATTGCAGCTGTCCTCCATTGAACAAAGCTATGCCGCCTGTGTACTCCAGTTACCAATTTTGAACTGCATTTAGCCTACTTACTTATTTAGGCCTACTAATTGTGTCTGCCTCCCATTACAGTTGTCCTCCACTGAACAAAGCTGAGCCTCAATTTTCACTGTTTCAGAGATATTAAACTGCATTTGGCCTACTTATTTGGTTGGGCCTACTAATGGTGTCTGCCGCTCCTTGCTTTTCTCCTCCACTGAACAAAGCTGAGCCTCAATTTTTATCCTGTTTTGGATATTAAACTGCATTTGGCCTACTTGTTTGGTTGGGTCTACTAATGGTGTCTGCCGCTCCTTGTTTTTCTCCTGCACTGAACAAAGCTGAGCTGCCTGTTTACTCCTGTTACCAATTTTGAACTGCATTTGGCCCACTTTATTACTTGGGCCTACTAACTGTGTCTGCCACTCATTACAGTTGTCCTCCACTGAACAAAGCAATGCCGCTTGTTTAGTCCTGTTACCACTTTTGAACTGCATTTAGACTACTTTATTATTTGGGCCTATATCTGTGTTTCCTCCTCATCCTGCCCATTGGCCAGCCACTGCTAGATGAGTCTGCTGGTACATTGACCCAGACCACTACATTCCCCTTGCACTCTACACAGCCAGAATCTGACCGTGCTGAAAGTCAGGTTCCCCTTCCCGCATACTATACCACCTTACACGGGGACAAAGAGGAAGGTGCAGATGAAAGTGCAGGTTCCTTCATCAGGTAGGGGGGGGGCATACTCGTTGGCCCTGGCACAGGGCCCCTCATAGTACGCAAAAGTGTCTCTGGCAGTGGGAGGCGCCGCCCGCCATAAAACACACCGCCGTACTATGAGGGGCCCTGTGCCAGTGCCAACTAGTGCTCCCCCCGCTTGCTCAGGATCGCAGCACTTGCAAAGCTGAAATACTTACCTCTCCCTGCTCCCCCGTCGTGACGTAATCTGCATTTTCAGGGCCCACGAAGTCTTGAGCCAGCCCTACCCCCCACAACTTTAGGCAAATGAGCCCCTGTTTTCAATGCCTAACTATTATTATAAAGTAAATTAAGATTGACAAGCTTAAGAAATAAGAATTGATGTTTTTGGCATTAAAATGGGCACTGTAGGTGTTTTTCTGTCCTCCACTCACTGCTGACTTTGATTCCCCATTGACTTGCATTGGGTTTCGTGTTTCGGTCGGCCCCCGACTTTTCGCAATAATCGGCCAATTTCACCCGACCTGACTTTTGACAAAGTCGGGTTTCGCGAAACCCGACTCGATCCTAAAAAAGTAAAAGTCGCTCAACTCTAGTGATCACAATGCTGAGCTATATGTGAGTATTCTACAAGATAAGTTACTTTGTACATTCAAGTATTATGGAAATGAAAAGGACGAGATAGTGTTTCAGCTGGGCAATGACCTGAAGCAAACATCGAGAATGGCGAAAAAATGTTTAAATGACAATGAAGTAGAGGCTCTGGATTGTCCCCACAGTCACCAGACCTCATCTCAATCAAAGACTTTTGAATAAAATTGAAGAAAAAAACTGTATATATGACCAACTGAATTGACCAATATGCACCAACTTTGGGAATGTGTAGAAGAGACCTGGGCTAATATCTCGGTCAAGACATGTTTGAATGTGATTGAGAGCATGCCCAGAAGGATTCAGGTAGGGTTGAAAGAAAAAGATGGACTTAAAAAAAAACCTAACAAAATAATAAAAATTAAAGTAATCTAAAGTTTAGATTTTTAGGAGCAAAACAGTAACAATGCAAAGACATGGCAAGAATCTTCATAATTAACCATGTGTAAAATAGTTGCAAGTCAAACTTATATATGAGATAGCCAAGATGATTGTTTACAAAATGGTGGTAGTCTCACGTTCAAAGCATCCAGAGTTCCTTCCTGGTATGTAGTTCCCGTCCAGGTATATATATTTTACATCTTTGATTGCTTCCTGTAATACATGTCCCCCCTTCTAAACCCATTCCAGATATAAATGATCTCCATCCAGAATTTCTTCCTAGGATATATGTCCTCCATCATAGGCCTGGTATAAATGTCTCCATGCTTCTACTGTTCTCTAATGCAAAGGTTATAGGTCACAAAGAAATCATTGGATGCAATGTCACAATGCAACACTGGAATTTCAGGGTCACACGACACATATCGCCATGGCGTCTTAGCCAAATTGATACTACTGTTGGTGAGATGACTCTACATATAGGAGTGTGACCTGCGAGCATTCTTATTCCAATCTTATTTTTCATCACACTAGCAATAATCCTTGTGATTTGTAGAGGTTTTCTTCAGAGTTATTTCCATGCACATAGCATTTCTGTGCTATTTGACAAACATTAGCTGTGATATTGCAGAGTACATCAGCTTCCTAAGTGTTATGACTGGAATTTTCTAAAAGGCCTATAAGAGACTCATCTCTACAGATGAGTTCTAAAGTGTATGTGACTGGCTTCAGCACATCTTCTTGTAATCAGTTTCTGTTTCCTGCTTGTCAATGTGTCCCAGTTTTGAAGGGCAGTTTGCCTGTTTATGCTTTCAGAGTGTAAAACATATTCAGATCCTTTTGACATCACATTCAGAACATCTCCTGTTTCTTCAAGTATGCTTATTTTCAAAACATTAAAGTGACATATTAATCAAGAGATTATTTTACTTTTTCACCCATGCTGTAAATATTTCAGATTATACAATTTATTTTAATGTCTCAAATTTTTCAATTTGCACTATATTTTGGGAAGTGGGCAAATGGTTCAGAAATATCAATCTATCTCCAGGCCCTACCATATTTAGTTCAAAGGACTTAATTGGATGGCTGTCTCTTGTATAGGGTGCTTAATAGTGTTGAGCGATACCTTCCGATATCCAGAAGTATCGGTATCGGATTGGATCGGCCGACATCCAAAAAATATCGGATATCGCCAATACCGATACCAAGTCAATGGGACACAAATATCGGAATGCAAATAAGCCCTTTCTGTCCTCCTACATCCTGTTCTGAAGGGGGGAAGAGTGTGGGTAGTGCGTGGTTAGACAAAGTGCGTGTCTGTGTGTGTGGGCAGGGTCTGTGTGGGCCTCTCGGGGATCTGTACAGGTCTCTCGGGGTCTGTGTGCGCCTGCTGGGGGTCTGTATGGGCCTGCCAGGGGTCTGTGCGGGCTGCCGGGGGTCTGTGCGGGCCTTCTGGGGGTCTGTATGGGCGTGCCAGGGCTCTCTGCGGGCTGCTGTGGGTCTGTGTGGGCCTGCCAGGGCTCTTTTTGGGCTGACGGGGGTCTGTGTGGGCCTACCGGGGGTCTGTGCGGGCCTGCCGGGGGTCTGTACGGGCCTGCCGGGGGTCTTTTTGGGCTGCCGGGGGTCAGGGCGTGTGTGCAGGAAAAGTACAATGGGACTACAAGTCCCATCGGACGATGCCTGCTATAGTGACAGTGATTGATAGCCAATGATGGGACAGTAGTAGTTCCATCACCCGGCTAATGTGTTGAATGAAAAAAAAAACATACATACTACATACATACTGCAGTCATACTATATACATACATACATACATACTACTAGGGTTGAGCGAAACGGGTCGTTCATTTTCAAAAGTCGCCGACTTTTGGCAAAGTCGGGTTTCATGAAACCCGATCCGACCCCTGTGTGAAAAGCGCCATTTCTCAGCCAATGAAGGTAAACGCAGAGTGTGGGCAGCGTGATGACATAGGTCCTGGTCCCCACCATCTTAGAGAAGGGCATTGCAGTGATTGGCTTGCTGTCTGCGGCGTCACAGGGGCTATAAAGGGGCGTTCACGCCGACCGCCATGTTACTGCTGCTGATCTGAGCTTAGGGAGAGGTTGCTGCCGCTTCGTCAGAAGCAAGGATAGCGTTAGGCAGGGTCTATTAACCACCAAACCGCTTGTGCTGTAGCGATTTCCACTGCCCAACACCACCTTCGGTGTGCAGGGACAGTGGAAGCTACATTTCTTTTTTTTTTTCCCTCAGCGCTGTAGCTCATTGGGCTGCCCTAGAAGGCTCCCTGATAGCTGCATTGCTGTGTGTACGCCGCTGTGCAAACCAACTGCTTTTTTCAAAGCACAAATCCTCTTGTTCCTTCCTTTCTGCACAGCTATCTTTTTTGTTTGTCCACACTTTTTATTTAATTTGTGCATCAGTCCACTCCTTATTGCTGCCTGCCATACCTGGCTGAGATTACTGCAGGGAGATAGTAATTGTTGGACACTCCCTGTTTTTTTTTTTTTTTTTTGTGGGAGATTAAGATTGACATTTCTGCTAGAGTGCCATCCCTGTGTGTGCCATCTCTCAGTCAGTGGGCCATAGAAAGCCTATTTATTTTTTTGCTTGATTTGGGTTCTAAAATCTACCTGAAAAAATCACTACATCAATCAGTGGGAGAAAAATATTGGCCTCAGGGCTTGTGTGCCACTCCTGACTCCTGTGTGCATCATCACTCACTCAGTGGGCCATAGAAAGCCCATTTTTTTTTTTTTTTTGCTTTATTTGGGTTCTAAATTCTACCTGAAAAAATCAATAAATCAATCAGTGGGAGATTAATATTGGCCTTTGGGCTTGTGTGCCAGTCCTAAGCGTGCCATCTCTCTCTCTCATATAGTGGGCCATAGAAAGCCTATTTATTATTTTTTTTATTGGGTTTATAAATTTTCCCTGGAACAAAAAAAAAAAGTGGGAGATTAATATTGGCCTCTGGGCTTGTGTGCCAGTCCTGAGCGTGCCATCTCTCTCACAAATAGTGGGCCATAGAAAGCCTATTTATGTTTTTGGTTGATTTGGGTTCTAAATTCTACCTGAAAAAATCAATAAATCAATCAGTGGGAGATAAATATTGGCCTCTGGGCTTGTGTGCCACTCCTGACTCCTGTGTGCGTCATCTCTCACTCAGTGGGCCATAGAAAGCCTTTTTTTGTTTTATTTGTTTTCTAAATTCTCCCTGAAAAAATCATTTTATTTTATTTGGTTTCTAAATTCTTCCTGAAAAAATCATTTTATTCTATTATTTTTTTTTCCTAAAGTCTCCCTGAAAAAAAAAAAAAAAAAAATCAGTGGGAGATTAATATTGCCCTTTCTGCTTGTGTGCCAGTCTTGACTCCTGGGTGTGCCATCTCTCTCTCTCTCTCCAATTGTGGGCCATAGAAAGCCTATTATTTTTTTAGCTTGATTTGGGTTCCAAAATCTACCTGAAAAAATCACTACATCAATCAGTGGGAGATAAATATTGGCCTCTGGGCTTGTGTGCCACTCCTGACTCCTTTGTGCGTCATCTCTCACTCAGTGGGCCATAGAAAGCCTTTTTTTGTTTTATTTGTTTTCTAAATTCTCCCTGAAAAAATCATTTTATTTTATTTGGTTTCTAAATTCTTCCTGAAAAAATCATTTTATTCTATTATTTTTTTTCCCTAAAGTCTCCCTGATAAAAAAAAAAAAAAAAAAAAAAAACAGTGGGAGATTAATATTGCCCTTTCTGCTTGTGTGCCAGTCTTGACTCCTGGGTGTGCCATCTCTCTCTCTCTCTCCAATTGTGGGCCATAGAAAGCCTATTATTTTTTTAGCTTGATTTGGGTTCCAAAATCTACCTGAAAAAAATCACTACATCAATCAGTGGGAGATAAATATTGGCCTCTGGGCTTGTGTGCCACTCCTGACTCCTGTGTGCGTCATCTCTCACTCAGTGGGCCATAGAAAGCCTTTTTTTGTTTTATTTGTTTTCTAAATTCTCCCTGAAAAAATCATTTTATTTTATTTGGTTTCTAAATTCTTCCTGAAAAAATCATTTTATTCTATTATTTTTTTTTCCTAAAGTCTCCCTGAAAAAAACAAAAAAAACAAATCAGTGGGAGATTAATATTGCCCTTTCTGCTTGTGTGCCAGTCTTGACTCCTGGGTGTGCCATCTCTCTCTCTCTCTCCAATTGTTGGCCATAGAAAGCCTATTATTTTTTTAGCTTGATTTGGGTTCCAAAATCTACCTGAAAAAATCACTACATCAATCAGTGGGAGATAAATATTGGCCTCTGGGCTTGTGTGCCACTCCTGACTCCTGTGTGCGTCATCTCTCACTCAGTGGGCCATAGAAAGCCTTTTTTTGTTTTATTTGTTTTCTAAATTCTCCCTGAAAAAATCATTTTATTTTATTTGGTTTCTAAATTCTTCCTGAAAAAAATCATTTTATTCTATTATTTTTTTTTCCTAAAGTCTCCCTGAAAAAAAAAAAAAAAAATCAGTGGGAGATTAATATTTACATTTGTGCTTCAGTGACAGTCCAGCATGTGTGGCATCTCTCTTATTTGTTGCCACCAACAACAGAGTGTGTAACATTGTGCCTGATTTTCGTTGTGGTCTCACTCACCTGTAAAGGGGTAGCTAAATCATACTGAAGTTATAGCTCACCGTGTAAGTTGTGTGACAGCAACAAATACCGTTAGTTTGTTTACGTTTTTAAAACAATGAGGAAGTCTGGTGGAAGAGGTCGTGGCCGGGGGCGTTCATTGTCAGCTGGTAATGAGGGTAGTGGTAGTGGTGGAGCATCAGCTGGTCGTGGGAAAAAAAATATTGCACCTAAGTCTGGAGCTGTGGAGCCAGGTTCGTCGTCTGGCTACACAAGGCCTCGAACGCTCCCTTTTCTGGGAGTAGGAAAACCGCTTTTAAAGCCGGAGCAGCAAGAGCAAGATTTGGCTTATCTTGCTGACTCAGCCTCTAGCTCTTTTGCCTCCTCTCGTGAAACTGGTAAATGTCAAAGCAGCGCGTCGTTAGTGGATGTTCACGGTCAGGGACAAGTCGCTTCCTTGTCCTCTTCAGCAAAAACAACAACAGAGAAGGATGCAGCAGGCGACACAACGGGTTACTCCATGGAGCTCTTTACACATACCGTCCCTGGCTTAGAAAGTGAAGCAGTTAACAGTCCATGCCCATTACAAGTTGAATCTGACATGGAGTGCACTGATGCACAGCCACAGCCAGACTACTATGCTGGTCCTTTGACTCAGACCACAACATTGCCCTCGCAGGGTAATGATCAAGAATCAGACCCTGATGAGACTATGTTGCCCCATCACGAACGCTATACCACCGACCGACACGGTGACACAGACGAAGTTGCACACGAGCTACAAGAAGAGGTAATAGATGACCCAGTTCTTGACCCCGATTGGCAGCCATTGGGGGAACAGGGTGCAGGTGGCAGCAGTTCTGAAGCGGAGGAGGAGGGGCCGCAGCAGGCATCAACATCGCAACAGGTTCCATCTGCCGGGCCCGTATCTTGCCCAAAACGCGTGGCAAAGCCAAAACCTGTTGGAGGACAGCGTGGCCATCCGGTTAAAGCTCAGTCTGCAATGCCTGAAAAGGTATCCGATGCTAGAAAGAGTGCAGTCTGGCATTTTTTTAAACAACATCCAATTGATCAGCGCAAAGTCATCTGTCAAAAATGTTCAACTACCTTAAGCAGAGGACAGAATCTGAAAAGTCTCAATACAAGTTGCATGCATAGACATTTAACCACCATGCATTTGCAAGCCTAGACTAACTACCAAACGTCCCTTAAGGTTGTAGCACCCTCGGCCAATGAAGCTAGTCATCAACGCAACATCCCTTCCGGCAGTGTAGGGCCACCATTTTCCGCACCACCTGCAGTATCTGTGCAGGTTTCTTTGCCAGGTCAAAGCAGTCAGGGTCAGGGAATCACCAGTTTCGTAGTAGGAAACACTGCATCTAGGGCACCGGCGGCAACAATACCATCTCCCACCGTCTCTCAGTCTGCCATGTCCACCGGCACCCCCGCTAGTTCCACGATCTCCAGCTCTCCAGTCCAGCTCACCCTACATGAGACTATGGTTAGAAAAAGGAAGTACTTAGCCTCGCATCCGCGTACACAGGGTTTGAACGCCCACATAGCTAGACTAATCTCGTTAGAGATGATGCCCTACCGGTTAGTTGAAAGCGAAGCTTTCAAAGCCCTGATGGACTACGCTGTACCACGCTACGAGCTACCCAGTCGACACTTTTTTTCCAGAAAAGCCATCCCAGCCCTCCACCAGCATGTTAAAGAGCGCATCGTCCATGCACTCAGGCAATCTGTGAGCACAAAGGTGCACCTGACAACAGATGCATGGACCAGTAGGCATGGCCAGGGACGTTACGTGTCCATCACGGCACACTGGGTGAATGTTGTGGATGCAGGGTCCACAGGGGACAGCAAGTTTGGGACAGTTCTGCCTAGCCCACGGTCTAGGAAACAGTTGGCTGTAGCCGTTCGCACCCCCTCCTCCTCCTCTTCGTCCTCCTGCAGAAGCGAGAGCTCGTCCACAGACCGCAGTCGCACAACCACTCCATCCGCAGCTGCCACTGTTGCACACCAGGTCTCCCATTATGGGGCAGCTACTGGCAAACGTCAGCAGGCTGTATTGGCTATGAAGTGTTTGGGCGACAACAGACACACCGCGGAAGTTCTGTCCGAGTTCTTGCAGAAAGAAACGCAGTCGTGGCTGGGCACTGTAGATCTTGAGGCAGGCAAGGTAGTGAGTGATAACGGAAGGAATTTCATGGCTGCCATCTCCCTTTCCCAACTGAAACACATTCCTTGCCTGGCTCACACCTTAAACCTGGTGGTGCAGTGCTTCCTGAAAAGTTATCCGGGGTTATCCGACCTGCTCCTCAAAGTGCGTGGACTTTGCTCACATATCCGCCGTTCGCCCGTACACTCCAGCCGTATGCAGACCTATCAGCGTTCTTTGAACCTTCCCCAGCATCGCCTAATCATAGACGTTGCAACAAGGTGGAACTCAACACTGCACATGCTTCAGAGACTGTGCGAACAGAGGCGGGCTGTTATGTTTTTGTGGGAGGATACACATACATGGGCAGGCAGTAGGATGGCAGACATGGAGTTGTCAGGTGTGCAGTGGTCGAAGATTCAAGACATGTGTCAAGTCCTTCAGTGTTTTGAGGAATGCACACGGCTGGTTAGTGCAGACAATGCCATAATAAGCAT
Source organism: Ranitomeya imitator (assembly GCF_032444005.1). Lineage (NCBI taxonomy): Eukaryota > Metazoa > Chordata > Amphibia > Anura > Dendrobatidae > Ranitomeya > Ranitomeya imitator. The sequence continues at coordinate 629,928,527 of NC_091284.1, forward strand.
GAGCATCCCCCTAATGCGTCTGCTGATGCAAAGTTTGACGCACATAAAGGATCAGGCGTCTGCAGCTGAGGAAGAGGAAAGCCTTGATGACAGTCAGCCATTGTCTGGCCAGGGCAGTGTACAGGACGAGTTAGCGGGCGAAGAGGAGGAGGAGGACGAGGAGGATGATGGGGATGATTATATTTTTAATGAGGAAGCTTTTCCGGGGCCACTGGAAATTGGTGGCGCGGCAAGGCCGGGTTCTGATTTTTGGAGGGACACAAGTGACGTGGATTTGCCTGAAACTGCCCCTCAACCAAGCACAACCGCAGATTTGAGAACTGGAACTTTGGCCCACATGGCGGATTATGCCTTACGTATCCTCAAAAGGGACACACGCATAACTAAAATGATGAACGATGACGATTACTGGTTGGCCTGCCTCCTTGATCCTCGCTATAAAGGCAAATTGCAAAATATAATGCCACATGAGAACTTGGAACTAATATTAGCAACCAAACAATCAACTCTTGTTGACCGTTTGCTTCTGGCATTCCCTGCACACAGCGCCCGTGATCGTTCTCACACGAGCTGCAGGGGCCAGCAGACCAGAGGAGTTAGAGGGGCAGAAATCAGAAGTGGCGTTGGCCAGAGGGGTTTTCTGACCAGGTTGTGGAGTGATTTTGCTATGACCGCAGACAGGACAGGTACTGCAGCATCAATTCAAAGTGACAGGAGACAACATTTGTCCAGTATGGTTACAAACTATTTTTCATCCCTTATCGATGTTCTCCCTCAACCGTCATTCCCATTTGATTACTGGGCATCCAAATTAGACACCTGGCCAGAATTGGCAGAATATGCATTGCAGGAGCTTGCTTGCCCGGCAGCTAGTGTCCTATCAGAAAGAGTATTCAGTGCTGCAGGTTCAATACTAACAGAAAAAAGGACTCGTCTGGCTACCCAAAATGTAGATGATCTAACCTTCAATAAAATGAACCACAACTGGATTTCGAAATCTTTTGCCCCACCTTGCCCGGCTGACACCTAGCTTTCCTATGAAAAGGTCTTGCCTGTGGACTATTCTGAATGCCTTTTCCAATCTCGTAATTTTCTGCACCTGATTGTCCAGCATACGACATGTTTACACCTCACTAAATGGCCAAACTACCCACACGGGGCCGTGGTATCGACACTTGGCGACAGCACCCGTGAGAGTGCTGTTTGTCTGAAGAGGTGGGTGTGCCCGCTTTTGGTCGACGGCACTGCCACTGGGTCCCTCCTAGTACAATAAAGTGTCTCTGGCGGTGGTGGTGCGCACCCAACGTCAGACACACCGTTGTAATATGAGGGGCCCTGGGCCTGTAACGCCGGCCACAAGACAGTCCCCCCCCCAGCTCAAACAGTGCTCTACCACTTGCAAAATTATCTCACAGCTCCACCAATGTTTAGTCTATGCGCTGACATCCTTCAATGCCTGCCACTGACAATACCATTGTATTGACATTTTTGTTATGTTAGGCCTTCGAAGCCTGTCTGCGGTCACTCCTTCCACTATGCCTCCACTGACCACACCACTGCTGCCCGTGTACCCCTGGAACCAATTTTAAATTGCCTACAGCCAGCCCAATTTTTTTATTTTAGGCCTTCGATGCCTGTCTGCGGTCCGTTCTTTCTACTACTACTACACTGACCAGGCCACTGCTGCCCGTGTACCCCTGGAACCAATTTAAAATTGCCTACAGCCATGTGTTATTATTTTAGGCCTTTGATGCCTGTCTGCGGTCACTCCTTCCACTAGGCCTCCACTGACCACACCACTGCTGCCCGTGTACCCCTGGAACCAATTTAAAATTGCCTACAGCCATGTGTTATTATTTTAGGCCTTCGATGCCTGTCTGCGGTCACTCCTTCCACTAGGCCTCCACTGACCACACCACTGCTGCCCGTGTACCCCTGGAACTAATTTAAAATTGCCTACAGCCATGTGTTATTATTTTAGGCCTTCGATGCCTGTCTGCGGTCACTCCTTCCACTATGCCTCCACTGACCACACCACTGCTGCCCGTGTACCCCTGGAACCAATTTAAAATTGCCTACAGCCAGCCCAATTTTTTTATTTTAGGCCTTTGATGCCTGTCTGCGGTCCATTCTTTCTACTACTACACTGACCAGGCCACTGCTGCCCGTGTACCCCTGGAACCAATTTAAAATTGCCTACAGCCAGCCCAATTTTTTTATTTTAGGCCTTCGAGGCCTGTCTGCGGTCACTCCTTCCACTAGGCCTCCACTGACCACACCACTGCTGCCCGTGTACCCCTGGAACCAATTTAAAATTGCCTACAGCCATGTGTTATTATTTTAGGCCTTCGATGCCTGTCTGCGGTCACTCCTTCCACTAGGCCTCCACTGACCACACCACTGCTGCCCGTGTACCCCTGGAACCAATTTAAAATTGCCTACAGCCAGCCCAATTTTTTTTTTTTAGGCCTTCGATGCCTGTCTGCGGTCCATTCTTTCTACTACTACTACACTGACCAGGCCACTGCTGCCCGTGTACCCCTGGAACCAATTTAAAATTGCCTACAGCCATGTGTTGTTATTTTAGGCCTTCGATGCCTGTCTGCGGTCACTCCTTCCACTAGGCCTCCACTGACCACACCACTGCTGCCCGTGTACCCCTGGAACCAATTTAAAATTGCCTACAGCCATGTGTTATTATTTTAGGCCTTCGATGCCTGTCTGCGGTCACTCCTTACAATATGCCTCCACTGACCACACCACTGCTGCCCGTGTACCCCTGGAACCAATTTAAAATTGCCTACAGCCAGACCAATTTTTTTATTTTAGGCCTTCGATGCCTGTCTGCGGTCCGTTCTTTCTACTACTACTACACTGACCAGGCCACTGCTGCCCGTGTTTCCCTGGAACCAATTTAAAATTGCCAACAGCAATGTGTTATTATTGTTAGGCCTTCGATGCCTGTCTGCGGTCACTCCTTCCACTAGGCCTCCACTGACCACACCACTGCTGCCCGTATACCCCTGGAACCAATTTAAAATTGCCTACAGCCAGCCCATTTTTTTTATTTTAGGCCTTCGATGCCTGTCTGCGGTCCGTTCTTTCTACTACTACTACACTGACCAGGCCACTGCTGCCCGTGTTCCCCTGGAACCAATTTAAAATTGCCAACAGCAATGTGTTATTATGTTAGGCCTTCGATGCCTGTTTGCGGTCACTCCTTCCAATAGTTCTCCACTGACCAGACCAATGCTGGCCGTGTACCCCTGGAACCCAGCTGAAAGTGCATGTAGCCTCCTTTTTTTCTTTGTTTTATATTTAGAAAGCCCAGATGAACTACGCTGTGCAACGGTTCAAGCTACCCAGTCGACATTTCTTTTGCGAGAAAAGCCATCCCAGCCCTCCACCGGCATGAAAAAGTCTGCATTGTCATAGCACTCAGGCAATCAAACAGTAGAAAGGTGCACCTGACAAGAGACGCATGGACCAGTAGGCATGTCCACAAAAAGTTACGTGTCCATTACGGCGCACTGGGTTAATGTGTTGGATGCATGGTCCACAGGGGACAGCCTACAAAGTCTGTCTGCAGTCCCTAATTCCAATTTTCCTCCGCTGACCACACCACTGCTGCCCGTGTACCCCTGGAACCGATTTTACAGTGTCTACAGCCTAATTTTGTTATGTTAGGCCTACTACGCCTGTCTGCGGTCCCTCCTTCCAATACTCGTCCACTGACCACACCACTGCTGCCCGTGGACCCCTGGAACCTATTTTTAATTGCATTGAGCATCCTTTTTTTAATAGTAGGGGTACAAAGTCTGTCTGCGGTCCACTATTGAAATTGTCCTCCACTGCCCAGAGCACTGCTGCTTGTGTACCCCTGTAACTTTTTTAAGCTGCAGTGAGCCACATTTTTGGGTTAAGTCCTACTACCTGTGTCTGTCTGCGCCACTCAATTCAGCTGTGTTCCTTTGAAAAAAGCTGAGCGTCAATAGTCTTGCTTTCAGCCTCTAGGAATTTTAAAACTGCATTGGGGGTACAACTTTGGTAGGGCCTACTAACGGTGTCTGCCTCCCCAAGGTGTGCCCCAGGTTTCCTCACCATTGCTTCGATCTTAATGCTCTCGTTTAGTAGTTCTTGGAAACTACACTGCATTAGGCCTACAAATTGGGTATGGGGTGTAGAGAGATGGTGTGTTCCACTCCAAGGTGTTCTCCAGGTTGCCTTTCCTGAGTTTCGATCTTCCGGCTCTCGTTTAGTAGTTCTTGGAAACTACACTGCAGTAGGCCTACAAATTGGGTATAGGGTGTAGAGAGATGGTGTGTTCCACTCCAAGGTGTTCTCCAGGTTGCCTTTCCTGAGCTTCGATCTTCCGGCTCTCGTTTAGTAGTTCTTGGAAACTACACTGCATTAGGCCTACAAATTGGGTATGGGGTGTAGAGAGATGGTGTGTTCCACTCCAAGGTGTTCTCCAGGTTGCCTTTCCTGAGCTTCGATCTTCCGGCTCTCGTTTAGTAGTTCTTGGAAACTACACTGCATTAGGCCTACAAATTGGGTATGGGGTGGAGAGAGATGGTGTGTTCCACTCCAAGGTGTTCTCCAGGTTGCCTTTCCTGAGCTTCGATCTTCCGGCTCTCGTTTAGTAGTTCTTGGAAACTACACTGCATTAGGCCTACAAATTGGGTATGGGGTGGAGAGAGATGGTGTGTTCCACTCCAAGGTGTTCTCCAGGTTGCCTTTCCTGAGCTTCGATCTTCCGGCTCTCGTTTAGTAGTTCTTGGAAACTACACTGCATTAGGCCTACAAATTGGGTATGGGGTGTAGAGAGATGGTGTGTTCCACTCCAAGGTGTTCTCCAGGTTGCCTTTCCTGAGCTTCGATCTTCCGGCTCTCGTTTAGTAGTTCTTGGAAACTACACTGCATTAGGCCTACAAATTGGGTATGGGGTGTAGAGAGATGGTGTGTTCCACTCCAAGGTGTTCTCCAGGTTGCCTTTCCTGAGCTTCGATCTTCCGGCTCTCGTTTAGTAGTTCTTGGAAACTACGCTGCATTAGGCCTACAAATTGGGTATGGGGTGTAGAGAGATGGTGTGTTCCACTCCAAGGTGTTCTCCAGGTTGCCTTTCCTGAGCTTCGATCTTCCGGCTCTCGTTTAGTAGTTCTTGGAAACTACACTGCATTAGGCCTACAAATTGGGTATGGGGTGTAGAGGGATGGTGTGTTCCACTCCAAGGTGTTCTCCAGGTTGCCTTTCCTGAGCTTCGATCTTCCGGCTCTCGTTTAGTAGTTCTTGGAAACTACACTGCATTAGGCCTACAAATTGGGTATGGGGTGTAGAGAGATGGTGTGTTCCACTCCAAGGTGTTCTCCAGGTTGCCTTTCCTGAGCTTCGATCTTCCGGCTCTCGTTTAGTAGTTCTTGGAAACTACACTGCATTAGGCCTACAAATTGGGTATGGGGTGTAGAGAGATGGTGTGTTCCACTCCAAGGTGTACTCCAGGTTGCCTTTCCTGAGCTTCGATTTTCCGGCTCTCGTTTAGTAGTTGTTGGAAACAACGCTGCATTAGGCCTACAAATTGGGTATGGGGTGTAGAGAGATGGTGTGTTCCACTCCAAGGTGTTCCCCAGGTTTCCTCGCCAATGCTTCGATCTTCATGCTCTCGTTTAGTAGTTGTTGGAAACTACGCTGCATTAGGCCTACAAATTGGGTATGGGGTGTAGAGAGATGGTGTGTTCCACTCCAAGGTGTTCTCCAGGTTGCCTTTCCTGAGCTTCGATCTTCCGGCTCTCGTTTAGTAGTTCTTGGAAACTACACTGCATTAGGCCTACAAATTGGGTATGGGGTGTAGAGAGATGGTGTGTTCCACTCCAAGGTGTTCTCCAGGTTGCCTTTCCTTTGCTTCGATCTTCCGGCTCTCGTTTAGTAGTTGTTGGAAACTACGCTGCATTAGGCCTACAAATTGGGTATGGGGTGTAGAGAGATGGTGTGTTCCACTCCAAGGTGTTCCCCAGGTTTCTTCGCCAATGCTTCGATCTTCATGCTCTCGTTTAGTAGTTGTTGGAAACTACGCTGCATTAGGCCTACAAATTGGGTATGGGGTGTAGAGAGATGGTGTGTTCCACTCCAAGGTGTTCTCCAGGTTGCCTTTCCTGAGCTTCGATCTTCCGGCTCTCGTTTAGTAGTTCTTGGAAACTACACTGCATTAGGCCTACAAATTGGGTATGGGGTGTAGAGAGATGGTGTGTTCCACTCCAAGGTGTTCTCCAGGTTGCCTTTCCTGAGCTTCGATCTTCCGGCTCTCGTTTAGTAGTTCTTGGAAACTACACTGCATTAGGCCTACAAATTGGGTATGGGGTGTAGAGAGATGGTGTGTTCCACTCCAAGGTGTTCTCCAGGTTGCCTTTCCTGAGCTTCGATCTTCCGGCTCTCGTTTAGTAGTTCTTGGAAACTACGCTGCATTAGGCCTACAAATTGGGTATGGGGTGTAGAGAGATGGTGTGTTCCACTCCAAGGTGTTCTCCAGGTTGCCTTTCCTGAGCTTCGATCTTCCGGCTCTCGTTTAGTAGTTCTTGGAAACTACACTGCATTAGGCCTACAAATTGGGTATGGGGTGTAGAGGGATGGTGTGTTCCACTCCAAGGTGTTCTCCAGGTTGCCTTTCCTGAGCTTCGATCTTCCGGCTCTCGTTTAGTAGTTCTTGGAAACTACACTGCATTAGGCCTACAAATTGGGTATGGGGTGTAGAGAGATGGTGTGTTCCACTCCAAGGTGTTCTCCAGGTTGCCTTTCCTGAGCTTCGATCTTCCGGCTCTCGTTTAGTAGTTCTTGGAAACTACACTGCATTAGGCCTACAAATTGGGTATGGGGTGTAGAGAGATGGTGTGTTCCACTCCAAGGTGTACTCCAGGTTGCCTTTCCTGAGCTTCGATTTTCCGGCTCTCGTTTAGTAGTTGTTGGAAACAACGCTGCATTAGGCCTACAAATTGGGTATGGGGTGTAGAGAGATGGTGTGTTCCACTCCAAGGTGTTCCCCAGGATTCCTCGCCAATGCTTCGATCTTCATGCTCTCGTTTAGTAGTTGTTGGAAACTACGCTGCATTAGGCCTACAAATTGGGTATGGGGTGTAGAGAGATGGTGTGTTCCACTCCAAGGTGTTCTCCAGGTTGCCTTTCCTGAGCTTCGATCTTCCGGCTCTCGTTTAGTAGTTCTTGGAAACTACACTGCATTAGGCCTACAAATTGGGTATGGGGTGTAGAGAGATGGTGTGTTCCACTCCAAGGTGTTCTCCAGGTTGCCTTTCCTTTGCTTCGATCTTCCGGCTCTCGTTTAGTAGTTGTTGGAAACTACGCTGCATTAGGCCTACAAATTGGGTATGGGGTGTAGAGAGATGGTGTGTTCCACTCCAAGGTGTTCCCCAGGTTTCTTCGCCAATGCTTCGATCTTCATGCTCTCGTTTAGTAGTTGTTGGAAACTACGCTGCATTAGGCCTACAACTTGGGTATGGGGTGTAGAGAGATGGTGTGTTCCACTCCAAGGTGTTCTCCAGGTTGCCTTTCCTGAGCTTCGATCTTCCGGCTCTCGTTTAGTAGTTCTTGGAAACTACACTGCATTAGGCCTACAAATTGGGTATGGGGTGTAGAGAGATGGTGTGTTCCACTCCAAGGTGTTCTCCAGGTTGCCTTTCCTGAGCTTCGATCTTCTGGCTCTCGTTTAGTAGTTCTTGGAAACTACACTGCATTAGGCCTACAAATTGGGTATGGGGTGTAGAGAGATGGTGTGTTCCACTCCAAGGTGTTCTCCAGGTTGCCTTTCCTGAGCTTCGATCTTCCGGCTCTCGTTTAGTAGTTCTTGGAAACTACACTGCATTAGGCCTACAAATTGGGTATGGTGTGTAGAGAGATGGTGTGTTCCACTCCAAGGTGTTTTTCAGGTTGCCTTTCCTGAGCTTCGATCTTCCGGCTCTCGTTTAGTAGTTCTTGGAAACTACACTGCATTAGGCCTACAAATTGGGTATGGGGTGTAGAGAGATGGTGTGTTCCACTCCAAGTTGTTCTCCAAGTTGCCTTTCCTGAGCTTCGATCTTCCGGCTCTCGTTTATAAGTTGTTGGAAACTACGCTGCATTAGGCCTACAAATTGGGTATGGGGTGTAGAGAGATGGTGTGTTCCACTCCAAGGTGTTCCCCAGGTTTCCTCGCCAATGCTTCGATCTTCATGCTCTCGTTTAGTAGTTGTTGGAAACTACGCTGCATTAGGCCTACAAATTGGGTATGGGGTGTAGAGAGATGGTGTGTTCCACTCCAAGGTGTTCTCCAGGTTGCCTTTCCTGAGCTTCGATCTTCCGGCTCTCGTTTAGTAGTTCTTGGAAACTACACTGCATTAGGCCTACAAATTGAGTATGGGGTGTAGAGAGTTGGTGTGTTCCACTCCAAGGTGTTCTCCAGGTTGCCTTTCCTGAGCTTCGATCTTCTGGCTCTCGTTTAGTAGTTCTTGGAAACTACACTGCCTTAGGCCTACAAATTGGGTATGGGGTGTAGAGAGATGGTGTGTTCCACTCCAAGGTGTTCTCCAGGTTGCCTTTCCTGAGCTTCGATCTTCCGGCTCTCGTTTAGTAGTTCTTGGAAACTACACTGCCTTAGGCCTACAAATTGGGTATGGGGTGTAGAGAGATGGTGTGTTCCACTCCAAGGTGTTCTCCAGGTTGCCTTTCCTGAGCTTCGATCTTCCGGCTCTCGTTTAGTAGTTCTTGGAAACTACACTGCATTAGGCCTACAAATTGGGTATGGGGTGTAGAGAGATGGTGTGTTCCACTCCAAGGTGTTCTCCAGGTTGCCTTTCCTGAGCTTCGATCTTCCGGTTCTCGTTTAGTAGTTGTTGGAAACTACGCTGCATTAGGCCTACAAATTGGGTATGGGGTGTAGAGAGATGGTGTGTTCCACTCCAAGGTGTTCCCCAGGTTTCCTCGCCAATGCTTCGATCTTCATGCTCTTGTTTAGTAGTTGTTGGAAACTACGCTGCATTAGGCCTACAAATTGGGTATGGGGTGTAGAGAGATGGTGTGTTCCCCTCCAAGGTGTTCTCCAGGTTGCCTTTCCTGAGCTTCGATCTTCCGGCTCTCGTTTAGTAGTTCTTGGAAACTACACTGCATTAGGCCTACAAATTGGGTATGGGGTGTAGAGAGATGGTGTGTTCCACTCCAAGGTGTTCTCCAGGTTGCCTTTCCTGAGCTTCGATCTTCCGGCTCTCGTTTAGTAGTTCTTGGAAACTACACTGCATTAGGCCTACAAATTGGGTATGGGGTGTAGAGAGATGGTGTGTTCCACTCCAAGGTGTTCTCCAGGTTGCCTTTCCTGAGCTTCGATCTTCCGGCTCTCGTTTAGTAGTTCTTGGAAACTACACTGCATTAGGCCTACAAATTGGGTATGGGGTGTAGAGAGATGGTGTGTTCCACTCCAAGGTGTTCTCCAGGTTGCCTTTCCTGAGCTTCGATCTTCTGGCTCTCGTTTAGTAGTTCTTGGAAACTACACTGCATTAGGCCTACAAATTGGGTATGGGGTGTAGAGAGATGGTGTGTTCCACTCCAAGGTGTTCTCCAGGTTGCCTTTCCTGAGCTTCGATCTTCCGGCTCTCGTTTAGTAGTTCTTGGAAACTACACTGCATTAGGCCTACAAATTGGGTATGGGGTGTAGAGAGATGGTGTGTTCCACTCCAAGGTGTTTTTCAGGTTGCCTTTCCTGAGCTTCGATCTTCCGGCTCTCGTTTAGTAGTTCTTGGAAACTACACTGCATTAGGCCTACAAATTGGGTATGGGGTGTAGAGAGATGGTGTGTTCCACTCCAAGTTGTTCTCCAAGTTGCCTTTCCTGAGCTTCGATCTTCCGGCTCTCGTTTATAAGTTGTTGGAAACTACGCTGCATTAGGCCTACAAATTGGGTATGGGGTGTAGAGAGATGGTGTGTTCCACTCCAAGGTGTTCCCCAGGTTTCCTCGCCAATGCTTCGATCTTCATGCTCTCGTTTAGTAGTTGTTGGAAACTACGCTGCATTAGGCCTACAAATTGGGTATGGGGTGTAGAGAGATGGTGTGTTCCACTCCAAGGTGTTCTCCAGGTTGCCTTTCCTGAGCTTCGATCTTCCGGCTCTCGTTTAGTAGTTCTTGGAAACTACACTGCATTAGGCCTACAAATTGAGTATGGGGTGTAGAGAGTTGGTGTGTTCCACTCCAAGGTGTTCTCCAGGTTGCCTTTCCTGAGCTTCGATCTTCTGGCTCTCGTTTAGTAGTTCTTGGAAACTACACTGCCTTAGGCCTACAAATTGGGTATGGGGTGTAGAGAGATGGTGTGTTCCACTCCAAGGTGTTCTCCAGGTTGCCTTTCCTGAGCTTCGATCTTCCGGCTCTCGTTTAGTAGTTCTTGGAAACTACACTGCATTAGGCCTACAAATTGGGTATGGGGTGTAGAGAGATGGTGTGTTCCACTCCAAGGTGTTCTCCAGGTTGCCTTTCCTGAGCTTCGATCTTCCGGCTCTCGTTTAGTAGTTCTTGGAAACTACACTGCATTAGGCCTACAAATTGGGTATGGGGTGTAGAGAGATGGTGTGTTCCACTCCAAGGTGTTCTCCAGGTTGCCTTTCCTGAGCTTCGATCTTCCGGTTCTCGTTTAGTAGTTGTTGGAAACTACGCTGCATTAGGCCTACAAATTGGGTATGGGGTGTAGAGAGATGGTGTGTTCCACTCCAAGGTGTTCCCCAGGTTTCCTCGCCAATGCTTCGATCTTCATGCTCTTGTTTAGTAGTTGTTGGAAACTACGCTGCATTAGGCCTACAAATTGGGTATGGGGTGTAGAGAGATGGTGTGTTCCCCTCCAAGGTGTTCTCCAGGTTGCCTTTCCTGAGCTTCGATCTTCCGGCTCTCGTTTAGTAGTTCTTGGAAACTACACTGCATTAGGCCTACAAATTGGGTATGGGGTGTAGAGAGATGGTGTGTTCCACTCCAAGGTGTTCTCCAGGTTGTCTTTCCTGAGCTTCGATCTTCCGGCTCTCGTTTAGTAGTTCTTGGAAACTGCACTGCATTAGGCCTACAAATTGGGTATGGGGTGTAGAGAGATGGTGTGTTCCACTCCAAGGTGTTCTCCAGGTTGCCTTTCCTGAGCTTTGATCTTCCGGCTCTCGTTTAGTAGTTCTTGGAAACTACACTGCATTAGGCCTACAAATTGGGTATGGGGTGTAGAGAGATGGTGTGTTCCACTCCAAGGTGTTCTCCAGGTTGCCTTTCCTGAGCTTCGATCTTCCGGCTCTCGTTTAGTAGTTCTTGGAAACTACACTGCATTAGGCCTACAAATTGGGTATGGGGTGTAGAGAGATGGTGTGTTCCACTCCAAGGTGTTCTCCAGGTTGCCTTTCCTGAGCTTCGATCTTCCGGCTCTCGTTTAGTAGTTCTTGGAAACTACACTGCATTAGGCCTACAAATTGGGTATGGGGTGTAGAGAGATGGTGTGTTCCACTCCAAGGTTTTCTCCAGGTTGCCTTTCCTGAGCTTCGATCTTCCGGCTCTCGTTTAGTAGTTGTTGGAAACTATGCTGCATTAGGCCTACAAATTGGGTATGGGGTGTAGAGAGATGGTGTGTTCCACTCCAAGGGGTTCCCCAGGTTTCCTCGCCAATGCTTCGATCTTCATGCTCTCGTTTAGTAGTTGTTAGAAACTACGCTGCATTAGGCCTACAAATTGGGTATGGGGTGTAGAGAGATGGTGTGTTCCACTCCAAGGTGTTCTCCAGGTTGCCTTTCCTGAGCTTCGATCTTCCGGCTCTCGTTTTGTAGTTCTTGGAAACTACACTGCATTAGGCCTACAAATTGGGTATGGGGTGTAGAGAGATGGTGTGTTCCACTCCAAGGTGTTCTCCAGGTTGCCTTTCCTGAACTTCTATCTTCAGGCTCTCATTAAATTGTGGTTAAACGGAACAACTGCATTTGGCGTAATAGTTGGTTTGGGGCCTACTATCGGTGTCTGCCACTCCTTGCTGTTCTCCTGGTTTCCTGTCCTGAAATTCTATTTTCAGGCTCTCGTTAAGTAGTTGTTAATGTTAGACTGCATTTGGCCTACTAGTTGGGTTGGGGCCTACTATCGGTGTCTGCCACTCCTTGCTGTTCTCCTCCACTGAACAAAGCTGTGCCGCCTGTTTACTACGGTTGCCAATTTTGAACTGCATTTCGACTACTTACTGATTTGGGCCTACTCTCTGTGTCAGCCTCTCATTCCAGTTGTCCTCCACTGCAATGCCCCCTGGTTAGTCCTGTGTTACCAATTTTGAACTGCATTTAGCCCACTTTATTCTTTGGGCCTATATCTGTGTTTCCTCCTCATCATGCCCATTGCCCAGCCAGTGATAGATGAGTCTGCTGGTACATTGACCCATAATGCAAAATTCCCCGTGCACGCTACACAGCAAGATTGTGACCCTGCTGAAAGTCAGGTTCCTCTTCCCGCATACCATACCACCTTACACGGGGACAAAGAGGCAGGTGCAGATGAAAGTGCAGGTTCCTTCATCAGGTGGGGGGAGGAATACTAGTTGGCGACGTCACTGGCACAGGGCCTCTCATAGTACGCAAAAGTGTTGCTGCCGGTGGGAGGCGCCCCCGCCGTGCAAACACACCGCTGTACTTTGAGGGGCCCTGTGCCAGTGCCAATGCCAACGAGTGGGCCCCCCCTGCTTGCTCAGGATCACAGCACTTGCAAAGTTGAAATACTTACTTAATCCCTAGTTAGACCACACATGGAGTACTGTGTCCAGTTTTGGGCATCGGTGCTCAGGAAGGATATAATGGAACTAGAGAGAGTACAAAGGAGGGCAACAAAATTAATAAAGGGGATGGGAGAACTACAATACCCAGATAGATTAGCGAAATTAGGATTATTTAGTCTAGAAAAAAGACGACTGAGGGGCGATCTAATAACCATGTATAAGTATATAAGGGGACAATACAAATATCTCGCTGAGGATCTGTTTATACCAAGGAAGGTGACGGGCACAAGGGGGCATTCTTTGCGTCTGGAGGAGAGAAGGTTTTTCCACCAACATAGCAGAGGATTCTTTACTGTTAGGGCAGTGAGAATCTGGAATTGCTTGCCTGAGGAGGTGGTGATGGCGAACTCAGTCGAGGGGTTCAAGAGAGGCCTGGATGTCTTCCTGGAGCAGAACAATATTGTATCATACAATTATTAGGTTCTGTAGAAGGACGTAGATCTGGGTATTTATTATGATGGAATATAGGCTGAACTGGATGGACAAATGTCTTTTTTCGGCCTTACTAACTATGTTACTATGTTACTATGTTACCTCTCCCTGCTCCACTGCCGTGACGTGGTCCAGATTTACTGGGCCCACTAATTACTTGAACCAGCCCTACCCCCCACAACTTTAGCCAAATGACCCCCAATTTCAAATGCCTTCCAATTATTATAAGGTAAATTACGATTGACAAGCTTCTTTAACAAGAATGGATGTTTTTGCCATTAAAATGGGCAGTGTAGGTGTTTTCCTGGCCTCCACTCACTGCCGACTATGCTCCCCCATTGACTTACATTGGGTTTCGTGTTTCGGGCGATACCCGACTTTTCGCGATAATCGGCCGATTCCACTCGACTCGACTTCTAAGATAGTCGGGTTTCGCGAAACACGGCTCGACTCTAAAAAGGTCAAGGTCGCTCAACCCTACATACTACATACATACTACATACAGTACATTCATACATTACCTACAATCCATATATACAGACATACAGTACATTAAACATAGAGTACATACTTACCATTAATTGTCATTTTGATCCCTGAAGGCAGTGTCACCTGTAAAAAATATTAAAATAACTAGCAACCAATATACTCCCTGATCCGCAGAAATCCACGAGTGTCCAACGACGATCTCCCGTGGAGAACGGCAGCATCAGCTGATGTGACCGTTCTCAAGGGGCTCCAGGAGCACAATGATGGGAGGAAGGTATCCTTCCACACTGCTTTCCTCCACCACTGTAAAAAAAATAGTCCCTAGTCTCAATTTTGGCATTGCTGTGTGAGAAATTTTCCCACGCAGCAATTGCCTTAAAGTGAGACATTGAACTATAGTATCCTCAGTGATGCACTTCAGGTGCTATTGTCTCCTGTCAGTGTGTCACTGAGGGTCCTGTAGAGCAGTGACATCACCCGATGTCACTGTTCTATAGGGGAGATCATCGTGGGACACTCGTTATTAATTGGACTACAGCGGACAGGTAGTATACTGTTTATTATTTTATGTTTTTTGCAGGCGCTGAAGTATGGTAAGTATGGTTAAATTAGGAATATTAAAATACTTTTTTCCTAATGTGTGTGTATTTTAATAACCCTTTATTACTATTAGATTAATAATGGATAGGTGTCTTATTGACACCTCTCCGTTATTAACCCAGCTTAATGTCACCTTACAATAGCAAGGTGACATTAACCCCTTATTACCCCATATCCCACCGCTACACGGGAGTGGGAAAAGAGGGGCTAAGTGCCGGGCTTTCACCCACACCCCCTCTCCCTCCCTCCTATTAAATATCTCCCCACTAAATCTTTACCTAACAAACAAAAACAACTAATCTTGACAGTCTTCCCCTCTTAAAAAGCTTTTTGGGATAATTAACGCTCACTATAACTTTCTATCACTGGCTCTATGCTCCTTTCACTGTCCCTATGCAGAAACTACACTCTCCCTATGCTGTTTCCGGCTGCAATGTGCTCAAGGTGGCGCTTGCAGCATTTAAAGAGTAAATGATGCTGGAAGGCCAGCCAATCAAAGTAATGCCACACTAAAGATGGCGCCGGCATTAATGCGATTCTCAAGCCAGCCCAGCATGTTCGTTGGCTGCAAAAAGTGTGCCAAACATGCTGGGCGGGTCACTCTAATATACTGTGGAGAATACCTAATTACTCGCCAAGTAACGAATAGTTCGAATACTATACAACTCATGCAAGTAACGAATAGTGCCGAATGTATTCGCTCATCACTATTATTTATGTTTAATGGTTTTATGTATTCTGCCTCTCAGTGCTTGATGGGTTTGGTAGAATGGATGGATTTGTCCCTGTATTTACACTGTATACACAGCTGCATTAGATCCTTTATGGCAAAAGCTGTGAGACAGTATTATTATTCCTATAATCTTACTCACTGCTGCCCAGACATGTCAGATTTGTAGTTTCTAAGAGACAATATTGATCACAGTGCCACAATAGTCTGCCTTAATATTTCCATTACAGATTATATGCATGACTTTCAATACATGTTACAACACTTGTTTACTCTGTACTTTGTAATATTGCTGTATTTTATAAGTAATCCACTTGTTATAAAATGGATGCTACTCTTAAAGCATTCAAAGATATACTATTAGTGTTGTGTATTCTGATTTTAAGAAAGTTTAAGAACTTTGTTATGGTATGGGACATGAATTCTAAAATATATTCAATCACAGCACAATTCAAATAAGATATGTCCATTTAATTGAAGCATGGATGAAAGAGTGAAAACATTGGAATGTAATACTAGAATGTAGAGGAACAATAAAACAATCATCCCTTAAAGGCAAAATCAAATCATATTAATGTGAAAAGGATAGTACCGTAAATGTAGTGGGTCCCTTCTCCCACGTGCGCCCACGTGATTTGTTGTTTATGAAAAATATAGGAGCTAGAAGGAGGATTATGTTGATGACGCAGGATTCAGTGTATGGACAGGGTTATTGCTTAGGCATATGGTAGTATTGATGCTTCCCCCTGTATCTCTATATCTTGAATAATGTTATGCTTACTCATCTAGCAGTTCATACAGCAGATTGTATGTACATACCATTATTACTGGTTAACGTCACTGTTATGTTGATGGATAGTACGTAGGGTCTCATCTCTCACAGGACACTTTGTTGTTAGATATCAGGTCTTGTTCCTTGTTTGTTTTTATGTCTAGTTATTAATAAAGATATTATTTTTTTACTTATATTGTTCTCTTCGTGCGGTTAATGGGATCTAAATCCGCTTTTTGTTGATGCGTCCTTCAGCACTAGTCGCAGATTAGCGGTCTGTGGCACTCATCATTTGCTGTATGTTTTTTCATGTTTCAATGGCCTGCAATGGCCACTGCATGTTAACAATATTGCAAACTGAGGGGATTGTAATTAAGAGTCTACTGGGAAATTATGTTTCATGTCATTCATGAAATGCTACATTGACACGTCACGTACCTAAGCATTATTTTAGATTGAATATAACACATATGGCAAATGTATTCCCTAATGACAGGGTCTCTTCCAGTCACGAGGTGAAAAAAAATCTCTATCAGTTGATTTGGCCCCAATTTTTTTTAGATATTAACCAATTAGTGATTAACTGTTTTAAAAATAAATCGATGGAGGCTGCATCAGACAACTCACAAGACTAAAGGATCTGAACCAGATGCCACAAGTGTTTGATTGTGGCATCCATGCCTCGATGGGTCTTAGCTCATTTAGTGACACAAGGCAAGATGGTTTTAATGTTTTCTAAATATGCACTGTATGTATATAACAAACGTTAATAAATGTATATGGAAGATGGAAAAAGTCACACCCTATCATATAATACCACATGATGTCACTCCCACACATTTCTCAAGGTATGGCTGCATATTACTCATCCACAGCTATCACTTTTCTTTCATAAAGATTTAGTGAATTAAAGACATCTGACTTAATAAGAGAGATAAGCGATCTTCTCTGATTTAATATTAATACTGGTAATACCTGGTTTTGTGAAACTTACTTTGCTTCAAATCATAATAAGTGTGTTCTGTAAAGTAAAAAGATTCCACAAACAGTTCATTTTTATAATTGGAAAAAAGAAGATTTCACACACCTAATCCCGAAATAGACATTGGTGTATAAAGCATAATAGTAGAGCTATTACAGGTAAATAATTCCCATTCTAGGGCTGTGCACGAGAAGTAGATGCATTACACATAATTATATTGCTCTAATCTCCTAGTTTATGAAGCCTTAAAATGGTATAAATGTGGGAAGATGATATGGGAAGCTGATAAAATACAGTACCCATGACAAAATCACTTACTATTTGAAAGTAAATTACTGGTTAATAACATGATAATTACTTATACAAAAAAATAATAATCCACTTCAAGGCTTCGTTATGATATGAATATGTGGACTGCCAATGTAAAAAGAATAGCACATTTAAGGAAACCAAAAAGCCCCATTTCACTGTTTGACATTTTGAACAATGAGATATCTGACATTGCTGACCCTGGGGTCATGCACAAGAAATGTATATAAAAAGTTTCAAAAATCAATTACATACAGAAAAAGGATTCTATCATCAATCTCCTCGTAAAGGGAATCTGTCAGAACGATAATGCTTAACCTGCAGATATAGGGTTAATCTGCAGGCCAACAGCTTTATGAAGGTGCCCGAGCCATTGTACTGCAAATGTGTCACTTATTTCTCCTGTGAGCTGCTGGTTTTCAGACATGCAGACGTGCCCGGGGCAATTATAGTCACCATTCAATACTGTGGATGGTGCCTGTAAGCATGCCCTGGCACTGCAGAGCCCGCTGTCAATCAGTGCTGGAGCATGCATAGAGCCACTCCTCTTAAGGGTATGTGCAAACGTTGCAGATTTGCCTGTGGAATTTTCTGCGCAGATTCTGCATCTCAAAAGCACAAGAAACAAGAGCCATCAAAATATCTGCACACCACCAAAGTTATGATAAAAATAATATAAGCTTTATTGGGAACATAATTAAAAACATCTAAAATCACACATAACCTCCGTGCAATAGTCTGTTGGAGTATCGTAGCTTCCATCCAAAACATACGAGGGATGGCATTCCGAGGGGACAATTCCTCAGGGCACGACGAAACTGTACCGATGACGAGGATTTTCGTAGGGAAGCCCATGATCTTACAGAGAGATTTAGGAGGAGGAATTACCCCAAGAAATGTATCTCTCGGGCCTATCAGAGAGCAAAAATACAGACACAGGACACCTTACTGGTCCCTACAAAGAAGGAAACGGACAAATTTGTGCGCTTCATTACCGGATACCATACTCAGTGGAACCAGGTAAGGGACATCCTGAACAATCACTGGAGAATCCTGACTGCTGACACGCAAACAGCACAGGTGATCAGCCCACGACCCTTAGTGACCGCAAAAAGGGCTCCCAATTTTAGTGACATACTTACGAGGAGCCATTATTCTAGGCCCACTCATAAATTGAATCGTGGTATTGTCCTGAAAGGTTCTTTTCCGTGCGGGAATTGCACGGTATGTACATATATGCACCCCACGCGAGATTCCTTTATTAACCCAACAGATCAGACGCCACATAGATTAAAGTCCTACATTAATTGCAAAACATCTAATGTTATCTATGCCATCATATGTACTTGCCCTCGTGTCTATGTAGGCCAGACCACACAGGAGCTGCGCCGGAGGATTCAGGGACATTTTTCCACGATCAATACAGCGGTGGCTGATAGACGCAAAGGTAAGACCCTTACTACGGTGGCGGCTCATTACTTGACGCATCATGCTGGGAGTTATACCAATACTAGAGTTATTGGTTTGGAACATCTGAGGACCTCCGATAGGGGTGGCACATTGCATAAGAAATTGCTACAGGTAGAATCCCGTTGGATCTACCAGCTCCACTCTATGGCGCCCCATGGAATTAACGAGGACCTCCTTTTTACAGGTTTTTTGGGATAACTCGGCTATTCTTCTTCAGGATTTCTGCGGTGGTGGTGGACGTTTGGAATAGAGTTATGCATTTCCCGAACAGCATATTGAGTGGCATCGACTCCCTCTGGTTGTGATATGGAAGTCTGGAGAAGAATTTATATGTTTTTTTTTTTTTTTTTTTACAAAACTTCGGAGAAGAGGAAAAGACTCTGGACCTAAATGGAACATTATATGGGGGAAAGGGAGAGGGATCCAATTCTTCTCCTCTCCATTGGACCATATACTACATAACAGGACAATTGAAGTATCCGCCTGTAATCCTGTGTAATATCATATCATGGAAGTGTTATCCATATATATTGTGAGGATGCTGTATATATATTGATGAAATAATCTGATTCAGCATAGTTTGATAGTATTTAATTCTGTCTTCAATGTACTGTATGTTCTAATGAAGTCTGCACACCAGAATACATATATATATATATATTTATTTCATGTTATAACACTATGATCTATATATGTGTTTATTTATTGGTATATATATATGTACATAATCATAAAATCTTTTTTCAGGATTTAATCTTCTGGTTCTATATTAATCTTATAGGATTTGTTCTGCTTTCTCTTCCTTGCTGTGTACTTGCTGCCTCTCTCTATGGACTGTACAAGTATGCTTCCTCTCTTGTGCCCATAGATGTGCTGACAGTCATGCATCGCAGGACTGTCACCACATCTGCTCCCGGGAGCTGCGCTGTCATAAACACTTACGTTTCTTCAGGCTTTTTGCCTGTATCCATTCTGCTGTTTTGACCTTCCATTGGCACATGTGCAGTGTGTTATTCAGGACACTTTCATTTTCCCTTCTTCCTGGTGAGTCACTTCCGGTTTTCCGGCCCCCATGCTCTGCCAGCCACACACCAGACCTGACCACACAATTGATTATAAGGTATTTAAGCGCTATTGGGGGTATTTGCACTACTTCCCCTGACGAAGCTGTCCTAGAACAGCGACACGCGTTGGGCTTCTCCTCCGGTCGCATTTGCCCTGTGACTATTCAGCCTCACAGCCTCCTGCAGCAGGATTTATCCTATGGTGCTTTCTCCAGCACTATTTTCACCTTTTGACCACTCCTAGGATCAGACTATGCAGGGTATTTCAGGGTATATATTTGGACATCTTCCCCTGTCCCTTTCTTTGGATATCTAGGGCAGTTTATTTTATCTGCTCCTCTGGGTCCATAGGTTTTTTTTGCTGGAAGCTGCATATTGTGGTGGGGTGTTGCATGCTATTTGCATGCTGTGTGGCTTGTATTATACTTGACTGTGTGCATATATGTTGTTATATGGTTGTATACAGCGTGTTCATTTCAAATTTTGACTATATATAGTTACATTAATAATATTAAGTGCAGAGGGCAGGGACACGTCTGGAAGATTTCATACGTTTATATATCTATGTATATTTTGGCATACAGTGTTCACAGGGGCATCTGCACGGAGGTTATGTGTGATTTTAGATGTTTTTAATTATGTTCCCAATAAAGCTTATATTATTTTTATCATAACTTTGGTGGTGTGCAGATATTTTGATGGCTCTTGTTTCTTGTGCTTTTGTTAGTTTGCATTATTAGCCATCAGTCTTGCACCCCCTTTATATATTATATCTGTATATTACAGTGGTGCGTCAGCTATCCCATATGTTACAGATTCTGCATCTCATGGCAGAAAACACAGGTAAAAATCCACTTGGATTTGATTCATTTTTGGGGATTTTTATACGGATTTGTATGCGTTTTTGTATGCTAAATAAAGATCTATTATTTAACAAAAAAAAAGAACTGCGATGTTATTTCTTGTCCAGCCTCATCATTTACATACTCCATTGAAGAATAATGTTTACACACACAGATAGAAAGAAAGATAGATAGATAATAGATAAATGATATATAGATAATAGATAGAGAGATAAGATAGAGAGATAGATAGAGAGATAGATAAATAATACCAGGCCCGATGTTTAGTAATAAACATAATAAAATGGTACATAAAGAGTCAAATAAAGACACACACACATAAAATATGCGTTAAGCTGGGATCACACTTGTAAGAAACTCACATAAGTCTCTCGCAACAATACCCGGCACTGCCGCCGGCACTTGGACCGGAGCGTTCAGATGCATAGAAATACATGCAGCCACACACTCCGGTCCGAGTATCGGTGGCAGTGTCGGGTATTGAGGAGCGAGACTCGTGCGAGTTTCTCGCAAGTGTGATCCCAGGCTTAAATATAATATCTGTTTCATTTTTAAAAAAAATGGAATGGGCTCCTGCACAATTTTCTGCACCAGAGAGGGAAAGCCAGCGATTGGGGGCTGATGGGGGGACGATGTTTATAGCCTAGGAAGGGGTTAATACCTATGAATATCAGCCCGCAGCTGTATATTTAGCCTTTACTGGCTATTAAAATAGGGGGACCCCCCAAACAAAAACGATGTTGTGTCCCCCTATAATTTATAGCCAGAAAAGGTTTTGCAGACAGCTGAGGGCTGATATTCATAGCATAGGAAGGGGCCATGGATAATGGGCCCCCTTGGCTACAATCAGCAGCTCCCAGCTGCTCCATAAATGACACATCTGTAAAATGCACCAATTCCGGCACTTATCCTCTCTCTTCCCACTGCCCTGTAACGGTGGCATATGGGGTAAGAGTGGGTTAATGTCACCTTTGTATTTTTACCCGTTTCTACCATTGGACATACTTTTCCATCCACGTGGGGTGGGCCCTAATTCCCATGGATGGAATAGTACGTCCAATGTGATCACAGGGGAGCGCAGCCATTTGCGGCCGGGTGTCAGCTGATTATCACAGCTGACATCCGGCACTATGTGCCAGGAGCAGTTATGGACAGCTCCTGGCACTTTAACCCCCAGACCACTGTGATCAAACATGATCGCAGCTTTCTGGTGGCATAGGGAAGCATTGCGCAGTGAGGGGGCTCCCTGCGTGCTTCCCTGAGACTTTCGGAACAACGCGATGTGATCAAGTTGGTCTGAGCGTCTCCTCCTTTTCTTCCCTGCCTGCCCCGGATCCAAGATGGCAGCAGGGGTCCTTCTGGGTCCTGCAGGGGGGTGGCTTGCGAGCGTCTGCTGAGAGCAGGCGCCGGCAAGCCTCCTTCACTGCCTGTCAGATCGCTGATCTGACACAGTGCTCTGAAAAGTGACAGATCAGCGATCTGACACTATACAGTAATGTCCCACCCTGGGACAAAGTAAAAAAGATTTTTTGTAAAAATGACACTGTGTAAAACTATATAACAAAAAATCCTAAATAAAGAAAAAAATATTGTTCCAATAAATACATTTCTTTATGTAAATGAAAAAACAATAAAAGCACACATATTTAGTATTTTCGCGGCAGTAACTACCCAACCTATAACACTGTCCCACTAGTTAACCCCTAAAAAAAGAGGCAAAAACCTATGCTTTATGATCAAACCGCCAAACAAAAAGTGGAATAACGCGCAATCAAAAATATGGTACCGCTAAAAATGTCATCTTGTCCCACAAAAATCAAGCTGCCATACAGCATAATGAGCGAAAAAATAAAAACGTTTTAGCCCTCAGAATAAAGCAAAGCAAAAATAATTATTCTTTAGATAAAATAGTTTTTATTGTATAAAAGCGCCAAAACATTAAAAAATTATATAAAAGAGATGTCGCTGTAATTGTACTGACCCGAAGAATAAAACTGCTTTATCAATTTTACCAAGCGCATAACGGTATAATCGTCCCCCCAAAAAAGATTTTCTTGAATTGCTGTTTTTTGTTCATTCTGCCTCACAAAAATTGGAATAAAAAGAGATAAAAAAAGTCACCTGCCTGAAAATGGTACCAATAAAAATGTCAACTCGTCCCGCAAAAAACAAGACCTCAAAGGACTCTGTGGACCAAAAAATGGAAAAATTATAGCTCTCAAAATGTGGTGACGCACAAACTATGGTTTTTTTTAATAAAAAGCGTCTTTTAGTGTGTGACAGCTGCCAAATATAAAAACCGCTATAAAAACCCGCTATGAATAGTAAATCAAACCCAACTTTATCACTGCCTTAGTTAGGGAAAAATAATAAAATGTAAAAAATGTATTTATTTATATTTTCCCACTAGGGTTAAGTTTAGGGTTAGGGCTAAAGTTAGGGTTGGGGCTACAGCTAGAGTTGGGGCTAAAGTTAAGGTTAGGGTTGGGGCTAAAGTTAAGGTTAGGGTTGGGGCTAAAGTTAGGGTTAGGGTTGGTGCTAAAGTTAGGGTTAGGGTTTGGATTACATTTACGGTTGGGATTAGGTTTAGAGGTGTGTCACGGTTAGAGGTGTGGTTAGGGTTATGGTTGGGATTAGCATTAGGGGTGTGTTGGAGTTAGGGGTGTGGTTAGGGTTGTGGTTAGGGTTAGGGGTGTGTTGGTGTTAAGGGTGTGTTGGGGTTAGGGGTGTGGTTAGGGTTGGGATTAGGGTTAGACATGTTTGGGTTAGGGGTGTGGTTAGGGTTATGGTTAGTTTTGGGATTAGGGTTAGGGGTGTGTTCGGGTTAGGGTTGGAGTTAGAATTGGGGTTTTCCACTGTTTAGGCACATCAGGGCTTCTCCAAATGCAACATGGCGCCCGATCTCAATTCCAGCCAACTCTGCGTTGAAAAAGTACAATAATGCTCCTTCCCTTCCGAGCTCTTACGTGCACCCAAACAGGGGTTTACCCCAACATATGGGTTATCAGTGTACTCAGGACAAATTGATTAACAACCTTTGGGGTTCAATTTCTCTTGTTACCCTTGGGAAAATAAAAATGTTGGGGCTAAAAAAATCATTTTTGATGAAATAAATTATATTTTATGTTCACGGCTCTGCGTTATAAACTGTAGTGAAACACTTGGGGGTTCAAAGTTCTCACAACACATCTAGATATGTTCCGTGGGGGTCTAGTTTCCAATATGGGGTCACTTGTGGGGGGTTTCTACTGTTTAGGTACATCAGGGGCTCTGCAAACGCAATGTGACACCCGCAGACCATTCTATCTAAGTCTGCATTCCAAACGGCACTGCCATGCACCCAAACGTTGGTTCCCCCGCATATGGGGTATCAAAATGGTGTCACTTGTGGGGGTTTACACTGGTTAGGCACATCAGGGGCTCTCCAAACGCGACATAGCATCCCATCTCAATTCCAGTCAATTTTGCATTGAAAAGTCAAAAGGCACTTTTTCCCTTCCAAGCTCTGCCATACGCCCAAAGAGTGGTTTACTCCCACATATGGGGTATCAGCATACTCAGGACAAATTTCACAACATCTTTTGTGGTCCAATTTTTTTCTGTTACCCATGGGAAAATTAAAAATTGGGGGCAAAAAGATAATTTTTGTGAAAAAATATGATTTTTTTTTTACGGCTCTACATTATAAACTTCTGTGAAGCACTTGGTGGATCAAAGTGCTCACCACACATCTAGATAAGTTTCTTAGGGGGTCTACTTTCCAAAATGGTCTTACTTGGGGGTTTCCACTATTTAGGCACATTAGGGGCTCTCCAAACGCGACATGGCATCCTACCTCAATTTCAGCCAATTTTGAATTGGAAAGTCAAACGGGACTCCTTAACTTCCAAGCTCTGCCATGCGCCCAGGCAGTGGTTCCCCCACAGATATGGGGTATCTGTGTACTCAGGACAAATTGTACAACAACTTTTGGGGTCCAATTACTCCTGTTACCCTTGGTAAAATAAAACAAATTCGATCTGAATTCACTTTTTTGTGAAAAAAAGTTAAATGTTAATTATTTTTAAACATTCCAAAAATTCCTGTGAAATACTTCAAGGGTTAATAAACGTCTTGAATGTGGTTTTGAGCACCTTGAGTGGTGCAGTTTTTAGAATGGTGTCACACTTGGGTATTTTCTATCATATAGACCCCTCAAATTGACTTCAAATGTGATGTGGTCCCTAGAAAAAAATGGTGTTGTAAAACAGAGAAATTGTTGGTCAACTTTTAACTAGGGTTGAGCGAAACGGGTCGGCCATTTTCAGAAGTTGCCGACTTTTGGCAAAGTCGGGTTTCATGAAACCCGACCCGACCCCTGTGTGGGGTCGGCCATGCAGTCGGCGATCATCTGAATCTGGTGTCGGAATTCCGATACCGAGTTCTGATATGTTTGCAATATCAGAAATCGGTATCGGAATCCATATTTAAGTGTAAAATAAAGAATTAAAATTAAAAATATTGCTATACTTACCCTCTGACACGCCCTGGTACTAACCGGCAGCCTTCCTTCCTTAGAATCAGCGCGTGAAGGACCTTAGATGACGTCGCGGCTTGTGATTGGCCGCGCGACCGCCCATGTGACCGCTCACGCGACCAATCACAAGCCGCGACGTCACCGAAGGTCCTTCAAGCGCTCATTCTTATATTATATCCTATTAGGTATATTCTCACCCTCGGACGCGCCCTGCTTCTTTCCGGCAGCCTTCCTTCCTAAGAATCAGCGCTTGAAGGACCTTCGGTGATGTCGCGGCTTGTGATTGGTCGCGTGAGCGGTCACATGGGCGGTCGCACGACCAATAACAAGCTGCGACGTCATCTAAGGTCCTTCACGCGCTGATTCTAAGGAAGGAAGGCTGCCGGTTAGTACCAGGGCGCGTCAGAGGGTAAGTATAGCAATATTTTTTATTTTAATTCTTTATTTTACACTTAAATATGGATCCCAGGGCCTGAAGGAGAGTTTCCTCTCCTTCAGACCCTGGGAACCATAGTATCCCATTGCACTGCATTGGGTTTCGTGTTTCGGCCGACCCCGACTTTTCTATAGGATCCGCCGATTTCACTCGACCCGACTTTTGAGAAAGTCGGGTTTCGTGAAACCAGACCTGATCCTATAAAAGTAAAAGTCGCTCAACCCTACTTATAACTCCCTAAGAAAAAAAAAATTGGTTCCAAAATTGTGCTGATGTAAAGTAGACATGTGGGAAATGATACTTATTAAGTATTTTGTGTGACATATCTCTGTAATTTAAGCTACTATAGGGCAAAAAGTGGAGACACAAAGCGCAAAATAGGGTCTTATCCGGTAGATAACCAAGAGAGCTTTCTTAGAATTGCTCACCTGATTTTCTTGAATGAAGAGCATGTAGCGATTTCAGCTGCTGCAGATCCACAAGCCGATCAACGGCCGTATGACGATATAAACTCTGCAGGAGGTGTGGGTTAAATCTGCGCTGCCTTAATAATGAAGTTCCAAAGATAGTAAATTTAGAAGGTGGTTTTTTCAACGCATTTCAAGGTCAGTGCGACCTCTTCTTCAGGAAATTCTACATACAACATCAGTTTATAGTCTGTAATTTAAGGGTATGAAAATTCAAAGTTGGAAAATTGCTAAATTTTCAAAATTTTCATCAAATTTCTGTTTTTTTCACAAATAAACGCAAGTAATGTCAAGGAAATGTTTCCACTAATATGAGTTTTAACCTCATAAAGGGAGGGACAGTGGTCAGAATTGTAAAAATTGGCCCAGCCATTAACATGCAAACCACCCTTGGGGAGTAAAAGTGTTAAGGTGACATTAAGCCAGCTTAGTAATGGAGAGCTGTCAATAAGACTCCTTTCTATTACTAATCCTTTATATGTTAAATGGTTAAAAAAATCACAGTCAGAATAAAGTATTTTAATCAAATAAAACACTACACAGTTTTCCCATCTTTATTGTTCTGCTAATTCATGCAACGCCCTAGATCTCCTGAAAAAAAATGTAAAATAATAATCCAACACAAATGCTCCCTTGTCCGACACTGTCCATTTAATAATGACTTTTCCACGACGATCTACCCTATAGAGCAGTCACATCAGGAGATGTGATTGCTCTACAGGGTCTCCAGTGACACACTGACAGGAGATAATGGCTCCTGCAGTGTTATCACTGAGGGTTCAATTATTTCATTCCTCTCAATTTGCAGAACTGCTGAGTGAGAATTTTCCCACGCAGCGGTGCCAAAAGTGACAGTATGAACTCTGCTGAACTCATGGTGGCAGAGGGATACAGTGCAGAGGATTACCTTCTGTCATTGTATCTCCGGAGCCCCTGGAGAGCGGTCACATCTGCAGATGTGACCGCTCTCCATGGGAGATCATCATAGTCTATGCCCACACTCCGCAAACAAACTCTTCCTCCTTCTGATATGCAGCGTTTCTTGCACCCAACTCCGCAGCAAAACCACAGATCTTTTTCAACATGCGGATTTGCTTGAATCAATGGAAGTCAATGGGTGCACAAAAGCAGCAGATCAACAAAAAGAATTGACATGCTGCGGAAAATAAAATGCTGCAAATCCGCACATTTTTTCCTCAGCATGTGCACACCAATTCTAGATTTCCCATTGACTAACATTGCTTGTGTACTACACTGCAGATTTGATGCAATGCCATGAGTCCAAAAATACTGCAGAAGTGCATCAAAATCAGCAACGTGTGCACATAGCCTAAAGCTGTGAGCTCTAAGTGTAATCGATCCCGGCACGCCTGAATAACTGAAAACCTGCAGCTCACAGGAGAAATATAGAGCTGCACTTTTAGTAAAGTGACTGGGCACCTTCATAACAATATCAACCTGAAGATTAACCTTATATCTTAGGGTTAATGGCATTATGAGACATGACAAGTTCCCTTTAAGAAAAAAGCTAAACTTTGCATTTCTGGAGCAAGAAGATAACTTTCCATTCTTGTATTATTTATTAGCACTATTTTGGGGTACATATGTTTTAGCATATAACTGTCACAGTTTCCACTCTGTTTCTGTCTTTTTGTTACTTTGTGTCAAGGCTGTCAGTCTGAGCTGAGTGTGTGCTGCAATCACCTACAGTGCCTTGCGAAAGTATTCGGCCCCCTGAAACTTTTCAACCTTTTCCCACATATCATGCTTCAAACATAAAGATAAAAAATTTACATTTTTGGTGAAGAATCAACAACAAGTGGAACACAATTGTGAAGTTGAATGAAATTTGTTGGTTATTTTAAATTTTTGTGGAAATTAAAAAACTGAAAAGTGGGGTGTGCAATAAAATTCGGCCCCTTTAACTTAATACTTTCTTGCACCACCTTTTGCTGCGATTACAGCTGCATGTCGCTTGGGGTATGTCTCTATCAGTTTTGTACATCGAGAGACTGAAATTCTTGCCCATTCTTCCTTGGCAAACAGCTCGAGCTCAGTGAGGTTTGATGGAGATCATTTGTGAACAGCAATTTTCAGTTATTTCCACAGATACTCGAATGGATTGAGGTCTGGACTTTGACTTGGCCATTCTAACACCTGGATATGTTTGTTTGTGAACCATTCCATTGTAGATTTTGCTTTATGTTTGAGATCGTTGTCTTGTTGGAAGACAAATCTCCGTCTCAGTCTCAGGTCTTTTGCAGACTCCAACAGGTTATCTTCAAGAATGGTCTTGTATTTGGCTCCATCCATCTTCCCATCAATGTAAACCATCTTCCCTGTCCCTGCTAAAGAAAAGCAGGCCCAAACCATGATGCTGCCACTACCATGTTTGACAGTGGGGATGGTGTGTTCAGGGTGATGAGCTGTGTTGCCTTTACGCCAAACATATCATTTGGCATTGTTGCCAAAAAGTTCAATTTTGGTTTCATCTGACCGAAGCTCCTTCTTCTACATGTTTAGAGTATCTCCCAGGTGGCTTGTTGCAAACTTTAAATGACACTTTTTATGGATATCTTTGAGAAATGGCTCTCTTCTTGCCACTGTTCTATAAAGGCCAGATTTGTGCAGTGTGCGACTGATTGCTGTCCAAAGGACACACTGTCCCACCTTAGCTATAGATCTCTGCAGTTCATCCAGAGTGATCATGGGTCTCTTGGCTGCATCTCTTATCAGTCTTCTCTTTGTTTGAGATGAAAGTTTTAGAGGGACGGCCGGGTCTTGGTAGATTTGCAGTGGTATGATACTCCTTCCATTTCAATATGATCACTTGCACAGTGCTCCATGGGATGTTTAAAGTTTTGGAATCATTTTGTATCCAAATCTGGTTTTAAACTTCTCCACAACAGTATCATGGACCTGCCTGCTGTGTTCCTTGGAATTCATGATGCTCTCTGTGCTTCAAACAGAACCTTGAGACTATCACAGAGCAGGTGCATTTATATGGAGACTTGATTACACACAGTGGATTATATTTATCATCATTAGGCATTTAGAACAGCATTGGATCATTCAGAGATCCACAATGAACTTCTGGAGTGAGTTTGCTGCAGTAGAAATAAAGAGGCAGAATAATATTGCACGCCACACTTCTCAGTTTTTGAATTTCCACAAAAATTTTAAATAACCAATACATTTCATTCAACTTCAAAATTGTGTTCTAGTTGTTGTTGATTCTTTACCAAAAATTTACGTTTGGTATCTTTATGTTTGAAGCATGATATATGGGAAAAGGTTGAAAAGTTCCAGGGGGCTGAATACTTTCGCAAGGCACTGTATGTTCCTTTTCCTTAATCAGGTTTCTACTTAAGCATGCTAGTTCCTCCCCCAGTGTCAATGGTACACTTGCTGTTGTCTGTGTAACGTTGATTTCTCTGTTCTCTGTGCCTGACCCAGCTTGACCTGATTCTCTTCCCGGACTCAGACCCTTTGCTTGTGACCTGATTTTGCTTGTGCCTGCTCCCTGTAACCTGTTTTGTCTCTCTGGCTTTTCTGACCCTGGTTCGTGTATTGGACTTCGTCTCTGACTTTGCTTTGTCGTCCTGTGCCATTTCCTGGACCTGACCTCGGATTGCTTAACTTCCCTTTACTTACAGTAGCTAGTATTTATAGTTACTAGCATGACTCGCGTCACATTACGATTGACCGTTAAATTTTTTTTTTCAGTTTCCCACCTATGGATCCGTTACATACGTTGTGTGATCAGGTGGTGAATCCGACTCAGTTAGTCCAATATTTGGCCTTGGAACAACACAAACTGGCATCCTCTCATGCTTAGTTACAGGGTCATATTTCTGATATTCTTACTGCCTCTCAGAATCCCTCTCCTCAGACCGCTGTTATGACTTCTGTACCATCTGACGTATTGCTAAGCCTCCCTGAACCTATTGTAGCACTCCCTGACAAATTTCACGAGAAAATTCACGAGAAAAGGACCAGTTCAGTAATTTTCAACTCTTTAAAAATTCTGCTTACCTTGCACCCTCGGTCGTCAGAGAATGAGTCTCAGTAGGTGAGAATTATAATGTCGCTTTTATGAAAGGGGGTCCTCAGACTTGTGCTTTCTTTCTATCCTCTGTTGCTCCTGAATGTTTTTCAGTGGATGCCTTTTTTGACACTTTAGGACAGATCTATGATGAACCTGACAGGGTCAAGGTGGCAGAGACAAGGATCATGAACCTGACAGAGGGGAACTACACTGCAGAAAATTATTGTACTGAGTTTCATCAGTGGTCTTCTGAGGTCCTGTGGAATGATAAAACTCTCAGATGTCAGTTCCTCAGGGGTCTTTTGAAGTCTCTTAAGGACGGTCTGGCTCTACATGCTCCACATGGTTGTTTGATGGAAGCCATGACTCAGGCTATCCGCATGGATTGGAGGATGCGGGGGAGACACGAGGTGCGTAAAGAGGCTCCATTTTGTCTAATTGGCTCGGTTTGTGAAACTGAGGTGGAACCCATGGAGGTTGCAGCTGCCAGCTAAAGGATTAAAGAGAGGAGATGCCGTCAGGTCTCTATTATGACCAAGCTGGACATTTCCTAAAGGATTGTTTGGCACAACCTGCAGCAAACAAGCCCTCGGGAAACGCCTAAGTCTGGGTGATTCTTGAGGAGGTCACTCAGACTTACAGGTGCCCTTTTACTCCTCTGATAAGGTGTTGTTGAATGCTGAAAATTTTTATCAAGGTCAGTGTCTGTTCACATTTGCCTTTATTGACTGCGGATCTGCTGCTAATTTCAAAGATGTGGGACTGGTTCTGAAGTTAGGATTAGGGACAGTTAAGCTAGAGAGCCCTATTCTATTCATGGCCGTTGACAGAACACCGTTGCTCAAAAATCTGGTTCGGTTAGTTACGGTGGAGTTCACACTCAAGGTTGGGTCTCTTCATATGGAATTTATCTCGTATTATGTTTTGGACAATTTACCTGCTGAAATTGTATTGGGTATTCCTTGGTTGCATATGCACAATCCGATTATTGACTGGAATCAGAGAGATGTTGTTAAATGGGGTCCTTATTGTATTGAAAAATGTCTTAAACCTGTGCATCCTTGTTCCGTTAGGCGAGGTTCACATTGCGTTAGTGCAGTCCGTTCAACGCATACGTTGAACGGACTACGCTAATGCAAGTGCCGACTTTTGCACAGCGCTAGCGCAGATGGAGCTTCTGCTAGCTCCATCTGCGCTAGCAGTGACGGACTTGGAAATGCTGCAGCCCGCATCTCTGGTCCGTCACTCAAATGACGGCACATCGCTAGCGCACGCCCATTGTGGGCATGCGGTAGCGATGCATCCAACATTGCAGTCTATGTCGGCGGTAATGGACTATGTTACACCGCGTTATGCCGCGGTGTAACGTAGTCCGTTAAACGTACCGCCATAATGCAATGTGAACCAAGCCTTAGTCTGGAGGGTCTTCCGGAATACCTGAAAGACTTTGGAGATGTGTTTTTCGGAAAAAGAGTCTGAGATATTACCTCCTCAACGCAACTATGACTGTGAAATTAATCTCATTCCTAATGCCAAATTACCCAAGGCTTCCTTGAATAACTTGTCTGGCCCTGAGCGGTCAGCCATGAAAGTATATATTAGCGAGAGTTTACAAAAAGTTCATATTCGCCCTTCCTCATTGCCGGTAGCTGCCTGATTCTTTTATGTTAAAAAGAAAGATGGAGGTCTTCGTCCCTGCCTCAATTTCTGAGAATTAAACAAAATAACGGTTAAAAATACTTATCCACTTCCACTTATCCCCGATCTATATAATCAACTATTCGGGGCCAAATGGTTTTCCAAACTGGATCTTAGAGGGGCATATAATCTCATATGGATGAGTGAGGGTGATGAGTGGAAGACAGCATTTTTAACGTCTGAATATCTCTTTGAAAATCTCATCATGCCTTTTGGTCTAACAAATGCACCTGCAGTTTTACAAATTTTATGAATGATATTTTTTTCTGATTATATTGGGAGATTTATTGTGGTTTATTTGGATGACATTCTGATTTTTTCACCTGACCTGGATTTACATTACAAACATGTCCATTTTAGTTTTTCAAAGGTTGAGGGATAATTGTCTGTTCGCTAAAATTGAAAAATGCACCTTTTCTGTTCAATGAATATAATTTTTGGGTTTCATTGTGTCAGCCTCCAGGTTTAAGATGGATCCTTGGAAACTTCAGGCCATCATTGATTGGGTTCATCCCAGTGACCTTAAGGCTCTGCAGTGCTTTCTAGGGTTCCCAAATTATTATAGAAAATTTATTAGAGGATTTTCTCAAATCGTCAAGCCTCTTACTGACCTCACTCATAAAGAGGCAGAGCTAAAGGTTTGGTCGCTGCAAGCAGTTGGGGCTTTTGAAAATTTGAAAAAATGTTTTATGTCTGCTCATGTTCTTGTGCATCCAGATCTCCAGAGGCTGTTTATGGTGGAGGTAGATGCTTCTGAGGTTGGGGTGGGGGCCTTATTGTCTCAAGGTCCTGAGACTTTAACTAACCTAAGACCATGTGCTTTCTTCGTTAATTTTTTTCTCCTGCTGCTAGAAACTATGATGTGGGTAATTGGGAGTTGCTTGCGGTAAAATTGGCCTTTGAAGAGTGGAGGCATTTTTTGGAGGGAGCTGTTCATCCTGTCACCATGGTGATGAATCACAAAAATCTTGCCTATATTGAATCTGGCAAGTGGTTGACACCTAGACAGGCCAGATGGTCTCTATTTTCTTCATGATTCAATTTTTCTATTACGTTCAGACCAGGGTCTAAGAACGTGAAGGTGGATGCCCTGTTTCATAGTCTTGATTCTGTGTCTCCTCCAGAACCTCCTTCCTCCATTCTTCATAAGGGTGTTGTTGTGGCCATGGTTTCCTCTGAGCTAGAAGCTAAGATCCGTACTGCTCACTCCTTGGCTCCTTCCAATATTCCTGAATGCAAGCTGTTTGTCCCTCTGTATCTCAGATTACACCTCTTGCAGGAATCCCATGATTCTATGTTGAGTGGTCATCCTGGAGTCACTGCAACCCAGAAGGCAGTTGCTAGACTCTTTTGGAGGTCCACTATGCAAAAGGATATTAGAAATTTTGTGTCTGCTTGTGAAACTTGTGCTTGTGCCATGGATTTCATTTCAGATTTTTCTGGGGGGGATGACTGCTGTTTGGGTGGTAGTCCATCGCTTCAGCAAATAAGCTCACTTCGTCCCATTATCTGGGTTACCCAATGATGAAACTCTCTCCAACTGTTTATTATTCATGTGGTACGATTGCATATAATAAATATTATATCTGATAGGGGTTTACAATTTGTCTCTAGATTTTGGAGGGCTTTCTGCAGAAAACTGGGGATTGATTTGTCCTTTTCCTCTGCCTATCACCATGAGACTAATGATCAGAGAGGACAAATCAGTCTCTGGAGCAAATTTTAAGATGTTGTGTCACCAATAAGCAGGAAAATTGGTCATTATTTCTTCTGCAAGCTGAAATTGCCTTTAACAGCCGAGTTAATCAGTCCATGGGGACCTCGCCATTTTTCTGTAATTACGAGTTTCATCCTCATTTTGTTGAGTTTTTCAGAATATGATCAGTGTGTCCTGAGGTCCATGTCACAATTCAAGAAATGGGGATGTTTGGAGGAAGATTAGAAAGAACATTGGGGTGGCTCCCTTAAAAATGGGAGATAAGATATGGCCTTCCTCTAAGAATATTAAGTTGAAGGTACCCTTGTTAAAGCTGGGTCTTTCATTCATTGGTCTGTATGAAATTCTGCAGGTGGTCAATCCAGTTGCCTTCCGGTTAAAGCTCCCTCAGTCTTTCCGTATTTAAAATGTGTTCAATAAGTCATTGTTGAAGGAATTTATTCCCCCTGTTCTGTTATCTTTGCCCCCGCCTCCTCCGGTGTCTGTTGAGGGAAGTCTGGAATATGAGGTACAAAGGGTCATTGATTCCCGAGTGGTCCAGAATTCCCTTCAATACCTGGTATATTGAAAGGGGTATCGACCTGAGGAATGTTCCTGGGTTCCATCTCATTCTGTAAGGGCTGATCTGGTTTGTCCAGACCTTTCAGCAGCAGTTTCCTGGGAAAAATGGGGTCCGGTGGCCCCCCTTGAAGAGGTGGTACTGTCATGTTTCCCCTCTGTTTCTGTCTTTCTGTTACTTTGTGTCGGGTCTGTCGGTCTGTACTCGGTCTGTGCTGCAATCACCTGTGTTCATTTTCCTTAACCAGGCTTCTACTTAAGCAGTGTAACATTGATACCTCTGTGCGTGACCCAGGTTGACTTGATTCTCTTCCCAGACTCTAACCCTTGGATTGTGACCAGACTTTGCTTGTGCCTGCTCCCTGTAAACTGTTTTGTCTGTCTGGCTTTTCTGACCTCAGCTCGTGTATTGGACTTCATCTCTGACTTCCCTTTGTCATACTGCACCATTTGCTGGACCTGACCTCGGATTGTTTGACCTCCCTTTACTTACAGTAAGTAGTATTTATATTTACTAGCATGATTCGAGTCACAATAACATTTTGGAGAGGTGGGCCCTCTTTGCCTTTGCCCTTTTCATAACTATTTACTTTATCTAGCAAGTCTGACTTTTATTGGTAAGCCAAATATGTACACTTGGTATAAGTTAAATCATCTTTATTTTTCTGTGGAAAAAAACATGTTCATTGTTCATAAATAATGTCCACTGCACTCCACTTGCAATTCTTTGGCATACAATTTCAATAATAGATTTCTCTAAAACAGCAATAAAATACTTGTGACAGGTTATTTTCAAGTTAACTTTCTGTGCTGCGATATCTTGCGGTTTGTTTTAAGTTGTATCTACACTGAACGATCTTGAATGACCATTCTTCAGAGCGCTTTTGCGATATACTTTCGGTGTAAACAGGATATCAATAATCCAACGATTGAGTGAAATATTCATTTGTCAGGTGAAATTATCCTTTTGCAGTGGAAACGTTTATCATTCTCAGGAGTGCATCGTTCTGTGTGAACAAGACTCATGCAGCCGAGAGCTTATATACAATAAACAACCTACTACAGATCATTCCGCGCACAACATGTATCACAATCTGCCAGTGAAAGCATACTATTAAATTAACATCAATCAGTAAACATTCACCAATCAGCAGTCGTTTAGTACAGCTGGTGGGGGTATAAAAACAGACCCTTAGTTTGGCAACCTGGCCACTAGTCTGGGTTCACTTCATACAGCATTACCAAGCGAGCAGATAGAACTTTCTAATAGAAAACAAAGAGAAGACTATAGCATAAATAAGGCTAAACAATGGCTAAACGATCACATTAAAAATGTAGTCTCCAGATGTTATCGGCATGTGCAAGTACAGTGTAAATCTATAGAGAGATATTCTAAATGTTTCTTCAAACTTCCAATGTCATGTAGAGTAAATATCTCCAATTGATGCTATGTAGAATGTTAAGCATGTTGTTACATGGACAATTTTTTCAGGCATATGGTTACATTATTAAAAAGAACTATTTATTGCTATAATATACAATTAAACAACAATAACTCCCAAAGCATAACTAACCTTGTAAATAGAGACAAACCTATTGAAAGTAATATTCTGCTCTCCTAAAAGCCTACATGTGGCAGAAGCAATTTATGATTTCAATAAAATGTTTTGTGCATAGAAATGGAATCTGTAAACTGTCACTCTGTGGCAGTTAAAAGCTTTTTTGAACTTGTGGTTGAGTCAAGCCAATTCAAAATGTCATCTTTTACACACATCAAATCCCAAAGCAAAAAGGAACTCAGTGATGATGATTCCCTGTAACATTTAATGGGTTGCTGAGGTAGTATATTGCTCAAAAGCACAACTTAAGCTGAGAAGATATGACGAAAACAGAGAGCTCAGCAGTAAAGAACTTCTCAATCAACCTTATGTTATCTATGATAAAAAAAATGCTATTATATAACAAGATATTTAAATCAAAAATAGAAAATTGGACCTTATCAAATAAGGTGCCACGGTGTTACTGTAATAAATCAAAGTGTAACATCTGGAGTGGTATTTTCCCATATGGACCATGTGAACACAGTGACAACTTTAGACAAAAATATATTCAAATAGAATCTTTTCTGAGAAATGAAAAGCATAAACATGCTAAAGCAAGGTGCTTCTAGTGTAAAAGACACGGGGACGTGTTTTACAACACATGTGTATACAGACACCGTATCCTTCAGTTACTGAGAGTAAACTATGCTGTTATGCCTTAGAACAATGATGCAATGTATTAATACAAGTGGTGATACAGATCCAAAATGAAAATAGACCCAAAAAATGCTGTACAACACAGCAATAAGATAGTTAAAGCACCTAGTGCAAGTTAATGTGAAATTTTATAAGAAGAATTGAAATGGTGTAATCCTATGGTAATGAAAAAACATGTGTACTGAAAAAAGCTGTTTAAGTGGGCACCATCACATATAATTCTGTGGTTACTTGTCTGGGATCACTACCATGCATGTAAAGAGTTTACCGCAAAAACCATAAAGAGACAGGTACATGCATATAATTGTAGGATCAACCACAAGACAAAGAAATACTAATCAAGAAAATTTCAAGTTTTATTTGACACACCAAAGAAAAAACAGACAGAACACACTATTAAAAACATATAAAACTTGTTCCAAATTGAACAATCAGTTAGATCCAAATCAATAACATATAGTATATGACAATATATATTAATCATAGCAGAAATGCCCGGCTGTGTAGTATAATTAAATACAGGAAAGACCAAAGGTTGTGCTTCCTATTATTACAATGCACTAGGTTATAAATATATGCACCGATCAAAGTGGACTATGGTGGTCCATAGGGCATAGGCAGCACCTCACAGTGTGGTATATTCAATCTGAAACCATTAAAATGCTGGAACCAATTGCCCTCATATATATATAGAACCCTGCTGCTGTGTACATCCACATAGAGTCTCGTATAAAGAGTATCATAGGGCACAAACTAACACGTAAATGCTCCCTTCAACCCTGAGGGTAACAGGTAAAAGGTACATTGCCTAGATGGCGAGTTGGTCATACTTCACCCTATACCGTCTCAAAGTCCACTACCGTCATCATGGTCCTAAGTGCACTGCTACAGTCCGGGCATGATTACTGGACCCACGCGTTCCAACACACCCTGTGTCTTTCTCAAGGTGGTAAAAACATGTGTAGTCGCGATCACTGATAGGCATAAATGGGGGGAACAATGGAGATAAGAATGGATGGGATATTATACCAGTGGGTGATAATCTGCTGGGAAATTGCTATATGTGGTGCCAAAGTAAACAAGAAAATGTATCAGCTATGTGGCCCAGTAGAGAGTTATGGGTGGTAAATATACCCCAGGAAAAACAGGATTACCATTTACTAGTATGAGTGCCACACGCTGGATGCGTCCCATGTATTTCAGCCCCAACAAACTTTTCGTCTTCACTTCCTCAGGGAGTCTTTCACTAACTGGCTTAAACTATAGCAGTGTGGCTGGACGTCCAAATGAGATTATCACCAGCAGGAAATACTAGCAGATTGAAAGTATATAAAGCCACACCCAAAAGGTGATAGGGCAGACAAGTGAGTAACTGAAAACACCTGTTACCATAAAAGACTGAAGCAAAGATAACAGAAACTAAACACCCAGAGAAAATGTGTGTTTGCTGTGGCTCGACAAACAGATGCTGATCCCAAAACACAGGATCAAGGATTCCAACCCAGACACACTACAGAAATGTAACTTGCTCTGATGAAGACTAAAATGACTGCACATCTTCTCTGTGACATGCACCTCCGTGCTCCTCACTAGAAGTGCTTGTCCAATCACATGTAAATACCACTTTGATGGGAGAGCAAAGCCTTGGCTTCTCCTCATACCCCCCTTCCTTCTCTTTAGGGAGCTGCTTCAAACTAATGACTTTTCAAAGTCTTTTACACCATCTCTCTAGTCTAAAAACTTTAAAGCACTGATCCCAATGTGTTTTCCAAACATCATGAGAAGGGGAGCATTTGGTTCCTTTTAATCTTACTTAGGCTGGTTTCACATTTGTGTAGGGCAGGGCTGTGGAGAGCTGCGTAGTTCCTCCATTAAGCCCCACCCAGTGCCACACCTCTTCCATTCAGCTCCGCCTACGTTGGCATGCGTCCTGCGTACTTTTTCTTTAACATTGGGTACTCAGGCCATGCAAATGTATGTGGATGCCTCAACATGCGATGTTTTGACGCAGCGCCGACCGCAACAAAATGCAACATGTTGCGTTCAGCGCAGTTCGGCGCAGCGTCAAAACTAATGCATGGCCTGCATACCCAATGTTAAAGATAGGTATGCAGGACACATGCAGACGTAGGCAGAGCTGAATGGAAGAGGTGCAGCAGCGGGCGGGGCTTAACGGAGGAATTACACAGCCCTCCGCAGCTCTGTCCAACGCAAATGTGAAACCAGCCTTAGTCTGACTTTACTACCTAACCTTGTTTGGCTTTTTCTTTGCAATTTGTTTACAAAATGGGTTTAAGCTCATTGTTTGACATATTTGCCTGGCACAGCTTCGACTGGCTCCATTTACCCATCTGAAGCCAAAATCATGCGTTTTTCTCTTCCACTAGAGTGCTATCCATTATACAGTATATTATTTAAAAGTTGTATAAGAGGGCTGCAGACCTTTTTTTTTTTTTACAATGTTACCTTATGGACAGGGCATGTTGACATGTTGTTCATGATGCCCAAAGCAGTCTAAGTGGTGATGCCCCCTATTGGCAAGTCAAACTAAAAGTGCCCATACCCTTTGGATAATAGCTACAGTCTACCATATACAGCAGACTAATCTTGTCCAAACTTGCTGACATCACCAGGTTCGACTGACAAATGTATGAAAAATGCTACCAGAAAACGTGAACAATTTTTTTCTAATTTTCATCAAAATTTCATCCGTGTCGGTTTTTTATGTCCATGTGACATCCATATGACAGTAATGAGATGTCCATGTGCTATCTGTTTTCACACAACTATTTTAAAACAAGCATATCATCACATATAGTTTGCTAGGTTTATAATAATAATCAATCAGTAAAAATTGGATGCCACTTGGATATTTCATGGGGGATCAGATTTTTTTCTGGAACCAATAGACTTGAATGTGCGAGTCTCTTCTGAGACTTAGCAGATAGCAGTGAATGCTGTGAGTTTTTTTCTCATGAACAGTCAGTCTGAGAGAAAAATCGTTCATCTGAACAGCATTATTAAATAATATTGATCAGTGTGTTGTCTGCATGCAATCTGATCAAGAATAAGACAGCACATGTCCGATTTAGCCGCTCGTCTTCATGAGCCTTAAGTCTACATACACACATCCGTGTGAGTGCTAAAATCCAAGAGACCCCTAGGTTACTTCTACTTCTGCTAAATAACTTGACACGCATTCTAGGCCCAATTGTCTTTACCAACACAATATGGGATATGTGCTCTAAAAGATTTCCACTTATCTCTGACCATTCTCCTTTGACATCTTTTCTGTTTAATCCCAAGTTGCCTGACAGCCTGAATAATAACCAGACTAAACCATGGTTTGATAAACAACTCTTTTGCTTTACTGACAAAGTGGATAGACATTCCAGGATTCTTTTATCTTTTAAAAGTTTATACACTAATCATAGTCTGCCTGCCAACTCTCAATACCGATATATACAAATTAGACAATTTACGCTCTCTCTTTTCTCAGCTCATGGGGTCTCTTTCCCCACTCATTTCAAAAGACTGTGCAGGGTGGGTGTCTCGTCTAAGTGCCTGATATCAGATATTTATTAGTTTTTACTTAATCCTTACCCAGATGATCATCCAAAGTATCTTTACATGATTAAGTGGGAACATTTTCTGGGGATCATCTTTCCTTTTAGGTCTGGCAAAATCCTATGCCTTTATAGGATTTAGAACCCTACAAGGGCCCATACATCTGGCAAACATGCAGGTGAGCCCAGGTCTGAATTTTTTTATCAGGGCCCACCGGACTCTAGCAACAAGACTGACCATCAGTACATGAATACATAACCCCAGCAACCATCTGTACATTAATACATTACCCCAGTAACATCAGTACATGAATACATCATCCTTATAACCATCAGTAAATGAATACATCACCAACTTAAAACAGGGATCAATTGCAATGTCAGGTCAACACTTGTTGTATACTATTGTATTGTATAAACCTGCAACTCATAGTATGACATAAAAAAAGCAATTATTTGAATTATAGTTATCAACCATCAGACTTTGGCCATACAAGAATCACAGTACTGATGAGGCACAAGCAGCAGCACTATTAAACATTTCAAGATTAACTTCAATTTTTGTTCATTTTCTTAAATATATTTTAGGCTCTTTTATTCTGAGCAGTTCACTGAGCTCCTGGTCCGGAAACCCTCAGCAATTGCTCAAAAGACCTTCTAGAAGTGTACAGCTTAGATGACAGGAGCCTATAACTTTCTACTGCATCCACCTAGTATTTGCTCCTGTCTACCGAGGTGCCCATTTTTATCTAATATATAAAGCTGAATGTGTATGTGTATGTATGTGTGTATGTCCGGAATTGGCATCTGCACCATCGCAGCTACAGCCACAAAATTTTGCACAGCCACACGTCTGGACTGTGTTGTGAGGCAAAATTTTAACCCTGCGCGTTCCAATTCACCAAACAATTTTGCCGCTATCTACATAATGGGGAAAAAGTGAAAGGAAAAATGTTGGAGGCAAATTGACAGCCAGGAGGAGATGGCATACAGGTATATACTATATACAGGGAAGATGATATACAGCTATATATTATTTACAGGAGGAGATGACACACAGGTATATACTATATACAGGGGAGATGACATACAGGTATATACTATATACAGGGGAGATGACTTACAGGTATATCTAATATATAAAGCTGAATGTGTGTGTGTAAGTGTGTATGTCCGGGATTGGCATCTGCACTGTCGCAGCTACAGCCACAAAATTTTGCACAGTCACACGTCTGGACCCCGAGAGCATCATAGGCTATGTTGTGAGGTGAAATTTTAACCCCGCGTGTTCCAATTCACCAAACAATTTTGCCCCTATCTACATAATGGGGAAAAAGTGAAAGGAAAAGTGTTGGAGGCAAATTGACAGCTACCAGATGTGAACAAGGGGGACTTAAAGAGTGAGAGTGATGGCGCCAAAGAGTATATACCGTACAGTTGCTAAGGTGGGGCCCCGACATGGGATACTCACCACACATGGGGATATGAACACACATACAAAATGCGCCACACACTACCACGTGCTTGAACATATATATCACCCTCAGCACACATTTCACCACACATACACCAACCTTGCCACATAAAAGTTGAAACACAAAAGTCGCCGCTCAAAACTCGCCACGCGCAAAACACGCCACGTGCAAAACTAGGCTCACGCAAAACTCGCCACACGTGCAAAACTCACCTCATGGAAAACTCGCCACACGCGGAAAAATTGCCACATGCACAAAAGTTGCAACACATGCAAAAGTTGCCTCACACAAAACTTGCACATACTCAAAACGCACCACATATAAAACTTGCCACGTGCAAAACTCGTCATGCGCAAAACTTGTTGCACACAACTTGCTACACTAACCTGTCACATGCAACTTGACAGAAAAAGTTGCTACACGCATGTCTCCACACAAAACACATCTCACAAAAGTCGCTGCATGCATGTCGCCACACGCAACTCAACACACAACTTGGCACATGAAACGCGCCCAAAAACACACACAAGTCTGGTATTATCCTTCAAAAATAAAAATCTGATTAATAAGCCGACAAACTACAAGAGCAACAACTGTACCATATAGGAAAAACGGCAGCTGTCAGTCACATGACCTGTCTATTATATGTATGTGTGAGCTAATATATACTGCCAGGGGGGAGGGCTTCCTGTTGGCTGGGGATTTATCAGGCTGCCAATTTAGCTTACAAACACTGAGGTAAAAATAGTGAGCAAATAGCGTGTGAACGAGGTCTAATACAAGAGGAGATGACACACAGATATATACTATATACAGGAGGAGATGACACACAGGTATATACTATATACAGGGGAGATGACACACATATATACTATATACAGGGGAGATGACACAGGTATATACTATATACAGGGGAGATGACACACATGTATATACTATATACAGGAGGATATGACATACAGGTATATACTATATACAGGAGCAGATGACACATGTATATACTATATACAGGAGGAGATGACATACAGGTATATACTATATACCGGAGATGACATACAGGTATATACTATATATAGGAGGAGATGACATACAGGTATATAGTATATACAGAAGAGATGACATACAGGTATATACTATATACAGGAGGAGATGACACATAGGTATATCCAATATACAGGAGGAGATGACATACAGCAGGTATATACTATTTACAGGGGAGATGACATACAGGTATATACTAGATACAGGAGATGACATACAGGTGTATACTATATATAAGGCAGATGACAAACATGTATATACTGAGGGGAAAATGAGAGGTGTGAGGTGAAAATGAAAAGGTGTGAGTGCAAAATGAGAGGAATGAGGGAAAATAGTGGAGTGATCGGAAAATGACAGATGTGAGGTCGAAATGACAAATGTTAGGGGGGAATGAGAGGAGTGAGGGGGAAAATGAGAGGAGTGAGGGGGAAAATGAGAGGTGTAAGGGAGAAAATGAGAGATGTGAGGGGGAAAATGAGAGGCGTGATGGGAAAATAAGAGAAGTGAGGTGCTATAACTAACCACAGATATTTACTATGCCCAGGCAACGCCGGGCTCTTCAGCTAGTAAACTATAAAAGCTCAAATCACCCCCATTTGCTCCATTCTAAATGAAACAATAAAAAATACACATATTTGTTATCGTCTCTTTTAGAATCATCTAATTTATCAATCTATCAATATATAAAAACAGTTAATCAAATCAGTAAACACCGTAATGAGAGAAAAAAAATAATTTTTTTGGTCGCTGCAATGCTTGAGGGTTGTTATATATTCTAAACTTTATATTGCCATCTAGCTAGGTGTCAGGTTATAGCATGGTTTTGAGAATAGGGATTCGCATTGCTATAGGCTGCCTGTATAAGTATTAATTGTTTAGTCCTATATATTGTGCATTAATGGATTCATACCCTACTTGAGCAGGGTTGTATCCAAATGCTTCAATTGGTGTTCAGTGTATTTTTTGGTGTTTCGACCATTCCATGGGAGCCATGTATCATCTATTTGCCAACAGTAACTAGTAGAGGATTGTTATTGCCATATTATGGACATAACTTGTCATTTAATCATGCTTTTTAAAAAAAATGTTTTAAATTGTCTGTCCATTTGCATGTGTTGTTACTATACATAAAATGTACATTTTTTTCCATATATTGGGTGATCCCTATCTTTTAGCATGCATCTCTTTGTCTTTAGTTGTCAAACCATATTGTCAGTCAGCATGCTTTATGAGATTCCTTTCACTTTTACCTATATTTGGCAGTGCTCTCCCTTTTCATCTAACCCCTAATGTATGGTATTTCTCACACACTGTCTGGTCTGCACCCCATGTACCCCCAACGACAGCCTGAACACCCATATTTACTCCCATGTAAAGTCTATACCCCATGTGTACCACCCCATGTAGCCTGCACCCCCATAAGTATCAACACATATAGCCTGCACCCACATATGTACTGTGACATAAAGCTTGTACCCCATTTGAATCCCCACATATAGCATGCACCTCCTATATGTACCCCCACATGTAGCCCGCACGTCCTATATGTACTTCCACATGAAGCCTGTACCCACATGTGTACCACCAAGTACAGCCTGCATCCCAGTATGTACCCCCTAAATGTAGCATGCACCTCCTATATAACCCCACACATAGCCTGCACCATCATATGTACCCCCATATATAGTATGCACCCCCATAGGTACCTTCACATATAGCTTGCATCCCCATATGTGCCCCCACATGTAGCCTGCACAAAATATGTACCCCCACATATAGCCTGCACACTAATTTGTACCCCCACAGAATGTCTTAACCCCATCTACCTCTGTTCCCTAATTACCTCTTACCAGTGCCACTTCACGCAAGGGAAAAAATGTCACTTGCAATTTGAAGCATGGCTCCGCCCATAATAGTCACATGGGCAAGACATCATCATAGGTCCTTCACCTCTATGATTTATCTTACTTTTTTCCCCCTCAACCTGCCGCCCTAGGCACTTGCCATCGGATGCTTAGTGGCAAATATGGCTCTGGGTATGGATGACTTATGCCAATTTTATATCTGTATTCTTGTTCACATTTAAACTCTGGTGCCTTGCTAAGTCCAGGAAATGGCAATGTAAGTTAGAAGTGCAAACATGCTATTGATAAGTGAGAATCATTTGCCCTCCAATGTATATATTTGATTTAAGTATCCTATGGCTTAGAGATATTGCTGTAAAATCAACCGATAACTGATGAGTAGTTCATAATAGGAAAACCTGAACTAATTAGGAATGTGAACATTCAACCTACAAAGACATTCTACTATCCTTAATATACATTACCATATAATGAATAGACTCCAAATCTTGCCATCATAGAAAGAAACTACTAAACCAGCATTTTCTACAGGGTATTTAATGGCACATTTTACTATAATTACTGTCAATGTTAACATTTGCGGTAAGTAATTTATTTGACAATTTTTCAATAAATTTCTTTATCTTAATGTATTACAAGCCACTTAATCTACATTAACATAATGCATCCAAAGAGGCTAAAAATTAATACAGTGTTTAAAGTAAAAGTATTAACAGTAAAACTTTAAATCACTGGTAACTTTACTGCATTGTTCAGGACAGATAAGCA
Source organism: Ranitomeya imitator (assembly GCF_032444005.1). Lineage (NCBI taxonomy): Eukaryota > Metazoa > Chordata > Amphibia > Anura > Dendrobatidae > Ranitomeya > Ranitomeya imitator. The sequence continues at coordinate 629,973,451 of NC_091284.1, forward strand.
GTTTAAAAGAGCTATTTGAAGAAAAATGTCACATGAATAAAAATTAAAGTCTGAGCACAGAAAAATTACAGCTTTAATATTAAATCTGTGCAATCAGACTATGAGCTAAGCTTGGTATTAAATATTCATTTACATCAGAAAGTATTGTAGCTTTGCTTTTAGCTTGGGGGATCATGGCCTATTGTAGATAACACCGTGTATAATATCAGCAAATGTAATAAAAGTAATAAATGACAGAATTTGGTAGACTATCTGAAGCTAGATAACGTTCACTCACTTACTTGACTAGTTTACTGATGATCTAATTGTAGAGCCTGGGAATAGCAGTTACATTTTTTTAGTAAAAGTGGCATATACACATGTTCTTATTACAGATCTTTAATAATGAAATCTTTGTTTTACTTTTACTTGGCTGTAATTAAATGGGGTCGTCCAGCTTCATCATGAAATTCTGCAATTCTGCAGGTAGCAAATATGCGATATGTATACTGTGGTCACATTACAGCTAGACATGTGCAGCCTCGCTCAATACAAGTGATTTGAGTGAGACTGTGTACGTCTAGTCGGGATGTGGCCAGATGTATGTATATCGGCTAGTAGTGGTGGTCACATGTCCTCCCAGTTTCACCACAGGCACTGAAGAATTCTGACAGCATGCAATAGAGTGATTATATACTTTTGTGATCACCCTGGACAACCCTTTTAAAGATTTACTATAACTGAAATGTTTCAGTGGTGAATGTGTGATTATCATATGGATACTAAATAATACTTTTCTTTAACCCCTTTCTGCCATTGGAAGTACTATTCCATCCATGTGGGGTGGGCCTTAATTCCCAAGGACGGAATATTGTGTCCAGCACGATTGGCCGCGCTCACGGGGGTAGCACGGCCGACCGCGGCCAGGTGTCAGCTGCCTATCGCAGCTGACATCCGGCACTATGTGCCAGGATCAGTCATGGACCGTCCCCGGCACATTAACCCTGGGCACACCGCAATCAAACATGATCGCAGTGTGCCGGCGGCATAGGGAAGCATCGCGCAGGGAGGGGGCTCCCTGTAGGCTTCTCTGAGACGCCCGCAGCAACGCGATGTGATCCAAAATGGCCGCGGCATCCGGGTCCTGCAGGGAGGGAGGTGGCTTACCAAATGCCTGCTCAGAGCAGGCGCTTGGTAAGCCTGCAGCGCTGTAAGTCAGATCGCTGATCTGACAGAGTGCTGTACAAACTGTCAGATCAGCGATCTGTACTGTCCCCCCCTGGGACAAAGTAAAAATGTAAAAAAAAACTTTCCACATGTGTAAAAAAAAAAAAAAAATCCTAAATAAAGAAAAAAAAATATATTATTCCCATAAATATATTTCTTTATCTATATAAAAAAACAAACAATAAAAGTACACATATTTAGTATCGCCGCGTCCATAACGACCCAACCTAAAAAACTATTACACTAGTTAACCCCTTCAGTAGACACCGCAAGAAAGAAAAAAAAACGAGGCAAAAAACAACGCTTTATTATCATACCGCCGAACAAAAAGTGAAATAACACGCGATCAAAAAACAGATATAAATAACCATGGTACCGCTGAAAACGTCATCTTGTCCCGCAAAAAACAAGCTGCCATACAGCATCATCAGCAAAAAATATAAAAGTTATAGTCCTCAGAATAAAGCGATGCAAAAATAATTCTTTTTTCTATAAAATAGTTTTTATCGTATAAAAGCGCCAAAACATTTAAAAAATGATATAAATGAGGCATCGCTGTAAACGTACTGACCCAAAGAATAAAACTGCTTTATCAATTTTACCAAACGCGGAACGGTATAAAGGCCTCCCCCAAAAGAAATTCATGAATAGCTGGTTTTTGGTCATTCTGCCTCACAAAAATCGGAATAAAAAGCGATCAAAATATGTCACGTACCCAAAAATGTTACCAATAAAAACATCAACTCGTCCCGCAAAAAACAAGACCTCAAATGACTCTGTGGACTCAAATATGGAAAAATTATAGCTCTCAAAATGTGGTAACACAAAAAATATTTTTTTGCAATAAAAAGCGTTTTTCAGTGTGTGACGGCTGCCAATCATAAAAATCCGCTAAAAAACCCGCTATAAAAGTCAATCAAACCCCCGTTCATCACCCCCTTAGTTAGGGAAAAATTAGAAAATTAAAAAAATGTATTTATTTCCATTTTCCCATAAGGGTTAGGGTTAGGCTTAGGGCTAGGGTAAGGGCTGGGTTAGGGTTAGGCTTAGGGCTAGGGTTAGGGCTAGGGTTAGGGTTAGGGCTAGGGTTAGGGTTAGGGTTAATGCTAGGGTTAGGGTTAGGGCTAGGGCTAGGGTTAGGGTTAAGGCTAGGGTTAGGGTAAGATCTAGGTTTAGGGTTAGAGTTAGGGCTAGGGTTAGGGTTAGGGTTAGAGTTGGGGCTAGGGTTAAGGCTAGAGTTAGGGCTAGGGTTAGGGTTAGGGTTGGGGCTAGGGTTAAGGCTACAGTTAGAGTTGGGGCTAAAGTTAGGGTTGGGGCTAAAGTTAGGGTTAGGGTTTGGATTATATTTCCGGTTGGGAATATGGTTGGGATTAGGGTTAGGGGTGTGTCTGGGTTAGAGGTGTGGTTAGGGTTACCATTGGGATTGGGGTTAGGGTTGTGTTTTGATTAGGGTTTCCATTATAATTGGGGGGTTTCCACTGTTTAGGCACATCAGGGGCTCTCCAAACGCGACATGGCGTCCGATCTCAATGCCAGCCAATTCTGCGTTGAAAAAGTAAAACAGTGCTCCTTCCCTTCTGAGGTCTCTCATGTGCCCAAACAGGAGTTTACCCCAACATATGGGGTATCAGCATACTCAGGACAAATTGGACAACAACTTTTGGGGTCCAATTTCTCCTGTTACCCTTGGGAGAACTGCGGGCTAAAAAATAATTTTTGGGGGAAAATTTGTTTTTTTTATTTTCACGGCTCTGCGTTATAAACTGTAGTGAAACACTTGGGGGCTAAAAGTTCTCACAACACATCTAGATAAGTTCCTTGGGGGATCTAGTTTCCAATATGGGGTCACTTGTGGGGGGTTTCTACTGTTTAGGTACATTAGGGGCTCTGCAAACACAGTGTGATGCCTGCAGACCAATCCATCTAAGTCTGCATTCCAAATGAAGCTCCTTCCCTTCCGAGCTCTGCCATGTGCTCAAACGGGGGTTCCTCCCACATGTCAGGTATCAGTGTACTCAGGACAAATTGTACAACAATATTTAGGGTTTAATTTCTCCTGTTACCTTTGGAAAAATACAAAACTGGGGGCTAAAAAATAATTTTTGTGGAAAAAAAATAATTTTTATTTGCACGGCTCTGCGTTATAAACTGTAGTGAAACACTTGGGGGTTCAAAGCTCTCACAACACATCTAGATGAGTTCCTTAGGGGGTCTACTTTCCAAAATGGGGGTTTCTACTGTTAAGGTACATTAGGGGCTCTGCAAACGCAATGTGGCGCCTGCCGACCATTCCATCTAAGTCTGCATTCCAAATGGCGCTCCTTCCCTTCCGAGCCCTCCCATGCACCCAAACGGTGGTTCCCTCCACATATGGGGTATTATCGTACTCAGGACAAATTGGACAACAACTTTTGGGGTAAAATTTCTCCTGTTACCCTCTGGAAAATACAAAACAGGGGGCTAAAAAATAATTTTTGTGGGAAAAAATGTTTGTTTTATTTTTACGGCTCTGCATTATAAACTCCTGTGAAGCCCTTGGTGGGTCAAAGTGTTCACCACACATCTAGATAAGTTCCTTAGGGAGAGCACATCAGTGGCTCTCCAAACGCAACATGGCGTCCCATCTCAATTCCAGTCAATTTTGCATTGAAAAGTCAAACGGCGCTCCTTCGCTTCCGAGCTCTGTCATGCGCCAAAACAGTGGTTCACCCCACATATGGGGTATCGTTGTACTCAGGACAAATTGTACAACAACTTTTGGGTCCGTTTTCTCCTGTTACCCTTGGTAAAATAAAACAAATTGGAGCTGAAGTATATTTTTTGTGAAAAAAAAGTTAAAGGTTCATTTTTATTTAAACATTCCAAAAATTCCTGTGAAACACCTGAAGGGTTAATAAACTTCTTGAATGTGGTTTTGAGCACCTTGAGGGGTGCAGTTTTTAGAATGGTGTCACACTTGGGTATTTTCTATCATATAGACCCCTCAAAATGACTTCAAATGAGATGTGGTCCCTAGAAAAAATGGTGTTGTAAAAATGAGAAATTGCTGGTCAACTTTTAACCCTTATAACTCCCTAATAAAAAAAAAATTGGTTCCAAAATTGTGCTGATGTAAAGTAGACATGTGGGAAATGTTACTTATTAAGTATTTTGTGTGACATATCTCTGTGATTTAATTGCATAAAAATTCAAAGTTGGAAAATTGCAAAATTTTCAAACTTTTCGCCAAATTTCCTTTTTTTTTCACAAATAAACGCAGGTAATGTCAAAGAAATTTTACCACTATCATGCAGTACAATATGTCATGCGAAAACAATGTCAGAATCACTGGGATCCGTTGAAGCTTTCCAGAGTTATAACCTCATAAATGGACAGTGGTCAGAATTGTAAAAATTGGCCTGGTCATTAACGTGCAAACCACCCTTGGGGGTAAAGGGGTTAAACAAAGATTCTGGATATACACTTGTTTGCCAATCAAATGTCCTATTTTATGTCCCTGTGGCCAATTATAAAGAATATGGCATCCAATTCTTCTCCTGTGATAATTACCATTCACAACGAGTTTTCCTTCTCTCAGTTTCTTGCCCTCTGGGCTTAAGAGTAACTGCAATTTTACTGGCTTTTCACAATATTTCTTCTTTCATAAAAAAATTCACTCATATTACCTGCACATTTTTGGGAGCTCCATCAAACTTTATCATTTACATACACCCTCTTAGTCTATCTTTGTCATTAAATTTATTCATTCGTGGAATAGCCCCTACTCTACCTGAAGTGTAGAAACCATATCTCCTACATCACACACCAGCAAGGTTTTGTGTGAACCTAGGCTAGTTTCCAATCTGTAATATACTTATGTTGGTAATAGGTCTGTGACAGGGCTCTTTTTTGAACATTTTTTTGGCACTGGCACCAACCTATTGCGTTCTAATATACAGTAGTATCTGTTCCTATACAAATTCTGAAAGTCCTGAAAATGAAAAGTAATCATATTGTACTCACAGCAGCATCATGGTATTGAATTTGTCATGTGCAAAGACATCACTGAGTGAATTACTGTTGTTCTATCCTTCATTTCTGTACTGCAGCAACATTAATAATGTTGCTGATGGTGCCGTGGACCAGGTGAAGCAGTGCCTGCTGCGGGAGCAAAATAAACATGCTCATCCATACGACCTGGCTTCCTGTCCCAGGTGGGTGCTGAACATCACTCTTTAATGCAGAACAGTGCAAACAGGTGTCAGTTGGCTGGCAGATAATGCTTCCAGTATTTTTCCCTGTGCCACCATGTCTTCAACACAGATCCTCTTTTATCCCACCTTTATCCTACCATGGTGAGTCCCATGAGACAAGTGATCCCACACTTGGACACTCAAAGGAGCTCTTTACATATCCATTTATTGATTCTCATCTCTCGCCCTACATGTTTCAAGAGCAAAATGAGGAGATCAGGTGTAGTGATGTTCAAACATCTGAGCAGCTATGGTTAGAAAAAGATGATGGTGGGGAATTGCAATTAGTGTCTCAAGAGGTAGAGGATGAAGAGACACAGTTTATGAGGCCGTCCTTTATGTCTAATGCAGGGTGTATTGAAGTCACTGTTCCTTCTAATTTTTGGCAGTTTTTCATTGTCCGCTTAGGACATACCCCAAAAATAATTTTTGCCTGCCTTTTGTCTCATTTGCAAGTCTTACTTTATTACTGGCATTAGCTCCTCTAACGCTTTCCTACATCCCCTGGAAACGGCATTATATTCTTCTTTAGATATGCTTCCCTCTTTCCATTTGATATACATTTATGTTTTCCTTTTTAACAAGTGATTTATTTCTGTGTTTATCTACCCTGGTCTCTTTAAATACTTAAAATTCTTCCTTCTTTTTTGGGATTGTTACCGATTGGGCCATGAGAATTTCATTTCCTAAAATCTCCCATTCTTCTTGGACATCTGTCCTTTAGAACATCCAACCACTGGGCCTTTCCTATCCTCTTTCTGAGTCCATTAAAATCTGCCTTTCTGAAGTCCAACCTTAAAGTCTGAATTCTTGCTGGTCTTCCTCCTCTTGTAATCCAAAATTCAAGGATAGCATGATCGCTGCCTTCAACACAGATCCTCTTTGATCCCACCTTTATCCCACCATGGTGAGTCCCATCTCTCGCCCTACATGTTTCAAGAGCGAAATGAGGAGATCATGTGTAGTGATCACTGCCTTCTAAATAGCCAGCCACCTTTACTTCCTCAACCATTTCCTCCCTGTTAGTAAGAATTAGGTCCAAGATTGCACTGAATGGAACATTGTCACTGAAAAGAAACATAGATTCCTGAGGCTGACCACTTTCCAGGAGAGATTTGTACACCTTAAACTGACAAGTAGGCAAATCTCTAATAAAACACAACAATAAGATAGATGTAGCGTGGACTATGCTCTACATGCAATGGTCCAATGGTCTTTAGCCCAAGGCCAACTTCTCACTACTGTAGTTATAGGCAATGAAGAAATATGGTGAGAGATTGACCAGCTACTAAGTGATGAAATAGTCTTTTTTCCTCTGTGTAGTTAATTAAATGTTTCCTAACGTTCATTTCTTCCTGTAAAATCCATTCTAACTTGTTTTGTATGTTTTGTTAATCCGTAAAAGTGGAGTAATACTTTGACAACATTGTTCTTAGCAGCGATCTGGGAATCAGAGATACATTCTAGCATCTTCCTAATGTTTTTTCCATTATATTTGAGCTTTGTTTTTCTCCTCTTCAGCGATATTACTGCCTATCTTGCCCTTCTATTCGGGTCTTTTGGTAAAATGTTTCCCATTGATATCCATTATACTCGGTACTCGGGTCGAGTCCGTCCGAGTTTCCAAGCTGCTCAATTTGAGCAATGAGCAATTGAGCATTTTAGTGCTCGATCATCACTAGTAAATACCTTTGCAAAGGTAAAATGAATTGTTGGCGCCCCCTTCCCCTTGTACATTGAACTCAAACTAAATCCTCACAAATCCTCTCCAAGTACACTTTATGGCATTAATATGTGCATTATCCTGTACCATGACATCATTGTATGCAGTACTCTTGTACTGTTAGTTTTCCATCTATATTATAACATCACTAAGCACATTATACTTTTATAGTCACATCTTTGAGGGTATTATCACTGCTTGAGTTACCCCCATGCATTATTTAGTAATGTGACATCACTGGGGTACTATGCCAGTACTATGACATTTTTTAAAGTATTATCTGTGTACAATAATATCACTGTTTGGTAACTGCGTACAACTATGGCAACTAAAAAGCAGTGTAGAGCTGGAACAAAAAGAAGCAAGAAAGACACTAATGTAGGGCAAAATACAATTAGGTTTGCCAAAGTGGATCTACCAATTCCTCTGTTTCTCCCATCTTGGTAAGCCATTATCTATCTACATAAAAGTAGAGAATAAAAAGGTGCGAAGACAAGCGCTCATAGCATGATATTGAAAGGTACAGATGAGAAGAAACTTATAAAGTTTCTCACCTCATAAAATAAAAACTAAGAAATTGCTATTCCACTCCACTCTGGAACGGGTTGCTTTATACAGCAGCGCAATCTACTCTAAGTTACACAGATACATAGGTTGAATAAAGACCTAGATACATCAATTTCAACCTTTCTCCATCAATTTTTTTGTCACTAAAATAACTATAACCCACAATGTTATGTGTATTGAAGAAATCCTATTATAGTGCCTGCCATTACTGCCTCTTGTGCTAGGGCATTCTGCTTTAACTGTAAAGAACGCTTTCTTGTTTAGCTGTTGGAATTGCCTTTCTTCCACCCATAATGAGTGCCTCCTAGTCCATAGTATGGTTCTTGGAAAGAATATGCCATGTGCCAGTCCTTTGTACTGACCACTAGTGTTGAGCGATACCTTCTGATATTTGGAAACATCGGTATCGGATTGGATCAGCCGATATTCAAAAAAATATCGGATATCGCCGATACCGATACCCGATACCAATGCAAGTCAATGGGACAAAAATATCGGAATTAAAATAAACCCTTTATTTCCTTGTAGGTTAATTCTACATGAAGGAAAACAACTAAGAATAATGTAGGATGTATTGGGAGAGGTGGAGGAGACATTAACCCCTTCCCGACTTGTGACACAGCGTATGCGTCATGAAAGTCGGTGCCAATCCGACCTGTGACGCATATGCTGTGTCACAGAATGATCGCGTCCCTGCAGATCCGGTGAAAGGGTTAACTCCCATTTCACCCGGCCTGCAGGGACAGGGGGAGTGGTAGTTTAGCCCAGGGGGGGTGGCTTCACACCCCCATGGCTACGATCGCTCTGATTGGCTGTTGAAAGTGAAACTGCCAATCAGAGCGATTTGTAATATTTCACCGATTATAACTGGTGAAATATTACAATCCAGCTATGGCCGATGCTGCAATATCATCGGCCATGGCTGGAAACACTGATGTGCCCCCACCCCACCTCACCGATCGCCCCCCCAGCCCTCCGATCTGTCCTTTACACTGCTCCGCTCCCCTCCGTCCTCCTGTCCGCTCCCCCCCGTGCTCTTGTCCGCTCACCCCCGTGCTCCAACCACCCCCCGTGCTCCAACCACCCCCACTGCACTCCTATCCACCCCCCTGCAGTCCGATCCACCCCCCTGCAGTCCGATCCACCCCCCGATGCTCCAATGCACCCCCCCGTGCTCCGATCCACCCCCCCGTGCTCCGATTTACCCCCCCATGCTCCGATCCACCCCCCTGTGCTCCTCCCCCCACCCCATCATACTTACCGAGCCTCACGTGGGCCGTCCGTCTTCTTTCCTGGGCGCCGCCATCTTCCAAAATGGCGGGCGCATGTGCAGTGCGCCCGCCGAATCTGCCGGCCGGCAGATTTGTTTCAAGTGCATTTTGATCACTGCGATAAAACCCATCACAGTGATCAAAATAAAAAAAATACTGAATGACCCCCCCCCCCCCCTTTGTCACCCCCATAGGTAGGGACAATAATAAAATAAAGATTTTTTTTTTCTTCCACTAAGGTTGGGGTAAGAACTAGGGTTAGGGTTAGGGTTTCGGTATGTGCACACATATTCTGATCCTCTGCGGATTTTTCCGCTGTGGATTTGATAAATCCGCAGTGCTAAACTACTGCGGATTTATGGCAGATTTACCGTGGTTTTTCTGCGCATTTCACTGCAGTTTTACAACTGCAATTTTCTATTGGAGCAGTTGTAAAACCGCTGTGGAATCCGCAGAAAGAAGCGACATGCTGCGGAATGTAAACCGCTGCGTTTCCGTGCAGTTTTTCTGCAGCATGTGTACAGCGATTTTTGTTTTCCATAGGTTTACATTGAACTGTAAACTCATGGGAAACTGCTGCGGATCCGCAGCATTTTCCGCAGCGTGTGCACATACCTTTAGAATTAGGCCATGTGCACACTTGGCTGCGGATCCGCAGCGGATTGGCCGCTGCAGATTCGCAGCAGTGTTCCATCAGGTTTACAGTACCAAGTATACCTATGGAAAACCAAATCCGCTGTGCCCATGGAGCGGAAAATACCACGCGGAAACACTGCGTTGTATTTTCCGGAGCATGTCAATTCTTTGTGCGGATTCCGCGGCGTTTTACACCTGTTCCTCAATAGGAATCCGCAGGTGAAATCCGCACAAAAAACACTGGAAATCCACAGTAAATCCGCAGGTAAAACTCAGTGCCTTTTACCTGTGGATTTTTCAAAAATGGTGCTGAAAAATCTCACACGAATCCGCAACGTGGGCACATAGCCTTAGGGTTAGGGTTGGAATTAGGGTTGTGGTTAGGGTTAGGGGTGTGTTGGGGTTAGGGTTGTGGTTAGGGGTGTGTTGCGGTTAGGGTTGTGATTAGGGTTATGGCTACAGTTGGGATTAGGGTTAGGGGTGTGTTGGGGTTAGTGTTGGAGGTAGAATTGAGGGGTTTCCACTGTTTAGGCACATCAGGGGTCTCCAAACGCAACCTGGCGCCACCATTGATTCCAGCCAATCTTGTATTCAAAAAGTCAAATGGTGCTCCCTCACTTCCAAGCCCCGAAGTGTGCCCAAACAGTGGTTTACCTCCACATATGGGGTGCCAGCATACTCAGGACAAACTGCGCAACAATTACTGGGGTCCAATTTCTCCTGTTACCCTTGTGAAAATAAAAAAATGCTTGCTAAAACATCATTTTTGAGGAAAGAAAAATTATTTTTTATTTTCACGGCTCTGCATTGTAAACGTCTGTGAAGCACTTGGGGGTTCAAAGTGCTCACCACATATCTAGATAAGTTCCTTGGGGGGTCTAGTTTCTAAAATGGGGTCACTTGTGGGGGGTTTCTACTGTTTAGGCACACCAGGGGCTCTGCAAACGTGACACCCGCAGACCATTCCATCAAAGTCTGCATTTCAAAAGTCACTACTTCCCTTCTGAGCCCCGACGTGTGCCCAAACAGTGGTTTACCCCCACACATGGGGTATCAGCGTACTCAGGAGAAACTGGACAACAACTTTTGGGGTCCAATTTCTCCTGTAACCCTTGGGAAAATAAAAAATTCTGGGCTAAATAATTATTTTTGAGGAAAGAAAACGTATTTATTATTTTCACGGCTCTGCGTTATAAACTTCTGTGAAGCACTTGGGGGTTCAAAGTGCTCACCACACATCTAGATAAGTTCCTTTCGGGGTCTAGTTTCCAAAATGGGGTCAATTGTGGGGAGTTTCTACTGTTTAGCCACATCAAGGGCTCTGCAAACGCAACGTGACGCCCGCAGAGCATTCCATCAAAGTCTGCATTTCAAAACGTCACTACTTCACTTCCGAGCCCCGGCATGTGCCCAAACAGTAGTTTACCCCCACATATGGGGTATCACCGTACTCAGGAGAAACTAGACAACAACTTTAGGGGTCAAATTTCTCCTGTTACCCTTGGGATAATTAAAAAATTGCAGGCTAAAATATCATTTTTGAGAAAATAATTTTTTTTTTTATTTTCATGGCACTGCGTTATAAACTTCTGTGAAGCACTTGGGGGATTAAAGTCCTCACCACACATCTAGATTAGTTCCTTTGGGGGTCTAGTTTCCAAAATGGGGTCATTTGTGGGGGATCTCCAATGTTTAGGCACACAAGGGCTCTCCAAACGAGACATGGTGTCCGCTAATGATTGGAGCTAATTTTCCATTTAAAAAGCCAAATGGCGTGCCTTCCCTTCCGAGCCCTGCCGTGTGCCCAAACAGTGGTTTACCCCCAAATATGGGGTATAAGCGTACTCAGGACAAACTGGACAACAACATTTGGGGTCCAATTTCTCCTAATACCCTTGGCAAAATAGGAAATTCCAGGCTAAAAAATCATTTTTGAGGAAAGAAAAGTTATTTTTTATTTTCATGGCTCTGCGTTATAAACTTCTGTGAAGCACCTGGGGGTTTAAAGTGCTCAATATACATCTAGATTAGTTCCTTTGGGGGTCTAGTTTCCAAAATGGGATCACTTGTTGGGGAGCTCCAATGTTTAGGCACACAGGGGCTTTCCAAACGCGACATGGTGTCCGCTAACAATTGGAGCTAATCTTCCATTCAAAAAGTCAAATGGCGCGCCTTCCCTTCCGAGCCCTGCCGTGTGCCCAAACAGTGGTTTACCCCCACATATGAGGTATCGGCGTACTCAGGAGAAATTGTCCAACAAATTTTAGGATCCATTTTATCCTATTGCCCATGTGAAAATGAAAAAAATGAGGCGAAAAGAAATTTTTTGTGAAAAAAAAAGTACTTTTTAATTTTTACAGATCAATTTGTGAAGCACCTGAGGGTTTAAAGTGCTCACTAGGCATCTAGATAAGTTCCTTGGGGGGTCTAGTTTCCAAAATGGGGTCACTTGTGGGGGAGCTCCAATGTTTAGGCACACAGGGGCTCTCCAAACGCGACATGGTGTCTGCTAACGATGGAGATAATTTTTCATTCAAAAAGTCAAATGGCGCTCCTTCCCTTCCGAGCCTTACCATGTGCCCAAACAGTGGTATACCCCCACATGTGAGGTATTGGTGTACTCAGGAGAAATAGCCCAACAAATTTTAGGATCCATTTTATCCTGTTGCCCATGTGAAAATGAAAAAAATGAGGCTAAAAGAATTTTTTTGTGAAAAAAAGTACTTTTTCATTTTTACGGATCAATTTGTGAAGCACCTGGGGGTTCAAAGTGCTCACCATGCATCTACATAAGTTCCTTGGGGTGTCTAGTTTCCAAAATGGGGTCAATTGTGGGGGAGCTCTAATTTTTAGGCACACGGGGGCTCTCCAAACGTGACATGGTGTCCGCTAAAGAGTGGAGCCAATTTTTCATTCAAAAAGTCAAATGGCGCTTCTTCCCTTCAAAGCACTGCCGTGCGCCCAAACAGTGGTTTACCCCTACATATGAGGTATCAGCGTACTCAGGACAAATTGGACAACAACGTTCTTGGTTCAGTTTCTCCTTTTACCATTGTGAAATCAAAAAAATTGTTGCTAAAAGATAATTTTTGTGACTAAAAAGTTAAATGTTCATTTTTTCCTTCCATGTTGCTTCTGCTGCTGTGAAGCACCTGAAGGGTTAATAAACTTCTTGAATGTGGTTTTGTGCACCTTGAGGGGTGCAGTTTTTAGAATGGTGTCAGTTTTGGGTATTTTCAGCCATATAGACCCCGTAAACTGACTTCAAATGTGAGGTGGTCCCTAAAAAAAAAATGGTTTTGTAAATTTCGTTTTAACCCTTATAACTTCCTAGCAAAAAAAAATTTTGTTTCCAAAATTGTGCTGATGTAAAGTAGACGTGTGGGAAATGTTATTTATTAACTATTTTGTGTCACATAACTCTCTGGTTTAACAGAATAAAAATTCAAATTGTGAAAATTGCGAAATTTTCAAAATTTTCGCCAAATTTCCGTTTTTATCACAAATAAACGCATAATTTATTGACCTAAATTTACCACCAACATGAAGCCCAATATGTCACGAAAAAACAGTCTCAGAACCGCTAGGATCCGTTGAAGCGTTCCTGAGTTATTACCTCATAAAGGGACACTGGTCAGAATTGCAAAAAGCGGCCAGGTCATTAAGGTCAAAATTGGCTGGGTCATGAAGGGGTTAAAGGCATAGATGTTTAGCTCAATCAAATGGAATAGCAGGAATTAATTTTTTTTTTTTTTAAGACGTTCGGAGTTACAAAGATATTGATTATGTTAAGCTTTTTTATATTTTGTCACATATTTAGGTTTCACTACTTCCATGCTCTTCACCATTTTTACTTCTTCCACACTTTCTTCATCATCTTCAGCAGCAGCATCTTTTTCATCAACTTCTCCTTCACCTTATTCATCTTCTTCTTCACCTTCTTCCTATTATTCTTTTTTTTTACATTCTTCATATTCTTTTTATTCAACTATTATTCTTCTTCATATTCAACTTCTTCAGCTTCTTCATATTCTTCTTCTTCTTCATCATATTCTTATTTGTGACAGGCCTTCCTGTAGTTGTTATCTATAATAGTTTGAAGTTTACACCTTCCGTTCTGCCTGTTACAAAAGATTTACAACAGGATTTGTCCGCTTTCAGTTTGGCCTGCAGCAGCAGGTATTTTCCAGGGGCACCACGAGGAGGAACGGACTCACCCCCATACACTGCTTAGTCTTCTTCTGCTTATAATTTAGATAATATATTTTGCTCTGATTTTTAGTCTTATGCTTAATGTTCTTCTGCTTTTTTATCTGCAGCTTCTTGTTTTTCTGTTTCTCGGTCTTCAGGGTCGTCTTCTCCAGGGTCGTCATCTCACGGGTCGTCGTCGTCTTTGGGGTGGTCTTCAGGGTCGTCGTCTTTAGGGTCTTGAACTTGGAAATGTAGCAGAAGGTACAAGAAGGCTGAGTAACTGCCGAGAACCAGCTGACGGTACTGGAACCCAGATGGCTACCCGAAGGTACAAGAGCCAATGGAACTACCGAGGACCAGCTGACGGTACTGGAACCCGGTTACTAAGCAGGAGGTACCCGTGCCAGAGAGCACTACCAAGGACCACCAGACGCTGGTGGAACTCGGATACCCAGAAGGAGGCACCTAAGCCAAAGGCTCTGCCCGGAACCAGCTGACGGTACTGGAACCCGGATGGGTACCAGAAGGTACAAGAGCCAATGGAACTACCGAGGACCAGCTGACGGTACTGCAACCCAGTTACTAAGCAGGAGGTACCCATGCCAGAAAGCACTACGAAGGACCACCAGACGTTGGTGGAACTCGGATACCCAGAAGGAGGCACCTAAGCCAAAGGCTCTGACTGGAACCAGCTGACGGTACTGGAACCAGGATGGGGAGCAGAAGGTACAAGAGACAATGGAACTACCGAGGACCAGCTGACGGTACTGGAACCCGGTTACTAAGCAGGAGGTACCCGTACCAGAAAACACCACCAAGGACCACCAGACGTTGGTGGAACTCGGATACCCAGAAGGAGGCACCTAAGCCAAAGGCTCTGCCTGGAACCAGCTGACGGTACTGGAACCAGGATGGGGAGCAGAAGGTACAATAGCCGAAGACACTGCTGAGAACCAGCTGACAGTACTTGAACCCTGATGGGTAGCAGAAGGTACAAGAGCCAATGGAACTACCGAGGACCAGCTGACAGTACTGGAACCCGGTTACTAAGCAGGAGGTACCCATGCCAGAAAGCACTACCAAGGACCACCAGACATTGGTGGAACTCGGATACCCAGAAGGAGGCACCTAAGCCAAAGGGTCTGCCTGGAACTAGCTGATGGCACTGGAACCAGGGGGACCTATTCAAGATTGTCTTCCTAAGAACCAGCAAATGGTGTTGGAACTCCGATAGGCAGCAGAAGGTCCACAGAAAAAAAAATTGCTAGGCCGCGAGCCAAACAAAGTTACCGAAAACCCACAGTCCTACAGGGGGAGCTTGTTCTATTGGCACTACGGAACCAGCCTTGATTGCCAGTACCCACAGCTCACATAGGAAGCACCTAAACTGCAGGCACCATAGCGTCGGCGAACCCGACCGCAACACGACAGGACAACGTATTGGAGGCAAAGTGACCGTGACACTACCCAGAATCAGCTGGCGTGCAGGAACAAGGCTGGGCAGGAGGGAGTACCCGTGCCAAAGACACTTCTGAGCAGCAACTGGCAGTGTTGGAGCTCAGGGATTACATGAGAAACAGAGTGTAGGCTGAGGCCTAATTGGAGCAAGTTGAAAGGGAATCTTTAACCCCCAAAGGTGTTTGCAACTAAAAGAGCCTCCTCGTGCAGCACTCATGCTGCACAAGGAAAAGGTGGTTCTGTTAATTATGCACCTTGCACACACTGAAGTTAACACTTATAAAATGTGGCCCCTCATAACGTGAAACCATCACGGAGGCTGGACTTTCCTTCTTAATGAAACGCAGCACAGCCGTCATTTATACCCTCTTGGCACCGGGAGCAGCCTCCTCAGCGTTATTTCAATCTGTCCTTGAGCCTGCACTGTTATTTTAAACCTTGGGCATGCGCAGTTAGCGCTGCCCGTCTTCTGACATCATTTGGTGTCAGACTGACTGCGCCTGTGCGGCCGCCCTGCCCGAGATCCCGCCCCGCAGTGTCTTCTGATTTATTCACACTGCGGGGCTGGGATTCATAGGCATGCACAGTGCATATCTTCGCCTCTCACTCACCTCCTTCCGCCTTCTTCAGACTGTGCAGCGTCAGCTGATCCCTAACAACATGCCACGGCCATGACGTGGCACAGTCTGAAGAAGCCGGAAGGAGATGAGTGAGAGTCGAAGATATGCACTGCGCATGCCCATGAATCCCAGCCCCGCAGTGTGAATAAATCAGAAGACACTGCGGGGCTGGGATTCATGGCCTTGCGCAGTGCATATCTTCGCCTCTTACTCATCTCCATCCGCCTTCTTCAGACTGTGCCGCATCAGCTGATCCCTAATCGCATGCCATGGCCATGACGCAGCACAGTCTGAAGAAGGCGGAAGGAGATGAGTGAGTGGCAAAATTATGCACTGCGCATGCCCATGAATCCCAGCCCCGCAGTGTAAATAATTCAGAAGATACTGCGGGGCTGGGATTCTTGGCCTTGCGCAGAGCATATCTTTGCCTCTCACTCATCTCCTTCCCCCTTCTTCAGTCTGTGCCGCATCAGCTGATCCCGAATCGCATGCCATGGCCGTGACGCAGCACAGTCTAAAGAAGGCAGAAGGAGATGAGGGAGAGGCGACCACACAGGCGCAGTCAGCCTGACATCAAATGATGTCAGAAGACGGGCAGCGCTAACTGCGCATGGCCAAGGGATAACATAACAGCGCAGGTTCCGGGACAGATTCAAACAATGCTCAGGTGGTGGCACACGGCGCCAAGGGGTTATGAATAACGGCTGTGCTGCATCTGATAAGGAAGGAAAGTCATGCCTCCTGGACTTGCATGGTATGAGGGGGCACATTTATAAGTGTTTAGTTAAGCGTGTGCAAGGAGAATAACTTAATGAGCTACCTTGTCCAAATGCAGCATTAGTGCTACACAAGGTGGGTCTTTCAGTTACAAACGCCTGGGGGGACAGGTTCCCTTTAATTTCTGTAGTAGTGTGAGTGTGGAGGGAGCAGGAGAAATTGCCGGATACACAGCTGGAGATCAGCTGACGTTACTGAACTCCAATAACACGGCAACAATTGTTGACTGTGCAGACAGCATTTCCGAGCACCAACAGGCGGTCTTGGAGCCCAGGGATTACATGAGAAACAGACTTTAAGCCGAGGCCTAATTGGAGCAAATTTAATAACTGTTGTAGTCTTAGTGTGGAGGGAGCAGGAGACATTGCCGCATGCACAGCAGGGGAGCAACTGATGTTATTAAACCACAATAACAGAGGAGCAACTGTTGACTGTGCAGACAGCACTTCCGGGCAGCAACTGGCAGTGTTGGAGCCCAGGGTCAATGCAAGAAACTTAGTGGAGAACTTGCCACACACAGAGCAGGGGAGCAGCTGGCTTTACCGAACCCCAATAACAGAGATCCAACTGTTGACTGTGCAGACAGCACTTCCAGGCAGCAACTGGTGATATTGGAGCCAAGGGTCAATGCAAGAAACTCAGTGGAGAACTTGCCGCATACACAGCAGGGGAGCAGATGGCATTACTGAACCCCCATAACAGAGGAGCAACTGTTGACTGTGCAGACAGCACTTCCGGGCAGCTACTGGCGGTGTTGGAGCCCAGGGAATCCAGGAGAAGCAAAGTGTAGGCAGAGGCCTGCACTCGAGTCAGTTTAATATCTGTTGTTGTGTCAGCAGGAGCAATTGCTGGATACACAGCAGGGGAGCAGCTGACGTTACTGAACCCCAATAACACAGGAGCGAGTGTTTTTCTCTGTGCAAACGGCACTTCCCAGCAGCAACTGGCGGTGTTGGAGCCCAGAGATTACAGGAGAAACAGAGTGTAGGCTGGGGCCTATTAGTAGCAAGTTGAAAGGAAACCTTTAACCCTCCCAGGCGTTTGTAACTGAAAGAGCCAGCTTGTGCAGCACTAATGCTGAACTAGGAAAAGTTGGCTTTTTTAGTTATGCTCCTTGCACAGGCTGAACTAAACACTTACAAAATGTGTCCACTCATACCGTGAAACCGTCCCAGAAGTGGGACTTTCCTTCGTAATGAGACGCAGCACAGCCAGCATTCATACACCCTTGGAGCTGGGTGCCGCCTCCTCAGCATTGTTTGAATCTGTCTCAGAGCCTGCGCTGTTATGTTAAACTTTGGGCATGCGCAGTTAGCGCTGCCTGTCTTCTGACATCATTTGGTGTAAGGCTGACTGCGTCTGTGCGGCCGCGCTGCCCGACATTACGCCCCACAGTGTCTTCTGATTTATTTACACTGCGGGACTGGGATTCATTTGCATGCACAGTGCATATCTTCGCCTCTCACCCATCTCCTTCCACCTTCTTCAGACTGTGCGGCATCACTGCCATGGCATGTGATTAGGGATCAGCTGACGTCACACAGTCTGAAGAAGGCGGAGGGAGATGAGTGAGAGCCTGAGGCAAAGATATGCACTGGCCATGCCAGCCCCGCAGTGTGAATAAATCAGAAGACACTGCGGGCCATCATGTCGGGCAGCGCGGCCGCACAGGCGCAGTCAGCCTGACACCAAATGATGTCAGAAGACAGGCAGCACTAACTGCGCATGCCCAAGGTTTAACATAACAGCGCAGGCTCCGGGACAGATTAAAAAAACACTGAGGATTTGGCACCCAGCGCCAAGGGGAATGAATGCTGGCTGTGCTGCGTCTCATTACGAAGGAAAGTCCCACCTCTGGGACGGTTTCACAGTATGAGGGTAAACATATTTTATTAGTGTTAAGTTCAGCGTGTGCAAGAAGCATAACTAAAAGAGCCACCTTTTCCTGGTGCAGCAATAGTGCTGCACAAGTTAGCTCTTTCAGTTACAAACGCCTGGGGGGGACAGGTTCCCTTTAATTTCTGTAGTAGTGTCAATGTGGAGGTAGCAGGAGCAATTGCCGGATACACAGCTGGGGATTAGCTGACGTTACTGAAACCCAATAATACGGCATCAAGTGTTGACTGTGCAGACAGCACTTCCGAACAGCAACTGGCAGTGTTGGGGCCCAAGGATTACAGGAGAAACAGAGTGTAGGCCGAGGCCTAATTGGAGCAGGTTTAATATCTGATGTTATGTCAATGTGGAGGGAGCAGGAGACATTGCCGCACACACAGCAGGGGAGCAGCTAAAGTTGCTGAAGCACACTAACACAGGAGCTAGTGTTTTTCACTGTGCAGACGGCACTTCCGAGCAGCAACTAGCGGTGTTGGAGCCCAGGGTCAATCAGGGTGTAGGCCGAGGCCTAATTGGAGCGAGTTTAATATCTAAAGTAGTGTGAGTGTGGAGATAGCAGGAGCAATTGCCAGATACAGAGCGGGGGAGCAGCTGACATTACTGAACCCCACTAACACAGGAACACGTGTTTTTCTCCGTGCAGACGGCACTTCCGAGCAGCAACTGGTGGTGTTGGAGCCAAGGGAATCCAGGAGAAACAGAGTTTAGGCTGAGGCCTACACTGAAGGCGGTTTAATATCTGTTGTAGTGTTGAGCGTGGAGGTAGCAAGCCAAATTGCCGGATACACAGCTGGGGATCAGCTGACGTTACTGAAACCCAATAACACGGCA
The DNA here is from genome assembly GCF_032444005.1 of Ranitomeya imitator. Taxonomy (NCBI): domain Eukaryota; kingdom Metazoa; phylum Chordata; class Amphibia; order Anura; family Dendrobatidae; genus Ranitomeya; species Ranitomeya imitator. The sequence continues at coordinate 629,992,859 of NC_091284.1, forward strand.
ACAAGTGTTGACTGTGCAGACGGCAATTCCGAGCAGCAACTGGCAGTGTTGGAGCCCAGGGAATCCAGGAGAAGCCGAGGCCTGCACTCGAGCCAGTTTAATATCAGTTGTTGTGTCAGCGTGGAGGTAGCAGGAGCAATTGCCGGATACACAGAGGCCTGTACTCGAGTCAGTTTAATATCTGTTGTTGTGTCAGCAGGAGCAATTGCTGGATACACAGCAGGGGAGCAGCTGACGTTACTGAACCCCACTAACACAGGAGCGAGTGTTGTTCTCTGTGCAAATGGCACTTCCGAGCAGCAACTGGCGGTGTTGGAGCCCAGGGATTACAGGAGAAACAGAGTGTAGGCTGAGGCCTTATTGGAGCAAGTTGAAAGGGAACCTTTAACCCCCAGGCATTTGTAACTGAAAGAGTCACCTTGTGCAGCACTAATGCTGAACAAGGAAAATGTGGCTCTTTTAGTTATGCTCCTTGCATAGGCTGAACTAAACACTTATAAAATGTGTTCACTCGTACCATGAAACCGTCCCGGAGGTCGGACTTTCCTTCGTAATGAGACGCAGCACAGCTGGCATTCATACCCCCTTGGCGCCAGTCGCCGCCTCCTCAGCATTGTTTGAATCTGTCCCGGAGACTGCGCTGTTATGTTAAACCTTGGGCATGCGCAGTTAGCGCTACCCGTCTTCTGACATCATTTGGTGTCAGGCTGACTGCACCTGTGCGGCCGCGCTACCCGAGATCACGCCCTGCTGTGTCCTCTGATTTATTCACACTGCAGGGCTGGGATTCATGGGCATGCACAGTGCATATCTTTGCCTCTCACTTAGCCCCGTAGTGTGAACAAATCAGAAGATGCTGTGGGGCGTGATCTCAGGTAGCGCCACCGCACAGGCACAGTCAGCCTGACATCAAATGATGTCAGAAGACGGGCAGCGCTAACTGCGCATGCCCAAAGTTTAACATAACAGCACAGGCTCCAGGACAGATTCACCAAGGGGGTATGAATACCGGCTGTGCTGCGTCTCATTACGAAGGAAAGTGCCACCTCCGGGACCGTTTCACAGTATGTGGGGACACATATTTTATAAGTGCCAAATTTAGCGTGTGCAAGGAGCATAACTAAAAGAGCCACCTTTTCCTGGTGCAGCATTAGTGCTGCACAAGGTGGCTCTTTCAGTTACAAACGCCTGGAGGGACAGATTCCATTTAATTTCTGTAGTAGTGTCAGTGTGGAGGTAGCAGGAGCAATTGCCGGATACACAGCTGGGGATCAGCTGATGTTACTGAAACTCAATAACAGCAAGTGTTGACTGTGCAGACAACACTTCCGAGCAGCAACTGGCGGTGTTGGAACCCAGGGATTACAGGAGAAACAGAGTGTAGGCCGAGGCCTAATTGGAGGAGGTTTAATATCTGATGTTATGTGAATGTGGAGGGAGCAGGAGATATTGCCGCACACACAGCAGGGGAGCAGCTGACGTTGCTGAACCTCACTAACACAGGAGCTAGTGTTTTTCTCTGTGCAGACAGCACTCCCGAGCACCAACTGGAGGTGTTGGAGCCCAGGGTCAATCATGGTGTAGGCCGAGGCCTTAGGCTAGGGTCATATTTCGTTAGGGCAGTCCGTTTAGCGCATAGCCAAAAGAGATCACATTAGCCGATCCCGCTAGCGCAGATCCCCGATCAAGCAACGTTCGCGGTCCGTCGCTCAAATGACGGTACATTACTAGCGCATGCCCAATGTGGGCGTGCGCTAGCGATGCGTTCGCCATTACAGGCTATGGCAGCGTTAACGGACTACGTTACACCACGTTATGCCGCGGTGTAACATAGTCCGTTAAACGCGGTCACATAATGCAATGTGACCCTAGCCTAATTGGAGCAAGTTTATTATCTGAAGTAGTGTGAGTGTGGACGGTGCAGGAGAAATTGCCGGATACACAGCAGGGGATCAGCTGACGTTACTGAAACCCAATAACACTGGGTCATGTGTTGACTTTGCAGATGGCACTTCTGAGCAGCAACTGGTGGGGTTGGAGCCCAAGGACTACAGTTCAGGTGGTAGAAACATGAACACAACAGGAGACCTGGATACTGTTGCCAACCAAGTGTTTAATCTGGAAGAGGAGTGGCAAAATCTTGCGAGATCCAGGCCTTGTTCATTTTCAGAAAAGTAAGCCGGTCAACATTATCGGAGGCTAGTCGCATGCGATGTTCTGTTAGTACACCACCTGAGGAACTAAAGACGCGTTCTGATAATTCACTAGCAGCAGGGCAAGCCAGCACCTCCAATGTATACTGGCTAAGCTCTGGCCATGTATCCAGCTTAGAAACCCAAAACTTGAAGGGGGAAGAGCCGTGTGGTAGTACACTAAGAGGGCAAGAAATCTAGTCTGTCACCATCTGACGGAAACGTTGCCTCATGCTGACTGGAGCTGTCTGTGGTGGTGTAGACATTTGTGGCGTGCACACAAAAGTTTGCTACAGTTGGGCCATTCTGGTCTTGCCTTGTGCTGAGGCACTGCTTCTGCTCCATCTTTGTGCTGAGCTCCCTCCACTGCCTCGATACACTGAGCTGCTTTGTAAAGCACTAGCAGCACTGCTCTCAGTTGGACTGGAGAAGATGCTGGAATGCACCAGTGTGTCTTGGTATTCACGCATTTTACGCTCCCGGTTCAACGGTGTTATGAGGGTTTGTAATTTGTCCCAGTAGTGCGGATCTAGGAGGGTGTACACCCAATGATCAGCCATGTTGAGAATATGGGTGATGTGGCGGTCGTTTCTCAGGCACTGCATCATGAAATCAACCATGTGCTGCAGACTGCCAACTGGCCAAGAAATGCTGTCCCCTGCTTGAGGGGTGATCTCTGCATGCTCTGCATCACCCCACCCTCGCTCTACATAATGACTACTGGAGCATTGTGTAACTCCCTCCTCTGGACAGATGTCTTCCTCCTCCATTGACTCCTCCTCATCCTCCTCACAAATTGTCCCCTGCCTAGGCCTTTGTGTGGAACCACGTTGCGCAGACTGTCCAGAAGCAGATGACATTTGTGACTCCTCATCCTCCACCTCTTCCACAACCTCATCCCTTAGTGCTTGCAGTGTTGTTTCAAGTAGGCAGATAAGGGGGACAGTCATGCTGACTAGTGCATCATCTGCACTCACCATCTGCGTGGAATCATCGAAGGCACGCAAAACCTGGCAGATGTCCTTCATAGTGGCACACTCAGTGGTTGTGAAGTCTGAACGGCGCGCAGTGCGACTTCTTTGCGCCTGATGCAGCTGTTCCTCCATTACTGCTGCCTGCTGCTCACACAACCGCTCCAACATATGTAAAGTTGAATTCCCCCTGGTGGGTAGAATCAGCGCTGCAGAGCTGCAACGCACGATCTTGCCATGCTGGAACGCCGCAAGTGAGCACACTCTAGGCGGATCTTGTGCAGCAGTGCATCAAAATCCGGATAGTCCCTCAAAAAACTCTGCATGACCAAGTTGAGCACATGTGCCGGACATGGTATGTGAGTGAAGTTGCCTAGGCCCAGAGCTGCCACCAGATTTTGGCCATTGTCACACACTACCTTGCCTGGCTGGAGATTCGCTGGCACAAACCACACGTCGCTCTCCTGCTTGATGGCATTCCAGAGCTCCAGCGCTGTTTGGCTTCAATTCCACAAAGAAATTAATTTCAGTACGGCCTGTTGATGTTTGGCCACAGCTGTGCTCATATCCGTCGTAACAGGTAAGCGTTCACAGGTCAAGGTGGAGGTAGACTCTGACAGCTCCTGCAGCGATGATTCAGAGGAACTAGAGTATGAGGAGGAGGCAATGTGTACAGATTGGATTCCTGCAATCATTGGAGTTGGCAGAACACATACAGCGCCACTGCCAACATCTGTACCGGCCTCCACAACATTGACCCAATGGGCAGTGAGGGAAAGGTATCGTCCCTGTCCATGGTGACTGGTCCGCGCATCGGTGGTGAGGTGGACCTTGCTACTGACGGCGTTTAGTAGCGTATGTTTAATGTTTCCCTCCACATGCTTTTTCAGGGCAGGGACGCTTGCCTGCTAAAATAAAAGCGGCTGGGCATATTGTATTGTGGGACTGCCAATGCCATCAAGTTACGGAAGGTGTCAGTCTCAACCAGCCTGAATGACAGCAGAATTCAGAGCCTGTACTCGGGGGTGGTTTGCCGAGAATGGCCGCCTTTTCTCCCATGCCTGTGCTACCGATGGCTGTAGACTGGGCTGGGAGTGTGAGGATTACTGGGAAAATGGTGCTGTGGGTGGAATTACACAGAGTCTCTGGACAACAGTGCCAGAGGTTCTTCCATGGCGATCCTGTGAGGAAGCCAAACCAGCTGTGTGTGAGCTGGAGGAAAAGGCTACAACACGAGCTGAAGGGGGGGGTAGGTGCTGCTGTAGGTTGGCCTAGGTCTTCAGTGAGTTTTTGTAACTCCACCACGTGCTTGGTCGGCACATGTTTCTGCATACTGGTGGTATTGAGGTTGTTGACACTTTTCCTTCTTTTGACTTTCTGCTGACACACCTTGCATTTGACTAAGCAAATGTCATCTGCAACTGTGTCAAAAAAGGACCAGGCACTGTAAGTCTTAGGAGCGCCCATTTTGGCTTTTGGAAGAGGCATACTCCTAATGGGTGCCAAAGTGGAGGCTACAGGCACCGCAGTCTTTCCCCTCTCTCTTTGGGCTGTTTGGGGAATCTCTTCCTCAGAGCTGCTCCCACCACCTTCCTGTACCTCACGCCATGATGGGTCAAGGACCTCATCATCTACACTACCCTCTTCCACCAACTGCTTCTCCTGGGTAGTCTCAGCAGCACAGTATGCACCAGAAAGTGGCACCTGAGTCTCATCATCAGAGGCGTACTGATGTGTGCTGAGAAGAGGCGCTGGCCCACCCGCCTCTTCAGATTCAGAGAGACAAAGCTGTTGGGTATCACTGCATACTGCCTCTTCTTCCATTTGTCGAATGCTGCTTATCTGGCCTCCTCTTTCCAAGCCAAGAGGTTTAGAGAACAGAAGTAGAGATGGCTCCTGTCCTGGGCTCTCTGACTGCCTGGGCAATTTGGCAGGTGGTGATGAGACAGATGGGTGCTCTTCAGTGCTCTGTGCCTGAGATGATCTGGCATTAATTGAAGTCGATGCGTTAGCTGCCATCCATCCGACAATGGCTTCAATTTGTTCGTCCCGCAGCAGCGGGGTACGGCGAGCTCCTATAAAGCTGCGCATGAAGGACTGTTCCCTGCTAAAACTGGGGGATGATGAGTCCCCGGTGCCCGCAGCAGGCACAGAATCCCCACGTCCTCTCTCTGATCCACGCCCACGACCACGTGCCTTACTCCCTGCCTTCTTCATCTTGGTAGACTGATAAAGATAGGCAGAAAAGTACTAAGGGCTTAGTGTGCTTATTCCTGAACAGCTGCTAACAGGTCTAAAAAACACTAATTTTCTAAAGTGTGGACTAGACTTTAATATGAGCTAATGTTGGCTACACAACTATAAAGTGGAGTGTTTGGTGAACTTTATTAACTTTTTGTTTTTTTCGCAGAACAGACTACAGAGTGAGCTGCACTCACACAGAGACCATGCAGACAGCTGTGAATGGCACTGCAAGGCTAAAAAAACCTCCTCTATGTAAACCTATATAGTGTTTTTCCACAATCTAGCAGGATAAGGATGGAAACCCACTAATAGGATAAATTTGAAAAAATGTGCAGCAGGCAGCACTAATTGAAAAAAGGACAATGGAACAGTATGAGGCAGTGACGCACCCTGAGCTGACTATAACCAGCGGTGGCGGCAGAACAGACTACAGAGTGAGCTGCACTCACACAGACACCTTGCAGACAGCCATGAACAGCGCTGCAAGGCAAAAACAAGGTTCTCTCACAGTGGTTGCTGAATTAGCCTGGATAAAGCACAATGAAGCAAATCGCTATCTCAAAACTGTCCCTCAGTCAGAACACAGCGTCCTGTCCCTAACTGAATTCACAGCAGAGTCAACTCAAAATGGCGGCGGTGACTTTTATAGTGCATCATGACATTATTTCAGCAGCCAATCACAGCCATGCCAGTAGTTACATGCCTAACATGCTAAACAGGATGTGCCCACACTTCTAATGATCCCTCATTGGCTGAATTAAATGAAACTGGCTCTTTGCACTATAGGAACTTCCGATTCTGGTATCCGATATACTAAAAGTATCGTAACTCGGTATCGGAATTCTGATACCACAAATATTGGCCGATACCCGATACTTGCGGTATCGGAATGCTCAACACTACTGACCATACATATATTTAAACATATAAATAAGATCCTCTCTGAGGCACCTTTTTTCTAAGCTAAACAAGCCCAACTTTTTCAGCCTCTCATATGAGAGGCCTTCCATTACTTGTAACAAACTAGTTGCCCGCCTTTGAACTGACTCAATTTTCTGAATATCCTTGTTTAATTGTAGTGGCCAAAACTGGATCCTATATTCTAGATGTGGTCTCAAAAGCAATTTATAAAGAGGTAACAATACGTTGGGATCACAGGATTTTATCTCTCTCTTGATACACCCTAAAATCTTGTTTGCCTTTGTGGCTGCTGCTTGACACAGAGTACTGCTGCTCAGATTACTTGTAATGAGAATACCCAAGTCCTTCTCCTGTTCTGTAGTCCTAAATATGGTCCCATTTAATGTATATGCAGCAATAGGAATACTCCTTCCAATTGAAATGTCAAATCTCTTTTTTCTAATAATCTATATGATTGGTGTTAACCACCTGATCAAAGGGGCTACGATTAGGGGTTGTATTAATAAAAATGTAAGAGAATGTGCACACAATGTTTCATAAATGATCATGTACCCCACTAAGTTTTGCCATAGGAATAAGCTTCAGGAAAATACCAGCGGTATTTTTTCTGAAGCGACCTCTCTGCGGTTTGTCAGTTTTCTCATCAACTTTGTCACCAAGGTTTTTTTTTTTTTCAATTCTGCATTTAAAGTAGTGAGCAGCTTCCAAACCAAAGTCCCAATCTAATGGTCAGGTCTCTTCACAGTTTTCTAAGCATGAAGTGGTTAAAATAAGTTCAAAAAGACAAAACACAAGCAAAGCAAGTCGTTTTGACATTGCAGTGGATATCTTCATTCTTCTTACTATAAAGCACTTTTAAAGATGGGTACCTGAGTAGACCAGACTTAAAGCAATGTTGTGTGAATGTACTGTAAGGCGACCCATTTTCAAACTTCCTGGCTGTACCACAATTTCATGATGGCATTTACTGTATCTTTCTAAACTTTCTCTTCTCTGAATATTCATCTTGTGACACTAATAGAAGTTCAGAGAATTCAACTTTTAAATATTCTCCTTTAATGTATACAATACGTCTTTCACTAATCCTCTATATATTCAAATGCTGTCTCTACTATTAAACAGTTGGGAAGCTTCCTGTCCCACACACCAATCCTGCTATTTGATCGCAAAATATGGGACACACCAATTCATTCAGAGGATGGCATTCTTGACAGAAGACGCATGATATGATAATAAATCACATTACTCCCACCTGACCCATTTTTTCTATTTTTCTTCATCTTCAATGGAAGATTTTTCAAAAGTAGAGCAAACTAATAGAAGTTAGAGCACAACTAACCATATTTTAATAATTCCACATTTCATAATTTTACGAGCTTCAAAGCCACTCATATTCTGCCAGCTGATTGTTTAAATTTCCACTCTAGTCTCATTATTTATTTCTACATAGCACTGAATGTTCCTTTTAAAGCGTTTCTAGTATCCTAGATCTTTCAAGAGCACTAATTTAGAGAATTCTACTTTGTTGGAACATAGAATAGAGAACAATTGTAAGGAGAAAGTGATACCCTTTAAACAGTACCTAACCGAAATTAAAAAGTGTACTCTTTCAATAGCACTCAGGATCTCTTGCCTGGTTTCCATTATGTTTGAGTTTTAAGCTATTGTACAGAGAGAAATGTAACACAAAACATTTATATGAACTGCAATATGAGATCAAACTAAAAAATTTTAAAAGTTTAATGCTAAAATATTTATGGCATACCCTGCAAGATTCACAGTGTTTTTAGATTTTTTGTGCTTTTAAAAATAAAATAAATGTATGTTCATTTTATTTTGTGGCCCATTTACAGCAGATTTTGAAATTGTTGTTTGTGTTTTTGCACAGCTAACATGTGCCCACAATACTAACCAGTTAAATGCCGCTGTCAAACTCTGACAGCGGCATTTAAAACATGCTTCTGGCCATCGGACCGAAAATACGTGCAGCGCTGACCCCCGTCACGTGATCAGGGGTTAGCGTTGCGTTGGCATGACAACCAGAGGTCTCCTTGAGACCTCTATAGTTGCTGATGCCGGATTGGTATGACCGCCACCCTGTGGTCGGCGATCATGCAATGCAGTAATTCTGCTACATAGGGGCAATCTGAGCAACGCCTCTATGTAGCAAAGTCGATCAAGTTATGGCAGCTTGTAGCCTCCCTTGGAGGATATTGAAGCATGCCTAAGGTAAAAAAAATTGATTAAAAATATGAAAAACAAACATAAAAGTTCAAATCACTCCACTTTTGCCCCATTCAAAATAAAACAATAAAAATAAAATCAAACATTGACATATTTGGTATCACCACATTCAGAATCACCAGATCTATAAATATAAAAAGGATTAATCTGATCGCTAAATGGCATAGCGATAAAAGAATCAAAAGGCCAGAATTGCGTTTTTTTGTGGCCACGACATTGCATTAAAATGCAATAACGGGCGATCAAAAGATCATATCTGCACAACAATTGTATCAATAAAAATGTCAGCTCAGCTTACAAATAATAAGCACTCACCCAACCCTAGATCACAAAAAATGGAGATGCTATGGGTCTCGGAAAATTGCACAATTTTTTTTTTTTTAGCACACTTTGGAATTTTTTTTAATACTTAGACAAAAAATGAACCTAGGCATGTTTGGTGTCTTTGAAATCATAATGACCTGGAGAATCATACTGGCAGGTCAGTTTTAGTATTTAGTGAACCTAGCAAAAAACCCAAACAACAAAACAAGTGTGGGATTGCACTTTTTTTGCAATTTCACAGCACTTGGAATTTTTCTCCCGTTTTCGAGTACATGACATGCTAAACCGCAAGCAAATAAGCCCTCACATGGCCATATTGACAGAAAAATATAAAAGTTAGGGCTCTGGGAAGGAAGGGAGTGAAAAACGAAAACACAAAAAGGAAAAAAGCTCTGGTCATGAAGGAGTAAAAGACTCTGCAGATAACCCCAAAATGCCCATTTGCACCACCTCCCAGGAGGCCAGCATCAGAAAGGGTAGCAAAACTACCATCCTGACCACCACCAGCATGATCAGGCACATGGTAGTAAAGCACCCGACTTTGTGAGCCGAACACCAGGTTCCAGGAAGCATCTTCTGGTGACATCATTGCTTCTTCTGCTGTTGTTCATGCAAGCCAATCCCCAGTCCATAGTGCATGCAAAGATGCCTCCTGCCCAGCACCTATCGTTGCACACACTCAACTAGCACCATCATTAAGCATGTCCACATCCATATCCCAGCGCAGCATTCAGTTAACCATATCTCAGTCCTTGGAACACAAGCGCAAATACGCAGCAAACACCCCCCAGGCCACACACATTCACACATTTCGCAACAGCTTGCGCTCAAAATGTTGCCTTTTGTCGCCATATGTCAGACATATGTATCATCCTCCAAAAGTTTGAGGACTCGATAAAGATGGTGAGCGGCGATGATGCAATAGTTAGTGTCAGCACCCCGCTTCTCTGTGTTCTGAAAGGCTCTCTGCTCACAATCAAAGAGGATGCATTGCAAGTGGAGCACAAAGAGAAGGAACAAGGAACCATACAGGGTGATTACACACAGCCCAGCCTCATCTCATCCCAATGTGGATTGGGTGACAATGAGGAAGAGGAGGAGGAAGAGGAAGAACAAGAGCTAGTTTTATGCGCTATAGATGGTACTACCTGCTTAACTGCCATACCGTCTATTCAGCATGGATGGCCTGAGGACAGGGAGGAGGAGGAGTAGAAGAGCATGGTCAGTCATCCTTTTGGTGAGGACACAGAAGTCTTGCCTGTCACCAGTCTGGCACACATGGCTGAGTTTATGTTATGCTGCCTTTCCTGTGACCCTTGCATTCTCAAAATTTTGAATGACAGTCATTACTGGTTGGTGATACTTCTAGACCCATTCTACAAGGAGAAATTTGTATCTCTTATTCCTGAGGCAGACAAGTCTACTAAAATGGGGCAGTTCCAGAGGGCCCTTGTTGCAGAATTATTTAAAAAATCCCCATATGAAAACGCTGGTGGCAGAGGTCAAAGTGCATTGAACAATCAAGGAGTACAGGTGATAGAGACACAACTCCAATTAAGTAGAGGCAGAGGAACACTGGCAAAATTCTAGGAGAGTTTTCTCAGACCCTCCGATCACACAGTCCCTGAGGCGAGGCGTGCACTCACAAGGAGTGCAAAGTTTTGAAGATGCTGAGGGAGTACCTTGCTGACCGTTCCAACGTCCTCCGTGATTCCTCTGAGCCTTATAATTATTGAGTATCCAAGCTGGACACGTGGCATCAATTGGCTCTCTGCACCTTGGAGGTCCTGGACTGCCCTGCCCTGCTGCTAGCATTTTGTCAGAGCAGGTTTTTAGTGCCGCTGGTGCCTAAAAATGCTGACAGGCTGACTCTTATACAAATGAACAAGGGCTGGATTGGGCCAAACTTCTCAACACTGCTGAAAGATAGCAGCATTACATAAACTCAAAACCAGTGTCCTTTTTGGGAGGTCTATTCTCATGCATCTCTTCACACCCACACATGTGTATACGCTTTTATGATTTTGGCTATTTGCTACTGTCCTCCTCCTTCTCCTCATCCTTATTCTCCACCACCATATCACCAGGGTGACCATGGTCTGTGACGCAACACCCAAATAATTTTTTTAAAGGGTGCTTTTGATAACCATAAAAACAATTTGTTAGACTGTGTGTTCTTGTATTCCCCCATGGGTAAACGTTTGTAAGCCCATACACTTAGTGCTTGGGCATTACAAGTATAGGAGACCTGCTCCTTTCTAATGGGAAAATGTTTTTCATAAGGCACACCTGTACGTCTCATCAAAGGGGTATTGGTGTGTGTGCAAATTTTTGAGAGCCTTGCATTCACTGCATAGGCAAACACTATGGGAGACCAACTTCCTAATAATGGGAACATTTTTTCATGAAGCCCTTCTGTACGTCTTGTCAAAGGGATATTGGGGTGCGTCTAAATTTTGGGCATGCCTTGCATTCACTGCATAGGCAAACAGTATGGACGATACACTTCCTAATAATGGGAACATTGTTTTCAGGAGGCCCTGCTGTACATCTCATCAAAAAAGTATTATGGTGCGTCCAAATTTCTATCAGCTCTTGCATTCACTGCATAGACAAAACAGTATGAGCAATCCACTTAATAATAATTGGAACATTGTTTTCAGGAGGCCCTGCTGTAAGTCTCTTCAAAGGGGTATTATTGTGTGTCCAAATTTTTGGCAGCTCTTGCATTCACTGCATAGTCAGACAGTATGGGAGACCCACTTCCTAGGGTTGAGCGAAACGGATCAGACAAATTCAAAAATCGCCAACTTTCGGCAAAGTCGGGTTTCATGAAACCCAACCCGATCCTAGTGTGGGATCGGCCATGAGGTCGGCAATCTGCTCACAAAAGTCGCATTTCGTATGATGCTTTCAGAGCCATTTTTCAGCCAATGAAGGAGGACGAAGAGTGTGGGCAGCGTGATGACATAGGTCTCGGTCCCCACCATCTTAGAGAAGGTCATGACATTGATTGGCTTGCTTTCTGCAGCGTCACAGGGGCTATAAAGGGGGCGTGCACGCCAGCCGCCATCTTACTTCTGCCAATCTTAGCATAGGGAGAGGTTGCTGCAGCTTCATCAGAAGAAGGGATATAGTTAGGGAAGTAAGATTAACCCCAAACCGCTTGTGCTGTAGCGATTTACACTGTCCAACGCCACCATTCTTTTTGCAGGGACAGTGGAGGCTACATCTTTGTGCATCAGCTGCCTTATAAGGCTCCCTGATAGCTGCATTGCTGTTTGCATGCTGCTGTGCAAACCAACTGCTTTTTTAAAAGCAAAAATCCTGTTGCTCTTTTCTGCACAGTTATCTTATTTATTTGTCCACACTTTTGTGTGCAGCAGTCCTTTTTATTGCTGCAATACTATTTCTGAGATCATTGTAGGGAGATTGAAATTGTGCTACAGTCCTTTTTATTTTTTCATATATCTTCCAGCCACTTTCTGCCACTTACATTGTGTTGTTTTATGCACTGGGCCTGTGTTTTGGTGCAGTATCCCCCCAAAAAAGTGAGATTCAAATTCTCACAAAGTGGATATACTGCAGTCCTGTTAGTTTGTCGTATATCAGCCAGCCACTTTCTGCCACTTACATTGTGTTGTTTTATACACTAGGCCTGAGTTTTGGTTCAGTTTCCCCCCCAAAAAAAGGAAGATTTAAATTCTCAACAAGTTTATATACACCTTCTACTTTCTTTTACAGTACCATATAATGGTTGTTATTTTGGTTAGATTTTCCAAAAAATGAGGAAGTCTGGTGGAAGAGCCCGTGGGCGGTGGTTGCCAGCTGGTACTGATGGTGGTGGTGGTGCATCTGGTGGTAGTGGCAAAACCACAATAGCACCTAAGGCTGGAGGTGTTGAGCCAGCGTCATCGTCTGGCTACACAAGGCCTCGAAGGCTCCCTTATCTGGGAGTAGGAAAACACCTTTTAAAGCCGTATGATTTAACCTTCATTAAAATGAACCAATCATGGATTTCAAATTATTTTGCCCCACCTTCCCCAGATGACACATAGATTGCCTGAAAAATGTCTTGCTTTTGGCCTCCTCTTACTGACTTCTCCAATTACTCCATTTGCAGCTGCTGAATGTCCACTGTAGGCCATTTTTATACCTCCCTACATAGAATGACTCCCCCCATAGGGCCGTGGTCACCAACTGGCACAAGCACCCGTGCGAGTGCTGTTTGCCTGGACAGGCGGGTTGCCCCACTCTTAGGCGATGGCACTGGCACAGGGTCCCTCATAGTACAATGAAGTGCCTCTGATGGTGGTAGTGCACAACTAACGCCAGACACACCATCGTAATATGATGGGCCCTGTGCCAGTACCGCTGCCCACGAGAGAGTGTTACCCCCAGCTCGAACAGTACTCTACCACTTGCAATACTTACCTCTCCCTGCTCCACCACTGTGTAGTCTGTGCTGTTAAATCTTTCAATGTCACTGTCAATACTAATTTGTTGAAGTGATAAATGATAGTTAAAATATACAGGGGCCCTGGCCTCCATTAAGACCAGTTAATACTTTGCGCCTACTACCACTGTCTGCTACTCAGCAGAAGAGCCCACCCCTGTACCTAGCTATGCCACCTGTTTAGTCCTGTTACCAATTTTGAACTGCATTTAGCCTACTTTAGTATTTGGGCCTACTAACTATGTCTGCCACTCCTTACAGTTGTCCTCCACTGAACAAAGCAATGCCACCTGTTTAGTCCTGTCACCAATTTTGAACTGCATTTAGCCAACTTTATTATTTGGGCCTACTAACTGTGTCTGCCACTCATTACAGTTGTCCTCCACTGAACAAAGCGATGCCGCCCATTTAGTCCTGTTACCAATTTTGAACTGCATTTAGCCTACTTTAGTATTTCGGCCTACTAACTGTGTCTGCCACTCATTACAGTTGTCCTCCACTGAACAAAGCAATGCCGCCCTTTTAGTCCTGTTACCAATTTTGAACTACATTTAGCCTACTTTATTATTTGGACCTATATCTGTGTTTCCTCCTCATCCTGCCCATTGCCCAGCCAATGCTAGATGAGTCTGATGGTACATTGACCCAGACCACTACATTCCCCTTGCAATCTACACAGCCAGAATCTGACCCTGCTGAAAGTCAGGTTCCCCTTCCCGCATACTATACCACCTTACACGGGGGCAAAGAGGAAGGTGCAGATGAAAGTGCAGGTTCCTTCATCAGGTGGGGGGGGCATACTCGTTGGCGATGTCACTGGCACAGGGCCCCTCAAAGTGCGCAAAAGTGTCTCTGCCAGTGGGAGGCGCCACCCACCGTCAAACACACCGCCATACTATGAGGGGCCCTGTGCCAGTGCCAATGAGTGGGCCCCCCTGCTAACTCATTATCACAGCACTTGCAAAGTTGAAATACTTACCTCTCCCTGCTCCACCGCCGTGACGTATTCCGCGTTTCCTGGGCTCATGAAAATCTTGAGCCAGCCCCCCCCCCCCCCCCACAACTTTAGCCAAATGACCCCCAGTTTTCCATGCCCAACTATTATTATAAAGTAAATTTAGATTGACAAGCTTAAGTAATAAGACTTGATGTTTTTGGCATTAAAATGGGCACTGTAGGTGTTTTCCTGTCCTCCACTCACTGCCGACTTTGATTCCCCATTGACTTGCATTGGGTTTCGTGTTTCAGTCGGCCCCCGACTTTTCGCAATAATCGGCCGATTTCACCCGACAAAACCCGACTCGATCCAAAAAAAGTAAAAGTCGCTCAACTCTACCACTTTCTAATATTGGGAACATTGTTTTCAGGAGGCCCTCCTGTACATTTCTTCAAAGGAGTATTGGGGTGTTTCTCAATTTTGGGCAGGCCTTGCATTCAATGCATAGGGAAACAGTATGGTAGAACCACTTCGTAATAATGGGAACAATGTTTTCAGGATGCCCTCTTGTACTTCTCTTCAAAGGGGTATTGAGGTGCTTATAAATTTTGGGCAGGCCTGGCATTCCCTGCATAGGCAACCAGTATGGGAGACCCACTTCCTACTAATGGGAACATTGTTTTCGGAGGCCCTCCTGTACGTATCTTCAAAGGCGTATTGGGGTGCATCTAAATTTTGGGAAGCCCTGCCACTCACTACATAGGCAAGCACTATGGGAGGGTATTGGTGTGTGTGCAAATTTTTGAGAGCCTTGCATTCACTGCATAGGCAAACACTATGGGAGACCCACTTCCTAATAATGGGAAAATTTTTTCATGAAGCCCTCCTGTACGTCTCGTCAAAGGGATATTGGGGTGCAATTAAATTTTGGGCATGCCTTGCATTCACTGCATAGGCAAACAGTATGGGCGATCCACTTCCTAATAATGGGAACATTGTTTTCTGGAGGCCCTCCTATAAATCTCTTCAAAGGGGTATTGGGGTGCATCTTAATTTTTGGCAGCCCTGCCACTTACTGTATATGCAATAACAGTATAGGAGACCCACTGTTTAAATAATGGGAACAACAAAGCATTGCCGACTGATGGATTTCTAAGAATAGAGAGTGCCGACTGCTGGCCCTGTAAGAATAGTACAGTAAAGGCCGCCTAATGGCCCTATAACAATAAGCTTTGTGACTTTCAGAGTCCCTCTTTCATAAAGGAAACAGCATGTATCTGATGATGTGTCACACACCACATGGCCAGATAAGGTTGTAAAATATTAAAATGACATTTCCCAGTGAATGCATTTGACTGTACAAAGCAATGCTAAAATTCAAAAACGCATCAAAAACGCTTTGTGTGAACATAGTCCAAGGTCTGGAGGAGCATTTTTGTTTTAAGTTATTTATGTGGCCTTATATACAAGTCTTTACCCTGGAAAGGATGTACCTTAACATATTTCCCAGGAAAAGCCATTTTGGTTTTGTTTTGGTATTTTTATTGTGCGTCTGTAAAAGGCGTAAGGCTTTGACAACATTGTTCACAGCAGTGACCTGTGAGTCAGAAATGCTTCCAGGGGTCTGTTCCCATGTCATTTGAGCACTGTTACCATCAATTTCCACAATTTCTAGTTCCTCTGCACACCACTGGTGGGTCGCCGGAGAAATGCTTGAGTTTCCCATAAACTCATTTTGGGCTCGTTGCTCCGGTCGATCACCCCAGTATTCCAATTTGCTTGACCCAAGCAATGAGCACCTGAGCATTTTAGTGCTCGCTCCATCACTACTTGGCACCTGTCCACACTGCCAAAAGAACCAATACCTTGTTTAAAAACAACAGTATTGCTGTGCTTGATTGACCAGCAAACTCACCTGACCTTAACCTCATAGAGAATTTATGGGGTATTGTCAAGAGGAAGATGAGAGACACCAGACCCAACAATGTAAATGAGTGGAAGGCTGCTATCGAAGCAACCTGGGCTTCCAAAACACCTCAGCAATTCCACATGCTGATCGCCGCCATGCCACGCCTCATTGATGCAGTGATTGATGCAAAAAGAGCCCCGACCGAGTATTGAATGCACTTTCTGAACAGTAGGCCAACATTTATGATTTTAAAATCATTTTTCAAGCTGGTGTTATAAAGGATTCTAATTTACTTAGATAATGACTTTGGAGTTTTCATTGGCTGTAAGTCATAATCATCAACATTAACCAAAATAAACCCTTGAAATAGATCAGTCTGTTTGTAATCACTCTATATAATATATGTGTTTCACTTTTTGTATTGAAGAACTGAAATAAATTAACTTTTTTATGATATTCTACTTTTGCGAGAAGCACCTGTACATTGAGAATGTGACTAAGTCCACAAAGAAGATGGTGTGTGAGCTGACTAGACAAGACTGCAGTCAAGTAATTCCAAAGATGGCTACAACAGAGATAGGAATGACAAAAGGCACTGATCAGTAAGTATTTTTGCACATTTACTGTGCACATATTAATCCATTAATGGCCGCCAATACGCCTTTTAACGGCGGTAGTTAATGGTACTTAAACCACAGCGCCGTTAATTAATGGCACTGAGGTAAAAGTGTATAGCGCTCCCCAGAGTCAGAATTTCTCAGTGATTTCAACTGCCAGGTGTAGCTGACACCCCAGAGAACATGATTTGGGTCCGTTTTTAATGACCCTGGGGTTGATATAGCTGTTATTAACGGTATAACGGCGACCGCAAAACAAATGTCTAAATTCCCGTTTAATTCCTTTCTCCTCTGATGTGATCGCACATCAGAGGAGCAAGAAATAGGGTTCCTGACTCTTCCTCGGTACCTCCCAGTGTCCCTGGATCCTCCTGCTACACCCCACGGCTGCCAGCATCTTCGGATAAGAAAATGGCGGGCGTATGCGTAGTGTGTCTGCCGAGATCTGCCGGCCGGCTTTTATTGCTTCATTTTGATCACAGTGATCGAAATAAAAATGTGTAAATCAATCACCCCCTTTATCATCCCCTCAGTTAGGAAAAAATGATAAAATAAAAAAAATGTATTTATTTTCATTTTACCATTAGGGTTAGAGTTGAGCTAAAGTGACTTGGGCTAAAATTAGGGTTAGGGTTGGGGCTAAAGTTAGGGTTAAGGTTGGGGCTAAAGTTAGAGTTAGGGTTTGGGCTGTAGTTAGGGTTAGGTTGGGAGCTAAAGTTATGGTTAAGGTTAGGGTTGGGGCTAAAATTAGGGTTAGGGTTGTGGCTAAAAAGAGAGTTAGGGTTGGGGCTAGAGTTGGGGTTAGGGTTTATATTACGGTTATCGATGTGATTAGGATTAGGGTTGAAATTAGGGTTAGTGGTGTGTTAGGGTTAGGTTTGTGGCTAGGGTTAAGGTTAGGGTTGGAAATAGGGTTAGGGGTGTGTTGGGGATAGGGTTGTGGTTAGGGTTATGGTTAGGTTTGATATTAGGGTTAGGGGTGTTTTGGGGTTAGAATTGTGGTTAGGGTTATGGTTATGGTTGGGATTAGGGTTAGGGGTGTGTTGGGGCTAGGGTTGGAGTAACAATTGGGGGGTTTCCACTGTTTATGCACATCAGGGGCTCTCCAAACGCGACATGGCATCCAATCACAATTCCAGCCAATTCTGCTTTGAAAAAGTCAAACTGGAAACTGACTGACACACTCCAGGTCCTTGAAACGCTTCTTACGGAGCCACTCTTACTTAATCTGGCTGTGTGTTTTGGGTCATTGTCATGCAGGGAGACTCAGCCATGACCCATCTGCAATGCCCTTACTGAGGGAAAGAGGTTGCAGCAAAAATCTCACTATACATGACCCCACCCATCCTCCCTTCAAAATCGTACAGTCGTCTTGTCCCCTTTGTAAAAAAGCAACCCCAAAGTATGAAGTCTCCCCCACCATGCTTCAGATTGGGATGATGTTCCTGGGGTTGTACTCATCCTTCTTCATGCTCCAAACACAGTGAATGGAGTTGATACAAAAAAACTATTTTGGTGTAATTTGACTCCATGCCTCCTCTGGATCATCCAGAAGGTCCTTGGTGAACTTCAAACGTGCCTGAACATGTGATTGCATGAGCAGGGGGATATTGCTTGCCCAGAAGGATTTTAAACCATGACAGCGTAGTGTTATACTAACGGTAATGTTTGAGATTGTGGTCCCATCTCTCTTCAGGTTATTGACCTGGTCACCACATGTAGTTCTAGGCTGATTCCTGACCATTCTCAGAATTATTATTACCCCATGAGACGAGATGTTGCATGGAGCCCAAGACCGAAGAAGATTGACAGTCGTTTTGTGTTTCTTCAATTTTCTAATAATTGTGCCGTCTCACCAAACAGCTTACCTATTGTCCTGTTGCTTATCCCAGCCTTGTGCAGGGCTCTAATTTTGTCCCTGGTGTCCTTAGATAGCTTTTTTGTCTTGGTCATGGTGGAGATGTTGAACTGTGATTGATTGATTGATTGAGTGTGTGGGCAGGTGTCTTTTATACAGGTAACACATTCAAACAGGTGCAGTTAACAGAGGTAATGAGTTCAGAGTAGGAGGCTTCTTAAAGAATACTAACAGGTCTATGAGAGCCAGAATTCTGGTTGGTAAATGCTCAAACACTTATTTAGTTCAATTAAAATGCAAAGTAATTATTTAAAAATCTTACAATTTTCTGCCTTTTTTAGATTCTATCACAGTTGAAGTATACCTACGATAAAGATTACAGACCTCTCTATTCTTTATAGGTGGAAAAATTTGTAAAGTCAACAGTGTATCAAATAGTTATTTTTTCCACTGTATTTGAAGGTTAAAGATGAATTAGGGAGTAGAATGGTTTGACCATCCATTATTGCTTGACCATCTTTAAAAACTTTTCCCTCTTTGTCAGTCATCAGGACCTGGACAATGTGACTGTGTCATGAAATTGGCCCAGGCCTATGACAGTGTACCCCTGCCTCTGCTCTGTGTCTTCCTTGCCTTTCCACCTTGTTTTGGTAGGGAGGAAGCTTGGCTCTTGAAGCTAGCTTTGTCTGAGGGGATTTATTCAATATATTTTCAGCAATGGCCTTTTGGTATAGCAATGTTTTAGAAGACCTCTCCACCTGAGGAAGGAGCTATACAAAGTTTTTCCTTTTAGCATGCGTGAACAACCAATACTTTTTTTGCTCACCATTATTGCGATCATTTTTACCCCACGGAGTGGGATCTTGCGTGAAACCCCAGATCGAGGGAGATTACAGTGGTCTTGTACGTCTTTCATTTTCTTATTATTGCTCCCACAGTTGATTTCATCACACCAAGCTGTTTGCCTATTGTAGATTCAGTCTTCCCAGCCTGGTGCAGGGCTACAATTATGTTTCTGGTGTCCTTTGACAGCTCACTGGTTTTCACCATAGTGGAGTTTGGAGTGTGATTGAGGTTGTGGACAGGTGTCTTTTATACTGATATCAAGTTCAGACAGGTGCCATCACTACAGGTAATGAGTGGAGGACATAGGAGCCTCTTAAAGAAGAAGTTACAGGTCTTGGAGAGCCAGAAATCTTGCATGTTTTTAGGTGACCAAATACTTATTTTCTATCATAATTAGCAAAATAAATCTTGCCAAATCAAACAAGTTGATTTTCTGGATTTGTTTTCTCATTTTGACTCTCATAGTTGTGGTCTACCTATGATGTCAATTATAGGCCTCTCTCATCTTTTTAAGTGGGAGAACTTGCACAATTGGTGGCTAACTAAATCCTTTTTTCACCACTGTATGAGATGATGGAAACACTAGTCAAACGGCAATCTCATATTGTGTACATCAAGTACTCAAGATTATACACCTACAGAAGAAACAGGAGTCTAAACTCTCAATAGTGTGAATTCAATAAAAAAGTTGAGCTCAAATGCCAGTAATATCATATCAAAAAAAAGTTTTATTAGTACAAAAAGCTCACTTACAAGTAATGGCAAAAATAGCCAAAATATAGTAACAAGACAAAGATGAAAGGAACAGGAACAAAGATAAAAACATATGCAATCAGCCACTCAAGGTGTCTCTATATAAAAGAAAGCCTAGGGCAAATGTAATCTAATAAGTAGAGACCAACATCCCAATAGTAGTACATAACAACTGGTGCTAGGGAACAAACACCAGCAAATTGCTGGTTCCGATAAATGTATGGAGTGTGTGAGCCCACCGGCTAACTAAAATATGGCAGGTGCTTAGCCATGTGGGAGAGAGACCGTGACTGGCTGAAGACAGGAGGACCCCGACGCGCGTTTCGCGTGGTTGGCTTCCTCGGGGGGCCGTGTATTAAACCCTGCAGTGCCCCGTATTTATAGCAAACTAATTAATGCTGAAAGTGCCGCGCGCAGTATGGCGCATGCGCCGTGCGTTATCCCCAGCATCCTCCGTCACGTCCGGCAGTCCAGGAGTAGCGGTTCGCGCTCTCATTTAGATCCTGGTCACAGGATCATTATTTCTGCTAGTGTTTCCAATATGTCAGTAGTTGTTAATCTAATTACTCAAGATTAGTGTTGAGCATTCCGATACCGCAAGTATCGGGTATCGGCCGATACTTGCGGTATCGGAATTCCGATACCGAGATCCAATACTTTTGTGGTATCGGGTATCGGTATCGGATCAATAGGGATGTGTAAAATAAAGAATTAAAATAAAAAATATTGATATGCTCACCTCTCCGGCGGCCCCTGGACATCACGCTGGTAACCAGCCGGCTTCTTTGTTTAAAATGAGCGCGTTTAGGGCCTGCGAATGACGTCGCGGCTTCTGATTGGTCGCGTGCCGCTCATGTGACCGCCACGCGACCAATCAGAAGCCGCGACGTCATTCGCAGGTCCTAAATTCCTAGAATTAGGAATTTAGTGAATGAGAATGACGTCGCGGCTTCTGATTGGTCGCGTGGCGGTCACATGAGCGGCACGCGACCAATCAGAAGCCGCGACGTCATTCGCAGGTCCTAAACGCGCTCATTTTAAATAAAGAAGCCGGCCGGTTACCAGCGTTATGTCTAGGGGCCGCCGGAGAGGTGAGCATATCAATATTTTTTATTTTAATTCTTTATTTTACACCTCACTATGGATCCCAGGGCCTGAAGGAGAGTTTCCTCTCCTTCAGACCCTGGGAACCATCAGGATACATTCCGATACTTGATGTCCCATTGACTTGGTATCGGATATCGGTATCGGCGGTATCCGATATTTTTCGGGTATCGGCCGATACTATCCGATACCGATACTTTCAAGTATCGGACGGTATCGCTCAACACTACTCAAGATTAGAAAGCTGAAAATATTTCAATTTTTCTTTGAATTTTAAATCAATGCTGTCATGTTTGTTCTTATTATCTATAGATACTAGAGAAATATGACAATCAAGTTGATACATTGTAGAGACAAATGAGAATATCTCTTTCTGACTATTGCTGATAGGAAACATGAGGCATAAGTGTCCAAGACCCAGTATACTTCCAGTATAACTTGTTTTTCTGTAAATACACTGAAAAGTTTAGTAATGTTGTTAACAAAGACTCTTCTGTAGCCAGGGGCATATCCACGCAACCTGGATGCTTTTATGTAGGATTTACTCTTATACCTGCCTATTACAGGGAACACTATGTTGTGATTACAGATCGTCATTTTCAATTGCTCTGTTTTCTTTGGAAGGTATGAAATATTCTTTTAACCTGTATTAAAACAACTTCATACTAGCAAACATTCCTAAATAAATTGCTCACATGTCGATCTCAGATCTCATATTGGCAATGTCCATATTGTGTCATACTAAAGTGATTTTAGAGAAAATTATCAAAATTGTCAAGTCATACATTATACAATATGCTGTATACAGTTGTGTGAAAAATGTTTACCCCCTTCCAGCTTTCCTCTTCTCTTGCACACTTAAATGTTTCAGATCACCAGTAGACAAATATAACACAAGTACTCACAAAATGCAGTTTTTAACCCCTTTCCTGCATCGGGCATAATAGTACACTGATGTCGGACTCCATTCCTTTGATGTGGGCTCTGACGGTGAGCCCACATCTTTTCCGGCATTTGTTAGCTGTTTTGAACAGCTGACATGTGCCGCTAACAGCCACAGGAGGAAACGCGATCCCCCACAGCTGTTAACCCGTTAAATGCCCCTGTAAAAAACAGTGGCATCTAACATGCGCTTCCGGCAATCGTGCAAGAAATCCCTCCCATCGGTGCCTGTGTCACATGATTGTGAGTTGCCGATGGGTTGACATGACAACCAGAGGTCTGTTTTTCACTGCCAGATTGCTATGCAGTGGTTGACGCTCATAGCAAGTGAGCAATTCTGCTACATACAGGCAAACTGACCATCGCCCGTATGTAGCAAAGGTGATAGGGCTATGGCAGCTTCTAGTCTCCTATGGAGACTATTGAAGCATGCCAAAAGTTAAAAAAATGCTATTAAAAATATTTTAAAAAAAGTTCAAATAACCCCCCTTTTGCTCCATTTAAAATAAAACAATAAAAAATCAAACATACACATATTTGGTGTCACGGCGTTCAGAATCGCCTGATCTATCAATAGAAAAAAAATTAACCCAATCACTATACAGCGTAATAAGAAAAAGTAAAAATGCCAGAATTACATTTTTTTGATTGCTGCAACATTGAATTAAAATAAAATAATGGGCAATAAAAAAATCGTATGTTCAACAAAATGATATCTTTAAAAACATAAGCTCCACGTGCAAAAAATAAGCCCTTCCCCAGCCCAATATCACAAAAAATGGAGACGCTACGGGTATCAGAAAATGTCACAATTTTTTTTTTAACAAACTTTGCAATTTTTTTTCATCACTTATGTAAAAAAGAACCTAGACATGTTTGGTGTCTATGAACTCGTAATTAGAACCGGCATATCAGGAGACCTTTTCCTCTTTTAACGTGGGGAATCTCAATCCTTATAATATGACCCTTATACTCATAAGTACTTAAGTGAGGTACATTGATGAAAGTCTAAACAGACCGAAACATCTACTGTATGTACTTTACCTCATTAAATCTTCACTGCATTTACATTTATGTGTGCCAAGTTTATCAATAACTATAAACTCATAATGACCTGGACGATCATAATTGTGGGTCAATTTTAGCATTTAGTGAACATAGTAAAAAAAAGGAAACAAAAAACTATTGTGGACTTGCACTTTTTTGCAATTTCACCACACTTGGATTTTTTTTTCCTGATTTATAGTAAAACGGTATGTTAAAATCAATGGTGTCGTTCAAAAGTACAACTCGTCCCGCTAAAGCAAGCCCTCACATGGTCATTTTGACAGAAAAATAAAACAGATATGGCTCTAGGAAGAAGGGGAGCAAAAAACAAAAACGCAAAAACGAAGATACCTCCAATCATGAAGAAGTTAAATTAAGAGTTTATTATTAAGGGACAGAGAAATCCAAACCTACAGGGCCCTGTGTGAAAAAGTGATTGCCCCCTAAACCTAATAACTGATTGGGCCATCATCTGTAGTAACAATTGCAATCAAGCATTTGCAAAAACTGGAATTGAATATTTTACAACGCTCTTGAGGAATTTTGGTCCACTCATCTTTGCAGAATTGTTGTAATTCAGCTAGTGATGAACAAGCACTAAAATGCTCGAGTACTCATTACTCGAGTTGAGAAAAATGTAATGCACAGGTGCTCGACTTGAGTAACGAATATAATGGAAGTCATTGGGCACGCAAGTATTTTTCCAGCGTCCTCCAGAATTCTGGCGGGGGTCTAAATATTGCTGAAAATGATGGAAACAGCACTGAAATGGCATGAGAACAGCATGGGGGAGACGCCTAGAAGCATCTCTGAATACAAGATCACTGCTGTGAACAATGGTGTCACAGTTCTTTCATGGACTGACGATAAGACATACAAAATCAAATAGAAAATGGCTTTGACTGGAAAAAATGTTAAGAAACACTATTTCCAGGATAATTAATTGTATATAAGTCAAAATAAAGAAGAGAAAAAAATGCTCCTCCATGCGTTGGGTTATATTCACAGGCAGTGTTTTTGCTTAATTTTTTTCACGTTTGCATTGCTTTTAAAGGTGAAAAAAACATTCAAGTGAAAATAAAATTTTATAATTTTAATATCTTATTTGGCCTTGTGGTGTGTGAAACATGATTAGACACATTGAAAGTCTTTTTTTTTTCTTTACAGGGCCATTAGGCGGCCATTACTATTTGTAGATGCCCATAAGGTGACCCTTTCTATCTTTAGAGGGCGAGCAGGTGTCTTGAAGACAGATTAGGCCAAGATAGAGTTTTTGGTAAAGCACATAATTCTACTGTTTAGTGTAAATGGAATGAGGCCTACTAATAAAAGAACACAATAATTAGTGTCAAATATTGCAGAGGTTCAAATATATATTGGAGTTGTTTTGCTGCCTGTGGCCCTGGGTGCCTTGAAGATTCCCAAAGGATTTTGGATTGCAATGTAGTGCCAGGGGTCTGAAAGGTGGGTTTGCTTTGTAGGTCATGGGTCTTCAAGCAGGATAATAACCCCAAACATACGTCAAGAGCCACCTAGAAATACAATAGATGGAAAAAAGCACTGGAGAGTTCTGAAGTGGAAATTCCAGTTGCAGTAGCGTAAAGTTACATAGGTAGTTATATAGGTTGAAAAAAGACCAGGGTCCGTCAAGTTCAATCTTTCACCACCAATTGTACTTTTCTTTACTAATTTAAGTATAACCTGCAATGTTATGTGTATCAAGGAAATCATTCAGCTCTTTTTTAAAACTTATTATAGTGTCTGACATTACTACCTCAGGTAGTTCGGCATTCCACAGTCTGACTGCTCTAACTGTAAAAAACCTTTTCCTGTTTAGCTGCGGGAATCGCCTTTCTTGTAGAGATGAGCAAATATTTTAATGTTCGGTTAGGATTACGATCACTGAATTTGTAATATCCGCCAATTAATTCGTTGAATTTTCACCATACATTACAAAATGCCATTCAGCTCAATGGGAAGCAAAAACAAATTCATGCACAACAACTTAGAATGGCCCCAAATGCTGCCAAAACACATCAAATTGGGGGCAGAAACAAGGAAAGTGGCCTCAATTCACCCACAATAGTAATTGTAGCATGGCACTGAAGAAATTAACTTGGCATGATGTATCGTGGTCTGGGCCAGCATTTACAACTTTCAATTGAACATCACAGTACGACGAGGTAGGTGAGGGATTGGTGTAGGCCTCCTGTGCTGGGAGCCTTGATACCACATGCAACACCTCTACCTGCTTTCATGTTGAGCCACACTCAGGTGGCACAAATATCAGTTTTGTAGACTACCAATGTCAGACAAGTTCAAGGATAGTAACATGAGTAGTTGAGTCCAGGGAAGTGGAGGCCTGATGGTCATGGAGGCCTACTGCTTCAGGCAACACGAATGAAGGAGACCCAACCAGGAGTCTGCACATTTACAAAAATTAGAGGCAGACACCAACAAAGTGGCATCAATTGCAATAAAGAAGAATTAGTACATCGGGGAACCATAACTCTTCCTCTACAGCCAGCCCCGCAGATGAAGACTAACGAACAAAGTAGTGGAATCACTGTTCTGTATCCCTCTGAAAGCCTGGAAGGTGTCTAACTAGGTTGCCTACCAAATCCCTACATGGACAAGTGGCAGTTGGCAAAAACTGTGAACCAACGATGTACAAAAAGGTGGCACCAGATGCTACTCCATAGCTGACCTACAGAATGTGGCAGCTGACCCCCTAGAGCGAGTAAGCTGCTACGACCCAAAGGAGGAATGAAAACTGCAGGCAGGCACTGTAGGAACTCTGGAACAGGTGCAGATGGGACTGGCTGAGGAACAGAAAAGCAATGGCAGGTGCGGGCTGGACTTCCAAGGCATAGAGAGCCAGTTCATGCCTCGTGTCCAGCTTGGATACTCAATAATTATAAGACACAGAGGAATCACGGAGGACATTGGTACAGTCAGCAAGGTAATCCCTCAGCATCTTCCCAAAGTTTGCACTCCTTGTGAGAGTACCCCGCACCTCAGGGCCTGTGCGATGGTAGGGTCTGAAAATACTCTCCCAGAACTTTGACAGTGTTCCCCTGCCTCTGCTGGATTAGAGTTGTGTTTCTCTTGCCTGTACTCCTTGGTTGTCCAATGAACTATGATGTCTGCTGCCAGCATTTTCAGATGGGAATATTTTTAATAATTCTGAAACAAGGGCCTTCTAGTAATGCCCCATTTTAGTAGACATGTCCGCCTCAAGAATAAGAGTTTGAAAGCTCTCCTTGTAGCATGGGTCAAGAAGTGTCACCCCACCAGTAATGACTGTCATCCAAAATTTTGAGAACGCGAGAGTCACGGGAAAGGCAGCGTAACATAAACTCAGCCATGCATGCCAGACTGCTAACATGCAAGACTTCCGTATCCTCACCAACAGGATGACTGACCATGCTCTCCTCCTCCCCCTCCCTGTCCTAAGGTCATCCACGCTGAACAGACGGTATGACAGTTGTGCAGGTAGTACCGTCTATAGTGCATGAAAATAGCTCCTATTCTTCCTCCTCCTCCTCTTCCTCATTGCCACCCAATCCACATTTGGATGAGATAAGGGTGGGCTGAGTGTAATTACCCTATATGGTTCCTTGCTCCATCTCATCATGCTCTGCCTGCAATGCATCCTCTTTGATTGTGAGAAGACAGCATTTCATAACACAGAGGAGCGGGATAATGACGCTAATTATAGCATCATTGCGATTCACCATCTTGGTGAAGTCC
Source organism: Ranitomeya imitator (assembly GCF_032444005.1). Lineage (NCBI taxonomy): Eukaryota > Metazoa > Chordata > Amphibia > Anura > Dendrobatidae > Ranitomeya > Ranitomeya imitator. Next base: position 630,019,977 of record NC_091284.1, read on the forward strand.
TCAAAGTTTTGGAGGATAGTAAATATGTCTGACATCCGGGTTCACTCTTGAGGTCTTATGTGTGGAGTCTGAACTGAATACCGACGGCCTTGTTGATGCTGGAAGTCAATAACTGCCATCTTCTGCTCACAAATCCTTTCCATCATCTGCAGTGTAGAGTTCCAACATGTGGGAACATCACACAGCAGTCGGTGAGCCGGAAGCTGCAAACGCTACTGAAGCACAGCAAGGGCAACAAAAGCTGTAGCTCACTTTCTAATGTGGGCACACAGGCGGCTTACTTTGACAAGCAGATCCGGCAGCTCCAGGTAGGTTTTGAGAAACAGCTGAATCAAGAGATTAAGCACATGGACCAGGCATAAAATGTGGGTAAGCTCGCCTCGCCTCAGAGCCGCCACCAGGTTCTTGTCATTATAACACAAGACCATGCTTGGCTGTAGGTTCAGCAGTTTCAGCCACAGATTTGCCTGCTCTTTCAGAGCTGTCCACAATTCTTCAGCATTGTGTGGTTTGTCACCTAAGCATATTAGCGTCAGCACAGCTTGCTGCCGTTTGGCTGAGGCAGTGCTGCAGTGCTTTCAGCTTGTGACTGATGTGGTCATGGAGAAGCTAAAGAGGAGTAGGAGAAGCAGGAGGTGCAGGAGCTGTAGATTGTGGGGGCAACCCTGATTGACGTAGGGCCCGCAATCCTTGGTGTCTGGAGGAAATGTTAAATCCCAAGGTCTGACTTGGTCTCGACTTCCACTATGTTAACCAAGTGCGCCATCAGCGAGATGTACTGTCCCTGCCCACAAGCACTTGTTCACGTGCTTGTGGGTAGGTGGACTTTACCAGTAACTGCATTGTTTATTGCATGGCTAATGTTGTGGGACACACGTTTGTGTAATGCGGGGATGGCACACCAGGAGAAATATTGGCGGGTGGGGACCGAATACCAAGGGACTGTCGCCACCATCAGGTTACTGAAAGCTTCTATCTCCACAAGCCTAAATGGCAACATTTTGAGTGCAAGCAGTCGAGCAATGTGTGAATTTAGTAGTATGGTCTGTGGGGCATTGGCTGCGTATTTGCACTTGTGTTCCAAAGACTGGGGTAAGGACAATTGAATGCTGCGCTGGGACAAGGAAGTGGACATGCTTGCTGATGGTGCTAGTTTAGTCGGTGCTATGACAGGTGCAGGGCAGGAGACATCTTCACATGCTCCATGGACAGGGGATTGGCTTGCACACACAACAGTGGAAGAAGCAGTGGTGTCACCCGAGACACTGTTCCTGGACACTTGTGTTCAGCCCACAAAGTCGGGTGCTTTACTGCCATGTGCCTGATCATGCTGGTGGTGGACAGGTTTGAAGATTTGCTACTCCTGCTGATGCTGGCCTAGCAGATGGTGCAAATGGTCTTTTTGGGGTCATCAGCAAAGTCTTTAAAAAAACAACCAGACTTGGGAAGACCTAACATTTGGACAGGCAACTTCTGTCATGGTGGTGTTACGGGGAATGGTTGCCAGCCTTCTGTCTGCGGCCACCACACTGCTTCTTCCTGCCTGTTGGGATGCTACGCCTCCCTCCCCCTGTGTGCTGCTGTCCTCGCTCTGCATGTCCTCCTGCCAGGTTGGGTCAGTTACCATATCATCCTCCACCTCGTCCTCCACTTCCGCACCCTGGTCCTCCTCCTGACTTCCTGGCAATTGTGTCTCATCATCGTTCACCTCTTGTGACACTTTTCCACCATCATCTTCATGTGACCATGGCTGCTCAAATACTTGAGCATTGCTACATGCGATCTCCTCTTGTCCCGCGTCAAGTGGACTGGGCGAGAGGCTACAATCTATAAATGGGAAACTGAACAGTTCTTCGGAGTGTCCAAGTGTGGGATCAGTTGTCTATGGGCACTTGGCATGGTGGAAGGAAGGAGGATCAAGGTGAGGAATATGCAGTCCAGACTCACGGCTACTCACACTTGACTTGCGTGGAAGACAGGGTGGTGGTGGTGGTGGCAGCAAAGTGACTGGAAGCATTATCTGCTCTTCAACCAACAACCTTTTGACACTGCTCTGGGTTCAATAGTGGTGTGCTGCTGACATCCCCTAATAATTGGGAGAGGAAATTCGGGTGAGAAGATGTGGGTGTTTATTATGGTACAATTTCAGCTTGTCCATGGCCTCGGCCTCGTCCTCTGCATGCACCATTACCATTGCATCCATTTCCCCATCCCATGCGCCTTGCCCATTTTAAACGGAGTGCAATATTTTCAATGTTCACTACAAATGGTTGAATTTGGAGCAAACTTATATGTATTCCATGTGAGGGAAACCCCAGTGTAAAATATCTGTCCTGTAGGTAAATATTTTTGTTTTCAGCAAACTGGTGTCAATAACTCCCTAAGACACTGAAGCAAAATTTAAATTTAGGCCTGAAATGGCACAATTTTGACCGCACTGATAGGAGATCACTGCGACGGCCAAACCCCTGTTTAAAATAGCTGTCCTGTAGGTAACTATTTTTTTTTCAGCAAACTGGTGTCTTATAAGACACTACAACAAAATGTAACAGTAGGCCACAAATGGCAGAATTTTCAATGCACTGAGATGTGATCCGTGTGACGGCCAAACCCCTGTTTAGAATAGCTGCATCTTCACGCTGTAATGTAGAAAAGATCTGGCTGTATTCTCCAGTGCCAACCAGCAAGTGGAGCAGAAAAACAGTGTGTTCTGGATTGCTTTTAAAGAAAATAATCAGGATTAAGATCCCAAAAAATCATTCCTGGCACCTGATACCTGGGACTTTGTATATAAATATCTGTAGCAGGCAGCAGCATCAGACAGAACTGGAATGGATCCTCTTTCTATATGCACTGAAATCTGCCACATACACTGCCTTCCTGCCCATTACTGATATCTATATACCCACATACACTGCCTTCCTGCCTAGCACTTATACCTATATAAACCTCCGAAGGACTATTGGTTGAGATGGATTTGTTTATTACAGATGGTATACCTACACTAACTAATAAAATTGAAAATCTCTCACTATCTCAGAAACAACTCTCCCTACACTGCATGATTCCGGAGTTGAATGCGACAAGTAGGGCGGCGAAAGGTCTGATGTAGACCTGATGACACTGTGTGGCCAGTCAATCACTGTAATGCCACAACCAGCATGGCTTTGGCATTACAGTATATGGCAGACAATCCCTGCATATTGATTGGCACTCCAAAGAGGGACATGCATGGGGGTGACCCGAACTCCCACCGAGCAAAGCTGGAAATACTCGGTGAGCTCTTAGCATCGGAAACAATGTGATGCTCTGGCGAGCATGGAGTAGTGGCAAGCAGGCTCGCTCATTACTAATGAAAAGTCTATAATTTTAATGGTAGGCTTATTTTTAACATTGAGAGATAGAATATCAAAGAGAAAATCCAGAAAAGCACATTATAAAAATTTATTTGCATTTTACAGTAAGAAATAAGTATTTGATCCTTCTGGCAAACAAGACTTAATACTTGGTGGCAAAACCCTTGTTGGCAAGCACAGCAGTCAGACATTTTTTGTAGTTGATAATGAGGTTTGCGCACATATCAGGAGGAATTTTGATCCATTCCTCTTTGCAGATCATCTCTAAATCATTAAGATTTTGAGGCTGTCGCTTGGCAACTCAGAGCTTTAACCCCCCCAATAAGTTTTCTATGGGATTAAGGTCTGGAGACTGGATAGGCCACTCCATGACTTTCATGTGCTTCTTTTTGAACAACTTCTTGCCTTGGCTGTATGTTTTGGGTCATTGTCTTGCTGGAAGACCCAGCCACAACCCATTTTTAATGTCCTGGCAGAAGGAAAGAGGTTGTCACTCAGAATTTTATGGTACATGGCTCCATCCATTCTCTTATAGATGCGGTGAAGTAGTCCTGTGCCCTTAGCAGAAAAACACCCCCAAAACATGTTTCCACCTCCATGTTTGACAGTGGGGATGGTGTTCTTTGGATCATAGGCAGCATTTCTCTTCCTCCAAACACGGTGAGTTTTGTCTCATCTGACCACAGCACCTTCTCCCAATCACTCTCAGAATCACCCAGGTTTTCATTGGCAAACTTCAGACGGGCCTGCACATTTTCCTTTTTGAGCAGGGGCCTGGCAGGCACTTCAGGTTTTTAAATTTTTACGGCAGAATGTGTTTCCAATGGTTTTCTTGTTGACTGTGCTCCCAGCTGCCTTGAGATCATTAACAAGTTCCCCGTGTAGTTTTAGGCTGATCTCTAACCTTCTTATTGATCAAGGGTACCCCACGAGGTAAGATTTTGCATGGTGCCACAGATCGATGTCGATTAAAAGTCATTTTGCATTTCTTCCATTTTCTTCCTATTGCACCAACAGTTGTCTCCTTCTCACCCAGCCTCTTACTTATAATTTTGTAGTCCAGTTCAGCTTTGTGCACGTCTATAATATAGTCCCTGACATCCTTATAAAGCTCTTTTGTCTTGCCCATGTTGTAGAGGTTAGAGACTGACTGATTAATTGAGTCTGTGGACAGTTTTTATAAAGATGAATATGTAAGACAGCTGTTTTTAACCCCTTAATGACAGCCAATACGTCTTTTAACTGACCTGAGATATAAGAGAATAACCTCCCCATATGGTTGGTAGGGAATAAAATACTTATTTCTCACTTCAAAATGCAAAACATTTATATAATGTGTATAATGTGATTTTGTGGATTTTATTTATGATATTCTATCTCTCAATGTTAAAATTAACCTACCCTTAAAATTATAGACTTTTTTTGTCTTTGTCAGTGGGCAAACTTACACAATCCCCCCTGTACTTATTTCCACCCTGTACATATATTCCATGCATTAGAATTGGAGGTGTATATAACATACACTCACTGTTAGCTTCCCAATAACTGGCTTATCATTTGAAACAGCCTGTGGTCTCCTCCATTAATCGTCAGTCAATAGCGTAATTGTCCGGATAACAGGGGGCAGCAGCGAGCCGTTTGTGACAATAAAATAAAAGTGTGTGACAACTGTGGCCGTGATCCTTGACACACATCATTATCATGTCTATCAATTTTGGAATTTTCAAAATCCCACAACATTTCCCTTTTGGTACTGCAATTTAAGGGTGTATGTTTTAAATCTACAACAGATTGTAAAAATTCTGTTTCGCTGTGCATCTTTTTGCAATGAAATTTTTTACAGTTTGTTAAATTTTAATATGCAAGATACTTTTATTGCAAAGTACTTGTTAATTTCCTCTCAATCTTACTTCAAGATGGTCTACAAATTCCTTAAATCTCAGTTTGTTGAATGAAATGTCATAAACAAGAAAAATCTTAGTTATTTACCGGTAACGGGATATTACAGAGCCCATGACAGCACTACCTGAGAGATGATATCTGCCCATCAAGGACAGGAAGCCTACTGAATAAAAGGGCGGTACCTCTCCTCCGCATCCATTTGTGTTTCAGAGCATTAGAGGACCTCCAGACAGTTAATAACATAACTATCACCAATAAACATTGTTTTACAAAAAAAAAAACAAACCTTAAGTGCACACCACTGGTGATAAAAACGTGGAGGGAATTTAAGTATGCTGTCATGTGCTCTGTAAAATTCTGTTACCGATAAGTAACTAAGATTTTTTTCCCTTCTCCCATGACAGCACCACCTGAGAAATTTATATTGACCAAGGCACCTTAGGGAGGGATCACCGCTCGTAACACCTTCCTCCCAAAGGACAGGTCATCAGAGGAAGATAGATTAAGACGGTAGTGTTTATAGAAGGTTGAAGGGGAAAACCATGTTGCCAAAGAGGTTGCCATGGCCCTGGTGCAATGAGTCTTCAGGTTCTCAGGAACTCGTACATTACTAGAGGAGTATGTTAGGCTAATGGCATCCCTAATCCATCTAGCTATGGTATCCCTTGTTACTTTAAGACCTCTCCTAATCTTCTTGAACAACATGAATAAGGACTCGCTCCTTCTCCACTGCTTTGACATAGTTTAGTATTGCACCAAGGCTCTCCTAACATCCTTCATGGGTGGATACCCTCTCTCGGGTGGTACTGTCATGGGAGAAGGTGAAAAAAGAAAGGGCTTCATTTGATTGCTGAAATAGGCTTTCTATGCTTCTCATACACATTTTTTCTATAACATTAAATGAAATGTTTAATACAAATGTGCATTGATATCTATATTGAACTGTACCTTTTTGAATGTATTTAGTACTGCCATTACTAACATATTTATGTGAAATTGGATTTCCAAATAAAATATGGCATGGAAACAACATTTTTTAAGCAGAGCTATAATGGATCTGACACTTAGAGCCAGAATGCTCTTTAAAGCATTGTTGATGCTTGTATTGCTCTGAGCAACAACTAACCTTTTGTAGTGGTATTGTATTATTATGACAAAATTGCCTTGTTGTTTTTGTCAGAAAGTTTTAAAATAAGCATGACAAACATGATTCAAGCTTAGAGCAAATGAAAGGCATGCTAATTATTGGCATACATTGTATAGGATTGACATTGGGAATTATTTATCAAAGCTATCTTAACCCCTTAGTGACAGAGCCAATTTGGTACTTAATGACCGAGCCAATTTTTACAATTCTGACCACTGTCACTTTATGAGGTTATAACTCTGGAACGCTGTAACGGATCCCGCTGATTCTGAGAATGTTTTTTTGTGACATATCGTACTTCATGATAGTGGTAACATTTCTTCGATATTACTTGCGATTATTTATGAAAAAAACGGAAATATGGCAAAAAATTTTAAAATTTTGCAATTTTCAAACTTTGTATTTTTATGCCCTTAAATCAGAGAGATATGTCATAAAAAATAGTTAATAAATAACATTTCCCACATGTCTACTTTACATCAGCACAATTTTGGAAACAAAATTTTTTTTTGTTAGGGAGTCATAAGGGTTAAAATTTGACCAGCAATTTCTCATTTTTACAACACCATTTTTTTTTAGGGACCACATCACATTTGAAGTCATTTTGAGGGGTCTATATGATAGAAAATAATGAAGTGTGACACCATTCTAAAAATGACATCCCTCAAGGTTCTCAAAACCACATTCAAGAAGTTTATTAACCCTTTACGTGCTTCACAGGAACTGAAACAATGTGGAAGGAAAAAATGAACATTTAACTTTTTTTTGCAAACATCTTAATTCAGAACCATTTTTTTTATTTTCACATGTGTAAAAACAGAAATGTAACCATAAATTTTGTTGCACAATTTCTCCTGAATATGCCAATACCCCATATGTGGGGGTATACCACTGTTTGGGCGCACCGCAGAGCTTGGAATTGAAGGAGCGCCGTTTGACTTTTTCAATGCAGTATTGGCTGGAATTGAGATCGGACGCCATGTCACGTTTAGAGAGCCCCTGATGTACCTAAACAGTGGAAACCCCCCACAAGTGACACCATTTTGGAAACTAGACCCCTTAAGGAACTTATCTAGATGTGTGGTGAGCACATTGAACCCCCAAGTGCTTCACGGAAGTTTATAACGTAGAGCCGTGAAAATAAAAAACTGCTTTTGTTTACACAAAAATGATCTTTTCACCCACAAATTCTTATTTTCACAAGGGTAACAGGAGAAATTAGACCACAAAAGTTGTTGTGCGATTTCTCCTGAATACGTCAATACCCCATATGTGAGGGTAAACCACTGTTTGGGCGCACCGCAGAGCTTGGAAGGGAAGGAGTGCCGTTTTACTTGTTTAATGTAGAATTGTCTGGAATTGAGATCCGACGCCATGTTGCGTTTGCAGAGCCCCTGGTATAAAAAGCAATAGTGCAGACCAATCCACACCGTACAACACCCTCTGGGGAAACATATACCATCAGCTATGGAGGATTACCATTATTAAAACTTAACCTTTAATGGGTATAGCCTAAAATATAAGAACCCAACAAACAAACACACATATATACAGTGGGGCAAAAAAGTATTTAGTCAGTCAGCAATAGTGCAAGTTCCACCACTTAAAAAGATGAGAGGCGTCTGTAATTTACATCATAGGTAGACCTCAACTATGGGAGACAAACTGAGAAAAAAAAATCCAGAAAATCACATTGTCTGTTTTTTTAACATTTTATTTGCATATTATGGTGGAAAATAAGTATTTGGTCAGAAACAAAATTTCATCTCAATACTTTGTAATATATCCTTTGTTGGCAATGACAAAGGTCAAACGTTTTCTGTTAGTCTTCACAAGGTTGCCACACACTGTTGTTGGTATGTTGGCCCATTCCTCCATGCAGATCTCCTCTAGAGCAGTGATGTTTTTGGCTTTTCGCTTGGCAACACGGACTTTCAACTACCTCCAAAGGTTTTCTATAGGGTTGAGATCTGGAGACTGGCTAGGCCACTCCAGGACCTTGAAATGCTTCTTACGAAGCCACTCCTTCGTTGCCCTGGCGGTGTGCTTTGGATCATTGTCATGTTGAAAGACCCAGCCACGTTTCATCTTCAATGCCCTTGCTGATGGAAGGAGGTTTGCACTCAAAATCTCACGATACATGGCCCCATTCATTCTTTCATGTACCCGGATCAGTCATCCTGGCCTCTTTGCAGAGAAACAGCCCCAAAGCATGATGTTTCCACCACCATGCTTTACAGTAGGTATGGTGTTTGATGGATGCAACTCAGTATTCTTTTTCCTCCAAACACGACAAGTTGTGTTTCTACCAAACAGTTCCAGTTTGGTTTCATCAGACCATAGGACATTCTCCCAAAACTCCTCTGGATCATCCAAATGCTCTCTAGCAAACTTCAGACGGGCCCGGACATGTACTGGCTTAAGCAGTGGGACACGTCTGGCACTGCAGGATCTGAGTCCATGGTGGCGTAGTGTGTTACTTATGGTAGGCCTTGTTACATTGGTCCCAGCTCTCTGCAGTTCATTCACTAGGTCCCCCCGCGTGGTTCTGGGATTTTTGCTCACCGCTCTTGTGATCATTCTGACCCCACGGGGTGGGATTTTGCGTGGAGCCCCAGATCGAGGGAGATTATCAGTGGTCTTGTATGTCTTCCATTTTCTAATTATTGCTCCCACTGTTGATTTCTTCACTCCAAGCTGGTTGGCTATTGCAGATTCAGTCTTCCCAGTCTGGTGCAGGGCTACAATTTTGTTTCTGGTGTCCTTTGACAGCTCTTTGGTCTTCACCATAGTGGAGTTTGGAGTCAGACTGTTTGAGGGTGTGCACAGGTGTCTTTTTATACTGATAACAAGTTTAAACAAGTGCCATTACTACAGGTAATGAGTGGAGGAAAGAGGAGACTCTTAAAGAAGAAGTTACAGGTCTGTGAGAGCCAGAAATCTTGATTGTTTGTTTCTGACCAAATACTTATTTTCCACCATAATATGCAAAAAAAATGATAAAAAAACAGACAATGTGATTTTCTGGATTTTTTTTTCTCAGTTTGTCTCCCATAGTTGAGGTCTACCTATGATGTAAATTACAGACGCCTCTCATCTTTTTAAGTGGTGGAACTTGCACTATTGCTGACTGACTAAATACTTTTTTGCCCCACTGTATATATATATATATATATATATATATATACAAAAGTGCCCAAAATAACCAGTGCTCAAAAAAATATAAAAGAATGGAACGGTCTCACCATTCAGGACGGACACTTGGATCTTTCTCAGCCAATGGGGCTATGATGAGTAACAGTCCAGGGGAGAAAGCAACGGGCTAGGGCACCAATCCTGTCTACCCTGTAAACCCTGTGTAGCTCCTGTCCTTACAAGGACAGGCCCCAAGTGGACCCTGCTATGGACAACCACCAGATGAATGAGTGTAGATGAATGAATATCCTCTTCTCCCTACGCGTTTCATCACCAGTGTAGGAGACTCATCAGGGGAGTTTGAACAAATATGTGTGCTGCGATGCACAGAAGTCCAAGCAAAAGACAGAAGAAAAGGAGGTCCGTATTTCAATGTGGGTCCCGCAGTGGCTGGGTACCCATCAGCAAGGTATGGCTGTAGTGTTTGCAGTAAAAATGTGTTCTCACTCACACCCCCACAAAAAAACCCTTTTATAATGCTAATTACCGCCCCTCATTTGATAAGCCAGTGTAACCCAGATAGACATATATCATACTCACTCAGCATGTGTACACAGCGTGCTGCGATGTGTGTACCGGATGTGTGGCCGCCATATTGTGCGCGTCACTTCCACACATGGTAAAGAGAGGTGCGCTCCAAAGCTGGAACGCACAATCGCCATATTGTGGGCGTCGCTGAAGATACATTACAGCGGCAACAAATGGATATGCACAACGTCGACAGCGCGCTCCAAATAATGGAACGCACAGACATCGCCATCTTGTGGGCGCGGCAATAAGAGCGTCCCACTGGGGGCGTGGCCGAAAATACAAGGCAGCGGCGCCAGATAAAAAGGAAACATGCATAGTATCACTGCGCTAAGATAGTGCGCTCCTAGTCCTGGAACGCACCGAAGTCGCATACATATGGGCGTCGCAATGAGAACGCTGCAGCGATGCCATAGCAACCAATACCTGCCAAGAAGAGCGTGACCCACACTCTGGAACACACCTATAAAGGAAGGCCTAGTAACCATGTTGTTCGCATCGCTAAATAGTAATACCATGTAAACAAGAACATGCTCCAAGTCATGGAAAGCATGAACACTATATTCGTATTGTGGGCATAACTGATCGTACAACACGGCGGGGCATAGTCACAACAGCCACCAGATGATATGCCGTGGACATAGTTAGAGTACCATGGTACAGCGACTTACAGAGTACACATAGTGTAACAATGAGGGGAGAGAGAAGTGGTTATTGGTATATAGGGGGGCACTACTTGATAGTTATACATAGTTAATGCCATAAAGAATAGTGGAGGATGCTGTAGGTATATACCCAAAAAGTTGTAAATATGTAGGGCTGCCTAACAGATAAAAATAAGTGAGGGAACGACATAATTGAATAAAAGTTGGATTCGCAAAATGGTGAAGTTGCACCCCTTATTAATAGTGCAATATATCTAAATAGATAAAGCACTCAATTAAGACACGCGGGGTGTCACCAATAGAGGGGAAGAGACAGTGGTCAAACCCCTGAGGGTCACAGTGAACCCATTAAAGACTCTGCTTTCTTTGACTGATTGAATAGCTAGCGCCCAGATAAATTATACACAGTACCTATAGTAGACAGTCACCAATGGCCTATAGGAGAAATGGCCTAACATGAGCAGGGAGCAAGAGAGGGGGGGAGCAGGAGAGGGGGAGGGGGAGGAGGCTTGGAGGGAGAGAAAAACAAAATCACTGGGTTGACCCAACATAAGAGACATATTCAGAGGAAACAGCTGAAATTCAGCTGTTCATTCAGTCCTTTGGGATCACATGTGTCGAGCAAAAATATCCATTTGGCCTCTCTCTGGAGGAGCATTCTATCTAGATCGCCACCCCTAGGTGACATCCGAACTTTGTCAATACCCATGAAGGAAAGGCCCCTGGTGCTACCCCATGAGAAGCATTCACATGTCTCGCCAAGGGGGTGTCTCTCCGATTACGTATGTCACCAAGGTGCTCTCCCACACGTCTCCTAAATTCTCGGATGGTTTTACCAATATATGATTGGCCACAGATACAGAGAGCCCTATAGATAATCCCAGTACTTTTACAATTGATAAAATCCTTGATTTTATATACTTGTTGAGTATTTTCATCAGAAAATTCTTTGCCACGTCTTATGAACTCACAAGCCACACAAGTACCACATTTGTAGCATCCAGCTGACCTCACTGGCAGCCAGGTTTCCTTTTGGGGGGGGGTTGAAGTGACTATGTACAAGTCTATCCCCCAGGGTTCTGCATCTACGGTATGTGATGCTAGGTGTCCCACCCACAAAGTCCTTTAGGTCCACATCCATACCTAAAATTCCCCAGTGCTCTTTCAGGATCTTTCTGACGGAGGTTGCCCCGTTATCAAACGTACAAATGAGTCTTGTTTCGTTGGTATTGCTCTCTTCCCTCTCCGAGGGGGTAAGGAGCGACCCTCTGTTCTGTCTGTTGGCATATCGGAAAACCTCCCTCAATACCCGATCGGGGTACCCCCTAGCCAGAAACCTCCGTCTGAGGTCATCCGCCTTATCCTTAAAGTCTCTTTGATTTGAACAGTTACGGCGCAGTCTAAGGTACTGGCCTTTGGGGATACCCCTTTTGAGAGGGTGGGGATGATGACTATCCCATCGCAACAGAGAGTTGGTTGCGGTGGGCTTGCGATAAACTGTGGTCTCTAAAGAGTCCCCCCTCTCTGATTTTGAAATCAGGATGTCCAAGAAGGGTAATCTGTCCTCCTGTGTCTCAAACGTAAACCTCAAACCAATGTCATTTTCATTCAAAGATGCAATAAACTGGCAAAAAGTGTCTCTCGTGCCCCTCCAGAGTACAAAGATATCATCAATATACCTGACCCATAAATCCACATGGGCCAGGTATTTTTCGTATCTCTCGGAGAAGGCAATACTCTCCTCCCACCAGCCCAGGAACAAGTTTGCATACGTGGGGGCACAAGGGCTCCCCATTGCAGTGCCCCTGAGCTGGTGGAAGATCTTGCCATCAAAGCAGAAGAAATTGTTATGCAACACAAAATCAAGAAGGCTGACAATGAGTTCATTATGGGCCCTGTACTGGCACCCCCTTGTGCTGAGGAAGTGTTTCACACCCCGAATCCCACAGTCGTGTGGGATCGAGGAGTACAAAGCCTCAATGTCAATGCTGGCCAGGAGGGTGCCAGGTTCAAGAGAGATACCATCCAACCTATGGAGTAAATCCATGGTGTCTCATATATAAGAGGGAAGAGAGGTGACAAATGATCTCAGCACTTTGTCGATGTACACTCCTACATTCTGCCCAATGCCTCCTATGCCCGACACAATGGGTCTGCCCTTCAAAGGGTCAAGGCCCTTGTGAACTTTTGGTAGGGCATAGAAGGTTGGCATGATGGGATGGCGGGGTAGCATAAATAGATATTCATCCTCACTAATCAGTTTATCCATTTTGGCTTTTGTGAGGATAGCCCCCAACGACGACGAACATTTGGCAGTTGGATTTTGTGACACCACAGTGTAAGTCGTACGGTCATTAAGTAGGGACAAACACAGATTTTTATATTTCTCCACCCCCATCACCACCACAATCCCCCCTTTATCGGATGGTTTGAAAACTAATGACTCATCCGTTTCCAACCCCCGAAGGGCCACCATTTGTTCTCTGCTTAGATTGTGTCTGGCTTGATTGTGTGCCAGTTCTTTAATGTCATTAGTACATAAGTTTAGAAAAACGTCAATTGCGGACAGGTCTCCCCCAGTAGGTGCCATTTTCCTGCTGGCATTTTTCAATAGGGTAAAAGGTCCCTGTCCTGCATTGGTTACAGGTGAAGTTTCTAAATCTGCCAACAATTGTACATCTTGTAATAGTTCAGAAGGAATATTAAGTTCACAACATAACCTCTTCTCTCTCTGCTTAAAGAATTTGTGCCATCTTAATTTTCTAATAAATAGATTAAGGTCCTTGATCATATTAAAGGAGGAGAAATTGGAGCTGGGAACGAAAGATAACCCTTTGGAAAGGACCGACATTTCTACCGCGGTGAGTTGTCTGTCAGATAGATTTAAAATCTGTGACTCTCCTCCCTGTTGAAGAGATTGCGATTGTGACTGCGGAGCTGGTAAGGTCAGTCTAAAAAACTGGGTCTAGAAGTTGAGGTCTGGTACCTGTCACCTCTCCGAAATCCCCCTCCTCCTCTACCCCTCCCCCTACCCCTGGTGCTGGGCCCCCTGCTGTCGTTATCCGAATAGTCGGTTTCAGTAGAGGACAGATCAGTCTCTCTGTCCCCTCTCTCTGGTCTCTCCGTAAATACTTGGTAGATTTTATTATCTTTAAAATCCTGCAAGTCTCTGAGGTATTGTTTATGCTTCCTTTATTTTAAATTATATTGAAATTTCTCAATAGAGTTTTGGAGTTGATTTTCCTTAATAGTAAAGTCACTCTCAGATTTAAATTTCTTTGTAATTTCGATTTGTTCTTTCAATTTAATGTTCAATCTTTCAAGATTACTTTTCTCCTCACTGATCAGGAGCTGCATAAACCTCAGAGAGCTGCAGGTTGCCTCTTTTTCCCAGAGGCTCATAAGTTGAGAGGACCTACACCGTGCTGCTGGGACAAGCGAAATTCGCAGCCCTCTTGGAACTATCCCGTTTTTGACATAGTTCTCAAGGCTCTGTAATTCCCACCATGAAACAATTTGCTCTTTATATACCCTGTTTAAATCTTTAAATGCAGCCGTGTAGGTAGGGGTGTATTTCTTTTGTGAGAAAGTCTTCTCTGAAAAGATATCCTTGGCCTCAGTGAGCCAAAGTTCTGTATCTGGCCCTGTTGCTAAAAAACCAGCCATAGCAGAGTAAACCACAATGCAAAAAGCAATAGTGCAGACCAATCCACACCGTACAACACCCTCTGGGGAAACAGATACCATCAGCTATGGAGGATTACCATTATTAAAACTTAACCTTTAATGGGTATAGCCTAAAATATAAGAACCCAACAAACAAACACATATATATATATATATACAAAAGTGCCCAAAATAACCAGTGCTCAAAAAAATATAAAAGAATGGAACGGTCTCACCATTCAGGACGGACACTTGGATCTTTCTCAGCCAATGGGGCTATGATGAGTAACAGTCCAGGGGAAAAAGCAACGGGCTAGGGCACCAATCCTGTCTACCCAACTTTTTGGGTATCCACTATTCTTTATGGCATTAACTATGTATAACTATCAAGTAGTGCCCCCCTATATACCAATAACCACTTCTCTCTCCCCCCATTGTTACACTATGTGTACTCTGTAAGTCGCTGTACCATGGTACTCTATGTCCACGGCATATCATCCGGTGGCTGTTGTGACTATGCCCCGCCGTGTTGTACGATCAGTTATGCCCACAATACGATTATAGTGTTCATGCTTTCCATGACTTGGAGCATGTTCTTGTTTGCATGGTATTACTATTTTGCGATGCAAACAACATGGTTACTAGGCCTTCCTTTACAGGTGTGTTCCAGAGTGTGGGTCACGCTCTTCTTGGCAGGTATTGTTTGCTATGTCATCGCTGCAGCGTTCTCATTGCGACGCCCATATGTATGCGACTTCGGTGCGTTCCAGGACTAGGAGCGCACTATCTTAGCGCAGTGATACTATGCATGTTTCCTTTTTATCTGGCGCCGCTGCCTTGTATTTTCGGCCACGCCCCCAGTGGGACGCTCTTATTGCCGCGCCCACAAGACGGCGATGTCTGTGCGTTCCATTATTTGGAGCGCGCTGTCGACGTTGTTGTGCATATCCATTTGGCGCCGCTGTAACGTATCTTCAGTGACGCCCACAATATGGCGATTGTGCGCTCCAGCTTTGGAACGCACCTCTCTTGCGCATGTCTGGAAGTGACGCGCATAATATGGCGGCCACACATCCGGTACACACATCGCAGCATGCTGTGTACACATGCTGAGTGAGTATGATATATGTCTATCTGGGTTACACTGGCTTACCATAGGGTATTATCAAATGAGGGGCGGTGATTAGCATTATAAAAGGGTGTTTTTGTGGGGGTGTGAGTGAGGACACATTTTTACTGCAAACACTACAGCCATACCTTGCTGATGGGTACCCAGCCACTGCGGGACCCACATTGAAATACGGACCTCCTTTTCTTCTGTCTTTTGCTTGGACTTCTGTGCATCGCAGCACACATATTTGTTCAAACTCCCCTGATGAGTCTCCTACACTGGTGATGAAACGCGTAGGGAGAAGAGGATATTCATTCATCTACACCCATTCATCTGGTGGTTGTCCATAGCAGGATCCACTTGGGGCCTGTCCTTGTAAGGACAGGAGCTATACATGGTTTACAGGGTAGACAGGATTGGTGCCCTAGCCCGTTGCTTTTTCCCCTGGACTGTTACTCATCATAGCCCCATTGGCTGAGAAAGATCCAAGTGTCCGTCCTGAATGGTGAGACCGTTCCATTCTTTTATATTTTTTTGAGCACTGGTTATTTTGGGCACTTTTGTATATATATATATATATATATATATATATATGTATATATATATACATATATATATATATATATATATATATGTGTGTTTGTTTGTTGGGTTCTTATATTTTAGGCTATACCCATTAAAGGTGAAGTTTTAATAATGGTAATCCTCCTGTTGTGAATTCTGTTGTCAAGCTCCCTCCTGTGGTCATGAATGGTACTTCGGCTGGTTCTGTCCATGGGCTTCCTCTGGTGGTTGTGAGTGGAGCTGCTGCTTCTGAGTTTCCTTCCACAGGTGACGAGGTTAATTCGTTACCTGGCTGCTCTATTTAACTCCACTTAGATCATTGCTCCATGCCACCTGTCAATGTTCCAGTATTGGTCTTGTTCTCTCCTGGATCGTTCTTGTGACCTGTCTTCCCAGCAGAAGCTAAGTTCCTGCTTGTTTTTCTCTGGTTTGCTATTTTTCTGTCCAGCTTGCTATTTTGATTTTGTCTTGCTTGCTGGAAGCTCTGGGACTCAGAGGGAGCGCCTCCGCACCGTGAGTCGGTGCGGAGGGTCTTTTTGCGCCCTCTGCATGGTCTTTTTGTAGTTTTTTGTGCTGACCGCAAAGTTACCTTTCCTATCTTCTGTCTGTTCAGTAAGTCGGGCCTCACTTTGCTAAATCTATTTCATCTCTGTGTTTGTAATTTTCATCTTTACTCACAGTCATTATATGTGGGGGGCTGCCTTTTCCTTTGGGGAATTTCTCTGAGGCAAGGTAGGCTTTATTTTTCTATCTCTAGGGCTAGCTAGTTTCTTAGGCTGTGTCGAGTTGCATAGGGAGCGTTAGGAGCAATCCACGGCTATTTCTAGTGTGTGTGATAGGATTAGGGATTGCGGTCAGCAGAGTTCCCACGTCTCAGAGCTCGTCCTACATTATTAGTAACTATCAGGTCATTCCGTGTGCTCTTAACCACCAGGTCCATTATTGTCCTTACCACCAGGTCATAACAGTACAGGTGGCCCAAAGTATTAATGCATCTCAATAGAGGGATAAGAGAAGTGCTGAGACCATTTTTTTTTCTTTGCAGTGTGTTTTGTCTCTCTTTTCCCCTTTACCTCTGGGTGGTTCAGGATACAGGTGTAGATATGGACATTCAAGGTCTGTCCTCTTGTATGGATAATCTCACTGCAAGGGTACAAAACATTCAAGATTTTGTGGTTCAGAATCCGATGTTCAAAAATAATTGTAAATTGTTTCTTGCTTTGAAACCTCGCTCCTCAGGTGACCCTGTTCAACAAGTGAAAATCATTATTTCTTTGTTACGTGGCGACCCTCAAGACTGGGAATTTTCCCTTGCGCCAGGAGATCCGGCATTGCGTGATGTTGATGCGTTTTTTCTGGCGCTCGGATTGCTTTATGATGAACCTAATTCAGTGGATCAGGCAGAGAAAATCTTGCTGGCTCTGTGTCAGGGTGAGGATGAGGTAGAGATGTATTGTCAGAAATTTAGGAAGTGGTCTGCACTCACTCAGTGGAATGAATGTGCCTGGCAGCAATTTTCAGAAAGGGTCTCTCTGAAGCCCTTAAGGATGTCATGGTGGGATTTCCCATGCCTGCTGGTCTGAATGAGTCTATGTCTTTGGCCATTCAGATCGATCGACGCTTGTGTGAGCGTAAAGCTGTGCACCATTTGGCGGTATTATCTGAGCATGGGCCTGAGCCTATGCAATGTGATAGGACTTTGACCAGAGCTGAACGGCAAGAACACAGACGTCGGAATGGGCTGTGTTTTTACTGTGGTGATTCCACTCATGCTATCTCCGATTGTCCTAGGCGCACTAAGCGTTTCGCTAGGTCTGCCTCCATTGGTATGGTACAGTCGAAATTTCTTTTGTCCATTACTCTGATTTGCTCTTTGTCATCCTATTCTGTTATGGCATTTGTGGATTCAGGCGCTACCCTGAATTTGATGGACTTGGAGTTTGCTAGGCGATGTGGTTTTTTCTTGGAGCCCTTGCAGTATCCTATTCCATTGAGAGGAATTAATGCTACGCCTTTGGCCAAGAATAAGCCTCAGTACTGGACCCAATTGACCATGTGCATGGCTCCTGCACATCAGGAGGATATTCGCTTTTTGGTGTTGCATAATCTGCATGATGTGGTTGTTTTGGATTGGAAATCTATGTCTGTGTTCAGCTGGGGTTGTCAGGGGGTACATGGTTATGTTCCATTTTTGTCTATTTCATCATCCACCCCTTCTGAATTCCCGCAGATTTTGTCGGATTACCGGGATGTATTTGATGAGCCCAAATCCAGTGCCCTACCTCCTCATAGGGATTGCGATTGTGCTATCAATTTGATTCCTGGTAGTAAGTTTCCTAAGGGCCGACTGTTCAATTTATCTGTGCCAGAGCAAGCCGCTATGCGGAGTTATGTAAAGGAATCCTTGGAGAAGGGTCATATTCGCCCGTCGTCGTCACCATTGGGAGCAGGGTTCTTTTTGTGGCCAAGAAGGATGGTTCTTTGAGACCTTGTATTGATTACCGCCTTCTTAATAAGATCACAGTCAAATTTCAGTACCCTTTGCCGCTGGTGTTGGATTTATTTGCTCGGATTAAGGGGGCTAGTTGGTTCACCAAGATAGATCTTCGTGGTGCGTATAATCTTGTGCGTACTAAACAGGGCGATGAATGGAAAACAGCATTTAATACGCCCGAGGGCCATTTTAAGTACCTGGTTATGCCATTCGGGCTTTCCAATGCTCCATCAGTATTTCAGTCCTTTATGCATGACATCTTCCGAGAGTACCTGGATAAATTCCTGATTGTATATTTGGATGATATTTTGGTCTTCTCGGATGATTGGGAGTCTCACGTGAAGCAGGTCAGAATGGTGTTCCAGGTCCCTCGTGCGAATTCTTTGTTTGTGAAGGGGTCAAAGTGTCTCTTTGGAGTTCAGAAGGTTTCATTTTTGGGTTTCATTTTTTCCCCTTCTACTATCGAGATGGACCCTGTTAAAGTCCAGGCCATTTATGATTGGACTCAGCCGACATCTGTGAAGAGTCTGCAAAAGTTCCTGGGCTTTGCTAATTTTTATCATCGCTTCATCAGTAATTTTTCTAGTGTTGCTAAACCGTTGACTGATTTGACCAAGAAGGGTGCTGATATGGTCAATTGGTCTTCTGCGGCTGTGGAGGCTTTTCGGGAGTTGAAGCGTCGTTTTTCTTTTGCCCCTGTGTTGTGCCAGCCAGATGTTTCACTTCCGTTTCAGGTCGAGGTTGATGCTTCTGAGATTGGAGCAGGGGCTGTTTTGTCGCAAAGAAGTTCTGATGGCTCAGTGATGAAACCATGTGCCTTCTTTTCTTGAAAGTTTTCGCCTGCTGAGCGTAATTATGATGTTGGCAATCGAGAGTTGTTGGCCATGAAGTGGGCATTTGAGGAGTGGCGTCATTGGCTTGAAGGAGCCAAGCAGCGCGTGGTGGTCTTGACGGATCACAAGAATTTGACTTATCTCGAGTCTGCCAAACGGTTGAATCCTAGACAGGCTCGTTGGTCGCTATTTTTCTCCCGTTTTGATTTTGTGGTTTCGTACCTTCCATGCTCTAAGAATGTGAAGGCTGATGCCCTGTCAAGGAGTTTTGTGCCCGACTCTCCGGGTGTTCCTGAGCCAGCGGGTATTCTCAAAGAGGGGGTAATTTTGTCTGCCATCTCCCCTGATTTGCGGCGGGTGCTGCAAAAATTTCAGGCTGATAGACCAGACCGTTGCCCAGCGGAGAAACTGTTTGTCCCTGATAAATGGACTAGTAGAGTTATCTCTGAGGTTCATTGTTCGGTGTTGGCTGGTCATCCTGGAATCTTTGGTACCAGAGATTTGGTGGCTAGATCCTTTTGGTGGCCGTCTTTGTCGCGGGATGTGCGTTCTTTTGTGCAGTCCTGTGGGACTTGTGCTTGGGCTAAGCCCTGCTGTTCTCGTGCCAGTGGGTTGCTTTTGCCCTTGCAGGTCCCGAAGAGGCCCTGGACGCATATCTCTATGGATTTTATTTCGGATCTCCCTGTCTCTCAAAAGATGTCGGTCATTTGGGTGGTTTGTGATCGCTTCTCTAAGATGGTCCATTTGGTACCCTTGTCTAAATTGCCTTCCTCCTCTGATTTGGTGCCATTGTTTTTCCAGCATGTGGTTCGTTTATATGGCATTCCGGAGAACATCGTTTCGGACAGAGGTTCCCAGTTTGCTTCGAGGTTTTGGCGAGCCTTTTGTGCTAGGATGGGCATTGATTTGTCTTTTTCCTCTGCTTTCCATCCTCAGACAAATGGCCAAACCGAACGAACTAATCAGACTTTGGAAACATATCTGAGATGCTTTGTTTCTGCTGATCAGGATGATTGGGTGTCCTTTTTGCCTTTGGCTGAGTTCG
This sequence comes from Ranitomeya imitator, assembly GCF_032444005.1. Classification (NCBI taxonomy): domain Eukaryota; kingdom Metazoa; phylum Chordata; class Amphibia; order Anura; family Dendrobatidae; genus Ranitomeya; species Ranitomeya imitator. The sequence continues at coordinate 630,040,483 of NC_091284.1, forward strand.
CCCTTAATAATCGGGCCAGATCGGCTACTTTGGTTTCGCCGTTTTTCTGCAATTCTGGTTTCCATCCTCGTTTCTCTTCAGGGCAGGTTGAGTCTTCGGACTGTCCTGGTGTAGATACTGTGGTGGATAGGTTGCAGCAGATTTGGACTCATGTGGTGGACAATTTGACATTGTCCGAGGAGAAGGCTCAACGTTTCGCTAACCGCCGGCGCTGTGTGGGTCCTCGACTTCGTGTTGGGGATTTGGTTTGGTTGTCGTCTCGTTATGTTCCTATGAAGGTTTCCTCTCCTAAGTTTAAGCCTCGTTTCATTGGTCCGTATAAAATTTCTGAGGTTCTCAATCCTGTGTCGTTTCGTTTGACCCTTCCAGCTTCTTTTGCCATCCATAATGTATTCCATAGCTCATTGTTGCGGAGATACGTGGCGCCTGTGGTTCCATCCGTTGATCCTCCTGCCCCGGTGTTGGTTGAGGGGGAGTTGGAGTATGTGGTGGAGAAGATTTTGGATTCTCGTATTTCGAGACAGAAACTCCAGTACCTGGTCAAGTGGAAGGGTTATGGTCAGGAAGATAATTCCTGGGTCTTTGCCTCCGATGTTCATGCTGCCGATCTGGTTCGTGCCTTTCATTTGGCTCGTCCTGGTTGGCCTGGGGGCTCTGGTGAGGGTTCGGTGACCCCTCCTCAAGGGGGGGGTACTGTTGTGAATTCTGTTGTCAAGCTCCCTCCTGTGGTCATGAATGGTACTTCGGCTGGTTCTGTCCATGGGCTTCCTCTGGTGGTTGTGAGTGGAGCTGCTGCTTCTGAGTTTCCTTCCACAGGTGACAAGGTTAATTCATTAGCTGGCTGCTCTATTTAACTCCACTTAGATCATTGCTCCATGCCACCTGTCAATGCTCCATGCCATCTGTCAATGTTCCAGTATTGGTCTTGTTCTCTCCTGGATCGTTCTTGTGACCTGTCTTCCCAGCAGAAGCTAAGTTCCTGCTTGTTTTTCTTTGGTTTGCTATTTTTCTGTCCAGCTTGCTATTTAATTTTTTGTCTTGCTTGCTGGAAGCTCTGGGACGCAGAGGGAGCGCCGCCGCACCGTGAGTCGGTGCGGAGGGTCTTTTTGCGTCCTCTGCGTGGTCTTTTTGTAGTTTTTTGTGCTGACCGCAAAGTTACCTTTCCTATCCTCTGTCTGTTCAGTAAGTCGGGCCTCACTTTGCTAAATCTATTTCATCTTCGCAAATGGGGTCCCGGCAGCTGAGACCCCGGAGAAAATCCGACTCTGGGGGGCGCTATTCACTTTTTCCACAGCGCCGTTCGGCCCTGTGGTTTAAGTACCCTTAGCGGCAGCCGTTAAAAGGCGTATCGGCGGTCGCTAAGGGGTTAAAAACACTGTCAGCACAGAATTACTGTTTAAATCAAGTACAGGTGCTCTATACTCCCTTGGCATGGCCAAACAATTTAGCGCACCTTCCCACCTAGTTGTTTTACCTCTATATTCACCCACCTCTTGTTTAATTGACATTTTTATAGAGCCAGATAAGGGCAAAGAGAGAGAGTGAATACAAGTAAAGGTACCATCACACTCAGCGACGCTGCAGCAATATAGACAACGAGTCAATCGCTGGAGCGTCGCTGTTTAGGTCGCTGTAGAGACGTCAAACACAGCAACTCCAGAACGATGCAGGAGCGATCCAGTGACGTAACAGCGACTCACTTATATGTTGTGAATTCCGCTCTTGGGCTCCCTCCGGTGGTTGTAAGTGGCACTTTTGTGAGTTCTGCTCTTGGGCTCCCTCTTGTGGTTTCAAGTGATATGGCTGCTCCTTGGAGTTAGCTGTCATCAGCTGCCTCCACTTATCGTCTCTTCTGCTCGGCTATTTAGGCCTGGCTGTTCCTTCAGCCAGTGCCACTTGTAAATGGTTCCTGGTTGGATTCACATCTCTTTGGAGTTCCCTGTTATCCTGACCATTTCAGCAAAGCTAAGTTTTTGCTTGCTCTTTTCTGTCCATAGATTGTGGACTTATCCATTCTGTGCTTTCTATGTTTGTCCAGCTTATCAGTGTGAATTAATTCTGTCTTGCTGGAAGCTCTGGGAGGCAGATTTGCCCTCCACACCTTTAGTCAGGTGTGGAGTTTTTTTTGTAAACTCTGCGTGGATTTTTGTAGTGTTTTATACTGACCGCACAGTATTCCATCCTGTCCTATCTATTTAGCTAGACTGGCCTCCTGTGCTCATCCTGGTTTCATTTTGTGTATGTCTTTTCCCTCTCCACTCACAGTCATTATTTGTGGGGGGCTAATCTATCCTTTGGGGATTTTCTCTGAGGCAAGATAGCTTTCCTGCTTCTTTCTTTAGGGGTAGTTAGCTCTTAGGCTGTGACGAGATGCCTAGGGAGAGTTGGGAGCATTCCACGGCTACTTCTAGTGTTGTGTTGAGCTTAGGGACTGCGGTCAGTACAGTTACCACTTCCTTCAGAGCTCGTTCCATGTTGCTCCTAGACCACCGTATCATAACACTTATCGTTCTCGCTGGTTGTTAGCTCCTTGTAAAACGTTGCTGGCATCGTTGCTTTTGAGGTCAAACATGACGATACACGCCAACCTGATGACGAAATAAAGTTCTGGACTTCTAGCTCCGACCAGCGATGGCACAGCGGGACCTAGATCGCTGCTGCATGTCAAACACAACGAGATCACTATACAGGGCGCTGCAACGTCACAGATCGTTCTCGTTCTCGTTGCAAAGTTGCTGAGTGTGACGGTACCTTAACACTTAAATATTTGGCCTCACCATGGGTGCTCCTGTACTTGGCTTGACTATTCATTCTGTGCAGACAAAGTGCTTTTAAATTAAAACTGGCTTTGCTGCTGTTAAGTGATCTACCATAAATTAATTTTTAATGTCACCCTTGACTATCAACAACCAATATCCGGCTAATACCTCATGCCTTAATGTTCTCTGGATTCTTTGCTATAGAATATAAGAATGGTGACTAACTGATAAGAAACCATGTAGCAATAAAAAATATCTATTACACACAAGTCTACAGTTATTATATGATTAAATTACACACTTGCACCATGTGCAATAACAGCACACAATTCGAATATATAAATAAACCCATAATTAACTGATTATATTTCCCACCCACATTACCTAAAAACCACCCACACAATAATTACAGCCCACCCACCTTTCACTACACTGTCCCTGCAGAGATCAAGGGGTTAACAACAATAATCAAGGGGTTAAAAGCAGTGATACTTAGCCCAGTTTTGATGGTGAAGCTGCCGATGTGCTGCTTGGGAGAGAGCACAGAGGAACTTCCCAGGAAACTCATGAAGGAGAGGATCAAGAGCAGGATGCTAAGTGAGGCTCCATGGGGAGAAGAGAAGAGGCGAGGAAGGAAGGACAGGTGAGTACACTTGACGCCTCTGGTTAGTGATGGACGAACACAAACAGTAAAGTCAGGGGTCTGTACTGAACACATACTGTTCTGGCATAGACCCCGAACACCGACTTCTTAAGGAAGTCTTTGTTATGGTTCGAGTTTGGCACCGCAAACATCAGGTGTTTCCTATGCTGTCATCTATATAACAGAGCAAAAAACGCTGGTGGCTCTGATCGGCAGTAAGATCACTACTCATAGTGAACTGAGGTGAACTAACTCAGTTATGCTATGCACCAAGAGACTATTTACCAACTTTATAACACCAGTCACAAATGCGGGCTCATGCATGGGAGCTGCTGCTCTCCAACTGGGGGTAATAATCTTACAGCCCATTAGAGTCAGTGTTTGCCAAGCTGTCATTCATATGACAGCATGGCAAACAATGGATGTTCAGACCCCCATTCATCTGAATGGGGTTCGGGTTCTGTTCTGGTACCCGAACAAAATTTTTTTAAATGTTCGGCAGAACCCACTGGAGCCAAACAGGTTCATCCATCACTACTGATTGTGTGACTGTGTGGGGAGTGAGGTGAGGTCATTCACCATGTTTGAAAAGGAGGGGACAGAGAGCACAGTGCAGGAGAACAGATGTTCAAGGAGTGGAAGACAAGAGCAAGTGGGAGCAGATGAGGTCTGGATTGTGAGAAAGAAGGAGGTCGCTGAGGCATGTCAGGTTGCGGACTGACGGAGGGTCTTTGTGGAGACAGCAGGGCAAGAGAGAAGAGAAAAATAGGACACAGAGAGGGCTCTGAATGTATGGCTAAGGCAGGGGGCAGAGAGCGAGCCCTGCCGCCGGCAGATATTTAAATTCAGTGAGGGGCGTTCCCACATAGCTACACCCACTGCCCTCCTGCTGCACACTATACATGAAGGGCATGAGTGCCGACACGTTGATATGATGTCATCACTCCAGGCTCATGCATCTCTGCACACACCAGTGCATGGTTTGGCGGCTGGGCGTTTTGAAGTACAAGATGCCTGCATGGATATGATTAGATCATTGTCAGCATCTGGAGCCCTGTAGATAGATACTGCTGCCAGGATAAAGGGTCATGTTGATAGCAGTCTATGGCTATCTCCTGACATGGTAATTAACTATGTCAGCATATAGCCACAGATAACAGATGGACAACTGTCCGTCTTCATTTGATAAGCCTGGAATGGTTTTGTCCTGGATATATCTACAAGGATGGAGGCATGTAGGGATATTATTATAAGGGGACATTTATAAATATGTGGAAAATGGGAAAATGTGGTGCATCATTAATGTGTATGCGGACATATATATCTGTGGGGGCATTTCATATTTTTGCATACATGACTAGCATGCAAATACATATGTATGTCATGATCTAAGCCGGGTTTTGAGTTCTGTTTTCCCATTTTCCTGGTTTGGTCATGTCAAGAGTTAACCTTTCTCAGCCTTTGTCTGGGTTCAGGTTGGCTATTTATTGCTGCTGCTTCCTGTAGGCGAAGTCAGTTATAGTTTTTGCCTAGTGCTGTTGTAGCTGACTCTGATTGCTCTTATTGGTCCTCCTGAGTTTGCTGTCTGAACCCATGTCTCTGTTTTCCCCTACTCCTATCTTGACTCAGTGTTTCCCTTTAGTGTGCAGACTCCCTGGTTTTGACTTGGCTTGTATCCTGACCTTTTTCTGTCTTTTGTCTTTTGGCTTATCCGTTCCTGACCATTACTGACCCCCTGGCTTGTCTCTGACTGCGAGTTTGCTTATTCCTTTGTTACTACGCTACAATCTAGGATTTGACCCGGTTTGTTTGACTATTCTGCTGCCACCTGTGATAGCCTCAATGCTGCGCTGCAGGTCAGCTCTGTTTAGGTGCAGACCGGCTTCCTCTCTACAGTCTTCTAGTGATGCCTACACTTACCTGCATTGCAGCAGCATGACAATGCACAATTGAAACCAGAAGTTTACATGCACTATATAAAAAGACACATATGCATGTTTTTTGCAATATCTGACATGAAAGCAGAATAAACCTTTCTCATTTTAGGTCAATTTGGATTACCAAAATTATTCATATTTGCCAAATGCCAGAATAATGAGAGCGAGTTAAATGCTGGTGTCATACAGTACAGACCAAAAGTTTGGACACGCCATCTCATTTAAAGATTTTTCTGTATTTTCCCAGATCCGTACATTCCTAACCAAGAATCTGGAAAAAAAAACCTAGTCGATGCCCTTATCATCCCCCGCCTTGAATACTGCTACCTCCTGCTTTGTGGCCTCCCCTGTACACTCTCGCACCTCTCCAATCTCTTCTAAACTCTGCTGCCCTAATCCACCTGTCCCCATGCTATTCCCCAGCCTCTCCCCTCTGTCAATCCCTGCACTTGCTCCCTATTACTCAACGACTCCAGTTCAAAACCTTAACCAAGACATACAAATCCATCTGCAATCTGTGTCCTCCATACATCTGTGACCTTGTCTCCCGGTACTTACCTGCACGCAACCTCCGATTCTCACAAGATCTCATTCTATACTCCCCTCTTATCTCCTCTTCCCACAATCGCATACAAGATTTCTCCCGCACATCCCCCATACTCTGGAACTCTCTACCCCAACTGTCACGGAGTTACCGCAACAGAGCAGTGCCAAAAGACCACAGCGACTGATGGCTCCTGCTTCGCTGCTTTGAAGAAGCACTTCTCCTGTGTATAAAATGTGTTTGTTTTCTTTCAGCAGGACAGGGATTAATCGGCCATGTGGAAATCCCTGCATTCAGCTGTGCTTGGGGAGCCACTTCTCTCTCCTATGAAAGCTAGGCCTTTAGTCACCTAGTAAGCAAGTTTGTCATTATCTACCTGGATGACATTCTTGTTTAGTCACCTGACCTTGAGTCACACCAGCGACATGTCAGACAAGTCCTACACATATTATGTGAAAATAAATTGTATGTCAAACCTGAGATGTGTATATGCTCGGTTGAGGAGATCCCTTTTCTTGGATATGTATTATCTGCCACCAGTTTTCGCATGGATCTGGTGGAAGTCCGGGCGGTATTGGAGTGGGATCGTACTGAGGATTTGAAGGCCTTTCAAAGGGTTTTGCCAATTACTACCATAAATTAATAAAAAATCTTTTCGTTAGTAGCCAAACCGCTCACTGATATGACTGAAAAGGGGACAGACTTCTCCAAGTGGTCCAGTCCTGCCAGGGAGGCATTTGACACATTGAAAAGGTGTTTTGCTTCTGTGCCGATTCTTATTCAGCCTGATGTCACTCAGCCATTCATTGTGGAGGAGGATGCATCTGAGGTGGGAGTAGGGGCTGTATTGTCGCAGGGGGCGTCTCCTGGAAAATGTCAACCATGGGCATACTTTTCTAAAAACTTTCGCCATTTGAGAGAAACTATGATATTGGTAATAGGGAACTCTTAGTTATCAAATGGGCATTTGAGGAGTGGCATCATTTTTTGGAAAGAGCGGTTCACCCAGTGATGGTGATTACAAAACGTCTTACACCTCATCAAAAGGGTAGTGATGGCATCTATATGCTCCAATCTTGAAAGAGAACTTGCTGATGCTCAGGGGATGCCCCTGCTACCTGTCCACTTGGTAAACTGTTTGTACTGGTCAATCCCCAGTCTGGGACTTTTTTTAAAGAGATTCCTGAGACAAACAAAATGGCCATTTGCAACCTGTGCCATGCAAAGATCACCACTAAGAACCTAACTACCAACAGCATGATCAGGCACATGTCATCAAAGTACCCTACTTGATGGGCAGAATACCTGGGTACATGATTAGTGCCATTGGGTGATGCCACTGCTTTTTCCCCTGTATTAAGGGCTTCCCAATTGCCTGCCCAAATTGCTGGCACAGATGCCTTCTGCCCTGCATCTATCCTTGCACATTCTGAGTTACCATCATCAAGCTCTTCCAAGTAAGTATCCCAACCCAGAGTTCTGCTGTCCCTACTCCAGGCCTTGGAACGAAAAAGAAAGTTCCTAGGCACTCACACACAGGCCCAAATGCTAAATGGGCACATTTCCAGGTTGGTTGGTTTCCATGGAAATGTTGCCATTTAGGCTTGTAGATACTGAGGATTTCTGCTAATTTATGGCAGCAGCCGTGCCTTGGCACTTGGCCACCAGCTGCCACTTTTTATCCTGGTGTGGTATCTACTTCTTCTACCAGCTCATGTCAAGGAACATCACCCATGCCCTCACCAATGCACATACTGGCACTGTCCACTTAACAACTGACACTTGGACAAGTGCTTAAGGCCAGGGATGCTACATTTACCTGTCAGTACACTGGGTGAACATTGTAGAGGCTGGGTCCGAGTCACACCTTGGCACGGCTCATGTGCTTCTGACACTGAGGATTGCAGGCCTTATTTCTATCAAGGTCTATTCCCCCTCCTACAGCAGTTACTGCACCCCCTTGTGCTCCTCCTCATCCTCCATCTGCAGTTTTGTATCTCAGAGCACGTCATCTACATCAGCTGGAAGCTTTGTCTTGGGGCTAAACTGCACACCGCAACAGAGTTACTTAAAGGAATAACAGACCAGACAAATCTGTGGTTTTTGCAACTGAACCTCCAACCAGGCATGTTTGTGTGCGATAATGGTCATAATAACCTGGTGGTGGCTATGATGCTTGGCAAGCTCACACATGTACCATGCTTGCTCAACTTTGTTGTTCAGCAGTTTCTGAAAACATACTCAGATTTGCCCTAGCTTCTTGTCAAGGTATGCCATGTCAGCACCCATTTCGGCAAGTTGGCTCCAGGTATAGCTCTTAAGGCACTGCTGCAGCAGTGCATGCAAGTCCTAGCTCACTGACTAGTGTGCAACATCACCATGTGCAGGAACTCCAAACTGCACATGCAGCAAGGCTTTGTGAGCAGAAGAGGCCAATGGCTGAGTACTAGCTCCAACACGCTCATTGATATTCTGGTCAGCCTCCGCACATAACTAAAGAGTGGGCACGGATGTCTGACATTTGTTTGGTTGTCCAAGATTTTGATGACTCCGCAAATATGGTGAGCAGCGATAAAACCATAGTCAGCACAACCATCCCGCTTATGTGCCTACTTAAACAAACACTGCTCACAATTGAATATGAAGCTTTGCATGCCGACCAGGTGAGGATGGAGGAAGACATAACACAGAGAGATTATAGCCAGCCCAGCCTCATCACATCTCCTCATCACAGAAAATGAGGAGGTGGAGGCTGAGGGGGATGAAGAGGAGGAACAAGACTTGGTAGCTAGTGCAACAGAGGTTAGTAGCCACAAAACCTTTGCAAAATCTTCTCAACAACATATTCCAACTCCCTATCAACCAACACAGGGGCCGGAAGATCAACAGAGGGAACATATTTCCGCAATAAATATCTATGGAAGACATTATGGATAGCAAAGGAGGCCGGAAGCACCAGTCGAAAAGACACCGGATTAATAATCTCAGAAATCCTATAAGGACCAATAAACCAAGGCTTAAAGTTAGGAGAAGAAACCTTCATAGGAACATGACGGGAAGACAACCAGACCAGATCCCCAACCCGAAGCCGGGAACCAACACACCGACGACGGTTAGCAAAACGTTGAGCCACCTCCTGAGACAACACCAAATTGTCCACCACATGAGCCCAAATCTGCTGCAACCTGTCAACCACAGAATCCACACCAGGACAGTCAGAAGGCTCAACCTGCCCAGAAGAAAAACGAGGATGAAAACCAAAATTACAAAAGAAAGGCGAAACCAAAGTAGCCGAACTAGCCCGATTATTAAGGTCAAACTCGGCCAATGGCAAGAAAGCCACCCAATCATCCTGATCAGCAGACACAAAGCATCTCAAATAAGTCTCCAAAGTCTGATTAGTTTGCTCGGTCTGGCCATTTGTCTGAGGATGAAATGCAGAAGAAAAAGACAAATCAATGCCCAGCCTAGCACAAAAGGCCCGCCAAAACCTAGAAACAAACTGGGAACCTCTGTCGGACACAATATTCTCCAGAATACCATGCAAACGGACCACATGCTGAAAAAACAATGGAACCAAATCTGAAGAGGAGGGAAATTTAGGCAAAGGCACCAAATGAACCATCTTAGAGAATCGGTCACAAACAACCCAGATAACAGACATCTTCTGGGAAACAGGAAGATCGGAAATAAAATCCATAGAAATATGTGTCCAGGGCCTCTCAGGGACCGGCAGTGGCAAAAGCAACCCACTAGCATGGGAGCAACAAGGCTTGGCCCGCGCACAAGTCCCACAGGACTGCACAAAAGAACGCACATCACGCGACAAAGAAGGCCACCAAAAGGACCTACCAACCAAGTCTCTGGTACCAAAAATGCCAGGATGACCAGCCAACACGGAACAGTGAACCTCAGAAATCACTCTACTAGTCCATCTGTCAGGAACAAACAGTTTCCCCACAGGACAGCGGTCAGGTTTGTCAGCCTGAAATTCCTGAAGAACCCGTCGTAAATCAGGGGAAATGGCAGAAAGGACCACCCCTTCTTTCAGAATACCGACCGGTTCTAAGACCTCAGGAGAATCAGACAAAAAACTCCTAGAGAGGGCATCAGCCTTAATATTCTTAGAACCCAGAAGGTACGAGACTAACAAAATCAAAACGGGGAAAAAAACAAGGACCATCGAGCCTGTCTAGGATTCAGCCGTTTGGCAGACTCGAGGTAAATCAAATTCTTATGATCGGTCAAGACTACAATACGGTGCTTAGCTCCCTCAAGCCAGTGTCGCCACTCCTCAAATACCCACTTCATAGCCAACAACTCCTGATTGCCGACATCATAATTGCGTTCAGCAGGCGAAAACTTACGGGAAAAGAAGGCACACGGTTTCATTAAGGAACCAACAGGATCCCTCTGAGACAAAACGGCCCCTGCTCCAATCTCAGAAGCGTCAATCTCAACCTGAAACGGAAGAGAAACATTCGGTTGGTGCAACACCGGAGCAGAAGTAAATCGATGTTTAAGCTCCTGAAAGGCAGAGACAGCCGCAGAGGACCAATTCGCCACATCAGCGCCTTTCTTCGTCAAATCGGTCAAGGGTTTAACCACGCTGGAAAAATTAGCAATGAAACGGCGATAAAAATTTGCAAAACCCAAAAATTTCTGAAGGCTCATCACGGATGTAGCCCAATCATGAATGGCCTGAACCTTAACCGGATCCATCTCTATAGACGAGGGAGAAAAAATAAAGCCCAAAAAAGAAACCTTCTTCACCCCAAAGAGACACTTAGCCCCTTTCACAAACAAAGCATTGTCACGAAGGTTTTGAAATACCATCCTGACCTGTTGCACATGAGACTCCCAATCATCGGAAAAAATCTAAATATCGTCCAAATATACAATCAAGAATTTATCAAGATTAGTCCGGAAGATATGCATGAAGGATTGAAAAACAGATGGAGCATTAGAGAGCCCGAATGGCATCACAAGGTATTCAAAATGGCCTTCGAGCATGTTAAACGCAGTTTTCCATTCATCACCCTGCTTAATACGAACAAGATTATATGCCCCCGAAGGTCAATCTTAGTAAACCAACTAGCTCCCTTAATCCTAGCAAACAAATCGGTACGCAAAGGTAAAGGGTATTGAAACTTGACCGTGATTTCATTCAAGAGGCGATAATCAATACAGGGTCTCAAGGAACCATCTTTTTTAGCAACAAAAAAGAACCCCGCTCCCAACGGTGAAGAAGATGGTCGAATATGCCCTTTCTCCAAAGACTCCTTAATATAGTTCCGCATGGCGGTATGTTCAGGCACAGACAGGTTGAAAAGTTGACCCTTAGGAAACTTACAGCCTGGAATCAAGTCAATAGCACAATCGCAGTCCCTGTGCAGTGGAAGGAAACTGGACTTGGGCTCATCGAATACATCCTGAAAATCAGACAAAAACTTCAGAATTTCAGAAGAGGAAGAAGAGGAGATTGACATAAAAGGAACATCATTATGAACCCCCTGACCACCCCAACTAGTCACAGACATGGACTTCCAATCCAATACAGGATTATGTACCTGCAACCATGGAAAACCCAGCACGATAGCATCATGCAAATTATGCAACACCAGAAATCGACAATCTTCCTGATGGGCTGGCGCCATGCGCATGGTCACCTGTGTCCAAAACTGGGGCTTATTTTTAGCCAAGGGTGTAGCATCAATACCCCTTAAAGGAATAGGGTTCTGCAAAGGCTGCAAGGGAAAATCACAACGCCTGGCAAACTCAAAGTCCTTTAAGTTCAAAGCGGCGCCTGAATCCACAAATGCCATGACAGAAAATTATGACAATGAGCAGATCAAGGACACAGATAACAGAAATTTACAGTACTGATGGTAAATGAACTGGCGATCCCCTTTGTCCGCTTAGGGCAGACAGAGATGACATGGGAAGCGTCGCCACAATAATAACACAACCTATCCTGAAGTCTGAAACCTTGTCGTTCCATTCTAGACAGAATCCTATCACACTGTATTGACTCAGGAATTTGCTCTGAGGATAACGCCACAGCGCGCACAGTTCTGCGCTCCTGCAAGCGCTGGTCAATCTGAATGGCCAGAGACATAGAATCACTCAGACCGGAAGGCGTGGGAAACCCCACCATAACATCTTTAACGGATTCAGAAAGACCCTTTCTGAAAATTGCTGCCAAAGCATCATTAATCCATTTAGTCAACACAGACCATTTTTTGAATTTCTGACAATACAATTCTGCCGCCTCTTGACCCTGAGACAGGGCCAACAAGGTCTTCTCAGCTTGATCCACAGAATTAGGTTCATCATATAATAATCCTAAAGCCTGAAAAAAGGAGTCTACATTAAGCAAAGCCGAATTCCCAGATTGAAAGGAAAATGCCCAATCCTGTGGATCGCCACGCAGCAGAGAGATGATGATTTTAACCTGCTGAATGGAATCATCAGAGGATCGAGGTCTCAGAGCAAAAAACAGTTTACAGTTGTTTTTAAAACTCAAAAATTTGGACCTGTCACCAAAAAACAAATCAGGAGTAGGGATCTTCGGTTCTAAAACAGGAGTCTGAACAATATAATCAGAAATACCCTGTACCTGAGCAGCAAGCTGGTCTACACGAGAAGCTAATTTCTGAACATTCATGCTAGCACAAGGCTCCTCAGCCACCCAGAGATTAAGAGGGAGGAGAAGACAAAGCAGACTGAAGAAAAAAAAATGGCTCAAGACCTTTCTTCCCTTCCTCTGAGATGAATTTAACTCATTATAGGCCAGTTGTACTGTTATGATCAGGTGACATTGGAGCAGCATGAAAACTTTCACTGGAGTAGGTGGTAACTATACTGACCGCAAATCCTGATCTTAACACCGCAACTAGAAGTAACCGTGGGGTGTGCCTACCAAATCCTAGACACCTCGACACAGCCGGAGGACTAAATACCCCTATAGATGGAAATAGGAATTCTACCTTGCCTCAGAGCAGAACCCCAAAGGATAGGCAGCCCCCACAAATATTGACTGTGAGTAGTAGAGGAAAAGACACACGCAGGCAGGAAACAGGATTTAGCAAAAGAGGCCACTCTAGCTAAAATAGGAAAGGATAGGACAGGATACTAAGCGGTCAGTATTAAAATCCTTCCAAAAATATCCACAGCAGAAAATACAAAAACTCCACCATCTAACTAAAGATGTGGAGCGTATATCTGCAACTCCAGAGAATCCAACAAGACTGAGAAAACACTGACACAGTCTAAGCTGGACAAGAGAAAACAAATGAATAGCACAGAATATAAGCACACAGCTTGTGTGCCACAGAAAAAGAAACAGACACTTATCTTTGCTGAATTGGCAGCTAAGCAGGAGAAGCCAGACAAAGATCCAACACTTTCCAAGAAACATTGACAACTGGCAAGGACCAATGAGTCCTGCAAACCTAAATACCCCAGTCAGAATTGCAATCAGTAGATACACCTGTCCAAGACTGCAACCCAGGGGCAACTGCATAACCACCTACAACCACCGGAGGGAGCCCAAAAGCAGAATTCACAACAGAGGACCCTCCTCTAATTTCTGTCTTGCTTTGCACTTTCTGCAAAGCCTTTATCACTGTATAAGTACTCTTGAAAAACTCCACTTTAGAACCACATCCTCACCAATCACACACTAACAGTTCCCATAGAACATCATATCACATACATAGGCAGCACCTTTTGTTTTGGACAAAAGATTTTTTATGTCACTGAAAAAGCGAGGTACTACTCTAGTCTAACCTGCAGTGGGGTAAATAAGTATTTGATTCCTTGCTGATTTTGTCAGTTTGCCCACTGACAAAAACATGAAAAGTCTATAATTTTAAGGGGAGGTTAATTGCAACATTGAGGGATAGAATATCAAAAATAAAATCCAGAAAATTGCATTTTATAAATTATATACATTTATTTGCATTTTGCAATGAGAAATAAGTATTTGATCCTTCTGGCAAACAAGACTTAATACTTGGTGGCAAAACCTTTGTTGGCAAACACAGCAGTCAGACATTTCTTGTAGTTGATGATGAGGTTTGCGCACGTCAGGAGGAATTTTGATCCACTGCTCTTTGCAGATCATCTCTAAATCATTAAGATTTTTATTCTGTCGCTTGGCAACTCAGAGCTTTAACTCCCTCCATAAGTTTTCCCTCTCAGTGTTAAAATTAACCTACCATTAAAATTATAGACTGTTCGTGACTTTGTCTGTGGGCAAACTTACAAAATCAGCAAGGGATCAAATACTTATTTCCCCCATTGTAAATTAATTGAGAGGCGTAGTTTGTAAAATGTAGTCACTTATGGGGTTTCTGCTGTTCTGGAACCCCAGGAGCTCTGCCAATGTGACATGGGGGCCCTCATAACAGTGCAGCAAAATCTGCACTGTAATATCACGCTCAGTCACTTGTGAGCTTTGCACTGTTCTTCAAAAGTATTTTTAATAGCTTATCGGCTATTTATGTGCTCAGGAGAAATTGTGTAATAAATTGTACTGTTCATTTTCCCCTATTATCACTTTTGAAAATTGGAAATCTGGGGTCAAAGTAACATTTTAGTGGAAAAAATAGTAATATGTCATTTCCTCAGTCCAATGTTAAATACATTTGTGAATCACCTAAAGGTTAAAAACACTCACTACTCACCAAGATGAATTCCTTGAGAGATTTAATTTACTAAATGGGGACATTTGTGTGAGTTTCTGCTGTTTTAGCATGTCAGGGGCTTTTTAAATGTGACATGGTGTCCGCAACTATTCCAGCCAAAACTGCGCTTCTACCCTTACGAACCCTGCCGTATACCCAAGTAGTCGTTTTCCAACAAATATGGAGAATCGGCGTAGTCAGAAAAATTGCACAACAAATTTTGTTATTCATTTTATCCTTTCACTCTTGTGAAATAAAAAAAAAAACTGGGACTAAGCAACATTTTTGTGTGAAAATATGATATTTTTATATTCATACCTCAACATTATATAATTTTTTTAAGCCCCTGAGGGTTCAAGGTGCTCACCACACATCTAGATAAAGTCCTTAAGGTATTTAGTTTCCAAAATTTGGTCATTTTCCACTCTTTAGGCAGCGCAGGGGCTTTGCAAACATTACATGGTGTCCACTATTGGTTCCTGACAATTTTGCATTCCAAAATTCAAACAGTGCTCCTTCTCTTCTGAGTCCTGCTTTGCACTCAAACAGTAGTTTTCTGCCACATATGGGATATTGGCATACTCGTAAGAAATCGCACAACACGGAGATATCCGTGTCCGTGTGTCCATGTGTGTACTACATTTGTCACGCATGTGGCAACTGTGTGCCACCCGTATACTGCATCAGTACCACACAGAAAGCTGCCGGGAAAGAAGCACTACAGTATGTGCTGTTCCCCAGCAGCTGGTGATGAAGCCAGCTGTTATCATTCTCCCATCATTACAACTATAGGATTAATAATGGATAGGTGTCTTATAGACGCCTCTCCATTACTAAGCCGTGGGCTTCATGTCACCTGAAAGGTGACATTAACCACACAATTATTATCCCACTTGCCACTGCTGCAGGGCAAGTGGGAGAGCCGGGCAAAGTGCCAGAAATGGCGAATCTATTACATGCGCCTTTTCTGTGCAGCTGCGGGATGCTGTTTTTAGGCTGGGAAGGGCCTATATCAATGGCCCCTTACCAGTCTGAGAATAGCAGCCTCCAGCTGTGAGCTTTAGCAAGGCTGGTTGTCAAAAATGGGGGGACTCAATGCTGTTTTTTTTTTTTTAATTTAAATAATTAACAAAACAGCATGGGGACCCCTCTATGCTTGGTAACCAACCTTGCAGAATCTGGCAGCTGGGGGTTGCAGCCCCTAGCTGTGAGTTTTGTCTGGTTGGTTAATAAAATAGGGAGGAACCCATGTCAGGTTTTTCATTCATTAATTTCTGAGTGATCGCAGCTGGCGGCTGTGGAAAACCTCGATCATCCACACCTACTCACACTATTATTAGCGGCAGCAGGTGTCGGATGATGGGGGTAACAGTCCCAAAAGCCACCACCTGCTGTCGTTTGGACTTTAATATAATGCTCATCATTCTCCTCTGATTGCCAGCAGACCAGGGGAGAATGATGACAGCCGGCTTCAGCACCAGCCTAAGGCCGGTTTCACGCGTCAGTGGCTCCGGTACGTGAGGTGACAGTTTTCTCACGTACCGGAGACACTGACTTACGTAGACACATTGAAATCAATGTGTCTCTGCACATGTCAGCGTGTTTTCACGGACCGTGTGTCCGTGTGCAAAACACGGAGACATGTCAGTGTTCGTGGGAGCACACGGATTACACGGACCCATCAAAGTCAATGGGTCCGTGTAAAACACGTACCGCACACGTACCTCCTATGGGAGGTGGAGCCGCATATTCATTACTGTAATGGGCGGCACCACGTGACTGCTCATACAGGAGAAGGTGCGGACAGGAGAAGACTCTGCGAGGAGCCGGGTGAGTATTTTATTAACAGCGGGCGGGCGCACAGGGGGTGGGAGTGGGGAGGGGACAGGGATCTTTATTTTAAACAGGAAAAAACAAAAAAAAGGATTTTTCATATCTTCTTTCCAGCAAACGCTGCTGGTGAGAAGATATGAATGGCAGCTTCAGCACCAGATGAAGGGGACAGAGCTTATCTCTAGCTCTGTCTCCTGCACGCTCCGTGTGGTACCCAGTCAGATGGCCTATGTGAGCTCACGGACACGGATAACTCCGGTACCGATTTTTTCGGTACCGGAATTATCTGGACGTGTGAGACTGGACAACTCAATTTTTTTTTTAGTTTCCTAGCCACACTAAGCTAGCACAAACATCAGTTTCATAGACTACTCATGGTCGAAAAATGTAAGGATAGTAACACTGGTAGTTGACTGATTAATTCACCCAGAGTAGAAATTTTAGAATGGCACAGTAGCAGTCAGCAATAGGCCTTGCATGTTGTATCAGGGTCTGGGCCAGCATTTAGAGCAACGAATTGAAGTTTCAATTAAGATTTGTGGATAAGGAAGCGGTGTAAGCCTTCTTTGCTGGGAGCCCTGATACCTCATGCAACAGCTCATTTTTTTCCCAGTCAGACTCAGGTGGCACAAATATCAGCTTGGTAAAGAACTAATGTTAGAAAAATTTAACGATCGTAACACTGGTAGTTGAATAAAAGTAAGTAGAGGCCTGCCGGTCTGGGAGTCATACTACAACAGACACCAGACACGAATGGGACCCAAATTGGAGTACAAATTTTTCCCCATATTAGGGGAAGACAACAGGAAATGTGGCATCAATTTACCTACAGTAGAAATTTGATATTGGAACAGCAGAAGTCAGTCATGTGCCATGAATTAGGTATCAGGGTCTGGGCCAGCATTTAGAGATTTGAATTGAAGTTTCAAGTAAGATGTGGAGGCTAAGGGAGCAGTGAAAGCCTTCTTATCTTGGAGCCCAGATACCTCATGCAACACCATTTTTTTCCAGCCACACTCAGATGGCACAAACAGTACTATTGGTAGAAAAATGTAAGGAAAGTAACACAGATAGTTTACTGAAAGTGAGTCTGGGAGCCCTACTTACACAGGAAACAATCAGATGGAGACCAAACTTATAGTGTCCACATTTCAAAAAAATAACACACCACTAAATTGGCATCAATTTCCACAGACTAGAAACAGTATAATAGGCCTATGGCACACCTTGTACCACAGGCAACACACCAGATGGAGACCCAACTTGGAGTCTCCAAATTTCAAAAAATTGCTTGTAAAATCAGCAGCAGTAGAAACAGCAGGCACAGAGGACACCACAAACATGGCACAGATCTGCTTCAATAACACAAGATCAATACATGACAGTAAGTTAGGTGGTATACACTTTCAGGAGACAGTCAGATGCATATATCCGTCAGGACACCACCTGCAGTGCTGAAGACACATTCTGAGAGAATGCTGGCTGTCGGACATGACAAAACCTCAAAGGTGTGACAGGCAAGCTCAGGCCACTTTTCATTTTTGAAGATCAAAATGCAAAAAGGTCCAAAATCCCCCTGATGGCATTGATATTTAGCTCCAGATACTCCTGCATGATCCTCTACAGTCATTTGCAATGTGTCAGACTTGCACTCTGTTCTGCTGCTGCATGGGCTGGTCTAAAAAATGTGTTAAACGACTCACAGAAATAGCTTTTCCCACTTACACTGCTGCTGCTACTGATTTTACTATGATGCCTCGACATTCTCAGGGAAGGACGTCTAGAACTGGGATGCACACTGTGTGCCTCACTACCGCTTTGGGAAAAACCACTTGTAAGATTTTCTACATGCGCACTTTGTTACTCCAGCATACGTGCATCCCTTTCCAGGGGGAGAAACATCTGGCTAAATTTACTCTTGTACTCTGGATGTAACAGAGTGGCAACCCAGTTGTCAGCACTATTTCCAACCCTAAGAATACAGACAAAGTGTTAAAGATAGTGATGCAAGAAGGCACTCGTGTGTCAGGTGTTTCCATGAGGTCCAAGTCCATGGTGTGTTTGTGGCGGGGTAACACTCAAGGTGATTCCTCCATCCCTCCCACCTACTATGGACAACAGAATGTGAATAATTATCCTTTTCCTCTCCTGACTGTTGCACCCCCATAACCTCATCCTCTATTTATTCCTCGACTACTGCATCGTTACTAACAGTTTGTCTGGTACCATGAGCCTCCCTTGATCGCTGTAAGCCACCCTTCCATGACACCTGGCTGTTCGACGACAATCCGGAAATTTGAGATATTGTTATCCCTTCATCATCCTTCTCTGCTTCCAACCCTTCTTCTGGGACCATCACCTATTCACACTAACTATTCAAAAAGTTTATCAGCATGTAGACGATGGCACTATCAGTGCTAACCATCTTAGTAGCTATTTCAAAACTGTGCAGAAGGGTGCAAAGGTCCTTCATCTGTGCCCACACCGCAAGCCTGATTTATACCACATTTGGACTGTGTTTGTCCAGGGTATGCCAAAGGACATACTGCACCAGGGTACGTCGCTGCTACCACAGCCGCTGCTACATGAGCAGAGTGGAATCCCACCATGTCGGAACATCACTAATCAAATGGTTAACCAGAAGGCAGAAATACCTCTGCAGCGAAGCAAGTTGATGACCTGCATGGTGCAATCATCAGAAGTGAGCACACAGCATCCATGTTTTCTGTAGCAGCACATCCGGGCCATGATAGTGATGGAGAAATTGCTGTACCACCAGGTTGAGGATGGGAGCCCTGCAAGACACATGTGTGGGGTTGCCACGGCGTTGGGCCCCCACGAGGTTTCCACCATTATCGCACATGGCCTTCCCTGGATCCAGGTTCAGTGGAGATCGCCATTACTCCAACTCATCCTGGATACCTGAACGCAATTCTTGAGATGTGTGACTGTGATCTCCAAGGCATATTAATTTAAACACTGACTGAATGCAGTAAGCCATGGTGCAGTACAGCTATGGGGGAGATTCTATCTGCACTGGTGGAACGTGAGTCTGATTAAGGAAGAGGATCAAGGCATAGGTTGAAGTCCTAGAGGAGTGGAGAAACTGTTAGATATAGAGGTTTGTCCCACAAGCCTTGAGGATTCAAAGATTTGTGGAGCAGCCCCTTGACTGCATGCCCACATAGTCACCAGAGTCACCCATTGCCCAGTCAGTGAGATGTAACCATGTTTGCTTGTCCAGGTGTCAGTGGTGCAATACACCCTGGCAGACAGATTTTTTTCTGGGAACGGGTGATTTTGTCGGTGACATGATGGTGTAGCAGAGGCACATCTTTTTTAGGGAAGTAATGACGACTGTGCAACTGGTACTGGGAAACAGCGACTTCCATCAGCTTTCTGAAATGGTCTGTTTATACCAAGCAGAAAGGCAGCATTTCTGTGGCCAACATATTGGAGATGGTGGAGTTCAAGCTTTTTGCTTTGTCATGTGTAGGAGGAAACATTCTTTTACATGACCACAACTGCGGTACCGAGGGCTGGCTGATGTGCTGAGTGAATGCACATTGTGAAGAACAGGACAAACTGCTGGACTGTGAGTAAGGTGCAGGTGGAGATTTTATGGTGGATTGAGAAAGATAGGTTGTGCTATGTGACACAAAAGCAGGTCATGTCTACTTCCATAACAGCTGACCGTCTGTCACTCACCCCGACTGTAGAGGGTAAACATTTGTAGTTTCTGCAGCTGGAGACATGAGTGAGAAGGCTTGAAATGGTGACAGAAGAGGAACAGGCAACAGATGGGGTTGAAAAGATGGTCTGTGGCTGGTGAGGCCTGCTATTCCACATTTTAGCGCAGTGAGATTCCCTCATTAAGGCATGTTAATCGCGCATGGGATGGCTCATGCATGTAGCTGTCAAATTATTGTAATTTTTGCCTTTACTGCAAATTTGACAGATAATTTGTGTTCGGTCATTCTTTGCGGTCCCAAAAATGTACAAGGCTTGGCAACCTTTGACATCCCAACAAACTGCACACTCGCAAGCGGTGCTGGCCACAGGCAGAGTTGGGGCTTAGGATACATTGCTTGTCATGGTTGCATCACTTAGTGTCTGTGTGGGAAGCCGCAACATAACCTCATCTTTTTCCATCTCCGCCTCCACTACGCAGCTACTCAGATGCAAACCTCTTGATTCACACCAAGTGGAATCTACAACCTCATCATTATCCTCTCTGTTCTCACACTCCTCACCCTGAGAGTTACTCCCCTTCTCTTCCTGCCTTGACACCACAGTACAGTCCATGTGCATCCCTGGTATCTGAGCCTCATCAGGATCTTCTCCACCATTCGAAGTTAAAGTCTGATGTCGATCATCTGGATTCTGCTCGGATCCTATTTCGTTCAGCCCTAGATCCAACATGAAAACATTTAGGGCATCGGTGCAGATGCTTTCCTCCTCTGGATTCTGTGATTCTTCAGGGCAGACATCTGATGCCCATGGAATAGAATATATTATCAGCTCTGTAGAATGGTTCATCTGTGGTTCTCCACTGTCAGTTGGGCTTTTGGAAATTTTTGACAGGAAACAAGGGTGTTTGGGGTTCCATCTCTGAGGATTGTACTGTGTGGAATGTTAAGGTGAAGGTATAGGAGGAGAGGACATTGAATGCAGCGCTTGCCATACACTGTAGCACATGCTCTTTCTGAGACCCATGTACAAGATGTACCACTGTTTGGCTGCCAAAGGAAGGGAGTCGAGTAGGCTGTCCAGTGACCGATTTTGTCAGTGGTCGTTGGATAGGATGAAACAGTGTTTGTTCATTTGAGCTTTCAGTAACATTAACACCTAACTCACACACCCGTCGAGCACCAAACATATTCCCCCTTCCCCCACAACCTTACTTTTTCCCCACTTATGTTATAAGAAGCCTTCACCCCTTGTGACCTGCTGTTTCACAACCTTAGGCCCACAGCTGTCAGTCATCTATCACTAAATGAATTGTGTGCCTGAACAACACTGTTATACCTTACATTTTTTACTTAGAAATCTGGCCTTCTAATTGTTAATGAAGTACAGTTTTAACACAAATGATTTAGAGTTGATAACTGGGCCTTGTGGCTGCACCCCAATATTAGACCTAACGATTTTTACATGAAAATATGACCTTCTGATTTGCCATGGAAGCACAGTTTTAATCACAAATGATTTGGAACAGTAAGTGGAGCCTACTGAGACAGACATTCAATTTTTGCACAATGTAGTTCGATGCTGGAAGATTGCTTTCACACAGGACAGGATCGTATCTATTTAAATGACAAGTTCACTTTTAGCAGCAGCACTAGCACAGGAGCAACCTCCCTGCATTGTGGCACTGAGAAAATGGCGCATGCAAGACAAGATATCATGTGACTTCAGCAGCCAATCACTGAAGAACTTGTGTCATGATGTTGTGGGTGGTTTCTGGACCCTGATAAGATGCCGAATTCAACACACATAAAGTTAAGGGAGAGGAAAGACAACAGCTTCTTTAATCTCTCCACACCCTCTCCCCTCAGCAAACATGTCCCCCATTTCCCCAGCTCATCATACAGCACTACTATGCAAGCCAAAGTAATAAAAAAAGCATTAGTGGAAAACAATGATTTATTGAACGTTGCCAACTTTGAGTAAAAATGCTTGTGAAAGCGAACACGAATCCGAGTTTGAGATTGGTGGACGTTTTCCTAACACGTTCGCTCATCTTTTTTTAATTTAACCCTTTAAATCTTCCTAATAAAAAATTTATGTTTCAAAAATTGTGCTGATATAAAGTAGGCATGTTTGAAATGTTATTTATGAACTATTTTATGTGATATATCTCTCTGGTCTACGGGCACAACATAATAATATTTGGAAAATTGTGAAATGTTCAAAAATTTTTTCCAAAATTTCCGATATTTTCAGAAATAAACGCAAGTTATATGGAACAGATTTTGCCACTATCATGAAGTACAATTTGTCATGAAAAAACGTTATCAGGATCAGTGGGATGCATTGAAGCATTTCTGAGTTATTACTTCATAAATTGACACTGGCCAGAATTGAAAAATTGGCCTGTTCACGAAGGCGACAACAGGCTCTGGAGCGAAAGGGTTAAGAGAGGATAGCTTGAACTGTGCACACATTGTTGGCCAGTTTGCTTGACTCACATGAGCACATTATGTGGCTTCATATGCTGATTAAGTGATACATTTTCTAGTCAATTAACACTAGAGTGTCCATGGCTTATTCACTTCTCAGAAAAGAAAATGATTCAGCTCACCCTTGTGATGGTAAATTTTGAGAAAGGAAAAGATGGCGCACTACCAATATAACATATCATATCACAGGGGTGCAAACTAGTGGTAATATAGGCTGAAATGACCTCAAAAGAACAAGAAAACCACCATAGGGAATGCACACCACTATTGAATAAATATAAAAGGTAAACTTTTATTGACACACTGTTTAAAAACAATTAAAAACCAAAGACCAACCAACACATCCCACGCATGTGAATAACCCCACAATAGTACAGGTATATGGCACAATATTGCATGTGAATGTATAAACGTACTTACAACATTATATGTCAAACCATTGTATGTCCATCATAATGGAAAATACCTCAACCATAATAATCCCTGCACACCCCTGATAATAGCAAAAAGATCCTAAATGTAGGATAATGAGGAAATAATCTCCTAGAGCAATAATCTGCAGAAATAACCACAGGGAAGCAAAAGGTACGCCAAAATGACACAATGCGTCAATAGCCCATGATCAGAGCTAAAGTGCCCGTGGGCCTGCTGAAAAAAGCTATCTACCTGAGTCCATGTAAAGGGAATAACCCCCAAAGTGATCACAGCACTAATGCTGAAGGGACTTGGAGCAATGAAGTGGACTGCTGACATGTGCAGATAGAGCCAAGGCATGCAGTTCCCGTGGAGAGAAGAGCCAGGGGGAGGGGAGCGGGGAAATCGTGGGAGGCAGGAGCCCAACGCGTATCGCCGTTGCACGAACGGCTTCGTCAGGTGAAGGCGTGCAGTTCTTCTCATTCTGTCATTTGCTGCTCCCATCCTGCGCCCCCATCCTGTCATGTGCTGCTTCCATCCTGTGCCCCCGTTCTGTCATGTGCTGCTTCCATCCTGCACCCCCGATCTGTCATGTGCTACTCCCATCCTGCGCCCCCATTCTTTCATGTGCTGCTTCCATCCTGCACCCCCCTTCTGTCTGTTCTGTCATGTGCTGCCCTATTCTATCATGCACTGCTCCCATCCTGCACCCCCATTCTGTCATGTGCTGCTCCCATCCTGCGCCACCATTCTGTAATTTGCTGCTCCCATCCATATGCCCCATAGGCTGCTCCATAAAGGTTTATGGCCCCCATAAGATGCTCCATAGTATATGCCCCGTAAACTGCTCCATAAAGGTTTATGGCCCCCATAAGATGCTCCATAGTATATGCCCCGTACACTGCTCCATAAAGGTTTATAGCCCCCATAAGATGCTCCATAGTATATGCCCCGTACACTGCTCCATAAAGGTTTATGACCCCATAAGATGTTCCATAGTATATGCCCCATACACTGCTTTATAAAGGTTTATGGCCCCCATAAGATGCTCCATAGTATATGCCCCCGTACACTGCTCTATAAAGGTTTATGGCCCCCATAAGATGCTCCATAGTATATGCCCCGTACACTGCTCCATAAAGGTTTATAGCCCCCATAAGATGCTCCATAGTATATGCCCCGTACACTGCTCCATAAAGGTTTATGACCCCATAAGATGCCCCATAGTATATGCCCCGTACACTGCTCCATAAAGGTTTATGGCCCCATAAGATGCTCCATAGTATATGCCCCGTACACTGCTCCATAAAGGTTTATGGCCCCATAAGATGCTCCATAGTATATGCCCCCGTACACTGCTCTATAAAGGTTTATGGCCCCCATAAGATGCTCCATAGTATATGCCCCGTACACTGCTCCATAAAGGTTTATGGCCCCCATAAGATGCTCCATAGTATATGCCCCGTACACTGCTCCATAAAGGTTTATGGCCCCCATAAGATGCCCCATAGTATATGCCCCGTACACTGCTCCATAAAGGTTTATGGCCCCATAAGATGCTCCATAGTATATGCCCCGTACACTACTCCATAAAGGTTTATGGCCTCCATAAGATGCCCCATAGTATATGCCCCGTACACTGCTCCATAAAGGTTTATGGCCCCATAAGATGCTCCATAGTATATACCCGTACACTGCTCCATAAAGGTTTATGGCCCCCATAAGATGCCCCATAGTATATGCCCCGCACACTGCTCCATAAAGGTTTATGGCCCCATAAGATGCTCCATAGTATATGCCCCGTACACTGCTCCATAAAGGTTGATGGCCCCATAAGATGCTCCATAGTATATGCCCCCGTACACTGCTCCATTATGGTTTATGGCCCCCATAAGATGCTACATTGTATATGCCCCTGTATACTGCTCCATTATGGTTGATGGCCCCCATAAGATGCTTCATTGTATATGCCACCGTACACTGCTCCATTATGGTTGATGGCCCCCATAAGATGCTCCATTGTATATGCCCCCGTACACTGCTCCATTATGGTTGATGGCCCCCATAAGATGTTCCATTGTATATACCCTGTATGCTGCTGCGATATATATATAAAAAAAATAACATACTCACCTATCGTCGCTGGGCGCCGAGTGCTGGGGGGCCTGAGCAGGCGGGGACACTGGCGCGCTGTAGGGGTCAGGTGCCAGTATCGCCACTAGCTCAGGCCCCCCAGCACTTGCTATATTCACCTGGCCGTGTTCCAGCGCTGCACGCCGCTCCGTGTTCCGGCTCCTCTGGCTGTGACTGTTCAGTCAGAGGGCGGCGCGCATTAAGCGCATCATCGCGCCCTCTGAACTGTGAACGTCACAGGCAGAGGACCCGAAAGATGGAGCGGCCCGCAGTGCTGGAACAGGGGACAGGTGAATATAATACTTAACCTCCTGGCGTGTCCACGGTTCCTGCCTCTCCGTTGGAGATCGCGGTGTGCGTTCAGTGTTTACGCATACCGCGATCTCCTGGGAGCGTCACTCTATGGGGTCCAGACTGCGCCAGCACTTGCGATTGCGCAGTCTATAAAGGCTTCGGACAGAGTGACGCTCCCAGCGTTATATTATAGATGTAATGTTTTGCTGTTAACCAGCAGTGTATATTTTAAAAGCTGGAGCAAAATGATTTATCCAATAATCCCAAATGTTTGCTCATTATGGCTTTATTTCTGTAGAAGGTAAGAGGATTATAATATGCAGATCATAAAGAGTAGTTTTTGAAATAATGAAACATAATGCACATACAGTAGTACAATACGCTTACAATTACTGCACCACTGTTTGTTTAACCGGTGTCATCTTTTAAACAATTTATGAAAGCAAGTGAATGCTTTATGAATTCAGAGAAGATATGTTTAGCTCTGTGTATTACTAATTAGTTGCCTTTTGCACAAATTTAAGCTTTCAATTCTCTATGTGCAAGCAGTATAGTTCTCTATAGAAAATATCAGTTTAGAATAAAGTTGGAAACGCTATGTCTAAGTCCGGTGAATTGAAAACTTTCGAAACCCCTTTAGTTGCTATTCATTGCAAGGCTAGGTTCATACTACAGTTCAAAAATCCATTTCACTAGTATAGAAATTCATGCAACAAATGGATCTATATCATGATAAATACAAGTAAAAAAGGAAAAAGGATCCAGCATATGAATCTTCAATAAACACACTTATTACAAAAATGGATAAAAATAGTCTAAATTCTGAAAGCAACTATGGCTAACAGGGCGTTTCAGACAGATGTTCATAGTAATTGCGTATAAAACTGTGGACAGGTAATCATCTTATGTCACATTCAGTAGAGGACATATCAGTAACAAAGAATAAAAAGACATATCAGATAAATAATGAGTGATAAACTAAACATAAAAGCGCAAGTACAGAAAACAAATCTAACATAAAAATAAGTGTAATACTGTATAAATATGTACAGAAATAAACCAAGGAAAATTCATTGATAATGGTAAATAAGTTTTTGCTGGGCATTCATTCCAGCAGGGAACATGGTAGTAAGGAATAAATCCACCAACACTAGGGATTCAAAAGTTTTCTCCTGTGATCCCCTCCACTAATAGGTTTGTTAACCCATTCAATGTCCTTAATTTTACAAGAGGAAACATCACCATTTTGTTTCTCTGAGAAATGTCTTGATGCTGCGGAACATTTGAAAACCATTTTGTTTGTGGCATCGGATAGATGTCCTCTGATGCGGATATTAAGAGGACCTGTTGTGCATCCCACATATTGAATATTACAGGTTGTGCCGGTAAGCAGATATGTAACAAACATTACAATTTATAAACGTTATGAGCTTGATTTGTGACACAAGAAATAAATGTACGGGTGCTATCCACATTTCTGCAGCAAGTGCAGATATAGGTCCTCATTTGAAGAAACCCTTAAAGTTTGATGAGAGATCAGGTCTCGATTGAGATATAAACCAGAGAACACCAAGCTGCCTAATGTCGGTTCCTTTTTTCAACAAACTTTATGGGCTGGGAGAGAATCTGTCTCTATTTTTTTTATTTTGATGAAAGCATAGGTATGGGTTTCTTGATGATCTTACTAATTTTCTTAAATTGCTGACTATAATGAGAGACAAAAAGAACAACTGAAAAGTCTATGGAAGAGAGAGGGAGGGGAACAGCTGAGTCAGGAGGTAAAGAAGATGCTGATTTGGGCTGCCAGGGAATTTTCAGTGATGTAGAATTGTAGTTCTAATGATGACTTGTACATGGAAAAGAGACTTCTTTTTTTAACATAGAGCTTAGAAGGATTTATTCTGTTTTTAATCCCGTGATGTCACAGACCTAAAGGAAAAGACAATTAACTGGGTAGGAATGTAAATTGAGTAATAGCGACTAAAATGCTCCGGTGCTCGTTGCTCGGGTCGAGCAAATTGGAATACTCGGGTACTTGGCCAGAACAACGAGCCGAATGTAAGTCTATGGGAGACCTGAGAATTTTTACCGCGATCCCCCGGGGGTCCTTTTAAGGTCTAAAAACATCTGAAAATGTTGGAAACACTGCTCAAATGACACTGGAACCTCATAGAGATCGACCCTGGAAGCAATCCTGACTCCTAGTTCACAGCTTTAATAATTTTTTTCCGAGATTCATGCCATTTTTTCCGGTGCCACAAAAAGCACATTAAAACGAAACCAAAACAGGTTTTGCTTGGAAATATGTCAAGGTACATCCTTTGCAGGTTAATGACTTGCCTGTTATGATGTGTCATGTATACTCCTCTATAATCATATATACTCATATAAACGCAAATATATCTATATACACTATAATCAATTGCTTAAAATGGCTGACATAAACTGATATAAGCCAAACAGACTATTCGGTGATTTCCACCCAAAAAAGCCGAAGAACTCCAGATGTCTTAAGTGCTGATCAGATGTCTCAACTTTGTCCTAAATGCCGAGAGCTACATTTTAGTTGCTTAATCAGCAATCATATGTGCATTAATCACAATATTCCATATATATTCAGATAACCAATAACAGAGGAGCTAGACAATATGGTAATTTACTAACCACCCCTAACCACTCCTTTCTATATAAGGGTTCTTTTAATCTATTTTGGCTCCAGCTCGGTGTGTTCTTTTGCCCTGCATATTTTTGGTAAGTCCTGCGCAAATAATATATACAGATACTTGATCCATTACTATAGCGGTGACTTGCCGCTCTGCTATTACCAGTATTCTGACTATGTCAGACTGGTTATATTGTCAGGGGCACATTACACACCGGAGGATACCTGTCTCTCTCTCACCATCCTTGTGCACTTTATTGGTATTTATATGTGTATTGTAATCTCTTTTACTATGCATGACTTCTTTTTGATAACATAATAAATAGTTTATACCCGCTATACTCCTTTTTCTCTGCGTTGTCTAGCTCTAGTATGGAGTGGGTTGCCTTGTTTCCAGGCTTTGGGCTCTCTTTCACTATTTAGTGTTAACAGCCCAGTTTTTCCTCTTATTAATATGTGGTCTAGTTTTGTTATAATTATAAAACTATGTATGTACAATAAAGGGTCAGTATTGATGGAATGCTTTTCTGTCACAATGGTGTACAGTCCATTCTTGATGAGCGCTCAAAATACTCAGTCTTATTGGGAACGGCCGCAGCACACACAGGGATAAATTTATCCAAATCAAATTTCCATATCAAATGGTGCCCAACGTGGGGAGTGGACGAAACACACGGCGACCCCGCTGACCAGAGAGATGGACGTGTTGGCCACGGCCTTGGTTCACGGGATGGAGACTGCGCAGCTCCATAAGTAAGGTAAGAATATATTATCATCTTACCTGAAAGTCCCCTGTGCCCAGTCCGGGTCTATACCTCTTGCCGGTCAGGTGTGGTCACCACCGCATTCCCAGGTAGTGTAAAAAGTCCAAAGCCCGTATCCAAAACCCTGGGATCAAGGTGTCTGCTGTGTGCCGTGTATGTGTTCCATGTTTGTGTAAGATCCGGGAGACAGTTGGATGGAACGGTGACTGTTTTGCTTGTGGTTGCTGGATAACAGACCGCAGGAGGTCAAATCGCTCGATAAGTTATTGCAGCATTTCCGTGCATAGGAGGAACAGGTATTTCCATGGGCAGGTGGCTCCAGGCATGAGTAGTGATAACTTAGAGGGCTACTGCAGATTCCCATAGTGCCGGCAAGCCAGTCAGGATGACCGGACCGGGTTGGCAGATTTCCCGCTTGTTGTGTTTCTCACTCAGGCAACCTGGGCACAGGTGTGCCCAGTGCGACTGGCAGTAGTCTGTTCCCAGCGCAACCTGCACGTGTCACAGAATAATTAAAAGGGCATATCGAGTCTCCCGGACGTCTGTATCTGTTTGGTTCGAGTCACGTATTGCTGCTTTAAGAGCATATAATTGTATAGAGAAGTTTTTTTTGTCTTCCTCTTTTTCCTTCTCCACGCTGCTAGTAGAGATATATCCATTGTAAATCACACTGTCATATCTGTTTTTTTTTCCTTTTTGCTAAGTTTACTATTTCTGTAGTGCTGGCTATGGTGTAGCTATTTTTGAAGAGGTGAAACTACTGTAAATGGTGTCTATCATTTTTGATGTGACACTTGTTTTTTCAGATATGTGATTTTAGAAACATTGGATGCAGCAGCATATGAAAAGGGGAAGTGTGTCTCTGACTGCATTTGAGCGCAGACAGTTTAGGGAAAAAAAAGAAAGAGAAGCTGTTTTAACTCTTTATTCTTTTGAATGTTTTTTTCCTCTTTCCTTCTGTCTTTTTTTTACATTTTAAAGTTTTTAAAGTTTTGCTTAAAAAAGTTTTCCCTTTTGTATAAAGTTCCTGAGTTTTGGATCGTGTACCGAGTTTTTGATGGTATTGTTTTGTTTTGGTTTCAACTTTTGCATCTATTTTTTGAAAGCTTACTTTTCCTTTCATTTTTTGTGTTTTTATAGATCAATCTTTCTGAAGTTTTTTTGCTGTTTTTTCCTTTTTTTTGTTTGTTTTTCATTTTTATTTTTGCCACGGAGAATAAGCTGGCCAAGCAACAGGGGGGTCTTTTACTTCCTGATGAGAAAATGGCCCCCCAGATAGTGGTAAAACACAAAGGTGTTAAGTATGTGAAGAATTTTAGAAGGTATAAAGTATGTGAAATCCATAAGAATGGCAGACTTCAAGCTGCGGAATGGCATGACATAGAAAGGAAAATAAGGGAAGTTAGCTGATGTTACATTGCTGAATGCTGATACATGGAATACAGTAGCAGCAGAGCTTACATCTTTTAGGTGGTACAGAGAGATATGTGAGCAAACCAGGAAGTGATTTTTGTGTGTGTAAGATGGTAGATATTCGATCTGCGCAGTCTGCTCTCAGCAGAATCCATGGTATAGGGAGTTTTTGCACAGTATGTGGCCTGCCCCGTCCCTCCCTACAGGGAGAAGGCATCATTGCTCCTCTCTATTGTTCTTGTTGTTCTTCTCTCTTCTCCCTTTTCTCTGTCACTCTTTCTCTCCTCCTTCTTCTCTTTCACTCTCCTTTCCTCTCCTCTTTCTCCACACTTTTCTCTTCTCTTTCACTCCCCCTCTCTCTATCTCTCTCCTCCTTCACCACTCCCCCACCACACCTATCTCCTCCTGCTCCTCCTTCTCCACACCCATCTCCACTCCTCTATTCTCCTCCTTCTCTCTCTCCTCCACACCTCCCATCTTCTCTCACTGTTCCTCACTCCTCACCTCCTCCTATACTCTTTTTCATCAACCCCTCCTCCTTTGTCTTCCTCTTCTTCTTCTGTGTTGCCAGCTGGGCCAACGCCCAATCCAAACAATGTGGTGCTTACAGCACAAGGCACCCCTTCTATGTTCCCAATACAGCCCAGCCTCTGACAGTCATGGTATCGGGGGGAGGAAGGTGGAGATCCCCCAGTAGAAGGCACCCCCCAAGCTGCAGTAGGCAGCAGACAGCTCAGCCCTGGGTGCAGAGGGGGGAGGACTGATATCATCATCATCATCATCATCATCATCTGCTTATAATGTGCAACTTCAGCACCGGTCAGAGCTGCCTATATTCACACCAACATAGAACTATAAGCCTAGTCCACCACAGCTTCAGCAAGGGGGGAGACATCCTCACATAAAAAGGCAGCTTCTAAGTCCAAAAATCAGCCAGTGTATGACCCCAGCACACGCTATCACAAGTATTCCTCTGATGAAGATGAAGAGGGAACATCATACATGCTGTCCATTACTAGGAAAAGAAATCCACAGGTACCAAGAATGCAGGGGCAGATAGAGGCACCACCATTACACTATGTGCACTGCACTTCCAGTCAGGTGACAATCTTTCAGACCCAGAGATGCATCCCATGCTATTTTACTGAAGAATGTAGCAGAACCAGCAAACATATATAGCCACCTGGAATGATCTCTGGGCCATAAATGGAACTGAAAAACAGGTGATACACTCTGGCCAATCATAAAGGAACAATTCAAACTTCCAGCAGAATTAGATGTACACGCTTGGGAGTCAGGGCCACAGCTAATTGAACAGCTCAGAGTGTGAGCCAAAGGCAGATTGGCAGGACAAGCCCTCAGCTTACATGACATGAGCCAAGAAAGACAGAGTCTGTAAAGAAGTTTCATGGCAGAGTAATGCAAATATTCCAAGACTTGGGCTTCACCATTCATGACCAGATACACAGGCAAATGTTGGCACAGGCCTTTTTGCATGGACTGAGACAGCCAATCAGGAAACTACTGATAGTGGCTAGGCCCGAGAACAGGTCAATAGCAGTGGACTGACCCAGCAAAATGGGTTATGTGTGCCTGGGAGACTGTTTATTTCCAATTGTCACCAAAACTGCTGCCATTATAGCACCACAAAGAGTGTGAAGAAGGCAACAGGTGCCGTGCTGCTGAGAATGCTGGAAGGGGAGCCAAAAGTGAAGACGCTGCAAAGTGCCGAACGGCACACCGGAAGAACCGCTGCAGACTCCGGAGAGGAGACACCGACCTCAACAAGGTTAGCAAAGGGGAGAAGTTATGTCAAACCAGGGGGAAGAAGTGGTGTCAGATACAGCCGCAGCCCCTGTAATTCCCCAAGACCTCAGGTTGGATGCAGCCACCAGTTTAATGGCACCCCCAGGTCTCACCATGGACGCACCTGCAGGCCCCATCTTACCACCAGGCTCCGCAGCTTCAATCAGCAGGCCGGACCCCACTGCCGCTACAGTGCCCATCATGCCATTGTCCACAGTAGCCAAAGGGATTGAGTCCCAACCAGGAGTGCAGAAGACGGCCCCTCTCATGGTGACCACTGACCTGGAAGCGCAACCACCCTACAAAGACAGAAGAAGTGTCAAATGTTACATTTATGGCAAGTTTGGCCATTTCTGGAACCAGTGCAGAGCACCCATGCAACCCAAGAGTTGGTCCAGAGAAACAGGTCAAGGAAGAAGTACAGAAGGCAGTGAAGTACCCCATCTATGGGACAGGGGTAAGCAAGCCAGGTCCGTAAGACACTACGCTCCTGATATGTAATGGGTCTGCAGGCCCAATACCTCAAATTGCCCTGAAAGTGGATGGCGTTGTCAGATCTTTTCTTCTGCACACCTGTGCAGCCAGAAGTGTGATGACACCTGTGGAACTCCCTGATCCCACCTGCCTATCAGAATCCTCTGTGTCTCGCATGGGCATTGATGGTCAAGTCAGACATTCTCAGCTTACAAAGCCTCTGAGCGTGTGCATTCAGCCAGGACACTCTATCCTGTCCCAGTTTGTGGTGCCAAGAACCTGCCACTCAACCTGCTGGGAGCGGACCTACTGCAGAAGCTGAAGGCAAACACAGTGTTCCAGGAAGATAGGACCGTTACACTTTCTTCATCGCTGATCCAAGAAGAATCATGCTGGCGGCCCTACAAGAACCTCAAACAACCGATGAGGCCTACCCAATGAGGTACTGGACATAGTACCAGAGAGTCTATGGTATAAGGGACCCCAGGATGTGGGAAAACCTTAAGTTGCCCCAGTACGGGTGTCACTCAAGCCAGGTACCCCGTACCCTCGTAAGGCCCAGGCCAGGCCTAGACCTGGAAATAGGAATTATTGTTCCTTGCACATCACCTTGCAATACCCCGCTTTTCCCGGTCAAGAAAAAAAGACTGTAAAAGGAGAGCCAGCCAAGTTCAGAATGGTACATGATCTGAGAGCTGTGAATGATGCCACAGTGTTTGAAACTCCAATTGTGCCGAATCCGCACACTCTGCTCTCAAATGTGCCTTCCACAGCAAAAGTGTTCACAGTGACCGACTTGGCTAATGCTTTCTCCAGTGTTCACTTCATCCAGAAGACCAGTACCAGTTTGCCTTAATGCACCAGGGGGGACAGCACACATGGACAGTTATGCCACAGCGGGCCCAGAACAGCCCTTCACAGCTCAGCAAAGCAATGTCCACAGTCCTCACTAACTGGGTCACAGAACATGCAGAAGTAACCCTGCTACAATACATGGACGATCTGCTCCTTTGTGCAGTTGACAATAACACGTGTAAAGCCCGTTCCTTGCCTCTCCTACTCTACCTGGCGGAGCAGCACTGCAAGGTCTCAAAGAACAGAGTCCAGTGGTGTTTGAAGCGAGTTACGTTCCAGAGACACTGTATTGCTTACCAGACGAAACATCTGTCAGATGACCGGAAGACCACAGTGGAGAAGACGGTTCCTCCAACAACTCCAAGGGCAATACAGGCCTTCCTTGGTCTAGTTTCGTATTGCAGAGCCTGGATCCCTGATGCCTCAGTCCTAATGCAGCCTCTGTGTGATTACGTCAGTGTAACCCCGTTCCTCCTGACAGATACAGCCTTCAGCTCGTTCAAGAAGTTAAAAGGCTCTGTAGTCTCAGCGCCAGCATTAGGCCTACCTGACTATGAGAAGCCATTCCGTCTCTACCTGATGGAAAAAGAAGGTCTTGCTACTGGAGTTCTGATGCAGCTTCAGGGGGGAAAGCAGAGACTTTTAGGCTACTTTTCAGCTCGCCTGGATCCAGTTGCAAGGGACGCCCCCTCCTGCATGAGAGCAGCATTTGCAGCATACGCCCTCTTGGACAGGACTGCTGTCATCATTCTTTGGTATCCATTGGAAATCCTGGCTCCGCATGACATCTCAGCAATCCTCAACCGAACCCAGCCAAAACATCTCTACACCGCCAGGCATCTTCACCTACAGTGCTCTCTACTCCTGCCCGACAATGTCACCATCTCCAGATGCACAGTCCTCAAGGCGTCCACTCTACTCCCACTCCCAAGGGGGGATACAGATATGGGCCCTCAGATCAAAATTCTGATCAAAATCTGCATGATACCTTCCGTAGGGATCTGCATTTGCTCCGGACAGGTGACCATGATTGCTTCAGCATCATGCAACAGGAAACAGCAGGACTACCCAAGGTGGCAGAAGAGCCACTGACCAACCCAGAGTTGATCCTCTACGTGGATGGCTTCAGATTTGCAGATGATGAAGGAAGATTCCACACAGGTTGTGCAGTGACCAGCAATCAAGAGATCCTGTGGTCCAGAAGTCTGCCGCCTAGTCTGTCAGCTCAGGAAGCAGAACTGATAGCGCTGACGAAGGCCTGCCAGATTGCAGAAGGAAAAACTGCGAACATATACACAGATTCAAGGTACTCGCATGGCATAGCACACGACTCTGGACCCGTCTGGATTGCAAGAGACTTCATCACAGCAAGCGGAACAACCGTGAAGCATCATGGAGCCATCAAGGACCTGCTGGATGCACTCCAACTTCCAAAAAATGGTGGCAGTACTAAAAGTCAAACCATATGGAAAATTGAACACAGTAGAGGCACAGGGCAACAACATAGCGGATATAGCGGCCAAAGAAGCAGCCAAAGGAAGGTAATATGGAGAAGTGGGAGGGGTCGCAGAGCCGGACGGCTACTACATGACAACTGAAGACAAGAAACCTGACCAGATGATGTCCTGGGATCTGCTCAAAAAGCTGCAAGAGCATGCCCCAAAAAAGGACAAGAAGGAATGCTGGATGTGGAAGGGAGCAAAACATGAAGAAGGAAGGGTATACTCAATGGACTACAAACCCTGTTTACCCCGAAGCATGTACCCTATGGTGGTCCAGTAGGCACATGGGCCCACACACAGATCAAAGACACAGATGAATGATCTGATTAGTGCTTACTGGTTCGCTCCAGGGATCTCCACCCTAACAGCCAAGTTCACTAGCAGCTGTCTGACCTGTGGCAAATGCAACCCTGGAAGAATGGAGAAAGTTCCCACACATCATCTTGCCAGCCCGCTGTACCCCTTCCAGAGGATCCAGATAGACCACATCCAGATGCCGCCAAGTGGAGGTTTTGAATATGCCCTTGTGGTCGTGGACGTGTTCTCAGGATGGCCAGAAGTTTTCCCAGTGAGAAACCAGTCAGCAAAGACTACTGCAAAGAGACTACCCTCAGAGATGAGATACGCAGATATGGGGTCCCAGAAGTGATAGGCAGTGACCAGGGACCCGCATTCACAGCAAATCTCACACGGGAGATCTGGTCAGCAGTAGGGTCAGACTTAGGCCTACGCACTCCCTACAATCCCCAGAGTAGCGAGAAAGTGGATAGACTGAATGGGACACTTAAGAACAGGATGTTGAAAGTTGCCCAAGAGACACGCAAACCATGGCAGGACACACTCCCAATCACATTACTTAGTGTTAGGCACACTCCCAGAGGCCCAGAAAAGCTGTCACTATATGATTTTTTTTTGGGTCTAGTCCCAGGATAGGGGTATTCTTTCCCTCAGCAGCTGACTATGTAATATGACACTTTGTCTGCTTATGTAACTGAACTCACCAAGAAACTTGCTAATATCCATTCTCAAGTTTTTTCTTCATTGCCAGATCCAGATTCAGTGTCCGGTACGCACTCCTTGAAGCCAGGAGACTGGGTGTTGGTGAAAAAAAAGTTTGTAAGGAGAACACCACTCGATCCCAGATCTGATTGTCCTGTCCAAGTGCCGCTGATGACACCAACCTCTGTGAAGCTGGAGGGAAGACCCACTTGGATCCACGCATCGCATTGCAAGAACGCTCCCCTACCAGAAGTTGACACCCAAGCCAGAACGATGTTGTGGATGCTCTGCCTGACTGAATAGATAACCTACCTGATAAAGAATACACTACACATGCTATTGACTAAGAGACTGATTGCAACTAATCCCCGTTAGGGACAGATCTCCTGACCGGCCATTTGCGAAAAGTCTGTATGGAGTGGGGCGTAGGCACTAGGCTTGCATCAGTTCACCGGCAGCACAAAAGAGTTTGGGAGGCTAGGTTTAGGGCAAGTGATATCTAAGGGGGGCTTGTGATAGAAGTATTTATATCATGTAGATCTCACTTGCATGTATACTCCTCTATCCCTCCGTCACATACAACTGATCTGACAGGCGCTTCTCTTTTACTTTCATTTCTCCTTCCTCACCAGATTGTGAGGAAACCCCCTCCCTCCAGGTAGTCTCCTGTCTCTTGAAGGTCTGTGAAACCTGATATCACAGTTGGATTTCAGAGCTTCAGGGGAGAGGATATAGCTGCACAGATCTCTCAGGCTCATTGTATGTGAATACGTCACATTCAGTAAGGTTGGTATTTTATGTTTTTATTCATCACAATAGTTTATTTAGCTTGTTTTATGAATGTATAGCACAAAATGTGAGGATATTTCATAGAAATAAGGGAGATTTTATAAAAGAAAGTGTGCTGCTCAGGCATATACAGTAGTTCCCTAACATATTCCTTCTCTTGCTTCAGATTATCTGCTGAAATGGAGAGGAAAATGTACAATTTATCCAAACAACTTGATGTTGAGGAAGTAACAAACATGCTGTTAGATGATAGAGACCTCACACTGAATGAGGATTTAGGAGAGGAAAGTGAGATTGATTCTCATGATGAGGTAGAAGAATGTGTCCTGGATTCTGAAACAGAGCAAGATGGTGACAGTGGTGAGGATGAAGAAGTTGGATCATATTATATTGGAAAGAACTAGTACTTGGAGAGCTACGCAGGAGAAGCGTGAAAACAATCGGTATCCCCTCTCGCCTTCAAGTTCAGCTCAAAAGGTTCCGCCCAGAAGATGATGGTGAAAAGTCACCATCTGCACCACCTCACAAAAGAAGGAGATGCACCACCTGCCAAACGGAAAGCGGAACCAGAAGGCTTTCAAATTATGAATGTCTCAAATGTCATAAAGCAATTTGCCTGACACATGCAAAAATGGTGTGTAATTCTTGCTATTTGCTCTGCAAGTGTGACTTTTCTGGGGAAACCTCAGCATCTACTTCTGATTGAATATGTTTTTAATAGTACTTAAGGTACCTTAAAATTAAGTTTGTGTTCAAAAATTTTCTTTGTACATTTTTTTGAGAGTGTCGAACTGGGGACTATTTGGCGGGAGTTTTGAAAAGTTTGTATTTCATAGTTATTAGTTTTATGTTAAGTAAATGTTTTTTTTTGCAACTGATTATGTGTAGTCTCTTTTATTACATCCCTATGAAGGTCACTGATCACTTTTAGAGCACTGAAATTGCAAACATTAGATATTATAGGTATTTTTCCAGCAGGCGCCTGACAGGCACATTGTATGTGAACTCGTTAGTCCGAATATTGTATGTGACGGAGGGCTATAATCATATATACTCATATAAACGCAAATATATCTATATACACTATAATCAATTACTTAAAATGGCTGACATAAACTGATATAAGCCAGACAGACTGTTAGGTGATTTCCACCCAAAAAAGCGGAAGAACTCCAGATGTCTTAAGTGCTGATCAGATGTCTCAACTTTGTCCTAAATGCCGAGAGCTGCATTTTAGTTGCTTAATCAGCAATCATATGTGCATTAATCACAATATTCCATATATATTCAGATAACCAATAACAGAGGAGCTAGACAATATGGTAATTAACTAACCACCCCTAACCACTCCTTTCTATATGCAATAATAAAACTATGTATGTACAATAAAGGGTCAGTATTGATGGAATTCATAATTAACAAGAAAAGAAAAGCCACTATAATGTATGCACACCACCAAAAGTTATAATAAGTCAAACAAGCTTTATTGGTAACATATAAAAGCAATTAAAACCATACACACAAAACTGCCTCCATATACGTGTGCCCAACACAGCCCAATACACAATACTTCCATATAGTAGTGGAAAACATGCATCAAATATGGCAGATAATCAAATAGTATACACATATAAATAATTACTGGTAAAGCCGCCCTGTCCTGATCAGCAAAAGATATATCTGTCAATAGCAAAACCCTGTCAGGCTGCAGCTTACCCACAGCAAATAGTCCTCCTGGTATATAATGAGTAGGGCGCATGCAAATATGGCCAAATAATTACCCTAATTAGGAAGAAGGAGCACGGCTGTCACCCGTCCTGAGCAAAAGAGGGGAACATGCTGCGGCAGCTAGAAGGTGATCCAGACAGAAGGCTCACAAAATATAGAGACAATATAGCAAGAACTGGGCAGCCAGCAAGTGAAGGGCAACGGAGGGAGAGCCCTACGCGTATCGCTGTTCAAGACAGCTTCATCAGGGGAAGTGAGCTCTAAAAGCACCAACAGCGCTTGTATATACCTGATCTAATGAAGCAGATCGCAGTCTGGTGTGCAGGTAATCAGGAACGATGGTGTCAGAGGCTGTAGTAAGAAGATATTGCACTGACCCCTGGTGGATGAACAGCGCATACGCCAGCCTGCCAGACCGACGGATCGCACAGAGTAAAAAGTAAGAAGCTGGAGCAGGGGAAGACAAATAGATAGGAAATGCTAAAGCGCACGCGCGGATCCCGGGAGCGGGCGATGTGACAGTCAAACATGCTTGACTATCACAGTGCCACAGAGAACCCACTGAAAAATGAAGAGATAATTTATCTGTGCACATATGCAGAAAGAGGGGACAAAGATAAGTCATATTGCCATAAGTCCTGTTGTCACAGTACCAAGGAGAACACACTAGAAAATGAGAAGATAACTTATTTGTACACATATGCAGAGAGAGGGGACAAAAATAAGTCCTATGGTGACAAAAAAAGAAAAGAAAAAAAAAAAAAACGCTGTCATATAAGCCCAAGAAAAAGAAGGAGGACAGAAGAACGTCCCCCCTAATCTGAAAGAGAAGTTGCATAATTAATAAGGCATGACAACATGAAAAATACATACACACATGGATGTCCATAATATATAATTAGTAGGAATACAAAATGGTGATATACATATTTATGCATTCTCCATAAGGAACGAGCAAATGAATGGTAATGCACGGCCAAAATGCTGAAAAAACAGCGAATTTCTTCCATTCAAAACAAAGTTCGTTCTCATATAATCATCTCCTGAGCAGGATCGAACCAAGTCTCACTCGCCAGAGACCAATTCTTCATGCTTGAACATAGCACGCAGCCCCATATTCTATTTTATATGTTACCAATAAAGCTTGTTTGACTTATTATAACTTTTGGTAGTGTGCATACATTATAGTGGCTTTTCTTTTCTTGTTTATTATCTGCTCTGCATATTAGCCATTGTTTTGCACCCCCAATATATATTTATTTGATATCATTGTGGTGCGCCAACTAATTTTTCTATGATATTGATGGCATTCTTTTC
Source organism: Ranitomeya imitator (assembly GCF_032444005.1). Taxonomy (NCBI): domain Eukaryota; kingdom Metazoa; phylum Chordata; class Amphibia; order Anura; family Dendrobatidae; genus Ranitomeya; species Ranitomeya imitator. Next base: position 630,080,221 of record NC_091284.1, read on the forward strand.
TGTCACAATGGTGTACAGTCCATTCTTGATGAGTGCTCAAAATACTCAGTGTTATTGGGAACGGCCGCAGCACACACAGGGATTAATTTATCCAAACCAAATTTCCATATCACTGTTTTTCAACTTTAACATTGCTTTCAACCACTACAAATGCATTCACTGGGAAATGTCATTGTAAAATTTAGCACCCCTAGCTGGCAATGAGGTGTGTGACACATAAGCAGACCCACCTTGTTTCATTTCCGAAGGAGGGACTTTAAAGTCACAGAGCCTATTTTTACTGGTGCATCAGGTGGCATTAATCTTCTTAAAGGGCAATTATGAAACAGTGGGTGTCCTAAGCTGTTGTAGCCTATGCTGTGAGTAGATGGGCTGCCAAGAATTACGATGCACCACAATACCCCTGTCATAAGATGCCCAGTGGGGACTCCTGTACCCTCATATCCACCCCATTAGGTCTTGGAACCCACATAGTAGATCTGCACATGAAAATCCACTTCACAATATGCATTTTGTACTCCCGTACTTCTTTGTTTTACACATTGGCAGGAAGGCGAGAACTGCTGCATAGTCAGTCATATTCACCCCATTAGGCCTTGGAACCCACATAGTGGATGTGCCCATGAAATTCACTTCACAATATGCATTTTGTACTCCCATACTCCTTGGTTTTACTCATTGGTGGCAAGGCCAGCCCTGCTGCATAGTCAGTCATATGCACCCCATTAGCCTTGGAACCTGTTGTGAATTCTGTGGCAGAGCTCCCTCCTGTGGTCACAAGTGGTACTTCGGCTGATTCTCTCTGTGAGCTTCCGTTGGTGGAGGAGAGTGGTACTGTGGCTCCTGAGTTTCCTTCCTCAGGTGATGTGGTGATGTCGTTAGGTGCTGCTCTATTTAACTCCACCTAGTGCTTTGATCCTGGCCTCCAGTCAATGTTCTAGTATTGGACCTGTTTCCTCCTGGATCGTTCCTGTGGCCTGCTGCTCTGCATAGCTAGTTCCGCTTTTGCTATTTTGTTTGCTATTTTTTCTGTCCAGCTTGCTTAATATTGTTTTCTTGCTTGCTGGAAGCTCTGGGACGCAGAGGGTGTACCTCCGTGCCGTTAGTTCGGTACGGAGGGTCTTTTTTTGCCCCCTTTGCGTGGTTTTTGTAGGGTTTTGTGTTGACCGCAAAGTTACCTTTCCTATCCTCGCTCTGTTCAGAAAGTCGGGCCTCACTTTGCTAAATCTATTTCATCTCTACGATTGTCTTTTCATCTTAACTCACAGTCATTATATGTGGGGGCTGCCTTTTCCTTTGGGGTATTTCTCTGAGGCAAGGTAGGCTTATTTTCTATCTTCAGGCTAGCTAGTTTCTCAGGCTGTGCCGAGTTGCATAGGGAGCGTTAGGCGCAATCCACGGCTGCCTCTAGTGTGGTTGGAGAGGATTAGGGATTGCGGTCAGCAGAGTTCCCACGTCTCAGAGCTCGTTCTATGTTTTTGGGTTATTGTCAGGTCACTGTATGTGCTCTGACTTCTATGTCCATTGTGGTACTGAATTACCTTATCATAACAGTACTGGAGGCCCAAAGTACTAATGATTCTCAATAGAGGGAAAAAAGAAGTTCTGAGACCATTTTTTTTTCTCTGCACTGTGTTTTGCCTTTTTTTTCCCCTAGACATTTGGGTGGTTCAGGACACAGGTGTAGCGATGGACATTAAAGGTCTGTCTTCATGTGTGGATCAGCTCACGGCAAGAGTACAAAATATTCAAGACTTTGTGGTTCAGAATTCTATGTTAGAACCAAGAATTCCTATTCCTGATTTGTTTTTTGGAGATAGAACTAAATTTCTGAGTTTCAAAAATAATTGTAAACTATTTCTGGCTTTGAAACCTCGCTCCTCTGGTGACCCAGTTCAACAAGTTTTGATCATTATTTCTTTTTTACGTGGCGACCCTCAGGACTGGGCATTTTCTCTTGCGTCAGGAGATCCTGCATTAAGTAATATCGATGCGTTTTTCCTGGCGCTCGGATTGCTGTACGATGAGCCTAATTCAGTGGATCAGACAGAGAAAAATTTGCTGGCTCTGTGTCAGGGTCAGGATGAGATAGAGTTATATTGTCAGAAATTTAGAAAGTGGTCAGTACTCACTCAATGGAATGAAGGTGCGCTTGCAGCTATTTTCAGAAAGGGTCTCTCTGAAGCCCTTAAGGATGTCATGGTGGGATTTCCTATGCCTGCTGGTCTGAATGAGTCTATGTCTTTGGCCATTCAGATCGGTCGACGCTTGCGTGAGCGTAAATCTGTGCACCATATGGCGGTATTATCTGAGCATAAACCTGAGCCTATGCAGTGTTATAGGACTTTGACCAGAGTTGAACGGCAAGAACACAGACGTCTGAATGGGCTGTGTTTCTACTGTGGTGATTCCACTCATGTTATCTCTGATTGTCCTAAGCGCACTAAGCGGTTCGCTAGGTCTGCCACCATTGGTATGGTACAGTCAAAATTTCTTTTGTCCGTTACCTTGATCTGCTCTTTGTCATCTTATTCTGTCATGGCATTTGTGGATTCAGGCGCTGCCCTGAATTTGATGGACTTGGAGTATGCTAGGCGTTGTGGGTTTTTCTTGGAGCCCTTGCAGTGTCCTATTCCATTGAGAGGAATTGATGCTACGCCTTTGGCCAAGAATAAGCCTCAGTACTGGACCCAGCTGACCATGTGCATGGCTCCTGCACATCAGGAAGTTATTCGCTTTCTGGTGTTGCATAATCTGCATGATGTGGTCGTGTTGGGGTTGCCATGGCTACAAGTCCATAATCCAGTATTAGATTGGAAATCCATGTCTGTGTCCAGCTGGGGTTGGGGGTACATGGTGATGTCCCATTTCTGTCAATTTCGTCATCCACCCCTTCTGAGGTTCCAGAGTTCTTGTCTGATTACCGGGATGTATTTGATGAGCCCAAGTCCGATAACCTACCTCCGCATAGGGATTGTGATTGTGCTATCGATTTGATTCCTGGTAGTAAATTCCCAAAAGGTCGACTGTTTAATTTATCTGTGCCTGAGCACGCCGCTATGCGGAGTTATGTGAAGGAGTCCTTGGAGAAGGGGCATATTCGCCCGTCATCGTCGCCATTAGGAGCAGGGTTCTTTTTTGTGGCCAAGAAGGATGGTTCGCTGAGACCTTGTATAGATTACCGCCTTCTAAATAAGATCACGGTTAAATTTCAGTACCCCTTGCCATTGTTATCTGATTTGTTTGCTCGGATTAAGGGGGCTAGTTGGTTCACCAAGATAGATCTTCGTAGTGCGTATAATCTTGTGCGTATTAAGCGAGGCGATGAATGGAAAACTGCATTTAATATGCCCGAGGGCCATTTTGAGTATCTAGTAATGCCATTCGGACTTGCCAATGCTCCATCAGTGTTTCAGTCCTTTATGCATGACATCTTTCGAGAGTACCTGGATAAATTCCTGATTGTGTACTTGGATGACATTTTGATCTTCTCGGATGATTGGGAGTCTCATGTGAAACAGGTCAGAACGGTGTTTCAGGTCCTGCGTGCTAATTCTTTGTTTGTGAAGGGATCAAAGTGTCTCTTTGGTGTTCAGAAGGTTTCATTTTTGGGGTTCATCTTTTCCCCTTCTACTATCGAGATGGACCCTGTTAAGGTCCAAGCCATCCATGATTGGACTCAGCCGACATCTCTGAAAAGTCTGCAAAAGTTCCTGGGCTTTGCTAATTTTTATCGTCGCTTCATTTGCAATTTTTCTAGTATTGCTAAACCATTGACCGATTTGACCAAGAAGGGTGCTGATGTGGTCAATTGGTCTTCTGCTGCTGTGGAAGCTTTTCAAGAGTTGAAGCGTCGTTTTTCTTCTGCCCCTGTGTTGTGTCAGCCAGATGTTTCGCTTCCATTCCAGGTCGAGGTTGATGCTTCTGAGATTGGAGCAGGGGCTGTTTTGTCGCAGAGAAGTTCTGATTGCTCGGTGATGAAACCATGCGCCTTCTTTTCCAGGAAGTTTTCGCCTGCTGAGCGAAATTATGATGTTGGCAATCGAGAGTTACTGGCCATGAAGTGGGCATTCGAGGAGTGGCGTCATTGGCTTGAAGGAGCTAAGCATCGCGTGGTGGTCTTGACTGATCATAAGAACTTGACTTATCTCGAGTCTGCCAAGCGGTTGAATCCTAGACAGGCTCGTTGGTCGCTGTTTTTTGCCCGTTTTGACTTTGTGATTTCGTACCTTCCGGGCTCTAAAAATGTGAAGGCGGATGCTCTGTCTAGGAGTTTTGTGCCCGACTCTCCGGGTTTATCTGAGCCGGCGGGTATTCTCAAAGAGGGAGTAATTGTGTCTGCCATCTCCCCTGATTTGCGGCGGGTGCTGCAAAAATTTCAGGCTAATAAACCTGATCGTTGCCCAGCGGAGAGACTGTTTGTCCCTGATAGGTGGACGAATAAAATTATCTCTGAGGTTCATTGTTCGGTGTTGGCTGGTCATCCTGGAATCTTTGGTACCAGAGAGTTAGTGGCTAGATCCTTTTTGTGGCCATCTCTGTCGCGAGATGTGCGTACTTTTGTGCAGTCCTGTGGGATTTGTGCTCGGGCTAAGCCCTGCTGTTCTCGTGCCATTGGGGGCTTTTGCCCTTGCCGGTCCCGAAGAGGCCTTGGACACATATCTCTATGGATTTTATTTCAGATCTTCCCGTCTCTCAAAAGATGTCAGTCATTTGGGTGGTCTGTGATCGCTTCTCTAAGATGGTCCATTTGTTACCCTTGTCTAAATTACCTTCCTCCTCTGATTTGGTGCCATTGTTCTTCCAGCATGTGGTTCGTTTACATGGCATTCCAGAGAATATCGTTTCTGACAGAGGTTCCCAGTTTGTTTCGAGGTTTTGGCGAGCCTTTTGTGCTAGGATGGGCATTGACTTGTCTTTTTCCTCGGCTTTCCATCCTCAAACTAATGGCCAGACCGAACGAACCAATCAGACCTTGGAAACATATCTGAGATGCTTTGTTTCTGCTGATCAGGATGACTGGGTGTCCTTTTTGCCTTTGGCTGAGTTCGCCCTTAATAATCGGGCCAGCTTGGCTACCTTGGTTTCGCCGTTTTTCTGCAACTCTGGGTTCCATCCTCGTTTCTCTTCAGGGCAGGTTGAGTCTTCGGACCGTCCTGGTGTGGATACTGTGGTGGACAGGTTGCAGCAGATTTGGACTCATGTAGTGGACAATTTGACCTTGTCCCAGGAGAAGGCTCAACGTTTCGCTAATCGCAGACGCTGTGTGGGTCCTCGACTTCGTGTTGGGGATTTGGTTTGGTTATCTTCTCGTCATATTCCTATGAAGGTTTCCTCTCCTAAGTTTAAACCTCGTTTCATTGGTCCGTATAGGATTTCTGAGGTTCTTAATCCTGTGTCTTGTCGTCTGACCCTTCCAGAGTCTTTTTCCATACATAACGTATTCCATAGGTCATTGTTGCGGAGATACATGGCACCTATAGTTCCATCGGTTGATCCTCCTGCCCCGGTTTTGGTGGAGGGGGAGTTGGAGTATATTGTGGAGAAGATTTTGGATTCTCGTGTTTCAAGACGGGAACTTCAGTATCTGGTTAAGTGGAAGGGTTATGCTCAGGAAGATAATTCCTGGGTCTTTGCCTCTGATGTCCATGCTCCCGATCTTGTTCGTGCCTTTCATATGGCTCATCCTGGTCGTCCTGTGGGCTCTGGTGAGGGTTCGGTGACCCCTCCTCAAGGGGGGGTACTGTTGTGAATTCTGTGGCAGAGCTCCCTCCTGTGGTCACAAGTGGTAATTCGGCTGATTCTCTCTGTGAGCTTCCGTTGGTGGAGGAGAGTGGTACTGCGGCTTCTGAGTTTCCTTCCTCAGGTGATGTGGTGATGTCGTTAGGTGCTGCTCTATTTAACTCCACCTAGTGCTTTGATCCTGGCCTCCAGTCAATGTTCTAGTAATGGACCTGTTTCCTCCTGGATCGTTCCTGTGGCCTGCTGCTCTGCATAGCTAGTTCCGCTTTTGCTATTTTGTTTGCTATGTTTTCTGTCCAGCTTGCTTAATATTGTTTTCTTGCTTGCTGGAAGCTCTGGGACGCAGAGGGTGTACCTCCGTGCCGTTAGTTCGGTACGGAGGGTCTTTTTTTGCCCCCTTTGCGTGGTTTTTGTAGGGTTTTGTGTTGACCGCAAAGTTACCTTTCCTATCCTCGCTCTGTTCAGAAAGTCGGGCCTCACTTTGCTAAATCTATTTCATCTCTACGTTTGTCTTTTCATCTTAACTCACAGTCATTATATGTGGGGGCTGCCTTTTCCTTTGGGGTATTTCTCTGAGGCAAAGTAGGCTTATTTTCTATCTTCAGGCTAGCTAGTTTCTCAGGCTGTGCCGAGTTGCATAGGGAGCGTTAGGCGCAATCCACGGCTGCCTCTAGTGTGGTTGGAGAGAATTAGGGATTGCGGTCAGCAGAGTTCCCACGTCTCAGAGCTCGTTCTATGTTTTTGGGTTATTGTCAGGTCACTGTATGTGCTCTGACTTCTATGTCCATTGTGGTACTGAATTACCTTATCATAACAGGAAGCCACATACACTATGGGCCCATGAAGATCCACTCCACTCTTATTTTTTAAGGGTATGATAGCTCCTTCTTTGCAGAATTATTTACAGGAGAATTTGGCAATTGTGTTTGCCATGTTTTTAACACTAAGGTTAAGATACAGCTTTAAAAAAAGACTAATCCTTGCAATACAAAGCAATTTTTTGCAAACTACAAAATTCAAGGAATATTAAGATTGAATAGTTTGAGTGCGTACATTTTTGTATATGTTAACAATAATATAGAAAGGTTAATAAGTATATATAAGGATTACATAAATATACTGATTACGTATATATAAAGATTAGCTTCATACAGTCTATTTAGATCATCACCAAGAGGCTTTTAAATATCATCCATCTCGAATATCTGAGAAGCAACACCAGGACAGAGAATCCCTGGGAGATTACCTACACTGCATGGGCATACCCAATTATGCAGGCATCAGCACACTGTACATGTACAGGTACCCTAGTTTTGGCATCTGTTTTAGTCAGGTTTCTCTGGTCTTATATAGTGATTTACACTATGTAGTAACTCTAGTTTCACCCACACCTTCAAGTGGCCACTTTTCAAGGTTGGATGAAACTGAGATATCATGGACTCATTTTCTAGAGGTTTATGGCCCCTCATCTGATAAAAGCCATAAGGATTTAGATCAAACCACCACAGGCAGAGTTAAAGTAAACCTTAATATTTTACAATGACAAACAGCAAACATATAGAGGCTTCAAACTGTTTGTGAAGTGAGTAAAACATTTCTCAAGATTGTGTCACTATGAGCATTGTCTGTCACATCTGTAAATGTTTTACAAGACATGCAGCTATGTGATTGTCTGAATGCATTCGGTGTACAGTATTTCAATCTTGTTTACAAATCGCCATTTGTATATTCACCATTTGTACATTTGAGGCAGCCACAGTTATGGCTCTCAAGGAGAGAAACTAATATAGTGGACAAAGCTATTTTTTTAATGAACTACTGAGCCAAACTAACAGCATTGCATTATCAAATTTATATCATGTGTATCGTGTCCAATTTGAGCAACCAGGCAACACTAAAATGAGCTTTTCAAGGTACACAAATCTGAAGTGTTTGCCATCAAGGATGTGGTTTCACCAATGGGGGGTGCCTTTTTTAACCCCTTAAGCCTCGAGGGTGGTTTGCATGTTAATGACCAGGCCAATTTTTACAATTCTGACCACTGTTCCTTTATGAGGTTATAACTCTGGAACGCTTCAATGGATCTTGGCGATTCTGATACTGTTTTCTCGGGACATATTCTACTTCATGATAGTCATAAAATTTATTTGATGATACCTGCGTTTATTTGTGAAAAAAATGGAAATTTGGCAAAAATTTTGAAAATTTTCGCAATTTTCCAACTTTGAACTTTTATTCCCTTAAATCACAGAGATATGTCACCCAAAATACTTAATAAGTAACATTTCCCACAAGTCTACTTTACATCAGAACAATTTTGGAAACAACATTTTTTGTTTGGGAGTTATAAGGGTTAAAAGTTGACCAGCAATTTCTCATTTTTACAACAAAATTTACGAAACCATTTTTGTTAGGGACCACCTCACATTTGAAGTCAAATTTAGGAGTCTATATAGCAAAAATACCCAAAAGTGACACCATTCTAAAAACTGCACCCCTTAAGCTGATCAAAACCACATTCAAGAAGTATATTAACCCTTCAGGTGCTTCATGAGAGCTAAAGCAATGTTGAAGGAAAAAATGAAAATTTAACTTTTTAGTCATGAAAACAATTTTTAGCAACAATTTTTTTATTTTCCCAAAGGTAACAGGAGAAACTGGACTGCAAAAGTTGTTGTCCAATTTGTCCTGAGTACGCTGATACCCCATATATGGGGGGAACCACTGTTTGGGCACATAGCAGGGCTCGGAAGGGAAGGAGCGCCGTTTGATTTTTTTCAACCTAAAATTGGCTGGAATTGCGATCGGACGCCATGTTGCGTTTGACAAGCCCCTGATGTGCCTAAACAGTGGAAACCCCCCACAAGTGACCCCATTTTGGAAACTAGACCCCCAAAGGATCTTACCTAGATGTGTGGTGAGCACTTTAATCCCCCAAGTGCTTCACAGAAGTTTATGACGCCCGGCGTGAAAATAGAAAATCATATTTTTTCCAAAAACATGATGGTTTAGTCCCCAATTTTTTATTTTCACAAGGGTAACAGAAGAAATTGGACCACAAAAGTTGTAGTCCAATTTGTCCTGAGTACGCCGATACCCCATATGTGGGGGGAACCACTGTTTGGGCGCATGGCAGGGCTCAGAAGGGAAGGAGCACCATTTGACTTTTTCAAGCTAAAATTAGCTGGAATTGAGATCATACGCCATGTCGTGTTTGGTGAGCCCCTGATGTGCCTAAACAGTGGAAACCCCCTACAAGTGACCCCATTTAGGAAACTAGACCCCCTAAGGAACTTACCTAGATGTGTGGTGAGCACTTTTATCCCCAAAGTGCTTCACAGAAGTTTATGACGCCCGGGCATGAAAATAAATAATCATATTTTTTCCACAAACATGATGGTTTAGTCCCCAATTTTTTATTTTCACAAGGGTAACAGAAGAAATTGGACCACAAAAGTTGTAGTCCAATTTGTCCTGAGTACGCTGATACCTTATATGTGGGGGGAACCACTGTTTGGGTGCATGGCAGGGCTCAGAAGGGAAGGAGCGCCATTTGACTTTTTCAAGCTAAAATTAGCTGGAATTGAGATCATATGCCATGTCGTGTTTGGTGAGCCCCTGATGTGCCTAACCAGTGGAAACCCCACACAAGTGACCCCATTTTGGAAACTAGACCCCCTAAGGAACTTACCTAGATGTGTGGTGAGCACTTTTATCCCCAAAGTGCTTCACAGAAGTTTATGACGCCCGGGCGTGAAAATAAATAATCATATTTTTTCCACAAACATGATGGTTTAGTCCCCAATTTTTTATTTTCACAAGGGTAACAGAAGAAATTGGACCACAAAAGTTGTAGTCCAATTTGTCCTGAGTACGCCGATACCCCATATGTGGGAAAAAACTACTGTTTGGGCACACGTCAGGGCTCGGAAGGGAAGTAGTGATGTTTTGGAATGCAGGCTTTGATGGAATGTTCTGCGGCCGTCATGTTCCATTTGACGAGCCCCTGATGTGCCTAAACAGTGGAAACCCCGAACAAGTGACCCCATTTTGGAAACTAGACCCCCTAAGGAACTTGTCTAGATGTGTGGTGAGAACTTTGAACCCCCAAGTGTTTCACTAAAGTTTATAACGCCCGGGTGTGAAAATAAAAAATCCTGTTGTTTGCCCACAAAAATTATCTTTTAGTCCCCAATTTATTAATTTCCCAAGGGTAAAAGGAGAACTTGGACCACAAAAGTTGTTGTCCAATTTGTCCTGAGTACGCTGGTACTCCATATGTGGGAAAAATCTGTTTGGGCACATGTTGGGGCTCGGAAGGGAAGTACTGAAGTTTTGGAATGCAGACTTTGATGGAATCTTCTGCGAGCATCATGTTCCGTTTGCAGAGCCCCTGATATGCCTAAACAGGAAAAAAAAACACAAGTGACAACATTTTGGAAAGTAGGCCCTCAAATAACTTACGTAGATGTGCCTCCTTTGGAATGAATCTGTTTCCTGTAAATTAATAGTGCATGGAGGTGTGGTACAATTTAAAGCAATCCTTCATACACAGGCCAGGTTTTTCGGGGGAAAGGTGTCGCATTAATAGATGGTGTCCTTCCGTATTCCTCTTTTGTAGCACACTCGGCACCTTTTTTGCGGCTTACCTTTTCTTCCAGTTGGCGGGACCACCCCCGGAAAATGCTGACCTGGTACGATACGTGTACCTTCAGTTCCAGAAGTACTGGGGCCCTCTCCTTCCCTTTGTGCCAAACATCAGGGCTTTAACCACTGCCTCCTGGAAATGAAGGTACGACATATCAGTGTTGTGTGCACATCGTGACAGCAGGAAAGCGTTGAGCATTGCCATGTGTACAATGTGCACGGACAGCTTTTTGAACCACACCCTGGCCTTTCTCAAAGCACTGTATGGTTGGAGGAGTTGATCAGAGAGATCAATGCCCCCCATCTTTTTATTGTACCCCAGTACACAGGTTGGCTTGCTGACCTCTGTAGACGTACCCCTTACAGTGCATAGGGCGCTGCCATCACCGTGTATGGTGGTCAATAGAAGGACATCCCTTTTGTCCTTGTACTTGACCACCAGCAGGTGGTCGCTACATTGGGTCTTGCTCTTACCTTTTCTGAGAGTCTGCCCAAGTAGCGTCTTCGGGAGGCCTCTTTGATTTTTCCGGACAGTACCGCAGGCTGTGGTACCTCACGGAGAGAGAGATTTGTAGAGTGGGATGCTGGTGTAAAATTTATCGGTATAGAGGTGATAACCTTTATCCAGCAGTGGGTGCACCAAATCCCACACAATTTTCCCACTCATTCCCAGGATAGAAGGACACTCAGGCGGTTCAATCCTGGTGTCCTTCCCTTCGTAAACTCTAAAGCTGTGGGTGTACCCTGAGGTACTCTCACACAGCTTGTAGAGTTTGATTCCGTAACTGGCCCTTTTGCTGGGCAGGTATTGACGGAATTTGAGCCGCCCCTTAAAATGAATTAAGGACTCATCTACGCAGATGTCCCTTTGAGGCACGTACACTTCAGCAACGTTTTTGTTGAAGTGTTTGATGACTGGCCGAACTTTGAACGTGCGAGACACCGTGCATTATCGTTGTAATGCAGGAACTTATGGATGGCCTCAAAACACGTCCGGGTCCATATGGGGTACGCAGTGGGGTGCGCTGGTTCGTCTTCAGCAATGGTGGCCGCTTCATCTTCATCATCTTCATCAATGATGGGCCTTGCCTCATCTTCTGTCCTGCGGCGTCTGCGTGGCGGTTCCGCAGGGCCGGAGGAGGAAGATGAGGAGTGGGAAGAGGATGAGGAAGAATCTGAAAAATAAAGAAAAGTGGGATCCTCTCCCTCGCTATCAGTGTCGGAGGCAAGGAAAGAATATGCCTCCTACACTGAATAGCGCTGTTGGGACGAACGGGACTAGCGGGCATTTTTTTTGTAAGTGTGGTGCTTGGGTGTACTTTATTGGTAACTATGTGTAAGTGTGGGGGGGATAGTGCTTGGTGCAAACTATTCTGAAAAGAAAAAGCTAAATGAAAAAAAAGCAAATAGGGGAAAAAAATACCTGTTAAAGAAAAGTCTAAAACAGCAGGCCCTAGCTCTGATAAGTGAACCGCGTCACTTATCACAGTTCGGCCGTTGCTGATGCTGGGTGTGCGAACAGGGATGTGATAAAAAACGGCAGGCACGAGAGCTCTGATAAGTGAACTGCGTCACTTATCAAAGTTCGGCCGTTGCTGATGCTGGGTGTTATGATACGGTGGTCTAGAAGCAACATGGAACGAGCTCTGAAGGAAGTCGTAAATGTACTGACCGCAGTCCCTAAGCTCAACACAACACTAGAAGTAGCCGTGGAATGCTCCTAACTCTCCCTAGGCATCTCGTCACAGCCTAAGAGCTAACTACCCCTAAAGATAGAAGCAGGAAAGCTATCTTGCCTCAGAGAAAATCCCCAAAGGATAGATTAGCCCCCCACAAATAATGACTGTGAGTGGAGAGGGAAAAGACATACACAGAATGAAACCAGGATGAGCACAGGAGGCCAGTCTAACTAAATAGATAGGACAGGATGGAATACTGTGCGGTCAGTATAAAACACTATAAAAATCCACGCAGAGTTTACAAAAAATCTCCACACCTGACTAAAGGTGTGGAGGGCAAATCTGCCTCCCAGAGCTTCCAGCAAGACAGAATAAATTCACACTGATAAGCTGGACAAACATAGAAAGCACAGAATGGATAAGTCCACAATCTATGGACAGAAAAGAGCAAGCAAAAACTTAGCTTAGCTGAACTGGTCCGGATAACAGGGAACTCCAAAGAGATGTGAATCCAACCAGGAACCATTTACAAGTGGCACTGGCTGAAGATAGAGCCAGACTTAAATAGCCGAGCAGAAGAGACGATAAGTGAAGGCAGCTGAAAACAGCTAACTCCAAGGAGCAGCCATACCACTAGAAACCACAAGAGGGAGCCCAAGAGCAGAACTCACAAAAGTGCCATTTACAACCACCGGAGGGAGCCCAAGAGCGGAATTCACAACAGCTGGTTGTGCGAAAGGGGATGTGAAAAAAAACGGCAGGCGTGAGAGCTCTGATAAGTGAACCGTGTCACTTATCAAAGTTCGGCCGCTGCTGGGTGTGCGAAAGAGGATGTGAAAAAAAACGGCAGGCACGAGAGCTCTGATAAGTGAACTGCGTCACTTATCAAAGTTTGGCCGTTGCTGATGCTGGGTGTGCGAAAGGGGATGTGAAGAAAAACGGCAGGCGCGAGAGCTCTGATAAGTGAACCGCATCACTTATCAAAGTTCGGCCGCTGCTGGGTGTGCTAACGGGGATGTGAAAAAAAAAACAGCAAGCACGAGAGCTCTGATAAGTGAACCACGTCACTTATCAAAGTTCGGCCGCTGCTGGGTGTGCGAACGGGGATGTGAAAAAAAAATGGCAGGCACGAGAGCTCTGATAAGTGAACCGTGTCACTTATCAAAGTTCGGCCGCTGCTGGGTGTGCGAATGGGGATGTGAAAAAAAAACGGCAGGCACGAGAGCTCTGATAAGTGAACAGCGTCACTTATCAAAGTTCGGCCGCTGCTGGGTGTGCGAATGGGGATGTGAAAAAAAAAACGGCAGGCACGGGAGCTCTGATAAGTGAACCACGTCACTTATCAAAGTTCGGCCACTGCTGGGTGTACGAACGGGGATGTGAAAAAAAAAATGTCAGGCACGAGAGCTCTGATAAGTGAACTGCGTCACTTATCAAAGTTCGGCCGCTGCTGGGTATGTGCATGGAGATGTGAAAAAAAAAAGAAAAGGAAGGCACGGGTTAGACGCGGCGGCTGGGTGAGCGCAAGGAAATGTGAAAAAAAAGAAAAGGAAGGCACGGGTTAGACGCGGTGGCTGGGTGAGCGCACGGAGATGGGAAAAAAAAGAAGGCACGGGTTAGATGCGGCGGCTGGGTGAGCACACGGAGATGGGAAAAAAAAGGAAAAGGAAGGAACGGGTTAGACGCGGCGGCTGGGTGAGTGCACGGAGATGGAAAAAAAAAAGAAAAGGAAGGCATGGGTTAGATGCAGCGGCTGGGTGAGCGCACAGAGATGGAAAAAAAAAAGAAAAGGAAGGCACGGGTTAGACGTGGCGGCTGGGTGAGCGCATGGAGATGGGAAAAAAAAGAAAAGGAAGGCACGGGTTAGACGCGGCGGCTGGGTGAGCGCACGGAGATGGAAAAAAAAAAAGAAAAGGAAGGCATGGGTTAGACGCGGCGGCTGGGCGAGCGCACGGAGATGGGAAAAAAAAGAAAAGGAAGGCATGGGTTAGACGCCGTGGCTGGGTGAGCGCACGGAGATGGGAAAAAAAAGAAAAGGAAGGCATGGGTTAGACGCGGCAGCTGGGTGAACAGACGGAGATGGGAAAAAAAAGAAAAGGAAGGCACGGGTTAGACGCGGCGGCTGGGTGAGCGCACAGAGATGGGAAAAAGTAAAAGAAAAGGAAGGCACGGGTTAGAAGCGGTGGCTGGGTGAGCACATGGAGATGAAAAAAAAAGAAAAGGAAGGCATGGGTTAGACGCGGCAGCTGGGTGAGCGCACAGAGATGGGAAAAAAAAGAAAAGAAAACGGCAGACATGAGAGCTTTGATAAGTGAACAACGTCACTTATCAAAGTTCAGCGACTGCTGGGTGTGCACACAGGTGTGGTGAAAAAAAGGAAAACGGCAGGTGCACGTGTCACTTATCAAAGTTTGTCGGCTGCAGGATGGGTGTACGGAATTGGGCAAAGGGGGCTGATGAAAAAAAAGCAAGCATGAGTGTTGATCGGTGAACTGCGTCACCAATCAATGCTCAGCGGCTGCTGAATGTGCGCACAGAGGCGGCACAAAGAGGGACAGAGGGGGTTAAAAAGAGGGGGAATGGGGGAAGGGGGGGTGAGGGGGAATGGGGGATTGGGGGTTGAAGAGAGATCGGGTAGGGGCTGGTTAACACTTACGTTTGTAGTCTCTCTTCTTTCTTCGGTTTTCTTTCTTCTTTCTTTTGCTCTTTTCTAACGCAGGGGATTGTGGTGTTACAAGCTTCTGTAGCACCACAAGGCCCAGCAAGACAAGATCTGGCTGTGTGACCGCGCTGCAGGTGTCCTCAGCTAGAGTGGGGACCCCTGCAGAGCAGTCAGACAGGTCACCTGCAGGTGACAGACAGGTCACAGAGCGGTTACACCGCTGCTGTGAGCTGTCATTGGTGGGATCGAATGATAACATCGATCCCACCAATCCCTGCAGGCCCTGGAGACCATGGCAACTGCCTAGGATCCCTCCGATCCTAGGCAGGTCACAGCCAGGTCACCAGCAGGGCGCACAGTGGTCACAACGTGACCGCCGCTGTGCCCTGTGATTGACGCGATCGTCGATAGCATCGATCGCACCAATCAGCTCCTGCAGGCTCTGCTGGGCCTGCACTAGTCTCTGGCATGCGATCGGTGTGATTTGCAGCACTGATCCAGGCTGCTACAGCAGGGGACAGCCAGGTACAGCAGGGCACAGCAGGGCCTAGCTGTTGTGAATTCTGTGGCAGAGCTCCCTCCTGTGGTCACAAGTGGTACTTCGGCTGATTCTCTCTGTGAGCTTCCGTTGGTGGAGGAGAGTGGTACTGCGGCTTCTGGGTTTCCTTCCTCAGGTGATGTGGTGAAGTCGTTAGGTGCTGCTCTATTTGACTCCACCTGGTGCTTTGATCCTGGCCTCCAGTCAATGTTCTAGTATTGGACCTGTTTCCTCCTGGATCGTTCCTGTGGCCTGCTGCTCTGCATAGCTAAGTTCTGCTTTGCTATTTTGTTTGCTGTTTTTTTCTGTCCAGCATGTCTATTTGTTTTTCCTTGCTAGCTGGAAGCTCTGGGACGCAGAGGGTGTACCTCCGTGCCGTTAGTTCGGTACGGAGGGTCTTTTTGCCCCCTTTGCTTGGTTGTTTGTAGGGTTTTGTGTTGACCGCAAAGTTACCTTTCCTATCCTCGCTCTGTTTAGTAAGTCGGGCCTCACTTTGCTAAATCTATTTCATCTCTACGTTTGTCTTTTCATCTAACTCACAGTCATTATATGTGGGGGCTGCCTTTTCCTTTGGGGTATTTCTCTGAGGCAAGGTAGGCTTATTTTCTATCTTCAGGCTAGCTAGTTTCTCAGGCTGTGCCGAGTTGCATAGGGAGCGTTAGGCGCAATCCACGGCTGCCTCTAGTGTGGTTGGAGAGGATTAGGGATTGCGGTCAGCAGAGTTTCCACGTCTCAGAGCTCGTTCTATGTTTTTTGGGTTATTGTCAGATCACTGTATGTGCTCTGACTTCTATGTCCATTGTGGTACTGAATTATCTCATCATAACAGTACTGGAGGCCCAAAGTACTAATTATTCTCAATAGAGGGAAAAAAGAAGTTCTGAGACCATTTTTTTTTCTCTGCACTGTGTTTTGCCTTTTTTTTCCCCTAGACATTTGGGTGGTTCAGTACACAGGTGTAGCGATGGACATTAAAGGTCTGTCTTCATGTGTGGATCAGCTCTCGGCAAGAGTACAAAAGATTCAAGACACTATTGATCAGAAATCTATGTTAGAACCAAGAATTCCTATTCCTGATTTCTTTTTTGGAGATAGAACTAAATTTATGAGTTTCAAAAATAATTGTAAACTATTTCTGGCTTTGAAACCTCGCTCCTCTGGTGACCCAGTTCAACAAGTTTTGATCATTATTAGTGTTGAGCGATACCGTCCGATACTTGAAAGTATCGGTATCGGATAGTATCGGCCGATACCCGAAAAATATCGGATATCGCCGATACCGATATCCGATACCAATACAAGTCAATGGGACATCAAGTATCGGAATGTATCCTCATGGATCCCAGGGTCTGAAGGAGAGGAAACTCTCCTTCAGGCCCTGGGATCCATATTAAAGTGTAAAATAAAGAATTAAAATAAAAAATATTGTTATATTCACCTCTCCGGCGGCCCCTGGACATCAGCGGGAGGATCCGGCATCCGGCACGGCTTCTTTCTTCAAAATGCGCGCCTTTAGGACCTGTGGAATGACGTCCCGGCTTCTGATTGGTCGCGTGCCGCCCATGTGACCGCCACGCGACCAATCAGAAGCCGCGACGTCATTCCTCAGGTCCTAGAAGGCGCTCATTCTAGGACTTTAGCTGAGGAATGACGTCGCGGCTTCTGATTGGTCGCGTGGCGGTCACATGGGCGGCACGCGACCAATCAGAAGCCGGGACGTCATACCACAGGTCCTAAAGGCGCGCATTTTGAAGAAAGAAGCCGTGCCGGACGCCGGATCCTCCCGCTGATGTCCAGGGGCCGCCGGAGAGGTGAATATAACAATATTTTTTATTTTAATTCTTTATTTTACACTTCCGATACCAATACCCGATATCACAAAAATATCGGATCTCGGTATCGGAATTCCGATACCGCAAGTATAGGCCGATACCCGATACTTGCGGTATCGGAATGCTCAACACTAATCATTATTTCTTTTTTACGTGGCGACCCTCAGGACTGGGCATTTTCTCTTGCGCCAGGAGGTCCTGCATTAAGTAATATCGATGCATTTTTCCTGGCGCTCGGATTGCTGTACGATGAACCTAATTCATTGGATCAGGCAGAGAAGAATTTGCTGGCTCTGTGTCAGGCTCAGGATGAAATAGAGGTATAATGTCAGAAATTTAGAAAGTGGTCCGTACTCACTCAATGGAATGAAGGTGCGCTCGCAGCTATTTTCAGAAAGGGTCTCTCTGAAGCCCTTAAGGATGTCATGGTGGGATTTCCTATGCCTGCTGGTTTGAATGAGTCTATGTCTTTGGCTATTCAGATCGGTCGACGCTTGCGTGAGCGTAAATCTGTGCACCATTTGGCGGTATTACCTGAGCTTAAACCTGAGCCTATGCAGTGCGATAGGACTTTGACCAGAGTTGAACGGCAAGAACACAGACGTCTGAATGGGCTGTGTTTCTACTGTGGTGATTCCACTCAAGCTATCTCTGATTGTCCTAAGCGCACTAAGCGGTTCGCTAGGTCTGCCACCATTGGTACGGTACAGTCAAAATTTCTTTTGTCTGTTACCTTGATCTGCTCTTTGTCATCATATTCTGTCATGGCATTTGTGGATTCAGGCGCTGCCCTGAATTTGATGGACTTGGAGTATGCTAGGCGTTGTGGGTTTCTCTTGGAGCCCTTGCAGTGTCCTATTCCATTGAGAGGAATTGATGCTACGCCTTTGGCCAAGAATAAGCCTCAGTACTGGACCCAG
The DNA here is from genome assembly GCF_032444005.1 of Ranitomeya imitator. Lineage (NCBI taxonomy): Eukaryota > Metazoa > Chordata > Amphibia > Anura > Dendrobatidae > Ranitomeya > Ranitomeya imitator. The sequence continues at coordinate 630,098,241 of NC_091284.1, forward strand.
CTGACCATGTGCATGGCTCCTGCACATCAGGAGGTTATTCGCTTTCTGGTGTTGCATAATCTGCATGATGTGGTCGTGTTGGGGTTGCCATGGCTACAAGTCCATAATCCAGTATTAGATTGGAAATCCATGTCTGTGTCCAGCTGGGGTTGTCAGGGGGTACATGGTGATGTCCCATTTCTGACTATTTCGTCATCCACCCCTTCTGGGGTTCCAGAGTTCTTGTCTGATTACCGGGATGTATTTGATGAGCCCAAGTCCGATACCCTACCTCCGCATAGGGATTGTGATTGTGCTATCGATTTGATTCCTGGTAGTAAATTCCCAAAAGGTCGACTGTTTAATTTGTCTGTACCTGAGCACGCCGCTATGCGGAGTTATGTGAAGGAGTCCTTGGAGAAGAGGCATATTCGCCCATCATCGTCGCCATTAGGAGCGAGGTTCTTTTTTGTGGCCAAGAAGGATGGTTCGCTGAGACCTTGTATAGATTACCGCCTTCTAAATAATATCATGGTAAAATTTCAGTACCCCTTGCCGTTGTTATCTGATTTGTTTGCTCGGATTAAGGGGGCCAGTTGGTTCACCAAGATAGATCTTCGTGGTGCGTATAATCTTGTGCGTATTAAGCGAGGCGATGAATGGAAAACTGCATTTAATACGCCTGAGGGCCATTTTGAGTATTTAGTAATGCCATTTGGACTTGCCAATGCTCCATCAGTATTTCAGTCCTTTATGCATGACATCTTCCGAGAGTACCTGGATAAATTCCTGATTGTGTACTTGGATGACATTTTGATCTTCTCGGATGATTGGGAATCTCATGTGAAGCAGGTCAGAACGGTGTTTCAGGTCTTGCATGCTAATTCTTTGTTTGTGAAGGGATCAAAGTGTCTCTATGGTGTTCAGAAGGTTTCATTTTTGGGGTTCATCTTTTTCCCTTCTACTATCGAGATGGACCATGTTAAGGTCCAAGCCATCCATGATTGGACTCAGCCGACATCTCTGAAAAGTCTGCAAAAGTTCCTGGGCTTTGCTAATTTTCATCGTCGCTTCATCTGCAATTTTTCTAGTATTGCTAAACCATTGACCGATTTGACCAAGAAGGGTGCTGATGTGGTCAATTGGTCTTCTGCTGCTGTGGAGGCTTTTCAAGAGTTGAAGCGTCGTTTTTCTTCTGCCCCTGTGTTGTGTCAACCAGATGTTTCACTTCCATTCCAGGTTGAGGTTAATGCTTCTGAGATTGGAGCAGGGGCTGTTTTGTCGCAGAGAAGTTCTGATTGCTCGGTGATGAAACCATGCGCCTTCTTTTCTAGGAAGTTTTCGCCTGCTGAGCGAAATTATGATGTGGGCAATCGAGAGTTACTGGCCATGAAGTGGGCATTCGAGGAGTGGCGTCATTGGCTTGAAGGAGCTAAGCATCGCATGGTGGTCTTGACTGATCATAAGAACTTGACTTATCTCGAGTCTGCCAAGCGGTTGAATCCCAGACAGGCTCGTTGGTCGCTGTTTTTTGCCCGTTTTGACTTTGTGATTTCGTACCTTCCGGGCTCTAAAAATGTGAAGGCGGATGCTCTGTCTAGGAGTTTTGTGCCCGACTCTCCGGGTTTATCTGAGCCGGCGGGTATCCTCAAAGAGGGAGTAATTGTGTCTGCCATCTCCCCTGATTTGCGGCGGGTGCTGCAAAAATTTCAGGCTAATAAACCTGATCATTGCCCAGCGGAGAAACTGTTTGTCCCTCATAGGTGGACGAATAAAGTTATATCTGAGGTTCATTGTTCGGTGTTGGCTGGTCATCCTGGAATCTTTGGTACCAGAGAGTTGGTGGCTAGATCCTTTTGGTGGCCATCTCTATCGCGGGATGTGCGTTCTTTTGTGCAGTCCTGTGGGATTTGTGCTCGGGCTAAGCCCTGCTGTTCTCGTGCCAGTGGGTTGCTTTTGCCCTTGCCGGTCCCGAAGAGGCCTTGGACACATATCTCTATGGATTTTATTTCAGATCTTCCTGTCTCTCAAAAGATGTCAATCATTTGGGTGGTCTGTGATCGCTTCTCTAAGATGGTCCATTTGGTACCCTTGTCTAAATTACCTTCCTCCTCTGATTTGGTGCCATTGTTCTTCCAGCATGTGGTTCGTTTACATGGCATTCCTGAGAATATCGTTTCTGACAGAGGTTCCCAGTTTGTTTCGAGGTTTTGGCGAGCCTTTTGTGGTAGGATGGGCATTGACTTGTCTTTTTCCTCGGCTTTCCATCCTCAGACTAATGACCTGACCGAAAGAACCAATCAGACCTTGGAAACATATCTGAGATGCTTTGTTTCTGCTGATCAGGATGACTGGGTGTCCTTTTTGCCTTTGGCTGAGTTCGCCCTTAATAATCGGGCCAGCTCGGCTACCTTGGTTTCGCCGTTTTTCTGCAACTCTGGGTTCCATCCTCGTTTCTCTTCAGGGCAGGTTGAGTCTTCGGACTGTCCTGGTGTGGATACTGTGGTGGACAGGTTGCAGCAGATTTGGACTCATGTAGTGGACAATTTGACCTTGTCCCAGGAGAAGGCTCAACGTTTCGCTAATCGCAGACGCTGTGTGGGTCCCCGACTTCGTGTTGGGGATTTGGTTTGGTTATCTTCTCGTCATATTCCTATGAAGGTTTCCTCTCCTAAGTTTAAACCTCGTTTCATTGGTCCGTATAGGATTTCTGAGGTTCTTAATCCTGTGTCTTTTCGTCTGACCCTTCCAGATTCTTTCTCCATACATAACGTATTCCATAGGTCATTGTTGCGGAGATACATGGCACCTATGTTCCATCTGTTGATCCTCCTGCCCCGGTTTTGGTGGAGGGTGAGTTGGAGAATATTGTGGAGAAGATTTTGGATTCTCGTCTTTCAAGACGGAAACTCCAGTATCTGGTTAAGTGGAAGGGTTATGCTCAGGAAGATAATTCCTGGGTCTTTGCCTCTGATGTCCATGCTCCCGATCTTGTTCGTGCCTTTCATATGGCTCATCCTGGTCGTCCCGGGGGCTCTGGTGAGGGTTCGGTGAGCTTCCGTTGGTGGAGGAGAGTGGTACTGCGGCTTCTTGGTTTCCTTCCTCAGGTGATGTGGTGAAGTCGTTAGATGCTGCTCTATTTGACTCCACCTGGTGCTTTGATCCTGGCCTCCAGTCAATGTTCTAGTATTGGACCTGTTTCCTCCTGGATCGTTCCTGTGGCCTGCTGCTCTGCATAGCTAAGTTCTGCTTTGCTATTTTGTTTGCTGTTTTTTTCTGTCCAGCTTGTCTATTTGTTTTTCCTTGCTAGCTGGAAGCTCTGGGACGCAGAGGGTGTACCTCCATGCTGTTAGTTCGGTACGGAGGGTCTTTTTGCCCCCTTTGCGTGGTTGTTTGTAGGGTTTTGTGTTGACCGCAAAGTTACCTTTCCTATCCTCGCTCTGTTTAGTAAGTCGGGCCACACTTTACTAAATCTATTCCATCTCTACGTTTGTCTTTTCATCTAACTCACAGTCATTATATGTGGGGGCTGCCTTTTCCTTTGGGGTATTTCTCTGAGGCAAGGTAGGCTTATTTTCTATCTTCAGGCTAGCTAGTTTCTCAGGCTGTGCCGAGTTGCATAGGGAGCGTTAGGCGCAATCCACGGCTGCCTCTAGTGTGGTTGGAGAGGATTAGGGATTGCGGTCAGCAGAGTTTCCACATCTCAGAGCTCGTTCTATGTTTTTTGGGTTATTGTCAGATCACTGTATGTGCTCTGACTTCTATGTCCATTGTGGTACTGAATTATCTCATCATAACACCCAGCGCGGTAATATCGCCGCTGTGCCCTGCGATTGGCGTGATCGATTCGATCGGTGATCGTGCCATTCCGGGGGTCTCTTACCCACGCCTGGCATTGCCAGTCACTGGCCCTAGGATCAAGTACATCGGTACTCGATCCTAGCCTGGGACCTCATTGTTTCAGCTGCTCCGATTGGCTGAAACAATGAGAAGTGCTGTGATTGGCTGTTCAATTCTGAACAGCCAATCATAGCGATCGTGAGGCCTGGTGGGTGGAGCCAGGCCCTGGGATGCCGATGCCATCATCCTGCAGGTAAGATGGCACTGGAAATTTAATGCAATCACCGCGACTTAATTTGCGATGTCGCATTAAACAGTATGACGTACTATCCCGTCATTGGGAATTAAGTCCCAGGTCACCTTGACCGAAATGTACGTCATATGGGATTAAGGGGTTAAAAATATACTATTGCCATCATAGCCCCTCTTGCTTTGTACTGTTATAGGCCTGTGGAGTTTGGGCATGTTCACCCAGGTCATGTCGTCGGAGATAAGGAAGAGATATTGCAGGAGACAGAGTTAAGAATTAAGGCCAATGTAGTGGTGTGGGTCTCTGAGACTTGTAATGCAGTGCATGATCTGCCAAACAATTCCCCAATGGGGGTACTTTTTTTAAAAATACACTAGTGCCATCGCATGACCCTAGCCCAAACTTCAACGGCCTATAACAGTACTGAGCATGTTCACCCTGGTGGTCTAGTGGCAGGTACATTTTAGATTGCAGGAGACTGAATTCAGAAGTCAGCCGAATGGAATGTCATGCCCAACTCCCCAATGTGGGGTCCATTTTTTTTTTAAATAAAAGAGTGCCATCACAGCCCCTTTGCCCAAAATGCACTGTACAGAGCACGTTAACCCTGGTGATCTAGTGGCAATTAAAGGACACATTGCATGAGACAGAATGAAGAAGTAGGCCCAATGTAATGTCATGCCCAATTCCCCAATGTGGGATCCTTTTTTAAAAAAATAAAAGAGTGCCATCACAGCATCCTTGGCCAAAATGCAAAGAACAGACCACGTTCACCCTGGTGATATAGTGGTTCTGGATGAGGAGGATGAGGATAAGGAGGAGGATAATAACTAACAGACAAAATCTAGAAGCCTGTACCCATGTGTGGTTGTGAAGAGGTGCATGAGAATACACCTCCCTAAAAGAGAGAATGTATTCGCTGTTTTCACTTGTTGGTGTACAGAAGTCTTTCCCAATCCAGGCCTTGTTCATTTTCACAAGAGTCAGCCTGTCAGCATTTTCAGTTGACAGGCGGATGTGCTTATCTGTTATAATTCCACCAGAGGCACTAAAAACCCTCTCTGACAGAACGATAGCAGCAGCGCAGGCCAGGACCTCCAAGGCGTAGAGAGCCAGTTCATGCCACGTGTCCAGCTTGGATACTCAATAATTAAAAGGCACAGAGGAATCACGGAGGACGTTTGTACTATCTGCAAAGTACTCCCTCACCATATTCCCAAACATTGCACTTCTTGTGACAGCACCCCTTGCCTCTGTGCCGCCACAATGGGAGGGTCTGAAAAAACTGTCCTAGAACTTGGCCATTGTTCCTCTGCCTGAGCTGGAAAGTACTTCTGTCTCTCTCGCCTGGAGTCCTTGGTTGTACTAAAAACTATGACGTCTGCTGACAGCGTTCTCACATAGGAATTTTCTAAGTAATTCTGCCACAAGGGCCCTGTGGTACTGCAACATTTTAGTACACCCCTCTGCCTCAGGCAGAATACATTGAAATTTCTCCTTATAGCATGGGTCTAGAAGTGTCACCAACCAGTAATGAGTGTCAACCAAAATTTTGATAATCCGAGGGTCACGTGAAATGCAGCGCAACATAAAGTCAGCCATTCATGCCAGACTGCTAACAGGCAAGACTTCCGTGTCCTCACCAACAGGACGACTGACCATGCTGTCCTCCTCATCCTCATCCCCGCTGAACAGAAGCTAATACAAATGTGCTTGTAGTACCATCTATAGCTCATGAAAGTAGCTCCTCTTCCTCCTCCTCCTCATCCTGATTGCCTACCAATCCACGTTGAGAAGACATGAGGCTGGGCTGAGTGTAATCCCCCTCGATGTTTCCTTGCTCCATGTCCTCGTGCTCCGCCTGCATTGCATCCTCTTTGATTGTGAGCAGAGAGTTTTTCAGAATGCTGAGAAGCATAATGTTGATGATAATTAGGACGTCATTGCCGCTCACCATCTTGGTGCAGTCCTCAAAGTTTTGGAGGATGTTACATATGTCTGACATCCATGTCCACTCCTGAGGTCTTATGTGTGGAGTCTGACCTGAAATTCGATGGCCTTGTTGATGTTGGTAGTCAACAACGGCCCTCTTCTGCTCACAAATCCTTTCCAACATATGCAGCATAGAGTGTTACGCCATCCTATACCTACCTTTCCCGCCAGCGCACTCCCGACGCTCCTCATCGCTCCTCTGTCTCTGCTTTCCGGGGTGCTCGTCCCTTTGCCGGTCCGCACATGCACAGATGGGCTTCTCGTACCTCTGGGGCTTCTGGGAGTTCGTGACCCATTGGCTCCGCCCCCAATATGGCAACACCCATCGGGTATTTCACTCCTGCAGTTGCCCTGGTTAGACGCCTTTGCGTCTATCGTGTTTGTCGGCTCCTAGCCGGCATCCCTTTAGTTTCCTTGGCTCCACCAGCGTTTACTCTGTTTTGGTGCTTGTCTCATTGTCACCATCCTTGCCAGCCCTGTGTTCCTGCCTCTGTGCCAGTCCTGTGTTCCTGCCTCCGTGCCAGTCCTGTGTTTCTGCCGTCTCGCCAGTCCTGTGTTCCTGTCTCCGTGCCAGTCCTGTGTTCCTGCCATCTTGCCAGTCCCGTGTTCCTGCCATCTTGCCAGTCCCGTGTTCCTGCCGTCTTGCCAGTCCTGTGTTCCAGCCATCCTTGCCGGTCCTGTGTTTCTGACGTTCCCCATCTATCGTGTGTCTCCTTCATACCGGTCAGTACATTTTCCCTACATACTCTGCTCGTCCTGTGACTCTTCTGATCTGTTTGCCTCAGTGACACCACCTCTCCCTTATCCTCTGACCCATCTCTGGTTCTTATATCAGTCGTCCCTTTGGCTCTGGCAGTCGCGGCTTCACCCTCCTTGGGCCTGTCCCAAACATTCCCTGTATAGGAGGTGGCTCCATCTGGTCTGCTCGCCTTCGGGGGCTCTGTAGCTGTGACCCAGAAGGTCCACTTCTCGGGTCGTAATAGTGTTCCAGCGCGTAGGGAAATTACACAACAGTCGGTGAGCTGGAAGTGAAAATGCTGCTGAAGCACGTCAAGGGCTGCTGAAGCTGTAACTGACTTTCTAAAATGGGCAGACAGATGGTGTACTTTCACTAGCAGATTCGGCAGCTCCGGGCAGCTTTTTCGAAAATGTTGAACCACGAGGTTTAGCACATGGGCCAGGCAAGGTATGTGTGTGAGCTCACCTTGCCTCAGAGCCACCACCATTGTCGCACATGACCATGCCTGGCTGTAGGTTCAGCGGTGTCATCCAAACATCTGATTGCTCTTTCAGCATTGTCCACAACTCTTCTGCATTGTGCGGTTTGTAACCTATGCAGATTAGCTTCAGCTTCTGACTGATATGTTGATTTCAGAGATGGAGGAGGTGCAGGAGCTGTAGACTGTGGGGGCAACCCTGATTGACATAAGGCCAGCAATCCTCGGCCGGAGGAGGATGTTTTCCATCCCAAGGTCCGACTGGGTCTTGGCTTCCACTATGTTAACCCAGTGTGCCATCATTGAGATATACCATCTCTGCCCACAAGCACTTTTCCACGTGTCCATGGTTAGGTGGATTGTTGAGGGCACGGGTAATGTTGTGGGACACATGCTGGTGTAATGGCACAATGGGAGAAATAGTGGCGACTGAGGACCGAGTACCTTGAGATGGCCACCGACATCGGTTGCGGAAAGCTTCCTTCTCAACAAGCCTAAAAGTCAGCATTTCTAGTGCAAGCAGAAGAGAAATATTAGAATTGAGGACTGTGGCCTGTGGGGCATTGGCTGGGTATTTCCGCTTTCATTCCAAAAACTGGGTTATAGACAACTGAACACTGTGCTGGGACAAGGACGTGGACGGGCTTGCCAATGGTGCTGCTTGATTGTGGGCCACAACAGGTGCAGGGCTAGAGGCACCTTTACATTCACATCTACTGGGGATTGGATTCTATGAAAAACAGTGGAAGAAGCAGTGATCCTGGAGCCTGGGGTCCGGCCCACAAAGTTGGGTGCTTTGCTTGCATGTGCCTGATCATGCTGGTGGTGGTCAGGCTGGTTGTTTTGCTACCCCTGCTGATGCAGGCATGGCCGGTGCTGCAAATGGCCTTTTTGGGGTTATCGGCAGAGTCTTTAAAAAAATAGCCAAAATCAGGAAAATCTCACAGATGGAATGGCAACTTCACTCATGTTGGTGTTACTGGGAACGGATGCACACCTTCTGTCTGTAGCCACCACACTGATTCTTACTGCCTGTTGGGGGATATGTCTCCTTCCCTATTTGTGCTGCTGTCCTCGCTATGCATGTCCTCCTGCCAGGTTGGGTCAGTCACTATGTCATCCACCAGCTCATCTTCCATATCCATATCTGCTCCTCCTCCTGACTTTCTGTCAATTGTGTCTCATCATCATCCACCTCTTGTGACACTTTCCCACCATCGCCTTCGTGTGACCAGGGCTGGTCAAAGCTTTGGGCAGCTCTGCATGCGATCTTATCTTTCCCCACTTCAAATTGACCGGCAGAGATTTCTGAATCTTGAAATGGAAAACTGAACAGCTTTTCAGAGTGTCCAAGTGTGGGATCAGTTGTCTCAGGGCACTCGGCATGGTGGGAGGAAGGAGTATCAGGGTGAGGAATATCCTGGCCATCCTCATGACTACTCAGACTTGACCATGTGGAAGACAAGGTGGTGGCTAAGTGACTGGAAGCATTATCCGCTATCCAACCAACAACCGTTTCACAATGCTCTGGCTTCAATAGTGGTGTGCTGAGGTCCCCTAGAAACTGGGATAGGAAGGTCAAGCGAGAAGATGTGTGTCTTTGTTGTTGCCCACTTTCACCTTGGCCACGGCCTCGTCCTCTGGATGCACTAGCAACATCACATCCACTTCCCCATCCCTTGCCCCTTGCCTTAACCATTTTAAATGGACTACTGCACTATTTCAAATGCTCAACACAAATGTCTTTATTAGTAGCAAAATAATATGTGATCAGTATGCCTGCAAATCTACTATTTTTCAAACCCAAACACCATGCAGGCCTCAGCCTGACCTAACAGACTGTATTTAATTTTTTTTAAAAGTTAATTTATGCGAAATAGTGCTATATAGCATTTGAGTATCACACAGCCAAAAAATAAGGACACAGGCCTCCAATGCCCAAATTTGGAGCACAGAGATATATGACGGTTGTAACGGAAATACCACACTGGCAAATCTGTGGCCTTTCAATTTTTTATGCTTAATAGCACTGTATAGAATTTGAGCATCACACAGCCAAAAAATAAGTACACCAGCCTCCAATGCCCAAACTTGGAGCACAGAGATATATGATGCCTGTAACGGTAATACCACACTGTCATTTCTGTGGCCTTTCAATTTTTTTTTAATGCTAAATAGCGCTGTATAGAATCTGAGTATCACACAGCCAAAAAATAAGTACATCGGCCTCCAATGACCAAACTTGGAGCACGCAGATATATGAGGCCTTTTTCGGTGAATTTAAAACACCAAAAAAAAAGAAGCACAAGGGTAGCACACACAACTATGCTACGTATGCCTGACAAACTATAACTTTTCAACAGGCCTCAGTCTGACAGAGCAGACTGTATATTTATTTGGGGTGGGGAATTTTTGTAGAAAAAAAATAGGTACAGTACAGACCAAAAGTTTGGACACACCTTCTCATTTAAAGATTTTTCTGTATTTTCATGACTTTGAAAATTGTATATTCACACTGAGGGCATCAAAATATATATATGAAAATATAGAAAAATCTTTAAATGAGAAGATGTGTCCAAACTTTTGGTCTGCACTGTATATAGACAGTAAATAATCTGCAGTGGGACCAATGGACGCACATACAGTGCCTGCAGGCCTTGTACTGATGTGGATATGCTGTGCCCTGCCTACCTAGCGCTGCAATATCAGGACCCATGAATCAGCCCTAAAAAGAACTTTTGGTTTCTGACGAGTTGTGGATGTAAGAGTTGCAGACCTAAACTAAGTCTAAAACCACAATTCTGACCCTATCTTGGTAGCAGCTCTCCCTACTCTCACTGAAACAGGAACAGAATGCGGCGAGCAGGGCGGCGCCAGGTCTCTTATACTTGGGATGATGCTGTGCGGCCAACCCAATCACTGCACGACCACAACAAAGATGGTTGTGGCTTTTATGGCCTGGCAGACAATCCCTGCACCGTGATTGGATCTCTAAAGTCTGCCAAAACTGCTGGGTGGATACTGCAGTTATCGCCGAATAATACCGGAAATGCTCGCAGCTCACCGAGTACGCCGAGCATAGCGATACTCAGGCAAGTAACGAGTAGTGGTGAGCATGTTCGCTCATCACTAATGAGCAATTGTAAGTACACAGTGTTATATAATATGATGATTGCAATATATTAAGGAGGATAAAAATGTTGATGTGAGTGTGTCTTTATTATTCAATGTCAGGTATAAGCTGTCACTATTTTGTCTTCTGACTCTTGTATTGTTCAATACTTATAGAAGCATCTATGTTTAATATCCTGATTACCATTTTATTCAAGGTATTTCCACTCAATACCAGTCAAGAATATTAGAAATTTTATGGATACTTATCATAATTTTGATCTACAGCCAGTAGTTAATTTGCCAGACCTTTTATAAAATTGGAATTCGTACAGATACCTTTAATTAAAACATATATTACAGCAAGATTTCAATAGGTAAAATAGCTTTTAGATCAGTGAAATTAAAATATCATAATTTTAAAAATTAAATCAACTTCAATTACCTAGACATCCAAAAACTAAAATGTGATCTAGTGTGATGTGCAGCACTTACAGTATAAATGTTGATCAGTCAGAACATTAAAATGACCTATCTAATATTGTGTATGTGCCCTTCTTGATGATGAAACAGCTCAGATCTGCAAATCAGACTTACCTCTTCTGAAGTTGTACGCTTAATGTCTGACACAAAAGTCATAAAGTTTCTTTATGTTCCTCGAGTTGCAAGGTGGCCTATAAATTCCCAAGGCTAGGATCTTGAAGAGCAATTTAACAGCTTAATGTTTTTGTAAGGTTCCTCAAACCGTTTGTAAACAATTTTTGTAATGTTGCAGTACGCATTTGCCTGCTGAAAAGCCACTGCCATTAGGGAATATTGTTGCCATCAAAGGGTGTCTTCAACTATGATAAAAAGCTTGTACATGTCAAAATCACATCCATATGAATATTCAAAGAAAAAAGCCGCACCACTCCAACTTTCCGTATAGTTAAAAAACCTTTGTCCATTATTTTTTTCAATGTGGTATGGACATGGTTACAGTGGGCAGTACGTTTACAGAAAATGCCGGTACAAGGAGAGGACTATGGCCGTTTCACGTATTACACGCTTCTACGTGTATAACAGATGGTATGTCATTGCCTTAATAAGCCATCAACACCTAAGACTGTTCATTTTGTAACTTATGATGGTTTTATATGAACTGCTGATTTGTAAAGCACTGTGGAATATGTGTGCGCTATATACAGAAAGATTGTTATCTTTAGTAGATTGGAGATGGTAAAGTCTAAGCTCTTAGCTTTGCCATGTGTAGGAGGAAACAATCTTTTATGTGACCACAACTGCGTGGACAAGGGCTGGCTTCTGTGCTGAGAGAGGATGGAGTAGGGTGGACACAACAAACTGCTCTACTCTGAGCTAGGTGCAGGAGGGGATGTTATGGTGGACTAAGAAAGATGTAATGTGCTCGTTGTCTGAGATTGGTCAAAAAATTGAGGCTCAGCTTTGTTCAGTGGAGGAGAAAAGCGGCAGACACCGTTCGAAGGCCCAACCAAACAAGTAGGCCAAATGCAGTTTAATATCTGAAACGGTGAAAATTGAGACTCAGCTTTCTTCAGTGGAGGACAACTGTAATGGGAGGCAGACACAGTTAGGCCTAAATAAGTAAGTAGGCTAAATGCAGTTCAAAATTGGTAACTGGAGTACACAGGCGGCATAGCTTTGTTCAATGGAGGACAGCTGTAATGAGTGGTGAAGACAGACTTAGTAGGCCTAAAATAAAAAAGTTGGCTTGGCTCAAAGCAGTTCAAAATTGGTAACAGGAGAAAACAAGCGGCTTAGCTTTGTTCAATGGAGGACAGCTGTAATGAGTGGTACAGACAGACTTAGTAGGCCTAAAATAAAAAAGTTGGTTCAAAGCAGTTCAAAATTGGTAACAGGAGTAAACAGGTGGCTTAGCTTTGTTCAGCGGAGGAGGACAACTGTTATGAGAGGCTCACACAGACTTAGTAGGCCTAAAATAAAAAAGTTGACTCAAAGCAGTTCAAAATGGTAACAGGAGAAAACAGGCGGCTTAGCTTTGTTCAATGGAGGACAACTGTAATGAGTGGCGCAGACAGACTTAGTAGGCCTAAAATAAAAAAGTTGGTTCAATGCAGTTCAAAATTAGTAACAGGACTAAACAGGTGGCTAAGCTTTGTTCAGTGGAGGAGGACAACTGTTATGAGAGGCTCACACAGACTTAGTAGGCCTAAAATAAAAAACTAGGCTACATGCAGTTCAAAATTGGTAAGAGGAGTACACAGGCGGCATACCTTTTTTCAGCGGATAAGGACAACTGTTATGAGAGGCTCACACAGACTTAGTAGGCCTAAAATAAAAAAGTAGGCTAAATGCAGTTCAAAATTGGTAAGAGAAGTACACAGGAGGCATACCTTTTTTCAGCGGAGGAGGACAAGTGTTATGAGAGGCTCACACAGACTTAGTAGGCTAAATGCTGTTCAAAATTAGTAAGAGGAGTACACTGGCGGCATAGCTTTTTTCTGTGGAGGAGGACAACTGTTATAAGAGGCTCACACAGACTTAGTAGGCCTAAAATAAAAAAGTAGGCTAAATGCAGTTCAAAATTGGTAAGAGGACTACACAGGCGGCATAGCTTTTTTCAGCGGAGGACAACTGTTATGAAAGGCTCACACAGACTTAGTAGGCCTAAAACAAAAAAGTAGGCTAAATGCAGTTCAAAATTGGTAAGAGGAGTACACAGGCGGCATAGCTTTTTCAGTGGAGGAGGACAACTGTTATGAGAGGCTCACACAGACTTAGTAGGCCTAAAATAAAAAAGTAGGCTAAATGCAGTTCAAAATTGGTAATAATAATAATAATCTTTATTTTTATATAGCGCTAACATATTCCACAGCGCTTTACAGTTTGCACACATTATCATCGCTGTCCCCAATGGGGCTCACAATCTAAATTCCCTATCAGTATGTCTTTGGAATGTGGGAGGAAACCAGAGTATCCGGAGGAAACCCACGCAAACACGGAGAGAACATACAAACTCTTTGCAGATGTTGTCCTGAGTGGGATTAGAACCCAGGACTCCAGCACTGCAAGACTGCTGAGCTAACCACTGCGCCACCGTGCTGCCAGTGCTGGTAAGAGGAGTACACAGGCGGCATAGCTTTTTTGAGCGGAGAAGGTCAACTGTTATGAGAGGCTCACACAGACTTAGTAGGCCTAAAAAAAAAAAGTAGGCTAAATGCTGTTCAAAATTGGTAAGAGGAGTACACAGGCGGCATAGCTTTTTTCAGTGGAGGACAACTGTTATAAAAGGCTCACACAGACTTAGTAGGCCTAAAATAAAAAAGTAGTCTACATGCAGTTCAAAATTGGTAAGAGGAGTACACAGGCGGCATAGCTTTTTTCAGCGGAGGAGGACAACTGTTATGAGAGGCTCACACAGTTACTAGGCCCAAGTAACTAAGTAGGCTAAATGCAGTTCAAAATTGGTAACAGGAGTACACAGGTGGCATAGCTTTTTTCAGCAGAGGAGACAACTGTTATGAGAGGCTCACACAGTTACTAGGCCCAAGTAACTAAGTAGGCTAAATGCTAGTGTTGAGCATTCCGATACCGCAAGTATCGGGTATCGGCCGATACTTGCGGTATCGGAATTCCGATACCGAGATCCGATACTTTTGTGGTATCAGGTATCGGTATCGGATCCATAGGGATGTGTAAAATAAAGAATTAAAATAAAAAATATTGATATATTCACCTCTCCGGCAGCCCCTGGACTTCACGCTGGTAACCGGCAGGCTTCTTTGTTTAAAATGAGCGCCTGTAGGACCTGCAAATGACGTCGCGGCTTCTGATTGGTCGCGTGCCGCTCATGTGACCGCCACGCGACCAATCAGAATCCGCGACGTCATTCTCATTCAATAAACTCCTAATTCTAGGAATTAAGGACCTGCGAATGACGTCGCGGCTTCTGATTGGTCGCGTGGCGGTCACATGAGCGGCACGCGACCAATCAGAAGCCGCAACGTCATTCGCAGGTCCTAAAGGCGCTCATTTTAAACAAAGAAGCCTGCCAGTTACCAGCGTGATGTCCAGGGGCCGCCGGAGAGGTGAATATATCAATATTTTTTATTTTAATTCTTTATTTTACACATCCCTATGGATCCCAGGGCCTGAAGGAGAGTTTCCTCTCCTTCAGACCCTGGGAACCATCAGGATACCTTCCGATACTTGGTGTCCCATTGACTTGTATTGGTATCGGATATCGGTATCGGCGATATCCGATATTTTTCGGGTATCGGCCGATACTATCCGATACCGATACTTTCAAGTATCGGACGGTATCGCTCAACACTACTAAATGCAGTTCAAAATTGGTAAGAGGAGTACACAGGTGGCATAGCTTTTTTCAGCAGAGGACAACTGTTATGAGAGGCTCACACAGACTTAATAGGCCTAAAATAAAAAAGTAGGCTAAATGCTGTTCAAAATTGGTAAGAGGAGTGCACAGGCGGCATAGCTTTTCTCAGCGGAGGAGGACAACTGTTATGAGAGGCTCACACAGACTTAGTAGGCATAAAATAAAAAAGTAGGTTAAATGCAGTTCAAAATTGGTAACAGGACTAACCAGGCGGCATAGATAAGTACTGGGGTGGGCTCCTCTGCTGAGTAGCAGACAGTGGTATTAGGCGCAAAGTATTAACTGGTTTAAATGGAGGCCAGGGCCCCTGTATATTTTAACTGTCATCTATTTCAACAAATTTGCATTGGCAGTGCCATTGAAGGATTTAACAGCACAGACTACACAGTGGTGGAGCAGGGAGAGGTAAGTTTTGCAAGTGGTAGAGCACTGTTTGAGCTGGGGGGAACACTCTCTCATGGGCGGCGGTACCTCATATTACGACGGTGTGTCTGACGTTGGGTGTGCACCACCACCGTCAGAGACACTTCATTGTACCATGAGGGACCCTGTGCCAGTGCCATCACCCAAAAGTGGGAACACCCACCTGTCCAGGCAAACGAAACTCGCATGGGTGCTTGCGCCAAGTGGTGACCATGGCCCTGTGGGGGGAGTCAGACCATTTAGGGAGGTATAAAAATGGCCTATGGTGGACATTCAGCAGCTGCAAATGGAGGAATTGGAGCAGTCAGTAAGAGGAGGCCAAAAACAAGACATTTTTCAGGCAAGCTACGTGTCAGCTGGGGAAGGTGGGGCAAAATAATTTGAAATCCATGATTGGTTCATTTTAATGGAGGTTAGATCATCAACATTTCGGGTAGCCAGAGGAGTCCTTTTTCGGTCAGTATTGAACCAGCAGCACTGAAGACACTTTCTGATAGCACACTAGCAGCTGGGCAAGCGAGCTCCAGTAATGCATATTCTGCCAATTCAGGCCAGGTGTCTATTTTTGATGCCCAGTAATCAAAGGGGAATGACCTGTGAGGGAGAACATCGATAAGGGAGGAAAAATAGTTCGTAACCATACTGGACAAATGCTGTCTCCTGTCACTTTGAATCAATGCAGCAGTACCTGTCGTGTCTGCGGTCTGCGGTCATTGCGAAATCACTCCACAACCTGGTCATAAAACCCCTCTGTCCAACGCCACTTCTGATTTGTGCACCTCTAACACCTCTGCCATGTTGCCCCCTACAGCTCGTGTGAGAACCATCACCGCCGCTGTGTGCTGGGAATGCCTGAACCAAACGGTCTACAAGAGTTGCTTGTTTGGTAGCCAATATTTGCTCAAGGTTCTCATGTGGCATGATATTTTGTCATTTCCCTTTATATAGTGGATCCAGGAGGAAGGCCAACCAGTAATCGTCATCGGTCATCAATTTTATAATGCAGGGGTCCCTTTTTAGGATACGCAAGGCATAATCAGCCATGTGGGCCAATGTTCCAGGTGTCAATTCACTGCTTGTGCTTTGTTGAGGAGCACTTTCTTGCAAATCAACATCACTTGTCTCCCGCAAAAACCCTGTACCTGACCTTGCAACGCCACCAGTTTCTATTGCCCCCTGAGAAGCATCCTCCTCCCATAAATATTCATCCCCATCATCCTCCTCCTCCTCTTCGTCCACCACCTTGTCCAGGAGGGTTCCCTGAGCAGACAATGGCTGACTGTCATCAAGGCTTCCCTCCTCCTCGGCCGCAGACGCCTGCTCCTTAATGTGCGTCAAACTTTGCATCAGCAGACGTATTAGTGGGATGCTCATGCTTATGAAGGCGTCATCTGCACTTACCAGCTGTGTGCATTCCTCAAAACACTGAAGGACTTGACAGAGGTCTTGGAGCTTCGACCACTGCACACCAGACAACTCCATGTCTGCCATCCAACTGCCTGCCCGTGTATGTGTATTCTCCCACAAATACATTACAGCACACCTCTGTTTGCACAGCCTCTGAAGCATGTGCAGTGTGGAGTTCCACCTTGTTGCAACGTCGATTATTAGGCGGCGCTGGGGAAGCTTCAGCGATCGCTGATGGTTCAGCATATGGCTGGAGTGTACGGGCGACCAGCGGATGTGCGTGCAAAGTCTTCGCACCTTCCTTCCAGAGCAGGGCTAGTAACTCCGAATAATTTTTCAGGAAGCACTGCACCACCAGGTTTAAGGTGTGAGCCAGGCAAGGTATGTGCTTCAGTTCTGACATGGCTATGGCAGTCATAAAATGCCTTCTGTTATCACTGACTACCTTGCCTGCCTCAAGATGTACACTGCTCAGCCATGACTGAGTTTCTTGCTGCAACTACTCTGCCAGTACTTCTGCGGTGTGTCTATTGTCTCCCAAACACTTCATTTCCAACACAGCCTGCTGACGCTTACCACTAGCTGTTCCATAATGTGACACCTTGTGTGCAACACTGGCAGTTGCGGATGGAGTGGTCGGGCGACTGCGCTCTGTGGATGAGCTTTCGCTTCTGGAGGAGAAGGAGGAGGAGGGGTGTCGAACGCCTACTGCCAACTGTTTCCTAGACCATGGGCTAGCCAGAACTGTCCCACTATGGCTGTCTCCTGTGGACCCTGCATCATCACATTAACCCAGTGCGCCGTGATGGACACATAACGTCCCTGGCCATGCCTACTGGTCCATTCATTTGTTGTGAGGTGCACCTTTCTGCTGACTGATTGCCTGAGTGCATGGACAATGCGGTCTTTGACTTGCTGTTGGAGGGCTGGGATGGCTTTTTTCGTAAAGAAGTGTCGACTGCGCAGGTCATAGCGTGGTACTGTGTAGGCCATCAGGACTTTGAAAGCTTCGCTTTCAACCAACCAGTAGGGCATCATCTCTAACGAGATTAGTCTAGCAATGTGGGCGTTCAAACCCAGTGTACACGGATGAGTACTTCCTTTATCTAACGAGAGTCTCTTGTAGGGTGAGCTGGACTGGAGAGCTGCATATGGTGGAACTAGCGGGGGTGGTGGTGGACATGGCAGATTGAGAGAGGGTTGGTGATGGTATTCTTGATGTTGGCCTACCTACAGTGTTTCATACCAAGAACCTTTTGATTCCCTGACTGCTTTGGCCTTGCGACGATACCTCCACATTTGCTGTTGGTGGTGTCCTAACCGGTGGGCTTACAGTGAGGGAAGCAATGTAGCGTTGCTGACTACCTTCATTCTGAGCGGGTGCACCAACAGTACGGGACATTTGGTAGTTACTGCAGGCTTGAAAGTGCATGCTGGTTAAATGTCTACACATGCACGTTGTATTTAAATTTTGGACATTCTTCCCTCTGCTAAAGGTCTTTGAGCATTTCTTACAGATAACTTTGCACTGATCATTTGGATCTTGGTTAAAAAATTCCCACACTGCACTCTTCCTACAATGGAATACCTTTTCAGGCATTGCACGCTGTGCTACTTTCACCGGCTGTCCTAAAACTGTTTTTGGTTTTGACAAACAATTTTGGCCAGACACAGGCCTGCCAGATGAAAGCTGTTGCAATGTAGATGGCTGCTGCGGATCTTCCTCCTCCGCCTCTGAGCTACTGGCTGCGGCACCTTCTTCCCCCAATGGCTGCCAATCTGGGTCAACAACTGGTGCATTTATCACCTCCTCTTCAATGTCCTCTGAAAATGTAGGCCCCTTAAAAAATAGTGAGGAAAGAATGGTTGTAGATGACGAGGAAAAAGCTAACATATTAAACACCTTCTTCTCCACGGTATTCACGGTGGAAAATGAAATGCTAGGTGAAATCCCAAGAAACAATGAAAACCCTATATTAAGGGTCACCAATCTAACCCAAGAAGAGGTGCGAAATCGGCTAAATAAGATTAAAATAGATAAATCTCCGGGTCCGGATGGCGTACACCCACGAGTACTAAGGGAACTAAGTAATGTAATAGATAAACCATTATTTCTTATTTTTAGGGACTCTATAGCGACAGGATCTGTTCCGCAGGACTGGCGCATAGGAAATGTGGTGCCAATATTCAAAAAGGGCTCTAAAAGTGAACCTGGAAATTATAGGCCAGTAAGTCTAACCTCTATTGTTGGTAAAATATTTGAAGGGTTTCTGAGGGATGTTATTCTGGATTATCTCAATGAGAATAACTGTTTAACTCCATATCAGCATGGGTTTATGAGAAATCGCTCCTGTCAAACCAATCTAATCAGTTTTTATGAAGAGGTAAGCTATAGGCTGGACCACGGTGAGTCATTGGACGTGGTATATCTCGATTTTTCCAAAGCGTTTGATACCGTGCCGCACAAGAGGTTGGTACACAAAATGAGAATGTTTGGTCTGGGGGAAAATGTGTGTAAATGGGTTAGTAACTGGCTTAGTGATAGAAAGCAGAGGGTGGTTATAAATGGTATAGTCTCTAACTGGGTCGCTGTGACCAGTGGGGTACCGCAGGGGTCAGTATTGGGACCTGTTCTCTTCAACATATTCATTAATGATCTGGTAGAAGGTTTACACAGTAAAATATCGATATTTGCAGATGATACAAAACTATGTAAAGCAGTTAATACAAGAGAAGATAGTATTCTGCTACAGATGGATCTGGATAAGTTGGAAACTTGAGCTGAAAGGTGGCAGATGAGGTTTAACAATGATAAATGTAAGGTTATACACATGGGAAGAAGGAATCAATATCACCATTACACACTGAACGGGAAACCACTGGGTAAATCTGACAGGGAGAAGGACTTGGGGATCCTAGTTAATGATAAACTTACCTGGGGCAGCCAGTGCCAGGCAGCAGCTGCCAAGGCAAACAGGATCATGGGGTGCATTAAAAGAGGTCTGGATACACATGATGAGAGCATTATACTGCCTCTGTACAAATCCCTAGTTAGACCGCACATGGAGTACTGTGTCCAGTTTTGGGCACCGGTGCTCATGAAGGATATAATGGAACTAGAGAGAGTACAAAGGAGGGCAACAAAATTAATAAAGGGGATGGGAGAACTACAATACCCAGATAGATTAGCGAAATTAGGATTATTTAGTCTAGAAAAAAGACGACTGAGGGGCGATCTAATAACCATGTATAAGTATATAAGGGGACAATACAAATATCTCGCTGAGGATCTGTTTATACCAAGGAAGGTGACGGGCACAAGGGGGCATTCTTTGCGTCTGGAGGAGAGAAGGTTTTTCCACCAACATAGAAGAGGATTCTTTACTGTTAGGGCAGTGAGAATCTGGAATTGCTTGCCTGAGGAGGTGGTGATGGCGAACTCAGTCGAGGGGTTCAAGAGAGGCCTGGATGTCTTCCTGGAGCAGAACAATATTGTATCATACAATTATTAGGTTCTGTAGAAGGACGTAGATCTGGGGATTTATTATGATGGAATATAGGCTGAACTGGATGGACAAATGTCTTTTTTCGGCCTTACTATGTTACTATGTTACTAATGTCATGTGCACCTTCCTCTGTATCACCGTGTATGGTGCTAAAGCGTTCGTGACGGGTCACCATAGTCTCATCAGGGTCTGATTCTGGCTCAGTACACTGCGAGGGCAATGTAGTGGTCTGAGTCAATGAAACAGCATAATAATCTAGTTGTGGCTGTGCATCTGTGCACTCCATGTCCGATTCGTCTTGTAATGGGCTTTTAACATTTTCCCTCTCTAACCCAGGCATGGTATGTTTAAAGAGTTCCATGGAGTAAACTGTAGTTTCGCCTGCCGCATCCTTCACTTTTGGTTTGGGTGAAGGACACAAGGAAGCGACTTGTTCCTGACCGGGATCATCCACTGACGACTCGTTGCTTTTATATTTCGAACCTTGTGAAAAGGAGGCGAAAGAGCTAGAGGCTGAGTCAGCAAGGAAAGCCAAAACTTTTTCCTGCTGATCCGGCTTTAAAACCCGTTTTCCTACTCCCAGATAAGGGAACCTTTGAGGCCTTGTGTAGCCAGACGATGACGCTGGCTCAACACCTCGAGCCTTTGGTGCTATTTTGCTTTTCCCACTACAACCAGATGCTCCACCACCACCACCATCAGTACCAGCTGGCAACGACCGCCCACGGCCCCTTACACCAGACTTCCTCATTTTTTTAAAAATCTAACCAAAATAACAACCGTTATATGGTACTGTAAAACAAGGTAAAAGGTGTATATAAAATTGTTGAGAATTTAAATCTCCCTTTTTTTTGCGGGGGGGGACTGCACAAAAACTCAGGCCCAGTGTATTACGCTTCACAATGTAAGTGGTAGAACGTGGCTGGAAGATATACGACAAACTGTCAGAACTGACGTAGATCCACTTAGTGCCAATTTAAATCTCCCTTTTTTGGGGGGAGACTGCACCAAAACTCAGGCTCAGTGTATTACACTACACGATTTAAGTGGCAGAACGTGGCTGAGAGATATACGACAAACTAACAGAACTGACGTAGATCCACTTAGTGCCAATTTAAATCTCCCTTTTTTGGGGGGGAGACTGCAACAAAACTCAGGCCCAGTGTATTACACTACACAATGTAACTGGCAGAACGTGGCTGAAAGATATATAAAAAAATACAAGGGCTGTTGTACAATTTCAATCTCCCTACAATGATCTCATGACAAGTATGGCAGCAATAAAAAGGACTGCTGCACACAAAAGTGTGGACAAATAAACAAGATAACTGTGCAGAAAGGAGCAACAGGATATTTGCTTTTAAATAAGCAGTTGATTTGCACAGACAAACAGCATACAAACAGACATACAAACAGCAATGCAGCTATCAGGGAGCCTTATAAGGCAGCCTAATAAGCTACAGAGCTGATGCACAAAACTATAAACTCCACTGTCCCTGCAAAAAAAAGGTGGTGTTGGACAGTGGAAATCGCTACAGCACAAGCAGTTTCGGGGCTTAATCTTCCCTCCCTAACTATATCCCTTCTTCTGATGCAGCTGCAGCAACCTCTCCCTATGCTACGATCAGCAGAAGTAAGATTGCGGTCAGCGTGCACGCCCCTTTATAGCCCCTGTGACACCATAGAAAGCAAGCCAATCACAGTCATGCCCTTCTCTAAGATGGTGGGGACCGAGACCTATGTCATCACGCTGCCCACACTCTGCATCCTCCTTCATTGGCTGAAAAATGGCGCTGAAAACGTCATATGAAATGCAATTTTGGCGCTCTGATCACCGACCTCATGGCCGATCCCACACTAGGATCGGGTCGGGTTTCACAAAACCCGACTATGCCGAGAGTCGGCAATTTTTGAACTTGTCCGATCCGTTTCGCTCAACCCTAATCCTCAGTAGTATAATTTCGATCAGCTGGGGAAAAAAGTTTGAGGAGAAAACTGCAAGAGACAGACTTCCCTGAAAAAGTTCCTTGCAGGAGCACTTCCCCAGCACCAATAGATGTGGCGTCTACCTCCAAGAGAAACTGCTTGTTGAGATTAGGGTGATGCTGCACTGGAGCAATCGTGGAGGCCTCTTTCAAATGCTGGATTGCCAAAATGGCTAACTCAGATCAGTCTCTGGCATTGACCCTCTTCTTGGTTAAGGCTTGGATGGCGGTGAGAGGTATGGGATAAATTGCCTGTAGAAGTTTACGAAACCCATGAAGCTCTGGATGACACAATTACCTTGAGGACGAGGCCAGGAAAGCGGTCACAGGAAACAAAAATTAACTATGGCGGACTAACAAGAATACAAGATGCTAACAAAATAGGGATGGGGACCTGGCAACATCCATTTGTATTCAAATCAACCAACTACCTGAACTATAGGGGTGGCTCAAGCCCCTCCCAATAGGGGAGGATGTCTTTTATACAAGATGTCTCCTGACCTCAGGACCAGTGATTAACTGGTGCAAGCAGATGCAGTTATGGAAGGCCTAGGAAAACAGAATTCACTTATATGAGTAGTACAAAGGAAATCTCAGTTTGCAGGACTCCAATCTACAGTGTGACTGGCAGCTTCATGAATCGAACAGGTTCTGTCCATCAATGGAGAAAAAGTCAAGGGATGATCTAGCTGTTGTGTAAGAAGTCAACTGGCCACATACAGAAGAATGAAGATGCCCTAGGGGTCAAACTCTAGATGGGCAGCAGCAAAGAGAGGCCTCTCCTGCCATGTCAAGGTAACTTTGGTCAGTAGCCTTGAAGAGCAATGTCACTCATCTAGGGTCTTCTCTCCGGCCAACCCAAAGTGCTGGAGTTTCCTGTTTTGTCTCACATGGCTCTGGCAAACAAAATGTCCCTTGCCTCCACAATACATACAAATATTCTCTCTGTACCTTCACCCTTGTTTCTGTGCAGAAAGTTTGACTCCCACAACCTGCATCAGCTCAGTGGTTGGTGGTGCGACTTGGTGGTAGCAAAGGGGACAGGATGCTTGGAGCCAGTCTGGGTGGTCTTCTGGCATGAGGAGAAGCTGAAGCATGTTCCTGAGCTTGCTCATGTAAGCAGAAATTTATCCTAGTGGTCAGTTGTATAAGGGCATCCAGCGAGGATGGTAGGTCTCTGTCAGTCAAGTCATCCTTAAAACGGACAGGTCTTGCCAGAAGGTTGCCACCTGGGCTTCTTCATTCCAAGCCAGCTCCATCATTGAGGTATGGAAGTGTAAGTTATACTGGGCCATTTTATCAGTGCTCTACCTTCAAGACAACAGATGAAGCAGTAGAGGAGGTGCATCCTGTAACCTTGAAAACTGATTGCAACATTTCCAGAAACCTCCCAACATCACAAATCTCTGGAACTCCACCCTCCAAAATAAGGTTTGCCCAGGCCAGGCCTTGTCCAGACAGCAGAGAGACAATAAATGATATTGGTCTGGTTTGAAGGAAAGAGGTAAGCGTGTAGTTTGAAAGGATTCTGCCACTGCATTTCTCCTTTCTTTCTTCATCATTGTGATACCACCAGAAACTGAAGCATTAGGTGGTACCCTCAGAGAGACTGCCTGCTAGTTGAGGGTTGCAGCAGCTTAGCAGAGTGTCAGAGGCATGGGTATGAGGTACAGGAAGGTTAGACAAAGGTGTAGTCAGACAGTCTGAGTTTGAGGCAGGAATCATGGGGTTACAGTACAGAGCCAGGGTCAGGGATGGAGAAGTCAAACAGAGTGGGTAACAGAATACAGAAATATGCATAGATAAGGTGCTATGAGGCTAGGAACCAAAGTTTGGGCAAATAGAGGTGGGAGGAGCTGCTAATATAGACCCTACAGGCACATATAGGCCAGGGAACCTAATCTCTGCAGGACACAGCAGGGTAAAATTTCTGCAGAGACCGGCTTCACACCTAAAGCCAAATAGAAACCAATTGCAGATGCAGCAGTGCTGAAGAGCGCTGCAAAAGGCAAATTCGGCGAGACAGCCTGACACGAGGAGAAGCCATGCAGTCACGACAGTGAATACGGCGGCACTAAGGAAGCATGCAAGTTTCCACAGTGACAACCTGGCTGCTATCAGGAAGCCTTGCTGCAATTCATGCTACCCAAAATTTGGGCAACATAAAGCGCCTGACAGATTTCCTTCTAGGTGAGAAAAAGCTTTCAAAAAGTTAAGGCTTTTACAAAGTAGTGATCTACCTTTTTATTAAAATCTCATTTATCTGGATTGCAACCTTCAATTAGGGTATGTGTCCACATTCAGGATTGCATCAGAATTTGCTCAGGATTAGACACAGGTAAAATCTGCACCAAATCTGCACCTGAGGTCACTGGCAGGTCACCTGCTTTTTCATGCGTTTTTTCATGCAAATTTGTGTGTGTTTTTGTAAGCTCAATAAAGATATGCAAAAAAAAAGAATTGTGATCTCATTTCTTGTCCAACCTCTTCATTTACATACTCCATTGAAGAATATATACACACAGCTAGATAGATGTCACGCTCACGCCCTGACTGGTGGGCGTGAGCTCAGGGGGGTTGTGGCCCCACTGTGCCTCAAACCAGACTACCCTGGAAGGGGCGTGACTATGACAGCTGCCTGGGTTTTCACTGGAGCCTCTGATGGTGAGGTCAGGCTTGTGCAGCAGGCCGCTGCCAGGTGCTACTCCAGGGTTTTGTCTGGCTGCGGCTGCTGATCCCCCTTGGAGAACAGGAACACTAAGACTGATGCGGGCATCAGGCAAGACTGGCTGAAGAGCACGGCTGAAACTCAGATGAGTAGGCTGGCACGGCAGAGACACTGGGCTGGCAGAGACACTGCAGAGAACAGAGGGCTGGCAGGCACGGCAGAGAACACAGGGCTGGCAGGCATGGCAGAGAACACAGGGCTGTGCGTATCTATCATATCTATCTAATGTATCCATCTATTGTATCTATCTATCTATTGTATCCATTTATCATATCTATCTATCAATCGATATATTTATCTACAAATATGTCTATCTATATATAGATATATCGATAGATAGATATATCAATGGATAGATATATTGATGAATGGATATATCAATAGAAAGATAATAGATAAATAATAGATAAATAGATAATAAATACGATAGATAGATAGATAATAGATAAACAGATGATTGATAGATACGATAGAAAGATATATAGATACGATAGATACGATAGATAAGATAGATAGATGCAATAGATGGATCACACAAGCGGGAAACTTGGACGAGTCTTGCATCTTAATACACGGCACTGCCGCCTGTATTTCTATGCAGCTGCACCCTCCACTCCTGAGTGCCGGCGCCAGTGTCGAGTATTAAGATGCGAGACTCGTCCGAGTTTCTCGCTTGTGTGATGCCGGCCTTAACTAAAGACACACACATGAAATCTGTGTTAGGCCAGGGTCACACTCACGACAAACTCACACAAGTTTCTCGCTTCAATACCCGGCATTGCCACCGGCACTCGGGAGCAGAGCATGCGGCTGCATGTATTTCTATGCAGCTGAACGCTCCGGTCCTGAGTGCCTGTGGCAGTGTCGGGTATTGACGCCAGCCTTAAACACAATATGTTTAATTTGAAAAAAAATTTGAAAAAAAAATGGCGTGGACTCCCACGCAATTTTCTGTGCCAGAGGGGGAAAGCCGATAGCTGGGGGCCAAAATTTGTAGCCTGGGAAGGGGTAATACCCATGGCCCCTCTCTAGGCAATGAATATCAGCCTGCAGCTGTCTGCGTAGCCTTTACTTGGTATTAAATTAAGAAGACCCCCCAAAAAAATGACTTGGGGTCCCTGTATATTTTATAGCAAGAAAGGCTATGCAGACAGCTGTGGGCTGATATTCATAGTCTAGAGAAGGGCCATGGTTATTGGCCCCCCTGGCTGCAAATACCAGCCCCCAGCCACCCCAGAAATGGTGCATCTGTAAGATGTGCCAATTCCGGCACTTAGCCCCTCTCTTCCCACTCCCCTGTTGTAGTGGTATATGCGGTAATAATACCGCTATTGCAAGGTGACGTTAAGCCTGGTTAATAATGGAGAGGCACCAATAAGACGCCTATCCATTACTAATCCTAGAGTAGTGAAAGTCTAAAAAAAAATAAAAACACAGCCAGAAAAAAGTATTTTAATATTCTTTATTTTACCATACTTACCATACTCGATCGCCTGCACAAAAAATTAAAATAATAAACCAAACCGTATACTTACTTTCCGCTGCAGTCAAATCAATAACGGATGTCCCACAACGATCTCCCCTTTAGAACAGTGACATCGGGAGATGTCACTGCTCTGTAGACCCTCCAGTGACACACTGACAGGAGACAATGGCTGCTGCAGTGTATCACTGAAGTTACCTTAGTTCAGAGTCTCACTTTATGGCAAAGCTGTGTTGGAATTTTCCCACACAGCAGTGCCACAAATGAAACTAGGGACTATTTTCTCACAGGGGTGGAGGAATACATTGTGGGGAATACATTGTGGAAGGATACCTTCCACCATTGTATTCCTGGAGCACCTGGAGAGCGATCACATCTGCTGATGTGGCTGATCTCCACGGGAGATAGTTGTGGGATGCTCATTTTAATTGGATATCTGTGGATCAGGGAGTATATTGTTTGTTTATTATTTCATTATTTGTTACAGGTGACACTGGCTTCCGGGATCAAGGCGACAAGGTGATGGTGAGTATGTACTCTATGTTTAATGTATTGTATGTCTATATGTATGTATTGTATGTACTGTATGTACTGTATGCATGTTATGAATGTTGCATGTTCTGTTTGTATGCACAGTATGTTGCATGTTGTATGTAGTATGTTGCACATCATATGTTGCATGTCGCATGTTGTATGTCACATGTCTCATGTTGCATGTCATATGTCGCATGTTGCATGTTGCATGTCTCATGTTGCATGTCACACATCTCATGTTGCATGTCGCATGTCATGTCATATGTTGCATGTTGCATGTCGTATGTCATATGCCATATGTCACATGTCATATGTCGCATGTTGCTTGTTGCATGTCGCATGTCATATGCCATATGTCACATGTCATATGTCACATGTTGCATATCGCATGTTGCATGTCACATATTGCATGTCACATGTCGCATGCAGTATGGTGTATAGTGTATGTTGTATGGTGTATGCTGTATGATGTATGTTGTGTGTTGTATGTGCACACAGTCTAGATGAGTCCGGCTTGCTACATCTGGATGCCTGATGCCTAATTTACACTTGAAATCATATTTTGAAATTGTATTTATGAAATAAAATTGTTATACCTTTTAAGGAGTTTCTGCTGCCAATGAATACATTGCTGATAAGTAGTGCAATGTATATAAGCAAGCAGTTTTTTGACTCCTTGCATGAAATCTACATGCTGGTACTATATAATACCCTATCAGGTATTATGATAAGCTTCCTGTTTTCTTAATAGAAGTTGTCTGTGATACTTCTGACTTCTTGATATTGACAAGTTGATGAAACATGCTTACTGCCATTATCTGCTGACATCAAAACGTCAGTAACAGGGGTGAATGGAATGAATGTAGCAGAAACAATCCAGGAAGTGTGTGGGAAGGAATATGATAGAAATGTTTTCAGGCTATTTATATAATGCCTTCCAATTTCTTAGAAGTAAAACATAAATGGATAAATATCCTCCATGCTGTTGTTCTAGTGACTCATCATTTGATTTAACTCAGCCAAACTTGGTTAACTTAAATGTTTTAAACTTAAGTTCACCTGTCAGCTTTTTCATATTAAAAGGAATGGATCACCATAAAAAAATGCAGTCCGATCTGCACTCACCATTTTATGAGGGAGGGAGCAAAGCAGATTGATGTATAGTTTTGTGAGAAAAGATTCCATATAACCTGAGTTTTAATCATTTATACTTTTGCTGGGATTTTTGGCTCAGTGGGCAGTCCTATCAGTAACTGACAGGATGTATGTACATTTATACAAAGAAAGCTGTCTTTCACTGATAGGACTGCCCACTGGACTGAAAATCACAAAAAGTGCAGTGGTTTAAATGATTAAAGTACATGTTATACTGAATATTTTCACACAAAACTATAGATCAATTAATTCAGCTCATGGCCTGGACAAGGCGTGACCAGGGTAAGCACCAACCTAGGGTGCTACCTCTTGTTTCCCCGAGAGGGAGTGCAGTTAAAAAAGAAATTAAACTGACATTGCTGAATGCCTGCAGCCGCCTGGCACCTTCCACCAGCTGCAGGCATTCAGCATACTGACAGGAAAGGTGCAGGACACAGATAAGCAGTGCCAGAGAGTCTCTGACACTGCCCACCAACTTCCTCCCTCCCAGCATTACCTCTCCACATTCACTTGCATATGTCTTTAAGTCGCACATACAATTGATGCCCGGAGACAGGAGCAGTGGAGCTCTAATCAGCTACCTACTCTGCTGGTAACTCCATCAAGACAAGAAGATTTCAGGCCTGCGTCCTGTTGGAAGCACCCTGAGGATGTTAGGTAGCATGATAACATTACTGCGTCGCGCTGTGCAGCTCCTACTGCTTCTCAAGATAGAACTGGCAACTGTGGCTACAGTGTCAGTGACTATTTTTTCATATTTATTTGGCAACTAAATGGGGGCTGACATAACATAGAGCACATGAGTGACATAAAATGAGCTGCTGAGGGAATATCAAATGGGGTACTGTAGGGAACATCAAATAAAAGGCCCTGGAGGAAATCAAATGAGGGGCTGTGGGGAACATCATGTGGGGGACATCAAATGAGGCACTGTGAGGTAAATCATGTGAAAGATTCTGGAAAACTTAACATGAGGGGCTGTGGGGGACATTATCATATATGAGCGACTGTGGAGACATCATGCTGTATAGGGAACTGTGGGGACTGTTGTGAATTCTGTGGCAGAGCTCCCTCCTGTGGTCACAAGTGGTACTTCGGCTGGTTCTCTCTGTGAGCTTCTGTTGGTGGAGGGAAGTGGTACTGCGGCTTCTGAGTTTCCTCCCTCAGGTGATCTGGTGAGGTCGTTAGGTGCTTCTCTACTTAACTCCACCTAATGCTTTGATCCTGGCTTCCTGTCAATGTTCCAGTGTTGGCCTTGCTTTTCCCTGGATCATTTCTGTGGCCTGCTGCTCTGCATAGCTAAGTTCTTCTTTGCTATTTGTTTGCTATTTTTTCTGTCCAGCTTGTCTAATTTGTTGCTGGAAGCTCTGGGACGCAAAGGGTGTACCTCCGTGCCGTTAGTTCGGTACGGAGGGTCTTTTTGCCCCCTTTGCGTGGTTTTCTTTAGGGTTTTGTGTAGACCGCAAAGTTACCTTTTCTATCCTCGATCTGTTAAGAAAGTCGGGCCTCACTTTGCTGAATCTATTTCATCTCTACGTTTGTCTTTTCATCTTAACTCACAGTCATTATATGTGGGGGGCTGCCTTTTCCTTTGGGGTATTTCTCTGAGGCAAGGTAAAGAAAAAAAAAAAAGAAAAAAAAAACACAAGGCGCCCCCAATGTGTCTCACTATATTTGAAAGAATACAATCCTTTGCGGGAAATGTGCTCACCTATTTCAGTTGTGAACCAAAGGTCACAACTCCCATGAAGGCATAACCGTAGCAGCAGGTCTCCACAAAAATCCAAAAGGATATTGAGGGTAGTAGTCTTGGGCGAACTGAAGACCGCGCTCACGAGGTAGATTTTAGGTTTTTTATTGAAGCCTACGCGTTTCAAGAGCTTTCTTACTCTCTTCTTCAGGGCATATACTACATAGCACAGTACAGGGTGTATTTATACATAAGACAAAAGGAAGGGGAGGGGCGCCAAGGCACTTATACTATAATACAAAAAGCAAGATTTAAAACATATATATGGTACATAAAATCTTGGCAAATAACTTTTTATAAATTAATAACATTAATTCTTAATTGACATTTAATATTTAAATAAAAAATAATAAAAAAAAAAAACAAGTCAAAGAATATCTGACATTACATTTAGCCCTTCAGGCTCAAGGGAATTCAAAGTGTATATCCAAAAAAGCTCTTTCTTATTAAGTGATTGTATGCGATTAAAAACATGTGCAGGAACGTGATCAATGGGGTGAACTCGAAATAGTGAAGAATTGCAATTATGTGAAATACTGAAGTGTTTGGAAAGACCATGTTTAAGGTAACCTATTTTGATATTATGTCGATGAGAATTCATGCGGAGGTGAAGTGGTTGTATTGTCCTACCAACATATATCTTGTTGCATGGACAAGTGATAATATAAATAACATAAGAAGTGGTGCAAGTGAAATGGTAGCTGATTGGAAAAGGGTGAGGAAAGGAAGAATGTTTAAATGCTGTACTAGTATGTGCTATATTGCCACAGCACAAACATTTTTTGTGAAAACATTTGAAAATCCCTGGTTTTTGTGAAGCAGATAATTTTTTGCATTCATCAAAAAGTCTGCTGGGTGCTAGTTTATTTTTCAAACTGGGTGCTCTCCGAAAAATAATTTTGGGATGTTGCGGCACCAACTTTCCCACTATATTATCCTCTCTCACTATGTACCACAACTCATTAATAGATTTTTTAATGAATTTGTGGTCTGTGCTGAATGTGGCTAAAAAACTACAGGTAAATTCTTCTGAACTAGCTGCAATATCAGCTTTTTCTTTTTTTAGTAACATTTCTTGATTAAAATTCTTAAAAACATGCTCAAATGCTCTATTCACCAAATCCTTGGGGTATTTTTGTGCTATAAACTTATTTTTTAAAAACTCGGATTGAACCTTAAAATCACTATCGGAAGAACAATTTTTCCTAATACGCATAAACTGACTTTTTGGAATGTTACAAAGCCATTTATCAAGATGGTTGCTGTTATAATGCACATAGCTGTTACTGTCTACTTTTTTAAAAAAAATTTTTGTATGAATTTCTCCATCAACAATAAAAAATGTCACATCTAGATAGTTAATAGCGGTTAATAGCGGTTTTGTTAAAAACAAAAGTAAAATCAAGACCCCAGGGGTTATTTTTGAGCTCTGACATTAAAAATTCTGGAGGTTTATGTGTCTATAACACTAATGAGAATGAAGAACTCTCTAATACAACTGAACCTACAGGGTTACATTTGGATGTTAAAAGTAAAAGCAAATTTTATCCGACAGATAGTAAGGGTCCTCATTTGGAAACTTTTTCTAATTTACTACTAAAAAAATTTAATAATATTGAAAAAAATTCTAAGGTAAAATTGAAAAAAGGTGGGAATCTAACATCAGGTGAGAAAGCTTCTCTTTTAAAACTCAAAAACAATACGGAGATAGTCATCAAAGCTGCAGATAAGGGAGGTGGTATAGTGGTGCAGGACCGAGGTGACTACATAAAAGAAGCATATAATATATTGTCTGACCACGAGTTCTATTCTAGAATAACTAATGACCCTTTTTCAGAAATGCAAAAAGCTTATAACTCTATGATCAAGAATGCCTTTGATAATGGTGTCTTGAATGAGAATGAGAGTAAGTATCTCTCTATAAAAAATCCAAGCGTACCTTTTATGTATCATATTCCCAAAATTCACAAGAGTCTTACAAATCCCCCTGGTCGCCCCATTATTTCGGATATTGGTTCCCTAACTTCAAATCTATCCAGCTACATAGATAGCATTATGCAGTTACATGTCACCCAATTGAGGAGCTACATTAAGGATTCTGCACATGTGATCAAACTTATCAGAAATATTAAGTGGAAAGATAGTTATGTATTTGTTACAGTTGATGTATGCTCCCTATATACAAATATCAAACATGAAATTGGACTTGAAAGTATGAAATTATTTATGGATACAGATCCGAGACTATTGGACAAACAGAAACAGTTTTTAATGTCTGGAATGGAGTTTATTTTAAAAAATAATTATTTTACTTTTTTGGGTGAACTGTACCGCCAGACACGCGGTGCGGCAATGGGATCACGGGTAGCACCTACATATGCTAATTTATTTATGGGTCACTTTGAGAATTCTTTTATCTATAAAAGTGCTTTTACTGATTGCATGGTGTTTTATGGTCGTTATATTGATGATCTGGTTTTTATTTGGGACACAACTTTTAAACCTCCAGAATTTTTAATGTCAGAGCTCAAAAATAACCCCTGGGGTCTTGATTTTACTTTTGTTTTTAACAAAACCGCTATTAACTATCTAGATGTGACATTTTTTATTGTTGATGGAGAAATTCATACAAAAATTTTTTTTTAAAAAGTAGACAGTAACAGCTATGTGCATTATAACAGCAACCATCTTGATAAATGGCTTTGTAACATTCCAAAAAGTCAGTTTATGCGTATTAGGAAAAATTGTTCTTCCGATAGTGATTTTAAGGTTCAATCCGAGTTTTTAAAAAATAAGTTTATAGCACAAAAATACCCCAAGGATTTGGTGAATAGAGCATTTGAGCATGTTTTTAAGAATTTTAATCAAGAAATGTTACTAAAAAAAGAAAAAGCTGATATTGCAGCTAGTTCAGAAGAATTTACCTGTAGTTTTTTAACCACATTCAGCACAGACCACAAATTCATTAAAAAATCTATTAATGAGTTGTGGTACATAGTGAGAGAAGATAATATAGTGGGAAAGTTGGTGCCGCAACATCCCAAAATTATTTTTAGGAGAGCACCCAGTTTGAAAAATAAACTAGCACCCAGCAGACTTTTTGATGAATGCAAAAAATTATCTGCTTCACAAAAACCAGGGATTTTCAAATGTTTTCACAAAAAATGTTTGTGCTGTGGCAATATAGCACATACTAGTACAGCATTTAAACATTCTTCCTTTCCTCACCCTTTTCCAATCAGCTACCATTTCACTTGCACCACTTCTTATGTTATTTATATTATCACTTGTCCATGCAACAAGATATATGTTGGTAGGACAATACAACCACTTCACCTCCGCATGAATTCTCATCGACATAATATCAAAATAGGTTACCTTAAACATGGTCTTTCCAAACACTTCAGTATTTCACATAATTGCAATTCTTCACTATTTCGAGTTCACCCCATTGATCACGTTCCTGCACATGTTTTTAATCGCATACAATCACTTAATAAGAAAGAGCTTTTTTGGATATACACTTTGAATTCCCTTGAGCCTGAAGGGCTAAATGTAATGTCAGATATTCTTTGACTTGTTTTTTTTTTTTTTTTTTATTTAAATATTAAATGTCAATTAAGAATTAATGTTATTAATTTATAAAAAAGTTATTTGCCAAGATTTTATGTACCATATATATGTTTTAAATCTTGCTTTTTGTATTATAGTATAAGTGCCTTGGCGCTCCTCCCCTTCCTTTTGTCTTATGTATAAATACACCCTGTACTGTGCTATGTAGTATATGCCCTGAAGAAGAGAGTAAGAAAGCTCTTGAAACGCGTAGGCTTCAATAAAAAACCTAAAATCTACCTCGTGAGCGCAGTCTTCAGTTCGCCCAAGACTACTACCCTCAATATCCTCTGAGGCAAGGTAGGCTTATTTTCTATCTTCAGGCTAGTTAGTTTCTCAGGCTGTGCCGAGTTGCATAGGCAGAGTTAGGCGCAATCCACGGCTGCCTCTAGTGTTGTTTGGAGAGGATTAGGGATTGCGGTCTGCAGAGTTCCCACGTCTCAGAGCTCGTTCTATGATTTTGGGTTATTGTCAGATCACTGTATGTGCTCTGACCGCTATGTCCATTGTAGTACTGAATTGCCTTTCATAACAGTACAGGAAGCCAAAAGTACTAATGATTCTCAATAGAGGGAAAAAAGAAGTTCTGAGACCATTTTTTTTTCTTTGCACTGTGTTTTGCCTTTTTTTCCCCCTAGACATTTGGGTGGTTCAGTACACAGGTGTAGCGATGGACATTAGAAGTCTGTCTTCATTTGTGGATAAGCTCTCGGCAAGAGTACAAAAGATTCAAGACACTATTGATCAGAAATCTATGTTAGAACCAATAATTCCTATTCCTGATTTGTTTTTTGGAGATAGAACTAAGTTTCTGAGTTTCAAAAATAATTGTAAATTGTTTCTGGCCTTGAAACCTCGCTCCTCCGGTGATCCAGTTCAACAGGTTTTGATTGTTATTTCTTTTTTGCGCGGCGACCCTCAGGACTGGGCATTTTCTCTTGCGCCAGGAGATCCTGCATTGAGTAATATCGATGCGTTTTTCCTGGCGCTCGGATTGCTGTACGATGAACCTAATTCAGTGGATCAGGCAGAGAAAAATTTGCTGGCTCTTTGTCAGGGTCAGGATGAGATAGAGGTATATTGTCAGAAATTTAGAAAGTGGTCCGTGCTCACTCAATGGAATGAATCTGCGCTGGCAGCTATCTTCAGAAAGGGTCTCTCTGAAGCCCTTAAGGATGTCATGGTGGGATTTGCTATGCCTGCTGGTTTGAATGAGTCTATGTCTTTGGCCATTCAGATCGGTCGACGCTTGCTTGAGCGTAAATCTGTGCACCATTTGGCGGTATTACCTGAGCTTAGACCTGAGCCTATGCAGTGCGATAGGACTTTGACCAGAGTTGAACGGCAAGAACACAGACGTCTGAATGGGCTGTGTTTCTACTGTGGTGATTCCACTCATGCTATCTCTGATTGTCCTAAGCGCACTAAGCGGTTCGCTACGTCTGCCACCATTGGTACGGTACAGTCAAAATTTCTTCTGTCCGTTGCCTTGATCTGTTCTTTGTCATCGTATTCTGTCATGGCATTTGTGGATTGAGGCGCTGCTCTGAATTTGATGGACTTGGAGTTTGCTAAGCGTTGTGGGTTTCTCTTAGAGCCCTTGCAGTGTCCTATTCCATTGAGAGGAATTGATGCCACGCCTTTGGCCAAGAATAAGCCTCAGTACTGGACCCAGCTGACCATGTGCATGGCTCCTGCACATCAGGAGGTTATTCGCTTTCTGGTGTTGCATAATCTGCATGATGTGGTCGTGTTGGGGTTGCCATGGCTACAAGCCCATAATCCAGTATTAGATTGGAAATCCATGTCGGTGTCCAGCTGGGGTTGTCATGGGGTACATGGTGATGTTCCATTTCTGTCAATTTCATCATCCACCCCTTCTGAGGTTCCAGAGTTCTTGTCTGATTACCGGGATGTATTTGATGAGGCCAAGTCCGATGCCCTACCTCCGCATAAGGATTGTGATTGTGCTATCAATTTGATTCCTGGTAGTAAATTCCCAAAAGGTCGACTGTTTAATTTATCCGTGCCTGAGCACGCCGCTATGCGCAGTTATGTGAAGGAATCCCTGGAGAAGGGGCATATTCGCCCGTCATCGTCACCATTAGGAGCAGGGTTCTTTTTTGTAGCCAAGAAGGATGGTTCGCTGAGACCTTGTATAGATTACCGCCTTCTAAATAAGATCACGGTTAAATTTCAGTACCCCTTGCCATTGTTATCTGATTTGTTTGCTCGGATTAAGGGGGCTAGTTGGTTCACCAAGATAGATCTTCGTGGTGCGTATAATCTGGTGCGAATCAGGCGAGGAGATGAATGGAAAACTGCATTTAATACGCCCGAGGGTCATTTTGAGTATCTAGTGATGCCATTCGGACTTGCCAATGCTCCATCAGTGTTTCAGTCCTTTATGCATGACATCTTCCGAGAGTACCTGGATAAATTCCTGATTGTGTACTTGGATGACATTTTGATCTTCTCAGATGATTGAGAGTCTCATGTGAAGCAGGTCAGAACAGTTTTTCAGGTCCTGCGTGCTAATTCTTTGTTTGTGAAGGGATCAAAGTGTCTCTTTGGTGTGCAGAAGGTTTCATTTTTGGGGTTCATCTTTTCCCCTTCTACTATCGAGATGGATCCTGTTAAGGTCCAAGCCATCCATGATTGGACTCAGCCGACATCTCTGAAAAGTCTGCAAAAGTTCCTGGGCTTTGCTAATTTTTATCATCGCTTCATCTGCAATTTTTCTAGTATTGCCAAACCATTGACCGATTTGACCAAGAAGGGTGCTGATTTGGTCAATTGGTCTTCTGCTGCTGTGGAAGCTTTTCAAGACTTGAAGCGTCGTTTTTCTTCTGCCCCTGTGTTGTGTCAACCAGATGTTTCTCTTCCTTTCCAGGTCGAGGTTGATGCTTCTGAGATTGGAGCAGGGGCTGTTTTGTCGCAGAGAGGTTCTGATTGCTCAGTGATGAAACCATGCGCTTTTTTTTCCAGGAAGTTTTCGCCTGCTGAGCGAAATTATGATGTGGGCAACCGAGAGTTGCTGGCCATGAAGTGGGCATTCGAGGAGTGGCATCATTGGCTTGAAGGAGCTAAGCATCGCGTGGTGGTATTGACTGATCATAAGAACTTGACTTATCTTGAGTATGCTAAGCGGTTGAATCCTAGACAGGCTCGTTGGTCGCTGTTTTTTGCCCGTTTTGACTTTGTGATTTCGTACCTTCCGGGCTCTAAAAATGTGAAGGCGGATGCTCTGTCTAGGAGTTTTGTGCCCGACTCTCCGGGTTTGTCTGAGCCGGCGGGTATCCTCAAGGAAGGAGTAATTGTGTCTGCCATCTCCCCTGATTTGCGGCGGGTGCTGCAAAAATTTCAGGCTAATAAACCTGATCGTTGTCCAGCGGAGAGACTGTTTGTCCCTGATAGGTGGACCAATAAAGTGATCTCTGAGGTTCATTGTTCGGTGTTGGCTGGTCATCCTGGAATCTTTGGTAACAGAGAGTTAGTGGCTAGATCCTTTTGGTGGCCGTCTCTGTCGCGGGATGTGCGTGCTTTTGTGCAGTCCTGTGGGATTTGTGCTCGGGCTAAGCCCTGCTGTTCTCGTGCCAGTGGGTTGCTTTTGCCCTTGCCGGTCCCGAAGAGGCCTTGGACACATATCTCTATGGATTTTATTTCTGATCTTCCCGTTTCTCAAAAGATGTCAGTCATTTGGGTGGTCTGTGATTGCTTTTCTAAGATAGTTCATCTGGTACCCTTGTCTAAATTGCCTTCCTCCTCTGATTTGGTGCCATTGTTCTTCCAGCATGTGGTTCGTTTGCATGGCATTCCAGAGAATATCGTTTCTGACAGAGGTTCCCAGTTTGTTTCAAGGTTTTGGCGAGCCTTTTGTGATAGGATGGGCATTGACTTGTCTTTTTCCTCGGCTTTCCATCCTCAGACTAATGGCCAGACCGAACGAACCAATCAGACCTTGGAAACATATCTGAGATGCTTTGTTTCTGCCGATCAGGATGACTGGGTGTCCTTTTTGCCTTTGGCTGAGTTCGCCCTTAATAATCGGGCCAGCTCGGCTACCTTGGTTTCGCCATTTTTCTGCAATTCTGGGTTCCATCCTCGTTTCTCTTCAGGACAGGTTGAGTCTTCAGACTGTCCTGGTGTGGATACTGTGGTGGACAGGTTGCAGCAGATTTGGACTCATGTAGTGGACAATTTGACCTTGTCCCAGGAGAAGGCTCAACGTTTCGCTAATCGCAGACGCCGTGTGGGTCCCCGACTTCGTGTTGGGGATCTGGTTTGGTTATCTTCTCGTCATATTCCTATGAAGGTTTCCTCTCCTAAGTTTAAACCTCGTTTCATTGGTCTGTATAGGATTTCTGAGGTTCTTAATCCTGTGTCTTTTCGTCTGACCCTTCCAGATTCTTTTTCCATACATAACGTATTCCATAGGTCATTGTTGCGGAGATACGTGGCACCTATGGTTCCATCTGTTGATCCTCCTGCCCCGGTTTTGGTGGAGGGGGAATTGGAGTATATTGTGGAGAAGATTTTGGATTCTCGTGTTTCTAGACGGAAACTCCAGTATCTGGTTAAATGGAAGGGTTATGCTCAGGAAGATAATTCCTGGGTTTTTGCCTCTGATGTCCATGCTCCCGATCTTGTTCGTGCCTTTCATGTGGCTCATCCTGGTCGGCCTGGGGGCTCTGGTGAGGGTTCGGTGACCCCTCCTCAAGGGGGGGGTACTGTTGTGAATTCTGTTGCAGAGCTCCCTCCTGTGGTCACAAGTGGTACTTCGGCTGGTTCTCTCTGTGAGCTTCTGTTGGTGGAGGGAAGTGGTACTGCGGCTTCTGAGTTTCCTCCCTCAGGTGATCTGGTGAGGTTGTTAGGTGCTTCTCTACTTTACTCCACCTAATGCTTTGATCCTGGCTTCCTGTCAATGTTCCAGTGTTGGCCTTGCTTTTCCCTGGATCATTTCTGTGGCCTGCTGCTCTGCATAGCTAAGTTCTTCTTTGCTATTTGTTTGCTATTTTTTCTGTCCAGCTTGTCTAATTTGTTGCTGGAAGCTCTGGGACGCAAAGGGTGTACCTCCGTGCCGTTAGTTCGGTACGGAGGGTCTTTTTACCTTCTTTGCGTGGTTTTCTTTAGGGTTTTGTGTAGACCGCAAAGTTACCTTTTCTATCCTCGATCTGTTAAGAAAGTCGGGCCTCACTTTGCTAAATCTATTTCATCTCTACGTTTGTCTTTTCATCTTAACTCACAGTCATTATATGTGGGGGGCTGCCTTTTCCTTTGGGGTATTTCTCTGAGGCAAGGTAGGCTTATTTTCTATCTTCAGGCTAGTTAGTTTCTCAGGCTGTGCCGAGTTGCATAGGCAGAGTTAGGCGCAATCCACGGCTGCCTCTAGTGTTGTTTGGAGAGGATTAGGGATTGCGGTCTGCAGAGTTCCCACGTCTCAGAGCTCGTTCTATGATTTTGGGTTATTGTCAGATCACTGTATGTGCTCTGACCGCTATGTCCATTGTAGTACTGAATTGCCTTTCATAACAGGGGACATCATATTTTTTTCATGGCTGAAAGGGACATTACACTGAAGGCCATGGAGACATCATACTATTTCCGGAGCTGTTGAGGACCTTATATTGGGGACAATGGTGACCATGCTGTATACAGTGCTGTAAGGGACATTATATTGGGGGCTGTGAGAGCCATACAGGATAGGAGGCTGCGGTGGATATAATTTTGTTTGGGGTGCTTTTGGCGACATTATACTATGTAAAAGGGGATGTGGGGTCATTATACTGTATAGGTGACAGGGGAGGCATTGTACAGCATAGGGGATGGTGGAGTCATTATACTGAATGGGGGACTGTGGGGGCCATCATACAATGTGATATAGAAAAAAAACAAAACAAATAAAGATGCACAGTTAAAGTGAGTAAACACTGGTAACAAAGGAGATCCACTTAAATTGAGTGCTCACCTTGAGAAGTGTTGCCTGGAGAGAACAACTCCACTAAGAGTATGTGCACACGATTCGGAAAACGCTGTGGATCTGCAGCGTTTCCGCAGCTGCGGGTTCGCAGCAGTTTCCCATGAGTTTACATTACAATGTAAACCTATGGGAAATAAAAAATGCTGTGCACATGCTGCGGAAAAAAACACGCGGAAACGCAGCGGTTTACATTCCGCAGCATGTCACTTCTTTCTGTGGATTCCACAGCGGTTTTACAGCTGGTCCTATAGAAAACCGCAGTTATAAAACCGCAGTGAAATCCACAGAAAAACTGCGGTAAATCTGCAATAAATCTGCAGCAAAAATGCAGCGTTTTTGCTCTGCAGATTTATCAAATCCGCTGCGGAAAAATCCGCAGTGGACTATCATACATGTGCACATAGCCTTATAGTTAAAGCATGATGCAGCCTCTGTCTTGCATCCATGACTGAGGTTGTCAAAGAACAAAGTCAAGTGGTAACAATAATGTATCCAAGCATTTGTTGGATAACTTCCAACTGAACTCCAAAACAGAACTGGCGCCCTATGATTAAAAACTTCTTTAATAATATCTCAGTGCACAATGCTTTTCTGGGCTCAAAGCCCACTTTTTCAAGTGACAATGAACTACTGAAATTTTTAACCACCTCGTACCAGAATTGTTTTGGTATTTAGTTAGTAATTACCCAACAAACGCTTGGATAAATAATACTGTATGAGATGCTGTGATGGAGATCATACTATATATTAGGGGGGCTGTTGTGGAAATCATGCTGTATGGGCGGCTTTTTTACCAACATATTATGTAGAGGGTCAGTGTGAGGAGAAGGTACAGTTTGAGGAGGGCAGTGTAGAAGGCAGTATTAATGCATAGAGTGAGGAGGGGGTAGAGAATAGATTTTGAGAGAGAATTGAGCGTGAATTGGGGGCACAATATGGAGAAAGGTTAAAATGGTGGGAGGATAGTGTGGAGATATCAAGAGTGTAAGGTAAACAAAAAGCCGGATGCCCTGCATTACCTGTGTGAATTATGCTGCATACAGATTGGAGATTTTTTGCGTGCGCTAGTATACTAAACAATCACCCCCTCCATGGTTTTGTAGGCTGAGAGTGATTGCTCTATTGGTATTGCTGCACCTGTGTTGTTGACATAATTACTTGGGTCCACTTCATCCTGATCGTGCATTTGTTTTGAGCCCTAGACATTTGTTTCAGTGATTTTTGAGGATATATATATATTTTTTTTCCGGTGAGTTTTTTTTTTATGTTTAGTGGTAGGACTCGCAAGTGTGAGGACCCGTGATGTGGGTTGTGAACTTACATAGTGTGGCCATAATATTAACTAACACCTTACATATATTGGTATGTTTTCAGGCACTTTAGCTATTTTACCCAGGTGGCTCTGTTATTGTGGCTTCTGTTCACACATGATGCATTTGGGAGGCACTAGGCAGCCTGCCTTATCTAAAAGTATGGGCGTTGGTAATAGGCTGTAAGCCAGATGCTCTGCATTACCTGTGTAAATTATGCCACATACAGATTGGATATTTTTTTGTGTGCACTAGTATACTAAACAATCATTCCCTCCATGGCTTGGTAGGCTGAGAGTGATTGCTTTATTGGTATTTCTGCGCCTGTGTTGTTGCCATAATTACTTGGTTTGCATCCTGATAGTGCATTTGTTTTGAGCCATAGGCAGGTAAGCATCTCTGCCTTTTTCAGTGATTTTTGAGGATATATACATATCAAGGAGGCTTATTTAGGATAGTACATGCAGAGTTTTTTATGCA
This sequence comes from Ranitomeya imitator, assembly GCF_032444005.1. Taxonomy (NCBI): domain Eukaryota; kingdom Metazoa; phylum Chordata; class Amphibia; order Anura; family Dendrobatidae; genus Ranitomeya; species Ranitomeya imitator. The sequence continues at coordinate 630,139,361 of NC_091284.1, forward strand.
CAAAGCATTTTAATGACACTCTTATTTTGTGGGCACTGTGTCAGTATCTGCTGCAAAAGACAGAAGAAGAGGTAAGTCTTTAGAGACTAGCTGTGGCTGTGAAAAGTCATCATTGCATCCAGACAAGATAGATATTAAAGGAAAGAAACAACTCCAATCAGAGAAGATTTCATCTATAAGGTACCTGGATGTAAATGTTTATTTGTGATCCCTACTATCAGTACTGTGGTTCCTATATGGTCTGCAGTGTGATAATGACTGATATCAACAACTCCAAGCAACGCCTTACCATTGTTAAAGATATATTGGGAGTTGTAGTTTTATGCAATACAGTTGTACTCTAAAGTTTACATACCCTGGCAGAATTTTTGCTTTCTTGGACTTTTTTTCAGAGAATATAAATAACACCAAAACTTATTCTCCACTCTTCGTTAGTGGTTGGGTGAAGCCATTTATTGTCAAACTACTGTGTTTTCTCTTTTTAAATCATAATGACCACCCAAAACATCCAAATGACCCTAATCAAAAGGTTGCATACACTGGTGATTTTGGCATGATAACATACCGTACACAGAAGTTGACAGAAATGGGTTTGAATGGCTACTAAATGTAACATCCTCACCTGTGACCTGTTTGCTTGTAATCTGTGTGTGCGCATAAAAGCTGAGGGAGTTTCCCTGATCCAGACAGACATTTGCATCTTTCATCCAGCCACTCACGTTTCTGGATTGTGAGGCATGGGGAAAGCAAAAGAATTGTCAATAGTGATGAGCGAATATACTTGTTACTCGAGATTTCCAGAGCACGCTTGGGTGTCCTCCAAGTATTTTTTAGTGCTCGTAAATTTAGTTTTTATTGCCGCAGCTGAATGATTTACATCTTTTAGCCAGCATAAGTACATGTGGGGATTCCCTAGCAACCAGGCAAAAGTCTAGTACCTTGTTCTCAGACACATTACTTTCCTTTGGGGTGTGGAAGCATGCTTAGCTTCATCTGCATAGGGCACCAAAATATCTTGTCCCGGCATATATTCTACCCTCCCTGCCCTATAACATGATGCCTGCAGATTGGATTGCATTTTCATGGTACAGATTCCCTTTAAGGTGCCTCAAATTATTACATACATTCTTGAAAGGATCTGAAAATATTATCTAATTTAATGTTGAGAAAAAATCTAACAAGTCTACTGTCAAGAAACAGTACCTTGTCTGATATTGCAGCTCATCCTTGTTCATGTTAATGAGGCAGGACTGAAATAAGATGCATTGCCATTGGACAGATATGGCACTTTATATAGGAAAAAAAATGTCAGCTCCTAGACACTTTACACTTGATTTGCAACTTTTAATTTGCATGGCATTTTAGGTTTCCATCAAACATTGAGACACATGTTTTCGGGACTGGTAGACAGTATTGCACATGTTTTGGACAACCGAGAGCGGAATTCAACTTCCTAACTTGATATCTATTTTAGGGTGAAAACTATTTAAAAACTATTTTTTTCCATATATTTGATGCATGTTTAGGCAGAACCTAGAGTAAGAAGTTCTTTGTAAGTTTACAGAATAATTTTCATCTTGTTGTCTATTGACAAATTTACCAACCTGGGGACGCATATACAGAGAGGTTTTTTTGCATGGTGAGCTTTTTCATTGGGGAAAGAGGTACATATAATGTTTTTATTTTCCCGGTTGAGGTACCACCATTCATAAATAAATTTTGTTTTCTTTCAGTTTTTATTTGACTCTGAAGATAAAAATGCAATAATCACTTCATTTGCCATAATTCATAGTGTTTATTATTTAGCCTTAGATATCTAATGAATCAACAAAACAATTATTTCACAGCATTCAGTATAAAAATATGCTCTGTTGAGTCTGGCAGGAAACCATAATTAGTTTCTTCCTTCATGATTACAGCATGCTGCTCAAGGCTAAAACAACGATTTTAACACATAATGAATAACATAAAAAGAAAAAGCAAGAACAAAATATAATTTGCAATTGAGCACCAAATTAAAGGACAATCTATATTGAAATGGGATGATTATTTAGTGATTATTGGAGTGAAAGGTGCAAAGTGTTTTACACAATATGAGGCATGAACACATGGTTGGAAGTCGGAGTTTAATACTTACTTTAGATGCAATACATCGGAGACACTAATGAGCTGAACAATCGATCTATTCTGTTATTCCTGATTTTCCATTGCAAAATTCAGTACTGCCCCCATTTTTGTGAAATGTCATCACTCTTTTGTAAAAGTCTAGGCAGAGCAAATTATTTGAAAATATGGCACTGAAAATATTGCACTGAAAAATTACATGGCTCTTATAAAGTTTTTTTTTTTTCACTTTGCCACTACCTTAAAATGTACAATAGAAATATGTTTGCAAGCTAAATATATTTAAAGGGCTTGTCACCATAGACTATATTGTTGAGGTAATAACTTGTCAAAGATATGTCAGATTTGTTGACTGCTGGAGACTACCAGAATTTTTTCTGTAAATCAACCTAGTCCATGTCCCTTTAGTGTCACCACTAGTGTTGGAGCATTCCGACACTGCAAATATCGGGTATTGGCCGATATTCGCGGTATCGGAATTCTGATAGTGAGTTCCGATACTTTTGCAATATCGGGTTCCAGAATCGGAAGTTCCCATAATGCAATGAGCCAGTTTGATTTAATTCAGCCAATGAGGAATCTTTAGAAGTGTGGGCACATCCTGTTCTGCATGTTAGGCATGTAACTACTGGCATGGCTGTGATTGGCTGCTGAAATGATGTCATGATGCAATATAAAAGCCACTGCCACCATTTTGGGTTCACTCCGCTGTGAATTCAGTTAGGGAGAGGACGCTTCTGTTCTGACTGAGGGATAGTTTGAGATAGCGATTTGCTTCATTGTGCTTTACCCAGGCTAATTTAGCAACCACTGTCTGAGAACCTTGTTTTTTTCTTGCAGCACTGTTCACAGCTGTCTGCAAGGTCTCTGTGTGAGTGCAGCTCATGCTGTAGTCTGTTCTGCAGCCACAGCTGGTTGTAGACAGCTCAGTGTGCGTCACTGCCTCATACTGTTCCATTGTCCTTTTATCAATTATTCCTGCCTGCTGCACATTTTTCCTGATTTATCCTATTAGTGGGTTTCCATCCGTATCCTGCTAAATGGTGGAAAAACACTATATAAGAATACATAGAGGAGCTTTTTTTCGCCTTGCAGTGCTGTTCACAGCGGTCTGCAAGGTGTCTGTGTGAGTGCAGCTCACGCTGTAGTCTGTTCTGCAGCCACAGCTGGTTGTAATCAGCTCAGCATGCGTCACTGCCTCATACTTTTCTACTGTCCTTTTTTCAATTAGTGCTGCCTGCTGCACATTTTTCCTGATTTATCCTATTAGTGGGTTTCCATCCGTATCCTGCTAGATTGCAGAAAAACACTATATAGGAGTACATAGAGGAGCTTTTTTTGGTTTTGCAGTGCTGTTCACAGCTGTCTGCAAGGTATATGTGTGAGTGCAGCTCAAGCTGTAGTCTGTTCTGCAGCCACAGCTGGTTGTAGTCAGCTCAGCGTGCGTCACTGCCTTATACTGTTCCATTGTCCTTTTTTCAATTAGTGCTGCCTACTGCACATTTTTCATGATTTATCCTATTACTGGGTTTCCATCCGTATCCTGCTGGATTGCGGAAAAACACTATGTAGGAGTACATAGAGAAGCCTATCTGCAGCCTTGTGCCCTGCAGCCCCAGCCAGATTAGTATTACCCCATATTTTGGAGCCTCATCTATTGCATTGTAGGTTACCTTCCTGCATTGTAATCGCTACAAAAAGTTTGTGATACTATCGGTTTTACATCTTTGTGCACATCCAGTGTCTTTTTGTGAAAAAAACAAAAAGTTAATAAAGTTCACCAAACACTCAACTTTACAGTTGTGTAGGCCACATTAGCTCATACTAAAGTCTAGTCCACACTTTATAAAATTATGGTTTCTTATACCTGTTAGCAGCTGTTCAGGAATAAGCACACTAAGCCCTTAGTACTTTTCTGCCTATCTTTATCAGTCTACCAAGATGAAGAAGGCAGGGAGTAAGGCACATGGTCGTAGGCATGGAGTTTCTGCAGGGAGAGGACGTGGGAATTCTGTGCCTGCTGTGGGCACCGGTGACTCATCATCCCCCAGTTTTAGCAGGGAACAGTCCTTCATGCACATCTTTATAGAAGCTTGCCGTACCCCACTCCGTTGTCGGATGGATGGCAGCTAACGCATCGACTTCGATTAGTGCCATATCCTCTCAGGCACAGAGCACTGAAGAGCACCCATTTGTCTCTTCACCACCTGCCAAATTGCCCAGGCAGTCAGAGAGCCCAGGACTGGAGCCATCTCAACCTTCCTTCTCTGAATCTTTTGGCTTGGAAAGAGGGGGCCAGCCAAGCAGCATTAGAGAAACTGAAGAAGAGGCAGTATGCAGTGATGCGCAACTGCTTTGTCTCTCTGAATCTGAAGAGGTGGATGGGCCAGTGCCTACGGTCAGCACACCTCAGTACACATATGATGATGAGACCCAGGTGCCACTTTCTGGTGCGTACTGTGCTGCCGAGACTACCCAGGAGAAGCAGTTGTTGGAAGAGGGTAGTGTAGATGATGAGGTCCTTGATCCATCATAGCGTGAGGTACAGGAAGGTGGTGGGAGCAACTCTGAGGAAGAGATTCCCCGAATGGCCAAAAAAGGGGGGAGAGGGAGGGGGAAGACTGCATTGCCTGTAGCCTCCACTTTGGCACCCATTAGGAGCATGCCTCTTCCAAAACCCAAAACGGGCGCTCCCAAGACTTGCAGTGCCTGGTCCTTTTTTGACACATTTGCAGATGACATTTGCTTTGTCAAATGCAAATTTTGTCATCAGAAAGTCAAAAGAGGGGAAAGTGTCAACAACCTTAATACCACAAGTATGAGGAAACATGTGCGGACCAAGCACGCAGTGGAGTTACAAAAACACACTGAAGACCTAGGCCAACCTACAGTGGCACCTACCACCTATTTAGCTCATGTCGTAGCCTCTTCCTCCAGCTCACACACAGTTGGTTCAGCTTCCTCACAGGATCACCATGGAAGAGCCTCTGGCACTGCATTGGCAGTCCCACAATGCACCGTGCCCAGCCGTGCCCAGCCACCTTTATTTCAGCAGGCAAGCCATCCCTGCCCTGAAAAAACATGTGGAGGGAAAAATTAAACATGCGCTACTAAACGCCGTCTGTAGCAAGGTCCACGTGACCACTGATGCCTAGACCAGTAACCATGGACAGGGACAATACCTTTCCGTCACTGCACATTGGGTAAATGTTGTGGAGCCGGGGAAAGATCTTGAGAGTGGCGCTGTACGTGATCTACCAACTCCAAGGATTGCAGGAATCCAGTCTGTACACATTGACTCCTCCTCATACTCCAGTTCCTCTGAATCACCGCTGCAGGAGCCGTCACAGTCTACCTCCACATGGACCTGTGAACGCTTACCTATTACGACTGATATGATCACAGCCGTGGCCAAATGTCAACAGGCCGTATTGATATTAATTTCTTTGGGGAATCGAAGCCACACAGCGCAGGAGCTCTGGAGTGCCATCAAGCAGGAGAGCGACATGTGGTTTGTGCCAGCCAATCTCCAGCCAGGCATGGTAGTGTGTGACAATGGCCAAAATCTGGTGGCAGCTCTTGGCCTAGGCAACCTCACTCACATCCCATGTCTGGCACATGTGCTCAACTTGGTCTTGCAGAGTTTTTTGAGGGACTATCTGGATCTTGATGCACTGCTGCACAAGGTCCGCCTAGAGTGCGCTCATTTGTGGCGTTCCAGCATGGCAAGATCGCGCATTGCAGCTCTTCAGCGCCGATTCCTCCTTCTGGAACATCGCATCATATGTGACCTACCAACCAGGTGGAATTCAACGTTACATATGTTGGAGCGGTTGTGTGAGCAGCAGGCAGCAGTAATGGAGTATCAGCTGCATCAGGTGCAAACAAGTCGCACTGTGCGCCATTCACACTTCACCACCACTGAGTAGGCCTCTATGAAGGACATCTGCCACATTTTGTGTGCCTTCGATGATTCCACGCGGATGGCGAGTGCAGATGATGCACTAGTCAGTGTGAGTATCCCCCTTATCTGCCTGCTTGAAAAAACACTGCAAGCACTAACGGTGGTCTACTAACAGACCATCGCATGCGACTATCCTCTGATAAAGTTGACCGGCTTACTTTTCTGAAAATGATCAAGGCCTGGATCTTGCAGGATTTTGCCACTCCTCTTCCAGATTAAATAATTGGTTGGCAAGGTGTATCCAGGTCTCCTGTTGTGTTCATGTTTCTACCACCTGAACTGTAATCCCTGGGCGCCAACACCACCAGTTGCTGCTCAGAAGTGCCGACTGCACAGTCAACACATGACCCAGTGTTATTGGGCTTCAGAACCATCAGCTGATCCCCTGCTGTGTATCCGGCAATTTCTCCTGCTCTGTCCACACTCTCACTACAACAAATATTAAACTTGCTCCAATTAGGCCTCAGCCTACACTCTGCTTCTCCTGGATTTCCTGGGCTCCAACACCACCAGTTGCTGCTCAGAAGTGCCATCTGCACAGTCAACACTTGCTGCCGTGTTATTGATTTTCAGTAACGTCAGCTGATCCCCTGCTGAGTATCCGGCAATTTCTCCTGCTCTGTCCACACTCACACTACAACAGATATTAAACTTTCTCCAATTAGGCCTCAGCCTACACTCTGCTTCTCCTGGATTCCCTGGGCTCTAACACTGGCAGTTGCTGCTTGGAAGTGCCCTCTGCACTCTCAACACTTGTTGCTGTATTATTGGGTTTCAGTAAAGTCAGCTGATCCCCTGCTGTGTATCCGGCAATTTCTCCTGCTCCGTCCACACTTACACTACAACAGATTTTAAACTTGCTCCAATTAGGCCTCAGCCTACACTCTGTTTCTCCTGTAATCCCTGGGCTCCAACACCGCCAGTTGCTGCTCAGAAGTACTGTCTGCACAGTCAGCACATGCTCCAGTGTTATGGGGTACAGTAACGTCAGCTGATCCCCAGCTGTGTGTGCGGCAGTTTCTCCTGCTCCCTCCCCATTGACACCACTACAGATTTTAAACTTGCTCCAATTAGGCCTCAGCCTACACTCTGTTTCTCCTGTAATCCCTGGGCTCCAACACCGCCAGTTGCTGCTCAGAAGTGTCTTTGGCATGAGTACTCTCTCTTGCCCAGTCTGTTTCCAGCACGCCAGCTGTTTCTGTGTAGTGTCAATGTCACTTTGCTTCCAATACGTTGTCCTGTCGGGTTGCGGTCGGATTAGCTAACTCTATGGTGCCTGCAGTTTAGGTGCTTCCTATGTGGGCTGCGGGAACTGGCCATCAAGGCTGGTTTCGTAGTGCCAATAGGACAAGCTCCCCCTGTAGGACTGTGGGATTTTGGTAACTGCGGCCAGCTGGCTGCCTAGCAATTTTTCATGTGGACCTTCTGCTGCCTATCTGAGTTCCAGCACCATTAGCTGGTTCTTTTGAAGTCAATCTTGAATAGGTCCCCCTGGGTTCTAGTACCGTCAGCTGGTTCCAGGCACAGCCTTTGGCTTAGGTGCCTCATTCTCGGTATCCGAGTTCCACCAACGTCTGGTGGTCCTTTGGTAGTGCTTTCAGGCACGGGTACCTCCTGCTTAGTAACCGGGTTCCAGTACTGTCAGCTGGTCCTCGGTAGTTCCATTGGCTCTTGTACCTTCAGCTACTCATCCGGGTTTCAGTACCGTCAGCTGCTTCTCGGCAGTTCCTCAGCCTTCTTGTACCTACTGCTACATTTCCAAGTTCAAACTTTTTTAAATGGTTTTTGGTAATTACTCTGGATCTCCCTGACGATGACCTTAAAGATGACGACCCTGTAGTCCACCCCGAAGAAGACGACGACCCTAGAGATGACAACCCCAGAGGTGATGACCCTGGAGACAATGACCCTGAAGACCACCACGAAGAAGATGACGACCCCGGAGACGATGACCCTGGAGACGACGACCCTAAAGACGATGACCCTGGAGACGACGACCCTGAAAACCACCCCGAAGAAGACCAAGAAGCAGAAGAACAAGAAGCTGCAGAACAAAAAGCAGAAGAACATTAAGCATAAGACTAAAAATCAGAGCAAAAGATATTATCTAAATTATAAGCAGAAGAAGACTAAGCATTGTATGGGGGTGAGTCTCTTCCTCCTCGTGGTGCCCCTGGAAAAAACCTGCTGCTGCAGGCCAAACTGAACGTGGACAAATCCTGTTGTAAATCTTTTGTGACAGGCAGAACGGAAGGTGTAATCTTCAAACTTTTATAGATAACAACTACAGGAATGTCTGTCACAAACAAGAATATGATGAAGAAGAAGAATATGAAGAAGATGAAGAAGTAGAATATAACGAAAAATAATAGTTGAATAAGAAGAATATGAAGAATGTAAAATAAAAGAATAATAGGAAGAAGGTGAAGAAGAAGAAGATGAATAAGGTGAAGAAGAAGTTGATGAAAAAGATGCTGCTGCTGAGGATGATGAAGAAGAAAGTGTGGGAGAAGTAAAAAAGAAGGTGAAGAGCATGAAAGTAGTGAAACATAAATATCTGACAAAATATAAAAAAGCTTAACATAGTCAATATCTTTGTAACTCTGAACGTCTTAAAAAAAATAATTCCTGCTATTTCATTTCATTGGGCTAAACCTCTATGTCTTTAATGTCTCCTCCACCTCCCCCAATGCATTCTACATTATTCTTAGTTGTTTTCCTTCATGTAGAATTAACCTACAAGGAAAGAAAGTGTTTATTTTAATTCTGATATTTGTGTCCCTTTGACTTGCATTGTTTTCTGACATCGGTATCGGCAATATCTGATATTCTGGGGATATCGGCCGATCCAATCCGATACCGATATTTTGGGATATCGGAAGGTATCGCTCAACACTAGTCACCCCAGTAGAAATTAAATACGTTAACCCATGCAAAAAGTGGTTAGCACTGAAGCTTTACAGCCCTGGGGTCCTGGGTTCAAATCCCACCAAGGACAACATCTGCAAGGAGTTTGTATGTTCTCTCCCTGTTTGGGTTTCCTCTGGGCACTCCGGTTTCCTCCATCTCTCCAAAGACATATTGAATGGGAATCTAGACTGTAAGCCCCAATGGGGACACTGCAGATAATGTAAAGTGCTGCAGAAATAATGGTGCTATATAAGTGATTAAAATTAATAAATTGGTCTGAACAACGAAAGCAATAGTTACTATCCACCTTTCGTGTCTTCCTTATTTCCTCATAGATTGTAAGCCTTCGAGCAGGGCCGTCATTCCTTTTGGTATCTGTTTGAAGTATTTCTCCCAGAAAATTATTGCAAGTACACATATTTTGTTATACACATGTTTACTTCCTTTGTGTGTATCAAAATATTACAAAAACACAATACCCCAAAAATGGGCCTTACAAAATTGTTGGCATCGCCAACTTAATAATTGGTTTCACACCCTTTGGAATAAATAGTGAAAAAACAATTAGTGCTGTTTCTTTTTTCAATATTGAACAAACTTGGTCTTCAACACATTTTCATGCACATCATATCTCATCATTATGTGGTATGCTTCATATTAACCCCTTCATGACCCAGCCTATTTTGACCTTAAAGACCTTGCCGTTTTTTGCAATTCTGACCAGTGTCCCTTTATGAGGTAATAACTCAGGAACGCTTCAACGGATCCTAGCGGTTCTGAGATTGTTTTTTCGTGACATATTGGGCTTCATGTTAGTGGTAAATTTAGGTCAATAAATTCTGCGTTTATTTGTGATAAAAATGGAAATTTGGCGAAAATTTTGAAAATTTCGCAATTTTCACATTTTGAATTTTTATTTTGTTAAACCAGAGAGATATGTGACACAAAATAGTTAATAAATAACATTTCCCACATGTTTACTTTACATCAGCACAATTTTGGAAACAAAATTTTTTTGTTAGGAAGTTATAAGGGTTAAAATTTGACCAGCGATTTGTCATTTTTACGAAATTTACAAAACCATTTTTTTTAGGGACCACCTCACATTTGAAGTCAGTTTGAGGGGTCTATATGGCTGAAAATACCCAAAAGTGACACCATTCTAAAAACTGCACCCCTCAAGGTACTCAAAACCACATTCAAGAAGTTTATTAACCCTTCAGGTGCTTCACAGCAGCAGAAGCCACATGGAAGGAAAAAATGAACATTTAACTTTTTAGTCACAAAAGTTATATTTTAGCAACAATTTTTTTATTTTCCCAATGGTAAAAGGAGAAACTGAACCACGAAAGTTGTTGTCCAATTTGTCCTGAGTACGCTGATACCTCATATGTGGGGGTAAACCACTGTTTGGGCGCACGGCAGGGCTTGGAAGGGAAGGAGCGCCATTTGACTTTTTGAATCAAAAATTGGCTCTACTCTTTAGTGGACACCATGTCACGTTTGGAGAGCCCCTGTGTGCCTAAAAATTGGAGCTCCCCCACAAGTGACCCCATTTTGGAAACTAGACGCCCCAAGGAACTTATCTAGATGCATAGTGAGCACTTTGAACCCCCAGGTTCAAAGTACTTTTTTCACAAAAAAGTTCTTTTAGCCTCAATTTTTTCATTTTCACATGGGCAACAGGATAAAATGGATCCTAAAATGTGTTGGGCAATTTCTCCTGAGTACACCAATACCTCACATGTGGGGGTAAACCACTGTTTGGGCACATGGTAAGGCTCGGAAGGGAAGGAGCGCCATTTGACTTTTTGAATGAAAAATTATTTCCATCGTTAGCGGTCACCATGTCGCGTTTGGATAGCTCCTGTGTGCCTAAACATTGGCGCTCCCCTACAAGTGACCCCATTTTGGAAATTAGACCCCCCAAGGAACTTATTTAGATGCCTAGTGAGCACTTTAAACCCTCAGGTGCTTCACAAATTGATCTGTAAAAATGAAAAAGTACTTTTTTTTCACAAAAAAATTCTTTTCGCCTCAATTTTTTCATTTTCACATGGGCAGTAGGATAAAATGGATCATAAAATTTGTTGGGCAATTTCTCCCGAGTACGTCGATACCTCATATGTGGGGGTAAACCACTGTTTGGGCACTCGGCAGGGCTCGGAAGGGAAGGCGCGCCATTTGACTTTTTGAATGGAAAATTAGCTCCAATTGTTAGCGGACACCATGTCGCGTTTGGAGAGCCCCTGTGTGCCTAAACATTGGAGCTCCCCCAAAAGTGACCCCATTTTGGAAACTAGACCCCCCAAGGAACTTATCTAGATGCATATTGAGCACTTTAAACCCCCAGGTGCTTCACAGAAGTTTATAACGCAGAGCCATGAAAATAAAAAATAATTTTTCTTTCCTCAAAAATGTTTTTTTAGCCTGGAATTTCCTATTTTGCCAAGGATAATAGGAGAAATTGGACCCCAAATATTGTTGTCCAGTTTGTCCTGAGTACGCTGATACCCCATATGTGGGGGTAAACCACTGTTTGGGCGCATGGCAGGGCTCGGAAGGGATGGCACGTCATTTGGCTTTTTAAATGGAAAATTAGCTCCAATCATTAGCGGACACCATGTCACGTTTGGAGAGCCCCTGTTTGCCTAAACATTAGAGATCCCCCAGAAATGACACCATTTTGGAAACTAGACCCCCAAAGGAACTAATCTAGATGTGTAGCGAGGACTTTGAACCCCCAAGTGCTTCACAGAAGTTTATAACGCAGAGCCATGAAAATAAAAAATAAAAATTATTTTCTCAAAAATGATCTTTTAGCCTGCAATTTTTTATTTTCCCAAGGGTAACAGGAGAAATTTGACCCCAAAAGTTATTGTGCAGTTTCTCCTTAGTACGCTGATACCCCATATGTGGGGGTAAACCACTGTTTGGGCGCATGGCAGGGCTCGGAAGGGATGGCACGCCATTTGGCTTTTTAAATGGAAAATTAGCTCCAATCATTAGCGGACACCATGTCACGTTTGGAGAGCCCCTGTTTGCCTAAACATTGGAGATCCCCCAGAAATGACACCATTTTGGAAACTAGACCCCCAAAGGAACTAATCTAGATGTGTAGCGAGGACTTTGAACCCCCAAGTGCTTCACAGAAGTTTATAACGCAGAGCCATGAAAATAAAAAATAATTTTTCTTTCCTCAAAAATGATTTTTTAGCCTGGAATTTCCTATTTTGCCAAGGATAATAGGAGAAATTGGACCCCAAATATTGTTGTCCAGTTTGTCCTGAGTACGCTGATACCCCATATGTGGGGGTAAACCACTGTTTGGGCGCACGGCAGGGCTCGGAAGGGATGGCACGCCATTTGGCTTTTTAAATGGAAAATTAGCTCCAATCATTAGCGGACACCATGTCACGTTTGGAGAGCCCCTGTTTGCCTAAACATTGGAGATCCCCCAGAAATGACACCATTTTGGAAACTAGACCCCCAAAGGAACTAATCTAGATGTGTAGCGAGGACTTTGAACCCCCAAGTGCTTCACAGAAGTTTATAACGCAGAGCCATGAAAATAAAAAATAAAAATTATTTTCTCAAAAATGATCTTTTAGCCTGCAATTTTTTATTTTCCCAAGGGTAACAGGAGAAATTTGACCCCAAAAGTTATTGTGCAGTTTCTCCTTAGTACGCTGATACCCCATATGTGGGGGTAAACCACTGTTTGGGCGCATGGCAGGGCTCGGAAGGGATGGCACGCCATTTGGCTTTTTAAATGGAAAATTAGCTCCAATCATTAGCGGACACCATGTCACGTTTGGAGAGCCCCTGTTTGCCTAAACATTGGAGATCCCCCAGAAATGACACCATTTTGGAAACTAGACCCCCAAAGGAACTAATCTAGATGTGTAGCGAGGACTTTGAACCCCCAAGTGCTTCACAGAAGTTTATAACGCAGAGCCATGAAAATAAAAAATAATTTTTCTTTCCTCAAAAATGATTTTTTAGCCTGGAATTTCCTATTTTGCCAAGGATAATAGGAGAAATTGGACCCCAAATATTGTTGTCCAGTTTGTCCTGAGTACGCTGATACCCCATATGTGGGGGTAAACCACTGTTTGGGCGCACGGCAGGGCTCGGAAGGGATGGCACGCCATTTGGCTTTTTAAATGGAAAATTAGCTCCAATCATTAGCGGACACCATGTCACGTTTGGAGAGCCCCTGTTTGCCTAAACATTGGAGATCCCCCAGAAATGACACCATTTTGGAAACTAGACCCCCAAAGGAACTAATCTAGATGTGTAGCGAGGACTTTGAACCCCCAAGTGCTTCACAGAAGTTTATAACGCAGAGCCATGAAAATAAAAAATAAAAATTATTTTCTCAAAAATGATCTTTTAGCCTGCAATTTTTTATTTTCCCAAGGGTAACAGGAGAAATTTGACCCCAAAAGTTATTGTGCAGTTTCTCCTTAGTACGCTGATACCCCATATGTGGGGGTAAATCACTGTTTGGGCACATGCCGGGGCTCGGAAGTGAAGTAGTGACGTTTTGAAATGCAGACTTTGATGGAATGCTCTGTGGGCGTCACGTTGCGTTTGCAGAGCCCCTGATGTGGCTTAACAGTAGAAACCCCCCACAAGTGACCCCATTTTGGAAACTAGACCCCCAAAGGAACTTATCTAGATGTGTGGTGAGCACTTTGAACCCCCAAGTGCTTCATAGAAGTTTATAATGCAGAGCCGTGAAAATAATAAATACATTTTCTTTCCTCAAAAATAATTATTTAGCCCAGAATTTTTTTATTTTCCCAAGGGTTACAGAAGAAATTGGACCCCAAAAGTTGTTTTCCAGTTTCTCCTGAGTACGCTGATACCCCATATGTGGGGGTAAACCACTGTTTGGGCACATGCCGGGGCTCGGAAGTGAAGTAGTGACGTTTTGAAATGCAGACTTTGATGGAATGCTCTGTGGGCGTCACGTTGCGTTTGCAGAGCCCCTGATGAGGCTTAACAGTAGAAACCCCCACAAGTGACCCCATTTTGGAAACTAGACCCCGAAAGGAACTTATCTAGATGTGTGGTGAGCACTTTAAACCCCCAAGCGCTTCATAGAAGTTAATAATGCAGAGCCGTGAAAATAATAAATACATTTTCTTTCCTCAAAAATAATTATTTAGCCCAGAATTTTTTAATTTTCCCAAGGGTAACAGGAGAAATTTGACCCCAATATTTGTTGTCCAGTTTCTCCTGAGTACGCTGATACCCCATGAGTGGGGGTAAACCACTGTTTGGGCACACGTCGGGGCTCAGAAGGGAAGTAGTGACTTTTGAAATGCAGACTTTGATGGCATGGTCTGCGGGTGTCACGTTGCGTTTGCAGAGCCCCTGGTGTGCCTAAACAGTAGAAACCCCCACAAGTGACCCCATTTTAGAAACTAGACCCCCCAAGGAACTTATCTAGATATGTGGTGAGCACTTTGAACCCCCAAGTGCTTCACAGACGTTTACAACGCAGAGCCGTGAAAATAAAAAATCATTTTTCTTTCCTCAAAAATTATGTTTTAGCAAGCATTTTTTTAGATTCACAAGGGTAACAGGAGAAATTGGACCCCAGTAATTGTTGCGCAGTTTGTCCTGAGTATGCTGGTACCCCATATGTGGGGGTAAACCACTGTTTGGGCACACGTCAGGGCTCGGAAGTGAGGGAGCACCATTTGACTTTTTGAATACGAGATTGGCTGGAATCAATGGTGGCGCCATGTTGCGTTTGGAGACCCCTGATGTGCCTAAACAGTGGTAACCCCTCAATTCTACCTCCAACACTAACCCCCCCACACCCCTAACCCTAATCCCAACTGTAGCCATAACCCTAATCACAACCCTAACCACAACCCTAATTCCAACCCTAACCCTAAGGCTATGTGCCCACGTTGCGGATTCGTGTGAGATATTTCCGCACCATTTTTGAAAAATCCGCGGGTAAAAGGCACTGCGTTTTACCTGTGGATTTTCCGCGGATTTCCAGTGTTTTTTGTGCGGATTTCACCTGCGGATTAATATTGAGGAACAGGTGTAAAACGCTGCGGAATCCGCACAAAGAATTGACATGCTGCGGAAAATACAACGCAGCGTTTTCGCGCGGTATTTTCCGCACCATGGGCACAGCGGATTTGGTTTTTCATATGCTTACATGGTACTGTAAACCTGATGGAACACTGCTGCGAATCCGCACAGTGTGCACATAGCCTAATTCTAAAGGTATGTGCACACGCTGCGGAAAACGCTGCGGATCCGCAGCAGTTTCCCATGAGTTTACAGTTCAATGTAAACCTACGGGAAACAAAAATCGCTGTACACATGCTGCGGAAAAACTGCACGGAAACGCAGTGATTTACATTCCGCAGCATGTCACTTCTTTGTGCGGATTCCGCAGCGGTTTTACAACTGCTCCAATAGAAAATCGCAGTTGTAAAACCGCAGTGAAATGCGCAGAAAAAAACGCGGTAAATCCGCCATAAATCCGCAACGGTTTAGCACTGCGGATTTATCAAATCCGCAGCGGAAAAATCCGCAGAGGACCAGAATACGTGTGCACATACCGAAACCCTAACCCTAGCCCTAACCCTAACCCTACCCCTAACCCTACCCCTAGCCCTAACCCTAGCCCTAACCCTACCCTTAACCCTAACCCTACCCCTAACCCTAACCCTACCCCTAACCCTACCCCTAACCCTAACCCTACCCCTAACCCTACCCCTAACCCTACCCCTACCCCTAACCCTACCCCTACCCCTAACCCTACCCCTACCCCTACCCCTAACCCTAACCCTAACCCTATTCTAACATTAGTGGAAAAAAAAAATTTCTTTATTTTTTTATTGTCCCTACCTATGGGGGTGACAAAGGGGGGGGTCATTTATTATTTTTTTTATTTTGATCACTGAGATATAATCTATCTCAGTGATCAAAATGCACTTTGGAACGAATCTGTCGGGCGGCAGATTTGGCGGGCGCACTGCGCATGCGCCCGCCATTTTGGAAGATGGCGGCGCCCAGGGAGAAGACGGACGGGACCCCGGCTGGATCGGTAAGTATGATGGGGTGGGGGGGACCACAGGGGGGGGGATCGGAGCACGGGGAGGGGAATCGGAGCGCGGGAGGGGTGGAACGGAGCACGGGGGGCGTGGAACGGAGCACGGGGGGCTGGAATGGAGCACGGGGGGTGGAACGGAGCACCGGGGGGGTGGATCGGAGTGCAGGGGGGGTGATTGGAGCACGGGGGGGTGATTGGAGCACGGGGGGAGCGGACAAGAGCACGGGGGGGGAGCGGAGCACAGGACGGAGGGGAGCCGGAGCAATGTACCGGCCAGATCGGGGGGCTGGGGGGGCGATCGGTGGGGTGGGGTGGGGGCACATTAGTATTTCCAGCCATGGCCGATGATATTTCAGCATCGGCCATGGCTGGATTGTAATATTTCACCAGTTATAATAGGTGAAATATTACAAATCGCTCTGATTGGCAGTTTCACTTTCAACAGCCAATCAGAGTGATCGTAGCCACGAGGGGGTGAAGCCACCCCCCCTGGGCTAAAGTACCACTCCCCCTGTCCCTGCAGATCGGGTGAAATGGGAGTTAACCCTTTCACCCGATCTGCAGGGACGCGATCTTTCCATGACGCCACATAGGCGTCATGGGTCGGATTGGCACCGACTTTCATGACGCCTACGTGGCGTCATGGGTCGGGAAGGGGTTAAGGACTGATTCAGACTGCAGTCAACAGTTTGAAAACACAGAAAAAATGTCACCACTTTTTGCCTTTGGAATAAATAACTGAAATCAATTACTTCCTATAACAATAAAGAAGCTTCTTACACCTCTATCTGTAATTTTGGACCACTCTTCTTTTGCAAAATGCTCAAAGTCTATCATATTTGAAGTGTGCCTTCTTCCAACAACAATTTTCAGATATTTCTACAGGTGTTCAATGGAATTTAGATCTAGACTCATTGCTGGTTACTTCTGAACCATCCAGTGTTATTTTTCCATCCATTTCTGGGTTCTTCTTGAAGCATGGTTGGTGTCATTGTCCTACTGGAAGATTCATTGGAATAAGACGCAAGCCCATCTTTCTGACATACTGGGCCCTACATTGCAACCCAAAATCCATGGAAACTCTTCAGATTTTATGATGCCTTGCACACAGTCAAGGAATCCAGTGCCAGAGGCAGCAAAACAACTACAAAACATATTTGACTCTCCATCATATTTGACTGTAGGTACTGTGTTCTTTTCTTTGTTGGACTCCTTTCCATTTTTGGTAAGAAGTATAATGATGTGCTTTACCAAAAAGCTCTGACTTGGTCTTCTCTGTCCATAAGAAACTTTCCCAGAAAGATTTTTGCATACTTGCATACATTTTAGCAAACTGCATGGTAGCTTTTTATGTCTGTATTAGCAGTGGGGTCCTCTTTAGTTTCCTGCCATAACATTTCATTTCAATCAAATGTCACCGGATAGTTAGTGCTGACATTGATACACCCTGATCCTGCAGGACAGCTTGAATTTCTTTGGAACTTGATTAGCATTGCTTATCCACCACCCAGACTGTCCTGCATTGCAACCTTTCATGAATGTAAAATTCTTGATTACATTGTGCACCGTGTGGAACATCAAGCTCCCTGGAGATAAATTTTTAACCTTGAGATTGCTTATATTTTGGTTCTCAAGTCTTCAGACAGTTGTCTTCTCCTTCTGTTCTTCATGCTTAGTATGGCACACACACAGGCAAACATTGCAAACATTGAGTCAACTTCTCTTTTTATCTGGTTTCAGGTATGATTTTCTTATTGCTCATACCTGTTATTTGCTAAAGGTGAGCTTGAATGAGCATCACATGCTTGAAACAAAGTTGTTTACCCATAATTTTGTGAAGGTGTCAGCAATTTTATCCTGCCCATTTTGGGATATTGTGTGAAATTATATTCAGTTTGCCTTTTCTTCCTCTGTTTTTGTGCTGTTCCAATACACACAAAGGAAATAAACATGTGTTTAAAAAATCATGTGTAATTGCAATAATTTATGGGAGAAATACTTTATCATATGGAATAATTTCAAGGGTGCCAAAACTTTCGGCCATGACTGTACATTGCAGACACTATGTTGCATTTTCAGAAGTACAGTGGTGCCAAAATAGCAGAAATTCCCCACAAATGACTCAATTTTAGAAAAAAAAATCTCGTAAGGAATTCATCTTGGGGTGTGTTGAGCATTTTGAATCTACAGGTGAGTCACAGAACTTGAAAATAAAAATGATGTTTTTTTTCAATAAAATTTTAAGCTCCAAATTTGTCATTTTCACAATGATTAGTAGTAAGTTAAAATAAAAACCAAAATTTAATTAACACTATTTTCCCAATATAATCATAATGCATATGCGAAAAAAACACTAATTTTTGGGTGCACAGCAGTATTCAGAATGAAAAGAGTGCAATTTAATTTGGAGCACAAGCTGCTAGATTTTAAATATTAATTATTCATTTTTTACTTACTCTCAATTCTGTACTGAGCACATTGTCTCTCACTGACATGACATTATTTTACATTTGGTTGATGTACTTCACAAGTTTGTGTCAGAGAAATCCAAAAATGACCATGTAAAAATAGTATCAGATGATATTAGTGATGTTCCCAAGATTGACTGTAATGTGGAGAGTGAAAAAGATGTAAGACACATGTCTGTAATGGCCACTCAAGGTGACCTTGTGTCTCATGATGTAAAAAAAGATGGAGGAAACGTGGGAGGAGACATGAGAACTGATGAAGATGATGTACAAGGAACAGATGTACAAAGACCACTAAAAATAGAAGACGACTCAGAGGCCCAACTCCTCCAAACTAAAGTTAAGAAAAACTTATTAAAATTATGCAAAATCATTCCTGCATATGATGACAAAATCCATGTATGCAGAAGTTCAGAGATATTTGAGAGTTTTGCTGACAAGTTTGATTTGACTAAAGAGCAGAAAAATCAATTGTTTAAAATGTGGCTTCCAGTAACTTTTTCCAGGTGGTTATTATTGAAAATTCAGAATGATGATGAGTGCCACGAAGAACTAACCGATATAGAAGATTAAGAAATCTGACATTCTGTGGATTAAAAGAAAATTATCCAGATATTGATATTCTTCTAAAATTAAGGAATGGCCGGAAAGAATGCTCTTTTACATTTATGCCCATATTTGAAAGGTTGTACAAAACTGTCATTAAAAATTTCAATACACAATCAATGATAAATTGTTTTGTAAACAAATTTGGATTCCTAAATTCTGTATCTGGTGTTATTGCATCACAAAAAGATTCTTTATTTGAATGTGCGCAATCCCTTGATTTTTCTAGAATCTTGAAAGGAAAATAATCATACTACATTTTTGAAATCAGACAGAATTAAATCTTATCAGAAGCCAAAATCCCAATCTCCAAAACTGAGTTATCCCCAAAATCAAATCTATGAAGTATGAAGAAAATTACATATTTGTTACAAGCCCTGCTAAAAGATCCAATAGTCACCTGAAAAAGTTGCATCGAAAGAGTTAAAAATTACTGAAGGTTTAGACCTCTGTGTAAAGCGACAAATGGCGGAAATTGACAGATAGAAACAGGAGCAGGTGTCCTCACAAAGCCACATTATGGGAGTTAAGCTGAAGACTCTATTATCAGAGCTTTTCAAAGCTTTTCATAAGTTTAAAAATGACAATTTTAAAAAAGAGCTTTTCAAGACATTATCGACAGAGAGATAAGATTTGGTTTAGGAATTGGCCAAAAATGTAATTATATTATATGTTGCGTATATGTGTTATCCAATGTATTATTTATTAATTTGTAATTATTTTAAACAGTATAATTCTGTAGTTCTATAGTTTTGTAGATATATATTCATACAGTATACAGTAAAATTTTTATAAGTAGAAATTGTATAACTGTATTTTTATATTTATAGTGAAACATTTACATTTACTCCAGTAATAATAATTAGAATTACATTAAATACAGATATTAAATATATGCATATGTATAAGATATTTGAATTACTTCGTTTCTGAGTGAATAAGAACTTAGCCTTCATCTTTTATTTTTCCTTAGAATTTTCATTTCAAAGCAGGAATTGATCAAAAACCTCTTACATGAATTTATGTCTTTATTTGCACAAGAAGTTATAATAATTGTATGATTTTATATATTTAACACTTAAAAGAAATAATATATGCTAATTTAGTTTGTGTGCCTTTGCATGGTAATAAATATATCTTTACTGCATGGCATGATATGTCACAACAGGTGAGATCTGAACTGTGGGCTAATAATAAGGATACCATACACCCCTGTTTTAAAGCTGGTAACCTGAGGAAGAAGAATTAAGAAGCCCTCAGCCTTTGAAAGTTAAAGAAATTTTCTTAGATCTAAGTTTCAGGGTTCAGTTACGATTGCAAACCCTTGTACCAAATATAGCTGTACAACTAATACCCAAGTTTCTTATGGTTGAGTCTTTCTATCCATAAAATGGTTTACAAAGTGTTAGGTAATGTGTGTTTGGGGAATATTCAAAGAAATATTAAAATATTAAATGTAATAGTTTACAATGCACATTGATAATTAGGATACAATAATTTGGGTTAATACGCATGTATTCATATTTTTTTGTATAAGGAATATGTAGTTTCAACTTATATATGTGTGTCACAGTCTGAGTGACAGATGACAGATGAGTGTATGAGCAGCTGCAAAGAGTGAATATAACGTTTGATGCATGAAAGAGGCCTCATGAGTCATGATATGCTGGAAAAAAGAAAAAGAAACTTGTGTTTATGGAAAATAATGCGATTCAGTTAAATTATTAGAATATTAAGATATATTTAAATATTATCTACTCAACATAAACAGTATTTCTATATTTCTTTAGTAATTATTATTTCTTGATTTAGCTAATAGTGGATAAGTGCAATCACACATCAATATAGTTTATTAAGAAAATCTACATTTAGAACATTTTTTCCAAATTTTTAATGGTTACATAGATGGGTACACATCTTCAGACAAATATATGGTATAAAGCTTATATGACAGTTATAAAATATGTAATTATTTTTAAATTTGGTTTTTACAAATGAATTTTTTTCATAAAATAATATTTTTGGGTATTAAGGGGAAATGTGTTTTTGATCCTGATTACATCATCACATTTCATCAATACATCTTCACACATTTTAATAAAGAAGAAATATTAATAAGGTAATATTGGGTATAATAATATTAAGTATTATAAAAGTCATTTTTTACTCCAATGAAGGATATTATATGCAGAGTTGCATAATTTCAATATTTATGTAATCCAAGTTTATGACAAATATGAAAACATCTAGATAATGGAAATATGGAATGTGTTATTGAGACATAACCTCTGCATTTATCATCAATATATAAAGGCCTTAGTTTTATTTTTATTCTAATTTTTATTTTTTATTTTTATTCTTACATCATTTTTATTCTTAATTTTTATTTTTTTGAATCTCAGGAAGAAAACATCAATATTTAATAAACTAATGTCTAGTACAAGAATATTGCTTCATTAAAGGGAGGGTGCCGTGATTTTAGTTTTTGTATTAATAATTATTGATTATATAATCAATTATTTTTAATACAAAAGTAAATGTAGTACTTTAATACTTTTTTATTTATTCATTTTTACTTTTGCCACTGGAGGCCGCCATTTTCATTAGTGTGGGTGTAAGTGTCTGGACACGACACTTGCACACCTCACTTACGGCAGCCATGGGCATAGGAGCCAACAGTCGGGCTCCGACCGCTTCTCCTGCCTCTCAGCTGTGACTTGGGCACGCCCCCTGGGCTGCTACGTCACAGCTGTGAGAGGAGATCGCGGCCATTTTGTTTTTTTCCTCTGTCATCGCACACACAGCTCAGTGTATGCGATCATAGCAGGAGCTGCGAGGGAGAAGCTGCTGCTGGGAGCGAGGGTCGGGGTGAGTATCTTCAGCCAGGAGCTGTGATTGCAGCCTGTACTTAGTATTACAGCACAGGCTGCAATCACTGCCGACCTGTTCAGAGCAGAGCAGGGAGATCGTCACACTGCTCTGCCCTGAACAGGACTCAGCACTTCCTGGAAGAGGACTGAAGGTAAGTACAGAGTTATTATTTTCTTATGCATCTACCACTGCTACCTGCTCCTATATACCACTGCTACTAGCCCCTATATACCACTGCTACTAGCCCCTATATACCACTGCTACCAGCCCTTATATACCACTGCTACTAGCCCCTATATACCACTGCTACTAGCCCCTATATACCACTGCTACCAGCCCTTATATACCACTTCTACTAGCCCCTATATACCACTGCTACCTGCCCCTATATACCACTGCTACTAGCCCCTATATACCACTGCTACTAGCCCCTATATACCACTGCTACTAGCCCCTATATACCACTGCTACTAGCCCCTATATACCACTGCTACTAGCCCCTATATACCACTGCTACTAGCCCCTATATACCACTGCTACCTGTCCCTATATACCACTGCTACTAGCCCCTATATACCACTGCTACCTGCTCCTATATACCACTGCTACCAGCCCTTATATACCACTGCTACTAGCCCCTATATACCACTGCTACTAGCCCCTATATACCACTGCTACTAGCCCCTATATACCACTGCTACTAGCCCCTATATACCACTGCTACCTGTCCCTATATACCACTGCTACTAGCCCCTATATACCACTGCTACTAGCCCCTATATACCACTGCTACTAGCCCCTATATACCACTGCTACTAGCCCCTATATACCACTGCTACTAGCCCCTATATACCACTGCTACTAGCCCCTATATACCACTGCTACCTGCTCCTATATACCACTGCTACTAGCCCCTATATACCACTGCTACCAGCCACTATATACCACTGCTACTAGCCCCTATATACCACTGCTACTAGCCCCTATATACCACTGCTACTAGCCCCTATATACTACTGCTACTAGCCCCTATATACCACTGCTACTAGCCCCTATATACCACTGCTGCCTGCCTCTATATACCATCTACCACTGCTGCCTGCCTCTATATACCATCTACCACTGCTGCTTGCCTCTATATACCATCTACCACTGCTGCCTGCCTCTATATACCATCTACCACTGCTGCCTGCCTCTATATACCATCTACGACTGCTGCCTGCCTCTATATACCATCTACCACTGCTGCCTGCCTCTATATACCATCTACCACTGCTACCTCTGTCCTGTGTAGCTAATCTAGTCTTGTGTAGCTAATCCTGTCCTGTGTACAGTATCACACAAGATAGGATTAGATACACGGCGCAGCACAGTATCACACAGGACAAGATTAGATACACGGCTCAGCAGTCAGTATCTAATCCTCTCCTATGCACTCCTCTCCCCCTGCGTGTCTTTCCCCATTGTGGTTTATTATTTTTGTTGTGGGAGATGAGGGAGTCGAGGATTATGCGTTCGGTATGGTATAAAAAAGATTAATAAAGGACTTTATTCTGGCCGAGTCTTTATTTACAATACATGTGAGATCTATGTGGCGGCATTATGGGTGATCTATATGGCGGTATTATGTGAGAAGCATATGGTGGTATGTGAGAACACTGGCGGTATTATGTGTGATCTATATGGTGGTATGTGAGAACACTGGCGGTATTATGTGTGATCTATATGGCGGTATGTGAGAACACTGGCGGTATTATGTGATCTATATGGCGGTATGTCAGAACACTGGCGGTATTATGTGTGATCTATATGGTGGTATTATGTGAGAACTGTATGACAGTATTGTGTGATCTATTTGATAGTATTGTGTGTGATCTATATGGCAGTATTATGCGAGAACACTATGGCAGTATTATCTTCAGAAAGCGGACCCATTCTATGGTGGTTCTGGCTGAGCACCTGCACGCGGGTCTGGGGTAATAGAGGGTAAAGCATGACCTCCAGTTAGGTGCAGTCAGGGCTGGTGAGGCAGCTGAAGAGAGGGGTCTCATTTTTATCGTTACTATATGGCTACATTTCCTTCCCAGCGTCACCCCGTACTTCGCCTGTCGCCTCGCTTTCACACATCGCCAGGACAGGATGGAGAAGACAGGATCTGAGGAGGGGAATGGGGTCTGCTTGCAAAGTCTGGATCAGACCAGGCCATCAATCCGCAGAAATGTTTCCTGGATTTCTGTGGAGCAGACGGTCCATCCATGTGTATAAAAGACAGCGCTCTATGTACAATCCCTGGCTGCTCCGCGCACCAAACAGGGGGCCCCTATAGACCAGCACACTGCTCTCCTGAAATACTCTGTGCTGCTGTCACCCTGCTCCCTCCACCACATATCTCCCAGAATCCTTGCTGCCTGCTATCCTTGGTGACTGTCTACTTGTCAGTATAAGGCTGCCTTCACACTATCATTATTTGGTCAGTATTTTACCTCAGTATTTGTAGCCAAAACCAGGAGTGGGTGATAAATGCAGAAGTGATGCACATGTTTCTATTTTACTTTTCCTCTATTTGTTCCACTCCTCGTTTTGGCTTACAAATACTGAGGTAAAATACTGACCAAATACTGATAGTGTGACGGCAGCCTTACTCTGCAGTCACCAACAAAATGGCTTCTCACTGGGTTCCTGAATATCATCTTCTCTAATCCCGTAGCAAACACCCATAAGGAGAGGAGAGGAGTGACATCACACACGTCAGCAGACTCCGCCCATAATTACTGCAGTGCAGTAATGTGAGCTAGTTGTACACTAGGTTTTTCTGAAATTTCAGCAGCTGCTCCCCCTAGTGTTGAAAAGTGGAAATTCCAAAACTTTTCAAATTATTTTTCATATTTTACTAAATTATAAACAAATGATAATATTTTTTAAGAAAATGTAATCATTAATTCTTTACATTTTTACAATTTCTGAAAAAAAATTTTTTTTGATGGCACCTTCCCTTTAAATATAGTGATCATATGGTTTCATTATAAGAGAAATGTTTAAATTCTGAGTTAAATACAACAATTCTTTCACTCATTCATTCATTCATATATATTTTAATTTGGTTCATGGCTATACATTCTTACATATTATTGGTCTAATAAATATAATTTATTAATAAAGTTTTAGTAATAAAGATGGAAACACCTATGACATAAGAATGCTCTATCACATGAAGAATATAGTTAATAATGCAGCATCATTTATTATTATTTTATTTTTCCAAATATGAATGCCATATTAATATTCTGATAATAATTATATGAATTCGATTGATTGCTATGGTACGCTGTGTTATTATACAGTTAGGGCCAGAAATATTTGGACAGTGACACAATTTTCGCGAGTTGGGCTCTGCATGCCACCACATTGGATTTGAAATGAAACCTCTACAACAGAATTCAAGTGCAGATTGTAACGTTTAATTTGAAGGGTTGAACAAAAATATCTGATAGAAAATGTAGGAATTGTACACATTTCTTTACAAACACTCCACATTTTAGGAGGTCAAAAGTAATTGGACAAATAAACATAACCCAAACAAAATATTTTTATTTTCAATATTTTGTTGCAAATCCTTTGGAGGCAATCACTGCCTTAAGTCTGGAACCCATGGACATCACCAAACGCTGGGTTTCCTCCTTCTTAATGCTTTGCCAGGCCTTTACAGCCGCAGTCTTCAGGTCTTGCTTGTTTGTGGGTCTTTCCGTCTTAAGTCTGGATTTCAGCAAGTGAAATGCATGCTCAATTGGGTTTAGATCTGGAGATTGACTTGGCCATTGCAGAATGTTCCACTTTTTGGCACTCATGAACTCCTGGGTAGCTTTGGCTGTATGCTTGGGGTCATTGTCCATCTGTACTATGAAGCGCCGTCCAATCAACTTTGCAGCATTTGGCTGAATCTGGGCTGAAAGTATATCCCGGTACACTTCAGAATTCATCCGGCTACTCTTGTCTGCTCTTATGTCATCAATAAACACAAGTGACCCAGTGCTAGTGAAAGCCATGCATGCCCATGCCATCACGTTGCCTCCACCATGTTTTACAGAGGATGTGGTGTGCCTTGGATCATGTGCCGTTCCCTTTCTTCTCCAAACTTTTTTCTTCCCATCATTCTGGTACAGGTTGATCTTTGTCTCATCTGTCCATAGAATACTTTTCCAGAACTGAGCTGGCTTCTTGAGGTGTTTTTCTGCAAATTTAACTCTGGCCTGTCTATTTTTGGTATTGATGAATGGTTTGCATCTAGATGTGAACCCTTTGTATTTACTGTCATGGAGTCTTCTCTTTACTGTTGACTTAGAGACAGATACACCTACTTCACTGAGAATGTTCTAGACTTTAGTTGATGTTGTGAACGGGTTCTTCTTCACCAAATTAAGTATGCGGCGATCATCCACCACTGTTGTCATCCGTGGACGCCCAGGCCTTTTTGAGTTCCCAAGCTCACCAGTCAATTCCTTTTTTCTCAGAATGTACCCAACTGTTGATTTTGCTACTCCAAGCATGTCTGCTATCTCTCTGATGGATTTTTTATTTTTTTTCAGCCTCAGGATGTTCTGCTTCACCTCAATTGAGAGTTCCTTTGACCGCATGTCGTCTGCTCACAGCAACAGCTTCCAAATGCAAAACCACACACCTGGAATCCACCCCTGACCTTTTAACTACTTCATTGATTACAGGTTAACGAGGGAGACGCCTTCAGAGTTAATTGCAGCCCTTAGAGTCCATTGTCCAATTACTTTTGGTCCCTTGAAAAAGAGGACGCTATGCATTACAGAGCTATGATTCCTAAACCCTTTCTCCGATTTGGATGTGGAAACTATCATATTGCAGCTGGGAGTGTGCACTTTCAGCCCATATTATATATATAATTGTATTTCTGAACATGTTTTTGTAAACAGCTAAAATAACAAAACTTGTGTCACTGTCCAAATATTTCTGGCCCTAACTGTAGGTTAGGAAAATTATCAGATTTGGTATAGAATTAGGGAATGAAGACTTCAATCAAGGTACTGGAGTTATATTGATAAAGACTTTTCATATTTCTAAATTCATTTGATTCTTAAAAGTTGCAGGAAGAAAAAGTCCCTATTCAGAAGTTCCACAAGGTAAAAAAGTTTTGATTTCTGAGTAATAATAGACTGTGAAAATTACAATTCATGTCACCACCGACAACCACAACTGCAGTATCCATCACTGACAACCATGATTGCAGTATATGAACTGACTACCACAATTAGAGAGGACAATAAACCTATGATGCTAAGATGAACTGTGTTATCATGTTTTTATTACGTTCCAGTGGTTTCCTATAACTTATAAAGCTTCGATGAAAGCTGGTGAACAATCAGGTAATTCTCAGGACGCTACCCAGACATGTGTTATGGTGCTATGTTTCACAAGGAAGAGTAAATTTAACCCTTGCTGTGCTTACCAAAGATGTCACACCTGTTCCAAGACCAGTGCGGATGATTGATATGGAGGATTCCAGATGATTTCCAAGGCGAGCCAATGTAAGTCCAGGTCTCTAAAGGTGACACTGCACAGATATTAAAGCTACATTTCGTCTATGGACATTGTTTTCTTATCAACATTTGAATTCATGGACTTTGACACATGACACACGGTTTCTACAATATCTACATGCCATTACAAAAGAATTATAATAAAGATTGTTTTAAAAGAACCAAGAAGAAGACATCAAGATGAAGACCAGATGACATCAGACCTGAGATGCTTCAATTATGTATAGGGAAGAAAAATAATATATTTTATATGAATATTGGTCACGGCTTACCATAACATGAATTTACATATCATTATGTTATTGAGTAAGTATAACAATATTATTATTTTAAGCATAATTACAGACGCAGATTCTTTACTGTAAGAGCAGTGAGACTATGGAACTCTCTGCCGTATGATGTTGTAATGAATGATTCATTACTTAAATTTAAGAGGGGACTGGATGCCTTTCTTGAAAAGTATAATGTTGCAGGGTATATAAACTAGATTCTATGTTACGGTGTTGATCCAGGGAACTAGTTTGATTGCCGTATGTGGAGTCGGGAAGGAATTTTTTTCCCCAGTGTGGAGCTTACTCTTTGCCACATGGGTTTTTTTTTGCCTTCCTCTGGATCAACATGTTAGGGCATGTAGGTTAGGCTATGGGTTGAACTAGATGGACATAAGTCTTCCTTCAACATTAATTAACTATGTTACTATGTTACTATGTATATATTATGGACATTAAGTTATTTTGCCAAAGGAGAAGAAAAGAAGATCTTATTATTAATATATTAACTTTGAGGGTTCCAATCAATGTCTGTCACCCTCAAAAGAGGGAATTGTTAAATATTAATGATTCATTTTTGACTTATTCTTATTCTCAATTCTGTACTGAGCACATTGTCTTTTGCTGACATTACAAAAGCTATTTCTGCATATTTAGCTCAGAGTAAATTAACACCATAGAGAGAACACGTGTTCTAAAAGACATATATAATCCACGGCTTTTAGGAGGGTGGGGGCGCTCATGTGGGTCACCTCCTGCCTTCTTTCCTTTATTCTCCAATTACTTCAGACTACTCAACAGAAGGAATGAACAGCTGGTAGCCATGATGACATCTACTCCATGACAAAGACACCATTTACCATTCAGAATCTCAAATGGGTAATCTCTTTGTGACTACTTTACCTATTTTATGTTTTTCTGCAATGTGGTTTTTTTGTGGACAATCCACTAAACCACTACATTTTTTATGAAAATATCATGAAATTTTTCTTTAAGAGTACGAAAAAGCAACACGGTGGCGCAGTGGTTAGCATTGCAGCCTTGCAGCACTGGAGTCCTGGGTTCAAACCCTAAAAGGGACAACATGAGCAAAGAGTTTGTATGTTCTCTCCGTGTTTGCGTGGGTTTCCTCTGGGTACTCCGGTTTCTTCCCACATTCCAAAGACATACTGATAGGGAATTTAGATTGTGAGCCCCAATGGGGACAGCGATGATGATGTGTGAAAACTGTAAAGCGCTGCGGAATATGTTAGCGCTATATAAAAATAAAGATTATTATTATTATTATTATGTGATATAAGCATATTTAACACTAGAATAGATTGTGAACGCCATGTTGGAGCAGAAACCCTCACAAGTAGTGTTGAGTAGTGTTGAGCGATACCGTCCGATACTTGAAAGTATCGGTATCGGATAGTATCGGCCGATACCCGAAAAATATCGGATATCGCCGATACCGATATCCGATACCAATACAAGTCAATGGGACATCAAGTATCGGAATGTATCCTCATGGATCCCAGGGTCTGAAGGAGAGGAAACTCTCCTTCAGGCCCTGGGATCCATATTAAAGTGTAAAATAAAGAATTAAAATAAAAAATATTGTTATATTCACCTCTCCGGCGGCCCCTGGACATCAGCGGGAGGATCCGGCGTCCGGCACGGCTTCTTTCTTCAAAATGCGCGCCTTCAGGACCTGTGGAATGACGTCCCGGCTTCTGATTGGTCGCGTGCCGCCCATGTGACCGCCACGCGACCAATCAGAAGCCGCGACGTCATTCCTCAGGTCCTAGAAGGCGCTCATTCTAGGACTTTAGCTGAGGAATGACGTCGCGGCTTCTGATTGGTCGCGTGGCGGTCACATGGGCGGCACGCGACCAATCAGAAGCCGGGACGTCATTCCACAGGTCCTGAAGGCGCGCATTTTGAAGAAAGAAGCCGTGCCGGACGCCGGATCCTCCCGCTGATGTCCAGGGGCCGCCGGAGAGGTGAATATAACAATATTTTTTATTTTAATTCTTTATTTTACACTTCCGATACCGATACCCGATATCACAAAAATATCGGATCTCGGTATCGGAATTCCGATACCGCAAGTATCGGCCGATACCCGATACTTGCGGTATCGGAATGCTCAACACTAGTGTTGAGCATTCCAATACCGCAAGTATCGGAATTCCGATACCGAGTTCCGATATTTTTGTGATATCGGGAATCGGTATCGGGAGTAAGATTTATGTGTAAAATAAAGAATAAAAATAAAAAATATTGAAATACTTACCCTCTGACACGCCCTGGTTGTCACCGCTGCAACCGCCATGCTCTCCTTGGTAGAATGAGCGCTTGAAGGACCTTTCGATGACGTCGCGGCTTGTGATTGGTCGCGGTAGCGTCATGTGACCACTACCACGACCAATCACAAGCCACGACGTCATCGAAAGGTCCTTCAAGCACTGATTCTTAGGAAGGAAGGCTCCCGGTTACAATCAGGGCGCGTCCGAGGGTGAGTATAGCAATATTTTTTATTTTTATTCTTTATTTTACACATGAATATGGATCCCAGGGCCTGAAGGAGAGTTTCCTCTCCTTCAGACCCTGGGAACCATTACAGGATACCTTCCGATATTTATGTCCCATTGACTTGTATTGGTATCGGATATCGGTATCGGCGATATCCAATATTTTTCGGATATCGGCCGATACCATCCGATACCGATACTTTCAAATATCGGATGGTATCGCTCAACACTACTCACAAGTTATCCAACTTTGGAAACTAAACCCCTCAAGGTATTCATCTAAATTTGTATTCAGCATTTTTAGACTTCAGGTGCTTTACACAATTTTATAAGAGTTGTGAAAACAAAAAAATCCATTGTTTTGCTCGTCTGAAAATGTAAACTTAGGTCAAAATTTCAAACAAGGTAATAATGGAAAATAGATCACACAATTTGTTATGATAATCTTAAATGAACGCAGCAACACATGATATGTGGTTGTTCACTACTGATTGGGAAGAAGGTTGGGATTTGAAAGGAGACAGCACCATTTGGGTTTTGGAATGCAGATTTTGTTTGAATAGATTGAGGGTGCTATTTCCAAAGCAAAAAAAACATAAGTGTAACAATTTTGGAAACTTTACCACTCATGGAATTCATCCAAGTGTATATTGACTATTTTGAGCCCTATGATGCTTCACAAGATGTTATAACATTCAGCCATGAAAATAAAAAATATGTTTCACTACAAAAATGTTCAGCTGCTTTTTTTCATTTTCACCAGCAGTAATGGTAAAAAAAAACCTCAAACTTTGTTTAGCAATTTATGTTATTTGCTGTGATACCCCATATGTTGTTGGAAACTACCCTTTGGTGAAAAGGCTCAAAAGAAAGGAGCGTTATTTGACTTTTAGACTTTTCAACTGTTGGCTTTGATGGAATATTTGGGGGGCACATTTGCAGAACACCTTATGTGTCAGAACAACACAAAACGTAAAAAAGAGACCCGATTTTGGATAGTAGAAAAAAACATCTACATTTGCAGTAACAATTTTATGTGTTTTTCATCTTGATTTGGGAACTCAGATTTCAATGTACTTTATATAGAGTGGTGAAGCAAAGTTGGTTTTCCAGACCCTTTGTGCAACCACTAACTTGGAAACTACTATTTTTTCATTGACAGATGAAGGTCCTGTATGAGATCTTGCTTTTTACAGTATATGTATATATTTTTTTACTCTTTTAAAGTTAGTTTCACATATATCTTATTTTCCATACTGAGCACTTGACAGAATTTTTATCTAAATCCTAAAATTAAATTCTCCAAAAGAACAACTCACTATGTGGTAGACCACATTTGTTTGCTAAAAAGATGCCTAAAATGATGCCTAAAATGAATGGCATTGCCAGGACAGACATCAGATGGAGCCAAAAGTGACTCCATCTGCCTCATCAAAATAAATGGGTTCATGGAAGGTTTGATTTGAACCATGTTTTTAGAGATGTGCACCACAAGGTGACTGCTAAAGCACAGAATAAACATAAACCAAGCCTTATACTAATCTTGAGAAAGCAGTATGAACATGTAAATAATATATTTTGTGCAATGTGCCATGCACTATGTGGTGTAAATAATGAATACATTTTATCCAACTAGTCTGTAAGAATAAAGTGATACCAGATTTTTTAGTTTTGCTATTTCGCAAACCAAAAGCAATATTTTATCAATTACATTTTGTTTTTTTTCCATTGCTATATTCAGAGAAATATAACTTTTTTACTTTTCTGCCCACCACGTCATATAGATACTGTATCAACATTCCTTACTTGGTAATACCAATTATGCATACATTTTTTTTTATAATGGGGGGTACTATTTGCTAAATCCTCAGTACTGTATAAAAGCAGCATTGAGGATTAAGACCCTTTAATGAATGCCATAAAAAAACTTGTGAAGAAAAAGGAAATCCAGCTTCATCCAATAAAGTCAAAGAAATACTTTATTTGTGTTCCATATTTAAAACAAAATGCTGCTAAGACATATTGAACTAGTTCAAGAAAAGGTGGTGGTAACTACTGAACGCGTTTCGAACACAGCGCGTGTTCTTAAACTCAGTTTTGTATGAACAAACAGCAGTGGAAATATAAAGGTAGAGACTAGGTTAAAGTTAATGAAGTAATTACCGTATATACTTGAGTATAAACCGACCCGAGTAAGAGCCGAGGCTCCAAATTTTTCCACAAAAAAAAATGGGAAAACTTATTGACTTGAGTATAAGCATAGGATGGGAAATGCAGCAGCTGATGGTAAATTTAAAAATAAAAATAGATACCAATAAAAGTAAATTAATTGAGACATCAGTGAGTTAAATGTTTTTGAATATCCATATTGAATCAGGAGTTCCACATAATGCTCCATACAAAATAAGCCCCATATAATGCTCCATAAATTTCATGATGGGCCCCATAAGATGCTCCATACAAAAAATATGTCCCATATAATGCTGCACAAAGGTTAATAATGGCCCCAAAAGATGCTCATATTAAAATATGCCCCATGTAATGCTCCAGAAAGGTTGATGATGGCCCCATAAGATGCTCCATATTAAAATATGACCCATATAATGCTGCATAAAAGGTTAATGATGGCTCCATAAGATGCTCAAATAGAATAATATGCCCCATATAAAGCTCCATAAAGGTTGATTGCCCCATAAGATGCTCCATAGAATAATATGCCCCATATGCTGCTGTGATTAAAAGAAAAAATGACATATTCACCTCTCGTCGCTGGGGGGCCAGGTGCTGGTGTCATGAGCAGGCGGGGACACTGACACGCTATGGGGGCCAGGTCCCGGTGTCACCACTGGTTAAGGCCCCCAGCACTTGCGATTTTTACCTGCCCCCATGCCGCTGTGTCTTCTGTCTTTCTGCAGTGACTGTTTAGGCAGAGGGAGAGCACTAACAGATCATCGTTCCCTATGAACTGAACGTCACAGCCAGAGGACACGGAAGATACAGCACGGCGGTGGAACGGGGACAGGTGAATATCGCCTGGCTCCCCCTCCCCCATACTGAACCTCTAGGCACGGTCTCTGCACTTCCCTGCTTCTTCATTGTCCAGGGGCAGCAGCTCCTTCCAGTGCTGAGCAGTCACATGGTACCGCTCATTAAAGTAATGAATATGCGGGACTTAAACTCAATGTAGACAAAACCGAATTCATCATCTTTCCCCCACCTCACATATCCCCCCTACCTGATCTATCTATTATAGTAAATGGCATCACGCTCTCTTCCGCACCTGAAATCCGCTGCCTTGGGCTAACTCTCGACTCTGCCCTGTCCTTCAAACCTCAAGTCCAAGTTTTTGCCACCTCCTGTCGTCTCCAACTCAAAAATATTGCCAGAATCCGTTCCTTCCTCAGTCCACAATTTACCAAAACTCTTATGCATGCTCTCAGCATCTCCTGCCTCGATTACTGAAACATCCCCCTCTGTGGCATCCCAGCTAACTCTCTTGCACCACTCCAGTCTGTCCTCAACTCTGCTGCCGGCTAATCTCCTCGCTACTCCGCTGCTTCTCCCCTCTGCAAATCCCTCCACTAGCTCCCAATTCCCCAACGAATCCAGTTCAAACTACTAACACTGACCTACAAAGCCATCCACAACCTGTCCCCTCCCTATATCTCTGAACTAATCTCCCAATATCTTCCCTCACGTAATCTTTGATCCTCCCAAGACCTCCTACTCTCCTCCACACTTATTCATTCCTCAATCCTCACACAACTGCCTCCAAGATTTCTCCTGAATATCCTCCATCCTCTGGAATTCCATGCCTCAACACGTCCGATTATCCACCACCCTCGGATCCTTCAGACGGAACATGAAAACCTATCTCTTCAGGAAAGCCTACAGCCTACAATAACTGAGCTGCCGCCTCACCGCCACCAGAGCTGCCACCTCACCGCCGCCTCACCGCCGCCAGAGCTGCTGCCTCACCCCTACCTTCTGTCTCTTCCCCACTATCCCATAGAATGTAAGTCTGCAAGGACAGGGTCCTCTCCCCTCTGTACCAGTCTTTCACTGTAAACCTGTTTACTGTAAACAATATCTATAATCCTGTATGTAACCCCTTTCTCATATACAGCACCATGGAATTAATGGTGCTATATAAATAAATAATAATAATAATAATGCACTCCTCGTCTATGGGAGTGGAGTAGCGTGCATATTCATTACTTTAATCAGCTGTACCACATGACCCCTGAACACAGGAAGAGCTGCCGGCACTGGAGACCATCTGAGAAGCAGAGAAGTGCAGAGACCGCATCAGGAGGGGGTGAGAATGATGTGGCAGCCACCGAATCCTGTCGCTCCACCTCCCCCGCCGCCCCCTGGGACAATGACTTGAGTATAAGCCGAGAGGGGCACTTTCAGCCTAAAAGAATGGGCTGAAAATATTGGCTTATACCCGAGTATGTATGGTAACTGTAAACCACACATATGTGAATTAAACTAATGGCAGATAAATTGATGACATCTAATGAGATGATTTGTTGTAACTCCGGAGACGGCTCCTGAAGTAAATTGAGGTGTTTGCTGTGCTTCCTTCCGCCTTTCCTATTGATTAACTAAATAATAAAGTAATAAACAGCAAAGTATGTTAAGTAATGTAACAGTACATGTCAATGCACATTGATGAGCAAGGTTCTGTTGAAAGATGAATGGTAAACCCAAGAAGCATGCTAATTATTAGATTGTCTATTGGCTATTACCATTATCTACCTTGGTTGATAAGAATAAATGCCAATAAACATTAATTGTATCAATATCTGAATATACTTATGTATTTTTTATTTCTAGGATGAAATTATTTTTAACAGGATCAGACTGCAAAGTTTGTAACAATGCGGGTACATAAATGTACTTGTAAAGGTATACATAAAATACTGTAACATTTTTAATTTGAGCAATTAAAGAAAATTAGTTTTAGTATAATAGTCATAAATAATGTCATTACATAGCCAAATACAGAGGTATATTACATCATTAGCTATTGGATCATGTAAAATACTTGTTTCAAGTGCATTAAGATATGCCCCAGAGAAGATCTGTAGTTTGACAATTGAAACTTAGTTCCAATGTTGTCATATACTATGTAGTGTCATGGTATAAAGCTAATATTAAGATGAAAAAAGGCAAAAGGTGCTTTTATGTGTCTTTCATCTAATATCAACGCTAGCTGAAAAAGAACGCTAGAGATGAAAACCAATTTTCATTCTTTTTTTGGCTAACATAATCTAAAGTCACAAAAGATAAGAATTCCTTGCAAGTTAGCAAGATCCTGCCCTCAAGAGCTTAGAAGTTCACCTAGGATTCTAAGGTACACAGAGGTTATTATTATTTATTCAAGAAGAAACTTGTCTGTCACTTGATCTTTAATGCCAGTTCTTTATATCTTACAAGTGTCTCACCTGGCTGCTCTTTTTATTCTTCTTGTTCATTGAGAGTGTACAGAAGAATTAGCTTCTTAAGTGAGATTGCTCAGATGAAAGCTGCTTCTAACATGTGAGCACATGTGTATTTGAACAGTCTGAAATTACAGTGGATATACTTCCCTGAAGAAAAATATAACCGGAATCTTAATCAATAATAATTGTAAGACTTTTCCATAAAAAAATTGCAGCTCTTTTTCCAGGAGGATATTTTAATCAAATATGATGGTTGAGAACCTGTAATTCCGTCAAAGCCACAGTGACAAAAAAAATAGAGTACATTTGAAAATCTTTTTAATAAGCTTATTAATAGATAAATAATGTGAGCCTGATAAAATGCCTAAAAATATAAGAGGAAGGCTCACTTCATTTATTAGAGCCAAAGTATGTTGTGGTTGGTCCGGGGGATTGGAGGGGGAGGCGCGGGTCAAAGAATCTACAGGACGGAGGACAAATTGTTCTTTAAATTTTGCTTATGATATTTGATCCCAGTTAAATTCAAGAAGCCTGTTCTTGTAAGACATTATCTTTTTCTGTATTTTGTACTATGCATATGGCTTGTGCAGTTAGCTTTATTGCAGCTCTGTCAATTAATACATGTTTAAAAAGCTATAATAGTTTAAATGTTTATGGCAATGGCTTGTAAATACCAGAAGACAAATTTCCACAAAAATTCAAAGTGATTTTTCATTTAATTGCCTCTTCAGATAGGAAGAGGACTTGAACTCTATAGCGCCACCTTTTGGAAGCAGCAATCCTACAATTCACTGTCAACCATTTAATAGGCCTTGAAATGTGACTTAGAATAAAATCCTCTTCAGAATCTCAATTTGCAGAAAAGTTATAGAAAAAGAAAACAGCAGCACTCCATATAAGCCAAAATATATGCAAACACTGAAAACAGTGAATCTAAACTGTGTTATTACTCAGTAAGATGTACTTACAAATTGGCAAATTCGTGTGTGCCATCAAAACAGCAACGTGACCTCCCTCTGATGGATCTCTGCTCTACCTCTCTCATTTAACTATAGGCTGATAGCTCAAGAGAGGTATGTACAGTAGAACAGGGACACATCAGAGGGAGGTCATCTTGCCCAGGTTGATGTTGTTAGGCACCAGGATTCTCCCTCTGCATGGGGTATATCCCAAGCCTGGTCTGCCTCTGCGGTCTCCCATAATACTTCTGTCGCAGTGGGAGCTGCTCAGCACAGACGTCGGTCTCAGCGACTTGCCCAGACTGGTGCTGTTCGCTGGCTACTGCTGGCTCACCAGTCAAAGCTATAGTAACTAGCAATAGGCAGCGGCGAACAGGCGTTCCAGAGGCTAAGGCCAGAAATCACCCGACTGAGCATGCTCATGAGGTGGCAACCTCTCATTGGTGGTTGGTCGTCAGCTGCTCGATGTATGAAAGCTGTGATTAAAGATCATGGTTATTCCACAAAATATTGATTTTTGAACTCTTCCTGAGTTAAAACATTAGTGTTTTTGTTTCTAAATGATTATGAACTTGTTTTCTTTGCATTATTTGAGGTCTGAAAGCACTGGGTTTTATTTTCATTTTGACCAATTTTCTTTGTCAGACAAAAAATACTAAATTTATTGCTTGGAAATTCAGAGACATGTTGTCAGAAGTTTATAGACTAAAAGAACAAATTACATTTTACTCAAAAATCAGACAAACTGAACATTTTGCAGTGGTCTCTTAATTTTTGCCAGAGCTGTATACCTTATGAGTGTGTGGAATATAATTGTAGTGTGGACTTGTCTGCGTGTGCACAGGGCAGGTGTATAGCCTTTAGAATTCTGGCACCTCCGGAGAGGAGTTTGAGTGAATTCAGAGCAGGCGTATAGCCTTTATAATTCTGGCACCTCCGGAGAGGAGTTCGTGTGCATGCACATGCTGTAATTGTGTCCACTACCTGTTCCCTTGCCCCTGTGAAGGTTACGTTCTCCTGTGAGGTCAACAGGGATCATGCTTAGTGCCATACCTGCTCTGTTACTCTGTGCACCTGACACAGCTCTACTGCAGAGCATCTTTTCGGTTACTATGCGAGTGACACAGCTCTACTGCAGAGCATCTATTCTGTTGTGGAGTGCAAGTTACACAGCTTCATGTGCTATACACAGAGTGATGTTTAACTCAGTGTGAGCTAGGTATCGCTCGCTATGTTTCGCCATTGTTCACATTAGCTGCTGTTTTCCATCTCTGCATGGTGGACCTTGGGTTACGATCGCACTTCATCATAATTTATATTTAGTGCAATTCGCCAATCCTAATAGTACC
Source organism: Ranitomeya imitator (assembly GCF_032444005.1). Lineage (NCBI taxonomy): Eukaryota > Metazoa > Chordata > Amphibia > Anura > Dendrobatidae > Ranitomeya > Ranitomeya imitator. The sequence continues at coordinate 630,177,507 of NC_091284.1, forward strand.
TTGCGCCAGGGTCTTGCTAGTAATAGCAGATGAGCTGCAGCTCCCATGGAATATCCAGCAGATTGAGGACAGGGTGTCTGCTCTAGAGTAGGCAGCTTCAGCTGTGGATCTGTCCGCAGTAGTGGCACAGGCAGCCAGTGAATCCGCTACTAGGGTTTCAGCTATGACTCCTGTTCTGTTTTTTCCACACTTCCAGCTCCCAAATAAGTCTTCTGGGGATATCAAGGCTTTCAGGGGATTTGTGAATCAGTGCTCAATCCAGCTGGAGCTACTGAGTTCACGTTTCTCATCTGAATGGGCCAAAGTGGGTTTTGTGGTGTCCCTTTTGACGGACAGGGCGTTGGAGTGGGCTATGCCGTTGTGGAAATGTAAGGACCTGGTGGTTCGGATCACCTCTCGTTTTTTGAGCTCCCTGAAACAGGTTTTTCTTGGACCCCAGGTTATCCATGATGCCACATTCCAACTCCTGGTGTTGACTCAGGGCTCTTCTCCAACCAGCCACTTCCCTATCCAGTTCCAGATGATAGCTTCTGAGTTGGAGTGGCCAAAAAAGGTTTTTGTCCCGGTGTTCTGGAGGGCTCTTGCAGACCATGTTAAGGATGCTCTGGCCAACCTAGAGATCCCAACTACATAGGAGGATTTAATATCCATATCCACTTGTATCGATCTTCGGTATGCTGAATGAAGGTTGGAGCGAGCCCAGTGTAGACAAAGGATTCGGTTAGCACCAAATTTTTCCAATTTTGGGGGGTCTCCGACTCGAACGAACTGGTGAAGCTAATGGTGGGTTATCGGGTGGAGGCTAAATCCTGCTCTGTACACTCTCCACCAACTTGTTTTGTTTGTGGGCAGGCGGGTCATTATTAGAGTTGAGCGACTTTTACTTTTTTAGGATCGAGTCGGGTTTCGCGAAACCCGACTTTCTCAAAAGTCAGGTCGGGTAAAATCGGCCGATTATTGCGAAAAGACGGGGGCTGACCGAAACACGAAACCCAATGCAAGTCAATGGGGAACCAAAGTCGGCAGTGAGTGGAGGACAGGAAAACACCTAGAGTGCCCATTTTAATGCCAAAAACATCAATTATTATCTCTTAAGCTTGTCAGTCTTAAGTTACTTTATAATAATAGTTAGGCATTGAAAACAGGGGGTCATTTGGCTAAAGTTGTGGGGGGGTAGGGCTTGCTCAAGATTTTCGTGGGCCCAAGAAGCGCGGAATACGTCACAGCGGTGGACCAGGGAGAGTTAAGTATTTCAACTTTGCAAGTGCTGTGATCCTGAGCAAGCAGGGGGGGGGCCCACTCGTTGGCATTTGGCACTGGCACAGGGCCCCTCATAGTATGGCGGTGTCTTTGACCGTAGGTGGCGCCTCCCACTGCCAGAGACACTTTTGCATACTATGAGGGGCCCTGTGCCAGTGACATCACCAACGAGTATGCCCCCCCACCTGATGAAGGAACCTGCACTTTCATCTGCACCTTCCTCTTTGTCCACGTGTAAGGTGGTATAGTATGCGGGAAGGGGAGCCTGACTTTCAGCAGGGTCAGATTCAGGCTGTGTAGAGTGCAAGGGGAATGTAGTGGTCTGGGTCAATGTACCAGCAGACTCATCTAGCAGTGGCTGGGCAATGGGCAGGATGAGGAGGAAACACAGATATAGGCCTAAATAATAAAGTAGGCTAAAAGCAGTTCAAAATTGGTAACAGGACTAAACAGGCGGCATAGCTTTGTTCAGTGGAGGACAACTGTAATGTTGTGAATTCCGCTCTTGGGCTCCCTCCGGTGGTTGTAAGTGGCACTTTTGTGAGTTCTGCTCTTGGGCTCCCTCTTGTGGTTTCAAGTGGCATGGCTGCTCCTTGGAGTTAGCTGTCATCAGCTGCCTCCACTTATCGTCTCTTCTGCTCGGCTATTTAGGCCTGGCTGTTCCTTCAGCCAGTGCCACTTGTAAATGGTTCCTGGTTGGATTCACATCTCTTTGGATTTCCCTGTTATCCTGACCAGTTCAGCAAAGCTAAGTTTTTGCTTGCGCTTTTCTGTTCTCAGATTGTGGACTTATCCGTTCAGTGCTTTCTATGTTTGTCCAGCGTTATCAGTATGAATTAATTCTGTCTTGCTTTAAGCTCTGGGAAGCAGATTTACCCTCCACACCTTTAGTCAGGTGTGGAGATTTTTTTGTAAACTCTGCGTGGATTTTTGTAGTGTTTTATACTGACCGCACAGTATTCCATCCTGTCCTATCTATCAAGCTAGACTGGCCTCCTGTGCTCATCGTGGTTTCATTCTGTGTATGTCTTTTTCCTCTCCACTCACAGTCATTATTTGTGGGGGCTAATCTATCCTTTGGGGATTTTCTCTGAGGCAAGATAGTTTTCCTGCTTCTGTCTTTAGGGGTAGTTAGCTCTTAGGCTGTGATGAGATGCCTAGGGAGAGTTAGGAGCATTCCACGGCTACTTCTAGTGTTGTGTTGAGCTTAGGGACTGCGGTCAGTACAGTTACCACTTCCTTCAGAGCTCATTCCATGTTGCTCCTAGACCACCGCATCATAACATGTAATGAGTGGCGCAGACACAGTTAGTAGGCCCAAAATAAAAAAGTAGGCTAAATGCAGTTCAAAATTGGTAACAGGACTAAACAGGCGGCATTGCTTTGTTCAGTGGAGGACAACTGTGATGAGTGGCGCAGACACAGTTAATAGGCCCAAAATAAAAAAGTAGGCTAAAAGCAGTTCAAAATTGGTAACAGGACTAAACAGGCAGCATTGCTTTGTTCAGTGGAAGACAACTGTAATGAGAGGCGCAGACATGGTTAGTAAGCCCAAATACAAAAGTAGGCTAGGCTAAAAGCAGTTTAAAATTGGTAACAGGACTAAACAGGCAGCATAGCTAGGTACTGGGGTGGGCTCCTCTGCTGAGTAGCAGACAGTGGTAGTAGGCGCAAAATAATAACTGGTCAAAATGGAGGCCAGGGCCCCTGTATATTTTAACTATCATCTATCATTTCAACAAATTTGTATTGGCAGTGCCTTTGAAGGATTAACAGCACAGACTACACAGTGGTGGAGCAGGGAGAGGTAAGTATTGCAAGTGGTAGATCACTGCTCGAGCTGGGGGGGAACACTCTCTCGTGGGTGGCAGTACTGGCACAGGGCCCCTCATATTATGACGGTGTTTCTCATGTTGGTTGTGCACCACCACCATCAGAGACACTTCATTGTACGATGAGGGACCCTGTGCCAGTGCCGTCGCCCAAGTGTAGGCCCACCCACCTGTCCAGGCAAACGGCACTCGCACGGGTGCTTGTCCTAGGTGGTTACCACGGCCCTGTGGGGGGAGTCCGCCCATTTAGGGAGATATAAAAATGGCCTATGGTGGACATTCAGCAGCTGCAAATGGAGGAATTGGTTTGGGTGAAAGACACAAGGAAACGTCTTGTTCCTGACCGGGAGCATCCACTGACGACTCGCTGCTTTTATATTTGGAACTTTCTGAAGAGGAGGCGAAAGAGCTAGTGGCTGAGTCAGCAAGGAAAGCCAAAACTTTTTCCTGCTGCTCCTGCTTTAAAAGCCATTTTCCTACTTCTTTGATAAGGGAGCCTTCGAGGCCTTGTGTAGCCAGACGATGACGCTGGCTCAACACCTCCAGCCATAAGTGCTATTGTGCTTTTGCCACTACCACCAGATGCACCACCATCACCATCAGTACCAGCTCGCAACCACCGCCCACGGCCTCTTCCTCATTTCAATGAGGACTTCCTCATTTTTTGGAAAATCTAACCAAAATAACTACCGTTATATGGTACTGTATAACAAGGTAGAAGGTGTATATAAACGTGTTGAGATTTTAAATCTCCCTTTTTTTTGGGAGACTGAACAAAAAATCAGGCCTTGTGCAAAATACAACACAATGTAAGTGGCTGAAAGTGGCTGGCTGATATACGACAAACTAACAGGAGAGAACTATATCCACTTTGTGAGAATTTGAATCGCCCTTTTTTGGGGGGGAGACTGAACCACTACTTAGGCCCTGTGTATATAACAATGCTATCTAAGTGGCAGAAAGTGGCTGGAAGATATATGAAAAAATACAAGGACTGTAGTACAATTTCAATCTCCCTACATTGATCTCAGGAAAAGTATGGCAGCAATAAAAAGGACTGCTGCACACAAAAGTGTGGACAAATAAACAAGATAACTGTGCAGAAAGGAGCAACAGGATTTTTGCTTTTAAAAAAGCAGTTGGTTTGCACAGCGGCGTGCAAACAGCAAGGCAGCTATCAGGGAGCCTTATAAGGCAACCTAATAAGCTACAGAGCTGATGCACAAAAATATAGCCTCCACTGTCCCTGAAAACAAATGGTGGTGTTGGACAGTGGAAATCGCTACAGCACAAGCAGTTTCGGGGTTAATCTTCCTTCCATATCTATATCTCTTCTTCTGATGAAGCTGTGGCAACCTCTCCCTATGTTACGATCTGCAGAAGTATGATGGCGGTCGGCGTGCATGCCCCTTTATAGCCCCTGTGACGCCGCAGAAAGCAAGGCAATCACTGTCATGGCCTTCTCTAAGATGGTGGGGACCGAGACTTATGTCATCATGCTGCCCACACTCTGCGTCCTCCTTCATTGGCTGAAAAATGGAGCTGAAAGCGTCATACGAAACGCGACTTTGGCGCAAAGATCGCCGACCTCATGGCCGATCCCACACTAGGATCGGGTCGGGTTTCATGAAACCCGACTTTGCCAAAAGTCGGCGATTTTTGAATTTGTCCAATCCGTTTCACTCAACTCTATGAACTACTAATACCACTATGTATATCTAGTGGGGTTTCCTTTATATATAGCTTTGTATGAGTGATATTAGCTAATTATTAAATAAATTGGACACTTTAGATGCAATATTGCTGTTATATGGATACTTATATACCCCTTTATACTCGTTTCTATATATACATATGTGTATACATGTAGATGGTTATGTGCGTAGTTCATATATGTGTTTATAATATGCGCTCCTAAGTAATATTTATGGCCCTATTCTTCTTATTATATTGTTTTTTTGGTTTATCTTTAACATTTTTTTTATGTTTTTTGTTTTTTCTTTGTCGTGTGCTATTTTGATACTGTTATCTATTTATTATATTCATGTCTCCACAACATACTACCCGGGCCCTCTATTGTTTTTGTAATGCCATGGGGATGGTAAAATTTGTTACCACTGTATATTTTTGTCAGAACATATAGCCGCTATCTGGCGTGTGTATGTGGGTTTGTTCTTGGTCTCCGGGGTGTTTGTTTACACCCTTCATTTATATGACCTTGTTGCCTATTTATATATATGCCTATTTTCATCCTACTTTCATCCCGTTTATTTATTCTCACTGCGGGGCTGTGATTCATGGCTATGCGCAGTGCATATCTTCACCTCTCACTCATCTCCTTCCACCTTCTTCAGACTGTGCGGCGTCACGGCCGTGGCATGTGATTAGGGATCAGCTGAAGAAGGCGGGAGAAGGGCAAGCCAGCACCTCCAATGCATACTTACTAAGCTCTGGCCATGTATCCAGCTTAGAGACCCAAAACTTGAAGGGGGAAGAGCTGTGTGGGAGTACACTGAGAGGGCAAGACATGTAGTCTGTCACCATCTAACGGAAATGTTGCCTCCTGCTGACTGGAGCTGTCTGTGATGGTGTAGACATTTGTGGCGGGCACACAAAAGTTTGCCACAGTTGGGCCATACTGGTCTTGCCTTGTGCTGAGGCACTGCTTCTGCTCCCAGGCTCGAGTTCATATGAGGACATCCAGCAGAGGGCGCATCACCGCGAATGAAGCTAACTATAGGTCATTGACCTACATTACCTTCATTCCCCGGGGTTTTACAGCCACGAGCACAGCTGCATTAGCAGAGCTCCTGCCTGTAAAATATTTTAACCCCTTCAGATGGATTTACAGCATGGGACGTTACAGATCAATGGAAGGTATGTATATTGTTGGTTTATTATTTTTAATTTGTTACAGAATGAGGGTCTTCAGGTGGATTGAGTGAGCAATAAAATATTAAAACAACCTGTGTGTTTATTTCATTAAAATACTTTTTAATAATGTGTGTGTTTTTTTAACCCTTTCATACAATTAGATTAATAATGGATAGGTGTCAGAATTGACGCCTCTCCATTATTAATCTTGCTTAATGTGACCTTACAATAGCAAGGTGGCATTAACCCTTCATTACCCCATATCCCACCGCTACACGGGAATGGGAAGAGAGTGGCCAAGTGCCAGAATAGGCGCATCTTACAGATGTGCCTTTTCTGGGGTGCCTGGGGGCAGATGTTTTTAGCCAGGGGGGGGGCAATAACCGTGGACCCTCTCCAGGCTATTAATATCTGCCCTCAGTCACTGGCTTTACTACTCTGGCGGAGAAAATTGCGCGGGAGCCCACGCAAATTTTTTCCGCGATTTAACCCTTAAATTTAATAGCTAGAGCGCCGAAATTTTGCACATACACACTACTAACATTAGTAGTGTGGAATATGCAAAAAAAAGGGGGATATGACATGGTTTACTGTATGTAAACCATGTCTCACATCATGTCGGGTTTAGGCAGGAGAAATGAAAAGCCAGCAATTGAATTACCGGCTTTACAACATTATCGCGCTGAAGTAAATATAAATATATATATATATATATATATATGTGTCTCTATGACATATATATATATATATATATATACTAGATGGCAGCCCGATTCTAAAGAATCGGGAGTCTAGAATCCATATATACTTGAAATTCGGCAGGAGCTTGAAGAGCAACGTCACTGGGCCCGCCTCCACGCAGTAGAAACTTGCTGTGAGGTAAAAATTCAAAAATCACACCAAAATGGCGGGCGGAGTGTGTCACAGTACGGCACGTTTCTGATTGGTCGCTCGCAGCAGGCGGCAACCAATCAGACACTGGACACTGTTGACATCACTTATCTCCGGACATTAGCTCCGGACATTAGCTCCGGACATTAGCTCCGGACATTATCTCCGCACATTAGCTCCGGACATTAGCTCTGGACATTAGCTCCGGACAAAGCCACGGAAGTTGGCACAAATTGCAGGAATTAGTATTCTAGGCAATTAATCTCCGGACATTAGCTCCGGACATTAGCTCCGGACATTAGCTCCGGACATTAGCTCCGGACAAAGCCACGGAAGTTGGCACAAATTGCAGGAAGTAGTATTCTAGGCAATTATATATTAGATATACATATATATATATATATATATATATATATATATATATATATATATATATATATATATGAAAAATGAAACACGACTTTGGAGTACAGATCGCCGACCGCCGACCCGATCCCAGAGTGGGATCGGGTCGGGTTTCACGAAACCCGACTTTGCTAAAAGTCGGCGACTTTTGAAAAGTGCCGATCTGTTTTGCTCAACCCTACTCCTAACAGGTCTAAGAAACAATAATTTTCTAAAGTGTGGACTAGACTTTAATATGAGCTAATTTGGAATACACACCTGTAAAGTGGAGTGTTTTATGAGCTTTATTAACTTTTTGTTTTTTCGCAGAACAGACTACAGAGTGAGCTGCACTCACACACAGACCGTGCAGACAGCCGTGAACGGCACTGCAAGGCCAAAAAAAGCTCGTCATGTACTCCTATATAGTGTTTTTCCACAATCTAGCAGGATACGGATGGAAACCCACTAATAGGCTAAATTTGAAAAAATGTGCAGCAGGCAGCACTAATTGAAATAAGGACAATGGAACAATATGAGGCAGTGACGCACCCTGATCTCACTACAACCAGCTGTGGCGGCAGAACAGACTATAGAGTGATAAGCACTCACACACAGACCATGCAGACAGCCGTGAACGGCGCTGCAAGGCCAAAAAAGCTCCTATATGTAATTTTATATAGTGTTTTTCCGCAATCTAGCAGGATACGGATGGAAACCCACTAATAGGCTAAATTTGAAAAAATGTGCAGCACGCAGCACTAATTGAAATAAGGACAATGGAACAGTATGAGGCAGTGATGCACCCTGAGCTGACTACAACCGGCTGTGGCGGCAGAACAGACTACACAGTGATCTGCACTTACACACAGACCATGCAGACAGCCATGAATGGCGCTGCAAGGCCAAAAAAAGCTCCTCATGTACTCCTATATAGTGTTTTTCCACAATCTAGCAGGATACGGATGGAAACCCACTAATAGGCTAAATTTGAAAAAATGTGCAGCAGGCAGCACTAATTGAAATAAGGACAATGGAACAGTATGAGGCAGTGACGCACCCTGAGCTCACTACAACCAGCTGTGGCGGCAGAACAGACTACAGAGTGATCTGCACTCACACACAGACCACGCAGATAGCCGTGAACGGCGCTGCAAAGCCAAAAAAAGCTCCTATATGTAATCCTATATAGTGTTTTTCCACAATCGAGCAGGATACGGATGGAAACCCGCTAATAGGCCAAATTTGAAAAAATGTGCAGCAGGCCGCACTAATTGAAATAATGACATTGGAACAGTATGAGGCAGTGACACACCCTGAGCTGACTACAACCGGCTGTGGCAGCAGAACAGACTACAGCATGAGCTGCGCTCACACAGAGACCTTGCAGACAACTGTGAATAGCGCTGCAAGGCAAAAACAAGGTTCTCACACAGCAATTGCTAAATTAGCCTGGGTAAAGCACAATGAAGCAAATCGCTATCTCTAAACTGGCCCTCAGTCAGAACAAAGCGTACTGTCCCTAACTGAATTCACAGCAGAGTGAACTCAAAATGGCGGCGGCGACTTTTATAGTGCATCATGACATCATTTCAGCAGCCAATCACAGCCATGCCAGTAGTCACATGCCTACCATGAAGAACAGGATGTGCCCACAATTCTAATCATTCCTCATTACATAGTTACATAGTTACATAGTTATTAAGGTTGAAGGAAGACTATAAGTCCATCTAGTTCAACCCATAGCCTAACCTAACATGCCCTAACATGTTGATCCAGAAGAAGGCAAAAAAAAACCATGTGGCAAGAGTAAGCTCCACATTGGGGAAAAAAAATTCCTTCCCGACTCCACATACGGCAATCTGACTAGTTCCCTGGATCAACACCCTATCAAGGAATCTAGTGTATATACCCTGTAACATTATACTTTTCCAGAAAGGTATCCAGTCCCCTCTTAAATTTAAGTAATTAATCACTCATTACAACATCATACGGCAGAGAGTTCCATAGTCTCACTGCTCTTACAGTAAAGAATCCGCGTCTGTTATTATGCTTAAACCTTTTTTCCTCCAAACGCAGAGGATGCCCCCTTGTCCCGGTTTCAGGTCTATGATTAAAAAGATCATCAGAAAGGTCTTTGCACTGTCCCCTCATATATTTATACATTAACATAAGATCACCCCTTAGTCTTCGTTTTTCCAAACTAAATAGCCCCAAGTGTAGTAACCTATCTTGGTATTGCAGACCCCCCAGTCCTCTAATAACCTTGGTCGCTCTTCTCTGCACCTGCTCTAGTTCAGCTATGTCTTTCTTATACACCGGAGACCAGAACTGTGCACAGTATTTTAAGTGTGGTCGAACTAGTGACTTGTATAGAGGTAAAATTATGTTCTCCTCATGAGCATCTATGCCTCTTTTAATGCATCCCATTATTTTATTTGCCTTTGTAGCAGCTGCCTGACACTGGCCACTGAATATGAGTTTGTCATCCACCCATACACCCAGGTCTTTTTCATTGACGGTTTTGCCCAGAGTTTTAGAATTAAGCACATAATTATACATCTTATTACTTCTACCCAAGTGCATGACCTTACATTTATCCCCATTAAAGCTCATTTGCCATTTATCAGCCCAAGCTTCTAGTTTACATAAATCATCCTGTAATATAAAATTGTCCTCCTCTGTATTGATTACCCTGCAGAGTTCAGTGTCATCTGCAAATATTGAAATTCTACTCTGAATGCCCCTTACAAAGTCATTAATAAATATGTTAAAAGGAAGAGGGCCCAATACTGACCCCTGTGGTACCCCACTGCTAACCGCTACCCAGTCCGAGTGTGCTCCATTAATAAACACCCTTTGTTTCCTATCCCTGAGCCAGCTCTCAACCCACTTGCACATATTTTCCCCTATCCCAATTATTCTCATTTTATGTATCAACCTTTTGTGTGGCACCGTATCAAAAGCTTTGAAAAGTCGATATACACTACATCCACTGGGTTCCCTTGGTCCAATCCGGAACTTACCTCTTCATAGAAACTGATCAAATTAGTCTGACATGAACGGTCCCTAGTAAACCCGTGCTGATACTGGGTCATGAGGTTATTCCTCTTCAGATACTCCAGTATAGCATCCCTTAGAATGCCCTCCAGGATTTTACCCACAGTAGAGGTTAAGCTTACTGGCCTATAATTTCCGAGTTCAGTTTTTGTCCCCTTTTTGAATATTGGCACCACATTTGCTATACGCCAGTCCTGTGGTACAGACCCTGTTATTATGGAGTCTTTAAAGATTAAAAATAATGGTCTATCAATGACTGTACTTAATTCCTGCAGTACTCGAGGGTGTATCCCATCCGGGCCTGGAGATTTGTCAATTTTAGTGATTTGTAGACGCCGCCGCACTTCCTGCTGGGTTTAGCAGGTGACATTTAATTGGGAATTTTTATCACTAGTCGTTTTGTCTGCCATGGGATTTTCTTGTGTAAATACTGATGAAAAAATGTAATTTAGCATATTGGCTTTTTCCTCATCCTCATCCACCATTTCACCCAGACTATTTTTAAGGGGGCCAACACTATCATTTTTTAGTTTCTTACTATTTATGTAGTTAAAGAATATTTTAGGATTATTTTTACTCTCTCTGGCAATGAGTCTCTCTGTCTCAATCTTTACTGCCTTGATTTGCTTTTTACAGAATTTATTTAATTTTCATCACTACCTACTTCCTTTAATTTATACCACAAAAAGCTACGTATAAAGATAACACGTTGGCTCAAGGAATGAAAAAAGTCAAAATTCTTTATTTAAAATTTTTTAAAAAACATAACACCAGAGTACCTCATATTGCAACAAAATCATCCAGACGGAGGCAAAAAACACAAATAGCAACAAGAATGCATATTATATCCTACTCCTAAAACCCCTCTAATAGAAATGGCTTAAGGGCTCAATAAACTCCTGCATACAGCGTCACATACGCCACCTGGACTGAAGAGGACCTAAGTGGAGAGCGCACTAAGCAAGAAAAACCCCTGCATGTGTAAATGGAGCTCAATAGGAGCAGAGTTCCGTAATGCAAATAGAGATAAATATAATTGTAAGTATATTACCAAGTAGTATGCCTTTGTCTGGATGTACGTCCCGACGCGCGTTTCGCCAGTTCTTCTTCCAGGGGCGTATAACGCTGAGGTGGTAGGTGGTCAATTTATATACCCGGCGGCCTATCAGTACGTAGCTTGGGTAGTAACCGTAGCTAGGTAATGACACATGCTGGTGCGCGGAGAAGGTAGTGACAGAGCTAAATACATATGGGGCATAAGTCACATGACACAAGGTGCCGCGGCGCATCCACCGCTTCGTCAGACTCCACAAAGGGAACGCCCACCCTCCGGTCATAGTGACGCCAGCGTTCCGAAAGACAGACCGCCCCACGGAAGTCCGACGTCACCATAGAGACCAGAGGAGGACGCTTCCTTTAATTCTATAAATGCTTTCTTTTTGCCACTTATTGCGCCCCTTACAGCTCTATTTAGCTATATTGGTTTCCTCCTATTTCTAGTATGTTTATTCCCATACGGTATATACTGTGCACAGGCCCTATCCAGGATGCTAATAAATGTCTCCCATTTTCTTTGTGTATTTTTGTGTCTCAGGATATCGTCCCAGTTAATTGCACCAAGATCCTCTCTCATCCGTTGGAAATTTGCCCTCCTGAAGTTTAGTGTCCTTGTAACCCCTCTATTACACTTTTTTTAAAGGATACATGAAAACTTATTATTTTGTGATCGCTATTACCCAAGTGACCCCCAACCCTTATATTTGCTATGCGGTCTGGCCTGTTGGTTAATATTAGGTCTAGCAGTGGCCCCCTTCTTGTTGGGTCCTGAACCAGTTGTGAAAGGTAATTGTCTCTCATAGTTGTCAAAAACCAATTACCTTTGCTGGAACTGAAGGTTTCTGTTCCCCAATCTATTTCAGGGTAGTTGAAGTCCCCCATAATAATGACTTCTCCTTGAGTCGCAGCTTCATCTATTTGCTTTACGAAGATATTCTCCATTGCTTCCATTATTTTTGGAGATTTGTAACAAACCCCTATCAGTAATATATTATTTTTCCCCCTCCCCTTATCTCCACCCACAGGGATTCTACATTTTCATTAAATTCACCTATATTATCACGCAGGATGGGTTTTAAGGATGATTTTACATATAGACACACCCCACCCCCTTGCTTATCTGTATGGTCATTTCTGAACAGGCTATAGCCCTGCAAGTTAACAGCCCAGTCATGGCTCTCATCCAGCCACATTTAAGTTATCCCCACCATGTCATAATTATGCTCCAACAACATTAGTTCTAATTCGTCCATTTTGTTGGCGAGGCTTCTGGCATTAGTATAAATACATTTTATGTATCTCTCTGCACCTCTATTCTTTCTTAAATTATTAACTGTTCAAACCCCACCCCCCATGCCACCGCCACCCCCAACTTCCTTATTTGTGCCCAGGTCTCTATCTGCACTATCTTCCCCTCCTATAAAATGAATACCCTCCCCCCCAATTCCTAGTTTAAACACTCCTCCAAAGTTCTAGCCATTTTCTCACCCAACACAGCTGCACCCTCCCCATTGAGGTGCAGCCCGTCCCTAGCGTAGAGCCTGTAGCCAACTGAGAAGTCGGCCCAGTTCTGCAGGAACCCAAACCCCTCCTTCCTACACCAATTCTTGAGCCACTTATTAACCTCCCTATTCTCCCATTGCCTCTCTGGCGTGGCACATGGTACAGGCAGTATTTTGGAAAATACCACGTTGGAGGTCCTTGCTTTCATCTTGCAGCCTAATTCCCTGAAATCATCTTTAAGGACCTTCCACCTACCTCTAACTTTGTCATTAGTGCCAACGTGCACCATGACCGCTGGGTCCTCACCAGCCCCTCCCAGTAATCTGTCCACCCGATCAGCGATGTGTCGGACTCGAGCGCCAGGAAGGCAGCACACCGTTCGACGATCCCTGTCTTTGTGACAGATTGCCCTGTTGTGAATTCTGCTCTTGGGTTCCCTCTAGTGGTTGTAGGTGGGCATGCAGTTGTCTCTGAGTCACAGTCTTGGCCAGGTGTATCTGCTAATTGCTGTTCAGACTGGGATATTTAAGTGTGCAGGATTCATTAGCCCTTTCCAGTTGTCAATGTTTCTTGTGAAGTGATGGTTCACTTTCTGGCTTCTCCTGTCTGCTGCCAAATTCTGCAAAGATAAGTGTTTGGTTCTTTGTATCTGTGGCACACTGCTGTGTACTGGTTTCAGTTTTATTCCTACTCTGATTGTAGGATTCACTGGAGTTGCAGATTTACGCTCTTACATCTATTAGTTAGATGTAGGTATTTTTTGTTATTTCTGCAGTGGATGTTTTTGAAGGGCTTTTTACTGACCGCACAGAACTCTGTCCTATTCTGTCCTATTTAGCTAGTGTGGCCTCCTGTGCTAAATTCTGTTTTCTGCCTGTGTGTGTTTTTTCCTCTCCGACTCACCGCCAATATTTGTGGGGGGCTGTCTATCCTTTGGGGATTTTCTCTGAGGCAAGATAGTATTCCTCTTTCCATCTTTAGGGGTAATTAGTCCTCCAGCTGTGATGAGGTGTCTAGGTGTGTTAGGTACACTCCACGGCTACTTCTAGTTGCGGTGTTAAGTTCAGGATTGCGGTCAGTAGAGTGACCACCATCTCCAGTGAAAGTTCTCATGCAGCTCCAAAGTCACCGGATCATAACATTGCCCTATCTGTTCCCCTAATAATTGAGTCCCCCACTACCAGCACCTGTCTGGCCTGACCTGCTCTCCTATTTCCCTCCTTACTGGAACAGTCACTCCTCCGGCTTTCAGAGAACATGCCTGGCTGCAGCAGTTCTACCCCTGTACTGGCACCCCCCTCATCTGCCAACTTAGCAAACTTATTGGGGTGTTCCAGATCAGGACTAGCCTCCCTGGCACTCTTCCCTCTACCCCGCTTCCTAACTATCACCCAGCTTGTTACTTCATCGTCCTGCAGCTCCATCCCACCATCCCCCCCATCTGTCTCATTGAGCATCTGCTCCGTGAGCAGAAGACTCCTCTCGATATTGTCTATGGATCTCAGTGTTGCCAGCTGCACATTTAGATTCAGAATCTGGTTTTCCAAATGCACAACGTGCTCACATCTCGCACAGCAGTATGCACCCTCGATTGGCTGCTCAAGGACTGCATACAAGTGGCAAGATGTGCACTGGATGGCATTAACAAGAGTGGAACACATTTCCTAATGGGGATTGCACCAGACAGAAAAGTTAAATAAAAAAAATAAAAAATAAATACAAAGTATTATTAAAAAAAAAAAAAAAAAAAACAGACAGCAATTCAGTGCTTCCTCCTTTGGAAACTCCCTGACTCCAAAGTCACTGAATCACAAGTCACACTTACCGCCGTTCACACTTACACTCAGATCACACTCAGCTCGCTCACACTCGCTCTGCTGAAGATTTACAGATTTTTTTTTTCTCTAGTTCCCTTAACAGCAATCCACCTTGCTGTCCAAATGCACTTCCAAAAAGGACCAGCTGAATTCTGGCTCTTTGAATTATGGGAACTTCCGATTCTGGTATCCAATATACTGAAAGTATCAGAACTCGGTATCGGAATTCCGATACCACAAATATCGGCCGATACCTGATACTTGCGGTATCGGAATGCTCAAAACTATTGGAGTGATGAGACCAAAATTGAACTTTTTCGCCGCAACCATATATGTTACATTTGGAGAGGGGTCAGCAAGGCCTATAATGAAAGGAACACCATTCCTACTGTAAAGCACAGAGATGGATCACTGATGTGTTGGGGATGTGTGAGTGGGAGTTGGAAGTTTCGCCCCTAGCAGTTCGCCCCCAGCATTTCGCCCCCAGCAGTTCGCCCCCCAGGTACACTTCGCCCCGAACATTTCGCCCCCAGCATTTTGCCCCCAAGTTGTTTCGCCCCCCGCACATTTCACCCCCAGCAGTTTGCCCCCAGATGTTTCGCGCCCAGCAGTTCGCCCCCGGATGTTTCACCCCCCGGAGTTCGCCCCCGGATGTTTTGCCCCCCGGAGTTCGCCCCTGGATGTTTCGCCCCCAGCAATTCACCCCCGGATGTTTTGCCCCGGATGTTTCGCCCCCAGCAGTTCGCCCCCGGATTTTTCACTTCTGGATGTTTCGTCCCCAGCAGTTCACCCCCAGCAGTTTGCCCCCGGATGTTTCGCCCCCAGCAGTTCGCCCCCGGATGTTTCACCCCCGGATGTTTCACCCCCAGCAGTTCACCCCCTCACATTTCCCCCCGGATGTTTTGTCCCCAGCACTTCGCCCCCGGATGTTTCGCACCCAGCAGTTCGCCACCGGATGTTTCGCCCCCAGCAGTTCGACCCCAGATGTTTCGCCCCCGGATGTTTTGCCCCCAGCAGTTCGCCCCCGGATGTTTTGCCCCCAGCAGTTCGCCCTAGATGTTTCGCCCCTGGATGTTTCACACCCAGCAGTTCGCCTCCAGCTTTTTGCCCCCAGATGTTTCGGCCCCAAATTAGGCAGGGAATTTTGGCCTTATGTTTTAGCCCTAAGACCTCTTTCACAGTAGCCACTTTCCCAAGTGCTAAGCACTGGAAAATCGCTAAGAAGATTAGCAATTTTGAATATACTAGATGGTGGCCAGATTCTAACGTATCGGGTATTCTAGAAGGCGCAGCCACGTGGTATGTTGCACAGGTTATGTAGTATATTGGAAAGTCCACGTAGTACATTGCACAGGCCACGTAGTATATTGGCCAGCCGACGTAGTATATTGCACTGCCCACATAGTCTAGGAATGTGGGCACTATATTCGTGTTAAAAAAAAATAATAAAGATATACTCACCTCAGGCAGGGCCCTGAAGTCCTCGCGCCTCTCTTCAGTGCTTGCGGTGGCTTCCGGTCTGAGCGTAGGACCTGCGATGACGTCGCGGTCACATGACTGTGACGTCATCGCAGGTCCTGGATGCATAGCATTATTCGGACCGGAAGGCACGGCGTGCACCGGAGACAGGCGCGGAGGACAGCGCGACGTCGGAGGGGGTGAGAATAACTTTTTTTTATTATTATTTTTAACATTACATATTTTTACTATTGATGCTGCATAGGCACCATCAATAGCGAAAAGTTAGTCACACAGGGTTAATAGCAGCGTTAACAGAGTGCGGTACACCGCGATCCGTTAATGCTTGCATTAACCCTGTGTGAGCGGTCAGTGGTGAGTGCAGGGCAGTGAAGCAGCCGACATTTTTCTGGCAGACTGTGACCGTCGCTGATTGGTTGTGGCAATGGTCGTGGGCGTTTTGCCACGACCAATCAGCGACTTGGATTTACATGACAGACAGACGCCATGACCAATGAATATACGAATAAAATGTTACAGACAGAAAGACGAAAGTGACCCTTAGACAATTATATAGTAGATAAGTCAATGGCCGGAAAAGCGAGGTGTTATTTTGGCCAGCTCTTTTTATTTTATTACAGGAGCTATTTTTGAGCACTTATCGTTCATCAATAGCCTGTATCTTATGGGTCATTACCGAGAGCGCTCACAAAAGCGCTCTGAAAAATGCCAGTAAGACACGTGCTTTGGAGTTCTAAAACAGTGGAAGCATAAGGGTGCTTTCACACTTCCGCTACATATGCACTACAGGCCGCCCGTTCGCTTCTGTAATGCCGCATTCCGCTAACCTGCAGCGGAACGAAAAGAAGAAAATGCTCTTCTTTTTGTTCTGACACTGATAGTGGAATGCGGCATTACGAAAGCAAACGGGCGGCTGCAGATCCCAGAACCCAGCCGTTCACTTCAATGGGCAATACAAGCGGAATGCCAGCATTGCCCCGGGGTCAGCTGGATGTCAGATCCAGAGCGGATCGACCTCTGGCGGCCACAAACACAAGTGTGAAACCACTCTAAAATTACAGTGTGCAAGAGGCCTAAAATCTATACAATTTTGCACTTTTACCTGACCCAGCACTGACCTGCTTTGTTGCAAGTTTTGTTGCAGATGTAACAGATGCAGACTATCCCCCTGGACGAAGCTTAAACGCGAAACACGTGTCGGGGTCCATCTACTGGTCTGCTGTTATAGGTAAATACATTCCTACCTCCATTTATGCCTTTGCACTTTAGCACAGCATGCATTTTTTGGCTACTATGTGAATAGATATAGTTGTATCATTCAGGGATCCTTTAGGTTTATATACCTTATGTGTTAGGCTAGCTTTGTCTGCCAACATACACTTGATTTAACCCTTGGTATCTGTGACACTCTTCAGTAGCCATTGCTCTCTTAGGCATATTAATTTAGCCCATATCCCCTTAGGCATTTCTTTTTCTTTTTCTATGGCACACTTATGGTCCTTATAATATAGATGTACTGTGTAACACTCATGCCTTATTGACCCCTGTGGATATATATTTGCACTTTAGCACAGCATGCACTTTTTGGCTACTATGTGAATAGATACAGCCGTATCATTCAGGGATCTTTTAGGTTCATATACCTTATGTGTTAAGGTACTGTCACACTAGACGATATCGCTAGCGATCCGTGACGTTGCAGCGTCCTCGCTAGCGATATCGTCCAGTGTGACACGCAGCAGCGATCAGGCCCCTGCTGGGAGATCGCTGGTCGGGGAAGAAAGTCCAGAACTTTATTTCGTCGCTGGACTCCCCGTAGACATCGCTGAATCGGCGTGTGTGACACCGATTCAGCGATGTCTTTTCTGGTAACCAGGGTAAACATCGGGTAACTAAGCGCAGGGCCGCGCTTAGTAACCCGATGTTTACCCTGGTTACCATCCTAAAAGTAAAAAAACAAACACTACATACTTACCTACCGCTCTCTGTCCTCCAGCGCTGTGCTCTGCTCTCCTCCTGCTCTGGCTGTGAGCGTCGGTCAGCCGGAAAGCAGAGCGGTGACGTCACCACTCTGCTTTCTGGCTGCCCGGCGCTCACAGCCAGACCAGAGAAGCAGAGCGCCGAGGACAGACAGCGGAAGGTAAGTATGTAACGTTTGTTTTTTTACTTTTTAGGATGGTAACCAGGGTAAACATCGGGTTACTAAGCGCGGCCCTGCGCTTAGTTACCCGATGTTTACCCTGGTTACCGGGGACCTCGGGATCGTTGGTCGCTGGAGAGCTGTCTGTGTGACAGCTCTCCAGCGACCAAACAGCGACGCTGCAGCGATCCGGATCGTTGTCGGTATCGCTGCAGCGTCGCTATGTGTGACGGTACCTTTAGGCTAGCTTTGTCTGCCAACATACATTTGATTTAACCCTTGGTATCCGTGACATTTGTTAGCAGCCATTGCTCTCGTAGGCATATTAATCCAGCTCATATCCCTTAGGCATTTCTCCTTTTATGGCACACTTATGGCCTTTATATATAGATGTACTGTGTAACACTCATGCCTTATTGATTCTTGTGGGTTTTATATGTATTTATTTGGGATCATATGATTTATATTAGGTATTATATGTATTTTCCTCAGCAGACAGTATAATTCTGTCTCATGTATCTCCACTGACTGTAATTGGACTCTAATAGAATTTTTAATTGTACTATTAATAAAATTTAGTTTTTTATTGGCATCTAAGCTTCCGCTGTGGTTCTATTGTTTGATAATTGTTGAAATTTGGAAGTGCCTTATTTTTAGGCTATTGTTTTGGATAAGATGTAACAAGTAGCAGGTCACATGTCCTGCAAGTTACATTAGACTAGCTTTATTCCATCTGTACATCAGAATATAGCAGTGTCTGAAATCTCCACAAAGAGAGAAGTGTACTGCCACAAAAAATCAGTCAGCTTCCACAGCAATTCACTTTCTACAACTATGAATTCAGTTCTGTCCAAGCGTGGAAGGAGGAAGTTGGTCCATGAGAATCACATTTACTTATTTTCCAAACGAACCGCTGATGATGTCCATTCCATCTGGGTATGTGAAAAACGGTCGACTTGCAAGGGACGTGTTTGGACCAATGAAGAATCTGGCGAAGTTGTGAAAGTAGTCAATCTTCACAGTCACGCAGTATATTCCTATTAGGTACAGTATATACTCACCCTCGGACGCGCCCTGCTTCTTTCCGGCAGCCTTCCTTCCTAAGAATCAGCGCTTGCAGGACCTTGCGGTGACGTCGCGGCTTGTGATTGGTCGCGCGAGCGGTCACATGGGCGGTTGCGCGACCAATCACAAGCCGCAACGTCACCGCAAGGTCCTGCAAGCGCTGATTCGAAGGAAGAAAGGCTGCCGGTTAGTACCAGGGCGCGTCAGAGGGTGAGTATAGCAATATTTTTTATTTTAATTCTTTATTTTACACTTAAATCTGAATTCCGATACCAATTCCCGATATCTTAAACATATCGGGAATCGGTATTGGAATTCCGATACCAGATTCAGAAGATCGCCGACTTCACGGCCGACCCCACACAGGGGTCGAATCGGGTTTCATGAAACCCGACTTTGCCAAAAATGAAAATGGCCGACCCGTTTCGCTCAACCCTAGTCCTGATGTGAATTGGGGATCTTTATCTTGTCCGTGGTCATTATAAATGGAAAGGTTTTACATTTTTTCTGATTGCAAGGAAAGGTACCCGCAGCTGTTGGAGAGGACAGGGAGCTCTTTACAATGAAGCTTCTTAGATTTGGGGGCTGCCTGAAACACAGTAGTGGAGGGTATGGAAAAATGGATTGTAATCGGGCATCTTTTTGTAGTAAAGGTTGTAATTTCCGTGCAGCTCCCCTTAGCACCTCCTGATTTGGATTGTAGGTAACTACTAGAGGTACCCGGTTATTTTCTTCTTTAGCTTTGTAATGTAGCAGGTGATTCCATGATATTCTGGTGGCACTTGTAATCTGGTTTTCAATTATTCTTGGATGGTAGCCCTGATTCAAAAAGGTCTTTCTGACGTGACCAAGGTGTTCATCCCTATCCATTGGGTTGGAACATATACGATTGTATCTGGTGGCTTGGCTGTAGACAATGGAGTTTTTTATGTGTTTCGGATGGAAACTGTCCCATTTAAGGTATGTTGGACAGTAGATTGGCTTCTGATACAGTGATGTCTATATTTTATTGCTCTTCAGCTTAATGATGGTGTCCAAAAACTTAATTTCAGTACAGGAGTAGTTGAGTGTCAAGTTGATGGTAGGATGAAATTGATTAAACTGTTCATGGAACATCTTTAGCTGTGGCTCAGACTCTGTCCAGATGATTAAAATATCAATGTAGCTGTAGTACACCAGAGGCCGGATGGGACAAGAGGACAAAAAAGTCGCTTTCAAGCTTGGCCATGCCAAGATTTGCATACTGTGGGGTCATTTTTCTTCCCATTGCTGTGCCATTCTCCTGTAGATAGATCTCCTTGTCAAATTCAAAGTAATTATGGGTGAGGATGAATTTTATGTTTCACCACAGAATTTGCATCAGTCCCTGTGTTTTCCAGGAAGAATTTGCAGGCATTTAATCCATCCTGGTGTGGGATATTGGAGTAGAAAGATTCCACATCCATGGTGGCCAGGATGGTTCCTTCTGGTAGAGGACCTATTGCTGATAGTTTATTCAATAGGTCAGTTGTGTCCTGAATGAAGGTAGGTGTATCCTTTACCAGGGGTTTAAGGATAACCTCTACCCATCCAGATACCAGCTCAGTAAGGGTGCCCACACATGAAATAATTGGTCTTCCTGGATTTCCAGATTTGTGGATTTTGGGAAGCATGTAGAATGTCCCTGTTCTTGGACTTTCTGGTATGAGGTCATTGGCTCTTATGGATTTGTCGGGCAAACAAGATGACAATTTGTTTAGTTCCTTGTAATAGTCCTGTGTAGGATCAGACTCCAATTCACATCAGGAGTACAAGATACCAGGTACTTTCAGCTGCGACACTTCTAATGTGGTGTACCTAATTATTTGCGCTAAATGTCCAACTGGGGGTCTGTATGTAGGGGAGACAGGGCAGAAACTGAGAACAAGAATGAACTCTCATCGCCATACAATAAGAGAAAAAAGAATCAATCTACCTGTGGCAATACATAATAATAAGAGAGGCAGAAGATTATGGGAATATAAACTGATGACGACCTTTGACAGTCTTAGTGGAGGAATGAATGTGTCGCATGGATTTGTCTTTAAACATCAACTAAGGAACGTGCCCCTCAGACTATGAGGGGTCATCACAACAGAACCAGACCCCAATCAGAGGACAATAAAACATTTCTTATCTAAGAACTGGTCCAATATTTATGGACGTAACTGTTTATCACTCATGGTAATTCTGCTTCATGTCACCGGTCTTATCCATGTTTTTTTTTGTTTTGTTTTTTCTGTGCTATGTTGTGCATAAATATGTGATCCTTTAGAATTTCTTTTAGTCTTTGCCTGATGAAAAGACGTGTGTAGTCTCAAAGGCTTTCAATTTGTTACCATCTTTTCAGTTAGCCATTAAAAGGTATCAACCACTGAGGACTCTCAATTGTAAATATTTTTCTATCTACTGGCTGACACGGTACCAAGATATATATCTTTCCTATGCCTACATAATCTTAATTAGACTAGCCAAATGTCCATTACTTTCCAAGTAAAAAGAGGTCCAGGTGTCCACCTCACTCGACTCACGTTTCAAATTGAAATTCTTCATCCTGAACGCCTTATGGCTTGGTTTGATTATGTATTTCAATAAATTTTGATTTTTTTACTCTGTATTGGTCTCTTGTAAAGTATTTTTCTCTTCGATATCTTTTTTTTCTGGTATAGAACTAAGGCTCACTGGCCTGTAACTTCCTAGCTCCATCTTCTTTCCTTTTTAGAAGGTAAGGACAACATTTGCCCTTCTCCAATCTTCTGGGACTTCTCCTGTTTTTCAGGATTTTTCAAAGATTCTGGCTAGTGGTTCTGCAATTTCCTCTGCTAACTCTTTCAGTACCCTAGGTTGTAATTCACCTGGACCAGGAGAGTAAAAATTTATTTAAACTAGATAAGTGTTCCCTCAGCATCTCTCTGTTTATGGATAGTGTGGATTATTCTATTCCTTCAATGGCACCGTGAAGTTCAGTTGATGTTACATTTGCTTTCTTAGAAAACACAGATGCAAAATAGAATTTTAAAAATGTGTCCTTTGCAACATCATTTTTAACCACTTCACCCTTTTCATCCTTTAAAAATCCATCTTTGACTTTTCTTTTGCTTTTGACACAACCCCAAATCATTTTCTATTGCTTTAGGTCTCCCTTGCAAGCCTTACTTCATTATTAGCTTTAGCTCTTCTAACTCATGCCCTGCATTCCCTGCAAACAGCATTATATTATTCTTTAGATATTCCCCTCTCTTTCCATTTGAAATATATTTCTTTATTCCTTTTTAACAAGTAATTAATTTCTGTGATCATCCAGCCTGGTCTTTTTAAATGCTTCCAATTATTTCTTCTTTTTGGGATTGTTACTGCTTGTGCAGTAAGAATTTCATCCAGCAAAATCTTCCATCCTTCTTGGACATTTCTGTCCTTTAGAATATCCATCACTGGATACCCTGGATCCATCACCTTTCCTACCCTCTTTCTGAGTCCATTAAAATCTGCCTTTCTGAAGTCCAATCTTAAAGTTTGAGTCCTCGCTGGTCTTCCTCCTCTTACACTGATGCACCCTGCACCTTTAGGACACCTTGAATTTCTTTGGAACTTGATTGGGGTTTATCGAGCATCAAGAATATCCTGCACTGCAACCTTTAATTAAGTTTTCTCTGCCATCCCTGTCCAGGTAGATTAGTAGGCGACTTCTTAAATATGTTGCGTACCGTGGACAAAGGAATATCAAGATATCTGGAGATGAACTTGTAACCTTGATATTGTTGTTTTTCAACAATTTTGGTTTTCAGGTCCTAAGAAGTTCTCTTCTCCTTTTTCTGTTCTCCATGCATAGTGACTCAAAACCCTATTTATCTGTTTCTTTTTATTGCCCACAGTTGGTACTTATCACAGGAGTTTGAATGAGCATCACATGCTTGAAACAAAGTTGTTTAACCACAATTTTGGGAGATTGACAACAATTTTAAACAGCCCAGTTTGGGGGTTTTGCTTGAAATTATGTCCAATTTGCTTTGTTCTCTATATTTTTGTCTTGTTTCCATACACACAATAGAAATAAACACGTGATTAACAAAAAAAAATTAATTGCAATAATTTTCTGGTAAAAATACTTCCTTTTCTGGAACAAACTGAAGGGTGCCAACACTTTCAACCATTACTGTGCATGTGTGTGTGTGTGTGTGAGTGTGTGTGTGAGTGTGTGTGTGTGTGATAGGACCACCTCTTGCCTTCAAAACAACATGAATTTTTCTAATTATACTTGCACAGTCAGGGACATTGTAGGATTTTAGTATAGCGTAAGAGGAACCATCTATGCTAAACAGGCAATAATGGTCATCATTTTTAAATGAACGATAAAATACAGTATTTCTCTGAAACATAAACAGCAGTGTGGAAGGCTTAGAACGGGCTGAGGAACAGCCAAACTCTGATACAAGGGTGAGGTTGTGAAATACAGTTTCATGTCACAGGTCAGATATAATGGCAAAACTGACCACAGCAACATGACACAAAGTAATTATTGTGTTTCTCCAAAGCAAAGATTTTAAAGAAGACTGAGGTTTCAAGATGTACTTATTAAGCTCATTTGAAGAAGCGCCAATAAATAAGCAAAATTGAAAACCATTCTTCAAGTTCTTCAAAAACTTTGTGCAAGTGCTTTCAGAAGAATTGATAAATGTATGCTCTTGTGAAGGCACAAGGTAGTCACACCAATTTTTAATTTGATTTTGATACTCCTGACTAAGGAATTCAATTCTGAAACACGTGTCGGGGTGCACAGTATCAAGACCCAGCGGCATTTAACAGTATATTACCCCATTTTTCTTCAATGGTGATTTTTGAGCACCATGCACATGGTACTTTAAAATGCACATTAAAATGCACATTATATAGTACCTTGCTGACCCTTATACATATGCACTTTAACTTTTGTGTCATCTTTTGTCCGTAGTGTTGACAGTTGAACATAGTTAATTCTATCTTGTTATACCTTGTTTATATATATATATATACATATATATATATATATATATATATATGTATATATATATATATATATATATTTATATATATTATTGTTTGCATGCACTTTGTATATATATATATTTATATATTATTTATTATTGTGTTTTTATCCCACGAGTGTGACCCATATTTTTGTTTGCCTGTGCATTGCAGTTATTATGCACGCACTTTGTATAATATTTCTTCACTATTTTTCATTATTATTTTCCTTGGTGCTTATACCTCTTTGGGGCATATATATATATATATATATATATATATATATATATATATATATATATATTACCTTTATAATTATAACTTATCCGACACATGCAAACTTGGTCTTTTTCTATACAAAAACTCTTTTTTAATAATTTTAATTTCTTTTGTATATCTTGGTACATGCACATCCATTGTGTGCCTTTCTATTGTCACTGCCACAAAAAAAGAAAAATAAGAGCGGCACAGTCCCTCGTACTGCGGTATCTCCAAGACTGTATTCAGGGTATGTTGCTAAATGTCACTCACTCAAACACCGCTAACATAGGACTTGGGTGCTCCTCTGGAAAAAATGCTTCTATCTGCATAATCCTTATAAGAAAGGTAACGAAGGCACTCACCAGTCTTCAAAAAGTAAATTCTTTATTAGTACCAACTCCAGATAAAATTCCTTGCCGGGGGGAGAAGGAGCCGAAGCTCGTGTGAGCAGGGGAGGACGACGGCCGTTTCGCGCTGTGCCTGCGCTTCTACGGGTCTTTCTATTGTCACTGCTCAATAATTCTCTTTAAATAAAGATATATCTTTTTAGTATACATTCTCTGTTTTGGTGGTTCTTGGTTATATCATGTTTGGAGTATGGATTAGTTTTTTACACAATGGAAATAAACATGTGTTATGTGTGTGTGTGTGTGTGTGTGTGTGATATATGACCACCCTAGGATTTTAGTATAGTGTAAGAGGAACCAGCTATGCTAAACAGGTAATAATGGTCATCATTTCTATACGTAGGTCAAAATACAGTATTTCTCTGAAACAGAAACAGCAGCGTGGAAGGCTTAAAACTGTTACAAGGATGAGGTTGTGAAATACAGTTTCATGTCACAGGTCAGATATCATGGTAAGACTGACCACAGCAACATGACAAAAAGGTAATTATTATGCTTCTCCAAAGCAAAGATTTTAACGAAGACTGGGGTTTCAAGATGTACTTATTAAGCTCATTTGAAAAAGCGCCAAAATATAAGCAAATTTGAAAGCCATTCTTCAAGTTCTTCAAAAACTTTATGCAAGTAATTTCACAAGAATTGATAAATATATGCTCTTTTGAAGGCACAAGGTTGTCACACCAATTCTTGAATTGATTTTTAGTTTTTGTTTATTCTCTTTGCATTTTGTTAATTGAATAAACTTAACCATTAATTTTTTTAAGGTATTCCTACTTTACAGCCTTTTTCCACACATGCTCAAAACATTTGCACAGTACTGTACACATAGATACAGTGGGGAAAATGAGTATTTGCTACACTAAGAATTTTGCAAGTTTTACCACCTATAAAGAATGGGAAGGTCTGTCATTTTTTTTCATAGGTACATTTCAACAGTAAGAGACACAGTGTAAAAAAATCCTGAAAAATCACATTGTACGATTTTTACATAAATAATTTGCATTTTATTGCATGAAATAAGTATTTGATACAATAGAAAAACAGAGCTTAATATTTGGTACAGAAATCTTGCTTTACAATTAGAAAGGTCAGATGTTTCCTGTAGTTCTTTACCAAGTTTGCACACACTGCAGTAGGAATTTTGGCCTACTTTTCCATACAGATCTCCTCCAGATCGTTCAGGTTTCAGAGTCATTGCTGGGCAACATTGAGTTTTAGCTCGCTCCAAAGATTTTCTATTGGATTCAGGTCTGGAGACTGACTCGACCACTCCTTTACCTTAAAATGCTTCTTATAGAGCCACTCCTTAGTTACCCAGGCTTTTTGTTTCAGGTTATTGTCATGGGAAGACTCAGCCACAACCCATCTTCAAAGCTTTAACTGAGGGAAGGAGGCTGTTGGCCAAAATCTTGAGATACATGGCCCCATTCAAACTTACCTCAATACTGTTCAGTTGTCCTGTCCCCTTTTCAGAAAAGCACCTCAAAGTATGATGTTGCCCCCACCATTGTTCACAGTTGAGATGGTGTTCATGGGGATGTACTCATGCTTCTTCCTCCTCCAAGCATGGAAAGTAGAGTTGATGCCCAAAAGTTCTATTTTGGTCTCATCTAACCACATGACCTTCTCCCATGCCTCATCTAGATCTCCCAGATGGTCATTGGTGAACTTTAATCTTGCCTGGATATGTGCTGGCATGAGCAGGGGGACCCTGTGTGCCCTGCAGGATTTTAACCCATGACGGCATAGTGTGGTGGTGCTAAGGGTAATGTTTGAGACTATGGCCTAGCTCTCTTCAGGTCATTGACCAGGTCCTCCCATGTAGCTATGGGCTGGTTTCTTACTGTACTCAGAACCGTCCTTACCCCATGAGGCGATGTCCAGCATGGAGCCCCAGACCAAGGAAGATTGCCAGTCATCTTGCTTTCTTCCATTTTCTAATAATTGCACAGTTATTGATTCTCACCAATCTGCTTGCCTATTGCCTTATAGCTCATCTCTACCTTGTGCTGGTCTATAATTTTGTCAATGGTGTTCTTAGACAGCTCTTTGGTTTTGGCTATGGTGGAAAGGTCGGAGTGTGATTGAGTAAGTACAGGTGCTTCTCACAAAATTGGAATATCATCAAAAACTTAACTTATTTCAGTTCTTTAATGCAAAAAGTGAATCTCATATATTATATAGAGTTATTGCAAACAGAGTGACCGATTTCAAGTGTTTATTTCTGTTAATATTGATGATTATGGCTTACAGCCAATGAAAACACCAAAGTCATTATCTCAGTAAATTACAATACTTTATAATATCAGCTTGAAAAATGATTTTTCAATCTGAAATGTTGGCCTACTGCAATGTATGTTCAGTAAATGCACTCAATACTTGGTCGGGGCTCCTTTTGGATCACTTACTGAATCAATGCTGTGTGGCATGGAGGCCTGTGGCACTGCTGAGGTGTTACGGAAGCCCAAGTTACTTTGATAGCAGCTTTCAGCTTATCTGCATTGTTGGATCTGGTGCCTCTCATCTAAATCTTGACAATACCCCATAGATTCTCCATGGGGTTAAGGTCAGGTGAGTTTGCTGGCCAATCAAGCACAGTGATACTGTTATTTTTAAACAAAATATTGGTACATTTGGCAGTGTAGACATGTGCCAAGTCCTGGTGGAGAATGAAATTTCCATCTCAATAAAGCAGAGGGAATCATGAAGTGCTCTAAAATTTCCTGGTTGACGACTGCGTTGACTTTGGTTTTGATAAAACACAGTAGATCTACACTAGCAGATGAAATGGCTCCCCAAGCCATCGCTGATTGTAGAAACTTCACACAAGACCTCAAGCAGCTTAGAATGTGTGCCTCTCCACTCTTCCTCCACACTCCAATATTTACTTTCACTGAAAACAGCACCTTGGACCAGTGAGCAACAGTCCAGTTCTTTTTCTTCTTGGCCCAGGTAAGACGCTTCTGGCGTTGCCTATTGGTCATGAGTGGCTTGACACAAGAAATGCGACACTTGTAGCCCATGTCTTTGATTTGATACATCTGTGTGGGGTGGCTCTTGAAGCAATGACTCCAGCAGCAATCCACTCCTTGTGAATCTTCCCATATTCTTACCAATACTTTCAAGGCTGTGGTTATCCCAGTCGATTGTGCACCTTTCCTACCACACTTTTTCCTTCCACTCAATTTTCCATTAATGTGATTGGATACAGCACTCTGTGAACAGCCAATTTCTTTAGCAATGACCTTTTGTGGCTTGCCCTTCTTGTAGAGTGTCAATGACTGCCTTCTGGACATCTGTCAAGATAGAAATCTTCGCCATGATTGTGGAGCCTACTGAAACAGACTAAGGGACCTTTTTAAACAGTTAGGAAGCCTTTGCATGTGTTTTTGCTAATTAGTCTTATTTACTGAGATAATTACTTTTGGGTTTTCATTGGCTGCAAGCCTTTATCATCAATCTTAACAGAAACAAACACATGAAATAGATCACTCTGTTTGTAATGACTCAAAATAATATATGCGTTTCACTTTTTTTTATTGAAGAACTGTAAAAAATTAACTTTTTGATGATATTCTAATTTTGTGAGAAGCACCTGTACGTGGACAGGTGTCTTTTATACAGGTAAAAAGTTCAAATAGGTACAATTAAAACAGGTGATGATTGCCTAGTAAGAGGGCTTCTTAAAGAAAAGCTAACAGGTCTGTGAGAACCAGAATTTTTGCTATTTGGTAGGTGATCAAATACTTATTTCATGCAATAAAATGGAATACTTTGATATTTTTCAGTTTTTTTATTTATAGATTTTATCTCTCACAGTTAAAGAGTACCTATGATAAAAATTAGCAAACCTCTCCATTCTTTGTAGGTGGCAAAGTTGGCAGTGTTTCAAATACTTATTTTCCCCTCTGTAGATACATGGATACATAGAGAAACCAATGAACTTAAGCAATAAAACACTGACAAAAATTAGTATAGGTCCCTCTTCTACTATATCATTTTTGACTAGTAGAGGCATGGACTCCAGAAGACTTAAAGGGACTCTGTCACCTGAATTTGGAGGGAACAATCTTCAGCCATGGAGGCGGGGTTTTCGGGTGTTTGATTCACCCTTTCCTTACCCGCCAGCTGCATGCAATATTGGATTGAAGTTCATTCTCTGTCCTCCGTAGTACATGCCTGCACAAGGCAATCTTGTTGTCAGCTTTCCCTCTGCTGGTTCTGAAAATTACGCAGGAGCCCATGTAATTTTTTTTTCATTATTTATTTTACACACGATGTACACAGTTGGTGCTAAATACAACACACATCATTTTCACTTGTTTGCGCTGATCTCAGGGAGACCAGGAGACAATGATGAGAGCTTCTTTCAGCATCTGGCAACTGGGAATAGCACAAACTACACCGCTTTTTCCCAGGTGCTGGTACTTGTCCCACTAATGGCACACGGATGTCATCTGTGTGTCATCAGTGTGCACATGTGCGGGACATTTGCGGCCCGTGATACTGATTAGAAATGGACATGTCAGTGTGTTTTGCCCAACACACACTGACGTGTGCAGACCCATTCATTTAAATGGATTTAAGTGCGTAAGGGGAGTTTCTAAGACCCAGATTTGTTCAAAGAAGAAAAATTTAAAGGTTAAAACATAAAGGATATAAAAAAGTGAGATCGATTATTTATTTGAACAAGTAAATTATTTATTTGAGTATTTAAGCAACACTAGTGGTTTAAGGGGAAACGTATAAATGTTTTGGAGAGGCCTATCCAAAGCCCAAATATTAATACAATTGATATTTTGTCGTCAGACTTGAAGATTGCTGTTCACCAGAGGAAGCCACCTAACTTGAAGGAGCAAGAGCAGTTTTGCCTTGAGGAATGGACAAAAATTTCTGTGGCAAGATTTTGAAAGCTCATAGAGACTTATCAAAAGAGACTTGTAGATGTAAGTGCTGCAAAAGGAGGCTCTACAAAGTACTGACTTTCGGTGGTGAACAGTTATGCACACTGGCGTTTTCAGTTATTTTGTCCTACTTGCTGTTTGCTTCACAATAAAAATAAAAGCAAATGTTCACAGTTGTAGGTATGTTCTTTACATGAACTGATGCAAACTCTCTAAAAAAAAGTGAATTTCCAGAAACCAAAACTCAAAAACTGCAAAGGCGGTTAATACTTTTGCAAGCCACCGTAACATGAAAGAAGAGCAGATTGATGGGTCGCACTGTAGCTGTGACTTTACCTCTGGAGCATATCAACAAAAAAAGAGCAGCAGCACCGGTGAAGGTGAGCATAACTGAGTTATTTTATCATCTGCTACCCTATCAATGGAAAAAATATCAAAGATTATCAGATGCTGTAAGATGTTATTATATTGCTGCTGTTGCAAATTTGCACTGAAGACGGTTGCGCTGATTAAAAGCAATTCTGTGCGACAATTTGCAAATTAATATTGTGCACATCAAGTTTTTTTCCTTTGTGTGAATATACACTGGACAACAGTTATTTATGTTTACACTATATAAAAGCATAACTAAAAGAAAAGTAGTATTATTAGCTGCACTGCAGCCTATTATCTCTCTTTTCATAATGTTTTGAAAACCATATCACATTTCTCCACACATTTCTTGAGACCAAGACATTCTGCATTCAACCTGTGGAAGGTGCAGAGCATATCAATTATTAACAGCTCACAGGCCAAGTGTAAAGAAGCGCTTCACTGGACCTGTCAGAACAGACACTGCTGCGTATTCCCTACAGGGAACCAGTAAGACTCACTTCTATAAAGAAAAATAAATCCATCAGAGACATGCTCACAATAAGTGAACAAACAAACCTATTTTTGGTAAACACCTTCACATTTTAGACACGTCTATAGTATTTTATAATATAAATTATCACCCAAAAAGTTACTGTAAATTGTCATGTTGTCATCCAACACAATACATTTGTTGAAAAACACTTGTACACACCAAAGAAAATGCAACACAATGGTGGCACCTACTTAAAAAAAGATGTTAATAAATAACAATATCAATGTTATTAGTGTAACAAAAATAAATGTCCTGTGCATAAGTAGACATTGTGCCATTATGCCTGGTGTTCCAACCACCTTAAAGGAGTTATCTGGTCTAAATCGATAAGTCTGTAGCCACTCTGTGTGACTTGTGACACCCCCACTGCATGCAATGAGGGCTGCGAGGATTTGCCATTTTCTGAGCCGGGACCAGCAGGTACCTATATGTTTGCATATTACCAGGCAGATTCCATCTAGTGGGTGCAGCTTTTCTCCATACACTTGTATTGAGTCCTGCGTCCTGTGTACTGTGTCACTAGATGCTGCATATAATGAATTTTGTCTGACTAGATGCTGCATGACCTCGCTCCATACAAATGAATGGAGTGAGGCCACGCCCATTAGACTGGCTCTGCCTGGGAATTTGCATAACGCATACATACCTGCCGATCTCGGCACAAAAACTGGCTCATTGTAGCAGAATAGAATGCATGCGCTGGGTGGATTCCTAAGTCTGCAGTTATACATAGACCCAGATGCCAAGAGACACACTGAATTTACAAAATGGGCAAAACAAAAATTGGAACAAGACCCTCAGTTTACACAGAACATTATGTTCAGTGATGAGGCAAACTTTTTTGGGGTGGGCCATTTATATGGATACACCTAAATCAAATGGGAATGGTGACAGTTTGCTTGCGTAGGGTGTCTTGCATTGAAATCTGCTGCAATGACCCAGTTACTGCATTCACCAGACATCAACACAATTTCTACTAACCTCCCTAAATCTGACATTTCCCTCTCCGTGGGTGGCACCATAATAACACCCCGGCAGCAGGCGCGCTGTCTGGGTGTTATGTTCGACTCCGATCTCTCCTTCACCTCCCATATACAATCTCTTGCCCACTCGTGCCGCTTACACCTAAAGAACATCTCTAGAATCCACCCTTTTCTCACCATGGAAACAACAAAAACCCTCACTGTCTCCTTGATCGACTACCGCCTGGACTACTGTAATGCTCTACTAATTGGCCTCCCCTTTACTCGACTTTCCCCTCTCCAGTCTATCCTTAATGCAGCAGCCAGGGTCGTCCATCTGGCTAATTGTTAATCGGACTCGTTCGCTCTTCGCCAGTCGTTACACTGGCTGCCCATTCATTGCGGTCAGTACAGGGACCACCTTCTCCAGAGTCTGTCTCATGCTGCTCCTAGGCCACCAGATCATAACAGTACAACTGGCCAATAATGAGTTAAGTGCATCTCAGAAGAAGGGAAGAAAGGTCTTGAGCCATTTTTTTTTCTTCAGTCTACTTTGTCTTCTCCTCCCTCTTTATCTCTGGGTGGCTGAAGAGCCTTGTGCTAGCATGAATGTTCAGGAATTAGCTACTCGTGTAGATCAGCTTGCTGCTAGGGTACAGGGTATTTCAGATTTCATTGTTCAAACTCCTGCCTTAGAACCTATGATTCCCACTCCTGATTTATTCTTTGGTGACAGATCCAAATTTTTGAGTTTCAAAAATAACTTTAAACTGTTTTTTGCATTAAGACCCCGGTCTTCTGGTGATCCTATTCAGCAGGTTAAAATCATCATATCTCTGCTGCGTGGTGACCCACAGGATTGGGCATTTTCCCTGGAATCTGGCAATCCTGCTTTGCTTAATGTTGATTCGTTCTTTCAGGCATTGGGGTTGTTGTAAGATGAGCCTAATTCTGTGGATCAGGCTGAGAAAATCTTGTTAGCCCTGTGTCAAGGTCAAGAAGCGGCAGAATTGTATTGCCAGAAATTTAGAAAATGGTCTGTACTGACTAAATGGAATGAGGATGCCTTGGCTGCAATTTTCAGAAAGGGTCTTTCTGAATCCGTTAAAGATGTTATGGTGGGGTTCCCCACGCCTGCTGGTCTGAGTGATTCTATGTCTCTGGCCATTCAGATTGATCGGCGCTTGCGGGAGCGCAGAGTTGTGCACACTGTGGCGTTGTCCTCTGAGCGGAGCCCTGAGCCTATGCAATGTGATAGGATTTTGTCTAGAGCTGAACGTCAAACATTCAGGTGTCAGAATAGGTTGTGTTTTTACTGCGGCGATTCTGCTCATGTTATTTCTGATTGCCCTAAGCGTACTAAGAGAATCACTAGTTCTGTTGCCATCAGTACTATACAACCTAAATTTCCGTTATCTGTGACCTTGATCTGCTCATTATCATCATTTTCTGTCATGGCATTTGTGGATTCAGGCGCTGCTCTGAACTTAATGGACTTAGAATTTGCCAGACGTTGTGGTTTTCCCTTGCAGCCTTTGCAGAACCCTATTCCTTTGAGGGGCATTGATGCTACACCGTTGGCTAAAGTAAACCTCAGTTTTGGACACAGCTGACCATGCGCATGGCGCCAGCTTATCAGGAAGATTGTCGTTTTCTGGTGTTGCATAATTTGCATGATGATATTGTGCTGGGTTTTCCATGGTTGCAGCTACATAATCCGGTGTTAGATTGGAAATCCATGTCTGTGACTAGTTGGGGTTGTCAGGGGGTTCATGATCAGGTTCCTTTGATGTCATATTCCTCTTCCCCCTCTTCTGAAGTTCCTGAGTTTTTGTCTGACTTCCAGGATTTATTCGATGAGCCCAAATCCAGTTCCCTTCCACCGCATAGGGACTGTGATTGTGCTATTGACTTGATTGCAGGTTGTAAGTTCCCTAAGGGCCGACTTTTCAACCTGTTCGTGTCTGAACATACCGCCATGCGGAGCTATATTAAGGAGTCTTTGGATAAAGGGCATATTTGGCCATCTTCTTCACCGTTGGGAGCGGGGTTCATTTTTGTTGCCAAGAAGGATGGCTCCTTGAGACCCTGTATTGATTATCGCCTCTTGAATAAGATCACGGTTAAATTTCAATACCCCTTGCCTTTGCTTACTGATTTGTTTGCTAGGATTAAGGGGTCTAGCTGGTTTACTAAGATTGACCTTCGAGGGGCATATAATCTTATTCGTATCAAGCAGGGTGACGAATGGAAAACTGCATTTAATACGCCCGAAGGCCATTTTGAATACCTTGTGATGCCATTCGGACTCTCTAATGCCCCATCTGTGTTCCAATCCTTCATGCATGATATCTTTCGGAGTTATCTTGATAAATTCATGGTTGTATATTTGGATGATATTTTGATTTTTTCTAATGATTGGGAGTCTCATGTGAAACAGGTCAGGATGGTATTTCAGATCCTCTGTAATAATGCTTTATTTGTGAAGGGGTCAAAGTGCCTCTTTGGAGTGCAGAAGGTTTCTTTTTTGGGTTTCATTTTTTCTCCCTCATCTATAGAAATGGATCCGGTTAAGGTTCAGGCCATTCATGATTGGATTCAGCCCACATCTGTGAAGAGCCTTCAGAAATTCCTGGGCTTTGCTAATTTTTATCGTCGTTTCATTGCCAACTTCTCCAGTGTGGTTAAACCTCTAACCGATTTGCCCAAGAAAGGCGCTGATGTGACGAATTGGTCCTCCGCGGCTGTTTCTGCCTTTCAGGAGCTTAAACGCCGATTTACTTCTGCCCCTGTGTTGCGTCAGCCAGATGTTTCTCTTCCATTTCAGGTTGAGGTTGACGCGTCTGAGATTGGGGCAGGGGCCGTTTTGTCTCAGAGGAATTCTGATGGTTCCTTGTTGAAACCGTGTGCCTTCTTTTCTCGGAAGTTTTCGCCTGCAGAACGCAATTATGATGTCGGCAATCGGGAGTTGTTGGCTATGAAGTGGGCATTTGAGGAGTGGCGACATTGGCTTGAGGGGGCCAAGCACTGTATTGTGGTCCTGACCGATCATAAGAATCTGATTTACCTCGAGTCTGCCAAACGGCTGAATCCTAGACAGGCTCGATGGTCCCTGTTTTTCTCCCGTTTTGATTTTGTGGTCTCGTACATTCCTGGTACTAAGAATGTTAAGGCGGATGCCCTCTCTAGGAGTTTTTTTCCTGATTCCCCTGGGGTTCTTGAACCGGTCGGCATTTTGAAGGAAGGGGTGATTCTTTCTGCCATCTCCCCTGATTTGCGACGGGTTCTTCAGGAATTTCAGGCTGATAAGCCTGACCGCTGTCCTGTGGGGAAACTGTTTGTTCCTGATAGATGGACTAGTAAAGTGATTTCTGAGGTTCATTGTTCTGTGTTGGCTGGCCATCCTGGAATTTTTGGTACCAGAGATTTGGTTAGTAGGTCCTTTTGGTGGCCTTCTTTGTCACGGGATGTGCGTTCTTTTGTGCAGTCCTGTGGGATTTGTGCGCGGGCTAAGCCTTGCTGTTCCCGCGCTAGTGGGTTGCTTTTGCCATTGCCGGTCCCTGAGAGACCTTGGACGCATATTTCTATGGATTTTATTTCCGATCTTCCTGTTTCCCAAAGAATGTCGGTTATCTGGGTTGTCTGTGACCGATTTTCTAAGATGGTTCATTTGGTGCCTTTGCCTAAATTGCCGTCTTCTTCTGATTTGGTTCCGTTGTTTTTTCAGCATGTGGTACGTTTGCATGGTATTCCGGAGAATATTGTGTCCGACAGAGGTTCCCAGTTTGTTTCTAGGTTTTGGTGGGCCTTTTGTGCCAAGCTGGGCATTGATTTGTCTTTTTCCTCTGCATTTCATCCTCAGACAAATGGCTAGACTGAGCGTACTAATCAGACCTTGGAGACCTATTTGAGATGCTTTGTGTCTGCTGATCAGGATGATTGGGTGGCTTTTTTGCCATTGGCCGAATTTGCCCTTAATAATCTGGCTAGTTCGGCTACTTTGGTTTCGCCTTTTCTTTGTAATTTTGGTTTTCATCCTCGTTTTTCTTCTGGGCAGGTTGAGCCTTCTGACCTTCCTGGTGTGGATTCTGTGGTCGACAGGTTGCAGCAGATTTGGGCTTATGTGGTGAACAATTTGGTGCTGTCTCAAGAGGAGGCTCAGCGTTTTGCTAACCGTCGTCGGTGTGTTGGTTCCCGACTTCGGGTTGGTGATCTGGTTTGGTTATCTTCCCGTCATGTTCCTATGAAGGTTTCTTCCCCTAAGTTTAAGCCTCGATATATTGGTCCTTATAGGATTTCTGAGAGTATTAGTCCGGTGTCCTTTCACCTGGCACTTCCGGCCTCTTTTGCTATTCATAATGTCTTCCATAGATCTTTGTTGCGGAAATATGTGGA
Organism: Ranitomeya imitator; assembly: GCF_032444005.1. NCBI lineage: Eukaryota > Metazoa > Chordata > Amphibia > Anura > Dendrobatidae > Ranitomeya > Ranitomeya imitator. The sequence goes on from NC_091284.1 coordinate 630,213,723, forward strand.
GCCCGTTGTTCCCTCTGTTGATCCTCCAGCCCCTGTATTGGTCGATGGGGAGTTGGAATATGTTCTTGAGAAGATTTTGGATTCCCGTTTTTCGAGGCTGAAGCTTTAGTACCTTGTCAAGTGGAAGGGTTATGGCCAGGAGGATAATTCTTGGGTTTCTGCCTCTGATGTCGTTGCCGTTGATTTGGTTCGTGCCTTTCATCGGGCTCATCCTGATCAGCCTGGGGGCTCTGGTGAGGATTCGGTGACCCCTCCTCAAGGGTGGGTACTGTTGTGAATTCAGCTTTTGGGCTCCCTCCGGTGGTTGTAGAGGGTAATGCAGTTGTGCCTGGACTGCAGGAGTGGACAGGTGCATCTACTAATTGCAAAACTGACTGGGGTATATAGCTTTGCAGGATCCTTCAGTCAGTGCCAGTTGTCCATTGCTCTGGAAGGATTCACTTCCCTGCTGGTCTCTCCAGTTTGCTGTGCTTTTCTACAAAGATAAGTCCTGGCTTTGTTTTCACTGTCCACCTGCGGTGGACCTTATAGTTCTGTGCATTTTCATGTTTTTGTCTTGTCCAGCTTAGCCTGTGAAGGATTTTTTGCAGCCTGGCTTTTTCTCTGGAGATGCAGATATACCCCCCATGTCTTTAGTCAGATGTGGTGATCCGTATTTTCTGCGGTGGATATTTTCTAGTGTTTTTATACTGACCGCATTCTTTCTTTTTAGCTAGTATGGCCTCCTATGCTAAAATCTGATTTCATATCTGCGTATGTTATTTCCCTCTCCTCTCACAGTCAATATTTGTGGGGGGCTATCTATCCTTTGGGGATTTTCTCTGAGGCAAGATAGGTTTCCTGTTTCTGTCTTTAGGGGTAGTTAGATCTTAGGCTGTGCCGAGGAGTCTGGGGAGTGTTAGGTACCCCCCACGGCTACTTCTAGTTGCGCTGCTAGGTTCAGGGTTTGCGGTCAGTACAGGGACCACCTTCTCCAGAGTCCGTCTCATGCTGCTCCTAGGCCACCAGGTCATAACAGTACTCCCTCCCTTCTGAGCCATGCCATGCACCCAAACAGTGGCTTTCCCCCACACACGGGGTATTGATGTACTCAGGAGAAATTGCACAACAAATTTTATGGTCCAATCTCTCCTTATACCCTTGTGAAAATAAAAAAGTTTGCGTACAAATTCAATTATTGGTGAAAGAATTAAAAAGTTCATTTTTTCCTTCGACATTGCTTTAGTTCTTGCAAAGCATCTGAAGGGTTAATAAACTTCTTGAGTGTTATTTTGCACACCTTGAGTGGTGCAGTTTTTAGAATAGTGTCACTTTTGGGTATTTTCTGTGATATTGTAAATATTGCTGAAAAATGAGAAATCGCTGGTCAATTTTTAACCCTTATAACAGCCTAACCAAAAAAAGTGATGTTTCCAAAATTGAGTTGATGTAAAGTTGACATGTGGGAAATGTTATTAACTATTTTGTGCAACACAACTGTCTGATTTAAGAGCACAAAAATTAAAGTTTGAAAATTGCAAAATTTCAAACATTTTTGCAAAATTTCCATTTTTTTCATAAATAAACGCAAGTCATATAAGAAATTTTACAGCTAACATGAAGTACAATATGTCACAAAAAAATTCTGATAAATAGTGGAATCCGTTCAAGTGTTCCAAGAGTTATGGCCCCATAAAATGACAGGTGTCAGAATGGTAAAAATTGGCTTCTTTGTTAAGGTCACAATTGGCTCAGTCACTAAGGACTTAATTACTGCATCACACCAATGGGACATTGAAGCCACTAGGGTATTTAAGACATCCTGAGGGATCTTGCTCTATTCCATTTGCAAATCTGCAAACAATTTATCTTTATTGCTATGGGTTTAGGCACAACAGGTGAACATTTTTCTTTGCTAACCAATTTTAGACTAAATTGAATGTGCGCTTAGGATCATTGTCTTGCTGGAATTTCTATCCCCTGTCTACTTTGGTTTTAACTGTATATCCTTGTGCATGGTAGCATTCGTATTTCCATCAATTCTATGCAGAGGGCCAATGGCAGATGCAGAAAAGCAGCCCCAAACTATGACATTGCCACCATCATGTTTAACTGTAGTTGTTTGGTACCTTACATCATTACATTTTCCAACTTGCCTGTATATATAGTGATTGCGGTCTCTACCAAACAGATTGAACTTGGAATTACCTGACCACTATACCTTAGACCAATCTGTGTCTTTCCATTGGTTGTGTTTTTTTGGCAAACTCAAGTCGGACTTTTCGGTTCATTGCAGAGATGAAAAGCTTCTTGACTGGAACTCGTTCATTCAGTCATACAGATTTTAGCCTTTAATTTCCTGCAAAATCTGTACAGCGCTTTTATAGATATCAGATACTGACTTCTTCTTAATAATGTGTTCAACTTTGGGGGAAGTTTTCCATAGTCGTTACTTCTAGGTTTGTCAGCTTTCTTTTTCCTCAATTGATTCTCAGAGCAGTTGAATTCGTTAGCTACCTTTTTTGGCTTTTGCCTGGCTTCACTCTTAAAATAATAAGCTTCATCACATCTGGTAATAAAACTGGCTTTGTCTTTGCCATGTTTTAACCAAAAAACACACAAGCAAAAAAATAAAAAAATGTAGGTAAAATTTGTCTACGCATGACAAAATATGCAAAACATTTGAAAGATCAAATGTTGAAAACTAACACATAAAGGAATAAAATAATGTCAAACACAATTTTCAGCCTTATAACTGACAACCATTTCCTTCCAGTTTACTAAAATCACAAGGAAAATGGCATCAAAATGGCATCACAGAAGTAAAAATCACACTTTTTTAAAAAAAGCAAAACTTTTAGTGGCTAATGTAAAGACCCTGCCTAACAGACCTTGTGTTATATTACACACATACACTGATCTTTAGAAAAAAGTATTTCTATAGTTTGATTATTATGTAAATGAGGGTTTTGACTAGTCAAGGGACTCACTTAGCATGGTCCACTTAGTCGGCCCACTTAGCATGTTATCACACCCTTGTGGGCATGATAAGACGACTTACAAGTGCCAACTGTAATGGAACTGCAACACAGAACTAGGATAGAAGAGGGAAAACAGACCCTGCACTAAGACTAGGCTGATACCCTACGATGGAGTGAGCGACCCATTGTTAGTGAATAGACCCACCGACGATCCTAGGTTAAACTCATGCGAACACCTAAAGATAGGGGAAAGGAGGTCCCTGAAAGATCTAAGGACTGGGTATAAAAACAGATCACCTCCTAATAGAAAACACAGAGATGGCTGCAGAAACCAACTGAATACAGAAACTAAGGATAGCAGAACCAGAGATCCCAGAACTGCACAATATCAAACACAGAAAGCTATCAAAGCACCTAGCCAGAACTCTAGCGGATTAACACTATTGTCCAGCAAGGACTGGGAGGCAGGTGCGGGGTAATAAAGGGTGATACCTAGCACCAGGGGAAAAAGACCAGCAGCCAGAAAATCACAGCAAGATGGCGGATGGTCAAAAACAAAACAGATTCTAACAGTACCTCCCCTTTTACGAGGATCCTCCAGATCCTCTTGGCCGAGCCTTATTCGGAAATCTCCTGTGAAAAGCCTTAATCAGCCTTGAGGCTGAGACATCCTCAGCTTTCACCCAGGAATTATCCTCGGGACCAAAACCCTTCCAGGACACGAGATATTGCAAACTTCCTCTGTGCCACCTGAAATCTAAAATGCATGAAATCTCAAACTCATCATCTTCATCAACTGGAGGAACAGGTAGCATTGCCTCCTTACTTGGTGTGTCAACTTTCTTCAGTAAAGATACATGAAAAACTGAATTAATTCTCCAAGATGAGGGGATGCCTAATCTCACCGCTGCCGAGTTGATAACCTGAACCACTTTGAAAGATCCTACAAACTTAGACCTCAATTTTTTAGAAGGGATCTTCAAACACAGATTCCTAGAGGACAACCAGACCATGTCTCCTGCAAACAACGCCTCCCTTCTTTTCTTGTCAAAATATTTATTTGACCTTCTATTTGCCTCTTTCAGATTATGACGTACATTGGTCCAAACCCTAACCAAATTTTCAGAAAAACTCTCCTCCTCAGGCAACGCTGCCCCAATATTATAAAATGGACCGAAAGATGGATGCCTCACTGTACAGCAAAAAAAGGAGAACACCCAGCCGAGGAAGATGTATGATTATTAAGAGCAAACTCAGCTAGTGGTAGATATTCCGACCACATCTCCTCATTGTCTGCTACAAATCATCTCAAAAACTGCTCGACATCCTGGTACTTCCTTTTGGTCTGTCCATTGGACTCAGGATGATAACCAGACCAAAATGACAAATGAACCTTTAATCTGTCACAAAAAGCACGCCAAAAGCGAGCCACAAACTGTGGTCCACCATCGGAAACAATGTCCATGAGAAGCCCATGGATCCTGACAATCTCTTTCACAAATGCCATAGCTAGAGTCTTGGTGCAGGGTAATTTATTGAACAGGATCAGATGACACATCTTACTAAACCGGTCCACAACAACCCATATGACAGAAAAACCCTCAGAGACTGGTAGATCGGTGATAAAATCCATAGCAAGATGTGACCATGGCGAACAAGGAACCTCCAAAGGGCACAGCAACCCTGCAGCCTGGGCATGTGAGGCCTTCTACCTAGCACACACGGTACACTGATGCACCCATTTGTTGATTTCTCTTTGCCACCCTGGCCACCAGAAACTTCGACCGATCGACTTTCTAGTTTCTGAAATCCCTGGATGACCCGCCAACTGAAACTAATGACATTCAAAGGTCTCCGCAAGGCTCTAGGCACAAATAATTTAGTGGAGTGTTACTTGGTGCAGAATTCTGAGCCTCTAGGATGCTACTCTCCAACAACTCAGAACCCAATGCTGCCACCACCACCCCTCTCTGCAAAATAGATTCCTCCTTCTCAGTATTAACTGCTCGAGAGAAACTATCAGACAAAGCATCCGCTTTAACATTCTTTGTCCCAGGAATATTTGTTACGGAGAAATGAAACCAGGCAAAAAACAGTGCCCACCTAGCTTGACGGGCATTCAAACGTTTAGCAGCATCCAGATATATCAGATTCTTATGATCAGTAAAAACCTGTATCGGATATCTAGCCCCCCTCCAAAAAATGTCGCCAATGCTCAAACGCGAGTTTAATAGCGAGCAACTCTCTGTTCCCAACATCATAGTTGAGCTCAGTTTCCAAAAAATCTTTAGAAAAGAAAGCACAGGGATGCATCCCATCCTCTGCCTCTTGAGACAGAACTGCCCCCACCCCTACTGAAGAGGCATCAACCTCTACCAAAAATGGTTTGGTCTCAGCTGTCTGGATCAAAACAGGAGCAGAGCTAAACCTCTCCTTGAGATGCTCAAAAGCCATAACAGCCTCGGAGGACCATTGGACAGTATTGGAACCTTTCTTAATGAGATCAGTTATAGGTTTAGCAATCAGATAAAAATTCTTTATGAATTTTCTGTAAGAATTAGCAAACCCTAAATCTCTGAACCGACTTCAAACATTCAGGCCTAGGCCACTCCAGCACTGCCTGAACCTTCACCGGGTCCATCTCAAACCCATCAATGGAGACAACGTACTCCAAAAAACTCATTTTCTGTACCGCAAACTTACACTTCTCCAATTTAGCAAAGAGTGAGTTTTCGATCAAAATCTGTAGAACTTTACGGACTCTCTGCCAATGCGACTCCAGATCAGGTGAATAGATCAAAATATCATCCAAATAAACAATAACACTCCTACCGATCAACAACCTCAGAATGTCATTAATGAAATTTTTGAAAAACACAGGCGCATTAGTAAGGCCAAAAAGCATCACCAGACACTCAAAATGACATTCCGGTGTATTAAAGGCTGTCTTCTATTCATCACCCTCCTTCACCCGCAGAAAATTATATGCCCCACGAAGGTCAATCTTAGAGAACCACGTAGCTCCAGTTAGTTGGTTAAACAAATCCGGAATTAGCGGCAATGGGTAAGGATTGCGTACAGTGATTTAATTAATCTCCCGAAAATCCAGACACGTCTGTTATGATCGGGTGACCTTGGAGCCGCATGGAACTTTCTCTGGAGTAGGTGGAACCTGTACTGACCGCAAATCCTGAACTTAACACCGCAACTAGAAGTAGCCGTGGGGTGTGCCTAACAAATCCTAGACACCTCGACACAGCTGGAGGACTAAATACCCCTATAGATGGAAATAGGAATTCTACCTTGCCTCAGAGCAGAACCCCAAAGGATAGGCAGCCCCCCACAAATATTGACTGTGAGTAGTAGAGGAAAAGACACACGCAGGCAGGAAACAGGATTTAGCAAAAGAGGCCACTCTAGCTAAAATAGGAAAGGATAGGACAGAATACTAAGCGGTCAGTATTAAAATCCTTCCAAAAATATCCACAGCAGAAAATACAAAAAATTCCGCTATCTAACTAAAGATGTGGAGCGTATATCTGCAACTCCAGAGAATCCAACAAGACTGAGAAAACATTGACACAATCTAAGCTGGACAAGAGGAAACAAATGAATAGCACAGAATTATTAAGCACACCGCATGTGTGCCACAGAAACAAAAACCAGACACTTATCTTTGCTGAATTGGCAGCAAGGCAGAAGGAACCAGACAAAGATCCAAAACCTCCCAGAACCATGGACAACTGGCAAGGACTAATGAATCCTGCACAACTAAATATCCCTGTCAGAACTGCAATCAGCAGATACACCTGGCCAGGACTGCAACTCAGGGACAACTGCATTACCACCTACAACCACTGGAGGGAACCCAAAAGCAGAATTCACAACAGTACCCCCCCTTGAGGAGGGGTCATCGAACCCACATTAGGGCCCCCAGGACGAACAGGACGAGACAGATGAAAGGCACGGACCAAATCAGCAGCATGGACATCAGAGGCAAAAACCCAAGAATTATCCTCCTGGCCATAACCCTTCCATTTGACAAGGTACTGAAGCCTCCACCTCGAAAAACGAGAATCCAAAATCTTCTCAACCACATACTCCAACTCTCCATCAACCAACACAGGGGCCGGAGGATCAACCGAGGGAACAACGGGCTCCACATATTTCCGCAATAAAGATCTATGGAAGACATTATGGATAGCAAAAGAGGCCGGAAGCGCCAATCAAAAGGACACCGGATTAATAATCTCAGAAATCCTATAAGGACCAATAAACTGAGGCTTAAACTTCGGGGAAGAAACCTTCATAGGAACATGACGGGAAGACAACCAGACCAGATCCCCAACCCGAAGCCGGGAACCAACACACCGACGACGGTTAGCAAAACGTTTAGCCTCCTCCTGAGACAACACCAAATTGTCCACCACATGAGCCCAAATCTGCTGCAACCTGTCAACCACAGAATCCACACCAGGACAGTCAGAAGGCTCAACATGCCCAGAAGAAAAACGAGGATGAAAACCAAAATTACAAAAGAAAGGCGAAACCAAAGTAGCCGAACTAGCCCGATAATTAAGGGCAAGGTCGGCCAATGGCAAGAAGGCCACCCAATCATCCTGATCAGCAGACACAAAGCTTCTCAAATAAGTCTCCAAAGTCTGATTAGTTCGCTCTGTCAGGCCATTTGTCTGAGGATGAAATGCAGAAGAAAAAGACAAATCAATGCCCAGCTTAGCACAAAAGGCCCGCCAAAACCTAGAAACAAACTGGGAACCTCTGTCAGACACAATATTCTCCGGAATACCATGCAGACGAACCACATGCTGAAAAAACAACGGAACCAAATCTGAAGAGGAAGGCAATTTAGGCAAAGGCACCAAATGAACCATCTTAGAGAACCGGTCACAAACAACCCAGATAACAGACATCTTCTGGGAAACCGATAGATCAGAAATAAAATCCATAGAAATATGCGTCCAGGGCCTCTCAGGGACTGGCAATGGCAAAAGCAACCCACTAGCACGGGAACAACAAGGCTTGGCCCACGCACAAGTCCCACAGGACTGCACAAAAGAACGCACATCACGTGACAAAGAAGGCCACCAACCAACCAAATCTCTGGTACCAAAAATACCAGGATGACCAGCCAACACAGAACAGTGAACCTCAGAAATCACTCTACTAGTCCATCTGTCAGGAACAAACAGTTTCCCCACTGGACAGCGGTCAGGTCTGTCAGCCTGAAATTCCTGAAGAACCCGTCGTAAATCAGGGAAAATGGCAGAAAGGACCACCCCTTCTTTGAGAATGCCGACCGGTTCAAGGACTTCAGGAGAATCAGGCAAAAAACTCCTAGAGAGGGCATCAGCCTTAATATTCTTAGAACCCGGAAGATACGAAACTACGAAATCAAAATGGGAAAAAAACAAGGACCATCGAGCCTGTCTAGGATTCAGTCGTTTGGCAGACTCAAGGTAAATCAGATTCTTATGATCGGTCAAGACCACAATACGGTGCTTAGCTCCCTCAAGCCAATGTCGCCACTCCTCAAATGCCCACTTCATAGCCAACAACTCCCGATTGCCAACATCATAATTGCGTTCAGCAGGCGAAAACTTACGGGAAAAGAAGGCACACGGTTTCATCAAGGAACCAACAGAATCCCTCTGAGACAAAACGGCCCCTGCCCCAATCTCAGAAGTGTCAATCTCAACCTGAAACGGAAGAGAAACATCTGGTTGGCGTAACATTGGAGCAGAAGTAAATCGGCGTTTAAGCTCCTGAAAGGCAGAGACAGCCGCGGAGGACCAATTCGCCACACCAGCGCCTTTCTTCGTCAAATCAGTCAAGGGTTTAACCACACTAGAGAAGTTAACAATGAAACGGCGATAAAAATTTGCAAAACCCAAAAATTTCTGAAGGCTCTTCACGGATGTGGGTTGAATCCAATCATGAATGGCCTGAACCTTAGCCGGATCCATCTCCATAGATGAGGGAGAAAAAATGAATCCCAAAAAACAAACCTTCTGCACCCCAAAGAGACACTTAGACCCCTTCACAAACAAAGCATTGTCACAAAGGATCTGAAATACCATCCTGACCTGTTGCACATGAGACTCCCAATCATCGGAAAAAATCAAAATATCGTCCAAATATACAATCAAGAATTTATCAAGATAAGTCCGGAAGATATCATGCATGAAGGACTGAAAAACAGATGAAGCATTAGTGAGCCCGAATGGCATCACAAGATATTCAAAATGACCTTCGGGCGTATTAAATGCAGTTTTCCATTCATCACCCTGCTTAATACGAACAAGATTATATGCCCCCCGAAGGTCAATCTTAGTAAACCAACTAGCCCCCTTAATCTTAGCAAACAAATCAGAAAGCAAAGGTAAAGGGTATTGAAACTTGACCGTAATCTTATTCAAGAGGCGATAATCAATGCAGGGTCTCAAGGAGCCATCCTTCTTAGCAACAAAAAAAAATCCCACCCCCAATGGTGAAGAAGATGGCCGAATATGCCCTTTCGCCAAAGACTCGTTAATATAATTCCGCATGGCGGTATATTCAGGCACAGACAGGTTGAAAAGTCGGCCTTTAGGAAACTTACAGCCTGGAATCAAGTCAATAGCACAATCACAGTCCCTGTGCGGTGGAAGGGAACTGGACTTGAGCTCATTGAATACATACTGAAAATCAGACAAAAACTTAGGAATTTCAGAAGAGGATGAAGAGGAGATTGACATCAAAGGAACATCATTATGAATCCCCTGAGAACCCCAACTAGTCACAGACATAGACTTCCAGTCCAACACAGGATTATGTACCTGCAACCATGGAAAACCCAGCACGATAGCATCATGCAAATTATGCAACACCAGAAATCTACAATCTTCCTGATGGGCTGGCGCCATGCGCATGGTCACCTGTGTCCAAAACTGGGGCTTATTTTTAGCCAAAGGTGTAGCATCAATGCCCCTTAAAGGAATAGGGTTCTGCAAAGGCTGCAAGGAAAAACCACAACGCCTGGCAAATTCAAAGTCCATTAAGTTCAAGGCGGCGCTTGAATCCACAAACGCCATGACAGAAAATGATGACAATGAGCAGATCAAGGATACAGATAACAGAAATTTAGGTTGTACAGTACTGATGGTAAATGAACTGGCGATCCTCTTTGTCCGCTTAGGGCAGACAGAAATGACATGAGAAGCGTCGCCACAATAATAACACAACCAATTCTGATGTCTGAAACCTTGTCGTTCCGTTCTAGACAGAATCCTATCACACTGCATTGGCTCAGGAATTTGCTGTGAGGACAATGCCACAGCGTGCACAGTTCTGCGCTCCCGCAAGCGCCAGTCAATCTGAACAATCAGGGACATGCATATTCTAGAATACCCGATGCGTTAGAATCGGGCCACAATCTAGTCATATAATAATCCAAAAGCCTGAAAAAAGGAGTCTATATTAAGCAAAGCCGGATTCCCAGATTCCAGGGAAAATGCCCAATCCTGTGGATCGCCACGCAGCAGGGAGATGATGATTTTAACCTGCTGAATGGAATCACCGGAGGATCGAGGTCTCAGAGCAAAAAATAGTTTACAGTTGTTTTTAAAACACAAAAATTTGGACCTGTCACCAAAAAACAAATCAGGAGTAGGAATCTTCGGCTCTAAAACAGGAGTCTGAACAATATAATCAGAAATACCCTGTACCCTAGCAGCAAGCTGGTCCACACGAGAAGCTAATTCCTGAATATCCATGCTAGCACAAGATTCCTCAGCCACCCAGAGAAAAAGAGGGAAGAGAAGAGAAAGCAGAGTGCAGAAAAAAAATAATGGCTCAACACCTTTCTTCCCTTCTTCTGAGATGCATTTAACTCATTATAGGCCAGTTGTACTGTTATGACCCGGTGACCTCGGAGACGCATGGAACTTTCTCTGGAATAGGTGGAACCTGTACTGACCGCAAATCCTGAACTTAACACCGCAACTAGAAATAGCCGTGGGGTGTGCCTAACAAATCCTAGACACCTCGACACAGCCGGAGGACTAAATACCCCTATAGATGGAAATAGGAATTATACCTCAAAGGATAGGCAGCCCCCCACAAATATTGACTGTGAGTAGTAAAGGAAAAGACACACGCAGGCAGGAAACAGGATTTAGCAAAAGAGGCCACTCTAGCTAAAATAGGAAAGGATAGGACAGGATACTAAGCGGTCAGTATTAAAACCCTTCCAAAAATATCCACAGCAGAAAATACAAAAAATTCCACCATCTAACTAAAGATATGGAGCGTATATCTGCAACTCCAGAGAATCCAACAAGACTGAGAAAACACTGACACAATCTAAGCTTGACAAGAGAAAACAAATGAATAGCACAGAATTATTAAGCACACCGCATGTGTGCCACATAAACAAAAACCAGACACTTATCTTTTCTGAATTGGCAGCAAGGCAGAAGGAACCAGACAAAGATCCAAAACCTCCAAGAAACATGGACAACTGGCAAGGACTAATGAATCCTGCACACCTAAATATCCCAGTCACAACTGCAATCAGCAGATACACCTGGCCAGGACTGCAACTCAGGGACAACTGCATTACCACCTACAACCACTGGAGGGAACCCAAAAGCATAATTCACAAAACACGGCCTAAGGCCCCCATCCTTCTTTTCGACAAAAAAGAATCTTACAGCCACAGGGGACTTAGAGGGTCTTATATAACCTGCAGCTAAACTAGTCTGTAGGTATTCCTTTAAGGCCTCTCTTGTAGGTATTCCTTTAAGGCCTCTCTTAGGGAGAGTAGCACCTGGGATGAACTCAATATTGCAGTAGTATTCCCGATGGGGTGGTAGAGCTTGCAACTCAACCTCCAAAAATGCCCTCCAGAAATCCTGAATGGCTTTAGGTAGCTCCTTCTTCACAACCACAGCAATGTGAACATTACAACAATAACCATAACACCCCTGACTCCAGGACCTTATAGTACTAGACGACCACTCCAGCAAAGGATTGTGCATTTTTAACCACAGTAAACCCAGGACGACTGGGCAAGGTAATTTAGCAAGGACAAACAAGTCTTTACACTCCTGATGTTCCATATTTACAATAAGTGGGAACGCGCTAGCCTTTCGAGAAATACACCCATGTTCCAGAGGAGTATTATAAAATATCAATGTTTCAGAATCAAACTTATATTTGCCTAGGAATTGTTGTTCAATCATATTAAGTGCAGAACCACAATCCACCATTACCTGAAAATCAATGGAATGACCATGATATGTGGTATTACCAGAAAAAAAACCTCCTGCGGAGCGAAAAAACGCAATGCGAACTAGAGTGTTACTCCTACTGACCTTTTTCTTCTCTTTCCTTATGCGAAGCTCACATTGCTTAATAAAATGGTCAGCCTTACCACAATACAAGCATAGCCCTTCAGAAAACCTCTTCTCTCTCTCCTGGGAACGAGAGGGCATCACCCCAAGTTGCATCGGTTCCCCGCTGTCGACGGTCCTATCCTGAGAGACGAGGTTCAGCATTATAAGAGCCTTCTCTTCATTCTGTCTGTCTTTCAATCGTCTATCCACACAGATAGCCAATTGCATAGCAGTTTCCAAAGTATCAGGTGCATGATATGCAATGAGAAAATCTTTAACTCTTTCACTCAAACCTGCTAAAAACTGACTCTTGAGCGCTGGGTCATGCCACCTGATCTCTGCAGACCATTGTCTGAACTGAGTGCTATAACTCTCAGCATCAACAGAACCCTGTTTAAGCCATCTGAGCTCTGCCTCAGCTGATGTGACCCGATCAGGATCATCATATAACAACCCCATAGCAGAAAAAAATGCTTCTACTGATGTCAAACAAGGATCATCAGGATGTAATGAAAATGCCCACATTTGAGGTTCACTTTGCAATAGAGACATAATAATCCCCACACGCTGTAATTCACTCCCTGAGGATCTGGGTCTAAGCCGAAAATATAGTAAACATGCATTTTTAAACATAAAAAAATTCCTGACATTTACCAGAAGAAAAACACCAGTAATCCTCCCTTAGGTTCTTCAGAGCACACTCTAGAGAAATTACCGACGTGCTGTTGCAGGTCGGCTACTTCCAAAGTTAACCCTTGCAAGCATTGAGTAAGTTCTTGGACGCTGCTCATATTGAAGGAATCCGGGAGAGAATTATCTTTTTGTGTGTGTGGCTGGACAAACTGTTATGGAACTGCAACACAGAACTAGGATAGAAAGGGGAAAACTGACCCTGCACTGAGACTAGGTTGATACCCTGCGAAGGAGTGGGCGACTCATTCCTAGCGAATAGACCCACCGACTATCCTAGGTTAAACTCAAGCGAAAGCCTATAGATAGGAGAAAGGAGGTCCCTGAAAGATCTAAGGACTGGATATAAAAACAGGTCACCTCCTAATGGAAAACACAGAGAAGGCTGCAGAAACCAACTGAAAACAGAAATTAAGGATAGCAGAACCAGAGATCCCAGAACTGCAAAATATCATACACAGAAAGCTATCAAAGCACCTTGCCAGAACTCTAGCGGATTGACTGTTGTCCATCAAGGACTGGGAGGCAGGTGCGGGGTAATAAAGGGTGATACAATCACCTGACCTAAGACAACCCAGCACCAGGGGGAAAAGACCAGTAGCAAGAAAACCACAACAAGATGGCGAATGGTCAAAAGCAAGACAGATTCTATCACCAGCATCATCACTAATGCTATACATACCTCACACATGCAAATGGCTTCTTCTCCTTTCATTCATTGATCATCTGTCACCGTGTGTAAGTGTGCTTGCTTCAGAGAAGCATGCTGAGCATAATTGAAAGTCTCTGCCCTTGGATATTCTGTGTGGTATCCAATTTTTTTCTGTATCCTTAGGCATGAATGGGTGTGTCTCATCCAACACTCGGAAGAGAACATTGCCTGGTGCTATATTTTTTCTCATGGACAGTCGGACCAAGTGAAAAACTCTTTATCTGAACAGCACTACTGTATAACATGGGTCATTGTGCTGTCCATGTGCTATCTGTTCAAAAATTGTACAGCACAATTCTAATTTGTATGCTCGTCTGCATAAGCCCTGATACCTAGTAAGTGCACAAAATCTGGTCTCCAACACATCTGTTAAAATAAAAATAAAGTGATCAACCCCTTTAAACTATGTTTATATACTTCAGCAAAATGTTTCATAGAGCAGAAAAACCACAATTTTGTTATTAAAAATGTTCATGCAATTAGAAAAAATCATAAATAACTGCTTATTATTTACTGCTGAGATCACCCAAATCACATACTGTATTATTACGATTATAAAACATGCTTTTTTTCCTCCAAATGTGAGAGGAAAATCAGGGTGCGTCTTATAGTCCAAAGTGTGATTACCTAGGGCTGGAGGAAATAAAGCAGGGCTACTGGATCGCTGCTTCAGGAGGTCATCAGAGACAGCAACTGGGTTATTCTGTGGTGCATGAGATCTCAGAAGTTGTCAGCGCTGGTGAGCGGAGTCTATTTTTCTGTTGACATCCTTGCATCAATCTTCGGGAAAATATTATTCACAGTATCAAACAGGATAAATTTATAAGAGTGGAAATAGACTAGCTCACCGAAAAAATTTGATACTGTGAATATTTTTTTAAAAAGTACCCATTTATGACAGGTTTCCTTGCTGGTCCGATTAATAGGGAGAGAGGGTCCTGGATGCCAGGAATGCATTTAATGAATGAACCACTAAAAGTGGTTGTTAGGGCTGGCGGAATGCACCAAATAATTATAAGGATGGTATTAGGCACGTTCGCGGCCTGGGGTCCACCGTGCAGAGATGGAACCTGCTGCTGAGTAATGAAGGAAGGACGCTTTCTCACACATGGGTTAGACCTCACCCAGTGTGAATGGAAGCGAGCTCTGTTGCTTCACAGAGTTGCCAAATAAATGCTGCATCCTGTTAGCAGTCACAGGGTGCAGCTGAAAGACGCTGGTGGGATCCCTATGAATCATCCCCACTAGACTGGTGATTGGACTCGCTCTTACCCTCGGTGGCTTTTGAGCCCGTGCCTGAGGACGCCCTGAGTCAGATGCAGAGTCCAAGTGGGAATTCCCACCCTACACTGACCAGTTGTCAGGACAGAACTAGGAATTTACTGAACAAGAGTGCGTGCAGCGCCGCTCTGGAGGACGCCACTAACCACCCAAACTTGGGCCAGGAAAGCACTCTATTAGCGCATGGTGCCGCACTTGCGGTCACTGTTAGCAGACGCAATATCGTGTGCTAGATGTGCGGGATAGCACTGTCAGGCACTGGGTAGCTTCCACCATTCGCGACCAATCAACAACACTAGGAATGGAAATGATTCCGAGCTTTTATCCATCGACAAGCATACACCCACACACACACGTTAGCAATTTTATACTAGTGCATGACCTTTTATAGCAGAAGTTCTCCAGGACCTTCCTAGTGGTCCAATAGGAGCTGCTACAGGATCTGAGCATGTGACCCCCGACCTCCAATGAGAGGTCATCCCTTGGGCATGCTCACAGTAAGAAAAGCAGGACTTAGTCCCAGGAGTGCCTCTTCGCCACTGATCAGTACTGGTTATGATGCCAGAGCCTGGAAAGACAGAAGTAACCAGCAGCAAAGGTTCAGCTTGAGCCAGATGCTGGGACCAACGTCTCTGCTGTGCAGAGTGGCTGGAAGAGAATGGGAGACCTCTGCGGAGATGGTTTGAGAATTCCCCTGTACAGCGGCTGGAACTCGACACCTAACATTACCCCCCTCCCCTAAGGCTACACTTGAATGCCTTAATGAGCTGCGGAGCCCGAATCTGTTCAGCAGGCTCTCAGGACCTGTCCTCTGGGCCATGACCCTTCCAATCCACCAAATAGAATCCTTTGCCACATACCACCTTACACTCCATGATGGCGTTTACCTCATAATCGTCATGGCGAACCCAATGTCCCGGCAGGTGACTCGGAAAATTGGAACATGTGAACGGGCTTTAGGAGGGACACATAAAAGGTGTCAGTGATACCTAGGTGTGCAGGAAGGGCCAGATGGTAGATTACAGGGTTAACCTGTTCCAGGACCTTGAAGGGACCCAAGTAGAGAGGTGAAAACTTGGTGGACTCAACTCTCAGCCTGATATTACGGGCTAAGAGCCATACCAAGTCACTAGGAGCAAAGGTAGGAGCGGGGCGCTGATGTGCATAAGCAGAGGACCTAATTCTCTCCTTGGAGGCCCGGATGGCATCCTGTGTGCGGTCCCAAATGTCACATGCCTCCAAAACCCAGTCTGCCACCGTGGAGTCGGTGGAAGACACGGGCATGGGTACAGCAACCCGTGGATGCTGGCCATAATTAAGGAGGAATGGGGTCTGCCCAGTGGAGTCGGCTCAGGCATTGCTCAACGCAAACTCCACCCACGGTAGCAAGGATACCCAGTCATCCTGCCTGGCTGAAAAAAAAATGTCGTAGGTATGTGACCAGGGTCTGGTTGGCCCTCTCTACCAACCCATTCCTCTCGGGATGGTATGAGAGAGAGATTCAGCTCGATGCTGAGTTGATGTCAAAGCTCTCTCCAGAACGGGAACGAAGGTCAATGCAGGTAGATATTGCTATTAGCTCCTCCAGTGTGGCAGGAATCTCCCTAGTGGCCAAGGCGTCCTTCACATTGTCAGCTACTCCCCTCCAGAATACAGGGATGAGGACTTTATCCAGCCACTCCAGCTCAGATGCCAAAGTCCAGAAGTGTGTAAAGAAGCTGCGGAGACACCATCATATGTGGATGGATACCATGCTTGGCATAGGTGGCTTTCCTTCATAGGATGCTGCCCTTCCCGTGGTTGTTCCTTCCCGGGGAAAGGCCTGGCTATTCACTGCTTGCGTCGAGAAACACGGGATGGTGTCTCCGCAGCTTCTTTACATGCATCTGCATATTTTCCATAAGGGATGGGGCAGTGTTCTGGAATCACTGCGTTGAGAAACACGTGATGGTGTCTCCGCGGTGTTGGATGTTTTGGTCTCCCCAAGGCCAATCATCTGTGCCTTTATAGCCTTTTTACTAGGCACTGCTCCTAATAGCCAGATTCCTTCTCCACACTGATGAGGGGCAAAAACCCCGAAACAGCTGTCAGGAGTGAGGTTTTCTGGAGGAATCCAGACTCTTTTGCAGAGAATTCTGTTTTTTTTCTGTGGTAGTTTATACCGACAGCTTTGAAGATGAGTTATGTGAAGAACACCATCCGAGTGACGTTGCAGCCATCTATCCGGGCAAGGAACAGCGTGGTCTTTATCGTTCGTGACCTTATTGAGGAAAAGGCTGGAGGAAAACGGGAGAACATCTATAGTATCAATGAAATCCTACATATGAAAATGTGGAAGCACACATTCACTAGTATAATTCATAAATACTTTATTAAAGGATAACACATATTATCCATACATGATAAAATAAAAAGCAAGATATAAAAAATGGAGATGCACATGCAAGTACACAGCACAGTACAGGTACAGCTTCACCTCTCTGAGTACATCTCAAACCTTATAAGTAATATACATGGGGCTATTCCATATGTCTGTAGTGGTCAGTGGATCTAATTATAATACCACATTGGCGGCTGCCAGTGCAATTATGACAGTACTGCATACTACGGTAATAAGTGCCAATGCACATTGAACAAGTTTCTTATAGTATCCTGTCAATGGTTCGCCATTCATCACTACCACATAAACAATGACCAGCTGAGCCCAACTCCGTAGTGCTATAGAGGTAAGTTAATAGAGGTGATACATGACCTGTATGAGCTGTGAGGATCCCCAACGCGCGTTTCGCGATAGCTTCATCCGGGGGTTGCTATTGTGGGTGTTAAAGTGCAGAGTTAATATAGTTATACCTTCATTGGTGGGTGCGGCGTGGTAATGGCGCATGCGCAGCTCGGCGTCCCCGTCACTGTTCCGCTTCCCCGTCTGACGC
Organism: Ranitomeya imitator; assembly: GCF_032444005.1. Classification (NCBI taxonomy): domain Eukaryota; kingdom Metazoa; phylum Chordata; class Amphibia; order Anura; family Dendrobatidae; genus Ranitomeya; species Ranitomeya imitator. The sequence goes on from NC_091284.1 coordinate 630,231,691, forward strand.
GTCAAGGTGGGGGGCGGAGCCAGCAACGTAACAGACGCGTTGCCACGGCAGCGCGAGAAGACAGCCAGAGACGGAGCGCACTCACCGCTCTAGAGTGTAATGGTGATGCTTATAAGTATGGGAAGCTCTGAGAGACCGAACAAGAAGAAGATGGGGACAATTAGTGAATATCAAAGTGTCCTGTAACAACGAGGGTGTATATTGTATTTCAGTGTATGTAAATCCCCCCAGTGTGCGTGATCCCCCGATCACTCCAACCGCACTAAATAAGCTATAGTTTGTACTGGGGCCATCCAAGTGCATGAAAGATACTAACTATGTGTAAATTAAATAAAAGCTGATAGTGGTGTAAATGGTTTCTATAACCTAAAGGAATAGACATTTAAAGATTTACCTTTAATTAGCTACAATATAGAGTGCAAATAATGCAGGGTCCCGTATAGCATACACTAGTGTTTTAGGTACCCTAAGTGAGGAAGAGCTGTGAGTGTGGCTATAAGTGGTATATCTACCTGGTGAGTGTAGTAATAAATTTGAAAGCTCCAGGTCACGTATCACCCACAAGCAGCAACTATGCTGTAATTGGTGCCGAGGCAACCATGGTATATAGTAAAAAGTTTACAAATACATTAGTACATAATAGTGCAGGTGAACCTTTATATAGAGTATACATGTACAAAAAAAGGTAAATTCTTTAAAAGTTATTAAGTACATATAAAACCAAGTGATAAATAATTACTAAGTGGCATCACATTAAACGACCCCATTAGTTTTCTTCCATTGATGTGGAACTTCTTTTTTCTTTCCTCTTTATTATTCCTCTTCATGTCAGGCTAGATATTGATGTGTTGTTCCCATTTCTTCCCAAGGATACCAGTGGTCAAGACCACACCATAGATATTCACACACCAATAGGAATCTAAATATAAACTAGAGAAGATCGAATTAAAATACAGATTAAAAAACAATGAACCATAAGAACCAAAATACAGAACAAAAACACACACAAATAAGTACCTAAAGAAAAGAGGCAAAACTGAGCTTCTCATTTAATCCTTTTGGTTGTATGCAATCAATCTTTTTTATCCACCTGGTTTCTAGCTGTGCTAGTGTTCTTTTCCAGTTTCCACCTCTCTGGTCTATGAACACCTTGTCTATGCCAGAAACCCTTAGTAGTTTGGCTTCACAATCATAGTAACATAGTAACATAGTAACATAGTTAGTAAGGCCGAAAAAAGACATTTGTCCATCCAGTTCAGCCTATATTCCATCATAATAAATACCCAGATCTACGTCCTTCTACAGAACCTAATAATTGTATGATACAATATTGTTCTGCTCCAGGAAGACATCCAGGCCTCTCTTGAACCCCTCGACTGAGTTCGCCATCACCACCTCCTCAGGCAAGCAATTCCAGATTCTCACTGCCCTAACAGTAAAGAATCCTCTTCTATGTTGGTGGAAAAACCTTCTCTCCTCCAGACGCAAAGAATGCCCCCTTGTGCCCGTCACCTTCCTTGGTATAAACAGATCCTCAGCGAGATATTTGTATTGTCCCCTTATATACTTATACATGGTTATTAGATCGCCCCTCAGTCGTCTTTTTTCTAGACTAAATAATCCTAATTTCGCTAATCTATCTGGGTATTGTAGTTCTCCCATCCCCTTTATTAATTTTGTTGCCCTCCTTTGTACTCTCTCTAGTTCCATTATATCCTTCCTGAGCACCGGTGCCCAAAACTGGACACAGTACTCCATGTGCGGTCTAACTAGGGATTTGTACAGAGGCAGTATAATGCTCTCATCATGTGTATCCAGACCTCTTTTAATGCACCCCATGATCCTGTTTGCCTTGGCAGCTGCTGCCTGGCACTGGCTGCTCCAGGTAAGTTTATCATTAACTAGGATCCCCAAGTCCTTCTCCCTGTCAGATTTACCCAGTGGTTTCCCGTTCAGTGTGTAATGGTGATATTGATTCCCTCTTCCCATGTGTATAACCTTACATTTATCATTGTTAAACCTCATCTGCCACCTTTCAGCCCAAGTTTCCAACTTATCCAGATCCATCTGTAGCAGAATACTATCTTCTCTTGTATTAACTGCTTTACATAGTTTTGTATCATCTGCAAATATCAATATTTTACTGTGTAAACCTTCTACCAGATCATTAATGAATATGTTGAAGAGAACAGGTCCCAATACTGACCCCTGCGGTACCCCACTGGTCACAGCGACCCAGTTAGAGACTATACCATTTATAACCACCCTCTGCTTTCTATCACTAAGCCAGTTACTAACCCATTTACACACATTTTCCCCCAGACCAAGCATTCTCATTTTGTGTACCAACCTCTTGTGCGGCACGGTATCAAACGCTTTGGAAAAATCGAGATATACCACGTCCAATGACTCACCGTGGTCCAGTCTATAGCTTACCTCTTCATAAAAACTGATTAGATTGGTTTGACAGGAGCGATTTCTCATAAACCCATGCTGATATGGAGTTAAACAGTTATTCTCATTGAGATAATCCAGAATAACATCCCTCAGAAACCCTTCAAATATTTTACCAACAATAGAGGTTAGACTTACTGGCCTATCATGATGTCTTTTAAAGTGTCTCGCTACTGGCTTCAATGTTGGCATGTCGGTTACGTCTTTTGCGTTTATAATATCTCTGTAATGCTCTCTGACACGAACTCTAAGTGACCTAGACGTTAAGCCCACATAAATTTTGCCACAAGGGCAGCTAGCATAGTACACCACACCAATTGAGTTACATGTTATATGTTGTGTGATGGTAAACACCTTTGTTCCATCACTTGATTTGAAGGTTGATGTTTTCTGCATGTTCCGGCAAGCTATACAGTCATTGCAGGGGAAAAAACCCCATTTAGGACCTTTTGAACCAAAAGCTTTTCCTGGGTCTTCTCCCGGATGATAGCTGTGCACCAGCACATCCTTAAGATTCTGTGATCTTCTATAGGTAATGGATGGTATCTTGCTAGTGTGTTGAGTCAAGACGTGGTCTGTTCTCAATAATGCCCAGTATTTATTAAGGGCCGATCTCATATCATTCCATTTTTCATTGTATGTAGATATGAACCTTATGATATTATCCTGTTTGGTTTTTTTGATCCTTGGTTGTATAAGTTTAGTTCGGTTTTCCACCGCTGCTCTATTCCGTCCCCTCTTAATGCTCCGGTTCGAATATCCTCGATCTCTAAACCGTTTAGCTAGATCTTCAGCTTGTTCTTCATACAGAAGTTCATTGGAACAAATCCTTTTAATTCGCAGGAATTGTCCTGTTGGTATGGAGTTGATCACCTGCTGAGGGTGAGAGGAGGAAGCATGGAGAAGTGAATTCACAGCAGTCTTCTTGCGGAACACATCAGTTTGCAGTACATCCAAGGGGCCCTTTGAAATAAGAATGTCCAAAAACTCGATGTCAGTTTGGCTGTATTTACACGTTAATTTAACGTTAATGTCATTGGTGTTTAATAGATTAATGAACATGAGGAGTTCTTGCTCCGTCCCTTGCCAGATCATGAGAATGTCGTCTATAAATCTGGCCCAAAATAGGACCTTTTCTATATCCGCTATCGGGTTCGTGAAGAAGATCTTCCTTTCCCACGCCCCTAAAAATAAATTTGCATATGAGGGGGCGAATTCCGCCCCCATCGCAGTACCTTGTTTTTGAACATAGATGGTGTTTTTAAAGATGAAATAGTTATGTTCCAGCGCAAATTTAAGTAGTGAAATCAAGAACTTGGTGAATTTTATGTCATAGTCAGACATGGTCAGGAACATCTACAGACATATGGAATAGCCCCATGTATATTACTTATAAGGTTTGAGATGTACTCAGAGAGGTGAAGCTGTACCTGTACTGTGCTGTGTACTTGCATGTGCATCTCCATTTTTTATATCTTGCTTTTTATTTTATCATGTTTGGATAATATGTGTTATCCTTTAATAAAGTATTTATGAATTATACTAGTGACGTGTGCTTCCACATTTTCATATGTAGGATTTCTTTGGTTTGTTTTGGAAGCGTCACAAAATTAGGCCGTTGTTCAATTTTTTGGAAATTACTGAATTGGTTCTGTATTTGGTTACAGTTGTGTTTTTGGCCAAGAATGGATATCAGAGCCAGGGATACAGCCTGGCTCTCAACTATTGGCACTGTTTTTAATGGAGATGCCTTACAAGTGGAAATAAGTGAAAATGGGCAAAAAACGGAGCTTAAAAACTCTATGAAATATCTCTTAAAAAAATGTACTCGCATGTGGTGGAACAAGGCGTCGCTAGAAAAGTATTTGATCAAAGGATTAATTCCAAGGGGTCTTAGAGTAAAAATTATGCCTTCCTTCCCCATAGAAGATAGCATGTTTAAAACAAAATGGGAGGAAACATGTAACCAGTGTTCCAGATCATTGATGGACTTATTAATTTCAAGTAACAAAAAAAGTCTGGAGAAATTCGATACAGACATTGAGGATACACGTAAAAAATTGATTGAAAATTTATCAACATCAGAGATGGACTCCCTCAATAAGGACATTGATACACAGTTTCAGATATGGGAGAAGAAAGTGAAGGAGGTGAAAATAAAGAAATTTCAGAGGGATTTGAATGATTTTAAGAGTGGCAATGTATATAGATGGCGATCTATCTCCACTAGAGAACAAAATAGATCAAGATCTTCGTCATTCTCATCCATGTCATCAAGGGAAGATGAAGGGGAATCAGGAGCAGGAAATCGTATTTACAATCTACGGCAAAGTAACTACAAAAGGAAGGGTAACACCCACCGTAGAAAAAAAGAGAGAAGAGAGAACAACTCTACATCTAAGTTACAGGTGATCAACCTTTCAGAAATTCATCTAACTGAGGCACAATCAGATGTGTTGAGCCTGGGCCTAACTTTTTCTCCTGTTTCTCCCTTCGACTCCTTCACAGCCATAAAAGACCTTCATCTTTTCGCACGGAAATTGGTCCTGAAGAAGTTACATGATAGATCTGGGAAAGATGAGGAATGGACCAGCGAAGAAATGGAGACTATAAGAATATTAGAAGAACTGAGTAATGAAAATGATGAATCTGAAACCAAAAGTAAGTTTGCCATACCTATTCCCAAAAAATTCCCACCTCTGCACATCTACCCAAATATTGAACTATTTGTTAAACTAGTCACCGAAGAATTTGAAAAAATCAATGGGAAGATCTCTAATGATAATTTAACCCCAATCCAAAGAAAAGCATTATATGAACTTAAAAGAATGAGAGACATAGTAATAAAGCCCTCCGATAAGGGGGGCAATGTTGTCATTTGGCCGCAGAATCAATACAAAAAGGAGGCACTCAGACAAATGAGAGATGTCACATGTTATCAAAGATTAACTTATAACCCAACATCTGCCTTTCAGAGTGAACTCTATGAGATACTGGACAAGACCTTTCAAGATGGAGTAATAACTAAGGAAGTTAGAGACAACTTAATACCTCCATATCTAAGAACAGCTTGCATATACTTCATCCCTAAAGTACATAAGAGCTTAATCAGCCCTCCCGGAAGACCGATTGTTTCAGGGAATGGAAGCCTCTGTGAAATTACAAGTAAGTATTTGGATCATCATTTAAAACCCATTGTTCAAACTCTTCCATCACACATCAAAGACACGGGAGATGTATTGGGTAAGATAGAGGGCATCCCTATGGAGGAGGACATGTGGCTCGTCACGCTAGACGTAGAGTCACTATACACGTCAATCCAACACAAGGATGGCATACAGGCAACTCAGATGTTCCTGACCATGTCTGACTATGACATAAAATTCACCAAGTTCTTGATTTCACTACTTAAATTTGCGCTGGAACATAACTATTTCATCTTTAAAAACACCATCTATGTTCAAAAACAAGGTACTGCGATGGGGCGGCATTCGCCCCCTCATATGCAAATTTATTTTTAGGGGCGTGGGAAAGGAAGATCTTCTCCATGAACCCGATAGCGGATATAGAAAAGGTCCTATTTTGGGCCAGATTTATAGACGACATTCTCATGATCTGGCAAGGGACGGAGCAAGAACTCCTCATGTTCATTAATCTATTAAACACCAATGACATTAACGTTAAATTAACGTGTAAATACAGCCAAACTGACATCGAGTTTTTGGACATTCTTATTTCAAAGGGCCCCTTGGATGTACTGCAAACTGATGTGTTCCGCAAGAAGACTGCTGTGAATTCACTTCTCCATGCTTCCTCCTCTCACCCTCAGCAGGTGATCAACTCCATACCAACAGGACAATTCCTGCGAATTAAAAGGATTTGTTCCAATGAACTTCTGTATGAAGAACAAGCTGAAGATCTAGCTAAACGGTTTAGAGATCGAGGATATTCGAACCGGAGCATTAAGAGGGGACGGAATAGAGCAGCGGTGGAAAACCGAACTAAACTTATACAACGAAGGATCAAAAAAAACAAACAGGATAATATGATAAGGTTCATATCTACATACAATGAAAAATGGAATGATATGAGATCGGCCCTTAATAAATACTGGGCATTATTGAGAACAGACCACGTCTTGACTCAACACATTAGCAAGATACCATCCATTACCTATAGAAGATCACAGAATCTTAAGGATGTGCTGGTGCACAGCTATCATCCGGGTGAAGACTCAGGAAAAGCTTTTGGTTCAAAAGGTCCTAAATGGGGTTTTTTCCCCTGCAATGACTGTATAGCTTGCCCGAACATGCAGAAAACATCAACCTTCAAATCAAGTGACGGAACAAAGGTGTTTACCATCACACAACATATAACATGTAACTCAATTGGTGTGGTGTACTATGCTAGCTGCCCTTGTGGCAAAATTTATGTGGGCTTAACGTCTAGGCCACTTAGAGTTCGTGTCAGAGAGCATTACAGAGATATTATAAACACAAAAGACGTAACCGACATGCCAACATTGAAGCCAGTAGCGAGACACTTTAAAAGACATCATGATTGTGAAGCCAAACTACTAAGGGTTTCTGGCATAGACAAGGTGTTCATAGACCAGAGAGGTGGAAACTGGAAAAGAACACTAGCGCAGCTAGAAACCAGGTGGATAAAAAAGATTGATTGCATACAACCAAAAGGATTAAATGAGAAGCTCAGTTTTGCCCCTTTTCTTTAGGTACTTATTTGTGTGTGTTTTTGTTCTGTATTTTGGTTCTTATGGTTCATTGTTTTTTAATCTGTATTTTAATTCGATCTTCTCTAGTTTATATTTAGATTCCTATTGGTGTGTGAATATCTATGGTGTGGTCTTGACCACTGGTATCCTTGGGAAGAAATGGGAACAACACATCAATATCTAGCCTGACATGAAGAGGAATAATAAAGAGGAAAGAAAAAAGAAGTTCCACATCAATGGAAGAAAACTAATGGGGTCGTTTAACCCCTTCATGACCCAGCCTATTTTGACCTTAATGACCTGGCCGTTTTTTGCAATTCTGACCAGTGTCCCTTTATGAGGTAATAACTCAGGAACGCTTCAACGGATCCTAGCGGTTCTGAGATTGTTTTTTCGTGACATATTGGGCTTCATGTTAGTGGTAAATTTAGGTCAATAAATTCTGCGTTTATTTGTGATAAAAACGGAAATTTGGCGAAAATTTTGAAAATTTCGCAATTTTCACATTTTGAATTTTTATTCTGTTAAACCAGAGAGTTATGTGACACAAAATAGTTAATAAATAACATTTCCCACATGTCTACTTTACACCAGCACAATTTTGGAAACAAAATTTTTTTTTGCTAGGAAGTTATAAGAGTTAAAATTTGACCAGCGATTTCTCATTTTTACAACGAAATTTACAAAACCATTTTTTTTAGGGACCACCTCACATTTGAAGTCAGTTTGAGGGGTCTATATGGCTGAAAATACCCAAAAGTGACACCATTCTAAAAAATGCACCCCTCAAGGTGCTCAAAACCACATTCAAGAAGTTTTTTAACCCTTCAGGTGCTTCACAGCAGCAGAAGCAACATGGAAGGAAAAAATGAACATTTAACTTTTTAGTCACAAAAATTATCTTTTAGCAACATTTTTTTTATTTTCCCAATGGTACAAGGAGAAACTGAACCACGAAAGTTGTTGTCCAATTTGTCCTGAGTACGCTGATACCTCATATGTGGGGGTAAACCACTGTTTGGGCGCACGGCAGGGCTTGGAAGGGAAGGAGCGCCATTTGACTTTTTGAATGAAAAATTGGCTCCACTCTTTAGCGGACACCATGTCACGTTTGGAGAGCCCCCGTGTGCCTAAAAATTGGAGCTCCCCCACACGTGACCCCATTTTGGAAACTAGACGCCCCAAGGAACTTATCTAGATGCATAGTGAGAACTTTGAACCCCCGGGGGCTTCACAAATTGATCCGTAAAAATGAAAAAGTACTTTTTTTTCACAAAAAAATTCTTTTAGCCTCAATTTTTTTCATTTTCACATGGGTAACAGGATAAAATGGATCCTAAAATGTGTTTGGCAATTTCTCCTGAGTACACCGATACCTCACATGTGGGGGTAAACCACTGTTTGGGCACATGGTAAGGTTCGGAAGGGAAGGAGCGCCATTTGACTTTTTGAATGGAAAATTATCTCCATCGTTAGCGGACACCATGTCGTGTTTGGAGAGCCCCCGTGTGCCTAAACATTGGAGCTCCCCCACAAATGACCCCATTTTGGAAACTAGACCCCCCAAGGAACTTATCTAGATGCATATTGAGCACTTTAAACCCTCAGGTGCTTCACAAATTGATCTGTAAAAATGAAAAAGTACTTTTTTTTTCACAAAAAAATTCTTTTCGCCTCAGTTTTTCATTTTCACATGGGCAATAGGATAAAATGAATCCTAAAATTTGTTGGGCAATTTCTCCCGAGTACGCCGATACCTCATATGTGGGGGTAAACCACTGTTTGGGCACACGGCAGGGCTCGGAAGGGAAGGCGCGCCATTTGACTTTTTGAATGGAAAATTAGCTCCAATTGTTAGCGGACACCATGTCGCGTTTAGAGAGCTCCTGTGTGCCTATGCATTGGAGCTCCCCCACAAGTGACCCCATTTTGGAAACTAGACCCCCCAAGGAACTTATCTAGATGCATATTGAGCACTTTAAACCCCCAGGTGCTTCACAGAAGTTTATAATGCAGAGCCATGAAAATAAAAAATAATTTTTCTTTCCTCAAAAATGATTTTTAGCCTGGAATTTCCTATTTTGCCAAGGGTAATAGGAGAAATTGGACCGCAAATGTTGTTGTCCAGTTTGTCCTGAGTACGCTGATACCCCATATGTGGGGGTAAACCACTGTTTGGGCGCACGGCAGGGCTCGGAAGGGAAGGCACGCCAATTGGCTTTTTAAATGGAAAATTAGCTCCAATCATTAGCGGACACCATGTCACGTTTGGAGAGCCCCTGTGTGCCTAAACATTGGAGATCCCCCACATATGACCCCATTTTGGAAACTAGACCCCCAAAGGAACTAATCTAGATGTGTGGTGAGGACTTTGAACTTCCAAGTGCTTCACAGAAGTTTATAACGCAGAGCCATGAAAATAAAATAAAAATTTTATTTTCTCTAAAATGATTTTTTAGCCTGCAATTTATTATTTTCCCAAGGGTAAAAGGAGAAATTTGACCCCAAAAGTTGTTGTACAGTTTCTCCTGAGTACGCTGATACCCCATATGTGGGGGTAAACCACAGTTTGGGCACATGTCGGGGCTCGGAAGTCAAGTAGTGACATTTTGAAATGCAGACTTTGATGGAATGCTCTGCGGGCGTTACGTTGCGTTTGCAGAGCCCCTGATGTGGCTAAACAGTAGAAACCCCCCACAAGTGACCCCATTTTAGAAACTAGACCCCGAAAGGAACTTATCTAGATATGTGGTGAGCACTTTGAACCCCCAAGTGCTTCACAGACGTTTACAACGCAGAGCCGTGAAAATAAAAAATCATTTTTCTTTCCTCAAAAATGATGTTTTAGCAAGCAATTTTTTATTTTCTCAAGGGTAACAGGAGAAATTGGACCCCAGTAATTGTTGCCCAGTTTGTCCTGAGTACGCTGATACCCCATATGTGGGGGTAAACCACTGTTTGGGCACATGTCGGGGCTCGGAAGTCAAGTAGTGACGTTTTGAAATGCAGACTTTGATGGAATGGTCTGCGGGCGTCACGTTGCGTTTGCAGAGCCCCTGGTGTGCCTAAACAGTAGAAACCCCCCACAAGTGACCCCATTTTGGAAACTAGACCCCCCAAGGAACTTATCTAGATATGTGGTGAGCACTTTGAACCCCCAAGTGCTTCACAGACGTTTACAACGCAGAGCCGTGAAAATAAAAAATCATTTTTCTTTCCTCAAAAATGATGTTTTAGCAAGCAATTTTTTATTTTCTCAAGGGTAACAGGAGAAATTGGACCCCAGTAATTGTTGCCCAGTTTGTCCTGAGTACGCTGATACCCCATATGTGGGGGTAAACCACTGTTTGGGCACATGTCGGGGCTCGGAAGTCAAGTAGTGACGTTTTGAAATGCAGACTTTGATGGAATGGTCTGCGGGCGTCACGTTGCGTTTGCAGAGCCCCTGGTGTGCCTAAACAGTAGAAACCCCCCACAAGTGACCCCATTTTGGAAACTAGACCCCCCAAGGAACTTATCTAGATATGTGGTGAGCACTTTGAACCCCCAAGTGCTTCACAGACGTTTACAACGCAGAGCCGTGAAAATAAAAAATCATTTTTCTTTCCTCAAAAATGATGTTTTAGCAAGCAATTTTTTATTTTCTCAAGGGTAACAGGAGAAATTGGACCCCAGTAATTGTTGCCCAGTTTGTCCTGAGTACGCTGATACCCCATATGTGGGGGTAAACCACTGTTTGGGCACATGTCGGGGCTCGGAAGTCAAGTAGTGACGTTTTGAAATGCAGACTTTGATGGAATGGTCTGTGGGCGTCACGTTGCGTTTGCAGAGCCCCTGGTGTGCCTAAACAGTAGAAACCCCCCACAAGTGCCCCCATTTTGGAAACTAGACCCCCCAAGGAACTTATCTAGATATGTGGTGAGCACTTTGAACCCCCAAGTGCTTCACAGACGTTTACAACGCAGAGCCGTGAAAATAAAAAATCATTTTACTTTCCTCAAAAATGATGTTTTAGCAAGCAATTTTTTATTTTCTCAAGGGTAACAGGAGAAATTGGACCCCAGTAATTGTTGCCCAGTTTGTCCTGAGTACACTGATACCCCATATGTGGGGGTAAACCACTGTTTGGGCACACGTCGGGGCTCGGAAGGGAAGGAGCACCATTTGACTTTTTGAATAAAAGATTGGCTGGAATCAATGGTGGCGCCATGTTGCGTTTGGAGACCCCCTGATGTGCCTAAACAGTGGAAACCCCTCAATTCTAACGCCAACACACCCCTAACCCTTATCCCAACTGTAGCCGTAACCCTAACCACAACCCTAACCGCAACACACCCCTAACCACAACCCTAACCCCAACACACCCCTAACCCTAACCACAACCCTAATTCCAACCCAACCCTAACCCTAAGGCTATGTACCCACGTTGCGGATTCGTGTGAGATTTTTCCGCACCATTTTTGAAAAATCCGCGGGTAAAAGGCACTGCGTTTTACCTGCGGATTTACTGCGGATTTCACCTGCGGATTCCTATTGAGGAATAGGTGTAAAACGCTGCGGAATCCGCACAAAGAATTGACATGCTGCGGAAAATACAACGCAGCGTTTCCGTGCGGTATTTTCCGCACCATGGGCACAGCGGATTTGGTTTTCCATAGGTTTACATGGTACTGTAAACCTGATGGAACACTGCTGCGAATCCGCAGCGGCCAATCCGCTGCAGATCCGCAGCCAAATCCGCACCGTGTGCACATAGCCTAATTCTAAAGGCATGTGCACACGCTTCGGAAAACGCTGCGGATCCGCAGCAGTTTCCCATGAGTTTACAGTTCAATGTAAACCTATGGGAAACAAAAATCGCTGTACACATGCTGCGGAAAAACTGCACGGAAACGCAGCGGTTTACATTCCGCAGCATGTCACTTCTTTCTGCGGATTCCACAGCGGTTTTACAACTGCTCCAATAGAAAATCGCAGTTGTAAAACCGCAGTGAAATGCGCAGAAAAACCGCGGTAAATCTGCCATAAATCCGCAGCGGTTTAGCACTGCGGATTTATCAAATCCGCTGCGGAAAAATCCGCAGAGGACCAGAATACGTGTGCACATACCGAAACCCTAACCCTACCCCTAACCCTAACCCTAACCCTAACCCTACCCCTAACCCTACCCCTACCCCTACCCCTAACCCTACCCCTAACCCTAACCCTACCCCTAACCCTACCCCTACCCCTACCCCTACCCCTAACCCTACCCCTAACCCTAACCCTAGTTCTAACTCCAACCTTAGTGAAAAAAAAAAAAATTTTTTATTTTATTATTGTCCCTATCTATGGGGGACAAATGGGGGGGGGTCATTTACTGTTTTTTTATTTTGACCACTGTGATAGATTATATCACAGTGATCAAAATTCACATTGGAACGAATCTGCCGGCCGGCAGATTCGGCGGGCGCACTGCGCATGCGCCCGCCATTTTGGAACATGGCGGCGCTCGGGGAAGAAGACGGACGGGACCCCGCCAGGATCGGTAAGTATAAGGGGGGGAGATCAGGGCACAGGGGGGGAGATCAGGGCACGGGGGGGCGTCGGAGCACGGGGGGGGAGGGATCGGAGCATGGGGGAGAGTGATCGGTGTGCGGGCGGGTGGATCGGTGTGCAGGGGGGGTGGATCGGTGTGCAGGGGGGGTGGTTCGGAGCACGGGGGGGGGATCGGAGTGCGGGGGGGTTTGATTGGAGCGCGGGGGGTGTGACTGGAGCACGGGGGGAGCGGACAGGAGGACGGGGGAGCGGAGCACAGGACGGAGGGGAGCGGGCCACAGATCGGAGGGCTGGGGGGGCGATCGGAGGGGTGGGGTGGGTGCACATTAGTATTTCCAGCCATGGCCGATGATATTGCAGCATCGGCCATGGCTGGATTGTAATATTTCACCATTTTTTTAGGTGAAATATTACAAATCGCTCTGATTGGCAGTTTCACTTTCAACAGCCAATCAGAGCGATCGTAGCCACGAGGGGGTGAAGCCACCCCCCCTGGGCTAAACTACCACTCCCCCTGTCCCTGCAGATCGGGTGAAATGGGAGTTAACCCTTTCACCCGATCTGCAGGGACGCGATCTTTCTGTGACACAGCATATGCGTCACAGGTCGGATTGGCACCGACTTTCATGACGCATACGCTGTGTCACAGGTCGGGAAGGGGTTAATGTGATGCCACTTAGTAATTATTTATCACTTGGTTTTATATGTACTTAATAACTTTTAAAGAATTTACCTTTTTTTGTACATGTATACTCTATATAAAGGTTCACCTGCACTATTATGTACTAATGTATTTGTAAACTTTTTACTATATACCATGGTTGCCTCGGCACCAATTACAGCATAGTTGCTGCTTGTGGGTGATACGTGACCTGGAGCTTTCAAATTTATTACTACACTCACCAGGTAGATATACCACTTATAGCCACACTCACAGCTCTTCCTCACTTAGGGTACCTAAAACACTAGTGTATGCTATACGGGACCCTGCATTATTTGCACTCTATATTGTAGCTAATTAAAGGTAAATCTTTAAATGTCTATTCCTTTAGGTTATAGAAACCATTTACACCACTATCAGCTTTTATTTAATTTACACATAGTTAGTATCTTTCATGCACTTGGATGGCCCCAGTACAAACTATAGCTTATTTAGTGCGGTTGGAGTGATCGGGGGATCACGCACACTGGGGGGATTTACATACACTGAAATACAATATACACCCTCGTTGTTACAGGACACTTTGATATTCACTAATTGTCCCCATCTTCTTCTTGTTTGGTCTCTCAGAGCTTCCCATACTTATAAGCATCACCATTACACTCTAGAGAGGTGAGTGCGCTCCGTCTCTGGCTGTCTTCTCGCGCTGCCGTGGCAACGCGTCTGTTACGTTGCTGGCTCCGCCCCCCGCCTTGACGCGTCAGACGGGGAAGCGGAACAGTGACGGGGACGCCGAGCTGCGCATGCGCCGGGACCCGGCTCAGAGACACGAGTGCCATTACCACGCCGCACCCACCAATGAAGGTATAACTATATAAACTCTGCACTTTAACACCCACAATAGCAACCCCCGGACGAAGCTAACGTGAAACGCGCATTGGGGATCCTCACAGCTCATACAGGTCATGTATCACCTCTATTAACTTACCTCTATAGCACTACGGAGTTGGGCTCAGCTGGTCATTGTTTATGTGGTAGTGATGAATGGCGAACCATTGACAGGATACTATAAGAAACTTGTTCAATGTGCATTGGCACTTATTACCGTAGTATGCAGTACTGTCATAATTGCACTGGCAGCCGCCAATGTGGTATTATAATTAGATCCACTGACCACTACAGACATATGGAATAGCCCCATGTATATTACTTATAAGGTTTGAGATGTACTCAGAGAGGTGAAGCTGTACCTGTACTGTGCTGTGTACTTGCATGTGCATCTCCATTTTTTATATCTTGCTTGTTATTTTATCATGTATGGATAATATGTGTTATCCTTTAATAAAGTATTTATGAATTATACTAGTGACGTGTGCTTCCACATTTTCATATGTAGGATTTCTTTGGTTTGTTTTGGAAGTGTCACAAAATTAGGCCGTTGTTCAATTTTTTGGAAATTATAGTATCAATGAGTTCCCTAATCAAGGTAACTACAATGTTACTTTTATGTCGGAGCATTATTGCCTGAATGTCTATGAGTGGTTTCGGAATCATGCCGTAGATCCCTGTTTGAAGGGAGTCAAATGTGAACCACTGTTTGGTATTCAGGAAAGGCAGGTGACTATCACTGTCTATAACCTCTTTACTGAACCTGCATTGTTGGAGAGCTTCCTCTCACAGTATTGTGACTTTGTTTCAAAGGGAGAAAAGCAAGTGAACTGCTTAGGAATCTTCAATTGTCGATACAAGTATCGTGTAAGGTTCAGAAGAGATCCTGGCAGTGTGGGTGGGTTCAGACACCCTCCGGCGAACTTCTCTGTGGCAGGGCATAGGGGTTTCCTCACGTACCCTGGGCAGCCTCTGTTTTGCAGGAGATGTTTCTCTTTTGGACATGTCCAGGCAGACTGCCAGAAGGGGCCGTGTTGCCGAAACTGCAAGAAGGAGGGGCATATGGCTGGTGATTGCCCGATGGCTAAGACCTGTGACGTGTGTGGTAGTAGTGACCACATGTATAAGGATTGTCCGCGGAGGGCGCCTAGACGCTCAGAGAGTGAATGGAGAGAGGAGGAGGAGAGAAGGAGGAGGTTGGCGATTATCAGAAAGGAATCTGAAAGAATGGAGAGAGAGGAAAGGAGGGAGAGGGAGAGGGAGAGGGAAAGACGCTCTGTGACTCCAGATGACATTGTGCTAGCACCCCGTGGTGCTATGAGTGATGCACAGAAGGAAGATAAGGAGTTTTGGTTGGAGGCAAAAAAAGTAGAGAAGGGGTTTAATAAGGAAGAAGATCAGGAAGAAGATGAGGAAGAAGATGATGACTCTACTGTGCCTGAAATGTTTTCTCTTGAGGAAGCAATGGATGCAACGGAGGAAGACGTGCGCATTTCTGAAGCTGAGAGCCCTGTGCACCCCTCAGATCCTCAGAATATTGGAGGGCTTTCTTCAGGTTAGGACAGGGGTGGGAATAAGTGTTAGAGGGAGGAGGATGGGGAAAGTGATGAGGCATGCAGTAGTATACCTAAGAGGAAAATTGGGCCAGCTAAAAAAAAATGGAGTGAGCACGAAGGGGTTAGTGGTTCAGAGACTTGCTGTTCAGTCCGAATGGCAGAGGAGGACAATGGTGATACTGGGTAAAATGAAAGCTCAGTGGATCTGTTGTTTTTTTTTTTCTCTCCTTTCTGTGAGTCTTGACCTTTGTCAAGGGCTTTTTGTGTAATGTGTGTAATTTTGTGGTAATTTTTGCATTGTGTTTTTTGTTTTTGCAGTATGGGTTTTTCTATAGTTTCTCAAAATGTGAGAGTTTTTAAGAAAGAGAGGAGGAGAGCAGCAATTTTGGATTTTTTAGCTATGCAGAGTGCATCTATTTTTTGTGGGATTGTGGATGGTGTGAAAGGGGATGAGTGGTCTTAAGGTGCGTCTGTATGGTCTGGTAGTGCAAATAATAGAAATGATGGTGTGGGTATTTTAGTTAAGGGGCAGGAGGTTGTTTTGAATAATTATTTAGTGGTGGAGGTGGGGAGGTGTATCTTAGCAAATTTTGAATATAAAAATGTTAAGTTTTGTGTTATCAATATTTATGCGCCAGTAGAAAAAAATGAGCGTAAGTTATTATTTGAAAAAGTGAAGCTTTTTGTTCCAGGAAGAGTGCCTGTGGGGATTGTGGGTGATATGAATTGTGATGTGGGGGGAGTGAATGTGGATGTGTCTGGAAAAGTTTTGGTGGAGTTAGTTACTGACTTTGATTTGAGTGATATGCAGCGTGTGTGTAAGGTTAACCCTTTGTTAGATACCTTTTTTTCTGATAGTGGAAGAGCACAGTCCAGGTTGGATTATTGTTTTATTTCTAAAAATATTATTCCTGTTGTATATAAGCAGGATAGGGTCGTTTTTTCGGACCAGGTTTGTGTGTTGTGCGAGTTAGATATTAATGTTAGTGGTGTGTTTGGAAAGGGTTTGTGGAAATTAAATGTGAAATTGTTGGAAAATGAAGCTGTGAGGAAGGAGTATGTGAGAAAGTATGAACAGTGGTGTAAAAGTAAGGAAAGTTTTGGGAATGTTTGTGAGTGGTGGGATTGGGTTAAGAGGCAGACAAAAAAGTTTTTTAAAAGTGTGGGGTATGAATTTGCGGCAATTAAGAGGGGAAAGTTTGTTAAGTTGAATGCCCGTTTATTGTATAAATTGAGGGAAGGAGGAATGGAGGTGGAGGAGGGGATAAAAAAGGTTAAAAAAGAAATTAAAGAGTTTTTGGAAGAGAAAGGGAAGAGTATTATTTTTAGGGCAAAAATTGATAGAATGGAGCAAGATGAAAGGTGTTCGAGGCTTTTCTTTAAAAAGGTTTTTGGGAAAAAGCAGAGTATGGGTGTTTTGAATGCAGAGGATGGAAGAGAGGTAAGTGGGGAGGATATGTGTGAACATGTGGCTAAGTTTTATGAGGAGCTGTATGCAGTGAAGTGGAGGGATGAGGCTTTGGAGGAGGATGTACTAAGTGTATTAGAAAATAAATTGAGTGAGATGGAGAGAGAGAGAGTGATGGGTGAGGTGACAGGTGATGAGGTATGGAAGGTAATGAATAGCATGGTGTTAAATAAGACTCCAGGAGAGGATGGTCTTCCTATAGAGTTTTATAGGGTGATGTGGCATGTGATTGGTAAGGATTTTGTTGATGTGTGTAAGTATATGTGGTCTAGTATGGAGGTGGCTGAGAGTATGCGTGCAGGGATGGTTGTGTTAATACCTAAAAAAGGAGATTTGAAGAGTTTAAAAAATTGGAGACCGATAACGTTGTTGAATTGCGATTATAAGATCTATGCGAAAGTAATGGCGAATAGGATGCGTGATGTGATAGAGAGTGTGATTGGGGATGAACAGTGTTGTGCAGTGCCTGGGAGACGTATACATGAGTGTGTGTGTATGTTGAGAGATTGTTTGTGGAACTGTATGAGTCGGAAGAAGAGGGTATTTGTTTTGAGTTTGGACTTTGAAAAGGCGTATGATCGGTTAGCACATAGTTTTTTGTTCCGGGTATTATTGAGAATGGGGTTTCCGCCTGATTTTGTTCGGAGGGTCAGGAGCTTATATAAAGACATTTATAGTTGTGTTTTGATGAATGGTTCTGTGGGTAGAAGAGTGAATGTTTTTTCAGGTGTGCAACAAGGTTGTCCTTTGTCTCCTGTGGTTTTTATTTGTGCGATTGAACCGTTGCTTTGTATGTTGAGGAAAGATAAAGTGATTAGAGGTGTACAAGTGCCAGGAGGTGGAGGGAGGGAATGGAAGGTTAGTGCTTATATGGATGACGTGTGTGTGTTGTGTGATTCAGAGTATTCTGTGAGGCGGGTGAAGTTATTAGCGTCTATTTTTTGTGGTGCGTCAGCATTTAAGGTGAATTGGGAGAAGAGTGAGTGTAAGGTTTTTGGGGGAGGGGTTTTAAGTAAGGATGTAGGAGTGAATGAGGTGACTGGGTCTATTAAGGTTTTAGGTGTGAAGTTTTCAGAGAGTTTGGATGGGAAAGAAAGTTGGGATGATGCAAAAGGAAAGGTTGAGCGGAAGTTATGTTTTTGGAAGATGAGAAGTCTTTCGTTTTTTGGAAAAATCTTAGTTATTAAAAGTGTGATTTTGCCTATTTTCTTATATATTGCAGTGGTCTTTCCGCCGGGGTATATGTGTATGAGAGGGTTAAATAGGATTCTGTTTGTGTTTTTGTGGAATTCTAGAATGGGGAGGGCTAGGAGGGAGGTTTTGGTGAAATGTTTAGAAAAAGGTGGGTTGGGTTTTCCAAACCTTGAGGTGTTTTTTGGTGTAAATATTGTGATTTTTGTGTTGAGGGTGATTAGGATGGATGGGAAGTTTTCTTGTCTGTGTAGGTTTTTGTTTGGGATGTATTTATTTCGTTTGAGGTGGCGAGAGAGGGATCTGAGGTATCCGGTTGCTTTTGACGTGCCTAGATGGTATGTGTGGGTTTATAAATTTTTGGTGAAGTATGAGTTGTGTGATGTGGATGTTAGGTTGTTGAGTAATAAGAAGGCTGTATATAGGATGATTGAATGTAGAGAGACAGAGTGTGGAATAAACATGGTTAGAGGGAATGATATAGAAAAAGTATGGAAGAAAGTGCGGTTGGACGGTATGACGAATAGGCAGAGTGAGATTGTGTGGCAGTCTTTGCATGGAGTGTTACCAGTTAGAGAATTTCAGAAGAATCGTGGGTTGGGGAGAAGTGATATGTGTCCGAGAGGTGGGTGTGGTGGAAGGGAAAGTGTAATACATGTGTTTTGGAATTGTCATTATGCTAGGGAGGTGATTAGAAGAATGGGACTGTTGTGTAAAGAATTGTGTGGTGTGAGCTTGTTATCATTCGAGTTGTTCATGTTTGGCTTGGGAATGTGTGATGGAGTGAAGGAGAGAATGTTGTGGTTAATAGTTGCATGTATAAAGGAAGTATTATGGGATGTGAGGAATGTGTATGTTTTTAAGAGAAAAGAAATTGTAGTAAAGAATAGTCTAAAAGTGATTTTGGGGAAGATGTATGTGTGTTTTCTATGGGATAAAAGAAGAAGGGGGGAGGTGGATGCCGAAGGGATTTGGAAGGTGAAGAAGTGGAGATGCCTTGTAAATATGTCTTGACTTGTTTTTTCTGATGTTGTAGTAAACTGAAATTTTCCGATGATGATGGGAAAAGCTTTTGTGTTTTGGATTTGACGCAGCTGTTTGGGATTTTTCTTTGGTCTTGGATTTCTGGACCGTGGATTTTCCCATCTGAGGGAAAAAAAAACAAAACAGCTGTCTGTGGATGGATACCATGCTTGGCATAGGTGGCTTTCCTTCATAGGATGCTGCCCTTCCCGTGGTTGTTCCTTCCCGGGGAAAGGCCTGGCTATTCACTGCTTGCGTCGAGAAACACGTGATGGTGTCTCCGCAGCTTCTTTACATGCATCTGCATATTTCCCATAAGGGATGGGGGCAGTGTTCTGGAATCACTGCGTTGAGAAACACGTGATGGTGTCTCCGTGGTGTTGGATGTTTTGGTCTCCCCGAGGCCAATCATCTGTGCCTTTATAGCCTTTTTACTAGGCACTGCTCCTAATAGCCAGATTCCTACTCCACACTGATGAGGGGCAAAAACCCCGAAACAGCTGTCTGGAGTGAGGTTTTCTGGAGCAATCCAGACCCTTTTGCAGAGAATTCTGTTTTTTTCTGTGGTCGTTCGTACCGACAGCTTTAAAGATGAGTTATGTGAAGAACACCATCCGAGTGACGTTGGAGCCATCTATCCGGGCAAGGAACAGCGTGGTCTTTATTGTACGTGACCTTATTGAGGAAAAGGCTGGAGGAAAGCGGGAGAACATCTATAGCATCAATGAGTTCCCTAATCAAGGTAACTACGATGTTACTTTTATGTCGGAGCATTATTGCCTGAATGTCTATGAGTGGTTTCGGAATCATGCCGGAGATTCCTGTTTGAAGGGAGTCAAATGTGAACCACTGTTTGGTCTTCAGGAAAGGCAGGTGACTATCACTGTCTATAACCCCTTTACTGAACCTGCATTGTTGGAGAGCTTCCTCTCACAGTATTGTGACTTTGTTTCAAAGGGAGAGAAGCAAGTGAACTGTTTAGGAATCTTCAATTGTCGATACAAATATCGTGTAAAGTTCAGAAGAGATCCTGGCAGTGTGGGTGGGTTCAGACACCCTCCGGCGAACTTCTCTGTGGCAGGGCATAGGGGTTTCCTCACGTACCCTGGGCAGCCTCTGTTTTGCAGGAGATGTTTCTCTTTTGGACATGTCCAGGCAGACTGCCAGAAGGGGCAGTGTTGCCGAAACTGCAAGAAGGAGGGGCATATGGCTGGTGATTGCCCGATGGCTAAGACCTGTGACGTGTGTGGTAGTAGTGACCACATGTATAAGGATTGTCCGTGGAGGGCGCCTAGACGCTCAGAGAGTGAATGGAGAGAGGAGGAGGAGAGAAGGAGGAGGTTGGCGACTATCAGGAAGGAAACTGAAAGAATGGAGAGAGAGGAAAGGAGGGAGAGGGAGAGGGAAAGACGCTCTGTGACTCCAGATGACATTGTGCTAGCACCCCGTGGTACTATGAGTGATGCACAGAAGGAAGATAAGGAGTTTTGGTTGGCGGAAAAAAAAGTAGAGAAGGGGTTTAAGAAGAAGGAAGAAGATCAGGAAGAAGATGAGGAAGAAGATGATGACTCTACTGTGCCTGAAATGTTTTCTCTTGAGGAAGCAATGGATGCAACGGAGGAAGACGTGCGTATTTCTGAAGCTGAGAGCCCTGTGCACCCCTCAGATCCTCAGAATATTAGAGGGCTTTCTTCAGATCAGGACAGGGGTGCGAATAAGTGTCAGAGGGAGGAGGATGGGGAAAGTGATGAGGCATGCAGTAGTATGCCTAAGAGGAAAATTGGGCCAGCTAAAAAAAAATGGAGTGAGCACGAAGGGGCTAGTGGTTCAGAGACTTGCTGTTCAGTCCGAATGGCAGAGGAGGACAATGGTGATACTGGGTAAAATGAAAGCTCAGTGGATCTGTTGTTTTTTTTTTTTTTTCTCTCCTTTCTGTGAGTCTTGACCTTTGTCAAGGGCTTTTTGTGTAATGTGTGTAGTTTTGTGGTAATTTTTGCATTGTTTTTTGTTTTTAAAGTATGGGTTTTTCTATAGTTTCTCAAAATGTGAGAGTTTTTAAGAAAGCGAGGAGGAGAGCAGCAATTTTGGATTTTTTAGCTATGCAGAGTGCATCTATTTTTTGTTTGCAAGAATGTGGGATTGTGGATGGTGTGAAAGGGGATGAGTGGTCTTATGGTGCGTCTGTGTGGTCTGGTAGTGCAAATAATAGAAATGATGGTGTGGGTATTTTAGTTAAGGGGCAGGAGGTGGTTTTGAATAATTATTTGGTGGTGGAGGTGGGGAGGTGTATCTTAGCTAATTTTGAATATAAAAATGCTAAGTTTTGTGTTATCAATATTTATGCGCCAGTAGAAAAAAATGAGCGTAAGTTATTATTTGAAAAAGTGAAGCTTTTTGTTCCAGGAAGAGTGCCTGTGGTGATTGTGGGTGATATGAATTGTGATGTGGGGGGAGTGAATGTGGATGTGTCTGGAAAAGTTTTGCTGGAGTTAGTTACTGACTTTGATTTGAGTGATATGCAGCGTGTGTGTAAGGTTAACCCTTTGTTAGATACCTTTTTTTCTGATAGTGGAAGAGCACAGTCCAGGTTGGATTATTGTTTTATTTCTAAAAATATTATTCCTGTTGGATATAAGCAGGATAGGGTCGTTTTTTCGGACCATGTTTGTGTGTTGTGCGAGTTAGATATTAATGTTAGTGGTGTGTTTGGAAAGGGTTTGTGGAAATTAAATGTGAAATTGTTGGAAAATGAAGCTGTGAGGAAGGAGTATGTGAGAAAGTATGAACAGTGGTGTAAAAGTAAGGAAAGTTTTGGGAATGTTTGTGAGTGGTGGGATTGGGTTAAGAGGCAGACAAAAAAGTTTTTTAAAAGTGTGGGGTATGAATTTGCGGCAATTAAGAGGGAAAAGTTTGTTAAGTTGAATGCCCGTTTATGTTTATTGTATAAATTGAGGGAAGGAGGAATGGAGGTGGAGGAGGGGATAAAAAAGGTTAAAAAAGAAATTAAAGAGTTTTTGGAAGAGAAAGGGAAGAGTATTATTTTTAGGGCAAAAATTGATAGAATGGAGCAAGATGAAAGGTGTTCGAGGTTTTTCTTTAAAAAGGTTTTTGGGAAAAAGCAGAGTATGGGTGTTTTGAATGCAGAGGATGGAAGAGAGGTAAGTGGGGAGGATATGTGTGAACATGTGGCTAACTTTTATGAGGAGCTGTATGCAGTGAAGTGGAGGGATGAGGCTTTGGAGGAGGATGTACTAAGTGTATTAGAAAATAAATTGAGTGAGATGGAGAGAGAGAGAGTGATGGGTGAGGTGACAGGTGATGAGGTATGGAAGGTAATGAATAGCATGGCGTTAAATAAGGATCCAGGAGAGGATGGTCTTCCTATAGAGTTTTATAGGGTGATGTGGCATGTGATTGGTAAGGATTTTCTGGATGTGTGTAAGTATATGTGGTCTAGTATGGAGGTGGCTGAGAGTATGCGTGCAGGTATGGTTGTGTTAATACCTAAAAAAGGATATTTGAAGAGTTTAAAAAATTGGAGACCGATAACGTTGTTGAATTGCGATTATAAGATCTATGCGAAAGTAATGGCGAATAGGATGCGTGATGTGATAGAGAGTGTGATTGGGGATGAACAGTGTTGTGCGGTGCCTGGGAGACGTATACATGAGTGTGTGTGTATGTTGAGAGATTGTTTGTGGGACTGTATGAGTCGGAAGAAGAGTGTATTTGTTTTGAGTTTGGACTTTGAAAAGGCGTATGATCGGTTATCACATAGTTTTTTGTTCCGGGTATTATTGAGAATGGGGTTTCCGCCTGATTTTGTTTGGAGGGTGAGGAGCTTATATAAAGACATTTATAGTTGTGTTTTGATGAATGGTTCTGTGGGTAGAAGAGTGAATGTTTTTTCAGGTGTGCGACAAGGTTGTCCTTTGTCTCCTGTGGTTTTTATTTGTGCGATTGAACCGTTGCTTTGTATGTTGAGGAAAGATAAAGTGATTAGAGGAGTACAAGTGCCAGGAGGTGGAGGGAGGGAATGGAAGGTTAGTGCTTATATGGATGACGTGTGTGTGTTGTGTGATTCAGAGTATTCTGTGAGGCGGGTGAAGTTATTAGCGTCTATTTTTTGTGGTGCGTCAGCATTTAAGGTGAATTGGGAGAAGAGTGAGTGTAAGGTTTTTGGGGGAGGGGTTTTAAGTAAGGATGTAGGAGTGAATGAGGTGACTGGGTCTATTAAGGTTTTGGAGGTGAAATTTTCAGAGAGTTTGGATGGGAAAGAAAGTTGGGATGATGCAAAAGGAAAGGTTGAGCGGAAGTTATGTTTTTGGAAGATGAGAAGTCTTTCGTTTTTTGGAAAAATCTTAGTTATTAAAAGTGTGATTTTGCCTATTTTCTTATATATTGCAGTGGTCTTTCCGCCGGGGTATATGTGTATGAGAGGGTTAAATAGGATTCTGTTTGTGTTTTTGTGGAATTCTAGAATGGAGAGGGCTAGGAGGGAGGTTTTGGTGAAACGTTTAGAAAAAGGTGGGTTGGGTTTTCCAAACCTTGAGGTGTTTCTTGGTGTAAATATTGTGGTTTTTGTGTTGAGGGTGATTAGGATGGATGGCAAGTTTTCTTGTCTGTGTAGGTTTTTGTTTGGGGCGTATTTATTTCGTTTGAAGTGGCGAGAGAGGGATCTGAGGTATCCGGTTGCTTTTGACGTGCCTAGATGGTATGTGTGGGTTTATAAATTTTTGGTGAAGTATGAGTTATGTGATGTGGATGTTAGGTTGTTGAGTAATAAGAAGGCTGTATATAGGATGATTGAATGTAGAGAGACAGAGTGTGGAATAAACATGGTAAGAGGGAATGATATAGAAAAAGTATGGAAGAAAGTGCGGTTAGACGGTATGACGAATAGGCAGAGTGAGATTGTGTGGCAGTCTTTGCATGGAGTGTTACCAGTTAGAGAATTTCAGAAGAATCGTGGGTTGGGGAGAAATGATATGTGTCCGAGAGGTGGGTGTGGTGGAAGGGAAAGTGTAGTACATGTGTTTTGAAATTGTCATTATGCTAGGGAGGTGATTGGAAGAATGGGACCGTTGTGTAAAGAATTGTGTGGTGTGAGCTTGTTATCATTCGAGTTGTTCATGTTTGGCTTGGGAATGTGTGATGGAGTGAAGGAGAGAGTGTTGTGGTTAATAGTTGCATGTATAAAAGAAGTATTATGGGATGTGAGGAATGTGTATGTTTTTAAGAGAAAGGAAATTGTAGTAAAGAATAGTCTAAAAGTGATTTTGGGGAAGATGTATGTGTGTTTTCTATGGGATAAAAGAATAAGGGGGGAGGTGGATGCCGAAGGGATTTGGAAGGTGAAGAAGTGGAGATACCTTGTAAATATGTCTTGACTTGCTTTTTCTGATGTTGTATTAAACTGAAATTTTCTGATGATGATGGGAACAGCTTTTGTGTTTTGGATTTGACGCAGCTGTTTGGGATTTTTCTTTGGTCTTGGATTTCTGGACCGTGGATTTTCCCATCTGAGGGAAAAAAAAAAAAAAAAAAAAGAAACAGCTGTCTGTGGATGGATACCATGCTTGGCGTAGGTGGCTTTCCTTCATAGGATGCTGCCCTTCCCGTGGTTGTTCCTTCCCGGGGAAAGGCCTGGCTATTCACTGCTTGCGTCGAGAAACACATGATGGTGTCTCCGCAGCTTCTTTACATGCATCTGCATATTTCCCATAAGGGATGGGGGCAGTGTTCTGGAATCACTGCGTTGAGAAACACTTGATGGTGTCTCCGCGGTGTTGGATGTTTTGGTCTCCCCGAGGCCAATCATCTGTGCCTTTAAAGTCCAGAAGTGGACAGAAAAATGGCTGACCATGGACGAACCCTGTGTTAATGCCAGCAGTTGGAGCACCGTATCAAGGGTGACACAAGGTCCCAAAAAGACCTGCTTCAGAGTGCTCAAGAACCGCGGAGGACTCTGCACCCACAGCGGCTTAGCCCACTCCAACGCCTTGTCCGACAGGAGGGATATAATAAATCCCACCTTAGCCCACTCCATGGGAAAACGTGCAGCCAGGAGCTCAAGATGTATGGCACACTGGCTCACAAATCTCTTACACAGTTTACTGTCACCAGCAAACTTGTCTGGCAACGGGAGACGGGATAATGTCAGAGCAGGGATGGCAGTGGACAAACTAGCTGCAGCCATGCGAGTAGCCTGAACAGCAACTGCGGTAACATCCACAGCTGAGGTTGTGCACTCGAGAGCCGCCAACCTGCCCTCCAGCTGCTGGATATACCGCTGCAGTCGTTGTTCGTCCGCCATTACTAGCCAGATGCTGGCGCTAGTGTAATTTTAGGGCTGGCGGAATACAACAAATAATTATAAGGATGATATAAGGTGCGTTCGCAGCCCGGGGTCCACAGTGCAGAGATGGAACCTGCTGATGAGTAATGGCAGAGGGACGCTTTCTCACACGTGGGTTAGACCTCACCCAGTGTGAATGTAAGCAGACTCTTTTGCTTCACAGAGTCGCCAAATAAATGCTGTGCCCTGTTAGAAGTCACAAAGTGCAGCTGAAAGATGCTGGTGGGATCCCTATGACTCATCCCCACTAGACTGGTGATTGGACTCACTCTGACCCTCGGTGGCTTTTGAGCCTGCAACTGAGGAAGCCCTGAGTCAAATGTAGAGTCCAAGCGGGAATTCCCACCCTACACTGACCGATTGTTAGGACAGAGCTAGGAAGTTACTGCACAAGAGTGCATGCAGCGCCGCTCTGACGCCACTAACCACCCAAACTTGGGCCAGGAAAGCGCTCTATTAGCACACTGCGCCGCACTGGCGGTCACTGCTAGCAGACACAGAATGGTGTGCTAGATGTGCGGGATAGCACTGTCAGGCACTTGGTAGCTTCCACCATTCGCAAACAGTCAAAAACACTAGGGATGGGAATGATTCAGATCTTCATCCATCGACAGGCATATATCCACACACACACACGTTAGCAAGTTTATACTAGCGCATGTCCGTGCGGCCATGCAAACCTTTTATAGCGGAAGTTCTCCAGGACCTTTCTAGTGGTCCAATAGTAACTGCTACACAACCTGAGCATGTAACCTCCAATGAGAGGTCGTCCCTTGGGCATGCTCAGTAGAAGAAAAGCAGCTCGCAGCTGATCAGTACTGGTTACGATGGACGAACCTGGAAGGACAGCAGTAACCAGCTGCACAGTATCAGCTTGAGCCAGATGCTGGGACTTCACTGCAGGCTTCACTGCGGCTGGAGGAGAATGGGAGACGGCAGCAGAGATGGTTCGAGATCCCCCTGTGCAGCGGCCGGAACTCGACACCTAACAGTGGTTCCACTAAATCACCAGATCTGAGAAAATTATTTCATGAGTTGACTGGTTGCTTTAGGGATAATATCAAATCGTGGTAGGAGGTGCAGTCCCTTGAAAATTATATTAAAAAAATAAAATCATCACTAAGGGACTACGTATTAATATTGTACCAGCATGAAGAAGTAGGACCTCTGTACTCATTCAGCTGTGGCGTAAAGAACTTATAGACAGCGCTGTCAGATTTATGCAAATTCTCTAAATGGAAGAAAAATTCACTTTGGAGAGAACAGGAAAAAAACTAACTGAATTGAGAACATCACAAAACTTAAAAGTGACCCTGATTGGAGAGAATTGATCCTACAAACTAATGTTGAACGCTTTCAGGTGGATATAAAAGAAAGATAGCAAAAACAATTTAATCAGGACAACCTTGATTTTAAGAACAACAAGGTCTTTAACCTTCTGGCTGAGGGTACTGGTACATGATCAACAGTCAGCAATGATATATCTTCCTCTGATATTGAGATATCAGACATTGAAAGAGGTAAACCTGTCAGAAAGGTGGAGAAAGAGAACTTAGATGTGGACACCAGACTATGAAGAGAGGGGTGGGGAAGACCAGGCGAAAGATTTGGTTCAGGGAGGGGTGGTTCCAACTACTATACATCAAATACCACTCTCTCTGGTGCTTCCTCATCCCCCTCTTCCTCAGGCCATTTTTCAGAGAGAAGGAATTTCGGAGCCCCATACCATTTAAGGGAACGAGTTGTAAATCCCCGATATTGATGAAAGAGCGGCATAGTAACAGAATAATCAATTTGTCATTGCACACTCTTAGAGATCTGTTCTAATGAAGGGTCTATTCTTCGTACCTACAACCAAATAAGACAACTTTGACTAGATAAAGGATATCAGCCTTTTTTCTAGAAAGTTGAGATGGATAAGATTCTCTAAGTTAAACGACCAGGCTGAATGTACTGCCTTGGGCATTGATGCAGATGATCTATCAGATGTGAGGATCTTGTCTGGTTTGTTAGAGGAAGGGTCAAGACCGGAAGGATAGGGACCATTCATGGACCTTAAACCTAGAAGCACCAGAATGCCCCCTTTGTCGGATAACAGTCGCATTGGCATCTTTGCCAAACTTGTAACAGCAGATTTGAAAAAGCTGGGGACATCAAGACAAATCAAAAGATCCAATTTCTCTCCTATGAAGAGGAAAGCTTTGGACGATCTGTCCTTGAATAGAAAACTGTTTTTTAAGTCTTCTGACAAGGGGGGCAATATAGAGGTGATGGACCACACTACCTATAGAGATATGTGCCTTAAGATCCTCATGGATAGGTCAACACTTGACACATAGTGGAAGGACCCCACTATTGATTTTATAGTCAAGTCAATACTTACCTCAGCCCTGGACTCATGTATCATATCAAAAAAATGTGAGGGTTTTCATGTTGCAGAAGATGCCCACTGTACCGGTATTTTATGCTCTACTCAAAGTGCATAAGGGCTTGCCCCATCTCAAGGGATTCCCAATTGTCTCTGTCAATGATTCCATATTACAAAATTTTGCAGTGTATATAGACAGGGTTTTCAGGCAATTTGTTATGGCCCTTCCATCCTATATAAGGGATACCTCGGACTTACTGTTGAAAATAGAGGACATCATCCTGGGCAAGGACACCTTGCTGGCCTGCATTGATGTTGATTAGTGTTGAGCGATACCTTCCGATACTCAAAGGTATCGGTATCGGATGGTATCGGCTGGTATCCAAAAAATATCGGATATTGCTGATACCGATACCCGATACCAATGCAAGTCAATGGGACACAAGTATCGGAAGCTATCCTGGATGGTTCCCAGGGTCTGTAGGTGAGGAAACTCTCCTTCAGGCCCTGGGATCCATATTCATGTAAAAAATAAAGAATAAAAATAAAAAATATGGATATACTCACCCCTCTGGCGGACCCTGGCTCTCAGCGCTGCAAGCGTCTGCCTCCGTTCCTAAGAATGCAGTGAGTGAAGGACCTTCGATGACATCGCAGTCAGGTGACCGGTCACCTGACCGCTCATGTGACCAATACGTCATCGAAGGTCCTTCACTCACTGCATTCTTAGGAACGGAGGCTGCCGGTTGCACCGCTGAGAGCCAGGTCCGGCTGAGGGGTAAGTATATCCATATTTTTTTATTTTTATTCTTTATTTTTTACATGAATATGGATCCCAGGGCCTAAAGGAGAGTTTCCTCTCCTTCAGACCCTGGGAACCATACGCACCGCACACGCCGAAGATGACTGGGAACACTTCCGATTGCGATTTCCGATATCGCAAAAATATCGGAACTCGGTATCGGAATTCCGATACAGCAAATTTTGGCCGATACCCGATATTTGCAGTATCGGAATGCTCAACACTAATGTTGAGACATTTATACAGCAGAATCCCCCATCACATTTTTTTTAATGGTGTGCGCTACCACCATCTCAGGTTCACCCACCTCAGCCAACTTGCTCCTGGGCTGGTGGGAGGATACCTTCGTCTTTGGAGATGACAGGTCAACATGGTAGTACCCCCAGATTACTTTCTGGGGATGTTCTCTCTTTCAACAGATTTGTCTGAGAGCTAAATTACAATGTTATTTGCCTCAAGTTTACCACAGAGACTGACTTGAACTCCATCAATTTTCTAGATATCAATATTCAGAATGACAGTGATGGCCATTTGGAAATGTGGGTCTGCTTGGTTGGGGCAGCCACCATCCCCTCAGCCTTCGTAACGGCATTCCCAAGGGGCAATATTTCAAAATTAAAAGAAATTGTTCCAAAACACCTGTCTTTTATACACAGGGTAGGGAACTGAGGGATAGATTCCTGGACAGGGCTATCCCAAAAGAGTCCTTCAGGAGGCCTTTCAGCAAGTCGAAACCTGCACAAGAACTAGTCTCCTGCACCCTCAGGTAAAGAGTGATGACAACTGTCTGCGGATAATAGGTAATTTCGACAGTTGTTCCAGGGAGGTTAGAGAGATTATCAATAAATATTGGAACATACTGAAAGCTGATAATGAGATATGTCAATTCTTACCTGACCTACCCGCTATCACTTTTAGGAGAGGAAGATCAATTGGGGACCAACTTGTCCA
This sequence comes from Ranitomeya imitator, assembly GCF_032444005.1. NCBI lineage: Eukaryota > Metazoa > Chordata > Amphibia > Anura > Dendrobatidae > Ranitomeya > Ranitomeya imitator. Next base: position 630,261,681 of record NC_091284.1, read on the forward strand.
TAGTAATTACCCTCCGCCACCCAAAAAAGGTTCTTGGTTGGATATGAGGTAGGTTGGTACTTTCAATTGTGGTGGCTGTTCTTTCTGCAGTTTTGTGGAAGTTGGAAAGCAAGTCCACAGTGAGGCCACAGGTAGATCTTACCAAAGTAGACACTTTGCTAATTGAAAAACTGTCAGTGTGATCTATCTTTTCAAATTCACCTGTTCCCTAAACTACATGGGAAAAACAAAGAGAGTTTAGGAGACGCATTGGCGACATCAGGCATGCCAGGGACACACCTATATCGAGACATGTACTGGATGTGCACCAGGTTGATTTGGGATTCTTTTCTTTCAACGCTATTGAGGTGATCACCTCGTCAATTAGATGAGGTGATTGGAATAAAAAAAAAACAACAGAAGGAATTGAGGTGGATCTACAGGCTGGACTCTGTCTTTCCGAGAGGTTTAAATGAACAGATGCAATTTGGTAGCTATCTTTGAAACTTTGACCCTGTTCTCCCATTCTTTTGGACCTTTAACTATATGTAACCTAATGACCTTCATCGGCCCTAATGGACCTTGGTGATCTCATTTGAGTCTCCTTACATAAGGGGAATTATATTGGAAATATTTATTTCATTTGCAGTCCTCAAGTACTCCTTGATCAACAGCATACTCCTGATGAACCTCAGAAGAGGGGAATCTTCTGAAAAATGGCCACCGAAGGTGGTGTATGCACAGATTGATATCTCAAGAGATGATCCCAGTTACCGCAGCGTTGCCCCACTCCTGCCGCCACTGGACTCCTAAAGCAGTGACCCTGCCTCCTGTGACCCTGATCCACCACAGCCATCCCCCAGGTAAGCTTTTGTTAAATATAAGATGCACCACCATTTTAGTTAAATATTTTGTTTTTCCTATTTTGCATCTCAAAATTTGAGTTGCATCTTATAATCGGCAAAATGTGGTAAAGTAGCACCTTAAAGATTAATTCAAAACATAGTCAAATGTTTGCATAATGAATTGTGCCCATTAAAGTATTAAAATATTGCATACTCTGTATGTAAATATATAAAAGGCCTTCACAGACATATGGATGATTTATTAAAATGTTGTGCTTACGAAGTTAATTGTCTGCACATAACCAAGTGGTGAGTTATTACTAGCAAGGTTGCGATAAGTAATAGAATTCGGCAATTGTTAACCTGAATTACTGCAATACTTCAATGTGAAATTCAAGAGTTTTAGGTAATTCAGGTATAAGTTCTACAAATAATGCAAAACTTGACTGACAATATAGAACGAAAGAAGAAGGAGGCTATCTGTAAACATGTGCACACTCTGGGTAGCAAAACAATATATGTTTATTGGACACAAAAACAACTACAGAAGCAGCTATACGCGTGGGGTTGAAACCAGGGATTCAAGCTTCAGGAGGCTAATTTGCATATTCCAGGTGCCTTCTGGGAGAAGCGAAGTCTCCCTAAGCTAGAAGATCGTTGGGTACAGCCGGGACCAGCTGCTTCGAAAGCATCACCAAACCAGGGATTCAAGCTTCAGGAGGCTAATTTGCATATTCCAGGTGCCTTCTGGGAGAAGCGAAGTCTCCCTAAGCTAGAAGATCGTTGGGTACAGCCGGGACCAGCTGCTTCGAAAACATCACCAAACCAGGGATTCAAGCTTCAGGAGGCTAATTTGCATATTCCAGGTGCCTTCTGGGAGAAGCGAAGTCTCCCTAAGCTAGAAGATCGTTGGGTACAGCCGGGACCAGCTGCTTCGAAAGCATCACCAAACCAGGGATTCAAGCTTCAGGAGGCTAATTTGCATATTCCAGGTGCCTTCTGGGAGAAGCGAAGTCTCCCTAAGCTAGAAGATCGTTGGGTACAGCCGGGACCAGCTGCTTCGAAAGCATCACCAAACCAGGGATTCAAGCTTCAGGAGGCTAATTTGCATATTCCAGGTGCCTTCTGGGAGAAGCGAAGTCTCCCTAAGCTAGAAGATCGTTGGGTACAGCCGGGACCAGCTGCTTCGAAAGCATCACCAAACCAGGGATTCAAGCTTCAGGAGGCTAATTTGCATATTCCAGGTGCCTTCTGGGAGAAGCGAAGTCTCCCTAAGCTAGAAGATCGTTGGGTACAGCCGGGACCAGCTGCTTCGAAAGCATCACCAAACCAGGGATTCAAGCTTCAGGAGGCTAATTTGCATATTCCAGGTGCCTACTGGGAGAAGCGAAGTCTCCCTAAGCTAGAAGATCGTTGGGTACAGCCGGGACCAGCTGCTTCGAAAGCATCACCAAACCAGGGATTCAAGCTTCAGGAGGCTAATTTGCATATTCCAGGTGCCTTCTGGGAGAAGCGAAGTCTCCCTAAGCTAGAAGATCGTTGGGTACAGCCGGGACCAGCTGCTTCGAAAGCATCACCAAACCAGGGATTCAAGCTTCAGGAGGCTAATTTGCATATTCCAGGTGCCTTCTGGGAGAAGCGAAGTCTCCCTAAGCTAGAAGATCGTTGGGTACAGCCGGGACCAGCTGCTTCGAAAGCATCACCAAACCAGGGATTCAAGCTTCAGGAGGCTAATTTGCATATTCCAGGTGCCTTCTGGGAGAAGCAAAGTCTCCCTAAGCTAGAAGATCGTTGGGTACAGCCGGGACCAGCTGCTTCGAAAGCATCACCAAACCAGGGATTCAAGCTTCAGGAGGCTAATTTGCATATTCCAGGTGCCTTCTGGGAGAAGCGAAGTCTCCCTAAGCTAGAAGATCGTTGGGTACAGCCGGGACCAGCTGCTTCGAAAGCATCACCAAACCAGGGATTCAAGCTTCAGGAGGCTAATTTGCATATTCCAGGTGCCTTCTGGGAGAAGCGAAGTCTCCCTAAGCTAGAAGATCGTTGGGTACAGCCGGGACCAGCTGCTTCGAAAGCATCACCAAACCTGCCTGTAGGACATTATTGCAAGAGAGCTTGGCTGAGTAGATTACACAAGAAGGAAAACACACAGCAAGTCAGCAGGATCTAGGAGCAACATGGCAGATGTGACAACCTACATGGTGAGCTGCAGCATGTGCTACATGTTCACAGATCGACCAGAAGAAGAATCCAATTTCACCTGTCAGAAGTGTAGACTAGTGGCCCTTTTAGAAGAAAAGGTGCGGGGTCTGGAAGAAAGAATAGCAACTTTGAAACTCATCAAAGAGAATGAAGACTTTCTAGACAGAACAGAAGCATCTCTACTGGTCACAGAAGGTGCAAAAAGTGTCAGAGAACCTCCAAAAGCAGATGAGTGGAAGCATGTGACCAAAAGAAGCAAGAAGACCATGGAGAAATCACCAACCACACAACTGAAGAACCGATATCAAATCTTTGTAGAGGATGAAGATGGCACACCTAAGAATGAAGCAATACCAGCAAGCAAAAAAGAAAAGGGCACACAGCAACAAGTGACAGCAAAAAGTACAGCCAAGAAGCAACGAAGAGTGGTGGTGGTGGGAGACTCACTACTGAGAGGCACCGAAGCAGCCATCTGCAGACCGGACATAACTGCAAGAGAAGTATGCTGCCTTCCAGGTGCGATGATCAAGGATGTGACCGATAGGATACCAAAGCTCTTCAGCTCCAAGGACGTCCACCCATTTCTTCTGATACATGTTGGCACCAATGACACGGCAAGGAAGGACCTACCGACAATCTGCAAGGACTTTGAAGAGTTGGGGAAGAAAGTAAAGGAACTGGATGCACAGGTAGTTTTTTCTTCTATCCTTCCAGTAGACGGGCATGGCACCAGGAGATGGAACAGGATCCTTGATGCAAACAACTGGCTAAGACGATGGTGCAGACAACAAGGATTTGGATTCCTGGACCACGGTGTGAATTACTGGTATGATGGACTCCTCGCCAGAGACGGACTACACCTCAACAAACCTGGGAAACACACATTCGCCAGAAGACTCGCTACACTCATCAGGAGGGCGTTAAACTAGAAGAAGAGGGGACGGGAAGAAAAACATTAGACTCGAACAAAGACGACCCAGGAAAACATACTCAGAAGGGAGGTAAGAACATTTCTAAAACAATCCACAGTGAGGAGATTGGAACAAAACAAAATCCTCTAAACTGCATGCTCGCAAACGCCAGAAGCCTGACAAACAAGATGGAAGAACTAGAAGCAGAAATATCTACAGGTAACTTTGACATAGTGGGAATAACCGAGACATGGTTAGATGAAAGCTATGACTGGGCAGTTAACTTACAGGGTTACAGTCTGTTTAGAAAGGATCGTAAAAATCGGAGAGGAGGAGGGGTTTGTCTCTATGTAAAGTCTTGTCTAAAGTCCACTTTAAGGGAGGATATTAGCGAAGGGAATGAGGATGTCGAGTCCATATGGGTTGAAATTCATGGAGGGAAAAATGGTAACAAAATTCTCATTGGGGTCTGTTACAAACCCCCAAATATAACAGAAAGCATGGAAAGTCTACTTCTAACGATCCCTGTGTGGCCTATTTATAATAAAAAAAAAAAAAGGTTCCTCGCATCATGTTCTCATACACTTTATGCAGTATTGGCCCTCTGTGTCTGTACTGCTACATACTTAGGCAGGTAACTGGTTCATGCAGCTTTACATGAACACCTGAGCCTTACACTATAGCTGGTCCGAATAACTAAAGCAATTGTTACCATCCACCTCTCGTGTCTCCCCTTTTCCCCATAGTTTGTAAGCTTGCGAGCAGGGCCCTCACTCCTCCTGGTATCTGTTTTGAACTGTATTTCTGTTATGCTGTAATGTCTATTGTCTGTACAAGTCCCCTCTATAATTTGTAAAGCGCTGCGGAATATGTTGGCGCTATATAAATAAAATTATTATTATTATTATTATTATTACTTCTAAAGCAGATAGATGAAGCTGCAACCCATAATGAGGTCCTGGTTATGGGGGACTTTAACTACCCGGATATTAACTGGGAAACAGAAACCTGTGAAACCCATAAAGGCAACAGGTTTCTGCTAATAACCAAGAAAAATTATCTTTCACAATTGGTGCAGAATCCAACCAGAGGAGCAGCACTTTTAGACCTAATACTATCTAATAGACCTGACAGAATAACAAATCTGCAGGTGGTTGGGCATTTAGGAAATAGCGACCACAATATTGTGCAGTTTCACCTGTCTTTCACTAGGGGGACTTGTCAGGGAGTCACAAAAACATTGAACTTTAGGAAGGCAAAGTTTGAACAGCTTAGAGATGCCCTTAATCTGGTAGACTGGGACAATATCCTCAGAAATGAGAATACAGATAATAAATGGGAAATGTTTAAGAACATCCTAAATAGGCAGTGTAAGCGGTTTATACCTTGTGGGAATAAAAGGACTAGAAATAGGAAAAACCCAATGTGGCTAAACAAAGAAGTAAGACAGGCAATTAACAGTAAAAAGAAAGCATTTGCACTACTAAAGCAGGATGGCACCATTGAAGCTCTAAAAAACTATAGGGAGAAAAATACTTTATCTAAAAAAATAATTAAAGCTGCCAAAAAGGAAACAGAGAAGCACATTGCTAAGGAGAGTAAAACTAATCCCAAACTGTTCTTCAACTATATCAATAGTAAAAGAATAAAAACTGAAAATGTAGGCCCCTTAAAAAATAGTGAGGAAAGAATGGTTGTAGATGACGAGGAAAAAGCTAACATATTAAACACCTTCTTCTCCACGGTATTCACGGTGGAAAATGAAATGCTAGGTGAAATCCCAAGAAACAATGAAAACCCTATATTAAGGGTCACCAATCTAACCCAAGAAGAGGTGCGAAACCGGCTAAATAAGATTAAAATAGCTAAATCTCCGGGTCCGGATGGCATACACCCACGAGTACTAAGAGAACTAAGTAATGTAATAGATAAACCATTATTTCTTATTTTTAGTGACTCTATAGCGACAGGGTCTGTTCCGCAGGACTGGCGCATAGCAAATGTGGTGCCAATATTCAAAAAGGGCTCTAAAAGTGAACCTGGAAATTATAGGCCAGTAAGTCTAACCTCTATTGTTGGTAAAATATTTGAAGGGTTTCTGAGGGATGTTATTCTGGATTATCTCAATGAGAATAACTGTTTAACTCCATATCAGCATGGGTTTATGAGAAATCGCTCCTGTCAAACCAATCTAATCAGTTTTTATGAAGAGGTAAGCTATAGACTGGACCACGGTGAGTCATTGGACGTGGTATATCTCGATTTTTCCAAAGCGTTTGATACCGTGCCGCACAAGAGGTTGGTACACAAAATGAGAATGCTTGGTCTGGGGGAAAATGTGTGTAAATGGGTTAGTAACTGGCTTAGTGATAGAAAGCAGAGGGTGGTTATAAATGGTATAGTCTCTAACTGGGTCGCTGTGACCAGTGGGGTACCGCAGGGGTCAGTATTGGGACCTGTTCTCTTCAACATATTCATTAATGATCTGGTAGAAGGTTTACACAGTAAAATATCGATATTTGCAGATGATACAAAACTATGTAAAGCAGTTAATACAAGAGAAGATAGTATTCTGCTACAGATGGATCTGGATAAGTTGGAAACTTGGGCTGAAAGGTGGCAGATGAGGTTTAACAATGATAAATGTAAGGTTATACACATGGGAAGAGGGAATCAATATCACCATTACACACTGAACGGGAAACCACTGGGTAAATCTGACAGGGAGAAGGACTTGGGGATCCTAGTTAATGATAAACTTACCTGGAGCAGCCAGTGCCAGGCAGCAGCTGCCAAGGCAAACAGGATCATGGGGTGCATTAAAAGAGGTCTGGATACACATGATGAGAGCATTATACTGCCTCTGTACAAATCCCTAGTTAGACCGCACATGGAGTACTGTGTCCAGTTTTGGGCACCGGTGCTCAGGAAGGATATAATGGAACTAGAGAGAGTACAAAGGAGGGCAACAAAATTAATAAAGGGGATGGGAGAACTACTATACCCAGATAGATTAGCGAAATTAAGATTATTTAGTCTAGAAAAAAGACGACTGAGGGGCGATCTAATAACCATGTATAAGTATATAAGGGGACAATACAAATATCTCGCTGAGGATCTGTTTATACCAAGGAAGGTGACGGGCACAAGGGGGCATTCTTTGCGTCTGGAGGAGAGAAGGTTTTTCCACCAACATAGAAGAGGATTCTTTACTGTTAGGGCAGTGAGAATCTGGAATTGCTTGCCTGAGGAGGTGGTGATGGCGAACTCAGTCGAGGGGTTCAAGAGAGGCCTGGATGTCTTCCTGGAGCAGAACAATATTGTATCATACAATTATTAGGTTCTGTAGAAGGACGTAGATCTGGGTATTTATTATGATGGAATATAGGCTGAACTGGATGGACAAATGTCTTTTTTCGGCCTTACTAACTATGTTACTATGTTACGCGTGGGGTTGGTTCCCAGGCCCCTGGTGGCTAACTGCATCTTGGCCATAACCTCTCCACACCTAAATTCCCTGGCAATTTTTGTTCTTCTTTCGGCGATTCCACCTCTTGATGTAGGTATATTCTATGAGGGTTCGCAAGAGCAAATTGAGAGCTTTGCTTTTCTGACTATTATAATAATCTTGATTCTGACTGTGTCTTTAGTTATATTGATGTAGTCTTTGGCATTATTTTCTCTCAGATTTTGCAGGCCTCCTCACATATTTTGGTGAGTGAGTGTAGTTCGTTCACACTCATTTTCTGTCATGGACAACACCTAGATTCTTGCCACTTAAGCCATTTATGTCCTTGAGGTTACATTTGCTCTTTTTATCAGGAATGTGTACAGGTGTGGTTTCTGTGATCTTCCATTTTGGCAACATATGTTCATGTTATGAATAATTTTATCATGCATTGCACATTATCATGGTTTACATTATTCTGTTTACAGGATTAATCACTGCATATTTTGGGGTGTTTTGAGTCCTGGGAACTCCGGTAGCATTATTTTAATTGTTTTTAATCATTCTTGCTTGTAATTGTTTTTGTGTCCAATAAACATATATTTATTTGCTACCCAGAGTGTGCACATGTTTACAGGTAGCTTCCCTCTTCTTTCGTTCTTCATTGTTTTTTCTACCTGATGTTGCACCTCAGCGCACTCTATTATTACTTTACCTAATTGTTCATGCAATGTGGTGTGCTTTGAACCACATATATTCAAACTTGACTGATAATATAACTTTTTTTATAGGACAAATGAAACTTAACACTCTAGTTAGATATTAGTAGATTCATAAATTGTATTATTATTATTATTATTAACCCCTTAATGACCGCCAATACGTCTTTTAACTGACCTGACATATAAGAGAATAGCCTCCCCATACAGGTGACAATCCAGCATCCGTCGGTTGTGGACTATAGCTGACAACTTTGTGCATCAGCTACGATCAGTGTTTGCACCGTTCAAATCTGTTTAACCCCTTAGATGCTGCTGTAAATAGTGACTACATCATGATATATGGTTAACAGAGTGTGGGGGCTTCCCCTTTATCACAATTGGTGCCCTCAGATCATGATTTTGTGGTCCTGATGTTTGCGATGGCAATTCATGACCAAATAGTGGCCTTAGAGTCTGACGGCTGTTGTAACCTGTTCAGAAGTTAGAGGCATTTAGGTGGTAAAAATACACATTTTCATTTGTGTCATACATAGTAACATATAGTAACATAGTTAGTAAGGCCGAAAAAAGACATTTGTCCATCCAGTTCAGCCTATATTCCATCATAATAAATCCCCAGATCTATGTCCTTCTACAGAACCTAATAATTGTATGATACAATATTGTTCTGCTCCAGGAAGACATCCAGGCCTCTCTTGAACCCCTCGACTTAGTTCGCCATCACCACCTCCTCAGGCAAGCAATTCCAGATTCTTACCGCCCTAACAGTAAAGAATCCTCTTCTATGTTGGTGGAAAAACCTTCTCTCCTCCAGACGCAAAGAATGCCCTCTTGTGCCCGTCACCTTCCTTGGTATAAACAGATCCTCAGCGAGATATTTGTATTGTCCCCTTATATACTTATACATGGTTATTAGATCGCCCCTCAGTCGTCTTTTTTCTAGACTAAATAATCCTAATTTCGCTAATCTATCTGGGTATTGTAGTTCTCCCATCCCCTTTATTAATTTTGTTGCCCTCCTTTGTACTCTCTCTAGTTCCATTATATCCTTCCTGAGCACCGGTGCCCAAAACTGGACACAGTACTCCATGTGCGGTCTAACTAGGGATTTGTACAGAGGCAGTATAATGCTCTCATCATGTGTATCCAGACCTCTCTTAATGCACCCCATGATTCTGTTTGCCTTGGCAGCTGCTGCCTGGCACTGGCTGCTCCAGGTAAGTTTATCATTAACTAGGATCCCCAAGTCCTTCTCCCTGTCAGATTTACCCAGTGGTTTCCCGTTCAGTGTGTAATGGTGATATTGATTCCTTCTTCCCATGTGTATAACCTTACATTTATCATTGTTAAACCTCATCTGCCACCTTTTAGCCCAAGTTTCCAACTTATCCAGATCCATCTGTAGCAGAATACTATCTTCTCTTGTATTAACTGCTTTACATAGTTTTGTATCATCTGCAAATATCGATATTTTACTGTGTAAGCCTTCTACCAGATCATTAATGAATATGTTGAAGAGAACAGGTCCCACTACCGACCCTTGCGGTACCCCACTGGTCACAGCGACCCAGTTAGAGACAATACCATTTATAACCACCCTCTGCTTTCTATCACTAAGCCAGTTACTAACCCATTTACACACATTTTCCCCCAGACCAAGCATTCTCATTTTGTGTACCAACCTCTTGTGTGGCACGGTATCAAACACTTTGGAAAAATCGAGATATACCACGTCCAATGACTCACCGTGGTCCAGCCTATAGCTTACCTCTTCATAAAAACTGATTAGATTGGTTTGACAGGAGCAATTTCTCATAAACCCATGCTGATATGGAGTTAAACAGTTATTCTCATTGAGATAATCCAGAATAACATCCCTCAGAAACCCTTCAAATATTTTACCAACAATAGAGGTTAGACTTACTGGCCTATAATTTCCAGGTTCACTTTTAGAGCCCTTTTTGAATATTGGCACCACATTTGCTATGCGCCAGTCCTGCGGAACAGACCCCTTCGCTATAGAGTCCCTAAAAATAAGAAATAATGGTTTATCTATTACATTACTTAGTTCTCTTAGTACTCGTGGGTGTATGCCATCCAGACCCGGAGATTTATCTATTTTAATCTTATTTAGCTGGTTTCGCACCTCTTCTTGGGTTAGATTTGTGACCCTTAATATAGGGTTTTCATTGTTTCTTGGGATTTCACCTAGCATTTCATTTTCCACCGTGAATACCACTTTGTATTAATTCCTGTAAAGCTCCTGAAGGGTTAATAAACTACCTGACAGCAGTTTTCAAAATGTCAGGGGGTGCTGTTTTTAAAATGGTATCACAATTGGGGGTTTCACAATATGTGAGACCCCTAATGTCACTTCAAACATAGATAAGTCCCTAAAAAAGTAAATTTAGTACATTTCCTTGAAAAAACGAAAAATTGCTGCTACATTTTTAAACCTCCTAAAATGCTAACAAAATAAAAAAACATTTTACAAATGGTGCTGATGTAAAGCCGACATGTGGGAAATGTTATTTATTAATGGTTTGCTGTGGTATGACCCTCTGGATTAAAGGGATAATCATTCAAATTTTGAAAATTGCTAATTTTTTTACATTTTTCTCAAATTTTTGATATTTTTTTTTAAATAAACACAAAACATGTTGACCTAAATTTACCATTATCATAAAGTATCATGTGTCAAGAAAAAACAGTCTCAAAATCATTGGGATTTGTTGAAGCGTTGCAGAGTTATTACCACATAAACTGACACTGGTCAGATTTAAAAAATTTGGCTCCGTCACTAAGGGGTTAATAAACATGTAATATGAAGTGAAAGCTATATAAGTGCTGCTTGTGGCAATTACACATGCCAAATAAAAAGTACTTCTACAATAATTGCAAATTAGGAAAAGTAAAATAAAGAAGCTAATTTTCAGTACACTATATAGCTAAATATTTGGACACTTGATCATCACACCTAAGTGTACATCATTTTGTCCTTTTGTGGACGGTATAGGACATGACCACATATCAAACAAACATCAGAATAATGTCAATTTGAGGCTAAATACTCTGTCTGAGAACTGACTTTGATATCTCACTTTGATACCTCACTTTGAAATGTGACTTTGATATCTGACTCTGACATCTGACTTTTGTGAGGGCTAAACTAAGGGTTCTAAGGAGTGGACCACTGGACCGCGACAACGATCCTCCCATGGGCGAGTTGACCAGATGGACCACCCCCTATGCAGGGTGCATGGAAGGCAAGGATGGACAAGAAGGAAGAACTCACGGAAGCACGGACTGGACAGAGAAAGAAAGCTGACAGGTGGGAGACAGGCACACGGAATGAGCGGAGCACACGGACTGGCAGGCAGGACTCAAAAGGAACAGAAAGCATGGGGAACTTGGACTAGAGGGAGTTTCGGACTGGATGGAGGGTGAGAACTGACAGGCTGGTGACAGGAACATGGACTGGATGAGGGACACGGACTGGCAGGCAGGATACTGAGGGAACAAATAGCACGGAGAACATGGACCGGATCGAAGGAGAGAATAGGTAGCAGAACAAAGTTAGGTAACAGGGAACGCTCAAGAAGCGAGCGGCCAGAATCACTTGTAAGACACAAAGGCACGGCAAGAAGGAAGGGGCAGGGTAATAAGGCCGACGTAGCGCAGCACTTCCGGGTTTGAGTCCTCCAAAGAGATAGAGAGGACAGGAAGGAGAAGCCTGAACGGAATCAGAAATGTACGCGCGCAGCGCTGAACCTAGCGTGCATGCGCAGCTGAAGAGAGGCTGAAGCCGGGAGTGAGTGCAGAGGAGAGGATGCCAGGCGGGGATCAGCAGCTGTGGAGGCGTGCCAGAACGCTGAGGACACGAGAGTATGGCAGGGTGCAAGGAGCGGCAGTGGCAGCGATGTGAAAGTACCCCCTTCTTTACACCCCCTTGTCTTACGCTAGAAAAAAACCTAGCCAAAATTTGAGGAGCCCAGATGTTCTCCCTGGCCTCCCAGGACCTCTCCTCAGGACCAAAACCCTTCCAGTGAACCAAAAACATAGTTCTACCTCTAAGTCTTTTTATGGCGAGAATGTCCTTAACCTCAAAGACATCATCCGCAGAAACAGGCAAAGAGGAATGAATAGTCGAGGCATGGAACGGATTAAACACCACAGGTTTTAGAAGAGACACGTGAAAGGAATTGGGAATACGGAGAGAGGCGGGTAACTTCAGCTTGTAAGAGACATTGTTAATGCAATCTTAAACCTTGAAAGGCCCAATATACCGGGGACCCAACTTATGCGAAGGAACTTTAAGACATAAACTTAGAAGATAACCATACCTTATCCCCAGGATTATGTAGAGGAGAATCGAGGCACTTTTTATCCGCATGTCTCTTCATCCTATCCCGTGCTAGTTCGAGAGCAGACTTGGTCTCCTGCCAGACCCTGGAGAACTCTCTAGACAGAAGATCAGCCGCTGGAACAGCAGTGACAGGAGGAACCGGTAGAGGAAAACCAGGATGTTGATGAAAGACGATAAAATATGTAGACTTGGTAGAAGCTTCACTGGTATGGTTATTATAAGCAAATTCAGCCCACGGTAGTACAGTAAGTCTGACCAATTGTTCTGATGAGCATTGGAGAAATTATGAAGATAAGTCACCAAAATCTGATTTGTACGCTCCACTTGGCCATTGGTCTGCTGATCGTAGGCCGAAGAGATATGTTCATAGACTTAAAGAGAGCTCTCCAGAAACGATCAGTGAACTGAACTCCTCTGTCAGAAACAATATGTTGCGGTAGACCATGAAAACGAAAAATATGATGGATAAAAGTCTTTGCCAACTCAGGTGCAGAAGGTAAACCAGGAAGAGCTATGAAATGAGCCATCTTAGAGAATCGATCCACGACCACGAGGATGACGGTGCAACCAAAAGAACGAGGCAGGTCCATAATAAAATCCATTGCAATGTGTTGCCACAGAGTAGAAGGAACTGGAAGAGGATGAAGAAGCCCAGAAGGTAACTGCCTAGGAAACTTATTCTTAGCACAAGATGGGCAAGAGGTTAAGAAACTTCGGACATCCTTTGAAAGAGTAGGCCACCAATAGTAGCAAGACACCAGAATGAGAGTCTTTTTGAGACCAACATGCTCCGCCAGTTTGGAGGTATGACCCCAATGTAAGACATGTCTCCTGTTCTTTACAGAAACAAAAGTTTTACCTGGAGGCAAAGAGGTTAGAGTGACAGGAGCAACATTGATGACTTTAGAAGGATCGATGATGTGTGTGGTTCCTCCTCAATATCCACCGACAAGAAGGATCTGGACAATGCATCAGCCTTGAAGTTTTTATTACCGGGCTGGAAACGAAGCTCAAAGTCAAAACGGGCAAAGAACAGAGCCCACCTGGCCGCCGAGGATTAAGTCTGTGCGCAGATCGAATATATGCCAAATTTTTAGGGTCCATATAGATCACAAAGGGGTGTACGGCTCCTTCCAATAGATACCTCCATTCCTCCAGTGCCAATTTGATTGCCAAAAGATTTCTGCCACCGATGGAGTAGTTCCTTTCAGAAGAGGAGAAAGTTTTGGAGAAAAAACCACAGAGAGCAAGGTGACCGGTAGAAGACTTCTGGAAAAGATCTGCTCTGGCCCCGATGGCTGAGGCATCAACTTCAAGAACGAAGGGTTTTTTAGCTTCAGAATGTTGAAGTATAGGAGCTGACGCAAATGCTTGTTTGAGAGACTGGAAGGCTTCTTCGGCTTCTGCTGACCAAAGGTGATGGTTAGCCCCCTTTCTTATTAGAGAAGAGATGGGAGTGGACAAAGAGGAAAAGTGAGGAATAAACTGCCGATAATAATTTGTGAATTCAAGAAATCGCTGAATTGCCTTAATCCCGAGCGGACGCGGCCAATCGAGCACAACAGAGACTTTTCCCGGATCCATGCGTAAGCCAGAATCGGAGATGATGAAACCCAAGAACGGAAGAGACGACTGTTCAAAAGCGCACTTTTCATGTTTAGCGTACAGGCGATTCTACCTCAAACGCTGGAGTACAAGTCGAAAATCTCTTCTATGAGAAGGCAGATCAGGAGAAAATACAAGAATATCATCCAGGTGCACCACTACACAGGAGTAAAGTAGGTCCCGAGAGACATCATTCACTAACTCTTGGAAGACAGCGGATGCATTGCATAAATCGAAGGGCATCACCAAGTACAAAGCAGTCTTCCACTCATCCCCAGAGTGGATTCAGATTAAATTATAAGCACCTCGGAGGTCCAGTTTAGTGAAAATTCGTGCTCCTCGAAGACGATCGAAGAGTTCCAGAATGAGAGGGAGTGGGTACTTGTTTTTTATCGGGATATTGTTGAGACCTCGGCAATCGATGCAGCGATGAAGAGAACCATCCTTCTTCTTGATGAAGAAAATACCTGCTCCTGCAGGTGAAGAAGACTTCCGAATAAAGCCTCTGGCTAAATTCTCTTGTATGTATTCGGACATGGCTTGAGTCTCGGAAGGAGACAGAGGGTATATTCAACCTCTGGGAGGAGTAGTACCAGGAACGAGATCAATCGGACAATCATATGGACGATGCGGTGGTAGGGTCTCTGCCTCTTTCTTGTTGAAGAAGCCGAGAAGGAGCAATAAGCCGGAGGTAGGTTCGCAGGTTCCTGAGCAGGCTGAGAGGGTCCAATGGGCTGAATGGTAAGCAGGCACCTATTCTGAGAAGACTGACTCCAACATAGAACGTCACCGGTACGCCAGTCCAGGGTGGGTTTATGACTTCTTAACCATGGGAGTCCCAGGAGGAACGTATGAGACAACAAGGGCAGGACGTAGACGGCCAACTTCTCTTGATGTAAGGCTCCAATTTAAAGTTCCACTTCCTCGGTGACCAAGTTGATGGTCTCCTGCAAAGGCTGACCGTCAACTGAAGCTATTTGCCAAGGAGTCTCTAAGGGTCTGACAGGTATCCCAAGTCTCTTTACTGCCTCTATTTGAACAAAATTCCCAGCCACACCAGAATGAATATAAGCCTCCAGAGAGAAGCGACTGGAACCCAAATGCAATAAAATGGAAAGAATCAGAGGAGGAGAGGAATCATAGCTACCTAGGGAGGCCTCTATTACCTGTCCTAGGCGGAGGTGGTTCCCGGCTTCTGGGGACAGGTACATAGACGATGAGATGCACTGCCACAAAAAAAGCAAAGACCCTGTGCGAGTCTCTCCTTGCGGCTTTGTTCTGCAGGTTTGAGACGATCTACCTACAAGGGCTCCGGAGAAGAAGAGGAAGGAACAGAAGTGGATAGAGAGTAGGAGGGGCCACATGTAGCTGAGGACAAACGAGAAGGTCTTCTCTCGCTTGCGACTTCCCAGGATCACTCTTGGAAGCGTAAATCAATGCGAGTCACCAATTAAATAAAGTCATCCAATGAGGTGGGTGTGTCTCGTCCTGCCAGCTCATCTTTAATCCGAGATGACAGACCTCACCAAAATGCTCCTACCAAAGCGTCATTGTTCCAACCCAAGTCTGAGGAGAGTGTACGGAAACGAATGGCGTACTGACCAACAGAGAGAGGGCCCTGGTGAAGGTTGAAGAGGGACTCAGTGTTAGAGACCAGACGACCGGGTTCATCGAAAACCTTACGAAAAGTGTCAAGAAAGGGAATGAATTTAGAGACCAGTGGATCATCATGCTCCCAGAGGGGGTTAACCCAGGCCAAGGCCTCACCCTCCAAATGGGAGACCACAAAAGCCACCTTAGCTTGGTCAGTGGTGTAAAGTAGCAGTGACAATTCAAAATGTAACTGGCACTGGTGGAGAAACCCGCAACATAATTTAGGATCTCCACCATACCGAGGTGGTCTGGCTAGACGGGCGAGAAATGCAGAGCAGAAGCATGGATAGGAGCGGAGGCAGCGGTCTGGAGAGAGAGAAGCTGGTTATCCACCAAGGCCAAAAAATTCCGAATATGAGACTGAGTGTCCCATTGCTGAGCGAGCTCTTGCTGAAGAGCAGCCAACTGAGAAGCATTACCCGGATCAGAGAACTGTAAGGCCAAGACACGGGACTCCATAGTTTTTAAAAAGGACATGATCCTAGTCTGTTTTTCCCTTAGGAAAAGTAGTTCTTTTTAGGAAGCGGAAACACCAGCGGGGTATATGACCTTGTCACTGGACTGTGACAACGATCCTCCCACGGGCGAGCTGACCAGATGGACCACCCCCTATACAGGGAGCGTTAGGGGCAGACCCACAGGAGACTATTGCCACGGCAGTTGGGAGGTAAGGATGGACAAGAAGGAAGGGCAGGGTAATAAGGCCGGTGTAGCGCAGCACTTCCGGGTAGGAGTCCTCCAAGGAGATAGAGAAGACAGGAAGGAGAAGCCAGAACAGACTCAGAAATGCGCACAGCGCTGAATCTAGCGTGCGCATTTAGCCGACGAGAGGCCGGAACCGGGAGGGAGCGCAGAGCAGAGGGTGCCAGGTGGTGTTCAGCAGCTGTGGAGGTGTGCCGGAACGTCAAGGACACATGAGTATGGCAGGGCGCGGGGAGCGGCAGTGGCAGCGATGTGACAACTTTGACTTGACTCTGTTATCTTACTTTGATATCTGACATATAACTTGTTTCCTTATTACATATCATAAACCTAAATATCTAATCAAATAAATAATGAACCTGTAGTTTAAAGGGAACCTGTCAGCAAGTAACCTACTGACACTGCCAAGTTGGCGCCGTTATGCTGATTAAAATGATACCTTGGTCAATGAAATCCATCTTGTGTGTGCTGTTTAATCTTTAGTTTCAGTTTTGAGTTAATGATATGCTCGTGCTCCGTGGTAGCCTGTGGGTGGGGGGTGGCTTCAAGTGGTCTGCCATTTATCCTACAAGCAAGCATTTAAGTATATTCATTACTAATTTTATTGTTTGATATTTTGCACAGTACATTTTAATATACTTCATTGCTTTGCTCAGTGTGTATTCTTTCTGTTACTACCATCGTACAGTAAGGAACATCTCACTTTCAAATTGTTTGTAGCATCTAGTCTGTTATAGAGGCCTGATTCACAGGTCTCAAAAAATTATTCTATTACTAACGTTGTATAGTAGGGGACATCTCACTTTCAAATTGTTTATAGCATCTTGTCTGTTATAGAGACCTAATCCACAGGCCGACAAAAAATTTCTTGTGTTACTAACGTCATACAGTAGGGGAGTTCTAATTTTAAAATTGTTCGAAGCATATCTTCTTTGTCATGCAGGCCTCATCCACATTCAAATAATTTTTTCTTCTGTGACTAATGCGATTCAGCATGCCATATTTAACCTTGTCATTTACTGCTGCTGAAATTCAGCTGTTGGCAGAGCTGGTGCAGAGTTTAAAATTTACTTTTTTGTTGTTGATACTATGCTACTTCCACACTATTTGAGCAACTTGACTGGGAAATAGCGAGGCTGTGGTGGAAGCGGATTATGCTTGGTGTTCAAGGTGTAAGTGGGGTAGGTGGCAATGTTTGTGAAAGCACTAGTCACTTCCTATGCAAAGATAACTGAAAACTTCTGCTACAGGACAGGCTACACCTGCAGAGGTGATGGGCGAGCAACAGCCAGGTGATGAAGAGGATAATCATCTCTCTGTTGTTCATGGTTGGCGGGAAGGGATGGATAAAACAAGCATCATTGTTACCCAGCCACCATCCCAGCATTGGCTTGGACCTCATGATAGAGCCCGACTTATGAATGCCTTATTGCTGCACTATCTGCCACATGATCCCTGTATAGTTATGATTTGAAATAGTGCTGACTACTGGGTTGCTACTCTGTTAGATCCATTATATAGAAACAAATTGTGCCAGATGCTTCCCACCATGGAAAGGGACCTGCAAATACTGGAATATTGAAACAGGCTTTAACACAACCTTTAGGGCTCATACTCCTTTGCTCAAAACTCGGATGAGTTTCGCATGGCAATACCCGGCACTGCACCTGGCACTGAGGAGTGGAGCGTGCAGCTGCATGTATTCCTATGTGGCCGCACGCTCCGATCTGAGTGCCGGCAGCAGTGCCAGGCATTAACATGCAAGACTCATCTGAGTTTCGCGCAAGTGAGTATGAGCTCTAAGAGAGGTTTCCCCCAGACAGCAGTGAAACACACTGTGCGCATCGCAGCTCTAGACTTTCAATGTCCAGCATGTCAGTTCATCAATGCCAAAGCATTAGCAGCAGCAGCAGTAGTGTAAGTTGTGAGCGAATGGAGAGGATGGTGCAAGAGTATCTAGAACTGAATATCAATACAATCAGGTAGGGTTTGGACTCTTCCACATGGACTCTTCCAAAATGGATTAGTGGTTTGAGCTCGCCTCAATGACTTGGAGGTTTTATCCTGCCTGGCAGCCAGTGTTCTCTCAGAACGTGTCTTCAGCGCTACTTGTGGCATTCTGATGGATAAGCGCAGCAGGCTGTCCCCTGAAAGTGTAGATCACCTAACTTTCACCAAGATGAACAAGTCATGGATCTCCAAGGACTTTTGCACCCCAACCGCAGACTGCACAGACTAAGCGATTGTTAGGGCTAGCGGAACGCACCAAATAATAAGACTGATAGTGTACGGTGCGTTCGTAGCCCGGGGTCCACCGTGCAGAGATGGAACCTGCTGCTGAGTAATGACGGACTATATGGCGGTACTCATAAGTATACTCGCATGGGTTAAACTTCACCCAACGTGAAGGAAGCGATCCTGTTGCGTCACAGGGTCGCGGTACCGCACATAGAAGGCGAGCAAGCAGTCAGCAAACTTAACCCCAACTAGGATTGAAGTCCGATTAGACCCTTGCTGGCACAACACCGCAACAGGGTGTGTTAGGCAACTCTTATAATTAGAGCACCGAAGTGCGAACTGTGCCGTGCTGGCAGGCACCACTAAGCACCCAGACGTGGGTCAGGAAGCGCACTACTTGTGCGTGGCGCCGCACTGGCGGTCACAGCAATAGACGCTGATACGTGTGTGACACGTTGAGTGATTTGTCGGGCGCTAGATAGCAGCCATACTCCATACGCGAACAGTCATACAATAGGGTAGGGGTATTTAATGAACGACTTACACTCACAACAAACACACATATTCAATTGTACACTAGCGCATGGCCGTGCGGTCATGCGCAGTTTATATAATTGCAGGACAGGAAGTGGCCACAGAAACTTTGCCCTTCCAAGACCTGCCAAGAGGACCAATGGAATGCGCTGCAGAGCCAGAGCACATGACCCTCGATCTCCAACGGGAGATCTTGCTCTGGGCATGCTCAGTGTGCGCAAACAAGGACTTAGTCCCAGGGAAGTCCGCTCGCCGCTGACCAGCACTGACTTTAATGGCAGGAGCTGAAGAAGCAGCAGTAACTCTCTGTACAGAGTGAGAGCGAGCAAGACACTGGGAGCGACGTCCCTGCTGAGCAGACTCCACTGCGGCTGGAGGAGAATGGGAGACCGCAGCGGAGACGGATCGAGATTCCCCCTGTGCAGCAGAGGAAACTCGACTCCTAACATTACCCCCCCTCCTAGGGCCCCCCTCCTTGGGCCTCGCTACGCTCGAAGGCAGCAATGAGCTGTGGGGCCCGAATGTTTTCAGCAGGCTCCCAAGACCTGTCCTCTGGACCATAACCCTTCCAATCCAACAAATAAAACTTTTTGCCGCGTACCACCTTGCACCCCAAAATAGCGTTCACCTCGTAATCGTCCGTAGACGAACCCGATGTCCCGGCAGATGACTCGGAAAACCGGGACATGTATACGGGTTTCAAGAGGGACACATGAAAGGTGTCGGTGATACCTAAGCGTGGAGGAAGAGCCAGGCGGTAGACCACAGGATTAACCTGTTCGAGAACCTTGAAGGGACCCAAGTAGCGAGGAGCAAACTTAGTGGACTCAACTCGCAGCCTGATGTTACGGGCGGAGAGCCACACCAAGTCGCCAGGGGCAAAAGTCGGAGCGGGGCGCCGATGAACATCGGCGGAGGACCTCATTCTCTCCTTGGAGGCCCGAATGGCATCCTGCGTGCGATCCCAAATGTCCCGTGCCTCCACAGCCCAGTCTGCCACCCTGGGATCAGCGGAAGACACAGGCATGGGCACAGGAACACGCGGATGCTGGCCGTAATTTAAGAGGAATGGAGTCTGACCAGTAGAGTCGGCTACGGCATTGTTAAGTGCAAACTCTGCCCACGGTAGCAAGGATGCCCAGTCATCCTGTCTGGCAGAAACAAAATGTCGCAGATATGTGACCAAGGTCTGGTTGGCCCTTTCTACCAACCCATTCGTCTCGGGATGATATGCCGAAGAGAGATTTAACTCAATACTGAGTAGACGACATAGCTCCCTCCAGAATCGAGACGCAAACTGGGGACCCCGGTCACTAACAATTTTGTCTGGCATACCGTGTAAGCGAAAGATATGCTTGATAAACAAGACAGCCAACGCCCGTGCAGATGGTAGCCGTGGAAGAGGCACCAAATGCACCATTTTGGAAAAATGATCGGTGATCACCCAGATAATTGTGCAATTACGAGACTTGGGTAAGCCAACCACAAAGTCCATCCCGACCATCTCCCAGGGCCTGTCAGCCACGGGCAGAGGATAAAGCAACCCAGCTGGCCGTTGCCGAGGAGTCTTGTTCCTGGCGCAAGAGACACACGCCCGAACGTACTCCGCGACATCACGAGCCATATGCGGCCACCAGTATGTCCTCGCCAGTAACTCTGATGTCCTTTTAGTACCAAAATGTCCACCCACCCTGGACGAGTGCGCCCAAGAGATAACCTCCGGTCGCAAACTAGATGGAACAAAAGTCTTGCCCGGGGGCACAGACTCCAGCGAAACCGGGGCCACGTTTCTCAAACTCTCGGTGGGGACAATAAGCCGAGGCTCCTCCTCCGCAGATGACACAACGGAGCGAGAGAGAGCGTCAGCCCGAATGTTCTTCTCCCCAGAAAGGAAATGGAGGGTGAAATGAAACCGGGAGAAGAACAAGGACCATCTGGCCTGGCGAGAATTCAACCGCTGAGCTGTCTGCAGATACACCAAATTTTTGTGATCTGTGAAGACTTGGAAGGGAAAACGTGCTCCCTCCAAGAGATGTCTCCACTCCGAGAAAGCCAACTTCATGGCTAGCAACTCCCTGTCCCCGATGGAATAATTCCTCTCTGCTGGTGCGAAGGTCTTGGAGAAAAAGAAGCAAGGATGCTTCCGACCTTGAGCATCCTTTTGGAAGAGGACTGCTCCAGCACCAACAGAAGAGGCATCCACCTCCATGATAAATGGCTTATCAACATCGGGGCGATGGAGAATGGGAGCGCTAGCGAAGTGTGACTTTATAGAGATAAAAGCCTTGGAGACCTCCTCAGACCACAATTTGGGATTCGCCCCCTTGAGGGCAACCAAGGGAGCTACCAAAGTTGAGAAATGCGGGATGAACTGGCGATAATAATTGATGAACCCCATAAAGCGCTGCACCGCTTTAAGAGAATGGGGTTCCTGCCAGTCCATCACAGCCTGTAGTTTGGCAGGATCCATAGCCAATCCCTGGGCTGAGATGATGTAGCCTAGGAAAGGTAAGGACTCCTGCTCAAACATACACTTCTCCAACTTGGCATAGAGGGAGTTTGCCCGTAGGAGGTCGAAGACTTTGCAAACATCTCTCCGGTGGGAGTCAATATCTGGAGAGTAGATGAGAATATCATCCAGATAGACTACGACCGAGGTGGAAAGCATATCCCGGAAGATATCGTTCACAAAGTCTTGGAAAACGGCTGGGGCATTACAGAGCCCAAAGGGCATCACCAGATATTCATAGTGCCCATCCCTGGTGTTAAAAGCCGTCTTCCATTCGTCCCCCTCACGGATGCGAATCAGGTTGTAAGTACCCCGCAGATCTAATTTAGTAAATACCCTTGCTCCCCGAAGCCTATCGAACAGTTCAGATATCAAAGGCAAAGGGTATTTATTCTTAACGGTGATGGCGTTAAGACCCCTGTAGTCTATGCATGGACGCAATTCCCCACTCTTCTTCTGCACGAAGAAGAACCCTGCCCCAGCAGGTGACACTGACTTCCTGATGAACCCTCTTGCCAGATTTTCCTGGATGTACTGTGACATTGCCTCCATCTCCGGGAGAGATAGCGGATAGACTCGACCCCGGGGAGGCTCAGCACCAGGCAAGAGGTCAATAGGACAGTCATAGGGGCGATGGGGCGGAAGGGTCTCCGCCGCTTTTTTGGAGTATACGTCTGCATACAACCAATACTGCTTGGGGAGAGAGGAAAGATCTGCGGGTAACTCAGTTGTAGCTACCTGAACGCACTGCCTCTGACACCTACCCCCACACGATTCACCCCATCCCAGAATTCTGCCTGAGGACCACTCGATATGAGGAGAATGGTACAGTAGCCAAGGTATTCCCAACAGGACTTCATCAATTCCCTCTGAAATGACGAGCAGGGAAATAATCTCCTGATGAGATGGCGACATGGACAGAGTAAAAGGGATGGTCTGGTGAGTTATCTGTGAGGGCAGAGTCGACCCATTCACCACTCGTACCGTTACAGGTTGAGCTAGCATAACCAGAGGTATTGCGTGGCGTTGGGCGAAGGCAGAAGACATAAAATTGCCCTCCGCCCCAGAATCCACGCAGAGCTCTACCGAGTGGGAGAATGAGCCTATAGTAATTGTCCCCTTAAAGGACAATTTAGAGGCAAACGTCGCCGTGTCTAGTGTACCTCCACCTACGACCAATAGACGCTGACGTTTCCTCGACCGCTGAGGACATCTGGTGGCTAAATGTCCAGACTGCTGGCAAACATGACAGACCCTGAGTGCAAAAGCGGTCCGGGACTTAGGTCCCGCTTGTGACACTTCCCTGGCCTCATGTGACTCAGGAACCAGGACCGGAGATTCCAGAGGTTTGGCGAAAGTAGGAGCCAGCCGAAACCTCTGCCTACACTGGGCTCGCTCTAACCTCCGCTCATTAAAACGGAGGTCAATTCGAGTGGAGACTGTTATTAACTCCTCCAGTGTGGCAGGAATCTCCCTAGTGGCCAGAGCGTCCTTTACATGGTCAGCCAAGCCCCTCCAAAATATGGGGATAAGAGCTTTATCCGACCATTCCAGCTCAGATGCTAAAGTGCGGAATTGGACGGCAAAATGACTGACCAAGGACTCACCCTGAGTTAATGCCAGCAGTTGGAGCGCAGTGTCATGGGTGACTTGAGGTCCTAAAAAGACCTGTTTTAAAGTGCTCAAAAACAGAGGAGCACTCTGCACCACATGATCGCCACGCTCCCACAGCGGCGTAGCCCATTCCAACGCCCTGTCCGACAATAGAGACACAATAAATCCCACCTTAGCCCGCTCTGTGGGGAAACGTGCAGCCAGAAGCTCGAGATGAATAGAGCACTGACTCACGAATCCCCTACAAAATTTGCTATTACCAGAAAATTTTTCTGGCAGCGGGAGGCGAGAAAATGTCGGAACAGGGGTGGCAATGGACAAAGTTGCTGCAGCCACGCTGGCAGCCTGTACAGCAACTGCGGTAACATCCACAGCTGAGATTGCGCTCTCGAGAGCTGCCAACCTACCCTCCAGCTGCTGTATATACCGCAGGGATTGCTGTTTGTCCGTCATCACTAGCCAGACCCTGGCGCTAGTGTAATGTTAGGGCTAGCGGAACGCACCAAATAATAAGACTGATAGTGTACGGTGCGTTCGTAGCCCGGGGTCCACCGTGCAGAGATGGAACCTGCTGCTGAGTAATGACGGACTATATGGTGGTACTCATAAGTATACTCGCGTGGGTTAAACTTCACCCAACGTGAAGGAAGCGATCCTGTTGCGTCACAGGGTCGCGGTACCGCACATAGAAGGCGAGCAAGCAGTCAGCGAACTTAACCCCAACTAGGATTGAAGTCCGATTAGACCCTTGCTGGCACAACACCGCAACAGGGTGTGTTAGGCAACTCTTATAATTAGAGCACCGAAGTGCGAACTGTGCCGTGCTGGCAGGCACCACTAAGCACCCAGACGTGGGTCATGAACCGCACTACTGGCGCGTGGCGCCGCACTGGCGGTCACAGCAATAGACGCTGATACGTGTGTGACACTTTGAGTGATTTGTCGGGCGCTAGATAGCAGCCATACTCCATACGCAAACAGTCATACAATAGGGTAGGGGTATTTAATGAACGACTTACACTCACAACAAACACACGTATTCAATTGTACACTAGCGCATGGCCGTGCGGTCATGCGCAGTTTATATAATTGCAGGACAGGAAGTGGCCACAGAAACTTTGCCCTTCCAAGACCTGCCAAGAGGACCAATGGAATGCGCTGCAGAGCCAGAGCACATGACCCTCGATCTCCCACTGGAGATCTTGCTCTGGGCATGCTCAGTGAGCGCAAACATGGACTTAGTCCCAGGGAAGTCCGCTCGCCGCTGACCAGCACTGACTTTAATGGCAGGAGCTGAAGAAGCAGCAGTAACTCTCTGTACAGAGTGAGAGCGAGCAAGACACTGGGAGCGACGTCCCTGCTGAGCAGACTCCACTGCGGCTGGAGGAGAATGGGAGACCGCAGCGGAGACGGATCGAGATTCCCCCTGTGCAGCAGAGGAAACTCGACTCCTAACAGCGATATTGCTGCATTAATGTTGCATAACTGCACTCTGTGGTATCTTTAGTGTGACTGCTGCTGCTGATGTTAATACAAATTTAGGGAAATGTGAACAGTCATGGTTGGTCTACATCTTCTGGGCTGCCTGTAGTGGAAGACGTGTCGGTCCCTTTTACAGTCTTTCTACTCTCATCAAATTTATGCCACTTTGATGGTGTCAGGCTCTCAATTGTTAAATTTGAAAACTCATGGTTGGGTGTCCATCTGCTGTGTTGGGTGTATTGGAAGACCTGTCGTTCCCTATTATACTATTTATACTGTATTGAAATTAATGGCACTTTGGTGGTGTCGGCCAGTAATTTTTGGAAATGTGACCACTCCTGGTTGGGTGTTGCGAATTCTGCTTTTGGGTTCCCTCCAGTGGTTGAAGGTGAGAATGCAGTTGTCCCTGAGTCACAGTCCTGGCCAGGTGTATCTGCTGATTGCAGTTCTGACTGGGATATTTAGGTGTGCAGGATTCATTAGTCCTTGCCAGTTGTCAATGTTTCTTGTGAAGTGTTGGATCACTTTCTGGCTTCTCCTGCTTAGCTGCCAATTCAGCAAAGATAAGTGTCTGTTTCTTTTTCTGTGGCACACAAGCTGTGTGCTTATATTCTGTGCTATTCATTTGTTTTTTCTTGTCCAGCTTAGACTGTGTCAGTGTTTTTTCAGTCTTGTTGGATTCTCTGGAGTTCCAGATATACGCTCCACATCTTTAGTTAGATGGTGGAGTTTTAGTATTTTCTGCTGTGGATATTTTTGGAAGGATTTTAATACTGACCGCTTAGTATCCTGTCCTAAACTTTCCTATTTTAGCTAGACTGGCCTCTTTTGCTAAATCCTGTTTCCTGCCTACGTGTGTCTTTTCCTCTACTACTCACAGTCAATATTTGTGGGGGGCTGCCTATCCTTTGGGGTTCTGCTCTGAGGCAAGGTAGATTTTCTATTTCCATCTATAGGGGTATTTAGTCCTCCGGCTGTGACGAGGTGTCTAGGTTTTGTTAGGCACACCCCACGGCTACCTCTAGTTGCGTTGTTAAGATCAGGATTTGCGGTCAGTATAGTTACCACCTACTCCAGGGAAAGTTTTCATGCTGCTCCAAGGTCACCTGATCATAACAGTTGGGTGCCCATCTGCGATTGGGTGTAGTGGAAGACTTGTCAGTCCCTATCAAACCATTTATACTGTGGTGAAGTTAATGCTATTTTGGTGGAATCTGTCATGCTTTTATACAGATGCATATAATCGGTTTACAAAGCATTGTAATTTTGAATTATAGTGTATTAGTAACATTAAATCCCTGTATTGTGATAACTTATCTAACAGCACCATCTGTTGACAATATTCTCATTACAGCTTCACTTCCTGTTTCATTGCTTACTGTGGAATTTAATCTTTGGTTATCAAGGCTTCCATAGTTTCCCATCAGCCTCTGCATTAGCCTTGCCCCATTCTTCTCCAGCAGCCATTTTGACCTTGTGGATGCTGACATGCTGATCATCTCTCTCTCTGATTTTCAGCCCATCTGGTTGTTTACCACCACATAGCACAATCGGTGAGTTATTATGTCCCCCTTGTTAGAGCTCACCATATTGTATGATGCAGCTAATTTGTTCTACATGTTTAATATCAAAGTTGTCTTCTTCCATTATAGTTATTTACACTATTTGCCATGTTGTGTAATTGTGCGTTATGTACCATACATAATGCTATGTACATTAGATATGTTGTATGCTTTGTACTGAGTGCTTTCATTTTTCTTGTAGTTTTACACTGATCCTATCAATAAAAGTTGTAAAGGACCCCTTGTGTCTACCTCAATGCATCAATAGGAAAGAGTTTAGCTATATGTCAACTGAGGGTGCTGGGGGTGCCAGAACAGTGTCTGCCACAAATTTTTGGAAATTTGAACATTCCTGGTTTGGTGTCCATCTGCTGGGTTGGATGTAGTGGAAGACCTGTCAGTCCCCATTATACTATTTATACCGTGGTAAAATTGATGCCACTTTGATGGTGTCTGCCAATAATTTTTGGAGATGTAAACACTCCTGTTTGGGTGTCCATCTGCTGGGTTGGGTGTAGTGGAAGACCTGTTGATTCCTATTACACTATTTATACTGTGGTGAAATTGATGTCACTTTTGTAGTGTCTGACAATAATTTTTGGAAATGTTATCACTCCTGGTTGGGTGTCCATCTGCTGGGTTGGGTGTAGTTGAAGACCTGTCAGTCCCTATTATACTATTGATACTGTGGTAAAATTTCTGCTATTTTGGAGGTGTCTGCGACTAATTATTGAGGATGTGAACATTCCTGGTTGGGTGTCGATCTCATGGGTTGGGTTTAACCCCTTCACCCCCAGAGCTTTTTCCGTTTTTTCATTTTCGTTTTTCGCTCCCCTTCTTCCCAGAGCCATAACTTTTTTATTTTTCCGTCAATATGACCTTATGAGGGCTTATTTTTTGCGGGACGAGATGTACTTTTGAACGATACCATTGGATTTACCATGCCATGTAACAGAAAATGGTAAAAAAAATTCCAAGTGTGATGAAATTGCAAAAAAGTGCTTTTTTTGCTAGGTTCACCAAATGCTAAAACTAACCTACGATTATGATTCTCCAGGTCATTACAAGTTCATAGACACCTAACATGTCTAGGTTATTTTTTATCTAAGTGGTGAAAAAAAAATTCCAAAATTTGCTAAAAAAAAAAAATTGCACGATTTTCCGATACCCGTAGCGTCTCCAATTTTCGTGATCTGGGGTCGGTTGAGGGCTTGTTTTTTGCGTGCTGATCTGGCGTTTTTAATGATACTATTTTGGTGTAGATACGTTCTTTTGATTGCCCGTTATTGCATTTTAATGCAATGTCACGGCGACCAAAAAAACATAATTTTGGCGTTTTGATTTTTTTCTCGCTACGCGACAGGGAGTAGTTGAAGACCTGTCAGTCTCTATTATACTATTTCTACTGTGGTGAAAGTGATGGCACTCCTTTGTGGGTTGCCTTCATGTGTGTTTTCTGTAGAAGTAGGCCTCCAAAACAATCAGGCAGGCTTCCACTTCATTGGAGTAAACTACCCATGCTATTATTATTCTTAGATTTTTTTTACAATGGTAGTCTACAAAACTGATATTTATGCCACCTGACTGTGGCTCAGCATGCAAGCAGGTTGCGCTGTTGCATGTGGTATCAGGGCTCCAAGCACAGCAGGCCTACATCGAACCCTCACCCACCTAGTCTTACTTTGACATTCAGTTGATAGCTATAAATGCTGGTACAGATCACTCTACCTTATGCATGGCTGATTGCTGCAGTGCCATGCTACAATTTGAACTGTGGTTGAATTGAGGCCACTTTCCTGTTGTCTGTCCTTCATTTGATGTGTTTTAGCAGCTTTTGGGACTGTTAGAAAGTGTTGTGCATGCGTTTGTTTTTGCCTCCCATTGACTTGAATGGCATTTCGCTATGTTCAGGGAATATTTGATAAATAAATGGTCAAATATTGCAAATTCGGCAATCATAATCTGTACCAAACATTGAAATATGTGCTCCTCTCTAATCATCACTATTGGAGACATGTCTGTTTCTTGCCAGTAGCAAGGACAATACAAAGATGACAAGGGCAATACAAATCTATGGGTCTGTGAAAAACACGTATAGCACATGAATGTAGTGTTTATGTCAGGCTTGTGCTGTTCTTGTTTAAAATTGCAGAGTTCTGGAGATACTTTGCAATTTCTTTATTTCTTTCTCCATATGCAAAATACACTTATGACTGATAGTAAAAAGAAAAATATTTAGAATTGAGAGTCCTCAGTGGTTGATACCTTTTAATTGCAAGCTTTTGAGACTACACAGGTCTCTTCATCAAGCAAAGACTAAAAGAAATTCTGAAGAATCACATACAGTGGGGCAAAAAAGTATTTAGTCAGTCAGCAATAGTGCAAGTTCCACCACTTAAAAAGATGAGAGGCGTCTGTAATTTACATCATAGGTAGACCTCAACTATGGGATACAAACTGAGAAAAAAAATCCAGAAAATCACATTGTCTGTTTTT
Organism: Ranitomeya imitator; assembly: GCF_032444005.1. Taxonomy (NCBI): domain Eukaryota; kingdom Metazoa; phylum Chordata; class Amphibia; order Anura; family Dendrobatidae; genus Ranitomeya; species Ranitomeya imitator. The sequence continues at coordinate 630,290,549 of NC_091284.1, forward strand.
TTTATCATTTTTTTTGCATATTATGGTGGAAAATAAGTATTTGGTCTGAAACAAACAATCAAGATTTCTGTTCCATATTCTGTTCATCTGCTCTCTGCATGCTTCCTGGCTGTGTGTATAGGGTGGCGGCAATTGAACTCTCTGGTTCTTATAGGAAACAGGTGCACCTATCGAATCTGTTCCTGACCAATTACCAAGAGGCCTCCAGTATTTAGTGCAGCTCCACCCAGTGGACTGTGCCTGTGCAATGTGTTAGCTCAGTTTGTGTTTTGCTTCTGAGTTTGTCAGGCCTTGCTCTGTGTTACTCCCTCTCTAGAGGCTTTTCTCCTTCTCTTGCCTTGATCTTGTTCTCAGCCCTCCAGGAGGCAGAATATCCTGGTCCCTGTGTCTTTGTCCTTGTGTCTTGTTCCATTGCCTTGTCTGTACTTTGTCTTATCTCGGTCTCCTTGTCTGTGGCTTCCTTAACTGCTGTGTCTTACCTTGTGTTCTTAGTCTGCTTACGCTCTGCTTACACTCTTGCGGCTCTGCCTGCTCTGTACCTTTGTGCATTTATCTCTGCACTGCACTCCTGCGGTTCTGCTCTGTTCTACTCTGCTGCACTCCCCTTGCTGCAGAAACCTCTTGCTGCAGATTCTCTCCACATTCCTTGTGGCTCCACTCTGCTTAGCTTCTGCTGCTGCAGAAACCTCTTGCTGCAGCTCCTCTCCACTTTCCTTGTGGCTCCGCTCTGCTTAGCTTCTGCAGAAATCTCTTGTGCAGCTCCTCTCCGCATTCCTTGCGGTTCTGCTCTGCTTAGCTTTTCTTGCTATGCTATCTCTTGCTGCTCTTCTGCTCCTATCTGCAAGCATGCACTTCTCTTCCTGTGTGAACAGGTCCCAACCTGTTCCTTCATTCTCCTTTCATTCTGGCTTGTTTCTGTACCTGCATCTCCTGTGTGAACAGGTTCCAACCTGTTCCTTCATACTTCATTCCTTTCTGCTTGTTTTCTTACCTGTATCTCCAGTGTGAACAGGTCCCTACCTGTTTCTTCATACTACATATCCAAACCTGCACCTCCTGTGTGAATAGGTCCCTACCTGTTCCTTCATACACCAACCAGTCCTGGGTTCCTGCCATCCCTGCCAGTCCTGTGTTCCTACCATCCCTGCCAGTCCTGTGTTCCTGCCAGCCTTGTGTTCCCTGCCATCCCTGCCAGTCCTGTGTTGCTGCCAGCCTTGTGTTCTCTGCCATGCCTGCCAGCCTGTTGTTCTCTGCCGTGCCTGCCAGCCCTGTGTTCTCTGCTGTTCCTGCCAGCCTTGTGTTCTGTGCCGTGCCTACCAGCCCTGTGTTCTCTGCCATGTCTCTGCCAGTCCTGTGTCTCAGCCGTGCCAGCCTACTCATCTGAGTATCAGCCGTGCTCTTCTGCTAGTCCTGCCTGATACCTGCACCTGTCCTAGGGTTCCTGTTCTCCAAGTGGGATCAGCAGCCACAGCCAGCCACCACTCTGGAGTAGCACCTGGCAGCTGCCTGCTGCACAAGCCTGACCTCACCATCAGAGGCTCCAGTGAAAACCCAGGCAGCTGTCATAGTCACCCCCCTTCCAGGGTAGTCTGGTTTGTGGCTCAGTAGGGCCACAAACCCCCCAAGCTCACGCCCACCAGTCAGGGCGTGAGCGTGACAGTTTGCACAGGTCATGGTCCCTGCTGAGTCCCATGCGCCTTCGCTCTCAGAGCAAGATGAACTCTCTTCTTGCCAGTATTGGCCTCCGAGGAAAATGTTTACCCAGTCTGAAAGCCAGTCCTTCACTGCTCCATCCTCTATTGTCATCTCTAATGTGCTGTTTGATCGACTTCAAGCATGTGCTCCTAATGACAAATCCATGCCAGCAGATAGTCCATGCTACTATGGGGATCCAAAGCAATGTTGTGTGCTCCTGGAGCAGTGCTTATGTTATTTCAAGTGGCATGCACCCCAATTCCCCACAGACTGGTTGAAAGTAGGTTTCTTAATGACCTATCTAAAAGGAGATGCTTTGATGTGGCTCGACCCCCTCTGGGAAGCAGGGGACCCCATCATCTCGAATCTGCCAGCCTTCCTGGTGGCCTTCAGTAAAGCCTTCGTTAAGCCTAGTACTGCATCTCCTGAAAAGTCTTCCCCACCTAGATCCGAGAGGCGCTCCAGATGGGCAAAACCTGTGAAGAAACCTCCACGTCAAGCCACGACCGTCTGTGACCCTCCAGTTCCTCTACTCGTTAAAGCAGCTACCTGAGTGAAGCCTAAAAAGGTTGAGAGTGGGCTGGCAAAGCAGCAGCCTGAAATCAGCCATAAGAAGGACATACAATGTCGCTGCTATTGTGAGGAACACCTGGATGGCCTCTGTCCAGGGGATCTAAGGCTCCAAAACCTCAAGCCAGTAGGAGAGACTGCCCTTGGTGAGAATAACTCCCATCCGCTAAAGTCTGTGTCTGTTCCGGTGCCTTGTGGGAGCTTTGGTCCTGCAGATGTGTTCAAGCTGCAAACCAGACGGAGTCTGTGTGGTTCCTGTTCCAATGCTCCAGAATAGAGTTGAGCGACCTTGACCTTTTTAGAGTCGAGCCGGGTTTCGCGAAACCCGACTATCTCAAAAGTCGGGTCGAGTGAAATCGGCCGATTATGACGTAAAGTCGGGATCGACCGAAACACGAAACCCAATGCAAGTCAATGGGGCAGCATAGTCGGCAGTGAGTGGGGGCCAGGAAAACACCTAGAGTGCCCATTTTAATGTCAAAACCATCCATTCTTCTTAATGAAGCTTGTCAAGCGTAATTTACCTTATAATAATTGGAAGGCATTTGAAATTGGGGGTCATTTGGCTAAAGTTGTGGTGGGTAGGGCTGGTTCAAGTAATTAGTGGGCCCAGGAAATCTGGACCACGTCACGGCAGTGGAGCAGGGAGAGGTAAGTATTTCAACTTTGCAAGTGCTGTGAACCTGAGCAAGCAGGGGGGGCCCACTCGTTGGCATTGGCACTGGCACAGGGCCCCTCAAAGTACAGCGGTGTGTTTGCACGGCGGGGGCGCCTCCCACCGGCAGCAACACTTTTGCGTACTATGAGAGGCCCTGTGCCAGTGACGTCGCCAACTAGTATTCCTCCCCCCACCTGATGAAGGAACCTGCACTTTCATCTGCACCTTCCTCTTTGTCCCCGTGTAAGGTGGTATGGTATGCGGGAAGAGCAACCTGACTTTCAGCAGGGTCACAATGTTGTTGTGTAGCGTGCACGGGGAATGTTGCGTTATGGGTCAATGTACCAGCAGACTCATCTATCACTGGCTGGGCAATGGGCAGGATGAGGAGGAAACACAGATATAGGCCCAAAGAATAAAGTTGGCTAAATGCAGTTCAAAATTGGTAACACAGGAATAACCAGGGGGCATTGCAGTGGAGGACAACTGGAATGAGAGGCTGACACAGAGAGTAGGCCCAAATCAGTAAGTAGTCGAAATGCAGTTCAAAATTGGCAACCGTAGTAATCAGGCGGCACAGTTTTGTTCAGTGGAGGAGAACAGCAAGGAGTGGCAGACACCGATAGTAGGCCCCAACCCAACTAGTAGGCCAAATGCAGTCTAAGATTAACAACTACTTAACGAGCGCCTGAAAATGGAATTTCAGGACAGGAAACCAGGAGAACAGCAAGGAGCGGCAGACACTGTTAGTAGGCCCCAAACCAACTAGTACGCCAAATGCAGTTGTTCCATTTAACCATAATTAAACGAGAGCCTGAAGATAGAAGCTCAGGAAAGGCAACCTGGAGAACACCTTGGAGTGGAACACACCATCTCTCTCCACCCGATACCCATTTTGTAGGCCTAATGCAGTGTAGTTTTCTACAACTACTAAACGAGAGTCGGAAGACCAAAGCAATGGCAAGGAAACCTGGGGAACACCTTGGAGTGTAACACACCATCTCTCTCCACCCGATACCCATTTTGTAGGCCTAATGCAGTGTAGTTTTCTACAACTACTAAACGAGAGTCGGAAGACCGAAGCAATGGCAAGGAAACCTGGGGAACACCTTGGAGTGTAACACACCATCTCTCTCCACCCGATACCCATTTTGTAGGCCTAATGCAGTGTAGTTTTCTACAACTACTAAACGAGAGTCTGAAGACCGAAGCAATGGCAAGGAAACCTGGGGAACACCTTGGAGTGTAACACACCATCTCTCTCCACCCGATACCCATTTTGTAGGCCTAATGCAGTGTAGTTTTCTACAACTACTAAACGAGAGTCGGAAGACCGAAGCAATGGCAAGGAAACCTGGGGAACACCTTGGAGTGTAACACACCATCTCTCTCCACCCGATACCCATTTTGTAGGCCTAATGCAGTGTAGTTTTCTACAACTACTAAACGAGAGTCTGAAGACCGAAGCAATGGCAAGGAAACCTGGGGAACACATTGGAGTGTAACACACCATCTCTCTCCACCCGATACCCATTTTGTAGGCCTAATGCAGTGTAGTTTTCTACAACTACTAAACGAGAGTCTGAAGACCGAAGCAATGGCAAGGAAACCTGGGGAACACCTTGGAGTGTAACACACCATCTCTCTCCACCCGATACCCATTTTGTAGGCCTAATGCAGTGTAGTTTTCTACAACTACTAAACGAGAGTCGGAAGACCGAAGCAATGGCAAGGAAACCTGGGGAACACCTTGGAGTGTAACACACCATCTCTCTCCACCCGATACCCATTTTGTAGGCCTAATGCAGTGTAGTTTTCTACAACTACTAAGCGAGAGTCGGAAGACCGAAGCAATGGCAAGGAAACCTGGGGAACACCTTGGAGTGTAACACACCATCTCTCTCCACCCCATACCCATTTTGTAGGCCTAATGCAGTGTAGTTTTCTACAACTACTAAACGAGAGTCTGAAGACCGAAGCAATGGCAAGGATACCTGGGGAACACCTTGGAGTGTAACACACCATCTCTCTCCACCCGATACCCATTTTGTAGGCCTAATGCAGTGTAGTTTTCTACAACTACTAAACGAGAGTCGGAAGACCGAAGCAATGGCAAGGAAACCTGGGGAACACCTTGGAGTGTAACACACCATCTCTCTCCACCCGATACCCATTTTGTAGGCCTAATGCAGTGTAGTTTTCTACAACTACTAAACGAGAGTCTGAAGACCGAAGCAATGGCAAGGAAACCTGGGGAACACCTTGGAGTGTAACACACCATCTCTCTCCACCCGATACCCATTTTGTAGGCCTAATGCAGTGTAGTTTTCTACAACTACTAAACGAGAGTCGGAAGACCGAAGCAATGGCAAGGAAACCTGGGGAACACCTTGGAGTGTAACACACCATCTCTCTCCACCCGATACCCATTTTGTAGGCCTAATGCAGTGTAGTTTTCTACAACTACTAAACGAGAGTCAGAAGACCGAAGCAATGGCAAGGAAACCTGGGGAACACCTTGGAGTGTAACACACCATCTCTCTCCACCCGATACCCATTTTGTAGGCCTAATGCAGTGTAGTTTTCTACAACTACTAAACGAGAGTCGGAAGACCGAAGCAATGGCAAGGAAACCTGGGGAACACCTTGGAGTGTAACACACCATCTCTCTCCACCCGATACCCATTTTGTAGGCCTAATGCAGTGTAGTTTTCTACTACTACTAAACGAGAGTCGGAAGACCGAAGCAATGGCAAGGAAACCTGGGGAACACCTTGGAGTGTAACACACCATCTCTCTCCACCCCATACCCAATTTGTAGGCCTAATGCAGCCTACTTTCCGACAACTACTAAACGAGAGCATGAAGATCGAAGCTCAGGAAAGGCAACCTGGGGAACACCTTGGAGTGTAACAAACCCTCTCTCTACACCACGGAAGGGCTGATTCTTAGGAAGGAAGGCTGTCGGAAAGAAGCAGGGCGCGTCCAAGGGTGATTATATTCTTATTAGGTATATACTCACCCTCGGACGCGCCCTGCTTCTTTATTTGTAATGAATGTTTATTTGCAATGTGGTTTTGACTTACTCTATTTTTTTGGTAAATAATGATTTTATTATTTTCATTGTTTTGCATCTTCTTGGCAATAATATAAAGAAGACGCGACAGGACAACACTCGGTGGATGCCATATCTGTTTTAAATTGAAAAAAACTTTCAGTTAACTAATTGCAGGAGAAAGTTATTGTAGCTGGTGGCCATTTTTAGTACTGTACCAGATTTTTGTTGTATGTGTTTGTTTTTAATGTTAAAATGTCTGCATTTGATATCTCTCCAGTATTTTCTTTTTTATAAGCAAAATACTTATTTTTATATTTTCTGATGTTGGTTCAAGGGGTACACGGGCAGCAGTAGACAGGTCAGTGGAGGCCTAGTGGAAGGAGGGACCGCAGACAGGCTTCGAAGCCCTAACATAATAAATTGGGCTGGCTGTAGGCAATTTAAAATTGGTTCCAGGGGAACACGGGCGGCAGTAGCCAGGTCAGTGTAGTAGTAATGGAAAGAACGGGCCGCAGACAGGCTTGGAAGGCCTAACATAACAAAAATTGGGCTGTAGGCAATTTAAAATTGGTTCCAGGGGAACACGGGCGGCAGTAGACAGGTCAGTGGAGGCCTAGTGGAAGGAGGGACCGCAGACAGGCTTCGAAGCCCTAACATAATAAATTGGGCTGGCTGTAGGCAATTTAAAATTGGTTCCAGGGGAACACGGGCGGCAGTAGACAGGTCAGTGGAGGCCTAGTGGAAGGAGGGACCGCAGACAGGCTTCGAAGCCCTAACATAATAAATTGGGCTGGCTGTAGGCAATTTAAAATTGGTTCCAGGGGAACACGGGCAGCAGTAGACAGGTCAGTGGAGGCCTAGTGGAAGGAGGGACCGCAGACAGGCTTCAAAGCCCTAACATAATAAATTGGGCTGGCTGTAGGCAATTTAAAATTGGTTCCAGGGGAACACGGGCGGCAGTAGTCAGGTCAGTGTAGTAGTAGTGGAAAGAACGGGCCGCAGACAGGCTTCGAAGGCCTAACATAACAAAAATTGGGCTGTAGGCAATTTAAAATTGGTTCAAGGGGAACACGGGCGGCAGTAGACAGGTCAGTGGAGGCCTAGTGGAAGGAGGGACCGCAGACAGGCTTCGAAGCCCTAACATAATAAATTGGGCTGGCTGTAGGCAATTTAAAATTGGTTCCAGGGGAACACGGGCAGCAGTAGACAGGTCAGTGGAGGCCTAGTGGAAGGAGGGACCGCAGACAGGCTTCAAAGCCCTAACATAATAAATTGGGCTGGCTGTAGGCAATTTAAAATTGGTTCCAGGGGAACACGGGCGGCAGTAGTCAGGTCAGTGTAGTAGTAGTGGAAAGAACGGGCCGCAGACAGGCTTCGAAGGCCTAACATAACAAAAATTGGGCTGTAGGCAATTTAAAATTGGTTCAAGGGGAACACGGGCGGCAGTAGACAGGTCAGTGGAGGCCTAGTGGAAGGAGGGACCGCAGACAGGCTTCGAAGCCCTAACATAATAAATTGGGCTGGCTGTAGGCAATTTAAAATTGGTTCCAGGGGAACACGGGCGGCAGTAGACAGATCAGTGGAGGCCTAGTGGAAGGAGGGACCGCAGACAGGCTTCGAAGCCCTAACATAATAAATTGGGCTGGCTGTAGGCAATTTAAAATTGGTTCCAGGGGAACACGGGCAGCAGTAGACAGGTCAGTGGAGGCCTAGTGGAAGGAGGGACCGCAGACAGGCTTCAAAGCCCTAACATAATAAATTGGGCTGGCTGTAGGCAATTTAAAATTGGTTCCAGGGGAACGCGGGCGGCAGTAGCCAGGTCAGTGTAGTAGTAGTGGAAAGAACGGGTCGCAGACAGGCTTCGAAGGCCTAACATAACAAAACTTGGGCTGTAGGCAATTTAAAATTGGTTCCAGGGGAACACGGGCGGCAGTAGACAGGTCAGTGGAGGCCTAGTGGAAGGAGGGACCGCAGACAGGCTTCGAAGCCCTAACATAACAAATTGGGCTGGCTGTAGGCAATTTAAAATTGGTTCCAGGGGAACACGGGCAGCAGTAGACAGGTCAGTGGAGGCCTAGTGGAAGGAGGGACCGCAGACAGGCTTCGAAGGCCTAACATAAGAAAAATGTCAATACAATGGTATTGACAGTGCCAGGCATTGAAGGATGTCAGCGCATAGACTAAACATTGGTGGAGCTGTGAGAGAAAATTTTGCAAGTCGTAGAGCACTGTTTGACCTGTGGGGGGACTGTCTTGTGGCCGGCGGTACAGGCCCAGGGCCCCTCATATTACAACGGTGTGTCTGACGTTGGGTGCGCACCACCACCGCCAGACACTTTATTGTACTATGAGGGACCTAGTGGCAGTGCCGTCGACCAAAAGCGGACACACCCACCTCTACAGACAAACAGTACTCTCACGGGTGCTGGCGCCAAGTGGCGATACCACGGCCCCGTGTGGGGACTTTGGCCATTTAGGGAGGTGTTAACATGTCGGATGCTGGACAATCAGGTGCTGCAAATTACGAGATTGGAAAAGTCGTTCAGAATAGTCCACAGGCAAGACCTTTACATAGGAAAGCTAGGTGTCAGCCGGGCAAGGTGTGGCAAAAGATTTCGAAATCCAGTTGTGGTTCATTTTAATGAAGGTTAGATCATCTACATTTTGGGTAGCCAGACGAGTCCTTTTTTCTGTTAGTATTGAACCTGCAGCACTGAATACTCTTTCTGATAGGACACTAGCTGCCGGGCAAGCAAGCTCCTGCAATGCATATTCTGCCAATTCTGGCCAGGTGTCTAATTTTGATGCCCAGTAATCAAATGGGAATGACGGTTGAGGGAGAACGTCGATAAGGGATGAAAAATAGTTAGTAACCATACTGGACAAATGTTGTCTCCTGTCACTTTGAATTGATGCTGCAGTACCTGTCCTGTCTGCGGTCATAGCAAAATCACTCCACAACCTGGTCAGAAAACCCCTCTGGCCAACGCCACTTCTGATTTCTGCCCCTCTAACACCTCTGGTCTGCTGGCCCCTGCAGCTCGTGTTAGAACGATCACGGGCGCTGTGTGCAGGGAATGCCAGAAGCAAACGGTCAATAAGAGTTGATTGTTTGGTTGCTAATATTAGTTCCAAGTTCTCATGTGGCATTATATTTTTGCAATTTGCCTTTATAGCGAGGATCAAGGAGGCAGGCCAACCAGTAATCGTCATCGTTCATCATTTTTGTTATGCGTGTGTCCCTTTTGAGGATACGTAAGGCATAATCCGCCATGTGGCCCAAAGTTCCAGTTCTCAAATCTGTGGTTGTGCTTGGTTGAGGGGCAGTTTCAGGCAAATCCACGTCACTTGTGTCCCTCCAAAAACCAGAACCCGGCCTTGCCGCGCCAACAATTTCCACTGGCCCCGGAAAAGCTTCCTCATTAAAAATATAATCATCCCCATCATCCTCCTCGTCCTCCTCGTCCTCCTCCTCCTGTTCGCCTGCTACCTCGTCCTGTACACTGCCCTGGCCAGACAATGGCTGACTGTCATCAAGGCTTTCCTCTTCCTCAGCTGCAGACGCCTGATCCTTTATGTGCGTCAAACTTTGCATCAGCAGACGCATTAGGGGGATGCTCATGCTTATTATGGCGTTGTCTGCACTAACCAGCCGTGTGCATTCCTCAAAACACTGAAGGACTTGACACATGTCTTGAATCTTCGACCACTGCACACCTGACAACTCCTTGTCTGCCATCCTACTGCCTGCCCGTGTATGTGTATCCTCCCACAAAAACATAACAGCCCGCTTCTGTTCACACAGTCTCTGAAGCATGTGCAGTGTTGAGTTCCACCTTGTTGCAACGTCTATGATTAGGCGATGCTGGGGAAGGTTCAAAGAACGCTGATAGGTCTGCATACGGCTGGAGTGTACGGGCGAACGGCGGATATGTGAGCAAAGTCCACGCACTTTGAGGAGCAGGTCGGATAACCCCGGATAACTTTTCAGGAAGCACTGCACCACCAGGTTTAAGGTGTGAGCCAGGCAAGGAATGTGTTTCAGTTGGGAAAGGGAGATGGCAGCCATGAAATTCCTTCCGTTATCACTCACTACCTTGCCTGCCTCAAGATCTACAGTGCCCAGCCACGACTGCGTTTCTTTCTGCAAGAACTCGGACAGAACTTCAGCGGTGTGTCTGTTGTCGCCCAAACACTTCATAGCCAATACAGCCTGCTGACGTTTGCCAGTAGCTGCCCCATAATGGGAGACCTGGTGTGCAACAGTGGCAGCTGCGGATGGAGTGGTTGTGCGATTGCGGTCTGTGGACGAGGTCTCGCTTCTGCAGGAGGACGAGGAGGAGGAGGAGGGGGTGTGAATGGCTACAGCCAACTGTTTCCTAGACCGTGGGCTAGGCAGAACTGTCCCAAACTTGCTGTCCCCTGTGGACCCTGCATCCACCACATTTACCCAGTGTGCCGTGATGGACACGTAACGTCCCTGGCCATGCCTACTGGTCCATGCATCTGTTGTCAGGTGCACCTTTGTGCTCACAGATTGCCGGAGTGCATGGACGATGCGCTCTTTAACATGCTGGTGGAGGGCTGGGATGGCTTTTCTGGAAAAAAGTGTCGACTGGGTAGCTCGTAGCGTGGTACAGCGTAGTCCATCAGGGCTTTGAAAGCTTCGCTTTCAACTAACCGGTAGGGCATCATCTCTAACGAGATTAGTCTAGCTATGTGGGCGTTCAAACCCTGTGTACGCGGATGCGAGGCTAAGTACTTCCTTTTTCTAACCATAGTCTCATGTAGGGTGAGCTGGACTGGAGAGCTGGAGATCGTGGAACTAGCGGGGGTGCCGGTGGACATGGCAGACTGAGAGACGGTGGGAGATGGTATTGTTGCCGCCGGTGCCCTAGATGCAGTGTTTCCTACTACGAAACTGGTGATTCCCTGACCCTGACTGCTTTGGCCTGGCAAAGAAACCTGCACAGATACTGCAGGTGGTGCAGAAAATGGTGGCCCTACACTGCCGGAAGGGATGTTGCGTTGATGACTAGCTTCATTGGCCGAGGGTGCTACAACCTTAAGGGACGTTTGGTAGTTAGTCCAAGCTTGCAAATGCATGGTGGTTAAATGTCTATGCATGCAACTTGTATTGAGACTTTTCAGATTCTGCCCTCTGCTTAAGGTAGTTGAACATTTTTGACAGATGACTTTGCGCTGATCAATTGGATGTTGTTTAAAAAAATGCCAGACTGCACTCTTTCTAGCATCGGATATCTTTTCAGGCATTGCAGACTGAGCTTTAACCGGATGGCCACGCTGTCCTCCAACAGGTTTTGACTTTGCCACGCGTTTTGGGCAAGATACGGGCCCGGCAGATGGAACCTGTTGCGATGTTGATCCTCCTCCGCTTCAGAACTGCTGCCGCCTGCACCCTGTTCCCCCAATGGCTGCCAATCGGGGTCAAGAACTGGGTCATCTATTACCTCTTCTTGTAGCTCGTGTGCAACTTCGTCTGTGTCACCGTGTCGGTCGGTGGTATAGCGTTCGTGATGGGGCAACATAGTCTCATCAGGGTCTGATTCTTGATCAGCACCCTGCGAGGGCAATGTTGTGGTCTGAGTCAAAGGACCAGCATAGTAGTCTGGCTGTGGCTGTGCATCAGTGCACTCCATGTCAGATTCAACTTGTAATGGGCATGGACTGTTAACTGCTTCACTTTCTAAGCCAGGGACGGTATGTGTAAAGAGCTCCATGGAGTAACCCGTTGTGTCGCCTGCTGCATTCTTCTCTGTTGTTGTTTTTGCTGAAGAGGACAAGGAAGCGACTTGTCCCTGACCGTGAACATCCACTAACGACGCGCTGCTTTTACTTTTACCAGTTTCACGAGAGGAGGCAAAAGAGCTAGAGGCTGAGTCAGCAAGATAAGCCAAAACTTGCTCTTGCTGCTCCGGCTTTAAAAGCGGTTTTCCTACTCCCAGAAAAGGGAGCGTTCGAGGCCTTGTGTAGCCAGACGACGAACCTGGCTCCACAGCTCCAGACTTAGGTGCAATATTTTTTTTCCCACGACCAGCTGATGCTCCACCACTACCACTACCCTCATTACCAGCTGACAATGAACGCCCCCGGCCACGACCTCTTCCACCAGACTTCCTCATTGTTTTAAAAACGTTACCAAACTAACGGTATTTGTTGCTGTCACACAACTTACATGGTGAGCTATAACTTCAGTATGATTTAGCTACCCCTTTACAGGTGGGTGAGACCACAACGAAAATCAGGCACAATGTTACACACTCTGTTGTTGGTGGCAACAAATGAGAGAGATGCCACACACGCAGGACTGTCACTGAAGCGCAAATGTAAATATTAATCTCCCACTGATTTGTTTGTTTTTTTTTTAAAAGGGAGACTTTAGAAAAAAAAAATAATAAAAAAAAATGATTTTTTAAGGAAGAATTTAGAAACAAAATAAAATAAAATGATTGTTTCAGGGAGAATTTAGAAAACAAATAAAAAAAAAAAAGGCTTTGTAGGGCCCACTGAGTGAGAGAGGACGCACACAGGAGTCAGGAGTGGCACACAAGCCCAGAGGCCAATATTTATCTCCCACTGATTGATTTAGTGATTTTTTTCAGGTAGATTTTGGAACCCAAATCAAGCAAAAAAATTAATAGGCTTTCTATGGCCCACAATTGGAGAGAGAGAGAGATGGCACACCCAGGAGTCAAGACTGGCACACAAGCAGAAAGGGCAATATTAATCTCCCACTGATTTGATTTTTTTTTTTTTTCAGGGAGACTTTAGGAAAAAAAAAATGAATTTTTCAGGAAGAATTTAGAAACAAAATAAAATGATTGTTTCAGGGAGAATTTAGAAAACAAATAAAAAAAAAATAGGCTTTGTATGGCCCACTGAGTGAGAGAGGACACACACAGGAGTCAGGAGTGGCACACAAGCCCAGAGGCCAATATTTATCTCCCACTGATTGATTTAGTGATTTTTTTCAGGTAGATTTTGGAACCCAAATCAAGCAAAAAAATTAATAGGCTTTCTATGGCCCACAATTGGAGAGAGAGAGAGATGGCACACCCAGGAGTCAAGACTGGCACACAAGCAGAAAGGGCAATATTAATCTCCCACTGATTTGATTTTTTTTTTTTCAGGGAGACTTTAGAAAAAAAAAATACAAAAAAAATGATTTTTTCAGGAATAATTTAGAAACCAAATAAAATAAAATGATTTTTTCAGGGAGAATTTAGAAAACAAATAAAACAAAAAATAGGCTTTCTAGGGCCCACTGAGTGAGAGATGACGCACACAGGAGTCAGGAGTGGCACACAAGAACAGAGGCCAATATTTATCTCCCACTGATTGATTTATTGATTTTTTCAGGTAGAATTTAGAACCCAAATCAACCCAAAAAATAAATAGGCTTTCTATGGCCCACTATTTGTGAGAGAGATGGCACGCTCAGGACTGGCACACAAGCCCAGAGGCCAATATTAATCTCCCACTTTTTTTTTTTTCCAGGGAAAATTTATAAACCCAATAAAAAAAATAATAAATAGGCTTTCTATGGCCCACTATCTGAGAGAGAGAGATGGCACGCTTAGGACTGGCACACAAGCCCAAAGGCCAATATTAATCTCCCACTGATTGATTTATTGATTTTTTCAGCTAGAATTTAGAACCCAAATCAACCAAAAAAATAAATAGGCTTTCTATGGCCCACTATTTGTGAGAGAGATGGCACGCTCAGGACTGGCACACAAGCCCAGAGGCCAATATTAATCTCCCACTTTTTTTTTTTTTCCAGGGAAAATTTATAAACCCAATAAAAAAAATAATAAATAGGCTTTCTATTGCCCACTATCTGAGAGAGAGAGATGGCACGCTTAGGACTGGCACACAAGCCCAAAGGCCAATATTAATCTCCCACTGATTGATTTATTGATTTTTTCAGGTAGAATTTAGAACCCAAATCAAGCAAAAAAATTAATAGGCTTTCTATGGCCCACTGAGTGAGAGATGGCACACACAGGAGTCAGGAGTGGCACACAAGCCCTGAGGCCAATATTTTTCTCCCACTGATTGATGTTGTGATTTTTTCAGGTAGATTTTGGAACCCAAATCAAGCAAAAAAATAAATAGGCTTTCTATGGCCCACTGAGTGAGAGATGGCACACACAGGAGTAAGGAGTGGCACACAAGCCCTGAGGCCAATATTTTTCTCCCACTGATTGATGTAGTGATTTTTTCAGGTAGATTTTAGAACCCAAATCAAGCAAAAAAATAAATAGGCTTTCTATGGCCCACTGAGTGAGAGATGACACAGACAGGGATGGCACTCTAGCAGAAATGCCAATCTTAATCTCCCACAAAAAAAAAAAAAAGGAACTGTCCTTCAATTACTATCTCCCTGCAGTAATCTCAGCCAGGTATGGCAGGCAGCAATAAGGAGTGGACTGATGCACAAATTAAATAAAAAGTGTGGACAAACAAACAAGATAGCTGTGCAGAAAGGAAGGAACAAGAGGATTTGTGCTTTGAAAAAAGCAGTTGGTTTGCACAGCGGCGTACACACAGCAATGCAGCTATCAGGGAGCCTTCTAGGGCAGCCCAATGAGCTACAGTGCTGAGGAAAAAAAAAAATGTAGCTTCCACTGTCCCTGCACACCGAAGGTGGTGTTGGGCTGTGGAAATCGCTACAGCACAAGCGGTTTGGTGGTTAATGGACCCTGCCTAACGCTATCCCTGCTTCTGACGAAGCGGCAGCAACCTCTCCCTAAGCTCAGATCAGCAGCAGTAACATGGCGGTCGGCGGAAATGCCCCTTTATAGCCCCTGTGACGCCGCGGACAGCAAGCCAATCACTGCAATGCCCTTCTCTAAGATGGTGGGGACCAGGACCTATGTCATCACGCTGCCCACACTCTGCGTTTACCTTCATTGGCTGAGAAATGGCGCTTTTCGCGTCATTGAAACGCGACTTTGGCGCGAAAGTCGCGTACCGCATGGCCGACCCTGCACAGGGGTCGGATCGGGTTTCATGAAACCCGACTTTGCCAAAAGTCGGCGACTTTTGAAAATGAACGACCCATTTTGCTCAACCCTACTCCAGAATCCTGTGAAGGTGTTTGGTGATTGCCGAGCCCTACTTATGAACAGTCCAGTGTCGAAGGGACAATTACAGCTCCAAATCGGAGCATTATATGCGAAGAAATTTGTTTTCCACTTGTTGACCAGTCTGCCCATTGGTTGTTCTGGACCGGATACTCTGCTGCCTGTTCCGGTCCGAAGACCCAGCATGGTTCTGCGTTTGGAACTATTAAGTATCCAGAAGTTTTTTGTTCCTAAACTGCAAGGTCAATCTACAGTGTTGATATCTTTTCCACCTAATCAGCTGGCTATTGAGTCACGGTGTGCTGACCCCACTGAAGTAAAGGAAGCAGTGGCGTCCTCTCCGCACACCTCCAGTGACAATATCAGTGACCAGTTCCCAGGAACATCCCTGTCACTCAAAAATTTTTCTCTGAACTATGGACAGAAGATGGTCCTGTAAAGATGCCTTCAGACTCCATGTGGCAGGTGGATGAAGAAGTTGAAGCAGAAGCTCTTGTATCTCTGTTCTTCACCAATCCGGAGGAAGAGATGGTCCATTTTTGTCAGAGTAACAGGCTGATAGGGCTTCCTGAATGTATGCCTCCTGCTTCCAAGTGGCTACATGATACTAAGACATAGACATACTCATCCTCTAATCCGGAAGAGGAGGTCCAGTTTTTTCAGGGTTCCAGGCTGAAGATGTTTCCCGTATATATGACTCCAGCTTCCATCTGGCTATTGGGTGAAGATCCTAAGACAGAAGTGTTCTCATCTCTGCTTTCCATCAGTCTAAAGGAGGAGGTTCAATTTTCTTGTGATGATGGGCTTAAGTTGGATCCAGTGAAGGTGTCTTCAGTTTCCAAAGAATCAGATTATGTTGAGGTCAAATCAGAAGCTTCCAAGTCCCTGCTTTCAGTCAACCAGGCGAAAGACGTCCTGTCCATGTATCTTCTGTGTGGGAAGCTGATCTTACTGGACTCAAAGAGACTGGGCAACCTGATATCTCTAATGTCTCATCTACCTCATTCTACCAGAGGCATGTTGTGATGGTTCTGACTATGTGTGCTC
The DNA here is from genome assembly GCF_032444005.1 of Ranitomeya imitator. Classification (NCBI taxonomy): domain Eukaryota; kingdom Metazoa; phylum Chordata; class Amphibia; order Anura; family Dendrobatidae; genus Ranitomeya; species Ranitomeya imitator. Next base: position 630,306,687 of record NC_091284.1, read on the forward strand.
CTATTCTTCTTCTACAAGTTATTCTGGTGGGCTTGAAGAAGAGGGGCCGTAAAGGAGGGGGTACTGTAAAAACTCTGCTGGCATCACGGCATGGCCTCTCATCTCTCACACTATCTTACCCACTGCTCCAGGCCATGATGTGGTTTCTGTTTCTTGCCAGCTCCATATTCTGTTCATCTGCTCTCTGCATGCTTCCTGGCTGTGTGTATAGGGGGGCAGCACCTGAACTCTCTGGTTCTTATAGGAATCAGGTGCAACTGTCTAATCTGTTCCTGACCAATTACCAAGAGGCCTCCAGTGTTCTAGTGCAGCTCCACCCAGTGGACTGGGCCTGTGCAATGTGTTAGCTCAGTTTGTGTTTTGCTTCTGAGTTTGCAAGGCCTTGCTCTGTGTTACTCCCTCTCTAGAGGTTTTTCTCCTTGTCTTGCCTTGATCTTGTTGTCAGCCCTCCAGGAGGAAGAATATCCTGGTCCCTGTGTTTTTGTCCTTGTGTCTTGCTCCATTGCCTTGTCTGTACTTTGTCTTATCTCAGTCTCCTTGCCTGTGGCTTCCTTCCCTGCTGTGTCTTTCCATGTGTTCTTAGTCTGCTTATGCTCCGCACTCTTGCGGCTCTGCCTGCTCTGTACCTTTGTGGCTTTATCTCTACTCCGCACACCTGCGGTTCTGCTCTGTTCTACTCTTCCCGTTGCCGCAGAAACTTCTTGCTGCAGATCCTCTCCACATTCCTTGTGGCTTCACTCTGCTTAGCTTCTGCTGCTGCAGAAACCTCTTGCTGCAGCTCCTCTCCACATTCCTTGTGGCTCCGCTCTGCTTAGCTTCTGCTGCTGCAGTAATCTCTTGCTGCAGCTCCTGTCCACTTTCTTAGCTTAGCTTCTGCAGAAATCTCTTGCTGCAGCTCATCTCCGCATTCCTTGCAGTTCTGCTCTGCTTAGCTTTTGTTGCTATGCTATCTCTTGCTGCTCTTCCGCTCCTATCTGCAAGCTTGCACCTCTCTTCCTGTGTGAACAGGTTCCAACCTGTTCCTTCATTCGCCATTCCTTTCTGCTTGTTTTCTTACCTGCATCTCCAGTGTGAACAGGTTCCTACCTGTTTCTTCATACTACATATCAATACCTGCACCTCCTGTGTGAATAGGTATCTACCTGTTCCTTCATACACCAACCAGTCCTGTGTTCCTGCCAGCCTTTTGTTCCCTGCCAGTCCTGTGTTCCTGCCAGCCTTGTGTTCTCTGCCGTGCCTGCCAGCCCTGTGTTCTCTGCCATGCCTGCCAGCCCTGTGTTCTCTGCTGTGCCTGCCAGCCCTGTGTTCTCTGCTGTGCCTGTCAGCCCTGTGTTCTCTCCCGTGTCTCTGCCACTCCTGTGTCTCAGTCTCAGCTGTGCCATCCTACTCGTCTGTTTATCAGCCGTGCTCTTCTGCTAGTCCTGCCTGATGCCTGCACCTGTCCTAGGGTTCCTGTTCTCCAAGTGGGATCAGCAGCCACAGTCAGACACCACCCTGGAGCAGCACCTGGCAGCTGCCTGCTGCACAAGCCTGACCTCACCATCAGAGGCTCCAGTGAAAACCCAGGCAGCTGTCATAGTCACGCCCCTTTCAGGGTAGTCTGGTTTGTGGCTCAGTAGGGCCACAAACCCTCCGGGCTCACGCCCACCAGTCAGGGCGTGAGCGTGACACCCATTCAATTGAATGGATCTATGCACATGTCTCCGTGTTTTCACGGACTGTGTGTCCGTGTTGAAAACACGGAGACATATCCGCTTATCTCTGGCAGCATGGTCCGCAAAGCATCCCACACACGTGCAGACGGAGAACAGTGTGCACTCTTCTCCGTGTGCACGTACCGCGGTAGGAGAGACAGCACTACAGTAAGCGCTGTCCCCCCTGCGTGTGGTGCTGAAGGCGGCATTCATCTCTTCTCCCCTACAGGAGAGAAGAGATGAAAAATCAAGTTTTTTTTTGTTTAAAATAAAGTTTGGGGGTCTCCTCCCGCCTCCCATCCCCCGTGCGCCCGCCCACTTTCTGAGAAATACTCACCCAGCTCCTGCAATGTCTCCTCTCAGCGCCGGTAGCCTGTCTTGTGTGAGCAGTCACGTTGTACCGCTCATTACAGTGATGAATATGCGCATATATATCACTGTTATGAGCGGTACCATGTGACCGCTCAAACAGGACAAGCTGCCGGCGCTGAAAGGAGACATCGCAGAAGCTGGGTGGGTATTTCTCAGCAGGCGGGCGGCGCACGGGGGATGGGAGGTGGAAGATGACCCCCAAACTTTATTTTAAACAAACAAAAAAAATTGATTTTTCATCTCTTCTCTCCTGCAAGCGCTGCTTTCAGCCGAGCAGGACAGAAGGGATGAATGCCGACTTCAGCACCACAAGCAGGGGACAACGATTACTGTAGAACTGTCTCTCCTGCACGATCCGTGTGGTCCTCAGGCGGCACACGGGCGGCATACGGCTGGATGGATAACTCTGGTACCGTTTTCTCCGGTACCGGAATTATCTGGACGTGTGAAACCTGCCTAAGGCTGCCAGAAAAAGCTGAGCACACAGCAACTTAATTTTCATGTGGATAAAAGTTCCTTGTTCTGAAGATCAGTGTGGGTCCCATTGGTCAGAACACCACCGATTAATTACTTATAACCTATCCTGTGATGAAAATTGTTTTCACCATTCAACTCCATTAAGTGAATATTTTGACTTAAAATTAAAGTGCTTATCCTGCATCATTCATTGTTGCCTCAGGAGATGACATAATTTGATGATGTCCCATACCTGGTGGGACACATGATTGAAAGGTAACAGTCACATGTCTTATCAGACAGGCTATGAATTAGTGGTTGTACAGGTAATATAATTACTTGATTGCAGAATTTCAGGCCCCAGTTTTTAACAGCCATGAGGAATAAGAGTATAATGCCGCCCAGCAGCTGAGATTCCTGCGGAATTCATCTGTATATGACAGCTGACACCCTGCAGTATTGACTTTGACTGGATTTGCGACATATTGGTGCCAATTAACCTTAAATACTGCGGTAAATCATTACAACACAACTTAAGTTGATACAAGACCCCGTTAGTAACCATCAGACCCCCTTAGTAACCATCAGACCCCCGCGATGAGAATTGCAGGTCCCAATGGTTTCAATGGTACCCTGAGGTCATGTGATGACCAGTACTCACTGATTGGTCTCATTCACTGCTGTTAATGAGTACTGTAGTGTATTAAACCAGTGATACAAAATTAAGATTATACATGTCCCACAGAGGTACTAAATGATAAAGTAAAAAAAAGTCAAATGAAATTTGTTAAAAAGTTAAAAAAAAGCATAAAAAAGTGCACACAAATCACAAAAATCTGTTTGGCCATTAAAAAAACAGCACTTAAGATAAAACAAAAATAAACAAAAAACAGGACCCATAATTGGAATTGCCATGTCCGTAACGACCCACTCCATAAAACTGGCATGTTATGTATTCCGTATGGCAAAAGCCGTAAAAAATAAATAAAAAAATCGCCAAAAATGTCACTTTTTCATCATAGTCATTCACAAAAAAAGTGAAAAAAGCGATTTAAAAGTTTTACGTAAAAAAAATGGTGTAAATGAAAGCACCATATTGTCTGGCAAAAAACAAGCCAAAATATGGCTCATTCTACAAAAAAATGTAAAAAAGTTACAGCTTTCATAACATGATGATTTAAAAACAAATCCATGTTGCTAAAATATTGCTTTTAGTTTGTAAAAATAGCAAAGCATTAAAAAATATAAATTTGGTATCGCTGTAACCATACCAACCCGAAGAACAAATTGGTCTTATCACAATAAATATAAAGTAAAAACAGTAATTGAATTGCTGGGTTTTGTTCAATCTGAATAAAAAGCGATCAAACATTTTATGAGCCACAAATGGTGCTAAAAAAATCTGCAACTCGTCCTACAAAAAGTAAGCTCGCATACAGCTCTGTTCACCAAAAAATTTAAAAGTTACAGCTCTCAGAATAGTGACAAAGAAACACTTTTTATTAAAAAAAAGCATTTTTACTTTGTGATAGTATGAAAACCTAAAAAAAAACAATATAAATCTGGTATTTCTACAATCGCACTGACCCGAAGAATAAATCCGCCTTATCACTTATAGTGCAAGGTGATCAGCACAAAACTAAAAAATGGGAACTATTCTTATACTGCTGTCTATTTGTTCATTCTACCTCCCAAAAATCAGTATCAGGCTTGGTTCACATTTATCCTGCACTTTCCACTGATTGCTTACATTGGGGTTACTAATTCCCCCTAACTGCAATTCAGACAAACCCCCCTACAGAACCACTCATTTATGAGGCAGATGGAGTCACATTGTACTGGTCTCTGTTCCGGCGGTGTCCCATCATTTTCGGCATCTTTTTAGTGCACAAGTGTGGACGACTACTGATGGATAAAAAGATGGATACCGCTGGATCAGATGCTAAATGGAGTATGAAATTACTCCATCTGTCTCATTATGATGAGTGTTTCTGTTGGGAGCTTTGTCTGAACCGCATTTTTGTGGGATTTACACGGAATCCCTGACATAAGTTTTCAGAGTAGAACTCAAGAATGTGACCCCAGACTTTTACTGGAAATTATCAATAAATGTTATGTACCCCAAATGTTACAAAAAAAACCCCCTAATTTATCCCACACAAAATCAGCCCCCACTCAGGTCTGTCATCTGCCACTTGAACTATAGGGGGTTCCCATGTTACTGGTATAACAAAGTCTCTGGAATAGTGACAATGCTTCTGCCACCTCAGATAAAATCCAGTGAATTCTGTGCTCCCAAATCCAAATGTCCCCCCCTCCTTCAGAGCACCAATGTGCCTAAATCACACTAAGGCTGCAGTCACACTATTAGTATTTGGTCCGTATTTTACATCAGTATTTGGAAGCCAAAACCAGGTGAGGAACAATCAGAGGAAAAGTATCATAGAAACAGGTCACCACTTCTGGATGTATCACCCACTCCTGGTTTTGGCTTACAAATACTGATGAGAAATACTGACCAAATACTGATAGTGTGACTGCAGCATAAGGGACCTTTATGTTTATCATTGTTGTAGTAAGGAGTGGTTTGAAAGCACTTAACAATTGACAGGGTGCAGGGTGTGTGTTGCCAGAAGCACAAGCTGGTCAAAATGTATTTGGCTGCTAAAATATATAGGGGTTATACACTGTATGGGGTTCCAGTGTATGGGTCCCTGACTAACAGATTTTCCAGAAAAAAAATTTCAAGAAAAAGTGTGGATATTACAAAATAGGCGTTGCAGTCATAGATGAATTCATTGAGAGGTGCAATTTCTACAATGGGGTAACTTTTGGGGTTTTTCTGCTTTTTTCGCACCTTTGGGGCACAACAAATGTCGCCCGCAAACTATTTTAGCAAAGTCTGAGGTCCAAAAGCAAAATAGCACTCCTTCATTCTCAGTCATGATGTTTGGTCTATCAGGAATTTTTGACAACATATGGGGCATCACCGCATTCGGTAGAAATTGTGCTTTAAATTGTGGGAACTAGTTTCACCCATTAGCCTTATGTACCTGACAAATTAGCAGCCAATACAAAAATTACATTTTTACCAATAAAATCTCATATTTCTATGTTTCAGTGTTATAAAATTCGGTTAGGCACCGATGGGTTCAGGCTGCTCACTGAATTCCTTGAGGGGTCTAGTCTCTAAAATGAGAATACTTGTGGGGAGGTTTGTGCTACTTTCACATGTCAGGAGCTCTTCAAATGGGACATGGTTTCACAATCTATCCCAGGCAAATACAGCTCTTTCATTTCTGAACCCTGCCATGCGCCCAATCGGAAGTTTCTGACCAAATATGGGGTATCATCACATTTGAAACAAATTGCGCAGCAAATTATGATATACTTTTTTCTTATCCATTGTGAAAAGTATAAATTTGGGGCTAAAACAATTTGATGAAAAAAATGAAAACTTTTAATATGACGACCTAATGTTATCAAATTATGTGTAGCACCTGTGGGTTGAAAATGCTCACTGTACCCCAGGATAAAATTCTTGAAAGCGTAGTTTCCAAAATGGAGTCATTTGTGGGGGCTATTCATTGTTTAGGCACATCATGGGCACTCCAAACATGACATGACACTTACAGATCATTCCATCAAATTCAGCATTCCAAAATATCACTCCCTGCCGTGTGCCCAAACAGTAGTTTTCCTCCACATATGGGGTATCGACGTACTCAGGAGAAATTTCAAAACAAATTTTGATGTACATTTTTTCTTCTTATCCTTATAAAAATAAAAAAAATGGGCTAAAAGTAAATTTTTTTCGGTAAAATCAGATTTTTTTTATTTTCACATCTCTAAAATATAAACTTCTGAGAAGCACCTGGGGGGTTCAAAGTGCTCACAACACATCTAGATACATTCCTTGAGGGTCTTAAGGATATGTATGTGATATTATTTAATTATGAAGATATACAAAACATGGACACATAACATATTCTAAATGGATGTTTTGCTGAATTTGTATAAGAATCACAGATATTAAATGATGTGCATATGTGCTCTAATTCATGCCTGTCTGCAGGACTCTGATACAATGGTGTAATCCACTGACTTATCAAGAATGAATGATACTAAGTATGATGGTACCAGGGTGTATCAGTACCCACTCCCCTCATATCAACCAAAGATCAGTATGCTGTGTGCAAGACAGATGTCAGCTTGACTTAATTGATTAACCCGCTGCCCCCTCCGTGTCTCCACATTACTGTATACTCATACACTCCCTGATAGAAGTTATCAGCTTTTATTTACATAACATGGATAAGCGACATAACTTCTGTCAGGGAGTGTACAACCCCTGGCAAAAATTATGGAATCACCGGCCTTGGAGGATGTTCATTCAGTTGTTTAATTTTGTAGAAAAAAAAGCAGATCACAGACATGGCACAAAACTAAAGTCATTTCAAATGGTAACTTTCTGGTTTTAAGAAACACTAAAATAAATCAAGAACAAAAAATGTGGTAGTCAGTAATTGTTACTTTTTTAACCAAGCATAGGGTGAAAATTATGGAGTCACTCTATTATGAGGGAAAAAATTATGGAATCAACCTGTAAATTTTCATTCCCACAACTAACACCTGCATCAAAATTGATCTGATTGTTAGTCTGCATCTAAAAAGGAGTAATCACACCTTGGAGAGCTGTTGCACCAAGTGGACTGACATGAATCATGGCTCCAACACAAGAGATGTCAATTGAAACAAAGGAGAGGATTATCAAACTCTTAAAAGAGGGTAAATCATCACGCAATGGTGCAAAAGATGTTGGTTGTTCTCAGTCAGCTGTGTCTAAAATCTGGACCAAATACAAACAACATGGGAAGGTTGTTAAAGGCAAACATACTGATAGACCAAGCAAGACATCAAAGCATCAAATCAAGACCAGAAACTTAAAGCTGTATGTCTCCAAAACAGGAAATGCACAACAAAACAAATGAGGAACGAATGGGTGGAAACTGGAGTCAACGTCTGTGACCGAACTGTAAGAAACCGCCTAAAAGAAATGGGATTTACATACAGAAAAGCTAAACGAAAGCCATCATGAATAACACCTAAGCAGAAAAAAAACAAGGTTACAATGGGCTAAGGAAAAGCAATCGTGGACTGTGGATGACTGGATGAAAGTCATATTCAGTGATGAATCACGAATCTGCATTGGGCAAGGTGATAATGCTGGAACTTTTGTTTGGTGCCGTTCCAATGAGATTTATAAAGATGACTGTCTGAAGAAAACATGCAAATTTCCACAATCATTGATGATACGGGTATGCATGTCAGGTAAAGGCACTGGGGAGATGGCTGTCATTACATCTTCGATAAATCCACAAGTTTATGTTGATATTTTGGACACTTTTCTTATCCCATCAATGGAAAGGATGGTTGGGAGGATGAAATCATTTTTCAAGAAGATAAAGCATCCTGCCATAGAGGAAAAACTGTGCAAACATTCCTTGAAAAAAGACACATAAGGTCAATGTCATGGCCTGCAAATAGTCCGGATCTCAATCCAATTGAAAATCTTTGGTGGAAGTTGAAGAAAATGGTCCGTGACAAAGCTCCAACCTGCAAAGCTGATCTGGCACCAGCAATCAGAGAAGGTTGGAGCCAGATTGATGAAGAGTTCTGTTTGACACTCATTAAGTCCATTCCTCAGAGACTGCAAGCTGTTATAAAAGCCAGAGGTGGTGCAACAAAATACTAGTGATGTGTTGGAGTGTTTTTTTGTTCGTTTGTTTTTCATGATTCCATAATTTTTACCCTAAAAAGTAACCATTACTGACTGCCACATTTTTTGTTCTTGATTTATTTTAGTGTTTCTTAAAACAAGAAAGTTACCATTTGAAATGACTTTAGTTTTGAGCCATGTCTGTGATCTGCTTTTTTTCTACAAAATTAAACAACTGAATGAACATCCTCCAAGGCCAGTGAAAACATAATTTTTGCCAGGGGTTGTACTCTACTTTACTCAATCTTCCTGTTATGGTAAACACTAGGGTTGAGCGACCTTGACCTTTTTTGAGTCGAGCCGTGTTTCGCGAAACCCGACTATCTTAAAAGTCGAGTCGAGTGGAATCGGCCGATTATCGCGAAAAGTCGGGTATCGACCGAAACACGAAACCCAATGCAAGTCAATGGGGGAGCATAGTCGGCAGTGAGTGGAGGCCAGGAAAACACCTACACTGCCCATTTTAATGGCAAAAACATCCATTCTTGTTACAGAAGCTTGTCAATCGTAATTTAGCTTATAATAATTGGAAGGCATTTGAAATTGGGGGTCATTTGGCTAAAGTTGGGGGGGGTAGGGCTGGTTCAAGTAATTAGTGGGCCCAGTAAATCTGGACCACGTCACGGCAGTGGAGCAGGGAGAGGTAAGTATTTCAACTTTGCAAGTGCTGTGATCCTGAGCAAGCCCACTCGTTGGCATTGGCACTGGCACAGGGCCCCTCAAAGTACAGCGGTGTGTTTGCACGGCGGGGGCGCCTCCCACCGGCAGCAACACTTTTGCGTACTATGAGAGGCCCTGTGCCAGTGACGTCGCCAACTAGTATTCCTCCCCCCACCTGATGAAGGAACCTGCACTTTCATCTGCACCTTCCTCTTTGTCCCCGTGTAAGGTGGTATGGTATGCGGGAAGGGGGACCTGACTTTCAGCAGGGTCACAATCTTGCAGTGTAGCGTGCACGGGAAATGTTGCGTTATGGGTCAATGTACCAGCAGACTCATCTATCACTGGCTGGGCAATGGGCAGGATGAGGAGGAAACACAGATATAGGCCCAAAGAATGAAGTGGGCTAAATGCAGTTCAAAATTGGTAACACAGGAGCAACCAGGGGGCATTGCAGTGGAGGACAACTGGAATGAGAGGCTGACACAGAGAGTAAGCCCAAATCAGTAAGTAGTTGAAATGCCGTTCAAAATTGGCAACAGTAGTAAACAGGCGGCACAGCTTTGTTCAGTGGAGGAGAACAGCAAGGAGTGGCAGACACCGATAGTAGGCCCCAACCCAACTAGTAGGCCAAATGCAGTCTAACATTAACAACTACTTAACGAGAGCCTGAAAATGGAATTTCAGGACAGGAAACCAGGAGAACAGCAAGGAGCGGCAGACACTGTTAGTAGGCCCCAAACCAACTAGTACGCCAAATGCAGTTGTTCCATTTAACCACTATTTAACAAGAGCCTGAAGATAGAAGCTCAGGAAAGGCAACCTGGAGAACACCTTGGAGCGGAAGACACCGTCTCTACACCCCATACCCAATTTGTAGGCCTAATGCAGTGTAGTTTCCAACAACTACTAATCGAGAGTCGGAAGACCGAAGCAATGGCGAGGAAACCTGGGGAACACCTTGGAGTGGAACACACCGTCTCTACACCCCATACCCAATTTGTAGGCCTAATGCAGTGTAGTTTTCACCAACTACTAAACGAGAGTAGGAAGATCGAAGCAATGTGGACGAAACCTGGGGAACACCTTGGAGTGTAACACACCGTCTCTCTACACCCCATACCAAATTTGTAGGCCTAATGCAATGTAGTTTGCAACAACTACTAAACGAGAGTAGGAAGATCGAAGCAATGTGGACGAAACCTGGGGCACACCTTGGGGCGGCAGACACCGTTAGTAGGCCCTACCAAAGTTGTAGCCCCAATGCAGTTTTAAAATTCCTAGAGGCTGAAAACAAGACTATTGACGCTCAGCTTTTTTCAAAGGAACACAGCTGTATTGAGTGGTGCAGGCAGACACAGGTAGTAGGCCTTAAACCAAAAATGTGGCTCACTGCAGTTTAAAAAAGGTTACAGGGGTACACAGGCAGCATTGCTCTGGGCAGTGGAGGACAATTTCAATAGTGGACTGCAGACAGACTTTGTACGCCTACTATTAAAAAAAGGATGCTCTATGCAATTAAAAATAGGTTCCAGGGGTACACGGGCAGCAGCGGTCTGGTCAGTGTAGGATTAGTAGAAAGAACGGGCCGCAGACAGGCTTCGAAGGCCTAACATAAAAAAATATTGGGCTGTAGGCACTTTTAAATAGGTTCCAGGGTTACACGGGCAGCAGTGGTCTGGTCAGTGGAGGAGTAGTAGAAAGAACGGGCCGCAGACAGGCTTCGAAGGCCTAACATAATAAAATTGGGCTGTAGGCACTTTTAAATAGGTTCCAGGGGTACACGGGCAGCAGTGGTCTGGTCAGTGGAGGAGTAGTAGAAAGAACGGGCCGCAGACAGGCTTCGAAGGCCTAACATAATAAAATTGGGCTGTAGGCACTTTTAAATAGGTTCCAGGGGTACACGGGCAGCAGTGGTCTGGTCAGTGGAGGAGTAGTAGAAAGAACGGGCCGCAGACAGGCTTCGAACGCCTAACATAATAAAATTGGGCTGTAGGCACTTTTAAATAGGTTCCAGGGGTACACAGGCAGCAGTGGTCTGGTCAGTGTAGGAGTAGTAGAAAGAACGGGCCGCAGACAGGCTTCGAAGGCTTAACATAATAAAATGGGATGTAGGCACTTTTAAATAGGTTCCAGGGGTACACGGGCAGCAGTGGTCTGGTCAGTGTAGGAGTAGTAGAAAGAACGGGCCGCAGACAGGCTTCGAACGCCTATCATAATAAAATTGGGCTGTAGGCACTTTTAAATAAGTTCCAGGGGTACACGGGCAGCAGTGGTCTGGTCAGTGTCTGAGTAGTAGAAAGAACGGGCCGCAGACAGGCTTCGAACGCCTAACATAATAAAATTGGGCTGTAGGCACTTTTAAATAGGTTCCAGGGGTACACGGGTAGCAGTGGTCTGGTCAGTGGAGGAGTAGTAGAAAGAACGGGCCGCAGACAGGCTTCGAACGCCTAACATAATAAAATTGGGCTGTAGGCACTTTTAAATAGGTTCCAGGGGTACACGGGCAGCAGTAGACTGGTCAGTGGAGGCCTAGTGGAAGGAGGGACCGCAGACAGGCTTCGAAGGCCTATCCATAACAAAGAAGAAGACAGCGCCACACCGGTCAGTGAAAAATGACTTACAGATTTAATCTGCCATCTGCGGCAGATGGCAGATTAAATCTGTTAGTCATTTTTCACTGACCGGTGTGGCGCTGTCTTCTTCTTTGTTATGGATTGGACTTTGTAGCTGGGCTGACCCCCTGGCAGTGACGTGCACCACTAAGCCTATTAAGGCCGTATGGGTGTAAGGTGCGGTTTAACGCATTTTTTTTTATTTTTAGGCTTCGAAGGCCTAACATAATAAATTAGGGCTGTGGGCACTTTAACATTGGTTCCAGGGGTACACGGGCAGCAGTAGACTGGTCAGTGGAGGCCTAGTGGAAGGAGGGACCGCAGACAGGCTTCGAAGGCCTAACATAATAAATTAGGGCTGTGGGCACTTTAGCATTGTTTCCAGGGGTACACGGGCAGCAGTAGACTGGTCAGTGGAGGCCTAGTGGAAGGAGGGACCGCAGACAGGCTTCGAAGGCCGAACATAATAAATTAGGGCTGTGGGCACTTTAACATTGTTTCCAGGGGTACACGGGCAGCAGTAGACTGGTCAGTGGAGGCCTAGTGGAAGGAGGGACCGCAGACAGGCTTCGAAGGCCTAACATAATAAAATTGGGCTGTAGGCACTTTGAATTCTCTTGCAGGGGTACACAGGCAGTGGGCACCATTGGTGTTGTCAGCGGCGGCCGATTGTAATGAGTGTCTGCCAGTTAGTAGTCCCAAAAAATCAATACATGTTAATGCATTACAACAAAAAGAAAAACCAAAAGGGTGCAATCATTAGGTACAGGGTTGGGCTCCTCTGCGTAGTTTCAGACCTAGTAATTTGGCACAAAGTATTTACTTGGGTAAATATAGGACACTGCCCATGACTATGTTAAGTACCATCATACATGTCAACACAATGGTATTGTCAGTGGCAGTAATTTACGGATGTCAGCGCATAGACGGAACATAGGTGTAACTGTGAGAGATAATTGTGAAAGTGGTAGAGCAATGTTTGAGCTGGGGGTGGGTGAACTCTTTTTTGGCCGGCGGTACATGCCCAGGGCCCCTTATGTTACAACAGTGTGTCTGACGTTGGGTGCGCACCACCACCGCCAGAGACACTTTATTGTACTATGAGGGACCCAGTGGCAGTGCCGTAGACCAAAAGCGTGCACACCCACCTCTTCAGACAAACAGCACTCTCACGGGTGCTTGCGCCAAGTGGCGATACCACGGCCCCGTGTGGGGAGTTTGGCCATTTAGGGAGGTGTAAACATATCGTATGCTGGATAATCAGCTGCTGCAAATTACGAGATTGGTAAAGTCATTCAGAGTAGTCCACAGGCAAGACCTTTTCATAGGAAAGCTAGGTGTCGGCCGGGCAAGGTGGGGCAAAAGAATTCGAAATCCAGTTGTGGTTTATTTTAATGAAGTTTAGATCATCAACATTTTGGGTGGCCAGACGAGTCCTTTTTTCGGTTAATATTGAACCTGCAGCACTGAATACTCTTTCTGATAGGACACTAGCTGCCGGGCAAGCAAGCTCCTGCAATGCATATTCTGCCAATTCTTGCCAGGTGTCTAATTTGGATGCCCAGTAATCAAATGGGAATGACGGTTGAGGTAGAACATCGATAAGGGATGAAAAATAGTTAGTAACCATACTGGACAAATGTTGTCTCCTGTCACTTTGAATTGATGCAGCAGTACCTGTCCTGTCTGCGGTCATAGCAAAATCACTCCACAACCTGGTCAGAAAACCCCTCTGTCCAACGCCACTTCGGATTTCTGCACCTCTAACACTTCTGTTCTGCTGCCCCCTGCTGCTCGTGTGAGAACGATCACGGGCGCTGTGTGCTGGGAATGCCTGAAGCAAACGGTCAACAAGAGTTGATTGTTTGGTTGCTAATATTAGTTCCAAGTTCTCATGTGGCATAATATTTTGCAATTTGCCTTTATAGCGAGGATCAAGGAGGCACGCCAACCAGTAATCGTCATCGTTCATCATTTTAGTAATGCGTGTGTCCCTTTTGAGGATACGTAAGGCATAATCCGCCATGTGGGCCAAAGTACCAGTTGTCAAATCTGCGGTTGTGATTGGTTGAGGGGCAGTTTCAGGCAAATCTACGTCACTTGTGTCCCTCAAGAAAACAGAACACGGCCTTGCCACGCCACCAATTTCCAGTGCCCCCGGGAAAGATTCCTCATTAAAAATATACTCATCCCCATCATCCTCTTCGTCCTCCACCTCCTCTTCGCCCGCTACCTCGTCCTGTACACTGCCCTGACCAGACAATGGCTGACTGTCAACAAGGCTTTCCTCTTCCTCTGGTGCAGACGCCTGATCCTTTATGTGCGTCAAACTTTGCATCAGCAGACACATTAGGGGGATGCTCATGCTTATTATGGCGTTGTCTGCACTAACCAGCCGTGTGCATTCCTCAAAACACTGAAGGACTTGACACATGTCTTATATCTTCGACCACTGCACACCTGACAACTCCATGTCTGCCATCCTACTGCCTGCCCGTGTATGTGTATCCTCCCACAAAAACATAACAGCCCGCCTCTGTTCGCACAGTCTCTGAAGCATGTGCAGTGTTGAGTTCCACCTTGTTGCAACGTCTATGATTAGGCGATGCTGGGGAAGGTTCAAAGACCGCTGATAGGTCTGCATACGGCTGGAGTGTACAGGCGAACAGCGGATATGTGAGCAAAGTCCACGCACTTTGAGGAGCAGGTCGGAGAACCCAGGATAAGTTTTCAATAAGCACTGCACCACCAGGTTTAAGGTGTGAGCCAGGCAAGGAATGTGTTTCAGTTGGGAAAGGGAGATGGCAGCCATGAAATTCCTTCCGTTATCACTCACTACCTTGCCTGCCTCAAGATCTACAGTGCCCAGCCACGACTGCGTTTCTTGCTGCAAGAACTCGGACAGAACTTCCGCGGTGTGTCTGTTGTCGCCCAAACACTTCATAGCCAATACAGCCTGCTGACGCTTGCCAGTAGCTGGGCCATAATGGGACAACTGGTGAGCAACAGTGACAGCTGCGTATGGAGTGGTTGGGCGACTGCGGTCTGTGGAATAGCTCTCGCTTCTGTGGGAGGACGAGGAGGAGGAGGGGGTGCAAACGCCTACAGCCAACTGTTTCCTAGACCATGGGCTAGGCACAACTGTCCTGAAATTGATGTCCCCTGTGGACCCTGCATCCACCACATTCACCCAGTGTGCCGTGATGGACACGTAACGTCCCTGGCCATGCCTACTGGTCCATGCATCTGTAGTCAGGTGCACCTTTGTACTCACAGATTGCCTGAGTGCATGGACGATGCGCTGTTTAACATGCTGGTGCAGGGCTGGGATGGCTTTTCTCGAAAAGAAGTGTCGACTGGGTAGCTCGTAGCGTGGTTCAGCGTACTCCATCAGGGCTTTGAAAGCTTCACTTTCAACTAACCGGTAGGGCATCATCTCTAACGAGATTAGTCTAGCTATGTGGGCGTTAAAACCCTGTGTACGCGGATGCAAGGATAAGTACTTCCTTTTTCTAACCAGAGTCTCATGTAGGGTGAGCTGGACTGGAGAGCTGGAGATCGTGGAACTAGCGGATGTGCCGGTGGACATGGCAGACTGAGAGACGGTTGGAGACGGTATTGTTTCCGCCGGTGCCCTAGATGCAGTATTTCCTCCTACGAAACTGGTGATTCCCTGACCCTGACTGCTTTGGGCTGGCAAAGAAACCTGCACAGATACTGCTGGTGGTGCGGAAAATGGTGGCCTTACAGTGACTAACTTCATTGGCCGAGGGTGCTACAACCTTAAGGGACGTTTGGTAGTTAGTCCAGGCTTGCAAATGCATGGTGGTTAAATGTCTATGCATGCAACTTGTATTGAGACTTTTCAGATTCTGACCTCTGCTTAAGCTAGTTGAACATTTTTGACAGATGATTTTGTGCGGATCAATTGGATGTTGTTTAAAAAAATGCCAGACTGCACTCTTTCGAGCCTCGGATCCCTTTTCAGCCATTGCAGACTGAGCTTTAACCGGATGGACACGCTGTCCTCCAACAGTTTTTGGCTTTGCCACGCGTTTTGGGCCAGATACGGGCCCGGCAGATGGAACCTGTTGCGATGTTGATGCCTGCTGCGGCCCCTCCTCCTCCGCTTCAGAACTACTGCCGCCTGCACCCTGTTCCCCCAATGGCTGCCAATCGGGGTCAACAACTGGGTCATATATAACCTCCTCTTCTAGCTCGTGCGCAACTTCGTCTGTGTCACCGTGTAAGTCGGTGGTAGAGCGTTCGTGATGGGGCAACATAGTCTCATCAGGGTCTGATTCTGGATCAGTACCCTGCGAGGGCAATGTTGTGGTCTGAGTCAAAGGACCAGCATAGTAGAGCTAGAGGCTGAGTCTGCAAGATAAGCCAAAACTTGCTCTTCCTGCTCCGGCTTTAAAAGCGGTTTTCCTACTCCCAGAAAAGGGAGCGTTCGAGGCTTTCTGTAGCCAGACGACGAACCTGGCTCCACAGCTCCAGACTTAGGTGCAATATTTATTTTCCCACGACCACCTGATGCTCCACTACCACTACCATCATTACCAGCTGACAATGAACGCCCACGGCCACGACCTCTTCCACCAGACTTCCTCATTGTTTTAAAAACGTAACCAAAGTAACGGTATTTGTTGCTGTCAAGCAACTTACACGGTGAGCTATAACTTCAGTATGATTTCAATATCCCTTTACAGGTTGGTGAGACCGCAAGGAAAATCAGGCACAATGTTACACACTCAGTTTTCTGTGGCACCAAATCAGAGAGATGCCACACACGCAGGACTTTCACTCAAGCACAAATGTCAATATTAATCTCCCAATGTATTTTTTTTTTATTTCAGGGAGAATTTAGAAAGCAAAAAAAAAAAAAATTGCCTTTCTATGGCCCAGTGCCCACTATTTGAGAGAGAGAGATGGCACACCCAGGAGACAAGACTGGCACACAAGCAGAAAGGGCAATATTAATCTCCCACTGATTTTTTTTTTCAGGGAGACTTTAGAAACAAAATAAAATAAAATGATTTTTTCAGGAAGAATTTAGAAACCAAAAAAAAGTAAAATGATTTTTTCCAGGAGAATTTAGAAACCAAATAAAAAAAAATTGCCTTTCTATGGCCCAGTGCCCACTATTTGAGAGAGAGAGATGGCACACCCAGGAGTCAAGACTGGCACACAAGCAGAAAGGGCAATATTAATCTCCCACTGATTTTTTTTTTTTCAGGGAGACTTTAGAAACAAAATAAAATAAAATGATTTTTTAAGGAAGAATTTAGAAACCAAATAAAATAAAATGATTTTTTCCGGGAGAATTTAGAAACCAAATTAAAAAAAAATTTGCCTTTCTATGGCCCAGTGCCCACTATTTAAATAAGAGAGAGAGATGGCACACCCAGGAGTCAAGACTGGCACACAAGCAGAAAGGGCAATATTGATCTCCCACTGATTTTTTTTTTTTCAGGGAGACTTTAGAAACAAAATAAAATAAAATGATTTTTTAAGGAAGAATTTAGAAACCAAATAAAATAAAATGATTTTTTCCGGGAGAATTTAGAAATCAAATAAAAAAAAATTGCCTTTCTATGGCCCAGTGCCCACTATTTGAGAGCGAGAGATGGCACACCCAGGAGTCAAGACTGGCACACAAGCAGAAAGGGCAATATTAATCTCCCACTGATTTTTTCTTTTTCAAAGAGACTTTAGAAACAAAATAAAATAAAATGATTTTTTCAGGAAGAATTTAGAAACCAAAAAAAATAAATGGATTTTTACCGGGAGAATTTAGAAACCCCCCCAAAAAATATAGGCTTTCTATGGCCCACTGGGTGAGAGATGGCACACACAGGAGTCAGGAGTGGCACACAAGCCCAGAGGCCAATATTTATCTCCCACTGATTGATTTATTGATTTTTTCAGGTAGAATTTAGAAACCAAATCAACAAAAAAATAAATAGGCTTTCTATGGCCCACTGAATGAGAGATGGCACACACAGGAGTCAGGAGTGGCACACAAGCCCAGAGGCCAATATTTATCTCCCACTGATTGATTTATTGATTTTTTCTTGTAGAATTTAGAAACCAAATCAACCAAAAAAATAAATAGGCTTTCTATGGCCCACTGAGTGAGAGATGGCACACACAGGAGTCAGGAGTGGCACACAAGCCCAGAGGCCAATATTTATCTCCCACTGATTGATTTATTGATTTTTTCAGGTAGAATTTAGAAACCAAATCAACCAAAAAAATAAATAGGCTTTCTATGGCCCACTGAGTGACAGATGGCACACACAGGAGTCAGGAGTGGCACACAAGCCCAGAGGCCAATATTTATCTCCCACTGATTGATTTATTGATTTTTTCAGGTAGAATTTAGAAACCAAATCAACCAAAAAAATAAATAGGCTTTCTATGGCCCACTGAGTGAGAGATGGCACACACAGGAGTCAGGAGTGGCACACAAGCCCAGAGGCCAATATTTATCTCCCACTGACTGATTTATTGATTTTTTCAGGTAGAATTTAGAAACCAAATCAACAAAAAATATAGGCTTTCTATGGCCCACTGAGTGAGAGATGGCACACACAGGAGTCAGGAGTGGCACGCAAGCCCAGAGGCCAATATTTATCTCCCACTGATTGATTTATTGATTTTTCCAGGTAGAATTTAGAAACCAAATCAACAAAAAAAATTAATAGGCTTTCTATGGCCCACTGAGTGAGAGATGGCACACACAGGAGTTAGGAGTGGCACACAACCCCAGAGGCCAATATTTATCTCCCACTGATTGATTTATTGATTTTTTCAGGTAGAATTTAGAAACCAAATCAACCAAAAATATAAATAGGCTTTCTATGGCCCACTGAGTGAGAGATGGCACACACAGGAGTCAGGAGTGGCACACAAGCCCAGAGGCCAATATTTATCTCCCACTGATTGATTTATTGATTTTTTCAGGTAGGATTTAGAAACCAAACCAACCAAAAAAATAAATAGGCTTTCTATGGCCCACTGAGTGAGAGATGGCACACACAGGAGTCAGGAGTGGCACACAAGCCCAGAGGCCAATATTTATCTCCCACTGACTGATTTATTGATTTTTTCAGGTAGAATTTAGAAAACAAATCAACAAAAAAAATTAATATTCTTTCTATGGCCCACTGAGTGAGAGATGGCACACACAGGAGTCAGAAGTGGCACACAAGCCCAGAGGCCAATATTTATCTCCCACTGATTGATTTATTGATTTTTTCAGGTAGAATTTAGAAACCAAATCAACAAAAAAATATAGGCTTTCTATGGCCCACTGAGTGAGAGATGGCACACACAGGAGTCAGGAGTGGCACGCAAGCCCAGAGGCCAATATTTATCTCCCACTGATTGATTTATTGATTTTTCCAGGTAGAATTTAGAAACCAAATCAACAAAAAAAATTAATAGGCTTTCTATGGCCCACTGAGTGAGAGATGGCACACACAGGAGTTAGGAGTGGCACACAAGCCCAGAGGCCAATATTTATCTCCCACTGATTGATTTATTGATTTTTTCAGGTAGAATTTAGAAACCAAATCAACCAAAAAGATAAATAGGCTTTCTATGGCCCACTGAGTGAGAGATGGCACACACAGGAGTCAGGAATGGCACACAAGCCCAGAGGCCAATATTTATCTCCCACTGATTGATTTATTGATTTTTTCAGGTAGAATTTAGAAACTAAATCAACCAAAAAAATAAATAGGCTTTCTATGGCCCACTGAGTGAGAGATGGCACACACAGGAGTCAGGAGTGGCACACAAGCCCAGAGGCCAATATTTATCTCCCACTGATTGATTTATTGATTTTTTCAGGTAGAATTTAGAAACCAAATCAACAAAAAAATAAATAGGCTTTCTATGGCCCACTGAATGAGAGATGGCACACACAGGAGTCAGGAGTGGCACACAAGCCCAGAGGCCAATATTTATCTCCCACTGATTGATTTATTGATCTTTTCTTGTAGAATTTAGAAACCAAATCAACCAAAAAAATAAATAGGCTTTCTATGGCCCACTGAGTGAGAGATGGCACACACAGGAGTCAGGAGTGGCACACAAGCCCAGAGGCCAATATTTATCTCCCACTGATTGATTTATTGATTTTTTCTGGTAGAATTTAGAAACCAAATCAACCAAAAAAATAAATAGGCTTTCTATGGCCCACTGAGTGACAGATGGCACACACAGGAGTCAGGAGTGGCACACAAGCCCAGAGGCCAATATTTATCTCCCACTGATTGATTTATTGATTTTTTCAGGTAGAATTTAGAAACCAAATCAACCAAAAAAATAAATAGGCTTTCTATGGCCCACTGAGTGAGAGATGGCACACACAGGAGTCAGGAGTGGCACACAAGCCCAGAGGCCAATATTTATCTCCCACTGACTGATTTATTGATTTTTTCAGGTAGAATTTAGAAACCAAATCAACAAAAAAAATATAGGCTTTCTATGGCCCACTGAGTGAGAGATGGCACACACAGGAGTCAGGAGTGGCACGCAAGCCCAGAGGCCAATATTTATCTCCCACTGATTGATTTATTGATTTTTCCAGGTAGAATTTAGAAACCAAATCAACAAAAAAAATTAATAGGCTTTCTATGGCCCACTGAGTGAGAGATGGCACACACAGGAGTTAGGAGTGGCACACAAGCCCAGAGGCCAATATTTATCTCCCACTGATTGATTTATTGATTTTTTCAGGTAGAATTTAGAAACCAAATCAACCAAAAAGATAAATAGGCTTTCTATGGCCCACTGAGTGAGAGATGGCACACACAGGAGTCAGGAATGGCACACAAGCCCAGAGGCCAATATTTATCTCCCACTGACTGATTTATTGATTTTTTCAGGTAGAATTTAGAAAACAAATCAACAAAAAAAATTAATATTCTTTCTATGGCCCACTGAGTGAGAGATGGCACACACAGGAGTCAGGAGTGGCACACAAGCCCAGAGGCCAATATTTATCTCCCACTGATTGATTTATTGATTTTTTCAGGTAGAATTTAGAAACCAAATCAACAAAAAATATAGGCTTTCTATGGCCCACTGAGTGAGAGATGGCACACACAGGAGTCAGGAGTGGCACGCAAGCCCAGAGGCCAATATTTATCTCCCACTGATTGATTTATTGATTTTTCCAGGTAGAATTTAGAAACCAAATCAACAAAAAAAATTAATAGGCTTTCTATGGCCCACTGAGTGAGAGATGGCACACACAGGAGTTAGGAGTGGCACACAAGCCCAGAGGCCAATATTTATCTCCCACTGATTGATTTATTGATTTTTTCAGGTAGAATTTAGAAACCAAATCAACCAAAAAGATAAATAGGCTTTCTATGGCCCACTGAGTGAGAGATGGCACACACAGGAGTCAGGAATGGCATACAAGCCCAGAGGCCAATATTTATCTCCCACTGATTGATTTATTGATGTTTTCAGGTAGAATTTAGAAACTAAATCAACCAAAAAAATAAATAGGCTTTCTATGGCCCACTGAGTGAGAGATGGCACACACAGGAGTCAGGAGTGGCACACAAGCCCAGAGGCCAATATTTATCTCCCACTGATTGATTTATTGATTTTTTCAGGTAGAATTTAGAAACCAAATCAACCAAAAAAAAATAGGCTTTCTATGGCCCACTATGTGAGAGAGATGGCACACACAGGGATGGCACTCTAGCAGAAATGCCAATCTTAATCTCCCACAACTTATTTTTTGTAGGGAGAATTAAAAAAAAAAAAATAAATAAAAGGGACTGTCCTACAATTACTATCTCCCTGCAGTAATCTCAGCCAGGTATGGCAGGCAGCAATAAGGAGTGGACTGATGCAGAAATTAAATAAAAAGTGTGGACAAACAAAAAAGATAGCTGTGCAGAAAGGAAGGAACAAGAGGATTTGTGCTTTGAAAAAAGCAGTTGGTTTGCACAGCGGCGTACACACAGCAATGCAGCTATCAGGGAGCCTTCTAGGGCAGCCCAATGAGCTACAGCGCTGAGAAAAAAAAAATGTAGCTTCCACTATCCCTGCACACCGAAGGTGGTGTTGGACAGTGGAAATCGCTACAGCACAAGCGGTTTGGGGGTTAATGGACCCTGCCTAACGCTATCCCTGCTTCTGACGAAGCGGCAGCAACCTCTCCCTAAGCTCAGATCAGCAGCAGTAAGATGGCGGTCGGCGGGAACGCCTCTTTATAGCCCCTGTGACGCCGCAGACAGCAAGCCAATCACTGCAATGCCCTTCTCTAAGATGGTGGGGACCAGGACCTATGTCATCACGCTGCCCACACTCTGCGTTCACCTTCATTGGATGAGAAATGGCGCTTTTCGCGTCATTGAAACGCGACTTTGGCGTGAAAGTCGCGTACCGCATGGCCGACCCCACACACGGCGACTTTTGAAAATTAACGACCCGTTTCGCTCAACCCTAGTAAACACTATTCTACATGTAGATAGATAAAATGAAAATATTTTAGTCTAATATTTTAAGTTTAAATTACTGAAAGATTCAGGTTTTAACAGGGTAACGATTTTGGAAAGTTAAGATCCAAAATGCTGGTACACTGGATAGCAGCAATAGATGTCTTTATGATATTCAAAGTCTCTTTGTGGATAGTAACATAGACAAAAATAGCGGTTATGTCTTGTTTTTATCCAGGTACATATGGTAGAAATATAACAGCTGTGAAATACCTTGGGATCCTGTAGATGAAGACATCTAATAGAATTAATTATATAGCCTGAGGAAATTAGTTCTATAAATTGGTACAGTTTGTATAATTTCATGCAAGACCAGTTTTAGTATTATTTTTAAATCAAAATAAATAGCATTAATACTGAAATGATTTTCATTGTAAACATTTTATTTTATGGCTAAGCTCCTGATGATGGAAAAATAAAAGATAGACAAACAGACAGACAGGCAGTCCGACAGACCGACCGACAGACAGATTGACAAACACAACTACTCAAGCCAAAGGCCACATAGACAACGATTTTGATGGTATGGTAATTATGGATTTTTTCTTTTTTTTAAGGAAATACTTGTCAGTCACTGGCTCTCCTCTAATCAGTGTTACCAGAAGCACTTTAAGTATATGGCATGAAATATGTGTATCTATAATATAACGCTGGGAGCGTCACTCTGTCCGAAGCCTCTATAGACTGCGCAAGCGCAAGCGCCGGCGCAGTCTGGGCCTCACAGAGCGACTCTCCCGGGAGATCGCGGTGTGCGTTCACACTGAACACACACCGCGATCTCCACCGCAGAAGCAGGGACCGCCAGGAGGGTGAGTATCGGCCTATATTCACCTGTCCCCGTTCCATCGCTGAGCGGCGCCATCTTCCCGGTCTTCGGTCTGTGGCATTCAGTTCAGAGGGCGCGATGACGCGCTTAATGCGCGCCGGCGCCGCCCTCTGACTGAACAGTCACAGCCAGGAGACCGGGAAGATGGCGGCGCTCAGCGATGGAACGCCGGACAGGTGAGTATAGTAAGTGCTGGGGGGCCTGAGCTGGCGGTGATACCTGCACCTGACCCCCACAGCGTGCCGGTGTCCCCGCCTGCTCAGGTCCCCCAGCACTCGGCGCCGAGCGGGTCAGAGGCAGTATGGGGACGCAGGATGGAGCAGCACATAAGGATGGGGACGCAGGATGGAGCAGCACATAAGGATGGGGACGCAGGATGGAGCAGCACATAAGGATGGGGACGCAGGATGGAGCAGCACATAACAGTATGGGGACGCAGGATGGAGCAGGACATAAGGATGGGGACGCAGGATGGAGCAGGACATAAGGATGGGGACGCAGGATGGAGCAGGACATAAGGATGGGGACGCAGGATGGAGCAGGACATAAGGATGGGGACGCAGGATGGAGCAGGACATAAGAATGGGGACGCAGGATGGAGCAGGACATAAGGATGGGGACGCAGGATGGAGCAGCACATAAGGATGGGGACGCAGGATGGAGCAGCATATAAGGATGGGGACGCAGGATGGAGCAGCACATAACAGTATGGGGACGCAGGATGGAGCAGGACATAAGGATGGGGACGCAGGATGGAGTAGGACATAAGGATGGGGACGCAGGATGGAGCAGCACATAAGGATGGGGACGCAGGATGGAGCAGCACATAAGGATGGGGACGCAGGATGGAGCAGCACATAAGGATGGGGACGCAGGATGGAGCAGCACATAACAGTATGGGGACGCAGGATGGAGCAGCACATAAGGATGGGGACGCAGGATGGAGCAGCACATAAGGATGGGGACGCAGGATGCAGCAGCACATAAGGATGGGGACGCAGGATGGAGCAGCACATAACAGTATGGGGACGCAGGATGGAGCAGGACATAAGGATGGGGACGCAGGATGGAGCAGCACATAAGGATGGGGACGCAGGATGGAGCAGCACATAAGGATGGGGACGCAGGATGGAGCAGCACATAACAGTATGGGGACGCAGGATGGAGCAGGACATAAGGATGGGGACGCAGGATGGAGCAGCACATAAGGATGGGGACGCAGGATGGAGCAGCACATAAGGATGGGGACGCAGGATGGAGCAGCACATAACAGTATGGGGACGCAGGATGGAGCAGCACATAAGGATGGGGACGCAGGATGGAGCAGCACATAACAGTATGGGGACGCAGGATGGAGCAGCACATAAGGATGGGGACGCAGGATGGAGCAGCACATAAGGATGGGGACGCAGGATGCAGCAGCACATAAGGATGGGGACGCAGGATGCAGCAGCACATAAGGATGGGGACGCAGGATGCAGCAGCACATAAGGATGGGGACGCAGGATGCAGCAGCGCATGACAGGATGGGGACGCAGGATGCAGCAACACATAAGGATGGGGACGCAGGATGCAGCAGCGCATGACAGGATGGGGACGCATGATGGAGCAGCGCATGACAGGATGGGGACGCAGGATGGAGCAGCGCATGACAGGATGGGGACGCAGGATGGGAGCAGCGCATCACAGGATGGGAGCAGCGCATCACAGGATGGGGACGCAGGATGGGAGCAGCGCATGACAGGATGGGGACACAGGATGGGAGCAGCGCATGACAGGAAAGGGAACGCAGGATGGAGCAGCGCATGACAGGATGGGGACGCAGGATGGAGCAGCACATGACAGGATGGGGACGCAGGATGGAGCAGCGCATGACAGGATGGGGACGCAGGATGGAGCAGCACATGACAGGATGGGGACGCAGGATGGAGCAGCACATACCATGATGGAGACAATATACCAATATAAATGCTCGCCACCCGGGCGTAGAACGGGTTCAATAGCTAGTATAATTATAATAGGCAACTTCTTTTGATAAATTTGTAAGTAATACCTTTATAATAAATGTTTGCTTTAGAATAAAACATTACTTCCCTGTGTAGTAGTGGTGTTACTAGCATTGGGCAGCTAGGGAACAAGTTGCAGTATTTGGCTCCTGTGTCCCAGATCTAGTAGCTTGAGGCATAATTAGTGTAATAATACTTTGTGTGGGGCACAAAGAGTAACCAGGACATGTGATGTTGAGAACAATGCCTATTTTGAGAACAGTCTATGCACACCAAACTCTCTGCTGTGTTGCTGATTGTTCTGTGCACAAAGAAAAAGTGGTCTAAACAGGTTATAAAGCAGCAAACTAGAAGCTGATTGGGTGGTATAAACCCTCTCCTATTATTTAATTTGTTCTAAACATTGGGACAAATTACAAGGACTTGTCCTATTTTCCTTTGAAGAGAACTCTGGATACAGCCTGAGGAAAAGAAGTATCGTATATGCTCGAGTGTAAGCTGACCCGAGTATAAGCCGAGGCACCTAGTTTTACCTAAAAACTGGGAAAACTTATTGACTCGAGTATAAGCTTGGTAAGCATTGTTCCCTTATCCCCATCCTGGTATTCATGGCCTCATCATCCCATCCTGGTATGAACAGGCTGCTCATCCCTATCCTTGTATGCATGGTCCCATCCCTATCCTGGTATGCATGGCACCATCCCTATCCTTGATTGTATGGCTCCATCACTATCCTTGTATGCATGGACCCATCTCTATACATGTATGCATGGTCCCATCCCTATCTTTGTATGCATGAACCCATCCTTATCCTTATATGCACGGCTCCACCCCTATCCATATACTGTATGCTTGACGCCACCCTTATCCTGGTATTATTGGCTTCCATCAAAAACATAAAAAAATAAACCATTAGTTACCTTCCTGCGCTTCCTCGCAGCGTCTTGTTCTGGTGCCAGCAGCTGCTTTATGCTTGTAAGCAGCGCATAGTAGAGACATCACATGCTGCTCACAATACTCACCGCTCCCCAAGCCGAGGTGCAGTGAGTATGAAGTAGCACACACAGTGTCAGCCGTCGGGCATCTACGTGTGCCACTACTTAAGAGTAATGGATATTCACCTCTCTCCATGCCCATGGATGTGGAGAGAGGTGAGAATTCATTTATCTTAAGTAGTAGCACACGTGACCACCTGGAAGCAGCATGAGCTATTTCAGGGAAATGAATATTCATTGCCAGTGCAGGGAAAATTCATTTCTCTTTAGCAGCGGGCACAGGAGTTAGCCGCAGCAGCCGGCTCTTGCCTCCTGTGATCCGCTGCTCCACCGCTACCCATTCTTCTCCATGTTCTGGAAACCTCACTGGAATAAAAGCTGAGGAGGTGTTTTCAGCACAAAAAAAATGTGCTGAAAATCTCGGCTTATACTCTAGTATACACGGTAATGCTTTTAGACAGATACAGAGATAAAGAAACATGTTGTTCAGGTGTTGCTTTAAGGTTGACCATATGCATATATAGGAGAACAAGGGACATTGACTGCAGCCTTATCAATACTCATTATGTAATTTATATATTGCAGATCTGTGCATCTATTGCTTATATTTGTGCAAGTCTATGCTGATGTTACATTTAGGCCTTACATTTAGCGTACATACGGGATGTTTTTATAAATAGGGTTGAAAAAATTACCTAGTTTGACAGTTTTATACTTAAATATAAATTTTATTTGCCTATTATATTAGAATAATCTACCACATCTTTTACAACAGACACAATGACTATTCACTTATTCAGTAACAACACAGAACTAATTAAGGAACAAGGAGCGTAAATATAAAATCATTAAAGTTTATTCAAACATATAAAATCACAAATATTAAACAAGTATATTTTCGATGCCTCAAGTCAAACTAGAAACTCAGCCCAAGCTGAAACACCATACTAATCCCAAGGTATTCAACACTCTTCATATGGAGAAGAAAAGCATTTGATCAAAATATACAATGGATTTACTCCTATTATTCATATAATGCTAGTCCCATATTTATAGTTCCACCCATACCAAGAGTGCACCTATTGCACCTATTCCCTTATCTAAAGTATTTCCACCCAAAGTGTGACGCTACTTCCGGTTCAGGTTATACGACTATTATACCCATATAATCTAATAATATCACACAAAACAGTGGTACATCAAATCCCAACCTAATTCATGTAATGCCCGTATAATTTGTAACACAACAAAATTATTATTATTATTATTATTATTATTATTAACACATAAGAACCGGGATTATACGGCGTAGCAACAGCTCAGTTTAGAGACTAGTTCAATGTAAACAGAGTTCTAGCAGCAGACACATCTCTACAACAACTGTTAAGAGGAGACTTTGTGCAGCAGGCCTTCATGGTAAAATTGCTGCTAGGAAACCACTGCTAAGGACAGGCAAAAAGCAGAAGAGACTTGTTTGGGCTAAAGAACACAAGGAATGGACATTATACCAGTGAAAATCTGTGCTTTGGTCTGATGAGTCCAAATTTGAGATCTTTGGTTCCAACCACCGTGTCTTTGTGCGACGCAGAAAAGGTGAACGGATGGACTCTACATGCCTGGTTCCAATGTGAAGCATGGAGGAGGAGGTGTGATGTGTGGGGGTGCTTTGCTGATGACACTGTTGGGGATTTATTCAAAATTGAAGGCATACTGAACCAGCATGGCTACCACAGCATCTTGCTATTCCATCCGGTTTGCGTTTTTGTTGGGCCATCATTTATTTTTCAACAGGACAATGACCCCAAACACACCTCCAGACTGTGTAAGGGCTATTTGACCAAGAAGGAGAGTGATGGGGTGCTACATCAGATGACCTGGCCTCCACAGCCACCAGACCTGAACCCAATCGAGATGGTTTGGGGTGAGCTGGACCGCAGAGTGAAGGCAAAAGCACCACCAAGTGCTAAGTATCTTTGGGAACTCCTTCAAGATTGTTGGAAGACCGTTCCCGGTGACTACCTCTTGAAGCTCTTCAAGAGAATGCCAAGAGTGTACAAAGCAGTCATCAAAGCCAAAGGTGGCTACTTTGAAGAACCTAGAATATAAGACATATTTTTAGTTGTTTCACACTTTTTTGTTAAGTATATAATTCCACATGTGTTAATTCACAGTTTTGATGCCTTCAGTGTGAATGTATAATTTTTATAGTTATGAAAACACAGAAAAATCTTTAAATGAAAAGGTGTGTCCAAACTTTTGGTCTGTACTGTAGATATTGAGCATGATGTCTCAACCAAGCGCTGGTGACCATGTAGCATGTTGCAGTGCTGTAGCCATGGGTGAGGTACTTGTCTGTTGCGCCCTGGCAAGTTACATGAAGGTAGGGATCCTGGCTGGGTGTGTGGACTTGTGTTGTGAGGAAGCTATGCCCATGCAGGCTGCATGTAACTGATAAATCTGGTTTGCCAGGACCAGATGATAGCTAGTTCATGAAAGGAGATGACTAGTTCTTATTAAACAAAGTTTTGCTAAACAGCCATTACGTGACAATTATGTACACAGGATAGTGAGTACACAACTTCTTGCACGTTTCTTCATCAATACAGTGCATCTCAATGAACAGTCATTATTTCCAAGGCCTCACACATTCACACACAACATTTTTATTTTTTAGTCTTAATGACCATGTGGGGGCTTGTTTTTTGCAGGATGAGTTGTACTTTTTAACGACACCATTGCTTTTACCATGTTGTGTACTCGAAAATGGGAAACCCAATTCCATGTGCTGTGAAATTGCAAAAAAAAGTGCAATCCCACACTTATTTTTTGTTTGTCTTTTTACTAGGTTCACTAAATGCTAAAACTGACCTGACCTTAACCCCTTCATGACCTTGGGATTTTCCGTTTTTCCGTATTCGTTTTTCGCTCCCATCCTTCCCAGAGCCATAACTTTTTTTTTCCTTCAATATGGCCATGTGAGGGCTTATTTTTTGCGGAATGAGTTGTACTTTTGAACAACATCATTGGTTTTACCATGTAGTGTACTAGAAAACGGGAAAAAAATTCCAAGTGCAGTGAAATTGCAAAAAAAGTGCAATCCCACACTGGTTTTTTGTTTGGCTTTTTTGCTAGGTTCACTAAATGCTAAAACTGACCTGCCATAATGATTCTCCAGGTCATTACGAGTTCATAGACCCCAAACATGACTAGGTTATTTTTTATCTAAGTGGTGAAAAAAAATTCCAAACTTTGCTAAAAAAAAATAAAATTGTGCCATTTTCCGATACTCATAGCGTCTCCATTTTTCATGATCTGGGGTCGGTTGAGGGCTTATTTTTTGCATTCCAAGCTGTTGTTTTTAATGATACCATTTTGGTGCAGATACTTTCTTTTAATCGCCCGTTATTGCATTTTAATGCAATGTCGCAGCAACCAAAAAAACGTAATTCTGGCGTTTCAAATTTTTTTCTCGCTACGTCGTTTAGCGATCAGGTTAATGCTTTTTTTTATTGATAGATCGGGTGATTCTGAACGCGGTGATACCAAATATGTGTAAGTTTGATTTTTTTTTATTGATTTATTTTGACTTGGGCGAGAAGGGGTGATTTAAACTTTTATATTTTTTTTATTTTTTTCACATTTTTTTTTTACTTTTTTTTTTTTACTTTTGCCATGCTTCAATAGCCACCATGGGAGGCTAGAAGCTGGCACAACACGATCGCCTCTGTTACATAGCAGCGATCTGATGTTTGCTCTATGTATCAGTATAATAATAAATAATAATAATAAATTGCAGGTGTGCTGTGAGCGCCGACCGCAGGGTGGCACTCACAGCTACCGGCGATCATTAACCATAGAGGTCTTAAGGACCTCTATGGTTACAATGTAGAAACAAACAGAAAAAGAATCCACTAGAACATATTCGCACACCACCAATAATGCATATCAAAAAGGAACAACTTTATTGGAAGTACAATTAAAAACAATTAAAATCGATACAAACAACAACTGCCTCCACCAGCACATAAAGCCTGAACAATACTGCATGTACTGCAGATATGGCGCCAGAATGATAGAGAATTCTATACAAAATGTACATATACTGGGACACACTGCACAAAATCAAAGCCTACTACTGGACAAGGGTACATCCACAAATAAGGAACATAAAGATATGATAGAAATAATAATAAATAAATGGTCCTTCATATCCCTATTTGACACAGCACGCAAACCCAAAAGTAGGCACACATTAGAGATCAAAACATAATGAAGATCAGGCCACCCATGCCACCTCCAAGTAGAGGCAAAGCCCAGAGTACTACCATAAGGAAAAATACCCCAGACAGGGCAGTGTGTAACCCAAGCACCCAATAGTCACCTGAAATAGGGAGGGTTAAAACGGCAACCAAAAAAATGTCACAGGCCCGGGAGGCAGATGAGCCCAACGCGTATCGCGGCAGAAAAAAGCCGCTTCGTCAGGGGAAATACCTCCATACGTGCACTCCTTTTATAATGAACTGCAGTTGTCCCCAGACGCCGGCGTGTGCATCGCCGTGGACCGGAAACCAGGAGACCGGAAATGAAACACACAAGCGCAGAGCAGAACGCAGCTGCGCAGTAGACATAGCATGCATGAAGTGGGCAGACGTCTCTGCCCACATGGATCGAATGCGCACGCGCCGGCAAAAAAGCCAGCGGTTCGCATCAGAACCATAGAGAAGAATGCGCACACCCCGGTAAGGTGGCCAGCGGTCCGCATTAACCTCTTAAAGGGAGATGACGCCAGAGCAAGGGCAAGGGGCTGTTAGGGTCGTAGTGAAAGGACACATCGATATTATTTCGCCATGATATATATAGAGCACCGGAACAACTGACCCTACTGAAAAACAAAAGTCATAATACCACACAGAATATTGAAACATAAAAACAAAAAAACAACAAAAACATAAACATAATAACCAAAATACACAAAACATACAATGAGATAGGGCTGGCTATCACAAAATAGGGATTAGCCGCTGATACAACCAATTTCTTGTCAGCTCTTGTCTTGTCCACTGTTGTAGCTCTTATTAACGGAGAACCCACTGAACAATGAAAACATGGATCCTACTCCTCATCTTCCAGTGATTTAAAATCCAGTATCCAGACCCCTAAAGGTTAATGCGGACCGCTGGCCACCTTACCGGGGTGTGCACATTCTTCTCTATGGTTCTGATGCGAACCGCTGGCTTTTTTGCCGGCGCGTGCGCATTCGATCCATGTGGGCAGAGACGTCTGCCCACTTCATGCATGCTATGTCTACTGCGCAGCTGCGTTCTGCTCTGCGCTTGTGTGTTTCATTTCCGGTCTCCTGGTTTCCGGTCCACGGCGATGCACACGCCGGCGTCTGGAGACAACTGCAGTTCATTATAAAAGGAGTGCACGTATGGAGGTAAGTATTTCCCCTGACGAAGCGGCTTTTTTCTGCCGCGATACGCATTGGGCTCATCTGCCTCCCGGGCCTGTGACATTTTTTTGGTTGCCGTTTTAACCCTCCCTATTTCAGGTGACTATTGGGTGCTTGGGATACACACTGCCCTGTCTGGGGTATTTTTCCTTATGGTAGTACTCTGGGCTTTGCCTCTACTTGGAGGTGGCATGGGTGGCCTGATCTTCATTATGTTTTGATCTCTAATGTGTGCCTACTTTTGGGTTTGCGTGCTGTGTCAAATAGGGATATGAAGGACCATTTATTTATTATTATTTCTATCATATCTTTATGTTCCTTATTTGTGGATGTACCCTTGTCCAGTAGTAGGCTTTGATTTTGTGCAGTGTGTCCCAGTATATGTACATTTTGTATAGAATTCTCTATCATTCTGGCGCCATATCTGCAGTACATGCATTATTGTTCAGGCTTTATGTGCGGGTGGAGGCAGTTGTTGTTTGTATCGATTTTAATTGTTTTTAATTGTACTTCCAATAAAGTTGTTCCTTTTTGATATGCATTATTGGTGGTGTGCGAATATGTTCTAGTGGATTCTTTTTCTGTTTGTTTCAATATTATTCCAGCCACTTTGGTTCGCACCCCCATCTTTCTCATATCAGTATGTGGTATCAGAGTGTGTCAGCTTTTTTCTTATTTTAGATTATGGTTACAATGTACAAGCATCGCCGACCTCTGATCATGTGACGGGGGTCGGCGATGCGATCATTTCCGGCCGCCCGGCCGGAAGCGGTAGTTAAATGCCGCTGTCTGCGTTTGACAGCAGCATTTAACTAGTTAATAGGTGCAGGCAGATCGCGATTCTGCCCGCGCCTATTACGGGCACATGTCAGCTGTTCAAAACAGCTGACATGTCCCGGCTTTGATGCGGGCTCACCACCGGAGCCCGCATCAAAGCGGGGCTTCTGACCTCGGACATACTATCCCGTCCGAGGTCAGAAAGGGGTTAAGATTCTCCAGGTCATTATGAGTTCATAGACACCAAAGATGTTTTTTCTCTAGGTGATGAAAAAAAAAATCCAATTTTTGTTAAAAAAAAGTCCCAATTTCTGATACTGTAGCGTCTCCATTTTTTGTGATCTTGGGTTGGGTGAGGGCTTATGTTTTGCGCCCCGATCTGACATTTTTAATATCATTTTGATGCAGATGCGATCTTTTGCAACAGTGACCAAAAAAACGTAATTCTGGCGTTTTGACATTTTTTCTCTATATGACGTTTAACTATCAGGTTAATCCTTTTTTCTATTAATAGATTGGGCGATTCTGAACACGGCCATACCAAATATGTGTATGATTGACTTTTTTTTTTTTTTTTTTTAAATGGGGTGAAAGGGGGGTGGATTTGAACTTATTGTTAGGTCTCGAGTTCTCGCTTCTGCGCAGGGGGAATCTCGAGCCATCTCCACTGCGGTCTCCCATTCTCATCCAGCCGCAGTGGAGTCTGCTCAGCAAAGACGTCAGTCCCAGCATCTTGCTCAGTCTCACTCTGTACTGAGAGTTACTGCTGCTTCTTCAGCTTCTGCCATTAAAGCCAGTGCTGGTCAGCAGCGAGCGGACTTCTCTGGGACTAAGTCCTTGTCTGCACACACTGAGCATGCCCAGGGCAAGATCTCCCGTTGGAGATCGAGGGTCATGTGCTCAGGCTCTGCAGCACATTCCATTGGTCCTCTTGGCAGGTCTTGGAAGGGCAAAGTTTCTGTGGCCACTTCCTGTGCTGCAACTATATAAACTGCGCATGACCGCACGGCCATGCGCTAGTGTACAATTGTTAATGTGTGTATGTTGTGAGTGCAAGTCGTCCTTGGATACCCCTACCCTATTGAATGTCTGTTCACGGAAGGTGTATGGTTGCTATCTAGCGCCCGACTTAGCCTACAGCACTAATCACACATTACAGCGTCCAGTTGCTGTGATCGCCAGTACGGCGCCGTGCACTTCCTCTCTGCTTTCCTTACCCAAGCCTGGGTGGTTAGTGGCGTTCGTCAGTGCGGCACCGCATGCACTCTTGTGCCTTAAAATTGTTATTGAGTTTCCTTACACACCCAGTTGCGGTGTTGTGCCAGCAAGGGTGTAATCGGACTTCAATCCTAGTTGGGGTTGAGTTCGCTGACTACTTGCTCGCGCTCTATGTGCGGTACCGCGGTCCTGTGACGCAACAGGATCGCTTCTTTCACGCTGGGTGAAGTTTAACCCACGTGTGTATACTTATGAGTACCGCCATATAGTCCGTCATTACTTGGCAGCAGGTTCCATCTCTGCACGGTGGACCCCGGGCTGCGAACGCACCATACTCTATCTGTCTTATTATTTGGTGCGTTCCGCTAGCCCTAACATTACACTAGCGCCAGGGTCTGGCTAGTAATGACGGACAAACAGCAATCCTTGCGGTATATCCAGCAGCTGGAGGGTAGGTTGGCGGCTCTTGAGAGTGCAACCTCAGCTGTGGATGTTACCGCAGTAGCTGTACAGGCTGCTAGCGTGGCTGCAGCAACTTTGTTCATTGCCACTCCTGTTCCGACATTTTCTCGCCTCCCGCTGCCAGAAAAATTTTCTGGTGACAGCAAATTTTGTAGGGGATTTGTGAGTCAGTGCTCTATTCATCTTGAGCTCCTGGCTGCACGCTTCCCCACAGAGCGGGCTAAGGTGGGATTTATTGTATCTCTTTTGTCGGACAGGGCGTTGGAATGGGCTACGCCGCTGTGGGAGCGTGGCGATCATGTGGTGCAGAGTGCTCCGTTGTTTTTGAGCACTCTGAAACAGGTCGTTTTAGGACCTCAAGTCACCCATGATACTGCGCTCCAACTGCTGGCATTAACTCAGGGTGAGTCCTTGGTCAGTCATTTTGCCGTCCAATTCCGCACTCTAGCATCTGAGCTGGAATGGTCGGACAAAGCTCTTATCCCCATATTTTGGAGGGGCTTGGCTGACCACGTAAAGTACGCTCTGGCCACTAGGGAGATTCCTGCCACACTGGAGGAGTTAATAACAGTCTCCACTCGAATTGATCTCCGTTTTAACGAGCGGAGGTTAGAGCGAGCCCAGTGTAGGCAGAGGTTTCGGCTGGCTCCTACTTTCGCCAAATCTCTGGAATCTCCGGTCCTGGTTCCTGAGTCACATGAGGCCAGAGAAGTGTCACAAGCGGGATCTAAGTCCCGGACCGCTTGTGCACTCAGGGTCTGTCATGTTTGCCAGCAGTCAGGACATCTAGCCACCAGATGTCCTCAGCGGTCGAGGAAACGTCAGCGTCTAGTGGTCGTAGGTGGAGGTACACTAGACACGGCGACGTTTGCCTCTAAATTGTCCTTTAAGGGGACAATTACTATAGGCTCATTCTCCCACTCGGTAGAGCTCTGCGTGGATTCTGGGGCGGAGGGCAATTTTATGTCTTCTGCCTTCGCCCAACGTCACGCAATACCCCTGGTTATGCTAGCTCAACCTGTAACGGTACGAGTGGTGAATGGGTCGACACTGCCCTCACAGATAACACACCAGACCATCCCTTTTACACTATCCATGTCGCCATCTCATCAGAAGATTATTTCTCTGCTCGTCATTCCAGAAGGAATTGATGAGGTCCTGTTGGGAATACCTTGGTTACGGTATCACTCTCCTCATATCGAGTGGTCCTCATGCAGAATTCTGGGATGGGGTGAATCTTGTGGGGGTAGGTGTCAGAGGGAGTGCGTTCAGGTTGCTACAACAGAGGTAACCGCAGATCTATCCTCTCTCCCCAAGCAGTATTGGTCTTATGCAGACGTGTTCTCCAAAAAGGCGGCGGAGACCCTTCCGCCCCATCGCCCCTATGACTGTCCTATTGATCTCTTGCCTGGTGCTGAGCCTCCCCGGGGTCGAGTCTATCCGCTATCTCTCCCGGAGACTGAGGCAATGTCACAGTAAATCCAGGAAAATCTGGCAAGAGGATTCATTAGGAAGTCAGTGTCACCTGCTGGGGCAGGGTTCTTCTTCGTACAGAAGAAGAATGGGGAACTACGTCCATGCATAGACTACAGGGGTCTTAACGCCATCACCGTTAAAAATAAGTATCCTTTGCCCTTGATATCTGAGCTCTTCGATAGTCTCCGGGGAGCAAGGGTATTTACTAAACTAGATCTGTGGGGTGCTTACAACCTGATTCGCATCCGTGAGGGGGACGAATGGAAGACGGCTTTTAACACCAGGGATGGGCACTATGAATATCTGGTGATGCCCTTCGGGCTCTGTAATGCCCCGGCCGTTTTCCAAGACTTTGTGAACGATATCTTCCGGGATATGCTTTCCACCTCGGTCGTAGTCTATCTGGATGATATTCTCATCTACTCTCCAGATATTGACTCCCACCGGAGAGATGTTTGCAAAGTCTTCGACCTCCTACGGGCAAACTCCCTCTATGCCAAGTTGGAGAAGTGTATGTTTGAGCAGGAGTCCTTGCCTTTCCTAGGCTACATCATCTCTGCCCAGGGATTGGCTATGGATCCTGCTAAACTACAGGCTGTGATGGACTGGCAGGAACCCCATTCTCTTAAAGCGGTGCAGCGCTTTATGGGGTTCATTAATTATTATCGCCAGTTCATTCCGCACTTCTCAACTTTGGTAGCTCCCTTGGTTGCCCTCACCAAGAAGGGGGCGAATCCCAAATTGTGGTCTGAGGAGGTCTCCAAGGCCTTTAACTCTATAAAGTCACACTTCGCTAGCGCTCCCATCCTACATCGCCCCGATGTTGATAAGCCATTTATCATGGAGGTGGATGCCTCTTCTGTTGGTGCTGGAGCAGTCATCTTCCAAAAGGATGCTCAAGGTCGGAAGCATCCTTGCTTCTTTTTCTCCAAGACCTTTTCACCAGCAGAGAGGAATTATTCCATCGGGGACAGGGAGTTGCTAGCCATGAAGTTGGCTTTCTCGGAGTGGAGACATCTCTTGGAGGGAGCACGTTTTCCCTTCCAAGTCTTCACAGACCATAAAAATTTGGTGTACCTGCAGACAGCCCAGCGGTTGAATTCTCGCCAGGCCAGATGGTCCTTATTCTTCTCCCGATTTCATTTCACCCTCCATTTTCTTTCTGGGGAGAAGAACATTCGGGCCGACGCTCTCTCTCTCTCCGTTGTGTCAACTGCGGAGGAGGAGGAGGAGCCTCGGCTTATTGTCTCCACCGAGAGCTTGAGAACTGTGGCCCCGGTTTCGCTAGAGTCTGTGCCCCCGGGCAAGACTTTTGTTCCATCCAGTTTGTGACCGGAGGTTCTCTCTTGGGCACACTCGTCCAGGGTGGGTGGACATTTTGGTACCAAAAGGACATCTGAATTACTGGCGAGGACATACTGGTGGCCGCATATGGCTCGTGATGTCGCAGAGTATGTTCGGGCGTGTGTCTCTTGCGCCAAGAACATGATTCCTCGGCAATGGCCAGCTGCTTTATCCTCTGCTGGTGGCGGACAGGCCCTGGGAGATGGTCGGGATGGACTTTGTGGTGGGCCTACCCAAGTCTCGTAACTGCACCATTATCTGGGTGATCACCGACCATTTTTCCAAAATGGTGCACTTGGTGCCTCTTCCACGGCTACCTTCTGCACGGGCGTTGGCTGTCTTGTTCGTCAAGCATATCTTTCGCCTACACGTTATGCCAGACAAAATTGTTAGTGACCGGGGTCCCCAGTTTGCGTCTCGATTCTGGAGAGAGCTTTGTCGTCTACTCAGTATTGAGTTAAATCTCTCTTCGGCATATCATCCCGAGACGAATGGGTTGGTAGAGAGGGCCAACCAGACCTTGGTCACATATTTACGACATTTTGTTTCTGCCAGGCAGGATGACTGGGCATCCTTGCTACCGTGGGCAGAGTTTGCACTTAACAATGCCGTAGCCGACTCCACC
This sequence comes from Ranitomeya imitator, assembly GCF_032444005.1. NCBI lineage: Eukaryota > Metazoa > Chordata > Amphibia > Anura > Dendrobatidae > Ranitomeya > Ranitomeya imitator. The sequence continues at coordinate 630,343,976 of NC_091284.1, forward strand.
GGTCAGACTCCATTCCTCCTAAATTACGGCCAGCATCCGCGTGTTCCTGTGCCCATGCCTGTGTCTTCTGCTGACTCCAGGGTGGCAGACTGGGCTGTGGAGGCACGGGACATTTGGGACCGCACGCAGGATGCCATTCGGGCCTCCAAGGAGAGAATGAGGTCCTCCGCCAATGTTCATCGGCTCCCCGCTCCGACCTTTGCTCCTGGCGACTTGGTGTGGCTCTCCGCCCGTAACATCAGGCTACGAGTTGAGTCCACTAAGTTTGCTCCTCGCTACTTGGGTCCCTTCAAGGTTCTCGAACGGGTTAATCCTGTGGTCTACCGTTTGGCTCTTCCTCCACGCTTGGGTATCACCGACACCTTTCATGTGTCCCTCTTGAAACCCGTATACATGTCCCGGTTTTCCGAGTCATCTGCCGGGACATCGGGTTCGTCTACGGACGATTACGAGGTGAACACTATTTTGGGGTGCAAGGTGGTATGCGGCAAAAAGTTCTATCTGGTGGATTGGAAGGGTTATGGCCCGGAGGACAGGTCATGGGAGCCTGCTGAAAACATTCGGGCCCCACAGCTCATTGCTGCCTTCGAGCGTAGCGAGGCCCAAGGAGGGGGGGGGCCCTAGGAGGGGGGGTAATGTTAGGTCTCGAGTTCTCGCTTCTGCACAGGGGGAATCTCGAGCAATCTCCGCTGCGCTCTCCCATTCTCATCCAGCCGCAGTGGAGTCTGCTCAGCAAGGACGTCGGTCCCAGCGTCTTGCTCAGTCTCACTCTGTACTGAGAGTTACTGCTGCTCCTTCAGCTTCTGCCATTAAAGCCAGTGCTGGTCAGCAGCGAGCGGACTTCTCTGGGACTAAGTCCTTGTCTGCACACACTGAGCATGCCCAGGGCAAGATCTCCCGTTGGAGATCGAGGGTCATGTGCTCAGGCTCTGCAGCACATTCCATTGGTCCTCTTGGCAGGTCTTGGAAGGGCAAAGTTTCTGTGGCCACTTCCTGTGCTGCAACTATATAAACTGCGCATGACCGCACGGCCATGCGCTAGTGTACAATTGTTAATGTGTGTATGTTGTGAGTGCAAGTCATCCTTGGATACCCCTACCCTATTGAATGTCTGTTCACGGAAGGTGTATGGTTGCTATCTAGCGCCCGACTTAGCCTACAGCACTAATCACACATTACAGCGTCCAGTTGCTGTGATCGCCAGTACGGCGCCGTGCACTTCCTCTGTGCTTTCCTTACCCAAGCCTTGCTCGCGCTCTATGTGCGGTACCGCGGTCCTGTGACGCAACAGGATTGCTTCTTTCACGCTGGGTGAAGTTTAACCCACGTGTGTATACTTATGAGTACCGCCATATAGTCCGTCATTACTTGGCAGCAGGTTCCATCTCTGCACGGTGGACCCCGGGCTGCGAACGCACCATACTCTATCTGTCTTATTATTTGGTGCGTTCCGCTAGCCCTAACACTTATATTTGCGTTTTATTTTTTTATATTTTTTAAAACATTTTTTTTTACTTTTGGCATGCTTCAATAGTCTCTATGGGAGACTAAAAGCTGCCATAACTCGATCAGCTCTGCTACATACAGGCAATGATCAAATCACCTGTATGTTGTAGAATTACACACTTGCTATGGTCACCGACAACCAGGCGGCGCTCATAGCAATCCCGCAGTGACAACCATAGAGGTCACCAGGAGAACTGACCAGGTTGTCATGCCGAACTGTCAGTGACTCGAGGTCATGTGACACGGGCACCGATGGGAGGAGGTAATGACTCACTTCCTGTGTGTACATGGTAAATACCCCTGTCACAAGCAGCACGAATACAGGAATTGTTGATTGTACCTGGAGCGTCAAACGAGGAAAGGTCTTGTGTTCTTTAATCATTTTTTTTAGTTCAAGTACCCCTATTGCCAAAGCCAGACCCCACTTCCATGATGGCCCACCACCAAGGAAATCATGTTCACTACAGAGACGTGCCAGTGTTTAGTGAGTCCCAAAAATCATTAGGCCAAATATTGGGATGCAGCCAGGTGGCCCAATTTGCTAACAATAATAATAATCTTTATTTTTACAGTGGGGCAAAAAAGTATTTAGTCAGTCAGCAATAGTGCAAGTTCCACCACTTAAAAAGATGAGAGGCGTCTGTAATTTACATCATAGGTAGACCTCAACTATGGGAGACAAACTGAGAAAAAAAAATCCAGAAAATCACATTGTCTGTTTTTTTAACATTTTATTTGCATATTATGGTGGAAAATAAGTATTTGGTCAGAAAAAAAATTTCATCTCAATACTTTGTAATATATCCTTTGTTGGCAATGACAGAGGTCAAACGTTTTCTGTAAGTCTTCACAAGGTTGCCACACACTGTTTGTGGTATGTTAGCCCATTCCTCTATGCAGATCTCCTCTAGCGCAGTGATGTTTTTGGCTTTTCGCTTGGCAACACGGACTTTCAACTCCCTCCAAAGGTTTTCTATAGGGTTGAGATCTGGAGACTGGCTAGGCCACTTCAGGACCTTGAAATGCTTCTTACGAAGCCACTCCTTCGTTGCCCTGGCGGTGTGCTTTGGATCATTGTCATGTTGAAAGACCCAGCCACGTTTCATCTTCAATGCCCTTGCTGATGGAAGGAGGTTTGCACTCAAAATCTCACGATACATGGCCCCATTCATTCTTTCATGTACCCGGATCAGTTGTCCTGGCCCCTTTGCAGAGAAACAGCCCCAAAGCATGATGTTTCCACCACCATGCTTTACAGTAGGTATGGTGTTTGATGGATGCAACTCAGTATTCTTTTTCCTCCAAACACGACAAGTTGTGTTTCTACCAAACAGTTCCAGTTTGGTTTCATCAGACCATAGGACATTCTCCCAAAACTCCTCTGGATCATCCAAATGCTCTCTAGCAAACTTCAGACGGGCCCGGACATGTACTGGCTTAAGCAGTGGGACACGTCTGGCACTGCAGGATCTGAGTCCATGGTGGCGTAGTGTGTTACTTATGGTAGGCCTTGTTACATTGGTCCCAGCTCTCTGCAGTTCATTCACTAGGTCCCCCCGCGTGGTTCTGGGATTTTTGCTCACCGTTCTTGTGATCATTCTGACCCCACGGGGAGGGATTTTGCGTGGAGCCCCAGATCGAGGGAGATTATCAGTGGTCTTGTATGTCTTCCATTTTCTAATTATTGCTCCCACTGTTGATTTCTTCACTCCAAGCTGGTTGGCTATTGCAGATTCAGTCTTCCCAGCCTGGTGCAGGGCTACAATTTTGTTTCTGGTGTCCTTTGACAGCTCTTTGGTCTTCACCATAGTGGAGTTTGGAGTCAGACTGTTTGAGGGTGTGCACGGGTGTCTTTTTATACTGATAACAAGTTTAAACAGGTGCCATTACTACAGGTAATGAGTGGAGGAAAGAGGAGACTCTTAAAGAACAAGTTACAGGTCTGTGAGAGCCAGAAATCTTGATTGTTTGTTTCTGACCAAATACTTATTTTCCACCATAATATGCAAAAAAAAAAATGATAAAAAAACAGACAATGTGATTTTCTGGATTTTTTTTCTCAGTTTGTCTCCCATAGTTGAGGTCTACCTATGATGTAAATTACAGATGCCTCTCATCTTTTTAAGTGGTGGAACTTGCTCTATTGCTGACTGACTAAATACTTTTTTGCCCCACTGTATTTATGGAGTAATCGGTGTGTTCGCAACCCGAGGTCCACCGTGCAGGAGTAAAACCCGCTGCTAATTAATGAGGGCACTATATGGCGGTATAAGTGAACTCTGTTACTTCACAGAGTTACTAAAGACAAGAGAACGCTATGCCCTGTTAACCTCACAGAGGAACACAGCTACCAATTAGAGTGAACAGTGGTCATGCAGTCAGAAAAGTACACACAAAACTCCTCACCTTATTTCAGCTGGGCCCTGAATCCACTCACACAAACTCGTTACCGGAGGTGCCGGTATTCTAGGGGCTTATTTCAGCCGAACCCTGAAACCACATATCCATGACCACACTGACGCAGAACACATAAGTTATTTGATACTAGCGCATGGCCGTGTTTCCATGCGAACCTTTTATAGCTGCAGCAACGTCAGGACCTTCCCAGAGGACCAATGGGAGCTGCTGCAGTACCTGAGCAACGTCAGGACCTTCTAGAGGACCAATGGGAGCTGCTGCATTACCTGAGCATGTGAACCCCGACCTCCAATGAGAGGTCTTACCCTGGGCATGCTCAGAAGGGGAAAAGCTGACCACTACTGGTTACAATGGCTGAACCTGGAAAGGCAGCAGTAATCATCTGCACCATATCAGGCTGAGCCAGTCACTGGGACCGACGTCTCCGCTGAGCAGGCTTCACTGCAGCTGGAGAAGAATGGGAGACTGCAGCAGAGATGGCTCGAGATTCCCCCCGTGCAGAGGCTCAACCCCTAACATTACCCCCCATCCTAGGGCCCCCTCGGACCTCGCTACACTCGAAGGCCACAATGAGTTGCGGAGCTCGAATATGCTCAGCAGGCTCCCAAGACCTGTCATCTGGGCCATAACCCTTCCAGTCTACCAAATAATATTTCTTGCCACGTACCACCTTGCACCCCAAAATAGCAATCACCTTGTAATCGTACATAGAAGAACCCGATGTCCCGGCAGATGACACAGAAAACCAGGACATGTATACGGGCTTCAAGAGGGACACATGAAAGTGTCGGTGATACCTAGGTGTGGAGGAAGGGCCAGACGGTAGACCACAGGGTTAACCTATCCGAGGACCTTGAAGTGACCCAAGTAGTGAGGTGTAAACTTAGTGGACTCAACACGCAGCCTGATGTTACGGGCGGAGCGTCACACTAAGTCACCAGGAGCAATGGTCGGAGTAGGACCCCAATGAGCATCGGCGGAGGACCTCATTCTCTCCTTGGAGGCCCGAATTGCATCCCGAGTGTGGTCCCAAATGTCCCATGCCTCCACAGTCAAGTCTGCCACCCTGGAGTCGGTGGAAGACACGGGCATGGGCAAAGGGACACGCAGATGCTGGCTGTAATTAAGGAGCAATGGAGTCTGACCGGTGAAGTTGGCTATGGCATTGTTCAGCTCAAACTCTGCCCACGGTAGCAAGGATGGCCAGTTATCCTGCCTGGCAGAAACAAAATGACGTAGATATGTGACCAGAGTCTGGTTCGCACTCTCTACCAACCCATTCGTTGGGATGATATGCCGAGGAGAGATTCAACTCAATGCTGAGTAGACGACAAAGCTCTCTCCAGAATCGAGACACAAACTGGGGACCCCGGTCACTGACAATTTTGTCCGGCATACCGTGTAGGCGAAAGACATGTTTGATAAACAATGCTGCCAGCACCCGTGCAGAAGATAGCCGTGGAAGAGGCACCAAGTGCACCATTTTGGAAAAATGGTCGTTGATCACCCAAATAATGGTGCAGCTACGAGACATGGGTAAGCCCACCACAAAATCCATCCTGACCATCTCACGGGCCTATCCGCCACCGGCAGGGAGTAAAGCAACCAAGATGGCCGTTGATGAGGAGACTTGTTCGTGGCGCAGGAGACAAACCCTCGAACATAGTCAGCGATGTCACGGGCCATATGCGGCCACCAGTATGTCCTCGCCAGTAGCTCAGATGTCCTTTTGGACCCAAAATGTCCACCCACCCTGGACGAGTGAGCCCAAGAGAGAACCTCTGGACGCAGACTGGATGGTACAAAAGTATTGCCTGGAGGCACAGACTCTAGCGAAACTGAGGCCACAGTTCTCAGACTTTCTGTAGGGACAATAAGCCAAGGCTCCTCTTCCTCATCCTCAGATGACACAACGGAGCGAGAGAGAGAGTTAGCACGAATGTTCTTCTCCCTGGAAAGAAAATGGAGGGTGAAATGGAACTGGGAGAAGAACAAGGACCATCTGGCCAGGCGAGAATTTAACTGCTGGGCTGTCTGTAGATAAACAAAATTCTTGTGGTCATTGAATACTTGGAAAGGAAAGTGAGCCCCCTCCAAAAGATGTCTCCATTCAGAGAAGGCCAGCTTCATTCATTGCTAGCAACTCCCTGTCCCCAATGGACTAATTCCTCTCCTCTGGTGTGAAGGTCTTGGAAAAGAAGAAGCAAGGATGCTTCCGACCTTGAGCATCCTTTTGAAAGAGGACTGCTCCAGCACTAATGAAAGAGGCATCCACCTCCATTATAAACAGCTTATCTACATCGGGGCGATGTAGGATGGGAGGGCTAGCAAAGTGGGACTTAATAGAAGTTAAGGCCTTGGAGACCTCCTCAGGCCACAATTTGGGATTTGCTCCCTTCTTGGTGAGGGCCACCAAGGGAGCTACCAATGTTGATAAATGAGGAATGAACTGGCAATAATAGTTAATGAACCCCATAAAGCGCTGCACTGCTTTAAGAGAATGGGGTTCTTGCCAGTCCACCACAGCCTGTACTTTGGCAGGATCCATAGCCAATCCCTGGGTGGAGATGATATAGCCCAGGAAAGGCAAGGACTCCTGCTCAAATACACATTTCTCCAACTTGGCGTAGAGGGAATTAGCTCGTAAGAGGTCGAAGACTTTGCAAACATCTCTCCGGAGGGAGTCAATATCTGAAGAGTAGATGAGGATATCATCCAGATAGACTGCGACCGAGGTGAAGAGCATATCCCGGAAGATATCCTCTACAAAGTCTTGGAAAATGGCTGGGGCATTACAGAGCCCAAAGGGCATCACTAGATATTCATAGTGCCCATCCCTGGTGTTAAAATCCAGCTTCCATTCATCCCCATCACGAATGCGAATCAGGTTGTAAGCACCCCGCAGATCTAGTTTAGTAAATACACTTGCTCCCCGATGCCTATCAAAGAACTCAGATATCAGGGGCAGAGGATGTTTATTCTTAACGGTGATGGCGTTAAGACCCCTGTAGTCTATACATGGATGTAGTTCCCCATTCTTCTTCTGCATGTAGAAGAACCCGGCCCCTGCAGGTGATACTAACTTCCTAATGAATCCCCTTGCCAGATTTTCCTGGATGTACTGTGACATTGCCTCCATCTCCAGGAGAGATAACGGATAGACTCGACCCCGGGGAGGCTCATCACCAGGCAAGAGGTCTATAGGACAGTCATAGGGGCGGTGAGGCAGAAGGGTCTCTGCAGCCCTTTTGGAGAACACGTCCGCATAGGGCCAATATTGCTTGGGGAGAGAGGATAGATCTGCGGGTACTTCGGCAGTATCTGCGGGTACTTCGGCAGTACCAACCTGAACGCATTCCCTCTGACATCTACCCCCATAAGATTCACGCCAACCCAAAATTCTGCCTGTGGACCACTCAATATGAGGAGAGTGGTACCGTAGTCAAGGCATACCTAACAGGACCTCATCAATTCCCTCAGGAAAGACGAGCAGAGATATAATCTCCTGATGAGATGGCGAAATGGACAGAGTGAAAGGCATGGCCTGGTGTGTTATCTGAGAGGGCACTGTCAACCCATTCACCACTCGTACAGTAACTGGTTGAGCAAGCATTACCAGGGGAATTGCATGACGTTGGGCGAAGGCTGAAGACATAAAATTGCCCTCCGCCCCAGAATCCACACAGAGCTCTACCAAGTGGGAGAATGACCCTATAGTAATTGTACCCTTAAAGCACAATTTGGAGGCAAACATCGCCGTGTCTAGTGTACCTCCACCTACTACCACTAGACGCTGACATTTCTTCGACCGCTGGGGACATCTGGTGGCAAGATATCCTGACTGCTGGCAAACATGACAGACCTTGAGTGTACCAGTGGTCCTGGACTTAGATCTCGCTCGTGACACCTCCATGGCCTCATGTGACTCAGGGACCATGACCGGAGATTCCAAAGGTTTGGTGAAGGTGGGAGCCAGATGAAACCTCTGCCTACACTGGGCTCGCTCTAACCACTGCTCGTTAAAACGGAGGTCAATACGAGTGGACACAGCTATTGACTCCTCCAGTGCGGCGAGAATCTCCCTAGTGGCCAGTGCATCCTTCATGTGGTCAGCCAGCCCACTCCAAAATATTGGGGTAAGGGTTTTATCCAACCACTCCAACTCAGATACTAGGGTACGGAAGTGGAAGGCAAAATGGCTGACCAAGGACGAGCCCTGAGTCAATGCCAACAGTCTGAGCTCCGTATCATGGGTGACTTGAGGTCCTAAAAAGACCTGTTTCAGAGTGCTCAGGAACAGCGGAGCACTCTGCACCACATGATCGCCACACTCCCACAGCGGCGTAGCCCACTCCAACACCCTGTCCGACAGGAGATACACTATAAATCCCACCTTTGCTCACTCTGTGGGGAAACGTGCGGCCAGAAGCTCAAGATGTATAGAGCACTGACTCCTACAAGATTTACTATCTCCAGAAAATTTGTCTGGCAGAGGGAGGAGAGAGAGTTGGAAAAGGGGTGGCAGTGGACAAGGTTGCTGTAGCCACGCTAGCAGCCTGAACAGCAACTGTGGTAACATCCACTGCTGAGGTTGAGCGTTCGAGAGCCGCCAACCTACCTTCAGCTGCTGGATGTACCGCAAAAATTGCTGTTTATCCACCATTTACTAGCCAAACCCTGGCGCTAGTATTATGTTAGGGATTGGCAGAATGCACATAATATATATTTATGGAGTAATCGATGCGTTTGCAACCCGGGGTCCACCGTGCTGGAGTAAAATCCGCTGCTAGTAACTGACGGTACTATATGGCGGTATAAGTGAACTCTGTTACTTCACAGAGTAACTAAAGACAAGAGACACTGTGCCCTGTTAAACTCACAGAGGAACACAGCTACCAAATAGAGCGAACAGTGGTCATGCAGTCAAAATAGCACAAAACTCCTCACCGGAGGTCCCGGTATTCTAGGGGCTTATTTCAGCCGGGCCCTAAATCCACTAACACAAACACATCAGCAAAGGTGCCGGTATTCTAGAGGCTTATTTCAGCCAAACCCTGAAACCATATACACATGACCACACTGGCGCAGAACACATAAGTTATTTGATACTAGCGCATGGCGGTGCGGCCATGCAAACCTTTTATAGCTGCAGCTGCAGGCTCCACTGCAGCTGGAGAAGAATGGGAGACTGCAGCAGAGATGGCTCGAGATTCCCCCTGTGCAGAGGCGGGGACTTAACCCCTAGCAATATGTTGACAGCAGAATGCACTACATTGAAGGACGATCAACTTTTTGTATTTTATAACAGTATGATGGTTCCCTCTTTGCAGAATTATTTACAGCAGAATTTGGCAATTTTATTTGCCAATTTTTTAACACAAAGTTTCAGATATGGCTTTAAAGGGACGCTGTCACCTGAATTTGGAGGGAACAATCTTCAGCCATGGAGGCGGGGTTTTGGGGTTTTTGATTCACCCTTTCCTTACCCGCTGGCTGCATGCTGGCTGCAATATTGGATTGAAGTTCATTCTCTGTCCTCCGTAGTACATGCCTGCACAAGGTAAGATTGCCTTGTGCAGGCATGTACTACGGAGGACAGAGAATGAACTTCAATCCAATATTGCAGCCAGCATGCAGCCAGCGGGTAAGGAAAGGGTGAATCAAAAACCCAAAAACCCCGCCTCCATGGCTGAAGATTGTTCCCTCCAAATTCAGGTGACAGTGTCCCTTTAAAGAAGGCTAATACTTGCAATACAACGCAATTTTATTGCAATGTACAAAATTAAAGGAATGGTATGATTAAATAGTATGAGTGCGCACACTTTTGTATATGTTAACATACAAAGGTTAAGTACATATAAATATTAACTACATACAGTATACTTACATCATCACCAAGAGGCTTTTAAACATCATCCGTCTGGAATATCAGAGAAGCAACATCAAGACAGAGAACCCCTGGGAGATTCACTACACTGCATGGGTGTCCCCAATTATGCAGGTATGAGCATACTGTATATGCACAGGTACCCCAGGTTTTGCATCAGTCTTAGTCATGTTTCTCTGGTCTTGTATAGTGATTTTCACTATGTAGTAACTCTAGTTTCACCCAGCCCTTCAAGTGGCCAGTTTTCAAGGTCGGATGAAACTGAGATATCATGGAGTCATCAGATGAGGGGCCATAAACCCTTAGAATATAAAAGCCACAATGATTTAGGTAAAACCACCACAGGCAGAGGTTCAGTAAACCTTAATGTTTTACTATGACAAACAACAAACATATTGAAGCTTAGAACTGTTTGTGAAGAGAATAACGAAACATTTCTCAAGATTGTGTCACCATGAGCATTGTCTGTCACATCTGTAAATGTTTTATGTAATTGTCTGAAAGCATTTGGTATATTTCAATCTCGATTACAAATCGCCATTTGTATATTCACCATTTGTATAGTTGATGCAGCCAAAGTTACGGCTCTCAATTAGATAAACTAATATTGTGGACAGATAAATAATTGTAATGAATTACTGAGCCAAACTAGCAGCATTACTTTATCAAATTTATATGAAGTGTATTGTGTCCAATGTGAGCCACCAGGCAACACAAAAAGGAGCTTTTCAAGTGAGCTATTTAAGGTACACAAATGTTATGAAGTATTTGCCAACAAGGATGTGGTTTCACCAATGGGGGGTAACTTTATTTAAAACATACTATTGCCATCACAGCCCCCCTTGCCCAAAATTCAGTGGCCTATAACAGTACAGAACACATTCACCCTGGTCATCTAGTGGCAGGTAAGGAAGAGACATTGTAGGAAACCGAGTTAAGAAGTAGGCCCAATGTAGGGGTGTAGGTCTCTGAGACTTGTAATGGAATGCATGAGCTGACAAATAATTCCCAAAGGGGGGTACATTTTTTAATAAATAAACTAGTGTCATCACAGCCCTGTTGGCCAAAATTCACCAGACTATAACAGTACAGAACACGTTCACCTTGGTCATCTAGTGGCAGGTAGGAAGAGACATTGCAGGAAACCAAATTAAGAAGTAGGCCCAATGTAGGAGTGTGGGTCTCTGAGACTAGTAATAGAGTGCATGGTTTTACAAGCATTTGCCCATGGGGGTACATTTTTAAAAAATATTTCATGGGTATCATAGACACCCAAAAATTGACTGTCTGTAGCAGCACGGAACATGTGAACCCTGGTGATCTAGTGTTTGAAAATGACAAGAGGTGGAGGAAGGCCTCATTTAAAACTAGTCCCAATTTAAAGGATCAGGTATCCTAGACTTGTAATGCCCATACACTAAGTGTATGGGATAAGAAACATTTCCCCATGGGGGGTACATTTTTACAAGATATACTATGGGCATCATACACACCCATGCCAAAGAATTGACTGTCTGTAGCAGCAAAAAAGACGTTAAGCCTGGTGATCTAGTGGTGGAGAATGAGGAGACATTGCCGAAGGCCACATTAAAAACTAGGCCCAATTTAAAGGAACACGTCTCCTAGACTTGTAATGCCCATACACTAAGTGTATGGGCCGACAAAAATTTCCCCATGGGGGGTACATTTTTTAAAAATATACTATGGGCATCATAGACACACTTGGCAAAAAAAATGACTGTCTGTAGCAGCACAGAAGACGTTAAGCCTGGTGATCTAGTGGTGGAGAATGAGGAGACATTGCTGAAGGCCTCATTAAAAACTAGGCCCAATGTAAAGGAGTGTGTCTCCTAGACTTTTAATGCCCATCCACGCAGTGCATGGGCTGACAAACATTTCCCCAAGGGGGATACATTTTTTTAAAAATATACTATAGGCATCATAGACACACTCGCATAATTATTGACTGTCTGTAGCAGCACAGAAGATGTTAAGCCTGGTGATATAGTGGTGGAGAGTGAGGAGACATTGCTGAAGGCCTCATTAAAAACTAGGCCCAATGTAAAGGAGTGCGTCTCCTAGACTTTTAATGCCCATCCACACAGTGCATGGGCTGAAAAACATTTCACCAAGGGGTATACATTTTTTGAAAATATACTATGAGCATCATAGACACCGTTGCCAAAAACTGGACTGCCTGTAGTGGGACAGAAGACGTTAAGCCTGGTGATCTAGTGGTGGAGAATGAGGAGACATAAACATAAATCTTAATAAAATCAAACAAATAAATAAAAAATGTGAATCCACCAATGAAAGTAAATAACAAAAGGGAGGGGCGAACACAGGTTCAGGACAGCGTCACACTCAGCGTATAAAAATACGGTCCGTAATTTACAGCCGTAATACGCAGAAAAGTCCGCAAAATAGTGGTCTGTATCTCCTCCGTAGGCAGGGTGTGTCAGCGTATTTTGCGCATGGCATCCTCCATATGTAATCCGTATGCCATCCGTACTGCGAGATTTTCTCGCAGGCTTGCAAAACCGACATACGGACATACAATGGATCCATGTTCTCAAAAAATCGTAGCATAATATATACTGTCATATATATGTATATATATATGTGTCAGTGAGACACATATATATATTGTAGGGTGGCTAAAGGTCATGTCATTAATGGACGGTATGTATCGCAGAGGTGGGTGGCCCTGTGATGGAAGCCTGGGTATGTTTTGCTCAAGCAGATCTACTGCTGAGGGATTTGTTTACATTGGGAAGGCTTCCAGGTGATTGGAGAGATGGGTGGGTTCAGTCACCTACAAACCCACCCTAAGAGGCGTGTTTGAATACCTAAGATGGTTTTGTGTTGAAGGACCTGTGGTGATGTCACACTCACCTGACTGGCCATGTGACATGTATCTGGCTGTGGTTACACTTATGTAAAGAGGTGTGTGTAGCCCATGTGGTGAGTGTGTTTGGGAGTCTGCAAGAGTGGACAGACTTCCATGTGTCCTGGCTTGACACTGCAGAGTGGCCTGTGTGTTGGACGGTTCCAAGTGGGGACAGACGTCTTGAGCAGCACACAGAGACCATATTTAGGCTGGAGAGCCTACGTGCTGGACATGGCACAGCCTGTATGCCTACAGGTCTGAGAGAGAGCGGAGCTCTAATATGGACATTGAGGATTCAACTGTCTGAAGTAAGACTGTTTACCTGTTGCTATGTGGTTTATGGAGCAATAAACCTGTGAACTTTTAATGAAACCTGCCTCCAGAGTGTCATCCGCCGCACCTGAGCGAGTACAATCCCTACAATATATATTAATATTTCATCCAGCGTGAGATAGCTTTGAAGCCGGTAATTCTATTGCCGGCTTTTGCTTTCTCCTTCCTAAACCCGACATGATATGAGACATGGTTTACATACAGTAAACCATCTCATATCCCAATGTTTTTGCATATTCCACACTACTAATGTTAGTAGTGTGTAGGTGCAAAATTTGGGCGCTCTAGCTATTAAATTAAAGGGTTAAATGGCGGAAAAAATTGGCGTGGGCTCCCGTGCAATTTTCTCCACCAGAGTAGTAAAGCCAGTGACTGAGGGCAGATATTAATAGCCTGGAGAGGGTCCATGGTTATTGGCCCATCCTGGCTAAAAACATCTGCCCCCAGCCACCCGAGAAAAGGCACATCTGGAAGATGCGCCTGTTCTGGCACTTGGCCACTCTCTTCCCATTCCCGTGTAGTGGTGGGATATGGGGTAATGAAGGGTTAATGTCACCTTGCTATTGTAAGGTGACATTAAGCCAGAATAATAATGGAGAGGCGTCAATTCTGACACCTATCCATTATTAATCCAATTGTATGAAAGGGTTAAAAAACACACATTATTAAAAAGTATTTTAATGAAATAAACACACAGGTTGTTTAAATATTTTATTGCTCTCTCAATCCACCTGAAGACCCTCGCTCTGTAACAAAGGAAAAATAATAAACCAACAATATACATACCTTCCGTTGATCTGTAACGTCCCACGCTGTAAATCCATCTGAAGGGGTTAAAATATTTTACAGGCAGGAGCTCTGCTAATGCAGCTGTGCTCGTGGCTGTAAAACCCCGGGGAATGAAGGTAATGTAGGTCAATGACCTGTAGTTACCTTCATTCGCAGTGATGCGCCCTCTGCTGGTTGTCCTCATATGAACTCGAGCCTGGGAGCTATCCAGGAAAGTTCCCAGGCTCGAGGTCATATGAGGACAACCAGCAGAGGGCGCATCACCGCGAATGAAGGTAACTACAGGTCATTGACCTACTTTCCATTAATTCGCTGGGGTTTTACAGGCACGAGCACAGCTGCATTATAGCAGAGCTCCTGCCTGTAAAATATTTTAACCCCTTCAGATGGATTTACATCGTGGGACGTTACAGATTAACGGAAGGTATGTATGTTGTTGGTTTATTATTTTTCCTTTGTTACAGAGCGAGGGTCTTCAGGTGGATTGAGAGAGCAATAAAATATTTAAACAACCTGTGTGTTTATTTCATTAAAATACTTTTTAATAATGTGTGTGTTTTTTTAACCCTTTCATACAATTGGATTAATAATGAATAGGTGTCAGAATTGACGCTTCGCCATTGTTAATCTGGCTTAATGTCACCTTACAATAGCAAGGTGACATTAACCCTTCATTACCCCATATCCCACCACTACACGGGAATGGGAAGAGAGTGGCCAAGTGCCAGAATAGGCACATCTCCCAGATGTGCCTTTTCTGGGGTGGCTGGGGGCAGATGTTTTTAGCCGGGGGGGGGGCAATAACCGTGGACCCTCTCCAATCTATTAATATCTGCCCTCAGTCACTGGCTTTACTACTCTGGCGGAGAAAATTGCGCGGGAGCCCACGCCTATTTTTTCCGCCATTTAACCCTTTAATTTAATAGCTAGAGCGCCCAAATTTTGCACATGCACACTATTAACATTAGTAGTGTGGAATATGCAAAGAAAATGGGGATATGAGATGGTTTACTGTATGTAAACCATGTCTCATATCATGTCGGGTTTGGGAAGGAGAAAGCAAAAGCCGGCAATTGAATTACCGGCTTTAAAGCTATCTAGCGCTGGATGAAATATTAATATATATACATATATGTGTCTCACTGACATATATATATATATATATATATATATATATATACCTATTCTATGTGTACACATTTATTCTACCTATTCTATTGTAAGCTGTCAGTGTAATTTTACTGTACACCGCACTGAATTGCCGGCTTTTCTCTCTAACACCGCTGCGTATTTCTCGCAAGTCACACTGCTGGTCCGTGTGTAATCCATATTTTTCTCCCCCCCCATAGACTTTCATTGGCGGATTTTTTGCGCAATACGGTGACAAACGCAGCATGCTGCGATTTTCTATGGCCGTAGAAGACCGTATAATACGGATCAGTAAAATACGGCAGATAGGAGCAAGGGCATAGAGAAGCATTGTACCGTATGCAATCCGTATTTTCAGCACCTCTCTTACGTCCGTAAAACACGCTAGTGTGAGGCAGGCCTCATAGATTTGAAACCAGAATGTGTCCAACGATATATGTTTGTTCCTAGCAACTGCTCAGAGACAGGCCTTTAAATAAAAATATAATATAAAAGTCTTTGAATTATTTTCTATTGTAGAGATATACACTACCTCATTTGAGGACTGTCCAGAGATTGGGAAAATGGAAAATATAAGAATAAATGGAAATAATAGATGTACATTTCTTTTTTATTCCCCCCTGTGAAAGTAACATTTGTTTTGATTTCCAATTAATAACGGACATCGTAAAATCACCCTTGCACAAAAAAAATTGTGACTTTGGCATCACAGAATCCATTCACCCTGGTGTTCTACTGATTGTGGATGTTGAGGATGAGGATAAGGAGGAGGATAACAAACAACAGACCAAATCTGGAAGCGTATACTCATGTGTGATTGTGAAGAGGTGCATGAGAATACCCCTTCCCAAAAAAGAGAATGTATTAGAGGTTATGTTTCGCTGTTTTCACTTGGTGGCGTACAGAACTCTTTCCCAATCCAGCCCTTGTTCATTTTTATAAGAGTCAGCCTGTCAGCATTTTCAGTTGACAGGTGGATGTGCTTATCTGTTATAATTCCACCAGCGGCTCTAAAAATCCGCTCTGACAGAATGATAGCAGCAGGGCAGGCCAGGACCAATGTGAAGGTGCGCATCTCCTAGACTTGTAATGCCAATACACAAAATACATGGGCTGACAAACATTTCTCAATGGGGGCACATTTTTTAAAACTATTTATGGGCATCATAGACACCCTTGCCAAAAATTGGACTGGCTGTAGCAGCACAGAACACGTTAACCCTGGTGATCTAGTGGCGGAGAATGAGTAGACTTAAGGAATGATTAATCATACTGAAATGAAACAAATGAATAAAGGATGTGAATCCACCTATGAAAGAAAATAATGAAAGGGAGGGGCGAACACAGGTTCATATATATGAAGCCAGAATGTGTCCAATGAGATACGTTGGTCCCTAGCAACAGCTCAGAGACAGGGATATAAATTAAAATATAATAGTATTTCAATATTTTTTATAGTGGAGAGGTATACACTAGGTAATAAGAGGATGGTCCAGAGATAGGAAAATGGAAAATATAAGAATAAATGGGAAGAATATACGTACATATCATTTTTATGACATCTCCGCCTGGGGGAGCAACATTTGTTTTGGTTTCAAATTAGTAATGGGCATCATAAAAACACCCTTGCACAAAAATTGAATGGCTGTAGCAGCATGCAACACGTTCACCATGGTGTTCTAGTGTCGGAGAATGATGATATGTGAAGGAAGGCATTATTAAAAACTGGGTCCAATGTAAAGGAGCGGGTCTCCTAGACTTGTAATGCCCATACACTAAGTTCATGGGCTGATAAACATTTCCCCATGGGGGGCACATTTTTAAAAATTATTTTATGGGCATCATAGATACCTTTGCTCCAAAATTGAATGGCTGTAGCAGCATACAACACGTTCACCATGGTGATCTTGTAGCGGATTATGACACGTTGAGGAAGGCATCAGTAAAAACTGGGCCCAAAGTAAAGTAGCAGTTCTCCTAGACTAGGAATGCCCATACACAAAGTGCATGGGCTGACAAACATTTCCTCATGGGGGGCACATTTTTTAAAAATATTTTATGGGCATCATAGATACCCTTGCCCAAAAATTGAATGGCTGTAGCAGCATACAACACGATCATCATGGTGATCTAGTGGCGGATAATGATGACACCTTGAGGAAGGCCTCATTAAAAACTGGGCACAATGTAAAGGAGCGGGTCTCCTAGACTTGTAATGCTCATACATGAAGTGCATGGGCTGAAAAACATTTCCCCATGGGAGGTACATTTTTAAAAAATATTTTATGGACATCATAGACACCCTTGCCCAAAAATTGAATGGCTGTAGCAGAACAGAATCCGTTAACCCTGGTGATCTAGTGGCGGAGAATGAGGAGACATAATAATAAATCATACTTAAATTAAATAAGTGAATAAAGGATGTGAATCCAGCTTTGAAAGAAAATAACAAAAGGGAGGGGCAAGCACAGGTTCATAGATATGAAGCCAGAATGTGTCCAACGAGATATGTTGGTCCCTAGCAACAGCTCAGAGACAGGGATATAAATAAAAATGTAATATAATAGTATTTCAATATTTTTATATTGGAGAGGTTACTCTAGGTCATAAGAAGATGGTCTAGAGATAGGAAAACTGGAAAATATAAGAATAAATGGGAAGAATATGCGCACATCTCATTTTTGTGACATTTACCCCTGGGGAGTAACATTTGTTTTAGTTTCAAATTAACGGGCATCATAAAAACACCCTTGCACAAAAATCGAGTGACTTTTGCATGACGGAATACATTCACCCTGGTGTTCTAGTGGTTGTGGGTGCTTAGGATGAGGATAAGGAGGAGGATAACACCAAAAAGGTTGTAAAGAAGTGCATGAGAATACACCTCCACAAAAAAGACAATGTATTAGAGGTTATGTTTCGCTGTTTTCACTTGGTGATGTACAGAAGTCTTGCTCAATCCAGCCCTTGTTCATTTTTATAAGAGTAAGCCTGTCAGCATTTTCAGTTGACAGACAGATGCGCTTGCCTGTTATAATTCCACCAGCAGCAGTAAAAACATGCACTGACAGAACACTAGCAGCAGGGCAGGCCAGGACCTCCAAGGCGTAGAGAGCCAGTTCATGCCATGTGTTCAGCTTTGATACCCAATAATTAAAAGTCACAGAGGAATCATGGAGGACATTTGTACCATCTGCAAGGTACTCCCTCAGCATCTTCCCAAAAATTGCACTTCTTGTGAAAAAAGTCACAGAGAAAAAAGCAGAGATGTTTACCTGCTGAAGCCTGCAACCAAATGCACTAGCAGGGTGCAAAATGGCACTGCTTTTGCCATCATTAATCGGGTCCGCTGCACCCTGCTAGTGCATTTGGTTGGAGGCTTCAGCAGGTAAACATCTCTGCTTTTTTCTCTGTTACTTTTTTCAATTTTTGGGAGGATTTCTATGTCCTCTTTTTGTGTCGGTGACCATTGCACTTCTTGTGACAGCACCCCTTGCTTCTGTGCCGGCATAATAAGAGGGTCTGAGAAAACTGTCCCAGAACTTTGCCATTGTTCCCTTGCCTGAGCTGGATTGTACTTCTGTCTCTTTCGCTTGGACTCCTTGGTTGTTCAGCAAACTCTGACTTCTGCTGCCAGTGTCCTCACATGGGAATTTTTTAAGTATTTCTGCTACAGGGGCCCTCTGGTACTGTAACATTTTAGTACACCTGTCTGCCTCTAGAAAAAGAGATTGAAAGTTCTCCTTGTAGCGTGGGTCTAGAAGTGTCACCACCAGTAATGAGTTTCCTCGAAAATTTTAATAATGCGAGGGTCACGGGAAATGCAGCACAACATAAAGTCAGCCATGCATGCCAGACTGCAAACATGCAAGACTTCCATGTCCTCACCAACAGGAGGACTGACCATGCTGTCCTCCTCCTCCTCCTCCCTTTCCTCAGGCGCCATCCCCGCTGAACAGACGGTATGCCAGCCGTGGTTGTAGTACCGTCTATAGTGCATGAAAGTAGCTCCTGTTCTTCCTCCTCCTCATTGTCTACCAATCCAAGTTGGGACGACATGAGGCTGGGCTGAGTGTAATCCCACTGTATGGTTCCTTGATCCATGTCCTTGTGCTCTGCCTACAATGCATCCTCTTTAATTGTGAGCAGAGAATTTTTCAGAATGCAGAGAAGTGGGATGATGATGCTAATTGTGGAATCATCGCCACTCACCATCTTGGTGCAGTCCTTAAACTTTTGGAGGATGGTACATTTGTCTGACATCCATGTCCACTCCTGAGGTCTTATGTGTGGAGTCTGAACTGAATATCGACGGCCATGTTTATACTGGTAGTCAACAACTGCCCTCTTCTGCTCACAAATCCTTTCCAACATATGCAGCGTTAGAGTCGGTGAGGTGGAAGCTGCAAAGGCTGCTGAAGAATGGCATGGGCGGCAGAAGCTGTAGCTGACTTTAAAAAACTGGCACACAGGTGGCATACTTTGACAAGCAGATCTGGCAGCTCCGGGTAGCTTTTGAGAAAACGTTGAACCACAAGGTTAAGAACATGGGCCAGGCAAGGCACGTGTGTGAGCTCCCCTTGCCTCAGAGCCGCCATCAGGTTACTGCCATTGTCACACACGACCATTCCAAGCTGTAGGTTTAGCAGTGTCATCCAAATATCTGACTGATCTTTCAGTGCTGTCCACAACTCTTCAGCATTGTTTGCTTTGTCACGTAAGTAGATTAGCTTCAGCACAGCTAGTTGCCGTTTTACTGAGGCAGTGCTGAAGTGCTTCCATCTCTTGACTGATGTGTTCATTTCAGAGATGTAGGAATAAAAGGAGGAGGAGGAGGTGCAGGAGCTGTTGACTGTGGGGGCAACCCTGATTGATGAAGGGCCCGCAATCCTCATTGTGGGGAGGATGTGTTCCATCCCAAGGTCCGACTGGGTCCCATCTTCCACTATGTTAACCCAGTGTGCCATCAGTGAGATGTACCATCCCTGCCCACAAGCTCTTGTCCACGTGTCCATGGTTAAGTGGTATTTCCCAGTAACAGCAATGTAAAGGGCACGGGTAATGTTGTGGGACACAGGCTGGTGTAATGCCGGTACGGAAAACCGGGAGAAATAGTGGTGACTGGTGACTGGAGATTGAGTACCTTGGGATGGCCGCCACCATCAGGTTGCGGAAAGCTTCCATCTCAATGATCATAAAAGGCAACATTTTGAGCGCAAGCAGACGAGAAATGTTCAAATTTAGTACTGTGGCCCGTGAGGCGTTGGCTAGGTATTTCCGCTTGTGTTCCAATGACAGGGGTATAGACAACTGAAGGCTGTGCTAGGACACTTGTCCTGTGACACTTTCCCAATATCGCCTTCATGTGACCGCGGCTGTTCAAATCTTTGGGCATCACTACATGCGATCTCATCTGGCCCCACTTCAAGTTGAACGGTCAAGAGTCTGGAATCTTTAAAGGGAAAACTGAACAGCTCTTCAGAGTGTCCAGGTGTGGGATCAGTTGTCTCAGGGCACTTTGCATGGTGGGAGGAAGGAGGATCAAAGGTGAGTAGTATCCAGTCCACACTCCCTGCTACTCAGACTTGACAGTGTGGAAGAAATATGGTGGTGGTGGCTAAGTGACTGGAAGCATTATCCGCTATCCAACCAACAACCATTTCATACTACTTTGGCTTCAATAGTGGTGTGCTGCAGTCCCCTAGAAACTGGGACAGGAAGGTTGAGCGTGAAGACGTAGGTCTTTGTTGTGGCACACTTTCAGCTTGGCCACGGCCTCATCCTCTGCATGCATCATCAGCATCACGTCCACTTCCCCGTCCCTTGCCCCTTGCCTTGCCCATTTTAAATGGACTACCGAAAATTTGAAAAACTCAATACAAATGGATTTATTTGGAGAAAAACTGTGTGTGATCAGTATGCTTGTAAGGCAAAGATTTGGACATCACAGATACACCAGGTGTCTGACGGAGATAACAGACAGTATACTTTTTTAAAATGTTTTTTTAATTTTTGAAAAAACTAAATACTGAGTAGACCAAGGCTAGCAAACAGAACAATGCAGCGTATGCCTGCAAAGCCAAGATTTTTCCACCAAAGATACACCAGGCGTCTAACAGAGATAGCAGTTAAAATGTTTTTGTTTTTTAAAATATTTTTTAAACAAAAAATACGTAGTAGAACAAGGCTAGCAGACAGAACTATGCAATGTATGCCTACGAAGTAAAGATTTTACCACCACAGATACACCAGGCAACTGATGGAGATAACAGACTGTTTACATTTTTTGTATGTTTTTTGATAATTTTGGAAAACAATAAATTCTGAGTAGAACAAGGCTAGCAGACAGAACTTTGCAACATATGCCTGCGAAGCAAAGATTTTCCACCACAGATACACCAGGCGCCAGAAGGAGATAGTAGACTGTGTATATTTTCTGAATTTTTGGGGGTAATTTTTGAAAACACTTAAGGCCGGCGTCACACTAGCGAGTTTTACGGACATATGAGAGGCGCTGAAAATTCAGATTGCATACGGTACAATGATTCTCTATGGCCCAGCTCCTATCTGCCGTATTTTATGGATCCGTACTATACGGTCTTGTACGGCCGTAGAAAATCGCAGCATGCTGCGTTTGTCACCGTATTGCGCAAAAAAATCGCCAATGAAAGTCTAAGGGAGTGAGAAAAATACGGATTACACACGGACCAACAGTGAGACTTGCGAGAAATACGCCAGACATCTCCAGGTGCCAGGAATTGTGCCAAGCCCTCAATCAGGAAGCTCAGACATGCTAATTAGCTGAAAAAGCCACACAGACACCCCCGGAAGTCTGGTGCTCGCCTCCACGGAGTTGCAAGCAGCATGCCAAGCATCATTAAAGTGGAAATGCTCCTCATCCTGGTCAAAGAAAGGCCAGAAATCTGGGACCAGCGGGATCCAAATTATTCCAACCGGGCCAGGAAAGAGGCAGCTTGGAGGACCATCTGTGGGATCCTATTCCCAGGTTTTGCCCAACGGCCACGTGCGGAGCAGACACAACTTTGTAAGTACACTCATGTTTCCACATTAACCCCTTCCCGACCCATGACGCCACGTAGGCGTCATGAAAGTCGGTGCCATTCCGACCCATGACGCCTATGCGGCGTCATGGAATGATCGCGTCCCTGCAGATCGGGTGAAAGGGTTAACTCCCATTTCACCCGATCTGCAGGGACAGGGGGAGTGGTAGTTTAGCCCAGGGGGGGTGGCTTCACCCCCTCGTGGCTACGATCGCTCTGATTGGCTGTTGAAAGTGAAACTGCCAATCAGAGCGATTTGTAATATTTCACCCATTATAACGGGTGAAATATTACAATCCAGCCATGGCCGATGCTGAAATATCATCGGCCATGGCTGGAAATACTAGTGTGCCCCCACCCCTCCGATCGCCCCCCCACCCCCCCGATCTGGCCGGTACACTGCTCCGGCCCCCCTCCGTCCTGTGCTCCGCTCCCCCCCGTGCTCGTGTCCGCTGCCCCCGTGCTCCAATCACCCCCCCGTGCTCCAATCACCCCCCCTGCACTCCGATCCACCCCCCCCGTGCTCCGTTCCACCCCCCCGTGCTCCATTCCAGCCCCCCCGTGCTCCGTTCCACGCCCCCCGCGCTCCGTTCCACCCCTCCCGCGCTCCGATCCCCCCCCCCCGTGCTCCGATCCCCCCCCCCGTGGTCCCCCCCCACCCTATCATACTTACCGATCCAGCCGTGGTCCCGTCCGTCTTCTCCCGGGCGCCGCCATCTTCCAAAATGGCGGGCGCATGCGCAGTGCGCCCGCCGAATCTGCCGGCCGGCAGATTCGTTCCAAAGTGCATTTTGATCACTGAGATATAATCTATCTCAGTGATCAAAATAAAAAAAATAATAAATGACCCCCCCCCTTTGTCACCCCCATAGGTAGGGACAATAAAAAAATAAAGAAATTTTTTTTTCCACTAATGTTAGAAAAGGGTTAGGGTTAGGGGTAGGGTTAGGGTTAGGGGTAGGGTTAGGGTTAGGGGTAGGGCTAGGGGTAGGGTTAGGGGTAGGGTTAGGGGTAGGGTTAGGGGTAGGGTTAGGGTTAGGGTTAGGGCTAGGGTTAGGGCTAGGGTTAGGGCTAGGGTTAGGGCTAGGGTTAGGGCTAGGGGTAGGGGTAGGGTTAGGGGTAGGGTTAGGGTTAGGGTTAGGGTTAGGAATGTGCACACGTATTCTGGTCCTCTGCGGATTTTTCCGCTGCGGATTTGATAAATCCGCAGTGCTAAACCGCTGCGGATTTACCGCGTTTTTTTCTGCGCATTTCACTGCGGTTTTACAATTGCGATTTTCTATTGGAGCAGTTGTAAAACCGCTGCGGAATCCGCACAAAGAAGTGACATGCTGCGGAATGTAAACCGCTGCGTTTCCGTGCAGTTTTTCCGCAGCATGTGTACAGCGATTTTTGTTTCCCGTAGGTTTACATTGAACTGTACACTCATGGGAAACTGCTGCGGATCCGCAGCGTTTTCCGCAGCGTGTGCACATACCTTTAGAATTAGGCTATGTGCACACGGTGCGGATTTGGCTGCGGATTCGCAGCAGTGTTCCATCAGGTTTACAGTACCATGTAAACATATGAAAAACCAAATCCGCTGTGCCCATGGTGCGGAAAATACCGCGCGGGAACGCTGCGTTGTATTTTCCGCAGCATGTCAATTCTTTGTGCGGATTCCGCAGCGTTTTACACCTGTTCCTCAATAGGAATCCGCAGGTGAAATCCGCACAAAAAACACTGGAAATCCGCAGAAAATCCGCAGGTAAAACACAGTGCCTTTTACCCGCAGATTTTTCAAAAATGGTGCGGAAATATCTCACACGAATCCGCAACGTGGGCACATAGCCTTAGGGTTAGGATTGGAATTAGGGTTGTGGTTAGGGTTAGGGGTGTGTTGGGGTTAGTGTTGTGGTTAGGGGTGTGTTGGGGTTAGGGTTGTGATTAGGGTTATGGCTACAGTTGGGATTAGGGTTAGGGGTGTGTTGGGGTTAGTGTTGGAGTTAGAATTGAGGGGTTACCACTGTTTAGGCACATCAGGGGTCTCCAAACGCAACATGGCGCCACCATTGATTCCAGCCAATCTCGTATTCAAAAAGTCAAATGGTGCTCCCTCACTTCCGAGCCCTGACGTGTGCCCAAACAGTGGTTTACCCCCACATATGGGGTACCAGCATACTCAGGACAAACTGCGCAACAATTACTGGGGTCCAATTTCTCCTGTTACCCTTGTGAATCTAAAAAAATGCTTGCTAAAACATAATTTTTGAGGAAAGAAAAATGATTTTTTATTTTCACGGCTCTGCGTTGTAAACGTCTGTGAAGCACTTGGGGGTTCAAAGTGCTCACCACATATCTAGATAAGTTCCTTGGGGGGTCTAGTTTCTAAAATGGGGTCACTTGTGGGGGGTTTCTACTGTTTAGGCACACCAGGGGCTCTGCAAACGCAACGTGACACCCGCAGACCATTCCATCAAAGTCTGCATTTCAAAAGTCACTACTTCCCTTCTGAGCCCCGACGTGTGCCCAAACAGTGGTTTACCCCCACATATGGGGTATCAGCGTACTCAGGAGAAACTGGACAACAACTTTTGGGGTCCAATTTCTCCTGTAACCCTTGGGAAAATAAAAAATTCTGGGCTAAATAATTATTTTTGAGGAAAGAAAACGTATTTATTATTTTCACGGCTCTGCATTATAAACTTCTATGAAGCACTTGGGGGTTCAAAGTGCTCATCACACATCTAGATAAGTTCCTTTCAGGGTCTAGTTTCCAAAATGGGGTCACTTGTGGGGGGTTTCTACTGTTTAGGCACATCAGGGGCTCTGCAAACGCAACGTGACGCCCGCAGAGCATTCCATCAAAGTCTGCATTTCAAAACGTCACTACTTCAATTCCAAGCCCCGGCATGTGCCCAAACAGTAGTTTACCCCCACATATGGGGTATCACCGTACTCAGGAGAAACTGGACAACAAATATTGGGGTCAAATTTCTCCTGTTACCCTTGGGAAAATTAAAAAATTCTGGGCTAAATAATTATTTTTGAGGAAAGAAAACGTATTTATTATTTTCACGGCTCTGCATTATAAACTTCTATGAAGCACTTGGGGGTTCAAAGTGCTCACCACACATCTAGATAAGTTCCTTTGGGGGTCTAGTTTCCAAAATGGGGTCACTTGTGGGGGGTTTCTACTGTTAAGCCACATCAGGGGCTCTGCAAACGCAACGTGACGCCCACAGAGCATTCCATCAAAGTCTGCATTTCAAAACGTCACTACTTCACTTCCGAGCCCCGGCATGTGCCCAAACAGTGATTTACCCCCACATATGGGGTATCAGCGTACTCAGGAGAAACTGGAAAACAACTTTTGGGGTCAAATTTCTCCTGTTACCCTTGGGAAAATAAAAAATTGCAGGCTAAAAGATCATTTTTGAGAAAATAATTTTTTTTTTTATTTTCATGGCTCTGCGTTATAAACTTCTGTGAAGCACTTGGGGGTTCAAAGTACTCACCACACATCTAGATTAGTTCCTTTGGGGGTCTAGTTTCTAAAATGGTGTCATTTCTGGGGGATCTCCAATGTTTAGGCACACAGGGGCTCTCCAAACGTGACATGGTGTCCGCTAATGATTGGAGCTAATTTTCCATTTAAAAAGCCAAATGGCGTGCCATCCCTTCCGAGCCCTGCCGTGCGCCCAAACAGTGGTTTACCCCCACATATGGGGTATCAGCGTACTCAGGACAAACTGGACAACAATATTTGGGGTCCAATTTCTCCTATTATCCTTGGCAAAATAGGAAATTCCAGGCTAAAAAATCATTTTTGAGGAAAGAAAAATTATTTTTTATTTTCATGGCTCTGCGTTATAAACTTCTGTGAAGCACCTGGGGGTTTAAAGTGCTCAATATGCATCTAGATAAGTTCCTTGGGGGGTCTAGTTTCCAAAATGGGGTCACTTGTGCGGGAGCTCCAATGTTTAGGCACACAGGGGCTCTCCAAACGCGACATGGTGTCCGCTAACAATTGGAGCTAATTTTCCATTCAAAAAGTCAAATGGCGCGCCTTCTCTTCAGAGCCCTGCCGAGTGCCCAAACAGTGGTTTACCCCCACATATGAGGTATCGGCGTACTCGGGAGAAATTGCCCAACAAATTTTATGATCCATTTTATCCTACTGCCCATGTGAAAATGAAAAAATTGAGGCGAAAAGAATTTTTTTGTGAAAAAAAATTACTTTTTCATTTTTACAGATCAATTTGTGAAGCACCTGAGGGTTTAAAGTGCTCACTAGGCATCTAAATTAGTTCCTTGGGGGGTCTAGTTTCCAAAATGGGGTCACTTGTGGGGGAGCGCCAATGTTTAGGCACACAGTAGCTATCCAAACGCGACATGGTGTCCGCTAACGATGGAAATAATTTTTCATTCAAAAAGTCAAATGGCGCTCCTTCCCTTCCGAGCCTTACCATGTGCCCAAACAGTGGTTTACCTCCACATGTGAGGTATTGGTGTACTCAGGAGAAATTGCCCAACACATTTTAGGATCCATTTTATCCTGTTGCCCATGTGAAAATGAAAAAATTGAGGCTAAAAGAATTTTTTTGTGAAAAAAAAGTACTTTTTCATTTTTACGGATCAATTTGTGAAGCACCTGGGGGTTCAAAGTGCTCACTATGCATCTAGATAAGTTCCTTGGGGCGTCTAGTTTCCAAAATGGGGTCACTTGTGGGGGAGCTCCAATTTTTAGGCAAACGGGGGCTCTCCAAACGTGACATGGTGTCCGCTAAAGAGTGGAGCCAATTTTTGATTCAAAAAGTCAAATGGCGCTCCTTCCCTTCCAAGCCCTGCCGTGCGCCCAAACAGTGGTTTACCCCCACATATGAGGTATCAGCGTACTCAGGACAAATTGGACAACAACTTTCGTGGTTCAGTTTCTCCTTTTACCATTGGGAAAATAAAAAAATTGTTGCTAAAAGATAATTTTTGTGACTAAAAAGTTAAATGTTCATTTTTTCCTTCCATGTTGCTTCTGCTGCTGTGAAGCACCTGAAGGGTTAATAAACTTCTTGAATGTGGTTTTGAGTACCTTGAGGGGTGCAGTTTTTAGAATGGTGTCACTTTTGGGTATTTTCAGCCATATAGACCCCTCAAACTGACTTCAAATGTGAGGTGGTCCCTAAAAAAAATGGTTTTGTAAATTTCGTTGTAAAAATGACAAATCGCTGGTCGAATTTTAACCCTTATAACTTCCTAACAAAAAAAAATTTTGTTTCCAAAATTGTGCTGATGTAAAGTAAACATGTGGGAAATGTTATTTATTAACTATTTTGTGTCACATATCTCTCTGGTTTAACAGAATAAAAATTCAAAATGTGAAAATTGCGAAATTTTCAAAATTTTCACCAAATTTCCGTTTTTATCACAAATAAACGCAGAATTTATTGACCTAAATTTACCACTAACATGAAGCCCAATATGTCACGAAAAAACAATCTCAGAACCGCTAGGATCCGTTGAAGCGTTCCTGAGTTATTACCTCATAAAGGGACACTGGTCAGAATTGCAAAAAACGGCAAGGTCTTTAAGGTCAAAATAGGCTGGGTCTTGAAGGGGTTAATTAACCTTGAAAAATGCTTTACCTACATGATTACAGGAAGAATATTTTTGGCCTTAGTATGGTATTTTTGGCATTTTTCGGTAAAAACAAAGATGATTAACATGAGAAAGTGCTTACTTACATACCGTATATACTCGAGTATAAGCTGACCCGAGTATAAGCCGACCCCCTAATTTTGCCACAAAAAACTGTGAAAATTTATTGACCCGAGTATAAGCCTAGGGTAGGAAATGCAGAAGCTACCGGTGAAATTCAAAAATAAAAATAGATGCTCCATACCGTCCATTATTGCCCCATAAGATGCTCCATATAAAGCTGTGCCACATATAATGCTCCAAACATTTCATTATGGCCCCATAGATGCTCCATATAAAACTGTGCCATATAGAATGCTCCATACATTTCATTATGGCCCCATAGATGCTCCATATAAAACTGTGCCACATATAATGCTCCATAGTGTTCATTGTTGCCCCATAGATGATCCATACAAAGCTGTGCCATATAGAATGCTCTGCACCGTTCATTATGGCCCCATAGATGCTCCAAATAAAGCTGTGGCATATAGAATGCGTCGAGACCCTTGTCGCGGGTCACGAGCTTCCATATTTTGGCCAAAATATCAACTAATACCTCACATAAAGAATTTTTTTAATGTGTTTTTTGCACTTTTTTCCGGGGTGCAGTTGGGCCCATTTTCGTCTTGTAAACTGTGGTGTCTGTTCACATGGGGTGCATTTGT
The DNA here is from genome assembly GCF_032444005.1 of Ranitomeya imitator. Lineage (NCBI taxonomy): Eukaryota > Metazoa > Chordata > Amphibia > Anura > Dendrobatidae > Ranitomeya > Ranitomeya imitator. Next base: position 630,372,350 of record NC_091284.1, read on the forward strand.
TTAGCGCTGGGCAGGCCCGCCTGATCTAATAGAAGGGTGTCACTACTAGGCCTGCCTGGATGCTGTGCATCTCCATTGTGTTAACAGCACCACATACAAGTTTTTATGTGCAGCAATGTGCCAAGCAGCCACCCCCCCATTAGTTTGGTAGCTGGTGAGTGGCTGCCTCATCGGTTATGCTGCACCTGTGTTGTTTCTATTTTAACCACATGGGTCCACTGCATCCTGTTAGTGCATTTGTTTGGAAGCCTAGGCAGGTAAGAACCTCTGCCGTGTTTTGCTGTTTTTTCAAATTTTTGGAGGATCTCTGAATCCTCTTTTTGTGCTTTTGCTGATTAGAAATAGGATTCATGAGCGTGGGGACCCTTGTCGCGGGTCATGAGCTTCCATATTTTGGCCAAAATATCAACTAATATGCTGTCCATCTACTCTGCCTTTCCTGCAATGTGTGTTTATGTGAACTGCATATAATTCCCACCTGGTATGCTTTGCTTACCCATTGTTTTCTATCCATTCGTATTTCACTTCCCTTGCTTCTTGCTTGCATACCTGAGTGGCCATCTACCCCACCCCCTCTTTATGACCTGGCTTAACTGTGAACATGTGCTCTAGACACACACACCCACATCCTCCCTCTCAGCTGTGAGCCCTTAGGTGCCCATAAATTCATAGCCATGAGTCTGACCAGACGTGTCTGACCATCTTAGAAATTGCATTTTTAAATTGCAGTTTTTTAATTGCTATGAATTAGACTAGAATTGGACTGGAATTGACTGGAAGGTAAAGGAATAGAAAACCACTATAATGTTTCGGTTTCTATTCACATTCACCCCCATACTACTCTATTTCTTCCTATCTCCTGTAGTCCCTCCACCCAGTAAAGAACTAGTCATTTCTCCCTCCATCCTCCCCAGTCATCTCACCTCCTCCACAGAACTATTCCTCCACATACAATCCTTTCTCGCCAGGCACACACGGCCACATCATGACCTATCCAGCTCACACCTTCTAACGCTCTGTCTGCTGCTCCTCATTGCTGGCGACATATCCCCAAATCCTGGCCCTCCTCATCACATCCCCACACTCATTTCTAATCCCTTGCCACGATCCTCTACACGTCCTCGCAACCACAGTAACCTCATACCCATTCATCCTGCCCCCACTCCCCCAATTTCCCTATCTGGAGCACTATGGAACGCACGCTCTGTCTGCAATAAACTTCCATTTATCCATGACCTCTTTATCAATAACAAACTCTCCTTCCTCGGCATCACTGAAACCTGGCTCACCCCTTCTGACACAGCCTCCCCTGCGGCACTCTCTTACGGTGGCTTCCACCTTTCTCACACACCCCGCCCCAGCAGCAAGCATGGCGGAGGAGTTGGTTTTCTCCTGTCAGATAACTGCTCCTTCACCCCAATTCCACTGCCACCCTCTGTTATCCTCCCTTCCTTTGAGGTGCACTCTGTGCGCATCTACTCCCCCTCCAACCTCCAACTGGCTGTCATCTACCGTCCCCCAGGGCCAGCCACCACCTTCTTCGACCACTTCACCACCTGGCTACTCCACTTCCTCGCCGCTGACATCCCCACTATCATCATGGGCGACTTCAACATCCCCATTGACACTTCCCTCTCAGCTGCCACTAAACTTCTATCTCTCATTTCCTCCTTTGGCCTCACTCAATGGTCTTCTACAGCCACCCACAAAGATGGTCACACACTGGACCTCATTCTCACCCGCCTCTGCTCCCTATCTAACCTCTCAAACTCACCTCTTCCTCTTTCTGACCACAACCTACTTACATTCTCTTCCCTTTCCACTCCTTGTCTACAACCCCCACCCCACAAACTCTCACACCCTCGCAGAAATCTTAAACACCTTGATCTTCACTCACTCTCTGAATCCCTCCTCCCTCTCACAGACATAAGCTCCCTACACAATGCGGATGATGCTGCCACTCTATATAACACCACAATAGCTGCAGCTTTGGAATCTCTTGCCCCTCTCACACATACCAAAGCTCGCAAAATCAACAGACAACCCTGGCACACCAGCATGACAAAAGAACTGAGGCGAGCTTCCAGAGCTGCTGAGCGCAGATGGAAAAGATCCCACTCCATCGAGCACTTCATCGCATTCAAACAGTCCCTCACTGCTTTCAAAACCATGCTCGCCACAGCAAAACAAACCTACTTCTCATCTCTCATATCCTCCCTGTCTCACAACCCCAAACAGTTATTCAACACCTTCAACTCTCTCCTCCGTCCCCCAGCACCTCCTCCCTCCCCACTCATCTCAGCTGAAGACTTCGCCTCATTTTTCAAGCAGAAAATTGAGAACATCAGAGACAATTTTAGTAAACAACCCCCAGAACCCTTCCTCCCAACTACCCAGCCCTCCACCTCCAAAACCAACTTCTCCACCATTACAGAAGACGGACTCTCCACTCTACTCTCAAGATCGCATCTCACCACCTGTGCACTTGACCCACTCCCATCCCACTTCATCCCAAACCTCACCACAGTCTTCATCCCAACCCTAACCCATCTCTTTAACCTATCACTAACAACTGGCATTTTCCCCTCAAGCTTTAAACATGCCACAATCACACCTATCCTCAAAAAGCCCTCTCTTGACCCATCCTCTGTATCTAGCTATCGCCCTATATCACTTCTCCCCTTTGCCTCAAAACTACTGGAACAACATGTCCATATTGAACTGTCCTCCCATCTATCTTCCTGCTCCTTCTTCGACCGCTTTCAATCAGGCTTCCGGTCACACCACTCCACTGAAACTGCCCTAACTAAGGTCACCAATGACCTATTAACCGCCAAGAGCAAGCGACACTACTCTGTCCTCCTCCTCCTGGACCTGTCCTCTGCCTTCGACACAGTGGACCATTCCCTGCTGCTGCAGACCCTCTCATCCCTTGGCATCACAGAATTGGCCCTATCCTGGATCTCATCATACCTAACTGACCGTACATTCAGCGTCTCCCACTCACACACCACCTCCTCACCTCGCCCCCTATCTGTCGGAGTCCCGCAAGGCTCAGTTCTAGGACCCCTGCTCTTCTCCATCTACACCTTTGGCCTGGGACAGCTCATAGAATCTCACGGCTTTCAGTATCATCTCTATGCTGACGACACACAGATCTACATCTCTGGACCAGATATCACCTCCCTACTAACCAGAATCCCTCAATGTCTGTCTGCTATTTCATCCTTCTTCTCCACTAGATTTCTAAAACTTAACATGGACAAAACAGAATTCATCATCTTTCCCCCATCTCACGCGATCTCCCCAACGAACCTATCCATTACAGTAAACGGCTGCCCACTCTCCCCAGTCCCACAAGCCCGCTGTCTTGGGGTAATCCTTGACACTGATCTCTCCTTTAAACCACATATCCAAACCCTTTCCACTTCCTGCCGCCTCCAACTCAAAAATATTTCACGGATCCGCACATTCCTAAACCAAGAATCTGCAAAAACCCTAGTCCATGCCCTCATCATCTCCCGCCTTGACTACTGTAACCTCCTGCTCTGTGGCCTCCCCTCTAACACTCTTGCACCCCTCCAATCTATTCTAAACTCTGCTGCCCGACTAATCCACCTGTCCCCCCGCTATTCCCCGGCCTCTCCCCTCTGTCAATCCCTGCACTGGCTCCCCATCACCCAGAGACTCCAGTACAAAAGCCTAACCATGACATATAAAGCCATCCACAACCTGTCTCCTCCATACATCTGTGACCTCGTCTCCCGGTACTTTCCTGCACGCAACCTCCGATCCTCACAAGATCTCCTTCTCTACTCCCCTATTATCTCCTCTTCCCACAATCGCATACAAGATTTCTCTCGTGCATCCCCCCTACTCTGGAATGCTCTACCACAACATATCAGACTCTCGCCTACCATCGAAACCTTCAAAAAGAACCTGAAGACCCACCTCTTCCGACAAGCCTACAACCTGCAGTAACCACCGATTGACCAAACCGCTACACGGCCAGCTCTACCCTCACCTACTGTATCCTCACCCATCCCTTGTAGATTGTGAGCCCTCGCGGGCAGGGTCCTCTCTCCTCCTGTACCAGTTGTGACTTGTATTTTTCAAGATTATTGTACTTGTTTTATTATGTATACCCCTCCTCACAAGTAAAGCGCCATGGAATAAATGGCGCTATAATAATAAATAATAATAATAATAATAATAACTAATACCTCACATAAAGAATTTTTTTATGTGTTTTTTGCACTTTTTTCCGGGTGCAGTTGGGCCCATTTTCGTCTTGGAAACTGTGGTGTCTGTTCACATGGGGTGCATTTGTTAAGCGCTGGGCAGGCCCGCCTGATCAAATAGAAGGGTGTCACTACTAGGCCTGCCTGGATGCTGTGCATCTCCATTGTGTGAACAGCGCCACATACAAGTTTTTATGTGCAGCAATGTGCCAAGCAGCCACCCCCTCCATTAGTTTGGTAGCTGGTGAGTGGCTGCCTCATCGGTTATGCTGCACCTGTGTTGTTTCTATTTTAACCACATGGGTCCACTGCATCCTGTTAGTGCATTTGTTTGGAGGCCTAGGCAGGTAAGAACCTCTGCCGTGTTTTGCTGTTTTTCCATATAGAATGCTCCATACCATTGATTATTGCCCCATAGATGCTCCATATAAAGCTGTGCCATATAGAATGCTCTGCACCGTTCATTATGACCCCATAGATGCTCCATATAAAGCTGTGCCATATAGAATGCTCTGCACCGTTCATTATGGCCCCATAGATGCTCCATATAAAGCTGTGCCATATAGAATGCTCTGCACCGTTCATTATGGCCTCATAGATGCTCCATATAAAGCTGTACCATATAGAATGCTCTGCACCATTCATTATGGCCCCACAGATGCTCCATATAAAGCTGTGCCATATAGAATGCTCTGCACCGTTCATTATGGCCCCATAGATGCTCCATATAAAACTGTGCTATATAGAATGCTCTGCACTGTTGATTATAGCCCCATAGATGCTCCATATAAAGCTGTGCCATATAGAAGGCTCTGCACCGTTCATTATGACCCCATAGATGCTCCATATAAAGCTGTGCCATATAGAATGCTCTGCACCGTTCATTATGGCCCCATAGATGCTCCATATAAAACTGTGCCATATAGAATGCTCTGCACCGTTCATTATGGCCCCATAGATGCTCCATATAAAACTGTGCCATATAGAATGCTCTGCACTGTTCATTATGGTCCCATAGATGCTCCATATAAAGCTGTGCCATATATAATGCTCTGAACCATTCATTATGGCCTCATAGACGCTCCATATAAAGCTGCGTAATATAAAATGCTGCTGCTGCAATAAAAAAAAAATGACATACTCACCTCTCTTGCTGCTCCTCAGCGTCCAGTCTAGGCGTCTCTCTGCACTGACTGTTCAGGCAGAGGGCAGCGCGCAGATTAGTATGTCATCGCGCCCTCTGACCTGAACAGTCAGTGTGGAGGACGGGAAGACAGAGCGGTGCCTGGAGGGTGGAACGTGGACAGGTAAATATGTAATACTCACCTGCTCCTGGCATCCCTGGCTCCTTATCCCGAACAGATGGTCTCCGGGTGCCGCAGCTTCTTCCTCTGTCAGCGGTCACCATTACTGCTCATTAGAGGAATGAATATGCGGCTCCATCCCTATGGGAGAGGAGTCCATATTCATAACTTTAATGAGAGGTACCATGTGACCGCTGAACAGGGGAAGAGCTGCGGCACCCGAAGACCATGGGACAGGCAGGGACAGCGACAGGAGCGCCGGGACTAGGTGAGTATGCGACAGTCCTCTCTCCCCCTCACCCGCCTACCCTCCCACCGACCATGACTCGAGTATAAGCCGAGAGGGGCACTTTCAGCCCAAAAATTTGGGCTGAAAATCTCGGCTTATACTCGAGTATATACGGTAGCTAATATGGATGTTGCGTTGGGTACTATTTTTTTTTTACGCCAAACTGGTACAGAGGGGTGTGCACCCTGTCCTTGTGTTGTTCTTTTTTCTTTCCTTTTTTTGGTTTTTAAGCAATTGTAACTTTAGGAAAATCATTTAAGAAGGCATTTTATTATCATCGTTCAAATATGATCTATCAATGCCAACTGTTTTAAGCAATGTGCAGAATGAGCTTAAACAATATTTGTTACCATTTCATTGCAGTGGATGATGTTATGAGACGATGGCGCAGCATCAGGGACCAGTACCAGCGGGAAAGGCAGCAGCGGGCAAGAAGTGGGTCAGCAGCACCACCCAAAAAAAGGAAGTACATTTACTACGATCAGCTTTCCTTTTTGGATGTCAGTATGGATCTAAGACAGTAAGTCAAAACAACACAACACATTTTTTTGTTTGAATATTAGTATTAATATTATTTGTTCTTGTTCGAGCGCCATTTATTCCATGGTGCTTTACATGTAAGGAGGGGTAAACATTTAAAAAAAATATTGTAAAAAAAAATGCAAAAAACAAAATAGTACAGGAGGAGAGAGGACCCTGCCCGCAAAGCCTCACAAGCTACAACAAGAGATGGGTGAGAATACAGTAGGCGAGGGTAGAGCTGTTCATGCAGTGGTTTGGTCGATTCGTGGTTACTGCACAGATGTCTAATCTAAATATTTTATCAAATGACTCAACTAATAATGTTTTTTTTTGCTTTATTGTTTAATAACAGAACACAGTCCAACCTCACTACTAAAGCAGGATGGCACCATTGAAGCTCTAAAAAACTATAGGGAGAAAAATACTTTATCTAAAAAACTAATTAAAGCTGCCAAAAAGGAACACATTGCTAAGGAGAGTAAAACTAATCCCAAACTGTTCTTCAACTATATCAATAGTAAAAGAATAAAAACTGAAAATGTAGGCCCCTTAAAAAATAATGAGGAAAGAATGGTTGTAGATGACGAGGAAAAAGCTAACATATTAAACACCTTCTTCTCCACGGTATTCACGGTGGAAAATGAAATGCTAGGTGAAATCCCAAGAAACAATGAAAACCCTATATTAAGGGTCACAAATCTAACCCAAGAAGAGGTGCGAAACCGGCTAAATAAGATTAAAATAGATAAATCTCCGGGTCCGGATGGCATACACCCACAAGTACTAAGAGAACTAAGTAATGTAATAGATACACCATTATTTCTTATTTTTAGGGACTCTATAGCGAGGGGGTCTGTTCCGCAGGACTGGCGCATAGCAAATGTGGTGCCAATATTCAAAAAGGGCTCTAAAAGTGAACCTGGAAATTATAGGCCAGTAAGTCTAACCTCTATTGTTGGTAAAATATTTGAAGGGTTTCTGAAGGATGTTATTCTGGATTATCTCAATGAGAATAACTGTTTAACTCCATATCAGCATGGGTTTATGAGAAATCGCTCCTGTCAAACCAATCTAATCAGTTTTTATGAAGAGGTAAGCTATAGGCTGGACCACGGTGAGTCATTAGACGTGGTATATCTCTCGATTTTTCCAAAGCGTTTGATACCGTGCCGCACAAGAGGTTGGTACACAAAATGAGAATGCTTGGTCTGGGGGAAAATGTGTGTAAATGGGTTAGTTACTGGCTTAGTGATAGAAAGCAGAGGGTGGTTATAAATGGTATAGTCTCTACCTGGGTCGCTGTGACCAGTGGGGTACCGCAGGGGTCGGTATTGGGACCTGTTCTCTTCAACATATTCATTAATGATCTGGTAGAAGGTTTACACAGTAAAATATCAATATTTGCAGATGATGGAAAACTATGTAAAGCAGTTAATACAAGAGAAGATAGTATTCTGCTACAGATGGATCTGGATAAGTTGGAAACTTGGGCTAAAAGGTGGCAGATGAGGTTTAACAATGATAAATGTAAGGTTATACACATGGGAAGAAGGAATCAATATCACCATTACACACTGAACGGGAAACCACTGGGTAAATCTGACAGGGAGACGGACTTGGGGATCCTAGTTAATGATAAACTTACCTGGAGCAGCCAGTGCCAGGCAGCAGCTGCCAAGGCAAACAGGATCATGGGGTGCATTAAGAGAGGTCTGGATACACATGATGAGAGCATTATACTGCCTCTGTACAAATCCCTAGTTAGACCGCACATGGAGTACTGTGTCCAGTTTTGGGCACCGGTGCTCAGGAAGGATATAATGGAACTAGAGAGAGTACAAAGGAGGGCAACAAAATTAATAAAGGGGATGGGAGAACTACAATACCCAGATAGATTAGCGAAATTAGGATTATTAAGTCTAGAAAAAAGACTGAGGGGCGATCTAATAACCATATATAAGTATATAAGGGGACAATGCAAATATCTCGCTGAGGATCTGTTTATACCAAGGAAGGTGACGGGCACAAGAGGGCATTCTTTGCGTCTGGAGGAGAGAAGGTTTTTCCACCAACATAAAAGAGGATTCTTTACTGTTAGGGCGGTAAGAATCTGGAATTGCTTGCCTGAGGAGGTGGTGATCGCGAACTCAGTCGAGGGGTTCAAGAGAGGCCTGGATGTCTTCCTGGAGCAGAACAATATTGTATCATACAATTATTAGGTTCTGTAGAAGGACGTAGATCTGGGGATTTATTATGATGGAATATAGGCTGAACTGGATGGACAAATGTCTTTTTTCGGCCTTACTAACTATGTTACTATGTTACTATGTTACTCACTGAGAGGGAGACCGGGTCTGAGTTGGAGGCTGTGATTGATTCCGTTAGTGTTGAAGAAGAGGTGACAGGTCCATCTTTGGCCTCTTCTACCTCCGTCCTTCCAGGTCCATCGGCTTCTGCATCACAAGAGACAGTAGCAAGTGTGGAAGATGCAGCACCAACACCCTCAGCAGCATCTGATCCTGGAAGCCAGGAAGAGCATGGGCACAGCAGCAGCCCTACTGTCCCACTGGTGTCCTCCCCACAGGCAGCTGGCCCTTTATGCAGAGGCCGCAGAAGGAGTGAGCTGCAAGCCAGTAGGTTGGATGTGGATGCTGGGGTCCTCAATTATTTGGCCAGGGCAGCCACGGATGAGGGAGAGGAGGCCTTTGCTCGCAGCCTTGCCCGGTACCTTCGTCCCCTTCCCCATGAGGTGAGGCTACGTGTGAGAGGGTGTATTCAAATCCTGATTGATTTAAGCACCTTGAATTTCTTGAGAGAAGGCAGCTTTCACAAACTAACCTCTTGCGCCTTCAAATAACTCAACAGATGCATGGTCAATCAGGATTTGAAGCACCTCCTCCACATATGCCTACACCTCAATCCCTCCCAACCCAAAATCAACAAAGGCCAGTACCATACCAAATGGCAGCCTACAACCCAACTTCCCAATATGGCCACTTTTCCAGACCCAGTGATGTAGGCTGGTCATAACCTGGGTTTGGACAACATGGGGTGGGTATGAGTCCAGCCAATATGTCCATCAGCATGAGGGCCAGAGACAATTACCTTATGGCCAATACCCAACTGGCCAATATGAACAAGGCCTGTATTTGGCTCAGCAACCCACTGCATCCTCACAGGGTGAAGGACAATTGACTCAACAAAGGCCCCCTGAACAGGACCCAGAGCTGCCACCATCTCCACCGCCAACTTACAGGGATCCGTAAGTCTTTTATTTTTTTTTCTTTGTTACGCAAAACCATGTTTGTTTGTTTTTATTTTGTGCTGTATTTGCACTTTGTTGTGTTTTTTTGTTTGCAAAAAATACAAAAACACCAAAAAAATAAAAAAATATCACAAAAATATGGTTAAAAGTTTACAACAAAAGGCTTTTGCTGTTAGTAAAAAATGTTGTCAAAAGCCAATTGATGTTTGTGGACCAATCATTATTACATCACAGACATATGCTCTGTTCATAATCATCTGGTAATTAAGGAAATACAACACACATAGTACTGTTTCTTTGTCACAAAAAAATTAATGTAGATAATATATTTGGAAAATAAGAAATTCACAACTGAGAAACAGCATAATCTTGCCAGGGAGTAGCACCCTGAGGTGAAACAAAATAATTGGTGAAAACATCCCTAACTTTTATGCCAGAAAGGGGACGGCGCAGAGGAGGGCCATGTGGTGTAGGCCTAATCACATTGCTCAACATGTGTTCAGCAATATCAGCTGAGGAGCAATCATGTATGCTGATAAAATTGTGCAACATTACAGAGGCTTTTATGACTTCATTCACTGTAGCCTCACTGAGCTGAATGGCAGACTGGAGGACATCCCATTTGGCCACCAGTCTCCGTGCCCTAGAAAGCCGCAAATTAAAGATCCTCCGCCGGTGCTCCAGGTTGCGCCGGGGATAAGGCCTCATGACGTGTCTCGTCAGTTGGAAGGCCTCATCTCCAACAAGAACAAAAGGCACTGCTTCTGCATTGGAGCCTGGGAGATGTTGTGGTTGTGGGAGGTCTAACTGGTTGTCACGTAGCCGCAGACCCATAATGGTTAGGCCCCATTGTCTACAATTATAAACCTGTAGTTACTGTCAACTATAGCTAACAGAACTACAGAGAAAACTTGCTTATAATTGTAGAATTGGGAGCCAGAGTTCAGCGGCTTACATACCCTGATATATTTCCCATCCACGGCTCTAATGCATTTTGGGAAGTCACAAGTGTCCTGGAACCCAAGGGCTATTTTGAGCCAATCAGCCTGTTTTGGCTCAGGCATCACAAGTTCCTGGAGTTTATCCCATATTTGACTACAGGTTGATGGCACAATGCCCGAAATTGTCGACCGGCCAATCAGAAACTCCAGGTGTAGTGCCGCATATGACAAGCCAGTGGACAGGAAGCTGAAAGTGTAAAAAAAGGAATATTAGGTAGGTAACAAGAGTTCACACAAAACATGAAGAAGCACAAGTAGATTGTATATTTAAAAAAACATGATTAACGCTATAAAATCAAAAATTTACCTAGGGTACTTAACTATAAGATTAAACACACTTTTTTTGGATCTGCTTCTGCCCTAATGTACACATATACTTTAAAAAACCTGCTAGAACACTACACATAAAAAAAAGATCAACATACAGTTTGTGAGGATGTTGCATACATAGCGTAAGGTAAGGAGAAGATGCTCCTCTGCGGATATGGCTTTGCACATCCTTGTGTCCTGATAGGTGATACCTGGACGTAATATCTCCAACAATATATCAAAGGTTCTGATGGTCATGCGACAGTACAGATAGAACTTGTTAGGATGTGCCCGCAGAGCTGTATAGAGCCTGTGAAAATGGCCTTTAGTGAGGCATTTAGTCAAAAGAGGATGCACCCACATTCTTCTTCTTCTCCTCCTTCGCGGATCTACAATCACAGGGTGTGGCTGGCCAAACTGACGAGACAATACCCAGTTAAACAAAACCCGCTGAGTTGGGGTGAAGTGCAGTAGGTCACACATGGTGCAAACGTTACCACAACACAACAACAGATGCACAACCACAAAATGGCCATATGGGTGGGTGCCACCTGTTGTAGAGGCCTTAAATAGGGTTGCTGATGCTGATTTAAATTAATTTCAACCTCAAAAACTGTTAAATGTCCATTTTGTCAGGCTGAGTGAAAAAAGCCGGATTACTCACCGGTAATACTCTTTTAGTGAGTCCACGACAGCACCCCACTGGAGAGAGGGATCCGCCCCGCAGGAACAGGAAACCTACCGAGAAATAAAAGGGGGCAGTCCACCTCTCCTCCTCAGTTTTGATTTCAGAGTACCCGGAGGACCGCCAGTATTAGGCAAATATCATTTATTTCATTTTCTTAAAACATATTTGCTTATGTATGATTAAAAGAATTTTACTCAATAGTAAGTACTATATTAATATAGGGAGGGATATAAGAGGGTGCTGTCGTGGACTCACTAAAAGAGTATTACCGGTGAGTAATCCGGCTTTTTCCCTTTCGCCACGACAGCACCCCACTGGAGATCTTACAGAGACCATCACCTAGGGAGGGACCACCGTGCTGAGGACAGTCCTGCCAAAGTCTAGGTCAGAAGTTGACGATAGGTCAAGCCTATAGTGATTATAGAAGGTAGAGGGATTTGACCAAGTTGCGGCCTTACATATGGTCTCAATAGGGACCTCTCCCCTTTCTGCCCAGGAGGATGCCATCGCTCTGGTAGAGTGCGCTGTTATGCCTTCCGGAGGGTTTTCTTTACACGCCGAATAGGCCAGTCTGCTAGACTCTCTGATCCACCAGGATAAGGTGCTTTTTGTTATCCCATGACCCTTCTTGTGACCCTGGAAGGAAATAAACAGAGCCCTACACTGTCGCCAGCTACTGGTTCTTTCAATGTACTTCAACACTACTCTTTTAACATCTAGAGTGTGGTACTTCTGTTCTTCAGGAGTGGAGGGATTACTGAAGAAAGTGGGCAAGATTATTTCCTGAGACCTGTGGAATTTCTTAGCTACTTTGGGAAGGTAGGAAGGGTCTGGTTTAAGGACCAACTTATCCTGAAAAGTTAGCAGGAAAGGTGGATCTATAGAGAGTGCTTGGATGTCACTGATTTTCCTGGCTGAAGTTAGTGCTACCAAGAGGGCCGTTTTTAGCGATAAGATTTTAATTGGTATTGAATCTATTGGTTCGAATGGAGAATCTGTTAGGGCTTGTAAAACTAAATTTATATCCCAGGGAGGAACTCTAGGTATATTAACTGGATCTATCCGTTCGCAGGCTGTAATAAATCGGGATACCCATCTATCCCCCGCAATGTTATGGCCATAGAGGGCTCCTTGTGCTGAAACATGAACTTTTAAGGTGTTTATAGTTAAACCCAGTTCTCTCCCTTTTTGAAGAAATTCCAGGATAGACTGTATCGGAATTTCTGATGTGTTTGAAGATGTATGGAATTGTAGGAATTTCTTCCATATTTTTGTGCAAATTTTTGTAGTGGAAGGTTTTCTACTCTGGAGGAGTGTGTTTATCAATCCCTCCAAGAACCCCCTTGATTTTAGCATCTGCCTCTCAAATTCCAGGCCGTGAGATGTAAACTATCCACTTGAGGGTGGAAGAACGGACCCTGGAAGAGAAGATTGGGTGTTGAGGGGAGGACCCAAGGATCTGATACCGACATGGTTTGCAGCCACGAAAACTAAGGTCTCTTCGGCCAGAATGGAGCTATTAGTATTACTCTCGCTCCTTCATCTCTGATTTTGCGAATGACTTGGGGTAGTAATATGGTCGGCGGAAAAGCATATGCTAGACTGAACTGCCAAGGGGCTTGGAGAGCGTCCAGAATGTCCGGATGATCCGCTAGAGATAGGGAGGCAAATTTCCGGACTTTTTTGTTTCTTCTTGTGGCGAAGAGATCTACTTGAGGCCGACCCCATAGGGATACTATGTCCTGAAAAATCTGCTGGTTTAGGCACCACTCCCCTTGTTTCAAGGTGTGTCGACTTAAGAAGTCTGCCTGCTGGTTGTTTTCCCCTCTTATGTGCAGTGCAGTAAGGGATGTTAGGTGACTTTCTGCTAGATTCAGGATTTCTGTAGCAGAAGACATCAGAGTCTCTGATCGCGTGCCTCCTTGCCTGTTTAGATACGCCACTGTGGTGGTGTTGTCGGAAAGGATTCTGACGTCTTTCCCTCGTAGCTGTGGGAGAAAATGGTATAAGGCGTATTTTACTGCATTTAATTCTTTAACATTAGAGGAGTAGCAGCTTTCCTCCATTTTCCATAACCCTTGGCAAAAATCATTCCCCATATGAGCGCCCCATCCATGAGGACTGGCGTCAGTGGTTATGGTATGAGATGGCGTTATTATCCATGGAACGCCACTCATCAAATGGTCTGAATTCAGCCACCACATTAAGGAAGTTAAAACTTCCTGAGATAAGGATATTTTTAAATTTAGGTGACCAGATAACCGTCTATCTTCTTGTAAAATCTGGTGTTGCAGTGTACGGGTATGATGTTGAGCCCAGTTTACTGCAGGTATACAAGAGATAAGGGATCCCAGTAAGGACATAGCTTGTCTTAGGGATATACGTGGATTATTTATTGCCGCTAGGACTTTGTTTGATCAGTAGTATTTTTACCTGAGGCAGGAGACACTTGAGATATGGAGTCTAGATGGAACCCCAAGAACGCCTGACAGGAAAGCGGAGTGAGTCTGGATTTGTTGGTATTGATTATCCAGCCTAGATCCTGTAGAGAGGAAATTGCGTGAGCCAAACGATCAGCACATTGAGTAACTGAATTTCCTATGACCAAAAAGTCATCCAGATAGGGAACAATTAAGGTTTCTTTTTGGCGAAGGTAGGCCATCACCTCTAGCATTATCTTGGTGAAGATCCTCGGCGCTGTTGACAGGCCGAAGGGCATGGCTGCGTACTGGAAATGACGAACTTTGCTGTTGATTGTCACTGCTACTATGAGGTACTTTTGGTATCTGTCATGGATAGGGAGATGATAATAAGCATCTTTCAAATCAATGCCCCCCATCATACAGTTTGGAAAGAGGAGTTTTATCATGGATCTAATGGATTCCATCTTAAATGTATGGTTTTCAACAAATGAATTGAGTTTTTTAAGGTTTATGATGGTCCTGAAAGAACCGTCAGGTTTGGAAATCAGGAATAAGGGAGAATAGAATTCCCTGCCTTCCTGCCCCTCAGGGACTTGGACTAAAACCCGCTTTGATAATAGGGTTTGAATTTCCAGCTCTAGAGCCTGTTGTATAGGCGAGCTGAGAGATGTTATAATATATGACTCGTGGGGAACACGAGAGAATTGTAGTTTAATTCCATCTCGGATGATGTTTAAAACCAACGAGCTAGATGTTACTTTTTCCCATTGGGTGGCGAAAAATTTCAGTCTGCCCCCTACTGGTATATCCTCAGAATTTATTGTCTTTTGGGGGGTTGGGTCTTCTGAACATGGTACCTCTTTGTCTGTCCTCTTTAGTGGTCCATGTTGTAGACCTATCCGTTTGCCTCCTTTTACCAAACGGTCTCCTCTTAAAGGCTCTCCTGTAAAAGGGAATAGAGGAATCAGGAAAAGCTTTCTTCCTGTCCTTTGCCTTTTCGAGTATCTCGTCTAAGGTTTTACCAAAGAGGTACTCACCCTCACATGGGATTGCGCATATTTTAGATTTAGACTGCGCGTCCCCTTTCCAGCTTTTCATCCAAAGTGCGCGTCTTGCATTGTTCACAAGGCCTGCAGATCTTGCTGCTAATCGAAGAGAGTCGGCAGATGCGTCCGCCATAAAAGCTGCCGCTCCTCATATTAAGGGGATAGCCACTTGTAATTTTTCTCTCGAAACTTTATTTTCGATTTGCTGGTCCAATTGATCAATCCAAATGATCATTGACCGGGCAGCGCAGGTGCTGGTTACTGCAGGTTTAAAAATTCCTGTAGCCGCTTCCCAAGAACGTTTAAGGGATGATTCAGCCTTACGATCCAAAGGATCGACCAGAAGTCCCGCATCCTCCACAGGCAGAGCGGATTGCTTGGAGGTAGAAGCTACGGCTGCATCGACCTTAGGGACTTTAGTCCATGTAAGAAGCTCTTTGTCACTAAACGGATATTTACGTTTAGACGTGGAGGGTTAAAAACTTCTTTGATCCTGCTTTTCCCACTCTCTTTTGATTAATGCTTTTACTGCTGGTATAACCGGAAAGCATCTCCTCTTTCTCTCTGCCAAACCCGCGAACATAATTTCCTGCGTGGTTTGCGCACCCTTTACCTCCTCACACCCCATGGTATTTCGGATTGATTTTACTAAGTTATCCACACTGTCTAATGGAAAACATGAACGACCCTCGATTTCTGATGAGGATGATGATGATGATGATAAGGAGGCTTCTGACAGTACAGTCTGGTCACTTTCGGAGTCTGACACAGGTGTTGGTGTTTTGGACTTAGCTTTACGCGGTTTTTCCTGGGTCATATTTTTTAGCTCCTCCCTAATAATGGCCCGTAAGTCTGTGACGGACACTGTCGCTCCCTGTGTTGTTTCCTTAACCCCTTCCCGACCTTTGACGCCACGTAGGCGTCATGAAAGTCGGTGCCATTCCGACCCATGACGCCTATGCGGCGTCATGGAAAGATCGCGTCCCTGCAGATCGGGTGAAAGGGTTAACTCCCATTTCACCCGATCTGCAGGGACAGGGGGAGTGGTAGTTTAGCCCAGGGGGGGTGGCTTCACCCCCTCGTGGCTACGATCGCTCTGATTGGCTGTTGAAAGTGAAACTGCCAATCAGAGCGATTTGTAATATTTCACCCATTATAACGGGTGAAATATTACAATCCAGCCATGGCCGATGCTGAAATATCATCGGCCATGGCTGGAAATACTAGTGTGCCCCCACCCCACCCCTCCGATCGCCCCCCCAGCCCTCCGATCTGGCCGGTACACTGCTCCGGCTCCCCTCCGTCCAGTGCTCCGCTCCCCCCCGTGCTCTTGTCCGCTCCCCCCGTGCTCCAATCACCCCCCCGTGCTCCAATCACCCCCCCTGCACTCCGATCCACCCCCCCCGGGGCTCCGTTCCACCCCCCCGTGCTCCATTCCAGCCCCCCCGTGCTCCGTTCCACGCCCCGTGCTCCGTTCCACCCCTCCCGCACTCCGATTCCCCCCCCCGTGCTCCGATCCCCCCCCCCCGTGGTCCCCCCCACCCCATCATACTTACCGATCCAGCCGGGGTCCCGTCCGTCTTCTCCCTGGGCGCCGCCATCTTCCAAAATGGCGGGCGCATGCGCAGTGCGCCCGCCGAATCTGCCGGCCGGCAGATTCGTTCCAAAGTGCATTTTGATCACTGAGATAGATTATATCTCAGTGATCAAAATAAAAAAAATAATAAATGACCCCCCCCCTTTGTCACCCCCATAGGTAGGGACAATAAAAAAAATAAAGAAATTTTTTTTTTTCCACTAATGTTAGAATAGGGTTAGGGGTAGGGTTAGGGGTAGGGTTAGGGGTAGGGTTAGGGTTAGGGGTAGGGTTAGGGTTAGGGGTAGGGGTAGGGGTAGGGGTAGGGTTAGGGGTAGGGTTAGGGCTAGGGTTAGGGTTAGGGGTAGGGTTAGGGTTAGGGGTAGGGGTAGGGTTAGGGTTAGGGGTATGGTTAGGGGTAGGGTTAGGGGTAGGGTTAGGGCTAGGGGTAGGGTTAGGGTTAGGGGTAGGGGTAGGGGTAGGGTTAGGGCTAGGGGTAGGGTTAGGGCTAGGGTTAGGGTTTCGGTATGTGCACACGTATTCTGGTCCTCTGCGGATTTTTCCGCTGCGGATTTGATAAATCCGCAGTGCTAAACCGCTGCGGATTTATGGCGGATTTACCGCGGTTTTTCTGCGCATTTCACTGCGGTTTTACAACTGCGATTTTCTATTTGAGCAGTTGTAAAACCGCTGCGGAATCCGCACAAAGAAGTGACATGCTGCGGAATGTAAACCGCTGCGTTTCCGTGCAGTTTTTCCGCAGCATGGGCACAGCGATTTTTGTTTCCCGTAAGTTTACATTGAACTGTAAACTCATGGGAAACTGCTGCGGATCCGCAGCGTTTTCCGCAGCGTGTGCACATACCTTTAGAATTAGGCTATGTGCACACGGTGCGGATTTGGCTGCGGATCCGCAGCAGTGTTCCATCAGGTTTACAGTACCATGTAAACATATGGAAACCAAATCCGCTGTGCCCATGGTGCAGAAAATACCACGCGGAAACGCTGCGTTGTATTTTCCGCAGCATGTCAATTCTTTGTGCGGATTCCGCAGCGTTTTACACCTGTTCCTCAATAGGAATCCGCAGGTGAAATCCGCACAAAAAACACTGGAAATCCGCGGAAAATCCGCAGGTAAAACGCAGTGCCTTTTACCCGCGGATTTTTCAAAAATGGTGCGAAAATATCTCACACGAATCCGCAACGTGGGCACATAGCCTTAGGGTTAGGGTTGGAATTAGGGTTGTGGTTATGGTTAGGGGTGTGTTGGGGTTAGGGTTGTGGTTAGGGGTGTGTTGCGGTTAGGGTTGTGTTTAGGGTTATGGCTACAGTTGGGATTAGGGTTAGGGGTGTGTTGGGGTTAGTGTTGGAGGTAGAATTGAGGGGTTACCACTGTTTAGGCACATCAGGGGTCTCCAAACGCAACATGGCGCCACCATTGATTCCAGCCAATCTCGTATTCAAAAAGTCAAATGGTGCTCCCTCACTTCCGAGCCCTGACGTGTGCCCAAACAGTGGTTTACCCCCACATATGGGGTACCAGCATACTCAGGACAAACTGCGCAACAATTACTGGGGTCCAATTTCTCCTGTTACCCTTGTGAATCAAAAAAAATGCTTGCTAAAACATAATTTTTGAGGAAAGAAAAATGATTTTTTATTTTCACGGCTCTGCGTTGTAAATGTCTGTGAAGCACTTGGGGGTTCAAAGTGCTCACCACATATCTAGATAAGTTCCTTGGGGGGTCTAATTTCTAAAATGGGGTCACTTGTGGTGGTTTCTACTGTTTAGGCACACCAGGGGCTCTGCAAACGCAACGTGACACCCGCAGACCATTCCATCAAAGTCTGCATTTCAAAAGTCACTACTTCCCTTCTGAGCCCCGACGTGTGCCCAAACAGTGGTTTACCCCCACTCATGGGGTATCAGCGTACTCAGGAGAAACTGGACAACAACTTTTGGGGTCCAATTTCTCCTGTAACCCTTGGGAAAATAAAAAATTCTGGGCTAAATAATTATTTTTGAGGAAAGAAAACGTATTTATTATTTTCACGGCTCTGCATTATAAACTTCTATGAAGCACTTGGGGGTTCAAAGTGCTCACCACACATCTAGATAAGTTCCTTTCGGGGTCTAGTTTCCAAAATGGGGTCACTTGTGGGGGGTTTCTACTGTTTAGGCACATCAGGGGCTCTGCAAACGCAACGTGACGCCCGCAGAGCATTCCATCAAAGTCTGCATTTCAAAACGTCACTACTTCAATTCCAAGCCCCGGCATGTGCCCAAACAGTAGTTTACCCCCACATATGGGGTATCACCATACTCAGGAGAAACTGGACAACAAATATTGGGGTCAAATTTCTCCTGTTACCCTTGGGAAAATTAAAAAATTCTGGGCTAAATAATTATTTTTGAGGAAAGAAAACGTATTTATTATTTTCACGGCTCTGCATTATAAACTTCTATGAAGCGCTTGGGGGTTCAAAGTGCTCACCACACATCTAGATAAGTTCCTTTCGGGGTCTAGTTTCCAAAATGCGGTCACTTGTGGGGGGTTTCTACTGGTAAGCCACATCAGGGGCTCTGCAAACGCAACGTGACGCCCACAGAGCATTCCATCAAAGTCTGCATTTCAAAACGTCACTACTTCACTTCCGAGCCCCGGCATGTGCCCAAACAGTGATTTACCCCCACATATGGGGTATCAGCGTACTCAGGAGAAACTGGACAACAACTTTTGGGGTCAAATTTCTCCTGTTACCCTTGGGAAAATAAAAAATTGCAGGCTAAAAGATCATTTTTGAGAAAATAATTTTTTTTTTTTTTTCATGGCTCTGCGTTATAAACTTCTGTGAAGCACTTGGGGGTTCAAAGTCCTCACCACACATCTAGATTAGTTCCTTTGGGGGTCTAGTTTCCAAAATGGTGTCATTTCTGGGGGATCTCCAATGTTTAGGCACACAGGGGCTCTCCAAACGTGACATGGTGTCCGCTAATGATTGGAGCTAATTTTCCATTTAAAAAGCCAAATGGCGTGCCATCCCTTCCGAGCCCTGCCGTGCGCCCAAACAGTGGTTTACCCCCACATATTGGGTATCTGCGTACTCAGGACAAACAGGACAACAATATTTGGGGTCCAATTTCTCCTATTATCCTTGGCAAAATAGGAAATTCCAGGCTAAAAAATCATTTTTGAGGAAAGAAAAATTATTTTTTATTTTCATGGCTCTGCGTTATAAACTTCTGTGAAGCACCTGGGGGTTTAAAGTGCTCAATATGCATCTAGATAAGTTCCTTGGGGGGTCTAGTTTCCAAAATGGGGTCACTTGTGGGGGAGCTCCAATGTTTAGGCACACAGGGGCTCTCCAAACGCGACATGGTGTCCGCTAACAATTGGAGCTAATTTTCCATTCAAAAAGTCAAATGGCGCGCCTTCCCTTCCGAGCCCTGCCGAGTGCCCAAACAGTGGTTTACCCCCACATATGAGGTATCGACGTACTCGGGAGAAATTGCCCAACAAATTTTATGATCCATTTTACCATACTGCCCATGTGAAAATGAAAAAATTGAGGCGAAAAGAATTTTTTTGTGAAAAAGAAAGTACTTTTTCATTTTTACAGATCAATTTGTGAAGCACCTGAGGGTTTAAAGTGCTCACTAGGCATCTAAATAAGTTCCTTGGGGGGTCTAGTTTCCAAAATGGGGTCCCTTGTGGGGGAGCGCCAATGTTTAGGCACACAGGAGCTCTCCAAACGCGACATGGTGTCCGCTAACGATGGAAATAATTTTTCATTCAAAAAGTCAAATGGCGCTCCTTCCCTTCCGAGCCTTACCATGTGCCCAAACAGTGGTTTACCCCCACATGTGAGGTATTGGTGTACTCAGGAGAAATTGCCCAACACATTTTAGGATCCATTTTATCCTGTTGCCCATGTGAAAATAAAAAAATTGAGGCTAAAAGAATTTTTTTGTGAAAAAAAAGTACTTTTTCATTTTTACGGATTAATTTGTGAAGCACCTGGGGGTTCAAAGTGCTCACTATGCATCTAGATAAGTTCCTTGGGGCGTCTAGTTTCCAAAATGGGGTCACTTATGGGGGAGCTCCAATTTTTAGGCACACGGGGGCTCTCCAAACGTGACATGGTGTCCGCTAAAGAGTGGAGCCAATTTTTGATTCAAAAAGTCAAATGGCGCTCCTTCCCTTCCAAGCCCTGCCGTGCGCCCAAACAGTGGTTTACCCCCACATATGAGGTATCAGCGTACTCAGGACAAATTGGACAACAACTTTCGTGGTTCAGTTTCTCCTTTTACCATTGGAAAAATAAAAAAATTGTTGCTAAAAGATAATTTTTGTGACTAAAAAGTTAAATGTTCATTTTTTCCTTCCATGTTGCTTCTGCTGCTGTGAAGCACCTGAAGGGTTAATAAACTTCTTGAATGTGGTTTTGAGTACCTTGAGGGGTGCAGTTTTTAGAATGGTGTCACTTTTGGGTATTTTCAGCCATATAGACCCCTCAAACTGACTTCAAATGTGAGGTGGTCCCTAAAAAAAATGGTTTTGTAAATTTCGTTGTAAAAATGACAAATCGCTGGTCAAATTTTAACCCTTATAACTTCCTAACAAAAAAAAATTTTGTTTCCAAAATTGTGCTGATGTAAAGTAAACATGTGGGAAATGTTATTTATTAACTATTTTGTGTCACATATCTCTCTGGTTTAACAGAATAAAAATTCAAAATGTGAAAATTGCGAAATTTTCAAAATTTTCGCCAAATTTCCGTTTTTATCACAAATAAACGCAGAATTTATTGACCTAAATTTACCACTAACATGAAGCCCAATATGTCACGAAAAAACAATCTCAGAACCGCTAGGATCCGTTGAAGCGTTCCTGAGTTATTACCTCATAAAGGGACACTGGTCAGAATTGCAAAAAACGGCAAGGTCTTTAAGGTCAAAATAGGCTGGGTCATGAAGGGGTTAAAACAGTCTTTGCATAGTTTTTTGGGGTATGAGTCCGGAAGGGGCTGGCTACACAAGGCACATTCCTTGTGCTTCGTTTTTTGTAGTCTTTTAGACTAGGCATAATAAGTAGCGAGAGAGAGAGAAAAAGAGAGAAATAGGGAGACAGCGTCAGCTTAATAGGCAGAGTTTTAACACTCACCCAGTGAAGCGAATAGTACCGGATCAGAAGGCCGAGATCCTGTTCTGGATCCGTCGCTTTTACGAGCGGTCTCCGAGGATCCTTTGGTGTGATTTTTGGTGGGGGGTACTGGATCTCCAGCTGTGGGGTCCATGGCACCTGGGGATGACATCTCTGCATCGCCGCATTATTGTTTTCTGGCAGTTTAAATAGTGCGCCTTTTTTTTTTTTCCTCACCGCGCTATGCGCATGCGCAAATCGGTGCTGGCTCCCCCGCCCTAGATCCGGCCTAGGCGCCCCAGAAGTGACTCATTTACTTCCGGGGTAGCCAGTATTGAGGCGGTCAGCGCATGCGCGGTCCGGGATTTAGCACCGGACCGCAATGGAGATCTCCTTACCCGGCTCCTGGCCCCCGTACAGCCGCACCGCACGCTGCAGAAGATGCCGGGCGGCCCTCCCCGGACCCGACCGTCTGCCTGCTCCACCAGACGAGGAGGGAGCCGTCTAACGGAACTCCCCCGACGCTGCTTCTGAGCTGCAGCCCCTGCCATTCTCAAGGGATACCACGCAGGCAGCATGCTAGTCCAGGTATGTCCGGTAGTGCCTTCCCTGAACGTTCCCACAGGAACAGGAAACCTAAACTGAGGAGGAGAGGCGGACCTCCCCCTTTTATTTCTCGGTAGGTTTCCTGTTCCTGCGGGGCGGATCCCTCTCTCCAGTGGGATGCTGTCGTGGCGAAAGGGAAAATACGCATTACGGATGTCATACAGATTACAAATGCAACATTACATGCGCAAAATACGCGACCACACCTTGCCAACGGATTACATACGGATCACCATTTCTGAATTTTTTATGCGTATTACGGCCGTAAAATACAGACCGTATTTCCATACGCTGAGTGTGACGCTGGCCTAATACTGAGTAGAGCAAGGCTAGCAGACAGAACTATGCAATGCATGCCTGCGAAGTGAAGATTTTTACATCATAGATACACCAGGCATCAGCCTGAGATAACAGACTGATAAAAATGTGGCCTTGATTTTTTTGGGCACACCAAAATTGTGTCAACAAGCTGGTTATGACACACAAAAAAATGGGGTACTAAAATTGTAAGATATTTAGCATAATGATATGCGATGCGTGTGGACTTCAACTCACAGTGATAAATATAAGAACTGCAGCTAAATTTTTTTGGGCCAGCTACAGATTTTTGGGCAGAAAAATGGTGTCCAAAATGTTGTAAGACACTACAAAATATTAGATAGTAGCAAAAAAAGGACAGATTTTTTGTCGCACTCACATCTGATGCCTGGGACAAAAAAAATGTAATTCGTAGATTTGCACGCTCTATTGCAATGACCTGGCTGCAGTCTGCAGCGTGACCAATCAGATAAATGTAGAAAAAAGGTGACTATGGATTGCTTTAGAATAAAATGAGCAGGTATAAGCTGCAAAAAAAAAAATCCCACAGATAATTGCAGCTAGGTAGATATTAAATAAGCAGCAGAAAACAGTAATGGAGCTTTTTGAGGTATGCTGTGAGATCTATATACTCACATACAGTGCCTGCAGGCCTTGCACTGAAGTGGATATGTGCATATAGACTCACCTACCTACCTAGCGCTGCAATCTCTGTACCCCCGAATTAGCCCTAAAAGGGACTGTAGGTTTTTCAGGATTTGTGTACTGAACACTAGCAGACCCACACTAACTATTAAAAGAACGATTCTGACCCTATCTCAACAGTAGCTCTTCCTACACTAGCCAAGTCCGGAGTACAATGTGGCGAGCAGGGAGGCACCAGGTCTCTTATAGACCTGATTACGCTGTGCGGCCAGCCAAACACTGTAATACCACAACAAAGATGGCTGCGGCATTACAGTGCATGGCAGACAATCCCTGCATGGTCATTGGTGCTCTAAATAGCGCCGATATTGCAGGGCAGAAACCCGAGCTCCCACCGACTGATCCCGAAAATACTCGGTGCTTGCCAAGTACACCGAGCATAGTGATACTCGGGCGAGTATCGAGTAGTGGCGAGCACATTCGCTCATCGCTAGTGATAATGAGTAGAGAGCAGCATCCCAGCCTCAGGTAATATTTGGTCTTACAAGTCCCTGATGCATTTTATAAGATGGTAAAGAAAGTGAGAAGACAGGCGCCTAAGGAAAATGTGTCATTTTCATCATCTGCATTACAGCCATTGATACCTCCTATATACATTCCCGACAACTGCACATGTGCCAGCTGTCAAACGTTGAATGCAGAATATCGTTAGACTTGTTGTGACTGTCAGATGACCAACCCAAATAGTCCTACCCTATTCCTGGTTATTTATGTAGATGGCACCCCCTGTCCAGCATCCATGGTAGCTCCATTAATTAATGCAGTCTATATAAAGAATAATGAAGAAGAAGATGAACATGACATGGAGGTACATGATCAAGGAGAACAGGGAAGACAGGAATTGTTGAGGGAGGATCTAAGGTGATCCTTCACGGTTGACTCAGTGATTTCCAAATTAATCTACAGGGCGTTGCCGGGAACTGAAAATGGCCAGAAGAAGACGTGTGTCTCTGTTTGGGGGGATCGAGCAGATCTCTGGCCCCCGTTTATTGTGGGTCACTTTTCATAATCATAGAAATTATACTTCAACCAATCAGCATAAGAACACACTCACAGTTCTTAACCTATAAGTATGCAGGAAAAAATTAACCCATGAGGATACAGAAAAACCAGAAACTACATATATGGTCCATCCAGTGTAAGTAAAATATCCAAAATTTATTGAAGCATTTTAAAAAACAATATTAAAAAAGAGAGAGAGAGAGACTCTCTCTGCCTGACGCGTTTCTGGCGCACCTGTTATGAACTGGTGATTCAGAACCACAATGGACATGGTGAATACGAGCACAGAAAATGACCTGATAGTTGCTAATCACATAGGACGAGCTCTGAGACGTGGGAACTCTGCTGACCGCAATCCCTAATCCTATCACTCCACACTAGAGGTAGCCGTGGAGCGCTCCTGACCAGACCTAGGCGCCTCGGGCACAGCCTGAGAAACTAGCTAGCCCTGAAGATAGAAAAATAAGCCTACCTTGCCTCAGAGAAATTCCCCAAAGGAAAAGGCAGCCCCCCACATATAATGACTGTGAGTAAAGATGAAAATACAAACACAGAGATGAAATAGATTTTAGCAAAGTGAGGCCCGACTTACTGAATAGACCGAGGATAGGAAAGATAACTTTGCGGTCAGCACAAAAACCTACAAACAACCACGCAGAGGGCGCAAAAAGACCCTCCGCACCGACTAACGGTACAGAGGTGCTTTCTCTGCGTCCCAGAGCTTCCAGCAAGCATGACAAACCAATATAGCAAGCTGGACAGAAAAAATAGCAAACAAAAGTAACACAAGCAAAACTTAGCTTATGCAGGGCAGACAGGTCACAAGAACGATCCAGGAGAGAGCAAGACCAATACTGGAACATTGACTGGAGGCCAGGAACAAAGAACTAGGTGGAGTTAAATAGAGTAGCACCTAAAGACTTAACCTCGTCACCTGAGGAAGGAAACTCAGAAGCCGCAGCCCCACTCACATCCACCAAAGGAAGTTCATGGACAGAACCAGCCGCAGTACCACTCATCACACCTGTTTTGTTGCAATCTTTACTTGGGCCCACTGCACCATGAGAGTGCATTTAATTTGAGGCCTAGACAGGTAAGCACCTTTGCCTGTTTTTCTGTGGTGTTTTTTCTAATATAGTGGAGGTTTTTTCCTCCTTTTTTTCCTCCTGTTGTAGTTTTTGCTGTTAGACTAGGACTGGCAAGCGTGAGGACCCTTGACGTGGGTTGCCAGCTTATGTATTGTGGCCATAATATTAACTAATACCTTACA
This sequence comes from Ranitomeya imitator, assembly GCF_032444005.1. Lineage (NCBI taxonomy): Eukaryota > Metazoa > Chordata > Amphibia > Anura > Dendrobatidae > Ranitomeya > Ranitomeya imitator. Next base: position 630,398,059 of record NC_091284.1, read on the forward strand.
TATTTTGATATGTTCTTGTGCACTTTTTTTACTTTTACTTTTTGAGGTGCAGTTGGGCTCTGATGGCTTTGTAAGTTGTGGCCTCTGTTCACACGGGACGCATTACAGTTAGCGCTGGTCAGCCCGCCACATGGCGTTACTAATAGGCTAGGATCCAGTTGCTGTGCATACTCTGTGTGAACACTGCTGCAGATTATGTATTTGCACTGGTGTGCCAAGCAGCCATTCCCTGATTGTAGGCTGGCTGTCTTATCTGGTATTATCACACCTGTGTAGTCCCAATCTTTACTTGGGCCCACTGCACCATGAGAGTGCATTTGATTTGAGGCCTAGACAGGTAAGCACCATTGCCTGTTTTTCTGTGGTGTTTTTTCTTAAATATCTCCCTTTAGTCAATCAGGACAAATCTTTATGCACAATTCTTCAGAATGGATGCAGGGTAGTGGCTAGGAGAGGTTGCACACTGGGGAATATTTTGTCTCCCAGTATGGTGCGCCAGAAAAAAACTCCCACATCATGGCTATCAATAAAAGTTTTTTTTAAATGTTCTGGTAACAGATGTAATGTCTGCCAATTTGCAGACAACAAAAGAACTACTTTTTTTCTCGAATCACAATGTTACTTATAATATAAAATCATTTATTAATTGTGATTCTGACCACGTCATATACTTCATAAAATGTAAGGCTTGCAACATTTGCTATATATGTTACACCACAAGGAAAATAAAAAAAAGAATTTCAGAACACATAGCAAATATAAATAACAATAATTCAGGCTATTCTGGGGCTACGAAACACTTTATTTCTGTACATAAAGGAGACCTATCAGATTTTTCAGTTTTTGGCATAGAAAGGGTTAGTCAGTCACCTAGAGGTGGAGATTGGAAGAAACAATTAGCACTGCGGGAAGCCTTTTGGATTCTGACTTTAGACACTAAACATCCACACGGTATGAATTACAGGAATGACCTTTTTTACATACTGTATAACAGAACTGAACTAACAGATAGATCTTGCGGCATTTTAAAGTATATACAGTACTTAATGCTGGACAGGAAACAAGGGAGCCATAGCATATGAGTTTTAGTCTTTTCCTTGGGCCTCACACGCATACACCCACACACACTAACAGGTTCAACAAACTTAGCCCCTATAAGATCTTATTTGTAAATACTCACAGTTTAGGATTATATTTCCCTACTATTGTTGTCCATATGCAGACTAAGTTTGTTGTTACGTTAACTGAAACATGTGACTAAAATTTGTTCTCAAGTTTCATCCATCCCAGATCCTGAGGACCTCGAAGGAGCCCACCATATCCTGCTCGGTGACTTGGTTCTCACCACCAAGATGTTCAACAGACATACTCCTAAGCCTTGATATGAAAGCCAGGTCCAAGTCCTGTCTACTACCACAGCAGTCAATGGATCCACGCCTCCCACTTCAAGGAGATGCCAGATCCAAAGGCCAGAGGTGCCTTAAGCTATTCATCCATCTGACACTTATCCTTTAACTAGCCAATTTGTAGCCAGTCACCAGGGGGCAGTCACTCATGAGAAGGGTATCGTGACCTTCTGATATAATGTATCCACCCCAAGAGTAACATATCAATTTGACTATTGCCTCTAGTAGAATGCCCAGGCCCCATGGCACAGTTTGACATCTGGTTAAGTACACAATTCATCTGTGTCATCACTGCTGAAACAGGGGAAGGTTCAAACTGTGAAGATTGGTCACTTGTGGGATGGCACACTGGTGAAAGTGACTGGGGGCATCAAACAGTCCAGGCCCTGCAATGCAGCAACAAATGGAGAACCAGCCTATTAACCCGCATGACCCTGTCCAAAACCCCTCTTTAGGGCCAGAGGGGCCTTTCGGGTTCAATACTCCCCATCCCTGCCACTCATTGCCCAAAGGAGTGATTTATAGTTCTGTACCTCACCATTGACAATCCATCAGAGAATGACCAAGGGTTATATATACTAGGCTCAAGTACTAAACTTGGGAGGGAGAATGGTGACAAAAAAATTAAATTTTGGTTAAGAATCATAGATGCCATTGGCGTCTCAGAGGAAGTACATGATGAGTTCAAAGCCAGAAACAAGATAGGAGTTGGGTTTGAACCCATCATCTCCATGATTGGGGTAAAGAAGAATGTAAAATGGATAAACTACCTATACTATAATCAGCAACAGTTTATAGAATACACTGAGGATGCCATAAAGGCATTGATTGACCCATTAAATTAACAATAACTATTCTATGTGTTTTGATTGTATTAAGCCTTAATTCTATGATGCATTAAGAAAATGATGATGAAGACCATGGAAACCACAGTGTTGACTATGCATGCTGACTTCGGTGATCTCCTTGATGAAAGAGGTTGTTGTGTAACCATGAGAGGAATGCCATATCCACCTCCCCCGGAGTATAACTGCCTCAATCACACCAATGAGGGAGAGAGTAGGATTTGACTTCCTACTGTGCATGTCAGTTAGGAGGTGGTCCATCTACAAGAGATGGGTCACCTCGTATATACGGTGAAGATTAGTTCAGTTAGGTTCCAGAGATTGGTCCAGTAAGATAGGCCAGGAGGACAGATCGATAGGCTCAATGAGATTAGGGTTTTGACTTTTCATATCTCCAAAGGGAAGAGATATGCGGGTGTGCGCATCGTTTGGATCTGGTGATGCCTTAAAGGTACAGGAACTCCTAATTATTCCCTTCCACCTCCCTTTTTTTTCCCTTTTCTATTATGGCACATTGCACTTTGCACAATTTTTAGCCTCACACATAGGCTCACATTGTGGGATATTATTATTGGACTTTGCACATTTTTAGCCTTATATATAGGCTCACATTGTGGGATGTTATTATTGCCTCTGCAGTGTAGCATAGAGGGTGGCAGGTCTCTATGCCTTTTCATGTAGCAATTTAGCACTTTATCTCCCATGCAAGCTAGTCCCCTGATGATCCAACTTGAAAGAAACACGTTGGAACACCGATATAAGGAGAGTGCAGGGCATGTTATATTTTAAGGGTAGATGTGGACTGCCCTTGTAAGGGTGGGAGCTTGGGGATTCAGCTTTATTGATAGTCCCTATAGGGATTGACGGGGTATTGTCTCCTGACGCTGTGGCATGATGGATTGTATCATTCCAGCAAGTTTTGGCTCCAATTTACTGGTCCTTGGCAATTGGTGAGACTGTTCCATTTTATACATTTGTTCATGTTTCACACCATCTGAACCCTGCTCCTTTTTTGTGATACCTGCTGATATTTATGCAACCAAGGTTATCCATTTATTTGTTTTGGCACTCAACTAGTGCTTTTGCATGCGTGTGTTACCCTTATAAAATAAGGTACCTTGGGTTGATTAATAAACACACTGGGCCATTGCGAGTGTTGTTTAATTAAACCCTTAGGAGTACTAATCCAGTCATGATGTGGTACCTGACAGGCCACATTATGTAGTACCCTTTTATATTCCTCTTTAGGTGACACTATTTTTTGTGTTTTGTTTTCTTTTTATATATACACATTAATAGTTATGTTTTAATTCCTGCCTATGCTATGTTCCAAGATATTTGGTAGGATCATTTGATGCGTTCAAATTGTTGTTATATATTGCTTTTTTCTTGTTATTATTGCCCCATATTTTCAGTTTTGTTACATATTTTAAAGGTCACTTGTGGAATACACTAATCCCTTCCTTAATTTTACACTTAGATTTTATCTCCAGGAGTCCTGCGTAATAACCTCTCCTTTTATGATGCACCTTATGCCTATTTAGGTTTTTATATATTGGTGATTTTTTATATATGTCACTTATTATATACATTTTTTGTCTTCAAACATGTGCACACAAAATATGTTGGAACCACTGCAAATAAAGTAGTATTTTAAAACGCATATCCATGCTACTAATTTCTTAGTTGGGTTGATAGTTCTGGTGGTTGGTCTTGTTATGAAAAACTACAGTATATCTCTGATAGTCTACGCAAAGGTCACATCCGTCCCTCTGTCTCACCTGTGGCCGTGGGAGGTTTTTTTGTCAAGAAAAAAGATGGTTGTTTACGCCCATGCCTTGATTTCAGGGAACTAAATAAAATTACGGTGAGAAATACCTACCCTCTCTGTTATGATCTGGTGGCCTTGGAGCAGCATGAGACGTACTCTGGAGAAGGTGGAACCTGTACTGACCGCAAACCCTGAACTTAACAGCGCAACTAGAAGTAGCCGTTAGGGGGTACCTAACACTCCCTAGACCCCTCGACACAGCCTAAGAAATAACTACCCCTAAAGACAGAAACAGGAAACCTATCTTGCCTCAGAGAAAATCCCCAAAGGAAAGACAGCCCCCCACAAATATTGACTGTGAGAGGAGAGGGAAATAACATATGCAGAAATGAAATCAGGATTTAGCATAGGAGGCCATACTAGCTAAAAAGAAAGAATAGAACAGAGTACTATGCGGTCAGTATTAAAACACTAGAAAATATCTACCACAAAAAATACAAAACACCACATCTGACTAAAGACATGGAGGGTATATCTGCATCTCCAGAGAAATAGCTAGGCTGCAAAAAATCCTTCACAGACTAAGCTGGACAAGACAAAAACATGAAAATGCACAGAACTATAAGGTCCACAGCAGGTGGACAGCAAAAACAAAGCCAGGACTTATCTTTGAAGAAAAGCACAGCAAACAGGAGAGACCAGAAGGAATGTGAATCCTCCAAAAACAATGGACAACTGGCACTGACTAAAGGATCAAGCAAGGCTATATAGCCCAGCCCAAATTGCAAAAAATAGATACACCTGATAAATGCTGCGATCCAACTACCGCAGCAATACCACTCATAACCACCGGAGGGAGCCCAAGAGCAGAATTCACAACACCTCTCCCACTCATTCCTGATCTCTATAACCAATTGTCTGGGGCTAAGTGATTTTCCAAACTTTATCTTAGTGGAGCATATAACCTTATCCACATTCAGGAAGGGGATGAGCAGAAAAGGCATTTCTCACCTCAAAGTGTCTGTTTGAAAATTTGGTTATACCCTTCGATCTCACGAACACTCCTGTGGTGTTTCAGAACTTCATGAATTATGTTTTTTCTGATTTTATCGGGCGCTTTATGGTTGTATCCCTGGATGATGTCTTTGTTTTCTCACCTGACAAGGAATCCCACATTGGTTATTTATGTTTTTCACAGGTTACGGGGAAATTCTCTGTTTGCTTAACCCGAGAAATGTTTTTTTGTGTCTAGGAGCCTTCTTTTCTGGGAATCATCTTATCTGCCAATGGGTTTCAGATGGATTCCGGAAAGGTACAGGCCATTGTTGATTGGGTGCAACCCAGAGACCTCAAGAGGTTGCAGCATTTTCTGGGTTTTGCCAATTGTTATCGAAAATTCATCGAGGGGTTTTCTCGGGTGGTCAAGCCACTCACCGATCTCACTCGCAAGGGGGCTGATCTCAAAGTTTGGTCACCCTTGGCAGTTGAAGCATTTATTACAATAAAAAAGTGTTTTGTGTCTGGTCCTGTATTAGTTCAGTCCAATCCATCTGGACCATTCATTTTAGAGGTGGACGCATTGGAGGTGGGAGTAGGGGTGGTGTTGTCTCATGGACCCGTTACTTTGACCAATTTAAGACCATGTGCCTTTTTCTCCCGGAAATTTTCTTCTGCAGAGAGGAACTATGATGTTGGTAACCAGGAGTTATTGGCCACAAAATTGCTTTTGAAGAATGGAGGCATTTTTTGGAGGGGAGGTTCATCGTATTACGGAGATTACTGACCACAAGAACTTGTCTTATATTGAAACTGCCAAATGGTTAACTCCTTGACAGGCTAAGTGGTCGGTTTTTTTTTCTCGTCTTCATTTTTCAATCACTTTTTGGCCTGGTTGCAAGAATGTTAAGGCTGATGCCTTATCTTGCAATTTTGATCCGATATCACCACCCGAAACTCCTTCCTCCATTCTTCAGCACGGGGTGGTTGTTGCTGGGGTATCCTCTGAATTGGAGCAGGAGATTTGGAAGGCATAGTCTCTTGCTCCTTCCTCTTTGCCTGACAATAAGCTTTGTCCCGGTTCAGTATCGGTTGAGGGCTCTCCGGGAGTTCCACGATTCTGCTCTCAGTGGATACCCAGGGATCTCAGCCACCCGAAAAGCCATTGCTAGGCTGTTTTGGTGGTCCTCCATGACCTTTGATATCACTTTGCTTGAGTCTGCTTGTGATACCTGTGCCCATGTTAAGAGCTCCCATAACCAGCCGGCTGGAGAATTGGTGCCATTGCCTATTTCAGATAGACCTTGGACTCATTTGTCCATGGATTTTATCACTGATCTCCCTCCTTCTAATGGCAAAACTGTAATCAGGGTAGTGGTTGACAGAGTCATTAAACAGGCACATTTTGTACCTCTGGCAGGATTGCCTAATGCTGAAACATTATCTAAGCTGTTTGCTGAGCATGTTGAACGGCTGCATGGGTTGCCTCTGAATGTGGTTTCTGATAGAGGGGTACAATTTGTGTCCAAATTTTGGAGGGCATTTTGTAAAAGATTGGATATTTGTTTGACCTTCTCCTCTGCTTACCATCCTGAGACCAACAATCAGACGGAGAGGACCAATCGGTCTCTTGATCAGATTTTGACGTGTCTTGCTACTTCTCAGCAGGATGATTGGTGTTCTTCATTGCCCGTGGCTGAGTTTGCATTTAACAGTCGGATTAAACAGTCCACAGGCACCTCTCCATTCTTCTGTAACTATAGTTTTCACCCCCATTTTGCGGATAAGCAACGGTCTGTAGGACCTATATTTCTGGTAGGAGATAAAGTGTGTTTGTCTACCAAGAACATTCGTCTTAAGGTTCCTTCTGCTAAGCTAGGTCCCAGGTTTATTTGTCCTTACGAGATCATTGAGGTGGTCAATCCAGTTGCCTTTCGCTTACAGCTTCCTCTGTCACTTCGGATCCCCAATGTGTTCCATAATTCCCTTCTTAAGTAGTTTGTGCCATCCTATGCTGAGCCTCCATCCCCTATCGTCAGCATGAACATCGGAGGCAACAACCCAAGAATTATCCTCCTGGCCATAACCCTTCCGTTTGACCAGATACTGAAGCCTCCGCCTCGAAAAACGAGAATCCAAAATCTTCTCAACCACATACTCCAACTCCCCATCAATCAACACCGGGGCCGGAGGATCAACAGAGGGAACAACGGGCACTACATACTTCCGCAACAAAGATCTATGGAACACATTATGGATGGAAAAAGAGGCTGGAAGGGCCAAACGAAAAGACACTGGATTGATAATCTCAGAAATCCTATAAGGACCAATAAACCGAGGCTTGAACTTAGGGGAAGAAACCTTCATAGGAACATGACGGGAAGACAACCAGACCAAATCCCCAACCCGAAGCCGGGAACCAAAACACCGACGACGGTTAGCAAAACGTTGAGCCTCCTCCTGAGACAACATCAAATTGTCCACCACATGAGCCCAAATCTGCTGCAGCCTGTCAACCACAGAATCCACACCAGGACAATCAGAAGGCTCAACCTGCCCTGAAGAAAAACGAGGACGACAACCAAAACTACAAAAAAAAGGCAAAACCAAGGTAGCAGAACTAGCCCGATTATTAAGGGCAAACTCGGCCAATGGCAAGAAAGCCACCCAATCATCCTGATCAGCAGACACAAAGCATCTCAAATAAGTTTCCAAAGTCTGATTAGTTCGCTCGGTCTGGCCATTTGTCTGAGGATGAAATGCGGAAGAAAAAGACAAATCAATGCCCACCCTAGCACAAAAGGCCCGCCAAAACCTAGAAACAAACTGGGAACCTCTATCGGACACAATATTCTCCGGAATGCCATGCAAACGAACCACATGCTGAAAAAACAACGAACCAAATCAGAAGAGGAAGGCAATTTAGGCAAAGGTACCAAATGAACCATCTTAGAAAACCGGTCACAAACCACCCAGATAACCGACATCCTCTGGGAAACCGGAAGATCTGAAATAAAATCCATAGAAATATGCGTCCAAGGTCTCTCAGGGATCGGCAAAGGCAAAAGCAACCCACTAGCGTGGGAACAGCAAGGCTTAGCCCGCGCACAAATCCCACAGGACTGCACAAAAGAACGCACATCCCACGACAAAGAAGGCCACCAAAAGGACCTACCAACCAAATCTCTGGTACCAAAAATCCCAGGATGGCCAGCCAACACAGAACAATGAACCTCAGAAATCACTTTACTAGTCCATCTATCAGGAACAAACAGTTTCCCCACTGGACAGCGGTCAGGTTTATCAGCCTGAAAATCCTGAAGAACCCGTCGTAAATCAGGGGAGATGGCAGAAAGAATCACCCCTTCCTTCAGAATGCCGACCGGCTCAAGAACCCCAGGGGAATCAGGAAAAAACTCCTAGAGAGGGCATCCGCCTTAACATTCTTAGTACCAGGAATGTACGAGACCACAAAATCAAAATGGGAGAAAAACAGGGACCATCGAGCCTGTCTAGGATTCAGCCGTTTGGCAGACTCGAGGTAAATCAGATTCTTATGATCGGTCAGGACCACAATATGGTGCTTGGCCCCCTCAAGCCAATGTCGCCACTCCTCAAATGCCCACTTCATAGCCAACAACTCCCGATTGCCGACATCATAATTGTGTTCCGCAGGCGAAAACTTCCGAGAAAAGAAGGCACACGGTTTCATCAAGGAACCATCAGAATTCCTCTGAGACAAAACGGCCCCTGCCCCAATCTCAGACGCGTCAACCTCAACCTGAAATGGAAGAGAAACATCCGGCTGACGCAACACAGGGGCAGAAGTAAATTGGCGTTTAAGCTCCTGAAAGGCAGAAACAGCCGAAGAGGACCAATACGTCACATCAGCGCCTTTCTTCGTCAAATCAGTCAGAGGTTTAACCACACTGGAGAAGTTGGCAATGAAACGATGATAAAAATTAGCAAAGCCCAAGAATTTCTGAAGGCTCTTCACAGATGTGGGCTGAATCCAATCATGAATGGCCTGAACCTTAACCGGATCCATTTCTATAGATGCGGGAGAAAAAATGAAGCCCAAAAATGAAACCTTCTGCACTCCAAAGAGGCACTTTGACCCCTTCACAAATAAAGCATTATTACAGAGGATCTGAAATACCATCCTGACCTGTTTCACATGAGACTCCCAATCATCGGAAAAAATCAAAATATCATCCAAATATACAACCATGAATTTATCAAGATTACTCAGAAAGATATCATGCATGAAGGATTGGAACACAAGGTATTCAAAATGGCCTTCGGGCGTATTAAATGCAGTTTTCCATTCGTCACCCTGCTTAATACGAATAAGATTATATGCCCCTCGAAGGTCAATCTTAGAAAACCAGCTAGCCCCCTTAATCCTAGCAAACAAATCAGTAAGCAAAGGCAACGGGTATTGAAATTTGACCGTGATCTTATTCAAGAGGCGATAATCAATACAGGGTCTTAAGGAGCCATCCTTCTTGGCAACAAAAAAGAAACCTGCTCCCAATGGTGAAGAAGATGGCCGAATATGCCCCTTCTCCAAAGACTCCTTAATATAGCTCCGCATGGCGGCATGTTCTGGCACAGACAGGTTGAAAAGTCGGCCCTTAGGGAACTTACAACCTGGAATCAAGTCAATAGCACAATCACAGTCCCTATGTGGTGGAAGGGAACTGGATTTGGGCTCATCAAATACATCCTGGAAATCTGACAAAAACTCAGGAATTTCAGAAGAGGGGGAAGAGGAAATTGACATCAAAGGAACGTGACCATGAACCCCCTGACAACTCCAACTAGTCACAGATATAGATTTCCAATCTAACACCGGATTATGTAGCTGTAACCATGGAAAACCCAGCACAATATCATCATGCAAATTATGCAACACCAGAAAACGACAATCTTCCTGATGGGCTGGCGCCATGCGCATGGTCAGCTGTGTCCAAAACTGAGGTTTATTTTTAGCCAACGGTGTAGCATCAATGCCCCTTAAAGGAATAGGGTTCTGCAAAGGCTGCAAGGGGAAACCACAACGTCTGGCAAATTCTAAGTCCATTAAGTTCAGAGCAGCGCCTGAATCCACAAATGCCATAACAGAAAATGATGAAAATGAGCAGATCAAGGTCACAGATAACAGAAATTTAGGTTGTACAGTACTGATGGTAACAGAACTAGCGATTCTCTTTGTACGCTTAGGGCAATCAGAAATAATATGAGCAGAATCGCTGCAGTAAAAACACAACCTATTCTGACGCCTGAATCTTTGACGTTCAGCTTTAGACAAAATCCTATCACACTGCATAGGCTCAGGGCTCCGCTCAGAGGACAACGCCACAGTGTGCACAACTCTGCGCTCGCGCAAGCGCCGATCAATCTGAATGGCCAGAGACATAGAATCACTCAGACCAGCAGGCGTGGGGAACCCCACCATAACATCTTTAACGGATTCAGAAAGACCCGTTCTGAAAATTGCCGCCAAGGCATCCTCATTCCATTTAGTCAGTACAGACCATTTTCTAAATTTCTGGCAATACGATTCTGCCGCTTCTTGACCTTGACACAGGTCCAGCAAGATTTTCTCAGCTTGATCCACAGAATTAGGCGCATCATACAATAACCCCAATGCTTGAAAGAAAGAATCAACATTAAGCAAAGCAGGATTGCCAGTTTCCAGGGAAAATGCCCAATCCTGTGGGTCACCACGCAGCAGGGATATGATGATTTTAACCTGCTGAATGGGATCACCAGAAGACCGGGGTATCAATACAAAAAACAGTTTACAGTTATTTTTGAAACTCAAAAATTTGGATCTGTCACCAAAGAATAAATCAGGAGTGGGAATCCTAGGTTCTAAGGCAGGAGTCTGAACAATATAATCTGAAATACCCTGTACCCTAGCAGCAAGCTGATCCACACAAGAAACTAACTCCTGAACACTCATGTTATTATTAGGTTCCGCAGCCACCCAGAGATTAAAAGGGAGGAACAGACCAAACAGGCTAAGGAAAAAAAATGGCTCAAAATCTTTCCTCCCTTATAATAATAATAATAATAATAATAATAATTTTATTTATATAGCGCCAACATATTCCGCAGCGCTTTACAAATTATAGAGGGGACTTGTACAGACAATAGACATTACAGCATAACAGAAATACAGTTCAAAACAGATACCAGGAGGAGTGAGGGCCCTGCTCGCAAGCTTACAAACTATGGGGAAAAGGGGAGACACGAGAGGTGGATGGTAACAATTGCTTTAGTTATTCGGACCAGCTATAGTGTAAGGCTCAGGTGTTCATGTAAAGCTGCATGAACCAGTTACCTGCCTAAGTATGTAGCAGTACAGACACAGAGGGCTAATACTGCATAAAGTGTATGAGAACATGATGCGAGGAACCCTTTTTTTTTTTTTATTATAAATAGGCCACACAGGGATCGTTAGGTTAATGCATTGAGGCGGTAGGCCAGTCTGAACAAATGAGTTTTTAGGGCACGCTTAAAACTGTGGGGATTGGGGATTAATCGTATTAACCTAGGTAGTGCATTCCAAAGAATCGGCGCAGCACGTGTAAAGTCTTGGAGACGGGAGTGGGAGGTTCTGATTATTGAGGATGCTAACCTGAGGTCATTAGCGGAGCGGAGGGCACGGGTAGGGTGGTAGACTGATACCAGGGAGGAGATGTAGGGTGGTGCTGAGCCATGGAGTGCTTTGTGGATGAGGGTAGTAGTTTTGTACTGGATTCTGGAGTGGATGGGTAGCCAGTGTAATGACTGGCACAGGGTAGAGGCATCGGTGTAACGGTTGGTGAGGAATATGATCCTGGCTGCAGCATTCAGGACAGATTGGAGCGGGGAGAGTTTTGCAAGAGGGAGACCGATTAGTAGAGAGTTACAATAGTCCAGACGAGAATGAATAAGTGAAACAGTCAGAGTTTTTGCAGAGTCGAAATTAAGAAAAGGGCGAATTCTAGAAATGTTTTTGAGATGCAGGTAAGAAGAGCGAGCCAGTGATCGGATGTAGGGGGTGAATGAAAGGTCAGAATCAAGGATGACCCCAAGGCAGCGGGCATGTTGCTTTGGAGTAATGGTGGAACCGCACACGGAGATGGCAATATCAGGCAAAGGTAGGTTAGTAGAGGGAGAGAACACGAGGAGTTCAGTTTTTGACAGGTTTAGTTTCAGATAGAGGGAGGACATGATGTTAGAGACAGCGGTAAGACAATCACTGGTGTTTTCTAAAAAGGTCGGTGTGATATCGGGAGCAGAAGTGTATAATTGGGTGTCGTCAGCATAGAGATGGTACTGGAAACCAAATCTACTGATTGTTTGTCCAATAGGGGCAGTATACAACGAGAAGAGTAGGGGGCCTAGGACTGATCCTTGAGGAACCCCAACAGTAAGGGGAAGGTGAGAGGAGGAGGAACCAGCAAAACATACAGTGAAGGATCGGTCAGAGAGATAGGAGGAGAACCAGGAGAGAACGGTGTCCTTGAGGCCGATGGAGCGGAGCATAGTGAGGAGGAGCTGATGATCCACAGTGTCGAATGCTGCAGAGAGATCCAAGAGAATTAGCATGGAGTAGTGACCATTAGATTTAGCTGTTAGTAGGTCATTAGAGACTTTAATGAGGGCAGTTTCAGTAGAGTGTAAAGAGCGGAAGCCAGATTGAAGAGGGTCGAGAAGAGAGTTCCTGCAAAAATCAAGCCCTCATACGGCCAAATTGATGGAAAAATTAAAAACATAAATAACTAAAAAGTATGTCTCTTGGAAAAAGGGGGAGGAAAAAAGAAAGCAAACAGAAAATCGCAAGGTTATGAAAAGATTAACCCCTTCACCCCAAAGCCTGTTTTCACCTAAGTGACAGGGCCAATTTTTACAATTCTGACCATTGTCACTTTATGAGGTTATAACTCTGAAACGCTTCAACGGATCCTGGTGATTCTGACACTGTTTTCTCGTGACATATTGTACTTCATGATAGTGGTAAAACTTCTTCGATATGACTTGCATTTATTTGTGAAAAAAACAAAAATTTGTCGGAAATTATGAAAATTTAGCAATTTTCAAACTCTTAGTTTTTATGCCCTTAAATTAGAGAGTTATATCACATAATATAGTTAATAAACAACATTTCCCACATGTCTGCTTTACATCAGCACAATTTTGGAAACATAATTTTTTTTGTTAGGACGTTATAAGGGTTAAAAGTTGACCAGCGATTTCTCATTTTTGCAACAAAATTTGCAAAACCCTTTTATTACGGACCACCTCACACTTGAAGTGACTTTGAGGGGTCTATATGACAGAAAATGCCCAAAAGTGACACCATTCTAAAAACTGCACCCCTCAAGGTACTCAAAACCACATTCAAAAAGTTTATTAACCCTTCAGGTGCTTCACAGGAATTTTTTGAATGTTTAAAAAAATTGAACATTTAACTTTTTTTTCACAAAATTTTTACTTCAGGTCCAATTTGTTTCATTTTACCAAGGGTAACAGGAGAAATTGGACCACAAAAGTCGTTGTACAATTTGTCCTGAGTACGCCGATACCCCATATGTGGGGGTAAACCACTGTTTGGGCACATGGCAGAGCTCGGAAGGGAAGGAGCGCTATTTGACTTTTCAATGCAAGATTTGCACTTTGAACCTCCAAGTGCTTCACAGAAGTTTATAATGTAGAGCCATAAAAAAATTTTTTTTATTAATTTTCACAAAAAATGATCTTTTTGCCCCAAATTTTTTATTTTCCCAAGGGTAAAAGGATAAATTGGACCCCAAAAGTTGTTGTGCAATTTGTCCTGAGTACGTCGATACTTCATATATGGGGATAAACCACTGTTTGAGCGCATGGCAGAGCTCGGAAGGGAAGGAGTGCCATTTGACTTTTCAATGCAAAATTGGCTGGAATTGAGATCGGACGCCATGTCGCATTTGGAGAGCCCCTGACGTGCCTTAACAGTGGAAACCCCCCACAAGTGACCCCATTTAGGAAAGAAGACCCCCTAAGGAACTTATCTAGATGTGTGGTGAGCACTTTTAACCCCCAATTGTTTCACTAAAGTTTAGAATGTAGCATTGTGAAAATTAAAAAATCATTTTTTCTTTCCACAAAATGATGTTTTAGCCCGCAATTTTTTTTCCCCAAGGGTAACAGGAGAAATTGGACCACAAATGTTATTGTCCAATTTGTCCTGAGTACGCTGATACCCCACATGTTGGGGGGAACCACCGTTTGAGTGCATGGCAGAGCTCGGAAGGGAAGGAGCACCGTTTGAAATGCAGACTTAGATGGAATGGACTGCAGGTGTCATGTTGCATTTGCAGAGCCCCTGATGTACCTAAACAGTAGAAACCCCCCACAAGTGACCCCATATTGGAAACTAGACCCCCCAAGGAACTTATCTAGATGTGTTGTGAGAGCTTTGAACCAACAAGTGTTTCACTACAGTTTATAACGCAGAGCCGTGAAAATAAAAAAATATTTTTTTTTTCCACGAAAATGATATTTTAGCCCCTATGTTTTTATTTTCCCAAGGGTAACAGGACAAATTGGACCCTAAAAGTTGTTGTCCAACTTGTCCTGAGAACGCTGATACCCCATATGTTGGGGGGAACCACTGTTTGGGCACACAGGAGAACTCGGAAGGGAAGGAGCCCTGTTTTACTTTTTCAAAGCAGAATTGGCTGGAATTGAGATCGGACGCCATGTCGCGTTTGGAGAGCCCCTGATGTGCCTAAACAGTGGAAACCCCCAATTATAACTGAAACCCTAACCCCAACCCTAACCCTAACCCTAGCACTAATGGGAAAATGGAAATAAATACATTTTTTACATTTTATTATTTTTCCCTAACTAAGGGGGTGATGAAGGGGGGTTTGATTTACTTTTATAGCGTTTTTTTGGCGGATTTTTATGATTGGCAGCTGTCACACACTAAAAGACGCTTTTTATTGCAAAAAATAGTTTTTGCATCACCACATTTTGAGAGCTATAATTTATCCATATTTTGGCCCACAGAGTCATATGAGGTCTTGTTTTTTGCGGGACAAGTTGACGTTTTTATTGGTAACATTTTCGGGCAGATGACATTTTTTGATCGCTTTTTATTCCGATTTTTGGGAGGCGGAATGAACAAAAACCAGCTATTCATGAATTTCTTTTGGGGGAGGCGTTTATACCGTTCCACGTGTGGTAAAATGGATAAAGCAGTTTTATTCTTCGGGTCAGTACGATTACAGCGATACCTCATTTATGTAATTTTTTTTATGTTTTGGCGCTTTTACACAATAAAAACTATTTTATATAAAAAAATAATTGTTTTTGCATCGCATTATTCTGAGAGCTATAACTTTTTTATTTTTCTGCTGATGATGCTGTATGGCGGCTTTTTTTTTTGCGGGACAAGATGACGTTTTCAGCGGTACCATGGTTATTTTATATCCGTCGTTTTGATCGCGTGTTATTCCACTTTTTGTTCGCCTGTATGATAATAAAGCGTTGTTTTTTGCCTTTTTTTTTTTTTTTTTGCGGTGTTCACTGAAGGGGTTAACTAGTGGGATAGTTTTATAGAGCGGGTCGTTACGGACGCGGTGATACCAAATATGTGTACATTTATTGTTTTTTTTTTTTTTACATAAATAAATGAATTTATTGGGAAATGTTTGTTTTTTTTAATTTGGGGATTTTTTTTTTTTTTTTTTTACACATTCTATTTTTTTTTTACTTTCTAACATTGTCCCAGGGTGGGACATCTCTGTATTAGATCAGATCGTTGATCTGACACTGTGCATAGCACACTGTCAGATCAACGATCTGACAGGCAGCTTACCTGGCTTTCCAGCGCCTGCTCTCAGCAGGCGCCGGCTAGCCAGGTCACTTCATGACCCGGAAGGAGTCCGGCGGCCATCTTGGATCCGGGGACTCCTTCCGGGTCACCGGAGCAACGCGATCTCATTGCGTTGCTCCGGTGGGAGAGCGCAGGGAGCCCCCGTCCCTGCGCGATCCCCCTCTATGCCGCTGTCACTACTGACAGCGGCATCAGAGGGGTTAAATGCCCGCGATCGGCGATAGCGCCGATCGTGGGCATTGCTGCGGGGTGTCAGCTGTCATATACAGCTGACACCCGCACCCGATCACCGCGGCGCTCAGCGCGAGACCGCGGTGATCGGTGCGCCGTACTAGTACTGCTGCTGGCACTAATGCAGTGCCGGCAGCGCAGTACTAGTACGGCGCGTGTCGCGAAGGGGTTAAAGAGGACTTTTTACCAAATTTTTCATGTTAAACTGGACATACGATGTAATAATGACTGCAAAGTAGAACAATTTTTTTTTTTTAGTTTATAAATTCGCCTAATCTCGCCTTATTGTTGGAATCTTATGCAAACAAACCTGTGATGATGTTATCGGTGTCACATGACCTAGGGCCACAGGTCCTGCAAGCCGGAGTGTGCCGCCTAAATAAGCATTGAAGATATATTACACAGCACAAAAGGGTAGCGCCATTATATTAACTCCGGTTAATAGCTCCACACTTCTGTGCTGTGTCATACAACATGTGACACTGATGACATCACAGATCCCTCTGCACTTCTATGTGGCCTGCATATGATTGGTCAGAGTCATACAGGAGGCAGAAGTACACGCCCCCAGTGAAAACTATGTATTAATGTGTGTATTATCCACTTGGACTTAACTAAAGTTAACTCATTAGGTGCCAAATATTTGACTGCCAATATCTCTGCCACAGAGGGACGAAACTAAATAAATTAAAAAAAAAACAAAAAAACAAAACAAAAAAAAAAAAAACACCTTTGTATTCCACTCTGCAGCCACTATTTCATGGTGTCCAGTTTGCCACGAAAAACATGGTGAAGAGGTCCCCTTTAATATAAATATTATAAAAAAAAAATATTATAATAATTTAGACATTACATGGATCCCAAATTTGTATCATTTAAATAATACTTCCCACAGTTCAATACACTGAAAAATGAAAACATTACAGGTATTGGAAAATGGCAATACAAACCAAATTTATTTTTTTAGTTTCCAAATTTCTGAAATTTCTTTTTACTGCTCAAAATCTATGCAGGTTTGATATTTCTGTAATCGCACCAACCTAGAGAATCATGTTTGACGAATGCCATAAAAACGAAACCCAAAAAACAGCGGAAAAATTGCTTTGTTTTTACCATTTTATCTCTTTTAAGACTTTTTTTCTGTCATTCAGTATATTTTATGGTAAAATAAGCCCTCATATGGCCACGTCAACAGAAGAAAAAAAAAGATGGGTCTTGGAAGAAGGGGTGGAAAAAGGGGGGTGTAAAAATGAAAATTGGCAAGAGTTAATAAAAAGCCATTTCTTTTTCACACACTTACCTCCATCTGTATTCAGGTCGTGCATTTTTAACTGGTGATCCAGGCCTCCGCTCCAGGCATGAGTAGGATCGTAGAAAGCGCAGTCCCTTCTTCTGAGATGCAATTAACTCATTGTTGGCCAGTTGTACTGTTATGATCTGGTGGCCTTGGAGCAGCATGAGACGTACTCTGGAGAAGGTGGAACCTGTACTGACCGCAGACCCTGAACTTAACAGCGCAACTAGAAGTAGCCGTTAGGGGGTACCTAACACTCCCTAGACCCCTCGACACAGCCTAAGAAATAACTACCCCTAAAGACAGAAACAGGAAACCTATCTTGCCTCAGAGAAAATCCCCAAAGGAAAGACAGCCCCCCACAAATATTGACTGTGAGAGGAGAGGGAAATAACATACGCAGAAATGAAATCAGGATTTAGCATAGGAGGCCATACTAGCTAAAAAGAAAGAATAGAACAGAGTACTATGCGGTCAGTATTAAAACACTAGAAAATATCCACCACAGAAAATACAAAACACCACATCTGACTAAAGACATGGAGGGCATATCTGCATCTCCACAGAAATAGCTAGGCTGCAAAAAATCCTTCACAGACTAAGCTGGACAAGACAAAAACATGAAAATAACAGGAAAACCTACGTATGGAGATCAGTGTATGAATAAATTCAAATAGAGTACCAATGAAAAAAAGACCAAAAATTATTATAATGAATGTAATAATAAAAAATAAATAATAATAATAAGGAGATAATAGTAAAAGACGAAGTCAAACTGTGACAATCAAATAAAATGCCTTTATTAAAAAATATAAATATACATATGTATTTGGGCAATAGTTGGCAACAACAATATGTGCCTGTAACTGGAGGAAAATTAATACAAAAAATAATAATAATAATAATAATAAAATATATAAAACAGAAACGGACGCCACAGGAGGTGAGGTAAGTATAAAAGATAATTCAAAAACAGATACCCCAAAATGTCTGGCTCTGCATAAATGGTACGGGGTAGAATGTGTGTATAAAAAAATATATATAAAAATATATATAAATATATGTGTGTAGGAAAAGTATATATATATGTGTGAAAAGTATACCAATAATTGTTCGAAAATCCATGCAACACTTACAAAAAGGGGAAAAAAATAATGAGTGAAAAAAAGTGAAAAAATATGTGTTCAAAAATAATAATTAAAAAATGTATATAAAAATAATAATAAATAAAGTGGATATGTGTATATATTTATGTGAGAATAAACAGTGGTGTGGTATAAGAAGAAATGCTGGTAAACTACAATAAATAAATAAGGTGCACAACCAGATATACAAGACCAGAAAGACCGGTAAAACCAACGCATGAGGTGAATATGCAGGGATATACCGTAATGGCAAGAACAATCAAATCTGCATCACCAGAATGTAAGAGAGTAAGGTGCAATGTGCATACAGTTAGGGCCAGAAATATTTGGACAGTGACACAAGTTTTATTATTTTAGCTGTTTACAAAAACATGTTCAGAAATACAATTATATATATAATATGGGCTGAAAGTGCACACTCCCAGCTGCAATATGATAGTTTCCACATCCAAATCGGAGAAAGGGTTTAGGAATCATAGCTCTGTAATGCATAGCGTCCTCTTTTTCAAGGGACCAAAAGTAATTGGACAATGGACTCTAAGGGCTGCAATTAACTCTGAAGGCGTCTCCCTCGTTAACCTGTAATCAATGAAGTAGTTAAAAGGTCAGGGGTGGATTCCAGGTGTGTGGTTTTGCATTTGGAAGCTGTTGCTGTGAGCAGACAACATGCGGTCAAAGGAACTCTCAATTGAGGTGAAGCAGAACATCCTGAGGCTGAAAAAAAATAAAAAATCCATCAGAGAGATAGCAGACATGCTTGGAGTAGCAAAATCAACAGTTGGGTACATTCTGAGAAAAAAGGAATTGACTGGTGAGCTTGGGAACTCAAAAAGGCCTGGGCGTCCACGGATGACAACAGTGGTGGATGATCGCCGCATACTTAATTTGGTGAAGAAGAACCCGTTCACAACATCAACTGAAGTCCAGAACACTCTCAGTGAAGTAGGTGTATCTGTCTCTAAGTCAACAGTAAAGAGAAGACTCCATGACAGTAAATACAAAGGGTTCACATCTAGATGCAAACCATTCATCAATACCAAAAATAGACAGGCCAGAGTTAAATTTGCAGAAAAACACCTCAAGAAGCCAGCTCAGTTCTGGAAAAGTATTCTTTGGACAAATGAGACAAAGATCAACCTGTACCAGAATGATGGGAAGAAAAAAGTTTGGAGAAGAAAGGGAACGGCACATGATCCAAGGCACACCACATCCTCTGTAAAACATGGTGGAGGCAACGTGATGGCATGGGCATGCATGGCTTTCAATGGCACTGGGTCACTTGTGTTTATTGATGACATAAGAGCAGACAAGAGTAGCCAGATGAATTCTGAAGTGTACCAGGATATACTTTCAGCCCAGATTCAGCCAAATGCTGCAAAGTTGATTGGACGGCGCTTCATAGTACAGATGGACAATGACCCCAAGCATACATCCAAAGCTACCCAGGAGTTCATGAGTGCCAAAAAGTGGAACATTCTGCAATGGCCAAGTCAATCTCCAGATCTAAACCCAATTGAGCATGCATTTCACTTGCTCAAATCCAGACTTAAGACGGAAAGACCCACAAACAAGCAAGACCTGAAGGCTGCGGCTGTAAAGGCCTGGCAAAGCATTAAGAAGGAGGAAACCCAGCGTTTGGTGATGTCCATGGGTTCCAGACTTAAGGCAGTGATTGCCTCCAAAGGATTTGCAACAAAATATTGAAAATAAAAATATTTTGTTTGGATTATGTTTATTTGTCCAATTACTTTTGACCTCCTAAAATGTGGAGTGTTTGTAAAGAAATGTGTACAATTCCTACATTTTCTATCAGATATTTTTGTTCAACCCTTCAAATTAAACGTTACAATCTGCACTTGAATTCTGTTGTAGAGGTTTCATTTCAAATCCAATGTGGTGGCATGCAGAGCCCAACTCGCGAAAATTGTGTCACTGTCCAAATATTTCTGGCCCTAACTGTATGTGCAGAGTAAATGGCGTATATAACTGGCACCTCCAGAGCCATAGACTAAGGAAGCAAAGTGCAGACCGTGGAGTACCATAAAGCGAGACACAAATTGCAAATTACCTCCTCTGAAGCCGCCCGATCCTCCAGTTACAGCACACCCCGACGCGCGTTTCGGACTGTGTCCTTCGTTAGGGGGTCAGTCTTTTGAATTGTATTCTTTAGCCTTCTGACTGAGCACTCCGCCTCCTAGTCACAGGTGTTTTAATTACAGCAGGTCCATTACCCCTCCATAGAGAGAGAGAATTTTAGTCTAAGAAGAGGTTTCACAGGTACCCATTCAGATGGAGACATTTATTCTCAGCGAGGAAAGGCAAGTTTAGGACCTGGTATAAGAGAGATGCCGTAAAGTGGCTACCAGGTACACATAAAATTGGCCATTTTATGCGCTAAACGCTCTCTTTTTTCATTTTTCTAGTGCAGCAATGCAGTTCAATTTTCGTGTTTCATGTTTGCATGTTTTAGCGCTGCAGTGTGCTGCCTTATTTACTTGACTATATATGAGTTGGCGACTCTAGGTTCAGCACCTGTTCACACTTAGTCTATGTTTGGATGTGACGGTCAGTCTTTTGAAATGTATTCTTTAGCCTTCTGACTGAGCACTCTGCCTCCTAGTCACAGGTGTTTTAATTACAGCAGGTCCATTACCCCTCCATAGAGAGAGAGAATTTTAGTCTAAGAAGAGGTTTCACAGGTACCCATTCAGATGGAGACATTTATTCTCAGCGAGGAAAGGCAAGTTTAGGACCTGGTATAAGAGAGATGCCTTAAAGTGGCTACCAGGTACACATAAAATTGGCCATTTTTATGCCCTAAACGCTCTCATTTTTCATATTTCTAGTGCAGTAATGCAGTTCAATTTTCGTGTTTCATGTTTGCATGTTTTAGCGCTGCAGTGTGCTGCCTTATTTACCTAACAAACAGATACAAAGATTTAGATACAGATACCATAGTCATATAGTAGTCCTGCAAAGACCAGCCAAGACTACTTGGGATAATACCCAGTGAAGCTTTCTAATTAATGATAACCATGAAAATTGAAGCATTTAAATCACCAAAAAGGTAAAAAGAAACAGTATATTTTATTATATTAAATATATTACAAAATACAGTGCAGTAGCAGTTGAACACATAATATCATATACAGAGCTATTTGAATACGGTATAGGTGCACCAGTAAAAAAGTGTTGCACCAGGAAAACAGAGTAAGGGCATAAAAGTAACAGAGCGGGTCACTATAGCTCCCTATTATACTATATTAAAGTGCCAGTGCATAATCAATATAGAGACAGCAATATTCCCCTGTTTTTGCATAGGTATAGAGGAAGTATCCAAATGGTTCAATGACCCCAAAGTATAACCTACGTAAAAGGAACCAATGTTCCCATTATAAGTGCTCTTACCCATATCTTTGTCTATTAGTACAAACACGCACAAACAGCCTATACTGATACAATTACCAAAAGATGCTCTATACAGAAGATCCAGATATTGTTTATATTTATACCTATGGCACAATACCATTATGCTGTAATATACAATAGTTTTGTACTGTTCTTTAGTAAGCAAGGTTGCAAGATTATATGTGGTTGAATTGTTGAAGAGGTTTCATTTAGGTCATTTCTATTCAGCTAGCTATTCCATTTAGCTATTCCTTTAGCTGCTAGATCTCTTCATTCAAATTAGTGGGTAAGTTAATGTGAAGGACAAAAAAATCTCACAGCAATGTTTCATACAATGACATTGTCAAATTTTAATACACACAGGATTGTGAGTGAAAAATTGTGAAACCTGGTATATAACTAAAATAATTAAACATAGAAATGTATTAAATATCTAAAATGGCATAGACTTGTTGTCACTTTGACTGCAGCTAAGTACCAAGTGCATCTAAGTTGAAAAAAAGTAGAAATAGTTACATCTTCTCGATGCAGCTAGTTATAGTTTTTTTTTGTTTTTTTTTTTGCTTTTTTAGCCTCTCCTTCCAAGACCTTATATTATAAAAGAGGTTATTCATGAACATCTGTAAGGGTTTGCTTTTACAGGAAGCACTGTAGTTTTCATTTGACATACAGCATGTGTCATGCTCCTAGATTCAGTCCCTTGAGTTCATGTTGTGTGATTGGCTTCTCTTCGTGCTGAGCCACAGGAGGCACACCTTTTGTGTGCAACTTTATATTCTGTTCCCTTGTTGGCATTTCCTGCTGGTGAAAGATTTATTTGGATATTAAAATTCTATTGATGTTTAGAGCCAGTCTGTGAGATTCCAGCTACCGTAAGTGTTTTTTGCTTTGCTGTTTCATTGCTATATTTTGCTCTTATCTTTTGTTTATCATTAGGAAGTAGGCAGTATATCTGTTAACAGTACTTGTTTTTTTCTTTGTTTGGTATGTTGATATTAACTTTACTCACTTTGGGATCTTTCCTTTGTTCAGCATATGTGGCACCCCTAGGGGTATTTGCCACAAAAATAGTTACTGACAGTAAGTACAAATACTAAAATAGCAAGACTGCACTACCACCTCCGGCCAGAAGGGGGAGCTCCAGAGACTCTTTGATCCATTCTGGTCTGAGAGAAGAAATGGCAGTTGGGCCAAGGAGCTGATGGTGAGAGGTCATACAGTTGAATCTCTAACAGCCCTGTGACTGTTACCAGGCCTAAATCACCGGCCTGAGGAGAAGAGGGATAGAGAAAAAGGACATTGTGAGAACCGGGTAGCATTAATCACTACCCAGAACAGGCGCAAAGACGGATACCGGATCCGTGGCTGTATTCATTATATATAATACAGCAACCGGAAAAACGTGAGGTGATATCAGCTTCACTAGGGTCGGATGCAGCAACAGACACAGAGTTCAGCGGTACTCCCAGAGGGGGTAAACCGATAAAAGGACTCGGGTTGCCCGTCGAACCAGGACCCGGAGGGGACAGATTGGGCCGGCAGCCAGTTCACATACAGCAGCAGGGCCACACAGAAATTGCGCACAATAAGAGGCGAAGACCCCGGCAGGGTCAAAGTAACTCAGAGTTCCCATACAGACTCCGGTGACAGGACTGGTTGTAAATCCTTTTATGTTAAAGTAAACTGGTTAAACGTTTCAGTGCCTCAGTCTTTCATTTGGACAATAGCCATCTATCCAGGATCAGGATCGTCACCGCTGGGAGAACCTGCTGCTGATCAAGTAAGTGCCTGTCCCCTCATGATACCCCTTACACTGTGCATTGCCTGAGGCCACAGCACCGGGTCAAGCCACCCGTGACATCCCCCTCAAGAGACAGACTCCATTGGTCCGGTGCTGGGTATCCCGGTCTCCTGGGCGTCACAATTGGCGTCACGAACAGGATCTAGCCAGCCCGTATACCGGGTATTGTGTGCCGTGATTGGAGCCCAAAACTGTGAAAACTGGGATGAAAAATCTTGAAAATTGACTTTATTAAAGAAAAATCCATTCCCCATTGAAAACTATTGAATTGACTTTTCCCCATTGGTTATAATGGAGTAAAGATGGCCGCCATCCCCTGAGGTAATCACTTCATAACCGTTAGGCACGAGACTGTTAATTGAGCTACGCCATCACCTGAGCCCCAGTCTAACTGAAAAACTTCAGAATCCGCCATTACAGAGCGCGGTGGGTGGGAGCAGCAGGGGGCGTGTCATTGTGGGCGGCACCAAGCTGAGCGCTCTGACATCAGAGCAAGGGGAAAATCGATCCTGCTGCACAGCGGAACGAATCTACACTATCCCGACGGAAGCGGAGGACCGGAAGGGTCCGGATTAACTAAGGGGGCACAGTATGTCGCAGCACGGAGACGCCGCAGCACTCGGCAACGCTAATGCAGCTGAAAGACAGAGTGTCAATAGAGAGTCCGGCAGCGCAGCGGTGCAAGGAGTGGCGCCCATCATGCCGGTGCTGATGCCATATACCCCGGGTGGCCCATGGCTTCCAATGTATGAAGGTGAGCCTAATACCCTTGACGATTTCAGAGAAAAGATGCTGGCCCATTTTGACATGTTCCCTGTGGGTGAAGTTCAGCGTGTTAGTCTCCTGATGATGCAGTTAAGTGGCCATGCTAAGCGAGAAGTCACAGCATGGTCAGCTGATCTAAAAGGCACTGTTGAACGCATATTTGCTGGATTAAAAGCTACATTTGAAACCACGGCCAGCAGCAAAGCTAAAATACGATTCTTTAGTTGCAAACAAAAAGCTAATGAGGGCGTGAGAGACTTTGCCTTAAACCTGCAGGAAGCCCTTAAATCACTTACACTGGCTGTGCCCATTTTTAACACCGGAGCGGATAAACTGCTAAGAGATCAATTTATTGAGGGACTCTACACCCCTTCTCACCGGGGGCATGTGAGCATGCTTGTTTTTAAGAACCCTGAATTGACATTTGCCCAATTAAAGGAGAGCGCTATACGTCTCCAGCTGGCAGAGGCACCTCGGGATCAGGATCCTGCGCAACCCATGGCAGAGGCACCTCAACAACAGGGAGTGCCAGTGACATCAGCTATGTCTGGGGCCATTGCTAAGCCCCTGGGGCCCAGTACTAATGAGGCTCTTCAACAAAAGCTTGACTCTTTAGCTGATGTTGTTGCTTCAATGGCTAAAACCATGCAGGAGATGAGAGGACACAAGATGGAGTTGGCAAACTGTAGAGAGGATGTTCCATGGATGAGACCCCGGAGATACCCGACATGGAGAGGACGACCCCGCGACCGCTACCAACCGAATGGACAGCCCATTTGCCGCCGTTGCCAGCAGCCGGGCCACTTTGCACGAGATTGTGATTTAAACGGGAATCCCCTGGGAATGCGGGCCGCTTCGCAGGAATGAACTTTCAAGGCCCAACACCCTGGCACGAGAGGTACATCGGAGGACGACCCATTATCCCTATCGTGCTGGACGGAATTCCCCTCAACGCTTTGCTGGACACAGGTTCCCAGATTTCATCTATACCGTATATCCTTTATAAGAGGTACTGGGCTGATGCAGATATTGATAAAGGGCCCTCTGATGTTGAACTAGATATATAGGCCAGTAATGGTAAGTTGGTACCGAAACTAGGATTCAGGGAGATGACCATAAAGATTGGTAAAGTAGAATTGAAGAAACAGGGTATAATTGTTGTTGATGTTGACCGGCGGAACTGTGAACCAACTGTATTGATAGGAATGAATGTGTTAGAGAACTGCTTTTCCGAAGTCATTTCTGTCTTACAGCAAATTGCTGAAACTGCCCAATCCTGCCAGCAGAGAGTTCTCCGGAGGGAAATAAAAGTATTGATGTTAAGGCAACAGGTAGAAGTTGCAGGTGGAGAAATCGGCAGTGTGAGGGTAAGTGATCCAACGTCTATTGTAATCCCACCAAAAACAGAAATGCTGGTATGGTGTAGAGCAGCCATTGGTACTAAGGGACGAGATTATCAAGCCTTAATAGAACCAGTGTACACCGACAGCAGGCCCACTATACTCACAGCACGAGGGATAGTCGAGGTACACCGGGGACGAGTGCCGGTACGACTTTTGAACTGTGGAGAGGAAGAGGTCACTTTGCCAAGGTATGCTACAATGGCAAAGCTATATACTGTTGACAACAATGCCATCACAACCATTGAGCCCTTAGAACCAACCTGTCAGGTGGAAGGCAATGGCTCAGATGGGGAAATGGAGGATTGGTGCCAACAGCTACACGTGGGCATAAATTCAACACCTACCCATCAAAAACAAGGGGTGTATAGGCTAGTGACGGAATATGAACAAGTCTTCAGTAAACACCCATTGGACTTCGGACGGATAGAAGGGGTAGAACACACAATCCCCACAGGTGACCATCCCCCAATAAAAGAAAGATATAGACCCATACCGCCCGCTCACTATCAATGTGCAAAAGATATGCTGAGGGAAATGAAACAGGCCGGGGTAATTAGAGACAGCTGTAGCCCCTGGGCGGCCCCTCTAGTGATTGTCAAAAAAAAGGACGGAACCATGAGAATGTGCGTAGACTACCGGAAGATTAATAACATCACCCATAAAGACGCCTACCCCTTGCCTAGGATAGAAGAGTCCTTAACTGCTTTGAAATCTGCTAATTATTTTTCCACCTTAGACTTAACAAGCGGGTATTGGCAAGTCCCTGTGGCTGAGAGAGATAAGGAAAAGACGGCATTCACCACACCAATGGGTCTATGTGAATTTAATCGCATGCCGTTCGGACTCTGCAACGCATCCGGTACCTTCCAGCGGCTGATGGAATGCTGCCTCGGACACAAGAACTTCGAGACCGTCCTCCTGTACCTAGATGATGTGATCGTCTACTCAAAGACTTACGAACAACACTTAATAGACCTGGCAGAAGTGTTCGAAGCCTTATCCAGGTATGGCATGAAAGTCAAGCCATCCAAATGTCACCTTCTCAAGCCAAAGGTACAGTACCTGGGACACATCGTGAGTTCGGAGGGAGTAGCACCAGATCCCGAGAAAATAAGCGCCATAAGGGATTGGCCAAGACCTACCAGCGCAAAAGAAGTGAGACAATTCCTGGGATTGGTGGGTTACTATCGCAGATTTATAAAAGGATTTACCAAGTTGGCAGCACCCTTGCAAGACACCTTGGTAGGGCAGACGAAGAAACCTTCAAACCGAAACCCTCCTTTTCAGTGGAACGACGAAAGGGAAGACTCCTTTGAACAACTAAAGAAGGCACTAACCGGAGAAGAGGTTCTGGCATACCCAGATTACCATAAACCTTTCATCCTCTACACCGATGCCAGTAATGTGGGACTAGGAGCGGTGCTGTCACAAAAGCAAGAAGTTCGGGAGAAAGTCATCGCCTTTGCAAGTAGAAAGCTCCGGCCTACTGAAAGAAATTCAGAAAATTACAGCTCCTTCAAATTGGAACTACTGGCAGTAGTTTGGGCTGTGACGGAGCGTTTCAAACACTATCTGGCCGCTGCAGAATTTATTGTCTATACTGACAACAATCCGTTGACCCACCTGGACACAGCCAAATTAGGTGCGCTAGAACAGCGATGGATAGCCCGGTTATCTAATTACAACTTCATAATCAAGTATCGAGCAGGTCGCAAGAATGGAAATGCCGATGCCCTATCCCGGATGCCACACTTGAGAGATGTAGAAGAGGAAACGGGGGAGCTTGAAGAAATTGAACTACCAGCCTTCCATCGTCCCAAGGCAAAACATCATCAGTCAAGTACCTATCAGAAACAACAAGAGGTGAATTTTAATCCGTTAGCACACCATAGATGGGCTGACACCCAAGACAGCAATCCGGCTGTGAAGTTGGTGAAGGAACTGTTGACTGAGCAAAGTGCATATCCCTATGAGGATGCCCCAGAAGAGACGCATCAACTCTGGAAAGAGAGAGGCAAAATGTTCCTGTATCAAGGGAAGCTCTGTAGAAGATACACCAATCCGAAAACACATGAATTGGTTTGGCAGATTATTGTGCCTAAACAAGATGTGAAGATGGTCCTCGAAGCTTACCATAATGGTGCTGGTCACTTCGGTTGGAAAAAGTTAGAAGTACTTCTAAGAGAAAGATTTTATTGGGTCGGGATGAGAAAATCAATCGAACAGTGGTGCAGAAATTGTGGCCCGTGCAACCTCAGAAGAAACGATCAAAAGAACCAAAGAGCACCACTGCAGCCCATAATCACCAAACAACCACTTGAACTTGTAGCCATGGACAGCGTGAAGTTGACACCAAGCCGGTCCGGCTATGTCTATGCCTTGACCATCGTGGACCATTATTCACGTTTCTTGATAGTAGTACCCGTAAAAGATCTGACAGCAAAAACAGCAGCCAAAGCGTTCCAAACGTACTTTTGTAGACCCCATGGATATCCGGAACAGGTTCTCACCGACCAGGGTACAGCCTTTGAATCAGAGATCTTCAGAGAATTCTGTAATATGTATGGTTGCAAAAAGATCCGGACGACGGCCTATCATCCACAAACAAACGGCTTATGCGAGAAGATGAACCATATTGTAATAGACCTACTAAAGACTTTACCTGAGACAGAAAGGAATCAATGGCCAGAGAAATTGCCTGACTTGGTGGATCTGTATAATCATGTCCCGGTGAGCTCCACCAACTGCACCCCAGCTTACCTTATGCGTGCAAGACCCGGCCAATTACCAATCGATCTAGAAATGGGAATTCTGAAACCAGACGCAGAAGTTCAAGACTCCATTTGGGATATCATACGGCAAAAACAGTATCGCTAAGTGCAAGAGAGTGTGGAAAGAAGCCTTCAGCAAACTAGAGAAAGACAAGAGCGAACTTTCAACCAGAATGCTCTAGCGACCCCATTAAGACCGGGTGACCAAGTGCTCAAGAGAAATCGTCGAACCAATAAACTGGACAATCAGTGGGAAGCCGTACCCTACACAGTTTTACCAACAAGAGTGGATAATCCTAAAATGTGTCTCATTAGCAAAAACGGAGGCTTAACATCTGTACTAGTGTCAAGAGACAATCTTAAATTATGTCCGGAAGCATTGAAAGAGCCAGACGTTGTCCAGCCAGAACCAGAAGTTATTCAACCCATACAGGTTCAACCAGTAAAGGAAAAAGAAGAGGAAGTGTATCACACCTGTATAGGAGACTTTCCCAAAACCCTACTAACATACCATGGTGCAGTAGTGGTTCCCATGGTGGCCTTTTACCCAACACCGAACCCAATACCAGAAGTCCCAAGACAGGAAGAGGCTGACCCCGTACTACAGGAGGTTCCAGGCCAGGAAGGACAGATTCCTGGTCAGAGTAATCCCATTCACGGTGGACTTGCCAACTCCATAGTCGTGGAATTATCTTTAGCAGAGCGAGCAGATACTACATCCGCAGTAGACAGTAGTACACCACGTGAAGAGACACCGCTATTACGTAGATCACAGCGTAGTACCCAGGGTCAATTACCGGCCAGGTATGCAGATTACCAACTATAAAGCTCATAATGTGAATTGTATATATGTTATGCCGTATATAGTTAAACAGAAAATGTAGTATAGTCATTGCTATCAGTCTGCAACGTTTAAGCCCAGTGCCTACAGAGACTTGTCTGTATGAACTTATTGCATATTCTTGAACTTTTTATCAGCCCGGAGGCACTAAATCAAAGCTCCGGAAAGACTGCTTTTTGAACTTTGCTTTTTGCTCTTTTTGAACTTTCTTTAGACTTTATATTGATAACTCCGTTGGAAAAATGGAACTAAATTCCTGGACACTAAGTACAGTGCCGTTCCTAATACCTTCAAGGATAGAACTGTATTAATGGACGCTATTTGAAGTGACTTTTTACAGAACTCTATTTTTGTTTCCTTGAGTGGTTTTTGTAACTTTTCATTTTTAAGACTCTGTACATATTAATTGTTATTTCAAAATGTTATTGTCCCACAGTCCCGGAGTACTGTTCTTAACTAAGGGGGAATGTGGCACCCCTAGGGGTATTTGCCACAAAAATAGTTACTGACAGTAAGTACAAATACTAAAATAGCAAGACTGCACTACCACCTCCGGCCAGAAGGGGGAGCTCCAGAGACTCTTTGATCCATTCTGGTCTGAGAGAAGAAATGGCAGTTGGGCCAAGGAGCTGATGGTGAGAGGTCATACAGTTGAATCTCTAACAGCCCTGTGACTGTTACCAGGCCTAAATCACCGGCCTGAGGAGAAGAGGGATAGAGAAAAAGGACATTGTGAGAACCGGGTAGCATTAATCACTACCCAGAACAGGCGCAAAGACGGATACCGGATCCGTGGCTGTATTCATTATATATAATACAGCAACCGGAAAAACGTGAGGTGATATCAGCTTCACTAGGGTCGGATGCAGCAACAGACACAGAGTTCAGCGGTACTCCCAGAGGGGGTAAACCGATAAAAGGACTCGGGTTGCCCGTCGAACCAGGACCCGGAGGGGACAGATTGGGCCGGCAGCCAGTTCACATACAGCAGCAGGGCCACACAGAAATTGCGCACAATAAGAGGCGAAGACCCCGGCAGGGTCAAAGTAACTCAGAGTTCCCATACAGACTCCGGTGACAGGACTGGTTGTAAATCCTTTTATGTTAAAGTAAACTGGTTAAACGTTTCAGTGCCTCAGTCTTTCATTTGGACAATAGCCATCTATCCAGGATCAGGATCGTCACCGCTGGGAGAACCTGCTGCTGATCAAGTAAGTGCCTGTCCCCTCATGATACCCCTTACACTGTGCATTGCCTGAGGCCACAGCACCGGGTCAAGCCACCCGTGACATCCCCCTCAAGAGACAGACTCCATTGGTCCGGTGCTGGGTATCCCGGTCTCCTGGGCGTCACACATACTTCTCTTCTTGTAGGTAATTCACACTTTGCTTTACTCTCCTTTTCTTAAGGAAGCAGGTAAAATAACTCATTGCCCTTTTTAGACAGTTTAGGCCAGAGTTGCCATCTCCCATTCTGTTAACAGATCTTTCTCTGCAACCACAGGTACCACTAGGGACTGCAGAGTCATGGTATCTAGGCTGTACAGGAACCAGCAGGGTCAGTTGCAGTTCTTAGTGTATAACCTATTTTCATGAGTAAGTTGATGCCCATTCGTAGCTATATTATCACTTTAGTATCACTAAGTTCTCTTAGAGAATGAGAAAAGTGACCAGAATAAGCACACACAAAGAATTATCTTTGCAAAAAGTCAATTGCAATTTTTATTAATATACAAAAGGGTATCTCACAAGCACAAAATGAATATAAAACAAATGCCTTCAATCTGAGGGACGCTTGTGACTAGGGATCCCATTATACATACATTGTAAGAAACTATACACTGCAAGTTGCGTAAAGAATCAGTATCTCATTTCTAGATGTAGATAAATGAAACGGTATGTGGTATGTCCTGCACTATATTGCCAATGTCGAATATCTCAAACCATATGCAATAGTAAATAAAGTGCATTATGCTTAGACAGGGAATGTATGGCAGTCAGCATCCTATACAAAATATATGGATGTTCCCAAAAGAAGACATCTTACAATGGAACTCAGTATTGATAATAGATGTCGACAGCCAGCAAGTTCCAAAATTAAGACATGTATATACAAGTCAAATGCCATATTCTAATATGTAAAATGCAGGCTTAAAGCCCATGCAATGAGACTTACAATGTGTGTGGAGTCCGTGCCTCATCCCTCTACCCCGACGCGCGTTTCGTCCACACTCCTCCAAGGGGCGTGTCTTCTTCTGGGAACATCCATATATTTTGTATAGGATGTTAACTGCCATACATTCCCTTGATAAAAAAGGAATGCAGCCGACAGCACATCAATAGTAGGATGCACACTCCAGTCCAACAACCCAATTGGAAATAAACAGTCTTCAAAGTAAAAGGAACAGCATCCAGTCCAGGTGATAAAAAAATCCAATATCTTTATTCTGCCATAATGCGACGTTTCAACCTAAAAAGGTCTTTATCAAGCATGTCTAAGTACAATGTACTTTACTTATTATTGCATATGCACTTTATTTAATATTGCATATTTGAGATATTCCACATTGGCAATATAGAGCTGGACATATCACATACCATTTAATTTGCCTACATCTACAAATAAGATATTGATTCTTTCCACAACTCGCAGTGTATATTTTCTTACAATGTACTGTATATTTAATGGGATCTCTAGCTACTAACATCCCTCACATTGGAGGCATTTGTTTTATATTCATTTTTTATTTGTGATACCCTTTTGAATATTAATAACAATTGCAAATGATTTTTGACATAGAATAATTCTTTTTGTGTGCTTATTCTGGCCACTTTTTTATCATCTAAGAAAACTTAGTGACACAGACTGGATTATAGCTATACTATATTATATTATTATATGAGGAGCATTCCGGGTGAGCTGTCATCAAGTGGAAGCCACATTCCGTTATCTTAGGGTGCCAATGTCCGTTGTCAGGTAGGGACATACTAGGATCAGAGCAGGGCTTTTACCAGTATGAACAGGAATCTGTCAGGTCCATATATTTGTCCCCCTGGTTTTTACACTTCTTGTGTGCATGCGCATGTGCAGTCATTTTCACCAGCTGCTGCATTTCTTTTGTACCTAGTAGCCATCATGAACGATGTGGACTCCTTGTCATTGGAGGGGGTTGATATCAAGTAGCAATATCAGCATGTGTTAATCGCCGCTACACAGGTTCTAGAACACCTATATCTGCCTTATGAGCCTAAGGTAGATTTGCCAGATTGCATTGATAGGGACCAAAGTAAGATTTCTGTTTTTCTTTCTTTTTCAGCCTTGGACATTTTCTCTGCCTGATGATTCTCCAGTGCCTTTCCTGCTCAGGGGCTCATTTATGACGACCCCAAATAAGCTTGCTGTTGCTGAATCAATGATCCTCAGGTTGGTTGAAAGAAAATGTGTGGAGGAGTACTGCTCTCATTTCAGAAGCTGGGCAGTGAAGACTAGAGATGAGCGAACTTGTTCGGAAAATGTTTGCCAATCTCAAATTCAGTGCAAAAGTTGCACATTTGGATTTGTGTTCGGATTCCCAAGCTTTTTTTCCTAAAAGTTTTGGTAAATGACTGAGTTCACTAAGGGCTCTTTCAGATGTCAGTGTTGACGTTAGCAGCACAGGCCGCAAAATATCACACACAAGTGCACACTGACGACACACTGATGACATTCCTGTGTCATCAATGTGATACATACCGGTGCCTGGGAATCAGAAGTACTGTTCCCCAGCAATGGGTGCTAAAGTGAGGACAGGTCACATCACTGTCCCCTGCTCATCTGCGATCAGCGCTAGCAGGGAACAATGTTGAAAGTTGTATTCAACTGCTAACAGTGACAGCAGTCAGTCAATGATGAGAGTATTCATCAGACACCTCCTGCGCTATAAATAATTTTTTTTTTTTTAAATGACTTTTAGGTTTCCCTGTAATTTTGATAAAGAGCCAGGAAAAATAACAGCTGTGGGCTACAAACCTCAGCTACAGCAATTTTTTAAATAGAAAAAATGGCATGGACTTTAGGACTCAGTCAGCCTATCTTGCGACAATCTCAACATAATCGCATCCCATTCCAAGGTGTCCCCCCCCCCCCCGTCTCTCCTCCCCCCCTCTTCCCTCTCTTCCTCCTTATATCCTCTATCTTGAGGCCTTTTTCCTTTCTACTTCTTCTCTCTCAATCTGATGTTTTAAATGTTTTTTTTTTTCAAACAAGTTGTTATCTGTAAAATATGATTATACAGGTTTAGTTGAAATAATACCCGATATATGAGGATTGTTACGCCTGTATTTCTTTAGTTGACTTCAACTTGTTACAGTTGTATCCATGAAAAAGTTTGTAATATGTTGTCTTTTTCCTAATAAAAAGAACATTGAAAGAAAAAATGGCATGGGGTCCCCCCATTTTTATCAACCAGCCAAACTAAAGCAGGCAGCTGGGGACTGGTATTCTCAGGCTAGTAAGAGGCTATGGATATTGGCTCCCCTAGCCTAAAAATACCAGCCGCAGCCACCCTGGAAAAGGTGCATCTACAGTATTAGATGAGGCAATTCTGTCACTTTGCCCCGCTCTTCCCACAAGGAGGTTCATATTTGTGGGGTTCATATGGCAAGGGGGGTTCATATTTGTGGGGTTGGTGTCATCTTTTTATTGTCTGGTGACATCAAGTCCAAGGCTTAGTAATTACAAAATGCATCTATATGATGCCTATTCATCACTATTCCTATAGTTATATTGTAAATTTTAATTCACAGTCAGAATCAATTCCTTTAATTGAAAGCATGTAGCAGACTTCTTTAATGAATGTAAATTAAGCCATATTTTTGCCATCACCCAGTCCACAAAAGCCATGGTATCCTGTACCAGAATTAAAACTATAAACGACAATATTCCTTACCTGTCCGCCGAAGATATAATAATCCATTTGTTCAGCGATGAATCTAGCTCTGTTACATCTAGATGGCAGGATGCATTGTTGCATGATGCAACTATACAACTTGCCATCCAGCAGAGACATTGAGCAACATGTACTGCCAATGCTCAGTATCTCGCAGTGAACTCCTATGACCTTACTTATGTTAACACAAGCTTCATAAAGTTTTCATGCTCGCTGTGCCGTCAGAAAGGTCCTGAGAGTTCACAGCCAATGAACTCAGTTAAACTCAGTGACATCAGCGCAAGGGCCAAGGGTAAAATTGTAACTTGCTGGGTGTGTATTTTACTGTACTTGTTGATAAATAAAAAAGTAAAACCAGAAAACAGAGTGGGGTCCCCCTGTAATTTTAGTAAACAGCTGAGGGAAAGCCGGTGGCTGTGTGCTAATGTTAATATTTTGGGAAAGACACAATATTCATAAAGGTTCCCAGGCTATTTATATCAACTGACAGCTGTATTCTTAGCCTTTCCTGGTTACTAAAATGGGGGATGCCTGTTGTGAATTCTGTGGCCAAGCTCCCTCCTGTGGTCGAGAGTGGTACTTCGGCTGGTTCTGTCTGTGAGCTTCCTTTGGTGGATGAGAGTGGTACTGCGGCTTCTGAGTTTCCTTCCTCAGGTGATGAGGTTAAGTCGTTAGGTGCTGCTCTATTTAACTCCACCTGGTGCTTTGATCCTGGCCTCCAGTCAATGTTCTAGTATTGGTCTTGCTTCCTCCTGGATCGTTCCTGTGGCCTGTCTATCCTGCATAAGCTAAGTTTTGCTTGTGTTATTTTTTGTTTGCTATTTTTTCTGTCCAGCTTCCTATATTGGTTTTTCTTGCTTGCTGGAAGCTCTGAGGCGCAGAGGGAGCACCTCCGTACCGTTAGTCGGTGCGGAGGGTCTTTTTGCCCCTCTGCGTGGTTGTTTGTAGGTTTTTGTGTTGACCGCAAAGCTATCTTTCCTATCCTCGGTCTATTCAGTAAGTCGGGCCTCACTTTGCTAAATCTATTTCATCTTTTTGTTTGTATTTTCATCTTTACTCACAGTCATTATATATGGGGGGCTGCCTTTTCCTTTGGGGAATTTCTCTGAGGCAAGGTAGGCTTATTTTTCTATCTTCAGGGCTAGTTAGTTTCTCAGGCTGTGCCGAGTTGCATAGGGAACGTTAGGCGCAATCCACGGCTACTGTTGTGAATTCTGTGGCAGAGCTCCCGCCTGTGGTCACGAGTGGTACTGCGGCTTCTGAGTTTCCTTCCTCAGGTGATGTGGTGAAGTCGTTAGGTGCTGCTCTATTTAACTCCACCTAGTGCTTTGCTCCTGGCCTCCAGTCAATGTTCTGGTATTGGTCTTGCTTCCTCCTGGATCGTTCCTGTGGCCGTCTGCTCTGCATAAGCTAAGTTTTTGCCCCTCTGCGTGGTTGTTTGTAGGGTTTTGTGTTGACCGCAAAGTTATCTTTCCTATCTTTGGTCTGTTCAGTAAGTTGGGCCTCACTTTGCTAAATCTATTTAATCTCTGCGTTTGTATTTTCATCTCTACTCACAGTCATTATATGTGGGGGGCTGCCTTTTCCTTTGGGGTATTTCTCTGAGGCAAGGTAGGCTTCTTTTTCTATCTTAGGCCTAGCTAGTTTCTCAGGCTGTGCCGAGTTGCATAGGGAGCGTTAGGCGCAATCCACGGCTGCCTCTAGTGTGGTTGGATAGGATTAGGGACTGCGGTCAGCAGAGTTCCCACGTCTCAGAGCTTGTCCTATGTCTTTTGGTTATTGTCAGGTCACTTTGTGTGCTCTGAACTTCAAGGTCCATTGTGGTTCTGAATTACCTAATCATAACAGTACTGGAGGCCCAAAGTACTAATGCTTCTCAATAGAGGGAAAAAAGAAGTTCTGAGACCATTTTTTTTTTCTTTGCACTGTGTTTTGCCTTTTTTTCCCCTAGACATTTGGGTGGTTCAGGACACAGGTGTAGTGATGGACATTAAAGGTCTGTCTTCATGTGTGGATCATGTCACTGCAAGAGTACAAAATATTCAAGACTTTGTGGTTCAGAATCCTATGTTAGAACCAAGAATTCCTATTCCTGATTTGTTTTCTGGAGATAGAGCAAAATTTCTGAGTTTCAAAAATAATTGTAAACTGTTTCTGGCTTTGAAACCTCGCTCATCTGGTGACCCAGTTCAACAAGTTAGGGTCATTATTTCTTTATTACGTGGCGACCCTCAAGACTGGGCATTTTCCCATGCGCCAGGAGATCCTGCATTATGTAATGTTGATGCGTTTTTCCTGGCACTCGGATTGCTGTACGATGAACCTAATTCGGTGGATCAGGCAGAGAAAAATTTGCTGGCTCTGTGTCAGGGTCAGGATGAGATAGAGATTTATTGTCAGAGGTTTAGAAAGTGGTCCGTGCTCACTCAATGGAATGAAGGTGCGCTGGCAGCTATTTTCAGAAAGGGTCTCTCTGAAGCCCTTAAGTATGTCATGGTGGGATTTCCCATGCCTGCTGGTCTGAATGAGACTATGTCTTTGGCCATTCAGATCGGTCGACGCTTGCGTGAGCGTAAATCTGTGCACCATTTGGCGGTATTATCCGAGCATAAACCTGAGCCTATGCAGTGCGATAGGACTTTGACCAGAGTTGAACGGCAAGAACACAGACGTCAGAATGGGCTGTGTTTCTACTGTGGTGATTCCACTCATGCTATCTCCGATTGTCCTAAGCGCACTAAGCGGTTCGCTAGGTCTGCCACCATTGGTACGGTACAGTCAAAATTTCTTTTGTCCGTTACTTTGATCTGCTCTTTGTCATCTTATTCTGTCATCTTATTCTGTCATGGCATTTGTGGATTCAGGCGCTGCCCTGAATTTGATGGACTTGGAGTATGCTAGGCGTTGTGGGTTTTTCTTGGAGCCCTTGCAGTGTTCAATTCCATTGAGAGGAATTGATGCCACGCCTTTGGCCAAAAATAAGCCTCAGTACTGGACCCAACTGACCATGTGCATGGCTCCTGCGCACCAGGAGGATATTCGCTTTCTGGTGTTGCATAATCTGCATGATGTGGTCGTGTTGGGGTTGCCATGGCTGCAAGTCCATAACCCAGTATTAGATTGGAAATCAATGTCTGTGTCCAGCTGGGGTTGTCAGGGGGTTCGTGGTGATGTCCCATTTCTGTCTATTTCGTCATCCACCCCTTCTGAGGTCCCAGAGTTCTTGTCTGATTACCGGGATATATTTGATGAGCCCAAGTCCAATGCCCTACCTCCGCATAGGGATTGTGATTGTGCTATCGATTTGATTCCTGGTAGTAAGTTTCCTAAAGGTAGACTGTTTAATTTATCTGTACCTGAGCACGCCGCTATGCGGAGTTACGTGAAGGAGTCCTTGGAGAAGGGTCATATTCGCCCGTCATCGTCGCCATTGGGAGCGGGGTTCTTTTTTGTGGTCAAGAAGGATGGTTCACTGAGACCTTGTGTAGATTACCGCCTTCTAAATAAAATCACGGTCAAATTTCAGTACCCCTTGCCGCTGCTATCTGATTTGTTTGCTCGGATCAAGGGGGCTAGTTGGTTCACCAAGATAGATCTTCGTGGTGCGTATAATCTTGTGCGTATTAAGCGGGGCGATGAATGGAAAACTGCATTTAATACGCCCGAGGGCCATTTTGAGTACCTAGTTATGCCTTTCGGACTTGCCAATGCTCCATCGGTGTTTCAGTCCTTTATACATGACATCTTCCGAGAGTACCTGGATAAATTCCTTATTGTATACTTGGATGATATTTTGGTCTTCTCGGATGATTGGGAGTCTCATGTGAAGCAGGTCAGAATGGTGTTCCAGGTCCTGCGTGCTAATTCTTTGTTTGTGAAGGGATCAAAGTGTCTCTTTGGTGTTCAGAAGGTTTCATTTTTGGGGTTCATTTTTTCCCCTTCTACTATCGAGATGGACCCTGTTAAGGTCCAGGCCATCTATGATTGGACTCAGCCGACATCTCTGAAGAGTCTGCAAAAGTTCCTGGGCTTTGCTAATTTTTATCGTCGCTTCATCTGTAATTTTTCTAGTATTGCTAAACCATTGACCGATTTGACCAAGAAGGGTGCTGATGTGGTCAATTAATGTTCTGCTGCTGTGGAAGCTTTTCAAGAGTTAAAGCGTCGTTTTTCTTCTGCCCCTGTGTTGTGTCAACCAGATGTTTCGCTTCCGTTCCAGGTCGAGGTTGATGCTTCTGAAATTGGAGCGGGGGCTGTTTTGTCGCAGAGAGGTTCTGATTGCTCGGTGATGAAACCATGCGCCTTCTTCTCCAGGAAGTTTTCGCCTGCTGAGCGAAATTATGATGTTGGCAATCGAGAGTTGCTGGCCATGAAGTGGGCATTCGAGGAGTGGCGTCATTGGCTTGAAGGAGCTAAGCATCGTGTGGTGGTCTTGACTGATCACAAGAACTTGACTTATCTTGAGTCTGCCAAACGGTTGAATCCTAGACAGGCTCGTTGGTCGCTGTTTTTCTCCCGTTTTGACTTTGTGGTTTCGTACCTTCCGGGCTCTAAAAATGTGAAGGCGGATGCCCTGTCTAGGAGTTTTGTGCCCGACTTTCCGGGTTTGTCTGAGCCGGCGGGTATTCTCAAAGAGGGAGTAATTTTGTCTGCCATCTCCCCTGATTTGCGGCGGGTGCTGCAAAAATTTCAGGCTAATAAACCTGATCGTTGCCCAGCGGAGAAACTGTTTGTCCCTGATAGGTGGACGAATAAGGTTATCTCTGAGGTTCATTGTTCGGTGTTGGCTGGTCATCCTGGAATCTTTGGTACCAAAGATTTAGCGGCTAGATCCTTTTGGTGGCCGTCTCTGTCGCGGGATGTGCGTTCTTTTGTGCAGTCCTGTGGGATTTGTGCTCGGGCTAAGCCCTGCTGTTCTCGTGCCAGTGGGTTGCTTTTGCCCTTGCCGGTCCCGAAGAGGCCTTGGACACATATCTCTATGGATTTTATTTCGGATCTCCCTGTCTCTCAAAAAATGTCGGTCATTTGGGTGGTTTGTGATCGCTTCTCCAAGATGATCCATTTGGTACCCTTGCCTAAATTACCTTCCTCCTCTGATTTGGTGCCATTGTTCTTCCAGCATGTGGTTCGTTTACATGGCATTCCAGAGAACATCGTTTCTGACAGAGGTTCCCAGTTTGTTTCGAGGTTTTGGCGAGCTTTTTGTGCTAGGATGGGCATTGATTTGTCTTTTTCCTCGGCTTTCCATCCTCAGACTAATGGCCAGACCGAACGAACCAATCAGACCTTGGAAACATATCTGAGATGCTTTGTTTCTGCTGATCCGGATGATTGGGTGTCCTTCTTGCCTTTGGCTGAGTTCGCCCTTAATAATCGGGCCAGCTCGGCTACCTTGGTTTCGCCGTTTTTCTGCAACTCTGTGTTCCATCCTCGTTTCTCTTCAGGGCAGGTTGAGTCTTCGGACTGTCCTGGTGTGGATGTGGTGGTGGACAGGTTACAGCAGATTTGGACTCATGTAGTGGACAATTTGACCTTGTCCCAGGAGAAGGCTCAACGTTTCGCTAATCGCAGACGCTGTGTGGGTCCCCGACTTCGTGTTGGGGATTTGGTTTGGTTGTCATCTCGTCATATTCCTATGAAGGTTTCCTCTCCTAAGTTTAAGCCTCGTTTCATTGGTCCGTATAGGATTTCTGAGGTTCTTAATCCTGTGTCTTTTCGTTTGACCCTTCCAGATTCTTTTTCCATCCATAACGTATTCCATAGGTCGTTGTTGCGGAGATACGTGGCACCTATGGTTCCATCTGTTGATCCTCCTGCCCCGGTTTTGGTGGAGGGGGAGTTGGAGTATATTGTGGAGAAGATTTTGGATTCTCGTGTTTCGAGACGGAAACTCCAGTATCTGGTTAAGTGGAAGGGTTATGGTCAGGAAGATAATTCCTGGGTCTTTGCCTCTGATGTCCATGCTGCCGATCTTGTTCGTGCCTTTCATGTGACTCATCCTGGTCGGCCTGGGGGCTCTGGTGAGGGTTCGGTGACCCCTCCTCAAGGGGGGGTACTGTTGTGAATTCTGTGGCAGAGCTCCCTCCTGTGGTCACGAGTGGTACTGCGGCTTCTGAGTTTCCTTCCTCAGGTGATGTGGTGAAGTCGTTAGGTGCTGCTCTATTTAACTCCACCTAGTGCTTTGCTCCTGGCCTCCAGTCAATGTTCTGGTATTGGTCTTGCTTCCTCCTGGATCGTTCCTGTGGCCGTCTGCTCTGCATAAGCTAAGTTTTGCTTGTGTTATTTTTGTTTTGCTATTTTTTCTGTCCAGCTTGCTTAATTGGTTTTTCTTGCTTGCTGGAAGCTCTGGGACGCAGAGGGAGCACCTCCGTACCGTTAGTCGGTGCGGAGGGTCTTTTTGCCCCTCTGCGTGGTTGTTTGTAGGGTTTTGTGTTGACCGCAAAGTTATCTTTCCTATCTTCGGTCTGTTCAGTAAGTTGGGCCTCACTTTGCTAAATCTATTTCATCTCTGCGTTTGTATTTTCATCTCTACTCACAGTCATTATATGTGGGGGGCTGCCTTTTCCTTTGGGGTATTTCTCTGAGGCAAGGTAGGCTTATTTTCTATCTTCAGGCTAGCTAGTTTCTCAGGCTGTGCCGAGTTGCATAGGGAGCGTTAGGCGCAATCCACGGCTGCCTCTAGTGTGGCTGGATAGGATTAGGGATTGCGGTCAGCAGAGTTCCCACGTCTCAGAGCTTGTCCTATGTCTTTTGGTTATTGTCAGGTCACTTTGTGTGCTCTGAACTTCAAGGTCCATTGTGGTTCTGAATTACCTAATCATAACAAGCTACCTCTAGTGTTGTGTGATAGGATTAGGGATTGCGGTCAGCAGAGTTCCCACGTCTCAGAGCTCGTCCTATGTTTTTGGCAATTGTCAGGTCACTTTGTGTGCTCTGAACTTCAATGGCCATTGTGGTTCTGAATTACCTGTTCACAACAGTACTGGAGGCCCAAAGTACTAATGCTTCTCAATAGAGGGAAAAGAGAAGCTCTGAGACCATTTTTTTTTCTTTGCACTGTGTTCTGTCTTTCTTTTCCCCTTTACATCAGGGTGGTTCAGAACACAGGTGTGGACATGGACATTCAAGGTCTGTTCTCTTTGATTGATAATCTCGCTATAAATGTACAGAATATTCAAGATTTAGTGGTTCAGAATCCTATGTTAGAACCTAAAATTCCTATTCCTGAGTTATTTTCTGGAGATAGAGCTAAGTTTTTGAATTTAAAAAATAATTGTAAACTGTTTCTGGCTTTGAAACCCCGCTCCTCTGGTGACCCAGTTCAACAAGTTAAGATCATTATTTCTTTATTACGTGGCGACCCTCAAGGCTGGGCATTTTCCCTTGCACCAGGAGATCCTGCATTATGTAATATTGATGCGTTTTTTCTGGCGCTCGGATTGCTGTAAGACGAACCTAATTCAGTGGATCAGGCAGAGAAAAATTTGCTGGCTCTGTGTCAGGGTCAGGATGAAATAGAGGTTTATTGTCAGAAGTTTAGAAAGTGGTCCGTGCTCACTCAAAGGAATTGATGCTACGCCTTTGGCCAAGAATAAGCCTCAGTATTGGACCCAGCTGACCATGTGCATGGCTCCTGCGCACCAGGAGGATATTCGCTTTCTGGTGTTGCATAATTTGCATGATGTGGTCGTGTTGGGGTTGCCATGGCTACAAGTCCATAACCCAGTATTAGATTGGAAATCAATGTCTGTGTCCAGCTGGGGTTGTCAGGGGGTTCATGGTGATGTCCCATTTCTGTCTATTTCGTCATCCACCCCTTCTGAGGTCCCAGAGTTCTTGTCTGATTACCGGGATGTATTTGATGAGCCCAAGTCCAATGCCCTACCTCCGCATAGGGATTGTGATTGTGCTATCGATTTGATTCCTGGTAGTAAGTTTCCTAAAGGTCGACTGTTTAATTTATCTGTACCTGAGCACGCCGCTATGCGGAGTTACGTGAAGGAGTCCTTGGAGAAGGGTCATATTCGCCCGTCATCGTCGCCATTGGGAGCGGGGTTCTTTTTTGTGGCCAAGAAGGATGGTTCGCTGAGACCTTGTATTGATTACCGCCTT
Organism: Ranitomeya imitator; assembly: GCF_032444005.1. Taxonomy (NCBI): domain Eukaryota; kingdom Metazoa; phylum Chordata; class Amphibia; order Anura; family Dendrobatidae; genus Ranitomeya; species Ranitomeya imitator. The sequence goes on from NC_091284.1 coordinate 630,440,654, forward strand.
CTAAATAAAATTACAGTCAAATTTCAGTACCCCTTGCCGCTGCTGTCTGATTTGTTTGCTCGGATTAAGGGGGCTAGTTGGTTCACCAAGATAGATCTTCGTGGTGCGTATAATCTTGTGCGTATTAAACGGGGCGATGAATGGAAAACAGCATTTAATACGCCCGAAGGCCTTTTTGAGTACCTGGTTATGCCATTCGGACTTTCTAATGCTCCATCAGTGTTTCAGTCCTTTATGCATGACATCTTCCGAGAGTACCTGGATAAATTCCTGATTGTATACTTGGATGATATTTTGGTCTTCTCGGATGATTGGGAGTCTCATGTGAAGCAGGTCAGAATGGTGTTCCAGGTCCTGCGTGCTAATTCTTTGTTTGTGAAGGGGTCAAAGTGTCTCTTTGGTGTTCAGAAGATTTCATTTTTGGGGTTCATTTTTTCTCCTTCTACTATCGAGATGGACCCTGTTAAAGTTCAGGCCATTTATAATTGGACTCAGCCAACATCTCTGAAGAGTCTGCAGAAGTTCCTGGGCTTTGCTAATTTTTATCGTCGCTTCATCGCTAATTTTTCTAGTATTGCTAAACCGTTGACTGATTTAACCAAGAAGGGTGCTGATGTGGTCAATTGGTCTTCTGCTGCTGTGGAAGCTTTTCAGGAGTTGAAGTGTCGTTTTTCTTCTGCCCCTGTGTTGTGCCAACCAGATGTTTCGCTTCCGTTCCAAGTCGAGGTTGATGCTTCCGAAATTGGAGCAGGGGCTGTTTTGTCGCAGAGAAGTTCTGATTGCTCGGTGATGAAACAATGCGCCTTCTTTTCCAGGAAATTTTCGCCTGCTGAGCGAAATTATGATGTTGGCAATCGAGAGTTGCTAGCCATGAAGTGGGCATTCGAGGAGTGGCGTCATTGGCTTGAAGGAGCTAAGCATCACGTGGTGGTCTTGACTGATCACAAAAACTTGACTTATCTCGAGTCTGCCAAACGGTTGAATCCTAGACAGGCTCGTTGGTCACTGTTTTTCTCCCGTTTTGACTTTGTGGTTTCGTACCTTCCGGGCTCTAAAAATGTGAAGGCGGATGCCCTGTCTAGGAGTTTTGTGCCCGATTCTCCGGGTTTGCCTGAGCCGGCGGGTATTCTCAAAGAGGGGGTAATTTTGTCTGCCATCTCCCCTGATTTGCGGCGGGTGCTGCAAAAATTTCAGGCTAATAGACCTGACCGTTGCCCAGCGGAGAGACTGTTTGTCCCTGATAGGTGGACGAATAAAGTTATCTCTGAGGTTCATTGTTCGGTGTTGGCTGGTCATCCTGGAATCTTTGGTACCAGAGATTTGGTGGCTAGATCCTTTTGGTGGCCGTCTCTGTCGCGGGATGTGCGTTCTTTTGTGCAGTCCTATGGGATTTGTGCTCGGGCTAAGCCCTGCTGTTCTCGTGCCCGTGGGTTGCTTTTGCCCTTGCCGGTCCCGAAGAGGCCTTGGACACATATCTCTATGGATTTTATTTCGGATCTCCCCGTCTCTCAAAGAATGTTGGTCATTTGGGTGGTTTGTGATCGCTTCTCTAAGATGGTCCATTTGGTGCCCTTGTCTAAATTGCCTTCCTCCTCTGATTTGGTGCCGTTGTTTTTCCAGCATGTGGTTCGTTTACATGGCATTCCAGAGAACATCGTTTCTGATAGAGGTTCCCAGTTTGTTTCGAGGTTTTGGCGAGCCTTTTGTGCTAGGATGGGCATTGATTTGTCTTTTTCCTCGGCTTTCCATCCGCAGACAAATGGCCAGACTGAACGAACCAATCAGACCTTGGAAACATATCTGAGATGCTTTGTTTCTGCTGATCAGGATGATTGGGTGTCCTTTTTGCCTTTGGCTGAGTTCGCCCTTAATAATCGGGCCAGCTCGGCTTCTTTGGTTTCGCCGTTTTTCTGCAATTCTGGGTTCCACCCTCGTTTCTCTTCAGGGCAGGTTGAGTCTTCGGACTGTCCTGGTGTGGATACTGTGGTGGATAGGTTGCAGCAGATTTGGACTCATGTAGTGGACAATCTGACTTTGTCCCAGGAGAAGGCTCAACGTTTCGCTAACCGCAGGTGCTGTGTGGGTCCCCGACTTCGTGTTGGGGATTTGGTTTGGTTGTCATCTCGTTATATTCCTATGAAGGTTTCCTCTCCTAAATTTAAGCCTTGTTTCATTGGTCCATATAGGATTTCTGAGGTTCTTAATCCTGTGTCTTTTCGTTTGACTCTTCCAGCTTCTTTTTCCATCCATAACGTGTTCCATAGGTCATTGTTGCTGAGATACGTGGCACCTGTGGTTCCATCTATTGATCCTCCTGCTCCGGTTTTGGTTGAAGGGGAATTGGAGTATATAGTGGAGAAGATTTTGGATTCTCGTGTTTCGAGACGGAAACTCCAGTATCTGGTTAAGTGGAAAGGTTATGGTCAGGAATATAATTTGTGGGTCTTTGCCTCTGATGTCCATGCTGCCGATCTGGTTCGTGCCTTTCATGTGGCTCATCCTGGTCGGCCTGGGGGCTCTGGTGAGGGTTCGGTGACCCCTCCTCAAGGGGGGGGTACTGTTGTGAATTCTGTGGCCAAGCTCCCTCCTGTGGTCGAGAGTGGTACTTCGGCTGGTTCTGTCTATGAGCTTCCTTTGGTGGATGAGAGTGGTACGGCGGCTTCTGAGTTTCCTTCCTCAGGTGATGAGGTTAAGTCGTTAGGTGCTGCTCTATTTAACTCCACCTGGTGCTTTGATCCTGGCCTCCAGTCAATTTTCTAGTATTGGTCTTGCTTCCTCCTGGATCGTTCCTGTGGCCTGTCTATCCTGCATAAGCTAAGTTTTGCTTGTGTTATTTTTTGTTTGCTATTTTTTCTGTCCAGCTTGCTATATTGGTTTTTCTTGCTTGCTGGAAGCTCTGAGACGCAGAGGGAGCACCTCCGTACCGTTAGTCGGTGCGGAGGGTCTTTTTGCCCCTCTGCGTGGTTGTTTGTAGGTTTTTTGTGTTGACCGCAAAGCTATCTTTCCTATCCTTGGTCTATTCAGTAAGTCGGGCCTCACTTTGCTAAATTTATTTAATCTCTGTGTTTGTATTTTCATCTTTACTCACAGTCATTATATGTGGGGGGCTGCCTTTTCCTTTGGGGAATTTCTCTGAGGCAAGGTAGGCTTATTTTTCTATCTTCAGGGTTAGTTAGTTTCTCAGGCTGTGCCGAGTTGCATATGGAGCGGTAGGCGCAATCCACGGTTACCTCTAGTGTTGTGTGATAGGATTAGGGATTGCGGTCAGCAGAATTCCCACGTCTCAGAGCTCGTCCTAAGTTTTTGGTAATTGTCAGGTCACTTTGTGTGCTCTGAACTTCAATGTCCATTGTGGTTCTGAATTACCTGTTCACAACAGATGCCACCCCAACAAAAAATGACTTTGTTCTCCTGTATTTTTAATAACCAGCCAGGCAAAACTGACAGCTGTGTGCTGCAACCATCAGCTTCAGCAAGACTGGTTATCAAGAATAGAGAGAAAGCTTATTCTATGTTGAAACAAAATCTTTTTGCTTTATTGCATAAGAAGCTTGTTCTCTGGCAAAAATCCTATTTCTCTATGTCATATAAACCTTGTTCTCTAAAGCAAAAATTGTTATTTCTCTGTTTCATAAAAACCTTGTACTGTTGGACTGTGCCATATAAGATGGATATGGTCATATTAGTCCAAGAATAAGTGCTTTGACACATAACCATACCATTCCTGGCTATCAATGGTAAAACAGGGAGAGTGACACCGCCGTCATGTAGCAGGGGCACCAATTCGTGTCCCCAAGAGTGCCTACTTCCGCTCTTACTAGCAGGTAGGGAAATTACTTTTAGATAATAATATGGACAGTATCCATCTAAAGGTGCATAAAACATTGTATACACACATGGACAAAATTGTTGGTACCCTTCGTTTAATGACAGGAAAACCCACAATGGTCACATAAACAACTTGAATCTAACAAAAGTAATAACAAATAAAAAATCTTTGAAAATGAACTAATGAAAGTAAGACATTGCTTTTCAACCATGGTTCCACAGAATTAAAAAAAATAAAACTCATTAAATAGGCCTGGACATAAATGATGGTACCCTTAACTTGATATTTTGTTGCACAACCTTTTGAGGCAATCACTGGAATCAAGCGATTCCTGTAACTGTCAATGAGACTTCTTCACCTCTCGACAGGTATTTTGGCCCACCCCTCAAGAGCAAACTGCTCCAGTTGTATCGTGTTGGAAGGTTGCTTTTTCCAGACGGCATGTTTCAGCTGTTTCCAAAGATGCTCAATAGGATTTAGGTCAGAGCTCATAGAAGTACACTTCAGAATAGTCCAATATTTCCCTCGTAGCCTTTCTTGGGTGCTTATAGCTGTGTGATTTGGGTCATTATTCTGTTGCAAGACCCATGACCTGCGACTGAGAGCAAGCTTTCTGACACTGGGCAGCATATTTCTCTCTAGAATCCCTTGATAGTCTTGAGATTTCATTGTACCCTGCACAGATTTTAGACACCCTGTGCCAGATGCAGCAATGCAGCCCCAGAACATAACAGAGTCTCATGCATGTTTCACAGTAGGGACAGTGTTCTTTTCTTGATATGCTTCATTTTTCCATCTGTGAACATAGAGCTGATGTGCCTTGCCAAAAAGTTCCATTTTTGTCTCATCTTTCCATAGGACATTCTCCCAGAAGCTTTGTGGCTTGTCAACATGTAGTTTGGTAAATTCCAGCCTTGGTTTTTTATTATTTTTTTTCAACAATGGTGTCCTCCTTGGTCATCTCCTGTGAAGTCCACTTTGGCTCTTACAACGACGGATGGTGCGATCTGACACTGATGTTCCTTGTGCTTGAAGTTCACCTTTAGGCTGCTGTCACACTAGCAGTATCATTTGAGCAATGTTTCCATCACTTTCAGACGTTTTTAGAACTTAAAAGGACCCCCTGGGGGATCGCGGTAAAAATACTCGGGTCTCCCATAGACTTACATTTACCTCATTGCTCGGGTCGAATACCCGAATATTCCAATCTGCTCGACCCGAGCAACGAGCACCCAAGCATTTTAGTGCTCACTCATCACTAGTGTTCAATAAGCATAGTAATATGTAGCTCAAAGGAAATTAGTCTCTTCCTCTCATTTTCCCATTTTCTCTTGAGCATATCAATTGTTGGTTTATTCAAAAGAGTAATGATCACATTCGACAGCGATGGTATCCTTGTAGCATCATCATCAGTGTAAGAAAAAGTTGTAGGTTAAGGGCAGTCCCACACATCCAGATAATTCCGGTACTGGAAAAAATCGGTATTGGGATTATCCGTGTCCGTGTTCCCCTGCGTTTCTGTGGCACATCAGTGTGGCACACGTGCGGCACACGTGTGCCACCCGTGTGCCCACTGGGTATCATACGCACCGTGCAGGAGACAGCGCTAAAGTTTTGCACTGTCCCCTGCATCGTGCTGAAGCTGCGATTCATATCTTCTGTGCAGCAGCGTTTGCTGTAAAGAAGATATGAATAATCCATTTTTTGTGGTTTTTCGTGTATAAAATAAAGGTCCATGTCCCCACCTCCTGTGCGCCCCCCCGCTGTTCTGAAAATACTCACCCAGCTCCCTCGTTGGCTGTCGCTGCTTCCTATCCTGGCCGCATCTTCCACTGTATGCGGTCACGTGGGGCCGCTGATTACAGTCATGAATATGCGGCTCCACCTCCCATAGGGGTGGAGCCGCATATTCATTACTGTAAATGAGCAGCCCCACGTGACTGCATACAGTCGAAGGTGCGGCCAGGACCATGTGTTGGGGACAGCGCTTACTGGAGCGCTGTCTCCTGCACGGCACACGGACTGCACACGGACAACGTCCGTGTGCGGTATGTGTTTTACACGGACCCATTGACTTTAATGGGTCCGGGTACTCCCACGAACACTGACATGTCTCCGTGTTTGGCACACGGAGACACGGTCCGCAAAAAATCAATGACATCTGCACAGATGCATTGATTTTAATGCGTCTACATGTGTCAGTGGCTCCGGTACGTGAGGAAACTGTCACCTCACGTACCGGAGCCACTGACGTGTGAAACCGGCCTAAGGTGGATTCTGAGTTGGGGACTTTAGAACCCAAGGGTTTACATATTGAATATAATTTACATAGTGTATTTAATCATTATGTTTCTGTCTTTGTTTTTTTTATGTATAGTGGCTAGAGTGAACGTGCGCTTTCATGCTGCATGCACACCAATTTATATCTCAGTTCATATCTTTGTTTTTTTGTGAAGTGTTTGCATCATGTGCATATAAGGTGTGGCCTGCCTTTCTTATGAGATGGGATTTATTTATGTGGTCTCCCTTGGATATGTGTCCACTAGTTGGGCTTTCAATGTCTCAGCCCTTATCTACATGCATTTAACTTGACAAACGGTAAGGTTTTAAATATTAGGCTGCTGTCACACTAGCAGTATTTAGTCTGTATTTTACATCAGTATTTGTAAGCCAAAACCAGGAGTGGCACAATTAGAGGAAAAGTATAATATAAACATATGCCCCACTTCTGTATTTATCACCCACTCCTGGTTTTGGCTTACAAATACTGATGTAAAATACTGACCAAATACTGCTAGTGTGATGGCAGCCTTAATCTGTTTAGAAGTTTTTCTGGGCTCTTTTGTTACCATTCATATTACCCTTCTCTTTGATTTGTCATCAATTTTCCTCCTGTGGCCACGTCCAGGGAAGTTGGCTGCAGTCCCATGGATCTTACATTTCTGAATAATATGTGCAACTGTAGTCACTGGAAAATCACGCTGCTTGGAGATGGTCTTATAACGTTTACCTTTAACATGTGTGTCTATAATTTTCTTTCTAATTCCCTGACACCACTCTTTCCGTCGTTTCATCTAGTCCATGTTGAGTGTGATACACACCATCACACCAAACAGCACAGTGAGTATCTGTAGCCCTCTATACAGGCCCACTCTCTGATTCCAAGATTCTAGACACCTGTGATGTTACTTAGTGGACACACCTTGATTTAACAGGTCCCTTTTGTCACATTATTTTCAGGGGTACCATAATTTCTGTCCTTGACTATTTAATGAGTTTTATTATTTTTTTTTTAATATGTGGAAGCATGGTCGAAAAGAAGTTTCTGACTTTCATTTGTTCATTTTCATAGATTTTTTATTTATTATTACTTTTTTCAAATTCAAGTTACAGTATTTCTGTTACCATTGTGGGGTTTTCTGTCATTAAACGAGGGGTATGAACAATTTTGACCAAGTGTGTATATGATTTTGTGCTATTATACAAGATTTTCTTCTTGCTAGCTTGACTGTCCCATATATTGTCTCCTATGCTTTCCGATAGTAGAGACTGGTTTGATAAAAGCTGTAGTGAGATGAATTTTTGTGACAGATAGGGATAATGCCATCCTCTTTTTTCTTTTGTCTATATGTGCAAACTGTTGCATTAAGGTTCTCACACTACTCCATCTTGTCCTAGATAAGATCAGGATATTGATAATATATCTTCATTATTCCCATATATAGGGTAAATCAGGGGTAGTGACGGTGAGCCATCTTCGAGTGGGGGTGCCAATTAGAGTCTCCTAGAATGTCAACCTCCGCTGGTAGGCAGACGGATCTATAGACCTGCATAGGGAAAGTATCCCCCTATTTATATGTAATAATTATATATGTATGTTAAATCTACTTACCTATATATTTCACGTGAGTATATGGAGTGTTCTTGGAATTAGATTTTAGCGCATATTAATAGTTATACTTTTTAAGGGTATTTTTTGTAAGTCCTATGTAATATGCCCCCACTTAATGTAATTTTGTGAGAAATCTGTGCCACATAAACCTTGCTCTCTGTGCAAAAAAAACCATATTGCTCTGTTGCATAAAACCCTTGTTCTGTGGCAAAAAATCCTATTGCCCTGTTGCATAAAACCCTTGTTCTCTGGAAAAAAACCTATTGATCTGTGCCATATGACCATTGTTCTCTGTTGAAAAAAAATCCTATTGCTCTGTTACATAAAAATCTTGTTCTCTGTGGCAAAAAAAAATCTATTGCTCTGTTACGTAAAAAGCTTATACTCTGTGGCATAAAATCATATTGCACTGGGCCATATAAAACTTGTGCTTTTAGTAGTGTTGCGCGATACCTTCCGATACCCAGAAGTATCGGTATCGGATTGTATCGGCCGATATCCAAAAAATATCGGATAACGCAGATACTGATACCCGATACCAATGCAAGTCAATGGGACACAAATATCGGAACGTAAATAAGCCCTTTCTGTCCTTCTATATGGTGTTCCAGAGGGGGGAAGAGTGTGGGCGGACACTGTGATTGTCTGTATGTGCGGACAGGGACTGTGCGGGCCTGCCAGAGATCTGTACGTGCCTATTGGGGCTCTGTGCAGGCCTACTGGGGCTCTATGCGGGCCTGCCGGGGCTCTATGCGGTGTGCCGGGGATCTATGCGGGCTGTCCGGGCTCTATGGAGTGTTCCGGGGCTGTATGTGGGCTGCCCGGGCTCTGTGCGGTGTGTCGGGGATCTATGCTGGCTGCCCGGGCTCTATGCGGTGTGCCGGGGCTGTATGTGGGCTGCCCGGGATCTATGCGGCGTGCGGGGTCTATGCGGTGTGCTGGGGCTCTGTGCGTGTGTGCAGGCATCGTCTGATGGGACTACAAGTCCCATCGGATGATGCCTGCTATACTGACAGTGATTGACATATTAGCCAATGATGGGACAGTAATAGTCCCATCATCCGGCTAATGTGTTGAATGAAAAAAAAAATACTCCATACATACTCCATACCTACTCCATACAGTACTGTTATGACCTGGTGGTTAAGAGCACCCGGAATGACCTGATAGTTAAACCTCATACAGGACGAGCTCTGGGATGTGGGAGCTCTGCTGACCGCAAGCCCTAATCCTATCACACACACTAGAAATAGCCGTGGAGCGCTCCTGACCAGACCTAGGCGCCTCGTCACAGCCTAAGAACTATCTAGCCCTAGAGATATAAAAAAAAGCCTACCTTGCCTCAGAGAAATTCCCCAAAGGTAAAGGAAGCCCCCCACATATATTGACTGTGAGTAAAGATGAAAGTCACAAACGCAGAAATGAAACAGGTTTCAGCAAAGGGAGGCCAGACTTACTAAATAGACAGAGGATAGGAAAGGTAACTTTGCGATCAGCACAAAAACCTACAAAAGACCACGCAGAGTGTGCAAAAAAGACCTCCGCACCGACTCACGGTGCGGAGGGGCCACTCTGCATCCCAGAGCTTCCAGCTAGCAAGACAAAATCATGAAAACCAGCTGGACAAGAAAACAGTGAACAAATAATGACAATCAGGAACTTAGCTTCTGCAGGAGAAGGCAGGTCACCAGAGAGATCCAGAAGCGAACTGAACCAATGCAAAAACATTGACAGCTGGCATAGAGTAACGATCTGAGAGGAGTTAAATAGAACAGCCAACCAAAGGATAAACCACGTCACCTGTGTAAGGAACCTCAGAAGCAGCAGCTTCACTCACATCCACCAGAGGGAGCCCATAGATAGAACTCGCCGAAGTACCATTCACGACCACAGGAGGGAGTTCGACAACAGAATTCACAACATTACCCCCCCCTTGAGGAGGAGTCACCGAACCCTCACCAGAGCCCCCAGGCCGATCAGGATGAGCCAAATGAAAGGCATGAACAAGATCGGCAGCATGAACATCAGAGGCAAAAACCCAGGAATTATCTTCCTGACCATAACCCTTCCACTTGACCAGATATTGGAGTTTCCGTCTCGAAATACGAGAATCCAAAATCTTCTCCACCACATACTCCAACTCCCCCTTGACCAACACCGGGGCAGGAGGATCAACGGAGGGAACCATAGGCGCCACGTATCTCCGCAACAACGACCTATGGAACACATTATGGATGGCAAAAGAAGCTGGAAGATCCAAACGAAATGACACAGGATTAAGAACTTCAGAAATCTTATATGGTCCAATGAAACGAGGCTTAAACTTAGGAGAGGAAACCTTCATAGGAACGTGACGAGATGACAACCAAACCAAATCCCCAACACGAAGTCGGGGACCAACACAACGCCGGCGGTTAGCAAAACGTTGAGCCTTCTCCTGGGACAATATCAAATTGTCCACCACATGAGTCCAAATCTGCTGCAACCTGTCCACCACCACATCCACACCAGGACAGTTCGAAGGCTCAACCTGCCCTGAAGAGAAACGAGGATGGAAACCAGAATTACAGAAAAAAGGAGAAACTAAAGTAGCCGAGCTGGCCCAATTATTAAGGGCGAACTCAGCCAAAGGCAAGAAAGACACCCAAACATCCTGATCAGCAGAAACAAAGCATCTCAGATATGTCTCCAAAGTCTGATTAGTTCGTTCGGTTTGGCCATTAGTCTGAGGATGGAAAGCCGAAGAAAACGACAAATCAATGCCCATCTTAGCGCAAAAGGACCGCCAAAACCTCGAAACAAACTGGGAACCTCTGTCCGAGACGATGTTCTCTGGAATGCCATGCAAACGAACCACATGCTGGAAAAACAATGGCACCAAATCAGAGGAGGAAGGCAGTTTAGATAAGGGTACCAAATGGACCATCTTAGAGAAGCGATCACAAACCACCCAAATGACCGACATCTTTTGAGAAACAGAGAGATCAGAAATAAAATCCATGGAAATATGCGTCCAGGGCCTCTTCGGGATCGGCAAGGGCAAAAGCAACCCACTGGCACGAGAACAGCAGGGCTTAGCCCGAGCACAAATCCCACAGGACTGCACAAAAGAACGCACATCCCGTGACAAAGAAGGCCACCAAAAGGATCTAGCCACCAAATCTCTGGTACCAAAGATTCCAGGATGACCAGCCAATACTGAACAATGAATCTCCGAGATAACTCTAGTAGTCCATCTGTAAGGGACAAACAGTTTCTCCGTAGGACAACGGTCAGGTCTATCAGCCTGAAAATTTTGCAGCACAAGCCGCAAATCAGGGGAGATGGCAGACAAAATTACCCCTTCTTTAAGAATACCCGCCGGCTCCGTAACACCCGGAGAGTCAGGCACAAAACTCCTTGACAGGGCGTCAGCCTTCACATTCTTAGATCCCGGAAGGTATGAAACCACAAAATCAAAACGGGAGAAAAAGAGCGACCATCGAGCCTGTCTAGGATTCAACCGTTTGGCAGACTCGAGATAAGTCAAATTCTTGTGATCCGTCAAGACCACCACGCGATGTTTAGCTCCTTCAAGCCAATGTCGCCACTCCTCGAATGCCCACTTCATGGCCAACAACTCCCGATTGCCCACATCATAATTGCGCTCAGCAGGCGAGAATTTTCTAGAAAAGAAGGCACAGGGTTTCATCACCGAGCCATCAGAACTTCTTTGCGACAAAACAGCCCCTGCTCCAATTTCAGAAGCATCAACCTCCACCTGAAAAGGGAGCAAAACATCTGGCTGGCACAACACAGGGGCAGAAGCAAAACGACGCTTCAACTCCTGAAAAGCCTCTACAGCCGCAGAGGACCAATTGACCACATCAGCACCTTTCTTGGTCAAATCAGTCAACGGCTTAGCAACACTGGAAAAGTTAACGATGAAGCGACGATAAAAATTAGCAAAGCCCAGGAACTTCTGCAAGCTCTTCACAGATGTCGGCTGAGTCCGATCGTAAATGGCCTGAACTTTAACAGGGTCCATCTCGATAGTAGAAGGGGAAAAAATGAAACCAAAAAATGAAACCTTCTGAACTCCAAAGAGACACTTTGACCCCTTCACAAACAAGGAATTCGCACGAAGGACCTGGAACACCATTCTGACCTGCTTCACATGAGACTCCCAATCATCCGAAAAGACCAAAATGTCATCCAAATATGCAATCATGAATCTATCCAGGTAATCTCGGAAGATGTCATGCATAAAGGACTGAAACACAGATGGAGCATTAGAAAGTCCGAATGGCATAACCAGGTACTCAAAATGGCCCTCGGGCGTATTAAATGCCGTCTTCCATTCATCACCCTGTTTAATTTGCACAAGATTATACGCACCACGAAGATCTATCTTGGTGAACCAACTAGCCCCCTTAATCCGAGCAAATAAATCAGACAGCAGCGGCAAAGGATACTGAAATTTGACTGTGATCTTATTAAGAAGGTGGTAATCAATACAAGGTCTCAAAGAACCATCCTTCTTGGCCACAAAAAAGAACCCTGCTCCCAATGGTGACGACGACGGACGAATATAACCCTTCTCCAAGGATTCCTTTATATAACTCCGCATAGCGGCGTGCTCTGGCACAGATAAATTAAACAGACGGCCCTTAGGAAACTTACTACCAGGAATCAAATTAATAGCACAGTCGCAATCCCTATGAGGAGGTAGGACAGATTTGGGCTCTTCAAATACATCCCGGTAATCTGATAAAAACTCAGGGACTTCAGAAGGAGTGGAAGGTGAAATTGAGAGCAATGGAACATCACCATGTACCCCCTGACAACCCCAGCTGGACACAGACATAGATTTCCAATCCAACACTGGATTATGCACCTGTAGCCATGGCAACCCCAAAACGACCACATCATGCAGATTATGCAACACCAAAAAGCGAATATCCTCCTGATGTGCAGGAGGCATGCACATGGTCAATTGAGTCCAGTACTGAGGCTTATTCTTGGCCAAAGGCATAGCATCAATTCCTCTCAATGGAATAGGATACTGCAAGGGCTCCAAGAAAAAACCACAGTGCCTGGCAAACTCCAAGTCCATCAAATTCAGGGCAGCGCCTGAATCCACAAATGCCATTACAGAATAGGATGACAGAGAGCAAATCAGAGTAACGGACAAAAGAAATTTAGACTGTACCGTACCAATGGTGGCAGACCTAGCGAACCGCTTAGTGCGCTTAGAACAATCGGAGAGAGCATGAGTGGATTCACCACAGTAAAAACACAGCCCATTCCGACATCTGTGTTCTTGCCGTTCAGCTCTGGTCAAAGTCCTATCACACTGCATAGGCTCAGGCCTATGCTCAGAGAATACCGCGAGATGGCGTCTTATTGACGCCTCTCCGTTATTAACCCAGCTTAATGTCACCTTACAATAGCAAGGTGACATTAACCCCTTATTATCCCATATCCCGCCGCTATACGGGAGTGGGAAGAGAGGGGCTAAGTGCCGAAATTGGTGCATCTTACAGATGCGCCATTTCTGGGGAGGCTGCGGACTGGTATTTGTAGCTGGGGGGGCAATATCCATGGCCTCTTTCTAGGCTATGAATATCAGCCCGCAGCTGTCTGCGTAGCCTTTCTGGCTATAAAATATAGGGGGACCCCACATCATTTTTTTGGGGGTCCCCTTATTTTAATACCGACGCACGTTGTGAAATTTGTGCACGATGTGGGCAGCGGATGCATTGAAAAACTGCAGTTTTTCAATGCATCCGCTGCCCATTCTGAAATCTGGGGAGGAGCGGGCGGAGTCTGTTCCTCGCATGCGCGATAGAATATGGCGGACGCGACGACCAAAAAAAGTTCACTTGAACGTTTTTTGTGCCGACGGTCCACCAAAACACGATGGATCCGTTGCACGATGGATGAGACGTGTGGCCATCTGTCACGATCCGTCGCTAATACAAGTCTACGGGTAAAAAACGCATCCTGCAAGCACATTTGCAGGATCCGTTTTTTCCGCCGGATCCGTTTTTTTCTCATAGAGTTGTATTAGCGCCAGATTGCGCCTGATGGCCACACGTTTCATCCATTTTTTGTCGGATCCGGCAAAAAAGCTGTTTCCTCCAGACGGAAAACACATACAGAGGAACGGTTTTTCTGTCCGGCGAAAAAGTGCACAGCAACGGATCCAACAAAAAGCAGATGAAACTGAGATGTGAAATGATGAATCCGGCCTCCGAATCCGTTTTTTCATGCATGTTTCCTTTCAAATCATGCACATTTTCCGTTTATTATTTCCAAACAGTGCATTAAAACTGCACCAAAAACCTGCACCAAAAACTGCATCAAAAACAGCATAAAAAAATTAGCTTTTTAAGCAGGTTTTCAGGCATTTTTTGGTGCAGTTTTTGATGCGTTTTTTTATGCAGTTTTTGATGCTGGTTTTTGATGCTATTTTTGATGCCGCTTTTGGTGCAGTTTTGATGCAGTTTTTGGAAATAAATACATAAACGGAAAATGTGCATGATGTGAATGGAAACATGCATGTTAAAACAGATTCGGAGGCCGGATTCATCATTTCACATTTCAGTTTCTACCGTTTTTTGCTGGATCTTTCGCTGTGCATTTTTTTTCCGGACAGAAAAACGGTTCTTCTGTATGTGTTTTCCGTCCAGCGGAAGCAGCTTTTTTGACAGATCCGGCAAAAAACGGATGAAACGTGTAGCCATCAGGTACAATCTGGTGCTAATACAACTCTATGAGAAAAAACAAAACCGGCAGAAAAAACAGATCCTGCAAATGTGCTCCCAGGATGCATTTTTTACTCATAGACTTGTATTAGCGACGGATGGCCACACATCACGTCCATCGTGCAACGGATCCATCGTGTTTTGGCGGACCGTCGGCACGAAAAAACGTTCAAGTGAACTTTTTGACCTTTGCATCCGCCATTTTCTTCCGCACATGCGCAGCCGAAACTCCACCCCCTCCTTCCCGGACTTCAGAATGGACAGCGGATGCATTGAAAAACTGCATCCGCTGTCCACATCATGCACAAATTTCACAATGTGCGTCGGTACATCGGCCCGACGCATAGTGACGGACCCGTACCGATGCAAGTATGAAAGAGGCCTTAATAAGCGTTCAATTGAAAAAAAAAAATGGAAAAAACGGCGTGGGCTCCGGCGCAATTTTCTGCACCAGAGGGGGAATGCTGACGGCCTGGGGCCAATATTTGTAGCCTGCTATGAATATCAGCCCGCAGCTGTCTGCATAGCCTTTACTGGTTATTAAAATAGGGGACCCCCCCTCTGTAAGATGCGCCATTTCCGGCACTTAGCCCCTCTCTTCCCACTCTCGTGTAGCGGTAGGATATGGGGTAGTATGGGGTTATTGTCACCTTGCTGTTGTAAGGTGACATTAAGCCGGGTTAATAACGGAGAGGCGTCAATAAGACGCCTATCCATTATTATTCTAATAGCAGTGGCGTAGGAAGGGGGGTGCGGGGGGGGCGGGCCGCCCCGGGCGGCACACTGCAGGGGGCGGGTATCAGCGCGGCTGCGCGCACTCATTCTCTGCTCCTTCCTCCCAGCATTATGAGGACTGGAGCAGAGCGCTGGGAGTGCGCACGGCCGTGCAGAGTTGCTGGCTGCAGTGTTGCAGGGGCACACAGTCACACACGCTGTGACTCACCCCCGCACCTGCAGTCAGCAGCAGAAGCTCCGATCCCGCCCCTCCAGCAGCGTCACAGCTCTCACAATGTGAAGAGCCATGGAGGGGCGGGGCTAAATGTCGGGGGCGGAGCCACGGACAAGCAGGAAGAAGAGGCAGAAGGAGATATGAAAATCAGAGCAGGAGACAGAAAAGATGTGAGAACAGAGACAGAAAACAACAGAGAGGCAAGACACAGGTGAGAAGTATATATGTATATATATATATATATATATATATTACATCATTGTCTAAGGGTCACACTTCCGTCTTTCTGTCTGTCCTTCTGTCTTTCTTTCTTTCACGGATATTCATTGGTCGCGTCCTCTGTCTGTCGTCGCTGATTGGTCTCGGCAGCTGCCTGTCATGGCTGCCGCGACCAATCAGCGACGGGCACAGTCCGATTAGTCCCTCCGCTGCAGTCAGTGCCCGGCGCCTGCTCTATACTCCCCACAATCAGCGCCTGCTCCATAATCCCCTCCAGTCACCACTCACACAGGGTTAATAGCAGCGGTAACGGGCCGCGGTGTAACGCACTCCGTTACCGCTGCTATTAACCCTGTGTGTCCCCAACTATTTACTATTGATGCTGCCTATGCAGCATCAATAGTAAAAATATGTCATGTTAAAAATAATAAAAAAATGAAAAAACCTGCTATACTCACCCTCCATCGCCTTTCCCGCTCCTCGCAACGCTCCAGTGCCCGCTCCATGCAAGCGGCAGCTTCCGGTGCCAAGGATGGTATGTGAGAAGGACCTGCCATGACGTCACGGTCATGTGACCGCAACGTCATCACAGGTCCTGCGCTCATACCAACCCTGGGACTGGAAGCTGCCTCGTACGATACAGGGCCAGAATTCATCGGAGGGTGAGTATATGTTTATTTTTTATTTTAAGTCTGTATACTACGTGGCTCTGTGCTGTATACTCCATCACCTGGCAATATACTACGTGGCTGGGCAATATACTACGTGACTGGGCAATATACTACGTGGCTGGGCAATATACTACGTGGCTGGGCAATATGCTACGTGGGCTGTGCAATATACTACATGGCTGTGTTATATACTACGTGGCTGGGCAATATGCTACGTGGGCTGTGCAATATACTACATGGCTGTGTTATATACTACGTGGCTGTGTTATATACTACGTGGCTGTGCTATACGCTATGTGGGCTGTGCTATATACTGCGTGGGCTGTGTTATACACTACGTGGCTGTGCTATATGCTACGTGGGCTGTGTTATATGCTATGTGGCTATGCTATATTTCTCTGCTGTATCTGCATCATGAATCATGCTATGTGCTAAAGGGGGGGCCCACTGAGACTCTTTCGCCCGGGGCCCTCTAAAACCGCGGCCGGCGCTGCAGCTGTTTAACGCTATTGACGTGCGGGCCTGCGCCCGTACGTCAATAGTTAACAACAGCCACCAGCCATTTGGAGGCTGGCAACTGAAGTCGGCCGCAGCGCACACGTCGACGGCTTCTGACGTCATTGTCAGTCGCCGGCGAGTGCACGCTTCAGCTGCGTGGAGAGAGCAGGAGCGCGGTCAGGTAAGCTGAACTTGTTTTTTTTTTTTGCAGACCCTATCATGTGTGTTGCCCTATTTTTGGTAACCTTTGTGTGTATTGAGCCGAGGGGGGGGGGGGAGGCGCCAAACTCGGGAGCAGCCCCGGGCGGCAAAAGCTCTAGCTACGCCCCTGTCTAATAGTAAGAAAGGGTTAATAAAACAGACACACATTAGGAAAAAAGTATTTTAATATTCTTCATTTAACAATACTTACCATACTTCATCGCCTGCAAAAATCGTAAAATAATAAACTGTATACTACCTGTTCGCCGTAGTCCAATTAATAACGAGTGTCCTGTGACAATCTCCCCTATAGAACAGTGACATTGGGTGATGTCACTGCTCTATAGGACCCTCAGTGACACACTGACAGGAGACAATGACTCCTGCCGTGCATCACTGAGGTTACTAAAGTTCAAAGTCTTACTTTGTCAATTTCTGCGTGGGAAAATGTCTCACCCAGCAATGCCATAAGTCAGACTAGGGACTATTTTTTTACAGCGGCGGAGGAATACCATCCTCCCGTCATTGTGTTTCTGGAGCCCCTGGAGAGCAGTCGCATCATCTGATGCGGCTGCTCTCCATGGGAGATCGTCGTGGGACACTCGTGGATTTCTGCGGACAGGGAGTATATTGGTTGTTTGTTTTTTTCATATTTTTTACAGGCTGACACTGGCTTCAGGGATCAAAATGACAAGTAATGGTGAGTATGTAATCTATGTTTAATGTACTGTATGTCTATATGTATGTAATGTATGTCATGTATGAATGTACTTTTTGTAGTATGTATGTAGTATGTATGTATGTAGTATGTATACAGTATGTATGTAGTATGCATGTTGTATGTATGTAGCATGTATGTAGTATGTATGTAGTATGTATGTAGTATGTATGTTGTATGTAGTATGTATGTATGTAGTATGTATGTATGTATGTAATATGTATGTAGTATGTATGTATGTATGTTTGTAGTATGTATGTAGTATGTATGTATATAGTATGTAGTATCTATGTATGTATGGAGTATGTATGGAGTATTTTTTTTTTTATTCAACACATTAGCCGGATGATGGGACTACTACTGTCCCATCATTGGCTAATGTGTCAATCACTATCAGTGTAGCAGGCATCCTCCGATGGGACTTGTAGTCCCATCGGACGATGCCTGCACACACGCAGATTGCCCCGGCACACACGCACAGAGCCACGGCAGCCCGCTCAGAGCCACGGCAGCCCGCACAGAGCCCCGCAGCCCGCACAGAGCCCGGCACACATGCACAGAGCCCCGGCACACACGCACATAGCCCCGGCACACACGCACAGAGCCCCGGCACACAAGCACAGAGCCTCGGCACATAAGCTCAGAGCCCCAGCACACACGAACAGACACCGCCCGCACACACACACACGAAGTCTCCGCCCACGCACCGCCCACACTTCATTATACTGTATAATTGCACTATAGGAACTTCTGATTCCGGTATCCGATATCGCAAAAGTATCGGATCTCGGTATCGGAATTCCGATACAGCGAATATCGGCGATACCCAATATTTGCAGTATTGGAATGCTCAACACTAGCTCTGAGGTAAAATAAAATCCTATTGCTCTGTTGCATAAACTTTGTTCTCTGGAAAAAATACTGTTGCTCTATTGCATAAAACCCTTGTTCTCTTGCAAAAAAAAATCCCACTGCTCTGTGTCACATAAATTTTGTGTTCTATGGACAAAAAACTAGTATTGTTTTTGTAAGATAACACTTACTGAGTGTGTTGGTGGACACTCACTTGGCAATGGGATAAATGCAGACAGTCATGGTTTTTCACTTAAAGTCTATCCGGTTTATTTTATGCAGCATAAACCGAGTCATGCACAATTCATTATATACATTTTATACGGCTTCAACCCACAGTCACTAAACATGCTGGACTTCTCAATTTGTCTAGTTCATTAATGTCCGTGGAACACAACGAGCACCAACAGTCTGTTCCAATGGCAGATACTTCTCAGCCAGAATGATATCTGTTATGAACAGGTGATTCAGAACCACAATGGACCTAGTGGTTAAGAGCACACAAAGTGACCTGATAGTTACTAACATAGGACGAGCTCTGAGACGTGGGAACTCTGCTGACCGCAATCCCTAATCCTATCATACCACACTAGAGGTAGCCGTGGATTGCGCCTAACGCTCCCTATGCAACTCGGCACAGCCTGAGAAACTAACTAGCCCTGAAGATAGAAAAATAAGCCTACCTTGCCTCAGAGAAATTCCCCAAAGGAAAAGGCAGCCCCCCACATATAATGACTATGAGTTAAGATGAAAATACAAAACACAGAGATGAAATAGATTTAGCAAAGTGAGGCCCGACTTACTGAATAGACCGAGGATAGGAAAGATAGCTTTGCGGTCAACACAAAAACCTACAAACAACCACGCAGAGGGGCAAAAAGACCCTCCGCACCGACTAACGGTATGGAGGTGCTCCCTCTGCGTCTCAGAAAAAAAACTCAGGAAACTCAGAAGCCGCAGCCCCACTAACATCCACCAGCGAAAGCTCATAGACAGAACCAGCCGAAGTACCACTCATGACCACAGGAGGGAGCTTGACCACAGAATTCACAACAGATATCCTCCCTCCCGGGTGTTACCTTTCTGGAGCTCCTGCTCCACTCGCTAACCTCGTGTCAGTCCTCTCTCCTCCAGGGAAGCTGCCGAACTGTGATCACCATCCCAGACAATGCCTTGTTCACCAGGCCACCTGACAGTCCAGATCCTCAGACAGGTTGTAGCTCCCCCAATGCAGTGCCGTTGCAGACTCTGCATACATTTGGCATTTCCGTGTGCTGTTCAGGACGTCCATCCACACCTGAGACTGTCCAGCACACGAGTCTCTCAGTGCCCTATTAAGGGATCCGATTCTACTCCCAGGATCTTCCAACACACAAGTCTTCAGATCCACAGCCTCTCAGTGCGCTGTTCAGGGATCTGGTCAACACACAGGACCTCCCAACACACAAGCCATCCAGGATCTTCACGTTCTCCATTACAGAGACCATGTGACCACACCATGGTCACATTATGTACCTGTATCCACTCGTATAGATGGTTGGTATGTGTGGTTAGCCAGACCCACCCAGCTCTCCAGCTTACCCTGCAAGCCTCCCTTTACAAACTATTCAAACAATGGTGGGACTACAGGTCCCAGAACAACATTACTGGCTTACAGAGCAGACTTTCTCTGCAACACATACCAGCCATTTACAATCCTGCTGGTTACCCGTTTCACTATCATAAACACTGATACACCTCCATGCGCATCCCAAGAAGCATATACAGCACCCACTAGCACCATGCAAACAGGACTAGGAGTGCGACAGATAGAGAAATGATAGCGATTAAACACCCTGGGTTTGAGGAGGGAGACATGGAAGGTGTTGGGAATATGGAGAATGGCAGGCAAGTTCAACTTGTAGGCCACGTCATTGATTCGTGCCAAGATCTCAAAGGCACTGATGAATCGAGGACCCAACTTGCAGGAGGGAATGTTAAGCCGGTGTTATGATCCGGTGACCTTGGAGCCGCATGGAACTTTCTCTGAGTTGGTGGAACCTGTACTGACCGCAAATCCTGAACTTAACACCACAACTAGAAGTAGCCGTGGGGTGTGCCTAACAAATCCTAGACACCTCGACACAGCCGTAGGTCTAAATACCCCTATACATGGAAATAGGAATTCTACCTTGCCTCAGAGCAGAACCCCAAAGGATAGGCAGCCCCCCACAAATATTGACTGTGAGTAGTAGAGGAAAAGACACACGCAGGCAGGAAACAGGATTTAGCAAAAGAGGCCACTCTAGCTAAAATAGAAAAGGATAGGACAGAATACTAAGTGGTCAGTATTAAAACCCTTCCAAAAATATCCACAGCAGAAAATACAAAAATTTCCACCATCTAACTAAAGATGTGGAGTGTATATCTGCAACTCCAGAGAATCCAACAAGACTGAGAAAACACTGACACAATCTAAGCTGGACAAGAGAAAACAAATGAATAGCACAGAATTATTAAGCACACAGCAAGTGTGCCACAGAAACAAAAACCAGACACTTATCTTTGCTGAATTGGCAGCAAGGCAGGAGGAACCAGACAAAGATCCAAAACCTCCCAGAACCATGGACAACTGGCAAGGACTAATGAATCCTGCACACCTAAATACCCCAGTCAGAACTGCAATCAGCAGATACACCTGGCCAGGACTGCAACCCAGTGACAACTGCATTACCACCTACAACCACTGGAGGGAACCCAAAAGCAGAATTCACAACAGTACCCCCCCTTGAGGAGGGGTCACCGAACCCTCACCAGGGCCCCCAGGACGATCAGGATGAGCCAGATGAAAGGCACGGACCAAATCAGCAGCATGAAGGCAAAAACCCAAGAATTATCCTCCTGGCCATAACCCTTCCATTTGACAAGGTACTGAAGCCTCCGCCTCGAGAAACGAGAATCCAAAATCTTCTCAACCACATACTCCAACTCTCCATCAACCAACACAGGGCACCAAATCTTTCCGCAATAAAGATCTATGGAAGACATTATGGATAGCAAAAGAGGCCGGAAGCGCCAATCGAAAAGACACTGGATTAATAATCTCAGAAATCCTATAAGGACCAATAAACCGAGGCTTAAACTTAGGGGAAGAAACCTTCATAGGAACATGACGGGAAGACAACCAGACCAGATCCCGAACCCGAAGCTGGGAACCAACACACTGACAATGGTTAGCAAAACGTTGAGCCTCCTCCTGAGACAACACCAAATTGTCCACCACATGAGCCCAAATCTGCTGCAACCTGTCAACTACAGAATCCACACCAGGACAGTCAGAAGGCTCAACCTGCCCAGAAGAAAAACGAGGATGAAAACCAAAATTACAAAAGAAAGGCGAAACCAAAGTAGCCGAACTAGCCCGATTATTAAGGGCAAACTTGGCCAATGGCAAGAAGGCCACCCAATCATCCTGATCAGCAGACACAAAGCATCTCAAATAAGTCTCCAAAGTCTGATTAGTTCGCTCGGTCTGGCGATTTGTCTGAGGATGAAATGCAGAAGAAAAAGACAAATCAATGCCCAGCCTAGCACAAAAGGCCTGCCAAAACCTAGAAACAAACTGGGAACCTCTGTCGGACACAATATTCTCCGGAATACCATGCAGACGAACCACATGCTGAAAAAACGGAACCAAATCTGAAGAGGAAGGCAATTTAGGCAAAGGCACCAAATGAACCATCTTAGAGAACCGGTCACAAACAACCCAGATAACAGACATCTTCTGGGAAACCGGAAGATCAGAAATAAAATCCATAGAAATATGCGCCCAGGGCCTCTCAGGGACTGGCAATGGCAAAAGCAACCCACTAGCATGGGAACAACAAGGCTTGGCCCGCGCACAAGTCCCACAGGACTGCACAAAAGAACGCACATCACTTGACAAAGAAGGCCACCAAAAGGACCTACCAACCAAATCTCTGGTACCAAAAATACCAGGATGACCAGCCAACACAGAACAGTGAACCTCAGAAATCACTCTACTAGTCCATCTGTAAGGAACATACAGTTTCCGCACTGGACAGCGGTCAGGTCTGTCAGCCTGAAATTCCTGAAGAACCCGTCGTAAATCAGGGGAAATGGCAGAAGCGACCACCCCTCCTTTCAGAATGCCGACCGGTTCAAGGACCTCAGGAGAATCAGGCAAAAAACTCCTAGAGAGGGCATCAGCCTTAATATTCTTAGAACCTGGAAGATACGAAACTACAAAATTAAAACGGGAAAAAAACAAGGACCATCGAGCCTGTCTAGGATTCAGCCGTTTGGCAGACTCGAGGTAAATCAGATTCTTATGATCGGTCAAGACCACAATACGGTGCTTAGCTCCCTCAAGCCAATGTCGCCACTCCTCAAACGCCCACTTCATAGCCAACAACTCCCGATTGCCGACATCATAATTGCGTTCGGCAGGCGAAAACTTATGGGAAAAGAAGGCACACGGTTTCATCAAGGAACCAACAGAATCCCTCTGAGACAAAACAGCCCCTGCCCCAATCTCAGAAGCGTCAACCTCAACCTGAAACGGAAGAGAAACATCCGGTTGGCGCAACACCGGAGCAGAAGTAAATCGGCGTTTAAGCTCCTGAAAGGCAGAGACAGCCGCAGAGGACCAATTCGCCACATCAGCGCCTTTCTTCGTCAAATCGGTCAAGGGTTTAACCACGCTAGAGAAGTTAGCAATGAAACGGCGATAAAAATTTGAAAAACCCCAAAATTTCTGAAGGCTCTTCACGGATGTGGGTTGAATCCAATCATGAATGGCCTGAACCTTAGCCGGATCCATCTCCATAGATGAGGAAAAAAATGAAGCCCAAAAAAGAAACCTTCTGCACCCCAAAGAGACACTTGGACCCTTTCACAAACAAAGCATTGTCATGAAGGATCTGAAATACCATCCTGACCTGTTGCACATGAGACTCCCAATCATCGGAAAAAATCAAAATATCGTCCAAATATACAATCAAGAATTTATCAATATAAGTCCGGAAGATATCATGCATGAAGCACTGAAAAACAGATGGAGCATTAGTGAGCCCGAATGGCATCACAAGATATTCTAAATGACCTTCGGGCGTATTAAACGCAGTTTTCCATTCATCACCCTGCTTAACACGAACAAGATTATATGCCCCCCGAAGGTCAATCTTAGTAAACCAACTAGCCCCCTTAATCCTAGCAAACAAATCAGAAAGCAAAGGTAAAGGGTATTGAAACTTGACCGTGATCTTATTCAAGAGGCGATAATCAATACAGGGTTTCAAAGAGCCATCCTTCTTAGCAACAAAAAAAAATCCTGCTCCCAACGGTGAAGAAGATGGCCGAATATGCCCTTTCGCCAAAGACTCCTTAATATAATTCCGCATGGCGGTATGTTCAGGCACAGACAGGTTGAAAAGTCGGCCCTTAGGAAACTTACAGCCTGGAATCAAGTCAATCGCACAATCACAGTCCCTGTGCGGTGGAAGGGAACTGGACTTGGGCTCATCGAATACATCCTGAAAATCAGACAAAAACTTCGGAATTTCAGAAGAGGAAGAAGAGGAGATTGACATCAAAGGAACATCATTATGAATCCCCTGACAACCCCAACTAGTCACAGACATAGACTTCCAGTCCAACACAGGATTATGTACCTGCAACCACGGAAAACCCAGCACGATAGCATCATGCAAATTATGCAACACCAGAAATCGACAATCTTCCTGATGGGCTGGCGCCATGCGCATGGTCACCTGTGTCCAAATCTGTGGCTTAATTTTTGCCAAAGGTGTGGCATCAATGCCCCTTAACCCCTTCCCGACCTTTGACGCACCGTATGCGTCATGAAAACCTGTGCCATTCCAACCTGTGATGCAGCATATGCGTCATGGCCGGATTGGGCTCCTGCAGGCCGGGTGAAAGGGTTAACTGTAATTTCACCCGGCCTGCAGGGACAGGAGGAGTTGTACTTTAGCCCAGGGGGGGTGGCTTCACCCCCCCGTGGCTACGATCGCTCTGATTGGCTGTTGAAAGTGAAACTGCCAATCAGAGCGATTTGTAATATTTCATCTATTATAACTGGTGAAATATTACAATCCAGCCATGGCCGATGTTGCAATATCATCGGCCATGGCTGGAAACACTGATGTGCCTTCACCCCACCGATCGCCCCCCCAGCCCCCCGATCTGTGGTCCACTCCCCTACGTCCTGTGCTCCGCTCCCCCGCCCTCCTGTCCGCTCCCCCGTGCTCAATCCCACCTCCCGTGCTCCAATCCAACCCCCCTGCACTCCGATCCACCCCCCCGCACTGCGATCCACCCCTCATGCTCCAATCCACCCCCCCGTGCTCCGATCCACCCCCGTGTTCCGATCCACCCCCCCCCCCGTGCTTCCCCCCCACGCCATCATACTTACCGAGCCTCCCGGGGTCCGTCCGTCTTCTTTCCTGGGCGCCGCCATCTTCCAAAATGGCGGGCGCATGCGCAGTGCGCCCGCCGAATTCCAATGTGAATTTTGATCACTGTGATAAAACCTCACAGTGATCAAAATAAAAAAAACAGTAAATGACCCCCCCCTTTGTCACCCCCATAGGTAGGGACAATAATAAAATAAATAATTTTTTTTTTTTCCACTAAGGTTGGAGTTAGAACTAGGGTTAGGGTTAGGGTTTCGGTATGTGCACACGTATTCTGGTCCTCTGCGGCTTTTTCCACAGCGGATTTTGATAAATCCGCAGTGCTAAACCGCTGTGGATTTATCGCGGATTTACCGCGGTTTTTCTGTGCATTTCACTGCGGTTTTACAACTGCGATTTTCTATTGGAGCAGTTGTAAAACCGCTGCGGAATCCGCAGAAAGAAGTGACATGCTGCGGAATGTAAGCCGCTGCGTTTCTGTGCAGTTTTTCTGCAGCATGTGTACAGCGATTTTTGTTTCCCATAGGTTTACATTGAACTGTAAACTCATGGGAAACTGCTGCGTTTTCCGAAGCGTGTGCACATACCTTTAGAATTAGGCTATGTGCACACGGTGCAGATTTGGCTGCGGATTCGCAACAGTGTTCCATCAGGTTTACAGTACCATGTAAACATGTGGAAAACCAAATCCGCTGTGCCCATGGTGCGGAAAATACCGTGTGGAAACGCTGCGTTGTATTTTTCGCAGCATGTCAATTCTTTGTGCGGATTCCGCAGCGTTTTACACCTGTTCCTCAATAGGAATCCGCAGGTGAAATCCGCACAAAAAACACTGGCAATCCGTGGTAAATCCGCAGGTAAAACGCAGTGCTTTTTACCCGCAAATTTTTCAAAAATGGTGCTGAAAAATCTCACACGAATCCGCAACGTGGGCACATAGCCTTAGGGTTGTAATTAGGGTTGTGGTTAGGGTTAGGGGTGTGTTTTGATGTTAGGGTTGTGGTTAGGGGTGTGTTGGTGTTAGGGTTGTAATTAGGGTTATGGCTACAGTTGGGATTAGGGTTAGGGGTGTGTTGGGGTTAGTGTTGGAGGTAGAATTGAGGGGTCTCCACTGTTTAGGCACATCAGGGGTCTCCAAATGCAACATGGCGCCACCATTGATTCCAGCAAATCTTGTATTCAAAAAGTCAAATGGTGCTCCCTCACTTCCGAGCCCCGACGTGTGCCCAAACAGTGGTTTACCCCCACATATGGGTTACCAGCATGCTCAGGACAAACTGCGCAACAATTATTGGGGTCCAATTTCTCCTGTTACCCTTGAGAAAATAAAAAATTGCTTGCTAAACATCATTTTTGAGGAAAGAAAAATGATTTTTTATTTTCACGGCTCTGCGTTGTAAACGTCTGTGAAGCACTTGGGGTTTCAAAGTGCTCACCACATATCTAGATAAGTTCTTTGGGGGGTCTAGTTTACAAAATGGGGTCACTTTTGGGGGGTTTCTACTGTTTAGGCACATCAGAGGCTCTGCAAACGCAACGTGACGTACGCAGACCATTCCATCAAAGTCTGCATTTCAAATGTCACTACTTCCCTTCTGAGCCCCGACGTGTGCCCAAACAGTGGTTTACCCCCACACATGGGGTATCAGCGTACTCAGGAGAAACTGGACAACAACTTTTGGGGTCCAGTTTCTCCTGTAACCCTTGGCAAAATAAAAAATTCTGGGCTAAAAATTATTTTTGAGGAAATAAAACGTATTTATTATTTTCACGGCTCTGCGTTATAAACTTCTGTGAAGCACTTGGGGGTTGAAAGTGCTCACCACATATCTAGATAAGTTCCTTTCGGGGTCTAGTTTCCAAAATGGGGTCACTTGTGGGGGAGCTCCAATGCTTAGGCACACAGGGGCTCTCCAAACGCGACATGTGTCCGCTAACAATTGGAGCTAATTTTCCATTCAAAAAGTCAAAAGGCGCGCCTTCCCTTCCGAGCCCTGCCGTGAGCCCAAACAGTGGTTTACCCCCACATGTGAGGTATCGACGTACGCGGGAGAAATTGCCCAACAAATTTTAGGATCCAATTTATCCTATTGCCCATGTGAAAATGAAAAAATTGAGGCGAAAAGAAATTTTTTGTGAAAAAAAGTACTTTTTCATTTTTACGGATCAATTTGTGAAGCACCTGAGGGTTTAAAGTGCTCACTAGGCAACTAGGTAAGTTCCTTGGGGGGTCTAGTTTCCAAAATGGGGTCACTTGTGGGGGAGCTCCAATGTTTAGGCACACAGGGTCTCTCCAAACGCGACATGGTGTCCGCTAACGATGGAGATATTTATTCATTCAAAAAGTCAAATGGCGCTCCTTCCCTTCCGAGCCTTACCATGTGCCCAAACAGTGGTTTACCCCCACATGTGAGGTATCGGTGTACTCAGGAGAAATTGCCCAACAAATTTTAGGATCCATTTTATCCTGTTGCCCATGTGAAAATGAAAAAATTGAGGCTAAAAGAATTTTTTTGTGAAAAAAAAGTACTTTTTAATTTTTACGGATCAATTTGTGAAGCAAAAGTGCTCACTATGCATCTAGATAAGTTCCTTGGGGCGTCTAGTTTCCAAAATGGGGTCACATGTGGGGGAGCTCCAATTTTTAGGCACACGGGGACTCTCCAAACGCGACATGGTGTCCGCTAAAGAGTGCAGCCAATTTTTTATTCAAAAAGTCAAATGGCGCTCATTCCCTTCCAAGCCCTGCCGTGCGCCCAAACAGTGGTTTACCCCCATATATGAGGGATCAGCGTACTCAGGACAAATTGGACAACAACTTTCGTGGTTCAGTTTCTCCTTTTACCATTGGGAAAATAAAAAATTGTTGCTAAAAGATCATTTTTGTGACTAAAAAGTTAAATGTTCATTTTTTCCTTCCATGTTGCTTCTGCTGTTGTGAAGCACCTGAAGGGTTAGTAAACTTCTTGAATGTGGTTTTGTGCACCTTGAGGGGTGCAGTTTTTAGAATGGTGTCACTTTTGGGTATTTTCAGCCATATAGACCCCTCAAACTGACTTCAAATGTGAGGTGGTCCCTAAAAAAAATGGTTTTGTAAATTTCGTTGTAAAAATGAGAAATTGCTGGTCAAATTTTAACCCTTATAACTTCCTAGCAAAAAAAAATTTTGTTTCCAAAATTGTGCTGATGGAAAGTACACATGTGGGAAATGTTATTTATTAACTATTTTGTGTCACATAGCTCTCTGGTTTAACAGAATAAAAATTCAAAATGTGAAAATTGCAAAATTTTCAAAATTTTCGCCAAATTTCCATTTTTATCACAAATAAACACAGAATTTATTGACCTAAATTTACCACTAACATGAAGCCCAATATGTCACAAAAAAACAGTCTCAGAACCGCTAGGATCCATTGAAGCGTTCCTGAGTTATTACCTCATAAAAGGACACTGGTCAGAATTGCAAAAAACGGCCAGGTCTTTAAGGTCAAAATAGGCTGGGCCATGAAGGGGTTAAAGGAATAGGGTTCTGCAAAGGCTGCAAGGAAAAACCACAATGCCTGGCAAATTCAAAGTCCATTAAGTTCAAGGCGGTGCCTGAATCCACAAACGCCATGACAGAAAATGATGACAATGAGCAGATCAAGGACACAGATAACAGAAATTTAGGTTGTACAGTACTGATGGTAAATGAACTGGCGATCCTCTTTGTCCGCTTAGGGCAGACAGAAATGACATGAGAAGCGTCGCCACAATAATAACACAACCTATTCTGACGTCTGAAACCTTGTCGTTCCATTCTAGACAGAATCCTATCACACTGCATTGGCTCAGGAATATGCTCTGAGGACAACGCCACAGCGCGCACAGTTCTGCTCTCCCACAAGCGCCGGTCAATCTGAATGGCCAGAGACATAGAATCACTCAGACCGAAAGGCGTGGGAAACTCCACCATAACATCTTTAACGGATTCAGAAAGACCCTTTCTGAAAATTGCCGCCAAAGCATCATCATTCCATTTAGTCAACACAGACCATTTTCTAAATTTCTGACAATACAATTCTGCCGCCTCTTGACCCTGAGACAGGGCCAACAAGGTCTTCTCCGCTTGATCCAGAGAATTAGGTTCATCATATAATAATCCAAAAGCCTGAAAAAAGGAGTCTACATTAAGCAAAGCCGGATTCCCAGATTCCAGGGAAAATGCCCAATCCTGTGGATCGCCACGCAGCAGGGAGATGATGATTTTAACCTGCTGAATGGAATCACCGGAGGATCAAGGTCTCAGAGCAAAAAACAGTTTACAGTTGTTTTTAAAACTCAAAAATTTGGACCTGTCACCAAAAAACAAATCAGGAGTAGGAATCTTCGGCTCTAAAACAGGAGTCTGAACAATATAATCAGAAATACCCTGTACCCTAGCAGCAAGCTGGTCCACACGAGAAGCTAATTCCTGAATATTTATGCTAGCACAAGACTCCTCAGCCACCCAGAGAAAAAGAGGGAAGAGAAGAGAAAGCAGAGTGCAAAAAAAAATGGCTCAACACCTTTCTTCCCTTCTTCTGAGATGCATTTAACTCATTATTGGCCAGTTGTACTGTTATGATCCGGTGACCTTGGAGCCGCATGGAACTTTCTCTGTGTTGGTGGAACCTGTACTGACCGCAAATCCTGAACTTAACACCGTAACTAGAAGTAGCCGTGGGGTGTGCCTAACAAATCCAAGACACCTCGACACAGGCGGATGATTAAATACCCCTATAAATGGAAATAGGAATTCTACCTTGCCTCAGAGCAGAACCCCAAAGGATAGGCAGCCCCCCACAAATATTGACTGTGAGTAGTAGAGGAAAAGACACACGCAGGCAGGAAACAGGATTTAGCAAAAGAGGCCACTCTAGCTAAAATAGAAAAGGATAGGACAGAATACTAAGCGGTCAGTATTAAAACCCTTCCAAAAATATCCACAGCAGAAAATACAAAAAATTCCACCATCTAACTAAAGATGTGGAGCGTATATCTGCAACTCTAGAGAATCCAACAAGACTGAGAAAACACTGACACAATCTAAGCTGGACAAGAGAAAACAAATGAATAGCACAGAATTATTAAGCACACAGCAAGTGTGCCACAGAAACAAAAACCAGACACTTATCTTTGCTGAATTGGCAGCAAGGCAGGAGGAACCAGACAAAGATCCAAAACCTCCCAGAACCATGGACAACTGGCAAGGACTAATGAATCCTGCACACCTAAATACCCCAGTCAGAACTGCAATCAGCAGATACACCTGGCCAGGACTGCAACTCAGGGACAACTGCATTACCACCTACAACCACTGGAGGGAACCCAAAAGCAGAATTCACAACAGCCGGATAATCTTGGATGAAAGCCATACCTTGTCACCTGGAAGATACGGAGGTGGGTCCAAACGCCTTTTATCTGCATGTCTCTTCATCCTGTCACCGGCTTTGAAAAGAGCTGCTTTGGTCTCCTCCCAGATCTTAGAAAACTCTATCGACATGGAATTAGCAGCAGGTACATCCAAGACTGGAGGAACCGGAAAAGGCACATTAGAATGCTGTCCTGAGACAATGAAAACAGGAGTCTTGTTGGAAGACTCATTAGGATGATTGTTATAAGCAAATTCGGCCCAAGGAAGAAAACTGACCCATTTGTCCTGATGAGCATTGGGAAAATGGCGCAGGTAAGCTGTCAAGATCTGGCTGGTACGTTCCACTTGATCATTGGTGTGGGGGTGATAGGCCGAAGAAAATTCCAAAGTCACATTCATAAGCTTGCAGAGGGCTTTCCAAAACCAGGAGGTAAGCTGAACTCCTCTGTCGGACATGATGTGTAGCGGAAATCCATGAATCCTGAAGATATGCACAATAAAAGTATTGGCCAATTCAGAGGCACAGGGCAATCTTGACAGAGGAATAAAGTGAGCCATCTTAGAGAAACAATCTACGACCACTAAGATAACCGTACAGCCAGACGAGTGGGGACGATCAGTGATTAAATCCATGTGTTGCCATGGGGCCAAAGGTACCGGGAGAGGCTGCAGAGTACCGGAGGGAAATTGCCTCAGGATCTTGTTCTTGGCGCAGGAGGGACTTGAATCTATAAAATCCTCAATGTCCACCAACAGTAGCAAGATATGAGACAGTGAGTTATCTTTATCCCCTCATAACTGGCAAACTTGGATGAATGGCCCCAAAGTAACACCTTCTTTCTGTCATTCCCAGCAACAAACTTCTTCCCAGGAGGTAAATTAGCAAGACCCAGAGGAGTCACCAGCCAGCCAAGCAGCATTCGAAAAATGGAAGAAGAGGCAATATGCAGTGATGCCCAACAGCTTTGTCTCTCTGAATCTGAAGAGGCGGGTGGGCCAGTGTCTCCGGTTAGCACACCTCAGTATGCATCTGATGATGAGACTCAGGTGCCACTCTCTGGTGTGTACTGTGCTGCTAAGACTACCCAGGAGAAGCAGTTGCTGGAAGAGGGTAGGGTAGATGATGAGGTCCTCGACCCATCATGGCGTGAGGTACAGGAAGGTGGTGGGAGCAGCTCAGAGGAAGAGATTCCCCGAATGGCCCAAAGAGGGAGAGGGAGAGGGAAGACTGCGTTGCCTGTAGCCTCCAATTCGTCACCCATTAGGAGCATACCTCTTTCAAAAGCCAAAATGGGGGCTCCCAAGACTTACAGTGCCTGGTACTTTTTTGACACAGTTGCAGATGACATTTACTTTGTCAAATGCAAGCTGTGTCATCAGAAAGTCAAAAGAGGGAAAAGTGTCAGCAACCTCAATATAAATATGTGGAAACAAACCACCCCCGAGCACAGGCTCTGAATGCTGGCATTGCAATACTACTGTCCTGAATGCTGTCATTCAGGCTGTTGGAGATTGACACCTTCAGTAACGTGATGGCATTGGCAGTCCCACAATACAACGTGCCCAGCCACTTTTATTTCAGCAGGCAACCCGTCCCTGCCCTGCAAAAGCATGTGGAGGGACACATAAAACATGCGCTACTAAACGCCGTCAGTAGGGTTGAGCGACTTTTACTTTTTTAGGGTCGAGTCGGGTTTTGCTTAACCCGACTATCTCAAAAGTCGAGTCGAGTGAAATCGGCCGATTATCGCGAAAAGTCGGGGATCGACCGAAACACGAAACCCAATGCAAGTCAATGGGGGAGCATAGTCAGCAGTGAGTGGAGGCCAGGAAAACACCTACAGTGCCCATTTTAATGGCAAAAACATCCATTCTTGGTAGTGAAGCTTGTCAATCTTAATTTACCCTATAATAATAGTTAGGCATTGGACATTGGTAGTCATTTGGCTAAAGTTGTGGGGGGTATGGCTGGGTCAAGTATTTAGTGGGCCCAGGAAATGTGGACCACGTCACGGCAGTGGAGCAGGGAGAGGTAAGTATTTCAACTTTGCAAGTGCTGTGATCCTGAGCAAGCAGGGGTGGCCCACTCGTTCGCATTGGCACTGGCAAAGGGCCCCTCAAAGTACGGCGGTGTGTTTGCACGGCGGGGGCGCCTCCCACCGGCAGTGACACTTTTGAGTACTATGAGGGGCCCTGTGCCAGTGATGTCGACAATGAGTATCCCCCCACACCTGATGAAGGAACCTGCACTTTCATCTGCAACTTCCTCTTTGTCCCCGTGTAAGGTGGTATAGTATGCGGGAAGGGGAACCTCACTTTCAGCAGGGTCAGAATCTGGCTGTGTAGCATGCAAGGGGAATGTAGCGGTCTGGGTCAATGTACCAGCAGAGTCATATAGCACTGGCTGGGTAATGGGCAGGATGAGGAGGAAACACAGATATAGTGTCAAATACAAAAGTAGGCTAAAAGCAGTTCAAAATTGGTAACAGGACTAAACAGGCGGCATTGCTTTGTTCAGTGGAGGACAACTGTAATGAGAGGCTGACACAGTGAGTAGGCCCAAATCAGTAAGTAGTCAAAATGCAGTTCAAAATTGGTAACAGTAGTAAACAGGCGGCACTGCTTTGTTCAGTGGAGAAGAACAGCAAGGAGCGGCAGACACCGTTAGTAGGCCCCAACCAAACTAGTAGGCCAAATGTAGTGTTATATTAACAACTACTTAATGAGAGCATGAAGATCGAAGTTCAGGACAGGAAACCAGGAGAACAGCAAGGAGCGGCAGACACCGTTAGTAGGCCCCAACCAAACTAGTAGCCCCACTGCATTTGTTCCATTTAACAACTATTTAACAAGAGCCTGAAGATAGAAGCTCAGGAAAGGCAACCAGCAGAACACCTTGGAGCGGCAGACACTGTTAGTAGGCCCCAGCCAAACTGGTAGCCCCACTGCAGATTTAAAATTCCGATAGGCTGAAAACCTGACAATTGCAGGTCATTTTGTTTAAGAGGACAGCTGTATTGAGTGGCACAGACAGACACTGCTAGTAGGCCTTACACCACAAAGTTGGCTCGATGCAGGTTTAAAAAAGATTACATGGGTACACAGGCAGCATTGGTGTGGTCAGTGGAGGACTATTGGAAGGAGGGACCGCAGACAGACTTAGTAGGCCTAACATAAAAAAAGGTGGCTCTATGCACTTTTAAATAGGTTCCAGGGGTACACAGGCAGCATTGGTGTGCTCAGCGGAGGACTATTGGAAGGAGGGACCGCAGTCAGACTTAATAGGCCTAACATAAAAAAAAGTAGGCTCAATGCAGTTTCAATTATCTTGCAGGGGTACACAGGCAGCATTGATGTGGTCAGCGGAGGACTATTCTAAGGAGGGACCGCAGACAGACTTAGTAGGCCTAAAATAAAAAAAGGTGGCTCTATTCACTTTTAAATAGGTTCCAGGGGTACACAGGCAGCATTGGTGTGGTCACTGGAGGACTATTGGAAGGAGGGACCACAGACAGACTTAGTAGGCCTAACATAAAAAAGTAGGCTCAATGCAGTTTCAATTATCTTGCAGGGGTACACAGGCAGCATTGGTGTGGTTAGCGGAGGACAATTGGAAGGAGTGTCTGACACAGTTAGTACTCCAAAATAATACATAGATGTTAATGTCTCGCAAAAAAACAAAACAAACAAAAAAAAGGGTGGCATACTTAGGTACAGGGGTGGGCTCCTCTGATGACTTTCAGACATTGTTATTTGGTGCAAAGTATTTACTGGTGTAAATGTAGGACAGGGCCACTGAATATTTTAAGTAGCATCATACATGTCAACAAATTGGTATTGTCAGTGCCAGGCATTGAAGGATTTCACCGCATAGACTAAACAGCGGTGGAGCAGTGACAGATAATTTTGCAAGTGGCAGAGCACAGTTTGATCTGGGGGGCACTCTCTCGTGCCCGGCGGTACTGGCCCAAGGCCCCTCATGTTACAACAGTGTTTCTGACGTTGGGTGCGCGCCACCACCGCCAGAGACACTTCATTGTACTATGAGGGACCCGATGCCAGTGCCATCGACCAAAAGTGGGCACACCCACCTCTTCAGAAAAAAGGCACTCTCATGGGTGCTTCCGCCAAGTGGCGAGACCACGGCCGACTCGGGGGGAGTCAGCCCATTTAGGGAGCTGTAAACATGTTGTATGCTGGACATATAGCAGCTGCAAATGGAGAAATTGTAACACTCAGTAAGACCAGTCCAAAAGCAAGACCTTTTTAAAGGAAAGCTAGTTGTCAGCTGGGATAGGTGGGGCAAAATAATTAGAAATCCATGAGTGGTTCATTTTAATGAAGGTTAGATCATCAACATTTTGCGTAGCCAGTCGAGTCCTTTTTTCGGTCAGTATTGAACAAGCAGCACTGAATACTCTTTCTGATAGCACATTAACTGCTGGGCAAGCGAGCTCCTGCAATGCATATTCGGACAAGTCAGGCCAGGTGTCCATTTTGGATGCCCAGTAATTAAATGGGAATGACGGGTGAGGGAGAACATCGATAGGGGAGGAAAAATAGTTAGTAACCATGCTGGACAAATGTTGTCTCCTGTCACTTTGAATTGATGCTGCAGTACCTGTCCTGTCTGCGGTCATTGCGAAATCACTCCACAACCTGGTCAGAAAATCCCTCTGTCCAATGCCACTTCTGATTTGTGCACCTCTAACACCTCTGCCCTGTTGCCCCAGCAGCTCGTGTGAGAACCATCACCGGGGCTGTGTGCTGGGAATGCCTGAATCAGATGGTCAACAAGAGTTGCTTGTTTGGTTGCCAAAATTTGTTCAAGGTTCTCATGTGGCATGATGTTTTGCAGTTTCCCCTTATAGCATGGATCCAGGAGGCAGGCCAACCAGTAATCGTCATAGGTCATCATTTTTATAATGTGGGGGTCCCTTTTTAGGATACGCAAGGCATAATCCGCCATGTGGGCCAATGTTCCAGTTGTCAATTCACTGATTGTGCTGGGTTGAGGAGCACTTTCTGGCAAATCAACGTCACTTGCCTCCCTCAAAAACCCTGAACATGGCCTTGCAACACCACCAGTTTCTATTGCCCCCTGAGAAGCTTCCTCATCCAAAAAATACTCATCCCCATCATCCTCCTCGTCCTCCTCCTCTTCGCCCGCCACGTCGTCCAGTAGACTTCCCTGACCAGACAATGGCTGACTGTCATCATGGTTTCCCTCGTCCTCAGCTGCAGACGCCTGCTCCTTTATGTGCGTCAAACTTTGCATCAGCAGACGCATTAGGGGGATGCTCAAGCTTATTATGGCGTTGTCTGCACTAACCAGCCGTGTGCATTCCTCAAAACACTGAAGGACTTGACAGAGGTCTTGTAGCTTCGACCACAGCACACCTGACAACTCCATGTCTGCCATCCAACTGCCTGCCTGTGTATGTGTATCCTCCCACAAATACATAACAGCACACCTCTGTTCGCACAGTCTCTGAAGCATGTGCAGTGTGGAGTTCCACCTTGTTGCAACGTCGATGATTAGGCGATGGTGGGGAAGGTTCAAAGATCGTTGATGGTTCTGCATACGGCTGGAGTGTACGAGCGAACGGCGGATGTGCGAGCAAAGTCTGCGCACCTTCAGGAGCAGGTCTGTTAACCCCGGATAACTTTTCAGGAAGCACTGCACCACCAGGTTTAAGGTGTGAGCCAGGCAAGGAATGTGTTTCAGTTGTGAAAGGGCTATGGCAGCCATAAAATTCCTTCTGTTATCACTCACTACCTTGCCTGCCTCAAGATGTACAGTGCCCAGCCATGACTGAGTTTCATGCTGCAAGAACTCGGACAGAACTTCCACGGTGTGTCTGTTGTCGCCCAAATGCTTCATTGCCAATACAGCCTGCTGATGCTTGCCACTAGCTGTTCCATAATGGGACACCTCATGTGCAACAGTGGCAGCTGCGGATGGAGTGGTCATGGGACTGCGGTCTGTGGATGAGCTGTCGCTTCTGCTGGAGGACGAGGAGGAAGAGGAAGGGTGGCGAACGTCTACAGCCAACTGTTTCCTAGACCGTGGGCTAGGCAGAACTGTCCCAATATTGCTGTCCCCTGTGGACCCTGCATCCACCTCATTAACCCAGTGTGCCGTGATGGACACGTAACGCCCCTGGCCATGCCTACTGGTCCATGCATCTGTTGTCAGGTGCACCTTTCTACTCACAGATTGCCTGAGTGCATGGACAATGTGGTCTTTTACATGCTCGTGGAGGGTTGGGATGGCTTTTCTCGAAAAGAAGTGTCGACTGGGTAGCTCGTAGCGTGGTACAGCGTAGTCGATCAGGGCTTTGAAAGCTTCACTTTCAACTAACCGGTAGGGCATCATCTCTAACGAGATTTGTCTAGCAATGTGGGCGTTCAAACCCTGTGTACGCGGATGAGAGGAGGAGTACTTCCTTTTCCTAATAAGAGTCTCCTGTAGGGTGAGCTGGACTGGAGAGCTGCATATGGTGGTACTAGTGGGGGTGCCGGTGGACATGGCAGACTGAGAGAGGGTTGGTGATGGTATTCTTGCTGTTGGCCTACATACAGTGTTTCCTACTGAACCTGGTGATTCCCTGACTGCTTTGGCCTTGCGACGAAACCTCCACATTTGCTGCAGGTGGAGTGGTAAACGTTAGGCTTACAGTGAGGGAAGGGATGTAGCGTTGCTGACTAGCTTCATTGTGAGAGGGTGCAACAACGTTAAGGGACGTTTGGTAGTTAGTCCAGGCTTGCAAGTGCATGGTGTTTAAATGTCTACTCATGCAACTTGTATTTAGATTTTTAACATTCTGACCTCTGCTGAAGGTCCTTGAGCATTTCTTACAGATGACTTTGCACTGATCATTTGGATCTTGGTTAAAAAAATGCCAGACTGCACTCTTCCTACTATCGGATACCTTTTCAGGCATTGCACACTGGGCTACTTAACCGGATGGCCACGCTGTCCTACAACTGTTTTTGGTTTTGCCACAAGTTTTTGGCCAAATACGAGCCTGCCAGATGGAACCTGTTGCGATGTTGATGCCTGCTGCAGCTCCTCCTCCTCCGCTTCAGAGCTACTTCCGGCTGCACCCTGTTCCCCCAATGGCTGCCAATCAGGGTCAACAACTGGGTCATCTATGACCTCGGTGCTATAGCGTTTTTGACAGGGCTCCATAGTCTCATCTGGGTCAGATGCTGGATCAGTACACTGCGAGGGCAATGTTGTGATCTGAGTCAAAGGAACAGCATAATAATCTAGCTGTGGCTGTGCATCTGTGCACTCCATGTCCGATTCATCTTGTATTGGGTATGGCCTGTTAACAATTTCCCTTTCTAACCCAGGAACGGTATGTGTAAAGAGCTCCATGGAGTAACCCGTTGTGTCACGTGACGCATCCTTCTCTGTTGTTCTGGGTGAAGAACGCAAGGAAGTGACTTGTCCATGACCGGGAACATCCACTGACGACGTGCTGCTTTTACATTTTGCACTTTCTGAAGAGGAGACAAAAGAGCTAGAGGCAGAGTCAGCAAGGAAAGCCAAAACTTGTTCCTGCTGCTCCGGCTTTAAAAGCGGTTTTCCTACTCCCAGAAAAGAGAGCGTTCGAGGCCTTGTGTAGCCAGACGATGACGGTGGCTGAACAACTCGAGACTTAGGTGCTATATTGCTTTTCCCACGACCACCTGATGCTCCACCACCACTACCATCATTACCAGCTGGCAATGACCGCCCACGGCCACGACCTCTTCCACCAGACTTCCTCATTCTTGGAAATATGTAACCAAACTAACAAACGGTATTTGGTGCTGTAAAACCAGT
The DNA here is from genome assembly GCF_032444005.1 of Ranitomeya imitator. NCBI lineage: Eukaryota > Metazoa > Chordata > Amphibia > Anura > Dendrobatidae > Ranitomeya > Ranitomeya imitator. The sequence goes on from NC_091284.1 coordinate 630,478,898, forward strand.
TACAAGGTGGACGCAAAATTGTTGAGAATTTAAATCTCCCTTTATAGGTGTGTGAGACTGCAGGGAAAATCAGGCCCACTGTATTACAGTACACAGTTTCAGTGGCAGACAGTGGCTGACAGATATGCCACTAACAGGACTGACGCAGATGCACACACTGGAAATAAAAATCTCCTCTTCTTTTTTTTTTTATATGGAAGACTAGTGAATAAATCTGGCCCACTGTATTACAGTATTGTTTCTGTGGCAGAAAATGACTGACAGATAACACAGACTGGACTGGCACAGATGCACAGATTTGCCAATATTAATCACCCCTTCTTTTTTATGGGAGACTAGTGAATAAATCTGGCCTACTGTTTTACTGGATTGTTTCTGTGGCAGAAAATGACTGACAGATACCACAGACTGGACTGGCACAGATGCACAGATTTGCCAATATTAATCACCCCTTCTTTTTTTATGGGAGACTATTGAATAAATCTGGCCTACTGTTTAACAGTATTGTTTCTGTGGCAGAAAATGACTGACAGATAACACAGACAGGACTGGCACAGATGCACAGATTTGCCAATATTAATCACCCCATCTTTTTTTATGGGAGACTATTGAATAAATCTGGCCTACTGTTTAACAGTATTGTTTCTGTGGCAGAAAATGACTGACAGATAACACAGACAGGACTGGCACAGATTTGCCAATATTAATCTCCCCTCTTTGTTTTTATATGGAAGACTAGTGAATAGTGTTGAGCGATACCTTCCGATATTTGAAAGTATCGGTATCGGTTGGTATCAGCCGATACCGGCAACATATCGGATCTCACCGATACCCGATACCAATACAAGTCAATGGGACACAAATATCGGAATGTATCCTGGATGGTTCCCAGGGTCTGAAGGAGAGGAAACTCTCCTTCAGGCCCTGGGATCCATATTAATGTAAAAAACAAAGAATAGAAATAAAAAATATGGCTATACTCACCCTTCGGAGAAACCCTGGCTGTCACCGCTGCAAGCGTCTGCCTCCCTTCCTGAGAATGCAGAGAGTGAAGGGCCTTCGATCACGTCGCGGTCAGGTGACCACTCACCTGACCGCTCACGTGACCGCTCACCTGACCGCGACGTCATCGAAGGTCCTTCACTCACTACATTCTCAGGAACGGAGGCGGACGCTTGCAGCGGTGACAGCCAGGGTTCGTCCGAGGGGTGAGTATAGCCATATTTTTTATTTTTATTCCTTATTTTTTACATTAATATGGATCCCAGGGCCTGAAGAAGAGTTTCCTCTCCTCCAGACCCTGGGAACCATACGCACCGCACACTCCGATTCCGATTTCCGATATCACAAAAATATCGGAACTCGGTATCGGAATTCCGATACAGCAAATATCGTCCGATACCTGATACTTGCAGTATCGGAATGCTCAACACTACTAGTGAATAAATCTGGCCCACTGTTTTACAGTATAGTTTCTGTGGCAGAAAATGACTGACAGATAACACAGACTGGACTGGCACAGATGCACAGATTTGCCAATATTAATCTCCCCTTTTTGTTTTTATATGGAAGACTAGTGAATAAATCTGGCCCACTGTTTTACAGTATTGTTTCTGTGGCAGAAAATGACTGACAGATACAACAGACTAGACTGGCACAGATGCACTGAATGGCAATATAAATCTCCCTTTTTAGGTGTGGGACAGTGCAGAAAAATACAGGCCCACTGTTTCACACTACACAGTTTCAGGGGCAGGAAGTTGCTTGAAGATATGTTAAAAAAAAGGGACTGTACTACAATTACTATCTCCCTACAGTAATTTCAGAAAAGTATGGCAGGCAGCAATAAAAAGGACTGCTGCACACAAAAGTGTGGACAAACAAAAAGGATAGCTGTGCAGAAAGGAAGGAACAAGAGGATTTGTGCTTTGAAAAAAGCAGTTGGTTTGCACAGCGGCGTACAAACAGCAATGCAGCTATCAGGGAACCTTATAAGGCAGCCTTACAAGCTACAGAGCTGATGCTCAGAAATCTAGCCTCTACTGTCCCTGCAAGGAAAATGTGGTGTTGGACAGTGGAAATCGCTACAGCACAAGCAGTTTGGGGTTTATCTTCCCTGCCTAACGCTATCCCTGCTTCTGACGAAGTGGCAGCAACCTCTCTCTATGCTCAGATCAGCAGCAGTAAGATGGCGGTCGGCGTGCACACCCCTTTATAGCCCCTGTGACTACGCAGAAAGCAAGCCAATCACTGCCATGCCCTTCTCTAAGATGGTGGGGACCGAGAACTATGTCATCACACTGCCCACACTCTGCGTCCTCCTTCATTGGCTGAGAAATGGTGCTGAATGCGTCATATGAAACGCAACTTTGACGCGAAGATCGCGTACCGCGTGGCCGACCCCACAGAGGGATCGGGTCAGGTTTCATGAAACCCGACTTTGCCAAAAGTCGGCGACTTATGAAAATGACCGATCCGTTTCACTCACCCTAGTGATTAGGGATCAGCTGACGCGGCACAGTCTGAAGAAGGCGGAAGGAGATGAGTGAGAGGACAAAGAGATGCACTGCGCATGCCCATGAATCCCAGCCCTGCAGTGTGAATAAATTAGAAGACACTGCGGGGCAGGATATCGGGCAGCGCGGCCGCACAGGCACAGTCAACCTGACATAAAATGATGTCAGGAGATGGGCAGTGCTAACTGCGCATGCCCAAGGTTTAAAATAACACTGCAGGCTCCGGGACAGATTCAAACAACCCCGAGGAGGCTGCGCCCGGCGCCAAAGGGGTATGAATGACGGCTATGCTGCATCTCATTAAGAATTAAAGTCACGTCTCTGTTACGGTTTCACGGTATCAGGGGCCACTTTTTTAAGTGTTAACTTCAGCATGTGCAAGGAGCATAATTAAAAGAGCCACCTTTTCCTTGTGCAGCATTAGTGCTGCACAAGGTGTCTCTTTTAGTTGCAAATGCCTGGGGGGGTTAAAGGTTCCCTTTCAACTTGCTCCAATTAGGCCTCAGCCTACACTCTGTTTGTCATGTAATCCCTGGGCTCTAACACCGCCAGTTGCTGCTCAGAAGTGTCTTTGGCACGGGTACTCCCTCCTGCCAAGCCTGGTTACCGCACGCCAGCTGTTTCCGGGTAGTTTCAAGGTTACTTTGCCTCCAATACGTTGTCCTGTCATGTTGCGGTCGGGTTACCTGACTCTATGGTGCCTGCAGTTTAGGTGCTTTCTATGTGGGCTGCAGGAAGCCAAAATCAAGGCTGGGTCAGTAGTGCCAATAGGACAAGCTCCCTCTGTAGGACTGTGGGTTTTTAGTAACTACGGCCGGCTCGTGACCTAGCTATTTTTTTTCCTGTGGACCTTCTGCTGCCTATCTAAATTCCAGCACCATTAGCTGTTTCTTTGGAATTCAATCTTGAATAGGTTCCCCTGGTTCCAGTACCGTCAGCTGGCTCCAGGCAGAGCCTTTGGCTTAGGTGCCTCCTTCTGGGTATCCGAGTTCCACCAACGTCTGGTGGTCCTTGGTAGTGCTTTCTGGCACGGGTACCTCCTGCTTAGCAACCAGGTGTCAGTACCATCAGCTGGTTCTCAGCAGTGTCTTTGGCTCTTGTACCTTCTGCTCCCCATCCAGGTTCCAGTACCGTCAGCTGGTTCCAGGCAGAGCCTTTTGCTTTGTTGCCTCCTTCTGGGTATCCGAGTTCCACCAACGTCTGGAGGTCCTTGTAGTGCTTTCTGGCATGGGTACCTCCTGCTTAGTAACCGGATTCCAGTACTGTCAGCTGGTCTTCGGTAGTTCCATTGGCTCTTGTACCTTCGGGTAGCCATCTGGGTTCCAGTACCGTCAGCTGGTTCTCGGCAGTGTCTCAGCCTTCTTGTACCTTCTGCTACATTTCCAAGTTCAAGACCCTAAAGAAGATGACCCTGAAGACCACCCCGAAGATGACGACCCCGGAGACGACGACCCTGGAGACGACGACCCTGAAGACCACCCCAAGGAAGACGATGACCCCAGAGACGACGACCCTGGAGATGATGACCCTGGAGACCGAGAAGCAGAAGAACAAGAAGCTGCAGAACAAAAAGCAGAAGAACATTAAGCATAAGATTAAAAATCAGAGCAAAAGATATTATCTAAATTATAAGCAGAAGAAGACTAAGCAGTGTATGGGGGTAAGTCCGTTCCTATTCATGGTGCCCCTGGAAAAGACCTGCTGCTGCAGACCAAACTGAACGTGGACAAATCCTGTTGTAAATCTTTTGTGACAGGCAGAACGGAAGGTGTAATTATCAAACTTTTATAGATAACAACTACTGGAATGCCTGTCACAAATAAAAATATGATGAAGAAGAATATGACGAAGATGAAGAAGTAGAATATGAAGAAGAATAATAGTTGAATAAAAAGAATATGAAGAATGTAAAAAAAAAGAATAATAGGAAGAAGGTGAAGAAGAAGATGATGAATAAGGTCAAGAAGAAGTTGATGAAAAAGATGCTGCTGAGGATGATGAAGAAGAAAGTGTGGTAGAAGTAAAAAAGAAGGTGAAGAGCATGGAAGTAGTGAAACATAAATATCTGACAAAATATAAAAAATCTTTACATAGTCAATATCTTTGTAACTCTGAACATCTTAAAAAAAAAATTACTGCTATTCCATTTGATTGGGCTAAACATCTATGCCTTTATTGTCTCCTCCACCTCCCCCAATACATCCTATATTATTCTTAGTTGTTTTCCTTCAGGTAAAATTAACCTACAAGGAAAGAAAGGGTTTATTTTAATTCCCGATATTTTTGTCCCATTGACTTGCATTGGTATCGGGTATCGGCGATATCCTATATTTTTTGAATATCGGCCGATACAATCCGATACCGATATTTCCAAATATCGGAAGGTATCGCTCAACACTAATAGGGACTAAGGAGAGGTTTAATTCGAGGGAGAGTGAAAGGCAGGCACCTTGATGTTATCATCATTTTAAGTACGTGCTGAAGATCTTTGCTAGTTTGCATTGTGTTATATAGTATAGGAACAGACTGTGGGATTAGGTAGAGGTAGGCAGGGTTTCGTCCACTACCATAATATACAAAGCAGGTCGTTTTAGAGTCAAATAATATTAATTAATACCAGCATATTCTCCCCCTGCCCACCCAGGGCCAATAAAGGTCTAGCAGTGAAAGCCTTCGTCGAGCGGGGGCACCAATGCACAGGTTCTAGGGTGACAACCTGCGCAGGCAGGTAGGGACTCTCAGTTCAGTGCAGGGATAGGCACCTTCCGGTGGTTTGTTTTTGTGTGATTTAGTGATGGTGCCTCAATGGGTATTATTAAGTGGCGTATTTTTAACTAGTTTCCAATAAAGTATTTTTTAAGTAAGATAAAATGATGAGCCTAGTTAGAGGGCAAGCCAGAGATCAGAACCAGAGAATAGTAGAGGTACAGACTCAGAGTGCAGGCACAAAGCGAAGGACAAGCTGGATCATACACAAGCCAAGCACACGGGAACTAATGGTTTACACAAGTGTAGCAAGGTCAGCTGCTCAGCCAAGGACAAAGCTATCACTGACAAAAACCGAAAAGCAGGGAGGGTTAATATAGCCCTCCCCAGGCCAAAGGGAGGCCAGCAAGGTTAACTCCATAGAGCCCAGGATGGGAAAAGGAATTCCCGTCCAGAACTATGACAGTACCCCCCTCTCAATGGGGGGCCACCGGACCCTAGGCTTCCCAGGATGCCTGACATGAAAGGCTCGAACCAACCGATCAGCATTTACAGAATGAGCCAGCACCCAAGATCGATTCTTCAAGCTATATCCTTTCCAGCGTACAAGATACTGTAAAGTACCACTTACTCTCTGAGAATCCACACCTCGTACTCCATGTGGCCATCAACCAGTACTGGGGGAGAAGCAGACAAAGACCCATCCTCAACAGTTCCCAAAGGCTTCAAAAGAGATTTGTGGAACACATTGGAAATCTTGAAGGAGTCTGGGAGATGCAGCCTAAAAGCAACTGGATTAACCATCTCAACAATTGTGAAGGAGTCTGGGAGCTGCAGCCTAAAAGCAACAGGATTAACCATCTCAACAATTTTGTATGGGCAATTAAACTGAGGATACAATTTAGCAGATGGAACCTTAAGTTTAATGTTTTGAGAGGACAACCACACCTTCTGCCCTACCTGGAAAGTAGGACCAAATACTCACTTCTTATCTGAAAAAAATTGTACTTTTTCTGAGCCTTGATAATGTTTTGTCGAACCTAAGTCCACAACTCCTTTAGATGCTTGAAGACACAAAAGAGCACAGTAAGACCAAAAACACTGTTGTAAAAAATTCACAGTAATAAGCAACTGCTAGTAAAAAGATGAGAAAAAACAGGGTATTTGGTTTTGCAAAAAAACGTATAAACCAAATACCCTGTTTTTTCCATCTTTTAACTAGCAGTTGCTTATTACTGTGATTTTTTTTTACAACAGTGTTTTTGGTCTTACTTTGCTCTTTTGTGTCTTCAAGTTTCTTGGTGGTGTGTGAACATATTCCTACAGACTTATTCACTGTGCAAGTAGCCCATGTGTTTTGGTTTCTATAATTGTTCTCTTGTGTCTACAAGACTGGGGAGGTATCTGTAACGGGGTCTACCAAGCTGGGGTACCTCTTTCAGTACCACCCCGTGTTTTAGGAGGTCCACTCTGCTTTGGCTGGAGTCTGAATGAAGGACGCTGGCTGGAATCGCTTGGTTACATAAGCGCATATAAAAGATCACTGCTTCTCAATGTATTTCCAGTCTGACAACACTTTACTCACAGGACACAGAATATATCACACAGATACAGAGGGCAGGCCAATAGAAAAGTGGCAGGCCAGGTATACATTACAATAGCCACAGGTAGCCGGAGCCTGCCGATATTTACTGTGGGAATTACAAAGGTGGGGGGAGGACAAAAGGGGAATATTGTGTCCCATCTGCCCAGGGGCGCACATGGACATTCCCTCTCTGAACCCTGCTTATACAGGTAATATACAGATGATCAGGTTTTGAATACATCAGATAGGGATTACACACATCAGTTAGGACTGCTCTATATGGGTATACCTTGACGTTTGGTGGAGCAGCTTAGTATACATTTTTTTGCAAAAAAAAAGGTATCAGCCAAATACCCTCTTTTTCCCATCTTTTTACTAGCAGTTGCTTATTACTGTGATTTTTTTTACAACAGTGTTTTTAGTCTTACTGTGCTCTTTTGTGTCTTCAAGTTTCTTGGTGGTGTGTGAACATGTTCCTACAGACTTGTTCACTGTGCAAGTAGCCCATGTGTTTCAGTTCCTTTAGATGCTGCAGAGTCCCCTCAGCCCCTGAACAAATGAGAGAACTTCCCAAAATGTGGATTAAACCCATATTGGTAAGAAAGTGTGACATGCCAATGGCCTGGCTTACGCAATTATTAAAAGCAAACCCAGCTAAAGGCAAAGCATCACATCAATCATCTTGTCGAGTGGAGGCGAAACATCGCAAATTTGTTCTAGAGACTGATTTGTGAGTTCGGTCTGGCCATTCGACTCGGGATGATAGGCAGAGGAAAAGGACAAAATAACATCCAACTTTTTACAAAACGCCTTCCAGAACTTAGCGATGAACTGGTCACCTCTGTCAGCTACCAAATTCAATGGCACACCATGCAAACGCACCACATGTTGAACAAACAACCTGGACAGGACAATGTCTCTACAGAAGGTAACGCAGACAAATGTACAAAATGGACTTACTTAGAGAACCTATCCACTACCACTCATACCACAATATTGCTCTTTGTGGTGATTAAATCCATGGACAAATGAGTCCATGGTCTATCATGAACTGGCATAGGCACCAATTCCCTGGCTTGCTATGAGAACTCTTAGTACGAGCACAAACACCACACGCAGACACAAACTTTCTGACATCAGCAATCAGAGAGGGTCACCAAAAACAGACTCATTGAACTCCAGAAGGAGCCTTAGACGAAATTGTACAGGGACAAACAATTTTCCAGCCAGTTTAGACCTAGGGGCAAGAGACTGGGCCTCCATGATCTCTCGCTCCAATTCAGATGAGATATCAGCCACTACCACCCCAGGTTGAAGAATGGAAGATGGAGCTTGGAAGGTAACACAGGGTTAAAACTACGGGATAAAGCATCAACTTTAAGTTTTTTGAACCAGGACGAAATGTAATGGAAAACTGAAACTGAGAAAAAAGTGACCACAAAGCCTGCTTAGGAGTCAATCTTTTGGCAGACTCGATGTAGGCTAAATTGTTATGATCAGTAATCACAGTGATGTTTTTACAAAACACCTTCCAGAACTTAGCGATGAACTGGTCACCTCTGTCAGCTACCAAATTCAATGGCACACCATGCAAACGCACCACATGTTGAACAAACAACCTGGACAGGACAATGTCTCTACAGAAGGTAACGCAGACAAATGTACAAAATGGACTTACTTAGAGAACCTGTCCACTACCACTCATACCACAATATTGCTCATTGTGGTGATTAAATCCATGGACAAATGAGTCCATGGTCTATCATGAACTGGCATAGGCACCAATTCCCTGGCTGGCTATGAGAACTCTTAGTACGAGCACAAACACCACACGCAGACACAAACTTTCTGACATCAGCAATCAGAGAGGGTCACCAAAAACAGACTCATTGAACTCCAGAAGGAGCCTTAGACGAAATTGTACAGGGACAAACAATTTTCCAGCCAGTTTAGACCTAGGGGCAAGAGACTGGGCCTCCATGATCTCTCGCTCCAATTCAGATGAGATATCAGCCACTACCACCCCAGGTTGAAGAATGGAAGATGGAGTTTGGAAGGTAACACAGGGTTAAAACTACGGGATAATGCATCAACTTTAAGTTTTTTGAACCAGGACGAAATGTAATGGAAAACTGAAACTGAGAAAAAAGTGACCACAAAGCCTGCTTAGGAGTCAATCTTTTGGCAGACTCGATGTAGGCTAAATTGTTATGATCAGTAATCACAGTGATGGGATGAGACGCACCCTACAAAAAAAGTCTCCATTCCTCAAAAGCCAACTTAACCACAAGAAGCCCTATATTGGCAACATCATAATTTCTCTCAGCTGGTGAGAATTTCTTAGAAAAGAAGGCGCATGGTTTAAGATTGGTAAGAGTGGCGGGTCCCTGTCACAAAACTGCCCCCACCCCCACTTCAGATGCATCAACCTCCACGATAAATGGTCTGGACGGATCCGGTTGTACTAGCACCCAGGCGGACATAAAGCATTTCTTTAAGGTCAAAAAAAGATTCCACAGCAGACGTAGACCAATTTTTAACATCGGCACCCTTAAGTGTAAGATCAGTAAGAGGTTTAACCACCTGAGAAAATCCCTTGATAAATTTCCAGTAATAATTTTTGAAACCCAGAAAATGCTGCAACCCCTTCAAGTCTCGACGCTGAACCCAATCGATGATAGCCTGGACCTTTTTGGAGTCCATGCGAAAACCCTCCTTAGATGCAATAAACCCCCAAAATGACAATTCCTGTACAAAAAATGAACATTTTGTCAACTTATAAAAGAGTTGATTCTCCCTAAGTCTCTGGAAAACAGTAAGCAAATGCCCCAGATGGGCTTGTTTGTATGAGAAGTAAATAAAAATTTCATCTAGATATATAACTACAAAGCAACTGATGAAGTCTGAAAACACCAAATGTATAAAATTTTGAAAGAAGGCTGGAGCATTCGTCAAGCCAAAAGGCATAACTAAATTCTCAAAGAGACCCTTGGATGTGAGAAACGCCGTCTTCCAGTCGCCTCCTTCTCAAACCCTAATCAAATTATAGGACCCCGTAAATCCAATATTAAAAACCATTTTGCCTCGGACAATTGGATACATAGATCGGGAATAAGAGGGAACAGGTACGTGTTTCTCACTGTGATTTTATTGAGTTCCCAAAAGTTGAGGCAAGGGCGCAAGCCACCATCTTACTTTTTAAGAATAAAAAATCCAGTTGCCACAGGAGAAACAGAAGGAGGGATATGCCCCTTACGGAGGCTCTCCACAATAAGCTCCCTCATGGCAACCTGTTCAGGACCCGAAAGATTAAACAACTGGGCCTTGGACAATTTAGCATCTGGAATCAAATCAATGCTGCAGTCAAAAGGTTGAAGTGGTGGTAAAACCTCAGCCTCGCTTTCGGAGAACATTTCTTCAAAATCTTTTAGGTACTCCGGAATACCCTCCGGGCCGGCAGACGAGATAGACACAGAATTACAGCATTGGTTACCACAATTGGATCCCCATTGGACAATTTCTTTGTTTTCCCAGTTGATAACAGGATTATGACGTTGTAACCAGGGAAACCCAGAACCAACCCTGCAGTTAAATTGTCCAAAACAAAGCAAGTAATATGTTCCATATGAGAAGAACCCACATTAAGCAAGAACATTTCCGAGACACAGGTGATTCCCCACTTGGTAAGGGGGGTGGAGTCAATGGCCACCACTTTTAGTGGAGACTTGAGCCTAACTGTCCCTATCTTACAAAATGTTACCAAGTTAGAGTCAATCAAATTGATGGTAGAACCACAATCCACAAAAGCTGTAGTAGGGAACAGATCACCATCTACCCAAAGCTCCACCTGTAGCAAAATTTTAGACATTGAGAAAATGTGTACCTGGTGGTCTGGGTAACCTCCCCAACCATTACCCAAACCTAGACGTTTCCCGACACCTTGGAGGATGGAGGGCATAAGGGGCAGTCTTTTATCCAGTGTCCCGAAGCCCCACAGTAGAAGCAAAGTTGGTTCTCCTTGCGGCATCTACTCTCCCTTTCCTTAAAGGACATGGCTCCCAACTCCATGGGTTCCACAGACGATGAGGAATCAACCTTGATGGGATACAGGGGGTCTCCGGCTGCATCACACCTCTCACACGAAGTCTCCAGTTCATGCGTACGGCCTGTGTGCTTCCTCGAGAGTGTCCAGCGGAGAATGTAATGCCAAGGTATCCTTAGGACAGATCTCAGGGGAAAAATCCTCTGAGGGCCGCATCATTCCAAGACACCTCTGTGGCCCACCACCTAAACTCAGAGCAGTAGCACTCGGCTGAGTGCTTCCGCTGGGACAGACCATATCATCAGCCAGTTGCACATGATCAGGTTCATCATAGATTTGGCCAAGGGCCTCAAAGAACCGATCCACAGACATTCTTTCAAGAGCCGTGGGGAGAAGAGAAAAAGCCCAAGCCTGCGGAGCTTCCCTTAAAAAAGCGATGACAACCCCTACTCTTTGACCCTCATCCCCTGAAGAGCAGGGTCGCAAAGAAAACAATAGCTTACACCCCTCTTTAAAGGCCCAAAATGTTTTCTTATCCCCAGAGAAGGTAGCGGGTAACTTAACTGGAGGCTCAGGAGAAAATAATGAAACATCAGTGGCTCCCCCACCCTGAGCCCCAGAGAGAGAGGCAAACCGAACAGCATCAGCAACCTCCCTCTGAACCTGCTGATGGGACTGAGCCAAAGTCCACTGCTCCACAGACAATTTCTGCATCATCTGGGTTAAATTGATGACCTGCTAAGAGAGAGCACGCAGAGGATTCATAATAACACAAAAAAACAACCTTCCAAGAAAAAAAAGTTTTAGGGTCAGTGATAGTGTGACAGCACACACACGCGCTATTGTGATGGATACACAGATAGTGCCCAGGGAATGGACACTAACTGAAATGAGTGGGGAAATGGCAGTAACAAGCAGAAGCGTGTGACTGCTGCTGAGAACACGCTGCACTGAACAGTCACTATTTACCAGTAATTTCCCTGAGTCTGCTGTTAGCATCTGCCATAAAGACGATATAAAAAATGAATGTTTGACTCTTTGTAGTCTGCCACACACGACACAGTTAATGTTCAGATGCCTTTCCCAAGACCCTAACGTGAAAGACATTTTGTCCACCATGAAATACTGGCTGTGCACCTTTCTTGACCCACGGTACAAGGAGAAATTTCCTTCTCTCATGACAGATATGCCATTTCCAGCACATGCATTTCAGAGGACCATTGTGGAAGACTTGCTGAAAAGATTATCCTTAGACAACACTGCTGGTGGGGGTACCGGCTCTTTTCACCCACAAGAATTACAGGAAAGGGACACGCACACCAGGTACAACTCACTGGGGGGATATGTCCACCAACTGACACATTTTCATGAACCATCACATCAGCAAGGGCTATCTTTGGGTGTAACAATGACGAGGAGGGAGAAGTTGACCAAGATGGTGAAAGAGTACATACCAGGGTCCTTCTTGATTCTTCAATGCCCTTTAACTATTGGTTGTCCAAGTTGCACACGTGGCCCGACCTCTCCTTGTATGCCTTGAAGGTGCTGCCATGCACTACTGCACGTGCTTTGTCTGAGTGAGTTTTTAGTTCGACTGGTGCAAAATGTATTGTGAGGCCTCCATTGCGGTCTCTTTTAGTGTGTATGATACAGACCCCTTGGGTAATTTTTGGAAAACTATGCACATTGTGCGATGGTGAAACTTGTGCTCCCTATGTCTACCTATTCTAATAACTGCAAATGTATTGTGAAGTCCCCATCATGGTCTCTTTCAGCATGTATGATACAGACCCCTTGGATAATTTTTGGAAAGCTTTGCACCTTGTGCACTGATGAAACTTCTACTCCTTATATATAGCAATGATAATAACTGCAAAAATTATTGTGAAGTCCCCACCATGGTCTCTTTCAGCACGTATGATACACACCCCTTTGCTAATTTATGGAAAACTTTGCACATTGTGCAGTGGTAAAACTTGTACTACCTATGTCAGGCAATGATAATAACTGCAAAATGTATTGTGAGATTCTCATCATGGTCTCTTTTGCAATGTATGATACGGACTCCTGTAGCATGCCAGGAAGGTTTTGAAGTCAGGGAAATAGAAATGTCTCTCTCTCTCTCGTCCTCGGAATACAAAATCAAACTTGTGCACTGGAAAGATTCGGACGACGCATCCGTCAAAACACTGCACACGTTGCGTACATTTTAACACTATTTACTAAACATCCGTCGGTACTCGATACATCTCCTCGACGCATTACGACGGGACACTGCCGACAGAAGTGTGAAAGATTCTTAGTAGGCAAGGGATCACAGTTAGAGCGGTACATTCTTGAAAGTCTGGGTTTCCAAAATAGGTTTTGTTTAGAGAAAGAGATGTGTTTAGATGCCTAAAGAGAATCTGTCAGGTGATTTTATTTAGTACGATGCTAAAGGTATGTTGAAATAGGGTCTGGGCAGCCCTTTCAGATGATATAAATTTTATTGCTGTAGCTTCTACAATTGTACTGCTGTAAGCACTGGAGAATTCACAGCCATGAGCCTGCTAGCCAAGAGTAGCTGCCTGCTATATTATTATTATTATTATTATTTATTGTTATAGCGCCATTTATTCCATGGTGCTTTACATGTAAGGAGGGGTATACATAATAAAAACAAGTACAATAATCTTAAACAATACAGTCATGGATAAAAATTTTGAGAATGAGACAAATATTAATTTTTCCAAAGTCTACTGCTTCACTTTTTCTAATGGCAATTTGCATATACTCCTGAATGTCAGAGTGATCAGCTTAACAGCAATTACTGTACTTGCAAAGTCAATATTTGCCCAGAAAATGAACTTTAACCCCCAAAACACATTTCGACATCATTGCAGTCCTGCCTTAAAAGGAGCAGCTAACATCGTTTTAGTGATTGATCCATTAACACAGGTGTGGGTGTTAATGAGGACAGGGCTGGCGATCAATCAGTCATGATTAAGTAAGAATGACATCACTGGACACTTTAAAAGGAGGCTGATGCTTGGTATCATTGTTTCTCTTCAGTTAACCATGGTTATCTCTAAAGAAACACGTGCAGCCATCATTGCACTGCACAAAAATGGCCTAACAGGGAAGAGTATCGCAGCTACAAAGATTGCACCTCAGTCAACAATCTATCACATCATCAAGAACTTCAAGGAGAGAGCTTCCATTGTTGATAAAAAGGCTCCAGGGCGCCCAAGAAAGACCAGCAAGCGTCAGGACCGTATCTTAAAACTGTTTCAGCTGCGGGATCGGACTACCAGCAATGCCGAGCTTGCTCAAGAATGGCAGCAGGCTGGTGTGAGTGCTTCTGCACGCACTGTGAAGCGGAGACTCTTTGAGCAAGGCCTGGTTTCAAGGAGGGCAGCAAAGAAGCCACTTCTCTCCAGAAAAAGCATCAAGGACCGACTGATATTCTGCAAAAGGTACAGGGAGTGGACTGCTGAGGACTGGGGCAAAGTCATTTTCTCTGATGAATCCCCTTTTCGATTGTTTGGGACATCTGGAAAACAGCTTATTCGGAGAAGAAGAGGTGAGCGCTACCACCAGTCTTGTCTCATGCCAACTGTAAAGCATCCTGAAACCATTCATGTGTGGGGTTGCTTCTCAGCCAAGGGAATCGGCTCACTCCCTGTCTTGCCTAAAACACAGCCATGAATAAAGAATGGTACCAGAATGTCCTCCAAGAGCAACTTCTCCCAACCGTCCAAGAGCAGTTTGGCGCCCAACAATGCCTTTTCCAGCATGATGGAGCACCTTGCCATAATGCAAAGGTGATAACTATATGGCTCATGGAACAAAACATAAAGATTTTGGGTCCACGGCCTGGAAACTCCCCAGATCTTAATCCCATTGAGAACTTGTAGTCAATCATCAAGAGACGGGTGGACAAACAAAAAACAACAAATTCTGGCAAAATGCAAGCATTGATTATGCAAGAATGGACTGCTATCAGTCAGGATTTGGTCCAGAAGTTGATTGAGAGCATGCCAGGGAGAATTGCAGAGGTCTTGAAGAAGAAGGGTCAACACTGCAAATATTGACTTGCTGCATTAACTCATTCTAACTGTCAATATAACCTATTGGTACTCATAATATGATTGTAATTATATTTCTGTATGTGATATAAACATCAGACAAACACTAATAAAAACCAGAGGGCAGCAGATCATGTGAAAATATAATTTTGGTGTCATTCTCAAACATTTTGTCCATGACTGTACAAGTCATAACTGCTATATGCCAGTTTTGTCTACCTTTAGAAGTCAGACCCATCCTTTACATCTCTCATTTCAATACCTATATTTATGGAACCATCCTGGATTACATTACACCTCTCGGCACCTTCAGTGTCATCCTGACATACAGCTCTTCTCTCAGCCCCTGTATATATTAAACCATCTTTAAGTACATCACTTTTATCAGCCACTATGTCTTCAGTAACTTCTTGCAGTACATCACATCTCACAGCCCTTTATTACTCCTCTCAGCCCCTCTGTATATGGTACCATCATGCAGTGCATCATTCCTCTAAGGCCCTATATATATAGCTCTCGCAAAAATTAAGAGACCACTGCTAAATGTTCAGTTTGTCTGATTTTTCTCTTTATATGAATATTTTTGAGTAAAATGCTAATTGTTCATTTATCCTATAAATTTCTGACATGTCTCCGAATTTCCAAGCAATACATTTTGTATTGGAGAAATGGTCAAAATAAAAAAAACAAACAAAAACCAGTGCTTTCAGATCTCAAATAATGCAAAGAAAACAAGTTAATAATCATTTAGAAACAACAATACTAATGTTTTAACTCAGGAAGAGTTCAGAAATTAATATTTTGTGGAATTACCATGATTGTTAATCACAGCTTTCATGCGTCTCGGCATGCTTTCCACCAGTCTTTCACACTTCTTCTGGCACAAAAATGTAAGCAGTTCTTCTTTGCTTGATGGCTTGAGACTATCCATCATCCTCTTGATTACATTCCAGAGGTTGTCAATGGGGTTCGGGTCTGGAAATTATGCTGCCCATGACAGGATTTTGATGTGGTGGTCTCTTAATTTTTGCCAGAGCTGTACAGTATAGCTCTGCAGCTCATCACTCCATGCAGCCTTATATATACAGCCCAATCCTGTAGTACATCATTCTTCTCAGTTCATCTACAGTATTTATAGTGCCCCATCAGGCAGCACTTTGCATCCCCCAGCCCCAGTATATACAGCGCCATCCTGTCATACATCACTCTTAACAGCAACATCATGTGTTACATCACACCTCTCAGCCCCATTCTGCAGTGTATCACTCTTCACAGCCTGTTCCTGCAGTACATTGCTCCTTTTACACAGATGAGCGAGAAGACTTCTCTTGCTCTTCACAGGACTCCTGACACTTCCAATAGGCAGGGATAATGAAAACCCCAATGTAAAGCAGAAGAGTATGTGAAAACTGCCTTTCGCATTCATTCAAGCGTGATCCTCACAACAAAACTTAATACAGAGTGGTAATACAATGGGGACCATAACTGCATAATCCAACTTCTAATGCAACTTTGAGAGTGTAAAAGAGGAATCAGGAAATGCTCATGTGCCATTCTCGAGCTTCATCAGTGCCCAAAAATTAACGTCAGCAGAGACATTATGTATAATGGTCACTGCAGCTGGGACTTAAAACCATGTAAACATTGGAAACGGTCATAATTTTTTAATATACATACTGCATTACAGGTCTGTTAATATTGCTGAGAGGAAGCTTAGGGACAAAAAATATCTTGGAAAACCCCTTTAAGCTGTTTAACAACGTTTTGCCAGGTGCACGATACAATAATTAATAGTTTCTTTTCAATTCTTGTGGGGGGACAATTTACTGTAGGAAGTATGAAATGAGTATGTAGGAGGGCATACAAAGATAAATATTAAGAAAAAACTTGTTCTAGTTGAGAGACAGTGGGGTTTACATGTAAGGAGTGTGCCCTCATTGTCAAATTAACTAATTCAAAGCTGTCTCTTAATGAAAAAAAAACACACATCATGCACATACTCCACCAAGTCTTATTCAGAGTAAACACCTCACTTATCATCAACACTAGGACTGCTAGAGGGTAGCATTTATGAAATGATATCATCACACACCACATGCCTGCAAAAACTCATACTTCAAATAATCAAGTGCGTGAAAACTAGTACCGTAAGTTTCATAAGCAAACATAAATGATCATGCCCAATTGGGGGCCAAAACAAATTACTTAAAGGACCTGTCTCTTGTAAGAGCATTAATTCCTACAGTCACTTTTCAATCTTTTTACAAACACTTCAATAACTTTTTTTGCGTAGATAGGAGCTAGCTTCTCACTGAACAGTCACTCACTGGACCAGATGAGAGTGAGGACAAAAGTATTGCTGTTTCTGAATGTTTAGACTGCTAGTGGGTATGTTAGAAGGGAAAGACAGAGGAAAAAAATTGAAGGAACATCAGTCTTGATGAGAAACACCATAACAGAAGAATGACTGCTCCAGCAAAGAAAAAAAGGAAATGGAATCATAAAAAAGGCCAGACATGAACTGTTTGTGGATGAATTATAAGGTAAACAGAAGGGATGAGCGAGCAGTAAAATGTTTGGATCATCGTTTCTTGAACCAAGCAATTCCTAATGCTCGGGTGCTCATTTCGAGTAATGTGTATAATGGGCGTAAATGAGAAATCCGAACATTTTCCGGCAGACCCTACAAGGAGGTCTGGGGAGCAGTGGAAGTGTTGAAATGGATGGAAAAAGTGATGAATGGAAGAAGCACAGCAAGGAAAAAAGGAGTTAACAAAATAATAATTTATGTAAAGAAAATAATAAAACATTTAATATTTTCTTAATTTTTCCTAATTTTTTTTTTTTAATTTTAATTAAAAAATGTGGAGTTGATGAAGGAAGCAGAACTGCCAAAAATGAGATGGAGCAGAAACTCTAAAACACCCTGTATTAGACATAAAGAAGGACCTCATACACATTATGTTCAATTTGTCATGTAGTGGTACTTCTGGACACATAAAGGCTATGCACTAAGTGCAAAGCCTGCAAAAAAATACAAGCATGGCCATCCACAGACCCTTGAAGGCACCAATTGTAGTGCCTCATTCAAATATTGTGAGCAAAGAGTAGTTAAGGTACTCCTACTCTCATAAAGGTTCTGCACATAGTACAAAGCCAGCAAAAAAATGTAAGGAGGGTCATACACACTTATGGGCAAAAACTGTAGTGCCTCATAAAAAATTAACAAAGTGTAGTTGATGTACTCCTACACTTATAAGGGCTTTGCAGAAAGTGCAAACCCAGGAAAAAATTAACAGTAATGTCATCCATACTCCCTTTAACCCCTCTACCCCCAAGGGTGGTTTGCACGTTATGGACCGGGCCAATTTTTACAATTCTGACCACTGTCCCTTTATGAGGTTATAACTCTGGAACGCTTCAACGGATCCTGGTGATTCTGACACTGCTTTCTCATGACATATTGTACTTCATGATAGTGGTAAAATTTCTTTCATATTACCTGCATTTATTTGTGAAAAAAACGGAAATATGGTGAAAATTTTTAAAATTTTGCAATTTTCCAACTTTGAATTTTTATGCAATTAAATCACAGAGATATGTCACACAAAATACTTAATAAGTAACATTTCCCACATGTCTACTTTACATCAGCACAATTTTGGAACCAAAATTTTTTTTTGTTAGGGAGTTATAAGGGTTAAAATTTGACCAGCAATTTCTCATTTTTACAACACCATTTTATTTTAGGGACCACATCTCATTTGAAGTCATTTTGAGGGGTCTATATGATAGAAAATACCCAAGTGTTACACCATTCTAAAAACTGCACCCCTCAAGGTGCTCAAAACCACATTCAAAAAGTTTATTAACCCTTCAGGTGTTTCACAGGAATTTTTGGAATGTTTAAATAAAAATTAACATTTAACTTTTTTTCACAAAAAATTTACTTCAGCTCCAATTTGTTTTATTTTACCAAGGGTTACAGGAGAAAATGGACCCCAAACCTTATTGTACAATTTGTCCTGAGTACACCGATACCCCATAAGTGGAGGTAAACCACTGTTTGGGCGCATGAGAGAGCTTGGAAGCGAAGGAGCGCCATTTGACTTTTTAATGCAAAATTGACTGGAATTGAGATGGGACGCCATGTTGCATTTAGAGAGCCACTGATGTGCCTAAACATTGAAACCCCCCACAAGTGACACCATTTTGGAAAGTAGACCCCCTAAGGAACTTATCTAGAGGTGTGGTGAGCACTTTGACCCACCAAGTGCTTCACAGAAGTTTATAATGCAGAACCGTAAAAATAAAAAATCATTTTTTTTTCACAAAAATTATCTTTTCGCCCCCAATTTTTTATTTTCCCAATGGTAAGAGAAGAAATTGGAACCAAAAAGTTGTTGCACAATTTGTCCTGAGTACTCTGATACCCTATATGTGGGGGTAAACCACTGTTTGGGCGCATGGGAGAGCTCGGAAGGGAAGGAGCGCCGTTTGACCTTTCAATGCTAAATTGACAGGAATTGAGATGGGACGCCATGTTGCGTTTGAAGAGCCACTGATGTGCCTAAACATGGAAACCCCCCACAAGTGACAACATTTTGGAAAGTAGACCCCCTACGGAACTTATCTAGATGTGTGATGAGCACTTTGATCCACCAAGAGCTTCACAGAAGTTTATAATGCAGAGCCATAAAAATAAAACAAACATTTTTTCCCACAAAAATTATTTTTTAGTCCCCAGTTTTGTATTTTCCCGAGGGTAACAGGAGAAATTGGACCCCAAAAGTTGTTGTGCAATTTGTCCTGAGTGCGCTGATACCTCATATGTGGGGGGAACCACCGTTTGGGCGCATGGGAGGGCTCAGAAGGGAAGGAGCGCCATTTGGAATGCAGACTTAGATGGAATGGTCTGCAGGCGTCACATTGCGTTTGCAGAGCCCCTAATGTACCTAAACAGTAGAAACCCCGCACAAGTGACCCCATATTGGAAACTAGACCCCCCAAGGAACTTATATAGATGTGTTGTGAGAACTTTGAGCCCCCAAGTGTTTCACTACAGTTTCTAACGCAGAGCCGTGAAAATAAAAAAAAAAATTCCCCCCAAAATTATTTTTAGCCCCCAGTTTTGTATTTTCTCGAGGGTAACAGGAGAAATTGGACCCCAAAAGTTGTTGTCCAATTTGTCCTGAGTGCGCTGATGCCCAATATGTGGGGGGGAACCACCGTTTGGGCGCATGGGAGGGCTCGGAAGGGAAGGAGCGCCGTTTGGAATGCAGACTTAGATGGAATGGTCTGCAGGCGTCACATTGCGTTTGCAGAGCCCCTAATGTACCTAAACAGTAGAAACCCCCACAAGTGACCCCATATTGGAAACTAGACCCTCCCACAAACTTATCTGGATGTGTTGTGAGAACTTTGAGCCCCCAAGTGTTTCACTACAGTTTATAACGCAGAGCCGTGAAAATAAAAAATCTTTTTTTTTCCCACAAAAATTATATTTTAGCCCCCAGTTTTGTATTTTCCCAAGGGTAACAAGAGAAATTGGACCCCAAAAGTTGTTGTCCAATTTGTCCTGAGTACGCTGATACCCCATATGTTGGGGTAAACTCCTGTTTGGACACACGGGAGAGCTCGGAAGAGAAGGAGTACTGTTTTACTTTTTCAACGCAGAATTGGCTGGAATTGAGATCGGACGCCATGTCGCGTTTGGAGAGCCCCTGATGTGTCTAAACAGTGGAAACCCCCCAATTATAACTGAAACCCTAATCCAAACACACCCCTAACCCTAATTCCAACGGTAACCCTAACCACACCTCTAACCCAGGCACACCCCTAACCCTAATCCCAACCCTATTCCCAACCGCAAATGTAATCCAAACCCTAACCCTAACTTTAGCCCCAACCCTAACTGTAGCCTTAACCCTAACTGTAGCCTTAACCCTAGCCCTAACCCTAGCCCTAACCCTAGCCCTAACCATAACCCTAGCCCTAACCCTAGCCCTAACCCTAACCATAACCCTAGCCCTAACCCTAACCCTAGCCCTAACCCTAACCCTAGCCCTAACCCTAGCCCTAACCCTAACCCTAGCCCTATCCCTAACCCTAACCCTAACCCTAGCCCTAACCCTAGCCCTAACCCTAACCCTAGCCCTAACCCTAACCCTAGCCCTAACCCTAATGGGAAAATGGAAATAAATACATTTTTTAAATTTTTTTAATTTTCCCTAACTAAGGGGGTGATGAAGGGGGGTTTGATTTACTTTTATAGCGTGTTTTTTAGCGGATTTTTATGATTGGCAGCCGTCACACACTGAAAGACGCTTTTTATTGCAAAAAATATTTTTTGCGTTACCACATTTTGAGAGCTATAATTTTTCATATTTGAGTCCACAGAGTCATATGAGGTCTTGTTTTTTGCAGGACGAGTTGACGTTTTTATTGGTAACATTTTCGGGCACGTGACATTATTTGATTGTTTTTTATTCCGATTTTTGTGAAGCAGAATTACCAAAAAACAGCTATTCATGAATTTCTTTTGGGGGAGGCGTTTATACCGTTCCACATTTGGTAAAATTGATAAAGCAGTTTTATTCTTCGGGTCAGTACGATTACAACGATACCTCATTTATATCATTTTTTTATGTTTTGGCGCTTTTATACGATAAAAACTATTTTATAGAAAAAATAATTATTTTTGCATCGCTTTATTCTGAGGACTATAACTTTTTTATTTTTTTGCTGATATTGCGGGACAAGATGACGCTTTCAGTGGTACCATGGATATTTATAGCCGTCTTTTTGGTCACGTGTTATTCCACTTTTTGTTCGGCAGTATGATAATAAAGTGTTGTTTTTTGTCTCGTTTTTTTTTTCTTACGGTGTTTACTGAAGGGGTTAACTAGTGAGACAGTTTTATAGGTCGGGTCGTTACGGACGCGGCAATACTAAATATGTGTACTTTTATTGTTTTTTTTTTTTTTATTTAGATAAAGAAATGTACTTATGGGAATAATATATATATATTTTTTTCATTATTTAGGATTTTTTTTTTTTTTTTTTTACACACTTGTAAAAAAATTTTTAAACTTTTTTACTTTGTCCCAGGGGGGGACAATACAGATCGGTGATCTGCCAGTTTGCACAGCACTGCAGCGTTACCAAGTGCCTGCTCTGAGCGGGCACTTGGTAAGCCACCTCCCTCCCTGCAGGACCCGGATCCGTGGCCATCTTGGATCCGGGACTTGCTGCAGGAAGGAAAGTAGGAGACCCCCGGAGCAACGCGATCACATCGCATTGCTGCGGGGGTCTCAGGGAAGCACGCAGGGAGCCCCCTCCCTGCGCGATGCTTCCCTGCACCGCCGGCACATCGCGATCATGTTTGATCGCGGTGTGCCGGGGGTTAATGTGCCAGGGACGGTCCGTGACCGATCCTGGCACATAGTGCCGGATGTCAGCTGCGATAAGCAGCTGACACCCAGCCGCGATCGGCCGCGCTCCCCCCGTGAGCGCGGCCGATCGCCTATGACCTACTATTCCGTCCTTGGGAAGTAAGGCCCACCCCACATGAACGGAATAGTACGTCTAATGGCAGAAAGGGGTTAAGGAAACAACTGGAGGGCTTCATTCAAATATAGAACATTAAAAACACTGTAATCTGCTGGTGTAGAAAAGTGGGGGCTAATCCAGGCTTTGTTCACTTTCATCAGAGTGAGCATGACAACATTTTCTGTTCACAAGCAAAACTTCCTGTCGGTTATGACCTCCCAGTGGCACTAAAAACTCACCCAAACAAGACACTAGTGGCAGGGCAGCACAAAACTCCAAGGCATAGAGGAATAGCTCATGCCAGGTGTCCAGTTTTGAGACCCAATAGTTGAAGACCATGGAGGAATTAGGGAGTATGCTGGTTTGGTCAGCCAGGTATTGCTTGACCATCTTTAAAATATTTTCTCTGCTTGTCAAAATACCTAGTTATCAGGCCCTGTATGCTGGGATGTTGTCAAAAAATTGACCCATGTCTTTGACAGTGTACCCCTGTCTCTGCCGTGTGTCTCCGTCACCTCTACTCTTTGGTTGTTCAAAGAAGAGTGCCCTCTGCCACTAGCATTGCCTGATGGAATTTTTTCAACATATTTTAAACAATTGTCTTCTAGTATAGCACCATTTTAGAGGACCTCTATGTCTCAGGAAGGAGAGATGCAAAGTTCTCCTTGTAGCGTGGGTCTAGCAGGGTGAACAAACAATACTCTTTTTTGGCAAGATAAATATAATGGGAGGGTCATGGGAAAGGCAGCGATGCATAAAGTTGGCCATATGTGCCATATGTGTCAATTCCCTACTAGAGATGGGCAGACAAATGGATGTTCGGGTCCAAAAAGTTCAGCAGAACAGTTACAAAAAGTTTGGGTTTGGATACCAGAACAGTACCCGGTCATGAACCTGGACCCCATTCGGTTGAATGGGGGGCCCGAACATACAGTGTTTGCAATGCTGTCATGTGCATGACAGTGCAGCAAACAGCATTTCTAATTAGCGATAAAATCATCACCGATAGTCACACAGCTGCAGTTCCAACACTGTCAAAAGACAGTGAGAGCTCACAGCTGTGATTGGAGGTATAAAGTTTACCTCCGGTTATTGGTATCAGCTGATGGGACTACTGCTCACCTCAGCTGCCGCTTGCTGCCACTAATAACAGCGAGAGCAGGTGGTGGCTGGTGGAAATGTTCATCAGATAAAAGCTAAATGGAAAGCTAATGGACAATACTCTGTACTCCTCCTTCTAGACCTGTCCTCTGCTTTCGACATGGTTGACCACTGCCTCTTACTACAGATCCTTTCCTCCTTTGGCATCAAAGACCTCGCCCTATCCTGGATCTCCTCGTACCTTTCCAACTACACATTCAGCGTCTCTCACTCCCACACTACCTCCTCATCCCACCCTCTCTCTGTTGGAGTCCCCCAAGGCTCTGTTCTAGGACCCCTACTCTTCTCAATCTATACACTTGGCTTGGGACAACTCATAAAGTCCCATGGATTCCAGTACCACCTCTATGCTGATGACACTCAGATCTACCTCTCTGGCCCAGATGTCACCGCACTGCTGTCCAGAATCCCAGAGTGCCTATCAGCCATATCCTCCTCCTTCTCCTCTCACTTCCTCAAACTCAATGTGGACAAATCTGAACTCATCATCTTTCCTCCATCCAATAGATCTTCCTTACCTGACCTATCTATCGCAATCAATGACATCATGCTTTCCCCCGTACCGAAAGTCCGCTGCCTCGGAGTAACCTTTGACTCTGCCCTGTCCTTCAAACCGCACATCCAAGCTCTTTCCACCTCCTGTCGCCTCCAGCTCAAAAACATCTCCAGAATCCATCCTTTCCTCAACCGTCAATCTACTAAAATGCTTGTGCATGCCCTCATCATCTCCCACCTTGACTACTGCAACATCCTTTTCTGCGGCCTCCCTGCTAACACCCTTGCACCTCTCCAGTCCATTCTTCTCTTTGCTGCCCGACTAATTCATCTCTCTCCTCCCTACTCCTCTGCTTCCCCCCTCTGCAAATCTCTTCACTGGCTCCCATTCCTCAGCGTATCCAGTTCAAATTACTAATACTAACCTACAAAGCCATCCACAACCTGTCTCCTCCATATATCTCTGAAATGATCTCCCGATATCTTCCCTCATGTGATCTCTGGTCCTCCCAAGACCTCCTTCTCTCCTCCACACTTATTCGCTCCTCATCCAACCGCCTCTAAGACTTCTCCCGAATATCCCCCATCCTCTGGATTTCTTTGCCCCAACAAGTCCGACTATCAACCACATTCGGATCCTTCAGACGGAACCTGAAAACCCATCTTTTCAGGAAAGCCTACAGCCTGCGCTGACCCCGCTGCCGCCTCATCACTACCGAAGCTACCGCCTCACCAACACCGGAGCTCCTGCAATCCTCAACCTACTGTCTCCTTCCCCATAATCCTATAGAATGTAAGCCTACAAGGGCAGGGTCCTCGCCCCTCTGTATCAGTCTGCCATTGTTAGTTTGTTTACTGTAAGTGATATCTGTAACTTGTATGTAACCCCTTCTCATGTAAAGCACCATGGAATCAATGGTGCTATATAAATAAATAAATAATAATAATAATAATAATAAGCTGGCTTCTGTGCTGTAAATAAATAATTAAAACAAAAGGCATGGATTAGAATGATTTTTTGACAGCCAGCCAGGCATCACTCACAGCTGAGTACTGCAAATCTCAGGTGTCAGCTTCAGAAAGGCTGGTTATCAAAAATAGAAGGGTCCCTGGTCCGATTTTTTAAATTATTTAAAATAAGATGGAGAACCACTAGGGAATGAGCTGCTGTGAGCACAACATCAGTGACTAGCAATGACATCATCGAGGTTACTGCAGGTCACTGAGACTGCATTCCCAACCAGCCAATGAACTGTGGTGACCTTGGTGAGATCACTGCTAGCACAATGAGAAAATGCTTCATGGTGCAGAAATGAGTTCACCGCTGTTCAACAGGAATTTTTCACCGTGGTGAATTTGGACTGCGGAGAACTCGCCTCTGCACCGTGAGACTTTTTCTCACTGTGCTAGGAGTGATCTCACTGAGGTCACCACAGTTTATTAGCCTGGCTGGGAACACAGTCTCAGTGACCTGCGGTAACGTGGATAACATCACTGCTAGTCACTGATGCTGCACTCGCAGCAGCTCATTCCCCAGTGGTTCTCAGCCTGGATGTCCACACCTTGGCACCATCAAGGTTGTAAACTATTTATCCCCCAGCCATGTATTACGGCATGAGACAGAGCGATAGACAGGTGAGGGATATTGTTGTTTTTTATTTTTGTTTTATTACAGGAGACATGGGATTCAATGGAATGGGCGTTAGGTGTGTATAACTGGGTTGGTTATTTTTAAATAAAAAAGTAAAAGTGTGTTTTATTTTATTTCAAATAAATGACTTTACTGTGGCTGAGTATGTACCATACAGCTATAGGATTAGTAATGGATAGGTCAATGATAAAAAAGGAAGGCAGCTGACAGCACATCAATGGTGGGATGCACGCTCCAGTCCAACGACCCAATTGGAAATGAACAGTCTTCAAAGTGAAAGTAACAGCATCCAGTCCAGGTGATAAAAAAAATCCAATGTCTTTATTCTGCCATAATGCGACATTTCGACCTAAAAAGGTTGCTTGATAAAGACCTTTTTAGGTCAAAACGTCGCATTATGGCAGAATAAAGACATTGGATTTTTTTTATCACCTGGACTGGATGCTGTTCCTCTTACTTTGAAGACTAGTAATGGATAGATGTCTTAGGCCGGGTTCACGTTTGCATTCTGGGGCTTTGCGAACGGCAGCGTATGTCCTCCGTTACGCCCTGCCTAATTCTGCATACTTCTGCATGTGTCCTGCATATCTATCTTTAACATTGGGTATGTAGGGCATGCAGATGTATGTGGATGCATCATTGACGCGCCCGCCTTCTGCACAAAATGCAACTTGTTGCCAAGGTGCAAACATCGACCTCCCGAGGGTAAATGCAGAATGCATCTTGTACAAACAGCAAAGCACAAGATTAACCATTAAAAGAACTGTTAGTGTGATGATTTAGCATCGGCACCAGTATTAACACTAGAGGACTCTGATTCATTAAACTGTGCACACAATTCCAATACGAACTGTCCCTGAGCTGTGCAATGGCGTCAGTGAGCCAAGCACAGTGGTGTTGGTCCTTTTATAACCTTTCATGAGCTTATGCAGCCAACCAATCACAGTAATGCTACTACCAGGTTGGCTACAGCATTGCAGTGACTCGCAGGCAATCACCGCATGCTTATTGGCTGTGTAACAGGCACCAAACATGCCAGGCAGGGATTCGAGTTGCGAGTGCCAGACACTAAAATGATATCCCAGTATCATCAAGCAAGTTAGCTCATCCGTAGCAAACAGGCATGGCACAAACACTATGTGTTTTAACTCCTTCCCTGTCTTTAATGCTAGAGGCATCATAGCTCACCCTGTTCCCTAGATTACCTTGCCTTAGCTCCTGAATCTGCCCTCAGTCCGCACCCTTCTCCCACCCAGAGTGGAGTAATAGTGTACCATAATACACCAACCACACTAACAAGCAACATGGAAACATGGATAAAGTAAAATACCTCTCATATACACTATACAGAGGAAAACACCGGGGAGTGGAGTTTAGCACACAACCAAAACCTACCAACAGTCTCAGATACATCCACCAAATGCCTTCTCAAACAACAACAATAAACCACCATCTCCTAACCATGCAGCATGAAGCTAACTCTGTCAATGTGTGCTTGCGAGGATCCAGCGTATATAGGGGAGGGGAGTAGTGAACAGTGAACAGTTTAGAGCCTTAACCCCTTCCCGACCTTTGACGCCACGTAGGCGTCATGAAAGTCGGTGCCAATCCGACCCATGACGCCTATGTGGCGTCATGGAAAGATCGCGTCCCTGCAGATCGGGTGAAAGGGTTAACTCCCATTTCACCCGATCTGCAGGGACAGGGGGAGTGGTAGTTTAGCCCAGGGGGGGTGGCTTCACCCCCTCGTGGCTACGATCACTCAGATTGGCTGTTGAAAGTGAAACTGCCAATCAGAGCGATTTGTAATATTTCACCTATTATAACGGGTGAAATATTACAATCCAGCCATGGCCGATGCTGCAATATCATTGGCCATGGCTGGAAATACTAATGTGCCCCCACCCCACCCCACCGATCGCCCCCCCCAGCCCCCCGATCTGTCCGGTACACTGCTCCGGCTCCCCTCTGTCCTGTGCTCCGCTCCCCCCGTGCTCTTGTCCGCTCCCCCCGTGCTTCAATCACCCCCCCGTGCTCCGATCACCCCCCCTCCACTCCGATCCACCCCCCTCCGTGCTCCGTTCCACCCCCCGTGCTCCGTTCCACCCCCGTGCTCCTTTCTACCCCCCCCGTGCTCCGTTCCACCCCTCCCGCGCTCCGATTCCCCACCCCATCCTTCGATCCCCCCCCCGTGCTGCCCCCCACCCTATCATACTTACCGATCCTGCCGGGGTCCGTCCGTCTTCTCCCCGGGCGCCGCCATCCTCCAAATAGGCGGGCGCATACGCAGTGCGCCCGCCGAATCTGCCGGCCGGCAGATTCGTTCCAAAGTGCATTTTGATCACTGAGATATAATCTATCCCAGTGATCAAAATAAAAAAAATAATAAATGACCCCCCCCCCCTTGTCACCCCCATAGGTAGGGACAATAAAAAAAATAAAGAATTTTTTTTTTTCCACTAATGTTAGAATAGGGTTAGGGTTAGGGGTAGGGGTAGTGTTAGGGTTAGGGCTAAGGTTAGGGTTAGGGGTAGGGTTAGGGGTAGGGTTAGGGGTAGGGCTAGGGTTAGGGTTAGGGGTAGGATTAGGGGTAGGGTTAGGGCTAGGGTTAGGGGTAGGGTTAGGGCTAGGGTTAGGGCTAGGGTTGGGGTTAGGGCTAGGGTTAGGGGTAGGGTTAGGAGTAGGGTTAGGGGTAGGGTTAGGGGTAGGGTTAGGGCTAGGGGTAGGGTTAGGGGTAGGGTTAGGGTTAGGGTTTCGGTATGTGCACACGTATTCTGGTCCTCTGCGGATTTTTCCGCTGCGGATTTGATAAATCCGCAGTGCTAAACCGCTGCGGATTTATGGCGGATTTACCGCGTTTTTCTGCGCATTTCACTGCGGTTTTACAACTGCGATTTTCTATTTGAGCAGTTGTAAAACCGCTGCGGAATCCGCACAAAGAAGTGACATGCTGCGGAATGTAAACGCTGCTTTCCGTGCAGTTTTTCCGCAGCGTGTGTAAAGCGATTTTTGTTTCCCATAGGTTTACATTGAACTGTAAACTCATGGGAAACTGCTGCGGATCCGCAGCGTTTTCCGCAGCGTGTGCACATACCTTTAGAATTAGGCCATGTGCACACGGTGCGGATTTGGCTGCGGATCCGCAGTGCATTGGCCGCTGCGGATTCGCAGCAGTGTTCCATCAGGTGTACAGTACCATGTAAACATATGGAAACCAAATCCGCTGTGCCCATGGTGCGGAAAATACCGCGCGGAAACGCTGCGTTGTATTTTCCGCAGCATGTCAATTCTTTGTGCGGATTCCGCAGCGTTTTACACCTGTTCCTCAATAGGAATCCGCACGTGAAATCCGCACAAAAAACACTGGAAATCCGCGGAAAATCCGCAGGTAAAACGCAGTGCCTTTTACCTGCGGATTTTTAAAAAATGATGCTGAAAAATCTCACACGAATCCGCAACGTGGGCACATAACCTTAGGGTTAGGGTTGGAATTAGGGTTGTGGTTAGGGGTGTGTTGTGGTTAAGGTTGTGATTAGGGTTATGGCTACAGTTGGGATTAGGGTTAGGGGTGTGTTGGGGTTAGGGCTTTGATTAGGGTTATGGCTACAGTTGGGATTAGGGTTAGGGATGTGTTGGGGTTAGGGTTAGGGTTAGGGCTGTGATTAGGGTTATGGCTACAGTTGGAATTAGGGTTGTGGTTAGGGTTAGGCTTGGAATTAGGGTTGTGGTTAGGGTTAGGGGTGTGTTGGGGTTAGGGTTGTGGTTAGGGGTGTGTTGGGGTTAGGGTTGTGATTAGGGTTATGGCTACAGTTGGGATTAGGGTTAGGGGTGTGTTGGGGTTAGTGTTGGAGGTAGAATTGAGGGGTTACCACTGTTTAGGTACATCAGGGGTCTCCAAACGCAACATGGCGCCACCATTGATTCCAGCCAATCTCGTATTCAAAAAGTCAAATGGTGCTCCCTCAATTCCGAGCCCTGACGTGTGCCCAAACAGTGGTTTACCCCCACATATGGGGTACCAGCATACTCAGGATAAACTGCGCAACAATTACTGGGGTCCAATTTCTCCTGTTACCCTTGTGAAAATAAAAAAATGCTTGCTAAAACATAATTTTTGAGGAAAGAAAAATGATTTATTATTTTCACGGCTCTACGTTGTAAACGTCTGTGAAGCACTTGGGGGTTCAAAGTGCTCACCACATATCTAGATAAGTTCCTTGGGGGGTCTAGTTTCTAAAATGGGGTCACTTGTGGGGGGTTTCTACTGTTTAGGCACACCAGGTGCTCTGCAAACGCAACATGACACCCGCAGACCATTCCATCAAAGTCTGCATTTCAAAAGTCACTACTTCCCTTCTGAGCCCCGCCATGTGCCCAGACAGTGGTTTACCTCCACACATGGGGTATCAGCGTACTCAGGAGAAACTGAACAACAACTTTTGGGGTCCAATTTCTCCTGTAACCCTTGGGAAAATAAAAAATTCTGGGCTAAATAATTATTTTTGAGGAAAGAAAACGTATTTATTATTTTCACGGCTCTGCATTATATACTTCTATGAAGCACTTGGGGGTTCAAAGTGCTCACCACATATCTAGATAAGTTCCTTGGGGGGTCTAGTTTCTAAAATGGGGTCACTTGTGGGGGGTTTCTACTGTTTAGGCACACCAGGTGCTCTGCAAACGCAACATGACACCCGCAGACCATTCCATCAAAGTCTGCATTTCAAAAGTCACTACTTCCCTTCTGAGCCCCGCCATGTGCCCAGACAGTGGTTTACCTCCACACATGGGGTATCAGCGTACTCAGGAGAAACTGAACAACAACTTTTGGGGTCCAATTTCTCTTGTAACCCTTGGGAAAATAAAAAATTCTGGGCTAAATAATTATTTTTGAGGAAAGAAAACGTATTTATTATTTTCACGGCTCTGCATTATATACTTCTATGAAGCACTTGGGGGTTCAAAGTGCTCACCACACATCTAGATAAGTTCCTTTCGGGGTCTAGTTTCCAAAATGGGGTCACTTGTGGGGGGTTTCTACTGTTTAGCCACATCAGGGGCTCTGCAAACGCAACGTGACGCCCGCAGAGCATTCCATCAAAGTCTGCATTTCAAAACGTCACTACTTCAATTCCGAGCCCCGGCATGTGCCCAAACAGTAGTTTACCCCCACATATGGGGTATCACCGTACTCAGGAGAAACTGGACAACAAATATTGCGGTTAAATTTCTCCTGTTACCCTTGGGAAAATTAAAAAATTCTGGTCTAAATAATTATTTTTGAGGAAAGAAAACGTATTTATTATTTTCACGGCTCTGCATTATAAACTTCTGTGAAGCACTTGGGGGTTCAAAGTGCTCACCACACATCTAGATAAGTTCCTTTCGGGGTCTAGTTTCCAAAATGGGGTCACTTGTGGGGGGTTTCTACTGTTAAGCCACATCAGGGGCTCTGCAAACGCAACGTGATGCCCACAGAGCATTCCATCAAAGTCTGCATTTCAAAACGTCACTACTTCACTTCCGAGCCCCGGCATGTGCCCAAACAGTGGTTTACCCCCACATATGGGGTATCAGCATACTCAGGAGAACCTGGACAACAAATTTTGGGGTCAAATTTCTCCTGATACCCTTGGGAAAATAAAAAATTGCAGGCTAAAAGATCATTTTTGAGAAAATAATTTTTTTTTTTTATTTTCATGGCTCTGCGTTATAAACTTCTGTGAAGCACTTGGGGGTTCAAAGTCCTCACCACACATCTAGATTAGTTCCTTTGGTGGACTAGTTTCCAAAATGGGGTCATTTCTGGGGGATCTCCAATGTTTAGGCACACAGGGTGTTAGGACTGGCGGAACGCACCAAGACAGATGGTATAGATGCGTTCGCAGTCCGGGGTCCACCGTGCAGGTGAAAACCTGCTGCTAGCAATTAGCAGACTATATGGTGGTACACTAGAGTATACACGCGTGGGATAACCTCACCCAGCGTGAAAGAAGCAATCCTGTTAAGGCACAGGACCGCGGTACCGCACCTAAAGCGCGAGCAAGTAGTCAGCGAACTCAACCCCAACTGGGATTGAAGTCCGATTAGACCCTTGCTGGCGCAACACCGCAACTGAGTGTGAAAAGAAACAGAAGAGCATGCAGTGCCGCACTGACGAACGCCACTAACCACCCAGGTTTGGGTAAGGAAAGCACAGAGGAAGTGCACGGCGCCGTACTGGCGGTCACAGCAACTGGACGCTATAATGTGTGACTAGTGCTGTAGGATAAGTCGGGCGCTAGGTAGCAGCCATACACCTTCCGCGAACAGTCATACTATAGGGTAGGGGTATCCAAGGGCGACTTGCACTCACAACATACACACATTAGCAATTGTTTGACAATACTAGCGCATGGCCGTGCGGTCATGCGCAGTTTATATAGCAGCAGCACAGGAAGTGGCCACAGCACTTTTGCCCTTCTAGGACCTGCCAAGAGGACCAATGGAATGTGCTGCAGAGCCTGAGCACATGACCCTCGATCTCCAACTGGAAACCTTACGCTGGGCATGCTCAGTACGTGCAGACAAGGACTTAGTCCCAGAGAAGTCCGCTCGCTGCTGACCAGCACAGACTTTAATAGCAGAGACTGGAGAAGCAGCAGTAACTCTCAGAACAGAGTGAGAATGAGCAAGACGCTGGGACCGACGTCCTTGCTGAGCAGACTCCACTGCGGCTGGACAAGAATGGGAGACCGCAGCGGAGGTGGCTCGAGATTCCCCCTGTGCAGAAGCGGGAACTCGACCCCTAACACAGGGGCTCTCCAAACGTGACATGGTGTCCGCTAATGATTGGAGCTAATTTTCCATTTAAAAAGCCAAATGGCGTGCCTTCCCTTCCGAGCCCTGCCGTGCGCCCAAACAGTGGTTTACCCCCACATATGGGGTATCAGCGTACTCAGGACAAACTGGACAACAACATTTCGGGTCCAATTTCTCCTATTACCCTTGGCAAAATAGGAAATTCCAG
Source organism: Ranitomeya imitator (assembly GCF_032444005.1). Lineage (NCBI taxonomy): Eukaryota > Metazoa > Chordata > Amphibia > Anura > Dendrobatidae > Ranitomeya > Ranitomeya imitator. Next base: position 630,511,681 of record NC_091284.1, read on the forward strand.
GCTAAAAAAATTTTTGAGGAAAGAATAATTATTTTTTATTTTCATGGCTCTGCGTTATAAACTTCTGTGAAGCACCTGGGGGTTTAAAGTGCTCAATATGCATCTAGATAAGTTCCTTGGGGGGTCTAGTTTCCAAAATGGGGTCACTTGTGGGGGAGCTCCAATGTTTAGGCACACAGGGGCTCTCCAAACGCGACATGGTGTCCGCTAACAATTGGAGCTAATTTTCCATTCAAAAAGTCACATGGCGCGCCTTCCCTTCCAAGCCCTGCCGAGTGCCCAAACAGTGGTTTACCCCCACATATTAGGTATCGGCATACTCGGGAGAAATTGCCCAACAAATTTTATGATCCATTTTATCCTATTGCCCATGTGATAATGAAAAAATTGAGGCGAAAAGAATTTTTTTGTGAAAAAAAAGTACTTTTTCATTTTTACAGATCAATTTGTGAAGCACCTGAGGGTTTAAAGTGCTCACTAGGCATCTAAATAAGTTCCTTGGGGGGTCTAGTTTCCAAAATGGGGTCACTTGTGGGGGAGCACCAACGTTTAGGCACACAGGGTCTCTCCAAACACGACATGGTGTCCGCTAACGATGGAGATAATTTTTCATTCAAAAAGTCAAATGGCGCTCCTTCCCTTCCGAGCCTTACCATGTGCCCAAACAGTGGTTTACCCCCACATATGAGGTATCAGTGTACTCAGGAGAAATTACCCAACAAATTTTAGGATCCATTTTATCCTGTTGCCCATGTGAAAATGAAAAAATTGAGGCTAAAAGAATTTTTTTGTGAAAAAAAAGTACTTTTTCATTTTTACGGATCAATTTGTGAAGCACCTGGGGGCTCAAAGTGCTCACTATGCATCTAGATAAGTTCCCTGGGGCATCTAGTTTCCAAAATGGGGTCACTTGTGGGGGAGCTACAATTTTTAGGCACACGGGGGCTCTCCAAACGTGACATGGTGTCCGCTAAAGAGAGGAGCCAATTTTTGATTCAAAAAGTCAAATGGCGCTCCTTCCCTTCCAAGCCCTGCCGTGCGCCCAAACAGTGGTTTACCCCCACATATCAGGTATCAGCATACTCAGGACAAATTGGACAACAACATACGTGGTTCAGTTTCTCTTTTTACCATTGGGAAAATAAAAAAATTTTTGCTAAAAGATAATTTTTGTGACTAAAAAGTTAAATGTTCATTTTTTCCTTCCATGTTGCTTCTGCTGCTGTGAAGCACCTGAAGGGTTAATAAACTTCTGGAATGTGGTTTTGAGTACCTTGAGGGGTGCAGTTTTTAGAATGGTGTCACTTTTGGGTATTTTCAGCCATATAGACCCCTCAAACTGACTTCAAATGTGAGGTGGTCCCTAAAAAAATGGTTTTGTAAATGTCGTTGTAAAAATGAGAAATCGCTGGTCAAATTTTAACCCTTATAACTTCCTAGCAAAAAAAAATTTTGTTTCCAAAATTGTGCTGATGTAAAGTAAACATGTGGGAAATGTTATTTATTAACTATTTTGTGTCACATAACTCTCTGGTTTAACAGAATAAAAATTCAAAATGTGAAAATTGCGAAATTTTCAAAATTTTCGCCAAATTTCCGTTTTTATCACAAATAAACGCAGAATTTATTGACCTAAATTTACCACTAACATGAAGCCCAATATGTCACGAAAAACCAAACTCAGAACCGCTAGGATCCGTTGAAGCGTTCCTGAGTTATTACCTCATAAAGGGACACTGGTCAGAATTGCAAAAAACGGCAAGGTCTTTAAGGTCAAAATAGGCTGGGTCATGAAGGGGTTAATACAAGAAAGCTTGCAATAGCTCTCAACAGAGCAGATTAACCCCTGTACTGCTAAAAGAAGCCTACACCATTTAAAGGGACACTGTCACCTGGATTTGGAGGGAACAATCTTCAGTCATGGAGGCGGGGTTTTTGGGTTTTTGATTCACCCTTTCCTTACCCGCTGGCTGCATGCTGGCTGCAATATTGGATTGAAGTTCATTCTCTGTCCTCCGTAGTACATGCCTGCACAAGGCAATCTTGCCTTGCGCAGGCATGTACTATGGAGGACAGAGAATGAACTTCAATCCAATATTGCAGCCAGCATGCAGCCAGCGGGTAAGGAAAGGGTGAATCAAAAACCCGAAAACCCCGCCTCCATGGCTGAAGATTGTTCCCTCCAAATCCAGGTGACAGTGTCCCTTTAATATGAAGGTGAAGTGCTTCTAAACAGTGCAGGAGTAGGAGAAATCAGACGCTGTGGTCTTCTGGCTCCGCTGGTATCCACATCCACACTTTAGGACTGCATCCCTTCCTGTCTACCAGATACTGAAGTGACCAACTAAGTGAGAATCAATGATTTTAGCTATTTGAAATTCAAAATTTCCATCCACAATGACCAGAGATGGCAGTAGCAGTGATGGTACAGAGGACGCAACATATTTTTTGAGTAGAGATCAACGAAACACATTATGAATCCTAAAGATATATGGCATAGCAAGGCTGAAGGCTATGGGATTGACAAAGTTCACAATCTTACAACCTCTGTCAAAAATTATGGAATCACCGACCTTGGAGGATGTTCATTCAGTTGTTTAATTTTGTAGAAAAAAAGCAGATCACAGACATGGCACAAAACTAAAGTCATTTCAAATGGCAACTTTCTGGCTTTAAGAAACACTAAAAGAAATCAATAACAAAAAATGTGGTAGTCAGTAATAGTTACTTTTTTAACAAAGCATAGGGGAAAAAATATGGAATCACTCAATTCTGAGTAAATAATTATGGAATAATGAAAAACAAACAAACAAAAATTTGCATCTTGACTCCAAACGTGACCCCAAAGTCAATGGGGACCCGAATGTCGGCTCTTTGAAATGGTCGTAAAACGTTCACAGTTAAGGCTAGGGTGCTGCAAAAGGAAGCGAAAAGGGGGTAAGAGAAAAACAAACAAACAAATGTGGATAGGGTAATGACTTAAAATTACAATGTTAAATAAAAAGGACCCCCTCAGGGAAGGCAGGTCTAAGCATGACAGAGGCGTCGCATAGATAGAGCTTCTAATGCTCTGCTCAATGTAAGCTGGCTGGCTTGGAGAGTGGACAAATTACTGATGTGACTGCTCTCCAAACCATCTGGATCGTCATGGGACATAGCCATTTTTACGTGTTACGGAACCACTCAGCACCCAGAATATGTTGTGCAGTTATATGTACAGTATGTATAATAGGTTCCATGTGAGATGCATGTCCCTAATGCATCAGCCCACAGGCTGCGCCCCTGGGCAGAGGGGACACGATATTCCCCTTTTGTCTGCCTCCACCTTTCTAATGCCCACAGTAAATATCGGCAGGCTCCGGCCACCTGCGGCTATTGTAATGTATGTCTGGCCTGCTGCTTTTCTAATGGCCTGCCGTCTGTATCTGTGTGATATATTCTGTGTTCTGTGAGTAAAGTGTTGTCAGACTGGAAATACATGGAGAAGCAGTGATTTTTTATATGCGCCCATGTAACCAAGCAATTCCAGACAGCGTCCTTCATTCAGACTCCAGCCAAAGCAGAGTGGACCTCCTGAAACATGGGGTGGTACTGAAAGAGGTACCCCAGTTTGGTAGAACCCATTACACTGGTGGCAGACAGCGGGATATGATACCCCTTCTACAGGAGGAAAGGAATGAATGGAAAACAACTACCAGAAGTTAAAGAGGACTACATTAAAAGATCTGGTGGAAGCCCGAGGGTTGATCGCCAGCAACAAAACAAAAGCGGATTTGATAGCAGCCATCATGGAACACGACAGTGCAGCACCCCCAAATGTGATCATGGAGGAGGCTGAATTCCAGAGGGAGGTAAAGAACAGACTGGCGTTCTATGGCCCAAACCCTGCAGTAGAGATCATACGAGAGGTGATGGCTGATGTGCGTACTGATCTGAAGGAAAAGATGGCCGAGCAGACCAGGATAGAGCTAGCCAAGATGGAGATGGCAGAGCAGACCAAAGTAGAGCTGGCCAAGATGGATATGGCAGAGCGGAGAGAGGAGAGTCAGTGAGCAGGGGGAGCTCTGACCTTTGACCAGGTACCTTCAACAGTAAGCCACAAAAATATCCAGTATAATGCCTTCCAACAGTTGGGGGAGGCAGAGGAAGACACTGATGGCTTTCTGCAGGACTTTGAGCGGCAGTGTGCCCTTCATCAAGTGAAGCTGGAGGAACGGGTTCAGATTCTGGCCAGCAAGGTGACAGGCGAGGCAGCGGACACCTATTGCATGGTACCTGATGAGGACTGTATGGACTATGAGTGGATCAAAGAAGTGATCTTGGCCCGGTATGCGCTGACACCAGAGGCATACCGCCAAAAGTTCCGCGGACTTATAAAATACGTAACCGATACCCACGCTGAATGGGCCTGTAAATTACGGTGGTCACTGCTACAGTGGGTACAAGGGAGCTAAACAACTACTAGGGAGGAAGTCCTCCAGCTCTTCTTGTTAGAAAGATTCTTTAATGGACTAACCCCCGAGACACAGGAATGGCTTCGGGACAGGCGGCTAACAACTCTTGAGGAAGCCACTCGTCTGGCTGATGAACATCATGATGCCAGGAGGCCTCAGTTGTCCGGATCAAAGACAGTCACTAGGGGTCCGTCCATGCACCTGGAGGGCCCCAAACTACCAAAAATTGTAGGGGGACCAGCTTGAAACCCGGCCTACCACAGTCCCCCTGGGGCGTGATGCCACACCTGCCATCAGCTGAGCCACCTGCAAAGACAATGTCCCAACCGGACTCAGCATACCCAGTGGCCAAAGGCGGGAACAGCTACCTTCAGCCGGGCAGCTGTACACTGCTACCAAGGCGAAGCTGACCCGGCATTGGGGGCTACGACTAACCAAGGGGTGGAAGAGATGGAGGAAGTGCTGCATGAAGTAGACCCTGTTCAGGCAGCCCGGGCAGATAATCGACAACAGCATCGACAGGTCATGTGGGTTAATGGGAAATGTATGCAGGGACTAAGAGATTCCAGGGCAACTTTGACCCTTGTGAAGCCTAATTTCGTCTGAGACCAAGAGAAGACGGACCGGACAGTGGCAGTCCGTGTAGCAGGGGGCGCTATACATCGACTGCCCACTGCCAGGATTCACCTGAACTGGGGAGTCGGGGAAGGCCTTGTTGAGGTCGGCTTGATGGAGGATTTGCCTGCAGACGTCTTGCTGGGAAATGACTTGTGGCCCATGTTGTCTGTCTTCTCGGTTGCCCCTCTGGCTGAGACATATCCTGTGACCACCCGGAGAAAAGCTCGAGCTGCGGAGGTGGAATCACACTCAGAGGAGGCCCAGGTAAGACATCCCAGCCCTACACACATATTCCCATAGCCAGACACATTTCTTGGGCCACCTCAGATGAATTTAAGAGGGAGTTACTTGAGGATCCTTTATTGGAAGTATATTGTGGGAAGGCACAGGAGGGGAGATGGGTACTGGAAGGGGAACAGTTTGTATGAAAGCAATGACTCCTTTACCGGATCACAGAGCAGCACCACACATGGATGAGCCCCACTATAAAACGACAGCTGGTAGTTCCCAAGAAGTATAGGCAGGAGTTACTGCGAATCTCTCATGACATATCCTTGGCCGGGCACTTCAGCGTCAGTCGCACCAGGCATCCTCTGACACAAAACTTCTTTTGGCCAGGGGTAACCTATGATGTTCGTCAGTACTGCCAGACCTGTGACAGTTGCCAGCGCATTGGCAAGAGGGGAGATCGATGCAAGGCCAAATTACGCCCCCTCCCCATTGTGGAGGAACCATTTAGCCGAGTAGCGGTCAATCTGATAGGGCCGTTAGCCAAACCCAGTCCGTCAGGGGAAAATGTATATATTGACAGTGGTAGATTATGCCACACGGTATCCAGAGGCGGTTGTGTTACCTAACATACTGGCAGAGACGGTGGCGGCTGCCCTGCTCCAGGTTTTCTCATGGGTTGGATTTCCCCTGGAGATTATCTCGGACCAGGGTACCCAGTTTACAGCAGAGGTGACCAACCAACTGTGGAAGCTGTGCGGCGTAAAGTCCATTAGAAGCGCCCCGTACCACCTGCAAACCAATGGGTGGTGTGAACGCTTTAAAGGGACATTAAAACAACTCATTGGGACTTTTACCAGGACCTACAGGGACTGGGAGAAATTCTTGCCACACTTCCTGTTTACCTATCGGGAGGTGCTCCAAGAATGCACAGGGTTCTCCCAGTTCGAGCTGTTATACGGGAGACGGGTATAGAGACCCCTAGACTTAGTGCTAGAACACTGGGAAGAGGAGGGCCTCATAGAAGGGGTACCTATTGTACCCTATGTGCTGGAATTTCAGGACCGCCTACAGGAGCTGACTCAGGCTGTACGTGAGAACATGCAGGTGACCCAACGGCGCCAGTGCGTATGGTACGATCGGAGGGCCAGAGAGCGCACCTTGGAAATAGAACAGAAGGTCCTGGTGTTAGAGCCCACTAGGCAGAACAAGTTCCAAGCTGCATGGCAGGGGCCCTACCAGGTAGTGGGGAAAATAGCCGACACAACCTATAATGTCACAGATTGTGACGACCTCAAGGTTATCCGCATGTTCCACGTGAATATGCTGAAGCCCTACCAGGAGTGCCCTGAAGAGGTAGTGGCCATCTGTGCACCTGAAGCAGAGGATTTAGCCGGACTTCCCTTGCCAGATGTCATAGGGGAAAGGATTCAGTCTAAAACATGGTACCAGGTACACTTGGGTGAAGACCTAGGCCCCCGGGAGAGACAGCAGGTGGAGGAGTTGTTGAGGCAGCGACAGAGGATGTTTTCGGGGAGACCAGGGTACACTTGCCTGGCACAACACAAGGTTGAGACCCAGGATCAGACCCCCCTGCGACAAAATAATAATAATCTTTATTTTTATATAGTGCTAACATATTCCGCAGCGCTTTACTGTTTTGCACACATTATCATCACTGTCCCAGATGGGGCTCACAATCTAGAATCCCTATCAGTATGTCTTTGGAATTTTGGAATGTGGGAGGAAACCCACGCAAACACTGAGAGAACATACAAACTATTTGCAGATGTTGTCCTGGGTGGGATTAGAGCCCAGGACTCCAGCGCTGCAAGGCTGCAGTGCTAACCACTGCGCCACCATGCTGCCCTTCCACATCCCTGAGTCTGTACGAGAGGGGATGCAACAAGAGATACAAGAGATGTAGCGTCTAGGGGTCATCGAAGAGTCAGATAGTCCCTGGGCATCCCCCGTAGTGTTAGTGCCCAAGAAGGATGGGACTACGCGGTTTTGTGTAGACTATCGTAAGCTCAATGAGAAAACAGTGACGGATGCATATCCCATGCCGCGTGTGGATGAGTTGTTAGACCGGCTGGCGGGGGCAAAGTATTTGACTACCATCGATCTATGCAAAGGCTACTGGCAGATTCCCCTTAGTCCTGACGCTATTCCAAAGTTGGCATTTGTCACCACGTTCAGCTTATTCCAGTTTCGAGTTATGCCAAACAAGTGTCACGTGGGCAAAGCAGAGGTTCAGTATTCAATGCAGAATTGGCTGTAATTGAGATTGGATGCCATGTCACATTTAGAGAGCCCCTGATGTGCCTAAACATTGAAACCCCCCACAAGTGACACCATTTTGGAAAGTAAACCCCATAAGTAACTTATCTAGATGTGTGGTGAGCACTTTGACCCACCAAGTGCTTCACAGAAGTTTATAATGTAGAGCCGTAAAAATAAAAAATCTCATTTTTTCACAAAAATGAAATTTCGCCCCCAATTTTTTATTTCCCCAAGGGTGCCAGAAGAAATTGGACCCCAAAAGTTGTTGTACAATTTGTCCTGAGTACGCCGATACCCCATCTGTGGGATTAAACCACTGTTTGGGCACATAGCAGAGCTCAGAAGGGAAGGAGTGCCGTTTGACTTTTCAATGCAAATTTTTAGAAAGTAGACCCCCTTAGTAACTTATCTAGATGTGTGGTGAGCACTTTGACCCACCAAGTGCTTCACAGAAGTTTATAATGTAGAGCCGTAAAAAATAAATAATCATATTTTTTCACAAAAATGAACTTTTCACCCCCAATTTTTTATTTTTCCCATTTTTTTTATTTTATTTTGGACCAAAAAGGTTGTTGTGCAATTTGTCCTGAGTACGCCAATACCCCATATGTGGGGGTAAACCTCTGTTTGGGTGCATGGCATAGCTCAATGCAAAATTGACTGGAATTGAGATGGGACACCATGTTGCATTTGGAGAGCCCCTGATGTGCCTAAACATTGACACCCCTCACAAGTGACACCATTTTGGAAAGTAGATCCACTAAGAAACTTATCTAGATGTGTTGTGACAACTGTAAACCCCAAGTGTTTCACTGCACTTTATAATGCAGAGACGTAAAAATAAAAAATGTTTTTTGTTTCCACAAAAATTAGATTTTCGCCCCCAATTTTTGTATTTTCCCAAGGGTAACAGGAGAAATTGCACCTCAAAAGTTGTTGTCCAATTTGTCCTGAGTACAATAATACCCCATATGTTGGGGTAAACCCCTGTTTGGGCACGGGAGAGCTCAGAAGGGAAGGAGCACTGTTTTAATTTTTCAATGCAGAATTGGCTGGAATTGAGATCGGAGGCCATGTCAGCGATCTGACAGGCACTTCAGGGAGGCTTCCAGGCGCCTGCTCTGATCAGGCACTTGAAAGCCACCTCCCTTAAGGACCCAGAAGGTCCTCCGCGGCCATTTTGGATCCAAGGCCTGCAGGGAGGTGGAGGTAGGAGACCCTCGGAGCAACGCGATCACATTGCGTTGCTCTGAGGGTCTCAGGGAAGCAGGCAGGGAGCCCCATCCCTGCGCGATGCTTCCCTGTGCCCTGGAACGCTGTGATCATCTTTGATTGCAGTATGCAGGGGTTAAAGTCCCAGGAGTGGTCCGTGATTGCTCCTGGCACATAGTGCCGGATGTCAGCTGTAATGATCAGCTGACACCCGGCGACGATCGGCCGCGCTCCCCCCGTGAGCACAGCCGATTGACTATGACGTACTATCCCATCACTGGGAACTAAGTCCCAGGTCACCTCGACGGGATAGTCTGTCATATGGGAATAAGGGGTTAAAGGTCCAGCAGTTGGTTCTCACTATTCTTAGAGAGTTATCAGCCGGCTATACTTTATTGTTTCCATTATTAAACAGTGGGTCTCCTATACTATTATTGCCTATGCAGTGAGTGGCAGGGCTGCTAAAAATTATGGCACACCCCAATAACTCTTTGAAGAGACATACAGGAGGGTCACCTGAAAGCAATGTTCTCATTATTAGGAAATTGGTACTTCCATACTGTTTAACTATGCATTGAATGCAAGGCCTGTCCTGCATCAAATTTAGACTTACCCCAATACCCCTTTGAAAAGACGTACTGTAGGGCCACCTGAAAGCAATGTTCCCATTATTAGGAAGTTGGTACTTTCATTCTGTTTGCCTATGCATAGAATGCAACACCTGCCCCAAATTTAGATGCACCCCTCTAACCCTTTGAAGATATGTACAGGAGGGACACCTGAAAGCAATGTTCCCATTAGTAGGATGTTGGTACTCCAAAACTGTTTGCCTATGCATTGAATGCAAGGCCTGCCCTGCACCAAATTTAGGCTGAAGAACCGGTAGCGGAGAATTGCAGTGTTGAGGCTGAAGAACCTGTAGTAAAGAATTGCAGTGTGGCGGCTGAAGAACCGGCAGAGTAAAATTGCAGTGTTGAGGCTGAAGAACCTGCAGTGCAGAATTGCAATTTTGAGGCTGAAGAACCTGCAATGGAGAATTGCAGTGTTGAGGCTGAAGAACTGTCAGTGTAAAATTCCAGTGTTGAGGCTGAAGAACCTGCAGTGGAGAATTACAATGTTGAGGCTGAAGAACCGGCAGTGAATTGCAGTGTTGAGTCTGAAGAACTGGCAGTGGAGATTTGCAATGTTGAGGCTGAAGAACCTGCAGTGGAGATTTTTAGTGTTAAGGCTCAAGAACCGGCAGTGTAAGATTGCAGTGTTAAAGCTGAAGAACCTGTAGTGAATTGCAGTGCTGAGGCTGAAGAACCAGCAGTGGAAAATTGCATTGTTGAGGCTGAAGAACCTGCAGTGGAGAATTCTAGTGTTGAGGCTGAAGAACCTGCAGTGAATTGCAGTGTTGAGGCTGAAGAACCTGCAGTGGAGAATGAACCCCTTCATGACCCAGCCTATTTTGACCTTAATGACCTGACCGTTTTTTGCAATTCTGACCAGTGTCCCTTTAAGAGGTAATAACTCAGGAACGCTTCAATGGATCCTAGCGGTTCTGAGATTGTTTTTTCATGACATATTGGGATTCATGTTAGTGGTCAATTTAGGTCAATAAATTCTGCGTTTATTTGTGATAAAAATGGAAATTTGGCGAAAATTTTTAAAATTTTGCAATTTTCACATTTTGAATTTTTATTCTGTTAAACCAGAGAGTTATGTGACACAAAATAGTTAATAAATAACATTTCCCACATGTCTACTTTACATCAGCACAATTTTGGAAACAAAATTTTTTTTTGCTAGGAAGTTATAAGGGTTAAAATTTGACCAGCGATTTCTCATTTTTACAACGAAATTTACAAAACCATTTTTTTTAGGGACCACCTCACATTTGAAGTCAGTTTGAGGTGTCTATATTGCTGAAAATACCCAAAAGTGACACCATTCTAAAAACTGCACCCCTCAAGGTGCACAAAACCACATTCAAGAAGTTTATTAACCTTTGAGGTGCTTCACAGCAGCAGAAGCAACATGGAAGGAAAAAATGAACATTTAACTTTTTAGTCACAAAATGATCTTTTAGCAACAATTTTTTTATTTTCCCAATGGTAAAAGGAAAAACTGAACCATGAAAGTTGTCCAATTTGGCCTGAGTACACTGATACCTCATATGTTTGGGTAAACCACTGTTTGGGCACACAGCAGGGCTTGGAAGGGAAGGAGCGCCATTTGACTTTTTGAATGAAAAATTGGCTCCAATCTTTAGCGGACACCATGTCACGTTTGGAGAGACCCTGTGTGCCTAAACATTGGAGCTCCCACACAAGTGAACCCATTTTGGAAACTGGACCCCCCAAGGAACTTATCTAGATGCCTAGTGAGCACTTTAAACCCTCAGTTGCTTCACAAATTGAGCCATAAAAATGAAAAAGTACTTTTTTTCACAAAAAATTTCTTTTCGCCTCAATTTTTTCATTTTCACATGGGCAATAGGATAAAATGGATCATAAAATTTGTTGGGAAATTTCTCCCGAGTACGCCAATACCTCATATGTGGGGGTAAACCACTGTTTGGGCACACGGCAGGGCTCGGAAGGGAAGGCGCGCCATTTGACTTTTTGAATGGAAAATTAGCTCCAATTGTTAGCGGACACCATGTCGCGTTTGGAGAGCCCCTGTGTGCCTAAACATTGGAGCTCCCCCACAAGTGACCCCATTTTGGAAACTAGACCCCCCAAGGAACTTATCTAGATGCATATTGAGCACTTTAAACCGCCAGGTGCTTCACAGAAGTTTATAATGCAGAGCCATGAAAATAAAAAATAATTGTTCTTTCCTCAAAAATGATTTTTTAGCCTGGAATTTCCTATTTTGCCAAGGGTAATAGGAGAAATTGGACTGCAAATGTTGTTTACCAGTTTGTCCTGAGTACGCTGATAGCCCATATGTGGGGGTAAACCACTGTTTGGGCGCACGGCAGGGCTCGGAAGGGAAGGCACGCCATTTGGCATTTTAAATGGAAAATTAGCTCCAATCATTAGCGGACACCATGTCACGTTTGGAGAGCCCCTGTGTGCCTAAACATTGGAGATCCCACACAAATGACCACATTTTGGAAACTAGACCCCCAATGGAACTAATCTAGATGTGTGGTGAGCACTTTGAACCCCCAAGTGCTTCACAGAAGTTTATAAAGCAGAGCCATGAATATAAAAAAAAAATTTCTTTTCTCAAAAATAATTTTTAAGCCCACAATTTTTTATTTTCCCAAGGGTAACAGGAGAAATTTGACCCCAATATTTGTTGTCCAGGTTCTCCTGAGTACGCTGATACCCCATATGTGGGGGTAAACCACTGTTTGGGGACATGCCGGGGCTTGGAAGTGAAGTAGTGACGGTTTGAAATGCAGACTTTGATGGAATGGTCTGCGGGCGTCACGTTGCATTTGCAGAGCCCCTGATGTGGCTAAACAGTAGAAACCCCCCACAAGTGACCCCATTTTGGAAACTAGACCCCGAAAGGAACTTATCTAGATGTGTGGTGAGCACTTTGAAACCCAAAGTGCTTCACAGAAGTTTATAACGCAGAGCTGTGAAAATAATAAATACGTTTTCTTTCCTCACAAATAATTATTTAGCCCAGAATTTTTTAATTTTCCCAAGGGTAACAGGAGAAATTTGACCCCAATATTTGTTGTACAGTTTCTCCTGAGTACGGTGATACTTCATATGTGGGGGTAAACCACTGTTTGGGCACATGCCGGGGCTCGGAAATGAAGTAGTGACGTTTTGAAATGCAGACTTTGATGGAATGCTCTGCGGGTGTCACGTTGCATTTGCAGAGCCCCTGGTGTGCCTAAACAGTAGAAACCCCCCACAAGTGACCCGATTTTGGAAACTAGACCCCCCAAGGAACTTATCTAGATATGTGGTGAGCGCTTTGAACCCCCAAGTTCTTCACAGACGTTTACAAAGCAGAGCCGTGAAAATAAAAAATAATTTTTCTTTCCTCAAAAATGATGTTTTAGCAAGCAATTTTTTATTTTCACAAGGGTAACAGGAGAAATTGGACCCCAGCAATTGTTGCGCAGTTTGTCCTGAGTATGCTGGTACCCCATATGTGGGGGTAAACCACTGTTTGGGCACACGTCGGGGCTCGGAAATGAGGGAGCACCATTTGACTTTTTGAATACAAGATTGGCTGGAATTAATGATGGCGCCATGTTGCATTTGGAGACCCCTGATGTGCCTAAACAGTGGAAACCCCTCAATTCTACCTCCAACACTAACCCCAACACACCCCTAACCCTAATCCCAACTGTAGCCATAACCCTAATCACAACCCTAATTCCAACCCTAACCCTAAGGCTATGTGCCCACGTTGCGGATTCGTGTTAGATTTTTCAGCACCATTTTTGAAAAATCCACGGGTAAAAAGCACTGCATTTTACCTGTGGATTTACCGTGGATTTCCAGTGCATTTTGTGTGGATTTCACCTGCGGATTCCTATTGAGGAACAGGTGTAAAACGCTGCGGAATCCGCACAAAGAATTGACATGCTGCGGAAAATACAATGCAGCGTTTCCGCGCGGTATTTTCCGCACCATGGGCACAGCGGATTTGGTTTTCCATAGGTTTACATGGTATTGTAAACCTGATGGAACACTGCTGCAAGTCCGCAGCGGCCAATCCGCTGCGGAGCCGCAGCTAAATCTGCACCGTGTGCACATAGCCTAATTCTAAAGGTATGTGCACATGCTGCGGAAAATGCTGTGGATCCGCAGCAGTTTCCCATGAGTTTACATTTCAATGTAAACCTATGGGAAACAAAAATCGCTGTACACATGCTGCAGAAAAACTGCACAGGAACGCAGCGATTTACATTCCGCAGAATGTCACTTCTTTCTGCGGATTCCGCAGCGGTTTTACAACTGCTCCAATAGAAAATCGCAGTTGTAAAACCGCAGTGAAATGCGCAGAAAAACCGCGGTAAATCCGCGATAAATCCGCAGCGGTTTAGCACTGTGGATTTATCAAATCCGCTGTGGAAAAATCCACAGAGGACCAGAATATGTGTGCACATACCGAAACCCTAACCCTAACCTTAGTTCTAACCCCAACCTTAGTGGAAAAAAAAAATTCTTTATTTTATTATTGTCCCTACCTATGGGGGTGACAAAGGGGGGAGTCATTTACTATTTTTTTATTTTGATCACTGTGATAGGTTTTATCACAGTGATCAAAATGCACATTGGCACGAATCTGCCTGCCGGCAGATTCGGCGGGCGCACTGCGCATGCGCCCGCCATTTTGGAGGATGGAGTCGCCCATGGAGAAGACGGACGGACCCCGGGAGGCTCGGTAAGTATGATGGGGTGAGGGGAGCATGGGGGGGTGGATCGGAGCATGGGGGGTGGATCAGAGCGCGGGGGGTGGTTCAGAGCACGAGGGTGGATCGGAGCACGGGGGGGTTGGATAGGAGCACGAGGGGCGGGATTGGAGCACATGGGGAGCGGACAAGAGCACAGGGGGAGCGAACAGGAGGACAGAGGGGAGTGGAACAGTGTACAGGACTGATCGGAGGACTGGGGAGGGGATCGGTGGTGGTAGGGGGGGGCAGACCAGTGTTTCCAGCCATGGCCGATGATATTGCAGCATCGGCCATGGCTGGATTGTAATATTTCACCAGTTTTTTAGGTGAAATATTACAAATCACTCTGATTGGCAGTTTCACTTTCAACAGCCAATCAGAACGATCGTAGCCATGGGGGGGTGAAGCCCCTGGGCTGTACTACGACTCCCCCTGTCCTTGCAGGTGGGGTGAAATTGGAGTTAACCCTTTCACCCGATCTGCAGGGACGCGATCATTCTGTGACACAGCATATGCGTCACAGGTCGGATTGGCACCGACTTTAATGACGCATACGCTGTGTCACAGGTCGGGAAGGGGTTAAAGTGATGAGGCTGAAGAACCTGTAGTGGAGAATTGCAGTGGTGAGGCTGAAATACCAGCAGTAGAGAATTGCTGTGTTGAGGGTGAAGAACCGGTAGTGTAAAATTGCAATGTTGAACCTGAAGAACCTGCAGTGAATTGCAGTGTTTAGGCTGAAGAACTGGCAGTGGAGAATTGAAGTGTTGAGGCTGAAGAATCTACAGTGGAATTTTGCAGTGTTAAGGCTGAAGAACTGGCAGAGTAAAATTGCAGTGTTGAGGCTGAAGAACCTGCAGTGCAGAATTGCAATTTTGAGGATGAAGATCGTGCAGTGGAGGATTGCAGTGTTGAGGCTGAAGAACTGGCAGTGTAAAATTCCAGTGTCACAAAAACTGTTTGGCTATGCAGTAAATGAAAGAGCTGCCACAAATTTGGACGCACCCCAATACCCCTTGGAAGAGACATGGAGGAGGATATCATAAAACAATTATTAGGAAGAGGGTCTCCCATACTGTTTGACTATGCAGTGAGTGCAATGGCTGCCAAAAATTTGGATGCACCACAATACTCATTTGATGTGGTGTACAGGAGGGCCTAATGAAAACAATGTTACCATTCTTAGTAAGTGGGTCTCCCATAGTGTTTGCCTATGCAGTGAATGCAAGCGCTGTCAAAAATTTGGGTCTCCTGATGAGACTGGAGGAGGACCTTATAAAAAATGTCCCCATTAGAAAGGAGCGGGTCTCCTATACTTGTAATGCCCATGCACGAAGTGTATGGGCTGACAAACATTTATCCCTGAGGGCTATACATGAACATAATGTATAACAATTTTTTGGGGTACTCGAAACATAAACACCCTTCAAAAAAATTATGTGGATGTTGCATCACGGATCATGGTCACCCTGGTGATCTGGTGATGTAGGATGAGAATGAGGAGAAGGAGGAGGACAACAGCAAATAGCCCAAATCAGGAAGCATATACCCATGTGTAGGTGTGAATAGGTGCATGGGGATAGACCTCCCCCAAAAAGTTGATGTTACGCTGCTATCATTCTGTGGTGTTGATAAGTCTGGTCCAATCCAGTCCTTGTTTATTTTTATAAGAATCAGCCTGTCAGCATTTCCAATTGTAAGGTGGATGTGCTTATCAGTTATAATTCCACTAGCGGCACTAAAAACCCACTCTGACAAAACGCTAGCGACAGGGCAGGCCAGGACCTCCAAGATGTAGAGAGCCAGATCATGCCATGTGTCCAGCTTGGATACCCAATAATTATAAGGCACTGAGGAATCACGGAGGACGTTGGTTGGGTCAGCAAGGTACTCCCTCAGCATCTTCCAAAACTTTGCACTCCTTGTGAGAGTATCCCAGGCCTCAGGGCCAGTGCATAGAAGGATCTGAAAAAAACTCACCAAGAACTTTGCCAGTGTTCCCCTGCCCTTGCTGGATTGGAGTTGTGTCTCTCTCATCTGTACTCCTTGGTTGTCCAATGAACTGTGACCTCTACTGCCAACATTTTCAGATGGGAATTTTTTAAATAATTCCGCAACAAGTGCCCTCTGGTACTGCCCCTTTTTAGTAGTCCTGTCTGCCTCTGGAATAAGAGATATAAAGTTTTCCTTGTAGTGTGGGTCTAGAAGTGTCACCAACCAGTATTGACTGTCACCCAAAATTTTGAGAACATGAGGGTAATGGGAAAGGCAGCGTAACATAAACTCAGCCATGTGTGCCAGACTGCTAACAGGCAAGACTTCTGTGTCCTCACCAAAATATGACTGACCATGCTCTCCTACTCCTCCTCCTCCTCCCTGTCCGCGGGCCATGCACGCTGAACAGATGGTATGACAGTTGTGCTTGTAGTACCATCTATGGCACATGAAAATAGCTCCTGTTCTTCCTCCTCTTCCTCAGTTTCACCCAATCCACTTTGGGATGAGATGAGGCTGGGCTGTGTGTAATCAACCTCTATTGCTCCTTGCTCTATCTCATCGTGCTCCAACTGCAAAGAATCCTCTTTGATTGTGAGCAGAGAGCGTTTCTGAACACTCAGAAATGAGATGGTTATGCTAATTATGGCATCATCACCACTTGCTTTCTTGGTGGAGTCCTCAAAATTTTGGAGGATCGTACAAATGTCTGACATCCATGTGCATACCTGAGGTCTTATGTCTGGTGTTTGAACTGAATACCAACAGTCTTGTTGATGCTGTTAGTCAAAAACTTCCCTCTTCTGCTCATAAATACTTTCCAACATCTGCAGTGTAGAGTTCCAACATTTGGGACAACACACACCAGTCTGTGAGCCGGAAGTTGCAAGCGCTGCTGAAGCATGGCACGGGCGGCAGAAGCTGGAGCTGACTTTCTAAAATGGGCACACAGGTAGCATACTTTGACAAGCGGATCTGGCAGCTCTGGTTAGGTTTTGAGAAACATCAGAACCACGAGGTTAAGCACTTGGGCCAGGCATGGTACATGTGTGAGCTCGCCTCACTTCAGAGCCGCCACCAGGTTCTGGCCATTGTCACACACATCCATGCCTGGCTGTAGGTTGAGCAGTGTCAGCCACAGATCTGCCTGATCTTTCAGAGCTGTCCATAACTATTCTGCATTGTGCGGTTTGTCACCTAAGCATATTAGCTTCAACACAGCCTGTTGCCGCTTAGCTGAGGCAGTGCTGCAGTGCTTCCAGCTTATGACTGATCTAGTCATTTCGGAGATAGAGGCTGAAGAGGAGGACGAGGAGGAGGAGGTGCAGGAGCTGTAGACTGTGGGGGCAACCCTGATTGACATAGACCCGCAATCCTCGGCGTAAGGTAGGACGTGTCCATCCCAAGGTCTGAGTGGGTACCGGCTTCCACTATGTTAACCCAGTGTGCCATCAGTGAGATGTAGCATCCCTGGTTACAAGCACTTATCCATGTGTCCATGGTTAGGTGGACTTTCCCAGTAACTGCATTGTTGAGGGCATGGTTAATGTTGTGGGACACATGCTTGTGTAATGCTGGGACGGCACATCGGGAGAAATAGGGGTGGCTGGGGACCAAGTGCTGAGGTACAGCCGCCAACATCAGGTTGCGGAAAGCTTCTGTCTCCATGAGCATAAAACGCAACATTTCGAGTGCATGCAGTTGCGAAATGTATGAATTTAGTAGTGTGGCCTGTGGGGCATTGGCTACGTATTTGTGCTTGTGTTCCAAGGACTGGCGTATGGACAACTGAGCGCTGCGCTGGGATAAGGATGTGGACGTGATTGCTGATGGTGCTAGTTGAGTGTGTGCAATGACAGGTGCAGGGAAGGAGGCATCTTCGCATGCACCATGGACAGGGGTTTGGCATGCACGCACAACAGCAGAAGTAGCAATGGTGTCACCAGCAGACAGTGTTCCTGGACCCTGGGGTTCAGCCCACAAAGTTGGGTGCTTTGCTGTCATGTGCCTGATCATGCTGGTGGTGGTCAGGCTAATAGTTTTGCTACCCCTGCTGATGCTGGCCTGGCAGGTGGGCAAATGGTCTTGTTGAGGTCATTGGTAGAGTCTTTAAAAAACAACCAGACTCGGGAAGACCTAAAAGTTGGACTGGCAACTTCCGACGGGTTGGTGTTATGAGGAACATTTTTTTTTCAGCAGACTGGTGTCAATAACTTGCCTAAGACACTGCAACAAAATTTACATTGTTGCCTGAAGTGGCACAATTTTGACCGCACTGATATGCAATCCGTCGGGCACACAAAACTCAGTTTAAAATAGCTGCTTTTTTACCGCTATAATATGGAAAGGATCTAGCTGTATTCTGCAGTGCCAACAAGCAAATGGAGCAGAAAAACTGTATTCTCTGGATTGCTTTTAAAGCAAATAATCAGGATTAAGATAAAAAACAATTATTCCTGGTCCCTGGAACCTGGGGCTATGTCTATAAATATTTGTGATGTACAGCAGCAGCAGACAGAACTGGAATGGACCCTATTGCTATATGCACTGCAGTGTTCACATACACTGCCTGCTTGCCTAGCACTGATATTTGTGCAGCTATTAGTACTCAAAAAGACTGTTAGTTGAGATGGATATGTACGTTATATGTGGTATACCCACACTAACTCCAAAGCAAACAAATCTCTCCCTAGCTCAGAAATAACTCTCCCTACACTGTGTGATTCTCGAGCTGACTGTGACCAGCAGAGCGGCGCCAGATCTGATATAGACCTGATGACGCTGGGCTGCCAGCCAATCAATATAATGCCACAACCAACATGGCTGCAGAATTACAGTGTGTGGCAGACAATCCCTGCATGTTCATTGGCTCTCTAAAGAGTGCCAAACATGCAGGGTGGAGACACAGGCTCCCGCCGAGCAAAGCTGGAAATGCTCAGCGAGCTCCGAGCATCGCGAGCACTTCGATGCTCGGGTGAGCACCGAGTAGTGGCGATTATGCTCGCTGTTTAGTGCTTACATATTACTCATGTAGTATTTTTATTACATGTTACAATACATATACATTATGCATCATTTGTTTTCTACACTTTATTAATAAAAACCTAAAGAATGAACTGTATGGCTCATTTCCAAATAAAATATGACTTTGAGTTTTAAGATGATATCATTTTTTCAATCCATATCTGGAAAATGAATTTGCTGACAGACATACTGTTACCTCAACGAGAAGTGTAGTTTGCCAATTAAAGGTCATGGCATTCAGCGTTTCTTAGCTTAACTGGGTAATGGCAAGGACAATGCGTACACCTACAATAATGAATGATTAACGAACGAAGTGCATTAGCTGTTGCTGATTAGTGTAAGTGAAATATGGGACTAGAAGCTTAAAAGTAAAGTAATATAGTTGTGTGTTTTAATCAGTCAAGTAATTATAAACTTCCCATGCTATGCATTTACTTATTAAAAAACTATATCTTGGCTAAAGGTGATTAAAGGCCAAAAGTGAAATCTATATAATCAAGTTTAAATTGACATGTTCTTAGCTACGTGCCAAAACAATGCAGGTATGCTTAGATGATAGCGTTATTATCTATGGTAATGACAATGATTGTCAAGCAATGCAGTTTCTGAAAATAAAACAATCTGGAAATCGCTTCCAAGTATACAATCACTAAACAAGAAATAAATGTGGTGATGGTGCTTTGCCATTATCACCCAAAATTGCTCAAGAAATAATGTTTTATAGTGATGACCTGCTCAAAGATAATGTATACATATTAAATGCAATCAGCAAACATGTACTGCACACGAATAAACACAAAATAACAAAACACCCCCAAAATCATGTATTTAATTATGAATTCTACTCTGGGAAGATCACACATGTAGAGGTAGATTTACAAAAACTAACTTTAAGACAATATATAGTGTAGAAGAAGTATGGCACTCCAATGATCTTGTGGTGCACGTCTAGGGTCCCAGCCATACGTAATCTAAAAATGCAGGAATCCCGCACAAAATGATGTGGTTAATTAGGTACAACAACTGTGTATAGTCTAAATATTAACATTTCAGTCTCACCGGCCTTCATCAGATATACACTTTTAGCATTAAGATGAAGAACCCAGCAATCTGTGGCAATAGTGAGTGTAGTTGCGACATCTTCCACAGAAGAAATGTGCCTGTGTCTGGATTACAGTTACATTGCATTGTGTCAGTGTCAACACGATTCTAATATAGCTTAATCTCATGGTAGAGATGGGAGTCACCAGCTCCATGTCATGTTACTCTCTTTTTTGTAGGCTACAACAAGCGTGCAGCTTAGAAAAGGTCAACATTAGTGATGGGCGATCACTAACATGCTCGGGTGCTCGTTGCTCGGGCGAGCAAATTGTAATACTCGGGTACTCGACCCGAGCAACGAGATCAATGTAAGTCTATGGGAAACCTGAGTATTTTTACCGTGATCCCCCCGGGGGTCCTTTTAAGGTCTAAAACATCAGAAAATGATGAAAACACTGCTCAAATGACACAGGAACATCATGGCGATCACCCCGGAAAGCATTTCTGACTCCTAGGTCACAGCTGTAAGCTGTTGTCAGAGTTTCATGCCATTTTTACAGGTGCACCAAAAAACATACAAAAACATAACCAAATGCATTTTTCTGGAAAATATGTTAAGGTCCAGTAACATCCTTTCCAGGGTAATGACTTGTATATAAGGCAAAGTAAATAACCCCAGACCAAAATGTTCCTCCACGACTTTGGGTATGCTGAAATGCAGCATTTTTTATGCATTTTTCAGTTTTAACATTGCTTTCAACCAATGCAAATGCATTCACTGGGAAATGTCATTGTAACATTTAACAACCCTAGCAAAAACACAAGTAGGCGGGCACCGCACACAATATATCCCAAAGGGATCAGCCACGTGCATATAAAAAGTATCAGAAAAAACAAAGAAGAGAAAGGACTATGCCCATAGTGGGATCAACCTAATAAATTTTATTTTATTCCAACAATTCACATTACACAAAGGCACAGAAAGGGAGAAACAGACATTTAAAAACATTTAAAAACTAAAAGGACCTACCCACATCCCCCCATATACAATAACAGGGATCCATATAGCACCATATGACAAATATGACAGTAATGCAAAGGGCACTTTAGCAGCTAAGCAGATCAATATAATAACAACCAACACCACATTTATTTAATATCCTGTGCTGCCCACTTAAAGAACCCTCATGCAAAAAAAGGCGTTATACGAAGTAAAGACCCAAATGCAAAAGGATACCCCCCCAGTCACACAGCAAACCTGTGATCAATAAGCGTGCTGTCCTAGGCAAAGGTCAGGTGCTAAGTCAGCAAAATGTCTGATGCATCTAACTTGCCATATAACCCTAGTACTAACACCCCATATGATACTTTACCAAGATGTAGCACCGATTATTCAGCTACTAAATATCCCATTGATGTCAGTGGATAGATGTGCCCTCGAGCAAATTATAAAGAGCAGCAAATACACATAAATATGTGCACCTAGATGAGGTCAGGGTGGACAGAAAAATAAAGCCAAGACCGGGGAGATCCAAAAGGGAGGGGGGAGGGAGGCCCCACGCGTATCGACGCTGCTAGAGCGTCTTCGTCAGGGGAAGGTAGTGAGGATAACCTCCCAGACCTGCCTTTTATATGTAAAACCTAATAAATCAAGATATGAGTCACCTGTGAGGCTGCCGGCGTTTTTCCAAAAACCCTTAAGACGCCAGGCACTGGAGAGGAGATTCCGGTCATGCGCACAGCGGTAGCATCAGTGCCGACCTATCAGGTCCACCATACTATGCTTAAGCAAGGCAAGTCAAAAAGACCCGCGCCGATTGGCCAAAGGACCACAGCAGGGCCAGTGCGCACGCGCACAAGTCCAGCAAACGAACGCCGATTCGCCGATAAGCTCTATGCGCCCAGGCACAGGTTGTCATGGCGAAGGCACTCAGGCATGCGCAGTGGAGACCAGGGATGATCTTCGCTTTCACGATCATAGACCTGGTGCGCACGCGCACCAGTCATCCCGGGGAAGGTATCAGGATGTTAAGACATAGGTCTTTATGACATGCGGTTAAGCACCAGATCGGCGTACAATGAAGTATCCGCACATGTGTCAGGATTACCATGAATAGGGTAACCGGGCATACATGATGGAGGCAGAACACATATATGTTTGTTATCTATCGCAGTAGTAAGTCCTGCGTACACAACCACCAGTAAACCCAAAAGGAGACCCTCTAGCGTAGAAAAAAGGAACCATAGTGTATTGGTCAGATACAAAACGCAGTCTGGTACCACATCCACACCACTCATACAACAACCGATATATTAATACGCCAAGCTATATACATCTCCCGTCTCCCATAATGGTATTGCGCACGCAAGATGGGCAAAACACCGCATTGTTGCCCATATCTGTCAGACGACAGAAGGTGTCTGTTTAGATAACCCCCAGACAGTAAAATAAAGGGGGGGGTGTGGGTGTGCGCCCAAACAAATAACTCATGGGCTAACGAATCTAGTGAGCGAAAGAAGTCCTTCCATTCGGTGGTAAGGAAGACAATAGGTGGACCTGAGACCACAGAATGATGCAAGCCTAACCTACAGGGGCCGTAGCCTAAGCCACTATCTGTGGCCCCAAGAAGACATCACTTCGATACACCCCATATATAAAAGAACACTTTAATTTCTATGTGGAAAAACATGCCTTTATTGTTCTTTCTCCTCCCTTCCTTATATCAAGGGGAAACAGGGAATAGACACATAGGGTAGCTACCTGTATATATGTATCCAAAGCTGGCCCCTGTATACAAGTAGTCAATGAGCAGGAAGGGGGGGGTCTCCTTTTGGGTTTACTGGTGGTTGTGTACACAGGACTTACTAATGCGATAGATAACAAACATATATGTGTTCTGCCTCCATCATGTATGCCCGGTTACCCTATTCATGGTAATCCTGACACATGTGCGGATACTTCATTGTACGCCAGTCTGGCGCTTAACCGCATGTCATAAAGACCTATGTCTTAACATCCTGGTACCTTCCCCGGGATGACTGGTGCGCGTGCGCACCAGGTCTATGATCGTGAAAGCGAAGATCATCCCTGGTCTCCACTGCGCATGCCTGAGCGCCTTCCCCATGACAACCTGTGCCTGGGCGCATAGAGCTTATCGGCGAATCGGCGTTCGTTTGCTGGACTTGTGCGCGTGTGCGCACTGGCCCTGCTGTGGTCCTTTGGCCAATCGGCGCGGGTCTTTTTGACTTGCCTTGCTTTAGCATAGTATCGTGGACCTGATAGGTCGGCACTGATGCTACCGCTGTGCGCATGACCGGAATCTCCTCTCCAGTGCCTGGCGTCTTAAGGGTTTTTGGAAAAACGCCGGCAGCCTCACAGGTGACTCATATCTTGATTTATTAGGTTTTACATATAAAAGGCAGGTCTGGGAGGTTATCCTCACTACCTTCGCCTGACAAAGACGCTCTAGCAGCGTCGATACGCGTGGGGCCTCCATCCCCCCTCCCTTTTGGATCTCCCCGGTCTTGGCTTTATTTTTCTGTCCACCCTGACCTCATCTAGGTGCACATATTTATGTGTATTTGCTGCTCTTTATAATTTGCTCGAGGGCACATCTATCCACTGACATCAATGGGGTATTTAGTAGCTGAATAATCGGTACTACATCTTGGTAAAGTATCATATGGGGTGTTAGTACTAGGGTTATATGGCAAGTTAGTTGCATCAGACATTTTGCTGACTTAGCACCTGACCTTTGCCTAGGACAGCACGCTTATTGATCACAGGTTTGCTGTGTGACTGGGGGGGGGTTATCCTTTTGCATTTGGGTCCTTACTTCGTATAACGCCTTTTTTTGCATGAGGGTTCTTTAAGTGGGCAGCACAGGATATTAAATAAATGTGGTGTTGGTTGTTATTATATTGATCTGCTTAGCTGCTAAAGTGCCCTTTGCATTACTGTTATATTTGTCATATGGTGCTATATGGATCCCTGTTATTGTATATGGGGGGATGTGGGTAGGTCCGTTTAGTTTTTAAATGTTTTTAAATGTCTGTTTCTCCCTTTCTGTGCCTTTGTGTAAGGTGAATTGTTGGAATAAAATAAAATTTATAAGGTTGATCCCACTATGTGCATAGTCCTTTCTTTTCATTTAACAACCCTAGCTGGCCATGTGGTGTGTGACACATAAGGAGACCCATCTTGTTTCATTTATGAAGGAGGGACTCTTAAAGCACAAAGCATATTTTTAGAGGGGTATCAGGTGGCATTAATATTCTTATTAATATTGTTATTGCCTATGCAGTGAGTGGCTTGGCTGCCAAGAATTACAATGCACCCCAATACCCCTTTCACGAGAGGTACAGGAGGGCCTCCTGAAAAAAAGTTGCATTGAATGCAAAGCCTGATCTGCTTTCAAGTCATATGCACCCCAATAAGACTTTGTACCCAGATTCTGGAAGGCCACAGGAAAACCCACTTCACAGACTTCAGTTGGACTTGCCATACAGTTTCCTTGTGCATTGAATGCAAGGGCCGCCTTGACCCAAATTTGCGTGCACCCCCATTTCCCCCTTGGAAGAAACATGGAGGACGGCCTCCTAAAAAAACGGTCCCATTACAAAGTAGTGGGTCTCCTAGTCTTGTAATGCCCATACACTAAGTGTATGGGCTGACAAACATTTCCCCATGGGGAGTACATTTTTGTAAACAATTTTTTATGGGGATCATAGACACCCTTGCCAAAAAATGCACTGGCTGCAGCAGCACGGAACATGTTTACCCTGGTGATCTAGTAACAGTGGATGATGAGATGTGGAGGAAGGCCTCATTAAAAACTAGGCCTAAATTAAAGGAGCAGGTGTCCTAGACTTGAAATGCCCATACACAAAATGTATGGGTTGACACACATTTCCCCATAAATTCAGCATAAAAAAGTGTTTACTGTTTAGAGCTAGGGTAACAATCATCAAAAAGGAGAATGGAAGCCTCAAAAGCACACTTTGTAGCCCACAGGTAGATGAAGCATGTCACAGAACTACCACACTGTAATATATATATATATATATATTTTTTTTTTTTTTTTGCCAAGATAGTGTATAGACCTAGGGTATTAGAGATACCAAAAATTGGAATGTATGTATGAAAAACAACTATTTTTAGACCACACATAAAATGAGCATCGGATGTAGATAACAGACTGTTTTAATATGTGGCCTCTATTTTTAAAAATTTTCAAACCACAAAATACTGTATACTAGGGTTGAGCGAAATGGATTGGACAAATTCAAAAATCGCTGACTTTCGGCAAAGTCACGACCCGATCTTAGTGTGGGATTGGTCACGAGGTCGACGATCTTCGCGCCAAAGTCGCGTTTCGTATGAGGCGTTCAGCGCCATTTTCAGCGCCATTTTTAAGCCAATGAAGGAGGATGCAGAGTGTGGGCAGCGTGATGACATAGGTCTCAGTCCGCACCATCTAAGAGAAGGACATGACAGTGATTGGCTAGCTTTCTGCGGCATCACAGAGGCTATAAAGGGGCGTGCACGCTGACCGCCATCTTACTTCTGCCGATCGTAGCATAGGGAGAGGTTGCTGCAGCTTCATCAGAAGAAGGGAAATAGTTAGGGAGGGAAGATTAACCCCCAAACCGCTTGTGCTGAAGCGATTTCCACTGTCCAACACCACCTTCTCTTTGCAGGGACAGTGGACGCTATATTTTTGTGCATCAGTGCTTATTAGGCTGCATTATAAGGCTCCCTGATAGCTGCATTGCTGTTTGTACGCTGCTGTGCAAACCAACTGCTTTTTTAAAAGGAAAAATCCTGTTGCTCCTTTCTGCACAGTTATCTTGTTTATTTGTCCACACTTTTGTGTGCAGCAGTCCTTTTTATTTCTGCCATACTTGTACTGAGATCATTGTAGGGAGATTGAAATTGTACTACAGTCCATGTATTTTTTCATATATCTTCCAGCCCTGTTCTGCCACTTACATTTTGTAGTGTTATACACTGGGCCTGAGTTTTGGTGCAGTCTCCCCCCCAAAAAAGGGAGATTTGAATTGTCACAAAGTGGATCTACGTCAGTTCTGTTAGTTTATTGTATATCAGCCAGCCACGTTCTGCCACTTACATTGTGTAGTGTTATACACTGGGCCTGAGTTTTGGTGCAGTCTCCCCCCCCAAAAAAAGGAGATTCAAATTGTCACAAAGTGGATCTACGTCAGTTCTGTTAGCTTGTCGTATATCAGCCAGCCACGTTCTGCGACTTACATTGTGTAGTGTTATACACTGGGCCTGAGATTTTGTGCAGTCTCCCCCCCAAAAAAGGGAGATTTAAATTGTCACAAAGTGGATTTACGTCAGTTCTGTTAGTTTGTCGTACATCAGCCAGCCACGTTCTGCCACTTACATTGTGTAGTGTTATTCACTGGGCCTGAGTTTTGGTGCAGTCTCGCCCCCAAAAAAGGAGATTCAAATTGTCACAAAGTGGATCTACATCAGTTCTGTTAGTTTGTCGTATATCAGCCAGCCACGTTCTGCCACTTACATTGTGTAGTGTTATACACTGGGCCTGAGTTTTGGTGCAGTCTCCCCCCCAAAAAAAAGGAGATTCAAATTGTCACAAAGTGGATCTACGTCAGTTCTGTTAGCTTGTCGTATATCAGCCAGCCACGTTCTGCGACTTACATTGTGTAGTGTTATACACTGGGCCTGAGATTTTGTGCAGTCTCCCCCCCAAAAAAGGGAGATTTAAATTGTCACAAAGTGGATTTACGTCAGTTCTGTTAGTTTGTCGTACATCAGCCAGCCACGTTCTGCCACTTACATTGTGTAGTGTTATTCACTGGGCCTGAGTTTTGGTGCAGTCTCGCCCCCAAAAAAGGAGATTCAAATTGTCACAAAGTGGATCTACATCAGTTCTGTTAGTTTATCGTATATCAGCCAGCAATGTTCTGCCACTTATATTGTGTAGTGTTATACACTGGGCCTGAGTTTTGGTTCAGTCTGCCCCCCAAAAAAGGGAGATTTAAATTCTCAACAAGTTTATATACACCTTCTCCCTTGTTTTACTGTACCATATAATGGTTGTTATTTTGGTTATATTTTCTCAAAAATGAGGAAGTCTCGTGGAAGAGGCCGTGGGCGGTCGTTGCCAGCTGGTACTGATGGTGGTGGTGGTCGTGGAGCATCTGATGGTAGAGGGAAAAGCAAAATAGCACCTAAGGCTCAAGGTGTTGAGCCAGCATCATCGTCTGGCTACACAAGGCCTCGAAGGCTCCCTTATCTGGGAGTAGGAAAACAGCTTTTAAAGCCGGAGCAGCAGGAAAAAGTTTTGGCTTTCCTTGCTGACTCAGCCTCAAGCTCTTTCGCCTCCTCTTCAGAAAGTTCCAAATATAAAAGCAGCGAGTTGTCAGTGGATGCTCCTGGTCAGGAACAAGTCACTTCCTTGTGTCCTTCACCCAAACCAAAAGTGAAGGTTGCGGCAGGCGACACTACAGTTTACTCCAAGGAGCTCTTTACACATACCGTGCTTAGGTTAGAAAGGGAAATTGTTAACAGCCCATTACAAGATGAATCGGACATGGAGTGCACTGATGCACAGCCAGAGCTAGATTATTATGCTGTTCCATTGACTCAGATCACTACATTGCCCTCGCAGTGTACTAAGCCAGAATCTGACTCTGATGAGACTACGGTGCTCCGTCCCGAATGCTATAGCACCTTACATGGTGACACAGAGGAAGGGGCACATGACATTGAAGAGGAGGTGATAGATGACCCAGTTGTTGACCCAGATTGGCAGCCATTGGGGGAAGAGGGTGCCGCTGCCAGTAGCTCAGAAGCGGAGGAGGATGATCTGCAGCAGCCATCTACATCGCAACAGCTTTCATCTGGCAGGCCCGTATCTGGCCAAAAACGTTTGTCAAAAACAAAAACAGTTTTAGGACAGCGTGGCCATCCGGTGAAAGTAGCACAGTGTGCAATGCTTGAAAAGGTGTTCCACAGTAGGAAGAGTGTAGTGTGGCAATTTTTTAACCAAGATCCGAATGATCAGTGCAAAGTTATCTTTAAGAATTGCTCAAAGACCTTTAGCAGAGGGAAGAATCTCCAAAATTTAAATACAACGTGCATGCTTAGACATTTAACCAGCATGCACTTGCAAGCCTGGACCAACTACCAAACATCCCGTACCGTTGGTGCACCTGCTCAGAATGAAGGTAGTCAGCAACGCAACATTGCTTCCCTCACTGTAAGCACACCGGTTAGGACACCACCAGCAGCAAATGTGGAGGCATCATCGCAAGGCCAAAGCTGTCAGGGAATCACAGGGTTCTTGGTAGGAAACACTGTAAGTAGGCCAACATCAAGAATACCATCACCAACCCTCTCTCAATCTGCCATGTCCACCACCACCCCTGCTAGTTCAACCATATGCAGCTCTCCAGTCCAGCTCACCCTACAAGACACTCTCGTTAGGAAAAGAAAGTACTCATCCTCTCATCTGCGTACACAGGGTTTGAAAGCCCACATTGCTAGACTAATCTCGTTAGAGATTATGCCCTCCGGTTGGTTAAAAGTGAAGCTTTCAAAGACCTGATGGCCTATGCCAGGGGTGTCAAACTGCATTCCTTGAGGGCCTCAAACCATGCGTGTTTTCAAGATTTCTTTAGCATTGCACAAGGTGCTGGAATCATTCTCTGCAGGTGATTAAATTATCAACTGTGCAATGCAAGGAAATCCTGAAAACATGACCTGTTTGCAGCCCTCGAGGAATGCAGTTTGACACCCCTGGCCTATGCAGTACCACACTATGACCTACCCAGCGGCACTTCTTTGCAAGATAAGCCATCTTAGCCCTCCACCAGCATGTCAAAGACCGCATTGTCCATGCACTGAGCAATCAGTCAGTGGAAAGGTGCACCTCACAACAGATGCATGGACCAGTAGGTATGGCCAGGGACGTTACGTGTCCACCACGGTGCACTGGATTAATGTGGTGGATGCAGGGTCCACAGGAGATTGCCATAGTGGAACAGTTCTGCCTGGCCCATGGTCTTGAAAACAGTTGGCTGTAGGCATTCGCCACCCATCCTCCTCCTCCTCCAGAAGCAAAAGCTCGTCCATAGAGCGCCGTCGCACGACCACTCCATCCGCAGCTGCCAGTGTTGCACACGAGGTGTCCCATTATGGAACAGCTAGTGGTAAGCGTCAGCAGGCTGTGTTAGAAATGAAGTGTTTGGGTGACAACAGACACACTGCGGAAGTACTGGCCCAGTACTTGCAGCAAGAAACTCAGTCATGGCTAGGCAGTGTACATCTTGAGGCAGGCAAGGTAGTCAGTGATAACGGAAGGAATTTTATGGCTGCCATAGCCCTTTCAGAACTGAAACACATACCTTGCCTGGCTCACACCCTGAACCTGGTGGTGCAGTGCTTCCTGAAAAATTATCCGGGGTTACCAGCTCAGCTCCTGAAGGTGCGAAGACTTTGCTCGCACATCCGTCGGTCGCCCGTGCACTCCAGCCATATGCTGAACCATCAGCGATCGCTGAATCTTCCCCAGCAAAGCTTAATAATCGACGTTGCAACAAGGTGGAACTCCATGCTGCACATGCTTCAAAGTCTGTGCGAACAGAGGCGTGCTGTCATTTATTTGTGGGAGGATACACATACACGGGCAGGCAGTTGGATGGTAGACATGGAGTTGTCTGGTGTGCAGTGGTCGAAACTCCAAGACCTCTGTCAAGTCCTTCAGTGTTTTAAGGAATGCACATGGCTGGTAAGTGCAGACAACGCCATCATAAGCATGAGCATCCCACTAATGTGTCTGCTGATGCGAAGTTTGACGCACATTAAGGAACAGGCGTCTGCAGCCGAGGAGGAGGGAAGCCTTGATGACAGTCAGTCATTGTCTGCTCAGGGAACGCTCCTGGACGAGGTGGAGGATGAAGAGGAGGAGGAGGATGATGGGGATGAATATTTATGGGAGGAGGATGCTTCTCAGGGGGCAATAGAAACCTTTGGGGTTGCAAGGTCAGGTACAGGGTTTTTGCGGGCCACAAGTGATGTTGATTTGCAAGAAAGTGCTCCTCAACCCAACACAAGCTGTGAATTGACACCTGGAACATTGGCCCACATGGCTGAGTATGCCTTGCGTATCCTAAAAAGGGACCCCCGCATTATCAAAATGATGACCGATGACTAGAGTTGAGCGACTTTTACTTTTTAAGAATCTAATCAGGTTTCGCGAAACCCGACTTTCTCAAAAGTCGGGTCAGGTGAAATCGGCTGATTATTCCGAAAAGTCGGGGGCTGACCGAAACACGAAACCCAATGCAAGTCAATGGAGAATCAAAGTCGGCAGTGAGTGGAGGACAGGGAAACACCTACAGTGCCCATAATAATGCCAAAAACATCAATTCGTATTACTGAAGCTTGTCAATCTTAATTTACTGTATAATAATAGTTAGGCATTGAAAACAGGGGCTCATTTGGCTAATGTTGTGGGGGGGTAGGGCCGGCTCAAGATTTTCGTGGGCCCAGGAAACGCGGAATACGTCACGGCGGTCGAGCAGGGAGAGGTAAGTATTTCAACTTTGCAAGTGCTGCAATCCTGAGCAAGCAGGGGGTGCCCACTAGTTGGCACTGGCACAGGGCCCCTCATAGTATGGCGGTGTGTTTGATGGTGGAGGCGGTGCCTCCCACTGCCAGAGACACTTTTGCGTATTATGAGGTGCCCTGTGCCAGAGCCAACAAGCATGCCCCCACCTGATGAAAGAACCTGCACTTTCATCTGCATCTTCCTCTTTGTCCCCGTGTAAGATGGTATAGTATGCAGGAAGGGGAACCTGACTTTCAGCAGGGTCAGATTCTGGCTGTGTAGAGTGCAAGGGGAATGTAGTGGTCTGGGTCAATGTACCAGCAGACTCATCTAGCAGTGGCTGGGCAATGGGCAGGATGAGGAGGAAACACAGATATAGGCACAAAATGAAAAAGTAGGCTAAAAGCAGTTCAAAATTGGTAACAGGACTAAACAGGCGGCAGTGCTTTGTTCAGTGGAGGACAATTGTAACGAATGGCGCAGACACAGTTTGTAGGCCCAAAATAAAAAAAATTAGGCTAAATGCAGTTCAAAATTGGTAACAGGAGTACACAGGCAGCATTGCTTTGTTCAGTGGAGGACAAGTGTAATAAGTGGCTCAGACAGACTTAGTAGGCCTAAAATAAAAAAGTAGGCTAAATGCAGCTCAAAATTGATAAGAGGAGTACACAGGCGGCATAGCTTTGTTCAGCGGAGGACAACTGTAATGAGAGGCTGACACAGTTACTAGGCCCAAATAAGTAAGTAGGCTAAATGCAGTTCAAAATTGGTAACAGGAGTACACAGGCGGCATTGCTTTGTTCAGTGGAGAACAACTGTAATAAGTGGCTCAGAAAGACTGAGTAGGCCTAAAATAAAAAAGTAGGCTAAATGCAGTTCAAAATTGGTAACAGGAGTACACAGGCGGCATTGCTTTGTTGAGTGGAGGACAACTGTAATGAGAGGTGTTGTGAATTCTGTGGCTGAATTCACTCCTGTGGTCACAAGTGGTACTGCAGCTTCTAAGCTTCCTCCCTCAGGTGTTCTGGTGAGCTCGTTAACTGCTTCATTACTTAACTCCGCCTGATGCTGCTATCCTTGCTCCTTGTCAATGTTTCAGTGTTGGATCTGAGCTTCTCCTGATTGTTCCTGTGACCTGCTGCTCTGTATAGCTAAGTGCTTTTTGCTTTTTTGTTGCTTTTTTTTCTGTCCAGCTTGTCTTTTGTTTTGCTGGAAGCTCTGAGACGCAAAGGGTGTACCGCCGTGCCGTTAGTTCGGCACGGTGGGTTTTTTTTGCCCCCTTTGCGTGGTTTTGCTTTAGGGTTTTTTGTAGACTGCAAAGTTCGCTTTACTGTCCTCGCTCTGTCCTAGAATATCGGGCCCCACTTTGCTGAATCTATTTCATCCCTACGTTTTGTCTTTTCATCTTACTCACAGTCATTATATGTGGGGGGCTGCCTTTTCCTTTGGGGAATTTCTCTGGGGCAAGTCAGGCCTATTTTTCTATCTTCAGGCTAGCTAGTTTCTTAGGCTGTGCCGAGTTGCCTAGGTAGTTGTTAGGCGCAATCCACAGCCGCTTTTAGTTGTGTTTAGGATAGGATCAGGTGTGCAGTCTACAGAGTTTCCACGTCTCAGAGCTCGTTCTTGTATTTTTGGGTATTTGTCAGATCACTGTGTGCGCTCTGATCGCTAAGCACACTGTGTTTCTGGATTGCCTTCATAACACCTGTCATTAGCAAACATAACAGTACAAGGAGCCAAACTAATGATTCTCAATAGAGGGAAAGAAAAAGTTCTGACATCATTTTTTTTTTTTTTTTTTTTCTGCTCTGTGTTCACTTTTTTTTTTTCCCCTAGACATTTGGGTGATTCTGGACACAGGTGTGGACATGGATATTCAGGGTCTGTGCTCTTCAATGGATAATCTCGTTATAAATGTACAAAAAATTCAAGATACTATTGATCAGAAATCTATGTTAGAACCAAGAATTCCTATTCCTGATTTGTTTTTTGGAGATAGAACTAAGTTTCTAAGTTTCAAAAATAATTGTAAGCTATTTCTGGCCTTGAAACCTCATTCTTCTGGTAATCCTATTCAACAGGTTTTGATTATTATTTCTTTTTTGCGCGGCGACCCTCAAGACTGGGCATTTTCTCTTGCGCCAGGAGACCCTGCATTGAGTAGTGTCGATGCGTTTTTCCTGGCGCTCGGATTGCTGTACGATGAGCCTAATTCAGTGGATCAGGCTGAGAAAAATTTGCTGGCTTTGTGCCAGGGTCAGGATGATATAGAAGTATATTGTCAGAAATTTAGGAAATGGTCAGTACTCACTCAGTGGAATGAATCTGCACTGGCAGCTTTGTTCAGAAAGGGTCTCTCTGAGGCTCTTAAGGATGTCATGGTGGGATTTCCTATGCCTGCTGGTTTGAATGAGTCTTTGTCTTTGGCCATTCAGATCGGTCGACGCTTGCGCGAGCGTAAATCTGTGCACCATTTGGCGGTACTGCCTGAGGTTAAACCTGAGCCTATGCAGTGCGATAGGACTATGACTAGAGTTGAACGGCAGGAATACAGACGTCTGAATGGTCTGTGTTTCTACTGTGGTGATTCCACTCATGCTATTTCTGATTGTCCTAAGCGCACTAAGCGGTCCGCTAGGTCTGCCGTCATTGGTACTGTACAGTCCAAATTCCTTCTGTCCATTACCTTGATATGCTCTTTGTCGTCGTTTTCTGTCATGGCGTTTGTGGATTCGGGTGCTGCCCTGAATCTGATGGATTTGGATTATGCTAAACGTTGTGGGTTTTTCTTGGAGCCTTTGCGGTGTCCTATTCCATTGAGAGGAATTGGTGCTACACCTTTGGCCAAGAATAAACCTCAATTCTGGGCCCAGCTGACCATGTGCATGGCTCCTGCACATCAGGAAGTTATTCGCTTTCTGGTGTTGCATAATCTGCATGATGTGGTCGTGTTGGGGTTGCCATGGCTACAAACCCATAATCCAGTATTGGATTGGAATTCCATGTCGGTATCCAGCTGGGGTTGTCAGGGGGTACATGGTGATGTTCCATTTTTGTCGATTTCGTCATCCACCCCTTCTGAGGTCCCAGAGTTCTTGTCTGATTATCAGGATGTATTTGAAGAGCCCAAGTCCGATGCTCTACCTCCGCATAGGGATTGTGATTGTGCTATCAATTTGATTCCTGGTAGTAAATTCCCTAAAGGTCGATTATTTAATTTATCCGTGCCCGAACACGCCGCTATGCACAGTTATGTGAAGGAATCCCTGGAGAAGGGACATATTCGCCCATCGTCATCACCACTGGGAGCAGGGTTCTTCTTTGTAGCCAAGAAGGATGGTTCACTGAGACCGTGTATTGATTACCGCCTTCTTAATAAGATCACTGTTAAATTTCAGTATCCCTTGCCATTGTTATCTGACTTGTTTGCTCGGATTAAGGGGGCTAGTTGGTTCACTAAGATAGATCTTCGTGGTGCGTATAATCTGGTGAGAATCAGGCAAGGAGATGAATGGAAAACTGCATTCAATACGCCCGAGGGTCATTTTGAGTATCTAGTGATGCCGTTCGGACTTGCCAATGCTCCATCTGTGTTTCAGTCTTTTATGCATGACATCTTCCGTGAGTATTTGGATAAATTCCTGATTGTTTACTTGGATGACATTTTGATCTTCTCAGATGATTGGGAGTCTCATGTGAAGCAGGTCAGAATGGTTTTTCAGGTCCTGCGTGCTAACTCTTTGTTTGTGAAGGGATCAAAGTGTCTCTTCGGTGTGCAGAAAGTTTCATTTTTGGGGTTCATCTTTACCCCTTCTACTATCGAGATGGATCCGGTTAAGGTCCAAGCCATCCAGGATTGGATTCAGCCGACATCTCTGAAAAGTCTGCAAAAGTTCCTGGGCTTTGCTAATTTTTATCGTCGCTTCATCTGTAATTTTTCTAGCATTGCCAAACCATTGACCGATTTGACCAAGAAGGGTGCTGATTTGGTTAATTGGTCTTCTGCTGCTGTGGAAGCTTTTCAGGAGTTGAAGCGTCGTTTTTGTTCTGCCCCTGTGTTGTGTCAACCAGATGTTTCTCTTCCGTTCCAGGTCGAGGTTGATGCTTCTGAGATTGGAGCAGGGGCAGTTTTGTCACAGAGAGGTTCTGATTGCTCAGTGATGAAACCATGTGCTTTCTTTTCCAGGAAGTTTTCGCCCGCTGAGCGTAATTATGATGTGGGCAATCGAGAGTTGCTGGCCATGAAGTGGGCATTCGAGGAGTGGCGTCATTGGCTTGAAGGAGCTAAGCATCGCGTGGTGGTATTGACTGATCATAAGAACTTGACTTATCTCGAGTCTGCCAAGCGCTTGAATCCTAGACAGGCCCGTTGGTCGTTATTTTTTGCCCGCTTCGACTTTGTGATTTCGTACCTTCCGGGCTCTAAAAATGTGAAGGCGGATGCTCTGTCTAGGAGTTTTGTGCCCGACTCTCCGGGTTTATCTGAGCCAGCGGGTATCCTCAAGGAAGGAGTCATTGTGTCTGCCATCTCCCCTGATTTGCGGTGGGTGCTGCAAAAATTTCAGGCGAATAAACCTGATCGTTGTCCAGCAGAGAAACTGTTCGTCCCTGATAGGTGGACTAATAAACTTATCTCTGAACTTCATTGTTCGGTGTTGGCTGGTCATCCTGGAATCTTTGGTACCAGAGAGTTAGTGGCTAGATCCTTCTGGTGGCCATCTCTGTCACGGGATGTACGTACTTTTGTGCAGTCCTGTGGGATTTGTGCTAGGGCTAAGCCCTGCTGTTCTCGTGCCAGTGGGTTGCTTTTGCCCTTGCCGGTCCCAAAGAGGCCTTGGACACATATTTCGATGGATTTCATTTCTGACCTTCCCGTTTCTCAAAAGATGTCAGTCATTTGGGTGATCTGTGATCGCTTTTCTAAAATGGTCCATCTGGTGCCCTTGGCTAAATTGCCTTCCTCCTCTGATTTGGTACCTTTGTTCTTTCAGCATGTGGTTCGGTTGCATGGCATTCCTGAGAATATTGTTTCTGACAGAGGTTCCCAGTTTGTTTCAAGGTTTTGGCGAGCCTTTTGTGGTAGGATGGGCATTGACCTATCTTTTTCCTCGGCTTTCCATCCTCAGGCTAATGGCCAGACCGAACGAACCAATCAGACCTTGGAAACATATCTGAGATGTTTTGTTTCTGCAGACCAGGATGATTGGGTGTCCTTTTTGCCGTTGGCTGAGTTCGCCCTTAATAATCGGGCCAGCTCGGCTACCTTGGTTTCTCCATTTTTTTGCAATTCTGGGTTCCATCCTCGTTTCTCTTCAGGACAGGTTGAGTCTTCGGACTGTCCTGGTGTGGATTCTGTGGTGGATAGGTTGCAGCAGATCTGGACTCAGGTAGTGGACAATTTGATCTTGTCCCAGGAGAAAGCTCAACTTTTCGCTAATCGCAGACGCCGTGTGGGTCCCCGACTTCGTGTTGGGGATCTGGTTTGGTTATCTTCTCGTCATATTCCTATGAAGGTTTCCTCTCCTAAATTTAAACCTCGTTTTATTGATCCGTATAGGATTTCTGAGGTTCTCAATCCTGTGTCTTTTCGTTTGACCCTCCCAGACTCCTTTTCCATACATAATGTATTCCATAGGTCGTTGTTGCGGAGATACGTGGCACCTATGGTTCCATCTGTTGAGCCTCCTGCCCCGGTTTTGGTGGAGGGGGAATTGGAGTATATTGTGGAGAAGATTTTGGATTCTCGTGTTTCTAGACGGAAACTCCAGTATCTGGTTAAATGGAAGGGTTATGCTCAGGAAGATAATTCCTGGGTTTTTGCCTCTGATGTTCATGCTTCCGATCTTGTTCGTGCCTTTCATGCGGCTCATCCTGGCCGGCCTGGGGGCTCTGGTGAGGGTTCAGTGACCCCTCCTCAAGTGGGGGGTACTGTTGTGAATTCTGTGGCTGAATTCACTCCTGTGGTCACAAGTGGTACTGCAGCTTCTGAGCTTCCTCCCTCAGGTGTTCTTGTGAGCTCGTTAACTGCTTCATTACTTAACTCCGCCTGATGCTGCTATCCTTGCTCCTTGTCAATGTTTCAGTGTTGGATCTGAGCTTCTCCTGATTGTTCCTGTGACCTGCTGCTCTGTATAGCTAAGTGCTTTTTGCTTTTTTGTTGCTTTTTTTTCTGTCCAGCTTGTCTTTTGTTTTGCTGGAAGCTCTGAGACGCAAAGGGTGTACCGCCGTGCCGTTAGTTCGGCACGGTGGGTTTTTTTTGCCCCCTTTGCGTGGTTTTGCTTTAGGGTTTTTTGTAGACTGCAAAGTTCGCTTTACTGTCCTCGCTCTGTCCTAGAATATCGGGCCCCACTTTGCTGAATCTATTTCATCCCTACGTTTTGTCTTTTCATCTTACTCACAGTCATTATATGTGGGGGGCTGCCTTTTCCTTTGGGGAATTTCTCTGGGGCAAGTCAGGCCTATTTTTCTATCTTCAGGCTAGCTAGTTTCTTAGGCTGTGCCGAGTTGCCTAGGTAGTTGTTAGGCGCAATCCACAGCCGCTTTTAGTTGTGTTTAGGATAGGATCAGGTGTGCAGTCTACAGAGTTTCCACGTCTCAGAGCTCGTTCTTGTATTTTTGGGTATTTGTCAGATCACTGTGTGCGCTCTGATCGCTAAGCACACTGTGTTTCTGGATTGCCTTCATAACACCTGTCATTAGCAAACATAACAGAGAGGCTGACACAGTTACTAGGCCCAAATAAGTAAGTAGGCTAAATGCAGTTCAGAATTGGTAATAGGAGTACACAGGCGGCATAGCTTTGGTCAGCGGAGGACAACTGTAATGAGAGGCTGACACAGTTACTAGGTCCAAATAAGTAAGTAGGCTAAATGCAGTTCAAAATTGGTAACAGGAGTACACAGGCGGCATAGCTTTGGTCAGCAGAGGACAACTGTAATGAGAGGCTGACACAGTTACTTAGCCCAAATAAGTAAGTAGGCTAAATGCAGTTCAGCCTTGTTTAGCGGAGGTGGACAACTGTTATGAGAAGCTCACACAGACTTAGTAGGTCTAAAATAAAAAAGTAGGCTAAATGCAGTTCAAAATAGGTAAGAGGAGTACACAGGCGGCATAGCTTTGTTCAGCGGAGGAGGAAGGTCGAGCGAGATGATGAGGGTCTATGCTGTGGCGCACTTTCAGTTTGGCCACGTCCTCTTCCTCTGTATGAACCATCAGCATCACATCCACTTCCCAATCCCTTGCCCCTTGCCTTGCCCATTTTAAATGGACTACTGCACTATTTCAAAAGCTCAACACAAATGTATTTATTTTGAGACAAATTATATCTGATCAGAATGCCTGCAAAGCTACGATTTTTCAAACACAGAAACACTAGACCTCAGCCTGAAATAATAGACTGTATTAAATCTTTTTAGCTTTTTTGCTGAATTTAAAAAAACAAATAAAATAAAAGAAAGAGTAGAACAAGGCTATCACACACAACTATGCCACGTATGCCTGCGAAAATACAATTTTTCAAACTTTAATTTTTTTTGCTTTTTGGTGAATTTTAAAAAATTAAGAAAATGTAGAACAAGGCTAGCACAGAGAATTATGCTACGTATGTCTGCGAAAATACGATTATTTCAATCACAGATACACCAGGACTCAGCCTGACATAGAATGTATAAATTAGTTTTTGCTTTTTGGTGAATTTAAGAAAAAAAAATTGAACAAGGGTAGCACACAGAACTACGCTACGTATGCCTGCGGAAATACAATTTTTCAAACACAGAAACACCAGGCCTCAGCCTGACATAACAGACTGTATTAACACCTTTAGCCCCAAGGGTGATTTGCACGTTAATGACTGGGCCAATTTTTACAATTCTGACAACTCTCCCTTTATGACGTTATAACTCTGGAACGCTTCCATGGATCCCAGTGATTCTGACACTGTTTTCTGAAATATTGTACTTCATGTTAGTGGTAAAATTTATTTGACATTACTTGAGTTTATTTGTGAAAAAAACTGAAATTTGGCAAAAATTTTGAAAATTTCGCAATTTTCCAACTTTTAATTTTCATGCCCTTAAATCACAGAGATATGTCACACAAACTGCTCAATAAGTAACATTTGACACGTCTACTTTACATCAGAAAAAATTTGTAACCTATTTTATTAGGGAGTTATAAGGGTTAAAAGTTGACCAGCAATTTCTAATTTTTACAACACCATTTTTTTAGGGACAACATCACATTTGAAGTCATTTTGAGGAATCTATATGATAGAAAATACCCAAGTGTGACACCATTTTAAAAACTGCACCCCTCATGGTGCTCAAAACCACATTCAAGAGGTTTATTAACCCTTCAAGTGCTTCACAGGAATGTTTGGAATGTTTAAAAAAATGAACATTTACCTTTTTTTCACAAAAAATTTACTTCAGATCCAATTTGTTTTATTTTACCAAGGGTAACAGGAGAAATTGGATGCCAGCAGTTGTGGTGCAATTTTCCCTGAGTACGCTGATACCCTATATGTGGAGGTAAACCACGGTTTGGGCACATGGCAGAGCTCAAAAGGGAAGGAGCGCCATTTGACGTTTCAATGCAAAATTGGCAGGAATTGAGATAGGACGCCATGTCTCGATTGGAGAGCCCCTGATGTACCTAAACAGTGGAAACCCCCAAAAGTGCAACGATTTTGTAAAGTATACCCCAAAGGAACTTATATAGATGTGTTGTGAGCACTTTGAACCCCAAAGTGCTTCACAGAAAATTATAATGTGGAGCCGTGAAAATTAAAAAGTCATTTTTTTCCACAAAAAAGAACTTTTAGCCACAGTTTTGTATTTTCTCAAGGGTATCTGGAGAAATTGGATGGCAAAGTTTGAGCAATTTGTCCTGAGTTCGCTGATACCCAATATGTGGGAGAAAACTACTGTTTGGGTGCATGGCAGATCTCGGAAGGGAAGAAGTGGCGTTTTGGAATGCAGACTTTGATGGAATGGTCTGTGGGTGTCACGTTGCGTTTGCAGAGCCCCTGATGTAGCTAAACAGTAGAAACCCCCAACAAGTGACCCCATATTGGAAACTAGACCCCCCAGGGAACTTATCTAGATGTGTTGTGAAACTTTGAACACCCAAGTTTTTCACTAAAGTTTACAACGCAGAGCAATGAAAATAAAAAATCTTTTTTTTCCACAAAAATGATTTTTTAGCCCCCAGTTTTGTATTTTCCCAAGGGTAACAGGAGAAACTGGACCCCAAAACTTGTTGTCCAATTTATTTTGAGTACGCTCATACTCCATATATGGGAGAAAACTACTTTTTGGGCTCATGGCAGAGCTCAGAAGGGAAGAATGGTGTTTTGGAATGCAGACTTTGATGGAATGGTCTGCGGCATCATATTGCATTTGCAGAGCCCCTGATGTAGCTAAACAGTAGAAACCCCCCACAAGTGACCCCATATTGGAAACTAGATCCCCCAAGGAACTTATCTAGATGTGTTGAGAGAACTTTGAACCCCCAAGTGTTTCACTAAAGTTTACAATGCAGAGCAGTGAAAATAAAAAATCTTTTTTTCCACAAAAATGATTTTTTAGCCCCCGGTTTTGTATTTTCCCTAGGGTAACAGGAGAAATTGGACACCAAAAGTTTTTGTCCAATTTGTCCTAAGTATGCTAATAACCCATATGTGGGAGTAAACCACTGTTTGGACGCACGGCAGAGTTCAGAAAGGAAGGAGCACCGGTTTACTTTTCAATGCAGAATTGTATGGTTTGAGATCGGACGTCATGTTACGTTTGCATAGCCCTGGTGTGTCTAAACAGTGGAAACCTCCCAATTCCCAATTCTAACTCCAACCCTAAGCCCAACACACCCCTTACCCTAATCTCAACCCTAACCCTAATCCAAACCCCAACACACACCTAACCCTAATCCCAACCCTAACCATATCCCAAACCCTGACACACCCCTCACCTAACTGTAAACGTAATCCAAACCCTAACCCCAACTCTAGCCCCAACCCTAACTTTATCCCCAACTCTAACCCTAACTTTAGCCCCAACTCTCGCTTTAGCCCCAACCCTAACCCTAACTTTAGCCCCAACCCTAACTTTTGCCCCAAACCTAGCTTTAGCCCCATGTTATGACCTGGTGGTTAGGAGCACCCGGAATGACCTGATAATTAAACCTCATACAGGACGAGCTCTGGGATGTGGGAGCTCTGCTGACCGCAAGCCCTAATCCTAACACACACACTAGAAATAGCCGTGGAGCGCTCCTGACCAGACCTAGGCGCCTCGTCACAGCCTAAGAACTATCTAGCCCTAGAGATAGAAAATAAAGCCTACCTTGCCTCAGAGAAATTCCCCAAAGGTAAAGGAAGCCCCCCACATATATTGACTGTGAGTAAGATGAAAGTCACAAACGCAGAAATGAAACAGGTTTCAGCAAAGGGAGGCCAGACTTACTAAATAGACAGAGGATAGGAAAGGTAACTTTGCGATCAGCACAAAAACCTACCAAGACCACGCAGAGTGTGCAAAAAAAGACCTCCGCACCGACTCACGGTGCGGAGGGGCCACTCTGCATCCCAGAGCTTCCAGCTAGCAAGACAAAATCATGAAAACCAGCTGGACAAGAAAACAGAGAACAAAATAAGACTATAAGGAACTTAGCTTCTGCAGGAGAAGGCAGGTCACCAGAGAGATCCAGGAGCGAACTGAACGAATGCAAAAACATTGACAGCTGGCATGGAGTAACGATCTGATAGGAGTTAAATAGAGCAGCCAACCAAAGGATAAACCACGTCACCTGTGTAAGGAACCTCAGAAGCAGCAGCTTCACTCAAAGCCACAGAGGGAGCCCATAGACAGAACTCGCTGAAGTACCATTCACGACCACAGGAGGGAGTTCGACAACAGAATTCACAACAGTACCCCCCCTTGAAAAGGGGTCACCAAACCCTCACCAGAGCCCCCAGGCCGATCAGGATGAGCCAAATGAAAGGCACGAACCAGATCGGCAGCATGAAC
The DNA here is from genome assembly GCF_032444005.1 of Ranitomeya imitator. Lineage (NCBI taxonomy): Eukaryota > Metazoa > Chordata > Amphibia > Anura > Dendrobatidae > Ranitomeya > Ranitomeya imitator. Next base: position 630,553,520 of record NC_091284.1, read on the forward strand.
ATCAGAGGCAAAAACAAAGGAATTATCTTCCTGACCATAACCCTTCCACTTGACCAGGTACTGGAGTTTCCGTCTCGAAACACGAGAATCCAAAATCTTCTCCACCACATACTCCAACTCCCCCTCGACCAACACCGGGGCAGGAGGATCAACGGAGGGAACCATAGGCGCCACGTATCTCCGCAACAACGACCTATGGAACACATTATGGATGGCAAAAGAAGCTGGAAGGTCCAAAAGAAATGACACAGGATTAAGAACTTCAGAAATCTTGTATGGCCCAATGAAACGAGGCTTAAACTTAGGAGAGGAAACCTTCATAGGAACGTGACGAGATGACAACCAAACCAAATCCCCCTAGCTCCTTCAAGCCAATGTTGCCACTCCTCGAATGCCCACTTCATGGCCAACAACTCCCGATTGCCCACATCATAATTGCGCTCAGCAGGTGAGAATTTCCTAGAAAAGAAGGCACAGGGTTTCATCACCGAGCCATCAGAACTTCTTTGCGACAAAACAGCCCCTGCTCCAATTTCAGAAGCATCAACCTCAACCTGAAAAGGGAGCAAAACATCTGGCTGATACAACACAGGGGCAGAAGCAAAACGACGCTTCAACTCCTGAAAAGCCTCTACAGCTGCAGAGGACCAATTGACCACATCAGCACCTTTCTTAGTCAAATCAGTCAACGGTTTAGCAATACTGGAAAAATTAGCGATGAAGCGACGATAAAAGTTAGCAAAGCCCAGGAACTTCTGTAAGCTCTTCACAGATGTCGGCTGAGTCCAATTGTAAATGGCCTGGACTTTAACAGGGTCCATCTCGATAGTAGAAGGGGAAAAAATGAAACCCAAAAATGAAACCTTCTGAACTCCAAAGAGACACTTTGACCCCTTCACAAACAAGGAATTCGCACGAAGGACCTGGAACACCATTTTGACCTGCTTCACATGAGACTCCCAATCATCCGAAAAGACCAAAATGTCATCCAAATATACAATCATGAATCTATCCAGGTACTCTCGAAAGATGTCATGCATAAAGGACTGAAACACAGATGGAGCATTAGAAAGCCCGAATGGCATAACCAGGTACTCAAAATGGCCCTCGGGCGTATTAAATGCCGTTTTCCATTCATCACCCTGTTTAATTCGCACAAGATTATACGCACCACGAAGATCTATCTTGGTGAACCAACTAGCCCCCTTAATCCGAGCAAATAAATCAGACAGCAGCGGCAAAGGATACTGAAATTTGACTGTGATCTTATTAAGAAGGCGGTAATCAATACAAGGTCTCAAAGAACCATCCTTCTTGGTCACAAAGAAGAACCCTGCTCCCAATGGTGAGGACGACGGACGAATATGACCCTTCTCCAAGGATTCCTTTATATAACTCTGCATAGCGGCGTGCTCTGGCACAGATAAATTAAACAGACGGCCCTTAGGAAACTTACTACCAGGAATCAAATTAATAGCACAGTCGCAATCACTATGAGGAGGTAGGGCACCAGATTTGGGCTCTTCAAATACATCCCGGTAATCTGATAAAAACTCAGGGACTTCAGAAGGAGTGGATGGCGAAATTGACAGCAATGGAACATCACCATGTACCCCCTGACAACCCCAGCTGGACACAGACATAGATTTCCAATCCAACACTGGATTATGGACCTGTAGCCATGGCAACCCCAAAACGACCACATCATGCAGATTATGCAACACCAAAAAGCGAATATCCTCCTGATGTGCAGGAGCCATGCACATGGTCAATTGAGTCCAGTACTGAGGCTTATTCTTGGCCAAAGGCGTAGCATCAATTCCTCTCAATAGAATTGGATACTGCAAGGGCTCCAAGAAAAAACCACAGCGCCTGGCAAACTCCAAGTCCATCAAATTCAGGGCAGCGCCTGAATCCACAAATGCCATTACAGAATAGGACGATAGAGAGCAAATCAGAGTAACGGACAAAAGAAATTTAGACTGTACCGTACCAATGGTGGCAGACCTAGCGAACCGCTTAGTGCGCTTAGGACAATCGGAGATAGCATGAGTGGAATCACCACAGTAAAAACACAGCCCATTCCGACGTCTGTGTTCTTGCCGTTCAGCTCTGGTCAAAGTCCTATCACACTGCATAGGCTCAGGCCTATGCTCAGAGGATACCGCCATATGGTGCGCAGCTTTGCGCTCACGCATGCGCCGATCGATCTGAATGGCCAAAGACATAGACTCATTCAGACCAGCAGGCGTGGGAAATCCCACCATGACATCCTTAAGGGCTTCAGAAAGACTCTTTCTGAAAATTGCCGCCAGGGCACATTCATTCCACTGAGTAAGCACAGACCACATTCTAAACTTCTGACAGTACACCTCCGCTTCATCCTGACCCTGACACAAAGCCAGCAAGATTTTCTCTGCCTGATCCACTGAATTTGGTTCATCATAAAGCAATCCAAGCGCCAGAAAAAAACGCATCAACATCACGCAATGCAGGATCTCCTGGCGCAAGGGAAAATGCCCTGTCTTGAGGGTCACCACGTAACAAAGAAATAATGATTTTTACCTGTTGAACGGGGTCACCAGAAGAGCGGGGTTTCAAAGCTAGAAACAGTTTACAATTATTTTTGAAATTCAAGAACCTAGATCTATCCCCAGAAAATAAGTCAGGAATAGGAATTCTTGGCTCTAACATAGGATTCTGAACCACAAAATCTTGAATGTTTTGCACCCTTGCAGTGAGATGATCCAAACAAGAGGACAGACCTTGAATGTCCATATCTACACCTGTGTCCTGAACCACCCAAAGGTCTAGGGGAAAAGAAAGACAAAACACAGTGCAAAGAAAAAAAAATGGTCTCAGAAGTTCTCTTATCCCTCTATTGAGATGCATTAATACTTTGGGCCAGCTGTACTGTTATGACCTGGTGGTTAGGAGCACCCTGAATGACCTGATAATTAAACCTCATACAGGATGAGCTCTGGGATGTGGGAGCTCTGCTGACCGCAAGCCCTAATCCTAACACACACACTAGAAATAGCCGTGGAGTGCTCCTGACCAGACCTAGGTGCCTCGTCACAGCCTAAGAACTATCTAGCCCTAGAGATAGAAAATAAAGCCTACCTTGCCTCAGAGAAATTCCCCAAAGGTAAAGGAAGCCCCCCACATATATTGACTGTGAGTAAGATGAAAGTCACAAACGCAGAAATGAAACAGGTTTCAGCAAAGGGAGGCCAGACTTACTAAATAGACAGAGGATAGGAAAGGTAACTTTGCGATCAGCACAAAAACCTACCAAGACCACGCAGAGTGTGCAAAAAAAGACCTCCGCACCGACTTAAGGTGCGGAGGGGCCACTCTGCATCCCAGAGCTTCCAGCTAGCAAGACAAAATCATGAAAACCAGCTGGACAAGAAAACAGAGAACAAAATAAGACTATAAGGAACTTAGCTTCTGCAGGAGAAGGCAGGTCACCAGAGAGATCCAGGAGCGAACTGAACGAATGCAAAAACATTGACAGCTGGCATGGAGTAACGATCTGATAGGAGTTAAATAGAGCAGCCAACCAAAGGATAAACCACGTCACCTGTGTAAGGAACCTCAGAAGCAGCAGCTTCACTCAAAGCCACCAGAGGGAACCCATAGACAGAACTCGCTGAAGTACAATTCACGACCACAGGAGGGAGTTCGACAACAGAATTCACAACAGCCCCAACCCTTATCCTAACTTTAGCCCCAACCCTAACCCTAACTTTAGCCCCAACCCTAACTTTAGCCCCAACCCTAAACCTAACCCTAATGGGAAAATGGAAATATATGCATTTTTTTAATTTTATTATTTTTCACCAGCTACAGTAAGGCGGTGATGAAGGGGGGTTTGATTTACTATTTATAGCGGGTTTTAATAGCTGTTTTTGTATGAGTACAGCGGTGGACACCGCGGAATCAGCCATCTATAAGGCTGCATCAGGAGACTCTCATTTAAATTGGCGCTGCACTCAGGAAATTATTGGCAGCATATATAGCCACTAGCATTCACCTCCATTCCAGTTCTTGTTACATACGAAGGTCCCATGTGTGACCGAAACGTTTTGCTTGGGCTACAATAAATCACCCGTTTTTCTTCTCACAACTAAGTTGAGTGCTGGGTTTTGTTATTCCTTGGTCTAATGGTTTGGGAACCTACCCATGCACCACTTTAGGTTGTGCACACGTTTATCCATTATTTATAATTTTTCCATATCTTGGTCCACAGAGTCATTTGAGGTCTTGTTTTTTGTGGGACGAGTTGACGTTTTCATTGGTTTAAATTTCGGGCACATTACATTTTTTGATCACTTTTTATTCAGATTTTTGTTAGGCAGAATGAACAAAAACCAGCAATTCTTGAATTTCTTTTGGGGGGGCGTTTATACCGTTCCACATTTGGTAAAATTGATAAAGCAGTTTTATTCTTCGGGTCCGTACGATTACAGCGAATACCTCATTTATATCTTTTTTATGTTTTGGCACTTTTATACAATAAAAATTATTTTATAGAAAACATTTTTTTTGCCTACATTTGCGTAGTCTTCACTAAGAAGTGCAGACTGTATAGACTTGTGTGAATCTATTAGCCGTAACGATATATTGCAGGGCACGTCATTTATACCCCATTGGCCTTACCTCATTATAGCTATGGAGCAAGAGTGGCGGGCATGCTCAGTTGGGGGTTGGTTCATCCAGAAAAGCAAGATTAGGGTAGCAGAATTTTGTTCATTTATTATGCCTGGTAACATTAGGGCAGCAAATCGCTGCATAGAAGATTGTTAATGTTTATACTCACCAAGTTTGTTTTTAATTGGTTTTAATAAATTTTGTATCGTGGGTGGGCTGAGTGAAGCTGTAGGGAGGAGCACCGTGAGTGCACACTATTTCAGGCGTCACGTCCGCTCACCCATTGAACCCATTGAAGCGCCAGGCAGGCGCAAAACGGCCGTCGTTTAGCTTCCACATTCCTTTGTAAATACACCCCCATGCCGTGAAGATGATGTTGTAATAAAAGAAACCTGCACTGAAGATTGGTGAGTGCTGCCGTTTTTTCTTCTTGGATAAGATTTTATTTTTTTGCTGATAACGCTGTATGGTGGCTCATTTTTTGCTGGACAAGATGACATTTTTTGCGGTACCATGTTTTTTTTATATCGGTCTTTTTGATCGCGTGTTATTCCACTATTTGTTCGATGGTATGATGATAAAGCAGTCTTTTTTGCTTCTTTTTTTTTTTTACGGTTTTCACTGAAGGGGTTAACTAATGGGACACTTATAGGTTGGGTCATTACGGACACGGCGATACTAAATATGTGTACTTTTATTGTTTGTTTTTTATTTACATAAAGAAATGTATTTATTGGAACTGTATATAATTTTTATTTATTTAGGATTTTTTTTAAATCGCCTATGACATACTATCCCGTCGGTGGTCAAAGGGGCCCAGACCACCTCGACGGAATAGTACATCTAATGTCAGAACAGGGTTAAATTTTTTTTGCTTTTTGGTGAATTAAAAAAAATTAAAAAAAAAAGAGTTGAAGAAGGCTAGCACACAGAACTATGCTACATATGCCTGCGGAAATATGATTTTTCAAACACAGATACACCAGGACTCAACCTTGCATAGACTGTATAAATTATTTTTTGGCTTTTGGTGAATTTTAGAAAAGAAAAATTGAACAACGCTAGCACGCCGAACTATGCTACGTTTGCCTGCGAAAATACAATTTTTCAAACACAGATACACCACACCTCAGCCTGACATAACAGACTGTATTATATTTTTTTTGCTTTTGGTGAATTTAAAAAAAAAGAGTAGAACAAGGCTAGCACTCATAACTATGCTACGTATGCCTGCAAAACTAAGATTTTTAAAACACAGATGCACCAGGCCTCAGTCTGACATAACAGACAGTATATTTTTTTAGTTTTTGGTGAATTAAAAAAAAAAAAAAAAAATTTGAACAAGGCTACCACACAGAACTATGCTACGTATGCCAGCGAAAATATGATTTTTCAAACACAGATACACCACGCCTCAGCCTGACATATACTGTGTAAATTATTTTTTGGTTTGTGGTGAATTTTAGAAAAAAAAATTGAACAAGGCTAACACACAGAACTATGCTACATATGCCTGTGAAAATATGATTTTTCAAACACAGATACACCACGTCTCAGCCTGGCATAACAGACTGTATTACGTTTTGTTTTTTTTGCTTTTTGGTGTGATAAAAAAAATAGAGTAGAACAAGGCTAGCACACAGAACTATGCTACGTATGCCTGCAAAACTATGATTTTTAAAACACAGATACACCAGGCCTCAGTCTGACATTACAGACTGCATACTGTATACATTTTTTTTTGTTTTTTGGTGAATTTTTGAAAAAAAAAAAAAAAAAACACTGATAACTGCAGCTAGGTATATAGTAAATAAGCAGCAGCAGACTGTAGTGGAGCTTTGGGAAGGTATGCAGTGAGAGCTATGTACACACATACAGTGCCTGTATGCCTTTCACTGATATGGATATGTGCACATAGACTCCCCTGCCTACCTAGCGCTGCAATCTCTGGACCCCCAAATCAGCCCTAAAAAGGACTGTTGGTTTCTCAGGAGCTGTGGATAGAGTTGAGCGACCTTGACCTTTTTAGAGTCGAGCCGGGTTTTGCGAAACCCGACTATCTCAAAAGTCGGGTCGAGTGAAATCGGCCGATTATGACGTAAAGTCGGGATCGACCGAAACACGAAACCCAATGCAAGTCAATGGGGCAGCATAGTCGGCAGTGAGTGGGGGCCAGGAAAAAACCTAGAGTGCCCATTTTAATGTCAAAACCATCCATTCTTCTTAATGAAGCTTGTCAAGCGTAATTTACCTTATAATAATTGGAAGGCATTTGAAATTGGGGGTCATTTGGCTAAAGTTGTGGTGGGTAGGGCTGGTTCAAGTAATTAGTGGGCCCAGGAAATCTGGACCACGTCACGGCAGTGGAGCAGGGAGAGGTAAGTATTTCAACTTTGCAAGTGCTGTGAACCTGAGCAAGCAGGGGGGGCCCACTCGTTGGCATTGGCACTGGCACAGGGCCCCTCAAAGTACAGTGGTGTGTTTGCACGGCGGGGGCGCCTCCCACCGGCAGCAACACTTTTGCGTACTATGAGAGGCCCTGTGCCAGTGACGTCGCCAACTAGTATTCCTCCCCCCACCTGATGAAGGAACCTGCACTTTCATCTGCACCTTCCTCTTTGTCCCCGTGTAAGGTGGTATGGTATGCGGGAAGAGCAACCTGACTTTCAGCAGGGTCACAATGTTGTTGTGTAGCGTGCACGGGGAATGTTGCGTTATGGGTCAATGTACCAGCAGACTCATCTATCACTGGCTGGGCAATGGGCAGGATGAGGAGGAAACACAGATATAGGCCCAAATAATAAAGTGGGCTAAATGCAGTTCAAAATTGGTAACACAGGAATAACCAGGGGGCATTGCAGTGGAGGACAACTGGAATGAGAGGCTGACACAGAGAGTAGGCCCAAATCAGTAAGTAGTCGAAATGCAGTTCAAAATTGGCAACAGTAGTAAACAGGCGGCACAGCTTTGTTCAGTGGAGGAGAACAGCAAGGAGTGGCAGACACCGATAGTAGGCCCCAACCCAACTAGTAGGCCAAATGCAGTCTAACATTAACAACTACTTAACGAGCGCCTGAAAACGGAATTTCAGGACAGGAAACCAGGAGAACAGCAAGGAGCGGCAGACACTATTAGTAGGCCCCAAACCAACTAGTACGCCAAATGCAGTTGTTCCATTTAACCACAATTTAACGAGAGCCTGAAGATAGAAGCTCAGGAAAGGCAACCTGGAGAACACCTTGGAGTGGAACACACCATCTCTCTCCACCCCATACCCATTTTGTAGGCCTAATGCTGTGTAGTTTTCTACAACTACTAAACGAGAGTCGGAAGACCGAAGCAATGGCAAGGCAACCTGGGGAACACCTTGGAGTGTAACACACCATCTCTCTCCACCCGATACCCATTTTGTAGGCCTAATGCAGTGTAGTTTTCTACAACTACTAAACGAGAGTCGGAAGATCGAAGCAATGGCGAGGAAACCTGGAGAAAACCTTGGAGTGTAACACACCATCTCTCTCCACCCGATACCCATTTTGTAGGCCTAATGCAGTGTAGTTTTCTACAACTACTAAACGAGAGTCGGAAGACCGAAGCAATGGCAAGGCAACCTGGGGAACACCTTGGAGTGTAACACACCATCTCTCTCCACCCGATACCCATTTTGTAGGCCTAATGCAGTGTAGTTTTCTACAACTACTAAACGAGAGTCGGAAGATCGAAGCAATGGCGAGGAAACCTGGAGAACACCTTGGAGTGTAACACACCATCTCTCTCCACCCCATACCCATTTTGTAGGCCTAATGCAGCCTACTTTCCGACAACTACAAAACGAGAGCATGAAGATCGAAGCTCAGGAAAGGCAACCTGGGGAACACCTTGGAGTGTAACACACCCTCTCTCTACACCACGGAAGGGCTGATTCTTAGGAAGGAAGGCTGTCGGAAAGAAGCAGGGCGCGTCCGAGGGTGATTATATTCTTATTAGGTATATACTCACCCTCGGACGCGCCCTGCTTCTTTATTTGTAATGAATGTTTATTTGCAATGTGGTTTTGACTTACTCTATTTTTTTGGTAAATAATGATTTTATTATTTTCATTGTTTTGCATCTTCTTGGCAATAATATAAAGAAGACGCGACAGGACAACACTCGGTGGATGCAATATCTGTGTTTTAAATTGAAAAAAACTTTCAGTTAACTACTTGCAGGAGAAAGTTATTGTAGCTGGTGGCCATTTTTAGTACTGTACCAGATTTTTGTTGTATGTGTTTGTTTTTAATGTTAAAATGTCTGCATTTGATATCTCTCCAGTATTTTCTTTTTTATAAGCAAAATACTTATTTTTATATTTTCTGATGTTGGTTCAAGGGGTACACGGGCAGCAGTAGACAGGTCAGTGGAGGCCTAGTGGAAGGAGGGACCGCAGACAGGCTTCGAAGCCCTAACATAATAAATTGGCCTGGCTGTAGGCAATTTACAATTGGTTCCAGGGGAACACGGGCGGCAGTAGACAGGTCAGTGGAGGCCTAGTGGAAGGAGGGACCGCAGACAGGCTTCGAAGCCCTAACATAATAAATTGGGCTGGCTGTAGGCAATTTAAAATTGGTTCCAGGGGAACCCGGGCAGCAGTAGACAGGTCAGTGGAGGCCTAGTGGAAGGAGGGACCGCAGACAGGCTTCGAAGCCCTAACATAATAAATTGGGCTGGCTGTAGGCAATTTAAAATTGGTTCCAGGGGAACCCGGGCAGCAGTAGACAGGTCAGTGGAGGCCTAGTGGAAGGAGGGACCGCAGACAGGCTTCGAAGCCCTAACATAATAAATTGGGCTGGCTGTAGGCAATTTAAAATTGGTTCCAGGGGAACCCGGGCAGCAGTAGACAGGTCAGTGGAGGCCTAGTGGCAGGAGGGACCGCAGACAGGCTTCGAAGCCCTAACATAATAAATTGGGCTGGCTGTAGGCAATTTAAAATTGGTTCCAGGGGAACCCGGGCAGCAGTAGACAGGTCAGTGGAGGCCTAGTGGAAGGAGGGACCGCAGACAGGCTTCGAAGCCCTAACATAATAAATTGGGCTGGCTGTAGGCAATTTAAAATTGGTTCCAGGGAAACCCGGGCAGCAGTAGACAGGTCAGTGGAGGCCTAGTGGAAGGAGGGACCGCAGACAGGCTTCGAAGCCCTAACATAATAAATTGGGCTGGCTGTAGGCAATTTAAAATTGGTTCCAGGGGAACCCGGGCAGCAGTAGACAGGTTAGTGGAGGCCTAGTGGAAGGAGGGACCGCAGACAGGCTTCGAAGCCCTAACATAATAAATTGGGCTGGCTGTAGGCAATTTAAAATTGGTTCCAGGGGAACCCGGGCAGCAGTAGACAGGTCAGTGGAGGCCTAGTGGAAGGAGGGACCGCAGACAGGCTTCGAAGCCCTAACATAATAAATTGGCCTGGCTGTAGGCAATTTAAAATTGGTTCCAGGGGAACCCGGGCAGCAGTAGACAGGTCAGTGGAGGCCTAGTGGAAGGAGGGACCGCAGACAGGCTTCGAAGCCCTAACATAATAAATTGGGCTGGCTGTAGGCAATTTAAAATTGGTTCCAGGGGAACCCGGGCAGCAGTAGACAGGTCAGTGGAGGCCTAGTGGAAGGAGGGACCGCAGACAGGCTTCGAAGCCCTAACATAATAAATTGGCCTGGCTGTAGGCAATTTACAATTGGTTCCAGGGGAACACGGGCGGCAGTAGACAGGTCAGTGGAGGCCTAGTGGAAGGAGGGACCGCAGACAGGCTTCGAAGCCCTAACATAATAAATTGGCCTGGCTGTAGGCAATTTAAAATTGGTTCCAGGGGAACCCGGGCAGCAGTAGACAGGTCAGTGGAGGCCTAGTGGAAGGAGGGACCGCAGACAGGCTTCGAAGCCCTAACATAATAAATTGGGCGGGCTGTAGGCAATTTAAAATTGGTTCCAGGGGAACCCGGGCAGCAGTAGACAGGTCAGTGGAGGCCTAGTGGAAGGAGGGACCGCAGACAGGCTTCGAAGCCCTAACATAATAAATTGGGCTGGCTGTAGGCAATTTAAAATTGGTTCCAGGGGAACATGGGCAGCAGTAGACAGGTCAGTGGAGGCCTAGTGGAAGGAGGGACCGCAGACAGGCTTCGAAGCCCTAACATAATAAATTGGCCTGGCTGTAGGCAATTTAAAATTGGTTCCAGGGGAACCCGGGCAGCAGTAGACAGGTCAGTGGAGGCCTAGTGGAAGGAGGGACCGCAGACAGGCTTCGAAGCCCTAACATAATAAATTGGGCTGGCTGTAGGCAATTTAAAATTGGTTCCAGGGGAACCCGGGCAGCAGTAGACAGGTCAGTGGAGGCCTAGTGGAAGGAGGGACCGCAGACAGGCTTCGAAGCCCTAACATAATAAATTGAGCTGGCTGTAGGCAATTTAAAATTGGTTCCAGGGGAACCCGGGCAGCAGTAGACAGGTCAGTGGAGGCCTAGTGGAAGGAGGGACCGCAGACAGGCTTCGAAGCCCTAACATAATAAATTGGCCTGGCTGTAGGCAATTTACAATTGGTTCCAGGGGAACACGGGCGGCAGTAGACAGGTCAGTGGAGGCCTAGTGGAAGGAGGGACCGCAGACAGGCTTCGAAGCCCTAACATAATAAATTGGCCTGGCTGTAGGCAATTTAAAATTGGTTCCAGGGGAACCCGGGCAGCAGTAGACAGGTCAGTGGAGGCCTAGTGGAAGGAGGGACCGCAGACAGGCTTCGAAGCCCTAACATAATAAATTGGGCGGGCTGTAGGCAATTTAAAATTGGTTCCAGGGGAACCCGGGCAGCAGTAGACAGGTCAGTGGAGGCCTAGTGGAAGGAGCGACCGCAGACAGGCTTCGAAGCCCTAACATAATAAATTGGGCTGGCTGTAGGCAATTTAAAATTGGTTCCAGGGGAACCCGGGCAGCAGTAGACAGGTCAGTGGAGGCCTAGTGGAAGGAGGGACCGCAGACAGGCTTCGAAGCCCTAACATAATAAATTGGCCTGGCTGTAGGCAATTTAAAATTGGTTCCAGGGGAACCCGGGCAGCAGTAGACAGGTCAGTGGAGGCCTAGTGGAAGGAGGGACCGCAGACAGGCTTCGAAGGCCTAACATAAGAAAAATGTCAATACAATGGTATTGACAGTGCCAGGCATTGAAGGATGTCAGCGCATAGACTAAACATTGGTGGAGCTGTGAGAGAAAATTTTGCAAGTGGTAGAGCACTGTTTGACCTGGGGGGGGGACTGTCTTGTGGCCGGCGGTACAGGCCCAGGGCCCCTCATATTACAACGGTGTGTCTGACGTTGGGTGCGCACCACCACCGCCAGACACTTTATTGTACTATGAGGGACCTAGAGGCAGTGCCGTCGACCAAAAGCGGGCACACCCACCTCTTCAGACAAACAGTACTCTCACGGGTGTTGGCGCCAAGTGGCGATACCATGGCCCCGTGTGGGGACTTTGGCCATTTAGGGAGGTGTTAACATGTCGGATGCTGGACAATCAGGTGCTGCAAATTACGAGATTGGAAAAGTCGTTCAGAATAGTCCACAGGCAAGACCTTTACATAGGAAAGCTAGGTGTCAGCCGGGCAAGGTGGGGCAAAAGATTTCGAAATCCAGTTGTGGTTCATTTTAATGAAGGTTAGATCATCTACATTTTGGGTAGCCAGACGAGTCCTTTTTTCTGTTAGTATTGAACCTGCAGCACTGAATACTCATTCTGATAGGACACTAGCTGCCGGGCAAGCAAGCTCCTGCAATGCATATTCTGCCAATTCTGGCCAGGTGTCTAATTTTGATGCCCAGTAATCAAATGGGAATGACGGTTGAGGGAGAACGTCGATAAGGGATGAAAAATAGTTAGTAACCATACTGGACAAATGTTGTCTCCTGTCACTTTGAATTGATGCTGCAGTACCTGTCCTGTCTGCGGTCATAGCAAAATCACTCCACAACCTGGTCAGAAAACCCCTCTGGCCAACGACACTTCTGATTTCTGCCCCTCTAACACCTCTGGTCTGCTGGCCCCTGCAGCTTGTGTTAGAACGATCACGGGCGCTGTGTGCAGGGAATGCCAGAAGCAAACGGTCAACAAGAGTTGATTGTTTGGTTGCTAATATTAGTTCCAAGTTCTCATGTGGCATTATATTTTGCAATTTGCCTTTATAGCGAGGATCAAGGAGGCAGGCCAACCAGTAATCGTCATCGTTCATCATTTTTGTTATGCGTGTGTCCCTTTTGAGGATACGTAAGGCATAATCCGCCATGTGGGCCAAAGTTCCAGTTCTCAAATCTGTGGTTGTGCTTGGTTGAGGGGCAGTTTCAGGCAAATCCACGTCACTTGTGTCCCTCCAAAAACCAGAACCCGGCCTTGCCGCGCCAACAATTTCCACTGGCCCCGGAAAAGCTTCCTCATTAAAAATATAATCATCCCCATCATCCTCCTCGTCCTCCTCCTCCTCTTCGCCTGCTACCTCGTCCTGTACAATGCCCTGGCCAGACAATGGCTGACTGTCATCAAGGCTTTCCTCTTCCTCAGCTGCAGACGCCTGATCCTTTATGTGCGTCAAACTTTGCATCAGCAGACGCATTAGGGGGATGCTCATGCTTATTATGGCGTTGTCTGCACTAACCAGCCGTGTGCATTCCTCAAAACACTGAAGGACTTGACACATGTCTTGAATCTTCGACCACTGCACACCTGACAACTCCATGTCTGCCATCCTACTGCCTGCCCGTGTATGTGTATCCTCCCACAAAAACATAACAGCCCGCCTCTCTTCACACAGTCTCTGAAGCATGTGCAGTGTTGAGTTCCACCTTGTTGCAACGTCTATGATTAGGCGATGCTGGGGAAGGTTCAAAGAACGCTGATAGGTCTGCATACGGCTGGAGTGTACGGGCGAACGGTGGATATGTGAGCAAAGTCCACGCACTTTGAGGAGCAGGTCGGATAACCCCGGATAACTTTTCAGGAAGCACTGCACCACCAGGTTTAAGGTGTGAGCCAGACAAGGAATGTGTTTCAGTTGGGAAATGGAGATGGCAGCCATGAAATTCCTTCCGTTATCACTCACTACCTTGCCTGCCTCAAGATCTACAGTGCCCAGCCACGACTGCGTTTCTTTCTGCAAGAACTCGGACAGAACTTCAGCGGTGTGTCTGTTGTCGCCCAAACACTTCATAGCCAATACAGCCTGCTGACGTTTGCCAGTAACTGCCCCATAATGGGAGACCTGGTGTGCAACAGTGGCAGCTGCGGATGGAGTGGTTGTGCGACTGCGGTCTGTGGACGAGGTCTCGCTTCTGCAGGAGGACGAGGAGGAGGAGGAGGGGGTGCGAATGGCTACAGCCAACTGTTTCCTAGACCGTGGGCTAGGCAGAACTGTCCCAAACTTGCTGTCCCCTGTGGACCCTGCATCCACCACATTTACCCAGTGTGCCGTGATGGACACGTAACGTCCCTGGCCATGCCTACTGGTCCATGCATCTGTTGTCAGGTGCACCTTTGTGCTCACAGATTGCCTGAGTGCATGGACGATGCGCTCTTTAACATGCTGGTGGAGGGCTGGGATGGCTTTTCTGGAAAAAAAGTGTCGACTGGGTAGCTCGTAGCGTGGTACAGCGTAGTCCATCAGGGCTTTGAAAGCTTCGCTTTCAACTAATCGGTAGGGCATCATCTCTAACGAGATTAGTCTAGCTATGTGGGCGTTCAAACCCTGTGTACGCGGATGCGAGGCTAAGTACTTCCTTTTTCTAACCATAGTCTCATGTAGGGTGAGCTGGACTGGAGAGCTGGAGATCGTGGAACTAGCGGGGGTGCCGGTGGACATGGCAGACTGAGAGACGGTGGGAGATGGTATTGTTGCCGCCGGTGCCCTAGATGCAGTGTTTCCTACTACGAAACTGGTGATTCCCTGACCCTGACTTCTTTGACCTGGCAAAGAAACCTGCACAGATACTGCAGGTGGTGCAGAAAATGGTGGCCCTACACTGCCGGAAGGGATGTTGCGTTGATGACTAGCTTCATTGGCCGAGGGTGCTACAACCTTAAGGGACGTTTGGTAGTTAGTCCAAGCTTGCAAATGCATGGTGGTTAAATGTCTATGCATGCAACTTGTATTGAGACTTTTCAGATTCTGCCCTCTGCTTAAGGTAGTTGAACATTTTTGACAGATGACTTTGCGCTGATCAATTGGATGTTGTTTAAAAAAATGCCAGACTGCACTCTTTCTAGCATCGGATACCTTTTCAGGCATTGCAGACTGAGCTTTAACCGGATGGCCACGCTGTCCTCCAACAGGTTTTGACTTTGCCACGCGTTTTGGGCAAGATACGGGCCCGGCAGATGGAACCTGTTGCGATGTTGATGCCTGCTGCGGCCCCTCCTCCTCCGCTTCAGAACTGCTGCCGCCTGCACCTTGTTCCCCCAATGGCTGCCAATCGGGGTCAAGAACTGGGTCATCTATTACCTCTTCTTGTAGCTCGTGTGCAACTTCGTCTGTGTCACCTTGTTGGTCGGTGGTATAGCGTTCGTGATGGGGCAACATAGTCTCATCAGGGTCTGATTCTTGATCAGCACCCTGCGAGGGCAATGTTGTGGTCTGAGTCAAAGGACCAGCATAGTAGTCTGGCTGTGGCTGTGCATCAGTGCACTCCATGTCAGATTCAACTTGTAATGGGCATGGACTGTTAACTGCTTCACTTTCTAAGCCAGGGACGGTATGTGTAAAGAGCTCCATGGAGTAACCCGTTGTGTCGCCTGCTGCATTCTTCTCTGTTGTTGTTTTTGCTGAAGAGGACAAGGAAGCGACTTGTCCCTGACCGTGAACATCCACTAACGACGCGCTGCTTTTACTTTTACCAGTTTCACGAGAGGAGGCAAAAGAGCTAGAGGCTGAGTCAGCAAGATAAGCCAAAACTTGCTCTTGCTGCTCCGGCTTTAAAAGCGGTTTTCCTACTCCCAGAAAAGGGAGCGTTCGAGGCCTTGTGTAGCCAGACGACGAACCTGGCTCCACAGCTCCAGACTTAGGTGCAATATTTTTTTTCCCACGACCACCTGATGCTCCACCACTACCACTACCCTCATTACCAGCTGACAATAAACGCCCCCGGCCATGACCTCTTCCACCAGACTTCCTCATTGTTTTAAAAACGTTACCAAACTAACGGTATTTGTTGCAGTCACACAACTTACACGGTGAGCTATAACTTCAGTATGATTTAGCTACCCCTTTACAGGTGGGTGAGACCACAACGAAAATCAGGCACAATGTTACACACTCTGTTGTTGGTGGCAACAAATGAGAGAGATGCCACACACGCAGGACTGTCATTGAAGCGCAAATGTAAATATTAATCTCCCACTGATTTGTGTTTTTTTTTTAAAAAGGAGACTTTAGAAAAAAAAAAAAAAATGATTTTTTAAGGAAGAATTTATAAACCAAATAAAATGAAATGATTTTTTCAGGGAGAATTTAGAAAACAAATAAAACATAAAATAGCCTTTCTAGGGCCCAGTGAGTGAGAGAGGACGCACACAGGAGTCAGGAGTGGCACACAAGCCCAGAGGCCAATATTTATCTCCCACTGATTGATTTAGTGATTTTTTCAGGTAGATTTTGGAACCCAAATCAAGCAAAAAAATTAATAGGCTTTCTATGGCCCACAATTGGAGAGAGAGAGATGGCACACCCAGGAGTCAAGACTGGCACACAAGCAGAAAGGGCAATATTAATCTCCCACTGATTTGATTTTTATTTTTTTTCAGGGAGACTTTAGAAAAAAAAATACAAAAAAAATGATTTTTTTCAGGAATAATTTAGAAACCAAATAAAATAAAATGATTTCTTCAGGGAGAATTTAGAAACAAAATAAAATAAAATGATTTTTTCAGGGAGAATTTAGAAAACAAATAAAAAAAAAATAGGCTTTGTAGGGCCCACTGAGTGAGAGATGACGCACACAGGAGTCAGGAGTGGCACACAAGCCTAGAGGCCAATATTTATCTCCCACTGATTGATTTAGTGATTTTTTCAGGTAGATTTTGGAACCCAAATCAAGCAAAAAAATTAATAGGCTTTCTATGGCCCACAATTGGAGAGAGAGAGATGGCACACCCAGGAGTCAAGACTGGCACACAAGCAGAAAGGGCAATATTAATCTCCCACTGATTTGATTTTTTTTTTTCAGGGAGACTTTAGAAAAAAAAAATACAAAAAAAATGATTTTTTTCAGGAATAATTTAGAAACCAAATAAAATAAAATGATTTTTTCAGGGAGAATTTAGAAAACAAATAAAACAAAAAATAGGCTTTCTAGGGCCCACTGAGTGAGAGAGGACGCACACAGGAGTCAGGAGTGGCACACAAGCCCAGAGGCCAATATTTATCTCCCACTGATTGATTAAGTGATTTTTTCAGGTAGATTTTGGAACCCAAATCAAGCAAAAAAATTAATAGGCTTTCTATGGCCCACAATTGGAGAGAGAGAGATGGCACACCCAGGAGTCAAGACTGGCACACAAGCAGAAAGGGCAATATTAATCTCCCACTGATTTGTTTTTTGTTTTTTTTTCAGGGAGACTTTAGAAAAAAAAAATACAAAAAAAATGATTTTTTTTCAGGAATAATTTAGAAACCAAATAAAATAAAATGATTTTTTCAGGGAGAATTTAGAAAACAAATAAAACAAAAAATAGGCTTTCTAGGGCCCACTGAGTGAGAGAGGACGCACACAGGAGTCAGGAGTGGCACACAAGCCCAGAGGCCAATATTTATCTCCCACTGATTGATTTAGTGATTTTTTCAGGTAGATTTTGGAACCCAAATCAAGCAAAAAAATTAATAGGCTTTCTATGGCCCACAATTGGAGAGAGAGAGATGGCACACCCAGGAGTCAAGACTGGCACACAAGCAGAAAGGGCAATATTAATCTCCCACTGATTAGTTTTTTTCTTTTTTTCAGGGAGACTTTAGAAAAAAAAATACAAAAAAAATGATTTTTTTCAGGAATAATTTAGAAACCAAATAAAATAAAATGATTTTTTCAGGGAGAATTTAGAAAACAAATAAAACAAAAAATAGGCTTTCTAGGGCCCACTGAGTGAGAGAGGACGCACACAGGAGTCAGGAGTGGCACACAAGCCCAGAGGCCAATATTTATCTCCCACTGATTGATTTAGTGATTTTTTCAGGTAGATTTTGGAACCCAAATCAAGCAAAAAAATTAATAGGCTTTCTATGGCCCACAATTGGAGAGAGAGAGATGGCACACCCAGGAGTCAAGACTGGCACACAAGCAGAAAGGGCAATATTAATCTCCCACTGATTAGATTTTTTTTCTTTTTCAGGAGACTTTAGAAAAAAAAAATACAAAAAAATGATTTTTTTCAGGAATAATTTAGAAACCAAATAAAATAAAATGATTTTTTCAGGGAGAATTTAGAAAACAAATAAAACAAAAAATAGGCTTTCTAGGGCCCACTGAGTGAGAGAGGACGCACACAGGAGTCAGGAGTGGCACACAAGCCCAGAGGCCAATATTTATCTCCCACTGATTGATTTAGTGATTTTTTCAGGTAGATTTTGGAACCCAAATCAAGCAAAAAAATTAATAGGCTTTCTATGGCCCACAATTGGAGAGAGAGATGGCACACCCAGGAGTCAAGACTGGCACACAAGCAGAAAGGGCAATATTAATCTCCCACTGATTTGATTTTTTTTTTTTTTTCAGGGAGACTTTAGAAAAAAAAAAAAATGAATTTTTCAGGAAGAATTTAGAAACAAAATAAAATAAAATGATTGTTTCAGGGAGAATTTAGAAAACAAATAAAAAAAATAGGCTTTGTAGGGCCCACTGAGTGAGAGATGACGCACACAGGAGTCAGGAGTGGCACACAAGCCCAGAGGCCAATATTTATCTCCCACTGATTGATTTAGTGATTTTTTCAGGTAGATTTTGGAACCCAAATCAAGCAAAAAAATTAATAGGCTTTCTATGGCCCACAATTGGAGAGAGAGAGATGGCACACCCAGGAGTCAAGACTGGCACACAAGCAGAAAGGGCAATATTAATCTCCCACTGATTTGATTTTTTTTTTTTCAGGGAGACTTTAGAAAAAAAAAATACAAAAAAAATGATTTTTTTCAGGAATAATTTAGAAACCAAATAAAATAAAATGATTTTTTCAGGGAGAATTTAGAAAACAAATAAAACAAAAAATAGGCTTTCTAGGGCCCACTGAGTGAGAGAGGACGCACACAGGAGTCAGGAGTGGCACACAAGCCCAGAGGCCAATATTTATCTCCCACTGATTGATTAAGTGATTTTTTCAGGTAGATTTTGGAACCCAAATCAAGCAAAAAAATTAATAGGCTTTCTATGGCCCACAATTGGAGAGAGAGAGATGGCACACCCAGGAGTCAAGACTGGCACACAAGCAGAAAGGGCAATATTAATCTCCCACTGATTTGTTTTTTTTTTTTTTTTCAGGGAGACTTTAGAAAAAAAAAATACAAAAAAAATGATTTTTTTTCAGGAATAATTTAGAAACCAAATAAAATAAAATGATTTTTTCAGGGAGAATTTAGAAAACAAATAAAACAAAAAATAGGCTTTCTAGGGCCCACTGAGTGAGAGAGGACGCACACAGGAGTCAGGAGTGGCACACAAGCCCAGAGGCCAATATTTATCTCCCACTGATTGATTTAGTGATTTTTTCAGGTAGATTTTGGAACCCAAATCAAGCAAAAAAATTAATAGGCTTTCTATGGCCCACAATTGGAGAGAGAGATGGCACACCCAGGAGTCAAGACTGGCACACAAGCAGAAAGGGCAATATTAATCTCCCACTGATTTGTTTTTTTTTTTTTTTTTCAGGGAGACTTTAGAAAAAAAAATACAAAAAAAATGATTTTTTTCAGGAATAATTTAGAAACCAAATAAAATAAAATGATTTTTTCAGGGAGAATTTAGAAAACAAATAAAACAAAAAATAGGCTTTCTAGGGCCCACTGAGTGAGAGAGGACGCACACAGGAGTCAGGAGTGGCACACAAGCCCAGAGGCCAATATTTATCTCCCACTGATTGATTTATTGATTTTTTCAGGTAGAATTTAGAACCCAAATCAACCAAAAAAATAAATAGGCTTTCTATGGCCCACTATTTGTGAGAGAGATGGCACGCTCAGGACTGGCACACAAGCCCAGAGGCCAATATTAATCTCCCACTTTTTTTTTTTTCCAGGGAAAATTTATAAACCCAATAAAAAAAATAATAAATAGGCTTTCTATGGCCCACTATCTGAGAGAGAGAGATGGCACGCTTAGGACTGGCACACAAGCCCAAAGGCCAATATTAATCTCCCACTGATTGATTTATTGATTTTTTCAGGTAGAATTTAGAACTCAAATCAACCAAAAAAATAAATAGGCTTTCTATGGCCCACTATTTGTGAGAGAGATGGCACGCTCAGGACTGGCACACAAGCCCAGAGGCCAATATTAATCTCCCACTTTTTTTTTTTTTTTCCAGGGAAAATTTATAAACCCAATAAAAAAAATTATTAAATAGGCTTTCTATGGCCCACTATCTGAGAGATAGAGATGGCACGCTTAGGACTGGCACACAAGCCCAAAGGCCAATATTAATCTCCCACTGATTGATTTATTGATTTTTCAGGTAGATTTTGGAACCCAAATCAAGCAAAAAAATAAATAGGCTTTCTATGGCCCACTGAGAGATGGCACACACAGGAGTAAGGAGTGGCACACAAGCCCTGAGGCCAATATTTTTCTCCCACTGATTGATGTAGTGATTTTTTCAGGTAGATTTTAGAACCCAAATCAAGCAAAAAAATAAATAGGCTTTCTATGGCCCACTGAGTGAGAGATGACACAGACAGGGATGGCACTCTAGCAGAAATGCCAATCTTAATCTCCCACAAAAAAAAAAAAAAAAAGGAACTGTCCTTCAATTACTATCTCCCTGCAGTAATCTCAGCCAGGTATGGCAGGCAGCAATAAGGAGTGGACTGATGCACAAATTAAATAAAAAGTGTGGACAAACAAACAAGATAGCTGTGCAGAAAGGAAGGAACAAGAGGATTTGTGCTTTGAAAAAAGCAGTTGGTTTGCACAGCGGCGTACACACAGCAATGCAGCTATCAGGGAGCCTTCTAGGGCAGCCCAATGAGCTACAGCGCTGAGGGGAAAAAAAAAAATGTAGCTTCCACTGTCCCTGCACACCGAAGGTGGTGTTGGGCAGTGGAAATCGCTACAGCACAAGCGGTTTGGTGGTTAATGGACCCTGCCTAACGCTATCCCTGCTTCTGACGAAGTGGCAGCAACCTCTCCCTAGGCTCAGATCAGCAGCAGTAACATGGCGGTCGGCGGGAACGCCCCTTTATAGCCCCTGTGACGCCGCGGACAGCAAGCCAATCACTGCAATGCCCTTCTCTAAGATGGTGGGGACCAGGACCTATGTCATCACGCTGCCCACACTCTGCGTTTACCTTCATTGGCTGAGAAATGGCGCTTTTCGCATCATTGAAACGCGACTTTGGCGCGAAAGTTGAGTACCGCATGGCCGACCCCGCACAGGGGTCGGATCGGGTTTCATGAAACCCGACTTTGTCAAAAGTCGGCGACTTTTGAAAATGTTCGACCCGTTTCGCTCAACCCTAGCTGTGGATGTAAGAGTTGCAGACCTACACTAACTACAAAAACCACGATTGTGACCCTATCTCAGCAGCAGCTCTCCCTACACTCGCTAAGTCTGGAGCAGAATGCGGCAAACAGGGCCGTGCCAGGTCTCTTATAGCCCTGATGATGCTGTGCGGCCAACCAATTACTGTAATACCACAACATAGATGGTTTCGGCATTACAGTGCATGGCAGACAATCCCTGCATTGTTATTGGCGCTCTAAAGAGCGCGAGAATTGCAGGGTGGAGACCTGTGCTCCCGACGAATAATCCCCGAAATACTCAGTGCTCGCCAAGTAAACCGAGCACAGTGATGCTCGGGCGAGTACCGAGTAGTGGCGAGCACGTTCGCTCATCACTACAGGCAATGAGTGGAGGACAGAGGAGCCTCTTAACCCCTTCATGACCCAGCCTATTTTGACCTTAAAGACCTTGCCGTTTTTTGCAATTCTGACCAGTGTCCCTTTATGAGGTAATAACTCAGGAACGCTTCAACGGATCCTAGCGGTTCTGAGATTGTTTTTTCGTGACATATTGGGCTTCATGTTAGTGGTAAATTTAGGTCAATAAATTCTGCGTTTATTTGTGAAAAAAATGGAAATTTGGCGAAAATTTTGAAAATTTCGCAATTTTCACATTTTGAATTTTTATTCTGTTAAACCAGAGAGATATGTGACACAAAATAGTTAATAAATAACATTTCCCACATGTTTACTTTACATCAGCACAATTTTGGAAACAACATTTTTTTTTGTTAGGAAGTTATAAGGGTTAAAATTTGACCAGCGATTTGTCATTTTTACAACGAAATTAACAAAACCTTTTTTTTTAGGGACCACCTCACATTTGAAGTCAGTTTGAGGGGTCTATATGGCTGAAAATACCCAAAAGTGACACCATTCTAAAAACTGCACCCCTCAAGGTACTCAAAACCACATTCAAGAAGTTTATTAACCCTTCAGGTGCTTCACAGCAGCAGAAGCAACATGGAAGGAAAGAATGAACATTTAACTTTTTAGTCACAAAAATTATTTTTTAGCAACAATTTTTTTATTTTCCCAATGGTAAAAGGAGAAACTGAACCACGAAAGTTGTTGTCCAATTTGTCCTGAGTACGCTGATACCTCATATGTGGGGGTAAACCACTGTTTGGGCGCACGGCAGGGCTTGGAAGGGAAGGAGCACCATTTGACTTTTTGAATCAAAAATTGGCTCCACTCTTTAGCGGACACCATGTCACGTTTGGAGAGCCCCCGTGTGCCTAAAAATTGGAGCTCCCCCACAAGTGACCCCATTTTGGAAACTAGACGCCCCAAGGAACTTATCTAGATGCATAGTGAGCACTTTGAACCCCCAGGTGCTTCACAAATTGATCCGTAAAAATGAAAAAGTACTTTTTTTTCACAAAAAAATTATTTTAGCCTCAATTTTTTCATTTTCACATGGGCAACAGGATAAAATGGATCCTAAAATGTGTTGGGCAATTTCTCATGAGTACACCAATACCTCACATGTGGGGGTAAACCACTGTTTGGGCACATGGTAAGGCTCGGAAGGGAAGGAGCGCCATTTGACTTTTTGAATGAAAAATTATTTCCATCGTTAGCGGACACCATGTCGCGTTTGGATAGCTCCTGTGTGCCTAAACATTGGCGCTCCCCCACAAGTGACCCCATTTTGGAAACTAGACCCCCCAAGGAACTTATTTAGATGCCTAGTGAGCACTTTAAACCCTCAGGTGCTTCACAAATTGATCTGTAAAAATGAAAAAGTACTTTTTTTTTCACAAAAAATTTTTTTCGCCTCAATTTTTTCATTTTCACATGGGCAGTAGGATAAAATGGATCATAAAATTTGTTGGGCAATTTCTCCCGAGTACGTCGATACCTCATATGTGGGGGTAAACCACTGTTTGGGCACACGGCAGGGCTCGGAAGGGAAGGCACGCCATTTGACTTTTTGAATGGAAAATTAGCTCCAATTGTTAGCGGACACCATGTCGCGTTTGGAGAGCCCCTGTGTGCCTAAACATTGGAGCTCCCCCACAAGTGACCCCATTTTGGAAACTAGACCCCCCAAGGAACTTATCTAGATGCATATTGAGCACTTTAAACCCCCAGGTGCTTCACAGAAGTTTATAACGCAGAGCCATGAAAATAAAAAATAATTTTTCTTTCCTCAAAAATGATTTTTTAGCCTGGAATTTCCTATTTTGCAAAGGATAATAGGAGAAATTGGACCCCAAATATTGTTGTCCAGTTTGTCCTCAGTACGCTGATACCCCATATGTGGGGGTAAACCACTGTTTGGGCGCACGGCAGGGCTCGGAAGGGATGGCACGCCATTTGGCTTTTTAAATGGAAAATTAGCTCCAATCATTAGCGGACACCATGTCACGTTTGGAGAGCCCCTGTGTGCCTAAACATTGGAGATCCCCCAGAAATGACACCATTTTGGAAACTAGACCCCCAAAGGAACTAATCTAGATGTGTGGTGAGGACTTTGAACCCCCAAGTGCTTCACAGAAGTTTATAACGCAGAGCCATGAAAATAAAAAAAAAAAATTATTTTCTCAAAAATGATATTTTAGCCTGCAATTTTTTATTTTCCCAAGGGTAACAGGATAAATTTGACCCCAAAAGTTGTTGTCCAGTTTCTCCTGAGTACGCTGATACCCCATATGTGGGGGTAAATCACTGTTTGGGCACATGCCGGGGCTCGGAAGTGAAGTAGTGACGTTTTGAAATGCAGACTTTGATGGAATGGTCTGCGGGTGTCACGTTGGGTTTGCAGAGCCCCTGGTATGCCTAAACAGTAGAAACCCCCACAAGTGACCCCATTTTAGAAACTAGACCCCCCAAGGAACTTATCTAGATGTGTGGTGAGCACATTGAACCCCCAAGTGCTTCATATAAGTTTACAACGCAGAGCCGTGAAAATAAAAAATCATTTTTCTTTCCTCAAAAATTATGTTTTAGCAAGCATTTTTTTAGATTCACAAGGGTAACAGGAGAAATTGGACCCCAGTAATTGTTGCGCAGTTTGTCCTGAGTATGCTGGTACCCCATATGTGGGGGTAAACCACTGTTTGGGCACACGTCAGGGCTCGGAAATGAGGGAGCACCATTTGACTTTTTGAATACGAGATTGGCTGGAATCAATGGTGGCGCCATGTTGCGTTTGAAGACCCCTGATGTGCCTAAACAGTGGTAACCCCTCAATTCTACCTCCAACACTAACCCCAACACACCCCTAACCCTAATCCCAACTGTAGCCACAACCCTAACCACAACCCTAATCACAACCCTAACCACAACACACCCCTAACCACAACCCTAATTCCAATCCTAACCCTAAGGCTATGTGCCCACGTTGCGGATTCGTGTGAGATATATCCGCACCATTTTTGAAAAATCCGCGGGTAAAAGGCACTGCGTTTTACCTGCGGATTTTCCGCGGATTTCCAGTGTTTTTTGTGCGGATTTGACCTGCGGATTTCTATTGAGGAACAGGTGTAAAACGCTGCGGAATCCGCACAAAGAATTGACATGCTGCGGAAAATACAACGCAGCGTTTCCGCGCGGTATTTTCCGCACCATGGGCACAGCGGATTTGGTTTTTCATATGTTTACATGGTACTGTAAACCTGATGGAACACTGCTGCGAATCCGCAGCGGCCAATCCGCAGCCAAATCCGCACAGTGTGCACATAGCCTAATTCTAAAGGTATGTGCACACGCTGCGGAAAACGCTGCGGATCCGCAGCAGTTTCCCATGAGTTTACAGTTCAATGTAAACCTACGGGAAACAAAAATCGCTGTACACATGCTGCGGAAAAACTGCACGTTTACATTCCGCAGCATGTCACTTCTTTGTGCGGATTCCGCAGCGGTTTTACAACTGCTCCAATAGAAAATCGCAGTTGTAAAACCGCAGTGAAATGCGCAGAAAAAAACGCGGTAAATCCGCCATAAATCCGCAGCGGTTTAGCACTGCGGATTTATCAAATCCGCAGCGGAAAAATCCGCAGAGGACCAGAATACGTGTGCACATACCGAAACCCTAACCCTAACCCTAACCCTACCCCTAACCCTAACCCTAACCCTACCCCTAACCCTACCCCTACCCCTAACCCTAGCCCTACCCCTAACCCTACCCCTAACCCTAACCCTAGCCCTAACCCTAACCCTACCCCTAACCCTAACCCTAACCCTATTCTAACATTCGGCAGATTCGGCGGGCGCACTGCGCATGTGCCCGCCATTTTGGAAGATGGCGGCGCCCAGGGAGAAGACCGACGGGACCCCGACTGGATCGGTAAGTATGATGGGGTGGGGGGGACCACGGGGGGGATCGGAGCACGGGGGGGGAATCGGAGTGCGGGAGGGGTGGAACGGAGCATGGGGGGCGTGGAACAGAGCACGGGGGGCTGGAATGGAGCACGGGGGGTGGAACGGAGCACCGGGGGGGTGGATCGGAGTGCAGGGGGGTGATTGGAGCACGGGGGGGTGATTGGAGCACGGGGGGAGAGGACAAGAGCACGGGGGGAGCGGAGCACTGGACGGAGGGGAGCCGGAGCAGTGTACCGGCCAGATCGGGGGGCTGGGGGGGCGATCGGTGGGGTGGGGTGGGGGCACATTAGTATTTCCAGCCATGGCCGATGATATTTCAGCATCGGCCATGGCTGGATTGTAATATTTCACCCGTTATAATAGGTGAAATATTGCAAATCGCTCTGATTGGCAGTTTCACTTTCAACAGCCAATCAGAGCGATCGTAGCCACGAGGGGGTGAAGCGCCCCCCCCTGGGCTAAACTACCACTCCCCCTGTCCCTGCAGATCGGGTGAAATGGGAGTTAACCCTTTCACCCGATCTGCAGGGACGCGATCTTTCCATGACGCCACATAGGCGTCATGGGTCGGATTGGCACCGACTTTCATGACGCCTACGTGGCGTCATGAGTCGGGAAGGGGTTAAAAAGAAGTTACAGGTCTGTGAGAGCCAGACATTTTGCATGTTTTTAGATGACCAAATACTTATTTTACACCATAATTTTCAAAATAAGTCTTGCCAAATCAGACAAGGTGATATTCTGAATTTGTTTTCTCATTTTGACTCTCATAGCTGTGGTCTACCTATGATGTCAATTACAGGCCTCTCTCATCTTTTTAAGTGGGAGAACTTGCACAATTGGTGGCTGACTAAATTCTTTTTTTCTCCACTGTATATTTATATATTTACATATACTGTATGTGCACAGTATTTGTTTCTTTATGTAAATATAGGTCTTGTTTTGCTCCCATCTATTTTTAGGGCACATAGCAAGGTGAAAGTTAGGACCATCCTGATTTTGTACACCTTGTCACAGGGGGTGGCTTTTATGCTTTTTTAAAGTAGTCTCAACGAGGTACCCTATGTTATGTACATGTACAATTCAGCTGCGATTTATTTATTTACTTACTGCAGGGTATTTGCTCAATGTTTTGACCCTAGTGTTTTTCTGTAATTGCCACAGTGTGATTGTGCATCTTAACACTTTGCTTATTTTACCAACAGGTGTGCTGGACAGCATTTTCAGTTTTGTGAATATAATTCTTCTTTCGTTATGTACTTGTTCTGAACTTTGCAGCACATAATTTATTATATTCAGCTATGTTGTAGTATATGATGCTTATATATACACATATGTGTGTGGTGTGTATATGTATATACTGTGTATATATGTATTTTTAGTATATCACATATGTAAGGAAAGAGAATATACGTTATTTGTGTCAATCAAATTAAAGGATCACAGAAAGCTTCTCATTCCAGGGAGTATAGTATTTGAACTTGCACCATCACCAACAGGTATCAGCTTTATATGTGGCCACTAAATTGTTTTCATTGCAGAATGCGGAAGGTAACACTTATCGCACCAATGTAAATTGCATCGCCAAAGTTAGTGGCAGCAAATAATCACATCCCTCTATCCCATCATTGGTGCACTCATAATGTGATCATAGAAAGCCAATGAGTTACATTAGCTGCAAAATGCTGAAAAAACTATGCCATCAGCATGTACACTTTTAGTAGGACACTGTCTAAATGGTCTCTTTATTATTCTCCTTAATACCTAATCTACCATATTTTCAATATTATATTCAATGGATTGTGTAGTTTGGGCAATGTTGCACAACTCTTCATCTGTGAACACTGTCCTCATAACTATTCTTCATTGTGTCACCAGTGACTGAGAGATGGAACTTTAATCCGATGGTTTATGACACTGAAAGAAAGAAAAATTATTAAAACAGAATAGAGTCTTGTTGCCACATCTATGCATTTATATGTCTTACTAACTTGTTCATTATTAATAAAAAAAATGTTGCCCTCAAATGTTAATAGCATTTTAAACAAATGAGACAATTTGAAAAGATTAGTTTCTAGATTAATATTCTGACATTAATAAATGTTTAACCGTGTTTTTCTTTACTTTTACCTAATGTGTCATTTTAATTAGAATGAAGTGTTTTTCTGTATTATCTCTTGCTTTCTCATTAACTGACAGATCAAAATATGTAATGAATCGTTCAGAATTAGAAGCAATTAAAAATAGGATGACACTCATGTTAATAAGAATAAAAAGTCCCTCACAAGATCTTAATCCATAGCTTCTCAATGCAATGTCTTTAACATTTCCTATTAGAAGTGGATTCACTGATTTATAACAAAAATGTAAATTGGATTTCATTTAAGCTCATTGTAAAGAACAAAAGGACAGAATGTTTCTTGATTTATTTAGTGACACTTTCTGAAATTAT
This sequence comes from Ranitomeya imitator, assembly GCF_032444005.1. Taxonomy (NCBI): domain Eukaryota; kingdom Metazoa; phylum Chordata; class Amphibia; order Anura; family Dendrobatidae; genus Ranitomeya; species Ranitomeya imitator. The sequence continues at coordinate 630,581,709 of NC_091284.1, forward strand.
GCTTCATTTATTTACTTAGGAACAAAAATTTAAAGTTTTCTTTGTAGACAGAAATGTGTTTTGGTTATCACTTGGCTTGAACACTTTTGTTAAAATATTAAAAAATGTATATAAATAGAGCAGTTACCTTTTATTTCAAGGATAATCAGATGCAAAAAGAACTAATAAACACTCCTCCAAAGAAACTTCTCTCTACCTATTGAATTATAGCTCTCCAAAACATAATACTATATACTGTGGAGGTGATTCACGAAAGCTTTATTAAAAAAAAAAGCTTTGAAAAATTGCAATTTTGTATCCGCAATGCGAGGTTGTGCAATAAATTCCATAAAGAAGAGAAAAAGCCACTACATAATCTGCACACCACCAGTAAGATATGTGAAAAAAGGACAAGCTTTATTGTTAACAATGCTTCCGGCTTCTCTGTTTCCTGCCGGTCACAGCCACAAACCAGTGCCCGATCATGACCGCATATTTTGATATAAAAGGGCGCCGGTGGCCATGGTATGTTACTTCCCCTGACGAAGCGGTCTTTTCAACCGCAATACGCATTGGGTCCTCCTGCCATTTCGCCTTGTTCCCTCCACTGGCTGTTCAGGTTATCTTCTTTCATCATCAGGTCATACTTGGGTAACATTTTCGCTGTTTTGGCTGTGGTCCTTTTAGGGTTTCCACGGCTGTGGGACCCTTTTCAACCGGACTTTTATTTGCAGCATTATTGTACTTTGCATTCGGACTGGTGCGACTTTACGCCTGCGGCAGCACTAGCTTATAAGCATCCTATTATATCCCAAGGGGACCTTTTCTATGCCTGATTATTCGCTGGGATTCAACACACTCAAAAGACCTGTACTCTCATTATAGTGTGTGTGTTCTGTATCCTACCCAGCAGTATACTACGGCATTTTTTCAGTGCCATGTGGGTGATTTTTGTAACATTCTATATAATATATATATATTGTACAAGAACAGGCTTAATGAGGGAGTGTCATTTGCATTGGTTTTAATTGTTTTTAGCATTGTTACCAGAAAAGCTTGTCCTTTTTTCACATACATCTTACTGGTGGTGTGCAGATTATGTAGTGGCTTCTTTTTCTCTTCTTTATGGTCATTATTATTAGCCACTTTTTTGCACCCCCTGATCTAATGAATTTATATATTGTAGTGCGCGAGCAACATTGCTTTATCGTTGCGCAATAAATTATAATTTTCAGTGTTTTAACACCATTCTTGCCCCAGCTCCGACAAATTGGTCAGAGTTCTGGTGAGGTATAGGTGTGATGAGTCGAAGTGACCCCTGCTCATTAAATTTATGATGAGCAGTGACGTTCTGTAAGCCACAAATATTACTCCAGCATGGCCTGGAGTAAGAATTGTGGCAAGGTTCACACCACAAAGTGCCTCATCTGATTTGTTAAGAATCATGTTTCTCTTAATTAATCAGGAGCATCTGTAAAACAGGAAAAAATTATCTGTGTACTGTGTTGGCCAGTAGATAGAAAAATATTAAAATGTGAGAGTCCTAAACCTGATGAAGAGACCTGAGTAGTCTCGAAAGCTTGCTATTTATTACCATCACTTCAGTTAGCCATTAAAAGATATCAACAATTGGGGACCCTCAAAATTTGATATATATCTCTTTGCTAAATTGTAAGGCTAGGGCTTCACAGTGATGCTTAATTTTCATTAAGAGTTGTAAAATCGCAGCTAAATACTGTTTCATATGCAATAAATCACAAATGGAACTATCGCAAACTTATTACAAGAGGACTTTAAATAAAGTAGTTCCTTGTTAGGAAAAGTTATAACAGGTAATAGACAATCTAAGTGAATACAGCTGGTACTGACTCCAAATAATCAATAAAGTTTCCAAAATGTTATTAGATCATCTCATTTTATTTTTTTATTTTATTTTTATTTTTCAATAATATTTGGAAAATGTGAGGAAAAGAGGACACATCTCGTTTTCACATTTTTCTGTGCATTGTTAAATAAATATTTTTAATAGTACAAATGTTATTAAAATACATATTTAATTATTTTTCTTTTTCCATTATGATTATTTTTATACAGAGGATATGTGTCATGATCCAGTTTTGAGTTTGTGTTCAGTTGTCTTGTCTCTGGACTGTTCATGTGGGAGTTAATCCCCTCTGCCTCACTTTGAAGCTGGCTGAGCTATTTAAGTCCTCTGCAGCCTGTGGGCCAGTGTCAGCTATAGTTCATGTTGCACGGCTTGAGCACCTGACCTGTTCACTTGTACTAGTGTTCCTTTTTGCCTCTGTCTGCCTGTACCCGTTTATGACTTGTTCTGACCTCTGGCTTGTATCCCGACTTCGTCTTACATCTCACATTTTGGTTACCACATTCCTGGTAGGCTCTGACTTCTTGTATGTCCCCGACCTTTCCTCTGGCTCCCCCTGTGTACTGCGCTGGTCTCTCTGTGTATGACCTTGGCTTGTCTGACTTCTCTTTCAGTACCTGTGACACCTGTGTTGTTGTTCAGTATTGCTGTGCTGTGTGTACAACCTCTTTTCCTTAACCAGCACCGCCTGGTGGAGGTTGCACTATACTACACTGCAGCAGCATATTACAATATGTAGTATTTTTGTGTTTAGATGAGGAAGCAGTGTTTGGTTTGGCTTTGTTTTTTGGATTTGTTTTATGTGTTTATTTTGCAATTTATTTCATACACTGTCCTCCGTAATGCCATAAACACAATTTGAAGGACTTGTTGAGTCCTACAGCCTCTGCCAGCAATGACTACCTCCCGGAGACACAGAATCTCTGTGCAGGTGCAGACTCAGCGAGGATATTCAGAGTTACAGGTGAATTGTAAGAACGTTTTAAGATATTTAGTGGTCGTCACCGAAATTAAAGAAGGAGCAGACTAGTTTTCAAGGTGTACATTCTCAAACAAAAATGAATAGCAATACTGTATATAAGATCACATTTATCAAAACTATGCAACAGAATATCTGTGTCCTGATCCTATGGTAGGATTTGAGTAGGAGCCTCGGGAGTTAATGTTGCTGGCCTCCCTTTGGATTGGGGAGGGCTTTTTGTAGCTGCTGGAGGCTTGCTTCCTTGTCAGTTGTACTGCTGCCCTCGGCTGAGTTAAGTGACCCCTGTACGCTTGTGTTTGTGCTTTGTGCCTGCCTTGTGATTCTTCCTTTTGTTTGGTCCCTGCCTGCCTCCCACGTTGCACTTGCCTGTCTTTTAGTTTCTGTCTGTAGATTACCTGTTTCTCTGACCCCGGCTTGGTTTCTGTCTGCACCTCCCAGTTGTACCCTCGGAGCACCGCTGATCACTACGAGAGCTCCGGCGGCTGGCCCCTCCTCCTGCGATCACATGTCGCAGGTCCTGCAAGCCGGCAACCGTGCCGTTCCCTGTCTGCAGGTGCTGTCTACCCATCCCCGTTCTGCTGTACGGGACTTGTGTCTGGACCTGGACAGGTCGGTCATGGGGTCCCTGATAGTTTGGCTTTGCTGTTCATAGTAGCCAATCAGAGAACAGTGAGCATTTGAAGATGTAAGTGTGATTGGCTGATTTGGATAATGCATTTTTTAGACTGTTTTGATAAATGATGCTCATACTATTATCTATTCTACTACTGTTGTCTATGTACTTATAGTGCCAACGTATTCCAAAGCACTGTTTAGATATTTTCTTTACCTTCTGGTGCTCACAAACTAAACTCTACATTAAATGATCTTTAAATGATAATTTAATTTGTATTACTTCCTGATGGACATTCCAAATTTTTACCTTTTTCCCATGGAAGTTGTAGTGCTTTTTCAACAGAAATAAGGTACCCATGGACATTTTCTTTATCTAGCATACATCAATACCATTACAAGTGGGGGGCTCCATTTTCCTTTTTTTTACTTAAACACATAATTTATCTGTCAGTAAGTTATTTTTTTTATTCTGGGAGGAAAATGGATGCAACCTACACAATAACTAAGAGAACATACAAACTACAAGCAGATGAAGTTCCTGGTTACATTTTAACCCAAGACTCTAGCATTGCAAGGTAACAAATTTGGAAATAGTTGTAGAATAAAAACTGACAAATAGAAATGAAGACAAATCAAAGCTCAACAGATTTATATTTATTTGAAAGACAAAAAACAATGTCATAAATATATATTTTTCATGTATAAAAAATGTATTTTAACCCATTGTTTTTACTTTTTTTAACCCCTTTCTGACATTAGACGTACTATCCCGTCGAGGTGGGGTGGGCCCGTATACCCACCGATGGGATAGTACGTCATAGCGATCGGCCACGCTCACGGGGGGAGCGCGGCCAATCGCGGCCGGGTGTCAGCTGACTATCGCAGCTGACATCCGGCACTCTGTGCCAGGAGCGGTCACGGACCGCCCCGTCACATTAACCCCCAGCAAACTGCAATCAAATATGATCGCAGTGTTCCGGCTGTATATACTTGCCCCTGATGAATAGTGTTGAGCGATACCGTCCGATACTTGAAAGTATCGGTATCGGATAGTATCGGCCGATACCCGAAAAATATCGGATATCGTCGATACCGATATCCGATACCAATACAAGTCAATGGGACATCAAGTATCGGAAGGTATTCTCATGGTTCCCAGGGTCTGAAGGAGAGGAAACTCTCCTTCAGGCCCTGGGATCCATAGGGATGTGTAAAATAAAGAATTAAAATAAAAAATATTGATATGCTCACCTCTCCGGCGGCCCCTGGACATCATGCTGCTAACCGGGAGGCTTCTTTGTTTAAAATGCGCACCTTTAGGACCTGGGAATGACGTCCCGGGTTCTGATTGGTCGCGTGCCGCCCATGTGACCGGCACGCGACCAATCAGAAGCCGTGACGTCATTCGCAGGTCCTCAATTCCTAGAATTAGGAGTTTTTGTGAATGAGAATGACGTCGCGGCTTCTGATTGGTCGCGTGCCGCCCATGTGACCGGCACGCGACCAATCAGAAGCCGCGACGTCATTCTCATTCACAAAAACTCCTAATTCTAGGAATTGAGGACCTGCGAATGACGTCACGGCTTCTGATTGGTTGCGTGCCGGTCACATGGGCGGCACGCGACCAATCAGAACCCGGGACGTCATTCCTCAGGCATTTTAAACAAAGAAGCCTCCCGGTTAGCAGCATGATGTCCAGGGGCCGCCGGAGAGGTGAGCATATCAATATTTTTTATTTTAATTCTTTATTTTACACATCCCTATTGATCCGATACCGATACCCGATATAACAAAAGTATCGGATCTCGGTATCGGAATTCCGATACCGCAAGTATCGGCCGATACCCGATACTTGCGGTATCGGAATGCTCAACACTACTGATGAAGCTACCTTTGTGCGACGACACGCGTAGGGCAACATAGCCCCACGGACTTTATTGGCATCTTGACTGACAGGACGGACTGGACCCCTTATTCACCTACCACTATTTTAGGCTTTGAGCATGATACACCTTATGGGCATTGCATAAGTATGATACTCCTGCATATGGGATTGTCTCTTGATGTTTTTTGAATTGGTTTTGATTATTATATTCAGCATGATATTATAACTAAGATGATGTGGTAGTCTGGTGATTGGCTCATATCATACACATGTTAGGAGTATAGTGCTCATGCCTGCATACCCTTTAATGTGGTCCACATCCTTATTCTTTTTATCTATCAGGTCCTAAGGTTTAGCCGGGACAGGCACTCTTTATGGGCATCTTACCTAATTATATGTATAACTGTGTTTTGGATATCTAATTGATTATCATGACTGCTCGCATATTATAAATTTGAGATGCCATATTGTACGTCCCAGCCTTTTTAGGTGCCAAGATACACTCTAGTCTGTGGGATATGTTTTGTACTCCTGTTATTACGGGTATTTTTTGTGTATTTTAATTGTTTTTAATGGTGTGGTTTGCTTACTGTTTTGTGCAATAAACTTTTGATATTCTGCTAATTTTGTAGTCCTGTCGATCTCCGGTTCAACATGCCTTTTTTCTTTAATGGTTCATGGCTGTATAGGGAAGCATCGCGCAGGGAGGTGGCGCTGGGAAGCCTCCAGGAGTGCATGTCAGATCGCTGATCTGACACAGTGCACAGCAAAATGTCAGATCAGTGATCTTACACTATAACATGATGCCCCCCCATCCCCCGGGGGCAATGTTATATTGTAAAAAAAAAATATTCACACGTGTAAAAAAAATAAAGAAAAAAATCCTAAAATATATATATATATATATATATATATTTCCTATAAATAAATTTCTTTATCTAAATAAAAAAACAATAAAAGTACACATATTTAGTATCGCCGCATCTGTAACGACCCGACCTATAAAACTGTTCCACTAGTTAACCCCTTCAGTGAACACCGTATATATAAAAAAAAAACAAGGCAAAAAACAACGATTTATACCCCCAAACAAAAAGTGGAATAACACGCGATCAAAAAGATGGATATAAATAACCATGGAACCCCTGAAGACGACATCTTGTCCCACAAAAAACGAGCCACCATACAGCGTCATCAAAGAAAAAAGTTATAGTCCACAGAATAAAGCAATGCAAAAAGAATTATTTTTTCTATAAAATAGTTTTTATCGTATAAAAGCACCAAAACATAAAAAAGTTATAAATGAGGTATAAATGAGGTATTGCTGTAATCATACTGACCCGAAGAATAAAACTGCTTCATCCATTTTACCAAACGCGGAACGGTATAAACGCCTCCCCCAAGAGAAATTCATGAATAGCTGGTTTTTGGTCATTCTGCCTCACAAAAATCGGAATAAAAAGCGATCAAAGAATGTCACGTGCCTGAAAATGTTACCAATAAAAACAAAAACTCGTCCCGCAAAAAACAAGACCTCACATGACTCTGTGGACCCAAATATCGAAAAATTATAGCTCTCAAAATGTGGTAACGCAAAAAATATTTTTTGCAAGAAAAAGCATCTTTCAGTGTGTGACGGCTGCCAATCATAAAAATCCGCTAAAGAAATGCTATAAATGGTAAAATCAACCCCCCCCCTTCATCACCTCCTTAGTTAGGGAAAAATAAAAAAATTACAAAAATGTATTTTGTTTCCATTTTCCCATTAGGGTTAGGTCTAGGGTAAGGGTTAGGGTTAAGGTTAGGTGTAGGGTTAGGGTTAGGGCTAGGGTTAGGGCGAGGGTTAGAGCGAGGGTTAGGGCGAGGGTTAGGGCGAGGGTTAGAGTTAGGTTTGGGGCTAGGGTTAAGGCTAAAGTTAGATTTGGGGCTAAAGTTAGGGTTAGGGTTTGGGCTAAAGTTAGGGTTAGTGTTTGGATTATATTTACGGTTGGGAATAGGATTGGGATTAGGGTTAGGGTTGTGTCAGGGTTAGGGGTGTAGTTAGGGTAACCATTGGGATTAGGGTTAGGGGTGTGTTTGGATTAGGGTTTCAGTTATAATTTGGGGGTTTCCACTGTTTAGGCACATCAGGGGCTCTCCAAACATGACATGGAGTCCGATCTCAATTCCAGCCAATTCTTCACTGAAAAAGTAAAACAGTGCTCCTTCCCTTCCGAGCTCCTCCGTGCGCCCAAACAGGGGTTTACCCCAACTTATGGGGTATCAGCGTACTCAGTACACATTAGAAAAAAACTTTTGGGGTCCAATTTCTCATGTTACCCTTGGGAAAATGCAAAACTTGGGGCTAAAAATAATTTTTGTGGAAAAAAAAGATTTTTTATTTTCACGGCTCTGCGTTACAAACTGTAGTGAAACACTTGGGGGTTCAAAGTTCTCACAACACATCTAAATAAGTTTCTTGGGGGTCTAGTTTCCAATATGGGGTCACTTGTGGGGGGTTTCTACTGTTTAGGTACATTAGGGGCTCTGCAAATGCAATGTGACGCTGGCACACCATTCCATCTAAGTCTGCATTCCAAATGGCGCTCCTTCACTTCTGAGCCCTCCCATGCGCCCAAACGGTGGTTCTCCCCCCACACATATGGGGTATCAGTGTACTCAGGACAAATTGGACAACAACTTTTAGGTCCAATTTCTCCTGTTACCCTTGGCAAAATACAAAACTGGGGGCTAAAAATTAATTTTTGTAGGAAAAAAAAGGATTTTTATTTTCACAGCTCTGCGTTATAAACTGTAGTGAAACACTTGGGGGTCAAAGCTCTCACAACACATCTAGATGAGTTCCTATTTGGGGTCCAATTTCTTCTCTTACACTTCGGAAAATAAAAAATTGGGGCGAAAAAATCATTTTTGTGAAAAAAATATGATTTTTTTTTTACAGCTCTGCATTATAATCTTCTGTAAAGCACTTGGTGGGGCAAAGTGCTCACCACACACCTAGATAAGTTCCTTAGGGGGTCTACTTTCCAAAATGGTGTCACTTGTAGGGGGTTTCAATGTTTAGGCATATCAGTGGCTCTCCAAATGCAACATGGCGTCCCATCTCAATTCCTGTCAATTTTGCATTGAAAAGTCAAACGGTACTCCTTCCCTTCCAAGCTCCCCCATGCACCCAAACAGTGGTTTACCCCCACATATGGGCTATGAGCATACTCAGGATAAATTGTACAACAACTTTTGGTGTCCAATTTGACACCAAAACACTTGGGGGTCAAAGCTCTCACAACACATCTAGATGAGTTCCTATTTGGGGTCCAATTTCTTCTCTTACCCTTCGGAAAATAAAAAATTGGGGCGAAAAAATCATTTTTGTGAAAAAAATATGATATTTTATTTTTACGGCTCTGCATTATAAACTTCTGAGTCACTTAATAAGTCAAATTGCTCACCACACATCTAGATAAGTTCCTTAGGGGGTCTACTTTCCAAAATGGTGTCACTTGTGGGGGGATTCAATGTTTAAGCACATCAGGGGCTCTCCAAACGCAACATGGTGTCCCATCTCAATTCCTGTCAATTTTGCATTGAAAAGTCAAATGGAGCTCGTTCGCTTCCGAGCTCTGCCATGCGCCCAAACAGTGGTTTATCCCCACATATGGGGTATCTTTGTACTCAGGACAAATTGTACAACAACTTTTGGGGTCCATTTTCTCCTGTTACCCTTGCTAAAATAAAACAAATTGGAGCTGAAGTAAATTTTTTATGAAAAAAAGTTAAATTCATTTTTATTTAAACATTCCAAAAATTCCTGTGAAACACCTGAAGGGTTAATACACTTCTTGAATGTGGTTTTGAGCACCTTGAGGGGTGCAGTTTTTAGAATGGTGTCACACTTGGTTATTTTCTATCATATAGACTCCTCAAAATGACTTGAAAGGAGATGTGGTCCCTAAAAAAAATGGTGTTGTAAAAATGAGAAATTGCTGGTCAACTTTTAACCCTTATAACTCCCTAACAAAAAATAAATTGGTTCCAAAATTGTGCTGATGTAAAGTAGACATGTTGAAAATGTTACTTTTTAAGTATTTTGTGTGACATACAGTACAGACCAAAAGGTTGGACACACCTTCTCATTTAAAGATTTTTCTGTATTTGTATGACTATGAAAATTGTAAATTAATTCTGAAGGCATCAAAACTATGAATTAACACATGTGGAATTATATACTTAACAAAAAAGTGTGAAACAACTGAAAATATGTCTAATATTCTAGGTTCTTCAAAGTAGCCACCTTTTGCTTTGATGACTGCTTTGCTCACTCTTGGCATTCTCTTGATGAGCTTCAAGAGGTAGTCACCAAAAATGGTCTTCCAATAATCTTGAAGGAGTTCCCAGAGATGCTTAGCACTTGTTGGCCCTTTTGCCTTCACTTTGCTGTCCAGCTCACCCCTGGTGACTGTGGAGGCCAGGTCATCTGCAGTAGCACCCCATCACTCTCCTTCTTGGTCAAATAACCCTTACACAGCCTGGAGGTGTGTTTGGGGTCATTGTCCTGTTGAAAAATAAATGATGGTCCAACTAAGCGGAAACCGGATGGAATAGCATGCCGCTGCAAGATGCTGTGGTAGCCATGCTGGTTCAGTATGCCTTCAATTTTGAATAAATCCCCAACACTGTCACGAGCAAAGCACCCCCACACCATCAAACCTCCTCCTCCATGCTTCACGGTGGGAACCAGGCATGTAGAGTCCATCAGTTCACCTTTTCTGCAACGCACAAAGACACGGTGGTTGGAACCAAAGATCTCAAATTTGTACTCATCAGACCAAAGCACAGATTTCCACTGGTCTAATGTCCATTCCTTGTGTTCTTTAGCCCAAACAAGTCTCTTCTGCTTGTTGCCTGTCCTTAGCAGTGGTTTGCTAGCAGCTATTTTACCATGAAGGCCTGCTGCACAAAGTTTCCTCTTAACAGTTGTTGTAGAGATGTGTCTGCTGCTAGACCTCTGTGTGGCATTGACCTGGTCTTTAATCTGAGCTGCTGTTAACCTGCGATTTCTGAGGCTGGTGACTCACATAAACTTATCCTCAGAAGCAGAGGTGACTCTTGTTCTTCTTTTCCTGGGGCTGTCCTCATGTGAGCCAGTTTCTTTGTAGCACTTTATGGTTGCAACTGCACTTGGGGACACTTTCAAACGTTTCCAAATTTTTCAGACTGACTGACTTTATTTTCTTAAGTAATGATGGCCACTCGTTTTTCTTTACTTAGCTGCTTTTTTCTTGCTATAATACAAATTCTAACAGTCTATTCAGTAGGACTATCAGCTGTGTATCCACCAGACTTCTGCACAACCCAACTGATGGTCCCAACCCCATTAATAAGGCAAGAAATCCCACTTATTAAACCTGACAGGCCACACCTGTGAAGTGAAAACCATTCCCGGTGACTACCTCTTGAAGCTCATCAAGAGAATGCCAAGAGTGTGCAAAGCAGTCATCAAAGCAAAAGGTAGCTACTTTGAAGAACCTACAATATAGGACATATTTTCAGTTGTTCCACACTTTTTTGTTAAGTATATAATTCCACACGTGTTAATTCATAGTTTTGATGCCTTCAGTGTGAATTTACAATTTTCATAGTCATGAAAATACAGAAAAATCTTTAAATGAGAATGTGTGTCCAAACTTTTGGTCTGTACTGTATCTCTGTGATTTAATTGCATGAGAATTCTAATTTGAAAAATTGCAAAATTTTCTAAATTGTTGCCAAGTTTCCATTTTTTTCACAAATAAACGCAGGTAATATCAAATAAATTTTACCATTGTCATGAAGTACAATATGTCATGAGAAAACAGTGTCAGAATCACCGGGATCCGTTGAAGCGTTCCAGAGTTATAACCTAATAAAAGGGACAGTGGTCAGAATTGTAAAAATTGGCCTGGTCATTAACATGCAAACCACCCTTGGGGGTAAACGGGTTAAAAATATGAAAACAAATAAAATAAGTATCCAGAGGATGAACATTATTCAAAGGGAAAATTTACCCCACAGCTGATTAGGACTTCTCTCAGGTATTTAAAGGTAAAATACAACTTTTACAAAATCCCATTAAAATAATATACATTAAGCAAATTGTCTATCTGGTCCATTAGGCAAAAATGTGAGTAAGCCTACTGACTTGAATGAAAAACAATCCCACAAATGTTCAGAATGTCTTATTGTTGGCATCAGGGGCAGACAATGACAGTTTGGGGCCCCCTGTGCAAGAAATGTGTCTGGGCAACCCTCTCTGCCCGATACGCTGCTTATGATGAGAATTATCAAAGATGGAACAAATTGTATAAAAAATGAGGGTCAATCACAAAAATAGATTAGCATCATTTAAAGAAATGTGCAATATAGACCAATAAATAAAATAGTAATTTTTTTTATAATAATAAATGAATAGCAAATAAACAATAATAACAGCTCAGTCAAATAATGGCGCACCTTTTTATAAAAATAATATATAGTATTAAGCCCCTAATAAGGATAGATAATATTGGAAGAATGCCCAGAAAAAAGAGCCCAAAGTACAATATATAATCTAAAATTGAAAAAAAAGATATATATATAAATATATTTTAGGCTCAAAAGATGCATGTCTCAGAAGAGCACGTCTTTTTTTAAAAAAATGTGCACCATTATTTGACTCAGCTGATATTATTGTTTTTTTACTATTCATTTATTACAGTAAAATATTTTTAATTTACTATTTTATTTATTGGTCTTAATTGCACATTTCTTTATATGATCCTGCTTATGATGAGAGCAATCTAACAATGGGACCCCGGGAACCTCGGGCTCCGAGAAACAAGTCAGATTGCCTCCTCGTGGCTACATGGTTACTGCTGGAACCGGCAGAGCCCGACCATGTATATACTGTATTATATTACATTATTTGTCTGGTATCTGTATCATATAGTATCTGCTCTATTCATTGTCTACGGAACTGATGGGTGTAGCTGAGCGCAGCGCTCGCCAGCTCTATAGATAAAGAATTGAGCTGGGGGCCCAGTGGTCAAATCCCCAGTAATCAGCAAGTTATCCATGATCTGATGGATCACACATACATCGTATATATATATACACACATACACATATCATACATATACTGTACATATACACAGATAACATACAGTACATAAACCATACATGCATACATACATATATCATACATACACACTTGCCAGACATACATATACACATATACTGTACATACACACACAGATAAACACACATATACCGTACATACATACACACAGATATATTGTACCTGCACACACATACACATACCATAGATACATACACACATATACCGTACATACACACAGAAATACATACATATACTGTACAAACAGTCATGGCCAAAAGTATTGACACCCCTGCAATTCTGTCAGATAATACTCAGTTTCTTCCTGAAAATGATTGCAAACACAAATTATTTGGTATTATTATCTTCATTTAATTTGTCTTAAATGAAAAAACACAAAAAGAATTGTCCTAAAGGCAAATTGGATATAATTCCACACCAAACATAAAAAAGGGGGTGGACAAAAGTATTAGCACTGTTCGAAAAATCATGTGATGCTTCTCTAATTTGTGTAATTACCAGCACCTGTAACTTACCTGCGGCACCTATCAGGTGTTGGCAATAACTAAATCACACTTGCAGCCAGTTGACATGGATTAAAGTTAACTCAACCTCTGTCCTGTGTCCTTGTGTGTACCACATTGAGCATAGAGAAAAGAAAGAAGAACAAAGAACTGTCTGAGGATTTGAGAAACCATACACAGATACATACACATATACCATGCATACATATATGTACATACATACACACACATATACCATACACACAGATAGAGACACACACATAGATGCACACATATACTGTACATACATAAACAAATATGTACATATACAAATACACACATATTAATCTATGACATCAGGTATTCAGTTCAGATGAGCCCTGGAGGAGGTCAGCCTCAAAGCTCAGAGATCTCCTGGAGAGGACTGCAGATCCCATTGTGGGGGATGGGGACACAGAGCAGAGAGGATTTCAGCTTTCTGCTGCTGCCGTGCTCTCTGGTGCAGTAAACCTCCTCCCCCGACCTCTTCTCTGAGATGCCGCAGCCTGCTGGGAAGTGGGAATGGAACAGTGGAGAGAGCAGAAGCCCCCCTCTAAGTCCTGTGATCCCACCACTGTTGTCCCCTGTGTACTGTGCGGCCCGGGTCCCCTGACTACAGGTGAATACTCACCATTGTAATGCGCCATGCAGGAAGACAGAGTCGGCAGCCAGTGAGTGCTTGCATCAGTCTGGTGGGGAAAGTGTTCATTGGTCTCTCCCTGCATGACAGGCCCCCTTTTTTAATCCCTGCACTCTGCATGCCCCTCTCTCCCTGGCTTTATGTAGTTGCATGATTACAGGAGGAAGTGAGAGGGGCCCGTGCTACATGACATCGAGCCCCTCTCACTCCCTCCCATAATCTTGACTCAGTGGCCCCATAGCAGCTGCATACTCTGCCGCTATGGGCAGTACACTCCTGCCTGCAGGGCCCCCCTCCATCTCTGGGCCCCGATGCAGTTGCACTGGCTGCACCGATGGTATGTCTGCCTGTGGTTGGCATGTACTTTGCCAAGGTAAGTGTGCATCACCATTTGTTTGTTTCACAGATTAATATGCTCTCTACTCTGGAATTTGGTCTTCTGATAAACTCTAGTTATTCTTGGGTGCAACTTGTCAAGATTCTAAAAGATTCTGAGCATGATGCACAACAAAGATAAATGTACAAATCCTCTTATTCTGGCAAATACTGTTATGTATTAGTAGGGCCTACATAGGGATTCCTCTAGGGAAGGGGGCACCAATATTACTATCTGTTAGGTGTCAACCTACACAGTTAGGTAGGGAAAAGTGTTTTAGGGACTACAGTAATTAGGGCTTGAGTTAATTACCAATATTATCCCATTTTCCCCATTGGGATGTTGTCACTTTATTTGAAGCACTGTAGATTTTCTGATTACCCTTTTAGAATTGCTTCACTTTTGGGCATGTTCTTAACCCTGCTGTTCTGATCGCATTTACTATACAATTGTACAGTTTCGGGTCAATATAATCCGGCCTATTAAAATGTTGATTTTAGCTACTGTGTTTTATTTGAATACCTATTTTATTATTAAACTGTATGTGAACATGTTTGATCATAAATAAATGAAAAATTAAATTAAAACTTATTTTGTATTTTTTTTTTTTCAGAAAAAAGTTACACAGGCTGTTTGCAATTATGTTCGCTTTATAGCATTTTGCACACAAATAACAAACATGCTTTAGATTTCTATTACTATAACATGAAATCTAACTAAATATATCTTTGTGTTAACACATTTTATAAAACAACAAATGAAAAATAATGAAAACTTCAGTTTTTCTTTTTTATCTCTAAAAAGGTTGAACGGGTTCATGCATTTTTTATATTGAACACAATAATAAAACACATGTCCCTTACATAGATATTTTGCACACCCAGCACATGTCAGATTTGGTTTCTTGTCACAAGAAGATGGACAGAAGCTACATCTCTTCTTTTTTTGGCTGGTAGCTGTGCAGTTGGAGGCCGTGGTGTCTCTTTCTTTAGCATGCTGCTGGACACTCTTCACAATGGCTGCTGCTCCTTCACTTCTGGGGTTTATTTTTCTGGCTTCGATATATGGCCTAACACTAGGGTGTAACAACTCAGCCGGCATCACAGTATGGCCTTCCATCCCTCACCTGCATTACACACGTACTTACTCAATACTCCGGGCCATGCTGTGAGTTCTGTCTGCTGCCGGCTCCATGCTGTGTGCCTCATGTCTCCTGCTTGCTCTTTACATTCTTCTTGGCTGTGTGCTTAGGGCGGCAGCCCCGACACTTCCTGATTCTTGTAGTGTCAGTGTGCACCTTTCTAAGGTGTCCCCAGCCAATTGCCACGAGGCCTCAAGTAGCTAAGGCATTCACACCCCTAGAGGAGTGCCTGAGCAACTTAGTCAGTGTCTTGCTGCTGAGGTGCCAGGCCCTGTCCTGCTATTACTCTTGTGTCACCACCCAAGGGGGCATTGTACCCTGGCTTGTACCTGTGTTTCTTGTGTCAGACACCCAATGGGGCTTAGTACCCTGGTCTGAGTACTTGTACCTTGCCTTGTTCCCTTCCCTGTCTGAACTTAGTCCTATTCCTGTGTCTGTTTGCATCCCTGTCAGTAGCCTTTCCTATTCTGCTGTGTTTTCCCTTGTGTTCACTCCTTCCTGCTCTGCCCTGTTCTGCTCTGCTGCTCATCTTGCAGCTTTGCTCTCGGTCTGCGGCTCTGCTCTGCTCTTGCTCTGCGGCTTTGCTCTGCCCTCTGCTCTGCATCCTGTGACTTGGCTCTGCACTCAGCTCTGCATCCTGTGACTTTGCTCTGCACTCTGCTCTGCATCCTATGACTTTGCTCGGCACTCTGCTCTGCATCCTGTGACTTTGCTCGGCACTCTGCTCTGCATCCTGTGACTTTGCTCTACACTCTGCTCTGCATCCTGTGACTTTGCTCTGCATCCTGTGACTTTGCTTTGCATCCTGTGACTTTGCTTTGCATCCTGTGACTTTGCTCTGCACTCTGTTCTGCATCTTCTGCTCTTTGCTCCGCACCCTGCGGCTCTGCTCAGCTCTTTGTTCCACACCCTGCAGCTCCACTCTGCACCCTGTGGCTCTGCTCTTTCCTCTGCACCCTGCAGCTCTCCTCCGCTCTTTGCTCCGCACCCACGGCTCCGCACCCACGTCTAAGCTCTTTCCTCCGCACACTGCGGTTCCGCTCCACTCTTTGCTCCCCACTCTGCGGCTCCGCTCTGCTCTATGCTGCGCACCCTGCGGCTACGCACTGCTCTTTGCTCCGCACCCTGCAGCTCACCTCCACTCTTTGCTCCACCCCTTGTGGCGCTGCTATGCTCTTTGCTCCGCACCTTGTGGTTCTGCCCTGCACCGCACCCTGCAGTTCAGCTCATCCAGACTGAACAGGTCCCTACCAGTTTCCATATACCATTCATACTTGTCCATGCTTCTGTCCTCTCTGAATCAGTTTCAGCTCATCCAGTCAGGACAGGTCCCTACCGATTCCCACATTCCATTCATTCTACTCCGTGTCTCTGTTCTTCCCGAATCAGTTACTGCTCCTCCAGTGTGTACTGGTTTCTACTTGTTCCCATATATCACTCACACCTGCCTGTGTTCCTGTGCCTTCTGAGTCAGTCCCTGCCCCTTCTGTCCCAGATGTGCCCGTTTACCAGTGTCTCAACCATGCCTGTCTGCCAGTGTCTCACCCATGCCTGTCTGCCAGTGTCTCAGCTGTGCCTGCCTGCCAGTGTCTCAGCCGTGCCCGCCTGCCAGTGTCTCAGCTGCATCCACCTGCCTACCAGTGTCACAGCCGTGCCCGCCTGCCAGTGTCTCAGCCGCGCCTTCATGGCAGTGTCTCAGCCATGCCCGCCTCCCTGCCAGTGTCTCAGCTGTGCCCGCCTGCCTACCAGTGTCACAGCCATGCCGGTCTGCCAGTGTATCAGCCGTGCCCGCCAGCCTGCCATTGTCTCAGCCGTGCCCGCCTGCCTGCCAGTGTCTCAGCCGTGCCTGCCTGCCTGCCAGTGTCTCAGCTGTGCGGCCTGCTTGCCAGTGTCACAGCCGCGCCCGCCTGCCAGTGTCTCAGCCGTGCTTGTCTGCCAGTGTCTCAGCTGTGCCTGTCTGCTTGTGTCTCAGCTGTGCCTGTCTGCCAGTGTCTCAGCCGTGACCGCCTGCCTAGCAATGTCTCAGCCATGCCTGCCTGCCTGCCAGTGTCTCAGCTGTGCCGCCTGCCTGCCAGTGTCACAGCCATGCCTGCCTGCCAGTGTTCCGTCCCCCAGTGGGACCAGCGGCCACAGCCAGACACCACCATGGAGTGGTACCTGGCAGCTACCTGCCGCACAAGCCAGACCTCACCATCAGAGGCTCCAGTGAACACCAAGGTAGCTGCTTAGTCACGCCCCTTCTAGGGTCATCTGTTTGTGGAAATGTGGGGCTAGTCTAGGTGCGAGCGTGATATAGGGATTTTAGTAATTCTTCAATAAAAATTCTTCTTTTATGCAGCTTATTTCCATTCCAATTAGGGTTGATTTCTCTCCATAAAACAAATTTGTTGTATGCCGAAACATCCAGAATGTTGTAAAATATTATCATTGACCAACATAACAGGGTCTGTGCCACAGGACTGGCGTATAGCAAATGTGGTGCCAATATTCAAAAAGGGGACAAAAACTGAACTCGGTAATTATATGCCAGTAAGCTTAACCTCTACTGTGGATAAAATCCTGGAGGACATTCTAGGGGATGCTATACTGGAGTATCTGAGGAGGAATTACCTCATGACCCAGTATCAGCACGGGTTTACTAGGGACCGTTCATGTCAGACTAATTTGATCAGCTTCTATGAAGAGGTAAGTTCCGGACTGGACCAAGGGAACCCAGTGGACGTTGTGTATATGGACTTTTCAAAAGCTTTTGATATGGTGCCACACAAAAGGTTGATACATAAAATGAGAATAATGGGGATAGGGGAAAATATGTGTAAGTGGGTTGAGAGCTGGCTCAGGGATAGGAAACAAAGAGTGGTTATTAATGGAACACACTCGGACTGGGTAGCGGTTAGCAGTGGGGTACCACAGGGGTCAGTATTGGGCCCTCTTCTTTTTAACATATTTATTAATGACCTTGTAGGGGGCATTCAGAGTAGAATTTCACACACTAAACTCTGCAAGGTAATCAATACAGGGGAGGACAAGTTTATATTACAGGATGATTTATGTAAACTAGAAGCTTAGGCTGATAAATGGCAAATGAGCTTTAATGGGGATAAATGTAAGGTCATGCACTTGGGTAGAAGTAATAAGATGCATAACTATGTGCTTAATTCTAAAACTCTGGGCCAAACCGTCAATGAAAAAGACCTGGGTGTATGGGTGGATGACAAACTCATGTTCAGTGGCCAGTGTCAGGCAGCTGCTACAAAGGCAAATAAAATAATGGGATGCATTAAAAGAGGCAGAGATGATCATGAGGAGAACATAATTTTACCTCTATACAAGTCACTAGCTCGACCACACTTAGAATACTGTGCACAGTTCTGGTCTCCGGTGTATAAGAAAGACATAGCTGAACTAGAGCGGGTGCAGAGAAGAGCGACCAAGGTTATTAGAGGACTGGGGGATCTGCAATACCAAGATAGGTTATTACACTTGGGGCTATTTAGTTTGGAAAAACGATGACTAAGGGGTGATCTTATTTTAATGTATAAATATATGAGGGGACAGTACAAAGACCTTTCTGATGATCTTTTTAATCATAGACCTGAGACAGGGACAAGGGGGCATCCTCTACGTCTGGAGGAAAGAAGGTTTAAGCATAATAACAGACGCGGATTCTTTACTGTAAGAGCAGTGAGACTATGGAACTCTCTGCCGTATGATGCTGTAATGAGTGATTCGTTACTTAAATTTAAGAGGGGACTGGATACCTTTCTGGAAAGTATCATGTTACAGGGTATATATACTAGATTCCTTGATAGGGCGTTGATCCAGGGAACTAGTCTGATTGCCGTATATGGAGTCGGGAAGGAATTTTTTCTCCAGTGTGGAGCGTACTCTTTGCCACATGGTTTTTTTTTGCCTTCCTCTGGATCAACATGTTAGGGCATGTTAGGTTAGGCTATGGGTTGAACTAGATGGACTTAAAGTCTTCCTTCAACCTTAATAACTATGTAACTATGTAACTATGTAACAATTAGTTTTGCGTTTGCATGTGTATGATGATATCGCTTGATCTAGTGTATCAACTGCCCCTTTTGTGGCATTATAATCTAATAAAATGTCCAACTTTCTGTCTTCTCAATTACTTATTGCATTGTCATGGTGCATTGTGCTCATTAGAATTACATATTTAATTTTTAGGGGAACGCAAGACACAACTGTTGTATCTCCAGTAAAATAAAAAGTAGAACTATACACTATACACTAGAAATCTTTTTTACCTTGCAGCAATTCTGTCGCTTTTCCTTATAGTACCCAGCAAAGTAAGTTAGCTTTTTCTGAACATCTGGCCCAGTTGGTAGGATGTGAAAAAGTTGTGACATTTTGTCCTTTTAGTCCATCAGTCAAATCGAAAACAACTCGCATACTCTGATTTTTTTCATCTCTTTCTCTAGGGTTTCTTCCTGTATACTCTTGAGCAAACCTCCACCCTTTTGAATAATGATATGAAGTACACAGGAAAACAAATACATTTTGCAGGCAGAAATAATTAGTGACCTGTTGAATAGTATAAAATGTTATTGGGTCATATTGACCAGAACAGTACAAGTGTAACAATCAGCGTGTAGCAAAAAGTAAACCAAAAAAGCAATACCAAAACAACACTCATAGTAAGAACACCTCAAATGAGGAAAAGTCAATTAATTACAAGTTTCAGATCCGCATAATAAATAATATGCAGGGTCTCAAATTTAATTTCTGGTCATATGGTCCGAACAGAACAGCAGGGTTAAATAATTGAATATAATTTATAAAGTTTAATATAAGAGGTTGCTTACTTCAAAAACGTATTTCGATTTACACTTCATAATACTTATATAAACAAGTTCACAACAGTAATTTAATGTGTTAAGCCTTAGCTCATAAAGAAAATAAATATATATGAAAGCAGATATGCAGGTATGTACAAGTTCCCTTGAAGCTTACTCCAAAAAACAGCCCACCCCTTTCCATTTTTACACAGACTATTTTATAGTCTAATTAGAAACAGCAGAAAATCAGGTGAAACGTGGGCTTCAATAAACAAAAATGAAAAGATGCAAAAAAAACAAAAAAACCTCTGTTGTACTTGATAAACATTAGATCTGAAATATCCAATATCTTTTTTCTAGAGCTGTTCTTCATTCTGATTTTTCTGGGACTTTGACCCCTTTACCCCCAAGGGTGGTTTGCACCTTAATGACTGGGCCAATTTTTACAATTCTGATTCTGACCACTGTCCTTTTATGAGGTTATAACGCTGGAACGCTTCAACGGATCAAAGTGATTCTGACATTGTTTTCTCGTGACATATTGTAATTCATGAAAGTGGTAAAATTTCTTTGATATTACCTGCGTTTATTTGTGAAAAAAACGGAAATTTGGCGAAAATTTTGAATATTTTGCAATTTTCCAACTTTGAATTTTTATGCCCTTAAATCACAGAGATATGTCACACAAAATACTTAATAAGTAACATTTTCCACATGTCTACTTTACATCAGCACAATTTTGGAACTAAATTTTATTTTTGTATGGGAGTTATAAAGGTTAAAAGTTGACCAGCAATTTCTCATTTTTACACCACCATTTTTTTTAGGGACCACATAACTTGAAGTCACTTTGAGGGGTCTATATGATAGAAAATACCCAAGTGTGACACCATTCTAAAAACTGCACATCTCAAGGTGCTTAAAACCACATTCAAGAAGTTTATTAACCCTTCAGGTGTTTCACATGAATTTTTGGAATGTTTGAAAAAAATGAACATTTAACTTTTTTTCACAAAAAATTTATTTCAGCTTCAATTTGTTTTATTTTACCAAGGGTAACAGGAGAAATTGGACCCCAAAAGTTGTTGTAAAATTTGTCCTGAATATGCTGATACCCCATACATGGGGTTAATCCACTGTTTGGGGGCATGGCAGAGCTCGGAAGGGACGGAGCGCCGTTTGACTTTTCAATGCAAAATTGACTGGAATTGAGATGGGACGCCATGTCGCGTTTGGAGAGCCCCTGATGTGCCTAAACATTGAAACCCTCCACAAGTGACACAATTTTGGAAAGTAGACCCCCTAAGTAACTTATCTAGCTGTATGGTGAGCACTTTGACCTACCAAGTGCTTCACAGAAGTTTATAATGTAGAGCCATAAAAATAAAAAATCATATTTTTTCACAAAAATGATATTTTCACCCCCAATTTTTTATTTTTCTAAGGGTAACAGAAGAAATTGAACCCCCAACATTGTTGTAAAATTTGTACTAAGTGCGCTGATTCCCCATATGTGGGGGCAAACCACTGTTTGGATGCATGGCAGAGCTTGGAAGGGAAGGAGCGCCGTTTGACTTTTCAATGCAAAAATTGACTGGAATTAAGATAGGACGCCATGTCGTGTTTGAAGAGCCACTGATGTGCCTAAACATTGAAACCCCCCACAAGTGACACCATTTTGAAAAGTAGACCCCGTAAGGAACTTATCTAGATGTGTTGTGAAAACTTTAAACCTCCAAGTGTTTCACGACAGATTATAACGCAGAGCAGTGAAAAAAAAAAGATTTTTTTTCAACAAAAATTTTTTTTTAGCCACCAGTTTTGTATTTATCCAAGGGTAACAGGAGAAATTGGACCCCAAATGTTTTTGTAAAATTTGTCCAGAGTAAGCTGATACCCCATATACCACTGTTTGGGCGCATGGCAGAGCCCCTGATGTACCTAAACAGTAGAAGCCCCCACAAGTGACCCCATATTGGAAACTAGACCCCCCAAGGAACTTATCTAGATGTGTTGTGAGAACTTTGCACCCTCAAGTGTTTCACTGCAGTTTATAACGCAGAGCCGTGAAAATAAAAAATCCTTTTTTTCCACTAAAATTATTTTTGAGGCCCCCATGTTTTGTATTTTCCCAAGGTTAACAGGAGAAATTGGACCCCAAAAGTGGTTGACCAATTTGTCCTCAGTACGCTGATACCTGATATGTTGGGGTAAACCCCTGTTTGGGTGCACAAGTTCTGCTTTACAGAATCACTGGATACCGTGAATGAGTGGTGAATGAGGGACTATCTCTTGTTTTAATTTATTTAACTCTCTTTTTATGTCTTTCATGTTCCTTTTTTTTGCCTAAATCGTATTCATTGGATTTTTTTGCTTTTTAATAGATTGGTGGATGAGTTGTGGTTGAGTCCTTTTTTTAATAAACAATTTTTTTTCTTTTGTGTGTGTGTTTTATTTTTGTGCAGAAAAAGGAAAAAAAAGGCATGAACCGCACCTCCAAAAATCATAAGTTGATCTAAAGCCACTAGGCAAAAATTTATATAACTGAATATGAGGTTTTCAGTTTAACATTCTGATCAGACTGCATGAAGCCACTGCCACGTCACGGCAAACCTCATAGTGGGTCCTACCGCCCAAACAGAGCAAAGCTGTGTGGTGACCACCGCCACAGCGGCAATGCACCAGCAAGGCGGACGGCCTGTTGCCCCACAGCATCCATGCTGCGAGACTGAGTCCCCTTGACTCCAGACCACGCCGCCCCACCAGCACAAAGCCACAGCAACAATGGCCGCCACACAGCACCAGCACCAAAATGAAAGGAGCACTGAAACTCACCTTCCTCCAGCTCTTCAGTGAGAGCCAAAAATGGGCTAGACCCCTTACTTTGCAGTCTCCTGCTAATTAAAATCACCTGTGCCAAATGGGAGGAGTGCTGGTCCAAGAAAGAGACTAGAACATGCTTTGCACAAAAAGGAAAAAAAAAAGACATGAACCGCACCTCCAAAAATCATAAGTTGATCTAAAGCCGCTAGGCAAAAATTTATATAAATATGAGGTTTTCTGTTTAACATTCTTATCAGACTGTATGAAGCCCACTGCCACGTCACGGCAAACCTCGTAGTGGGTTATCCCACTAAAAGTTATCCCACTTAAAAAGATGAGGCCTGTAATTGACATCATAGGTAGACAACAACTATGAGAGTCAAAATGAGAAAACAAATCCAGAAAATCACCTTGTCTGATTTGGCAAGATTTATTTTGCAAATTATAGTGGAAAATGAGTATTTGGTAATTAAAAAAAGTTAATCTCAATATTTAGTTACATATCATTTGTTGGCAATGACAGAGGTCAAACATTTTCTGTAAGTCTTCACAAGGTTGGCATACACTGTTGGTGGTATGTTCGCCCATTCCTCCATGCACATCTCCTCTAAAGTAGTGAGGTTTTGGACTTGTCGCTGGAAGACACAGACTTTTAACTCCTTCCATAGTTTTTCTATGGGGTAAATATCTGGTGACTGGCTAGACCACACCAGGACCTTCATATGCTTCTTACGAAGCCACTCCTTCGTTGACCTGGTGGTGTGCTTGGGATCATTATCATGCTGGAAGACCCATCCATGTTTCATCTTCAATGCCCTTGCTGATGGAAGGAGGTTTGCACTCAAAATCTCAGGATACACTGCCCCATTCGTTCATATACATGGATCAGTTGTCCTGGTTCCTTTGCAGAGAAACCGCCCCAAAGCATGATGTTGCCACTCCCATGCTTCACAGTAGGTATAGTGTAATTTGGATGCAACTCAGCATTCTGTCTCTTCCAAACACCACAAGATTTGTTTCTACCAAACAGTTCTACTTTGGTTTCACCAGACCATATGACATTCTCCCAATACTCTTCTGGATAATCCAAATATTATCTAGCAAACTTCAGATGGGCTCAGACATGTACTGGCTTAAGAAGGGGTCACATCTGGCACTGCAGTATCTGAGTTCCTGGCGGTGTAGTGTGTTACTGATGGTAGCCTTTGTTACAGTGGTTCCAGCTCTATGCAGGTCATTCACTAGGTTCTTCTGTGTGGTTCTGGGATTTTTTCTCACCGTTGATCATTTTGACCCCACAGGGTGAGATCTTGCGTGGAGCCCCAGATTGAGGGAGATTATCAGTGGTCTTGAATGTCTTCCATTTTCATATTATTGCTCCCACAGTTGATTTAATTTCACCAAGCTGCTTGCCTTTTGCAGATTCAGTCTTCCCTGCCTGGTGCAGGGTTACAATTTTGTTTCTGGTGTCCTTGACAGCTCTTTGGTCTTCACCATAGTGGAGTTTGGAGTGTGAATGTTTAATTTTGTGGACAGGTGTATTTTATACTTATAACAAGTTCAAACAGGTGTCATTACTACAGGTAATGAGTGGAGGACAGAGGAGCCTCTTAAAGAACAAGTTACAGGTCTGTGAGAGCAGGAAATCTTTCATGTTTTTAGGTTACCAAATACTTATTTTCCACCATAATTTGCAAAATAAATCTTGCCAAATCAGACAAGGTGATTTTCTGGATTTGTTTTCTCATTTTGACTCTCATAGTTGTGGTCTACCTATGATGTAAATTACAGGCCTCACTCATTTTTTTAAGTGGGAGAACTTGCACAGTTGGTGGCTGACTAAACACGTTTTTTTCCCACTGTATCTATCTCATTGTCATGAAAACAAGTAGTGGACCCACTGTGCCATGGGGATGGGCTTACCTAGGAGGGGAATAGCTAAGTGGCTACCTGGTGTACACTGTAGCTCCTGATGGTGCAGTCAAGCTTGAGCTGCAAGTAGCCACCATGCTAGGCTGTCTCTGGTACTGGTACTGCAGCTGCTGACCCCAGGGGTCAGGTACACAGACACTGACTGGGCTTGAGCTCTGTTAAGACTACCCAATGGGCAGGACAGATACTGACATGAAGTCACAGAAAGAGCTAGATTTGGAGACTGGAATAACAGTCCAGACAACTCAGAGTATGAGGATAAATACACATTCTGATGCAGGTTCTCGGGAATAGGTTTATATTCCACCGGAGTGGCTTCACTGTTTAGATACTGCTAGATGTGGCTTAAGGATTCAGGTGTCACTAGATGCAGTTTCAGGATTCAGATGCTACACATGGAGCAGGGAAACAGGTTCAGGGACTGGCCACATGGACCATTAAAACAGGTTTGAGCATTAGCCACACGTTTACCAGGGAATCAGGTTCAGGCACTGGCCACAAAAGCACCAGGTGAGCAGGCTCAGGCACTGGCCACACACAGACCAGATTTTTATATTCAAAACCTGGACACACATAGACTAGTGGAGCAGGTTCGGGGAAGGCCACATACGGACCAGGGGCTGTGGCTATACACAGACCAGGGAAGCAGGTTCATGCACTGGACACACACAAACGAGGGTTAGAGGTTCAGGCACTGGCCACACACAGACCAGGTGAGCAGGTTAGGCACTGGTCACACACGGACCAAGGATTCATATTCAAGACTTGGCCACAAATGTACAAGGGAAGCAGGTTTGTGCATTAGCCACACATGGATCAGAGAAGCAGGTTTTTCCGCTGGCCGCATATGGACCAGGGAAGCAGACCACAGGTTCAGATTAAAAACCTGGCCACACATGGACCAGGGTTTAATATTCAAGACCTGGTCATACACAGACCAGGGGAGCAAGCTCAACGACTAACCACACACAGACAAGGGGACCTAACAACTCACTAGTACCAAACTAACTAATGAATAATTGTTGCTTATGCACTTCCCAATTGGGAAGGATGCCTTTTATACAACGTGCCTCACAGTTTTTGAGTAGATACATCTTAGCAGGTGTACGCTGCCACTTTAAGAATAGGGGAGCACAACACCGGGAAGCGCACAGACACAGGAACCAGTGAACACACCAGGGATCATGCTGCGATGCTGGGGAGGTGAGTATGTCGTTGAAGTCCCTGCATGGAGGGGAAAGCAGTGCCATGCGGGAATGCCAGCATTAGCCCTACACCCAAATCTATCTCATATATATCTAGAATCAAAAAAGTCTGAAACAGCACTCCATATGGCAGTAATAAGGTGCTCTTTATTGGCCCATGTAGCGACGCTTCAGTCCTGGATGCAGACCTTTCTCAAGCTATCTACAGTATCTATACTTTACAAAAATACATACATGTTTGCCGCATACAAAAATGCATATACAAGTACATTAAAAAAATGGAAGTAAGCTTATGTGTGGAATGTGGAAATTCACCTGCATCAAAGTGTGAACAAACGCTGATTGTGTGCACAGACTGTACCCTTAAGCTACAAGTCTGCAGTTCCTGATTCCTAGTGCTCTAAATCAACAGTGCTGCTAACCGCTGAGGCGCCATTTTGCCTGATAAAAACTATGTTTGGTAAAGTTTACAACTTGGAAAACTCTCAGTCTATGTATTTTTTGTTTACCACATATTCATCAACTGAATAGAACAAAGTAATGTCATCAGTCCAACTTTTGTTTAGTATCTTTAACTAAAAGAACGATAGAGGTTTTCTGCAAATATGTTGTTTCAATCACAATCTATATAAGTTTTTGTTAATTATCCTTATTCTTAAATATGTATATGTATATGTTGGATTGAGCTTTGTGGTCCTAGGTGCATTCCGTCAGCCGATCACGTGTATCATCACGTGCATGTGACGTCACGCGAGGTCCTGCAGCTTCACTGCACCTCGCAGGCAACTTGCTTGTAGAAGCGCGGTCTTACCGCTGAAGATCAGGGAGCATCGCCGGGAACTTGCCTGTGGAAGTGCGGTCTTACCGCTGAAGATCCAGGAGTATCGCCTGTGAGGTAAGGGGTGACTGTCACCGGCCGGGACAGGTTTAACACCCTTTCCTCACACATCTTTGGAAAAGTTACTGCTGTGCACATATTTGGGAGATTGCAGTAATGTGTACATATACGTGAACACCTGTTAATCGTTTGGACTGCATAGATGAAGGAAAAAAATGTGCCAATAAGGTAATCGTCTGGAAATGGTATGATGAATATCACCTTATGCAGACAGCCTTTTTACTAACTGTTTTTTAGATGTATTGGTACCTCCAGCGCAAATATACATATGCATATAGTTGCTTGTGTTTTTTTACACTTTATACCGGACATTTTGGTAGTTGTGTCCGTTTATTTGCAGCAGGAGGAAAATTAAGGAATAACCCTCTGTGCAGCGCCCTTAGTTGTTTTTATATTTTGGCTTTTATTCTTAAATATACCTACATCATTTACTATAATGTCATATATTATTATCTAATCCTAAATTTTCATTGTTCTTGTGTTATGGTGGTTTAACTCCTTCCCACAAATGAATGTCACTGTACATCCAGATTTCATGTTATTCTCCTCAATCAGGTATAGAGTTTCATCTCAGGGATGGTACAAGCATAGCTATTGTGCTAATGGCATGGCAGCAGGAGCCAGGTGTCACACAGATAATTTCATCTTGCATGTGCTGGGACCAGACATAGCACCGATCCCAGCATTGTAACCTCTAAAATGCTGCTGCCAATTCTGAAAGTGGTATGTAAAGATTTTGACATAGAGACATCACTCCCTTTCTCAAGCAATTGCCACTCATGCAGAAAACCATAGGGATGCCTATTGGTTGCTATCATATGTCATACATTAGAAGCAGGGCATCATAGGCTCTTAAGCAAGCACATACAGTTTAATAATGCATCATATAACATACAGGTCATATAAAAAAGGACACAAATAAAAATGGTAGTACTAGGGGTGATACAGCTCATGATGTAGAAAATAAAAGAAAAAAATGAATACAAAATAAATCATGCACCATAATGACTTTGTTTGTCTGGGACACAGTATTATATTTTCTGGGGCATTATTGCTTTTTATGAGGATATTGATAATTTTGAGTGACATTTAAAATGTATTTGTGTTAATTAAGGCAGAACTGTTTTTTTTATTATTTCAAAGTGGGCACTCTGGACAATTTATTATTTATAAATTAACAGAGGAGAGGCGCAATAGAGTAATGCTCTTTCAAGAGTCAACTTCAAAAACTTATTTATAGAGATGAGCTAATCTTTTGAAAATCATTTTTGTCAACTTAGATAAATTTTCCCAAAAAATGTGTGCAAATTTCAATACTGAAAAGCTTGCAATTGCTCATAAAATATATGTGTTGGAGAGGAGAGACAAAGAACTTTGCTGACTATAAGAGCTTATTCTTTAGAGAGAAAAAGATCCCGCTAATTATAAGAGTTTACACTCCACGTGTGAGAGAGGACTTTGCTGACCATAAGAGCTTACATTCTTCATTCTTCAAGAGAATAACCTGGTGAATTGTTGATCTGTGATGGCCTAGGTGTTGACCATCGCTCATTTTCTGATGCGTCAGCACTATCAGCAGTGCTGGAAATAGTGCTGGCAAAGTCTTTTTTTGTGAATAGGATCTCAAAATATTTCAGTTCAATTGAAAATGCAAATTTCAGAAAGTTCAACTCAAACTCAATCCTCCGAGAATTTATCCGCTCATCTCTACTTATTTACCAAAACATATATATATATATATATATATATATATATATGTATATTAATACTTATCTATTGCCAAAGCTATTTTTTTACAAAAACAATATTTGAAAACTTTAAAATTTCAATTACTAGTGGCATTGAAACAGTCTTTGTGATCTCATAATGTGTGTCTTTCTTACCTAGAAGCAATAGAAAAGACTCAAATACATGCTCTATTGATGAAGTACGGGGAAAAGCAGACAGCACAATGATCTATCTGTTCAAGGTGCATAAGACATACATACAATGAAGCATTTTAAAAATTAGTCATCATCTATCATTTCTATGGAGCAAAATAAAGTTGAAAATCTCATAGTAAATGAATAGATTTAATCTTAAAACTAAAAAATTCTTTAAGGAGAAGAAAAAGAAGAAGCTGAATTTACTACATTTAGATATTGACTTATCAGTAGCTTAAAATTCAGATTCTTCCCACTGAGGTGCGTTCAATTAAATTACCCTGCTGTGTAATATAATCCAGCAGTTATGTTTTAAGAAAAGCTCCTATTTTTATAATCTACTTAATACCTTTATGAAAACATTACTTTTATATGGTTGATATTGCAACATTTTAAGCACAACATTAATATACATATAGTAGTTACCATGCCTTAAAAGATAACAAAAAGGTGATTTATCTCCCCAATGTTCCTATCCCTGCGTTGTTATAGTAGTAATAGAAAAATATTTCATTATATTTTGCCACTGTTTTCATTAACTTTATAACAACTTGACCTTGATGAACTTTCTAAATTAACTGCTCAATAAGAAAATAAGTTTTCGGTACGATTGATGTCGCAAAATTTTAAACCTGATTTTTATGCATTATATTTAAAAAAGTAGATATATTCTTATCAGTGCCTTACACCAAAACCTAGAACAAACGACAGCAGAAATGGAAGTTGTTATTAAACGTAATATCTGTAAATTAGTCATGTGCATGTTAAATGCACAATGTTTAAAATTCCTGTTAATTTTCCAAGGACTGTATGACTACATTGTCCCGCACCAAATTATGAGGGTTATGATGGTGTCACCCAATCGTAAAGTAGCACTCTCATTAAGTTTTTTATTCATTCTGCACTGTATATGTGTATGTATTGTAGTGTGAGTGTATTAAAGACTATCCTCTTGCAGACTTTACCAGGGGTCTCACCAGGTCCATTGCTATCCGCTCAAATGGGACCTCGATGATGATAATAAAAATCAAATGCTCCAGCTTCTTCATGATAAAAGAGAAATTTTTAATCCAAATTCATTAACCCCTTACCGGCATCGGACGTACTATACCGTCCGATGCCGGCTCCCCTGCTTTGATGCAGGGCTCCGCGGTGAGCCCGCATCAAAGCCGGGACATGTCAGCTGTTTTGAACAGCTGACATGTGCCCGAAATAGGCGCGGGCAGAATCGCGATCTGCCCGCACCTATTAACTAGTTAAATGCCGCTGTCAAACGCAGACAGCGGCATTTAACTACCGCTTCCGGCCGGGCGGCCGGAAATGATGTCATCGCCGACCCCCGTCACATGATCGGGGGTCGGCGATGCTTGTATATTGTAACCATAGAGGTCCTTGAGACCTCTATGGTTACTGATGACCGGTGGCTGTGAGCGCCACCCTGTGGTCGGCGCTCACAGCACACCTGCAATTCTGCTACATAGCAGCGATCAGCAGATCGCTGCTATGTAGCAGAGCCGATCGCATTGTGCCTGCTTCTAGCCTCCCATGGAGGCTATTGAAGCATGGCAAAAGTTAAAAAAAAGTTTAAAAAAATGTGAAAAAAATAAAAAAAACATAAAAGTTTAAATCACCCCCCTTTTGCCCCAATCAAAATAAATCAATAAAAAAAAAATCAAATCTACGCATATTTGGTATCGCCGCGCTCAGAATTGCCCGATCTATCAAATAAAAAAAAGTATTAACCTGATCGCTAAACAGCGTAGCGGGAAAAAAATTTGAAACGCCAGAATTACGTTTTTTTGGTCGCCGCGACATTGCATTAAAATGCAATAACGGGCGATCAAAAGAACGTATCTGCACCGAAATGCTATCATTAAAAACATCATCTTGGCACGCAAAAAATAAGCCCTCAACCGACCCCAGATCACGAAAAATGGAGACGCTACGGGTATCGGAAAATGGCGCAATTTTTTTTTTTTTTTTTTTTTTAGCAAAGTTTGGAATTTTTTTTCACCACTTAGATAAAAAATAACCTAGTCATGTTAGGTGTCTATGAACTCGTACTGACCTGGAGAATCATAATGGCAGGTCAGTTTTAGCATTTAATGAACCTAGCAAAAAAGCCAAACAAAAAACCAATGTGGGATTGCACTTTTTTTTCAATTTCACCGCACTTGGAATTTTTTTCCCGTTTTCTAGTACACGACATGCTAAAACCAATGATGTCGTTCAAAAGTACAACTTGTCCTGCAAAAAATAAGCCCTCACAAGGCGAAATTGATGGAAAAATAAAAAAGTTATGGCTCTGGGAAGGAGGGGAGCGAAAAACGAACATGGAAAAACGAAAAATCCCCTGGTCATGAAGGGGTTAAAATACAAAAATGCTTCTTGGACATCACCGTAGCACACGTGAGCAAAGCTTTCCACGCGTGTGCTATGGTGGTGTCCGAGGTGCATTTTTGTATTAATGAATTTGGATTAAAAATTTCACTTTTGTACTTAAGAAGCTGGAGCATTTGTTTTTTTTTTGTCATGATTAGGGTTGAGCGAAACGGATCGGACAAATTCAAAAGTCACCGACCTAGCGTGGGATCGGCCATGAGGTCAGCGATCTTCGCGCCAAAGTCGTATTTCGTATGACGCTTTCAGCGCCATTTCTCATCCAATGAAGGAGGACGCAGAGTGTGGGCAGCGTGATGACATGGGTCTCGGTCCCCACCATCTTAGAGAAGGGCATTACAGTGATTGGCTAGCTTTCTGTGGCGTCACAGGGGCTATAAAGGGGCGTGCACGCCGACCGCCATCTTACTTCTGCCGATCTTAGCATAGGGAGAGGTTGCTGCAGCTTCATCAGAAGAAGGGATATAGTTAGGGACAGAAGATTAACCCCGAAACTGCTTGTGCGTACAAACAGCAATGCAGCTAGGCAGCCTTCTAGGGCAGCCTAATAAGCTACAGAGCTGATGCAGAAAAAAATAAACTCCACTGTCCCTGCAAAGAAAAGGTGGTGTTGGACAGTGGAGTTTATTTTTTTGTGCATCAGCTCTGTAGCTTATTAGGCTGCCCTATAAGGCTCCCTGATAGCTGCATTGCTGTGTGTACGCCGCTGTGCAAACCAACTGCTTTTTTAAAAGCAAAAATCCTTTCTGCACAGTTCTCTTGTTTACTTGTCCACACTTTTGTGTGCAGCAGTCCTTTTTATTGCTGCCATACTTGTCCTGAGATCATTGTAGGGAGATTGAAATTGTACTACAGCCCTTGTATTTTTTTATATATCTTCCAGCCACGTTCTGCCACTTACATTGTGTAGTGAAATACACTGGGCCTGAGTTTTGTTGCTGTCTCTCCGAAATAAAAGGGAGGTTTAAATTCGCACTAAGTGGATCTACGTCACAGTTCTTTTAGTCTGTTGTGCATCTTCCAGCCACGTTCTGCCACTTACATTGTGTAGTGTAATAAACTACGCCTGAGTTTTGTTGCAGTCTCCCCTCCCCTAATAAAGGGAGATTAAAATTCTCCACAAGTTTATGTACACCTTCTACCTTGTTTTACAGTACCATATAATGGTTGTTATCTTGGTTAAATTTTTCCAAAAATGAGGAAGTCAGGTGGGAGAGGCCATGGGCAGGCGTTGCCAGCTGGTACTGATGGTGATGTTGATGGTGGTGGAGAAAAGCAAAATGGCACCAAAGGCTTGAGGTGTTGAGCCAGTGTCATCGTCTGGCTACACAAGGCCTCGAAGGCTCCCTTATCTGGGAATAGGCAAACAGGTTTTAAAGCCGGAGCAGCAGGAAAAAGTTTTTGCTTTCCTTGCTGACTCAGCCTCTAGCTCTTTCGCCTCCTCTTCAAAAGGTTAGAAATCTAAAAGCAGCAAATCATCAGTGGATTCTCCTGGTCAGGATCAAGTTGCTTCCTTGTGTCCTTCACCCAAACCAAGAGTGAAAGATGCGGCAAGCGAAGCTACAGTTTACTCCATGGAGCTCTTTACACATACCGTGCCTGGGTTAGAGAGGGAAATTGTTAAAAGCCCATTACAAGATGAATCAGAGATGGAGTGCACAGATGCACAGCCACAGCTAGATTATTATGCTGTTCCATTGACTCAGATCACTACATTGCCCTTGCAGTGTACTGAGACAGAATCTGACCCTGATGAGACTTTGGTGCCCCGTCACGAACGCTATAGCACCTTACACGGAGACACAGAGGAAGGTGCACATGACATTGAAGAAGAGGTGATAGATGACCCAAGTTGTTGACCCAGATTGGCAGCCATTGGTGGAAGAGGGTGCCGCTGCCAGTAGCTCAGAAGTGGAGGAGGATGGCCAAAAATGTTTGCCGAATCCAAAAACTGTTTTAGGACACCGTGGCCATCCGGTGAAAGTAGCACAGCGTGCAATGCGTGAAAAGGTAATCCATAGTAGGAAGAGTGCAGTGCGGGAATTATTTAACCAAGATCTGAATGATCAGTGCAAAGTTATCTGTAAGAAGTGCTCAAAGACCTTTAGCAGAGGGAAGAATCTCCAAAGTTTAAATACAATGTGCATGCATAGACATTTAACCAGCATGCACTTTCAAGCCTGGACTAACTACCAAACATCCAGGACCGTTGGTACACCTGCTCAGAATGAAGGTAGTCCGCAAAGCTACATTGCTTCCCTCACAGTAAGCCCACCATTTAGGATACCAACAGCAGCAAATATTGAGGTATCGTCGCAAGGCCAAAGCAGTCAGGGAATCACAAGGTTCTTGGTAGGAAACACTGTAGGTAGGCCAACATCAAGAATACCATCACCAACCCTCTCTCAATCTGCCATGTACACCACCACCCCTGCTAGTTCCACCATTTGCAGCTCTCCAGTCCAGCTCACCCTACAAGAGACTCTCTTTAGGAAAAGAAAGTACTCATCCTGTCATCTGCGTACACAGGGTTTGAACGCCCACATTGCTAGACTAATCTCATTAGAGATGATGCCCTACCGGTTGGTTGAAAGCAAAGCTTTCAAAGCCCTGATGACCTACGCAGTACCACGCTATGACCTACCCAGTCGACACTTCTTTGCGAGAAAAGCCATCCCAGCCCTCCATCAGCATGTCAAAGACTGCATTGTCCATGCACTGAGGCAATCAGTCAGTAAAAGGTGCACCTCACAACAGATGTATGGACCAGTAGTCATTGCCAGGGACGTTATGTGTCCATCATGGCGCACTGGATTAATGTGGTGGATGCAGGGTCCACAGGGGACAGCCATAGTGGGACAGTTGTGCCTAGCTCACGGTCTAGGAAACAGTTGTCTGTAGGCATTCGCCACCCCTCCTCCTCCTCCAGAAGTGAAAGCTCATCCACAGATAACAATCGCATGACCACTCCATCCGCAGCTGCCAGTGTTGCACACGAGGTGTCCCATTATGGAACAGCTAGTGGTAAGCGTCAGCAGGCTGTGCTACAAATGAAGTGTTTGGGCAACAACAGACACACCGCGGGAGTACTGGCCAAGTACTTGAAGCAAAAAACTCAGTCATGGCTGGGCAGTGTACATCTTGAGGCAGGCAAGGTAGTCAGTGATAACGGAAGGAATTTTATGGCTGTCACAGCACTTTCAGAACTGAAACACATTCCTTGCCTGGCTCACACCTTGAACCTGGTGGTGCAGTGCTTCCTTAAATATTATCCGGAATTACCAGCCATGCTCCTGAAGGTGCGAAGACTTTGCTCGCACATCCGCCGGTCGCCCGTAGACTCCTGCCGTATGCAGAACCATCAGCGATCGCTGAATCTTCCCCAGCACTGCCTAATGATCGACGTTGAAAGAAGGTGAAACTCCACACTGCACATGCTTCAGAGGCTGTGCGAACAGAGGCGTGCTGTCATTTATTTGTGAAAGGATTAACATACACGGGCAGGCAGTTGGATGGCAAACATGGAGTTGTCAGGTGTGCAGTGGTCGAAGCTACAAGACCTCTGTCAAGTCCTTCAGTATTTTGAGGAATGCACATGTCTGGTAAGTGCAGACGATGCCATCATAATCATGAGCATCCCACTAATGCTTCTGCTGATGCAAAGTTTGACGCACATCAAGGAGCATAATAAACATAAGGATGAATAACCTCGGGGAGATCAAAACATCCAACAACGTGGAGACACCATCATGTGTTTCTCACAATGCAGTGATCCAGAACACTGCCCCCTCTGTTGTGAATTCTGTGGCTGAATTCACTCCTGTGGTCACAAGTGGTACTGCAGCTTCTGAGCTTCCTCCCTCAGGTGTTCTGGTGAGCTCGTTGGCTGCTTTGTTATTTAACTCCACCTGATTCTGTCTTCCTTGCTCCTTGTCAATGTTCCAGTGTTGGACTTGAGCTTCTGGATCTTTCCTGTGGCCTGCTGCTCTGCTTAGATAAGTGCTTCTTTGCTTTTGTTGCTACTTTTTCTGTCCAGCTTGTCTTTTTGTTTTTGCTGGAAGCTCTGAGACGCAAAGGGTGCACCGCCGTGCCGTTAGTTCGGCACGGTGGGTCTTTTTGCCCCCTTTGCGTGGTTTTTTGCTTTAGGGTTTTTTGTAGACTGCAAAGTTCTCTTTGCTATCCTCGCTCTATCTAGAATATCGGGCCTCACTTTGCTGAATCTATTTCATCCCTACGTTTGTCTTTTCATCTTGCTAACAGTCATTATATGTGGGGGGCTGCCTTTTCCTTTGGGGTATTTCTCTGAGGCAAGTCAGGCTTGTTTTTCTATCTTCAGACTAGTCAGCTCCTCAGACTGTGCCGAGTTGCATAGGTAGTGACAGGCGCAATCCACAGCTGCCTTTAGTTGTGTTAGGATAGGTTCAGGTATTGCGGTCTACAGAGATTCCACGTCTCAGAGCTCGTTCTATTGTTTTTGGGTTGTTGTCAGATCACTGTATGTGCTCTGATTGCTGGCACACTGTGTCACTGGATTGCCTACATAACAGTACAAGGAGCCAAACCTAATGATTCTCAATAGAGGGAAAAAAGAAGTTCTGACATCATTTTTTTTTCTCAGCTCTGTGTTCAGTCTTTTTTTTCCCCTAGACATTTGGGTGTTTCAGGACACAGGTGTGGACATGGATATTCAGGGTCTGTGCTCTTCAATGGATAATCTCGTTACAAATGTACAAAGGATTCAAGATACTATTGATCAGAAATCTATGTTAGAACCAAGAATTCCTATTCCTGATTTGTTTTTTGGTGATAGAACAAAGTTTCTTAATTTCAAAAATAATTGTAAGCTATTTCTGACCTTGAAACCTCATTCTTCTGGTAATCCTATTCAACAGGTTTTGATTATTATTTCTTTTTTGCGCGGCGACCCTCAGGACTGGGCATTTTCTCTTGCGCCAGGAGACCCTGCATTGAGTAATGTCAATGCGTTTTTCTTGGCGCTCGGATTGCTTTACGATGAGCCTAATTCAGTGGATCAGGCTGAGAAAAGTTTGCTGGCTTTGTGCCAGGGTCAGGATGATATAGAAGTATATTGTCAGAAATTTAGGAAGTGGTCAGTACTCACTCTGTGGAATGATTCTGCGCTGGCAGCTTTGTTCAGAAAGGGTCTCTCTGAGGCTCTTAAGGATGTCATGGTGGGTTTTCCTATGCCTGCTGGTTTGAATGAGTCTATGTCTTTGGCCATTCAGATCGGTCGACGCTTGCGCGAGCGTAAATCTGTGCACCATTTGGCGGTATTGTCTAAGATTAAACCTGAGCCTATGCAGTGCGATAGGACTATGACCAGAGTTGAACGGCAAGAACACAGACGTCTGAATGGTCTGCGTTTCTACTGTGGTGATTCCACTCATGCTATTTCTGATTGTCCTAAGCGCACTAAGCGGTTCGATAGGTCTGCCGTCATTGGTACTGTACAATCCAAATTCCTTCTGTCCATTACCTTGATATGCTCTTTGTCATCGTATTCTGTCATGGCGTTTGTGGATTCAGGCGCTGCCCTGAATCTGATGGATTTGGATTATGCTAAACGTTGTGGGTTTTTCTTGGAGCCTTTGCGGTGTCCTATTCCGTTGAGAGGAATTGATGCTACACCTTTGGCCAAGAATAAACCTCAGTACTGGACCCAGCTGACCATGTGCATGGCTCCTGCACATCAGGAAGTTATTCGCTTTCTGGTGCTACATAATCTGCATGATGTGGTCGTGTTGGGGTTGCCATGGCTGCAAACCCATAATCCAGTTTTGGATTGGAACTC
Organism: Ranitomeya imitator; assembly: GCF_032444005.1. Lineage (NCBI taxonomy): Eukaryota > Metazoa > Chordata > Amphibia > Anura > Dendrobatidae > Ranitomeya > Ranitomeya imitator. The sequence goes on from NC_091284.1 coordinate 630,618,683, forward strand.
TATGTCGGTATCCAGCTGGGGTTGTCAGGGGGTACATGGTGATGTTCTATTTTTGTCTATTTCGTCATCCACTCCTTCTGAGGTCCCAGAGTTCTTGTCTGATTAACAGGATGTATTTGAAGAGCCCAAGTCCGATGCCCTACCTCCGCATAGGGATTGTGATTGTGCTATCAATTTGATTCCTGGTAGTAAATTCCCTAAAGGTCGATTATTTAATTTATCCGTGCCTGAACACGCCGCTATGCGCAGTTATGTGAAGGAATCCCTGGAGAAGGGACATATTCGCCCATCGTCATCACCACTGGGAGCAGGGTTCTTTTTTGTAGCCAAGAAGGATGATTCGCTGAGACCATGTATTGATTACCGCCTTCTTAATAAGATCACTGTTAAATTTCAGTATCTCTTGCCATTGTTATCTGACTTGTTTGCTCGGATTAAGGGGGCTAGTTGGTTCACTAAGATAGATCTTCGTGGTGCGTATAATCTGGTGAGAATCAGGCAAGGAGATGAATGGAAAACTGCATTTAATACGCCCGAGGGTCATTTTGAGTATCTAGTGATGCCGTTCGGACTTGCCAATGCTCCATCTGTGTTTCAGTCTTTTATGCATGACATCTTCCGTGAGTATTTGGATAAATTCCTGATTGTTTACTTGGATGACATTTTGATCTTCTCAGATGATTGGGACTCTCATGTGAAGCAGGTCAGAATGGTTTTCCAGGTCCTGCGTGCTAATTCTTTGTTTGTGAAGGGATCAAAGTGTCTCTTCGGTGTGCAGAAAGTTTCATTTTTGGGGTTCATCTTTTCCCCTTCTACTATCGAGATGGATCCGGTTAAGGTCCAAGCCATCCAGGATTGGACTCAGCCGACATCTCTGAAAAGTCTGCAAAAATTCCTGGGCTTTGCTAATTTTTATCGTCGCTTCATCTGTAATTTTTCTAGCATTGCCAAACCATTGACCGATTTGACCAAGAAGGGTGCTGATTTGGTTAATTGGTCTTCTGCTGCTGTGGAAGCTTTTCAGGAGTTGAAGCATCGTTTTTGTTCTGCCCCTGTGTTGTGTCAACCAGATGTTTCTCTTCCGTTCCAGGTCGAGGTTGATGCTTCTGAGATTGGAGCAGGGGCGGTTTTGTCACAGAGAGGTTCTGGTTGCTCAGTGTTGAAACCATGTGCTTTCTTTTCCAGGAAGTTTTCGGCTGCTGACCGTAATTATGATGTGGGCAACCGAGAGTTGCTGGCCATGAAGTGGGCATTCGAGGAATGGCGTCATTGGCTTGAAGGAGCTAAGCACCGCGTGGTGGTATTGGCTGATCATAAGAACCTTACTTACCTCGAGTCTGCCAAGCGCTTGAATCCTAGACAGGCCCGTTGGTCGTTATTTTTTGCCCGCTTTGATTTTGTGATTTCGTACCTTCCGGGCTCTAAAAATGTGAAGGCGGATGCTCTGTCTAGGAGTTTTGTGCCCGACTCTCCGGGTTCATCTGAGCCGGCGAGTATCCTCAAGGAAGGAGTCATTGTGTCTGTCATCTCCCCTGATTTGCGGCGAGTGTTGCAAAAATTTCAGGCGAATAAACCTGATCGTTGTCCGGCGGAGAAACTGTTCGTCCCTGATAGGTGGACTACTAAAGTTATCTCTGAACTTCATTGTTCGGTGTTGGCTGGTCATCCTGGAATATTTGGTACCAGAGAGTTAGTGGCTAGATCCTTCTGGTGGCCATCTCTGTCACGGGATGTACGTACTTTTGTGCAGTCCTGTGGGATTTGTGCTAGGGCTAAGCCCTGCTGTTCACGTGCCAGTGGGTTGCTTTTGCCCTTGCCGGTCCCAAAGAGGCCTTGGACACATATTTCGATGGATTTCATTTCTGACCTTCCCGTTTCTCAAAAGATGTCAGTCATTTGGGTGGTCTGTGATCGCTTTTCTAAAATGGTCCATCTGGTGCCCTTGGTTAAATTGCCTTCCTCCTCTGATTTGGTGCCTTTGTTCTTCCAGCATGTGGTTCGTTTGCATGGCATTCCTGAGAATATTGTTTCTGACAGAGATTCCCAGTTTGTTTCGAGGTTTTGGCGAGCCTTTTGTGGTAGGATGGGCATTGACCTGTCTTTTTCCTCGGCTTTCCATCCTCAGACTAATGGCCAGACCGAACGAACCAATCAGACCTTGGAGACATATCTGAGATGTTTTGTTTCTGCAGACCAGGATGATTGGGTGTCCTTTTTGCCGTTGGCTGAGTTCGCCCTTAATAATCGGGCCAGCTCGGCCACCTTGGTCTCTCCATTTTTCTGCAATTCTGGGTTCCATCCTCGTTTCTCTTCAGGACAGGTTGAGTCTTCGGACTGTCCTGGTGTGGATTCTGTGGTGGACAGGTTGCAGCAGATCTGGACTCAGGTAGTGGACAATTTGACCTTGTCCCAGGAGAAGGTTCAACTTTTCGCTAATCGCAGACGCCGTGTGGGTCCCCGACTTCGTGTTGGGGATCTGGTTTGGTTATCTTCTCGTCATATTCCTATGAAGGTTTCCTCTCCTAAATTTAAACCTCGTTTTATTGGTCTGTATAGGATTTCTGAGATTCTCAATCCTGTGTCTTTTCGTCTGACCCTCCCAGACTCCTTTTCCATACATAATGTATTCCATAGGTCGTTGTTGCGGAGATACGTGGCACCTATGGTTCCATCTGTTAAGCCTCCTGCCCCGGTTTTGGTGGAGGGGGAATTGGAGTATATTGTGGAGAAAATTTTGGATTCTCGTGTTTCTAGACGGAAACTCCAGTATCTGGTTAAATGGAAGGGTTATGCTCAGGAAGATAATTCCTGGGTTTTTGCCTCTGATGTCCATGCTCCAGATCTTGTTCGTGCCTTTCATGTGGCTCATCCTGGTCGGCCTGGGGGCTCTGGTGAGGGTTCGGTGACCCCTCCTCAAGGGGGGGTACTGTTGTGAATTCTGTGGCTGAATTCACTCCTGTGGTCACAAGTGGTACTGCAGCTTCTGAGCTTCCTCCCTCAGGTGTTCTGGTGAGCTCGTTGGCTGCTTTGTTATTTAACTCCACCTGATTCTGTCTTCCTTGCTCCTTGTCAATGTTCCAGTGTTGGACTTGAGCTTCTGGATCTTTCCTGTGGCCTGCTGCTCTGCTTAGATAAGTGCTTCTTTGCTTTTGTTGCTACTTTTTCTGTCCAGCTTGTCTTTTTGTTTTTGCTGGAAGCTCTGAGACGCAAAGGGTGCACCGCCGTGCCGTTAGTTCGGCACGGTGGGTCTTTTTGCCCCCTTTGCGTGGTTTTTTGCTTTAGGGTTTTTTGTAGACTGCAAAGTTCTCTTTGCTATCCTCGCTCTATCTAGAATATCGGGCCTCACTTTGCTGAATCTATTTCATCCCTACGTTTGTCTTTTCATCTTGCTAACAGTCATTATATGTGGGGGGCTGCCTTTTCCTTTGGGGTATTTCTCTGAGGCAAGTCAGGCTTGTTTTTCTATCTTCAGACTAGTCAGCTCCTCAGGCTGTGCCGAGTTGCATAGGTAGTGACAGGCGCAATCCACAGCTGCCTTTAGTTGTGTTAGGATAGGTTCAGGTATTGCGGTCTACAGAGATTCCACGTCTCAGAGCTCGTTCTATTGTTTTTGGGTTGTTGTCAGATCACTGTATGTGCTCTGATTGCTGGCACACTGTGTCACTGGATTGCCTACATAACACCCCTCCCTTATGAGAAATATGCAAATGCATGTAGAAAAGCCGCGGAGACACCATCACGTGTTTCTCAATGCAAGAAATAAATATCCAGGTCTTTCACCGGGAAGGAACAACCACGGGAAGGGCAGCATCCAAAAAAGGAAAACCACCTATGCCAAAACATGGTATCCATCCACAGACAGCTGTTTCGGGGTATTTGCCCCTCATCAGTGTGGAGTAGGAAACTGGCTATTAGGAGCAGTGCCTAGTAAAAGGACTATAAACATAAGGATGAATGACCTCGGGGAGATCAAAACATCCAACACCGCGGAGACACCATCACGTGTTTCTCAACGTGGTTTTTCTACATGCATTTGCACATCAAGGAGCAGGCATCTGCAGCCAAGGAGGAGGGAAGCTTTGATGACAGTCAGCGATTGTCTGGTCAGGGAACTCTCCTGGATGAGATGGTGGACGAAGAAGAGGAGGAGGATGATGTGGATGAATATTTATGGGAGGAGGATGCTTCTCAGGGGGCAATAGAAACTAGTGGTGTTGCAAGGTCATGTACAGGGTTTTTGTGGGCCACAAGTGAAGTTGATTTGCAAGAAAGTGCTCTTCAACCCAGCACAAGCAGTGAATTGATACCTGGAACATTGGCCCACATGGCAGAGTATGCCTTGCATATCCTAAAATGGGACCCCCGTATTATCAAGATGATGACCGATGATGATTACTGGTTGGCCTGAATCCTGGATCCACGATAAAAGGAAAATTACAAAATATCATGCTACATGAGAACCTGGAACAAATATTGGCTACCAAACAAGCAACTCTTGTAGACCGTTTGGTTCAGGCATTCCCAGCACACAGAGGCGGTGATGGTTCTCACACGAGCTGTAGGGGGCAACAGGGCAGAGGTGTTAGAGGTGCACAAATCCAAAGTGGCGTTGGACAGAGGGGTTTTATGACCAGGTTGTGGAGTGATTTTGCAATGACCGCAGACACGACAGGTACTGCTGCATCAATTCAAAGTGACAGGAGACAGCATTTGTCCAGTATGGTTACCAACTATTTTTCCTCCCTTATCGATGTTCTCCCTCACAGGTCATTCCCCTTTGATTACTGGGCATCCAAAATAGACACCTGGCCTGAATTGGCAGAATATGCCTAGTGTGCTATCAGAAAGAGTCTTCAGTGCTGCTGGTTCAATACTGACCGAATAAAGGACACGTCTGGCTACCCGAAATGTTGATGATCTAACCTTCATTAAAATGAACCAATCATGGATATCAAATTATTTTGCCCCACCTTACGCTGCTGACAGGTAGCTTGCCTTACAAAATGTTTTGCTTTTGGCCTCCTCTTACTGACTGCTCCAATTCCTCCATTTGCAGCTGCTGAATGTCCACCATAGGTCATTTTTATACCTCCCTAAATAGGCTGACTCCCCCCACAGGGCCGTGGTCACCACTTGGCGCAAGCACCCGTGCGAGTGCCGTTTGCCTGGACAGGTGAGTGTGCCCAATCTTGGGATATGACACTGGCACAGGGTCTCTCATAGTATAATGAAGTGTCTCTGATGGTGGCGGTACACAACCAACGTCAGACACGCCATCGTAATATGAGGGGCCCTGTGCCAGTACCGCCACCCACGAAAGAGTGTTCCCCCCCAGCTCGAACAGTACTCTACCACTTGCAAAACTTACCTCTCCCTGCTCCACCACTGGGTAGTCTGTGCTGTTAAATCCTTCAATGGCACTGCAAATACAAATTTGTTAAAATGATAGATGATAGAAAAATATACAGGGGCCCTGGCCTCCATTTAGACCAGGTAATACTTTGTGCCAACTACCACTGTCTGCTACTCAGCAGAGGAGCCCACCCCTGTACCTAGCTATGCCACTAGTTTATTTATCAACATTTTTTTGGCTGACATTTAGCCCACTTTATTATTTTGGCCTACTAACTGTGTCAGCCACTTATTACAGTTGTCCTCCACTGAACAAAGCAATGCCGCCTGTGTACTCCTGTTACCAATTTTGAACTGCATGTAGCCTACTTACTTACTTGGGCCTAGTAACTGTGTGAGCCTCTGATAACAGTTGTCCTCCGCTGAAAAAAGCTATGCCGCCTGTGTACTCCTATTACCAATTTTGAACTGCTTTTGGTCTACTTACTTACTTGGGCCTAGTAACTGTGTGAGCCTCTCATAACTGTTGTCCTCCTCCGCTGAAAAAAGCTATGCCGCCTGTGTACTCCTATTATCAATTTTGAACTGCATTTAGCCTACTTACTTACTTGGGCCTAGAAACTGTGTGAGCCTCTCATAAAAGTTGTCCTCCTCCGCTGAAAAAAGCTATACCACCTGTGTACTCCTCTTACCAATTTTGAACTGCATTTAGCCTACTTTTTTATTTTAGGCATACTCAGTCTGTCTGAGCCACTTATTACAGTTGTCCTCCATTGAACAAAGCAATGCCGCCTGTGTACTCCTGTTCCCAATTGTGAACTGTATTTAGCCTACTTTTTATTTTAGGCCTACTAAGTATGTCTGAGCCACTTATTACAGTTGTCCTCCATTGAACAAAGCAATGCCGCCTGTGTACTCCTGTTATGAATTTTGAACTGCATTTAGCCTACTTTTTTATTTTAGGCCTACTAAGTCTGTCTGAGCCACTTATTACAGTTGTCCTCCACTGAACAAAGCAATGCTGCCTATGTACTCCTGTTACCAATTGTGAACTGCATTTAGCCTACTTTTTTATTTTAGGTCTACTAAGTCTGTGTGAGCCTCTCATAACAGTTGTCCTCCTCCGCTGAACAAAGCAATGCCGCCTGTGTACTCCTGTTAGAAATTTTGAACTGCATTTAGCCTACTTTCTTATTTGGGCCTATATCTGTGTTTCCTCCTCATCCTGCCGATTGGCCAGCCACTGCTGGATGAGTCTGCTGGTTGACCCAGACCACTATATCCCCCTTGCACTCTACACATCCAGAATCTGACCCTGCTGAAAGTCAGGTTCTTCTTCCCGCATACTATACCACCTTACACGGGGACAAAGAGGAAGGTGCAGATGAAAGTGCAGGTTCCTTCATCAGGTGGGGGGCATACTCGTTGGCACTAGCACAGGGCCCCTCATAGTACGCAAAAGTGTCTCTGGCAATGGGAGGTGCCGCCCGCCTTCTAACACACCGCCGTACTATGAGGGGCCCTGTGCCAGTGCCAACTAGTGGGCCCCCCCCCTGCTTGCTCAGGATCGCAGCACTTGCAAAGTTGAAATACTTACCTCTCCCTGCTCCACCGCCATGATGTATTCCGTGTTTCCTGGGCCCACAAAAATCTTGAGCCAGCCCTACCCCCCCACAACTTTAGCCAAATGAGCCCCTGTTTCCAATGCCTAACTATTATTATAAAGTAAATTAAGATTGACAAGCTTAAGAAATACGAATTGATGTTTTTGGCATTAAAATGGGCACTGTGGGTGTTTTCCTGTCCTCCACTCACTGCTGACTTTGATTCCCCATTGACTTGCATTGATTTGCATTGGGTTTCGTGTTTCGGTCGACTCCCGACTTTTCGCAATAATCGGCCGATTTCACCCGACCCGACTTTTGAGAAAGTCGGGTTTCACGAAACCCGACTCGATCCTAAAAAAGTAAAAGTAGCTCAACTCTAGTCATGATATCACGTCTCATCAGGACGGAGTTCCGTGTGCCTTCAGAGAATCGGTACCAGAGGGCTGTGGAAGTGGGCCACTGTGGAGGTTAGCTGGCACGTGGGGCAGGAACGACACTTCTTCAGGATTTCTCTGTAACACCCAGGCAGTAGAATCTCTGTCTAACTCTGTGTCTATAGGGCCCTGGCAGCAGTAACTGCTCTATCACCTCACCCTTTGGCTTGGTTATTCTATAAAGTAGATCCTCAATTACAGCAAAATGAGGGAACCGATTGTCGGCCCCCGGCTCCTGAGGCACACCATTTAATACAGTAACATTTTCAAATGCCCCTTTAAGAGTTAGGTCCCTAAATTTGGCGGTTCTAAAGTTTCCCCCGGACACCTCCAGCTCAGAGACGTTGGCCTCAGCGGATGCTGCCTCATCCTCATCGCCAAAAAGTACACAAAATGGAAACCTGTCACCCGCAGCCTGCCACAAGGTTTCTTTGGGAGCAACCTGACTGTTGTCCGGACAACCAGATGTCCTCCCCTTTCCCCACAAGTCCCAGAATAATACAAAGTCCCACCCTATTATAATAGGGTGCAATAGGTGCTTGACCATGCCGACTTCATGGGACTCTGTGCCCTAGTTTTTTGTTGATCACCACTTGGGCCACAGGATAGTCCTTAGCGTCGCCATGGATACAGTAGACGGCGTCCGGTGCAGCAGTCCATTTGCTCGGTGGTCATGGGACAATGGGCAGCTATGTGGCTATTAAAATGACACCTCCAACAAATTACACTATGGGAAGAGACCTAAGCATGTCAATATCTTAGCTTTCAATTTCGCATAATCTTTAGCATCCTGCAGGGCCAGGTCATAGTAGGCCTTCTGCGGTTCACCTGTTAAATATGGTGCCAGGACATCCACCCACTGCTTCGGAGGCAATTTCTCCCATTCTGCCACCCTCTAAAAAAATCATCAGGAAGGCCTCAAAGTCATCCCCCGACATCATCTTTTGCAACGTTCTTCTTACTGTCTTTCTGGCACATGAGTCGTCACCTGGAGTTGGGGGGGGGACCGCTGGCCTCCCATGAACCGCCTCTGCGAGGAGTTCCATCTGCCGCGTTAGCACCTCCTGCTGCTGCTGGTGTTGTAGCTGCTGTGCCAACAGCTAATTCATTTCTTGCTGCACCAATTACTGCTGCTGACTGGTGAGCTGTTACTGTTGTTGCACCTGCGCCAAATGCTTTACAAGCTCCTCCATGCTGTCAGATTTCCCCCTGCAGCCGCTTTCACGCATGACATGCGGTATCGACAGTCACACTGCCTTTTGGGGTTTGTGTCCATGCTTCTAGCACCAATTGTAGGTGTCTGCACTCACTCGGATGCGGTTGAGGTAGGCACAGGAAGCAGTATTGCTGAAATGTCCAGGCAAGCTTATTAAAAACTGCATAAACCACTATGGATAGCTAAAACAAGCAAAAAGTTTTTTCCAGCACAAAGAGAAAAGCAAGCAGAATAATAAACAGTCCAAATATACAGTGGGTCCGTGTCAGTGTCTTTAGCACACACATACTGAAGGTCTCCACACCTCCAGCCACAGACACTGAATGAGACATTTGGTCTCCATTAGGGTTGAGCGAAACGGGTCGAACATTTTCAAAAGTCGCCGACTTTTGGCTAAGTCGGGGTTTCATGAAACCCGATCCGACCCCTGTGCGGGGTCGGCCATGCGGTACGCGACTTTCGCGCCAAAGTCGCGTTTCAATGACGCGAAAAGCGCCATTTCTCAGCCAATGAAGGTAAACGCAGAGTGTGGGCAGCGTGATGACATAGGTCCTGGTCCCCACCATCTTAGAGAAGGGCATTGCAGTGATTGGCTTGCTGTCCGCGGCGTCACAGGGGCTATAAAGAGGCGTTCCCGCCGACCGCCATCTTACTGCTGCTGATCTGAGCTTAGGGAGAGGTTGCTGCCGCTTTGTCAGAAGCAGGGATAGCGTTAGGCAGGGTCCATTAACCACAAAACCGCTTGTGCTGCAGCGATTTGCACTGTCCAACACCACCCTCGGTGTGCAGGGACAGTGGAAGTTTTTTTTTTTTTTTTTTTCCCCTCAGCGCTGTAGCTCATTGGGCTGCCCTAGAAGGCTCCCTGATAGCTGCATTGCTGTGTGTACGCCGCTGTGCAAACCAACTGCTTTTTTCAAAGCACAAATCCTCTTGTTCCTTCCTTTCTGCACAGCTATCTTTTTTGTTTGTCCACACTTTTTATTTCATTTGTGCATCAGTCCACTCCTTATTGCTGCCTGCCATACCTGGCTGAGATTACTGCAGGCAGGGAGATAGTAGCTGCCTGCCATACCTGGCTGAGATTACTGCAGGCAGGGAGATAGTAATTGTAGGACATTCCCTGTTTTTTTTTTTTTTTTTTTTTTGGTGGGAGATTAAGATTGGCAATTTGGCATTTCTGCTAGAGTGCCATCCCTGTGTGTGCCATCTCTCTCACATAGTGGGCCATAGAAAGCCTTTTCATTTTTCTGTATTTTTTTTTGTGGGGTGTATAAATTCTCCCTGATAAAAATACAGTGGGAGATTAATATTGGCCTTTGGGCTTGTGTGCCAGTCCTGAGTGTGCCATCTCTCTCACAAATAGTGGGCCATAGAAAGCCTATTTATTTTTTTTTTTGGTTTTATAAATTCTCCCTGAAAAAAAGGGAGATTAATATTGGCCTCTGGGCTTGTGTGCCAGTCCTGAGCGTGCCATCTGTGCCAGCCCTGAGCGTGCCATCTCTCTCACAAATAGTGGGCCATAGAAAGCCTATTTAATTTTTTTTTTTGTTTTATAAATTTTCCCTGAAAAAAGGGAGATTAATATTGGCCTCTGGGCTTGTGTGCCAGTTGTGAGCGTGCCATCTGTGCCAGTCCTGAGCGTGCCATCTCTCTCACAAATAGTGGGCCATAGAAAGCCTATTTAAATATTTTTTTGGTTTTATAAATTCTCCCAGAAAAAAAGGGAGATTAATATTGGCCTCTGGGCTTGTGTGCCAGTCCTGAGCGTGCCATCTGTGCCAGCCAGCCCTGAGCGTGCCATCTCTCTCACAAATAGTGGGCCATAGAAAGCCTATTTAATTTTTTTTTTTGTTTTATCAATTTTCCCTGAAAAAAGGGAGATTAATATTGGCCTCTGGGCTTGTGTGCCAGTTGTGAGCGTGCCATCTGTGCCAGTCCTGAGCGTGCCATCTCTCTCACAAATAGTGGGCCATAGAAAGCCTATTTAAATATTTTTTTGGTTTTATAAATTCTCCCAGAAAAAAAGGGAGATTAATATTGGCCTCTGGGCTTGTGTGCCAGTCCTGAGCGTGCCATCTGTGCCAGCCAGCCCTGAGCGTGCCATCTCTCTCACAAATAGTGGGCCATAGAAAGCCTATTTAATTTTTTTTTTTGTTTTATCAATTTTCCCTGAAAAAAGGGAGATTAATATTGGCCTCTGGGCTTGTGTGCCAGTTGTGAGCGTGCCATCTGTGCCAGTCCTGAGCGTGCCATCTCTCTCACAAATAGTGGGCCATAGAAAGCCTATTTAAATATTTTTTTGGTTTTATAAATTCTCCCAGAAAAAAAGGGAGATTAATATTGGCCTCTGGGCTTCTGTGCCAGTCCTGAGCGTGCCATCTGTGCCAGTCCTGAGCGTCCCATCTCTCTCACAAATAGTGGGCCATAGAAAGCCTATTTTATTTTTTTTTTGGGTTTTAGAAATTCTCCCTGAAAAAAGGGAGATTAATATTGGCCTCTGGGCTTGTGTGCCAGTTGTGAGCGTGCCATCTGTGCCAGTCCTGAGCGTGCCATCTCTCTCACAAATAGTGGGCCATAGAAAGCCTATTTAAATATTTTTTTGGTTTTATAAATTCTCCCAGAAAAAAAGGGAGATTAATATTGGCCTCTGGGCTTCTGTGCCAGTCCTGAGCGTGCCATCTGTGCCAGTCCTGAGCGTCCCATCTCTCTCACAAATAGTGGGCCATAGAAAGCCTATTTTATTTTTTTTTTGGGTTTCAGAAATTCTCCCTGGAAAAAAAAAGGGAGATTAATATTGCCCTTTGGGCTTGTGTGCCAGTACTAAGCGTTCCATCTCTCTCTCTCTCTCAGTCAGTGGGCCATAGAACGCATATTTTTGGTTTTATTTGTTTTCTAAATTCTCCCTGAAAAAATCATTTTATTTTATTTGGTTTCTAAATTCTTCCTGATAAAATCATATTTTTTTTATTATTTTTATTTCTAAAGTCTCCCTGAAAAAAAAAAAAAAAAAACAACCAAAAAAACAGTGGGAGATTAATATTGGCCTTTCTGCTTGTGTGCCAGTCTTGACTCCTGGGTGTGCCATCTCTCTCTCTCTCTCTCTCTCTCTCTCTCTCTCTCCAATTGTGGTCCATAGAAAGCCTATATTTTTTTTCCTTGATTTGGGTTCTAAAATCTACCAGAGAAAATAACTACATCAATCATTGGTAGAAAAATATTGGCCTCTGGGTTTGTGTGCCACTCCTGACTCCTGTGTGCGTCATCTCTCAGTCAGTGGGCCATAGAACGCCTATTTTTGGTTTTATTTGTTTTCTAAATTCTCCCTGAAAAAATCATTTTATTTTATTTGGTTTCTAAATTCTTCCTGATAAAATCATATTTTTTTTATTATTTTTTTTTCTAAAGTCTCCCTGAAAAAAAAAAAAAAAAACAGTGGGAGATTAATATTGGCCTTTCTGCTTGTGTGCCAGTCTTGACTCCTGGGTGCGTCATCTCTCAGTCAGTGGGCCATAGAACGCCTATTTTTGGTTTTATTTGTTTTATAAATTCTCCCTGAAAAAATCATTTTATTTTATTTGGTTTCTAAATTCTTCCTGATAAAATCATATTTTTTTTATTATTTTTTTTTCTAAAGTCTCCCTGAAAAAAAAAAAAAAAAACAGTGGGAGATTAATATTGGCCTTTCTGCTTGTGTGCCAGTCTTGACTCCTGGGTGCGTCATCTCTCAGTCAGTGGGCCATAGAACGCCTATTTTTGGTTTTATTTGTTTTATAAATTCTCCCTGAAAAAATCATTTTATTTTATTTGGTTTCTAAATTCTTCCTGATAAAATCATATTTTTTTTATTATTTTTTTTTCTAAAGTCTCCCTGAAAAAAAAAAAAAAAAAACAACCAAAAAAAACAGTGGGAGATTAATATTGGCCTTTCTGCTTGTGTGCCAGTCTTGACTCCTGGGTGCGTCATCTCTCAGTCAGTGGGCCATAGAACGCCTATTTTTGGTTTTATTTGTTTTATAAATTCTCCCTGAAAAAATCATTTTATTTTATTTGGTTTCTAAATTCTTCCTGATAAAATCATATTTTTTTTATTATTTTTTTTTCTAAAGTCTCCCTGAAAAAAAAAAAAAAAAAAACAACCAAAAAAAACAGTGGGAGATTAATATTGGCCTTTCTGCTTGTGTGCCAGTCTTGACTCCTGGGTGTGCCATCTCTCTCTCTCTCTCTCTCTCTCTCTCTCTCTCTCTCCAATTGTGGTCCATAGAAAGCCTATATTTTTTTTCCTTGATTTGGGTTCTAAAATCTACCAGAGAAAATAACTACATCAATCATTGGTAGAAAAATATTGGCCTCTGGGTTTGTGTGCCACTCCTGACTCCTGTGTGCGTCATCTCTCAGTCAGTGGGCCATAGAACGCCTATTTTTGTTTTTATTTGTTTTATAAATTCTCCCTGAAAAAATCATTTTATTTTATTTGGTTTCTAAATTCTTCCTGATAAAATCATATTTTTTTTATTATTTTTTTTTCTAAAGTCTCCCTGAAAAAACAAAAAAAAAAAAAAAACAAAAAAAAAACAGTGGGAGATTAATATTGGCCTTTCTGCTTGTGTGCCAGTCTTGACTCCTGGGTGTGCCATCTCTCTCTCTCTCTCTCTCCAATTGTGGTCCATAGAAAGCCTACATTTTTTTTCCTTGATTTGGGTTCCAAAATCTACCAGAGAAAATAACTCCATCAATCATTGGTAGAAAAATATTGGCCTCTGGGCTTGTGTGCCACTCCTGATTCCTGTGTGCGTCATCTCTCACTCAGTGGCCCATAGAAAGCATATAGTTTGTTACATTTGTTTTCTAAATTCTCCCTGCAAAAATCTATTTTTTTTTTTTTGGGGGGTTTCTAAAGTGTTCCTGAAAAAAATAAAAATAAAAAAAAAATAATAGTGTGACATTAATATTAACATTTGTGCTTCAGTGACAGTCCTGCGTGTGGGGCATCTCTCTAATTTGCAGCCACCAAAAAAAGAGTGTGTAACATTGGGCCTGATTTTCGCTGTGGTCTCACCAACCTGTAAAGGGGTAGCTAAATCATACTGAAGTTATAGCTCACCGTGTAAGTTGTGTGACTGCAACAAATAACGTTAGTTTGGTTACGTTTTTAAAACAATGAGGAAGTCTAGTGGAAGAGGTCGTGGCCGGGGGCGTTCATTGTCAGCTGGTAATGAGGGTAGTGGTAGTGGTGGAGCATCAGGTGGTCGTGGGGGAAAAAATATTGCACCTAAGTCTGGAGCTGTGGAGCCAGGTTCGTCGTCCGGCTACACAAGGCCTCGAACGCTCCCTTTTCTGGGATTAGGAAAACCGCTTTTAAAGCCGGAGCAGCAAGAGCAAGTTTTGGCTTATCTTGCTGACTCAGCCTCTAGCTCTTTTGCCTCATCTCGTGAAACTGGTAAAAGTAAAAGCAGCGCGTCGTTAGTGGATGTTCACGGTCAGGGACAAGTCACTTCCTTGTCCTCTTCAGCAAAAACAACAACAGAGAAGAATGCAGCAGGCGACACAACGGGTTACTCCATGGAGCTCTTTACACATACCGTCCCTGGCTTAGAAAGTGAAGCAGTTAACAGTCCATGCCCATTACAAATTGAATCTGACATGGAGTGCACTGACGCACAGCCACAGCCAGACTACTATGCTGGTCCTTTGACTCAGACCACAACATTGCCCTCGCAGGGTGCTGATCAAGAATCAGACCCTGATGAGACTATGTTGCCCCATCACGAACGCTATACCACCGAACGACACGGTGACACAGACGAAGTTGCGCAGGAGGTACAAGAAGAGTTATTAGATGACCCAGTTCTTGACCCCGATTGGCAGCCATTGGGGGAACAGGGTGCAGGCGGCAGCAGTTCTGAAGCAGAGGAGGAGGAGGGGCCGCAGCAGGCATCAACATCGCCACAGGTTCCATCTGCCGGGCCCGTATCTTGCCCAAAACGCGTGGCAAAGCCAAAACCTGGTGGAGGACAGCGTGGCCATCCGGTTAAAGCTCAGTCTGCAATGCCTGAAAAGGTATCCGATGCTAGAAAGAGTGCAGTCTGGCATTTTTTTAAACAACATCCAATTGATCAGCGCAAAGTCATCTGTCAAAAATGTTCTACTTCCTTAAGCAGAGGTCAGAATCTGAAAAGTCTCAATACTAGTTGCATGCATAGACATTTAACCACCATGCATTTGAAAGCTTGGACTAACTACCAAACGTCCCTTAAGGTTGTTGCACCCTCGGCCAATGAAGCTAGTCATCAACGCAACATCCCTTCCGGCAGTGTAGGACCACCATTTAGCGCACCACCTGCTGTATCTGTGCAGGTATCTTTGCCAGGCCAAAGCAGTCAGGGTCAGGGAATCACCAGTTTCGTAGTAGGAAACACTGCATCTAGGGCACCGGCGGCAACAATACCATCTCCCACCGTCTCTCAGTCTGCCATGTCCACCGGCACCCCCGCTAGTTCCACGATCTCCAGCTCTCCAGTCCAGCTCACCCTACATGAGACTATGGTTAGAAAAAGGAAATACTTAGCCTCGCATCCGCGTACACAGGGTTTGAACGCCCACATAGCTAGACTAATCTCGTTAGAGATGATGCCCTACCGGTTAGTTGAAAGCGAAGCTTTCAAAGACCTGATGGACTACGCTGTACCACGCTACGAGCTACCCAGTCGACACTTTTTTTCCAGAAAAGCCATCCCAGCCCTCCACCAGCATGTTAAAGAGCGCATCGTCCATGCACTCAGGCAATCTGTGAGCACAAAGGTGCACCTGACAACAGATGCATGGACCAGTAGGCATGGCCAGGGACGTTACGTGTCCATCACGGCACACTGGGTAAATGTGGTGGATTCAGGGTCCACAGGGGACAGCAAGTTTGGGACAGTTCTGCCTAGCCCACGGTCTAGTAAACAGTTGTCTGTAGCCGTTCGCACCCCCTCCTCCTCCTCCTCCTCGTCCTCCTGCAGAAGCAAGAGCTCGTCCACAGACCGCAGTCGCACAAACACTCCATCCGCACCTGCCACTGTTGCACACCAGGTCTCCCATTATGGGGCAGCTACTGGCATACGTCAGCAGGCTGTATTGGCTATGAAGTGTTTGGGCGACAATAGACACACCGCGGAAGTTCTGTCCGAGTTCTTGCAGCAAGAAACGCAGTCGTGGCTGGGCACTGTAGATCTTGAGGCAGGCAAGGTAGTGAGTGATAACGGAAGGAATTTCATGGCTGCCATCTCCCTTTCCCAACTGAAACACATTCCTTGCCTGGCTCACACCTTAAACCTGGTGGTGCAGTGCTTCCTGAAAAGTTATCCGGGGTTATCCGACCTGCTCCTCAAAGTGCGTGGACTTTGCGCACATATCCGCCGTTCGCCTGTACACTCCAGCCGTATGCAGACCTATCAGCGTTCTTTGAACCTTCCCCAGCATCGCCTAATCATAGACGTTGCAACAAGGTGGAACTCAACACTGCACATGCTTCAGAGACTGTGCGAACAGAGGCGGGCTGTTATGTTTTTGTGGGAGGATACACATACACGGGCAGGCAGTAGGATGGCAGACATGGAGTTGTCAGGTGTGCAGTGGTCGAAGATTCAAGACATGTGTCAAGTCCTTCAGTGTTTTGAGGAATGCACACGGCTGGTTAGTGCAGACAACGCCATAATAAGCATGAGCATCCCCCTAATGCGTCTGCTGATGCAAAGTTTGACGCACATAAAGGATCAGGCGTCTGCACCAGAGGAAGAGGAAAGCCTTGATGACAGTCAGCGATTGTCTGGTCAGGGCAGTGTACATGACGAGGTACCGGGCGAAGAGGAGGTGGAGGATGAGGAGGATGATGGGGATGAGTATATTTTTAATGAGGAAGCTTTCCCGGGGGCACGGGAAATTGGTGGCGTGGCAAGGCCGGGTTCTGGTTTTTTGAGGGACACAAGTGACGTAGATTTGCCTGCAACTGCCCCTCAACCAAGCACAACCGCAGATTTGACAACGGGAACTTTGGCCCACATGGCGGATTATGCCTTGCGTATCCTCAAAAGGGACACACGCATTACAAAAATGATGAACGATGACGATTACTGGTTGGCCTGCCTCCTTGATCCTCGCTATAAAGGCAAATTGCAAAATATTATGCCACATGAGAACTTGGAACTAATATTAGCAACAAAACAATCAACTCTTGTTGACCGTTTGCTTCTGGCATTCCCTGCACACAGCGCCCGTGATCGTTCTCACACGAGCTCCAGGGGCCAGCAGACCAGAGGTGTTAGAGGGGCAGAAATCAGAAGTGGCGTTGGACAGAGGGGTTTTCTGACCAGGTTGTGGAGTGATTTTTCTATGACCGCAGACAGGACAGGTACTGCAGCATCAATTCAAAGTGACAGGAGACAACATTTGTCCAGTATGGTTACAAACTATTTTTCATCCCTTATCGACGTTCTCCCTCAACCGTCATTCCCATTTGATTACTGGGCATCCAAATTAGACACCTGGCCAGAATTGGCAGAATATGCATTGCAGGAGCTTGCTTGCCCGGCAGCTAGTGTCCTATCAGAAAGAGTATTCAGTGCTGCAGGTTCAATACTAACAGAAAAAAGGACTCGTCTGGCTACCCAAAATGTAGATGATCTAACCTTCATTAAAATGAACCACAACTGGATTTCAAAATCTTTTGCCCCACCCTGCCCGGCTGACACCTAGCTTTCCTATGAAAAGGTCTTGCCTGTGGACTATTCTGAATGACTTTTCCAATCTCGTAATTTTCTTCACCTGATTGTCCAGCATACGACATGTTTCCACCTCACGAAATGGCCAAACTCCCCACACGGGGCCGTGCTATCGCCACTTTGCGCTTGGACCCTTGAGAGTGCTGTTTGTCTGAAGAGGTGGGTGTGGCCGCTTTTGGTCGACGGCACTGCCACTGGGTCCCTCATAGTACAATAAAGTGTCTCTGGCGGTGGTGGTGCGCACCCAACGTCAGACACACCGTTGTAATATGAGGGGCCCTGTGCCTGTACCGCCGGCCACAAGACAGTTCCCCCCCCCAGCTCAAACAGTGCTCTACCACTAGCAAAATTATCTCTCACAGCTTCACCAATGTGTAGTCTAGCCGCTGACATCCTTCAATGCCTGGCACTGACAATACCATTGTTTTGACATTTTTGTTATGTTAGGCCTTCGAAGCCTGTCTGCGGTCCCTTCTTTCTACAACTACTACACTGACCAGGCCACTGCTGGCCGTGTTACCCTGGAACCAATTTAAAAGTGCCTACAGTCAGCCCAATTTTGTTATGTTAGGCCTTCGAAGACTGTCTGCCGTCACTCCTTCCACTAGACTTCCACTGACCATACACTGCTGCCCATGTACCCCTGGAACCAATTTAAAGTGCCTACAGCCAGCCCAATTTTGTTATGTTAGGCCTTCGAAGCCTGTCTGCGGTCACTCCTTCCACTAGACTTCCACTGACCAGACCACTGCTGCCCGTGTACCCCTGGAACCAATTTAAAAGTGCCTACAGCCAGCCCAAGTTTGTTATGTTAGGCCTTGGAAGCCTGTCTGCGGTCACTCCTTCCACTAGACTTCCACTGACCAGACCACTGCTGCCCGTGTACCCCTGGAACCAATTTAAAAGTGCCTACAGCCAGCCCAAGTTTGTTATGTTAGGCCTTGGAAGCCTGTCTGCGGTCACTCCTTCCACTAGACTTCCACTGACCAGACCACTGCTGCCCGTGTACCCCTGGAACCAATTTAAAAGTGCCTACAGCCAGCCCAAGTTTGTTATGTTAGGCCTTCTAAGCCTGTCTGCGGTCCATTCTTTCAACTACTACTACACTGACCAGGTCACTGCTGCCCGTGTACCCCTGGAACCAATTTAAAATTGCCTACAGCCAGCCCAATTTTTTTATTTTAGGCCTTCGATGCCTGTCTGCGGTCCATTCTTTCAACTACTACTACACTGACCAGGTCACTGCTGTCCGTGTACCCCTGGAACCAATTTAAAATTGCCTACAGCCATGTGTTATTATTTTAGGCCTTCGATGCCTGTCTGCGGTCACTCCTTCCACTAGGCCTCCACTGACCACACCACTGCTGTCCGTGTACCCCTGGAACCAATTTAAAATTGCCTACAGCCAGCCCAATTTTTTTATTTTAGGCCTTCGATGCCTGTCTGCGGTCCATTCTTTCAACTACTACTACACTGACCAGGTCACTGCTGTCCGTGTACCCCTGTAACCAATTTAAAATTGCCTACAGCCATGTGTTATTATTTTAGGCATTCGATGCCTGTCTGCGGTCCATTTTTTCAACTACTACTACACTGACCAGGTCACTGCTGCCCGTGTACCCCTGGAACCAATTTAAAATTGCCTACAGCCATGTGTTATTATTTTAGGCCTTCGATGCCTGTCTGCGGTCACTCCTTCCACTAGGCCTCCACTGACCACACCACTGCTGTCCGTGTACCCCTGGAACCAATTTAAAATTGCCTACAGCCATGTGTTATTATTTTAGGCCTTCGATGCCTGTCTGCGGTCACTCCTTCCACTAGGCCTCCACTGACCACACCACTGCTGTCCGTGTACCCCTGGAACCAATTTAAAATTGCCTACAGCCAGCCCAATTTTTTTATTTTAGGCCTTCGATGCCTGTCTGCGGTCCATTCTTTCAACTACTACTACACTGACCAGGTCACTGCTGCCCGTGTACCCCTGGAACCAATTTAAAATTGCCTACAGCCATGTGTTATTATTTTAGGCATTCGATGCCTGTCTGCGGTCCATTTTTTCAACTACTACTACACTGACCAGGTCACTGCTGCCCGTGTACCCCTGGAACCAATTTAAAATTGCCTACAGCCATGTGTTATTATTTTAGGCCTTCGATGCCTGTCTGCGGTCACTCCTTCCACTAGGCCTCCACTGACCACACCACTGCTGCCCGTGTACCCCTGGAACCAATTTAAAATTGCCTACAGCCAGCCCAATTTTTTTATTTTAGGCCTTCGATGCCTGTCTGCGGTCCATTCTTTCAACTACTACTACACTGACCAGGTCACTGCTGCCCGTGTACCCCTGGAACCAATTTAAAATTGCCTACAGCCATGTGTTATTATTTTAGGCCTTCGATGCCTGTCTGCGGTCACTCCTTCCACTAGGCCTCCACTGACCACACCACTGCTGTCCGTGTACCCCTGGAACCAATTTAAAATTGCCTACAGCCATGTGTTATTATTTTAGGCCTTCGATGCCTGTCTGCGGTCCATTTTTTCAACTACTACTACACTGACCAGGTCACTGCTGCCCGTGTACCCCTGGAACCAATTTAAAATTGCCTACAGCCATGTGTTATTATTTTAGGCCTTCGATGCCTGTCTGCGGTCACTCCTTCCACTAGGCCTCCACTGACCACACCACTGCTGTCCGTGTACCCCTGGAACCAATTTAAAATTGCCTACAGCCATGTGTTATTATTTTAGGCCTTCGATGCCTGTCTGCGGTCACTCCTTCCACTAGGCCTCCACTGACCACACCACTGCTGTCCGTGTACCCCTGGAACCAATTTAAAATTGCCTACAGCCAGCCCAATTTTTTTATTTTAGGCCTTCGATGCCTGTCTGCGGTCCATTCTTTCAACTACTACTACACTGACCAGGTCACTGCTGCCCGTGTACCCCTGGAACCAATTTAAAATTGCCTACAGCCATGTGTTATTATTTTAGGCATTCGATGCCTGTCTGCGGTCCATTTTTTCAACTACTACTACACTGACCAGGTCACTGCTGCCCGTGTACCCCTGGAACCAATTTAAAATTGCCTACAGCCATGTGTTATTATTTTAGGCCTTCGATGCCTGTCTGCGGTCACTCCTTCCACTAGGCCTCCACTGACCACACCACTGCTGCCCGTGTACCCCTGGAACCAATTTAAAATTGCCTACAGCCAGCCCAATTTTTTTATTTTAGGCCTTCGATGCCTGTCTGCGGTCCATTCTTTCAACTACTACTACACTGACCAGGTCACTGCTGCCCGTGTACCCCTGGAACCAATTTAAAATTGCCTACAGCCATGTGTTATTATTTTAGGCCTTCGATGCCTGTCTGCGGTCACTCCTTCCACTAGGCCTCCACTGACCACACCACTGCTGTCCGTGTACCCCTGGAACCAATTTAAAATTGCCTACAGCCATGTGTTATTATTTTAGGCCTTCGATGCCTGTCTGCGGTCCATTCTTTCAACTACTACTACACTGACCAGGGCACTGCTGGCCGTGTACCCCTGGAACCAACATCAGAAAATATAAAAATAAGTATTTTGCTTATAAAAAAGAAAATACTGGTGAGATATCAAATGCAGACATTTTAACATTAAAAACAAACACACAACTCTAATCTGGTACAGTACTAAAAATGGCCACCAGCTACAATTACTTTCTCCTGCAAGTAGTTAACTGAAAGTTTTTTTAAATTGAAAACACACATATGGCATCCACCGAGTGTTGTCCTGTCGCGTCTTCTTTATATTATTGCCGAGAAGATGCAAAATAATGAAAATAATAAAATCATTAATTACCAAAATAATAGAGAAAGTCAACACCACATTGCAAATAAACATTCATTCCAAATAAAGAAGCAGGGCGCGTCCGAGGGTGAGTATATACCTAATAAGAATATAATCACCCTCGGACGCGCAATGCTTATTTCCAACAGCCTTCCTTCCTAAGAATCAGCCCTTCCGTCGTGTAGAGAGACGTTGTGTTACACTCCAAGGTGTTCCCCAGGTTGCCTTTCCTGAGCTTCGATCTTCCGGCTCTCGTTTAGTAGTTCTTGGAAACTACTCTGCATTAGGCCTTCAAATTGGGTATGGGGTGTAGAGAGATGGTGTGTTCCACTCCAAGGTGTTCCCCAGGTTGCCTTTCCTGAGCTTCGATCTTCCGGCTCTCGTTTAGTAGTTGTTGGAAACTACGCTGCATTAGGCCTTCAAATTGGGTATGGGGTGTAGCGAGAGGGTGTGTTACACTCCAAGGTGTTCCCCAGGTTGCCTTTCCTGAGCTTCGATCTTCCGGCTCTCGTTTAGTAGTTCTTGGAAACTACACTGCATTAGGCCTTCAAATTGGGTATGGGGTGTAGAGAGAGGGTGTGTTACACTCCAAGGTGTTCCCCAGGTTGCCTTTCCTGAGCTTCGATATTCCGGCTCTCGTTTAGTAGTTGTCGGAAACTACGCTGCATTAGGCCTACAAATTGGGTATGGGGCGTAGAGAGAGGGTGTGTTACACTCCAAGGTGTTCCCCAGGTTGCCTTTCCTGAGCTTCGATATTCCGGCTCTCGTTTAGTAGTTGTCGGAAACTACGCTGCATTAGGCCTACAAATTGGGTATGGGGTGTAGAGAGAGGGTGTGTTACACTCCAAGGTGTTCCCCAGGTTGCCTTTCCTGAGCTTCGATCTTCATGCTCTCGTTTAGTAGTTGTCGGAAACTACGCTGCATTAGGCCTACAAATTGGGTATGGGGTGTAGAGAGAGGGTTTGTTACACTCCAAGGTGTTCCCCAGGTTGCCTTTCCTGAGCTTCGATCTTCCGGCTCTCGTTTAGTAGTTGTTGGAAACTACGCTGCATTAGGCCTTCAAATTGGGTATGGGGTGTAGCGAGAGGGTGTGTTACACTCCAAGGTGTTCCCCAGGTTGCCTTTCCTGAGCTTCGATCTTCCGGCTCTCGTTTAGTAGTTCTTGGAAACTACACTGCATTAGGCCTTCAAATTGGGTATGGGGTGTAGAGAGAGGGTGTGTTACACTCTAAGGTGTTCCCCAGGTTTCCTTGCCATTGCTTCGGTCTTCCGACTCTCGTTTAGTAGTTGTAGAAAAGTACACTGCATTAGGCCATACAAAATGGGTATGGGGTGGAGAGAGATGGTGTGTTACACTCCAAGGTGTTCCCCAGGTTGCCTTTCCTGAGCTTCTATCTTCAGGCTCTCATTAAATTGTGGTTAAATGGAACAACTGCATTTGGCGTACTAGTTGGTTTGGGGCCTACTATCGGTGTCTGCCACTCCTTGCTGTTCTCCTCCACTGAACAAAGCTGTGCCGCCTGTTTACTACGGTTGCCAATTTTGAACTGCATTTCGACTACTTACTGATTTGGCCCTACTCTCTGTGTCAGCCTCTCATTCCAGTTGTCCTCCACTGCAATGCCCCCTGGTTATTCCTGTGTTACCAATTTTGAACTGCATTTAGCCCACTTTCTTCTTTGGGCCTATATCTGTGTTTCCACTTCATCGTGCCCATTGCCCAGCCAGTGATAGATGAGTCTGCTGGTACATTGACCCATAACGCAACATTCCCCGTGCACGCTACACAACAACATTGTGACCCTGCTGAAAGTCAGGTTGCTCTTCCCGCATACCATACCACCTTACACGGGGACAAAGAGGAAGGTGCAGATGAAAGTGCAGGTTCCTTCATCAGGTGGGGGGAGGAATACTAGTTGGCGACGTCACTGGCACAGGGCCTCTCATAGTACGCAAAAGTGTTGCTGCCGGTGGGAGGCGCCCCCGCCGTGCAAACACACCGCTGTACTTTGAGGGGCCCTGTGCCAGTGCCAATGCCAACGAGTGGGCCCCCCCTGCTTGCTCAGGTTCACAGCACTTGCAAAGTTGAAATACTTACCTCTCCCTGCTCCACTGCCGTGACGTGGTCTAGATTTCCTGGGCCCACTAATTACTTGAACCAGCCCTACCCCCCACAACTTTAGCCAAATGACCCCCAATTTCAAATGCCTTCCAATTATTATAAGGTAAATTACGCTTGACAAGCTTCATTAAGAAGAATGGATGGTTTTGACATTAAAATGGCCACTCTAGGTGTTTTCCTGGCCCCCACTCACTGCCGACTATGCTGCCCCATTGACTTGCATTGGGTTTCGTGTTTCGGTCGATCCCGACTTTACGTCATAATCGGCCGATTTCACTCGACCCGACTTTGGACATAGTCGGGTTTCGCAAAACCCGGCTCGACTCTAAAAAGGTCAAGGTCGCTCAACTCTAGTCTCCATTTTATTAGCCAAACTATGTCCCTGGGGTTGGAATATGCGAACGGTTATTCCCACCCATCTCTTTTAACCATTCCCTAAACGTGCTAGAGCATACAGTTGTATGAAAAAGTTTGGGCACCCCTATTAATCTTAAGCTTAATGTTTTATAAAAAAAAATTGTTTTTTTTGCAACAGCTATTTCAGTTTCATATATCTAATAACTGTTGGACACAGTAATGTTTCTTCCTTGAAATGAGGTTTATTGTACTAAGAGAAAATGTGCAATCTGCATTCAAACTAAATTTGACAGGTGCATAATTAGGGGCACCCTTGTCATTTTTTTTGTTTTAAATACTCCTACCTACTTTTTACTGACTTACTAAAGCTTTTTTTTTGTTTTCTAACCTCACTGAGCTTTGAACTTCAAAGCCAGGTGTATGCAATCATGAGAAAAGCTACTTAAAGTGGCCACTTGCAAGTTGTTCTCCTGTTTGAATCTCTTCTGAAGAGTGGAATCATGGGCTCCTCAAAACAACTGTCTAATGATCTGAAAACAAAGATTATTTAACATAGTTGTTCAGGGGAAGGATACAAAATGCTGTCACAGAGATTTTACCTGTCAATTTCCACTGTGAGGAACATAGTAAGGAAATGGAAGCACACAGGTACAGTTCTTTTTAAGGCCAGAAGTGGCAGGCCAAGAAAAACATCAGAAAGGCAGAGAAGAACAATCAAGAACAATCAGAAAGGCAGTCAAGAACAATCCTCAGATCACCTCCAGAGAGCTGCAGCATCAACTTGCTTTGGGGCTGTGTGGCCAATGCCGGCTCCGGGGATCTTGTTAAAGTTGAGGAATGCATGGATTCCTCTCAGTATCAGCAGATTCTTGACAATAATGTTTATGAATCAGTGACAAAGTTGAACTTATCCAGGGGATGGATCTTTCAGCAAGACAATGATCCAAAACACTGCTCCAAATCTACTCAGGCATTCATGCAGAGGAACAATTACACTGTTCTGGAATGGCCATCCCAGTCCCCAGAACTGAATATCATTGAACATCTGTGGGATCATTTGAAGAGGGCTGTCCATGCTCGACGACCATCAAACTTAACTGAACTGGAATTGTTTTGTAAAGAGGAATGGTCAAAAATACCTTCATCCAGGATCCAGGAACTCATTAAAAGCTACAGGAAGCGACTAGAGGCTGTTATTTTTGAAAAGGAGGATCTATTAAATATTAATGTCACTTTTCTGGTGGGGTGCCCATACGTATGCACCTGTCAAATTTTGTTTGAATGTGACCAACAGTTATTAGATATATGAAACTGATATAGCTGTTGCAAAAAAAAGCAATTTGTATAAAACATTAAGTTTAAGATTAATAGGGGTGCCAAACTTTTTCATATAACTGTACAATCCTCTTTCTCCAGGCACACACGGCCACATCATGTCCTATCCTGCTCCCACATTCTAATGCTCTGTCTGCTACTCCTCATCTCTGGTGAAGTATCCCCAAATCCCGGCCCTCCTCAACACATCTCCACACTCATTTCTAACCCCCTGCCATGATCCTATGCACGTTTTCCCAACCATGATAACCTCATACCCATTCATCCAGCCCCCACGCCGCCAGTCCCTCTACCTGGAGCACTATGGAACGCACACTCTGTCTGCAACAAACTGCCATTTATCCATGACCTCTTCATTACCAACAAACTCTACTTCCTTGGCATCACTGAAACCTGGCTCACCCCCTCTGACTCAGCCTCTCTGGCTGCGCTTTCCTAAGGTGGATTCCACCTCTTTCACACCCTTCGCCCAAGCCACAAACGTGGGGAAGGGGTTTGGCTTGCTCCTGTCTGACACCTGCTCCTTTACTCCAATGCCATTACCACCTCCGCTGCTCTTCCCTCGTTTGAGGTGCACTTCATCCGTATCTATTCCCCCTCCAACCTCCATCTGGCTGTCATCTACCTCCCTCAGAACTACCCATCTCCACCTTTCTCGACCACTACACTACCGGGCTACTTCATTTCCTCTCTGCTGACATCCCCACTATCATCATGGGTAACTTCAACATCCCCATTGACACTTCAACCTCAGTTGCCTCTAAACTTTTATCACTGACTGCCTCTTTGGCCTTACTCAATGGTCCTCTGAGGTCACTCACAAAGATGGCCACATGCTGGACCTCATCTTCACCCGCCTCTGCCCCCTTACTAATCTCACTAACTCTCCCCTCCCCGGTCTGACCACAACCTACTGACATTCTCTTCCCTCTCTTCCCCTAGTGTGCAACCCCCACTCCACAAACTCACTCACCCTGGCAGAAATCTCAAACACCTCAACTTACACTCACGGAGTCCCTTCTCCCTCTTACAGACAACCTCTCTTCATGACACAGATGCTGCTGCCACTTTTTATAACACCACAATAATTGCAACACTCAATTCGGCCTCCCCCTCATGCATAGCAAAACTCGTACACTCAACAGGCAGCCCTGGATGACCAGCCTGACTAAAGAACTGAGACGGGACTCCAGGATCGCTGAGCGGAGATGGAAGCGGTCCCGCTCTGCCGACCACTTCCCTGCATGCAAGCAGTCACTCGCCAGCTTCAAGTCCACGCTCACTGCTGCAAAACAAACTTACTTCTCATCTCTCATATCCACCCTGTCTCACAACTCTAAACAGCTTTTCAACACTTTCAATTCTGTACTCGGCCACCCCGCACCTCCTCCCTCCCCTCTCATTTCTGCTGAAGACTTTGCTTTTTTCTTTAAACAGAAGATCGATACGATCAGAAGAAGCTTTGTCCCACAGCGCCTAATGCCCTTCTTAGCTGCTCAATCTTGTTCCTCCAAAACCACCTTCTCTATCAAGACAGAAGATCAGCTGTATGTAAAAACGTAGATGATCCAGCTCCAGTAAAATTATGAGGTTCTTTATTAGTCCAACATAATTCATAAAATGACAATCCTTACAGATAGTGGGTAAACACTGGTGATTACATATATAATGGCAGCGCGTTTCGATCACAGAGGATCTTACTCATGCCCATACGATTTCAAAAATGATTGCTACAATTATAGCATCCCTGGACCTATCACAAACCATTTACTGGTCACATGACAAATTGAAAGGTCCTGAAATCTCGAACGTCCGACAATTCAGAAGCAAATGCAAGAATAAAACAATACAAAAGAACGTGATAATGTGAATCTAAAATATGCAACATTAAAACATTAACAATAATGATACAAAATTTCATTCCTTTTGTTCAAACCTACTGGAAAGTGGGTATTCAAATTGTAAATCCAGAAAGAAGATCAGCTCTCCGTCCTCCTGTCAAGATCACACCTCATCACTTGCAGGCTTGATCTGCTACCATCCCACCTCATCCCTAACCTTGCCACGGTCTTCATCCCAACTTTAACACACCTCTTCAACCTCTCACTCACAACAGGTGTCTTCACCTCATCCTTCAAGCATGCCAAGATCACACCCATCCTCAAAAAGCTCTCCCTTGACCCATCCTCTGTGTCTAGCTATCGCCTGATATCTCTCCTCCCTTATGCCTCCAAATTACTGGAACAACACGTCCATCTTGAACTGTCCTCCCACCTCTCCTCCTGCTCCCTCTTTGACCGGTTGCAATCGGGCTTCCGACCCCATCACTCAACTGAAACTGCCCTAACTAAAGTCACCAATGACCTACTTATTGCCAAGATCAAGCAACACTACTCTATCCTCCTTCTCCTAGACCTGTCTTCTGCCTTTGACACTGTGGACTACTCCTTTCTACTACTTATCCTCTCATCTCTTGGCATCACAGACTTGGCCCTATCCTGGATCTCATCATGTCTGACAGAGCAAACATTGAGTGTCTCGCTCCCTCACGCCACCTCCTCACTTCGCCCCTTGTCTGTCGGTGTTCCTCAAGGCTCTGTTCTAGGACCCCTACTCTTCTCCATCTACACCTTCAGCCTGGGACAGCTCATAGAATCCCACGGTATGCAATACCAGCTCTACGACGATGACATGCAGATCTACCTATCCGGACCTGACCTCACCTCCTTACTTACCAAAATCCCACACTGTCTGCTATCTCAGCCTTCTTTTCTGTTCGCGTTCTAAAACTGAGCATGGACAAAACAGAATTCATCATCTTTCCCCATCTCACTCTACCCCTCCATCAGACCTATCCATCAATGTTAATGACTGCTAACTTTCCCCAGTCCCAACACGCCCGATGCCTCGTGGTGATCCTCGATTCTGCCCTCTCTTTCAAGCCACATATCCAAGCCCTTGCTTACTCCTGCCATATCAAACACAAAAATATTTCCTGGATCCACGCATTCCTTGACCGCGACACTACAAAAACACTAGTGCATGCCCTTATCATCTCCCTTCTTGACTACTGCAATCTCCTACTCTCTGGCCTCCCCTCTAGCACTCTGGTACCACTCCAATCCATCCTACACTCTGCTGCCCGACTAATCTACCTGTTTCCATGATATTCCCCAGCCTCTCCATTATGCCAAGCTCTTCACTGGCTTCCTATCACCCAGAGACTCTAGTTCAAAAACCTTACAATGACATACAAAGCCATCCACAACCTGTCTCCTCCATACATCTGTGACATGGTCTCCCAATACTTACCTACAAGCAACCTCCGATGTTCTCAAGATCTCCTTTTCTACTCCCCTCTCATCTCTTCTTCCCATAACCACATCCAAGGCTTCTCCTGTGCTTCCCCCATACTCTGGAACTCTCTACCCCAACACATTAGACTCTCGCCTACCACAGGAACCTTTAAAAAGAACCTGAAGACTCAACTCTTCCAACAAGCCTACAGCCTGCAGTGATCCTCAATCTACTGAACCACCACACAAGCAGCTCTACCCTCTCTTAGTGAATCCTCACCCATCCCCTGCAGACTGTAAGCTATTGCAAGCAGGGTCCTCCCTCCTTATGTACCTGTGTGTCTTGTTATTTGATCATGTTTAATATATTTGTCTTTATTTGCCCCCTTTTCACATGTAAAGCACCATGGAATAAATGTATCATAATAATAATAATAATAATGATAATAATAATAAGGCAAATGGAGACAGTGTGGACACTGGCCTATGATCCAGTGGTGTCCGTCTTTTTAGGCGCGCATAAAAACAAGGTAGGCCACATTTTTGTGCACTTCTGAAAATAAGGACATTAGTGAACAGAGGTAGCTCTGATGCTTGATTATAGTGAATAGATCCTTCTGAGGCTTTATCTGAATCACATCACTCAGAGATATATATGGAAACTCCAAAGTAAATGCTTAACATAGAGCATTGAATAAATGTGATGCCAAACGTAATGTAAAATGTTCCCAAAAAAAGCTTCAACTCAATCCACGAAAAAAGTCCCCAATCAGGTTCGTCATCTGTCAATGGAAATATAGGGGGCTTCCACTTGACTAGTAGCACAAAAGCTCAGGAAATACAAATGGCTGCTGGCCCCCAAATGAAATTCAGCAAATTCTGCGCTCACAATACCAAATGCCCATCTCCTTTCTAAGCACCTCAGTGTGTCTAACCACATTTAGAATCCACATGTTGGGCATTTCTGTAGTGATGAGAACCCACCTAATTTATGGGTACGTGTCTCCCTATGCATGAGCTGGGCACAATGTACTGGTTACTTCAATGTACTGGTCACTACAATGTATTGGCCACTGCAACATATTAGTCACTACAATGACAGTTTGCAATTTTCACTTCGCAACATCTACTGCTGCTTGTTTCTGGAAAACACCCATAGAGTCAAAATCGTTACTACAACTGTAGATTAAATAACAAAGGGGTATAATATCCAAAATGGAGTCACTTGAGGCGGGATTCCGCAAATTAATCTAAGAAAATCTGCCCTGCAGGGGTCAAATATTGCTCCTTAACTCCTGTACTCCTTAACTCCTGTAATCACCTTATAGCTAAGCAGTACTGTACAGCAATATATATGGTTTTTCTACATTCAGCAGAAATTGTGGGGACACACACGGTGCCATTTTTACCTATTTCCTAGTGTGAAAATGTAATATCTGGGGCTAAAACTAAATTTTGATGGTAAAAATTTAAGAACTTTTTTCTTCACTGCTCAATGGTGTAATATTCTATGACCCACCTCTGGTGTCAATATGATCACTGTAATGCTAAAAGAATTCATTGCGAGGTGTAGTTTGTAAATCCCCTCTATTCTTCGTAACCAACCTTGCTAACGCTGGCAGCTGAGGGTGCAGCCCCCAGGTTCCTCAATTGATGTCACTTTTTACTGGTGTCTGCCACTAATTTTAGCTGTTTGGGCAGCTTTTTGCCCCCCCCCCCCCTTCCCCCCGAAGGTGCTGTCTATGCGTTTTGTTTTGCCTCTCATTGAAATCAATGGGGTTTGAGTATAACTTTGGGACATTCGCCGATTTGAATCGAACTGAACCTCGAAAAGTTTTCTCATCTCTAGTAATGACATATTGTAACATTTATCTTCTTCTATTCTTCAATTATGATCGGTTTCAGAGCCTGAATACTGGATGGAAAGTCCCAACATTTCCATTTGCCTGGAAATTCCCTCTTTTTTAGCAGCACCTAGCATAGAAGTTGATGTAACTAAATTAAACCCATTTGATTTTGAAAAATTTTTGGTTACACCAGAATTCCTACATTTGATTGCCACCAAACAAATTTACAAGTGCGTCTTGTAAATTAGAATATCATCAAAAAGTTAATTTATTTCAGTTCTTCATTACAAAAAGTGAATCTCACATATTTTAAAGAGTCATTACAAACAGAGTGATCTATTTCAAGTGTTTATTTCTGTTAATGTTGATGATTATGGATAACAGCCAATAAAAACACAAAAGTCATTATCTCAGTAAATTAGATTAATTAGCAGAAAACACCTGCAAAGG
Source organism: Ranitomeya imitator (assembly GCF_032444005.1). Taxonomy (NCBI): domain Eukaryota; kingdom Metazoa; phylum Chordata; class Amphibia; order Anura; family Dendrobatidae; genus Ranitomeya; species Ranitomeya imitator. The sequence continues at coordinate 630,649,290 of NC_091284.1, forward strand.
CTTCCTAAGCATTTAAAAAGGTCCTTTAGGCTATGTGCACACGTTCAGGTTTTTTCCCGGTTTTTCCATGTTTTTTTGCGGTAAAAACGCTACAAAAACTCATTTAAAACACATACATTATGCATCCTATCATTTAGAATGCATTCTGCATGTTTTGTGCACATGATGGTTTTTTTTCCTTGAAAAAAACGCATCGCAATAAAAAAAAGCAGCATGTTCATTAATTTTGTGGATTTTCTGCGTTTTTCCCACTATTCTATGCATTTGGGAAAAAACGCACAAAAAGCGCACCAAAAACGCGTCAGAAACAGATGAAAAAACGCAAAAAAAACGCATGCGGATTTCTGGCAGAAATGTCCGGTTTTTGTCTGGAAAATTTCTGCAAGAAATCCTGTAGTGTGCACATACCCTTAGTCTGCTTCAGTAGGCTTTCCAATCATGAGGAAGACTGCTGACATGACAGATGTCCAGAAGGCAGTCATTCCACAAGGAGGGTAAGCTTCAAAAGGTAATTGCTAAAGAAACTGGCTGTTCACAGAGTGCTGTATCCAAGCATATTAATGGAAAGTTGAGTGGAAGGAAAACATGTGGTAGAAAAAGGTGCACAATCAACCGGGATAGCTGCAGTCTTGAAAGGATTGTTAAGAAAAGGCCATTCAAGAATTTGGGGGAGATTCACAAGGAGTGGACTGCTGCTGGAGTCATTGCTTCAAGAGCCACCACACACAGACATATCCAGGACATGAGCTACAAGTGTCGCATTCCTTGTGTCAAGCCACTCATGACCAATAGACAACATCAGAAGCGTCTTATCTGGGCCAAGGAGAAAAAGAACTGGACTGTTGCTCATTGGTCCAAGGTATTGTTTTCTGATTAAAGTAAATTTAGCATTTATTTTGGAAATCAAGGTACTGGAGTCTGGAGGAAGAGTGGAGAGGCACACAATCCAAGTTGCTTGAGGTCTAGTGTGAAGTTTTGCACAATTAGTGGGTTTGGGGAGCCATGTCATCTGCTGTTGTAGGTCCACTCTGTTTTATAAAGATCAAAGTCAGCTCAGACATCAACCAGGAAAGTTTAGAGCACTTCATGCTTCCCTCTGCTGACAATGGAGATGGAAATTTCATTCTCCACCAAGACTTGTCACCTGTCCACACTGCCAAAAGTACCAATAACTTGTATAAAAACAACAATATCACTGTGCTTGATAGGCCAGCAAAATCTCCTGACCTTAACCCCATAGAGTATTGTCAAGAGGAAGGTGAGAGACATCAGACCCAACAATGCAGATGAGCTGAAGGCTGCTATCAAAGCAACCTGGGCTTCCATAACACCACAGCTGTGCCATAGACTGATCACCTCCATGCCACGCCGCATTGATGCAGTAATTGATGCAAAAAGAGCCCCGACCAAGTATTGAGTGCATTCACTGACCATACATTTTAGTAGACTAACATTTCGGATTTTAAAATAATTTTTCATGCTGATGTTAACTGAGATAATGACTTTTGAGTCTTCATTGACTGTAAGCCATAATCATATATTAACAGAAATAAACACTTGAAATAGATCACTCTGTTTGTAATGACTCTATATAATCTATATATATAATTGTCTAAGGGTTTTTCCGTCTGTCTGTCTGTCTTTCTGTCTGTCTGTCTGTCCTGGAAATCCCACGTCTCTGATTGGTCGAGGCCGCCAGGCCTCGACCAATCAGCGACGGGCACGGCGACGATGATGTCATAAAGGACGTAGACATCCCGCGTCTGATTGGTCGAGCAACGGGCACAGTATCGACGTAGATGTCATAATGGTTGCCATGGCGACGATGATGTCATAAAGGTTGCCTCGACGAATCAGCGACGGGCACAGTCTGCCGCGAATTCTGGAATCATGATTGTCCATACACTACGGGGACATGCATATTCTAGAATACCCGATGCGTTAGAATCGGGCCACAATCTAGTATATGATATTCACTTTTTGTATTGAAGAGCTGAAAAAACTAAGTTTTTGATGATATTCTAATTTCGTTAGATGCACTTATGTATGCCCGTCAATACAGTTCCCCAAAACCCACTGCCTTTCATTCCCATTCCTGGATCCCCACAAATGTCCCTGAAATGAAAAAAAAAATGAACTATCACCCTGAACATGGATTTAGAAAAAAAAAAAAAACACACACACACTCACGCCTCTCCTACTGGGCAACAAAATCTGTCCACAGCACCCCTGTATTTGCAGATGTCATGTCCTGAACTTGTTATGAAGCCCTGATGCAATTTCTTCATTTTAGTAATAATTCCAAAGCATCCCCAAGAACTGACCCCAATTACGATCTCTTAAAAAAATTGAGACCTCTAATTTCCCTCCTAAAAGATTTATCTTTAAATTCATATACCCCATAGCAAAATATTGCAGTTGACGAGTCCTTGCTGAGTTTCAAGGGACGTCTCTTATTCCACTAATGTATCCCCTCCAAGTAAGCCAAATACGGTACCACTTATACACAGACAATTATGACAGGAGTATCCCCCTATAAAAATCCCTCCACGCTGCAAATACAGGGGCCTGTAGACAGTCTGAAAAAAATAAGTAGGTTTTCCAATGCAGTTGGTGTCCAGACGTTTGGAGAAGGCAGTATCATTCTCACTTGCAGGTGACAAACTTCTTGCAGTTAAGTTGAATGACAGGAAGGATGTCTACATGCTCACCACACTGCATGCAGACACCACTGTGATGGTCTGGGACAAGCAAAAACTGATCAGCATCACAGAATATAATGCAAGACAAGGTGTTACAACCATATCTGGTAAAGCTGAAGACCAGGGCATGGTACAGAAGGGTAGCACTCTATCTCATTCAGATTGCTTCATATAAAAACTTTTTCCTATATAAAAAGGCACAAGGAGAACTAACTGTTCTCCAGTTCCAGGAGAAAATTGTCAAGTACCTCTTATTTGACTCAACGGCACAGGATGGAGTCTTTGAGTCAAATTAGGTCCAAACACTGTAAGAGTGACATTTTATTCATCTTGTTCCTGCCACTCCCACCTAAAACTGTCCCCAAAAAGATAATGTATTTGTAGGAAGGATGGTAGAAGGAGCGATTCCTAGTATTATTGCCCCAATTGCACATCACAACCAGACCTTTGTCTTTTGAAATCTACCACACAACCTCCCATTTTTACTGTGAAATGAATAATTGAATAACTGAATAATTTATATTTTCTATTTAGTGGGCCCAAGTAGAGTGAAATTTTCTTTGGATAAGTGATAGAAAGAATATTTTTATCATTAAAACACATTTACACTATTTCAAAATTAATTCTAGGACTTTATAATCACATACCAAACCATTATTCAGACAAATTTTTGTCCATATTCCCACATCTGTATTCTGGATATTTGGCTTTCCCCAGCCTAAAAATAGCAGACTGCAGCCTTCCCAGAAAAGGCACATCCATTACATGTGCCAATTATTGCGCTTTGCCTGGCTCTTTTCACTTGTCCTAGTGCATTGGCAAGCGATGTTATATTTTTGCGTTGATGTCGGCAGTCCTAATGCACACTAATTTATTTATTTTTTGTTGTAAATATATCCGGCTGTATCCCACGATGTAATTATATGGCGGTGACATGAAACTGTCTGCAGCCCTCATGCACATTAAAATATTAATTATTTTCAGTTGATAAATGTGATGCAGCCCCTATATCTGACCTTTTCAGTTAGCGGCATTGAAATTGCTCTGTGTGGAGAGCTATTGCACATTAGCCCCTTCCCGACATGGGCCGTACATACATTCTGCTCTACGGGAGGTGTATTCCCGCAAAGAGCAGTATATCTATGGGGGCACGATCGTGAGGCCTTATGCTGAGTGCCACAGTGATTGGTTGCATGTGCTGGCACCGATCACGGGCATTTAACCCCTCTGATGCTGCTGTAAGTTGTAGTAGCAGCATAGAGAAGCATTGCGAAGGCAGGGGGCTCCCTGTGTGTCACCATCGGACCAACGCGATGCGATAATTTTGGCCTGATGATCTCCATTGAGACGCTCGACACCAGGATGGCCGTGGATCCTTCTGGGTCCTAGAGGGAAGGTGGCTTGCCTCCTTCCCTGCCTGTCAGATTGCTGATCTGATACTCTGCTCTGCAGTGTCAGATCAGCCCTCTGACATTATATAGTGACTAGCTATTGAACCCGTTCTACGCCCGGGTGGCGAGCATTTATATTGGTATATGGTCTCCATCCTGGTATGTGCTGCTCCATCCTGCGTCCCCATTCTGTCATGTGCTGCTCCCATCCTGCGCCCCCATTCTGTCATGTGCTGCTCCCATCCTGCTCCCCTGTTCTGTCATGTGCTGCTCCCATCCTACGCCCGTTCTGTCATGTGCTGCTGCCATCCTGCGCCCGTTCTGTCATGTGCTGCTCCCATCCTGCGCCCGTTCTGTCATGTGCTGCTGCCATCCTGCGCTAGTTCTGTCATGTGCTGCTGCCATCCTGCACCCGTTCTGTCATGTGCTGCTCCCATCCTGCTCCCCTGTTCTGTCATGTGCTGCTCCCATCCTGCGCCCATTCTGTCATGTGCTGCTGCCATCCTGCGCCCATTCTGTCATGTGCTGCTCCCATCCTGCTCCCCTGTTCTGTCATGTGCTGCTCCCATCCTGCGCCCGTTCTGTCATGTGCTGCTCCCATCCTGTGCCCGTTCTGTCATGTGCTGCTGCCATCCTGCGCCCGTTCTGTCATGTGCTGCTGCCATCCTGCGCCCGTTCTGTCATGTGCTGCTGCCATCCTGCGCCCGTTCTGTCATTGGCTGCTGCCATCCTGCGCCCGTTCTGTCATGTGCTGCTGCCATCCTGCGCCCGTTCTGTCATGTGCTGCTCCCATCCTGCGCCCGTTCTGTCATGTGCTGCTGCCATCCTGCGCCCGTTCTGTCATGTGCTGCTCCCATCCTGCGCCCGTTCTGTCATGTGCTGCTGCCATCCTGCGCCCGTTCTGTCATGTGCTGCTGCCATCCTGCGCCCGTTCTGTCATGTGCTGCTGCCATCCTGCGCCCGTTCTGTCATGTGCTGCTGCCATCCTGCGCCACCATTGTATTATATGCCCCCCATAAGACGCTCCAGTGTGTATGCCCCCGTATGCTGCTGCCATATAAAAAAAAAAAATACCATACTCACCTATCGTCCGGCTCCACTGCAGGTGTGTCTTCAAGAAAATGGCGGCGGAAAGTGCGGACTGCGCAGGCGCTGATTCCGGCAGCAGGAATCGGCGCCTGCGCAGTCCACGCTTTCCGGCGCCATTTTCTTGAAGACACACCTGCAGTAGACCCGGAGTGTGTCTTCAAGAAAATGGCGCCGGAAAGCGCGGACTGCACAGGCGCCAAATCCGGCAGCAGGAATCGGCGCCTGCGCAGTCCGCGCTTTCCGGCGCCATTTTCTTGAAGACACACTCCGGCTCCTCTGCCTGTGACTGGTAAGTCAGAGGGCGGCGCCGGCGCGCATTAAGCGCGTCATCGCGCCCTCTCAACTGTCACAGCAGAGGAGCCGGGAGACGGAGCCGCACGCAGCGCTGGAACGGGGAAAGGTGAATATACTTACCCTCCTGGCGGTCCCTGACTCTCCGGTGGAGATCGCGGTATGCGTTCAGTGCTTACGCATACCGCGATCTCCTGGGAGCGTCACTCTGTGGGGGCCAGACTGCGTCGGCGCTTGCGCCAGCGCAGTCTATAAAGGCTTCGGACAGAGTGACGCTCCCAGCGTTATATTATAGATGTTCCATACTGGGACAATGTAAAAAAGCAAAAAAAAAATACAAAGTGTAAAAATATATATTTTTTAAATCAGTAAATAAAGGAAAAATATATATTTTTTTCCAATAAATACATTTATTTATGTGAATTAAAAAAACAATAAAAGTATACATATTTGGTATTGCCGCATCTATAACGACCCGCTCTATAAAACTGTCACCCTAGTTAAACCCTTCAGTGCATACCATAAAAAAATTTAAAATGAGGCAAAAAACAATGCTTTATAATCATACCGCTGAGCAAAAAGTGCAATAAAATGTGATAAAAAAGACAGCTGCAAATAAAAATGGTAACACTGAAAACATCATCTTGTCCCATAAAAAAACAAGCTGCCATAAAGCTTCATCATGCTGTAATCGTACTGACCCAAAGAATAAAGCTGTCTTAACAATTATACCACACGCAGAATAGTATTAAAAAACAAAAGCAAAAAGCAATTGCTGAATTGCTGGTTTTTGTTTATTCTGTCTCCCAAAATTCAGATTAGAAAGCGATCAAAAAAGTCATGTGCCCAAAAATGGTACCGATAAAAACGTCAGCTCGTCCCGCAAAAAACAAGCCCTCACATGACTCTGTCGGCCCAAAATATAAAAATATTATAGCTCTCAAAATAGAATTTTTAGGATTGCACAGTTTTTTTGCACTTCTAAAAATGACGTCACTGAACAGAGGCCAGATGAAGTCCAGAGTAAATCTGCTGCCTCATTATAATGAATAGATCCCTCGAGAGTTTCCTCTGTCATGTTACTCGGAGACCCCAAAGTAAGTGCTCAGCGTAGAGTGCCAGATAAATGTGATCCCAACCGTTATATAACATGTTCCCAACAAAAGCTTCAACTCAATCTACAAAAAAAGCAAGTCCCCACTCAGTTCCATTATCTATTAATGGAACTATACAGGGGCTACCATGTTACTGGTAGCACAAAGGCTCTGGAAAAGCAAAATGGCTCCTCCCTGCCCAAAAGAAAATCAGCTAATTCTGCACTCCAAAATTCAGATATCCCCCTCCCTTCTGAGCCACAGTGTGCCTAAACAACATTTAACACCCACATGTTTAGCACTTGTGTAGTGATGAAAGCCCGCCTAATTTACAGGTGCGTGTCTTCAGAAGCATGAGCTGGGCATAATGTTCTGATCACTACAGCATACTGGTAACTATAACGGCAGTTTGCAATTTTCACTCAGCAACATCCACTGCTGCCTGTTTCTGGAAAACACCCATGGAGTCAAAATCATCACTACATCTGTAGATTAATTTCCAAAGGGTTATAATTTCTAAAATGGGGTCACTTTTGGGGGGTTTCCACTGTTTATGCACATCAGGGGCTCTCCAAACACGATATGGCATCCGCTAATTAAATTTTACATTCAAAAAGTTAAATGGCGCTCCATGCCTTCCAAGCTCTGCCATGCATCCAAACACCAAACAGTAGTATACCCCCACATATGGGATATCGGTGTACTCAGGAGAAATTGACGCAACAAATCAAATGGAGCAATTTTACCTGTTACCCTTATGAAAATGCAAAATATGGAGCTAAAAAAGATTTATCTAGGAAAAATGTGATTTTTTATTTCCACGACTCTACGTTATAAACTTCTGTGAAGCACCTGGGGGTTCAAGGTGCTCAATACACATCTAGTTAAGTCCCCTAAGGGGTATAGTTTCCAAAATTGTGTCACTTGTTGGGGCTTTCCACTGTTTAGGCACATCAGGGGCTCTCCAAACACAACATGGCAACCGCTAATTATTCCAGCATATTTTACATTCAAAAAGTCAAATGGTGCTCCTTTCCTTCTAAGCCCCGCAGTGCACCCAAACAATTGTTTTCCTCCAAATCTTGGGTACTTGCGCACTCAGAAGAAACTGCACAATTTTTAAGGAGCAATTTCTCTTGTTACCCTTATGAAAATGCAAAATTCAATACAAATCAATACATTCAAAAAGTGAAATGGCGTTCCTTCCCTTCCAAGCCTTGCAGTGTGCTGGAACAGTAGATTTCCCCCACAAAAGGGGTATCAGCATGCTCAGGAGAAATTGCACAACAAAATACATGGTCCATTTTCTCATGTTACTCTTGCAATAGAAAAACAATTAGATGTAAAGGAAATTTTGTTGTGAAGGAAAACTAAAAATTCCTGTGAAGCACCTGAAGGGTTAATAATCTTCTTGAATATGGTTTTGAGTACCTTGAGGGGTGCAGTTTTAAGAATGGTGTCATTTTTGGGTATTTTCTGTCATATAGGCCCCTCAAAGTCACTTCAAATGTGATGTGGTCCCTAAAAAAATGTTTTTGCAAATTTTGCTGTAAAAACGTGAAATTGCTGATCAACTTTTAACCCTTATACCTTCCTAACAAAAAAAATATGTTTCCAAAATTGTGCTGATGTAAAGTAAATATGTGGGAAATGTTATTTATTAACTATTTTGTGCTATATGATTCTCTGATTTAAGGGCATAAAAATTAAAAGTTTAAAAAATTGTGAAATTTTCAATTTTTTTTTCAAATTTCCATTTATTTAACAAATAAATGCAGATCACATCAAAGAAATTTTACAACTATCATAAAGTACAATATGTCATGAGAAAACATTCTCAGACTCATAGTGATCCCTTGAAGCGTTCTGGAGTTATGACTCATAAAGTGACAGTGGTCAGAATTGTAAAAATTGGCCTGGTCACGAAGGTGAAAACAGGTGAAGGGGTTAAAATGTATTTTTTTTTTTTTTTTTACAAACATCATACAGCAGCCGAGATTTGAGTTTGAAATTATTTTGATCTTCTAGAATATGTGCATCTTTGGCATCCAATTTCTTACAGGCATCTTTTATGGCTAGCTTGAGATGTGCATCGTACCTCCCATAGCCGCCCTTTTATTAATCCTGTTGTATGATCCCATTCCTGCCGTTGTTATGCCCCTTTTCCTGATCAGGTCATGTAACAACTCTTCGGCCTTATTTCTCTGGAAAACCTACACCTTACCAGCAGCAACTGTATAAAAGAGGCCTCATCCACACTAAAAATATGTTTTTATGTTACTAACGTCATACAGAAGGGGAGATCTCAGCTTGGAATTGTTTTGAGCCTATCTTCTAAATTATGTGCATCTTTGGCTTCCAATTTCTCATGGGCATCTTTTATTTCTAGCTCTGGTAGTTGGTGGTGGGAAAACAAGTAATCATTGTAGGCTGGATCCTGGATCTCATTTCTCCCATAGCCACCCTGTTATTGGTCCTGTAGTACGATCCCATTCCCGCCATCATCATGCCCCTTTTCCTGATCAGCTCATGTAACGACAAGTCATCCATATTTCTTTGACAAACCTGCACCTTACGAGCAGCAACTGTAGGAAAAAGAGCGTTCCAATGTCACTGGCAATCTTCTAGATTTTACAGGCCTCATCCACACTGAAAATATTTTTTTTAATGTTACTAATGTGATACATAAGGGGACATCTCAGTTTGAAATTGTATTGAGCATCTAGTCTATGTCATACAGGCCTCTTCAACAGGACCAAAAAATTCTTCTGTTACTAACGTAATACAGTAGTGAACATCTCACTTTGAAATTATTTGGAACATGCAGTCACTGTTATGCTGGCCTCATCGACAGACCTCCAAAAATTCTTCTGTTACTAATATAATACAGTAGGGGATATCTCACTTTGAAATTGTTTGGAACATGTAGTACATGTTATTCAGGCCTCATCCACACACAAAAAAAGTGCAATACAAGAAAAAATAAAAATAAAATAATAAGCAGGTAATAAACCAGATAGGATGACAATACAGTCAAAAAGGAGAAAAGAAACAAGGTGAAAAAAATATATATACTCTGCACACACCGAGAGCAAAAATTGTACAAAGGATTTAAAAATGGTATGTACCTTTAAGGCCCGCCTATCCAAGTACAGCGCGCCCCGATGCACGTTTCGGATTAATCCTTCATCTTTTTGCTTTTTATTATTTTTCTTCTGTTATATTTTATAATAACACATACACATTTTTAAACTATTATTGTCCTTTTGTAATTTTATATTTTCCAAGCCCGGGCACACCGTTGGCCAAGTAATATTTAATAAAGGCATTTTTATTGCATTATATTGTATGATTGTTACTGGATGTTGTAGTTTTTAGTGTATTGTATTGTTCTTGCATAATTGCAGTCTCTGATAGACTAAATCTTTAGTGGGGTTTATGTGCCTGCTAATGATGCTACTGCTGCAGCTGGAGATGTTAACACTAATTTGTGGAAATGGGAACAGTCCTGCTTGGGTGTCCATCTTCTGGGTTGGTGCAGTGAAAGACATGTCAGTCCCTATTATAATATTTCTACTGTGGTAAATTTGATGCCACATTGTTGGTGTCTGCCATTTTTGTAAATGTGAGGACTTCTGGTTGGGTGTCCATCTGCTGGGTTGGGTGTAGTGGAAAACCTGTTGATCCCTATTAGACTGTTTCTATTGTGGTGAAATAGAAACAGTATAACATACAAACTCTTTGCAGATGCTGTACTTGGTGGGGTTGGAACACAGGACTACAGTGCTGTAGGGCTGCTAATGTTTTTTTGCTGACAGCTGAACATTTCCGTGGTTGGAAGGCTATCATTACGTTGCAAACTATGTGCCTCACTGCTGTCTTGGGGAAATTCTCACAGTGATCTGCTGCTTAGTCACTGAGCTTGAACTGCTGTGACCTTATCACTGATTTTTTTTCCATGGTGCTGAGTTCACGGCAGTTCAGCTCTGCTGGAAATGCAGCCTCAGTGATCGGAGGTAACCTCGATGACGTCACCGCCGGTCACTGACTCTGCACTCCGCAGCAGCTCATTCACCAGTGGTTCTCAGCCTTAATGGTCGCATCTTGGCACCGTCCAGGTTGAAAACTACTATTCCCCCAGACATGGATTACAGAACAATCGATACGTGAGTGATATTGTTGTTTTTTTATTTTAGTTTTATTACAGAAGAATGAGGACTTTGGTGAAATTAGGCATTAGGTGAGTATACCTGTGTTTGTTATTTTTAAATTAAATGGAAAACTGTGTTTAGTCTTATTTCTAATAAAGGACTTTATTCTGGTTGTGTCTTTATTTACCATGTAACTATAGTATTAGTAATGGAGAGGTGTCTTATAGACACCTCTCCATTACTAAGCCATAGACTTGTAGTCACCTGACAATACAAAGGTGACATCAACCCCACAAATATGAACCCCACTTGCCACTGCTACAGGGCAAGTGGGAATGGCCAGGCAAAGCACCAGAATTGGTGCATCTAATAGATGAGCCTTTTCTGTGCAGCTGCAGGCTGCTATTTTTAGGCTGGGGGGCCATATCCATGGCCTCGTTCCAGCCTGAGAATACCAGCCCCCAGCTGTGAGCTTTAGCAAGGCTGGTTGTCATAAATGGGGAGGGGGACCTCATTCCATTTTTTTTAAATTATTTGTTTAAATAATTAAAAAATACGGCATGGGTTCCCCTCTATTCTTGATAACCAGCCTTGCTGAAGCTGACAGCTGAGGGTTGCAGCACAAGCTGTGAGGTTTGCCTGGCTGGTTATCAAAAATACAGGGGAACCCATGCAGGGTTTCTTTTAAATTATTTATTTACAGCACAGAAGCTGCTGCTGAATGCTCCCTTCCACTGCTCCTGTTCTCACTATTATTAGAGGCAGCAGGTGTCAGCTGATGGGAGCTATAGTCAACTGGCACGAGTGACTGGAGGTAAACTTTATACCTCCGATCACAGCTGAGCGCTCATGTGTCTTCTGACAGTGTGAGAACAATGGCTCTCTGACCCACGGGGAAGATTTCACCTCTGATTAGAAGTGATGTGCAGGTGTTTCCCATGCTGTCACACAGCATGGAATTGAGTTTGGGTATCCAAAAAGCTTCACATAATCCTAATTGGTTTTGCCAATTGTCTCCCCTTACTACATGAAAACCTTTTTCTATAGTACGAAGCAAAAAACTTGATACTTATACTTATGTATTGTTATGAAGTGCTTCACTGCATCAGAGTAACTGGTATAACTATAAATATTATACCACGTTCACACGTTCAGTATTTGGTCAGTATTTTACTTCAGTATTTCTAAGCCAATATCAGGAGTAAAACATTCAGAGGAAAAGTATAATAGAAACAAGTGTGCCACTTCTGTATTTTTCACCAAGTCCTGGTTCTTACAAATACTGATGTACAATACTGACCAAATAATAAATTTGCATGTTTTCAGTATTCTAGTGGTGTAACCCAAATATCTTAAATTGCATAATTTGCACCAAATCCAGTATACTACATAATGTGAATTGCAGTTGATAAAAAATTTATATAGTACATTACTTTTAGTTCCTGCACATTTGAAAAAAGTATTCATATTCAGCCTTTTTGATGTCGAGTTTGAAGCTTGTGTCATTCTGGGAGACAGAATGTTTCCAAATGAGTGCCGTTTTCTGACTACATATCTACCGCCCCCACTGATAATCTTACTGATTATACTGTATCATCCTTGTTCACCACAGGTAAATATTGTAAGACTATGTATTGTATTCAATTAAACTGAGGACTAAAAGGTGTAGAGAATGTTAGCATAGAATTGTGTTTGTCATTGCGAATATTATTGTTGTATAACATTTCATCCCTTAATTTGAGTTTTATTTTATTGATCACATTCTGAATTCTTTATTTATTGTAACCACAGGCCATTACCATTGTACACAAAAGCTATGTATATAGTGTCAGTGTACTGGTAATACAATGATCAGCAGTGACATTATACATAGAAGCTCTGTGGATAGTGTCCATGTACTGGTAATACAATGATCACCAGTGACATTATACACAGGAGCTCTGTGTATAGTATATAGTGTAAAGGTACATGCAATACAGTAGGGGTGTCAAACTGCATTCCTCGAAGCCAGCAAACAGGTCATGTTTTCAGGATTTCCTTGAATTGCACAGGTGATAATTTAATCACCTGCACAGAATGATTCCAGCACCTTGTGTAATGCAAAGGAAATCTTGAAAACACGCATGGTCTGAGGCCCTCAAGGAATGCAGTTTGACACCCCTGCACAGTGATTACCAGTGACTTTATACACAGGAGCTCTGTATACAGTGTCAGTGTAAAGGTAATATAGTGATTCTCTGTGACTTTATACACAAGAGCTCTGTTTATAGTGTTAGTAAATATGTAATACAGTGATCATCAGTGAGATCATACACAAAAGCTCTATATATAGTGTATAGTTTACAGGTAATACAGGTGATCACCAATTACATTATACACAGAAGCTCTGTATTGTAAATCAGTCTGAGTCCCCATATGTTTCCAGATAAGAAAAAAAGGTGGTCAGAAAAAAGCATAATATCCGACAATTAAGGAAAAATCGGTTAACAACATTTATTAATGTGTGTTGAATTACACACAAAAAATAAAGGATACAACAAATGCCTCTAATGCGAGGGACGCATCAGGCTAGAGACCCTGTTATACATCTATAACTGAGATTATTTAGTAATAAAAAAGATAAAGTGCATCATGGAACTAAAGCCAATAGAAATTATTGCATACTAATATGAATGACCATCTCAATGAATACAAAGTTGTTTAATAATTAGAAAGTGCTTGTGCAAAGGAGGGTGAATTCAGAAAGTATAAGCAAGTATAAACGAAACCTCTGGTATTTAAGCTGGGAGCTAAACCGTCATTTTCCAACAAGAATTATAGTGCTCCATGCAGCAAAAGTAATAAAAAAGGGGAGACCTCATACTAACATTATGTACTGTATAAAATTTGTAAGAAAATTATTGTGCTAACACCAAAGCTAACTGCAGCTTGTAGTATGCACGGGCAAGTACCCCTGGTATGTAACTTACTCAGATAAGATGTAGGGTCCGTGCCGCGTCCCCTCAAACCCGATGCGCGTTTTGTCCACACCTCTTCAGGGGGCGTTTCAGGGGAAGAGGGACACCGAACCATTTAACTAAGCACTGGGTCAATGAATAGAGTGCTGCATCTCACATGTATGGTCTTTTTGTTTATCTTTCTTTATTCACAAAGCCTGCGTTTTTAGTGGCGAAACAGCTTTTAATGATTTTGTGTAGGTTTTTGTTTTTACTCTTTCGCTAAGTTCCGCTGTGGGACATGCATAATTTTTGCTCTAACAGGTCTACCGTACTACATTGCACCAGTCTTGCAATGTAGGAGGTCAACGATCACAGAATCACTGACAGAGCCAATAAAACCCAGATTATAGCTGGATCTCACAGCTAATTGTACCCTGGAATCATCAAATGACCTCAGGATATCACGGCAATGATGGCTATTTTAGGTGTTGATCCTGCCATAGGGGATCTTTAATCCCCCTATTAGCCACTTAGTTACCACTGTCACGATTGACAGAAATATTTAAGGGATTAATCGACCCCAAAACTATCCGGGGCTGATACCACAGGATTTCAAGTACAGATACATTCTGCTGTAATTTTGGTCAACGGAGCGGCGCTACTGTCTTATTCCTGATTGCTGTTTTAAAACTATGAGACATTAAGACCCCTTAATAACCGACGTTTTAATGCATATTGGTGGTCATTTAGGGTTTAACCCCTTCCCGACCTGTGACACAGCGTATGCGTCATGAAAGTCGGTGCCAATCCGACCTGTGACGCATATGCTGTGTCACAGAAAGATCGCGTCCCTGCAGATCGGTTGAAAGGGTTAACTCCCATTTCACCCGGCCTGCAGGGACAGGGGGAGTGGTAGTTTAGCCCAGGGGGGGTGGCTTAACCCCCCCGTGGCTACGATCGCTCTGATTGGCTGTTGAAAGTGAAACTGCCAATCAGAGCGATTTGCAATATTTCACCTAAAAAACTGGTGAAATATTACAATCCAGCCATGGCCGATGCTGCAATATCATCGGCCATGGCTGGAAACACTTATGTGCACCCACCCCACCCCACCGATTGCCCCCCCAGCCCTCCGATCTGTGGTCCGCTCCCCTCCGTCCTGTGCTCCGCTCCCCCGTCCTCCTGTCCGCTCCCCCGTGCTCCAATCACACCCCCCGTGCTCCAATCAAACCCCCACGCACTCCGATCACCCCCCCGCACAGCGATCCCCCACCCCGTGCTCCAATCCCCCACCCCGTGTTCCGATCCACCCCCCCGTGCTCCAATCCAGCCCCCCGTGTTCCGATCCACCCCCCCGTGCTCCGACCCCCCCCTCATGCCCTGATCTCCCCCCCTTATACTTACCTAGCCTCCCGGGGTCCGTCCGTCTTCTTTGCTGGGCGCCGCCATCTTCCAAAATGGCGGGCGCATGTGCAGTGCCCCCGCCGAATCTGCCGGCCGGCAGATTCGTTCCAAAGTGAGTTTTGATCACTGAGATATAACCTATCTCAGTGATCAAAATAAAAAAAATAGTAAATGACCCCCCCTTCCCCCTTTGTCACCCCCATAGGTAGGGACAATAAAAAAAAATAAAGAATTTTTTTTTTTGTTCCACTAATGTTGGGGTAAGAAATAGGGTTAGGGTTAGAGTTAGGGGTAGGGTTAGGGGTAGCGTTAGGGGTAGGGTTAGGGGTAGGGTTAGGGGTAGGGTTAGGGGTAGGGTTAGGGTTAGAAATGTGCACACGTATTCTGGTCCTCTGCGGATTTTTCCGCAGAGGATTTGATAAATCCTCAGTGCTAAACCGCTGCGGATTTATCGCAGATTTACCGCGGTTTTTCTGCGCATTTCACTGCGGTTTTACAACTGCGATTTTCTATTGGAGCAGTTGTAAAACCGCTGCGGAATCCGCAGAAAGAAGTGACATGCTGCGGAATGTAAACCCCTGCGTTTCCGTGCAGTTTTTCTGCAGCATGTGTACAGCGATTTTTGTTTCCCATAGGTTTACATTGAACTGTAAACTCATGGGAAACTGCTGCGGATCCGCAGCGTTTTCGCAGCGTGTGCACATACCTTTAGAATTAGGCCATGTGCACACGGTGCAGATTTGGCTGCGGATCCGCAGCGGATTGGCCGCTGCAGATTCGCAGCAGTGTTCCATCAGGTTTACAGTACCATGTAAACCTATGGAAAACCAAATCCGCTGTGCCCATGGTGCGGAAAATACCACGCGGAAACGCTGCGTTGTATTTTCCGCAGCATGTCAATTCTTCGTGCGGATTCCGCAGTGTTTTACACATGTTCCTCAATAGGAATCCACAGGTGAAATCCGCACAAAAAACACTGGCAATCCGCGGTAAATCCGCAGGTAAAACGCAGTGCCTTTTACCCGCGGATTTTTCAAAAATGGTGCTGAAAAATCTCATATGAATCCGCAACGTTGGCACATAGCCTTAGGGTTAGGGTTGGAATTAGGGTTGTAGTTAGGGTTAGGGGTGTGTTGGGGTTAGGGTTGTGGTTAGGGGTGTGTTGGGGTTAGGGTTGTGATTAGGGTTACGGCTACAGTTGGGATAAGGGTTAGGGCTGTGTTGGAGTTAGAATTGAGGGGTTTCCACTGTTTAGGCACATCAGGGGGTCTCCAAACGCAACATGGCGCCACCATTGATTCCAGCCAATCTTGTATTCAAAAGGTCAAATGGTGCTCCCTCACTTCCGAGCCCCGATGTGCGCCCAAACAGTGGTTTACCCCCATATATGGGGTACCAGCATACTCAGGACAAACTGCGCAACAATTATTGGGGTCCAATTTCTCCTGTTACCCTTGAGAAAATAAAAAATTGCTTGCTAAAACATAATTTTTGAGGAAAGAAAAATGATTTTTTATTTTCACGGCTCTGCGTTGTAAACGTCTGTGAAGCACTTGGGGGTTCAAAGTGCTCACCACATATCTAGATAAGTTCCTTGGGGGGTCTAGTTTCCAAAATGGGGTCACTTGTGGGGGGTTTCTACTGTTTAGGCACACCAGGGGCTCTGCAAACGCAACAAGACGTCCGCAGACCATTCCATCAAAGTCTGCATTTCAAAAGTCACTACTTCCCTTCTGAGCCCCGACGTGTGCCCAAACAGTGGTTTACCCCCACACATGGGGTATCAGCGTACTCAGGAGAAACTGGACAACAACATTTGGGGTCCAATTTCTCCTGTAGCCCTTGGGAAAATAAAAAATTCTGGGCTAAAAAATTATTTTTGAGGAAAGAAAACGTATTTATTATTTTCACGGCTCTGCGTTATAAACTTCTGTAAAGCACTTGGGGGTTGAAAGTGCTCACCACATATCTAGATAAGTTCCTTTGGGGGTCTAATTTCCAAAATGGGGTCACTTGTGGGGGGTTTCTACTGTTTAGGCACACCAGGGGCTCTGCAAACGCAACAAGACGTCCGCAGACCATTCCATTAAAGTCTGCATTTCAAAAGTCACTACTTCCCTTCTGAGCCCCGACGTGTGCCCAAACAGTGGTTTACCCCCACACATGGGGTATCAGCGTACTCAGGAGAAACTGGACAACAACATTTGGGGTCCAATTTCTCCTGTAACCCTTGGGAAAATAAAAAATTCTGGGCTAAAATATTATTTTTGAGGAAAGAAAACGTATTTATTATTTTCACGGCTCTGCATTATAAACTTCTGTAAAGCACTTGGGGGTTGAAAGTGCTCACCACATATCTAGATAAGTTCCTTTGGGGGTCTAGTTTCCAAAATGGGGTCACTTGTGGGGGGTTTCTACTGTTTAGGCACACCAGGGGCACTGCAAACGCAACGTGACGCCCGCAGACCATTCCATCAAAGTCTGCATTTCAAAAGTCACTACTTCCCTTCTGAGCCCCGACGTGTGCCCAAACAGTGGTCTACCCCCACACATGGGGTATCAGCGTACTCAGGAGAAACTGGACAACAACTTTTGTGGTCCAATATCTCCTGTAACCCTTGG
Organism: Ranitomeya imitator; assembly: GCF_032444005.1. Classification (NCBI taxonomy): domain Eukaryota; kingdom Metazoa; phylum Chordata; class Amphibia; order Anura; family Dendrobatidae; genus Ranitomeya; species Ranitomeya imitator. The sequence continues at coordinate 630,666,973 of NC_091284.1, forward strand.
GAAAATAAAAAATTCTGGGCTAAAATATTATTTTTGAGGAAAGAAAACGTATTTATTTTTTTCACGGCTCTGCGTTATAAACTTCTGTGAAGCACTTGGGGGTTCAAAGTGCTCACCTCACATCTAGATAAGTTCCTTGAGGGGTCTAGTTTCCAAAATGGGGTCACTTGTGGGGGGTTTCTACTGTTTAGCCACATCAGGGGCTCTGCAAACGCAACGTGACGCCCGCAGAGCATTCCATCAAAGTCTGCATTTCAAAACGTCACTACTTCACTTCCGAGCCCCAGCATGTGCCTAAACAGTGGTTTAGCCCCACATATTGGGAATCAGCGTACTCAGGAGAAACTGGACAACAACTTTTGGGGTCAAATTTGTCCTGTTACCCTTGGGAAAATAAAAAATTGCGGGCTAAAATTCATTTTTGAGAAAATAATTTTTTTTTTTATTTTCATGGCTCTGCGTTATAAACTTCTGTGAAGCACTTGAGGGTTCAAAGTGCTCACCACACATCTAGATTAGTTCCTTTGGGGGTCTAGTTTCCAAAATGGGGTCATTTGTGGGGGATCTCCAATGTTTAGGCACACAGGGGCTCTCCAAACGCGACATGGTGTCCGCTAATGATTGGAGCTAATTTTCCATTTAAAAAGCCAAATGGCATGCCTTCCCTTCTGAGCCCTGCCGTGCGCCCAAACAGTGGTTTACCCCCACATATGGGGTATCTGCGTACTCAGGACAAACTGGACAACAACATTTGTGGTCCAATTTCTCCTATTACCCTTGGCAAAATAGGAAATTCCAGGCTCAAAAATCATTTTTGAGAAAAGAAAAATTATTTTTGATTTTCATGGCTCTGCATTATAAACTTATGTGAAGCACCTGGGGGTTTAAAGTGCTCAGTATGCATCTAGATAAGTTCCTTGGGGGGTCTAGTTTCCAAAATGGGGTCACTTGTGGGGGAGCTCCAATGTTCAGGCACACAGGGGCTCTCCAAACGCGACATGGTGTCCGCTAACAATTGGAGCTAATTTTCCATTCAAAAAGTCAAAAGGCGCGCCTTCCCTTCCGAGCCCTGCCGTGTGCCCAAACAGTGGTTTACCCCCAAATATGAGGTATCGGCGTACTCGGAAGAAATTGCTCAACAAATTTTAGGATCCATTTTATCCTATTGCCCATGGGAAAATGAAAAAAATGAGGCGAAAAGAAATTTTTTGTGAAAAAAAAGTACTTTTTCATTTTTACAGATCAATTTGTGAAGCACCTGGGGGTTTAAAGGGCTCACTAGGCATCTAGATAAGTTCCTTGGGGGTCCAGTTTCCAAAATGGGGTCACTTGTGGGGGAGCTCCAATGTTTAGGCACACAGGGTCTCTCCAAACGCGACATGGTGTCCGCTAACGATGGAGATAATTTTTCATTCAAAAAGTCAAATGGCGCTCCTTCCCTTCCGAGCCTTACCATGTGCCCAAACAGTGGTTTACCCCCACATGTGAGGTATCGGTGTACTCAGGAGAAATTGCCCAACAAATTTTAGGATCCATTTTATCCTGTTGTCCATGTGAAAATGAAAAAATTGAGGCTAAAATAATTTTTTTGTGAAAAAAAAGTACTTTTTCATTTTTACGGATCAATTTGTGAAGCACCTGCGGGTTTAAAGGGTTCACTATGCATCTAGATAAGTTCCTTGGGGCGTCTAGTTTCCAAAATTGGGTCACTTGTGGGGGAGCTCCAATGTTTAGGCACACAGGGTCTCTCCAAACGTGACATGGTGTCCGCTAAAGAGTGCAGCCAATTTTTCATTCAAAAAGTCAAATGGCGCTCCTTCCCTTCCAAGCCCTGCCGTGCGCCCAAACAGTGGTTTACCCCCACATATGCGGTATCAGCGTACTCATGACAAATTGGACAACAACTTTCGTTGTTCAGTTTCTCCTTTTACCATTGGGAAAATAAAAAAATTGTTGCTGAAAAATCATTTTTGTGACTAAAAAGTTAAATGTTCATTTTTTCCTTCCATGTTGCTTCTGCTGCTGTGAAGCACCTGAAGGGTTAATAAACTTCTTGAATGTGGTTTTGTGCACCTTGAGGGGTGCAGTTTTTAGAATGGTGTCACTTTTGGGTATTTTCAGCCATATAGACCCCTCAAACTGACTTCAAATGCGAGGTGGTCCCTCAAAAAAATGGTTTTGTAAATTTCGTTGTAAAAATGAGAAATTGCTGGTCAAATTTTAACCCTTATAACTTCCTAGCAAAAAAAAATTTTGTTTCCAAAATTGTGCTGATGTAAAGTATACATGTGGGAAATGTTATTTATTAACTATTTTGTGTCACAAAACGCTCTGGTTTAACAGAATAAAAATTCAAAATGTGAAAATTGCGAAATTTTCAAAATTTTCGCCAAATTTCCGTTTTTATCACAAATAAACACAGAATGTATTGACCTAAGTTTACCACTAACACGAAGCCCAATATGTCATGAAAAAACAATCTCAGAACCGCTAGGATCCATTGAAGCGTTCCTGAGTTATTACCTCATAAAGGGACACTGGTTAGAATTGCAAAAAACGGCAAGGTCTTTAAGGTCAAAATAGGCTGGGTCATGAAGGGGTTAAAGGACTTGTCCAGGTGTCGCACAAAAGCTGGCAGTCACTCTGTGACTGCAGACTTGTGAACCCTCACACAGGGATTCAAGTTAGGCCGGCACTGGAGAATCCTGATAGCTTGTGTTTATACTCATCCCCCATGCCAGCATCGTTCAGGATGGGCACATGTGCGTTGTGCTCAATTGTCAATGGAGCTACCGAGGGCGCTAATTGATGACAAATGCGGGTCACTGATGTCATGGGGAATTTCCCCAAGAAGCACTGTGCTGCTATGAGTGCCCGAGGCAGGGCCAATTATGGCCTGGGCTCTCACTATGTATGCACCATAATCATTCCCACTCTGGACACAGCTGTCTCCCAGCATCCTCCTCCATTTTGGGTGAGTGTTTTCACCTGAATCGGCCACAACATAAAGAGGATCTTACACACAGAGAATCACGGCCCCATGAGGAAGCCTAAATGAAACGAGCATTGGAGCTGATGTCAGCTGTTTATTTTTCGCACAGGGTAGGATAGCCTCTTGATATACTTGCCTCTACTATTTGTTCCCTCTTCTATACATACTATAAGTGCCAATAATTGTATTTCTATTATTTTTGTGCTGAATATTATAACTCATTCCATTAGTAATATTATGAATCAGAAGGCTTAGAATTTGACAAGAATACAGCTCTGGCAAAAATTAAGAGACCACCACATTAAAACCCTGTCATGGGCAGCCCAATCTCCAGACTTGAGCCCCATTGAAAACCTCTGGAATGTAATCAAGAGGATGATGGATAGTCACAAGACATCAAACAAAGAAGAACTGCTTACATTTTTGCACAAGGATCAGTGTGAAAGACTGGTGGAAAGCATGCCAAGACGCACGAAAGCTGTGATTAAAAATCATGGTTATTCCACAAAATATTGATTTCTGAACTCTTCCTGAATTAAAACATTAGTATTGTTGTTTATAAATGATTATGAACTTGTTTTCTTCTGAAAGCACTGTTTTTTTAAAATTTTGACCATTTCTCCTTTTCAGAAAAAAAAATACAAAATTTATTACTTGGAAATTCGGAGACATGTTGTCAGAAGCCAATAGAAAAAAAGAGCAATTTACATTTTACTCAAAAATTTACCTACAAAGAGAAAAATCAGACAAACTGAACATTTTGCAGTAGTCTCTTAATTTTTGCCAGAGCTGTATATAGTAAACTATCAATATCTTCCAAACCATAAGCAATATACAGTATAATTGTATGCGAATACCACATGACCATATGTCAGTAAATGGCCAGAAAACTAGTAATTCCAATGTACAATCCACCAGAGCATAAATCCTAAGGGAGACAGGGAGTCATGAAACAAAAAAATAAAATATAATTTTGCTGCAAATACGCACTATTATAGCAGGTTTGAGTAACAAAATAAGCTAATGGATATAAATAAGTCCAAAAGATGGTGTCTGTCTACAGAAAGTCACATGTGTGACCATGATCAAAGTAGGCAATGGTGGGACATGAATCCAGCAACACCATACAAATTACACTATACATTTGTAGTGAACACCCCCCTCAATGCTCATATATGTAAAATAGCACAATGTTGTAAGGTATATATATAGCGATTAATAGGTGATTAAAATATCAAACAATGACAACATTAAATACTGTAATAGCAAAAACGGTTAATCATGTATCACATTCATAATGGTAGTGACTAGTGTTGAGCGATACCGTCCGATACTTGAAAGTATCGGTATCGGATAGTATCGGCCGATACCCGAAAAATATCGGATATCGCCGATACCGATATCCGATACCAATACAAGTCAATGGGACACCAAGTATCGGAAGGTATCCTGATGGTTCCCAGGGTCTGAAGGAGAGGAAACTCTCCTTCAGGCCCTGGGATCCATATTAATGTGTAAAATAAAGAAATAAAATAAAAAATATTGATATATTCACCTCTCCGGCGGCCCCTGGACATCACGCTGGTACCCGGCAGGCTTCTTTGTTTAAAATGCACGCGTTTAGGACCTGAGGAATGACGTCCCGGCTTCTGATTGGTCGCGTGCCGCCCATGTGACCGCCACACGACCAATCAGAAGCCGTGACGCCATTTGCAGGTCCTAAATTCCTAGAATTAGGAGTTTAGTGAATGAGAATGACGTTGCGGCTTCTGATTGGTTGCGTGGCAGTCACATGAGCGGCACGCGACCAATCAGAAGCCGCGACGTCATTCTCATTCACTAAACTCCTAATTCTAGGAATTTAGGACCTGCGAATGACGTCACGGCTTCTGATTGGTCGCGTGGCGGTCACATGGGCGGCACGCGACCAATCAGAAGCCGGGACGTCATTCGCAGGTCCTAAACGCGCTCATTTTAAACAAAGAAGCCTGCCGGTTACCAGCGTGATGTCCAGGGGCCGTCGGAGAGGTGAATATATCAATATTTTTTATTTTAATTCTTTATTTTACACATCCCTATGGATCCGATACCGATACCCGATACCACAAAAGTATCGGATCTCGGTATCGGAATTCCGATACCGCAAGTATCGGCCGATACCCGATACTTGCGGTATCGGAATGCTCAACACTAGTAGTGACTGAAATACACCATGTTCTAAATTATTATGCATATGACATTTTTCTCGTATTTTCCTAAATGGTCGGTGCAAATGACAGTCAGTCTAATAAAAGTCATCACCCGTTAGATTATACATCGAATTTTATTGAAGAAACCTCCCAATGATAACAGTATAATCTCCAAAATGAATAAAAACTCAAAATGCACTGTTCCAAATTATTAGGCACAGTAAAATTTCTACACATTTGATATGTTTTAAAGAACTGAAAATGCTCATTTGTGGAATTTGCAGCATTAGGAGGTCACATTCACTAAACAAAAATGCTATTTAACTCCAAAACATCCTAACAGGCCAAGTTACATGTTAACATAGGAACCCTTCTTTGATATCACCTTCACAATTCTTGCATCCATTGAACTTGTGAGTTTTGGGAGAGTTTCCACTTGTATTTCTTTACTGTTTTGATGTGAACTGCCTCCCACCCTCATAGATCTTTTGCTTGATGATACTCCAAAGGTTCTCTGTACGGTTGAGGTCAGATGAAGATGGTGGCCACGCCATGAGTGGCCTCCTTTTATGCCCATAGCAGCCAATGACTCAGAGGTATTCTTTGCAGCATGAGATGGTGCATTGTCAGCATGAAGATGATTTTGCTCCTGAAGGCACATTTCTGATTTTTATACCATGGAAGAAAGTTATCAGTCAGAAACTCTATATACTTTGCAGAGGTCATTTTCACACCTTCAGGAACTTTAAAGGGCCCTACCAGCTGTTTCCCCATGATTCCCATGCCAAATATGACTCCTCCACCTCCTTGCTGATGTCGCAGCCTTGTTAGGACATGGTGGCCAACAACCAACCATCCACTACTTCAACCATCTGGACTATCCAGGGTTGCTCAACACTCATTAGTAAACAAGACTGTTTGAAAATTAGTCTTCAAGTATGTCTAGGCCCACTGCAAGTGTTTCTGCTTGTGAACACTGTTTAGGGGTGGCCAAATAGTAGGTTTATGCACCACAGCAAGCCTTTGAAGAATCATACACCTTGAGGTTCAAGGGACTCCAGAGGCACTAGCAGCTTCAAATAGCTGTTTGCTGCTTTGTAATGGTATTTTGGCAGCTGCTCTCTTAACCCCTTAGTGACAGAGCCAATTTGGTACTTAATGACCGAGCCAATTTTTGCAATTCTGACCACTGTCACTTTATGAGGTTATAACTCTGGAACGCTTCAACGGATCACGCTGATTCTGAGACTGTTTTTTCGTGACATATTGTACTTCATGTTAGTGGTAACATGTCTTCGATATTACTTGCGATTATTTATGAAAAAAATGGAAATATGGCGAAAATTTTTAAAATTTTGCAATTTTCAAACTTTGTATTTTTATGCCCTTAAATCAGAGAGACATGTCACGAAAAATAGTTAATAAATAACATTTTCCACATGTCTACTTTACATCAGCACAATTTTGGAAACAATTTTTTTTTTGTTAGGGAGTTATAAGGGTTAAAAGTTGACCAGCAATTTCTCATTTTTACAACACCATTTTTTTTTAGGGACCACATCACATTTGAAGTCATTTTGAGGGGTCTATATGATAGAAAATAATGAAGTGTGACACCACTCTAAAAACTACACCCCTCAAGGTTCTCAAAACCACATTCAATAAGTTTATTAACCCTTTACGTGCTTCACAGGAACTGAAAAAATGTGGAAAGAAAAAATGAACATTTAACTTTTTTTTGCAAACATCTTAATTCAGAACCATTTTTTTTATTTTCACAAGTGTAAAAACAGAAATGTAAACATGAATTTTGTTAAGCAATTTCTCCTGAATACGCCAATACCCCATATGTGGGGGTAAACCACTTTTTGGGCGCACCGCTGAACTTAGAAGTGAAGGAGCGCCGTTTGACTTTTTCAATGCAGAATTGGCTGGAATTGAGATCGGACGCCATGTCACGTTTAGAGAGCCCCTGATGTGCCTAAACAGTGGAAACTCCCCACAAGTGACACCATTTTGGAAACTAGACCCCTTAACGAACTTATCTAGATGTGTGGTGAGTAGTGTTGAGCGATACCGTCCGATACTTGAAAGTATCGGTATCGGATAGTATCGGCCGATACCCGAAAAATATCGGATATCGCCGATACCGATATCCGATACCAATACAAGTCAATGGGACATCAAGTATCGGAAGGTATTCTCATGGTTCCCAGGGTCTGAAGGAGAGGAAACTCTCCTTCAGGCCCTGGGATCCATAGGGAGGTGTAAAATAAAGAATAAAAATAAAAAATATTGATATATTTACCTCTCCGGCGGCCCCTGAACTCAGCGCGGGTAACCGGCAGGCTTCGTTGTTCAAAATCAGCGCTTTTAGGACCTGAGAAACACGTCCCGGCTTCTGATTGGTCGCGGGCCGCCCATGTGACCGCCACGCGACCAATCACAAGCCGCGACGTCACCGCAAGCTATTAGCGCGCTCATTTTTGAAAAATGAGCGCGTTAATGACTTTCAAAGACGTAGCGGCTTGTGATTGGTCGCGGCCACGCGACCAATCACAAGCCGCGACGTCACCGCAAGCTATTAACGCGCTCATTTTTAAAAATGAGCGCGTTAATGGCTTTCAAAGACGTAGCGGGTTGTGATTGGTCGCAGCCGCGACCAATCACAAGCCGCGACGTCACCGCAAGCTATTGACGCGCTCATTTTTAAAAATGAGCGCGTTAATGGCTTTGAAAGACATAGCGGCTTGTGATTGGTCGCGTGGCCGCGACCAATCACAAGCCGCGACGTCACCGCAAGCTATTGACGCGCTCATTTTTAAAAATGAGCGCGTTAATGGCTTTGAAAGACATAGCGGCTTGTGATTGGTCGCGTGGCCGCGACCAATCACAAGCCGCGACGTCACCGCAAGCTATTAGCGCGCTCATTTTTGAAAAATGAGCGCGTTAATGACTTTCAAAGACGTAGCGGCTTGTGATTGGTCGCGGCCACGCGACCAATCACAAGCCGCTATGTCTTTCAAAGCCATTAACGCGCTCATTTTTAAAAATGAGCGCGTCAATAGCTTGCGGTGACGTCGCGGCTTGTGATTGGTCGCGGCCGCGACCAATCACAACCCGCTACGTCTTTGAAAGCCATTAACGCGCTCATTTTTAAAAATGAGCGCGTTAATAGCTTGCGGTGACGTCGCGGCTTGTGATTGGTCGCGGCCGCGACCAATCACAACCCGCTACGTCTTTGAAAGCCATTAACGCGCTCATTTTTAAAAATGAGCGCGTTAATAGCTTGCGGTGACGTCGCGGCTTGTGATTGGTCGCGTGGCCGCGACCAATCACAAGCCGCTACGTCTTTGAAAGTCATTAACGCGCTCATTTTTCAAAAATGAGCGCGCTAATAGCTTGCGGTGACGTCACGGCTTGTGATTGGTCGCGTGGCCGCGACCAATCACAAGCCGCAACGTCTTTGAAAGTCATTAACGCGCTCATTTTTCAAAAATGAGCGCGCTAATAGCTTGCGGTGACGTCGCGGCTTGTGATTGGTCGCGTGGCGGTCACATGGGCGGCCCGCGACCAATCAGAAGCCGGGACGTGTTTCTCAGGTCCTAAAAGCGCTGATTTTGAACAACGAAGCCTGCCGGTTACCCGCGGACTCACCAGGGGCCGCCGGAGAGGTAAATATATCAATATTTTTAATTTTAATTCTTTATTTTACACATCTCTATGTATCCGATACCGATACCCGATACCACAAAAGTATCGGATCTCGGTATCGGAATTCCGATACCGCAAGTATCGGCCGATACCCGATACTTGCGGTATCGGAATGCTCAACACTAGTGGTGAGTACTTTGAACCCACAAGTGCTTCACAGAAGTTTATAACGTAGAGCCGTGAAAATAAAAAATCGCTTTTGTTTACACAAAAATGATCTTTTCTCCCACAAATTCTTATTTTCACAAGGGTAACAGGAGAAATTAGACCACAAAAGTTGTTATGCGATTTCTCCTGAATAAGTCGATACCCCATATGTGAGGGTAAACCACTGTTTGGGCGCACCGCAGAGCTTGGAAGTGAAGGAGCGCCGTTTTACTTTTTCAATGTAGAATTGGCTAGAATTGAGATTGGACGCCATGTCGCGTTTGGAGAGCCCCTGATGTGCCTAAACAGTAGAAACCCCCCACAAGTGACCCCATTTTGGAAACTAGACCCCTTAAGGAACTTATCTAGATGTGTGGTGAGCACTTTGAACCCCCATGTGCTTCACAGAAGTTTATAACGTAGAGCAGTGAAAAAAAAAAATCGCATTTTTTCTACAAAAATGATCTTTTTGCCCACAAATTTTTATTTTCACAAGGGTAACAGGAGAAATTAGACCACTAAGGTTGTTGTGCAATTTCTCCTGAGTACGTTGATACCCAATATATGGAGGTAAACCACTGTTTGGGCGCAGAGCAGAGCTTGGAAGAGAAAGAGTGCCGTTTTACTTTTTCAATGTAGAATTGGCTGGAATTGAGATTGGACGCCATGTCGCGTTTGGAGAGCCCCTGATGTGCCTAAACAGTAGAAATCCCCCACAAGTGACCCCATGTTGGAAACTAGACCCCCCATGGAACTTATCTAGATGTGTGGTGAGAACTTTGAATGCCCAAGTGCTTCACAGAAGTTTATAATGCAGAGTCGTGAAAATAAAAAAAAATTTTTTTTCCACAAAAAAGATTTTTTAGCCCCCAAGGTTTTATTTTCACAAGGGTAACAAGAGAAATTGGACCCCAAAAGTTGTCCAATTTGTCCTGAGTATGCTGGTACCCCATATGTGGGGGTAAACCACTGTTTGGGCGCACGGCAGAGCTCGGAAGGAAGGAGCGCCGTTTTGGAATGCAGACTTTGATAGAATGGTCTGCGGGCATTATGTTGCGTTTGTAGAGCCCCTGATGTACCTAACCAGTAGAAACCCTCCACAAGTGACCCCATTTTGGAAACTAGACCCCCCAAGGAACTTATCTAGATGTGTGGTGAGAACTTTGAATGCCCAAGTGCTTCACAGAAGTTTAGAATGCAGAGTCGTGAAAATAAAAAATATTTTTTTTCCACAAAGATATTGAAGCCCCCAAGTTTTTATTTTCACAAGCGTAACAGGAGAAATTGGACTGTAATAGTTGTTGTCCAATTTATCCCGAGTACGCTAATGCGCCATATGTGGGGGTAAACCACTGTTTGGGCGCACGGCAGAGCTCGGAAGGGAAGGAGCGCCTTTTTGGAATGCAGACTTTGATAGAATGGTCTGTGGGCATTATGTTGCGATTGCAGAGCCCCTGATGTACCTAAACTGTAGTAACCCCCCACAAGTGACCCCATTTTGGAAACTAGACCCCCCAAGGAACTTATCTAGATGTGTGGTGAGAACTTTGAATGCCCAAGTGCTTCACAGAAGTTTAGAATGCAGAGTCGTGAAAATAAAAAATATTTTTTTTTCACAAAAAAGATATTGTAGCCCCCAAGTTTTTATTTTCACAAGGGAAACAGGAGAAATTGGACCACGAAAGTTGTTGTCCAATTTGTCCTGAGTATGCTGATGCCCCATATGTGGGGGTAAACCACTGTTTGGGCGCACGGCAGAGCTCGGAAGGGAAGGAGCGCCGTTTTGGAATGCAGACATAGATAGAATGGGCTGTGGGCGTTATGTTGTGTTTGCAGAGCCGCTGATGTACCTAAACAGTAGTAACCCCCCACAAGTGACCCCATTTTGGAAACTAAACCCCCCAAGGAACTTATATAGTTGTGTGGTGAGAACTTTGAATGCCCAAGTGCTTCACAGAAGTTTATAATGCAGAGTCATAAAAAAAATATATATATATTTTTCCACAAAAAGGATTTTGTAGCCCCCAAGTTTTTATTTTCACAAGGGTAACAAGAGATATTGGACCCCAGAAGTTGTTGTCCAATTTATCCCGAGTATGCTGATGCCCCATATGTGGGGGTAACCCACTGTTTGGGCGCACGGCAGAGCTCAGAAGGGAGGGAGCACCATTTGACTTTTTGAGCGCAAAATTGGCTGTCGTGTTTGGAGACCCCCTGATGTACCTAAACAGTGGAAACCCCCCAATTCTAGCTCCAACCCTAACCCCAACACACCCCTAACCCTAATCCCAACCTGATCCATAATCCTAATCACTAACCCTAACCATAATCATAACCCTTACCCCAAAACAACCCTAATGTCAACCCTAACCATAACCCTAATCAAAACACTAAATCCAACACACCCCTAATCCTAATCTCAACCCTAACCTCAAACCTAACCCTAATCCCAATACACCCCTAATCACAACCCTAACCTTAACCCTAATCCCAAACCTAACCCTAATCCCAAGCGTAACCCTAATGCCAACCCTAACCCTAATACCAACCCTAATCCAAACCCTAACCCTAATCCCATCTCTAACCCTAACTTTAGCCCCAACCCTAGCCCTAACTTTAGCCCCAACCCTAGCCCTAACTTTAGCCCCAACCCTAACCCTAGCCCTAAGGCTATTTTCACACTCGCGTCGTTTGGCATCTGTCGCAATCCGTCGTTTTGGACAAGAAACGGATCCTGCAAATGTGCCCGCAGGATGCGTTTTTTTGCCCATAGACTTGTATTGCCGAAGGATCGTGACGGATAGCCACAAGTCCCGTCCGTTGTGCACTGGATCAGTGTTTTGGCGGACCGTCAGCACAAAAAAAGTTCAATGTAACGTTTTTTTGTACGTCGCATCCGCCATTTCTGACCGCGCATGCGTGGCCGTAACTCCGACCCCCCCTCCTCCCCAGGACATAGATTGGGCAGCGGATGCGTTGAAAAACTACATCCGCTGCCCACGTTGTGCACAATTTTCACAACGTGCGTCGGTATGTTGGGCCGATGCATTGCGACGGCCCCGTACCGACGTAAGTGTGAAAGAAGCCTAACCCTAAATTTAGCGCCAACCCTAACTCTAAATTTAGCCCCAACCCTAACCCTAAATTTAGCCCCAACCCTAACCCTAAATTTAGCGATCACATCAGAGGACAGAGAATTACACTTAGCTTTTTTTTTTGCGGTCGCCGGTAAACAGTTAATTACCGGCAATCGCAAAACAGGGGTCGCTAAAACCGACCCCGATCATGCTCTTTGGGGTCTTGGCTACCCCCGGCAGCTGAGACCCCAAAGATTCTGGTGGGGCCGGCCGGCGGGCGCACTGCGCATGCGCCCGCCATTTTGAAGATGGCGGCGCCCACCGGGAGCCACGAGGAGCATCGGGTGAGACAGGTGAGAATCGGGGGGCGACCGGGGACCCCTTTTCTCCCCTTTTCTCTGTCCTCTGATGTGCGATCACATCGGAGGACAGAGAAATTAAAAAGAAATCGCGTTTTGTTTTTTTTTGCGACCGCCGGTAAATGGTTAATTACCGGCGATCGCAAAAGCGGAGTGGGTAAAAAAAAAAAAAAAACCCCGAACCATGTTCTCTGGGGTCTCGGCTACCCCCGGCAGCTGAGACCCCGGAGAAAATCCGACTCTGGGGGGCACTATTTACTTTTTCCACAGCGCCGTTAATTAACGGCGCTGTGGTTTAAGTAGCCTTAGCGGCCGCCGTTAAAAGGCGTATCGGCGGTCGCTAAGGGGTTAATCCAATTAATTTGTCAGGCAGAAACCTTCCTCATTTTTCCTTTATCTGCATGAATTCTGTCTGTGCTCTGTTTCAGTTACAAATCTCTTCACAGTATGATGATCACTATCAAGTTTTCTTGAAATGTCTAATGTTTTCATACCTTGTCCAAGGCATTGCACTATTTAACGCTTTTCAGCAGCAGAGAGATCCTTTTTATTTCCAATATTGCTTGAAACCTGTGGCTGCTTAATAATATGGAACATCATTTTTAAATAGTTTTCCTTTAATTAGAATCACCTGGAAAACTAATTATCACATGTGTTTAAGATTGATTTCAGTGATCCATTGAGCCCTGAGACACAATATCATCCATGAGTTTATATGAAAAGCAATTAACCCCCCAATGTATCCCCCCGAGGCCCCTAATGAATTGTGCAAATACCTTATGTTGCCGTTTTCGCCTGTGAGCGGCGCTATTCCGGCGGCTGAGTCCGAGTCACGTGACCCCCAGGCTGCAGCCGCCGCTTATTTCCACCGACGTCACATCAATTTCCAGACTCTGGAAATTGACGTGATGTCAGGAGCAGGCGTGACCAGCCCCCACAAACAGCGGTCACTCATCAAGAGTGACTGGGCTGTGGGCGGGCCTGGGGCTGCCTGCGGGGCTGTGCTGGGGGTGGGCGGGGCTGTGCTGGGGCGGGCGGGGCTGTGCTGGCCTGCTGGGATGATTGTGCGGAGGATGCCGGGGGTCTGCGTGCCGATGCCGGTTTGTGTGTGTCGGGGCTGGGGGTCTGAGTGCTGGCACCGGTATGTGCAGGCCGGCGCCGGGGGTCTGAGTGCCGGTGCTGGTATGTGCGTGCCGGCGCCGGTATGTGCTGGGCTGTGGGCGGGCCTGGGGCTGCCTGCGGGGCTGTGCTGGGGGTGGGCGGGGCTGTGCTGGGGCGGGTGGGGCTGTGCTGGCCTGCTGGGATGATTGTGCGGAGGACGCCGGGCGTCTGCGTGCTGGCACCGGTATGTGCATTCTGGCACCGGGAGTCTGAGTGCTGGTGCCGGTATGTGCGTGCGGGGGGTTGTCTGTGTGTGCAGGCATCGTCCGATGGGACTACAAGTCCCATCGGGCTCTGCCTGCTACACTGACTGTGAGTGACACATAAGCCAATGATGGGTTAGTAGTAGTCCCATCATCCGGCTAATGTGTTGAATGTAAAAAAACCACATACACAGTACATACATACATACATACAACACACACCATGTGACATGTAACATGTGACAATATGCAACACATGCTACATGCACCATGCGACGACATGCGCCATGCGACAATATGCGACATGCACCATGTGGCGACATGCAACATGCACCATGTGGCGACATGCCCCATGCGGTGACATGCACCATGTGACAACATGCAACACATGCGACATGCGTCACGTCAATTTCCAGACTCTGGAAATTGACGTGACGTCAGGAGCAGGCGTGACCAGCCCCCACAGACAGCGGTCACTCATCAAGAGTGACTGGGCTGTGGGCGGGCCTGGGGCTGCCTGCGTGGCTGTGCTGGGGGTGGGCGGGGCTGTGCTGGGGGCGGGCGGGGCTGTGCTGGCCTGCTGGGATGATTGTGCGGAGGACGCCGGGGGTCTGCGTGTCGGCGCCGGTATGTGCGTGCCGGGGGTCTGAATGCCGGCACCGGTATGTGCAGGCCGGCGCCGGGGGTCTGAGTGCCAGTGCCAGTATGTGCGTGCCGGCGCCGGTATGTGTGTGCCGGCGCCGGTATGTGCTGGGCTGTGGGCGGGCCTGGGGCTGCTTGCGGGGCTGTGCTGGGGGTGGGTGGGGCTGTGCTGGCCTGCTGGGATGATTGTGCGGAGGACGCCGGGGGTCTGCGTGCCGGCACCGGTATGTGCGTGCCGGCGCTGGGGGTCTGAGTGCTTTCGCCGGTATATGCGTGCCGGCACCGGGGGTCTGCTGCGGGGGGTTGTCTGTGTGTGTGTATGTGTGTGCAGGCATCGTCCGATGGGACTACAAGTCCCATCGGGCTCTGCCTGCTACACTGACTGTGAGTGACACATTAAAAAAAAACAAACACAGTATATACATACATACAACACACACCATGTGACACGTAACATGTGACAACATGCAACACATGCTACATGCACTATGCGACGACATGCGCCATGCGACAATATGCGACATGCACCATGTGGCGACATGCAACATGCACCATGTGGCGACATGCACCATGCGACGACATGCACCATGTGCTGACATGCACCATGCGATGACATGCACCATGCGACGACATGCAACATGCACCATGTGGCGACATGCAACATGCACCATGTGGCGACATGCAACATGCACCATGTGGCGACATGCACTATGCGACAACATGTGACATGCACCATGCGACGACATGTGACATAAACCATGCGACGACATGCACCATGCAACGACATGCACCATGCAACGACATGCACATGCACCATGCGGCGACATGCACCATGTGGTGACATGCACCATGTGACGACATGTGACATGCACCATGCGATGACATGCGACATGCACCATGCGGCGACTTGATTCATGCGACGACATGCGACATGCACCATGCGACGACATGCACCATGTGATGACATGCGACATGCACCATGCGACGACATGTGAAATGCACCATGCGGTGACATGCACCATGTGATGAAATGCAACATGCACCATGTGACGACATGCACCATGCGGCGACATGCACCATGCGACAACATGCACCATGTGATGACATGCGACATGCACCATGCGGCGACATGCGACATGCACCATGCGATGACATGCACCATGTGAAGACATGCGACATGCACCATGCGACAACATGCAAAATGCACCATGCTGTGACATGCACCATGCGGCGTCATGCGACATTTACCATGCGACGACATGCGGCGACATGCGACATGCACCATGCGGCGACATGCACCATGCGACGACATGCAACATGCACCATGCGACAACATGCGAAATGCACCATGCTGCGACATGCACCATGTGGCGACATGCGACATGCACCATGTGACAACATGCGACATGCACCATGCAACAACATGCAACATGGGGCATGCGACAACATGGGACATGCGACGTACAGTACATACATACAGTACATACATACAACATACATACAGATATACAGTACATATAACATAGATTACATACTCACCATCACTTGTCACTTTTTTCCCCAAAGCCAGTGTCATCTGTAAAAAATATTAAAATAATAAACAAATACTATACTCCCTGATCTGCAGAAATCCAATTAAAACGAGTGTCCCTCGATGATCTCCCGTGGAGAGCAGGAGCATCAGCTGATGGGTCAATGTACCAGCAGAGTCATCTAGCACTGGCTGGGCAATGGGCTGGATGAGGAGGAAACACACATATAGGCCCAAATAAGAAGTGGGCTAAATGCAGTTCAAAATTGGTAACAGGACTAACCAGGCGGCATTGCTTTGTTCAGTGGAGGACAACTGTAATGAGAGGCTGACACAGTGAGTAGGCCCAAATCAGTAAGCAGTCTAAATGCAGTTCAAAATTGATAACAGTAGTAAACAGGCGGCACTGCTTTGTTCAGTGGAGGAGAACAGCAAGGAGCGGCAGACACCGTTAGTAGGCCCCAACCCAACTAGTAGGCCAAATTCAGTGTAATATTAACAACTACTTACTGAGAGCCTGAAAATGGAAGTTCAGGACAGGAAACCAGGAGAACAGCAAGGAGCAGCAGACACCGTTAGTAGGCCCCAACCAAACTAGTAGCCCCACTGCAGTTGCTCCATTTAACAACTATTTACCAAGAGCCTGAAGATAGAAGCTCAGGAAAGGCAACCAGGAGAACACATTGGAGTGGCAGACACTGTTAGTAGGCCCCAATGAAGCTAGTAGCCCCACTGCAGTTTTAAAATTCCGGTAGGCTGAAAACCTGATAATTGCAGGTCCTTTTTTTAAGAGGACAGCTGTATTGAGTGGCGCAGCCAGACACTACTAGTAGGCCTTACACCACAAAGTTGGCTCAATGCAGGTTTAAAAAAGGTTACATGGGTACACGGTCAGCATTGGTGTGGTCAGTGGAGGACAATTGGAAGGAGGGACCGCAGACAGACATAGTAGGCCTAAAATAAAAAAAGGTGGCTCTATGCACTTTTAAATAGCATCCAGGGGTACACAGGCAGCATTGGTATGGTCAGTGGAGGACTATTGGAAGGAGGGACCGCAGACAGACTTAGAAGGCCTAACATAAAAAAAGGTGGCTCAATGCAGTTTCAATTATCTTGCAGGGGTACACAGGCAGCATTGGTGTGGTCAGTGGAGGACTATTGGAAGGAGGGACCGCAGACAGACTTAGTAGGCCTAAAATAGAAAAAGGTGGCTCTATGCACTTTTAAATAGCATCCAGGGGTACACAGGCAGCATTGGTGTGGTCAGTGGAGGACTATTGGAAGGAGGGACCGCAGACAGACTTAGTAGGCCTAACATAAAAAAGTGGGTCAATGCAGTTTCAATTATCTTGCAGGGGTACACAGGCAGCATTGGTGTGGTCAGTGGAGGACTATTGGAAGGAGGGACCGCAAATCAAAAAAAGGTGGCTCTATGCACTTTTAAATAGGATCCAGGAGTACACAGGCAGCATTGGTGTGGTCAGTGGAGGACTATTGGAAGGAGTGTCTTACACAGTTAGTACTCCAAAAGAATACATAGATGTTAATGTCTCGCAAAAAATCAAAACCCCCCAAAAAAGGGTGGCATACTTAGGTACAGGGGTGGGCTCCTCTGCTGATTTTCAGACATTGTTATTTGGCGCAAAGTATTTATTGGTGTAAATGTAGGACAGAGCCACTGAATTTTTTAAGTAGCATCATACATGTCAACAAATTGGTATTGTCAGTGCCAGGCATTGAAGGATTTCACCGCATAGACTAAACAGCGGTGGAGAAGCAACATATAATTTTGCAAGTGGTAGAGCACAGTTTGAGCTGGGGGGTGGGGGGCACTCTCTCATGCCTGGCGGTACTGGCCAAAGGCCCCTCATGTTACAACGGTGTGTCTGACGTTGGGTGCGCGCCACCACCGCCAGAGACACTTCATTGTACTGTGAGGGACCCGGTGCCAGTGCCGTTGCCAGTGCCGTTAGGGAGGTGTAAACGTGTCGTATGCTGGACATACAGCAGCTGCAAATGTAGAAATTGGAACAGTCAGTAAGATCAGTCCAAAAGCAAGACCTTTTTAAAGGAAAGCTAGGTGTAAGCCAGGAAAGGTGGGGCAAAATAATTAGAAATCCATGAGTGGTTCATTTTAATGAAGGTTGGATCATCAACATTTTGCGTAGCCAGACGAGTCCTTTGTTCGGTCAGTATTGAACCAGCAGCACTGAATACTCTTTCTGATAGCACACTAGCTGCTGGGCAAGCGAGCTCCTGCAATGCATATTCGGACAATACAGGCCAGGTGTCTATTTTGGATGCCCAGTAATCAAATGGGAATGACGGGTGAGGGAGAACATCGATAGGGGAGGAAAAATTGTTAGTAACCATACTGGACAAATGTTGTCTCCTGTCACTTTGAATTGATGCTGCAGTACCTGTCCTGTCTGCGGTCATTGCGAAATCACTCCACAACCTGGTCAGAAAACCCCTCTGTCCAACGCCACTTCTGATTTGTGCACCTCAAACACCTCTACCCTGTTGCCCCCTGCAGCTCGTGTGAGAACCATCACCTGCACTGTGTGCTGGGAATACCTGAATCAAACGGTCAACAAGAGTTGCTTGTTTGATTGCCAATATTTGTTCAAGGTTGTCATGTGGCATGATGTTTTGCAGTTTCCCCTTATAGCGTGAATCTAGGAGGCAGGCCAACCAGTAATCGTCATCGGTCATCATTTTTATAATGCGGGGGTCCCTTTTTAGGATACGCAAGGCATAATCCGCCATGTGGGCCAATGTTCCAGTTGTCAATTCACTGCTTGTGCTGGGTTTAGGAACACTTTCTGGCAAATCAACGTCACTTGCCTCCCTCAAAAACCCTGAACCTGGCCTTGCAACGCCATCAGTTTCTATTGCCCCTGAGAAGCTTCCTCATCCAAAAAATACTCATCCCCATCATCCTCCTCGTCCTCCTCCTCTTCGCCCGCCACCTCGTCCAGTAGACTTCCCTGACCAGACAATGGCTGACTGTCATCATGGCTTCCCTCGTCCTCGGCTGCAGATGCCTGCTCCTTTATGTGCATCAAACTTTGCATCAGCAGACGCATTAGGGGGATGCTCATGCTTATTATGGTGTTTTCTGCACTAACCAGCCGTGTGCATTCCTCAAAACACTGAAGGACTTGAAACAGGTCTTGTAGCTTCGACCACTGCACACCTGACAACTTCATGTCTGCCATCCAACTGCCTGCCCGTGTATGTGTATCCTCCCACAAATACATAACAGCACGCCTCTGTTCGCACAGTCTCTGAAGCATGTGCAGTGTGGAGTTCCACCTTGTTGCAACATCAATGATTAGGCGATGCTGGGGAATGTTCAAAGATCGCTGATGGTTCTGCATACGGCTGGAGTGTACGGGCGAACGGCGGATGTGCGAGCAAAGTCTGCGCACCTTCAGGAGCAGGTCGGGTAACCCCGGATAACTTTTCAGGAAGCACTGCACCACCAGGTTTAAGGTATGAGCCAGGCAAGGAATGTGTTTCAGTTCTGAAAGGGCTATGGCAGCCATAAAATTCCTTCTGTTATCACTCACTACCTTGCCTGCCTCAAGATGTACACTGCCCAGCCATGACTGAGTTTCTTGCTGCAAGAACTCAGACAGAACTTCCGCGGTGTGTCTGTGGTCATCCAAACACTTCATTGCCAATACAGCCTGCTGATGGTTGCCACTAGCTGTTCCATAATGGGACACCTCGTGTGCAACAGTGGCAGCTGTGGATGGAGTGGTCGTGCGACTGCGGTCTGTGGACGAGCTGTCGCTTCTGCTGGAGGACAAGGAGGAGGGGGGGCCAACCCCTACAGCCAACTGTTTCCTAGACTGTGGGCTAGGCAGAACTGTCCCAATATTGCTGTCCCCTTTGGACCCGGCATCCACCACATTAACCCAGTGTGCAGTGATGGACACGTAACGCCCAAGGCCATGCCTACTGGTCCATGCATCAGGTGTCAGGTGCACCTTTTTACTCACAGATTGCCTGAGTGCATGGACAATGCGATCTTTTACGTGCTGGTGGAGGGCTCGGATGGCTTTTCTCGAAAAGAAGTGTCGACTGGGTAGCTCGTAGCGTGGTACAGCATAGTCCATCAGTGCTTTGAAAGCTTTGCTTTCAACTAACCGGTAGGGCATCATCTCTAATTAGATTAGTCTAGCAATGTGGGCATTCAAACCCTGTGTACGCGGATGAGAGGATGAGTACTTCCTTTTCCTATCGAGAGTCTCTTGTAGGGTGAGCTGGACTGGAGAGTTGCATATGGTGGTACTTGCGGGGGTGCCGGTGGACATGGCAGACTGAGAGAGGGTTGGTGATGGTATTCTTGCTGTTGGCCTACATACAGTGTTTCCTACCAAGAACCTGGTGATTCCCTGACTGCTTTGGCCTTGCGACAAAACCTGTACATTTGCTGCAGGTGGTGTGGTAAACGTTGGGCTTACAGTGAGGGAAGGAATGTAGCGTTGCTGACTAGCTTCATTGTGAGAGGGTGCAACAACGTTAAGGGACATTTGGTAGTTAGTCCAGGCTTGCAAGTGCATGGTGTTTAAATGTCTACACATGCAACTTGTATTTAGACTTTTAACATTCTGACCTCTGCTGAAGGTCCTTGAGCATTTCTTACAGATTACTTTGCACTGATCATTTGGATGTTGGTTAAAAAATGCCAGACTGCACTCTTCCTACTATTGGATACCTTTTCAGGCATTGCACACTGAGCTACTTTAACCGGATGGCCACGCTGTCCTACAACTGGTTTTGGTTTAGCCACACGTTTTTGGCCAGATACGGGCCTGCCAGATGGAACCTCTTGCGATGTTGATGCCTGCTGCGGCTCCTCCTCCTCCGCTTCAGAGCTACTGCCGGCTGCACCCTGTTCCCCCAATGGCTGCCAATCGGGGTCAAGAACTGGGTCATCTATGACTGTTAGGATGCAGTGGTTTAGGAGCAACATGGAACGAGCTCTGAAGGAAGTGGTAACTGTACTGACCGCTGTCCCTAAGCTAAACACAACACTAGAAGTAGCCGTGGGATGCTCCTAACTTTCCCTAGGCACCTCGTCACAGCCTAAGATCTAACTACCCCTAAAGATAGAAGCAGGAAAACTATCTTGCCTCAGAGAAAATCCCCAAAGGATAGATTAGCCCCCCACAAATAATGACTGTGAGTGGAGAGGGAAAAGACATACACAGAATTAAACCAGGATGAGCACAGGAGGCCAGTCTAGCTTGATAGATAGGACAGGATGGAGTACTGTGTGGTCAGTATAACACACTACAAAAATCCACGCAGAGTTTACAAAAAATCTCCACACCTGACTAAAGGTGTGGAGGGTAAATCTGCTTCCCAGAGCTTTCAGCAAGACAGAATTAATTCATACTGATAAGCTGGACAAACATAAAAAGCACAGAACGGATAAGTCCACAATCTGTGAACAGAAAAGAGCAAGCAAGAACTTAGCTTTGCTGAACTGGTCAGGATAACAGGGAAATCCAAAGAGATGTGAATCCAACCAGGAACCATTTACAAGTGGCACAGGCTGAAGGAAGAGCCAGGCATAAATAGCCGAGCAGAAAAGAAGATCAGTGGAGGCAGCTGCTGACAGCTAACTCCAAGGAGCAGCCATACCACTAGAAACCACAAGAGGGAGCCCAAGAGCAGAACTCACAAAAGTGCCACTTACAACCACCGGAGGGAGCCCAAGAGCGGAATTCACAACATATGACCTCCTCTTCTATGTCCTGTGCACCTTCCTCTGTGTCACCGTGTAAGCCGGTGCTATAGCGTTTGTGACGGGGCTCCATAGTCTCATATGGGTCAGATTCTGGATCAGTACACTGCGAGGGCAATGTTGTGATCTGAGTCAAAGGAACAGCATAAGAATCTGGCTGTGGCTGTGCATCTGTGCACTGCATGTCCGATTTATCTTGTAATGGGCATGACCTGTTAACAATTTCCCTTTCTAACCCAGGAACGGTATGTGTAAAGAGCTCCATGGAGTAACCCGTTGTGTCGCCTGACGCATCCTTCTCTGTTGTTCTGGGTGAAGAACGCAAGGAAGCGACTTGTCCCTGACCGGGAACATCCACTGACGACACGCTGCTTTTACATTTTGCAGTTTCCGAAGAGGAGGCAAAAGAGCTAGAGGCAGAGTCAGCAAGGAAAGCCAAAACTTGTTCCTGCTGCTCCGGCTTTAAAAGCGGTTTTCCTACTCCCAGAAAAGGGAGTGTTCGAGGCCTTGTGTTGCCAGATGAGACTTAGGTGCTATATTGCTTTTCCCACAACCACCTGATGCACCACCACCACTACCATCATTACCAGCTGGCAATGACCGCCCACGGCCACGACCTCTTCTACCAGACTTCCTCATTCTTGGAAATATGTAACCAAACTTACAAACGTTATTTGGTATTGTAAAACCTGTTACAAGGTGGACGCAAAATTGTTGTGAATTTAAATCTCCCTTTATAGGTGTGTGAGAGTGCACGGAAAATCAGACCCACTGTATTACAGTACACAGTTTCAGTGGCAGACAGTGGCTGACAGATATGCCACTAACAGGACTGACGCAGATGCACAGATTTGCCAATATTAATCTCCCCTTCTTTTTTGGGGGGGATGGGAGACTAGTGAATCAATCTGGCCCACAGTTTTACAGTAGTGTTTCAGTGGCAGACAGTGGCTGACAGATATGCCACTAACAGGACTGACGCAGATGCACAGATTTGCCAATATTAATCTCCCCTTCTTTTTTGGGGGGGATGGGAGACTAGTGAATCAATCTGGCCCACAGTTTTACAGTAGTGTTTCAGTGGCAGACAGTGGCTGACAGGTATGCCACTAACAGGACTGACGCAGATGCACAGATTTGCCAATATTAATCTCCCCTTCTTTTTTGGGGGGGATGGGAGACTAGTGAATCAATCTGGCCCACAGTTTTACAGTAGTGTTTCAGTGGCAGACAGAATGACAGACCAATACCACAGACTGGACTGGCACAGATTTACCAATATTAATCTCCCCTTTTTGTTTTTATATGGAAGACTAGTGAATAAATCTCGCCCACTGTTTTACAATATTGTTTCTATGGCAGAAAATGACTGACAGATGCAACAGACTGGACTGGCACAGATGCACTGATTGGCAATATAAATCTCCTTTTTAGGTGTGGGACAGTGCAGAAAAATACAGGCCCACTGTTTCACACTACACAGTTTCAGGGGCAGAAAGTTGCTTGAAGATATATTAAAAAAAAGGGACTGTACTACAATTACTATCTCCCTACAGTAATCTCAGAAAAGTATGGCAGGCAGCAATAAAAAGGACTGCTGCACACAAAAGTGTGGACAAACAAACAAGATAGCTGTGCAGAAAGGAAGGAGCAACAGGATTTGTGCTTTGAAAAAAGCAGTTGGTTTACACAGCGGCGTACAAACAGCAATGCAGCTATCAGGGAGCCTTTTAAGGCAGCCTAAGCTACAGAGCTGATGCACCAAAAAAAAAAAACTCCACTGTCCCTGCAAAGAAAAGGTGGTGTTGGACAGTGGAAATCGCTACAGCACAAGCGGTTTGGGGGTTAATGTACCCTGCCTAACGCTATCCCTGCTTCTGACGAAGCCGCAGCAACCTTTCCCTATGCTCAGATCAGCAGCAGTAAGATGGCGGTCGGCGTGCACGCCCCTTTATAGCCCCTGTGACGCCGCAGAAAGCAAGCCAATCACTGCCATGCCCTTCTCTAAGATGGTGGGGACGAGAATCATGTCATCACGCTGCCCACACTCTGCGTCCTCCTTCATTGGCTGAGAAATGGCGCTGAACGCGTCATATGAAACGCGATTTTGGCGCGAAGGTCGCGTACCGCATGGCCGACCCCACACAGGGATCGGGTCGGGTTTCATGAAACCTGACTTTGCCAAAAGTCGGCGACTTATGAAAATGACCGATCTGTTTCGCTCAACCCTAGTGATGACACAACAAACTGAAGCAGCAGTACACAAGCCTCCCGAAGAAGCAAATATTGCAAAACGTGGTTGGAGCTACGTACTCAGCGGGCACCATACCCACATGAGTAAGCACTATATGTATCACCTTATTAGCACTGTGCACTTTATCACAGCGTTAACACATGTTTATGCCTAGTATTTTGCCATTTTGTTTTCAACTGGGAAACGCTGCGTGAATAAGATTTACTAGATGTTGGCCAGATTGTAACGCATCGAGTACTCTAGAATATGTATGTAGTATATAATACAGCCCACGTAGTATATAACACAGCCCATGTAGTATATTGCAATGTGGGCACCATATCCCTGTTTAAAAAAAAGAAATAAAATAAAAAATAGTTATATACTCACCTTCCGGCATCCCCCGCATCCAGGTCATGTTGTGACGTTCCATTGCCAGTAATGCTTTGTGGCCATAACACGTGATGATGTAGCTGTCTCACGAGAACGCTACGTCATGTTCGGGCATTGCCGCAATGCATTATTTGGACCGGATCATCGCGAGTAGTGTGAAAGACTGGCGCGAAAGGTGAGGATATAATGTTTTTTTTTTTTTTTTGTATTACTTTTAACATCATATATTTTTATTATTGATGCTGCATAGGCAGCATCAATAGTAAAAAATTGGGCACACTTAGACGATTAATGAAAGCATTAAAGGACTGCATTGTGCCGCGGAGAAACGCAGTCCTAAAACGCTTTGTGGGCGCTGACTGGAGGGGAGTATGGAGGGGGCACTGACTGGACAGAAGTTGTGGGGGGCCAATTTGCGGCCGGACTGTGCCTGTATATGAGCACAAATAGTGTAAAATAAGAACACACATAATATATACATGCACACAAGTGTATGTAGATGGACATGTATACCCACACATGTACTGTGTAATTTACATATCTAAGACATATAGGCAGTGAGATCTCTTTACAGTATATCATATATGGCTGCTAAACTATACTATAGATGAGAAAGAAAAAAAGCTCAAAGCTTGATCACCATGGTTGTGCAGTTCTTGGTGCTGCTACAGCTTGTGACCAAGATGTGACCTCTCCTCATCAGCCTGAACATAGAGGAGGGAGAGGAGGGAGGGGTTTGGGTGTGTTTTGGAGTGGGTGTGCCAGGTGCAAAGTTACAGGCAAGTGCAAAGCATCATGGAACTTGTAGTATTAGACCACAATAACTCAGGAGAAAGGAAGTTGTCGATTAACCCCATGAGACCTGGATCCAGCACTAAAGATGTGCTGCTACAGCATGATAACAGGTAATATTGCTAAAATAAACACAGTAGATGTTTTCAGTGGCACATAATAGCACGATTTATGGAAAAAAAAACTTTATAGTAGTGGACAACTTCTTTAAATCTTTATGACACTTAAATCCAATGTGCATAATAATTTGGAACATGGTGTAATGTGCTTTTGTTTTACTCATTGCCTAGTTCACATATAGTATTGTACTTAAAATTGAAGATGGGAAAAAAAAAACATTCTGCAGCCAAACAAATCTATCATCAATTTTAAGACAACTGAAATTTTATTGTATAAATAGAATACATTCATAGAAAAAAAAGGAAAAAATGTTATAAACTAATTGTATTTAAATCTCATTACTATAACAACTTTACTGTAACCATTACTATAACAAGCATTTTAGAGGCTGTACAAGACACACAAAATATGTGGAATAGTTACAAATTCCGTGACAGAAAGAGATCACTGAAGCGTTCATGGTTAACTCACATTGCAGCTTAACAATATGCATGAAAACAAAATGGTACATAAAAGCAATATAATGCAACATTTTTAATAAAGCCCAATTGTAAAAAACCAGGACATTTTTTGCTGTAATTTTGTATTGGTTAAAAAAAGGTTATTTTTTTCTCATATTTTAGAAATTTATATCATTTGAGGTAAAAAGGTACACTGTGAATATTTCAGAGTGTGTGAAAATATGATGCTGTTTCATGTTCCTCAGTGAATAAACTTTTAAATTATAGTTTCAAACAAGATTGCTGAAATATCAAAAGATGATTGCCAGTGGCACAAATGAACATGTAAGTCCTGTATGATTCACAGCGTAACTTACAATTATCAAATCAGTCATTGGTCTTACTTATAGGCGGTTTTCAGGTCACCCTTAAGGCTAAACGGTGACTATGTGAAAAATGTATAGATAAATAAATAGATATATTGACAGTGAGGATTAGCGGAAGAGACGAAGAAACATCAGAGAATTTTACGTTTTATTTACGTTATGTGAATTTGTGAGGGAGCGCCAGGGCCGTAGCCGTGGCTGTGACTAATGGCTCTTGCGCACCTTGGTCTCCCGTCACATACAAGCAATGTCCTTTTCTCAATGTACTTGCCTCTCTGCTCTCTGCACCTTCAGGGTCTCTTCTGAGTTGCTGAAGACCCTCTCCATACGATTGCACACAAACAGAGACACAGTCCCATTTCAACTGTAAACAAATAACTTTATTTCTTTCCTTTCGCAGCACGTCCATATCAGATACAGCATCAAATGTATGGTTACATGCAATTCACAATCTTCACTTTCCCTGTACTCTTCCCTACGCCTTTCAGAGGGTGCACAGGTCATACCTTTCTATCTGGTACCGCAGCGTCCTCCCTGTTCAGCCTTACAACGTTCAGGTTTCCCTTGTCTGCTTCGCCCCAGACAAGAGGGCATCTGCCCCTGAAGTAAGCTGACACATATTGAGCAACCTGCGTTCCTGTACTGCTGTGGCTTTTGCTACAGCTTCTGTTCCCACTGATGCCCTTCTGGCCCACTGGCCCTGGATCGCTGGTCTTCTTGCTTTCAACGTTGCCGAGGCAACCGCACTGTACGGGCTCTAAGGCCCTTCTAATATAAACAGGAAAACCCTCTATGTTATCCACGGTTGGCTCCTCCTAGCTAACTATATTCACTAATGTACCCCTATCTAGTGTAATAACTGAGGTACTGAACTTTCCCTATTAATCATGTACAAATAGCTAGATACAGCAATAAATATACAATAATACATACAAGGCAATATATGAAGAAAGGGATTGGAGCATTACATGGTCCCTGTACTCCAGTTTATTAACCCCACATACCTCATTAAGGATAGTAAGCCATAGATGGAAGGGCTGATATTGCATGTGTGATTTGGGTAATTCGGGCAGTTAATTGTGGGTTTTCATGGTGTGATATTGAAATATTACCATATTTGTGCTGTAGTATCAGTATATGTGTATATATATATATATATACTAGATTGTGGCCCGATTCTAACGCATCGGGTATTCTAGAATATGCATGTCCCCGTAGTATATGGACAATGATGATTCCAGAATTCGCGACAGACTGTGCCCGTCGCTGTTTGTTCGAGGCAACCTTTATGACATCATCGTCGCCATGGCAACCATTATGACATCTACGTCGATACTGTGCTCGTTGCTGATTGGTCGAGGCCTGGCGGCCTTGACCAATCAGAGACGCGGGATGTCTACGTCCTTTATGACATCATCGTCGCTGTGCCCGTTGCTGATTGGTCGAGGCAACCTTTATGACATCATTGTCGCCATGGCAATCATTATGACATCATCGTCGCTGTGCCCGTCGCTGATTGGTCGAGGCCTAGCGGCCTCGACCAATCAGAGAGGCGGGATTTCCAGGACAGACAGACAGACAGAAAGACAGACAGACAGACAGACAGAAAGACAGACAGACGGAAAAACCCTTAGACAATTATATATATAGATATTTATAGTCGCCAGCTTGGGTATAAATATGTAATATTGTAGTAGACTGTAGACTTATGTTTGTAATAAATGTCCTTAATTGATACACTGTTTTGTCGCAGCTAGTATATAATATAAGTAAAAGATAATGTTGAGGCATTATTAAGTAGATATTAATTATTAATATTCAAGTTCAGCGTTAATAGTTAATATCGGACCTCGATAGAGGTGCAGAGAGAGTTCCCCTTTGATAACTATAAATTAGTATATTTTTGGAGGAAAATCCGTCCATTAACACTACGTGACCACTCTTCAGGACACAAATTCTTTATTGTCACCGTAGATTTTTACAGTAAAACACAGTGGAGTGGAATTTTAAGGCTATGTTCACACATTCAGTGTTTGGTGAGTTTTTTACATCAATACTTTGAATCCAAAATCAGGAGTGGGTAAAAAAAATGTTGAAGTAGTGTATGAGTTTCTATTATACTTTTTCTCTGAATTTTCCTCTCCTGATTTTGGCTTCCAAATGCTGATGTAGAATACTGACCAAATACTCAACATGTGAATGTGACTTAAGGAGTTGTCTTAGATCAGACATTTAAAGGAAATCTGTGAGCAGGTTTTTGCTGCCTCATCTGAAACAGAATGTGGGAAAAGAGACCTTGAATCCCACCTTGAATCCCACGATGTATCACTTAGGTTACTGGGTGCAGCACAACCAACGTTTTAGACTAAGCAGGCCTTCACCAGACTCTATATGTACAAAGTCCATAGACAGTGAGCTGCTTATCACAGGAGAGGGTGTAGTTGGGCTAGTATGCACGTGTGATGCCCCAGGGTCCTGGTTGTCATAATGGCATTGCTTTCCTCACGGGGAGAGTGATATCACGCTTGGAAGCGATGGAGGATTCATTTCTGACAGGTAATCAGCACATACAACACCGTTCTGACTCAAGGCCAGAAGGGGGAGCTCTACAACCGACTTCTGGGGAGCTGCTCTCTCTGGTTGGGAGGAGGAGTTAGTTGCTGGGCAGTTGCTAGGCAGTTGGGAAGAATTAGACAGTTGGTGCCAGACAGCAGACTGGAGGAGTCTGAGGCAAAAGGACGGGGTGAGGGGCTGTACAGCCTGAGGTGCTGTAGCTCCTAGATAGCAAGATACAGAAGGAAAAACAGCCCTTAGCTAACATTCTGGAGAGCGAAGCACAGGAGTGTGACAACAGGGGAGAATAGCTGGGACTAAGCTACATCCCTGATTGAGCACAGACACCTGTAGCCGGAAGACCGAGGCTTTTGTGGGACTCTAAGACACATAACAGAAACCGGCAGGACAGCTGGATTATATATCACCTGTTCACCCTAGCACCCAGGAGACACAGTGACATATAGAGCCCGGGTAGTGATGGAGACCCTGTAAAAAGGCTCGAGTCCTGTCATATGGGTTTGTGTCCCACTTCACTAAAGGACAGAGAGAACGAAGAGGACCTTGCTACAAAGTGATAGGCAGTAAGGGACTATAACAACACAGCGCTAGAAGGAAGGCTTTTAGCTCCACCTTGTAAAGCTGGACTCTGAACTCGCTTCCAAGCCGGCCGGACCCTGCCTGTACCTGTGATTTAGTGCCCTGGACTGTGGCTGCTTGCTACCATTAGTAAACCAGGTAAAAAGACTGCACCCCTGTGCCCTCTGTTCTTTACTGCACCATTCACCATGTTCCATCTATTCACTGGGAGCCCTGGGGACCTACTTCACTTGTGGGAAGTTATACCATCTGGCTGCCGTAACATCGCCCCAGAGGACCCCTTAAAGCAGCATTGGTCATCCCTGACTGAATACCACAGGTGGCGTCACGGACATTTATTATTTTACAAATCCCTTTAATCCCTTTAAAGACTATCCCTTTAACATGGGCGTCCAGGGCTACGGACCGGGTTGCCACCACTGTGACACATCCCTTTAAGTACCGGACCCAGTACCGAGTACCCCACTGCTCTGAAGGGTGACTTACACGCGCTATTATGGCTGCTGTAGTCCAGACATTGATCACAAGGTGATAAAACCTTCAGCGTAAGGAAACAGCATCACAAAGCCTGACATGTGACCCATAGTTGAAATCTGTATTTTGACTCCAACTCATGCAGTCCTCTGATCAATTAGCAAAAAGTTGCCAACAGATTCCCTTTAAAACAAAGCAACAGAACAAGCTGTAAGTGGCTAATAGATCCATAACCTAACACTTGGTCACAAATCTATGTTATGAACAGGACCCAAGGATTGAGAGATGGCTAGTTTTGTATGCTCGGCTTTTTCAATTCGCTTGTATTTAAGGTTCAAGAAAATGGTGATCACAACATTTCCTGAAAAAGTAAATACATAGCATCTGACACTAGGCCTTGTGTTCCTGAGATACAATATATGTTGGGTACAGCAATTAAAAAGAAGATTGATCCAGGTATAGAATTCATGTGCACAAGATTGCAAATTGCTATATATATACTGTATATATATATATATATATATATATATATATATATAAAGATATATAAAAATCTTATTGATGTTACATTGTACTGCTATCAATATATATAGTTACTAGGTGGTGGCCCGGTTCTAACGCATCGGGTATTCTAGAACAGGGGTCCCCAACTCCAGTCCTCAAGGCCCACCAACAGGTCATGTTTTCAGGATTTCCTTTGCATTGCACAGGTGATGCAATTATTACCTGGGCAAGACTAAGGAAATCCTGAAAACATGACATGTTGGTGGGCCTTGAGGACTGGAGTTGGGGACCCCTGTTCTAGAATATGCATGTCCACATAGTATATTGCACAGCCCACGTAGTATATTGCCCAGTCACGTAGACCGCTAAGTCTTCTGGGTAATTTTGCAATGCATCGCCGGGAACAGAAGATGGCGGCTGGCTCTGCAGACAATGGAAGGTGAGTATAGCAGGTTTTTTTTTTTTAATTATTTTTAACATTACATTTTTTACTATTGATGCCGCATAAGCAGCATCAATAGTAAAAAGTTGGGGACACACAGGGTTAATAGCGGCGGTAACGGAGTGCGTTACCTGCGGCATAACGCGGTCCATTACCACCGGCATTAACCCTGTGTTAGCGCTTAGCGGTGACCGGAGGGGAGTATGCGGGCGCTGGGCAGTGACTGCGGGGAGTAAGGAGCGGCCATTTTCTTCCGGACTGTGCCCGTCGCTGACTGGTCGTGGCTGTTTTGCGGCAACCAATCAGCGACTTGGATTTCCATGATAGACAGAGGCCGCGACCAATGAATATCCGTGACAGACAGAAGGACAGAAGGAAGTGACCCTTAGACAATTATATAGTAGATTAAAAATATTACGACCCTGCAAATACCTGTAGGCAGGGGCGTATACAGATATTATGGGGCCTTTGCAGCCCAATAATGTGTGTGTGACAGATTCTGTTTATGGTTTTAGTGGTGCATCTGGGCCCAATCATTCATTGGTCCCCTGTGTGGGTGCATAAGTTGCACCAATGGTACTGTATGTCTTCCCCTGCCTGTATATGTGTGGCAAAGCATATCTTTATACTATAGTTTATACATATACTGTATATACTCGAGTATAAGCCGAAGAGTATACGCCGACCCCCTAAATTTTGCAACAAAAAACTGGGAAAACTTATTGACTCGAGTATAAGCCTAGGGTGGAAAATGCAGCAGCTACCGGTAAATGCCAAAAATAAAAATAGATACCAATAAGAGTAAAATTAATTGAGACATCAGTAGGTTAAGTGTTTTTTAATATCCATATTGAATCAGGAGCCCCATATAATGCTCCATACAGTTCATTATGGCCCCATAAAATGCTCCATATTAAAATATGCCCCATATAATGATCCATACAGTTCTTTATGGCCCCATAAGATGCTCCATATACAAATATGCTCCATATAATGTTCCATGCAGTTCTTTATGGCCCCATAGATGCCCCATATAATGCTCCATGCAGTTCTTTATGGCCCCATACATGCCCCATATAATGTTCCATGCAGTTCTTTATGGCCCCATAGATGCCCCATATCATGCTCCATGCAGTTCATTATGGCACCATAGATGCCCCATATAATGCTCAATACAGTTCTTTATGGCCCCATAGATGCCCCATATAATGCTCCGTGCAGTTCTTTATGGCCACATAGATGCCCCATATAATGCTCCATGCAGTTCATTATGGCCCAATAGATGCCCCATATAATGCTCCATGCAGTTCTTTATGGCCCCATAGATGCCCCATATAATGCTCCATGCAGTTCATTATGGCCCCATAGATGCCCCATATAATGCTCCATACAGTTCATTATGGCCCCATAGATGCTCCATATAAAACTGTGCCACATATAATGTTCCATACCGTTCATTATTGCCCCATAGATGCTCCATATAAAACTGTGAAACATATAATCCTCCATACCGTTCATTATTGCCCCATAGATGCTCTATATAAAACTGTGCCACATAAAATGCTCCATATCGTTCATTATTGCCCCATAGATGCTCCATATAAAGCTGTGCCACATATAATGCTCCATACCGTTCATTATTGCCCCATAAGATGCTCCATATTAAAATATGCCCCATATAATGATCCATACAGTTCTTTATGGTCCCATAAGATGCTCCATATACAAATATGCTCCATATAATGTTCCATGCAGTTCTTTATGGCCCCATAGATGCCCAATATAATGCTCCATGCAGTTCTTTATGGCCCCATACATGCCCCATATAATGTTCCATGCAGTTCTTTATGGCCCCATAGATGCCCCATATCATGCTCCATGCAGTTCATTTTGGCCCCATAGATGCCCCATATAATGCTCCATACAGTTCTTTATGGCCCCATAGATGCCCCATATAATGCTCCATGCAGTTCTTTATGGCCACATAGATGCCCCATATAATGCTCCATGCAGTTCATTATGGCCCAATAGATGCCCCATATAATGCTCCATGCAGTTCTTTATGGCCCCATAGATGCCCCATATAATGCTCCATGCAGTTCATTATGGCCCCATAGATGCCCCATATAATGCTCCATACAGTTCATTATGGCCCCATAGATGCTCCATATAAAACTGTGCCACATATAATGTTCCATACTGTTCATTATTGCCCCATAGATGCTCCATATAAAACTGTGAAACATACAGTGGGGCAAAAAAGTATTTAGTCAGTCAGCAATAGTGCAAGTTCCACCACTTAAAAAGATGAGAGGCGTCTGTAATTTACATTATAGGTAGACCTCAACTATGGGAGACAAACTGAGAAAAAAAGATCCAGAAAATCACATTGTCTGTTTTTTTAACATTTTATTTGCATATTATGGTGGAAAATAAGTATTTGGTCAGAAACAAACAATCAAGATTTCTGGCTCTCACAGACCTGTAACTTCTTCTTTAAGAGTCTCCTCTTTCCTCCACTCATTACCTGTAGTAATGGCACCTGTTTAAACTTGTTATCAGTATAAAAAGACACCTGTGCACACCCTCAAACAGTCTGACTCCAAACTCCACTATGGTGAAGACCAAAGAGCTGTCAAAGGACACCAGAAACAAAATTGTAGCCCTGCACCAGGCTGGGAAGACTGAATCTGCAATAGCCAACCAGCTTGGAGTGAAGAAATCAACAGTGGGAGCAATAATTAGAAAATGGAAGACATACAAGACCACTGATAATCTCCCTCCATCTGGGGCTCCACGCAAAATCCCACCCCGTGTGGTCAGAATGATCACAAGAACGGTGAGCAAAAATCCCAGAACCACGTGGGGGGACCTAGTGAATGAACTGCAGAGAGCTGGGACCAGTGTAACAAGGCCTACCATAAGTAACACACTATGCCACCATGGACTCAGATCCTGCAGTGCCAGACGTGTCCCACTGCTTAAGCCAGTACACGTCCGGGCCCGTCTGAAGTTTGCTAGAGAGCATTTGGATGATCCAGAGGAGTTTTGGGAGAATGTCCTATGGTCTGATGAAACCAAACTGTAACTGTTTGGTAGAAACACAACTTGTCGTGTTTGGAGGAAAAAGAATACTGAGTTGCATCCATCAAACACCATACCTACTGTAAAGCATGGTGGTGGAAACATCATGCTTTGGGGCTGTTTCTCTGCAAAGGGGCCAAGATGACTGATCCGGGTACATGAAAGAATGAATGGGGCCATGTATCGTGAGATTTTGAGTGCAAACCTCCTTCCATCAGCAAGGGCATTGAAGATGAAACGTGGCTGGGTCTTTCAACATGACAATGATCCAAAGCACACCGCCAGGGCAACGAAGGAGTGGCTTCGTAAGAAGCATTTCAAGGTCCTGGAGTGGCCTAGCCAGTCTCCAGATCTCAACCCTATAGAAAACCTTTGGAGGGAGTTGAAAGTCCGTGTTGCCAAGTGAAAAGCCAAAAACATCACTGCTCTAGAGGAGATCTGCATGGAGGAATGGGCCAACATACCAACAACAGTGTGTGGCAACCTTGTGAAGACTTACAGAAAACGTTTGACCTCTGTCATTGCCAACAAAGGATATATTACAAAGTATTGAGATGAAATTTTGTTTCTGACCAAATACTTATTTTCCACCATAATATGCAAATAAAATGTTAAAAAAACAGACAATGTGATTTTCTGGATTTTTTTTTCTCAGTTAGTCTCCCATAGTTGAGGTCTACCTATGATGTAAATTACAGACGCCTCTCATCTTTTTAAGTGGTGGAACTTGCACTATTGCTGACTGACTAAATACTTTTTTGCCCCACTGTATAATCCTCCATACCGTTCATTATTGCCCCATAGATGCTCTATATAAAACTGTGCGACATAAAATGCTCCATATCGCTCATTATTGCCCCATAGATGCTCCATATAAAGCTGTGCCACATATAATGCTCCATACCGTTCATTACTGCCCCATAGATGCTCCATATAAAGCTGTAAAACATATAATGCTCCATACCGTTCATTATTGCCCCATAAGATGCTCCATATTAAAATATGCCCCATATAATGTTCCATGCAGTTCTTTATGGCCCCATAGATGCCCCATATAATGCTCCATGCAGTTCTTTATGGCCTCATACATGCCTCATATAATGTTCCATGCAGTTCTTTATGGCGCCATAGATGCCCCATATCATGCTCCATGCAGTTCATTTTGGCCCCATAGATGCCCCATATAATGCTCCATACAGTTCTTTATGGCCCCATAGATGCCCCATATAATGCTCCATGCAGTTCTTTATGGCCACATAGATGCCCCATATAATGCTCCATGCAGTTCATTATGGCCCAATAGATGCCCCATATAATGCTCCATGCAGTTCTTTATGGCCCCATAGATGCCCCATATAATGCTCCATGCAGTTCATTATGGCCCCATAGATGCCCCATATAATGCTCCATACAGTTCATTATGGCCCCATAGATGCTCCATATAAAACTGTGCCACATATAATGTTCCATACCGTTTATTATTGCCCCATAGATGCTCCATATAAAACTGTGAAACATATAATCCTCCATACCGTTCATTATTGTCCCATAGATGCTCTATATAAAACTGTGCGACATAAAATGCTCCATATCGCTCATTATTGCCCCATAGATGCTCCATATAAAGCTGTGCCACATATAATGCTCCATACCGTTCATTATTGCCCCATAGATGCTCCATATAAAGCTGTGCCACATATAATGCTGCTGCTGCAATTTAAAAAAAAATGAAATACTCACCTCTCGTCGCTGCCCGCTGCTCCTCAGCGTCCCGTCTCTCTGCACTGACTGTTCTGGCAGAGGGCGGTGCGTACACTAATACATCATCGCGCCCCCTGACCTGAACAGTCACAGCAAGAGGACGGGAAGACGGAGCGGCGCCCGGCGGGTGGAACGCGGACAAGTAAATATGAAATACTCACCTGCTCCGGCGCGGTCCCTGGCTCCTTCTCCTGGACAGATGGTCTCCGGCAACGGCAGCTTCTTCCTCTGTCAGCGGTCACTGGTACTGCTCATTGCAGGAATGAATATGCGGCTCCACCCCTATGGAAGTGGAGTCCATATTCATGACTTTAATGAGCGGTACCACGTGACCGCTGAACAGAGGAAGAGCTGCGGCACCCGAAGACCATGGGACAGGCAGGGACTGTGCCAGGAGCAGGTGAGTATGTGACAGTCCTCTCTCCCCCTCACCCGCCGACCCTGCAGCCGACCATGACTCGAGTATAAGCCGAGAGGGTCACTTTCAGCCCAAAAATTTGGGCTAAAAATCTCGGCTTATACTCGAGTATATACGGTACATTTTTTCTTTATAAGTGAAATGTATCCATATTTCACAGTTTGTTTTCCCTGGATATTTATAGTATTTAATGTGTTTTTATATTGTCGTGTTAATCTCATTCATTTTAAATTATTTCTTTTCCCTAGCTGACAATTCATGATTATTGCAGGTAATGCTTCAGGCTGAATATTTTTCCACAGTAATTAGGGATCAGCTATAGACAGGACATCATTCTCGCAAATGAAAATTATTTTTATTGTGCGATTAGAAATGTCATTAATGCAATATGATTTTCCTAACAGATTACAAAATTTCAGCATTAATATGAATGAGTTAGCTCTGTGGCCTGGATGAGCTGGAGAGTGATACTATACATACAGTGGGGAAAAAAGTATTTAGTCAGCCACCAATTGTGCAAGATCTCACACTTAAAAAGATGACAGAGGCCTGTAATTGAAATCATAGGTAGACCACAACTTTGAGAGTCAAAATGAGAAAACAAATCCAGAAAATCACCTTGTCTGATTTGGCAAGATTTATTTAGCAAATTATGGTGGAAAATAAGTATTTGGTCATTAACAAATGTTCATCTCAATATTTTGTTATATATCCTTTGTTGGCAATGACAGAGGTCAAACATTTCCGGCAAATCTTCACAAGGTTGGTGCACACTGTTGGTGGTATGTTGGCCTATTCCTCCATGCAGATCTCCTCTAGAGCAGTGATGATTTGAGCCTGTCGCTGGGCAACACAGACTTTCAACTCTCTCCAAAGACTTTCTATGGGATTGAGATCTGGAGACTGGCTAGGCCACGCCAGCATCTTTATCTGCTTCTTACGAAGCCACTCCTTCATTGCCCTGGCGGTGTGCTTGGGATCATTATCATGCTGAAAGACCCGTCCACGTTTCATCTTCAATGCCCTTGCTGAAGGAAGGAAGTTTGCACTCAAAATCTCACGATACATGGCCCCATTCATTCTTTCATTTACTTGGATCAGTCGTCCTGGTCCCTTTGCAGAGAAGCAGCCCCAAAGAGTGATGTTGCCATCCCCATGCTTCACAGAAGGTATTGTGTTCTTTGGATGCAAGTCAGCATTCTGTCTTCTCCAAACATGACAAGTTTTGTTTTTAACAAACAGTTCTACTTTGGTTTCATCAGACCATATGACATTCTCTCAATACTCTTCTGGATAATCCAAATGCTCTCTGTTGTGAATTCTGTGGCAGAGCTCCCTCCTGTGGTCACAAGTGGTACTTCGGCTGGTTCTCTCTGTGAGCTTCTGTTGGTGGAGGGAAGTGGTACTGCGGCTTCTGAGTTTCCTCCCTCAGGTGATCTGGTGAGGTCGTTAGGTGCTTCTCTACTTAACTCCACCTAATGCTTTGATCCTGGCTTCCTGTCAATGTTCCAGTGTTGGACTTGCTTTTCCCTGGATCATTCCTGTGGCCTGCTGCTCTGCATAGCTAAGTTCTTCTTTGCTATTTGTTTGCTATTTTTTCTGTCCAGCTTGTCTAATTTGTTGCTGGAAGCTATGGGACGCAAAGGGTGTATCTCCGTGCCGTTAGTTCGGTACGGAGGGTCTTTTTGCCCCCTTTGCGTGGTTTTCTTTAGGGTTTTGCGTAGACCGCAAAGTTACCTTTTCTATCCTCGATCTGTTAAGAAAGTCGGGCCTCACTTTGCTGAATCTATTTCATCTCTACGTTTGTCTTTTCATCTTAACTCACAGTCATTATATGTGGGGGGCTGCCTTTTCTTTTGGGGTATTTCTCTGAGGCAAGGTAGGCTTATTTTCTATCTTCAGGCTAGTTAGTTTCTCAGGCTGTGCCGAGTTGCATAGGCAGAGTTAGGCGCAATCCACGGCTGCCTCTAGTGTTGTTTGGAGAGGATTAGGGATTGCGGTCTGCAGAGTTCCCACGTCTCAGACCTCGTTCTATGATTTTGGGTTATTGTCAGATCACTGTATGTGCTCTGACCGCTATGTCCATTGTAGTACTGAATTGCCTTTCATAACAGTACAGGAAGCCAAAAGTACTAATGATTCTCAATAGAGGGAAAAAAGAAGTTTTGAGACCATTTTTTTTTCTTTGCACTGTGTTTTGCCTTTTTTTTCCCCTAGACATTTGGGTGGTTCAGTACACAGGTGTAGCGATGGACATTAGAAGTCTGTCTTCATTTCTGGATCAGCTCTCGGCAAGAGTACAAAAGATTCAAGACACTATTGATCAGAAATCTATGTTAGAACCAAGAATTCCTATTCCTGATTTGTTTTTTGGAGATAGAACTAAGTTTCTGAGTTTCAAAAATAAATGTAAATTATATCTGGCCTTGAAACCTCGCTCCTCTGGGGATCCAGTTCATCAGGTTTTGATTGTTATTTCTTTTTTGCATGGCGACCCTCAGGACTGGGCATTTTCTCTTGCGCCAGGAGATCCTGCATTGAGTAATATCGATGCTTTTTTCCTGGCGCTCGGATTGCTGTACCATGAACCTAATTCAGTGGATCAGGCAGAGAAAAATTTGCTGGCTCTTTGTCAGGGTCAGGATGAGGTATATTGAGGTATAATATACAATATAGAGGTATATTGTCAGAAATTTAGAAAGTGGTCCGTGCTCACTCAATGGAATGAATCTGCGCTGGCAGCTATCTTCAGAAAGGGTCTCTCTGAAGCCCTTAAGGATGTCATGGTGGGATTTCCTATGACTGCTGGTTTGAATGAGTCTATGTCTTTGGCCATTCAGATCGGTCGACGCTTGCGTGAGCGTAAATCTGTGCACCATTTGGCGGTATTACCTGAGCTTAGACCTGAGCCTATGCAGTGCGATAGGATTTTGACCAGAGTTGAACGGCAAGAACACAGACATCGGAATGGGCTGCGTTTCTACTGTGGTGATTCCACTCATGCTATCTCTGATTGTCCTAAGCGCACTAAGCGGTTCGCTAGGTCTGCCACCATTGGTACGGTACAGTCAAAATTTCTTCTGTCCGTTGCCTTGATCTGTTCTTTGTCATCGTATTCTGTCATGGCATTTGTGGATTCAGGCGCTGCCCTGAATTTGATGGACTTGGAGTTTGCTAAGCGTTGTGGGTTTCTCTTAGAGCCCTTGCAGTGTCCTATTCCATTGAGAGGAATTGATGCCACGCCTTTGGCCAAGAATAAGCCTCAATACTGGACCCAGCTGACCTTGTGCATGGCTCCTGCACATCAGGAGGTTATTCGCTTTCTGGTGTTGCATAATCTGCATGATGTGGTCGTGTTGGGGTTGCCATGGCTACAAGCCCATAATCCAGTATTAGATTGGAAATCCATGTCGGTGTCCAGCTGGGGTTGTCAGGGGGTACATGGTGATGTTCCATTTCTGTCAATTTCATCATCCACCCCTTCTGAGGTTCCAGAGTTCTTGTCTGATTACCGGGATGTATTTGATGAGCCCAAATCCGATGCCCTACCTCCGCATAGGGATTGTGATTGTGCTATCAATTTGATTCCTGGTAGTAAATCCCCAAAAGGTCGACTGTTTAATTTATCCGTGCCTGAGCACGCCGCTATGCGCAGTTATGTGAAGGAATCCCTGGAGAAGGGGCATATTCGCCCGTCATCGTCACCATTAGGAGCAGGGTTCTTTTTTGTAGCCAAGAAGGATGATTCGCTGAGACCTTGTATAGATTACCGCCTTCTAAATAAGATCACGGTTAAATTTCAGTACCCCTTGCCATTGTTATCTGATTTGTTTGCTCGGATTAAGGGGGCTAGTTGGTTCACCAAGATAGATCTTCGTGGTGCGTATAATCTGGTGCGAATCAGGCGAGGAGATGAATGGAAAACTGCATTTAATACGCCCGAGGGTCATTTTGAGTATCTAGTGATGCCATTCGGACTTGCCAATACTCCATCAGTGTTTCAGTCCTTTATGCATGACATCTTCCGAGAGTACCTGGATAAATTCCTGATTGTGTACTTGGATGACATTTTGATCTTCTCAGATGATTGGGAGTCTCATGTGAAGCAGGTCAGAACAGTTTTTCAGGTCCTGCGTGCTAATTCTTTGTTTGTGAAGGGATCAAAGTGTCTCTTTGGTGTGCAGAAGGTTTCATTTTTGGGGTTCATCTTTTCCCCTTCTACTATCGAGATGGATCCTGTTAAGGTCCAAGCCATCCATGATTGGACTCAGCCGACATCTCTGAAAAGTCTGCAAAAGTTCCTGGGCTTTGCTAATTTTTATCGTCGCTTCATCTGCAATTTTTCTAGTATTGCCAAACCATTGACCGATTTGACCAAGAAGGGTGCTGATTTGGTCAATTGGTCTTCTGCTGCTGTGGAAGCTTTTCAAGAGTTGAAGCGTCGTTTTTCGTCTGCCCCTGTGTTGTGTCAACCAGATGTTTCTCTTCCGTTCCAGGTCGAGGTTGATGCTTCTGAGATTGGAGCAGGGGCTGTTTTGTCGCAGAGAGGTTCTGATTGCTCAGTGATGAAACCATGCGCTTTTTTTTTCCAGGAAGTTTTCGCCTGCTGAGCGAAATTATGATGTGGGCAACCGAGAGTTGCTGGCCATGAAGTGGGCATTCAAGGAGTGGCGTCATTGGCTTGAAGGAGCTAAGCATCGCGTGGTGGTATTGACTGATCATAAGAACTTGACTTATCTTGAGTCTGCTAAGCGGTTGAATCCTAGACAGGCTCGTTGGTCGCTGTTTTTTGCCCGTTTTGACTTTGTGATTTCGTACCTTCCGGGCTCTAAAAATGTGAAGGCGGATGCTCTGTCTAGGAGTTTTGTGCCCGACTCTCCGGGTTTGTCTGAGCCGGCGGTTATCCTCAATGAAGGAGTAATTGTGTCTGCCATCTCCCCTGATTTGCGGCGGGTGCTGCAAAAATTTCAGGCTAATAAATCTGATCGTTGTCCAGCGGAGAGACTGTTTGTCCCTGATAGGTGGACCAATAAAATTATCTCTGAGGTTCATTGTTCGGTGTTGGCTGGTCATCCTGGAATCTTTGGTACCAGAGAGTTAGTGGCTAGATCCTTTTGGTGGCCATCTCTGTCGTGGGATGTGCGTGCTTTTGTGCAGTCCTGTGGGATTTGTGCTCGGGCTAAGCCCTGCTGTTCTCGTGCCAGTGGGTTGCTTTTGCCCTTGCCGGTCCCGAAGAGGCCTTGGACACATATCTCTATGGATTTTATTTCTGATCTTCCCGTTTCTCAAAAGATGTCAGTCATTTGGGTGGTCTGTGATCGCTTTTCTAAGATGGTTCATCTGGTACCCTTGTCTAAATTGCCTTCCTCCTCTGATTTGGTGCCATTGTTCTTCCAGCATGTGGTTCGTTTACATGGCATTCCAGAGAATATCGTTTCTGACAGAGGTTCCCAGTTTGTTTCAAGGTTTTGGCGAGCCTTTTGTGGTAGGATGGGCATAGACTTGTCTTTTTCCTCGGCTTTCCATCCATAGACTAATGGCCAGACCGAACGAACCAATCAGACCTTGGAAACATATCTGAGATGCTTTGTTTCTGCCGATCAGGATGACTGGGTGTCCTTTTTGCCTTTGGCTGAGTTCGCCCTTAATAATCGGGCCAGCTCGGCTACCTTGGTTTCGCCATTTTTCTGCAATTCTGGGTTCCATCCTCGTTTCTCTTCAGGACAGGTTGAGTCTTCGGACTGTCCTGGTGTGGATACTGTGGTGGACAGGTTGCAGCAGATTTGGACTCATGTAGTGGACAATTTGACCTTGTCCCAGGAGAAGGCTCAACGTTTCGCTAATCGCAGACGCCATGTGGGTCCCCGACTTCGTGTTGGGGATC
Source organism: Ranitomeya imitator (assembly GCF_032444005.1). NCBI lineage: Eukaryota > Metazoa > Chordata > Amphibia > Anura > Dendrobatidae > Ranitomeya > Ranitomeya imitator. The sequence continues at coordinate 630,708,836 of NC_091284.1, forward strand.
TGGTTTGGTTGTCTTCTCGTCATGTTCCTATGAAGGTTTCCTCTCCTAAGTTTAAGCCTCGTTTCATTGGTCCGTATAGGATTTCTGAGGTTCTTAATCCTGTGTCTTTTCGTCTGACCCTTCCAGATTCTTTTTCCATACATAACGTATTCCATAGGTCATTGTTGCGGAGATACGTGGCACCTATGGTTCCATCTGTTGATCCTCCTGCCCCGGTTTTGGTGGAGGGGGAATTGGAGTATATTGTGGAGAAGATTTTGGATTCTCGTGTTTCTAGACGGAAACTCCAGTATCTGGTTAAATGGAAGGGTTATGCTCAGGAAGATACTTCCTGGGTTTTTGCCTCTGATGTCCATGCTCCCGATCTTGTTCGTGCCTTTCATGTGGCTCATCCTGGTCGGCCTGGGGGCTCTGGTGAGGGTTCGGTGACCCCTCCTCAAGGGGGGGATACTGTTGTGAATTCTGTGGCAGAGCTCCCTCCTGTGGTCACAAGTGGTACTTCGGCTGGTTCTCTCTGTGAGCTTCTGTTGGTGGAGGGAAGTGGTACTGCGGCTTCTGAGTTTCCTCAGGTGATCTGGTGAGGTCGTTAGGTGCTTCTCTACTTAACTCCACCTAATGCTTTGATCCTGGCTTCCTGTCAATGTTCCAGTGTTGGACTTGCTTTTCCCTGGATCATTCCTGTGGCCTGCTGCTCTGCATAGCTAAGTTCTTCTTTGCTATTTGTTTGCTATTTTTTCTGTCCAGTTTGTCTAATTTGTTGCTGGAAGCTCTGGGACGCAAAGGGTGTACCTCCGTGCCGTTAGTTCGGTACGGAGGGTCTTTTTGCCCCCTTTGCGTGGTTTTCTTTAGGGTTTTGCGTAGACCGCAAAGTTACCTTTTCTATCCTCGATCTGTTAAGAAAGTCGGGCCTCACTTTGCTGAATCTATTTCATCTCTACGTTTGTCTTTTCATCTTAACTCACAGTCATTATATGTTGGGGGCTGCCTTTTCCTTTGGGGTATTTCTCTGAGGCAAGGTAGGCTTATTTTCTATCTTCAGGCTAGTTAGTTTCTCAGGCTGTGCCGAGTTGCATAGGCAGAGTTAGGCGCAATCCACGGCTGCCTCTAGTGTTGTTTGGAGAGGATTAGGGATTGCGGTCTGCAGAGTTCCCACGTCTCAGAGCTCGTTCTATGATTTTGGGTTATTGTCAGATCACTGTATGTGCTCTGACCGCTATGTCCATTGTAGTACTGAATTGTCTTTCATAACAGCTCTCTATCAAACTTCAGACAGGCCTGGACATGTACTAGCTTAAGCAGGGGGATACATCTGGCACTGCAGGATCCGAGTCCCTGGTGGCGTAGTGTGTTACTGATGGTAGCCATTGTTATGGTGCTCCCAGCTCTATGCAGGTCATTCACTAGGTCCCCCTGTGTGGTTCTGGGATTTTTGCTCACCGTTCTTATTATTATTTTGACCACACAGAGTAAGATCTTGCATGGAGCCCCAGATTGAGGGAGATTATCAGTGGTCTTGTATGTCTTCCATTTTCTTATTATTGCTCCCACAGTTGATTTCATCACACCAAGCTGCTTGCCTATTGTTGATTCATTCTTCACAGACTGGTGCAGGGCTACAATTTTGTTTCTGGTGTACTTGAAAGCTCTTTGATCATCACCATAGTGGAGTTTGGAGTGTGACTGTTTGAGGTTGTGGACAGGTGTCTTTTATACTGATAACAAGTTCAAACAGGTGCCATTACTACAGGTAATGAGTGGAGGACAGAGGAGCCTCTTAGAAAAGAAGTTACAGGTCTGTGAGCGCCAGAAATAGACCCCTATTAGTATAAATTACATAATACTTTTAAGCCGTCAGTAGAATTTCCTGATCCTGACGCACTTCCCCCTGGGATTTTCAGGGTTCATCAAGGGACCCAGAGGTGATAACATTGTCCCTCTCAGAAGGCCATAGAAAAAATATCAGAATCAAATGCGGTCACTTCTGGTTTCAGGGCGAGGTTTGGACATTTGGATCGATTTTCTGTAAGTTCTTTAATCATTTCCACTTCACAGTATGTACTGGGTGACATCTCTTCCAGTGCATGAATAGTTGAAAAACAGTTTGCTTTCGACAGAGATCTTGGGATGATCCAATCCTTGCCCTGAAACCAGAAGTGACCACATTTGAGTCTGATATAATGGCGGCACCCGGCGGTAAAGACGTCGCACACAGCATATTTTCTATGGCCTTCTGTGAGGGACACAGTTATTCTCTCTACGTTGCCTGATGAGCCCTTAGAAACACAGGCGGAAAAGCATCGGGTGAGGGAATTCTACTGACAGCTAGTAAGTATCATGTCATTTATACTAATCTCACATTAATGATTGTGTTTGTCTTGGTGCCCCTAACTATGGGACACTAGCAAAATTATTGAAAACAATGTATAAAGTCGCATGTTTACTGAATAAGCTAAATGTGGAGTATATTTACTTGTGATCTATATGTGATGGAGTCTATGATCTCATATTGATCTAGAATATGAAGGGGTTAACAATGTGGGCGATATCCCAGACTTTATGTCCTGGCTTCTTTTCAGATTTTACAGCATTATTCTGGGCTTGAATTTGTGCACTTATTTTTAAGCCACGTGCATAAACTTTTTACTAAATAATAAGCATGCTTATAAAGGATTTATATTCAAGTATTCAAAAAGTACATGGCCCTATATGTTTACATTTTATAAAAATAGTAAGATTAGACATGTATATTGCTCTCTGCTCAGCAGAAGTTGAACTCACTGAAGTTGAGAATATGTCTCTGCAGCACCCCAGGTGACCGTATGCTGCATTGATGATGCTTTTCCTTCGGGGAAGGTAATATCATGCTCAGAGGCAATGGAGTTCTCTTCACCAGGTAAGGCACACATATGCAATACACATATGCAATACATTCTGATTCCAGGCCAGGAGAGGGAGCTCAGGACCTGGATTCCAGGGAGCTTCCCTAGGCTTTATGTATCCTGACCTGGAGGAGGAGTTAGTTTAGTCTGGGAGAGACACTGAAGTGGAAGGAAGTCTGGAACTGAGTGCAGACAGAGAGGCCTGGCAGCCACGAGGTAGTTGTAGCCTGTAGAATGAGGAAGACCTGAAGGGTTGAATGTGGAGTAGCGGGAAGGGAAGGAGCACAGGAGAGGAGCAGAGCTCAGAGGGGAACTGTGGCAGGGCACCCTCAGAGCTGAAGCGCAGTAGCCAGGAACTGGAAGCCTGAGGCTATAGTGGAACTGTAGGACACTAGGCAGGGTTCAGAACAGGGCAGAATCGGAGGGCACGACACTACACATTACCTGCCCACACAACGCCTGAGACACAGCAGCACCTGAGGAGCCCAGGCATGATAGAGTCCCTGTAAAAAGGCTCAAGCTGCCTATCATGCAGGTACCTGTCCCAGGACAGGGGGAAACTGGAGGACCCTGCAGGAAGCTTCAGGCAGCAGGGACCTCACCTTTAATGGCGCTAGTTGGAAAGGCTCATGGACCTCTACTGGAGAAGGGAACCCTCTCTTGCCTCTGAGCCGGCTGGACCACCATCACCCGTGCCTGGTACCCTGGACTGTGGTCAGCAACCTGCATTAAACCAGATAAAGACTTACAACTGTCTCCTCCATTTATTCATCGGCATACCATCATCTCTGCCACACACTATAGGACCCCTGGTGACCCCGCTTCATTTGTGGGAAGTGTAACACCCGTGCTGCCTCAACATCCCCCAAGGGACCTGCAGCGTTGCTCCTACTACTGACCGAACTCCACAGGTGGCATAACGACAAACTTTGAACATTTTCCCCTTTAACATTGAGGCCCAGGGCCATGGACTGGGCCGCAGCCACCAGGATATCCCCCTTGCGACCGGACCTGGGACCAGACCTGCGACTGAGTACCCCCCTGCCATGAAGGTGACTCATCTTCCTTTTGCCCTTCTATGGTAATATAGGATGTTTTTTGAATATTCTTTGTGTGTGTGTTTTTCTTTCACTGTATGTCCTTTTAATATAGTATAGGGCCCTAATATGCAGATCCAGGAGAAAGATCAGCGTCCCTCCTTGCATGCCCCTGGAAGAAGCAGATGCAAAACATGTGTCGGGGTGAGGAGGGACGCTGATCTTTCTCCTGGGTCTGCAGTGCACTTCACTAATTGGGTAAAAATTACTGTCTTCATCCCTTTTTTGTGTGTACCATTATAGTCCCTGCATTATAGGTTTTTCTAGCACTGATTACGCAGGTCTATATAATGTCATTAGACTGGATATAATTTTGCTGTACTTCTGCCTCATGTACTCTTATGCCTTATATGTAGTTTATATTTGCTGCCTGATTGGGTGTAAAGACTCTTCTGCTATAGCAGCAGCCCCACATTATTGTTGTGAAGGGCTGAATCTGATCCAGTGTCCCTCCTAGCTAGGGCACTTTTGGTTCTTATCTTGTTTTTATTTTATATAAAACACTTGTTTTGGTTTTTAATATATTATTAATAAATATTTGGATTTTGATATCTCGATCTCTTCTTTCGGCTTCTTGAATAGTGTCAGTCCGTACTTGTGTAATTATTTGATATGAAGTGCCAGTCTTTTGTTTACACTATTGGATAATTAAGTTTATTCATTGGTGTTCGACGTGTACATGGGTTAGGTGTTAATGTCAATAAAAGCTCAACTGAACAAACAGCGTCTCATCCTATCCAAAGACTACTTACAACATCTGTACTGGATGGGATACTTGACTCTTTCTTTGGCAGTCACACATCAGTACGCCATGCAGATGAGGCTCAGAAAGAGTATGTGCTCCAGTGGATGGCAAGTGCTGCATCAAGCATTTTAATAGCACACATAGTACAATCATCAGAGATGGCACCCCAAGTACCCTTATTTTCACCCACATCACTAATTTCCAAATGCCCAACTGACTGTGGGGAACCACAGATGATCCATTCTGCAGCACTGCTCACACATTCTATTCCATTGGCATCAGAGGTCTGCTCCAAAGAATCATAGAATCAGAGGAGGAAAGCATCTGCACCGATCCCCATAATGTTTTAATGTTGGATCCGGTGCCGGACATAGTAGGGTCCCTGCAGAATCCAGTCCCTCATCATTAGACATTAACCACTGAGGGTGGAGGTGATCCTGATGAGTCTCAGATACCAGAGGCGCACGCAGAGTGTACTGTGGTGTCAGGGCAGGAAGAATAAGAGGGTGACTCTCAGGGTGAGGATAGCACCGGCGAAGCCATCATCAACATAATTATTCCAGTCATCTACATGCTGGAGCACACTTTGAATATTCTGTGTGAGGATGTGATGGTCCCAGAGGAAAAAGTGGAAGCAGAGGAAGATGCGGATAACAATATCGTCAATTTCCAGACCACCATGGCACGGGCAGATGCCATGGGAGGGTGGCTTAGAGCAATCAAGGGGGGCTCTAAGCAACAGACAAAGAGACAAACTGTTAGTGAAGGTGCAGGAGCCGAGGATCAAATGGAGGAGGACAAGGTGAAGGACGTGCAAAAGTCAGGAGATGAAGAGGATAACGATCCTCTCTGTTGTCCATGGTTGGTGGAAAGGGAGAGAGGAAGCAACCTTGAGTGCTACTCCGCTACCAACACACAATGGACTTGGACCTCATGGAAGCACCTGAAACATGAGCACCTTCTTGCTGCTCTACGTTCAATATGATGCCCGTATTCTTAGGGTAAGAAATTGTGCTGACTACTGGGTTGCCACTCTGTTAAATCCACGGTACAAGAGTAAATTTAGCAAAATGCTTCCCCTCCTGGAAAGGACAGTGCGCATGCTGGAGTATCAAAACTGCATGTAAACAATCTTAAGATTGTTTTTTTCCAAAGCACCACAGAGGCACACAGTGTGCATCCCAGTCCTAGACGTCCAACCCCGGGAACATCAAGGTGTCTGAAAAACATTAGCAGCAGTGTCAGTGGTGTAAGCAATTTCTGTGAGTCATTTAACACATTATTTAGACCAGCCCATGCACCAGGCAATTGATGCCACTTTAGTGGTGTGTGACAATAATTTTTTGAAATGTGTACTCCAAGTTGTTTCTCCAACTGGTGGGTTGCCTGTAGTGGAAGGTATGTCAGAGGGCTATTATACTGTTTCTACGCTGTGTTAATTGATGCCACTTTAGTGGTGTGTGACAATATTTTTTTGAAATGTGGAGAATCTAAGTTGGGTCTCCTTCATGTGTGTTGCCTGTAGAAGTAGGGCTTCCAGACAGGCAGGCCTGCACTTATTTTCAGTCAACTACCTGTGTTACTTTCCTTACTTGTTACTTTCCTTACCCATCTGAGAGTGGATGGAAAAAAAATGGAAAACAAATAAGAGGTCTTGCATGAGGTATCATGGCTTCCAGCTAAGAAGGCTTACACTGCTCCGATGATCACCAGGTCATCATTGAAACTTCAATTCCAAGCTGTAAATGTTGAGCCAGACTCTGACACCTCATGCATAGCCCATGACTGAGTGCTGCGGTGCCATTTGCAAATTTCTACTGTGGGTCAATTGATGACACTTTTTATGGTGTCTATACCCAATTTTAGCTGCTTTTGAAGCTTTTTGTCTGCCCTTAAGGTGTTGTGTATACGTGTGATTTGGCATCCCATTAAATCTAATAGTGGTTTGAGTATGTTCTTCCAACTGTTCGGTGAACGTCTAAATGTTCGGCGAATCGAACCAAACCAAACCTTGAAAGGTTTGCTTATCTCTCATGAGCACCAGGGCTGCCAAAGGTTTTAATAGATCTTTGATTTAATGAAAAATATTTAGAATTGAGAGTCCTCAGTGGTTGATACCTTTTAATGGCTAACTGAAAAGATGGTAACAAATTGCAAGCTTTCGAGACGACATACGTCTCTTCATCAGGCAGTCTTTGCCTGATGAAGAGACGTATGTCGTCTCGAAAGCTTGCAATTTGTTACCATCTTTTCAGTTAGCCATTAAAAGGTATCAACCACTGAGGACTCTCAATTCTAAATATTTTTCTATCTACTGGCTAACACGGTACCAAGATATATTTCCTTCCTGATTTAATGAAATTATTTTAAAAAAATCATGTGGACCTTAGTTCATTTGTGACCATATACTGATTTGCCCTGATTGGGCACCCTCTAGAATACTAGTTTTAGAAGTTTGTTGTGTAGCATTACTTTTTTAATTGTCTAAATAAATGTTCTTTTTTAGGGATCTATTTTTCTTTAAGGTTCTAAATCTATTAATGCCCTGCTGGTCTATTTTGTTTTTGTGTGCCTGTAAAAAGTACCACATAATCCTTCTTACAAGCGATGCTCTCATAAGGGGAATGAAATGGTGGATATCCTCTGAACACAGTCGTTGAGGTAATGTGCTTCTTCTTCCCAAAATACACCACTACAGAACAAGTGACAGGAAGAGCAGAGGGTCAAAAAGCTAGTGCCGACAAATAAATTCAACCACTAGACTGAGCCTGTTTACTGCAAAACAAACTCAACAATGAAAATTAATGCTTATGGCATGACAATTGTATTGATCCATTGATTGTCTAAAGCAATACAGCTACAGCAATACATAATATTACATATATCTGCCACTCTCTGAAGACGAAAAAGACTAAGAAAAAAATCTGCTTTCCCTGTCATTGATAATTTGGCACAATATTGGTATGGCAAGTGCTGCAATGAAGACTTTGACTGCCCAATGCAAACACCCGTCAGAAGTTATTAGTAGGTTAAGTTGAATTATGTCTATGAATTACATAATGCCCAAAGCACACTTATCCATGCACTTACTGAATTGACTGCAATGATATATTTGTTTCTGCTTATAAACAGCAAATTACATATTGTGAAATGTTTCCACACAGTGTCAGAATGCTGAAAATAAATATCATCATCTTAGATGACAAATTGTAAATTAGTAGGATATAAAAGGTTTATGAAACATGAGTGTAATGAGCCGTTATGCCCTTTAAACCCTATTCTATGGCAAAACAGCACAAATACTGAAAATATTCTGAATAGTATCCTAACAAACCCAATAGTTTCTATCATTATAGGAGCAATTAGTTTAAAACTTTCTTTTAAATTGTGCTCATTCATGTGTAAATTTGCTGTCATTCAATTTGTTTTTTTTTCTTTGTTTTAATTGTAACACATTATGTTATATTTCACAATAGCAATGTGTCAGTAATTTGCATAACTTTCCATAAGTCTTCCTAAATTTAATTATTAAACTTCCAATGTCAAGATGTGCTCCATGTCTTGTAGTATTTTATGTGACATGAAGCCACTGGCAGATGTTAAATTACAAAGCGTAACTTTGATATCATCACTAAGCCAATGACACACAAACTTATTATTTCCTTCATAATCAGCTGAAAAACTCAAATTAATTTCACCAGACAACTGCATAAGAAATGAAGATGATTTTTGTGAAACAGAAACTTGTGCTTGACTTTATCTTAATTGGTGTCATATAGGTTCTCAGAGGACTGACTATACTATTTCCATGTACATTTATTTTAACAAAATTAGAGATGATTGAATCTTTTGAAATTTGAACTTGCCAGGTTCCACAACTTTTTCCAAAACCTTTATTGCACAGCAAATTTATTTGTCTCGAGTCGCAATAATATAATTTGTTCCAATTGCCCTGAAAAGATGTTTGTAACTCTCTGAAGCTTCCTAGATGCTACGCTCATGCCCATATTGGTTTGATTTTCTTGTACTCAATGTCGGGATTTGCTAGTACCTCAGCATGCGCCCAAGTGATAAACTTTCTAGGTCTATTCAAGTCCTCTCAAGACCCACATCTGTGTCTTTGTTTCGCTAAAAGACTTGCTATTAACTTTCCTGGTTGCCTGTGAACAGCTCCAGTCCACAGTCATCAGGACATCTCCTGGCTGTCTGTGGTTTCCTGTCCATAAGCTACTTGCATGCCCTTTTCAGGTACCTTACTCACCTGTTTGTCTATGGTTTCCAGTAACCTTGTTACAGATCAGTGGTCTTCAAGGCTTTATCTCTTGACTGCAGTTTCCAGGATCACAACCTGCCTGAAGTTTTCACGACATCTTCATGGCTGTATGCGACTTTCAAGGTATTCAGACTTTCTAGTTTATCTGGAGTTCTGTCTGCTACCTGTCCATGGTCTTTTAGGACCCATACTTTGTATCTGCCTGTGGTTTTCCTTCTTCATGGCTGTGTGCGGCTTCCATGGTATTTGACTTTCTTGTTACTCCAGAGTTTTGTCTGCTACCTGTCTGTGTCTCCTTGTTGCCTCCTGTTGGTCTACTATCTGCCCCAGATGTTCAGTCACTGCTATCTGCCCATGGACTTCAGTAACTCTGCCTTTCTGCTGATGGTTTCCATGACTATATTAAAATTAAAGTTTGCATTCTACGTGTCCGTGTTCTGCATACTCCATCTAGCTGCTGCATGCTAAATACTGTAAACCAATAAAATTATCTTCATCCAATTTGATCTCAAGTGTCTTTATTTGCCATTTCACACTAGATATCATTGCTAAAGTGACAGTGCATATGACTAAATTAATGAAGTGTAAATACGTATAAACAAGATCTCCTACAATTATTGGTATCAAAATAGAACATATATATCCACAATCTTAACATCCCTCAAGTTTATTCTTACAGTGCCAATAAGAAATACCATATATGCTCGAGTATAAGCCGAGACCCTTAATTTTGCCACAAAAAAACTGGGAAAACTTAATGACTCGAGTATAAGCCTAGGGTGGAAAATGCAGCAGCTAATGGTAAATTTCAAAAATAAAAATAGATACCAATAAAAGTAAAATTAATTGAAACATCAGTAGGTTAAGTGTTTTTGAATATCATATTGAATCAGGAGCCCCATATAATGCTCCATAAAGTTCATGATGGGCCCATATAATGCTTCGTAAAGTTCATGATGGGCCCATATAGTGCTCCATAAAGTTCATGATGGGCCCATATAATGCTCCATAAAGTTCATGATGGTTAACAAAAAAGTGTGAAACAACTGAAATTATGTCTTATATTCTAGGTTCTTCAAAGTAGACACCTTTTGCTTTGATGACAGCTTTGCACACTCTTGGCATTCTCTTGATGAGCTTCAAGAGGCAGTCACCGGGAATGGTCTTGCAACAATCTTGAAGGAGTTCCCAGAGATGCTTAGCACTTGTTGGCCCTTTTGCCTTCACTCTGTGGTCCTGCTCACCTCAAACCATCTCGATTGGGTTCAGGTCTGGTGGCCAGGTCGAATAGCCTTTACACAGCCTGGAGTTGTGTTTGGGGTCATTGTCCTGTTGAAAAATAAATGATGGTCCAACTAAACGCAAACCGGATGGAATAGCATGCCGCTGCAAGCTGCTGTGGTAGCCATGCTGGATCAGTATGCCTTCAATTTTGAATAAATCCTCAACAGTGTCACCAGCAAAGCACTCCCACACCATCACACCTCCTCCTCTATGCTCCACATTGGGAACCAGGCATGTAGAGTCCATCCGTTCACCTTTTCTGCTTCACACAAAGACACGGTGGTTGGAACCAAAGATCTCAAATTTGGACTCATCAGACCAAAGCACAGATTTCCACTGGTCTAATGTCCATTCCTTGTGTTCTTTAGCACAGACAACTTTCAAAGTTTCCCAATTTCTCAGACTGACTGAACTTCATTTCTTAAAGTATTGATGGCCACTCGCTTTTCTTCACTTACCTGCTTTTTTCTTTTTGCCATAATACAAATTCTAACAGTCTACTCAGTAGGACTATCTGCTGCATATCCACCAGACTTCTTCAAAACACAACTGATGGTCCCTACACCGTTTATAAGGCAAGAAATCCCACTTATTAAACCAGACAGGGCACACCTGTGAAGTCAAAACCATTTCCGGTGACTACCTCTTGAAGCTCATCAAAAGAATGCCAAGAGTGTGCAAAGAAGTGATCAAAGCAAAAGGTGGCTTCTTTGAAGAACCTAGAATATGAGACATAATTTCTTGCTGTACAAGAAACAGTAAAAAGAAATCAAGAACAAAAAATGTGGTAGTTAGGGTTGAGCTAAACGGATCGGTCATTTTCAAAAGTCGCCGACTTTTGGCACAGTCGGGTTTCATGAAACCCGACCCGATCCCTGTGTGGGGTCGGCCATGCGGTACACGACTTTCGCACCAAAGTCGCGTTTCAATGACGCAAAAAGCGCCATTTCTCAGCCAATGAAGGTGGACGCAGAGTGTGGGCAGCGTGATGACATAGGTCCTGGTCCCCACCATCTTACAGAAGGGCATTGCAGTGATTGGCTTGCTGTCTGCGGCGTCACAGGGGCTATACAGAGGCGTTCCCACCGACCGCCATCTTACTGCTGCTGATCTGAGCATAGGGAGAGGTTGCTGCCGCTTCGTCAGAAGCAGGGATAGCGTTAGGCAGGGTACATTAACCCCCAAACCGCCTGTGCTGTAGCGATTTCCACTGTCCAACACCACCTTCTTGTTTGCAGGGACAGTGGAAACTACTTTTTTTTTTCCTCAGCGCTGTAGCTCATTGGGCTGCCCTAGAAGGCTCCCTGATAGCTGCATTGCTGTTTGTATGCCGCTGTGCAAACCAACTGCTTTTTTCAAAGCACAAATCCTGTTGTTCCTTCCTTTCTGCACAGCTATATTTTTTGTTTGTCCACACTTTTGATTTAATTTGTGCAGCAGTCCACTCCTTGTTATTGCTGCCTGCCATACCTGGCTGAGATTACTGCAGGGAGATAGTAATTGTAGGACAGTCCCTGTTTTTTTTTTTTTTTTAATTCTCCCTGAAAAAAAATCAATAGTGGGAGATTAATCTTGGCATTTGTGCTTGAGTGCCAGTCGTGTGTGCCATCTCTCTCCTATTGTGGGGCACATAAAGCCTAGTGTCTATAATCCTTTTTTTTTCTTTTTTTTTCCTTTAAATTCTCCCTAAAAAAAAAGTAGTGGGAGATTAAGATTGGCATTTCTGCTAGAGTGCCAGTCCTGTGTGCCATCTCTCTCAAATAGTGGGCCACAGAAAGCCTAGTGTCTGTTTTTGGTTTTTAAATTCTCCCTGAAAAAAAAAATAAACAGTGGGAGATTAATATTGGCCTTTGTGCTTGTGTGCCAGTCTTGTGTGCCATCTCTCTCAAATAGTGGGCCACAAAAAGCCTAGTGTCTGTTTTTTGTTTTTTTTTTGTTTTGGTTTTTAAATTCTCCCTGAAAAAAAACTAAACAGTGGGAGATTAATATTGGCCTTTGTGCTTGTGTGCCAGTCCTGTGTGCCATCTCTCTCAAATAGTGGGCCACAGAAAGCCTAGTGTCTGTTTTTGGTTTTTAAATTCTCCCTGAAAAAAAAAAACTAAACAGTGGGAGATTAATATTGGCCTTTGTGCTTGTGTGCCAGTCCTGTGTGCCATCTCTCTCAAATAGTGGGCCACAGAAAGCCTAGTGTCTGGTTTTTTTTTTTTGGTTTTTAAATTCTCCCTGAAAAAAAAAATAAACAGTGTGTTAGGGACTGGCGGAACGCACCAAGAATCAGATGTTATGGTATTAGGTGCGTTCGCAGTCCGAGGTCCACCGTGCAGGTAAAAGACCCTGCTGCTAGTAAGACGGACTATATGGCGGTACTAAGTATACACACATGGGTTAACTTCACCCTGCGTGAAGGAAGCGATCCTGTTGCGTCACAGGACCGCAATACTGCACATAAAGCGCGAGCAAGAAGTCAGCGGACTCAACCCCTACACAGGATTGAAGTCCGATTAGACACTTGCTGGCACAACACCGCAACTGGGTGTGTCAGAGGAACATAAATAATAATATTAAGGCACAAGAGTGCGTGCGGTGCCGCACTGACGGACGCCACTAACCACCCAGGCTTGGGTCAGGAAAGTGCAGAGCAAGCGCACAGCGCCGTACTGGCGGACACAGCAACTGGGAGCTGTAATGTGTGTTTCGTGCTGTTGGATAAGTCGGGCGCTAGATAGCAAACATACACCTTCCGCGAACAGACATTCAATAGGGAGGGTTATTTAAAGAGCGACTTTCACTCACAACACACACACATATTTACAAGACAATACTAGCGCATGGCCGTGCGGTCATGCGCAGTTTATATAGCTGCAGCACAGGAAACAGCTACAGAAGTTTTGCCCTTTCAGGACCTGCCAAAAGGACCAATGGGATGTGCTGTAGTACCTGAGCATGTGACCCTCGATCTCCAACGGGAGATCCTGCCCTGGGCATGCTCAGACAGAGAAAAGCAGGACTTAGATCCAGAAACGTCCACTCGCCGCTGCCCAGCAATGGCTTCAATGGCAGAAGCAGGAAAAGCAGCAGTAACTCTTCGCACAGAGTCAGACTGAGCGAGACGCTGGGATCGACGTCCCTGCTGAGCAGACTCCACTGCGGCTGGAGAAGAATGGGAGACCGCAGCGGAGATGGATCGAGATTCCCCCTGTGCAGCAGAGGAAACTCGACTCCTAACACAGTGGGAGATTAATATTAACCTTTGTGCTTGTGTGCCAGTCCTGTGTGCCATCTCTCTCAAATAGTGGGCCACAGAAAGCTTAGTGTCTGGTTTTTGTTTTTTTTTTGTTTTGGTTTTTAAATTCTCCCTGAAAAAAAAAACTATACAGTGGGAGATTAATATTGGCCCTTGTGCTTGTGTGCCAGTCCTGTGTGCCATCTCTCTCAAATAGTGGGCCACAGAAAGCCTAGTGTCTGTTTTGGGTTTTTAAATTCTCCCTGAAAAATAAAATAAACAGTGGGAGATTAATATTGGCCTTTGTGCTTGTGTGCCAGTCCTGTGTGCCATCTCTCTCAAATAGTGGGCCACAGAAAGCCTAGTGTCTGTTTTGGGTTTTTAAATTCTCCCTGAAAATAAAAACTAAACAGTGGGAGATTAATATTGGCCTTTGTGCTTGTGTGCCAGTCCTGTGTGCCATCTCTCTCAAATAGTGGGCCACAGAAAGCCTAGTGTCTGTTTTTGGTTTTTAAATTCTCCCTGAAAAAAAAAACAGTGGGAGATTAATGTTGGCCTTTGTGCTTGTGTGCCAGTCCTGTGTGCCATCTCTCTCAAATAGTGGGCCACAGAAAGCCTAGTGTCTGTTTTGTTTTGTTTTTTGCTTTGGTTTTTAAATTCTCCCTGAAAAAAAAAAAACTAAACAGTGGGAGATTAATATTGGCCTTTGTGCTTGTGTGCCAGTGCTGTGTGCCATCTCTCTCAAATAGTGGGCCACAGAAAGCCTAGTGTCTGTTTTTTTGTTTTTTTTTGTTTTGGTTTTTAAATTCTCCCTAAAAAAAAAAATAAACAGTGGGAGATTAATATTTGCCTTTGTGCTTGTGTGCCAGTCCTGTGTGCCATCTCTCTCAAATAGTGGGCCACAGTAAGCCTAGTGTCTGTTTTGGGTTTTTAAATTCTCCCTGAAAAAAAAAAAAAAACAGTGGGAGATTAATATTGGCATTTGTGCTTGAGTGACAGTCCTGCGTGTGTGGCATCTCTCTCATTTGGTGCCACAGAAAACCGAGTGTGTAACATTGTGCCTGATTTTCCTTGCAGTCTCACACACCTATAAAGGGATATCTAAATCCTACAGAAGTTTGAGTTCACCTTGTAAGTTGTTTTACAGTAACAAATACAGTTACTTTGGTTACGTTTTTATAACAATGAGGAAGTCTGGTGGAAGAGGTTGTGGCCGTGGGCGTTCATTGCCAGCTGGTAATGATGGTAGTGGTGGTGTAGCATTAGGTGGTCATGGGAAAAACAATATAGCACCTAAGTCTCGAGCTGTGGAGCCAGGTTCGTCGTCTGGCTACACAAGGCCTCGAACGCTCCCTTTTCTGGGAGTAGGAAAACCGCTTTTAAAGCCGGAGCAGCAAGAGCAAGTTTCGGCTTACCTTGCTGACTCAGCCTCTAGCTCTTTTGCCCCCTCTTCTGAAACTGGTAAATGTAAAAGCAGCGCGTTGTTAGTGGATGTTCACGGTCAGGGACAGGGACAAGTCGCTTCCTTGTCCTCTTCAGCAAAAACAACAACAGAGAAGGATGCGTCAGGCGACACAACGGGTTACTCCATGGAGCTCTTTACACATACCGTCCCTGGCTTAGAAAGTGAAACAGTTAACAGGCCATGCCCATTACAAGTTGAATCGGACATGGAGTGCACTGATGCACAGCCACAGCCAGATTACTATGCTGTTCCTTTGACTCAGACCACAACATTGAACTCGCAGTGTACTGATCCAGAATCAGACCCTGATGAGACTATGGTGCCCCGTCACGAACGCTATACCACCGACTTACACGGTGACACAGACAAAGTTGCACACGAGATAGAAGAGGAGGTCATAGATGACCCAGTTGTTGACCCCGATTGGCACCCATTGGGGGAACAGGGTGCAGGCGGCAGTAGTTCTGAAGCGGAGACGGAGGGGCCGCAGCAGGCATCAACATCACAACAGGTTCCATCTGCCGAGCCCGTATCTGGCCCAAAAGGCGTGGCAAAGCCAAAACCTGTTGGAGGACAGCGTGGCCATCCGGTTAAAGCTCAGTCTGCAATGCCTGAAAAGGTATCCGATGCTAGAAAGAGTGCAGTCTCGCATTTTTTTAAACAACATCCAAGTGATCAGCGCAAAGTCATCTGTCAAAAATGTTCAACTACCTTAAGCAGAGGTCAGAATCTGAAAAGTCTAAATACAAGTTGCATGCATAGACATTTAACCACCATGCATTTGCAAGCCTGGACTAACTAACAAACGTCCCTTAAGGTTGTAGCACCCTCGGCCAATGAAGCTAGTCAGCAACGCAACATCCCTTCCGTCACTGTAAGGCCACCATTTTCCGCACCACCTGCAGTATCTGTGCATGTTTCGTTGCCAGGCCAAAGCAGTCAGGGTCAGGGAATCACCAGTTTCGTAATAGGAAACACTGCATCTAGGGCACCGGTGGCAACAATACCGTCTCCAACCGTCTCTCAGTCTGCCATGTCCACCGGCACCCACGCTAGTTCCACAATCTCCAGCTCTCCAGTCCAGCTCACCCTACATGAGACTCTCGTTAGAAAAAGGAAGTACTTAGCCTTGCATCCACGTACACCGGGTTTGAATGCCCACGTAGCTAGACTAATCTCGTTAGAGATGATGCCCTACCGGTTAGTTGAAAGCGAAGCTTTCAAAGCCCTGATGGACTACGCTGTACCACGGTACGAGCTATCCAGTCGACACTTCTTTTCGAGAAAAGCCATCTCAGCCCTCCACCAGCATGTTAAAGAGTGCATCGTCCATGCACTCAGGCAGTCTGTGAGTACAAAGGTGCACCTGACAACAGATGCATGGACCAGTAGGCATGGCCAGGGACGTTACGTGTCCATCACGGCACACTGGGTAAATGTGGTGGATGCAGGGTCCACAGGGGACAGCAAGTTTGGGACAGTTCTGCCTAGCCCACGGTCTAGGAAACAATTGGCTGTAGCCGTTCGCACCCCCTCCTCCTCCTCTTCGTCCTCCTGCAGAAACGAGAGCTCGTCCACAGACCGCAGTCGCACAACCACTCCATCCGCAGCTGCCACTGTTGCACACCAGGTCTCCCATTATGGGGCAGCTACTGGCAAACGTCAGCAGGCTGTATTGGCTATGAAGTGTTTGGGCGACAACAGACACACCGCGGAAGTTCTGTCCGAGTTCTTGCAGAAAGAAACGCAGTCGTGGCTGGGCACTGTAGATCTTGAGGCAGGCAAGGTAGTGAGTGATAACGGAAGGAATTTCATGGCTGCCATCTCCCTTTTCCAACTGAAACACATTCCATGCCTGGCTCACACCTTAAACCTGGTGGTGCAGTGCTTCCTGAAAAGTTATCCGGGGTTATCCGACCTGCTCCTCAAAGTGCGCGAACTTTGCTCGCATATCCGCCGTTCGCCCGTACATGGCTGGTTAGTGCAGACAATGCCATAATAAGCATGAGCATCCCCCTAATGCGTCTGCTGATGCAAAGTTTGACGCACATAAAGGAGCAGGCGTCTGCAGCAGAGGAAGAGGAAACCCTTGATGACAGTCAGCCATTGTCTGGTCAGGGCAGTGTACAGGATGAGGTAGCGGGCGAAGAGGAGGAGGAGGAGGACGAGGAGGATGATGGGGATGAGTATTTTTTTAATGAGGAAGCTTCTCCGGGGCCAATAGCAACTGGTGGCGTTGCAAGGCTGGGTTCAGGTTTTTTTAGGGAGACAAGTGACGTAGATTTGCCTGAAACTGCCCCTCAACCCAGCACGACCGCAGATTTGACAACTGGAACTTTGGCCCACATGGCGGATTATGCCTTACGTATCCTCAAAAGGGACCCACGCATTATTAAAATGATGACTGATGACGATTACTGGTTGGCCTGCCTCCTTGATCCTCGCTGTAAAGGCAAATTGCAAAATATTATGCCACATGAGAACCTGGAACAAATATTAGCAACCAAACAATCAACTCTTGTTGACCGTTTGATTCAGGCATTCCCAGCACACAGCGACGGTGAGCGTTATCACATGAGCTGCAGGAGGCAGCAGGCCAGAGGTGTTAGAGGTGCACAAATCAGAAGTGGCGTTGGACAGAGGGGTTTTCTGACCAGGTTGTGGAGTGATTTTGCTATGACCGCAGACAGGACAGGTATTGCAGCATCAATTCAAAGTGACAGAAGACAACATTTGTCCAGTATGGTTACTAACTATTTTTCATCCTTTATCGACGTTCTCCCTCAACCGTCATTCCCATTTGATTACTGGGCATCCAAATTAGACACCTGGCCAGAATTGGCAGAATATGCATTGCAGGAGCTTGCTTGCCCAGCAGCTAGTGTGCTATCAGAAAGAGTATTCAGTGCTGCAGGTTCAATATTAACCGAAAAAAGGACTCGTCTGGCTACCCAAAATGTTGATGATCTAACCTTCATTAAAATGAACCACAACTGGATTTCGAATTCTTTTGCCCCACCTTGCCCGGCTGACACCTAGCTTTCCTATGAAAAGGTCTTGCTTGTGGACTGCTCTGACTGACTTTTCCAATCTCGTAATTTGCAGCAGCTGTTTGTCCAGCATACGACATGTTTACACCTCCCTAAATGGCCAAACTCCCCCCACGGGGCCGTGGTCTCGCCACTTGGCGGAAGCACCCGTGAGAGTGCCGTTTGTCTGAAGAGGTGGGTGTGCACGCTTTTGGTCGACGGCACTGCCACTGGGTCCCTCATAGTACAATAAAGTGTCTCTGGCGGTGGTGGTGCGCACCCAACGTCAGACACACCGTTGTAACATGAGGGGCCCAATGCCTGGCACTGACAATACCAATGTGTTGACATGTATGATGGTACTTAAAATAGTCAGGGGCAGTGTCCTATATTTACACCAGTAAATACTTAGCGCCAAATTACTAGGTATGAAACTCAGCAGAGGAGCCCACCCCTGTACCTTATTATTCCACCCTTTTGTGTTTTGGTTTTGTTGTATTGCGAGAGATTAACATCTATTTATTTTTTGTGAGTACTAACTGTCAGACACTCATTACAATCGGCCTCCGCTGACAACACCAATGCTGCCTGTGTACCCCTGCAAGAGAATTCCAAGTGTCTACAGCCCACTTTTGTTATGTTAGGCCTACTAAGCCTGTCTGCGGTCCCTCCTTCCAATAGTCCTCCACTGACCAGACCACTGCTGCCCGTGTACCCCTGGAACCTATTTTAAAGTGCCTACAGCCTAATTTTGTTATGTTAGGCCTACTAAGCCTGTCTGCGGTCCCTCCTTCCAATAGTCCTCCACTGACCAGACCACTGCTGCCCGTGTACCCCTGGAACCTACTTTAAAGTGCCTACAGCCTAATTTTGTTATGTTAGGCCTACTAAGCCTGTCTGCGGTCCCTCCTTCCACTAGTCCTCCACTGACCAGACCACTGCTGCCCGTGTACCCCTGGAACCTATTTTAAAGTGCCTACAGCCTAATTTTGTTATGTTAGGCCTACTATGCCTGTCTGTGGTCCCTCCTTCCACTAGTCCTCCACTGACCAGACCACTGCTGCCCGTGTAGCCCTGGAACCTATTTTAAAGTGCCTACAGCCTAATTTTTTTATGTTAGGCCTACTAAGCCTGTCTGCGGTCCCTCCTTCCACTAGTCCTCCACTGACCAGACCACTGCTGCCCGTGTACCCCTGGAACCTATTTTAAAGTGCCTACAGCCTAATTTTGATATGTTAGGCCTACTATGCCTGTCTGCGGTCCCTCCTTCCACTAGTCCTCCACTGACCAGACCACTGCTGCCCGTGTACCCCTGGAACCTATTTTAAACTGCCTAAAGCCTAATTTTGTTATGTTAGGCCTACTATGCCTGTCTGCGGTCCCTCCTTCCACTAGTCCTCCACTGACCAGACCACTGCTGCCCGTGTACCCCTGGAACCTATTTTAAATTGCAAAGAGCATCCTTTTTTTAATAGTAGGCGTACAAACTCTGTCTGCGGTCCATAATTGAAATTGTCCTCCACTGAAGAGACCAATGCTGCCTGTGTACCCCTGTTACCTTTTTTAAACTGCATTGAGCCAAATTTTGTGTTTAAGGCCTACTACCTGTGTCTGTCTGCGCCACTCAATACAGCTGTCCTCCTTTTAAAAAAGCTGAGCGTCAATAGTCTGGTTTTCAGCCTATAGGAATGTGAAAACTGCATTGGGGCTACTACTACTACTTCGGTAGGGCCTACTAACGGTGTCTGCCGCTCCCAGGTGTTCCCCAAGTTGCTTCTCCATAGCTTTGATCTTCTAGCTCTCGTTTAGTAGTTGTTGAAAACAACACTGCATTAGGCCTACAAGTTGGGTCTGGGTTGTAGAGACGGTGTCTTCCACTCCAAGGTGTTCCCCAGGTTTCCTCTCCATAGCTTCAATCTTAAAGCTCTCGTTTAGTAGTTGTTGAAAACAACACTGCATTAGGCCTACAAGTTGGGTCTGGGTTGTAGAGACGGTGTCTTCCACTCCAAGGTGTTCCCCAGGTTTCCTCTCCATAGCTTCAATCTTAAAGCTCTTGTTTAGCAGTTGTTGAAAACAACACTGCATTAGGCCTACAAGTTGGGTCTGGGTTGTAGAGACGGTGCCTTCCACTCCAAGGTGTTCCCCAAGTTTCCTCTCCATAGCTTCAATCTTAAAGCTCTCGTTAAGGCTACGTTCACATTAGCGTTGCGCGCCGGTGCGTCGGCGACGCAACGGCGACGCAACGCGCGACGCACCAAAAACACGCGCAAAAACGCTGCATTTTGCGACGCGCGCGTCGTTTTTTGACGAAAATCGGACGCACGAAAAATGCAACTTGTTGCATTTTCGTGCGTCCGACGCTAGCGTCGAAAACGACGCACATGTCGAAAAACGCTAACAAAAAAACGCACGCGTCCCCTATGTTAAACATAGGGGTGCGTCGCCGCTGCGTCGCCGCTGCGTCGCCGACGCAACAGCGACGCACATTAGCGTAACGCTAATGTGAACGTAGCCTTAGTAGTTGTTGAAAACAACACTGCATTAGGCCTACAAGTTGGGTCTGGGTTGTAGAGACGGTGTCTTCCACTCCAAGGTGTTCCCCAGGTTTCCTCTCCATAGCTTCAATCTTAAAGCTCTCGTTTAGTAGTTGTTGAAAACAACACTGCATTAGGTCTACAAGTTGGGCCTGGGTTGTAGAGACGGTGTCTTCCGCTCCAAGGTGTTCTCCAGGTTTCCTCTCCATTGCTTCAATCTTAAAGCTCTCGTTTAGTAGTTGTTGAAAACAACACTGCATTAGGCCTACAAGTTGGGTCTGGGTTGTAGAGACGGTGTCTTCCGCTCCAAGGTGTTCTCCAGGTTTCCTCTCCATTGCTTCAATCTAAAAGCTCACGTTTAGTAGTTGTTGAAAACAACACTGCATTAGGCCTACAAGTTAGGTCTGGGTTGTAGAGACGGTGTCTTCCACTCCAAGGTGTTCCCCAGGTTTCCTCTCCATAGCTTCAATCTTAAAGCTCTTGTTTAGTAGTTGTTGAAAACAACACTGCATTAGGCCTACAAGTTGGGTCTGGGTTGTAGAGACGGTGTCTTCCGCTCCAAGGTGTTCTCCAGGTTTCCTCTCCATTGCTTCAATCTTAAAGCTCTCGTTTAGTAGTTGTTGAAAACAACACTGCATTAGGCCTACAAGTTGGGTCTGGGTTGTAGAGACGGTGTCTTCCGCTCCAAGGCGTTCTCAAGGTTTCCTCTCCATTGCTTCAATCTTAAAGCTCTCATTTAGTAGTTGTTGAAAACAACACTGCATTAGGCCTACAAGTTGGGTCTGGGTTGTAGAGACGGTGTCTTCCGCTCCAAGGTGTTCTCCAGGTTTCCTCTCCATCGCTTCAATCTTAAAGCTCTCGTTTAGTAGTTGTTGAAAACAACACTGCATTAGGCCTACAAGTTGGGTCTGGGTTGTAGAGACGTGTCCTCCGCTCCAAGGTGTTCTCCAGGTTTCCTCTCCATTGCTTCAATCTAAAAGCTCTCGTTTAGTAGTTGTTGAAAACAACACTGCATTATGCCTACAAGTTAGGTCTGGGTTGTAGAGACGGTGTCTTCCACTCCAAGGTGTTCCCCAGGTTTCCTCTCCATAGCTTCAATCTTAAAGCTCTTGTTTAGTAGTTGTTGAAAACAACACTGCATTAGGCCTACAAGTTAGGTCTGGGTTGTAGAGACGGTGTCTTCCACTCCAAGGTGTTCCCCAGGTTTCCTCTCCATAGCTTCAATCTTAAAGCTCTTGTTTAGTAGTTGTTGAAAACAACACTGCATTAGGCCTACAAGTTGGGTCTGGGTTGTAGAGACGGTGTCTTCCGCTCCAAGGTGTTCTCCAGGTTTCCTCTCCATTGCTTCAATCTTAAAGCTCTCGTTTAGTAGTTGTTGAAAACAACACTGCATTAGGCCTACAAGTTGGGTCTGGGTTGTAGAGACGGTGTCTTCCGCTCCAAGGCGTTCTCCAGGTTTCCTCTCCATTGCTTCAATCTTAAAGCTCTCGTTTAGTAGTTGTTGAAAACAACACTGCAATAGGCCTACAAGTTGGGTCTGGGTTGTAGAGACGGTGTTTTCCACTCCAAGGTGTTCTCCAGGTTTCCTCTCCATAGCTTCAATCTTAAAGCTCTCGTTTAGTAGTTGTTGAAAACAACACTGCATTAGGCCTACAAGTTGGGTCTGGGTTGTAGAGACGGTGTCTTCCGCTCCAAGGTGTTCTCCAGGTTTCCTCTCCATTGTTTCAATCTTAAAGCTCTCGTTTAGTAATTGTTGAAAACAACACTGCATTAGGCCTACAAGTTGGGTCTGGGTTGTAGAGACGGTGTCTTCCACTCCAAGGTATTCCCCAGGTTTCCTCTCCATAGCTTCAATCTTAAAGCTCTTGTTTAGTAGTTGTTGAAAACAACACTGCATTAGGCCTACAAGTTGGGTCTGGGTTGTAGAGACGGTGTCTTCCATTTCAAGGTGTTTTCCAGGTTTCCTCTCCATAGCTTCAATCTTAAAGCTCTCGTTTAGTAGTTGTTGAAAACAACACTGCATTAGGCCTACAAGTTGGGTCTGGGTTGTAGAGACGGTGTCTTCCGCTCCAAGGTGTTCCCCAGGTTTCCTCTCCATAATTTCAATCTTAAAGCTCTCGTTTAGTAGTTGTTGAAATCAACACTGCATTAGGCCTACAAGTTGGGTCTGGGTTGTAGAGACGGTGTCTTCCTCTCCAAGGTGTTCCCCAGGTTTCCTCTCCATAGCTTCAATCTTAAAGCTCTCATTTAGTAGTTGTTGAAAACAACACTGCATTAGGCCTACAAGTTGGGTCTGGGTTGTAGAGACGGTGTCTTCCACTCCAAGGTGTTCCCCAGGTTTCCTCTCCATAGCTTCAATCTTAAAGCTCTCGTTTAGTAGTTGTTGAAAACAACACTGCATTAGGCCTACAAGTTGGGTCTGGGTTGTAGAGACGGTGTCTTCCACTCCAAGGTGTTCCCCAGGTTTCCTCTCCATAGCTTCAATCTTAAAGCTCTCGTTTAGTAGTTGTTGAAAACAACACTGCATTAGGCCTACAAGTTGGGTCTGGGTTGTAGAGACGGTGTCTTCCACTCCAAGGTGTTCTCCAGGTTTCCTCTCCATAGCTTCAATCTTAAAGCTCTCGTTTAGTAGTTGTTGAAAACAACACTGCATTAGGCCTACAAGTTGGGTCTGGGTTGTAGAGACGGTGTCTTCCGCTCCAAGGTGTTCTCCAGGTTTCCTCTCCATTGTTTCAATCTTAAAGCTCTCGTTTAGTAATTGTTGAAAACAACACTGCATTAGGCCTACAAGTTGGGTCTGGGTTGTAGAGACGGTGTCTTCCACTCCAAGGTATTCCCCAGGTTTCCTCTCCATAGCTTCAATCTTAAAGCTCTTGTTTAGTAGTTGTTGAAAACAACACTGCATTAGGCCTACAAGTTGGGTCTGGGTTGTAGAGACGGTGTCTTCCATTTCAAGGTGTTTTCCAGGTTTCCTCTCCATAGCTTCAATCTTAAAGCTCTCGTTTAGTAGTTGTTGAAAACAACACTGCATTAGGCCTACAAGTTGGGTCTGGGTTGTAGAGACGGTGTCTTCCGCTCCAAGGTGTTCCCCAGGTTTCCTCTCCATAATTTCAATCTTAAAGCTCTCGTTTAGTAGTTGTTGAAATCAACACTGCATTAGGCCTACAAGTTGGGTCTGGGTTGTAGAGACGGTGTCTTCCTCTCCAAGGTGTTCCCCAGGTTTCCTCTCCATAGCTTCAATCTTAAAGCTCTCATTTAGTAGTTGTTGAAAACAACACTGCATTAGGCCTACAAGTTGGGTCTGGGTTGTAGAGACGGTGTCTTCCACTCCAAGGTGTTCCCCAGGTTTCCTCTCCATAGCTTCAATCTTAAAGCTCTCGTTTAGTAGTTGTTGAAAACAACACTGCATTAGGCCTACAAGTTGGGTCTGGGTTGTAGAGACGGTGTCTTCCACTCCAAGGTGTTCCCCAGGTTTCCTCTCCATAGCTTCAATCTTAAAGCTCTCGTTTAGTAGTTGTTGAAAACAACACTGCATTAGGCCTACAAGTTGGGTGTGGGTTGTAGAGACGGTGCCTTCCACTCCATGGTGTTCTCCAGGTTTCCTCTCCATTGCTTCAATCTTAAAGCTCTCGTTTAGTAGTTGTTGAAAACAACACTGCATTAGGCCTACAAGTTGGGTCTGGGTTGTAGAGACGGTGTCTTCCACTCCAAGGTGTTCCCCAGGTTTCCTCTCCATAGCTTCAATCTTAAAGCTCTCGTTTAGTAGTTGTTGAAATCAACACTGCATTAGGCCTACAAGTTGGGTGTGGGTTGTAGAGACGGTGCCTTCCACTCCAAGGTGTTCTCCAGGTTTCCTCTCCATTGCTTCAATCTTAAAGCTCTCGTTTAGTAGTTGTTGAAAACAACACTGCATTAGGCCTACAAGTTGGGTGTGGGTTGTAGAGACGGTGCCTTCCACTCCAAGGTGTTCTCCAGGTTTCCTCTCCATTGCTTCAATCTTAAAGCTCCCGTTTAGTAGTTGTTGAAAACAACACTGCATTAGGCCTACAAGTTGGGTCTGGGTTGTAGAGACGGTGTCTTCCACTCCAAGGTGTTCCCCAGGTTTCCTCTCCATAGCTTCAATCTTAAAGCTCTTGTTTAGTAGTTGTTGCAAACAACACTGCATTAGGCCTACAAGTTGGGTCTGGGTTGTAGAGACGTGTCTTCCGCTCCACGGTGTTCTCCAGGTTTCCTCTCCATTGCTTCAGTCTTAAAGCTCTCGTTTAGTAGTTGTTGAAAACAACACTGCATTAGGCCTACAAGTTGGGTATGGGTTGTAGAGACGGTGTCTTCCACTCCAAGGTGTTCTCCAGGTTGCCACATAATCGAAGCTGCATAGAGCCTATTTTGTAATTTTACGCCTACAAAGTCTTTCTGCGGTCCCTCCTTCCAATTGTCCTCCACTGAGCACACCAATGCAGACCGTGTACCCATATAACCTTTTTTAAACCTGCGTCGAGCCAACTTTGTGGTTTAAGGCCTACTTGTAGTGTCTGGTTGCGCCACTCAATACAGCTGTCCTCTTTACAAAAAATGACCTACAATTATCTGGTTTTCAGCCTATCGGAATTTTAAAAATGCAGTGGGCCTACTAGTTGGGTTGGGGCCTTCTATAGGTGTCTGCCGCTCCTTGCTGTTCTCCTCCAGTGAACAAAGCTGTGCCGCCTGTTTACTACTGTTGCCAATTTTGAACTGCATTTAGACTACTTACTGATTTGGCCCTACTCTCTGTGTCAGCCTCTCATTCCAGTTGTCCTCCACTGAACAAAGCAATGCCCCCTGGTTAGTCCTGTTACCAATTTTGAACTGCATTTAGCCCACTTTATTCTTTGGGCCCATATCTGTTTCCCCCTCATCCTGCCCATTGCCCAGCCAGTGATAGATGAGTCTGCTGGTACATTGACCCATAACGCAACATTCCCCATGCACGCTACACTGCAAGATTGTGACCCTGCTGAAAGTCAGGTTCCCCTTCCCGCATACCATACCACCTTACACGTGGACAAAGAGGAAGGTGCAGATGAAGGTGCAGGTTCCTTCCTCAGGTGGGGGGAGGAATACTTGTTGGCGACGTCACTGGCACAGGGCCCCTCATAGTACGCAAAAGTGTTGCTGCCGGTGGGAGGCGCCCCCGCCGTGCAAACACACCGCTGTACTTTGAGGGGCCCTGTGCCAGTGCCAATGCCAACGAGTGGGCCCCCCCTGCTTGCTCAGGATCACAGCACTTGCAAAGTTGAAATACTTACCTCTCCCTGCTCCACTGCCGTGACGTGGTCCAGATTTCCTGGGCCCACTAAATACTTGAACCAGCCCTACCACAACTTTAGCCAAATGACCCCCAATTTCCAATGCCTTACTATTATTATAAGGTAAATTTAGATTGACAAGCTTCAGTAACAAGAATGTATGTTTTTTGCCATTAAAGTGGGCACTGTAGGTGTTTTCCTGGCCTCCACTCACTGCCGACTATGCTCCCCCATTGACTTGCATTGGGTTTCGTGTTTCGGCCGATTCCACTCGACTCGACTTTTGAGATAGTCGGGTTTCGCGAAACCCGACTCGACTCTAAAAAAGTCAAGGTCGCTCAACCCTATTGGTAGTTATTAATAGTTACTTTTTTAGCCAAGCATGGGGGAAAAATTATGGAATCACTCAATTCTGAGGAAAAAATTATGGAATCACCCTGTAAATTTTCATACCCAAAAATAACACCTGCATCAAATTAGATCTGCTCGTTAGTCTGCACCTAAAAAGGAGTGATCACACCTTGAAGAGCTGTTGCACCAAGTGGACTGACATGAATCATGGCTCCAAAACGAAAAATGTCAATTGAAACAAAGGAGAGGAATATCAAATTCTTAAAAGAGGGTAAAACATCATGCAATGGTGCAAAACATGTTGGCTGTTCACAGTCAGCTGTGTCTAAAATCTGGACCAAATACAAACAACATGGGAAGGTTGTTAAAGGCAAACATACTGGTAGACTAAGGAAGACATCTAAGCATCAAGACCGGAAACTTAAAGCAATATGTCTTCAAAACAGGAAATGCACAACAAAACAAATGAGGAACGAATGGGTGGAAACTGGAGTCAATGTCTGTGACCGAACTGTAAGAAAACGCCTAAAGGAAATGAGATTTACATACAGAAAGCTAAACAAAAGCCACCATTAACACCTAAACAGAGATAAACAAGGTCACAATGGGCTAAGGAAAACCACTCTTGCACTATTGATGACTGGATGAAAGTCATATTCAGTGATGAATCGCGAATCTGCATTGGGCAAGGTGATGATGCTGGAACTTTTGTTTGGTGCCGTTCCAATGAGATTTATATAGATGACTGCCTGAAGAGAACATGCAAATTTCCACAGTCATTGATGATATGGGGCTGCATGTCAGGTAAAGGCACTGGGGAGATGGCTGTCATTACATCTTCAATAAATGCATAAGTTTATGCTGATATTTTGGACACATTTCTTATCTCATCAATTGAAAGGATGTTTGGGGTTGATGAAATCATTTTTCAAGATGATAATGCATATTGCCATAGAGCAAAAACTGTGAAAACATTCCTTGACAAAAGACACATTAGCTCAATGTTATGGCCTACAAATAGTCCGGATCTCAATCCAATTGAAAATCTTTGGTGGAAGTTGAAGAAAATGGTCCATGACAAGGCTCCAACCTTGTCGGCAAGGAAGGACCTACCGACAATCTGCAAGGACTTTGAAGAGTTGGGGAAGAAAGTAAAAGAACTGGATGCACAGGTAGTTTTTTCTTCTATCCTTCCAGTAGATGGGCATGGCACCAGGAGATGGAACAGGATCCTTGATGCAAACAACTGGCTAAGACGATGGTGCAGACAACAAGGATTTGGATTCCTGGACCACGGTGTGAATTACTGGTATGATGGACTCCTCGCCAGAGACGGACTACACCTCAACAAACCTGGGAAACACACATTCGCCAGAAGACTCGCTACACTCATCAGGAGGGCGTTAAACTAGAAGAAGGGGGGACGGGAAGAAAAACATTAGACTCGAACAAAGACGACCCAGGAAAACATACTCAGAAGGGAGGTAAGAACATTTCTAAAACAATCCACAGTGAGGAGATTGGAACAAAACAAAATCCTCTAAACTGCATGCTCGCAAACGCCAGAAGCCTGACAAACAAGATGGAAGAACTAGAAGCAGAAATATCTACAGGTAACTTTGACATAGTGGGAATAACCGAGACATGGTTAGATGAAAGCTATGACTGGGCAGTTAACTTACAGGGTTACAGTCTGTTTAGAAAGGATCGTAAAAATCGGAGAGGAGGAGGGGTTTGTCTCTATGTAAAGTCTTGTCTAAAGTCCACTTTAAGGGAGGATATTAGCGAAGGGAATGAGGATGTCGAGTCCATATGGGTTGAAATTCATGGAGGGAAAAATGGTAACAAAATTCTCATTGGGGTCTGTTACAAACCCCCAAATATAACAGAAAGCATGGAAAGTCTACTTCTAAAGCAGATAGATGAAGCTGCAACCCATAATGAGGTCCTGGTTATGGGGGACTTTAACTACCCGGATATTAACTGGGAAACAGAAACCTGTGAAACCCATAAAGGCAACAGGTTTCTGCTAATAACCAAGAAAAATTATCTTTCACAATTGGTGCAGAATCCAACCAGAGGAGCAGCACTTTTAGACCTAATACTATCTAATAGACCTGACAGAATAACAAATCTGCAGGTGGTTGGGCATTTAGGAAATAGCGACCACAATATTGTGCAATTTCACCTGTCTTTCACTAGGGGGACTTGTCAGGGAGTCACAAAAACACTGAACTTTAGGAAGGCAAAGTTTGACCAGCTGAGAGATGCCCTTAATCTGGTAGACTGGGACAATATCCTCAGAAATAAGAATACAGATAATAAATGGGAAATGTTTAAGAACATCCTAAATAGGCAGTGTAAGCGGTTTATACCTTGTGGGAATAAAAGGACTAGAAATAGGAAAAACCCAATGTGGCTAAACAAAGAAGTAAGACAGGCAATTAACAGTAAAAAGAAAGCATTTGCACTACTAAAGCAGGATGGCACCATTGAAGCTCTAAAAAACTATAGGGAGAAAAATACTTTATCTAAAAAACTAATTAAAGCTGCCAAAAAGGAAACAGAGAAGCACATTGCTAAGGAGAGTAAAACTAATCCCAAACTGTTCTTCAACTATATCAATAGTAAAAGAATAAAAACTGAAAATGTAGGCCCCTTAAAAAATAGTGAGGAAAGAATGGTTGTAGATGACGAGGAAAAAGCTAACATATTAAACACCTTCTTCTCCACGGTATTCACGGTGGAAAATGAAATGCTAGGTGAAATCCCAAGAAACAATGAAAACCCTATATTAAGGGTCACCAATCTAACCCAAGAAGAGGTGCGAAACCGGCTAAATAAGATTAAAATAGATAAATCTCCGGGTCCGGATGGCATACACCCACGAGTACTAAGAGAACTAAGTAATGTAATAGATAAACCATTATTTCTTATTTTTAGTGACTCTATAGCGACAGGGTCTGTTCCGCAGGACTGGCGCATAGCAAATGTGGTGCCAATATTCAAAAAGGGCTCTAAAAGTGAACCTGGAAATTATAGGCCAGTAAGTCTAACCTCTATTGTTGGTAAAATATTTGAAGGGTTTCTGAGGGATGTTATTCTGGATTATCTCAATGAGAATAACTGTTTAACTCCATATCAGCATGGGTTTATGAGAAATCGCTCCTGTCAAACCAATCTAATCAGTTTTTATGAAGAGGTAAGCTATAGACTGGACCACGGTGAGTCATTGGACGTGGTATATCTCGATTTTTCCAAAGCGTTTGATACCGTGCCGCACAAGAGGTTGGTACACAAAATGAGAATGCTTGGTCTGGGGGAAAATGTGTGTAAATGGGTTAGTAACTGGCTTAGTGATAGAAAGCAGAGGGTGGTTATAAATGGTATAGTCTCTAACTGGGTCGCTGTGACCAGTGGGGTACCGCAGGGGTCAGTATTGGGACCTGTTCTCTTCAACATATTCATTAATGATCTGGTAGAAGGTTTACACAGTAAAATATCGATATTTGCAGATGATACAAAACTATGTAAAGCAGTTAATACAAGAGAAGATAGTATTCTGCTACAGATGGATCTGGATAAGTTGGAAACTTGGGCTGAAAGGTGGCAGATGAGGTTTAACAATGATAAATGTAAGGTTATACACATGGGAAGAGGGAATCAATATCACCATTACACACTGAACGGGAAACCACTGGGTAAATCTGACAGGGAGAAGGACTTGGGGATCCTAGTTAATGATAAACTTACCTGGAGCAGCCAGTGCCAGGCAGCAGCTGCCAAGGCAAACAGGATCATGGGGTGCATTAAAAGAGGTCTGGATACACATGATGAGAGCATTATACTGCCTCTGTACAAATCCCTAGTTAGACCGCACATGGAGTACTGTGTCCAGTTTTGGGCACCGGTGCTCAGGAAGGATATAATGGAACTAGAGAGAGTACAAAGGAGGGCAACAAAATTAATAAAGGGGATGGGAGAACTACAATACCCAGATAGATTAGCGAAATTAGGATTATTTAGTCTAGAAAAAAGACGACTGAGGGGCGATCTAATAACCATGTATAAGTATATAAGGGGACAATACAAATATCTCGCTGAGGATCTGTTTATACCAAGGAAGGTGACGGGCACAAGGGGGCATTCTTTGCGTCTGGAGGAGAGAAGGTTTTTCCACCAACATAGAAGAGGATTCTTTACTGTTAGGGCAGTGAGAATCTGGAATTGCTTGCCTGAGGAGGTGGTGATGGCGAACTCAGTCGAGGGGTTCAAGAGAGGCCTGGATGTCTTCCTGGAGCAGAACAATATTGTATCATACAATTATTAGGTTCTGTAGAAGGACGTAGATCTGGGGATTTATTATGATGGAATATAGGCTGAACTGGATGGACAAATGTCTTTTTTCGGCCTTACTAACTATGTATGTATGTTACTAACCTGCAAAGCTGATCTGGTAACAGCAATCAGAGAAAGTTGGAGCCAGATTGATGAAGAGTACTGTTTGACACTCATTAAGTCCATGCCTCAGAGACTGCAAGCTGTTAAAAAAGCCAGAGGTGGTGCAACAAAACACTAGAGATGTTTTGGAGTCTTTTTTTGTTTGTTTATTCTTCATGATTTCATATTTTTTTCCTCAGAAATGAGTGATTCCATAATTTTTCCCATATGCTTGGTTAAAAAATGTAACCATTACTGACTACTACATTTTTTTTCTTGATTTCCTTTCGTGTTTCTTAAAGCCAGAAAGTTGCCATTTGAAATGACTTTAGTTTTGCGCCATGTCTGTGATCTGCTTTTTTTCTACAAAATTAACTGAATGTACATCCTCCAAGGCCTGTGATTCCATAATTTTTGCCAGGGGTTGTATACTTGAGTATAAACTGAGATTTTCAGCCCATTTTTTAAGGCTGAAAGGGCCCCTCCCGGCTTATACTGGAGTTATTGTCCCAAGGGGTCAGCGGGGGAAAGGGGGAGCGGCAGCTGTCACTTCATACACACCTGCTCCCGGCGCGGTCCCTGCTTCTCACTGACAGATGGTCTCTGGGCGCCGACAACTTCTTCCAGTGTTGAGCGGTCACATGGTACCACGCATTAAAGTAATGAATATTGAATCGACCCCACTCCCATAGGGGTGGAGTGCATATTCATTACTTTAATGAGTGGTACCAGTGACTGCTCAACACTGGAAGAAGCTGCCGGCACCTGGAGACCATCTGTCAGAAGCAGGGACTGCGCCTGGAGCAGGTGAGTATAAGGGGAAGGGTTAGCATTCTGATATTCACCTGTCCCCGTTCCACCGCCAGGCTCTGTCTTCTGCGTCCTCTGGCTGTGACTTTCAGGTCAGAGGGCACGATGACATGTTAGTGTGCACCCTCTGTCGGAATAGTCACTGCCGAGAGACGGGACACTGAGGAGCAGCGGGCAGTGGCGGGAGGTGAGTATGTAATTATTT
This sequence comes from Ranitomeya imitator, assembly GCF_032444005.1. Classification (NCBI taxonomy): domain Eukaryota; kingdom Metazoa; phylum Chordata; class Amphibia; order Anura; family Dendrobatidae; genus Ranitomeya; species Ranitomeya imitator. The sequence goes on from NC_091284.1 coordinate 630,740,456, forward strand.
TTCATTGCAGCAGATATACAGTACGGTTAATCATATAGGCATAAACTGCATCTTATGGGACCATAATTAACTTTTATGCAGCATTACATGTGGCATATTTTTCTATGAAGCATCTTATGGGGCCATAATCAACTTTTATGCAGCATTATATGGGGCACATTTTCTATAGAGCATCCTATGGGACCATAATCAACCTTTATGCAGCATTTACATGTGACATAATTTTCTATGGAGCATCTTATGGGGCCATAAACAACTTTTATGCAGCATTACATGTGGCATATTTTCTATGGAACATGTTATGGGGCCATAATCACCTTTATGGAGCATTATATGGGCCCAAAGTATATAATTCCACATGTGTTAATTCATAGTTTTGATGCCTTCAGTGTGAATGTACAATTTTCATAGTCATGAAAATACAGAAAAATCTTTAAATGTGAAGGTGTGTCCAAACTTTTGGTCTGTACTGTACCTGTAAGCCAAGCCACACAGTGCTCTTTTGGAGGCAGAATGAACAAATCAACAGCAGGTCAAGAATTGGTTTTATTTATCTTTATGCTGTTCCTCATGCTGAATAATTGATTAGACGACTTTATTATTCAGATAAATGCAATTGCAGTGATACCAGATAAATATTGTTTTTTTGTGTTTGGCTGCTGTCGCAAGCTAAAACATATATCTGCCAACAGAGTTATATGAGGGCTTGTTTTTTGAGGGATGGGTTGACGTTTTGACTGGTACCATTTTCGAGCACATGACCTTTTGGTAGCTTTCTGTTCCAATTTTTGGGAGGCAGAATGAGCAAAAAACAGAAATTCGTGAATTGTTTTTTTTTTTTTAAATGCCGTTGTACATCTGAAAAAATTGATAAGGTGGCTTTATTCTGTATGATTACAGCGATACCACATTTATATTATTGTTTTATGTTTTGCCACTTTTTAACAATAAAAACTATTCCATAGAATAAGAATTATTTTTGCATCCCTTTATTCTGAGAGCTACAATTTTTTTATTTTTCCACTAATGGAGCTGAATGGCAGCCTGTTTTTATGGGATAATAGGACATTTTTAGTGATGCCACATTTATTTACATTTTTCTTTTTGATCACATTTTATTTCACTTTTTGCTTAGCAGTTTGATGAAAAGCATAGTTTTTTTCCTATTTTTTTATTTATGTATTTTTACGGTGTTTACTGAAAATGTTAAAGAGACAGTTTTATAGCTTAGGCTGTTCCAGACATGACAATACCAAATGTGTACATTTTAAAAAAATACTTATTTATGGGTAAAATATACGTATAACTATATTGGGTCACCATGACAACAATCGGCTCCTCGCGATTATGTTGTAGGGGTGTCGATCGGAGGGGATAGGGAGCCTCCCCTCTCGCCCTGCCATTTAAATATTGCAATTGATATTGATTGCACAATTTAGGTGGTTAAATTGTCAGGAGCGATGATGGCACTGCTCCTGGCAGTGAGTGTCAGATGTCAGCTGAACATTCTGGGGCAATCGCAGGCACACAGCTCATGTGCATGCCAATTTGCCGTGACGTATACATACGTCCAAAGTTATAAAGCACTTCTCAACCTGAACGTATGGATGCGTTGAAGATCTTGAAGAAGTTAACAATCACATACTGTGGCATATAAATGTTTGGGCACTCCTGGTCAAAATTACTGTCAATGTGAACCATTAACCCCTTACCGGCATCGGACGTACTATACCGTCCGATGCCGGCTCCCCTGCTTTGATGCAGGTCTCCGCGGTGAGCCCGCATCAAAGCCGGGACATGTCAGCTGTTTTGAACAGCTGACATGTGCCCGTAATAGGCGCGGGCAGAATCGCGATCTGCCCACACCTATTAACTAGTTAAATGCCGCTGTCAAACGCAGACAGCGGCATTTAACTACCACTTCCGGCCGGGCGGCCGGAAATGACGTCATCGCCGACCCCCGTCACATGATCGGGGGTCGGCGATGCTTGTATATTGTAACCATAGAGGTCCCAGAGACCTCTATGGTTACTGATGACCGGTGGCTGTGAGCGCCACCCTGTGGTCGGCGCTCACAGCACACCTCCATTTCTGCTACATAGCAGCGATCAGCAGATCGGTGCTATGTAGCAGAGCCGATCGCGTTGTGCCTGCTTCTAGCCTCCCATGGAGGCTATTGAAGCATGGCAAAAGTTAAAAAAAAAAGTTTAAAAAAATGTGAAAAAAATAAAAAAAACATAAAAGTTTAAATCACCCCCCTTTCGCCCCAATCAACATAAATCAATAAAAAAAATATCAAATCTACGCATATTTGATATCGCCGCGCTCAGAATCGCCCGATCTATCAAATAAAAAAAAGTATTAACCTGATTGCTAAACAGCGTAGCAGGAAAAAAATTCGAAACGCCAGAATTATGTTTTTTTGGTCGCCGCGATATTGCATTAAAATGCAATAACGGGCGATCAAAAGAACGTATCTGCACCGAAATGCTATCATTAAAAACGTCATCTCGGCACGCAAAAAATAAGCCCTCAACCAACCCCAGATCATGAAAAATGGAGACGCTACGAGTATCGGAAAATGGCGCAATTTTTTTTTTTTTTTTTTTTTTAGCAAAGTTCGGAATTTTTTTTCACAACTTACATAAAAAATAACCTAGTCGTGTTAGGTGTCTATGAACTCGTACTGACCTGGAGAATCATAATGGCAGGTCATTTTTAACATTTTGTGAACCTAGCAAAAAAGCCAAACAAAAAACCAATGTGGGATTGCACTTTTTTTGCAATTTCACCGCACTTGGAATTTTTTTCCCGTTTTCTAGTACACGACATGCTAAAACCAATGATGTCGTTCAAAAGTACAACTCGTCCCGCAAAAAATAAGCCCTCACATGGCCAAATTGACAGAAAAATAAAAAAGTTATGGCTCTGGGAAGAAGGGAAGCGAAAAACGAACACGGAAAAACGAAAAATCCCCTGGTCATGAAGGGGTTAAAGATGAAATGATCTCTAAAAGGCCTAAAGTTACAGATGACACATTTCCTTTGTATTTTAGACAAAACAAATGTATTTATTGCCATATTTTTCATTTTAAAAATTACAAAAAGGAAAATGGGTCAGTGCAAAGGTTGGGTACCCTTGGAGGTTTGATTTCACAGATAAGGTTGACCAAGCTTTCAGAACTTAATTAGCTTGTTAGGGTTATAGCTTGTTCACCATCATCATTAGGAAAGGCCAGATTATGCAAATTTTCCAGCTTTATAAAAACCACACCTCCTCTATCCTTGTGTCAAAAAACAGCAGCCATTAGTTCTTCTAAGCAGAAGCTACACTGGGGAGATCTCAACCACGCAGTTCATGCTAGACACCCCAGGAATTTACAGGAACTGGAGGCATTTTGCTAAGAAGAGTGGGCAGCTTTACCATCTGAGAAAACAAAGAACCTCATCCACAACTACCACAAAAGATTTCAAGCTGTCATTAATGTTTAGAGGGGGAAATACACGGTATTAAGAAATGGGGTATGTAGGTAGGTAAACTTTTGATCAGGGTCATTTGGATATTTTGGGTTGTCATTATGATTTAAAAAAGAGAGAACACAGTAGTTTGACAATAAATGGCTTCACCCAACCACTAACCATGTGTGGAGAAAAGTTTTCGTGTCATCATTCATAGTCTCTAAAAAAAATGCAGAGAAAGCAAAAATTCTGCTGGGGTATGTAAACTTTTGAGCACAACTGTAGCAGTGCTTGCAAGATGACCCAGGCATCTCACAAGACTGGAAGAATTTCAAAACGAAAAATTGATGAAAATCTCTTAACTAGTGTTGAGCGATACCGTCCGATACTTGAAAGTATCGGTATCGGATAGAATCGGCCGATACCCGAAAAGTATCGGATATCGCCGATACCGATACTCGATACCAATACAAGTCAATGGGACACCAAGTATCGGAAGGTATCCTGATGGTTCCCAGGGTCTGAAGGAGAGGAAACTCTCCTTCAGGCCCTGGGATCCATATTAATGTGTAAAATAAATAATTAAAATAAAAAATATTGATATAATTACCTCTCCGGAGGCCCCTAGACATCACCGCTGGTAACCGGCAGCCTTCTTTGCTTAAAATGAGCGCGTTTAGGACCTGAGAATGACGTTGTGGCTTCTGATTGGTCGCGTGACGCTCATGTGACCGCCACGCGACCAATCAGAAGCCGCGACGTCATTCTCAGGTCCTAAATTCCTAGAATGAGGAGTTTAGGACCTGAGAATGACGTCGCGGCTTCTGATTGGTCGCGTGGCGGTCACATGAGCGGCACGCGACCAATCAGAAGCCGTGATGTCATGGAAGTCCCTAAACGCGCTCATTTTAAAACAAAGAAGACTGCCGGTTACCAGCGGTGATGTCCAGGGGCCTCCGGAGAGGTAAGTATATCAATATTTTTTATTTTAATTCTTTATTTTACACATTAATATGGTTCCGATACCGATTCCCGATATCGCAAAAATATCGGAACTCGGTATCGGAATTCCGATACCGCAAGTATCGGCCGATACCCGATACTTGTGGTATCGGAATGCTCAACACTACTCTTAACCAAGAATTGAAAAACTTTTGTCTGGATGCAAAAAGCGTTTACAAGCTTTGATGCATTCAAAACGGAGTGCTACTAGGTACAAACCATGGAAACAGGAACACATGGGCTACTTGCACAGTGAACAAGTCTGTATGATCATGTTCACACACCACCAAGAAACCTGAAGACACAAAAGAGAATAGTAAAACCAAAAACACTCAGTTTGAAGAAATGTTGCAGTAATCCGCAAGTGCTAGTAAAAGATGTAAAAAACAGGGTATTTGGTTGATACGTTTTTTGCAAAAAATGTATACTAAGCTGCTCTACCAATCTTCACGGTATACCCTTATCAGAGCAGTCCTAACTAATGTATGCAATCCCTATCTGATGTATTTAAAAACCTGATCATCTATATATAACCTGTGTGAACAGGGTTCAGAGAGGAAAAATCCATGTGTGCATACAGGGTAGAACAGCTTTTGTGCAGATAGCCCAAGAGGAGTGGTGGAACTCCCCAGTCTTGTAGACACAAGAGAACAATTATGGAAACAGGAACACATGGGCTACTTGCACAGTGAACAAGTCTGTATGATCATGTTCACACACCACCAAGAAACCTGAAGACACAAAAGAGAATAGTAAAACCAAAAACACTCAGTTTGAAAAAATGTTGCAGTAATCCGCAAGTGCTAGTAAAAGATGTAAAAAACAGTGTATTTGGTTGATATGTTTTTTGCAAAAAATGTATACTAAGCTGCTCTACCAATCTTCACGGTATACCCTTATCAGAGCAGTCCTAACTAATGTATGCAATCCCTATCTGATGTATTTAAAAACCTGATCATCTGTATATAACCTGTGTGAACAGGGTTCAGAGAGGAAAAATCCATGTGTGCATACAGGGTAGAACAGCTTTTGTGCAGATAGCCCAAGAGGAGTGGTGGAACTCCCCAGTCTTTTAGACACAAGAGAACAATTATGGAAACAGGAACACATGGGCTACTTGCACAGTGAACAAGTCTGTATGATCATGTTCACACACCACCAAGAAACCTGAAGACACAAAAGAGAATAGTAAAACCAAAAACACTCAGTTTGAAAAAATGTTGCAGTAATCCGCAAGTGCTAGTAAAAGATGTAAAAAACAGGGTATTTGGTTGATACGTTTTTTGCAAAAAATGTATACTAAGCTGCTCTACCAATCTTCACGGTATACCCTTATCAGAGCAGTCCTAACTAATGTATGCAATCTCTATCTGATGTATTTAAAAACCTGATCATCTGTATATAACCTGTGTGAACAGGGTTCAGAGAGGAAAAATCCATGTGTGCATACAGGGTAGAACAGCTTTTGTGCAGATAGCCCAAGAGGAGTGGTGGAACTCCCCAGTCTTGTAGACACAAGAGAACAATTAGTTAGGACTGCTCTGATAAGGGTATACCATGAAGATTGGTAGAGCAGCTTAGTATACATTTTTTGCAAAAAACGTATCAACCAAATACCCTGTTTTTTAAATCTTTTACTAGCACTTGCGGATTACTGCAACATTTTTTCAAACTGAGTGTTTTTGGTTTTACTATTCTCTTTTGTGTCTTCAGGTTTCTTGGTGGTGTGTGAACATGATCATACAGACTTGTTCACTGTGCAAGTAGCCCATGTGTTCCTGTTTCCATAATTGTTCTCTTGTGTCTACAAGACTGGGGAGTTCCACCACTCCTCTTGGGCTATCTGCACAAAAGCTGTTCTACCCTGTATGCACACATGGATTTCTCCTCTCTGAACCCTGTTCACACAGGTTATATACAGATGATCAGGTTTTTAAATACATCAGATAAGGATTGCATACATTAGTTAGGACTGCTCTGATAAGGGTATACCATGAAGATTGGTAGAGCAGCTTAGTATACATTTTTTGCAAAAAACGTATCAACCAAATACCCTGTTTTTTACATCTTTTACTAGCACTTGCGGATTACTGCAACATTTTTTCAAACTGAGTGTTTTTGGTTTTACTATTCTCTTTTGTGTCTTCAGGTTTCTTGGTGGTGTGTGAACATGATCATACAGACTTGTTCACTGTGCAAGTAGCCCATGTGTTCCTGTTTCCATAATTGTTCTCTTGTGTCTACAAGACTGGGGAGTTCCACCACTCCTCTTGGGCTATCTGCACAAAAGCTGTTCTACCCTGTATGCACACATGGATTTTTCCTCTCTGAACCCTGTTCACACAGGTTATATACAGATGATCAGGTTTTTAAATACATCAGATAGGGATTGCATACATTAGTTAGGACTGCTCTGATAAGGGTATACCGTGAAGATTGGTAAAGCAGCTTAGTATACATTTTTTGCAAAAAACGTATCAACCAAATACCCTGTTTTTTACATCTTTTACTAGCACTTGCGGATTACTGCAACATTTTTTCAAACTGAGTGTTTTTGGTTTTACTATTCTCTTTTGTGTCTTCAGGTTTCTTGGTGGTGTGTGAACATGATCATACAGACTTGTTCACTGTGCAAGTAGCCCATGTGTTCCTGTTTCCATAATTGTTCTCTTGTGTCTACAAGACTGGGGAGTTCCACCACTCCTCTTGGGCTATCTGCACAAAAGCTGTTCTACCCTGTATGCACACATGGATTTTTCCTCTCTGAACCCTGTTCACACAGGTTATATACAGATGATCAGGTTTTTAAATACATCAGATAGGGATTGCATACATTAGTTAGGACTGCTCTGATAAGGGTATACCGTGAAGATTGGTAGAGCAGCTTAGTATACATTTTTTGCAAAAAACGTATCAACCAAATACCCTGTTTTTTACATCTTTTACTAGCACTTGCGGATTACTGCAACATTTTTTCAAACTGAGTGTTTTTGGTTTTACTATTCTCTTTTGTGTCTTCAGGTTTCTTGGTGGTGTGTGAACATGATCATACAGACTTGTTCACTGTGCAAGTAGCCCATGTGTTCCTGTTTCCATAATTGTTCTCTTGTGTCTACAAGACTGGGGAGTTCCACCACTCCTCTTGGGCTATCTGCACAAAAGCTGTTCTACCCTGTATGCACACATGGATTTTTCCTCTCTGAACCCTGTTCACACAGGTAATATACAGATGATCAGGTTTTTAAATACATCAGATAGGGATTGCATACATTAGTTAGGACTGCTCTGATAAGGGTATACCGTGAAGATTGGTAGAGCAGCTTAGTATACATTTTTTGCAAAAAACGTATCAACCAAATACCCTGTTTTTTACATCTTTTACTAGCACTTGCGGATTACTGCAACATTTTTTCAAACTGAGTGTTTTTGGTTTTACTATTCTCTTTTGTGTCTTTAGGTACAAACCATGCATGGTGCCAAAACTTTGTCATCTACCATTTGCCTTTTTGTAATTATTTAATATGAAAAAGATGAATATATATATATATATATATATATATATATGTATATATAAATATATATATTGCCTAAAATACAAAGGAAATGTGTCATCTTTAACTTTAGGCCTTTTAGATATCATTTCATCTCCAACTTGCAAAACTGTTCACAATAACTATTACATGCCACTGTATAGTGTGAAATAATAGGTAAACACACTTGTGATCAAATTGGATGACTATAATTTTATTGCTTTTCAGTATTTAGTATTGGCATAAATGTATTTATATATTTTACTGTATATATATATATATATTGTATACACACGTATCTTTATTCTATTTAACAGCAATTTTTGTGCACAGTCACTGTTAGTTGTATAGGTTTATAAATAATTCTTGATATTCACTTAAACAAATATAGTTTAAAGTTTTATTATCTTGTATCAGACCAAATCCCTGTCTAATCTTTGCACATAGCAATATTTGTCAGTAGGGTTGAGTGAAACGGATCGGACAAATTAAAAAATCGCCGACTTTCGGCAAAGTCGGGTTTCATGAAAACCGACCCGATCCTAGTGTGGGATTGGCCATGAGGTTGGCGATCTTTGCGCCAACATCGTATTTCGTATGACGCTTTCAGCGCCATTTTTCAGCCAATGAAGGAGGACGCAGAGTGTGGGCAGCGTGATGACATAGGTCTCGGTCCCCACCATCTTAGAGAAGGGCATGACAGTGATTGGCTTGCTTTCTGCAGCGTCACAGGGGTTATAAAGGGGCGTGCACGCCGGCCGCCATCTTACTTCTGCCGATCGCAGCATAGGGACAGGTTGCCGCAGCTTCATCAGAAGAAGGGATAAAGTTAGGGAGGGAAGATTAATCCCCGAAACTGCTTGTGCTGTAGCGATTTCCACTGTTCAACACCACCATTTGTTTGCAGGGACAGTGGAGGCTATATTTTTGTGCATTAGCTCTGTAACTTATTAGGCTGCCCTGTAAGGCTCCCTGATAGCTGCATTGCTGTTTGCACGCTGCTGTGCAAATCATCTGCTTTTTTAACCCCTTAGTGACAGAGCCAATTTGGTACTTAATGACCGGGCCAATTTTTGCAATTCTGACCACTGTCACTTTATGAGGTTATAACTCTGGAACGCTTCAACGGATCCCGCTGATTCTGAGATTGTTTTTTCGTGACATATTGTACTTCATGTTAGTGGTAACATTTCTTCGATATTACTTGCGATTATTTATGAAAAAAACGGAAATATGGCGAAAATTTAAATAGTTAATAAATAACATTTCCCACATGTCTACTTTACATCAGCACAATTTTGGAAACAAATTTTTTTTTTGTTAGGGAGTTATAAGGGTTAAAAGTTGACCAGCAATTTCTCATTTTTACAACACCATTTTTTTTTAGGGACCACATCACATGTGAAGTCATTTTGAGGGGTCTATATGATAGAAAATAATGAAGTGTGACACCATTCTAAAAACTAAACCCCTCAAGGTTCTCAAAACCACATTCAAGAAGTTTATTAACCCTTTACGTGCTTCACAGGAACTGAAACAATGTGGAAGGAAAAAATGAACATTTAACTTTTTTTTGCAAACATCTTAATTCAGAACCATTTTTTTTATTTTCACAAGTGTAAAAACAGAAATGTAACCATAAATTTTGTTATGCAATTTCTACTGAATACGCCAATACCCCATATGTGGGGGTAAACCACTTTTTGGGCGCACCGCAAAACTTAGAAGTGAAGGAGCGCCGTTTGACTTTTTCAATGCAGAATTGGCTGGAATTGAGATCGGACGCCATGTCACGTTTAGAGAGCCCCTGATGTGCCTAAACAGTGGAAACCCCCCACAAGTGACACCATTTTGGAAACTAGACCCCTTAAGGAACTTATCTAGATGTGTGGTGAGCACTTTGAACCCCCAAGTGCTTCACAGAAGTTTATAACGTAGAGCCGTGAAAATAACAAATCGCTTTTGTTTACACAAAAATGATCTTTTCGCCCACAAATTCTTATTTTCACAAGGGTAACAGGAGAAATTAGACCACAAAAGTTGTTGTGCGATTTCTCCTGAATACGTCGATACCCCATATGTGAGGGTAAACCACTGTTTGGGCGCACCGCAGAGCTTGGAAGTGAAGGAGCGCCGTTTTACTTTTTCAATGTAGAATTGGCTGGAATTGAGATTGGACGCCATGTCGCGTTTGGAGAGCCCCTGATGTGCCTAAACAGTAGAAACCCCCCACAAGTGACCACATTTTGAAAACTAGACCCCTTAAGGAACTTATCTAGATGTGTGGTGAGCACTTTGAACCCCCATGTGCTTCACAGAAGTTTATAATGTAGAGCCGTGAAAAAAATAATCGCATTTTTTCTACAAAAATGATTTTTTGCCCACAAATTTTTATTTTCACAAGGGTAACAGGAGAAATTAGACCACAAAAGTTGTTGTGCAATTTCTCCTGAGTACGCTGATACCCAATATGTGGGGGTAAACCACTGTTTGGGCGCACCGCAGAGCTTGGAAGAGAAGGAGTGCCGTTTTACTTTTTCAATGTAGAATTGGCTGGAATTGAGATTGGACGCCATGTCGCGTTTGGAGAGCCCCTGATGTGCCTAAACAGTAGAAATCCCCCACAAGTGACCCCATTTTGGAAACTAGACCCCCCATGGAACTTATCTAGATGTGTGGTGAGAACTTTGAATGCCCAAGTGCTTCACAGAAGTTTATAATGCAAAGTCGTGAAAATAAAAAATATTTTTTTTTTCCACAAAAAAGATATTTTAGCCCCTAAGTTTATATTTTCACAAGGGTAACAAGAGAAATTGGACACCAAAAGTTGTTGTCCAATTTGTCCTGAGTATGCTGGTACCCCATATGTGGGGGTAAACCACTGTTTGGGCGCACGGCAGAGCTCGGAAGGAAGGAGCGCCGTTTTGGAATACAGACTTTGATAGAATGGTCTGCTGGCATTATGTTGCGTTTGCAGAGCCCCTGATGTACCTAACCAGTAGAAACCCTCCACAAGTGACCCCACTTTGGAAACTAGACCCCCCAAGGAACTTATCTAGATGTGTGGTGAGAACTTTGAATGCCCAAGTGCTTCACAGAAGTTTAGAATGCAGAGTCGTGAAAATAAAAAATATTTTTTTTTCCACAAAAAAGATATTGTAGCCCCCAAGTTTTTATTTTCACAAGGGTAACAGGAGAAATTGGACTGCAATAGTTGTTGCACAATTTATCCCGAGTACGCTGATGCACCATATGTGGGGGTAAACCACTGTTTGGGCGCACGGCAGAGCTCGGAAGGGATGGAGCGCCTTTTTGGAATGCAGACTTTGATAGAATGGTCTGTGGGCATTATGTTGCGATTGCATTGCCCCTGATGTACCTAAACTGTAGTAACCCCCCACAAGTGACCCCATTTTGGAAACTAGACCCCTCAAGGAACTTATCTAGATGTGTGGTGAGAACTTTGAATGCCCAAGTGCTTCACAGAAGTTTAGAATGCAGTGTCGTGAAAATAAAAAATATTTTTTTTTTCACAAAAAAAATATTGTAGCCCCCAAGTTTTTATTTTCACAAGGGTAACAGGAGAAATTGGACCACTAAAGTTGTTGTCCAATTTATCCTGAGTATGCTGATGCCCCACATGTGGGGGTAAACCACTCTTTGGGTGCACGGCAGAGCTCGAAAGGGAAGGAGCGCCTTAGTGGAATGCAGACTTAGATAGAATGGTCTGTGGGCGTTATGTTGCGTTTGCAGAGCCCCTGATGTACCTATACAGTAGTAACCCCCCACAAGTGACCCCGTTTTGGAAACTAGACCCCCCAAGGAACTTATATAGATGTGTGGTGAGAACTTTGAATGCCCAAGTGCTTCACAGAAGTTTATAATGCAGAGTCATAAAAATATATATATATATATTTTTCCACAAAAAGGATTTTGTAGCCCCCAAGTTTTTATTTTCACAAGGGTAACAAGAGAAATTGGACCACAGAAGTTGTCGTACAATTTATCCCGAGTATGCTGATGCCAGATATGTGGGGGTAACCCACTGTTTGGGCGCACGGCAGAGCTCAGAAGGGAGGGAGCACCATTTGACTTTTTGAGCGCAAAATTGGCTGTCGTGTTTGGAGACCCCCTGATGTACCTAAACAGTGGAAACCCCCCAATTCTAGCTCCAACCCAACTCCAACACACCCCTAACCGTAATCCCAACCTGATCCATAATCCTAATCACTAACCCTAACGATAATCACAACCCTTACCCCAAAATAACCCTAATGTCAACCCTAACCATAACCCTAATCAAAACCCTAAATCCAACACACCCCTAATCCTAATCTCAACCCTAACCTCAAACCTAACCCTAATCCCAATACACCCCTAATCACAACCCTAACCTTAACCCTAATCCCAAACCTAACCCTAATCCCAAGCGTAGCCCTAATGCCAACCCTAACCCTAATATCAACCCTAATCCAAACCCTAACCCTAATCCCAACTCTAACCCTAACTTTAGCCCCAACTCTAACCCTAGCCCTAAGGCTACTTTCACACTTGCGTCGTTTGGCATCCATCGCAATCCGTCATTTTGGACAAGAAACGGATCCTGCAAATGTGCCCGCAGGATGCGTTTTTTGCCCATAGACTTGTATTGCCGACGGATTGTGACGGATGGCCACACGTCGCGTCCGTAGTGCACTGGATCAGTGTTTTGGCGGACCGTCAGCACAAAAAAAGTTCAATGTAACATTTTTTTGTACGTCGTATCCGCCATTTCTGACCGCGCATGCGTGGCCGTAACTCCGCCCCCTCCTCCCCAGGACATAGATTGGGCAGCGGATGCGTTGAAAAACTACATCCGCTGCCCACGTTGTGCACAATTTTCACAACATGCGTCGGTATGTCGGGCCGATGCATTGCGACGGCCCCGTACCGACGTAAGTGTGAAAGAAGCCTAACCCTAAATTTAGCGCCAACCCTAACTCTAAATTTAGCCCCAACCCTAACCCTAAATTTAGCCCTAACCCTAACCCTAGCCCTAACCCTACCCCTAACCCTACCCCTAGCCCTAACCCTACCCCTAACCCTAGCCCTAACCCTACCCCTAACCCTAGCCCTAACCCTACCCCTAGCCCTAACCCTACCCCTAACCCTAATCCTACCCCTAACCCTACCCCTAACCCTACCCCTAACCCTAGCCCTAACCCTACCCCTAGCCCTAACCCTAGCCCTAACCCTACCCCTACCCCTAACCCTACCCCTAACCCTAACCCTACCCTAACCCTAACCCTACCCCTAACCCTAATTTTAGCCCCAACTGCTCTGCTCTTCACTGCACATGCGCCCGCCATTTTCTTTTGGCCCGAAGATGCCGGCGGCCAGGAGGAGCAGCAGGAGGATCCAGGGACACAGGTGAGTATGATAGGGTCCCCGAATCCCCCTATTTCTCTGTCCTCTGATGTGCGATCACATCAGAGGACAGAGAATTACACTTAGCTTTTTTTTTTCTTTTTTGCGGTCGCCGGTAAACAGTTAATTACCGGCGATAGCAAAACAGGGGTCGCTAAAACCGACCCCCGATCATGCTCTTTGGGGTCTCGGCTACCCCCGGCAGCTGAGACCCCAAAGATTCCCACGGGGCCGGCCGGCGGGCGCACTGCGCATGCGCCCGCCATTTTCAAGATGGCGGCGCCCACCGGTAGCCACGAGGAGCATCGGGGGAGATAGGTAAGTATTGGGGGGCTACCTGGGACCCCTTTTCTCTATCCTCCGATGTGCGATCACATCGGAGGATAGAGAAATTAAAAAGAGATCGCGTTTTTGTTTTTTTTGCGATCGCCGGTAAACGGTTAATTACCGGCGATCGCAAATGCGGGGTGGGTTAAAAACCCCCCGAATCATGTTCTCTGGGGTCTCGGCTACCCCCGGCAGCCGAGACCCCGGAGAAAATCCGACTCTGGGGGGCGCTATTTACTTTTTCCACAGCGCCGTTAATTAACGGCGCTGTGGTTTAAGTACCCTTAGCGGCCGCCGTTAAAAGGCGTATCGGCGGTCGCTAAGGGGTTAAAGCAAAAATCCTGTTGCTCCTTTCTGCACAGTTATCTTGTTTATTTGTCCACACTTTTGTGTGCAGCAGTCCTTTTTATTGCTGCCACACTTTTCCTGAGATCATTGTAGGGAGATTGAAATTGTACTACAGTCCTTGTATTTTTTCATATATCTTCCAGCCACTTTCTGCCACTTAGATTGCGTTGTTTTATACACTGTGCCTGAGTTTTGGGTCTGTCTCCCACCAAAAAAGGGAGTTTCAAATTCTCACAAAGTGGATCTACTGCAGTCCTGTTAGATTGGTGTATGTCAGCCAGCCACTTTCTGCCACTTAGATTGCGTTGTTTTATACACTGGGCCTGAGTTTTGGGTCAGTCTCCCCCCAAAAAAGGGAGTTTCAAATTCTCACAAAGTGGATCTACTGCAGTCCTGTTAGTTTGGTGAATGTCAGCCAGACACTTTCTGCCACTTACATTGCGTTGTTTTATTCACTGAGCCATGGTGACACAGAGGAAGGTGTACATGACATTGAAGAGGAGGTGATAGATGACCCAGTTGTTGACCCAGATTGGCAGCCATTGGGGCAAGAGGGTGCCGCTGCCAGTAGCTCTGAAGCGGAGGAGGATGATCCGCAGCAGCCATCTACATCGCAACAGCTGTCATCTGGCAGGCCCGTATCAGGCCAAAAACGTTTGTCAAAAACAAAAACAGTTTTAGGACAGCGTGACCATCCGGTGAAAGTAGCACAGCGTGCAATGCCTGAAAAGGTATTCCATAGTCGGAAGAGTGCAGTGTGCAATTTTTTAACCAAGATCCGAATGATCAGTCAAAAGTTATGTGTAAGAAATGCTCAAAGACCTTTAGCAGAGGGAAGAATCTTCAAAATTTAAATACAATGTGCATGCTTAGATATTTAACCAGCATGCACTTGCAAGCCTGGACTAACTAGCAAACGTCCCGTACCGTTGGTGCACCTGCTCAGAATGAAGGTAGTCAGCAACGCTACATTGTTTCCCTCACTGTAAGGCCACCGGTTAGGACACCACCAGCAGCAAATGTGGAGGTATCATCGCAAGGCCAAAGCGGTCAGGGAATCACAAGGTTCTTGGTAGGAAACACTGTATGTAGGCCAACATTGAGAATACCATCACCAACCCTCTCTCAATCCGCCATGTCCACCACCACCACTAGTTCCACCATATGCACCTCTCCAGTCCAGCTCACCCTACAAGAGTCTCTCGTTAGGAAAAGAAAGTACTCATCCTGTCATCCGCGTACACAGGATTTGAACGCCCACATTGCTAGACTAATCTCGTTCGAGAGGATGCTCTACCGGTTGGTTGAAAGCAAAGCTTTCAAAGCCCTGATGGTCTACGCAGTACCACGCTATGACCTACCCAGTCTTCAATTCTTTGCGAGAAAAGCCATCCCAGCCCTCCACCAACATGTCAAAGACTGCATTGTCCATGCACTGAGGCAATCAGTCAGTAGAAAGGTGCACCTCAGAACAGATGCATGGACCAATAGGCATGGCCAGGGACATTACGGCACATCACGGCACACTGGGTTAATGTGGTGGATGCAGGGTCCACAGGGGACAGCCTTAGTGGGACAGTTCTGCCTAGCCCACGGTCTAGAAAACAGTTGGCTGTAGGCTTTCGCAACCCCTCCTCCTACTCCTCCTCCAGAAGCGAAAGCTCGTCCACAGAG
This sequence comes from Ranitomeya imitator, assembly GCF_032444005.1. Taxonomy (NCBI): domain Eukaryota; kingdom Metazoa; phylum Chordata; class Amphibia; order Anura; family Dendrobatidae; genus Ranitomeya; species Ranitomeya imitator. Next base: position 630,756,201 of record NC_091284.1, read on the forward strand.
CGCAGTCGCATGACCACTCCATCCACAGCTGTCAGTGTTGCACACGAGGTGTCCCATTATCGAACAGCTAGTGGTAAGCGTCAGCAGGCTGTGTTAGAAATGAAGTGTTTGCTCGACAACAGACACACCGCGGAAGTACTGGCCGAGTACTTGCAGCAACAAACTCAGTCATGGCTGGACAGTGTACATCTTGAGGCAGGTAAGGTAGTCAGTGATAATGGAAGGAATTTTATGGCTGCCATAGCCCTTTCAGAACTTAAACACATACCTTGCCTGGCTCACACCTTGAACCTGGTGGTGCAGTGCTTCCTCAAAAATTATCAGGAGTTACCAGTCCTGCTCCTGAAGGTGCGAAGACTTTGCTCGCACATCCGCCGGTCGCGCGTACACTCCAGCCGTATGCTGAACCATCAGCGATCGCTGAATCTTCCCCAGCACTGCCTAAGGCTGCTGTCACACTAGCAGTATTTGGTTAGTATTTTACATCAGTATTTGTAAGCCAAAACCAGGAGTGGAACAAATAGAGGAAAAGTAGAATAGAAACATATGCACCACTTCTGCATTTATCACCCACTCCTGGTTTTGGCTTACAAATACTGATGTAAAATACTGACCAAATACTGCTAGTGAGACGACCGCCTTATAATCGACGTTGCAGCAAGGTGGAACTCCACACTGCAAATGGTTCAGAGGCTGTGCGAACAGAGGCATGCTGTGATTAATTTGTGGGAGGATACACATACACGGGCAAGCAGTTGGATGGCTGACATGGAATTGTCTGGTGTGCAGTGGTCGAAGCTCCAAGACGTCTGTCAAGTCCTTCAGTGTTTTGAGGAATGCACACGGCTGGTAACTGCCCACGACGCCATCATAAGCATGAGCATCCCACTAATGCGTCTGCTGATGCAAAGTTTGAAGCACATTAAGGAGCTGGCATCTGCAGCTGAGGAGGAGGGATGCCTTGATAACAGTCAGCCATTGTCTGCTCATGGAACTCTCCTGGACGAGGTGGCGGACGAAGAGGAGGAGGAGGAAGATGATGGGGATGAATATTTATGGGAGGAGGATGCTTCCTGTTTTCAATGCCTAACTATTATTACAGGAAAGATATATATCTTGGTACCGTGTTAGCTAGTAGATAGAAAAATATTTAGAATTGAGAGTCCTCAGTGGTTGATACCTTTTAATGGTTAACTGAAAAGATGGTAACAAATTGCAAGCTTTCGAGACTACACTGGTCTCTTCATCAGGCAAAGACTAAAACAAATTCTGAAGAATCACATATTTATGCACAACATAGCACAGAAAAAGAAAAGGGAAAACCCATGGATAAGACAGGTGACATGAAGCAGAATTACCATGAGTGATAAACAGTTATGTCCATAAATTTGGGCCAGCTCTTAGATAAAGATTGTTTTATTGTCCTCTGATTAGGGTCTCTGTTGTGATGACCCCTCATAGTCTGAGGGGCAAGTTCCTTAGTTGATGTAAAAAGACATAAATCCATGCGACACATTCATTCCTGCAGTGAGAGTGTCAAAGGTCGTCATCAGTTTATATTCCCAGACTCTTTTGTCTCTCTGAGATTTGAAGCTACCTTTTAACACAAGTAATTTCATGTCCATAATGTTATGATTTGGGAGACAAAAATGTATTGCTATAGGTAGATCCATTCTTTTTTCTCTTATTGTATGGCGATGAGAGTTCATTCTTGTTCTAAGCTTTTGCTCTGTCTCCCCCACATACATACCCCCAGTTGGACATTTAGTACAAATAATTAGGTACCCCACATTAGAAGTGACGCAGCTGAAAGTACCTGGTATCTTGTAGTCCTGATGTGAATGGGGGATGTTTATCTTGTCCGTGGTCATTCTAAATGGACAGGTTTTACATTTTTTCTGATTGCAAGGAAAGGTACCTGCAGCTTTTGGGGAGGACAGGGAGCTCTTGACAACGATGCTTCTTAGATTTGGGGGCTGCCTAAAACACAGTAGTGGGGGGTCTGGAAAAATGGATTGTAAGCGGGCATCTTTTTGTAGTAAAGGTTGTAATTTCCGTGCAGCTCCCCTTAGCACCTCCAGATTTGGATTGTAGGTAACTACTAGAGGTACCCGGTTATTTTCTTCTTTAGCTTTGTAATGTAGCAGGTGATTCCTTGATATTCTGGTGGCTCTTGTAATCTGGTTTTCAATTGTTCTTGGATGGTAGCCCTGATTCAAAAAGGTCTTTCTGAGGCGACCAAGGTGTTCATGCCTATCCATTGGGTTGGAACATATATGATTGTATCTGATGGCTTCGCTGTAGACAATAGAGTTTTTTATGTGTTTTGGATGGAAACTGTCCCATTTAAGGTATGTTGGACAGTCGATTGGCTTCTGATACAGGGATGTCTCTATTTTATTGCTCTGCAGCTTAATGATGGTGTCCAAAAAGTTAATTTCAGTGCAGGAGTAGTTGAGTGTCAAGTTGATGGTAGGATGAAATTGATTAAACTTTTCATGGAACGTCTTTAGCTGTGGCTCAGACTCCGTCCAGATGATTAAAATGTCATCAATTTCATCAATGTAGTGGTAGTACGCCAGAGGCCTAATGGGACATGAGGACAAAAAGTTGCTTTCAAGCTTGGCCATGAAAAGACATCCCTGTATCAGCAGCCAATCAACGTCCAACATACCTTAAATGGGACAGTTTCCATCCAAAACACATAAAAACTCTATTGTCTTCAGCCAAGCGATCAGATACAATCGTATATGTTCCAACCCAATGGTAAGGGATGAAAACCTTGGTCGCCTCAGAAAGACCTTTTTGAATCAGGGCTACCATCCAAGTACAATTGAAAACCAGATTACAAGAGCCACCAGAATATCAAGGATTCACCTGCTACATTACAAAGCTAAAGAAGAAAATAACCGGGTACCTCTAGTAGTTACCTACAATCCAAATCTGGAGGTGCTAAGGGGAGCTGCACAGAAATTACAACCTTTACTACAAAAAGATGCCCGCTTACAATCCATTTTTCCAGACCCCCCACTATTGTGTTTTAGTCAGCCCCCAAATCTAAGAAGCATCATTGTCAAGAGCTCCCTGTCCTCCCCAACAGCTGCAGGTACCTTTCATTGCAATCAGATAAAATGTAAAACCTGTCCATTTAGAATGACCACGGACAAGATAAAGATCCCCTATTCACATCAGGACTACAAGATACCAGGTACTTTCAGCTGTGACACTTCTAATGTGGTGTACCTAATTATTTGTACTAAATGTCCAACTGGGGGTCTGTATGTGGGGGAGACAGGGCAAAAGCTTAGAACAAGAATGAACTCTCATCGCCATACAATAAGAGAAAAAAGAATGGATCTACCTGTGGTAATACATTTTTGTCTCCCAAATCATAACATTATGGATATGAAATTACTTGTGTTAAAAGGTAGCTTCAAATCTCAGAGAGACAGAAGAGTCTGGGAATACAAAATGATGACGACCTTTGACACTCTCACTGCAGGAATGAATGTGTCGCATGGATTTATGTCTTTTTACATCAACTAAGGAACTTGCCCCTCAGACTATGAGTGGTCATCACAACAGAGACCCTAATCAGAGGACAATAAAACAATCTTTATCTAAGAGCTGGCCAAAATTTATGGACATAACTGTTTATCACTCATGGTAATTCTGCGTCATGTCACCTGTCTTATCCATGGGTTTCCCCTTTTTTTTCTGTGCTATGTTGTGCAAAAATATGTGATTCTTCAGAATTTGCTTTAGTCTTTGCCTGATGAAGAGACCTGTGTAGTCTCGAAAGCTTGCAATTTGTTACCATCTTTTCAGTTAGCCATTAAAAGGTATCAACCACTGAGGACTCTCAATTCTAAATATTTTTCTAACTATTATTATAAAGTAAATTAAGATTGACAAGCTTAAGAAATAAGAATTGATGTTTTTGGCATTAAAATGGGCACTGTAGGTGTTTTCCTGTCCTCCACTCACTGCCGACTTTGATTCCCCATTGACTTGCATTGGGTTTCGTGTTTCGTTCGGCCCCCGACTTTTCAAAATAATCGGCCGATTTCACCTGACCCGACTTTTGACAAAGTCGGGTTACGCGAAACCCGACTCGATCCCAAAACAGTAAAAGTCGCTCAACTTTATTTGTCAGTATACATTTTTCACGCAAGTAATTTTCCTTTTGTCCACATACACATTTTCATTTTTATTTATACTAATCTGTACATGCCATATATATTTTCTTTAATGTATTTTTTATATAGTCCAGAATTTCACATGCTTCCTAGTGCCTAAACCTAGACCTCCAGGTCCCTTACAAACCAGTGACAATCCTCCCTTACATTGGAGTATAGGTTAACATAGAGCTTGTTCATACCCAATAGATCACACTGTGATTCCATGTGTGCATGCGCACTGGGGCATCTCCAGATCCTCAACCGAGCCGGGCATCGTGATCTGTGAGTGCATGCATCTCCTAGGAGACATTACAAGATCTGATTGCAGTCCCAGCGGGTGCAGGATCAGGCAGGTGGAGGCATGAACCACCGTATACTATCTCATTGATGAAGCCTGACAATACATTGCATTCCTCTGCTGAATGTGTGTTGAATAGTTGAGGTCAATACACTGATGCTTTGGCCTTTTTGATAGGTCACTACAGTAAGCAGCATAAATACACTGCAGGTGATTGGCCAACATCCACAAAGGGCATGTTTAACATCTGGAAGATACGGTCTTTTGGATAGGATATTCCATTGTACATCACTGACCCACTTTTAGTGATAGGCTGCAGGATAAAATTACATAATTTAGGGGAGGATTGTATTAGATAAATCACAAATACTCTAATTGGCTGAATTCTTTAATACCTTTATAAAATGATATCTAATATGTTGATATGTATTATGGCAACTAGTGCCGCATGCTGTTATTAGTGTAGCCTCATGATTCTTGTATGGCAATTCGCTGATCAATTAATGCACTTACCTTATATATCCACCTGTTTCCTAATCTGACACGCCCCCTGTCAAAACTTGTGTGAGACATGCGTTAAGGCACACAGGACCATAGTATTGCACTATGCTCTTTGCCATGTACACATTACCTTGCAATTTCTGCATTGCCAATATGGTAAATTTTGTATAATTAAAAGAGCATAGGGCATTGGAAACATCAAACATTCCTAACACATGCAGTCAGTATAAAGCCTATAGTATGCATTTCTAGCACATGGTATCTCTTAAGGAGTGATATTACTTTATAATTCTCTTTTATTTCTCTGTTTTCGGGGCAGTAAGGTGGCGCAGTGGTTAGCACAGCAGCCTTGCAGCGCTGGAGTCCTGGGTTCTAATCCCACCCAGGACAACATCTGCAAAGAGTTTGTATGTTCTCTCCGTGTTTGCGTGGGTTTCCTCCGGGCACTCCGGTTTCCTCCCACATTCCAAAGACATACTGATAGGAATTCTAGATTGTGAGCCCAATCGGGGACAGTGATGATAATGTGTGCAAACTGTAAAGCGCTGCGGAATATGTTAGCGCTATATAAAAATAAAGATTATTATTATTTGTATGTATGTCAAACTTTAAATATTTTTTAAATATTCAATAAAGGTTATATTTTATGAGCATCTGTTTTCCTTTTGATGGTATCTAATACATAAATGTGTGTGTGTGTGTGGGGGGGATGTTTTGCTTTTCACTTCACTTCATGCAACGTTTTGTTATTGAGGATTCTCCAATAAATCATCTGACCGGCACTTCTCCACAGTGTCTATCACTCTGTCTCGATAAGGATGTCAATCAGGAGCGGAGCTGCAGTCACTTATCATAGTTTCTTTCATTGCCTCTAAAACTGTCCTGAATCCATGCTTCTGATAGAAATTGTGGGAGAATTTACCAAGGCACAGGCACAGGCACTTTGTTTTTGTCACCATCAGCTGCAGCTACTTAGACTTCTTTCACACTTGCGTCAGTACGGGTCCGTTGCAAAGCGTCGGCGTGATGTACCGATGCACGTTGTGATAATTTGGCACAACTTTTCAACGCATTCATTGCACATTGTAAAGTCCTGGGGAGGAGAAGGCGGAGTTCCGGCCGCGCATGCGCGGTAGGAAATGGCGGACCCGACATACGAAAAAACGTTCCCTTGAACGTTTTTTCATGCCAATGGCCCGCCAAAACACGACGCATCCAATGCGCGACAGACACAATGTATGGCCATATATCGCGATCCGTCCGCAATACAAGTCTATGGGCAAAAAACGCATCCTGCGGGCACATTTGCAGGATCTGTTTTTTCCCCAAAATGACGCATTGCGACCGATTCAAAATTGCGCAAGTGTGAAAGTAGCCTTACTGCGAAAGGATACATTGTCAGGGAGCAGTGATAGAAGCAGGGTGAGTGACAGAATCACCGCCCCGCAGCTTCTGAATCATTATCATCAGGGTTCTGCTTCTATCACTTTGTGTTGATGACATCTCCTTTCACAGTAAAATGCTGGCAGCCTGTTGGGAGAAACAGAGTGACTGCGCCTTGGTCACTTTTCCCATAGGTCCTATCAGGACCATGAATTTAGGACACTTTTCGAGCAGGGTAATGAAAGAAACTGTGGGAAAAGAGACTGCAGCAATGCCCCATAATGATATTCTGTTCTAGTTAGCTGATAGACATTGTGAGGAAGTGAGTGCTGAACCAGCCTGCTGATGATTCTCCATTTAAGATTTTTCTCAAATTAAACATCACAAAAAGTGCAGGAAAAAAAACCGAAAACAAATTGAGAGATTAGCTTTATAGGAAGTCTAGAATATTTTATAGTAAAGCAAATTGTAAAAGTTCTTAGATTGTAAAAATAGATATTTATAAATGACATTTTAGGAATTGAACCACCCCTTTAAATTATTTAGGGAGGTTTAGTTTTTGCTAAAGAATAGCTCTTACATTGAAGTCCTCTACAGTAGGGTTGAGCGACTTTTGTTTTTTTAGGATCGGGTCGGATTTCACAAAACCTGACTTTTTCAAAAGTCGGGTCGAGTGAAATCGGCCGATCCTATAGAAAAGTCGGGGTCGGGGTCGGCCGAAACACGAAACCCAATGCAGTGCATTGGGTTTCTAATGGTTCCCAGGGTCTGAAGGAGAGGAAACTCTCCTTCAGGCCCTGCGATCCATATTAATGTGTAAAATAAAGAATAAAAATAAAAAATATTGCTATACTCACCCTCGGACGCGCCCTGGTTGTAACCGGGAGCCTTCCTTCCTAAGAATCAGCGCTTGTAGGACCTTTCGATGACGTCGCGGCTTGTGATTGGTCGCGTGAGCGGTCACATGGGCGTCACGCGACCAATCAGAAGCTGTGACGTCATCAAAAGGTCCTTCAAGCGCTGATTCTTAGGAAGGAAGGCTGCGGGTTACAACCAGGGCGCGTCCGAGGGTAAGTATAGCGATATTTTTTATTTTTATTCTTTATTTTACACTTAAATCTGAATTCCGATACCAATTCCCGATATCTTAAACATATCTGGAAACGGTATCAGAATTCCGATTCCAGATTCAGAAGATCGCCGACTTCATGGCCGACCCCACACAGGGGTCGGGTTTCATGAAACCCGACTTTGCCAAAAGTCGGTGACTTCTGAAAATGGCCGACCCGTTTTGCTCAACCCTACTCTACAGGAACAGCTTATTAATCTTTGGTATGGTGTAGGCCTAAGATCTGAACTTAAAGTTATAATAGACAATTAAAGACAGGAACAGGACTGTATCAGTGAGGTAAGAAATCAAAAGCATCAGAAGTGTCCACAGAACAGAAGTCAGGTGAAGGAGGACCAGTGAATGTAAATATGTAAAATACCAAGGACGACAACAGAATGCTATTAACTATACTGCCCAGGCAACTGCATGCTGAGCAAAACCAGAATCTAAAGACATAGGTGTCGGGGAAAATTTGAGTAAGGGTATGTGCACACGTTGCGGATTTTGCTGCGGATTTTTCCGCAGCGGATTTGGAAAATCCGCAGTGCAAAACTACTGCGGTTTTCACTGCGGATTTTCACGTGGTTTCTTCTGCGGATTCCTCTGCGGGTTTTCAACTGCACTTTCCTATTGGTGCAGGTTGAAAACCACTGCGGAATCCGCAGAAAGAAGTGACATGCTACTTCTTTTATTCCGCAGCGTTTCCGCGTGGAATTTTCCGCAGCATGTGCACTGTGGTTTTTGTTTTCCATAGGTTAACATTGTACTGTACACCGCATGGAAAACTGCTGCGGATCCGCAGCGTCAAATCCGCTGCGGATCCGCAGCAAAAACCGCATCGTGTGCACAAAGCCTAAGGGCTCGCTGACACAATCATATACATCGGACGAGTTCTACCTGATGTTTTATCGGCTAGCACTCGGACCAATATTATTCTATAGTCTAGTGTAGATTAGTTCCATACTGATCACACTTTCCCAAACAAGTCTACGGTTGCATATAAAACATCCGAGTGCCCTCTCATACCACCTGAGCACAGTCTGAATACGCGAACACAGGCAATGGAGAATATTGAGAAATTAAGTTCTCCGTCTTCTTCATACCTGTGATCCAATGTTCTCATGCGAGAGAATCATATGACAATAAGCTGACACTTGTGGCTCAAACTGACAGAGCAGGAACCCAGCATCATTTACATTACTGATCCAAAAACTCGTCACTCGTGTGACCCCCAGTTAAACACAATGCATCTGAGACGTAAGAAAATAGCTGGTTTATCCCCCTGAATCATCACCAAAATTGAACTCAAAAAGAAAAAAGAAGGACCAGCACATCTAAGCTAGTGTGAATAAGTGGCAACCAAAGAAAGCGTATAAGTAAACTACAGTCAAGTTTGCACAATAATTTACCAAGAATTATTACTCTAGAATATTGAAACTGCATTGCTGCCATAGAAAATGGGAAAAAATAGAAAAAGTGCTATATAATGTATATATGAAATATGCATCTGCAAAAATTGCCACGTCAAGGCATCCTTCGAAAATTGTGTCCCTATCCTGATATGTCACCTCTTCCGGGCAAAAAAGCCTACAATTTATGGGCTTAAAATCACATGTGGCTAATGGGAGTGGTAGTGCACAAGTCAAAAAGGCTTTAATACAAATATGGGCTTACATATATTGGCCAATCTATGCACTGTACCTTCCTTAATTTCACAGCAATTTTTGCAGATGCATATTTCATATATACACAATATATCACTTTTTCCATTTTTTCCTATTTTCTATGACAGCAATGCAGTTTCAGTGTTCTAGATTAATCATTCTTGGTAAATTATGGTGCAACCTTAACCCCTTAGCGACCGCCAATACGCCTTTTAATGGCGGCCGCTAAGGGTACTTAAACCACAGCGCCGTTAATTAACGGCGCTGTGGAAAAAGTGAATAGCGCCCCCCAGAGTCGGATTTTCTCCGGGGTCTCGGCTGCCGGGGGCAGCCGAGACCCTAGAGAACATGATTCGGGGGGGTTTTAACCCACCCTGCATTTGCGATCGCCGGTAATTAACCGTTTACCGGCGATCGCAAAAAAAAACAAAAACGCAATCTCTTTTTAATTTCTCTGTCCTCCGATGTGATCGCACATCGGAGGACAGAGAAAAGGGGTCCCAGGTGGCCCCCCAATACTCACTTATCTCCCCCGATGCTCCTCGTGTCTCCCGGTGGGCGCCGCCATCTTCAAAATGGCAGGCGCATGCGCAGTGCGCCCGCCGGCCGGCCCCGCGAGAATCTTTGGGGTCTTGGCTGCCGGGGGTAGCCGAGACCCCAAAGAGCATGATCGGGGTCGGTTTTACCGACCCCTGTTTTGCGATCGCCGGTAATTAACTGTTTACCGGCGACTGCAAAAAAAAAGTAAAGTGTAATTCTCTGTCCTCTGATGTGATCGCACATCAGAGGACAGAGACATAGGGGGATTCGGGGACCCTAGCATACTCACCTGTGTCCCTGGATCCTCTTGCTGCTCCTCCTGGCCGCCGGCAGAAGAAAATGGCGGGCGCATGCGCAGTGCACCCGCCATCTGTCTCCATCTGCCGGCCGGCAGGAGAACAGCAGTTGGGGCTAAAATTAGGGTTAGGGGTAGGGTTAGGGTTAGGGCTAGGGCTAGGGTTAGGGTTAGGGCTAGGGTTGGGGCTAGGGTTAGGGCTAGGGTTAGGGTTAGGGCTAGGGTTAGGGCTAGGGCTAGGGTTAGGGTTAGGGCTAGGGTTGGGGCTAAATTTAGGGTTAGGGTTAGGGCTAAATTTAGGGTTAGAGTTGGGGCTAAATTTAGGATTAGGCTTCTTTCACACTTACGTCGGTATGGGGCCGTCGCAATGCGTCGGCCCGACATACCGACGCACGTTGTGAAAATTGTGCACAACGTGGGCAGCAGCTGTAGTTTTTCAACGCATCCGCTGCCCAATCTATGTCCTGGGGAGGAGGGGGCGGAGTTACGGCCACGCATGCGTGGTCAGAAATGGCGGATGCGACGTACAAAAAAACGTTTCATTGAACGTTTTTTTGTGCCGACGGTCCGCCAAAACACAACTGATCCAGTGCACGACGGACGCGACGTGTGGCCATCCGTCACGATCCGTCGGCGATACAAGTCTATGGGCAAAAAACGCATCCTGCGGGCACATTTGCAGGATCCGTTTCTTGTCCAAAACAACGGATTGCGACGGAATGCCAAACGACGCAAGTGTGAAAGTAGCCTTAGGGCTAGGGTTAGGGTTGAGGCTAAAGTTAGGGCTAGGGTTGGGGCTAAAGTTAGGGTTAGAGCTGGGATTAGGGTTAGGGTTTGGATTAGGGTTGGTAATAGGGTTAGGGTTGGCATTAGGGTTACGCTTGGGATTAGGGTTAGGTTTGGGATTAGGGTTAAGGTTAGGGTTGTGATTAGGGGTGTATTGGGATTAGGGTTAGGTTTGAGGTTAGGGTTGAGATTAGGATTAGGGGTGTGTTGGATTTAGGGTTTTGATTAGGGTTATGGTTAGGGTTGACATTAGGGTTGTTTTGGGGTAAGGGTTGTGATTATGGTTAGGGTTAGTGATTAGGATTATGGATCAGGTTGGGATTAGGGTTAGGGGTGTGTACTGGGGATAAATTGGACAACAACTTCTGTGGTCCAATTTCTCTTGTTACCCTTGTGAAAATAAAAACTTGGGGGCTACAATATCTTTTTTGTGAAAAAAAAAATATTTTTTATTTTCACGACTCTGCATTCTAAACTTCTGTGAAGCACTTGGGCATTCAAAGTTCTCACCACACATCTAGATAAGTTCCTTGGGGGGTCTAGTTTCCAAAATGGGGTCACTTGTGGGGGGTTACTACAGTTTAGGTACATAAGGGGCTCTGCAATCGCAACATAATGCCCACAGACCATTCTATCAAAGTCTGCATTCCAAAAAGGCGCCCCTTCCATTCCGAGCTCTGCCGTGCACCCAAACAGTGGTTTACCCCCACATATGGTGCATCCGCGTACTCGGGATAAATTGGACAACAACTATTGCAGTCCAATTTCTCCTGTTACCCTTGTGAAAATAAAAACTTGGGGGCTACAATATCTTTTTTGTGAAAAAAAAAATATTTTTTATATTCACGACTCTGCATTCTAAACTTCTGTGAAGCACTTGGGCATTCAAAGTTCTCACCACACATCTAGATAAGTTCCTTGGGGGGTCTAGTTTCCAAAATGGGGTCACTTGTGGGGGGTTACTACAGTTTAGGTACATCAGGGGCTCTGCAATCGCAACATAATACCCACAGACCATTCTATCAAAGTCTGCATTCCAAAAAGGCGCTCCTTCCCTTCCGAGCTCTGCCGTGCGCCCAAACAGTGGTTTACCCCCACATATGGCACATCAGCGTACTCGGGATAAATTGGACAACAACTATTGCAGTCCAATTTCTCCTGTTACCCTTGTGAAAATAAATACTTGGGGGCTACAATATCTTTTTTGTGGAAAAAAAATATATTTTTTATTTTCATGACTCTGCATTCTAAACTTCTGTGAAGCACTTGGGCATTCAAAGTTCTCAACACACATCTAGATAAGTTCCTTGGGGGGTCTAGTTTCCAAAATGGGGTCACTTGTGGAGGGTTTCTACTGGTTAGGTACATCAGGGGCTCTGCAAACGCAACATAATACCCGCAGACCATTCTATCAAAGTCTGCATTCCAAAACGGCGCTCCTTCATTCCGAGCTCTGCCGTGCGCCCAAACAGTGGTTTACCCCCACATATGGGGTACCAGCGTACTCAGGACAAATTGGAAAACAACTTTTGTGGTCCAATTTCTCTTTTTACCCTTGTGAAAATAAAATCTTGGGGGCTAAAAAATCTTTTTTGTGAAAAAAAAAATATTTTTTATTTTCACGGCTCTGCATTATAAACTTCTGTGAAGCACTTGGGCATTCAAGGTTCTCACCACACATCTAGATAAGTTACATGGGGGGTGTAGTTTCCAAAATGGGGTCACTTGTGGGGGATTTCTACTGTTTAGGCACATCAGGGGCTCTCCAAACGCGACATGGCGTCCAATCTCAATTCCAGCCAATTCTACATTGAAAAAGTAAAACGGCACTCCTTCTCTTCCAAGCTCTGCGGGGCGCCCTAACAGTGGTTTACCCCAACATATTGGGTATCGACGTACTCAGGAGAAATTGCACAACAACTTTAGTGGTCTAATTTCTCCTGTTACCCTTGTGAAAATAAAACTTTGTGGGCAAAAAGATCATCTTTGTAGAAAAAATGCAATTTTTTTTTTTCACGGCTCTACGTTATAAACTTCTGTGAAGCACATGGGGGTTCAAAGTGCTTGCCACACATCTACATAAGTTCCTTAAGGGGTCTAGTTTCCAAAATGGTGTCAGTTGTGGGGGGTTTCCACTGTTTAGGCACATCAGGGGCTCTCCAAACGCGACATGGCGTCCAATCTCAATTCCAGCCAATTCTACATTGAAAAAGTAAAACGGCACTCCTTCTCTTCCAAGCTCTGCGGTGCGCCCTAACAGTGGTTTACCCCAACATATTGGGTATCGACGTACTCAGGAGAAATTGCACAACAACTTTAGTGGTCTAATTTCTCCTGTTACCCTTGTGAAAATAAAAATTTGTGGGCAAAAAGATCATCTTTGTAGAAAAAATGCAATTTTTTTTTTCACGGCTCTACGTTATAAACTTCTGTGAAGCACATGGGGGTTCAAAGTGCTTGCCACACATCTACATAAGTTCCTTAAGGGGTCTAGTTTCCAAAATGGTGTCAGTTGTGGGGGGTTTCCACTGTTTAGGCACATCAGGGGCTCTCCAAACGCGACATGGCGTCCAATCTCAATTCCAGCCAATTCTACATTGAAAAAGTAAAACGGCACTCCTTCTCTTCCAAGCTCTGCGGTGCGCCCTAACAGTGGTTTACCCCAACATATTGGGTATCAGCGAACTCAAGAGAAATTGCACAACAACTTTTGTGGTCTAATTTCTCCTGTTACCCTTGTGAAAATAAAAATTTGTGGGCAAAAAATCATTTTTGTAGAAAAAATGCGATTTTTTTTTTCACGGCTCTACATTATAAACTTCTGTGAAGCACATGGGGGTTCAAAGTGCTCACCACACATCTAGATATGTTCCTTAAGGGGTCTAGTTTCCAAAATGGTGTCACTTGTGGGGGGTTTCCACTGTTTAGGCACATCAGAGGCTCTCCAAACGCGACATGGCGTCCAATCTCAATTCCAGCCAATTCTACATTGAAAAAGTAAAACGGCGCTCCTTCACTTCCAAGCTCTGCGGTGCGCCCAAACAGTGGTTTACCCTCACATATGGGGTATCGACGTATTCAGGAGAAATCGCACAGCAACTTTTGTGGTCTAATTTCTCCTGTTACCCTTGTGAAAATAAGAATTTGTGGGCGAAAAGATCATTTTTGTGTAAACAAAAGCGATTTTTTATTTTCACGGCTCTACGTTATAAACTTCTGTGAAGCACTTGGGGGTTCAAAGTGCTCACCACACATCTAGATAAGTTCCTTAAGGGGTCTAGTTTCCAAAATGGTGTCACTTGTGGGGAGTTTCCACTGTTTAGGCACATCAGGGGCTCTCTAAACGTGACATGGCGTCCAATCTCAATTCCAGCCAATTCTGCATTGAAAAAGTCAAATGGCGCTCCTTCACTTCTAAGTTCTGCGGTGCGCCCAAAAAGTGGTTTACCCCCACATATGGGGTATTGGTGTATTCAGGAGAAATTGCCTAACAAAATTCATGTTTACATTTCTGTTTTTACACTTGTGAAAATAAAAAAATGGTTCTGAATTAAGATGTTTACAAAAAAAGTTAAATGTTCATTTTTTCCTTCCACATTGTTTCAGTTCCTGTGAAGCACGTAAAGGGTTAATAAACTTCTTGAATGTGGTTTTGAGAAGCTTGAGGGGTGTAGTTTTTAGAATGGTGTCACACTTCATTATTTTCTATCATATAGACCCCTCAAAATGACTTCAAATGTGATATGGTCAACTTTTAACCCTTATAACTCCCTAACAAAAAAAAATTTTGTTTCCAAAATTGTGCTGATGTAAAGTAGACATGTGGGAAATGTTATTTATTAACTATTTTTCGTGACATATCTCTCTGATTTAAGGGCATAAAAATACAAAGTTTGAAAATTGCAAAATTTTAAAAATTTTCGCCATATTTCCGTTTTTTTCATAAATAATCGCAAGTAATATCGAAGAAATATTACCACTAACATGAAGTACAATATGTCATGAAAAAACAATCTCAGAATCAGCGGGATCCGTTGAAGCGTTCCAGAGTTATAACCTCATAAAGTGACAGTGGTCAGAATTGCAAAAATTGGCCTGGTCATTAAGTACCAAATTGGCTCTGTCACTAAGGGGTTAACTGTTTTTACTTATATGCTTTCTTTGGTTGGCACTAGTGATGAGCAAGCATACTCGGTAATGCTCGTTACTCACCTGAGCATCGCTGTACTCACGGTACTTGGCGAGCACTGAGCATTTCCGGGCTTGCTCGGCGGGAGCTCGGGTCTCCACCCTTTATAGAGCCAATCAACATGCAGGGATTGTCAGCCATGCACTGTAATGCCGCAGCCATCTTTGTTGTGGTATTACAGTGATTGGCTGGCTGCACGGCGTCATCAGGTCTACAAGAAACCTGACGCCGCCCTGCTTGGCGCATTCAGCTCCACATTCAGATAATGTAGGGAGAGCTGCTGCTGAGATAGGGTCAGATTTGGGGATTTATTAGTTAGTGTGGGTCTACCATCATAAAATCCACAGATCCAGCTAATCGAACAGTCCTTCTAAGGACTAACTGTGGAGTATAAAGATTGCAGTGCTAGGTAGGCAGGGGAGTGTACGTGGCTCTATACATATCAGTGCAAGGCATGCAGGCACTATATTTGGGTATATAGATATAATTGCATACATCAAGAGGGTCCGGTCCATTACTGTCTGCTGCTGCCTATTACATATATACCTAGCCCCAGGTATCAGTGGCTAGGAAGAATTTTGGCATCTTAATGCATATTATTTTATTCCAAAGCAATCTAGAGCCCCCCTTTTTTGTTTTTGCTTGTTCACATATTTAACAGTGTAGTACCTCTGCCAGACGCCTGATCTATCAGTGGGCTACAAATTTGGGCATTTCAAGCCTCCATTCCACTGTATTGGCCGCCTGTAACCCTTGTTCTATTCAGAATTTGGGTTAAAAAATACAGGCCACATATTGAACCATGTGGTACTTCTGTCATACCCCTGAACTATCTGTGGGCTCCAAATTTGGGCATTTCAGGCCTCCATTCCACTGTATTTGCTGTCTGTTACCCTCATTCTATACAGTATTTTGGGGTAAAAAAACAAAAGCAGTCCACATATTGAACAGTGTGGTACCTCTGTCATACCCCTGATCTATATGGGGTCGCTCATTTTATTCAGTATTTTTAGGTAAAAAATACAGGCCACACAATGAACGGTGTAGTACCTCTGTCAGACCCCTGATCTTTCTGTGGGCTACAAATTTGGACATTTCAGGAATCAATTCCACTGTATTGGCTGTCTTTAACCCTCATTCTATTCAGAATTTGGGTGAAAAAATACAAGCCACATATTGAACAGTGTGGTACCTCTGTCAGACCCCTGATCCACCTGTAGGCTTTTAATTTGGGCATTTCAGGCCTCCATTCCACTGAATTTGCTGTCTGTTACCCTCGTTCTATACAGTATTTTGGGGTAAAAAAAAAACATAAACAAGCCACATATTGGACATTGGGGTTTCTCTGTCAGACGCCTGATCTATCTGTGGGCTACAAATTTGGCCATTTCAGGCCTCCATTCCACTGTATTGGCCGTCTGTTATCCTCGTTCTATTCAGTATTTTAGAGTCAAAAATACAAGCCACACATTGAACAATGTGGTACTTCTGTCAGACCCCTGAACTATCTATGGGCTCCAAATTTGGGCATTTTAGGCCTCCAATCCACTGTATTTGCTGTCTGTTACCCTTGTTCTATACAGTATTTTGGGGCAAAAAAAACAGGCCACATATTGAACTATGTGGTACCTGTGTCAGACCCCTGAGCTATCTGTGTGCTACAAATTTGGGCATTTCAGACTAACACTCACCTTTTTTGCAGTGTGTTACCCTTGTTCTATACAGTATTTTTCTGCTTAAATTAAAAATATACAGGCCTCGTATTGAAAAGTGTGGTATCTCAGTAAAATGCCTCCTCTATCTGTGGGCTAAAAATCGTGTCTCCTTTGAACTGTTTTTGCTGTGTCTTACCCTACTTAATAAAAACCGTTTAAAAAAATTTACCTACAGTCCAGATAATTTAAACTGTGGTTTTTACGCACACTGATCACATGTAAGTTTGCTCCAAATTCTGTCATTTGTAGTGAACGTGGAAAATATTGTAGTAGTCCATTTAAAATGGGCAAGGCGCGTGGCAAGGGACGGGGAAGTGGACGTGATGATGATGGTGCATGCAGAGGACGAGGCCGTGGGCAATGTGAAAGTGGGACACAACAAACACCCACATCTTCTCGCTTGACCTTCCTGTCCCAATTACTATGGGACCGCAGCACAACGCTACTGAACCCAGAGCAGTGTCAAAAAGTTGCTGGTTGGATAGAAGATAATGCTTCCAGCCACTTTGCCACCATCACCACCACCACGTCTTTCACACGGTCAAGTCTGAGTAGCCGTGAGTCTGGACCACATATTATTCACACTGATTCTCCTTCCTCCCACCATGTCGAGTGCCCGATGACAACTGATCCCACACTTGGACACTCTGAAGAGCTGTTCACTTTTCCATTTATAGATTTGGGACTCTCAGCTGGTCGACTTGAAGCGGGGCAAGATAAGATCGCATGTAACAGTGCCCAAATATTTGAGCTGCCACGGTCACACGAAGGAGACAGAGTCAAAGTGTCACAAGAGGTGGACGATGATGAGACACACTTGACAGAAAGTCAGGAGGAGGACCAGGGTGCGTATTTGGAAGACAAGGTGGTTGATGATATAGTAACTGCCCCAACAGGGCAGGAGGACATGCAGAACGAGAACAGCAGCACACATGGGGAAGGAGGGGTAGAACCACAACAGGCAGGAAAAAGCAGTCTGGTGGCCGCAGACAGAAGGCGTACATCCATTCCCTGTAACACCAACATGAAAGAAGTTTCCATTCCAAATCTTAGGTCTTCCTGAGTCTGGTTGTTTTTTAAAAACTCTGCCGATAACCCCAAACAGGCCGTTTGCACCACCTGCCATGCCTGCATCAGCAGGGGTAGCAAAACTACCAGCCTGACCACCACCAGCATGATCAGGCACATGGTAGCAAAGCACCATGACTTTGTGGGCGAACCCCAGGTTCCAGGAACAGTGTCTGCGGGTGACACGACTGCTTCTTCCACTGTTGTGCGAGCAAGCCAATCTCCTGTCCATGGTGCATGCTAAGATGCCTCGTGCCCTGCACCTGTCATTGCACACAGTCAACTAGCACCTTCATCAAGCACATCCACGTTCTTGTCCCAGTGCAGCCTTCAGTTGTCCATACCCCAGTCATTGGAACACAAGCGGAAATAGGCAGCCAATGCCCTACAGACCACAGTAATAAATTCACACATTTCTTGTCTGCTTGCGCTTGAAATGTTGCCATTTAGGCTTGTGGAGACGGAAGCTTTCCACAACCTGATGGCAGCGGCCATCCCAAAGTACTCGGTCCCCAGCCGCCACTATTTCTCCTGGTGTGTCGTAGCGGCATTGCACAAGCATGTGTCCCACAACATTACCCTTGCCCTAAACAATGCTGTTACTGGGAAAGTCCACCTAGCCATGGACACGTGGTCAAGTGCTTGTGGGCAGGGATGGTACATCTTACTGACGCACACTGGGTTAACATAGTGGAAGCCGGGACCCAGTTGGACCTTGGGATGGAACACGTCCACCCGACGTGGTGGCTCTGAGGCGAGGTGAGCTCACACACATACCATGCCTGGCCCTTGTGCTTAACCTCGCTGATCAACGGTTTCTCAAAAGCTACCCAGAGCTGGCGGATCTGCTTGTGAAAGTACGCTGCCTGTGTGTCCATTTTAGAAAGTCAGCTACAGCTTCATCCTCCCTTGCCGTGCTTCAGCAGCGTTTGCAGCTTCCGGCCGGCTCACCAACTGGTGTGTGATGTCCCCACGTGTTGGAACTCTACACTGCATATGTTGGAAAAGATCTGTGAGCAGAAGAGGGCAGTTGTTGACTACCAGCATCAACAAGGCCACCGTTATTCAGTTCAGACTCCACACATAAGATCTCAGGAGTGGACATAGATGTCAGACATATGTACCATCCTACAAAACTTTGAGGACTCCACCAAGATGGTGAGTGGTGATGACGCCATAATTAGCATCACCATCACGCTTCTCTGCATTCTGAAAAGCTCTCTGCTCACAATGAAAGAGAATGCATTGCAGGCGGAGCATGAGGACATGGACTAAAGAACCATTCAGGGTAATTATACACAGACCAGCCTTATGTTCTCCCAACGTGGATAGGTGGACAATGAGATAGAGGAGATGGAAGAACAGGAGCTACTTTCATGTGCTATAGACGGTACTACAAGCACAACTGTCACACCATCTGTTCAGCGTGGATGGCCTGTGGACAGGAAGGAGGAAGAGGAGAGCATGGTCAGTCACCCTGTTGGTGAGGACACGGAAGTCTTGCCTGTTAGCAGTCTGGCACACTTGGCTGACTTTATGTTGCACTGCCTTTCCCATGACCCTCGCATTATGAAATTTTGGAAGACACTCATTATTGGTTGGTGACACTTCTAGACCCACGCTACAAGGAGAACTTTAAATCTTGTCTTCCAGAGGCAGACAGGTCTGCTAATCTGGGGCAGTACCAGAGGGCCCTTGTTGTGGAATTACTAAAAAAATTCCCATCTGAGAACGCTGACGGCAGACGTCATAGTTCGTTGGACAACCAAGTAGTACAGGCGAGAGACACAACTCCAATCTAGCAGAGGCAGGAGAACACTGGCAATGTTCTGGGAGAGTTTTTTCAGACCTTCCCATCTCCCTGGCCCAGAGGTGTGGTGTACTATCACAAGGAGTGCAATATTTGGAAAGATGCAGAGGGAGTACTTTTCTGACCATACCAATGTCCTCCGGGATTCCTCTGTGCCTTTTAATTATTGGATATCCAAACTGGACACGTGGCATGAACTGACTCTCTATGCCTTGGAGGTCCTGGCCTGCCCTGCCGCTAGTGTTTTACTGCTCCTGGTGGAATTATAGCTGATAAGCACATCCACCAGTTAACTGAAAATGCTGACAGGCTGACTCTTATAAAAATGAACAAGGGCTGGATTGGGCCTGACTTCTGTACACCACCGAATGATAACAGCGAAACATAATCTCCAATACAGTGTCTTTTTTGGGAGGTGTATTTCCATGCACCTCTTCACACCCTCACATGGGTATACACTTCCTGATTTTGGCTATTTGGTGTTATCCTCCTCCTTCTCATCCTCATCATCCACAACTAGAACACCAGGGTGAACGTGTTCGGTTATGCTACAGCCACTCTATTTCTTTTGCAAGGGTGTTTATGATGCCCGCAAATAATTTAAAAAGAAATGTGCACCCCCCAGGGGGAAATGTTTGTCAGCCCATACACTTTGTGTATGGGCATTCCAGATATAAGAGACCCACTCCTTTAAATTGAGAATAGATTCACAGGAGGACATCCTCCACAACTCTTCAGACACCACCACTAGAACACCAGGATGAACGTATTCCGTGATGCAACAGTCACTTTATTTTTTGGCAAGGGTGTTTAAGTTGCCCGTAAAAAAAACTTGAAAAAAAAAATGTGTACACCCCAGGGGGAAATGTTGGTCAGCCCATACACTTAGTGTATGGGCATTGCAAGTATAGGAGACTTGCTCCTTTATAATAGGAAATTTTTTTTATGAGGCCCTCCTCCACAACTCTTTCAAGGGGCATTGTAATGCCTCCTAATTTTTTGCAGGCCTTGCATTCACTGCATAGACAAACACTATGGGAGACCCATTTCCTAATAATGGGAACATTGTTTTCATGAGGTTCACCTCTATGTCTCTTCCAAGACTTATTAGGGTGCATGTGAATTTAGGGCAGGGCAGGCCTTGCATTCAATGCATAATCAAATAGTATGGCAGTGTCAAATGAATAATGTGAACTTGGTGTTTCTGTGACCATCCAGTACATGGGTTCAAAAGCTTATTGGGGTGCCTGTAACTTTGAGGCAGGGCAGGCCTTGCATTCAATGCATAGGCAAACACTATGGGAGACCCATTTTCTTATAATGGGAACATTTTTTCAGGAGGCCCTCCTGTACATCTCATGAAAGGGGTATTGTGGTGCGTCCTAATTCTTGGCAGCCCAGCCGCTCACTGCATGGGCAATAACAGTATAGGAGACCCACTGTATAATAATGGTCCTGTAAAAATATTAATGCTGCCTGATGCCCCTATAAAAATAGGTTTTGTGACTTTAAGAGTCCAGCCTTCATAAATGAAACAAGATTTGTCTGATGATGTCACACATCACAGGGCCAGCTAAGGTTGTTAAATGTTACAATGACATTTCCCATAGAATACATTTGTATTTGTTGAAAGCGATGCTAAAGTTGAAAAACACATCCAAAACGATACGTTTGAACATAGCCCAAGTGGTGGAAGTGCATTTTTTTTGAGGGGGGGTCATTATTTTGCCTTACATACAAATTATTACCCTGGAAAGGATGTTCCTTAACATATTTCTCAGGAAAATCCATTTTGGTTTCGTTTTTGCATGTTTTAGTGTGCACCTGTAAAAGTGACGTCACATTCTGACAACTTTGGTCACAGCTGTGACTTCGGAGTCAGAAATGCTTCCAGGGGTCTTCCCCATGATGTTCCCGTGTCATTTGAGCACTGTTCCCATCGATTTCAGATGTTTGTAGACCTTAAAATGACCCCCAGGGGGATCGTGGCAAAAATGCTCGGGTCTCCCATAGACTTACATTGGGCTCGTTGCTCGAGTCGAGTACCCGAGTATTCCAATTTGCTCAACCCGAGCAACGAGCACCCAAGCATTTTAGTGCTTGCCCATCACTAGTTGGCACCTATTCACACTAACTTAGATATGCACCAGAGAAAAAACACAACAAAAAATTCCCAAATATATATTTTAAGTAATACATATCAAATTATTAAATGATCAGGTAAAAGATGACAAAAAAAGGGACAAAGAGGGGAGTACAGCCACTAACACATGTCAAAACAAAAGGATGCTCACAGGACAAACGTATAAATACCCATAGGATATACAAGGGCAAACAGGAACATATCTGCTGCTATTTAGTGTCTTTATGTATAGATAAATATTGCACAATCAATAAGATACCTGGCACCAAGGTATAAAGGTATAAATAACGGGGCCCAGGTAGCAGCCACATAAAGTAACAGATATAATTACCCGTATAAAGCCAGGAAAAGGTCCGGGAGTGTTCCTGTTTGCCCTTGTATATCATATGGGTATATATATATGGTCTCCATCCTGGTATGTGCTGCTCCATCCTGCGTCCCCATCCTGTCATGTGCTGCTCCATCCTGCGTCCCCATCCTGTCATGAGCTGATCCATCCTGCGCCCCCATCCTGTCATGTGCTGCTCCATCATGCGTCCCCATCCTGTCATGTGCTGCACCCATCCTGCGCCCCCATTCTGTCATGTGCTGCTCCCATCCTGCACCCCCATTCTGACATGTGCTGCTCCCATCCTGCACCCCCATTCTGACATGTGCTGCTCCCATCCTGCACCCCCATTTTGACATGTGCTGCACTCATCCTGTGCCCCCATTCTGACATGTGCTGCACCCACCCTGCGCCTCCATCCTGTCATGTGCTGCTCCCATCCTGCGCCCCATTCTGTCATGTGATGCTTCCATCCTGCACCCTCGTTCTGTCATGTGCTGCTGCCATCCTGCGCCCCCGTTCTGTAATGTGCTGCTCCCATCCTGCGCCCCCGTTCTGTCATGTGCTGCTGCCATCCTGTACCCCCGTTCTGTCATGTGCTGCCCTATAGCGCTTTTTCCATTTCTTCCCATTTGCTATGGCAGCAATGCAGTTTCAATATTCTAGAGCAGAGGTCCCCAACTCCAGTCCTCAAGGCCCACCAACAGGTCATGTTTTCAGGATTTCCTTTGCATTGCACAGGTGATGCAATTATTACCTGGGCAAGACTAAGGAAATCCTGAAAACATGACATGTTGGTGGGCCTTGAGGACTGGAGTTGGGGACCTCTGTTCTAGAGTAATCATTCTTGGTAAACTGTGGTGCAACCGTAACTGTTTTTTTTTTTACAAATTAAACTCAGACATGTTTATTTCTGTTACAATTTTCCTAAAAGATAATTTTGTCTGTATACTTGCAAAAATGTAGTATAGTAAACCTAAGTTCACAGAAGAGTTATCAGCCAATCGTTGCCAATCCGGATTAAGCAACGTGGTTGGTAACTCCCACTGTGCCTTTTGTAACCAGCAATATTATAATACATGTGATTGAGTGGGAGATATGTCAGAGAAATAAATATATTTGCCTTTAATTATATTCTGTTACAGTTTAGTCCTAAGTTTTCCTCTCTAGGATCTCTTCTGCTGATGGTGGATAAATGGATAAATGGAACAGCATCATTGTAGATCTAGGATTTTTATTTCCCAGGCTGACAGATCTATTACATCACAAATGAAAATCTGAGTACAATGCGCTGCAAAACAACATGCCGCAGGCCAGTCTAGCTTGTAATTAATTGTGCTGTCATTTGTCATTAACGTTTACCAATGACATGAGTGAAAGTGAAGTTTTAGGGAACTGTAGTCATAGGAACATCTTCCGCTGTATGATGACCCAATTTACTTTACAATATGTTAATGCACTTTAGGTCACATACTGACAAAAATTTGAAGATAAAGTTTATTAAAAATATCTCAATTTCTAGAAATATAAATTGAACAGTGATATAAAGTGATATATAAAGCTGGTTTATAAATGCAAGATAAAATATCGAATACCCTCATATTGAAACATTCCAACAAGGTTTATCTAATACCCAGTCCCTTCTTCACTTTGATTCTAATCATTGCTATACGCAAATGGATATTCTGATTTGGCTTTATATCATATGTCAAGTGGCAACACTGTTCAACCATTTAGGGGTTAAAATGCAGATTTCATGTGTCACATGTCAGGCTGAGTAGTGTTATTTACTTACACTGAAGGTTTTATCACCTGGTAATTATCATTGCCTGAACTACAGCAGCATGTGCATGCTAGTCCAGCTTCTTTCCCTCCTGTGATAAGCAGGTCAATGTCTCTAGACAATGTACATAGAGAGCACGGTGTGTGCTGGGGTAGCTTTCTCAGTTCTGCTGCATTGCTAAATCTAAACACTCTGATAGTTTACTGGTGCAGCAGTTGTGATACATCTTAGGAATCAGGGTCTTTTTTGTCTACATGGGATAGCAAAACCTTGCTTATCAATATGGACTCTTTAAAGGTTATTTGACTCCAAGGACTTTTGCTTATCACTGGTATCAGTAGAAACCCTATTCTCTTCCTCTATGGAAAGGCAGTTTGTACATTTTATTTCCCAGGGAACATTTCAAAGCCTGTAATCTCCCTTTGCCAATTTGTTTTTTTCCACGAGGAGAAACTTTACCACTTATACCAGTTACTTTAACTTCCTTTACATATTTTACTACATATAAAGTTAATGTCAGGCTAAGTAGACAAGTAAATACAATTATTTTCAAAGCCTTAGGGTACCGTCACACAGTGCAATTTTCATCGCTACGACGGTACGATCCGTGACGCTCCAGCGTCGTAACAATATCGCTCCAGCGTCGTAGACTGCTGTCACACTTTGCAATCTACGACGCTGGAGCGATAATTTCATATAGAATTATGAATATATTAGAATATAGAATATATTTATATACATAAACTGTAAAATAATGAACATACTTTTTAAAAATGTTGTAACAGTATAGAAGCCCAATATTCAAGTGCAGCTTTTCCTTTCAAATCCAGCTAAAGTTAAAGTAACCCAAGTCACATTTTACTATAATCATCTTCTGATTTCCTGTGCGCTGCCCTACACTTGTTCTTTCCTGTCGAACTGATCATAGTTTTCAAGAAAAGCTTCCACAAATGGAACATTTAAAATGTGTTTTTTTTGAATTTATTAGCAAATACTGTATGCAGTGGCTTCTGTCCTGAGATGTTTCTTACTTAAGCTACGTTCACATTAGCGTTATGCTAGTTTGCGTCGGGCGACGCAGCGGCGACGCATGCATCATGCGCCCCTATATTTAACATGGGGGACGCATGCGTTTTTGTTTGTTGCGTTGTGCGACGCATGCGTCTTTTTTGCCGCAAGCGTCGGACCAAGAAAACGCAACAAGTTGCATTTTTCTTGCGTCCAAATTTCGGCAAAAAACAACGCATGCGTCGCAAAACGCAGCGTTTTTGCGTGCGTTTTGGTGCGTTTTTGCGTGCGTTGTGCGCTGCGTCGCCGACGCAGCGGCGCACAACGCTAATGTGAACGTAGCCTTACTTGTTTAGACTTTAGTCCCTTTGACATTTTATTCTAAAATTACAGCTATTTAATGTGTTTGATTAAATGTACTGCAATGTAAAACAATTGAAATCCCCCTGACATACAGATTTACAGAAAATCAATGCAGTTTTCTAATTCACTGCTAAAATACCAGTGTGAATAAAGAAGAGCTGTACAGGGAAAGCAAAGTACTTATAAAAAAAGGGTTAATGGTGGGTACAAAAGTCATGTGGAAGACAAGCTGAAGATAAGCAGATACTTTAATGAATAGAAAATACACCCTCAAAATCCTCTGTTTTATTTATCAGGACCTAAATAAAAATTGTGTGGTAAGTACCAACTTCTATAAGCAAACACACAACCATTGATCACAAAAGTAGTAAACCAACAATATAGAAACCAGGAAAAACTAAGTACACTCTTCCTATTTTCACAATTATTAGCAAATATTAAGCAAGTAACCCATAGCAAAGTGTTTTAGCCAATATATGACTCTTTAAAGGAATTAGTCCATTAATCATTTTAATATGCAATATAGTGAAATTCTGTTAATAACTGATTTGAATTAATTTGCAGTATTTCTAGCATATACAAATATTTTTCTTCTCTTTATGCTTCAAAGCAACTAACTGAAAAGGATATAAAATTTAAAATAAAATCACAGAAAAAAAGGGAGGTGTACTGTATTTAGCAACATCAAGACACAATAGACTGAATCAGCACAAGTGAAAAATACAGATGAGCAGCCACTCACGTCTATCATTGAGAGTTGACAAGCAAAGGGCAACGATGTTTTGAACTTTTGACTTTCTGGCTCCATATCTCACCATCCTACGGCTTTGACCATGAGACTACCATCATTGTAGAAAGAATCATAAAGAATCATCTTGGCTATCTCATACATAAATTTGACTTGCAACTATTTAGCATACGATAAGTTATGCTCAATCATATTCATCATAAATATCATCAGGATTACATTTTTCTTTCCTTGTGTGTTCTGAATAACATTTGTTGCCTCTTCAAAAGTCTTTAGACAGTATGCATCCCTGCTTTGCTGTTAATGTCACATATCAAACAACACATGCTCCAGTTTGACTGCTGCATGATATAACACGTCGCTGCTTTACACTATTTGTAAAAATGCTGCAACATATACAGGACTTAATTCCATTGAGTTGCAACCTTGCAAATCAGATTGTACTTCTTATGCATCCTTGTTCAAACCCTTGAGGCTGTGCTTTGTGGTCAGCTTCTTCATCTGCTGAGCCACAGCAGTTACACCTTTTCTTCATGTATTTAATGCCTGCTATCATTGCTTTAGTCTTTTTAAGTTAACAGGTGTTTTCATTTATTCATTTGTCCGCCAAATCAACTTTTGGGTGCGGCTATGTATATGTTCTCCTCTGCGAGTATTTTCTGCTGGTGATATTCTCATTTGGCTGTCCAGCAATACTGCCGTTATTTATGCCAGTCAGTGAAAGACTAGCTAGGGTTTATCTCTCTGCTGGTTATGCTTTTCACTTTGCACCTACTGTATATTCTGTTTCTTGTTTAGGAACAAGGTGGCATACTATCTAGCATTACATACCTTAAGTTTTCATTTTGTGGTTTTGTGGGATCTCTTTCAATCTCAGCACTCCTTCCCTTCTGTAGGTAAATTACACTCTACTGTTCCCTCTCATTCCTTAGGAGGGACGTGAAGAGATTGATGGCCTTTCAGGCATCATAGGATCGAGCTGCCATCATATAGTCTGCTGTTAGGTCTCTTCCAGACCACTTAAGAACCACTAGGGGCTGTGGGCTTAGAATCTCTAGTCTGTACAGGAACCGGCTGGGTCAGTTGCAGTTTTTTTTTGTTGTTTTACCTATTTTTCTATGTGATATGTTACACAATCATAACATTATCTCTAGCCTACTCCATTTTTGTGAGCTGAGAAGCCATCATGGATGCTGTGGATGCCCTGGCCACGCAATTATTGTCCTTTTCCTTGGAAATGGCAGACATCAAGCAGCAACAGAATGCATTATCAACCACTACAGAGGTTTTAGTTCACCCAAAACTGTCTTCTGAGCCTAAGATAAATTTACTGCACTGCTTTCATGGGAATTGAAGTAAATTGTGCATTGGGTATTCTTCTGTCGTTGCTCCTTGGAGATCTTGAGGCTTGGGCATTTTCTCAGCCTAAGAATTCTCCAATTTTTTTCCTAATTTGCCATTTTTTTTCTGCTCTGGGGCTTATTCATGATGACTCTGATCAATGATCCACAGGTTGATTCAGAGAAAATCAGTTCAAACGTTGGGCAGTCAAAACCTCCGGGAATGACCCAGCTCTCCGCAGTCAACTTTCCCAGGGTCATTCTAACCAGATTCGAGATATGAGGGTTTATAGTCCCTCATGGTTGTCCCTCAAAGAAGCTCTGTCACTCACAGTGCATTTTGGGATAAAAGTACGTTTGAGGCTCTTTTAGTGTTGTCTTCATCTTATCCTATTGAGGCAGGGTAACCTATGCAAATTGGGGTCTGCAAAGAGCCCAAGAAGGGACTTAAACTTGAATCATCTGCTCATCTCTGTATATACTGCAATCAAACTGGTCATGTAATGATTCAGATATAATAATTAATTTCTTACAGGTTAAGAGAAGAATAAGTAATCATTAACCCCTTCACGACATGTGCTGTAAATGTACTTTGATGTGGGCTTCGGGGATGAGCCCGCATTTATTCCAGCACATCTCATCAGCTGACATGTGCGCCTATCGTGATCCACTCATGGCTGATAACATGTTAAATGCTGCTGTCAGTCTCTGACACTGGCATTTAAAATGCACGCACCAGAAGCGTGTTACAAACCCCACCCATCAACACCTCTGTCATATGATCATGGGTTGCTGATGGGTTGGGATGACTACACAGGATCTGCACGAGACACCTGTGGTTGTCATAGCCTGATAGCTATGAGCGCCGCCCAGCGGTTGGCGCTCATAGCAGATGATCTTTTTAGCTACATAAAGCAGGGCTGAAGCTTCTAGCCTCATGTGGAGACTATTGAGGCTAGTAAAAAGTAAAAAAAGTTTAAAAACATACTAAAGTTTAAATTATCCCCGATTTGGCCTATTCAAAAT
Organism: Ranitomeya imitator; assembly: GCF_032444005.1. Classification (NCBI taxonomy): domain Eukaryota; kingdom Metazoa; phylum Chordata; class Amphibia; order Anura; family Dendrobatidae; genus Ranitomeya; species Ranitomeya imitator. Next base: position 630,784,481 of record NC_091284.1, read on the forward strand.
AAAACAATTAAAAAAAATAAATATGCGCACTTGTTATCACCATGTTCAGCATCGCCCAATCTAGCAATATATAAAAAGGATTAATCCATTCGGTAAACGGTGTAACAAGAAAAAAAATGATAAAAACTCCAGAATTAAGTTTTTTTTGGTCACCACAACATTAAAATGCAGTAACAGGCGATCAAAACATCATATCTACACCAAGATGATATAATTAAAAACTTCAGCTTGACCTACAAAAACCAAGCCCTCACCCAGCCCCAGATCCTGAAAAATGGAGACTCTACGGGGTCTTGGAAATCATTTTTTTTTCACCACTTACATAAAAAAGAACCTAGACATGATTGGTATCTATAAACTCGTAATGACCTGGAGAATCATAACAGCAGGTCAGTTTTAGCATTTGTTATTTTTTGATGAACATAATAAAAAAGAAACAATTGTGGAATTGCACTTTTTTTTTGCTATTTCACCTCACTTTGATTTTTTGTAACCATTTTCCAGTACATTATATGGTTAAATCAATGATGTTGAAAAGTACAAATCATCCCACAAAAAAACAAGCCCTCACCTGGCCATATTGAGGGAAATATTAAAAGGTTATTGCTCTGGGAAGAAGCTGAGCAAAAAACAAAAACAGAAAAACGGAAAATGGCCCTGGCATGAAGGAGTTAAATCTGGATTTACAGTTACCTTTGCATTTTTTCATTCAGGTATTCAGGTTCTGCATTAGATCTCATTGATTTTGCAATCGAGTGGTGAACAGACAGTTTCTTTAGCAATGATCTTTTATGGCTTACCCTAATTGTGGAATGTGTCAATGACTGCATTCTGGACATTTATCAAGTCAGCAGTCTTCCCCATGATTGTGGAGCCTACTAAAACAGACTGAGTGACCTTTTTAAATGCTTTGGAAACCTTTGTGTTTTTTGCTAATTATTTTAATTTACTAAGATAGTGACTTTTGGGTTTTTATTGGCTGTAAGCCATAATTATCAACATTAACAGAAATAAACACTTGAAATAGATCACTCTGTTTGTAATGACTCTATATAATATATGAGTTTCACTTTTTGTTTTGAAGAACTGAAATAAATGAGCTTTTTGATGATATTCTAATTTAGTGAGCACTAAGAAGCACTTGTATATCCACATATATACACACATATACACACACACAATACATGTATATATACACATGTAGTGATGCACCCACCAGGGTCGTGGGGTACTCGATACCGGGTCCGCTACTTAAAGGGATGTTTCACGGCGACGGCGGCCACCCGGTCCTTGGCCCTGTTGTCCTGACAGTTTCTGCTGTGAGTCTTAGAGCCCCTCACAACCTCGGTTTTCCGGCCACCGATGTCTGTGCTCTGTCAAGAGGTTGCTAAATCGCAGCTATTCTCCTCTGGTCTAAACTTCACCTTTGCCTCTTTTCCCTTTCAGTCTCTTTATCAATTGCTCTGTTCTGTGTTTCCTTCCCAGGAGCTGTATGGCTCCAGCTTTCCTTCCTCACATGTCGCTCTCCTCTCACCAACTACTAACTCTTCCTAACTGCCTAGCAACTGCCTAGCAACTCACTCCTCCTCCTGACCAAAGAAAGCAGCTCCCCTGAAGATTGGTGTAGAGCTCCCCCTTCTGGCCTGAAGTCAGAATGGTGTTGTATGTGCTGATTACCTGTTAAATGGATCCTTCCCTGCTTCCAAGAGTGACATCACTCTCCCCGTGAGGAAAGCAATGCCACTGTAATAACCAGGTACCTGAGGTGTTACACTACCACAAGTGGTGTCACAAACATTTCCCTATAGACTTTATTTCCCACTACACTTCATCCCCTTTAATTGGAGACCCACGGCCACGGACCGGGTCATCGCCTCTGTAACCACCCCTTTAAGTACCGCCGGACCCAACCCGAGTATCCCACGGTCCACGGACTGAAAAAAACAGAAATGTAGTAATTTTTGCAAAAACTGAAATATCACATAGTCATAAGTATTCAGACCCGTTGCTCAGTATTGAGTAGAAGCACCCTTTTGAGCTAATACAGCCATGAGTCTTCACCTGGATTTGGGTATCCTCTGCCATTCTCCCTTGCATATCCTCTCCAGTTCCATCAGGTTGGATGGTGAATGCTGGTGGACAGCCATTCTCTGGTCTCTCCAGAGATGCTCAATTGGGCTTAGGTCAGGGCTCTGCCTGGGCCAGTCAAGAATGATCACAAAGTTGTTCTGAAGCCACTCCTTTGTTATTTTAGCTGTGTGCTTAGGGTCATTGTCTTGTTGGAAGGTGAACCTTCAGCAAAATCTGAGGTTCAGAGTGCTCTGGAAGAGGCTTTCATCCAGGATATCTCTGTATTTGGCCACATTTATGTTTCCTTCAATGACAACCAGCTATCCTGTCCCTGCAGCTGAAAAACACCCAATAGCATGATGCTGCCATCACCTTGTTTTACTGTTGGGGTTGTATTGGGCAGGTGATAAGCAGTGCCTGGTTTTCTCCATACATACCGCTTAGAATTATCACCAATAAGGTCTATTGTCATCTCATCAGACCCTAGAATCTTATTTCTCATAGTCTGGGAGTCCTTCATGTGTTTTTTAGCAAACTCTATGCGGGCTTTCATATGTCTTGCACTGAGGAGAGATTTCTGTTGAGCCACTCTGACATAAAAGCATGACTGGTGGAGGGCTGCAGTGAAAATTGACTTTGTGGAACTTTCTCCCATCTCCATACTGCATCTCTGGAGCTCAGCCACAGTAATTTTGGGATTCTTCGTTACCTCTCTTACCAAGGCTCTTCTCCCACGATTGCTTAGTATGGCTGGATGGCCAGGTCTAGGAAGACTTCTGGTGGTCCCAAACTTCTTCCATTTAAGGATTATGGAGGCAACTGTGCTCTTAGAAAATTTGAGTACTGCAGAAATTCTTCAAGGAGGATCACAAGGAAATGGAGAGCATATGACTTAAATATGAGTATCTGAGCAAAGGGTCTGAATACTTATGACCATGTGATATTTCAGTTTTTCTTTTATATTAAATTTGTAAAAATTTCTACATTTCTGTTTTTTTCAGTCAAGATGGGGTGCAGAGTCTGCAATAATGTGAAAAACAATTAACTTTTTTGAATTGAACAAATGGCTGCAATGAAACAAAGAGTGAAAAATGTAAAGGTGTCTAAATACTTTCCGTACCCACTGTATGTTTAGTCTTTTGAGCTGTTTTTAACCACTTCATGTTTATAAAGATGCAAATTGGTTAAGAAAGGACCTAACCACTCTTCAGATGGCTTCCACTTGAAAGCTGTTCACTATTTTAAACTTGAAAATGTAAAAAAAAATGCTAGCGGTAAAGCCGCAGTGACAGATAAATGCAAAAGTTCCAAAAAAGATGCTTCTAGATAAACACCACTGGCCTGTTTCCTTAGCACCTTCTGCTTTGACTGTGTCTAAAAGACACTGTGTACACATATCCTAATACTGTTTAGCCTAAATTTACACTCTTTAACCCCTTCTCGACCTTTGCTTTTCATGTCGAGCTCACATCTTTCCCCGCACATGATGAATGATTTAATCTGTCATTATACACTTTTAAAAGCCTCTGGTGGAGCGGTGACTGTAAGGCCAGCGTCACACTAGCGTGTTTTACGGATGTATGAGAGGTACAGAAAATACGGATTGCATACGGTACAATGATTCTCTATCTGCCGTATTTTCCATACCTTCCAACGATCAGTCTCGTCCATGCCTGGGAACTTTTCAGAATATTTTCCCAGGCTCAAGTTCATATGAGGACATCCAGCAGAGGGCACATCACCGCAACTCGAGGTAACTACAGGTCATTCACCTACATTTCATTCATTCGCTGGGTTTTTGCAGGCAGGGGCGGCTGCATTAGCAGGCTTCTGCTTGTAAAATTAATTAACCTTTTCAGATGGATTTACAGCGTGGGACGAGACTGATCGCCGGAAGGTATGGAATATTGTTGTTTGTTTTGTTTACATTTGTTCCAGGTGACAAGGGTCTTGAGGTGGATTACCAGTATAATAAAATATTACAAAAACCTGTGTATATATTTCATTAAAATACTTTGTAATAATGTGTGTGTGTTTTTTTAACCATTTCATACTATTGGATTAATAATGGATAGATGTCATAAATGACGCCTCTCCATTATTAATCTGGCTTAATGTCACCTTACAATAGCAAGGTGACATTACCCTTCATTACTCCATATCCCACCACTACACGGGAATGGGAAGAGAGTGGCCAAGTGCCAGAATAGGCGCATCTTCCAGATGTGCCTTTTCTGGGGTGGCTGGGGCAGATGTTTTTAGCCAGGGGGGCCAATAACCATGGACCCTTTCCAGGCTTTTAATATCTGCCCTCAGTCACTGGCTTTACCATTCTGGCGGAGAAAATTGCGCGGGAGCCCACACCAATTTTTTCTGTGATTTAACCCTTTAATAGCTAGAGCACCCAAATGTTGCACATACACTCTACTAACATTAGTAGTGTGGAATATGCAAAAAAAAGGGATATGAGATGGTTTACTGTATGTAAACCATGTCTCATATCATGTCGAGTTTGAGAAGGAGATCGCAAAAGCCGGCAATTGAATTACCGGCTTTTCTGCTATCTAGCACTGTATGAGATATATATCTATATATATAATTGTCTAAGGGTTTTTCCGTCTGTCTGTCTGTCTGTCTGTCTGTCCTGGAAATCCCGTGTCTCTGATTGGTCGAAGCCTTACACAGGCGTGTACTACCGAGGACAGAGAATGAACTTCAATCCAATATTGCAACCAGAATGCAGCCAGCGGGTAAGGAAAGGGTGAATCAAACACCTGAAAACTCCGCCCATATGACCCAAAACCAGTCCCGCCAAATTCAGGTGACAGGTTCCCTTTAACCAGGTAAATCTCACTTTCAATCTCTGAGAGTGGGATTTAACACTCAACAGCAGAACCTGTGTCATACATACAACCCATCGGTGCCCCATCACATGATCACGGCACAATGTTGGGTTGTCATGACAGCTGAGGCTCTATTGAAGACCCCAATGCCCATGATTACGATAGTCCAAAGAATGATACTCAGGTGAGTTTAAAAAAAAGTTTTAAAAATATGAAAAAAATAAAGAAAAACACAAAAGTTCAAATCATCCCCCTTTTGCTTCATTGAAAATAAAACAATAAAGAAAAAAAAGACACATATTTGGTACTGCTGCATTTGGAAAGGTCTGATCTATCAAGGGCATAAAGAGAAAAAAAATTAAAAACTCAGAATTTTGTTATTTTTGGCTGCTGCAATGATGCAATAAAATGCAATAAGAGGCAATCAAAACATGGTATATAGCCCAAAATGGTATCGATAAAATCGTCAGCTGAGGTAAAAAAAAAAAAAGCCATAACACAGCCTCAGATCCCAAAATATCCCAAATTATTGAAGGTGGTTTTCCACTTTCATCTGTCTTTACTAAATTGCTGTGCCCATGTTAAAAATATTAAAATCACCTGTTACTCATTTGCCCCAGGTCCAGCACTGCATCTTAGACTACTTTCACACTAGCGTTGCTTGCTGTACGTTGCAATGCGTTGTTTTGGAGAAAAAACGCATCCTGCAAATGTGCCCGCAGGATGCGTTTTTTCTCAATAGACTTGCATTAGCGACGCATTGCGACGTATGGCCACACGTCACATCCGTCGTGCGACGGATGCGTCATGTTTTGGCAGACCCTCGGCACAAAAAAAAGTTACATGTAACTTTTTTTGTGCGTCGAGTCCGACATTTTCGACCACGCATGCGTGGCCGAAACTCCGCCCCCTCCTCCCCGGAAATCACAATGGGCAGCGGATGCATTGTAAAACTGCACCCGTTGCCCACGTTGTGCTACATTAATACACTGTCCGTCGGTACGTCGGGCCGACGGTTTGCAACGGCCTGTACCGACGGACTAGTGTGAAAGTAGCCTTAGTGGCTCATGTTGTCTACAACAGCAGAGCTACAGAACCTATTGATTGACTGCAACACTGCTAATGTAATGTGACCTCTGCAGCCTGTAAACAATAACAGGATCAGCATGTGCAGATGCAGAACTGGACCTGAGGGAGATAAATAACAGCTGTTTTTAGTATTTTTAACACAAGTATGATATAGTAAGGGAAGTTAAAAAGCAAAAAAAAAAAAATCTTTTTCCCATCAGTTTTGCAAAGTAGTTCATAATTAGCTTTTATTTCCTCAGGAATCCACACACAGCCATAAACTGCAAAGGTACAAATAGCCAGTACATACCAAAAGGCCTGGTTGGATGATATTCACATGCAACATACATTTTGCAGAAATTTCTTTTGACTGCCTCTTTCATCCAAAGCATGTGCACATGATGGCTATGACAGCAAACCTGCAGAGTTTTTCAAGAAGCTGTGTAAGGAAAAAGTAGCATCTTTTTCTCTGAAGTGTTTTTGTCACCATTTTAGTTTTTCAGCCATTTCCTGAATTTACAGTATTGGAGTACCGTATATACTCGAGTATAAGCCGACCCGAGTATAAGCCGACCCCCCTAATTTTGCCACAAAAAACTGGGAAAACTTATTGACTCGAGTATAAGCCTAGGGTAGAAAATGCAGCATTTACCGGTGAATTTCAAAAATAAAAATAGATGCTCCATACCGTTCATTATTGCCCCATAGATGCTCCATATACAACTGTGCTATATAGAATGCTCTGCACCGTTGATTATGGCCCCATAGATGCTCCTTATAAAGCTGTGCCATATATAATGCTCTGCACCTTTGATTATGGCCCCATAGATGCTCCTTATAATGCTGTGCCATATATGCTCTGCAACTTTGATTATGGCTCCATAAATGCTCCTTATAATGCTGTGCCATATATGCTCTGCACCTTTGATTATGGCCCCATAAATGCTCCTTATAATGCTGTGCCCCATATATGCTCTGCACCTTTATGGCCCTATAGGTGCTCCTAATAATGCTGTGCCCCATTTATGCTCTGCACCTTTATGGCCCTATAGGTGCTCCTTATAATGCTGTGCCCCATATATGCTCTGCACCTTTATGGCCCTATAGGTGCTCCTTATAATGCTGTGCCCCTTATATGCTCTGCACCTTTATGGCCCCATAGATGCTCCTTATAATGCTGTGCCCCATATATGCTCTGCACCTTTGATTATGGCCCCATAGGTGCTCCTTATAATGCTGTGCCCCATATATGCTCTGCACCTTTGATTATGGCCCCATAGGTGCTCCTTATAATGCTGTGCCCCTTATATGCTCTGCACCTTTATGGCCCCATAGATGCTCCTTATAATGCTGTGCCCCATATATGCTCTGCACCTTTATGGCCCCATAGATGCTCCTTATAATGCTGTGCCCCATATATGCTCTGCACCTTTATGGCCCCATAGGTGCTCCTTATAATGCTGTGCCCCATATATGCTCTGCACCTTTATGGCCCCATAGGTGCTCCTTATAATGCTGTGCCCCTTATATGCTCTGCACCTTTATGGCCCCATAGGTGCTCCTTATAATGCTGTGCCCCATATATGCTCTGCACCTTTATGGCCCCATAGGTGCTCCTTATAATGCTGTGCCCCTTATATGCTCTGCACCTTTATGGCCCCATAAGTGCTCCTTAGAATGCTGTGCCCCTTATATGCTCTGCACCTTTATGGCCCCATAGATGCTCCTTATAATGCTGTGCCCCATATATGCTCTGCACCTTTATGGCCCCATAGGTGCTCCTTATAATGCTGTGCCCCTTATATGCTCTGCACCTTTATGGCCCCATAAGTGCTCCTTAGAATGCTGTGCCCCTTATATGCTCTGCACCTTTATGGCCCCATAGGTGCTCCTTAGAATGCTGCTGGTGCTGCCATAAAAAAAAAAAAAATCACATACTCACCTCTCTTCTCAGGACGCCGGCGCTTTCAATAATTACCTGCTCCTCGTGCGGCTCCGTCTCCAGCACTGACGCTCAGCAGAGGGCGCGCACTGACTACGTCACAGCGCCCTCTAACCTGAGCGTCATTGCTAGAGGACGCTGCAGACGGAGCCGGAGCGAGGAGCAGGTAATTATAGCGCTGCGCTCCCCTTACCTGCTGCGGCGCGGTCCCTGCAGTCCCTGGCTTCTCCGGCGCTGCAGCTTCTTCCTGTAATTGAGCGGTCACATGGCACCGATCATTTACAGCAATGAATATGCGGCTCCTCCCCTATGGGGGTGGAGCTGCCTATTCATTTCTGTAATGAGCGGTGCCATGTGACCGCTCAGTACAGGAAGAATCTGCAGCGCCGGGGAAGCCAGGGACTGCAGGGACCGCGCTGGGAGCAGGTAAGTATAACTACACAGCCCCCGCTCCCCCTCCCCTGCTGACACCCGGGTATATGACTCGAGTATAAGCCGAGAGGGGGACTTTCAGCCCAAAAAAATGGGCTGAAAATCTCGGCTTATACTCGAGTATATACGGTATATTGAATATACTTGTTTGTAAGTAGAGTCTTCAGAATGGAAATCCTTGATATGGTCTACTCATTTATTTTATCTGCTTGAAACCTGAAGTGGTTAACAGATGCTGAACAGTCTGAACATATGAACAGCAAGTTGTTTTTACATATACATGCTTATTATTATATAATATACCACAAATCATGTGGTAGTTTTATATCCAAAAAGACTATAAATCCTGTAAATATGACACAAAGTCTCTTATATTAAATATATATTTTATTTACATTTGATTAAATCAAGATAATAGATAAAACAGATGAAAGGGAAGGGATTTTATAAAAAGTTTAAAAAAATACATGATGTAAGTGTTTAAAAACCTTCAGCCACAACCCTTTCAGATTCTCTTGTCAAAGCAATAGGTGAAATGTAGGTTGAAGAAACCAAATTCACAATAGCCAAGGTCTACTAATCAACAAGAAAAAAACAAAAAACTAACGCAAGACCTAAAACAATAAATTTTAATGTAATAATTAAAAAGGACCAAAAAGCAAAAATATCATAAAGACCAGTAGGAGGGATCCTACGGGAAAAAAGGGTCTCTGGAATACAGGACAGTACCAGACAAAATGTATAACAATACAAATGTACAGGAAAGGGCTAGGGAAGATAGACATGCCTATCCCTACTAGATTCCCTTCCTGACAGCGGAGGTTGGCACCCTGGGATACGATATGGCGCCCCCGCTCAACGTAGACTGTCCCTATAAAGGAATCCCTCAAAAAAATCCACCACCAACAATAACACCACAAAAAAGAAAAAGAAGAAAAAGTGAATAAAATATCAATGCTGCTAGATGGTGGCTTAGGATGCAATGATAACTGGAATCAGCTAATATTTATAGGCTCTGGCATACAGTGTGAGCTAGAGAGTGTGCGGACAAAACTGTGGCAAGTATAGTAGTACGTAGTTGAAGATGTTAGACACCACACCACCTCTTATAGTCCGTAGTTAGAGCTGTTAGACACCACAAAACCTAATATAGTCTATGATAGTGGTACTGAAAACATGAAAAAAATTGGTACATCATAGGTATACGTGAGTTATAGTACCCTAATGACAACACCACAATATAAAGGCATAAGTAGAGAAGTTGGTATTGTTGTCGTACTTTCGAAACTCATATAGTACTTAGATAGATCAATAATTAGTAGAAAATAGAGGTCTGATGGGATCACCACCAGACGGAATATAAAGAAATTGGTGTACTTTCCACGTTTACCGTGAATTCCTCTCGTAGTACCGTAACTCTAATACAGCTCAGATCACTTGTGCTGAGTTTTTAAGTAGATGTACGCAGAAATGAGTTACAGGTATATGTTAGGTAGCTTGTTGGCATAGCCGCCAGACAGAGACACGGATGTCAAGAGGTTGGTATTATTGCCGGACTCTCGAAGCTCATTTATAGGCGCACCTCGTAGTCCAGTAACTCTTTTGGGACTCAGAACAATCACCCTGAGTATTCGGATGGATACAAAAAAGCTCATCAGTGAGTTACCGGTGCAAGTTTGATAAGCTAGTGGCAATACCGTCAAAAAAACATAAATACAAAAAGAGGCGTCCTTGCCAGAGTAAATAATATAACATGGACAAGGGCATTAACGCCAGAAACATGTGTACAGAGTATCAATCACTTAGTCATATGGGCTTTGTTAGGTACACACTTAAAGGCATCCCTGCCAAACAAGACAAGGTAAAGAATGTTCTTTCTGATAAATACTTATATGGCATCTACGCCTAGAGAAAAATAATGACCCACTCAAAAAGACCCATTGGCATCACGCCAAACAGAGACCATATTTCCTTCAGTTAAGGGTGTCCTTAGTAAAATAGAGCCCTGGTCGAGGTCAATAGTCTCGCCGCCAGGGCCGGCACAGATATCACAGAGTAATAGATAATCAGTAAAGTGTGATTCAGGTGTTCACGTTGTGCCTAGTAGCCCATATCATGTCCATATATTAAAATAAAACAGCGCTAGCCAAGCAGCATAAATGCAGCAGATAAAAAAACACTTATCTCAGAGAGACAGATCTTTATTTTTTTTTTCTTTATTTTTTTTTATATAGCGCTAACATATTCCGCAGCGCTTTACAGTTTGCACACATTATCATCACTGTCCCCGATGGGGCTCACAATCTAGATGTCTCATCCCTACGCGTTTCGCCCCATAAGACAGTCCAGAGGGGCTCATCAGGGGATTGCCATTAATAGGCACAGAGGCAGCGAGCGATGTGAGCGCTGCACGCGGTCCGGAGAAAGCTGTAATGAAAACAGCGTTCCCGCAGTCTGTATGCCGAAGACCCGGAAGTAGAAGGGCCACTTCCGGGGTATCTCTAAAGTGCGCTAGTGCGCATATGCAGAAAATTTCTTGCGCAGAAAGACACTGCGCAGATGGAACCAGATCAACAATGCGCATGACTAGCGTAGACAGGGGCTGTCAGTTATAAACGCACAGAGGTAACAGATTGAACGCCCGTAAAGGGTGCGCGACATTGCGCAAGCGCACAGACATTCTTTCAAAGGAATAATCTCCTAATGCGCATGCCCAGGTTTGTGCAATGTCAAGCGAAGGTGCCCTTATATAATAGGTAGCGATCAGAAAATACCAGCGTTACAATAGATGACAGCCACCCTGTAATCACCAGGAGAATGTAGAAAGAGTACACAAACGGCATATGAATACCAGTGTATACGCGTACGCACATTAGACTAACTAGTCCAGAGATATTTTGAAAAAAATAAAGCAAGAGTCACCAACTATAGATGACTAATAGATAAAGAACGTCATGGTCTGTACGGACCAATATAACGTCGGCAAGAAGAACAAGTTCTATGCGGAGTAACCAGACTTAAATAAAACACCCAAAATTTAGTTGCTCATTCAACCCCCCCGGACTAGCAGATTCCATAAGGAAGATCCATCTAGTCTCCCTTTGGATGATCTTCCTATCCCAGTTACCCCTTCTCTCAGATTGAGTGACCGTCTCAATGGTTTTAAAAGAAATAGATCCCACATCACCAGCATGGATCTCATTGACATGGCATGCCACAGGGGTATCACGTTGATGTAGAATGTCCCCAATGTGTTCCCCTATCCTCACTTTGAAAGGTCTTTTTGTAGGTTGCACATTAGTAATCTGTCTATACATCTGGACATATTCATTTGGCAACATATCATCATTCTTCCAGGATTTTATTAAAATTGTTTCATGATTTTTGGGCATGTTATCTGATACATGCACATTATTGGTATACAGCTACATGTATTTGAACTTTTTGAGTTTTCCCTTTCCCTTAAGCTATTTTATCAATTATCTTTATTTAAATAAATATTTTAAAATATGTATTTAATATAAGAGGTTGTATGTCATATTTATAGGTTTTATACAAATGCATATGTTCATTCTTTTGAGTGTTTTCTAATTGCTTTATCATGCAAGATTTGAAATAGACCTGAAGAGAACGTAAGGCATACCCTAAATGAGGCATGTGGAAAACCATGTGCATGCTGCAGAACTAAATCCACTCAGATGTATGGAGCTGATTTTCAGTCACACATGTTTCTGCAGCATATTGTTCTTGTGCATGTACTCTTGGGCATATTTCACAAAAAAAACTACAATATAGACACAAAGTGTGAATGTACTCTAATGTACAATACAAATTGTTAGGGCTAGCGGAATGCACCGAGTACAGATAGGTAGCTACAAGGTGCGTTCGCAGCCCGGGGTCCACCGTGCAAAGATATCTGCTGCAAAGTAACGGCAGATAACCTCTGAGCTCACACGTGGGTTAAGCTTCTCTCCATGTGAACTGGAAGCTATCTCTATTGACTGACAGAGTCGCGCTGTACACAAAACTGTTACCCTAACTACAGGTTGTCCTTGCTCTGGAACTCTTCCATGCTAAACGCAGACATGAAGGAACCAGATGCTAAGCCATGGCTAATTGCCCCCACTGACGCTAGCTGCCTGCCTGAGTGTACAGTCCCAAAGCTACAGCCTCAAACCACATATGTATAGAGTGGTATAGTATCCACTGGCATAAGCCAAACACATTTGATACTAGCACATGGCCATGTGGCCATGCAAACCTTTTATAGTTGCAGCTCTACAGGACCTTCCTGGTGGACCAATAGGAGCTGCAACAGGGCCTGAGCGTGTGACCCCCGACTTCCAGTGAGAAGACCTCCCGTGGGCATGCTCAGTGCGTGAAAAGCAGGACTTAATCCCAGAAAAGCCTGCTTGCCACTGACCAGTGCTGGCTACAAGGGCAGAGCTTGGAAAGGCAACAGTAACCATTCACACAGTATCAGGCTGGGACTGACGTCTCCGCTGAGCAGGTTCCACTGCAGCTGGAGGAGAATGGGAGACCGCAGCAGACATGGTTCAAGATTCCCCCTGTGCAGCGGTGTGAACTCGACACCTAGCACAAATGGCCAAATTAAGAATGTGTAATTAATTTCAAAACAACTTGAAGATAGGATAAGATGCGAAGAAACTTAATTATGGAATATTCAAGGAGTAAACAGAACAAAGATTACTGGATGAAGGGCATGCATTACTTAAACAGTAGACTGAATTTACTTTGCAACTCAATTATAGAATGAGAGATGGCCCTCTGTTTCATACTCTAGATACTATATTTTCTTTGGATACTGATAAGGCAGACATTGCTTTACACAAGAATATAGGTACAGTTGTGCTCAAAAGTTTACATACACCGGCAGAATTTTTGCCTTCTTGGCGTTTTTTCAGAGAATGCGAATGATAACACCAACACTTTTTCTCCACTCATGGTTAGTGGTTGGATGAAGCCATTTATTGTCAAACTACTGTGTTTTCTCTTTTTAAATAATAATGACAACTAAAAACATCCAAATGACCCTGATCAAAAATTTACATACCCTATTTATTAATACCATGTATTGCCCCCTCTAACATTAATGACAGCTTGAAGTATTTTGTGGTAGTTGTGGGTGAAGGTCTTAATTTTCTCAGATGGAAAAGCTGCCCACTCTTCTTGGCAAAAAAAACTCTAGTTCCTGTAAATTCCATGGGCTGTCTAGCATTAACTGTGCATGATATTGAGGTCTGGAGACTGAGATGGCCACTCCAGAACCTTCACTTTGTTCTGCTGTAGCCTATAACAGCATGACTTGGCCTTGTGTTTTGGATCGTTGTCATGTTGGAACGTCCAAGTACGTCCCATGCACAGATAAATGCAAACTTGTCTCCAGTATTTGCTGATAACATGCTGCATTCATCTTTCCTTCAACTTTGACCAAGTTTCCTGTGCCTTTGTAGCTCACACATCCCCAAAATATCAGCGATCCACCTCTGTGCTTTACAGTAGGAATGGTGTTCTTTTCATTATAGGCCTTGTTGACCTCTCTCTCTCTCTCTCCAAGTGTAATGTTTATGTTTGTGGCCAAAAAGTTAAATTTTGGTCTCATCACTCCAAATTACCTTGTTCTAGACGTTTTGAGGCTTGTCTCTGTGCCGTTTTGAATATTGAAGGTGATATACTTTGTGGCATTTGTGCTGCAGTGGCTTTCTTCTGGCGACTCGACAATGCAGCCCATTTTTCTTCAAGTGCCTCCTTATTGTGCATCTTGAAACAGCCACACCTCTAGTTTTCAGAAAGTCTTGTATTTCAGCTGATGTTATTTGTGTTTTTTTCTTTGCATCGTCAATAATTTTCCTGGCAGTTGTGGATGAAATTTTTGTTGGTCTACCTGACCGTGGTTTTGTTTTTACAGAGCCCCTGATTTTCCATTTGTCAATTACAGTTTGAATGCTGCTGACTGGTATTATCAATTCCTTGGATATCTTTTGTTATCCCTTTCCTGTTTTATTCAACTACATTTTCCCATAGATCCGTTGACAATTCTTTTGCATTCCCAGTGACTCACAATCCAGAAACATCAGCGGCTGAATGAAAGATGCAAGAGTCAGCCTGGATCCCAAAATCTCACTCAGCTTTAATGCACACACACTGATTACAAGCAAACAGGTCACAGGTGAGGAAGTTTTTTAGTAGCCATTTAAACCCATTTGTGTCAACTCCTGTGCATATTATCAGGCAAAAATCGCCAGGGTATGTAAACTTTTGATCAGGGTGAATTGGATGTTTTGGGTTGTCATTATGATGTAAAAAGAGAAAACATTTTAATTTGACAATAAATGGCTTCACCCAACCACTAACCATGAGTGCAGAAAAAGTTTTGGTGTTATCATTCATATTCTCTTCATGGGTATGTAAACTTTTGAGCACAACTGTATATAATGTAAAATACAGTCATGGATAAGGATTGTTTTGCAGTTCTTATGCATAAAAATTAATGATTAGGCCCCTAGACCGAAATCACTTACTTTTGTCCCTCGGAAAATGAGGTTGATTCCTTACGGCACTCTTTTTCTGAGACCACATTAGCATACTGATCAAATGGGACATAAATGAACATCACCTCACAAATTATGGGGTTGTATTTGGCCTGTGTTGTACATCGATACTGCTTTCTGGTTCTGGGGTCGTGAAAAACAACATTATTATTATTATTATTTATTATTATAGCGCCATTTATTCCGTGGCGCTTTTTCATGTGAGGAGGGGTATACATAATAAAAACAAGTACAATAATCTTGAACAGTGCAAGTCACAACTGGTACATTAGGAGAGAGGACCCTGCCCGCGAGGGCTCACAATCTAAAAACATGGCCCTGGCCTGCTGCCCTGACCTGTCAAAGTTGAAACACTTTGTTTCCTAAACATTGGGACTTGATAGAAGAGACAGGGTCTTGTTGTGTCACCTGGGCCTTCTTTACCTCATTCACATCTGCCTATCCCACTCCAAAAGCTGCTAAATCTGGTTCTAGGCTCCAACTGTCAATTGACTCAGCTCTTGACTGTCTGTACATTACCCAAGCCCTGTCTTCCAGTGTGCTCCAAATAATGTTTTACTACCACCTGATGCCACCTTATCTTCTCTCGCTGTGTCCACCTATAATCTGCACCTTTTGCACAAGGAACTGACACTGCTTCTGTCTCTTGGGTTCCCAGGTATGATCATGTCCACTGTAGCCTAACTCTCAAGTACCTGAGAAGCTGCATATTCAGAAACAGATTACAGTATGTAACAGAGTCACCACAGGATGTAATATACCTCAGTGCAGTACTGGGGAGTGCTGCATCTTATCCTTGGAATTTGCATGTGTTTAGGTCCTTAATCTTGGAAAAACACGATAGGCGAAAGTACCTAATAATGCTCTTGAAATTCAATTGTATTCTAAAAAAAAAACGAATAACAAGGTCTAAATATCAGTTAAAATTGTATAGTTATCAGCTAGTTAATATTTCTATAGCCAAGACCCCTATTATTAGAAAATAGTTATACTGTATGGAGCCTCAGAAAGGCTTCTAAGAATGAATTTGCAGCTGCAGGAAGTGCAGAAAACGAAGAGAAAAATCAATTTCTGAAGCTATAATTGATTTTTGACCATACGGTGTTTTTCAAAATAGGTTTATACTGCATAGCAACTGTAGGTAGCAAAAAGAAGGTACTGCAAACCATCAGAAATTGGTGGCTACTTTTGTAAAAGTATAATGACCGATACAATATATATATATATATATATATATATATATATATATATATATATATGTGACATCTAAAAAATAAACCTTTAAACCTCTCAACATTGTTAAAGTAATGGTCTAAAATTCAAATGAATTTTCATCCTAAATCCCTGTTTGATGCCGTAATATTAACAATTTTCTAATATACTTGTATTAAATATTCCCTAATAGTTCCTAACTAAACTGCCTAACTGCTTTTCCCCCGGTGATGGTGGAATACAAAAACAAAACGACATCAGAGGCTGAGGCTGCTGTCACTGCCACAAACTCTTCCCCCTCCTTGAAACAAACGATTATCAGTGACTCTTGTTTCATGGTCTGGGTTACTCCCTGCCCTGATGTACAATGTGCACAATGACAGTTTGTTCTCTGTTACAGGCTAAGATCAGCAGCAACAAGCTGGCAACAGAGCATATTGTCAGAATACCCAGTGTGTAGAGTCCAGCTGCTCACTTTCGGGGAGGGCGCCAGCCTCTCCATGCTGAGCATTTAGTCAACGCACTCTGCTGGTGGCTCATTACTGCTGATCTGAGCTGGGCAACAGATGACAGTGCGTGAAGAGACTAGCCCAGCCCCTGAAACGTCATTGATAATGCTTTGCTTCAGGGAGGGAGCAGAGGCTGTGGCAGTGCTTCTACGGGTCCAAGTGTGTAATGCCGTCAAACTACTTCCTTTTAAGGGCAGTTTTAACATAGATGTCATTACAATCAATGTATACAGAATGATAAAAACAATTACAAACATTATAATTCATAAAAACATGGATAGATCAATTCTGTCATTTAAGCCTAGAGGTCCCTGCGGTACGACTAGTTGACCCCTCCATACTCGTTTTCATGAGCATTTTCACTTGATTACCTCAGACACAAGTTTATTAAAATTGATAAAACACATACAAGAAGTGCATAAAACTGATCCACAAACATTGCATTTCAAAGGTCTTGAAATAGTTAAGCGTCCACAACAAGGTGAAGATCATAATAAATTACTATTAAGATAAGAAGCTAAACAGATTATGAAAACTAATGCTAATGTAACACTCTAACTCTATTCTACCACTGTCCTCCATGTCTTCACTCCACAACACAGACATTGCCACTAGTTTCTATAATACCACTGTCGCATCAGCTATCAACTCGGAAGCCCCTCTCATGCATAGCAGAGTGCAACGAATCAATAGACAATCTGATTCACTGACTTATCCATTTGGAATGCGAAAAGTTAAAACGTAACTTTTATTCCTAAGTACCGTATTTTTTGCTTTATAAGATGCACTTTTATGATCCCCAAAATAAGGGGGAAAATAGAGGTGTGTCTTATAAACCAAACCCTGTTCTTACTGATGCTGCAGGCCCAGAGCTCTCGGTGTTGCTCTGGTGGTGCGGCGGTTCTGCGGTGATGGTACGGCAGTGAGCGGTAGTCCTGCGGTGGTGGTGTAGTGTCGAGCCGTGGTCTTGTCGTATTGGTACGGTGATGAGCAGTGGTGGTACGGCGGTGAGCAGTGGCCCTGCAGCGGCTGCATATGGCAGCCGCCATTCTTCTTCTTGGGTCCAGCTTCCTGCTTCTCAGTCAGCGCAGACATAGATGGGGAAAAGCAGAGATCTCCATCCGTGCTTGCCTCTACGCGATGTTTCCAGGAAAATGGCCCACGGATGCGGTGCAGGCGCAGATGGAGCTCTCAGCCCGGCCTCGATGATGTCACCGCTGGTCAATTGTGCTGCACTCGCAGCAGTTCATTCACCAGTGTTCTTCAGCCTGGACGGTTGCATCTTGGGACTATCCAGGTTGAAAATGGTTTCTCCCCCAGACATGAATTATGTACAGGAACGACATACAGGTATGGTATATTGTTGTTTTTTTATTTTACTTTTATTACAGGAGATCGAGATCTTCGGTGGAATTAGGCGAGGTTGTAAGTATGGTCTAATTGAGATTATTAAAGGCGCTGTCATGCCCTCAGCCACCGGTCCGGTCTCTCATGGACAGAGAGACCGCCACACCTCACAAGGCGCTATGCACCTCACTCACCCTGTCTGTGGCTCCAGATGATTGGCGGCTCTGTTCCTTGCTAGGAACCTGCGTCCCCTTGGTAGGTCTCCTGGAAAATGCTCTTAGTAGGCGCACTCTGCTTCCTGCACATATTTAAAACAGCAGGGTTCCTGTTCCCTATTAGGGCTGCCTGTGCTGTGATGGTCTGTACATACTTAAGGTCCTCACTTCCTTTGGGAGGTGCCTCGGGCAACTTTTTGTTTTGTTCTTTGTTGTCATTCTCAGGTCCCAGATCAGCGCTAGCTTATTCTGTCTTGCCTGAACTAATATCCAGTGTTTTTCCCTAGTGCCATTGTCCTGAATACCTACCATCCTCCTTTGGACACTGACGGTGTCCTTTGCCCTGCTGGTTATCATTCTCCAGTTCCCTGGACCTCTGCTCTCAAAGTACCTCTGTTCCATTTGGGACTGACCCTCTGGTCTCTGGAGCTGTTGCACGTGAGCTTCCATCCAGGACTATCCCTGTATAGGAGTTCGTTCGCCGAAGTTCCCTCAGAGGAATTCTGTGTTTCATCTTAGGGGGTTCTCCCTTGTGGGTTCTCCTGCTATAGCACCTGAATAAAGCATTGCTGATTCATCTGATATCCTCGTCCGGCTGGTTCCTAGAGTTCAGCTTCCACAGAGTCCTCTGTGGTCTACTGAGTTCACTAACCTTGCTCCGCCTGCCTTGACGTGACAGGAGTCTGTATCATTTTTTCAATGAAAGGACCATATTTTGGCTGTGTCTTTATTTACAATACAACTATAGGATTAGTAATGGATAGGGGTCTTATAGACCCATCTCGATTACTAAGCTGTGGGCTTGATTTCACCTGACAATACAAAGGTGACATCAACCCCACAAATATGAAACCCAACTGCCACCATTACATGGCAAGTGGGAAGAGCTGGGCAAAGTACCAGAATTGGTGCATCTAATAGGTGTGCCTTTTCTGGGCAGCTGTGGGCTGATGTTTTTATGCTGGGGGCCAATATCCATGGCCCCTTACCAGCCTGAGAATACCAGACCCCAGCTGTGAGCTTTAGTAAGGCAGGTTGTCAAAATTGGGGGTGACCCCATGCCTTTTTTTAAATTATTCATTTAGATAATAAAAAATAAGGCGTGGGGACCCCTCTATTCTTGATAACCAGTCTTGCTGAAGCTGACAGCTGAAGGCTGTAGCCACCAGCTGTAAGTTTTGCCTGGCTGGTTATAGAAAACTATATGGTGGCCCGATTCTAACGCATCGGGTATTCTAGAATATGTATGTAGTTTATTTATGAAGTTTTCAGAATAATGCAATTTATACACAGGATTCAGCCACCGGCCGCAACCAATTAGTGAAGCGTGGTTCAAATTCCACACCAATTTGCAGGTGGACAGGGACTGTCACTGATTGTTTGCGGCTGGGTGTGACCAATTAGTGAAGCCAGGGCCTGCTCCAGGTTTTTGAGGGCCTCGGACGAAAGAGTCTCAATGGGCCCTCCTCTTTAACACATACCATGGTTCATGATGCACAGATACAGCAGAGAAATATACCACAGCCAATGAGCGTATAACACAGCCCACATAGTATATAACGCAGCCCACGTAGTATATAACACACCTACGTAGTATATTGCCCAGCCACATAGTATATAGCACAGCCCACGTAGTAAATAGCACAGACACGTAGTTTAAAACACAGCCATGTAGTATATTGCCCAGCGACGTAGCATATTGCCCAGCCACGTAGTATATTGCTCAGCCACGTAGTATATTGCTCAGCCACAAAGTATATTGCTCAGCCACGTAGTATATTGACCAGCCACATAGTATATTGCCCAGCCATGTAGTATATTGCCCAGCCACATAATATATTGCCCAGCCACATAGTATACTGCTCAGCCATGAAGTATATTGCCCAGCCACGTAGTATATAGCACAGACACATAGTATATAGCAAAGACACATAGTATATAGCACAGCCACGAAGTATATTGCACAGCCACGTGTTATATAGCACAGCCACATAGTATATAGCACAGCTACATAGTATATAGCACAGAGACATAGTATATAACACAGAGACATAGCATTTAGCACAGGCCACGTTGTATAAAGCACAGCCACGTAGTATATTGCACAGCCACGTAGTATACTGCACAGCCACGTAATATATAGCACAGCCACATAGTATATAGCACAGAGACGTAGTATATAACACAGAGATATAGTATATAGCACAGGCCACGTAGTATAGAGCACAACGATGTAGTATATTGCCCAGCCATGTAATATATACCACAGCCACGTATTATATAGCACAGCCCACATAGTATATAGCACAGCCCACATAGTATATAGCACAGAGATGTAGTATATAACACAGCCCATGCAGTATATAGCACAGCCCACGTAGTATATAACACAGCCCACAGAGCATATGACACTGCCCACGCCGGCTGGGCATGAGCAATCAGCGAAGTGTGATTTAAATCCCATGCCAATGTTGCTGATTGGTCGGGCTGGCTGGCCGCGACAAATCACTGAAGCGCAATTTAAATCCTGCGCCAATGTCGCTGATTTGTCGCGCCAGCTGGGCGTGAGCAATCAGCGAAGTGTGATTTAAATCCCACACCAATATCGCCAATTGGTTGCGCCGGCTGGGTGTGAGCAATCAGTGAAGGGTGATTTAAATCCCACGCCAATGTCGCTGAATGGTCGCGCCGGCTGGGCGTGAGCAATCAGCGAAGTGTGATTTAAATCCCACGCCAATGTCGCTGATTGGTCGCGCTGGCTGGGCGTGAGCAATCAGCGAAGTGTGATTTAAATCCTGCAGCAATGTCGCTGATTGGTTGGGTCGGCTGGCAGTAACCGATCAGTGAAGCGCGATTTAAATCCCACACCAATGTCGCTGAATGGTCGCGCTGGCTGGGTCTGAGCAATCAGAGAAGCATGACTTAAATTCTGCACTAATGTCGCTGATTGGTCATGCCGGCTGGGCGCAAGCAATCAGCGAAGCATGATTTAAATCCCACGCCAATTTCGCTGATTGGTTGGGCCGGCTGGCCGCGACCAATCAGCGAAGCGCGATTTAAATCCCACGCCAATGTCGCTGATTGGTCTGGCCGGCTGAGTGCGAGCAATCAGAGAAGCGTGATTTATATCCCGTGCCAATGTTGCTGATTGTTCACGCCGGCTGGGCGCAAGCAATCAGCGAAGCGTGACTTAACTCACGCACCAATGTCGCTGATTGGTCTCGCTGGCTGGGTGCGACCAATCAGCGAAGCATTATTTAAATCCCGTGGTAATGCCGCTGATTGGTCACGCTGGAAGAGCATGAGCAATGAGCGAAGCATGATTTAAATCCCACGGCAATGTCGCTGATTGGTCGCACTGGCTGGGCGTGAGCAATCAGCGAAGTGTGATTTAAATCCCGTAGCAATGTCGCTGATTTGTCATGCCGGCTGGGCACGGCCAATCAGCGAAGCATGATTTAAATCCCGCGCCAATGTCACTGATTGGTCGGGCCGGCTGACCACGACCAATCAGCGAAGCGTGACTCAAATCCCGCACCAATGTCGCTGATTGGTCACACCAGCAGGGCACGAGCAATCAGCGAAGCATGATTTAAATCCCACGCCAATGTCGCTGATTGGTCGCGCCTGCTGGGTGTGAGCAATCAGAGAAGCATGACTTAAATCCAGCACCAGTGTCGCTGATTGATCCCACTGGCTGGGCGCAACCAATCAGCAAAGCACGATTTAAATCCCATGGCAATGTCGCGAGCAATAAGCGAAGCATGACTTAAATTTGGCACCAATGTCGCTGATTGGTCGGGCCGGCTGACCGCGACCAATCAGCGAAGCATGATTGAAATCCTGCGGCAATATCGCTGATTGGTTGTGTCAGCTGAGCGCAAGCCATCATAGAAGGGTGAATTAAATCCCACGCCAATGTCGCTGATTGGTCACGCCAGCTGGGCGCAAGCAATCAGTGAAGTGCGATTTAAATGCCGCGCCAATGTTGCTGATTGGTCGCGCCTAGGGTTGAGCAAAATGGATCGGACAAATTAAAAAATCGCCGACTTTCGGCAAAGTCGGGTTTCGTGAAACCCGACCCGATCCTATTGTGGGATCGGCCATGAGGTTGACGATCTTTGTGCCAAAGTCGCGTTTCGGATGACGCTTTCAGCACCATTTTTCAGCCAATGAAGGAGGACGCAGAGTGTGGGCAGCGTGATGACATAGGTCTCGGTCCCCACCATCTTAGAGAAGGGCATGACAGTGATTGGCTTGCTTTCTGCGGCGTCACAGGGGCTATAAAGGGGCGTGCATGCCGACCGCCATCTTACTTCTGCCGATCGTAGCATAGGGAGAGGTTGCCGCAGCTGCATCAGAAGAAGAGATATCGATAGGGAGGGAAGATTAAGCCCCAAAACTGCTTGTGCTGTAGCAATTTCCACTGTCCAACACCACCATTTGTTTACAGGGACAGTGGAGTTTATATTTTTGTGCATCAGCTCTGTAGCTTATTACACTGCCTTTATAGCTTGATAGCTGCATTGCTGTTTGTATGCCGCTGTGCAAACCAACTGCTTTTTTAAAAGCAAAAATCCTGTTGCTCCTTTCTGCACAGTTATCTTGTTTATTTGTCCACATTTTTGTGTGCAGCAGTTCTTTTTATTGCTGCCATACTTGTCCTGAGATCATTGTAGGGAAATTGAAATTGTACTACAGTCCTTGTATTTTTTCATTTATATTCCAGCCACGTTCTGCCACTTACATTGTGTAGTGTTATACACTGGGCCTGAGTTTTGGTGCAGTCTCCCCCCCAAAAAAGGGAGATATAAATTGTCACAAAGTGGATCTACGTCAGTTCTGTTAGTTGTTGTATATCTGTCAGCCACGTTCTGCCACTTACATTGTGTAGTGTTATACACTGGGCCTGAGTTTTGGTGTAGTCTCCCCCCCAAAAAAGGGACATTCAAATTGTCACAAAGTGGATCTACATCAGTTCTGTTAGTTTGTCGTATATCAGCCAGCCACGTTCTGCCACTTACATTGTGTAGTGTTATACACTGGGCATGAGTTTTGGCGCAGTCTACCCCCCCAAAAAGGGAGATTCAAATTGTGACAAAGTGGATCTACATCAGTTCTGCTAGTTTGTCGTATATCAGCCAGCCACATTCTGCCACTTACATTGTGTAGTGTTATACACTGGGCCTGAGTTTTGGTGCATTCTCCCCCCCAAAAAAAGGAGATTTAAATTGTCAAAAAGTGGATCTACGTCAGTTGTGTTAGTTTGTCGTAGATCAGCCAGCCACGTTCTGCCACTTACATTGTGTAGTGTTCTACACTGGGCCAGAGTTTTGGTTCAGTCTCCCCAAAAAAACGGAGATTTAAATTCTCAACAAGTTTATATACACCTTCTACCTTGTTTTACAGTACCATATAATGGTTGTTATTTTGGTTAGATAGGTGGAAGAGGCCGTGGGCGGTCGTTGCTAGCTGGTACTGATGGTGGTGGTGGTGGAGCATCTGGTGGTAGTGGGAAAAGCAAAATAGCACCTAAGGCTCGAGGTGTTGAGCCAGCATCATTGTCTGGCTACACAAGGCCTCGAAGGCTCCCTTATCTGGGAGTAGGAAAACCGCCTCTAACTCTTGCGCCTCCTCTTCAGAAAGTTCCAAATATGAAAGCAGCGAGTCATCAGTGGATGCTCCCGGTCAGGAACAAGTCGCTTCCTTGTGTACCTCACCCAAACCAAAAGTGAAGGATGCGGCAGGCGACACTACAGTTTACTCCATGGAGCTCTTTACACATACAGTGCCTGGGTTAGAAAGGGAAATTGTTAACTGCCCATTACAAGATGAATCGGACATGGAGTGCACTGATGCACATCCACAGCTAGATTATTATGCTGTTCCATTGACTCAGATCACTACATTGCCCTCGCAGTGTACTGAGCCAGAATCTGACCCTGATGAGACTATGGTGCCCCGTCCCGAACACTATAGCACCTTACACGGTGTAACAGAGGAAGGTGCACATGACATTGAAGAGGAGGTGATAGATGACCCAGTTGTTGACCCAGATTGGCAGCCATTGGGGGAAGAGGGTGCCGTTGCCAGTAGCTCAGAAGCGGAGGAGGATGATCCGCAGCAGCCATCTACATTGCAACAGCTTTCATCTGGCAGGCCCGTATCTGGCCAAAAATGTTTGTCAAAAACAAACACAGTTTTAGGACAGCGTGCAATGCCTGAAAAGGTGTTCCATAGTAGGAAGAGTGTAGTTGGCAATTTTTTAACCAAGATCCGAATGATTAGTGCAAAGTTATCTGTAAGAAAGGCTCAAAGACCTTTAGCAGAGGGAAGAATCTCCAAAATTTAAATACAACGTGCATGCTTAGACATTTAACCAGCATGCACTTGTAAGCCTGGACTAACTACCAAACATCCCGTACTATTGGTGCACCTGCTCAGAATGAAGGTAGTCAGCAACGCTACATTGCTTCCCTCACTGTAAGCCCACCGGTTAGGACACCGCCAGCAGCAAATGTGGAGGTATCCTCGCAAGGCCAAAGCAGTCAGGGAATCACAAGGTTCTTGGTAGGAAACACTGTATGTAGGCCAACATCAAGAATACCATCACCAACCCTCTCTCAATCTGCCATGTCCACCACCACCCCCGCTAGTTTCACCATATGCAGCTCTCCAGTCCAGCTCACCCTACAAGAGACTCTCATTAGGAAAAGAAAGTACTCATCCTCTCATCCGCGTACACAGGGTTCTGAACGACCACATTGTGAGACTAATCTCGTTAAAGATTATGCCCTACCGGTTAGTTGAAAGCGAAGCTTTCAAAGACCTGATGGCCTACGCAGTACCACGCTATGACCTACCCAGTTGGCACTTCTCTGCGAGAAAAGCCATTCCAGCCCTCCACCAGCATGTCAAAGACCGCATTGTCCTTGCTCTGAGGCAATCAGTCAGTAGAAAGGTGCACCTCACAACAGATGCATGGACCAGTAGGCATGGCCAGGGATGTTACGTGTCCATCACGGCACACTGGGTTAATGTGGTGGATGCAGGGTCCACAGGGGACAGCCATAGTGGAACAGTTCTGCTTAGCCCACGGTCTGGGAAACAGTTGGCTGTAGGCATTCGCCACCCCTCCTCCTCCAGAATGGAAAGCTCGTACACAGAGCGCAGTCGCACGAACACTCCATCCGCAGCTGCCAGTGTTGCACACAAGGTGTCCCATTATCGAACAGCTAGTTGTAAGCATCAGCAGGCTGTGTTAGAAATGAAGTGTTTGGGTGACAACATACACACCGCAGAAGTACTGGCCGAGTACTTGCAGCAACAGACTCAGACATGGCTGGGCAGTGTAAATCTTGAGGCAGGCAAGGGTAGTCAGTGATAACGGAAGGAATGTTATGGTTGCCATAGCCCTTTCAGAACTTGCCTGGCTCACACCTTGAACCTGGTGGTGCAGTGCTTCCTGAAAAATTATCCGGGGTTACCAGCCCTGCTCCTGAAGGTGCGAAGACTTTGCTCGCACATCCGCCGGTCGCCTGTACACTACAGCCGTATGCTGAACCATCAGCGATCGCTGAATCTTCCCCAGCTCTGCCTAATAATCGACGCTGCAACAAGGTGGAACTCCACACTGCACATGCTTCAGAGGCTGTGCGAACAGAGGCGTGCTGTAATTTATTTGTGGGAGGATACACATACACGGGCAGGCAGTTGGATGGCAGACATGGAGTTGTCTGGTGTGCAGTGGTCGAAGCTCCAAGACCTCTGTCAAGTCCTTCAGTGTTTTGCGGAATGCACATGGCTGATAAGTGCAGACGACGCCATCATAAGCATGAGCATCCCACTAATGCGTCTGCTGATGCAAAGTTTGATGCACATTAAGGAGCAGGCGTCTGCAGCTGAGGAGGAGGGAAGCCTTGATGACAGTCAACCATTGTCCGCTCAAGGAACTCTCCTGGACGAGGTGGCGGACGAAGAGGAGGAAGAGGAGGATGATGGGGAAGAATATTTATGGGAGGATGCTTCTCAGGGGGCAATAGAAACTGGTGGCGTTGCAAGGTCAGGTACAGGGTTTTTGCAGTACACAAGTGATGTTGATTTGCAAGAAAGTTCTCCTCAACCCAGCACAAGCAGTGAATTGACACCTGGAACATTGGCCCACATGGCTGAGTATGCCTTGCGTATCCTAAAAAGGGACCCCCGCATTATCAAAATGATGACCGATGACGATTGCTGGTTTGCCTGCCTCCTGGATCCACGATATAAAGGAAAATTACATAATATCATGCCACATGAGAACCTTGAGCAAATATTGGCTACCAAACAAGCAACTCTTGTAGACCGTTTGGTTCAGGCATTCCCAGCACACAGCCGCGGTGATGGTTCTCACACGAGCTGTAGGGGGCAACATGGCAGAGGTGTTAGAGGTGCAGAAATCTGAAGTGACATTGGACAGAGAGGTTTTATGACCAGGTTGTGGAGTGATTTTGCAATGACCGCAGACACAACAGGTACTTCTGCATCGATTCAAAGTGACAGGAGACAACATTTGCCCAATATGGTTACGAACTATTTTTCCTCCCTTATCGATGTTCTCCCTCACAGGTCATTCCCCTTTGATTACTGGGCATCTAAAATAGACACCTGGCCTGAATTGGCAGAATATGCATTACAGGAGCTCGCTTGGCCAGCTGCTAGTGTGCTATCAGAAAGAGTCTTCAGTGCTGCTGGTTCAATACTGACCGAAAAAATGACACGTCTGGCTACTCGAAATGTTGATGATCTAACCTTCATTAAAATGAACCAATTATGGATTTCAAATTATTTTGCCCCACCTTCCCCTCCTGACACGTAGCTTGCCTGAAAAATCTCTTGCTTTTGGCCTCCTCTTACTGACTGCTCCAATTCCTCCATTTGCAGCTGCTGAATGTCCACTATAGACCATTTTTATACCTCCCTAAATGGGCTGACTCCCCCCACAGGGCCATGGTCACCACTTGGCGCAAGCACCCGTGCGAGTGCCGTTTGCCTGGACAGATGCGTGTGCCTTGGGCGACGGCACTGGCACAGGGTCCCTCATAGTACAATGAAGTGTCTCTGATGGTGGTGGTGCACAACCAACATCAGACACATCGTCGTAATATGAGGGGCCCTGTGCCAGTACCGCCGCCCACGAGAGAGTGTTCCCCCCAGCTCGAACAGTGCTCTACCACTTGCAATACTTACCTCTCTCTGCTCCACCACTGGGTAGTCTGTGCTGTTAAAACCTTCATTACAGTTGTCCTCCACTGAACAAAGCAATGCCGCCTGTGTACTCCTGTTACCAATTTTGAACTGCATTTAGCCTACTTTTTTATCTTGGGCCTACTAAGTCTCTCTGCGCCACTCATTACAATTGTCCTCCACTGAACAAAGCTATGCCGCCTGTGTACTCCTGTTACCAATTTTTAACTGCTTTTAGCCTATTTTTCTATTTTGGGCCTATATCTGTGTTTCCTCCTCATCCTGCCCATTGCCCAGCCACTGCTAGATGAGTTTGCTGGTACATTGACCCAGACCACTACATTCCCCTTGCACTCTACACAGCCAGAATCTGACCCTGCTGAAAGTCAGGTTCTCCTTCCCGCATACTATACCACCTTACACGGGGACAAAGAGGAAGGTGCAGATGAAAGTACAGGTTCCTTCATCAGGTGGGGGGGCATGCTTGTTGGCATTGGCACAGGGCCCCTCATAGTACGCAAAAGTGTCTCTGGCAGTGGGAGGCGCCACCCGCCATCAAACACGCCGCCATATTATGAGGGGCCCTGTGCCAGAGCCAACTAGTGGGCTCCCCTGCTTGCTCAGGATCACAGCACTTGCAAAGTTGAAATACTTACCTCTCCCTGCTCCACCGCTGTGACTTATTCCACGTTTCCTGGACCCACGAAAATCTTGAGCCAGCCCTACCCCCCCACAACTTTAGCCAAATGAACCCCTGTTTTCAATGCCTAACTATTATTATAAAGTAAATTAAGACTGACAAGCTTAAGAAATAAGAATTGATATTTTTGGCATTAAAATGGGCACTGTAGGCGTTTTCCTGTCCTCCACTCACTGCCGACTTTGATTCCCTATTGACTTGCATTGGGTTTCGTGTTTCGGTTGGCCCCCGACTTTTCGCAATAATCGGCCGATTTCACCCGACCCGACTTTTGACAAAGTCGTGTTTCCCGAAACCCGACTCGATCCTAAAAAAGTAAAAGTCGCTCAACCCTAGTCACGCCTGCTGGGCGTTAGCAATCAGCGAACTGTGATGTAAATCCTGAGGCAATGTCGCTGATTGGTCACGCCGGCTGAGCACGAGCAATCAGTGAAGCGTGATTTAAATCCCGTGCCAATTTCGCTGATTGGTCGCGCTGGCTGGGCGCGACCAATCAGCGAAGTGTGATTTAAATCCCGTGGCAATGTCGCTGATTGGTCGCGCCGGCTGGGCATGAGCAATCAGCGAAGTGTGATTTAAATCCCGTGGCAATGTCACTGATTGGTCGCGCCGACTGAGCACGAGCAATCAGTGAAGCGTGATTTAAGTCCCGCGGCAATGTCACTGATTGGTTGCTCCCATTTGCTTCCAAACTCCTTGAGCAGTACGTCCACGCTGAACTTTCCTCTCACTTTGCATCTAACTCACTCTTTGACAATCTACAATCTGACTTCTGTCCCCACCATTCCACTGAAACTGCCTTGACCAAACTTACTAACGACTTACTTACAGCCAAAGCTAACAGACAATTCTCTATATTCCTCCTTCTAGACCTGTGCTCTGCCTTCGAACCAGTTGACCACTGCCTCCTACTACAGATCCTCTCATCCTTGGGTGTTAAAGACCTGCCCTATGCTGTATCTCCTCATACCTTATCAACCGCACATTTAGTGTTTCCTACTCCCACACTACCTCCTCATCTCGTCCTCTTTCTGTTGTTGTCCCTCAAGGCTCTGTCCTAGGAACCCTACTCTTATCCATCTATACCCTTGGCCTGGGACAAGTCATAAAGTCCTATGGTTTCCAGTACCATCTATATACTGATGACACTCAGATCTACCTCTCTGGCCCAGATGTTGACTCTCTGCCGTCCAGAATCCCAGAGTGTCTATCAGTCATATACTCCTCTCTCTTCCTCAAGCTCAATTTCTACAAATCTAAACTAATTATCTTTCCTCCATCTCACATATTTTCTGTACCTTATCTATCTATCACAATAAATTACATTACATTTTCCCCTGTCCCGGAAATCCGCTGCCTCAGAGTAACCCATGACTCTGCCTTGTCCTTCAAACCGCACATCCAAGCTCTCTCTACCTCCTGTCTCCTTCAGCTCAAAAATATTCAGATAATTCATTCAGACAGAACCTGAAAACCCATGTCTTCAAGAAAGCTTACAACCTGCAATGACCACGCTGCCACCTCAACACCTACTGCAATAATCCTATAGAATGTACGCCTTCAAGGACAGTGTCCTCTTTCCTCTGAACCAGCCTACCTTTGTTAGTTTGTCTACTGTAAGTGATATACTATATGCATTTTGATGTAACTCCTTTTCATGTACAGCACCAACGAATCAATGGTGCAGTGTAAAAAAAATAATAATAATAATGCTCAGACACAGCTAGGCTTAACCCCTTAGTGACAGAGCCAATTTGGTACTTAATGACCAAGCTAATTTTTGCAATTCTGACCACTGTCACTTTATGAGGTTATAACTCTGGAACGCTTCAACGGATCCGGCTGATTCTGAGACTGTTTTTTCGTGACATATTGTACTTCATGTTAGTGGTAACATTTCTTCGATATTACTTGCGATTATTTATGAAAAAAACGGAAAAATGGCGAAAATTTTTAAAATTTTGCAATTTTCAAACTTTGTATTTTTATGCCCTTAAATCAGAGAGATATGTCACAAAAATAATTAATAAATAACATTTCCCACATGTCTACTTTACATCAGCACAATTTTTTTTTGTTAGGGAGTTATAAGGGTTAAAAGTTGACCAGCAATTTCTCATTTTTACAACACCATTTTTTTTTAGGGACCACATCACATTTGAAGTCATTTTGAGGGGTCTATATGATAGAAAATAACCAAGTGTGACACCATTCTAAAAACTACACCCCTCAAGGTTCTCAAAACCACATTCAAGAAGTTTATTAACCCTTTACGTGCTTCACTGGAACTGAAGCAATGTGGAAGGAAAAAATGAACATTTAACTTTTTTTTGCAAACATCTTAATTCAGAACCATTTTTTTTATTTTCACAAGCATAAAAACAGAAATGTAACCATAAATTTTGTTATGCAATTTTGCCTGAATACGCCAATACCCCATATGTGGGGGTAAACCACTTTTTTGGGCGCACCGCAGAACTTAGAAATGAAGGAGCGCCGTTTGACTTTTTCAATGCAGAATTGGCTGGAATTGAGATCGGACGCCATGTCACGTTTAGAGAGCCCCTGATGTGCCTAAACAGTGGAAACTCCCCACAAGTGACACCATTTTGGAAACTAGACCCCGTAAGGAACTTATCTAGATGTGTGGTGAGCAATTTGAACCCCCAAGTGCTTCACAGAAGTTTATAACGTAGAGCCGTGAAAATAAAAAATCGCTTTTGTTTACACAAAAATGAATTTTTGCCCAAAAATTCTTATTTTCACAAGGGTAACAGGAGAAATTAGACCACAAAAGTTGTTGTGCGATTTCTCCTGAATACGTCGATACACCATATGTGAGGGTAAACCACTGTTTGGGCGCACCGCAGAGCTTGGAAGTGAAGGAGCGCCGTTTTACTTTTTCAATGTAGAATTGGCTGGAATTGAGTTTGGACGCAATGTCGCGTTTGGAGAGCCCCTGATGTGCCTAAACAGTGGAAACCCCCCACAAGTGACCCCATTTTGGAAACTAGACCCCTTATGGAACTTATCTAGATGTGTGGTGAGCACTTTGACCCCCCATGTGCTTCACAGAAGTTTATAATGTAGAGCCGTGAAAAAAAAAATCGCATTATTTCTACAAAAATGATCTTTTTGCCCACAAATTTTTATTTTCACAAGGGTAACCGGAGAAATTAGACCACAAACGTTGTTGTGCAATTTCTCCCGAGTACGCTGATACCCAATATGTGGGGGTAAACCACTGTTAGGGTGCACCGCAGAGCTTGGAAGAGAAGGAGTGCCGTTTTACTTTTTCAATGTAGAATTGGCTGGAATTGAGATCAGACGCCATGTAGCGTTTGGAGAGCCCCTGATGTGCCTAAACAGTAGAAAT
Organism: Ranitomeya imitator; assembly: GCF_032444005.1. Classification (NCBI taxonomy): domain Eukaryota; kingdom Metazoa; phylum Chordata; class Amphibia; order Anura; family Dendrobatidae; genus Ranitomeya; species Ranitomeya imitator. Next base: position 630,815,992 of record NC_091284.1, read on the forward strand.
CCCCCACAAGTGACCCCATTTTGGAAACTAGACCCACCATGGAACTTATCTAGATGTGTGGTGAGAACTTTGAATGCCCAAGTGCTTCACAGAAGATTATAATGCAGAGTCGTGAAAATAAAAAATATTTTTTTTTCCACAAAAATGATTTTTAGCCCCCAAGTTTTTATTTTCACAAGGGTAACAAGAGAAATTGGACCCCAAAAGTTGTTGTCCAATTTGTCCTGAGTATGCTGGTACCCCATATGTGGGGGTAAATCACTGCTTGGGCGCACGGCAGAGCTCGGAAGGAAGGAGTGCCGTTTTGGAATGCAGACTTTGATAGAATGGTCTGCGGGCATTATGTTGCGTTTGCAGAGCCCCTGATGTACCTAAACAGTAGTAACCCCCCACAAGTGACCCCAGTTTGGAAACTAGACCCCCCAAGGAACTTATCTAGATGTGTGGTGACAACTTGAATGCCCGAGTGCTTCACAGAAGTTTAGAATGCAGAGTCGTGAAAATAAAAAAAATTTTTTTTTTCCACAAAAAACATATTGTAGCCCCCAAGTTTTTATTTTCACAAGGGTAACAGGAGAAATTGGACTGCAATAGTTGTTGTCCAATTTATCCTGAGTACGCTGATGCGCCATATGTGGGGGTAAACCACTGTTTGGGCGCACGGCAGAGCTCGGAAGGGAAGGAGCGCCGTTTTGGAATGCAGACTTTGATAGAATGGTCTGTGGGCAATATGTTGCGATTGCAGAGCCCCTGATGTACCTAAACTGTAGTAACCCCCCACAAGTGACCCCATTTTGGAAACTAGACCCCCCAAGGAACTTATCTAGATGTGTGGTGAGAACTTTGAATGCCCGAGTGCTTCACAGAAGTTTAGAATGCAGAGTCGTGAAAATAAAAAATATTTTTTTTTTCACAAAAAAGATATTGTAGCCCCCAAGTTTTTATTTTCACAAGATAACAGGAGAAATTGGACCACTAAAGTTGTTGTCCAATTTATCCTGAGTATGCTGAAGCCCCATATGTGGGGGTAAACCACTGTTTGGGCGCACAGCAGAGCTCGGAAGGGAAAGAGCGCCGTTTTGGAATGCAGACTTAGATAGAATGGTCTGTGGGCGTTATGTTGCGTTTGAAGACACAAAAGAGAATAGTAAAACCAAAAACACTCAGTTTGAAAAAATGTTGCAGTAATCCGCAAGTGCTAGTAAAAGATGTAAAAAACAGGGTATTTGGTTGATACGTTTTTTGCAAAAAATGTATACTAAGCTGCTCTACCAATCTTCACGGTATACCCTTATCAGAGCAGTCCTAACTAATGTATGCAATCCCTATCTGATGTATTTAAAAACCTGATCATCTGTATATAACCTGTGTGAACAGGGTTCAGAGAGGAAAAATCCATGTGTGCATACAGGGTAGAACAGCTTTTGTGCAGATAGCCCAAGAGGAGTGGTGGAACTCCCCAGTCTTGTAGACACAAGAGAACAATTATGGAAACAGGAACACATGGGCTACTTGCACAGTGAACAAGTCTGTATGATTATGTTCACACACCACCAAGAAACCTGAAGACACAAAAGAGAATAGTAAAACCAAAAACACTCAGTTTGAAAAAATGTTGCAGTAATCCGCAAGTGCTAGTAAAAGATGTAAAAAACAGGGTATTTGGTTGATACGTTTTTTGCAAAAAATGTATACTAAGCTGCTCTACCAATCTTCACGGTATACCCTTATCAGAGCAGTCCTAACTAATGTATGCAATCCCTATCTGATGTATTTAAAAACCTGATCAGTGAACCTAATCAGTGGAAACCCCCCAATTCTAGCTCCAACCCTAACCCCAACACACCCCTAACCCTAATCCCAACCTGATCCATAATCCTAATCACTAACCCTAACCATAATCACAACCCGAACCCCAAAACAACCCTAATGTCAACCCTAACCATAACCCTAATCAAAACCCTAAATCCAACACACCCCTAATCCTAATCTCAACCCTAACCTCAAACCTAACCCTAATCCCAATACACCCCTAATCACAACCCTAACCTTAACCCTAATCCCAAACCTAACCCTAATCCCAAGCGTAACCCTAATGCCAACCCTAACCCTAATACCAACCATAATCCAAAACCCTAACCCTAATCCCAACTCTAACCCTAACTTTAGCCCCAACCCTAGCCCTAACTTTAGCCCCAACCCTAACCCTAGCCCTAAGGCTACTTTCACAACTTGCATCGTTTGGCATCCGTCGCAATCCGTCGTTTTGGACAAGAAACGGATCCTGCAAATGTGCCCGCAGGATGCGTTTTTTGCCCATAGACTTGTATTGCCGACGGATCGTGACGGATGGCCACACGTCGCCTCCGTCGTGCACTGGATCAGTTGTGTTTTGGCGGACCGTCGGCACAAAAAACCGTTCAATGAAACGTTTTTTTGTACGTCGCATCCGCCATTTCTGACCGCGCATGCGTGGCCGTAACTCCGCCCCCTCCTCCCCAGGACATAGATTGGGCAGCGGATGCGTTGAAAAACTACAGCTGCTGCCCACGTTGTGCACAATTTTCACAACGTGTGTCGGTATGTCGGGCCGACGCATTGCGACGGCCCCGTACCGACGTAAGTGTGAAAGAAGCCTAACCCTAAATTTAGCCCCAACCCTAACCCTAAATTTAGCCCCAACCCTAACCCTAGCCCTAACCCTAACCCTAACCCTAGCCCTAACCCTAGCCCTACCCCTAACCCTAACCCTAGCCCTAGCCCTAACCCTAGCCCTAACCCTAGCCCTAACCCTAGCCCTAACCCTAACCCTAGCCCTAACCCTAGCCCTAACCCTAGCCCTAACCCTTACCCTAGCCCTAACCCTAATTTTAGCCCCAACTGCTGTTCTCCTGCCGGCCAGCAGATGGAGACAGATGGCGGGCACACTACGCATGCGCCCGCCATTTTCTTTTGCCGGCGGCCAGGAGGAGCAGCAGGAGGATCCAGGGACACTGGTGAGTATGATAGGGTCCCCGAATCCCCCTTTTTCTCTGTCCTCTGATGTGCGATCACATCAGAGGACAGAGAATTACACTTTACTTTTTTTTTTTTTTTTTGCGATCGCCGGTAAACAGTTAATTACCGGCGATCGCAAAACAGGGGTCGCTAAAACCGACCCCCGATCATGCTCTTTGGGGTCTCAGCTACCCCCGGCAGCCGAGACCCCAAAGATTCTCGCGGGGCCGGCCGGCGGGCGCACTGCACATGCGCCCGCCATTTTCAAGATGGCGGCGCCCACCGGGAGCCACGAGGAGCATCGGGGGAGATAGGTAAGTATTGGGGGGCTACCTGGGACCCCTTTTCTCTGTCCTCCGATGTGCGATCACATCGGAGGACAGAGAAATTAAAAAAATATCGCGTTTTTTTTTTGCGATCGCCGGTAAACGGTTAATTACCGGCGATCGCAAATGCGGGGTCAGTAAAAAAAATCCGAATCATGTTCTCTGGGGTCTCGGCTACCCCCGGCAGCCGAGACCCCGGAGAAAATCCGACTCTGGGGGGCGCTATTTACTTTTTCCACAGCGCCGTTAATTAACGGCGCTGTGCTTTAAGCACCCTTAGCGGCCGCCGTTAAAAGGCGTATCGGCAGTCGCTAAGGGGTTAAATGACAGAATTGATATGTTTGTATTTTTATAAGTTACAATATTTTTTAACATTCTGTATGCATATTTTTAAATGACGCAGGTCTTACAAATGCCCTTAAAGAAAGTAGTTTGACATAATTACACACCTGGACCTGTAGAAGCGTTGCACTAACGTGAAACAGCCTTCGTTCTCTGTTCTTCTCCCTTCACCCCTTGTTCTCCAGCACACCATGTCAATGCCCCAAAGTTTGGAATAAAGGACTTGTATTTTTAAATGGATCAATGAGTGCCACTCTTTCTCTTCATTCATGAACTTTAATCCACTCGCAGCAGAGCACCTTGGCATGTCGCTCGCATGGTTATGGAATGATTGATTAAAGATAATACACCGTTTGGTGCTGAATAACTCTTCCAGTTCTATGTGATTTCTTTATTCTTTATTCTTTTATTGTCTGGCACACTCAACATATGAACACAATTTACATTTCTCCAAGTGATATCCCTCCAGAGCAACTAGCGACGATTGGTGCTATTTTGGCAAGACAGGAGTTTTTATTCTAATGGCAATCAGGAACATGAATTGCAGGTCATAGGCACTGGAACTCCTGAAAAGAAGATCAACTTCTTGGCAGAAAAAAAAATTTGCTTATTTCAGGCAATTAAATCTTTATAATCGTATGACGAATCTGAACAAGATCATAGGGGCCTATGTTAGGGTGACAATGTGTTCTATATAAAAATTAAAATTTAATTTTATTTGAAGTCTCACCCTCTATAATTGTTATACATAATGAACTTTAATATCTTTTAAAAAATTGTTTTTTTTTGTTGTGTTTAAAACGTGGCTCAACGTCAGACCTTGAATAATTAATAGCCATTAAAATAGGATTTGGGTAGTTTTAATATAGAGCAGCAATAAGGGCCCCACCACTCATTGACTCTCGTCAATTTACTTATTTGTAATTTGTAAAGAATATTTAATATTAGTTTATATTTCCTGTTTCAAAGTAAACTTGCCAGACTACAGACAAACTTATAATAATATATATATTTATTTTATAATACATAATATAATATATTATAATAATATACAGTATTATTCACTGTTTTATGTAAATCTAATCAAATATTTATGCAGCAGCCTACACCACTCCCATTTGTCTTTTATTGTCTAATTAAATTTCTGCCTGAAATTCACTTGCAAATTACTATTAGAATTGAAAGTAAGTGTTGATGACCAATAATAGGTTGATTTGCAACAACTAGGGATGAGCGAATCTCTGTGTATTCGGCATCTGTCCAGCCAACACTGGAAATGAATGGAGCGGAGAGCAAGCATCCACACTTCATTCACTGTCCTGGCTTCCATGTCGGACAATAAAGTTTGTAGAAAGGCTAAGTGCAGGGCAGCCAATCCACAAACTTTGTGGCTGTAGCCCATGCCTCAGTCATTAGCATAGATTGCTAATGGAGAAGGTGCACAGCCGAATACACAGGGATTCGCTCATCCCTAGCGGAAACGTATCAAACTTTAATGAAATGTGGTTTTATGTTTTACTATTTAGGCCTCCCATAGGTTTAGTCACTGTTGTCAGAAAAAAGGGCGCCTTCAAATTGCAGTGTTAGGCCGCCGTCACACTAGCAGTATTTGGTCAGTATTTTACATCAGTATTTGCAAGCCAAAACCAGGAGTGGGTGATAAGTGCAGAAGTGGTGCATATGTTTCTATTATACTTTTCCTCTAATTGTTCCATTCCTGGTTTTGGCTTACAAATACTGATGTAAAATACTGACCAAATACTGCTAGTGTGATGGCAGCCTTAGAGGAATGTGGTTAATTGGAGGGACAGCAGGCAGTATTACCAATTGTAAGCGACCATTGAAATGGCAGGTGTGGGTCAGATTTTATTTCCTGCACTGTACATTTTCGCAACCAGTGCTACCATCAAAGCCAACAAAGTACTTCCATTCTGGGAAAAAATGAGAATCCTGACAAGGCAAAAATATCATATGATCTGTATGGTGAAGAGTCTGTTTGGTCAGTGGAAGAGTCTGGAGAAGAATTCTAAATGGCGAATCAAAACATAAGAATCCAAGGAGAAGGAATGTGTTAATAAACTTGATTTATTTGATGTTGATTATATGATGCCATGAAACTTCTAAAACTTCAGGAAGACAGTGATCTCTTGCTTGCTCAAAGAGAAATAGGTTCTCTTAGAAGCATAGGAAAAGTAGACAGAAAGCTTTCCATGGTCGAAGAAAGAAGATTTATGATAGAATTACAGGCAGAGAAATGAAGAAAAAAGGAAACTGAGCCAGTTGAGCAGTCAACACCATCAGCTGAACTTTCCAGTAGTAGTAGTGGTTGCAGTGACAAGAGCGTTTCTGACAATGATAGTGATGAGGGTGAAGGGTATTTTAGCTCCAATCAACATAAGTCGGTAAGATCTGTCAACATTGTGACTCCAGAAGTTGCTGCAGCTCTAAACAGAACACCAGTGATAGAAAAGCGACCTACATGATTGCTGCAACTTCTCTGTCTCTTGGCCATGATCCAAACAGTTTCACATTGACTATTGAATCTATCAGACAGGCTCATCACCAGCATCTAGATAGTGCAGCAAATGCTATCAATGCTGCCTTCGACAGCAGTGGACCACTGGCTGTACACCAGGATGGGAAAAGGTTTGCAAGCCAGACCCGTAATGAAGCTCCTGAGTGAATGTCAGTACTAGTGTTAGGAGGAGAAACTGAGTTGTTGTCAGTCCCAGAAATACCCAACTGCACAAGCTAAGGCTGTATATGAGATTTTGCAGGAATGGCAGCTGTTGGTTAAAGTGAAGTTTATGCAACACGAACAGTAGTTACACTGGTACAAAGGCTGGTGCATGGGTCCTCTTGCAACAGAAACTGCAGAAAGAACTACTGAGTCTGCTGTGTAGGCACCTCATTTGTGATGCCCCAGGGCCCTGGTTGTCACAGTGGCATTGTTTTCCTCACAGAGAGAGTGATGTCACGCTTGGAAGTGACAGAAGATTTCTCTTAACAGGTAATTAGCACATAAAACACCGTTCTGACTCCAGGCCAGAAGGGGGAGCTGCTCTCTCTGGTCGGGCAGAGGAGTTAGTTGCTAGGCAGTTAGGAAGATTTAGACAGTTGGTGCAGGACAGCAGACTGGAGCAGTCTGAGGCAGAAGGACGGGTGAGGGGCAGTACAGCCTGAGGTGCTGTAGCTCCTAGATAGTGAGATACAGAAGAAAGAACAGCCTTTAGATAATGTGTCGGAGAGCGAAGCACAGGAGAGTGACACCAAGGGAGAATAGCTGTGACTGGGCTACCTCCCTGATAGAGTGAAGACACCGGTAACCGGAAGACCGAGGATGTGTCATACTCTAGGAGGCACAGCAGAAACCGGTCGGACAACCAGACTACACGTAACCTGTCCGCCCTAATACCCAGGAGACACAGTGACATATAGAGCCCGGGTCATGATAGAGACCCTGTAAAAAGGCTCGAGTCACCTGTCATACGGGTTTATGTCCCACTTCAATAAAGGACAGAGATAATTGAGAGGCCCTTGCTAAGAAGCCATAGGCAGTAAGGGACTATAATACCACAGCGCTTATACGAAGGCTTTTAACTTCAAGTGGTAAAGCTGGACTCTTAACTCGCTTCCAAGCTGGCCGGACCCTGCCTGTACCTGTGATCTGGTGCCCTGGACTTTGGCTGCCTGTACCATCAATAAACCAGGTAAAAAGACTGCACAACTGCATCTTTCGTTCTTTACTGCACCACTCACCATCTTCCATCTATTCACCGGCAGCCCTGGGGACCTACTTCACCTGTGGGAAGTTATACCATCTGGCTGCCATAACATCACCCCAGAAGACCCCTTTGGGCAGCGTTGGTCATCCCTGACCGAATACCAGAGGTGGTGTTACGAACTTTCTTTATTTCAAAAACCCCCTTAAAGACCTTCCCTTTTACTTGGGTACCCAGGGCCACTGATCGTGTCGCCGCCACCATGACATCCCTTTAAGTACCGGACCTGTTACCGAGTACCCCACTGCCCTAACGGGTGACTCACATTAACAAGCTAATTATTGCAAGCATGTTTGATAAATTTTGGCTGGCATCAACATGTCCTAATATAAAATTCCTGCATGATTGTCTTCAATAAAATTAGAAGTCTTTATTAGCAATCCATAAAAGTCACAACAGCAAACGCGTTTCAAATTTCAATCCTTATTCGTTGCATGCGGTAATAACAAAATCTGGCATACTATGTCATATTTTGTGTAATCATGTGATTTGAAACCTCCAATCCTATGGCAGCTGGATTACAAAGTTACAAAATCCATAAAATTTGCATATAAATAGATCAAATCATTATGAGAATGCAATCAGACAAGTAGCATAGCTCATATTTTGAAACATCTAAAAGTCATACTCCACAGTATTGTGTGGCTGATTTAAATATCCGCCATCTTACCTGATTGAACAAAACAATCCGTAGTCATTGTGTTTTAGGAATCAAGTTTCTGAAGAGATACAAAATATATTGTTATGCAAGTTAAATAAATTACATCTACAATTTAAATAATAGGAAGAGCATGGTATTGTGTATCAATAATGGTAAATTAAATCGTACTTGATACTCATGCTTTGTGGTACTCTACTACCAAGATCAAATATCCACCAAGCTTCACATTTCAAAAGAATCCTGTGATTATCTCCAGGTTCTCGAAAATGTTTACTTTTTTTCCAATACCTGTAATTAAGCAAGAAGTTTCATTGCCATTGTGTTTATGATGACTAAAATGCGTGGAGACTGCTGAGCATTTGTTGATCAATTTATTTATCGCATCTGATAAATGCCTCCTAATGCAGGTTTTGAATGTGTTGGTAGTAAACCCCACATACTGTAGTTGATAAGTTTTACAGGTAATCAAATAAATAATATAAGTGGTATTGCAATTAATGAAGCTTTTTATTGGATACGTTTTACTTGTTGTCAAAGTAAATGTAGTGTTTTCTATATATTTATAGCAATTGCAAATATTATGACCACATTTAAAAAATCCCGAAGTATGAATCCATGCAAATCTAGTTTCAATATTACATTTGAGATACAAACTGTTACAAAAGTTACTTACTGTAACAATAATCTAATAAGGTCAATGAATCAAGAAAGCCAACAAATTAACCCTATACCATTTAAAGATTAGTCAGATAAAATTTAACTTTTAATAAGTTCCTCTAAAAAATGTAACCATTAAACACCATACAAGCAACCATGCTAGCTGTGTTCACCCTGCACCAGTTTGCCTGCATCCAATGCCTACCTGTCAGCGGAGGTTTGCACCCTAAAATAAATAAACGAGTGATGGCGTCCTCCGCTCCTCGGTGACTATCCCTAAATCTCCTAGATAGCCATATGCTGGGGAATCATGCAACCACTTATTGTACATGTACAGGGAAAGGAGCAGACAGGGAATGCCGTATAAGTATCAATAATGAAGATAGACAGCAATAATTAAAAAATGGGCAAAAACAGTGAACTATATCACACAAGTACCTCGCTATACTGTTCCCTGCTGATTGAACCCCTGCCTAACAGTGGAGGTAGGTACCCTACTTGTCAGCGGATATGGCACCCTACGCTCGGTGACGGCTGTCCCTGGGAATCCCTATTGATAATTCAGCTAATCCATAGGACAATTTTATAATAAATAACATAGGCAGGTAACATATGATATTAGACCCAGAACAGATAAAAGATTAAAGGCAAATAACATAGATATATCATGATAGCAGTAAGCATTAGAGGTACTTATGGTTTTAGATGCTTATCAGGAACCTCTACGCGTTTCACCATAGCAGATCATCAGGAGGTTGGATGTAAGGATGCTGTATGGTGACCACCCATGTACCTTCTTATATAGATGTCCCCATTTCCTTCCAATGAGCACTTCCTTTGTTCACTAGAGGTACCCATCAACACTTTCCATATTGGGGCTTGTGAATTACTGATCATTAGGGATATTGATCCCCTAGGTTTTTTTATTCTCAGCACCACTGAACAAACAGATACTCATAGGTAGCCAAATCACACGTGAGAGAGGATAAACGTGAAAGTATATCAATTACCTTCATAGCATCCAAAGCGTGCGTCCACAGCATGCGCTCCATCTGGAACGCATCAGTATTTCCTGTCTATTTGTTTACACTGTGCATGGGACAGAAAGCTACCTAAAGTATGTGCTTTCCTGGCTGAAAACCTTACCGGGTTAGTTAGAATGCGCTTAAATTTCTCCTCTTGATACAAGATCGGTAGATGTTTATTAATTATTTGTTTAGTTTGTTTAAATTGAGGGCTATATGTTGTAACAAAATTTATATCATGATCTCACTGTATATGCAATCTTGTTTTCCTGTTTTTATTCTTATTCTGTTTATCTTTCTTTTTATTATTCAATATATCTTAAACGAAGTCTATATAAAATATATAAAAATGGTGGCGCAAAGTGTCCCATGCTATACAACAACTCCTGCTGCAATACCAACAAATCTCCACCAAAGATTTGCCAAAAAATAAACACAATTAAAATTAAATTGATATATGCACAAAGTGCATATATCGGTATGCGCTGAAGAAATAGCGGTGACAGTAGGGACAAATAGTCTATTAGAACCACAATCCCCCGATTAAAAAAGTAAGGAAATGGTAATAGTCTGATAACCAAATCAACGCCGATATATTGGCAGTATATGTGATTCACAGAGGAAAAAAAATGAATGAATGGCAGCGCTTAGAAGTAATCCCTACCTCCGTTGCTGATTGTTGAATATAAACGTTCCTCCTGCGAGACAGATGCCCGTGTGCTAAAAGTGCTGTAAGCGGGTGGCTGCCCCAGCCGGCGGCGAGCCCCCTCCTACTAATCTCCGGGTGGAGACGGGATCCTGCAGAGCCGACGCCGCACGTGGTAGCGGCGGTAAGAACAGACGGTGCGCAGGACCTGGGTGACGTAGTGTGTCACGTGACCAAATCCCCCGGTGAATGAGTGAATACAGGGTGCAGCTAGGACCAAACTACCAACGCGTTTCGGAGACGCCTGTCTCCTTCTTCAGGGTTGGTCTCTGCACCATATTCACAGTCCTTATATAGCTGCTAATCTTCTGAGCCAATTGGTAGAGAAGTTCACTGAAAACCAAAAAGTTCTGCACCCATATTTAATCCTCTTGGTGCAATACTGTCTAGGAGAAAAATCCATTTTGTTTCTGCACATGACATTGCCTTAATAAAATCACCCCCTCTCCAGTGGGGGTGCACCACAGCTATGCCCATTATTTTCGTCCCATATATTCTTCCGCCATGTACTTCTGCAAAATGTAGGGACAAAGGATGACCCATAAATTTATTTTTAATATTACGGATGTGCTCATTCATCCTGGTTTTTAAGGGTCGCTTTGTCCTCCCCACATAGAATTTGCCACATGGGCATTCTATGATATAAATTACCCCGGTGGTAGAACATGTGATACAGTCCCTAATTAAAAATGTCTTATCACCTTTTTTAATATCCATGCACTTTGATGTTATTTTTTCTTTACATGCATTACATTTCTGGCATGGAAAAAAACCTTTTAATTTGGTGTGTGTAAAAGAAGACTGTACCAAGGGGAATTTTTTCTGTATTGTGGGGGCAATCATATTACCCAGATTCTGGCCCTTCTTGAAGACAAAGCGTGGATAGTTGCCGATATTTCCTCCCAATATTTTGTCATTTTTTAAGATATGCCAGTGTCTACTGACTATCTTGCGGAAGAGATGTGAATTTGAATTGTATTTAGTAATAATGGGGATGGATTCTAGAGTTACTTTGTTTTTTTGGGCTGGATTGATAAGTTCCTGTCTAAATTTACTGGCTGCCTTAAGTTTAGATTCCTCCAGCATTGTTATTTCGTATCCTTTTTCCAGGAATTTTTTTGTTAGAATTTGCGATTCTGCCTCAAAGTCTTGGGATCTAGAACAATTTCGGTAAATCCTGGTAAACTGGCTTCCTGGAATATTGAGCAGCCAACCTGGAAGATGGCAGCTATCTAAAGGAATATAGCTGTTGGTGTCAGTAGGTTTAACGAAAGTGCATGTGTGTATCTTAGAGTCTTCGATAAAAATTCTCAAATCTAAAAAATTAATTTCCTTGGTACTGGTGGTGGAAGAAAAATTTAAAAAATACTCATTTTTATTAATATCCTTTAAAAACTGTTTCAAAGAATCCCATCCACCAGACCAAATAAAAACAACATCATCTATAAAACGCCGCCAGAGGACCAGGTATATACGGTCATTGACCATAAGAAGGGTTGTGAGGCTGCAAAATATTTTTTAAATAAACTCTCTAAAGTCCCTCCGGAACAAATCGAATTTTTAGGCGAACTAATGCAGTTCATTTTAACCCACAACTATTTTTTATACAAGGAGGACTACTACTCCCAGCAGTGGGGTACCGCCATGGGGACCAGGTTCGCGCCCAGTTATGCAAATCTTTATGTGGGTAGCTGGGAGGAACATTTTATCTATCCGGAAGGAGGTCTGCTCGCGAACCTGGTCCTCTGGCGGCGTTTTATAGATGATGTTGTTTTTATTTGGTCTGGTGGATGGGATTCTTTGAAACAGTTTTTAAAGGATATTAATAAAAATGAGTATTTTTTAAATTTTTCTTCCACCACCAGTACCAAGGAAATTAATTTTTTAGATTTGAGAATTTTTATCGAAGACTCTAAGATACACACATGCACTTTCGTTAAACCTACTGACACCAACAGCTATATTCCTTTAGATAGCTGCCATCTTCCAGGTTGGCTGCTCAATATTCCAGGAAGCCAGTTTACCAGGATTTACCGAAATTGTTCTAGATCCCAAGACTTTGAGGCAGAATCGCAAATTCTAACAAAAAAATTCCTGGAAAAAGGATACGAAATAACAATGCTGGAGGAATCTAAACTTAAGGCAGCCAGTAAATTTAGACAGGAACTTATCAATCCAGCCCAAAAAACCAAAGTAACTCTAGAATCCATCCCCATTATTACTAAATACAATTCAAATTCACATCTCTTCCGCAAGACAGTCAGTAGACACTGGCATATCTTAAAAAATGACAAAATATTGGGAGGAAATATCGGCAACTATCCACGCTTTGTCTTCAAGAAGGGCCAGAATCTGGGTAATATGATTGCCCCCACAATACAGAAAAAATTCCCCTTGGTACAGTCTTCTTTTACACACACCATAATAATAATAATAATAATAATCTTTATTTATATAGCGCCAACATATTCCGCAGCGCTTTACAGTTTAACAGTTTCAAACACAAAAGTCATAAGTAACAACGTTAACAATACAATAATTAAAGCAAAATAAGACGACCCTGCTCATGAGAGCTTACAATCTACAATGAGGTGGGGGAGATACAAAGTACAGGTGTGTATTTACAATGATGTATTTACAATCATGGTCCAGCCATCTTCAGGGGTTGGGGAATAGATGGGGATAGTGAATGGGCTACACACACACACAAACATAACATAACTTTGATTAGTGAACGTGATAGGCCGCTCTGAACAAATGTGTTTTGAGCGAGCGCCTAAAACTATGCAAATTATGGATGGTCCTAATATCTTGGGGTAGAGCATTCCAGAGGATTGGCGCAGCACGGGAGAAGTCTTGGAGTCGGGAGTGGGAGGTACGGATTAGTGCAGAGGTTAGCCGAAAGTCATTTGCAGAGCGCAGTGGTCTGTTAGGCTGATAGACAGAAATGAGGGAGGAGATGTAAGGGGGTGCCGCACTGTGGAGAGCTTTGTGGGTGAGAACAAGTACTTTGAATTGTATCCTGTAATGAATGGGCAGCCAGTGTAACGACTGGCGAAGAGCGGACGCGTCCGAGTAACGATTAGCCAGATGGATGACCCTGGCTGCTGCATTAAGGATGGACTGGAGAGGGGAAATTCGAGTGAGGGGGAGGCCAATTAATAGAGCGTTACAGTAGTCCAGGCGGGAGTGGATCAGGGCGACCGTGAGGGTTTTAGCTGTCTCCATGGTGAGAAAAGGGCGGATTCTAGAGATGTTCTTTAGGTGTAAGCGGCACGAGCGGGCAAGAGATTGTATATGGGAGGTGAAGGAGAGATCGGAGTCAAACATAACACCCAGACAGCGCGCCTGCTGCCGGGGTGTTATTATGGTGCCACCCACGGAGAGGGAAATGTCAGATTTAGGGAGGTTAGTAGATGGTGGGAGCAGAAGAAGTTCAGTTTTGGAGAGGTTGAGTTTCAGATAGAGAGCGGACATGATGTTGGAGACTGCGGACAGACAGTCAGTGGCATTCTGTAGTACAGCGGGGGTAAGGTCAGGGGATGACGTATATAGTTGTGTGTCATCGGCATAAAGATGGTACTGAAAGCCAAATCTGCTGATGGTCTGTCCAATTGGGGCCGTGTAGAGAGAGAACAGAAGGGGGCCAAGGACTGAGCCCTGAGGTACCCCAACAGTGAGAGGAAGAGGAGATGAAGTGGAGCCAGAGAACAGAACACTGAAGGAGCGGTCGGAAAGATAGGAGGAGAACCAGGAGAGAGCAGTGTCCTTAATGCCTAGTGACTGGAGCCTAGAGAGCAGGAGAGGGTGGTCAACAGTGTCAAAAGCTGCAGAAAGGTCGAGAAGAATGAGCAGAGAGTGGTCACCTGTTATGTTTGCTAATGACAGGTGTTATGAAGGCAATCCAGAAACACAGTGTGCTTAGCGATCAGAGCGCACACAGTGATCTGACAAATACCCAAAAATACAAGAACGAGCTCTGAGACGTGGAAACTCTGTAGACTGCACACCTGATCCTATCCTAAACACAACTAAAAGCGGCTGTGGATTGCGCCTAACAACTACCTAGGCAACTCGGCACAGCCTAAGAAACTAGCTAGCCTGAACATAGAAAAATAGGCCTGACTTGCCCCAGAGAAATTCCCCAAAGGAAAAGGCAGCCCCCCACATATAATGACTGTGAGTAAGATGAAAAGACAAAACGTAGGGATGAAATAGATTCAGCAAAGTGGGGCCCGATATTCTAGGACAGAGCGAGGACAGTAAAGCGAACTTTGCAGTCTACAAAAAACCCTAAAGCAAAACCACGCAAAGGGGGCAAAAAAAAACCACCGTGCCGAACTAACGGCACGGCGGTACACCCTTTGCGTCTCAGAGCTTCCAGCAAAACAAAAGACAAGCTGGACAGAAAAAAAGCAACAAAAAAGCAAAAGGCACTTAGCTATACAGAGCAGCAGGTCACAGGAACAATCAGGAGAAGCTCAGATCCAACACTGAAACATTGACAAGGAGCAAGGATAGCAGCATCAGGCGGAGTTAAGTAATGAAGCAGTTAACGAGCTCACCAGAACACCTGAGGGAGGAAGCTCAGAAGCTGCAGTACCACTTGTGACCACAGGAGTGAATTCAGCCACAGAATTCACAACAGTACCCCCCCCTTGAGGAGGGGTCACCGAACCCTCACCAGAGCCCCCAGGCCGACCAGGATGAGCCGCATGAAAGGCACGAACAAGATCGGAAGCATGAACATCAGAGGCAAAAACCCAGGAATTATCTTCCTGAGCATAACCCTTCCATTTAACCAGATACTGGAGTTTCCGTCTAGAAACACGAGAATCCAAAATCTTCTCCACAATATACTCCAATTCCCCCTCCACCAAAACCGGGGCAGGAGGCTCAACAGATGGAACCATAGGTGCCACGTATCTCCGCAACAACGACCTATGGAATACATTATGTATGGAAAAGGAGTCTGGGAGGGTCAAACGAAAAGACACAGGATTGAGAACCTCAGAAATCCTATACGGACCAATAAAACGAGGTTTAAATTTAGGAGAGGAAACCTTCATAGGAATATGACGAGAAGATAACCAAACCAGATCCCCAACACGAAGTCGGGGACCCACACGGTGTCTGCGATTAGCGAAAATTTCAGCTTTCTCCTGGGACAAGATCAAATTGTCCACTACCTGAGTCCAGATCTGCTGCAACCTATCCACCACAGAATCCACACCAGGACAGTCCGAAGACTCAACCTGTCCTGAAGAGAAACGAGGATGGAACCCAGAATTGCAAAAAAATGGAGAAACCAAGGTAGCCGAGCTGGCCCGATTATTAAGGGCGAACTCAGCCAACGGCAAAAAGGACACCCAATCATCCTGGTCTGCAGAAACAAAACATCTCAGATATGTTTCCAAGGTCTGATTGGTTCGTTCGGTCTGGCCATTAGTCTGAGGATGGAAAGCCGAGGAAAAGGATAGGTCAATGCCCATCCTACCACAAAAGGCTCGCCAAAACCTTGAAACAAACTGGGAACCTCTGTCAGAAACAATATTCTCAGGAATGCCATGCAACCGAACCACATGCTGAAAGAACAAAGGTACCAAATCAGAGGAGGAAGGCAATTTAGCCAAGGGCACCAGATGGACCATTTTAGAAAAGCGATCACAGACCACCCAAATGACTGACATCTTTTGAGAAACGGGAAGGTCAGAAATGAAATCCATCGAAATATGTGTCCAAGGCCTCTTTGGGACCGGCAAGGGCAAAAGCAACCCACTGGCACGAGAACAGCAGGGCTTAGCCCTAGCACAAATCCCACAGGACTGCACAAAAGTACGTACATCCCGTGACAGAGATGGCCACCAGAAGGATCTAGCCACTAACTCTCTGGTACCAAAGATTCCAGGATGACCAGCCAACACCGAACAATGAAGTTCAGAGATAAGTTTATTAGTCCACCTATCAGGGACGAACAGTTTCTCTGCTGGACAACGATCAGGTTTATTCGCCTGAAATTTTTGCAGCACCCGCCGCAAAGCAGGGGAGATGGCAGACACAATGACTCCTTCCTTGAGGATACCCGCTGGCTCAGATACTCCCGGAGAGTCGGGCACAAAACTCCTAGACAGAGCATCCGCCTTCACATTTTTAGAGCCCGGAAGGTACGAAATCACAAAGTCGAAGCGGGCAAAAAATAACGACCAACGGGCCTGTCTAGGATTCAAGCGCTTGGCAGACTCGAGATAAGTCAAGTTCTTATGATCAGTCAATACCACCATGCGATGCTTAGCTCCTTCAAGCCAATGACGCCACTCCTCGAATGCCCACTTCATGGCCAGCAACTCTCGATTGCCCACATCATAATTACGCTCAGCGGGCGAAAACTTCCTGGAAAAGAAAGCACATGGTTTCATCACTGAGCAATCAGAACCTCTCTGTGACAAAACCGCCCCTGCTCCAATCTCAGAAGCATCAACCTCGACCTGGAACGGAAGAGAAACATCTGGCTGACACAACACAGGGGCAGAACAAAAACGACGCTTCAACTCCTGAAAAGCTTCCACAGCAGCAGAAGACCAATTAACCAAATCAGCACCCTTATTGGTCAAATCGGTCAATGGTTTGGCAATGCTAGAAAAATTACAGATGAAGCGACGATAAAAATTAGCAAAGCCCAGGAACTTTTGCAGACTTTTCAGAGATGTCGGCTGAATCCAATCCTGGATGGCTTGGACCTTAACTGGATCCATCTCGATAGTAGAAGGGGTAAAGATGAACCCTAAAAATGAAACTTTCTGCACACTGAAGAGACACTTTGATCCCTTCACAAACAAAGAGTTAACACGCAAGACCTGAAAAACCATTCTGACCTGCTTCACATGAGACTCCCAATCATCTGAGAAGATCAAAATGTCATCCAAGTAAACAATCAGGAATTTATCCAGATACTCACGGAAGATGTCATGCATAAAAGACTGAAACACAGATGGAGCATTGGCAAGTCCGAACGGCATCACTAGATACTCAAAATGACCCTCGGGCGTATTGAATGCAGTTTTCCATTCATCTCCTTGCCTGATTCTCACCAGATTATACGCACCACGAAGATCTATCTTAGTGAACCAACTAGCCCCCTTAATCCGAGCAAACAAGTCAGATAACAATGGCAAGGGATACTGAAATTTAATAGTGATCTTATTAAGAAGGCGGTAATCAATACACGGTCTCAGCGAACCATCCTTCTTGGCTACAAAGAAGAACCCTGCTCCCAGTGGTGATGACGATGGGCGAATATGTCCCTTCTCCAGGGATTCCTTCACATAACTGCGCATAGCGGCGTGTTCGGGCACGGATAAATTAAATAATCGACCTTTAGGGAATTTACTACCAGGAATCAAATTGATAGCACAATCACAATCCCTATGCGGAGGTAGAGCATCGGACTTGGGCTCTTCAAATACATCCTGATAATCAGACAAGAACTCTGGGACCTCAGAAGGGGTGGATGACGAAATCGACAAAAATGGAACATCACCATGTACCCCCTGACAACCCCAGCTGGATACCGACATGGAATTCCAATCCAATACTGGATTATGGGTTTGTAGCCATGGCAACCCCAACACGACCACATCATGCAGATTATGCAACACCAGAAAGCGAATAACTTCCTGATGTGCAGGAGCCATGCACATGGTCACCTGGGCCCAGTATTGAGGTTTATTCTTGGCCAAAGGTGTAGCATCAATTCCTCTCAATGGAGTAGGACACCGCAAAGGCTCCAAGAAAAACCCACAACGTTTAGCATAATCCAAATCCATCAGATTCAGGGCAGCGCCCGAATCCACAAACGCCATGACAGAAAACGACGACAAAGAGCATATCAAGGTAATGGACAGAAGGAATTTGGACTGTACAGTACCAATGACGGCAGACCTAGCGGACCGCTTAGTGCGCTTAGGACAATCAGAAATAGCATGAGTGGAATCACCACAGTAGAAACACAGACCATTCAGACGTCTGTATTCCTGCCGTTCAACTCTAGTCATAGTCCTATCGCATAGGCTCAGGTTTAACCTCAGGCAGTACCGCCAAATGGTGCACAGATTTACGCTTGCGCAAGCGTCGACCGATCTGAATGGCCAAAGACAAAGACTCATTCAAACCAGCAGGCATAGGAAATCCCACCATGACATCCTTAAGAGCCTCAGAGAGACCCTTTCTGAACAAAGCTGCCAGCGCAGATTCATTCCACTGAGTGAGTACTGACCATTTCCTAAATTTCTGACAATATACTTCTATATCATCCTGACCCTGGCACAAAGCCAGCAAATTTTTCTCAGCCTGATCCACTGAATTAGGCTCATCGTACAGCAATCCGAGCGCCAGGAAAAACGCATCGACACTACTCAATGCAGGGTCTCCTGGCGCAAGAGAAAATGCCCAGTCTTGAGGGTCGCCGCGCAAAAAAGAAATAATAATCAAAACCTGTTGAATAGGATTACCAGAAGAATGAGGTTTCAAGGCCAGAAATAGCTTACAATTATTTTTGAAACTTAGAAGCTTAGTTCTATCTCCAAAAAACAAATCAGGAATAGGAATTCTTGGTTCTAACATAGATTTCTGATCAATAGTATCTTGAATTTGTTGTACATTTATAACGAGATTATCCATTGAAGAGCACAGACCCTGAATATCCATGTCCACACCTGTGTCCAGAATCACCCAAATGTCTAGGGGAAAAAAAAAAGTGAACACAGAGCAGAAAAAAAAAAATGATGTCAGAACTTTTTCTTTCCCTCTATTGAGAATCATTAGTTTGGCTCCTTGTACTGTTATGTTTGCTAATGACAGGTGTTATGAAGGCAATCCAGAAACACAGTGTGCTTAGCGATCAGAGCGCACACAGTGATCTGACAAATACCCAAAAATACAAGAACGAGCTCTGAGACGTGGAAACTCTGTAGACTGCACACCTGATCCTATCCTAAACACAACTAAAAGCGGCTGTGGATTGCGCCTAACAACTACCTAGGCAACTCGGCACAGCCTAAGAAACTAGCTAGCCTGAAGATAGAAAAATAGGCCTGACTTGCCCCAGAGAAATTCCCCAAAGGAAAAGGCAGCCCCCCACATATAATGACTGTGAGTAAGATGAAAAGACAAAACGTAGGGATGAAATAGATTCAGCAAAGTGGGGCCCGATATTCTAGGACAGAGCGAGGACAGTAAAGCGAACTTTGCAGTCTACAAAAAACCCTAAAGCAAAACCACGCAAAGGGGGAAAAAAAAACCACCGTGCCGAACTAACGGCACGGCGGTACACCCTTTGCGTCTCAGAGCTTCCAGCAAAACAAAAGACAAGCTGGACAGAAAAAAAGCAACAAAAAAGCAAAAGGCACTTAGCTATACAGAGCAGCAGGTCACAGGAACAATCAGGAGAAGCTCAGATCCAACACTGAAACATTGACAAGGAGCAAGGATAGCAGCATCAGGCGGAGTTAAGTAATGAAGCAGTTAACGAGCTCACCAGAACACCTGAGGGAGGAAGCTCAGAAGCTGCAGTACCACTTGTGACCACAGGAGTGAATTCAGCCACAGAATTCACAACAGTCACCATTACGTTTTGCTGTCAGAAGGTCATTGGTCACTTTGATGAGTGCAGTTTCTGTCGAATGTAGGGGGCGGAAACCGGACTGTGAAGGGTCTAGGAGGGAGTGAGTGGAGAGGTAATGGGTAAGGCGGGAGTATATCAGGCGCTCCAAGAGTTTAGAGATGAAGGGGAGATTGGAGACCGGTCTGTAGTTGTTTGTGCAGGATGGGTCGAGGGTGGGTTTCTTTAGTAATGGAGTAATGATAGAGTGTTTGAAGGAGGAGGGGAAAATGCCAGAGGAGAGGGAGAGATTAAAGATTGTAGTTAGGTGACTTGTGACAACTGGAGAGAGAGACTGGAGGAGATGTGAGGGAATGGGGTCGGTAGTGCATGTAGTCGGACGAGAAGAGGAGAGGAGCTTGGAGACTTCTTCTTCTGTGATGGGATCGAATGTGGAGAGTGAGCCAGGGGCAACGAGGGGAGGGATGGGAGTCACTGAACTTAGTTGTTGGGAGCGGATTTCCTGACGGATATTGTCTATTTTCTCTATAAAGTGGGAGGCCAGGTCACCAGCACAAATATCTGTGATAGGGGCTTGTGCTTTTGGCCTGAGGAGGGAGTGAAAGGTGTCAAAAAGTTTCTTGGGGTTGTTGGATAGTGAGGAGATCAGAGTGGTAAAGTAGGTCTGTTTAGCTAAGTGAAGGGCAAAGTTATAGGTCCTTAACATAAATTTGAAGTGTATGAAGTCTTCTGGTGTGCGTGTTTTCCTCCATAAGCGTTCAGCACACCTAGAGGATCGCTGGAGAAATCGGGTTTGCGATGTGAGCCAGGGCTGTTTTATTCTGTGTTTGGAGGTCCTGAGGGTGAGGGGAGCTACTTGGTCAAGGGTGCTTCTAAGAGTGTCATTGAAGTGATGTACCGCCAGATCAGGACAGGAAAAGGAAGAGATTGGGGACAATGATAAGCGTAGGGAGTCTGAAAGTGTAAGAGGGTTAATGGCTTGTAGATTTCTGACTGAATGGTGTGTAGGAGGGTGCTGGGGTGAGCGAGGATATGTGAGTGTGAAGGAGAGAATGTTGTGGTCAGAGAGGGGAAGCGGTGAGTTATCTATGTAGGAGATTGAGCAGAGCCGGGCAAAAACCAGGTCCAGGGTGTTACCGTCCTTGTGTGTCTCAGAGGTTGAGAGCTGTGAGAGGCCGAGAGAAGTAGTTAGTGACAGAAGCTGGGATGCAGATGTGGAAGTGGGGCTGTTAATGGGGATGTTGAAGTCTCCCAGGATAAGGGTTGGTAGTTCTGAGGACATGAAGTGCGGCAGCCAAGCAGAGAAATGGTCCAGGAAGCGGGTGGGTGAGCCTGGGGGCCGGTATATGACCGCTACTCTGAGGGAGAGGGGGCGAAAGAGCCTGATGGTGTGGACCTCAAAAGAAGGGAATGAGAGTGATGGAACTGAGGGGATGACCTGGAAAGTGCATTGTGGGGACAGGAGTATGCCAACTCCACCACCAGGTCTGTTTGTTGGTCTCGGGGAATGGGAGAATTGTAAGCCACCATGGGAAATGGCAGCAGGAGAGACAATGTCAGAATCCTGAATCCAGGTTTCCGTGAGGGCCAGCAGATTCAGAGAGTTTTTCAGAAAGTAATTGTGTAGGAAAGGAAGCTTGTTACATACAGACCGTGGATTCCAAAGGGCACAATTAAAAGAAGGAGGGGATGAAGGAGTGCAATTAATATTAGTAAGATTAGTAAGGTTTTGATGTGAGGTAGGGTAGGGGTTGAGGTTGGTGGATGGTGGACCGGGGTTTGGGGAGATGTCTCCTGATATCAGCAGGAGTAGGAAGATAAAAAGCAAGTAGCTTTTGGGATTGTATGAAGTTTTTTTATGCAGTCTGTTTGGGTAAGATGGACTGAGGTTTTTCAGGAAGGTGAGAAGTGCATGGGAGCTGTACATGGGAGAGGGAAGGAGAGAGGAGCTGATGTATATGAGTCGTGATGGAGGGGGGATTGGGCGGTGAATGTGGATTGCAAGGGAGCATAGGAGGATAGGAATAAAGCACATGGATAGAAGGAAGAGCAGAGTGTGGGTTACCTGACTCCTGCCCTGACTAACTGCCATGGAATAACTGCGGTGTCACGACGCTTATCTTCTGTGATGCTAGCGTGCACCCCCACTTGCGTGCACCCCTAAGGAAGGTTCTAAATTTATAGCCCAGAAGAGATGGATTGTGGGAACTGGTTGAGGATAATTTGGCAGCTGGCTAGCACACCAGGGTTTTTTTTTTTTTCTTTGAAAAGATGATCAAAGACACTCAGCCTGGTAAAATCTACTTTCACACCTTCCACCAGATAAGATCTACACTGATCCCAGTCATGGATAGTAAGTGGACAGTAAGTTTTAAGTGCAATGCAACAGATAAATTATACCAATGAATTAGCAAACACATTAAATTATGTTTCTAGATAGTAAAGCAGCAGATGACAGACAGCAAGCAGAGGGAGTTAATACCATTAGAGTCTATTGCAGCAGATGGGACAGCTATCAGAGGTAGGAAGTTGCACCATTTGATTGCAAAACAGGAGACAGCAAGCAGAGGGAGTTAATACCATTAGAGTCTATTGCAGCAGATGGGACAGCTATCAGAGGTAGGAAGTTGCACCATTTGATTGCAAAACAGGAGACAGCAAGCAGAGGGAGTTAATACCTGTGTGAAGAGAGAAGATGGATGTTAGTTCTGTGCCATGGAATAACTGCGGTGTCACGACGCTTATCTTCTGTGACGCTTTGCTTATGGGACGCTAGCGTGCACCCCCACTTGCGTCCCCAAATTAAAAGGGTTTTTTCCATGCCAGAAATGTAATGCATGTAAAGAAAAAATAACATCAAAATGCATGGATATTAAAAAAAGGTGATAAGACATTTTTAATTAGGGACTGTATCACATGTTCTACCACCGGGGTAATTTATATCATAGAATGCCCATGTGGCAAATTCTATGTGGGGAGGACAAAGCGACCCTTAAAAACCAGGATGAATGAGCACATCCGTAATATTAAAAATAAATTTATGGGTCATCCTTTGTCCCTACATTTTGCAGAAGTACATGGCGGAAGAATATATGGGACGAAAATAATGGGCATAGCTGTGGTGCACCCCCACTGGAGAGGGGGTGATTTTATTAAGGCAATGTCACGTGCAGAAACAAAATGGATTTTTCTCCTAGACAGTATTGCACCAAGAGGATTAAATATGGGTGCAGAACTTTTTGGTTTTCAGTGAACTTCTCTACCAATTGGCTCAGAAGATTAGCAGCTATATAAGGACTGTGAATATGGTGCAGAGACCAACCCTGAAGAAGGAGACAGGCGTCTCTGAAACGCGTTGGTAGTTTGGTCCTAGCTGCACCCTGTATTCACTCATTCACCGGGGGATTCGGTCACGTGACACACTACGTCACCCAGGTCTTGCGCACCGTCTGTTCTTACCGCCGCTACCACGCGCGGCGTCGGCTCTGCAGGATCCCGTCTCCACCCGGAGATTAGTAGGAGGGGGCTCGCCGCCGGCCGGGGCAGCCACCCGCTTACAGCACTTTTATCACACAGACATCTGTCTCCCAGGAGGAACGTTTATATTCAACAATCAGCAACGGAGGTAGGGATTACTTCTAAGCGCTGCCATTCATTCATTTTTTTTCCTCTGTGAATCACATATACTGCCAATATATCGGCGTTGATTTGGTTATCAGACTATTACCATTTCCTTACTTTTTTAATCGGGGGATTGTGGTTCTAATAGACTATTTGTCCCTACTGTCACCGCTATTTCTTCAGCGCATACCGATATATGCACTTTGTGCATATATCAATTTAATTTTAATTGTGTTTATTCAATATATCTTGCCTGGGTATATCTTTGACTATATTATGCCCGTGTGAGCATCCATTTAGGGCATTGTTGTTCCTCTAATGCAGTGTTTCTCAACTCCAGTCCTCAAGACGCACCAACACGTCACGTTTTCAGGATATCCTTAGTATTGCACAGGTGATAATTTCATCACCTGCTCAAGCATTAATTCTATCACCCATGCAATACTAAGGAAATCCTGAAAACATGACCTGTTGGTGGGTCTTGAGGACTGGAGTTGAGAATCACTGCAGTCTAATCTCTCTTTCATTAAAGTCAATTCTAGTTTACAATTATACTCCAAAGTATTGTTTCTTTTCATATGAATCATCTCTCGGACAGATAGGTTTTTAACCTCGAAGCTTGTTTTCATCTTTCTGACCAGGCCAATTTTTACAATTCTGACCACTGTCACTTTATGAGACCATAACTCTGGAACGCTTCAATGTATCCCACTGATTCTGAGAATATTGTCTCATGACATATTTTATTTCATGATAGTGGTAAAATTTCTTTGATATGACTTGCATTTATTTGTAAAAAAATGGAAATTTAGCTAAAATTTTGAACACTCTGTAATTTTCAAACATTTAATTTTTAAGCCCTTAAATCAGAGACTGAAATCGCACAAAATAGCTAATAAATAACATTTCCCACATTATAAGGTTAAAAGTTGACCAGCGATTTCTAATTTTAACAACAAAATTTGAAAAGCCATTTTTTGAATGGCTCACATTTGAAGCGACTTTGAGGAGCCTATATGACCTATATGACAAAAAACACCCAAAAGTGACACCATTCTAAAAATTGCACCAATCAAGGTACAAAAAATCACGTTCAGGAAGTGTATTAACCCTTAAGGTGCTTTACAGGATTTTTTTGGAATGTGGAAGGAAAAAATAAACATTTAGGGTATGTTTCCACGGTCAGGAAACGCTGCGTGTTTGACTCTGCGTACAGCCGCAGCATCAAACACATAGCGTCCAGAAGTTACAGCACAGTGGAGGGGATTTCCTAAGATCCCATCTCCACTATGCATTTTAAAGATGCAGGTGGCAGACCCGCGTAAATGGACATGTGGCGCATCTTTCCAGAACGCAGCATGTCTGTTTACAATGCTGCGACGCTTCGTTGCCGCACCGTAAGTTTACCATAGACTATCATTAGATGCAGTAAAACCCGCATCTAACGATTATTCACATGTGTAGTAACTGCGTAAACTATGCATGTCTACTAACTTATATAATCTCTTAAGTGTCACACCACCGGAAGTCCACATCCACTGCAGTTCTTGTGATAACTTAGCTTACCGTGAGAACTGCCATGCACGTGACCGGGGATTATCTTCGGTCACCCTAGGCTAGTTCTCCCGGTCAGCTGACTGAGTGCTAGAGTGTCGGTGATCGCTGAAGAGTTATCTCCGGTGGTCATCTACAAGCTCTGTTATGTCTGGATGTCAGGCATCCAGATGTAGCAGAGCTGGACTCGCCGTGGGACACTCTTTATTAAGGACTGCTCGGAATGTGAAGGGTTAAATTAAGAAAAATGAAAGCAGGCTTCATTTTGTGCTTTTCAACTCCATCTTGCTGTTTTGAGATAAATTCTGTTACTAGGCTAAATGTCATAGTTGTTATGAGACCTTGATTGTTCTAATTTGAACAAGAGCATGAGACTGAAGGTGTATTGTTCTATGAGACATTGACGTACAGGCTGTTCCTGCATTCTTATAGGTTAAGAACTGTGAGCGTGTTCTTATGTTAATTGGTTGAAGTGTAACTTGCTAAGATTATGAAAGGTGCGACACATTAAACGGGGCTCAGAGATCTGCTTGATCTTCCCAAACAGAGACACACGTCTCCGTCTGGTCATTTTCAGTTGCCGGCTCTGTGGATCAATTTGAAAATCACTGAGTCAACTGTGAAGGGTCACTCCAGATCCTCCCCTAACAGCTTGGTGCCCAATGTGGGGCCCCCAAACAGGAACGTTTCTGCCCTCCCTAGGACAACAAGACAAAGGAACCTCGGACCGGACACAGGCACTGGAAATTGGGACTGATCATCCCCCATGATAACCACGGTAAGTTGTCAGTTATACTGTTCAGACTGACCGTTTGGTGTGGTTTTCCTGTGTTTGTTGCTGCAAAGAGGATCTGAGGTTGTCCCCGATGGTGGGGTGATTCTTGGGTGGAATCACATAGAGGTGTAGTTCCGTTGGGGGCCCAGTTTTCGAACCGTACCTCATAAGGGACAGACACCCTGGATTGACCTGTGATGTAATTCTCTTTTGGGTCAAAATATCCTGAAATCCTGATCACTGTTAGAATCAGGCGTGGTGAGGTGATCGAAGATTGGGTAGGATACATAACTCAGGAATATATAGATATATACAGTTATATGAAAAAGTTTGGGCACCCCTATTAATCTTAAGCTTAATGTTTTATAAAAATTGGGTTTTTTTTTGCAACAGGTATTTCAGTTTCATATATCTAATAACTGTTGGACACAGTAATGTTTCTGCCTTGAAATGAGGTTTATTGTACTAACAGAAAATGTGCAATCTGCAGTCAAACAAAATTTGACAGGTGTATAAGTATGGGCACCCTTATTATTTTCTTGTTTTAAATACTCCTACCTACTTTTTACTGACTTACTAAAGCACTTTTTTTGGTTTTCTAACCTCATTGAGATTTGAACTTCATAGCCAGGTGTATGCAATTATGAGAAAAGCTACTTAAAGTGGCCACTTGCAAGTTGTTCTCCTGTTTGAATCTCCTCTGAAGAGTGGCATCATGGGCTCCTCAAAACAACTGTCTAATGATCTGAAAACAAAGATTATTCAACATAGTTGTTCAGGAGAAGGATACAAAAAGCTGTCTCAGAGATTTAACCTGTCAATTTCCACTATGAGGAACATAGTAAGGAAATGGAAGAACACACGTACAGTTCTTGTTAAGACCAGAAGCGGCAGGCCAAGAAAAACATCAGAAAGGCAGAGAAGAAGAATGGTAAGATCAGTCAAGGACAATCCTCAGACCACCTCCAGAGAGCTGCAGCATCAACTTGCTGCAGATGGTGTCACTGTGCATCGGTCAACTATACAATGCATTTTGCACAAGGAGAAGCTGTATGGGAGAGTGATGCGAAAGAAGCCGTTTCTGCAAGCACGCCACAGAGTTGGCTGAGGTATGCAAAAGCACATTTGGAGAAGCCAATTTCTTTTTGGAAGAAGGTCCTGTGGACTGATGAAACCAAGATTGAGTTGTTTGGTCATACAAAGAGGCGTTATGCATGGCGGCCAAAAAACACAGCATTCCAAGAAAAACACTTGCTACCCACAGTAAAATTTGGTGGAGATTCCATCATGCTTTTGGCTGTGTGGCCAATGCTGGCACAGGAAATATTGTTAAAGTTGAGGGACGCATGGATTCCTCTCAGTATCAGCAAATTCTTGACAATAATGTTCATGAATCAGTGACAAAGTTGAAGTTACGCAGGGGATGGATCTTTTCAGCAAGACAATGATCCAAAACACTGCTCCAAATCTACCCAGGCATTCATGCAGAGGAACAATTACACCGTTCTGGAATGGTCATCCCAGTCCCCAGACCTGAATATCATTGAACATCTGTGGGATCATTTGAAGAGGGCTGTCCATGCTCGGCAACCATCAAACTTAACTGAACTGGAATTGTTTTGTAAAGAGGAATGGTCAAAAATACCTTCATCCAGGATCCAGGAACTCATTAAAAGCTACAGGAAGCGACTAGAGGCTGTTATTTTTGCAAAAGGAGGATCTACTAAATATTAATGTCACTTTTCTGGTGGGGTGCCCATACTTATGCACCTGTCAAATTTTGTTTGAATGCAGATTGCACATTTTCTGTTAGTACAATAAACCTCATTTCAAGGCAGAAACATTACTGTGTCCAACAGTTATTATATGAAACTGAAAAACCTATTGCAAAAAAAACAATTTTTATAAAACATTAAGCTTAAGTTTAATAGGGGTGCCCAAACTTTTTCATGTAACTGTATATAACCAGAGGTGTCCGGAGGAATATTCTGAGACGCCCTCCTCCTTTCACCAAGTACTGCGTTGAATTTTGGGTTGTCCCAGTGGGGGACAGATAGACCCAGTGGAACAGACTGTACGGCCGCTCCAGTACTGTGCACAACTGACTTAAGGATATTTAGCTCTAAAGTAGAATAATGTTTCCGTGGAAGAAAAAGAAGAATTTGTGTGATGGAACTGATGCTATTAGTCTCATGATTCAAAGATGGGGAAAGAAATCTGTCAGGAATGCAGGAAAAAAGCCGGATTACTTAACCGGTAATGCCCTTTTAATGAGCCACGACAGCACCCACTTTGAGAGAGGGACCCGCCCATAGGAGCTGGAAACCTACAGACACAAAAGGGCGGCCCCCTCTCCTCCTCAGTTGTTTTTCAGAGTACGAGAGGAACTGCCGTTGTTAAATTAGTATATCTCCGTAATTATTAGTACATTTTATCATATCTATATTCACCCATGAGAATATTAACTATACATATCTACTAGGGTGGGAAGTGACAGGGTGCTGTCGTGGCTCATTAAAAGGGCATTACCGGTAAGTATTCCGGCGTTTTACCCTTCGCCACGACAGCACCTACTTTGAGAGATTTACAGAGAACTTTCACCTGGGTGGGATTACCATACTAAGGACGGCTCTCCCGAATGCCAAGTCAGATGCAGAAGACAGATCAAGTCTATAATGTCTATAGAAAGTTGAAGGCGACGACCAGGTTGCGGCCTTACACATGAGCTCAATGGAGAGGTCTTTATTCTCTGCCCACGAGGATGATACAGCCCGAGCTGAATGTGCTTTTACTTCCTCTGGAGGATCTCTGCCTTTTGACAAGTATGCAAGATAGATAGCATCTCTGATCCAACGGGACAAGGTAGCTTTTGTGACCCGTAGCCTTTTCAGTGACCCTGAAAAGATTCAAACAGAGCCCTACTCTGTCTGCAGGACTGGGTTCTCTCTATGTAGCTTAGGACTGCTCCAACATATGTAGCTTCTCTTCCTCTGGATTTAGTGGATTATCATAATAGGAAGGTAGAAAAATTTCCTGAGATCTATGGTACTTTGTTGCTACTTTAGGGAGATATGATGGATCTGGTTTGAGAACCACCCTGTCCTGATATGTCATTAAGAATGGAGGGTCTATGGAAAGGGCCTGGATGTCTCCCACTCTTCTGGCAGAAGTTAAGGCTATCAATAAAGCTACCTTGTATGTGATATTTTTTAGAGGGATAGAATGTAAAGGCTCAAGAGGAGGTCCAGTTAAAGCGTCTAGGACTAGATTCAAGTCCCAGGGCGGTAGACGTGGGACATGAACTGGTTTACACCTTTCACATGCTCTAACAAATCTTGCTATCCATCTATTACCAGCTATGTTAGCACTATAGAGGGCTCCCAAGGCAGACACTTGAACTCTCAAAGTATTAACCAATAAACCCATCTCATGACCTTTTTTGTAAAAATTCAAGGATGGCTTTAATAGGAACCTTGCTAGAGAAGGGTTCCGTATAGAAGTTGAGGAATTTTCTCCATACTCTGCTATAGATTAGAGTTGTGGATTTTTTTCTACTTAACAGTAATGTGTTGATTAGTTCTTGAGAGAACTCTCTTAATGATAGTATTTGCCTCTCAAGTTCCACGCCGTAAGGTGGAGGCCCTTTAATCATGGATGGTAGAATGGACCCTGACACAAGAGGTCTGGTGTCATTGGCAGAATCCAGGGCTCGCAAACTGACATTGCTCGAAGACAGGAGAACCAGGGTCTCTTTTGCAAAAATGGAGCTATTAATATCACTTTTGCTTTTTCTTCCCTTATTTTCTTGATAACCAATGGGAGTAGCATCATTGGTGGGAAAGCGTAGGCCAGATCGTATTTCCATGGATACTGGAGAGAGTCTACTATATCCGGATGATCTGCCACATTCAGGGATGCAAACATCGGTACCTGCCTGTTGTTCCTGGTTGCAAATAAATCTATCTGCGGAAGGCCCCATATGTCCAGTATCCTCCTGAATATCCGAGGATTGGGTTCTGCTAGATCGAAGATGTCTGCCGCTGAACACATCAGACTTCCCGATCGCATTGCGCCTTGCCGATTTAAATATGCGACGACTGTTGTTTTGTTGTGTTGTCCGACAGTATTTTGACATGAGACCCTCGGAGCTGGGGAAGGAAAAAATTCAAGGCATAATAAACTGCATTTAGTTCCTTCCAGTTTGAGGACTGCTGAATCTCTAAAGAACTTCAGCGACCTTGAGCTATATTTTGGTCCAGATGGGCCCCCCACCCCTCTGGGCCTGCGTCAGTAGTGAGTAATTTAGAGGACCTTATTGTCCATGAGACTCCTCTGGACAAATGGTCTTTATTTAACCACCAAAGAAGTGATTGAAGCACGTCAGATAAAGTGATTTTCGTGTTTAGATGACCCTGGCAATGTGATTGAGCATGAAGTAGCTGGTGTTGTAAGGCCCTAGTATGGTATTGGGCCCATTGAACCGCAGGAATACAGGAGGAGAGTGAACCTAAGAGAGACATGGCATCTCTAAGGGACATATGAGGACTAGATCTTGCCATAGTGACTTTTGAAATTATGGTTGATTTTTTGGATTCTGGTAAGAGACATTTTTGACTTACAGAGTCCAAGACTAGTCCTAGGAAGGACTGAAGAGTTTCTAGAAGTAGCCTGGATTATTTGAAGTTTACAATCCAACCTAAAGCCTGTAATGATGAAATGGTATTAGACAAGCGTTTTTCACATTGAGATGCTGAATTACCAATTATAAGGAAATCATCTAAATAGGGCACAATTAGCGTGTCCTGATGACGTAGATAAGCAATCACCTCCAGCATGACTTTCGTGAAAACTCACGGAGCCATAGAAAGGCCAAATGGCATGGCCGTAAACTGGAAGTGATGGATCCGGCCTTGTAGGTTTACTGCCCCTCAGATATTGTTGGTGCTCTGTATGAATTGGAAGATGATCGTATGCATCCTTTAAATCCAGACCCGTCATAAAGCACCTAGGAAACAAAAGTTTAATAGTAGATCTTATTGATTCCATTTTACAGGTGTGTTCATATAAAAAGGAATTTAGTTTCTTTAGATTTGTTATAGTCCGAAAAGTACCATCTGGTTTTGAAACCAGAAATAAAGGGGAATAAAATCCTCTCCCTTCCTGATTTCTTGGTACTTCGATGAGAACATTCTTAGCCAAAAGGCTCAGAATTTCTAACTGAAGCGCTTCTTGTTGATCCGGCGCTTTCAGTGATGTTATGACAAAGTTATCCTGTGGCAATTTAATGAAATCTAATCTTAGTCCAGATTTTATTAGACGAAGGATAAATTGATTTGAGGTTATGTTTTCCTATTGATGATAAAACTATTTCAGTCTTCCACCAACTGGGATCTCTCTACTGATTGTATCTACCACATCTAGATGTTTCAGGGTTACTATATAAGGCACCTTTCAGTTTTGTTTCCTTTGACTCCCAACGGTCTTTCTGTGTCTCGTACGGCCTCCTCCTGTTAAATGGCCGTCTCCTAAATCCTCTTCTATAAGAAGGAAGAATCTGTTTAGGAAAGCCCTTCCTTCTCTCTCCTGCTTTATTCAGTAGGTCATCCAGAACCTTTCCAAACATGAACTCGCCCTGGCACAGGATTGAACATAATCTGGATTTTGATTGTGCATCCCCCTTCCATCCTTTCAGCCAGAGGGCTCAACGAGCCGCGTTGACCAGACCTGCTGACCTCGCTGCCAAACGGAGGGAGTCCGCTGAAGCGTCGGCTAAAAATGCTGCAGCACTCCTAATCAGTGGGACAGTTTGGAGAGGTTGATGCCACCGCCGCATCCACTTTAAGGACTTTGGACCATACCGCCAAATCCTCATCACTAAAGGGGTAACGCCTTTTAGAAGATGATGGGAGAAACCCTTTCCCCTGTTTGTCCCATTCCTTCCTAACAAGGTCCTTAATAGCGGTAATGACCGGGAAGGCATGCCGTTTTTTCTGGCCTAGTCCAGCAAACATTATATCCTGAACCGACCTGACCGGACACCCCATATTGTTCTTAACGGACTTTACAAGGTTGTCTATGCTGTCAACAGGAAAACATGCTCCGCCTTCATCCTCAGAAGAGCTGGGGGATGATCCTGAGGTATTGGAGGATCGGATTAGGCCCTCTGCAGACTCTGAACTGGAGACGGGAGAGAGGTGCTTACTTCCATGTTTTTTTAGAGATTTTGATCCGAGAGACTGGATCTCCTGTCTTATTATGGACCGGATGTTTGTGGCAGTAACCGCCGCCTCATCCTGTAAAGTCTGTTTTATACAGGTCTGACACAACCTCTTGGGGTACGTGTCAGGCAGGGGTTGTATACACAGGACACACTGCTTATGCTTAGATTTACTGGTCTTCTTAGCCTAAGGGGAGAGGCAGAGAAGGCAGGGATCACCTTATAGGTAGAGGATTATAGACACTCACCCAGTGAAGCTATCATCACAGCGGTCTTGGAGGTGAATCCGCTGTGTGGGGTGTGAGTAGATCTGCATTTCTACTCCTCGTCTTACTCCTGGTGTGAGTGTCAGATCCTGGCATGGAACGACCACTCCTCTTTGCTGACAATCTAGCGCTGCTCTTCTCAGCGCTATCATCCACCGCTGGTGGAAGCTCCTCATGTGCTGGGGACAGCATGGTGAGCGATTAGCTCAGCGTCCCCGGCCTGTATTTGTAAAGTGCGGTCTTTTTTTTTTTTTTTTCCTCCTCACAGGAGCGCTCCTGCCATGAACCGGAAGTGTACCAATCACTTCCGGTTTAATTAATCAGCACGGACTTACCCACGCGATGCAGCCACCGCCTCCTCAAACAGCGTCGCTAGCGGCTGACGATCTCCCCACACCTGGCTCCTCCATAGGCCGGACTCCATCGCCCGGAACCTGCTGGATAGTACCAGACCAGGGGGGAGGATGCATGCAGTGACTCCCCCGCCGCTGCTTCTGATGCCGCAGCCCCTGCTGTCCCCACAGGATCATACATGCGGGTGCACAGGCCTTAGGTAATCCTGGAGGTGCTCCAACCACCTCCTCTGTAGGAATCCAGGGATTTCCGATAGGAACAGGAAACCAACTGAGGAGGAGAGGGGGGCCACCCTTTTGTCTCTGTAGGTTTCCTGTTCCTATGGGCGAGTCCCTTTCTCAAAGTGGGTGCTGTCGTGGCGAAGGGTAAAATATTCTCAATCATGGGTTTTCCTAAGGGCGGGAGGCCAGAGCCTACGCTATGGGATGAAGGTTTTGTAGAAATTAATTAAGTATGAGAACTGCTGCATTCTGTTTGTGCAAAAGACATGAAATTTCTAAAAATCTGATGGGAGGGGCAGTCTAAGCAGCTGTGCGTTTGCTTTCTCCTTTCTGTGTGGAGAGATACTGTGAGTTCTTATCTCCGCTAAAGTCTTGGATGGGAGGGGGCATGTAGCTGCGCTCAAGATTCTCTGTATATTCTGTCCTTGGTGTAGTATGCACTGGGAGATCAGTGTTTTGTTTAAAGCAACAGTACTATATTGAAGTAAAAATAAATATTCTAAGTTGAAGTTGAAAGTAAAATGTGGTGCCTAGTTTTAGAAGGAAGCTTGTAAGTGATTGTTTGGTTATCAATGTGATTGGTAAAAGATTCACCTGCTTCAAGTTGAGTGATTGATATAAAGCAAATTGAGGATCAACAGAGGAAATGAGTTCTGATTATTTCGGTTATTGCTATGTTGAAAAAGGAAAGCTGTCTTCTACTATGACAAAAGCTGGATGTTTTGTGGTGCAGGAAGGCATTGAGAAAGTGATTGAGAGTGATGTGCCAGAAAGACAAACAACTAAAAATGGTGAACTAGACCAGGGGGTCTCCCTGCTAGACAATAAGGTCTCTCCCCAGGAAACTAAACCTCTTCTTCCAACTGTAAGCTCTATGCCCTTTAACCCCAAGGTACCAATATATCCTGGACTGCTGAGAAGTTCTATGGGCGTCTTATGGTAGCATTTAAAGATCTGTGATTTTCATAGTATAATAAAGCCCATACACACCTTTTTGTGGCATCTTTAATGTCCGGCCTCAAATCTGAATTGAAAGAGGCAATAATGTCCGTCAGACCTGATATCGAGACTTCCACTCCGGATGATGCATTGAAAATAGTAAAAAGTTTTCAGAAAAATTTAGCCCGCTTGCATCAGCAGGGAAATCAAAAGGTTAAACCAGTAGCTGCAGCAATTCCTGTTCCAACCTTAGCCCCCACCCCAGCAACAAGGACGCAGCTCATTCCCTATCAGTGGCCCACTGTTGTGAATTCTGCTTTTGGGCTCCCTCCGGTGGTTATAGGTGGTAATGCAGTTGTCTCTGGGCTACAGTCCTGGACAGGTGTATCTGCTGATTGCAGTTCTGACTGGAGTATTTAGGTTTGCAGGACTCATTAGTCCTTTCCAGTTGTCAATGTTTCTTGGGAAGTGTTGGATCCCTGTCTGGCTTCTCTTGCTTAGCTTCCAATTCAGCAAAGATAAGTGTCTGTTTCTTTTTCTATGGCACACAAGCTGTGTGCTTGTTTTTTGATTGTATTCCTGCTCTGAGTTTAGTAGTCTCTGGAGTTGCAGATATACGTTCCACGTCTTTAGTTAGATGGAGGAATTTTTGTATTATCTGCTGTGGATATTTTTGGAAGGGTTTTAATGCTGACCGCACAGAACTCTGTCCTATCCTTTCCTATTTTAGCTAGAGCGGCCTCTTGTGCTAAATCCTGTTTT
Organism: Ranitomeya imitator; assembly: GCF_032444005.1. Classification (NCBI taxonomy): domain Eukaryota; kingdom Metazoa; phylum Chordata; class Amphibia; order Anura; family Dendrobatidae; genus Ranitomeya; species Ranitomeya imitator. Next base: position 630,850,813 of record NC_091284.1, read on the forward strand.
CTGACTGTGTGTGTCTTTCCTCTCCTACTCACAGCCAATATTTGTGGGGGGCTGCCTATCCTTTGGGGTTCTGCTCTGAGGCCAGATAGTATTCCTATTTCCATCTTTAGGGGTATTTAGTCCTCCGGCTGTGACGAGGTGTCTAGGGCTCGTTAGGTACACCCCACGGCTACTTCTAGTTGCCGTGTTAAGATCAGGATTTGCGGTCAGTATAGTTACCACCTACTCTAGTGAAAGTTTTCATGCTGCTCCAAGGTCACCGAATCATAACAGCCCACACAGCAGACTCCAGCTCCTGCCCTCCTCCCCTACACAAATTCAGTTCCCTACTCCAATATCCCTTTCAACTCCATGTCTTGGAATCTCACTCCCCAGCCCCACTGTGCCAATTCTCGCTTGCAGTGCTTGAGCTGTGGAAGACCCGGACACTTTCAGAGAGATTGCCACACTCCTGCTGACAGATGCTACCTTCAGGTTCCCCCTTCCAGCCGTGATCTGAATACTGGGAACTCTGGGGGATACTCTGGTTACAGATAGCCTCAAAATCCTGATAATCGCCCATACTGAAGGGGTGGCCAACCAGGGTCTGCCATCACAATGTCCTCCACCAAACCTGGGGCGGCCAATTCCATAATCAAGTCATCAGATGTACCTATGGATATCCCTATTCAATTTTCAGACCAAGAGCTTGTTTTAATTGGAGTAGATGGCAGACCCAATAAACATTCTCTTACAAAACCCATCCCTGTTGGACCCTTCCCTGAGGTCATTGCCCAGTTCGTAATCTCTCCCACATGTCTGGTAAATTTACTGGCGGCAGATTTATTATCACAGTTCTGCTCCAGAATACAATTCCAAGATGATGGTCAGATGGTTCTTACGTTACATAACCCTTATGCAGATGAACACAATGAGGAGTTCTGTATCCTACATGCCTTTCCCACAGTTATGATGGCCCTGATAGGCCCAGATCCACCCCCAATAATGCCTGAGGACCAGCGACTCACCCCATATCTCTCAAAAATACCACCCAAACTTTGGTCAAAAGGGCCAGATGATATAGGGAAAATGCCTGTAGAACCAGTAAAAGTGTTTCTCAAACCTTGTGCTTCTTTTCACAAAGTCCATCAATACCCTTTGAAACATGATCAGGAGCGGGGCCTCAATGGGCAAATACAAACGTTACTCGATAATGGTACCCTGGTACCCTGTGTTTCCCCATGTAACACGCCCTTGTTTCCCGTTAAGAAAAAGACCCCACCCGGCCAACCCCCTGTGTACCGGCTGGTACAAGATCTATGGGCAGTTAATGCACCTACTGTTCTAGAAACTCCGCTGGTGCCTAATCCACATACTCTTTTGTCCCAGATACCTCAGGATGCTGCTTGGTTCACAGTCATCGGCCTTGCCAATGCCTTCTTCGGCATTCCATTACACCCAGATTGCTAGTTTCTGTTTGCATTCACTCATTGGGGACGACAATTGACATGGACAGTTATGCCCAAAACAGTCCAAATCCGTTTGCAAAAAATATGGGCGAGTGTCTTTTACCCTGGCAGTTAGATCACCCCTATGTCACACTGCTTCAGTGTGTGGATGATCTTTTGTTGTGTGCACGAACAGAGCAGGAAGCCATTGCTGCCACTGTTAGCCTCCTCAAATATCTGGCAGATCTGAACTGTCGGGTTTCAGCCTCAAAACTTCAGTTCTGCCTTGATCAAGTGATATTTTTGGGTCACTGTCTCCATCAGGGTGTCAGATACCCAGGGCCGCCATAAGGGCATTACAGCCCTTACTACAGTATGAGGCCCGGAGGTCAGAGGCAAAAAGGGGGGCTTTGTTTCTGTTCATCGTGCCCCTGGACATTTTGTTCAATTCTGCCGAACTCCCGATGCATAACAACACTGTGGTGATTTAAAGATAAACCTACAGTGTTGTTAATGCATCGGACAGATGAAAATGGGTGCTGTACCTTTAAGTTGCGGCCGGCCCTGGTGCATCATTGTCTTGACGTCACGCTGCTCATGCTCGCACTTACTCATTCCAAGCAGATACTATCAGCTATGGAGGGTAACCATTAATATTAAATGCCTAAAATTATTGGAACCCAACAACAAACACATATAAATACACAAAGTGCTCAAATTAACCAGTGCTCAAAAATATAAAAGAATGGAACGGTCTCACCACTCAGGATGGACACATGGGTATAGTAGATATTTTCAACCAGTTAGGCTATGAGGAGTAATGGTCCATGGGAATAGCAGCGGGATGGGGTATATAGATACTGTCTACCCTGTAGTCCCTGTGTAACTCCTGTCCTGACAAGGACAGGCCCCAAGTGGACCCTGCTATGGACAGCCACCAAATGAATGAATGTAAATAGACAAGTTTCCTCTTCTCCCAAGCAGAGCAGCGTGCGATGTGCTGGGTGTCAGTGGGCGGACAAAGTAGGCTGAGGAGGAGGCGGCGGGCAGTCAGGCAGAGTAAAGTGAGGAGACTGCGTCCAGTCTCTCTGAGTCTGGTGAGCAGAAGAGGCTTCAGGTGGCTGCGCCTGGCAGCATGTGGCTGATGAGGGAAGGTAAGTGGTGACTGGGGGTTGCATCCAACAGGGTTCAGGGGAAGGATAGTGGGAACTGCCAGCCCCCACTAGCCTCCCCCTGGACCATGCAGCCCCCACTAGCCTCCCTCCTGGACTCTGCAGCCCCCACTAGCCTCCTCCCTGGACCCTACAGCCCCCACTAGCCTCACCCCTGGACCCTGCAGCCCCCACTAGCCTCCCACTGGGACCTGCAGCCCCCAGTCCTCACTAGTCTCCCCTGGACCCTGCAGCCCCCACTAGCCTCCCCCTGGGTCCTGCAGCCCCCACTAGTCCTCCCTGGGCCCTGCAGCCCCAGTCCCCACTAGCCTCCCCTGGACCCTTCACCCCACACTAGTCTCCCCCTGGGCCCTGCAGCCCCCAGTCCCCACTAGTCTCACCCTGGGCCCTGCAGCCCCCAGTCCTCACTCGCCTCCCCTGGACCCTGCAGCCCCAGTCGCCACTAGTCTCCCCCCTGGGCCCTGCAGCCCCCAGTCCCCACTAGTCTACCCCCTTGGCCATGCAGCCCCCCACTAGCTTCCCACTGGGCCCTACAGCCCCACTAGTCCCCCCTGGGCCCTGCAGCCCCCACTAGTCTCCCCCCTGGACCCTGCAGCCCCAATAGCCTCCCCATGGGCCCTACAGCCCCCACTAGCCTCCCCCTGGGCCCTGAAGCCCCCACTAGTCTCCCCTGGACCCTTTAGCCCCCACTAGCCTCCCCCTGGGCCCTGCAGTCCCAAGTCCCCTCAAGCCTCCCCTGGACCCTGCAGCTCCCACTAGTCTCTCCTGGACCCTTTAGCCCCCAATAGCCTCCCCCTGGGCCCTGCAGCCCCCAGTCCCCACTAGCCTCCCCCTGGGCCCTGCAGACCCCAGACCCCACTAGTCTCACCCTGGGCCCTGCAGCCCCCAGTCCTCACTCGCCTCCCCTGGACCCTGCAGCCCCCAGTCCCCACTAGTCTCCCCCCTGGACCCTGCAGCCCCCAATAGCCTCCCCCTGGGCCCTGCAGTTCCCAGTCCCCACTAGCCTCCCCTGGACCCTGCAGCCCCAAGTCCTCAATAGCCTCCCTATGGGCCCTACAGCCCCCACTAGCCTCCCCATGGGCCCTACAGCCCCACTAGCCTCCCCCTGGGCCCGGCAGCCTCCACTAGCCTCCCCTGGACCCTGCAGCTCCCACTAGCCTCCCCTGGACCCTTTAACCCCCACTAGCCTCCCCCTGGGCCCTGCAGCCCCCAGTCCCCACTAGCCTCCCTTGGACCCTGCAGCTCCCACTAGTCTCCCCTGGACCCTTTAGCCCCCACTAGCCTCCCCCCGGGGCCCTGCAGCCCCCATTAGCCTCCCCTGGACCCTGCAGCCCCCACTAGCCTCCCCCTGGGCCCTGCAGCCCCCAGTCCCCACTAGCCTCCCCTGGACCCTGCAGTTCCCACTGGCCTCCCCTTGACCCTTTAGCCCCCACTAGCCTCCCCCTGGGCCCTGCAGCCCCGCAGCCCCCACTAGCCTCCTCCCTGGACCCTACAGCCCCCACTAGCCTCACCCCTGGACCCTGCAGCCCCCACTAGCCTCCCACTGGGACCTGCAGCCCCCAGTCCTCACTAGCCTCCCCTGGACCCTGCAGCCCCCACTAGCCTCCCCCTGGGTCTTGCAGCCCCCACTAGTCCTCCCTGGGCCCTGCAGCCCCAGTCCCCACTAGCCTCCCCTGGACCCTTCACCCCACACTAGTCTCCCCCTGGGCCCTGCAGCCCCCAGTCCCCACTAGTCTCACCCTGGGCCCTGCAGCCCCCAGTCCTCACTCGCCTCCCCTGGACCCTGCAGCCCCAGTCGCCACTAGTCTCCCCCCTGGGCCCTGCAGCCCCCAGTCCCCACTAGTCTACCCCCTTGGCCATGCAGCCCCCACTTGCTTCCCACTGGGCCCTACAGCCCCACTAGTCCCCCCTGGGCCCTGCAGCCCCCACTAGTCTCCCCCCTGGACCCTGCAGCCCCAATAGCCTCCCAATGGGCCCTACAGCCCCCACTAGCCTCCCCCTGGGCCCTGAAGCCCCCACTAGTCTCCCCTGGACCCTTTAGCCCCCACTAGCCTCCCCCTGGGCCCTGCAGTCCCAAGTCCCCTCAAGCCTCCCCTGGACCCTGCAGCTCCCACTAGTCTCTCCTGGACCCTTTAGCCCCCAATAGCCTCCCCCTGGGCCCTGCAGCCCCCAGTCCCCACTAGCCTCCCCCTGGGCCCTGCAGACCCCAGACCCCACTAGTCTCACCCTGGGCCCTGCAGCCCCCAGTCCTCACTCGCCTCCCCTGGACCCTGCAGCCCCCAGTCCCCACTAGTCTCCCCACTGGGCCCTGCAGACCCCACTGGGCCCTGCAGCCCCCAGTCACCACTAGTCCCCCCTGGGCCCTGCAGCCCCCACCAGTCTCCCCCCTGGACCCTGCAGCCCCCAATAGCCTCCCCCTGGGCCCTGCAGTTCCCAGTCCCCACTAGCCTCCCCTGGACCCTGCAGCCCCAAGTCCTCAATAGCCTCCCTATGGGCCCGACAGCCCCCACTAGCCTCCCCATGGGCCCTACAGCCCCACTAGCCTCCCCCTGGGCCCGGCAGCCTCCACTAGCCTCCCCTGGACCCTGCAGCTCCCACTAGCCTCCCCTGGACCCTTTAACCCCCACTAGCCTCCCCCTGGGCCCTGCAGCCCCCAGTCCCCACTAGCCTCCCTTGGACCCTGCAGCTCCCACTAGTCTCCCCTGGACCCTTTAGCCCCCACTAGCCTCCTCCCGGGGCCCTGCAGCCCCCATTAGCCTCCCCTGGACCCTGCAGCCCCCACTAGCCTCCCCCTGGGCCCTGCAGCCCCCAGTCCCCACTAGCCTCCCCTGGACCCTGCAGTTCCCACTGGCCTCCCCTTGAACCTTTAGCCCCCACTAGCCTCCCCCTGGGCCCTGCAGCCCCCAGTCCCCACTAGCCTCCCCCTGGGCCCTGCAGCCCCCACTAACCTCCCCCTGGGCCCTGAAGCCCCCCAGTCCCCACTAGCCTCCCCTGGACCCTGCAGTTCCCACTAGCCTCCCCTGGACCCTTTAGCCCCCACTAGCCTCCCCCTGGGCCCTGCAGCCCCCAGTCCCCACTAGCCTCCCCCTGGGCCCTGCAGCCCCCATTAGCCTCCCCCTTGGCCCTGCAGCCCCCCAGTCCTCACTAGCCTCCCCCTGGGCCCTGCAGCACCAAGTCCCCACTAGGCTCCCCCTGGGCCCTGCAGCCCTCACTAGCCTCCCCCTGGGCCCTGCAGCCCCCACTCAGCTCCCCCCTGGGCCCTGCAGCCCCCACTAGCCTCCCCCTGGGCCCTGCAGTCCCCAGTCCCCTCTAGCCTCCCCTGGACCCTGCAGCTCCCACTAGTCTCTCCTGGACCCTTTAGCCCCCACTAGCCTCCCCCTGGGCCCTGCAGCCCCCAGTCCCCACTAGCCTCCCCCTGGGCCCTGCAGCCCCCAGACCCCACTAGTCTCACCCTGGGCCCTGCAGCCCCCAGTCCTCACTCGCCTCCCCTAGACCCTGCAGCCCCCAGTCCCCACTAGTCTCCCCCCTGGGCCCTGCAGCCCCCACTGGGCCCTGCAGCCCCCAGTCCCCACTAGTCCCCCCTGGGCCCTGCAGCCCCCACCAGTCTCCCCCCTGGACCCTGCAGCCCCCACTAGCCTCCCCCTGGGCCCTGCAGTTCCCAGTCCCCACTAGCCTCCCCTGGACCCTGCAGCCCCAGGTCCTCACTAGCCTCCGCATGGGCCCTACAGCCCCCACTAGCCTCCCCATGGGCCCTACAGCCCCACTAGCCTCCCCCTGGGCCCTGCAGCCTCCACTAGCCTCCCCTGGACCCTGCAGCTCCCACTAGCCTCCCCTGGACCCTGCAGCCCCCACTAGCCTCCCCCTGGGCCCTGCAGCCCCCAGTCCCCACTAGCCTCCCCTGGACCCTGCAGCTCCCACTAGTCTCCCCTGGACCCTTTAGCCCCCACTAGCCTCCCCCCGGGGCCCTGCAGCCCCCATTAGCCTCCCCTGGACCCTGCAGCCCCCACTAGCCTCCCCCTGGGCCCTGCAGCCCCCAGTCCCCACTAGCCTCCCCTGGACCCTGCAGTTCCCACTAGCCTCCCCTGGACCCTTTAGATCCTACTAGCCTCCCCCTGGGCCCTGCAGCCCCCAGTCCCCACTAGCCTCCCCCTGGGCCCCGCAGCCCCCACTAGCCTCCCCCTGGGCACTGCAGCCCCCCAGTCCTCACTAGCCTCCCCCTGGGCCCTGCAGCCCCAAGTCCCCACTAGGCTCCCCCTGGGCCCTGCAGCCCTCACTAGCCTCCCCCTGGGCCCTGCAGCCCCCACTCAGCTCCCCCCTGGGCCCTGCAGCCCCCACTAGCCTCCCCCCTGGGCCCTGCAGCGCCCAGTCCTCACTAGTCCTCAGTTTCTATGAAGAGGTAAGTTCCGAATTGGACCAAGGGAACCCAGTGGATGTAGTGTATATGGACTTTTCAAAAGCTTTTGATACGGTGCCACACAAAAGGTTGATACATAAAATGAGAATAATGGGGATAGGGGAAAATATGTGCAAGTGGGTTGAGAGCTGGCTCAGGGATAGGAAACAAAGGGTGGTTATTAATGGAGCACACTCAGACTGGGTAGCGGTTTGCAGTGGGGTACCACAGGGGTCAGTATTGGGCCCTCTTCTTTTTAACATATTTATTAATGACCTTGTAGGGGGCATTCAGAGTAGAATTTCAATATTTGCAGATGACACTAAACTCTGCAGGGTAATTAATACAGAGGAGGACAATTTTATATTACAGGATGATTTATGTAAACTAGAAGCTTGGGCTGATAAATGGCAAATGAGCTTTAATGGGGATAAATGTAAGGTCATGCACTTGGGTAGAAGTAATAAGATGTATAATTATGTGCATAATTCTAAAACTCTGGGCAAAACTGTCAATGAAAAAGACCTGGGAGTATGGGTGGATGACAAACTCATATTCAGTGGCCAGTGTCAGGCAGCTGCTACAAAGGCAAATATAATAATGGGATGCATTAAAAGAGGCATAGATGCTCATGAGGAGAACATAATTTTACCTCTATACAAGTCACTAGTTCGACCACACTTAGAATACTGTGCACAGTTCTGGTCTCCAGTGTATAAGAAAGACATAGCTGAACTAGAGCGGATGCAGAGAAGAGCGACCAAGGTTATTAGAGGGCTGGGGGGTCTGCAATACCAAGATAGGTTATTACACTTTGGACTATTTAGTTTGAAAAAACGAAGACTAAGGGGTGATCTTTTTTTAATGTATAAATATATGAGGGGACAGTACAAAGACCTTTCTGATGATCTTTTTAATCATAGACCTGAAACAGGGACAAGGGGGCATCCTCTGCGTTTGGAGGAAAAAAGATTTAAGCATAATAACAGACGCGGATTCTTTACTGTAAGAGCAGTGAGACTATGGAACTCTCTGCCGTATGATGTTGTAATGAGTGATTCATTACTTAAATTTAAGAGGGGACTGGATACCTTTCTGGAAAAGTATAATGTTACAGGGTATATACACTAGATTCCTTGATAGGGCGTTGATCCAGGGAACTAGTCTGATTGCCGTATGTGGAGTCGGGAAGGAATTTTTTTCCCCAATGTGGAGCTTACTCTTTGCCACATGGGGTTTTTTTTGCCTTCCTCTGGATCAACATGTTAGGGCATGTTAGGTTAGGCTATGGGTTGAACTAGATGGACTTATAGTCTTCCTTCAACCTTAATAACTATGTAACTATGTAACTATGTAACTAGGCTCCCCCTGGGCCCTGCAGCCCCCACTAGCCTCCCCTGGGCCCTGCAGCCCCCAGTCCCCACTAGCCTTCCCCCTGGACCCTGCAGCCCCCACTAGTCTCCCCCTGGGCCCTGTTGGGGCCGCATCCAATAGGGCCCAGGGGAGGCTAGTTGGGACTGGGGGCCGCATCCAACAGGGTGAGGGGAGGCTGCTCAGTGGAGTGAGGGGAGGCTAGTAGGGGAAGGGTGCTAAGGGAAGTATGCATCCAGCAGGTGGAGATTGCTAGGGTGAGTCTGCGTTCCACAGATGGAATCTGCTGCGGGGAGGCTGAGGAGATAGCGAGGTCAACCAGGGCTAGTCGATGATTGCACTTCAAGAGGGTGCCAACCTCTGCGAACAGGTAGCAAACAAGAATATTTAACCCCTTCCCGACCTGTGACACAGCGTATGCGTCATAAAAGTCGGTGCCAATCCGACCTGTGACGCATATGCTGTGTCACAGAAAGATCGCGTCCCTGCAGGCCGGGTGAAAGGGTTAACTCCAATTTCACCCAGTCTGCAGGGACAGGGGGAGTGGTAGTTTAGCCCAGGGGGGGTGGCTTCACCCCCCCGTGGCTACGATCGCTCTGATTGGCTGTTGAAAGTGAAACTGCCAATCAGAGCGATTTGTAATATTTCACCTAAAAAACTTGTGAAATATTACAATCCAGCCATGGCCGATGCTGCAATATCATCGGCCATGGCTGGAAACACTGATGTGCCCCCACCCCACCGATCGCCCCCCCCATCCCCCCGATCTGTGGTCCGCTCCCCTCCGTCCTGTGCTCCGCTCCCCCGTCCTCCTGTCCGCTCCCCCCGTGCTCCAATCACACCCCCCGTGCTCCAATCAAACCCCCCCGCACTCCGATCACCCCCCCGCACAGCGATCCCCACCCCGTGCTCCGATTCCCCCCCCCCCGTGCTCCGATCCACCCCCCTGCACAGCGATCCCCCACCCCGTGCTCCAATCCACCCCTGTTATGTTTGCTAATGACAGGTGTTATGAAGGCAATCCAGAAACACAGTGAGCTTAGCGATCAGAGCGCACACAGTGATCTGACAAATACCCAAAAATACAAGAACGAGCTCTGAGACGTGGAAACTCTGTAGACTGCACACCTGATCCTATCCTAAACACAACTAAAAGCGGCTGTGGATTGCGCCTAACAACTACCTAGGCAACTCGGCACAGCCTAAGAAACTAGCTAGCCTGAAGATAGAAAAATAGGCCTGACTTGCCCCAGAGAAATTCCCCAAAGGAAAAGGCAGCCCCCCACATATAATGACTGTGAGTAAGATGAAAAGACAAAACGTAGGGATGAAATAGATTCAGCAAAGTGGGGCCCGATATTCTAGGACAGAGCGAGGACAGTAAAGCGAACTTTGCAGTCTACAAAAAACCCTAAAGCAAAACCACGCAAAGGGGGCAAAAAAAACCCACCGTGCCGAACTAACGGCACGGCGGTACACCCTTTGCGTCTCAGAGCTTCCAGCAAAACAAAAGACAAGCTGGACAGAAAAAAAGCAACAAAAAAGCAAAAGGCACTTAGCTATACAGAGCAGCAGGTCACAGGAACAATCAGGAGAAGCTCAGATCCAACACTGAAACATTGACAAGGAGCAAGGATAGCAGCATCAGGCGGAGTTAAGTAATGAAGCAGTTAACGAGCTCACCAGAACACCTGAGGGAGGAAGCTCAGAAGCTGCAGCACCACTTGTGACCACAGGAGTGAATTCAGCCACAGAATTCACAACAGTACCCCCCCCTTGAGGAGGGGTCACCGAAACCCTCACCAGAGCCCCCAGGCCGACCAGGATGAGCCGCATGAAAGGCACGAACAAGATCGGAAGCATGAACATCAGAGGCAAAAACCCTGGAATTATCTTCCTGAGCATAACCCTTCCTTTTAACCAGATACTGGAGTTTCCGTCTAGAAACACGAGAATCCAAAATCTTCTCCACAATATACTCCAATTCCACCTCCACCAAAACCGGGGCAGGAGGCTCAACAGATGGAACCATAGGTGCCACGTATCTCCGCAACAACGACCTATGGAATACATTATGTATGGAAAAGGAGTCTGGGAGGGTCAAACGAAAAGACACAGGATTGAGAACCTCAGAAATCCTATATGGACCAATAAAACGAGGTTTAAATTTAGGAGAGGAAACCTTCATAGGAATATGACGAGAAGATAACCAAACCAGATCCCCAACACGAAGTCGGGGACCCACACGGCGTCTGCGATTAGCGAAAATTTCAGCTTTCTCCTGGGACAAGATCAAATTGTCCACTACCTGAGTCCAGATCTGCTGCAACCTATCCACCACAGAATCCACACCAGGACAGTCCGAAGACTCAACCTGTCCTGAAGAGAAACGAGGATGGAACCCAGAATTGCAAAAAAATGGAGAAACCAAGGTAGCCGAGCTGGCCCGATTATTAAGGGCGAACTCAGCCAACGGCAAAAAGGACACCCAATCATCCTGGTCTGCAGAAACAAAACATCTCAGATATGTTTCCAAGGTCTGATTGGTTCGTTCGGTCTGGCCATTAGTCTGAGGATGGAAAGCTGAGGAAAAGGATAGGTCAATGCCCATCCTACCACAAAAGGCTCGCCAAAACCTTGAAACAAACTGGGAACCTCTGTCAGAAACAATATTCTCAGGAATGCCATGCAACCGAACCACATGCTGAAAGAACAAAGGTACCAAATCAGAGGAGGAAGGCAATTTAGCCAAGGGCACCAGATGGACCATTTTAGAAAAGCGATCACAGACCACCCAAATGACTGACATCTTTTGAGAAACGGGAAGGTCAGAAATGAAATCCATCGAAATATGTGTCCAAGGCCTCTTTGGGACCGGCAAGGGCAAAAGCAACCCACTGGCACGAGAACAGCAGGGCTTAGCCCTAGCACAAATCCCACAGGACTGCACAAAAGTACGTACATCCCGTGACAGAGATGGCCACCAGAAGGATCTAGCCACTAACTCTCTGGTACCAAAGATTCCAGGATGACCAGCCAACACCGAACAATGAAGTTCAGAGATAAGTTTATTAGTCCACCTATCAGGGACGAACAGTTTCTCTGCTGGACAGCGATCAGGTTTATTCGCCTGAAATTTTTGCAGCACCCGCCGCAAATCAGGGGAGATGGCAGACACAATGACTCCTTCCTTGAGGATACCCGCTGGCTCAGATAAACCCGGAGAGTCGGGCACAAAACTCCTAGACAGAGCATCCGCCTTCACATTTTTAGAGCCCGGAAGGTACGAAATCACAAAGTCGAAGCGGGCAAAAAATAACGACCAACGGGCCTGTCTAGGATTCAAGCGCTTGGCAGACTCGAGATAAGTCAAGTTCTTATGATCAGTCAATACCACCACGCGATGCTTAGCTCCTTCAAGCCAATGACGCCACTCCTCGAATGCCCACTTCATGGCCAGCAACTCTCGATTGCCCACATCATAATTACGCTCAGCGGGCGAAAACTTCCTGGAAAAGAAAGCACATGGTTTCATCACTGAGCAATCAGAACCTCTCTGTGACAAAACCGCCCCTGCTCCAATCTCAGAAGCATCAACCTCGACCTGGAACGGAAGAGAAACATCTGGCTGACACAACACAGGGGCAGAACAAAAACGACGCTTCAACTCCTGAAAAGCTTCCACAGCAGCAGAAGACCAATTAACCAAATCAGCACCCTTCTTGGTCAAATCGGTCAATGGTTTGGCAATGCTAGAAAAATTACAGATGAAGCGACGATAAAAATTAGCAAAGCCCAGGAACTTTTGCAGACTTTTCAGAGATGTCGGCTGAATCCAATCCTGGTTGGCTTGGACCTTAACTGGATCCATCTCGATAGTAGAAGGGGTAAAGATGAACCCCAAAAATGAAACTTTCTGCACACCGAAGAGACACTTTGATCCCTTCACAAACAAAGAGTTAGCACGCAGGACCTGAAAAACCATTCTGACCTGCTTCACATGAGACTCCCAATCATCTGAGAAGATCAAAATGTCATCCAAGTAAACAATCAGGAATTTATCCAGATACTCACGGAAGATGTCATGCATAAAAGACTGAAACACAGATGGCGCATTGGCAAGTCCGAACGGCATCACTAGATACTCAAAATGACCCTCGGGCGTATTGAATGCAGTTTTCCATTCATCTCCTTGCCTGATTCTCACCAGATTATACGCACCACGAAGATCTATCTTAGTGAACCAACTAGCCCCCTTAATCCGAGCAAACAAGTCAGATAACAATGGCAAGGGATACTGAAATTTAACAGTGATCTTATTAAGAAGGCGGTAATCAATACACGGTCTCAGCAAACCATCCTTCTTGGCTACAAAGAAGAACCCTGCTCCCAGTGGTGATGACGATGGGTGAATATGTCCCTTCTCCAGGGATTCCTTCACATAACTGCGCATAGCGGCGTGTTCGGGCACGGATAAATTAAATAATCGACCTTTAGGGAATTTACTACCAGGAATCAAATTGATAGCACAATCACTATCCCTATGCGGAGGTAGAGCATCGGACTTGGGCTCTTCAAATACATCCTGATAATCAGACAAGAACTCTGGGACCTCAGAAGGGGTGGATGACGAAATCGACAAAAATGGAACATCACCATGTACCCCCTGACAACCCCAGCTGGATAACGACATGGAATTCCAATCCAATACTGGATTATGGGTTTGTAGCCATGGCAACCCCAAAACAACCACATCATGCAGATTATGCAACACCAGAAAGCGAATAACTTCCTGATGTGCAGGAGCCATGCACATGGTCAGCTGGGCCCAGTATTGAGGTTTATTCTTGGCCAAAGGTGTAGCATCAATTCCTCTCAATGGAATAGGACACCGCAAAGGCTCCAAGAAAAACCCACAACGTTTAGCATAATCCAAATCCATAAGATTCAGGGCAGCGCCCGAATCCACAAACGCCATGACAGAAAACGACGACAAAGAGCATATCAAGGTAATGGACAGAAGGAATTTGGACTGTACAGTACCAATGACGGCAGACCTAGCGGACCGCTTAGTGCGCTTAGGACAATCAGAAATAGCATGAGTGGAATCACCACAGTAGAAACACAGACCATTCAGACGTCTGTATTCCTGCCGTTCAACTCTAGTCATAGTCCTATCGCACTGCATAGGCTCAGGTTTAACCTCAGGCAGTACCGCCAAATGGTGCACAGATTTACGCTCGCGCAAGCGTCGACCGATCTGAATGGCCAAAGACAAAGACTCATTCAAACCAGCAGGCATAGGAAATCCCACCATGACATCCTTAAGAGCCTCAGAGAGACCCTTTCTGAACAAAGCTGCCAGCGCAGATTCATTCCACTGAGTGAGTACTGACCATTTCCTAAATTTCTGACAATATACTTCTATATCATCCTGACCCTGGCACAAAGCCAGCAAATTTTTCTCAGCCTGATCCACTGAATTAGGCTCATCGTACAGCAATCCGAGCGCCAGGAAGAACACATCTGTTGTGAGTTCTGTTTTTGGGCTCCCTCTGGTGGTTACTGATGGTACTGGGTGTCTTGTCTTTCCTGGGTCTCTGGGTTCCACCTGTTCCATCAGGATATGGGAGTTTCCTATTTAACCTGGCTTTGCTGGCATTTCCTCGCCGGTTATCAATGTATCCAGTGTGTCTTGTTACCTCTGCTCCCTGCTCCTAGAACCTTCTGGTCAAGCTAAGTTTGGATTTTCCTGTTTTGGTGTTTTGCTTTATTTGGTTTTTAGTCCAGCCTGCAGATATTTTATTCTTTGCTGCTGGTTGCTCTAGTGGGCTGAAATTGCTCCTCATGTACCATGAGTTGGCACATGAGTTCAAGTAATTTCAGGATGGTTTTTTGAAGGGTTTTTCGCTGACCGCGCAGATCACTTTTGTATCCTCTGCTATCTAGCTTTAGCGGGTCTCATTTTGCTGAAACTGTTTTCATACTGCGTATGTGCTTTCCTCTCATTTCACCGTCATTATATGTGGGGGGCTGCTATTTCTGTGGGGTGTTTCTCTGGAGGCAAGAGAGGTCTGTGTTTCTTCTAATAGGGGAAGTTAGATCTTCGGCTGGAGCGAGACATCTAGGATCATCGTAGGCACGTTCCCCGGCTACTTTTATTTGTGTGTTAGGTTCAGGGTCGCGGTCAGCTCAGGTTCCATCGCCCTAGAGCTTGTTTGTATCTGTGCTTGTCCTTTAGTGATCCCCTGCCATTGGGATCAGGACAGTATAACCGGCCCACAAAGTGTTAATTGTATTGGCTGAAGTAGGAGGATAAGTAGTCTGAGGAAGTTTTTTTTTTTTTTTCTCTTTCCCTCAGAGTTTGCTGCCTAGCCTTATTGCAGCGTGGCTACTTCCTCCTCCTCTTAATCTTTGAATGGCTCTGATCCCAGCTGTTTATCATGGACGTCCAGAGTTTGGCTTCCAGCCTGAATAATCTTGCCGCTAAGGTTCAAAATATACAGGATTTTGTTGTACATGCTCCTATGTCTGAACCTAGAATTCCTGTCCCAGAGTTTTTTTCTGGAGATAGATCTCGTTTTCTGAATTTTAGGAACAATTGCAAGTTGTTTCTTTCTTTGAAATCTCGCTCCTCTGGAGACCCTGCTCAGCAAGTCAAGATTATTATATCTTTCCTGCGGGGTGACCCTCAGGATTGGGCATTTGCATTGGCACCAGGGGACCCTGCGTTGCTTAATGCGGATGCGTTTTTTCTGGCATTGGGTTTGCTCTATGAGGAACCTAACCAAGAGATTCAGGCTGAAAAAGCTTTGTTGGCCCTCTCTCAGGGGCAAGATGAGGCAGAAATTTATTGTCAAAAATTTCGGAAGTGGTCTGTGCTTACTCAGTGGAATGAGTGCGCCCTGGCTGCAAAGTTCAGAGATGGCCTTTCTGAGGCCATTAAAGATGTTATGGTGGGGTTCCCTGCGCCTACTGGTCTGAATGAGTCTATGACTATGGCTATTCAGATTGATCGGCGTTTACGGGAGCGCAAACCTGTGCATCATTTGGCGGTGTCGTCTGAACCGTCACCTGAGATAATGCAATGTGATAGAATTCAGTCCAGAAGTGAACGGCAAAATTATAGGCGAAAAAAAAGGTTGTGCTTTTATTGTGGTGATTCAGCACATGTTATATCAGCATGCTCTAAACGCACAAAAAAGGTTGATAAGTCTGTTGCCATTAGTACTTTACAGTCTAAGTTCATTCTGTCTGTGACTCTGATTTGTTCATTATCATCCATTTCCGTCGATGCCTATGTGGATTCAGGCGCTGCCCTGAGTCTTATGGATTGGTCATTTGCCAATCGCTGTGGGTTTAGTCTGGAGCCTCTGGAAGTCCCTATTCCTTTGAAGGGAATTGACTCTACACCTTTGGCTATGAATAAACCTCAGTACTGGACACAAGTGACCATGCGTATGACTCCTGTTCATCAGGAGGTGATTCGCTTCCTGGTACTGTATAATTTGCATGATGTCCTAGTGCTTGGTCTGCCATGGTTACAAACTCATAATCCAGTCCTTGACTGGAAATCAATGTCTGTGTTAAGCTGGGGTTGTCAGGGGGTTCATGATGATGCACCTCTGATTTCTATCGCTTCATCTACTCCTTCTGAGATTCCTGTGTTTTTGTCTGACTATCGGGATGTTTTTGAGGAGCCTAAGCTCAGTTCGCTTCCTCCTCATAGGGATTGCGATTGTGCTATAAATTTAATTCCAGGCAGTAAATTTCCTAAAGGTCGTTTGTTCAATCTGTCAGTGCCAGAGCATACTGCTATGCGGGATTATGTTAAGGAGTCCTTGGAAAAGGGACATATCCGTCCATCTTTGTCCCCTTTGGGAGCAGGTTTTTTTTTCGTGGCCAAAAAAGATGGTTCCTTGAGGCCTTGTATAGATTATCGTCTTTTGAATAAGATTACCGTAAAATATCAGTATCCTTTGCCATTGTTGACTGATTTGTTTGCTCGCATTAAGGGGGCTAAATGGTTCACTAAGATTGATCTTCGGGGTGCGTATAATCTTATACGAATAAAGCAAGGTGATGAGTGGAAAACCGCATTTAATACGCCTGAGGGCCATTTTGAGTATTTGGTAATGCCTTTCGGACTTTCTAATGCTCCTTCAGTCTTCCAGTCCTTTATGCACGATATTTTCCGTGAATATCTGGATAAATTTATGATTGTGTATTTGGATGATATTTTGGTTTTTTCTGATGACTGGGAGTCTCATGTTCAGCAGGTCAGGAAGGTGTTTCAGGTCCTGCGGGCCAATTCCTTGTTTGTAAAAGGCTCAAAGTGTCTCTTTGGAGTCCAGAAGATTTCTTTCTTGGGGTATATTTTTTCCCCTTCTACTATTGAGATGGATCCCGTCAAGGTTCAGGCTATTTGTGACTGGACGCAGCCTACATCTCTTAAGAGTCTACAGAAGTTCTTGGGCTTTGCTAATTTCTATCGTCGTTTTATAACTAATTTTTCTAGTGTTGTTAAGCCTTTGACGGATTTGACTAAGAAGGGTGCTGATGTTGCTAATTGGTCTCCTGCGGCTGTGGAGGCCTTTCAGGAACTTAAGCGCCGGTTTTCTTCTGCTCCTGTGTTGCGTCAGCCAGATGTTTCGCTCCCTTTTCAGGTTGAGGTTGATGCTTCCGAGATTGGAGCGGGGGCGGTTTTGTCACAGAGAAGCTCCGATGGCTCAGTGATGAAGCCATGCGCGTTTTTTTCTAGAAAGTTTTCGCCGGCTGAGCGGAATTATGATGTTGGTAATCGGGAACTTTTGGCCATGAAGTGGGCATTTGAGGAGTGGCGTCATTGGCTAGAGGGTGCTAGACATCGTGTGGTGGTCTTGACTGATCACAAAAATTTGATTTACCTTGAGTCTGCCAGGCGTCTGAATCCTAGACAGGCTCGTTGGTCACTGTTTTTCTCTCGTTTCAATTTTGTGGTTTCATACCTGCCAGGTTCAAAGAATGTGAAGGCGGATGCTCTTTCTAGGAGTTTTGTGCCTGACTCCCTTGGAAATTCTGAGCCCTCTGGTATCCTTAGGGATGGGGTGATTTTGTCTGCTGTCTCCCCAGACTTGCGACGTGCTTTGCAGGAGTTTCAGGCGGGTAAACCTGATCGTTGTCCGCCTGAGAGACTGTTTGTTCCGGATAATTGGACCAGTAGAGTCATCTCCGAGGTCCATTCTTCTGCGTTGGCAGGTCATCCTGGAATATTTGGTACTAGAGACTTGGTGGCCAGGTCTTTTTGGTGGCCTTCCTTGTCGAGGGATGTGCGTTCTTTTGTGCAGTCTTGTGAGGTTTGCGCTCGGGCTAAGCCTTGCTGTTCTCGGGCCAGTGGATTGTTGTCACCTTTGCCTATCCCGAAGAGGCCTTGGACGCACATTTCCATGGACTTTATTTCGGATCTCCCTGTCTCTCAAAAAATGTCCGTCATCTGGGTTGTGTGTGATCGCTTTTCTAAAATGGTTCATCTGGTACCCTTGCCTAAGTTGCCTTCCTCCTCTGAGTTGGTCCCTCTGTTTTTTCAGAATGTGGTTCGTTTGCATGGGATTCCTGAGAACATCGTTTCTGACAGGGGATCCCAGTTTGTGTCTAGATTTTGGCGGACGTTCTGTGCTAAGATGGGCATTGATTTGTCCTTTTCGTCTGCATTCCATCCTCAGACGAATGGCCAGACTGAACGAACTAATCAGACCTTGGAAACTTATTTAAGGTGTTTTGTTTCTGCTGATCAGGATGACTGGGTTACCTTTTTGCCGCTGGCCGAGTTTGCCCTTAATAATCGGGCTAGTTCTGCTACCTTGGTTTCTCCTTTCTTTTGTAATTCGGGGTTTCATCCTCGTTTTTCCTCTGGTCAGGTGGAACCTTCTGATTGTCCTGGAGTGGACATGGTGGTGGATAGGTTGCATCGGATTTGGAGTCATGTGGTGGACAATTTGAGGTTGTCCCAGGAGAAGGCTCAGCAGTTTGCTAATCGTCATCGCCGCGTGGGTCCTCGACTTCTTGTTGGGGACTTGGTGTGGTTGTCTTCTCGTTTTGTTCCTATGAAGGTCTCTTCTCCTAAGTTCAAGCCTCGGTTCATCGGTCCCTATAGGATCTTGGAAATTCTTAACCCTGTGTCGTTTCGTTTGGATCTCCCGGCATCGTTTGCTATTCATAATGTGTTCCATCGGTCGTTGTTGCGGAAGTATGAGGTACCTGTTGTTCCTTCGCTTGAGCCTCCTGCTCCAGTGCTGGTGGAGGGAGAATTGGAGTATGTTGTGGAGAAGATCTTGGATTCTCGTGTTTCCAGACGGAAACTCCAGTATTTGGTCAAGTGGAAGGGTTATGGTCAGGAGGATAATTCTTGGGTGGTTGCCTCGGATGTTCATGCTGATGATTTGGTTCGCGCTTTTCATAGGGCTCATCCTGGTCGCCCTGGTGGTTCTCGTGAGGGTTCGGTGACCCCTCCTCAAGGGGGGGTACTGTTGTGAGTTCTGTTTTTGGGCTCCCTCTGGTGGTTACTGATGGTACTGGGTGACTTGTCTTTCCTGGGTCTCTGGGTTCCACCTGTTCCATCAGGATATGGGAGTTTCCTATTTAACCTGGCTTTGCTGGCATTTCCTCGCCGGTTATCAATGTATCCAGTGTGTCTTGTTACCTCTGCTCCCTGCTCCTAGAACCTTCTGGTCAAGCTAAGTTTGGATTTTCCTGTTTTGGTGTTTTGCTTTATTTGGTTTTTAGTCCAGCCTGCAGATATTTTATTCTTTGCTGCTGGTTGCTCTAGTGGGCTGAAATTGCTCCTCATGTACCATGAGTTGGCACATGAGTTCAAGTAATTTCAGGATGGTTTTTTGAAGGGTTTTTCGCTGACCGCGCAGATCACTTTTGTATCCTCTGCTATCTAGCTTTAGCGGGTCTCATTTTGCTGAAACTGTTTTCATACTGCGTATGTGCTTTCCTCTCATTTCACCGTCATTATATGTGGGGGGCTGCTATTTCTGTGGGGTGTTTCTCTGGAGGCAAGAGAGGTCTGTGTTTCTTCTAATAGGGGAAGTTAGATCTTCGGCTGGAGCGAGACGTCTAGGATCATCGTAGGCACGTTCCCCGGCTACTTTTATTTGTGTGTTAGGTTCAGGGTCGCGGTCAGCTCAGGTTCCATCGCCCTAGAGCTTGTTTGTATCTGTGCTTGTCCTTTAGTGATCCCCTGCCATTGGGATCAGGACACACATCGACACTACTCAATGCAGGGTCTCCTGGCACAAGAGAAAATGCCCAGTCTTGAGGGTCGCCGCGCAAAAAAGAAATAATAATCAAAACCTGTTGAATAGGATTACCAGAAGAATGAGGTTTCAAGGCCAGAAATAGCTTACAATTATTTTTGAAACTTAGAAACTTAGTTCTATCTCCAAAAAACAAATCAGGAATAGGAATTCTTGGTTCTAACATAGATTTCTGATCAATAGTATCATGAATTTTTTGTACATTTATAACGAGATTATCCATTGAAGAGCACAGACCCTGAATATCCATGTCCACACCTGTGTCCAGAATCACCCAAATGTCTAGGGGAAAAAAAAAAAGTGAACACAGAGCAGAAAAAAAAAAAATGATGTCAGAACTTTTTCTTTCCCTCTATTGAGAATCATTAGTGAGGCTCCTTGTACTGTTATGTTTGCTAATGACAGGTGTTATGAAGGCAATCCAGAAACACAGTGAGCTTAGCGATCAGAGCGCACACAGTGATCTGACAAATACCCAAAAATACAAGAACGAGCTCTGAGACGTGGAAACTCTGTAGACTGCACACCTGATCCTATCCTAAACACAACTAAAAGTGGCTGTGGATTGCGCCTAACAACTACCTAGGCAACTCGGCACAGCCTAAGAAACTAGCTAGCCTGAAGATAGAAAAATAGGCCTGACTTGCCCCAGAGAAATTCCCCAAAGGAAAAGGCAGCCCCCCACATATAATGACTGTGAGTAAGATGAAAAGACAAAACGTAGGGATGAAATAGATTCAGCAAAGTGGGGCCCGATATTCTAGGACAGAGCGAGGACAGTAAAGCGAACTTTGCAGTCTACAAAAAACCCTAAAGCAAAACCACGCAAAGGGGGCAAAAAAAACCCACCGTGCCGAACTAACGGCACGGCGGTACACCCTTTGCGTCTCAGAGCTTCCAGCAAATCAAAAGACAAGCTGGACAGAAAAAAAGCAACAAAAAAGCAAAAAGCACTTAGCTATACAGAGCAGCAGGTCACAGGAACAATCAGGAGAAGCTCAGATCCAACACTGAAACATTGACAAGGAGCAAGGATAGCAGCATCAGGCGGAGTTAAGTAATGAAGCAGTTAACGAGCTCACCAGAACACCTGAGGGAGGAAGCTCAGAAGCTGCAGTACCACTTGTGACCACAGGAGTGAATTCAGCCACAGAATTCACAACACACCCCCCCGTGTTCCGATCCACCCCCCCATGCTCCGATCCACCCCCCGTGCTCCGACACTCCCCCCGTGCCCTGATCTCCCCCCCCTTATACTTACCTCCCGGGATCCGTCCGTCTTCTTTCCTGGGCGCCGCCATCTTCCAAAATGGCGGGCGCATGTGCAGTGCGCCCGCCGAATCTGCCGGCCGGCAGATTCGTTCCAAAGTGAGTTTTGATCACTGAGATATAACCTATCTCAGTGATCAAAATAAAAAAAAATAGTAAATGACCCCCCCCCCTTTGTCACCCCCATAGGTAGGGACAATAAAAAAATAAAGAATTTTTTTTTTTTTTTACACTAAGGTTAGAATAGGGTTAGGGTTAGGGGTAGGGTTAGGGGTAGGGTTAGGGTTAGGGGTAGGGTTAGGGGTAGGGTTAGGGGTAGGGATAGGGTTAGGGGTAGGGTTAGGGGTAGGGGTAGGGTTAGGGTTAGAGTTAGGGGTAGGGCTAGGGTTAGGGGTAGGGTTAGGGTTTCGGTATGTGCACACGTATTCTGTTCCTCTGCGGATTTTTCCGCAGAGGATTTGATAAATCCGCAGTGCTAAACCGCTGTGGATTTATTGCGGATTTACCGCGGTTTTTCTGCGCATTTCACTGCGGTTTTACAACTGCGATTTTCTATTGGAGCAGTTGTAAAACCGCTGCGGAATCCGCAGAAAGAAGTGATATGCTGTGGAATGTAAACCGCTGCGTTTCCGTGCAGTTTTTCCGCAGCATGTGTACAGCGATTTTTGTTTCCCATAGGTTTACATTGAACTGTAAACTCATGGGAAATTGCTGCGGATCCGCAGCGTTTTCAGCAGCGTGTGCACATACCTTTAGAATTAGGCTATGTGCACACGGTGCGGATTTTGCTGCGGATCTGCAGCGGATTGGCCGCTGCGGATTCGCAGCAGTGTTCCATCAGGTTTGCAGTTCCATGTAAACATATGGAAAACCAAATCCGCTGTGCCCATGGTGCGGAAAATACCGTGCGGAAACGCTGCGTTGTATTTTCCGCAGCATGTCAATTCTTTGTGCGGATTCCGCAGCGTTTTACACCTGTTCCTCAATAGGAATCCGCAGGTGAAATCCGCACAAAAAACACTGGAAATCCACGGTAAATCCGCAGGTAAAACGCAGTGCCCTTTACCCGCGGATTTTTCAAAAATGATGCTGAAAAATCTCACACGAATCCGCAACGTGGACACATAGCCTTAGGGTTAGGGTTGGAATTAGGGTTGTGGTTAGGGGTGTGATTAGGGTTATGGCTACAGTTGGGATTAGGGTTAGGGGTGTGTTGGGGTTAGTGTTGGAGTTAGAATTGAGGAGTTTCCACTGTTTAGGCACATCAGGGGTCTCCAAACGCAACATGGCGCCACCATTGATTCCAGCCAATCTTGTATTCATAAAGTCAAATGGTGCTCCCTCAATTCCGAGCCCCGACGTGTGCCCAAACAGTGGTTTACCCCCACATATGGGGTACCACCATACTCAGGACAAACTGCGCAACAATTACTGGGGTCCAATTTCTCCTGTTACCCTTGTGAAAATAAAAAAATGCTTGCTAAAACATAATTTTTGAGGAAAGAAAAATTATTTTTTATTTTCACGGCTCTGCGTTGTAAACGTCTGTGAAACACTTGGGAGTTCAAAGTGCTCACCACACATCTAGATAAGTTCCTTGCGGGGTCTAGTTTCTAAAATGGGGTCACTTGTGGGGGGTTTCTACTGTTTAGGCACACCAAGGGCTCTGCAAACGCAACGTGACGTCCGCAGACCATTCCATCAAAGTCTGCATTTCAAAAGTCACTACTTCCCTTCGGAGCCCCGACGTGTGCCCAAACAGTGGTTTACCCCCACACATGGGGTATCAGCGTACTCAGGACAAACTGGACAACAACTTTTGTGGTCCAATTTCTCCTGTAACCCTTGGGAAAATAAAAAATTCTGTGCTAAAAAATTGTTTTTGAGGAAAGAAAACGTATTTATTATTTTCACGGCTCTGTGTTATAAACTTCTGTAAAGCACTTGGGGGTTGAAAGTGCTCACCACATATCTAGATAAGTTCCTTTGGGGGTCTAGTTTCCAAAATGGGGTCATTTGTGGGGGTTTCTACTGTTTAGGCACACCAGGGGCTCTGCAAACGCAACGTGACGCCCGCAGACCATTCCATCAAAGTCTGCATTTCAAAAGTCACTACTTCCCTTCGGAGCCCCGACGTGTGCCCAAACAGTGGTTTACCCCCACACATGGGGTATCAGCGTACTCAGGACAAACTGGACAACAACTTTTGTGGTCCAATTTCTCCTGTAACCCTTGAGAAAATAAAAAATTCTGGGCTAAATAATTATTTTTGAGGAAAGAAAACGTATTTATTATTTTCACTGCTCTGTGTTATGAACTTCTGTGAAGCACTTGGGGGTTCAAAGTGCTCACCTCACATCTAGATAAGTTCCTTTCGGGGTCTAGTTTCCAAAATGGGGTCACTTGTGGGGGGTTTCTACTGTTTAGCCACATCAGGGGCTCTGCAAACGCAACGTGACGCCCGCAGACCATTCCATCAAAGTCTGCATTTCAAAACGTCACTACTTCACTTCCGAGCCCCAGCATGTGCCTAAACAGTGGTTTACCCCCACATATGGGGTATCAGCGTACTCAGGAGAAACTGGACAACAACTTTTGGGGTCAAATTTCTCCTGCTACCCTTGGGAAAATAAAAAATAGCGGGCTAAAAAATCATTTTTGAGAAAAGAATTTTTTTTTTTAATTTTCATGGCTCTGCGTTATAAACTTCTGTGAAGCACTTGAGGGTTCAAAGTGTTCACCACACATCTAGATTAGTTCCTTTGGGGGTCTAGTTTCCAAAATGGGGTCATTTGTGGGGGATCTCTAATGTTTAGGCACACAGGGGCTCTCCAAACGCGACATGGTGTCCGCTAATGATTGGAGCTAATTTTCCATTTAAAAAGCCAAATGGCGTGCCTTCCCTTCTGAGCCCTGCAGTGCGCCCAAACAGTGGTTTACCCCCACATATGGGGTATCTGCGTACTCAGGACAAACTGGACAACAACATTTGTGGTCCAATTTCTCCTATTACCATTGGCAAAATAGGAAATTCCAGGCTAAAAAATCATTTTTGAGAAAAGAAAAATTATTTTTTATTTTCATGGCTCTGCATTATAAACTTCTGTGAAGCACCTGGGGGTTTAAAGTGCTCAGTATGCATCTAGATTAGTTCCTTGGGGGGTCTAGTTTCCAAAATGGGGTCACTTGTGGGGGAGCTCCAATGCATTTACACACAGGGGCTCTCCAAACGCGACATGGTGTCCGCTAACAATTGGAGCTAATTTTCCATTCAAAAAGTCAAAAGGCGCGCCTTCCCTTCCGAGCCCTGCCGTGTGCCCAAACAGTGGTTTACCCCCACATATGAGGTATCGGCGTACTCGGGAGAAATTGCTCAACAAATTTTAGGATCCATTTTATCCTATTGCCCATGTGAAAATGAAAAAATTGAGGCGAAAATAAATTTTTTGTGAAAAAAAAGTACTTTTTCATTTTTACGGATCAATTTGTGAAGCACCTGAGGGTTTAAAGTGCTCACAAGGCATCTAGATAAGTTCCTTGGGGGGTCCAGTTTCCAAAATGGGGTCACTTGTGGGGGAGCTCCAATGTTTAGGCACACAGGGTCTCTCCAAATGCGACATGGTGTCCGCTAACGATGGAGATAATTTTTCATTCAAAAAGTCAAATGGCGCTCCTTCCCTTCCGAGCCTTACCATGTGCCCAAACAGTGGTTTACCTCCACATGTGAGGTATCAATGTACTCAGGAGAAATTGGCCAACAAATTTTAGGATCCATTTTATCCTGTTGTCCATGTGAAAATGAAAAAATTGAGGGTAAAAGATTTTTTTGTGAAAAAAAAGTACTTTTTCATTTTTACGGATCAATTTGTGAAGCAGCTGGGGCTTTAAAGGGTTCACTATGCATGTAGATAAGTTCCTTGGGGCGTCTAGTTTCCAAAATGGGGTCACTTGTGGGGGAGCTCCAATTTTTAGGCACACTGGGGCTCTCCAAACGTGACATGGTGTCCGCTAAAGAGTGCAGCCAATTTTTCATTCAAAAAGTCAAATGGCGCTCCTTCCCTTCCAAGCCCTGCCGTGCGCCCAAACAGTGGTTTACTCCCACATATGAGGTATCAGCGTACTCAGGACAAATTGGACAACAACTTTCGTGGTTCAGTTTCTCCTTTTACCATTGGGAAAATAAAAAAATTGTTGCTGAAAAATCATTTTTGTGACTAAAAAGTTAAATGTTCATTTTTTCCTTCCATGTTGCTTCTGCTGCTGTGAAGCACCTGAAGGGTTATTAAACTTCTTGAATGTGGTTTTGTGCACCTTGAGGGGTGCAGTTTTTAGAATGGTGTCACTTTTGGGTATTTTCAGCCATATAGACCCCTCAAACTGACTTCAAATGTGAGGTGGTCCCTAAAAAAAATGGTTTTGTAAATTTCGTTGTAAAAATGAGAAATCGCTGGTCAAATTTTAACCCTTATAACTTCCTAGCAAAAAAAAATTTTGTTTCCAAAATTGTGCTGATGTAAAGTAGACATGTGGGAAATGTTATTTATTAACTATTTTGTGTCACATAACTCTCTGGTTTAACAGAATAAAAATTCAAAATGTGAAAATTGCAAAATTTTCAAAATTTTCGCCAAATTTCCGTTTTTATCACAAATAAACACAGAATTTATTGACCTAAATTTACCACTAACATGAAGCCCAATATGTCACGAAAAAACAATCTCAGAACCGCTAGGATCCATTGAAGCGTTCCTGAGTTATTACCTCATAAAGGGACACTGGTCAGAATTGCAAAAAACGGCAAGGTCTTTAACCCCTTCATGACCCAGCCTATTTTGACCTTAAAGACCTTGCCGTTTTTTGCAATTCTGACCAGTGTCCCTTTATGAGGTAATAACTCAGGAACGCTTCAACGGATCCTAGCGGTTCTGAGATTGTTTTTTCGTGACATATTGGGCTTCATGTTAGTGTTAAATTTAGGTCAATAAATTCTGCGTTTATTTGTGATAAAAACGGAAATTTGGCGAAAATTTTGAAAATTTCGCAATTTTCACATTTTGAATTTTTATTCTGTTAAACCAGAGAGATATGTGACACAAAATAGTTAATAAATAACATTTCCCACATGTTTACTTTACATCAGCACAATTTTGGAAACAAATTTTTTTTTTGTTAGGAAGTTATAAGGGTTAAAATTTGACCAGCGATTTGTCATTTTTACAACGAAATTTACAAAACCATTTTTTTTAGGGACCACCTCACATTTGAAGTCAGTTTGAGGGGTCTATATGGCTGAAAATACCCAAAAGTGACACCATTCTAAAAACTGCACCCCTCAAGGTACTCAAAACCACATTCAAGAAGTTTATTAACCCTTCAGGTGCTTCACAGCAGCAGAAGCAACATGGAAGGAAAAAATGAACATTTAACTTTTTAGTCACAAAAATTATCTTTTAGCAACAATTTTTTTATTTTCCCAATGGTAAAAGGAGAAACTGAACAACGAAAGTTGTTGTCCAATTTGTCCTGAGTACGCTGATACCTCATATGTGGGGGTAAACCACTGTTTGGGCGCACGGCAGGGCTTGGAAGGGAAGGAGCGCCATTTGACTTTTTGAATCAAAAATTGGCTCCACTCTTTAGCGGACACCATGTCACGTTTGGAGAGCCCCCGTGTGCCTAAAAATTGGAGCTCCCCCACAAGTGACCCCATTTTGGAAACTAGACGCCCCAAGGAACTTATCTAGATGCATAGTGAGCACTTTGAACCCCCAGGTGCTTCACAAATTGATCCGTAAAAATGAAAAAGTACTTTTTTTTTCACACAAAAAATATTTTAGCCTCAATTTTTTCATTTTCACATGGGCAACAGGATAAAATGGATCCTAAAATGTGTTGGGCAATTTCTCCTGAGTACACCAATACCTCACATGTGGGGGTAAACCACTGTTTGGGCACATGGTAAGGCTCGGAAGGGAAGGAGCGCCATTTGACTTTTTGACTGAAAAATTATTTCCATCGTTAGCGGACACCATGTCGCGTTTGGATAGCTCCTGTGTGCCTAAACATTGGCGCTCCCCCACAAGTGACCCCATTTTGGAAACTAGACCCCCCAAGGAACTTATTTAGATGCCTAGTGAGCACATTAAACCCTCAGGTGCTTCACAAATTGATCTGTAAAAATGAAAAAGTACTTTTTTTTCACAAAAAAACTCTTTTCGCCTCAATTTTTTCATTTTCACATGGGCAGTAGGATAAAATGGATCATAAAATTTGTTGGGCAATTTCTCCCGAGTACGCCGATACCTCATATGTGGGGGTAAACCACTGTTTGGGCACTCGGCAGGGCTCGGAAGGGAAGGCGCGCCATTTGACTTTTTGAATGGAAAATTAGCTCCAATTGTTAGCGGACACCATGTCGCGTTTGGAGAGCCCCTGTGTGCCTAAACATTGGAGCTCCCCCACAAGTGACCCCATTTTGGAAACTAGACCCCCCAAGGAACTTATCTAGATGCATATTGAGAACTTTAAACCCCCAGGTGCTTCACAGAAGTTTATAACGCAGAGCCATGAAAGTAAAAAATAATTTTTCTTTCCTCAAAAATGATTTTTTAGCCTGGAATTTCCTATTTTGCCAAGGATAATAGGAGAAATTGGACCCCAAATATTGTTGTCCAGTTTGTCCTGAGTACGCTGATACCCCATATGTGGGGGTAAACCACTGTTTGGGCGCACGGCAGGGCTCGGAAGGGATGGCACGCCATTTGGCTTTTTAAATGGAAAATTAGCTCCAATCATTAGCGGACACCATGTCACGTTTGGAGAGCCCCTGTGTGCCTAAACATTGGAGATCCCCCAGAAATGACACCATTTTGGAAACTAGACCCCAAAGGAACTAATCTAGATGTGTGATGAGGACTTTGAACCCCCAAGAGCTTCACAGAAGTTTATAACGCAGAGCCATGAAAATAAAAAAAAAAAATTATTTTCTCAAAAATGATCTTTTAGCCTGCAATTTTTTATTTTCCCAAGGGTAACAGGAGAAATTTGACCCCAATAGTTGTTGTCCAGTTTCTCCTGAGTACGCTGATACCCCATATGTGGGGGTAAACCACTGTTTGGGCACATGCCGAGGCTCGGAAGTGAAGTAGTGACGTTTTGAAATGCAGACTTTGATGGAATGCTCTGTGGGCGTCACGTTGCGTTTGCAGAGCCCCTGATGTGGCTTAACAGTAGAAATCCCCACAAGTGACCCCATTTTGGAAACTAGACCCCGAAAGGAACTTATCTAGATGTGTGGTGAGCACTTTGAACCCCCAAGCGCTTCATAGAAGTTTATAATGCAGAGCCGTGAAAATAATAAATACGTTTTCTTTCCTCAAAAATAATTATTTAGCCCAGAATTGTTTAATTTTCCCAAGGGTAACAGGAGAAATTTGACCCCAATATTTGTTGTCCAGTTTCTCCTGAGTACGGTGATACCCCATATGTGGGGGTAAACTACTGTTTGGGCACATGCCAGGGCTTGGAATTGAAGTAGTGACGTTTTGAAATGCAGACTTTGATGGAATGCTCTGCGGGCGTCACGTTGCGTTTGCAGAGCCCCTGATGTGCCTAAACAGTAGAAACCCCCCACAAGTGACCCCATTTTGGAAACTAGACCCCGAAAGGAACTTATCTAGATGTGTGGTGAGCACTTTGAACCCCCAAGTGCTTCATAGAAGTTTATAATGCAGAGCCGTGAAAATAATAAATACGTTTTCTTTCCTCAAAAATAATTATTTAGCCCAGAATTTTTTATTTTCCCAAGGGTTACAGGAGAAATTGGACCCCAAAAGTTGTTGTCCAGTTTCTCCTGAGTACGCTGATACCCCATGAGTGGGGGTAAACCACTGTTTGGGCACACGTCGGGGCTCAGAAGGGAAGTAGTGACTTTTGAAATGCAGACTTTGATGGAATGGTCTGCGGGTGTCACGTTGCATTTGCAGAGCCCCTGGTGTGCCTAAACAGTAGAAACCCCCACAAGTGACCCCATTTTAGAAACTAGACCCCCCAAGGAACTTATCTAGATATGTGGTGAGCACTTTGAACCCCCAAGTGCTTCACAGACGTTTACAACGCAGAGCCGTGAAAATAAAAAATCATTTTTCTTTCCTCAAAAATTGTTTTAGCAAGCATTTTTTTAGATTCACAAGGGTAACAGGAGAAATTGGACCCCAGTAATTGTTGCGCAGTTTGTCCTGAGTATGCTGGTACCCCATATGTGGGGGTAAACCACTGTTTGGGCACACGTCAGGGCTCGGAAGTGAGGGAGCACCATTTGACTTTTTGAATACGAGATTGGCTGGAATCAATGGTGGGGCTATGTTGCGTTTGGAGACCCCTGATGTGCCTAAACAGTGGTAACCCCTCAATTCTACCTCCAACACTAACCCCAACACACCCCTAACCCTAATCCCAACTGTAGCCATAACCCTAATCACAACCCTAACCACAACCCTAATTCCAACCCTAACCCTAAGGCTATGTGCCCACGTTGCGGATTCGTGTGAGATATTTCCGCACCATTTTTGAAAAATCCGCGGGTAAAAGGCACTGCGTTTTACCTGCGGATTTTCCGCGGATTTCCAGTGTTTTTTGTGCGGATTTCACCTGCGGATTCCTATTGAGGAACAGGTGTAAAACGCTGCGGAATCCGCACAAAGAATTGACATGCTGCGGAAAATACAACGCAGCGTTTCCGCGCGGTATTTTCCGCACCATGGGCACAGCGGATTTGGTTTTTCATATGTTTACATGGTACTGTAAACCTGATGGAACACTGCTGCGAATCCGCAGCGGCCAATCCGCAGCCAAATCCGCACAGTGTGCACATAGCCTAATTCTAAAGGTATGTGCACACGCTGCGGAAAACGCTGCGGATCCGCAGCAGTTTCCCATGAGTTTACAGTTCAATGTAAACCTACGGGAAACAAAAATCGCTGTACACATGCTGCGGAAAAACTGCACGGAAACGCAGCGGTTTACATTCCGCAGCATGTCACTTCTTTCTGCGGATTCCGCAGCGGTTTTACAACTGCTCCAATAGAAAATCGCAGTTGTAAAACCGCAGTGAAATGCGCAGAAAAAAACGCGATAAATCCGCCATAAATCCGCAGCGGTTTAGCACTGCGGATTTATCAAATCCGCAGCGGAAAAATCCGCAGAGGACCAGAATACGTGTGCACATACCAAAACTCTAACCCTAACCCTACCCCTAACCCTACCCCTAGCCCTAACCCTAACCCTACCCCTAACCCTAACCCTACCCCTAACCCTACCCCTACCCCTACCCCTAACCCTACCCCTACCCCTACCCCTAACCCTAACCCTAACCCTATTCTAACATTAGTGGAAAAAAAAAAATTTCTTTATATTTTTATTGTCCCTACCTATGGGGGTGACAAAGGGGGGGGGGTCATTTATTATTTTTTTTATTTTGATCACTGAGATATAATCTATCTCAGTGATCAAAATGCACTTTGGAACGAATCTGCCGGCCGGCAGATTCGGCGGGCGCACTGCGTATGCGCCCGCCATTTTGGAAGATGGCGGCGCCCAGGGAGAAGACGGACGGGACCCCGGCTGGATCGGTAAGTATGATGGGGTGGGGGGGACCACGGGGGGGGGGATCGGAGCACGGGGGGGAATCGGAGCGTGGGAGGGGTGGAACGGAGCACGGGGGGCGTGGAACGGAGCACGGGGGGGCTGGAATGGAGCACGGGGGGGTGGAACGGAGCACCGGGGGGGTGGATCGGAGTGCAGGGGGGGTGATTGGAGCACGGGGGGTGATTGGAGCACGGGGGGAGCGGACAAGAGCACGGGGGGTAGCGGAGCACTGGACGGAGGGGAGCCGGAACAGTGTACCGGCCAGATCGGGGGGCTGAGGGGGCGATCGGTGGGGTGGGGTGGGGGCACATTAGTATTTCCAGCCATGGCCGATGATATTTCAGCATCGGCCATGGCTGGATTGTAATATTTCACCCGTTATAATAGGTTAAATATTACAAATCGCTCTGATTGGCAGTTTCACTTTCAACAGCCAATCAGAGCGATCGTAGCCACGAGGGGGTGAAGCCACCCCCCCTGGGCTAAACTACCACTCCCCCTGTCCCTGCAGATCGGGTGAAATGGGAGTTAACCCTTTCACCCGGCCTGCAGGGACGCGATCTTTCCATGACGCCACATAGGCGTCATGGGTCGGATTGGCACCGACTTTCATGACGCCTACGTGGCGTCATGGGTCGGGAAGGGGTTAAGGTCAAAATAGGCTGGGTCATGAAGGGGTTAATAATAATAAATAATAATAATTTTATTTATATAGCGCCAACATATTCCGCAGCACTTTACAAATTATAGAGGGATTTGTACAGACAATAGACATTACAGCATAACAGAAATCACAGTTCAAAACAGATACCAAGAGGAGTGAGGGCCCTGCTCGCAAGCTTACAAACTATAGGAAAAGGAGACATGAAAGGTGGATGGTAACAATTGCTTTTGTTGTTCGGACCAGTCATAGTGTAAGGATCGGGTGTTCAATTAAAGCTGCATGAACCAGTTAACAGCCTAAATATGTAACCGTACAGACACAGAGGGCTATTAACTGCATGAATTGTATGAGAACATGATGCGAGGAACCTCGTTATGGTTTAAGCTTTGTGAATGGGCCACACAGGGATAGTTAGGTTAAGGTCCTCTCCCCTCTGTATCAGTCTGTCATTGTTTACTGTAAATAATATCTGTAATTTGTATGTAACCCCTTCTCATGTACAGCACCATGGAATCAATGGTGCTATATAAATAAATAATAATAATGCATTGAGGTGGTAGGCCAGTCTGAACAAATGCGTTTTTAGGGCACACTTAAAACTGTGGGGATTGGGGATTAATCGTATTAACCTGGGTAGTAAATAAATGGGGTGATCACCCCTTTACTGTTGACTACTTTTTATTTTTCATATGATCACTTTGAGTTAAGTTTTGAGGTGTATTTATGTTTTACAAATTATAGATTTTTTATAAATACCAATAAAGATATTTTTTAGTTTTGCATAATTGGTGATTATATATGCAATAATATACACTGTTTCCATTTATTTGGTGGGCAGGCTGAGGCAGCAGCGAAGGGCAGGCTGAGGCGACCATTAGATTCTTCTTGACTGGGTAGTGGGCGCGGTGGCAAGATCGGCTGTGTGAGTACATAACCATTTATTTGTTTTTCCAACATTTTGAGTTTTATTGATGCAATTGTTGATGCAAGTGAGTATACATGACTGGGAAGCATATTTATTATTATGGCAGTATAATTTTTGAAAGGGGGAAATCAGTCTGCGCTCGCACAGCAGTGCATGGACTGGGCGCCGATCTCCTGACCAGCATCCTCATACATGCTGTGAGGCTGCCGAGTTCTGGTCAGGAGACCCGCGGCCGGTCCATGCACTGCAGTCCAGGTGCAGACCGATATTCACCAACGGTTCCTCTAGTCAGATTCCTCTAGTTAGATCAAGAGTCTACCTTGTCGTGGTGGCAGGCTTAAAAAATCTTTTGGTCAAAACAAAAGCTGATGGCTATATATGTGATATGGTGTATGTGTGATTGGTGAGGACGTGGTGCAGAAGAGTTTTTCCAAGAGACGGCAGAGGGACTGTGGAAGGTTTGAAGGATGGAGGCAGATCTAGGGTGGAGGCGGAACTGGGGGGGTGGAGCCTGGGCAGAGTTTCAAGGGAGCCACAAAATTTTGACAGTATGGAATTCCTAGTGGCAGCCCTGCAGATACCTCACAAAAGAAAGAAAGATAGCCGTCAGCTCCTTTCCTTTTCCGAAAGATGAGACTGAACTCAAGCGTTTTCTTGGACTATGCACTTATTGTCGTCAGTGGATACCGGACGCATCCCGCATAATGCAACCTCTATACAATGCCCTGAAAGACAGTATAATGAACTATAAGGAAAGATCACCGGTTTGTATGGAAAGCCTTTATCGTGCCTTCTATGAATTAAAGCAGCTTATTGCGTCCGCCCCTGCCTTTGGCATCCCGGACTATACTCGACCGTTCCAATTCTATGTGTCTGAGAATGAAGAACACGCAGCAGGGGTACTCACACAGTCGCTTGACAATAGGCAACAACCAGTGGGCTATGATTTGGCCCGCTTCGACCCCGTGGCCCGAGTCACCAAGTTGCATGAGGGCAGTTCACACCACTCACTCGTTGTTTGACAAGACTGCAGACATAATTCTTGAACATGAGATGCACATTTTTGCCCCTCATAATATTGCGGCAATACTGACACTCCAACAGCCAAGACATTTGACTGTACAATGACACTTGCGGCTGCAGTGTTCACTCCTTTTGCCTATGTCAAGTTGCATCGCTGTACTACAATCAACCCTGCTACTTTACTGCCGGTCCCCAAGAAGGATGGCAGTGATGAGGATTACCTCCAACATGACTGTTCCCAACTCCTGACTGAAGAGACTGCTACTCCATCAAATGTCAGCGAAAATCCACTTCCATATCCTGATCTGGTGTTTTACATGGATGGTTCAAGATATGCTGATGAGTTTGGCAGATTCCACACCGGATACGCTGTTACTACAGAACACACTGTAGTGCACGCAGCTGCACTCCTTCCTTCACTGTCAGCACAAGAAGCAGAACTTCAGGCTCTATCTACTGCATGTGTTCTGGCCAAAGACAGGCGGGCTAATATATCCACAGACTCACATTATGCATTTGGTATTGCTCATGATTTCGGAGCCCAATGGGAGAATGCTGAAGAATGCTGAAGCTGTTAAAACCCTCATGGACTCAATCAAATTACCTACCCAGGCGCATGGTCCTAGAAACAGTCCACAGACTGTTGGTAACGCCTTTGTGGATATGCAAGCAAAAGCTGCTGCTCTCCTACCTGTTGAACCCACCATACCAAGTATGGTGACCACACGCTCTCAGCGTAAACAGTTACAAGAAACACTGAATCTACAGGATCCTGATGATCCACGACAAACTGAGGTTTGCTGTCGGACCCCATGAGACAGCTTAATGACGATGCAGAGAATGTCCCCAAAGGAAGAAGTGAAGCAGTGAAAGGCTGATGGAAAATGTATGGGCAATGGTCTCAGGGAGACACACAAGTTGGTCCTTTTTCCAAAGTGGATGTGCCCTGCTATTGCTACGTGGGCATATGGGCCCACATAGCAAGGAAAAAAAACAGGCCCTAGCCCTGGTACAAAAATTCTACTGGGCTCCAGTTATTTCTGCAGTCCTGACAGCACTCAAATAAATCCTATATAGAAAAGAAATACCAAAATATATTGAAAATAAATAAAAAAAATAAATATTCAACAAAAAGCATATACCCCAAAAAGAATATTTACTGACAACAGGTTCAGAAATTTCATTAATAATTTTTATTATTTAAAAAAAGGACATAACACAATTAATAACATTTTTATTAAAATATATATATATACAGTGGGGCAAAAAAGTATTTAGTCAGTCAGCAATAGTGCAAGTTCCACCACTTAAAAAGATGAGAGGCGTCTGTAATTTACATCATAGGTAGACCTCAACTATGGGAGACAAACTGAGAAAAAAAAATCCAGAAAATCACATTGTCTGTTTTGTTAACAATTTATTTGCATATTATGGTGGAAAATAAGTATTTGGTCAGAAACAAAATTTTATCTCAATACTTTGTAATATATCCTTTGTTGGCAATGACAGAGGTCAAACGTTTTCTGTAAGTCTTCACAAGGTTGCCACACACTGTTGCTGGTATGTTGGCCCATTCCTCCATGCAGATCTCCTCTAGAGCAGTGATGTTTTTGGCTTTTCGCTTGGCAACACGGACTTTCAACTCCCTCCAAAGGTTTTCTATAGGGTTGAGATCATCTGGAGACTGGCTAGGCCACTCCAGGACCTTGAAATGCTTCTTACGAAGCCACTCCTTCGTTGCCCTGGCGGTGTGCTTTGGATCATTGTCATGTTGAAAGACCCAGCCACGTTTCATCTTCAATGCCCTTGCTGATGGAAGGAGGTTTGCACTCAAAATCTCACGATACATGGCCCCATTCATTCTTTCATGTACCCGGATCAGTCGTCCTGGCCCCTTTGCAGAGAAACAGCCCCAAAGCATGATGTTTCCACCACCATGCTTTACAGTAGGTATGGTGTTTGATGGATGCAACTCAGTATTCTTTCTCCTCCAAACACGACAAGTTGTGTTTCTACCAAACAGTTCCAGTTTGGTTTCATCAGACCATAGGACATTCTCCCAAAACTCCTCTGGATCATCCAAATGCTCTCTAGCAAACTTCAGACGGGCCCGGACATGTACTGGCTTAAGCAGTGGGACACGTCTGGCACTGCAGGATCTGAGTCCATGGTGGCGTAGTGTGTTACTTATGGTAGGCCTTGTTACATTGGTCCCAGCTCTCTGCAGTTCATTCACTAGGTCCCCTCGCGTGGTTCTGGGATTTTTGCTCACCGTTCTTGTGATCATTCTGACCCCACGGGGTGGGATTTTGCGTGGAGCCCCAGATCGAGGGAGATTATCAGTGGTCTTGTATGTCTTCCATTTTCTAATTATTGCTCCCACTGTTGATTTCTTCACTCCAAGCTGGTTGGCTATTGCAGATTCAGTCTTCCCAGCCTGGTGCAGGGCTACAATTTTGTTTCTGGTGTCCTTTGACAGCTCTTTGGTCTTCACCATAGTGGAGTTTGGAGTCAGACTGTTTGAGGGTGTGCACAGGTCTCTTTTTATACTGATAACAAGTTTAAACAGGTGCCATTACTACAGGTAATGAGTGGAGGAAAGAGGAGACTCTTAAAGAAGAAGTTACAGGTCTGTGAGAGCCAGAAATCTTGATTGTTTGTTTCTGACCAAATACTTATTTTCCACCATAATATGCAAATAAATTGTTAAAAAAACAGACAATGTGATTTTCTGGATTTTTTTTTCTCAGTTTGTCTCCCATAGTTGAGGTCTACCTATGATGTAAATTACAGACGCCTCTCATCTTTTTAAGTGGTGGAACTTGCACTATTGCTGACTGACTAAATACTTTTTTGCCCCACTGTATATAATTAATCCAGAATAAAATATACCATAAACAAAAATAATGGATAAAATATAAACCAGTATGTGGGGGGGCTACGACACACAAGAACCGATTGATACAACAACCAATAATATATACCAAGTGGATACAAATATAATCATATAAGATATATAAAAATAAAATAATATCACGGCTGACATATAAATGAAATTATTAACAATAACGTATACCAAATGTAAAAAATAATGTACAATAAATATATTTCATATATAGAGTAAAAAAATTTTTTTTACAATTTTAATGTGTGCAGATAAACCAAAAATAGAAGCATTTCAATGAGATCCGACACCAGTCAATTGCACATCCACACAAGAGAGCCTATAATTGATGCATCATTGGCATTCTGACAATATGTGTGTATGGATAATATAAACTAAAAAACTGTGTAAAAACTAGTGTAAAAAATAAATGTGTGAAAGATAACTATATAAAAAATTGCTATAAATCATATAAAAATAGGAAAAAAGTGTACGTGATAATAAATTTATAAGTCATATGTAAAGATATCTAATATAAATATAATTAATAAGGTGATATAAAAATATATGTGATAAATAATATGTAACTAAAAAAATTTACCGATATTAATATACCGTATTTTTCGGACTATAAGACGCACCGGACTATAAGACGCACCCAGGTTTTAGAGGTGGAAAATAGGGAAAAAAATATTTGAAGCAAAAAAGGTGGTAAAATATTTAATAACATAAACATACTATTATATGTGTGCTTATTATATATAATAGTATGTTATTATGTTGGAAGCTGCGGGTAAAAAATGGTGCTGCAGAACCAGTGTGATGTCTGTAAAGTACTGTATGAAGATGCTGGAGGGTGAGTATAAGAATAGGGGTACAGGACTTATATTTAAAGCACCACTCCAGCACTGAAAAATAACACTGGAGTGCTGCTTTGAGATCCCATTGGGATAACTATAACTCCCAGCATGTCCTGCAGAACCTATGGCATGCTGGGAGTTATAGTTCACCACAGAAGTGGCAGAGTGCTTTATTGTGTGTTGTAGTACTAACCTTTTAATTGTGGCAGCCAGCCACACTGTGGTGAGGTAAAATGCTGGAGCATCCCATTCCATGACACCACAGAGCGCTCCCTCTTGTTGCCTCTCCACAGCACAGGAGTAAGCTTGCAGATTGTAGTGTGGTGTCTGCAGGACCTGTGATGACCTGAGAAGAGGGAGGGCTCTGTGCTGCCATGTCATGAAGAGTGCGGGCTGGAGCATCACATCACACAGGTCCTTTTGCTGGAGCACTCAGCATCCAGCACAGCCCTGGCAGGTAGGTATGCAGCGATCTTGTCCCCTCTGGCCAGTGCTGCTGCCTCCTCCACCAGACCCACAGATCTCCCCAGCTGCTGCAGGAATCCAGTGCGGGGAAACCATGTGTGTCCCTTTGAAGTAGTATTCATTTGCTTCTCCCCACTCACTGCTCAGCTGACAGGTGGGCGGGGAAGCAGCTAATGAATATTCACTGCACTTTAACCCTCCATCACATACAATATTCGGACTAACGAGTTCACATACAATGTGCCTGTCAGGCGCCTGCTGGAAAAATACCTATAATATCTAATGTTTGCAATTTCAGTGCTCTAAAAGTGATCAGTGACCTTCATAGGGATGTAATAAAAGAGACTACACATAATCAGTTGCAAAAAAAAACATTTACTTAACATAAAACTAATAACTATGAAATACAAACTTTTCAAAACTCCCGCCAAATAGTCCCCAGTTCGACTCTCTCAAAAAAATGTACAAAGAAAATTTTTGAACACAAACTTAATTTTAAGGTACCTTAAGTACTATTAAAAACATATTCAATCAGAAGTAGATGCTGAGGTTTCCCCAGAAAAGTCACACTTGCAGAGCAAATGGCAAGAATTACACACCATTTTTGCATGTGTCAGGCAAATTGCTTTATGACATTTGAGACATTCATAATTTGAAAGCCTTCTGGTTCCGCTTTCCGTTTGGCAGGTGGTGCATCTCCTTCTTTTGTGAGGTGGTGCAGATGGTGACTTTTCACCATCATCTTCTGGGCGGAACCTTTTGAGCTGAACTATGGCTTCTTGTTCCATTTAGTATTTTTATCTTTTCCAATATAATATGATCCAACTTCTTCATCCTCACCACTGTCACCATCTTGCTCTGTTTCAGAATCCAGGACACATTCTTCCACCTCATCATGAGAATCAATCTCACTTTCCTCTCCTAAATCCTCATTCAGTGTGAGGTCTCTATCATCTAACAGCATGTTTGTTACT
This sequence comes from Ranitomeya imitator, assembly GCF_032444005.1. Taxonomy (NCBI): domain Eukaryota; kingdom Metazoa; phylum Chordata; class Amphibia; order Anura; family Dendrobatidae; genus Ranitomeya; species Ranitomeya imitator. Next base: position 630,889,185 of record NC_091284.1, read on the forward strand.
TCCTCAACATCAAGTTGTTTGGATAAATTGTACATTTTCCTCTCCATTTCAGCAGATAATCTGAAGCAAGAGAAGAAATATGTTAGGGAACTACTGTATATGCCTGAGCAGCACACTTTCTATACATTCATAAAACAAGCTAAATAAACTATTGTGATGAATAAAAACATAAAATACCAACCTTACTGAATGTGGCGTATTCACATACAATGAGCCTGAGAGATCTGTGCAGCTATATCCTCTCCCCTGAAGCTCTGAAATCCAACTGTGATATCAGGTTTCACAGACCTTCAAGAGACAGGAGACTACCTGGAGGGAGGGGGTTTCCTCACAATCTGGTGAGGAAGGAGAAATGAAAGTAAAAGAGAAGCGCCTGTCAGATCAGTTGTATGTGACGGAGGGTTAATGATCGGGACCATGTGGTTTCCCCAGTGCTGATTCCTGAAGCCCCACAGGGACATTTTTCTGCCTCCTGCCTCCCAGTGCAATCCCACTCGCTGCTGCCCCCTCCCCACGTTACATCCCTACCATAAGACGCACCCATACTTTCCTCTCAAATTTGGAGGAAAAAAAGTGAGTCTTATGGTCAGAAAAATACGGTATATAATTATAGCAGATGTGTTGTATGATAAAATAAAGTGGAATGTTATATTGTCAAACCAATGATGCAACAAAAAAGGTATATAAGGAAATATAATAAAAAAATAAAATATGTACTTTAATCAATGACCAATAATATATCAGAAGTATGGAAATAACATTTGATAAAATCCAATCTCACAAAAAGTACTGCACAAGATAACAATCTCAGTGGTATAAATAGAAAATGAACACAAATCAAATAGCAAAAAATGTGAGCCGTGTATACCAACCAGCATATGCGTGTCACAGCCCCCTCACACACCACTCCAACGCACGTTTCGCAACTGCTTCGTCAGGGAGTGGCGTGTGTAGGGCGCGACCGCATAATATAGCATCTGAACAGCTGTAAACTATAACATAAACCGGGACGCTATAATTATGTGGCGCCGAAGCAGGGCACGTGTCCGTCTCCGTCCCTGGAGCCGAAAACCGGAAGTGCGTCACCGAGTGCGGCCAAAAGGTCACAGTCAGCGGCGCACCAGGTTCCCAGCAACAGGACGGAGCGCACGCACGCGCAGATCGGCGCACAGCGTACCCACAGCCATATTAGTAAAGGGAACACCTAAGGGCATAAGACAGATTTGACGGCACTCAACCATGCATGTAATATTTGTCAGATCTGCAATCATGGTCAACTTCAACGTATACCCCCGAAGCACCTTGCTAAGCCCGACTATCCTTTCTAAAGGCTCCAGGTGGACCACATCACGTTGCCTAAGTCTGGAAGGTATGAATACTGTCTGGTGGTTGTCTACATGTTCTCCAGTTGTTCGGAAGCATTCCCCGTTACCAACATGAATGCAAAAACTAAAGCAAAGAAAATGGTGATGGAAGTCATATGCAGATATGGTGTTCCAGAAGTTGTTGCAAGTGACCAAGGCCCGGCCTTTTTTTCTCATGTGTATCAGGAGGTTCTGACAATGCTTGGATCCACTGTAGCCCTCCATACTCCGTACCATCCACAATCCAGTGGGAAAGTTGAGAGGCTGAACGACACACTGAAGTTGCAATTGACCAAAATGATGCAGGAGACTACGGCTTCATGGCCAGAGCTCCTGCCCATTGTACTGTACCATATTTGTACTACCCCTATTGCAAAACATGGCCTGTCCCCATGTGAGATATCATTTGGTACCAGGCTCCCAGTTGTAAATTTCCAGCCTCAGCAGTTATCATAAGAGTCTGACCGTGCTGTTCAATATGTTATTCAGCTTTGTAAAAATCTTGCTAACACCCATGCTCTAGTTTCTTCTTCCCTTCCAGATTCAGCAGAAACAGACACTTGTCATAACTTGAAGCCTGGTGATTTTGTGGTCGTGAAAAGGCATGTCAGAAAACTTGGACTAGAACCCTTGTATGACGGTCCCTACCAAGTCCTCCTCATTACTCCTATGTCAGTGAAACTGGAAGGAGGACCGACGTGGATCCATGCATCGCACTGCAAGCTGGTTAAACAGATTAGTGTCAGATAATGGGGTATAATGTTTAATACTACTGTTGCTGTCCAAAACCAACTTATCATAGTAACTAATCAACATACTGAAGTACTGGATTACTTAACAGCAGCACAGGGTGGTATGTGTCAGGTTATTGGACCCACTTGCTGTCATTATATAGATCCCAATGGCACTATGAAGTTAAAGTTAGAAGACATTCAAAGACTCAGAGATCAATATGATAAAGGCAATGACCGTAATAAGGGCAGTTGGTGGGTAGACACTTTCTCCTTTCTTAATTCAGCCAATTGGTTTGAGGGACTTGGGGGCAGGATAGCTGAAATCTTGCAAAGTTTGTTACACAACTTGTTCTTTAGTGTATTTCTGTATGCATTAGGAAATTATGCAGTAGGACAACTAATGATGATACTAAAAGCGTTGACACTAGTGTTGAGCGATACCTTCCGATATTCGGAAATATCGGTATCGGATTGGATCGTCCGATACCGATACCCGATACCAACGCAAGTCAATGGGACAAAAATATCGGAATTAAAATAAACCCTTTCTTTCCTTGTAGGTTAAAGGGACTCTGTCACCTGAATTTGGCGGGACTGGTTTTGGGTCATATGGGCGGAGTTTTCGGGTGTTTGATTCACCCTTTCCTTACCCGCTGGCTGAATGCTGGCTGCAATATTGGATTGAAGTTCATTCTCTGTCCTCCATAGTACACGCCTGCGCAAAGCAATCTTGCCTTGTGCAGGCGTGTACTATGGAGGACAGAGAATGAACTTCAATCCAATATTGCAGCCAGCATGCAGCCAGCGGGTAAGGAAAGGGTGAATCAAACACCCGAAAACTCCGCCCATATGACCCAAAACCAGTCCCGCCAAATTCAGGTGACAGGTTCCCTTTAATTCTACATGAAGGAAAACAACTAAGAATAATGTAGGATGTATTGGGGGAGGTGGAGGAGACATTAAAGGCATAGAGGTTTAGCCCTATCAAATGGAATAGCAGGAATTAATTTTTTTTAAGACGTTCAGAGTTACAAAGATATTGACTATGTTAAGATTTTTATATTTTGTCAGATATTTATGTTTCACTTCTTCCATGCTCTTCACCTTCTTTTTTACGTCTTTTTTACGTCTCCCACACTTTCTTCTTCATCATCCTCAGCAGCAGCATCTTTTTCATCAACTTCTCCTTCACCTTATTCATCATCTTCTTCTTCACCTTCTTCCTATTATTCTGTTTTTTACATTCTTCATATTCTTTTTATTCAACTATTATTCTTCTTCATATTCTACTTCTTCATCTTCTTCATATTTTTCTTCTTCATCATATTCTTATTTGTGACAGGCATTCCTATAGTGGTTGTCTATAAAAGTTTGAAGATTAAGGCTATGTTCACACCTTGCGTCGGGTCCCTGCGGGTTCTCCCGCAGCGGATTTGATAAATCTGCAGGGCAAAACAACTGCGGTTCTCCCTGCAGATTTATCGCGGTTTGTTCCGCGTTTTCCGCTGCGGGTTTCCGCCTATACTATTGATGCTGCATGTGCAGCAATATGCAGCATCAATAGTAATGTTAAAAATAATAAAAATTGGTTATACTCACCCTCTGATGTCCGGATCTCCTGGGCGCTGCACCCGGCGGTCCGGTTCCTAAGATGCTGTGGGAGAAGGACCCTTCGTGACATCACGGTCATGTGACCGCGACGTCACCGCAGGTCCTGGTCGCACAACAACTCTGACCGGACGGCCGCGTGCAGCGCCCAGGAGCTCCGGACATCAGAGGGTGAGTATAACCAGATTTTTTATTTTTTAACCCCAAATATGGTTCCCAGGGCCTGGAGGAGAGTCTCCTCTCCTCCACCCCGGGTACCACCCGCACATTATCCGCTTACTTCCCGCAACGTGGTCACAGCCCCATGCGGGAAGTAAGCGGTTCAATGTATTCCTATGGGTGCAGAATCGCAGCGATTCTGCAAAAAGAAGTGACATGCTGCGGGTTGTAAACCGCTGCGTTCCCGCGCGGTTTTTCCCACAGCATGTGCACAGCGGTTTGCGGTTTCCATAGGGTTTACATGTTACTGTAAACGCTATGGAAACTGCTGCGGACCCGCAGCATCAAAATCGCGGCGGTTCCGCGGTAAAAACCGCTAAGTGTGAATATAGCCTAAACCTTCCGTTCTGCCTGTCACAAAAGATTTACAACAGGATTTGTCCGCGTTCAGTTTGGCCTGCAGCAGCAGGTTTTTTCCAGGGGCACCACGAGGAGGAATGGACTCACTCCCATACACTGCTTAGTCTTTTTCTGCTTATAACTTAGATAATATCTTTTGCTTATGCTTAATGTACTTCTGCTTCTTGTTCTGCAGCTTCTTGTTCTGCAGCTTCTTGTTCTGCAGCTTCTTGTTCTGCAGCTTCTTGTTCTGCAGCTTCTTGTTCTGCAGCTTCGTCGTCTCCAGGGACGTTGTCTCCAGGGTCATTGTCTTCTTCGGGGTGGTCTTCAGGGTCATCATCTCCAGGGTCGTCATCTCCGGGGTCATCGTCTCCGGGGTCATCGTCTTCTTCAGGGTCCTTCAGGGTTGTCGTCTTTAGCGTCTTGAACTTGGAAATGTAGCAGAAGTTACAAGAAAGCTGAGGAACTACTGAGGACCAGCAGACGGTACTGGAACCTAGTTACTAAGCAGGAGGTACCCGTACCAGAAAGCACCACCAAGGACCACCAGACGTTGGTGGAACTCGGATGCCCAGAAGGAGGCACCTAAGCCAAAGGCTCTGCCTGGAACCAGCTGACGGTACTGGAACCAGGATGGGGAGCAGAAGGTACAAGAGCAAAAACACTGCCGAGAACCAGCTGACGGTATGAGAACCCGGATGGGTAGCTGAAGGTACAAGAGCCAATGGAACTACCGAGGACCAGCTGATGGTACAGGAACCCGGTTACTAACCAGGAGGTACCCATGCCGGAAAGCACTACCAAGGACCACCAGATGATGGTGGAACTCGGATACCCAGAAGGCGGCACCTAAGCCAAAGGCTCTGCCTGGAACCAGCTGACAGTACTGGAACCAGGATGGGGAGCAGAAGGTACAAGAGCAAAAGACACTGCCGAGAACCAGCTGACGATACTGGAACCAGGATGGGGAGCAGAAGGTACAAGATCCAATGGAACTACTGAGGACCAGCTGATGGTACTGGAACCTGGTTACTAAGCAGGAGGTACCCATGCCAGAAAGCACTACCAAGGACCACCAGATGTTGGTGGAACTCGGATACCCAGAAGGCACCTAAGCCAAAGGCTCTGCCTGGAGCCAGCTGACGGTACTGGAACCAGGGGGACCTATTCAAGATTGTCTTCCAAAGAACCAGCTAATGGTGCTGGAACTCAGATAGGCAGCAAAAGGTCCACAGGAAAAAAAAATTGCTAGGCCGCGAGTCAGCCATAGTTACCGAAAACCCACAATCCTACAGGGGAAGCTTGTCCTATTGGCACTATGGAACCATCCTTGATTGCCAGTTCCCACAGCCCACAAAGGAAGCACCTAAACTGCAGACACCATAGAGTTGGCTACCCGATCGCAAACCGACAGGACAACGTATTGGAGGCAAAGTGACTTTGACACTACCCGGAAAGAGCTGGCATGCTGGAACCAGGCAGGGTAGGAGGGAGTACCCGTGCCAAAGACACTGCCGGGAAGCAGCTGGCGGTGCTGGAACCCGGATGGGTAGCAGAAGGTACAAGAGCCAATGGAACTACCGAGGACCAGCTGACAGTACTGTAACCCGGTTACTAAGCAGGAGGTTCCCGTGCCAGAAAGCACTACCAAGGACCACCAGACGTTGGTGGAACTCGGATACCCAGAAGGAGGCACCTAAGACAAAGGCTCTGCCTGGAACCAGCTGACGGTACTGGAACCAGGGGGACCTATTCAAGATTGTCTTCCAAAGAACCAGCTAATGGTGCTGGAACTCAGATAGGCAGCAGAAGGTCCACAGGAAAAAAAAAATTGCTAGACCGCGAGCCGGCCGTAGTTACCAAAAACTCACAGTCCTACAGGGGGAGCTTGTCCTATTGGCACTACGGAACCAGCCTTGATTGCCAGTTCCTGCAGCCCACATAGGAAGTACCTAAACTGCAGGCACCATAGAGTTGGATAACCCGACCACAACCTGACTGGACAACACATTGGAGGCAAAGTGACCTTGACAGTACCCAGAAACAGCTGGTGTGCTGGAACCAGGCAGGGCAGGAGGAAGTACCCGTGCCAAAGACACTTCTGAGCAGCAACTGGTGGTGTTGGAGCCCAGGGATTACAGGAGAAACAGAGTGTAGGCTGAGGCCTAATTGGAGCAAGTTGAAAGGGAACCTGTAACCCCCCCAGGGGTTTGTAACTAAAAGAGCCAACTTGTGCAGCACTAATGCTCCAACTTATGCTCCTTGCACACATAGTAACATAGTAACATAGTAACATAGTTAGTAAGGCCGAAAAAAGACATTTGTCCATCCAGTTCAGCCTATATTCCATCATAATAAATCCCCAGATCTACGTCCTTCTACAGAACCTAATAATTGTATGATACAATATTGTTCTGCTCCAGGAAGACATACAGGCCTCTCTTGAACCCCTCGACTGAGTTCGCCATCACCACCTCCTCAGGCAAGCAATTCCAGATTCTGACTGCCCTAACAGTAAAGAATCCTCTTCTATGTTGGTGGAAAAACCTTCTCTCCTCCAGACGCAAAGAATGCCCCCTTGTGCCCGTCACCTTCCTTGGTATAAACAGATCCTCAGCGAGATATTTGTATTGTCCCCTTATATACTTATACATGGTTATTAGCACACGCTGAAGTTAACACTTATAAAATGTGCCCCCTCATACTGTGAAACTGTCCCGAAGGCGAGACTTTCCTTCTTAATGAGACGCAGCACAGCCATCATTCATACCCCCTTGGTGCCGGGCGCCACCTCCTCAGCGTTGTTTGAATCAGTCCCAGAGCCTGCGCTGTTATGTTATTCCTTGGGCATGTGCAGTTAGCGCTGCCTGTCTTCTGACATCATTTGTTCTCAGGCTGACTGCGCCTGTGCGGCTGCGCTGCCCAAGATCCCGCCCCGCAGTGTCTTCTGTTTTATTCACACTGCGTGGCTGGGATTCATGGGCATGCGCAGTGCATATCTTTGCCTCTCACTCATCTCCCTCCGCCTTTTTCAGACTGCGCGGCGCCAGCTGATCCGTAATCGCCGTGGCATGTACTTAGGGATCAGCTGACGCCGCACAGTCTGAAGAAGGTGGGGGGAGATGAGTGATAGGCAAAGATATGCACTGCGCATGCCCATGAATCCCAGCCCCGCAGTGTGAATAATTCAGAAGACACTACGGGGTGGGATCTCGGGCAGCGCGGCCGCACAGGTGCAGTCAGCCTGACATCAAATGATGTCAGAAGATGGGCAGCGCTAACTGCGCATGGCCAAGGGATAACATAATAGCGCAGGCTCCGGGACAGATTCAAACAACGCTCAGGAGGCAGCGCACGGTGCCAAGGGGGTATGAATGACAGCTGTGCCCCGTCTGATTAGGAAGGAAAGTCCCGCCTCCGGGAATTTCACGGTATGAGGGGACACATTTTATACAGTCATGGCCAAAAGTATTAACACCCCTGCAATTCTGTCAGATAATACTCAGTTTCTTCCTGAAAATGATTGCAATCACAAATTCTTTGGTATAATTATCTTCATTTTACGTGTCTTAAATGAAAAAAACACAAAAAGAATTGTCCTAAGGCCAAATTGGATATAATTCCACACCAAACATAAAAAAGGGGGTGGACAAAAGTATTAGCACCATTCGAAAAATCATGTGATGCTTCTCTAATTTTTGTAATTAACAGCACCTGTAACTTACCTGTGGCACCTAACAGGTGTTGGCAATAACTAAATCACACTTGCAGCCAGTTGACATGGATTAAAGTTGACTCAACCTCTGTCCTGTGTCCTTGTGTACCACATTGAGCATGGAGAAAAGAAAGAAGACCAAAGAACTGTCTGAGGACTTGGGAAACCAAATTGTGAGGAAGCATGAGCAATCTCAAGGCTACAATTCCATCTCCAAAGACCTGAATGTTCCTGTGTCTAATGTGCACAGTGTCATCATGAACTTTAAAGCCCATGGCACTGTGGCTAACCTCCCTAGATGTTAATGGAAAAGTAAAATTGACAAGAGATTTCAGCGCAAGATTGTGCGGATGTTGGATAAAGAACCTAGACTAACATCCAAACAAGTTCAAGCTGCCCTGCAGTCCGAGGGTACAACAGTGTCAACCCGTACTATCCGTCGGCGTCTGAATGAAAAGGGACTGTATGGTAGGAGACCCAGGAAGACCCCACTTCTTACCCCGAGACATAAAAAAGCCAGGCTGGAGTTTGCCAAAACTTACCTGAAAAAGCCTAAAACGTTTTGGAAGAATGTTCTTTGGTCAGATGAGACAAAAGTAGAGCTTTTTGGGCAAATGCATCAACATAGAATTTACAGGAGAAAAAAAGAGGCATTCAAAGAAAAGAACACGGTCCCTACAGTCAAACATGGCAGAGGTTCCCTGATGTTTTGGGGTTGCTTTGCTGCCTCTGGCACTGGACTGCTTGACCGTGTGCATTGCATTATGAAGTCTGAAGACTACCAACAAATTTTGCAGCATAATGTAGGGCCCAGTGTGAGAAAGCTGGGTCTCCCTCAGAGGTCATGGGTCTTCCAGCAGGACAGTGACCCAAAACACACTTCAAAAAGCACTAGAAAATGGTTTGAGAGAAAGCACTGGAGACTTCTAAGGTGGCCAGCAATGAGTCAAGACCTGAATCCCATAGAACACCTGTGGAGAGATCAAAATTGGCAGTTTGGAGAAGGCACCCTTCAAATATCAGGGACCTGGAGCAGTTTGCCAAAGAAGAATGGTCTAAAATTCCAGCAGAGCATTGTAAGAAACTCATTGATGGTTACCGGAAGCGGTTGGTTGCAGTTATTTTGGCTAAAGGTTGTGCAACCAAGTATTAGGCTGAGGGTGCCAATACTTTTGTCTGGCCCATTTGTGGAGTTTTGTGTGAAATGATCAATGTTTTGCTTTTTGCTTCATTCTCTTTTGTGTTTTTTCATTTAAGACAAATTAAATGAAGATAATAATACCAAAGAATTTGTGATTGCAATCATTTTCAGGAAGAAACTGAGTATTATCTGACAGAAATGCAGGGGTGTTAATACTTTTGGCCATGACTGTAAATGTTTAGTTCAGCATCTGCAAGGAGCATAACTAAAAGAGCCACCTTTTCCTTCTGCAGCAATAGTGCTGCACAAGGTGACTCTTTTAGTTGCAAAAGCCTGGGGGGAACAGGTTCCCTTTAATTTCTGTAGTAGTGTGAGTGTGGAGGGAGCAGGAGAAATTGCCTGACACACAGCAGGGGATCAGCTGACATTACTGAACCCCAATAACTCGGTAGCAAATGTTGACTGTGCAGAGAGCACTTCCAAGCAGCAACTGGTGGTGTCGGAGCCTAGGGATTACAGGAGAAACAGAGTGTAGAGTGAGGCCTAATTGAAGCAAGTTTCTAATCTGGAGTTGTGTTAGTGTGGAGGGAGCAGGAGCAATTGCTGGAAACACAGCTGGTAAACAGCTGACGTTACTGAACCCCAATAACACTGGAGCAAGTGTTGACTGTGCAGACAGCACTTCCGGGCAGCAACTGGTGATGTTGGAGCCCAGGGTCAATGCTAGAAACTGAGGGGAGAACTTGCCGCACACACAGCAGGGGAGCAGCTGGTGTTACTGAACCCCAATAACAGAGGAGCAACTGTTGACTGTGCAGACAGCACTTCCAGACAGCAACTGGCGGTGTTGGAGCCCAGAGTCAATCATGGTGTAGGCCAAGGCCTAATTGGAGTAAGTTTAATTTCTGAAGTAGTGTGAGTGTGGAGGTAGCAGGAGCAATTGCTGGATACACAGCAGGGGAGCAGCTGATGTTACTGAACCCCACTAACACAGGAGCGAGTGTTTTTCTCTGTGCAGACAGAGCAAATGTCATCTGTAACTGTGTAAAAAAAAGACCAGGCACTTCAAGTCTTGGGAGCGCCCTTTTTAGCTTTTGGAAAAGGCATGCTCCTAATGGGTGCCGAAGTGGAAGCTACAGGCAACGCAGTCTTTCACCTCCCTCACCCTCCTTTTTGGGCCGTTCGGGGAATCTCTTCCTCAGAGCTGCTCCCACCACCTTCCTGTACCTCATGTCATGATGGGTCAAGGACCTCATCATCTACACTACCTTCTTCCAACAACTGCTTCTCCTGGGTAGTCTCGGCAGCACAGTACGCACCAGAAAGTGGCACCTGAGTCTCATCATCAGATGCGTACTGAGGTGTGCTAACCGGAGGCACTGGCCCACCCGCCTCTTCAATTTCAGAGAGACAAAGCAGTTGGGCATCACTGCATACTGTCTCTTCTTCCAATTCTTGAATGTTGCTTGGCTGGCCCCCTCTTTCCAAGCCAAGAGTTTCAGAGAGAGCCGTATTGAGAATGTGGGCGATGCGGCGGTCGTTTCTCAGGCACTGCAGCATGAAATCAACCATGTGCTGCAGACTGACAGCTGGCCAAGAAGCGCTGTCCCCTGCTTGAGGCGTGATCTCTGCCTGCTCTGCATCACCCCACCCTCGCTCTGCACACTGACTACTTGAGAATTGTGTAACTCCCTCCTCTGGACTGATGTCTTCCTCCTCCATTGACTCCTTCTCATCCTCCTCATAAAGTGTCCCCTGCCTAGGCCTTTGTGAGGAACCACGTTGTGCAGACTGTCCAGAAGCAGATGGAATTGGTGACTCCTCATCCTCCACCTCTTCCACAACATCATCCCTTAGCGCTTGCAGTGTTCTTTCAAGCAGGCAGATAAGGGGGACAGTCATGCTGACTAGTGCATCATCTGCACTCGCCATCCACGTGGAATCATCGAAGGCACGCAAAACCTGGCAGACGTCTTTCATAGTGGCCCACTCAGTGGTTGTAAAGTCTGAACGGCACGCAGTGCGACTTCTTTGCGCCTGATGCAGCTGGTACTCCATTACTGCTTGCTGCTGCTCACACAACCGCTCCAACATATGTAATGTGGAATTCCACATGGTGGGTAGGTCACATATGATGCGATGTTCCGGAAGGCGGAATTGGCGCTGCAGAGCTGCAATGCGCGATTTTGCCATGCTGGAATGCCACAAGTGAGCACACTCTAGGCGGACCTTGTGCAGCAGTGCATCAAGATCCGGATAGTCCTTCAAAAAACTCTGCATGACCAAGTTGAGCACATGTGCCAGACATGGGATGTGAGTGAGGTTGCCTAGGGCCAGAGCTGCCATCAGATTTTTGGCATTGTCACACACTACCATGCCTGGCTGGAGATTCGCTGGCACAAACCACACATCGCTCTCCTGCTTGATGGCATTCCAGAGCTCCTGCGCTGTGTGGCTTTGATTCCCCAAAAGAAATTAATTTCAGTACGGCCTGTTGACGTTTAGCCACAGCTGTGCTCAAATCGGTCATAACAGGTAAGCATTCACGGGTCAAGGTGGAGGTAGACCGCGACGGCTCCTGCAGCGATGATTCTGAGGAACTGGCGTATGAGGAGGAGGCAATGTGTATAGACTGGAATCCTGCAATCCTTGGATTTGGCAGAACACGTCCTGCGCCACTCGCACGATCTGTACCCAGCTCCACAACATTAACCCAATTGTCAGTGAGGGAAAGGTATCGTCCCTGTCCATGGTGACTGGTCCACGCATCGGTGGTGAGGTGGACCTTGCTACTGGTGGCGTTCAGTAGCGCGTGTTTTATGTGTCCCTCCACATGCTTTTGCAGGGCAGGAACGGCTTGACTGCTGAAATAAAAGTGGTTGGGCACATTGTATTGTGGGACTGCCAATGTCATCACGTTACGGAAGGTGTCAGTCTCCACCAGCCCGAATGATAGCATTTCAAGGGACAGTAGTTTTGCAATGCCAGCATTCAGAGCCTGTGCTTGGGGGTGGTTTGCCAAGAATGGCCACCTTTTCTCTCATGCCTGTGCTACCAATGGCTGTAGACTGGGCTGGGAGTGTGAGGATGACTGGGAACATGGTGATGTGGGTGGAATTACACTGGGTCTCTGGACAACAGTGCCAGAAGTTCTTCCATGGCGATCCTGTGAGGAAGCCGAACCAGCTGTGTGTGAGCTGGAGGAAGAGGCAACAATACGAGCTGAAGAGGTGGTAGGTGCCGCTGTAGGTTGGCCTAGGTCTTCAGTGTGTTTTTGTAACTCCACCGCGTGCTTGGTCCGCACATGTTTCCACATATTTGTGGTATTGAGGTTGCTGACACTTTTCCCTCTTTTGACTTTCTGATGACACACATTGCATTTGACTAAGCAAATGTCATCTGCAACTGTGTCAAAAAAGGACCAGGCACTGCAAGTCTTGGGAGCGCCCATTTTGGCTTTTGGAAGAGCCATGCTCTGAATGGGTGCCGAAGTGGAGGCTACAGGCACCGCAGTCTTCCCCCTCCCTCTCCCTCTTTGGGCCGTTCGGGGAATCTGTTCCTCAGAGCTGCTCCCACCACCTTCCTGTACCTCACACTACGATGGGTCAAGGACCTCATCATCTACACTACCCTCTTCCACCAACTGTTTCTCCTGGTAGTCTCGGCAGCACAGTACGCACCAGAAAGTGGCACCTGAGTCTCATCATCAGATGCGTACTGAAGTGTGCTGACCGGAGGCAGTGGCCCCCCCGCCTCTTCAGAATCAGAGAGACAAAGCTGTTGGGCATCACTGCATACTGCCTCTTATTCCATTTCTCCAATGCTGCTTGGCTGGCCCCCTCTTTCCAAGCCAAGAGATTCAGAGAACAGAAGTAGACATGTGTCATGGTTAGAACAAGGTTATGTTTTGTACTTTCAAGGGTTAATGTTCTTAACCTCTCTTTCAAGATGAGAGGGCTATTTATACTCGCTCCTAACCTGGTATCCTTGTCAGCTATAGGTTTTCTGCAGTCTGTATGCTTGACCTCTGTAGTGTATGCTGGCTTGCTTTGTGTCTTGCTGTCATGTACTTTATTCGCTTTCCTGGATTACTGACCCCTGACTTGGCTTCTGACTATTCTCTGACTCTCCCTGTTGGTATCTTGTAATCTCCTGGCTTCGATCTCGGCTTGTTTCACTATTCTTTTATGCTTGTTCCTTCTCTGTTTCCCCGGCATCTGGCTCCGCCCCCTGACCGCCTCCCACTCTGTCACATGATCGTAGGTCCTTCTGCTTTACCTGGTCACTCTGTCTCATGTGAAAGGTCCTGTTGGTGTTCATGTTAGTTACCCGGTTTCTGGTTCAGCTCCGTTGCTGCTGGGTGCAGTTTCCCCTGCAGCATTTATACCCGGGTATCGTGACAAGGAGGCTCCTGTCCTGGGCTCTCTGACTGCCTTGGCAATTTGGCATGTGGTCAAGAGACAGATGGGTGCTGTCCAGTGCTCTGTGCAGGAGAGGATGTGGCACTAATTGAAGTCGATCCATTAGCTGCCATCCATCTGACAACGGCTTCAATTTGTTCTTCCCGCAGCAGCGGGGTATGGCGATCTCCTACAAAGCTACGCATGAAGGACTGTTCCCTGCTGAAACTTGGTGATGATGAGTTACCGGTGCCCGCAGCAGGCACAGGATCCCCACATCCTCTCCCTGCTTTACACCCACGCCCACGTGCCTTACTCCCTGCCTTCTTCATCTTGGTAGACTGATAAAGATAGGCAGAAAAGTACTAAGGGCTTAGTGTGCTTATTCCTAAACAGCTCCTTTCAGGTATAAGAAACACTAATTTTCAAAAGTGTGGACTAGACTTTAATATGAGCTAATGTGGCCTATACAACTGTAAAGTGTGTTTGGAGAACTTTGTTTTTTTTTTTTTTGCAAAACAGACTACAGAGTGAACGGCGCTGCAAGGCAAAAACAAGCTCCTCTATGTAATTCTATATAGTGTTTTTCCACAATCTAGAGGATACGGATGGAAAGCCACTAATAGGATAAATTTGAAAAAATGTGCAGTAGGCTGTACTAATTGCAAAAAAGGACAATGGATTGAACAGTATGAGGCAGTGACACACCCTGAGCTGACTACAACCAGCGGTGGCTGCGGACAGATTACAGAGTGAGCTGCACTCACACACACAGAGACCTTGCAGACAGCTGTGAACAGCGCTGCAAGGCAAAAGCAAGGTTCTCACAGCGGTTGCTAAATTAGCCTGGGTAAAGCACAATGAAGCAAATCGCTGTCTCTAAACTGGCCCTCAGTCAGAACACAGCATCCTGTCCCTAACTGAATTCACAGCAGAGTGAGCCCAAAATGGCGGCGGCGACTTTTATAGTGCATTATGACATCATTTCAGCAGCCAATCACAGCCATGCCAGTAGTTACATGCCTACCATGCAGAACTGGATGTGCCCACACTTCTAATCATTCCTCATTGGCTGAATTCGGGCTCTTTGAATTATGGGAACTTCCGATTCCGGTATTCGATATACTGAAAGTATCGGAACTCAGTATTGAATTCCGATACCGCAAATATCGGCCAATACCTGATACTTGCGGTATTGGAATGCTCAACACTAACAACCACGACAGCCAATGCATCCTGAACCACAACTCTGGCAGTGGATTGCAGTGTTCGCGGTTCTGCAGTTGCCTAGCTTGGGTCTTTTTTTTCAGACCGGAAAAAATCTAAAAGATCTCGTTGTCTGTCAACTTTTTTAAAAATGAAATAGTATATAGTATACCTAAAAAACAATGAAATAATTTGAGTACTACATGCATGAACTGTCACATGTGCGATCAACATGCTTTAATCTGGGAATTTCACTGTGCTAAAAAGGAGACTAGCGGTCCTCACCAACCATCGTCCTCTCTATCTACCACATCTTCAGATTCTTCCTCCTCCTTTACCATGGCAAGTGTTGTCACACAGATCTTCGGCTGCATAACCTCCACTTGTTTTCCCCCTACAGTTGGGGTTACTGAGAGCCTGTCAGCTGATACGGAAGTGGATATGCCTTCTGTTTTTGACAGGTCTTACATACCAAGCACAACCCATCTTTCTCAATACACCATAACATTTCTGCCTGCACCTCTCTTACAGTCCAGCAGCTTGTCGTGTTCTCCCTACTCCACCCTGTATTAGCACAGCAGCAGACCCTCGTTTGTGCAGTTGTGCTCACACAAAAAAAGATTATTTCCTCCTAAACATGGCAAAGCTAAGAGCTTGAACTTCACCATCTTCAATCTACTACTAATTATAACCTTTATTTTTATATCGCAAACATATTCTGCAAAGCTTTACCAGTCGGCAGTTCATATAAAACAGTCAAAAGTTACCAACAATCAAACAAAGCAATAAAAATGACGACCCTGTTCTTTAGAGCTTACAATCTACAATGAGGTGAGGGTGACTCAAATTACAGGTACTTACTTACTATGATGGACCAACCATATTGAGGAAATGGGGGTAGATAAAGGCTGCATGACGCTTTTTGGGTATGATTGAGTTTGATGAAGAATACTTTTTAGATAAGGAGAGAATAAGCTATATATTAACGGACTTTGATTTGGGAAAGTGATAGGATGCCCTAAACAGATGTGTTTTTATGGAGCGCATAAAAATGTTTAAGTTCATTGTCTAATTTCATGGGGACAAAAGGGTAAGAGGTGAGTGATCTAGGTAGGAGATTGAACTGAGCTGGAAAAAACACCAGATCAAGGTTGTTACCGTCTTTGTGTGTCTCAAAGGTTGAAAGTTGTGAGAGACCACAAGAAGTGGCTAGAGATAGAAGCTGGGATGAAGTTGAGGAGGTGGGGTTGTTGAAGTCACGCGGGACAAGGGTTGGCAATTTTGAGGACATGAAGTGTGGCAACAATGCATAAAAGTGGTCAAAGAAGTGGGTGGACGAGCCTGTGGGAAGGTATATAACTGCTACTATGATGGAGAGGGGATGTAACACCCTGACGGTGTAAACCTCAAAAGGAGAATGGCATCCAATCGGCCTGTATTTATTTATTTGGTTTGGTTTAAAACTAGATTGTTGTTGGCAGTGAGTGTAGGGTTATTGTGGAGTTAGCAGTGATCGTGCAGTAAGATATACACATATTCCATGTGTTCTAAACCAGAGGTGGATAAACTGTATGCTCTCTATTAGTTTTCAGAGAACTAATTATTGTGAACAGCCTGCAGCTTCCTCATGTGAGCATCACCCAATCGTGTCATTGTCTGGACAATAGGGGCCAGATGAGCATTTATTTTCTGCATCACTCACAGCCTGTGATCTCTCTGATCATTGCATTGCCACTCCAATCTGTTGACCACAGAAATGCAGCCTTTCTGCCTCATGGATACAGATGGTTTTGTAAGCTGATTGCTATTGCAGTGCCCCAGTATCAGTTGCCCAGTCACCATTACTTCTCTAAGAAAGATGTGCCTGCGCTACAACAGCAAGCTACAGACAACATCATCTATTCCCTGAAAAATTCAATGTCTGCCAGGGTGCATTTCAACACTGACACCTGGACGAGCAAGCATGGACCTGGGAGTTACATCTCGATGACTGGGCATTGGGTGACTGATGGCTGTGGGGACAAGCTGTGGCCTGCTTCACAAAAAAACATAATTCTGACGTTTCTAATTTTTTTCTCGCTACGCTGTTTAGCGATCAGGTTAATGCTTTTTTTTATTGATAGATCAGGCGATTCTGAACACGGCAATACCAAATATGTGTAGGTTTGATTTTTTTTTAAATGTTTTATTTTGGATGGGGCGTAAGGGGGGTGATTTAACCCCTTCCCGACCTGTAACACAGCGTATGCGTCATGAAAGTCGGTGCCAATCCGACCTGTGACGCATATGCTGTGTCACAGAAAGATCGCGTCCCTGCAGATCCGGTGAAAGGGTTAACTCCCATTTCACCCGATCTGCAGGGACAGGGGGAGTGGTAGTTTAGCCCAGGGGGGTGGCTTCACCCCCCCGTGGCTACGATCGCTCTGATTGGCTGTTGAAAGTGAAACTGCCAATCAGAGCGATTTGTAATATTTCACCTAAAAAAATGGTGAAATATTACAATCCAGCCATGGCCGATGCTGCAATATCATCGGCCATGGCTGGAAACACTTATGTGCACCCACCCCACCCCACCAATCGCCCCCCCAGCCCCTCGATCTGTGGTCCGCTCCCCTCCGTCCTGTGCTCCGCTCCCCCGTCCTCCTGTCTACTCCCCCCGTGCTCCAATCACACCCCCGTGCTCCAATCAAATCCCCCCGCACTCCGATCACCCCCCCGCACAGCGATCCCCCCCGTGCTCCGATCCACCCCCCCTCACAGCGATCCCCCACCCGTGTTGCAATCCACCCCCCCGTTTTCCGATTCACCCCCCGTGCTCCGATCCACCCCCCCCGTGCTCCAACGCCCCCCCCGTGCCCTGATCTCCCCCCCCCCTTATACTTACCCGGCCTCCCGGGGTCCATCCATCTTCTTTCCCGGGCGCCGCCATCTTCCAAAATGGCGGGCGCATGTATAGTGCGCCCGCCGAATCTGCCGGCCGGCAGATTCGTTCCAAAGTGAGTTTTGATCACTGAGATATAACCTATCTCAGTGATCAAAATAAAAAAAATTGTAAATGACCCCCCCCCCCCTTTGTCACCCCCATAGGTAGGGACAATAAAAAAAATAATTTTTTTTTTCACTAATGTTGGGGTAAGAACTAGGGTTAGGGGTAGGGTTAGGGGTAGGGTTAGGGTTAGGGGTAGGGTTAGGGTTAGGGTTAGGGGTAGGGTTAGGGGTAGGGTTAGGGGTAGGGTTAGGGGTAGGGTTAGGGGTAGGGTTAGGGTTAGGGGTAGGGTTAGAAGTAGGGGTAGGGTTAGGGGTAGGGTTAGGGTTCGGGATGTGCACACGTATTCTGGTCCTCTGCGGATTTTTCCGCAGAGGATTTGATAAATCCGCAGGGCTTAACCGCTGTGGATTTATCGCGGATTTACCGCGGTTTTTCTGCGCATTTCACTGCAGTTTTACAACTGCGATTTTCTATTGGAGCAGTTGTAAAACCGCTGCGGAATCCGCAGAAAGAAGTGACATGCTGCGGAATGTAAACCGCTGCGTTTCCGTGCAGTTTTTCTGCAGCATGTGTACAGCGATTTTTGTTTTCCATAGGTTTACATTGAACTGTAAACTCATGGGAAACTGCTGCGGACCCGCAGCGTTTTCCGCAGTGTGTGCACATACCTTTAGAATTAGGCTATGTGCACACGGTGCGGATTTGGCTGCGGATCCGCAGCAGTGTTCCATCAGGTTTACAGTACCATGTAAACATATGGAAAACCAAATCCGCTGTGCCCATGGTGCGGAAAATACCGCGCGGAAACGCTGCGTTGTATTTTCCGCAGCATGTCAATTCTTTGTGCGGATTCCGCAGCGTTTTACACCTGTTCCTCAATAGGAATCCACAGGTGAAATCCGCACAAAAAACACTGGCAATCCGTGGTAAAACCGCAGGTAAAACGCAGTGCCTTTTACCCGCGGATTTTTCAAAAATGATGCTGAAAAATCTCATACGAATCCGCAACGTTGGCACATAGCCTTAGGGTTAGGGTTGGGTTGGAATTAGGGTTGTGGTTAGGGTTAGGGGTGTGTTGGGGTTAGGGTTGTGATTAGGGTTATGGCTACAGTTAGTATTAGAGTTAGGGGTGTGTTGGGGTTAGTGTTGGAGTTAAAATTGAGGGGTTTCCACTGTTTAGGCACATCAGGGGGTCTCCAAACGCAACATGGCGCCACCATTGATTCCAGCCAATCTTGTATTCAAAAAGTCAAATGGTGCTCCCTCACTTCCGAGCCCCGAC
Organism: Ranitomeya imitator; assembly: GCF_032444005.1. Lineage (NCBI taxonomy): Eukaryota > Metazoa > Chordata > Amphibia > Anura > Dendrobatidae > Ranitomeya > Ranitomeya imitator. The sequence goes on from NC_091284.1 coordinate 630,908,182, forward strand.
GTGTGCCCAAACAGTGGTTTACCCCCACATATGGGGTACCAGCATACTCAGGACAAACTGCGCAACAATTACTAGGGTCCAATTTCTCCTGTTACCCTTGAGAAAATAAAAAATTGCTTGCTAAAACATCATTTTTGAGGAAAGAAAAATGATTTTTTATTTTCACGGCTCTGCGTTGTAAACGTCTGTGAAGCACTTGGGGGTTCAAAGTGCTCACCACATATCTAGATAAGTTCCTTGGGGGGTCTAGTTTCCAAAATGGGGTCACTTGTGGGGGGTTTCTACTGTTTAGGCACAGCAGGGGCTCTGCAAACGCAACGTGACGTCCGCAGACCATTCCATCAAAGTCTGCATTTCAAAAGTCACTACTTCCCTTCTGAGCCCCGACGTGTGCCCTAACAGTGGTTTACCCCCACACATGGGGTATCAGCGTACTCAGGAGAAACTGGACAACAATTTTTGGGGTCCAATTTCTCCTCTAACCCTTGGGAAAATAAAAAATTCTGGGCTAAAATATTATTTTTGAAAGAAAGAAAACGTATTTATTATTTTCACGGCTCTGCGTTATAAACTTCTGTAAAGCACTTGGGGGTTGAAAGTGCTCACCACATATCTAGATAAGTTCCTTGGGGGGTCTAGTTTCCAAAATGGGGTCACTTGTGGGGGGTTTCTACTGTTTAGGCACAGCAGGGGCTCTGCAAACGCAACGTGACGTCCGCAGACCATTCCATCAAAGTCTGCATTTCAAAAGTCACTACTTCCCTTCTGAGCCCCGACGTGTGCCCTAACAGTGGTTTACCCCCACACATGGGGTATCAGCGTACTCAGGAGAAACTGGACAACAATTTTTGGGGTCCAATTTCTCCTCTAACCCTTGGGAAAATAAAAAATTCTGGGCTAAAATATTATTTTTGAAAGAAAGAAAACGTATTTATTATTTTCACGGCTCTGCGTTATAAACTTCTGTAAAGCACTTGGGGGTTGAAAGTGCTCACCACATATCTAGATAAGTTCCTTTGGGGGTCTAGTTTCCAAAATGGGGTCACTTGTGGGGGGTTTCTAGTGTTTAGGCACACCAGGGGCTCTGCAAACGCAACGTGACGCCCGCAGACCATTCCATCAAAGTCTGCATTTCAAAAGTCACTACTTCCCTTCTGAGCCCCGACGTGTGCCCTAACAGTGGTTTACCCCCACACATGGGGTATCAGCATACTCAGGAGAAACTGGACAACAACTTTTGGGGTCCAATTTCTCCTGTAACCCTTGGGAAAATAAACAATTCTGGGCTAAAAAATTATTTTTGAGGAAAGAAAACGTATTTATTATTTTCACGGCTCTGCGTTATAAACTTCTGTAAGCACTTGGGGGTTGAAACTGCTCACCACATATCTAGATAAGTTCCTTTGGGGGTCTAGTTTCCAAAATGGGGTCACTTGTGGGGGGTTTCTACTGTTTAGCCACATCAGGGGCTCTGCAAACGCAATGTGACGCCCGCAGAGCATTCCATCAAAGTCTGCATTCCAAAACGTCACTACTTCACTTCCGAGCCCCAGCATGTGCCTAAACAGTGGTTTACCCCCACATATGGGGTATCAGCGTACTCAGGAGAAACTGGACAACAACTTTTGGGGTCAAATTTCTCCTGTTACCCTTGGGAAAATAAAAAATTGCGGGCTAAAAAATCATTTTTGAGAAAAGAATTTTTTTTTTTTATTTTCATGGCTCTGCGTTATAAACTTCTGTGAAGCACTTGGGGGTTCAAAGTGCTCACCACACATCTAGATTAGTTCCTTTGGGGGTCTAGTTTCCAAAATGGGGCCATTTGTGGGGGATCTCCAATGTTTAGGCACACAGGGGCTCTCCAAACGTGACATGGTGTCCGCTAATGATTGGAGCCAATTTTCCATTTAAAAAGCCAAATGGCGTGCCTTCCCTTCTGAGCCCTGCCGTGCGCCCAAACAGTGGTTTACCCCCACATATGGGGTATCTGCGTACTAAGGACAAACTGGACAACAACATTTGTGGTCCAATTTCTCCTATTACCATTGGCAAAATAGGAAATTCCAGGCTAAAAAATTATTTTTGAGAAAAGAAAAATTATTTTTTATTTTCATGGCTCTGCATTATAAACTTCTGTGAAGCACCTGGGGGTTTAAAGTGCTCAGTATGCATCTAGATAAGTTCCTTGGGGGGTCTAGTTTCCAAAATGGGGTCACTTCTGGGGGAGCTCCAATGCATAGGCACACAGGGGCTCTCCAAACGCGACATGGTGTCCGCTAACAATTGGAGCTAATTTTCCATTCAAAAAGTCAAAAGGCGCGCCTTCCCTTCCGAGCCCTGCCGTGTGCCCACACAGTGGTTTACCCCCACATATGAGGTATCGGCGTACTCGGGAGAAATTGCTCAACAAATTTTAGGATCCATTTTATCCTATTGACCATGTGAAAATGAAAAAATTGAGGCAAAAATAAATTTTTTGTGAAAAAAAAGTACTTTTTCATTTTTATGGATCAATTTGTGAAGCACCTGTGGGTTTAAAGGGCTCACTATGCATCTAGATAAGTTCCTTGGGGCATCTAGTTTCCAAAATGGGGTCACTTGTTGGGGAGCTCCAATGTTTAGGCACACAGGGTCTCTCCAAACGCGACATGGTGTCCGCTAACGATGGAGATAATTTTTCATTCAAAAAGTCAAATGGCGCTCCTTCCCTTCCGAGCCTTACCATGTGCCCAAACAGTGGTTTACCCCCACATGTGAGGTATTGGTGTACTCAGGAGAAATTGCCCAACAAATTCTTGGATCCATTTTATCCTTTTGTCCATGTGAAAATGAAAAAATTGAGGCTAAAAGAATTTTTTTGTGAAAAAAAGGTACTTTTTCATTTTTACGGATCAATTTGTGAAGCACCTGGGGGTTTAAAGGGCTCACTATGCATCTAGATAAGTTCCTTGGGGCGTCTAGTTTCCAAAATGGGGACACTTGTTGGGGAGCTCCAATGTTTAGGCACACAGGGTCTCTCCAAACGCGACATGGTGTCCGCTAACGATGGAGATAATTTTTCATTCAAAAAGTCAAATGGCGCTCCTTCCCTTCCGAGCCTTACCATGTGCCCAAACAGTGGTTTACCCCCACATGTGAGAAATTGGTGTACTCAGGAGAAATTGCCCAACAAATTTTAGGATCCATTTTCTCCTTTTGTCCATGTGAAAATGAAAAAATTGAGGCTAAAAGAATTTTTTTGTGAAAAAAAAGTACTTTTTCATTTTTACGGATCAATTTGTGAAGCACCTGGGGGTTTAAAGGGCTCACTATGCATCTAGATAAGTTCCTTGGGGCGTCTAGTTTCCAAAATGGGGTCACTTGTGGGGGAACTCCAATTTTTAGGCACACGGGTGCTCTCCAAACGTGACATGGTGTCCGCTAAAGAGTGCAGCCAATTTTTCATTCAAAAAGTCAAATGGCGCTCCTTCCCTTCCAAGCCCTGCCGTGCGCCCAAACAGTGGTTTACCCCCACATATGAGGTATCAGCGTACTCAGGGCAAATTGGACAACAACTTTCGTTGTTCAGTTTCTCCTTTTACCATTGGGAAAATAAAAAAATTGTTGCTGAAAAATCATTTTTGTGACTAAAAAGTTAAACGTTCATTTTTTCCGTCCATGTTGCTTCTGCTGCTGTGAAGCACCTGAAGGGTTAATAAACTTCTTGAATGTGGTTTTGTGCACCTTGAGGGGTGCAGTTTTTAGAATGGTGTCACTTTTGGGTATTTCCAGCCATATAGACCCCTCAAACTGACTTCAAATGTGAGGTGGTCCCTAAAAAAAATGGTTTTGTAAATTTCGTTGTAAAAATGAGAAATCGCTGGTCAAATTTTAACCCTTATAACTTCCTAGCAAAAAAAAATTTTGTTTCCAAAATTGTGCTGATGTAAAGTAGACGTGTGGGAAATGTTATTTATTAACTATTTTGTGTCACATAACTCTCTGGTTTAACAGAATAAAAATTCAAAATGTGAAAATTGCAAAATTTTCAAAATTTTCGCCAAATCTCCGTTTTTATCACAAATAAACACAGAATTTATTGACCTAAATTTACCACTAACACGAAGCCCAATATGTCACAAAAAAACAATCTCAGAACCGCTAGGATCCATTGAAGCGTTCCTGAGTTATTACCTCATAAAGGGACACTGGTCAGAATTGCAAAAAACGGCAAGGTCTTTAAGGTCAAAATAGGCTGGGTCATGAAGGGGTTAAACTTTTGTATTTTTTTATTTTTTTCATATTTTTAAAATACATTTTTTTTTTTACTTTTGCCATGCTTCAATAGCCTCTATGGGAGGCTAGAAGCTGGCACAACTCGATCAGCTCTGCTACATAGCAGCGATCATCATATTCGCTGCTATGTAGTAGAAATGCAGATGTGCTATGAGCGCTGACCACAGGGGGGCGCTCACAGCAAGCCTGCATCAGTAACCATAGAGGTCTCAAGAACCTCTATGGTTATCATCCTGAGACATCGCCGACCCCGGATGATGTGATGGGAGTCGGCGATGCGCTGATTTCCGGCCGCGCGGCCGGAAGCGCCGGTTAAATGCCGCTGTCAGCGTTTGACAGCAGCATTTAACAGGTTAATAGCGGCGGGTGAATAGTGATTTTACAAAACAGCTGACATGTCACGACTTTGAGGTGGGCTCACCGCCGGAGCCAACATCAAAGGGGAGACACGAAATGCGCAGTAATAGTACGGCACATGTCGTGAGGGGGCTAAACACCATAAGACGAATAACTAAACAACCAGACAACAGGGGTTGGAGAACTAAACTACTAAACAGCTTGGGTTGTAGAACAAAACCACTATGCATCATAAGATGGATAACTAAACTAATAGACAACAAGAGTTGGATAACTAAACTACAAAACAGCTATGATTGCACAAGGAAATAATTACACACCTGTTGTGAATTCTGTTGTCGAACTCCCTCCTGTGGTCGTGAATGGTACTTCGGCGAATTCGGTCCATGGACTCCCTCTGGTGGCTATGAGTGAAGCTGCTGCTTCTGAGGTTCCTTACACAGGTGACATGGTTTATCCTTTGGTTGGCTGCTCTATTTAACTCCACTCAGATCGTTACTCCATGCCAGCTGTCAATGTTCCTGCATTGGTTCAGTTCGCTCTTGGATCTTTCTGGTGACCTGTCTTCTCCAGCAGAAGCTAAGTTCCTGATAGTTATTATTTGTTCATTGTTTCCTTGTCCAGCTGGTTATCATGATTTTGTCTTGCTAGCTGGAAGCTCTGGGATGCAGAGTGGCACCTCCGCACCGTGAGTCGGTGCGGAGGTCTTTTTGCACACTCTGCGTGGTCTTTTGTAGTTTTTGTGCTGACCGCAAAGATACCTTTCCTATCCTCTGTCTGTTTAGTAAGTCTGGCCTCCCTTTGCTGAAACCTGTTTCATTTCTGCATTTGTGACTTTCATCTTTACTCACAGTCAATATATGTGGGGGGCCGTCTTTTCCTTTGGGGAATTTCTCTGAGGCAAGGTAGGCTATATTTTCTATCTCTAGGGCTAGCTAGCTCTTAGGCTGTGAAGAGGCGTCTAGGGAGTGTCAGGAACGCTCCACGGCTATTTCTAGTTGTTGTGATAGGATTAGGGCTTGCGGTCAGCCGAGCTCCCACATCCCAGAGCTTGTCCTGTGTGAGTTTAACTATCAGGTCGTGCCGGGTGCTCCTAACCACCAGGTCCATAACAATACAGCTGGCCCAAAGTATTAATGCATCTCAATAGAGGGATAAGAGAAGTTCTGAGACTATTTTTTTTTCTTTGCACTGTGATTTGTCTTTCTTTTCCCCTAAAACTTTGGGTGGTTCAGGACACAGGTGTAGATATGGACATTCAAGGTCTGTCCTCTTGTGTGGATCATCTCACTGCAAGGGTACAAAATATTCAAGATTTTGTGGTTCAGAATCCTATGTTAGAGCCTAGAATTCCTATTCCTGATTTATTTTCTGGGGATAGATCTAAGTTCTTGAATTTCAAAAATAATTGTAAACTGTTTCTAGCTTTGAAACCCCGCTCCTCTGGTGACCCCGTTCAACAAGTAAAAATCATTATTTCTTTGTTGTGTGGTGACCCTCAAGACTGGGCATTTTCCCTTGCGCCAGGAGATCCTGCATTGCGTGATGTTGATGCGTTTTTTCTGGTGCTTGGATTGCTTTATGATGAACCAAATTCAGTGGATCAGGCAGAGAAAATCTTGCTGGCTTTGTGTCAGGGTCAGGATGAAGTGGAGGTGTACTGTCAGAAGTTTAGAAAGTGGTCTGTGCTTACTCAGTGGAATGAGTGTGCCCTGGCGGCAATTTTCAAAAAGGGTCTTTCTGAAGCCCTTAAGGATGTCATGGTGGGAATTCCCACGCCTGCTGGTCTGAATGAGTCTATGTCCTTGGCCATTCAGATCGATCGGCGCTTGCGTGAGCGCAAAGCTGTGCACCATCTGGCGGTATTCTCTGAGCATAGGCCTGAGCCTATGCAGTGTGATAGGACTTTGACCAGAGCTGAACGGCAAGAACACAGATGGCGGAATGGGCTGTGTTTTTACTGTGGTGAATCCACTCATGCTATCTCCGATTGTCCTAAGCGCACTAAGCGGTTCGCTAGGTCTGCCACCATTGGTACGGTACAGTCTAAATTTCTTTTGTCCGTTACTCTGATTTGCTCTCTGTCATCCTATTCTGTTATGGCATTTGTGGATTCAGGCGCTGCCCTGAATCTGATGGACTTGGAGTTTGCCAGGCGCTGTGGTTTTTTCTGGGAGCCCTTGCAGTATCCTATTCCATTGAGAGGAATTGATGCTACGCCTTTGGCCAAGAATAAGCCTCAGTACTGGACTCAAATGACCATGTGCATGGCTCCTGCACATCAGGAGGATATTCGCTTTTTGGTGTTGCATAATCTGCATGATGTGGTCGTTTTGGGGTTGCCATGGCTACAGGTCCATAATCCAGTATTGGATTGGAAATCTATGTCTGTGTCCGGCTGGGGTTGTCAGGGGGTACATGGTGATGTTCCATTGTTGTCAATTTCGCCTTTCACTCCTTCTGAAGTCCCTGAGTTTTTGTCGGATTACTGGGATGTATTTGAAGAGCCCAAATCCGGTGCCCTACCTCCTCATAGGGATTGCGATTGTGCTATTAATTTGATTCCTGGTAGTAAGTTTCCTAAGGGCCGTCTGTTTAATTTATCTGTGCCAGAGCACGCCGCTATGCGGAGTTATGTAAAGGAATCCTTGGAGAAGGGTCCTATTCGCCCGTCGTCGTCACCATTGGGAGCAGGGTTCTTTTTTGTGGCCAAGAAGGATGGCTCTTTGAGACCTTGTATTGATTACCGCCTTCTTAATAAGATCACAGTCAAATTTCAGTATCCTTTGCCACTGCTGACTGATTTGTTTGCTCGGATTAAGGGGGCTAGTTGGTTCACCAAGATAGATCTTCGAGGGGCGTATAATCTTGTGCGAATTAAACAGGGCGATGAATGGAAAACAGCATTTAATACGCCCGAGGGCCATTTTGAGTACCTGGTTATGCCATTCGGGCCTTCTAATGCTCCATCTGTGTTTCAGTCCTTTATGCATGACATCTTCCGAGAGTACCTGGATAGATTCATGATTGTATATTTGGATGACATTTTGGTCTTTTCCGATGATTGGGAGTCTCATGTGAAGCAGGTCAGAATGGTGTTCCAGGTCCTTCGTGCGAATTCCTTTGTTTGTGAAGGGGTCAAAGTGTCTCTTTGGAGTTCAGAAGGTTTTATTTTTGGGTTTCATTTTTTCCCCTTCTACTATCGAGATGGACCCTGTTAAAGTTCAGGCCATTTATGATTGGACTCAGCCTACATCTGTGAAGAGCCTGCAGAAGTTCCTGAGCTTTGCTAATTTTTACCGTCGCTTCATCGCTAATTTTTCTAGTATTGCTAAACCGTTGACTGATTTGACCAAGAAAGGTGCTGATATGGTCAATTGGTCCTCTGCGGCTGTAGAGGCTTTTCAGGAGTTGAAGCGTCATTTTTCTTCTGCCTCTGTGTTGTGCCAGCCCGATGTTTTGCTCCCGTTTCAGGTCGAGGTTGATGCTTCTGAGATTGGTGCAGGGGCTGTTTTGTCGCAAAGAAGTTCTGATGGCTCGGTGATGAAACCATGTGCCTTCTTTTCTAGAAAATTCTCGCCTGCTGAGCGCAATTATGATGTTGGCAATCGAGAGTTGTTGACCATGAAGTGGGCATTCGAGGAGTGACGACATTGGCTTGAAGGAGCTAAACATCGCGTGGTGGTCTTGACGGATCACAAGAATTTGACTTATCTCGAGTCTGCCAAACGGTTGAATCCTAGACAGGCTTGATGGTCGCTCTTTTTCTCCCGTTTTGATTTTGTGGTTTCATACCTTCCGGGATCTAAGAATGTGAAGGCTGATGCCTTGTCAAGGAGTTTTGTGCCTGATTCTCCGGGTGTTCCGGAGCCGGCGGGTATTCTTAAAGAGGGGGTAATTTTGTCTGCCATCTCCCCTGATTTGTGGCGCGTACTGCAGAAGTTTCAGGCTGATAGACCTGACCTTTGTCCTACGGAGAAACTGTTTGTCCCTGATAGATGGACTAGTTGAGTTATCTCTGAGGTTCATTGTTCGGTGTTGGCTGGTCATCCTGGAATCTTTGGTACCAGAGATTTGGTGGCTAGATCCTTTTGGTGGCCTTCTTTGTCATGGGATGTGCGTTCTTTTGTGCAGTCCTGTGGGACTTGTGCTCGGGCTAAGCCCTGCTGTTCTCGTGCCAGTGGGTTGCTTTTGCCCTTGCCGGTCCCGAAGAGGCCCTGGACGCATATTTCCATGGATTTTATTTCTGATCTCCCTGTCTCTCAAAGGATGTCGGTCATTTGGGTGGTTTGTGATCGCTTCTCTAAGATGGTCCATTTGGTACCCTTGTCTAAATTGCCTTCCTCCTCTGATTTGGTGTTTTTCCAGCATGTGGTTCGTTTGCATGGCATTCCAGAGAACATCGTCTCGGACAGAGGTTCCCAGTTTGTTTCAAGGTTTTGGCGGTCCTTTTGTGCTAAGGTGGGCATTGATTTGTCTTTTTCTTCGGCTTTCCATCCTCAAACTAATGGCCAAACCGAACGAACTAATCAGACTTTGGAAACATATCTGAGATGCTTTGTTTCTGCTGATCAGGATGATTGGGTGTCCTTCTTGCCTTCGGCTGAGTTCGCCCTTAATAATCGGGCCAGCTCGGCTACTTTAGTTTCTCCTTTTTTCTGTAATTCTGGTTTCCTTCCTCGTTTCTCTTCAGGGCAGGTTGAGCCTTCGGACTGTCCTGGTGTGGATACGGTGGTGGACAGGTTGCAGAAGATTTGGACTCATGTGGTGGACAATTTGACATTGTCCCAGGAGAAGGCTCAATGTTTCACTAACCGCCGGCGCTGTGTTGGTCCCCGACTTCGTGTTGGGGATTTGGTTTGGTTGTCATCTCGTTATGTTCCTATGAAGGTTTCCTCTCCTAAGTTTAAGCCTCGTTTCATTGGGCCATATAAGATTTCTGAAGTTCTTAATCCTGTGTCATTTCATTTGGACCTTCCAGCTTCTTTTGCCATCCATAATGTGTTCCATAGGTCGTTGTTGCGGAGATACGTGGCGCCTATGGTTCCCTCCGTCGATCCTCCTGCCCCGGTGTTGGTCGAGGGGGAGTTGGAGTATGTGGTGGAGAAGATTTTGGATTCTCATGTTTCGAGACGGAAACTCCAGTACCTGGTCAAGTGGAAGGGTTATGGTCAGGAAGATAATTCCTGGGTTTTTGCCTCTGATGTTCATGCTGCCGATCTAGTTCGTGCCTTTCATTTGGCTCATCCTGATCGGCCTGGGGCCTCTGGTGAGGGTTCGGTGACCCCTCCTCAAGGGGGCGTACTGTTGTGAATTCTGTTGTCGAACTCCCTCCTGTGGTCGTGAATGGTACTTCGGCGAGTTCGGTCCATGGACTCCCTCTGGTGGCTGTGAGTGAAGCTGCTGCTTCTGAGGTTCCTTACACAGGTGACGTGGTTTATCATTTGGTTGGCTGCTCTATTTAACTCCACTCAGATCATTACTCCATGCCAGCTGTCAATGTTCCTGTATTGGTTCAGTTCGCTCTTGGATCTTTCTGGTGACCTGTCTTCTCCAGCAGAAGCTAAGTTCCTGATAGTTATTATTTGTTCATTGTTTCCTTGTCCAGCTGGTTATCATGATTTTGTCTTGCTAGCTGGAAGCTCTGGGATGCAGAGTGGCACCTCCGCACCGTGAGTCGGTGCGGAGGTCTTTTTGCACACTCTGCGTGATTTTTTGTAGTTTTTGTGCTGACCGCAAAGATACCTTTCCTATCCTCTGTCTGTTTAGTAAGTCTGGCCTCCCTTTGCTGAAACCTGTTTCATTTCTGCGTTTGTGACTTTCATCTTTACTCACAGTCAATATATGTGGGGGGCTGCCTTTTCCTTTGGGGAATTTCTCTGAGGCAAGGTAGGCTATATTTTCTATCTCTAGGGCTAGCTAGCTCTTAGGCTGTGAAGAGGCGTCTAGGGAGTGTCAGGAACGCTCCACGGCTATTTCTAGTTGTTGTGATAGGATTAGGGCTTGCGGTCAGCAGAGCTCCCACATCCCAGAGCTTGTCCTTTGTGAGTTTAATTATCAGGTCGTGCCGGGTGCTCCTAACCACCAGGTCCATAACACACACCAAAACATGGAGAACTAAACTAATTGACAATAGGGGTTGGAGAACGAAAGTACCAAGCAGCTTGGGTTGCAGAACTAAACTAGTACACACCATGGTATGGAGAACTAAAGCAGTAGACAAAAAGGTGTAACTAGACACTTGATTTGAAAAGGCACCCACCTGTCTATATAAGACCTCACAACTCAGTGCATTTCAGAACAAATGAGAATCATGAGGTCAAAGGAACTGGCCAAGGATCTCAGAGACAGAATTATGGCAAGGCACAGATCTGGCCAAAGTTACAACAGAATTTTCTGCAGTACTCAAGGCTCCCAATAGCACAGTGGCCTTCATAATCCTTAAATGGAAAAAGTTTGGGACCATCAGAAGTGTTCCTAGACCCGGACGTCCAGTCAAACTGATCAATCGTGGAAGAGGAGCCCTGGTGAGTGAGGTAAAGAAGAACCCCAAGATCACTGTTGCTGAGATCCAGAGGTGCAGTAGGGAGAAAGTTTGACAAAGTCAACTATTACTGCAGCCCTCCACCAGCCTTTATGGCAGAGTGGCCTGGCAAAATCCTCTCCTCAGTGCAAGACATATGAAATCCTGCATAAAATTTGCTAAAAAAAAACACATGAAGGACTCCCAGACAATGAGAAATGAGATTCTTTGGTCTGATTAGATGAAGATAGACGTTATGGTGATAATTCTTAGCGGTATACGTGGAGAAAACCAGGCACTGCTCACCACCTGCCCAATACAATCCCAACAGTGAAACATGGTGGTGGCAGGATCATGCTATGGGGGTGTTCTTCAGCTTCAGGGACAGGACAACTGGTTGTCAATGAAGAAAACATCAATGCTGCCAAGTACAGAGATATCCTGGATGAAAACCTCTTCTAGAGTGCTTTGGGCCTCAGACTTGGCCGAAGATTCACTTTCCAACAAGACAATGACCCTAAGCACACAACTAAAATAACAAAGGAGTGGCTTCAGAACAACTCTGTGACCATTCTTGACTGGCCCAGCCAGGGCCCTGACCTAAACCCAGTTGAGCATCACTGGAGAGACCTGGAAATGGCTGTCCACCAACGTTCACATCCAACCTGATGGAATTTGAGAGGATCTGCAGGGAAGAATGGCAGAGGATCCCCAAATCCACATGTGAAAAACTTGTTGCATCATTCCCAAGAAGACTCATGGCTGTAATAGCTCAAAAGTGTACTTCTACTCAATACTGAGCAAAGGGTCTGAAAACTTAAGTCCATGTGATATTTCAGTTTTTCTTTTTATCAAATTAGCAAAAATGTCTACATTTCTGTTTTTTTTCAGTCAACATGGGGTGCAGAGTGTACATTAATGTGAAAAAATGAACTTTTTTGAAATTGCCAAATGGTTGCAATGAAAGAAAGAGTGAAAAATTAAAAGGGGCCTGAAAACTTTACTTACCCACTGTATACACTTGAAAACAATAACAGCACATGTTAGCTATACCCTTAAAAGACTACCCATTACCCATACTGCAAAATCATGTTTTGACTATTTTTTCAAAGCAGGTGACCTTTCACCACTTCCCTTGGCATATACTAAGCAAAGAATAAATATAAGAAAGAACACATCCGTTGTGCCTTTATGAACTGGTTTGTTCACTTATTGGCATTATTTCAACAACCTTCAGTTTTTACATGTTTCTTCAATACCTATTTCAAGCTAAAATAAAGGAAAAATACCATAACAACCAGTAATCCTCAGGAAACAAACAGAAGTTTTAAGTTTCAGTCAGTGACAAAAGGTGTTGTGCAATATTTAACTACTTTGCTTGAGTCTTTACATGTTACCTTAATCTTCCCAAATGAGAATTAAGCTTGTTAAGTAATGTAATTTCACTTCATCTGAAAGTACTAGGAATGCACTTATCATACCTGACTGAGCTTACAGAATAACCTCTAACATCTTTATTGTCTATCCAAATAATTTGGGTCAAACAAATTTACTGAGTAATAATTTCAGGAGACAACAAATGACATTAGCACAAAAAGCCATTAATTATTAGAAACAAGCTGAAAAATAAACACCTGGGACTCCTATAGTAAATCCTGTGTTTTTGAGCCAAGCTCCCACGTTTCTTTATATCAGGCAGTGATTTTTTTTAACAACCTTCCATGAATCTTTTCCACTATTACCATACCTTCTTGAGTTTCTAAGGTTCAGAATACATATTAAGGCTGTGTGCACTCGTTTCTGATTTTTCGCGTTTCTTTCGTGTTTTTTCGCTATAAAACCGCAAAAAAACAGCATACATTATGCATCCCATAATTTAGAATGAATTCTGCAATTTTTGTGCACATAATGCGTTTTTTTCCGTGAAAAAAACGCATTGCGGTAAAAAACGCAGCATGTTCATTAATTTTGCGGATTTCCCACTATATAATGCATTGGGAAATGTCTGAAAAAAATACACAAAAAAGCGCACCAAAAACGCGGTAAAAACGCGCAAAAAAACGAATGCAGATTTCTTGCAGAAAATTACAGGTTTTTCTCAGGAAATTTCTGCAAGAAATCCTGAACGTGTGCACATAGCCTAAAAGAGCAGTTATGTTAAATAAAATAATAATTTGATGTTAAAATAGACCTTGAAACAAGGTACATCAGATATCTAATATTGCAGCAAATTTTGAGGCTTTAGAGTAAGTATTCATGACAAGTTGAAGAGGGATTATTGGTTATCTCAAATGTTAAAATGTCAAATCTTTCTAATATCCTTGAAATAATAATAATAATGATCTTTTTTTATACAGCGCCAACATACTCCGCAGCGCTTTACAGTTTAACAGTTTCAAACACAAGTCATAAGTAACAACGTTAACAATACAATAATTAAAGCAAAATAAGACGACCCTGCTCATGAGAGCTTACAATCTACAATGAGGTGGGGGGGGGATACAATGTACAGGTGTGTATTTACAATGATGTATTTACAATGATGGTCCAGCCATCTTCAGGGAATGAGGGATAGAAGGATGTAGGGAATGGGCTACGCACACACACAAACCTAAAATGACTTTTATTAGGGAACGTGATAGGCCGCTCTGAACAAATATGTTCTGATGGCATGCCTAAAACTATGCAAATTGTGAATGGTCCTAATTTCTTGGGGTAGAGCGTTCCAGAGGATTGTTGCAATGTGGGAGAAGTCTTGGAGACGGGAGTGGGAGGTACGGATTAGTGCAGAGATTAGTCGAAAGCCATTTGCAGAGCACAGCAGTCGGCAAGGCCGATAGACAGAAGTAAGGGAGGAGATGTAAGGGGGTGCCGCACTGTGGAGAGCTTTGTGGGTGAGAACAAGTACTTTGAATTGGATCCTATAATGAATGGGTAGCCAGTGTAACAACTGGCGAAGAGCGGCTGCATCTGAATACCAATTAGCCAGGTAGATGACCCCGGCTGCTGCATTGAGGATAGACTGAAGAGGGGAAAGTCGACTAACGGGGAGGCCAATTAATAAAGCATGACAGTAGTCCAGGTGGGAGCGGATCATGCAGACAGTGAGGGTTTTTGTTGTTTCCATGGTGAGAAAAGGGCAGATTCTAGAGATGTTCTTTAGGTGTACGCGACACGAGTGGGCAAGAGATTGTATATGGGAAGTGAAGGAGAGATTGGTGTCAAACGTAACACCCAGACAGCATGCCTGCTGCTGGGGTGTTATTATGTTGCCACCCACGGATGTCAGAGACTGCAGACAGAGAGTCACTGGAGTTCTGGAGTACAGCGGGAATTTGGTCAGGGGAAGACATAAAGTTGTGTGTCATCGGCATAAAGATGGTACTGAAAGCCAAATCTGCTGATGGTCTGTCCAATTGGGGCCATGTAGAGAGAGAAGAGAGGGGGGGCCAAGGACTAAGCCCTGAGGTACCCCGACAGTGAGAGGGAGAGGAGATGAAGTGAAACCAGCAAACAGAACACTGAAGAAGTGGTCAGAAAGATAGGAAGAGAACCAGGAGTACAGTGTTCATTTTAGGACAAGGTCACATATAAAAGTCAAACATCAGGATACCCGACTCTGATACCCGACTCTGATACCCGACTCTGATACCAGACTCTGATACCCTACTCTAAGGCTAGGTTCACATTGTGTTAACAGCAGCCTGTTCAACACATGCGTTAACGGGCTGCTGTTAACGCAAGTGCCGACTTGTCATACCGCTAGCGCAGACAGAGCTAGCAGATGCTCAATCTGTGCTAGCAGTGACGGACCCGGAAATGCTGCAGTGTTGTGAATTCTGTTGTTAAGCTCCCTCCTGTGGTCATGAATGGTACTTCGGCTGGTTCTGTCCATGGGCTTCCTCTGGTGGTTGTGAGTGGGGCTGCGGCTTCTGAGGTTCCTTCCACAGGTGACGAGGTTAATTCGTTAGCTGGCTGCTCTATTTAACTCCACCTAGATCTTTGCTCCATGCCACCTGTCAATGTTCCAGTATTGGTCTAGTTCGCTCCTGGATCGTTCTTGTGACCTGTCTTCCCAGCAGAAGCTAAGTTCCTGCTTGTTTCTCTCTGTTTGCTATTTTTTCTGTCCAGCTTGCTATTTTGATTTTTGTCTTGCTTGCTGGAAGCTCTGGGACGCAGAGGGAGCGCCTCCGCACCGTGAGTCGGTGCGGAGGGTCTTTTTGCGCCCTCTGCGTGGTCTTTTTGTAGTTTTTTGTGCTGACCGCAAAGTTACCTTTCCTATCCTCTGTCTGTTCAGTAAGTCGGGCCTCACTTTGCTAAATCTATTTCATCTCTGTGTTTGTAATTTTCATCTTAACTCACAGTCATTATATGTGGGGGGCTGCCTGTTCCTTTGGGGAATTTCTCTGAGGCAAGGTAGGCTTTATTTTTCTATCTTTAGGGCTAGCTAGTTCCTTAGGCTGTGACGAGGCGCCTAGGGAGCGTCAGGAGCGCTCCACGGCTATTTCTAGTGTGTGTGATAGGAATAGGGATTGCGGTCAGCAGAGTTCCTACGTCTCAGAGCTTGTCCTGTATTATTAGTAACTATCAGGTCATTCCGTGTGCTCTTTACCACCAGGTCCATTATTGTCCTCACCACCAGGTCATAACAGTACAGGTGGCCCAAAGTATTAATGCATCTCAGTAGAGGGATAAGAGAAGTTGTGAGACCATTTTTTTTCTTTGCAGTGTGTTTTGTCTCTCTTTTCCCCTTTACCTCTGGGTGGTTCAGGATACAGGTGTAGATATGGACATTCAAGGTCTGTCCTCTTGTATGGATAATCTCACTGCAAGGGTACAAAACATTCAAAACCTTGTGGTTCAGAATCCGATGTTAGAGCCTAGGATTCCAATTCCTGATTTGTTTTTTGGGGATAGATCTAAGTTTCTGAATTTCAAAAATAATTGTAAATTGTTTCTTGCTTTGAAACCTCGCTCCTCAGGTGACCCTGTTCAACAAGTGAAAATCATTATTTCTTTGTTACGTGGCGACCCTCAAGACTGGGCATTTTCCCTTGCGCCAGGAGATCCGGCATTGCGTGATGTTGATGCGTTTTTTTTGGCGCTTGGATTGCTTTATGATGAACCAAATTCAGTGGATCAGGCAGAGAAAATCTTGCTGGCTCTGTGTCAGGGTCAGGATGAGGTAGAGATATATTGTCAGAAGTTTAGGAAGTGGTCTGTACTCACTCAGTGGAATGAATGTGCGCTGGCAGCAATTTTCAGAAAGGGTCTCTCTGAAGCCCTTAAGGATGTCATGGTGGGATTTCCCATGCCTGCTGGTCTGAATGAGTCTATGTCTTTGGCCATTCAGATCGATCGACGCTTGCGTGAGCGTAAAGTTGTGCACCTTTTGGCGGTATTATCTGAGCATAGACCTGAGCCTATGCAATGTGATAGGACTTTGACCAGAGCTGAAAGGCAAGAACACAGACGTCGGAATGGGCTGTGTTTTTACTGTGGTGATTCCACTCATGCTTTCTCCGATTGTCCTAAGCGCACTAAGCGTTTCGCTAGAACTGCCACCATTGGTACGGTACAGTCGAAATTTCTTTTGTCCGTTACTCTGATTTGCTCTTTGTCATCCTATTCTGTTATGGCATTTGTAGATTCAGGCGCTGCCTTGAATTTGATGGACTTGGAGTTTGCTAGGCGCTGTGGTTTTTTCTTGGAGCCCTTGCAGTATCCTATTCCATTGAGAGGAATTGATGCTACGCCTTTGGCCAAGAATAAGCCCCAGTACTGGACCCAATTGACCATGTGCATGGCTCCTGCACATCAGGAGGATATTCGCTTTTTGGTGTTGCATAATCTGCATGATGTGGTCGTTTTGGGGTTGCCATGGCTACAGGTCCATAATCCAGTATTGGATTGGAAATCTATGTCTGTGTCCGGCTGGGGTTGTCAGGGGGTACATGGTGATGTTCCATTTTTGTCTTTTTCGTCATCCACCCCTTCTGAAGTCCCGGAGTTTTTGTCGGATTACCGGGATGTATTTGATGAGCCCAAATCCAGTGCCCTACCTCCTCATAGGGATTGCGATTGTGCTATCAATTTGATTCCTGGTAGTAAGTTTCCTAAGGGCCGACTGTTTAATTTATCTGTGCCAGAACACGCTGCTATGCGGAGTTATATAAAGGAATCCTTGTAGAAGGGTCATATTCGCCCGTCGTCGTCACCATTGGGAGCAGGGTTCTTTTTTGTGGCCAAGAAGGATGGTTCTTTGAGACCTTGTATTGATTACCGCCTTCTTAATAAGATCACAGTCAAATTTCAGTATCCTTTGCCGCTGCTGTCTGATTTATTTGCTCGGATTAAGGGGGCTAGTTGGTTCACCAAGATAGATCTTCGTGGTGCGTATAATCTTGTGCGTATTAAACAGGGCGATGAATGGAAAACAGCATTTAATACGCCCGAGGGCCATTTTGAGTACCTGGTTATGCCATTCAGGCTTTCCAATGCTCCATCAGTATTTCAGTCCTTTATGCATGACATCTTCCGAGAGTACCTGGATAAATTCCTGATTGTATATTTGGATGATATTTTGGTCCTCTCGGATGATTGGGAGTCTCACGTGAAGCAGGTCAGAATGGTGTTCCAGGTCCTTCGTGCTAATTCTTTGTTTGTGAAGGGGTCAAAGTGTCTCTTTGGAGTTCAGAAGGATTCATTTTTGTGTTTCTTTTTTTCCCCTTCTACTATCGAGATGGACCCTGTTAAAGTCCAGGCCATTTATGATTGGACTCAGCCGACATCTGTGAAGAGTCTGCAAAAGTTCCTGGGCTTTGCTAATTTTTATCGTCGCTTCATCAGTAATTTTTCTAGTGTTGCTAAACCGTTGACTGATTTGACCAAGAAGGGTGCTGATGTGGTCAATTGGTCTTCTGCGGCTGTGGAAGCTTTTCAGGAGTTGAAGCGTCGTTTTTCTTCTGCCCCTGTGTTGTGCCAGCTAGATGTTTCGCTCCCGTTTCAGGTCGAGGTTGATGCTTCTGAGATTGGAGCAGGAGCTGTTTTGTCACAAAGAAGTTCTGATGGCTCGGTGATGAAACCATGTGCCTTCTTTTCTAGAAAGTTTTCGCCTGCTGAGCGCAATTATGATGTTGGCAATCGAGAGTTGTTGGCCATGAAGTGGGCATTCGAGGAGTGGCGTCATTGACTTGAAGGAGCCAAGCATCGCGTGGTGGTCTTGACGGATCACAAGAATTTGGCTTATCTCGAGTCTGCCAAACGGTTGAATCCTAGACAGGCTCGTTGGTCGCTATTTTTCTCCTGTTTTGATTTTGTGGTTTCGTACCTTCCGGGCTCTAAGAATGTGAAGGCTGATGCCCTGTCAAGGAGTTTTGTGCCCGACTCTCCGGGTGTTCCTGAGCCGGCGGGTATTCTCAAAGAGGGGGTAATTTTGTCTGCCATCTCCCCTGATTTGCGGCGGGTGCTGCAAAAATTTCAGGCTGATAGACCTGACCGTTGCCCAGCGGAGAAACTGTTTGTCCCTGATAAATGGACTAGTAGAGTTATCTCTGAGGTTCATTGTTCGGTGTTGGCTGGTCATCCTGGAATCTTTGGTACCAGAGATTTGGTGGCTATATCCTTTTGGTGGCCGTCTTTGTCGCGGGATGTGCGTTCTTTTGTGCAGTCCTGTGGGATTTGTGCTCGGGCTAAACCCTGCTGTTCTCGTGCCAGTGGGTTGCTTTTGATCTTGCCGGTCCCGAAGAGGCCCTGGACGCATATTTCCATGGATTTTATTTCGGATCTCCCTGTCTCTCAAAAGATGTCGGTCATTTGGGTGGTTTGTGATCGCTTCTCTAAGATGGTCCATTTGGTACCCTTGTCTAAATTGCCTTCCTCCTCTGATTTGGTGCCGTTGTTTTTCCAGCATGTGGTTCGTTTACATGGCATTCCGGAGAACATCGTTTCGGACAGAGGTTCCCAGTTTGTTTCGAGGTTTTGGCGATCCTTTTGTGCTAGGATGGGCATTGATTTGTCTTTTTCCTCGGCTTTCCATCCTCAGACAAATGGCCAAACCGAACGTACTAATCAGACTTTGGAAACATATCTGAGATGCTTTGTTTCTGCTGATCAGGATGATTGGGTGTCCTTTTTGCCTTTGGCTGAGTTCGCCCTTAATAATCGGGCCAGCTCGGCTACTTTGGTTTCGCCGTTTTTCTGCAATTCTGGTTTCCATCCTCGTTTCTCTTCAGGGCAGGTTCAGTCTTCAGACTGTCCTGGTGTAGATACTGTGGTGGATAGGTTGCAGCAGATTTGGACTCATGTGGTGGACAATTTGACATTGTCCCAGGAGAAGGCTCAACGTTTTGCTAACCGCCGGCGTTGTGTGGGTCCCCGACTTCGTGTTGGGGATTTGGTTTGGTTGTCGTCTCGTTATGTTCCTATGAAGGTTTCCTCTCCTAAGTTTAAGCCTCGTTTCATTGGTCCGTATAAGATTTCTGAGGTTCTCAATCCTGTGTCATTTCGTTTGACCCTTCCAGCTTCTTTTGCCATCCATAATGTATTCCATAGGTCGTTGTTGTGGAGATACGTGGCGCCTGTGGTTCCATCCGTTGATCCTCCTGCCCCGGTGTTGGTTGAGGGGGAGTTGGAGTATGTGGTGGAGAAGATTTTGGATTCTCGTATTTCGAGACGGAAACTCCAGTACCTGGTCAAGTGGAAGGGGTTATGGTCAGGAAGATAATTCCTGGGTCTTTGCCTCTGATGTTCATGCTGCCGATCTGGTTCGTGCCTTTCATTTGGCTCATCCTGGTCGGCCTGGGGGCTCTGGTGAGGGTTCGGTGACCCCTCCTCAAGGGGGGGGTACTGTTGTGAATTCTGTTGTTAAGCTCCCTCCTGTGGTCATGAATGGTACTTCGGCTGGTTCTGTCCATGGGCTTCCTCTGGTGGTTGTGAGTGGGGCTGCGGCTTCTGAGGTTCCTTCCACAGGTGATGAGGTTAATTCGTTAGCTGGCTGCTCTATTTAACTCCACCTAGATCTTTGCTCCATGCCACCTGTCAATGTTCCAGTATTGGTCTAGTTCGCTCCTGGATCGTTCTTGTGACCTGTCTTCCCAGCAGAAGCTAAGTTCCTGCTTGTTTCTCTCTGTTTGCTATTTTTTCTGTCCAGCTTGCTATTTTGATTTTTGTCTTGCTTGCTGGAAGCTCTGGGACGCAGAGGGAGCGCCTCCGCACCGTGAGTCGGTGCGGAGGGTCTTTTTGCGCTCTCTGCGTGGTATTTTTGTAGTTTTTTGTGCTGACCGCAAAGTTACCTTTCCTATCCTCAGTCTGTTCAGTAAGTCGGGCCTCACTTTGCTAAATCTATTTCATCTCTGTGTTTGTAATTTTCATCACACAACTCACAGTCATTATATGTGGGGGGCTGCCTGTTCCTTTGGGGAATTTCTCTGAGGCAAGGTAGGCTTTATTTTTCTATCTTTAGGGCTAGCTAGTTCCTTAGGCTGTGACGAGGTGCCTAGGGAGCGTCAGGAGCGCTCCACGGCTATTTCTAGTGTGTGTGATAGGATTAGGGATTGTGGTCAGCAGAGTTCCCACGTCTCAGAGCTTGTCCTGTATTATTAGTAACTATCAGGTCATTTCGTGGCTCTTTACCACCAGGTCCATTATTGTCCTCACCACCAGGTCATAACACTGCAGCCCGCGTTCCATGGTCCATCATTCAATGACGGAACATGGCTAGCGCATGCCCATTGTGGGCGTGCGCTAGGGATGCATCCGCCATAGGGCTTAATGGCAGCGTTAACGGACTGCGTTACACCGCGGTATGCTGTGGTGTAAAGCAGTCCATCTAACAGACCGCTAAAACGCAGTGTGAACCTGGCCTGAGTCTGATACCTGACTTTGATACCTGACTTTGATACCTGACTTTGATACCTGACTTTGATACCTGACTTTGATACCTGAGTCTGATACCCGAGTCTGATTCCCGAGTCTGATACCCGAAACATTCAAACATCAGAATCAGAAGGTTATTTAGATTCCCTCCATACAGTATGTGAATGGTTCATCTCATAAAATTAGTACCTGGTATCACTTGAGCTTGTGGTGCAATGGTAAGGCTGACGGCTGTAGTCTCTAGACTTAGGCTGCTTTCACACATCAGGTTTTTGCCATCAGGCACAATCCGGCAAGTTTTGAAAAAAAGGATTCGCTTTTTCCGCCGGATCAATTTTTTCCGCAGGATCCGTTTTTTTCTGCCGTATCCGTTTTTTCTTCCGGATTTGTTTTTTTCCCCGCAGGATCAGTTTTCCGCCGGATCCGTTTTTTTTCAGCCGGATCCGTTTTATCCACAGGATCCGTTTTTTACGCCGTATCATTTTTTTTCTGCAGGATCCGTTTTTTAATGCAGGATCTGTTTTTTTTACGCAGGATCCGTTTTTTCTACTGGATCCGTTTTTTTCCACCGGATATGTTTTTTCAAAACATAAGGCTGCTTTCACACATCAGGTTTTTGCTGTCAGGCACAATCTGGCGAATTTTGAAATAAACGGATCCGGCGGAAAAAGCGGATCCGTCGGACAAAACAGATCCGGTGGAAAAAACTAATCCTGCGGAAAAAAAACGGATCTGGCAGAAAAAAACGGATAAGGCGGAAAAAAACTGATCTGGCAGAAATAAACGGATCCGGTGGAAAAAAACGGATAATAATTTTTATTTATATAGCGCCAACATATTCCGCAGCACTTTACAATTAAGCGGGGACATGTACAGACAATGAATTCAGTACAAGTTAAGACAATTTAAACAGTGACATTAGGGGTGAGGTCCCTGCTAGCAAGCTTACAATCTACAAGGAAATGGGGGGACACAATAGGTGAAAAGTGCTTGTTATTTCAGGTCTGGCAATTATAATAAATAGGGATCTTCATATAAAGCTGCATGATCCGGTCATCAGCCCGTGTGTTTAAGTGCAATAGTCAAGTATCAAGTGCAGTTATCGTGTGCATGAAGGGTGTGGAGACAGATGAATAGTAGGGTGCAGATTCACATGCAGATAATATTTGGAAGGAGGGAACAGGACAAAGTTAGTTTACTTAGTAGTTGATGTGGTAAGCTTGTTTGAAGAGATGGGTTTTTAAAGCGCGCTTGAATAGGTCGGGGCTAGGTATCAGTCTGATCGTCTGGGGAAGTGCATTCCAGAGAGCTGGCGCAGCATGAGAGAAGTCTTGGAGACGGAGGTGCGATGTTCGGATTACGGGGGATGTTAATCTTAGGTCATTTGTTGAACGGAGGGCACGTGTAGGGCGATAGACGGAGATGAGAGAGGAGATATAAGGCGGTGCAGAACTGTGGAGAGCTTTGTGGGTGAGAGAGATGAGTTTATACTGGACCCTGTAGCGAATGGGTAGCCAGTGTAATGACTGGCACAAGATGGAGGCATCGGTGAAGCGGCTGGACAGAAATATGACCCTGGCTGCCGCGTTCAAGATGGATTGGAGAGGAGAAAGTTTGGAAAGAGGGAGACCGATCAGAAGAGAGTTGCAGTAGTCCAGACGAGAATGAATAAGAGCAACAGTAAGAGTCTTAGCAGTTTCAAAGGTGAGAAAAGGTCGGATTCTGGAGATGTTTTTAAGATGCAGGTGACAGGAGCGAGTGAGTGATCGGATATAGGGAGTAAAGGAAAGTTCGGTGTCGAATATGACCCCAAGACAGCGGGCATGCTGCTTGGGAGTTATGGTTGAACCCTCCAGGGTAATTTCGTTGTTGGGTAGAGTGAGGCTAGTAGAAGGGAGAAACACAAGTAGTTCAGTTTTGGAGAGATTTAGTTTCAGATAGAGGGAGGACATGATATTAGAGACAGCAGACAGACAATCCTTGGTATTTTGAATTAGGGTAGTTGTGATGTCAGGGGAAGAAGTGTATAATTGGGTGTCGTCAGCATAGAGATGGTACTGGAACCCAAATCTGCTGATTGTTTGTCCAATAGGGGCAGTGTATAGAGAGAAGAGGAGGGGGCCCAGGACTGAGCCCTGTGGAACCCCGATAGTAAGGGGATGAGGAGAGGAAGAGGAGCCGGCAAAAGATACAGTGAAGGAGCGGTCAGAGAGGTAGGAGGAGAACCAGGAGAGAGCTGTGTCCTTGAGGCCTATGGAGCAGAGCATGGTGAGAAGGAGCTAGTGATCCACAGTGTCAAATGCGGCAGATAGATCCAGGAGAATCAGCAGAGAGCAATGACCTTTGGATTTAGCTGTTATTAGATCATTAGAGACTTTAGTGAGGGCAGTTTCAGTGGAGTGTAAAGAGTGGAAACCAGATTGTAAGGGGTCAAGAAGAGAGTTATCTGAGAGATAGCGGATTAGACGGGAGTGGACCAAGCGTTTCAGGAGTTTAGAGATGAAGGAAAGGTTAGAGACAGGTCTGTAGTTAGCCGTGCAGTTCTGGTCCAGGGATGGCTTTTTAAGTAAAGGGGTAATGATGGCATGTTTAAATGAGGAGGGAAAGATGCCTGAGGAAAGAGAGAGGTTAAATATTTTAGTCAGGTGAGTGGTGACCGCTGGTGAGAGAGACTGCAGGAGAGGTGAAGGAATGGGGTCACTATTGCAGGTTGTAGGCCGAGCAGAAGTGAGGAGCTTGGAAACTTCTTCTTCTGAAACAAGCTCAAAGATGTCTAATGAGCTTGAGGAGCGGCAGGGAAGGGGATCAAGGCACTGAGGAGATTTGGCTGAGATATCCTGATGGATGTGGTTGATTTTTTCTAGGAAATAAGTGGCCAGATCCTCACCACTGAGATTGGAGATGGGGGCCTGTACTTTAGGTTTCAGGAGGGAATTTAAGGTTTCAAAAAGTTGTTTTGGGTTGTTGGATAGTGAGGTGATGAGGGTGGTGAAGTAGGATTGTTTGGCCAGAGAAAGGGCAGAGTTATAGGTTTTGAGCATGAACTTATAGTGGATGAAATCTTCTGCTAAGAGAGATTTTCTCCACTGCCGCTCCGCACACCTTGAGGAGCGCTGAAGAAAGCGTGTTTGCATAGTGTGCCAGGGCTGCCGTTGTTTGTGTCGGGTCTTTCTGCGTGTAAAAGGTGCTGCTTAATCCAGGGAATTCTTCAGTGTAATATTGAAGTGTGACAATGCTAAGTCTGGACAGGAGAGTGAGGAGATAGGGGTTAAAGATGTGTGGAGGGTGTCCATAAGCTGCTGTGTATTAATGGTACATGTATTCCAATAAGTGCGGTAAGTGGGGGTGTCCCGGGTGAGGAGACAATTCCTGACAGAGAAGGAAAGAAGGTTGTGGTCCGAGAGCGGGAGAGTGGAGTTAGTAAAGTCGTGCAGCGATCCAGGACGGGAGAAAACCAGATCCAGAGTATTCCCGTCCTCCTGCGTAGGAGAATTAGTAAACTGAGAGGTTGAATGAAGAAGTTAGAGAGAAAAGATGAGTGGCAGATTGGGAGAGGGGATCATTGATGGGGATGTTAAAGTCTCCCATGATGAGGGTGGGGATGTCACAGGATAGAAAGTGAGTAAGCCAGGTGGCAAAGTGGTCTAGAAACAGGCGGGAGGAGCCTGGAGGGCGATAAACAACCGCCACCCGCAAGGGGAAAGGCTTAAAGAGTCTGACGGCGTGGACTTCAAAGGAAGGAAATGTAAGTGAGGGAACCGGGGGAATGACCTGGAAAGCACATTGTGATGAAAGGAGTAAACCAACACCTCCACCCTGTCTGTTCTCAGGTCTGGTGGTATATGAAAATTTCAGCCCACCAAATGAGAGAGCGGCAGCGGCGGTGGTGTCTGAATGCTGGATCCAGGTTTCTGTAATAGCCAGAAGGTTAAGGGAGTTAGAGAGGAAAAGATCGTGAATGTACGTTAGTTTGTTACACACAGACCATGCATTCCAGAGAGCACAGTGGAAAGCAATAGGAGAAGGCATGCAATGAATGTTAATAAGATTAGCAGGGTTTCTATATGTAGCTGGAGGAGAGTAATGTATGCTGGTGGAGGGAGGTCCAGGGTTTGGGGAGATGTCACCTGCAACTAGTTGAAGGAGAAAAAACAGAAAGAGCAGGTGGTGGGATGATTTGTATGAACGTTTTGAGTGCTGCATGGCGGTAGTGGCTGGTTTGGAGTGGGTAAGAAATGTCAGTAGAGCCTCAGAGTTATACATGGGAGAGGGGGGAAGTGAAGAGTTGATATAGAGAGAGTGCCCAGAATGTGTTAAAGGGTGGGCGAGTTGTGAGAAAGCAGAAATAAAAACAAATAAGAAGCAGATTGATATGATCAATGCATAATGTAGTATGACTGACCAAGAAGCATGATTGTTGAAAAACTTGTGCACCTTACCTGTCTCCTGCCCTGTCCAACTGCCATTGTCTAACTGCAAAGCACTTTAAACTGTCGCACTTAATCTGTTGCACACGCGAACCCGCACGCATCCTATCCCAGTCAGACTAAATATATATGATATGGAGTGACTGCTAGCATCAGAACAATTAGCATAAGGCCAGAGCAGGCATTAAAGAAAGAGGAAGAAAGAAAAAATTAGCTTTGAACACTTTAAATCAGAAACCAAAAACAGAGGGAAAAAATAAAAAATAAAAACAACACAGGAGTGATGGATAAAATACCCTGAGCAAAGCTTGCTAGATATGAATCTGTTCACACTTGCAGTCAGCACACAAATGGATGGATGGATAAAATACCCTGAGCAAAGCTTGCTAGATATGAATCTGTTCACACTTGCAGTCAGCACACAAATGGATGGATGGATAAAATACCTGTGTGAAGAAGAGAAGAGAGGAACATCAGCTTCAATGCCATTGTCTAACTGCAAAGCACTTTAAACTGTCGCACATAAAATCTGTTGCACACGCGAACCTGCACGCGTCCTATCCCAGCCAGACTGGGATAGGATTCCAACGGATCCTACAGAAAAAACGGATCCGACGGGAAAAAAACAGATCCTGGGGAAAAACGGATCCGACAGAAAAAGCGGATCCTGCGGAAAAATGGACCTGGCGGGAAAAAATGGATCAGGTGGAAAAAACGGATCAGGCGTAAAAAAAGGGATCCGGAAGAAAAAAGTGGATCTGGCAGAAAAAAACTGATCCGGCAGAAAAAACGGATCCTGCAAAAAAAAATGATCCGGTGGAAAAAACGGATCCAGCTGAAAAAAATGGATCCGGTGGAAAAAAAACAGATCCTGCAGAAAAAAACAGATCTGGCAGAAAAAAAACTGATCCGGTGGAAAAAAAACGGATCTGGCAGAAAAAAAACGGATCCGGCGGGGAAAAAACGGATCCTGCAGAAAGAAAAAAACGGACCTGTTTTTTTCAAAACTCGCCGGATTGTGCCTGACGGTAAAAACCTGATGTGTGAAAGAAGCCTAAGTCTAGAGACTACAGCCGTCAGCCTTACCATTGCACCACAAGTTCAAGTGATACCAGGTACTAATTTTATGAGATGAACCATTCACATACTGTATGGAGGGAATCTAAATAACCTTATGATTCTGATGTTTGAATGTTTCATGCATCAGACTCAGGTATCAGATTCAGGTATCAGACTCAGGTATCAAAGTCAGGTATTAGACTGAAGTGTCAAATTCAGGTATCAGACTCGAGTATCAAAGTCAGGTATCTGAGTCAGGTATCAAAGTCAGGTATCAAAGTCAGGTATCAAAATCAGGTGTCAAAGTCAGGTATCAGGATCAAGTATCAGAGTCAGGTATCAGAGTCAGGTATCAGAGTCAGGTATCAAAGTCAGGTATCAGACTCGAGTATCAAAGTCAGGTATCAAAGTCAGGTATCAAAGTCAGGTATCAAAGTCAGGTATCAGAGTCAAGTATCAGAGTCAAGTATCAGAGTCAGGCATCAGACTCAAGTATCAGACTCAGGCATCATACTCAGAGATCAGAATCAGGTATCAGGCAGAGAATTTCTGAAGTTTGACTTTGATATGTGACCATGTCCTAAAATGAACACTGTACAGGAGAGAGCAGTGTCCTTAATGCCTAGTGACTGGAGCCTAGAGAGCAGGAGAGGGTGGTCAACAGTGTCAAAAGCTGCAGAGGGGTTGAGAAGGATAAGCAGAGAGTAGTTACCATTATACTTTGCTGTCAGAAGGTCATTGGTCACTTTGATGAGTGCAGTTTCAGTCGAGTGTAGGGGGTGGAAGTCGGACCGTGATGGGTCTAGGAGTGAGTGAGTGGACAGGTAATGGGTACGGCAGAATAGGCCAGGCGCTCCAAGAGTTTAGAGATGAAGGGGAGGTTGGAGACTGGTCTGTAGTTATTTATGCAGGACGGATTGAGAGAGAGTTTCTTTAATAATGGATCAATGATCACGTGTTTGAAGGAGGATGGGAAAATGCCTGAGGAGAGGGTGAGATTAAAGATTGTAGATAGATGAGTTGTGATGACTGGAGAGAGACTGGAGGAGATGAGAGGGAATGGGGCTCAGTAGTGCATGTAATCGGACGAGAAGAAGAGAGGAGCCTGGAGACTTGTTCTTCTGTGATGGGATCGAATGTGGAGAGTGAGCCAGGGAAAATGCACGGAGGGATGGGAGTCACAGCACTTAGTGGCTTGGAGCGGATTTCCTGACTGATATTACCGTATATACTCGAGTATAAGCCTAGAAATTCAGCGAATTTTTTTGGGCTGAAAGTCCCCCTCTCGGCTTATACTCGAGTCATACCCAGGGATCGGCAGGGGAGGTGGAGCGGGAGCGGGGACTGTCTAATAATACTCACCTGCTCCTGGTGGTCCCTGCAGGTCCCTGGTTCTCCCGGCGCCTCAGCTTCTTCCTGTACTCAGCGGTCACATGGTACCGCTCATTACAGTAATGAATATGCGGCTCCACCTCCCATAGGGGTGGAGCCACATATTCATTACTGTAATGAGCGGTACCATGTGACCACTCAATACAGTTAGAAGCTGCGGTGCTGGGTAACCATTGACTGCACCGCGCCAGGAGCAGGTGAGTATAATGGGGAGGGGGAGTGCTGCACGATATTCACCTCTCCTCGTTCCAGCCAGTGCTCCGTATTCAGCATCTTCTGCAGTGACGCTCAGGTCAGAGGGCGCGGTGACATGGTTAGTGCGCGCCCTCTGCCTGAACGTCAGTGCAGAAGACGCTGAAGACGGAGCGGCGGCCGGAAAGAGGAAAGGTGAATATTTAAAGTGCCGGGGGCCTGAGCGACGAGAGGTGAGTATGTCATTTTTTTTATCGCAGCAAAAGCAAATGGGGCAAGTGTCTGTATGGAGCATCTTATGCGGCCATAGTCAACGTTTGTGCAGGATTATATGGGGCAAGTATCTTTATGGAGCATCTTATGGGGCCATAATTAACGTTTGTGCAGCACTATATGGGGCAAATATCTTTATGGAGCATCTTATGAGCCATAATCAACGTTTGTGCAGCACTATATGGGGCAACTATCTTTATTGAGCATCTTATGGGGCCATAATGTTTGTGCAGCACTACATGGGGTAAATATGTGGGGGATGGGAGACTAGTGAATCAATCTGGCCCACAGTTTTACAGTAGTGTTTCAGTGGCAGACAGTGGCTGACAGATATGCCACTAACAGGACTGACGCAGATGCACAGATTTGCCAATATTAATCTCCCCTTCTTTTTGGGGGGGGATGGGAGACTAGTGAATCAATCTGGCCCACAGCTTTACAGTAGTGTTTCAGTGGCAGACAGTGGCTGACAGATATGCCACTAACAGGACTGAAGAAGATGCAAATGATTTGCCAATATTAATCTCCCCTTCTTTTTTTTGGGGGGATGGGAGACTAGTGAATAGTGTTGAGCGATACCGTCCGATACTTGAAAGTATCGGTATCGGATAGTATCGGCCGATACCCGAAAAATATCGGATATCGCCGATACCGATATCCGATACCAATACAAGTCAATGGGACATCAAGTATCGGAAGGTATTCTCATGGTTCCCAGGGTCTGAAGGAGAGGAAACTCTCCTTCAGGCCCTGGGATCCATAGGGATGTGTAAAATAAAGAATTAAAATAAAAAATATTGATATGCTCACCTCTCCGGCGGCCCCTGGACTTCACACTGCTAACCGGGAGGCTTCTTTGTTTAAAAAGCGCGCCTTTCGGACCTGTGAATGACGTCCCGGCTTCTGATTGGTCGCGTGCCGCCCATGTGACCGGCACGCGACCAATCAGAGGCTGCGACGTCATTCGCAGGTCCTCAATTCCTAGAATTAGCAGTTTTGTGAATGAGAATGACGTTGCGGCTTCTGATTGGCCGCGTGCCGGTCACATGGGCGGCACGCAGCCAATCAGAAGCCGCGACGTCATTCTCATTCACAAAACTGCTAATTCTAGGAATTGAGGACCTGCGAATGACGTCGCGGCCTCTGATTGGTCGCGTGCCGGTCACATGGGTGGCACGCGACCAATCAGAAGCCGGGACGTCATTCACCAGTCCGAAAGGCGCGCTTTTTAAACAAAGAAGCCTCCCGGATAGCAGCGTGAAGTCCAGGGGCCGCCGGAGAGGTGAGCATATCAATATTTTTTTTTTTAATTCTTTATTTTCCACATCCCTATTGATTCGATACCGATACCCGATATCACAAAAATATCGGATCTCGGTATCGGAATTCCGATACCGCAAATATCGGCCGATACCCGATACTTGCGGTATCGGAATGCTCAACACTACTAGTGAATCAATCTGGCCCACAGCTTTACAGTAGTGTTTCAGTGGGAGACAGTGGCTGACAGATATGCCACTAACAGGACTGAAGAAGATGCAAATGATTTGCCAATATTAATCTCCCCTTCTTTTTTGAGGGGATGGGAGACTAGTGAATCAATCTGGCCCACAGTTTTACAGTAGTGTTTCAGTGGCAGACAGTGGCTGACAGATATGCCACTAACAGGACTGACGCAGATGCACAGATTTGCCAATATTAATCTCCCCTTCTTTTTTGAGGGGATGGGAGACTAGTGAATCAATCTGGCCCACAGCTTTACAGTAGTGTTTCAGTGGCAGACAGTGGCTGACAGATATGCCACTAACAGGACTGACGCAGATGCACAGATTTGCCAATATTAATCTCCCCTTCTTTTTTGGGGGGGATGGGAGACTAGTGAATCAATCTGGCCCACAGTTTTACAGTAGTGTTTCAGTGGCAGACAGTGGCTGACAGATATGCCACTAACAGGACTGACGCAGATGCACAGATTTGCCAATATTAATCTCCCCTTCTTTTTTGGGGGGATGGGAGACTAGTGAATCAATCTGGCCCACAGTTTAACAGTAGTATTTCAGTAGCAGACAGTGGCTGACAGATATGCCACTAACAGGACTGACACAGATGCACAGATTTGCCAATATTAATCTCCCCTTCTTTTTTGGGGGGATGGGAGACTAGTGAATCAATCTGGCCCACAGCTTTACAGTAGTGTTTCAGTGGCTGACAGATATGCCACTAACAGGACTGACGCAGATGCAAATGATTTGCCAATATTAATCTCCCCTTCTTTTTTTTTTTTGGGGGGGGGGGATGGGAGACTAGTGAATCAATCTGGCCAACAGTTTTACAGTAGTGTTTCAGTGGCAGACAGTGGCTGACAGATATGCCACTAACAGGACTGACGCAGATGCACAGATTTGCCAATATTAATTTCCCCTTCTTTTTTGGGGGGATGGGAGACTAGTGAATCAATCTGGCCAACAGTTTTACAGTTGTGTTTCAGTGGCACAAAATGACAGACCAATACCACAGACTGGACTGGCACAGATGCACAGATTTGCCAATATTAATCTCCCCTTCTTTTTTGGGGGGATGGGAGACTAGTGAATCAATCTGGCCCACAGCTTTACAGTAGTGTTTCAGTGGCTGACAGATATGCCACTAACAGGACTGACGCAGATGCAAATGATTTGCCAATATTAATCTCCCCTTTTTTTTTTGGGGGGGGGGGATGGGAGACTAGTGAATCAATCTGGCCAACAGTTTTACAGTAGTGTTTCAGTGGCAGACAGTGGCTGACAGATATGCCACTAACAGGACTGACGCAGATGCACAGATTTGCCAATATTAATTTCCCCTTCTTTTTTGGGGGGATGGGAGACTAGTGAATCAATCTGGCCAACAGTTTTACAGTTGTGTTTCAGTGGCACAAAATGACAGACCAATACCACAGACTGGACTGGCACAGATGCACAGATTTGCCAATATTAATCTCCCCTTTTTGTTTTTATATGGAAGACTAGTGAATAAATCTCGCTCACTATTTTACAGTATTGTTTCTGTGGCACAAAATGACTGACAGATAAAACAGACTGGACTGGCACAGGTGCACTGATTGACAATATAAATCTCCCTTTCTAGGTGTGGGACAGTGCAGAAAAATACAGGCCCACTGTTTCACACTACACAGTTTCAGGGGCAGAAAGTGGCTTGAAGATATATATATATATATATACAGTGGGGCAAAAAAGTATTTAGTCAGTCAGCAATAGTGCAAGTTCCACCACTTAAAAAGATGAGAGGCGTCTGTAATTTACATCATAGGTAGACCTCAACTATGGGAGACAAACTGAGAAAAAAAAATCCAGAAAATCACATTGTCTGTTTTTTTATCATTTTTTTTTTGCATATTATGGTGGAAAATAAGTATTTGGTCAGAAACAAACAATCAAGATTTCTGGCTCTCACAGACCTGTAACTTCTTCTTTAAGAGTCTCCTCTTTCCTCCACTCATTACCTGTAGTAATGGCACCTGTTTAAACTTATTATCAGTATAAAAAGACACCTGTGCACACCCTCAAACAGTCTGACTCCAAACTCCACTATGATGAAAACCAAAGAGCTGTCAAAGGACACCAGAAACAAAATTGTAGCCCTGCACCAGGCTGGGAAGACTGAATCTGCAATAGCCATCCAGCTTGGAGTGAAGAAATCAACAGTGGGAGCAATAATTAGAAAATGGAAGACATACAAGACCACTGATAATCTCCCTCGATCTGGGGCTCCACGCAAAATCCCACCCCGTGGGGTCAGAATGATCACAAGAACGGTGAGCAAAAATCCCAGAACCACGCGGGGGGACCTAGTGAATGACCTGCAGAGAGCTGTGACCAATGTAACAAGGCCTACCATAAGTAACACACTACGCCACCATGGACTCAGATCCTGCAGTGCCAGACGTGTCCCACTGCTTAAGCCAGTACATGTCCGGGCCCGTCTGAAGTTTGCTAGAGAGCATTTGGATGATCCAGAGGAGTTTTGGGAGAATGTCCCATGGTCTGATGAAACCAAACTGGAACTGTTTGGTAGAAACACAACTTGTCGTGTTTGGAGGAAAAAGAATACTGAGTTGCATCCATCAAACACCATACCTACTGTAAAGCATGGTGGTGGAAACATCATGCTTTGGGGCTGTTTCTCTGCAAAGGGGCCAGGACGACTGATCCGGGTACATGAAAGAATGAATGGGGCCATGTATCGTGAGATTTTGAGTGCAAACCTCCTTCCATCAGCAAGGGCATTGAAGATGAAACGTGGCTGGGTCTTTCAACATGACAATGATCCAAAGCACACCGCCAGGGCAACGAAGGAGTGGCTTCGTAAGAAGCATTTCAAGGTCCTGGAGTGGCCTAGCCAGTCTCCAGATCTCAACCCTATAGAAAACCTTTGGAGGGAGTTGAAAGTCCGTGTTGCCAAGCGAAAAGCCAAAAACATCACTGCTCTAGAGGAGATCTGCATGGAGGAATGGGCCAACATACCAATAACAGTGTGTGGCAACCTTGTGAAGACTTATAGAAAACGTTTGACCTCTGTCATTGCCAACAAAGGATATATTACAAAGTATTGAGATGAAATTTTGTTTCTGACCAAATACTTATTTTCCACCATAATATGCAAATAAAATGTTAAAAAAACAGACAATGTGATTTTCTGGATTTTTTTTTCTCAGTTTGTCTCCCATAGTTGAGGTCTACCTATGATGTAAATTACAGACGCCTCCCATCTTTTTAAGTGGTGGAACTTGCACTATTGCTGACTGACTAAATACTTTTTTGCCCCACTGTATATAAAGGGACTGTACTACAATTACTATCTCCCTACAGTAATCTCAGAAAAGTATGGCAGGCAGCAATAAAAAGGACTGCTGCACACAAAAATGTGGACACACAAACAAGATAGCTGTGCAGAAAGGAAGGAGCAACAGGATTTGTGCTTTGAAAAAAGCAGTTGGTTTGCACAGCGGCGTACAAACAGCAATGCAGCTATCAGGGAGCCTTAAAAGGCAGCCTTATAAGCTACAGAGCTGATGCACTGAAATCTAGCATCCACTGTCCCTGCAAGGAAAAGGTGGTGTTGGACAGTGGAAATCGCTACAGCACAAGCGGTTTGGGGGTTTATATTCCCTGCCTAGCGCTATCCCTGCTTCTGACGAAGCGGCAGCAACCTCTCCCTATGCTCAGATCAGCAGCAATAAGATAGCGGTCAGCGTGCATGCCTTTTTATAGCCCCTGTGATGCCGCAGAAAGCAAGCCAATCATTGCCATGCCCTTCTCTAAGATGGTGGGGACCGAGAACCATGTCATCACGCTGCCCACACTTTGCGTCCTCCTTCCTTGGCTGAGAAATGGTGCTGAACGCGTCATATGAAACGCGACTTTGGCGCAAAGGTCGCGTACCGCATGGCCGACCCCACACAGGGATCGGGTCGGGTTTCATGAAACCCAACTTTGCCAAAAGTCGGCGACTTATGAAAATGACCGATCCATTTCGCTCAACCCTATACAGGAGTTAACCCTAAAAGAACCGAACCAGACAAACCATGACAACAGGAACATGGAATACAAGAACAGTTCTCATAACATTTATAACATCTTAATACAGTAACAGACATTATACATTGCAAACTCAGCACATACATTACAGTACTAGGTAACATACAGGTTCACAATACAGTGAAGTGCACAAAGGAGAGAGTGGGCCACACAGAAAAGATAGTGGGAGCACTGAGGTCCTCTGCCACCCCCTTACCAAACCACAATACACAGCATCCATATATAAATTCATTGAAGGGTATATTTTCCAAAATGGGGTCAACTTGGCATTTTTTTCTGCTGCTGATTGCCTGTTTTAATAAATTCCATTTCTTAATTAACTTTTGATGCTGGCTTTGGTTGTTTCCCTTTAACTGATATGATTTTCAAAATAGGGTAACCTATGGTTTTTTTTTGACCACCTCAAGGGCTCTACTACTGCAACATAGCATCAACAATCTATTCCATCCAAAATTCCACTGCAAAAGTCAAAGAGCATTCCTTTTAGTGATGGGTAAACGTGCTTGGATGATGTCTTATCTGAGCATGTTGAGGCGTTATCCGAGTATACTCCAAGGGTACCGTCACACTATACGATTTACCTACGATCACGACCAGCGATATGACCTGGCCGTGATCGTAGGTAAATCGTAGTGTGGTCGCTGGGGAGCTGTCACACAGACAGCTCTCCAGCGACCAACGATGCCGAGGTCCCTGGGTAACCAGGGTAAACATCGGGTAACTAAGCACAGGACCGCGCTTAGTTACCCGATGTTTACCCTGGTTACAAGCGTTAAACTAAAAAAAAAAAAAACAGCACATACTTACATTCTGGTGTCCGTCAGGTCCCTTGCAGTCTCTGCTTCCCGCACTGTGACTGCCGGCCGTAAAGTGAAAGTGAAAGCACAGCTGCTGTGCTCTGCTTTCACTTTACGGCCGGCAGTCACAGTGCTGGAAGCAGACAGCAAGGGACCTGACGGACACCAGAATGTAAGTATGTGCTGTTTGTTTTTTTTAGTTTAACGCTTGTAACCAGGGTAAACATCGGGTAACTAAGCGCGGTCCTGCGCTTAGTTACCCGATGTTTACCCTGGTTACAAGCGAACGCATCGCTGGATCGCATCGCTAGATCGCTAGATTGGTGTCACACACACCGATCTAGCGATGACAGCGGGAGATCCAGCGATGAAAGAAAGTTCTAAACGATCTGCTACGACGTACGATTCTCAGCAGGATCCCTGATCGCTGCTGCGTGTCAGACACAGCGATATCGTAACGATATCGCTGGAACGTCACGAATCGTACCGTCGTAGCGATCAAAATGTTATAGTGTGACGGTACCCCAAGAAACTCGGATAACACCCAAGCATGCTCAGATAAGAAGTCATAAGATGTTTTGTAACAGATGTAAGTATTGAATAAGAGAATGTTCACATGAGAATTGAGTAAACAAAAGATTAATTTACTTAAGATTTAACAGTAAGAAATAAACAGTCACTAAAAGCAATAAAATACCATTATTCATACATTACATTATTATGGTAGAAGTCATCAGGCTATCTCTTTCTCTGTATCTCCCTTCTCTTTTCCATGTGTGTCTCCTTCTCTTACTAAGGTTCCAGTCATATTTTATATCTTAAACTATCAAAGTATCTCAGCTAAAAGCTGTGATCTTTCATAGGATGCCAGGGAGAAACTCTCTTGGGGTACCGTCACACTATAACATTTCGATCGCTACGACGGTACGATTCGTGACGTTCCAGCGATATCGTTACGATATCGCTGTGTCTGACATGCAGCAGCGATCAGGGATCCTGCTGAGAATCGTACGTCGTAGCAGATCGTTTAGAACTTTCTTTCATCGCTGGATCTCCCGCTGTCATCGCTAGATCGGTGTGTGTGACACCGATCTAGCGATCTAGCGATGCGATCCAGCGATGCGTTCGCTTGTAACCAGGGTAAACATCGGGTAACTAAGCGCAGGACCGCGCTTAGTTACCCGATGTTTACCCTGGTTACAAGCGTTAAACTAAAAAAAACAAACAGCACATACTTACATTCTGGTGTCCGTCAGGTCCCTTGCCGTCTGCTTCCAGCACTGTGACTGCCGGCCGTAAAGTGAAAGCAGAGCACAGCGGCTGTGCTTTCACTTTCACTTTACGGCCGGCAGTCACAGTGCGGGAAGCAGAGACTGCAAGGGACCTGACGGACACCAGAATGTAAGTATGTGCTGTTTTTTTTTTTTTTAGTTTAACGCTTGTAACCAGGGTAAACATCGGGTAACTAAGCGCGGTCCTGCGCTTAGTTACCCGATGTTTACCCTGGTTACCCAGGGACCTCGGCATCGTTGGTCGCTGGAGAGCTGTCTGTGTGACAGCTCCCCAGCGACCACACTACGATTTACCTACGATCACGGCCAGGTCATATCGCTGGTCGTGATCGTAGGTAAATCGTATAGTGTGACGGTACCCTTAGGCCACATTGACATCCCTGGGAACCCTCTAATTAGGTGACTCTCATCTGAGAAGATAAGTGTAAATTACTGGGTCATTTGCATTCCTTTGTTAGATAAGTGTCAATATTGTAACAAAAAACAGTTATTGGCTCTCCCTGGACAATTGACCATCTGGTTTAAAACATTTCAGTTTCAATAACCTTTTGCTAACCTCCCTGATATATATAATAACTAATTGAAACCATATCCCCTATTGGACAAACAATCCAATGCCCCTATTGGACAAACAATCAGTAGATTTG
This sequence comes from Ranitomeya imitator, assembly GCF_032444005.1. Lineage (NCBI taxonomy): Eukaryota > Metazoa > Chordata > Amphibia > Anura > Dendrobatidae > Ranitomeya > Ranitomeya imitator. The sequence goes on from NC_091284.1 coordinate 630,944,889, forward strand.
GTTTCCAGTACCGTCTCTATGCTGATGACACCCAATTATACACTTCTCCTGTTATTACGCCGACCTTTTTAGAAAACACCAGTGATTGTCTTACTGCTGTCTCTAACATCATGTCCTCCCTCTATCTGAAACTAAACCTGTCAAAAACTGAACTCCTCGTGTTCTCTCCCTCTACTAACCTACCTTTGCCTGACATTGCCATCTCTGTGTGCGGTTCCACCATTACTCAAAAGCAACATGCCCGCTGCCTTGGGGTCATCCTTGATTCTGACCTTTCATTCACCCCCCACATTCGATCACTGGCTCGCTCTTCTTACCTGCATCTCAAAAACATTTCTAGAATTCGCCCTTTTCTTACTTTCGACTCTGCAAAAACTCTTACTGTTTCACTTATTCATTCTCGTCTGGACTATTGTAACTCTACTAATCGGCCTCCCTCTTACCAAACTGTCCCGGCTCCAATCTGTCCTGAATGCTGCTGCCAGGATCATATTCCTCACCAACCGTTACACCGATGCCTCTACCTTGTGCCAGTCATTACACTGGCTACCCATCCACTCCAGAATCCAGTACAAAACTACTACCCTCATCCACAAAGCACTCCATGGCTCTGCACCACCCTACATCTCCTCTCTGGTCTCAGTCTACCACCCTACTCGTGCCCTCCGCTCCGCTAATGACCTCAGGTTAGCATCCTCAATAATCAGAACCTCCCACTCCCGTCTCCAAGACTTTACATGTGCTGCGCCGATTCTTTGGAATGCACTACCTAGGTTAATACGATTAATCCCCAATCCCCACAGTTTTAAGCGTACCCTAAAAACTCATTTGTTCAGATTGGCCTACCGCCTCAACGCATTAACCTAACGATCCCTGTGTGGCCTATTTATATATATAAAAAAAAAAACAGGTCCCTCGCATCATGTTCTCATTCACTTTATGCAGTTAATAGCCCTCTGTGTCTGTACTGCTACATACTTAGGCAGTTAACTGGTTCATGCAGCTTTACATGAACACCTGATCCTTACACTATGGCCGGTCCGAATAACTAAAGCAATTGTTACCATCCACCTCTCGTGTCTCCCCTTTTTCTCATAGTCTGTAAGCTTGCGAGCAGGGCCCTCATTCCTCCTGGTATCTGTTTTGAACTGTATTTCTGTTATGCTGTAATGTCTATTGTCTGTACAAGTCCCCTCTATAATTTGTAAAGCGCTGCGGAATATGTTGGCGCTATATAAATAAAAATTATTATTATTATTATTGTTATCATTATATCAATAATTAGTATTAATTCATTGGAGTGTTGAAACCATTCAAAAATAACTTACTACGCAAACGAGCATGTTTGCTCATCATCAGTTCCTTCCCATTCAAGAGCTGCCATAAGACCAAAAGGTAGGATACAGCCAATTATGGTGGTATCACTGTGTTCAGAAAAAAATGTAAAGCAAATTGTGGAATCCATTTTTCTCCCAATATGTCTTGCGAGAATAAGAAAAAATTACGTGAAAGCATCATTTTAGTGAGATGAAAATAATTTTTCACTTTCCAAACTTTTAAAATTTTGTGAAGCATTCATGAGTTAAAAATACTCACCACTCTCTTGATGAATTTCTTGAGGGGTTCGATTTCCAAAATGGGGTAACTTGTGAGGCCTTTCTGTCACTTTGCACATCAAGGGCTCTTCAAATGTGACATGGAATCCTCATGTCCAGGTAAATTTTCACTACTTCTTTTCTGATTGTGTCCTTGTGTCTAAACAGCAATTTTAACCACATATGAAAAATTAGGGCTAAAGCAATATTTTAGTGGAAAAAATATAATTAATTTTTCTATTACACTCCCTGTCAATTCCTATGAAGCACCAGACAGCAGATTTGAATGCATTGATGGGTGCAGTTTTTAAAATAGCAGTACTTGAGGGGATTAACATTTAATAGGCTTCTCAATGTCAGTTCAAACCTCAATAGTTCGGTAAAAAAATAGGATTTGTAAATTTTCTAGAAAAAATGTAAATTTGCTTTTAAAAGGAAACTGTGACTCCTATTTTTGGTTATAAACCCTGCTCATCACCTTAAAGATCATAACAATGAGGATTCTGCAACCCGGCATCCCTTTATATCCTCAGATGTGTCTCTACATACCTCCGAAAAATTGTTTTATACTTGTCCCACACTGTATGTACATTGCGCGGTTCAGTCCAATGGCTATTTCCAAATTATGATTAGCGAGCCCATGGGCCCTTCAAATGCACTCTCTTCTAACTGCATGTAAGTGGATGACGTCTCTCCATCATCCACGTAGTTCCTGAAGTCATTTTGCTTGGTATGACTACTTTCTGTAAAGACATAAAAATTCAAAGCTTTAAAATTGCTAACTGTTCAACATTTCCAATGAATAACCTTACATTTTATTGACCTAATTTTACAACTAACATAAAGGTAACCATGTGTCAGGAAAAAAAAAACATTCCTTAATTATTGTCACATAAAGTGGCACAGGTCAAACTTGCAAAAAGGGTCTTGGTCAATAATGCCAAAAGTGGCTTGGTCCTTAAGGGGTTAATCAAGTTTCTGTGAAAAGTGATATTAATTATTACTATTACAATTTTTGTTCTTATATGAAAATCTATTACAAAAAATGAACTCTTGCAACTTTCACCGTATCCACTGGGGCTTTTATAGGCTGTTATATCCTGTTGTATCAAGACAGAACATGACAGTACTGTGCAAAAGTTTTAGGCAAGTGTGGCAAACATGCAGCAAAGTAAGAATGCTTTTTAAAATAAAAGTGTTAATAATATACTTTTATGAAAATTGACAAACAAAAGAGAAATCGAAATCTAAGGAATATTTGATGCAACCTTCAAAACAGCATCAAAGCATCAATTTTTGAAGAAACATATGCACATAGTTTTTTAAAGAACTCAGCAGTAAGGTAGTTTCAAACATCTTGAATAACTAACCACAGATCTTCTGGGGATGTAGACTTGTCCAATTCTATTTGTCTCTTCATATAATCCCACATATACTTGATATTGAGATCAGGGCTTTAATGGAGCCAAATCATCACTTCCAGGACTCCTTCTTTCCACAGAAGACACTTCTTCATGACATTGGCTATATGGTTGGGGTCATTGCCCTGCTGCAGAATAAATTTGCAGTAAATCAGAAACCTTCCTGGTGGCATTGCATGATAGATAAGCATCTGACTGTAATTTTCAGCATAGAATAACATAAGAAAAAAAAACAATAAATTGGCCTAAATGAATGGCACTTCCATCAACTAGCTAAACCTACAAATACAAATCTTTATTAAGACATAGCATACAATCAATTAAAAGGAAAGAAGTGCAAGTAACTATGTATGCTGCAATATAAATATAGGTAAAGTGCCTTGTAATTGTAGTATTTACCGTATACACTCGAGTATAAGCCGAGATTTTCAGCCCCAAAAAATGGCCTGAAAGTGCCCCTCTCGGCTTATACTCGAGTCACGATTGGCGGGTGAGGGGGAGCGACGACTGTCAAATACTCACCTGCTCCTGGCGCTCCTGATGCGCTCCCTGCATGTCCCACGGTCTCCGGGCACTGCAGCTTCTTCCCCTGTTCAGCAGTCACTAGTACCGCTCATTAAAGTAATGAATATGGACTCCACTCCCATAGGGGTGGAACCACATATTCATTACTGTAATGAGCGGTACCATGTGACCGCTCACTACAGGAAGAAGCTGCAGCACCCGGAGACCGTGGGACATGCAGGGACCGCGTCAGGAGCGCCGGGAGCAGGTGAGTATTTCAGATTTCCCTTCCCTCATCCCACCGATGCTCCGTATTCCGCGTCCTCTGCACTGACTGTTCAGGTCAGAGGGCGCGATGACATATTAGTGTGCGCGCCACCCTCTGCCTGAACAGTCAGTGCGGAGAGACGGGACGCTGAGGAGCAGCGACAAGAGGTAAGTATGTCTTTTTTTTAGTGCAGCAGCAGCATTACATGTGGCACAATGTTATATGGAGCTTTTTTATGGGGCCATAAAGAACTGCATGGAGCATTATATGGGGCATCTTGTGGGGCCATAAAGAACAGGATTGAGCATTATATGGGGCATCTATGGGGCCATAAAGAACTGCATGGAGTATTATATGGGGCATATTTGTATATGGAGCATCTATTGGGGCGATAAAGAACTGTATGGAGCATTATATGGGGCATAATTGTATATAGAGCATCTTATTGGGCCATAAAGAACTGCATGGAGCATTATATGGGGCTCCTGTTATGATCTGGTGGCCTTGGAGCAGCATGAGACGTACTCTGGAGAAGGTGGTCCCTGTACTGACCGCAAACCCTGAACCTAGCAGCGCAACTAGAAATAGCCGTGGGGGGTACCTAACACTCCCTAGACCCCTCGACACAGCCTAAGATCTAACTTCCCCTAAAGACAGAAACAGGAAACCTATCTTGCCTCAGAGAAAATCCCCGAAGGATACATAGCCCCCCACAAATATTGACTGTGAGAGGAGAGGGAAATAACATACGCAGATATGAAATCAGATTTTAGCATAGGAGGCCATACTAGCTAAAAAGAAAGGATAGAACAGAGTACTATGCGGTCAGTTTAAAAACACTAGAAAATATCCACCGCAGAAAATACGGATCACCACATCTGACTAAAGACATGGGGGTATATCTGCATCTCCAGAGAAATAGCTAGGCTGCAAAAAATCCTTCACAGACCAAGCTGGACAAGACAAAAACATGAAAATGCACAGAACTGTAAGGTCCACTGCAGGTGGACAGCAAAAACAAAGCCAGGACTTATCTTTGTAGAAAAACACAGCTAACTGGAGAGACCAGCAGGGAAGTGAATCCTTCAAGAACAATGGACAACTGGCACTGACCAAAGGATCCAGCAAAGCTATATACCCCAGTCAGTTTTGCAATTAGTAGATACACCTGTCCACTCCTGCAGTCCAGGCACAACTGCATTACCCTCTACAACCACCGGAGGGAGCCCAAAAGCTGAATTCACAACAGGCTCCTGATTCAATATGGATATTAAAAAACACTTAACCTACTGATGTCTCAATTAACTTTAAATTTATTGGTATCTATTTTTATTTTTGACATTCATCGGTAGCTGCTGCATTTTCCACCCTAGGCTTATACTCGAGTCAATAAGTTTTCCCAGTTTTTTGTTGCAAAATTAGGGGGAACGGCTTATACTCGGGTCACCTTATACTCGAGTATATACGTTACTACAGAACCTCCCAGGAAGAAGCAAACGCGAAACGAGCATCAGGGACCTTTGCTGCACTTTCAGGTTGTGTACACGTGCTCCTTTGATTTATTTATTTAATTTTGCAACCATGCTTTGCTTTCATCATGTGTATACTTTCAGTGCTGTGGTGCTGCTCAGATATTCAATATGCTGCTAATTTATATTATGCCTATTGACCTCAAGGTTTATTACTTAATGCCTATTTGAATATGCAGTAATCATTATGCACCTTATGTACTTAAAGCACTTTGTGATAACTGTATGATTGTTTATCTAATACATTAACTCTTACCATATAGTCTTTTTTAGCAATACTGTTTCACAAAAACCACACACTTTGCCTCCAATATATGTACAATTTTAAGATCATAGTGCTATTTTAAAAAAATATTTATGCTGCCAATTTTACTCAAAAATACAATTACCAGGCACTTTACTTATATTTAACTTGCAGCATCCATTGCTGCTTGCGCTTCCTACACTTTTAACACTCTGTGACACCTCAAATATGTACAAATTTAGGATCATAGTGCTATTAATGTATATGATATGCTGCTAATTTCATTTGAAAATATTACAAGGCACTTTACCTATATTTAGCTCAATTTGCTGCAAATACAGGCATTTGCATGTTTTGCACTTCTAACACTCTCAATGATACTTCAATGATACTCTCATTCTAGGATTGTCTTCCACAGAGTGTATACAGTGATCCATTGTCTTATAACTATACCTGTATCGGTTACATCATATAGTGATTCGCTACATGGAGTAGACCGCACATGGAGTACTGTGTCCAGTTTTGGGCACCGGTGCTCAGGAAGGATATAATGGAACTAGAGAGAGTACAAAGGAGGGCAACAAAATTAATAAAGGGGATCGGAGAACTACAATTCCCAGATAGATTAGCGAAATTAGGAATATTTAGTCTAGAAAAAAGACGACTGAGGGGCGATCTAATAACCATGTATAGGTATATAAGGGGACAATACAAATATCTCGCTGAGGATCTGTTTATACCAAGGAAGGTGACGGGCACAAGGGGGCATTCTTTGCGTCTGGAGGAGAGAAGGTTTTTCCACCAACATAGAAGAGGATTCTTTACTGTTAGGGCAGTGAGAATCTGGAATTGCTTGCCTGAGGAGGTGGTGATGGCGAACTCAGTCGAGGGGTTCAAGAGAGGCCTGGATGTCTTCCTGGAGCAGAACAATATTGTATCATACAATTAGGTTCTGTAGAAGGACGTAGATCTGGGGATTTATTATGATGGAATATAGGCTGAACTGGATGGACAAATGTCTTTTTTCGGCCTTACTAACAATGTTACTATGTTACTTTAAGAATATGGAGTTTTAATGTGCAGCTATTATATATTATATATATTTGTTGATGATTGAAGTACACACTTCAGTATCTTGTATTTGTATTTACCTCTTTTTTCACTTTGTTTATTATTTTTTAATTGATTGTATGTTATGTCTTAATAAAGTTTTCTATTCTTTTAGAAATTTGGCAGAAAGGCTAGCCTTTTGTGTATAGAATAACATAAAACTGTGGTTAGTTTTCCAAGATGTTTGGAGCCATTTCCTGCTTAGTTCCTTCAAAAAAAGTGTGCATAAAAGAATTGACTCATGTAATATACTGTATACTTTTTTGACACTTTTATTTTTTAAAACATTCTTATTATGCAACAATTTTTCCATGCTGTCTAAAACTTTTGCATAGTACTTCACCTTACCCACAATGGTTAGATTCTATTTTTTGTTTTAAATAATCTAATGCGCTTAGGCAAAGGGCATTGTGATGGTAGGAGCAGCAGGGTCCAGCTGTGAAATTATGGATAACACATCTTCTGAAAGTTAATTGCATGGTTAACAATAACAATCTTTCTTTTGAAGAACAGATTTGTTAGTAACCAGAATTTGTGTTATTTAATGGGCAGAAGAACTATGAAACACAAACTTAAATCCTTAATAGAAGTACTTTTGCCAATTAGTTTATGGAGAAATCATTAAGCTAGAGCTTCACCTACTATTTCTTGCTCCACTGTGGTTATTTACTTAACGGGCTTCAAAAATACATGATGAGTACAAATGTACCTGTGGATGAAAGCCCTGAAAGTGTAAAATTAGGCTTTTTAGACCTGCCAATTTATTTAAGCTCTTTTCTTTCAAGTTATATATTTTATAAATAAATAATTTCTGACAAAAAAAAATATTTCAGCAAGTATTAGGCTATGTTCACACATTGCGGTTTTTACCGCGGAACCGCGGCGATTTTGCAGCTGCGGGTCCACAGCAGTTTCCATAGCGTTTACTGTAAACCCTATGGAAACCGCAAACCGCTGTGCACATGCTGCTGGAAAAACCGTGCGTGAATGCAGCGGTTTACAACCCGCAGCATGTCACTTCTTTGTGCAGAATCGCAGCGATTCTGCACCCATAGAAATGCATTAATCCGCTTACTTCCTGCATGGGGCTGTGCCCAACATGCGGGAAGTAAGCAGATAATGTGCGTGTGGTACCCGGGGTGGAGGAGAGGAGACTCTCCTCCAGGCCCCGGGAACCATATTTGTGTAAAGAAAAAAAAGAATTCAAATAAAAAATAATGCTATACTCACCTCTCAGCACTGCACACGGCCGTCCGGTCTCAGGTTTGCTATGCGACCAGGACTTGCGGTGACGTCGCGGTCACATGACTGTGACATCATGAATGTCCTTCTCGCACAGCATTTTTGGAACCGGACCGCCGCCTGCAGCGCCGTGGAGATCGGGACGTCAGAGGGTGAGTACATCATTATTTTATTATTTTTAACATTACTATTGATGCTGCATATTGCTGCATATGCAGCATCAATAGTAGGGGTAAAATCCCGCAGCGGAACCCGCAGGACAAACCGCGATAAATCTGCAGGGATAACCGCAGCGGGTTTGCCCTGCAGATTTATCAAATCCGCTGCGGGAGAACCCGCAGGGACAGGACGCTATGTGTGAACATAGCCTTAAATATTTTTAAAATCTAAAGTCTGAAAGGTCTAAAAAGAATAAGTTTATATTTGTTTACTTTTATTAACAGCAACTGCACTACCAGTAATCACATTATGTTTTTATGAAGCAATTTGTAACCACTTTATTTTCATTAAAAACCATTTGTGTTGTTTCAAGGGGTAATGTAATTTTGTGTTTTTTAACTGGCACAGGAAATAGCATTTCGACTTTTTCATCAGGATCTGACATTAAACAAATCTGCTACCTTATCCCTAGTGTCAATTAATCAGCATTTTTTTGTAATGGAATAATGATTAATATACTTTGAATTAATTCAGATTTGAAAAAAGGAACCTTCTAATTTAAATATAAATGATGCTGTAAAATATATTACCTAGTGATAGACAGTAATATAAAAACTTGTCCTAACATTTTTAACCTAAATACTTAAGGATAAGGAAAGAAAATTAACTTTGTAAGGTTTATAGCACAGTGTAATTTTATTTAAGACAAGAGAAGAAAGCGATATACGAACAATGTAGGTATCAAATGATCCCACCAATGAGGTTTGATATCATAGCATAGGCAGGAATTAAAACATAAATTTTAATAGTGTAATAAAAAGAACAAAATAAAACAAAAAAGTGTCACGCAAAGTGAACAAAAACACTAGGGAGTATGTCCCATTCAGGAGGTATAAGGCCGGCGTCACACTCAGAGTAGGTAAATACAGTGCGTATTTTATGGCCGTAATACGCAGAAAAAATCCCGAAATGTTGATCGATATGTAATCCGTAGGCAAGGTGTGGTCGCGTATTTTGCGCATGTAATGTTGCGTATGTAATCTGTATGACATCTCTAAATCAATTTTTTGTGGTTGTGCATCTGTTGGTGTGTTGTGGTAACGTTTGCACCATGTCTGACCTACTGCACTTCACCCCAACTCAGCAGGTTTTGTTTAACTGGGTCTTGTCGCATCGGTTTGGCCAGCCATACCCTTTGATTGTAGATCCGTGAAGGAGGAGAAGAACAATGTGGGTGCATCCTCTTTTGACTCAACGCCTCACTAAAGGCCATTTTCAGAGGCTCTATACAGCTCTGCGGGCACATCCTGATTAGTTCTACCTATACTGTTGAATGACAATACCAACATTTGATATCTTGTTGGAGACAGCACGTCCAGGCCTCACGTATCAGGACACCAGGATGCGAAAAAGCATATCAGCAGAGGAGCGTCTTCTCCTTACCTTACGGTATGTATTCAACATTATCACATACTGTATGTTGATGATGTTTTATTTTTCATGGTTGTTTGCTATCAGCTATTTCAAAATATATGTTTTCCTTAGGATAAAACAACACTAAAAATATCTATTTTTAATAATCTACTTATGTACACTAGGTACAGATCGATTTTTTTCATTGATATTCCTGTTTTTTTATTAACCAACATACTTGCACTTTATCATGTGTTCTCTAAACTACGGTTACCTAACTAATATTTTTTTTGTGTCCTTTCAGCTTCCTGTCAACTGGCTTGTCTTATGTGGGACTACACCTGGAGTTTCTCATTGGTCGCTCCACCATTTCTGGCATTGTGCGTTCCACATGTATTGAAATACGGGACAAACTCCATGAACTTGTTATTTTAGCCAAAAATGCCAAAAATGACTGATTGGCTAAAAATAGCCCGTGGGTTCAATGACACCTGTGACTTCCCAAACTGCATTGGAGCCCTGGATGGGAAACATATCAGGGTGCGTAAGCCGCCGAACTCTGGCTCCCAAATCTACAATTATAAGCAGTTTTTCTCTGTAGTTCTGTTAGCTGTAGTTGACAGTAACTACAGGTTTAGAATTGTAGACATTTGGGCCCATGGGCGAACAGGAGACTCAAGTATCATTAATTCGTCCATTATGGGTCGGCGGCTACGTGAAAACCAGTTAGACCTCCCACCACCACAACAACTCCCAGGCTCCAATTCTGAAGCAGTGCCATATGTTCTTATAGGAGATGAGGCCTTCCAATTGGCATGGAATGTCATGAGGCCTTATCCCAGGCGCAGCCTGGATCACCTGCGGTGTGTTTTTAATTTGAGGCTTTCCATGGCACGTACACTGGTGGAGTGTGCCTTTGGGATTCTGTGTGCCAAATGGCGTCTCCTCCAGTCTGCCATTCAGGTGAGTGAGGCTACTATTAATGAAGTGATTAAGGCTTGTATTGTTTTGCACAATTTTACTAGATTTCATGATTGCCTGTCAGCTGTTATTGGTGAAGAAATGTTGCCCAATGTGAGTAGCCCTACACCACATGGTCCTCCTCCACGCTGTCCCCTTTCTGGAATCAAAGTGAGAGATATTTTCACAAATTATTTTGTTTCTCCTCAGGGTGCTACTCCCTGGCAAGATTGTGCTGTTTCTCAGTTGTGATTTTCTTATTTTCAAAATATATTATCAACATAAAATATTTTTGTCTACAGAAACAGTACTCTGTGTGTTGTATTTCCTTAATTACCAGATGATTATGAACAGAGCATATGTGTGTGATGTAATAATGATTGGTCCACAAACATCAATTGGCTTTTGACAACATTTTTTACTTAGAGCAACAGCCTTTTGTTGTAGACTTTTAACCACATTTTTTTCATATGGTTATTTTTTTTTTTGTTTTGTATTTTTTTTGAAAAACAAAAGAGAACAAAGTGCAAATACAGCACAAAATAACCAAAAACATGGTTATGTGTAACAAAGGAAAAAAAAACACTTTGGCTTACATATTCCAGTAAGTTGGCGGTGGTGATGGCGGCAGCTCTGGGTCCTGTTCAGGGGGCCTTTGTTGGGCCAATTGTCCTTCACCCTGTGTGGATGCTGTGGGTTGCTGAGCCAAATACAGGCTTTGTTCACATTGGCCCTCATGCTGACGGACATATTGGCTGGACTCATACCAACCCCCAAAATGGCCATGTTGTGCAAGCCCAGGTTGTGACCAGCCTACAGCACTGGGTCTGGACAAGTGCCCATATTGGGAAGGTGGGTTGTAGGCTGCCATTTCGTACAGTGCTGGCCTTTGTTGATTTTGGGTTGGGAGGGGTTGAGGTGTAGGCATACGTGGAGGAGGTGCTTCAAATCCTGATTGACCATGCACCTGTTGAGTTATTTGAAGGCGCAAGAGGTTAGTTTGTGAAAGCTGCCTTCTCTCAAGAAATTCAAAAACATCATAGGAGTTATTTGGAGGGGTGCTTAAATCAATCAGGATTTGAATACACCCTCTCACACGTAGCCTCACCTCACGGGGAAGGGGACGAAGGTACCAGGCCAGGCTTCGAGCAAAGGCCTCCTCTCCATCATCCATGGCTGCCCTGGCCAAAATAATTGAGGACCCCAGCATCAACATCCCTCCTAGTGGCTTGCAGCTCTCTCCTTCTGCAACCTCTGCGTAAAGCCCCAAATGCCTGTTGGGAGAACACCAGTGGGAGAGTAGGGCTGCTGCTGTGTCCATGCTCTTCCTGGCTTACAGGATCAGGAGTTGCTGCTGATGTTGATGGTGCTGCATCTTGTAAATTTGGTGCAGTCTCTTGTGATGTAGAAGCCGATGTTACAGGTAGGATGGAGGATGTGGAAGTGAAAGATGGGCGTGCCACCTCTTTGGCAACAGCAACTGGATCTATCACAACCTCCGAGTCCGACCCAGTCTCCCTCTCAGTGAGGTTGGATTGAGTTCTGTTATGAAAAAAATTAAAATAATACACCAAATAAATATTTGAGCCATTTTCTAACATATGTTTATTATACATGTGTGACCTCGTCTATCGGTAATTACCTACACGCAACCTCAGATCCTCACAAGATCTCCTTCTGTACTCCCCTCTTATCTCCTATTCCCACAATCGTATACAAGATTTATCTCGTGTATCACCCCTACTGTGGAAACAACTACCACAACACATCAGACTCTCGCCTACCATTGAAAGCTTCAAAAAGAGCATGAAGACCCACCTCTTCCGACAAGCATATAACCTTCAGCCTACTGTATTCTCACCCATCCCTTGTTGTAGCTTGTGAGGCTTTGCGGGCAGGGTCCTCTCTCCTCCTGTACCAGTTTTTTTTTTGTATTTTAAAATAATATTTTTTTGAATATGTTTACCCCTCCTTACATGTAAAGCGCCATGAAATAAATGGCGCTAGAACAAGAAAAAATAAGATTAATACTAATATTAAAAAAAAAATGTGTTGTGTTGTTTTTACTTACTGTCTTAGATCCATACTGGCATCCAAAAAGGAATGTCGATCATAATACTCGTATATGTACTTCCTATTTTCGGTTGGTGCTGCTGACCCACTTCTTGCCCACTGCTGCCTTTCCTGCCAGTACTGGTCCCTGGTGCTGCGCCATCGTGTCATAACATCATCCACTGCAATAAAAAAGGACAAAAGGGGAGCACTCTTATTCACAATCAGATGGTGCTCTGAGGAAAAAACTTCAATACAAAAATATATATAACCTCTGGCACTCAAAAATCACAATTTTCTTTGCTTTTACTAAATGGATTTATTCACTACCGGTCATATTTTAACAGACAATCTCCAACATTTCGGCATTTCCTGCCTTTTTCAAGGAAGTCTAAAGTAAATAATAAACAATCATTTGCCATTAATGAACAGCATAACATAAACAAAAATAAAAAATAAAAGGTCAGATAAGATATAGCCCTTAAGGACCCAGACTGAGTATATTAATATGTCCCAAAATATGAAATACCTGGATCCTGACAATTATATTTAAAGCATTAGTGGAATCAGCCAACCTGATGCTAAAATAAAAGAAGTAACTCCAGTAAGTGGTCCGGTAATATACACTAACATTGACGATAAGTCTGTCCCCAAAGAGAAAATACCTCAATCCATGTGGAGCCACGTGAGACCGGTGTGTATACTGGCCTGCAGTGGTGGATAGTGCCGAAAAGCGGGTATAAGTGCTGTACGCTCCATTATGTCATATCCGCTCCCAGCTGGATGCTGTGTACGGAGGGGATCAATAATGAAACCCCGCGCATGCGCAGTATTAGCTAAAAAGGAAATAACCACGTCTGCATCGCATCAGCTGTACAGAACAGTTGATGCAACCTGGCGCTTGCGCAATACAATGCTATGAGAAAGATAAAGACCGGAGGTCTCAGCGTTAACATCTTGATCACTTGAAGACCGATATTTCTGCAATTAAAGCGAGTGCATGCGCTTTCTAATACCCACCTTAGCAGTAGATAAATAAAGAAAGAGGGAAAATCACCCGTGCCAGATAAATGTAGAACAAGGAGCAGACTATATGGGAAAAAAGAAAAGAGAAAAAGAAGAAAGGGAAGGAAACAACGAAAATATAATTAGAACAGTATGGTTCATATGGGTAATCTCCATATCTCTCAACTATGTCACAATAAGAAGTCATGTATTAACATCAATAAACAGAGTAAAAGGAAGTGTCCCCTAGTAAGAGAACAGGCCCTGTAGAAGAATATTCTAATCAAGCTGGCATCTAAAAAGGAATAAAAAAACATAATTATAATACTACTAATCACATAGTAATACACCTATTATCCCGAATACATATTAATAAGGGAGCACCTCATACTCCCTATTCATACCATGGGGGTGAAGCGTTTGGAGTGTGAAAATCCAAAAGGCTTCCCTTTCTTTTAACTTCATGACTCTATTCCCACCCTGTCTTGGTGGAGGAATACTCTCTAAAACCTGAAATCTCAATTAAGATATTGAATGTCCCGCTGATATAAAGTGTGCGGGGACCGGTAACAAGGTGCGTCCACAACGAATCATGGACTTGTGTTGAGATATGCGGTCTCGGATATGTTGGGTAGTCTCCCCAACATATCCGAGACCGCACGAACATTTAACTAAATAAACGACATAAGCAGAATCGCACGTGAAGAAACCTTTGATAGGAAACAGTTTGCCAGACCGTGGATGTGAAAAAGTCTCTCCCTTAGTGACATTAAAGCACTGCGAGCAATGTAAACACGGGAATGTACCCCTTCTTTGTGTAGTCAATGTAGCTTGTCTTAAATCCCTTCTAATTGAGCCAACATCCGCTTTCACTAAAATATTTTTAATGTTTTGTGGTCTCTTATAACATAGTAAGGGTGGTATCAAGAATTCTGGAATGGTAGGGTAGGCTTTGACTAATAGTGACCAGTGTTCTAAAATACATCCTTTGAGATAATTAGTGTAAGGATGGTAGGTGGTTACAAAATCTACTCTTTTTGTCCTCTGAGGACGAATATCCGATTGTACAGTGGCTCTATAGAGAACTGTAGATGGATAGCCACGGTCCCAAAATTTTGTTTGCATTTCATAAATACTCTGTTCCTTCACATCAGGTCTAGTCACAATACGTTTGATACATTCAATTTGTGATTTAGGTAAAGAACGTTTAACATGAACTGGATGACAACTAGAAAAGTCCAATAGACTATTTCTATCTGTAGGTTTTATATATAGATCAATACCCAGTGTCCCATCCTCTTTCATTATCACCAACGTGTCCAAAAAATTAACCTTGTGATGATCCTTAACCATAATAAATGTCAAATTGGGTACCATAGAGTTCATGTCAAGAAAAAATTGTGTAAGGGATAATTTGTCGCCCTTCCATATCAGGAAGCAGTCATCTATAAATCTCCTCCAACATACTGAGTGTTGAATGTATAAGTGATGCGTATAGACAAACTGTTCTTCAAAAAACGCCATGAAAATATTTGCGTATGGAGGCGCAACGTTAGACCCCATCGCGGTCCTGACCTTCTGAATGAAAAACTGATCAACAAACATAAAGAAATTCTTAGATAGAACCAAATCTAGCGTAGTCAGACAAAATTCCTTTTGAATACCAGAAAAATCAGTATATGTATTGAGGAACCAATGAATCGCGTTGAGGCCCTTAATGTGATCAATACTAGTGTACAAGTTATTCACATCCATGGTGACGAGAAAACTCCCTTTAGGTATGGCACCAATTGACTTCAAACCCTCCAAAAAGTCAGCAGTGTCTCTAATGAAGGAGGAGATATGTATAAGTAAAGGAGTCAAAATTTTTTCAATCGTCTTAGCTATTGGTGAAAGTAAAGAATTAGTGCACGCCACAATTGGTCGCCCAGGGGGACGTGTTGGATGTTTGTGAATTTTCGGTAACACATAAAATACCAGAATCACCGGATACATATTTAACATAAATTCACCAAGTTTAGAGTCAATTACATTCTGGTCCTTATACAACTTAATCAGCTGTTGAATCTTCCGAGAAATTTCCAGAGTAGGGTCTCTATCCACAGGTAAGTAAGTGTCCTTATCATTAAGATGTTGATAAACAATTGAGGTATAGTAGGAACTATCCATGACAACAATCGCACCCCCCTTGTCTGCAGGTTTAATAGTAATGAACTTATTATTCTTCAGACTCTCCAAGGCTGTTTTCTCGAGGGGGGTGCAATTTCTTCTAACGGATAGAAGACCCTGATTAATTTGAGTACATTTATTTTGTATGTCCTGTGTTACCAATGAAATGTATGTCTCCACAGGGTGATGAGATTTAGGAGGATTATAATTGCTTGGTGTCGACAAATTCAATCCTTTAAGGCTGAATATACTTTGTATAGAACTTGGAGTCGAGTCCAAACTACTACTCATAGAATCACCCATAGAGAAGTGTACTTTTAATCTTAAGTTTCTAAAGAAGCGTTGAAGTTCCTGATTTAGTTGAAATTCATTGAATGATGGAGTAGGACAAAAGGAAAGTCCCTTCTGTAAAACAGTTAGTTCAGATGGTGAGAGGTTATATGAGGAGATATAATAGACCAATTGGTCCCTAACTGAGAACGAGTTCTGACTCTGGAACTGGCGTCGACTGGTTCCAGAGCCCCTCCTCGTCGGCCTCTGTTGGACGGACCTCGCCTTTACTCTAAAAAAGGGAAGGTATCACGAGGATTAGAGTCATTGTCAGAGCTAGAGGAGGCAGTTGAATATCCACATCTAAATTGGCGACGATCTCTCTGAATGTTGTTATCTCTCCATTTATATACAGTGTTGTGTCCCGTAGGAACTTTAAGCGTTTTCTGTCCTGTAATTGATTCCTAAATTCATCAATGATTTTCTCAATCTTTTGTTTCAAACCATCAAACTTCTCAGTAGATAATGTATCTCTCAGTTGTTGATGGGTGACTTCTATCTGTTCTTCTATCTCAGAAATCTTCTTTTGGAGATATTCTATAGTCAAAATCATGATGTCCATAGAACATTTATTAAGGATCCCCTCAAACTTCAAACAAAAATCTGGTTTATCAGAGAACAGAGTCGGACGTAAAGATACACGTAATCCCCGTGGTATGCGCTTAACCTTATGGTACTCTGCCAAAGTCACATAATGCAATTCTAGGGCTGTTTTCTTCTTGAGTTCATGTTCCCAATCTCTTGTGCGTATTTCTTCAACCGGAGTATGTAAAAATTCACCGGGAATTTTGACACGAGAAATGATTTCATCCGCCTCTACTTGGCCATATGATAGAGTATTAAATGCCATAGTAAAAATATTGCGGTGCTGTTCATTAATGGCAAATGATTGTTTATTATTTACTTTAGACTTCCTTGAAAAAGGCAGGAAATCCCGAAACGTTGGAGATTGTCTGTTAAAATATGACCGGTAGTGAATAAATCCATTTATTAAAAGCAAAGAAAATTGTGATTTTTGAGTGCCAGAGGTTATATATATTTTTGTATCATCCACTGCAATGACATGGTAGCAAATATTTTTTAACATCATTCTGCACATTGATTAAAACAGTTTGTATTGAGAGATCATATTTGAACGATGATAATAAAATGCCTTCGTAAATGATTTGCATAAAGTTACAATTGCTTAAAAAAAATACACAAGAAAAAACAACAACACAAGGACAGGGTCCAAACCCCTCTGTACCAGTTTTGCGTATACAAAAATAGTATCCAACGCAACATCTATATTAGCTATGAACGTAAACCCTTTCTCATGTTAATCATCTTTGTTTTTGCTGAAAAATGGAAAAAAATACCATACTAAGACCAAAAATATTCTTCCTGCAATCATGTAGGTAAAGCATTTTTCAAGGTTAATTAACCTCTTTCTGCCAGCTGACGGAATAGTAACTCAGCTGGCAGATCCCCCGCTTTGAGGTGGGCTCCGGCGGTAAACCCACCTCAAAGCCGCGATATGTCAGCTGTTTTGTACAGCTGACATGTGCGCGCAATGAGCGCGAGTGGAATCGCGATCCGCTCGCGTCCATTAACTAGTTAAATGCCGCAGTCAAGCGCTGACAGCGGCATTTAACTAGTGCTCCCGGCCGCGCGGCCGGAAGTGCTCACACCGCTGATCCCCGTCACATGATCGGGGGTCAGCGGTGCATTGACATAACAACCAGAGGTCTCCTTGAGACGTCTATGGTTGTTGATGGCCGATTGCTTTGATCGCCACCCTGTGGTCAGCGTTCAAAGTACACCTGCCTTTCTGCTACATAGAGGTGATCTGTACTTCACCTCTATGTAGCAGAGCCGATCGTGTAGTGCATGCTTCTAGCCTCCTATGGAGGCTATTGAAGCATGCCAAAACATTTTTAAAAAAAGTGTTTAAAAATATAAAAAAAATAAAAAATATATAAAAGTTCAATTCACCCCCCTTTTGCCCCAATCAAAATAAAACAATAAAAAAATCAAAAATACACATATTTGGTATTTCCGCATTCAGAATTGCCTGATCTATCAATAAAAATAAACGATTAACCTGATCGCTAAATGGCGTAGCGAAAAAAAAATCAAAACGCCAAAATTACGTTTTTTTGAGCGCCGCAACATTGCATTAAAATGCAATAACAGGCGATCAAAAGAACGTATCTGCACCAACATGGTGTCATTAAAAACGTCATCTCGGCATGCAAAAAATAAGCCCTCACCTGACCCCAGATCACGAAAATTGGAGATGCTACGGGTATCAGAAAATCGCGCATTTTTTTTTTTTTTTTTTAGCAAACTTTGGAATTTTTTTTCACCACTTAGATAAAAAATAACCTAGACATGTTAGGTGTCTATGAACTCGTAATGTGTGTCATACAGAAATCAGTCCCAGGAGCGCTGAAGGAAACTCAGACAACATATGTCGTTTGCCACAACGCGTTTCAATGGTAAACACCGTCCTCTTCAGGTGGGAGTTTATTAATGGAAACAGGAAGGCAGTATTTAAACAATAAACAGCCAATCACAATGCTGTTTACAGATTTACAAATTTAAAGGAACATTCACTGATAAATATAATCAAACAATAATCACATAAATTCAAAATATTAAAATCATGAAAACAAGGGTTTGTTTGTTTTTTTTTTCTACATATAATATTTAAAATTTAAAACCATATCACAGATAAAAGATAATAAATAAAAGTCTACACCTATATAGACAAAAAGTTACGTGTTCAATAATTACGACTCTTATCTAGCTACTTTCTCAATCATTAAGTTAAGCCCCTCAGGGGTTAATGTACCGAGCTTAAAAATCCAAAAGCTCTCACGATTCACAAGGAACTAGAGAGAGTACAAAGGAGGGCAACAAAATTAATAAAGGGGATGGGAGAACTACAATACCCAGATAGATTAGCGAAATTAGGATTATTTAGTCTAGAAAAAAGACGACTGAGGGGCGATCTAATAACCATGTATAAGTATATAAGGGGACAATACAAATATCTCGCTGAGGATCTGTTTATACCAAGGAAGGTGACGGGCACAAGGGGGCATTCTTTGCGTCTGGAGGAGAGAAGGTTTTTCCACCAACATAGAAGAGGATTCTTTACTGTTAGGGCAGTGAGAATCTGGAATTGCTTGCCTGAGGAGGTGGTGATGGCGAACTCAGTCGAGGAGTTCAAGAGAGGCCTGGATGTCTTCCTGGAGCAGAACAATATTGTATCATACAATTAGGTTCTGTAGAAGGACGTAGATCTGGGGATTTATTATGATGGAATATAGGCTGAACTGGATGGACAAATGTCTTTTTTCGGCCTTACTAACTATGTTACTATGTTACTATTAAAACGATCCGCCGCAGAGTCAGGTACATGATCAATAATAATTAATTTTAGCGTTTTAAGATCCTTATACTCAATGCCATTCGATTTGTACTTTATAACAACATTTTCTCCTTCGAACATGTTTTCTACCGCCAGGTCAGGGGCTGCTCGATGGGGATGAGATTCGCCCCCAGTTATGCAAATTTATTTATGGGGGCATTTGAGTCCGTCTTCATCGCGCAGTCCCCACGGACATGTGATAAATTAGCATTTTATCGACGCTTTATTGATGACCTCTTCATAATTTGGACTGGTACGGAGGGGGAGGCGCTTGATTTTATTTCTGATCTGAATAAAAATTCCTGGGGTCTAAATTTCACTGCCAACATCTCCAACACGTCCATTCAGTTTTTGGACTTGATGATACTAGTTGATGAATCTGGCATTTTTTCCACTATGACATACTTCAAGGAAGTGGATGTGAACAGCTATTTAAGCTTTAACAGCGGCCATCTTCCTAGGTGGATACAGAATGTTCCATACGGTCAGTATTGGCGAATACGTAAGAATTGTACTCGGGACTCAGATTTCTGTAAAGGGGCCAAGATCTTGGATCAGAGGTTCCAACAAAAAGGATACCCAAGGAAACTTGTTAATGATGCATTTTTGAAGGCCAAAACTCTAACTCAAACGGATTGTATCAATAGGATTAAGGAGAAAGCAACTTTGCCCCCACATGATATTGCATTTGGCAGATGGAGCTTGTTGACGACCTTCAACCAGTCTCATGGTATGATTAAAAGGCTCCTGTCAAAATATTGGCCCATCCTTAAAGGAGACCCAGTTCTATCCAGACATATCCCCTCAAACCCCAGAACTATACTGTATTTCAGAGGAATCGTACTTTACGCAACCTCATTGCCAATCCACATATGTGGTTTACCTGTTGGAATGTGGGTGCGGCCTGCAATATGTAGGCCGAACCATACAAACAATGCACGCCAGACTTAATAAGCATCGCCAAAACATTCGCAATGGCTTTCTCCTGCACAGCCATTCAAAACATTTTTTAACAGCACACCATAAGGATCTTAAAACGCTAAAATTAATTATTATTGATCATGTACCTGACTCTGCGGCGGATCGTTTTAATAGTCTTGTGAATCGTGAGAGCTTTTGGATTTTTAAGCTCGGTACATTAACCCCTGAGGGGCTTAACTTAATGATTGAGAAAGTAGCTAGATAAGAGTCGTAATTATTGAACACGTAACTTTTTGTCTATATAGGTGTAGACTTTTATTTATTATCTTTTATCTGTGATATGGTTTTAAATTTTAAATATTATATGTAGAAAAAAACAAAAAACCTTGTTTTCATGATTTTAATATTTTGAATTTATGTGATTATTGTTTGATTATATTTATCAGTGAATGTTCCTTTAAATTTGTAAATCTGTAAACAGCATTGTGATTGGCTGTTTATTGTTTAAATACTGCCTTCCTGTTTCCATTAATAAACTCCCACCTGAAGAAGACGGTGTTAGGACTGGCGGAACGCACCAAGACAGATGGTATAGATGCGTTCGCAGTCCGGGGTCCACCGTGCAGGTGAAAACCTGCTGCTAGCAATTAGCAGACTAAATGGCGGTACACTAAAGTATACACGCGTGGGTTAACCTCACCCAGCGTGAAAGAAGCAATCCTGTTAAGGCACAGGACCGAGGTACCGCACCTAAAGCGCGAGCAAGTAGTCAGCGAACTCAACCCCAACTAGGATTGAAGTCCGATTAGACCCTTGCTGGCACAACACCGCAACTGGGTGTGTAAGGAAACTGAAGAGCAATATTAAGGCACAAGAGTGCATGCAGTGCCGCACTGACGAACGCCACTAACCACCCAGGCTTGGGTAAGGAAAGCACAGAGGAAGTGCACGGCGCCGTACTGGCGGTCACAGCAACTGGACGCTATAATGTGTGACTAGTGCTGTAGGATAAGTCGGGCGCTAGGTAGCAGCCATACACCTTCCGCGAACAGTCATTCAATAGGGTAGGGGTATCCAAGGACGACTTGCACTCACAACATACACACATTAGCGATTGAAAGACAATACTAGCGCATGGCCGTGCGGTCATGCGCAGTTTATATAGCAGCAGCACAGGAAGTGGCCACAGCACCTTTGCCCTTCCAAGACCTGCCAAGAGGACCAATGGAATGTGCTGCAGAGCCTGAGCACATGACCCTCGATCTCCAACGGGAGATCTTACCCTGGGCATGCTCAGTACGTGCAGACAAGGACTTAGTCAAAGAGAAGTCCGCTCGCTGCTGACCAGCACTGACTTTAATGGCAGAGACTGGAGAAGCAGCAGTAACTCTCAGAACAGAGTGAGAATGAGCAAGACACTGGGACCAACGTCTTTGCTGAGCAGACTCCACTGCGGCTGGACAAGAATGGGAGACCGCAGCGGAGGTGGCTCGAGATTCCCCCTGTGCAGAAGTGGGAACTCGACCCCTAACATTACCCCCCCTCCTAGGACCCCCCCCCCTCCTTGGGCCTCGCTACTTTCGAAGGCAGCAATGAGCTGCGGAGCCCGAATGTGCTCAGCAGGCTCCCAGGACCTATCCTCAGGGCCGTAACCCTTCCAGTCCACCCAAAAAAATTTTTTGCCACGTACCACCTTGCACCCCAAGATAGCGTTCACCTCGAAATCGTCCGTAGACGAACCCGATGTCCCGGCAGATGACTCAGAAAACCGGGACATGTATACGGGCTTAAGGAGGGACACATGAAAGGTGTCGGTGATACCAAGGCGTGGAGGAAGGGCCAGACGGTAGACCACAGGATTAACCTGTTCGAGGACCTTGAATGGACCCAAGTAGCGAGGAGCAAATTTAGTGGACTCAACTCGCAGCCTGATGTTATGGGCGGAGAGCCACACCAAGTCGCCAGGAGCAAAGGTCGGAGCGGGGCGCCGATGAGCATCGGCGGAGGACCTCATTCTCTCCTTAGAGGCCCGAATGGCATCCTGAGTGCGGTCCCAAATATCCCGTGCCTCCACAGCCCAGTCTGCCACCCTGGAGTCTGCGGAAAACACGGGCATAGGCACAGGTACCTGTGGATGCTGACCATAGTTGAGGAGGAATGGGGTTTGTCCAGTGGAGTCGGCTACGGCGTTGTTCAGCGCAAACTCTGCCCATGATAGCAAGGATGCCCAGTCATCCTGCCTGGCTGAAACAAAATGTCGCAGGTATGTGACCAAGGTCTGGTTGGCCCTCTCTACCAACCCATTCGTCTCGGGATGATAAGCGAAAGAGAGATTCAACTCAATACTGAGAAGACGACATAGCTCTCTCCAGAACCGAGACGCAAACTGGGGACCCCGGTCACTGACAATTTTGTCAGGCATACCATGTAGGCGGAAGATGTGCTTAATGAACAACGCAGCCAAGGCCCGTGCAGAAGGTAACCGTGGTAGCGGCACCAAATGCAACATTTTCGAGAAATGATCGGTGATGACCCAAATGATGGTACAGCCGCGAGACTTGGGCAAACCCACGACAAAGTCCATCCCGACCATCTCCCGGGGCCTATCTGCCACCGGCAAGGGATAGAGCAACCCAGCTGGCCTTTGACGTGGAGATTTATTTTTGGCGCAGGAGACACACGCCAGAATATAATCCCTGACATCCCGGACCATATGCAGCCACCAGTACGTCCTCGCCAGTAGCTCAGATGTCTTCTTTGTCCCAAAGTGTCCACCCACTCTGGACGAATGAGCCCAAGAGAGAACCTCCGGTCGCAAATTAATGGGCACAAAAGTCTTGCCCGGAGGCACAGACTCAAGCGAAACCGGCGCTACGGTTCTCAGGCTCTCAGAAGGAACAATAAGCCGAGGCTCCTCTTCCTCCTCTTCAGTTGACATAAGGGAGCGAGAGAGAGCATCAGCACGAATATTCTTCTCCCCGGCGAGAAAATGAAGAGAAAAGTGGAACCGGGAAAAGAACAAGGACCATCTGGCTTGGCGAGAATTTAGCCGCTGGGCTGTTTGTAAGTAGACCAAATTTTTGTGGTCAGTGTAAACCTGGAAGGGAAACCGCGCACCTTCCAGAAGATGTCTCCACTCTGAAAAGGCCAACTTCATTGCTAGCAGCTCCCTATCCCCGATGGAGTAGTTTCTCTCCGCTGGCGAGAAGGTCTTAGAGAAGAAGAAGTATGGATGCTTCCGACCTTGAGCATCCTTCTGATAGAGGACTGCTCCAGCACCAACGGATGAGGCATCCACCTCCATTAGGAATGGCTTATCCACATCGGGACGATGTAAGATGGGAGCGCTAGCAAAGTGGGACTTAATAGAAGTGAAGGCCTTGGAGACCTCTTCCGACCACAATTTAGGATTCGCTCCCTTCTTGGTGAGGGCTACCAAGGGAGCTACCAGAGTTGAGAAGTGGGGAATGAACTGGCGGTAATAGTTAATGAACCCCATAAAGCGCTGCACCGCTTTAAGAGAATGGGGCTCTTGCCAGTCCATCACAGCCTGTAGTTTGGCAGGATCCATAGCCAATCCCTGGGCGGAGATGATATAGCCCAGGAACGGCAAAGACTCCTGCTCAAACATACACTTCTCCAACTTAGCGTAAAGAGAGTTTGCCCGTAGGAGGTCGAAGACTCTGCCAACATCTCTCCGGTGGGAGTCAATATCTGGAGAAAAGATGAGAATATCATCCAGATAGACTACAACTGAGGTGGAAAGCATATCCCGGAAGATGTCGTTGACAAAGTCTTGAAAATCGGCTGGGGCATTACAGAGCCCGAAGGGCATCACCAGATACTCATAGTGCCCATCTCTGGTGTTAAACGCCGTTTTCCATTCGTCCCCCTCACGGATGCGAATCAGGTTATAAGCACCCCGCAGATCTAATTTAGTAAACACTCTAGCTCCCCGAAGCCTATCGAAGAGCTCAGATATCAAGGGCAAAGGATACTTGTTCTTAACGGTGATAGCGTTAAGACCCCTGTAGTCTATGCATGGACGTAGTTCCCCATTCTTCTTCTGCACGAAGAAGAACCCTGCCCCAGCAGGTGACACTGACTTCCTGATAAACCCTCTTGCCAGATTCTCTTGAATGTACTGAGACATGGCCTCCGTCTCCGGGAGAGATAATGGATAAACTCGACCCCGGGGAGGCTCCGCACCAGGCAAGAGATCGATAGGACAGTCATAGGGGCGATGGGGCGGAAGGGTCTCCGCCGCCTTTTTGGAGAACACGTCTGCGTAAGACCAATATTGCTTGGGAAGAGAGGATAGATCTGCGGGTACCTCAGTAGTAGCAACCTGAACGCACTCTCGGTGACACCTACCCCCACATGATTCACCCCATCCCAGAATTCTGCCTGAGGACCACTCGATGTGAGGAGAGTGGTACCGTAGCCAAGGTATCCCCAACAGGACCTCATCAATACCCTCAGGAATGATGAGCAGAGAAATAATCTCCTGATGGGATGGCGACAAGGACAGAGTAACAGGGATGGTCTGATGTGTTATCTGTACGGGGAGTGTCGTCCCATTCACCACTCGTACCGTTACTGGTTGAGATAGCATAACCAGGGGTATTGCATGACGTTGGGCGAAGGCAGAAGACATAAAATTGCCCTCCGCCCCAGAATCCACGCAGAGGTCTACCGAGTGGGAGGATGAGCCAAAGGTAATTGTCCTCTTAAAGGACAATTTGGAGGCAAACGTCGCAGTGTCTAGTGCACCTCCACCTACTACCACTAGACGCTGATGTTTCCTCGACCGCTGATGACATCTGGTGGCAAGATGTCCTGACTGTTGGCATACATGGCAACCCTGGAGTGCACGAGTGGTCTGGGACTTAGATCCCGCTCGTGACACCACCTTAGGTTCCTGGACCTCAGGAGCCTGGACTGGAGATTCCAAAGGTTTGGCGAAGGTGGGAGCCAGCCGAAACCTCTGCCTACACTGGGCTCGCTCTAACCTCTGCTCGTGAAAACGGAGGTCGATGCGAGTAGATACTGTTATTAACTCTTCCAGTGTGGCGGGAATCTCCCTAGTGGCCAGAGCATCCTTAACGTGGTCAGCCAGCCCCCTCCAAAATATAGGGATAAGGGCTTTATCTGACCACTCCAGCTCAGATGCTAGAGTGCGGAAATGGACGGCAAAAAGGCTGACCAAGGACGAGCCCTGAGTCATTGCCAACAGTTGGAGCGCCGTGTCATGGGTGACACGAGGTCCTAGAAAGACCAGTTTTAGAGTGCTCAGGAATAACGGAGCACTCTGCACCACATGATCGCCACGCTCCCACAGCGGCGTAGCCCACTGCAACGCCCTGTCCGACAATAAGGAAATTATAAAGCCCACCTTAGCCCGCTCTGTAGGGAAACGAGAGGCCAGAAGCTCGAGATGTATTGAGCACTGACTCACGAAACCCCTACAGGACTTACTGTCACCAGAAAATTTCTCTGGTAGCGGGAGGCGAGATAGCGTCGGTACAGGGGCGGCAGTGGACAAGGTAGCTGCAGCCACACTTGCAGCCTGAACAGCGACAGCAGTAACATCCACAGCTGAGGTTGAACGCTCAAGAGCCGCCAACCTTCCCTCCAGCTGCTGGATGTACCGCTGTAAACGCTGGTCGTCCGCCATTTTACTAGCCAGACCCTGGCGCTAGTATTCTGTTAGGACTGGCGGAATGCACCAAGACAGATGGTATAGATGCGTTCGCAGTCCGGGGTCCACCGTGCAGCTGAAAACCTGCTGCTAGCAATTAGCAGACTAAATGGCGGTACACTAAAGTATACACGTGTGGGTTAACCTCACCCAGCGTGAAAGAAGCAATCCAATTAAGGCACAGGACCGCGGTACCGCACCTAAAGCGCGAGCAAGTAGTCAGCGAACTCAACCCCAACTAGGATTGAAGTCCGATTAGACCCTTGCTGGCACAACACCACAACTGGGTGTGTAAGGAAAGTGAAGAGCAATATTAAGGCACAAGAGTGCATGCAGTGCCGCACTGACGAACGCCACTAACCACCCAGGCTTGGGTAAGGAAAGCACAGAGGAAGTGCACGGCGCCGTACTGGCGGTCACAGCAACTGGACGCTATAATGTGTGACTAGTGCTGTAGGATAAGTCGGGCGCTAGGTAGCAGCCATACACCTTCCGCGAACAGTCATTCAATAGGGTAGTGGTATCCAAGGACGACCTGCACTCACAACATACACACATTAGCGATTGAAAGACAATACTAGCGCATGGCCGTGCGGTCATGCGCAGTTTATATAGCAGCAGCACAGGAAGTGGCCACAGCACCTTTGCCCTTCCAAGACCTGCCAAGAGGACCAATGGAATGTGCTGCAGAGCCTGAGCACATGACCCTCGATCTCCAATGGGAGATCTTACCCTGGGCATGCTCAGTACGTGCAGACAAGGACTTAGTCCCAGAGAAGTCCGCTCGCTGCTGACCAGCACTGACTTTAATGGCAGAGACTGGAGAAGCAGCAGTAACTCTCAGAACAGAGTGAGAATGAGCAAGACGCTGGGACCGACGTCTTTGCTGAGCAGACTCCACTGCGGCTGGACAAGAATGGGAGACCGCAGCGGAGGTGGCTCGAGATTCCCCCTGTGCAGAAGCGGGAACTCGACCCCTAACAGACGGTGTTTACCGTTGAAACGCGTTGTGGTAAACGACATATGTTGTCTGAGTTTCCTTCAGCGCTCCTGGGACTGATTTCTGTTTGACACACATTCTTATCCTCCTTTGGAGGTATTCAGCTGGAGCTGCGGTGGTGCTCAACAACTCCCTTTCATCTCCCCTTCCCTGGGTCAATTCCTCTGCGCTCCCCTCTGACTGCTTTCACTTATCTTGCTATGAACTCGTAATGACCTGGAGAATCATAATGGCAGGTCAGTTTTAGCATTTGGTGAACCTAGCAAAAAAGCCAAACAAAAAACAAGTGTGGTATTGCACTTTTTTTGCAATTTCATCCCACTTGGAATTTTTTTACCGCTTTCTGTTACACGACATGGTAAAACCAATGATGTCGTTCAAAAGTACATCTCGTCCCGCAAAAAATAAACCCTCACATGGCCATATTTACGGAAAAATAAAAATGTTATGACTCTGGGAAGGAGGGGAGCGAAAAACGAAAACGAAAAAACGGAAAAAGCCCAGGGGGTGAAGGGGTTAATGTCGAAACATGAGTGTACTTACTTACAAAGTTGTGTGTGCTCTGCACATGGGCGTTGGGCATAATCTGGGAATAGGATCCCACAGATGGTCCTCCAAGCTGCCTCTTTCCTTGCCCGGTTGGCATAGTTTGGATCATGCTGGTCCCAGATCTCAGGCCTTTCTTGGACCAGGATGAGGAGCATATCGACGTTGATTAAGCTGGCCATGCTGCTTGGAACTCTGTGGAGGCGAGCACCAGACTTCCGGGATGTCTGTGTGTCTTTTTTAGCTAATTAGCATGTCTGAGCTTCCTGATTGAGGGCTTGGCACAATTCCTAGCACCTGGAGATTTCTGGCGTATTTCTCGCAAGTCACACTGCTGGTCCGTGTATAATCCGTATTTTTTGCGCCCCCATAGACTTTCATTGGCATTTTTTTTTGCGCAATATGGTGACAAACGCAGTATGCTGCGATTTTCTATGGCCGTACAAGACCGTATAATACGGATCCGTAAAATACGGCAGATAGGAGCTGGGCCATAGAGAATCATTGTACCGTGTGCAATCCGTATTTTCTGCGCCTCTCATACGTCCGTAAAACTCACTAGTGTGACGCCGGCCTAATGTTGTAGAGACAATAATCCCACAGGATGAAGAGAATAACACTTGCAGTGGCTAAGTGTACGAGTCATGTCTCGTATAGTCAAATAAACCAGGGCACTTAATTCCTGATATCAATACCAACATGCATTGCAATTCAATTTATGCAAATCAAGAAAAATAATAACCCCAGTTGCATAAATATAGGCAGTTATGAAAAAGATTATGTATATACTAGACGGCAGCGCCCGATTCTAAAGAATCGGGAGTCTAGAATCCATATATACTTTATTTATTCAAATGTAAGAATAATACAATTAATAAATAATAGTAAGAAAGAACAAAAAATGGCTGCACTCACCAGCTCTTGACAATTCTTGTTATTTAAGGTACAGTTACACAGGATCCATGAACATGCTTATGAGGGGAGGGATGAAAGACATCAGACGACAACTTTGCGTGTTGTGGCAAATGCCACAACAACGGTCCTTTGCTTAAGAACAATAATGTAAATAATAAATAATATGTAACAATAACTATGTATATTGGTATGACCTATGACATTTTAAAATATTTCATTATTATGTGGAAAGGCTCTTAGCACCCATACTGGCGCATACTTGTGTGCCCATCAGGTATTTTCACAGTAATTTTACATCTGATGGGTTGGTATGAAACGTTTTTAATCATCTCTTGGGCTTAGCTAAGCCTTCATTTTAAATAATTCTAATAGGTACAACAGAAATAAAAGCCTTTTTGTGTACCCAAATTTTTTGTGTTTATTTTTACAGAAGTGTAAAATTTAAGAAATCAACGTTCATAGTACACCGATGGGCTAATATAAGCATGCCCATCAACCACATCACGGTAGCCTTTGAACTGATGGGTCCTAACTAACTGATTCCTATTTCTTAATACTCAGACCTCTTTCACATCTGCATGTTTCTGATATTTGCAGAAGTAATGTTAAAAACAATACAACTTCCACACTTGGCACCAAAGAACTGACCTACAACACACTTTCAGCAAGTGCCATGCAATGTAGATGAAGCTTGGAGTTAACTTGCAGTAAATGCAGCAAACGCGGCTTCGGCAATTGCATTAAATGCAGCCACAACAAAAACACTGGTAAGTGGAGATTTTGTGGCGAAAACAGCAGAAACCACATGTGCCGCACCTGCCGCAAGTGAAGTACAAATTCCGTATACATTGCATGCAACTTACAGCAAGAGTGGCGTGGGTCAGCCCTTAGGCA
Organism: Ranitomeya imitator; assembly: GCF_032444005.1. Classification (NCBI taxonomy): domain Eukaryota; kingdom Metazoa; phylum Chordata; class Amphibia; order Anura; family Dendrobatidae; genus Ranitomeya; species Ranitomeya imitator. The sequence goes on from NC_091284.1 coordinate 630,974,285, forward strand.
GGAAGTGCAGAAATAGCCTTTTTTCCACCATAAATTCTCCAAATAGCAGAAAAATGTTGATGTGAAAGCAAAATCTCTATTCTTTCCCTATCTATCTAAAAATGTACCTATCTATATATCTATTTCTATGTACAGAACACACCTGAAGATAGAGATGTGTGTGAACAGCCATCCCACCCGTCTCTTACCTGTTCACAAAAACCTCACCCTTTTTAAAAACAAAATGAAATCTCTCAGCAGCTATACTGCTGGAGCTTCAAATACAGGTTCCTATCACCAAATACAGGCATTTGAATGATACACATCTTACATCTTGTACTTAATGTGTGTTCTACTTACCTGTAAAAATATGTATTGATATATCATATTTCTAAATTTATGTAGATATGATATAGAGTTATTAACCCTATATGCTAATGAGTACGTATGTTATATACGTATTTCCTACATAAGTACTTAAAATCTATATGTCTATGGCTACACTAATTTTTTTTTATTTATTTATTTTTCCTTATCTCAACACATAGAATTTGCCTATTGCTGTCTATGTTATTAGAAAAACTGAATAATGAAAAAAAAGAAAATTAAGTTTAAACTAAAATATTTTTGTACACAATATTACGTGTGAAGACTTTAGTACTATCAGCCAATAATTGTCCTTGAAGTGGTGTATTAACCACTTTAACCCTCACATTGCAACATTGCTTCACCCTGGAAAAAGCAACATACAATTGACCATGGGCAAAAGCAGGTTCTGGTAGATAAATGCCAACTCGATGGAGGGTCTGGCCTTGAGATTTATTTATGGTCATTGCAAATGCAGGCTTGATGGGAAATTGTCTCCGTCTTAATTTAAAAGGTAATCCAGTCTCTGATGGACACAAATCAATTCGTGGAATGAATACCACATTTCCTGCTGCTGACCCACTAATTACTTTAGCCAGTATGATATTGGCATGTAAGGCAGTGACAATGAGCCGCGTACCATTGCAGAGACCTTTGTTCGTGTTCACATTACGTAATAACATGACAATGGTGCCAATTTTAAGTTTCAGCCGATGTGAAGGCATACCAGTTGGTGTTAGTGAATTCAAAAACTCAAGTGGGTATTGATCGAGGTCATCAGCTTCATCAGGATCGATGGAATCATCACTGATATATTCAGTATAGTCACCTATCAATAAATCCATGACTTGGGAATTGACTTTCTCAACGTCCTCATTTTTTGGACATAAAATTGCATGAGATGCAGCTGTATTTATACTTTCGGTGTCATTCACATCAATACAAAGATTATCTCCAAAAATTTCAATTATTAAAGAGCCAGTACATACCATGTCTGGAGGAATTTCAATTACATCATCTCCAAGGTTATGTTCATTAGATAGTTCACCATTTCCCAGTTGAAGCAACCAACTGCTGTAGTGAGGATCAATGGAGCGCATGTTGTTAATAAGTGGCAGGCGAGTAAAATGTTGCCAGTGTTGTGAATATTTTATACAGCTCTCTACAACATCAGTTCTTGTCACATGAGGGATGACAGGAAGACATTGTCTAAAGTCGCCTCCAAAAACAATCACTTTACCTCCAAACGGTGTTTTTTCTTTGTGAGCTACATTTGTTGTCATGACATCACGTAAAACTCTATCAATGACATGCAATGCATATTTGGATAGCATTGTGCACTCATCAATAATAAAAAGTTTAGTGCTGTGCAAATCTTTTGCTGCATCGGTATCATTCTTAATCCTGGAAACAGATGTTTCATTCACAGGAATTGGAATCCCATAAAGAGAATGAATGGTTCATCCACCTTGTAGCAAGTTGGCGGCAATTCCAGTAGTGGCAGCAGGTGACACAATGTCTCCTTGTCCTCTTAGCTGATGTAGGAGTAGATGATATAGGTACGTTTTTCCGCTGCCACCAGGACCATCAAGGAAAAAACACTTTGCTGTAGAATTAGTGTCTTCTAAAGCTTGAGTGATAGCATCAAAAGCAAAAAGTTGGTCCTCATTTAGAGTAGCTTTCATTTCAGCAGCTGCTGATAACTCATAATCTTTATCATACTGTGGGAGGAGGTGTTGTTTCTTGACTGGACGTGGCAAATTAAAATCAATATAAGTTTTGCCATGAGCTTTAAGAACATGTTGGACATCTGTCATAGAATAGCCTTCACAATTGACACACTCCAGAGTGTCGGAGTGGTATGCATGGCAGTAGTCTTCTACAAAGTGTTCCTTAAATTCATCCCATAAGTCCCGAGGTTTAGCTGGAGGACCAAAAATACAAATGTAGGCAAACATGTCACGTAGCTCTGCTGGCATGTTGAGAATACTGGCATCAAGTAATGTATTTCTCCACAGACTATCATCAAATAGTAAGCCAAGAGCTAATGCCGCATCTTTGAAGGTTTCATGTGTGACTCCGTGTACAGTTTTTATGCTGTCAAAACTGGCTGCACCTTTGACATGTAACAATAACAATCTTAAATAGTAGCGTTCTTGGTCTTTCACACTGACAGTATACATTCGTCCAATCACAGAACCACCTGCTCGCTTTCTAACTTCCCAAGAACCTTCTTTCCAAACATAGTTTTCGGGAATTTCACGGTATAAATAAATATGAGCATGATGGTCGTTCTGATTAAGCTTGAATGCGGTAGATGTACAGCAAGGCGAATGATGCTATGAGATTGTTTATGCATTGGATATGAGAATATTCGCCAAGCTGCCTCTGGTGCACTGACATATCTTGAATCCATGAATTGGTGTGTTTCATCATGTTGGATGTTAGTCTGGCAGATTTCAAGATTGGCTTTATCATGTCCTTTGTAGACGTATTTAAATAAATATTTCACAGCCTGAATGGAACCAAAAACTTCGACATTTATATGGCACTTGTATTTTAATAGCAGGAACGGATTATATGGAACCACCCACGAATTATCAATCATGTTAGAATGGTGTTGAAAAGATGGGCCAAAGTGTCTGCGGTAAGTAGGATAGGCGTCCTTAGTTATGATGGTTCTTGGTTGCAAATCTTTAGGGAAACCTTTTGTACACTTCCCCAGATCCATACAGGGAGAATTTGGGTTGTGTTCTCCACACGGACCATGAAACATATGTTGGAGAACAATTTTATGGAGCTGAGGGTAGTGGGTAGGATTGGGAATTTCAGCCCACACTGTATTGTCTATGTCCTCCTCAGTCCTTAATTTGGAGTTGCTGTCCAGAATAATCAAAATGTGAGCGTGTGGAAGGCCACGTTTTTGAAATTCAATTACATGAACCATAGCGCAAACTTTCCCAAATAATCCATTGTTAATGTCTTTTAAGAGTGCTTCCAGTTTTATTTTGAAAACACGTGCCACCAAATCAGGTCTATGTTCCACACGCTGCCAAGGTTCCAAATTCTCAGTAATCTCATTCCATTTCGGATTACAGGTCATGGTGATGAATAGATCAGGACGACCATATTTAGTCACAATAGCCATGGCATCCTGGTACCGCTGCTGCATATTCCTGGGACTGCCTGCAAACGAAGATGGTAAAATGACCGTTTTTCCAATGGGGATGCCCTTCTCAATGGATTTTTTCTGGAGATGTTCCTGGAGTACATAAAAATCCTCTACTTTCAAATCCTTTTGGTGTTGACGGATATAATTTAGGCGATTTGCCTCGATTTTCACATAAGCATCCACTAAGTACTGCTGAGTGAGTTTGCCACCATTCAGGAGTGGATTAAACTGATTACGGACAGACAGCACATAGCAGTAATATTGCAGTTGTGTAACTCTGCGTGGACTTTGCCCTTGTTGCTTGAGGCCATCATGCCAGCCCTGGTCTCCGTAAGGGAAAAATAAAGGATAGAGTAAAGCATCTAAATTACTGTGTAGAATGCTGACCTGTTGTGTTCTTGGCGCCAAAGGATTTTTGGGGTCCGGTTGTAAATGTATTAAAATATCACGATTAAATGGTGGCTCTCCATTGTCATTTTCAAATACGACAGCAACTTCATTGACAGTTGGATTATTATATCGGCGAGGGTCTTGATTCCGATCTTGTTTAAGGGCCATGATGATATTTGGCATGAGAGTGCCATTAGCTTCAGCTTTAAGTTGTTCTTCATGTTCCACATCTCGTAACATTTTGTAGGCAGCAACAAAGGGATTCACATTGTCTAACTGAAGAGCAATTATACTCATCAAAGTGGGATGACATTTTTGATTTTGTTCACAGTTTAAACGTTGTTCATTCGCGGTAGCGGTATCCAAAATATACAGTTGGGCATAAGCTGGAACTTGATCATCACTGGGATGTAGAGTTCCAGTACGATGACATATTTGTCCATGTATACGGAAACAGTAAGGGCCATGTCCAGGTGGAGGGGATATATTGGCACCCATGGAGGCGAAAGCAAATGAGCTGTTAATACTACGAATATTTTCCATGAGATTCTTACTGAACTCACTCTCCCCTGTCAGCAATCGTTTAAAGACCTCGGGATATTGGGGTATAGGTATATGCACTTTACTCTTGTGACAATACAGAGTAAAATTTTTATCTGCTGGTATCTCAGCATTAAAATGTAATGCTTGACAATGTTCACATAAATAGTTCATAGGACCACAGGAGTGTTCTACTATGGTACTGTCATCATTAGTAAAACCTGTAGGATGTTGAGGTACAGGTTGTGATAACGGAGCATTGGAATGTTTCTGTAAGCCAACATATATAAAGCGTGGACCTGGTAGAGGATCTTCACTGTCCACAGATTCAATCACTGAGGAGTTGGAAGGTGTATCGTGGTCAGAGTTTATTAATATGGAGGTGCAAGCGGTTTTTTTGCGCCATTCACGGCGTGCACCAGCTGCATTTGGTAATGGTTTGTTTGTTGCCTTAGAAGAGTCAGGTGTGAAGCATGTCTTATAAGCAGAGTTAACAGTGTGCAGGCGACGGCGTTTATCATTTGGAGTGTAAGTAGGACAGTGTTTGCGCTTACGTGCAGATTTACCAACGGTTAAAGGAGCTTCAAGCTGCACACATTCTATGAATGGAGACAAAGAAGCTGTATTGTGGGCAGAATCTATGACTGAGGACGTGGAAATATTATGTTTGCAACGTTGAGAGCGTGCAGCAGCAGCTTTATTACTTAATCGATTAGTTTTGTCCTCAAAAGACTCATTAGTAATGCATTTATTGCAAGCAGCATTAACAGTGTCCAGGCGCTTATGTCTGTCCTCTGTAGTCTCGTTAGCACGCTGTTTGTGCTTACGTGCGGCATCGGCGGCTTTTCGCTCAGCGTCATTGGTATACTTATTATCAGACCTGATGTTACGTGCGCCATCAGCAGCTTTGGGCTCTGTGTCATTAGTATACTTAACAGTGTCCAGGCGCTTGCATCTCTCCTCTGTACTCTTGTTAGCACGCTGTTTGCGCTTACGTGCGGCATCGGCGGCTTTTTGCTCTGCATCATTACCATACTTTATATCAGACCTGATCTTACGTGCGCCATCAGCAGCTTTGGACTCTGTGTCATTAGTATACTTAACAGTATCCAGGCGCTTGCATCTATCCTCTGTACTCTTGTTAACACGCTGTTTGCGCTTACGTCCGGCATCGGCGGCTTTTCGCTCTGCATCATTACCATACTTTATATCAGACCTGATCTTACGTGCGCCATCATAAGCTTTGGACTCTGTGTCATTAGTATACTTAACAGTGTCCATGCGCTTGCATCTATCCTCTGTACTCTTGTTAGCACGCTGTTTGCGCTTACGTGCGGCATCGGCGTCTTTTTGCTCTGCATTATTAGTATACTTTCTATCAGACCTAATCTTACGTGCGCCATCAGCAGCTTTGGGCTCTGTGTCATTAGTATCCTTACTATTAGAGCTCATGTTGGTTAAGCTAAACAGCTTTAAGCGTGGTGGTGGCAAACAACAGGTTAATAAGAGGCAGTGTCAGGTAGTAGGAAAATAGCCAGTTAATAATAGGCAATAGTTCTTTGCAGGAAAGCAGATATTAATAAATAGGCAGTTTATATTGCAGAGAAATTGCTGGGCAATAATGGACAATGTCCTTATGTGGCAAATAATAGAGCAATATACCCAATGTGGCAAAGAAGAGGTTAATAAACGGCAGTCTCTCAGTATAACAGTCAGTGAATAATAGGCCGTATATGGAGAAAACACCAAACAAAAGTTCAAAATTGGTGTGAAAATGTCACTGAACCACTTCACAACTAAATATAAATAGTTTTGGTAAATGGTATTATCATTTTTTTGACGAAATTCGGCAGGAGCTTGAAGAGCAACGTACCTGGGCCCGCCTCCACGCAGTAGAAACTTGCTGTGAGGTAAAAATTCAAAAATCACACCAAAATGGCGGGCGGAGTGTGTCACAGTACGGCACGTTTCTGATTGGTCGCTCGCAGCAGGCGGCAACCAATCAGACACTGGACACTGTTGACGTCACTTATCTCCGGACATTAGCTCCGGACATTAGCTCCGGACATTAGCTCCGGACATTATCTCCGCACATTAGCTCCGGACATTAGCTCCGGACATTAGCTCCGGACAAAGCCACGGAAGTTGGCACAAATTGCAGGAAGTAGTATTCTAGGCACTTAATCTCCGGACATTAGCTCCGGACATTAGCTCCGGACATTAGCTCCGGACAAAGCCACGGAAGTTGGCACAAATTGCAGGAAGTAGTATTCTAGGCAATTAATCTCCGGACATTAGCTCCGGACATTAGCTCCGGACATTAGCTCCGGACATTAGCTCCGGACAAAGCCACGGAAGTTGGCACAAATTGCAGGAAGTAGTATTCTAGGCAATTATATATTAGATGGTCAAATGGTTAGGGAGATATCACATGAAAATACAAAATATAGGAACAATCTCACAGAATTCCAAGACCAAATACGCGGGAGCCGAAACTTGCTGAGGTGGAAGGAACCATAATACAGCAGAGATGGGGGACAATGCCCTGTCAATCCCTACGGGGCTAACAATGAAACTGATTCCCCAAGCTCCCGCCCTGACAAGGGCAGTCCACATCTACCCCTGCCATAAAGCATGCCCCGCACTTTCGCTAATAGGGTGTCCCAACGCGTATCTTTCAAGCTGGATCAACAGGGGACTAGCTTGTTTGGGAGATAAAGTGCCTCAGTGCTATATAAAAAGACATAGAGTACTGTCACTCTCTATGCTACACTGCAGAGAGTGGGAGGAGCAAAGGGTTACCGTTAAGTAACGAACCAAAGGGCATAAGGAGCCTATCACATCCTATGGAGCGATCATGTGATAGACTTAATACCCATCAGATAGTATGTATAGCATTTCCGATGTTTAAAGCACATGCTACACGCCCCCCGCCATCACAATGCATACCACCACGTGTCATGCCCTGTTAGCTACAGGCCATAACAAAACACATACTTAAATAGTGTAACAGGGTCTAACAAGCTGGGGTACCTCTTTCAGGAAGTCCACTCTGCTTTTACTGGATTCTGAATGAAGGACACTGGCTGGAATTCCTTGGTTACGTGAGAGCATATAAAAGCTGACTGCTACCCCACGTATTTCCAGTCTAAAAGAACTCACTTTATTTACAGCACACAGAATATATAACACAGATACACAGGGCAGGCCAATAGAAAAAGCAGGCCAGACATACATTACAATAGCCGCAGGGGGCCGGAGCCTGCTGATATTTACTGGGGGAATTACAAAGGTGGGGGAGGACAGAAGGGGGATATCTTGTCCTCTCTGCCCAGGGGCGCAGCCTGTGGACTGATGCATTTCACTTGGAACCTATTATAAATAATATATACTTCATAACATATTCTTGGTGCTGGGGGTTCTCCCCTTTTCAGCGTCGCGATTGGCATACACAGTCTGATCCTTAACGGATCGGTTTGGGGATGACCGAAGTTTATGGGGTTGGTACAAGTTCCGTTTGTTGACTTAGTCCATCGGCATTACCGTTTTGTTTGCCGGGTCTGTAGTGGATGGTGAAGTCCAGAGGTTGTAGCGCTAAACTCCACCGCAGTAATCTGGCGTTGTTTCTGGAGACCCGATTAAGACAGACTAGGGGATTATGGTCCGTTAGGAGGGAAAACTGTTGTCCATACAAATATGGTTGTAACTTTTTGAGTGCCCATACTATTGCCAGGCACTCCTTCTCGATGGCCGCATAGCTCACTTCACGGGGCAGTAGTTTCCGACTCAGGTAAGCTACAGGGTGCTCTTGGCCGTCCGGCCCGACTTGGCTTAGTACTGCCCCCAATCCAAACATAGAAGCATCTGTGTGAACAAGGAGACGTTTAGTTGGATCGGGTGCGGCCAATACAGGGGTATTGGTGAGGGCGTCCTTTAGCTGGCGGAAGGCTTCCTCACACTCTGGGGTCCAGGTTACCTGGCGGGGCTGGTTCTTACGGGTCAGATCAGTGAGGGGCTTGGCCACGCTGCTTTAATTGGGAACGAATTTCCTGTAATACCCCACTGTCCCTAGAAACGCCATGACCTGGGTTTTAGTGCGTGGGGTGGGCCATTTGGCTATGGCCTCAATCTTGGCTGGTTCTGGTCTCTGTTTCCCACTTCCCACCCAATGTCCTAAATACTGAACCTCTGATTTGCCCACGTGACACTTGTTTGGGTTCAGGGTGATTCCGGCCTTGTAGATCCTGTCCAATACTGTCTCTAGGTGACTTAGATGCTCCTCCCATGTCGCGCTGTAGATGGCGATGTCATCCAGGTAGGCACACGCATAGTCCTGGAGACCATCCAGAAGCCGGTCAGCCAGCCTCTGGAAGGTCGCCGGGGCAGTCTTCATCCCGAATGGCATAACTCAAAACTGGAATAAGCCAAACGGGGTGACAAATGCTGACTTGGGAATGGCATCAGGACTAAGGGGAATCTGCCAGTAGCCTTTGTATAGATCGATGGTGGTCAAATACTTTGCCCCTGCCAGCCGGTCTAACAAGTCATCCACATGCGGCATGGGATACGGATCCGTCACTGTTTTCTCATTGAGCTTACGATAGTCTACACAAAACCGTGTACTCCCATCCTTCTTGGGCACTAACACTACGGGGGATGCCCAGGGACTATCTGACTCTTCAATGACCCCTAAACGCAGCATCTCTTGTATCTCTTGTCGCATCCCTTCTCGTACAGACTCAGGGACACGGAAGGGGGTTGTCGCAGGGGGGTCTGATCCTGGGTCTCAACCTTGTGTTGTGCCAGGTGAGTGTACCCGGGTTTCCCCAAAAACATCCTCTGTCGTTGCCTCAACAACTCCTCCGCCTGCTGTCTCTCCCGGGGACCTAAGTCTTCACCCCAGTGTACCTGGTCCCATGTTTTAGACTGAGTCCTCTCCCCTAAGACATCAGGCAAGGGAAGTCTGGCTAAATCCTCTGCTTCAGGTGCACAGATGGCCACTACCTCTTCAGGGCGCTCCCGATAGGGCTTCAGCATAGGGTTGAGCGAAACGGGTCGAAAATTTTCAAAAGTCGCCGACTTTTGGCAAGGTCGGGTTTCATGAAACCCGACCTGACCCCTGTGTGGGGTCGGCCATGAAGTCGGCGATCTTTTGAATCTAGAATCGGAATTCCGATACCGATTCCCGATATGTTTAAGATATCGGGAATTGGTATCGGAATTCAGATTTAAGTGTAAAATAAAGAATTAAAATAAAAAATATCGCAACACTTACCCTCTGACGCGCCCTGGTACTAACCGGGAACCTTCCTTCCTTAGAATCAGCCTTCCAGGACCTTGCGGTGACGTCGCGGTGACGTCGCGGCTTGTGATTGGCCGCGCGGCCGCCCATGTGACCGCTCGCGCGACCAATCACAAGCCGCGACGTCGCCGCGACGTCACCGAAGGTCCTGGAAGGGCTGATTCTTAGGAAGGAAGGCTGCCGGAAAGAAGCAGGGCGCGTCCGAGGGTGAGTATATTCCTATTAGGTATATACTCACCCTCGGACGCGCCCTGCTTCTTTCCGGCAGCCTTCCTTCCTAAGAATCAGCCCTTCCAGGACCTTCGGTGACATCGCGGTGACGTCGCGGCTTGTGATTGGTCGCGCGAGCGGTCACAAGGTCCTGGAAGGCTGATTCTAAGGAAGGAAGGTTCCCGGTTAGTACCAGGGCGCGTCAGAGGGTAAGTGTTGCGATATTTTTTATTTTAATTCTTTATTTTACACTAAAATATGGATCGCAGGGCCTGAAGGAGAGTTTCCGCTCCTTCAGACCCTGGGAACCATGGAAACCCAATGCACTGCATTGGGTTTCAGGTTTCGGCCGACCCCGACCCCGACTTTTTTATAGGATCGGCCGATTTCTACTCGACCCGACTTTTGAAAAAGTCAGGTTTCGTGAAACCCGACCCAATCCTATAAAAGTAAAGGTCACTCAACCCTACTTCAGCATATTCACGTGGAACATGCGGATAACCCTGGGGTCGTCACAATCGGCGACATTATAGGTGGTGTCGGCTATTTCCCCCACTACCTGGTAGGGCCCCTGCCATGCAGCTTGGAACTTGTTCTGCCTAGTGGGCTCTAACACCAGGACCTTCTGCCCTATTTCCAAGGTGCGCTCTCTGGCCCTCCGATCGTACCATACGCGCTGGCGCCGCTGGGCCACCTGCATGTTCCCACGTACAGCTGCCACGTCAGCTCCTGTAGGCGGTCCCAGAATTCCAGCACATAGGGTACAATAGGTACCCCTTCTATGATGCCCTCCCCTTCCCAGTGTTCTAGCACTAAGTCTAGGGGTCCCCTTACCCATCTCCCGTATACCAGTTTGAATGGGGAGAACCCCGTGGATTCTTGGGGCACCTCTCGATAGGCAAACAGGAGGTGAGGCAAGAATTTCTCCCAGTCCCTGTAGGTCCTGGTAAAAGTCCCAATGAGTTGTTTTAACGTTCCGTTAAAGCGTTCACACAACCCATTGGTTTGCGGGTGGTACAGGGCGCTTCTAATGGACTTTACGCCGCACAGCTTCCACAGTTGGTTGGTCACCTCTGCTGTAAACTGGGTACCCTGGTCTGAGATAATCTCCCGGGGAAATCCAACCCGTGAGAAAACCTGGAGCAGAGCAGCCACCACTGTCTCTGCCAGTATGTTAGGTAACGCAACCGCCTCTGGATACCGTGTGGCATAATCTACCACTGTCAATATATACCTTTTCCCTGACGGACTGGGTTTGGCTAACGCCCTATCAGATCGACCGCTACTCGGCTAAATGGTTCCTCCACAATGGGGAGGGGGCGTAATTTGGCCTTGCATCGATCTCCCCTCTTGCCAATGCGCTGGCAACTGTCACATGTCTGGCAGTATTGACGAACATCATAGGTTACCCCCGGCCAAAAGAAGTTTTGTGTCAGACGATGCCTGGTGCGACTGACGCCGAAGTGCCCGGCCAAGGGTATGTCATGAGAGATTCGCAGTAACTCCTGCCTATACTTCTTGGGAACTACCAGCTGTCGTTTTATGGTGGGGCTTGTCCCTGTGTGGTGCTGCTCTGTGATCGGTAGAGGAGTCCCTGCTTCCATATAAACTGTTCCCCTTCCAGTACCCCTCTCCCCTCCTGTGCCTTCCCACGATATCCCTCCAATGAAGGATCCTCAAGTAACTCCCTCTTAAATTCATCTGGGGTGGCCCAAGAAATGTGTCTGGCTATGGGAATACGTGTAGGGCTGGGATGTCTTACCTGGGCCTCCTCTGAGTGTGATTCCGCCTCCGCAGCTCGAGCTTGTCTCCGGGTGGTCACAGGATATGTCTCAGCCAGAGGGGCAACCGAGAAGGCAGACAACCTGGGCCCCAAGTCATTTCCCAGCAAAACGTCTGCAGGCAAATCCTCCATCAAGCCAACCTCAACAAGGCCATCCCCAACTCCCCAGTTCAGGTGAATCCTGGCGGTGGGCAGTCGATGTATGGCTCCCCCTGCTACACGGACTGCCACTGTCCGGTCCGTATTCTCTTGGTCCCGGACGAGATGAGGCTTCACAAGGGTCAAAGTTGCTCCGGAATCTCTTAGTCCCTGCATGCGTTTCCCATTAACCCACACGACCTGTCGATTCTGTTGTCGATTATCTGCCCGGGCTGCCTGCACGGGGTCTACTTCATGCAGCACTTCCTCCATGTCTTCCACCCCTTGGTTAGTTGTAGCCCCCAATGCCGGGTCTGCTTCGCCTTGGTAGCAGTGTACAGCGGCCCGGCAGAAGGTAGCTGTTCCCGCCTTTGGCCACTGGGTATGCTGAGTTCGGTTGGGACATTGTCTTTGCTGGTGGCCCAGCTGACGGCAGGTGTGGCATCGCGCCCCGGGGGAACTGTGGTAGGCCGGGTGTTATGAACAGGTAATTCAGAACCACAATGGACCTTGAAGTTCAGAGCACACAAGGTGACCTGACATTTACCAAAAACATAGGACAAGCTCTGAGACGTGGAAACTCTGCTGACCGCAATCCCTAATCCTAACACACCACACTAGAGGTAGCCGTGGATTGCGCCTAACGCTCCCTATGCATCTCGGCACAGCCTGAGAAACTAACTAGCCCTGAAGATAGAAAAATAAGCCAACCTTGCCTCAGAGAAATTCCCCAAAGGAAAAGGCAGCTCCCCACATATAATGACAGTGAGTAAAGATGAAATACAAACACAGAGATGAAATAGATTTAGCAAAGTGAGGCCCGACTTACTGAATAGACCGAGGATAGGAAAGATAGCTTTGCGGTCAACACAAAAACCTACAAACAACCACGCAGAGGGGCAAAAAAACCCTCTGCACCGACTAACGGTACGGAGGTGCTCCCTCTGCGTCTCAGAGCTTCCAGCAAGCAAGAAAAAACAAATATAGCAAGCTGGACAGAAAATATAGCAAACAAAAATAACACAAGCAGAACTTAGCTTATGCAGGATAGAGAGGCCACAGGAACGATCCAGGAGGAAGCAAGACCAATACTAGAACATTGACTGGAGGCCAGGATCAAAGCACCAGGTGGAGTTAAATAGAGCAGCACCTAACGACTTAACCTCATCACCTGAGGAAGGAAACTCAGAAGCCGCAGTACCACTCTCATCCACCAAAGGAAGCTTATAGACAGAACCAGCCGCAGTACCACTCACGACCACAGGAGGGAGCTTGGCCACAGAATTCACAACAGTACCCCCCCCTTGAGGAGGGGTCACCGAACCCTCACCAGAGCCCCCAGGCCGACCAGGATGAGCCACATGAAAGGCACGAACCAGATCGGCAGCATGGACATCAGAGGCAAAGACCCAGGAATTATCTTCCTGACCATAACCTTTCCACTTAACCAGATACTGGAGTTTCCGTCTCGAAACAAGAGAATCCAAAATCTTCTCCACAATATACTCCAATTCCCCTTCAACCAAAACCGGAGCAGGAGGATCAATAGATGGAACCACAGGTGCTACGTATCTCCGCAACAATGACCTATGCAACACGTTATGGATGGAAAAAGAAGCCGGAAGAGTCAAACGAAAAGACACAGGATTAAGAACCTCAGAAATCCTATATGGACCAATGAAACGAGGCTTAAATTTAGGAGAGGAAACATTCATAGGAATATAACGAGATGACAACCAAACCAAATCCCCAACACGAAGGCGGGGACCCACACAGCGCCTGCGGTTAGCGAAACGTTGAACCTTCTCCTGGGACAAAGTCAAATTGTCCGCTACATGAGTCCAAATCTGCTGCAACCTATCCACCACAGTATCCACACCAGGACAGTCCGAAGACTCAACCTGCCCTGAAGAGAAACGAGGGTGGAACCCAGAATTGCAGAAAAACGGCGAAACCAAAGTAGCCGAGCTGGCCCGATTATTAAGGGCGAACTCAGCCAAAGGCAAAAAGGACACCCAATCATCCTGATCAGCAGAAACAAAACATCTCAGATATGTTTCTAAGGTCTGATTGGTTCGTTCAGTCTGGCCATTTGTCTGAGGATGGAAAGCCGAGGAAAAAGACAAATCAATGCCCATCCTAGCACAAAAGGCTCGCCAAAACCTCGAAACAAACTGGGAACCTCTGTCAGAAACTATGTTCTCTGGAATGCCATGTAAACGAACCACATGCTGAAAAAACAATGGCACCAAATCAGAGGAGGAAGGCAATTTAGACAAGGGCACCAAATGGACCATCTTAGAGAAGCGATCACAAACCACCCAAATGACCGACATTCTTTGAGAGACGGGGAGATCCGAAATAAAATCCATAGAGATATGTGTCCAAGGCCTCTTCGGGATCGGCAAGGGCAAAAGCAACCCACTGGCACGAGAACAGCAGGGCTTAGCCCGAGCAAAAATCCCACAGGACTGCACAAAAGAACGCACATCCCGCGACAGAGACGGCCACCAAAAGGATCTAGCCACCAAATCTCTGGTACCAAAGATTCCAGGATGACCAGCCAACACCGAACAATGAACCTCAGAGATAACTTTATTCGTCCACCTATCAGGGATAAACAGTTTCTCCGCTGGGCAACGGTCAGGTCTATTAGCCTGAAATTTTTGCAGCACCCGCCGCAAATCAGGGGAGATGGCAGACAAAATTACCCCCTCTATGAGAATACCCGCCGGCTCAGACAAACCCGGAGAATCGGGCACAAAACTCCTAGACAGGGCATCCGCCTTCACATTTTTATAGCCCGGAAGGTACGAAACCACAAAATCAAAACGGGAGAAAAACAGCGACCAACGAGCCTGTCTAGGATTCAACCGTTTGGCAGACTCGAGATAAGTCAAGTTTTTGTGATCAGTCAAGACCACCATGCATAGCTCCTTCAAGCCAATGACGCCACTCCTCGAATGCCCACTTCATGGCTAGCAACTCTCGATTGCCAACATCATAATTTCGCTCAGCAGGCGAAAACTTCCTGGAAAAGAAGACGCATGGTTTCATCACCGAGCAATCAGAACTTCTCTGCGACAAAACAGCCCCTGCTCCAATTTCGGAAGCATCAACCTCGACCTGGAACGGAAGCGAAACATCTGGTTGGCACAACACAGGGGCAGAAGAAAAACGACGCTTCAACTCCTGAAAAGCTTCCACAGCAGCAGAAGACCAATTGACCACATCAGCACCCTTCTTGGTTAAATCAGTCAACGGTTTAGCAATGCTAGAAAAATTAGCGATGAAGCGACGATAAAAATTAGCAAAGCCCAGAAACTTCTGCAGACTCTTCAGAGATGTTGGCTGAGTCCAATCATAAATGGCCTGAACTTTAACAGGGTCCATCTCGATAGTAGAAGGAGAAAAAATGAACCCCAAAAATGAAATCTTCTGAACACCAAAGAGACACTTTGACCCCTTCACAAACAAAGAATTAGCACGCAGGACCTGGAACACCATTCTGACCTGTTTCACATGAGACTCCCAATCATCCGAGAAGACCAAAATATCATCCAAGTATACAATCAGGAATTTATCCAGGTACTCTCGGAAGATGTCATGCATAAAGGACTGAAACACTGATGGAGCATTAGAAAGTCCGAATGGCATAACCAGGTACTCAAAATGGCCTTCGGGTGTATTAAATGCTGTTTTCCATTCATCGCCCCGTTTGATACGCACAAGATTATACGCACCACGAAGATCTATCTTGGTGAACCAACTAGCCCCCTTAATCCGAGCAAACAAATCAGACAGCAGCGGCAAGGGGTACTGAAATTTGACCGTAATTTTATTTAGAAGGCGGTAATCAATACAAGGTCTCAGCGAACCATCCTTCTTGGCCACAAAAAAGAAACCCGCTCCCAATGGCGACGATGACGGGCGAATATGACCCTTCTCCAAAGACTCCTTCACGTAACTCCGCATAGCGGCGTGCTCAGGTACAGATAAATTAAACAGTCGACCCTTAGGAAACTTACTACCAGGAATCAAATCGATAGCACAATCACAATCCCTATGCGGAGGTAGGGCATTGGACTTGGGCTCATCGAATACATCCCGGTAATCAGACAAGAACTCTGGGACCTCAGAAGGGGTGGATGATGAGATAGACAGAAATGGAACATCACCATGTACCCCCTGACAACCCCAGCTGGACACAGACATTGATTTCCAATCTAATACTGGGTTATGGACTTGTAGCCATGGCAACCCCAACACGACCACATCATGCAGATTATGCAACACCAGAAAGCGAATATCCTCCTGGTGCGCAGGAGCCATGCACATGGTCAGCTGGGTCCAATACTGAGGCTTATTCTTGGCCAAAGGCATAGCATCAATTCCTCTCAATGGAATAGGACACTGCAAGGGCTCCAAGACAAACCCACAGCGCCTAGCATACTCCAAGTCCATCAAATTCAGGGCAGCGCCTGAATCCACAAATGCCATGACAGAATAGGAAGACAAAGAGCAGATCAAAGTAACGGACAAAAGAAATTTCGACTGTACCATACCAATGGTGGCAGACCTAGCGAACCGCTTAGTGCGCTTAGGACAATCGGAGATAGCATGAGTGGAATCACCACAGTAGAAACACAGCCCATTCTGACGTCTGTGTTCTTGCCTTTCAGCTCTGGTCAAAGTCCTATCGCACTGCATAGGCTCAGGTTTATGCTCAGATAATACCGCCAAATGGTGCACAGATTTACGCTCGAGCAAGCGTCGACCGATCTGAATGGCCAAAGACATAGACTCATTCAGACCAGCAGGCATAGGAAATCCCACCATGACATCCTTAAGGGCTTCAGAGAGACCCTTTCTGAAAATAGCTGCCAGCGCACATTCATTCCATTGAGTGAGCACGGACCACTTTCTAAACTTCTGACAATAAATCTCTATCTCATCCTGACCCTGACACAGAGCCAGCAAATTTTTCTCTGCCTGATCCACTGAATTAGGTTCGTCGTACAGCAATCCGAGCGCCAGAAAAAACGCATCAATATTACATAATGCAGGATCTCCTGGCGCAAGGGAAAATGCCCAGTCTTGAGGGTCGCCACGTAATAAAGAAATAATGATTTTAACTTGTTGAACTGGGTCACCAGAGGAGCGGGGTTTCAAAGCCAGAAACAGTTTATAATTATTTTTAAAATTCAAAAACTTAGCTCTATCTCCAGAAAATAACTCAGGAATAGGAATTTTAGGTTCTAACATAGGATTCTGAACCACTAAATCTTGAATGTTCTGTACTCTTATAGTGAGATTATCCATCAAAGAGGACAGACCCTGAATATCCATGTCCACACCTGTGTTCTGAACCACCCTGATGTAAAGGGGAAAGGAAAGACAGAACACAGTGCAAAGAAAAAAAAATGGTCTCAGAACTTCTCTTTTCCCTCTATTGAGAAGCATTAGTACTTTGGGCCTCCAGTATTGTTATGAACAGGTAATTCAGAACCACAATGGACCTTGAAGTTCAGAGCACACAAGGTGACCTGACATTTACCAAAAACATAGGACAAGCTCTGAGACATGGAAACTCTGCTGACCGCAATCCCTAATCCTAACACACCACACTAGAGGTAGCCGTGGATTGCGCCTAACGCTCCCTATGCAACTCGGCACAGCCTGAGAAACTAACTAGCCCTGAAGATAGAAAAATAAGCCTACCTTGCCTCAGAGAAATTCCCCAAAGGAAAAGGCAGCCCCCCACATATAATGACTGTGAGTAAAGATAAAATACAAACACAGAGATGAAATAGATTTAGCAAAGTGAGGCCCGACTTACTGAATAGACCGAGGATAGGAAAGATAGCTTTGCGGTCAACACAAAAACCTACAAACAACCACGCAGAGGGGCAAAAAGACCCTCCGCACCGACTAACGGTACGGAGGTGCTCCCTCTGCGTCTCAGAGCTTCCAGCAAGCAAGAAAAAACAAATATAGCAAGCTGGACAGAAAATATAGCAAACAAAAATAACACAAGCAGAACTTAGCTTATGCAGGATAGAGAGGCCACAGGAACGATCCAGGAGGAAGCAAGACCAATACTAGAACATTGACTGGAGGCCAGGATCAAAGCACCAGGTGGAGTTAAATAGAGCAGCACCTAATGACTTAACCTCATCACCTGAGGAAGGAAACTCAGAAGCCGCAGTACCACTCTCATCCACCAAAGGAAGCTTATAGACAGAACCAGCCGCAGTACCACTCACGACCACAGGAGGGAGCTTGGCCACAGAATTCACAACAGCCGGGTTTCTAGCTGGTCCCCAACAATCTTCGGTGGTTTGGGGCCCTCCAGGTCCATGGGCGGACCCCTAGTGACCATCTTTGATCCTAACAACTGAGGCCTCCTGGCGTCATGATGTTCATCGGCCAGACGAGCGGCTTCCTCAAGAGTCATTGGCCGCCAGTCCCGAAGCCATTCTGTGTCTCAGGGTTTAGTCCATTAAAGAATCATTCTTACAAGAAGAGCTGGAGGACCTCCTCCTTAGTGGTTGCTTGGCTCCCTTGTACCCACTGTAGCAGTGACCGCCGTAATTTACAGGCCCATTCAGCGTGGGTATCGATTACTCATTTTATAAGTCCGCGGAACTTTTGGCGGTATGCCTCTGGTGTCAGCGCATACCGGGCCAAGATCACTTCTTTGATCCGCTCATAGTCCATACAGTCCTCATCAGGTACCGTGCGATAGGCATCCGTTGCCCGGCCTGTCAGCTTGCTGGCCAGAATCTGAACCCGTTCCTCCGGCTTCACTTGATGAAGGGCACACTGCCGCTCAAAGTCCTGCAGAAAGCCATCAATGTCTTCCTCTGCCTCCCCCAACTGTCGGAAGGCATTATACTGGATCTTTTTGTGGCTTACTGTTGAGGTACCTGGTCGGAGGCCAGAGCTCCCCTTGCTCGCTGACTCTCCTCTCTCCGCTCTGCCATCTCCATCTTGGCCAGCTCCACTTTGGTCCGCTCTGCCATCTCCATCTTGGTTAGCTCTATCCTGGTCCACTCGGCCATCTTTTCCTTCAGATCAGTACGCACATCAGCCATCACCTCTCGTATGATCTCTACTGCAGGGTTTGGGCCATAGAACGCCAGTCTGTTCTTTACCTCCCTCTGGAATTCAGTTTCCTCCACGTTCACATTGGGGGGCGCTGCACTGTCGTGTTCCATGATGGCTGCTATCAAATCCGCTTTTGTTTTGTTGCTGGCGATTAACCCTCGGGCTTCCACCATATCTTTTAATGTAGTCCTCTTTAACTTCGGGTAGTTGTCTTCCATTCATTCCTTTCCTCCTTTAGAAGGGGTATCAGATCCCGCTGTCTGCCACCAGTGTAACGGGGTCTAACAAGCTGGGGTACCTCTTTCAGTACCACCCCGTGTTTCAGGAAGTCCACTCTGCTTTTACTGGATTCTGAATGAAGGAAGCTGGCTGGAATTCATTGGTTACGTGAGAGCATATAAAAGCTGACTGCTACCCCACGTATTTTCAGTCTAAAAGAACTCACTTTATTTACAGCACACAGAATATATAACACAGATACACAGGGCAGGCCAATAGAAAAAGCAGGCCAGACATACATTACAATAGCCGCAGGGGGCCGGGGCCTGCTGATATTTACTGGGGGAATTACAAAGGTGGGGGAGGACAGAAGGGGGATATCTTGTCCTCTCTGCCCAGGGGTGCAGCCTGTTGACTGATGCATTTCACATGGAACCTATTATACATAATATATACTGCATAACATATTCTTGGTGCTGGGGGTTCTGTAACAAATAGAATATATGAAAGCTGTATAAATAACAACATATAGATATGCTAATCCTAAAAAGGGGATGACAAAAGAAATAGGATTTATGGAAAAGGCACACTTATGTGTATGAACTGAGATCTGGATAATTTATACAAGGCAAATTCAGAACAGAATAAATCAAATAAAGCATCCATAGTTTATTTGGTCATTAAGACCATAAGGTGAGACCGCATTCAAGTAAAAATCCCACTTGGTCTCTTTCTGGAGAAGCAACTGATCCCAGTTGCCCCCCCCCCCTTCCTGGGGTTGGTTTAGAGACCTTTTCTATTGCCACAAATCTAAAATTTTTAATTTTTCCATTGTGCAGATTTTTAATGTGTTCTTCAAAAAGAACCTGAAGACCCACCTCTTCCGACAAGCCTACAACCTGCAGTAACCACCGATTGACCAAACCGCTGCACAGCCAGCTCTACCCTCACCTACTGTATCCTCACCCATCCCTTGTAGATTGTGAGCCCTCGCGGGCAGGGTCCTCTCTCCTCCTGTACCAGTTGTGACTTGTATTGTTAAAGATTATTGTACTTGTTTTATTATGCATACCCCTCCTCACATGTAAAGCGCCATGGAATAAATGGAGCTATAATAATAAATAATAATAATAATAATAATAGGTGTATCTCTGCTATGTTCAACATCACCAACATGCCCCCCGATTCACCTTTTAAATTCTCTGATGGTTTTACCTATGTATTCCATGCCACAAGTACAGGAGACCCTGTAAATAAGACCCTTTGTGCTACAGTTGATAAACTGTCTGATTGAATAGTTTTTACCTGTAACATTACTCACAAAGGAGTTACTTATGTCTACATCTTGACAGGCTGTAGTGTCCACATCTGTAACAACCTGTAATGCTACTTTTCAACCACGTTCCAGTTGACCAACAAAATGACTGTGGACAATTCTGTCCTGTAGTGAACGGGCCTTTTTATATGTAATCCTACGGATCTCACTCAGATGTTCTGAAATGTCAGGATCCATTTGAAGAACTGACCAGTGTTTCTTCAAAATGTCCCTAACCCATGTTGCACCATTGTCATAGGTAGTAATAAATCGTACAGAGGCACTATTTTGTCTTTTAGGTACAGGATTCAGCAATTTATTTCAGTCCCTGCTCTTTGCTTCGTGATATGCCTTACTCAGCACACCCGAGAATAGTCCCTATTTTAGACAAGAGAATCTTTGCTAATGCTGTTATTATATGCTATTGTAGATACATTTTCATGCAATACAATGTATCACTATGAAAGCTAAATGTACAGAGGAATTTCCATTTTATATATTTCATATGAACAGGTCATGGCATAAATGGGTTAACTTGTGCAGTTTTAATTTCAGAAACCCTCAACTACTGATCTTTTTACTCTCTTTTTGGCCACGTTCAGTATTTGGTCAGTTTTTTACATCAGTATTTGTAAGCCAAAAGAAAGAGTGGGTGGAAAATACTGAAGTGATGTCATTTTTCTATTTTACTTTTCCTCTGATTGTTCCACTTATGGTTTTGACTTACAAATGCTAATGTATTCTACTGACCAAATACTGAACATGTGAATGTGGCCTTACTGATTTAGATCAGTCTCATTCCTTTAAAAAAAACATTTGGATCAATAGAGGAAACTGTGTATTTGAAATGAACCGATCAAGGAGGGCTAGAGAACAGATGCAAAGCAGAGGACAAGTTGGAGAACATGTCCTAGGTCTTGGGGGTTTGAAAGAACAGTGAGGGAATAAAAATACCCTATAATTTAATATAAGTTGATAGCTAATGAATAAAGTTTCAGAACCCACAATTCATGGATGGTTATTAGTGTTGAGCATTCCGATACCGCAAGTATCGGGTATTGGCCGATATTTGCGGTATCGGAATTCCGATACCGAGTTCCGATACTTTCAGTATATCGGATACTGGAATCGGAAGTTCCCATAATTCAAAGAGCCAGAATTCAGCCAATGAGGAATGATTAGAAGTCTGGGCACATCCTGTTCTGCATGGTAGGCATGTAACTACTGGCATGGCTGTGATTGGCTGCTGAAATGATGTCATGATGCACTATAAAAGTCGCCGTCGCCAATTTTGGTTCACTCTGCTGTGAATTCATTTAGGGACAGGACATTGTGTTCTGACTGGGGGCCAGTTTTGAAATAGAGATTTGCTTCATTGTGCTTTACCCAGGCTAATTTAGCAACCGCTGTGTGAGAACCTTGTTTTTGCCTTGCAGCGCTGTTCACAGCTCTCTGCAAGGTCTCTGTGTGAGTACAGCTCAGGCTGTTGTCTGTTCTACAGCCACCGCTGGTTGTAGTCAGCTCAGCGTGCGTCACTGCCTCACACTGTTCAATTGTCCTTTTTGCATTAGTGCTGCCTGTAGCACATTTTTCCTGTTTTTCTCCTATTAGTGGGTTTCCATCCGTATCCTGCTAGATTGTGGAAAAACACTATATAGGATTACATAGAGGAGCTTTTTTTGGCTTTGCAGCGCTGTTCACAGCTGTCTACACGGTCTGTGTGTGAGTGCAGCTCACTCTGTAGTCTGTTCTGCCGCCACAGCCGGTTGTAGTCAGCTCAGGATGCGTCACTGCCTCATACTGTTCCATTGTCCTTTTTTCAATTAGTGTTGCCGGGTGCACATTTTTTCAAATTTAGCCTATTAGTGGGTTTCCATTCGTATTCTGCTAGATTGTGGAAAAACACTATATAAGGTTACATAGAGGAGCTTTTTTTGGCTTTGCAGCGCCGTTTACGGCTGTCTGCACGGTCTGTGTGTGAGTGCAGCTCAGTCTGTAGTCTGTTATGCCGCCACAGCCGGTTGTAGTCAGCCCAGGGTGCGTCACTGCCTCATACTGTTCCATTGTCCTTTTTTCAATTAGTGGTGCTTGCTGCATATTTTTTCAAATTTAGCCTATTAGTGGGTTTCCACCCGTTTCCTGCTAGATTGTGGAAAAACACTATATAGGAGTACATAGAGGAGCTTTTTTTGGCCTTGCAGCGCCATTCACGGCTGTCTGCAAGGTCTGTGTGTGAGTGTAGCTTACTCTGTAGTCTGTTCTGCGAAAAAAAAAAAAAAAGTTAATAAAGTTCACCATACACTCCACTTTACAGTTGTGTAGGCCACATTAACTCATATTAAAGTCTAGTCCACACTTAAGAAAATTAGTGTTTCTTAGACCTGTTAGGAGCTGTTCAGGAATAAGCACACTAAGCCCTTAGTACTTTTCTGCCTATCTTTCTCAGTCTACCAAGATAAAGAAGGCAGGTAGTAAGGCATGTCGTCGTGGGCGTGGAGCAGGGAGAGGACGTGGGGATTCTGTGCCTGCTGCGGGCACCGGTGACTCATCATCCCCCAGTTTCAGCAGGGAACAGTCCTTCATGCGCAGCTTTGTAGGAGATCGCCGTATCCCGCTGCTGCGGGAAGAACAAATTAAAGCTGTTGTCGGATGGATAGCAGCTAACGCATCGACTTCAATTAGTGCCACATCCTCTCCTGCACAGACCACTGGAGAGCACCCATCTGTCTCTTCACCATCTGCCAAATTGCCCAGGCAGTCAGAGAGCCAAGGACAGGAGCCATCTCTACTTCTGTTCTCTGAATCTCTTGGCTTGGAAGGAGGGGGCCAGCCAAGCAGCATTCGAGAAATGGAAGAAGAGGCAGTATGCAGTGATGCCCAACACCTATGTCTCACTGACTCTAAAGAGGCGGGTGGGCCAGTGCCTCCGGTCAGCACACCTCAGTATGCATATGATGATGAGACTCAGGTGCCACTTTCTTGTGCATACTGTGCTGCCGAGACTACCCAGGAGAAGCAGTTGGTGGAAGAGGGTAGTGTAGATGATTAGGTCCTTGACCCATCATGGCGTGAGGTACAGGTGGGAGCAGCTCTGAGGAAGAGATTCCTTGAACGGCCCAAAGAGGGAGAGGGAGGGGGAAGACTGCGTTGCCTGTAACCTCCACTTCGGCACCCATTAGGAGCATGCCTCTTCCAAAAGCCAAAATGGGTGCTCCCAAAACTTGCAGTGCCTGGTCCTTTTTTGACACAGTTGCAGATGACATTTGCTTTGTCAAATGCAAGCTGTGTCATTAGAATGTCAAAAGAGGGAAAAATGTCAGCAACCTCAATACCACAAATATGTGGAAACATGTGCGACCAAGCACGCGGTGGAGTTACAAAAACACACTGAAGACCTAGGCCAACCTACAGTGGCACCTACCACCTCTTCAGCTCGTGTTGTTGCCTCTTTCTCCAGCTCACACACAGCTGGTTCGGCTTCCTCACAGGATCGCCATGGAAGAACCTCTGGCACTATTGTCCAGAGACCCAGTGTAATTCCACCCACAGCACCACGTTCCCAGTCATCCTCACACTCCCAGCCCAGTCTACAGCCATCGGTAGCACAGGCATGGGAGAAAAGGCGGCCATTCTCGGCAAACCACCCCCGAGCACAGGCTCTGAATGCTGACATTGCAAAACTATTGTCCCTTGAAATGCTGTCATTCAGGCTTGTGGAGACTGACACCTACCGTAACTTGATGGCATTGGCAGTCCCACAATACAACGTGCCCAGCCGCTTTTATTTCAGCAGGCAAGCCGTCCCTGCCCTACAAAAGCATGTGGAGGGAAACATTAAACATGCGCTACTAAACACCGTCAGTAGCAAGGTCCATCTCACCACCGATGCGTGGACCAGTCACCGTGGACAGGGACGATACCTTTCCCTGTCTGCCCATTGGGTCAATGTTGTGGAGCTGGGTACAGATCTTGCGAGTGGCGCTGTACGTGTTCTGCCAACTCCAAGGATTGCAGGAATCCAGTCTGTACACATTGACTCCTCCTCATACTCCAGTTCCTCTGAATCATCGCTGCAGGAGTCGTAACGGTCTACCTCCACTTTGACCCGTGAACGCTTACCTGTTATGACCAATATGAGCACAGCCATTGCCAAACATCAACAGGCCGTACTGAAATTAATTTCTTTGGGGAATCGAAGCCACACAGTGCAGGAGCTCTTGAATGCCATCAAGCAGGAGAGCGATGTGTGGTTTGTGACAGCGAATCTCTAGCCAGGCATAGTAGGGTGTGACAATGACCGAAATCTGGTGGCAGCTCTGGCCCTAGGCAACCTCACTCACATCCCATGTCTGGCACATGTGCTCAACTTGGTCGTGCAGAGTTTTCTGAGGGACTATCCGGATCTTGATGCACTGCTGCCCAAGGTCCGCCTAGAGTG
This sequence comes from Ranitomeya imitator, assembly GCF_032444005.1. Classification (NCBI taxonomy): domain Eukaryota; kingdom Metazoa; phylum Chordata; class Amphibia; order Anura; family Dendrobatidae; genus Ranitomeya; species Ranitomeya imitator. The sequence goes on from NC_091284.1 coordinate 630,999,247, forward strand.
CGCTCACTTGCGGCGTTCCAGCATGGCAAAATCGTGCATTGCAGTTCTGCAGCGCCGATTCCGCCTTCCGGAACATTGCCTCGTATGTGACCTACTTACCAGGTGGAATTCAACATTACGTATGTTGGAACGGTTGTGTGAGCAGCAGTCAGCAGTAATTGAGTACCTGCTTCATCAGGTGCAAAGAAGTCGCACTGCCCTCTGTTCAGACTTCACAACCACATAGTGGGCCACTATGAAGGACATCTGCCAGGTTTTGCATGCCTTTGATGATTCCACGCGGATGGCGAGTGCAGATGATGCACTAGTCAGCATGACTGTCCCCCTTATCTGCCTGCTTGAAAGAACACTGCAAGCGCTAAGGGATGAGGTTGTGGAAAAGGTGGAGGGTGAGGTGTCCCAAATGCCATCTGCTTCTGGACAGTCTGCGCAACGTGGTTCCTCACAAAGGCCTAGGCAGGGGACACTTTGTGAGGAGGATGAGGAGGAGTCAATGGAGGAGGAAGACATCTGTCCAGAGAATGGAGTTACACAATGCTCCAGTAGTCAGTATGTAGAGCGAGGGTGGGGTGATGCAGAGAAGGCAGAGATCATGGCTCAAGCAGGGGACAGCGTTTCTTGGCCAGTTGGCAGTCTGCAGCACATGGTTGATTTCATGCTGCAGTGCCTGAGAAACGACCACCGCATCGCCCACATTCTCAACACGGCTGATAATTGGGTGTACACCCTCCTACATCCACGTTACCGGGACAACTTAACCCCATCCCGACCTGTGACACAGCGTATGCATCATGAAAGTCGGTGCCAATCCGACCTGTGACACATATGCTGTGTCACAGAAAGATCGCGTCCCTGCAGATCGGGTGAAAGGGTTAACTCCAATTTCACCCGATCTGCAGGGACAGGGGGGTGGTAGTTTAGCCCAGGGGGGGATCGCTCTGATTGGCTGTTGAAAGTGAAACTGCCAATCAGAGCGATTTGTAATATTTCACCTAAAAAACGGCATCTTTTGCGGTAAGTTACTTCCCCTGACGAAGCGGTCTTTTGTAACCGCGATACGCGTTGGGATCTCCCACCATCTGGTCTGGTCTGCACTTTGGCTGCTGGGCTACCCTTCCTATTTTAAGTAGTATTGGATGTCAGCGTTCACACTGCTGTGGGACTTTTTAAGCTGGGTCCCCCCTTTTTTCCTGAGGTTCCCTCACCATGGATGGATTATGTCACCATGGGTAGTAGGCTCTATACCTGGTTACATTTAGGATTTATATATACATACCAGTGGACTTAGCAGATCTTTTTATTTATATATATAGGTCTGTATATCTGCAGTAGCAAGGCATATGTATTTCTTGATCATACTGACAGTGTGACATTATGTGATTGTGTGTAGCCTGTAGGCCTTTGTGTATTATGCCATTTATGCAGTTATTTCTTCTGAAACAGATCTTATGGGGGAGTTGTTCGTGTATTGGTTTTAATTGTTTTTAATTGTTTGTTACCAATAAAGTTGTTTCTTTTTGATATGGTTAATAGGTGGTGTGCGGATTCTTTGGGTGGCTTCTTTTTTCTTCTTTTTTGTTGATGTCATTATTAGCCACTTTTCTGCACCCCCATTATTATTCCTATAGATGAATTTACAGGTAGTGCGCCAGCTATATTGTTGTATCCGATTTGTTTCCCATAGGTTTACATTGAACTGTAAACTCATGGGAAACTGCTGCGGATCCGCAGCGTTTTCCGCAGCGTGTGCACATACCTTTAGAATTAGGCTATGTGCACACGGTGCGGATTTGGCTGCGGATCCGCAGCAGTGTTCCATCAGGTTTACAGTACCATGTAAACATATGGAAAACCAAATCCGCTGTGCCCATGGTGCGGAATATACCACGCGGAAACGCTGCGTTGTATTTTCCGCAGCATGTCAATTCTTTGTGCGGATTCCGCAGCGTTTTACACCTGTTCCTCAATAGGAATCCGCAGGTGAAGTCCGCACAAAAAACACTGGCAATCCGCGGTAAATCCGCAGGTAAAACGCAGTGCCTTTTACCCGCGGATTTTTCAAAAATGGTGCTGAAAAATCTCATACGAATCCGCAACGTTGGCACATAGCCTTAGGGTTAGGGTTGGGTTGGAATTAGGGTTGTGGTTAGGGTTAGGGGTATGTTGGGGTTAGGGTTGTGGTTAGGGGTGTGTTGGGGTTAGGGTTGTGATTAGGGTTACGGCTACAGTTGGGATAAGGGTTAGGGGTGTGTTGGAGTTAGAATTGAGGGGTTTCCACTGTTTAGGCACATCAGGGGGTCTCCAAACGCAACATGGCGCCACCATTGATTCCAGCCAATCTTGTATTCAAAAAGTCAAATGGTGCTCCCTCACTTCTGAGCCCCGACGTGTGCCCAAACAGTGGTTTACCCCCACATATGGGGTACCAGCATACTCAGGACAAACTGCGCAACAATTACTGGGGTCCAATTTCTCCTGTTACCCTTGAGAAAATAAAAAATTGCTTGCTAAAACATCATTTTTGAGGAAAGAAAAATGATTTTTTATTTTCACGGCTCTGCGTTGTAAACGTCTGTGAAGCACTTGGGGGTTCAAAGTGCTCACCACATATCTAGATAAGTTCCTTGGGGGGTCTAGTTTACAAAATGGGGTCACTTGTGGGGGGTTTCTACTGTTTAGGCACACCAGGGGCTCTGCAAACGCAACGTGACGTCCGCAGACCATTCCATCAAAGTCTGCATTTCAAAAGTCACTACTTCCCTTCTGAGCCCCGACGTGTGCCCAAACAGTGGTTTACCCCCACACATGGGGTATCAGCGTACTCAGGAGAAACTGGACAACAACTTTTGGGGTCCAATTTTTCCTGTAACCCTTGGAAAAATAAAAAAATTCTGGGCTAAAAAATTATTTTTGAGGAAAGAAAACGTATTTATTATTTTCTCGGCTCTGCGTTATAAACTTCTGTGAAGCACTTGGGGGTTGAAAGTGCTCACCACATATCTAGATAACTTCATTTCGGGGTCTAGTTTCCAAAATGGGGTCACTTGTGGGGGGTTGCTACTGTTTAGCCACATCAGGGGCTCTGCAAACGCAACGTGATGCCCGTAGAGCATTCCATCAAAGTCTGCATTTCAAAACGTCACTGCTTCACTTCCGAGCCCCGGCATGTGCCCAAACAGTAGTTTACCCCCACATATGGGGTATCACCGTACTCAGGAGAAACTGGACAACAAATATTGGGGTCAAATTTCTCCTGTTACCCTTGGGAAAATTAAAAAATTCTGGGCTAAAAAATTATTTTTGAGGAAAGAAAACGTATTTATTATTTTCACTGCTCTGTGTTATAAACTTCTGTGAAGCACTTGGGGGTTCAAAGTGCTCACCTCACATCTAGATAAGTTCCTTTCGGGGTCTAGTTTCCAAAATGGGGTCACTTGTTGGGGAGCTCCAATTTTTAGGCACACGGGGGCTCTCCAAATGTGACATGGTGTCCGCTAAAGAGTGCAGTCAATTTTTTCATTCAAAAAGTCAAATGGCGCTCCTTCCCTTCCAAGCGCTGCCGTGCGCCCAAACAGTGGTTTACCCCCATATATGAGGTATCAGCGTACTCAGGACAAATTGTACAACTTTTGTGGTTCAGTTTCTCCTTTTACCATTGGGAAAATAAAAAAATTGTTGCTGAAAGATCATTTTTGTGACTAAAAAGTTAAATGTTCATTTTTTCCTTCCATGTTGCTTCTGTGAAGCACCTGAAGGGTAAATAAACTTCTGGAATGTGGTTTTGTGCACCTTGAGGGGTGCAGTTTTTAGAATGGTGTCACTTTTGGGTATTTTCAGCCATATAGACCCCTCAAACTGACTTCAAATGTGAGGTGGTCTGTTGTGAATTCTGTGGCTGAGTTCACTTCTGTGGTCACAAGTGGTATTGCAGTCTCTGGGCTTCCTCCCTCAGGTGTTTTGGTGAGCTCGTTGGCTGCCTTGCTATTTAGCTCCACCTGAGTCTGTCTTCCTTGCTCCTTGTCAATGTTCCAGTGTTGGATCTGAGCTACTGCATCTTTCCTTGGGCCTGCTGCTCTGCTAGATAAGTGCTTCTAGTTTGTTTTCTGTTTTTTCTGTCCAGCTTGCTATTAACTTTTGCTGGAAGCTCTGAGAAGCAAAGGGGTGCACCGCCGTGCTGTTAGTTCGGCACGGTGGGTCTTTTTGCCCCTTTGCGTGGTTTTCGTTTTAGGGTTTTTTGTAGACTGCATAGTTCTCTTTGCTATCCTCGCTCTGTCTAGAATATCGGGCCTCACTTTGCTGAATCTATTTCATTCCTACGTTTGTCTTTTCATCTTGCTAACAGTCATTATATGTGGGGGGCTGCCTATTCCTTTGGGATATTTCTCTGAGGTAAGTCAGGCTTGTATTTCTATCTTCAGGCTAGTCAGCTCCTCAGGCAGTGCCGAGTTGCATAGGTAGTGATAGGCGCAATCCACTGCTGCTTATAGTTGTGTGAGGATAGATCAGGTACTGCAGTCTACAGAGATTCCACGTCTCAGAGCTCGTCCTATTGTTTTTGGTTATTGCCAGATCTCTGTATGTGCGCTGATTACTGCACGCTGTGTTGCCTGATTGCCAGCCATAACAGTACAAGGAGCCATACCAATGATTCCCAATAGAGGGAGAAAAGAAATCCTGACATCATTTTTTTTTCTTAGCTCTGTCTTCAGTCTTTTTTTTCCCCTAGACATTAGAGTGCTTCAGGACACAGCTGTGGACATGGATATTCAGGCTATGTGCTCCTCAATGGATAATCTCGTTGTAAATGTACAAAAGATTCAAGATACTATTGATCAGAAATCGATGCTAGAACCAAGAATTCCGATTCCTGATTTGTTTTTTGGTGACAGAACTAAGTTCCTGAGCTTCAGAAATAATTGTAAGCTATTTTTGGCCTTGAAACCTCATTCTTCTGGTAATCCTATTCAACAGGTTTTGATTATTATTTCTTTTTTGCGCGGCGACCCACAGGACTGGGCGTTTTCTCTTGCACCAGGAGATTCTGCATTGAGTAATGTTGATGCATTTTTCCAGGCGCTGGGATTGCTTTACGATGAGCCTAATTCAGTGGATCAGGCTGAGAAAAATCTGCTGGCTTTATGCCAGGGTCAGGATGATGTAGAAGTATATTGTCAGAAATTTAGGAAGTGGTCAGTACTCACTCTGTGGAATGAATCTGCACTAGCGGCTTTGTTCAGAAAGGGTCTCTCTGAAGCTCTTAAGGATGTAATGGTGGGATTTCCTATGCCTGCTGGTTTGAATGAGTCTATGTCCTTGGCCATTCAGATCGGTCGTCGCTTGCGCGAGCGTAAATCTGTGCACCATCTGGCGGTATTGTCTGAGAGTAAACCTGAGCCTATGCAGTGCGACAGGACTATGACTAAAGTAGAACGGCAAGAACACAGACGTCTGAACAGACTGTGTTTCTATTGTGGTGATTCTACTCATGCTATTTCTAATTGTCCTAAACGCACTAGGCGGTTCGATAGCTCTGCCGTTATTGGTATTGTACAGTCCAAATTCCTTTTGTCCATTACCTTAATGTGCTCTTTGTCATCGTATTCTGTCATGGCGTTTGTGGATTCAGGCGCTGCCCTGAATCTGATGGATTTGGATTATGCTAAACGTTGTGGATTTTTCTTGGAGCCTTTGCGGTGTCCTATTCCGTTGAGAGGAATTGATGCTACACCTTTGGCCAAGAATAAGCCTCAGTACTGGGCCCAGCTGACCATGTGCATGGCTCCTGCACATCAGGAAGTTATTCGCTTTCTGGTACTGCATAATTTGCATGATGTGGTCGTGTTGGGGTTGCCATGGCTACAAACCCATAATCCAGTATTGGATTGGAACTCTATGTCGGTAACCAGCTGGGGTTGTCAGGGAGTACATGGTGATGTTCCATTTTTGTCTATTTCGTCATCCATTCCTTCTGACATCCCAGAGTTCTTGTCGGACTTTCAGGATGTATTTGAAGAGTCCAAGTCTGATGCCCTACCTCCGCATAGGAATTGTGATTGTGCTATCGATTTGATTCCTGGTAGTAAATTCCCTAAGGGTCGTTTATTTAATTTGTCCGTACCTGAACACACCGCTATGCGCAGTTATGTGAAGGAGTCCCTGGAGAAGGGACATATTCGCCCATCGTCGTCACCATTGGGAGCAGGGTTCTTTTTTGTAGCCAAGAAGGATGGTTCGCTAAGACCGTGTATTGATTACCGCCTTCTTAATAAGATCACTGTTAAGTTTCAGTATCCCTTGCCATTGATTTCTGACTTGTTTGCTCGGATTAAGGGGGCTAGTTGGTTTACTAAGATTGATCTTCGTGGTGCGTATAATCTGGTGAGAATCAGGCAGGGAGATGAATGGAAAACGGCATTTAATACGCCCGAGGGTCATTTTGAGTATCTGGTGATGCCGTTCGGACTTGCCAATGCTCCATCTGTTTTTCAGTCTTTTATGCATGACATTTTCCGTGAGTATCTGGATAAATTCTTGATTGTTTACTTGGATGACATTTTGATCTTCTCAGATGATTGGGAGTCTCATGTGAAGCAAGTCAGAATGGTTTTCCAGGTACTGCGTGCTAATTCCTTGTTCGTGAAGGGATCAAAGTGTCTCTTCGGTGTGCAGAAAGTTTCATTTTTGGGGTTCATCTTTTCCCCTTCTACTATCGAGATGGATCCGGTTAAGGTTCAGGCCATCCAGGATTGGACTCAGCCGACATCTCTAAAAAGTCTGCAGAAATTCCTGGGCTTTGCTAATTTTTATCGTCGCTTCATCTGTAATTTTTCTAGCATTGCCAGACCATTGACCGATTTGACCAAGAAGGGTGCTGATTTGGTTAATTGGTCTTCTGCTGCCGTGGAAGCTTTTCAGGAGTTGAAGCGTCGTTTTTGCTGTGCCCCTGTGTTGTGTCAACCTGATGTTTCTCTTCCGTTCCAGGTCGAGGTTGATGCTTCTGAGATTGGTGCAGGGGCGGTTTTGTCACAGAGAGGTTCTGGTTGCTCAGTGTTCAAACCATGTGCTTTCTTTTCCAGGAAATTTTCTGCTGCTGAGCGTAATTATGATGTGGGCAACCGAGAGTTGCTGGCCATGAAGTGGGCATTCGAGGAGTGGCGTCATTGGCTTGAGGGTGCTAAGCATCGCGTGGTGGTTTTGACTGATCATAAGAACCTTACTTATCTTGAGTCTGCCAAGCGCTTGAATCCTAGACAGGCCCATTGGTCGTTATTTTTTGCTCGTTTTGATTTTGTGATTTCATACCTTCCGGGCTCTAAAAATGTGAAGGCGGATGCTCTGTCTAAGAGTTTTGTGCCCGACTCTCCGGGGTTATCTGAGCCGGCGAGTATCCTCAAGGAAGGAGTCATTGTGTCTGCCATCTCCCCTGATTTGCGGAGAGTGTTGCAGAAATTTCAGGCTAATAAACCTGATCGTTGTCCGGCCGAGAAACTGTTCGTCCCTGATAGGTGGACTAGTAAAGTTATCTCTGAACTTCATTGTTCGGTGCTGGCCGGTCATCCAGGAATCTTTGGTACCAGGGAGTTGGTTGCTAGATCCTTCTGGTGGCCGTCTCTGTCACGGGATGTGCGTGCTTTTGTGCAGTCCAGTGGAATTTGTGCTAGGGCTAAGCCCTGCTGTTCACGTGCCAGTGGGTTGCTTTTGCCCTTGCCGGTCCCGAAGAGGCCTTGGACACATATTTCGATGGATTTCATTTCTGACCTTCCCGTTTCTCAAAAAATGTCGGTCATTTGGGTGGTCTGTGATCGCTTTTCTAAAATGGTCCATCTGGTGCCCTTGGTTAAATTGCCTTCCTCCTCTGATTTGGTGCCTTTGTTCTTCCAGCATGTGGTTCGTTTACATGGCATTCCTGAGAATATTGTTTCTGACAGAGGTTCCCAGTTTGTCTCGAGGTTCTGGCGAGCCTTTTGTGGTAGGATGGGCATTGACCTATCTTTCTCCTCGGCCTTCCATCCTCAGACTAATGGCCAGACCGAACGAACCAATCAGACCTTGGAAACATATCTGAGATGTTTTGTTTCCGCTGACCAGGATGATTGGGTGTCATTTTTGCCGTTGGCTGAGTTCGCCCTTAATAATCGGGCCAGCTCGGCTACCTTGGTCTCTCCATTTTTCTGCAATTCTGGGTTCCATCCTCGTTTCTCTTCAGGACAGGTTGAGTCTTCGGACTGTCCTGGTGTGGATTCTGTGGTGGACAGGTTGCAGCAGATCTGGACTCAGGTAGTGGACAATTTGACCTTGTCCCAGGAGAAGGCTCAGCTTTTCGCTAATCGCAGACGCCGTGTGGGACCCCGACTTTGTGTTGGGGATCTGGTTTGGTTATCTTCTCGTCATATTCCTATGAAGGTTTCCTCTCCTAAATTTAAACCTCGTTTTATTGGTCCGTATAGGATTTCTGAGATTCTCAATCCGGTGTCTTTTCGTCTGACCCTCCCAGACTCCTTTTCCATACATAATGTATTCCATAGGTCGTTGTTGAGGAGATACGTGGCACCTATGGTTCCATCTGTGGAGCCTCCTGCCCCTGTTTTGGTGGAGGGGGAATTGGAGTATATTGTGGAGAAGATTTTGGATTCTCGTGTCTCTAGACGGAAACTCCAATATCTGGTCAAATGGAAGGGTTATGCTCAGGAAGATAATTCCTGGGTTATGCCTCTGATGTCCATGCCCCAGATCTTGTTCGTGCCTCTCATGTGGCTCATCCTGGTCGGCCTGGGGGTTCTGGTGAGGGTTCGGTGACCCCTCCTCAAGGGGGGGGGTACTGTTGTGAATTCTGTGGCTGAGTTCACTTCTGTGGTCACAAGTGGTATTGCAGTCTCTGGGCTTCCTCCCTCAGGTGTTTTGGTGAGCTCGTTGGCTGCCTTGCTATTTAGCTCCACCTGAGTCTGTCTTCCTTGCTCCTTGTCAATGTTCCAGTGTTGGATCTGAGCTACTGCATCTTTCCTTGGGCCTGCTGCTCTGCTAGATAAGTGCTTCTAGTTTGTTTTCTGTTTTTTCTGTCCAGCTTGCTATTAACTTTTGCTGGAAGCTCTGAGAAGCAAAGGGGTGCACCGCCGTGCTGTTAGTTCGGCACGGTGGGTCTTTTTGCCCCTTTGCGTGGTTTTCGTTTTAGGGTTTTTTGTAGACTGCATAGTTCTCTTTGCTATCCTCGCTCTGTCTAGAATATCGGGCCTCACTTTGCTGAATCTATTTCATTCCTACGTTTGTCTTTTCATCTTGCTAACAGTCATTATATGTGGGGGGCTGCCTATTCCTTTGGGGTATTTCTCTGAGGTAAGTCAGGCTTGTATTTCTATCTTCAGGCTAGTCAGCTCCTCAGGCAGTGCCGAGTTGCATAGGTAGTGATAGGCGCAATCCACTGCTGCTTATAGTTGTGTGAGGATAGATCAGGTACTGCAGTCTACAGAGATTCCACGTCTCAGAGCTCGTCCTATTGTTTTTGGTTATTGCCAGATCTCTGTATGTGCGCTGATTACTGCACGCTGTGTTGCCTGATTGCCAGCCATAACAGTGGTCCCTAAAAAAAATGGTTTTGTAAATTTCGTTGTAAAAATGAGAAATCGCTGGTCAAATTTTAACCCTTATAACTTCCTAGCAAAAAAAATTTTTTTTCCAAAATTGTGCTGATGTAAAGTAGACGTGTGGGAAATGTTATTTATTAACTATTTTGTGTCACATAACTCTCTGGTTTAACAGAATAAAAATTCAAAATGTGAAAATTGCGAAATTTTCAAAATTTTCGCCAAATTTCCGTTTTTATCACAAATAAATACAGAATTTATTGACCTAAATTTACCACTAACATGAAGCCCAATATGTCACGAAAAAACAATCTCAGAACCGCTAGGATCCATTGAAGCGTTTCTGAGTTATTACCTCATAAAAGGACACTGGTCAGCATTGCAAAAAACGGCAAGGTCTTTAAGGTCAAAATAGGCTGGGTCATGAAGGGGTTAAAAAGCCTCATAACACCGTTGAACCGGGAGTGTAAAATGCAGGAGTACATAGACACACTAGTGCATTCCATCATCTTCTCCAGTCCAACCGAGAGCAGTGCTGCTAGTGCTTTACAAAGCAGATCAGTGCGTCGAGGCAGAGGAGGAAGCTCAGCACAAACAGGGAGCAGAAGCAGTGCCTCAGCACAAGGCAAGACCAGTATGGCCCAACTGTGGCAAACTTTTGTGTGCCCGCCACAAATGTCTACACCATCACAGACCACAAACACTTGTAAAGGTTGCACTCAAGCTGTATACACAAATAAATGTTATAGGGTGCAGTGCCTAGTCCAATATTAAATGTATAACCAAAAAAAGAAAACAGAATGGACTATGAAACAGGCCCGCGGGCCTGTTTTTCTTAGTCCATTCTGTTTTCTTTTTTTGGTTATACACCATCACAGACTGCTTCAGTCAGCAGGAGGCAACGTTTCCGTCAGATGGTTACAGACTACATGTCTTGCCCTCTCAGTGTATTCCCACACGCCTCTTCCCCCTTCAAGTTTTGGGTTTCTAAGCTGGATACATGGCCAGAGCTTAGTCAGTATGCATTGGAGGTGCTGGCTTGCCCTGCTGCGTGTGTATTATCGGAACGCGTCTTTAGTGCCGCAGGTGGTGTACTAACAGACCGTCGCATGTTACTATCCTCCGATCACGTTGACTGGCTTACTTTTCTGAAAATGAACAAGGCCTGGATCTCGCAGGAATTTGCCACTCCTCTTCCAGATTAAATACTTGGTTGGCAACAGTATCCAGGTCTCCTGTTGTGTTCAACTTTCTACCACCTGAACTGTAATCTCTGTGCTCAAACACCGCCAGTTGCTGCTCAGAAGTGCCGTCTGCACAGTCAACACATGACCCAGTGTTATTGGGTTTCAGTAACGTCAGCTGATCCCCTGCTTTGTATCCGGCAATTGCTTCTGCTACCTCCACACTCACACTACTACAGAATTGAAAGGGAACTGTCACGATCACACCATGACCATCACCCCTACGTCACGGATTGGGGTGACTTTAGGCCAACAGATGGCTATCACATATGCAGGGGGGATTTTCTTAGTTACCCCTCCACTGCTACAATGTGATGAAAAAACACACACAAGGTTATTGACCTCTTAGTTTACAGCAGGGGCTTATTTTAGGTATCCCACTTCTCTTCAATATACCACGAACTGCAGGGATTTATGTATATCCCGCTTTACAGTTCTGCTTGAACTTGCAGATCTCTGGTGCCCCCTTACCCTCAGGTCAGATTAGGTACTGCACCTAGGGTAATTAGTCGCCAGAAAGGCTACCTGCTATGTACTGGCTATTGGGCACGCTGCAGCGAGCCGATAACTACTCCCACTCAGGCAGGAACAATAATTATCTATGCCGCTTTCGCTGTAACGACTCCTAAAGGCACAGCACACGGTATGCTGCCACCAGCTTTGATTAAAAGGGTCCGAAGCTAACCCAAAACAGTAGTGTAATCCCCTTCAGAGAGCTTAGGGTACGTTTTAGAACAGGAAGAACAAAACTAGTAATTTATATATTTTACTCCATTAAAATTAGGCAGTGTTTATGAAAAATATTACAAGGATGTTACACAAGAGACAATTGAAAATATGTACAAGGTAATTATAAAAATAACAGGGATTAAAGAAGAAAGGTAAAACTCACATGTTTTCAGGTCATTTCAGGCAAAACCATGCTGCAGGCAGAGCTCCCAAATGTCCCAATACATAGTACTGCTCCTCAGGCAAAAAAACTCAGACTGCAGGCTGTGTTAAGTATGGGGGCTTATATACTCCAGCCTCAGGACATCACTAAAGGGCTGGTTAATGATATTCACTGAGGTCAGAGATCTTTATGTTTTCAGACCCTGGAGACAAAAAAATTCCTGACTGAGAAGGGAGGGACCACAGGTGGCTTTGCAGGATTGGTCACCTGCAGTTTAAAGCCACACCCTGCTCACACATTAGCTTCAAATTAACCAGTGTATGCCATAGGGCTGGTTTGTTTTATTTGGGGGGGAGAGAGGGGGGTTTTACAGCTGCCATACTTTTGGGATCATGGTCAGAAGTGCAAACATCCCTCAGCTATGGTTTTTACATTATCGTGACATACATTTTCCTCACACCTCCCCCTTTTGGTCTGCGCTAGGGATGCAGAACCCCACGGTATGCCTCCATGCGCACCTCAGTAGGTTGACCCTGGTGGGACAGTCCATCTGCATTGACATGCTCCCTGCCCATTTTGTGTTCATTGGTGAAGTCAAACTGCTGAAGGGCAAGGCTCCAGCATAGCAACCTGCCGCTGGTTCCACACATGGCGTTTAGCCAGCGCAAAGGGTTGTGGTTGGTCACCACAGTGAAGGTGTGACCGTACAAGTAGGGTTGCAAGCGCTGCAGTGCCCAGACTATGGCAAGGCACTCCTTGTCAATGGTGGAGTAGGCGACTTCCCTTGGCAAAAGTTTCCAGCTCAGGTACAACACGGGGTGCTCTTGATCCTCCGAGTCAACCTGGCTGAGCACAGCACCAAGGCCAAACTTGCTGACGTCAGTCTGTACCAAGAACGGTCGACTGCTGTCGACTGCTTTCAACACAGGGGCGTTGAACAGTGCTGTTTTCAACGCCTGGAAAGCCCCCTCACGGCCGTCGATCCAGTTGATGATGTGGAATAGCTTCTTCCTGGTGAGGTCCGTCAAAGGTTTTGCCAGGCTACTATAGTGCTGTACAAAGCGCCTATAGTACCTGGCCGTGCCCAGGAAGGACATCACCTGTTTCTTGGTCCTGGGGGTGGGCGAGTTCACGATCGCTCCCACTTTCTCAGGCTCTGGCTTTAGGGTGCCTCTGCCTACCCGATGCCCCAGGTAGTGCACCTCACTCATGCCCATCTGGCTCTTTCCTGGCTTGATAGTCAGTCCAGCTCGGTGAATTCGCCTGAGCACCTCCTCGAGATGCTGCAGGTGTTCCTTCCAGGAGGAACGGAAGATGGCAATGTCATCCAAGTACGCCACTGCGTACTTCTCCAGTCCCTGAAGCAGGAGGTTGACCATCCGCTGGAAAGTGGCAGGAGCATTCTTCATGCCGAAGGGCATGACCGTGGACTCATACAGTCCAAAGAGTGTGATAAAGGCGGACTTCTCTTGCGCCTCAGGGCTCAGGGGAATCTGCCAGTATACTCCACTCAGATCCATAATTGTTAGGTAATCTGCGCCAGATAACCTCTCCAGCAGCTCCTCGATGCGCGGCATTGGGTGCGCATCAGAGGCTGTAATGGCGTTGAGCCCCCTGTAGTCCATGCAGAACCGGGTGGTCCGATCCTTCTTTGGCACGAAAACTACAGATGAGGCCCACGCACTCTTTGACCATCGAATGACCCCCAGCTGTTACATCTCATCGATCTCCTAGCGCATAACCTGCTGCACCTGGTCGGAGATTCGATAGGGTGTTCACCATAGTGTGGCATGATTCTCGGTGTCCACCTTGTGGACTGCTAACTCAGTCCTTCCAGGTTGTTTGGAGAAAACGGCCCGGAAGGGTTCCAGATTGGTCCGCAACTGTGACCGCTGGGGTTCGGTAACTGAGGCGCTTACCTCCACGTCCTAAATGGACCCACCGGCCTTTGCTTGGGCCAGCATGTCCAGGAGGGTGTCTTCCTCCCAATCTTCGGGTAAGCTGCAGACCGGTAGGATGAAAGGTTCACATTCGTGATGAGCCTTCATCCTGTTGACGTGAAAGGCCTTTCGCCTACCCCGAGCGTGGTCAAGCGTGACCACGTAGGTGACCGGGTTGAGCTGTTGGTGGATGACATACGGGCCCTCAAAGGCTGCCTGAAGCTTATCTGTTGGCACGGGGACCAGCACCCACACCTTTTGACCCACATGGTAGGTCCGCACCCGGGCGTTCTGGTCATACCAGTGCTTCTGGTCAGCCTGAGCCTGTGTCATGTTGTCATGCACCAACTGCGTCAAGGTCTGCATCTTGTCACGGAAGCGCATGACATACTTCACTTTGGACACTTCAGAAGGGTTCGGCTCCTCTTCCCAGGATTCCCTTACCAACCTAAGGGGTCCCCAGACTCACCTGCCATACAGAAGCTCGAAGGGGGAGAACCCCGTCGAGGCCTGCGGAACCTCTTGGTAAGCGAATAGCAAGTGTGGAAGGTACTGCTCCCAGTCGCGCCCTTCGGTCTCAACCAGCATGCATAGCATCTGTTTGAGGGTACCATCGAAGCGTTCACACAAGCCATTGGTCTGTGGGTGATACGCACTCGATACCAGGTGCTTCACCTGCATTCTCTTACAGAGAGCCTCCATTAGGTGAGACATGAATTGGGTCCATTGATCAGTAAGCATCTCCCTGGGAAATCCTACACGTGAAAAGATGGCCAACAGAGCATCCGCCACCTTGTCTGCCCTAGTTGACAACAGAGCTACCGCCTCTGGGTACCGGGTAGCGTAGTCTACCACAGTAAGGATGTATTGCTTTCCAGAGCTGCTGGGGACAGCCAGCGGGCCCACAATATCCAACGCGATCCTCTGGAAAGGCTCCTCTATCACTGGCAAAGGGATCCGGGGAGCCTTAAGAGCAGGCCCCACCTTCCCCACTCCTTGACAGGTGACACAGGAGCGGCAGTAGTTTGACACATCTGTCCCCATCTTAGGCCAATAGAAGTGTTGAGACAGCCGGGCCTTAGTTTTGCTGATCCCCAAGTGTCCAGCTAGCGGGATCTCATGGGCAATCTGTAACAACTCACCCTGGAATTGCTGCGGGACGACCAGCTGTCTTTCCCTCAACCACTCCATTTGCGATTTTCCGGGTACTGTCTCCCGGTATAACCTTCCTCGTTCCCAGAACACCCTCTCCTTATCAGTCACGAAGGTGGATGTCTCAGCAAGTTGTCTCAAACTCTCTAGGCTCGCATCTGCGTGCAGAGCCACCTGAAACTCCTGGCTAGGGGAAGCCAGAAGCGATGTCAGGGTCCCTGTTATGATCCGGTGACCTAGGAGCTGCATGAGAACTTTCACTTGAGAAAGTGGCCACTGTACTGACCGCAATCCTGAACTTAACACCGCAACTAGAAGAAGCCGTGGAGTGTACCTAACACACCTAGACACCTCGTCACAGCCAGAGAACTAAATACCCCTAAAGATGGAAATAGGAATACTATCTTGCCTCAGAGAAAATCCCCAAAGGATAGACAGCCCCCCACAAATATTGGCGGTGAGTCGGAGAGGAAAAAACATACACAGGCAGAAAAACAGGATTAGCACAGGAGGCCACTCTAGCTAGATAGGACAGGATAGGACAGAGTTCTGTGTGGTCAGTATAAAAACCCTTCAAAACATCCACAGCAGAAAATACAAAAACTTCCTACATCTTACTAAAAGATGTAGGAGCGTAAATATGCAACTCCAGTGAATCCTACAATCAGAGCAGGAATAAAACTGAAACAAGCACACCGGCAGTGTGCCACAGAAACAAAAACCAAACACTTATCTTTGCCGAAATTGGCAGCGAGCAGGAGAAGCCAGAAAGTGATCCAACACTTCACAAGGAACATTGACTACTGGCAAGGGCTAAAGGATCCTGCCCACTTAAATATCCCAGTCAGAATTGTAATCATCCGATACACCTGGCCAGGTCTGTGACTCAGAGACAACTGCATTCCCACCTAAAAACCACTGGAGGGAACCCAAGAGCAGAATTCACAACAGTAGCCCCCCCTTGAGGAGGGGTCACCGAACCCTCACCAGGTCCCCCAGGACGATCAGGACGAGCCAGATGAAAGGTACAGACCAAATCAGCAGCATGGACATCAAAAGCAAAAACCCAAGAATTATCCTCCTGGCCATAACCCTTCCATTTGACCAGGTACTGGAGCTTCCGCCTCGAAAAACGGGAATCCAAAATCTTCTCAACAACATATTCCAACTCCCCATCAACCAACACAGGGGCCGGAGGATCATCAGAGGGAACAACGGGCTCCACATATTTCCGCAACAAAGATCTATGGAAGACATTATGGATAGCAAAAGAGGCCGGAAGCGCCAGTCGAAAAGACACCGGATTAATAATCTCAGAAATCCTATAAGGACCAATAAACCGAGGCTTAAACTTAGGAGAAGAAACCTTCATAGGAACATGACGGGAAGACAACCAGACCAGATCCCCAACCCGAAGCCGGGAACCTAGACACCGACGACGATTAGCAAAACGTTGAGCCTCCTCTTGAGACAACACCAACTTGTCCACCACATGAGCCCAAATCTGCTGCAACCTGTCCACCACAGAATCCACACCAGGACAGTCAGAAGGCTCAACCTGCCCAGAAGAAAAACGAGGAGGAAAACCAAAATTACAAAAGAAAGGCGAAACCAAGGTAGCAGAACTAGCCCGATTATTAAGGGCAAACTCGGCCAATGGTAAGAAGGCCACCCAATCATCCTGATCAGCAGACACAAAGCATCTCAAATAAGTCTCCAAGGTCTGATTAGTTCTCTCGGTCTGGCCATTTGTCTCAGAAAGAAACGCAGAAGAAAAAGACAAATCAATGCCCAGCCTAGCACAAAAGGCCCGCCAAAACCTAGAAAAAACTGGGAACCTCTGTCGGACACAATATTCTCCGGAATACCATGCAAACGAACCACATGCTAAAAGAACAATGGAACCAAATCTGAAGAGGAAGGCAATTTAGGTAAGGGCACCAAATGAACCATCTTAGAGAACCGGTCACAAACAACCCAGATAACAGACATCTT
This sequence comes from Ranitomeya imitator, assembly GCF_032444005.1. Taxonomy (NCBI): domain Eukaryota; kingdom Metazoa; phylum Chordata; class Amphibia; order Anura; family Dendrobatidae; genus Ranitomeya; species Ranitomeya imitator. The sequence continues at coordinate 631,016,048 of NC_091284.1, forward strand.
CTGGGAAACCGGAAGATCAGAAATAAAATCCATCGAAATATGCGTCCAGGGCCTCTCAGGGACTGGTAATGGCAAAAGCAACCCACTAGCACGGGAACAACAAGGCTTGGCCCGCGCACAAGTCCCACAGGACTGCACAAAAGAACGCACATCACGTGACAATGAAGGCCACCAAAAGGACCTACCAACCAAATCTCTGATACCAAAAATGCCAGGATGACCGGCCAACACGGAACAGTGAACCTCAGAAATCACTCTACAAGTCCATCTGTCAGGAACAAACAATTTCCATACAGGACAGCGGTCAGGTTTGTCAGCCTGAAATTCCTGAAGAACCCGTCGTAAATCAGGGGAAATGGCAGAAAGGACCACCCCCTCTTTCAGAATACCGACCGGCTCTAAGACCTCAGGAGAATCAGGCAGAACCTCCTAGAGAGGGCATCAGCCTTAATATTCTTAGAACCCGGAAGGTATGAGACCACGAAATCAAAACGGGAAAAAAACAAGGACCATCGAGCCTGTCTAGGAATCAGCCGTTTAGCAGACTCGAGGTAAATCAAGTTCTTATGATCGGTAAAGACCACAATACGGTGCTTAGCTCCCTCAAGCCAATGTCGCCACTCCTCAAACGCCCACTTCATAGCCAACAACTCCCGATTGCCGACATCATAATTGCGTTCAGCAGGCGAAAACTTATGGGAGAAGAAGGCACACGGTTTCATTAAGGAACCAACAGGATCCCTCTGAGAGAAAACGGCCCCTGCCCCAATCTCAGAAGCGTCAACCTGAACCTGAAATGGAAGAGAAACATCATAACACTGGAGCAGAAGTAAATCGACGTTTAAGCTCCTGAAAGGCAGAGACAGCCGCAGAGGACAAATTCGCCACATCAGCGCCTTTCTTCGTCAAATCGGTCAAGGGTTTAACCACGCTGGAAAAATTAGCAATGAAACGGCGATAAAAATTTGCAAAACCCAAAAATTTCTGAAGGCTCTTCACGGATGTGGGCTGAATCCAATCATGAATGGCCTGAACCTTAACCGGATCCATCTCTATAGACGAAGGAGAAAAAATGAAGCCAAAAAAAGAGACTTTCTGCACCCCAAAGAGACACTTAGACCCTTTCACAAACAGGGCATTGTCACGAAGGATCTGAAATACCATCCTGACCTGTTGCACATGAGAATCCCAATCATCGGAAAAAATCAAAATATCGTCCAAATATACAATCAAGAATTTATCAAGATAAGTCCGGAAGATATCATGCATGAAGGACTGAAAAACAGATGGAGCATTAGAGAGTCCGAATGGCATCACAAGGTATTTAAAATGGCCTTTCGGGCGTATTAAACGCAGTTTTCCATTCATTACCCTGCTTAATACGAACAAGATTATATGCCCCCCCGAAGGTCAATCTTCGTAAACCAACTAGCTCCCTTAATCCTACCAAACAAATCGGAAAGCAAAGGTAAAGGGTATTGAAACTTGACCGTGATTTTATTCAAGAGGCGATAATCTATACAGGGTCTCAAGGAACCATCTTTTTTAGCAACAAAAAAGAACCCCACTCCCAACGGTGAAGAAGATGGCCGAATATACCCTTTCTCCAAAGACTCCTTAATATAGCTCCGCATGGCGGTATGTTCAGGCACAGATAGATTAAAAAGTCGACCCTTAGGAAACTTACAGCCTGGAATCAAGTCAATAGCACAATCGCAGTCCCTGTGTGGTGGAAGGCAACTGGACTTGGGCTCATCGAATACATCCTGAAAATCAGACAAAAACTCTGGAATTTCAGAAGGTGAAGAAGAGGAGATTGTACATCAAAGGAACATCATTATGAACCCCCTGACAACTCCAACTAGTCACAGACATGGACTTCCAGTCCAACACAGGATTATGTACCTGCAACCATGGAAAACCCAGCACGATAGCATCATGCAAGTTATAAAACACCAGAAATCGACAATCTTCCTGATGGGCTGGCGCCATGCGCATGGTCACCTGTGTCCAAAACTGGGGCTTATTTTTAGTCAAAGGTGTAGCATCAATTCCACTTAAAGGAATAGGGTTCTGCAAAGGCTGCAAGGGAAAACCACAACGCTTGGCAAACTCAAAATCCATTAAATTCAAGGCGGTGCCTGAATCCACCAACGCCATGACAGAAAATGATGACAATGAGCAGATCAAGGACACAGATAACAGAAATTTAGGTTGTACAGTGCTGATGGTAATTGAACTGGCGATCCTCTTTGTCCGCTTAGGGCAGACAGAAATGACATGAGAAGCGTCACCACAATAATAACACAACCTATTTTGACGTCTGAAACCTTGTCATTCCGTTCTAGACAGAATTCTATCACATTGCATAGGCTCAGAAATTTGCTCTGAGGATAACGCCACAGCGCGCACAGTTCTGCGCTCCCGCAGGCGTCGGTCAATCTGAATGGCCAGAGACATAGAATCACTCAGACTGGAAGGCGTGGGAAACCCCACCATAACATGTTTAATGGATTCAGAAAGCCCCCTTCTGAAAATTGCCGCCAAAGCATCATTATTCCATTTAGTCAACAAAGACCATTTTCTGAATTTCTGACAATACAATTCTGCCGCCTCTTGACCCTGAGACAGGGCCAACAAGGTTTTCTCAGCTTGATCCACAGAATTAGGTTCATCATATAATAGTCCTAAAGCCTGAAAAAAGCCGGATTCCCAGATTCCAGGGAAAACGCCCAATCCTGCGGGTCGCCATGCAGCAGGGAGATTACGAGTTTTACCTGCTGAATGGAATCACCAGAGGATCGAGGTCTCAGGTCAAAAAACAGTTTACAGTTGTTTTTAAAACTCAAAAATTTAGACCTATCACCACCAGAAAACAAATCAGGAGTAGGAATCTTCGGTTCTAAAGCAGAAGTTTGAACAATATAATCAGAAATACCTTGCACCCTAGCAGCAAGCTGGTCTACACGAGAAGCTAATTCCTGAACATTCATGCTTGCACAAGGCTCCTCAGCCACCCAGAGATAAAGAGGGAGGAGAAGACAAAACAGACTGGAGAAAAAAAAATGGCTCAAGAGCTTCCTTCCCTTCTTCTGAGATGCATTTAACTCATTGTTGGCCAGTAGTACTGTTATGATCCAGGGACCTAGGAGCTGCATGAGAACTTTCACTGGAGAAAGTGGCCACTGTACTGACCGCAATCCTGAACTTAACACAGCAACTAGAAGTAGCCGTGGAGTGTACCTAACACACCTAGACACCTCGTCACAGCCGGAGAACTAAATACCCCTAAAGATGGAAATAGGAATACTATCTTGCCTCAGAGAAAATCCCCAAAGGATAGACAGCCCCCCACAAATATTGGCGGTGAGTCGGAGAGGAAAAAACATACACAGGCAGAAAAACAGGATTAGCACAGGAGGCCACTCTAGCTAGATAGGACAGGATAGGACAGAGTTCTGTGCGGTCAGTATAAAAACCCTTCAAAACATCCACAGCAGAATATACAAAAACTTCATACATCTTACTAAAAGATGTAGGAGCGTAAATCTGCAACTCCGGTGAATCCTACAATCAGAGCAGGAATAAAACTGAAACAAGCACACCGGCAGTGTGCCACAGAAACAAAAACCAAACACTTATCTTTCCTGAAATTGGCAGCGAGCAGGAGAAGCCAGAAAGTGATCCAACACTTCACAAGGAACATTGACTACTGGCAAGGGCTAAAGGATCCTGCCCACTTAAATATCCCAGTCAGAATTGTAATCATCCGATACACCTGGCCAGGTCTGTAACTCAGAGACAACTGCATTCCCACCTACAACCACTGGAGGGAACCCAAGAGCAGAATTCACAACAGGTCCCTTCCCCACCGGAACCCTCTTGAGCCTGCTCTGGGTCCACCTCTGGTTCAGTCACAATGATGACTGAGGAGGGTCCGGAAGGCAGACAGTTATCGGCGTTCCGGGCACTCTGACTGTGGGTGACAGCAGCTACGTAGGCTGTCTCCCCGGGGATTTCTACAGACCCATCAGCCGGCGCTGCTATGGGCTCTACCTCCCCATCCACCCCCAACACTCCAGGGGCAGTGCTACTTATGGGCCAGTTACCTTCCTCAGTAGCACTGGTCAATTTCATGGCATCACCTTTCTCACGGTTCCCATGCTTCTCCCCATTTCCTGTAGCACCGACACTTGCCCCTGCTAAGTGTTCCTCAGCCATCTCACTCCGCAGAACAACGTGGCTGAGCACTCCTGTACCTATGGACACATCAACCTTCACAGAAAAATCATTATCAGGTTCAGTTGGCACAGGTACAACATTTTCACCATCAATCCTAGGGAAAAAATGGTTATCAGATGCAAGATAAAGCATGGTCAGGTAACGCATGCGATTTCCTATCATCATCATCATCATCATCATCATCAGGGTTAATGTTACCCTTATTAGCAGATTGGGGAGGGGTGTCAGGAACATAGTATGCAGCCATCCTCTCCAAATCAGTCCCCAACAAAACATCAGTGGGCAAATTTTCAGACATCCCCACTTCCTTCACCCCGCTCCCGGCACCCCAATCAATATAAACTCAAGCCATTGGCAAGGGACAGCTGATGCCCCCAATCCCAGTAACAGGTTTTCCCCGGAATGACTTTTTCAGGGGTCGCCAGTTCGGGTCGGATGAGGGTTTGTTCAGCCCCGGTGTCCTTGAGGCCTGTAGCAACATGGCCTCCCACAGTGGCGTACTGTACGTTGCCACACACCCTCCCAGCCACCCCGCCCACCAAAAGAACTGCTGCGTTAGGCCCTGGGGCCTTGGCTGGGGGGTTCTTCTGCTTGTCTGGGCAGTAGGGACTGATATGGCCAGTCCGCTTGCAGAAGAAACACTGGCGAGGTTCGGTGGTAGGTCTGGTGCTGTTGGCCACGGGGACAGGACCTCTGGTGTGTTGGCTGGCAAGGGTACTGGCATTGGTTGCAGGCTTACCCCCTCTCCAGCTGGTGGTGACTGGCTTCCGCACTTCCGATCTACGGTTGGCCTCATAGGCATCAGCAATCTGCGCTGCTTTCGTCACGTCTTTGGGTTCTCTGTCCATCATGAACTGTCGCACCTCAGTTGGGCAAAGATGTAAGAACTGGTCTTTGATCATCAGGTCTCCCAGCTGCTCAAAAGTGGTCACTGACAGTCCTTGGATCCACTGGTTAAAGTGGGTCCTGAGTCCATGCACCACATCACTGTAACTGTCGTGTGGGCCACGTTGGAGGTTCCGGAACTTTCTACGGTAAACCTCAGGCGTAAGCTGGTACTTTGTTATCAGGGCCTGCTTTATGGCCACACAGTCATCATCTTGTTCTTGACTGAGGGCAAAAAACGCCTCCAGAGCTTTGCCTCTCTGCCCTGGTTTCAGGCATCGTGCCCATTCATCTGTAGGCAGCTGGTACTGTCTGCAGGCTTTCTCAAAGGCCCGCAGAAAAGTGTCCAAGTCCCCGTCCTTTTCCATAACAGGAAAGTGATCGGGCCGGGGCTTTGGTATCTGAGCGCTGCTGGGCTCACGGCTCTGGGCGGTGGAGGGCATCACCCCCTGCCGGAGCATCTCCCATTCATGTTCTTGCTGGGCTTGGTGCTCAGCTCTCTCAGCCTCCTGCTCGGTTCTCTCAGCCTCCTGCTCGGCTCGCTCCTGGTATTGCTGGACCAGCTGCAGACATCCATCACGGTCATCGGCGGGGAGTAGTTCCAAGACCGCCAGCAGGTGGCCCTGATTGCTAATAGGGCCGGCATTCAGTGGTTGGACCTCTGCTGCAGCACCATGTTCGCTTGTGCTAGCTTCTGCAGCCACTGGGCTCTGTGGCCTGGCTTGGTCTAGAGCGGCCTCCCATTGCACCAGATCTGCGACCAGTTGGGCTTTGCTTTTGCCTGCAAAGTCATTACGCTGTGACCTGCATAAGGCAATAAGGGTGTCTTTGGTCTGCTGCTTATAAAAGGTTTCTCCCAGCACAACCATGGTTGCCAAATAAAAGATAGGACAGAAAAACGAAGAGAAAGGGAAGGGATAATTACCAGTACACACAATTGTCTCAGGACTAATAAACACTGAGTTCATTCTCCAAACTTATTTGTGCAGAGTCCTTGCAAGAACTTTGCAAGTTTTTAGTGAGAGGAATGATTACTCAGACCAAATCACTAATGCTCTAAGATATCCCACCGCTGCCACCAATTTGTCAGGAATTCCTGACCGCTGCCACCAATATGTCACGATCACACCGTGATCGTCACCCCTACGTCACGGATCGGGGTGACTTTAGGCCAACAGATGGATATCACATGTGCAGGGGGGCTTATCTTAGATACCCCTCTACTGCTACAATGTGATGAAAAAACACACACAAGGCTATTGACCTCTTAGTTTACAGCAGGGGCTTATTTTAGGAATCCCACTGCTCTTCAATAAACCATGAACTGCAGGGTTTTATGTATATCCCGCTTTACAGTTCCGCTTGAACTTGCAGCTCTCTGGCACCCCCTTACCCTCAGGTCAGATTAGGTACTGCACCTAGAGTAATTAGTCGCCAGAAAGGCTGCCTGCTATGTACTGGCTACGTGCTGCGAGGCGATAACTACTCCCACTCAGGCAGGAACAATAATTATCAATGCCGCCATCGCTGTAACGACTCCCAAAGGCACAGCACACGTTATGCTGCCACCAGCTTCGATTAAACGGGTCCGAAGCTAACCCAAAACAGTATGAAAATCCCCTTCAGAGGGCTTAGGGTACGTTTTAGAAAAGGAAGAACAAAACTAGTAATTTGTATATTTTACTCCATTAAAATTAGGCAGTGTTTATGAAAAATATCACAAGATTGTTACACAAGAGACAATTGAAAATATGTACAAGGTAATTATAAAAATAACATGGATTAATGAAGAAAGGTAAAACTCACATGTTTTCAGGTCATTTCAGGCAAAACCATGCTGCAGGCAGAGCTCCCAAATGTCCCAATGCATAGTACAGCTCCTCAGGCAAAAAAAACTCAGACTGCAGGCTGTGTTAAGTGTGGGGGCTTATATACTCCAGCCTCGGGACATCACTAAAGGGCTGGTTAATGATATTCACTGAGGTAAGAGATCTTTACGTTTTCAGACCCTGAAAAATTCCTGACTGAGAAGGGAGGGACCACAGGTGGCTTTGCAGGATTGGTCAACTGCAGTTTAAAGCCACACCCTGCTCACACACCAGCTTCAAATTACCCAGTGTCTGCCATGGGGCTGGTTTGTTGTATTCAGGGGGGAAAGAGAGGGGGTTTTTACAGCTGCCATGCTTTTGGGACCATGGTCAGAAGTGCAAAAATCCCTGAGCTATGGTTTTTACATTATCATGACATACATTTTCCTCACAGGAACTTGTCCCCCCCAGGCATTTGTAGCTGAAAGAGCCACCTTGTGCAGCACAAATGTTGCACCAGGAAAAGGTGGCTCTTTTAGTTTTGCTCCTTGCACACGCTGAACTTAACACTTATAAAATGTGTCCCCTCATACCGTGAAACCGTTCCGGAGGTGGGACTTTACTTTGTAATGAGACGCAGCACGGCCGGCATTCATACTCCCTTGGCACTGGGCACCGCCCCCTCAGCGTTGTTCGTATCTTTCCCGGAGCATGCACTGTTATGGTAAACCATGGGCATGCGCAGTTAGCGCTGCCCATCTTCTGACATCATTTGACATCAGGCTGACTGCTCCTGTGCGGTCGCGCTGCCCGAGATACCGCCATTGACTGTGTATATTTTTGCCTGTCACTCATCTCCCTCCGCCTTCTTCAGACTGTGCGCTGTCAGCTGATCCCTAATCACATGCCACGGCTGTGACGTCGCACTGTCTGAAGAAGGTGGAAGGAGATGAGTGAGAGGCGAAGATATGCACTGTGCATGCCCATGAATCCCAGGCCCGCAATGTGAATAAATCAGAAGGTGGGTCATGATCTCGGGCAGCGCGCCCGCACATGCGCAGTCAGCCTGACACCAAATGATGTCAGAAGACAGGTAGCGCTATCTGCCCATGCCCAAGGTTTAACATAACAGCGCAGGCTCCGGGACAGATTTAAACAATACTCAGGAGGCGGCGCCCGGCGCCAAGGGGGGAAGAATGCCGGCTGTGCTGCATCTTATTACGAAGGAAAGTCCAACCTCCGAGACGGTTTCACGATATGAGGAGACACATTTAATAAGTGTTTAGTTCAGCATGTGCAAGGAGCATACCTAAAAGAGCCACCTTTTCCTTGTGCAGCATTACTGCAGCCCAAGGTGGCTCTTTCAGTTACTAATGCCTGAGGGTGTTAAAGGTTCCCTTTCAAATTGCTCCAATTAGGCCTTGACCTACACTCTGCTTCTAGCATTGACCGGAAGTGCTGTCCGCACAGTCAACAGTGGTTCCTCTGTTATTGGGTTCACTAACGCCAGCTATTCCCCTGCTGTGTGTGCTGCAAGTTCTCCTGCCAGTTTTTTGCATTGACCCTGTGCTCCAACACCGCCAGTTGCTGCCCGGAAGTGCTGTCTGCACAGAGAAAAGCACTCGCTCATGTGTTAGTGGGGTTCAGTAATGTCAGCTGTTCCCCTGCTGTGTGTGCGGCAAGTTCTCCTGCTCTCTCCACACTAAGATGACATCAGATGTTAAACTAGCTCCAATTAGGCCTCGGCCTTAACTCTGCTTCTTGCATTGACCCTGGGCTCCAACACCATCAGTTGCTGCCCGGAAGTGCTGTCTGCACAGTCAACAGTTGCTCCTCTGTTATTGGGGTTCGGTAACGCCAGTTGTTCCCCTGCTGTGTGTGCGGCAAGTTCTCCTGCCAGATTCTTGCATTGACCCTGGGCTCCAACACCGCCAGTTGATGCCCGGAAGTGCTGTCCGCACAGTCAACAGTTGCTCCTCTGTTTTTGGGGTTTGGTAACGCCAGCTTTTCCTTGCTGTGTGTGCAGCAAGTTCTCCTGCCAGTCTCTTGAATTGACCCTGGGCTCCAACACCGCCAGTTGCTGCCCGGAAGTGCTGTCTGTACAGAGAAAAACACTCACTCATGTGTTAGCGGGGTTCAGTAACATCAGCTGTTCCCCTGCTGTGTGTGCGGCAAGTTCTCCTGCTCTCTCCACACTAAGATGACATCAGATATTAAACTAGCTTCAATTAGGCCTCGGCCTACACTCTGCTTCTTGCATTGACCCTGGGCTCCAACACCAGCAGTTCCTGACCGGAAGTGCTGTCTGCACAGTCAACAGTTGCTCATCTGTTATTGGGGTTCAGTAACGCCAGCTGTTCCCCTGCTGTGTGTGCGGCAAGTTCTCCTGCCAGATTCTTGCATTGACCCTGGGCTCCAACACCGCCAGTTGATGCCCGGAAGTGCTGTCCGCACAGTCAACAGTTGCTCCTCTGTTATTGGGGTTTGGTAACGCCAGCTGTTCCCCTGCTGTGTGTGCGGCAAGTTCTCCTGCCAGTTTCTTGCATTGACCCTGGGCTCCTACACTGCCAGTTGATGCCCGGAAGTGCTATCTGCACAGAGAAAAACACTCGCTCATGTGTTAGTGGGGTTCAGTAATGCCAGCTGTTCCCTGCTGTGTGTGCGGCAAGTTCTCTTGCTCCCTCCACATTCACACTACTACAAATTTGAAACTTGCTGCCATTAGGCTTCGGCCTACATTCTGATTGACCCTGGGCTCCAACACTGCCAGTTGCTGCCCGGAAGTGCCGTTTGCACAGTCAACACTTGCTGCCGTGTTATTGGGGTTCAGTAACGTAAGCTGCTTCCCTGCTGTGTATCCGGCAATGTGTCCTGCTACCTCCACGCTGACACTACAACAGAAATTAAAGGGAACCTGTCCCCCCCCCAGGCATTTGTAACTGAAAGAGCCACCTTGTGCAGCACTAATGCTGCATTTGGACAAGGTGGCTCTTTTAGTTATTCTCCTTGCACACGCTGAACTAAACACTTATAAAATGAGTCCCCTCATACCTTCAAACCGTCTCGGAGGTGGGACTTTCCTTCTTAATGAGATGCAGCACAGGCGTCATTCATACCCCCTTAGCGCCGGGCGCAGCCTCCTGAGGGTTGTTTGTTACTGTTCCGGAGCCTGCGCTGTTAGGTTATCCCTTGGCAATGTGCAGTTAGCGCTGCCCGTCTTCTGACATCATTTGATGTCAGGCTGACTGCGCCTCTGCGGTCGCGCTGCCCGAAAACCCGCGCCACAGTGTCTTCTGATTTATGCACACTGCGGGGCTGGGATTTATGGGGAAGCACAGTGCATATCTTCGCCTCTCACTCATCTCCTTCCGCCCCTGCCGCAGGCCAAACTGAACATGTAATCTTCAAATTTTTATAGATAACAACTACAGGAATGCCTGTCACAAATAAGAATATGATGAAGAAGAAGAATATGAAGAAGATGAAGAAGTAGAATGTGAAGAATAATAGTTGAATAAAAAGAATATGAAGAATGTAAAAAAAGAATAATAGGAAGAAGGTGAAGAAGATGAATATGGTGAAGAAGAACTTGATGAAAAAGATGCTGCTGCTGAGGATGATGAAGAAGAAAGTGTGGGAGAAGTTAAAAAGAAGGTGAAGAGCATGGAATTAGTGAATCATAAATAAAAAATGAATCATAAATAAAAAATCTTAACATAGTCAATATCTTTGTAACTCCGAACGTCTTAAAAAAAAATTTAATTCATGCTATTCCATTTGATTGGGCTAAACCTCTATGCCTTTAATGTCTCCTCCACCTCCCCCAATACATCCTACATTATTCTTGGTTGTTTTCCTTCATGTAGAATTAACCTACAAGGAAAGAAAGGGTTTATTTTAATTCCGATATTTTTGTCCCATTGACTTGCATTGGTATCGGGTATTGGTATTGGCGATATCCGATATTTTTTGAATATCGGCTGATCCAATCTGATATCGATATTTCAGAATATCAGAAGGTATCGCTCAACACTAATGGTTATGTTTTATCACATTATCAATGGCAATTACAACAATTCTGTTTCACTGAAGGCTACAGCTTAATGAGGTATCAAGATATCCACCATTTTTTTTTATTGTAAATGATCGAAGTCATCAAACTATATTTCTACTATTTTGTCACTAATGTAAACTATGTAGTAATGGCTGGGTGCACATTAATTCAATGCTTATTGGAACTTTAGCTGCACATCTTGAGATAAAGAAATTATTGATGTTTGGTCCATTATGCAATTTTGATTTAATGTTTTTAATTTCATGCCACATAACAATAAAAGCACATATCTATTGAGGACATAATAGGATGATATGCAGTTCCTTTTTGTGCAGCAATACTTTAGAACATTTCTACAGAGCCATGGAAGTCTAAGCATGTGATTGATTTACTTCTTAATTACCCGACTTAGGCTAAAAGGATGGATCAGGAAATTGATATATCTCCTTAAATGCACTCATTTGTTTCTCACTAGTGCTGGACATAAAAGCCCAACAGGGAATTTAACTCATGATGAGTCTGCAAATAGCTTACCTATGACTGAAAAAAAAATAAATGAGAAAAATAAGTATCACTTTATAGGAAACAGAATACAATAACCTAATGCAGCCATCCATGAAGGCACTCACACCCTACTTCAGCAACTATTTTACTTTGACAACATAGATGAAAAGGACTAAGGCAGCAAAGAAAGGAATTAAATAATGGAAAAAATGTTGAACAATTACTTGTTTGTTACTTTTTCATCTGTTAATATAATTTATATTCCAAAATACATTTATTCATTCCAGTTTTTCATACTTTTGTAAATGTACTTTGTCTTTACTCCTTGTTTTCAGATATGAACCATCATGGGATTGCTGTCATCACTCTGAATCTTTAACCCGTTAGCCCCCAAGGGTGGTCTGCATGTTAATGACCGAGCCAATTTTTACAATTTTGACCACTGTCCCTTTATGAGGTTATATCTCTGGAATGCTTGCATGGATCCTGGTGATTCTGACATTATTTTCTCGTGACATATTTTACTTCATGATAGTGGTAAAATTTATTTGTGAAAAAAATGGAAATTTGGCAACAGTTTTTAAAATTTCGCAATTTTCCAAATTTGAATTTTCATGACCTTAAATCACAGAGATATGTCACACAAAATCTATATATATAATTGCCTAAGGGTTTTTCCGTCTGTCTGTCTTTCTGTCTGTCTTTCTGTCTGTCTGTCTGTCTGTCCTGGAAATCCCGCGTCTCTGATTGGTCGAGGCCGCCAGGCCTCAACCAATCAGAGACCGACACAGCATCGACGTAGAAATCCCGCGTCTCTGATTGGTCGAGGCCGCCAGGCCTCGACCAATCAGCAACGGGCACAGTAGATGTCATAGATGTCATAATGGTTGTCATGGCGATGATGATGTCCTAAAGGTTGCCTCGACCAATCAGCGACGGGCACAGTCTGCCGCAAATTCTGGAATCATCATTGTCCATATACTACGGGGACATGCATATTCTAGAATACCCGATGCGTTAGAATCGGGCCACAATCTAGTACTTAATAAGTAACATTTCTACTTTACATCAGCACAATTTTGGAACCAAAATGTTTTTTTGTTAGGAAGTTATAAGGGTTAAAAGTTGACCAGCAATTTCTCATTTTTACAACACCATTTTTTTTAGGGACCACATCACATTTGAAGTCACTTTGAGAGGTCTATATGATAGAAAATACCCAAGTGTGACACCATTCTAAAAACTGCACCCCTCAAGGTGCTCAAAACCACATTCAAGAAGTTTATTAACCCTTTAGGTGTTTCACAAGAATTTTTGGAATGTTTAAAAAAAATGAACATTTAACTTTTTTTTCACAAAAAATGTACTTCAGCTCCAATTTGTTTTATTTTACCAAGTGTAACAGGAGCAATTGGACCCCAAAAGTTGTTGTACAATTTGTCCTGAGTACACTGATACCCCAAATGTGGGGGTAAGCCACTGCTTGGGTGCACAGCAGAGCTCGGAAGGGAATGAGCACCATTTGACTTTTCAATGCAAAATTGGCTGGAATTGAAATAGGAAGCCATGTCTCGTTTGGAGAGCCCCTGATGTGCCTAAACAGTGGTAACCCCACAAAAGTGACACCATTTTGGAAAGTAGACCCCCTAAGGAACTTATCTAGATGTGTGGTGAGTACTTTGAACCCTTAAGTGCTTCACAGTTTATAATGTAGAGCCGCAAAAATAAAAAATCACAAAAATGATTTTTCGCCCCCAATTTTTTTCTTTCCCAAGAGTAACAGGAGAAATTGAACCCCAAACTTTGCTTTGAAATTTGTCCTGAGTACGCTGATACCCCGTATGTGGGGGTAAACCACTGTTTGGCGCATGGCAGATCTCGGAAGGGAAGGAGCACCGTTTTACTTTTTCAATGCAGAATTGGATTGAATTGATATCGGCCGTATTGTTGCATTTGCAGAGCCCCTGGTGTGCCTAAACAGTGGAAACCTCCCAATTCTAACCCCAACACACCCCTAACCTTAATCTCAACCCTAACCAAACCCCAACACATCCCTAACCCCAACACATCCCTAACCCTAATCCCAACCCTAACCATACCCCTAACCCTGACACACCCCTAACCCAACCGTGAATGTAATCCAAACACTAACCCCAACCCTAAGTTTAGCCCAACCCTATCCCTAACTTTAGCCCCAACACTAACTTAAGCTCCAAACCTAACCCTAACTTTAGCCCCAACCCTAACCCTAATCCTAATGGGAAAATGGAAATAAATACATTTTTTTATTTTTTTATTTTTCCTTAACTAAGGCGATGATAAAGGGTGGTTTGATTTACTATTTATAGCGGGGTTTTATAGCGGGTTTTTATGTTTGGCAGCTGTCACACACTAAAAGACTCTTTTTATTGCAAAAAATATTTTTTGTGTTACCACATTCTGAGATCGATAATTTTTCCATATTTATGTCCACAGAGTCATGTGAGGTCTTGTTTTTTGTGGGACGAGTTGACATTTTTATTGGTACCATTTTCGTGCACATAACTTTTTTATCGCTTTTTATTCTGATTTTTGTTAGGCAGAATGAACAAAAAACAGCAATTTGTGAATTTCTTATGGGTGGCTTTTATACCGTTCCATGTTTGGTAAAATTCATAATGCAGTTTTATTCTTCGGGTCAGTACAATTACAGCGATACCTCATTTTTTTATGCTTTGGCACTTTTATACAATAAAAACTATTTTATAGAAAAAAATATTTTTGCATCGCTTTATTCTGAGGGCCATAACTTTTTTATTTTTTTGCTGATGATGCTGTATTGCAGCTCGTTTTTTGCAGGACAAGATGACGTTTTCGGTGGTACCATGTTTATTTATATCTGTTTTTTATCACGTGTTATTCCACTTTTTGTTCAGCAGTGTGATGATAAAGCGTTGTTTTTTGCCTCGTTTTTTATTTTTTTTTTACGGCGTTATCTAGTGGGACAGTTTTAGAGGTCGGGTCATTACGGACGCGGCAATGCTAAATATGCGTACTTTTATTGTTTGTTTTTTTATTTACATAAAAATTGTATTTATTGGAACAATATTTTATTTTATTTTTGTACTTATTTAGGATTTTTTTTCTTCCACATGTAAATATATATTTTTAACTTTTTTACTTTGTCCCAGGGTGGGACATCATGGTATAGTGTCAGATCACTGAACTGACACTTTGGAGAGCACTGTGTCAGATCAGCGATCTGACAGGCAGTGCTGCAGGCTTGCCATCTCCTGCTCTAAGCAGATACTTGCAAGCCACCTCCCTGCAGGACCTGGAAGGCCCCCCACGGCCATCTTGGATCGGGACCTGCAGGGAGGAGGACAGAAGATACGCTCGAAACAATGCAATCACATCGCGTTGTTCTGAGGATCTCAGGGAAGCATGCAGGTAGCCCCCTCCCTGTGTGATCCTTCCCTATGCCGCCGGAATGCTGCGATCATGTTTGTTCCCAGTGTTCCAGGGGTTAATGTGCCAGGAGCAGTCCGTGAACCCTCCTGGCGCATAGTGCTGGATGTCAGCTGTAATAATCAGCTGACACCCGGCCGCGATTGGCCGCGCTCCCCCGTGACGTGACCTATGACGTACTATCCTGTCCCTGGGAATTAAGTCCCAGTTCACCTCGATAGGATAGTACGTCTAATGGCAGTAAGGGGTTAATGTCTAGGCTCCAAAAAGACTTACAAACTTTCATCCAGTGCTACATATACAGTGGGGAAGAATTTTTTACACTGTTGATTTTGCAAGTTTTCCCACCTACAAAGAATGGAGAGTCCTGTCATTTTTATTGTAGGTATACTTCAACTGAGAAAGACAGAATCTAAAAAAATCCAGAAAATCACATTGTATGATTTTTACATACCATATATACTCGAGTATAAGCCGAGAATTTCAGCCCATTTTTTAGGCTGAAATTGCCCCTCTCGGCTATATTCGATTCATACTCAGGGGTCGGCAGGGGAGGGTGCCGGCAGCTTCTTCCAGTAGTGAGCGGTCACATGGTACCGCTCATTACAGTAATGAATTGGACCCAGCTCCACTCCCATAGGAGAGGAGCCGCATATTCATTACTGTAATGAGCGGTACCATGTTGCCGCTCAATACAGGAAGAAGCTGCCGGCGCCGAAGAACCAGAGACCGCGCCAGGAGCAGGTGAGTATAACGCAGTGCGCGATATTCACCTGTTCCCCATTCCACCGACAGCCGCCACTGCGTCTTCCCCATCCTCTGCAGTGACGCTCAGGTCAGAGGGCGTGGTGAGGCGATTAGTGAGCGCGCCACCCTCTGCCTAAACGTCAGTGCGGAGGACGCTGAAGACACAGCGGCGCTCAGCGGTGGAACGGGGGACAAGTGAATATAGCAAGTGCAGAGGGTCTGAGAGGTGAGTATGTAATTTTATTTCATTTTTTTAATCGTAGCAACAGCATATGGGGCAAATGTCTGTATGGAGTATCTTATGGCGCCATGTGCAGCGTTATATAGGGGCAAATATCTCTATGGAGCATCTTATGGGGCCATGTGCAGCATTATATGGGGCAAATATCTGTATGGGGCCATGTGCAGCATTATATGGGGCAAATATTTATGGGCCATGTGCAGCATTATATGGGGCAAATATCTGTATGGGGCCATGTGCAGCATTATATGGGGCAAATATCTGTATGGAGCATCTTATGTGGCCACGTGCAGCATTATATGGGCAAATATCTGTATGGGACCATGTACAGCATTATTGGGGCAAATATGTGTATGGAGCATCTTATGGGGCCATGTGTAGCATTATATGGGGCAAATATCTCTATGGAGCCATGTGCAGCATTATATGGGGTAAATATCTCTATGGAGCATCTTGTGGAGCCATAATCAGCATTTGTGGAGCATTATATGGGGCAAATATCTGTATGGAGCATCTTATGGGACCATATTCAGCATTTGTGGAGCATTATATGGGGCAAATGACTGTATGGAGCATCTTTTGGGGCCATAATCAACATTTGTGCAGCATTGTATGGGGCAAATGTCTGTATGGAGCATCTTATGGGGTCATAATCAACATTTGTGCAGCATTATATGGGGCATATTTTAATATGGAGCATCTTATGGGGTTCATCATAAACTGTAGGGAGCATTATATGGGGCTCCTGATTCAATATGGATATTCAAAAACACTTAAACTACTGATGTCTCAATTAATTTTACTTTTATTGGTATCTATTTTTATTTTTGAAATTTATCGGTAGCTGCTGAATTTTCCACCCTAGGCTTATACTCGAGTCATTAAGTTTTCCCAGGTTTTTGTGGCAAAATTAGGGGGGTCGGCTTATACCAATGTCATCTTATACTCGAGTATATGCGGTAATTAATTAGCATTTTATTGCATGAAATAAACATTTGATACAATAAAAACAAAACTTAATATTTGGTACAGAAACCTTTGTTTGCAATTACAGAGGTCAGAGTTTCCTGTAGTTCTTCACCAAGTTTGCACACACTGCAGCAGGGATTTCAGCCTACTCCTCCATACAGATTTTCTCCAGATATTTCAGTTTTCAGGGCTGTCCCTGGGCAACATTGAGTTTCAGCTCTCTTCAAAGATTTTCTATTGTGTTCAGGCCTGGAGACTGGTAATGCCACAGACAGTAGGCATCCCGGGGGAGGTCCTACATATGACCAGCAGCAGAGATCGAGGTCAGTAGTAGAGTTTGGGACCCATCATCACATCCTGTTCAACCAGAGGGCAGTAGAGATGGAACACTTACTTCAAAAGCTGCAAGAGCTGAAGGCTGGAACTAAGGTCATGCTCCTAAAAATGGAAGTTCAACATCGCTGGTATGCGGTGAGTGTGATCCAAGAATTAAGTGAGCAGGTTGAACCCTACTTGAGAAATAGACTGCCCTGGGAGAAGCTCCTCGAAGTGGCTTGAGAAGAGGCTGCCACCCTTGAGAGATTGTAATGTCCTTGGCGCTCCTGACCTCCTATGTGGGAGCAAGTTATAGTGCATGTGACACAGGGGGCTGCCGCCCATTTCTACATGTTGGGGTTTCCAGCCCTACCCGAAGCCGGGTTACTTACAGCCCAGGCACCTGGGAATTGGGCTAAAGGAAGCAATGGAGGCAGTCCTCCAAGCTTTCAAGGAAGAAGAAGAAGCAGAGGACAACAGAAGAGCCTTACTTTATTACCCT
Organism: Ranitomeya imitator; assembly: GCF_032444005.1. Taxonomy (NCBI): domain Eukaryota; kingdom Metazoa; phylum Chordata; class Amphibia; order Anura; family Dendrobatidae; genus Ranitomeya; species Ranitomeya imitator. The sequence continues at coordinate 631,033,762 of NC_091284.1, forward strand.
CAGAATTTATTCCTGGCTTTGCACTTTTAGTGAAGCGTTTATGAGTGTAGGAGTACATCAACAACACTTTCAAAATATTTACAGTAGTGCTCAAAATAATAGCAGTCCAATATGACTAGCCAGATTAATCACTATTTTTGGTATAAATTATATTACCACATGTCAAACAATTTAACAGTTGGTGCAGTAGATTCTAACAAAACCAACAGACTCAGCATTCATGATATGCATGTTTTTAAGTCTGTGTATTAGAATAATTAATTGAAATGGAGTGTGTTCAAAATAATAGCAGTGTGGAGTTCAATTAGTGCGTTCAATCATTCCTTGTAGAAACAGGTGTGAATCAGGTGGCCATTATTTAAAGGAAACCTGTCACCCCCCAATGGAAGATGAGCTAAGCCCACCAGCATCAGGGGCTTATCTACAGAATTCTGGAATACTGCAGTGAGTATAAGCTAACTTCTTATTCTTACCTTTCAGGTTACATCAGGGGCTTATCTACAGCATTACAGAATGCTGTGGATAAGCCCCTGGTGCTGGTGGGCTTAGCTCATCTTCCATTTTGGGATGACAGCCAGGACATTTTTACATGCATTTCTCCTTGAAAGCCTGAGATATAGGGGTAGATTGAGACATTGTTCAGAAAAACAGCATACTTTGATTAAAAAGTTGATTTGGTAAAACTCATAAAGAAGTGCATACAATGATCATCTGTTCAGCTAAAATAATCTTCAGTGCTTTAAAATGGAAAGCCAAACCAGAGAGATGTGAAAGAAAATGAATGACTACCATTTGAGTGGATGTAAGAATTGCCAGAATGGCAAAGGTTCAGCCAATGATCAGCTCCAGTATTATCAAAGACAGACTCAAGTTACCTGTGAGTACTGTGATAGTGAGAAGACGTCAGTGTGAAGCTAATCTCTTAGCAAGAAATCCCCGCAAAGTCTTACTGTTAAATAAAGACATGTACTGAAGTGGATACAATTTGCCAAAGAACACATCAACTGGTCTAAAGCGAAATGGAGTAACATTTTACGAACTGATGAAAGTAAAATTGTTCTTTTTAGGTTCAAGAGCCGCAGACAGTTCGTCAGATGACCCCCAAACTCTGCATTCAAGCCACAATACGCTCTGAAGACAGGGAAGCATGGTGGTACAAGCATGATATGGGCATGTTTCTCTTACTATGGTGCCAGACCTATTTACCGCATACCAGGGATCACAGACCAGTTTGCATATATTAACCCCTTTCTGCCTTCTAACAGAATAGTACATCCGAGGGCAGAACTCCCGCTTTGATGTGGGCTCCGGCAGTGAGACCGTATCAAAGCCGGGACATGTTAGCTGTTTTGAACAGCTGACATGTGCCCGCAATAGGTGCGGATGGAATCGCACCTATTAACTAGTTAAATGCCACTGTCAAACTAAGACAGCGACATTTAACAGGTGCTTCCAGCCATCCAGCCGGAAATGCGTGCACTGGTGACTGTCACATGATCGGGGGTAATCGGCGTGTTGGCATAACAACCAGAGGTCTCTTTGATACCTCTATGGTTGTTGATGCCAGATTGCTATGAGCGCCGACCCCAGGGTAATTCTGCTACATAGGGGCAATCTGATCAGAGTTGATCAAGTTGTGGCAGGTTTTACCCTCCCATGGAGGCTATTGAAGCATGCCAAAATTTAAAAAAAAGTTTTTAAAAATATGAGAAAAGTAAAAAAATATAAAATTTTAAATCACCCCCCTTTCGCCCCCTTCAAAATAAAACAATAAAAAAAATCAAACCTACACATATTTGGTATCACCATGTTCAGAATCGCCCCATCTATCAATAAAAAATGGATTAACCTGATCGCTTAACCGGGTAGTGATAAAAAAAAAGTCAAAATGCCAGAATAACATTTTTTTGGTCTCCACTACATTGCATTAATATGCAATAACAGGTAATCAAAAGAATGTATCTGCACCAAAATGGTACCATTAAAAACGTCAGCCTGGCATGCAAACAATAAGCCCTCACTAAACCCCAGACCACGAAAAATGGAGATGCTACAGGTATCGAAAAATGGTGCAATTTTTTTTTTTTAGCAAACTTTGGAATTTTTTTCACCACTCAGATAAAAAAGAACCTAGACATTTTTTTGGTGTCTATGAACTCGTAATGACCTAGATAATCATAATGGCATGTCAGTTTTAGCATTTAGTGATCCTAGCAAAAAAAGCCAAACAAAAAGAACAGTGTGAGATTACACTTTTTTTGCAATTTCACCACACTTGGATCTTTTTTACCATTTTCGAGTACACAACATGGTAAAATCAATGGTATCGTTCAAAAGTACAACTCATCTTGAAAAAAATAAGCCCTCACATGGCCATATTGATGGAAAAATAAAAAGTGATGGCTCTGGGAAGAAGAGGAGCGAAAACAAAAATGCAAAACTGGGGTCATAATTCTTGAAGAGGTAATGTGTTAGGCATCGAGTTCCCGCCGCTGCACAGGGGGAATCTCGAACCCTGCCTGCTGTTGTTTCCCATCCTCCAGCCGCAGTGGAGCCTGCTCAACGGAGACGTCGGTCCCAGCGTCTGGCTCAGGCTGAACTGGACGACTGGTTACTACTGCCCTTCCAGGCTCTGTCATTGTAGCCTGCAATGTTCAGCAGCGAGCAGGTCTTTCTGGGACTAAGTCCCGCTTTTCCCATGCTGAGCATGCCCACGGGATGACCTCCCATTGGAGGTCTGGGGTCACATGCTCAGGTCCTGTAGCAGCTCCTATTGGACCACCAGGAAGGTCCTTGTCTGCTACAGCTATAAAAGGTTCGCATGGCCTCATGGCCATGCGCTACTATCAACCTATGTTTTGAGCCTTGCTACTGTGTGGTCATGTTTGCATGAGGTCAGGGTTGGCTGAAATAAGCCCCTAGAATACTGGCACCTCCGGTGAGGAGTTTTGTGTGTTTGGATTCAGATCTTGGCTGAAGTAAGCCCCTAGAATACCAGCACCTCTGGTGAGGAGTTGTTTGTGTGCTATGCTGACTGCATGACCACAGTTTTGCTCTGTTTGGTAGCTGTGTTCCTCTGTGAGGCTAACAGGGCACAGCGTTTCCCTATCCTAGTGATTCTGTGAAGTAACAGAGTTCGCTAATACCGCCATATAGTGCCGCCAATTCCTGCACGGTGGATCCCTGGTTGCGAACGCACCTATTATTACATATATTTATACTCGGTGTGTTCCACCAACCCTAACATAATGTTACCTTACATTGAAGAGGATATGTCCTTGAAATGGGTGTTTCAACAAGAAAGCGACCCTAGGCACACCAGTAAATGAGCAAAATCTTGTTTCCAGTTCAACAAAATTGAGGATATGGAGTGGTCAGCCCAATCCTGGACCTTAATCCGATAGAACACTTGTGACGAGGTGACATTAAAAATGCTGTTTCTGAAGCAAAACCGACAAATGCCAAAAAATTGTTGGATGAATTCCCAGCATTCTGGGCTGGAATAACAGTTGACAGGGGCCAGAAATTGGTTGACTCTATGCGACATAGATGTGAAGCAGTTCCAAAATATTGTGGATATACAACTAAATATTAGGTTAGTGATTGACAGGAATGCTGATGGAGAAATTCAACCTCTTAGCTTTGTCATGGCTAGGAGGAAATGGTCTTTTACTTGTCCACATCTGAGGGACTGAGGGCTGGCTGCCGTGCTTAGACAGAGTTGAGTAGGGTTTCCACGGCAAACTACTGGTCTGTCAGGAAGGTGCAGGCGGAGATGTTATGTTGCCTTGATCAAAATGTGGTGTCGATGTCGGAAAGCGCTCAACACCAGCAGGTGTTTCCACTAGCATATGTCCTGATGACCTGCAAATCACAATGGCTGTTGCGGGTAAAGAGGTGGAAGGTCTGCATCCAAAACCATGTGTGACTGCTGTCCCCACAGTCACAGAGGATGAAGAGGACGCGGATGCACTTGATGGGGCAGACGGTGGTTGACCCGGCCCACTAGGCCGCATTGTAGCACAGTGAGCTTCCCACTGCAACTTATGCCTCATATCCATGTGACGGTTCATGCATGAAGTACTCAAGCTAGTGATTTTTTGGCCTCTACTGAGATTTTGTTGACAAATCTTACAGACAACATGAGTTGGGTCATCCTTTGCGATGTCAAAAAATGCCCAGGCTATGCAAGGCTTAGAGCCCTTGTGACCTGAAGAGCCACCACGACTTGTGGTCTGAGGCACAGTTTGGGTTGACGATGCAGTTGTTGACGTGCTTCCAGTACTCCATCTCTGTCCAGGAAGGCACACCGTTACCTCATCATCAGACTCATCACTAGCATCCTTCTCCACCTCCTCTGCTGACCTCATGGACTGGCGGACTGTGGGTTGACAGTAAGTGGGGTCTACAACCTCATCATCATCATCGTGTGTGTTCTCACACCCGTCGTCCTCAGAGCCAACCTCTTCCTGCCCCGACCGAAAAGTCAAGTTTTCGTTCCAATCAGGTATCTCAGTCTCATCATCATCTTCCTCATTGTCTCCACCAACAGGAGTTACAGTTTGGGAACGAGGGTCTACATTATGCTCAGAATCTTCTTCATCTGGGCCTGGATCCGACTCACAAAGATTCTGGGCATCAGTGCAGATCATTTCCTCGTCTGGATTTACAGAAGCTTTGGAGCAGACCTGTCTAGAGACTTGGGAGCTGTGAGGAAGCAAGTGCGATTGGGGTGACAACTCTGAGGACTGGAGTAGTTGTGATGTTGACGTTGACATGGAGGAGAACCCACTTGAACGAGCACTTGATATCCGTTCAAGCACCTGCTGTTTTTGTGCCTCATCTTTAATTTTTGGCGATGCATGTAGCAATGGTCGTAAGAAGAGTTCAGCGAAATGGATCGGACAAATTCAAAAATCATGATACCCGACCCAATCCTAGTGTGGGAGCGGCCATGAGGTCGGCGATCAGCGCGCCAAAGTAGCGTTTCGTATGATGTTTTCAGCTCCATTTTTCAGCCAATGAAGGAGGGAGCAGAGTGTGGGCAGCGTGATGACATAGGTCTCGATCCCCACCATCTTAGAGAAGGGCATGACAGTGATTGGCTTGCTTTCTGCGGCATCACAGGGGCTATAAAGGGGCGGGCACACCGACCGCCATCTTACTTCTGCCGATCGTAGCATAGGGAGAGGTTGCTGCAGCTGCATCAGAAGAAGGGATATAGTTAGGGAGGGAAGATTAAGCCCCGAAACTGCTTGTGCTGTAGTAATTTCCACTGTCCAACACCATCTTTTCTTTGCAGGGACAGTGGAGTTCATATTTTTGTGCATCAGCACTGTAGCTTATTAGGCTGCCTTATAAGGCTCCCTGATACCTGCATTGCTGTTTGTACGCTGCTGTGCAAACCAACTGCTTTTTTAAAAGCAAAAATCCTGTTGCTCCTTTCTACAAAGTTATCTTGTTTATTTGTCCACTCTTTTGTGTGCAGCAGTCCTTTTTATTGCTGCCATACTTGTCCTGAGATCATTGTAGGGAGATTGAAATTGTACTACAGCCCTTGTATTTTTTTATATATCTTCCAGCCACGTTCTGCTACTTACATTGTGTAGTGTAATACACTGGGCCTGAGTTGTGGTGCAGTCTCCCCCCAAAAAAGGGAGATTTAAATTGGCACTAAGTGGATCTACATCCGTTCTGTTAGTTTCTCGTATATCTTCCAGCCACGTTCTGCCTCTTACATTGTGTAGTGTAATACACTGAGCCTGAGTTTTGTTGCAGTCTCCCCCCAAAAAAGGGAGATTTAAATTGGCACTAAGTGGATCTACATCAGTTCTGTTAGTTTGTCGTATATCTTCCGGCCACGTTCTGCCACTTACATTGTGTAGTGTAATACACTGGGCCTGAGTTTTGTTGCAGTCTCCCCCCAAAAAAGGGAGATTTAAATTGGCACTAATTGGATCTACGTTAGTTCTGTTAGTTTGTCGTATATGTTCCAGCCACGTTCTGCCACTTACATTGTGTAGTGTAATACACTGGGCCTGAGTTTTGGTGCAGTCTCCCCCCAAAAAAGGGAGATTAAAATTCTCAACAAGTTTATATACACCTTCTACCTTGTTTCACAGTACCATATAACTGTTGTTATTTTGGTTAGATTTTTCCAAAAATGAGGAAGTCTGGTGGACGAGGCCGTGGGCGGTCGTTGCCAGCTGGTACTGATGGTGGTGGTGGAGCATATGGTGGTAGTGGTAAAAGCAAAATAGCACCAAAGGCTCAAGGTGTTGAGCCAGCGTCATCGTCTGGCTACACAAGGCCTCGAAGGCTCCCTTATCAGGGAGTAGAAAAACAGTTTTTATCAGCCTCTAGCTCTTTCGCCCCCTCTTCAGAAAGTTCGAAATATAAAAGCAGCGAGTCATCAATGGATGCTCCCGGTCAGGAACAAGTCGCTTCCTTGTGTCCTTCACCCAAACCAAAAGTGAAGGATGCGGCAGGCGACACTACAGTTTACTCCATGGAGCTCTTTACACATACCGTGCCTGGGTTAGAGAGGGAAATAGATTATTATGCTGTTCCATTGACTCAGATCACTACATTGCACTCGTAGTGTAATCATCTGACCCTGATGAGACTATGGTGCCCCGTCCCAAATGCTATAGCACCTCACACAGTGACACAGAGGAATCTGCACATGATATTGAAGAGGAGGTGATAGATGACCCAGTTGTTGACCCAGATTGGCAGCCATTTGGGGAAGAGGGTGCTGCTGCCAGTAACTCAGAAGCGGAGGAGGAGGATCCGCAGCAGCCATCTACATCGCAACAGTTGTCATCTGGCAGGCCCGTATCTGGCCAAAAACGTTTGTCAAAACAAAAACAGTTTTAGGACAGCGTGGCCATCAGGTGAAAGTAGCACAGCATGCAATGCCTGAAAAGGTATTCCATAGTAGGAAGATTGCAGTGTGGGAATTTTTTAACCAAGATCCGAATGATCAGTGCAAAGTTATCTGTAAGAAATGCTCAAATACCTTTAGCAGAGGGAAGAATCTCCAAAATTTAAATACAGCGTGCATGCTTAGACATTTAGCCACCATGCACTTGCAAGCCTGGACTAACTACCAAATGTCCCGTACCATTGGTGCACATGCTCAGAATAAAGGTAGTCAGCAATGCTACATTGCTTCCCTCACTGTAAGCCCACCGGTTAGGACAACACCAGCAGCAAATGTGGAGGTATCGTTGCAAGGCCAAAGCAGTCAGGGAATCACAAGGTTATTGGTAGGAAACACTGTATGTTGGCCAACATCAAGAATACCATCACCAACCCTCTCTCAATCTGCCATGTCCACCACCACCCCCGCTAGTTCCACCATATGTAGCTCTCCAGTCCAGCTCACCCTACAAGAGACTCTCGTTAGGAAAAGGAAGTACTCATCCTCTCATCTGCGTACACAGGGTTTGAACGCCCACATTGCTAGACTAATCTCATTAGAGATGATGCCCTACCGGTTGGTTGAAAGCGAAGCTTGCAAAGCCCTGATGGCCTGCGCAGTACCACGCTATGACCTACCCAGTCAACACTTCTTTGCAAGAAAAGCCATCCCAGTCCTCCACCAGCATGTCAAAGACCGCATTGTCCATGCACTGAGGCAATCAGTCAGTAGAAAGTTGCACCTCACAACAGATGCATGGACCAGTAGGCATGGCCAGGGACGTTACGTGCCCATCACGGCGCACTGAGTTAATGTGGTGGATGCATTGTCCACAGGGGACAGCCATAGTGGGACAGTTCTGCCTAGCCCATGGTCTAGGAAACAGTTGGCTGTAGGCGTTCGCCACCCCTCGTCCTCCTCCAGAAGCGAAAGCTCGTCCACAGAGTGCAGTCGCATGACCACTCCATCCGCAGCTGCCAGTTTTGCACACTCGGTGTCCCATTATTGAACAGCTAGTGGTAAGCGTCAGCAGGCTGTGCTACAAATGAAGTGTTTGGGCGACAACAGACACAGAAGTGCTGGCCGAGTACTTGCAGCAAGAAACTCAGTCATGGCTGGGCAGTGTACATCTTGAGGCAGGCAAGGTAGTCAGTGATAACGGAAGGAATTTTATGGCTGCCGTAGCCCTTTTAGAACTAAAACACATACCTTGCCTGGCTCAAACCTTCAACCTGGTGGTGCAGTGCTTCCTGAAAAATTATCCGGAGTTACCAGCCCTGCTCCTGAAGGTGCGAAGACTTTGCTCGCACATCTGCCGGTCGCCCGTACACTCCCGCTGTATGCTGAACCATCAGCGATCGCTGAATCTTCCCCAGCACTGCCTAATAATCAACGTTGCAACAAGGTGGAACTCCACACTGCACATGCTTCAGAGGCTGTGCGAACAGAGGCGTGCTGTAATTAATTTGTGGGAGGATACACATACACGGGCAGGCAGTAGGATGGCAGACATGGAGTTGTCTGGTGTGCAGTGGTCGAAGCTACAAGGCCTCTGTCAAGTCTTTCAGTGTTTTGAGGAATGCACATGGCTGGTAAGTGCAGACAACACCATCATAAGCATGAGCATCCCACTAATGCGTCTGCTGATGCAAAGTTTGACACACATTAAGAAGCAGGCATCTGCAGCTGAGCAGGAGGGAAGCCTTGATGACAGTCAGCCATTGTCTGCTCAGGGAACTCTCCTGGACGAGGTGGTGAATGAAGAGGAGGAGGAGGATCATGACGGGGATGAATATTTATGAGAGGAGGATGCTTCACAGGGGGCAGTAGAAACTGGTGGCGTTGAAAGGTCAGGTACCGGGTTTTTGCGGGCCACAAGTGATGTTGATTTGCAAGAAAGTGCTCCTCAACCCAGCACAAGCAGTGAATTGACATCTGGAACATTGGCCCACATGGCTGAGTATGCCTTGCGTATCCTAAAAAGGGACCCCCGCATTATCAAAATGATGACCGATGACGATTACTGGTTCCCCCAAGCTCGAACAGTGCTCTACCACTTGCAAAACTTACCTCTCCCTGCTCCACCACTGTGTAGTCTGTGCTGTTAAATCCTTCACTGGCACTGCCAACACAAATTTGTTGAAATGATAGATGATAGTAAAAATATACAGGGGCCCTGGCCTCCATTTAGACCAGTTAATACTTTGCGCCAACTACCACTGTCTGCTACTCAGCAGAGGAGCCCACCCCTGTACCTAGTTATCCCACCTGTTTATTTATGAACATATTTTTGGCAGACATTTAGCCCACTTTATTATTTTGGCCTACTAACTGTGTCAGCATTTCATTACAGTTGTCCTCCACTGAATAAAGCAATGCCGCCTGTGTACTCCTGTTACCAATTTTGAACTGCATTTAGCCTACTTACTTATTTTGGTCTAGTAACTGTGTCAGCCTCTCATTACAGTTGTCCTCCACTGAACAAAGCAATGCCACCTGTATACTCCTGTTACCAATTTTGAACTGCATTTAGCCTACTTACTTATTTGGGCCTAGTAACTGTGTCAGCCTCTCATTACAGTTGTCCTCCGCTGAACAAAGCAATGCTGCATGTGTACTCCCGTTTCCAATTTTGAACTGCATTTAGCCTACTTTTTTATTTTAGGCCTACTAAGTCTGTCTGAGCCTCTCATTACAGTTGTCCTCCGTGGAACATAGCAATGCTGCCTGTGTACTCCTGTTACCAATTTTGAACTGCATTTAGCCTACTTTTTTATTTTAGGCCTACTAAGTCTGTCTGAGCCACTTATTACAGTTGTCCTCTACTGAACAAAGCAATGCCGCCTGTGTACTCTTGTTACCAATTTTGAACTGCATTTAGCCTACTTTCTTATTTTAGGCCTACTAAGTCTGTCTGAGCCACTTATTACAGTTGTACTCCACTGAACAAAGCAATGCCGCCTGTGTACTCCTGTTACCAATTTTGAACTGTATTTAGCCTACTATTTTATTTTAGGCCTACTAAATCTGTCTGAGCCTCTCATTACAGTTGTCCTCCGCTGAACAAAGCAATGCCGCCTGTGTACTCCTGTTACCAATTTTGAACTGCATTTAGCCTACTTTTTTATTTTAGGCCTACTAAGTCTGTCTGAGCCACTTATTACAGTTGTCCTCCACTGAACAAAGCAATGCCGCCTGTGTGCTCCTGTTGCCAATTTTGCACTGCTTTTAGCCTACTTTTTTATTTTGGGCCTATATCTGTGTTTCCTCATCCTGCCCATTGCCCAGCCACTGCTAGATGAGTCTGCTGGTACATTGACCCAGACCACTACATTCCCCTTGCACTCTACACAGCCGGAATCTGACCCTGCTGAAAGTCAGGTTCCCCTTCCCACATACTATACCACCTTACCCGGGGACAAAGAGGAAAGTACAGATGAAAGTGCAGGTTCCTTCATCAGGTGGGGGGGCATACTCATTGGCACTGGCACAGGGCCCCTCATAGTATGCATAAGTGTCTCTGGCAGTGGGAGGCGCCGCCCGCCGTCAAACACACCGCTGTACTATGAGGGGCCCTGTGCCAGTGCCAACTAGTGGGCCCCCCCTGCTTGCTCAGGATCAAAGCACTTGCAAAGTGGAAATACTTACCTCTCCCTTCTCCACTGCCATGTCGTAATCTGCATTTCCTGGGCCCATGAAAATCTTGAGCCAGCCCTAACCCCCACAACTTTAGCCAAATGACCCCCTGTTTTCAATGCCTAACTATTATTATAAAGTAAATTAAGATTGACAAGCTTCAGTAATACGAATTGATGTTTTTGGCATTGAAATGGGCACTGTAGGTGTTTTCCTGTCCTCCACTCACTGCCGACTTTGATTCCCCATTGACTTGCATTGGGTTTCGTGTTTCAGTCGGCCCCCGACTTTTCGCAATAATCGGCCGATTTCACCCGACCCGACTTTGTCGTGAAACCCAACTCGATCCTAAAAAAGTAAAAGTCGCTCAACTCTAGTCTTAAAAGGGATCATATCAGATTGTCCACGAAAAGAAATAGACATCTTACTTTGGCTGGAAGATGGTCTTTCTTCTGCAGATGTTACTGTTGCTTTACCACCTACCCCACGGACACAACCTTTTTTTCCCTTTCCAACATGCCTATTCCCCTTTCCACCAGCAGCAGGCCTTTTGCTACGCATTTTAGTGCTTAACTAATTTGCAACTCTGTATCTGTATTTGTTGGCACAACCGATGGATGAAAACCGAGCAGAACTGAGTGGCCAAACTGTTGTACTAGGCTCAAAGCTAATAACTGGATTAGATGCAGTGAAAATTGACATACACAGGTGGTATAGTTTGTTTCACAGGCGGGCTACTCTGCTGACGTGCAGACACTGCTCCTAGGCCCTAAACTATTAACTGGATTAGATGCAGTGAAAATAGAGATACACAGGCGGTATAGTTTATTTCACAGGCGGGCTACTCGGATGACGTGCAGACACTGCTCCTAGGCCCTAAATTAATAACTGGATTAGATGCAGTGAAAATAGAGATACACAGGCGGTGTAGTTAGTTTCACAGGCGGGCTACTCAGATGACTATCAGACAATGCTACTAGCCCAAAAGGATTGGCGGAGCTAGATTACACCAAATGCTGTGACAAACACTTGCACAGCACTGGCACAGACCTGCCTGGCAAACACTGCTATGAACTGCTGTAATCTATTCTGAAAAGGGCTGATATTAAAACTAGTCCCGACTCCTCCCGACTCCCTAAACCTATCTCTCTGACAATTCGCTCCAAAAAAACACTCTTTGTCTGCATAGCGGCCACAGCAGCAGCGATGCCGTCTAACACTAAGCTGCAGCAGTGGGGAAATGGTGGTGATGGGGCAAATGGCTGGTTCTTATAGGGCAAGGACATGTGACATGCACATGACAATGACACATGCCCTTGGCTTGTGTGCATCACATGCATATTGCTGTGTGTGCGCACTGCTGATAGGCTAAGAGACTGCACCACCCCACTGTAAATGCGGGAAAGAAAGAAAAATGGAGATTGGCGTTATTTCAGCACAGATCTATCCACCGCCCCCCCCCCCCCCCACTATACACTGAAACAGTCTATTAACAATGATAAACAGTTTTAATGTGCAAATCAAGTGAGGCTTTTGCTGAATGAACAGTTATCGAACAGAAACTCGAACAGCCGAATTTTAAGCAAATTGCTCGGGTTCGTCGAAAGACTCGAACACCGCCCAAAACAGCTCGAATTTGAGATTGGCGAACAGTTCGACTCGAACACCGCTCAACTCTACTCTTTATGTACCTTGAAGAACCCGACCTGTATCTTCCTGCATGGAGACAAGTTTCCAGCATGTCTATAGAGAAGGTGAATGGATCCTCCTTTAGGTGTATAACTTATGCTATCTGAATTGTTCAGCACATATTAGCCATCATTTCCTGCTATAAGTAGGGATCACCGCCATCCAATTACCTCCATGTTACCGTTGTAACAGCTTTCCAAAAATTTGAATAATTCAAAGAACATGTTTTGATATGTTCCAAAGAAGTAACAATTAACATCACTAATTGCAAACTTATTTTTCCTCATTCATTGAAGATGTGTTAATTGCAAATAGCAGGTTTTTCAATTTACAGTAATTACACGTATTATGTACCTGTCATCGCAATTGCTCTATATTATTATAAAGCTCTTAAAATGATCTCTATGAAATGTAATTTTTTGTCTTGTGAACATTTGAACGACAGTGCTAATTCTAGTAGTTATACTTGCATTGTGTTTCAGCAAGTCTTATTCATAAAATTAATGACTTCATTACAGTTATGAAATTTATATTAAATTACTGAACAAAAATCATAATTAAGTGAGCATTGCAGTTTTCATAAGTGTAAGTTAATCTGATGGCCAATGCAATGGCTAAACACATTGAAAAGTGCTCACTTTATCAAAAATGATCATTTCAACTGTAAGGCTATGTGCACGCGTTCAGGATTCTTTGCAGAATTTTCTGGAGTTTTTCTGCAGGAAATACGCTCGCGTTTTTAGCGCATTTTTTTCACGTATTTTTTGTGGGTTTTTTTTATTTCTTTATACGGATTTTTCCGGAGCTTTCCACTACTATATTATATAGTGGCAAATCCGGAGATTTTTCACAAAATTAATGAACATGCTGCATTTTTTTCCGTGAAGTCACTGATGTGTCTTTTTTGCAGACATGTGCACAAAAATTGCAGATTGCTTTCAAATAATAGGATGCTTAATGCAAGCTTTTTTTCTAGCGATTTTGCAGCGAAAAACCACATAAAAACTTGAAAAAACGCAAAAAATCCTGAACGTGTGCACATAGCATAAAAATCATTCCAAAGTTCCAATCACTTTGTATGATGCTCCTGTCAAAATTGTGTTCAGCTGTCTGCAATCAAGTGTATTCAGTCTCTGGCACCGATTGCAAAGTAATGAGGGCAGGTCTGCTCTGTCAAACTGTATAAAAATATACTAGAAAGGAGGCAATTCAGGATAGGGCAAGCAAACCATGGCAAAAGCAATGCATACTGGAAAGTCAGGGAATGCAAGTTCCTTTTCCTATAGTGCTGAAAGAATGCAGATAGGGGGAACCTCCAACTTAATGATGAATGATGTATATTTACGTCATATGTCTGGTCCCTACTCATGACTGTTAACCAGTTAAATCCCACTGTCAATCTCTGACAGCGGGATTTAAAGGGACACTGTCACCTGAATTTGGAGGGAACAATCTTCAGCCATGGAGGCGGGTTTTTGGGTTTTTGATTCACCCTTTCCTTACCTGCTGGCTGCATGCTGGCTGCAATATTGGATTAAAGTTCATTCTCTGTCCTCCGTAGTACATGCCTGCACAAGGCAATCTTGCCTTGCGCAGGCGTGTACTATGGAGGACAGATAATGAACTTCAATCCAATATTGCAGCCAGCATGCAGCCAGCGGGTAAGGAAAGGGTGAATCAAAAACCCAAAAACCCCGCCTCCATGGCTGAAGATTGTTCCCTCCAAATTCAGGTGACAGTGTCCCTTTAATATGTGCCATCCGGAAGCACGTCACAAATCCCGTTCATTGGCACCCCTGTCACGTGATTGGGTCACCGATGGGTTATAATGACAACCAGAGGTCATCAGAAAATGCCCATGCCTGTCATTTCGACACTTCTGTGAATGCCAGCCTGTGTCTGGCATTCAAAAATTGTTTCTGCTATACATATTAGAGCGCAAGCACTGCTGTGTATTGCACAGATGCTTGGACGATCACAGCTTCATGTCTCCAAAGGGAACTATTCCATCCAGCATTAAGTAAGAAATTATTTTTAAACAATATGATTTAAAAAAAAACACAAGAGTTCAAATCACCCCCTTTGTTGCCATTGAAAATAATAATTTAAAAAATACACATATTTGGTATCGTTGCTTTCAAAAATGTCAGCTCTGTCAACATATAAAGTAAATTAATCAGATCGGTAAAGATGTAACAAGAAAAAAATTGAAAAGCCAGAAATACTTTTTTAAGGCTGCTGCAACATTGTGGTATAAAGCAATCAATACATCATATCTACCTCAAAGTGGTATCAATAAAAAAAATCACCTCAGTGCGCAAAACCCTGGGAAATCATTTTGCCTGGTCAGTTTTACCGTATAAAGAACATGGTAAATAAACCCCCACAATAAAACTATTGTGGAATTACACTTTTTTTGCACTTGGAACTTTTTTCTTGCTTTCCTGTACACTATATGGTAAAATCAATGGCGTCATTCAGTAGAGATGAGCGAATGTTTCAAGACTCGGTATGGTTTGGAAGTCGCCCAGAAAGCTAAAATTAGGGGCAGACACAAAGAAAAGTGTCATCAATTAACCCACAGTAAAAATTTTATAATGAAGTAGTAGTGAGGCATTGGCCATGCATGAGACATGGTCTGAGCCAGCAGGTGGTTAAGGGAGCGATGTAAGTCTTCATAGCTGGGAGACCTGATACCTCATGCAACACCTCCAACTTGTTTTTCTAACCACACTCAGATGGCACAACCATCAGTTTCATACAATACTATTGGTAGAAAAATTTAAGGAAAGTAACACAGGTAGTTGACTGAAAGTGGGTGTAGGCCTGCATGTCTGGGAGCAACCCACCAGATGGAGACCCAACTTGGAATCTCCATATTTCAAAAAAATAATTGTCACATACCTCTAAAGTGACATAAATTTCCACAAAGTAGAAACAGTATAATAGGCCTCTGATACACCTTCCACCACAGACAACCCACCAATGGAGACCCAACTTTTAGTTTCCACATTTCAAAAAATAATTGTCACACAACACTAAAGTGGCATGAATTTGCACAGAGTAGAAACAGCATAATATGCCTCTGACACACCTTCCACCACAAGCAACCCACTAGATGGAGACACAACTTGGAGTCTCCACATTTCAAAAAATTGTGTGTAACATCAGCAGCAGTAGCAACAGCAGGCACAGAAGACATCACAAACATGGCACAGGCTGCAATAACATGAGATCAATACATTACACTATAAACAACATCATTGCCTAGTCTGCCCAGTCTGTGACTGGGGTGCAAGAGTAACTTGAGATCCATGACTTGTTCATTTTGATGAGAGTTAGGTGGTCTACACTTTCAGGGGACAGCCGGATGCGTCAGGATACCTCCGGCAGTGCTGAAAACGCATTCTGAGAGAATGCTGGCTGCCGGGCATGACAACCTCCAAGGCATGAAAGCCAAACTCTGACCGCTCTTCAATTTTTGAAGACCAAAATGCAAAAGGGTCCAAACTCCCCTCAAGGCATTGATATTGAGCTCCAGATACTTCTGCGCCATTCTCTTCAGTCGTTCACAATGTGTCAGACTTGTACTCTATTTTGCTGGTGCATGGGCTGGTCTAAAAATTGCTTATGCCACTTACACTGTTGCTAATGTTTTTGCAATGACAGCTTGACGTTCCTAGGGTTGGACATCTAGAACTGGGTTGCACACTGTGTGCCTCACTGCTGTCTAGGGGGAAACAACTCTTAAGATTGTGTACAAGTGTGTTTACAGCATGCATGCATCCCTTTCCAGTGAGAAAGCATTTGGTTAAACTTACTCTTGTACCATGGATCTAACAGAGTGGCAACCCAGTAATCAACACTATTTCTAACCTTAAGGATACAGTCAACATGTTGAAGATAGTGCAGCAAGAATGTGCTCATGTGTCAGGAGCTTCAATGAGGTCCAAGACGATGCTGTGTTGGCGGCGGGGTAAAACTCAAGGTTGCTTCCTCCTTTCCTTCAAACCAACTATGGAAAACAGATGATTAATCTCTTCATCTCATGCTCCCCAATTTGTTACTCGGCTCCTGCATCTCCACTAACAATTTGTCTGGTACCATGAGCCTCTTAGATCACTGTAAGCTACCCTCCCATGGCACCCGACTGCATGACAACATTCCGTAAATTTATATTTATATTGTTATCCCTTACGCATCCTCATCTGCTTCCAACTCTTCCTCTGGTACCATCACCTTCTCATGCAGGATATTCAAAGTGTGCTCCAGCATTTAGATGACTGGAATAGTGATGCTGATGACAGCATCACCAGTGCTAACTATCTTAGTAGCCATTCCCAAATAGTGCAGGAGGGTGCAGAGGTCCTTCACCTGTGCCCACTCCGCAAGCGTGATTTGCACCAGATCCGGACTGCATTGTGCAGAGATGAATCCCACTGTATCAGAAAATTGCTAATCAAATAGTTAACTGGTGGGCCGAAATACCTCTGTAGAGATGCAAGTCGATGACCTGCGGGGTACAATAGTCGGGAAGTGAGCACCCAGCAACTGAGCTTTCTGCAGCAGCACATCCAGGTCAGGATAGTGGAGGAGATATTGCTGTACCACCAGGTTGAGAATGTGAGCCATGCAAGGCACGTGTGTGAGTTCGCAACGGTGTAGGGCCGCCACCAGTTTTGCACCATTATCAGACACGGCATTCCCTGGCTCCAGGTTTAGTGGAGACAGCCATTGCTGTTACTTGACCTGGATAGCTGTCCACAACTCTTGAGCTGTGTGACTGTGATCTCTGTTATGATCTGGTGGTTTAGGAGCAACATGGGACGAGCTCTGAAGGAAGTGGTACCTGTACTGACCGCAGTCCCTAAGCTCAACACAACACTAGAAGTAGCCGTGGGATGCTCCTGACACTCCCTAGGCACCTCGTCACAGCCTAAGATCTAACTACCCCTAAAGATATAAACAGGAAAACTATCTTGCCTCAGAGAAAATCCCCAAAGGATAGATAGCCCCCCCCCCACAAGTAATGACTGTGAGTGGAGAGGGAAAAGACATACACAGAATGAAACCAGGATGAGCACAGGAGGCCAGTCTAGCTAGATAGATAGGACAGGATGGAATACTGTGCGGTCAGTATAAAACACTACAAAAAAATCCACACAGAGTTTACAAAAATCTCCACACCTGACTAAAGGTGTAGAGGGTAAATCTACTTCCCAGAGCTTCCAGCTACACTGAATTAATTCATACTGACAAGCTGGACAAACATAGAAATCACAGAACGGATAAGTCCACAACCTGTGGACAGAAAAGAGCAAGCAAGGACTTAACTTTGCTGAACTGGTCAGGATAACAGGGAAATCCAAAGAGATGTGAATCCAACCAGGAACCATTGACAAGTGGCACAAGCTGAAGTAAAGAGCCAGGCTAAATAGCCGAGCAGAATAGACAATCAGTGGAAGCAGCTGCTGACTGCTAAATCCAAGGAGCAGCCATTCCACTTAAAACCACTGGAGGGAGCCCAAGAGCAGAACTCACAAAAGTGCCACTTACAACCACCGGAGGGAGCCCAAGAGCGGAATTCACAACAGTACCCCCCCTTGAGGAGGGGTCACCGAACCCTCACCAGAGCCCCCAGGCCGATCAGGACGAGCCAAGTGAAAAGCACAAACCAAATCGGCGGCATGGACATCGGAGGCAACAACCCAAGAATTATCCTCCTGGCCATAACCCTTCCACTTGACAAGATACTGAAGCCTCCGCCTCGAAAAACGAGAATCCAAAATTTTCTCAACCTCATATTCCAACTCTCCCTCAACCAACACCGGGGCAGGAGGATCAACCGAGGGAACAACGGGCACCACATATCTCCGCAACAAAGATCTATGGAAAACATTATGAATGGCAAAAGAGGCTGGAAGAGCCAAACGAAAAGACACCGGATTGATAATTTCAGAAATCTTATAAGGACCAATAAACCGAGGCTTAAACTTAGGGGAAGAAACCTTCATAGGAACATGACGAGAAGACAACCAAACCAAATCCCCCACACGAAGCCGGGGACCAACACACCGACGGCGGTTAGGAAAACGTTGAGCCCTTTCCTGAGACAACGTCAAATTGTCCACCACATGAGTCCAAATTTGCTGCAGCCTGTCTACCACAGAATCCACACCAGGACAATCAGAAGGCTCAACCTGCCCAGAAGAAAAACGAGGATGAAAACCAAAATTACAAAAGAAAGGTGAAACCAAAGTAGCCGAACTAGCCCGATTATTAAGGGCAAACTCGGCCAACGACAAGAAAGCCACCCAATCATCCTGATCAGCAGACACAAAGCATCTCAAATAGGTCTCCAAGGTCTGATTAGTTCGCTCAGTTTGGCCATTAGTCTGAGGATGAAACGCTGAAGAAAAAGACAAATCAATGCCCATCCTAGCACAAAAGGCCCGCCAAAACCTAGAGACAAACTGAGAACCTCTGTCAGACACAATATTCTCCGGAATGCCATGCAAACGAACCACATGCTGAAAAAACAATGGAACCAAATCTGAGGAGGAAGGCAACTTAGGCAAAGGTACCAGATGGACCATTTTAGAGAACCGGTCACAAACAACCCAGATAACAGACATCTTCTGGGAAACAGGAAGATCCGAAATAAAATCCATGGAAATATGTGTCCAGGGCCTCTCAGGGACCGACAAAGGCAAAAGCAACCCACTAGCGCGGGAACAGCAAGGCTTTGCCCGGGTGCAAGTCCCACAGGACTGCACAAAAGCACGCACATCGCGCGACAAGGAAGGCCACCAAAAGGACCTAGCAACCAAATCTCTGGTACCAAAAATCTCAGGATGACCAACCAACACTGAACAATGAACCTCAGAAATCACCTTACTTGTCCATCCATCAGGAACAAACAGCTTCCCCACTGGACAGCGGTCAGGCCTATCAGCCTGAAATTCCCGAAGCACCAGCCGCAAATCAGGGGAGATGGCAGAAAGAATCACCCCTTCCTTAAGAATGCCAACCGGCTCAAGGACTCCAGGAGAATCAGGCAAAAAACTCCTAGAGAGGGCATCAGCCTTAACATTCTTAGATCCCGGAAGATACGAGACCACAAAATCAAAACGGGAGAAAAACAGGGACCATCGAGCCTGTCTAGGATTCAGCCGCTTGGCCGACTCGAGGTAAATCAGATTCTTATGATCAGTGAAGACCACTTAGGTGCTTAGCTCCTCAAGCCAATGTCGCCACTCCTCAAACGCCCACTTCATAGCCAACAACTCCCGATTGCCGACATGATAATTGCGTTCCGCAGGCGAATTCTTTCTGGAAAAAAAAGCACACGGTTTAATCAAAGAACCATCAGAATCCCTCTGAGACAAAACGGCCCCTGCCCCAATCTCAGAAGCTTCAACCTCAACCTGAAAAGGAAGAGAAACATCCGGCTGACGCAACACAGGGGCAGTAGTAAATCGGCGTTTAAGCTCCCGAAAGGCCTCAACAGCCGCAGAGGACCAATTCGTCACATCAGCGCCTTTCTTCGTCAAATCAGTAAGAGGCTTAACCACACTGGAAAAGTTGGCAATGAAACGGCGATAGAAATTAGCAAAGCCCAAAAATGTTTGAAGGCTCTTCACAGATGTGGGTTGAATCCAGTCATGAATAGCTTGGACCTTAACAGGATCCATTTCTATAGACGAGGGAGAAAAAATAAAACCCAAAAAAGAGACCTTCTGAACTCCGAATAGGCACTTAGACCCCTTCACAAATAAAGCATTATCACGAAGGATCTGGAATACCATCCTGACCTGCTTCACATGAGACTCCCAATCATCGGAAAAAATCAAAATATCATCCAAATATACAACCATGAATTTATCAAGATAACTGCGGAAAATATCATGCATGAAGGATTGGAACACAGATGGAGCATTAGAGAGCCCGAATGGCATCACAAGGTATTCAAAATGGCCTTCGGGCGTATTAAATGCAGTTTTCCATTCGTCACCCTGTTTAATACGAACAAGATTATATGCCCCTCGGAGGTCAATCTTAGTAAACTAACTAGCCCCTTAATATGAGCAAACAAATCAGAAAGCAAAGGCAAGGGTTATTGGAATTTGACCGTGATCTTATTAAGAAGACGATAATCTATACAGGGTCTCAAGGAGCCATCCTTCTTAGCAACAAAAAAGAAACCCGCTCCCAGTGGTGACGAAGACGGACGAATATGCCCCTTCTCCAAAGATTCCTTAACATAGCTCCGCATGGCGGCATGCTCTGGCACAGACAGATTGAAAAGTCGGCCCTTAGGGAACTTACAACCAGGAATCAAGTTAATAGCACAATCACAGTCCCTATGTGGAGGAAGGGAACTGGACTTGGGCTCATCAAATACATCCTGAAAGTCCGACAAAAACTCAGGGACCTCAGAAGAGGGGGAAGAGGAAATTGACATCAAAGGAACGTCACTATGTACCACTTGACAACCCCAACTAGTCACAGACATAGTTTTCCAATCCAGCACCGGATTATGTTCCTGTAACCATGGAAAACCCAGTACAACAACATCATGCAGGTTATGCAACACCAGAAAACGGCAATTTTCCTGATGTGCTGGAGCCATGTACATGGTCATCTGCATCCAGTACTGAGGTTTATCCTTGGCCAATGGTGTAGCATCAATGCCCCTCAAAGGAATAGGGCTCTGCAAAGGCTGCAAGGAAAAACCACAGCGCCTGGCGAATTCTAAGTCAATTAAGTTCAGGGCAGCGCCTGAATCCACAAATGCCATGACAGAAAAGGACGACAATGAGCAAATCAGGGTCACAGATAAAAGAAATTTAGGCTGTACAGTACTAATGGTAACAGACCTAGCGACCCTCCTAGTACGTTTAGGGCAATCAGAAATAACATGAGCAGAATCACCACAGTAAAAACACAGCCTATTCTGACGTCTGAATTCCTGCCGTTCTGTTCTAGTCAAAATCCTAACACATTGCATAGGTTCAGGAATCTGCTCAGAGGCCACTGCCATATGGTGCATAGCTTTGCGCTCGCGCAGACGCCGATCAATCTGAATGGCTAGAGACATAAATTCGCTCAAACCAGTAGGCGTAGGGAAGCCCACCATAACATCTTTAAGGGCTTCAGAAAGACCTTTTCTGAAAATAGCAGCCAGAGCATCCTCATTCCATTTAGTGAGCACAGACCATTTCCTAAATTTCTGGCAGTATAATTCTGCCGCTTCATGACCTTGACACAGAGCCAACAGGGTTTTTTCTGCATGATCCACAGAATTAGGTTCGTCATACAATAATCCGAGCGCTTGAAAAAATGCGTCTACATTCAGCAATGACGGATACCCTGATTCAAGGGAGAATGCCCAGTCCTGAGGGTCACCACGCAGCAAGGATATGATGATTTTAACTTGCTGAATGGGATCACCAGAAGAACGGGGTTTCAAAGCAAAAAACAATTTGCAGTTATTTTTAAAGTTCAAAAACTTGGATCTGTCCCCAAAAAAACAAATCAGGAGTAGGAATTCTAGACTCCAAAGCCGGAGTCTGGACAACATAATCTTGGATACTCTGTACTCTTATGGAAACAGGAACACATGGGCTACTTGCACAGTGAACAAGTCTGTATGATCATGTTCACACACCACCAAGAAACCTGAAGACACAAAAGAGAATAGTAAAACCAAAAACACTCAGTTTGAAAAAATGTTGCAGTAATCCGCAAGTGCTAGTAAAAGATGTAAAAAACAGGGTATTTGGTTGATACGTTTTTTGCAAAAAATGTATACTAAGCTGCTCTACCAATCTTCACGGTATACCCTTATCAGAGCAGTCCTAACTAATGTATGCAATCCCTATCTGATGTATTTAAAAACCTGATCATCTGTATATAACCTGTGTGAACAGGGTTCAGAGAGGAAAAAATCCATGTGTGCATACAGGGTAGAACAGCTTTTGTGCAGATAGCCCAAGAGGAGTGGTGGAACTCCCCAGTCTTGTAGACACAAGAGAACAATTATGGAAACAGGAACACATGGGCTACTTGCACAGTGAACAAGTCTGTATGATCATGTTCACACACCACCAAGAAACCTGAAGACACAAAAGAGAATAGTAAAACCAAAAACACTCAGTTTGAAAAAATGTTGCAGTAATCCGCAAGTGCTAGTAAAAGATGTAAAAAACAGGGTATTTGGTTGATACGTTTTTTGCAAAAAATGTATACTAAGCTGCTCTACCAATCTTCACGGTATACCCTTATCAGAGCAGTCCTAACTAATGTATGCAATCCCTATCTGATGTATTTAAAAACCTGATCATCTGTATATAACCTGTGTGAACAGGGTTCAGAGAGGAAAAAATCCATGTGTGCATACAGGGTAGAACAGCTTTTGTGCAGATAGCCCAAGAGGAGTGGTGGAACTCCCCAGTCTTGTAGACACAAGAGAACAATTATGGAAACAGGAACACATGGGCTACTTGCACAGTGAACAAGTCTGTATGATCATGTTCACACACCACCAAGAAACCTGAAGACACAAAAGAGAATAGTAAAACCAAAAACACTCAGTTTGAAAAAATGTTGCAGTAATCCGCAAGTGCTAGTAAAAGATGTAAAAAACAGGGTATTTGGTTGATACGTTTTTTGCAAAAAATGTATACTAAGCTGCTCTACCAATCTTCACGGTATACCCTTATCAGAGCAGTCCTAACTAATGTATGCAATCCCTATCTGATGTATTTAAAAACCTGATCATCTGTATATAACCTGTGTGAACAGGGTTCAGAGAGGAAAAAATCCATGTGTGCATACAGGGTAGAACAGCTTTTGTGCAGATAGCCCAAGAGGAGTGGTGGAACTCCCCAGTCTTGTAGACACAAGAGAACAATTATGGAAACAGGAACACATGGGCTACTTGCACAGTGAACAAATCTGTATGATCATGTTCACACACCACCAAGAAACCTGAAGACACAAAAGAGAATAGTAAAACCAAAAACACTCAGTTTGAAAAAATGTTGCAGTAATCCGCAAGTGCTAGTAAAAGATGTAAAAAACAGGGTATTTGGTCGATACGTTTTTTGCAAAAAATGTATACTAAGCTGCTCTACCAATCTTCACGGTATACCCTTATCAGAGCAGTCCTAACTAATGTATGCAATCCCTATCTGATGTATTTAAAAACCTGATCATCTGTATATAACCTGTGTGAACAGGGTTCAGAGAGGAAAAAATCCATGTGTGCATACAGGGTAGAACAGCTTTTGTGCAGATAGCCCAAGAGGAGTGGTGGAACTCCCCAGTCTTGTAGACACAAGAGAACAATTATGGAAACAGGAACACATGGGCTACTTGCACAGTGAACAAGTCTGTATGATCATGTTCACACACCACCAAGAAACCTGAAGACACAAAAGAGAATAGTAAAACCAAAAACACTCAGTTTGAAAAAATGTTGCAGTAATCCGCAAGTGCTAGTAAAAGATGTAAAAAACAGGGTATTTGGTTGATACGTTTTTTGCAAAAAATGTATACTAAGCTGCTCTACCAATCTTCACGGTATACCCTTATCAGAGCAGTCCTAACTAATGTATGCAATCCCTATCTGATGTATTTAAAAACCTGATCATCTGTATATAACCTGTGTGAACAGGGTTCAGAGAGGAAAAAATCCATGTGTGCATACAGGGTAGAACAGCTTTTGTGCAGATAGCCCAAGAGGAGTGGTGGAACTCCCCAGTCTTGTAGACACAAGAGAACAATTATGGAAACAGGAACACATGGGCTACTTGCACAGTGAACAAGTCTGTATGATCATGTTCACACACCACCAAGAAACCTGAAGACACAAAAGAGAATAGTAAAACCAAAAACACTCAGTTTGAAAAAATGTTGCAGTAATCCGCAAGTGCTAGTAAAAGATGTAAAAAACAGGGTATTTGGTTGATACGTTTTTTGCAAAAAATGTATACTAAGCTGCTCTACCAATCTTCACGGTATACCCTTATCAGAGCAGTCCTAACTAATGTATGCAATCCCTATCTGATGTATTTAAAAACCTGATCATCTGTATATAACCTGTGTGAACAGGGTTCAGAGAGGAAAAAATCCATGTGTGCATACAGGGTAGAACAGCTTTTGTGCAGATAGCCCAAGAGGAGTGGTGGAACTCCCCAGTCTTGTAGACACAAGAGAACAATTATGGAAACAGGAACACATGGGCTACTTGCACAGTGAACAAGTCTGTATGATCATGTTCACACACCACCAAGAAACCTGAAGACACAAAAGAGAATAGTAAAACCAAAAACACTCAGTTTGAAAAAATGTTGCAGTAATCCGCAAGTGCTAGTAAAAGATGTAAAAAACAGGGTATTTGGTTGATACGTTTTTTGCAAAAAATGTATACTAAGCTGCTCTACCAATCTTCACGGTATACCCTTATCAGAGCAGTCCTAACTAATGTATGCAATCCCTATCTGATGTATTTAAAAACCTGATCATCTGTATATAACCTGTGTGAACAGGGTTCAGAGAGGAAAAAATCCATGTGTGCATACAGGGTAGAACAGCTTTTGTGCAGATAGCCCAAGAGGAGTGGTGGAACTCCCCAGTCTTGTAGACACAAGAGAACAATTATGGAAACAGGAACACATGGGCTACTTGCACAGTGAACAAGTCTGTATGATCATGTTCACACACCACCAAGAAACCTGAAGACACAAAAGAGAATAGTAAAACCAAAAACACTCAGTTTGAAAAAATGTTGCAGTAATCCGCAAGTGCTAGTAACAGATGTAAAAAACAGGGTATTTGGTTGATACGTTTTTTGCAAAAAATGTATACTAAGCTGCTCTACCAATCTTCACGGTATACCCTTATCAGAGCAGTCCTAACTAATGTATGCAATCCCTATCTGATGTATTTAAAAACCTGATCATCTGTATATAACCTGTGTGAACAGGGTTCAGAGAGGAAAAAATCCATGTGTGCATACAGGGTAGAACAGCTTTTGTGCAGATAGCCCAAGAGGAGTGGTGGAACTCCCCAGTCTTGTAGACACAAGAGAACAATTATGGAAACAGGAACACATGGGCTACTTGCACAGTGAACAAGTCTGTATGATCATGTTCACACACCACCAAGAAACCTGAAGACACAAAAGAGAATAGTAATACCAAAAACACTCAGTTTGAAAAAATGTTGCAGTAATCCGCAAGTGCTAGTAAAAGATGTAAAAAACAGGGTATTTGGTTGATACGTTTTTTGCAAAAAATGTATACTAAGCTGCTCTACCAATCTTCACGGTATACCCTTATCAGAGCAGTCCTAACTAATGTATGCAATCCCTATCTGATGTATTTAAAAACCTGATCATCTGTATATAACCTGTGTGAACAGGGTTCAGAGAGGAAAAAATCCATGTGTGCATACAGGGTAGAACAGCTTTTGTGCAGATAGCCCAAGAGGAGTGGTGGAACTCCCCAGTCTTGTAGATCATGTTCACACACCACCAAGAAACCTGATTACTGCAACATTTTTTCAAACTGAGTGTTTTTGGTTTTACTATTCTCTTTTGTGTCTTCAGGTTTCTTGGTGGTGTGTGAACATGATCATACAGACTTGTTCACTGTGCAAGTAGCCCATGTGTTCCTGTTTCCATAATTGTTCTCTTGTGTCTACAAGACTGGGGAGTTCCACCACTCCTCTTGGGCTATCTGCACAAAAGCTGTTCTACCCTGTATGCACACATGGATTTTTTCCTCTCTGAACCCTGTTCACACAGGTTATATACAGATGATCAGGTTTTTAAATACATCAGATAGGGATTGCATACATTAGTTAGGACTGCTCTGATAAGGGTATACCGTGAAGATTGGTAGAGCAGCTTAGTATACATTTTTTGCAAAAAACGTATCAACCAAATACCCTGTTTTTTACATCTTTTACTAGCACTTGCGGATTACTGCAACATTTTTTCAAACTGAGTGTTTTTGGTTTTACTATTCTCTTTTGTGTCTTCATACTCTGTACTCTTGCAGCAAGTTGATCCACACGAGAAAACAAACCCTGAACATCCATGCCAGAGCATAAATCCTGAACCACCCAGAGATCAAGAGGAAAAAAAAAGACAAAAAAGAGCACAGAAAAAAAAATGGCTCAGAATTATTTCCTTCTTTTGAGATGCATTTAATTCATTTTTGGCCACTTGTACTGTTAGGCTATGTGCACTCGTACAGGTTTTTTCGCGTTATTTTCACGTTTTTTCGCGCTAAAAATGCTATAAAAACTCATTAAAAATGCATACATTATGCATTCTATTATTTAGAATGCATTCTGCATGTTTTGTGCACATGGATGCGTTTTTTTCCGCGAAAAAAACGCATCGCGGTAAAAAAATGAGCATGTTCATTATTTTTGCGGATTTTCTGCGTTTTTCCCGCAATTCTATGCATTTGGGAAAAAATGCACCAAAAACGCACCAAAAACGCATCAAAAACGCGTCAAAATCGTGGTAAAAACGCATGCGGATTTCTGGCAGAGATGTCTGGTTTTTGTCAGGAAAATTTCTGCAAAAATCCTGACGTGTGCACATACCCTTATGATCTGGTGGTTTAGGAGCAACATGGGACGAGCTCTGAAGGAAGTGGTACCTGTACTGACCGCAGTCCCTAAGCTCAACACAACACTAGAAGTAGCCGTGGGATGCTCCTGACACTCCCTAGGCACTTCGTCACAGCCTAAGATCTAACTACCCCTAAAGATATAAATAGGAAAACTATCTTGCCTCAGAGAAAATCCCCAAAGGATAGATAGCCCCCCACAAGTAATGACTGTGAGTGGAGAGGGAAAAGACATACACAGAAAGAAACCAGGATGAGCACAGGAGGCCAGTCTAGCTAGATAGATAGGACAGGATGGAATACTGTGCGGTCAGTATAAAACACTACAAAAAAATCCACACAGAGTTTACAAAAATCTCTATACCTGACTAAAGGTGTAGAGGGTAAATCTACTTCCCAGAGCTTCCAGCTACACTGAATTAATTCATACTGACAAGCTGGACAAACATAGAAAGCACAGAATGGATAAGTCCACAACCTGTGGACAGAAAAGAGCAAGCAAGGACTTAACTTTGCTGAACTGGTCAGGATAACAGGGAAATCCAAAGAGATGTGAATCCAACCAGGAACCATTGACAAGTGGCACAAGCTGAAGTAAAGAGCCAGGCTAAATAGCCGAGCAGAATAGACAATCAGTGGAAGCAGCTGCTGACTGCTAAATCCAAGGAGCAGCCATTCCACTTAAAACCACTGGAGGGAGCCCAAGAGCAGAACTCACAAAAGTGCCACTCACAACCACCGGAGGGAGCCCAAGAGCGGAATTCACAACAGATCTCCAAGGAATATTAATTTTAACACTGCTTGATTGAGGTGAGCCATGGCTGTGCAGTTCATACGTGAGGGAGATTTTTTCTGCACTGTTGGAATGCGTGTCTGATTAAGGGAGAGGTTGAGGACACAGTTGAGTAGAGGAGGTGGAGGAGATAGAAGCAGACTAGGAACTGTTAGATACAGAGGTTTGTCCTGCAAGCCTTGGGGATTTCAAGATTTTTGGAGCAACCCCTTGTTTGCCTGCATCCACAGCCACCATAGTCCCCAAGTCAGCGAGATGTAATGCCCTTGCCCATGTTTGCTTGTCCAGTTAGTGGTGAAAAGCATCCTGGCAGACAAAGAATTTTTGGAACTGGTGTAGCTCATGCACTGAATTATTGAAGACGTAATGGCAACTGGTACTGGGGGACTGCAATGATGATCAACTTTCTGAAACCATCAGTTTCCACCAGGTGGAAAGGCAGCATTTCCGTGGCCAACAGATTGGAGTTGGTGGAGTTCAATTCCTTAGCTTTGAAATGTGAGGGTGGAAACATTCTTTTATATGACCAAAACTGTGGGCCTGAAGGCTGGCTGCTGTGCTGAGAGAGGGCAGAGTACGGAGAATAGGAAAAAACGGCTGGACTGTGAATGAGGTGCAGGTGAATGAGATGTTTGGGGGACAGCAGTCATGTCCACTTCCATTACAGCTGACCAGCTCTCACTCACCCTGACTGTGGTTGGTAAGCAATTGTAGTTTCTGCAGCTGAAGACCTGTGTGTGAAGACTTAGAATGGTGGCGGAGGAGGAAGATGCAGCAGTTGGGGATGATGGGACAGCCGGTGGTTGACAACGCCCGCTAGTCTGCATTTTAGTGCAGTGAGATTCCTACACTAAGGCATGTTGTTTGCGCGTGTGCTGGTTCAGGCATGTAGTTGTCAAATTATTGCAATTTTTGCTTCTTCTGAGTTTTTTTTTGAAAATTTGACAGATAACGTATGCTGGTCCATCCTTTGTGGTCTCAAAAAATGCCCAGGCTAGCACGCACTTGCCGACCCTGCGAACTGCACACTCGCAACAGGTGCTGGCCACAGCCAGGGTTTAGGCTGAGGATACAGTTCTTGTCATGGTTGCATCACTTCATGTCTGTGTGGGAATCAGCAACGTAACCTCATCTTTCTCCATCTCCACCTACTCTGTTGAGCTACTTAGCTGCCTACCTCTGGGTTCACTCCAAGTGAGATCTACAACCTCATCGTCATCCTCTCTGTTCTCATACTCCTCACTCTGAGAGTCATGTTCCTCCTCTTCCTGCCCTGACACCACAGTATAGTCCGTGTGCGCCTCTGGTATTTGAGTCTCATCAGGATCACCTCCACCCTTGGTGGTTAACATCTGGTGACAAGAGTCTGGATTCTGCTCGGACCCTACTTCATCAGGCCCCGCATCCAACAGGAATAAATCAGGGATTCAGGGATTCTTGAAAAAATACCTCTGTTGCCCAAGTAAGAGAATGTGTGAACAGCTCTTCAGAATGGCCCATCTGAGGTTCCCTACAGTCAATTGGATGTTTGGAATATTTTGACATGGGGAAAAGCAAGGGTGATTGGGGTGCCACCTCTGAGAATTGTTGTCACGAACCCTGGGTGTACCTGCCGCAAGGTGGGCAGCTCGCCACAGTAAAGGAGACACGAGCAGAGCGGCAGAGAACTCACCGGGAAGCGAGCAGGACCTGAACCACATGACTGAGGGGGAGTGGCCAAAGGCGAAGACAGGCACCAGAGTGATGAGAGTCAGACGGCGCCAGAGAGAAGTTAAATGTGCCGAAATCAAAACTGAGAGGTCAATGAGGTACCAGGGAGTGAGATGGAAGGATAGTCAGGAGAAAGCCGGTGGTCAGGGAGCCGATCCAAGCAATGAGGTACTGAAAGAGAAGCGAGGAGACGAAGTCAGAACAGACAGGCCAGGAGGTCAGAACCAAAGAAAGCATACAAACAAACGCAGTATGCACACGCACACCAAGGGGTCAGACAGACAGAATGAGAGTATAACTGACAGGGAATCTAGGTTCAGAGCAGATATAAATATCCCTCCCAGATCCAAAAGGAGGCCACATACAGTTAACCCTGAGAGGGCAGGGCATGAACCCTGTCCAAACCATCACAATTGTACTGTGTGTGATGTTAAGGTGGAGGAAGAAGAGGAGAGGCCTCTTGATGCAGCGCTTGCCGTGAACTGTAGCACATGCTCTTTCTGAGCCTCATCTACAAGGCGTAGCACTGTGCGGCTGCAAAAGAAAGGTAGCCGTGTAGTAGCTCGGCCAGTAAAGAATGTTGTCAGTGGTCTTTGGATAGGATGAGTTGGTGCTTGTTCAGTTGAGCTTTCATTCACATTAACACCAAACCCATGTAAGCGTCAAACATCGCCTATTCGCCCTTTCACCATGACCTCACTTTTTTCCCACTGATGTTGTAAGTTGCCTTCCCCTTTTGTAACCTGCTGTTTCACAACCTTAGGCCCACAGCTGTCAGTCATCTGTCATTAAATAATCAATTATTTAGTTTCTTAGATAGTGTGCCTGAAAAATGCTATCATACTTTATTTTTAAGTGAAAATCTGGCCTTTTGATTTGCCACTGAAACACAGTTTTAGCAAAAACTATTTGGAGTAGATAATTGGCCCTTCAGGCTGTACCAATATTAGGCCTAATGATTTTTAAGTGGAAATCTGGCCTTCTGGTTTGCCTCTGAAACACACTTTTAGCACAAACGATTTGGAGTAGGTAATTAATTAGTCTTCGTGGCTGCAGCTCTATGTTAGGCCTAACGATTTTTAAGTGGAAATCTAGCATTCTGATTTCCCACCTAAACACAGTTTTATCACAAACGATTTGAAGAAGTTAATGGGAAATCGTGGCTACACCACTATATTAGGCCTAACAATTTTTAAGTGGAAATCTCTCCTCCTGATTTGTCTCTGAAATAAAGTTTTACCACAAATGATTTGGAGTAACTAATTGGGCCTCGTTGCTGCACCAGAGCATTTGGGCTAACAATTTTTTTGAGGAATTCTGGCCTTCTGATTTGCCACTGAAACACAGATTTAGCAAAAGCGTTTCCTGATTGGTTGCCGGAATCAACACACATAAAGATAAGAGGAACAAAATAGCACTTTAACCTCTCCACATGCTCCTCTAAGCTCTCCACACACCACTTCCCTCATCAATCACATTCCCCTGCACTCACCACTCATCATATAGCAACACTATTCTAGCCAAAGTAATACCAAAAGTATTAATGGAAATGTGATGATTTAGTGAAATGTGATCAACTTTTGATGACTTTGGTTGGAGTCACACACAACGTATAAAAATATGGACCAAATACGCAGAAATGTTCCCTGAACAGTGATCCATATGTCATCCGTAGGCAGGGTGTGGCTGCATATTTTGCGCATGTAAACCTCCATATGTAATCCGTATGGCGTCCGTACAGTGAGATTTTCTCGCCGGCTTGCAAAATTGACATAGAATGGATCCATGGGCTCAAATATTCGTGAAAACATATATGCATATGTTATGTATATGTATTATGTACATATGTCAGTGAGACACACACACATATATATATATATATATATATATATATATATATATATTTAATACAGCGCTAGATAGCTTAAAAACCGGTGATTCAATTGCCGGCTTTTGCTATCTCCTTATCAAATCCGACATGATATGAGACATGGTTTACATACAGTACACTATTTCATATCCCTTATTTTTTACATATTCCTCACTACTAATGTTAGAAGTGTCTGTGTGCAAAATTTGGTGGCTCTAGGTGTTAAAATAAAGGGTTAAATCACGGAAAAAACTAGCGTTGGCTCCCGCGCAATTTTCACCCCCAGAGTGGGAAAGCCAGTGACTGATGGCAGATATTAATAGCCTAGAGAGGGACCATGGTTATTGACCCCCCTGGCTAAAAACATCTGCCCCCAGCCACCCCAGAAAAGGCACATCTTCCCACTCTCGAGTAGCGGTGGTATATGGGATAATAAAGGATTAATGTCACCTTGCTAATGTATGATGACATTAACCCCTTCCCGACCTTTGACGCCACGTAGGC
Source organism: Ranitomeya imitator (assembly GCF_032444005.1). Lineage (NCBI taxonomy): Eukaryota > Metazoa > Chordata > Amphibia > Anura > Dendrobatidae > Ranitomeya > Ranitomeya imitator. The sequence continues at coordinate 631,065,540 of NC_091284.1, forward strand.
GTCATGAAAGTCGGTGCCATTCCGACCCATGACGCCTATGCGGCGTCATGGAAAGATCGCGTCCCTGCAGATCGGGTGAAAGGGTTAACTCCCATTTCACCCGATCTGCAGGGACAGGGGGAGTGGTAGTTTAGCCCAGGGGGGGTGGCTTCACCCCCTCGTGGCTACGATCGCTCTGATTGGCTGTTGAAAGTGAAACTGCCAATCAGAGCGATTTGTAATATTTCACCCATTATAACGGGTGAAATATTACAATCCAGCCATGGCCGATGCTGAAATATCATCGGCCATGGCTGGAAATACTAGTGTGCCCCCACCCCACCCCTCCGATCGCCCCCCCACCCCCCCGATCTGGCCGGTACACTGCTCCGGCTCCCCTCCGTCCAGTGCTCCGCTCCCCCCCGTGCTCGTGTCCGCTCCCCCCGTGCTCCAATCACCCCCCCGTGCTCCAATCACCCCCCCTGCACTCCGATCCACCCCCCCCCGTGCTCCGTTCCACCCCCCCGTGCTCCATTCCAGCCCCCCCGTGCTCCGTTCCACGCCCCCCGCGCTCCGTTCCACCCCTCCCGCGCTCCGATTCCCCCCCCCGTGCTCCGATCCCCCCCCCCGTGGTCCCCCCCCACCCTATCATACTTACCGATCCAGCCGTGGTCCCGTCCATCTTCTCCCGGGCGCCGCCATCTTCCAAAATGGCGGGCGCATGCGCAGTGCGCCCGCCGAATCTGCCGGCCGGCAGATTCGTTCCAAAGTGCATTTTGATCACTGAGATATAATCTATCTCAGTGATCAAAATAAAAAAAATAATAAATGACCCCCCCCCTTTGTCACCCCCATAGGTAGGGACAATAAAAAAATAAAGAAATTTTTTTTTTCCACTAATGTTAGAATAGGGTTAGGGTTAGGGGTAGGGTTAGGGTTAGGGGTAGGGTTAGGGTTAGGGCTAGGGGTAGGGTTAGGGTTAGGGGTAGGGTTAGGGGTAGGGTTAGGGTTAGGGGTAGGGTTAGGGGTAGGGCTAGGGTTAGGGTTAGGAATGTGCACACGTATTCTGGTCCTCTGCGGATTTTTCCGCTGCGGATTTGATAAATCCGCAGTGCTAAACCGCTGCGGATTTACCGCGTTTTTTTCTGCGCATTTCACTGCGGTTTTACAATTGCGATTTTCTATTGGAGCAGTTGTAAAACCGCTGCGGAATCCGCACAAAGAAGTGACATGCTGCGGAATGTAAACCGCTGCGTTTCCGTGCAGTTTTTCCGCAGCATGTGTACAGCGATTTTTGTTTCCCATAGGTTTACATTGAACTGTACACTCATGGGAAACTGCTGCGGATCCTCAGCGTGTGCACATACCTTTAGAATTAGGCTATGTGCACACGGTGCGGATTTGGCTGCGGATCCGCAGCAGTGTTCCATCAGGTTTACAGTACCATGTAAACATATGAAAAACCAAATCCGCTGTGCCCATGGTGCGGAAAATACCGCGCGGGAACGCTGCGTTGTATTTTCCGCAGCATGTCAATTCTTTGTGCGGATTCCGCAGCGTTTTACACCTGTTCCTCAATAGGAATCCGCACAAAAAACACTGGAAATCCGCGGAAAATCCGCAGGTAAAACACAGTGCCTTTTACCCGCAGATTTTTCAAAAATGGTGCGGAAATATCTCACACGAATCCGCAACGTGGGCACATGGCCTTAGGGTTAGGGTTGGAATTAGGGTTGTGGTTAGGGTTAGGGGTGTGTTGGGGTTAGGGGTGTGTTGAGGTTAGGGTTGTGATTAGGGTTATGGCTACAGTTGGGATTAGGGTTAGGGGTGTGGGGGGGTTAGTGTTGGAGGTAGAATTGAGGGGTTACCACTGTTTAGGCACATCAGGGGTCTCCAAACGCAACATGGCGCCACCATTGATTCCAGCCAATCTCGTATTCAAAAAGTCAAATGGTGCTCCCTCACTTCCGAGCCCTGACGTGTGCCCAAACAGTGGTTTACCCCCACATATGGGGTACCAGCATACTCAGGACAAACTGCGCAACAATTACTGGGGTCCAATTTCTCCTGTTACCCTTGTGAATCTAAAAAAATGCTTGCTAAAACATAATTTTTGAGGAAAGAAAAATGATTTTTTATTTTCACGGCTCTGCGTTGTAAACGTCTGTGAAGCACTTGGGGGTTCAAAGTGCTCACCACATATCTAGATAAGTTCCTTGGGGGGTCTAGTTTCTAAAATGGGGTCACTTGTGGGGGGTCTCTACTGTTTAGGCACACCAGGGGCTCTGCAAACGCAACGTGACACCCGCAGACCATTCCATCAAAGTCTGCATTTCAAAAGTCACTACTTCCCTTCTGAGCCCCGACGTGTGCCCAAACAGTGGTTTACCCCCACATATGGGGTATCAGCGTACTCAGGAGAAACTGGACAACAACTTTTGGGGTCCAATTTCTCCTGTAACCCTTGGGAAAATAAAAAATTCTGGGCTAAATAATTATTTTTGAGGAAAGAAAACGTATTTATTATTTTCACGGCTCTGCATTATAAACTTCTATGAAGCACTTGGGGGTTCAAAGTGCTCACCACACATCTAGATAAGTTCCTTTCAGGGTCTAGTTTCCAAAATGGGGTCACTTGTGGGGGGTTTCTACTGTTTAGGCACATCAGGGGCTCTGCAAACGCAACGTGACGCCCGCAGAGCATTCCATCAAAGTCTGCATTTCAAAACGTCACTACTTCAATTCCAAGCCCCGGCATGTGCCCAAACAGTAGTTTACCCCCACATATGGGGTATCACCGTACTCAGGAGAAACTGGACAACAACTTTTGGGGTCAAATTTCTCCTGTTACCCTTGGGAAAATTAAAAAATTCTGGGCTAAATAATTATTTTTGAGGAAAGAAAACGTATTTATTATTTTCACGGCTCTGCATTATAAACTTCTATGAAGCACTTGGGGGTTCAAAGTGCTCACCACACATCTAGATAAGTTCCTTTGGGGGTCTAGTTTCCAAAATGGGGTCACTTGTGGGGGGTTTCTACTGTTAAGCCACATCAGGGGCTCTGCAAACGCAACGTGACGCCCACAGAGCATTCCATCAAAGTCTGCATTTCAAAACGTCACTACTTCACTTCCGAGCCCCGGCATGTGCCCAAACAGTGATTTACCCCCACATATGGGGTATCAGCGTACTCAGGAGAAACTGGACAACAACTTTTGGGGTCAAATTTCTCCTGTTACCCTTGGGAAAATAAAAAATTGCAGGCTAAAAGATCATTTTTGAGAAAATAATTTTTTTTTTTATTTTCATGGCTCTGCGTTATAAACTTCTGTGAAGCACTTGGGGGTTCAAAGTCCTCACCACACATCTAGATTAGTTCCTTTGGGGGTCTAGTTTCCAAAATGGTGTCATTTCTGGGGGATCTCCAATGTTTAAGCACACAGGGGCTCTCCAAACGTGACATGGTGTCCGCTAATGATTGGAGCTAATTTTCCATTTAAAAAGCCAAATGGCGTGCCATCCCTTCCGAGCCCTGCCGTGCGCCCAAACAGTGGTTTACCCCCACATATGGGGTATCAGCGTACTCAGGACAAACTGGACAACAATATTTGGGGTCCAATTTCTCCCATTATCCTTGGCAAAATAGGAAATTCCAGGCTAAAAAATCATTTTTGAGGAAAGAAAAATTATTTTTTATTTTCATGGCTCTGCGTTATAAACTTCTGTGAAGCACCTGGGGGTTTAAAGTGCTCAATATGCATCTAGATAAGTTCCTTGGGGGGTCTAGTTTCCAAAATGGGGTCACTTGTGGGGGAGCTCCAATGTTTAGGCACACAGGGGGCTCTCCAAACGCGACATGGTGTCCGCTAACAATTGGAGCTAATTTTCCATTCAAAAAGTCAAATGGCGCGCCTTCCCTTCCGAGCCCTGCCGTGTGCCCAAACAGTGGTTTACCCCCACATGTGAGGTATTGGTGTACTCAGGAGAAATTGCCCAACACATTTTAGGATCCATTTTATCCTGTTGCCCATGTGAAAATGAAAAAATTGAGGCTAAAAGAATTTTTTTGTGAAAAAAAAGTACTTTTTCATTTTTACGGATCAATTTGTGAAGCACCTGGGGGTTCAAAGTGCTCACTATGCATCTAGATAAGTTCCTTGGGGCGTCTAGTTTCCAAAATGGGGTCATTTGTGGGGGAGCTCCAATTTTTAGGCACACGGGGGCTCTCCAAACGTGACATGGTGTCCGCTAAAGAGTGGAGCCAATTTTTGATTCAAAAAGTCAAATGGCGCTCCTTCCCTTCCAAGCCCTGCCGTGCGCCCAAACAGTGGTTTACCCCCACATATGAGGTATCAGCATACTCAGGACAAATTGGACAACAACTTTCGTGGTTCAGTTTCTCCTTTTACCATTGGGAAAATAAAAAAATTGTTGCTAAAAAATAATTTTTGTGACTAAAAAGTTAAATGTTCATTTTTTCCTTCCATGTTGCTTCTGCTGCTGTGAAGCACCTGAAGGGTTAATAAACTTCTTGAATGTGGTTTTGAGTACCTTGAGGGGTGCAGTTTTTAGAATGGTGTCACTTTTGGGTATTTTCAGCCATATAGACCCCTCAAACTGACTTCAAATGTGAGGTGGTCCCTAAAAAAAATGGTTTTGTAAATTTCGTTGTAAAAATGACAAATCGCTGGTCAAATTTTAACCCTTATAACTTCCTAACAAAAAAAAATTTTGTTTCCAAAATTGTGCTGATGTAAAGTAAACATGTGGGAAATGTTATTTATTAACTATTTTGTGTCACATATCTCTCTGGTTTAACAGAATAAAAATTCAAAATGTGAAAATTGCGAAATTTTCAAAATTTTCGCCAAATTTCCGTGTTTATCACAAATAAATGCAGAATTTATTGACCTAAATTTACCACTAACATGAAGCCCAATATGTCACGAAAAAACAATCTCAGAACCGCTAGGATCCGTTGAAGCGTTCCTGAGTTATTACCTCATAAAGGGACACTGGTCAGAATTGCAAAAAACGGCAAGGTCTTTAAGGTCAAAATAGGCTGGGTCATGAAGGGGTTAAGCCTGGTTAATAATGGAGAGATGTCAATAAGACACCTATCCATTATTAATTCAATAGTAGTAAAGGGTTAATAATACACACACACATTAAGAATAAAGTATTTTAATTAAATAAATACACATGGTGTTTTAAAATCTTTATTGTATGCTTAATCCACCTGAAGACCATCGTTCTGTAAAAAAAAAACATAAAAAAGCAACAATATCCCATACCTTTCCGGCGTTCAGTCATGTCCCACGCTGTAAGTCAAGATTTGTTTTCTTCTAATAGCATTATTAAAACAGAATAAAAAAACAATTACAAAAATGCTATTTTCTTTTCGTGTGATTTTGTGTCCTAGGGATTCAAATCCACAACCTACAACATTGTGGACAACAGACAAAACCACGAAACACACAAGAGAAAAAAAAGCCTCAAAACCGCATAGTTCAATAGCGTCTTTAGAAGCACACATGTTAATGTCAGAGGAGATTTGTAATTCTGCAGTTGCTGAGTCAACAGAGTATACAGTGGGGCAAAAAAGTATTTAGTCAGTCAGCAATAGTGCAAGTTCCACCACTTAAAAAGATGAGAGGCGTCTGTAATTTACATCATAGGTAGACCTCAACTATGGGAGACAAACTGAGAAAAAAAATCCAGAAAATCACATTGTCTGTTTTTTTAACAATTTATTTGCATATTATGGTGGAAAATAAGTATTTGGTCAGAAACAAACAATCAAGATTTCTTGCTCTCACAGACCTGTAACTTCTTCTTTAAGAGTCTCCTTTTTCCTCCACTCATTACCTGTAGTAATGGCACCTGTTTAAACTTGTTATCAGTATAAAAAGACACCTGTGCACACCCTCAAACAGTCTGACTCCAAACTCCACTATGGTAAAAACCAAAGAGCTGTCAAAGGACAACAGAAACAAAATTGTAGCCCTGCACCAGGCTGGGAAGACTGAATCTGCAATAGCCAACCAGCTTGGAGTGAAGAAATCAACAGTGGGAGCAATAATTAGAAAATGGAAGACATACAAGACCACTGATAATCTCCCTCGATCTGGGGCTCCACGCAAAATCCCACCCCGTGGGGTCAGTATGATCACAAGAACGGTGAGCAAAAATCCCAGAACCACGCGGGGGAACCTAGTGAATGAACTGCAGAGAGCTGGGACCAATGTAACAAGGCCTACCATAAGTAACACACTACGCCACCATGGACTCAGATCCTGCAGTGCCAGACGTGTCCCACTGCTTAAGCCAGTACATGTCCGGGCCCGTCTGAAGTTTGCTAGAGAGCATTTGGATGATCCAGAGGAGTTTTGGGAGAATGTCCTATGGTCTGATGAAACCAAACTGGAACTGTTTGGTAGAAACACAACTTGTCGTGTTTGGAGGAAATAGAATACTGAGTTGCATCCATCAAACACCATACCTACTGTAAAGCATGGTGGTGGAAACATCATGCTTTGGGGCTGTTTCTCTGCAAAGGGGCCAGGACGACTGATCCGGGTACATGAAAGAATTAATGGGGCCATGTATTGTGAGATTTTGAGTGCAAACCTCCTTCCATCAGCAAGGGCATTGAAAATGAAACGTGGCTGGGCCTTTCAACATGACAATGATCCAAAGCACACCGCCAGGGCAACGAAGGAGTGGCTTCGTAAGAAGCATTTCAAGGTCCTGGAGTGGCCTAGCCAGTCTCCAGATCTCAACCCTATAGAAAACCTTTGGAGGGAGTTGAAAGTCCGTGTTGCCAAGCGAAAAGCCAAAAACATCACTGCTCTAGAGGAGATCTGCATGGAGGAATGGGCCAACATACCAACAACAGTGTGTGGCAACCTTGTGAAGACTTACAGAAAACGTTTGACCTCTGTCATTGCCAACAAAGGATATATTACAAAGTATTGAGATGATATTTTGTTTCTGACCAAATACTTATTTTCCACCATAATATGCAAATAAAATGTTAAAAGAACAGACAATGTGATTTTCTGGATTTTTTTTCTCAGTTTGTCTCCCATAGTTGAGGTCTACCTATGATGTAAATTACAGACGCCTCTCATCTTTATAAGTGGTGGAACTTGCACTATTGCTGACTGACTAAATACTTTTTTGCCCCACTGTAGGTAACTTTTATCCACTCAGCACTCAGTGACCCCAGACTGTAACTTTACGTGGTCTGACACTTTTGTGGCCCAGTTGGTGTGGTTAATAGATGCTTCAAGTTTTTAATAATAACAATTATAGTTGATCATAGAATAATTGAAGAAATAAAGGTAGCCACTTGTCACAGGTGTAGAATCTTACTACAGTAGTGTCATACTGTAATTCCCTTTAAAACGACCCATTCTATCACATACATTTGTTAAGGCAGAGTAATTCATCAGAGGCTGTATTTTATATCAGTGGCAAAAAGATTATGAAAAATCTTGAATTCAGTTCTTACGGGGTTTGTACCAATACTTTTGTCCATATAGAGTATTATTTATGACTTAAAGTAAAGCTCTTACTTGCTGGATTAATGGTGTAAATTGCCCTTACTATGAAATAATAAAACCAGTGCAGCCAATCTTTCTTTAAACAGCATCCCCTGTACATAAAAGTATCTATCCTATCTTTTCCTGGATTTATCTATTCTGATGTGTAATTCCGATCAACAAAAAACTGCCAATTATAGTATGCTATCTGAAAGTTGTCTAACTCAAGCTGGCTTTTTGATAGCGTTGTTTGGCAGACGTGGACAAGGCAAGTATTCTGTTCTTCAGTTCAAACTCTTCACTTGTCACTATCAAAATGATTCTGGAAAGCAGTATAACAGCAATCTCTGATTCCAGATGGATGATACTCAATTTTGCAGAAGACTGAGCTGGAGATTAAAATGATCTGCCAAGATAAAGGTTTATAAGAATGTCTAAGGTAATAGAGGACATAAAAAGACAAGCCTCTGTTTTATATAAAGGATAAAATACACAATTCAGACTGTTCTTTGATTAAACTTTAGCCTTATACGTTGACTTAGAGTTCTCTTTAGTCAGTGCATCTACAGTAAATAAATATGGCTGACATGGCTGCATGTAATCAACAGGATATCATGGTATGTATGCCTGTGCGGACACCGGCAGAAAAGGGCCCTTGTGCAAGAACAGTACAAGAGCCCTTTCAGTACACAGTTCGTCATAATATACAATTCCACTTGCTCTGGAGGTGGTAGTCGCCCTCTTACCTCTTGAGCCCCTGTGTGGCACAGGTTGCTCCGATATGTCTATACCTGTATGTATGTATGCATGTGTGTAAAACAGGCTAGTCTTTATTGGTGACAAATGAATGGAAAATTCAGCACTATATTTGCTGACAATCTATAGAGTGACAACTAGAGATAAGTGGATTGATCCATGGAGAATCGAGTTTGAGCTAAAATTTCCTGAAATTTACAATTTCACGCAAATTCGAACATTTTGAGATACACTTTGTGGTTTGCAAAAAAAACTTGCCTGGCACCATTTTCTACACTGCTGAAGCATCAGAGAGCAACTTAACTTCATTTTTTGTTGATGCATGAACTTCTCCAGAATATCCCGCAACTATGACATCTTATGATGCTTAAAGTAAAGGGATATTTGTGGATGGTTTCCGCGCTGCTAGATGAACTTGAGACATATTATCCGGTGAAATAAGTGAAAGGTAGTGGTTTATTCGATGCTCTTCGAAGTACAAAATTACTTCTTCTTCAGGATTGACCACATTATACATGTAGTCAATCCTGAGGAAGAAGTAATTTAGTACTTCGAAATGCATTGAATAAACCACTATCTTTCACTTATTTTACCCAAGTCCATCTAGCAGCATGGAAACCATGCACAAATGTCCCTTTATTTGATGTCTAATGGTCACTGACTGACCTGTGGATCCGCTGCAGCTGATGCTCACATTCCATGCTTTTTCTATGGATACATCAGGTTAGTCTAATCTGAAGTAATACCGTATTGTGTATATTGGATAAGACCCTATTTGCCCTGATTTCTCCTACAGTTCCTTGATTATCTTATGATGCTTATCATGCTTTCTACAGTGGTGGTCATCAGACATGAGCAAACTTGTTTGAAAAAAAGTTCACCAATCTCAAATTCTGCACGTATGTACAGTAGCACATTCGGAATATTGTTCATGAGTTCATGAGTATTTTTCCTCAAAGTTGGCAAAATTCGGTCAAAGATTGTAATGATCGCGTTTACACTAATGCTTTTTTTTACTTTGTCTAGGATTGTGGGGCTGTATGATGATCAGGGGGAACTTGTTTAATGAGGGGAGGGGGTGTGTCTAGGTCAGTGGAGTGTCAGAGTGTAATTTATTTGTAACAACTTAATGTGTGTACATTCCGACAGCCAATCAGGGTGCAGAAACCATCCACAATGTCATGTCACAAGGGCCTCTGTGATTTGCTGCTGAGGTAACATGTCCCTCTCCATATAAAAAGCAGATACCTTGTTTTGCTGGCACCATTTTTTCAGTGTAACAGCATAGAGAGGCTGCCCCTTCTGCTGCTGCTGCTGCTGCAAGTGAACTTGTCATTTAGTTAGATAGGATCATGTCCTGTGAAATCGATCTTCTAGCACTTACTGCATTGAATTGAAGCTTCAATGAGAACCTGGTGGTTAATAGTGTTGAGCATTCCGATACCGCAAGTATCGGGTATCGGCCGATATTTGCGGTATCGGAATTCCGATACCGAGATCCGATATTTTTGTGATATCGGGTATCGGTATCGAATCAATAGGGATGTGTAAAATAAAGAATTAAAATAAAAAATATTGATATGCTCACCTCTCCGGCGGCCCCTGGACTTCACGCTGCTATCCGGGAGGCTTCTTTGTTTAAAAAGCGCGCCTTTCGGACCGGTGAATGACGTCCCGGCTTCTGATTGGTCGCGTGCCGCCCATGTGACCGGCACGCGACCAATCAGAGGCCGCGACGTCATTCGCAGGTCCTCAATTCCTAGAATTAGCAGTTTTGTGAATGAGAATGACGTCGCGGCTTCTGATTGGCCGCGTGCCGCCCATGTGACCGGCACGCGGCCAATCAGAAGCCGCGACGTCATTCTCATTCACAAAACTGCTAATTCTAGGAATTGAGGACCTGCGAATGACGTCGCGGCCTCTGATTGGTCGCGTGCCGGTCACATGGGCGGCACGCGACCAATCAGAAGCCGGGACGTCATTCACAGGTCCGAAAGGCGCGCTTTTTAAACAAAGAAGCCTCGCGGTTAGCAGTGTGAAGTCCAGGGGCCGCCGGAGAGGTGAGCATATCAATATTTTTTATTTTAATTCTTTATTTTACACATCCCTATGGATCCCAGGGCCTGAAGGAGAGTTTCCTCTCCTTCAGACCCTGGGAACCATGAGAATACCTTCCGATACTTGATGTCCCATTGACTTGTATTGGTATCGGATATCGGTATCGGCGATATCCGATATTTTTCGGGTATCGGCCGATACTATCCGATACCGATACTTTCAAGTATCGGACGGTATCGCTCAACACTAGTGGTTAAGCCTTTTTTGCTGGGAACCCTGAGCAGCAGCTCAGATTTTTTTCCAGCCACATTCAGATGGCACAAGCATCAGTTTCATACGGTACTATTGGTAGAAAAATGTAAGGAAAGTAACACAAGAGGTTGACTGAAAGTCAGACTTGTACTCTGAAATTGCTTATGCCACTTACGCTGCTGCTAATGTTTTCGCAATGATGGCTTGACATTCCCAGGGTTGAACATCTAGAACTGGGATGCACACTGTGTGCCTCACTGCAGTCTAGGGGAAAACCACTCTTAAGATTGTCTGCAAGTGTGTTTTGATACTCCAGCATGTACATGTCATTTTCCAGGGAAGCATCTGGCTAAATTTACTCTTGTGCCGTAGATCTAACATAGATTCAACCAAATAGTCAGCACTATGTCTATCCCTAATAATACGGGCATCATGTTGAAGATAATGCAGCAAGAAGTCACTCATGTGTTGGATGCCTCCATGAGGTCCAAATCCAGGGTGTGTTGGTGGCAGCGTATCACTCAAGATTGCATCTTATGTCCCCTCTAGCCAACCACAGACAACAGAGAGGGGATCATTATCCTCTTCATCTCCTGACTGTTGAGCTTCCATCAACTCATCCTCCTCCATTTGTTCTTCATCTCCTGCACCTTTGCTAACAGTTTGTCTAGTACCATGAGTCCCCCTTGATCACTGTAAGCCACCCTCCCATGGCACCCACCTGTGCGACAACTGTCTGGAAATTTGAGATATTATTATTCCGTCCGCATCCTCCTCTTCCACCTCTTCCTCTGGGACCACCACCTCCTCACGTAGGCTATTCAAAGTGCTCCAGCATATAGATGACCGGAATAGTGATGCTAATGATGGCATCGTCAGCGCTAACCATCTTAGTAGCTATTTTGAAACTGTGAAGAATGGTGCAAAGGTCCTTCATCTGTGACCACTCCACAAGCGTGATTGGTACCACGTCTATACTGTGTAGGCCCAGGCTATGCAAAAGAGCATACCACACCAGGGCTTGTCGCAGGTGCTACTGTTACTGCAACATGTGCAGAGCGGAATTCCTCCATGTTGGCACATTGAAAATAAAATGGTTGCCTGGTAGGCCGAAAGACCTTTGTAGTGATGCAAGTCGATGACCTGCGTGGTGCTATTGGCACAAGTGAGCACACAGCGAATATGCTTTCTGCAGCAGAGCATCCAGGCCGGGATAGTGGTGAAGAAATTACTGTACCACCAGGTTAAGGACTTGAGCTATGCAAGGCACGTGTGTGAGGTTGCTCCATTGTAGGGCTGCCAACAGGTTTGCTATGTTATCACACACAGCCTACCCTGGCTCGAGGTTCAATGGAGACAGCCATTGCTCTAACTTGGCCTGGATAGCTGTCCACAACTCTTGAGCTACAGTATGTGACTGCAATCTCCAAGGGATATTAATTTCAACTCTGCCTGATTGCGGTGAGCCATGGCTGCGCAATATGGAGGTGGAGCAGATTCTATCTGCACTGTTGAAATACATGACTGATTAAAGGAGAGGTTGAGGGAACAGGTGGAGACCCTTGGGAAGGTGGAGAAGCTAGAAGCAGTGGAGGAACAGATACAGCGGTTTGTCCCACAAGCCTTGGGGATTCAAAGATTTTTGGAGCAGCCCCTTGACTGCCTGCCCCCCACAACCAGTGCCCATTCAGTGAGATGTAACGCCCCTACCCATGTTTGCTCATCCATGTGTCAGTGGTACAATACATAGATTTTTTCAGGGAAGGGGTGATGTTGTTTGCGACATGCTGGTGTAGCACAGGCACAGCTTTCTTTGAGAAATAATAGCGACTGGGCAACTGGTACTGGGGAACAGCGATGGCCATCAACTTTCTGAAACTGCCTGCATCCACTGGGCGGAAAGGCAGAATTTCTGTGGCCAACAGATTGGAGATGGTGGAGTTGAAGGTCTTAGCTTTGGCATGTGTAGGAGGAAAGATTATTTTATGTGACCACAACTGCGCAACCGAGGGCTGGCTGCTGTGCTGAGAGAGCGTGGAGTATGGAGAACAGGACCTACTGCTGGACTGTGAGTGAAGTGCAGGCGGAGATGTTATGGTGGATTGAAAAAGATGTTTTTTGCTAAGTGACACAAAACAACAGTCATGTCCACTTCCGTAACAGCTGATGGGCTCTCACCCCGACTATAGGAGGTAAACAAGTAGAGTTTATGCGAACAGAGACCTGTGTGAGAAGACTTGTCACCGTGATGGAGGAGGAAGAAGCAGATGTGTTTAATGTGATGGCCCGCTAGTCCACCTTTTACCACATTGAGATTCCCACTCTAAGGCATAGTATCATGCATGTGGAGTTTCATGCATGTAGTTGTCAAATTATTGCAATTTTTGCCTCTACTGAATTTTTTTTTGCATATTTGGCAGAAAACAGGAGTTGGGGCATCCTTTGCACACTAACAACCGATGCTGGCCACAGCCAGAGTTGGGGCTGAGGATGCAGTGATTGACATGGTTGCATCACTTTGTCTCTATGTAGGAAGTCGCAAAGTAACTTCCTCGTCTTCCTCCTCCTCCACCTCCTCTGCAGAGCTACTCACCTGCATACCTCTGGGTTTACACCAAGAGGCATCTAAAACCTCATCATCATCCTTTCTGTTCTCACACTCCTCACCCTCTCACCCTGATAGTCAGCCTCCTACTCTTCCTGCATTGACACCACAAAGCAGTCCAAGTGTGCCTCTGGTTTCTAAGTCTCATCAGGATCACCTCCACTCCCGATAGTTAACACCTGGTGACAAGGGTCTGGATTTTGCTTGGACCATACTTTGTCCTGCCCCAGATCCAACAGGAAGAAATTTTGGGAATTGGTACAGATGGTAGATTCTGTGAATCATAGGAGCAGACCTCTGATGCCCATGGTATAGAATGTGTAAACATCTCTTCAGAATGGCCCATCTGTGATTCCCCACAGTCAGTTGGGCATTTGGAAATTTGTGACGTGGGTCGGAAACAAGAGTGATTGGGGTGCCACTGATAGCACCACGCCGGATCACTGCTCTGACAGGCAGGGTCTCCAGTGTGTCACTTCACTCACCCGTGCTGTGGTCAGTTCCTTCCTTCCCCATGCTCTGAATGCATCCAGCAGAGCTTGCAGATCTGCTCCCCGCCATGTTCTTAGGGCACGCGTGCACATGCTCCCACCCTCTTAAAGGGCAAGCACTTGCTACCTTAGCAACCTTCCTGTTCTGCAGTCAAAGTTATGTAAGGTTGCATACCAGTTCCTCCTGCACTCTGGTGCAGATCTGCCAGCTGCACTTTGGTGCAGATCCTGCCTGCTGCAGTCTGATACGAACTCTGCTTGCTGCACTCTGATTCAAGCTCTGCCTGCTGCACTCTGATACGAACTCTACCTGCTGCACTCTGATTCAAGCTCTGACTACTGCACTCTGATACCAACTCTGCCTGCTGCACCATCCAGTCTGTCCTACTCGGTCCAGCTGCAGCGTGTCCGTTGGTCTGTCTTGAAGTGGTACTTGGTGTTCATCGGGAGCCAAGCCTAACCTCACCATCCGAGGCTCTAGTGAACAGTTCGGTCCTCGCTTAGCCACGCCCCTCCAGGCTCTTTGTGGTCCGTGGCACAGTGGTTCCACAAACCACATCCGTGACAGCTACCTCAAAGGATTGTACTTTGTGAAGTTAGGGTGGTGGAAGAGGAGGAGAGGCCACTTGATGCAGCGCTTGCCATCCATTGGAGCACATGCTCTTTCTGAGCCTCATCTATAAGGCATACCACTATGCAACTGAAAAAGAAAGGGAGTAGCCCATCCAGTAACAGATGTTGTCAGTGGTCTTTGGATAGGGTGAGATGGTGTTTGTTCAGTTTGTTTTGTCAGTTTAGCTTTCATTAGCATTAACATCTTACCCACAATCACGTCGAACATCATGCCTATTCCACCTTGCACCACTACCTGACTTTTTCGCATTCATGTTGTATGCAGCCTTCCCCTCTTGTAATGTGCTGTTTCATAATCTTAGGCTCACAAAAGTCAGTCACATGTCGCTAAATAAATGAACACTACTTATTTTCCTACATAGTGTGCCTGAAAAACACTGTTATACCTAACAATTTTTAAGTGGAGATGTGGCCTTCTGATTTGTCACTGAAGCACAGTTTTATCACTAACGATTTGGAAAGCTAATTGGGCCTCCTGGCTGCACCCCAATATTAGGCCTAATGATTATAAGTGGAAATCTGGCCTTCTGATTTGAACTGAAACACAGTTCTATTACAAACAATTTGGATTAGCTAATTGGGCCTCCTGGCTGCCCCCCAATATTAGGCCTAACAATTTTAAGTGGAAATCTGGCCTTCTGATTTGTCTCCCAAACACAATTTTATCACAAATTATTTGGATTTGCCAATTAGGTCTCCTGGCTGCACTCCAACATGAGGACTAACAATTTTTAAGTGGAAATCTGGCCTTCTCACTGAAACACAGTTTTATCACAAATTATTTGGATTTGCAAATTGGGCCTCCAGAGACTGCTACACAGTTTTTTCACAATCTAGTTAGATGCTGAAAGATTTCACACATGTCAGGATCTTATCTAGCTAACTGACAAGTTTTCTTGCAGCAGTATCACGAGAAGCTTCTCTGCACTGTGACACTGAGAAAATGGCACCAGCAAAACAAGATGTCTGCTTTTTATATAGCCAGCGACATGTGACTTCGGCAGCCAATCACAGAAAACCTTGTGTCATGAGATTGTGGATGGTTTTTGCACTCTGATTAGTTACCGGAATCAACACACAAATTAAGAAAAAAGAGTTTTAAACTCCTTTAACCTCTTCATATCCTCTCCCTCATCAAACACATTACCCCATAGTCCCAGCTCATCATACAGCACCACTATCCTAGCCAAAGTAATAATAAAGGCATTAGTGTAAGGCGATGAAAGCGAACCCAAATCCGAATGTGCTATGTTTGTGCCGAATTTGAAATTGGCAAACGTTTTCTGAACAAGTTCTATCATCTCTACTCATAATGTGTGGGGGAACTGTGGAGACAATATTATGCAGGGGGTACTGCACGGGCATCATACGTTCCATGTGGAGGATACTGTGGGGTATCATACTGTGTTTGAGGAGCATTTTTGTTTGCATCATACTTTTTGGGAAGTATCTGTTATGGTAGTCTTGCAACTCACTTGAGAAAATAGTTAACACACTAAAAACTGCAACTGATCATGCCAGTTCCTGTACAGACTAGAGGTCCTGACCAACCAGTCCTTAGTGGTTCCTGCGTGAGCTGAGTTAGCCCTAACCACAGATTACATGGTGGAAACTCAGACTTATGTTGCCTGAAAGGCCATTGAGCACTTCACGTTTCTCCTAAAGAACTGGAGGGCAGAGCAGAGTGTAAATTACCTACAGAATGGAAAGTGTGCTGAAATAGAAAAGATTCCAGAGTGAACAAAACAAAACATGAAATACAAAATAAAGGATTAAGAATGTACTGTTAAAAAATATGCTGCCTACTTCTTAAATATAAACTGAAGACAGGTGTAGGGTAAAAATCATAAATAGCAAAGAGATAAACACTTGCTGGTCTTTTACTGACCTGCTGTCACGGGTGCGTCAGAGGTAACCGGCAATCGCTGTGCATCTGGCTGCAGAAGGTCTCTGCATTTGGCATTGCAGACGCCTTCTTAATCCTTCTGACTTTTGGACCTAGTGGCAACCTCCCTCCAAATGACACACATGGACCTTCGTGTTTATAGACTCTCAGTCTGCTTCAGGGAGCCAACGATGATATTTACATTTTCCCTTGTGAAGGCTTGGAGCTATGGCAGATGGATTCCTTCCTCTCTTGTTCTCTTTGAAAACGCTTGGTGCTACTTCTCTGGAGTTTGTTCATTCTAAGTTTCTTCCCCCTTGTTTGTCTTTCTTCTTGTCTCTAGTGTACAGTGGGGACTGACCAGTGTTCATTCCCCCTTACTCTATTCAGGCTCAAGCTCTAGGGATACACAGGGCTCAGATTTCCTGTTCGCTGATTGGTGTGGAATCAAAATAGGGATGGTAGGATAGGCAGGTTGCTATTAGATCTGCCTAAGGGTCTCCACTCCCCCTTTCCCTAGCATTTGGGCTTCCTTCCTCTAATCCCCTCATGTTACACTTAGTCTTCCCACAGTCTGCATGACACTGGCTTAAACTACAGCAGAATGGCTTGACATTCAAATGAGACTATCACCAGCAGGAAATACGAGAAGGTAGAAATCATATAAAGCAGCACCCAAAAGATGATAGTGGAGCGCCCCCAGACACAGGGCCACGAGTTCTCGATACCGGGCCCCTCAGTCTCTGTATTGGGGTCATCACGGTGGCTAGACCTGGTCTGTGACCCTGCTAAGGGGCGCCCAATGAAATGTGATGGTGTGATGCGTGGTGCGAGGCGCGATGAATAACAAGGACACAGGGTTGCAGTCTCTTTACCTCTTTACTGAAGGCTTTGGGATCCGCAATCCAGAGCACTGCTAACAGGGCTGGCTGAGACCGGCCGGTCTGAAGGCACATTGAGAGTTTCCTTTGCAGGTGGAAATCAGTGCCTACCCACTAGCGCCTGTGTGTTGTAGTCCTTCCCTGCTGAGCACCACGGGATAGTCCTCACAACTGTTGTGTCTGTGTTCATTGTTCTTTCTCTCTCTCTTCGTCCCCCAGATGATATGGTTAGGACGCACCCGTATGACGGGTAGGCC
The DNA here is from genome assembly GCF_032444005.1 of Ranitomeya imitator. Classification (NCBI taxonomy): domain Eukaryota; kingdom Metazoa; phylum Chordata; class Amphibia; order Anura; family Dendrobatidae; genus Ranitomeya; species Ranitomeya imitator. The sequence goes on from NC_091284.1 coordinate 631,082,886, forward strand.
TGGAGTTATTCTGGGACCCTAGAGACGCCCCTCTCCCACAGTTGCCTCCCTTGTCTGCTTAGGTGATTTAGTTGAGACAGCCAACCTATAAGTAACTGTCCTGCCGTGTCGAAGTAATGCGTAAAGTCTCTTACTTTCTCGGTGCTCCGGCCACCGCTATGCGCCTCAGAAGGATGTTGCCTCGGTCTCACAGCACGACTCCTACTGGCTCTATCTCCTTTACACTGTGATTCCGCTTCTCACTTCTCCACAATCAACTTCGCTTCGTGTCCTTTCTTAGAATACCGCCGCAAGGTACTGCAGGCGTGACTCCGTAACGATCTGTTCTCTTTCTAGACCGCTGTCAGGATCCCACCCCTGACAGGTCCTCTCCCGAACTCTCCTGGGCTCTTTCTGTCTAACTTCCTGTCCAACCCCCAGTTTTACCAGAGTGTGAAGAGTGGCCTACTAGATAGAACCACTCCCCCTGGTGGCCAGAGTGTGAAGTGTCATGTGTGTTTGTGATACCTGGTCAGAACTCCTTTAGTGCCATCAGACGTACCATCACTCCCCCTAGCGGCTGAGTGTCATACTGCAACGACCAGATCTCTGGGGCACTGGACTTTCCCCGGTTAAATCCAGTACTCCTGGACTGGGAACAACAATACATGTTAACATAAAACATATAAAATTTGTGAAACATTATGAACAAATTAACATAGCAGTACTTCCCTTTATGGGAGGTGAAGACGCTTGAATGTTGCAAAAGTTTGGTCACACACAGTTCATGACTCTCAGTTCAGTTGGGTGCCACTTTAAAGCAGCAGGGACCCCGGGTAAACAAAGGGGCCCCTGTGAAGTTTTTGGAGCAATTCACTGTCCATTACTCCGTTGTCCATTTTTAAACTTGTAACAAAGATATTTACACAAACAATAGCACTTATCATTAGTATCTCCAAGCTTTGTAGCAAAGGGGAGTCTGATTCTGGGTGCTATGTGTGGACCTCCACAGTGCAGGGGCGGTTATGGGCCTAACAGGGCCCGCTAAGTTTGCTATTGCTGGTGTAGTGCACTGTCTTCTAGCTACACTCCTAGTGAGTCTGGGCAGTCCTGGCACGTTGGAGTTCTCAAAACTGCTACTACTACCGATGGGCATGGCAGATTCACCATTAGTGGAGGGAAGACTTGCCGGTTCAGCAGTTGGCATGGCATCTTTTGCTGAGGTCTGTTGTGATGGCGGATCGGAATGACCTGGCTCCACATCTAGTTCTGGCGGGGTCAGTTGGCGAAACGTCAGGACAGGTACCACGATGGCCTGATTTATTTGCGTCCAAGACTGGGGAAAGTCACCAAGAACAGTGTGTATCATCTTTTCTCCTTCCGCGGCCGGAGTCGTCCCAGGGTCGGCTTCCCCATCTCTCAGTTTATCAGGGCATATCTTTAGGTGGTCCCTGGATATTGCCATTGAGGTTTCCCCTCCATCTTTGATGATGAGACAGACCTTTGTATTGTCGAAATCAGATGGCAGAATAGTATATGGTTCCGCTTTCCATTGGTCATCCAGCTTGTGTAGCCTCCTCTTCCGTTTGAGTACTTGCTCTCCAGGGGACAAGGGAGCCGCAGGGACATGCTGGTTGTAGTCCGTTTCTTGTTTCTGTCTGGCTTGGGCAAGGCTTCTTTCTTCTTTCCACACATTCCTGTACTTTGCAGTACTTTTGCTGCCTCTCCGTATCCCAATCCGCATCGAGCGGGTCGGTCAGGACCCCCATATCCAGGTCCACAGGTAACTTACTAGACCTCCCTCGCATCAGGTATGCTGGGGTGCAATTGGTGGAATTCACTGGGATGTGGTTGTACATATCCACCAGGTCTGGCAACTTTGTGGGCCACAAGTTCCGTTCCTCCACAGGTAAGGTTTTCAGCAAGTTGATCACTACCTGGTTCATCTTCTCACACATCCCGTTGGTTTGTGGATGGTACGGCGTGGTTCTGATCTTCTTACACCCGTACAGATCACAGAACTCCTGGAACACCTCCGCCTCAAATGCTGGCCCCTGATCGGTTAGTACCTTCTCCGGGTACCCATGGGGTCTACAGAAATACTGCTGGAAGGTTTTGGCAGCTGTCCTAGCCGTTAGATCCTTGACCGACACGACTACCAGGAATCTGGAGTAGTGGTCCACGATGGTAAGAGCGTAGGTATCGCCTTACCGGCTGGGCGTTACCTTCACGTGGTCTAACGCAACCAACTCGAGCGGTCGTTTGGTGACGATGGGTTGCAAGGGCGCCCGTTGGCTGTCACGATCCTTCCTGCGTAGGCTACAGGGGCCACACTCTCGACACCACTTCTCAATGGCTTTCTTCATGCCAATCCAGTAGAACCTCCCACGGAGTAGCCTCTCCAGCTTCTTCCACCCGAAGTGCCCCATCCCATCGTGGTATGCCCTCAGGACCATGGGCACATCTTGTCTTGGGACCACGATCTGCCACACCAATTCATGAGTGCGTGGGTCGATGTTCCTCCGGCACAGCTTTCCATCGTGAATAAACAGCTTGCTCCTCTCCTTCCACAGCTGTAATGTCTCCGGTGGATCATCCGGGCCGGAATGCAATCCTGCCTGTGTTAGGAGCTCTTTCACCTGACGGACCGCAGGGTCACCATCCTGGTTCTCTGCCCACCCATGATGGGGAAGGGGGTTCAACGGGGCACCCTGTTTACTCTTGCGCCTATTCTCCAGATTCTCTTGATGAGAACACTGAGTCGCCTTGGGGAGATGGAATGTGGGCAGTTCCACCTCTTCAAATGCTTCTGGGTCTTCCTCCGTTTCAAGCAAGTGAGGCATGCGTGACAATGCATCGGCATTCGCATTCTTGTGCCCTGCCCGGTATTTGATGGTGAAGTCGTAGTTGGACAACCGGGCCATCCACCGCTGCTCCAGGGCTCCGAGTTTTGCTGTGTCCAAGTGCGTTAATGGGTTATTATCCGTGAAGACAGTGAATTTCGCGGAGGCCAGGTAGTGCTTGAACCTCTCTGTCACGGCCCAAACGACGGCGAGGAATTCCAGCTTAAAGGAACTGTAGTTGTCAGGGTTCCTTTCAGTGGGGCGAAGTTTCCTGCTGGCATAAGCAATTACTCTCTCCTTACTCTTCTGGACTTGGGATAGCACGGCTCCTAGTCCCACATTGCTGGCATCCGTATACAATACAAATGGCTGGTCGTACTCAGGGTAAGCCAGCACCTCTTCTCCCGTCAGCGCCGACTTTAAGCAGGTGAAGGATCCTTCCAATTCGTCGTTCCAGTCGAATGGGGCATTTTTGCCCTTGGGTTTCTTGGACTGGCCCACCAACAGGTCTTGCAATGGCGCGGCCTTCTTGGTGAAGTCCTTGATAAACCTCCGGTAGTAACCCACCAACCCGAGGAATTGCCGGACTTCATGGAGGTTACCGGGCTGCGGCCAGTCCTTGATCACCGTGACTTTGTCAGGGTCTGGGGCCACTCCTTCAGCACTCACCACATGGCACAGGTACTGCACTTTGGGTTTTAGCAGATGGCATTTGGACGGTTTCACCTTTAAGCCAAAATTGGACAGAGCTTCAAGCACCTCGGCCAGGTGCTTCAAGTGGTCTTCATGGGTCTTGGAGAAGACAATGACATCGTCCAGATATAGCAACACGGTTTCAAAGTTCTTATGCCCCAGACAGCACTCCATCATCCTCTGGAACGTTCCCGGAGCATTACACAATCCGAAAGGCATGTAGTTGAACTCGCAGAGGCCCATCGGTGTCGTGAAGGCCGTCCTTTCCTTGTCTGCCTCCGCCACGGGAGCCTGCCAGTACACACTGGTAAGATCTAAGGTAGAAAAGTAGTTAGCGGACTTTAAGGCAGCCAAGGACTCCTCTATCCTGGGTAGGGGATATGCATCCTTATGTGTAATCCGGTTTGGTTGCCTATAATCCACACACATCCTCATGGTGCCATCTTTCTTCTTAACGAGAACTAATGGGGCTGCCCAGGGGCTACAGCTGTCCCTCACTACCCCAGCCTCTTTTATCTCTCACAACATGCCCTTGGCGCACTGATAATGAGCTGGGGGCACAGGACGGTACCTCTCTTTTATGGGCGGGTGATCTCCTGTGGGGATGTGATGTTGAATCCCTTTTACCTGCCCGAAATCTAGAGGGTGCTTGCTGAATACCCGCTCATACTCATGAACCACCCTGTAGGCCCCCTGTTTCTGGTGAGACGGGGTAGAGTCAATGCCCACGTGCAATTCCCGGCACCAATCTTTTGACTGTCCTGTAGAGCCATTGTCCTCTGCCGGTTCGGACGGAACCAAGGGCCCAGGTGCCTGTATTACATTATTACTAACAGTGAACAGCTTGACAAGTGTGGCGTATTTGGTCAAGTGGACTTCTTCCTCCCCACAGTTAAGGACGCGTACTGGCACCCTCCCTTGGCGGACGTCGACCACCCCTCTGGCTGTCATGAGAGTAGGCCTGTTATCTGAATACACCGGCTCTACTAGGGCCTGATAATTTTTACCCCTAAGGCCTATGGCTGCCCGACACCATATTAACATTTCACTCCTGGGGGGTATCGCAATGGGGTTTGAATCACTCACTGTGACCCGGCCAATTTCACCACCAGTCAACTCCACCTGCTGTCTCTGCATCAGAGCTCTGATCTCTTTCTGCAAGGCATGCTGTTCGCTGTAACCAGCTGTTTCGGCTACCTACTGCAACAAGACAATAACTTCTGCAAGACAATTTTCTATAACATTAGTACCGATAGTCATCATGGGGTTACATTCACGTCGATCAATATCAACAATATCAATGCCCTGGGCCTCCAATTCTACCCGCCCCACTTTGATGGTGACCTCCTTATACCCCACTTGTGGCAGTGGCTGACTATTACTGGCTATGATTGTGAAATCGTCATCGGGGCCACGGGTAATGTTGGTGTCCTTCCAATAGCGTTTATAGAGGACGTAGGGCATAGTCGTCACCTGGGAACCAGTGTCCAACAGAGCGTTCATGGAGATACCGTCGATCACGATGGGGAGAACTCGTCGCCCTCCGACGTATTTGGCTCTCTGTTACGACCGCTGCGCATACTTACCCGGCTTCTCTCATCCCTCGGCGCACTCGCGATCCTGTCCAGCGCCGCTCTGCTTCCTCCTTCACTGGCTCACGGCGTCCGGTCTCTCTGCGCATGCGCGGTCGCGTCTCCTCCATCGCAGAGCCTTCTGGGAGGTCGCGACCCGGTGGCTCCGCCCCAACATGGCGGCGCCCATCGGGTATTTCTTCCCGGCGTCTCCCTAGGTAAGACGCCTTTGCTTTGTAGGTGCACTGTCTGCCGTCAGTGTCCCTATGTCCTAGGCTCCCTTATTCCAGTCTCGTTTCCCTGCTTAGTCTTCGCTTTGTTTCAGTGCTGTGTCCTACCCAGTTCCGTCTTCCTGCTGTGTCCCGCCAAGTTCCGTGTACCTGCTGTGTCCTACCAAGTTCCGTCTTCCTGCTGTGTCCCGCCAAGTTCCGTCTTCCTGCTGTGTCCTGCCAAGTTCCGTCTTCCTGCTGTGTCCTGCCAAGTTCCGTCTTCCTGCTGTGTCCCGCCAAGTTCCGTGTACCTGCTGTGTCCTGCCAAGTTCCGTCTTCCAGCTGTGTCCTGCCTAGTACCGTGTTCCTGCTGTTTCCTACCAAGTTCCGTGTTCCTGCGGTCTCCTGCCAAGGTCCGTGTTCCTGCTGTGTCCTTCCAAGTGCCGTGTTCCTGCCGTCTCCTGCCAAGTCCTGTGGTCCTGCCTTGTCCTACATCGTCTGTGTTCCTGTCATTATCAGTTAAGTCCTGTTTTCTATTATTCCCCGCCACTCTAATAGCTCTGTAGTCTCCATCTTATCTTGGGTCGTCCCTTTGGCTCTAGCTGTTGTGTCTCCATTCCCCCGAGGTCCTGCTCCTAACACTCCCTGTATAGGGGGTGATTCCATCTGGTCCGCTCGACCCCGGGGGCTCTGGAGTCACGACCCAGAGGGTCCACTCTCGGATTTCTGTCCGAATCCCTACACTCTCCAATAGAGTTGAGCGACCTTGACCTTTTTAGAGTCGAGCCGGGTTTCGCGAAACCCGACTATCTCAAAAGTCGGATCGAGTGAAATCGGCCGATTATGACGTAAAGTCGGGATCGACCGAAACACGAAACCCAATGCAAGTCAATGGGGCAGCATAGTCGGCAGTGAGTGGGGGCCAGGAAAACACCTAGAGTGCCCATTTTAATGTCAAAACCATCCATTCTTCTTAATGAAGCTTGTCAAGCGTAATTTACCTTATAATAATTGGAAGGCATTTGAAATTGGGGGTCATTTGGCTAAAGTTGTGGTGGGTAGGGCTGGTTCAAGTAATTAGTGGGCCCAGGAAATCTGGACCACGTCACGGCAGTGGAGCAGGGAGAGGTAAGTATTTCAACTTTGCAAGTGCTGTGAACCTGAGCAAGCAGGGGGGGGCCCACTCGTTGGCATTGGCACTGGCACAGGGCCCCTCAAAGTACAGCGGTGTGTTTGCACGGCGGGGGCGCCTCCCACCGGCAGCAACACTTTTGCGTACCATGAGAGGCCCTGTGCCAGTGACGTCGCCAACTAGTATTCCTCCCCCCACCTGATGAAGGAACCTGCACTTTCATCTGCACCTTTCTCTTTGTCCCCGTGTAAGGTGGTATGGTATGCGGGAAGGGGGACCTGACTTTCAGCAGGGTCACAATCTTGCAGTGTAGCGTGCACGGGAAATGTTGCGTTATGGGTCAATGTACCAGCAGACTCATCTATCACTGGCTGGGCAATGGGCAGGATGAGGAGGAAACACAGATATAGGCCCAAAGAATAAAGTGGGCTAAATGCAGTTCAAAATTGGTAACACAGGACTAATCAGGGGGCATTGCAGTGGAGGACAACTGGAATGAGAGGCTGACACAGAGAGTAGGCCCAAATCAGTAAGTAGTCGAAATGCAGTTCAAAATTGGCAACAGTAGTAAACAGGCGGCACAGCTTTGTTCAGTGGAGGAGAACAGCAAGGAGTGGCAGACACCGATAGTAGGCCCCAACCCAACTAGTAGGCCAAATGCAGTCTAACGTTAACAACTACTTAACGAGCGCCTGAAAATGGAATTTCAGGACAGGAAACCAGGAGAACAGCAAGGAGCGGCAGACACCGATAGTAGGCCCCAAACCAACTAGTACGCCAAATGCAGTTGTTCCGTTTAACCACAATTTAATGAGAGCCTGAAGATAGAAGTTCAGGAAAGGCAACCTGGAGAACACCTTGGAGTGGAACACACCATCTCTCTACACCCCATACCCAATTTGTAGGTCTAATGCAGCGTAGTTTCCAACAACTACTAAACGAGAGCATGATGATCGAAGCATTGGCGAGGAAACCTGGGGAACACCTTGGAGTGGAACACACCATCTCTCTACACCCCATACCCAATTTGTAGGCCTAATGCAGCGTAGTTTCCAACAACTACTAAACGAGAGCATGATGATCGAAGCATTGGCGAGGAAACCTGGGGAACACCTTGGAGTGGAACACACCATCTCTCTACAGTGGAACAAACCATCTCTCTACACCCCATACCCAATTTGTAGGCCTAATGCAGCGTAGTTTCCAACAACTACTAAACGAGAGCCGGAAGATCGAAGCTCAGGAAAGGCAACCTGGAGAACACCTTGGAGTGGAACACACCATCTCTCTACACCCCATACCCAATTTGTAGGCCCAATGCAGCGTAGTTTCCAACAACTACTAAATGAGAGCCGGAAGATCGAAGCAATGGAGAGGAAACCTGGGGAACACCTTGGAGTGTAACACACCATCTCTCTACACCCCATACCCAATTTGTAGGCCTAATGCAGCGTAGTTTCCAACAACTACTAAACGAGAGCCGGAAGATCGAAGCAATGGAAAGGAAACCTGGGGAACACCTTGGAGTGTAACACACCATCTCTCTACACCCCATACCCAATTTGTAGGCCTAATGCAGCGTAGTTTCCAACAACTGGGAGACTGGTGGTGGTGGGAGACTCACTACTGAGAGGCACAGAAGCAGCCATCTGCAGACCGGACATAACTGCAAGAGAAGTATGCTGCCTTCCAGGTACGATGATCAAGGATGTGACCGATAGGATACCAAAGCTCTTCAGCTCCAAGGACGTCCACCCATTTCTTCTGATACATGTTGGCACCAATGACACGGCAAGGAAGGACCTACCGACAATCTGCAAGGACTTTGAAGAGTTGGGGAAGAAAGTAAAGGAACTGGATGCACAGGTAGTTTTTTCTTCTATCCTTCCAGTAGACGGGCATGGCACCAGGAGATGGAACAGGATCCTTGATGCAAACAACTGGCTAAGACGATGGTGCAGACAACAAGGATTTGGATTCCTGGACCACGGTGTGAATTACTGGTATGATGGACTCCTCGCCAGAGACGGACTACACCTCAACAAACCTGGGAAACACACATTCGCCAGAAGACTCGCTACACTCATCAGGAGGGCGTTAAACTAGAAGAAGGGGGGACGGGAAGAAAAACATTAGACTCGAACAAAGACGACCCAGGAAAACATACTCAGAAGGGAGGTAAGAACATTTCTAAAACAATCCACAGTGAGGAGATTGGAACAAAACAAAATCCTCTAAACTGCATGCTCGCAAACGCCAGAAGCCTGACAAACAAGATGGAAGAACTAGAAGCAGAAATATCTACAGGTAACTTTGACATAGTGGGAATAACCGAGACATGGTTAGATGAAAGCTATGACTGGGCAGTTAACTTACAGGGTTACAGTCTGTTTAGAAAGGATCGTAAAAATCGGAGAGGAGGAGGGGTTTGTCTCTATGTAAAGTCTTGTCTAAAGTCCACTTTAAGGGAGGATATTAGCGAAGGGAATGAGGATGTCGAGTCCATATGGGTTGAAATTCATGGAGGGAAAAATGGTAACAAAATTCTCATTGGGGTCTGTTACAAACCCCCAAATATAACAGAAAGCATGGAAAGTCTACTTCTAAAGCAGATAGATGAAGCTGCAACCCATAATGAGGTCCTGGTTATGGGGGACTTTAACTACCCGGATATTAACTGGGAAACAGAAACCTGTGAAACCCATAAAGGCAACAGGTTTCTGCTAATAACCAAGAAAAATTATCTTTCACAATTGGTGCAGAATCCAACCAGAGGAGCAGCACTTTTAGACCTAATACTATCTAATAGACCTGACAGAATAACAAATCTGCAGGTGGTCGGGCATCTAGGAAATAGCGACCACAATATTGTACAGTTTCACCTGTCTTTCACTAGGGGGACTTGTCAGGGAGTCACAAAAACACTGAACTTTAGGAAGGCAAAGTTTGGCCAGCTTAGAGATGCCCTTAATCTGGTAGACTGGGACAATATCCTCAGAAATAAGAATACAGATAATAAATGGGAAATGTTTAAGAACATCCTAAATAGGCAGTGTAAGCGGTTTATACCTTGTGGGAATAAAAGGACTAGAAATAGGAAAAACCCAATGTGGCTAAACAAAGAAGTAAGACAGGCAATTAACAGTAAAAAGAAAGCATTTGCACTACTAAAGCAGGATGGCACCATTGAAGCTCTAAAAAACTATAGGGAGAAAAATACTTTATCTAAAAAACTAATTAAAGCTGCCAAAAAGGAAACAGAGAAGCACATTGCTAAGGAGAGTAAAACTAATCCCAAACTGTTCTTCAACTATATCAATAGTAAAAGAATAAAAACTGAAAATGTAGGCCCCTTAAAAAATAGTGAGGAAAGAATGGTTGTAGATGACGAGGAAAAAGCTAACATATTAAACACCTTCTTCTCCACGGTATTCACGGTGGAAAATGAAATGCTAGGTGAAATCCCAAGAAACAATGAAAACCCTATATTACGGGTCACCAATCTAACCCAAGAAGAGGTGCGAAACCGGCTAAATAAGATTAAAATAGATAAATCTCCGGGTCCGGATGGCATACACCCACGAGTACTAAGAGAACTAAGTAATGTAATAGATAAACCATTATTTCTTATTTTTAGTGACTCTATAGCGACAGGGTCTGTTCCGCAGGACTGGCGCATAGCAAATGTGGTGCCAATATTCAAAAAGGGCTCTAAAAGTGAACCTGGAAATTATAGGCCAGTAAGTCTAACCTCTATTGTTGGTAAAATATTTGAAGGGTTTCTGAGGGATGTTATTCTGGATTATCTCAATGAGAATAACTGTTTAACTCCATCTCAGCATGGGTTTATGAGAAATCGCTCCTGTCAAACCAATCTAATCAGTTTTTATGAAGAGGTAAGCTATAGGCTGGACCACGGTGAGTCATTGGACGTGGTATATCTCGATTTTTCCAAAGCGTTTGATACCGTGCCGCACAAGAGGTTGGTACACAAAATGAGAATGCTTGGCCTGGGGGAAAATGTGTGTAAATGGGTTAGTAACTGGCTTAGAGATAGAAAGCAGAGGGTGGTTATAAATGGTATAGTCTCTAACTGGGTCGCTGTGACCAGTGGGGTACCGCAGGGGTCAGTATTGGGACCTGTTCTCTTCAACATATTCATTAATGATCTGGTAGAAGGTTTACACAGTAAAATATCGATATTTGCAGATGATACAAAACTATGTAAAGCAGTTAATACAAGAGAAGATAGTATTCTGCTACAGATGGATCTGGATAAGTTGGAAACTTGGGCTGAAAGGTGGCAGATGAGGTTTAACAATGATAAATGTAAGGTTATACACATGGGAAGAGGGAATCAATATCACCATTACACACTGAACGGGAAACCACTGGGTAAATCTGACAGGGAGAAGGACTTGGGGATCCTAGTTAATGATAAACTTACCTGGAGCAGCCAGTGCCAGGCAGCAGCTGCCAAGGCAAACAGGATCATGGGGTGCATTAAAAGAGGTCTGGATACACATGATGAGAGCATTATACTGCCTCTGTACAAATCCCTAGTTTGACCGCACATGGAGTACTGTGTCCAGTTTTGGGCACCGGTGCTCAGGAAGGATATAATGGAACTAGAGAGAGTACAAAGGAGGGCAACAAAATTAATAAAGGGGATGGGAGAACTACAATACCCAGATAGATTAGCGAAATTAGGATTATTTAGTCTAGAAAAAAGACGACTGAGGGGCGATCTAATAACCATGTATAAGTATATAAGGGGACAATACAAATATCTCGCTGAGGATCTGTTTATACCAAGGAAGGTGACGGGCACAAGGGGGCATTCTTTGCGTCTGGAGGAGAGAAGGTTTTTCCACCAACATAGAAGAGGATTCTTTACTGTTAGGGCAATGAAAATCTGGAATTGCTTGCCTGAGGAGGTGGTGATGGCGAACTCAGTCGAGGGGTTCAAGAGAGGCCTGGATGTCTTCCTGGAGCAGAACAATATTGTATCATACAATTATTAGGTTCTGTAGAAGGACGTAGATCTGGGTATTTATTATGATGGAATATAGGCTGAACTGGATGGACAAATGTCTTTTTTCGGCCTTACTAACTATGTTACTATGTTACTATGTAACTACTAAACGAGAGCCGGAAGATCGAAGCAATGGAGAGGAAACCTGGGGAACACCTTGGAGTGTAACACACCATCTCTCTACACCCCATACCCAATTTGTAGGCCTAATGCAGCGTAGTTTCCAACAACTACTAAACGAGAGCATGAAGATCGAAGCAATGGAGAGGAAACCTGGGGAACACCTTGGAGTGGAACACACCATCTCTCTACACCCCATACCCAATTTGTAGGCCTAATGCAGCGTAGTTTCCAACAACTACTAAACGAGAGCATGATGATCGAAGCATTGGCGAGGAAACCTGGGGAACACCTTGGAGTGGAACACACCATCTCTCTACAGTGGAACACACCATCTCTCTACACCCCATACCCAATTTGTAGGCCTAATGCAGCGTAGTTTCCAACAACTACTAAACGAGAGCCGGAAGATCGAAGCTCAGGAAAGGCAACCTGGGGAACACCTTGGAGTGGAACACACCATCTCTCTACACCCCATACCCAATTTGTAGGCCCAATGCAGCGTAGTTTCCAACAACTACTAAACGAGAGCCGGAAGATCGAAGCTCAGGAAAGGCAACCTGGGGAACACCTTGGAGTGTAACAAACCCTTTCTCTACACCACGGAAGGGCTGATTCTTAGGAAGGAAGGCTGTCGGAAAGAAGCAGGGCGCGTCCGAGGGTGATTATATTCTTATTAGGTATATACTCACCCTCGGACGCACCCTGCTTCTTTATTTGTAATGAATGTTTATTTGCAATGTGGTTTTGACTTACTCTATTTTTTTGGTAAATAATGATTTTATTATTTTCATTGTTTTGCATCTTCTTGGCAATAATATAAAGAAGACGCGACAGGACAACACTTACAATTGAAAAAAACTTTCAGTTAACTACTTGCAGGAGAAAGTTATTGTAGCTGGTGGCCATTTTTAGTACTGTACCAGATTTTTGTTGTATGTGTTTGTTTTTAATGTTAAAATGTCTGCATTTGATATCTCTCCAGTATTTTCTTTTTTATAAGCAAAATACTTATTTTTATATTTTCTGATGTTGGTTCCAGGGGTACACGGGCAGCAGTGGTGTGGTCAGTGGAGGCCTAGTGGAAGGCGTGACCGCAGACAGGCATCGAAGGCCTAAAATAATAACACATGGCTGTAGGCAATTTTAAATTGGTTCCAGGGGTACACGGGCAGCAGTGGTGTGGTCAGTGGAGGCCTAGTGGAAGGAGTGACCGCAGACAGGCATCGAAGGCCTAAAATAATAACACATGGCTGTAGGCAATTTTAAATTGGTTCCAGGGGTACACGGGCAGCAGTGGTGTGGTCAGTGGAGGCCTAGTGGAAGGAGTGACCGCAGACAGGATCGAAGGCCTAAAATAATAACACATGGCTGTAGGCAATTTTAAATTGGTTCCAGGGGTACACGGGCAGCAGTGGTGTGGTCAGTGGAGGCCTAGTGGAAGGAGTGACCGCAGACAGGCATCGAAGGCCTAAAATAATAACACATGGCTGTAGGCAATTTTAAATTGGTTCCAGGGGTACACGGGCAGCAGTGGTGTGGTCAGTGGAGGCCTAGTGGAAGGAGTGACCGCAGACAGGCATCGAAGGCCTAAAATAATAACACATGGCTGTAGGCAATTTTAAATGGGTTCCAGGGGTACACGGGCAGCAGTGGTGTGGTCAGTGGAGGCCTAGTGGAAGGAGTGACCGCAGACAGGCATCGAAGGCCTAAAATAATAACACATGGCTGTAGGCAATTTTAAATTGGTTCCAGGGGTACACGGGCAGCAGTGGTGTGGTCAGTGGAGGCCTAGTGGAAGGAGTCACCGCAGACAGGCATCGAAGGCCTAAAATAATAACACATGGCTGTAGGCAATTTTAAATTGGTTCCAGGGGTACACGGGCAGCAGTGGTGTGGTCAGTGGAGGCCTAGTGGAAGGAGTGACCGCAGACAGGCATCGAAGGCCTAAAATAATAACACATGGCTGTAGGCAATTTTAAATTGGTTCCAGGGGTACACGGGCAGCAGTGGTGTGGTCAGTGGAGGCCTAGTGGAAGGAGTGACCGCAGACAGGCATCGAAGGCCTAAAATAATAACACATGGCTGTAGGCAATTTTAAATTGGTTCCAGGGGTACACGGGCAGCAGTGGTGTGGTCAGTGGAGGCCTAGTGGAAGGAGTCACCGCAGACAGGCATCGAAGGCCTAAAATAATAACACATGGCTGTAGGCAATTTTAAATTGGTTCCAGGGGTACACGGGCAGCAGTGGTGTGGTCAGTGGAGGCCTAGTGGAAGGAGTGACCGCAGACAGGCATCGAAGGCCTAAAATAATAACACATGGCTGTAGGCAATTTTAAATTGGTTCCAGGGGTACACGGGCAGCAGTGGTGTGGTCAGTGGAGGCCTAGTGGAAGGAGTGACCGCAGACAGGCATCGAAGGCCTAAAATAATAACACATGGCTGTAGGCAATTTTAAATTGGTTCCAGGGGTACACGGGCAGCAGTGGTGTGGTCAGTGGAGGCCTAATGGAAGGAGTGACCGCAGACAGGCATCGAAGGCCTAAAATAATAACACATGGCTGTAGGCAATTTTAAATTGGTTCCAGGGGTACACGGGCAGCAGTGGTGTGGTCAGTGGAGGCCTAGTGGAAGGAGTGACCGCAGACAGGCATCGAAGGCCTAAAATAATAACACATGGCTGTAGGCAATATTAAATTGGTTCCAGGGGTACACGGGCAGCAGTGGTGTGGTCAGTGGAGGCCTAGTGGAAGGAGTGACCGCAGAAAGGCATCGAAGGCCTAAAATAATAACACATGGCTGTAGGCAATTTTAAATTGGTTCCAGGGGTACACGGGCAGCAGTGGTGTGGTCAGTGGAGGCCTAGTGGAAGGAGTGACCGCAGACAGGCATCGAAGGCCTAAAATAATAACACATGGCTGTAGGCAATTTAAAATTGGTTCCAGGGGTACACGGGCAGCAGTGGTGTGGTCAGTGGAGGCCTAGTGGAAGGAGTCACCACAGACAGGCATCGAAGGCCTAAAATAATAACACATGGCTGTAGGCAATTTTAAATTGGTTCCAGGGGTACACGGGCAGCAGTGGTGTGGTCAGTGGAGGCCTAGTGGAAGGAGTGACCGCAGACAGGCATCGAAGGCCTAAAATAATAACACATGGCTGTAGGCAATTTTAAATTGGTTCCAGGGGTACACGGGCAGCAGTGGTGTGGTCAGTGGAGGCCTAGTGGAAGGAGTGACCGCAGACAGGCATCGAAGGCCTAAAATGATAAGACATGGCTGTAGGCAATTTTAAATTGGTTCCAGGGGTACACGGGCAGCAGTGGTGTGGTCAGTGGAGGCCTAGTGGAAGGAGTGACCGCAGACAGGCATCGAAGGCCTAAAATAATAACACATGGCTGTAGACAATTTTAAATTGGTTCCAGGGGTACACGGGCAGCAGTGGTGTGGTCAGTGGAGGCCTAGTGGAAGGAGTGAGCGCAGACAGGCATCGAAGGCCTAAAACAATAACACATGGCTGTAGGCAATTTTAAATTGGTTCCAGGGGTACACGGGCAGCAGTGGTGTGGTCAGTGGAGGCCTAGTGGAAGGAGTCACCGCAGACAGGCATCGAAGGCCTAAAATAATAACACATGGCTGTAGGCAATTTTAAATTGGTTCCAGGGGTACACGGGCAGCAGTGGTGTGGTCAGTGGAGGCCTAGTGGAAGGAGTGACCGCAGACAGGCATCGAAGGCCTAAAATAATAACACATGGCTGTAGGCAATTTTAAATTGGTTCCAGGGGTACACGGGCAGCAGTGGTGTGGTCAGTGGAGGCCTAGTGGAAGGAGTGACCGCAGACAGGCATCGAAGGCCTAAAATAATAACACATGGCTGTAGGCAATTCTAAATTGGTTCTAGGGGTACACGGGCAGCAGTGGTGTGGTCAGTGGAGGCCTAGTGGAAGGAGTCACCGCAGACAGGCATCGAAGGCCTAAAATAATAACACATGGCTGTAGGCAATTTTAAATTGGTTCCAGGGGTACACGGGCAGCAGTGGTGTGATCAGTGGAGGCCTAGTGGAAGGAGTCACCGCAGACAGGCATCGAAGGCCTAAAATAATAACACATGGCTGTAGGCAATTTTAAATTGGTTACAGGGGTACACGGGCAGCAGTGGTGTGGTCAGTGGAGGCCTAGTGGAAGGAGTGACCACAGACAGGCATCGAAGGCCTAACATAACAAAAATGTCAATACAATGGTGTTGTCAGTGGCAGGCATTGAAGGATGTCAGCGCATAGACTAAACATTGGTGGAGCTGTGAGATAATTTTGCAAGTGGTAGAGCACTGTTTGAGCTGGGGTGGGGGGAAACTGTCTTGTGGCCGGCGGTACAGGCCCAGGGCCCCTCATATTACAACGGTGTGTCTGACGTTGGGTGCTTACCACCACCGCCAGAGACACTTTATTGTACTAGGAGGGACCCAGTGGCAGTGCCGTCGACCAAAAGCGGGCTCACCCACCTCTTCAGACAAACTGCACTCTCACGGGTGCTGTCGCCAAGTGTCGATACCACGGCCCCGTGTGGGGAGTTTGGCCATTTAGTGAGGTGTAAACATGTCGTATGCTGGACAATCAGGTGCAGAAAATTACGAGATTGGAAAAGGCATTCAGAATAGTCCACAGGCAAGACCTTTTCATAGGAAAGCTAGGTGTCAGCCGGGCAAGGTGGGGCAAAAGATTTCGAAATCCAGTTGTGGTTCATTTTAATGAAGGTTAGATCATCTACATTTTGGGTATCCAGACGAGTCCTTTTTTCTGTTAGTATTGAACCTGCAGCACTGAATACTCTTTCTGATAGGACACTAGCTGCCGGGCAAGCAAGCTCCTGCAATGCATATTCTGCCAATTCTGGCCAGGTGTCTAATTTTGATGCCCAGTAATCAAATGGGAATGACGGTTGAGGGAGAACATCGATAAGGGATGAAAAATAGTTTGTAACCATACTGGACAAATGTTGTCTCCTGTCACTTTGAATTGATGCTGCAGTACCTGTCCTGTCTGCGGTCATAGCAAAATCACTCCACAACCTGGTCTGAAAACCCCTCTGGCCAACGCCACTTCTGTTTTCTGCCCCTCTAACTCCTCTGGTCTGCTGGCCCCTGCAGCTCGTGTGAGAACGATCATGGGCGCTGTGTGCAGGGAATGCCAGAAGCAAACGGTCAACAAGAGTTGATTGTTTGGTTGCTAATATTAGTTCCAAGTTCTCATGTGGCATTATATTTTGCAATTTGCCTTTATAGCGAGGATCAAGGAGGCAGGCCAACCAGTAATCGTCATCATTCATCATTTTAGTTATGCGTGTGTCCCTTTTGAGGATACGTAAGGCATAATCCGCCATGTGGGCCAAAGTTCCAGTTCTCAAATCTGCGGTTGTGCTTGGTTGAGGGGCAGTTTCAGGCAAATCCACGTCACTTGTGTCCCTCAAAAAACCAGAACCAGGCCTTGCCGCGCCACCAATTTCCAGTGGCCCCGGAAAAGCTTCCTCATTAAAAATATAATCATCCCCATCATCCTCCTCGTCCTCCTCCTCCTCTTCGCCCGCTACCTCGTCCTGTACACTGCCCTGGCCAGACAATGGCTGACTGTCATCAAGGCTTTCCTCTTCCTCAGCTGCAGACGCCTGATCCTTTATGTGCGTCAAACTTTGCATCAGCAGACGCATTAGGGGGATGCTCATGCTTATTATGGCGTTGTCTGCACTAACCAGCCGTGTGCATTCCTCAAAACACTGAAGGACTTGACACATGTCTTGAATCTTTGACCACTGCACACCTGACAACTCCATGTCTGCCATCCTACTGCCTGCCCGTGTATGTGTATCCTCCCACAAAAACATAACAGCCCGCCTCTGTTCACACAGTCTCTGAAGCATGTGCAGTGTTGAGTTCCACCTTGTTGCAACGTCTATGATTAGGCGATGCTGGGGAAGGTTCAAAGAACGCTGATAGGTCTGCATACGGCTGGAGTGTACGGGCGAACGTCGGATATGTGAGCAAAGTCCACGCACTTTGAGGAGCAGGTCGGATAACCCCGGATAACTTTTCAGGAAGCACTGCACCACCAGGTTTAAGGTGTGAGCCAGGCAAGGAATGTGTTTCAGTTGGGAAAGGGAGATGGCAGCCATGAAATTCCTTCCGTTATCACTCACTACCTTGCCTGCCTCAAGATCTACAGTGCCCAGCCACGACTGCGTTTCTTTCTGCAAGAACTCGGACAGAACTTCCCCGGTGTGTCTGTTGTCGCCCAAACACTTCATAGCCAATACAGCCTGCTTACGTTTGCCAGTAGCTGCCCCATAATGGGAGACCTGGTGTGCAACAGTGGCAGCTGCGGATGGAGTGGTTGTGCGACTGCGGTCTGTGGACGAGCTCTCGCTTCTGCAGGAGGACGAAGAGGAGGAGGAGGGGGTGCGAACGGCTACAGCCAATTGTTTCCTAGACCGTGGGCTAGGCAGAACTGTCCCAAACTTGCTGTCCCCTGTGGACCCTGCATCCACCACATTTACCCAGTGTGCCGTGATGGACACGTAACGTCCCTGGCCATGCCTACTGGTCCATGCATCTGTTGTCAGGTGCACCTTTGTGCTCACAGATTGCCTGAGTGCATGGACGATGCGCTCTTTAACATGCTGGTGGAGGGCTGGGATGGCTTTTCTGGAAAAAAAGTGTCGACTGGGTAGCTCGTAGCGTGGTACAGCGTAGTCCATCAGGGCTTTGAAAGCTTCGCTTTCAACTAACCGGTAGGGCATCATCTCTAACGAGATTAGTCTAGCTATGTGTGCATTCAAACCCTGTGTACGCGGATGCGAGGCTAAGTACTTCCTTTTTCTAACCATAGTCTCATGTAGGGTGAGCTGGACTGGAGAGCTGGAGATCGTGGAACTAGCGGGGGTGCCGGTGGACATGGCAGACTGAGAGACGGTGGGAGATGGTATTGTTGCCACCGGTGCCCTAGATGCAGTGTTTCCTACTACGAAACTGGTGATTCCCTGACCCTGACTGCTTTGGCCTGGCAAAGAAACCTGCACAGATACTGCAGGTGGTGCGGAAAATGGTGGCCCTACACTGCCGGAAGGGATGTTGCGTTGCTGACTAGCTTCATTGGCCGAGGGTGCTACAACCTTAAGGGACGTTTGGTAGTTAGTCCAGGCTTGCAAATGCATGGTGGTTAAATGTCTATGCATGCAACTTGTATTGAGACTTTTCAGATTCTGTCCTCTGCTTAAGGTAGTTGAACATTTTTGACAGATGACTTTGCGCTGATCAATTGGATGTTGTTTAAAAAAATGCCAGACTGCACTCTTTCTAGCATCGGATATCTTTTCAGGCATTGCAGACTGAGCTTTAACCGGATGGCCACGCTGTCCTCCAACAGGTTTTGGCTTTGCCACGCGTTTTGGGCAAGATACGGGCCCGGCAGATGGAACCTGTTGCAATGTTGATGCCTGCTGCGGCCCCTCCTCCTCCACTTCAGAACTGCTGCCGCCTGCACCCTGTTCCCCCAATGGCTGCCAATCGGGGTCAAGAACTGGGTCATCTATTACCTCTTCTTGTAGCTCGTGTGCAACTTCGTCTGTGTCACCGTGTCGGTCGGTGGTATAGCGTTCGTGATGGGGCAACATAGTCTCATCAGGGTCTGATTCTTGATCAGCACCCTGCGAGGGCAATGTTGTGGTCTGAGTCAAAGGACCAGCATAGTAGTCTGGCTGTGGCTGTGCATCAGTGCACTCCATGTCAGATTCAACTTGTAATGGGCATGGACTGTTAACTGCTTCACTTTCTAAGCCAGGGACGGTATGTGTAAAGAGCTCCATGGAGTAACCCGTTGTGTCGCCTGCTGCATTCTTCTCTGTTGTTGTTTTTGCTGAAGAGGACAAGGAAGTGACTTGTCCCTGACCGTGAACATCCACTAACGACGCGCTGCTTTGACATTTACCAGTTTCACGAGAGGAGGCAAAAGAGCTAGAGGCTGAGTCAGCAAGATAAGCCAAAACTTGCTCTTGCTGCTCCGGCTTTAAAAGCGGTTTTCCTACTCCCAGAAAAGGGAGCGTTCGAGGCCTTGTGTAGCCAGACGACGAACCTGGCTCCACAGCTCCAGACTTAGGTGCAATATTTTTTTTCCCACGACCAGCTGATGCTCCACCACTACCACTACCCTCATTACCAGCTGACAATGAACGCCCCCGGCCACGACCTCTTCTACCATACTTCCTCATTGTTTTAAAAACGTAAACAAACTAACGGTATTTGTTGCTGTCACACAAATTACACGGTGAGCTATAACTTCAGTATGATTTAGCTACCCCTTTACAGGTGAGTGAGACCACAACGAAAATCAGGCACAATGTTACACACTCTGTTGTTGGTGGCAACAAATGAGAGAGATGCCACACACGCAGGACTGTCACTGAAGCACAAATGTAAATATTAATCTCCCACTGATTTGATTTTTTCTTTTTTTTAAGGGAGACTTTAGGAAAAAAAAATAATAGAATAAAATGATTTTTTCAGGAAGAATTTAGAAACCAAATAAAATAAAATGATTTTTTCAGGGAGTATTTAGAAAACAAATAAAACAAAAAAAGGCTTTCTATGGCCCACTGAGTGAGAGATGACGCACACAGGAGTCAGGAGTGGCACACAAGCCCAGAGGCCAATATTTATCTCCCACTGATTGATGTAGTGATTTTTTCAGGTAGATTTTGGAACCCAAATCAAGCTAAAAAAAATAATAGGCTTTCTATGGCCCACAATTGGAGAGAGAGAGAGAGATGGCACACCCAGGAGTCAAGACTGGCACACAAGCAGAAAGGGCAATATTAATCTCCCACTGATTTGTTTTTTTTGTTTTTTTTTTCAGGGAGACTTTAGGAAAAAAAAAAAATAGAATAAAATGATTTTTTCAGGAAGAATTTAGAAACCAAAGAAAATAAAATGATTTTTTCAGGGAGAATTTAGAAAACAAATAAAACAAAAAAAGGCTTTCTATGGCCCACTGAGTGAGAGATGACGCACACAGGAGTCAGGAGTGGCACACAAGCCCAGAGGCCAATATTTATCTCCCACTGATTGATGTAGTGATTTTTTCAGGTAGATTTTGGAACCCAAATCAAGCTAAAAAAAATAATAGGCTTTCTATGGCCCACAATTGGAGAGAGAGAGAGAGAGATGGCACACCCAGGAGTCAAGACTGGCACACAAGCAGAAAGGGCAATATTAATCTCCCACTGATTTGTTTTTGTTTTTTTTGTTTTTCAGGGAGACTTTAGGAAAAAAAAAATAGAATAAAATGATTTTTTCAGGAAGAATTTAGAAACCAAAGAAAATAAAATAATTTTTTCAGGGAGAATTTAGAAAACAAATAAAACAAAAAAAGGCTTTCTATGGCCCACTGAGTGAGAGATGACGCACACAGGAGTCAGGAGTGGCACACAAGCCCAGAGGCCAATATTTATCTCCCACTGATTGATGTAGTGATTTTTTCAGGTAGATTTTGGAACCCAAATCAAGCTAAAAAAAATAATAGGCTTTCTATGGCCCACAATTGGAGAGAGAGAGAGAGATGGCACACCCAGGAGTCAAGACTGGCACACAAGCAGAAAGGGCAATATTAATCTCCCACTGATTTGTTTTTGTTTTGTTTTTTTCAGGGAGACTTTAGGAAAAAAAAAAATAGAATAAAATGATTTTTTCAGGAAGAATTTAGAAACCAAAGAAAATAAAATGATTTTTTCAGGGAGAATTTAGAAAACAAATAAAACAAAAAAAGGCTTTCTATGGCCCACTGAGTGAGAGATGACGCACACAGGAGTCAGGAGTGGCACACAAGCCCAGAGGCCAATATTTATCTCCCACTGATTGATGTAGTGATTTTTTCAGGTAGATTTTGGAACCCAAATCAAGCTAAAAAAAATAATAGGCTTTCTATGGCCCACAATTGGAGAGAGAGAGAGAGAGATGGCACACCCAGGAGTCAAGACTGGCACACAAGCAGAAAGGGCAATATTAATCTCCCACTGATTTGTTTTTGTTTTTTTCAGGGAGACTTTAGGAAAAAAAAAATAGAATAAAATGATTTTTTCAGGAAGAATTTAGAAACCAAAGAAAATAAAATAATTTTTTCAGGGAGAATTTAGAAAACAAATAAAACAAAAAAAGGCTTTCTATGGCCCACTGAGTGAGAGATGACGCACACAGGAGTCAGGAGTGACACACAAGCCCAGAGGCCAATATTTATCTCCCACTGATTGATGTAGTGATTTTTTCAGGTAGATTTTGGAACCCAAATCAAGCTAAAAAAAATAATAGGCTTTCTATGGCCCACAATTGGAGAGAGAGAGAGAGATGGCACACCCAGGAGTCAAGACTGGCACACAAGCAGAAAGGGCAATATTAATCTCCCACTGATTTGTTTTTGTTTTTTGTTTTTTCAGGGAGACTTTAGGAAAAAAAAATAGAATAAAATGATTTTTTCAGGAAGAATTTAGAAACCAAAGAAAATAAAATGATTTTTTCAGGGAGAATTTAGAAAACAAATAAAACAAAAAAAGGCTTTCTATGGCCCACTGAGTGAGAGATGACGCACACAGGAGTCAGGAGTGGCACACAAGCCCAGAGGCCAATATTTATCTCCCACTGATTGATGTAGTGATTTTTTCAGGTAGATTTTGGAATCCAAATCAAGCTAAAAAAAATAATAGGCTTTCTATGGCCCACAATTGGAGAGAGAGAGAGAGAGATGGCACACCCAGGAGTCAAGACTGGCACACAAGCAGAAAGGGCAATATTAATCTCCCACTGATTTGTTTTTTTTTTTTTTTTTTCAGGGAGACTTTAGGGAAAAAAAAATAGAATAAAATGATTTTTTCAGGAAGAATTTAGAAACCAAAGAAAATAAAATAATTTTTTCAGGGAGAATTTAGAAAACAAATAAAACAAAAAAAGGCTTTCTATGGCCCACTGAGTGAGAGATGACGCACACAGGAGTCAGGAGTGGCACACAAGCCCAGAGGCCAATATTTATCTCCCACTGATTGATGTAGTGATTTTTTCAGGTAGATTTTGGAACCCAAATCAAGCTAAAAAAAATAATAGGCTTTCTATGGCCCACAATTGGAGAGAGAGAGAGAGATGGCACACCCAGGAGTCAAGACTGGCACACAAGCAGAAAGGGCAATATTAATCTCCCACTGATTTGTTTTTTTTTTTTTAGGGAGACTTTAGGAAAAAAAAAATAGAATAAAATGATTTTTTCAGGAAGAATTTAGAAACCAAATAAAATAAAATGATTTTTTCAGGGAGAATTTAGAAAACAAATAAAACAAAAAAAGGCTTTCTATGGCCCACTGAGTGAGAGATGACGCACACAGGAGTCAGGAGTGGCACACAAGCCCAGAGGCCAATATTTATCTCCCACTGATTGATGTAGTGATTTTTTCAGGTAGATTTTGGAACCCAAATCAAGCTAAAAAAATAATAGGCTTTCTATGGCCCACAATTGGAGAGAGAGAGATGGCACACCCAGGAGTCAAGACTGGCACACAAGCAGAAAGGGCAATATTAATCTCCCACTGATTTGTTGTTTTTTTTGTTTTTTTTCAGGGAGACTTTAGGAAAAAAAAAAATAGAATAAAATGATTTTTTCAGGAAGAATTTAGAAACCAAAGAAAATAAAATGATTTTTTCAGGGAGAATTTAGAAAACAAATAAAACAAAAAAAGGCTTTCTATGGCCCACTGAGTGAGAGATGACGCACACAGGAGTCAGGAGTGGCACACAAGCCCAGAGGCCAATATTTATCTCCCACTGATTGATGTAGTGATTTTTTCAGGTAGATTTTGGAACCCAAATCAAGCTAAAAAAATAATAGGCTTTCTATGGCCCACAATTGGAGAGAGAGAGAGAGATGGCACACCCAGGAGTCAAGACTGGCACACAAGCAGAAAGGGCAATATTAATCTCCCACTGATTTGTTTTTGTTTTTTGTTTTTTTCAGGGAGACTTTAGGAAAAAAAAAAATAGAATAAAATGATTTTTTCAGGAAGAATTTAGAAACCAAAGAAAATAAAATGATTTTTTCAGGGAGAATTTAGAAAACAAATAAAACAAAAAAAGGCTTTCTATGGCCCACTGAGTGAGAGATGACGCACACAAGAGTCAGGAGTGGCACACAAGCCCAGAGGCCAATATTTATCTCCCACTGATTGATGTAGTGATTTTTTCAGGTAGATTTTGGAACCCAAATCAAGCTAAAAAAAATAATAGGCTTTCTATGGCCCACAATTGGAGAGAGAGAGAGAGAGATGGCACACCCAGGAGTCAAGACTGGCACACAAGCAGAAAGGGCAATATTAATCTCCCACTGATTTGTTTTTGTTTTTGTTTTTTTTCAGGGAGACTTTAGGAAAAAAAAAATAGAATAAAATGATTTTTTCAGGAAGAATTTAGAAACCAAAGAAAATAAAATAATTTTTTCAGGGAGAATTTAGAAAACAAATAAAACAAAAAAAGGCTTTCTATGGCCCACTGAGTGAGAGATGACGCACACAGGAGTCAGGAGTGGCACACAAGCCCAGAGGCCAATATTTATCTCCCACTGATTGATGTAGTGATTTTTTCAGGTAGATTTTGGAACCCAAATCAAGCTAAAAAAAATAATAGGCTTTCTATGGCCCACAATTGGAGAGAGAGAGAGAGATGGCACACCCAGGAGTCAAGACTGGCACACAAGCAGAAAGGGCAATATTAATCTCCCACTGATTTGTTTTGTTTTTTTAGGGAGACTTTAGGAAAAAAAAAATAGAATAAAATGATTTTTTCAGGAAGAATTTAGAAACCAAATAAAATAAAATGATTTTTTCAGGGAGAATTTAGAAAACAAATAAAACAAAAAAAGGCTTTCTATGGCCCACTGAGTGAGAGATGACGCACACAGGAGTCAGGAGTGGCACACAAGCCCAGAGGCCAATATTTATCTCCCACTGATTGATGTAGTGATTTTTTCAGGTAGATTTTGGAACCCAAATCAAGCTAAAAAAATAATAGGCTTTCTATGGCCCACAATTGGAGAGAGAGAGAGAGATGGCACACCCAGGAGTCAAGACTGGCACACAAGCAGAAAGGGCAATATTAATCTCCCACTGATTTGTTTTTTTTTTTGTTTTTTTTCAGGGAGACTTTAGGAAAAAAAAAATAGAATAAAATGATTTTTTCAGGAAGAATTTAGAAACCAAAGAAAATAAAATGATTTTTTCAGGGAGAATTTAGAAAACAAATAAAACAAAAAAAGGCTTTCTATGGCCCACTGAGTGAGAGATGACGCACACAGGAGTCAGGAGTGGCACACAAGCCCAGAGGCCAATATTTATCTCCCACTTTTTTTTTTTTGTTCCAGGGAAAATTTATAAACCCAATAAAAAAAATAATAAATAGTCTTTCTATGGCCCACTATCTGAGAGACAGAGAGAGATGGCACGCTTAGGACTGGCACACAAGCCCAAAGGCCAATATTAATCTCCCTTTTTTTTTTAAGGGAGAATTTATAAAACCAAAAAAAAATAAATAAATAGGCTTTCTATGGCCCACTATTTGTGAGAGAGATGGCACGCTCAGGACTGGCACACAAGTCCAGAGGCCAATATTAATCTCCCACTTTTTTTTTTTTTTTCCAGGGAAAATTTATAAACCCAATAAAAAAAATAAAAATAAATAGGCTTTCTATGGCCCACTATCTGAGAGAGAGAGATGGCACGCTTAGGACTGGCACACAAGCCCAAAGGCCAATATTAATCTCCCACTGATTGATTTATTGATTTTTTCAGGTAGAATTTAGAACCCAAATAAAGCAAAAAAAAAAAAAAATGGGCTTTCTATGGCCCACTGAGTGAGTGATGATGCACACAGGAGTCAAGAGTGGCACACAAGCCCTGAGGCCAATATTTTTCTCCCACTGATTGATGTAGTGATTTTTTCAGGTAGATTTTATAACCCAAATCAAGCAAAAAAATAAATAGGCTTTCTATGGCCCACTGAGTGAGAGATGACACAGACAGGGATGGCACTCTAGCAGAAATGTCAATCTTAATCTCCCACAAAAAAAAAAAAAAAAACAGGGAGTGTCCTTCAATTACTATCTCCCTGCAGTAATCTCAGCCAGGTATGGCAGGCAGCAATAAGGAGTGGACTGATGCACAAATTAAATAAAAAGTGTGTACAAACCAAAAAGATAGCTGTGCAGAAAGGAAGGAACAAGAGGATTTGTGCTTTGAAAAAAGCAGTTGGTTTGCACAGCGGCGTACACACAGCAATGCAGCTATCAGGGAGCCTTCTAGGGCAGCCCAATGAGCTACAGCGCTGAGAAGGAAAAAAAAAAAATGTAGCTTCCACTGTCCCTGCACACCGAAGGTGGTGTTGGGCAGTGGAAATCGCTACAGCACAAGCGGTTTGGTGGTTAATGGACCCTGCCTAACGCTATCCCTGCTTCTGACGAAGCGGCAGCAACCTCTCCCTAAGCTCAGATCAGCAGCAGTAACATGGCGGTCGGCGGGAACTCCCCTTTATAGCCCCTGACACCGCAGACAGCAAGCCAATCACTGCAATGCCCTTCTCTAAGATGGTGGGGACCAGGACCTATGTCATCACGCTGCCCACACTCTGCGTTTACCTTCATTGGCTGAGAAATGGCGCTTTTCGCGTCATTGAAACGCGACTTTGGCGCGAAAGTCGCGTACCGCATGGCCGACCCCGCACAGGGGTCGGATCGGGTTTCATGAAACCCGACTTTGCCAAAAGTCGGCGACTTTTGAAAATGAACGACCCGTTTCGCTCAACCCTACTCTCCAATGTTACGGGCCTGATCGTCCTCTTTCTGGGGGTTGGCCCTTTGCCCCAGGGGTTGCTCGTTTAAAGGACAGTACCATGCAAGATGGCCCACTTGGTGGCAGCGGTGGCAAATCGGTCGTCCATCCCGATGGAAGCGATCGTCGTCTCGGCCTCTGGTCGACGGGATCCTCCTCTGTCGCTGCCAGGGGACATCCTCCGGTCTGGAAGCCAGCTGAATCTTCTCCTTGGGGGCCTCCTGTAGGGATTGGACGGTCCAGGCTAGGGCAGCAACGCTCTTGGTCAGCTCTTGCATCTGGAGGCGTAGTCCCGCAGGGGAGTCGTCATCCAGAGTCTGGGCATCGGCCTCAGCAGAGACAGGTGTTTCTGGCGCCACCTCCTGGTGGTACGTGAGGGCTTGACGCCTGGGGAGTACAGCACGGCTGGGCTGTCACTCTGGGAGCGCTTGGATGGCTTTATCTTTGAATTGCGCAAAGGTCAGGTCTGGGTTCTGCATGGCTAAGAAATATAACTGAGCCCTTTGGTTACTGCACAGGAGCCCCTCGATGAACTGCTCTTTCAGGAGTTTATCTTCATCTTGCATGCTGCTGGGGTCACTCTGCTTGATGGCCCGCAGTGCCTCCTGAAGATTGAGGGCATAGTCCCGTAAGCTATCCTGCAGCCTCTGCTTGCACCCATAGAATGTCAATTTAATTTCCGTAGCGGTGCGGGTGTCAAAGGTGGTTTTTAGTTTTGCAAGGACCTGCTGTGCAGTTTTCTTATCCGCGGCGGGCCAGGACTTTGCTTCTCTCAAAGCCGCGCCAAAGAGCTGTCCAGTTATCATATGAACCTTCTGAGGCTCTGTCAGGGAATAAAACTCGAGCAGGCTGCACATCCCCTCTTTAAAGTCAGTGAGCGTGTGGGCTTCTCCGGAGTATTGCGGGAGCCAGGTGGCTCCTGGTAGGCACGGCATGGAGAAGGGCATTATGGCTGTTGTGGCTGCAGCAGTGTCCAGCTGGCCGATGGGAGCGGCAGGCCCCGTGGCTTCCGGCGGTGGTACCAGGCCCGCGGCTGCGTCTACTACGGGCAGGGCCGCCATCAGGGCATGACAGCCGTGACTGGCGTATGGGGCCCGGTGAGCAGAGGGGGCCCGCATCGGGCCTCGTCTCATCTGGTCACCGGGCCCCCCCTGCAGGCGCTGCGGCAGCGGCACACTATTGACGTGCGGGCCCGCGCCCGCACGTCAATAGTTAACAGCCGCCAGCCAGTCTGAGGCTGGCGGCTGAATAGGGCCGCAGTGCGCACTCGCCGGCGTCGCCGGCGTCTGACGTCATTGTCAGCCGCTGGGCCCGGCGGCGAGTGCGTCTGTGTGGAGCCTGGAGAGGGAGCTTCACCCGGTGCTGGAGCTTGGCCAGGTAAGAAGTTTTTTTTTTTTCTTTGAGAGCTGCTGCGATCCAGGGGGGCCCGGGGGGCAGGATGATGGACACACAGGGGCAGAAATGCTGGACACACAGGGGCAGAAATGCTGGACACACAGGGGCAGAAATGCTGGACACACAGGGGCAGAAATGCTGGACACACAGGGGCAGAAATGCCGGACACAGTGGGGCAGAAATGCTGGACACAGTGGGGCAGAAATGCTGGACACAGTGGGGCAGAATGCTGGACACACAGGGGCAGAAATGCCGGACACAGTGGGGCAGAAATGCTGGACACAGTGGGGCAGAATGGTGGACACACAGGGGCAGAAATGCTGGACACAGTGGGGCAGAAATGCTGGACACAGTGTGGCAGAATGGTGGACACAGTGGGGCAAAATGGTGGACACACAGGGGCAGAATGGTGGACACAGTGGGGCAGAATGCTGGACACACAGGGGCAGAAATGCCGGACACAGTGGGGCAGAATGGTGGACACAGTGGGGCAGAAATGCTGGACACAGTGGGGCAGAAATGCTGGACACAGTGGGGCAGAAATGCTGGACACAGTGGGGCAGAAATGCTGGACACAGTGGGGCAGAAATGCTGGACACAGTGGGGCAGAAATGCTGGACACAGTGGGGCAGAAATGCTGGACACAGTGGGGCAGAAATGCTGGACACAGTGGGGCAGAAATGCTGGACACAGTGGGGCAGAAATGCTGGACACAGTGGGGCAGAAATGCTGGACACAGTGGGGCAGAAATGCTGGACACACAGTGGGGCAGAATGTTGGACACAGTGGGGCAGAATGCTGGACACAGTGGGGCAGAATGCTGGACACAGTGGGGCAGAAATGCTGGACACAGTGACAGGGGCAGAATGCTGGACACAGTGACAGGTGCAGAATGCTGGACACAGGGGCAGACTGTGAGACCCAGGGGCAGAATGGAGATACGGGGCATGATTGGAGACACGGGGCAGGATGAAAGACATGGGGGCATGACTGGAGACAGATGGGGCAGGATTGGAGACAGATGGGGCAGAATGGAGACACAGGAGGCATGATTGGAGACAAGTGTCAGGATTGCAGACATGGGGGCATGGTTGGAGACATAGGGGGCAGAATGGAGACATGGGGCATGATTGGAGACACTGGGGGTAGAATTGGAGACAGATCGTGCAGGATCATGGGGCAGGATGGATATGATGGAGACAGATGGGGCAGGATGGAGATATCACATGGGGCGATCATATGGGGCAGGATAAGGAGATCATATGGGGCAGAATGGATACTCATGAGGGCAGGATGGGAGAATATCTGGCTGACGCCAGGAATGAGACACACGGGGCCAGGCTGGGTGATATTATTAATATGGTATTAATAACATAGGGGCTAATTTAGGGATATTATTACTGCAGTGATGTATTTATTTTATTTTTTCAGTATACTGTTTTAAATGGGGGGCGGTCCTGTTACTGTATAGAGTGATACTATGTCGCCTTCTTCATGTGGTGTAATGTAGAAGTTGTGAAAAATTAAGTAATGTGTTCTGCAAGCGGAGCTCGAGATAACTGTGTTATTTCCTGCAGAGAGAAGTCCTGGCTGGATGAAATGATGGCGGTCTGTGCTGGATGAAAGATGAAGGACTTCACCTAGAGACGTCACTGGTGAGTCAGTGTGTTACCTATACACTGACACTATACACTGTATACAGAGCTCCTGTGTATAATTTCACTAGTGATCACTATATTATCTGTACACAGACACTGCATACTAAGTACAGATCTCCTGTGTATAATGGCACTTATGGTGATAGTATGGTGCTTTTTTAAAAATTACTGATCAGAATTGTAGTATTCAGTCACTATGTGGTGGTAATATGTGGTCTGGACATGGTGTTGTGGTATTTGTTCCTTGTATGTGATATTATTCGATCACTGTGTTGGTAATATGTCATCTGGTCATGGTGTTGTGGTATTTGTTCCTTCTATGTGATATTATTGGGCATTTTAAAAATTGAAAAATAAATAAAAATATACCTAAATTGTATTGCATATTTTAACAAATATTTAATAGGTTACAGCAGAGTAGGGCCCTGCCAAAAGTGTCTACCGTGTTATGGTGGCGGCTTAAAAAATCTTTTGGCCAAAACAAAAGCTGCCTGCTATATGTGTGATCTGGTGATGGGAACTGTTAATGTGTGATTGGTGAGAAGTGGAGTTTTTCCAAGAGAGAGCGGTGGGACTGTGGACAGTTCGAGGGGTGGAGCCTGGAGGCGGGGTTGGGGTGGAGCCTGGGCAGAGTCTCAAGGGGGCCCCGAAAATTTTGCCAGTATGGGGCCCCGAAATTTCTAGTGGCAGCCCTGACTACGGGGTCTGGAAGTGCCCCCGCGGCTGTGGCCGCCGCTTCTTCTGGATCTGACATGGCCGTTCCTCCTTCCTGCTAACCCCCCCAGGGTCGGAGTTCCACTTCCGTAATCGGCACTTCACCGCGCCTTTTCGTTCCGTGCTCTTTTTGCCCGGCTCCACCCACGAAACAATGGCTCCTCCCCTCGCGCCCCACTCGGCGCGGCAATGGCGGATTTTGGCGGCAATTAGCAATACACAGTCTTTGCAAGGGATCACACTTCAAGTACAATACAACACAGTTCCAAGGCACACATGACCTGATTCTTTCAGACTTAAGTAGATCCTGTTCGTGACGCCAAGTTGGAGCGCCCCCAGACACAGGGCCACGAGTTCTCGATACCAGGCCCCTCAGTCTCTGTATTGGGGTCGTCACGGTGGCTAGACCCGGGCTGTGACCCTGCTAAGGGGCGCCCAATGAAAGGTGATGGTGTGATGCATGGTGCGAGGCGCGATGAATAACAAGGATACAGGGTTGCAGTCTCTTTACCTCTTTACTGAAGGCTTTGGGATCCGCAATCCAGAGCACTGCTAACAGGGCTGGCTGAGACTGGCCGGTCCAAAGGCACATCCAGAGTTTCCTTTGCAGGTGGAAATCAGTGCCTACCCACTAGCACCTGTGTGTTGTAATCCTTCCCTGCTGAACACCATGGGATAGTCCTCACAACTGTTATGTCTGTGTTCGTTGTTCTTTCTCTCTCTCTTCGTCCCCAAGATGATATGGTTAGGACGCACCCGTATGACGGGTAGGCCTGGAGTTATTCTGGGACCCTAGAGACGCCCCTCTCCCACAGTTGCCTCCCTTGTCTGCTTAGTTGATTTAGGTGAGACAGCCAACCTATAATTAACTGTCCTGCCATGTTGAAGTAATGCGTAAAGTCTCTTACTTTCTCGGTGCTCCGGCCACCGCTATGCGCCTCAGAAGGATGTTGCCTCAGTCTCACGGCACGACTCCTACTGGCTCTATCTCCATTACACTGTGATTCCGCTTCTCACTTCTCCACAATCAACTTCGCTTCGTGTCCTTTCTTAGAATACCGCCGCAAGGTAGTGCAGGCGTGACTCCGTAACTATCTGTTCTCTTTCTAGACCGCTGTCAGGATCTCAGCCCTGACAGGTCCTCTCCCGAACTCTCCCGGGCTCTTTCTGTCTAACTTCCTGTCCAATCCCTAGTTTTACCGGAGTGTGAAGAGTGGCCTACTACATAGAACCACTCCCCCTGGTGGCCGGAGTGTGAAGTGTCATGTGTGTTTGTGATACCTGGTCAGAACTCCTTTAGTGCCATCAGACGTACCATCACTCTCCTTAGCGGCAGAGTGTCATACTGCAGCGACCAGATCTCTGGGGCGCTGCACTAGGGCAAACACATTAGTAAATGAAAACACCTGTTACCCTAAAAGGAGTAGAGCAAAGTTAACATATAGTAAAAACTCAGAGAAAAGGTGTATCTGCTGTGTCTCGGCAGACAGAGAAGCCAATCACAAAGCAATGGCTCAAGGGTTTGAGCCAAGACGCTTGACAGTAGCAAAGTGAGTTAGGACAATAAGGGGCTTCAATAAGGGTAAAATTACTTTGCAATAGAGAGTACATAACTCCCTCTCTTTGTCTTTAAATGTTGGGATATATGACCTTTTGTGACTGTATGTTACTCCCAGGTTCAGGTAGGCACATGGATTAAGGGAGTTGAAGCAGCGGCAGAGGGGCACATAAAGACCAAGAACTTGAAGCACTGGACACCGCAGGCAGACAGAATAAAGGAAAGCAGGTATGGAGAAGGTACTAGAAGCACTTGAGTTTGCAGGGAGACACAACACAGGAAAACTAAGAGTCTTAAAACCAAGACACAGGTGTGTATCTTGGTGGGCCTTATATATATAGCATGCTGGGCCACTTGTAAAACCTAGCTTGGTGCACAATGGAGAGCAGCAACCTTAGGAGATGCCAATTAAGCCCTGCTGAGCTGGGGCAGATATATAATACTGTGCCTATACGTCATGACCCAGCGTTCTCTGCTGAATTTTTTTAGTGGGGAATTGGGGGTGGGGGATTTGACTATGGGGCATCCCTTGACTTTTGTGTATGGTCCTGCCATTGCATTTGCAATAAGACAGAACAAGAACATGGCAGCAGAGCTTCCTATTGCATATGTTCACAGACAACAGTCCTCAACTTGAAGCTTATGGGTCTTGATTTAAAAGCTCCAATGAAACACCATATCTTTGCAGGTTTTTGATAATAATGGTCTTTTCACTTAGGCCAAAGGGACTTTTTGGGCCCCATAGGCTTCATCCAGGGCCTGGGTGCAATTGCAACGCCTATAGTTACATAGTTATCCCCCTGCCTGTTTTATTTTATCAGAAAGATAGATCATTATAGATATATAGCGAGAGATTGTTTACATATCTCAAAGCTGATAGGGAAATATAAAATGAAAAACACGGTTTTATTTTTCACTATTTTGTTTGTACTATAAGTGCATGAAATTAGTGTTGGCAGGGTTTACAAGAAAAAACCAGTGAGTTACAAAAAAGACCTAAAAATATTCTTTAATAGCAATAATTACCATTAAAGGACTAGAAACCACATACAGTGCCTACAAGAACTATTCAACCCCCTGCAGATTTAGCAGGTTTAATAAGATGCAAATAAGTTAGAGCCTTTAAACTTCAAACAAGAGCAGGATTTATTAACAGATGCATAAATCTTACAAACCAAAAAGTTTTGTTGCTCAGTTAAATTTTTATAAATTTTAAACATAAAAGTGTGGGTCAATTATTATTCAACCCCTAGGTTTAATATTTTGTGGAATAACCTTTGTTTGCAATTACAGCTAATAATCGTCTTTTATAAGACCTGATCAGGCTGGCACAGGTCTCTGGAGTTATCTTGGCCCACTCCTCCATGCAGATCTTCTCCAAGTTATCTAGGTTCTTTGGGTGTCTCATGTGGACTTTAATCTTGAGCTCCTTCCACAAGTTTTCAATTGGGTTAAGGTCAGGAGACTGACTAGACCACTGCAACACCTTGATTTTTTGCCTCTTGAACCAGGCCTTGGTTTTCTTGGCTGTGTGCTTTGGGTCGTTGTCTTGTTGGAAGATGAAATGATGACCCATCTTAAGATCCTTGATGGAGGAGCGGAGGTTCTTGGCCAAAATCTCCAGGTAGGCCGTGCTATCCATCTTCCCATGGATGCGGACCAGATGGCCAGGCCCCTTGGCTGAGAAACAGCCCCACAGCATGATGCTGCCACCACCATGCTTGACTGTAGGGATGGTATTCTTGGAGTCGTATGCAGTGCCATCCAGTCTCCAAACGTCACGTGTGTGGTTGGCACCAAAGATCTCGATCTTGGTCTCATCAGACCAGAGAACCTTGAACCAGTCAGTCTCAGAGTCCTCCAAGTGATCATGAGCAAACTGTAGACGAGCCTTGACATGACGCTTTGAAAGTAAAGGTACCTTACGGGCTCGTCTGGAACGGAGACCATTGCGGTGGAGTACGTTACATATGGTATTGACTGAAACCAATGTCCCCACTGCCATGAGATCCTCCCGGAGCTCCTTCCTTGTTGTCCTTGGGTTAGCCTTGACTCTTCGGACAAGCCTGGCCTCGGCACGGGAGGAAACTTTCAAAGGCTGTCCAGGCCGTGGAAGGCTGACAGTAGTTCCATAAGCCTTCCACTTCCGGATGATGCTCCCAACAGTGGAGACAGGTAGGCCCAACTCCTTGGAAAGGGTTTTGTACCCCTTGCCAGCCTTGTGACCCTCCACGATCTTGTCTCTGATGGCCTTGGAATGCTCCTTTGTCTTTCCCATGTTGACCATGTATGAGTGCTGTTCACAAGTTTGGGGAGGGTCTTAAATAGTCAGAAAAGGCTGGAAAAAGAGATAATTAATCCAAACATGTGAAGCTCATTGTTCTTTGTGCCTGAACTACTTCTTAATACTTTAGGGGAACCAAACAGAATTCTGGTAGGTTGAGGGGTTGAATAATAAATGACCCTCTGAAAAGACTTTTCACAATTTAAAAAAAACAAAAACAAACAAATAGCATTCTTTTTTGCTGCAGTGCATTTCACACTTCCAGGCTGATCTACAGTCCAAATGTCACAATGCCAAGTTAATTCCAAATGTGTAAACCTGCTAAATCTGCAGGGGATTGAATACTACTTGTAGGCACTGTATACCAAACTGAAAATCTGTGGTAGGGAGCCCAAAAATAGGATCAGATCGTCGTTAAATACAAAAAAACGTTAGTAAGGAAAGGACTAGGGAAGATAGAGGTGCCTTATCCTAATGGAGTCCCTTCCTTGCAGCGGAGGTTGGCACCCTGGGATAGGATATGGCACCCCTGCTCAACTTAGATGATCACCTGTTCAGAGAACATGTCTTATGTTGGTAACAAGGATAATATACACTAATTATGGTAAAATTACCAGAGAAGACCTCAGATGCTTAGTCATAAAGAAAATATCGGCATCACCGCCAGAATCATATAGGCATCATTGCCAGAATAGAGCCATTTTTAAGATACTCCAATAGTTACATATACGCCTAGTAGCATATCAATTGGTAGTTGTCCGTTTACAAAATCTCAGATATTTGGGTATCATCAAAAAATCGGCATCACCGCCAGAATCATGTAGGCATCATCGCCAAAATAAAGCCATAATTACCATATTCAATAATTATGTGCAAGTGATGGCATCACCGCCAGAAAGTTGTGGGCATCATCGCCAGCGATATAATAATCCGTCAGTATAGATAGATGATGGCATCACCGCCAGAAAAAGTACCGTATATACTCGAGTATAAGCCGAGATTTTCAGCCCATTTTTTTGGGCTGAAAGTCCCCCTCTCGGCTTATACTCGAGTCATATACCCGGGTGTCGGCAGGGGAGGGGGAGCGGGGGCCGTGTATTCATACTTACCTGCTGCGGCGCGGTCCCTGCAGTCCCTGGCTTCTCCGGCGCTGCAGATTCTTCCTGTACTGAGCGGTCACATGACACCGCTCATTACAGAAATGAATAGGCGGCTCCACCCCCATAGGGGAGGAGCCGCATATTCATTGCTGTAAATGATCGGTGCCATGTGACCGCTCAATTACAGGAAGAAGCTGCAGCGCCGGGGAAGCCAGGGACTGCAGGGACCGCGCCGCAGCAGGTAAGGGGAGCGCAGCGCTATAATTACCTGCTCCTCGCTCCGGTGCGGCTCCGTCTGCAGCGTCCTCTAGCAGTGACGCTCAGGTTAGAGGGCGCTGTTACGTAGTCAGTGCGCGCCCTCTGCTGAGCGTCAGTGCTGGAGACGGAGCCGCAGAGGAGCAGGTAATTATTGAAAGCGCCGGCATCCTGAGAAGAGAGGTGAGTATGTGATTTTTTTTTTTTATTGCAGCCGCATTCTATATGGCACAGCATTATAAGGAGCACCTATAGGGCCATAATCAAAGGTGCAGAGCATATATGGCACAGCATTATAAGGAGCACCTATGGGGCCATAATCAAAGGTGCAGAGCATATATGGCACAACATTATAAGGAGCACCTATGGGGCCATAATCAAAGGTGCAGAGCATATATGGCACAACATTATAAGGAGCATCTATGGGGCCATAATCAAAGGTGCAGAGCATATATGGCACAGCATTATAAGGAGCACCTATGGGGCCATAATCAAAGGTGCAGAGCATATATGGCACAGCATTATAAGGAGCACCTATGGGGCCATAATCAAAGGTGCAGAGCATTATATATGGCACAGCATTATAAGGAGCACCTATGGGGCCATAATCAAAGGTGCAGAGCATATATGGCACAACGTTATAAGGAGCACCTATGGGGCCATAATCAAAGGTGCAGAGCATATATGGCACAGCATTATAAGGAGCACCTATGGGGCCATAATCAAAGGTGCAGAGCATATATGGCACAGCATTATAAGGAGCACCTATGGGGCCATAATCAAAGGTGCAGAGCATATATGGCACACCATTATAAGGAGCACCTATGGGGCCATAATCAAAGGTGCAGAGCATATATGGCACAGCATTATAAGGAGCACCTATGGGGCCATAATCAAAGGTGCAGAGCATATATGGCACACCATTATAAGGAGCACCTATGGGGCCATAATCAAAGGTGCAGAGCATATATGGCACAGCATTATAAGGAGCACCTATGGGGCCATAATCAAAGGTGCAGAGCATATATGGCACAACATTATAAGGGGCATCTATGGGGCCATAATCAAAGGTGCAGAGCATATATGGCACAGCATTATAAGGGGCATCTATGGGGCCATAATCAAAGGTGCAGAGCATATATGGCACAGCATTATAAGGGGCATCTATGGGGCCATAATCAAAGGTGCAGAGCATATATGGCACAGCATTATAAGGGGCATCTATGGGGCCATAATCAAAGGTGCAGAGCATATATGGCACAGCATTATAAGGAGCATCTATGGGGCCATAATCAAAGGTGCAGAGCATATATGGCACAGCATTATAAGGAGCACCTATGGGGCCATAATCAAAGGTGCAGAGCATATATGGCACAGCATTATAAGGAGCACCTATGGGGCCATAATCAAAGGTGCAGAGCATTATATATGGCACAGCATTATAAGGAGCACCTATGGGGCCATAATCAAAGGTGCAGAGCATATATGGCACAGCATTATAAGGAGCATCTATGGGGCCATAATCAAAGGTGCAGAGCATATATGGCACAACGTTATAAGGAGCACCTATGGGGCCATAATCAAAGGTGCAGAGCATATATGGCACAGCATTATAAGGAGCACCTATGGGGCCATAATCAAAGGTGCAGAGCATATATGGCACAGCATTATAAGGAGCACCTATGGGGCCATAATCAAAGGTGCAGAGCATATATGGCACACCATTATAAGGAGCACCTATGGGGCCATAATCAAAGGTGCAGAGCATATATGGCACAGCATTATAAGGAGCATCTATGGGGCCATAATCAAAGGTGCAGAGCATTATATATGGCACAGCATTATAAGGAGCACCTATGGGGCCATAATCAAAGGTGCAGAGCATATATGGCACAACATTATAAGGGGCATCTATGGGGCCATAATCAAAGGTGCAGAGCATATATGGCACAGCATTATAAGGGGCATCTATGGGGCCATAATCAAAGGTGCAGAGCATATATGGCACAGCATTATAAGGGGCATCTATGGGGCCATAATCAAAGGTGCAGAGCATATATGGCACAGCATTATAAGGGGCATCTATGGGGCCATAATCAAAGGTGCAGAGCATATATGGCACAGCATGATAAGGAGCATCTATGGGGCCATAATCAACGGTGCAGAGCATTCTATATGGCACAGTTGTATATGGAGTATCTATGGGGCAATAATGAATGGTATGGAGCATCTATTTTTATTTTTTAAATTTACGAGTAGCTGCTGCATTTTCCACCCTAGGCTTATACTCGAGTCAATAAGTTTTCCCAGTTTTTTGTGGCAAAATTAGGGGGGTCGGCTTATACTCGGGTCGGCTTATACTCGAGTATATACGGTAATTCATTCAAATATATATAAAGGCATCATCACCAGACAGTAGTATATAAATCAGATCAATAAAAAGATAATATGGCAGTATTAATGGCTAATATGGTGCAACACAGGCATAGTGGCAACCAGCCAGCTCAGCAGCACACGTGTATGGTTATGGTACACTTATCTTAGGGAGACAGTGTCCCATCCCGACGTGTTTCTCCCCAAAGGAGATCCAAAGGGGTTCATCAAGGGAATCCCAGTAGTAGGCACGGGCAGCGGGAAATGAAGACGCTGGACGCGGTCTGGATACCATGGATCTGAGAGCATACAAACTTCAGCGATAAATACATAAGTCCCGGAAGTATCTGTATTACTTCCGGTGCAGACTTGGGCACTGTTAGCACCCTGATGGATCTAGTGCGCATGTAGCGGCGTCTCTGTGTGCAGAAATGTCCTGCACAGATAGCAATGGTGACGGTGGAACGCTATATGCGTTCCACACTGAGCGATAATAGGGCCGGAGCTACTCAGTGCCTCACATCCGGTTAACTACGGTGTAGATAAAGCGGCAACAATGGAAAAACACATGCACTTCACACCAGGCCAGGCGCAAGCCACAACATCTGGCGCAGATGAACATGCGCCCCCAGACAGCATACAATAAACAGTGCCTGACAGCTGCACAGCCGCAAACACACGCAGCACGCCCCAAAGCACAACAGAGAATATTAATCTCATGTGATATTATATAGAATTAAATATGAAGATGACACTGAAAAATCTCCCATAATAATAGATCATAGAGGAAATATTTCTATAATTAGTTGTCATTTATAATAATAATAATAATAATAATAATTTTTATTTATATAGCGCCAACATATTCCGCAGCGCTTTACAAATTATAGAGGGGACTTGTACAGACAATAGACATTACAGCATAACAGAAATACAGTTCAAAACAGATACCAGGAGGAATGAGGGCCCTGCTCGCAAGCTTACAAACTATGAGGAAAAGGGGAAACACGAGAGGTGGATGGTAACAAATGCTATAGTTATTCGGACCAGCCATAGTGTAAGGCTCGGGTGTTCATGTAAAGCTGCATGAACCAGTTAACTGCCTAAGTATGTAGCAGTACAGACACAGAGGGCTATTAACTGCATAAAGTGAATGAGAACATTCATTTTTTTTTTTTTTAAATATAGGCCACACAGGGATCGTTATGTTATTGCATTGAGGTGGTAGGCCAGTCTGAACAAATGAGTTTTTAGGGCACGCTTAAAACTGTGGGGATTGGGGATTAATCGTATTAACCTAGGTAGTGCATTCCAAAGAATCGGCGCAGCACGTGTAAAGTCTTGGAGACGGGAGTGGGAGGTTCTGATTATTGAGGATGCTAACCTGAGGTCATTAGCGGAGCGGAGGGCACGGGTAGGGTGGTAGACTGAGACCAGAAAGGAGATGTAGGGTGGTGCTGAGCCATGGAGTGCTTTGTGGATGAGGGTAGTAGTTTTGTACTGGATTCTGGAGTGGATGGGTAGCCAGTGTAATGACTGGCACAAGGTAGAGGCATCGGTGTAACGGTTGGTGAGGAATATGATCCTGGCAGCAGCATTCAGGACAGATTGGAGCGGGGAGAGTTTGGTAAGAGGGAGGCCGATTAGTAGAGAGTTACAATAGTCCAGACGAGAATGAATAAGTGAAACAGTAAGAGTTTTTGCAGAGTCGAAAGTAAGAAAAGGGCGAATTCTAGAAATGTTTTTGAGATGCAGATAAGAAGAGCGAGCCAGTGATCGGATGTGGGGGGGGTGAATGAAAGGTCAGAATCAAGGATGACCCCAAGGCAGCGGGCATGTTGCTTTGGAGTAATGGTTGAACCGCATACGGAGATGGCAATGTCAGACAAAGGTAGGTTACACCTACACGAGGAGTTCAGTTTTTGACAGGTTTAGTTTCAGATAGAGGGAGGACATGATGTTAGAGACAGCGGTAAGACAATCACTGGTGTTTTCTAATAAGGCAGGCGAGATAACAGGAGCAGAAGTGTATAATTGGGTGTCATCAGCATAGAGATGGTACTGGAAACCAAATCTACTGATTGTTTGTCCAATAGGGGCAGTATACAACGAGAAGAGGAGGGGGCCTAGGACTGATCCTTGAGGAACCCCAACAGTAAGGGGAAGGTGAGAGGAGGAGGAACCAGCAAAACATACAGTGAAGGATCGGTCAGAGAGATAGGAGGAGAACCAGGAGAGAACGGTGTCCTTGAGGCCGATGGAGCGGAGCATAGTGAGGAGGAGCTGATGATCCACAGTATCGAATGCTGCAGAGAGATCCAAGAGAATTAGCATGGAGTAGTGACCATTAGATTTAGCTGTTAGTAGGTCATTAGAGACTTTAGTGAGGGCAGTTTCAGTAGAGTGTAAAGAGCGGAAGCCAGATTGAAGAGGGTCGAGAAGAGAGTTATCTGAGAGATAGCAGGTAAGACGGGAGCGGACTAGGCGTTCGAGGAGTTTAGAGATGAAGGGAAGATTAGAGACAGGTCTATAATTAGCGGCACAGTTTTGGTCGAGGGATGGTTTTTTA
Source organism: Ranitomeya imitator (assembly GCF_032444005.1). Taxonomy (NCBI): domain Eukaryota; kingdom Metazoa; phylum Chordata; class Amphibia; order Anura; family Dendrobatidae; genus Ranitomeya; species Ranitomeya imitator. Next base: position 631,123,265 of record NC_091284.1, read on the forward strand.
GTAATGGATGTATGATGGCATGCTTAAATGAGGAGGGAAAAATACCGGAAGTAAGGGAAAGGTTGAATATTTTTGTTAGGTGAGGGGTCACAGCCGGGGAAAGGGACTGGAGGAGATGTGACGGAATGGGGTCACTGGTGCAAGTGGTCGGGCGAGAAGATGCAAGGAGCTTGCTTACTTCTTCTGTAACTGGTTCAAAGTCAGAGAGTGAACTAGATGCAGTGGGGGATGGAGGATGGAGGACAGTGCATGGTATGAAGAGATTGGGAGATGATTTCCTGTCAAATGTGGTCAATTTTTTCTTTGAAGTAATTGGCCAGATCGTCAGCGCGGAGATCCGTGGTTGGGGCCTACTCTCTTGGGTTGAGTAGGGACTGGAACGTGTCAAAGAGACGTTTAGGGTTATTGGACAGGGAGGTGATGAGGGTGTTGAAATAGGTTTGTTTGGAGAGGTGAAGGGCAGAATTGTATGTCTTTAGCATGAACTTATAATGGATGAAATCTTCGGGTAGATTAGATTTTCTCCACAGACGTTCTGCGCACCTGGAGCACCTCTGCAGGAAACGTGTTAGCAGCGTGTGCCACGGTTGTTGCCGTCTGTGCTGAGTTGTTTTATGTATAGGAGGAGCAGCTTCATCCAGAGCACTTTGCAGGGTTTCATTGTAATGCTTCAGAGCAGAATCAGCACATGAGATGGAGAAGATTGGGGCCAATGAGGACTGCAAGTTCTTCATAAGTTTCTGGGTGTTAATGGCCTGTATGTTTCTATAAGTGTGGAAAATGGGGGTGACCTGAGCGGGATGGCAGTTCTTGATAGAGAATGAAAGAAGGTTGTGGTCAGAGAGTGGGAGAGGGGAGTTTGTGAAATCATCCACTGAGCAAAGCCGGGAGAAGACCAAATCAATTTTAAAAAAATATATGCTCCAAGCAATATTTATACAAGATCCATGTCCACTGAACCGCGATAGCCAATAAACCAGACCATATATGGTCCCACAATAATATTAACATAGGAAAAGTCACCCAAACAACGGTGACAGGTAAATGGATTGTGTCATGGTCTGTACGGACCAATATAACGTAGGCAAGACATATTTTTAGACGGTGTTTACCAGATTAAATGAAACACCCAAAATTGAGTTACTCATTGAGGCCCCCAGGACTGACAGATTCCATCCAATAAATCCATCTAGTCTCCCTCTGGATGATCCTCCTGTCCCAATTCCCCTGTCTATCAGATTGAGGTACAGTCTCAATGACCCTAAATGAAATTGATTTGAGATCCCCCAAATGTGTTTAATTTACATGGTGTGCCAAGGGGGTATCGCGTTTATGAATAATGTCTCCAATATGCTTCCCAATCCTCACTTTAAGTTGTCGCTTTGTTGTGCCTACATAGTTAAATGGACAGGTGCAAGTGCATAAGTACACTACCCCTATTGTCTTGCAATTGGCAAAAAATCTGTTCTGAAAAGTTCTGCCAGTGATGGCGCTAGTGAAAGTTTTGCTAGGTGTAATAAATTTGCAAAAACTACATGAACCGCACCTAAATGTTTCCTGTTCTCTGCGATCAAGCCAAGTGCCTACCGGTTTTGGTGGATTGAAATGACTATGTGATGCAAAGTCACGGACAGATTTCCCTTTTCTAAATGTGACAGAAGGTTGAGGTGAAATGATTCTGCCAATACCAGGGTCTACATTAAGCACCCCCCAAAATCTCTTAAGAATACCCATGACCTTTTTATTTTGGTCATCGAAGGTTCCGATCAATCATGTCATTTGATTCCCATCATCTCTAACTCTTGGTATTAGGAGTTCAGGTCGATTGCATCCAGCCGCTTGTCTATATCCCTCATTGATGATCTGTGGGGGATATCCTCAATCCCTAAATCTTTTTTTAAGATTATTGGACTTAGATTCAAATTCTCTCAAAGACGAGCAATTTCTTCTCAGTCTTAAAAATTGCCCCTTAGGGATCCCTTTCCTAAGACTGAACGGATGGTAGCTCTCCCATCGCAGCAAGATACAGAAAGATGGATGTACCAAGATGCCCATCAGGACATCTTGATATGAATATATCCAAAAAAGGAATCCTATCTCCTCCTACTTCACACGTGAACCTGAGACCCAGGTCATTGTTATTAAGATGTGAAACAAAACTCTCAAAGGAAGGGCCATCCCCTTCAAAGGAAGGGCCATCCCCTGACCACAGGACGAGGATGTCATCAATAAATAAAATTCTCGGGCACCATGTGACATCCTCGTCCTGAAAAACAACGGTGTCTTCCCACCAGCCCAGGAGCAGATTAGCATAACTGGGGGCATAGGGGCTCCCCATAGCTGTGCCCCTGAGCTGGTGGTAGAACTTGCCGCTAAAAAGGAAATAGTTATGTTCAAGAATGAACTGCAGTAGTTTGACCACCAAATTATTGTGTGCAAGAAGATGTGTTCCCCTGGTCTTTAGGAAATATTCTACTGCTTGAATTCCTTTATCATGTGGGATACTACTATACAAAGATTCGACATCAATCGATGCAATAATAGTGCCAGAATCATTTTGCATATCCTCAAGTTTGTTCAATAAGTCAGTAGTATCCCTTATAAATGACGGCAAAGCCATTACAAATGGACGTAGTGTGTGGTCAAGGTAAACACAGACATTCTGACATAGCGCATCAATACCTGACACAATAAGGCGGCCCTTCAAAGGGGTACCCTTTGTGAATTTTTGGAAGTGAGTAGAATGTAGCAATAGTGGGAAGTTTTGGAACCATAAAATCAAATTCATCTTTTGATATAAGAACACAGCCTAGGGCCTCGGTCAAAATCTCTAAGAGTGTGTTGGAGTATGATGCAGTGGGAACACTCCTAAGGACCTCATAAGTAGTAATAAGTAGTAAGGTCACATAAAATAGATCTACAGAGTGCCACATATTGATTGGTGTCCAAGATAACAACGTTCCCGCCCTTGTCGGACTGTTTAATAATGATGTTAGCATTTTTTGCAAGGGAGTTGAGGGCTTCCATTTCAATAGAGTCAAAATTTGGGTCAATACATCTCTTCTTTGGGTTGATATTTTTTATCTCATCCATGACCAATTTAGAAAAAATGTCAATATTGCTATAATCACCTAATGGAGGCATCCGGGTGCTTTTATTTTTAAGCCCAGAAAAAGGACCCTCTCCAACTCCCCTAGCGCCTTCCTCATAAACTTCTGTAGAAGGTTCACATCCGACAAGGAATGAGGAGAAATGCCAAACTGTGCACACCTGTTCGCATCGTTGTTAGTGAAGAATTTCTTCCATTTCAGTTTTCTCAGGAAGAGGTCAATATCCTTAGCCCAAGAAAAACAGTCAAATCTGGTAGTGGGTACAAATGACATACCTGAAGCTAAAACAGAGTTTTCACCTGGAGATAGAACATAGGAAGAGAGATTGATGACGTGTTCTTTATCACACGTAAAATTCATCTTTTTTGGCTCTTTAGTGCTCATGTTCTTAGAGAGTATGGTAGGAGGTCCCTGTTCTCTAAAAAAGAGAATGAGGAGGATGAGGAAGGTTGTGATGCAGGTGCTCCGTTCATACACTGTGATGGCCCACCTGTATTCCTTTGGTTCCGCTTTCCCCTATAACCATTGTCCTGCCATCTTTTAGTGGAACCCCTTCTAGGGTTCCCACCTCCCCCCTCTGTAGTTATCTTTTGGTTGCGCCCCTAAGGGTCTAGATTCTGTATCAGAGATTTCAATATCAGAGGATGAAATATCTCCTGGGGGCTTAATATATTTTACAAACACATAAGCTCTTTTTTCCTTGAAGTCTGCCAAATCTCTCACAAAATGTCTGTTTTCTATCCTTTAGATGAATCTGGAATTTTTCCATGGAGGTTTTAAGTGTTGCTTCCCTGTTAGCAAAATCGGGATCCGTCTTATGTTTCAAAGCCTCCTCTATCAAGTCTTGTAAAATTTTAGTTGTGTTTTCTAAGGTTAATTTTTCTTCCTCCAGCAATATATTCATGGCGGGGTTTACAATTAAAATAGAAGAAAGTGAGAAAAAGCCTAAAGGAGATATTGGAAAGTTAATGAATACTCACGTATAATAAACTATAGGGAGAAAAATACTTTATCTAAAAAACTAATTAAAGCTGCCAAAAAGGAAACAGAGAAGCACATTGCTAAGGAGAGTAAAACTAATCCCAAACTGTTCTTCAACTATATCAATAGTAAAAGAATAAAAACTGAAAATGTAGGCCCCTTAAAAAATAGTGAGGAAAGAATGGTTGTAGATGACGAGGAAAAAGCTAACATATTAAACACCTTCTTCTCCACGGTATTCACGGTGGAAAATGAAATGCTAGGTGAAATCCCAAGAAACAATGAAAACCCTATATTAAGGGTCACCAATCTAACGCAAGAAGAGGTGCGAAACCGGCTAAATAAGATTAAAATAGATAAATCTCCGGGTCCGGATGGCATACACCCACGAGTACTAAGAGAACTAAGTAATGTAATAGATAAACCATTATTTCTTATTTTTAGGGACTCTATAGCGACAGGGTCTGTTCCGCAGGATAGGCGCATAGCAAATGTGGTGCCAATATTCAAAAAGGGCTCTAAAAGTGAACCTGGAAATTATAGGCCAGTAAGTCTAACCTCTATTGTTGGTAAAATATTTGAAGGGTTTCTGAGGGATGTTATTCTGGATTATCTCAATGAGAATAACTGTTTAACTCCATATCAGCATGGGTTTATGAGAAATCGCTCCTGTCAAACCAATCTAATCAGTTTTTATGAAGATGTAAGCTATAGGCTGGACCACGGTGAGTCATTGGACGTGGTATATCTCGATTTTTCCAAAGCGTTTGATACCGTGCCGCGCAAGAGGTTGGTACACAAAATGAGAATGCTTGGTTTGGGGGAAATTGTGTGTAAATGGGTTAGTAACTGGCTTAGTGATAGAAAGCAGAGGGTGGTTATAAATGGTATAGTCTCTAACTGGGTCGCTGTGACCAGTGGGGTACCGCAGGGGTCAGTATTGGGACCTGTTCTCTTCAACATATTCATTAATGATCTGGTAGAAGGTTTACACAGTAAAATATCGATATTTGCAGATGATACAAAACTATGTAAAGCAGTTAATACAAGAGAAGATAGTATTCTGCTACAGATGGATCTGGATAAGTTGGAAACTTGGGCTGAAAGGTGGCAGATGAGGTTTAACAATGATAAATGTAAGGTTATACACATGGGAAGAAGGAATCAATGTCACCATTACACACTGAATGGGAAACCACTGGGTAAATCTGACAGGGAGAAGGACTTGGGGATCCTAGTTAATGATAAACTTACCTGGAGCAGCCAGTGCCAGGCAGCAGCTGCCAAGGCAAACAGGATCATGGGGTGCATTAAAAGAGGTCTGGATACACATGATGAGAGCATTATACTGCCTCTGTACAAATCCCTAGTTAGACCGCACATGGAGTACTGTGTCCAGTTTTGGGCACCGGTGCTCAGGAAGGATATAATGGAACTAGAGAGAGTACAAAGGAGGGCAACAAAATTAATAAAGGGGATGGGAGAACTACAATACCCAGATAGATTAGCGAAATTAGGATTATTTAGTCTAGAAAAAAGACGACTGAGGGGCGATCTAATAACCATGTATAAGTATATAAGGGGACAATACAAATATCTCGCTGAGGATCTGTTTATACCAAGGAAGGTGACGGGCACAAGGGGGCATTCTTTGCGTCTGGAGGAGAGAAGGTTTTTCCACCAACATAGAAGAGGATTCTTTACTGTTAGGGCAGTGAGAATCTGGAATTGCTTGCCTGAGGAGGTGGTGATGGCGAACTCAGTCGAGGGGTTCAAGAGAGGCCTGGATGTCTTCCTGGAGCAGAACAATATTGTATCATACAATTAGGTTCTGTAGAAGGACGTTGATCTGGGGATTTATTATGATGGAATATAGGCTGAACTGGATGGACAAATGTCTTTTTTCGGCCTTACTAACTATGTTACTATGTTATGTTACTATGTATAAAATAATGTGTTTCATGGCATTATTCTATCATCAATGTCTATACACTACATAGCTCAATATTAAATTATCTGATATTGCTTATGTATGCAAACAGATAGAATATAATTGAATAATATATCCCATATCTGTCTGGGTTTTTTTTTTATAGAATAATCAATGTAGAACTCAGTATTGCACATTACTGTACTTTGCTCAATCTACAGCTATAGCTCACTTTGAGAATTTAGAGAAAACTATCCATATGGCTTTAAAGAAACACAGATTTCATGACATCATTCTTACCTAACTTAGTTTGTGATATTCCTGACAGAACAGATATCATTCTCTGCTTTTTAAAAAAACTACTTTGAAACTAATTTTTATCTGGTCAAACTGACCCAGCAAGAGTCTCAACACTGAGCTCAGAACTTGCAGCTTCTCAAGCAAGCATGTCAAAGAAAGAAGATTTTTAAAATATGCAACACAGAAATCATAAAAGGACATAATACAATTTGAAACTCTCTATATAACACAATGCACAGTTTTACATATAAAGAATATATCTGTCATGGGGATACCGTGACAAAGAGGGGTCAGAAGATCGCAGTGCCAGGTTACACAAACCCTGCATGTATTAGACCTCACCTCTTGCAATATTGAATTGTTGCTGATAGTTAAAACTTCCTGGTTTGGTGGTGAAGGAGAGTACTGAATTAGTAGTCAGTTGTTGTCGTTTGCAGGAGATATCTGCGTACCCCTCCAACTGTTCCCTTGATTTCCATTTAGTTGCTTGGCAAGTGTATTTATATGATTTTAGTTTTCTTTTATCACTGTCCGTTTCTCCTGTCTGTCAGGTTTATGTTATCCTATACATTTATGTTCCATACCTCCTTGGGTGGGAGAGGAAACAGATCAGCATGCATATAGGAGCATATCAAGGTACAAGGCCCTAGCATCTCCACCTTCAGGAGGAATCTAGGGTACAGGGATAGCCTAGGGTTCTCCAAGCTTGAGGGACAGGAAAGGAGCCAATTATCCTGGGAAATCCAGCTACAGTATTATGGCAATATATTTTTGTAGCCAAATCTCATTGGGAACTAGTGTTCCTTTTCTGCCTTGCTCTGCATTGCAATGTCGGATAGTGGAAAGGTGTTGTCGACAGGGTTTGCATTTGCCAATAGTCCCACCCTGGGAAAGAAATCAAACCATAGTTGTCCATAAATTAAGTTATGTGTAATAATGAAAAAATAAACAGGAAAAAAGTATTGAACACTGAAATGTAAGTAATACTTTGTACAAAAGCATTTGTTGGTGTTCAAGGCACCTTAGACGAAATTAGTTACATGCATTGCTCAGGTGTGATTTTGTTCCATTCTTCCACACAACACTCATCAAATCCTGAAAGTCTCATGGGCTCCTTCTAAGAACTCCTTCCATACAGTTTCTATTGGACTCAGGTCAGGTGAATAGGGGATAGTTGGATGTTCCCGGCATACATTTATACTTTGTTTTTAGGGTAAGAATACAAATGGAGATGCAAGTTTGCCAGTGCTGCAGGGGCAAAAAAGTACTAATAGGCTCCATGCCCTTACATGCAGCAGATGATGCTGCTGGAGTCATGAGGTCAGAGGTGGCAGAAACTCAAGAGTAGGATCATGGTAAGTGTCCTTTAGCGAAGCTGAAGATACAAGGGACTTTTCTGTTAACCCAAAGAGAGGGGTGTTGGAACAGTGTGTTGGAACAATATTGTGATTGCACAGTGTGGGATGAAGGCAGTATACAGAAGCAAACAGTGTGTGGGCACAGTAGAGGGGTGCAGTCTAAAGAAGGATCAATATTGGGGGCAGTATACAGAAGGAGAGATTAGTGTGCAGGCACAGTATGCAGGGCAATAGATAAAAGGAAGAATAGAGTGAGGGCACAATATGGAGGCAGTATACAGAAAGAGGAATAGCGTAAGGGCACAATACAGACAGGGTCTCTATGGAAACGAAGTCACATATTAAAAGAGGATAGTGTGTTGGGAACATTGTGAGGGAACTGTGTGTAGATGGAGCATAACATGGAGAGGGTGCAGCTTATGGGAGACTCTGTAGATAGGGATAGTGTGGATATAATCACAGCGCACAGTGGGTACACTATGGAGGCCAGAGTTTATAAGGGAGGATGGTGTGGCGGGTATAGTTTATAAAAAGGGATGGTGTGGAAGCCATAGTTCATAAAAGGTGGTGGTGTAGCAGTCATAGCTCATAATGGAGGATTGTGAGGAGTCAATATTTTATAGGGGAAGACATTGTGGAAAGCACAATAAGGGTAATTATTTATTCAGGGGCACAGTGAAGTGCTTATTTAAAGCACAGCATGGGCGGAGATTTTTACTCAGGGGGCACTATAATGACACTATTATTTTCAAGGGCACTGTGTTGACATCTACTGAAAGAGACTGGAGAAGACCAAAGTCTGCAGAAATGAAATGTGGGTCTTAAAATTCAAAACCTGGATCAGATGAAGAAGAAAGGGATGACAGCAACTCCAGTCAAAGAAACTGTCACTTAGATGGAAGGGTGCATTTACACTGGCAATTTGGCCTTTAAATGACTGGTTTCAGATAGCTGAATAACAAGTAGCGGTGAACTGACAGTGTGGGAAAATGTTCAGAAACTTTCCCACGCTACAGAGTTCATGCCCGGACAGGCGGGGAGGCTGTGCAGGCAGCTTTTCATTCATTCCTCCGTGGTTTACAGCCCGGCTGGTAGCATTAGCACCGCTCTGGGTTGTAAACTATTTAACCCCTTGAGATGGATCGCAGCGTGGGACTTGACAGTACGGTGGACAGGTTTTGGATATTGTTGCTTTTTTATTTTTTTACAGAAAAATGAGGGCTTTGCTTGGATTGAGTGTGTATATATGTCACAGTACACACGAAATTGGAAAATAAGAGAAAATAGCCGGTCTAAAAAAGACAATTCAGAATATATATGTATACAAAATATATAAAGAACCACCCGGGTGTACTGTGCAAAGTTACAGTGAAACCCACTGTGAGGAAGAGACTAAAAACCAACACAATACCACATGGATCAAAATACAAAAAGAATCATACATAAGCATAGGGTAAGTAATATATGGCTTTATTACTGGGGTGCCAATGATCAACAAAAATCAAAAACAGAAAAAATAAAAAAAAATTTTTAAAAACATAAATAGAACATGCGCAATAACAGGATATAATAAATTGTATATATATAATACAGAAATAGAACCACCACAATATCAGGATTTTTCGAATCTACAGGCCATACCAAGGTATGTAAAAAGGGGGGATATTAACAAAAAATAAATAAAAAATAATAAAAAATAATAATAACTGCATGTAGATACGGCCCTCACTAGATAAAGTGACTATGTGTCAATAAATAAATTACTCTCAAACTAATTATAACAATTGCTCACAAATATAGTGTGCAAGTATGGTAACCGTGTGCAAATAATGCCTCCACTACAAATAAAGTGATGATGTGCTAAGGAATAAAAACCAAAGAAAAAAACTAATTATAATGTATACTCATACATACAGTGCATATTGTGCAAATATAATCATATAAAAAAGCTGAGGAGTAAATTTACCCTGGGAAAAATTGTATTTAAAAAGGAACTAAAGTGCATAAGTGCAGTGACCCATGATCAGACACAGCATAGTGCAATAGAAGCGTGCACTGGTATAGCCAGGGAATACATTATAATATACCTGAAGGGGGTTAAATCCTGAATGAGCAGTTATTATTATTTTTTATTATTTTTTATTTATTTTTTGTTAATATCCCCCCTTTTTACATACCTTGGTATAGCCTGTAGATTCGAAAAATCCTGATATTGTGGTGGTTCTATTTCTGTATTATATATATACAATTTATTATATCCTGTTATTGCGCATGTTCTATTTATGTTTTTAAAAAAAAAAAATTATTTTTTCTCTTTTTGATTTTTGTTGATCATTGGCACCCCAGTAATAAAGCCATATATTACTTACCCTATGCTTATGTATGATTCTTTTTGTATTTTGATCCATGTGGTATTGTGTTGGTTTTTAGTTGGATTGAGTGTGCAATAAAGATGTAAAACCTGTGTGTTTCATTATTTCATTAAAAGACTTTATTCTTAATGTGTGTGTGCATTTAACCCTTTTATATTATTGGATTAATAATGGATAGGTATCTCATTGACACCTCTCCATTATTAACCAGACTTACTGTCACCTTACAATAGCAAGGTGACATTAACCCCTTATTACCCCATATGCCAATGCTACAGGGCAATGGGAAGAGAGAGGCTAAGTGTCAGAATAGGTGCATCTTGCAGATGTGCCTTTTCTGGGGTGGCTGGTGGCAGATTTTTTTAGCCAGGGGGCCAATAATCATTGTTCCTCTCTAGGCTATTAATATCTGTCCTCAGTCACTGGCTTTCCATCTCTGGCAGAGAAAATTGCACGGGAGCCCACGCCAGTTTTTTCTGTGAATTAATCCTTTAATTTAACACCTACAGCTCCAAAATTTTAGACACACACTACTAACATTATTAGTGCGGGTCATATAAAAATCTAACATATATGCAATGGTTTACTGCATGTAAACCATGTCTCATATCCTGTCGGGTTTGGTAATGATTTTACAGATGTCGGCAATTGAATTATCGGCTATTCTGCTATCTAGCTCTGTATGAAATATAAAGACATATATATATATGTGTGTCTCACTGACATATATATATATATTTATAGACTGTATATATGTTTTCAAGAATATTTGAGGCCATGGATCCATTATATGTCCATTTTGCAAGCCGGCGATAACATTTCACTATACGGATGCCATACGGATCTTACACAGATAATTTTTGAGAAAATAATCGCATACTCTCGCATTACTCATGGATGACATACGGATCACTGTTCGGGAACATTTCTGCGTATCTCGGCCGTAAAAAAACGGGCCATATTTTTATACGTTATGTGTGATGCCAGCCTAATAATTGTTCTGGTGCTGTATTCTTGTAGTTATGACTGTTCTGGTGCTGTATTCATGTGCTGATGGTGAATCTGGTGTTGTATACATGTACGATGATGGTTTTGATGCTATATTAATGTACTGGAGGTGGTTCTGGTGCTGTATTTATGTTATGTTATGTCACAATATAGATTCTGTTGCTCTCACACTTCCTCTGGATGTATGTCATTCGCAGAACGGTCAAGAGAGTGAAGCCAATGCAGATTGGTCTCAGGGAGCATGTGAGAAACCAATATCTTTAACTTCCCAACTCAACACTTTGAATGAACACTAAAGCTGAGATCACATGATGTAGCTGCAGTGTGTTTTTCTATCACTGCAAAATCTCACTTTTTTGATATCAGTGTATTCACACTAATCTTAAAAATTAAATTGCCAGATAATTTTTACTGCACAAAAAAGCCATAAAAATTGAGTTACCAAAGCTACTCCAGAAATTTGTTGTACCTACATGTTCACCCCACTTTTTTTCCTGGTTTTTATTTGGTGCATAATATACTAAAAATAATGTTATTTTCAAAACTTCAAATTTTCCTGCCAAAAAAAAAGCCCAAATGCTGTTGACAGACAAAAAATCACTCAATCATGATCATGAATTATTTAAACCTTTGTGAAGTGTGTGAATTTTTCCCAAAATGAGTTTTTTTTCCTATAAAGTTTTGCCAACCAGCAATTAACAGACAGAATTAACAGGCAGAATTTTGGTGAAAATTCAAGTTTTTTGGTAATGGTGCAGTTACTTTTCCATTTGTAGAATATCCCTTGCCCAGAGCTTGATGGGCTAAAGATAAATGTATCCAGTCCCTTGAAGTGCAATATGCCCTTACCATCTATTTCCAGCATTAGTGAGTGGGCTCATATAATGATGACATCAGGGAACAATTTTGTACATAATTTTTGTTGAGTTTGATCTTTCTGCTGATTTAGATTAAAACTGCCATTCTGATTTCATAATTGCAGCTATTTTTCTTCTATCACGTCAGCTTATCTTAATGCGATTATCCTAGGCTTAATCGAGTGTAGCACTAATGCCCTCCTATTTGCCAAGAGAGATCCGACCTCGAGTGGAAAGGGTCGGAGGACGACTTTGGCAATTGGCAGCAGGTTATTTGTCTAGGCTATTCAGTTACATTGTGGAGAGAGGTTATGTGCCAAATAAAAAAGCCTTGAAAAATCACATATGGAGTGTGAAGGCATGATGAAAATAAGGTTATATTGGCTCTGCAAATATGAACTGGACATTTTTCTTTTTTCCTTTTTTAATATTTTGGAAATGCTTTCACATCATTCCTATCAACAGTGCTAGGTAAACCATCACATTTGAAACAAAAAAGTAAATAAAAACTTTTAGCAAAAGGCAAGTGTTTTATACTACAGTAAATACATTTTATACTGCTGGATGAATGTTTACTATTCTTCTGTAATTTAATTTAATTTTTTTTGCAGGCCTCATAAATGAAATATTTTGTTTTACTTCCATATAAGCCGCTGCTTTGTATTTATTAGCTTGCTGGCAATGATTTTCTTTCAGATAAAATATGAGAATTTCTAGAGTGATTATGTGAGCCTTCACAATATTTCTCAAGCTGTGCCATTTTGTATCGCAGTATGTCAGCAAGAAGTGTACATTTATATTAATTTGATCATATTAGCAGATGTGGCTTTATGTCTGCCAATCAAATCTGATAAAATAATGAAGCATTGTGGTTACATAAGTCTGAAAGGAACTGTTTGCTGTAGAGAAAAAATTGGGATTGTAGACCATGAGCAATTTCCACAGACTGAGGACGGTAATAAATAATATCTACTTCCTTCCTAGTGTTAGATAATTGCTTTCAGTTATATTTGTAGAAATATTTTGTAAGTGTGATTATAATGTAACAAAAAAAATATTGTGAGGATGATAAAAGATTTCTGAAATTAGAAAGTTATTATGACTTGCAAGTTGCAATGTATTTGATCATTTGTCAAAGAAGGTTACTTCACTGCTCCCTACTGCGGATGTATGTGTCATGTCTATTGAGGGGGGTGCGGAGTAGGTAAATAACTGCCACCTGGTGGTGGAACCAGATGAGGGGCTTCACTACCTATCATGGTTGTGGTAGTTTATTGCTGCTAGTCAAAGAATTTACTGAGAAAATAATTAAAAGAACAAAGGGTAAGAGGACAAATTTGACTTTGATCAAATTACAGATTAGCTTGCTTTTCCCAAAATGAGCAGATGATGTTACTTTATGTGCTGTTTAAGAGTATAGTTCCTCGTCTATTTGATCCTGGATGTCTACAGATTTTTAAAGATTTCTAAAGATTCCTCTGTTGCCAATCTGAAAAATATACCCAAGATCCCCACACATAGGACTCAAAACCAACACGACTGTGCCCAGACCTTTCAGGTGCTGTTGAGCCTCCCCATCAACAGCATTTGCTCTTGAACTGGCCACAAATGATGTATATTTTGTGTTGGCACATCTTTTGTCCACACATCCCTTCTGGTGATTGTCAGTGAGAATGGTAACCTCCTGTTTGTGTGGCTTGTCTGATGGTGGGCTGCACTTGTGTGATGTGTCTGATGTGTGGGCTGTGCTTTTGTGATGTGTCTGGTGTCTTCGCTGTGCTTGTGTGACATGTCTGTTGTGTGACCTGTCCTTGTGTGACGTGTCTGATGTGTATGCTGTGCTTATGTGACGTGTGCTTTGTACTAATATGGCATGTGCATGGTGAATTTCTGATCTGTGTCCAACATCTTGTTAAATTAAATTTTTTACTTAAAGGGATTTTCCATTGCAATTTTTATGCCCATAGGCTTGCGCTAGTGAAAAGTAATAAAATCGATATTATTTTTTTTTTTGTACTGGTGGAGTGATGCCCATCCATTGTTGCTACAGTCCAGACTGCAGCAGTGAAGTCAAAACTACAGCACATTTGACTGCAGCAATTAATCAATGAGCTGAGCAGTCACGCCAAGGTACGTGGCTGATGAGCTCAATGACTGGATGAAATGTATACTTCTGTTGTAGTTGGAATGTAACTGCTGCAGCCTTTAAACATAGACTGAAACAGTAGTGGAGAGGTATCGCTCAACTTGGGTAGAATATGTAAGACTAGGTGCACATTATATATACAGTATACTTTGGGAAGTTTTTCTGGTGTACATTGTAATTTTCCCACAAACCCCCATTCACCAGATGGAGACCAAAAAGTAGATATTTTGACCTGCATCTGGCTGATATGTGACTTCATACCATATATCTGTAAAGGAAAGCACATCAGACTGGTCTTTCCTAAACAAATGGCTACTGCAAAGAAATGTATAGCACTAGGTTTCTTTATAATGTGTTCCTTTGGTGGACTGATGCCTCGCCATCCATCATGACGGTGGCCACTGTCAGGCACATATCTCCTGACTGTTTGTGCCGAAAATGGCCATTGATGTAATGTAGACCTAGTCTAAGGCTGCCGTCACACTAACAATATTTGGTCAGTATTTTACATCAGTATTTGTAAGCCAAAGCCAGGAGTGGAACAATTAGAGGAAAAGTATAATAGAAACATATGCACCACTTCTGTATTTATCACACACTCCTGGTTTTGGCTTAGAAATGCTGATGTAAAATTCTGACTAAATACTGCTAGTGTGACAGCTGCCTTACTCTGATTTTATTAATTTACGTGATGCATGCTTACCATCATAAAAATGTTCAAAGGAAAATCACTTTAAGAGAGGGGAACTCATATACAAATCTCACAGAAGTAGCCCCTGTGCTCAGTCAGCTTACAAATATATGTATTTTTTTGGTTAGCCAATAAAGGTATGACTACAAGGATACTTTTGTCATTTTTGGACATAAACATATTCACATTGATTTTTCTGGCTAACACTGTACCACAATATAATTAATTTTTTATTGTACATCAGACCAAAAGTTTGGACACATTTAAAGATTTTCCTGCATTTTCATTACTATGAAAATTGTAAATTCAGACTGAAGGCATCAAAACTGTGAATTAACACATGGGGAATTATATACTTAACAAAAAAGTGTGAAATAGCTGAAAATATGTCTTATATTCAAGGTTCTTCAAAGTAGCCACCTTTTGCTTTGATGACTGCATTGCACACTCTTGGCATTCTCTTGATGAGATCAAGAAGTAGTCACCGGAAATGGTTTTCACTTCGCAGGTGTGCCCTGTCAGGTTTAATAAGTAGGATTTCTTGCCTTGTAATTGGGGTTGGGACCATCAGTTGTGTTGAGCAGAAGTCTGGTGGATACACAGCTGATAGTAGGGTTGAGCGAAACGGGTCGTTCATTTTCAAAAGTCGCCGACTTTTGGCAAAGTCGGGTTTCATAAAACCCGATCCGACCCCTGTGTGGGGTCGGCAATGCGGTACGTGACTTTCGCGCCAAAGTCGCGTTTCAATGACGCTAAAAGCGCCATTTCTCAGCCAATGAAGGTGAACGCAGAGTGTGGGCAGCGTGATGACATAGGTCCTGGTCCCCACCATCTTAGAGAAGGGCATTGCAGTGATTGGCTTGCTGTCTGCAGCGTCACAGGGGCTATAAAGAGGCGTTCCCGCCGACCGCCATCTTACTGCTGCTGATCTGAGCTTAGGGAGAGGTTGCTGCCGCTTCGTCAGAAGCAGGGATAGCGTTAGGCAGGGTCCATTAACCACCAAACCGCTTGTGCTGTAGCGATTTCCACTGTCCAACACCACCTTCGGTTTGCAGGGACAGTGGAGTCTACCTTTTTTTTTTCTCAGCGCTGTAGCTCATTGGGCTGCCCTAGAAGGCTCCCTGATAGCTGCATTGCTGTTTGTACGTCGCTGTGCAAACCAACTGCTTTTTTCAAAGCACAAATCCTCTCTTCCTTCCTTTCTGCACAGCTATCCTTTTTGTTTGTCCACACTTTTTATTTAATTTGTGCATCAGTCCACTCCTTATTGCTGCCTGCCATACCTGGCTGAGATTACTGCAGTGAGATAGTAAATGTAGGACAGTCCCTGTTTTTTTTTTTTGTGGGAGATTAAGATTGGCATTTCTACTAGAGTGCCATCCCTGTGTGTGCCATCTTTCACTCAGTGGGCCATAGAAAGCCTATTTATTTTTTTGGTTGATTTGGGTTCTAAATTCTACCTGAAAAAATCAATAAATCAATCAGTGGGAGATAAATATTGGCCTCTGGGCTTGTGTGCCACTCCTGACTCCTGTGTGTGCCATCTCTCACTCAGTGGGCCATAGAAAGCCTATTTATTTTTTTGGTTGATTTGGGTTCTAAATTCTACCAGAAAAAATCAATAAATCAATCAGTGGGAGATAAATATTGGCCTCTGGGCTTGTGTGCCACTCCTGACTCCTGTGTGTGCCATCTCTCACTCAGTGGGCCATAGAAAGCCTATTTATTTTTTTGGTTGATTTGGGTTCTAAATTCTACCTGAAAAAATCAATAAATCAATCAGTGGGAGAAAAATATTGGCCTCTGGGCTTGTGTGCCACTCCTGACTCCTGTGTGTGCCATCTCTCACTCAGTGGGCCATAGAAAGCCTATTTATTTTTTTGGTTGATTTGGGTTCTAAATTCCACCTGAAAAAATCAATAAATCAATCAGTGGGAGATAAATATTGGCCTCTGGGCTTGTGTGCCACTCCTGACTCCTGTGTGTGCCATCTCTCACTCAGTGGGCCATAGAAAGCCTATTTATTTTTTTGGTTGATTTGGGTTCTAAATTCTACCTGAAAAAATCAATAAATCAATCAGTGGGAGAAAAATATTGGCCTCTGGGCTTGTGTGCCACTCCTGACTCCTGTGTGTGCCATATCTCACTCAGTGGGCCATAGAAAGCCTATTTATTTTTTTGGTTGATTTGGGTTCTAAATTCTACCTGAAAAAATCAATAAATCAATCAGTGGGAGATAAATATTGGCCTCTGGGCTTGTGTGCCACTCCTGACTCCTGTGTGTGCCATCTCTCACTCAGTGGGCCTAAGAAAGCCTATTTTGTTTTTGGTTGATTTGGGTTCTAAATTCTACCTGAAAAAATCAATAAATCAATCAGTGGGAGATAAATATTGTCCTCTGGGCTTGTGTGCCACTCCTGACTCCTGTGTGTGCCATCTCTCACTCAGTGGGCCATAGAAAGCCTATTTATTTTTTTGGTTGATTTGGTTTCTAAATTCTACCTGAAAAAATCAATAAATCAATCAGTGGGAGATAAATATTGGCCTCTGGGCTTGTGTGCCACTCCTGACTCCTGTGTGTGCCATCTCTCACTCAGTGGGCCATAGAAAGCCTATTTATTTCTTTGGTTGATTTGGGTTCTAAATTCTACCT
Organism: Ranitomeya imitator; assembly: GCF_032444005.1. Taxonomy (NCBI): domain Eukaryota; kingdom Metazoa; phylum Chordata; class Amphibia; order Anura; family Dendrobatidae; genus Ranitomeya; species Ranitomeya imitator. The sequence goes on from NC_091284.1 coordinate 631,140,671, forward strand.
GAAAAAATCAATAAATCAATCAGTGGGAGATAAATATTGGCCTCTGGGCTTGTGTGCCACTCCTGACTCCTGTGTGTGCCATCTCTCACTCAGTGGGGCATAGAAAGCCTATTTATTTTTTTGGTTGATTTGGGTTCTAAATTCTACCTGAAGAAATCAATAAATCAATCAGTGGGACATAAATATTGGCCTCTGGGCTTGTGTGACACTCCTGACTCCTGTGTGTGCCATCTCTCACTCAGTGGGCCATAGAAAGCCTATTTATTTTTTTGGTTGATTTGGGTTCTAAATTCTACCTGAAAAAATCAATAAATCAATCAGTGGGAGAAAAATATTGGCCTCTGGGCTTGTGTGCCACTCCTGACTCCTGTGTGTGCCATCTCTCACTCAGTGGGCCATAGAAAGCCTATTTATTTTTTTGGTTGATTTGGGTTCTAAATTCTACCTGAAAAAATCAATAAATCAATCAGTGGGAGATAAATATTGGCCTCTGGGCTTGTGTGCCACTCCTGACTCCTGTGTGTGCCATCTCTCACTCAGTGGGCCTTAGAAAGCCTATTTTGTTTTTGGTTGATTTGGGTTCTAAATTCTACCTGAAAAAATCAATAAATCAATCAGTGGGAGATAAATATTGGCCTCTGGGCTTGTGTGCCACTCCTGACTCCTGTGTGTGCCATCTCTCACTCAGTGGGCCATAGAAAGCCTATTTATTTTTTTGGTTGATTTGGGTTCTAAATTCTACCTGAAAAAATCAATAAATCAATCAGTGGGAGATAAATATTGGCCTCTGGGCTTGTGTGCCACTCCTGACTCCTGTGTGTGCCATCTCTCACTCAGTGGGCCATAGAAAGCCTATTTATTTTTTTGGTTGATTTGGTTTCTAAATTCTCCCTGAAAAAATCATTTTATTTTATTTGGTTTCTAAATTCTTCCTGAAAAAAACATTTTATTTTATTTTGTTTCTAAAGTCTCCCTGAAAAAAAAAATCAGTGGGAGATTAATATTGCCCTTTCTGCTTGTGTGCCAGTCTTGACTCCTGGGTGTGCCATCTCTCTCTCTCTCAAATAGTGGGCCATAGAAAGCCTATTTATTTTTTTTGGTTGATTTGGTTTCTAAATTCTACCTGAAAAAATCAATAAATCAATCAGTTGGAGATAAATATTGGCCTCTGGGCTTGTGTGCCACTCCTGACTCCTGTGTGTGCCATCTCTCACTCAGTGGGCCATAGAAAGCCTATTTTTTTTTTTTTTTGGTTTCTAAATTCTCCCTGAAAAAATCATTTTATTTTATTTGGTTTCTAAACTCTTCCTGAAAAAAATCATTTTATTTTATTTTGTTTCTAAAGTCTCCCTGAAAAAAAAAAATCAGTGGGAGATTAATATTGCCCTTTCTGCTTGTGTGCCAGTCTTGACTCCTGGGTGTGCCATCTCTCTCTCTCTCAAATAGTGGGCACTGGGCCATAGAAAGGCTATTTTTTTTAATTTGGTTTCTAAATTCTCCCTGAAGAAATCATTTTATTTTATTTGGTTTCTAAATTCTTCCTGAAAAAATCATTTTATTTTATTTTGTTTCTAAATTCTCCCTGGAAAAAAAAATGGGAGATTAATATTGACATTTGTGCTTGAGTGATAGTCCTGCGTGTGTGGCATCTCTGTGATTTGGTGCCACAGAAAACAGAGTGTGTAACATTGTGCCTGATTTTCCTTGCGGTCTCACCAACCTGTAAAGGGATATCAAAATCATACTGAAGTTGTTTGACAGCAACAAATAAAGTTACTTTGGTTAAGTTTTTAAAACAATGAGGAAGTCTGGTGCAAGAGGTCGTGGCCGTGGGCGTTCATTGTCAGCTGGTAATGATGGTAGTGGTAGTGGAGCATCAGGTGGTCGTGGGAAAAAAAATATTCCACCTAAGTCTGGAGCTGTGGAGCCAGGTTCGTCGTCTGGCTACACAAGGCCTCGAACGCTCTCTTTTCTGGGAGTAGGAAAACCGCTTTTAAAGCCGGAGCAGCAACAGCAAGTTTTGGCTTACCTTGCTGACTCAACCGTCATTCCCATTTGATTACTGGGCATCCAAATTAGACACCTGGCCAGAATTGGCAGAATATGCATTGCAGGAGCTTGCTTGCCCGGCAGCTAGTGTCCTATCAGAAAGAGTATTCAGTGCTGCAGGTTCAATATTAACCGAAAAAAGGACTCGTCTGGCTACCCAAAATGTTGATGATCTAACATTCATTAAAATGAACCACAACTGGATTTCGAATTCTTTTGCCCCACCTTGCCCGGCCGACACCTAGCTTTCCTATGAAAAGCTCTTGCCTGTGGACTACTGTGAATTACTTTTCTAATGTCTTAATTTGCTGCAGCTGATTGTCCAGCATACGACATGTTTACACCTCCCTAAATGGCCAAACTCCCCACACGGGGCCGTGGTATCGCGACTTGGCGCAAGCACCCGTGAGAGTGCTGTTTGTCTGAAGAGGTGGGTGTGCCCGCTTTTGGTCGACAGCACTGCCACTGGGTCCCTCATAGTACAATAAAGTGTCTCTGGCGGTGGTGGTGCGCACCCAACGTCAGACACACTGTTGTAACATGAGGGGCCCGGGCCTGTACCGCCGGCCACAAGAGAGTTCACCCACCCCCAGGTCAAACATTGCTCTACCACTTCCACAGTTATCTCTCACACTTCCACCAATGTTTAGTCTATGCGCTGACATCCTTCCATTCCTGCCACTGACAATACCATTGTGTTGACATGTATGATGGTACTTAACATAGTCAGGGGCAGTGTCCTCTATTTACCAAAGTAAATACTTTGCGCCAAATTAGTAGGTCTGAAACTATGCAGAGGATCCCACCCCTGTACCTAATGATTGCACCCTTTAGTGTTTTCGTTTTGTTTTAATGCGATACATTCACATTTATTTATTGTTTTGGACTACTAACTGGCAGACACTCATTACAATCGGCCTCCGCTGACCAGACCACTGCTGCCCGTGTACCCCTTGGAACCAATTTTAAATTGCCTACAGCCAGCCCAATTTTATTATGTTAGGCCTTCGAAGCCTGTCTGCGGTCCCTCCTTCCACTAGGCCTCCACTGACCTGTCTACTGCTGCCTGTGTACCCCTGGAACCAATTATAAAGTGCCTACAGCCAGTCCAATTTTATTATGTTAGGCCTTCGAAGCCTGTATGCGGTCCCTCCTTCCACTAGGCCTCCACTGACCAGACCACTGCTGCCCGTGTAACCCTGGAACCAATTATAAAGTGCCTACAGCCATATGTTATTATGTTAGGCCTTAGAAGCCTGTCTGCGGCCCGTTCTTTCTACTACTCCTACACTGACCAGACCACTGCTGCCCGTGTACCCCTGGAACCTACTTAAAAGTGCCTACAGCCCAATTTTTTTTTTATGTTAGGCCTTCGAAGCCTGTCTGCGGTACCTCCTTCCACTAGGCCTCCACTGACCAGACCACTGCTGCCCGTGTACCCCTGGAACCAATTATAAAGTGCCTACAGCCATATGTTATTATGTTAGGCCTTAGAAGCCTGTCTGCGGCCCGTTCTTTCTACTACTCCTACACTGACCAGACCACTGCTGCCCGTGTACCCCTGGAACCAATTATAAAGTGCCTACAGCCATATGTTATTATGTTAGGCCTTAGAAGCCTGTCTGCGGCCCGTTCTTTCTACTACTCCTACACTGACCAGACCACTGCTGCCCGTGTACCCCTGGAACCAATTATAAAGTGCCTACAGCCAGTCCAATTTTATTATGTTAAGCCTTCGAAGCCTGTCTGCGGTCTGTTCTTTCTACTACTCCTCCACTGACCAGACCACTGCTGCCCGTGTACCCCTGGAACCTATTTAAAAGTGCCTACAGCCCAATTTTATTATGTTAGGCCTTAGAAGCCTGTCTGCGGCCCGTTCTTTCTACTACTCCTACACTGACCAGACCACTGCTGCCCGTGTACCCTTGGAACCTATTTAAAAGTGCCTACAGCCCAATTTTTTTTTATGTTAGGCCTTCGAAGCCTGTCTGCGGTCCCTCCTTCCACTAGGCCTCCACTGACCATACCACTGCAGCCCGTGTACCCCTGGAACCAATTTTAAATTGCCTACAGCCAGCCCAATTTATTATGTTAGGCCTTCGAAGCCTGTCTGCGGTCCCTCCTTCCACTAGGCCTCCACTGACCAGACCACTGCTGCCCGTGTACCCCTGGAACCTATTTAAAAGTGCCTACAGCCCAATTTTATTATGTTAGGCCTTAGAAGCCTGTCTGCGGCCCGTTCTTTCTACTACTCCTCCACTGACCAGACCACTGCTGCCCGTGTACCCCTGGAACCTATTTTTAATTGCATAGAGCATCCTTTTTTTAATAGTAGGCGTACAAAGTCTGTCTGCGGTCCACTATTGAAATTGTCCTCCACTGCCCATAGCAATGCTGCCTGTGTACCCCTGTAACCTTTTTTAAACTGCAGTGAGCCACATGTTTGGTTTAAGGCCTACTACCTGTGTCTCTCTGCGCCACTCAATACAGCTGTCTTCCTTTGAAAAAAGCAGAGCGTCAATAGTCTTGTTTTCAGCCTCTAGGAATTGTAAAACTGCATTGGGGCTACAACTTTGGTAGGGCCTACTAACGGTGTCTGCCGCCCCAAGGTGTGCCCCATGTTTCGTCCACATTGCTTCGATCTTCCTACTCTCGTTTAGTAGTTGTTGCAAACTACACTGCATTAGGCCTACAAATTTGGTATGGGGTGTAGAGAGACGGTGTGTTACACTCCAAGGTGTTCCCCATGTTTCGTCCACATTGCTTCGATCTTCCTACTCTCGTTTAGTAGTTGGTGAAAACTACACTGCATTAGGCCTACAAATTTGGTATGGGGTGTAGAGAGACGGTGTGTTACACTCCAAGGTGTTCCCCATGTTTCGTCCACATTGCTTCGATCTTCCTACTCTCGTTTAGTAGTTGGTGAAAACTACACTGCATTAGGCCTACAAATTGGGTATGGGGTGTAGAGACGGTGTCTTCCGCTCCAAGGTGTTCTCCAGGTTGCCTTTCCTAAGCTTCTATCTTCAGGCTCTTGTTAAATAGTGCTTAAATGGAACAACTGCATTTGGCGTACTAGTTGGTTTGGGGCCTACTAACAGTGTCTGCCGCTCCTTGCTGTTCTCCTGGTTTCCTGTCCTGAAATTCCATTTTCAGGCTCTCGTTAAGTAGTTGTTAATGTTAGACTGCATTTGGCCTACTAGTTGGGTTGGGGCCTACTATCGGTGTCTGCCACTCCTTGCTGTTCTCCTCCTCTGAACAAAGCTGTGCCGCCTGTTTACTACTGTTGCCAATTTTGAACTGCATTTTGACTACTTACTGATTTGGGCCTACTCTCTGTGTCAGCCTCTCATTCCAGTTGTCCTCCACTGCAATGCCCCCTGATTAGTCCTGTGTTACCAATTTTGAACTGCATTTAGCCCACTTTATTCTTTGGGCCTATATCTGTGTTTCCTCCTCATCCTGCCCATTGCCCAGCCAGTGATAGATGAGTCTGCTGGTACATTGACCCATAACGCAACATTTCCCGTGCACGCTACACTGCAAGATTGTGACCCTGCTGAAAGTCAGGTCCCCCTTCCCGCATACCATACCACCTTACACGGGGACAAAGAGGAAGGTGCAGATGAAAGTGCAGGTTCCTTCATCAGGTGGGGGGAGGAATACTAGTTGGCGATGTCACTGGCACAGGGCCTCTCATAGTACGCAAAAGTGTTGCTGCCGGTGGGAGGCGCCCCCGCCGTGCAAACACACCGCTGTACTTTGAGGGGCCCTGTGCCAGTGCCAATGCCAACGAGTGGGCCCCCCCTGCTTGCTCAGGATCACAGCACTTGCAAAGTTGAAATACTTACCTCTCCCTGCTCCACTGCCGTGACGTGGTCCAGATTTACTGGGCCCACTAATTACTTGAACCAGCCCTACCCCCCACAACTTTAGCCAAATGACCCCCAATTTCAAATGCCTTCCAATTATTATAAGCTAAATTACGATTGACAAGCTTCTGTAACAAGAATGGATGTTTTTGCCTTTAAAATGGGCAGTGTAGGTGTTTTCCTGGCCTCCACTCACTGCCGACTATGCTCCCCCATTGACTTGCATTGGGTTTCGTGTTTCGGTCGATACCCGACTTTTCGCAATAATCGGCCGATTCCACTCGACTCGACTTTTAAGATAGTCGGGTTTCGCGAAACACGGCTCGATTCCAAAAAGGTCAAGGTCGCTCAACCCTAGCTGATAGTCCTACTGAATAGACTGTTAGAAAAATGAGTGGCAATCATTACTTTAAGAAATGAACGTCAGTCAGTCCGAAAAATTGGGAAAACTTTGAAAGTTTCCCCAAATGCAGTTGCAAAATCCATCAAGCGCTACAAAGAAACTGGCTCACATGAGGACCACCCCAGGAAAGGAAGACCAAAAGTCACTTCTGCTTCTGAGGATAAGTTTATCCGAGTCACCAGCCTCAGAAATCGCAGGTTAACAGGAGCTCAGATTAGAGACCAGGTCAATGCCACACAGAGTTCTAGCAGCAGACACATCTCTACAACAACTGTTAAGAGAAAACTTTGTGCAGCAAGCCTTTATGGTAAAATAGCTGCTAGGAAACCACTGCTAAGGACAAGCAACAAGCAGAAGAGACTTGTTTGGGCTAAAGAACACAAGGAATGGACATTAGACCAGTGGAAATCTGCGCTTTGGTCTGAGAGTCAAAATTTGAGATCTTTGGTTCCAACCACCATGTCTTTGTGTGACGCAGAAAAGGTGAACGGATGGACTCTACATGCCTGGTTCCCACAATGAAGCATGGAGGAGGAGGTGTGATGGTATGGGGGTGCTTTGCTGGTGACACTGTTAAGGATTTATTCAAAATTGAAGGCATACTGAACCAGCATGGCTACCACATCATCTTTCAGCGGCATGCTATTCCATCTGGTTTGCATTTAGTTGGACCATCATTTATTTTTCAACAGGACAATGATCTCAAACACACCTCTAGGCTGTGTAAGGGCTATTTGACCAAGATGGAGAGTGATGGGGTGTTACACCAGATGACCTGGGCTCCACAGTCACCAGACCTGAAGCCAATCGAGATGGTTTGGGGTGAGCTGTACCACAGAGTGGAGGCAAAATGGCCAACAAGTGCTAAGCATCTCTGGGAACTCCTTCAAGATTGTTGGAAGACCATTTACGGTGACTACCTCTTGAAGCTCATCAAGAGAATGCAAAAGAGTGTGCAAAGCAGTCATTAAAGCAAAACGTAGCTACTTTGAAGAACCTAGAATATAAGATATATTTTCAGTTGTTACACACTTTTTTGTTAAGCATATTATTCCACATGTGATAATTCATAGTTTTGATGCCATCAGTGTGAATTTACAATTTTCATAGTCATGACAATACAGAAAAATCTTTAAATGAGAAGGTGTGTCCAAACTTTTGGTCTGTACTGTATATGTCAGTGAGACACATATATATATATTTATATATATATTTATATTTCATACAGAGCTAGATAGCATAAAAGCCGGTAATTGAATGGCCGATGTTTGCTATCTCCTTATCAAACCCGACAGTATATGAGACATGGTTTACATACAGTAAACCATTTCATATCTGTTATATTTCTACTAGTGTTGAGCGATACTTTCCAATATCCAGAAATATTGGTATCGGATTGGATCGGCTGGTATCCAAAAAATATCGGATATCGCCGATACCGATACCGGAAACCAATGCAAGTCAATGGCACACAAATATCGGAATTAAAATAAACCCTTTCTTTCCTTGTAGGTTAATTCTACATGAATGAAAACAACTAAGAATAATATAGAATGTATTGGGGGAGGTGGAGGAGACTTTAAAGGCATAGAGGTTTAGCCCAATTAAATGGAATAGCAGGAACTAATTTTTTTTTAAGACGTTCGGAGTTACAAAGATATTGACTATGTGAAACTTTTTTATATTTTGTCAGATATTTATGTTTCACTACTTCCATGCTCTTTACCTTCTTTTTTACTTCTCCCACACATTCTCCTTCATAATTCTCAGCAGCAGCATCTTTTTAATCAACTTCTTCTTCACCTTATTCATCTTCTTCTTCTTCATCTTCTTCCTATTATTCTTTTTTTACATTCTTCATATTCTTTTTATTCAACTATTCTTCTTCTTCTTCATATTCTACTTCTTCATCTTCTTCATATTCTTCTTCTTCATCATATTCTTATTTGTGACAGGCATTCCTGTAGTTGTTATCAATAAAAGATTAAAGATTACACCTTTCGTTCTGCCTGCCACAAAAAATTTAAAACAGGATTTGTCCGCATTCAGTTTGGCCTGAAGCAGCAGGTTTTTTCCAGGGGCACCACGTGGAGGAACGGACTTACCCACATACACTGCTTAGTCTTCTTCTGCTTATAATTTAGATAATATCTTTTGCTCTGATTTTTAGTCTTATGCTTAATGTTCTGCAATTTGTTCTACAGCTTCTTGTTCTTCTGCTTCTTGGTCTTCTGTCTCTTGTTCTTCTGTATCTTTGTGGTTGTCTCCTTGTTTTTTGTCCTTTTGGTCATCTTCTTCAGGGTCATCTTCTTGGTCTTCTTCGGGGTGATCTTAAGAGACGTCGTCTCCGAGGTCGTCGTCTTCTTCGGGGAGGTCTTCAGGGTCGTCATCTCCAGGGTCGTCGTCTCCGGGGTCATCGTCTTCTTCGGGGTGGTCTTCAGGGTTGTCGTCTAAGGGTCGTCGACTCCGGGGTCGTCGTCTCCGGGGTCTTCATCTTCTTCGGGGTGGTCTTCAGGGTCTTCGTCTTTAGGGTCGTCGTCAGGGAGATCCAGAGTGATTACCAAAAACCTTTTCAAAAAGCTTGACCTTGGAAATGTAAAAGAAGGTACAAGAAGGCTAAGGAACTGCCGAGAACCAGCTGACGGTACTGGAACCCGATTGGGTAGCCGAAGGTACAAGAGCCAATGGAAATGTCGAGGACCAGCTGACGGTACAGGAACCCAGTTACTAAGCAGGAGGTACCCATGCCAGAAAGCACTACCAAGGACCACCAGACGTTGGTGGAACTCGGATACCGAGAAGGAGGCACCTAAGCAAAAGGCTCTGCCTGGAACCAGCTGACGGTACTGGAACTCAGGGGGACCTATTCAAGATTGACTTCCAAAGAACCAGCTAATGGTGCTGGAACTCAGATAGGGAGCAGAAGGTCCACATGAAAAAAAATTTCAAGGGCGTGAGCCAGCCGGAGTTACCGATAACACAGCCCTACAGGGGGAGCTTGTCCTATTGGCACTACGGAACCAGCCTTGAATGCCAGATCCCGCAGCCCACATAGGAAGCACCTAAACTGCAGGCACCATAGAGTCGGCTAACCCGACCGCAAACCGACAGGACAATGTATTGGAGGCAAAGTGACCTTGACACTACCCAGAAACAGCTGGCGTGCTGGAACCAGGCTGGACAGGAGAGAGTACCCGTGCCAAAGACACTGCCGAGAACCAGCTGATGGTACTGGAACCTGGATGGGTAGCTGAAGGTACAAGAGCCAATGGAACTACCGAGGACCAGCTGACGGTACTGGAACCCGGTTACTAAGCAGGAGGTACCCGTGCCAGAAAGCACTACCAAGGACCACCAGACGTTGGTGGAACTCGGATACCAAGAAGGAGGCACCTAAGTCAAAGTCTCTGCCTGGAACCAGCTGACAGTACTGGAACCAGGATGGGGAGCAGAAGGTACAAGAGCCAAAGACACTACCGAGAACCAGCTGACCGTACTGGAACCCGGATTGGTAGCAGAAGGTACAAGAGCCAATGGAACTGCGGAAGACCAGCTGACTGTACTGGAACCCAGTTACTAAGCAGGAGGTACCCATGTCAAAAAGCACTACCAAGGACCACCAGACATTGGTGGAACTCAGATACCAAGAAGGAAGCACCTAAGCCAAAGGCTCTGCCTGTAACAAGCTGACAGTACTGAAACCAGGATGGGGAGCAGAAGGTACAAGAGCCAATGGAACTACCAAGGACCAGCTGACGGTTCTGGAACCCAGTTACTAAGTAAGAGGTACCTGTGCCAAAAAGCACTGCCAAGAACCAACAGACATTGGTGGAATTTGGATACCGAGAAAGAGGCACCTAAGCCAAAGGCTCTGCCTGGAACCAGCTGACGGTGCTCGAACCAGGATGGGGAGCAGAAGGTTCAAGAGCCAATGGAATTACCGAGGACCAACTGATGGTTCTGGAACCCAGTTACTAAGCAGGAGGTACCCATGCCAAAAAGCACTATCAAGGACCACCAGACGTTGGTGGAACTCGGATACTGAGAAGGAGGCACCTAAGCCAAAAGCTCTGCCTGGAACCAGCTGATGGTACTGGAACCAGGATGGGGAACAGAAGGTACAAAAGCCAATGGAACTTCCAAGGACCAGCTGACGGTACTGGAGCCCTGTTACTAAGCAGGAGGTACTCGTGCCAAAAAGCACTAACAAGGACCACCAGCCAAACTGCATAATAATCCACAAGTAAAGAAGGAAAATGGAACGCACTCACCAGTCTTGAAAAAGTTCCAAACCTTTATTCACAACATGGACAAACTTAGCAGGGAGGGGAGTGGAGGATGACGGACGACGGCCGTTTCGCGCTAACGAGCGCTTCCACGGGTCCTAATGGACTTTTTTCAAGATTGGTGAGTGCGTTCCATTTTCCTACTTTACTTGTGGATGTTCATCGGGCTGATTCTTCTGGATGCTGCACCACCATGCCTGTCATGACGTTCCAGCAGCATTGTTTAGAGTTTGGCTTGGCGGTCTGACACTGTGCAGCTGTGCGGAGGTGCTTTTCTTCTGTTTGGTTAAACTGCATAATAACCATCTAACACCTTGGTGTCAGTACGTGATGGACTGGCTTGTGCAACAACCAGCAAAAAAATAAATTGCATATGCATGTAGCAAGTATGCATATAATATGTGAGACTTAGCCCCTCTGCTTAATTAAATGTAAAATACACCTGACACAATTGAATATGTTGTGTCAAAAAAGCAGAAGGAATAGGTGCATGTAACCACCGTAACCATCCATGGAAAAATTTGTGCTGCTTCTATATAAATAAATATCAAAAAATACAACTGCAGTCTACAACACATATACATGGGGGAAGGTGTTGTGAGTTCCGTTCTGGAGCTCCCTCCTGTGGTTGCTGATGGTATTTTTGTGAGTTCTGCCCTTGGGCTCCCTCTGGTGGTTTCAAGTGGAACTGCTGCTCCGTTAGGTAGCTGTGGCAGCTGCCTTCACTAATCGCCCTGCCTGGGTTTGCTATTTAAACCTGCTCTGGGCCTTAGTCCATGCCTGCTGTCAATGTTCTTGGTTGGATTTGATTCTTCCCTTGGATTTCTCATATGGCCAGTCCTTGTCTGCAAAAGATAAGTTTTGCTAGTTTTGTTTGTCCATTTGCTTGGACTCTATTGCTTTGCATTTTGTCTCTTTTGTCCAGCTTGTCACTATGTCTTATTCAGGCTAGCTGGAAGCTCTGGGAAAGCAGATTTGCCCCTCCACACCGTGAGTCGGTGTGGAGTTCATTTTTGTAAACTCTGCGTGGATTTTGTAGTTTTTAATACTGACCGCACAGTATCCTTTGCTCTCTGTCTATCTAGTTTAGTTTTGGCCTCCCTTTACTGAAATCTAATTTCATTTCTCTGTTCGTCATTTCTCTCTCCTTTCACAGTCAATATTTGTGGGGGGCTGTCTTTCCTTTTGGGGGTTTCTCTGAGGCAAGATAGCTTTCTATTTCCTTCTTTTGGGGTAGTTATATCTGAGGCTGTGACGAGGTGTCTAGGGAGTGTCAGGAACATCCCACGGCTATTTCTAGTTGTGTTGTTAGGATTAGGGACTGCGGTCAGTAGAGATACCACCTTCTCAGAGCTCATTCCATGTTGCGTTTTAGCCACCAGGTCATTTCAGTGTGGCCTCTTAACCACCAGGTCATAACAGTACAGCAGGCCAAGAATGAATTGAATGCATCTCAAAAGAAGGAAAAAAGAAGAGTTCTGAACCATTTTTTTTTCTGTGCTCTGTTCTGTCTTCTTTTTCCTCTTGATATCTGGGTGGTACTGGATATATGCTCTGGTATGGAGGTTCAGGGTTTGTTTTCTCGTGTGGATCAACTTGCTGCAAGAGTCCAGAGTATCCAAGATTATATAGTTCAGACTCCGGCTCTAGAGCCAAGAATTCCTACTCCTGATTTGTTTTTTGGGGACAGATCCAAGTTTTTGAACTTTAAAAATAGCTGCAAATTGTTTTTTGCTTTGAAACCCCGTTCTTCTGGTGATCCCATTCAGCAAGTGAAAATCATCATATCCTTACTGCGTGGTGATCCTCAAGACTGGGCATTTGCTCTTGAAACAGGGAATCCGGCATTATTGAATGTAGATGCATTCTTTCAGGCGCTCGGATTGTTGTATGACGAACCTAACTCTGTAGAGCATGCTGAGAAAACACTGTTGGCCCTGTGTCAGGGTAAGGAAGCGGCAGAGTTATATTGCCAGAAATTTAGAAAATGGTCTGTGCTCACTAAATGGAATGAAGAGGCGCTGGCTGCTATTTTCAGAAAAGGTCTTTCTGAAACCCTTAAAGATGTTATGGTGGGCTTTCCTACGCCTACCGGTTTGAGCGAATCTATGTCTCTAGCTATTCAGATTGATCGGCGCTTGCATGAGCGCAAGGCGGTGCACCATATGGCAGTGTCCTCTGAGCAAGTCCTGAGCCTATGCAATGTGATAGGATTTTGACTAGAGCAGAAAGGCAGAAATTCAGACGTCACAATGGCCTGTGTTTTTACTGTGGTGATTAAGCTCATGCTATTTCTGACTGCCCTAAGCGTACTAGGAGGGTCCCTAGGTCTGTTACCATTAGTACTGTGCAGCCTAAATTTCTCTTGTCTGTTACCCTGATTTGCTCATTGTCGTCCTTTTCTGTTATGGCATTTGTGGATTCTGGCGCACTTAGAATTTGCCAAGCGCTGTGGTTTTTCCTTGGAACCTTTGCAGAGTCCTATTCCCTTGAGGGGGATTGATGCTAAACCTCAGTACTGGACACAGTTAACCATGTACATGGCTCCAGCACATCAGGAAAATATTCGCTTTTTGGTGTTGCATAATTTGCATGATGTTGTTGTGCTGGGTTTTCCATGGTTACAGGAACATAATCCAGTGCTGGATTGGAGATCTATGTCTGTGACTAGTTGGGGTTGTCAGGGGATACATAGTGATATTCCTTTGATGTCCATTTCTTCGTCCCCTTCTTCTGAAGTTCCTGAGTTTTTGTCGGATTTCCAGGATGTATTTGATGAGCCCTAGTCCAGTTCCCTGCCTCCTCAAAGGGACTGCGATTGTGCCATTAATTTGATTCCTGGCTGTAAGTTCCCTAAGGGCCGACTTTTCAATCTGTCTGTGCCAGAGCATGCCGCTATGCGGAGTTATGTAAAGGAGTCCTTGGAGAAAGGGCATATTCGCCCGTCTTCGTCACCGTTGGGAGCGGGATTTTTTTTTGTTGCCAAGAAGGATGGCTCCTTGAGACCCTGTATAGATTATCGCCTTCTCAATAAGATCACTGTCAAATTCCAGCATCCGTTACCTTTACTTTCTGATTTGTTTGCTCGGATTAAGGGTGCTAGTTGGTTTACTAAAATCGACCTCCGAGGGGCGTATAATTTTGTGCGTATTAAACAAGGTGATGAATGGAAAACAGCATTTAGAACGCCATTTTGAATATCTTGTAATGCCATTCGGGCTCTCTAATGCTCCATCGGTATTTCAGTCCTTTATGCATGATATCTTCCGGAATTATCTGGATAAATTTATGATTGTGTATTTGGATGATATTTTGGTTTTCTCCGATGACTGGGAGTCTCATGTGAAGCAGGTTAGGATGGTGTTTCAGGTCCTTCGTACTAATGCGTTGTTTGTGAAGGGGTCTAAGTGCCTCTTTGGAGTTCAGAGGGTTTCTTTTTTGGGTTTCATTTTTTCTCCCTCGGCTATTGAAATGGACCCTGTTAAAGTCCAGGCCATTCATGATTGGACTCAACCTACATCTGTAAAGAGCCTTCAGAAATTTTTGGGCTTTGCCAATTTTTATCGTCGCTTTATTGTAATTTTTCTAGTGTGGTGAAGCCTTTGACCGATTTGACGAGGAAGGGCGCTGATGTGGTGAATTGCTCCTCTGCGGCTGTTGAGGCCTTTCAGGAGCTTAAACGTCGTTTTACTTCTGCCCCTGTGTTGCGTCAGCCAGATGTTTCTCTCCCTTTTCAGGTTGAGGTTGATGCTTCTGAGATTGGGGCAGGGGCCGTTTTGTCTCAGAGAAATTCTGATGGCTCTTTGATGAAACCTTGTGCCTTCTTCTCCAGAAAATTTTCGTCTTCTGAGCGTAATTATGATGTCGGCAATCGGGAGTTGTTGGCTATGAAGTGGGCATTTGAGGAGTGGCGACATTGGCTTGAGGAAGTCAAGCATCGCGTGGTGGTCTTGACTGATCACAAGAATCTGATTTACCTCGAGTCTGCTAAGCGGTTGAATCCTAGACAGGCTAGGTGGTCTTTGTTTTTCTCACGTTTTGATTTTGTGGTCTCGTATATTCCTGGAACTAAGAATGTGAAGGCTGATGCCCTTTCTAGGAGTTTTTGGCCTGATTCTCCGGGAGTTCTGGAGCCGGCTGGGATCCTCAAGGAGGGGGTGATTCTTTCTGCCATCTCCCCTGATTTACGGCGGGTACTTCAGGAGTTTCAGGCTGATAAACCTGACCGCTGTTCTGTGGGGAAATTGTTTGTTCCTGATAGATGGACTAGTAGGGTAATTTCTGAGGTTCATTGTTCGGTGTTGGCTGGTCACCCTGGGATTTTCGGTACCAGAGATTTGGTGGCTAGGTCCTTTTGGTGGCCTTCCTTGTCGCGGGATGTGCGTTCGTTTGTGCAGTCCTGTGGGACCTTTGCTCGGGCTAAGCCTTGCTGTTCCCGTGCCAGCAGGTTGCTTTTGCCTTTGCCTATTCCTGAGAGGCCCTGGACGCATATTTCCATGGATTTTATTTCTGATCTTCCTGTTTCTCAGAAGATGTCTGTCATCTGGGTGGTTTGTGACCGGTTTTCTAAGATGATCCATTTGGTGCCGTTGCCTAAGTTGCCTTCCTCTTCTGATTTGGTTCCATTATTTTTTCAGCATGTGGTTCGTTTGCATGGTATTCCAGAGAATATTGTGTCTGACAGAGGTTCCCAGTTCGTTTCTAGGTTTTGGCAGTCCTTTTGTGCTAGAATGGGCATTGATTTGTCTTTTTCTTCTGCATTCCATCCTCAGACAAATGGCCAAACGGAGCGAGCCAATCAGACCTTGGAAACCTATTTGAGATGCTTCGTGTCTGCTGATCAGGATGATTGGGTGACCTTTTTGCCGTTGGCCGAGTTTGCCCTTAATAATCGGGCTAGTTTGGCTACCTTGGTTTCGCCTTTTTTTTGTAACTTTGGTTTTCATCCTCGTTTTTCTTCATGGCAGCTTGAGCCTTCTGACTGTCCTGGTGTGGATTCCGTGGTGGACAGGTTGCAGCAAATTTGGACTCATGTGGTGGACAATTTGACGTTGTCTCAGGTGTTGTGAATTCTGTGGCTGAATTCACTCCTGTGGTCACAAGTGGTACTGCAGCTTCTGAGCTTCCTCCCTCAGGTGTTCTGGTGAGCTCGTTAACTGCTTCATTACTTAACTCCGCCTGATGCTGCTATCCTTGCTCCTTGTCAATGTTTCAGTGTTGGATCTGAGCTTCTCCTGATTGTTCCTGTGACCTGCTGCTCTGTATAGCTAAGTGCCTTTTGTTTTTTTTTGTTGCTTTTTTTCTGTCCAGCTTGTCTTTTGTTTTGCTGGAAGCTCTGAGACGCAAAGGGTGTACCGCCGTGCCGTTAGTTCGGCATGGTGGGTTTTTTTTGCCCCCTTTGCGTGGTTTTGCTTTAGGGTTTTTTGTAGACTGCAAAGTTCGCTTTACTGTCCTCGCTCTGTCCTAGAATATCGGGCCCCACTTTGCTGAATCTATTTCATCCCTACGTTTTGTCTTTTCATCTTACTCACAGTCATTATATGTGGGGGGCTGCCTTTTCCTTTGGGGAATTTCTCTGGGGCAAGTCAGGCCTATTTTTCTATCTTCAGGCTAGCTAGTTTCTTAGGCTGTGCCGAGTTGCCTAGGTAGTTGTTAGGCGCAATCCACAGCCGCTTTTAGTTGTGTTTAGGATAGGATCAGGTGTGCAGTCTACAGAGTTTCCACGTCTCAGAGCTCGTTCTTGTATTTTTGGGTATTTGTCAGATCACTGTGTGCGCTCTGATCGCTAAGCACACTGTGTTTCTGGATTGCCTTCATAACACCTGTCATTAGCAAACATAACACTCAGGAGAAGGCTCAGCGTTTTGCTAACCGTCGTCGGTGTGTTGGTTCCCGGCTTCGTGTTGGGGATTTGGTCTGGTTGTCTTCTCGTCATGTTCCTATGAAGGTTTCTTCCCCTAAGTTCAAGCCTCGCTTTATTGGGCCTTATAAGATTTCTGAAATTATCAATCCAGTGTCTTTTCGTTTGGCCCTTCCAGCTTCCTTTTCCATTCATAATGTGTTCCATAGATCCTTGTTGCGGAGATATGTGGTACCTATGGTTCCCTCCGTTGATCCTCCTGCTCCGGTGTTGGTTTAGGGGGAATTGGAATATGTGGTAGAGAAGATTTTGGATTCTCGTTTTTCGAGGCGGAAGCTTCAGTATCTGGTCAAGTGGAAGGGTTATGGCCAGGAGGATAAATCTTGGGTTGTTGCCTCCGATGTTCATGCTCCCGATTTGGTTCATGCTTTCCATTTGGCTCGTCCTGATCGGCCTGGGAGCTCTGGTAAGGGTTCGGTGACCCCTCCTCAAGGGGGGGTACTGTTGTGAGTTCCGTTCTGGAGCTCCCTCCTGTGGTTGCTAATGGTATTTTTGCAAGTTCTGCCCTTGGGCTCCCTCTGGTGGTTTCAAGTGGAACTGCTGCTCCGTTAGGTAGTTGTTGCAGCTGCCTTCACTAATCGCCCTGCCTGGGTTTGTCATTTAAACCTGCTCTGGGCCTTAGTCCATGCCTGCTGTCAATGTTCTTGGTTGGATTTGATTCTTCCCTTGGATTTCTCATATGGCCAGTCCTTGTCTGCAAAAGATAAGTTTTGCTAGTTTTGTTTGTCCATTTGCTTGGACTCTATTGCTTTGCATTTTGTCTCTTTTGTCCAGCTTGTCACTATGTCTTATTCAGGCTAGCTGGAAGCTCTGGGAAAGCAGATTTGCCCCTCCACACCGTGAGTCGGTGTGGAGTTCATTTTTGTAAACTCTGCGTGGATTTTGTAGTTTTTAATACTGACCACACAGTATCCTTTGCTCTCTGTCTATCTAGTTTAGTTTTGGCCTCCCTTTGCTGAAATCTAATTTCATTTCTGTGTTCGTCATTTCCCTCTCCTTTCACAGTCAATATTTGTGGGGGGGCTGTCTTTCCTTTTGGGGGTTTCTCTGAGGCAAGATGGCTTTCTATTTCCTTCTTTAGGGGTAGTTATATCTGAGGCTGTGACGAGGTGTCTAGGGAGTGCCAGGAACATCCCACGGCTATTTCTAGTTGTGTTGTTAGGATTAGGGACTGCGGTCAGTAGATACCACCTTCTCAGAGCTCGTTCCATGTTGCATTTTAGCCACCAGGTCATTTCAGTGTGGCCTCTTAACCACCAGGTCATAACAGGAAGGGTGGATACATGACCTGTAAGAGTGTGGCAATGAAGCCTGAGATGACTGATAACGGCTGCCAACCTAAATGGCCACGCAGTATGTCCCATCACTCATGTCCAAAAGAAGGGGTGTGCAAAGCCCAAGGAGAGGGCAACCGTGGCTTCATCAGGGGTAAAGAATGGTATCACTGCATAGTGCCTCTCCTTCCATTTCTCGAATGCTGCTTGGCTGGCCCCCTCTTTCCAAGCCAAGTGATTCAGAGAACAGAAGTAGAGATGGCTCCTGTCCAGGGCTCTCTGACTGCCTGGGCAATTTGGCAGGTGGTGAAGAGACAGATGGGTGCTCTTCAGCGCTCTGGTCCTGAGAGGATGTGGCACTAATTGAAGTCGATGCGTTAGCTGCCATCCATCTGACAACGGCTTCAATTTGTTCGTCCCGCAGCAGTGGGGTACGGCGAGCTCCTACAAAGCTGCGCATAAAGGACTGTTCCCTGATAAAACTGGGGGATGCTGAGTCACTGGTGCCCGCAGCAGGCACAGAATCCCCACGTCCTCTCCCTCCAGAAACTCCACGCCCACGACCACGTGCCTTACTCCCTGCCTTCTTCATCTTGGCAGACTGATAAAGATAGGCAGAAAACTACTAAGGGCTTAGTGTGCTTATTCCTGAACAGCTGCTAACAGGTATAAGAAACACTAATTTTATAAAGCGTGGACTAGACTTTAATATGAGCTAATGTGGCCTACACAACTGTAAAGTGGAGTGTTTGCTGAACTTTATTTAGTTTTTTTTTTGACAAAAAAAATGGATGTGCCCAAAGATGTAAAACCGATAGTATCACAAACTTTTTGTAGCTATTACAATGCAGGAAGGTAACCTACAATGCAATAGATGAGGCTCCAAAAAATAGGCTAATACTAATCTGGCTGGGGCTGCAGGGCACAAGGCTGCAGAAAGGCTCCTCTATCTACTCCTTTATAGTGCACGCAATCTAGCTGAATACGGATGGAAACACACCACTAATAGGAGAAATCAGGGAAAATGGGCTGCACTAATGAAAAAAAGGACAATGTATGAGGCAGTGACGCACACTGAGCGGACTACAACCAGATGTGGCTGCAGAACACACTGCAGCGAGAGCTGCACTCACACACACAGACCTTGCAGACAGCCGTGAACGGCGCTGCAAGGCTGCAGAAAAGCTCCTCTATCTACACCTATATAGTGTTTGCATGCTATCTAGCTGGATACGGATGGAAACACACTAATAGGAGAAATCATGAAAAATGTGCAGCAGCACAAATGCAAAAAAGGACAATGTAACAGTATGAGACAGTGATGCACGCTAATTGAACTACAACCAGATGTGGCTACAGAACACACTGCAGCGTGAGCTGCACTCACACACACAGAGACCTTGCAGACAGCCATGAACAGTGCTGCAAGGCAAAAAAAAGGTTCTCACACAGCGGTTGCTACAGTAGCCTGGGTAAAGCACAATGAAGCAAATCGTTATCTCAAACTGTCCCTCAGTCAGAACAGCAGCGTCCTGTCCCTAACTGAATTCACAGCAGAGTGAACCCAAAATGGCAGCGGCGGCTTTTATAGTGCATCATGACATCATTTCAGCAGCCAATCACAGCCATGCCATTTGTTGCATGCCTAGCATGCATAACAGGATGTGCCCACACTTCTTAGGATTCCTCATTGGCTGAATTAAATGAAACTGGCTCATTGAATTATGGGAACTTCTGATTCCGGTATCCGATATTGAGAAAGTATCGGTACTCAGTATCGGAATTCCGATACCGTGAATATCGGCCGATACCCGATATTTACAGTATCGGAATGCTCAACACTAATTTTTACGTATTCCTCACTAATAATGTTAGTAGTGTGTGTGTGAAAAAATTGGGTGCTCTAGGTGTTAAAACAAACGGTTAAATCATGGAAAAAACTGGTGTTGGCTCCCGCGCATTTTTTCCTTGCCAGAGTGGGAAAGCCAGTGACTGAGGGAAGATATTAATAGCCTAGAGAGGAACCATGGCTATTGCCCCCCCTGGCTAAAAACATCTGCCCTCAGCCACCCCAGAAAAGGCACATCTGTAAGATGCACCTATTCTGGCACTTAGCCACTCTCATCCCACTCATGAGTATCGGTGGCATATGGGGTAATAAAGAGTTAATGTCACCTTGCTAATGTAAGGTGACATTAAGCTTGGTTAATAATAGAGATATGCTACTGCATAGTACCTCTAGGGGTGAGAGCAATGACACAATGCAAAACTGACCAAAACAGCATCCAAAGGGGATGAGAACAAAGAGATTTGTTATTTCTACCTGTTGTCTCTTCCATTTGCACAACAGTAATAGAAATTGATTCACAATAAATGTTACTTGATAACTTGACAGGTTGTTTTCACAGAAGTGTGATTGACTTGGAGTTACATTGTGATGTTTAAGTGTTACCTTTATTTTTGGGAGTAGTGTATAAGTATTAATATATATATATATTTATATCATTTGAATACAGAAGAGTAACGTGAATGTTCTGGAGTGGCCATCTCAGTCTCCTGACCTCAATATCTTTGAGACACTATGGGGAGATCTCAAGCGAGCATTTCATACTAGACAGCCGAGGAATTTACAGGAACTGATGGCTTTTTGCCAAGAAGAATGGGCAGCTTTTCCAACTGAGAAAATAAAGAACATAATCCGCAACTACCATAAAAGACTTCAAGCTGTCATTGATGTAGTAGTAGTAGTAGTAGTAGTAGTAGTAGTAATAATAGGAAACAAAAAAGTGCAAATGGGGTCTTATCCCACGGATTACTCCAATCAATGTTTAGGGAACTGCTCACCTGATGGCGCAGAGTAAGAGCATGTAGATGTCAGCTGCTGCAGATCCCCAGGTTGACAAACCGACTTCTCAGAGATGTTATAATAAATATGTGTCGGTGATATCTGCACTGCTGTGATAGAATGAATCCAAATATAGTTGTAATACACTTTGGTGGTTTATTCAACGCGTTTCAAAGCCTATGGCTTCTTCAGGAAATTACCACAGAGATATGTGAAGACAGTGCTGTTACATCGCTTATATACATTCAAAATTAAAAAATGGCGCCAAAAGACCTTCTCACATGTGACAAATAGTGTCAATGTTCGTGGAGCAGTATTAATTTGAACAACTATATTATCTTTATGTACATATGTTGAAAATTACTTTATTATATGTATTACTGCTCCACGAACTTTGTCCATCTCCGTTCTCTTAAGCACGTCCACAGCCCACACGCTATACCGTACATCTACGCTGGATCGTCTCCTGAGCTGGGTTGAGATATGGTCAAAGTCTTGTACTGCCACTGCTTACGGTCTTCTACTGGCATTTATTACAGTCTTCTACTGGCACTGGACATGATTCTTCTACTAGCTCTGAACTTCTCTGTCTTCTGACAGCTCTAGGACCCTTCTGTGGCAATGGTTTCTGTAAGCTCATATCGCTCCCACATGACCTTTCTGGTGCATGTTCTTGCACCAATTTAGCCCTTTTCACCCCTCCCAGGCCTTTTATATTTTGCAACTGCAACTCAGCATCTTCTCAATCCCCTTCCTATGGGAACATAGGTTCACATTATTAGGTAATTTGGTTCCCACTCACAGCGGTGAAGAAAAACAAAACGCTGAAATAGTGCTTTAAAAGAAACTGAAGAAGGTGCAGAGTTTGTGCAGTAACATATCCGGAATTTAGACATTGAAAATACATAATTCAGACATAAAGCAATGACCCCATGTTATTAGCTATTATATTCACTTAGAGAGTTGAGATTAACTAGGAAATATTTTCCTTTCTATCTGTGACATATCCTCTGATTTTTTTCCCTTAAAATACTGGTTGTTATCCCTTATTCCAAATATTAAAATTGCTGATATAAAAGTTTATTCCATATATTTAATCCAATTGACTATCAATTTATTATAGTACCTATCAGAGCAATAGGAAAATAGCTATTTTATGTGGTTACCATGAAAAGCAATTTTCCACTCTATGTAGACAATTTTCACTTGCTAAGCTTTTATATGCAACTTCCCAGAAAGGGTAATGAAAAATCTCTGACAAAACTGCTCCTCACACAAATCTATATTGTATATAGAGACATTTAATGGCTGATGTGAATATCATAGTTCATAGTCATAGGCCTGTGTGTGCCAGAAATCGGTGAGTACACTGCAAATGAATAGAGTATATGGTGTAAGCTTAGAAAAGCAGAAGATTAATTGTAATAATGCACAATTTCCAAAGCATCTTCAAACCTATATAGAGATGTATTAATGCTTAAAGCTGTCCTTGGCTAATGTAAAACAAAATAATTAAACGTATTCTCTTTTTGCTATAATAATGACCTTTGTTTGTGGACTCGTTATGAAAAATGTACTTATTTTTAAATTTTATGCATTGCATTAAAAATATACAGTATATATATTACTCTTAATTATCTGCACATTGCATGAGCAAGACAATGCTATTTGCACAGATTATTTTCTGCCACATATCAGTTTGGAGTCTAGGATGCTTTGCTCATTTGGAAATTTCTACCATCATTTGGGGCCCAATAAAATTATCAGCTTGAAAATTGCCTGGTTAATCAATTAACTAACCCACAGCTAATGTGGTGGCTGGAGCTGCTTCTCTTTGGTGCGGCTTTGATGTTAGGTGATATTGAGCATGTTGTTTATCACAACTGCCTTTCCAGGTTTGTGTCAGTCTGGAGCACAGTCATCTATCTGTGATAATAAGTTTTGTAAAGCAAAAGCATATACATCACATATGAGAGGATGGCACTGCAGTATATACATCATAGGAGATGTTAGTGCTGCAGTATATAAATCATAGGAGATGTAAGGGCTGTTGTGTATATATTACAAGAGATGCTGAGACTGCTGTGTATACATCACTTGAGACACTGGGACTGCAGTATATACATCACAGAAGATGCTAGTGCTCCAGTATATAAATCACAGGAGATGTAGTGGCTGCTGTGAATACATTGCAGGAGATGCTGAGACTGCAGTACATACATCACAGGAGACGCTGGGGCATATACATCACTAAGGAGGGCTTGGAGGCATATATATTACTGGGGATGTCTGGGAAGAATAGACATCACTGGAGGTGGCTGGGAGGCATAGACATCACTGGGGAGAGCTAGGGGCATATACATCACTGGAGAGGGCTGGAGGGCATACATCACTGGGGGAGGCAAGAGGGCATGCACATTACTGGGTCCATATACATCACTAAGGAGGGCTGGGGGCATACACATCAATGAGGGGGCTTTCTAGCATATACATCAAAGAAGCTTGGGTAAATATACACCACTGGGGAGGACTTAAGACATATACGTCACTTTGAAGGGCTGTAGGGCACATGCATCACGGCGGGGGCTGGGGGGGCATATACATCACTGTGAGGGCAGGGGGGCATTTACCTTACTGAGGAGGACTGGGAGATATACATCACTGGGGAGGGATGGAGAGCATATACATCACTCAGGTCTGGGTGAATATACATCATTGAGGAGGGCTGTGGGGTGTATACATCACTGGGGAACACTGGGAGGAAAAAACATCACTAAGGAGACTGTGGGACATAGACATCAATGTGGAGGGCTTGGTGCATAGATATCACAGGGGAAGGCTGAGAGGCATGTACCTCACTGGGGAGGCAGGGGGGCATAGATGTAACTGGGAGCATAGATATCACTAAGGAGGGCTGGAGGTCAAACATCACTGGGGAGGGCTGGGGGCAAATACACCACTAGGGTCCTGGTGCATATACAGTGCTGGTCACCATTATTGGCACCCTTTAATTTTTTTCATAGACTGTACAATATCTTCAGAAATAAATGTAAATGTATCAAAGTTATATCCTCAGGATTCTTTAGTTTGTTGTCCAAAATAATACAACATTAAAACCATGTTTTCAACTTACATGTTGCAATTTTAAAGAAACGGAATAAACAGCAAGTGCAGCAATACAGGCACCCCTAATTAACAAGTGGTTGCATACCCTTTGGTATTGATGACATCCTCCAAACGTTTCTTGTAGCCATCTATAAACTTCTTGCACTTCTTAGCTGGTATTCTCCCACTCTTCCTTTGCAGTTTGTTCAAGCTCTTGGATGTTTGCAGGGTTCTTTTTCTCCAGTGGCAGATTTCAGCTCACCCCAAAGATTTTCAATGGGATTGAGGTCACGACTAACTGCTGATCATTTTAAAACAGTCCATTTTTTCTTTTTCAACCATTTATGTGTACTTTTGGATATATGCTTTGGGTCGTTGTCCTGCTGGAGGACCCATGATCTTTGACTCAAACCAAGTTTTCTTACACTGAGTAGGACATTTTGCTCTAAAATCTTTTGATAATTCTCTGATTTCATGATTCCTGTCATGCAGTACCAGTTGCAGCAAAGCAACTCAACAGCATTATGAATCCTCCACCATGCTTAAATGATGGGTGTTCTTTTTCTTATAAGCTTCATTGTATCATCTGTAAACAATGTGTTGCTTTTCATTACCAGCAAACTCTATTTTTGCTTTCTCTGTCCACAGAACATTTTCCCAGAAGGATTGTGGTTTGTCAAGGTACTCTTTGGCAAAGATCAGTCGTTCCTCTTGATGTCTTTTCTTCAGCAATGGCTTCTTCCTTGGCCTTTGCCAATAAACCTTTGCTTGGTTTAATGTGCAGAGTATGGTACTTGTTGAAACCATAAGACTGCTCCTGGTTGGCTTAAGTTCTTTGGATAATTGACATGGTATTTTTCCACCATTTACACCAATTTTCAAATACATTTCTTGTCAATATTCCTCTTTTCTCCAGGTCCAGGGAGGTTCTTGACAGTTCCATTCTTGGCAAACTTCTTAATAACATTGCCCACTGTTGAAAAGTGGATACCAAGGTCTTTGGAGATGACTTTATACCCTTTGGAAGTCTTGTGCTTGCTAATAATAACATTTCTGATGTCATCAGACAGCTTCTTTGTCTTCACGATTGTGAAAAAGGAATAAGGCCTACCATGTGGCTTTTTAAAACACTGAAGTCATCATTCATAGGCTAATTCATATCACGTGGGCACAATTAATCACAGGTGATTTTCATTTGTGTTTTACCCCAGGCGAGTCAAAATGTGTTTCCATACTAAATTAATGTAAAGGGTGTCAATACCAGTGTCACAGCAAGTTTTAGGATTTTGTATGTTTCCCTCCCATTGCTTTTTGTTTTAAATTATTGTTTATCATTTGCTCTTTTGTATTTACCACGATTGCTCTATGCAAGAAAACTTTTTCACTTTATTTGTTTGTTTCTCAGGAGATATTCCACATTAAGTACTTAAGCTTCATAGGTGCCAATAACAATGAGTAGGACTGTACATAATTGGAGAGGGCATGGGGGCATATTCATCAGTGGGAGGGCCGTACGGCATGTACAATACTGGGAGGGCTGGGGGGCATATACATCATTGGGGAAGGCTGGGGGGAATATACAGTGGAAGAAATAAGTATTTGATCCCTTGCTGATTTTGTAAGTTTGCCCACTGACAAAGACATGAACAATCCATAATATTAACGGTAGATTAATTTTAACATTCAGAGATAGAGTATCAAAAATAAGATCCAGAGAATCACATGGTATAAATTATGTAAATTTATTTGCATTTTGCAATGAGAAATAAGTATTTGATCCCACTGGCAAACAAGACTTAATACTTTAGCAAAACCTTTGATGGCAAGCACACCAGTCAGATTTTTTTGTAGATGATGATGAGGTTTATGCACATGTCAGGAGGAATTTTGGTCCATTCCTCTTTGCAAATTATCTCTAAATCATTAAGATTTTGAGTCTGTTGCTTGGCAACTCGGAGCCTCAATAGATCACTAGGGAGGGCTGGGGGGGCATACACATCCCTGGGAGGGCTGTGGGTCATATATATCATTGGAGGCCTGTGGTTCATATACATCACCCGGGAGGACTGAAATGCATACACATTATTATTATTATTATTATTATTTTATATAACACCATTAATTCCATGGTGCTGTACACTAGATGGGGTTACATTAAAATGCAACTATCACTGACAACTAACAATGACAGACTGTTACAGAGGGGAGATGACCCTGCCCTTGCAGCTTACATTCTACTGGATTGTGCGGAAGGAGACAGTAGGTCGGGGGTAGCTCCAATAGTGTTGAGGTGGTCGTGTGGTCATTACAGGTTGTAAGTTTCTTTGAAGAGATGGATTTTCAGGTTCCATTTGAAGGATCCAAATGTGATGGATAACCAGACGTGTTGGGGTACAGAATTCCAGATGATGGGGGATATTCGGGAGAAGTCTTGGAGACGATTTGGTGAGGAGCGAATAAGCGTAGAGGAAAGAAGGAGGTCTTGGGAGGACCGGAGATTGCGTGAGGGAAGATATTGAGAGATTAGTTCGGAAATATACAGAGGAGAAAAGTTATGGATGGCTTTGTAGGTCAGTGTTAGTAGTTTAAACTGGATATGCTGGGAAATTGGGAGCGAGTGAAGGGATTTGCAAAGAGGGGAAGCAGGAGTGTAGCGAGGAGAAAGATGAATTAGTAGGGCAGCATAGTTAAGGACGGACTGGAGGGGTGCAAGATTGTTAGAAGGTAGGCCACAATGGAGGAATTTGCAGTAGTCAAGGCGGGAGATGATTAGGGCATGCACAAGCATTTTGGTAGAGTGAGGGTTGAGGAAAGGACGGATTCTGGAAATATTTTTGAGCTGAAGGTCACAGGAGGTGGCGAGAGCTTGGATGTGTGGTTTAAAGGACAGTGCAGAGTCAAGGGTTTCTCTCAGGCAGCGGATTACTGGGATGGGGAAAGTGTGAATTAAGTTATTGTGATAGATAGATCAGGTTGGGAAGGTGTGCGAGATGGAGGAAAGATAATTAGTTTGGTTTTGTCCACATTGAATTTGAGGAAGAGAGAGGAGAATAATGAGGATATGGCTGATAGACACTCTGGGATTCTGGAGAGCAGAGAGGTGACATCTGGGCCAGAGAGGTAGATCTGAGTGTCATCGGCATATAGATGGTACTGGAAGCCATAGGACTTTATGAGTTGTCCCAGGCCAAGGGTATAGATTGAGAAGAGAAGGGGTCCTAGGACAGAGCATTGAGAGACACCAACAGAGAGGGGGCGAGATGAAGAGTTAGTATGGGAATAGGAAACTCTAAATGTGCGGTTGGTGAGGTATGAGGAGATCCCGGATAGGGCGAGGTCTTTGACACCAAAGGAAGAGTGGATCTGTAGTAGGAGGCAGTGGTCAACTGTGTCGAAGGCAGAGGACAGGTCTACAAGGAGGAGTATAGAGAAATGTCTGTTAGCTTTGGCTGCAAGTAAGTTGTTAGTAATTTTGGTCAGGGAAGTGTCAGTGAAATGGTGGAGATGGAAGCCAGATTGTAGGTTGTTGAACAGATAGATGCAAGGCGAGAGGAAAGTTCAGTGTGAATGTGCTGCTCAAGTAGTTTGGAAGCAAATGGGAGCAAAGATATGGGGCTGTAGTTGAACATAGCACTGGGGTCAAGGGAAGGCTTTTTGAGGATAGGTGTGATTTTGCCATGTTTGAAAGCAGAGGGGAAGGTACCAGAAGTTAGTGATAGATTGAAGAGATGGGTTAGGGATGGGATTAGTGTAGTGGTGAGGTTGGGGAGGAGTTGGGATGGGGTGCACAAGTGGTGAGGTGTGATTTGAAGAGAAGATGAGCAAGCTATCCTTCAGTGATTTTGGAGAGGAAAGTTGTAGGTTTACGGCATTAGTCTGGCATACAAAGGGGTTGTGGTGGTCGGACAATAAAGACTTGCCTTGTTTGGTCTATCTTATTTTTGAAGTGCGTGGCAAAGTCCTTGGCAGAGATTAAGGAAGTCGGAGGGGGCAGTGGTGGGCGGAGGAGGGAGTTAAAGGTGTTGAACAACTGTTTGGAGTTGTGGCATTAAGAAGATATGAGGGATGTGAAATAGGCCTGTTTAGCAGAGGTGAGAGCTGATTTGAATGCGATTGTTGCTTGTTTGAGTGCAGTGAAATCATCTTGTGAATGCGTTTTCTTCCAACGCCGTTCTGCAACTCTGGATACTTGCTGAAGTTTTTTAGTGATGTTATTGTGCCAGGGTTGTCTATTGATTCGTCGCACTCTGCTATGCATGACAGGGGTGACCGAGTCGATGGCTGATGCCAGATTGGCATTGTAGAAACTAGAGGCAGTGTCAATGTGTGCTGGAGTGAAGCTATGGAGGTCAATAGCTGACAGTGTGCGAGGGTCTTGATGTGCAAGGTTTCGGCCGGGGTGTGCACGTTGCTGGACATAGGTGACAGGTGTGGAGGACAGTGAAGAGAAAGTGAGTAGGTGGTGGTCAGATAGAGGGAGAGGGGAGGTTGTGAAGTTAGATAGGGAGCAGAAACGGGTGAAGACCAGGTCTAATGTGTGTCCGTCTGTGTGGGCGGCTGAGGAGGACTACTGAGTAAGTCCAAAAGATGAAGTAAGGAACAGGAGTTTGGAGGCTGCTGACTGGTGGGTGTCAATGAGGATGTTGAAGTCACCCATGATGATGGCGGGAATGTCAGTAGAAAGTGAAGAAGCCAGGAGCAGAATAGGTCAATAAAGGCAGTGGTCGGGCCCTGAGGTCAGTATATGACGGCCATTTGGAGGCTGGAGGGACAGCAGATGCGGACAGAGTGCACTTCAAAAGAGGGGAGGATAAGGGAGGGTAGAGGTAGAATTTGGTTAAAGGTACAGATGGAAGAAAGGGGAAGGCCCACTCCTAGACCATGTCTGTTGCCAGGACGATGAGTTTGGGTGAAGTGGAAGCCGCCATAACATTGCGCAGCAGGGGAGGTTGTGTCAGAGGGTATCAGCCATGTTTCGGCGAGGCCCAGGAAGGAAAGATTATGAGAGGTAGAGGTCGCAAATTACGTGGAGTTTATTGCAGATGGAGAGGGCATTCCAGAGTGATCCAGAGAGAGGGAGCAGGGTGGTGGGCATCAAGGGCACAGATTTGAGGTGGGTAAGATTTTGGGTGTTTATGTTGGGAGCGATAGAAGGGGGTAATAATGGAGGGTATGAGATGTGGGGTCCAGGATTGGGAGATATGTCACCAGCAGTGAGGATAAGCAGAGAGAGACAGAGCAGGTGGGAGAAGGAGAGTGGGCAGCTTGTTTTGTGTTTTATTAGGAGAGATCGGAGGTTGAGGAGCAGGTCAGAGGAGGAGGTCAGGTGGGAAGGCAGGAGGGAAGGAGAGATTATTACTTGGTTAGAGGGTGCTGGGGTTTGGGGATAGCAAAGGAGAGTGAGGAATAATGGAGCCAAAACTATTAGAGCATATGTCAGCATGATGAGAGTAAGTATGGTTGAAAGGGAAAAAAATTTAGTACATTTATTAACAGTGGTTAGTTGTACCTTCTGTTCACTTCTGGCTCATTTCTGGCATATTTTTGCTGTTATCCTTTTAGAGACAGACCACGGTCAAAACAGACCTGTGACCCTGAATTTATAAGAAGCTAAGTGCACATGAAATAGACCAGGTGTGATCAGGAGGTAGGGGTAGCAAGGAGACTAATCACAGACACAGAAGGGGAGAAATTAGAAGTCAGAAGGGAAAATGCAAAAGGAAATAGTCAGAACCAAAAGGAAAGATAAAACCAACTGTGTCTTAGCATTATGGTGGGAAAACATGCAGGATGAAAAAAAAATATATATACTGTATCAACCAGTGGACTTACCAGAAATAGCAGACAGATACAGGATGAGCGGGATCAGGAAAGATGGGTGATGGTAATCATATCACAGCCAGTGGACATACCATGTATAGCAGACGGATACAGGGTGAGAGGGATCAGGAAAGATGGGTGATGGTGATGATATTACAGCCAGTGGACATACCGTGAATAGCAGACGGATACAGGGTGAGAGGGATCAGGAAAGATGGGTTCACATCACTGGAGCCTCAGTGCAAATGCATCAATAAGGAGGGCTGTGGGTCATATACACCCCTGGGTAGGGCAGGGGGCATATACATCATCGATGAGGGCTGGAAGGCATATATATATATATATATATATATATCTATCACTGGGGGTCTAGGAGCATACACATCACTGGGGCTTGGGAGCATATACCTCACTGTGGAGGGCTGGAGGGTATATATATCACTGGGCAGGGCTAGGGAGCATATACATTACTGGGGAGAGGTAGGAGCATACACATCACAAGGAAGGGCTGGAGGGCATATACAGGTATATCATTGGGGGCTAAATGGCATATGCATCACAATATACAGTACAGACCAAAAGTTTGGACACACCTCATTTAAAGATTTTTCTGTATTTTCATGACTATAAAAATTGTACATTCACACTGAAGGCATGAAGTAACACATGTGGAATTATATACTTAACAAAAAAAGTGTGAAACAACTGAAATTATGTCTTATAGTTTAGGTTCTTCAAAGTAGCCACCTTTTGCTCTAATGACTGCTTTGCACACTTTTGGCATTCTCTTGATGAGCTTCAAGAGGTAGTCACTTCTCTCCCTGACTGCTGCCGAACACACAGCTTCCTTGAGCGCAGCAGTCCCTCTCTCTGGATTGTTGCAGCACTCCTGGCTTCTCTCTTTCTCTGGTGCAGTCACTTTGCAGTCGATGGGGGCTGCCGCAGCGTCAATACTCGGTGGGGAAATGGGAAGTAGAGCACGCTGCTCACCTCTCTGCGCACTGCCCTGGATTTGCGCCAAACTGCTCTGCTGCACGCGCTTTCTCCTTTTATATCTCTGCCCCCCTCGGTCAGGAGGAACTTTTGCCTCACTCCAGCTTCTACCAGACAACAGATGAAGGTCTGTCTCATTGAAGCTTCCCCCGGGAACAGGGGATGTAGCCTTTTCAGTTCTGGACCGGCATG
Organism: Ranitomeya imitator; assembly: GCF_032444005.1. NCBI lineage: Eukaryota > Metazoa > Chordata > Amphibia > Anura > Dendrobatidae > Ranitomeya > Ranitomeya imitator. The sequence continues at coordinate 631,171,430 of NC_091284.1, forward strand.
CAGGTACCCGCGGTGTGGTCGACTCCCTTACAACTGCAATGTGCTAAAAGCATCACATTGCACTCACACCAATGTTATTCAATGAGGCAGTGTTCATCTATGGGCTTTTCCTCAGCTGTAACTGGGCTGAGGAAAAAATTGCAGCATGCTGAGAGTGAGACTTCCCAGTGTAAGTCAATGGGTGCGAGAAAAAAAATCGGATAGCACATGAACCATGCGTATGCCATCTGATTTTTACTCAAAAATCACGAACAAACAACAAAATTTTATCGGCCAAGTACAGTAAATTCATAGCCTAAACCCTCAGATTAAATAAAGATAGATAGATAGATAGATAGATAGATAGATAGATAGATACTGTACATACAGGTGCTTCTCACAAAATGAGAATATTATTATTATTATTATTATTTATTTATATAGCACCATTGACTCCATGGTGCTGTATATGAGAAGGAGTTACACACAAATTACAGATATCACTCACATTAAGCAAACTAACAATTACAAACTGAAACAGAGGGGCGAGAACCCTGCCCTTGAGGGCTTACATTCTACAGGATTGTGGGGAAGGTGACAGTAGGTCGAGGGTTGCAGGAGCTCCGATGTTGGTGAGGGGGCAGCTACGGTAGTGGTGAGGAGGCCGAGGGGTCACTGCAGGCTGTAAGCTTTCCTGAAGAGGTGGGTTTTGAGGTTCTGTCTGAAGGATCCAAATGTGGTAGATAGTCGGACATGTTGGGGCAAAGAACTCCAGAGGATGGGGGATATTCGGGAGAAGTCTTGGAGGCGTTTGGGTGAGGAGCGAATAAGTGTGGAGGAGAGGAGGTCTTGGGAGGACCAGAGATTACATGAGGGAAGATATTGCGAGATTAGTTCAGAGATTTATGGAGGAGACAGGGTATGGATGGCTTTGTAGGTCAGTATTAGTAATTTGAACTGGATACACTAAGGGAATGGGAGCCAGTGAAGAGATTTGCAGAGGGGGGAAGCGGAGGAGTAGCGAGGAGAGAGATGAATTAGTCAGGCAGCAGAGTTAAGGATGGACTGGAGAGGTGCAAGGGTGTTAGCAGGGAGGCCACAGAAAAGGATGTTGCAGTAGTCGAGGCGGGAGATGATGAGGGCATGCAAAAGCATTTTAGTAGATTGACGTTTGAGGAAAGGACGGATTCTGGAGATATTTTTGAGCTGGAGGCGACAGGAGGTGGAAAGAGCTTGGATGTGTGGTTTGAAGGACAGGGCAGAGTCAGGTAAGGAAGATCTATGAGATGAGATGAGAATATCATGCAAAAGTTAATTTATTTCAGTTCTTCAATACAAAAAGTGAAACTCATATATTATATAGAGTCATTACAAAGAGAGTGATCTATTTCACGTGATTATTTCTGTTAATGTTGATCATTATGGCTTATCGCCAATGTAAACCCAAAAGTCATTATCTCAGTAAATTAGAAAACTTTATAACACCAGCTTGAAAAATTATTTTAAAATCCGAAATGTTGGCCTACTGAAATGTATGTTCAGGAAATGCACTCAATACTTGGTCGGGGCTCCTTTGGCATTAATTACTGCATCAATACGGCATGGCATGGAGGCCATCAGCCTGTGGCACTGCTGAGGTGTTATGGAAGCCCAGGTTGCTTTGATAGCAGCCTTAAGCTCATCTGCATTGTTGGGTCTGGTGTTTGCCACTTGACAATATCTCATAGATTCTCTAAGGAGTTCAGGTCAGGTGAGTTTTCTGGCCAATCAAGAACAGTGAAACTGTTGTTTTTAAACCAGGTATTGGTACTTTTGGCAGTGTGGACAGGTACAAGTCCTGCAGGAGAATTAAATTTCCATCTCCAAAAATCTTGTCGGCAGAGGGAAGCATGAAGTGCTCTAAAATTTCCTGGTACATGGCTGCGCTTACTTTGGTCTTGATAAAACACAGTGGACCTACACCAGCAGATGACATGGTCCCAAGGCCAGACTGGGAGTGAAAAGCAGCCCTGGCACACAAACCCCAGCAGCCCACATATTAAAACACCCTCCTCCCATTGAAACAGATTATATACAAATATAAATTATTTGCATTATTTTATATTGCTTATACACATATTTTTATGCTGTATTATATATCACTTGTTATGTCTTTTTATATTTAACTAGCTATTGAACCCGTTCTACTCCCGGGTAGCGAGCATTTATATTGGTATATGGTCTCCATCCTGTTATGTGGTGCTCCATCCTGCGTCCCCATCCTGTCATGTGCTGCACCCATCCTGCGCCCCCATTCTGTCATGTGCTGCTCCCATCCTGCGCCCCCATTCTGACATGTGCTGCTCCCATCCTGCGCCCCCATTCTGACATGTGCTGCACCCATCCTGCGCCTCCATTCTGATGTGCTACACCCATCCTGCGCCCCCATTCTGACATGTGCTGCACCCATCCTGCGCCTCCATTCTGATGTGCTACACCCATCCTGCGCCTCTATTCTGACGTGCTGCACCCATCCTGCGCCTCTATTCTGTCATTTGCTGCTCCCATCCTGCGCCCCCGTTCTGTCATGTGCTGCTTCCATCCTGCACCCCCAATCTGTCATGTGCTGCTCCCATCCTTAGCCCCCGTTCTTTCATGTGCTGCTTCCATCCTGCACCCCCATTCTGTCATGTGCTGCTCCCATCCTGCACCCCCGTTCTGTCATGTGCTGCTGCCATCCTGCGCCCCCGTTCTGTCATGTGCTGCCCTATTCTATCATGTGCTGCTCCCATCCTGCACCCCCGTTCTGTCATGTACTGCTCCCATCCTGCGCCACTGTTCTGTAATTTGCTGCTCCCATCCATATGCCCCATAAGATGCTCCATAGTATATGCCCCATACACTGCTCCATAAAGGTTTATGGCCCCCATAAGATGCCCCATAGTATATGCCCCCGTACACTGCTCCATTATGGTTCATGGCCCCCATAAGATGCTCCATAGTATATGCCCCCGTACACTGCTCCATTATGGTTGATGGCCCCCATAAGATGCTCCACTCCATAGTATATGCCCCCGTACACTGCTCCATTATGGTTCTTGGCCCCCATAAGATGCTCAATATTATATGCCCCCGTACACTGCTCCATTATGGTTTATGGCCGCCATAAGATGCTCCATAGTATGTGCCCCCATACACTGCTCCATTATGGTTGATGACCCCCATAAGATGCTTCATATTATATGCCCCCCTACACTGCTCCATTATGGTTGATGGCCCCCATAAGATGCTCCATTGTATATGCCCTCGTACACTGCTCCATTATGGTTGATGGCCCCCATAAGATGCTCCATTGTATATGCCCCTGTACACTGCTCCATTATGGTTGATGGCCCCCATAAGATGCTCCATTGTATAAGCCCCCGTACACTGCCCATTATGGTTGATGGCCCCCATAAGATGCTCCATGGTATATGCCCCCGTACACTGCTCCATTATGGTTGATGGCCCCCATATGATGCTCCATTGTATATGCCCCCTACACTGCCCATTATGGTTGATGGCCCCCATAAGATGCTCCATTGTATATGCCCCTGTACACTGCTCCATTATGGTTGATGGCCCACCATAAGATGCTCCATTGCATATGCCCCCGTACACTGCCCATTATTGTTGATGGCCCCCATAAGATGCTCCATTGTATATGCCCCCGTACACTGCTCCATTATGGTTGATGGCCCCCATAAGATGCTCCATTGTATATGCCCCGTATGCTGCAGCGATATATAAAAAAAAAATACCATACTCACCTATCGTTGCTGGGCGCCGAGTGCTGGGGGGCCTGAGCAGGCGGGGACACCAGCATGCTGTGGGGGTCAGGTGCCGGTATCGCCACTAGCTCAGGCCCCTCAGCACTTGCTATATTCACCTATCCGTGATCCAGCGCTGCACGCCGCTCCGTGTTCCGGCTCCTCTGGCTGTGACTGTTCAGTCAGAGGGCAGCGCGCATTAAGGCTACGTTCACATTAGCGTCGTCGACGCATAACGACGCATGCGTCATGCGCCCCTATGTTTAACATGGGGGACGCATGACGCGTGCGTCGCCCTTGCGTCGTCATTGCGTTACAATCCCCCATTGAAACCAATTGACAAAGCACGGGACGCAAGTGTGTGCGTCGTGCATGCGTTGTGCGACGCATGCGTCGTTAAATAAAATTACACAAAAAAGTGTCTAGACAGTGTCTAGACAGTGACAAACATCCCACATATATAAAAAGAATGTTTGGATTTTTGTCACTTCTGCTGCAGCATAGCAAACACACCAGATGTCATCATCTGCTGTCCAGATATGTAAGTATAGAATGATTCTGCGCATTTTCTACATGTTTTATTTTTAAATTGTTTTTATTGCAAGTTGTGTATTATATTCTGCACTGTGGTTGTGTAAAGACATTGGTGTATTTTTAGTCTGGTTGTGATGTATGGCGTTGTATAGGATGGCGTTTCATTGTCTCCGTCGTTGATTATTGGTCTTTCCAGGATTGACTTTTCTTTTTCATTTATTTGTTTGGAGGTGTTTTTTCTGTTGTGATGTATATTTCTTGCGTTATATGATGGCTTTTCATTGTCTCCGGCCATGTTGGTTTTATTGTAAAGTATGGTAGTATAGAATGATTCTGCGCATTTTCTACATGTTTTAATTTTAATTTTTTATTATTGCAAGTTGTGTATAATGTTCTGCACTGTGGTTGTGTAAAGACATTGGTGTATTTTTCTCGTTGTGATGTATGGCGTTTTATTGTCTCCGGCCTTGTTGATTACTGTATGGTGCTGTATCCAGGATTGACATTTATTTCCTTAATTTTTGGGGGTTGTTATTTTTTGTTTCAGAAATCTATTGTGCTGTTTGGGTTGTTCCGTGCATGCGGTTGTTCCCATTTTTTTTTTTAGTATAAATGTTTGTTTTTTTAATCAGAATCTGAGAAATTTAAGGTCTTCATATGTAGCCGTACTCTTTGTGTTTTTTTTTTCTATTGTCACGTATGGCGGTATGGTTTGCCTTTTCTTGTGACTTTTGGAAATCAATGTTGTAAAAATTTTGTTTAAAAAAATCTGTGTCTTCTTGGATTACTACATAGGGTCTGTTGTGTATTTGTTTTTTTATCTTTAGGCTTTTGTTTACTCTGGCATTGTGTTGTCTCTGCCATTGTTTTTTATTTCAATGGGGCAGTGTTGTTTGCTCAGCATTAGTTCAGTTGGCATTGTACAATGAGTGCACTGTTCTTTGTGGTTGAAATGTAAATGTATGGATTTTTTTATATTTTCCTATGTTCCGCTGTATTGTGCATAGTAAAATAATTATCTTTTTTTCAATTTCAGAATTTCATCTACTAAAAATGGCCAGCGACTCAAGCCACACCCCACCGCTGAGGAGTCCGGTGAGTACATGATCTACTGTTGCTTACTATTCGGTGTTATTTGTAGACGGGTCACTCAACTTTTTTAAAACTATTTTCCAGGCTTCTTCAAGTGAGGAGGAGAGCCAGGAGGAACAGAGCCAGCAGGAGCAGCGACCACGGGGCCAAGCTGTGGTGGCAGGACGGCAAGTAAGTATTTTTTTCAAACAACCTAGTCCTTTTTTTTTTTTTTTTGTGTAATTTTCTTGGGGGGGGGGGGGGGTGGAGGAGGTAGGGAGAACAATTTTTATCTTGCAAACATTAATATTTTCCAATTATTCTAGGTTTCACAACGGGAACAAGATAAACCAATCGACATTGACATCATGGTCGCAGCAATCCAGGAGAGAGGCCCGTTGTGGGACAGCCGTGACCCCCGGCACGCGGACCAGTCCGTGTTGCCGCGTTTGTGGGCTGAGGTGGCAAAATTGCTGTGGGATGGCTTCGACAGCGCTTCCCCCCCGGGGCCAAAGGTAAATTTGGTAAGTATTGCCGAAATGCTGCTCTGACCCATCCTGCCAGGATACACAACCGTCTGTGATGTCTTCTACTTTCGTGGGATTGCACACGGTTGCGTTATCAATTTAAAAATTTTCTCTCAACCTTAATTTTTTGTTTGACTTTTCCACAGTCAAAAAATTGAAGACCAGATGGCGCTCCATGAAGGACCGTTTGAAGAGGGTCATGAAAAAGGAGGGACAGAGTCGTAGTGGTGCTGCTGCTTCAAGGACCTCGACATATAAGTACAGTCGTATCCTGCAGTTCCTGAGACCGGTCCTTGAAAGCCGAGAGTAAGTATGGTACCTATTCCCACACCTCGGTTGGAAAACATGCATATTCACGTAGTATATTTCCCAGCCACGTAGTTTATTGCCCAGCCATTTATTTTGGCCAGTACCAAGTATACAGCACACAGACACATAGTAGATTGGCCAGGCCCGAGCAATATTTCATAGTGGCGTAGTATATTGCCCATCCAGGTTTATCACAGATTCAAAAAAAATGGAAAAATAATAGACACGGCATACCTTCTAGTCCACGGCAGGTTATGTTCCCAGGGTTGCTCTGATCGCAGGACCTGTGAGGACGTCTCAGTCACATGACCGTGACGTCATGGCAGTTCCGACGATAAGCGTAACCCATTTGGGCCTTACAAATGCCAACCATGGGTGAGGATTTTTTAAAAATGAAATGTATTCTATTTTTTAATATTGATGCGCCATAGGCAGTGTTAATATTAAAAATTGGTTAACATAAACGGCGGCAATGGATACCGCCGGTAGTGTTAATCAATGACAGGGCACTATGCGGGCGACGGCCATTCACTGCGGGGAGTAAGGAGCGGGCATTTTATCCAGGCCTCTGACCCGCGCTGATTGGTCGCATCAGCCATGTCAGGCAGCTGGCCGGTTCAATCAGCAAACCGTTACGACTGACAGACTGAACTAAAACCCTTTACAGTTAGGTAAAATTATAATTTTATAGCGTGTGATGCAATGTTAACTTTTACACAGGTGATGGCGATTGTGAAATGTTAAATTTTGTATACTAATGGTTTCCTTATGTTTTCACAGAACACACAGCAGCACCCTCGAGCCTGTCCGACCCTCTGGAGCGGTCCTTCGTGAATAGCCATCTGACCCGTCACAGCCATCCCACAGCGAGAGCAGGTCTGCACCACCACAATCTGGCGAACCGGCAGCCGGTCCATCAGATGTTCCCCTGGCTGAGGCCTCTGTCGCTCCTTCCTTCGGGTCTTCCCGACAGCGACAGCGGGCCTCGGACAGGCCGCTACTGCCCGAATTTTTACATTTGAGCACGGTCTTCCAGAATTGTTTCAAGGCGCTGGGCGATAGAATGGACACAGCTCTGTCCAATATCGACCGGCGCCTTCAAACAATGGAATCCGAGCTCTCGAGGCCGGCCAAACATTTCTTTAGTGCCATTGAGAAGGGCATGGTGGAACATCTTACGCCGGAACTCCAGATTTCGGTGATGCAGGCCTGCAACAATGCATACGTCACTGCTCTGCAGCAGGCTCGGGTCATGCAGTCAGCGACTACAATGCCCGCAGTACCATCGCTGGCTAGCATGGCTCCAAGTCCTGCTGCAAAGCACCCACACAGAGCTACGCGTGCCGAGGGCCACCGCCGTCGCCACCGACACCATAGAACCGAGCCCCAAAGTTCTGCTTCTGCCAGGCCTTCAAGGCCACAGAGACGGCAAGCTGAGCCGCACCCAGAGGGAGAGAGGAGAAAAAAGAAGAAGACCAGAACAACAACGGCGGCTATGGCTGCTCCAAGAACTAGCACACCCAGTACTCAGCCGGGGTCTACCCGGAGCAGGAGTAGTCATAGCCAGTCCACATTGCCAAGGACACTGGTCGTGCCTCCTCCCTCACCTCCTGCGTTAGCATTATCGCCACCATCTACCACAGGGTGGACAGACGTTGGCATACCGTCAAGTGTCTTACAATATGGTGGTTCGTCCCCCTCGTCCTCCTCCTCGTTCTCCTCCACCCACTCCCACACTGGAGGATATCAATCACCCTTTGTAGCTGAAGTTCCTACCCCTTAGAACCGTTACCCATTTTTTCTTTTTTGTGTCCCCATTAATAAAAATATTAGTTTGATGAAAAAATCGTAGTTTCTTTGTCTAAACTAAAGTTTGCACCAAATCACACCGTGCGCCGTATACACAAATCTTGTGTTTGTAACACCTCAGATCTGCAATGTCTGACACAATTTTATCAATTTTTTTTTCTAAATTTTTTAGGGCTGGCTCTCATTGTACTATGAGATGTTACAAACACAAAGAGGATTAAAAAATATATCAATTTTCAAACCTACTGTAAAGGTACCATCACATAACGATTTCATTAACGATATAGTTGCTTTTTGTCACGTAGCAATGTTATCTTTTCTGAAATCGTTAGGCGTGACAGCGACCAACGATCAGGCCCCTGCTGGGAGATCGTAGGTCTCTGCGAATGATCAGGACCTTTTTTGGGTCACTGATCACACGCTGTCATCGTTGGATCGGCGGGTTTGACACCGATCCAGCGATGTCTTTGCTGGTAACCAGGGAATATCGGTTTACTAGCGCAGTGCTTACCCACGGAAAAAAGTGTAAAAAACAAAAAAATACTACATACTTACATTACAGTGTCTACCACGTCACTCGTCGTCATCTTGTCATTCCCGGCCGTAAAGTTAAAGCAGATCACACCGTTGAAGTCAACGCTGTGCTGTGCTTTAGGGCTGGCAGATGGACGTGGCAGACACCGGAATGTAAGGATGTATTTGGGGTTTTTTAACATTTACAATGGTAAACAGGGGAAACATCGTGAGTGTGGCCCTGCGCTTCATAACCCGATGTTTACCCAGATTACACAGGGACTTGGTCATTTTTGGTCGCTGGAGAACTGTCTGTGTGACAGCTCTCCAGCAACCACACAACGACTAATAACAACGATCACGGTCAGGTCGTATCACTGGTCAGGATCGTTGGTTAAGGTTATTGGTCAGGTGAGGTGGTAGCAATGTTCACGTGGCCATGTGTCGCCACTGTTTCACTCTGGACGTATTCCAGCATCCAGAGTCCAATAGTGTAAACTCAGTAGAGTTTAGCAAACATGATCTTCTCCCTCCTTGTCAAGCCAGGTTTCATATGCAAATAGTCTGCAAGATTAAAATTGGTTGACAAGGTGGGAGCCGATCATGTTATCTTTTAAAACTATGGAACACACGGCTATGTGAACAATTTGGTTGTTTTGTCACAGTCAATTTGGGTACTGGTGCTCACATTACTAAATTTTGTGGTACACACATTTGTTTATAGAACATTGTATTTATTTAAACTTTTGTTTACTTTGTAATAACATATGGGAGAATTTTTTTGTTAAAACGGAAAGGCACTATAAAGAACTTTATTTCAAAACACAACACAGTAGAAATTCAGGGGACATTACAACATTAAAGAACATTACATAGGCTGGTAAAATGTCAGGGACTAAACAGTGTTTACATGACAGTGTTTAGATTTTTATTAATCACAATAAATTTAGTAAAAGCAAGATGAAATATAAATTAAACCATTTGATCTTGCCATGAAACACGACCAACATCTGAAACAAAATATGCAGCAAATCGATCCCTCATCTGAGCAATTTCCAAAATTGTCCTCAGAGGATGATCTTGGTAATCAGGCAATGGATTTGGTATGGGTTCGTCTAGTTCCACGTTGACTCTCTCGTTAACAATAATATAATTGTGGAGAACCACACAAGCCTTCACCACCTCATCCACTGTCTCAATTTTCAAATTTATTGCGGATCCTAAAATCCGCCATTTGGAGACAAGGATTCCAAAGGCGCACTCCACAGTTTTTCTGGCCCTGGACAGTCTATAATTAAAAATACTTTTTGTGCAGTCCAAACCCCGACTGGAGTACGGTTTCAGGAGGTTGGCACTCATTTGAAAAGCCTCATCCCCAACCACAACAAATGGCATGGCCGGGCCTTCGGTGTTGGGAAGAGGTTGTGGCTGGGGGAAATTAAAATTGTTCTCATATAATCTTCGGCCCATGTCAGACTCCTTAAATGTCCGTGAATCATTTGCACGGCCAAACGCTCCAATGTCCACGGCGAGAAACCTGCAGTCCGCACTTGCAATTGCCATGAGAACGGTGGAAAAGTATTTTTTGTAATTGAAAAACAGAGATCCACTTCTTGCAGGCTTTGTAATCCTAATGTGCTTCCCATCCACTGCTCCAATACAGTTAGGGAAAGAACACAGCTGTTCAAATTTTTGGGTGTTGGCTTCCCATAACACTGTCGTTGGGATTGGTAAAAATTCCTCCCGGAGATTGTCCCACAATGCGCGGCATGTGTCGGCAATAATACCCGAAAGTGTGGAGACTCAAATCCGAAAATCGAAATGCAGTGATCTCAAGGTCTCTCCGGTAGCCAGGAAACTGACAAGAAGAAAAATAAATAAATTTAATTTAATTACATAGTTATAAAATAAAATTTCATTTTCAATTACAATCCCCCACTCCCCCAAAAAAAACCTTATTTAAAAAATGGCAAGAAGAAATATAAAATTCTTCAAATTGCTACATTACGTACCGTAGAGTCACCAGCAGACGTTCCTCGGGTGAAATTGATTTCCGGAGCTGCGTGTCCTGCCTGGAAATGGCTCCTTCCTCCAGACGCAGCAGATAGCGGAAGCTGTTTTGAGACATCCTGGTATATTCAAAATATTTATCCAGGTTGTCATTTAACTCCCCAAACAAACAATGGTAGGCTCCACGGCTCTCTCGGACTTCCACTACAGGGTGTAGCCAAAAGCGCCGCCGACTCCTTCTCCGTAGTTTATCTCTTTTCCTTTGTTCATGACAGGCAATAGCGTAAGCAATAGCAATGGCTAAATCCAGCTCCTTATTGAGGTAGATACTCTCCATGGGACGCTCCATCTTGATGCTGTACCACGCAAATGGTAGGAATTTATCTATGCCGGGGTATATATACTACAATTCCATTATACCCACCCTCTTCTAACCATTGGTGGTATTATCTAGTGTCTAGACACTAGACCCACCCTCTTCTATCCATTGGTGGTATTATCTATTGTCTAGACACTATATTGATTTGAAAAATGACATCATTGTTTGACAACGCATGCGTCGGAAAACGCTGCGTTTTTCGGAAAAATGCAAAAAAAAACGCACAAAAAACGCTGCGTTTTACGACGCATCCGTTCAACGAACGTTTTTGTGTGCGTTGTCAATGCGTCATGCGTTGTGTCGACGACGCTGCGTCGCAAGACGCTAATGTGAACGTACCCTAAGCGCATCATCGCGCCCTCTGAACTGTGAACGTCACAGGCAGAGGACCTGGAACACGGAGCAGCACGCAGCGCTGGAACGGGGACAGGTGAATATACTTACCCTCCTGGCGTGTCCACGGTCCCTGCCTCTCCGTTGGAGATCGCGGTGTGCGTTCAGTGTTTACGCTTACCGCGCTCTCCTGGGAGCGTCACTCTGTGGGGTCCAGACTGCGCCGGCGCTTGCGCTTGCGCAGTCTATAAAGGCTTCGGACAGAGTGACGCTCCCAGCGTTATATTATAGATATTGGGCATATGTTATATATGCCATATTAAACACCATATGTGCTTTTGTCATATTGTATTTATATGTCTACCTTTTTATCAATATATATTGTTTAAATTACACATATCTGTTTTTATATATATTTTGATATATATTATGTGTTATGAATTAGTTTGGATATTATTATTGTTGCTGATAACATAGTTTTCTTTTCACAGTATTTTTTTCTTTTGATTCTGTTCAATGCGCACCTTTTTTTCTTTTTTTTCACTTCGCACTTTTTTGCATATATTATAGCCATAGTTTGGGACTATTTTTCGCTGGGCAGTTACTTATTATATTGACATGAATCACTATACAAACTGTCCTCTTTATATAGAAGGTCTTCCGGCTTCGCGCGGCGTGTCATTGTGGGCGCCGTATTATTGTTGGTGGTTACCATTACTACCCTATGAGGCACACCACATGTCGCGTCTATGACGTGCGATGTATTCACTAATTTGTGGTGTGCCATGCAGGGCGCCGTCCGCTTCTGATGGTTGTCATGACCACCTGAGGCGCACCGGATGTTACATCAGTGTAGTGCGGCATGGATGGTTCCGGTTACTGCTGGTCACTACTGTAACCGCGCGTTTACGGGGCCGTTGTTGAAATACTCATGCGCCAATCAACGGTCTTTCCTGTTTCCAGTCTTGCATGTGAGTTGGTATAAGATCTTATCGGCGTCCACCTATGCATCTGCGCATGCATAAACAGGAGTTATTAATCTCGATATAAGCACTCTCCTTTCTCCCACTCTTTTCTTTTGGATATAAATATGATTACTGGCCGGTACCTAACCACCCACAGACGAAGCATTTCGGTGCAAAACGCACGTCGGGTGTGGTGGGCCCCCAAGAGCGCTCCATTTGGTAACTATATCTTTATATTGTTGTACTTATACTTTACTATATTGTTTACTTATTGCATATTTGCACATGGTTACTTGCACAATGGCACATGCATTGTTATATTAGGTTGGCATTATGTTATCACTAGGGTTGAGCGACCTTTACTTTTATAGGATCGGTTCGGGTTTTCACGAAACCCGACTTTTTCAAAAGTCGGGTCGAGTGAAATCGGCCGATCCTATAAAAAAGTCGGGGTCGGGGTCGGACGAAACCCGAAACCCAATGCAGTGCATTGGGTTTCCATGGTTCCCAGGGTCTGAAGGAGCGGAAACTCTCCTTCAGGCCCTGCGATCCATATTTTAGTGTAAAATAAAGAATTAAAATAAAAAATATCGCAATACTTACCCTCTGACGCGCCCTGGTACCAACCGGGAACCTTCCTTCCTTAGAAACAGCCTTCCAGGACCTTGCCGTGACGTTCGCGGTGACGTCGCGGCTTGTGATTGGCCGCGCGGCCGCCCATGTGACCGCTCGCGCGACCAATCACAAGCCGCGACGTCACCGTGACGTCACCGAAGGTCCTGGAAGGGCTGATTCTTAGGAAGGAAGGCTGCCGGAAAAAAGCAGGGCGCGTCCGAGGGTGAGTATATTCCTATTAGGTATATACTCACCCTCGGACGCGCCCTGCTTCTTTCCGGCAGCCTTCCTTCCTAAGAATTAGCCCTTCCAGGACCTTCAGTGACGTCACGGTGACGTCGCGGCTTGTGATTGGCCGCACGAGCGGTCACATGGGCGGCCACGCGGCCAATCACAAGCCGCGAACGTCACCGCAAGGTCCTGGAAGGCTGTTTCTAAGGAAGGAAGGTTCCCGGTTGGTACCAGGGCGCGTCAGAGGGTAAGTATTGCGATATTTTTTATTTTAATTCTTTATTTTACACTTAAATCTGAATTCCGATACCAATTCCCGATATAAACATATCGGGAATCGGTATCGGAATTCCGATTCTAGATTCAAAAGATCGCCGACTTCATGGCCGACCCCATACAGGGGTCGGGTTTCATGAAACCCGACTTTGCCAAAAGTCGGCGACTTTTGAATATTTTCGACCCGTTTCGCTCAACCCTAGTTATCACTACTAATGGAGCCTTGCTTTGGGTTGCCCACCGTTTTTCCTGTGCTTTAGGTGATTACTTGCCAATAATTTTTATATATTTTTCTGTCTGTTAATAAAGTTATTTGAATTTTTCTGGCCTTTTTGTGAACGTAGTCTTTTTGGTGTGTTGATTATTTTTCCTTCATCGTCGTATGTGGTGGATATCATTAGGTGTAGATTATATACAAAGAATAATACAGATACTGAGAATTACACTGAGTAAACAGGACAGGAGAATAGTAATATGTGGACTATATTGTAGTACATACTGTGGAACTGTGTATATATTATCAAGTGTGGAACTGTGCCTGTGTATATAATATGTTTTGGGGAGTTCACACCATTCAAAGTTCAACAGTATATTTTGTGTTACAGAATACAGTATGGAGCTGTGTATATACTATATCATGTAGAGCTATGCCTGTGTATATTGTGCATAGTGTGGATTCAGCACTAAATACCATATATACACAGCACCTTACTATAAACTATATACTCATGTCTACACTATATACTTAATTATGCTATATACATAACATAGGAAACACCAGGGCTGGGGAATATAGCTCACATAGGATACACTGAAGCCTTTGTATACCAATTACATAGGGAATGCTGGGTCTGGTGTATACCCATCACATAGGGGATGATTGGGCTGGTGTATACCCATCACATAGGAGATGCTGGGGCTGGTGTATACCCATCACATAGGGGATGATGGGGCTGGATTATATACACCATATAGGAGAACTTGAAGCTGCTGTTTTTATACATCAGATGGCAGACGGTGAGGCATATGAATCACGTAGGAGACACTGGAGCTGGTGTATATACACCACATAGCCCAATCCAACTCACCCTGCTGCCCTACTCAGGGTCAGGATTCCACCCACCTGACTTGATGTATGCCGCTGTAACATACGTTAATGTGCGCACGCACATAGCAGTGTCATGATAGTAGAGTGCTGTGATGCCCAGAGTGTAGTGTACACTCAGTTATCACATCGGGATGGCGGTAATGTCACAATGGGGGCAGGCTTTGCAGCGTTGAGAATTTCTCCCCCCGTGTGCTGACAGCTACTGGGCAGGGGAAGAAGAAAAAGACAATACTGACATTACAGCAGGAGATCGCAGAGGATATATTTTGTGAGGTAAAATATTTTTTAAAAACAGTTAAGGTACCTTCACACTGAACGATATCGCTAGCGATCCGTGACGTTGCAGCGTCCTGGCTAGCGATATCGTTCAGTTTGACAGGCAGCAGCGATCAGGATCCTGCTGTGCCATCGTTGGTCGGCGTAGAAAGTCCAGAACTTTATTCCGTCGCTGGACTCCCGCAGACATCGCTGAATCGGCATCTGTGACGCTGATTCAGCGATGTCTTCACTGGTAACCAGGGTAAACATCGGGTTACTAAGCGCAGGGCCGCGCTTAGTAACCCGATGTTTACCCTGGTTACCAGCGTAAAAGTAAAAAAAACAAACACTACATACTTACATTCCGGCATCTGTCCTCTCCGGTGCTCTGCTTCTCTGCCCTGTGTAAGCGCAGCGGCCGGAAAGCACAGCGGTGACGTCACCGCTTTCCGACCGGCGCTTAGTGCAGAGAAGCAGAGTGCCGGAGAGGACAGACGCCGTAATGTAAGTATGTAGTGTTTGTTTTTTTTTACGTTTACACTGGTAACCAGGGTAAACATCGGGTTGCTAAGCGCGGCCCTGCGCTTAGTAACCCGATGTTTACCCTGGTTACCAGGGGACTTCGACATCGTTGGTCACTGGAGAGCTGTCTGTGTGACAACTCTCCAGCGACCACACAGCGACGCTGCAGCGATCGGGATCGTTGCCTAGATCGCTGCAGCGTCGCTTAATGTGACGGTACCTTTAGTCAAATATTTTACCTGACAAAATTAATCCACTGTGATCCCCTGCTGTAATGTCAGTATTGTCTTTTACTTCCTCCCCTGCCAAGGAGATGTGGTATACTTTGTACATGGTCAGACACATCCCTGTGTCTGACCGTGTACAGAACATACCACAGCTCCTGGGAAGAGAAGGAAGCAAAAGACAATGCTGACATTACAGCAGGAGA
This sequence comes from Ranitomeya imitator, assembly GCF_032444005.1. NCBI lineage: Eukaryota > Metazoa > Chordata > Amphibia > Anura > Dendrobatidae > Ranitomeya > Ranitomeya imitator. The sequence goes on from NC_091284.1 coordinate 631,187,087, forward strand.
TCGCAGAGGATACATTTTGTGAGGTAAAATATTTTTTAAAAACAGTCAGTGAAATATGTTACCTCAAAAAATGAATCCACTGTGATCCCTTGCTGTAATTTCAGTATTGTATTTTGCTTCCTCCCCTGCCCAGGAGATGTGGTATACACAGTCAGGCACAGTCAATTTTTAAAATGAACTTTCGTTAGTGGGAAAACCCCTTTAATGTGATCGGCTTCCTCTGCTTGTAGACATGTCACGCATTTTCCACCAGGATCAGCCAAATTATTCACCGCACTTCGGCATAATTCAAGCAGGTGCAGTAAATCAGACCGCTGCCATCTTTGTGCAGACAGATAGTGGCGGTCACATTAAAACTGCGAATGCGCTTCTCCTGTACAAAGATAGCGGCAGTCAGCGAATCATTCGGCTGATCCCGGCGGTGGCATGTTCGCGACGGTGTTCTGCTGGTGTGCCATTCAAGAAGCTGCGTGAGTGTGAGTGTGTGAGTGTGTGTGAGTGAATGTGAGTGTGTGAGTGTTAGTGTGTGAGAGTGTGAGTGTAAGTGTGTGTGAGTGTGAGTGTATAAGGGTGAGTATGTGAGAGTGTGACTGTGAGTGTGTGTGTGTGAGTGTGTGATTGTGTGTGTGTGTGGTGCGTATGGCGTATACAGTGTGTGTGTGTGTGTGTGTGTGTGTGTGTGTGTGGTGCAACGGTGTTCTGCTTGTGGTACTGCGCAATAGGTTTGTACCAGCAGCAGTTTCAATGTTGGCTGTCGGTGAACTTCCTCCACTTGGAATTCTGGGATACGGTGACATCTGGACAGAACAGGAAATGAAAACATTACAAGGCAGTTATTTAAATATATATATGTAAATATATATATATATATATACCAATATACCTAATTTGGACGTGTCCGTGTGTCTGTGCACAATGAGTCCTCCACAGTTGGGCGTAACCATGGATACCTAAGGAAAGGAGCTCCCCCTGGTGGCTAGTTAAGGCATAAGACTTTTTTGAATGTTAGCCTATAGGCAACACTGTGAGGCAAGATTGCAAAGATGGATCAAATTGAGCGCGCTGCTGCACGTAGAGAAGTGAATCGAATATGGATGCGTAACCTGCATCTTAATGAAACAGAAGATGAACAAAATTGTCGAAGAACTGCTGATGCAGCCTGACAGAGGGTGGCCAGAGCAAGATAAATGAATGAAGTAACTGAGTCACGTAGAGCATCTAATGCTGCACGACAACGAGTAACACGCAATGCACAAAGTGATACACATATTTCACAAAAAAGAGAACAAGATAGAATATGTGTCCAAAATGCAAGAGCCACTCGATGACGGCAAGTTACATTTGCCGCTAGAGAACTTCTCAATCAAATTGATAAGACATGTATTGAAGAGAACTATGCTGGCAATCTGAAATTTCGATGTCAGTTCTGCCAATCTAAAAATTTCAAAGACGAAATGGCGCAGGACAAAACATTCCCTTCCTGCTGCAAGAGAGGGTGCAATTAATTAGTCAAGTTGATGAAATTGGAGCATCAGCACTCCAATAACTTTATGGCTAATATAAGGCAATACAATAGCTCGTTTGCTTTGGCATCAATGGGAGCAAAAGTAGCGTCACCTCCTGGGCATGGTCCATACTGTTTTTGAATTCATGGACAAATTTACCACAGAACTGCCCCATTGCATCCCGCTGCGGGTAGTACTCCCAAGTTTGCCCAGATTTATATCTTGGACAGTGAAGAAGCATTAGGTACAGGAAGTCAAGCAAATAAAAAGTGCCTCCCAACACCGCTATCATCTCTTGGAGAGAAAATGAAAGCAATTAACCCACTCGCAAGAGCCTTCACACTGATGAGGGAATTTGAAATAGAGGAAGAGAGGATTGCTGAATTAGAAAATTGTGATCCACTCGAAATAACAATGTCAATTATAAATGAATACAACAATGACGAGAGGTGCTACAATGCACCAAGGTGCAATGAAGTAGCTATAATTTATCAAAATGCAATGAGTGAACCCCCATTTAATAGAGACATCAGAGTTGACCTCAAAAGTGAAAACCAAATTGTTCAAATCAGCTTTCTTCACAGAAAGTGTGATGCAATGACATATTCACTTCTATTCCCATATGGGGACAGTGGATGGACAATAAATTTGACAACTCCAATTGCCCCAAGTGTGCAACATCAAGGAATTGGTGACATTCATCTACCATCCATACCAGTGGATCAAGATCGTCAAGAAAAAAATCACCCTGTTGCAGTACTGTGCATAAAGGCTTGCCATTCGTGACGAGTTCAATCGCCTTTTAAATGCTGAGAAGTTGACGCAACAATTTATCATTGACAGTTTCGTCAAAATTGAATCCGACAGCATCGAATATATAAAACAAAATCAAAAGTAGTGTTGAGTGATACCTTCCGATATCAAGAAGTATCGGTATCGGATTGGATCGGCCGATATCCAAAAAATATCGGATATCGCCGATACCGATACGCGATACCAATGCAAGTCAATGGGACACAAATATCGGAATGTAAATAAGCCCTTTCTGTCCTTCTACATCCTGTTCCGGAGGGGGGAAGAGTGTGGGCGGTGCATGGGCGGACACTGTGCGTGTCTGTGTGTGCAGGCGGGGTCTGTGCGGGCCTGCCGGGGATCTGTATGGGCGTCTCAGGGCTCTGTGCGACCTGCCTGGGCTCTGTGTGGGCTTGCCGGGGCTCTGTGCAGGCTTGTCGGGGCTCTGTGCAGCTTGCGGGGGCTCTGTGTGGGCTTGCCGGGGCTCTGTGCGGCTTGCGGGGGCTCTGTGCCGGCTTGCCGGGGCTCTGTGTGGCTTGCGGGGGCTCTGTGCGGGCTTGCCGGGGCTCTGTGTGGGCTTGCCGGGGTTCTGTGCGAGCTTGCTGGGGCTCTGGGCAGCTTGCGGGGGCTCTGTACAGGCTTGCCGGGGCTCTGTATGGCTTTTGGCGGCTCTGTGCGGGCTTGCCGGGGCTCTGTGTGGGCTTGCCAGGGCTCTGTGCGGGCTTGCCGGGGCTCTGTGCGGGCTTGCCGAGGCTCTGTGCAGGCTTGTCGGGGCTCTGTGCGGCTTGCGGGAGCTCTGTGCGGGCTTGCCGGGGCTCTGTGCGGGCTTGCGGGGGCTCTGTGCAGGCTTGCCGGGGCTCTGTGCAGCTTGCGGGGGCTCTGTGTGGGCTTGCTGGGGCTCTGTGTGGGCTTGCCGGGGCTCTATGCAGGCTGCCGGGGGTCTGTGCAGGTATCGTCCGATGGGACTGCAAGTCCCATCGGACGATGCCTGCAACAGTGACAGTGATTGACACATTAGCCAATGATGGGAGAGTAGTAGTCCCATAATCCGGCTAATGTGTTCAATGTAAAAAAATTAAATAAAATAAAATACTACATACATACTACATACATACTACTGTATAGCTGATCGCTTCCAAAGCGTTTCCCCCACTTTTTCACCGACTTCTACACTATGTCAGATTAAGAAATATGTGACATAGCACTGCATACTAACAGGACCTCCCTTTTGTTCCCTCCATGGAAAAGTTTCTTAAAAAGTAAATTTTACAGTAGTAATAATGCCCTTAATTGAATCCTAAAGAAATTATCTTCTGCACTTGTCACCAAAAACTAATACAGCATGTTCCTCACTCTGGCCCCCAAACAGTAATTATGTCCCTCCCCCTGGCCCTCTTTATTTAATATTCTCGCCCAGCCTGGCACCCTTTATTTTATAATATGCCCCAGGCTGGCTCCCCATGTCCTTGGTCTAGCCTGGCCCAAATATCTGCAGCCTAGGCTCCAGCTATCCATCCTGCCCCCAGCTATCCATCCCTTGTGCTGCTCCCCCCATATATCCATCCTGGCCCTTTGTGCTACTCCCCTCCCCATATATCCATCTTGGTCCCTTGTGCTGCTCTCCCCATATATCCATCCTGATCCCTTGTGCTGCTGCCCCCCATATATCTATCCTGGTCCTTTGTGGTGCTCCCCCCCAAATATCCATCCTGGTCCCCTGTGCTCCCCCATATATCCATCCTGGTCCATTATCCTGGTCCCTTTTGCTGCTCCCCCCCATATATTCATCTTGTTCCCTTGTGCTGCTTCCCCCATATATCAATCATGGCCCCATTTGTTAGGTGTCAAGTTCCCGCCTCTGCACAGGGGGAATCTCAAACCATCTCTGCTGCGGTCTCCCATGCTTCTCCAGCCGCAGTGGAGTCTGCTCAGCGGAGACGTGAGTCCCAGCATCTTGCTCAGTCTCACTCCGTGCATAGAGTTACTGCTGCTTTTCCAGCTTCTGCCATTGAAGCCAGTGCTGGGCAGCGGCGAGCAGATGCTTTTGGGACTAAAGGTACCTTCACACATAACGATATCGTTAACGATATTGTTGCTTTTTGTGACATAGCAACGATATAGTTAAGGAAATCGTTCTGTGTGACAGCGACCAACGATCAGGCCCCTGCTGGGAGATCGTTGGTCGCTGAGGAAAGTCCAGAACTTTATTTCGTCGCTGGACTCCCTGCAGACATCGCTGGATCGGCGTGTGTGACACCGATCCAGCGATGTCTTCACTGGTAACCAGGGTAAACATCGGGTTACTAACACTTAAGCAGCGCTTAGTAACCTGATGTTTACCCTGGTTACCAGCGTAAAAGTAAAAAAAACAAACACTACATACTTACCTACCACTGTCTGTCCCCGGCGCTCTGCTTCTCTGCACTCCTCCTGCACTGGCTGTGAGCGTCGGTCAGCCGGAAAGCAGAGCGGTGACGTCACCGCTCTGCTTTCCGGCCGCTGTGCTCACAGCCAGTGCAGGAGGAGTGCAGAGAAGCAGAGCGCCGGGGACAGACAGTGGTAGGTAAGTATGTAGTGTTTGTTTTTTTTACTTTTACGCTGGTAAGCAGGGTAAACATCGGGTTACTAAGCGCGGCCCTGCACTTAGTAACCCGATGTTTACCCTGGTTACCCGGGGACCTCGGGATCGTTGGTCGCTGGAGAGCTGTCTGTGTGACAGCTCTCCAGTGACCAAACAGCGACGCTGCAGCGATCGACATCGTTGTCGGTATCGCTGCAGCGTCGCTGAGTGTGAAGGTACCTTTAGTCCTGCTTTTCCCTTTTTGAGCATGCCCAGGGCAAGATCTCCCGTTGGAGATCGAGGGCCACATGCTCAGTTAGTGCAGCAGATCCCATTGGTCCTCCAGTCCTGAAGGTGCTCAACTTCTGTGGCAGCCTCCGATTGGTCCTTCTGAGGTCATGTACATGCTGCAGCTATATAAGGCTCGCATGACCGCACGACCATGCGCTAGTGTACATTTGTAAACGTGTGTGTGTTGTGAGTGAAAGTCGTTCTTTAAAATCCCCTCCCTATTGGATGACTGCTCGCAGAAGGTGGATGATTGCTTTCTAGCGCCCGACTTAGCCACCAGCACGTTACACACCATACAGCGTCTAATTTCTGTGACCGCCAGTGCGACGCCGTGTGCTTTCACAGCGCATTCCTGACCCAAGCCTGGGTGGTTAGTGGCGTCCGCCAGTGCGGCACCGCATGCACTCTCATGCATCATTAATTATTATTTTGGTTACGCTGACACCCCATTAGCGGTGTCGAGCGCAAGTAGTCTAGACGGACTCAGATCCCAAGTCTTGGGACTGAGCTCGGTGACTCCTTGTTTGCGCTCTTGTGTGCGGTACCGCGGCCCTGTAACTTAACAGGGTTCGCTTCCTTCACACAGGGTGAAGATAACCCGTGTGTGTATTCACATTGTACCGCCATATAGTCCGTCATTACTTGGCAGCAGGTTCCATCTCTGCATGGTGGACCCCGGGCTGCGAACGCACCTTATTCTACCTATCTTATTATTTGGTGCATTCTGCTAGCCCTAACACCATGTACTGCTCCTGCTATAAATATATCCATCCTGGCCCCTTGTGTTCCTCCCCCCATATATCCATCCTGGTCCCTTGTGCTCCTCCCCCCATATATCCATCCTGGTCCCTTGTGCTGCTCCCCTTCTATATCCATCCTGGTCTTTTGTGGTGCTCCCCCAAGTAACAATTACGGGCCCATGTGCTGCTCCCCCCATATATCCATCCAGGTCCCTTGTGTTGCTCCCCTCATATAACATGCAGTCCTTTTGTGCTGTTCCCCCCATATATCCGTCCCTCTGTGGTGCTCCCCCATGTAACAATTATGGCCCCATGTGCTGCTCCCTCCCATATATCAATCATGGGCCCATGTGCTGCTCCCCCACCATATATCCACACAGGCCTTTTGTGCTGCTCCCCCCATATAGCCATCCTGCTCCCTTGTGTTGCTCTATCCCCCCATATATCCATCCTGGTTCCATGTGTTGCTCTCTCCCCCACCCATATATCCATACTGGCCCCTTGTGTTGCTCTCTCCCCCTCCAATATATCCACACTGATCCCTTGTGTTGCTCTCTCCCCCCATATGTCCATACTGGTCCTTTGTGTTTCTCTCTCCCCCCATATATCCACCCTGGTTCCTTGTGTTGCTCTCCCCCCATATATCTATACTGGTCCCTTGTGTTGCTCTTCCCCCCCACATATATCCATACTGGTCCCTTGTGTTGCTCTCTCCCCCCATATATCCATACTGGCCCCTTGTGTTGCTCTCTCTCCCCCCGTATATCCACCCTGGTCCCTTGTGTTGCTCTCCCCCCATATATCCAACGTGATCCCTTATGTTGGTCTCTCCCCCATATATCCACCCTGGTCCCTTGTGTTGCTCTCCCCCATATATCCATTCTGGTCCCTTGTGTTGCTCTCTCCCCCATATATCCACCGTGGTCCCTTGTGTTGCTCACCCCCATATATCCATACTGGTCCCTTGTGTTGCTCTCTCCCCCCCATATATCCACCCCGGTCCCTTGTGTTGCTCTCTCCCCCCCCCCATATATCCATACTGGTCCCTTGTGTTTCTCTCTCTCCCCCCCCCCCATATATTCACCCTGGTCCCTTGTTTTTCTCTCTCCCCCATATATCCACACTGGTCCCTTGTGTTGCACTCTCCCCCATATATCCACCCTGGTCCCTTGTGTTGCTCTCCACCTATATATCTATACTGGTCCCTTGTGTTGCTCTCTACCCCCCATATATCCACCCCGTCTCTTGTGTTGCTCTCTCTCCCCCTCCCCATATATCCACCCTGGTCCCTTGTGTTGCTCTCCACCTATATATCCATACTGGTCCCTTGTGTTGCTCTCTCCCCCCCATATATCCACCCCATCCCTTGTGTTGCTCTCTCCCCCCCCCCCCCATATATCCATACTGGTCCCTTGTGTTTCTCTCTCCCCCCCCCATATATTCACCCTGGTCCCTTGTTTTTCTCTCTCCCCCATATATCCACCCTGGTCCCTTGTGTTGCTCTCTCCACCATATATCCATACTGGTCCCATATGTTACTCTCTCCCCCACATATATCCACCCTAGTCTATTGTATTGCTCTCTCCCCCACCTCTAAATTTCCAGCCTAGTCCCTTGTGTTACTCTCTCCCCCCTATATTTCCACCCTGGTCTCTTGTGTTGCTCTCTCTCTCTCCCCCCCCCCCCCATATATCCATACTGGTCCCTTGTGTTTCTCTCTCCCCCACCCCCCCCCCCTATATATTCACCCTGGTCCCTTGTTTTTCTCTCTCCCCCATATATCCACCCTGGTCCCTTGTGTTGCTCTCTCCACCATATATCCATACTGGTCCCATATGTTACTCTCTCCCCCACATATATCCACCCTAGTCTATTGTATTGCTCTCTCCCCCACCCCTAAATTTCCAGCCTAGTCCCTTGTGTTACTCTCTCCCTCCTATATTTCCACCCTGGTCTCTTGTGTTTCTCTCTCTCTCTCCCCCCCCCCCTCCATATATCCACCCTGGTCCCTTGTTTTTCTCTCTCCCCCATATATCTACCCTGGTCCCTTGTGTTGCTCCCCCCCCCCCCCCCGTATATCAATACTGGTCTCATATGTTACTCTCTCCCCCACATATATCCACCCTGGTCCATTGTATTGCTCTCTCCCCCACCCCTAAATTTCCAGCCTGCTCCCTTGTGTTGCTCTCTCCCCCCTATAGTTCCACCCTGGTCCCTTGTGTTGCTCTCTCTCCCCCCTATATATCCACCCTGGTCATTTTTGTTGCTCTCTCCCCCCCCCCCCCATTTGTTCAGACTGGTCTCTTGTGTTGCTCTCTCCCGCCCATGCATCCATACTGGTCCATTGTGTTGCTCTCTCCCCCATATATCCACCCTGGATCCTTGTTTTGCTCCCCCCCCCATATATCCATACTGGTCGCTTGTGTTGCTCTTTCCCCACGCATATATCTATACTGGTCTCTTGTGTTGCTCTCCCCCCATGTACTGTATCCATACTGGTCTCTTGTGTTGCTCTCTCTCCCCGTATTTCCACCCTGGTCCCTTGTGTGGCTCTCCCCCATATATCCACCATGATTCCTTATGTTGCTCTCTCCTCCCATATATCCACCCTGGTCCCTTGTGTTGCTCTCCCGCCTATATATCCGCCATGGTCCCTTATGTTGCTCTCTCCCCCCATAGATCCACCCTGGTCTCTTGTGTTGCTCTCCCCCCATATATCCACCCTGGTCCCTTGTGTTTCTCTCTCCCCCATATATCTACCCTGGTCCCTTGTGTTACTCTCCCCCCATATATCTATACTGGTCCCTTGTGTTGCTCTCTACCCCCCATATATCCACCCTGGTCCTTTGTGTTGCTCTCTCTCCCCCATATATCCATACTGGTCCCTTGTGTTTCTCTCTCTCCCCCCCATATATCCATCCTGGTCCCTTGTTTTTCTCTATCCCCCCATATATCCACCCTGGTCCCTTGTGTTGCTCCGCCCCCCATATATCCATACTTCCATACTGGTCCCATATGTTACTCTCTCCCCCCATATATCCACCCTGGTCCATTGTATTGCTCTCTCCCCCACCCCTATATTTTCATCCTGATCCCTTGTGTTGCTCTCTCCCCCCCATATTTCCACCCTGGTCCCTTGTGTTGCTCTCTCTCCCCCCCATATATCCACCCTGGTCCCTTGTGGTGCCCCTCACTTCATATATTCAAGAGAATCTGTGGAAAGAGCTGAAAACTGGTGTTCACAAACGATCTCCATCAAACCTCACTGAGCTCAAGCTGTTTGCCAAGGAAGAATGGGCACAATTTCAGTCTCTCGATGTGCAAAACTGAAAGAGACATACCCCAAGCGACATACAGCTGAAATCGCAGCAAAAGGTGGCGCATCAAAGTATTAAGTTAAAGGGGCCGAATAATATTGCACGCCCCACTTTTCAGTTTTTGAATTTCAACAAAAATTTAAAATAACCAATAAATTTCGTTCAACTTCACAATTGTGTTCCACTTGTTGTTGATTCTTCACCAATGATATGTGGGAAAAGGTTAAAAAGTTCCAGGGAGCCGAATACTTTCGCAATCCACTGTAAGTAACTATATTTGGTGATTTTTTGAAAATAGTTCCATCAATCTTTGGAAAATAGATTTTACCTGTAGTAGCTTGTACTGTAAAAAATAAAGTTTTGTGAAAATGAAATGGACATGAAAGGCTTAGCAGTTTTCGTTCAGCTTACACCCACTTGATAAACACAGTTCATTATTCTAAAGTGAGGTTCACTTGAGGTCAGAGACAAAATGACAATGCATTCAGAAAACACACTTTGGATATGTGTGCCTTGGCATAAGTGGGAACATGAAAAATCATCACATTTTTACTTTTTTTTAATATTATTATTCCTTTTTAATTCAGCTTCTTGCTTTTGTCCAAGTTGCCCCTAGATCCTCTCTGTTAAAGCATGATGAATGCAAAATAGTGGCAATATTCATCTTATTTTGTTTTTATTCCTGCAGCTGCATGAACTCTTTTTCCTGTTTTCGCAAAATGAAACCTGTGTAACAAAGATAATGCTCCCTTTACAACTTAACCCCTTCATGACCCAGCCTATTTTGACCTTAATGACCTGGCCGTTTTTTGCAATTCTGACCAGTGTCCCTTTATGAGGTAATAACTCAGGAATGCTTCAATGGATCCTAGCAGTTCTGAGAATGTTTTTTCGTGACATATTGGGCTTCATGTTAGTGGTAAATTTAGGTCAATAAATTCTGTGTTTATTTGTGATAAAAACGGAAATTTGGCGAAAATTTTGAAAATTTCGCAATTTTCACATTTTGAATTTTTATTCTGTTAAACCAGAGTTATGTGACACAAAATAGTTAATAAATAACATTTCCCACATGTCTACTTTATATCAGCACAATTTTGGAAACAAATTTTTTTTTTGCTAGGAAGTTATAAGGGTTAAAATTTGACCAGCGATTTCTCATTTTTACAACGAAATTTACAAAACCATTTTTTTTAGGGACCACCTCATATTTGAAGTCAGTTTGAGGGGTCTATATGGCTGAAAATACCCAAAAGTGACACCAAGTTTATTAACCCTTCAGGTGTTTCACAGCAGCAGAAGCAACATGGAAGGAAAAAATGAACATTTAACTTTTTAGTCACAAAAATGATCTTTTAGCAACATTTTTTTATTTTCCCAATGGTAAAAGGAGAAACTGAACCACGAAAGTTGATGTCCAATTAGTCCTGAGTATGCTGATACCTCATATGTGGGGGTAAACCACTGTTTGCGCGCACAGCAGGGCTTGGAAGGGAAGGAGCGCCGTTTGACTTTTTGAATGAAAAATTGGCTGCACTCTTTAGCGGACACCATGTCCCGTTTGGAGAGCCCCTGTGTGCCTAAACATTGGAGCTCCCCCACAAGTGACCCTATTTTGGAAACTAGATGCCCCAAGGAACTTATCTAGATGCATAGTGAGCACTTTAAACCCCCAGGTGCTTCACAAATTGATCCGTAAAAATGAAAAAGTAGAAATTTTTTAGCCTCAATTTTTTCATTTTCACATGGGCAACAGGATGAAATGGATCCTAAAATTTGTTGGGTAATTTCTCCTGAGTACACCGATACCTCACATGTGGGGGTAAACCACTGTTTGGGCACATGGTAAGGCTTGGAAGGGAAGGAGCGTCATTTGACTTTTTGAATGAAAAATTATCTCCATCGTTAGCGGACACCATGTCGCGTTTGGAGAGACCCCGTGTGCCTAAACATTGGAGATCCCCCACAAGTGACCCCATTTTGGAAACTGGACCCCCCAAGGAACTTATCTAGATGCCTAGTGAGCACTTTAAACCCTCAGGTGCTTCACAAATTGATCCGTAAAAATGAAAAAGTACTTTTTTTTCACAAAAAATTTATTTTTGCCTCAATTTTTTAATTTTCACATGGGCAATAGGATAAAATGGATCGTAAAATTTGTTGGGCAATTTCTCCCGAGTACGCTGACACCTCATATGTGGGGGTAAACCACTGTTTGGGCACAAGGCAGGGCTCGGAAGGGAAGGCGTGCCTTTTTACTTTTTGAATGGAAAATTACCTCCAATTGTTAGCGGACACCATGTCGCGTTTGGAGAGCCCCTGTGTGCCTAAGCATTGGAGCTCCCCCACAAGTGACCCCATTTTGAAAACTAGACCCCCAAAAGAACTTATCTAGATGCATACTGAGCACTTTAAACCCCCAGGTGCTTCACAGAAGTTTATAACGCAGAGCCATGAAAAAAAAAAATTATTTTTCTTTCCTCAAAAATGATTTTTAGCCTGGAATTTCCTATTTTGCCAAGGGTAATAGGAGAAATTGGACCACAAATATTGTTGTCCAGTTTGTCCTGAGTACGCAGATACCCCATATGTGGGGGTAAACCACTGTTTGGGTGCACGGCAGGGCTCGGAAGGGAAGGCACACCATTTGGCTTTTTAAATGGAAAATTAGCTCCAATCATTAGCGGACACCATGTCGCATTTGGAGAGCCCCTGTGTGCATAAACATTAGAGATCCCCCAGAAATGACCCCATTTTGGAAACTAGACCCCCAAAGGAACTAATCTAGATGTGTGGTGAGCACTTTGAACCCTCAAGTGCTTCACAGAAGTTTATAACGCAAAGCCGTGAAAATAAAAAAAAAATTTCTTTTTTCAAAAATGATTTTTTATTTTCCCAAGGGTAACAGGAGAAATTTGACCACAAAAGTTGTTTTCCAGTTTCTCCTGAGTATGCTGATACCCCATATGTGTTTGGGCACATGCCGGGGCTCGGAAGTGAAGTAGTGACGTTTTGAAATGCAGACTTTGATGGAATGCTCTGCGGGCGTCACGTTGCGTTTGCAGAGCCCCTGATGTGCCTAAACAGTAGAAACCCCCCACAAGTAACCCCATTTTGGAAACTAGACCCCAAAAGGAACTTATCTAGATGTAAGGTGAGCACTTTGATCCCCCAAGTTCTTCACAGAAGTTTATAACGCAGAGCCGTGAAAATAATAAATAAGTTTTCTTTCCTCAAAAATAATGTTTTAGCCCAGAATTTTTTTAATTTTCCCAAGGGTAACAGGAGAAATTTGACCCCAATATTTGTTGTCCAGTTTCTCCTGAGTACGGTGATATCCCATATGTAGGGGTAAACTACTGTTTTGGCACATGCCGGGGCTCGGAAGTAAAGTAGTGATGTTTTGAAATGCAGACTTTGATGGAATGCTCTACGGGTGTCACGTTGCGTTTGCAGAGCCCCTGATGTGCCTAAACAGTAGAAACCCCCCACAAGTAACCCCATTTTGGAAACTAGACCCCAAAAGGAACTTATCTAGATGTAAGGTGAGCACTTTGATCCCCCAAGTTCTTCACAGAAGTTTATAACGCAGAGCCGTGAAAATAATAAATAAGTTTTCTTTCCTCAAAAATAATTTTTTAGCCCAGAATTTTTTAATTTTCCCAAGGGTAACAGGAGAAATTTGACCCCAATATTTGTTTTCCAGTTTCTCCTGAGTACGGTGATACCCCATATGTGGGGGTAAACAACTGTTTGGGCACATGCCGGGGCTCGGAAGTAAAGTAGTGACGTTTTAAAATGCAGACTTTGATGGAATGGTCTGCGGACGTCACGTTGCGTTTGCAGAGCCCCTGGTGTGCCTAAACAGTAGAAACCCCCCACAAGTGACCCCATTTTGTAAACTAGACCCCCAAGGAACTTATCTAGATATGTGGTGAGTACTTTGAACCCCCAAGTGCTTCACAGACATATACAACGCAGAGCCATGAAAATAAAAAATCATTTTTCTTTCCTCAAAAATGATGTTTTAGCAAGCAATTTTTTATTTTCTCAAGGGTAACAGGAGAAATTGGACCAAAATAACTGTTGCGCAGTTTGTCCTGAGTATGCTGGTACCTCATATGTGGGGGTAAACCACTGTTTGGGCACACATCGGGGCACGGAAGTGAGGGAGCACCATTTGACTATTTGAATACAAGATTGGCTGGAATCAATGGTGGCGCCATGTTGCGTTTGGAGACCCCTGATGTGCCTAAACAGTGGAAACCCCTCAATTCTACCTCCAACACTAACCCCAACACACCCCTAACCCTAATCCCAACTGTAGCCATAACCCTAACCCTTACTCCAACACACCCCTAACCACAACCCTAACCCCAACACACCCCTAACCCTAACCACAGCCCTAATTCCAACCCAACCCTAACCCTAAGGCTATGTGCCCACGTTGCGGATTCGTGTGAGATTTTTCAGCACCATTTTTGAAAAATCCGCGGGTAAAAGGCACTGCTTTTTTTTCTGCGGATTTACCGCGGATTGCCAGTGTTTTTTGTGCGGATTTCACCTGCGGATTCCTATTGAGGAACAGGTGTAAAACGCTGCGGAATCCGCACAAAGAATTGACATGCTGCGGAAAATACAACGCAGCGTTTCCGCGTGGTATTTTCCGCACCATGGGCACAGCGGATTTGGTTTTCCATATGTTTACATGGTACTGTAAACCTGATGGAACACTGCTGCAGATCCGCAGCCAAATCCGCACCGTGTGCACATAGCCTAATTCTAAAGGTATGTGCACACGCTGCGGAAAACGCTGCGGATCTGCAGCAGTTTCCCATGAGTTTACAGTTCAATGTAAACCTATGGGAATCAAAAATCGCTGTACACATGCTGCAGAAAAACTGCATGGAAACGCAGCGGTTTACATTCCGCAGCATGTCACTTCTTTCTGCGGATTCCGCATTGGTTTTACAACTGCTCCAATAGAAAATCGCAGTTGTAAAACCGCAGTGAAATGCGCAGAAAAACCACGGTAAATCCGCGATAAATCCACAGCGGTTTAGCACTGCGGATTTATCAATTCCGCTGCGGAAAAATCCGCAGAGGACCAGAATACGTGTGCACATACCGTACCCTAACCCTAACCCTAACCCTAACTCCAACCTTATTGGAAAAAAAAAATTCTTTATTTTATTATTGCTCCTACCTATGGGGGTGACAAAGGGGGGGGGGGGATTATTTACTGTTTTTTTTTTAAATTTTGACCACTGTGAGGTTTTATCACAGTGATCAAAATTCACATTGGAACGAATCTGCCGGCCGGCAGATTAGGCGGGCGCACTGCGCATGCGCCCGCCATTTTAGAAGATGGCGGCGCCCAGGAAAGAAGACGGACGGACCCCGGGAGGCTCGGTAAGTATGATGGGGTGGGGAGGCACGGGGGGGTGGATCGGAGCATGGGGGGGGGATCGGAGCATGGGGGGGTGGATCGGAACACGGGGGGGTGGATTGGACTACGGGGGGGTGGATTGGAGCGCGGGGGGGTGGATCGGAGTGCGGGGGGGTGGATCGGAGTGCGGGGGTGGATCGGAGTGCAGGGGGGTTGGATTGGAGCACGGGGGTGGGATTGGAGCACGGGACGGAGGGGAGCGGACCACAGATCGGAGGGCTGGGGGGGCGATCGGTGGGGTGGGGTGGGTGCACATCAGTGTTTCCAGCCATGGCCGATGATATTGCAGCATCGGCCATGGCTGAATTGTAATATTTCACCAGTTTTTTAGGTGAAATATTACAAATCGCTCTGATTGGCAGTTTCACTTTCAACAGCCAATCAGAGCGATCGTAGCCACGGGGGGGTGAAGCCACCCCCCCTGGGCTAAAGTACAACTCCCCCTGTCCCTGCAGGCCGGGTGAAATTGCAGTTAACCCTTTCACCCGGCCTGCAGGAGCCCAATCCGGCCATGACGCATATGCTGTGTCACAGGTCGGAATGGCACAGGTTTTCATGACGCATACGGTGCGTCAAAGGTCGGGAAGGGGTTAAAACTACTGCACTCAAAATGACTAGGCAACCTTTTGTATACTTGCAAGAACTGAAGTAACCTATATTTAGGGAAAAGTATGTCATTCTAATTTCATTATGAACTGTATGTAAAACGCATAGCCAAAGCAGTTAAGGGAACTTTAAAAATTCCCCAAATAATTCAATTATAGACATAACAAAAAGGCAATGGCATTTATTTACGAGCCAGCATCACAAAGGATAATGCAAAACAAGGATGCAGCGGACCGCTTTACTAAAGGCCTACCAATCCATGAATGGGGTGATTGCCTACTATTAGAACTGTACATAGATGGAGCTTTCAATAGGGCGCAAGTCACATACATATATTGCACAGTGTCCAGCCAACAGCTTAAAGGGAACCTGTGAACTGTTTTGGCCGCTATAAGATGTGGCCACTGCCTTTTAGGGCTTATCTGCAGCATTCTATAATGCTGTAGATGAGCCCCTGATCTGAACAGCAAGATAAGAAAAATAAGTTTTATTATACTCACCTTGGGGAGATGGGGGGGGGCTGTCCGGTCCGATGGGTGTCGCAGGTTCTGCTCCGGTGCCTCCCATCCTCTTGTGACATCGCCCTCCTGTTTGCTTCATGGCCCCCGGCATCACACTGCCCAGGCATACTTATCTGCCCTGTTGAGGGCCATTGTTCATAAATATGGAAATCTAGGAGTGGGAAGCAGAACTCAAAATAGGGTGACACCCTATGGAGGGAGAGTAAGAGAGTGCTGGTTACTCTCACCTAGTGGTGTTATAACAGGCACAACTTCTATGTGGGCACAAATAAAAATACCTGCTGCTGCCCTGTAGCTGGTGGATAAATCCTCCAGTAGATATTGGATCCAGTTGGATAAGCACGTAGGTGGGCTGCGCTGCTGGAGCGAATCAATTCTTCTGAAAAGAAGATGAGGAAAGGCTTTTTATTCACAACGCATTTCAATGCCACACCAGCGTCTTTTTCAGATGGAAAAAGAAAAAGATTGTTCACAAATACCTACCCATCTTATATTCTGATGATATGTGCCGACAAATATTGGAATCTGGCATCAGATATGTTGCTCAAGGCAACTACTCTTGGACAATTCCTTTCTCCAAGCTTTTTTAAAGGTAATCTGTCAGCCAGTTTTTGTTGCATAAACTGAAGACCGGATGCTGTAGGGGTTAGAGCACAGATTTCAGGGATGCCTCTCTTATCAAGCTCCAAGATTTTGTTTGCCTATAATGATTGTTTAGCTTATCATTGTGGACATAGCAGCTACCTCCTGATTTGACTCCACTCCCTTCTGTGATAGGCACCTCATCAGGGTCGGACTGGGGCACCGGGACACCGGACAATCCTCCGGTGGGCCCCGCCCCCAGCCCCTGCCTCCCTCATTTGTGCCTGCCCGGCCCCTGCATCATGCTCATAGTGTAAAACCAGCCGGCACCGCATTGTATAGACGGCACCGCAGCAGCTGGCAGATTGCACAGGTGATGGGAAGTGCAGGAGCAGCTATCACCTGCTGCCGCTGCCATTACTCTGCCAGGAGAGCGGTGTGTGCAGAGTCAGAGGCGTATCTAGGGTTTCTGGCACCCGGGGCAAGAATTCATTTCGGCGCCCCCCCCCAGGACATATGTGATTTTCACACTTAGTCATGTACCCACGAGCTCCTCTCCCTAATGCTCTCAATATTCAGTGAAAAACTGAGAGAAGCAGAAGAGAAGCTCGTTGTCACAGGACCACAAGTCTGAAAGTCGCATATGAGTGAAGTGTCCATGTGACGACTACTGGAACCTGCAGAGCTGAATCCTGACATCGCAGCTTCTGAATTCTTTTAGGATTCTCCCTTGCCGGTGGACGGTCATGTCAGCAAAAGCATGTGATTTGTATACTTCTGACCACATTCCGACTAGACGTGCCGGCCTCGCTCAGTTCATTTTCATTGAGTGAGGCCACACATGTCTAGTCAGCACGTGACCGCATGTATGTAAATCACCAGCACGAGAGAATCCTGACAGCGTGCAGGGCGCACTGTGAGAATTCAGAAGTCTGCAGTCACAAAGAATGACTGCAGACTCATTACAAACCTGGACAACCCCTTTAATGCTCCTAACATAAATAAACACATGAGTTAGTCAGTATCACAATGTTATGATTAGGTAATTCAGAACCACAATGGACCTTGAAGTTCAGAGCACACAAGTGACCTGACAAAACCCACAAAACATAGGACGAGCTCTGAGACGTGGGAACTCTGCTGACCGCAATCCCTAATCCTATAATACCACACTAAAGGTAGCCGTGGAGCGCTCCTGACAGACCTAGGCGCCTCGGGCACAGCCTGAGAAACTAGCTAGCCCTGAAGGTAGAAAAATAAGCCTACCTTGCCTCAGAGAAATTCCCCAAAGGAAAAGGCAGCCCCCCACATATAATGACTGTGAGTAAGATGAAAATACAAACACAGAGATGAAATAGGTTTAGCAAAGTGAGGCCCGACTTACTGAATAGATCGAGGACAGGAAAGATAGCTTTGCGGTCAACACAAAAACCTGCAAACAACCACGCAGAGGGGCAAAAAGACCCTCCGCACCGACTAACGGTACGGAGGTGCTCCCTCTGCGTCTCAGAGCTTCCAGCAAGCAAGCAAAACCCAAAAAGCAAGCTGGACAGAAAATATAGCAACAAAATAAACACAAGCAGACTTAGCTTATGCTGAGCAGACAGGCCACAGGAAAGATCCAGGAGGAAGCAAGACCAACACTAGAACATTGACTGGAGGCCAGGAGCAAAGCACTAGGTGGAGTTAAATAGAGCAACACCTTACGACTTCACCACATCACCTGAGGAAGGAAACTCAGAAGCCGCAGTACCACTTGTGACCACAGGAGGGAGCTCTGCCACAGAATTCACAACACACAAATAACATTTACATCCAGGTACCTTATAGATGTCGTCATCTCTGGAGTCGTTCTACTTCTTTTCTTCATCTTGTCCAGACCCCATGATGAGTTTTCTCATCCACAGCCGTCTCTGCAGACTTCCATCTTGTCCGCTCTTTTGCAGAAAATCTCCACATGACGCCCTTAAAGATACAAGTGTCATTATAATGCTCCTGAATAAAAAATTGCCCCTCACTATATTGTCTGCCCAAAATATGACCCCCACACTGTCCCTCTTATGGTACATACTCTTCACTCTAACCTCTCCTTTCCATACCGGTCCCCTCTTCACACTGTCCTCTCACACTGTGTCCCCCTCTATAGGGCCCAGTATTTGTACTGTACTCTGATTACACTCCCCCCTCCTTGGTATACCGTCCTCTGCTGGCTGTGCCCTTACACTGTCCCCTCATTCTACACTCCTACTGCTCAGTTTCTATTCTGTGCCCACTCACTTTTCTCCCGCATACTGTCTCCTCACACTATTCCCTCCCCTCCTCATACTGTCTCCTCTCACATCCCTCCTGTTCACCAAACTGTCTCCTCATATATTTACCCCCTCGCTTTCTATACTGCCTGCTCACCTGACTCCCTATATTGTGTCTGCACACATCCCATCACCCTCACTCCCCGTACTCTGTCCACATACATTTTTCACATTGCTACTCATACTGTGTCCACATACATTCCCCCGTTCGCTCCTCATACTGTCTGCACCCATCCCCCATACTGTTTCCTCAGATATGCCCCCCATTCTCCTGAACTGTTTCCTCATATATGCCCATTATTTTCCTCTACCCCACCCCATCATTGCTCTCTTCACCACCTCCATCTTTACTTTCTCCACCACCACTATAATTGCTTTCTCCCCCACCACCCCATAATTTCCCATTCCACCACCTCCATCATTTCCTCCTTTGCCTTTTCTACCATATCCATCATTTTCTTTTCCCCCACCATCTCCATCTTTGCCCATTCCACCACCATCATCATTGTCCTTTCCACCATCACCATACTTGCCCATTCCACCACCTCCATCATTTTCTCCCCCTCCAATATCATCAGTGTGCTTTCCACCACCACCATCCTTGTCCATTCTACCACCTCCATCATTTCTTCCCCCCCTCATTATTGCCCATTCCACCACATCCATCATTTCCTCCTCCCCCTCCATCCCAATTATTGCCCTCTCCCCGTCAGTCCCATCATTGCCCTCGCCTCTCCTCTCCGTACACACACAAAACCATTTACGTCTCTGCACATTCACCCGCAGCGCTACGCATGCACGCACAAACACACACACACACACTGAGTACAGTAATGTAATGGCCACACCTAGTTACTCCTACACACGTGGCTGAGCTCCGTACACCTTGCACACACGGCTCCGCTCCGTACACACGTGGCTCCACTCCATACACCTCGTATACACACGGCTCAGCTCCGTACACCTTGCACACACGGCTCCGCTCCGTACACCTCGTACACACACGACTCCGCTATGTACACCTCGTACACACACGGCTCCGCTATGTACACCTTGCACACACGCAGTTCAGCTCTGTACACCTCGTACACACACACACGGCTCCGCTCCGTACACACACACACACGGCTCCGCTCCGTACACACACACACACGGCTCCGCTCCGTACACACACACACGGCTCCGCTCCGTACACACACACACGGCTCCGCTCCGTACACACACACACGGCTCCGCTCCGTACACACACACACACGGCTCCGCTCCGTACACACACACACGGCTCCGCTCCGTACACACACACACGGCTCCGCTCCGTACACACACACACGGCTCCGCTCCGTACACACACACACGGCTCCGCTCCGTACACACACACAGCTCTGCTCCGTACACACATGGCTCCGCTCCGTACACACACACACGGCTCTGCTCCGTACACACACACACAGCTCTGCTCCGTACACACATGGTCCCGCTCCGTACACACATGGCTCCGCTCCGTACACACACACGGCTCCGCTCCGTAAACACACACGGCTCCGCTCCGTACACACATGGCTCCGCTCCGTACACACACGGCTCTGCTCCGTACACACACACACAACTCCGCTCCGTACACACACACGGCTCCGCTCCGTACACACACGGCTCCGCTCTGTACACAGACACGGCTCCGCTCCGTACACCTTGCAGACACGGCTTCCGCTCTGTGCACCTAGTACACACATGGCTCTGCTACATCCACACAAACCACTCCTGACCCTTACCCTCGTCCAGCACCGAGCACCATGACAATCAGCAGCGTCCTGCACTACACAGAAGCCCTTCATCATGTGACTCCTGACTCCTCCCCCCCGTGACCTCATCACAGGTCCTGTGAGCACAGAGCTGCACAAGCAATAGCTGTGGTGTGCGGCTCTCTGCGGTGGAGGGGCTCTGCTCAGCTGCGGGACAAGTGCAGTCCCACCCGAGCCTCCTTGGACCGCCGCATCATCAGGCGGCCCGCTGGCGCCCCCCTGTCGGCTGCGCCCGGGGCACATGCCCCGGCTGCCCCCCCCTGGATACGCCACTGTGCAGAGTGCCGACTCCCACTTCAGCCAGCAGTCGGAGGAACAGCTGACTGTGAGGCTGAGAGCAGACAGCACAAAACAGCTGACCGGCAGTCACCTGTCTCCTGTGCTCCACGGCTCTGCTCCTCTTCAAAAATGCCCTGGGCAGCAGTGTAAACGCTGATTGGCTGCAATTCAGCCAATCAGCGTTAGTTTTCTTTGTGTGAGCTCACAGCACAGCTCAGGCAAGGAGCTGTGCTGTGATTGGTCAGCTGTCCTACCAAGCAGCAGTGGAGCAGAGGGAGTCTGATGGCTGCAGTCAGTGTGACTGTAAGTAATAACTGTATGATGCCTGCACCCTGAGTAGATCTCCGGCCACAGAGGCAGTTAGGGGAGGGGGCCCATGCATCCTATAGGTGACACAGGGGAGGGGGCCCACAGTGATATTCTTATTTTCTTGTGGGCCCCCTCCCCTACCTCTATTTTAGGTTATGTGCACACGTATTCTGGGTCCACTGCGGATTTTTCTGCAGCGGATTTGATAAATCCGCAGTGGAAAACCGCTGCGGATTTATCGTGGATTTACCACGGTTTTTCTGCATTTTCCACTGCGGTTTTACAACTGTGGTTTTCCGTAAGGGCAGTTGTAAAACCGCTGCGGAAAACGCAGAAAGAAGTGACATGCTGCGGAATGTAAACCGCTGCGTTTCTACACGGTTTTTTCCACAGCATGGCCACAGCGTTTTCTGTTTCCCATAGGTTTACATGGTACTGTAAACGCATGGGAAACTGCTGCATATCCGCAGCTGCGGAAATACTGCGGATCCGCAGCAAAATCCGCATCGTGTGCACATACCCTTACTGTGGCTCCCCTTTCACTCTCTGAGCAGGCCCACAGGAAAATAGAGGTGAAACAGTGGGGGAGGAGGATATTGGGTGACACAGTGGGGGAGGGGGTCCATAGGAAATTAGAGGTGACACAGTGGGGGAGGGGGCCCATAGGATACTGGGTGACACAGTGGTGAAGGGGGTCCTCAGGTGATTAACACCCTTACGACATCTGCCTTACATGTATGGCGCGTGTTAAATGCCAGTGTCAATCTCTGACTGCAGCATATAACACATGCCAGCATGCGTGCGTATCATTCTCTCACCCATTGGTGCCCATGAGGTAATCGTGGGTCGCCGATGGGTTGTAATGACAGCAAGGGGTCTTCTTCCTGTAGCCGAGCTTTAAAGGAGACCATCATTTCTTCTATATGCAGGGATGCTGTGGCATCACTGTATATAATAGCACATGTGATCGGATGATCGCATCTTCATGTCCTCGAAGGCTATGTGCACATGTTACGGATTAGGCTTAGGAATATATGGTACGGATTCAGCCTCTTCTGGCAGAAAACGCACCTGCGGATTTGTTGCATTTTTTTGTGCAATTCCGCAGCGTTTTTTTGCGTTTTTGCTGCGTTTTTTTACCCCTGCGGTTTTCTATAATGGAATGGGTACAAAAACGCTGCAGTTTCACAAAAAAGAAGTGACATGCTACTTCTTTTAAACCGCAGCGTTTCCGCAGCGGATTTTCCGCAAAGTGTGCACAGCATTTTTTTTCTCATTGATTTACATTGTACTGTAAATCAATTGCGGATCCGCAGAGAATCTGCAACATGTGCACATAGCCTAAGGGGGCTAACTGTACCAGTGAAAGGTAAAAAGAAAATATAAAAATTCCTAAAAGTTCAATTCACCCTTTTTATCCCATTGAAAATAAATATACGGTATTTTAAAAATAAAAAACAAATATTTGGTATTGCTGGGTTCAGAAACTCCGATCGATAAAACTATAAAAACAATTAACTTGATCAGAAAACACCGTAAAAAGAAACAAATGCCAAATGTCCTTTTTTCTGTTCGCTACAATTCCACAAAAAAAGCTATAACAAATGATGAAAACATTACATCTATCCCAAAATCGTACTAATAAAAACAATGTCTCGCCCCCAACAGAAAGCTTCCCTGTGTGTAATAAACTACGCACCAGTCGCCGTCTTCTGCCGCTGTGTCGTTGCTTGTGTCTTCATTGCAGTGGAATATGGCCACCGGTAAGTATTTTACTACACACACTGGACCTACATTACTGCTCTCATGTGTGGTGTAGTATATAGAGGATCTGTCAGATCTCCTGTGTTGTGTAGTATATAGAGGATCTGTCAGCTCTCCTGTGTGGTGTAGTATATAGAGGATCTGTCGGCTCTCCTGTGTGGTGTAGTATATAGAGGATCTGTCAGCTCTCCTGTGTGGTGTAGTATATAGAGGATCTGTCAGATCTCCTGTGTTGTGTAGTATATAGAGGATCTGTCAGCTCTCCCGTGGGGTGTAGTATATAGAGGATCTGTCGGCTCTCCTGTGTGGTGTAGTATATAGAGGATCTGTCAGCTCTCCTGTGTGGTGTAGTATATAGAGGATCTGTCAGCTCTCCTGTGTTGTGTAGTATATAGAGGATCTGTCAGCTCTCCTGTGTGGTGTAGTATATAGAGGATCTGTCAGCTCTCGTGTGTGGTGTAGTATATAGAGGATCTGTCCCCTCTCCTGTGTGGTGTAGTATATAGAGGATCTGTCCCCTCTCCTGTGTGGTGTGGTATATAGAGGATCTGTCAGCTCTCCTGTGTGGTGTAGTATATAGAGGATCTGTCAGCTCTCCTGTGTGGTGTAGTATATAGAGGATCTGTCAGCTCTCCTGTGTGGTGTAGTATATAGAGGACCTGTCGGCTCTCCTGTGTGGTGTAGTATATAGAGGATCTGTCAGCTCTCCTGTGTGGTGTAGTACATAGAGGACCTGTCGGCTCTCCTGTGTGGTGTAGTATATAGAGGACCTGTCGGCTCTTCTGTGTGGTGTAGTATATAGAGGATCTGTCAGCTCTCCTGTGTGGTGTAGTATATAGAGGATCTGTCAGCTCTCCTGTGTGGTGTAGTATATAGAGGACCTGTCGGCTCTTCTGTGTGGTGTAGTATATAGAGGATCTGTCAGCCCTCCTGTGTGATGTAGTATATAGAGGATCTGTCAGCTCTCCCGTGTGGTGTAGTATATAGAGGATCTGTCCCCTCTCCTGTGTGGTGTAGTATATAGAGGATCTGTCAGCTCTCCTGTGTGGTGTAGTATATAGAGGATCTGTCAGCTCTCCTGTGTGGTGTAGTATATAGAGGATCTGTCAGCTCTCCCGTGTGGTGTAGTATATAGAGGATCTGTCCCCTCTCCTGTGTGGTGTAGTATATAGAGGATCTGTCAGCTCTCCTGTGTGGTGTAGTATATAGAGGATCTGTCAGCTCTCCTGTGTGATGTAGTATATAGAGGATCTGTCAGCTCTCCCGTGTGGTGTAGTATATAGAGGATCTGTCCCCTCTCCTGTGTGGTGTAGTATATAGAGGATCTGTCAGCTCTCCTGTGTGGTGTAGTATATAGAGGATCTGTCAGCTCTCCTGTGTGGTGTAATATATAGAGGACCTGTCGGCTCTTCTGTGTGGTGTAGTATATAGAGGATCTGTCAGCCCTCCCGTGTGATGTAGTATATAGAGGATCTGTCAGCTCTCCCGTGTGGTGTAGTATATAGAGGATCTGTCCCCTCTCCTGTGTGGTGTAGTATATAGAGGATCTGTCAGCTCTCCCGTGTGGTGTAGTATATAGAGGATCTGTCAGCTCTCCCGTGTGGTGTAGTATATAGAGGATCTGTCAGCTCTCGTGTGTGGTGTAGTATATAGAGGATCTGTCAGCTCTCCTGTGTGGTGCGGTATATAGAGGATCTGTCAGCTCTCCTGTGTGGTGCGGTATATTGAGGATCTGTCAGCTCTCCTGTGTGGTGTGGTATATTGAGGATCTGTCATCTCTCCTGTGTGGTGTAGTATATAGAGGATCTGTCAGCTCTCCTGTGTGGTGTAGTATATAGAGGATCTGTCATCTCTCCTGTGTGGTGTAGTATATAGAGGATCTGTCATCTCTCCTGTGTGGTGTAGTATATAGAGGATCTGTCAGCTCTCCTGTGTGGTGTAGTATATAGAGGATCTGTCAGCTCTCCTGTGCGGTGTAGTATATAGAGGATCTGTCAGCTCTCCTGTGTGGTGTAGTATATAGAGGATCTGTCATCTCTCCTGTGTGGTGCGGTATATAGAGGATCTGTCAGCTCTCCTGTGTGGTGTAGTATATAGAGGATCTGTCATCTCTCCTGTGTGGTGTAGTATATAGAGGATCTGTCAGCTCTCCTGTGTGGAGTAGTATATAGAGGATCTGTCAGCTCTCCTGTGTGGTGTAGTATATAGAGGATTTGTCAGCTCTCGTGTGTGGTGTAGTATATAGAGGATCTGTCAGCTCTCGTGTTGTTGTGAATTCTGTGGCTGAATTCACTCCTGTGTTCACAAGTGGTACTGCAGCTTCTGAGCTTCCTCCCTCGGGTGTTCTGGTGAGCTCGTTAACTGCTTCATTTCTTAACTCCGCCTGATGCTGCTATCCTTGCTCCTTGTCAATGTTTCAGTGTTGGATCTGAGCTTCTCCTGATTGTTCCTGTGACCTGCTGCTCTGTATAGCTAAGTGCTTTTTGCTTTTTTGTTGCTTTTTTTCTGTCCAGCTTGTCTTTTGCTTTGCTGGAAGCTCTGAGACGCAAAGGGTGTACCGCCGTGCCGTTAGTTCGGCACGGTGGTTTTTTTTTGCCCCTTTGCGTGGTTTTGCTTTAGGGTTTTTTGTAGACTGCAAAGTTCGCTTTACTGTCCTCGCTCTGTCCTAGAATATCGGGCCCCACTTTGCTGAATCTATTTCATCCCTACGTTTTGTCTTTTCATCTTACTCACAGTCATTATATGTGGGGGGCTGCCTTTTCCTTTGGGGAATTTCTCTGGGGCAAGTCAGGCCTATTTTTCTATCTTCAGGCTAGCTAGTTTCTTAGGCTGTGCCGAGTTGCCTAGGTAGTTGTTAGGCGCAATCCACAGCCGCTTTTAGTTGTGTTTAGGATAGGATCAGGTGTGCAGTCTACAGAGTTTCCACGTCTCAGAGCTCGTTCTTGTATTTTTGGGTATTTGTCAGATCACTGTGTGCGCTCTGATCGCTAAGCACACTGTGTTTCTGGATTGCCTTCATAACACCTGTCATTAGCAAACATAACAGTACAAGGAGCCAAACTAATGATTCTCAATAGAGGGAAAGAAAAAGTTCTGACATCATTTTTTTTTTTTTCTGCTCTGTGTTCACTTTTTTTTTTTTCCCCTAGACATTTGGGTGATTCTGGACACAGGTGTGGACATGGATATTCAGGGTCTGTGCTCTTCAATGGATAATCTCGTTATAAATGTACAAAAAATTCAAGATACTATTGATCAGAAATCTATGTTAGAACCAAGAATTCCTATTCCTGATTTGTTTTTTGGAGATAGAACTAAGTTTCTAAGTTTCAAAAATAATTGTAAGCTATTTCTGGCCTTGAAACCTCATTCTTCTGGTAATCCTATTCAACAGGTTTTGATTATTATTTCTTTTTTGCGCGGCGACCCTCAAGACTGGGCATTTTCTCTTGCGCCAGGAGACCCTGCATTGAGTAGTGTCGATGCGTTTTTCCTGGCGCTCGGATTGCTGTACGATGAGCCTAATTCAGTGGATCAGGCTGAGAAAAATTTGCTGGCTTTGTGCCAGGGTCAGGATGATATAGAAGTATATTGTCAGAAATTTAGGAAATGGTCAGTACTCACTCAGTGGAATGAATCTGCGCTGGCAGCTTTGTTCAGAAAGGGTCTCTCTGAGGCTCTTAAGGATGTCATGGTGGGATTTCCTATGCCTGCTAGTTTGAATGAGTCTTTGTCTTTGGCCATTCAGATCGGTCGACGCTTGCGCGAGCGTAAATCTGTGCACCATTTGGCGGTAATGCCTGAGGTTAAACCTGAGCCTATGCAGTGCGATAGGACTATGACTAGAGTTGAACGGCAGGAATACAGACGTCTGAATGGTCTGTGTTTCTACTGTGGTGATTCCACTCATGCTATTTCTGATTGTCCTAAGCGCACTAAGCGGTCCGCTAGGTCTGCCGTCATTGGTACTGTACAGTCCAAATTCCTTCTGTCCATTACCTTGATATGCTCTTTGTCGTCGTTTTCTGTCATGGCGTTTGTGGATTCGGGCGCTGCCCTGAATCTGATGGATTTGGATTATGCTAAACGTTGTGGGTTTTTCTTGGAGCCTTTGCGGTGTCCTATTCCATTGAGAGGAATTGATGCTACACCTTTGGCCAAGAATAAACCTCAATACTGGGCCCAGCTGACCATGTGCATGGCTCCTGCACATCAGGAAGTTATTCGCTTTCTGGTGTTGCATAATCTGCATGATGTGGTCGTGTTGGGGTTGCCATGGCTACAAACCCATAATCCAGTATTGGATTGGAATTCCATGTCGGTATCCAGCTGGGGTTGTCAGGGGGTACATGGTGATGTTCCATTTTTGTCGATTTCGTCATCCACCCCTTCTGAGGTCCCAGAGTTCTTGTCTGATTATCAGGATGTATTTGAAGAGCCCAAGTCCGATGCTCTACCTCCGCATAGGGATTGTGATTGTGCTATCAATTTGATTCCTGGTAGTAAATTCCCTAAAGGTCGATTATTTAATTTATCCGTGCCCGAACACGCCGCTATGCGCAGTTATGTGAAGGAATCCCTGGAGAAGGGACATATTCGCCCATCGTCATCACCACTGGGAGCAGGGTTCTTCTTTGTAGCCAAGAAGGATGGTTCGCTGAGACCGTGTATTGATTACCGCCTTCTTAATAAGATCACTGTTAAATTTCAGTATCCCTTGCCATTGTTATCTGACTTGTTTGCTCGGATTAAGGGGGCTAGTTGGTTCACTAAGATAGATCTTCGTGGTGCGTATAATCTGGTGAGAATCAGGCAAGGAGATGAATGGAAAACTGCATTCAATACGCCCGAGGGTCATTTTGAGTATCTAGTGATGCCGTTCGGACTTGCCAATGCTCCATCTGTGTTTCAGTCTTTTATGCATGACATCTTCCGTGAGTATCTGGATAAATTCCTGATTGTTTACTTGGATGACATTTTGATCTTCTCAGATGATTGGGAGTCTCATGTGAAGCAGGTCAGAATGGTTTTTCAGGTCCTGCGTGCTAACTCTTTGTTTGTGAAGGGATCAAAGTGTCTCTTCGGTGTGCAGAAAGTTTCATTTTTGGGGTTCATCTTTACCCCTTCTACTATCGAGATGGATCCAGTTAAGGTCCAAGCCATCCAGGATTGGATTCAGCTGACATCTCTGAAAAGTCTGCAGAAGTTCCTGGGCTTTGCTAATTTTTATCGTCGCTTCATCTGTAATTTTTCTAGCATTGCCAAACCATTGACCGATTTGACCAAGAAGGGTGCTGATTTGGTTAATTGGTCTTCTGCTGCTGTGGAAGCTTTTCAGGAGTTGAAGCGTCGTTTTTGTTCTGCCCCTGTGTTGTGTCAGCCAGATGTTTCTCTTCCGTTCCAGGTCGAGGTTGATGCTTCTGAGATTGGAGCAGGGGCGGTTTTGTCACAGAGAGGTTCTGATTGCTCAGTGATGAAACCATGTGCTTTCTTTTCCAGGAAGTTTTCGCCCGCTGAGCGTAATTATGATGTGGGCAATCGAGAGTTGCTGGCCATGAAGTGGGCATTCGAGGAGTGGCGTCATTGGCTTGAAGGAGCTAAGCATCGCGTGGTGGTATTGACTGATCATAAGAACTTGACTTATCTCGAGTCTGCCAAGCGCTTGAATCCTAGACAGGCCCGTTGGTCGTTATTTTTTGCCCGCTTCGACTTTGTGATTTCGTACCTTCCGGGCTCTAAAAATGTGAAGGCGGATGCTCTGTCTAGGAGTTTTGTGCCCGACTCTCCGGGTTTATCTGAGCCAGCGGGTATCCTCAAGGAAGGAGTCATTGTGTCTGCCATCTCCCCTGATTTGCGGCGGGTGCTGCAAAAATTTCAGGCGAATAAACCTGATCGTTGTCCAGCAGAGAAACTGTTCGTCCCTGATAGGTGGACTAATAAACTTATCTCTGAACTTCATTGTTCGGTGTTGGCTGGTCATCCTGGAATCTTTGGTACCAGAGAGTTAGTGGCTAGATCCTTCTGGTGGCCATCTCTGTCACGGGATGTACGTGCTTTTGTGCAGTCCTGTGGGATTTGTGCTAGGGCTAAGCCCTGCTGTTCTCGTGCCAGTGGGTTGCTTTTGCCCTTGCCGGTCCCAAAGAGGCCTTGGACACATATTTCGATGGATTTCATTTCTGACCTTCCCGTTTCTCAAAAGATGTCAGTCATTTGGGTGGTCTGTGATCGCTTTTCTAAAATGGTCCATCTGGTGCCCTTGGCTAAATTGCCTTCCTCCTCTGATTTGGTACCTTTGTTCTTTCAGCATGTGGTTCGGTTGCATGGCATTCCTGAGAATATTGTTTCTGACAGAGGTTCCCAGTTTGTTTCAAGGTTTTGGCGAGCCTTTTGTGGTAGGATTGGCCTTTTCCTCGGCTTTCCATCCTCAGACTAATGGCCAGGCCGAACGAACCAATCAGATCTTGGAAACATATCTGAGATGTTTTGTTTCTGCAGACCAGGATGATTGGGTGTCCTTTTTGCCGTTGGCTGAGTTCGCCCTTAATAATCGGGCCAGCTCGGCTACCTTGGTTTCTCCATTTTTTTGCAATTCTGGGTTCCATCCTCGTTTCTCTTCAGGACAGGTTGAGTCTTCGGACTGTCCTGGTGTGGATTCTGTGGTGGATAGGTTGCAGCAGATCTGGACTCAGGTAGTGGACAATTTGATCTTGTCCCAGGAGAAAGCTCAACTTTTTGCTAATCGCAGACGCCGTGTGGGTCCCCGACTTCGTGTTGGGGATCTGGTTTGGTTATCTTCTCGTCATATTCTTATGAAGGTTTCCTCTCCTAAATTTAAACCTCGTTTTATTGGTCCGTATAGGATTTCTGAGGTTCTCAATCCTGTGTCTTTTCGTTTGACCCTCCCAGACTCTTTTTCCATACATAATGTATTCCATAGGTCGTTGTTGCGGAGATACGTGGCACCTATGGTTCCATCTGTTGAGCCTCCTGCCCCGGTTTTGGTGGAGGGGGAATTGGAGTATATTGTGGAGAAGATTTTGGATTCTCGTGTTTCTAGACGGAAACTCCAGTATCTGGTTAAATGGAAGGGTTATGCTCAGGAAGATAATTCCTGGGTTTTTGCCTCTGATGTTCATGCTTCCGATCTTGTTCGTGCCTTTCATGCGGCTCATCCTAGTCGGCCTGGGGGCTCTGGTGAGGGTTCGGTGACCCCTCCTCAAGGGGGGGGTACTGTTGTGAATTCTGTGGCTGAATTCACTCCTGTGGTCACAAGTGGTACTGCAGCTTCTGAGCTTCCTCCCTCAGGTGTTCTGGTGAGCTCGTTAACTGCTTCATTACTTAACTCCGCCTGATGCTGCTATCCTTGCTCCTTGTCAATGTTTCAGTGTTGGATCTGAGCTTCTCCTGATTGTTCCTGTGACCTGCTGCTCTGTATAGCTAAGTGCTTTTTGCTTTTTTGTTGCTTTTTTTCTGTCCAGCTTGTCTTTTGTTTTGCTGGAAGCTCTGAGACGCAAAGGGTGTACCGCCGTACCGTTAGTTCGGCACGGTGGGGTTTTTTTGCCCCCTTTGCGTGGTTTTACTTTAGGGTTTTTTGTAGACTGCAAAGTTCGCTTTACTGTCCTCGCTCTGTCCTAGAATATCGGGCCCCACTTTGCTGAATCTATTTCATCCCTACGTTTTGTCTTTTCATCTTACTCACAGTCATTATATGTGGGGGGCTGCCTTTTCCTTTGGGGAATTTCTCTGGGGCAAGTCAGGCCTATTTTTCTATCTTCAGGCTAGCTAGTTTCTTAGGCTGTGCCGAGTTGCCTAGGTAGTTGTTAGGCGCAATCCACAGCCGCTTTTAGTTGTGTTTAGGATAGGATCAGGTGTGCAGTCTACAGAGTTTCCACGTCTCAGAGCTCGTTCTTGTATTTTTGGGTATTTGTCAGATCACTGTGTGCGCTCTGATCGCTAAGCACACTGTGTTTCTGGATTGCCTTCATAACACCTGTCATTAGCAAACATAACACGTGTGTGGTGTAGTATATAGAGGATCTGTCAGCTCTCCTGTGTGGTGTAGTATATAGAGGATCTGTCAGCTCTCGTGTGTGGTGTGGTATTTAGGATCTGTCCTGTGTGGTATTTTTAAACTGCATGGTGGGCCCCAAGAGTGATTTTTCTCTGGTGGGCCCAAGGTACTCCAGTCCGACGCTGCACCTCATCGTCTATGGACATTGAATATACTGAGCCTGGTGTGAGCAGGGGCAGCTTTCTCAGCTCTGCTGCATTGCTAAATCTAAAAACTCTGATTATGTCAAGACCACTGCACCCAGTAAACTGAGTGATACATGTTTGCAATCAAGATCTCTTTTCCTCCGTCATACTGCTCTCTGATGTAGTAGCAAAAACTTGGTGGCAGATTCACTTTAAAGATAAACCTTCATACATAGCAACCTAGTTATATTATCCAGGATGTTGTAAATGTGCTTCCACACATTACAAGTGCTGCAGTGTGTTGGACATCTCCCAAAATTTCCAATTATATTTTACTTAGTGTCAATATATTAACCTAAAACAAATATTAATTGTAACACGTAATATGTTATTTAGATTTACGACTTAATACCATATACAGTATGTTGGCTGTGTCATGATCCAGTTCGGAGTTTCTTTTCTGTTGTTCCCTCTCTGGACTGGTCATGCAGGAGTTAATGCCTTCGGCCTCGTTTTGGAGCTGGCTGGGCTTTTTAAGTCCTCTGTATTCTGCTGGCCGGCATCAGTGATAGTTCATGCTTCCTGGCTAGAGCAGCTGACCCGTATACCCTGGTGTGTGTTTTTGGTTTTACTATTGTCTTTTGTGTCTTCAGGTTTCTTGGTGGTGTGTGAACATGATCATACAGACTTGTTCACTGTGCAAGTAGCCCATGTGTTCCTGTTTCCATAATTGTTCTCTTGTGTCTACAAGACTGGGGAGTTCCACCACTCCTCTTGGGCTATCTGCACAAAAGCTGTTCTACCCTGTATGCACACATGGATTTTTCCTCTCTGAACCCTGTTCACACAGGTTATATACAGATGATCAGGTTTTTAAATACATCAGATAGGGATTGCATACATTAGTTAGGACTGCTCTGATAAGGGTATACCGTGAAGATTGGTAGAGCAGCTTAGTATACATTTTTTGCAAAAAACGTATCAACCAAATACCCTGTTTTTTACATCTTTTACTAGCACTTGCGGATTACTGCAACATTTTTTCAAACTGAGTGTTTTTGGTTTTACTATTCTCTTTTGTGTCTTCAGGTTTCTTGGTGGTGTGTGAACATGATCATACAGACTTGTTCACTGTGCAAGTAGCCCATGTGTTCCTGTTTCCATAATTGTTCTCTTGTGTCTACAAGACTGGGGAGTTCCACCACTCCTCTTGGGCTATCTGCACAAAAGCTGTTCTACCCTGTATGCACACATGGATTTTTCCTCTCTGAACCCTGTTCACACAGGTTATATACAGATGATCAGGTTTTTAAATACATCAGATAGGGATTGCATACATTAGTTAGGACTGCTCTGATAAGGGTATACCGTGAAGATTGGTAGAGCAGCTTAGTATACATTTTTTGCAAAAAACGTATCAACCAAATACCCTGTTTTTTACATCTTTTACTAGCACTTGCGGATTACTGCAACATTTTTTCAAACTGAGTGTTTTTGGTTTTACTATTGTCTTTTGTGTCTTCACTGCTCTCTGATGTAGTAGCAAAAACTTGGTGGCAGATTCATTTTAAAGATAAACCTTCATACATAGCAACCTAGTTATATTATCCAGGATGTTGTAAATGTGCTTCCACACATTACAAGTGCTGCAGTGTGTTGGACATCTCCCAAAATTTCCAATTATATTTTACTTAGTGTCAATATATTAACCTAAAACAAATATTAATTGTAACACGTAATATGTTATTTACATTTACGACTTAATACCATATACAGTATGTTGGCTGTGTCATGATCCAGTTCGGAGTTTCTTTTCTGTTGTTCCCTCTCTGGACTGGTCATGCAGGAGTTAATGCCTTCGGCCTCGTTTTGGAGCTGGCTGGGCTTTTTAAGTCCTCTGTATTCTGCTGGCCGGCATCAGTGATAGTTCATGCTTCCTGGCTAGAGCAGCTGACCCGTATACCCTGGTGTTCCTTCTGCCTCTGACTTCCCTTATTTGTTTTAGACCCATTCCCTACAGTTAGAAAAAAGTGGAAAGGAATATACATACCAATTTATAATATAAATATAAATTTTTATTCTAATATTTAAATATATGTTACAAAAAAATCACACAACAGAATACATAAAAAATCCGACATGCAAAGAGGAGGAAAGAACCAACCGATACACTAAAGGTAGGACACAAGTCCACAATATGACCAGGGTGAATAGGCAAAAATACTTAAATATTGATAGTAACAAGCAAGTGCTATTCATCTATTAGACACCATTAACCCATAATGTGGTCTAGTGTAATACATCCTATATTTTCACATTCTAATGGGATAAAGCGTATGCTCACCCATAGTTGGTCCGGACTTATAAGTGGCCTTCCCACTGCCCCTGACGCGCGTTTCGCGTGATCGCTTTCTCAAGAAAAAACAACTACAAGCTAAAAACTAAAAATCGTGGTAAGGACCAAAAACCATTGTGGTAAATTGTTGGATTCGCAGCAGAATACTGGGCTTTTTTTTTACACTTTGTGCCACTTTTTTTTATATTTTATACATTTTTACAGGATGAGAAGTTTTAAGTGGTCAAAAATGATGTTATGATGATGTATGGGACTAACAAGGCTATGGTTATGTGGATTGAATACTGTCTCAGTGATCATACTTAAAGAGTTGTAGCAAATGGTTGCACATCCAATTGGAAGAGTGTTTCAAGTGGGGTAACCAAGGCTCTGTCCTGGCCCCAGTGTTGTCCAACATGTTTAGAAATTATCTAAACAAGTGAACTGAAGATAAACTAATCAAATTTGTAGATGATGCAAAATTATGATGGATAGCAAACACTAGAGAAGACAGAGAAAGGATTCAGAAGGTTCTAGATAAGCTAATATAATGGCATTTAACAGGGGAAAGGGCAAGATTCTAGATCTGGGCAAGAAGTACAAAAATTACTTCCATAAAATGGTAGTAATAGAACTAAGCAACAGCATATGTGAAAAAGATTTGGGCTTACTTATTGATCACAGACTGCACATGAGTCAACATTGTGATGCAGCAGCAAAAAAAGTCAAACACAGTTCTAGGATGTATTAAAACAAGCATAGAGTCTAGATCACGTGAAGTAATTAACCTACTCTACTTCTCCTTGGTCAGGCCTTATCTAGAATACTGTGTCCAGTTCTGGGCACCATATTTTAAAAAAGACACTGAAAAACTGGAGCAAGTTTAGAGAAAGTGAAGCAGAAGTCCAGAGTGGGTGATTTCCATGCAAAATACCTTTTATTCCATTTTCATTTTCATTACAGGGACATAAATTCAAAATCTATCATTATATTCAGAGACAAAAAAAGTGTGATTCATACTAGTGACAGCCACAGGCTTAAAGTGCATTTATCATACGCGTTTCAACGGTCGTGCTGCAAGTTTAGAGAAGGGTGATAAGTGGATTGCAGAGTATGTCCTACGAGGAACAGTTAAAAGATCTGGGAATGTTTAGCATGCAAAAAGGAAGGCTAAGAGGAGACTTAATAGTGGTCTACAAATCTCTGAAGGAATGTCACAGTGTGGAGGGATCATCCTTATTCTAATTTGCACATGGAAAAACGAAAAGCAATGGAATGAAACTGAAATGGAGAAAATACATATTAGATATTAGAAAAAACTTTTTGACAATGAGGGTGATCAATTAGGGGAACAGGTTGCCATGAGAGGTGGTGAGTTCTCCTTCAATGAAACCCTTCAAACAGAGGCTGGACAGACATCTGTCTGAGATAATTGAGTGATTCCTGCATTGATCAGGGGGGTTGAACACAATGACCCAGAAGATCACTTCCAACTTTAACATTGTATCATTCTATGATATGTGAAGAAAAATCAGGAATCCTATTGGATGCTTGTTTTACAAACATGTTGCCCCAAATGGTGCAAACAGTAGACATGATCTAATTTTAGATCTAATTTGGATGGTTTTTTTTGTCCTCTAGGTGTACCTGTACATGGACATACTCAGTAAGTGTGTTCATGTGAAGGTGTTCCAGCATTTACAGCCAGTAGATAACTCCAACTGTATGTGGATCAATGATCTGCACGTGCATTATGGATCATTAGCAGCCATGCTATTTTAGCTTAAGTTTCTATATGCATTATGGAATTGTAATATGTGTTTTGTGTGAATAGGGAAAAAGACTAAGGTTCTCTAGGGACAGATTCCCTCAACTAAGGTGTTTTCCATTTTAACTCTAGCAATGGTGAAGTTTTTAAGGGATGGTTTGAATGTCGGTTAGGATTAGACAGTGTTTTTCCCGCAGTCAACTTAGGTACTGTGACATCACTCCCTACTCCAGAAATTCTGACCTGCCTAGTAAAGATCTGCGTATCTATCTATGAAGGAACCTCATCAACGATCTTCAATCAAGATTACAAGAGAAGTGCCTGATGGAAGTGGTGTCTGATGCATGTCTGCTGAAAGTCGTTTGAAGTGCCTGAGTCCGCAAGGCCAAAAAAAAAAACCTGTGACATCCAGGAGTCTCATCTTCCAGACATACTAAAAATCCTGCTGAATTAAGCTATAGGAGAGTAACATGAAGTCTGGCAGTGTGACAGGTGCACACAGGATGAAGTTGTCTGATCTATTGTCTGTAAGGGTAAATCCATTCCGGAGTCTGACCAGTAAGATGACATTGGAATAGGCCAACACCTGAAGACCGGTAACAACATGACCACAGAGAAAAGACATAGCAAAGAGACTTTGATAACAAAAGACTTTGATTTGACAACAAAAAGACTTTGATTAAGATCCAAGAAAGAAGAAGAAGGTGTACTCTGTGGATAGAGATGTGGGTTACGGTGAAAAGGAGGGAAGAGCTGATGGCGGTGTGGATAATGTCTACTTACCTAAGTTCAGAATCATAATTCATTACATCCTGAATTGTCGCAATTTATGAATTTGGTTAAATAGGCAAATAAACCCCAGCTCAACACTTCCCTCAAATGTCATTGTCGTGTTCTCGACAACAGTAGGAAAGTAGAAGGGAAGTGCCCCAAAATGTATATCTTTATGTGTTTAATGCATGTTAGGTTATATACCTGTGTATAATTGCCTCACATGTGCTCAGTAGGCCCCCTCCTCCACCTTGCTCCATATTCTGGTATATCAGGTTTCATTCAGGATTGAGGGGATGTACCTTTGCCAGTGGAGAATAGACTTGTGCCCTCATCCCCACACACCTAGGGCTGAACACACCTCTTCTTGGCTGGACATAAAAGGGACAACACATGTGCTTGGAGGCCCTCTTTTGCTTTGCCTGGAATGTTGATGGACCCACATGGCTAAGTATACTCTGTATCCCCTTTTCTTAATAGGCTCAGTACTACTCATTAGGGATAGCAAGCTATAGATGGGAGGGTTGATATTGCATGTGTGATTTGGGTAATTTGGGCGGTTAATTGTGGGTTTTTACTGTGTGGTATTGTTGTGATATTACTGGATATTGTGGGTTATTACTGTGTGATATTGTTGGGACATCACTGTCTGCTGTAGTGATATTACTGTGTTAGTGTTGTAGTATCAGCATAATTGTATATACATATATATATATATATATATATATATATATAGAGTCGTCAGCTTGGGTATAAATATATATGCATGTTAGAGATTGCAGACGTGTGTGTGTAATAAATGTCCTTTATTGTTACACTGTTTTGTCTCAGTATATAGTATAAGGAAAAGATAACGTTGAGGCATTATTAATTGAATATTAATCATTAATAGTCAAGTTGGCAATTATAGTTAATATCGGACCTCAATAGAGGTGTAAGGAGAGTTTCTACATTTGATGCTATAAGTTTAGTATATTTTTAGGGGAAAACCCTGTCCTTTTACAGTTGGTAAATTATGCTTCTAAAAAAAGTGAGTATCATAGCACTGCCACTGTTAAAGAATTAACACGTGGTACTGCTCATTAAAGTAATGAATATGGACTCCACTCCCATACGGGTGGAGCCACATATTCATTACTGCAATTAGTGGTACCAGTGACCGCTGAACAGAGGAAGAAGCTGCCGGCTCCCGGAGACCATCTGTTCGGGAGAAGCTGCCAGGGACCGCGTCGGGAGCAGGTGAGTATTTCATATTCACCTTTCCCCGTTCCACCGCAGCTCCGTCTTCCACATCCTCTGCATGTCATTTTTTTTATTGCATGGAGCATTATATGTGGCTCATTTGTATATGGAGCATCTTATGGGGCCATAATGAACTCCATGGAGCATTATATGTGGCACATTTGTATATGGAGCATCTTATGGGGCCATAATGAACTGTATGGAGCATTATATGTGGCACATTTTTATATGGAGCATCTTATGGGGCTATAATGAACTGTATGGAGCATTATATGTGGCACATTTTTATATGGAGCATCTTATGGCGCCATAATGAACTGTATGGGGCATTATATGTGGCACATTTTTATATGGAGCATCTTATGGGGCCATAATGAACTTTAATGCAGCATTACATGTAGCACATTTTTTCTATGGAGCATCTTATGGGGCCATAATCAAATTTATGGAGCATTATATGGGCCCATCATGAACTATATGGAGCATTATATGGGCCCATCATGAACTTAATGGAGCATTATATGGGCCCATCATGAACTTTATGGAGCATTATATGGGCCAGTCATCAACTTTATGGAGCATTATATGGACCCACCATCAACTTTATGGAGCATTAAATGGCCCATCATAAACTGTATGGAGCATTATATGGTCTATGGTCTTGGATATACAGTATGAACAGTATTTTGAGAATTTAATCGCTATAGTATGGATTTTTTTTAAAGTCTTTTTTTATCCCATTAGAAATAGATCTCAGTACTTCTGATCCTGGACCAAAGCAAAAACCCAGATCATACAAAGCTGGTTTCTTAAGGTTGTGTCAAGAGCAGAAGAAAGCAATAACAGTATAGCAAGTAAGGAATTTTGTGTTAATGAAAAACAAGTGAAGGAGTGGCGGAAAATGAAAGCTGACTTGGTAAAGATTCCAAAGGTAAAAAAATAATAATTAATAATAATTTTATTTATATAGCGCCAACATATTCCGCAGCACTTTACAAATTATAGAGGAGATTTGTACAGACAATAGACATTACAGCATAACAAAAATCACAAGCTTACAATCTAAAGGAAAAAGCTCGACATGGTTTAAAGATGTCATACGAGGCAATAGACACTGAATTGCATAAATGGGATATGGAGTGTCATCAAAATGATTACTGCGTAACCCCCATGGGAATTCGCTTACGTGCCCTTCAAATGGCTAAAGAAGACAAATTGAAAGCACCAGGCATTGAAAATTTTGTTGCAACAGCAGGATGGTGTACCGGCTTCATGAGTAGGTTTGGCCTATGTTTGCGGCAAAGAACAGATATTTCACAGAAGTTGCCAAAAGACCTTGATGAAAAAGTGATGTCATTCCATTCATTCATCATAAAACAAAGAAGGATCCATACCTATGACCTGGAAGATATTGGAAATATGGATGAAACAACTATGACTTTTGATCTTCCAAGCAACAGAAGTGTGGCAAATATGGGAGACAAAACTATTTTACTCAGAACCACAGGAAATTAAAAAAAACATTTCACGGTCGTTCTTTCGTGATTGGCTAATGGAACTAAGCTGCGGCCTGTCATTATTTTTAAAAGAAAGACATTGCCTAAAAAGGTCAAATTTCCACCACGAATTACAGTGCGTGCACATGTTAAAGGCTGGATGGATGAAGACGGAACAAAAAAATGGCTGGAAAATATTTGGAATGGATGACTAGGAGCAACCTTAAAGAAAAATCCATCATTGCTAGTCTGGGATATGTTCAGAGCACAAATATCTGATGACAAAAAAAAAATTGGCAAAATCTTCTCAAGTTCCTTTGGCGGTTATTCCAGGTGGACTTACATCTGTATTGCAGCACCTGGATGTGTGTTTAAATAAACCTTTCAAAGACCGTGTGTGAAGGATGTGGCATGAATGGATGTCATCTGGTCAAGCCCGACTGACAAGACTTGGAAATCTGATGAAGCCGGACATAGAATAAATAGCAAAGTGGGTTCGTGATGCATGGG
This sequence comes from Ranitomeya imitator, assembly GCF_032444005.1. NCBI lineage: Eukaryota > Metazoa > Chordata > Amphibia > Anura > Dendrobatidae > Ranitomeya > Ranitomeya imitator. Next base: position 631,226,228 of record NC_091284.1, read on the forward strand.
AAGAGATTCCAGAGGACATGGTGCAATGGCCTTCAAGAAGTGTGGCATTAGTAACGCTATGGATGGCAGTGAAGACAACGCTTTGTATGAGAATGACAGCAGTGACGGTGATGACAAACTCAGTGATGATGACACTGTCTATGCTGATAGCCTCTTACCAGCTGAATTTCAAGATCTGTTTGGAGATACAGATGAGGAATCCAGTGAATTTGAAGGAATTTAACTCTTGTGTTTCATCTTGGTTGCTGATTGAGCTACGTTTTTTGTACTTTTAGGCCGGGGACACACACAACGTATAAAAATATGGTCCATTTTACATGGATGAGAATCGCACAAATGTTTACAAAACAGTGCTCCACGTGCAGTGCGAGGATGCGATTTCCTCACATCAAATTATCCATGTGGCATCCGTATGGCATACGTAGGGAACTTTTCAGAATATTTTCCCACGCTCGAGTTCATATGAGTTCATCCAGCAGAGGGCGCATCACCGCGACTCGAGGTAACTACAGTACATTCCCCTGCATTCCATTCATTCACCAAGTTTTACAGTCAGGAGCACAGCTGCATTAGCAGGCTCCTGGGTGTAAAATGATTTAACCCCTTCAGATGGATTTACAGCGTGGGACAAGACTGTAACGACGGAAGGTATGGAATATTGTTGTTTGTTTTTTTTAACTTTGTTTCAGGTGACAAGGGTCTTCAGGTGGATTAAGAGTATACTAAAATATTAAAAGACCATGTGTCTTTATTTCATTAAAATACTTGTTAATAATGTGTGTTTTATTAACCATTTTGTACTATTGGATTAATAAAGGATAGGTGTCATAATTTATGCCTCTCCATTATTAACCTGGATTAATGTCACCTTACAATAGCAAGGTGACATTAACCCTTCATTTCCCCATATCCCACCGCTACACGGGAGTGGGAAGAGAGTGGCCAAGTGCCGGAATAGGCACATCTCACAGATGTGCCTTTTCTGGAGTAGCTGGGGGGCAGATGTTTTTAGCCACGGGGGGCAATAACCATGGTCCCTCTCTAGGCTATTAACCCCTTTACCCCCAAGGGTGGTTTGCACGTTAATGACCGGGCCAATTTTTACAATTCTGACCACTGTCCCTTTATGAGGTTATAACTCTGGAACGCTTCAACGGATCCGAGTGAATCTGACATGGTTTTCTCGTGACATGTTGTACTTCATGACAATGGTAAAAATTCTTTGATAGTACCTGCGTTTATTTGTGAAAAAAATGGATATTTGGCGAAAATTATGAAAATTTCGCAATTTTCCAAATTTGAATTTTTATGCAATTAAATCACAGAGATATGTCACACAAAATACTTAATAAGTAACATTTCCCACATGTCTACTTTACATCAGCACAATTTTGGAACCAAAATTTGTTTTTGTTAGGGAGTTATAAGGGTGAAAAGTTGACCAGCAATTTCTCATTTCTACAACACCATTTTTTTTTAGGGACCACATCTCATTTGAAGTCATTTTGAGGGGTCTATATGATAGAAAATACCCAAGTGTGACACCATTCTAAAAACTACACCCCTCAAGGTGCTCAAAACCACATTCAAGAAGTTTATTAACCCTTCTGGTGCTTCACAGGAATTTTTTGAATGCTTAAATAAAAATGAACATTTAACTTTTTTTTCACAAAAAATTTAATTCAGCTCCAATTTGTTTTATTTTACCAAGGGTAACAGGAGAAAATGGACCCCAGTCATTGTTGTACAATTTGTCCTGAGTACGCCAATACCCCACATGTGGGGGTAAACCCCTGTTTGGGCGCATGGCGCAGCTCGGAAGCGAAGTGTTAGGACTGGCGGAACGCACCAAGTACAAGATGGAATAGAACAAGGTGCGTTCGCAGTCCGAGGTCCACCGGGCAGGAGAAACCCTGCTGCTAGTAAATAGCAGACTATATGGCGGTACACTAGAGTATATACACATGGGTTAAACCTCACCCAGCGTGAAGGGAGCAATCCTGTTGAGTCACAGGACCGCGGTACCGCACCTAAAGCGCGAGCAAGTAGTCAGCGTACTTAACCCCGACTGGGATTGAAGTCCGATTAGACCCTTGCTGGCACTACACCGCAACTGGGTGTGTAAGGAAACTAAATGAAAATATATAATGCACAGGAGTGCGAGCAATGTCGCACTGACGGACGCCACCAACCACTGAGGCTTGGGTATGGAAAGCGCAAGGCAAGCGCACGGCGCCGTACAGGCGGACACAGCAAGAGGACGCTGTAATGTATGTTTCGTGCAGATGATAAGTCGGGCGCTAGATAGCTACCAAAATCCGCGAGCAGACAACAACTCTAGGGAGGGATATTTAGGAGCTTTCATCCATCGACATACATCCATCTACACACACACATATATCATAATAGAACAATACTAGCGCATGGTCATGCGCAGTTTATATAGTTGCAGCACAGGAAGTGGCCACAGAACTTTTGCCCTTCCAAGACCTGTCAGGAGGGCCAATGAGATGTGCTGCAGCACCTGAGCATGTGACCCTCGATCTCCAACGGGAGACCTTGCCCTGGGCATGCTCAGTGTGTGAAACTAAGGACTTAGTCCCAGAGAAGCCAGCTCTCCGCAAATCAGTGCAGGGTACAACAGGAGAGCCAGAAAAGGCAGCAGTAACCCTCTGCACAGAATCAGTCCCAGCGAGACGCTGGGAGCGACGCCTCCGCTGAGCAGAACCCACTGCGGCCGAAGCAGAATGGGAGACCGCAGCAGACACAGATCGAGATTCCCCCTGTGCAGCAGAGGAAACTCGACTCCTAACATGCCCCCCCCTCCTTGGGCCTCGCTACGTTCGAAGGCAGCAATAAGCTGCGGAGCCCGAATGTGCTCAGCAGGCTCCCAGGATCTATCCTCAGGACCGTAACCCTTCCAGTCTACCAAAAAATATTTTTTGCCACGTACCACCTTGCACCCCAAGCGTTCACCTCGAAATCGTCCGTAGACGAACCCGATGTCCCAGCAGATGACTCAGAAAGCCGGGACATGTATACAGGCTTAAGGAGGGACACATGAAAGGTGTCGGTGATACCAAGGCGTGGAGGAAGGGCCAGGCGGTAGACCACAGGATTAACCTGTTCGAGGACCTTGAAGGGACCCAAGTAGCGAGGAGCAAATTTAGTGGACTCAACTCGCAGCCTGATGTTACGTGCGGAGAGCCACACCAAGTCGCCAGGAGCAAAGGTCGGAGCGGGGTGCTGATGAACAGCGGCGGAGGACCTCATTCTCTCCTTAGAGGCCCGAATGGCATCCTGAGTGCAGTCCCAAATACCCCGTGCCTCCACAGCCCAGTCTGCCACCCTGGAGTTTGCGGAAGACACGGGCATAGGCACAGGTACCCGTGGATGCTGACCATAGTTGAGGAGGAATGGGGTTTGTCCAGTGGAGTCGGCTACGGCGTTGTTCAGCGCAAACTCTGCCCATGATAGCAAGGATGCCCAGTCATCCTGCCTGGCTGAAACAAAATGTCGCAGGTATGTGACCAAGGTCTGGTTGGCCCTCTCTACCAACCCATTCGTCTCGGGATGATAAGCAGAAGAGAGATTTAACTCAATACTGAGTAGACGACAAAGCTCTCTCCAGAACCGAGACGCAAACTGGGAACCTCGGTCACTGACAATTTTGTCAGGCATACCATGTAGGCGGAAGATATGTTTAATGAACAACGCTGCCAAGGCCCGTGCAGAAGGTAACCGTGGTAGCGGCACCAAATGCACCATTTTTGAGAAATGATCGGTGATGACCCAAATAATGGTACAGCCGCGAGATTTGGGTAAACCCACGACAAAGTCCATCCCGACCATCTCCCAGGGCCTATCTGCCACTGGCAAGGGATAGAGCAACCCAGCTGGCCTTTGACGCGGAGATTTATTTTTGGCACAGGAGACACACACCAGAACATAATCCCTGACATCCCGGACCATATGCGGCCACCAGTACGTCCTCGCCAGTAGCTCAGATGTCCTTTTTGTCCCAAAGTGTCCACCCACCCTGGACGAATGAGCCCAAGAGAGAACCTCCGGTCGCAAATTAATGGGCACAAAAGTCTTGCCCGGAGGCACAGACTCCAGTGAAACCGGCGCTACGGTTCTCAGGCTCTCAGCAGGAACAATAAGCCGAGGCTCCTCTTCCTCCTCCTCAGTTGACATAAGGGAGCGAGAGAGAGCGTCGGCACGAATATTCTTCTCCCCGGCGAGATAATGCAGAGTAAAATGGAACCGGGAGAAAAATAAGGACCATCTGGCCTGACGAGAATTCAGCCGCTGGGCTGTGTGTATATACACCAAATTTTTGTGGTCCGTGAAGACCTGGAAAGGAAACCGTGCACCCTCCAGAAGATGTCTCCACTCCGAAAAGGCCAACTTCATCGCTAGCAACTCCCTATCCCCGATGGAGTAATTTCTCTCCGCTGACGTAAAGGTCTTTGAGAAAAAGTAGCATGGATGTTTCCGACCTTGAGCATCCTTTTGATAGAGGACTGCTCCAGCACCAACGGACGAGGCATCCACCTCCATTAGGAATGGCTTATCCACGTCGGGACGATGTAAGATGGGAGCGCTAGCAAAGTGGGACTTAATAGAAGTGAAGGCCTTGGAGACCTCTTCCGACCACAATTTGGGATTTGCTCCCTTCTTGGTGAGGGCTACCAAGGGAGCTACCAGAGTTGAGAAGTGGGGAATGAACTGGCGGTAATAGTTAATGAACCCCATAAAGCGCTGCACCGCTTTAAGAGAATGGGGCTCTTGCCAGTCCATCACAGCCTGTAGTTTGGCAGGATCCATAGCCAATCCCTGGGCGGAGATGATATAGCCCAGGAACGGTAAAGACTCCTGCTCAAACATACACTTCTCCAACTTAGCATAAAGAGAGTTTGCCCGTAGGAGGTCGAAGACTCTGCCAACATCTTTCCGGTGGGAGTCCATATCTGGAGAAAAGATGAGAATATCATCCAGATAGACTACAACTGAGGTGGATAGCATATCCCGGAAGATGTCGTTGACAAAGTCTTGGAAAACGGCTGGAGCATTACAGAGCCCGAAAGGCATCACCAGATACTCATAGTGCCCATCTCTGGTGTTAAACGCCGTTTTCCATTCGTCCCCCTCACGGATGCGAATCAGGTTATAAGCACCCCGCAGATCTAATTTAGTAAACACTCTAGCTCCCCGAAGCCTATCGAAGAGCTCGGATATCAGGGGCAAAGGATAATTGTTCTTAACCGTGATAGTGTTAAGCCCCCTGTAGTCTATGCATGGACGTAGTTCCCCATTCTTCTTCTGCACGAAGAAGAACCCTGCCCCAGCAGGTGACACTGACTTCCTGATGAACCCTCTTGCCAGATTCTCTTGAATGTACTGAGACATGGCCTCCGTCTCTGGGAGAGATAATGGATAAACTCGACCCCGGGGAGGCTCCGCACCAGGCAAGAGATCGATAGGACAGTCATAGGGGCGATGGGGCGGAAGGGTCTCCGCCGCCTTTTTGGAGAACACGTCTGCATAAGACCAATATTGCTTGGGGAGAGAGGATAGATCTGCGGGTACCTCTGTAGTAGCAACCTGAACGCACTCTCGGTGACACCTACCCCCACATGATTCACCCCATCCCAGAATTCTGCCAGAGGACCACTCGATGTGAGGAGAGTGGTACCGTAACCAAGGTATTCCCAACAGGATCTCATCAATCCCCTCAGGAATGACGAGCAGAGATATAATCTCCTGATGGGATGGTGACATGGACACAGTAAAAGGGATGGTCTGATGTGTTATCTGTGCGGGGAGTGTCGACCCATTCACCACTCGTACCGTTACTGGTTGAGATAGCATAACCAGGGGTATTGCGTGACGTTGGGCGAAGGCAGAAGACATAAAATTGCCCTCCGCCCCAGAATCCACGCAGAGCTCTACCGAGTGGGAGGATGAGCCAAAAGTAATTGTCCCCTTGAAAGACAATTTGGAGGCAAACGTCGCAGTGTCTAGTGCACCTCCACCTACTACCACTAGACGCTGACGTTTCCTCGACCGCTGATGACATCTGGTGGCAAGATGTCCTGACTGTTGGCATACATGGCAAACCTGGAGTGCACGGGCGGTCCGGGACTTAGATCCCGCTCGTGACACCACCTTAGGTTCATGGGGCTCAGGAGCCTGGACTGGAAATTCTAAAGGTTTGGCGAAGGTGGGAGCCAGCCGAAACCTCTGCCTACACTGGGCTCGCTCTAACCTCCGCTCGTGAAAACGGAGGTCAATACGAGTAGATATAGTTATTAATTCCTCCAGTGTGGCGGGAATCTCCCTAGTGGCCAGGGCATCCTTAACGTGGTCAGCCAGCCCCCTCCAAAATATAGGGATGAGGGCTTTATCCGACCACTCCAGCTCAGATGCTAGAGTGCGGAAGTGGACGGCAAAAAGGCTGACCAAGGACGAGCCCTGAGTCAATGCCAACAGTTGGAGCGCCGTATCATGGGTGACACAAGGTCCTAAAAAGACCTGTTTCAGAGTGCTCAGGAATAACGGAGCACTCTGCACCACAAGATCGTCACGCTCCCACAGCGGCGTAGCCCACTGCAACGCCCTGTCCGACAATAAGGAAATGATAAAGCCCACCTTAGCCCGCTCTGTAGGAAAACGAGAGGCCAGAAGCTCGAGATGTATTGAGCACTGACTCACGAAACCCCTACAGGACTTACTATCACCAGAAAATTTCTCTGGTAGCGGGAGGCGAGATAGCGTCGGTACAGGGGCGGCAGTGGACAAGGTAGCTGCAGCCACACTTGCAGCCTGAACAGCGACAGCAGGAACATCCACAGCTGAAGTTGAACGCTCTAGAGCCGCCAACCTTCCCTCCAGCTGCTGGATGTACCGCTGTAAACGCTGATCGTCCGCCATTTACTAGCCAGACCTTGGCGCTAGTATTATGTTAGGACTGGCGGAACGCACCAAGTAGAAGATGGAATAGAACAAGGTGCGTTCGCAGTCCGAGGTCCACCGGGCAGGAGAAACCCTGCTGCTAGTAAATAGCAGACTATATGGCGGTACACTAGAGTATATACACATGGGTTAAACCTCACCCAGCGTGAAGGGAGCAATCCTGTTGAGTCACAGGACCGCGGTACCGCACCTAAAGCGCGAGCAAGTAGTCAGCGTACTTAACCCCGATTGGGATTGAAGTCCGATTAGACCCTTGCTGGCACTACACCGCAACTGGGTGTGTAAGGAAACTAAATGAAAATATACAATGCACAGGAGTGCGAGCAATGTCGCACTGACGGACGCCACCAACCACTGAGGCTTGGGTATGGAAAGCGCAAGGCAAGCGCACGGCGCCGTACAGGCGGACACAGCAAGAGGACGCTGTAATGTGTGTATCGTGCAGATGATAAGTCGGGCGCTAGATAGCTACCAACATCCGCGAGCAGACAACAACTCTAGGGAGGGATATTTAGGAGCTTTCATCCATCGACATACATCCATCTACACACACACATATATCATAATAGAACAATACTAGCGCATGGCCGTGCGGTCATGCGCAGTTTATATAGTTGCAGCACAGGAAGTGGCCACAGAACTTTTGCCCTTCCAAGACCTGTCAGGAGGGCCAATGAGATGTGCTGCAGCACCTGAGCATGTGACCCTCGATCTCCAACGGGAGACCTTGCCCTGGGCATGCTCAGTGTGTGAAAATAAGGACTTAGTCCCAGAGAAACCAGCTCTCTGCAAATCAGTGCAGGGTACAACAGGAGAGCCAGAAAAGGCAGCAGTAACCCTCTGCACAGAATCAGTCCCAGCGAGACGCTGGGAGCGACGCCTCCGCTGAGCAGAACCCACTGCGGCCGAAGCAGAATGGGAGACCGCAGCAGACACGGATCGAGATTCCCCCTGTGCAGCAGAGGAAACTCGACTCCTAACACGAAGGAGCGCCATTTGACTTTTCAATGCAAAATTGACTGGAATTGAGATGGGACGCCATGTTTCGTTTGGAGAGCCCCTGATGTGCCTAAACATTGAAACCCCCCACAAGTGACATCATTTTGGAAAGTAGACCCCCTAAGGAACTTATCTAGAGGTGTGGTGAGCACTTTAACCCACCAAGTGCTTCACAGAAGTTTATAATGTAGAACCGTAAAAATAAGAAATCATATTTTTTCACAAAAATTATCTTTTCACCCCTAATTTTTTATTTTATCAAGGGTAAGAGAAGAAATTGGACCCCAAAAGTTGTTGTACAATTTGTCCTGAGTATGCTGATACCCCATATGTGGGGGTAAACCACTGTTTGGGCGGATGAGAGAGCTCAGAAAGGAAGGAGCGCCGTTTGACTTTTCAATGCAAAATTGACAGGAATTGAGATGAGACGCCATGTTGCGTTTGCAGAGCCCCTAATGTACCTAAATAGTAGAAACCCCTCACAAGTGACACCATTTTGGAAAGTAGACCCCCTAGGGAACTTATCTAGATGTAAACTCGACTCCTAACACGAAGGAGCGCCATTTGACTTTTCAATGCAAAATTGACTGGAATTGAGATGGGACGCCATGTTTCGTTTGGAGAGCCCCTGATGTGCCTAAACATTGAAACCCCCCACAAGTGACATCATTTTGGAAAGTAGACCCCCTAAGGAACTTATCTAGAGGTGTGGTGAGCGCTTTGACCCACCAAGTGCTTCACAGAAGTTTATAATGGAGAGCCGTAAAAATAAAACAAAAATTTTTTCCCACAAAAATTGATTTTTAGCCCCCAGTTTTGTATTTTCCCAAGGGTAACAGGAGAAATTGGACCCCAAAATTTGTTGTCCAATTTGTCCTGAGTGCGCTGATACCCCATATGTGGGGGGGAACCACTGTTTGGGCGCATGGGAGGGCTCGGAAGGGAAGGAGCTCCATTTGGAATGCAGACTTAGATGGAATAGTCTGCAGGTGTCACATTGCATTTGCAGAGCCCCTAATGTACCTAAACAGTAGAAACCCCCCACAAGTGACACCATTTTGGAAACTAGACCCCCTAAGGAACTCATCTAAATGTGTTGTGAGAGCTTTGAACCCCCAAGTGTTTCCTACAGTTTGTAACGCAGATCCGTGAAAATTAAAAAAAAATCTTTCCCCCAAAAATTATTTTTTAGCCCCCAGTTTTGTATTTTCCCAAGGGTAAGAGGAGAAATTCGACCCCAAAAGTTGTTGTCCAATTTGTCCTGAGTACGCTGATACCCCATATGTTGGGGGGAACCACCGTTTGGGCGCATGGGAGGGCTCGGAAGGGAAGGAGTGCCATTTGGAATGCAGACTTAGATGGAATGGTCTGCAGGCATCACATTGCGTTTGCAGAACCCCTAATGTACCTAAACAGCAGAAACCCCCCACAAGTGACCCCATATTGGAAACTAGACCCCCCAGGGAACTTATCTAGATGTGTTGTGAGAACTTTGAACCCCCAAGTGTTTCACTACAGTTTATAACGCAGAGCCGTAAAAATAAAAAATCTTTTTTTTCCCACAAAAATTATTTTTTAGCCCCCAGTTTTGTATTTTCCCAAGGGTAACAGGAGAAATTGGACCCCAACAGTTGTTGTCCTATTTGTCCTGAGTACGCTGATACCCCATATGTTGGGGTAAACCCCTGTTTGGGCACACGGGAGAGCTCGGAAGGGAAGAAGCACTGTTTTACTTTTTCAACGCAGAATTGGCTGGAATTGAGATCGGACGCCATGTCGCGTTTGGAGAGCCCCTGATGTGCCTAAACAGTGGAAACCCCCATTTATAACTGAAACCCTAATCCAAACACACCCCTAACCCTAATTCCAACGGTAACCCTAACCACACCTCTAACCCTAACCACACCTCTAACCCTGACACACCCCTAACCCTAATCCCAACCCTATCCCAACTGTAAATGTAATCTAAACCCTAACTGTAACTTTAGCCCCAACCCAAACTGTAGCCCTAGCCCTAATCCTAGCCCTAACCCTAGCCCTAACCCTAACCCTAGCCCTAACCCTAACCCTAACCCTAGCCCTAACCCTAACCCTAACCCTAACCCTAGCCCTAACCCTAGCCCTAGCCCTAACCCTAGCCCTAACCCTAACCCTAGCCCTAACACTAGCCCTAATGGGAAAATGTAAATAAATACATTTTTTTAATTTTTCCCTAACTAAGGGGGTGATGAAGGGGGGTTTGAATTACTTTTATAGTGGTTTTTTTAGCGGATTTTTATGATTGGCAGCCGTCACACACTGAAAGACGCTTTTTATTGCAAAAAATATTTTTTGCGTTACCACATTTTGAGAGCTATAATTTTTCCATATTTTGGTCCACAGAGTCATGTCAGGTCTTGTTTTTTGTGGGACGAGTTGACGTTTTTATTGGTAACATTTTCGGGCACGTGACATTTTTTGATCGCTTTTTATTCCGATTTTTGTGAGGCAGAATTACCAAAAACCAGCTATTCATGAATTTCTTTTGGGGGAGGCGTTTATACCGTTCCGCGTTTGGTAAAATTGATAAAGCAGTTTTATTCTTCGGGTCAGTACGATTACAGCGACACCTCATTTATATCATTTTTTTATGTTTTGGCGCTTTTATACGATAAAAACTATTTTATAGAAAAAATAATTATTTTTGCATCGCTTTATTCTCAGGACTATAAGTTTTTTATTTTTTTGCTGATGATGCTGTATGGCAGCTCGTTTTTTGCGGGACAAGATGATGGTTTCAGCGGTACCATGCTTATTTATATCTGTCCTTTTGATCGCGTGTTATTCCACTTTTTGTTCGGCGGTATGATAATAAAGCGTTGTTTTTTGCCTCGTTTTTTTTTTTTTTCTTACGGTGTTTACTGAAGGGGTTAACTAGTGGGCCAGTAAAATAGGTCGGGTCGTTACGGACACGGCAATACTAAATATGTGTACTTTTATTGTTTTTTTTTTATTTATTTAGATAAAGAAATGTATTTATGGGAATAATATTTTTTTTTTCATTATTTAGGAATATTTTTTTTAATTTTTTTTACACATTTGGAAAAATTTTTTTTTACTTTTTTACTTTGTCCCAGGGGGGGACATCACAGATCGGTGATCTGACAGTGTGCTCTGAGCAGGCTCTGTGAAGCCACCTCCCTCCATGCAGGACCCGGATCCGCGGCCATCTTGGATCCGGGTCTGGAGCAGGTAGGGAGGGAGGTAAGACCCTCGCAGCAACGCGATCACATCGCGTTGCTGCGGGAGGCTCAGGGAAGCCCGCAGGGAGCCCCCTCCCTGCGCGATGCTTCCCTGCACCTCCGGCACATCGCGATCATCTTTGATCGCGGTGTGCCAGGGGTTAATGTGCCGGGAGCGGTCCGGCAGCTGACACCCGGCCGCGATCGGCCGCGCTCCCCCCGTGAGCGCCGCCGATCGCGCTGGACGTACTATCCCGTCCGTGGTCATAGGGGCCCACCCCACCTCGACGGGATAGTACGTCCGATGTCAGACAGGGGTTAATATCTGCCCTCAGTCACTGGATTTCCCACTCTGGTGGAGAAAATTGCGCAGGAGCCCACGCCAATTTTTCCGGGATTTAACCCTTTAATTTAATAGCTAGAGACCCCAAATTTGACACAAAGACACTTCTTACATTACTAAAGAGGAATATGTAATAAAAGAAGGGATATGAGATGGTTTGCTGTATGTAAACCATGTCTCATATCCTGTCGGGTTTGTGAAGGAGATAGGAAAAGCCGGCAATTGAATTAACGGCTTTTCTGTCATCTAGCGCTGAATTAAATATAAATAAATATATAAAATATATATATAATATGTATATATATATGTGTCTCACTGACATATATATATATATATATATATATATATATTTATATATATACCTATACTATGTGTACACATTCATTCTACCTATTCTATTCTATTCTGCCAGTGTGATTTTACTGTACACCGCGCTGAATTGCCGACTTTTCTATAGAATACCGGTGCGTATTTCTCGCAAGTCACACTGATGGTCCGTGTGTAATCCGATTTTTTTCTCGCCCCCATAGACTTTCATTGGTGATTCTTGGCCGAGATACGCTGACAATCGCAGCATGCTGCGATTTCACTCGGATCCTGAATACGGCCGAGAAAACAACGGATAAGAGGAGCTGCCCCATTGAATGACATTGAGCCGAGTGCTATGCGATTTTTTATCGCATTGCACTCGTCCGTATTATGGTCTAGTGTGACCCCGGCCTTAAAGTTATTGTTGTTACCGTATTGTTTTTGTTGACCCTTTTTTCCACTTACAGTGCTAATTTAATGTTTTCTTTTAAATAAATATTCAAAAACACTTAACCTACTGGTGTCTCAATCAATTTTACTTTTATTGGTATCTGTTTTTATTGTTAAAATTTACCAGTAGCTGCTGCATTTCCTACCCTAGGCTTATACTCGAGTAATTAAGTTTTCCCAGTTTTTTGTGGCAAAATTAGGAGTCTCGGCTTATACTCGGGTCAGCTTATACTCAAGTATATATGGCAATTGCAAGTAAGAAAAGTAAATTAGCCATTGTGCTAAAGTGAAAAACATGATGGAATACAAGTTAAGAAGTGTTGTAAAGTAAAAATGCCAGCATAGGGTAGGTGAAGGAGTGCAAAAAAAATAGGAACTGTGACCATAAAATAATAGTAGCAGTAAGACAAGTCACTCACAATGAGGCCAGCGTCACACTCAGCGTAGGGAAATACGGTCCGTTTTTTACAGCCGTAATATGCAGAAATGTTCTCAAAATAGTGATCCGTATGTCATCCGTAGGCAGGGTGTGGCAGCGTATTTTGCGCATGTCATCCTCCGTATGTAATCCGTATGGCATCCATACAGCGAGATTTTCTCACCGGCTTGCAAAACGGACATACAATGGATCCATGGGCTCAAATATTCGCTAAAACATATATACAGTCTATATATATATATATATATATATATCTATAATATAACGCTGGGAGCGTCACTCTGTCCGAAGCCTCTATAGACTGCGCAAGCGCAAGCGCAAGCGCCGGCGCAGTCTGGGCCTCACAGAGCGACGCTCCCGGGAGATCGCGGTGTGCGTTCACACTGAACACACACCGCGATCTCCACCGCAGAAGCAGGGACCGCCAGGAGGGTGAGTATCGGCCTATATTCACCTGTCCCCGTTCCATTGCTGAGCGGCGCCATCTTCCCGGTCTTCGGTCTGTGGCCTTCAGTTCAGAGGGCGCGATGACGCGCTTAATGCGCGCCGGCGCCGCCCTCTGACTGAACAGTCACAGCCAGGAGACCGGGAAGATGGCGGCGCTCAGCGATGGAACGCCGGACAGGTGAGTATAGTAAGTGCTGGGGGGCCTGAGCTGGCGGCGATACCGGCACCTGACCCCCACAGCGTGCCGGTGTCCCCGCCTGCTCAGGCCCCCCAGCAATCGGCACCGAGCGGGTCAGAGGCAGTATGGGGACGCAGGATGGAGCAGCACATAAGGATGGGGACGCAGGATGGAGCAGCACATAAGGATGGGGACGCAGGATGGAGCAGCACATAAGGATGGGGACGCAGGATGAAGCAGCACATAAGGATGGGGACGCAGGATGGAGCAGCACATAAGGATGGGGACGCAGGATGGAGCAGCACATAACAGTATGGGGACGCAGGATGGAGCAGGACATAAGGATGGGGACGCAGGATGGAGCAGGACATAAGGATGGGGACGCAGGATGGAGCAGGACATAAGGATGGGGACGCAGGATGGAGCAGGACATAAGGTTGGGGACGCAGGATGGAGCAGGACATAAGGATGGGGACGCAGGATGGAGCAGCACATAACAGTATGGGGACGCAGGATGGAGCAGCACATAAGGATGGGGACGCAGGATGGAGCAGCACATAACAGTATGGGGACGCAGGATGGAGCAGGACATAAGGATGGGGACGCAGGATGGAGCAGGACATAAGGATGGGGACGCAGGATGGAGCAGGACATAAGGATGGGGACGCAGGATGGATCAGCACATAAGGATGGGGACGCAGGATGGAGCAGCACATAAGGATGGGGACGCAGGATGGAGCAGCACATAACAGTATGGGGACGCAGGATGGAGCAGGACATAAGGATGGGGACGCAGGATGGATCAGGACATAAGGATGGGGACGCAGGATGGAGCAGCACATAAGGATGGGGACGCAGGATGGATCAGCACATAAGGATGGGGACGCAGGATGGAGCAGCACATAAGGATGGGGACGCAGGATGGAGCAGCACATAACAGTATGGGGACGCAGGATGGAGCAGCACATAAGGATGGGGACGCAGGATGGATCAGGACATAAGGATGGGGACGCAGGATGGAGCAGCACATAAGGATGGGGACGCAGGATGGAGCAGCACATAAGGATGGGGACGCAGGATGGAGCAGCACATAAGGATGGGGACGCAGGATGGAGCAGCACATAAGGATGGGGACGCAGGATGGAGCAGCACATAAGGATGGGGACGCAGGATGGAGCAGCACATAACAGTATGGGGACGCAGGATGGAGCAGGACATAAGGATGGGGACGCAGGATGGAGCAGGACATAAGGATGGGGACGCAGGATGGAGCAGGACATAAGGATGGGGACGCAGGATGGAGCAGGACATAAGGTTGGGGACGCAGGATGGAGCAGGACATAAGGATGGGGACGCAGGATGGAGCAGCACATAACAGTATGGGGACGCAGGATGGAGCAGCACATAAGGATGGGGACGCAGGATGGAGCAGCACATAACAGTATGGGGACGCAGGATGGAGCAGGACATAAGGATGGGGACGCAGGATGGAGCAGGACATAAGGATGGGGACGCAGGATGGAGCAGGACATAAGGATGGGGACGCAGGATGGATCAGCACATAAGGATGGGGACGCAGGATGGAGCAGCACATAAGGATGGGGACGCAGGATGGAGCAGCACATAACAGTATGGGGACGCAGGATGGAGCAGGACATAAGGATGGGGACGCAGGATGGATCAGGACATAAGGATGGGGACGCAGGATGGAGCAGCACATAAGGATGGGGACGCAGGATGGATCAGCACATAAGGATGGGGACGCAGGATGGAGCAGCACATAAGGATGGGGACGCAGGATGGAGCAGCACATAACAGTATGGGGACGCAGGATGGAGCAGCACATAAGGATGGGGACGCAGGATGGAGCAGCACATAAGGATGGGGACGCAGGATGCAGCAGCACATAAGGATGGGACGCAGGATGGAGCAGCACATAACAGTATGGGGACGCAGGATGGAGCAGGACATAAGGATGGGGACGCAGGATGGAGCAGCACATAAGGATGGGGACGCAGGATGGAGCAGCACATAAGGATGGGGACGCAGGATGGAGCAGCACATAACAGTATGGGGACGCAGGATGGAGCAGGACATAAGGATGGGGACGCAGGATGGAGCAGCACATAAGGATGGGGACGCAGGATGGAGCAGCACATAAGGATGGGGACGCAGGATGGAGCAGCACATAACAGTATGGGGACGCAGGATGGAGCAGGACATAAGGATGGGGACGCAGGATGGAGCAGGACATAAGGATGGGGACGCAGGATGGAGCAGGACATAAGGATGGGGACGCAGGATGGAGCAGGACATAAGGATGGGGACGCAGGATGGAGCAGGACATAAGGATGGGGACGCAGGATGGAGCAGGACATAAGGATGGGGACGCAGGATGGAGCAGCACATAAGGATGGGGACGCAGGATGGAGCAGCACATAAGGAAGGGGACGCAGGATGGAGCAGCACATAACAGTATAGGGACGCAGGATGGAGCAGGACATAAGGATGGGGACGCAGGATGGAGCAGCACATAAGGATGGGGACGCAGGATGGAGCAGCACATAAGGATGTGGACGCAGGATGGAGCAGGACATAACAGTATGGGGACGGAGGATGGAGCAGCACATAAGGATGGGGACGCAGGATGGAGCAGCACATAAGGATGGGGACGCAGGATGCAGCAGCACATAAGGATGGGGACGCAGGATGGAGCAGCACATAACAGTATGGGGACGCAGGATGGAGCAGCACATAAGGATGGGGACGCAGGATGGAGCAGCACATAAGGATGGGGACGCAGGATGGAGCAGCACATAAGGATGGGGACGCAGGATGGAGCAGCACATAACAGTATGGGGACGCAGGATGGAGCAGGACATAAGGATGGGGACGCAGGATGGAGCAGCACATAAGGATGGGGACGCAGGATGGAGCAGCACATAAGGATGGGGACGCAGGATGGAGCAGCACATAACAGTATGGGGACGCAGGATGGAGCAGCACATAAGGATGGGGACGCAGGATGGAGCAGCACATAACAGTATGGGGACGCAGGATGGAGCAGCACATAAGGATGGGGACGCAGGATGCAGCAGCACATAAGGATGGGGACGCAGGATGCAGCAGCACATAAGGATGGGGACGCAGGATGCAGCAGCACATAAGGATGGGGACGCAGGATGCAGCAGCACATAAGGATGGGGACGCAGGATGCAGCAGCGCATGACAGGATGGGGACGCATGATGGAGCAGCGCATGACAGGATGGGGACGCAGGATGGAGCAGCGCATGACAGGATGGGGACGCAGGATGGGAGCAGCGCATCACAGGATGGGAGCAGCGCATCACAGGATGGGGACGCAGGATGGGAGCAGCGCATGACAGGATGGGGACGCAGGATGGGAGCAGCGCATGACAGGAAAGGGAACGCAGGATGGAGCAGCGCATGACAGGATGGGGACGCAGGATGGAGCAGCACATGACAGGATGGGGACGCAGGATGGAGCAGCACATGACAGGATGGGGACGCAGGATGGAGCAGCACATACCATGATGGAGACAATATACCAATATAAATGCTCGCCACCCGGGCGTAGAACGGGTTCAATAGCTAGTATATATATATATATATATGTGTGTATATATATATATATATATGTCAGTGAGACACATATATATATATATATATATATATATATATATATATGTATATTTCATACAGCGCTAGATAGCAGAAAAGCCGGTAATTCAATTGCCGGCTTTTGATATCTCCTTCCCAAACCTGACATGATATGAGACATGGTTTACATACAGTAAACCTTTTCATATCCCTTTTTTTTGCATATTCCTCATTAGTAATGTTAGTAGTGTGTATGTGCAAGATTTGGGTGCTCTAGCTGTTAAAATAAGGGGTTAAATCGCAGAAAAAACTGGCGTGGGCTGCCGCACAATTTTCTCTGCCAGAGTGGGAAAGCCAGTGACTGAGGGCAGTAATTAATAGCCTAGAGAGGGACCATGGTTATAGGACCCCCCTGGCTAAAAACATCTGCCCCCAGCCACCCCAGAAAAGGCACATCTGGAAGATGCGCCTTTTCTGGCACTTAGCCACTCTCTTCCCATTCCCATGTAGAGGTGGGATATGGGGTAATAAAGGGTTAATGTCACCTTGCTATTGTAAGGTGACATTAAGCCAGGTTAATAATGGAGAGGTGTCAATAAGACATCTATCCATTATTAATCCAATAGTAGTAAATGGTTAATAAAACACACACACTTTAGGAAAAAAGTATTTTATTAAAAATGCATCTTCTCGCCCGACCACTTGCACCAGTGACCCCATTCCGTCACATCTCCTCCAGTCCCTTTCCCCGGCTATCACCTCTCACCTAACAAAAATATTCAACCTTTCCCTCACTTCCGGTATTTTTCCCTCCTCATTTAAGCATGCCATCATACATCCATTACTTAAAAAACCATCCCTCGATCAAAACTGTGCCGCTAATTATAGACCTGTCTCTAATCTTCCCTTCATCTCTAAACTCCTCGAACGCCTGGTCCACTCCCGTCTTACCCGCTATCTCTCAGATAACTCTCTTCTCGACCCTCTTCAATCTGGCTTCCGCTCTTTACACTCTACTGAAACTGCCCTCATTAAAGTCTCTAATGACCTACTAACAGCTAAATCTAATGGTCACTACTCCATGCTAATTCTCTTGGATCTCTCTGCAGCATTCGACACTGTGGATCATCAGCTTCTCCTCACTATGCTCCGCTCCATCGGCCTCAAGGACACCGTTCTCTCCTGGTTCTCCTCCTATCTCTCTGACCGATCCTTCACTGTATGTTTTGCTGGTTCCTCCTCCTCTCACCTTCCCCTTACTGTTGGGGTTCCTCAAGGATCAGTCCTAGGCCCCCTACTCTTCTCGTTGTATACTGCCCCTATTGGACAAACAATCAGTAGATTTGGTTTCCAGTACCATCTCTATGCTGACGACACCCAATTATACACTTCTGCTCCCGATATCACACCGACCTTTTTAGAAAACACCAGTGATTGTCTTACCGCTGTCTCTAACATCATGTCCTCCCTCTATCTGAAACTAAACCTGTCAAAAACTGAACTCCTCGTGTTCTCTCCCTCTACTAACCTATCTTTGCCTGACATTGCCATCTCCGTGTGCGGTTCCACCATTACTCCAAAGCAACATGCCCGCTGCCTTGGGGTCATCCTTGATTCTGACCTTTCATTCACCCCCTACATCCGATCACTGGCTCGCTCTTCTTACCTGCATCTCAAAGACATTTCTAGAATTCGCCCTTTTCTTAATTTCGACTCTGCAAAAACTCTGACTGTTTCACTTATTCATTCTCGTCTGGACTATTGTAACTCTCTACTAATCGGTCTCCCTCTTGCAAAACTCTCCCCGCTCCAATCTGTCCTGAATGCTGCAGCCAGGATCATATTCCTCACCAACCGTTACACCGATGCCTCTACCCTGTGCCAGTCATTACACTGGCTACCCATCCACTCCAGAATCCAGTACAAAACTACTACCCTCATCCACAAAGCACTCCATGGCTCAGCACCACCCTACATCTCCTCCCTGGTATCAGTCTACCACCCTACCCGTGCCCTCCGCTCCGCTAATGACCTCAGGTTAGCATCCTCAATAATCAGAACCTCCCACTCCCGTCTCCAAGACTTTACACGTGCTGCGCCGATTCTTTGGAATGCACTACCTAGGTTAATACGATTAATCCCCAATCCCCACAGTTTTAAGCGTGCCCTAAAAACTCATTTGTTCAGACTGGCCTACCGCCTCAATGCATTAACCTAACGATCCCTGTGTGGCCTATTTATAATAAAAAAAAAAAAAAAAAAAGGTTCCTCGCATCATGTTCTCATACACTTTATGCAGTATTAGCCCTCTGTGTCTGTACTGCTACATACTTAGGCAGGTAACTGGTTCATGCAGCTTTACATGAACACCTGAGCCTTACACTATAGCTGGTCCGAATAACTAAAGCAATTGTTACCATCCACCTCTCGTGTCTCCCCTTTTCCCCATAGTTTGTAAGCTTGCGAGCAGGGCCCTCACTCCTCCTGGTATCTGTTTTGAACTGTATTTCTGTTATGCTGTAATGTCTATTGTCTGTACAAGTCCCCTCTATAATTTGTAAAGCGCTGTGGAATATGTTGGCGCTATATAAATAAAATTATTATTATATTATATTATAAAATAAAGACACAGGGTGTTGTAATAGTTTATTATTCTCTCAATCCAATTAAAGACCCTTGTCACCTGAAACAAAGTTAAAATAAAAAATCAACAATATCCCATATCTTCCGTCGTTCAGTCTTGTCCCACGCTGTAAATCCATCTGAAGGGGTTTTTGCGCAATACGCTGACAAACGCAGCATGCTGCGATTTTCTACGGCCGTACAAGACCGTATAATACGGATACGTAAAATACGGCAGATAGGAGCTGCCCCATAGAAAATCATTGGTCCATGTGCAATGCGTATTTTCTGCGCCTCTCATACGTCCGTAAAACTCACTAGTGTGATGCTGGCCTGAGTCTGTAGATCCCTGGCTCCTGGATGGCGTCCTAATTGAGCAGCCATGTTTACTCCATCATAAACTATGGAAACCAGGAAATTAAATGATCAAATAAAACACAAATTCCAAAATTAAAATAATATAAAATGTTATAAATATATATGAGGTTCTTGTAAATTTTCACCATTTTATGATTTTTGCTTATTTTCACCTTAAATTTAAAAGCAGAACCATGTAAGTTACACTTTTATGTTAATATTGCTGACTTCAACTTGCATCAAAAGATACTTTTATGTCTTGATTTTCTTTCTATCCTCATGTTTCTCACTCCCTTCTACTGATTTAATCCTCCAAGTTATTTTCTTGAAATAATAATCTCAGATTCTGAAGTGAAACACCATGGCTAATGATCAACTAGATAAACACCGTACCTACTGGGAATAAAAAAAAGCAGAGCAATTGCTTCAATTTACATAACTTCATAGCAAATGTCTATAACCTAAGCACATTACAGACATGTGAATATATTAATGATATTTCACAGTTCAGGAATAACTGGGTCAAAATGTTGTAGCGCACGAGTTGTCCTTGAAAAGGACTGCTTATAGACAGATATACACAAATATATCATTGAGTAAGGCTATGCTCATATGAAGTTTTTTCAGAAGTTTTTTTTTTAATAGATCCACTCCAAAATCTTCTTTAAAAAAATACTTAACCCCTTTACGACCAGGGATATTTCAGTTTTTGAATTTCTGTTTTTTGCTGCCGTTCTTCCTAGAGGCACATCTTTTTAATATTTTCATCAATTTGGCAATATGAGGGCTTGTTTTTTGCGGTACAAAGTGTACTTTTAAATGACACCATTGGTTTTAACACATCGTGTACTAGAAAATGGGGAAAAAAATCCACAGTTTTTTTTCCCCATGTTCACTAAATGCTAATACTGACCTGCCATTATGATTCTCCAGTTCATTATGAATTCACAGACACCAAACATGTCTAGGCTTTTTTTATGTGAAAACAATTGTTAAAAATTTGTTAAGAAAAGCTTTATTTTCTTAAAAGGGCTTACTTTCTGCCCACCAAGTTGACGTTTTTATTGATACCATTTTGGTGTAGATACCATACTTTAATCGCCCGTCATTGCATTTTATTGCAATGTAGCGGCGATCAATAAAACGTATCTCTGGTGTTTTGAATTTTTTTCTTGTTACTCCGTTTTGTGTTTATTCTTTTTTTAATATTAATCGGGAGCAATCCTGAACTCGGCGATACCAAGTATGACCCTAAGTCATTTTTTTCTGGAGGTTCTCCATTTTAATAGCCAGGAATGGCTAAGTATACAGCTGTGACCACCAATGGTCTTTTTACTGACCTCACATATCAGACAATGGCATTCCCTGCCAGGTGAAAATGCATCAGCTGTTAACTGCACACTATAACTGACACCTTGCTGCATCAGTCTCGATTGCTTTTGGCACCAACCATGGCTTTTTAACCCCTTAAATGCTGCTGTCAATAGTGACAACGGCATCTAAATGGTTAACAGAGTGTGGAGGCTTCCTCTTTAACCCTATTGACACCCTGAGATAATTATTGCATGGTCCTGATATTTGCCATGGCAATTCCCGAACAAATAAAGGCCTTAGAGTCTTCCTACTACAGTGGCCTGTTCAGAAGTTAGCGACATTTAGGTGATAAAAGTAATATTTTTCCTTCCTGTCTTGCCACTTTGTATAAATTCAAGAAAAGCTGCCAAATGGCTGAGGATTGTACTACAAAAATTCTCACGGTGATCGGCTGTGAAGACATGGAGTTTGAACTGCAGTGACCTCATCATTGGTAGTTCAGGCCGGCTGGGAGCGTAGCCTCAGTGATGTCACCGCTAGTAAATGAAGCTGCACTCCGAACAGCTCATTCACCAGTGGTTTTCAGCTGGGACTGTCACATCTTGGCACCATGCAGGTTAAAAACTGTTTATCCCCCAGACAGCGTGGGACAGAACAATGGACAGGTATGGTATATTGTTGTTTTTTTATTTTACTTTTATTACAAGAGATCAAAGGCTTCAGTGGAATTAGGCAAGGTCATATGTATGGTTTAATTAGGAATATTAAAGGAGTCTGTGTCTTTCCTTCAATTAAAGGACTTTTTTTTCTGGGTGTCTGTGTTTTCTTACAATGTGACTATGGAGTTAGTAATGGGTGTGTTGATCCATTACTAACCTCGGGGCTTGATGTCACCTGATGGTGACATCAACCCCACAACTATTACCCTAATTGCCACTGCTACAGGGCAAGTGGGAAGAGTGAGGCTAAGTGCCAAAATTGGCGCATCTTAGGCCGGGATCACACACAGAGAGATAAGGCCGAGTCTCGCAGGTTAAAACCAAGCTCTGCCCGAGTCTCGCAGGTTAAAACCAAGCTCTGGCACAGGCACTCCGGAGCGGAGCGTGCAGCTGCACAGCAATACATGGAGCTGCACGCTCCGCTCCGGAATGCCGGTGCCAGAGCTTGTTTTTAACCTGCGAGACTCGGCCATATCTCACTGTAGTGTGACTCCGGCCTTAGAGATGCACTTTTTCTGGGGTAGCTGAGAGCGGATGATTTTAGCCGGAGGGGGCAGTATCCATGGCTCTTTCCTAGGCTATTAATATCAGCACACAGCTGTCTGCTTAGCCTTTGCTGATTATTAATTATAGGGGGAACCCTCGTCATATTTTTGTGGGTCCCCCATTTTAATAGCCAGTAAAGGCTTAGTATACAGTTGTGAGCTGATAATAATAGCCTCAGAACCTCCATGAGTATTACCCCCTTCCCAAGCTATAAACATCTGCCCCCAGTCGTCGGCTTTCCCTCTGCTGGTTTCGAAAAATGCGCGGGAGCCCACTCCATTTTTTTCCGAAAAATAATCTTTTATTAATTAAATACATGTACAGTAATTTGCACACACACTGTACTAATTGTATTTGTCACTGACATCTATATATCTACCTATTCTTTTTGTGTTTACTGTATGTTATCCATGTCTATCCTGTCGGCTCCTGCAGTGATTTTACAGAACCTGGCAGATGAATTACCGGCTTTTCTTCTATCTATCGTTTTCTTCTATCTATCTATCTATCTATCTATCTATCTATCTATCTATTTATCTTCTATCTCTATGCAATATAAATACATATATATATATATGTGTGTGAGTGCGTCACTGACATCTATATATCTATGTATTCTATGTGTATATATCTATTCTATCTATTCTATTCTAACCTGTCACTCTGTGGTTATACTGTACACGGCAGATCATTTGCCGGCTTTTCTAGTATCTATCTATGCCAGTGGTCCCCAACTCCAGGCCTCGAGGGCCGCCAACAGTGCAGGTTTTCAGGATTTCTTTAGTATTGCACAGGGGTTGGAATCATCACCTGTGCAGATGATCACATTATCACCGATGCAATACTAAAGAAATCCTGAAAACCTGCACTGTTGGCGGCCCTCGAGGCCTGGAGTTGGGGACCCCTGATCTATGCAATATAAATACATATATATGTGTCACTGACATCTATATATCTATGTATTCTGTATGTATACTCTGTATCTATTCTATCTATTCTATTCTAACCTGTCAGTGTGATTTTACTGTACACCACACATAAATTGATGGCATTTCAATGGACACTGGTGCGTAAACATCGGACAGAACTCGCATGGTCCTTGTGGTGTGTCAGGAGGTGGTGGTGACTCTTGTGTGCTTCCTCTCAGCTGAACACTGAGCACATGCATCATGTGCAGCACTCTGACAGCTATTCTTGTTCACTAATGCAAATGTAATGTGTGGTTCCCTAATGTACTTTAATGTGTGTCATGTATTGTAATGTTATGCATTTGTTATATACTTTGTATAAGCTTAGGAACAGTATAGGACCATAGGGGATTAGAATTGAGGGGGTATATTAGAGTTAGAGAATAGGATAGATAAGGCCTCTTTCACACTTTAGTCTTTTTGTTTCCGTCAAAATCCGTCGTCTTTTTCTCATAGAACTGTATTAGCAACAGATTACGATGGATGGCCTCACGTTTCATCCGTCATGCGCTGGATCCTTCGGAATTTGTTTATTCATCATATGGAGAAGACGTAAAAGAAACATTTTTTGTCTGCGTCGAAATATCGGCCAGCGACAGATCCTGCGGCGTCCGTCATTGGCTAGAATGGAAGCCTGTGGGTGCAGCATCCATCGCTGTCTGTCAAATGACGGAATTCAGCGATGGATTCCTTTTTTACACTGAGCATGCTCCAAATCTGTATTTAGTAGCAAATTGTCTAGATAGCCCCAAAACTATAAAAACCTGCCATGTGGCTTCATTCCTCAATGTGCCAGCAAGAAGCATAGAAGCCACCAAGAAACCAGCAAGAGGACTGCCAGCCAGCCAGCAAGAGGCCTGCCAGCCAGAGGACTGCCGGCCAGCCAGCAAGAGGCCTGCCAGCGTGTGTGTGGCAAGTGTGTGTTTGTCATGCATTTTTTAATACGCTACATATATTTCCAAGTGTGTGTGTGTGTGTGTGAGTGTCCAGCCGTGGATGTTTTTTTTTTTTTTAAATACTGTACATGTATTTCCAACAAAATAGTGCGGCGTCTGTGTGAGTGCGGCGTGTGTGGCATGTGTGTGTTATGGCAGCGTGTGTGTGAGTGCTGGGTGTCTGTGTGTCCAGGCTTTTTTGTTTTTTGTAATACTATACATGGATTTCAAACAAAGTTTGCGTGTGTGTGATGGCGGTGTGTGTGTGTGTGTGTGTGTGTGTGCGTGCGTGTGTGTGTGGCATGTGTGTGCGGAGCGTGCATTCCTTTTTTTTTTTAAATTTGCATTTACTATACTTGTATTTAAAATAAAGAGCAGTATAGCTCCAACTTGTTTTTTTTTAATTAAAATAAAAAAAAATAATAATAAAAATTTATCCTAAAACCGTCTGTAGTATCATTTTACCAAGGTAAATTTTACAGTGTGGTTTATGAAAAACAGGAAAACACAACATGCAATACAGAGTTGGTTGAGGGTCTATTTGTTTAAATAAAAAGTGTATTAAAATGTGGATAGCAGAAATTGGTTATTTAAAATTTTAAAAGGTATTTTTACAAATAGCATCTGTGGTCAGTAGATTTTAAAGTGGGGTTTAAGGGATTTCAAGTTTGAAGGAGGGTATTGCTTGCAAGGTCTAGGTTTGGTTTTTTGGGCTGTAAGGGTTTGCCAGCTTGCTCATCGCGCATATTGTGGAAGGAGGATATCAAGGTCAGACTTGTGTGCCTTGGCAGATTTTTTGGGGTTACAGAAGGGTGATAGTTTGCCTGCTTGCACATTGCTCAGATATAAAATGTGAGCGGGGTGGTTTATAAACCTATTAAATTACTTAGCATTTTTTGGGCTGGGGGGCATATGTGGATTATTTTAGGGGGGAGGTTTTGAAATCCTACTAGCTCTGGAGCAACTTTTTATCTAATTCAGCTGCTTACACATAATTTTATAATAGCTCACAAAAAAAAATTATTGATGTAAGTATTGAAGGACACAAAACTTTACATATAATTTGTATAGTTGCTAACAAGTGTCTTTATACTTGCAGATCCAAACAGGGACCAGGCCAGCCAGCAGGGACCAGGGCAGCCAGCAGGGACCATGCCAGCATCAAACCTCCTGATGTAAGTATTAAAGGACTGTTAAGGACCGGCGGAACGCACCAAGTATAGATGATAAGAAACTAGGTGCGTTCGCAGTCCGAGGTCCACCGTGCAGGTAAAAGACCTTGCTGCTAGTAAGACGGACTATATGGCGGTACTAAGTATACACACATGGGTTAACTTCACCCTGCGTGAAGGAAGCGATCCTGTTGCGTCACAGGACCGCAGTACCGCACATAAAGCGCGAGCAAGAAGTCAGCGGACTCAACCCCTACACAGGATTGAAGTCCGATTAGACACTTGCTGGCACAACACCGCAACTGGGTGTGTCAGAGGAATATAAATAATAATATAAAGGCACAAGAGTGCGTGCGGTGCCGCACTGACGCATGCCCCTAACCACCCAGGCTTGGGTCAGGAAAGCGCAGAGCAAGCGCACGGCGCCGTACTGGTGGACACAGCAACTGGTAGCTGTAATGTGTGTTTCGTGCTGTTGGATAAGTCGGGCGCTAGATAGCAAACATACACCTTCCGCGAACAGACATTCAATAGGGAGGGTTATTTAAAGAGCGACTTACACTCACAACACACACATATTTACAAGACAATACTAGCGCATGGCCGTGCGGTCATGCGCAGTTTATATAGTAGCAGCACAGGAAGCAGCTCCAGAAGTTTTGCCCTTCCAGGATCTGCCAAGAGGACCAATGGGATGTGCTGCAATACCTGAGCATGTGACCCTCGATCTCCAACGGGAGATCCTGCCCTGGGCATGCTCAGACAGAGAAAAGCAGGACTTAGATCCAGAAACGTCCACTTGCCGCTGTCCAGTACTGGCTTCAATAGCAGAAGCAGGAAAAGCAGCAGTAACTCTTCGCACAGAGTCAGACTGAGCGAGACGCTGGGATCGACGTCCCTGCTGAGCAGACTCCACCACGGCTGGAGAAGAATGGGAGACCGCAGCGGAGACGGATCGAGATTCCCCCAGTGCAGCAGAGGAAACTTGACTCCTAACATTACCCCCCCTCCTAGGGCCCTCCCCTCCTTGGGCCTCGCCACGTTCGAAGGCAGCAATGAGCTGCGGGGCCCGAATGTGCTCAACAGGCTCCCAGGACCTGTCCT
Organism: Ranitomeya imitator; assembly: GCF_032444005.1. Classification (NCBI taxonomy): domain Eukaryota; kingdom Metazoa; phylum Chordata; class Amphibia; order Anura; family Dendrobatidae; genus Ranitomeya; species Ranitomeya imitator. The sequence continues at coordinate 631,252,951 of NC_091284.1, forward strand.
CGGGGCCATAACCCTTCCAGTCCACCAAATAAATTTTTTTGCCACGTACCACCTTACACCCAAAAATAGCGTTCACCTCATAATCGTCCGTAGACGAACCCGATGTCCCAGCAGATGACTCGGAAAACCGGGACATATACACAGGTTTCAAGAGGGACACATGAAAGGTGTCGGTGGCGTGGCGGAAGGGCCAAACGATAGACCACAGGATTAACCTGCTCGAGGACCTTGAACGGACCCAAGTAGCGAGGAGCAAATTTAGTGGACTCAACTCGCAGCCTGATGTTACGGGCGGAGAGCCACACCAAGTCGCCAGGAGCAAAGGTCGGAGCGGGGCGCCGATGAGCATCGGCGGAGGACCTCATTCTCTCCTTAGAGGCCCGAATGGCATCCTGAGTGCGGTCCCAAATATCCCGTGCCTCCACAGCCCAGTCTGCCACCCTGGAGTCGGCGGAAGACACGTGCATAGGCACAGGTACCCGTGGATGCTGACCATAGTTGAGGAGGAATGGGGTTTGTCCAGTGGAGTCGGCTACGGCGTTGTTCAGTGCAAACTCTGCCCATGATAGCAAGGATGCCCAGTCATCCTGCCTGGCTAAAACAAAATGTCGCAGGTATGTGACCAAGGTCTGGTTGGCCCTCTCTACCAACCCATTCGTCTCGGGATGATAAGCGGAAGAGAGATTCAACTCAATACTGAGAAGACGACAAAGCTCTCTCCAGAACCGAGACGCAAACTGGGGACCCCGGTCACTGACAATTTTGTCAGGCATACCATGTAGGCGGAAGATGTGTTTGATGAACAACGCTGCCAAGGCCCGTGCAGAAGGTAACCGTGGTAGCGGCACCAAATGCACCATTTTTGAGAAATGATCGGTGATGACCCAAATGATGGTACAGCCGCGAGACTTGGGTAAACCCACAACAAAGTCCATCCCGACCATCTCCCAGGGCCTATCTGCCACCGGCAAGGGATAGAGCAACCCAGCTGGCCTTTGACGCAGAGATTTATTTTTGGCGCAGGAGACACACGCCAGAATATAATCCCTGACATCCCGGACCATATGCGGCCACCAGTATGTCCTCGCTTGTAGCTCAGATGTCCTCTTTGTCCCAAAGTGTCCACCCACCCTGGACGAATGAGCCCAAGAGAGAACCTCCGGTCGCAAATTAATGGGCACAAAAGTCTTGCCCGGAGGCACAGACTCTAGCGAAACCGGCGCTACGGTTCTCAGGCTCTCGGAAGGGACAATAAGCCGAGGCTCCTCTTCCTCCTCCTCAGTTGACATAAGGGAGCGAGAGAGAGCGTCAGCACGGATATTCTTCTCCCTGGCGAGATAATGAAGGGAAAAGTGGAACCAGGAGAAGAACAGGGACCATCTGGCCTGGCGAGAATTTAGCCGCTGGGCTGTTTGTAAATAGACCAAATTTTTGTGGTCCGTGTAAACTTGGAAGGGAAACCGCGCACCCTCCAGAAGGTGTCTCCACTCCAAAAAGCCCAACTTCATTGCTAGCAACTCCCTGTCCCCGATGGAGTAGTTTCTCTCCGCTGGCGTGAAGGTCTTAGAGAAAAAGAACCATGGACGCTTCCGACCTTGAGCATCCTTTTGATAGAGGACTGCTCCAGCACCAACGGACGAGGCATCCACCTCCATTAGGAATGGCTTATCCACGTCGGGACGATGTAAGATGGGAGCGCTAGCAAAGTGGGACTTAATAGAAGTGAAGGCCTTGGAGACCTCTTCCGACCACAATTTGGGATTCGCTCCCTTCTTGGTGAGGGCCACCAAGGGAGCTACCAGAGTTGAGAAGTGGGGAATGAACTGGCGGTAATAGTTTATGAACCCCATAAAGCGCTGCACCGCTTTAAGAGAATGGGGCTCTTGCCAGTCCATCACAGCCTGTAGCTTGGCAGGATCCATAGCCAATCCCTGGGCGGAGATGATATAGCCCAGGAAAGGTAAGGACTCCTGCTCAAACACACACTTCTCCAACTTCGCATAAAGAGAGTTTGCCCGTAGGAGGTCGAAGACTCTGCCAACATCTCTCCGGTGGGAGTCAATATCTGGAGAAAAGATGAGGATATCATCCAGATAGACTACAACCGAGGTGGAAAGCATATCCCGGAAGATGTCGTTGACAAAGTCTTGGAAAATGGCAGGTGCATTACAGAGCCCGAAGGGCATCACCAGATGCTCATAGTGCCCATCTCTGGTGTTAAACGCCGTTTTCCATTCGTCCCCCTCACGGATGTGAATCAGGTTATAAGCACCCCGCAGATCTAGTTTAGTAAACACTCTAGCTCCCCGAAGCCTATCGAAAAGCTCAGATATCAAAGGCAAAGGGTACTTGTTCTTAACTGTGATAGCATTAAGACCCCTGTAGTCTATGCATGGACGTAGTTCTCCACTCTTTTTCTGCACGAAAAAGAACCCTGCCCCAGCAGGTGACACTGACTTCCTGATGAACCCTCTTGCCAAATTCTCTTGAATGTACTGAGACATTGCCTCCGTTTCCGGGAGAGATAATGGATAGACTCGACCCCGGGGAGGCTCAGCACCAGGCAAGAGATCAATAGGACAGTCATAGGGGCGATGGGGCGGAAGGGTCTCCGCTGCCTTTTTGGAGAACATGTCTGCATAAGACCAATATTGCTTGGGGAGAGAGGAAAGATCTGCAGGTACCTCTGTAGTAGCAACCTGAACGCACTCTCGATGACACCTGTTCCCACAAGATTCACCCCATCCCAGAATTCTGCCTGAGGACCACTCGATGTGAGGAGAGTGGTACCGTAACCAAGGTATCCCTAAGAGAACCTCATCAATTACCTCAGGAATGACGAGTAGAGATATAACCTCCTGATGAGATGGTGACATGGACAGAATAAAAGGGATAGTTTGATGTGTAATCTGTGCGGGCAGTGTCGACCCATTCACCACTCGTACCGTTACTGGTTGAGATAGCATGACCAGAGGAATTGCGTGACGTTGGGCGAAGGCTGAAGACATAAAATTGCCCTCTGCCCCAGAATCCACGCAGAGTTCTACCGAGTAAGAGGATGAGCCCAATGTTATTGTCCCCTTAAAGGACAATTTGGAGGCAAAAGTCGCCGTGTCTAGTGCACCTCCACCAACTACCACTAGACGCTGACGTTTCCTCGACCGCTGGAGACATCTGGAGGCAAGATGTCCTGACTGTTGGCAAAGATGACAAATCTGGAGTGCACGAGCGGTCCAGGACTTAAATCCCGCTCGTGACTCTACCACAGGCTCATGGCGCTCAGGAGCCTGGTCTGGAGATTCCAAAGGTTTGGCGAAGGTGGGAGCCAGCCGAAACCTCTGCCTACACTGGGCTCGTTCTAACCTCCGCTCGTTAAAACGGAGATCAATACGAGTGGATAGAGTTATTAATTCCTCCAGTGTGGCGGGAATCTCCCTAGTGGCCAGGGCATCCTTAACGTGGTCAGCCAGCCCCCTCCAAAATATTGGAATGAGAGCTTTATCCGACCACTCCAGCTCAGATGATAAGGTGCGGAAGTGGACAGCAAAATGACTGACCAAGGACGAGCCCTGAGTCAATGCCAACAATTGGAGCGCCGTATCATGGGTGACACGAGGTCCTAAAAAGACCTGTTTCAGAGTGCTCAGAAACAACGGAGCACTCTGTACCACATGATCGTTACGCTCCCATAGCGGCGTAGCCCACTGCAACGCCCTGTCCGATAGAAGAGACACTATAAATCCCACCTTAGCCCGCTCTGTAGGGAAACGAGAGGCCAGAAGCTCGAGATGGATAGAGCACTGACTCACGAAACCCCTACAAGACTTACTGTCACCAGAGAATTTCTCTGGAAGCGGGAGGCGAGTTAGAGTCGGTACAGGAGCGGCAGTGGACAAGGTGGCTGCAGCAACACTAGCAGCCTGAACAGCGACAGCAGTGACATCCACAGCTGAGGTTGAATGCTCAAGAGCCGCCAACCTTCCCTCCAGCTGCTGGATGTACCGCTGTGAACGCTGATCGTCCATCATTTACTAGCCAGACCTTGGCGCTAGTATTATGTTAAGGACCGGCGGAACGCACCAAGTATAGATAATAAGAAACTAGGTGCGTTCGCAGTCCGAGGTCCACCGTGCAGGTAAAAGACCCTGCTGCTAGTAAGACGGACTATATGGCTGTACTAAGTATACACACATGGGTTAACTTCACCCTGCGTGAAGGAAGCGATCCTGTTGCGTCACAGGACCGCAGTACCGCACATAAAGCGCGAGCAAGAAGTCAGCGGACTTAACCCCTACACAGGATTGAAGTCCGATTAGACACTTGCTGGCACAACACCGCAACTGGGTGTGTCAGAGGAATATAAATAATAATATAAAGGCACAAGAGTGCGTGCGGTGCCACACTGACAGATGCCCCTAACCACCCAGGCTTGGGTCAGGAAAGCGCAGAGCAAGCGCACGGCGCCGTACTGGCGGACACAGCAACTGGTAGCTGTAATGTGTGTTTTGTGCTGTTGGATAAGTCGGGCGCTAGATAGCAAACATACACCTTCCGCGAACAGACATTCAATAGGGAGGGTTATTTAAAGAGCGACTTACACTCACAACACACACACACATATTTACAAGACAATACTAGCGCATGGCCGTGCGGTCATGCGCAGTTTATATAGTAGCAGCACAGGAAGCAGCTCCAGAAGTTTTGCCCTTCCAGGACCTGCCAAGAGGACCAATGGGATGTGCTGCAATACCTGAGCATGTGACCCTCGATCTCCAACGGGAGATCCTGCCCTGGGCATGCTCAGACAGAGAAAAGCAGGACTTAGATCCAGAAACGTCCACTCGCCGCTGTCCAGCACTGGCTTCAATAGCAGAAGCAGGAAAAGCAGCAGTAACTCTTCGCACAGAGTCAGACTGAGCGAGATGCTGGGATCGACGTCCCTGCTGAGCAGACTCCACCGCGGCTGGAGAAGAATGGGAGACCGCAGAGGAGACGGATCGAGATTCCCCCAGTGCAGCAGAGGAAACTCGACTCCTAACAAGGACACAACATTTTTAGATTGAATTTATATAGTTGCTAACAAGAGTCTTTAACCCCTTCCCGACCTTTGACGCATACGCTGCGTCATGAAAGTCGGTGCCATTCCGACCCATGACGCAGCATATGCGTCATGGAAAGATCGCATCCCTGCAGGCGGGGTGAAAGGGTTAACTCCCATTTCACCCGATCTGCAGGGACAGGGGGAGTGGTAGTTTAGCCCAGGGGGGGTGTCTTCACCCCCTCATGGCTACGATCGCTCTGATTGGCTGTTGAAAGTGAAACTGCCAATCAGAGCGATTTGTAATATTTCACCTAAAAAACTGGTGAAATATTACAATCCAGCCATGGCCGATGCTGCAATATCATCGGCCATGGCTGGAAACACTTATGTGCACCCACCCCACCCCTCCGATCGCCCCCCAGCCCCCCGATCTGTGGTCCGCTCCCCTCCGTCCTGTGCTCCGCTCCCCCGTCCTCCTGTCCGCTTCCCCCGTGCACCAATCACACCCCCCGCGCTCCAATCAAACCCCCCCGCACTCCGATCCCCCCCCGCACACAGCGACCCCCCCCCGTGCTCCGATCCACCCCCCCGCACAGCGATCCCTCACCCCGTGCTCCAATCCTCCCCCGTGCTCCAATCCTCCCTCCCGTGTTCCGATCCACCCCCCCATGCTCCGATCCACACCCCCGTGCTCCGACGCCCCCCCCGTGCCCTGATCTCCCCCCCTTATACTTACCTAGCCGCCCGAGGTCCGTCCGTCTTCTTTCCTGGGCGCCGCCATCTTCCAAAATGGCGGGCGCATGTGCAGTGCGCCCGCCGAATCTGCCGGCCGGCAGATTCGTTCCAGAGTGAATTTTGATCACTGAGATATAACCTATCTCAGTGATCAAAATAAAAAAAATAGTAAATGACCCCCCCCCCTTTGTCACCCCCATAGATAGGGACAATAAAAAAAATAAAGAATTTTTTTTTTTTCACTAAGGTTGGGGTAAGAACTAGGGTTAGGGTTAGAGGTAGGGTTAGGGGTAGGGTTAGGGGTAGGGTTAGGGCTAGGGGTAGGGTTAGGGGTAGGGTTAGGGTTAGGGGTAGGGTTAGGGGTAGGGGTAGGGGTAGGGATGTGCACACATATTCTGGTCCTATGCGGATTTTTCCGCAGCGGATTTGAAAAATCCACAGTGCTAAACCGCTGCCGATTTATCGTGGATTTACCGTGGTTTTTCTGCGCATTTCACTGCGGTTTTACAACTGCGATTTTCTATTGGAGCAGTTGTAATACCGCTGCGGAATCCGCAGAAAGAAGTGACATGCTGCAGAATGTAAACCGCTGCGTTTCCGTGCAGTTTTTCCGCAGCATGTGTACAGCGATTTTTGTTTCCCATAGGTTTGCATTGAACTGTAAGCTCATGGGAAACTGCTGCGGATCCGCAGCATTTTCTGCAGCGTGTGCACATACCTTTAGAATTAGGCTATGTGCACACGGTGCGGATTTGGCTGAGGATCCGCAGCAGTGTTCCATCAGGTTTACAGTACCATGTAAACATATGGAAAACCAAATCCGCTGTGCCCATGGTGCGGAAAATACCGCGCGGGAACGCTGCGTTGTATTTTCCGCAGCATGCCAATTCTTTGTGCGGATTCCGCAGCGTTTTACACCTGTTCCTCAATAGGAATCCACAGGTGAAATCCGCACAAAAAACACTGGAAATCCACGGTAAATCCACAGGTAAAACGCAGTGCCTTTTACCCGCGGATTTTTCAAAAATGGTGCTGAAAAATCTCATACGAATCCGCAACGTTGGCACATAGCCTTAGGGTTGGGTTGGAATTAGGGTTGTGGTTAGGGGTGTGTTGGGGTTAGGGTTGTGGTTAGGGGTGTGTTGGGGTTAGGGTTGTGATTAGGGTTACGGCTACAGTTGGGATAAGGGTTAGGGGTGTGTTGGGGTTAGTGTTGGAGGTAGAATTGAGGGGTTTCCACTGTTTAGGCACTTCAGGGGGTCTCCAAATGCAACATGGCGCCACCATTGATTCCAGCCAATCTTGTATTCAAAAATTCAAATGGTGCTCCCTCACTTCCGAACCCCGACGTGTGCCCAAACAGTGGTTTACCCCCACATATGGGGTACCAGCATACTCAGGACAAACTGCGCAACAATTACTGGGGTCCAATTTCTCCTGTTACCCTTGAGAAAATAAAAAATTGCTTGCTAAAACATCATTTTTGAGGAAAGAAAAATGATTTTTTATTTTCACGGCTCTGCGTTGTAAACGTCTGTGAAGCACTTGGGGGTTCAAAGTGCTCACCACATATCTAGATAAGTTCCTTGGGGGGTCTAGTTTCCAAAATGGGGTCACTTGTGGGGGGTTTCTACTGTTTAGGCACACCAGGGGCTCTGCAAACGCAACGTGACGCCCGCAGACCATTCCATCAAAGTCTGCATTTCAAAAGTCACTACTTCCCTTCTGAGCCCCCACGTGTGCCCAAACAGTGGTTTACCCCCACACATGGGGCATCAGCGTACTCAGGAGAAACTGGACAACAACTTTTGTGGTCCAATTTCTCCTGTAACCCTTGGGAAAATAAAAAATTCTGGGCTAAAATATTATTTTTGAGGAAAGAAAACGTATTTATTATTTTCACGGCTCTGCGTTATAAACTTCTGTAAAGCACTTGGGGGTTGAAAGTGCTCACCACACATCTAGATAAGTTCCTTTGGGGGTCTAGTTTCCAAAATGGGGTCACTTGTGGGGGGTTTCTACTGTTTAGGCACACCAGGGGCTCTGCAAACGCAACGTGACGCCCGCAGACCATTCCATCAAAGTCTGCATTTCAAAAGTCACTACTTCCCTTCTGAGCCCCCACGTGTGCCCAAACAGTGGTTTACCCCCACACATGGGGTATCAGCGTACTCAGGAGAAACTGGACAACAACTTTTGTGGTCCAATTTCTCCTGTAACCCTTGGGAAAATAAAAAATTCTGGGCTAAAAAATTATTTTTGAGGAAAGAAAACGTATTTATTATTTTCACTGCTCTGTGTTATGAACTTCTGTGAAGCACTTGGGGGTTCAAAGTGCTCACCTCACATCTAGATAAGTTCCTTTCGGGGTCTAGTTTCCAAAATGGGGACACTTGTGGGGGGTTTCTACTGTTTAGCCACATCAGGGGCTCTGCAAACGCAACGTGATGCCCACAGAGCATTCCATCAAAGTCTGCATTTCAAAACGTCACTACTTCACTTCCGAGCCCCAGCATGTGCCTAAACAGTGGTTTACCCCCACATATGGGGTATCAGCATACTCAGGAGAAACTGGACAACAACTTTTGGGGTCAAATTTCTCCTGTTACCCTTGGGAAAATAAAAAATTGCGGGCTAAAATTCATTTTTGAGAAAATAATTTTTTTTTTTTTTTCATGGCTCTGCGTTATAAACTTCTGTGAAGCACTTGAGGGTTCAAAGTGCTCACTACACATCTAGATTAGTTCCTTTGGGGTCTAGTTTCCAAAATGGGGTAATTTGTGGGGGATCTCCAATGTTTAGGCACACAGGGGCTCTCCAAACGCGACATGGTGTCCGCTAATGATTGGAGATAATTTTCCATTTAAAAAGCCAAATGGCGTGCCTTCCCTTCTGAGCCCTGTCGTGCGCCCAAACAGTGGTTTACCCCCACATATGGGGTATCTGCATACTCAGGACAAACTGGACAACAACATTTGTGGTCTAATTTCTCCTATTACCATTGGCAAAATAGGAAATTCCAGGCTAAAAAATCATTTTTGAGAAAAGAAAAATTATTTTTTATTTTCATGGCTCTGCATTATAAACTTCTGTGAAGCACCTGGGGGTATAAAGTGCTCAGTATGCATCTAGATAAGTTCCTTGGGGGGTCTAGTTTCCAAAATGGGGTCACTTGTGGGGGAGCTCCATTGCATAGGCACACAGGGGCTCTCCAAATGCGACATGGTGTCCGCTAACAATTGGAGCTAATTTTCCATTCAAAAAGTTAAAAGGCGCGCCTTCCCTTCCGAGCCCTGCCGTGTGCCCAAACAGTGGTTTACCCCCACATGTGAGGTATTGGTGTACTCAGGAGAAATTGCCAAACAAATTTTAGGATCCATTTTATCCTGTTGTCCATGTGAAAATGAAAAAATTGAGGCTAAAAGAATTTTTTTGTGAAAAAAAAGTACTTTTTCATTTTTACGGATCAATTTGTGAAGCACCTGGGGGTTTAAAGGGCTCACTATGCATCTAGATAAGTTCCTTGGGGCGTCTAGTTTCCAAAATGGGGTCACTTGTGGGGGAGCTCCAATTTTTAGGCACACGGGGGCTCTCCAAATGTGACATGGTGTCCGCTAAAGAGTGCAGCCAATTTTTCATTCAAAAAGTCAAATGGCGCTCCTTCCCTTCCAAGCCCTGCCGTGCGCCCAAACAGTGGTTTACCCCCACATATGAGGTATCAGCGTACTCAGGACAAATTGGACAACAACTTACGTGGTTCAGTTTCTCCTTTTACCATTGGGAAAATAAAAAAATTGCTGCTGAAAAATCATTTTTGTGACTAAAAAGTTAAATGTTCATTTTTTCCTTCCATGTTGCTTCTGCTGCTGTGAAGCACCTGAAGGGTTAATAAACTTCTTGAATGTGGTTTTGTGCACCTTGAGGGGTGCAGTTTTTAGAATGGTGTCACTTTTGGGTATTTTCAGCCATATAGACCCCTCAAACTGACTTCAAATGTGAGGTGGTCCCTAAAAAAAATGGTTTTGTAAATTTCGTTGTAAAAATGAGAAATCGCTGGTCAAATTTTAACCCTTATAACTTCCTAGCAAAAAAAAATTTTGTTTCCAAAATTGTGCTGATGTAAAGTAGACGTGTGGGAAATGTTATTTATTAACTATTTTGTGTCACATAACTCTCTGGTTTAACAGAATAAAAATTCAAAATGTGAAAATTGCGAAATTTTCAAAATTTTCGCCAAATTTCCATTTTTATCACAAATAAACACAGAATTTATTGACCTAAATTTACCACTAACATGAAGCCCAATATGTCACGAAAAAACAATCTCAGAACCGCTAGGATCCATTGAAGCGTTCCTGAGTTATTACCTCATGAAGGGACACTGGTCAGAATTGCAAAAAACGGCAAGGTCTTTAAGGTCAAAATAGGCTGGGTCATGAAGGGGTTAAACTTGCAGATCCAAAAACAGCCATTATGTCTTTTTCTGGGAGCCCTCCCTCACAGCGTCAGCGAATTGAGGGAATCAAAAAAATTATTTTTTTCTTTTGGTTCTTGGAAAATTTTTTGGTGTACACTATATGCATTAATATGAAGCAGCAGAGGGCCTTCCAGAAGGAGGAGTCCACCACCGGAGACCACGTCGATAGACCCAACCCCTCTGACCCTTCGTCTGACGCTTCCCTCACTTCTGGTCCCTTGGCCCCATCCAGCAGCGCTGGAGCATCATGTCAGACTTCGTCACATGAAGCTGCTGGTGAAGAGTTAGCTTTCCCTTTACCCCAACCCTCTGACACTGCCGCCAACTCTGGAACACTTATACGTTCTGGGCGACAGCGCCAGAGGGGACAGGAAAGGAGCTATGTGCCCGAGTTCTTGCATCTGAATGCAGCCTTCCAGAACTCAATCAAACTTTTGAGCGAGCAAATGACTGTTGGGTTGAACTCAGCAATCGTCTAGATAGGATGCATTCATAGTAACATAGTAACATAGTTATTAAAGTTGAAGGAAGACTTTAAGTCCATCGAGTTCAACCCACAGCCTAACCTAACATTCCCTAACATGTTGATCCAGAGAAAGGCAAAAAAAACCATGTGGCAAAGAGTAAGCTCCACATTGGGGAAACAAATTCCTTCCTGACTCCACATATGGCAATCAGACTAGTTCCCTGGATCAACACCCTATCAAGGAATCTAATATATATAACCTGTAACATTATACTTTTCAAGAAATGCATCCAGTCCCCTCTTAAATTTAAGTAATGAATCACTCATTACAACATCATACGGCAGAGAGTTCCATAGTCTTAGTGCTCTTACAGTAAAGAAACCGCGTCTGTTGTTATGCTTAAACCTTCTCTCCTCCAGACATAGAGGATGCCCCCTTGTCCCTGTCTCAGGTCTGTGATTAAAAAGATCATCAGAAAGGTCTTTGTACTGTCCCCTCATATATTTATACATTAAAATAAGATCACCCCTTAGTCTACGTTTTTCCAAACTAAATAGCCCCAAGTGTAATAACCTATCTTGGTATTACAGACCCCCCAGTACTCTAATAACCTTGGTCTCTCTTCTCTGCTCCCGCTCTAGTTCAGCTATGTCTTTCTTTTACACCGAAGACCAGAACTGTACACAGTATTCTAAGTGTGGTCGAACAAGTGACTTGTATAGAGGTAAAATTATGTTCTCCTCATGAGCATCTATGCCTCTTTTAATGCATCCCATTATTTTATTTGCCTTTGTAGCAGCTGCATGACACTGGCCACTAAATGTGAGTTTGTCATCCACCCATACACACAGGTCTTTTTCATTGACAGTTTTGCCCAGAGTTTTAGAATGGAGCACATAGTTATACATAATAATAATAATCTTTATTTTTATATAGTATTCCGCAGCACTTTACAGTTTTTTGCACATTATCATCGCTGTCCCCAATGGGGCTCACAATCTAAATTCCCTATCAGTATGTCTTTAGAATGTGGGAGGAAACCAGAGAACCCGGAGGAAACCCACACAAACCCGGAGAGAACATACAAACTCTTTGCAGATGTTGTCCTAGGCAGGATTTGAACCCAAGTCTCCAGGGCTGCAAGGCTGTGGTGCTACGCACTGAGCCACCATGCTACCCATATACATCTTATTACTTCTACCCAAGTGCATGACCTTACATTTATCCCCATTAAAGCTCATTTGCCATTTGTCAGCCGAAGCTTCTAGTTTACATAAATCATCCTGTAATATAAAATTGTCCTCCTCTGCATTGATTACCCTGCAGAGTTTAGTGTCATCTGCAAATATTGAAATTCTGCTTTCTATGCCCCCTACAAGATCATTAATAAATATGTTAAAAAGAAGAGGGCCCAATACTGACCCCTGTGGTACCCCACTGCTAACCGCTACCCAGTCAGAGTGTGCTCCATTAATAACAACCCTTTGTTTCCTATCCCTGAGCCAGCTCTTAACCCACTTACGCATATTTTCCCCTATCCCCATTATTCTCATTTTATGTATCAACCTTTTGTGTGGCACCGTATCAAAAGCTTTTGAAAAGTCCGTATACACTACATCTACTGGGTTCCTTTGGTCCAGTCCGGAACTTACCTCTTCATAGAAATTGATCAGATTTGTCTGACATGAATGGTCCCTAGTAAACCCATGTTGATATTGGGTCATGAGGTTATTCCTCTTCAGATACTCCAGTATAGCATCCCTTAGAATGCCCTCCAGGATTTTACCCACAGTAGAGGTTAAGCTTACTGGCCTATAATTTCCGAGTTCAGTTTTTGTCCCCTTTTTGAATATTGGCAACACATTTGCTATACGCCAGTCCTGTGGTACAGATCCTGTTATTATGGAGTCTTTAAAGATTAAAAATAATGGTCTATCAATGACTATACTTACTTCCTGCAATACTCGGGAGTGTATCCCATCTGGGCCCGGAGATTTGTCAATTTTAGTGAGTTTTAGACGCCTCCGTACTTCCTGCTGGGTTAAGCAGGTGACATTTAATGGGGAATTTTTGTTATCACTGATCATATTGTCTACCATGGAATTTTCTTGTGTAAATACTGATGAAAAAAGTCATTTCGCAGATTGGCTTTTTCCTCATCCTCATCCACCATTTCACCCAGACTATTTTTAAGGGGGCCAACACTATCATGTTTTAGTTTCTTACTATTTACGTAGGTAAAGAATATTTTGGAATTATTTTTACTCTCTTTGGCAATAAGTCTCTCTGTCTCAATTTTTGCTGCCTTGATTTGCTTTTTACAGAATATATTTAATTTTCTGTATTTATTTAATGCCTCATCACTAACTACTTCCTTTAATTCTCTAAATGCTTTCTTTTTGTCCCTTATTGCGCCCCTTACAGCTCTATTTAGCCATATTGGTTTCCTTCTATTTCTAGTATGTTTATTCCCATACGGTATATATTGTGCACAGGTCCTACCCAGGATGCTAATAATATCCCCACCATGTCATAATTATGCTCCAACAACAATAATTCTAATTTGTCCATTTTGTTGGTGAGGCTTCTGGCATTAGTATACATGCACTTTATGTATCTCTCTGTACCTCTATTCTTTCTTAAGTTATTAATTGTTCTAACCCCACCCCCATGCCACCGCCACCCCCAACTTCCATATTTGTGCCCAGGTCTCTATCTGCACTATCTTCCCTTCCTATAAAATGAATACACTCCCCCATTCCCTAGTTTAAACACTCCTCCAACCTTCTAGCCATTTTCTCCCCCAGCACAGCTGCACCTTCCCCATTGAGATGCAGCCCATCTCTAGCGTAGAACCTGTAGCCAACTGAGAAGTCGGTCCAGTTCTGCAGGAACCCAAACCCCTCCTTCCTACCCCAATTCTTGAGCCACTTATTAACTTCCCTAATCTCCCGTTGCCTCTCTGGCGTGGCACGTGGTACAGGCAGTATTTCAGAAAATACCATGTTGGAGGTCCTTGCTTTCAGCAATTCCCTGAAATCGTTTTTAAGGACCTTCCACATACCTCTAACTTTGTCATTTGTGCCAATGTGCACCATGATCGCTGGGTCCTCACCAACCCCTCTCAGTAATCTGTCAACCCGATCAACGATGTGTCAGACTCGAGCGCCAGGTAAGCAGCACACCGTTCGACGATCCCTGTCTTTGTGACAGATTGCCCTATCTGTTCCTCTAATAACTGAGTCCCCACTACCAGCTCCTGTCTAGCCTGCCCTGCTCTCCTATTTCCTTCCTTACTGTAGCAGTCACTCCTCAGGCTTTCAGAGGACATGCCTGGCTGCAGCAATGCTACCCCTGTACTGGCACCCTCCTCATCTGCCAACTTAGCAAACTTATTGGGGTGTGCCAGATCAGGACTAGCCTCCCTGGCACTCTTCCCTCTACCCCGCTTTCTGTCACCCAGCCTGCTGCTTCACTGTCCTGCAGCTCCATCCTACCATCCCCCCTCATTTATCCCATTGAGCGTCTGCTCCGTGAGCAGAAGACTCCTTTCCATCTTGTCAATGGATCTCAGTGTTGCCAGCTGCACATTTAGATTCAGAATCTGGGCTTCCATATGCTCAACGTGCTCACATCTCGCACAGTAGTATGCACCCTCGACCGGCTGCTCAAGGACTGCATACATGTGGCAAGATGTGCACTGGATGGCATTAAAAATAGTGGAGCACATCTCCTAATGGGGATTGCACCAGACAGAAAAGTGAAATAAAAAATAAATCCAATGTATTAATAAAGTACAGACAGCAATTCAGTAATTCCTCCCTTGGAAACTCCCTGAATGAAAAGTCACTGAATCACAAGTCACACACTTACCGCCGTTCACACTTACGCTCAGGTCAGACTCAGATTTAAAGAGATTTTTTTTCCCCTCAGCAGCAATCCACCTTGCTGTTCAATGCACTTCCAAAAAGCAGATGCAAGTAAGTTGCTGAATCATATTTTTTTCCGGGCAGTCCTCGCAAGCATGGAAAATCCAACTCCTGACCAGCAGATGCATGTAATGCAAGGCTGCCATGTTGCTCTAACACAGTCGACCTCCCAAGTCCCTCCATCTACCCCGGTAGTTCCTCCCACACCTCCCCCCAGCCACTGTCCCAACTACCAATCCTTCCCAGTACCAAAATCCTTCCCAGTACCAAAATCCTTCTTAGTACCAAAATCCTTCCCAGTACACAAATCCTTGCCGTTACCAAAATCTGTCCCAGTTCCAAAATCTGTCCCAGTTCCAAAATCCGTCCCAGTTCCAGAATCCGTCCAAGTTCCAGGTGCCTTCCCCACAGTTTCCTTCCCCATTACATTTTCCTTCCCCGACCCAGCTTCCCGTACCTTATAATTTCCCACCTACACCAACCAAACCCATTGCCCAACCTGTCCTCCCTGCTCAACCTCATGTTTTCTTCACCCCTTCTACTTCAGATCAACCCCAACCTGGTCGCCTTTCCCCCATTATCGACATTCTCCACCCTGCCAGCCCCTCCGATACTATCTCCACCCAACAGTTTACAAATTTGTAAATATTTGTTAACAAAAACTATTTTAGGTTAAAAAAAAGCATTTATTGTTAATAGTATTTATATAACACTTTGTATAAAAGGTACAAAACATACAACACTATTTTTAAAGGTTTTAAAGGTAAAAAAGGTTGATTTAGAAAAAATACACAACTTTGGGTAAGCTACAAAACTTGGTGTAATACAAAAAACATGGTATAATCACAAGTGTAACTTCAGCAATAAGTTTGGTACTTCCAACATACATTCTATAAAAACACAAACATATCAAACCCTGTCATCCTGCCATTCAAAAGCGGCAATAGGTGTCCTTTCTCCTGATTTGTTCTCCAACCCGTTCCACCAAAACATCATCAAAGTTTTCAGCTCTCATGCGTACGGAATTGAAGAACTTCTCTGGGTTTTGCCTCAATTCCATATACAGCCTTGAATAGACCCCACGGGTCAATCACTGTGCAGTGATCCGATGGATCCAAAGACGTCCTTTGTCTGACGCCGCAGACAAAGGATGCACTGTCTTGCTCCCTCCCTTTCCCAAACAATCACTGCCAACCTATTGGGCTCAAAAGCAAAATCCGCATAGATGGTCACAATATTTGCTAGAACTCCTTCCATTTCTGAAACTTGCTCTACAACTTCTCACAGTTGGGGTGTTAAAACACTCAATATATAACTTTCCATTATTTTACAGTAGCCAATCATGTTTGGGAGCCTCCCATTTGGAGATATGAAAAAACAGATCCATCGAAAAAAACGGATAAAAAGGATGGAAAAAACGGATGCGACGGATGCAACGGATTGAAACGTAGAAAAGCAGGATCCGTTGTTTCCATTTTTCACTATTTTTGATATATCCGTCACGACGGCAGATTGTGACTGAAGACGGAAGTGTGAAAGAGGCCTAAGAATATTAGTTTAGGCACAGGCAGCAAGGAGTTAAGTAGATGGGAGGGGCACAGAGAAGAACAGCACAGAGCAGGAACAGACACTTCCTGGTTCTGTCAGACACCCAGGCAGTCTGCCCAAGGGGCAGAACGCATACAGTGAGACAGTTACAGGCAGTGGGGTATAAGTCTGCAGATGGCAGTAGGGGCCCCACCGACTGAAGCATAGTGCAGTCGGGCACCAGCTCAACAGGACCATCCCTAAGAAGGATCTGGGGTCTATGACCAAGGCGAGAGCAGCTGAGATGGCGTTCCTGGCACCTTTCCCAATTGGAACTGAATGAGGGGTTGACAGGAAGCTTGTGATGCTGAAGGTACACAAACTGTCCAAAGATGCTGCTTGGATGGCAGAGGAAAGGAAAGTGAAGACAGGACAGGGTCTGGCTAGAGGTACGGCCATGAATGCCGAGAGTAAAGAGAGAGAAATGACAGAGATACTAGAGGCTGCCTGGATGGCAGAGGATGGGAAAGTACAGGAAACGGTGCCCTGTGTGAACTGTGCTGCTGATGTGATGGAAGCCTTGCTGCTTAGTAAAGTTTAACTGTTGGAAAAGAACTGTGATTTTGTGGTGTTTCAAGGAACCTGGCAGCTAGAAGCTGGAGTAACAAAGGTAGCCAACTGTACAGCAGTACCGGGACTTTATATATCTTTTCATATACAAGGTGCCGGGGTGCTCCCTCATTGATGCTTAACGAACTCGCCCACGACTACCACCCCGTGCCACACTGTTACATGGTGTTCGATGTTTTCTTGCACCCATAGGCTTGCATTGGCGAGACTCAGCTGATATACAACCCCTGGCAAAAATTATGGAACCGGCCTTGGAGGATGTTTATTCAGTTGTTTAATTTTGTAGAAAAAAGCAGATCACAGACATGGCACAAAACTAGTCATTTCAAATGTCAACTAGAAATCAAAAACAAACAGTGTGGTAGTCAGTAATGGTTACTTTTTTATCCAAGCGAAGGGAAAAAAATATGGAATCACTCAATTCTGAGGAAAATATTATGAAATCATGAAAAACAAACAAACAAAAAACACTCCAAAACATCACTAGTATTTTGTTGCACCACCTCTGGCTCTTATAACAGTGAGGCATGGACTTAATGAGTGTCAAACAGTACTCTTCATCAATCTGGCTCCAACTTTCTCTGATTGCTGTTGCCAGATCAGCTTTGCAGGTTGGAGCCTTGTCATGGACCATTTTCTTCAACTTCCACCAAAGATTTTCAATTGGATTGAGATCTGGACTCTTTGCAGGCAATTACATTGACCTTATGTGTCTTTTTTCAAGGAATATTTGCACAGTTTGTGCTATATGGCAGGATGCATTATCATCCCGAAAAATGATTTATTCAACCCCAAACATCCTTTCAATTGATGGGATAAAAAAAGTGTCCAAAATATCAACATAAACTTGTGCATTTATTGAAGATGTAATGACAGCCATCTCCCCAGTGATTTAACCTGACATGCAGCCCCATATCATCAATGACTGTGGAAATTTGCAGGTTCTCTTCAGGCAGTCATCTTTATAAATCTCATTGGAATGGCATCAAACAAAAGTTCCAGCATCATCACCTTGCCCAATGCAGATTTGCGATTCATCACTGAATATGACTTTCATTCAGTCATCCACAGTCCACGATTGCTTTTCCTTAGCCCATTGTAACTTTGTTTTTTTCTGTGGCTTTCATTTAGCTTTTCTGTATGTAAATCCCATTTCCTTTAGGCGGTTTCTTACAGTTCGGCCACAGACATTGACTCCAGTTTCCACCCATTCGTTCCTCATTTGTTTTGTTGTGCATTTCCTGTTTTGGAGACGTATTGCTTTAAGTTTCCGGTCTTGATGCTTTGATGTCTTCCTTGGTCTACCAGTATGTTTGCCTTTAACAACCTTCCCATGTTGTTTGTATTTGGTCCAGATTTTAGACACAGCTGACTGAGAACAACCATCATCTTTGCAACATTGCGTGATGATTTACCCTCTTTTAAGAGTTTGATAATCCTCTCCTTAGTTTCAATTGACATCTCTCGTGTTGGAGCCATAATTCATGTCAGTCCACTTGGTGCTACAGCTCTCCAAGGTGTGATCACACCTTTTTTGATGCAGACTAACTAGCAGATCTAATTTGATGCATGTGTTATGTAATCCGATTTTTAATGGGATTGCATTCCTTCGATTTCATTGAAAGTGGCAATGAGTTCTAATCATCCTTGTGTAATGCTTTTAAGTAAAAAAATAGGTTTAAAAAGCATTTATATTGTTCCCAATTTCTATGCTATTCAGGGCTTTGATTAGTCGATAGGGCATAAGTGTCCCCAGACTTATGTGCCCTCTTTCCATATTATCACGCCCCTGTGCGTGTGATAATATAATTTGCAGAAGCTGGCGTCATTGCCAGTTTCTGCAAATCTCGTGCCAGCTTCATGGGTGCACTGCACATGACCAGAAGTCATCTTCTCAACTTCTGGTCATATCTGCATCTGATATGAGAAATGCACATACTGTAGAACTGTTTTCAGCAGTCTTTAACCTGTGAGCCCATATCAATAGTATAGATAGGTCAAATGTGGTGACAGATTCCCTTTAACCCCTTCACATGTACCGTGCATGTCGGGTCTCCCGTTTGGCCGGGGTCACACTTGCCATATGTAAAATCGGTCTGAGTTTCCCTGCGGAGAGTCGCAGGAGTGTTCTCCGTATTGCCATCCATGTGTAATCTGTTTGCAATGCGACAATGCAATTTCCTTGCATCTATGTATCCATATGACATCTGCATGGCATCCGTATGTCATGCGTATGGCTTTAACTTTCTTGCTGACTTGCAAAATGGATATAAAAGGATCAGTGGCCTGAAATGAATAAAAACCTAATCAAGGACCCTATTAATTGGCTCCACAACAAGTTCCCTCCTCCAATTGTTGCATTAGAGTCCGTGCTAGGGTTTTGGTATGGCTGCTTTGTGTCAAACATGTCTAACAGGCTTACCTTCAACACAACTGAGCGGGTTCCTTTTCACTGGGATTTGTCCCAACATATTGGGGAGCCTTACCCAGTGATTGTGGATCCAAGGAGGCAGAAAAGAATGTGAATCCATCCGCTTTTGAGGCGACGGGTGACCAAAAAACATTTCCACTGTCTGCGTGGATATGTCCTTTTCTACATTTTTTTTTCTTCCTTTTTGTAGCTTCCTATCGACTGGTCTCTCCTATGCTGCCCTTCATCTGGAATTTTTGATTGGGAAATCCACCATCTCAGGCATTGTCCGTACTACTTGTACAGAAATATGGTCCCACCTACATAATTCTGTAATGCCTGAGCCCAACAAAGAAGATTTACTGTTGATTGCCTGTAGCTTTGATACGTGCCAGTTTCCAAATTGCATAGGATCCCTGGATGGGAATCACATCCATGTTCGCAAGCCACCAAACTCAGGGTCCCAATATTATAATTTTAAACAGTTTTTTTCTGTAGTGCTGTTGGCCCTGGTCTACAGCACATACAGGTTTATAATTGTTGATACTGGGGCCTATGGAAGAACTGGAGACTCCAGAGTATTCAAATCTTCCATAATGGATCGGCGGCGGTGCACTAATGATTTGGACCTCCCACCCCCACGTCAGCTACCAGGGTCTACTATGGAAGCAGTGCCTTATGTCATGGTTGCTGAAGAGGCCTTTCAATTGAACTGCAATGTCATGAGGACATATCTACATAGAGCCCTGGACCATAGGCGCAGAATATTTAATTATTGCTTATCCCGCGCACGACGATTGGTGGAGTGTGCGTTTGGAATACTCTATGCCAAATGGTGGGTCCTGCAGTCAGCCATTCAACTTAGTGAAGGGAATGTGAATGTGGTAATTAAAGCCTGTGTCATACTTCACAACTTCACCAGAATCCATGACTGCACATCAAATGATGGTGATAATGTTGTGGATGGAAATAATTGGCATGGCTTCATGTCAACCCTTTGAACTTAACCCCTTTACCCCCAAGGGTGGTTTGCACGTTAATGACCGGGCCAATTTTTACAATTCTGACCAGTGTCCCTTTATGAGGTTATAACTCTGGAACGCTTCAACGGATCAAAGTGATTCTGACACTGTTTACTCGTGACATATTGTACTTCATGACAGTGGTAAAAATTATTTTATAGTACCTGCGTTTATTTGTGAAAAAAATGGAAATTTGGCGAAAATTATTAAAATTTTGCAATTTTCCAACTTTGAATTTTTATGCAATTAAATCACAGAGATATGTCACACAAAATACTTAATAAGTAACATTTCTCACATGTCTACTTTACATCAGCACAATTTTGGAACCAAAAATTTTTTTGTTAGGGAGGTGTAAGGGTTAAAAGTTGACCAGCAATTTCTCATTTTTACAACACCATTTTTTTTAGGGACCACATCTCATTTGAAGTCATTTTGAGGGGTCTATATGAAAGAAAATACCCAAGTGTGACACAATTCTAAAAACTGCACCCCTGAAGGTGCTCAAAACCATATTCAAGAAGTTTATTAACCCTTCTGGTGCTTCACAGGAATTTTTGGAATGTTTAAATAAAAATGAACATTTAACTTTTTTTCACAAAAAATTTACTTCAGCTCCAATTTGTTTTATTTTACCAAGGGTAACAGGAGAAAATGGGCCCCAAAAGTTGTTGTACAATTTGTCCTGAGTACACTGATACCCCATATGTGGGGGTAAACCACTGTTTGGGCGCATGACAGAGCTCGGAAGGGAAGGAGCGCCATTTGACTTTTCAATGCAAAATTGACTGGAATCGAGATGGGACACCATGTTGCGTTTGGAGAGCCCCTGTTGTGCCTAAACATTGAAACCCCCCACAAGTGACACCATTTTGGAAAGTAGACCCCCTAAGGAACTTATCTAGAGGTGTGGTGAGCACTTTGACCCACCAAGTGCTTCACAGAAGTTTATAATGCAGAACCGTAAAAATAAAAAATCATATTTTTTCACAAAAATTATATTTTGCCCCCAATTTTTTATTTTCCCAAGGGTAAGAGAAGAAATTGGACCCCAAAAGTTGTTGTACAATTTGTCCTGAGTACGCTGATACCCCATATGTGGGGGTAAACCACTGTTTGGGCTCATGGGAGAGCTCGGAAGGGAAGGAGCGCCGTTTGACTTTTCAATGCAAAATTTACAGGAATTGAGATGGGATGCCATGTTGCGTTTGGAGAGCCACTGATGTGCCTAAACATTGAAACCCCCCACAAGTGACACCATTTTGGAAAGTAGACCCCGTAAGGAACTTATCTAGAGGTGTGGTGAGCACTTTGACCCACAAAGTGTTTCGCAGAAGTTTATAATGCAGAACCATAAAAATAAAAAATCATATTTTTTCACAAAAATTATTTTTTCGCCCCCAATTTTTTATTTTCCCAAGAGTAAGAGAAGAAATTAGACCCCAAAAGTTGTTGTACAGTTTGTCCTGAGTACACTGATACCCCATATGTGGGGGTAAACCACTGTTTGGGCGCATGGGAGAGCTTGGAAGGGAAGGAGCGCCGTTTGACTTTTCAATGCAAAATTGACAGGAATTGAGATAGGATGCCATGTTGCGTTTGGAGAGCCACTGATGTGCCTAAACATTGAAACCCCCCACAAGTGACACCATTTTGGAAAGTAGACTCCCTAAGGAACTTATCTAGAGTTGTGGTGAGCACTTTGACCCACCAAGTGCTTCACAGAAGTTTATAATGCAGAGCCGTAAAATTAAAACAAAAATTTTTTTCCACAAAAATAATTTTTTTAGCCCCAGTTGTGTATTTTCCCAAGGGTAACAGGAGAAATTGGACCGCAAAATTTGTTGTTCAATTTGTCCTGAGTGCGCTGATACCCCATATGTGGGGGGGACCACTATTTGGTTGCCTGGGAGGGCTCGGAAGGGAAGGAGCGCCATTTGGAATGCAGACTTAGATGGAATGGTCTGCAGGTGTCACATTGCGTTTGCAGAGCCCCTAATGTACCTAAATAGTAGAAACCCCCCACAAGTGACACCATTTTGGAAAGTAGACCCCCTAAGGAACTTATCTAGATGTGTTGTGAGAGCTTTTATCCCCCAAGTGTTTCACTACAGTTTGTAACGCAGAGCCGTGAAAAAAAAAAAAAAAAACTTTCCCCCCAAAATTATTTTTAGCCCCCAGTTTTGTATTTTCCCGAGGGTAAGAGGAGAAATTCGACCCCAAAAGTTGTTGTCCGATTTGTCCTGAGTATGCTTATACCCCATATGTGGGGGGGAACCACCGTTTTGGCGCATGGGAGGACTCGGAAGGGAAGGAGTGCCATTTGGAATGCAGACTTAGATGGAATGGTCAGCAGGCGTCACATTACATTTGCAGAGCCCCTAATATACCTAAACAGTAGAAACCCCCCACAAGTGACACCATATTGGAAACTAGACCCCCCAGGGAACTTATCTAGATGTGTTGTGAGAACTTTGAACCCCCAAGTGTTTCACTACAGTTTATGATGCAGAGCCGTGAAAATAAAAAATCTTTTTTTTTCCCACAAAAATTATTTTTTAGCCCCCAGTTTTGTATTTTCCCAAGGGTAACAGGAGAAATTGGACCCCAAAAGATGTTGTCATATTTGTCCTGAGTACGCTGATACCCCATATGTTGGGGTAAACCCCTCTTTGGGCACACGGGAGAGCTCGGAAGGGAAGGAGCACTGTTTTACTTTTTCAACGCAGAATTGGCTGGAATTGAGATCGGACGCCATGTTGCGTTTGGAGAGCCCCTGATGTGCCTAAACAGTGGAAACCCCACAATTATAACTGAAACCCTAATCCAAACACACCCCTAACCCTAATCCCAACAGTAACTCTAACCACACCTCTAACCCTGACACACCCCTAACCCTAATCCCAACCCTATTCCCAACTGTAAATGTAATCTAAACCCTAACCGTAACTTTAGCCCCAACCCTAACCCTAACTTTAGCCCCAACCCTAACTGTAGCCCCAACCCTAACCCTAGCCCTAACCCTAGCCCTAACCCTAACCCTAGCCCTAGCCCTAACCCTAACCCTAACCCTAGCCCTAACCCTAGTCCTAACCATAAACCTAGCCCTAACGCTAGCCCTAACCCTAACCCTAGCCCTAACCCTAACCCTAGCCCTAACCCTAACCCTAACCCTAGCCCTAATCCTAACCCTAGCCCTAACGCTAGCCCTAATGGGAAAATGGAAATAAATACATTTTTTAATTTTTCCCTAACTAAGGGGGTGATGAAGGGGGTTGATTTACTTTTATAGCGGGTTTTTTAGCGGATTTTTATGATTGGCAGCCGTCACACACTGAAAGACGCTTTTTATTGCAAAAAATATTTTTTGCGTTACCATATTTTGAGAGCTATAATTTTTCCATATTTTGGTCCACAGAGTCATGTGAGGTCTTGTTTTTTGCGGGACGAGTTGACGTTTTTATTTGTAACATTTTTGGGCACGTGACATTTTTTGATCGCTTTTTATTCTGATTTTTGTGAGGCAGAATGACCAAAAACCAGCTATTCATGAATTTCTTTTAGGGGAGGCGTTTATACCATTCCGCGTTTGGTAAAATTGATAAAGCAGTTTTATTCTTCGGGTCAGTACGATTACAGCGACACCTCATTTATATCTTTTTTTTATGTTTTGGCGCTTTTATACGATAAAAACTATTTTATAGAAAAAATAATTATTTTTGCATTGCTTTATTCTCAGGACTATAACTTTTTTATTTTTTTGCTGATGATGCTGTATGGCAGCTCGTTTTTTGCAGGACAAGATGACGTTTTCAGCGGTACCATGGTTATTTATAGCTGTCTTTTTGATCGCGTGTTATTCCACTTTTTGTTCGGCGGTATGATAATAAAGCGTTGTTTTTTGCCTCGTTTTTTTTTTTTTCTTACGGTGTTTACTGAAGGGGTTAACTAGTGGGCCAGTTTTATAGGTGGGGTCGTTACGGACACGGCGATACTAAATATGTGTACTTTTATTGTTTTTTTTTATTATTTAGATAAAGAAATGTATTTATGGGAATAATATTTTTTTTTTTTCATTATTTAGGAATATTTTTTTTTTTTTTTTTCGAGCATACTTATGCTGTGACCGCTTTTCTACAGTGGGTATGTTCACGTGGCCATATTAGGCAGGTGCAGCTGGAGTTGTAAAATGTACATGTTGTGGGTGTTGTTAGTATTGCCCTTGATGTGTCTGTGATGATGGAATACGTGGTGGAGGTGGTTCTGTGTCTTCTATTGTATTGTCATCCTGGCTTCCGGGCATGTGTAGGTGGTTGTCGCTAGACATCTGCCATCTTTCTAGGCACAAGAACACCTGAGTCGGATTATTTGGTTCGGTGCATGAATCAATCAAAATTCGTATGGCATCTCTGGCTCGCAGCCTGACCTCACGGGAAATTTTGTATTGATACCGTGTAAGACTCCAAACATATGCCTCCTCACCACCATCATTGACAGTGCATGATAGATAATCCAAAACACTAATGTCTACTTGGAAACTGTTACCGGTTGTGCAAAGCTCCCTCCTGCACCGGCGTGGGATGGCCTCAGCCTGTGGTGAAGTATCCAAGGGTAGCATATGACTACTACTGTGTTCACGATCATTTTTTTCTTGATTGGCTCTTCTTGATTGGTCTCATGTCTTGCAGAAGGTCGTGCTGGTGGTGTCTGGTTGGTTTGTTGATGCTGCTGCAGAAGAAGGTCCAGCCACCTTTTCAACATCCATAACAGGGTCCAAGTCAACCTCGGAGTCAGATGCTGTTTCTTGTTCCATAAGGTTGGAGCCAGTTCTGTTTATTTGTGCAAAGTTAAAAAATAAACTAAAGTTAATCTTGGATGTTAAGGCCATGGGGAAAATGTGGACTAAGGCAAGCACTTACAAACGTAGATCCATAATGGGAGCAAGGAAATTCAATCTGTCATAATAGATATATTTTCGCTTTTTAGTGGCCGCTGCACCACTCCGGCTTCGCTGCTGCCACTCACGGCGGTACTGATCACGGCAGCTGCGCCACAGTCTAGTGACATCACACACTGCAAAGTAACAAAATAATTTTTAAATATTTGAGCACCGTGTTTGCATTTCAAAATACAGGTTATACTGTAAAGTGGCATGCTACTTGGCAAGTGTAAAGGGAGAAACAGGCCGGATATTACAGAGAACATCATGTATGATGATGTTATGTTAATTTGTCGCAGCCTTATTACTAAATAAAAATTGTGTTTTTTTTCTTTTACTTACTAATTTCCTGCTGCACCCCACGTGGGCTTTCCTCATAGTTTGGGAACATCTGGCTGCATATTCGTCGCCAAGCTGTATCCTTTCAATGGCGGTCCGCAAAATGGGTGTCACCTTGGTCCCATATTTCCGGCCTCTCCTGCATCAGAACTATAAGCATCTCCACGTTAATGTGTCTGGCTATGTTGCTGGTATCCGTGGAGGCCTGTTCTGAACTTTTTTGAGAGGTTGCCAGGGAAATTTGCATGCTAAAGCTTCCTAATAATGGATGAGGCAATTTCCTGTCACCTGGAACATGGCTGCATATTTATCGCAAGCTACACTGATTGTTCATATAGTGTACAATTTTTTCTCGCACTCATAGACTTTCATTGGCGAGACTCAGGCGATATACGCGTACATGCTGTGATTTCACTCGCACGCTGATTACGCCTGAGAAAAAAAACAGTGATGTGAGCTGCCCCATAGATTAACAGTGGTCTGAGTGCTATGCAATGTTTTGTTGCATAGCACTCGTCCGTTTTCTACGCTAGTGTGACCCCGGCCATTGATGTGGGCTCCGGCGCTGAACCCACATCTATTCCGTCAAGCCACCTGTGGCTGTTATCATGTTAAATGTTGCTGTCACTCTCTGACAGCGGCATATAACATGTTCGCACCGGAATCGTATCATTAATCCCGCCCATCGATGCCTGTGTCACGTGACCACGGTTCGCTGATGGGTTGGCATGACAACCCGGCGTCTGTAGGTGACTCCTATGGTTGTCGTTGCAGGATAGCTATGAGCGCCGCCCAGTGGCTGGTGCGCATAGCAGGTAATCATTTTAGCAGGCTGAAGCCCTGCTGTGCGTAGCACATGCGATCGGACGATCGCAACTTCTAGTCTCCCATGGAGACTATTGAAACAAGTGTAAAGAAAAACAAATGCTTTTAAAAATAATAAAAAATATAAAAATTTAAATCACCCAACTTTTAACTCATTCAAAATAAAACATTAATAAAAAAATACACATATTTGATATCTCCTCGTTCAGCTATCAATATGTAAAAATAATTAATCCGATTGGTAAACAACGTAACGAGAAAAAAATTTAAAACCCCAGAATTGCAGTTGTTTGGTCACCGTAAATGCAATAACGGGCCATCAAAATGTTGTTTCTACACCAAAATGGTATCAATAAAAACATCAGCTTGGCATGCAAAACATAAGTCCTCACCCGACCCAAGATCAAAAAAATGAAGACACTGCTAGTCGTGGAAGATGACGTTTTTTTTTAAAGGAAGAAGCATTTAGCAAAAAGCGCGTCGGGGTCAGGAGTTAAACCTGCCACGGGGCATCTCACGTGTGGAGTCAGCGTGGACATAGGTAATATGTACAAGGCATGGGGCATTGTATTTATATCATGGCACTAGATACATTCCATTATTAGCACTACTGCAGTTTTAGCAAGCACTACTATAAGGCTTTATTATGAACCTATAACTGCACATGCACTTTATGACTGTGGATTAGGCTTTTCTGTGAATGAATTTTTGTATCAGGGTATGTTTTATGATATCAGCGATATCAATGCAGCTGTAAATCTTTTCAATGCACCTTTTCAAGTGATTGGCATATGTAAAACACTTTATTAGATCATTCATATATTTATAGATTGGCATAGGATATAATTGTGTATGCTTGTATATGCGCCCATGCATGAACGCAGCCTGCTCCAATTTAATCTCCCTATAGATATGTGTTCTATGGTTTGAGGCATCTGATTTTAGGTTTTTGTATGTATGTTTCATATTGTTTGAATAAAATATAAACTTTTTTACTATTTTCTATATTGCACTTTTTTTGATCTGTACGTAGCTTACCCCTAGCAGATCAGTATGTTTATATTCTTCTAGGTTTTGTGTGCTTTATGGTCAATGTGGACATGTGTTTATGTGCTGCATGTATACCAACTTAAATTAAGCTCAATTTTTCTGGTTTTTCTTTGTATTTTTGCATTCTGTGCAAGCCGGGATGTGGCCTCCCTCTCCCGAGCTGGAAATTACATTTGAAGGGTTCCCTAGACTGGTGTCCACAGGTCAGGACCCGGTCCTTTTTTCTGCACTTATTCACACACTGAGGTCAACTCTGACATGTGGTAAGGTTTCTAATATTGGTCAGCGAAGAACCGTCCCGATGAGGCCTTGTCGATAGTGGGATGACTTTTATGCTATTTTTGATCAAAAACAGTATAACTAAGAACCCTGTGTTATTTAAATGCACTTTTGCTTTTTACTTAGTTACAGCAGGGATTTTGCTCATTTTGCTTTTTGTAAGGTTTGTGAGCACTCGGATATTATCCGAGTGCGGTGCGATATATGCTGACACCGGCAACAGAGATGGAGAAATTATTTTCCCCGCCTCCCCCATAGCTGTGCGAGAGGCTCAGAGCACAGTAGCATGACACTCGGCTCCCGCTCTCAGCAGAGCAGGAGCCGAGGGTCATTAGCATATCACATCCAATGCTCTCGCTTCGGATGGCATACGCTAGTGTGACTCCGGCCTTACACTGAGAGAATGGTATTACAACACACAGCTATCCCGATTTATTTCAAAGTAGAAGGTGGTTAGAAACATTCTTGGTGACAACTCAAGATCTAAAATTGTTTATGCTGGTGTTGTCACCGATTCTCCTCCAGGCTGATTTCTGATTCATATAGATGATGTTTGGTTATTATGAACCCACTACCTACTATGCTACTCACTATAGCTTGGAGTTCTCACATTGTCTGTGACAAGAATGCTGTTTCATAGAGCTTAGTTTTCAGCCTTTTCTGTGTA
Organism: Ranitomeya imitator; assembly: GCF_032444005.1. Lineage (NCBI taxonomy): Eukaryota > Metazoa > Chordata > Amphibia > Anura > Dendrobatidae > Ranitomeya > Ranitomeya imitator. The sequence goes on from NC_091284.1 coordinate 631,281,288, forward strand.
TTATGCTTGCATGCTGTTCTTAATCTATAGCAGTGTTTCCCAATTTCAGTTCTCAAGAGCCACCACCTGATCACGTTTTTAGTATTTTCTTAATATTGCACAGGCGATAATTCCATCACTTGTGAAATACAAAGGAAATACTGAAAACATGATCTGTTTGTGGCCTTGAGGACTGGAGTAGGGGAACATGGATCTATAGCTTCTGATAAACATATTCTGGTCAAAGGCCCCATAGGTCATGTTACTAGAAGCAATTTAAGGCTCCAATACACATTAGACCACCATCAGCTTAACCTGCCAAAACGGGTGGTTGAATCAGCCGGCAGTCTAATATATACTGGGCCTCCCGATTGTCCCCTGACAGATGATGTAAAAGGAGGATGTCTTCCTGGAGCCTAACAATATTGTGTCTTACAGTTATTAGGTTCTCTAGAACAGGGGTCCCCAACTCCAGTCCTCCAGGCCCACCAACAGGTCATGTTTTCAGGATTTCCTTTGCATTGCACAGGTGATGCAATTATTACCTGGGCAAGACTAAGGAAATCCTGAAAACATGACATGTTGGTGGGCCTTGAGGACTGGAGTTGGGGACCCCTGCTCTAGAAGGACGTAGATCTCGGGATTTATTCTGATGGAGTATAGGCTGAACAGGATGGGCAAATGTATTTTTTCGGCCTTGCTAACTATGTTACTATGTTACTATGAGAGAGAGTTTCAACACATCAGATTTCCGACATCTGATCCTTTTGTTCTCTGGGATATAAAGGAGTCTGGAGTTTTGGCTGAGTGCTCCTGTGTACAGAAAACTCTGGAGTTTGAACTGATCATATGACAGCTGCTCATAATGTATGGTCAGTTTTAGAGGTGGCATGAGGACAGTTATAATGTGCACTAGGTTAGGGAATAGAAAAAAATAATTTCTTGTGTCTGCTGGAGTTTTTATTTAGTAACATTCTCTTTCAATTTGTAATATTATAACTGGTTTGTACTGATCTCAAGAAAACCCCATCACCACTTTCTATCATGAAAAGTGGAGCACATTGCACAGTTACAAGAGATACTCAGTCACATCTGTAGACAATTTAGGACTAATGTGTTTTTGGATTACTTCTCCTACCAGATGACTAGTTCTATCTTTCCCTATTTACCTGCTGACTTTCACTTTTGCCCCACTTTATTGTGATCGTCCATATAAGAGCTAACAAAATACCGTAAACTGATGTAAAAATATTTTTGGCTGTCAAATTTACTAATTTCCCACATCACAGGCACTAAATGAAGGAATGAAGGAGGGATACGGTCATCCTTAAAATGTAATGTTTTATGATTACTAGTAACAACACTAACCATCTGTATGTAACAGTTACAAGGTTTTGGTGGTAGTACTGCAGTCTGTATAGCAAAATTGTAGTGCAATAGTTCATTGAACCTCAGCGGACAGTAGAAAGTATCTTGCATGGCAGGCTTAGATATAGCGGCTCAGAATAAAGTATTACACACGATAGACTAGATAGACCAACTTAGAAGCACAGTGTCCTGGAAATTATATACAGGTGCATCTCAAAAAATTAGAATATCATGAAAAAGTTAATTTATTTCAGTACAAACAGTGAAACTCATATATAATATAGAGTCAGTACAAACAGAGTGATCTATTTCAAGTGTTTATTTCTGTTAATGTTGATGATTATGGCTTACAGCCAATGAAAACCCAAAAGTCATTTTCTCAGTAAATTAGAATACTTTATAACACCAGCTTGAAAAAATGATTTTAAAATACGAAATGTTGGCCTCATGAAGTGTATCTTCATTAAATGATTGATCGGGGTTCCTTTTGCATCAATTACTGCATCAACGTGGCATGGCATGGAAACAATCAGCCTATGGCTCTGATGAGGTGTTATGGAAGCCCAGGTTGCTTTGATAGCAGCCTTCAGCCTGTCTGCATTGTTGGGTCTGGTGTCTCTCATCTTCCTCTTGACAATACTCAATAGATTCTCTATACTTTTTTGCTGTGTTACCCAAACTATATACAGCACTATTTGGCATTTAATAAAAGCCACAGATTTGGCAATGTGTTATTTCAGTGACAGGCCTCATATTTCTGCGTGCTCCAAGTTACAGCATTTTAGGCCTTTTTCCCACAGCTTTTGCTGTTTGTTACCCTAGTTCGGTACACTATTTTATATAAAAAAAATTGAAAAATACAAGCCAAATATCGAACAGTGTGGCATCTTGTTAAAAATACTTCCCTTTCAAGTTGTTATGGCTGCTTCATGACTACTACCACCACCATCACCATCTTCTGCCTAGGGGCAGTCACTGTGCACATAGAAAGTCTGAGGAGCAGAGTGTGAACGCTTGGGCGGTGTTGTACTCTGTCTCTATATTATGAAGGCATTTTCTCTCGCCAATAAAAGCGGTACTGCCATAAAACGAGGAGCCAAGTGCACAATGACCGCCAGAAAGCAAGGCACTGTGCGATCCATGAACGTGAGTACTGCGCACGTGCGCAGCAGAGAGAGACAGTTCATGCTCAGTGTTCAGCTTTGCTAAACAATAATTAATAAAGCAGAAGAAGAAAAATATGCGGCACTCACCCTTCTGTTGCTGTGTATTCGTGCTCTTTATTGGAAAAAATATATTCATACATCCATTAGGACATCAGGTATACAGGAGGGTGCGGGAATGGAGTGAGGATGACGGCCGTTTCGCACGGTAAGTGCTTCAACGGGTCCAGGTGATAGATTACCATACGTCATTTCCTTTTTAAAGGATTTCTGACATGCAAATACATTGTTGCAAAAATACATATTTACAAAAAAGTTTAGTGAAACCATTAGTGATTGTGCATTAATAGCAAGTAATCAATATCTAAATGCAGACTTATAACTCTAAATGTTATTTCGGACTTTCTTCATTTTTTATATGTATAAATATCATTTTTTTCTTTTATTTTAACCTCTTTTCTTCACTAAAAAAATACCAACATATCTAGCCTATCGTTTAGGCCAATCGGCCCTTGCGCATTGGTATTTAAAATCCATCTGGCTTCTTTTTGTAGTAATAATTTATTCGGATCGCCTCCCTGCGGAGGATATTTCACAATCTCTATGCCAGCGAAATTAAGCAGATTAGGGTTAGCGTTGTGCTTCTCTTTTCATATGCTGAATTAGTCTTAAGCAACCTTTACCCGTTGTTATCGAATTATAATGCTCTTTAAATCTTGTTACAAAAAATAAAATCCTGAGAATTGTGTGTGATGGAACCGATTTGAATAGGGTTATGCGTTATGTGGAGATGACAGAATCTACAGTTACCGCACCTGTAATTTCCGACCGGAGTGTTACTAGTTAACCAATTATTTCTGGGCACTGAAATTCTATTATGTACTAACAAATTGACAAATTATGAGCACGTTTGTATGCAAATTTAGGCGCGCTAGTATGTATAGATATGAGATCTTTATCTGTTTGTAACACGTGCCAATTTTTTTGTATGGAGGCATGTATGGTGCTATCTAGATTACTATGTTTAAAACAAAGTGAAAATCTTTCTGTATCGCCTTTTACCTCAGTAAGGGATTCTTTAACTCTTCTTTTTCTTTTAAAAAAATCTCCTTGTGAGAATTTACTAATGCGATTTTCAGCTTCTCTTAATATTTGTGGCGAATAACCTCTGTTCAAGAAGCGTGATTTTAATTCCCTTATTTGTTCATCAAACATTTTATTATTACTGTTGATTTTACGTAATCTAACCATTTGGCTATAAGGAAGCCCTCTCTTAGTATGAGCCGGGTGGGCACTGTCAAAGTGCAATAAATTATTTGTTGCGGTTTGTTTTCTGAAAACCTTAGTTATTATTTCACCCTCGACGATTTCTATCTTTATGTCCAGATATTCAAGACTATTGGCTCCATAACATGATGTAAACATCATATTATCTGTATTAGAGACATTCAGATATTCTACAAAGTTGTTAAATTCGGCTTCATTTCCATCCCAAATTATCATAATATCATCCACAAATCTTGTGAAGAAGCGAATATGTTTCAAAAATGGATTATTTATATTGTTAATATATGTGTCTTCAAAGAATGCCAAAAAAAGGTTTGCATAAGTACATGAAGTGGGCGTACACATTTCAGTCCCAATTAATTGTTTATACCATTTGTCCATAAATTTGAAGGAATTATGAGATAGAAAGAAATCTAAACTTTCTAAAATGAATGAATTTATTTCTGGGTCTAAATCCCTACTTAATAGAATTTTCTGAATTGGCTTGTATACCTTTTTCTTTCGGAATACGGGTATATAAGTTTACCACATCTATTGATGCCAGTGAGAATATGGTTTGCCAATCTATCTCTTTAAGGGCTAAAACCAAATCTCCTGAATCTTTAATATACGAAGGGATGGTTTGAAAAGCGATTTCAGCAACCAATCAATATATTTGGATAAAGATTCTGTGACTGAATTAATCCCGGAGATTATAGGTCGTCTTGGTGGTTCTTTCATACATTTATGGACTTTAGGTATACTATACCAATATGGATATTGCGGGTATTCAGGCAAGAGACTTTCTGCACATCTTTTTGGTAATACTCCCTTCTCTACAAATTTTTTTAATAAAGTTCTCAATTTTATTTTATAATTTTGGGTAGGATTATTTGGCAATACACAGTAAATAGTTTGATCATTTAATTGTGTGAGGGCTTCTTTTATATAATAATCCCTATCTAATACCACAATATTGCCTCCATTATCTGCTCTCCTGATAACGATATCGTCCCACCTCTGTAATTCTTTTAATGCTAGTGATTCTTTGTTACTTACATTTTTACTAGGTGTCTGATATAGGATTGCTTCTACATCCTTTATCACCAAGTCTTCAAAGAGGTCGATAACGTTACCAGGAGAAACAGGGGGCATAAAACGCGACTGAATACCACCTCTAAATGGTTTTATCTGGGGATTAGGTATACTTTCTACACCAGTCGATTGCGACAGAGAAGGGTCATTTATACTAAGTAACAATACTGATTCATCTACAGTTAGGTCCATATATATATGGACAGAGACAACATTTTTCAAATTTTGGTTATAGACATTACCACAATGAATTTTAAACAAAACAATTCAGATGCAGTTGAAGTTCAGACTTTCAGCTTTCATTTGAGGGTATCCACATTAAAATTGGATGAAGGGTTTAGGAGTTTCAGATCTTTAACACGTGCCACCCTGTTTTTAAAGGGACCAAAAGTAATTGGACAATTGACTCCAAGGCTATTTCATGGACAGGTGTGGGCAATCCCTTCGTTATGTCATTCTCAATTAAGCAGATAAAAGGCCTGGAGTTGATTTGAGGTGTGGTGCTTGCATTTGGAAGGTTTTGCTGTGAAGTAAACATGAGGTCAAAGGAGCTCTCCGTATAGGTGAAACAAGCCATCCTTAAGCTGCGAAAACAGAACAAACCCATCCGAGAAATTGCTACAATATTAGGAGTGGAAAAATCTACAATTTGATACATCCTGAGAAAGAAAGAAAGCACTGGAGAACTCATCAATGCAAAAAGACCTGGGCGCCCACGGAAGACAGCAGTGGTGGATGATCGCAGAATAATCTCCATGGTGAAGAGAAACCCCTTCACAACAGCCAACCAAGTGAACAACCCTCTCCAGGAGGTAGGCATATCAATATCCAAATCTACCATAAAGAGAAGACTGCATGAAAGTAAATACAGAGGGTTCACTGCACGGTGCAAGCCACTCATAAGCATCAAGAATAAAAAGGCTAGGCTGGACTTTGCTAAAAAACATCTAAAAAAGCCAGCACAGTTCTAGAAGAACATTCTTTGGACAGATGAAACCAAGATCAACCTCTACCAGAATGATGGAAAGAGAAAAGTATGGCGAAGGCGTGGTATAGCTCATGATCCAAAGCATACCACATCATCTGTAAAACACGGCAGAGGCAGTGTGATGGCTTGGGCATTCATGGCTGCCAGTGGCACTGGGTCACTAGTGTTTATTGATGATGTGACACAGGACAGAAGCAGCCGAATTAATTCTGAGATATTCAGAAACATACTGTGTGCTCAGATCCAGCCAAATGCAGCCAAACTGATTGGTCGTCGTTTCATACTACAAATGGACAATGACTCAAAACATAAAGCCAAGGCAACCAGGAGTTTATTAAAGCAAAGAAGTGGAATATTCTTGAATGGCCAAGTCAGTCACCTGATCTCAACCCAATTCAGCATGCATTTCACTTGTTAAAGACTAAGCTTCAGACAGAAAGGCTCACAAACAAGCAGCAACTGAAAACCACCGCAGTGAAGGCCTGGCAGAGCATCAAAAAGGAGGAAACACAGCGTCTGGTGATGTCCATGAGTTCAAGACTTCGGGCAGTCATTGCCAACAAAGGGTTTTCAACCAAGTACTAAAAATGAACATTTTATTTAAAATTATTGAATCTGTCCAATTACTTTTGGTCCCTTTAAAAACAGGGGTGGTACATGTTAAGGAGCTGAAACTCCTAAACCCTTGATCCAATTTTAATGTGGATACCCTCAAATGAAAGCTGAAAGTCTGAACTTCAACTGCATCTGAATTGTTTTGTTTAAAATTCATTGTGGTAATGTCTATAACCAAAATTAGAAAAATGTCTCTGTCCAAATATATATGGACCTAACTGTATATCTGTAGTATCCTGGGATGAATACACCATAAAGCCTAGCGAGCCTATCTTGTTCTCTAAAATAGGAGAATTGTCTAGCTCTGTTTGAAAGCTAGGAATATTAGAAGTTTGTTTTTTATCTTTATGGAAATATTTATGAAGATAAAGCTTTCTCACATTTTTAAATAGGTCTATTTTGAAGCCTGTTAAGTCAAAAGTCTCTGGTAAACAATAATTCAGTCCTTTGGATAGCAGAGAGATATGATCAGTGCTCAAAGTTCTTTTTGATAAGTTTAATATTTGCAGTTAGTCTTTTTCCGTATTTATTTCTTCCATGAGACTTGCTTGCGCTTTCTCCTGATGGTTGTGCTTTCTTCTCCCTCATCTGATTTTCCTTCTAGAGGGATTGACGGACCTGCTTTTACCAAAGGAATGAAACTGGCTTCACCTGAATCTTCTGCGGCACTTGATTCAGAATCAGTGATCCAGCCATCTTGTTTCTTTTTCTTATAGCTCTTGTTTCCTTTATGGCTACGATTTTTATTGAAAATTTGGATTGTCTTTGTTTTTATTCCATGTAAACACTTGCCCCATATCAAAGTCGTTTTTGTCTCTCAGAAATTTTTCTTTCTTTTGCTGTTTGATTTCTATTTGTAGCAAAGTCAATTTTCTTTCCAATTTATTTACAAAGTTCTTATTTTGACTTTCCGTTAATCTCCAATATTGTAGTACACCTGTCTGCCCCTGGAATAAGAGATATAAAGTTCTCCTTTTAGTGTGGGTCTAGAAGTGTCAACAACAACAATCAGTATTGCCTATCAGTCAAAATTTTGAGAATGCGAGGGTGACGGGAAAAGCAGAGTAACCTAAACTCAGCCATGCGTAATAAACTGCAAACTGTCGATACTTCTGTGTCCTCACCAAAAGCACAACTGTCCATGGACTCCCCCTCCTCCTTGTCCTCAGGCCTACATGACTTTTGACAAACCTCAGTAATATCATTGTAAATACATCCTTGTAAATACATTCCCCTGGAATTTTTATCTCCCCCACCTGATTGTAGATTTTTAGTTGTCACACTTATTATTTGTTTTTTTTTTTCAGTTTAATCATTGATATCGTTATAAGTTAGTGTGGATTGTAAGCTGTCACGAGCAGGGTCGTTTTATTTCTGTTTAATTATTGTATTATTGTTATCGTTGTTACTTAGGACTGTTATGTTTGAAACTGTAAATATTTTGACGCTATATAAATAACTATAAATATTAAACTAGAACACAGAGAAGCAGGATGGAGATGTTAATTATGGCGTCTTTGCCGCTCACCATCTTGGTAAATTCCTCAAAGTTTTGTCGGATGGTACATATGTCTGACATCCGTGTCCACTCCTGAGATCTTATGTGTGAATTCAGAACTGAATATCGACGGCCTTGTTGATGCTGGTTGTCAACAACTGCCCTCTTCTGCTCACAAATCCTTTCCAAAATATGCAGTGTAGAGTTCCAATGCATGGGGAGGACATCACACACCAGTCGGTGAGACATAAGCTGCAAGTCCTGCAGAATCACGTCAAAGGCGGATGAAGCTCTAGCTGACTTTCTAAAATGGGTACCCAGAGCCTCATACTTTTCCTAGCAGATCTGGCACCTCTGTGTCCCTTTTCAGAAAATGTTGAACAATGAGATTAAGCACATGGGCCAGGCATGGCACGTGTGTGAGCTCGCCTCGACACAGAGTAGCCACCAGGTTCCAGCCATGGTCACACATGACCATGGCTGGCTGTAGGTTCAGCGGTGTCAGCCACAGATCAGCCTGCTCTTTCAGAGCTGTCCACAAATCTTCAACATTGTGCAGCTTCTCACCTAAGCATATTAGCTTCAGCACAACCTGTTGCCACTTGGCTGAGGCAGTGCTGCAGTGCTTCCAGCTTGTGACTGATGTTCTACGTGCGGAGATGGAGGCTGAAGAGGAGAAGGTGGAGTAGCTGAAGACTGTGGAGGCAACCCAGATTGATGTAGGGCCTGCAATAATCGTGGTCAGTCGGACGTGCACCACCCCAAGGTCGGACTGGGTCCCGGCTTCCACTATGTTAACCCACTGTGCTGTTAGTGTGATGTACCATCCCTGACCACAAGCACTTGTCCATGTGTCTGTGGTTAGGTTGACTTTACCAATAACAGCATCTTGGAGGGCACAGGTAATGTTTTGGGACACGCGCCTGTGTAATGCTGGGATGCCCCCCTGGCACAAAAAGTCCCGCATGTCCGGGGCCTCAGGGTAATCCTCGATTCTGCCCTCTCTTTCAATATACATATCCAAGCCCTTGCCTCCTCCTGTCCACTACAACTCAAAAACAGTTCTAGGATCCGTACATTCCAAGAAACTGCAAAAATGTTTGTGCACGCCCTCATGATCTCCCGCCTCCACTATTGCAACCTTATACTGTCTGGTCTCCCCTCTAGTACTCTTGCACCACTCCAATCTATCCTAAAGTCTGATGCCCGAGTAATCCAACTGTCCCTCGTTTGTTCCCCGGCCTCTCCTCTCTGCTAGACCCTTCACTGACTTCCAATTGCCCAGAGGCTACCGTTCAAAACCCTAACTATGACATGCAAAGCATTCCACAACCTTTCTCCATACATCTTTAACATGGTCTCCAAATGTCTGACTGGGTCATGGCTTCCTCTACGCTAACTCAGCGTGCCGTCAGCGAGATGTACTGTCACTGCCCACAAGCACTTGTCCACTGTCCGTGGTTAGGTGCACTTTCCCTGTAACAGCATTGTAGAGGGCCCGGGTAATGTTGTGGGACATGTCCTTGCTTATGTAATGTCGTGACGGCAGACCGGGCAAAATTGTGGCGGCTGGGCAACGAGTACCTTGTGATGGTAACCGCAATCAGGTTGCTGAAAGCTTAGGCCTCACATGGGCCTAAAATTCAACATTTCGAGCGCAAGCAGATGAGAAATGTGTGAATTTAGTACTGCGGCATTGCCTGCGTATTTCGGCTTGCGTTCCAAGGACTGGGGTATGGACAACTGAATGGTGCACTGCGACAAGGACGTGCTTGTTGATGGTGCCAGTTGAGTTTGTGTGCAACTGCAGATCCAGGGCATGAGGCATCTTTGCATGCAACATGGACAGGGGATTGGCTTGCATGCACAACATCGAAAGAAGCAGTGGCATCACCCGCTCACATTGTTCATGGAGCCTTGTGTTCAACCCACAAAGTCATGTGCTTTGCTGCCATGTGCCTGATCATGCTTGTGGTGGTTAGGATGGGAGTCTTGCTACCCCTGCTGATGCGGGCTTGGCCGGTGGTGCAAATAGCCTTTTTGAGGTTATCGGCAGAGTCTTTAACCCCTTCAGGACCTTGGGATTTTTCGTTTTTCCGTGTTCGTTTTTCACTCCCCTCCTTCCCAGAGCCATAACTTTTTTATTTTTCCGTCAATTTGGCCATGTGAGGGCTTATTTTTTGCGGGACGAGTTGTACTTTTGAACGACATCATTGGTTTTAGCATGTCTTGTACTAGAAAACGGGAAAAAAAATTCCAAGTGCGGTGAAATTGCAAAAAAAAGTGCAATCCCACACTTGTTTTTTGTTTGGCTTTTTTGCTAGGTTCACTAAATGCTAAAACTGACCTGCCATTATGATTTTCCAGGTCAGTACGAGTTCATAGACACCTAACATGTCTAGGTTATTTTTTATCTAAGTGGTGAAAAAAAATTCCAAACTTTGCTAAAAAAAAAAAAAATGCGCCATTTTCTGATACTCGTAGCGTCTCCATTTTTCGTGATCTGGGGTCGGTTGAGGGCTTATTTTTTGCGTGCCAAGATGACGTTTTTAATGATACCATTTTGGTGCAGATACGTTCTTTTGATCGCCCGTTATTGCATTTTAATGCAATGTCACGGCGACCTAAAAAACGTAATTCTGGCTTTCGAATTTTTTTCTCGCCACGACGTTTAGCGATCAGGTTAATGCTTTTTTTTAGTTGATAGATCGGGCGATTCTGAGCGCGGCGATACCAAATATGCGTAGATTTGATTTTTTTATTATTGATTTATTTTGATTGGGGCGAAAGGGGGGTGATTTAAACTTTTATATTTTTTTTATTTTTTTCACATTTTTTTTAACTTTTTGTTTTTACTTTTGCCATGCTTCATTAGCCTCCATGGGAGGCTAGAAGCAGGCACAGCACGATCGGCTCTGCTGATCGCTGCTATGTAGCAGAAATGGAGGTGTGCTGTGACCATCCTGACGCATCGCCGACCCCCGATCATGTGACGGGGGTCGGCGATGATGTCATTTCCGGCCGCCCGGCCGGAAGCGGTAGTTAAATGCCGCTGTCTGCGTTTGACAGCGGCATTTAACTAGTTAATAGGTGCGGGCAGATCGCGATTCTGCCCGCGCCTATTACGGGCACATGTCAGCTGTTCAAAACAGCTGACATGTCCCGGCATTGATGCGGGCTCACTGCGGAGCCCTGCATCAAAGCAGGGGATCTGACCTCGGACGTACTATCCCGTCCGAGGTCAGATAGGGATTAAAAAACAACCAGGCTATTACGGGGACATTCAGTGTCTCCCTCTCCCACACCACCTCCTCACCTCGACCCTGGTCTTTTGATGTTCTCCACAGCACAGTTCTAGGACCCCTACTCTTCTCCATCTACACCTTCGGCCTGGGGCAGCTGATGTAATGGCACGGTTTGCAGTCTCATCAGTACGCCGATGACACGCAGATCTACCTATCTGTACCCGACATCACCTCCTTACCCACCAAAATCACACGTCTTCCCACTAATTCATACTTCTTTTGTGCTCGCTTTCCAAAAGTGGACATGCACAAAACAGAATACATCATCTTTCAACCATCTCAGACTAAATAGACATGAGAGCTGTGTATGCATTATTCGGTACCACTTTAGTAAGAGGGAAATTTTACCCAAGAGAAAATGATTTTCCAGACATTCACGGCCTTTTTTGCACATTTTTTGCAGCTGTGATCTTCATCTTCTTGGTGTGGATGTGGTAAATTTCAAAGTGGTCATCAATACCATCAGCGTCCATATCTCGGAAAGAGATAGAAATCTGGTGTTTCCCAGGGTCATGGTTATCTACATTTTGTGCCATTCCTTTAACAGTGTTCGTTACACTAGAAGAAAGAATTGTTGACTGTGACATTTGGATATTATTGTTAATATGTATGGGTGAAGATGAAGAAGCTTGTGCCACCGGTGTGCTTATAGTTACGGATGGTGCACTGCACTTTAAACTTTGTTTTTCACAAGCATCCATCATTTTGTTTGGTTTTCCTACAACACTGATCTGCTTTCTCTAATTCTGCATCTCTCGAACATGTTGCACTTTGCCCTTTCGACAGACAAGTGCGTCTTTGGCAACATATTTTTGACAAGAATTTTTTAGGCCGAGTCTAACACGCGCATCTGTTGCACAGATCTTCTGACAGGCATGAAACCGATTCTGGTAATTGGTGGTGGCTAAACGACTAATCGTTGTAGGCTGTCTCCTGGATCTCATACCTCCCATAGCCACCGCTGTTATTAATCATGTACATTCCCATTCCTGTCATCACATGGCCCTTTTCCTGATCACTTCATCCAACGATTTGTCCGCCATATTTTTAGTAAAAAGCTGCACCTTCCCAGCAGCAACTGTGTAGGAAACCAATTTACAGTTTTGCAAGGTGTTTCTGATGCCCATTAACAAATTTATTTTAAAAATTCACCCCCCATGGGGAAATGTTTGACTGTCCATGCACTTAGCCTATGGGCTTACAGGTGTAGGAGACCTGTTCCTTTACTTTGGGAATAGGTTTTAATGAGGCTTTCCTCCACCTCTCATCATTCTCCAACACTAGATCACCAGGGTTCATGAGTTCCGTGCTGTTAAAGACAGTCAATTTTTGGGCAAGGGTGTATATGATCCCCATGAAATATTTTAAAAAAATGTACCCCCCATGAGCAAATGCTTGTCAGGCCATGCACTCCATTACAAGTCTCAGAGACCACACCCCTACATTGGGCCTACTTCTTAAACTGTCTCCTTTAACTGCCACTAGATGACCATGGTGAACGTGGTCTGTACTGTTATAGGCCAGTGAATTTTGGGCAAGGGGGCTGTGCTGACCCAATTTTTAGTCCAAAAAGGACTACACATTGGGGAATTGGGAATGACATTCCATTGGGCCTCCTTCTTAACTCAGTCTCCGGCAATCTGTCCTGTACCTGCCACTATATCACCAGGGTGAACGTGCTCTGTACGGTCATAGGCTGGTGAATTTTGGGCAAGGGGGCTGTGATGGCACTATTTTTTTAAGTCCAAAATGGACCCCACATTGGTGAATTGGGCATGACATTACATTGGGCCTAATTCTTCATTCTGTCTTCTGCAGTGTGTCCTGTAACTGCCACTAGATCACCAGGGTTAACGTGCTCAGTATTGTTATAGGCCAGTGAAGTTTGGGCAATGGGCCTGCAATGTCACTAGTCTATTTTTAAAAAAGGTACCCCCATTGGGGAATTGTTTGGCAGATCAGGCACTGCATTACAAGTCTCAGAGACACACTCCACTACAATGTCTCTTCCTTATCCCGACGACATGACCTGGGTGAACATGCTTTGTACTGTTATAGGGCCGTGAAGTTTTGATAAGGGGGCTGTGATGGCAATAGTGTATTTTTAAAAAGGTACCCCACATTGGTGAAACCGCATCATTGATGGCAAACACTTCTTAACATTTGTGTACCCTAAAGAGCTCACTTGAAAAGCTCCTTTTTGTGTTGCCTGGTTGCTCACATTGGACACAATACAATTCATATAAATTTGATAAAGCAATGCTGTTAGTTTGGCTAAGTAGTTCATTAAAAATTTAGCTTTGTCCACTATATTATTTTCTCTCCTTTAGAGCCATAACTTTGGCTGCCTCAATTGTACAAATGGCGAATATACAAATGGCTATTTTTAAACAAGATTGAAATACTGTATACCGAATGCATTCAGACAATCACATAGCTGTATTTCTTGTAAAACATTTACAAATGTGACAGACAATGCTCATAGTGACATCATCTTGATAAATGTTTGTTTACTCACTTCACAAACAGTTCTAAGCCTCTAAATGTTTGCTGTTTGCCATTGTAAAACATTAAGGTTTAGTGAAACTATGCCTGTTGTGGTTTGATCTAAATCCTTGAGACCTTTATTTTCTAGAGGTTTATGGCCCCTCATCTGATGACTCCATGATATCTCAGTTTCATCCAACCTTGAAAAGTAGCCACTTGCAGGTCTGGGTGAAACTAGAGTTACTACATAGTGTAAATCACTATATAAAACCAGAGAAACATGACTAAGGCAGATGCCAAAACTGGGGTACCTGTACATGTACAGTGTGCTGATACCTGCATAATTGGGGACGCCCATGCAGTGTAGGTAATCTCACAGGGGTTCTCTGTCTTGGTGTTGCTTCTCTGATATTCCAGACCTATGATGTTTAAAAGCCTCTTGGTGATGATCTAAGTATACTGTATGTAGCTAATCTTCATATATACAGTACAGACCAAAAGTTTGGACACACCTTCTAATTTAAAGATTTTTCTGTATTTTCATGACTACGAAAATTGTACATTCACACTGAAGCCATCATAACTATGAATTAACACATGTGGAATTATATACTTAACAAAAAAGTGTGAAACAACTGAAATTATGTCTAATATTCTAGGTTCTTCAAAGTAGCCACATTTTGCTTTGATGACTGCTTTGCACACTCTTGGCATTCTCTTGATGGGCTTCTAGAGGTAGTCACCGGGAATGGACTTCCAACAAGCTTGAAGGAGTTCCCAGAGATGCTGCACTTGGCCCTTTTGCCTTCACTCTGCCGTCCAGCTGACCCCAAACCATCTTGATTAGGTTTAGGTCCAGTGACTGGAGGCCAGGTCATCTGGCGTAGCACCCCATCACTCTCCTTCTTGGTCAAATAGTCCTTACACAGCCTTGAGGTGTGTTTGGGGTCACTGTCCTGTTGAAAAATAAATGATGTTCCAACGCAAACTAGATAGAATAGCATGCCGCTGCAAGATGCTGTGGTAGCCATGCTGGTTCAGTATGCCTTCAATTTTGAATAAATCCCCAACAGAGTCACCAGCAAAGCACCCCCACACCATCACACATCCTCCTCCATGCTTGACGGTGGGAACCAGGCATGTAGAGTCCATCAGTTCACCTTTTCTGCATCGCACAAAGACGCAGTGATTGAAACCAAAGATCTCAAATTTGGACTCATCAGACCAAAGCACAGATTTCCACTGGTCTATTGTCCATTCCTTGTGTTCTTTAGCCCAAACAAGTCTCTTCTGCTTGTTGCCTGTCCTTAGCAGTGGTTTCCTAGCAGCTATTTTACCATGAAGGCCTGCTGCACAAAGTCTCCTTTTAACAGTTGTAGAGATGTGTCTGCTGCTAGAACTCTGTGTGGCATTGACCTGGTGTCTAATCTGAGCTGCGGTTAACCTGCGATTTCTGAGGCTGGTGACTCGGATAAACTTATCTTCAGAAGCAGAGGTGACTCTTGGTCTTCCTTTCCTGGGGCGGTCCTCATGTGAGGACATTTCTTAAAGTAATGATGGCCACTCGTTTTTCTATACTTAGCTGCTTTTTTCTTGCCATAATACAAATTCTAACAGTCTATTCAGTAGGACTATCCGCTGTGTATCCACCAGACTTCTGCACAACACAACTAATGGTCCCAACCCCATTTATAAGGCAAGAAATCCCACTTATTAAACCTGACAGGGCACACCTGAGAATTGAAAACCATTCCCGGTGACTACCTCTTGAAGCTCATCAAGAGAATGCCAAGAGTGTGCAAAGCAGTCATCAAAGCAAAAGGTGGCTACTTTGAAGAACCTAGAATATAAGACATAATTTCAGTTGTTTCACACTTTTTTGTTAAGTATATAATTCCACGTGTTAATTCATAGTTTTGATGCCTTCAGTGTGAATGTACAATTTTCATAGTCATGAAAATACAGAAAAATCTTTAAATGAGAAGATGTGTCCAAACTTTTGGTCTATACTGTACATATGACTCTAGTGAATAAATTATGTATATAGGTAAAGAGTCAAGATAGCTAATTTATGTAATACATAAACCAATAATATATATAAATACATAAATATTAAATTCTGATAAAATGCATGCTATGTAAAAAAAATTATGAAATGTGCTAATAGATGGCAGTATTACAGTACAATCATAGTGAGGTCAGCTGTCAACTGTTTATACACACGGTCAAAAATGTTGGTACCCCTCGTTTAATGATAGATAAACACACAATGGTTTCAGAAATAACTTGAATCTGACAAAAGTAATAATAAATAAAACATCTATGAAAATGAACAAAATAAAGTCAGACATTGCTTTTCAACCATGCTTCCACAGATTAAAAAAAAAAATAAAACTCATGAAATAGGCCTGGACAGAAATGATGGTACTAGTGATGGGCAAGCACTAAAATGCTCGGGGGCTCTTTGCTCGGGTCGAGCAAATTGGAATACTCGGGTTCTCGGCCAGAACAACGAGCCAATTGTAAGTCTATGGGAGACCAAAGTATTTTTACCGCGATCTCCCCCGGGAGTCCTTTTAAGGTCTAAAAATGTCTGAAAATGATGGAATTACTGCTCAAATGACACAGGGACATCATGGGGTCGCCCCTGGAAGCATTCCTGACTCCTAGTTCACAGCTCTAATCATTTTTTTCCGAGATTCATGCCATTTTTCCCGGTGCCACAAAAAACACACTAAAACGGAACCAAAACGGGTTGTGCTGAGAAATATGTCAAGGTACATCCTTTGCAAGTTAATGACTTGCCTGTAAGGCCAAATATTAAACCCCAGACCGAAAATTTCGTCCACCACTTAGGCTTAGTTCAGACGCCTCGTTTTTGAAGCTTTTTTCAACTTTAACATTGCTTTCAGCCACTACAAATGCATTCACTGGGAAATGTGACTGTAACATTTAACAACCATAGTTGGCCATTTGGTGTGTGACACATAAGCAGACCCATCTTGTTTCATTTTCGAAGGAGGGACTCTTAATGTCACAGAGCCTATTTTTACTGGTATAACGTTAGTAACACAATAATTTTGGGGGGCCTGTGAATGAGGCCTTTATAACAAACTAGATGTGACAAACAATTTGAAAGTGAGATGTCCCTTACTGTACAGAAGACTTTTGGGGGGCCTGTGGATGAAGCCTCTATACCATGACTAGATTCTGCAAACAATTTGAAAGTGAGATGTCCCCTACTGTACAACATTAGTAACACAAAAATTTTTGATGGGCCTGTGAATGAGGCCTCTATAACATAGGCTAGATGCTACAAATAATTTGATAGTGAGATGTTCCCAACTGTACGACATTAGTAATAGAAGATGTTTGGGGGGCCTGCGGATGAGGCCTCTATACCATGACTAGATGCTACAAACAATTTGAAAGTGAAATGTCCCCTACTGTACGACATTAGTAACACAAGAATTTTGGGGGGGGCCTGTGGATGAGGCCTCTAACATAAACTAGATGCGACAAGCAATTTGAAAGTGAGATGTCCTGTAAAGTATGACATTAGTAACAGAAGAATTTTAGGGGGGCCTGTGAATGAGGCCTCTATAACATAGACTAGATGCTACAAACAATTTGAAAGTGAGATGTCCCATACTGTGTGACATTAGTAACTGAAGATTTTTGGGGGTCCTGTGGATGAGGTATCTATAACAGACTAGATGCTACAAACAATTTGAAAGTGAACTGTCCCCTTCTGTATGACGTTAGTAACAGTAGAATTTTTGGGGGGCCTGTGGATGAGGCCTCTTTAACAGATTAGATGCAACAAACAATTTGAAAGTGAGAAGTCTCCTACGGTATAATGTTAGTGTTAGCACCACGCCGGATCCCTGCTCTGACAGGCAGGGTCTCCAGCTTGTCTCCTCACTCATCCATGCTGCAGACAGTTCTTCCTCTCCTCATGCTCTGCATGCTTCCAGCCGGTCCTCTAGCCATATCCTTAGAGCACGCATGCGTGTGCTCCCGCCCTCATAAAGGGCCAGAGCGTGCACTTACTATTTCCTCCCCAGCCAATAGCTGTGTACATTATGTATATATTGCTTCCTCCCCACTGGGGAGGTTCCTGAGCAACCTACCTGTTTTGCAGTCTAAGTTGTGTGAGGTTGCATACCAGTCCCCGCTGCATTCAACTGCAGATCCTGCCTGCTGCACTCAATTGCAGATCCTGCCTGCTGCAGTCAACTGCAGATACTGCCTGCTGCACTGTAATTCAGACCCTGCCTGCTGCACTCTACTGAAGATCCTGCCAGCTGCACTCTGATACAAACGTTGTCTGCTGCACTCTGAAGCTGACCTTGCCTACTGCCCTCAACTGCAGATCCTGCCTGCTGCACTCTAATGCAGATCCTGCCTGCTGCACTCAACTGCAAATCCTGCCTGCTGCACTCTAATGCAGACCCTGTGTGCTGCACTCTACTGCAGATCCTGTCACCTGCACTCTGATACAAACACTGCCTGCTGCACTCTGATACAAACACTACCTGCTGCACTCTGACATGGACTCTGTCTGCCGCACTCTGATGTAAACTCTGTCTACTGCACTCAGATGCAAACTATCTGCTGCATTCTAATACAAACTCTGCCAGCTGCTCCCTCCAGTCTGTCCTCTGGGTCCAGCTGCTGCGCGTCCGTTGGTCTGTCCTGGAGTGGCACCTGGCGTTCATCGGGAGCCAAGTCTAACCTCACATCAGAGGCTCCAGTGAACAGTCAGGTGTTCGTTTAGTCACACCCCTCCAAGCTCTCCATGGTCCGTGGCACAGTGGTTCCACAAACCACATATGTGACAGTTAGTAACAGAACAATTTTGGGGGGTTCTGTGGATGAGGCCTCTATAACAAAAACTAGATGCTACAAACAATTTGAAAGTGAGATATCCCCTACTATATGACGTTAGTAACTAAACAAATTTTTTTTTTAGTGTGAGTAACGCCTGTATAACCAAGAAGATATGATCCAAACAATTTTA
This sequence comes from Ranitomeya imitator, assembly GCF_032444005.1. Classification (NCBI taxonomy): domain Eukaryota; kingdom Metazoa; phylum Chordata; class Amphibia; order Anura; family Dendrobatidae; genus Ranitomeya; species Ranitomeya imitator. Next base: position 631,300,075 of record NC_091284.1, read on the forward strand.
ATATCGGATTTAGCCTGCTGTATCACGTTTGTAAGCCAAAAAATGTTGTTGTTTTTTTGTGCAACAGCTCTTGACATACAACAATTTCACAGTGACAAAATGACAACGTGGGATATGACAGACTGTATAACATTTAGCAACAGAATTTTTTTTTATGCGCGTGAGGTCTGCAGACAGCTTAATTTCAACCCCAAAAAATTACAACTTGTGATATAGCAAGCTTTATCATGTTTACCAACAGAAAAAAATTGTCATGTTTTTCATGTGCATGAGCTATGCACACTGTGGAATTTCACCTGCACTAAATAACAAGGTAAAATATAGCATGGTGAATCATGGTAACAACTGCACTAAAAAAAAAATGTTTTCAGGCACAACAGCTCAAATCATAGAACAATGTCACCACACATCTAAATGACAAGTTGGGATATAGCATGCTGTTTCACATTTACCTAGTGAAAAAAAAGATTTAGAATGTTCTACTCTTGCATGGAGCACAATAGAAGCAGTGCACAACACACTTGGATGACATGTGCCCAGCTCTCTTTGTCTGTGGACCTCAGTAATGGCAATATATATAAATATATAAAATATATATATATATAATATATATATATATATATATATATATATATATATATATTATATATATATATCTGGAGGGTCGATTACACAGGACATTGTGGATGTTTCCTGTGCACTGATTGGCTAGCCACAATGTGCACATATAAAGTTAGAAAAAATGACAGTTTAAGGGCTCATCTCCACTTGTGTGAGAAAAAAACGGTCCAATTTACGGACCGAAAAAACTGATGTAACGTCTGCGAGTGCCATGCGAGTGCCATGCGAGTGTCATGCGATTTTTTTTATCGCAACATCCATATGACATCCGTATTGCTGTCCGATTTTTACGCACGGGTCTCCTTTGAAAAGCCGGTAATTCAGCGCAGAGTACAGTAAAATCACAGTGACAGGTTAGATTAGAGTAGATATATACACATAGAATAGGTATATATACATATATATATGTCAGGGAGACACCTATATATATATATATTTATATTTAATGCAGCGCTAGATAGTTTTAAAGCTGGTAATTCAATTACCGGCTTTTGCTTTCTCCTTCACAAACCCGACATGATATGAGACCTGGTTTACATACAGTAAACCATCTCATATCACCATTTTTTTTGCATATTCCACACTACTAATGTCAGTAGTGTGTCTATGCAAAATTTGGCCGTTCTAGCTATTATATTTAAGGGTTAAATGGCGGAAAAAATTGGCGTGGGCTCCCGCGCAATTTTCTCCGCCAGAGTAGTAAAGCCAGTGACTGAGGTCAGATATTAATAGCCTGGAGAGGGTCCATGGTTATTGGCCCCCCCCTGGCTAAAAACACCTGCCCCCAGCCACCCCAGAAAAGGCACATCTGGAAGATGCGCCTATTCTGGCACTTGGCCACTCTCTTCCCATTCCCGTGTAGCAGTGGGATATGGGGTAATAAAGGGTTAATGCCACCTTGCAATTGTAAGGTGACATTAAGCCTAATTAATAATGGAGAGGCGTCAATTATGACACCTATCCATTATTAATCCAATTGAAAGAAAGGGTTAAAAAAACACACACATTATTAAAAATTATTTTAATGAAATAAAAACAAAGGTTGTTGTAATTTTTTATTTAACGCCCAATCCACTCAGTGAAGACCCTCGTTCTGTGACAAAAAAAAAATAATAAACCAACAATATACTTACCTTCCACAGATCTGTAAAGTCCAACGATGTAAATCCTTCTGAAGGGGTTAAAACATTTTGCAGCCAGGAGCTTTGCTAATGCAATGCTACTCCTCGCTGCAAAACCCCGGGGAATGAGTCTAAATATAGATCAATGAGCTATATTTAGCTTCATTTGCGGTGAGGCGCCCTCTGCTGGCTGTTCATAGATCGTGGGAACTTTCCTTGAAAGCTCCCAGGCTTTCTAGGAAAGTTCCCACGATCTATGAACAGCCAGCAGAGGGCGCCTCACCGCAAATGAAGCTAAATATAGCTCATTGATCTATATTTAGACTCATTCCCCGGGGTTTTGCAGCGAGGAGTAGCATTGCATTAGCAAAGCTCCTGGCTGCAAAATGTTTTAACCCCTTCAGAAGGATTTACATAGTTGGACTTTATAGATCTGTGGAAGGTAAGTATATTGTTGGTTTATTTTATTTTTTTTGTCACAGAACGAGGGTCTTCACTGAGTGGATTGGGCGTTAAATAAAAAATTACAACAACCTTTGTTTTTATTTCATTAAAATAATTTTTAATAATGTGTGTGTGTTTTTTTAACCCTTTCTTTCAATTGGATTAATAATGGATAGGTGTCATAATTGACGCCTCTCCATTATTAATTAGGCTTAATGTCACCTTATAATTGCAAGGTGGCATTAACCCTTCATTACCCCATATCCCACTGCTACACGGGAATGGGAAGAGAGTGGCCAAGTGCCAGAATAGGCGCATCTTCCAGATGTGCCTTTTCTGGGGTGGCTGGGGGCAGGTGTTTTTAGCCAGGGGGGGGCCAATAACCATGGACCCTCTCCAGGCTATTAATATCTGCCCTCAGTCACTGGCTTTACTACTCTGGCGGAGAAAATTGCGCGGGAGCCCACGCCAATTTTTTCCGCCATTTAACCCTTAAATATAATAGCTAGAACGGCCAAATTTTGCATAGACACACTACTAACATTAGTAGTGTGGAATATGCAAAAAAATGGTGATATGAGATGGTTTACTGTATGTAAACCAGGTCTCATATCATGTCGGGTTTGTAAAGGAGATCGCAAAAGCCGGTAATTGAATTACCAGCTTTAAAGCTATCTAGCACTGCATTAAATATAAATATATATATATATAGGTGTCTCCCTGACATATATATATATATGTATATATACCTATTCTATGTGTATATATCTACTCTCATCTAACCTGTCAGTGTGATTTTACTGTACTCTGCGCTGAATTGCCGGCTTTTCTAAGGACACGGGTGCGTAAAAATCGGACAGCACTCGCATGGTGCGAGTGCTGTGCGTTTTTTTTCTCGCACCCATTGACTTGCATTGGCGAGTCTCGTCCGAGAATCTCAGCAATACGCAGCATGCTGCGATTTTTTTCTCAGCCGACACAGATTTTTCTCAGTCCGATTTCGGCAGGGAAAAAAATCGCAAATGGAGTGTCACCTATTGATTAACATTGGTCCGAGTGCAATCCGATTTTTTATCGGATTGCACTCGTCCATTTTCCTCACAAGTGGAGATGAGCCCTAAGGCTATGTGCACACGTCAGGATTTTTTCCTGACATAATCCTGAGAATTCTGCCAGAAATCTGCGTGCTTTTTTCACGGATTTCTCACGGAATTTGCGGGTTTTTTGCGCAGATTTTTTGCGTTTTTTTTTTTTCCGGAATGTCTTTTTTGATAGGAAATCCGCAAAAAATCCACAAAAAGATAGAGCATGTCCGGATTTTTTGCGGTATGCGTTTTTTTTGCAGAAAAAAACGCTAACATCTGCACAAGAAATGCGGAATGCATTCTAAATGATAGGATGCATAATGTTAGCGTTTTTTTTAGCGGATTTATAGCGTTTTTATGGCGAAATTCTGCAAAAAATTGCTAAAAGTCCGGACGTGTGCACATACCCTAAAAGCACGCCAAAACTCTGAGCTCTGCAAACACCCTACCCTAATCAAACACGTGCCCGCGCTAATGATACACTACCATTATCGTAGCCAAAGTGATAAAAATGCTTTAGTGGCAACGCAAATAATTTTCTGCTCTTTTTACCGAATGTTACCAATTTTTTCCGATATTATAAAATTTTGCTTGTGTCTCCAATCTGGAATCCCAAATATATACATATACGGTAAAGCTTTTTTTATTGATAGATCGGGCCATTCTGAACCCGGTGATACCAAATATGTGTATGTTTGATTTTGCGTCATTGTTTTATTTTGAATGGGGCAAAAGGGGGGTGATTTAAAGGGAACCTGTCACCCCGTTTTTTGAGATTGAGATATAAATACTGTTAAATAGGGCCTGCGCTGTGTGTTACTATAGTGTATGTAGTGTACCCTGATTCCCCATGTATGCTGAGAAATAACTTACCAAAGTCGCCGTTTTCGCCTGTCAATCAGGCTGGTCAGGTCGGGAGGGCGTGTTCACAGCGCTGGTTCTTCCTCAGCTTTACGTTGGTGGCGTAGTGGTGTCCGCATGTTGAGGTGACTAATCCACTGTGAGCACGTGAACAAGCAGCGCGCGATCTGCGCTGTCATCCCTTTCGTTGGTGGGGGCGGCCATCTTCCTGGAGGCCGCGCGTGCGCAGATCGAGTGCTCTGCTGCACGGGGCTTCAGGAAAATGGCCGCGGGATGCCGCGCGTGCGCATTAGAGATCGCGGCGGCCATTTTCCCAAAGCCGAGATGCAAACTCGGCTTTGGGAAAATGGCCGCCGCGATCTCTAATGCGCACGCGCGGCATCCCGCGGCCATTTTCCTGAAGCCCCGTGCAGCAGAGCACTCGATCTGCGCACGCGCGGCCCCAGGAAGATGGCCGCCCCCACCAATGAAAGGGATGACAGCGCAGATCGCGCGCTGCTTGTTCACGTGCCCACAGTGGATTAGTCACCTCAACATGCGGACACCACTACGCCACTAACGTAAAGCTGAGGAAGAACCAGCGCTGTGAACACGCCCTCCCGACCTGACCAGCCTGATTGACAGGCGAAAACGGCGACTTTGGTAAGTTATTTCTCAGCATAGGTGGGGAATCGGGGTACACTACATACACTATAGTAACACACAGCGCAGGCCCTATTTAACAGTATTTATATCTCAATCTCAAAAAACGGGGTGACAGGTTCCCTTTAAACTTTAATTTTTTTGTATTTTTAACCCCTTTCTGACCTCGGACGGGATAGTACGTCCGAGGTCAGAAGCCCCGCTTTGATGCGGGCTCCGGCGGTGAGCCCACATCAAAGCCGGGACATGTCAGCTGTTTTGAACAGCTGACATGTGCCCGTAATAGGCACGAGCAGAATCGCGATCTGCCCGCGCCTATTAACTAGTTAAATGCCACTGTCAAACGCAGACAGCGGCATTTAACTACCGCATCCGGGCGGCCGGAAATGACGTCATCGCCGACTCCGACTCCCGTCACATGATCGGAGGTCGGCGATGCTTCTCCATTGTAACCATAGAGGTCCTGATCGGTAGCTGTGAGCGCCACCCTGTAGTCGGCGCTCACAGCACACCTGATTTTCTGCTACATAGCAGCGAACAGGCGATCGTGTTGTGCCAGCTTCTAGGCTCCCATGGAGGCTATTGAAGCATGGCAAAAGTAAAGAAAAAAAAATTTAAAAAAAAAGTGGAAAAAAATAAAAAAAAAATAAAAGTTTAAATCACCCCCCTTTCGCCCCAATCAAAATAAATCAATAAAAAAATCAAATCTACAGAATCGCCCGATCTATCAATTAAAAAAAGCATTAACCTGATTGCTAAATAGCGTAGCGAGAAAAAAATTAGAAACGCCAGAATTACGTTTTTTTGGTCGCCACGACATTGAATTAAAATGCAATAACGGGCGATCAAAAGAACGTATCTGCACCAAAATGCTATCATTAAAAACGTCATCTCGGCACGCAAAAAATAAGCCCTCACCCGACCCCAGATCATGAAAAATGGAGATGCTACGAGTATCGGAAAATGGCGCAATTTTTTATTTATTTTTTTTTTTTTTAGCAAAGTTTGGAATTTTTTTTCACCACTTAGATAAAAAATAACCTAGTCATGTTAGGTGTCTATGAACTCGTACTGACCTGGAGAATCATAATGGTAGGTCAGTTTTAGCATTTAGTGAACCTAGCAAAAAAGCCAAACAAAAAACAAGTGTGGGATTGCACTTAATTTCACCGCACTTGGATTTTTTTTCCCGTTTTCTAGTACACGAAATGCTAAAACCAATGATGTCGTTCAAAAGTACAACTCGTCCCACAAAAAATAAGCCCTCACATGGCCAAATTGACGGAAAAATAAAAAAGTTATGGCTCTGGGAAGGAGGGGAGTGAAAAACGAACACGGAAAAACGAAAAATCTCAAGGTCATGAAGGGGTGAAAAACATTTTTTTTTTACTTTTGGCATGCTTCAATAGTTTCCATAGGAGACTAGAAGCTGCCATAACTTGATCGGCTCAGCAACATACAGGCAACGAACAGTTCGCCTATATGTAGCTTAATTACTCACTTGCTTATGAGTGCTGACAACTGGGCTGCCCTCACAGCAAGCTGGCAGTGACAACCATAGAGTTCATGCCAACCCACCAGCGACCCACGATCACATGATGGGCGGTCACCGGGGGGTGGATTCCTGGCACGATTGCCAGAAACACATGTTAAATGGCACTGTTAGTGTTTGACAGCGGTATTTAGCAGTTAATAGCCGCGAGTGGATCGGGATTCCACCCGCTGCTGTTCCAGGCACATGTCAGCTGTTCAAAACAGCTGCTATGTGCTGGGAAAAATGAGGGCTTACCGCCGGAGCCCACAACAAAGAGGAATACTATTACGCCTGATGTTGGAAAGTGGATAATATCAGCTCACAACTGTATACGTAGCCTTTACTGGCTATTAAAATGGGCAACCCCTCAAAAATAATGGCGTGGGGTCCCCCTATAACTGATAACCAGCAAAGGCTTTGTAGACAGCTGTGGGCTGATATTAATAGCCTAGGAAGGGGCCATGGATACTGGCCCCCGAGGCTAAAAACATCAGCTCTCAGCTGCCCCAGAAAAGGAGCATCTCTAAGATGTGCCAATTCTGAAACTTAGCCTTGCCCTTCCCACTTGCCCTGTAGAGGTGGCAAGTGGGGTGATAGTTGGGGGAGTTGACTTCACCTTTGCATTGTCAGGTGACATCAAGCCACGAAGTTAGTAATGGAAAGGCATCAATAAGACGCCCCCATTATTAACCCCATAGTCACATTGTAAGAAAAGCTGCCTGAAGTTTGATTATGCCATATAAGATGCTCCATAGAAAATGTGCCCCATATAATGCTGCATAAAGGTTGATTATGGTCCCATAAGATGCTCCATCGAAACATTTGCCCCATACAATGCTGCCTAAAGTTTGATTATGGTCCTATAAGATGCTATATAGAAAATGTGCCCCATATAATGCTGCATAAAGGTTGATTATGGCCCCATAAGATGCACCATAGAAACATTTGCCCCATATGCCGCTGCTGTGATTAAAAAAAAAATGACATAGTCACCTCTTGTCCTGAGCAGGCAGGGACACCAGCACTTGCGATATTTACCTGCCCCGTTCCACTGCCACACACCGCTCTGTCTTCCGTCTCTCTGCAGTGACTGTTCAGGCAGAGGGCAACGCGCACACTAAACACGTCATCGCACCCTCTGACCTTAATGTCATTAGCCAGAGGATGTGGAAGACGGAGCGGCATGCAGCTGTGGAACTGGGACAGGTGAGTATCGCAATGCTCACTCTCCCCCGCTATGTTCAGCCTCCCGGCGCGGTCCCTGCTTCTCCGATGCGATCGTCTCTGATGCCGGAGGCTTGTTCCTGCATTCAGTGGTCACTGGTACCACTCATTAAAGTAATGAATATGCGCTCCACCCCTATGGGAGTGGAGTTGCGTCCATATTCATTACTTTAATGAGCGGTACCATGTGACCGCTGCACACAGGAAGAGCTGCGGGCGCCGGAGAAGCAGGGACATGCAGAGACCCGCCGGGAGCAGGTGAATATGATTTGACAGCTGCCACTCTCCCACCGACCCCCTGGGACAATGACTCAAGTATAAGCCAAGAGGGGGACTTTCAGCCTAAAAAAATGGGCCTAAAATCTAAGCTTATGCTCGAGTATATACGGTTATGTTTTTTTATTGATAGATCGGGCAGTTCTGAACCTGGTGATACAAAACATGTTTATGTTTGATTTTTTTATTGTTTTATTTTGAATAGGGCAAAAGGGGGGTGATTTAAACTTTCATTTTTTTGTATTTTTTGTATTTTTAAAAACATTTTTTTTTACTTTTTGGCATGCTTCAAGAGTCTCCATGGGAGACTAGAAGCTGCCATAACTTGATCAGCTCAGCAACATACAGGCGATGATCAGTTTGCCTATACAGTATGTATCTGAATTATTAGGGGAACAGATAGGGCAATCTGTCACAAAGACAGGGATCGTCGAACGGTGTGCTGCCTACCTGGCGCTCGAGTCCGACACATCACTGATCGGGTAGACAGATTACTGGGAGGGGCTAGTGAGGACTCAGTGGTCATGGTGCACATTGGCACAAATGACAAAGTTAGAAGTAGGTGGAAGGTTCTTAAAAACGATTTCAGGGAATTAGGCTGCAAGCTGAAAGCAAGGACCTCCAACGTGGTATTTTCCGAAATACTGCCTGTACCACGTGCCACGCCAGAGAGGCAACGGGAGATTAGGGAGGTTAATAAGTGGCTCAAGAATTGGTGTAGGAAGGAGGGGTTTGGGTTCCTGCAGAACTGGGCCGACTTCTCAGTTAGCTACAGGCTCTAGCTAGGGACGAGCTGCACCTCAGTGGGGAAGGTGCAGCTGTGCTGGGGGAGAAAATGGCTAGAAGATTGGAGGAGTGTTTAAACTAGGGAGCGGGGGGGAGGGTATTCATTTTATAGGAGGGGAAGATAGAGACCTGGGCACAAATAAGGAAGTTGGGGGTGGCGGTGGCATGGGGGGGTGGGGTTAGATCAATTAATAATTTAAGAAAGAATAGAGGTGCAGAGAGATACATAAAATGTATGTATACTAATGCCAGAAACCTTGCCAACAAAATGGATGAATGAGAATTAATGGTGTTGGAGCATAAATTATGACATAGTGAGACATGGCCGGATGAGAGCCATAACTGGGCTCTTAACTTACAGGGCTATAGTCTGTTCAGAAATGACCAAACGGATAAGCGAGGGGGAGGGGCGTGTTCATATGTAAAATCATCCTTAAAAACCATCCTGCGTGATAATATAGGTGAATCTAATGAAAATGTAGAGTCCCTGTGGGTGGAGATAAGGGGAGAGCGAAAAAATAATAAATTACTGATAGGGGTTTGTTATAAGTCTCCAAAAATAATGGAAGCAGCGGAGAATATCCTCCAAAAGCAAATAGATGAAGCTGCGACTCAAGGAGAAGTCATTATTATGGGGGACTTCAACTACCCTGAAATAGATTGGGGAATGGAAATCTGCAGTTCCAACAAAGGTAATCGGTTTTTGACAACTATGAGAGACAATTACCTTTCACAATTGGTTCAGGACCCAACACTGCTAGACCTAATATTAAAAAACAGGGCAGACCGCATATCAAATATAAGGGTTTGGGGTCACTTGGGGAATAGTAATCACAAAATAATAGGTTTTCATGTAATAAGATGTGTAGTAGAGGGGTTACAAGGACACTAAACTTCAGGAGGGCAAATTTCCAATGAATGAGAGATGATCTTAGTGCAATTAACTGGGACGATATCCTGAGACATAAAAATACACAAAGAAAATGGGAGACGTTTATTAGCATCCTGAATAGGACCTGTGCACCGTATATACCGTATGGGAATAAACATACTAGAAATAGGAGGAAACCAATATGGCTAAATAGATCTGTAAAGGGTGCAGTAAGTGACAAAAAGAAAGCATTTAGAGAATTAAAGGAAGTAGGTAGTGATGAGTAGGGTTGAGCGAAACGGATCGGACAAATTCAAAAATCGCCGACTTTCGGCAAAGTCTTTTTTCATGAAACACGACCCGATCCTAGCGTGGAATCAGCCATGAGGTCGGCGATCTTCGCGCTAAAGTCGCGATTCGTATGACGCGTTCAGTCCCATTTTTCAGCCAGTGAAGGAGGACGCAGAGTGTGGGCAGCGTGATGACATAGGTCTCAGTCCCAAACACCTTAGAGAAGGGCATGACAGTGATTGGCTTGCTTTCTGCAGCGTCACAGGGGCTATAAAGGGGCGTGCACGCTGACCGCCATCTTACTTCTGCCAATCGTAGCATAGGGAGAGGTTGCCGCAGCTTCATCAGAAGAAGGGATATAGTTAGGGAGGGAAGATTAAGCCCCGAAACTGCTTGTGCTGTAGCGATTTCCACTGTCCAACACCACCATTTGTTTGCAGGGACAGTGGCGGTTATATTTTTGTGCATCAGCTCTGTAGCTTATTAGGCTGCCTTATAAGGCTCCCTGATAGCTGCATTGCTGTTTGCACGCCGCTGTGCAAACCAACTGCTTTTTTTTAAAGCAAAAATCCTGTTGCTCCTTTCTGCACAGTTATCTTGTTTATTTGTCCATACTTTTGTGTGCAGCAGTCCTTTTTATTGCTGCCATACTTGTCCTGAGATCATTGTAGGGAGATTGAAATTGTACTACAGTCCTTGTATTTTTTCATATATCTTCCAGCCACTTTCTGCCAATTACATTGTGTTGTTTTATGCACAGGGCCTGAGGTTTGGTTTAGCCTCCCCCCCAAAAAAGGAAGATTCAAATTATCACAAAGTGGATATATTTCAGTCCTGTTAGTTTGTGGTATATCAGCCAGCCACTTTCTGCCACTTACATTGTGGTGTTTTATGCACAGGGCCTGAGGTGTGGTTTAGTCTCCTCCCAAACAAAAGTGAGATTCAAATAATCACAAAGTGGATATATTTCAGTCCTGTTAGTTTGTGGTATATCAGCCAGCCACTTTCTGCCACTTTCATTTTGTTGTTCTATGCACAGGGCCTGAGGTTTGGTTTAGTCTCCCCCCAAAAAAAGTGAGATTCAAATTATCGCAAAGTGGATATATTGTATTTCAGTCCTGTTAGTTTGTGGTATATCAGCCAGCCACTTTCTGCCACTTACATTGTGTTGTTTTATGCACAGGGCCTGAGGTTTGGTTTAGTCTCCCCCCCAAAAAAAAAAGTGAGATTCAAATTATCACAAAGTGGATATACTGTATTTCAGTCCTGTTAGTTTGTGGTATATCAGCCAGCCACTTTCTGCCACTTACATTGTGTTGTATTATGCACAGGGCCTGAGGTTTGGTTTAGTCTCCCCCCAAAAAAAGTGAGATTCAAATTATCACAAAGTGGATATATTTCAGTCCTGTTAGTTTGTGGTATATCAGCCAGACACTTTCTGCCACTTACATTGTGTTGTTTTATACACTGGGCCTATGCTGTGGTTCAGTCTCCCAAAAAAAAGGGGAGATTCAAATTCTCACAAAGTGGATATACTTCTGTCCTGTTAGTTTGTCGTATATCAGCCAGCCACTTTCAGCCACTTACATTGTGTTGTTTTTTACACAGGGCGTGCTTTTTTGTTCAGTCTCCCCCCAAAAAAAGGGAGATTTAAAATCTCAACATGTTTATGTACACCTTCTACCTTGTTTTACAGTACCATATAACGGTTGTTATTTTGGTTAGATTTTACAAAAAATGAGGAAGTCAGGTGGAAGAGGCCGTGGGCAGTGGTTGAGAGCTGGTACTGATGGTGGTGGTGGTGCATCTGGTGGTAGTGGCAAAAGCACAATCGCACCTAAGGCTGGAGGTGTTGAGCCAGTGTCATCGTCTGGCTACACAAGGCCTCGAAGGCTCCCTTATCTGGGAGCAGGAAAACGGTTTTTAACCCCTCTGTGACCTTAGACGTACTATCCCGTCGAGGTGCCCTGGGCTTATCTGACCCTGGACGGGATAGTACGTCATAGCCGATCGGCCGCGCTCACGGGGGGAGCGCGGCCGATCGCGGCCGGGTGTCAGCTGCTTATCGCAGCTGACATCCGGCACTATGTGCCAGGAGCGGTCACAGACCGCCCCCGGCACATTAACCCCTGGCACACCGCGATCAAAGATGATCGCGATGTGCCGGCGGTGCAGGGAAGCACCGCGCAGGGAGGGGGCTCCCTGCGGGCTTCCCTGAGCCCCCCGCAGCAACGCGATGTGATCGCGTTGCTGCGAGGGTCTCCTCACCTCCCTCCCTGCTCGAGCCCCGGATCCAAGATGGCCGCGGATCCGGGTCCTGCAGGGAGGGAGGTGGCTTCACAGAGCCTGCTTAGAGCAGGCACTGTGAAGGCTGCAGCGCTGCATGTCAGATCAGTGATCTGACAGAGTGCTGTGCAAACTGTCAGATCACTGATCTGTGATGTCCCCCCCTGGGACAAAGTAAAAAAGTAAAAAAAAAATTTTCCAAATGTGTAAAAAAAATAAAAAAAAATATTCCAAAATAATGAAAAAAAAAAAAAAATATTATTCCCATAAATACATTTCTTCATCTAAATAAAAAAAAAAAACCAATAAAAGTACACATATTTAGTATCGCCGCGTCCGTAACGACCCGACCTATAAAACTGTCCCACTAGTTAACCCCTTCAGTAAACACCATGAGAAAAAAAAAAAAAAAACGAGGCAAAAAACAACGCTTTATTATCATACCGCCGAACAAAAAGTGGAATAACACGCGATCAAAAGGACAGATATAAATAACCATGGTACCGCTGAAAGCGTCATATTGTCCCGCAAAAAAAGAGCTGCCATACAGCATCATCAGCAAAAAAATAAAAAAGTTATAGTCCTGAGAATAAAGCGATGCAAAAATAATTATTTTTTCTGTAAAATAGTTTTTATCGTATAAAAGCACCAAACCATAAAAAAATGATATAAATGAGGTATCGCTGTAATCGTACTGACCCGAAGAATAAAACTGATTTATCAATTTTACCAAACACGGAACAGTATAAACGCCTCCCCCAATAGAAATTCATGAATAGCTGGCTTTTGGTCATTCTTCCTCACAAAAATCGGAATAAAAAGCGATAAAAAAATGTCACGTGCCCAAAAATGTTTTCAATAAAAACGTCAACTCGTCCCGCAAAAAACAAGACCTCACATGACTCTGTGGACCAAAATATGGAAAAATTATAGCTCTCAAAATGTGGTATTGCAAAAAATATTTTTTGCAATAAAAAGGGTCTTTCAGTGTGTGACGGCTGCCAATCATAAAAATCCGCTAAAAAACTCGCTATAAAAGTAAATCAAACCCCCCTTCATCACCCCCTTAGTTAGGGAAAAATTAAAAAAAATGTATTTATTTCCATTTTCCCATTAGGGCTAGGGTTAGGGCTAGGGTTAGGGCTAGGGCTAGGGTTAGTGCTAGGGTTAGGGTTAGGGCTAGGGTTAGGGCTAGGGTTAGGGCTAGGGCTAGGGTTAGGGTTAGGGCTAGGGTTAGGGCTAGGGTTAGGGCTAGGGTTAGGGCTAGGGTTAGGGCTAGGGCTAGGGTTAGGGTTAGGGCTAGGGTTAGGGCTAGGGTTAGGGCTAGGGTTAGGGTTAGGGCTAGGGTTAGGGCTAGGGTTAGGGCTAGGGTTAGGGTTAGGGTTGGGGCTACAGTTAGGGTTGGGGCTAAAGTTAGGGTTAGGGTTTAGATTACATTTACAGTTGGGAATAGGGTTGGGATTAGGGTTAGGGGTGTGTCAAGGTTAGAGGTGTGGTTAGGGTTACCGTTGGAATTAGGGTTAGGGGTGTGTTTAGATTAGGGTTTCAGTTATAATTGGGGGGTTTCCACTGTTTCGGCACATCAGGGGCTCTCCAAACACGACATGGCGTCCGATCTCAATTCCAGCCAATTCTGCGTTGAAAAAGTAAAACAGTGCTCCTTCCCTTCCGAGCTCTCCTGTGTGCCCAAACAGGGGTTTACCCCAACATATGGGGTATCAGCGTACTCAGGACAAATTGGACAACAACTTTTGTGGACCAATTTCTCCTGTTACCCTTGGGAAAATACAAAACTGGGGGCTAAAAAATAATTTTTGTGGGAAAACAAAAAGATTTTTTATTTTCACGGCTCTGCGTTATAAACTGTAGTGAAACACTTGGGGGTTCAAAGTTCTCACAACACATCTAGATAAGTTCATTGAGGGGTCTAGTTTCCAATATGGGGTCACTTGTGGGGGGTTTCTACTGTTTAGGTACATTAGGGGCTCTGCAAACGCAATGTGACGCCTGCAGACCAATCCATCTAAGTCTGCATTCCAAATGATGCTCCTTCCCTTCCGAGCCCTCCCATGCGCCCAAACGGTGGTTCCCCCCCACATATCGGGTATCAGCGTACTCAGGACAAATTGGACAACAACATTTAGGGTCCAATTTCTCCTGCTAACCTTGGAAAAATACAAAACTGGGGGCTAAAATATAATTTTTGTGGAAAAAAAAATATTTTTTATTTGCATGGCTCTGCGTTATAAACTGTAGTGAAATACTTGGGGGTTCAAAGCTCTCACAACACATCAAGATGAGTTCCTTAGGGGGTCACTTTCCAAAATGGTGTCACTTGTGGGGGGTTTCTACTGTTTAGGTACATTAGGGGCTCTGCAAACGCAATGTGACGCCTGCAGACCATTCCATCTAAGTCTGCATTCCAAATGGCGCTCCTTCCCTTCCGAACCCTCCCATGCGCCCAAACGGTGGTTCCCCCCCACATATGGGGTATCAGCGTACTCAGGACAAATTGGACAACAACTTTTGGGGTCCAATTTCTCCTGTTACCCTAGGGAAAATACAAAACTGGGGGCTAAAAAATAATTTTTGTGGGAAAAAAATTTTGTTTTATTTTTATGGCTCTGCATTATAAACTTCTGTGAAGCCCTTGGTGGGTCAAAGTGCTCACCACACATCCAGATAAGTTCCTTAGGGGGTCTACTTTCCAAAATGGTGTCACTTGTGGGGGGTTTCAATGTTTAGGCACATCAGTGGCTCTCCAAACGCAACATGGCGTCCCATCTCAATTCCTGTCAATTTTGCATTGAAAAGTCAAACGGCGCTCCTTCCCTTCCGAGCTCTCCCATACGCCCAAACAGTGGTTTACTGCCACATATGGGGTATCAGCGTACTCGGGACAAATTGGACAACAACTTTTGAGGTCCAATTTCTTTTCTTACCCTTGGAAAAATAAAAAATTGGGGGCAAAAATATAATTTTTGTGAAAAAATATGATTTTTTATTTTTACGGTTCTGCATTATAAACTTCTGTGAAGCACTTGGTGGGTCAAAGTGCTCACCACACCTCTAGATAAGTTCCTTAGGGGGTCTACTTTCCAAAATGGTGTCACTTGTGGGGGGTTTCAATGTTTAGGCACATCAGTGGCTCTCCAAACGCAACATGGCGTCCCATCTCAATTTCTGTCAATTTTGCATTGAAAAGTCAAACTGCGCTCCTTCCCTTCCGAGCTCTCCCATGCGCCCAAACAGTGGTTTACTGCCACATATGGGGTATCAGCGTACTCAGGACAAATTGGACAACAACTTTTGAGGTCCAATTTCTTCTCTTACCCTTGGAAAAATAAAAAATTGGGGGCAAAAATATAATTTTTGTGAAAAAATATGATTTTTTATTTTTACGGTTCTGCATTATAAACTTCTGTGAAGCACTTGGTGGGTCAAAGTGCTCACCACACATCCAGATAAGTTCCTTAGGGGGTCTACTTTCCAAAATGGTGTCACTTGTGGGGGGTTTCAATGTTTAGGCACATCAGTGGCTCTCCAAACGCAACATGGCGTCCCATCTCAATTCCTGTCAATTTTGCATTGAAAAGTCAAATAGCGCTCCTTCCCTTCCGAGCTCTCCCATGCGCCCAAACAGTGGTTTACTGCCACATATGGGGTATCAGCGTACTCAGGACAAATTGGACAACAACTTTTTGGGTCCAATTTCTCCTGTTACCCTTGGTAAAATAAAACAAATTGGAGCTGAAGTAAATTTTTTGTGTAAAAAAGTTAAATGTTCATTTTTATTTAAACATTCCAAAAATTCCTATTAAACACCTGAAGGGTTAATAAACTTCTTGAATGTGGTTTTGAGCACCTTGAGGGGTGCAGTTTTTAGAATGGTGTCACACTTGGGCATTTTCTATCATATAGACCCCTCAAAATGACTTCAAATGAGACGTGGTCCCTAAAAAAAAATGGTGTTGTAAAAATGAGAAATTGCTGGTCAACTTTTAACCCTTATAACTCCCTAACAAAAAAAAAAATTGGTTCCAAAATTATGCTGATGTAAAGGAGACATGTGGGAAATGTTACTTATTAAGTATTTTGTGTGACATATCTCTGTGATTTAATTGCATAAAAATTCAAAGTTTGAAAATTGCGAAATTTTCAAAATTTTCGCCAAATTTCCGTTTTTTTCACAAATAAACGCAGGTACTATCAAAGAAATTTTACCACTATCATGAAGTACAATATGTCACGAGAAAACAATGTCAGAATCACCAGGATCCGTTGAAGCGTTTCGGAGTTATAACCTCATAAAGGGACAGTGGTCAGAATTGTAAAAATTGGCCTGGTCATTAACGTGCAAACCACCCTTGGGGGTAAAGGGGTTAAAGCCGGAGCAGCAGGAAAATGTTTTGGCTTTCCTTGCTGACTCAGCCTCTAGCTCTTTCGCCTCCTCCTCAGAAAGTTCCAAATATAAAAGCAGCGAGTCGTCAGTGGATGCTCCCAGTCAGGAACAAGTCGTTCCTTGTGTCCTTCACCCAAACCAAAAGTGAAGGATGCGTCAGGCGACACTACACGTTACTCCATGGAGCTCTTTACACATACCGTGCCTGGGTTAGAATGGGAAATTGTTAACTGCCCATTACAAGATGAATCGGACATGGAGTGCACTGATGCACAGCCACAGCTAGATTATAATGCTGTTCCATTGACTCAGATCACTACATTGCCCTCGCAGTGTACTGAGCCAGAATCTGACCCTGATGAGACTATGGTGCCCCGTCCCGAACGCTATAGCACCTTACATGGTGACACAGAGGAAGGTGCACATGACATTGAAGAGGAGGTGATAGATGACCCAGTTGTTGACCCAGATTGGCAGCCATTGGGGGAAGAGGGTGCTGCTGCCAGTATCTCAGAAGTGGAGGAGGAAGATCCGCAGCAGCCATCTACATCGCAACAGCTGTCATCTGGCAGGCCCGTATCAGGCCAAAAACATTTGTCAAAAACAAAAACAGTTTTAGGACAGCGTGGCCATCCAGTGAAAGTAGCACAGCGTGCAATGCCTGAAAAGGTATTCCATAGTAGGAAGAGTGCAGTGTGGCAATTTTTTAACTAAGATCCGAATGATCAGTCAAATAATAATAATAATAATAATTTTTATTTATATAGCGCCAACATATTCCGCAGCACTTTACAATTAAGCGGGAACATATTGTAGGGATTGTACTCAGGTGCGGCGGATGACACTCTGGAGGCACGTTTCATTAAAAGTTCACAGGTTTATTGCTCCATAAACCACATAGCAACAGGAACAACAGGTAAACAGTCTTACTTCAGACAGTTGAATCCTCAATGTCCATATTAGAGCTCCGCTCTCTCTCAGACATGTAGGCATACAGGTGTGCCATGTCCAGCACGTAGGCTCTCCAGCCTAAATATGGTCTCTGTGTGTTGTTCAGGACATCTGTCCCCACTTGGAACCGTCCAACACACAGGCCACTCTGCAGTTTCCAGCCAGGACACATGGAAGTCTGTCCACTCTTGCAGACTCCCAAACACACTCTCTATGTGCTACACACATACCTCTCTACATAGGTGTAACCACACCCAGGAACCCATCACATGCTTAGACATGTGGTTCTGACATCACCACAGGTCCTGAAACAAACATAGATAGGCACGGTTATGCCGCCCCTTACCCAGGGGTGAAGTATATGGGTAGCCAGACCCTCCCATCTCTCATAGCTACCCGTAACCCGGACCCAAATATACTAAACAATTCCTTATTGCTTTATGTGTACTAAAGAAAACACTCCGGGTTACATCACAGCGACAAGCCTTCTCTGTGATACATACCTCCCGTCGACTATACAACCTTTAGCCACGCTACAATGTACAGACAATAAATTCAGCACAAGTTAAGACAATTTAAACAGTGACATTAGGGGTGAGGTCCCTGCTCACAAGCTTACAATCTACAAGGAAGATTATCAAAAGTTATCTGTAAGAAATGCTCAAAGACCTTTAGCAGAGGGAAGAATCTTCAAAATTTAAATACAACGTGCATGCTTAGACATTTAACCAGCATGCACTTGCAAGCCTGGACTAACTACCAAATGTCCCGTACCATTGGTGCACCTGCTCAGAATGAAGGTAGTCAGCAATGCTACATTGCTTCCCTCACTGTAAGCCCACCGGTTAGGACACCACCAGCAGCAAATGTGGAGGTATCGTCGCAAGGCCAAAGCAGTCAGGGAATCAAAAGGTTATTGGTAGGAAACACTGTATGTAGGCCAACATCGAGAATACCATCACCAACCCTCTCTCAATCCACCATGTCCACCACCACCACCACCGCTAGTTCCATATGCACCTCTCCAGTCCAGCTCACCCTACTAGAGACTCTCGTAAGGAAAAAAAAGTACTCATCCTTTCATCCGCGTACACAGGGTTTGAACGCCCACATTGGTAGACTAATCTCGTTAGAGATGATGCCCTACCGGTTGGTTGAAAGCAAAGCTTTCAAAGCCCTGATGACCTATGCAGTACCACGCTATGACCTACCCAGTCGACACTTCTTTGCGAGAAAAGCCATCCCAGCCCTCCACCAGCATGTCAAAGACCGCATTGTCCATGCACTGAGGCAATCAGTCAGTAGAAAGGTGCACCTCACAACAGATGCATGGACCAGTAGGCATGGCCAGGGACGTTACGTATCCATCATGGCACACTGGGTTAATGTGGTGGATGCAGGGTCCTCAGGGGACAGCCATAGTGGGACAGTTCTGCCTAGCCCACGGTCTAGGAAACAATTGGCTGTAGGCGTTCGCCACCCCTCCTCATCCTCCTCCTCCAGAAGCAAAAGCACGTCCACAGAGCGCAGTCGCACGACCGCTCCATCTGCAGCTGCCAGTGTTGCACACGAGGTGTCCCATTATCGAACAGCTAGTGGTAAGCGTCAGCAGGCTGTGTTAGAAATGAAGTGTTTGGGCGACAACAGACACACCGCGGAAGTACTGGCCGAGTTCTTGCAGCAAGAAACTCAGTCATGGCTGGGCAGTGTACATCTTGAGGCAGGCAAGGTAGTCAGTGATAACGGAAGGAATTTTATGGCTGCCATAGCCCTTTCACAACTGAAACACATACCTTGCCTGGCTCACTGTTATGAAAACTGATATGAAGGCAATTCAGTACCACAATGGACATAGTGGTCAGAACACATACAGTGGTCTGACAAACACCCAAAATAATAGAACGAGCTCTGAGACGTGGGAACTCTGCAGACCGCAATCCCTGATCCTATCCAACCACACTAAAGGTAGCCGTGGAGCGCTCCTGACCAGAACCTAGGCGCCTCGTCACAGCCTGAGAAACTAGCTAGGCCTGAAGATAGAAAAATAAGCCTACCTTGCCTCAGAGAAACTCCCCAAAGGAAAAGGCAGCCCCCCACATATAATGACTGTGATTAAGATGAAAACACAAACATAGAGATGAAACAGATTTAGCAAAGTGAGGCCCGACTAGCTGAATAGAACGAGGATAGGGAAGATAACTTTGCGGTCAGCACAAAAACCTATAAAAACCACGCAGAGGGGACAAAAAGACCCTCCGCACCGACTAATGGTACGGAGGTGGTCCATCTGCGTCTCAGAGCTTCCAGCAGGCGAGAAAAACCAATTAAGCAAGCTGGACAGAAAAATAGCAACAAAATAACATAAGCAAACTTAGCTTTGCAGAGCAGCAGGCCACAGGAAGGATCCAGGGAAAAAACAAGTCCCACACTGAAACATTGACAGGAAGCATAGATCAAAGCATCAGGTGGAGTTAAGTAGAGAAGAAGCTAACGAGCTCACCAGATCACCTGAGGGAGGAAACTCAGAAGCTGCAGTACCACTTTCCTCCACAAACGGAAGATCCCAGAGAGAATCAGCCGAAGTACCACTTGTGACCACAGGAGGGAGCTCTGCCACAGAATTCACAACAGCTCACACCTTGAACCTGGTGGTACAGTGCTTCCTCAAAAATTATCTGGAGTTACCAGCCCTGCTCCTGAAGGTGCGAAGACTTTGCTCGCATATCTGCCGGTCGCCCGTACACTCCAGCCGTATGCTGAACCATCAGCGATCGCTGAATCTTCCCCAGCACCGCCTAATAATTGACATTGCAACAAGGTGGAACTCCGCACTGCACATGGTTCAGAGGCTGTGTGAACAAAGGCGTGCTGTAATTAATTTGTGGGAGGATACACATACATGGGCAGGCAGTTGGATGGCAGACATGGAGTTGTCTGGTGTGCAGTGGTCGAAGCTCCAAGACCTCTATCAAGTCCTTCAGTGTTTTGAGGAATGCACACGGCTGGTAAGTGCAGACGACGCCATCATAAGCATGAGCATCCCACTAATGCGTCTGCTGATGCAAAGTTTGACGCACATTAAGGAGCTGGCGTCTGCAGCCGAGGAGGAGGGAAGCCTTGATGACAGTCAGCCATTGTCTGCTCAGGGAACTCTCCTGAACAAGGTGGCGGATGAAGAGGAGGAGGATGATGGGGATGAATATGTATGGGAGGAGGATGCTTCACAGGGGGCATAGAAACTGGTGGCTTTGCAAGGTCAGGTACAGGATTTTTGCAGGACACAAGTGATGTTGATTTGCAAGAAAGTGCTCTTCAACCCAGCACAAGCAGCGAATTGACACCTGGAACATTGGCTCACATGGCTGATTATGCCTTGCGTATCCTAAAAAGGGACCCCCGCATTATCAAAATGATGACCGATGACGATTACTGGTTGGCCTGCCTCCTGGATCCATGATATAAAGGAAAATTTTCAAAATATCATGCCACATGAAAACCTTGAGCAAATTTTGGCTACCAAACAAGCAACTCTTGTAGACCATTTGGTTCAGGCATTCCCAGCACACAGCAGCGGTGATGGTTCTCACACGAGCCGTAGGGGGCAACATGGCAGAGGTGTTAGAGGTGCACAAATCCGAAGTGGTGTTGGACAGAGGGGATTTATGACTAGGTTGTGGAGTGATTTCGCAATGACCGCTGACACGACAGGTACTGCTGCATTGATTCAAAGTGACAGGAGACAGCATTTGTCCAGTAGGGTTACGAACTACTTTTTCTCCCTTATCGATGTTCTCCCTCACAGGTGATTCCCCTTTGATTACTGGGCATCTAAAATAGACACCTGGCTTGAATTGGCAGATTATGCATTACAGAAGCTCGCTTGCCCTGCTTCCAGTGTGCTATCAGAAAGCGTCTTCAGTGCTGCTGGTTCATTACTGACCAAAAAAAGGACACGTCTGGCTACCCAGAATGTTGATGATCTAACCTTCATTAAAATGAACCAATCATGGATTTCAAATTATTTTACCCCACCTTCTCCTGCTGACACGTAGCTTGCCTGAAAAATGTCTTGCTTTTGGCCTCCTCTTACTGACTTCTCCAATTCTGCCTTTTGCAGCTGCTGAATGTCCACCATAGGCCATTTTTATACCTCCCTAAATGGGCTGACTCCCCCCACAGGGCCGTGGTCACCACCTGGCGCAAGCACCCGTGCGAGTGTCGTTTGCCTGGACAGGTGGGTGCGCCCATTCTTGGGCGATGGCACTGGCACAGGGTCCCTCATAGTACAATGAAGTGTCTCTGACGGTGGTGGTGCACAACCAACGTCAGACATACCGTCGTAATATGAGGGGCCCTGTGCCAGTACCGCCGCCCATGAGAGAGTGTTCCCCCCAGCTCAAACAGTGCTCTACCACTTGCAATACTTACCTCTCCCTGCTCCACCACTGTGTAGTCTGTGCTGTTAAATCCTTCAATGGCACTGCCAAAACAAATTTGTTGAAATGATAGTTAAAATATACAGGGGCCCTGGCCTCCATTTAGACCAGTTAAAACTTTGTGCCTACTACCACTGTCTGCAACTGTATGCCACCTGTTTAGTCCTGTTACCAATTTTGAACTGCATTTAGACTAGTTTTTTATTGTGGGCCTACTAACTGTGTCTGCACCACTCATTACAGTTGTCCTCTACTGAACAAACCTATGCCGCCTGTTTAGTCCTGTTACCAATTTGAACTGCTTTTAGCCTACTTTTGTATTTGGGCCTACTAACTGTGTCTGCACCACTCATTACAGTTGTCCTCCACTGAACAAAGCTAGGCCACCTGTTTAGTCTTGTTACCAATTTTGAACTGCATTTAGCCTACTTTTGTATTTGGGCCTACTAACAGTGTCTGTGCACTCATTACAGTTGTCCTCCACTGAACAAAGCTATGCCGCCTGTTTAGTCCTGTTACCAATTTTGAACTGCATTTAGCCTACTTTTTTATTTTGGGCCTACTAACTGTGTCTGCGCCACTCATTACAGTTGTCTTCCACTGAACAAAGCTATGCTGCCTGTTTAGTCCTGTTACCAATTTTGAACTGCATTTAGCCTACTTTTTTTTTTGGGCCTACTAACTGTGTCTGCACCACTCATTACAGTTGTCCTCCACTGAACAAAGCTAGGCCGCCTGTTTAGTCCTGTTACCAATTTTGAACTGCATTTAGCCTACCTTTTTAGTTGGGTCTACTAACTGTGTCTGCGCCACTCATTACAGTTGTCCTCCACTGAACAAAGCTATGCCGCCTGTTTAGTCCTGTTACCAATTTTGAACTGCATTTAAGCCTACTTTTATATTTTGGGCCTACTAACTGTGTCTGCGCCACTCATTACAGTTGTCCTCCACTGAACAAAGCTAGGTCGCCTGTTTAGTCCTGTTACCAATTTTGAACTGCACTTAGCCTACTTTTGTATTTGGGCCTACTAACTGTGTCTGCGCCACTCATTGCAGTTGTCCTCCACTGAACAAAGCTAGGCCGCCTGTTTAGTCCTGTTACCAATTTTGAACTGCATTTAAGCCTACTTTTATATTTTAGGCCTACTAACTGTGTCTGCGCCACTCATTACAGTTGTCCTCCACTGAACAAAGCTAGGTCGCCTGTTTAGTCCTGTTACCAATTTTGAACTGCACTTAGCCTACTTTTGTATTTGGGCCTACTAACTGTGTCTGCGCCACTCATTGCAGTTGTCCTCCACTGAACAAAGCTAGGCCGCCTGTTTAGTCCTGTTACCAATTTTGAACTACATTTAGCATAATTTTTTATTGTGGGCCTACAAACTGTATCTGCGCCACTCATTACAGTTGTCCTCCACTGAACAAAGCAATGCTGCCTGTTTAGTCCTGTTACCAATTTTGAACTGCATTTAGCCTACTTTTTTATTTTGGGCCTACTAACTGTGTCTGCGCCACTCATTACAGTTGTCCTCCACTGAACAAAGCTATGCCGCCTGTTTAGTCCTGTTACCAATTTTGAACTGCATTTAAGCCTACTTTTATATTTTGGGCCTACTAACTGTGTCTGCGCCACTCATTACAGTTGTCCTCCACTGAACAAAGCTAGGTCGCCTGTTTAGTCCTGTTACCAATTTTGAACTGCATTTAGCCTACTTTTTTATTGTGGGCCTACAAACTGTGTCTGCGCCACTCATTACAGTTGTCCTCCACTGAACAAAGCAATGCCGCCTGTTTAGTCCTGTTACCAATTTTGAACTGCATTTAGCCTACTTTTTTATTGTGGGCCTACAAACTGTGTCTGCGCCACTCATTACAGTTGTCCTCCACTGAACAAAGCTATGCCGCCTGTTTAGTCCTGTGTTGTGAATTCTGCTTTTGGGCTCCCTCCAGTGGTTGTAGATGGTAATGCAGTTGTGCCTGGACTGCAGGATTGGACAGGTGTATCTGCTAATTGCAAAGCTGACTGGGGTATTTAGCTTTGCAGGACTCATTAGTCCCTGCCAGTTGTCAATGTTCTATTGCCAGTAATGGTTCTCTGCCTGGCCTCTCCTGCCTGCTGCCATTTCAGTTAAAGATAAGTGTCTTATTTTTCTTAGGCTCACAGACTGTGTGTCTATTTTTCAGTGCTGTTCATAGTTTCAATTTTGTTCCAGCTTCGACTGTCCTGTTGTTTACTCAGTCTGTTTGGATTCGCTGGAGTTGCAGATAAACTCTCCACACCTTTAGTTAGGTGGTGGAGTTTTTGTATTTTTCTGCGGTGGATATTTTGTAGATTTTGTGCTGACCGCTCAGTATCCTGTACTATACTTTCCTATCTAGGTAGAAGTGCCTCCTTTGCTAAATCTGTTTTCGGCCTGTGTGTGTCTTTTCCTCTCCTACTCACCGTCATTATTTGTGGGGGGCTGCCTATACTTTGGGGGTCTACTCTGAGGCAAGTCAGTTTTCCTATTTTCCATCTTTAGGGATATTTAGTCCTCCGGCTGTGTCGAGGTGTCTAGGTCTGATAGGCACACCCCACGGCTACTTCTAGTGTCTGTGATAAGTTCAGGGTTAGCGGTCTGTATAGTTACCACTACTCCAGCGAAGGTCTTTTCATGTTGTTCCAAGGCCGCCTGATTATAACAGTCCTGTTACCAATTTTGAACTGCATGTAGCCTACTTTTGTATTTGGGCCTATTAACTGTGTCTGTGCCACTCATTACAGTTGTCCTCCACTGAGCAAAGCTATGCCACCTGTTTAGCCCTGTTACCAATTTTGAATGGCTTTTAGCCTACTTTTGTATTTGGGCCTACTAACTGTGTCTGCGCCACTCATTACAGTTGTCCTCCACTGAACAAATCTAAGCCGCCTGTTTAGTCCTGTTACCAATTTTGAACTGCTTTTAGCCTACTTTTGTATTTGGGCCTACTAACCGTGTCTGCGCCACTTATTACAGTTGTCCTCCACTGAGCAAAGCTATGCCGCCTGTTTAGTCCTGTTACCAATTTTGAACTGCATTTAGCCTACTTTTGTATTTGGGCCTCCTAACTGTTATGATCAGGTGGCCTTGGAGCAGCATGAAAACTTTCTCTGGAGTAGGTGGTAACTATATGGACCGCAAACCCTGATCTTAACACCGCAACTAGAAGTAGCCGTGGGGTGTGCCTAACAAAACCTAGACACCTCGACACAGCCGGAGAACTAAATACCCCTAAAGATGGAAATAGGAAAACTATCTTGCCTCAGAGTAGACACCCAAAGGATAGGCAGCCCCCCACAAATAATGACTGTGAGTTGGAGAGGTAAAGACACACGCAGGTAGAAAACAGGCTTAGCAAAGAAGGCCACTTCTAGCTAAATAGAAAAGGACAGGACAGGATACTAAGCGGTCAGCATAAAAATACTACAAAAATATCCACAGCAGAAAATACAAAACTCCACCACCTAACTAAAGATGTGGAGAGTATAACTGCAACTCCAGAGAATCCAACCAGACTGAGAAAAGCAACTGACACAGTCAAAGCTGGAGCAAATAGAAACAAAAGATCAGCACTGAAAATAAGCACACAGCAAGTGTGCTTCAGAAAAAGAAATAAACACTTATCTTTGCTGAACTGGCAGCTAGGCAGGTGAGGCCAGGCAGAGATCCAATACTTCCAAAGAAACATTGACAACTGGCAAGGGCTAATGAATCCTGCACACTTAAATATCCCAGTCAGAACAGCAATTAGCAGATACACCTGACCAGGACTGTGACTCGGAGACAACTGCATTCCCAGCTACAACCACTGGAGGGAACCCAAGAGCAGAATTCACAACAGTACCCCCCCCTTGAGGAGGGGTCACCGAACCCTCACCAGGACCTCCAGGACGATCAGGATGAGCCAGATGAAAGGCACGGACCAAATCAGCAGCATGGACATCAGAGGCAAAAACCCAAGAATTATCCTCCTGGCCATAACCCTTCCATTTGACAAGGTACTGAAGCCTCCGCCTCGAAAAACGAGAATCCAAAATCTTCTCAACAACATATTCCAACTCCCCATCAACCAACACAGAGGCCGGAGGATCAACAGAGGGAACCACGGGCTCCACATATTTCTGCAACAAAGATCTATGGAAGACATTATGGATAGCAAAAGAGGCCGGAAGCGCCAGTCGAAAAGACATCGGATTAATAATCTCAAAAATCCTATAAGGACCAATAAACCGAGGCTTAAACTTAGGAGAAGAGACCTTCATAGGAACATGACGGGAAGACAACCAAACCAGATCCCCAACCCGAAGCCGGGAACCAACACAACGACGACGGTTAGCAAAACGTTGAGCCTCCTCCTGAGACAACACCAAATTGTCCATCACATGAGCCCAAATCTGCTGCAACCTGTCAACCACAGAATCCACACCAGGACAGTCAGAAGGCTCAACCTGTCCAGAAGAAAAACGAGGTTGAAAACCAAAATTACAAAAGAAAGGCAAAACCAAAGTAGCCGAACTAGCCCGATTATTAAAGGCAAACTCGGCCAATGGCAAAAAAGCCACCCAATCATCCTGATCAGCAGACACAAAGCATCTCAAATAAGTCTCCAAGGTCTGATTAGTTCGCTCGGTTTGGCCGTTTGTCTGAGGATGAAATGCAGAAGAAAAAGGCAAATCAATGCCCAGCTTCGCACAAAAGGCCCGCCAAAACCTAGAAACAAACTGGGAACCTCTGTCGGACACAATATTCTCCGGAATACCATGTAAACGGACCACATGCTGAAAAAACAACGGAACCAAATCAGAAGAAGAGGGCAATTTAGGCAAAGGCACCAAATGAACCATCTTAGAGAATCGGTCACAAACAACCCAGATAACCGACATCCCTTGGGAAACAGGAAGATCGGAAATAAAATCCATAGAAATATGCGTCCAGGGCCTCTCAGGGACCGGCAAAGGCAAAAGCAACCCACTAGCACGGGAGCAACAAGGTTTGGCCCGCGCACAAGTCCCACAGGACTGCACAAAAGAACGCACATCACGCGACAAAGAAGGCCACCAAAAGGACCTACCAACCAAGTCTCTGGTATCAAAAATGCCAGGATGACCAGCCAACACGGAACAATGAACCTCAGAAATCACTCTACTAGTCCATCTGTCAGGAACAAACCGTTTCCCCACAGGACAACAGTCAGGTTTGTCAGCCTGAAATTCCTGAAGAACCCGTCGTAAATCAGGAGAAATGGCAGAAAGGACCACCCCTTCTTTCAGAATACCGACCGGTTCCAAGACCTCAGGAGAATCAGGCAAAAAACTCCTAGAGAGGGCATCAGCCTTAATATTCATAGAACCCGGAAGGTACGAGACCACGAAATCAAAACGAGAAAAAAACAAGGACCATCGAGCCTGTCTAGGATTCAACCGTTTGGCAGACTCGAGGTAAATCAGATTCTTATGATCAGTCAAGACCACAATACGGTGCTTAGCACCCTCAAGCCAATGTCACCACTAGAGTTGAGCGACCTTGACCTTTTTAGAGTCGAGCCGGGTTTCGCAAAACCCGACTATCTCAAAAGTCGGGTCGAGTGAAATCGGCCGATTATGACGTAAAGTCGGGATCGACCGAAACACGAAACCCAATGCAAGTCAATGGGGCAGCATAGTCGGCAGTGAGTGGGGGCCAGGAAAACACCTAGAGTGCCCATTTTAATGTCAAAACCATCCATTCTTCTTAATGAAGCTTGTCAAGCGTAATTTACCTTATAATAATTGGAAGGCATTTGAAATTGGGGGTCATTTGGCTAAAGTTGTGGTGGGTAGGGCTGGTTCAAGTAATTAGTGGGCCCAGGAAATCTGGACCACGTCACGGCAGTGGAGCAGGGAGAGGTAAGTATTTCAACTTTGCAAGTGCTGTGAACCTGAGCAAGCAGGGGGGGCCCACTCGTTGGCATTGGCACTGGCACAGGGCCCCTCAAAGTACAGCGGTGTGTTTGCACGGCGGGGGCGCCTCCCACCGGCAGCAACACTTTTGCGTACTATGAGAGGCCCTGTGCCAGTGACGTCGCCAACTAGTATTCCTCCCCCCACCTGATGAAGGAACCTGCACTTTCATCTGCACCTTCCTCTTTGTCCCCGTGTAAGGTGGTATGGTATGCGGGAAGAGCAACCTGACTTTCAGCAGGGTCACAATGTTGTTGTGTAGCGTGCACGGGGAATGTTGCGTTATGGGTCAATGTACCAGCAGACTCATCTATCACTGGCTGGGCAATGGGCAGGATGAGGAGGAAACACAGATATAGACCCAAAGAATAAAGTTGGCTAAATGCAGTTCAAAATTGGTAACACAGGAATAACCAGGGGGCATTGCAGTGGAGGACAACTGGAATGAGAGGCTGACACAGAGAGTAGGCCCAAATCAGTAAGTAGTCGAAATGCAGTTCAAAATTGGCAACCGTAGTAAACAGGCGGCACAGCTTTGTTCAGTGGAGGAGAACAGCAAGGAGTGGCAGACACCGATAGTAGGCCCCAACCCAACTTGTAGGCTAAATGCAGTCTAACATTAACAACTACTTAACGAGCGCCTGAAAACGGAATTTCAGGACAGGAAACCAGGAGAACAGCAAGGAGCGGCAGACACTGTTAGTAGGCCCCAAACCAACTAGTACGCCAAATGCAGTTGTTCCATTTAACCACAATTTAACGAGAGCCTGAAGATAGAAGCTCAGGAAAGGCAACCTGGAGAACACCTTGGAGTGGAACACACCATCTCTCTCCACCCCATACCCATTTTGTAGGCCTAATGCAGTGTAGTTTTCTACAACTACTAAACGAGAGTCGGAAGACCGAAGCAATGGCAAGGAAACCTGGGGAACACCTTGGAGTGTAACACACCATCTCTCTCCACCCGATACCCATTTTGTAGGCCTAATGCAGTGTAGTTTTCTACAACTACTAAACGAGAGTCGGAAGATCGAAGCAATGGCGAGGAAACCTGGAGAACACCTTGGAGTGTAACACACCATCTCTCTCCACCTCATAGCCAATTTGGAGGCCTAATGCAGTGTAGTTTCCAACAACTACTAAACGAGAGCATTAAGATCGAAGCTCTGGAAAGGCAACCTGGAGAACACCTTGGAGTGGAACACACCATCTCTCTCCACCCGATACCCATTTTGTAGGCCTAATGCAGTGTAGTTTTCTACAACTACTGAACGAGAGTCGGAAGACCGAAGCAATGGCAAGGAAACCTGGGGAACACCTTGGAGTGTAACACACCATCTCTCTCCACCCGATACCCATTTTGTAGGCCTAATGCAGTGTAGTTTTGTACAACTACTAAACGAGAGTCGGAAGACCGAAGCAATGGCAAGGAAACCTGGGGAACACCTTGGAGTGTAACACACCATCTCTCTCCACCCGATACCCATTTTGTAGGCCTAATGCAGTGTAGTTTTGTACAACTACTAAACGAGAGTCGGAAGACCGAAGCAATGGCAAGGAAACCTGGGGAACACCTTGGAGTGTATCACACCATCTCTCTCCACCCGATACCCATTTTGTAGGCCTAATGCAGTGTAGTTTTCTACAACTACTAAACGAGAGTCTGAAGACCGAAGCAATGGCAAGGAAATCTGGGGAACACCTTGGAGTGTAACACACCATCTCTCTCCACCCGATACCCATTTTGTAGGCCTAATGCAGTGTAGTTTTCTACAACTACTAAACGAGAGTCGGAAGACCGAAGCAATGGCAAGGAAACCTGGGGAACACCTTGGAGTGTAACACACCATCTCTCTCCACCCGATACCCATTTTGTAGGCCTAATGCAGTGTAGTTTTGTACAACTACTAAACGAGAGTCGGAAGACCGAAGCAATGGCAAGGAAACCTGGGGAACACCTTGGAGTGTAACACACCATCTCTCTCCACCCGATACCCATTTTGTAGGCCTAATGCAGTGTAGTTTTGTACAACTACTAAACGAGAGTCGGAAGACCGAAGCAATGGCAAGGAAACCTGGGGAACACCTTGGAGTGTAACACACCATCTCTCTCCACCCCATAGCCAATTTGGAGGCCTAATGCAGTGTAGTTTCCAACAACTACTAAACGAGAGCATTAAGATCGAAGCTCTGGAAAGGCAACCTGGAGAACACCTTGGAGTGGAACACACCATCTCTCTCCACCCGATACCCATTTTGTAGGCCTAATGCAGTGTAGTTTTCTACAACTACTGAACGAGAGTCGGAAGACCGAAGCAATGGCAAGGCAACCTGGGGAACACCTTGGAGTGTAACACACCATCTCTCTCCACCCGATACCCATTTTGTAGGCCTAATGCAGTGTAGTTTTCTACAACTACTAAACGAGAGTCGGAAGACCGAAGCAATGGCAAGGAAACCTGGGGAACACCTTGGAGTGTAACACACCATCTCTCTCCACCCGATACCCATTTTGTAGGCCTAATGCAGTGTAGTTTTGTACAACTACTAAACGAGAGTCGGAAGACCGAAGCAATGGCAAGGAAACCTGGGGAACACCTTGGAGTGTAACACACCATCTCTCTCCACCCGATACCCATTTTGTAGGCCTAATGCAGTGTAGTTTTCTACAACTACTAAACGAGAGTCTGAAGACCGAAGCAATGGCAAGGAAACCTGGGGAACACCTTGGAGTGTAACACACCATCTCTCTCCACCCGATACCCATTTTGTAGGCCTAATGCAGTGTAGTTTTCTACAACTACTAAACGAGAGTCTGAAGACCGAAGCAATGGCAAGGAAACCTGGGGAACACCTTGGAGTGTAACACACCATCTCTCTCCACCCCATACCCAATTTGTAGGCCTAATGCAGCCTACTTTCCGACAACTACTAAACGAGAGCATGAAGATCGAAGCTCAGGAAAGGCAACCTGGGGAACACCTTGGAGTGTAACACACCCTCTCTCTACACCACGGAAGGGCTGATTCTTAGGAAGGAAGGCTGTCGGAAAGAAGCAGGGCGCGTCCGAGGGTGATTATATTCTTATTAGGTATATACTCACTCTCGGACGCGCCCTGCTTCTTTATTTGTAATGAATGTTTATTTGCAATGTGGTTTTGACTTACTCTATTTTTTTGGTAAATAATGATTTTATTATTTTCATTGTTTTGCATCTTCTTGGCAATAATATAAAGAAGACGCGACAGGACAACACTCGGTGGATGCCATATCTGTGGTTTAAATTGAAAAAAACTTTCAGTTAACTACTTGCAGGAGAAAGTTATTGTAGCTGGTGGCCATTTTTAGTACTGTACCAGATTTTTGTTGTATGTGTTTGTTTTTAATGTTAAAATGTCTGCATTTGATATCTCTCCAGTATTTTCTTTTTTATAAGCAAAATACTTATTTTTATATTTTCTGATGTTGGTTCAAGGGGTACACGGGCAGCAGTAGACAGGTCAGTGGAGGCCTACTGGAAGGAGGGACCGCAGACAGGCTTCGAAGGCCTAACATAATAAATTGGGCTGGCTGTAGGCAATTTAAAATTGGTTCCAGGGGAACACGGGCAGCAGTGGCCTGGTCTGTGTAGTAGTAGTGGAAAGAACGGGCCGCAGACAGGCTTCGAAGGCCTAACATAACAAAAATTGGGATGTAGGCAATTTACAATTGGTTCCAGGGGAACACGGACAGCAGTAGACAGGTCAGTGGAGGCCTAGTGGAAGGAGGGACCGCAGACAGGCTTCGAAGCCCTAACATAATAAATTGGGCTTGCTGTCGGCAATTTTAAATTGGTTCCAGGGGAACACGGGTGGCAGTAGCCAGGTCAGTGTAGTAGTAGTGGAAAGAACGGGCCGCAGACAGGCTTAGAAGGCCTAACATAACAAAAATTGGGCTGTAGGCAATTTAAAATTGGTTCCAGGGGAACACGGGCAGCAGTAGACAGGTCAGTGGAGGCCTAGTGGAAGGAGTGACCGCAGACAGGCTTCGAAGGCCTAACATAAGAAAAATGTCAATACAATGGTATTGACAGTGCCAGGTATTGAAGGATGTCAGCGCATAGACTAAACATTGGTGGAGCTGTGAGAGAAAATTTTGCAAGTGGTAGAGCACTGTTTGAGCTGGGGGGGGGACTGTCTTGTGGCCGGCGGTACAGGCCCAGGGCCCCTCATATTACAACGGTGTGTCTGACGTTGGGTGCGCACCACCACCGCCAGACACTTTATTGTACTATGAGGGACCTAGTGGCAGTGCCGTCGACCAAAAGCGGGCACACCCACCTCCTCAGACAAACAGTACTCTCACGGGTGCTGGCGCCAAGTGGCGATACCACGGCCCCGTGTGGGGACTTTGGCCATTTAGGGAGGTGTTAACATGTCGGATGCTGGACAATCAGGTGCTGCAAATTACGAGATTGGAAAAGTCATTCAGAATAGTCCACAGGCAAAACCTTTACATAGGAAAGCTAGGTGTCAGCCGGGCAAGGTGGTGCAAAAGATTTCGAAATCCAGTTGTGGTTCATTTTAATGAAGGTTAGATCATCTACATTTTGGGTAGCCAGACGAGTCCTTTTTTCTGTTAGTATTGAACCTGCAGCACTGAATACTCTTTCTGATAGGACACTAGCTGAGCTAGCAAGCAAGCTCCTGCAATGCATATTCTGCCAATTCTGGCCAGGTGTCTAATTTTGATGCCCAGTAATCAAATGGGAATGACGGTTGAGGGAGAACGTCGATAAGGGATGAAAAATAGTTAGTAACCATACTGGACAAATGTTGTCTCCTGTCACTTTGAATTGATGCTGCAGTACCTGTCCTGTCTGCGGTCATAGCAAAATCACTCCACAACCTGGTCAGAAAACCCCTCTGGCCAACGCCACTTCTGATTTCTGCCCCTCTAACACCTCTGGTCTGCTGGCCCCTGCAGCTCATGTTAGAACAATCACGGGCGCTGTGTGCAGGGAATGCCAGAAGCAAACGGTCAACAAGAGTTGATTGTTTGGTTGCTAATATTAGTTCCAAGTTCTCATGTGGCATTATATTTTGCAATTTGCCTTTATAGCGAGGATCAAGGAGGCAGGCCAACCAGTAATCGTCATCGTTCATCATTTTTGTTATGCGTGTGTCCCTTTTGAGGATACGTAAGGCATAATCCGCCATGTGGCCCAAAGTTCCAGTTCTCAAATCTGTGGTTGTGCTTGGTTGAGGGGCAGTTTCAGGCAAATCCACGTCACTTGTGTCCCTCCAAAAACCAGAACCCGGCCTTGCCGCGCCAACAATTTCCACTGGCCCCGGAAAAGCTTCCTCATTAAAAATATAATCATCCCCATCATCCTCCTCCTCCTGTTCGCCCGCTACTTCGTCCTGTACACTGCCCTGGCCAGACAATGGCTGACTATCATCAAGGCTTTCCTCTTCCTCAGCTGCAGACGCCTGATCCTTTATGTGCGTCAAACTTTGCATCAGCAGACGCATTAGGGGGATGCTCATGCTTATTAGGGCGTTGTCTGCACTAACCAGCCGTGTGCATTCCTCAAAACACTGAAGGACTTGACACATGTCTTGAATCTTCGACCACTGCACACCTGACAACTCCATGTCTGCCATCCTACTGCCTGCCCGTGTATGTGTATCCTCCCACAAAAACATAACAGCCCGCCTCTGTTCACACAGTCTCTGAAGCATGTGCAGTGTTGAGTTCCACCTTGTTGCAACGTCTATGATTAGGCGATGCTGGGGAAGGTTCAAAGAACGCTGATAGGTCTGCATACGGCTGGAGTGTACGGGCGAACGGCGGATATGTGAGCAAAGTCCACGCACTTTGAGGAGCAGGTCGGATAACCCCGGATAACTTTTCAGGAAGCACTGCACCACCAGGTTTAAGGTGTGAGCCAGGCAAGGAATGTGTTTCAGTTGGGAAAGGGAGATGGCAGCCATGAAATTCCTTCCGTTATCACTCACTACCTTGCCTGCCTCAAGATCTACAGTGCCCAGCCACGACTGCGTTTCTTTCTGCAAGAACTCGGACAGAACTTCAGCGGTGTGTCTGTTGTCGCCCAAACACTTCATAGCCAATACAGCCTGCTGACGTTTGCCAGTAGCTGCCCCATAATGGGAGACCTGGTGTGCAACAGTGGCAGCTGCGGATGGAGTGGTTGTGCGACTGTGGTCTGTGGACGAGGTCTCGCTTCTGCAGGAGGATGAGGAGGAGGGGGTGCGAACGGCTACAGCCAACTGTTTCCTAGACCGTGGGCTAGGCAGAACTGTCCCAAACTTGCTGTCCCCTGTGGACCCTGCATCCACCACATTTACCCAGTGTGCCGTGATGGACACGTAACGTCCCTGGCCATGCCTACTGGTCCATGCATCTGTTGTCAGGTGCACCTTTGTGCTCACAGATTGCCTGAGTGCATGGACGATGCGCTCTTTAACATGCTGGTGGAGGGCTGGGATGGCTTTTCTGGAAAAAAAAGTGTCGACTGGGTAGCTCGTAGCGTGGTACAGCGTAGTCCATCAGGGCTTTGAAAGCTTCGCTTTCAACTAACCGGTAGGGCATCATCTCTAACGAGATTAGTCTAGCTATGTGGGCGTTCAAACCCTGTGTACGCGGATGCGAGGCTAAGTACTTCCTTTTTCTAACCATAGTCTCATGTAGGGTGAGCTGGACTGGAGAGCTGGAGATCGTGGAACTAGCGGGGGTGCCGGTGGACATGGCAGACTGAGAGACGGTCGGAGATGGTATTGTTGCCGCCGGTGCCCTAGATGCAGTGTTTCCTACTACGAAACTGGTGATTCCCTGACCCTGACTGCTTTGGCCTGGCAAAGAAACCTGCACAGATACTGCAGGTGGTGCAGAAAATGGTGGCCCTACACTGCCGGAAGGGATGTTGCGTTGATGACTAGCTTCATTGGCCGAAGGTGCTACAACCTTAAGGGACGTTTGGTAGTTAGTCCAAGCTTGCAAATGCATGGTGGTTAAATGTCTATGCATGCAACTTGTATTGAGACTTTTCAGATTCTGCCCTCTGCTTAAGGTAGTTGAACATTTTTGACAGATGACTTTGCGCTGATCAATTGGATGTTGTTTAAAAAAATGCCAGACTGCACTCTTTCTAGCATCGGATACCTTTTCAGGCATTGCAGACTGAGCTTTAACCGGATGGCCACGCTGTCCTCCAACAGGTTTTGACTTTGCCACGCGTTTTGGGCAAGATACGGGCCCGGCAGATGGAACCTGTTGCGATGTTGATGCCTGCTGCGGCCCCTCCTCCTCCGCTTCAGAACTGCTGCCGCCTGCACCCTGTTCCCCCAATGGCTGCCAATCGGGGTCAAGAACTGGGTCATCTATTACCTCTTCTTGTAGCTCGTGTGCAACTTCGTCTGTGTCACCGTGTCGGTCGGTGGTATAGCGTTCGTGATGGGGCAACATAGTCTCATCAGGGTCTGATTCTTGATCAGCACCCTGCAAGGGCAATGTTGTGGTCTGAGTCAAAGGACCAGCATAGTAGTCTGGCTGTGGCTGTGCATCAGTGCACTCCATGTCAGATTCAACTTGTAATGGGCATGGACTGTTAACTGCTTCACTTTCTAAGCCAGGGACGGTATGTGTAAAGAGCTCCATGGAGTAACCCGTTGTGTCACCTGCTGCATTCTTCTCTGTTGTTGTTTTTGCTGAAGAAGACAAGGAAGCGACTTGTCCCTGACCGTGAACATCCACTAACGACGCGCTGCTTTTACTTTTACCAGTTTCACGAGAGGAGGCAAAAGAGCTAGAGGCTGAGTCAGCAAGATAAGCCAAAACTTGCTCTTGCTGCTCCGGCTTTAAAAGCGGTTTTCCTACTCCCAGAAAAGGGATCGTTCGAGGCCTTGTGTAGCCAGACGACGAACCTGGCTCCACAGCTCCAGACTTAGGTGCAATATTTTTTTTCCCACGACCACCTGATGCTCCACCACTACCACTACCCTCATTACCAGCTGACAATGAACGCCCCCGGCCACGACCTCTTCCATCAGACTTCCTCATTGTTTTAAAAACGTAAACAAACTAATGGTATTTGTTGCTGTCACACAACTTACACGGTGAGCTATAACTTCAGTATGATTTAGCTACCCCTTTACAGGTGGGTGAGACCACAACGAAAATCAGGCACAATGTTACACACTCTGTTGTTGGTGGCAACAAATGAGAGAGATGCCACACACGCAGGACTGTCACTGAAGCGCAAATGTAAATATTAATCTCCCACTGATTTGTTTTTTGTTTTTTTAAAGGGAGACTTTAGAAAAAAAAAATAATAAAAAAAAATGATTTTTTAAGGAAGAATTTATAAACCAAATAAAATGAAATGATTGTTTCAGGGAGAATTTAGAAAACAAATTTAAAAAAAATAGGCTTTCTATGGCCCACTGAGTGAGAGAGGACGCACACAGGAGTCAGGAGTGGCACACAAGCCCAGAGGCCAATATTTATCTCCCACTGATTGATTTAGTGATTTTTTCAGGTAGATTTTGGAACCCAAATCAAGCAAAAAAATTAATAGGCTTTCTATGGCCCACAATTGGAGAGAGAGAGATGGCACACCCAGGAGTCAAGACTGGCACACAAGCAAAAAGGGCAATATTAATCTCCCACTGATTTGATTTTTTTTTTCAGGGAGACTTTAGAAAAAAAAAATACAAAAAAAATGATTTTTTCAGGAATAATTTAGAAACCAAATAAAATAAAATGATTTTTTCAGGGAGAATTTAGAAAACAAATAAAACAAAAAATAGGCTTTCTAGGGCCCACTGAGTGAGAGATGACGCACACAGGAGTCAGGAGTGGCACACAAGCCCAGAGGCCAATATTTATCTCCCACTGATTGATTTAGTGATTTTTTCAGGTAGATTTTGGAACCCAAATCAAGCAAAAAAATAAATAGGCTTTCTATGGCCCACAATTGGAGAGAGAGAGAGAGATGGCACACCCAGGAGTCAAGACTGGCACACAAGCAGAAAGGGCAATATTAATCTCCCACTGATTTGATTTTTTTTTTTTTTTTTCAGGGAGACTTTAGAAAAAAAAAATACAAAAAAATGAATTTTTCAGGAAGAATTTAGAAACCAAATAAAATGAAATGATTGTTTCAGGGAGAATTTAGAAAACAAATAAAAAAAAAATAGGCTTTCTATGGCCCACTGAGTGAGAGAGTACGCACACAGGAGTCAGGAGTGGCACACAAGCCCAGAGGCCAATATTTATCTCCCACTGATTGATTTAGTGATTTTTTCAGGTAGATTTTGGAACCCAAATCAAGCAAAAAAATTAATAGGCTTTCTATGGCCCACAATTGGAGAGAGAGAGATGGCACACCCAGGAGTCAAGACTGGCACACAAGCAGAAAGGGCAATATTAATCTCCCACTGATTTGATTTTTTTTTTTTTTCAGGGAGACTTTAGAAAAAAAAAATACAAAAAAAATGATTTTTTTCAGGAATAATTTAGAAACCAAATAAAATAAAATGATTTTTTCAGGGAGAATTTAGAAAACAAATAAAACAAAAAATAGGCTTTCTAGGGCCCACTGAGTGAGAGATGACGCACACAGGAGTCAGGAGTGGCACACAAGCCCAGAGGCCAATATTTATCTCCCACTGATTGATTTAGTGATTTTTTCAGGTAGATTTTGGAACCCAAATCAAGCAAAAAAATTAATAGGCTTTCTATGGCCCACAATTGGAGAGAGAGAGATGGCACACCCAGGAGTCAAGACTGGCACACAAGCAGAAAGGGCAATATTAATCTCCCACTGATTTGATTTTTTTTTTTTTTCAGGGAGACTTTAGAAAAAAAAAATACAAAAAAAATGATTTTTTCAGGAATAATTTAGAAACCAAATAAAATAAAATGATTGTTTCAGGGAGAATTTAGAAAACAAATTTAAAAAAAATAGGCTTTGTAGGGCCCACTGAGTGAGAGAGGACGCACACAGGAGTCAGGAGTGGCACACAAGCCCAGAGGCCAATATTTATCTCCCACTGATTGATTTATTGATTTTTTCAGGTAGAATTTAGAACCCAAATCAACCAAAAAAATAAATAGGCTTTCTATGGCCCACTATTTGTGAGAGAGATGGCACGCTCAGGACTGGCACACAAACCCAGAGGCCAATATTAATCTCCCACTTTTTTTTTTTTTTTCCAGGGAAAATTTATAAACCCTGGGGGAGTGGCCAGCAGCTGAAGGAGCAGGACGTGCTGCCATTAAGCTCCTCTGCTGGCTGTTTTTATCTAGTTGAATCCGCATCTTTTAACAACCCATCTACTGGATTTAAGACCTTTATTCAACTCCCCACTGGCCTGGGAGACTTTCTCATCCCTTATATCCCACGCATCGGCCCTATATAGATCTTTGGCCCCGAGGCCTGCACGTGGGCCTGAAGCCTGCTGAAGGATCCCCCTCCCCGTCGGGAACGGACTGAGAGCAGTGCCCAGTGTGGAGAACTGGCTGACTCCTTATCTGCAGCGGGAGCTCCTCACTCCCGTCTTTGCCTGGAGTCCTCGCTTACTAGAGTGGCTGGAGTGACCGACGAGGCGAGGAGACTGAGCTGTGGTGCCGGGAGAAGGTAGGAGGTCTGGGGGAGACGTGTGCCCCGCGACCCTCCCTCCCCCCCGGCCACCGCGACCCTGCCGGGCTTTGACGGAGAGGAGAGGAAGGTGGTGTGACGCGGCGCAGCCTCGGAGACCGACCTGCACCGGAGGAGGCTGCTTCGCGGAGGTGCCGCTGCTGGACGCCGCTCCCGCCCCCTCTCCCCGGCTTAGTGCTGACTCATACCTGCCTCCGGCTATTGCGGACTGGGTCTGAAGCCTGCGGGGCCCGTGTCTGCATCCTCTCTCGGCTCTCGCCCCCGGACTCTGGACGCGGCGAGGAGGAGTGGGAGGGCAGGGCGCAGACGGTGTGCTGGGGGTGCGTCTCTATCGGTCCCCCGTGGTCCGCGGCCCACCTGTTCTGGCAGTGGGTACGGCCATAGATGTCCCTGGAGAAGCGCGGGAAGTTTTCGCGCCAACGCCATTTTGGAACTGTCACTGACAAGGTGAGGAAGCTCTGCATTTGCCGGCGGTGAGGAGAAGCGACCTGTCCTAAGCTGTCTTCCTCCACCACGGGGGCTTATCTTTTACTCCCTACTGCTGCCCCATACCCAGAAATATCAGACACATATAAAAGGGCAACGCACATCAAATTAACTCTAAAACTACTGGCACCCCTAGAGCTCCTTGATATGCCAATGTATACAACTGGAGACAGTGACAACCTCCATTGGTGACCGGCACTGTGGCAAACTGCGAAGTCGCTGCTCTTTGCACCGGGGATCCCTCCTGCCCCTTCTCTCCTAGGTAGTGATAAATGCTACGTACTCTCACAGCTTCAAATCGGCAAGGAGGTAACTTGCTTCTACTTATTGAGAGTAAAATCTACCATAACTATCCTGCAACCTGCTTAAAACAACAGAACAGCAGTGTGATCAACCTGCAGTACTCCTCTGACACCTTCTGGTGATTTATAGGAATTGCTGCTGCAGTCAAATTTTTGCTTTATTTTTATTAAGTTTTTTACTCTTTTTCTTTTTTTTTTTTCTTCCACGGTTTTATTTAGTTGTTTTTTTTTTTTTTTCTCCTCAGCGATTATCTCAAGCTCTCATACCCTTAAATCATCTGAGTGATAACTTGTTGTGCATTCATATAATACAAGCTCCTTTACAACTCTGCTACATCTTACTTATATCAACAGAGAGCTAGTAAGAAAAAGTCACAGTCCACCGCTGCCATCTTCTGGTGACTTACAGGAACTGCTGCTCCAACCAAATTTTTATTTCAATTTTATTAAGTTTTTCATTTTCTTTTACAATTCTATTTAGTTTTTTCTCATCTGCGTACTCTATCCCCGGTCGAAACCGGTCAGCCATAAAGCGCAAAATTATGCTCAAACAATAGAGAACCGTTTCTCAACAATGAACTAACACTTCTCACTCGAATGTCCAAGTGGTGACCATTGCATATCACGCCATCAGAAGCTTTACTATGGGTAAAACACACAAAGAGCGTGATAAAATTTCAGCTAAACCTCTCGCTGACACTCAAACTCGTAAAGCACATGGAAATTTAGATAAATATCTTAAAAAGGGGGCAGATATGCCGCAGACTCCCTCAAAAAAATCATATAAGAGAGCTATCTCTTCAGATGTCTTGGAAGACTCCGATTCCAGTGGGGAGGGCTCTGACTGCGAATCCACTTTGGAGGACTCAGCCCCAATCTCTAGAGCCTTCATGAAAAAACTATTTGCACAAACCATGCAGCCACTTTTGGAAGAAATTTCTGGGTTGCGTGCAGATCTACAACATATGGGCTAGAGAGTGGAAACCCTAGAATCCGCCAACATGGAAGCGACTGACGCCAACTTATCCCTACGTGACCAACTCCTACAACAACAGCACCAACTTAACACTGCCCTCCTAGCTGCGGAGGACCAGGAAAACCGCAGCAGAAGAAAAAACATCAGGCTGAGAGGCGTTCCTGAATCCTTTGCTCGGGAATCACTGGATAAGGTCACCAGGGAAATTTTCTCTGACCTCCTAGGGAAAGAGAGAGCGGAATCCATTGTCATTGAGAGAGTTCATCGCGCCCTCAAACCCAGGCCCAAACAGGGAGAACCGCCAAGAGACATAATCTGCGGCCTACTGAGCTTCGTTGATACCACAGCGGTCCTAACTGGCGCTAGGGAAAAAGACAATCTCTTATATGAGGGTGCTCATTTACAACTCTTCCAGGATCTTGCCCCATCCACTCTGGCTAAACGAAGAATTCTCAAACCACTCCTATCCGAACTGAGGTCACGCGGCTTGATGTATAGGTGGCTCTACCCCTTCGGTCTGGCCATCACGGTGGGCAACCGCCAGATCACAATACGATCCCCGTCAGACCTTGATGAAGCCTGGCCGACTCTTGACATTTCGCCGATAGACATTCCCTCCTGGATGCCAGTTGACACAGGATGGAATTTCCCTAAACTGACAAAAACACAAGAATGGTCAGTTAAAAAGAAACACGCTTCTCCTAAA
Organism: Ranitomeya imitator; assembly: GCF_032444005.1. Lineage (NCBI taxonomy): Eukaryota > Metazoa > Chordata > Amphibia > Anura > Dendrobatidae > Ranitomeya > Ranitomeya imitator. Next base: position 631,340,998 of record NC_091284.1, read on the forward strand.
CCGAAGAAAACCGCCCCTAAAGTTCTCCCAACATGAAGCAGACCGGTTATGCTGGTTTGGTTTTCTCTTCCCCTTGATAGGGGCGAAAATTACGACCTGACTCCTGAGTCTTTTTTCTTTTTTATCTTTCACCAAACCAAGTTCTCCTTATGATTCTTTTTCTCCTGTTGCCAATGGCTTTTCTCATCTGTTCACATCGTCTGGAGCCGATAGAATTTTTGTCACTTCTCTGGACTTGGAGAAAAACTCCATATTGTTAATTGTATTATGTTTCTGTCCCTTAATACTATTGTTTGTTCGGTACTTTGATAATGGCTACACTGCTATGTTCAAATATTTTTTCTCTTGCCTTTTAAGACAAGTTGTAGAGGTCGCCACTTGGACCTTCTCTCGCTTATGTCTGGGTTCTTGTACCCCCCCCCTGCGATAAGCGAGCTGTATTTTGTATATAGTTGGTTAACCACCATGTTTTATTTTTTTCTCAGGCTCTATGGTGTGACGGAGGATTCTGAGGAAGGAGTGGATGGCAACTAATCGAACTGACGCGGGCACAGTCACGGTAGCGTCCTTTAATGTGAAAGGTTTAAATTCCCCTGCAAAACGCAGTCAGATCCTAACACTGTTAAAAAAACAATCTACACAAATAGCCTTCTTGCAAGAAACTCACTTTAAAATGGGAAGGACCCCTAATATGTCTTTCTCTCCTTTCCCAACTTGGTACAACAGCTGTTCCCCCTCCGCCTCTAGAGGAGTAAGTATTGCGCTTAAAAAGGGTCTCCCATTCATACTAGAGGATAGTCTGACTGATTCGGAAGGCAGATTTGTTTTTATAAAAGGGCTATTAGCAAACACAAAAATAACCTTAGCAAATTTATACGCCCCAAATACAAACCAGACACAATGGATTCTCAAATCATTGGACACTTTACAGCTTTTTAAGGAAGGTTTATTGATTGTGGGTGGGGACCTAAACCTGACTCTTCAACCTAACCTAGACACCTCTAGTGGTTCCTCTTCCATTCCTCAAAAATCGAGACAAAAACTCCTAAATAAGCTAAACTCTTTACAACTAATAGACCCCTGGCGAAGCTTCTACCCCACAACGAAAGACTACACATTCTTCTCGTCACCACACAACTCTTATCATCGCATTGATTACTTTCTAGTACAATCTCGAGCCTTACATCTAGTAAAATCTTCTAAAATTGGCACAATCACTTTATCAGATCATGCCCCTGTTTTTATTGAGATTCTCATCACCACGTTACCTAGGCCCGCTATGACCTGGAGACTTAATGAATCGTTGATTGATAGCCCGAGACATACAGACAAACTTAGAGCCATCATCTCTCATTTCTTCAGTGAAAACATAAATACGGGTCATCTCACTCCCATTATATGGGAAACACATAAAGCTGTTCTCAGGGGTGAACTCATCTCACTTAGCTCGTACATTAAAAAACAAAGAGAAAAAGAAATCCAATCTCTCCTCCACCAAATAACAATTGCAGAACGTACACATAAAAGTACTAAATCACCCGAGTCTCACCAGGATCTTGTTTTTCTTCGTAACAAGCTCAAACACTTATTAAATGTAAAGTCTGCGAAATTGTTTATGTATTGCAGACACCGCTTTTATTTGCATGGCAATAAAAGTGGGAAACTCACCACACAATTGCTAAAGAAGCAAAAAGAGAAAAAATTCATTAAAAAAATTGTTGCGTCAACGGGCAGGAGAGTGGTGGACTCAAAAGAGATTGCGGAGACCTTCCGGCAATACTATGAATCCCTATATAACCTGCCCCTTTCTGATGATATGAAAAATTGTCCGACAGCCATGACTAAAATCCAAACTTTTTTGGCCTCTCTTCCCCTTCCAAAAATCTCCCCTGAAGAAGGTAACGCACTCACGGCCAAAATTACACTTAAAGAATTAGAAGACATCTTAAAAACCATCCCGAATGGGAAGGCACCTGGCCCCGACGGTTTCCCGGTGGGCTATTACAAAAAGTTCTCTGATATTCTTCTTCCCCACCTAGTTGATCTGTTTAATTCCTTTCTAGAAGGGAAGCTCCCACCTCGCCAGGCACTAGAGGCCTACATTGCTATTATACCTAAGGAGGGGAAGGACGACAGCCTGTGTAGCAATTACCGCCCTATTTCATTGCTCAACACTGATCTGAAACTGTGGGCTAAGGTGTTGGCTTCGAGGTTGAATGGTGTCTTGGGCAGAATTATTCGGCCTGACCAGGTGGGTTTCGTGAAGGGTCGCGAAGGCAAACATAATTCTACTAAAATCCTCCACGCTATTTCATATGCAAAGAAGACTAAGACTCCATTGACTATTCTGTCGACTGATGCTGAAAAAGCATTTGACAGAATTAGCTGGAAATACATGGTCTGTACGCTTCAAAAGTTTGCCTTTCCACAAGCCTTTATAGATGCTGTAATGTCCCTCTACGTAGATCCATCTGCTAGGGTCGGTGTGAACGGTATTTTTTCCGAACCATTTAATATATCTAACGGTACCAGACAGGGCTGTCCTCTTTCTCCCTCCCTCTTTATCACGGTCATGGAAACCCTGATGGAAAAGATTAGACAGGATAGTGAGATCATAGGCCTTAAGATGAGTAAACTAGAGGTCAAAGTAGCTGCTTTTGCTGACGACCTTTTAATCTTAACCTCCAATCCCAAAACATCTTTCCCGAAGTTAATGTCCTTGTTTGCTGATTTTGGTGAGATATCTAACTTTAAAATAAACGCAAATAAATCTGAAGCATTAAATGTCTCAGCAAACAACTCAGATATCCTGGTTTTAAAAGAAAACACCCCTTTTAATTGGCCATCAGAGAAACTAAAATATCTTGGAATTTATCTAACGGCCGACCCTTCCTCCCTATATAAATGTAATTAAACTCCCCTTCTGACACGGCTTCAAGCGGACTTAAAAAATTACGACATACCTTATTTATCTTGGATGGGCAGAATAAATGTCTTTAAATCTTATATTTTCCCCAAAATATTTTATACCATGAACATGGTTCCCATACCCCTTCCCAACTCATTCTTCCATTCAGCCAACCAACTGATCTCCCAGTTTATATGGAAATACAAAAGAGCCAGACTCCCTTTTAAAATTCTCTCTCTTCCTAGAGGTAGCGGTGGTCTTGGCCTTCCAGACATCAAAACCTAATACAAAGCCATACATATTGCTAGATGGTTTAACCTGGTAAAACCCAATCCAGAAAATCTCAGTACAAATCTAAAACTTGCTATACTAGGGGATGAAGCTGATCTCTATCTCTGGTCGTCTTTTAATTGCACACGCATAAAATCTAATGAGATCCTGTCCAACACCCCATATATAAAACGTTCCCTTATACCAAACCAGATTCCGTATTGTCATTTTCTAGACAGTATTCCAATTAAGATCATCCCATGGTTGGTGGACCCTACCTATGAGGACGTTTATGGACTCTGGACATCCCTACCAGACGCCCCAATTTCTCAGTTCCTTTCAAACCGAATACCTTGCATTGATAATTGGCCGATTAGTGCCACAAAACAACCTACTAATTTTCTCCAGAAATATCACATACACCGTATAATGACCGCGTTTAGAACTAAGATAAACCAATCTACGGATTGGCTCTGGCTTGACTTGCTAGTGAAGTTGAAAACTCCAATCACTAAACTGGTTTCTAAACTATATGCGAACCTCCTCAAAAGTTCAACTCAATTTAAACCTTTATATCTTTCTTCCTGGGAGACGGAGTTGGGACTGACGCTTTCCCCTCATGAGACTCAGCGGGTATTAGCCAATTCCCATGGATTCTCCAGATGCATCCTATTACAGGAAAATACATTTAAGATCCTTTCCAGGTGGTATTATACCCCAGAAAGACTGTTTCATTTGGGATTGGTGGATTCCCCGCTGTGTTGGAGGTGTTCTCGATGTGTGGGGTCCTTAGCGCATATCTTCTGGCTCTGTCCGGAATTAAAACAATTTTGGGCAGATGTAAATATGTCTTTGCACGATATGGGCCTGATAGATCGGGATCTAACTCCCCAGGAGGTGTTGCTCTCTCTTCCTTCTTCCTCTTTTAACTCAAAGAAACACGACTTACTACCCATTTTATTAGCGGCCGCAAAACACTTAATCTCATTACACTGGAGAAAAACATCTCCCCCAACGCTGGAGGAATGGATCCTCAAAGTCCAAGATTTATATCGTTTGGAGGAATTATCTAGTTGGGAAACACGCTCTCACGAGAGATTCAAGGATTCTTGGCTTCCATGGGAAGTGTTTTTGTCCCCTACTCCTGGGTTGGGGGCGGAAGACCCCCCTTGAGGACTTCATCTACTAATTCCCTACCAAGAGTTCTGTTTTAACCCTTCCAACGTATCTTTTCTTTAGCAAGACGCGATGACCGTCCCGACTTTATTTCTTGCATGTTCCAGCCTTTTTCTTTGCCATCCACTCCTCCTCCACCTCATCTGAATTCAATTTTATCCGCGGTAAAATAGTCCTTCCGTCACACCTTCTAGCCTTACAAATTTCTATTATAACTTGTACTGTATCTAGGGCTAGTTCTTTGCAGTCCTGAAATTTTGTTCTAAGTTCTGTAAGCTCAATTGTCTTCACTGTCTAAAGAATGCATACGTATAATTCAGATGCCATAATTATCCTTAGACATATTATAAAATGACAAATACCTGACTTGATTTCTTGACATGAGAGCGAATGTTTACTGTTTTATTTCTGTTAATTGAAAACTTAAATAAAGAATTAAAAAAAAAAAAAAGAAAATTTATAAACCCAATAAAAAAAATAATAAATAGGCTTTCTATGGCCCACTATCTGAGAGAGAGAGATGGCACGCTTAGGACTGGCACACAAGCCCAAAGGCCAATATTAATCTCCCACTGATTGATTTATTGATTTTTTCAGGTAGAATTTAGAACCCAAATCAACCAAAAAAATAAATAGGCTTTCTATGGCCCACTATTTGTGAGAGAGATGGCACGCTCAGGACTGGCACACAAACCCAGAGGCCAATATTAATCTCCCACTTTTTTTTTTTTTTCCAGGGAAAATTTATAAACCCAATAAAAAAAATAATAAATAGGCTTTCTATGGCCCACTATCTGAGAGAGAGAAATGGCACGCTTAGGACTGGCACACAAGCCCAAAGGCCAATATTAATCTCCCACTGATTGATTTATTGATTTTTTCAGGTAGAATTTAGAACCCAAATCAAGCAAAAAAATTAATAGGCTTTCTATGGCCCACTGAGTGAGAGATGGCACACACAGGAGTCAGGAGTGGCACACAAGCCCTGAGGCCAATATTTTTCTCCCACTGATTGATGTTGTGATTTTTTCAGGTAGATTTTGGAACCCAAATCAAGCAAAAAAATAAATAGGCTTTCTATGGCCCACTGAGTGAGAGATGGCACACACAGGAGTAAGGAGTGGCACACAAGCCCTGAGGCCAATATTTTTCTCCCACTGATTGATGTAGTGATTTTTTCAGGTAGATTTTAGAACCCAAATCAAGCAAAAAAATAAATAGGCTTTCTATGGCCCACTGAGTGAGAGATGACACAGACAGGGATGGCACTCTAGCAGAAATGCCAATCTTAATCTCCCACAAAAAAAAAAAAAAAAGGAACTGTCCTTCAATTACTATCTCCCTGCAGTAATCTCAGCCAGGTATGGCAGGCAGCAATAAGGAGTGGACTGATGCACAAATTAAATAAAAAGTGTGGACAAACAAACAAGATAGCTGTGCAGAAAGGAAGGAACAAGAGGATTTGTGCTTTGAAAAAAGCAGTTGGTTTGCACAGCGGCGTACACACAGCAATGCAGCTATCAGGGAGCCTTCTAGGGCAGCCCAATGAGCTACAGCGCTGAGGAAAAAAAAAAATGTAGCTTCCACTGTCCCTGCACACCGAAGGTGGTGTTGGGCTGTGGAAATCGCTACAGCACAAGCGGTTTGGTGGTTAATGGACCCTGCCTAACGCTATCCCTGCTTCTGACGAAGCGGCAGCAACCTCTCCCTAAGCTCAGATCAGCAGCAGTAACATGGCGGTCGGCGGGAACGCCCCTTTATAGCCCCTGTGACGCCGCGGACAGCAAGCCAATCACTGCAATGCCCTTCTCTAAGATGGTGGGGACCAGGACCTATGTCATCACGCTGCCCACACTCTGCGTTTACCTTCATTGGCTGAGAAATGGCGCTTTTCGCGTCATTGAAACGCGACTTTGGCGCGAAAGTCGCGTACCGCATGGCCGACCCCGCACAGGGGTCGGATCGGGTTTCATGAAACCCGACTTTGCCAAAAGTCGGCGACTTTTGAAAATGAACGACCCGTTTCGCTCAACCCTAGTCGCCACTCCTCAAACGCCCACTTCATAGCCAACAACTCCCGATTGCCGACATCATAATTTGCGTTCAGCAGGCGAAAACTTACGGGAAAAGAAGGCACACGGTTTCATTAAGGAACCAACAGGATCCCTCTGAGACAAAACAGCCCCTGCCCCAATCTTAGAAGCGTCAACCTCAACCTGAAACAGAAGAGAAACATCCGGTTGACGCAACACTGGAGCAGAAGTAAAACGACGTTTAAGTTCCTGAAAGGCAGAGACAGCCGCAGGGGACCAATTCGCCACATCAGCGCCATTCTTCGTCAAATTAGTCAAGGGTTTAACCACGCTGGAAAAATTAGCAATGAAATGGTGATAAAAATTAGCAAAACCCAAAAATTTCTGAAGGCTCTTCACGGATGTGGGCTGAATCCAATCTTGAATGGCCTGAACCTTAACCGGATCCATCTCTATAGATGAGGGAGAAAAAATAAAGCCCAAAAAGGAGAACTTCTGCACCCCAAAAAGACACTTATCCCCTTTCACAAGCAAAGCATTGTCACGAAGGATCTGAAATACCATCCTGACCTGCTGCACATGAGACTCCCAATCATCGGAAAAAATCAAAATATCGTCCAAATATATAATCAAGAATTTATCAAGATAATTCCGGAAGATATCATGCATGAAGGACTGAAAAACAGATGGAGCATTAGAGAGTCCGAATGGCATCACAAGGTATTCAAAATGGCCTTCGGGCATGTTAAACGCAGTTTTCCATTCATCACCCTGCTTAAAACGAATAAGATTATACGCCCCCCGAAGGTCAATCTTAGTAAACCAACTAGCTCCCTTAATCCTAGCAAACAGATCGGAAAGCAAATGTAATGGGTATTGAAACTTGACCGTAATCTTATTCAAGAGGCGATAATCAATACAGGGTCTTAAGGAACCATCTTTTTTAGCAACAAAAAAGAACCCCGCTCCCAACGGTGAAGAAGATGGCCGAATATGCCCTTTCTCCAAAGACTCCTTAATATAGCTCCGCATGGCGGCATATTCAGGTACAGACAGGTTGAAAAGTCGGCCCTTAGGAAACTTACAGCCTGGAATCAAGTCAATAGCACAATCGTAGTCCCTGTGCGGTGGAAGGAAACTGGACTTCGGCTCATCGAATACATCCTGAAAATCAAACAAAAACTCCGGAATTTCAGAAGAGGAAGAAGGGGCTATAGACATCAGAGGAACATCATTATGAATCCCCTGACAACCCCAACTAGTCACAGACATGGACTTCCAATCCAACACAGGATTATGTACCTGCAACCACGGAAAACCCAGCACGATAGCATCATGCAAATTATGCAACACCAGAAATCGACAATCTTCCTGATGGGCTGGCGCCATGCGCATGGTCACCTGTGTCCAAAACTGGGGCTTATTTTAGCCAAGGGTGTAGCATCAATGCCCCCTAAAGGAATAGGGTTCTGCAAAGGCTGCAAGGGAAAACCACAACGCCTAGCAAAGTCAAAGTCCATTAAGTTCAAGGCAGCGCCTGAATCCACAAACGCCATGACAGAAAATGATGACAATGAACAGATCAAGGACACAGATAACAGAAATTTAGGTTGTACAGTACTGATGGTAAATGAACTGGCGATCCTCTTTGTCCGCTTAGGGCAGACAGAAATGACATGGGAAGCGTCGCCACAATAATAGCACAACCTATTGAAACGTCTGAAACCTTGTCGTTCTGTTTTAGACAGAATCCTATCACACTGCATAGGCTCGGGAATTTGCTCTGAGGAAAACGCCATAGCGCACACAGTTCTGCGCTCCCGCAAGCGCCGGTCAATCTGAATGGCCAGAGACATAGAATCACTCAGATTGGAGGGTGTGGGAAACCCCACCATAACATCTTTAATGGATTCAGAAAGACCCTTTCTGAAAATTGCCGCCAAAGCATCATTATTCCATTTAGTCAACACCGACCATTTTCTGAATTTCTGACAATACAATTCTGCTGCCTCTTGACCCTGAGACAAGGCCAACAAGGTGTTCTCCACTTGATCCACCGAATTAGGTTCATCATACAGTAATCCTAACGCCTGAAAGAAGGAGTCTACATTAAGCAAAGCAGGATCCCCAGATTCCAGGGAAAATGCCCAATCCCGTGGATCACCACAGAGCAGGGAGATGATGATTTTAACTTGTTGGATGGAATCACCAGAGGATCGAGGTTTCAATGCAAAAAACAGTTTACAGTTGTTTTTAAAACTCAAAAATTTGGACCTGTCACCAAAAAACAAATTAGGAGTAGGAATCTTTGGTTCTAAAGCCGGAGTCTGAACAATTTAATCAGAAATACCCTGTAGCCTAGCAGCAAGCTGGTCTACACGAGAAGCTAATTCCTGAACATTCATGCTAGCACAAGGCTCTTCAGCCACCCAGAGATTAAGAGGGAGGAGAAGACAAAGTAGACTGAAGAAAAAAAAATGGCTCAAGACCTTTCCTCCCTTCTTCTGAGATGCATTTAACTCATTATTGGCCAGTTGTACTGTCATGATCAGGTGGCCTTGGAGCAGCATGAAAACTTTCTCTGGAGTAGGTGGTAACTATACGGACCGTAAACCCTGATCTTAACACTGCAACTAGAAGTAGCCGTGGGGTGTGCCTAACAAAACCAAGACACCTCGACACAGCCGGAGAACTAAATACCCCTAAAGATGGAAATAGGAAAACTATCTTGCCTCAGAGTAGACCCCCAAAGGATAGGCAGCCCCCCACAAATAATGACTGTGAGTTGGAGAGGAAAAGACACACGCAGGTAGAAAACAGGCTTAGCAAAGGAGGCCACTTCTAGCTAAATAGAAAAGGACAGGACAGGATACTAAGCGGTCAGCATAAAAATACTACAAAAATATCCACAGCAGAAAATACAAAACTCCACCACCTAACTAAAGATGTGGAGAGTATAACTGCAACTCCAGAGAATCCAACCAGACTGAGAAAAGCAACTGACACAGTCAAAGCTGGAGCAAATAGAAACAAAAGATCAGCACTGAAAATAAGCACACAGCAAGTGTGCTTCAGAAAAAGAAATAAACACTTATCTTTGCTGAACTGGCAGCTAGGCATGTGAGGCCAGGCAGAGATCCAATACTTCCAAAGAAACATTGACAACTGGCAAGGGCTAATGAATCCTGCACACTTAAATATCCCAGTCAGAACAGCAATTAGCAGATACACCTGGCCAGGACTGTGACTCGGAGACAACTGCATTCCCAGCTACAACCACTGGAGGTAACCCAGGAGCAGAATTCACAACACCTAACCTTGTCTGCGCCACTCATTACAGTTGTCCTCCACTGAACAAATCTAGGCCGTCTGTTTAGTCCTGTTACCAATTTTGAACTGCATTTAGCCTACTTTTTATTTTGGGCCTACTAACTGTGTCTGTGCCACCCATTACAGTTGTCCTCCACTGAACAAAGCTATGCCTCCTGTTTAGTCCTGTTACCAATTTTGAACTGCATTTAGCCTACTTTATTATTTGGGCCTATATCTGTGTTTCCTCCTCATCCTGCCCATTGCCCAGCCACTGCTAGATTAGTTTGCTGGTACATTGACCCAGACCAGTACATTTCCTTTGCACTCTACACAGCCAGAATCTGACCCTGCTGAAAGTCAGGTTCCCCTTCCCGCATACTATACCACCTTACCCGGGGACAAAGAGGAAGGTGCAGATGAAAGTGCAGGTTCCTTCATCAGGGAGGGACATACTCATAGGTGACGTCACTGGCACAGGGCCCCTCATAGTACGCAAAAGTGTCTCTGGCTGTGGGAGGCACCACCTGCCGTCAAACACACCGCCGTACCATGAGGGGCCCTGTGCCAGTGCCACGTGCCAATGAGTGGGCCCCCCTGCTTGCTCAGGATCACAGCACTTGCAAAGTTGAAATACTTACCTCTCCCTGCTCCACCGCCGTGACGTATTCCGCGTTTCCTGGGCCCGCGAAAATTTTGAGCCAGCCCTATCCCCCACAACTTTAGCCAAATGACCCCCTGTTTTCAATGCCTAACTATTATTATAAAGTAAATTAAGATTGACAATCTTAAGAAATAAGAATTGATGTTGTTAGCATTAAAATGGGCACTGTAGGTGTTTTCCTGTCCTCCACTCACTGCCGACTTTGATTCCCCATTGACTTGCATTGGTTTTCGTGTTTTGGTCGGCCCCCGACTTTTCGCAATAGTTGGCCGATTTCACCCGACCTGACTTTTAACAATCGATCCTAAAAAAGTAAAAGTCGCTCAACTCTAGTGATGAGGCATTAAATAAATACAGAAAATTAAATAAATTTTGTTAAAAGCAAATCAAGGCAGCTAAGATTGAGACAGAGAGACTCATTGCCAGAGAGAGTTAAAATCCCAAAATATTCTTTAACTACGTAAATAGTAAGAAACTAAAAAAAATGATAGTGTTGGCCCCCTTTGTTAGGGCTGGTGGAACGCACCGAGTTAATTTGAGAGATGTTATTTGGTGCGTTCGCAGCCCGGGCTCCACCGTGCAGGAGAGGACCTACTACTGGCAAATGGCAGACCTATATGGCGGTAGAAACGCACTCTGTTACTTCACAGAGATGCTGTGCCAGTCTTACTCTGACCCTCGGTGGCTTTTAAGCCCGCGCCAGAGGACGTCCCGAGTCAGCAGCTGAGACCTTGGCAACTAAGAAATGCGGAGCCCTGTTGACTTCACAAGAGTATCCAGCAACTGCTGAGCTGATGGCAGTATGTGGCAAAACAAACATACAATCTCCTCACCGGAGGAGCCGGTATTCTATGGGCTTATTTCAGCCGGGGCCCTAAATCCATGCACACAATCTCCTCGCTGGAGGTGCCGGCATTCTAGGGGCTTATTTCAGCCGAGTCCCTGAACACACATAAATGTGACCACACTGGCGCATGCACATAACTGATTCAATACTAGCGCATGGCCATGCGGTCATGAGAGCCTTAAATAGCTGCAGCAAGTACAGGACCTTCCAAGAAGGATCAATGAGAGGCTGCTACAGAGCCTGAGCACCTACAGGACCTTCCTAGAAGGACCAATGGATTTAGCTGTAGTATCTGAACATGTGACCCTTGATCTCCACTGAGAGATCTTACTCTGGGCATGCTCAGAACGAGAAAAGCAGGACTTAGTCCTAGAAGCGTCTGCTCGCCGCTGCCCAACACTGACTTCAATGGCAGAAGCAGGAAAAGCAGCAGTAACCCTTTGTACAGAGTCAGACTGAGCTGGGACTGACGTCTCTGCTGAGCAGGCTCCACTGCGGCAGGAGAAGAATGAGAGACCGCAGCGGAGATGGCCCGAGATTTCCCCTGTGCAGAGGCGGGAACTCGACCCCTAACACCCTTAAAAATAGTCTGGGTGAAATGGTGGATGAGGATGAGGAAAAAGCCAATATGCTAAATGACTTTTTTTCATCAGTATTTACACAAGAAAATTCCATGGCAGACAATATGATCAGTGATAACAAAAATTCTCCATTAAGTGTCACCTGCTTAACCCAGCATGAAGTACGTCGGCATCTAAAAATCACCAAAATTGACAAATGTCCGGGCCCGGATGGGATACACCCCCGAGTACTGCAGGAATTAAGTACAGTCATTGATAGACCATTATTTTTAATCTTTAAAGAGTCCATAATAACAGGGTCTGTACCACAGGACTGGCGTATAGCAAATGTGGTGCCAATATTCAGAAAGTGGACAAAAACTAAACTCAGTAAGCTTAACCTCTACTGTGGGTAAAATTCTGGAGGGCATTCTAAGGGATGCTATGCTGGTGTATCTGAAGAGGAATAACCTCATGACCCAATACCAACATGGGTTTACTAGGGACTGTTCCTGTCAGACTAATTTGATCAATTTCTATGAAGACGTAAGTTCCGGACTGGACCAAGGGAACCCAGTGGACGTAGTGTATATGGACTTTTCAAAAGCTTTTGATACGGTGCAACAAAAAAGGTTGATACATAAAATGAGAATAATGGGGATAGGGGAAAACATGTGTAAGTGGGTTAAGAGCTGGCTCAGGGATAGGAAACAAAGGGTGGTTATTATTGGAGCACACTCAGACTGGGTAGCGGTTAGCAGTGGGGTACCACAGGGGTCAGTATTGGGCCCTCTTCTTTTTAACATATTTATTAATGATCTTGTAAGGGGCATACAGAGTGGAATTTCAATATTTGCAGATGACACTAAAATCTGCAGGGTAATCAATACAGAGGAGGACAATTTTATATTACAGGATGATTTATGTAAACTAGAAGCTTGGGCTGATAAATGGCAAATGAGCTTTAATGGGGATAAATGTAAGGTCATGCACTTGGGTAGAAGTAATAAGATGTATAACTATGTGCTTAATTCTAAAACTTTGGGCAAAACCATCAATGAAAAAGACCTGGGAGTATGGGTGGATGACAAACTCACATTTAGTGGCCAGTGTCAGGCAGCTGCTACAAATAATGGGATGCGTTAAAAGAGGCATAGATGCTCATAAGGAGAACATAATTTTACCTCTATACAAGTCACTAGTTCGACCACACTTGGAATACTGTGTACAGTTTTGCTCAGGTGTATAAGAAAGACATAGCTGAACTGGAGCGGGTGCAGAGAAGAGCGACCAAGGATATTAGAGGACTGGGTGGTCTGCAATACCAAGATAGGTTATTACACTTGGGGCTATTTAGTATGGGAAAACGAAGGCTAAGAGGTGATCTTATGTTAATGTATAAATATAGGAGGGGACAGTACAAAGACCTTTCTGATGATCTTTTAATCATAGACCTGAGATAGGGACAAGGGGGCATCCTCTACGTCTGTAGGAAAGAAGGTTTAAGCATAATAACAAACGCGGATTCCTTACTGTAAGAGCAGTGAGACTATGGAATTCTCTGTCGTATGATGTTGTAATGAGTGATTAATTACTTAAATTTAAGAGGGAACAGGATGCCTTTCTTGAAAAGTATAATGTTACAGGGTATATATACTAGATTCATTGTTAGGGTGTTGATCCAGGGAACTAGTCTGATTGCCATATGTTGAGTCGGGAAGGAATTTTTTTCCCCAGTGTGGAGCTTACTCTTTGCCACATGGGTTTTTTTTTGCCTTCATCTGGATCAACATGTTAGGGGATGTTAGGTTAGGCTATGGGCTGAACTAGATGGACTTAAAGTCTTCCTTCAACCTTAATAACTATGTTACTATGCTACTATGTTACTCATTTGCTATGAGTGCTGACAACTAGGCGGCCCTCACAGCCAGCCGGCAGTGACAACCATAGAGTTCATGCCAACCCACCGGCGACCCACGATCACATGACGGGGGTCACCGGTGGGTGGATTTCCGGCATGATTGCCGGAAGTGCATGTTAAATGGAGCTGTTAGCGTTTGACAGCGGTATTTAATGGATAATAGCCTGAGTGGATCGCGATTCCACCCGCAGCTGTTCCGGGCACATGTCAGCTGTTCAAAACAGCTGCTATGTGCTGGGAAAAATGTGGTCTCACCACCGGAGCCCACATCAAAGGGGAATACTATTACGCCCAATGTCGGAAAGTGGTTAATATCAGCTCACAACTGTATACTTAGCCTTTACTGGCTATTAAAATGGGCAACCCCCCAAAAATAATGGCATGGGGTCCCTCTACAATTAATAACCAGCAAAGGCTTTGCAGACAGCTGTGGGCTGATATTAACAGCCTAGGAAGGGGCCATGGATACTAGCCCCCCCAGGCTAAAAACACCAGCTCTCAGCCGCCCCAGAAAAGGAGCATTTCTAAAATGTGCCAATTCTGGCACTTAGCCTCACTCTTCCCACTTGCCCTGTAACGGTGGCAAGTGGGGTGATAGTTGGGGGAGTTGATGTCACCTTTGTATTGTCAGGTGACATCAAATCACAAGGTTAGTAACGGAGAGGCTTCAATATGATGCCCCCATTATTAAACACATAGTCACATTGTAAGAAAAACAGACACCCAGAAAAAGTCCTTTAATTGAAAGAATGACACAGACTTATTTTAATCTTAATTAAACCATACTTATGACTTTGCCCATTCCACGATGCCCTTGTCATCTGCAAAAGAGTTTAAAAAAACAAACAATAATATTTTTCACCTTTCCGCAACGATGCTGCTAATCCATTTGTCCCACGACGGGTCCAGCTCTGCTACATATAGATGGCAGGCTGCATGGCTGCATTATGCGACCATGCAGCCTGTCATCCAGCAGGCACACTGAGCACCGTGTGCTCAGTATCTCTCTGTGAACTCCTATTACCTATCTGACGGCACTACGAGTGTTAGAAAGTTCTACTGCTCGCAGTGACGTCTGAGAGGTCCTGCGTGTTCACATCCAATGAACTCACTTATTCTATTTGTATTTACTGTATATAATCCATCTCTTCTATCCTGTCGGCTTCCTGAAGTGATTTTCCAGTAGACGGCAGATGAATTGCTGGCTTTTCTTCTCTCTATCTATGTAATATATACAGTATATATATATATATATATATATATATATATGTGTGTGTCACTGACATCTATAAATATGTATTCTATGTGTGTACACTACCATTCAAAAGTTTCGGGTCACCCAAACAATTTTGTATATTCCATGAAAACTCATACTTTTATTAATCAAATGAGTTGCCAAATGAATTGAAAATCTAGTCCAGACATTGGCAAGGTTATAAAAAAGATTTTTATTTGAAACTAGCTGAAGAGCCCGGCGTTGCCTGGGCATAGTAAATATCTGTGGTTAGTTATAGCACTTCACTTTTTCCCCCTCACGTCTCTCATTTTCTCCCTCACACCTCTCATTTTCTCCCTCACTCCTCTCATTCCCCCCTAACACTTGTCATTTCTACCTCACATCTGTCATTTTCTGATCACTCCACTATTTTCCCTCACTCCTCTCATTTTGCACTCACACCTTTTCATTTTCACCTCACACCTCTCATTTTCACCTCAGTATATACATGTTTGTCATCTCCCTTATATATAGTATACACCTGTATGTCATCTCTTGTATATAGTATATACCTGTATGTCATCTCCTGTATATAGTATATACCTGTGTGTCATCTCCCCTGTATATAGTATATACCTGTATGTCATCTTCTATATATAGCATATACCTGTATGTCATCTCCTGTATATACTATATACCTGTAGGTCATCTGCTCCTGTATATAGTATATACCTGTGTGTCATCACCTCCTGTATATAGTATATACCTGTATGTCATCTCTCCTGTATATAGTATATATCTGTGTGTCATCTCCCCTGTATATAGTATATACCTGTGTGTCATCTTCTCCTGTAGTAGACCTCGTTCACACGTTATTTGCTCAGTATTTTTACCTCAGTATTTGTAAGCTAAATTGGCAGCATGATAAATCCCCAGCCAACAGGAAGCCCTCCCCCCTGGCAGTATATATTACCTCAGACATACACATAATAGACAGGTCATGTAACTGACAGCTGCCGTATTTCCTATATGGAACATTTGTTGCTCTTGTAGTTTGTCTGCTTATTAATCAGATTTTTATTTTTGAAGGATAATACCAGACTTGTGTGTGTTTTAGGGCGAGTTTCGTTTGTCAAGTTGTGTGTTGAGTTGTGTGTAGCGACATGCATGTAGCGACTTTTGTGAGATAAGTTTTGTGAGGCGACATGCGTGTAGCAACTTTTTGTGTGTTGAGTTGCATGTGACAGGTTAGTGTAGCAAGTTGTGTGCAGCAAGTTTTGCGCATGGCGAGTTTTGCGCGTGGCGAGTTTTATGTGTGGTGCCTTTTGAGTATGTGCAAGTTTTGTGTGAGGCAACATTTGCATGTGTTGCAACTTTGTGCATCTTGCAATTTTTCCGCGTGTGCAAGTTTTGCATGTGGCGAGTTTTCCATGAGGTGAGTTTTGCACTTGTGGCGAGTTTTGCGTGAGCCTAGTTTTTGCATGTGGCAAGTTTTGCACGTGGCGAGTTTTGAGCGCCGACTTTTGTGTTTCGACTTTTATGTGGCGAGGTTGGTGTATGTGTGGTAAAATGTGTGCTGAGGGTAATATGTGTTCAAGCACGTGGTAGTGTGTGGCGCATTTTGTGTGTGTGTTCATATCCCCGTGTGTGGTGAGTATCCCATGACGGGACCCCACCTTAGCAACTGTACGGTATATACTCTTTGGTGCCATCGCTCTCACTCTTTAAGTCCCCCTTGTTCACATCTGGCAGCTGTCAATTTGCCTCCAACACTTTTCCTTTCACTTTTCCCCATTATGTAGATAGGGGCAAAATTGTTTGGTGAATTGGAAAGCGCAGGGTTAAAATTTCACCCCACAACATAGCCTATGACACTCTCGGGGTCCAGACGTGTGACTGTGCAAAATTTTGTGGCTGTAGCTGTGACGCCTCCAACACTTTTCCTTTAACTTTTTCCCCATTATGTAGATAGGGGCAAAATTGTTTGGTTAATTGGAAAGCGTGGGGTTAAAATTTCGCCTCACAACATAGCCTATGATGCTCTCAGGGTCCAGACGTTTGACTGTGCAAAATTTTGTGGCTGTAGCTGCGACGCCTCCAACACTTTTCCTTTCACTTTTTTCCCCATTATGTAGATAGGGGCAAAATTGTTTGGTGAATTGGAACGCGCGGGGTTAAAATTTCACCTCACAACATAGCCTATGACGCTCTCGGGGTCCAGACGTGTGAGTGTGCAAAATTTTGTGGCTGTAGCTGCGACGGTGCAGATGCCAATCCCGGACATACACACACACATACACACATACACACACACACACACACACACACATTCAGCTTTATATATTAGATAATTTTCTCCTTCAAACTTTGCTTTCGTCAAAGGATGCTCCCTTTGCAGCAATTAGAGCATTGCAGACCTTTGGCATTTTAGCAGTTAATTTGCTGAGGTAGTCTGGAGAAATTTCACCCCATTCTTCCAGAAGCCCCTCCCACAAGTTGGTTTGGCTTGATGGGCACTTTTTGCGTGCCATACGGTCAAGCTGCTCCCACAACAGCTCAATAGGATTGAGATCTGGTGACTGCGCTGGCCACGCCATTACAGATAGAATACCAGCTGCCTGCTTCTTCCTTAAATAGTTCTTGCATAATTTGGAGGTGTGCTTTGGGTCATTGTCCTATTGTGGGATGAAATTGGCTCCAATCAAGCGCTGTCCACAGGGTATGGCATGGAGCTGCCAAATGGAGTGATAGCCTTCCTTATTCAAAATCCCTTTTACCTTGTACAAATCTCCAACTTTAACAGCATCAAAGCAACCCCAGACATCACATTACCTCCACCATGCTTGACAGATGGCGTCAGGCACTCTTCCAGCACCTTTTCAGTTATTCTGCATCTCACAAATATTCTGTGATCAAAACACCTCAAACTTGGATTCATCTGTCCATAACACTTTTTTCCAATATTCCTCTGTCCATTGTCTGTGGGGGTTTTTGCCCATATTAATATTTTCCTTTTATTAGCCAGTCTCAGATATGGCTTTTTCTTTGCCACTCTACCCTGAAGGCCAGCATCCCGGAGTCGCCTCTTCACTGCAGACGTTAACACTGGCATTTTGTGTGCACAATTTAATGATGCTGCCAGTTGAGGACCTGTGAGGCATCGATTTCTCAAACTACAGACTCTAATGTATTTGTCTTGTTGCTCAATTGTGCAGCGGAGCCTCCCACTTGTACTCTGGTTAGAGCCTGTTTGTGTTCTCCTCTGAAAGAAGTAGTACACATCGTTGTAGGAAATCTTCAGTTTCTGGGCAATTTCTCGCATGGAGTAACCTTCATTTCTAAGAACAAGAATAGACTGTTGAGTTTCACATGAAAGTTCTTTTTTTCTGACCATTTTGACAGTTTAATGGAACCGACAAATGTAATGCTCCAGATTCTCAACTAGCTAAAGGAAGGTCACGTTTATAGGTTCTATAATCAGCCAAACTGTTTTCAGCTGTGCTAACATACTTGCACATGGGTTTTCAAGGGTAATCTAACCATCCATTAGCCTTCTTACACAGTTATCAAACACAAAGTACCATAAGAACACTGGAGTGATGGTTGTTGGAAATGGGCCTCTATACACCTATGAAGTATTGCATTACAAACCAAACATTTGCAGCTAGAATTGTCACTTACCACATTAACAATGTATAGCGTGTATTTCTGAATCATTTAAGGTTAGCTTCATTGGAAAAAACTTTGCATTTCTTTAAAAAATACGGACATTTCTAAGTGACCCTAAACTTTTGAGCAGTAGGGTATATCTATTCTATATATTCTATTCTAACCTGTCAATCAGTGATTGATTGTACTGTGTGCAGCACCTTAATTGCCAGCTTTTCTTCTATCTATATGTGTGTGTGTGTGTGTGTGTTTTGACGAATATTTCCTTTGAAAACGATGTGTAAATGACAGAGAATTTCTCTATGTAAAAGCTCATGCTAAAATCGCATTGCAATCGGATAGCAATCGCTTTGCATCCGGATGTAAATCAGATGCTAGTTGTGAAAGATCGGATTGTACTCGCATGACACACGCATTACGTTCTTGCGACTCTCGGCAGGTAGACCGATTTTTCATACGTTTAGTATGACTCTGGCCTAAAACTCAGCATACTTACAAGAGAATTTGACATGTAAAAGATGTTAAAGACTCTCCGCAAGTCAGTTTATGCAGTGTAAAAAAAAAAAAAGGTGGATCACACTGTGCATGAGATTTCTATAAATTCTGTACACTTTGCTGGAACTGTAAGATGCTGCATTTTCTGTGCAGCTAAATTATGCAGAATCAAAAACTAATGGTGAAAACTTAACCTAACGTAACCTAACACTTTTTTTTTTAAAATGCATTCTTACATACTTGCCTAAAGCTGTAACACAGTACTGTATATAATAACCATATACTTTCCATTTTATAGTGCTACGTCTCAGCTTATATTTACAGGGAAAACCAGGAACTGAAAAAATAAAATACAGCACTGGAATTAGGCAGGGAAGTCTAAAGCTTTTATCTTTTAGTTTGCATAAGCAAAAAGACGTAATTTTCACTACATACGCGCTTAAATAATTAAGTGAAACTTTTTGTGCTGAGTCCTATGTTACTTACAATACTAACATAAAAAAGCAATTCACATACCAGTAGAAGGTAACTCATTTTAAGTAATTGCCTCCTGTTGAGCTAGCTGAACTACAAATTAGTTTTCCGAGATTCAGTAATTAGAATGCAGGCTATTCCTACTTGCGAAATGAATGTCATCATTATGTGCTTTGTGTCACTGGTGGTGGAAACGCATGAGCTTTAGAAAGTCCCTAATGTGTGTGCATAATTTGCGATGTCTGCTTTACATAAGGTCGTTACGGTCTACTTTTTAGATAAACAAACACAAGAGCAAGCAGAACATACTCCATGTGCAACTTCAAAGACAAGCATCAGTTTCAGGCTACATCTACACATCCATATCTTCTTTTACATCCATGTAAAATGGACCCCTTTGCATCTGAGTAACACTAATTTTGAATCCATGTTGCTTTCGTTTTTTTCTTATTAATTTTTAAAAACTGAAGGAGGTAGACTATCTGCTACAGATAAAACAAACTAAAGATGTATGGTAGACTAAAGAACAAAGTATTTAATCTGTTTTATACAGCTCCTCAAACTTTAAGTAACATTTCCCACATGTCTACTTTACATCAGCACAATTTTGGAGCCAAATTTTTTTTTTTGCTAGGGAGGTATAAGGGATAAATGTTGACCAGCGATTTCTGATTTTTACAACACCATATTTTTAAGGGACCACATCACATTTGAAGTCACTTTGAGGGGTCTATAAGATAGAAAATACCCAAAAGTGACACCATTCTTAAAAATGCACCATCAAGGTGCTTAAAACCAAATTCAAGAAGTTTATTAACCCTTCAGGTGCTTCACAGAAATTTTTGGAATGTTTAAAAAAATGAATAACTTTTTTTCACAAAAAAATTACTTCAGATCCAGATTTTTTTATTTTTGCCCAAAGGTAACAGGAGAAATTGGACCCCCAAATTATTGTGAAATTTGTCCTGAGTATGCAGATACCCCATATGTGAGGGTAAACCACTGGGCACATGGCAGAGCTCGGAAGGGAAGGAGCAACGGTTGACTTTTTCAATGCAGAATTAGCTGGAAATGAGATCGGACACCATGTCGCATTTTGAGAGCCCCTGATGTGCCTAAACAGTGGAAACCCCCCAATTCTAACTCCAACCCTAACCTCAACACACCCCTAACCCTAATCCCAACCCTAACCATAACCTAACCACACCCCTAACCCAAACACACTCCTAACCCTAATCCCAACTATAACCACAACCCTAACCATACCACTAACCCTGACACACCCCTAACCCTAATCCCAACCGTAAACGTAATCCTAACCCTAATCCAAACCCTAGCGCTAACTTTAGCCCCAACTCTAACGCTAATGGGAAAATGGAGATACATTTTATTATTTCATTATTTTTCCCTAACTAAGGCTTGTTTTACAGTAGCCATGTTTTTGCAGCCCGTTTTTGTGCCCCCAATAGATTTCAATGGGGCTGCAAAATGTACTGCCAAAGATTGTAGGAACACCGTACCCCATATGGCCATGAGGGCCATATTTACGTCTGTGAAAAAATATCGAGCTTGCTCAATATTTTTCACTGCTTACGGACACAGACCCCATTGAAAATGAATGGGGCCGCAAAAACAACGGAAGCTTGCCCAGTGTGTTGATTTTGCAGTACACCGTGAATACCGTATTTACTGAATGGCGTATTTTTACTAGGACACTCCCATGTACTTCCTGTTTATCACTTTGATGAAGTTTATCACTCCATGCATGCAGACACTGCAGAGACACAAGATGGACTTGGAAAAAATAGTAGTTCTAGTTCAGGTATGTAGGGGTGCTGAAAAGCCCCACTGCCCCCCTTCGGTGTATAGAAATGTAGGGTTGGCTGCTTGAGGGACCATGGGTAATGTTGTTTTATGCTGTGATGGGGGCCATACAAAGATGGGAGGTGGGTGTTAAAAGATAGAAAAATAGGGGTGGCACAGTGCAAAACAAGGGTGGCAGAGTGTGCAAAAGAAGGGTGGCAGAGTGTAATAGAAGGGTGTCAGAGTGTGCAAAATAGGGCTGGTGGAAGGTGCAAAATAGGGGTGGCAGAGTGCAAAAGAAGGGTGTCAGAGTGTGCAAAATAGGGCTGGTGGAAGGTGCAAAAGAGGGGTGGCGGATTAGTCATTTTCTTTCAGTGCTGTTTGCTTTTCCAAAATATGCCATTGCCGATCATCGCCCTTTTTTGCTTTAGGATCATCCCTAGATTTGGGATAACAGGCAGGAAAGCTATCATGACCAGGACATGAAAGAACGGGCCTGGGAGGATGTGGCTGTATCCCTCATCCCAAACCGCTGGCAGCGCACAGATTTTAAAAAACAAGAATCACTATGTAAGTACTCAGCATTTGACATGATATACTTTAAAAAAAAATAATTTAAAATGTGTGAAATTGAGTTGAATGTTTTTTCTTCCAATACAGTAAAAAACATAAAAACAAAGTGGGGATCTGCAAGGGACCAAATTTAAGAAGGAAATTAGGGCAAGAGCAGAGAAAGAGAGATGTGGAGAGGCAGGTAGAAAAGAGAAGAAGCCCTACAGATTCACCAAGCAGCTTCAATTTCTGCTTCCTGTCCTTGGGATGTGTAAGTATACATACATATATATGTACAGCTTCCTCCATGTTGATGTTTGTTGTCTAGTTTCCATAATTGTCGGTTCTCATTTGCAGAACTAAAGAAAGTCTTCCTGTTGTGTCCAATCAATCACAGCAGCAGTCAAGTGGCACTGGTGCAAGTACATAATTTGATTCTAGTGATGTTTTGGAAGACAGCTCTGAATGTACTGCTGAAACGTTGGTCCCTGTAGGGATAACGACGCAGCCAAGCAATACTGGAGGTAGCTGTGACAAGCTGGGAGTTGCAGCTGCTGCTTCTGGTGCTGCTGCTGCTGCTGCAGAGCTTGATGTGATGCCTCCCTCTGTGACCTCACAGGAAATTGTGCAGTTTTTGCAC
This sequence comes from Ranitomeya imitator, assembly GCF_032444005.1. NCBI lineage: Eukaryota > Metazoa > Chordata > Amphibia > Anura > Dendrobatidae > Ranitomeya > Ranitomeya imitator. The sequence continues at coordinate 631,363,535 of NC_091284.1, forward strand.
CCAAAAAAAAGAAGACCCAGAGGAGGAGCTTTTACGGAGCTTTAACCCATATTTTCATGCTGTGCCCCCGGAAAACAAGCAGAGCTGCATTAATATGATGAATAGTGTCCTTTATATATGTACTTACGAGCCCCATCCGATCGATTTGGAGGAGACTATTGATGGGTTTAACCCATTAGTGACAGAGCCAATTTGGTACTTAATGACCGAGCCAATTTTTGCAATTCTGACAACTGTCACTTTATGAGGTTATAACTCTGGAACGCTTCAACGGATCCTGCTGATTCTGAGACTGTTTTTTCGTGACATATTGTACTTCATGTTAGTGGTAACATTTCTTCGATATTACTTGCGATTATTTCTGAAAAAAACGGAAATATGGTGAAAATTTTTAAAATTTTGCAATTTTCAAACTTTGTATTTTTATGCCCTTAAATCAGAGAGATATGTCACAAAAATAGTTAATAAATAACATTTCCCACAAGTCTACTTTACATCAGCACAATTTTGGAAACAAAATTTTTTTTTGTTAGGGAGTTCTAAGGGTTAAAATTTGACCAGCAATTACTCATTTTTACAATACCTTTTTTTTTAGGGACCACATCACATTTGAAGTCATTTTGAGGGGTCTATATGATAGAAAATAATGAAGTGTGACACCATTCTAAAAACTACACCCCTCAAGGTTCTCAAAACCACAGAAGTTTATTAACCCTTTACGTGCTTCACAGGAACTGAAACAATGTGGAAGGAAAAAATGAACATTTAACTTTTTTTTGCAAACATTTTAATTCAGAACCATTTTTTTTATTTTCACAAGTGTAAAAACAGAAATGTAACCATAAATTTTGTTATGCAATTTCTCCTGAATACCCCATATGTGGGGGTAAACCACTGTTTGGGTGCACCGCAGAACTTGGAAGTGAAGGAGCGCCATTTTACTTTTTCAATGTATAATTGTCTGGAATTGAGATCGGACGCCATGTCGCGTTTGGAGAGCCCCTGATGTACCTAAACAGTGGAAACCCCCAACAAGTGACCCCATTTTGGAAACTAGACCCCTTAAGGAACTTATCTAGATGTGTGGTAAGAACTTTGAATGCCCAAGTGCTTCACAGAAGTTTAGAATGCAGAGTCGTGAAAATAAAAAATATTTTTTTTCCACAAAAAAGATTTTTTAGCCCCCAAGTTTTTATTTTCACAAGGGTAACAAGAGAAATCGGACCCCAAAAGTTGTTGTCCAATTTGTCCTGAGTATGCTGGTACCCCATATGTGGGGGTAAACCACTGTTTGGGCGCACGGCAGAGCTCGGAAGGAAGGAGCGCCGTTTTGGAATGCAGACTTTGATAGAATGGTCTGCGGGCATTATGTTGCGTTTGCAGAGCCCCTGATGTACCTAAACAGTAGAAACCTTCCACAAGTGAACTCATTTTGGATACTAGACCCCCCAAGGAACTTATCTAGATATGTGGTGAGAACTTTGAATGCCCAAGTGCTTCACAGAAGTTTAGAATGCAGAGTCGTGAAAATAAAAAATATTTTTTTTTCCACAAAAAAGATATTGTAGCCCCCAAGTTTTTATTTTCACAAGGGTAACAGGAGAAATTGGACCACAATAGTTGTTGTCCAATTTATCCCGAGTACAATGATGTGCCACATGTGGGGGTAAACCACTGTTTGGGCGCACGGCAGAGCTCGGAAGTGAAGGAGCGCTGTTTTGGAATACAGACTTTGATAGAATGGTCTGTGGGCGTTATGTTGTGATTGCAGAGCCCCTGATGTACCTAAACAGTTGTAACCCCCCACAAATGACCCCATTTTGGAAACTAGACCCCCCAAGGAACTTATCTAGATGTGTGGTGAGAACTTTGAATGCCCAAGTGCTTCACAGAAGTTTAGAATGCAGTCGTGAAAATAAAAAAATATTTTTTTTTCCACAAAAAAGATTTTGTAGCCCCCAAGTTTTTATTTTCACAAGGGTAACAGGAGAAATTGGACCCCAAAAGTTGTTGTCCAATTTATCCCGAGTACGCTGATGCCCCATATGTGGGGGTAACCCACTGTTTGGGCGCACGGCAGAGCTCAGAAGGGAGGGAGCACCATTTGACTTTTTGAGTGCAAAATTGGCTGTCGTGTTTGGAGACCCCCTGATGTAACTAAACAGTGGAACCCCCCAATTCTAGCTCCAACCCTAACCCCAACACACCCCTAACCCTAATCCCAACCCGATCCATAATCCTAATCACTAACCCTAATGATAATCACAACCTTTACCCCAAAACAACCCTAATGTCAACCCTAACCATAACCCTAATCAAAACCCTAAATCCAACACACCACTAATCCTAATCTCAACCCTAACCTCAAACCTAACCCTAATCCCCCCTAATCACAACCCTAACCTTAACCCTAATCCCAAACCTAACCCTAATCCCAAGCGTAACCCTAATGCCAACCCTAACCCTAATACCAACTCTAATCCAAACCCTAACCCCAAATCTAACCCTAACTTTAGCCCCAACCCTAGCCCTAACTTTAGCCCCAACCCTTACCCTAGCCCTAAGGCTACTTTCACACTTCGTCGTTTGGCATCCGTCGCAATCCGTCGTTTTGGACAAAAAACGGTTCCTCCAAATGTGCCCGCAGGATGCGTTTTTTGCCCATAGACTTGTATTGCCGACGGATCGTGACGGATGGCCACACGTCGCGTCCGTCGTGCACTGGATCAGTTGTGTTTTGGCAGACCGGCGGCACAAAAAACGTTCAATGTAACTTTTTTTGTACGTCGCGTCCGCCATTTCTGACCGCGCATGTGTGGCCGTAACTCCGCCCCCTCCTCCCCAGGACATAGATTTGGCAGCGGATGCGTTGAAAAACAACATCTGCTGCCCACGTTGTGCACAATTTTCACAACGTGCGTCGGTATGTCGGGCCGACGCATTGCGACGGCCCCGTACCAACATAAGTGTGAAAGAACCCTAACCCTAAATTTAGCCCCAACCTTAACCCTAAATGTAGCCCCAACCCTAACCCTAAATTTAGCCCCAACCCTAACCCTAAATTTAGCCCCAACCCTAACCCTAAATTTAGCCCCAGCCCTAACCCTAGCCCTAACCCTAGCCCTAACCCTAACCTTAACCCTAGCCCTAACCCTAGCCCTAACCCTAGCCCTAACCCTAACCCTAGCCCTAACCCTAACCCTAACCCTAGCCCTAGCCCTAACCCTAATTTTAGCCCCAACTGCTCTTCTCCTGCCGGCCGGCAGATGGCGACAGATGTCGGCATGCGCCCGCCATTTTCTTTTGCCAAGAAGACCAGGAGGAGCAGCAGGAGGATCCAGGGACACCGGTAAGTATGATAGGGTCCCCGAATCCCCCTATTTCTCTCTCCTCTGATGTGCGATCACATCAGAGGACAGAGAATTAAACTTTGATTTTTTATTTTTTTTTGCGGTCGCCGGTAAACAGTTAATTACCGGCGATCGCAAAACAGGGGTCGGTAAAACCGACCCCGATCATGTTCTTTGGGGTCTCGGCTACCCCCGGCAGCCGAGACCCCAAAGATTCTCCCGGTGCCGGCCAGCGGGCGTACTGCGCATGCGCCCGCCATTTTGAAGATGGCGGCGCCCAACAGGAGGCACGAGGAGCACCGGGGAGATAGGTGAGTATTGGGGGACTATCTGGGACCCCTTTTCTCTGTCCTCTGATGTGCGATCACATCGGAGGACAGAGAAATTAAAAAGAAATCGCGTTTTCTTTTTTTTTGCGATCGCCGGTAAACGGATAATTACCGACGATCGCAAATGCGGGGTCGGTAAAAAAAAAACCCGAATCATGTTCTCTGGGGTCTCGGCTACCCCCGGCAGCCGAGACCCCGAAGAAAATCCGACTCTGGGGGGCGCTATTTACTTTTTCCACAGCGCCATTAATTAACGGCGCTGTGGTTTAAGTACCCTTAGCGGCCGCCGTTAAAAGGCGTATCGGCGGTCGCTAAGGGGTTAAGCAGGCAACAAGGCATAGAGTACGCAGTTCTTTTATGCATCGTCAGTCTAGTGTGAATGAGTCTTCCGGGGGCACAGTGCAGTTTCAGGGATGGCTCATCTAGTTTAAGCACTGCTCAATCTTCCGAACATTCTCAGACTGGGATGCTTGTCCATGATATACCAAACTTTATGAACTTCTGACTTTTGTTTTTGTTTTGTTTATTTTTTATGAGAAATGGTTGGGGATTTTTTTTTAAACTTGTATCTAGTGTTTACACTTGTCAGTATTCAAAAACTGTGATGTTTAAGAAATTTTTTTCCAAAAAAAAAAACTTTTGGAAAATAAAATTTATAAACCAAACTTTGTGAAAATGTTTGTTTATTGTGATAAGCAAAAGTGCAGCCGTTAATTCAGATGTTGTGTGGCAGACTGAGCCTAGATTAGTACTTTAGTTTCATTGTGCCACGCAAGATCGGAACAAGTGATAATTTTAGTAAGTAGATCCAATTGGATTATTGACATGTGAAGTGAGTGACATCAGTTTCCAAGTCTGAAAGCACATAGATGCATACAGCAACCCAAAGCAGTTCACATTGACTGTAAATTTGCAGATGAAAAAAAAACTGATTTCTTTGTGTGTTTTTCAAAACCTGCAGGGAAATCAATCAGCACAATGCCGCCACATGTTGACATACACAAATACTCACCACTTGCAAAGCTGAAGATTTTCATATGCTTCTACACACACTGGGACAGAAATCATGTAACTGTTCTTAATGAGGCATTAGAAAGAATCTTAAAGGTTGCATAGCCTCTTTACTGATTATACATTGAAGCACGATCAGTAATCTCCTGACTACCAACTATATTAACATCCTTTAGCCCACAAGTCAGCGTCATCACTCCTGATTGTGTTGTGGATCCCTAACCTAACTACTTAACAGAGAATGTGAATGCTGTAAACTAACTATTTTTTATTGTTTTTACACACTTTTGGTCCTAATATTCATTTGATGAAATGGCTGCCTGCTGCCAGGAGTCGGCTCCCTGGGAAGACAGAAAATAATTAGCAAAATTCTCTCGAATTATAATTGCGGCTGCAGCAGGGCATCCACAATTACCGTAACTTGCTGATGCGAGGTGTTGATATTGTTGTCCGACGGAGTTTCAACAGAAAACAAGTGGTCTTGGTTAACTTTATTACGCCGAACAAAATTGTGTATCACCACACATGCCTTTACAATATTTATTGCACTCTCTGGTCCTACTTCCAAGCAGCTCATGAGTACACGCCACTTTCCCAACAGGATCCCAAAGGCACACTCAACGTACCTTCGCGCTCTAGTAAGTATATAATTAAAGATCCTCTTCCTTGAATTTAAAGATCGTCGGGGAAAAGGCCGCAATAAATTTGGGGAGAGTCCAAAATCCTCATTAGCAATCAGGACATATGGAAATTGGTGGTTGGTGTAGTCCAGTAATGCAGCAGGTTCAGGGACATTTACATAGTAACATAGTAACATAGTTAGTAAGGCCGAAAAAAGACATTTGTCCATCCAGTTCAGCCTATATTCCATCATAATAAATCCCCAGATCTACGTCCTTCTACAGAACCTAATAATTGTATGATACAATATTGTTCTGCTCCAGGAAGACATCCAGGCCTCTCTTGAACCCCTCGACTGAGTTCGCCATCACCACCTCCTCAGGCAAGCAATTCCAGATTCTCACTGCCCTAACAGTAAAGAATCCTCTTCTATGTTGGTGGAAAAACCTTCTCTCCTCCAGACGCAAAGAATGCCCCCTTGTGCCCGTCACCTTCCTTGGTATAAACAGATCCTCAGCGAGATATTTGTATTGTCCCCTTATATACTTATACATGGTTATTAGATCGCCCCTCAGTCGTCTTTTTTCTAGACTAAATAATCCTAATTTCGCTAATCTATCTGGGTATTGTAGTTCTCCCATCCCCTTTATTAATTTTGTTGCCCTCCTTTGTACTCTCTCTAGTTCCATTATATCCTTCCTGAGCACCGGTGCCCAAAACTGGACACAGTACTCCATGTGCGGTCTAACTAGGGATTTGTACAGAGGCAGTATAATGCTCTCATCATGTGTATCCAGACCTCTTTTAATGCACCCCATGATCCTGTTTGCCTTGGCAGCTGCTGCCTGGCACTGGCTGCTCCAGGTAAGTTTATCATTAACTAGGATCCCCAAGTCCTTCTCCCTGTCAGATTTACCCAGTGGTTTCCCGTTCAGTGTGTAATGGTGATATTGATTCCCTCTTCCCATGTGTATAACCTTACATTTATCATTGTTAAACCTCATCTGCCACCTTTCAGCCCAAGTTTCCAACTTATCCAGATCCATCTGTAGCAGAATACTATCTTCTCTTGTATTAACTGCTTTACATAGTTTTGTATCATCTGCAAATATCGATATTTTACTGTGTAAACCTTCTACCAGATCATTAATGAATATGTTGAAGAGAACAGGTCCCAATACTGACCCCTGCGGTACCCCACTGGTCACAGCGACCCAGTTAGAGACTATACCATTTATAACCACCCTCTGCTTTCTATCACTAAGCCAGTTACTAACCCATTTACACACATTTTCCCCCAGACCAAGCATTCTCATTTTGTGTACCAACCTCTTGTGCGGCACGGTATCAAACGCTTTGGAAAAATCGAGATATACCACGTCCAATGACTCACCGTGGTCCAGTCTATAGCTTACCTCTTCATAAAAACTGATTAGATTGGTTTGACAGGAGCAATTTCTCATAAACCCATGCTGATATGGAGTTAAACAGTTATTCTCATTGAGATAATCCAGAATAACATCCCTCAGAAACCCTTCAAATATTTTACCAACAATAGAGGTTAGACTTACTGGCCTATAATTTCCAGGTTCACTTTTAGAGCCCTTTTTGATTTGATTTGTTGTTCTTCAAATTGTATTCAATTCGAGAGCAACTCCAGATTCTTGCATCAGATATGCTCCCATAAGCCCCAGTGCTGACCATAACAAAATTGTAATTGCTGTCAGCAACAGCCATTAGATCAATTGAAAAATAATGTTTGTAATTGAAAAATATGGAGCCAGAGAAGGCCGTTTTTTTTTACCCCGATATGATTCCCATCCAGCGCACCAATACAGTGTGGAAACTGTGTGGTTTTTTTTCGAAGTCTGCTGCTATAGCTAGCCAGTCTTCCTGCTTTGGTGGAGCTAAAACAATTTCCTTTAGCTGGTCACACAATACCAAACAGGTATGTGCAACTATCTTGGACACTGTAGTAATCCCTAACAGGAACTCAAAATGAAGTGCCGAAAAAGAGTTGCCTGTTGTAAGGAATCTGCAATTTAAAAAAAGGGGGAGGTAGACATTAGTAATCTATAATGAAACATTAAAAGCCAAAATTAGTTATTTCCAAAAAGGTAGTCATTACCTCAATGTCACAATATGCCACTGTTCCGGAGAAATGCAGTGGCACACCTTTGACAACAGCAAATCAAAAGCTGCCACGGACATACGGCAGTATGCAAAGAATTTCTCCGGGTGCTGACGCAGGTCACTGTACAGCATATGAAAATGACCCTTCCACGAATGCTGCGACAGAATTGGGTGCAACCACAGCCTCCTTGGTGCAAGTGCTGCTGCTGCTCTCTGCTCATGCTGTAAATGCTGGTTAAGCAATCAACACAGAATCACATCATCTTCAGAACGCCTCAACATTTTCAGAAAACTGAAATCCAAAGTTTGAGACAAACAAAGGACACAGACCTCTGCACACTCTGAAGACCAGAAGAAAATGGCACTGGAGAAAGTGCGGATTTTTTTTGGAGATTTTTTTCTTCTTTATTGTTCCTTGACAATTTCCTGTTTTTTTTTTTTTCAATTTTATTGACAACTTCCTTCTTTTTTTTTCAGAGATTTCAAAACCCGTTCCAAACGAGAAAAACGGTGATCCGAGAAGATTTTCGCGACCCGTTTTTGCAGCTGACCTGGAATATTATGGCAATACGGCCCGCAAAAAAATGGCAAGTGTAAACGAAGCCTAAGGGGGGTGATAAAGGGGGTTCGATTTACTATTTATAGCGGGTTTTTATAGCGGGCTTTTATGTTTGGCAGCTGTCACATGCTAAAAGACACTTTTTATTGAAAAAAATAGTTTTTGCATCACCACATTTTGAGAGCTATAATTTTTCCATATTTTGGCCCACAGAGTCAGGTAGGGTCTTGTTTTTTGTGGAACGAGCTGACGTTTTTATTGGTGCCATTTTCAAGCACATGACATTTTTTGATCGCTTTTTATTATGATTTTTGGGAGGCAGAATGAACAAAAAACAACAATTAATGAATTCTTTTGGGTGGGGCGTTTATACCGTTCGTGTGGTAAAATTGATAAAGCAATTTTATTCTTTGGGTCAGTATTATTACAGCGATACCTCATTTATATCATTTTTATATTTTGGTGCTTTTATACAATAAAAACAATTTTATATAAAAAAAATTATTGTTTTTGCACCGCTTTATTCTGAGAGCTATAACTTTTTATTTTTTCACTGATGAGGCTATATGGCGGCTCATTTTGTGCGGAGCAAGATGACGTTTTCAGCGGTATCATGATAATTTATATCTATCTTTTTGATCACGTGTTATTCCACTTTTTGCCCAGCGGTGTGATGATAAAGCATTGTTTTTTGCCTCGTTTTTTATTTATTTTTTTACGGTGTTCACTGAAGGGGTTAACTAGTGGGACAGTTTTATATGTCGGGTTGTTACAGACGCAGCGATACTAAATATGTGCACTTTTATTGTTTTTTTATTTACATATAGAAATGTATTTATTGGAACACTATTTTTTTTTCTTTATTTAGGAAATTTTTCAAAAATATTTTTATAGAGTTTATTTTTTTAACCTTTTTACATTGTCCCAGGGTGGAACATCACTGTATAAAGTCAGATTGCTAATCTGACACTTTGCACAGCACTGTGTTAGATCAGCGATCTGACAGGCAGTGAAGGAGGCTTGCCAGCGCTGACAAGCCACATCACTGCAGGACCCGGAAGGCCATCTTGGATCCGGGGGGCCTGCATGGTGGAGACCCTCGGAACAATGCAATCACATTGCGTTGTTCTAAGGGTCTCAGGCAAGCATGCAGGGAGCCCCCTTCCTGCACAATCCTTCTCTATGCTACCGGAACACTGAGATCTTGTTTGATCGTAGTGTTCCAGGGGTTAAAGTGCCAAGAGCCGTCCAAGACCGCTTAGTACCGGGTGTCAGGTGTGATAATCAGCTGACACCCGGCCGCGCTCCCCCTGTGAGGGCAGCTGATCGCACGTGACGTATTTTCTGTCCATGGGAATTAAGTCCCAGGTCAGATGGACGGAATGGTACGTCGGATGGCAGAGAGGGGTTAAGCAGCAAATTGGTTCTGTCACTAATGGGTTAAAGCAATTTTGAATACATTGAGGGGTGCTGCTTTTAAAATGGTATCAAATTTGGTGGTTTCCAATATGTAGAACACCCAAAGTCACTTCAAAACGGACCCGGTACCAATAAAAATAAGTTTTGTAAATCACCTTGAAAAAATTAAAAAATACCGTATATACTCGAGTATAAGCCGAGATTTTCAGCCCAAATTTTTGGGCTGAAAGTGCCCCCCTCGGCTTATACTCGAGTCACGGTAGCGGTGGGGTCGGCAGGTGAGGGGCTGAGGGCGCTGGGGAATACTTACCTAGTCCCAGCGATCCTCGCGCTGTCCCTGCCGTCCCACGGGCTTCGGCGCTGCAGCTTCTTCCTCTCTTCAGCGGTCACGTGGGACCGCTCATTACAGAAATGAATAAGCGGCTCCACCTCCCATAGGGGCGGAGCCGCTTATTCATTTCTCTAATCAGCGGTGCCGGTGACCGCTGATAGAGAAAGAAGCTGCGGCACCGAAGACAGGAGGGGACAGCGCGAGGATCGCCAGGACTAGGTGAGTATGTTATATTCACCTGTCCACGTTCCAGCCGCCGGGCGCCGCTCCATCTTCCCGGCCGGCGCCTCCATCTTCCCGGCGTCTCTGCTCTCTGACTGATCAGGCAGAGGGCGCGATGACGCATACAGTGTGCGCGGCGCCCTCTGCCTGATCAGTCAGCGCAGAGACGCCGGGAAGATGGAGGCGCCGGAACGAGACGCCGGGAGCTGCAATCAAGGGAGGTGAGTATGTGTTTTTTTTTCTTTATTGCGGCAGCGGCGGCACAAATTTATGTGGAACATCTATGGGGCACAGTGAACGGTGCAGAGCACCGTATATGGCACAGCACAGCTATGGGGCACAGTGAACGGTGCAGAGCACCGTATATGGCACAGCACAGCTATGGGGCACAGTGAACGGTGCAGAGCACCGTATATGGCACAGCACAGCTATGGGGCACAGTGAACGGTGCAGAGCACCGTATATGGCACAGCTATGGGGCACAGTGAACGGTGCAGAGCACCGTATATGGCACAGCTAGGGGGCACAATGAACGGTGCAGAGCACTATATGGTTCACACCTATGGGGAAATATGAACGGTGCAGAGCACTATATGGCACAGCTATGGGGAAATAATGATCTATTTTTATTTTTGAAATTCACCGGTAAATGCTGCATTTCCACCCTAGGCTTATACTCGAGTCAATAAGTTTTCCCAGTTTTTTGTGGCAAAATTAGGGGGGTCGGCTTATACTCGGGTCGGCTTATACTCGAGTATATACGGTACTGCTATATTTTTAAATTTTCTAAAATGCTAACAAAATAAAACAACATTATACAAATTGTGCTGATGCAAAGCAAACATGAAGCAAATGTTATTTATTAAGGTTTTTCTGTGGTATGACTATCTGGATTAAAGGGATATTCAAATCATTCAAAGTTTAAAAATTGCTATTTTTTATCTTTGTCAAATTTCTGATATTTTTATAAATTTAAGCAAAACATATCAACTTAAATTCACCATTATCAGAAAGTATAATGTGTTACGAAAAAACAATCTCAAAATTAATGGGATGTGTTGAAGCATTTCAGTTATTACTACATAAAGTACATACATTTACGATTTTAAAAAAATTAGCCCGGTCACTAAGGGGTTAAACTCATTACCTGTATAAAAGATACCTGTTCACACACTCAATTAATTATTTTCCAATTTCTCCATCATGGTCAAGACCAAAGAGCTATCTAAGGACACAGGGACAAAATTATAGACCTACACAAGGCTGGGATGGACTACAGGACAACAGGTACGCAGCTTCGTGAGAAGGCAACAACTGTTGGCACAATTGTTAATAAATGGAAGAAGCACAAGATAACTGTCAAGCTTCCTCCTTCTGGGGCTCCATGCAAGATCTCGCCTCGTGGGGTAAGAATGATTGTGAGAAACGTCAGGAATCAGCCCAGAACTACAGGGGAGGACCTCATCAATGACCTGAAAAGAGCTGGGACCACAGTCTCAGACATTACCTTTGGTAAAACACTACACCATCATGGATTAAAATCCTGGAGGGCAGGCAAGGTCCCTTTGCTCACGCCAGCCCCAACATGTCCAGGCCCATTTGAAGTTCTCCAATAACCATCTGGATGATCCAGAGGAAGCATGGGAAAAGGTCATGTGGTCAGATGAGAACAAATTAATTATTGGTATTAATTCCACTCGCCGTGTTTGGAGGAAGAAGAAGGATGAATACACTATACTTTAGGGGTGCTTTTCTGAAAAGGTGACAGGATGACTGGACCGCATTGAACGGAGGATGGATGGGGTCATGTATAGTGAGATTTTGTAAGAGCATTAAAGATGGGTCATGGCTGGGTCTTCCAGCATGACAATGACTCAAAACACAGCCTAGGCAACTAAGGAGTGGCTCTGTAAGAAGCATTTCAATGTCTTAGAGTGGCCTAGCCTGTCTCCAGACCTGAACCCATTAGATAATCTTTTGAGGAACCTGAAAATCAATGTTATCCAGTGACAGCCACGAAACCACAAAGATCTGGAGTCGATCTCTATGGAGGAGTGGGCTAAACTCCCAGCTGCAGTGTGCAAACTTGATCAAGAACTACAGGAATTTCCTGGCCTCTGTAATTGCAAAGGTTTCTGTACCAAATATTAAGTTCTGTTTTTCTATTGTATCAAATACTTATTTCGTGAAATAAGATTCAAATTAGTTATGTAAAAATCATACAATTATATTTTTTGGATTTTTTTTTAGATTTTTTCTCTCATAGTTAAAGTGTACCTAAAATAAAAATTACAGACCTCTCCAACTTGCAAAATCGGCAGTGTATCAACTACTTATTCCCCCCCCCACACACACACACACACACCCGTAGCTGTAATTTGCAAAAACAGTAAATGTTACAAACAGTTTGGTTGCAATACAACCACATATAGACATGCATGATCAATTCTGATCCATGTGCTGAGATAATAATGTTAACCTGCATGAACCATTTATACGTATTTACAGTAGTTTACAAAGAAACAGGGGCTAGCAATGCCTTCAGGACTGTGCAACTGGTACTAAACACAGGGGCCTGGCGCAAAAATGAAAAAGAAGACTGCTTGCGTCTGCTTACAATATTTTGAGCAGGGCTTCAGCTATGGTAACTTTAGAGAAATGAACAGCTACTAGAATGTAATGTGGCCATTTCTTTTTCTTAATGCACTTTTTTGGGCCATATGCACAAGATCCTAATGCAAGGCTGAAGAATCAAGACCAATCATGATAGCCCCAATTAACAAAAAGTTTCAAAGAGGCAGAATCTCTCCAAAGCAAAGATGAACAGACGTTCACCAATGTGTGAACAACTGTGTCCAAAAAACATGGAACAATTTAATCAAACTAAAATTGAAAATAATTTGAATATCCCACTATCTACAGTGCAACATATCATCAAAAGATTCAGATTCTGAAGAAATTCTTCTACACATGGGACAGGATATATGGTCAAAATTGGATGCTCATGATCTACAGGCCTCAAGCAGTATGATATTAAAAACATGCATGACTTGGTCATGTAAATTACTTTGAACACAGTTCTCCATGCAATCTACAAATGCAAGTTAAAGCTCTATCATGTAAAGAAGAAGTGATCCAGAAGCAGTGCTGTCATTTTTGTGCCGTAGCTCATTTAACATGTACTGAGGCAAAATAGAAAACTGCTTTATGGTCAAATTAAAATTTGAAAAATATTATGGAGAACAAGGACGTCGTGTTCTGCGAGTTCAAGAGGAAAGGAACCATCTAGTTTGTTGTCAGTGTACATTTCAAAAGCCTACATTTCTGATGGTGTGGGATTGCATTAGCGCTTATTGCAGGGTCATCTTAGACATTGAAAGGCACTAGTAATGCTAAGCATTATATAGAGGTTTTAGAACAACATATGCCCCTATTTAGACCACTTTTCTTCAGGCAATGCCTTGCATATTTCAGCAAGCCAATGCTAAACCGCATATATCTATTAAAACAGCATGACTTTGCAAAAGACTAGTTCTGGTGATGAACGGGCTTGCCTGCAGTCCAGACCATTCACCTAATGAATTATGAAACTAAAAATCTAGCACAGACAAAGAACCGAAGGGCATCTAGAATTCTACATTATACAGCAATGGTACAGCATTCCACTCCCAAAACTCCACAAATTGGTTTTCTCACTTATCAGACATTTACATACTGGGTTTTTTTTTTAAAGAAGAAGGGATACAACATAATGGTAGACATGGCCATGTTCCAACTTTTTTTAGATGTATTGCTGCCAACAATTTCTAAATGAGTTTTTTTTTTTTTTTATGAAATGGAAAAATGTCTAATATTAAATTTTTGATCTGTGTTCTGTGCTATTGTGAATAAAATATGGCTATGAGAGATTTCCAAATCATTACATTCTTGTTTTCTTTACGTTTACAAAATTTTCACTTTTTTTAATTGGAGCTGTCTGGGCTCTGATTTTTTTTTTCAGATTGGTCCAGTGTCTTATTAATTTAATCTACCTGGTCTCATTGGTCTGAATTCGTTTTGAGTTTTTGGTCAAAATTAATTTTGAAGTCTGGCCTGGGGTCTAAAATAATTTGGGTGTTGATCAGGGTTATGAATTAACCCCTTAGCGACCGCCGATACGCCTTTTAACGGCGGCCGCTAAGGGTACTTAAACCACAGCGCCGTTAATTACCGGCGCTGTGGAAAAAGTCCATAGCGCCCCCCAGAGGCCGATTTTCTCCGGGGTCTCGGCTGCCGAGGGTAGCCGAGACCCCAGAGAACATGATTCGGGGGGTTTTTAACCCACCCCGCATTTGCGATCGCCGGTAATTAACCGTTTACCGGCGATCGCAAAAAAAAAAAAAAAAAGCGATCTCTTTTTAATTTCTCTGTCCTCCGATGTGATCGCACATCGGAGGACAGAGAAAAGGGGTCCCAGGTGGCCCCCCAATACTCACCTAGCTCCCCCGATGCTCCTCGTGTCTCCCGGTGGGCGCCGCCATCTTCAAAATGGCGGGCGCATGCGCAGTGCGCCCGCCGGCCGGCACCGGGAGAATCTTTGGGGTCTCGGCTGCCGGGGGTAGCCGAGACCCCAAAGAGCACGATCGGGGTCGGTATTACCGACCCCTGTTTTGCGATCGCCGGTAATTAACTGTTTACCGGCGACCGCAAAAAAAAAAAAAAAAAAGTAAAGTGTAATTCTCTGTCCTCTGATGTGATCGCACATCAGAGGACAGAGAAATAGGGGGATTCGGGGACCCTAGCATACTCACCTAGGTCCCTGGATCCTCTTGCTGCTCCTCCTGGCCGCCGGCAGCAGAACATGGCGGACGCATGCCCAGTGCGCCCGCCATCTGTCTCCATCTGCCGGCCGGCAGGAGAACAGCAGTTGGGGCTAAAATTAGGGTTAGGGGTAGGGTTAGGGGTAGGGTTAGGGGTAGGGGTAGGGTTAGGGGTAGGGTTAGGGGTAGGGTTAGGTTAGGGTTAGGGGTAGGGGTAGGGTTAGGGGTAGGGTTAGGGGTAGGGTTAGGGGTAGGGTTAGGGGTAGGGTTAGGGGTAGGGTTAGGTTAGGGTTAGGTTAGGGGTAGGGGTAGGGTTAGGGGTAGGGTTAGGGGTAGGGTTAGGGTTAGGGGTAGGGTTAGGGTAGGGTTAGGGGTAGGTTAGGGTTAGGGTAGGGGTAGGGGTAGGTTAGGGTTAGGGGTAGGGTTAGGTTAGGGGTAGGGCTAGGGTTAGGGCTAGGGTTGGGGCTAAATTTAGGGTTAGGGTTGGGGCTAAATTTAGGGTTAGGGTTGGGGCTAAATTTAGGGTTAGGGTTGGGGCTAAACTTAGGGTTAGGCTTCTTTCACACTTACGTCGGTACGGGGCCGTCGCAATGCGTCGGCCCGACATACCGACGCACGTTGTGAAAATCGTGCACAACGTGGGCAGCAGCTGTAGTTTTTCAACACATCCGCTGCCCAATCTATGTCCTGGGGAGGAGGGGGTGGAGTTACGGCCACGCATGCGCGGTCAGAAATGGCGGATGCGACGTACAAAAAAACGTTTCATTGAACTTTTTTTGTGCCGACGCTCCGCCAAAACACAACTGATCCAGTGCACGACGGACGCGACGTGTGGCCATCCGTCACGATCCGTCGGCAATACAAGTCTATGGGCAAAAAACGCATCCTGCGGGCACATTTGCAGGATCCGTTTCTTGTCCAAAACGACGGATTGCGACGGAATGCCAAACGACGCAAGTGTGAAAGTAGCCCTAGGGCTAGGGTTAGGGTTGGGGCTAAAGTTAGGGCTAGGGTTGGGGCTAAAGTTAGGGTTAGAGCTGGGATTAGGGTTAGGGTTTGGATTAGGGTTCGTATTAGGGTTAGGGTTTGGATTAGGGTTGGCATTAGGGTTACGCTTGGGATTAGGGTTAGGTTTGGGATTAGGGTTAAGGTTAGGGTTGTGATTAGGGGTGTATTGGGATTAGGGTTAGGTTTGTGTTATGTTTGCTAATGACAGGTGTTATGAAGGCAATCCAGAAACACAGTGAGCTTAGCGATCAGAGCGCACACAGTGATCTGACAAATACCCAAAAATACAAGAACGAGCTCTGAGACGTGGAAACTCTGTAGACTGCACACCTGATCCTATCCTAAACACAACTAAAAGCGGCTGTGGATTGCGCCTAACAACTACCTAGGCAACTCGGCACAGCCTAAGAAACTAGCTAGCCTGAAGATAGAAAAATAGGCCTGACTTGCCCCAGAGAAATTCCCCAAAGGAAAAGGCAGCCCCCCACATATAATGACTGTGAGTAAGATGAAAAGACAAAACGTAGGGATGAAATAGATTCAGCAAAGTGGGGCCCGATATTCTAGGACAGAGCGAGGACAGTAAAGCGAACTTTGCAGTCTACAAAAAACCCTAAAGCAAAACCACGCAAAGGGGGCAAAAAAAAACCCACCGTGCCGAACTAACGGCACGGCGGTACACCCATTGCGTCTCAGAGCTTCCAGCAAAACAAAAGACAAGCTGGACAGAAAAAAAGCAACAAAAAAGCAAAAAGCACTTAGCTATACAGAGCAGCAGGTCACAGGAACAATCAGGAGAAGCTCAGATCCAACACTGAAACATTGACAAGGAGCAAGGATAGCAGCATCAGGCGGAGTTAAGTAATGAAGCAGTTAACGAGCTCACCAGAACACCTGAGGGAGGAAGCTCAGAAGCTGCAGTACCACTTGTGACCACAGGAGTGAATTCAGCCACAGAATTTACAACAGGTTTGAGGTTAGGGTTGAGATTAGGATTAGGGGTGTGTTGGATTTAGGGTTTTGATTAGGGTTATGGTTAGGGTTGACATTAGGGTTGTTTTAGGGTAAGGGTTGTGATTATGGTTAGGGTTAGTGATTAGGATTATGGATGAGGTTGGGATTAGGGTTAGGGGTGTGTTGGGGTTAGGGTTGGAGCTAGAATTGGGGGGTTTCCACTGTTTAGGTACATCAGGGGGTCTCCAAATACGACAGTCAATTTTGCGCTCAAAAAGTCAAATGGTGCTCCCTCCCTTCTGAGCTCTGCCGTGCGCCCAAACAGTGGGTTACCCCCACATATGGGGCATCAGCGTACTCGGGATAAATTGGACAACAACTTCTGGGGTCCAATTTCTCTTGTTACCCTTGTGAAAATAAAAACTTGGGGGCTACAAAATCTTTTTTGTGAAAAAAATAATATTTTTTATTTTCACGACTCTGCATTCTAAACTTCTGTGAAGCACTTGGGCATTCAAAGTTCTCACCACACATCTAGATAAGTTCCTTGGGGGGTCTAGTTTCCAAAATGGGGTCACTTGTGGGGGGTTACTACAGTTTAGGTACATCAGGGGCTCTGCAATCGCAACATAATGCCCACAGACTATTCTATCAAAGTCTGCATTCCAAAAAGGCGCTCCTTCCCTTCCGAGCTCTGCCGTGCGCCCAAACAGTGGTTTACCCCCACATATGGCGCATCAGCGTACTCCGGATAAATTGGACAACAACTATTGCAGTCCAATTTCTCCTGTTACCCTTGTGAAAATAAAAACTTGGGGGCTACAATATCTTTTTTGTGGAAAAAAATAATATTTTTTATTTTCACGACTCTGCATTCTAAACTTCTGTGAAGCACTTGGGCATTCAAAGTTCTCACCACACATCTAGATAAGTTCCTTGGGGGGTCTAGTTTCCAAAATGGGGTCACTTGTGGAGGGTTTTTACTGGTTAGGTACATCAGGGGCTCTGCAAACGCAACATAATACCCGCAGACCATTCTATCAAAGTCTGCATTCCAAAACGGTGCTCCTTCCTTCCGAGCTCTGCCGTGCGCCCAAACAGTGGTTTACCCCCACATATGGGGTACCAGCATACTCAGGACAAATTGGACAACAACTTTTGGGGTCCAATTTTTCTTGTTACCCTTGTGAAAATAAAAACTTGGGGGCTAAAAAATCTTTTTTGTGGAAAAAAAATATTTTTTATTTTCACGGCTCTGCATTATAAACTTCTGTGAAGCACTTGGGCATTCAAGGTTCTCACCACACATCTAAATAAGTTCCATGGGGGGTCTAGTTTCCAAAATGGGGTCACTTGTGGGGGATTTCTACTGTTTAGGCACATCAGGGGCTCTCCAAACGCGACATGGCGTCCGATCTCAATTCCAGCCAATTCTACATTGAAAAAGTAAAACGGCACTCTTTCTCTTCCAAGCTCTGCGGTGCGCCCAAACAGTGGTTTACCCCCACATATTGGGTATCGACGTACTCAGGAGAAATTGCACAACAACTTTAGTGGTCCAATTTCTCCTGTTACCCTTGTGAAAATAAAAATTTGTGGGCAAAAATATCATTTTTGTAGAAAAAATGCAATTTTTTTTTTCACGGCTCTACGTTATAAACTTCTGTGAAGCACATGGGGGTTCAAAGTGCTCGCCACACATCTAGATAAGTTCCTTAAGGGGTCTAGTTTCCAAAATGGTGTCACTTGTGGGGGGTTTCCACTGTTTAGGCACATCAGGGGCTCTCCAAACGCGACATGGCGTCCAATCTCAATTCCAGCCAATTCTACATTGAAAAAGTAAAACGGCACTCCTTCTCTTCCAAGCTCTGCGGTGCGCCCTAACAGTTGTTTACCCCCACATATTGGGTATCAGCGTACTCAGGATAAATTGCTCAACAACTTTTATGGTCTAATTTCTCCTGTTACCCTTGTGAAAATAAGAATTTGTGGGCGAAAAGATCATTTTTGTGTAAACAAAAGCGATTTTTTATTTTCACGGCTCTACGTTATAAACTTCTGTGAAGCACTTGGGGGTTCAAAGTACTCACCACACATCTATATAAGTTCCTTAAGGGGTCTAGTTTCCAAAATGGTGTCACTTGTGGGGAGTTTCCACTGTTTAGGTACATCAGGGGCTCTCTAAATGTGACATGGTGTCCGATCTCAATTCCAGCCAATTCTGCATTGAAAAAGTCAAACGGCGCTCCTTCACTTCCAAGCTCTGCGGTGCGCCCTAACAGTGGTTTACCCCCACATATGGGGTATTGGCGTATTCAGGAGAAATTGCATAACAAAATTTATGGTTACATTTCTGTTTTTACACTTGTGAAAATAAAAAAAATGGTTCTGAATTAAGATGTTTGCAAAAAAAAGTTAAATGTTCATTTTTTCCTTCCACATTGTTTCAGTTCCTGTGAAGCACGTAAAGGGTTAATAAACTTCTTGAATGTGGTTTTGAGAACCTTGAGGGGTGTAGTTTTTAGAATGGTGTCACACTTCATTATTTTCTATCATATAGACCCCTCAAAATGACTTCAAATGTGATGTGGTCCCTAAAAAAAAATGGTGTTGTAAAAATGAGAAATTGCTGGTCAACTTTTAACCCTTATAACTCCCTAACAAAAAAAAATTTTGTTTCCAAAATTGTGCTGATGTAAAGTAGACATGTGGGAAATGTTATTTATTAACTATTTTTCATGACATATCTCTCTGATTTAAGGGCATAAAAATACAAAGTTTGAAAATTGCAAAATTTTAAAAATTTTCACCATATTTCCGTTTTTTTCATAAATAATCGCAAGTAATATCGAAGAAATGTTACCACTAACATGAAGTACAATATGTCACGAAA
Source organism: Ranitomeya imitator (assembly GCF_032444005.1). Lineage (NCBI taxonomy): Eukaryota > Metazoa > Chordata > Amphibia > Anura > Dendrobatidae > Ranitomeya > Ranitomeya imitator. Next base: position 631,383,164 of record NC_091284.1, read on the forward strand.
AAACAATCTCAGAATCAGCGGGATCCGTTGAAGCGTTCCAGAGTTATAACCTCATAAAGTGACAGTGGTCAGAATTGCAAAAATTGGCTCGGTCATTAAGTACCAAATTGGCTCTGTCACTAAGGGGTTAATCTAAATGTGTGGTCCTGCCCCCATTTTTAAAATAAACACTTTGCGACCTGAAAATTGAAAATAAAAAACACAAGTACTTTAAAAAGGTTTATTTGTTGCATGTAATCACTAGTGTTGAGCGATACCTTCCGATATTTGAAAGTATCGGTATCTGATAGTATCGGCCGATATCCAAAAAATATCGGATATCGGCGATACCGATATCCGATACCAATACAAGTCAATGGGACACAAATATCGGAAGTGATCCTGGATGGTTCCCAGAGTCTGAAGGAGAGGAAACTCTCCTTCAGGCCCTGGGATCCATATTAATGTAAAAAATAAAGAATAAAAATAAAAAATATGGATATACTCACCCCTCCGGCGAACCCTGGCAGTCACCGCTGCAAGCGTCCGCCTCAGTTCCTGAGAATGCAGAGAGTAAAGTACCTTCGATGACGTCGCAGTCACGTGAGCGATCAGGTGACCGGTCACCTGACCACGACGTCATCGAAGGTCCTTCACTCTCTGCATTCTTATGAACGGAGGCAGACGCTTGCAGCGGTGACAGCCAGGGTTCGTCGGAGGGGTGACTATATCCATATTTTTTATTTTTATTCTTTATTTTTTACATTAATATGGATCCCAGGGCCTGAAGGAGAGTTTCCTCTCCTTCAGACCCTGGGAACCATCCAGGATCACTTCCGATATTTGTGTCCCATTGACTTGCATTGGTATTGGAAATCGGTACCCGCGTCTGCCTCCGTTCATAAGAATGCAGAGAGTGAAGGACCTTCGATGACGTCGTGGTCAGGTGACCGGTCACCTGATCGCTCACGTGACCGCGACGTCATCGAAGGTACTTTACTCTCTGCATTCTCAGGAACTGAGGCGGACGCTTGCAGCGGTGACTGCCAGGGTTCGCCGGAGGGGTGAGTATATCCATATTTTTTATTTTTATTCTTTATTTTTTACATTAATATGGATCCCAGGGCCTGAAGGAGAGTTTCCTCTCCTCCAGACCCTGGGAACCATACGCACCGCACACGCCGATTCCGGTTTCTGATATCACAAAAATATCGGAACTCGGTATCGGAATTCCGATACAGCAAATATCGGCCGATACCCGATACTTGCAGTATCGGAATGCTCAACACTAGTAATCACACATGAACAACTGTACTAACCTATTGCACACAGATTGGTAAACATTAAAATATATGGCAAACACGAACATTTAATACAGCAATATCACACAGCAAACCATAAATTGGCAAGTATGTGATTTGAATACAATGTAAATCTATATGTCTGCAGCAAAACTGTTTACACAATATAGTAGTGGATTTTTGGTCAGCCTATATCCAAAGTCGTCCAATTTCTATTTTAACTGTGTGTTAGCAGAAAGTACAATAAATCGTTTAAACCTTACCTTACATAATCCATACGCATGTCAGGAACTCTTTAGACCAAAACACAAGCTAATGCTTCCGCTCATGTGCGGATACCTCTTGAAACCTATGGCAACATCTTTAAAGATGCCCGTGCAAATGCGCCCGCGCCCGCGTATAGAAATACCAGAGTTCAATGTGAATTAATCTCGCAAGCTCTATAAGCTTTGCAGAACCATAAGTACCATTCTAAAGATGGACATATCAAATGCAACTGCCCACAACATTTATAAACATATGGCAAAACTAGGTGCATTTTAACCCCTTAGTGACAGAGCCAATTTGGTACTTAATGACCAGGCCAATTTTTGCAATTCTGACCACTGTCACTTTATGAGGTTATAACTCTGGAACGCTTCAACGGATCCCGCTGATTCTGAGATTGTTTTTTCGTGACATATTGTACTTCATGTTAGTGGTAACATTTCTTTGATATTACTTGCGATTATTTATGAAAAAAACGGAAATATGGCGAAAATTTTTAAAATTTTGCAATTTTCAAACTTTGTATTTTTATGCCCTTAAATCAGAGAGATATGTCACGAAAAATAGTTAATAAATAACATTTCCCACATGTCTACTTTACATCAGCACAATTTTGGAAACAAAATTTTTTTTTGTTAGGGAGTTATAAGGGTTAAAAGTTGACCAGCAATTTCTCATTTTTACAACACCATTTTTTTTTAGGGACCACATCACATTTGAAGTCATTTTGAGGAGTCTATATGATAGAATATAATGAAGTGTGACACCATTCTAAAAACTACACCCCTCAAGGTTCTCAAAACCACATTCAAGAAGTTTATTAACCCTTTACGTGCTTCACAGGAACTGAAACAATGTGGAAGGAAAAAATGAACATTTAACTTTTTTTTGCAAACATCTTAATTCAGAACCATTTTTTTTATTTTCACAAGTGTAAAAACAGAAATGTAACCATAAATTTTGTTATGCAATTTCTCCTGAATACGCCAATACCCCATATGTGGGGGTAAACCACTGTTAGGGCGCACCGCAGAACTTAGAAGTGAAGGAGCGCCGTTTGACTTTTTCAATGCAGAATTGGCTGGAATTGAGATCGGACGCCATGTTGCGTTTGGAGAGCCCCTGATGTGCCTAAACAGTGGAAACCCAGCACAAGTGACACCATTTTGGAAACTAGACCCCTTAAGGAACTTATCTAGATGTGTTGTGAGCACTTTGAACCCCCAAGTGCTTCACAGAAGTTTATAACGTAGAGCCGTGAAAATAAAAAATCGCTTTTGTTTACACAAAAATGATATTTTCGCCCACAAATTCTTATTTTCACAAGGGTAACAGGAGAAATTAGACCACAAAAGTTGTTGTGCGATTTCTCCTGAATACGTCGATACCCCATATGTGAGGGTAAACCACTGTTTGGGCGCACCGCAGAGCTTGGAAGTGAAGGAGCGCCGTTTTACTTTTTCAATGTAGAATTGGCTGGAATTGAGATTGGACGCCATGTCGCGTTTGGAGAGCCCCTGATGTGCCTAAACAGTGGAAACCCCCCACAAGTGACACCATTTTGGAAACTAGACCCCTTAAGGAACTTATCTAGATGTGTGGCGAGCACTTTGAACCCCCATGTTCTTCACAGAAGTTTATAACGTAGAGCCGTGAAAAAAAAAATTTGCATTTTTTTTCTACAAAAATGATCTTTTTGGCCACAAATTTTTATTTTCACAAGGGTATCAGAAGAAATTAGACCACTAAAGTTGTTGTGCAATTTCTCCTGAGTACGTCGATACCCAATATGTGGGGGTAAACCACTGTTTGGGCGCACCGCAGAGCTTGGAAGAGAAAGAGTGCCGTTATACTTTTTCAATGTAGAATTGGCTGGAATTGAGATCGGACGCCATGTCGCGTTTGGAGAGCCCCTGATGTGCCTAAACAGTAGAAATCCCCCACAAGTGACCCCATTTTGGAAACTAGACCCCCCATGGAACTTATCTAGATGTGTGGTGAGAACCTTGAATGCCCAAGTGCTTCACAGAAGTTTATAATGCAGAGCCGTGAAAATAAAAAATATTTTTTTTTCCACAAAAAAGATTTTTTAGCCCCCAAGTTTTTATTTTCACAAGGGTAACAAGAGAAATTGGACCCCAAAAGTTGTTGTCCAATTTGTCCTGAGTATGCTGGTACCCCATATGTGGGGGTAAACCACTGTTTGGGCGCACGGCAGAGCTCGGAAGGAAGGAGCGCCGTTTTGGAATGCAGACTTTGATAGAATGGTCTGCGGGTATTATGTTGCGTTTGCAGAGCCCCTGATGTACCTAACCAGTAGAAACCCTCCACAAGTGACCCCATTTTGGAAACTAGACCCCCCAAGGAACTTATCTAGATGTGTGGTGAGAACTTTGAATGCCCAAGTGCTTCACAGAAGTTTAGAATGCAGAGTCGTGAAAATAAAAAATATTTTTTTTTTCCACAAAAAAGATATTGTAGCCCCCAAGTTTTTATTTTCACAAGGGTAACAGGAGAAATTGGACTGCAATAGTTGTTGTCCAATTTATCCCGAGTACGCTGATGCGCCATATGTGGGGGTAAACCACTGTTTGGGCGCACGGCAGAGCTCGGAAGGGAAGGAGCGCCTTTTTGGAATGCAGACTTTGATAGAATGGTCTGTGGGCATTATGTTGCGATTGCAGTGCCCCTGATGTACCTAAACTGTAGTAACCCCCCACAAGTGACCCCATTTTGGAAACTAGACCCCCCAAGGAACTTATCTAGATGTGTGGTGAGAACTTTGAGTGCCCAAGTGCTTCACAGAAGTTTAGAATGCAGAGTCGTGAAAATAAAAAATATTTTTTTTTTCACAAAAAAGATTTTGTAGCCCCCAAGTTTTTATTTTCACAAGGGTAACAAGAGAAATTGGACCCCAGAAGTTGTTGTCCAATTTATCCCGAGTACGCTGATGCCCCATATGTGGGGGTAACCCACTGTTTGGGCGCACGGCAGAGCTCAGAAGGGAGGGAGCACCAGTTGACTTTTTGAGCGCAAAATTGGCTGTCGTGTTTGGAGACCCCCTGATGTACCTAAACAGTGGAAACCCCCCAATTCTAGCTCCAACCCTAACCCCAACACACCCCTAACCCTAATTCCAACCTAATCCATAATCCTAATCACTAACCCTAACCATAATCACAACCCTTACCCCAAAACAACCCTAATGTCAACCCTAACCATAACCCTAATCAAAACCGTAAATCCAACACACCCCTAATCCTAATCTCAACCCTAACCTCAAACCTAACCCTAATCCCAATACACCCCTAATCACAACCCTAACCTTAACCCTAATCCCAAACCTAACCCTAATCCCAAGCGTAACCCTAATGCCAACCCTAACCCTAATACCAACCCTAATCCAAACCCTAACCCTAATCCCAGCTCTAACCCTAACTTTAGCCCCAACCCTAGCCCTAACTTTAGCCCCAACCCTAACCCTAGCCCTAAGGCTACTTTCACACTTGCGTCGTTTGGCATTCCGTCGCAATCCGTCGTTTTGGACAAGAAACGGATCCTGCAAATGTGCCCGCAGGATGCGTTTTTTGCCCATAGACTTGTATTGCCGACGGATCGTGACGGATGGCCACACGTCGCGTCCGTCGTGCACTGGATCAGTTGTGTTTTGGCGGAGCGTCGGCACAAAAAAAGTTCAATGAAACGTTTTTTTGTATGTCGCATCCGCCATTTCTGACCGCGCATGCGTGGCCGTAACTCCGCCCCCTCCTCCCCAGGACATAGATTGGGCAGCGGATGCATTGAAAAACTACAGCTGCTGCCCACGTTGTGCACAATTTTCACAACGTGCGTCGGTATGTCGGGCCGACGCATTGCGACGGCCCCGTACCGACGTAAGTGTGAAAGAAGCCTAACCCTAAATTTAGCCCCAACCCTAACCCTAAATTTAGCCCCAACCCTAACCCTAAATTTAGCCCCAACCCTAGCCCTAACCCTAACCCTAACCCTACCCCTAACCCTAGCCCTACCCCTAACCCTAACCCTACCCCTAACCCTACCCCTAACCCTACCCCTAACCCTACCCCTAACCCTACCCCTAACCCTACCCTTAACCCTAACCCTACCCCTACCCTTACCCCTAACCCTAATTTTAGCCCCAACTGCTGTTCTCCTGCCGGCCGGCAGATGGAGACAGATGGCGGGCGCACTGGGCATGCGTCCGCCATGTTCTTCTGCCGGCGGCCAGGAGGAGCAGCAAGAGGATCCAGGGACCTAGGTGAGTATGCTAGGGTCCCCGAATCCCCCTATTTCTCTGTCCTCTGATGTGCGATCACATCAGAGGACAGAGAATTACACTTTACTTTTTTTTTTTTTTTTTTTTGCGGTCGCCGGTAAACAGTTAATTACCGGCGATCGCAAAACAGGGGTCGGTAATACCGACCCCGATCATGCTCTTTGGGGTCTTGGCTACCCCCGGCAGCCGAGACCCCAAAGATTCTCCCGATGCCGGCCGGCGGGCGCACTGCGCATGCGCCCGCCATTTTGAAGATGGCAGCGCCCACCGGGAGACACGAGGAGCACCTGTGTGCGATCACATCGGAGGACAGAGAAATTAAAAAGAGATCGCTTTTTTTTTTTTTTTTTTTTTTTGCGATCACCGGTAAACGGTTAATTACCGGCGATCGCAAATGCGGGGTGGGTTAAAAAACCCCCAAATCATGTTCTCTGGGGTCTCGGCTACCCTCGGCAGCCGAGACCCCGGAGAAAATCGGCCTCTGGGGGGCGCTATTGACTTTTTCCACAGCGCCGTTAATTAACGGCGCTGTGGTTTAAGTACCCTTAGCGGCCGCCGTTAAAAGGCGTATCGGCGGTCGCTAAGGGGTTAAATGAACTTATAGTTCATTACCGTGGTTATCAGGTATAAGGAAAAAACTTAATGGTATGGGGGCACCCCCCATAAGCTGGGATAGGTAACCCAAAACATCAAAGGGCGGTGGGAGAGCCGCCCCCATATGCGGGTACAAGTCTCAACCTCCACCCAATTGGGTAATAATCCAAAATACGAACACTTCACCACTGGATAAAAATTATGCACATACATGATTTAATATACAGAACTCTCAAGATAGTCAATAGCAATATATCCATGCAGTAAGGTAAAGATATAAATAAAAAATTCATGCAATCAGATGAAATTTTATTTTATTTTTATTACATGAAGATATAAATGGGAGGAGTCATACATCCAAAATGAAAAAAAGGGCCAATCAATTGATTTGAGAAAAAAAAATAATTAAAATTAGAAAAAATTATATAGTATATATATATATATATATATATATATATATTTATATATATTAATTTACAACACAGAGTCTTTAAGAGAACCCTTTTAAAAACACACAAGGGCAAACCAAATCCTAGAATGCAATACTGAGCTTATAATCCTCATTTAAACCAAGAGGTTTCAATGTCTTGAGTCTTTTGATCCACTTCAACTCTTTAATCTTAAGTAATCTCACTCTATCACCACCTGTCCTCAATGGGGGTACTTGATCTATGATCCTGAATTTTAAATCTTTCTCAGCATGTTTACACTCAACAAAATGCTTTGGCACAGGTAAATCAACCCTACCTTTCCTAATGGTATATCTGTATATCTGTGAGCGGAATCATTTATTGACACGGCACCAGTTTTTGAATATTAATGGGGTGAGTTATACTTTTAATGAACTATGTACAGCTGCCTCTGATCACCAATTATGATTATGGTATCAATATTGATCTATATGTATGTATTTTTAATTGATTGCACATTGAAGCACTTTATGCACGGGATTAATGATCACATCATTTTGATGTGCCTCTTAAAACTTAAATATGATATGTAATTTTATTAATTATCACTAAATTGTTTAAATGACTTGTTTGCTATTAAATATCATGCACTTGCACTTTTGAAACTGCTTGAGAAAGGTCCACACTTGGGACCTAAACGACGCACATGGGACAAAAAACTGCACGTATTTTTTCAGCTATTGGTGTGCTGCCTTCATTTTCTTTGATCTATTGTAAAGGTTTGGTACATGCCTGGAAGGTTTTTGCACCCTATTGCAATTTTCTGCTGCTTTTTGTTTTTTTTTTTTTATTCATCGCCAGATTAAGCATGCACTATTATTCTATAACGTAGTCACATCCAGTGACAGTGCTTCCTTGCCTGATGTTTTCAGTTACACCATGAAGGACGAAGAGAGGATCCTTGGAATCATAGAGGGAGATGCCACATTCTTGAATGTTCCTTCACCAATGGACCTTAAACGCAAGTATGGTTTTGAAACCAAACGTATTGTTACCAACAAAACAGAAGTACAGAAAGGGATGGCACCAGAAGAGTACGACTTCTTATGGACTTGGACTCTTTAGAAGAAACCAGTATGCAGGTGTCACGAAAAAGCTTGGCATACGGTGCTCTGCACTAAAAGCATATAGCCAAATAATCCAACAGAGAAAAGAAAAATAGTGCGGCACTCACCCTTTTTTGCTGTAAGATTCGTGTACTTTATTGGAAGTTAAAATAGTAACATGTAGTACATCCGTTAGGACATCAGGTCAAACAGGAGGGTGCCGGAGTGGAGGAAGGACGACGGCTGTTTCGTACAGTGAGTGCTTCAACAGGTCCAGGCAATTTTTCCATGTGTGCAAATTTTGCAAGTGGCGAGTTTTCCATGAGGTGAGTTTAGCACGTGTGGTGAGTTTTGAGTGAGACTAGTTTTGCATGTGGCGAGTTTTGCATGTGGCAAATTTTGCACATGGCGAGTTTTGAGTGGCAACTTTGTGTTTCAACTTTTATGTGGTGAGGTTGGTGTATGTGTGGTGAAATGTGTGCTGAGGGTGGTATATGTATTCAAGCACGTGATAGTGTGTGGCACATTTTGTGTGTGTGTTCATATCCCCGTGTGTGGTGAGTATCCCATGTCGGGGCCCCACCTTAGCAACTGTACGGTATATACTCTTTGGCGCCATCACTCTCATTCTTAAAGTCCCCCTTGTTCACATCTGGCAGCTGTCAATTTGCCTCCAACACTTTTCCTTTCACTTTTTCCAAATTATGTAGATAGGGGCAAAATTGTTTAGTGAATTGGAACGCGCAGGGTTAAAATTTTGCCTCACAACATAGCATATGACGCTCTCGGGGTCCAGACGTGTGACTGTGCAAAATTTTGCGGCTGTAGCTGTGACGGTGCAGATGTCAATCCCGGACATACACACATACATACATACATACATACATACACACACACATTCAGCTTTATATATTAGATTGGTAACATAGAGATCAGCAGAAAGCGCAATCTATTTGACCCACTTAAGTGTCTTCTCACAAAAATTATCTGAACTAGCCAGGAGAGACAAATTGAACTAAACATAAGTTTTAATGTGTATTCTCTAAAATGGATAAATCCAAACAAACAAACCAAAGTGATGAAGTGCAAAGTGCTAAAAAGTTACCAGTGCTCAATAATAAATGGTTGGATCTCACCAAAATTGAAGTCCTTTTTTGTAGATTGCAGATCTGCAGGAGCCCATACATCAGTTGTATGCATCCAAGGGGAAAGGGGAAAGTTTCTGATAACCTCTGTTGTGCTCCTGTAGTGCTCCTGCCCTTACAAGGGCAGTCCTCGAGTTAGGCTGCGAAATTGTACCCACCATACCATGTAGAGTCTTCCTAAACATTTCCTCCCCCATGCAGGGGATTCATCAGGGGAGTAAAAAATGCAAATGTGGAAGTTTTTGGAGCTCCTGCAGTGGCCGGCAGCTCACATATTAAGTCCTACCAGTTTAGGTCAGAACTGTGAAAAAGGAGGCATATATATCTGCAGTGAATAAAGATATTGAGTTAATTAAAGATTCAAACAGCCGGGGCCAATTTAAATATCTTAATATTTCAAATAAAGAGAGGGTTGCCTTACAAGCTTTGGACCATGACAACAGCATCACCATCAAGTCGGCTGAAAGGGTGGTGCTGTCATCGTCATGGATACAAATAACTACCGTATATACTCGAGTATAAGCCGAGATTTTCAGCCCATTTTTTTGGGCTGAAAGTCCCCCTCTCGGCTTATACTCGAGTCATATACCCGGGTGTCGGCAGGGGAGGGGGAGCGGGGGACCTGGCTTCTCCGTCGCTGCAGATTCTTCCTGTACTGAGCGGTCACATGGCACCGCTCATTACAGAAATGAATAGGCAGCTCCACCCCCATAGGGGAGGAGCCGCATATTCATTGCTGTAAATGATCGGTGCCATGTGACCGCTCAATTACAGGAAGAAGCTGCAGCGCCGGAGAAGCCAGGGACTGCAGGGACCGCGCCGCAGCAGGTAAGGGGAGCGCAGCGCTATATTTACCTGCTCCTCGCTCCGGCTCCGTCTGCAGCGTCCTCTAGCAATGACGCTCAGGTTAGAGGGTGCTGTGACGTAGTCAGTGCGCGCCCTCTGCTGAGCGTCAGTGCTGGAGACGGAGCCGCAGAGGAGCAGGTAATTATTGAAAGCGCCGGCGTCCTGAGAAGAGAGGTGAGTATGTGATTTTTTTTTTTTATGGCAGCACCAGCAGCATTCTAAGGAGCACCTATGGGGCCATAAAGGTGCAGAGCATATAAGGGGCACAGCATTATAAGGAGCACCTATGGGGCCATAAAGGTGCAGAGCATATATGGGGCACAGCATTATAAGGAGCACCTATGGGGCCATAAAGGTGCAGAGCATAAATGGGGCACAGCATTATAAGGAGCACCTATGGGGCCATAAAGGTGCAGAGCATATATGGGGCACAGCATTATAAGGAGCACCTATGGGGCCATAATCAAAGGTGCAGAGCATATATGGCACAGCATTATAAGGAGCATCTATGGGGCCATAATCAAAGGTGCAGAGCATATATGGGGCACAGCATTATAAGGAGCACCTATGGGGCCATAAAGGTGCAGAGCATATATGGGGCACAGCATTATAAGGAGCACCTATGGGGCCATAAAGGTGCAGAGCAATATATGGGGCACAGCATTATAAGGAGCACCTATGGGGCCATAAAGGTGCAGAGCATAAATGGGGCACAGCATTATAAGGAGCACCTATGGGGCCATAATCAAAGGTGCAGAGCATATATGGCACAGCATTATAAGGAGCATCTATGGGGCCATAATCAAAGGTGCAGAGCATATATGGCACAGCATTATAAGGAGCATCTATGGGGCCATAATCAACGGTGCAGAGCATTCTATATAGCACAGTTGTATATGGAGCATCTATGGGGCAATAATGAACGGTATGGAGCATCTATTTTTATTTTTGAAATTCACCGGTAAATGCTGCATTTTCTACCCTAGGCTTATACTCGAGTCAATAAGTTTTCCCAGTTTTTTGTGGCAAAATTAGGGGGGTCGGCTTATACTCGGGTCGGCTTATACTCGAGTATATACGGTATATAGCAGAAATAAGAAGACAATTATCTGTTGATAAGGTATATAGGAGGATTTATGGAGACCCCAAATTTGCTATTGCTGGAAAACTGTAAGTAATTTTGGATAGAGCATTAAATCAGAAGATAATAGATGAAAATCTATATAAATATTTATTAGTTGAGAATCCAATTACTCCAGTTTTGTACATTTTACCAAAGATGCATAAGACATTGAATAATCAACCTGGCCAGCCAATAGTGTCAGGAAGTGGATCAATTTTTAGTCATATTGGGGCCTTCTTGGATAGAGTACTAAGTCCATTAACTAAAAAAGCCACATCTTTTGTTTTGGATACTACTGATTTCTTATGGAAATTAAGAAATACTATAATGGAGGGTAAAATTTTGCTGGCCTCTTTGGATGCTGTATCTCTCTATACCTCCATTGATCATGAGGAAGGGTTAGCCTCTGTACATAACAAACTTATGGCTACTACTTATAAACCTCATGTTATTAAATTTATCCTTGATCTTCTGGAGTTGATATTAAGGAATAATTATTTTTTATTTGGGGAAGAAGTTTATGCGCAATGAAGGGGTATGGCAATGGGTGCAAATATGGCACCAACCTACCATGATGACATTGGAGGAGGACCTCGTCTATATGTCCCACCATTTTGACCACGTTCTTAGATGGTGGAGGTATATAGATGATGTCCTCCTCCTCTTGACAGGCTCTGCTAGTGAACTGAAGGATTTTCATGCATTTCTTAATGATTTGAGTGAGGGAATTAAATTTACCTTAGTATATTCTGATAGTGAAATACAATTTCTTGATGTTCTGATCAGAAATACAGTATTGACAATAATTTAACAACTGAGCTTTTGGTGAAACCAACAGATAAGAACAATCTTCTCTGCTATAATAGCCACCACCCATGAAAAATGATAGAATCTCTACCATTTAGTCAACTCTTATGAGTTAGACTTATTCTTGGTAGATGCATCATTGGATGATATGGTTAAAAAAAATTAAAAAAGGAAATATCCTAGGAATCTGATGAGTAAGTTGAAGAATAAAACAAGAGGGCTTGATCGAAACACTCTTTTAGATAAGGGTAACATAGATAAGGAAATTTCAAAAAGAATACCATTTGTAACTTCTTTTTGTCAGGAATGTAAAAAGATTGCAGCTGTGGTAAAACGACATTGGTCAATGCTGGGTAGATGTTTACCTGATGATAGATGATTTCAAATTTCCTCCTCTTGTATCTTATAAACGTGTGACAAATATGAGGGATAAGCTGGTACATTCAGACATAGGTCCTCAGAAAATAGCTGTGCAGAGTTTTTTTAAGAGGTAGATCCAGGACAAGTTGTTTTCCTTGCTTAAGTTGTGTAAATTGTTCATATATGCTAAAGGGGAGTTCCTTTCAGCATCCAACTACTAAAGAAACTTTTATGATCAATCATTACCTCACCTGTTCCTCTGAGTTTGTTATATATCTCTTGCAATGTTCATGCAATCTCCTGTACAGTATGTAGGAAAGACTACTTGTGATCTCAAAACAAAAATGAACAAACACAGATATACCATTAGGAAAGGTAGGGTTGACTTACCTGTGCCAAAGAATTTTGTTAAGTGTAAACATGCTGAGAAAGATTTGAAATTCTGGATCATAGATCAAGTACCCCCATTGAGGACAGGTGGTGATAGAGTGTGATTACTTAAGATTAAAGAGCTGAAGTGGATCAAAAAACTAAAGACATTCAAACCTCTTGGTTTAAATGTGGATTATAAGCTCACTATTACATTATAGATAGTGATGAGCGAGCACTAAAACGGTTGCTCAATGCTCGGGTCGAGCAAATTGGAATACTCGGGTACTCGACCCAATTAACGAGCCCAATGTAAGTCTATGGGAAACCCGAGTATTTTTACCGCGATCCCCCCTGGGGGTCCTCTTAAGGTCTAAAAACGTCTGAAAATGATGTAAACACTGTGGAAATGACATGGGAATATCATGGGGGTCGCCCCTGGAAGCATTTCTGACTCGAAGGTCACAGCTGTAAGCAATGTTGTCAGAGTTTTACACCAATTTTACAGGTGCACCAAAAAACACAAAAACGAAACCAAAATGGATTTTGCTGGGAAATATGTTAAGGTACATCCTTTCCAGTGTAATGACTTGTATATAAGGCAAAATAATTAACCCCAGACCAAAATGTTCCTCTATCACTTCAGCTAAGTTCACACGTAGCGTTTATGATGCGCTTTTCAACTTTAACATTGCTTTCAACCAATAATAATAATAATAATCTTTATTTTTATATAGCGCTAAAGGTACCTTCACACTAAACGATATCGCTAGCGATCCGTGACGTTGCAGCGTCCTCGCTAGCGATATCGTTCAGTTTGACACGCAGCAGCGATGAGAATCCTGCTGTGATGTCGTTGGTCGGGGCTAGAAGGCCAGAACTTTATTTGGTCGCTGGCTCTCCCGCTGACATCGCTGAATCGGCGTGTGTGACACCGATTCAGCGATGTCTTCGCTGGTAACCAGGGTAAACATCGGATTACTAAGCGCAGGGCCGCGCTTAGTAACCCGATGTTTACCCTGGTTACCATCCTAAAAGTAAAAAAAACAAACGCTTCATACTTACCTTCAGCTGTCTGTCCTCCGGCGCTGTGCTTTCCTGCACTCACTGTGAGCACAGCGGCCGGAAAGCAGAGCGGTGACGTCACCGCTCTGCTTTCCGGCCGCTGTGCTCACAGCCAGTACAGAGTAGCAGAGCGCCGGGGACAGACAGCGGAAGGTAAGTATGAAGCGTTTGTTTTTTTTACTTTTAGGATGGTAACCAGGGTAAACATCGGGTTACTAAGCACGGCCCTGCGCTTAGTAACCCGATGTTTACCCTGGTTACCGGCATCGTTGGTCGCTGGAGAGCTGTCTGTGTGACAGCTCTCCAGCGACCAAACAGCGACGCTGCAGCGATCCGGATCGTTGTCTGGATCTCTGCAGCGTCGTTTAGTGTGAAGGTACCTTAACATATTCCGCAGCGCTTTACAGGTTGCACACATTATCATCGCTGTCCCCACTGGGGCTCACAATCTAAATTCCCTATCAGTATGTCTTTAGAATGTGGGAGGAAACCGGAGTACCCGGAGGAAACCCACGCAAACACGGAGAGAACATACAAACTCTTTGCAGATGTTGTCCTTGATGGGGTTTGAATCCAGGACTCCAGCGCTGCAAGGCTGCTGTGATAACCACTGAGCCACCGTGCTACCCACACAAATGCATTCACTGGGAAATGTCATTGTAACATTTAACAACCCTAGCTGTCCATTTGGTGTGTGACACATAAGGAGACACATCTTATTTCATTTATGAAGGAGGGACTCTTAATGTCACAAAGCCTATTTTTAGAGGTCATCAGACGGCATTAATATTCTTAAAGGGCCATTATTAAACAGTGGGTCTCCTATGCTGTTATTGCCTATGCAGTGAGTGGCTGGGCTGCCAACAATTACAACGCACCCTGATACCCGTTTCACGAGAGGTACAGATACTGAAAAAAAATGTTGCATTGAATGCAAGGCCTGCCCTGCTACCAAGTCATATGCACCCCAATAAGCCTTTGAACCCAGGTACTGGATGGCCACAGGAAAACCCACTTCACATTCTTCAGTTGGTCGTGCCATACTGTTTTCTTATGTATTAACTGCAAGGCCTGCCCTGCTACCAAGTCATATGCACCCCAATAAGCCTTTGAACCCAGGTACTGGATGGCCACAGGAAAACAAACTTCACATTCTTCAGTTGCTCCTGCCATACTGTTTTCTTACATACTAACAGCTAGCCCTGCCCTGCTACCAAGTCATATGCAGCCCAATGAGCCTTTGAACACAGGCACTGGATGGCCACAGGAAAACCAACTTCACATTCTTCAGTTGCTCCTGCCATACTGTTTTCTTGTATATTAACTGCAAGATCTGCCCTGCTACCAAGTCATATGCACCCCAATAAGCCTTTGAACCCAGGCACTGGATGGCCACAAGAAAACCAAACTCACATTCTTCAGTTGGTCCTGCCATACTGTTTTCTTATGTATTAACTGCAAGGCCTGCCCTGCTACCAAGTCATAAGCACCCCAATAAGCCTTTGAACCCAAGTAATGGATGGCCACAGGAAAACTCACTTCACATTTTTCAGTTGTCCTGCCATACTGTTTTCTTTTGTATTAACTGCAAGGCTTGCCCTGCTACCAAGTCATATGCACGCCAATAAGCCTTTGAACCAGGGACTGGATGGCCACAGGAAAACCCTCTTCACATTCTTCAGTTGGACCTGCCATACTGTTTCCTAATGCATTGAATGCCAGGGCCGCCTTGACCCAAATTGGCACGCACCCCAATCCCCCTTGGAAGAAACATGGAGGAGGTCTTCATAAAAAAACTGTCCCATTATGAAGGAGTGGGTCTCCTAGACTTGTACTGCCCATACATTAAGAGTATGGGCTGACAAACATTTCCCCATGGAGGATACATTTTTTAAAAAAGTATTTAATGGGGATCACAGACACCCTTGTAAAAAATTGACTGTCTGCACCAGCACGGAACACGTGAACCCTGGTGATCCAGTGATGGAAAATGATGAGAGATGGAGGAAGGCCTCATTAAAAACTAGGCCCAATGTAAAGGACCGTGTCTCCTAGACTTGCAATGGCCATACACTAAGTGTATGGGCTGACAAACATTTCCCCATGGGGGAAGCGTTTTTAAAAAATATTAAATGGGGATCATAGACACCCTTGCCATAACATTTACTGTCTGTAGCAGCATGGAACACGTGAACCCTAGTGATCTAGGGGTGGAAAATCATGAGAGGTGGAGGAAGGCCTCATTAAAAACTAGGCCCAATGTAAAGGAGCGTGTCTCCTACACTTGTAATGCCCATACACTAAGTGCATGGGCTGCAAACATTTCTCCATGGGAGTTACAGTTTTAAAAAATTATTTATGGGTAGTATCATAGACATCCTTGCCCAAAAATTGAATGGCTATAGCAGAATACAATATGTTCAACATGGTGATCTAGTGGTGGAGAATGAGGAAACATTGATGAAGGCCTCATTAAAAACTAGGCACAATACACACTAGTGCGTGGTTTGTGTACGAAGTAAAAGATGAGCTGACGAGCAAGATCCCGGGCCCACGGCCAAGCTCATGTGCAGGAGCAGGCCCCACAAAGACCACCTAGACAGGTACAGCAGCCCCAAGGACCCCGGCCAGCAGTCAGATCTCATCAGCCAGTTCCTGAGCCTTTGCTCATTGGAAGAGGGCGCCAGCAGCGGCAGCAGATAAACCGTCGCCCGAGGTTCTGCAGGTGTCAGCTGGACTTGCAGAAGTGTCTATCGGGGAATGGGGCGACCATAGGCGTGACTCCCATGATGTTGGGGTGAACACATGGCAGACTATTGAACACATCCAAAGATCAAAGCTGGTGCCTCTGGAACCAAGATTGCTCTTGTGACCAACCACATCAAGCTGGTGTCCCGACCACAGTGGGCCCTATACCCTGTACCAGTTGACTTCAACCCCGCCATGGAGTCCAAGCGTTTGCGATATGGCCTCCTGTATGACCATGAAGAAACCATCGGGAAGGCACGGGTGTTTGATGGAACCATGTTGATTTTACCAAAAAGAGTGAATAAGGTCACCGAGGTGTTCAGTCAAACTCGAAATGGAGAGAACGTGTGGATAACAATCACCCTGACCAACGAGCTTCCACCAGCCTCGTCCACCTGCTTCCATTTCTATAACATCATTTTCCGAAAGACTCCTGAAGATAATGGATATGAAGCAGATAGGATGCAACTATTACAACCCGAGTGACGCCACCGAAGTCAGAGCCCACCGACTCGCCATCTGCCTGGGGTTTTCCACCTCCATCCTCCAGTACGAGTCCAGCATCATGTTGAGCATTGATGTCAGCCATAAAGTCCTCAGGAACGAGACTGTGCACGACATCATGAGCAGCCTCTACTCCTCGTGTGGCCCTCAGAGGTTCCCGGATGCCTGCTGCATGGAGCTAATCGGACAGATCGTCCTCACCAAGTCCAACACTAAAACCTATCGTATAGACGAGATCGCCTGGAACATCACTACAGCGTCCACCTTCAAGAAGGCAGACAGAAGTAAGATTAGCTTTGTGGTCTACTGTAAGAACCAATACAATGAACAAGTGAAAGACATGATCCAGCCGCTAATCGTGAACATCCCCCAGAGGCCCAAGCCAGAATTCACAGACGGAGCCATCGTACTGGTGCCAGAGTTCTATAACCTAATAAGTCTGACCGACAGAATGAGAAACGACTTCACCGTCATGAAAGACCTGGCCATTCATACCCGCTTACCACCAAAACTGAGGGAGTGGCAAGTTGGGAAGTTCATGAACTACATACACAAGGATGAAAGTGTTCAGAAAGAGATACGTGACTGGGGGCTGAAATTTGAAGGGAGAATCGCACCTACGGAAATAAATCATGCAAAAAGACAAATCTGCTTAATACTGTATAATCCACATTTTGCTGATTGGTTGCGAGAGCAGAGGGGTCCCGTCCTGATCAGCCCCCAAGATATGAATAATTGGCTGCTCTTACACCCGAAGAAAATAGGATGTGGCGAACGTTCTTCTGCAGAACCTGTTCAAGATCACACAGGAAATGCACATGAAGATGAACCGGCGGGCGGTGTTGGTTGAAGTTGAGGACTTTTTGAGGGGGTTGGTGAATTTTTCAAAAAAAGAGTAGAACAAGGCTAGCAGACAGAACTATGCAACTTATGCCTGCGAAGCAACGATTTTTCCACCACAGATACAGTGGGGCAAAAAAGTATTTAGTCAGTCAGCAAAAGTGCAAGTTCCACCACTTAAAAAGATGAGAGGCGTCTGTAATTTACATCATAGGTAGACCTCAACTATGGGAGACAAACTGAGAAAAAAAAATCCAGAAAATCACATTGTCTGTTTTTTGTAACATTTTATTTGCATATTATGGTGGAAAATAAGTATTTGGTCAGAAACAATATTTCATCTCAATACTTTGTAATATATCCTTTGTTGGCAATGACAGAGGTCAAACGTTTTCTGTAAGTCTTCACAAGGTTGCCACACACTGTTGTTGGTATGTTGGCCCATTCCTCCATGCAGATCTCCTCTAGAGCAGTGATGTTTTTGGTTTTTCGCTTGGCAACACAGACTTTCAACTCCCTCCAAAGGTTTTCTATTGGGTTGAGATCTGGAGACTGGCTAGGCCACTCCAGGACCTTGAAATGCTTCTTACGAAGCCACTCCTTCGTTGCCCTGGCGGTGTGGTTTGAATCATTGTCATGTTGAAAGACCCAGCCACGTTTCATCTTCAATGCCCTTGCTGATGGAAGGAGGTTTGCACTCAAAATCTCACGATACATGGCCCCATTCATTCTTTCATGTACCCGGATCAGTCGTCCTGGCTCCTTTGCAGAGAAACAGCCCCAAAGCATGATGTTTCCACCACCATGCTTTACAGTAGGTATGGTGTTTGATGGATGCAACTCAGTATTCTTTTTCCTCCAAACACGACAAGTTGTGTTCCTACCAAACAGTTCCAGTTTGGTTTCATCAGACCATAGGACATTCTCCCAAAACTCCTCTGGATCATCCAAATGCTCTCTAGCAAACTTCAGACGGGCCCGGACATGTACTGGCTTAAGCAGTGGGACACGTCTGGCACTGCAGGATCTGAGTCCATGGTGGCGTAGTGTGTTACTTATGGTAGGCCTTGTTACATTGGTCCCAGCTCTCTGCAGTTCATTCACTAGGTCCACCCGCGTGGTTCTGGGATTTTTGCTCACCGTTCTTGTGATCATTCTGACCCCATGGGGTGGGATTTTGCGTGGAGCCCCAGATCGAGGGAGATTATCAGTGGTCTTGTATGTCTTCCATTTTCTAATTATTGCTCCCACTGTTGATTTCTTCACTCCAAGCTGGTTGGCTATTGCAGATTCAGTCTTCCCAGCCTGGTGCAGGGCTACAATTTTGTTTCTGGTGTCCTTTGACAGCTCTTTGGTCTTCACCATAGTGGAGTTTGGAGTCAGACTGTTTGAGGGTGTGCACAGGTGTCTTTTTATACTGATAACAAGTTTAAACAGGTGCCATTACTACAGGTAATGAGTGGAGGAAAGAGGAGACTCTTAAAGAAGAAGTTACAGGTCAGTGAGAGCCAGAAATCTTGATTGTTTGTTTCTGACCAAATACTTATTTTCCACCATAATATGCAAATAAAATGTTAAAAAAACAGACAATGTGATTTTCTGGATTTTTTTTTCTCAGTTTGTCTCCCATAGTTGAGGTCTACCTATGATGTAAATTACAGACGCCTCTCATCTTTTTAAGTGGTGGAACTTGCACTATTGCTGACTGACTAAATACTTTTTTGCCCCACTGTACACCAGGCCTCAGCGTGACATAACAGACTGTATACATTTTCTTAAATTTTTTTTTGTAAAACAATAAATACTGAGTACACCAAGGTTAGCAGACAGAATAATGCAACGTATGCCTGCAAACACAAGATTTTTACACCACAGGTACACCAAGCGTGTGACGAAGATAACAGACTGCATAATTTTTTTATTTTTTTTTTAAATTTTTTAAAACAATAAATACTGAGTAGACCAAAGGTAGCAAACAGAAGAATGCAATGTTTGCGTGCAAAGCACAGATTTTGACATCACTGATACACCAGGCGTCAGCCAGAGATAACAGACTGATCAAAATGTAGCCATTTTTTTTTTTGCAACACCAAAATTTTGTCAAAAAGTTGGCTATGACACCCAAAAATAAAATTGGAGTACTAAAATTTTAAGATATTTAGCGCAATGATATGTGATGTGTATGGCATGCAACACACAGTAATAAATATAACAACTGTAGCTAATTTTTTGGGGGCCAGCTAAAGTTTTTTGGGGCAGCAAAATGGTGTCCAAAAATGTTATAAGACACTACAAAATATTAGATAATACCCCCCAAAAAAGGACAGATTGCTAAGCCCACTCATATCTGATGCCTGAGCCCTCCCAAAAAATAGGTAAAAATTATATTTTCACGCTCTTGTATTGCAATGACCTGGTTGCAGTCTGCATCATGTCCATGCAAATAAATGACGAAAAAGGGGGCTATGGATTGCTTTATAACAAAATGAGCAGGTATAATCTTAAAAAAAAAAAAAAAAAATGCCACGGATAACTGCAGCTAGGTATATATAAAATACGCAGCAGCATACAGTAATGGAGCCTTTTGATGTATGCATCTATACACTCACATACAGTGCCTGCAAGCCTGAGGCTACGTTCACACTAGCGTTGCGCCGCCCTGCGTCGGCGACGCAACGCGCGACGCACGAAAAAACGCGCGCGTTTTGCGACGCGTGCGTCGTTTTTTGACCAAAATCGGACGCACAGAAAATGCAACTTGTTGCATTTTCTTGCGTCCGACGCTAGCGTCGGAAACGACGCAAGTGTCGAAAAACGCCACCCTAAAAACGCACGCGTCCCCTATGTTAAACATAGGGGCGCGTCGCCGCTGCGTCGCCGGCGCAACAGCGACGCACATTGGCGGAACGCCAATGTGAACGTAGCCTTACAGTGATGTGGATATGTGCACATAGAGTCCCCTGCCAAACTAGCACAATTAAAAACTAGGCCCAATGATAAGGAGCGGGTCTACTAGGCTTGTAACACCCATACACGAAGTGCATGGGCTGAGAAACATTTCACCATGGGGGGTACCTTTTTTCCCCTTCACCCCCGGAGCTTTTTCCGTTTTTTTCATTTTCGTTTTTCGCTCCCCTCCTTCCCAGAGCCATAACTTTTTTATTTTTCCGTCAATATGGCCATGTGAGGGCTTATTTTTTGCGGGTTGAGGTGTACTTTTGAACGATACCATTGGTTTTACCATGCCATGTAATAGAAAATGGGAAAAAAATTCCAAGTGTGATGAAATTGCAAAAAAAGTGCAATCTCACACTTGTTTTTTGTTTGGCTTTTTTGCTAGGTTCACCAAATGCTAAAACTAACCTACCATTATGATTCTCCAGGTCATTATGAGTTCATAGACACCTAACATGTCTAGGTTATTTTTTATCTAAGTGGTGAAAACAAAATTCCAAAGTTTGCTTAAAAAAAAAAAACTTGTGCGATTTTCCGATACCCGTAGCGTCTCCAATTTTCATGATCTGGGGTCAGGTGAGGGCTTATTTTTTGCGTGCCGAGCTGGCGTTTTTAATGATTCCATATTGGTGTAGATACGTTCTTTTGATCGCCCGTTATTGCATTTTAATGCAATGTCGTGGCAACCAAAAATATAATTTTGGTGTTTTGATTTTTTTTCTCGCTACGCCATTTAGCGGTCAGGTTAATCCTTTGTTTTTATTGATAGATCGGGCGATTCTGAACGCGGCAATACCAAATATGTGTATGTTTGATTTTTTTTTTATTGTTTTATTTTGATTGGGGCGAAAGGGGGGTGATTTGAACTTTTATATATATATATTTTTTTATATTTTTAAACACTTTTTTTTTTAATTTTGGCATGCTTCAATAGCCTCCATAGGAGGCTACAAGCATGCACTACACGATCGCCTCTGCTACATAGAGGTGAAGTACAGATCACCTCTATGTAGCAGAAATGCAGGTGTACTTTGAACGCTGACCACAGGGTGGCGCTCAAAGCAATCGGCCATCAACAACCATAGAGGTCTCAAGGAGACCTCTGGTTGTTATGGCAATGCACCGCTGACCCCCGATCATGTGACGGGGGTCAGCGGTGCGAGCACTTCCGGCCGCGCGGCTGGGAGCGCTAGTTAAATGCCGCTGTCAGCGCTTGACGGCAGCATTTAACTAGTTAATGGGCGCAGGCGGATCGCGATTCCGCTTGCGCTCATTGCGCGCACATGTAATCTGTACAAAACAGCTGACATGTCGCGGCTTTGAGGTGGGCTCACCGCTGGAGCTCACCTCAAAGCAGGGTATCTGCCAGCTGACGTACTATTCCGTCAGCTGGCAGAAAGGGGTTAAAAATCTTTTATGGACATCATAGACAGGCTTGGCAAAAATTGGACTGCCGATAGCAGCACAGAACACGTCCTTGTGACCATGGCACCTCAGATACTCCAGACCCGCAGTACGAACTGTAGCTTCCCCAACACAGTAGCCGTTCCAGGCTCTGCAGATATGACCTCTCCGTGCACTTTTCAGGAATTCCAGTTACAGGCACTTCCAACTCACAGGCCTTCAGTCCATGGTCTCACCATGTGCTTCCAGGAATCCAGTCCATTCCAGGACATTCCAACACACTGACCATTCAGTTCATAGCATCAGCAAGTGCTTCCAGGAATCCAGTCCATTACAGGACATTCCAACACACAGTCTATACAGCAACTCACACTCTGAACCATGTAACTAAACCCTGGTCACATTATGTAGCTGCAACCACCCCATAGGTGGGTGGTGTGTGTGGTTAGCCAGTCCCGCCCAGTTCACCACCTAACCCTATAAGCCCCCGTTATAAGTAAACACAACAAACACTTGAGGAACTATAAGTCCCAGCATAACCATATCTTTTTGGGCTTACAGCGCAGTGCACCTTTGCGACACATACCGGCCATATACAATAATGCCAGTCCCTAATGCACCATCATAATTATGCCTCCAAGCTCATCCTGAGGGGCACAAACAGTGCCCCCTGGCTGTAACATGGGTCACTGCATCATACCATACACGCAGTGCATGGGCTGACAAAAATTTCACCAAGAGGGATACATTTTTTAAAAATATACTATGGCCATCATAGACACCCTTGCCAAAAATTGGACAGACTATAGCAGCATAGAACACGTTAAACGTGGTGAATAGTGATCTAGTGGTGGAGAATGAGGAGATATTGCTGAAGGCCTCATAAAAACTAGGCCCAATGAAAAGGAGTGTGTCTCCTATACTTGTAATGTATATCCCAAGGGGGATACATTTTTAAAAAATATACTATGGGCATCATAGACACCCTTGCCAAAAATTGGACTGCCTGTAGTGGCACAGAAGACGTTAAGCCTGGCGATCTAGCGGTGGAGAATGAGGGGTTGTCCCTAGCAACAGCTCAGAGACAGGGATATAAAAAAAATAATATATAATAACATTTCAATATTTTCAGATTGTAGAGGTATACACTAGGTCATAAAAGGACGGTGCAGAGATATTAAAACTGGAATAAATGGGAAAAATATACGTACATCTCATTTTGATGACAGTTCCCCCTTGGGGAGTTTATTTTGGTTTCTAATTAGTAAAGGACATCAGAAAAACACCCTTGCACAAAAATTGAGTAACTTTTTGCATCACGGAATACTTTCACCCTGGTGTTGTACTGGCTGCGGATGATGAAGAAGGATAAGGTGGAGGATAACACCAAACAGACAAAATCAGGAAGCGGATAGCCATGTGTGGTTGGGGAGAGGTGCATGTCAATACACCTCCACAAAAAAGACAATGTATTAGAGGTTATGTTTCGCTGTTTTCACTTGGTGGTGTACAGAAATCTTGCCCAATCCAGCCCTTCTTTATTTTTATAAGAGTCAGCCTGTCAACATTTTCAGCTGACAGGCTGATGTGCTTATCTGTTATAATTCCACCAGCGACACTAAAAGCCCGCTCTGACAGAATGCTAGCAGTAGGAAGGGCAGGCCAGGACCTCCAAGGCGCAAAGAGCCAGTTCATGCCACGTGTCCAGCTTGGATACCCAATAATTAAAAGGCCCAGAGGAATCACGGAGGATGTTTGCATGATCTGCAAGGTACTTCCTCAGCATCTACCCAAACATTGCACTTGTTGTGACAGCACCCCTTGCCTCTGTGCCGTCACGATGGGCGGGTCTTAGAAAACTGTCCCAGAACTTTGCCATTGTTCCCCTTCCTGAGCTGGATTGTACTTTTGTCTATCTCGCTGGGACTCCTTGGTTGTACAACAAACTCTGACATCTGCTCCCAGCGTTCTCACGTGGGAATTTTCTAAGCAATTCCACTACAAGGGCCCTCTGGTACTGCAACATTTTAGTACACCTCTGTGCCTGTGGCAGAAGAGATTGAAAGTTCTCCTTGTAGCATGGGTCTAGAAGTGTCACCAACCAGTAATGAGTGTCACCAAAAATTTTTATAATACGAGGGTCACATGAAATGCAGTGCAACATAAAGTCAGCCATGCGTGCCAGACTGCTAACAAGCAAGACTTCCATGTCCTCACCAATAGGATGAATGACCATGCTGTCTTCCTCCTCATCCTCCTCCCCCTGTCCTCAGGTCATCCCCGCTGAACAGACGGTATGACAGCTGTGCTTGTAGTACCGTCTATAGTGCATGAAAGTAGCTCCTGTTCTTCATCCTCCTCCTCATTACCTACCAATCCATGTTGGAAAGACATGAGGCTGGGCAGAGTGTAATCCCCCTATATGGTTCCTTGTTCCATGTCCTTGTGCTCTGCCTGCAATGCATCCTCTTTAATTGTGAGCAGAGAGGTTTTCAGAATGCTGAGAAGTGGGATGATTACACGAATTATGGCATCATCGCCGCTCAACATCTTGGTGCAGTCCTCAAAGTTTTTTAGGATGGTACATATGTCTGACATCCGTGTCCACTCCTGAGGTCTTATGTGTGGAGTCTCAACTGAACATCGACGGCCTTGCTGATGTTGGTAGTCAACAAATGTCCTCTTCTGCTCACAAATCCTTTCCAACATATGCAGCGTAGAGTTCCAACATGTGGAGACATCACACACCAGTCGATGAGCCGGAACCTGAAAACGCTGCTGAAGCAAAGCAAGGGCGGCTGAAGCTGTAGCTGACATTCCAAAATGGGCAGACAGACAGCGTACTTTCACTAGCAGATCCGGCAGCTCCGGGTAGCTTTTCAGAAAATGTTGAACCACGAGGTTAAGCACATGGGCCAGGCAAGGAACGTGTGTGAAGCTCACCTTGCCCCAGAGCAGCCACCAGGTTCCTGCCATTGTCACACACGACCATGCCTGGCTGTAGGTTCAGCTGTGTCATCCAAATATCTGACTGCTCTTTCAGCGCTGTCCACATCTCTTCTGCATTGTGTGGTTTGTCACCTATGAAGTTTAGCTTCGGCACAGCCTGTTGCCGCTTGGCTGAAGCAGTGCTGCAGTGCTTCCAGCTTCTGACTGATGTGTTGATTTCAGAGTTGGAGGCTGAAGAGGAGTAAGAGAAGGAATTGCAGGAGCTGTAGACTGTGGGGGCAACCCTGATTGACGTAGGGCCCGCAATCCTTGGCGTGGGGAAAATGTGTTCCATCCCAAGGTCCGACTGGGTCCCGGCTTCCACTATGTTAACCCAGTTTGCCATCAGTGAGATGTACCATCCCTGCCCACCAACACTTGTCCACGTGTCCGTGGTTAGGTGGACTTTCCCAGTAACAGCACTGTTGAGGGCACGGGTAGTGTTGTGGGACACATGCTAGTGTAATGTAGATACAGCACACCGGGAGAAATAGTGGCGAGTGGGGACTGAGTACCTTGGGACAGCCACCGCCATCAGGTTGTGGAAAGCTTATGCCCCAATGAGCATAAAAGGCAACATTTTGACCGCAAGCAGAACAGAAATGTTTGAATTTAGTACTGTGGCCTGTGGGGTTTTGGCTGTTATTTCCACTTGTATTCCAATGACTGGGGTATAGACAACTGAAGGCTGTGCTGGGAAAAGGATGTGGACGGGCTTGATGATGGTGCTGCTTGACTGTGTGCAACAACAGGTGCAGGGCTAGAGGTGTCTTCACATGCACGGTGGACTGGGGATTGGCTTCTACGCAAAACAGTGGAAGAAGCAGTGGTGTCACGATCTCATCTGGCACCACTTCAAGTTGACCGGCTGAGAGTGCAGAATCTTAAAAGGGAAAACTGAACAGCTCTTCGAAGTGTCCAAGTGTGGGATCAGTTGTCTCAGGGCACTCGGCATTGTGGGGAGAAGGAGGATCAGGGTGAGGAATATCCGGTCCACACTCATGGCTACTCAGACTTGACCATGTGGAAGACATGGTAGTGGTGGTGGTGGCTAAGTGACTGAAAGCTATCTAACCAACAACCATTTCACACTGCTCTGGCTTCAATAGTGGTGTTCTGCGATCCCCTAGAAACTGGGACAGGAAGGTCGAGCGAGAAGATGTGGGTCTTTGTTGTGGCCCACTTTCAGCTTTACCATGGCCTCGTCCTCTGCATGCACCATCAGCATCACGTCCACTTCCCCATCCCTTGCCTTGCCCATTTTAAATGGACTACTGACCTATCTCAAAAGCTCAACACACATGTATTTATTAACAAAATTATATCTAATCAACATGCCACAGACACAACACGCCACAGCCACAGAAAACAACAGGCCACAGCCACAGAAAACAGACTGTATAAAATATTTTTTAATGAAGTTTTGAAAAAAAAAGTAGAACAAGGCTAGCACACAGAACTATAATACATATGCCTGCGAATCTACGATTTTTCCACCACAGATACACCAGGCCGCAGCCACAGGTAAAAGACTGTATATTTTTTTTCTTTTGTATGTGAAATTTGCAAAAAAAATAAAAATGAGTACAAGGCTAGCAGACAGAACTATGAAACTTATGCCTGTGAAGCTACGATTTTTCCACCACAGATACACAAGGCCTCAGCCTGACATAACAGAATGTATAAATGTTTTTTTTTTCACTTTTGGCGATTTTTTTATAAACAAAAAAAAACGAGTGGAACAAGGCTAGCACACAGAACAATGATAAGCATGCCTGCGAAACTACGAGTTTTCCACCACAGATACACCAGGCCGCTGCCACAGATAACAGACTGTACAATTTTTTTTTCTCTTGTATGTGAAATTTGGCAAAAAATTAAAGTTGAGTACAACAAGCATAGCAGACAGAACTATGAAACTTATGCCGGCAAAGCTACAATTTTTCCACCAAAGATACACCGGCCATCAGCATCAGATAACAGACTGATCTAAATGTGGCCTTGATTAGTTGGCTATGACACACAAAAAAAGATTTTTTGGTGCACTCACATCTGGTTCCTGGGACAAAAAAAAGGTAGACTTGCACATTCTTCAATTACAATAACCTGGTTGCAATAGGCAGTGTGACCAATCAAATAAATTTTGAAATAATGGGACTATGGATTGCTTTAGAATAAAAGGAGCAGGTATAAGGTGAAGAAAAAAAACCACAGAAAACTGCAGCTAGGTATATATTACATAAGCAGCAGACAGTAATGGAGCTTTTGGAGGTATGAAGTCAGAGCTATGTACTCACATACAGTGCCTGCAGGCCTTGCACTGATGTGGATATGTGCACACAGACTCCCCTGCCTATCTAGCGCTGCAATCTCTGGACCCCCAAATTAGCCCTAAAAAGGACTGTTGGTTTATCAGGAGTCAAGGACTGAACAGTTGCAGACCTACACTAACTATTAAAAGGACGATTCTGACCCTATCTCAGCAGCAGCTCTCCCTACACTCGCTAATTCCAGAGCAGAATTCGGCGAGCAGGGTGGCGCCAGGTCTCTTATAGATGCTGATGATGCTGTGCGGCCAGCCAATCACTGTAATACCACAACAAAGAAGGTTGCGGCATTACAGTGCATGTCTAACAATCCCTGCACTGTCATTGGCCCTCTAAAGAGTGCCAGAATTGCAGGGCGGAGACCTGAGCTCCCGCCAAATAATCCTGGAAATACTCGATGCTCGCCGAGTACACCGAGCACAGTGATACTCGGACGAGTACCGAGAAGTGGCCAGCATGTTCGCTCATCACTAATTATAGGATTTGGTTTGCCCTTGTGTGTTTTTAACATTTATAAGAAAGTATTAAATGCATGATACAACTGAGCTCATTCTCACTGTGCACTGACCTATTTTATTAGAAAGGCTTACTTTGAATTGTGTACTTATAGACTGATCAGAGCAGGTACACAGAATAAGACACATTTATGAAAACTGGACAAAAAGGTTTTTGCTTTGAATCAAATCAAATTGTTCATTTTCTGACTATCGACTGAAACATTATTAAAATTCTCCTGTATCCATTTACAAATGTCAAGCATGTATAAAAAAAGACATGAAGGGCACTCTGCAAATGTCACAAATGTTAATAATGAGCCAAAGTATATCCCTAGCTAACAAATTTGTCAACCCATTAACTCCTTCTCAATTGGGAATTCTTTTTTTTTTTTTTTTTGGTGTTTTCTGATTTTCCTCCATGGCTTCCAAGAACCATAAACTTCCTTTTTTTTCTGTCGACATATATGGCAGCTTGTTTTTGCAGGACAAAGTTTTGAATAGCTCCTTTAATTTTACCATTCAATGTACAGGAAAATGAGAAAAAAATTCAAGAGGGGATAAAATAGTGAAAAAAAGGCAATTCAGCAATTGCATTTCATGGTATTATGATAAAATTACTTGTCAACATCGTCATCCAGGTCTGTATGATTACAATCATTCCAAAATTACAGTGTATAGTTGTTTTTTTCTTTGAAAAAATATTTGAAAATTAGGGGAAAAAAGTTTTGCTTGTGATCCCATTTTCCCTTAACGTTTTCATTTTTTGGTTGAGGAAGGGCTTGTTTTTGGATAAGTTTCAGCCATAAACACTGCACTTCTGACATTGATTCTTTTTCTCGTTTCTCGGTACCAAGATATATTTCTTTCCTTTTCTCGTTATGTCATTTACTGATAGGGTTTATGAATTTCCGATTAACTCCGAGCTTCCAATCAAAGACAGGGACTTAACATTTGATGTAATATAATGTCGTAAATCATGAAAGGTTTTAAAATAAAGCACAGGTATCTTCACTGTGTAAAATGAAGACTATATGATTTAATCAAAAATAAATAAACTAGGTTGTGTTCACTAGGATTTCAGTTGTGGCCAAAAGTTTTGAGACTGACACAAATTTTGTATTTCACAAAGTGTGCTGCTTCAGTATTTATAGATCTTTTAGTCAGCATTTCATACATTTTTAAGCTTGATTAACAAATACATCAAGTTTTTGCAAAGACTTTACTTCCAGTAAAGTTATTTTCTCTGATGATGCCCCCCTTTGAAATATCTGGAAGAATGCCTGTCCTGAGCAAAAAATTAAAAAATAATACACCACTTCTGAGTCTTGTGCATTGCAAGAGAAAAACATCCTGAGACCATTCATATGTGAGGTTGCTTTTTGGCCAGGGAAGTGAGCTTACTTACAATTTTCCCTAAAAACACTGCCGCGAACAAAGCATAATATCTAAATATCCACCAAGAGCAACTTCTCCCAACAATCCAGGAATCAATTTGGTGATGAACAATGCTTGTTATAACATGATGGGGCACCATGGCAACATTGAATTTTAGGGCCAAAGCCAGGAAAGTGCAGTGGAATATGTTGGTGTTACATAAGCAGGCATATTATCTATATAAATACCCATTTGCATTCAATAGGAAGATATAGGTCACCTCATAAAATCAACAGAAAAGGGAAAGATGGTATAAAATATCTTATAAGTTACATAATCTTCATTTGTTTAGGGTCATAATGGCTGTGAACCAGATGGTCTCTCAAATTAGCTGAATGGCAAGCAATACATGAGGGTGAGGATGATATAATTCGTTTCAGGATGCGATCCATTTCAAGAACTTTCCAATGTCTTTTGACTATATTAGTCAAGTCCTGCCATTCAGTGCAGTGCAGTGTAGAGATAAATCTTATTTGTTCACCATCAGTATTTTCATTTTTGCATTTTTCACCATATAGAAGTTCATTTCTGTTTGCCTTTATTGCTCTCTGGTAACCTTGCTTGATTTGTCTATTACTGTAACCCCTTTCCTGAAACTTACGTGCAAGATCTCTGTACTGTATTTCAAAGGTGATGTCATCAGAGCAGATTCTTTTTGCCCTTAAAAATTGACCAATTGGAATGCCTCGAATCATAGATATTGCATGTGAGGAGTCTGCAAGTAGAATTGAATTAGTGGCCGTGGGTTTCCGGTAAATGTCTGTATGTAAAACCCCCATATGCTGATGCTGTGACCTCAATATCTGAAAATTCCAAAGTTCGACCCGACTTACAGGTGAGTTTATTATTCTGGTCATTAGAATTAAGTTTCCGCATGAAATCACCCAATTGATTTTCTGTTCCTTGCCAAATGGAAAAAACATCATCTATATATCTAATCCAATCATGGACTCTTTCCATCTCGGGGATACTTTCTTCCTGGAAGATATTTATTTCCCAAGCACCTAAGAAGGGATTTGTGTAAGAGGGGGCACAAGATGTCCCCATGGCTGTTCCTTGTAATTGCAGAAAAATATTACCATTAAAAGGTAAAGACATTATGATTTAGCAGGAACTCCAAAAAAATCACAACAAGGTTAGCCAAAGGATTGCCAATATTACTTGCCTCCAGAAACCATGTAGTAGTCCTAAGTCTATCCTCATGTTTAATTGACGTATACAGGGATTCAATGTCAGCTGTGACCATAAGCATATTATCTTCCAGATGTAGCTGGTCAATTTTTTTGTAAGGCCGCTGTAGTATCTTTTATAAACAAAGGCAGTGTTGCCACCAACGGTTTAAAAAAATATCTACTATGTCTGATATGGTTTCACATAATTCTTAATTTCCTGGTACTATTGGATGACCAGGTGAATCATTCGAGTTCTTATGCAGTTTGGGAACAAGATAGAAGGTCGGCAGTTTCAGATGGAACTTGGAAATTTTGTCCAACAATATTTTTACTGATAATACCATCAGTGTATGCTTTTACCAAAATGGTGACCAGCTCAATCTGAAAAGAAGTCAGAGGGTTATAGGTCAGTTTTTTATAACAGTTACCATCCCCCAGCAATATGTTTGCTTGTTTTTCATAAAGTTGTGTAGGCCACACCACCAAATTTCCTCCTTTGTTCGCCGGTTTAAAGAGGACATCTTGCCATGATTTTAACTCCTGGCAGGCTGCTTTTTCATTCTTCGTGAAATCAGAAGAATAGTTACGGTTTTGGGCCAAAATTTCAACATCTACAGAAACAAGTTTGGTAACAAATTTCCACTGCCGGACAAAGGCCCAGGGAGGGAATTTTATTGGATTTAGAAAACAAGTTGTTTAGGATACTACTGTCCTCATTTATTTCATTTTCCTCCTGTGAAGATTCCAAAACTCTAAGTGCTTCCAAGAGAGACAAGAAAATGATAAACATCAACTGATGATGAGATTCTCTTCTGCCCCTTATTTGAATTGTGGCATTTTACTATTACTATTATCTACCTTTTTTAATATGTATACATGAGGATTACATTATTATTATCAGTGGAATATTGCTCTTATTTCCGGATCTTTGGATTTATAGGACAGTACATAAAATAACTTCTGTGATTATTGTAATTCAGGAATTCTATTCTTTTGATATTTGAAATCTATATTTTACCTTGAACTATGGGTAATATAAATATTTTTTCAACTAGTATGCATTTATGTTGGGCATTTGGCAACCACATATGTGGTGAGCTAGCCCTTTATGGATATCTTTTACTATGTGGTCTCCAAACTATCCAAAGAATATTTGCTTTATGCTGTATTTAAATATTTATTATGTATGGTCCTTTATTTTATTTTGTGTAAATATCATTTTTGTATTAAGGCACTATAAATGTTTTGCATTCACAATTTTGGGAGTAAAAGTAATAATTGTTGCACGGTAACTAATTCCTTGCACTGAGTAATGTATATTTTGCACTGTCACTTTAATTCTTTGCAATATTTGTATGCATTATAGATTTGTTATTTTATATTCCTGTTTGGGATTTAAATGTAATATTTTGCACTTCTTTGCACTTTGTCATTTTTTGGTTTCATCTTGGAGCCCACACATTGTATGTCTTTAGCATACTTAATAATTATTTTTTCATAATGCATATTTTTTAATTGTTCACTTCGGCATTGTTGATAAATATCTCTTATTACTCACTTGTGTTCCATTGCACTCCCTATTAGTGATAGATATTACTCTGTTGTCACTTCACACGGTTAAAATATTTCTAGTCCTTATACCAACCTATCTCAATCCCCGCATCTGTTGTTGGCAGTACTCATGCACTGATTTTCTGGACCCAGGTGAGCTTCCGGAAGTGCTCTTATCATGACCGCTTGCGTTCCAGGCGTGCGGTCCACGGAGCAGTTTCCAGGAAGCTATAACATACCATGGGGCATTGGCGTCATGCGTCAACACACCCCTCCTTGATCCTTGATTCATGGGCATCTCCATTGTCCACCTCTTAACATAAATACACCAGGGCCCCTCACAGCAAGCCACGCCCCTGGAAGAAGCCAGCAGCAAAACGCGCGTTGGGGTGATGGGGCGCTACCACAATTCTTTGTCAGTTAATTCTAGCTCTACATATCCAATTATTCCTTAGCCATATGCGTTCTTTGCTCATATGTCCCTCCACACTGGTTATGGTTTGTGATGTCTCTAGATTATATAGGACTTTAACTTATACTGCTATGTGTTGAGTTTGTTTTGCTCACTCATTACTTATATTATTTCCTTGTGGATTCTTATAAGGTTATGGCTACACTTTAATTATAAGTGTACAGCATCAGTTCTGTGGTCTTTCTGAATTTTGTTTACTGAACTACTGTAACCCTACATTTAATATGGAATTTTTCTGAACAGGCATTCTCATAATAGAATGAATATTTTACAACAAGTTATGATTATTTGAAGTACCTATGATAAAAATCTTTTTCATCATTTCATCACTTGTGCATTTAGCCTAACTATGCTAATTATGTACGAATATTTATATCCACTCAGAAGGAATTTTCTAATTTTTTGTGGCATCTCTCCTATTGCTGAGACATCCTGTTTTCTTAAAATATTCTTTTGTTTTTTAATGATATTGAAATAAATTTATATATTTTATTCTTGGATCTCCTCTTTAACTAGGATAAAATCATGTCCTGGTTTTGAATGCTTTTCTTAGGGTATGTGCACACGTTCAGGTTTTTTTGCGTTTTTTTTCACGATAAAATGAGATAAAAACGCATTAGAAACGGCAGACATATGCATCCTATCATTTAGAATGCATTCTGCAATTTTTGTGCACATGATCCGTTTTTTTCCGCGAAAAAAACGCATCACGGTAAAAAATGCATCATGTTCATTAATTTTGCGTATTTTCTGCGTTTTTCCCGCGATTCTATGCATTTGGGAAAAAACGCACAAAAAAACACACCAAAAACGCGTCAAAAACGCATGAAAAAACACGAAAAAAATGCATGCGGATTTCTGGCAGAAATGTCAGGTTTTTGTCAGGAAAATTTCTGCCAGAAATCCTGACGTGTGCACATAGCCTTAGGGGAAGACTAAATTGAAGGATTTGTAATGTGACACAGTTAAACTTCAGCTGCACTGGCCCTCCCGCACAATGACTCATGCAGAAGGTTAGACAAGGAGAACAAGGCTGTATCATTATATTTCACAGTGATAAACCTGCTGTGACACTAGTCACAACCCATGGACAGGCCGTGAGTCAGCGAAGTCAGACGTTCCAGGGTCAATATCAAAAGAGCAGTAAACCAAGCGAAAATATGAAGTTGTAAGTCAGGTCACATCCTAGGGTCAAAATACCAGAGAAATCGTGGATAAGCAAAGGGGCAATAACAAGCAGGTAGTCAGAACACGATCCAAAGGTCAGCAGCAGAAGATCAGAACTTATAGCAAAGGGATCAGGTGAACACACCAGAAAGCAAAAGCTTTTGACTGCCAGTGATCTGAACCAGTCAGCTCACCTAAATAGCATGGTAAATACTAAGAACAGGGAGCACCTGTGGAAATCTCTGCATCTGCCAATCTCAGATAGGTCAACTGAGCTGCCAATCAAAGAACTGACAGCTCAGCATGCCCTAGTACAGGATAGGATGACAGAGCTGTCCATCACTGAGTCCCAGACACTCAGAGCAGAGGAATTGTGAAACTAGCTCTTAGCTGTGATGGGAGAGTGCTTTCCTTTCCTTTGAGTGTTGCTGGCTGCTTATTATTGGTCAGCATTATATAGGGAGGTGAAATACACAACCCTAGTGAAAACTACTTGATAACATCCACTTAAAATGAACAAAATTTCATTGAGTGGCAAATACTTTAATTCCTAATAGCTCCACAATGGAGAGGTGAAAAAAAGAAAAAAAAGAATTCCGCTCTGCAGCCACTTTTGCATGCTGTGTCCAGTTCAACATAAAACATTTGGTGAAAGGTCCTTTATAAAAACAGACATATCTATTGCAATGATCTCATAGAGATGTTAGACTTTCTTTGAGATGCCTTGTTCTAGATATGTCTCTTGTTTAAAGTTTACAGCAAAGATTATGTAAATTGAGAGATATTTAACCCATTCATCCCGAAGCCAGTTTTCACCTTCATGACCAGGCCAAATTTTACAATTCCGTCCCTTGTCATTTTATGTGGTAATAACACTGGAATGCTTCAATGAATTCCACTGATACTGAGAATGTTTTTTCGCAACACATTGTACTTTACACTACTGGTAAATTTAGGTAAACATTTTTTTGCGTTTAGTGAAAATGTAAAATAATGTTACAATTATTGAACTTTCCATTTTTGTATTTTTAAACCAGTTAGTCATGCAATACAAAATAATTTATAAATAAGTTGCAGAGAAAAAGAGAGAAATGAATGGCACTAAGGTTGTGCAATTAACACAGCTGATGAATGGCACTTTGTGAACAGCGGTGCAGAAGCTCTGGGTTACGGTGCACAGCATGAAAGGGACACAATCAATTGAAGCATACACAGGAGAATAGAGATGCAGTACTCACCCATGAGCTGTGAAAGCAAAGTCCTTTACTCAACCATGACAGGTATTTGGACAAAGTTCATGGGACGAACAGGTGCAGGAGGAACGCGGGGAAGACGATGGACGTCGGCCATTTTGCATTTGAGACGCTTCTACTGGTCCATATGGAACACAATGTTGTAGAATAGTTTGAGGACTCTGAATACAGAGCCCCTAAGTGGAGGAAGAGCAGAATCCCCCAAGTGACCTCATTTTGGAAATTACACCCCTCTGGGAATTTATCTACAGGTGGTGACTATTTTGACTCCATACATTGTTCTCAGCCCATGGTTCTGTAGACATGGACCCTGTAAATGATGCAGACTTTCATCACTACAGAAATGCCAAACGTGGATGCTAACTGTGGTTTAGGCACACTGGGACTTAGAAGGGAGGGGGATTTGGATTTTGGAGTACAGAATTCGCAGGATTTATTTTGTGGGGTGTGGAGCCAGAGCGCTTTTCCAGAGCTTTGGTACAGCTAGTAACATGAAAGCCCCTTATACAGTTGTGCTCAAAAGTTTACATACCCCAGCAGAATTTTTGCTTTCTTGGCCTATTTTCAGAGAATATGAATGATAATACCCAAACTTTTTTTCCCCTCATGGTTAGTGGTTGGCTGAAGCTATTTATTGTCAAACTACTGTGTTTTCTCTATTTAAATCATAATGACAGCCCAAAACATCCAAATGACCCTAATCAAAATTCACATACCCCATTTCTTAATACTGTGTATGGCCCCCTCTAACGTTAATGACAGCTTGAAGTCTTGTGTGGTAGTTGTTGATGAGGTTCTTTATCTTCTCAGATGGTAAAGCTGCCCACTCTTCTTGGCAAAAAAGCCTCCTGTTCCAGTAAATTCCTGGGCTGTCTAGCATGAACTGTACGCTTGAGATCTCCTCAGAGTGGCTCAAAGATTTTGAGGTCAGGAGACTGAGATGGCCACTCCAGAACCTTCACTTTGTTCTGCTGTAGCTAATGACAGGCCGATTTGGCCTTTTGTTTTGGATCGTTGACATGTTGGAATGTCCAAGTACATCCCATGCACAGCTTCTGAGCTGATGAGTGCAAATTTGCCTCCAGTATTTGCTGATAAAGTGCTGCATTCATCTTTCCTTCAACTTTGACCAAGTTTCCTGCGCCTTTTGTAGCTCACACATCCCCAAAACATCAGCGATCCACCTCCGAGCTTTACAGTAGGAATCGTGTTCCTTTCATCATAGGCCTTGTTGACCTCTCTCCAAATGTAACGTTTATGGTTGTGGCCA
Source organism: Ranitomeya imitator (assembly GCF_032444005.1). Classification (NCBI taxonomy): domain Eukaryota; kingdom Metazoa; phylum Chordata; class Amphibia; order Anura; family Dendrobatidae; genus Ranitomeya; species Ranitomeya imitator. Next base: position 631,419,412 of record NC_091284.1, read on the forward strand.
AAAAGTTCAATTTTGGTCTCATTTCTCCAAATTAACTTGGAGTAGAAGGATTACCTCCAGAAGTTTTGAGACTTGTCTCTGTGCTGTTTTGCGTATTGTAGATGAGATACTTTGTGACATTTGTGCAGTAATTGCTTTCTTCTGGCGACTCGACCATGCAGCCCATTTTTCTTCAAGTGCCTCCTTATTGTGCATATTGAAACATCCACACCGCTAATTTTCAGAGGGTCCTGTATTTCAGCTGATGTTATTTGTGGGTTTTTCTTTGCATCCTGGACAATTTTCCTGGCAGTTGTGGAGGACATTTTTGTTAATCTACCAGACCGTGGTTTTGTTTTTACAGAGCCCCTGATTTTCCATTTGTTTCAATGCTGCTAACTGACATTATCTGGCATTATCAATTCATTGGATATCTTTTTGTATCCTTTTCCTGTTTTATACAGTTCAACTAGCTTTTCCTGTAGATCCGTTGACAATTCTTTTGCTTTCCCCATGACTCACAATCCAGAAATGTCAGTGGCTGGATGAAAGATGCAACAGTCTCTGTAGATCCCAGAAACTCACTCAGCTTTTATGCACACACACTGATTACAAGCAAACAGGTAACAGGTGAGGATGTTATCTTTAATAGCCATTCAAAGTTATTTGTGTCAACCTGTGTGCATGTTATCAGGCCAAAATCACCAGGGTATGTGAACTTTTGACCGGGGTCATTTGGATGTTTAGGGTTGTCATTATGATTTAAAAAGAGAAAACACAGTAGTTTGACAATATATGGCTTCACACAACCACTATCCATGAGTAGTGTTGAGCGATACCGTCCGATATTTGAAAGTATCGGTATCGGATGGTATCGGCCGATATCTGAAAAATATCGTATATCGCCGATACTGATATCCGATACCAATACAAGTCAATGGGACACAAATATCGGAAGGTATCCTGTAATGGATCCCAAGGACTGAAGGAGAAGAAACTCTCCTTTAGGCCCTGGGATCCATATTCATGTGTAAAATAAAGAATAAAAATAAAAAATATTGATATACTTACCCTCTGACGCGCCCTGGTCGTCACCGCTGCAACCGCCTTGCTTTCGTTCCGAAGAATGAGCGCGATAAGGGCCTTCGATGACGTCGCAGCTTGTGATTGGTCGCTGAGCGGTCATGTGAATTGAGTTGAAGCTTTTATTGGGAACATTTTACATAACATTTTGGATCACACTTATCCTGTGCTCTATGCTGAGCACATAAATCGAGGTTTCCATCTAAATCTCAGAATCACTGATCCTCCGAGGGAAACATTCACTACAATGAGGCAGTGGAATTGCTCTGGCCTCTGTTTAGCAGTGTCCTTATTTTTAGAGGTGCAGATAACTGTGGTCGATGGTACTTATGCATGCTTAAAAAGACGAACACCGCCAGATCATAGGCCAGACAGCATCCACAGTGTCTCCATCTGCCTCATTATAGGGACTGTTATTTCGGGGGTTCCGTCTGAATCATGTATTTCAGAGATTTACACTGAAAACCCTGGTATGAGTGCTTAGTGTAGAGCACAGAATACATGTGAGCCAATCCTTACTGCGATCTTTGTGAGGGAGAATGAACAAATCAACAGCATGTGAAGAAATGATTTTATTTCATTTTTATGACATTCCTCATGTGGTATAAGTGATTATATTACTTTAATCTTTGGGTTGGTGCTCTGAACAGAAACTTACAGGCCATAGTACCTGCGAGATTCCTGCTGCCATCTTTCAGTCTGGGGTCACCATGGTGGCCATCAGAATAATGCAATCTCAGTTGTGCAGATTGGGACAGAAAGAGAGCTCCCTCTGCTATGCCAATCGATGTCACAGTCAGTATTGACAGTGGCATCATAAAGGTTAAAATTCCTTGATTGGCACCAGCACCAATTGTGAGAGTTGCTGCAGGGTGTCAACTTTCAAATAGCGCTGACACCTACTTTTGATCTCGGCAGCGCTAGGAGCAAACCCGCACGACCATCTCGTCATACATATACGGCAGTTTGCAGGAACGCACCTCCCGCTGGAATTTAATGTCACTCATCTTTCTTTCTGGTTTCTCCAGGAACGTTCTACGCAAGCGTGTATAACGTAATGAAGTCATTACTCCGCAATATAGACCATGATCCTGCATGTACATGTGCAAAACCATCTCGGGCCTCATCAGAGCTAGAAGTCCCGGCCTAGCATGAAGGAGGTGATCATAAAATGTACCGAAAACTGAACGGCTGACAATGAAAAACAAAGGGGCCAGTGAAGTGAGTGATAAGATGAGAATAAGTATTTTTTTTATTTTTTAAACTTTTGATGGCCCTGTTTTGGGTCAGAAAAATGACATCCAGTGGCCTCCATTTTGATTAATATATTCAGGAGAATATTACAAAAAAAATCAGGCTTTTTGGCTAATGTATATTTTAGTAATACTTGAGTAGAATTCTTTTTCACGTGAATATATTCGGTTATCTTTATCATTTACTCTTTGATAACCAAGGGCCACAAGTCCTTACATCTAACCTTAAATGTCAACCAGCACAGTGTAGACTAGCAAAAAAGTTGCACATGTTGACATTGATCTTAATGTTGTTCACTACTTCATATTTACCTAAATGTAAGAAAGTAGAAATGTAACGTAAAACACTTCTGCTGTAACATGCAGAGAAAAAATATTTCTATTATACCTTGTCCTTGAGTTATATTAATGTTATACTGACACAGTCTGTAATAGAATAAGAGCTAAGTTTTATTATCGCCAAACATGCAGCTTTTCTACTTAATTTCCATTTATGTTTCTGAGAATGTTTCACAAGATTACAAGTTCTTATTCATTCTCAAATCAATGCAGAGAAAAAAGGTATTGTAAAGCTTTTGCTATTAAAAGTGCTGTGAATATTTGTTTTAACAAGCCACTGTGGAAATAAACATCAAGGAGTGGTTGTTTGTAAAAATTACTAATATTCTTATAATGTCATCCTCATGGATTGTACGTTACAATATGCACAATAGGCAGTGCATACATGGTCACTTGCAGTGGGACTGATGCCCATTTTAAGGGCACTGTGATGCTTTTATTTTAGGGGAAAAGCTATTATGACTTAGATAAAAATAAAAGCAAAGCCACAGAAAGAGGAATTAAAATCCCCCCCTCAAAAAAAGCAAGAATTAACATAGCATAAAAGGCAACAATATTTACCTGCCCAGGTCACAGAAACTAATGCACAGGGGTGGACTATTCATTTTCCTGAGTGGCCACAAGAGACACCGCAACTGTTATGGAGTTCTGAACCAATAGGCTTAAATTAATTCTTGTCAATATTAATATTAACATATTCATTATAATTATTTTATATTAATATTAATGCTATCATTTAATATTGAGCATAATTAAGTATGCTGGCATCCCCTTATATACCGCTTGAGTTGGCACACAGCCCCTTTTATATATTGTAAGAGCCCCCACACAGCCCACTTTATACTGTAAGAACCCCCACATAGCCTACTATATACAGTATGAGCTTTCACATAGCCTCCAATATACAGAATGATACCCACATAGCTTCCCTATATACAGCATGAGACTCACATAGCCTCCCTATATACAGCATGAGCCCCACATAGCCTTCCTAAATACAGCAAGAACCCCACCTACCCTCCCTATATACAGCATGAGTCCCGCATAGTCTCCCTGACAGCAGTATTAGCGCCACATAGCCTCCCAAATACAGCATCAGTATCCACATAGCCTCCCATATACAGCATGAGCCCCACATAGCCTTCCTACATACTGCAAGCCTCCTTATATCCTGCATGAGCCCCACATAGCCACTCTATATACTTCTTGAGTCCCACATAGCCTCCCTATATACAGCATCAGCTGCACTTAGCCTCCCTATATAATGCATGGGCTTCACATAGCCTCCCCATGTCCAGACTGAGACCCCTGTAGCCTCCAAATGTCTAGCCAAATATCTACACAGAGCACAGCTAATGCAAAGAAAACACAGTATTGCAACAGCTGTTTCACATGCTGGTTAGTGGAAGAAGGGGTAGGATGAAGTCAGCGGTTGCAGCGGGTGGGGCATGGCACTGTGCAGCCCCTGGGCCATAGTTTTAAACCCCATCGCTGTCTCGGTCTGTGGGCTGGATGGGAACAGCCAGAGGGCCGGATGTGGCCTGCAGGCCTCACTTTGCCTAGGTCTGCACTATCAGGATGCAGCAAACCCACTTACATTATATACTCGAGTATTGATTATGGCCCCATTAGATGCTCCATAGAAAATATGCCACATGTAATGCTGCATAAAAGTTGATTATTGCCCCATAAGATGCAGTTTATGCTGATATGATTAACAATACCGTATAGCTGCTGCAATAAAGAAAAAATGACATACTTACCTCTCATCGCTGCTCGCTGCCTCAGCATCCATCTCTCTGCAGTGACTTTTCCGGCAGAAAGCACACACTAACAAATCATAGCGCCCTCTGAGCTGAACGTCACAGCCAGAGGACGCGGAAGATGGAGCTCGGCGGTGGAATGGGGACAGGTGAATATCGGAATGCTCACCCTCCCTGTTATTCTCACCCTCTCCCGGCATGGTCCCTGCTTCTCACTGACAGATGGTCCACAGGAACCTGCAGCTTCGTCCAGTGTTGTCACTGGTACCACTCATTAAAGTAATGAATATGCGCTCCACCCCTATGGGAGTAGAGTCGCATCCATATTCATTACTTTAACCCCTTCCCGACATGCGCCATACTAGTACTGCTCTGTGGAAACGGAGTTCATGCAAACAGCAGTACTGGTACAGCGGCACAATCGCGCGGTTTCACAGTGAGCACCGCGGCAATCGGGTGCGGGTGTCTGCAGCAATGCGCTGATCATGGGCATTTAATCCCTCTGATGCTGCTGTCAGTAGTGACAGTGACATAGAGGGGCATCACGCAGGGACGGGGGCTCCCTGCGCTCTCCCACTGGAAAAACACGATGCAATCGCTTTGTTCCGGTGTTCTGGAAGGAGGCCCCGGATCCAAAATGGCCACGGGGCTCCTTCCCGGTCCTTCACTGAGGTGGCTTGCCGGCGCCTGCTCAGAGCAGGCACTGGAAACCCTCCTGCACAGCCTGTCAGATCGCTGATCTGACACAGTGCTATGCGCAAAGTGTCAGATAAGCGATCTGATGAAATATAGGACAATGGGACAATGTTATAAAGTGTAAAAAAAAAAAAGAATAGAATGTATTAAAAAAAATCCCCAAATAAAGAAAAAAAAATATTTTCCAATAAATCCATTTATTTATGTAAATAAAAAAAATAAATAAAAGTACACATATTTGGTATCGCCGCATCCGTAACGACCCGCTCTATAAAACTATCCCACTAGTTAACCCCTTCAGTAAACACCGCAAAAAAAAAAAAAGGAGGCAGCACGGTGGGGCAGTGGTTAGCACAGCAGCCTTGCAGCGCTGGAGTCCTGGGTTCAAACCCCACCATGGACAACATCTGCAAAGTGTTTGTATGTTCTCTCCATGTTTGCGTGGATTTCCTCCGGGTACTTCGGTTTCCTCCCACATTCCAAAGACATACTGTTAGGGAATTTAGATTGTGAGCCCCAACAGGGACAGCGATGATAATGTGTGATAAACTGTAAAGCGCTGCGTAATGTGTTAGCGCTATATAAAAAAAAGAAGAAGAGGCAAAAAACAATGCTTTATCATCATACTGCCGAACAAAAAGTGCAATAAAATGTGATAAAAAAAATGGATATAAATAACCATGGTACCGCTGAAAATGTCATCTTGTCCCGCAAAAAAAAAAGCTGCCATACAGCATCATCAGCAGAAAAATAAAAAAGTTATAGCTCTCAGAATAAAGCGATGCAAAAACCATTATTTTTTATAAATTATAGTTTTTATTGTGTAAAAACAAAACATAAAAAAATGATATAAATGAGGTATCGCTGTAATCGTACTGACCCGAAGAATAACATAGCTTTATCAATTTTACCACACGCGGAACGGTATAAACGCCCCCCTAAAATAAATTCAGGAATTGCTGGTTTTTGTTCATTCTGCCTCACAAAAATTGGACTAAAAAGCAATCAAAAAATGTCATGTGCCCGAAAATGGTACCAATAAAAATTTCAACTCGTCCCGCAAAAAACAAGACCTCATATGACTCTGTGGGCCAAAATATGGATAAATTATAGCTCTCAAAATGTGGTGATGCAAAAACTATTTTTTGCAATAAAAAGCGTCTTTTAGTGTGTGACAGCTGCCAATCATAAAAATCCGCCAAAAAAACTTTAAAAGTAAATCAAACCCCCCTTCATCACCCCCTTAGTTAGGGAAAAATAATAAAATTTTAAAAAAATGTATTTATTTCCATTTTCCCCTTAGGGTAAGGGATAGAGTTTGGGCTAAAGTTAAGGTTAGGGTTGGGGCTAAAGTTAGGGTTAGGGTTGAGGTAAAGTTAGGGTTAGGGTAGGGGCTAAAGTTAGGGTTAGGGTTGGGGCTAAAGTTAGGGTTAGGGTTGGGGCTAAAGTTAGGGTTGGGGTTAGGGTTGGGGCTAAAGTTAGGATTAGGGTTGGGGCTAAAGTTAGGGTTAGGGCTAAAGTTAGGGTTGGGGCTAAAGTTAGGGTTTGGATTACATTTATGGTTGGGATTAGGGTTAGAGCTGTGGTTAGGGTTATGGTTGGGATTAGGATTAGGGGTGTGTTTGGGTTAGGATTTCAGTTAGAATTGGGGGGTTTCCACTGTTTAGGCACATCAGGGGCTCTCCAAACGCGACATGGAGTTCGATCTCAATTCCAGCCAATTCTGCATTGAAAAAGTAAAACAGTGCTCCTTCACTTTCGAGCTCTCCCGTGCGCCCAAACAGGGGTTTACCCCAACATATGGGGTACCAGTGTACTCAGGACAAATTGGACAACAACTTTTGGGTCCAATTTTCTCCTGTTACCCTTGGGAAAATAGAAAACCAGGGGCTAAGAAATAATTTTTGTGAAAAAAAAAAAGATTTTTTATTTTCACGGCTCTGTGTTATAAACTGTAGTGAAACACTTGGGGGTTCAAAGTTCTCACAACACATCTAGATAAGTTCTTTGGGGGGGTCTAGTTTCCAATATGGGGTCACTTGTGGGAGTTTCTACTGTTTAGGTACATCAGGGGCTCTGCAAATGCAACGTGATGCCCTCAGACCATTCCATCAAAGTCTGCATTCCAACACAGCGCTCCTTCCCTTCCAAACTCTTCAATGCACCCAAACGGTGGTTCCCCCCACATATGGGGTATCAGCGTACTAAGGACAAATTGTACAACAACTTTTGGGGTCCCATTTCTCCTGTTACTCTTGGGAAAGTAAAAAATTGTAGGCTAAAAGATCATTTTGTGGGAAAAAATGATTTTTTAATTTTCACGGCTTTACATTCTAAACTTTAGTGAAACAATTGGGGGTTCAAAGTGCTCACCACACATCTAGATAAGTTCCTTAGGGGTCTTCTTTCCAAAATGGTGTCACTTGTGGGGGTTTCCACTGTTTAGGCACATCAGGGGCTCTCCAAACGCGACATGGGTTCCGATCTCAATTCCAGCCAATTTTGCACTGAAAAGGCAAATGGCGCTCCTTCGCTTCCGACTCTGCCATGCGTCCAAACAGTGGTTTACCCACATATATGGGGTATCAGCGTACTCAGGACAAATTGCACAACATCTTTTGTAGTCCATTTTGTCCTGTTACCCCTGAGAAAATAAAAAATTTGGGGCGAAAAGATCATTTTTGTGAAAAAAATATGATTTTTTTTTACAGCTCTACATTATAAACTTCTGTGAAGCACTTGGAGGTTCAAAGTGCTCATCACACATCTATATTAGTTCCTCAGGGGGTCTACTTTCCAAAATGGTGTCACTTGTGGGGGTTTCCATTGTTTAGGCACATCAGGAGCTCTCTAAACGCGACATGGTGTCCAATCTAAATTCCAGCTAATTTTGCATTGAAAAGTCAAACGGCGCTCCTTCCCTTCCGAGCTCTGCCATACACCCAAACAGTGGTTTACCCCACACACAGGGTATTAGTGTACTCAGGACAAATTGAACAACAACTATGGGGTCCAGTTTGTCCTGTTACCCTTGGGAAAATAAAAAATTTGGGGGCGAAAAGATCATTTTTTTGTGAAAAAATATGATTTTTTTTTACGGCTCTACATTATAAACTTCTGTGAAGCACTTGGAGGTTCAAAGTGCTCACCACACATCTAGATTAGTTCCTCAAGGGGTCTACTTTCCAAAATGGTGTCACTTGCGAGGGGTTTCCACTGTTTAGGCACATCAGAGGCTCTCCAAATGCGACATGGTGTCCGATCTCAATTCCAGCAAATTTTGCATTGAAGTTCTTCCCTTCCGAGCTCTGCCATGTGCCAAACAGTGGTTTACCCCCCACATATGTGGTATCAGTGTACTCAGGACAAATTGTAAAACGACTTTTGTGGTCCAATTTCTCCTGTTACCCTTGGTAAAATAAAACAAATTGGATCAGAAGTAAAAATTTTGTGAAAAAAAGTTAAATGTTCAATTTTTTTTAAACATTCCAAAAATTCCTGTGAAGCACCTGAAGGGTTAATAAACTTTTTGAATGTGGTTTTGAGTACCTTGAGGGGTGCAGTATTTAGAATGATGTCAGTTTTGGGCATTTTCTGTCATATTCACCCCTCAAAATGACTTCAAGTGTGAGGTGGTCCCTAAAAAAATGGTTTTGCAAATTTTGTTGTAAAAATGAGAAATTGCTGGTCAACTTTTAACCCTCATAACTTCCTAACAAAAAAATTATGTTTCCAAAATTGTGCAAATGTAAAGCAGACATGTGAGTAATGTTATTAACTATTTTGTATGATATGACTCTCTAATTTAAGGGCATAAAAACTAAAAGTTTAAAAATTGCAAAATTTTCAAAATTTTCCCCAAATTTCCTTTTTCGCAAATAAACGCAAGTCAAATCGAAGAAATTTTAAGACTATCATAAAGTACAATATGTCATGAGAAAACATTCTCAGAATCACCAGGATCCGTTGAAGCGTTTCAGAGTTATGACCTCATAAAGTGACAGTGGTCAGAATTGAAAAAAAATGGCCTGGTCAGTAAGTTGAAAACAGGCTTCGGGGTGAAGGGGTTAATGAGCAGTACCACGTGACTGCTCAACACTGGAAGAAGCTGTAGGCACCAAGAGACCATCTGTCAGTGAGAAGCAGGGACCGGGCCGGGAGCAGGTGAGTATGATATGACAGCTGCCCCTCCCCCGCCGACCCCTGGGACAATGACTCCAGTTTAAGCCAAGAGGGGCACTTGCAGCCTAAAAAAAGAGTATATTCACTATATTGCTGGATTAGTGTAAACAACGTCTCACCAAAAAAACTAATACCATAAAAATAATTTTTATTAAATTGCTCTTAAACATAACCAATGACCTAAAAACAAACGACACCAAGCAATGATTAATCCACTATACTAGACAACACTCACGGGTGGGCTGGGGATGGGTATCCCTGTTACACCTTTATAATCCCTACCTGAACCCTACCTGTCTGCGGAGGTTGGCACCCTCTTGGACGCAATGTGGCGCCCCCGCTCCTCGGCGGCTCACCCTCATCTCCCTAGCTATTTCCTAGTATACACACCAATAGGGGATTCACGAAAAATGCCCCTACACAGGGATACAACACACAATGACTTATTTAGATTATAACCAAAAAAAAAAAAAAAAGGGGAATAGGACAAAAAAAAAAAACACAAAACCAACCAAAAAACTAGTGCAGTGAATAAAACCAATCTGATCTTCTGGGAGTATAAATATAGAGATATCTTGCCTACCAGATCCCTAGAGTAATCCCTTCCTGTCAGCGGAGGTTGGCACCATCTTAGACGCAATATGGCGTGTCCCTAAAAATCTCCTGAGTTATAGATAATAAAAAATATACACCCAGAAACTGGGCAATCATAAGCCATCAGTCTTCTGCATTCAAAATTAGAGACAACTTTTAGGGATCTCTAGCTCAAAAATATGAAAACACAGTAAAAAGGATATTTAAGGCTGCATGAAAACCACACTCATCAATACGTCACTGAAGTCCCAATGATATAGTATCCCCAGTGACTTTAACACTGAGTTTAAACCATTTGCAGCCCAACCCAGAAGCCAATTCAAAATAGCATGCTTATTTCCAGCGTTATCTAAGCATGCGTTTTGTATTCCATTTAAGTATAAGTATGGGGTACTTTAATATATTCAGTAATAATGCCATTTATCCTTGATATTCCCTCTCCAAAGCCATCATAACACATCAGTTATTAGTTTTTGTATACAAAGAGTTTTTTCGGATGTCATAAAGCGTCTTCAATGCCCCAACAGCTACATCATACCTATTCCTGTTAGTGGTTCAGGGTTTAATATATGTATATACAACACAAGCACCTATTGCATCGTGCCCTGGACACAAAGTCCGCACCTATTGCACTGTGCCCCAAACAGTTACTCAAAAACCAGCAAGACAATTATGCCAATCATTGTTGGTCCACCTTATCTATATACAGGTTTCACCTTAAGGTTTTAACAAATGTATATACAAGAAAAAACACCTATTGCACTGTGCCCCAGAAAAAATCAACAGCCGACACAATGAAAATGCCAATCCATGTTGGTCTAACTTATCTGTAATCAGACTTCGCCTGGACACGTTTCCCTCCCATGATAAAGTTCTTCAGGAGACTTATGGGAATGTATGTGTCATTCTGACATCAGAATCAGATATGGCTCCTGGTTGTAGGTGTCATCACCACCTGTGGCCATTATGCCTTCATATATACAGTTCTCATTGCCAGGGTAGAGTCAGACAGGAAGCACCTGCAGGCTCCTGTCTGTACACTTGTCTCCATTTTTTCAGTGCACCTTCCCTATGATGGGTCACGGTTAGCCCATGATCCTATAGTCTAAGTGCCCCCATCTCTGAGCCCTACCTTGCCACATTGTATCCATAGGCTTTCAGACTCTAGAGGTGCATTCACCCCACCACTCAGTGCGCACTCGTCGGCGTCCTTCCATATCCTCGTGGTGTCACACACATCACTGCCCTATCCCCCATGTCACTGGACGGAGTCAGCAACAGCAGTCTGATGTTCATCTCACACACAAAACTCCACCCTGGCTACCAGCAGCTGGAATCACCGGCATTAACCCTTTACTTGCGGGGCAGGAATTTTTCATCACCCACTCACAATGCTAAACATCCCCTCGAGGGATAGGTGCCACATTTAATATCTTATAGAGGGGCACCGCATAACTGCGATGTCCCTCTACTGTGCAGCAATCCAATTGTGTATATCATAGCGTCCCATGGCTGCATTATAATCAGTCTCCAAAAGGCACAGTCACCCATCCCATGACACTTCTACTGGGACTGCACTTGCAGCCTAAAAAAATGGGCTGAAAATCTTGGCTTATACTCAAGTCTTATTATTTTTATTATTATTACCGTATATACTCGAGTATAAGCCGACCCGAGTATAAGCCGACCCCCCTAATTTTGCCACAAAAAACTGGGAAAACTTATTGACTCGAGTATAAGCCTAGGGTAGAAAATGCAGCATTTACCGGTGAATTTCAAAAATAAAAATAGATGCTCCATACCGTTCATTATTGCCCCATAGATGCTCCATATACAACTGTGCTATATAGAATGCTCTGCACCGTTGATTATGGCCCCATAGATGCTCCTTATAATGCTGTGCCCCATTTATGCTCTGCACCTTTATGGCCCCATAGGTGCTCCTTATAATGCTGTGCCCCATATATGCTCTGCACCTTTATGGCCCCATAGGTGCTCCTTATAATGCTGTGCCCTTATATGCTCTGCACCTTTATGGCCCCATAGGTGCTCCTTATAATGCTGTGCCCCATATATGCTCTGCACCTTTATGGCCCCATAGATGCCCCTTAGAATGCTGTGCCATATATGCTCTGCACCTTTGATTATGGCCCCATAGATGCCCCTTATAATGCTGTGCCATATATGCTCTGCACCTTTATGGCCCCATAGGTGCTCCTTATAATGCTGTGCCCCATATATGCTCTGCACCTTTATGGCCCCATAGGTGCTCCTTATAATGCTGTGCCCCATATATGCTCTGTACCTTTATGGCCCCATAGGTGCTCCTTATAATGCTGTGCCCCATATATGCTCTGCACCTTTATGGCCCCATAGATGCCCCTTAGAATGCTGTGCCAGATATGCTCTGCACCTTTGATTATGGCCCCATAGATGCCCTTTATAATGCTGTGCCATATATGCTCTGCACCTTTATGGCCCCATAGGTGCTCCTTATAATGCTGTGCCCCTTATATGCTCTGCACCTTTATGGCCCCATAGGTGCTCCTTATAATGCTGTGCCATATATGCTCTGCACCTTTATGGCCCCATAGATGCTCCTTATAATGCTGTGCCCCTTATATGCTCTGCACCTTTATGGCCCCATAGGTGCTCCTTATAATGCTGTGCCCCTTATATGCTCTGCACCTTTATGGCCCCATAGGTGCTCCTTAGAATGCTGCTGGTGCTGCCATAAAAAAAAAAAAAATTCACATACTCGCCTCTCTTCTCAGGACGCCGGCGCTTTCAATAATTACCTGCTCCTCTGCGGCTCCGTCTCCAGCACTGACGCTCAGCAGAGGGCGCGCACTGACTACGTCACAGCGCCCTCTAACCTGAGCGTCACTGCTAGAGGACGCTGCAGACGGAGCCGGAGCGAGGAGCAGGTAATTATAGCGCTGCGCTCCCCTTACCTGCTGCGGCGCGGTCCCTGCAGTCCCTGGCTTCTCCGGCGCTGCAGCTTCTTCCTGTAATTGAGCGGTCACATGGCACCGATCATTTACAGCAATGAATATGCGGCTCCTCCCCTATGGGGGTGGAGCTGCCTATTCATTTCTGTAATGAGCGGTGCCATGTGACCGCTCAGTGCAGGAAGAATCTGCAGCGCCGGAGAAGCCAGGGACTGCAGGGACCGCGCTGGGAGCAGGTAAGTATGACTACACAGCCCCCGCTCCCCCTCCCCTGCTGACACCCGGGTATATGACTCGAGTATAAGCCGAGAGGGGGACTTTCAGCCCAAAAAAATGGGCTGAAAATCTCGGCTTATACTCGAGTATATACGGTATTATTATTATTATTATTATTTATTGTTATAGCGCCATTTATTCCATGGCGCTTTACATGTGAGGAGGGGTATACATAATAAAAACAAGTACAATAATCTTAAACAATACAAGTCATAACTGGTACAGGAGGAGAGAGGACCCTCCCCGCGAAGGCTCACAATCTACAAGGGATGGGTGAGAATACAGTAGGCGAGGGTAGAGCTGGTCATGCAGCGGTTTGGTCGAACGGTGGTTACTGCAGGTTATAGGCTTGTCGGAAGAGGTGCGTCTTCAGGCTCTTTTTGAAGGTTTCGATGGTAGGCGAGAGTCTGATGTGTTGTGGTAGAGGGTTCCAGAGTAGGAGTGATACGCGAGAGAAATCTTGTATGCGAATGTGAGAAGAGGAGATAATAGGGGAGTAGAGAAGGAGATCTTGTGAGGATCGAAGGTTGCGTGTAGGTAAGTACCGGGAGACGAGGTCACAGATATATGGAGGAGACAGGTTGTGGATGGCTTTATATGTCATGGTTAGGGTTTTGTACTGGAGTCTCTGGGCAATGGGAAGCCAGTGAAGGGATTGACAGAGGGGAGAGGCCGGGGAATAGCGGGGGGACAGGTGGATTAGTCAGGCAGCAGAGTTTAGAATAGATTGGAGGGGTGCGAGAGTGTTCCAGGGGAGGAAACAGAGCAGGAGGTTGCAGTAGTCAAGGCGAGAGATGATGAGGGCATGGACTAAGGTTTCTGCAGATTCTTGGTTGAGGAATGAACGGATTTGTGAAATATTTTTGAGTTGAAATCATCATGAAGTAGAAGGGGCTTGGATATGTGGTTTGAAAGAGAGATCAGCGTCAAGGATTACCCCGAGGCAGCGAGCTTGTGGGACTGGGGAGAGTGGGCAGCCATTTACTGTAATGGATAGGTTCGTTGGGGGGGGTCACGTGAGATTGGGGAAAGATGATGAATTCTGTTTTGTCCATGTCAAGTTTCAGAAATCTAGCGGAGAAGAAGGATGAAATAGTGGACAGACATTGAGGGATTCTGGTTAGTAGAGAGGTGATATCTGGTTGATTTTGCGAGCTTTTGTATGTGTAAGTGGGGCAGCAGATTCCAAAGCTACAGCTATTGTGGTGTTATATAGAGCTGCAGCGTCATCCGCATTGTGTAAGGAACTTACATCTGTGAGAGGGAGCAGGGATTCAGAGAATGAGTGTAGGTCAAGGTGTTTAAGTATATACTGTAATAAAGATAGCGGCAACATGGATGCAAAATACTGATGAGACAACCACTCACACTCTACAAATTCATTGAGGAGGTGATTACCTTGTATTAAAACTGCACAAAAAAGGGCTTGTATAGGGCACTGGTCACACACACGTAGTGCACAGTGTCTGGCCTACAGCCTATTAGTGATGCTCATACTATTAGATTAAGAGGCAAACTGCCCAGCACTATATAAGTGTAAGAAGGAACATAAACCAGCTCACCCGTGATGCAAGAACCAAACCTCGGGAGCACGGACCCGCTGTGTCCAGGCGTACAAGGTCCAAAAAAAGAAAGGAATGTCCAGCTTCACCGAGTCCGTAAAAAAGAGTTTTCTTTATTCATTCACAAACTTTAAACATGGAGGATACAGACTTCAGCACAACCATATGGGTAAGAATCTCAACGCGTTTCTGGAGACTAGGCTCCCTTAATCATGACCATGAGTCTTTTTTACGGACTCGGTGAAGCTGGACATTCCTTTCTTTTTTTGGACTATATAAGTGTACCCCACCAGGACCTACACCATAGTTTACAATACCAATACTGATGGGCCTGGAAGCACCCTGAATAAAAACTGTGGGTAAACAGCTTTTTTTCAAGCAGGGAATGCTCGTTCAAAATCACCTATGGTAAGTAACAGGTGTGGATAGTTTGAAAATCCCACCTGAAACCAGATTAACCAAAATTGTTGAAAAATATCATAAAACTCAAGGTTACAAGTCCATCTCAAGAGATCTTAATTAGAGATAAGCGAAATTGTTCAGAAAACGTTTGCCAATCTCAAATTAGGCATGAACGTCACTAATTCAGATTCACGTTCGGTTTCCTGAGCATTTTCCCTAGAAGTCGGCAAAGTTTAGGCACAGTTAGGCAAACGATCGTGTTTCCACTAATGCTTTTGTTAGGACGTTGGCTAGAATAATGGTTCTGTAAGATGAGTGGGGAGGACGTGTTTTATGAGGGGAGAGGGTGTGTATAGGTCAGAGGAGCGGAGGAGTGTAATTTTAATTTTTTTATTAACTTAGTGTACATTCAAGCAGCCAATTATGGCACAGAAGCCATCCACAACATCTAGACCCAAGGGCTTCTGTCATTGGCTGCCAAATTCACTTGTCCCTCTCCATATAAAAAGCAGACATGTTGTTTTGCTGGCGCCATTTTGTCAGTGTATCAGCACAGAGATGCTACTCCTGCTGCAAGTTGTCAGATAGGATCCTGTCCTGAGTGAAATTGACCTGCCAGCATCTAACTAGTTTGTGCTAATAGTGTGGTGCAGGCAGGAGTCCACATTTCCTAATACAAATCATTTGGGCCAATACGGTGTTGCAGTCAGGACTCAGTAGATCACATTTACTAATTAAAATCATTTGGGCTAATAATGGGGTGCAGGCACCAAGCCCCATTTCCTAATCCAAATAGATTGGGCTAATACTGTGTTGCAGTCAGGACTCAGCACATCACATTTACTAATCCAAATCGCATGGGCTTATATTAAGGTGCAGACACTTGGCCCCATTTCCTAATCCAAATTGTTTTGGATAATATTGAGATGCAGGCAGGAGGCCTCATTTCCTAATCAAAATCATTAGTGCTAATATTGGGGTGTAGTCACCAGACACCATTTCGTAACTAAAATCATTTAGTCTAGTATTGGGGTGCAGGCAGGAGGCCCTATTTCCTAATCAAAACAGTTTTGACTAATATAGGGGTGTAGGCAGGAGGCCACATTATCTAATTAAAATTGTTCGGGCTAATATTGGGGTGCAGGCAGGAGGCCCCATTTCCTAATCAAAATAGTTTGGGCTAATATTGTTGTGCAGGCACCTTATCTCAGAAAATAAATAATGATTATTAATTTAGTGACAGGTGACTGACAGGTCTGGGACTAGGGTTGTGAAACAGTTGGTTAGGGCAAGGGTTCATTCAACATGAGTGGAAAAAAACTAGGTCATGATAGAAGGGGGAATAGGCTTGGTGTTCGATTTATACGTGGGAAAGGTGGTAGAGTTACTAAAAGCTTGAACTCCATCATCTCCAATCTGCTGGCCACATAAATGCTGCCTTTCCGATTGATGGATACAGAAGGTTTCTGGAACCTGATTACCATTGCAGTCCCCCAGTACCAGTTGCCCAGTCGTCAGTTCTTCTCTCAGAAAGCTGTGAGTATGCTACACCAGCATGTTGCAGACAACATCACCCATTCCTTGAAAAAATCTATGTCTGCCAGGGTGCATTTTATTAATGACACCAGGAAGAGCAAACATGGGCAGGGGCATTACATCTCATTGATTGGACACTGGATGACTAGTGGCCGTGGAAGCAACCAGGCAAAGGGCTGTCCTACAAGACTTCAAATCCCCAAGGCTTGTGGGACAAACTTTTGGATCTAACACTTCCTACAGTGCTTCTGTTTCCTGCATCTCATTTAGGGCTTCCAACTGCACCCTCAACCTCTTCCTTAATAAGACACACCTTCCAGCAGTGAAGAGATAATCTCACCCACCTCCGTACTGCACAGTCAATGCTCACTGCAATCAGGCAGTGTTTAAATTATTATGCTTTGAAGATTGCAGTCACACAGCTCAAGAGTTGTGGACAGCTATCCAGGCCTAGTTTGAGCAATAGCTGTCTCCACTAAACCTGGAGCCAGGGAAGGCCATGTGCAATAATGGTGTGTACTGAGTGTACCTGTGTTATGGACAGGTGATTCAGAACCACAATGGACCTAGTGGTTAAGAGCACACAAAGTGACCTGATAGTTACTAACATAGGACGAGCTCTGAGACGTGGGAACTCTGCTGACCGCAATCCCTAATCCTATCATACCACACTAGAGATAGCCGTGGATTGCGCCTAACGCTCCCTATGCAACTCGGCACAGCCTGAGAAACTAACTAGTCCTGAAGATAGAAAAATAAGCCTACCTTGCCTCAGAGAAATTCCCCAAAGGAAAAGGCAGCCCCCCACATATAATGACTGTGAGTTAAGATGAAAATACAAACACAGAGATGAAATAGATCTTAGTAAAGTGAGGCCCGACTTACTGAATAGACCGAGGATAGGAAAGATAGCTTTGTGGTTAGCACAAAAACCTACAAACAACCACGCAGAGTGGCAAAAAGACCCTCCGCACCGACTAACGGTACGGAGGTGCTCCTTCTGCGTCTCAGAGCTTCCAGCAAGCAAGAAAAACCAATATAGCAAGCTGGACAGAAAATATAGCAAACAAAAGTAACACAAGCAAAACTTAGCTTATGCAGGGCAGACAGGCCACAAGAACGATCCAGGAGAAAGCAAGACCAATACTGGAACATTGACTGGAGGCCAGGAACAAAGAACTAGGTGGAGTTAAATAGAGCAGCACCTAACGACTTAACCTCGTCACCTGAGGAAGGAAACTCAGAAACCGCAGCCCCACTCACATCCACCAGAGGAAGCTCATAGACAGAACCAGCCGAAGTACCACTCATGACCACAGGAGGGAGCTTGACCACAGAATTCACAACAACCTGTTGGTGGCCCTATGCCATGGCAACCTTACACATATGCCTTGCATGACATGTCCTCAACCTGATGGTACAGCAATTTCTCTGCCACTATCCTGGCCTGGATGTGCTGCTGTAGAAAACATGGTCGCTAGTCATAAACTTACATCACTACAAAGGTCTTTCGGCCTACCAGTTGACCAATTGATTTGCGATGTGCCGACATGGTGTAATTTCACTCTGCACATGTTGCAGCAGTGGTATAGAAGGGTTAATATTTTGTTTTTAATTGTCTTTTGCCTTTAATTGCTAGAATGTGTTTAGTCATGATGCAGTAGTCTGCTAGGCTCCTCTTCAAGGATTTTACACTTCTTATCATATATGTTCTCAATAGTCAGCCACAGCATGTTCTGGGTACGTGAGAAATAAAGGTCAGTATGACCCGAGGTAACAGGGAAAGGGCTACATGAATTACATTGAGTTACATTTGCTGTAAATGGTATAAAATACTGCCTCTTGCTGCATTACATCAGATAAAAGTGACTTTGCTCACAATCCGTGTGTGATTTCCATTTTTTCCAAGTGCGCTTGTAAATCAAGGGAGTAATCTCTTGATTTGGCCTCACTAGTGATCTGGCATGTCTGAAATTGGGTCAGAACTCAGAACGCAAACAGCTACAACAGTTTTGGCGCCCGAACGGGGGCCGTGGTAACCGTGTAGTATGCGCTGGAAGATTTATGTTTAAAACAATAGTACTGTATGGAAGTTGAAAGTAAAATATGGTGCCTATTTTAGAGCAAAATTGTGAAAGATTGTTTGGTTATCAGTGTGACTGAAAGATTGGTAAAAAGATTCACCTGCTTCAAGTTGAGTGATTGAGATATAGCAAATTTAGGATCAACGGAGGAGGTAGCCAACTGCACTGCTGATGTAGTAGGCGAGAGGCCTAACACATCTGGGCCTTCTTGCTACAGTCAGCTGGTTTTTGTTGTGGGTTAGAGGTGGAAAGCATTCCTGCTCCATGGAGCTGAGCTGGAGGGTTAGAGGTCTAACACATCTGGGCCTTCCTTTTCTAGCCAGTTGATCTAATGGGTCAGAGGTGGTTTAGCCTTCCCGTTACATCCTTTAGGTCTACTGGGTGAGAGGTAGAAAGCCTTCCTGCTAAATCTTGACACTCGCTCTGACTTGCTACGTGTGGCTGCCCGTAGATAAGGTAAGGCACAATAAAAAGGGCATTTGCAGAATAAAGGTGAGCTGTCTGAAGAATAAGCTGAAGCCATGGGCAACTTGTTCTGTGTGCAGTCAGGGCCCCAATGGGATCCAGAACCACTATGCAGATTGTAAAAGACAGAGAAAGAAAGGAAGCAGTGAAAGATGTGGGCCCAATATTGAAAAAGGCAAACAAGCCAGAGTGTGGATGTTTGGATGTACAAAAAAGGCACAGACAAGGGAGGAAAATAGCAAGTGAATAAATAGTGTCTGAGAAAGTGCAGCAGTCCGGAAGTAAGGTGTATTATGAATGTTTTGATGCTCAAACGTCAGACTATGACCGACACATTACTGCTCCCATCATACCTTTGTATAGCCAGAGACCCAGACAAGACAGATGGACTTGTAAACATTGTGGTCAGACAAACCCAGACTGGAGAAATACTTGTATGACCAGTGCTGCAACCCGACCTAAGTGAATTGCACTGAATCCTGTCCAGACAAGATCACATGTAGTGACATAAGTAGCTGACACAGGAGTGTGGTTAGTGAGTAGTGGGGACATTGACCTTTTTTGGAGTAAGCTGACATTAATCCTTTTGGGAAGGAAGTTGTAGAAAAGCATGTCATGTCACCCTCAACTGGTCATCCAGTCACCCCCACCACCAGACCCACTACCAGAGAACCAACCACATCAGGTACGGTAAGACAGATATAGGAGTATTATCCCTGGAGCCCCACTGACTAGCTAGCTACGCTAGAACAATTGGCTGACCCTGAGAACCAACCTTTCCCATTTTACAGACAAATAAAGACAATACATCGGACGTATAAGTGCACCTGGGCAGACCTAGAGAATTTGGTGAGTGCAAATCAGGTGACGTACTGAGAATCACTAAAACAATGGGCTATAGTGAAACAATCAGAGCAGTCTGTATTCCTGACTGACGTGACACAGCTAAAAAGGAGAGATGTACTTTGGACGGTTACAGCTGAAATAGGCAGACATGGGGTACAGTCCCATAAAATATTGGTTAAAATATTAAAATAAAAACACTGCAGTGTTTTAACTGCAGTAGTGAAAGTAACACCTGACACCAGAATGCCTTAGGACAGGGAAATGAGTCAGGTACCAGACACCGTTTGGGCAAGGGGAAAAACTGATGTGGGTCGGCTGCCCATTCCCCCTGTCATGATTAAATTGAAAGAAGGAACCACTCCTGTTGTGAATTCTGTGGCAGAGCTCCCTCCTGTGGTCACAAGTGGTACTTCGGCTGATTCTCTCTGTGAGCTTCCGTTGGTGGAGGAGAGTGGTACTGCGGCTTCTGAGTTTCCTTCCTCAGGCGATGTGGTGAAGTTGTTAGGTGCTGCTCTATTTAACTCCACCTAGTTCTTTGATCCTGGCCTCCAGTCAATGTTCTAGTATTGGACCTGTTTCCTCCTGGATCGTTCCTGTGGCCTGCTGCTCTGCATAGCTAAGTTCCGCTTTTGCTATTTGTTTGCTGTTTTTTTTCTGTCCAGCTTGCTTATTTGTTTTTTCTTGCTTGCTGGAAGCTCTGGGACGCAGAGGGTGTACCTCCGTGCCGTTAGTTCGGTACGGAGGGTCTTTTTGCCCCCTTTGTGTGGTTGTTTGAAGGGTTTTGTGTTGACCGCAAAGTTACCTTTCCTATCCTCGCTCTGTTCAGAAAGTCGGGCCTCACTTTGCTAAATCTATTTCATCTCTACGTTTGTCTTTTCATCTTAACTCACAGTCATTATATGTGGGGGCTGCCTTTTCCTTTGGGGTATTTCTCTGAGGCAAGGTAGGCTTATTTTCTATCTTCAGGCTAGCTAGTTTCTCAGGCTGTGCCGAGTTGCATAGGGAGCGTTAGGCGCAATCCACGGCTGCCTCTAGTGTGGTTGGAGAGGATTAGGGATTGCGGTCAGCAAAGTTCCCACGTCTCAGAGCTCGTTCTATGTTTTTGGGTTATTGTCAGGTCACTGTATGTGCTCTGACTTCTATGTCCATTGTGGTACTGAATTACCAGATCATAACAGTACTAGAGGCCCAAAGTACTAATGATTCTCAATAGAGGGAAAAAAGAATTTCTGAGACCATTTTTTTTTTCTGCACTGTGTTTTGCCTTTTTTTCGCCCTAGCCATTTGGGTGGTTCAGGACACAGGTGTAGCGATGGACATTAAAGGTCTGTCTTCATGTGTGGATCAGCTCACGGCAAGAGTAAAAAATATTCAAGACTTTGTGGTTCAGAATTCTATGTTAGAACCAAGAATTCCTATTCCTGATTTGTTTTTTGGAGATAGAACTAAATTTCTGAGTTTCAAAAATAATTGTAAACTATTTCTGGCTTTGAAGCCTCGCTCCTCTGGTGACCCAGTTCAACAAGTTAGGATCATTATTTCTTTTTTACGAGGCGACCCTCAGGACTGGGCATTTTCTCTTGCGTCAGGAGATCCTGCATTAAGTAATATCGATGCGTTTTTCCTGGCGCTTGGATTGCTGTACGATGAACCTAATTCAGTGGATCAGGCAGAGAAAAATTTGCTGGCTCTGTGTCAGGGTCAGGATGAGATAGAGGTATATTGTCAGAAATTTAGAAAGTGGTCCGTACTCACTCAATGGAATGAAGGTGCGCTCGCAGCTATTTTCAGAAAGGGTCTCTCTGAAGCACTTAAAGATGTCATGGTGGGATTTCCTATGCCTGCTGGTCTGAATGAGTTAATGTCTTTGGCCATTCAGATCGGTCGACGCTTGCGTGAGCGTAAATCTGTGCACCATTTGGCGGTATTATCTGAGCATAAACCTGAGCCTATGCAGTGCGATAGGACTTTGACCAGAGCTGAACGGCAAGAACACAGACATCAGAATGGGCTGTGTTTTTACTGTGGTGATTCCACTCATGCTATCTCTGATTGTCCTAAGCGCACTAAGCGGTTCGCTAGCTCTGCCACCATTGGTACGGTACAGTCAAAATTTCTTTTGTCCATTACCTTGATCTGCTCTTTGTCATCTTATTCTGTCATGGCATTTGTGGATTCAGGCGCTGCCCTGTATTTGATGGACTTGGAGTATGCTAGGCGTTGTGGGTTTTTCTTGGAGCCCTTGCAGTGTCCTATTCCATTGAGAGGAATTGATGCTACGCCTTTGGCCAAGAATAAGCCTCAGTACTGGACCCAGCTGACTATGTGCATGGCTCCTGCACATCAGGAGGTTATTCGCTTTCTGGTGTTGCATAATCTGCATGATGCGGTCGTGTTGGGGTTGCCATGGCTTCAAGTCCATAATCCAGTATTAGATTGGAAATCCATGTCTGTGTCCAGCTGGGGTTGTCAGGGGGTACATGGTGATGTCCCATTTCTGTCTATTTCGTCATCCACCCCTTCTGAGGTTCCAGAGTTCTTGTCTGATTACCGGGATGTATTTGATGAGCCCAAGTCCGATACCCTACCTCCGCATAGGGATTGTGATTGTGCTATCGATTTGATTCCTGGTAGTAAATTCCCAAAGGGTCGACTGTTTAATTTATCTGTGCCTGAGCACGCCGCTATGCAGAGTTACGTGAAGGAGTCCTTGGAGAAGGGGCATATTCGCCCGTCAACGTCGCCATTAGGAGCAGGGTTCTTTTTTGTGGCCAAGAAGGATGGTTCGCTGAGACCTTGTATAGATTACCGCCTTCTAAATAAGATCACGGTTAAATTTCAGTACCCCTTGCCGTTGTTATCTGATTTGTTTGCTCGGATTAAGGGGGCTAGTTGGTTCACCAAGATAGATCTTCGTGGTGCGTATAATCTTGTGCGTATTAAGCGAGGCGATGAATGGAAAACTGCATTTAATACGCCCGAGGGCCATTTTGAGTATCTAGTAATGCCATTCGGACTTGCCAATGCTCCATCAGTGTTTCAGTCCTTTTTGCATGACATCTTCCGAGAGTACCTGGATAAATTCCTGATTGTGTACTTGGATGACATTTTGATCTTCTCGGATGATTGGGAGTCTCATGTGAAGCAGGTCAGAACGGTGTTTCAGGTCCTGCGTGCTAATTCTTTGTTTGTGAAGGGATCAAAGTGTCTCTTTGGTGTTCAGAAGGTTTCATTTTTGGGGTTCATCTTTTCCCCTTCTACCATCGAGATGGACCCTGTTAAGGTCCAAGCCATCCATGATTGGACTCAGCCGACATCTCTGAAAAGTCTGCAAAAGTTCCTGGGCTTTGCTAATTTTTATCGTCACTTCATCTGCAATTTTTCTAGTATTGCTAAACCATTGACCGATTTGACCAAGAAGGTTGCTGATGTGGTCAATTGGTCTTCTGCTGCTGTGGAAGCTTTTCAAGAGTTGAAGCGTCGTTTTTCTTCTGCCCCTGTGTTGTGTCAACCAGATGTTTCGCTTCCATTCCAGGTTGAGGTTGATGCTTCTGAGATTGGAGCAGGGGCTGTTTTGTCGCAGAGAAGTTCTGATTGCTCGGTGATGAAACCATGCGCCTTCTTTTCCAGGAAGTTTTCGCCTGCTGAGCGAAATTATGATGTTGGCAATCGAGAGTTGCTGGCCATGAAGTGGGCATTCGAGGAGTGGCGTCATTGGCTTGAAGGAGCTAAGCATCGCGTGGTGGTCTTGACTGATCATAAGAACTTGACTTATCTCGAGTCTGCCAAGCGGTTGAATCCTAGACAGGCTCGTTGGTCGCTGTTTTTTGCCCGTTTTGATTTTGTGATTTCGTACCTTCCGGGCTCTAAAAATGTGAAGGCGGATGCTCTGTCTAGGAGTTTTGTGCCCGACTCTCCGGGTTTGTCTGAGCCGGCGGGTATTCTCAAAGAGGGAGTAATTGTGTCTGCCATCTCCCTTGATTTGCGGCGGGTGCTGCAAAAATTTCAGGCTAATAAACCTGATCGTTGCCCAGCGGAGAAACTGTTTGTCCCGGATAGGTGGACGAATAAAGTTATCTCTGAGGTTCATTGTTCGGTGTTGGCTGGTCATCCTGGAATCTTTGGTACCAGAGAGTTAGTGGCTAGATCCTTTTGGTGGCCATCTCTGTCGTGGGATGTGCGTTCTTTTGTGCAGTCCTGTGGGATTTGTGCTCAGGCTAAGCCCTGCTGTTCTTGTGCCAGTGGGTTGCTTTTGCCCTTGCCAGTCCCGAAGAGTAGGGTTGAGCGAAACGGGTCGAACATTTTCAAAAGTCGCCGACTTTTGGCGAAGTCGAGTTTCATGAAACCCGATCCGACCCCTGTGCGTGGTCGGCCATGCGGTACGCGACTTTCGCGCCAAAGTCGCGTTTCAATGACGCGAAAAGCGCCATTTCTCAGCCAATGAAGGTAAACGCAGAGTGTGGGCAGCGTGATGACATAGGTCCTGGTCCCCACCATCTTAGAGAAGGGCATTGCAGTGATTGGCTTGCTGTCTGCGGCGTCACAGGGGCTATAAAGGGGAGTTCCCGCCGACCGCCATGTTACTGCTGCTGATCTGAGCTTAGGGAGAGGTTGCTGCCGCTTCGTCAGAAGCAGGGATAGCGTTAGGCAGGGTCCATTAACCACAAAACCGCTTGTGCTGTAGCGATTTCCACTGCCCAACACCACCTTCGGTGTGCAGGGACAGTGGAAGCTCCTTTTTTTTTTTTTTTCCTCAGCGCTGTAGCTCATTGGGCTGCCCCAGAAGGCTCCCTGATAGCTGCATTGCTGTGTGTACGCCGCTGTGCAAACCAACTGCTTTTTTCAAAGCACAAATCCTCTTGTTCCTTCCTTTCTGCACAGCTATCTTGTTTGTTTGTCCACACTTTTTATTTAATTTGTGCATCAGTCCACTCCTTATTGCTGCCTGCCATACCTGGCTGAGATTACTGCAGGGAGATAGTAATTGAAGGACAGTTCCTTTTTTTTTTTTTTTTTTTTTTTGGTGGGAGATTAAGATTGACATTTCTGCTAGAGTGCCATCTCTGTCTGTGTCATCTCTCACTCAGTGGGCCATAGAAAGCCTATTTATTTTTTTGCTTGATTTGGGTTCCAAAATCTACCAGAAAAAATCACAACATCAATCAGTGGGAGATTAATATTGGGCTTTGGGCTTGTGTGCCAGTCCTAAGCGTGCCATCTCTCTCTCTCAGATAGTGGGCCATAGAAAGCCTATTTATTATTATTTTTTTTATTGGGTTTATAAATTTTCCCTGGAAAAAAAAAAATGGGAGATTAATATTGGCCTCTGGGCTTGTGTGCCACTCCTGACTCCTGTGTGCGTCATCTGTCACTCAGTGGGCCCTAGAAAGCCTATTTTTTGTTTTATTTGTTTTCTAAATTCTCCCTGAAACAATCATTTTATTTTCTTTGGTTTCTAAATTATTCCTGAAAAAAATCATTTTTTTGGTATTTTTTTTTCTCTCAAGTCTCCCTGAAAAAAAAAAAAAAAAAAAATCTGTGGGAGATTCATATTGCCCCTTCTGCTTGTGTGCCAGTCTTGACTCCTGGGTGTGCCATCTCTCTCTCTCTCCCCAATTGTGGGCCATAGAAAGCCTATTATTTTTTTTAGCTTGATTTGGGTTCCAAAATTTACCAAAAAAATAACTAAATCAATCAGTGGGAGATAAATATTGGCCTCTGGGCTTGTGTGCCACTCCTGACTCCTGTGTGCGTCCTCTCTCACTCAGTGGGCCCTACAAAGCCTTTTTTTTTTTTTCCTAAATTCTCCCTGAAACAATCATTTCATTTTATTTGTTTTATAAATTCTTCTGTAAAAAATAATTTTTTTTTAATTTTTTTTTTTTCTGAAGTCTCCCTTTTAAAAAAAACAAACACAAATCAGTGGGAGATAAATATTTACATTTGCGCTTCAGTGACAGTCCTGCGTGTGTGCCATCTCATTTGTTGCCAACAACAACAGAGTGTGTAACATTGTGGCTGATTTTCGTTGTGGTCTCACCCACCTGTAAAGGGGTAGCTAAATCATACTGAAGTTATAGCTCACCGTGTAAGTTGTGTGACAGCAACAAATACCGTTCGTTTGTTAACGTTTTTAAAACAATGAGGAAGTCTGGTGGAAGAGGTCGTGGCCGGGGGCGTTCATTGTCAGCTGGTAATGAGGGTAGTGGTAGTGGTGGAGCATCAGCTGGTCGTGGGAAAAAAAATATTGCACCTAAGTCTGGAGCTGTGGAGCCAGGTTCGTCGTCTGGCTACACAAGGCCTCGAACGCTCCCTTTTCTGGGAGTAGGAAAACCGCTTTTAAAGCCGGAGCAGCAAGAGCAAGTTTTGGCTTATCTTGCTGACTCAGCCTCTAGCTCTTTTGCCTCCTCTCGTGAAACTGGTAAATGTCAAAGCAGCGCGTCGTTAGTGGATGTTCACGGTCAGGGACAAGTCGCTTCCTTGTCCTCTTCAGCAAAAACAACAACAGAGAAGAATGCAGCAGGCGACACAACGGGTTACTCCATGGAGCTCTTTACACATACCGTCCCTGGCTTAGAAAGTGAAGCAGTTAACAGTCCATGCCCATTACAAGTTGAATCTGACATGGAGTGCACTGATGCACAGCCACAGCCAGACTACTATCCTGGTCCTTTGACTCAGACCACAACACTGCCATCGCAGGGTGCTGATCAAGAATCAGACCCTGATGAGACTATGTTGCCCCATCACGAACGCTATACCACCGACCGCCACGGTGACACAGACGAAGTTGCACACGAGCTACAAGAAGAGGTAATAGATGACCCAGTTCTTGACCCCGATTGGCAGCCATTGGGGGAACAGGGTGCAGGCGGCAGCAGTTCTGAAGCGGAGGAGGGGCCGCAGCAGGCATCAACATCGCAACAGGTTCCATCTGCCGGGCCCGTATCTTGCCCAAAACGCGTGGCAAAGCTAAAACCTGTTGGAGGACAGCGTGGCCATCCGGTTAAAGCTCAGTCTGCAATGCCTGAAAAGGTATCCGATGCTAGAAAGAGTGCAGTCTGGCATTTTTTTAAACAACATCCAATTGATCAGCGCAAAGTCATCTGTCAAAAATGTTCAACTACCTTAAGCAGAGGACAGAATCTGAAAAGTCTCAATACAAGTTGCATGCATAGACATTTAACCACCATGCATTTGCAAGCCTGGACTAACTACCAAACGTCCCTTAAGGTTGTAGCACCCTCGGCCAATGAAGCTAGTCAGCAACGCAACATCCCTTCCGGCAGTGTAGGGCCACCATTTTCCGCACCACCTGCAGTATCTGTGCAGGTTTCTTTGCCAGGCCAAAGCCTTCAGGGTCAGGGAATCACCAGTTTTGTAGTAGGAAACACTGCATCTAGGGCACCGGTGGCAACAATACCATCTCCCACCGTCTCTCAGTCTGCCATGTCCACCGGCACCCCCGCTAGTTCCACGATCTGCAGCTCTCCAGTCCAGCTCACCCTACATGAGACTATGGTTAGAAAAAGGAAGTACTTAGCCTCGCATCCGCGTACACAGGGTTTGAACGCACACATAGCTAGACTAATCTCGTTAGAGATGATGCCCTACCGGTTAGTTGAAAGCGAAGCTTTCAAAGCCCTGATGGACTACGCTGTACCACGCTACGAGCTACCCAGTCGACACTTTTTTTCCAGAAAAGCCATCCCAGCCCTCCACCAGCATGTTAAAGAGCGCATCGTCCATGCACTCAGGCAATCGGTGAGCACAAAGGTGCACCTGACAACAGATGCATGGACCAGTAGGCATGGCCAGGGACGTTACGTGTCCATCACGGCACACTGGTTAAATGTGGTGGATGCAGGGTCCACAGGGGACAGCAAGTTTGGGACAGTTCTGCCTAGCCCACGGTCTAGGAAACAATTGGCTGTAGCCGTTCGCACCCCCTCCTCCTCCTCTTCGTCCTCCTGCAGAAGCGAGAGCTCGTCCACAGACCGCAGTCGCACAACCACTCCATCCGCAGCTGCCACTGTTGCACACCAGGTCTCCCATTATGGGGCAGCTACTGGCAAACGTCAGCAGGCTGTATTGGCTATGAAGTGTTTGGGCGACAACAGACACACCGCGGAAGTTCTGTCCGAGTTCTTGCAGAAAGAAACGCAGTCGTGGCTGGGCACTGTAGATCTTGAGGCAGGCAAGGTAGTGAGTGATAACGGAAGGAATTTCATGGCTGCCATCTCCCTTTCCCAACTGAAACACATTCCTTGCCTGGCTCACACCTTAAACCTGGTGGTGCAGTGCTTCCTGAAAAGTTATCCGGGGTTATCCGACCTGCTCCTCAAAGTGCGTGGACTTTGCTCACATATCCGCCGTTCGCCCGTACACTCCAGCCGTATGCAGACCTATCAGCGTTCTTTGAACCTTCCCCAGCATCGCCTAATCATAGACGTTGCAACAAGGTGGAACTCAACACTGCACATGCTTCAGAGACTGTGTGAACAGAGGCGGGCTGTTATGTTTTTGTGGGAGGATACACATACACGGGCAGGCAGTAGGATGGCAGACATGGAGTTGTCAGGTGTGCAGTGGTCGAAGATTCAAGACATGTGTCAAGTCCTTCAGTGTTTTGAGGAATGCACACGGCTGGTTAGTGCAGACAATGCCATAATAAGCATGAGCATCCCCCTAATGCGTCTGCTGATGCAAAGTTTGACGCACATAAAGGATCAGGCGTCTGCAGCTGAGGAAGAGGAAAGCCTTGATGACAGTCAGCCATTGTCTGGCCAGGGCAGTGTACAGGACGAGGTAGCGGGCGAAGAGGAGGACGAGGAGGATGATGGGGATGATTATATTTTTAATGAGGAAGCTTTTCCGGGGCCACTGGAAATTGGTGGCGCGGCAAGGCCGGGTTCTGGTTTTTTGAGGGACACAAGTGACGTGGATTTGCCTGAAACTGCCCCTCAACCAAGCACAACTGCAGATTTGAGAACTGGAACTTTGGCCCACATGGCGGATTATGCCTTACGTATCCTCAAAAGGGACACACGCATAACTAAAATGATGAATGATGACGATTACTGGTTGGCCTGCCTCCTTGATCCTCGCTATAAAGGCAAATTGCAAAATATAATGCCACATGAGAACTTGGAACTAATATTAGCAACCAAACAATCAACTCTTGTTGACCGTTTGCTTCTGGCATTCCCTGCACACAGCGCCCGTGATCGTTCTCACACGAGCTGCAGGGGCCAGCAGACCAGAGGAGTTAGAGGGGCAGAAATCAGAAGTGGCGTTGGCCAGAGGGGTTTTCTGACCAGGTTGTGGAGTGATTTTGCTATGACCGCAGACAGGACAGGTACTGCAGCATCAATTCAAAGTGACAGGAGACAACATTTGTCCAGTATGGTTACAAACTATTTTTCATCCCTTATCGATGTTCTCCCTCAACCGTCATTCCCATTTGATTACTGGGCATCAAAATTAGACACCTGGCCAGAATTGGCAGAATATGCATTGCAGGAGCTTGCTTGCCCGGCAGCTAGTGTCCTATCAGAAAGAGTATTCAGTGCTGCAGGTTCAATACTAACAGAAAAAAGGACTCGTCTGGCTACCCAAAATGTAGATGATCTAACCTTCATTAAAATGAACCACAACTGGATTTCGAAATCTTTTGCCCCACCTTGCCCGGCTGACACCTAGCTTTCCTATGAAAAGGTCTTGCCTGTGGACTATTCTGAATGCCTTTTCCAATCTCGTAATTTTCAGCACCTGATTGTCCAGCATACGACATGTTTACACCTCACTAAATGGCCAAACTCCCCACACGGGGCCGTGGTATCGACACTTGGCGACAGCACCCGTGAGAGTGCAGTTTGTCTGAAGAGGTGGGTGAGCCCGCTTTTGGTCGACGGCACTGCCACTGGGTCCCTCCTAGTACAATAAAGTGTCTCTGGCGGTGGTGGTGCGCACCCAACGTCAGACACACCGTTGTAATATGAGGGGCCCTGGGCCTGTACCGCCGGCCACAAGACAGTTTCCCCCCACCCCAGCTCAAACAGTGCTCTACCACTTGCAAAATTATCTCACAGCTCCACCAATGTTTAGTCTATGCGCTGACATCCTTCAATGCCTGCCACTGACAATACCATTGTATTGACATTTTTGTTATGTTAGGCCTTCGATGCCTGTCTGTGGTCACTCCTTCCACTAGGCCTCCACTGACCACACCACTGCTGCCTGTGTACCCCTGGAACCAATTTAAAATTGCCTACAGCCATGTGTTATTATTTTAGGCCTTCGATGCCTGTCTGCGGTGACTCCTTCCACTAGGCCTCCACTGACCACACCACTGCTGCCCGTGTACCCCTGGAACCAATTTAAAATTGCCTACAGCCATGTGTTATTATGTTAGGCCTTCGATGCCTGTCTGCGGTGACTCCTTCCACTAGGCCTCCACTGACCACACCACTGCTGCCCGTGTACCCCTGGAACCAATTTAAAATTGCCTACAGCCATGTGTTATTATTTTAGGCCTTCGATGCCTGTCTGCGGTCACTCCTTCCACTAGGCCTCCACTGACCACACCACTGCTGCCCGTGTACCCCTGGAACCAATTTAAAATTGCCTACAGCCATGTGTTATTATTTTAGGCCTTCGATGCCTGTCTGCGGTGACTCCTTCCACTAGGCCTCCACTGACCACACCACTGCTGCCCGTGTACCCCTGGAACCAATTTAAAATTGCCTACAGCCATGTGTTATTATTTTAGGCCTTCGATGCCTGTCTGCGGTGACTCCTTCCACTAGGCCTCCACTGACCACACCACTGCTGCCCGTATACCCCTGGAACCAATTTAAAATTGCCTACAGCCATGTGTTATTATTTTAGGCCTTCGATGCCTGTCTGCGGTGACTCCTTCCACTAGGCCTCCACTGACCACACCATTGCTGCCCGTGTACCCCTGGAACCAATTTAAAATTGCCTACAGCCATGTGTTATTATGTTAGGCCTTCGATGCCTGTCTGCGGTGACTCCTTCCACTAGGCCTCCACTGACCACACCACTGCTGCCCGTGTACCCCTGGAACCAATTTAAAATTGCCTACAGCCATGTGTTATTATTTTAGGCCTTCGATGCCTGTCTGCGGTGACTCCTTCCACTAGGCCTCCACTGACCACACCACTGCTGCCCGTGTACCCTTGGAACCAATTTAAAATTGCCTACAGCCATGTGTTATTATTTTAGGCCTTCGATGCCTGTCTGCGGTGACTCCTTCCACTAGGCCTCCACTGACCACACCACTGCTGCCCGTGTACCCCTGGAACCAATTTAAAATTGCCTACAGCCATGTGTTATTATGTTAGGCCTTCGATGCCTGTCTGCGGTGACTCCTTCCACTAGGCCTCCACTGACCACACCACTGCTGCCCGTGTACCCCTGGAACCAATTTAAAATTGCCTACAGCCATGTGTTATTATTTTAGGCCTTCGATGCCTGTCTGCGGTCACTCCTTCCACTAGGCCTCCACTGACCACACCACTGCTGCCCGTGTACCCCTGGAACCAATTTAAAATTGCCTACAGCCATGTGTTATTATTTTAGGCCTTCGATGCCTGTCTGCGGTGACTCCTTCCACTAGGCCTCCACTGACCACACCACTGCTGCCCGTGTACCCCTGGAACCAATTTAAAATTGCCTACAGCCATGTGTTATTATGTTAGGCCTTCGATGCCTGTCTGCGGTGACTCCTTCCACTAGGCCTCCACTGACCACACCACTGCTGCCCGTGTACCCCTGGAACCAATTTAAAATTGCCTACAGCCATGTGTTATTATTTTAGGCCTTCGATGCCTGTCTGCGGTGACTCCTTCCACTAGGCCTCCACTGACCACACCACTGCTGCCCGTGTACCCCTGTAACCAATTTAAAATTGCCTACAGCCATGTGTTATTATTTTAGGCCTTCGATGCCTGTCTGCGGTCACTCCTTCCACTAGGCCTCCACTGACCACACCACTGCTGCCCGTGTACCCCTGGAACCAATTTAAAATTGCCTACAGCCATGTGTTATTATGTTAGGCCTTCGATGCCTGTCTGCGGTGACTCCTTCCACTAGGCCTCCACTGACCACACCACTGCTGCCCGTGTACCCCTGGAACCAATTTAAAATTGCCTACAGCCATGTGTTATTATTTTAGGCCTTCGATGCCTGTCTGCGGTGACTCCTTCCACTAGGCCTCCACTGACCACACCACTGCTGCCCGTGTACCCCTGGAACCAATTTAAAATTGCCTACAGCCATGTGTTATTATTTTAGGCCTTCGATGCCTGTCTGCGGTGACTCCTTCCACTAGGCCTCCACTGACCACACCACTGCTGCCCGTGTACCCCTGGAACCAATTTAAAATTGCCTACAGCCATGTGTTATTATTTTAGGCCTTCGATGCCTGTCTGCGGTGACTCCTTCCACTAGGCCTCCACTGACCACACCACTGCTGCCCGTGTACCCCTGGAACCA
The DNA here is from genome assembly GCF_032444005.1 of Ranitomeya imitator. NCBI lineage: Eukaryota > Metazoa > Chordata > Amphibia > Anura > Dendrobatidae > Ranitomeya > Ranitomeya imitator. Next base: position 631,451,942 of record NC_091284.1, read on the forward strand.
ATTTAAAATTGCCTACAGCCATGTGTTATTATTTTAGGCCTTCGATGCCTGTCTGCGGTCACTCCTTCCACTAGGCCTCCACTGACCACACCACTGCTGCCCGTGTACCCCTGGAACCAATTTAAAATTGCCTACAGCCATGTGTTATTATTTTAGGCCTTCGATGCCTGTCTGTGGTGACTCCTTCCACTAGGCCTCCACTGACCACACCACTGCTGCCCGTGTACCCCTGGAACCAATTTAAAATTGCCTACAGCCATGTGTTATTATTTTAGGCCTTCGATGCCTGTCTGCGGTGACTCCTTCCACTAGGCCTCCACTGACCACACCACTGCTGCCCGTGTACCCCTGTAACCAATTTAAAATTGCCTACAGCCAGCCCAATTTTTTTATTTTAGGCCTTCGATGCCTGTCTGCGGTCCATTCTTTCAACTACTACTACACTGACCAGGGCACTGCTGCCCGTGTACCCCTGGAACCAACATCAGAAAATATAAAAATAAGTATTTTGCTTACAAAAAAGAAAATACTGGAGAGATATCAAATGCAGACATTTTAACATTAAAAACAAACACACAACTAAAATCTGGTACAGTACTAAAAATGGCCTCCAGCTACAATTACTTTCTCCTACAAGTAGTTAACTGAAAGGTTTTTTCAATTGAAAACACACATATGGCATCCACCGAGTGTTGTCCTGTCGCGTCTTCTTTATATTATTGCCGAGAAGATGCAAAACAATGAAAATAATAAAATCATTAATTACCAAAATAATAGAGAAAGTCAACACCACATTGCAAATAAACATTCATTCCAAATAAAGAAGCAGGGCGCGTCCGAGGGTGAGTATATACCTAATAAGAATATAATCACCCTCGGACGCGCAATGCTTATTTCCAACAGCCTTCCTTCCTAAGAATCAGCCCTTTCGTGGTGTAGAGAGACGTTGTGTTACACTCCAAGGTGTTCCCCAGGTTGCCTTTCCTGAGCTTCGATCTTCCGGCTCTCGTTTAGTAGTTGTTGGAAACTACGCTGCATTAGGCCTTCAAATTGGGTATGGGGTGTAGAGAGATGGTGTGTTCCACTCCAAGGTGTTCCCCAGGTTGCCTTTCCTGAGCTTCGATCTTCCGGCTCTTGTTTAGTAGTTCTTGGAAACTACGCTGCATTAGGCCTTCAAATTGGGTATGGGGTGTAGAGAGATGGTGTGTTCCACTCCAAGGTGTTCCCCAGGTTGCCTTTCCTGAGCTTCGATCTTCCGGCTCTCGTTTAGTAGTTGTTGGAAACTACGCTGCATTAGGCCTTCAAATTGGGTATGGGGTGTAGAGAGATGGTGTGTTCCACTCCAAGGTGTTCCCCAGGTTGCCTTTCCTGAGCTTCGATCTTCCGGCTCTCGTTTAGTAGTTCTTGGAAACTACACTGCATTAGGCCTTCAAATTGGGTATGGGGTGTAGAGAGAGGGTGTGTTACACTCCAAGGTGTTCCCCAGGTTGCCTTTCCTGAGCTTCGATCTTCCGGCTCTCGTTTAGTAGTTCTTGGAAACTACACTACATTAGGCCTTCAAATTGGGTATGGGGTGTAGAGAGAGGGTGTGTTCCACTCCAAGGTGTTCCCCAGGTTGCCTTTCCTGAGCTTCGATCTTCCGGCTCTCGTTTAGTAGTTGTTGGAAACTACGCTGCATTAGGCCTTCAAATTGGGTATGGGGTGTAGAGAGAGGGTGTGTTACACTCCAAGGTGTTCCCCAGGTTGCCTTTCCTGAGCTTCGATCTTCCGGCTCTCGTTTAGTAGTTCTTGGAAACTACACTGCATTAGGCCTACAAATTGGGTATGGGGTGGAGAGAGATGGTGTGTTACACTCCAAGGTGTTCCCCAGGTTTCCTTGCCATTGCTTCGGTCTTCCGACTCTCGTTTAGTAGTTGTAGAAAAGTACACTGCATTAGGCCTACAAAATGGGTATGGGGTGGAGAGAGATGGTGTGTTACACTCCAAGGTGTTCCCCAGGTTGCCTTTCCTGAGCTTCTATCTTCAGGCTCTCATTAAATTGTGGTTAAATGGAACAACTGCATTTGGCGTACTAGTTGGTTTGGGGCCTACTATCGGTGTCTGCCACTCCTTGCTGTTCTCCTGGTTTCCTGTCCTGAAATTCCATTTTCAGGCTCTCGTTAAGTAGTTGTTAATGTTAGACTGCATTTGGCCTACTAGTTGGGTTGGGGCCTACTATCGGTGTCTGCCACTCCTTGCTGTTCTCCTCCACTGAACAAAGCTGTGCCGCCTGTTTACTACGGTTGCCAATTTTGAACTGCATTTCGACTACTTACTGATTTGGCCCTACTCTCTGTGTCAGCCTCTCATTCCAGTTGTCCTCCACTGCAATGCCCCCTGGTTATTCCTGTGTTACCAATTTTGAACTGCATTTAGCCCACTTTATTCTTTGGGCCTATATCTGTGTTTCCACTTCATCGTGCCCATTGCCCAGCCAGTGATAGATGAGTCTGCTGGTACATTGACCCATAACGCAACATTCCCCGTGCATGCTACACAACAACATTGTGACCCTGCTGAAAGTCAGGTTGCTCTTCCCGCATACCATACCACCTTACACGGGGACAAAGAGGAAGGTGCAGATGAAAGTGCAGGTTCCTTCATCAGGTGGGGGGAGGAATACTAGTTGGCGACGTCACTGGCACAGGGCCTCTCATAGTACGCAAAAGTGTTGCTGCCGGTGGGAGGCGCCCCCGCCGTGCAAACACACCGCTGTACTTTGAGGGGCCCTGTGCCAGTGCCAATGCCAACAAGTGGGCCCCCCCTGCTTGCTCAGGATCACAGCACTTGCAAAGTTGAAATACTTACCTCTCCCTGCTCCACTGCCGTGACGTGGTCCAGATTTCCTGGGCCCACTAATTACTTGAACCAGCCCTACCCCACACAACTTTAGCCAAATGACCCCCAATTTCAAATGCCTTCCAATTATTATAAGGTAAATTACGCTTGACAAGCTTCATTAAGAAGAATGGATGATTTTGACATTAAAATGGGCACTCTAGGTGTTTTCCTGGCCCCCACTCACTGCCGACTATGCTGCCCCATTGACTTGCATTGGGTTTCGTGTTTCGGTCGATCCCGACTTTACGTCATAATCGGCCGATTTCACTCGACCCGACTTTTCAGATAGTCGGGTTTCGCGAAACCCGGCTCGACTCTAAAAAGGTCAAGGTCGCTCAACTCTACCGAAGAGGCCTTGGACACATATCTCTATGGATTTTATTTCAGATCTTCCCGTCTCTCAAAAAATGTCAGTCATTTGTGTGGTTTGTGATCGCTTCTCTAAGATGGTCCATTTGGTACCCTTGTCTAAATTACCTTCCTCCTCCGATTTGGTGCCATTGTTCTTCCAGCATGTGGTTCGTTTACATGGCATTCCGGAGAATATCGTTTTAGACAGAGGTTCCCAGTTTGTTTCGAGGTTTTGGCGAGCCTTTTGTGCTAGGATGGGCATTGACTTGTCTTTTTCCTCGGCTTTCCATCCTCAGACTAATGGCCAGACCGAATAAACCAATCAGACCTTGGAAACATATCTGAGATGCTTTGTTTCTGCTGATCAGGATGACTGGGTGTCCTTTTTACCTTTGGCTGAGTTCGCCCTTAATAATCGGGCCAGCTCGGCTACCTTGGTTTCGCCGTTTTTCTGCAACTCTGGGTTCCATCCTCGTTTCTCTTCAGGGCAGGTTGAGTCTTCGGACTGTCCTGGTGTGGATACGGTGGTGGACAGGTTGCAGCAGATTTGGACTCATGTAGTGGACAATTTGACCTTGTCCCAGGAGAAGGCTCAACGTTTCGCTAATCGCAGACACTGTGTGGGTCCCCGACTTCGTGTTGGGGATTTCGTTTGGTTATCTTCTCGTCATATTCCTATGAAGGTTTCCTCTCCTAAGTTTAAACCTCGTTTCATTGGTCCGTATAGGATTTCTGAGGTTCTTAATCCTGTGTCTTTTCGTCTGACCCTTCCAGATTCTTTTTCCATTCATAACGTATTCCATAGGTCATTGTTGCGGAGATACGTGGCACCTATGGTTCCATCTGTTGATCCTTCTGCCCCGGTTTTGGTGGAGGGGGAGTTGGAGTATATTGTGGAGAAGATTTTGGATTCTCGTGTTTCAAGACGGAAACTCCAGTATCTGGTTAAGTGGAAGGGTTATGCTCAGGAAGATAATTCCTGGGTCTTTGCCTCTGATGTCCATGCTCCCGATCTTGTTCGTGCCTTTCATATGGCTCATCATGGTCGTCCTGGGGGCTCTGGTGAGGGTTCGGTGACCCCTCCTCAAGGGGGGGGTACTGTTGTGAATTCTGTGGCAGAGCTCCCTCCTGTGGTCACAAGTGGTACTTCGGCTGATTCTCTCTGTGAGCTTCCGTTGGTGGAGGAGAGTGGTACTGCGGCTTCTGAGTTTCCTTCCTCAGGTGATGTGGTGAAGTCGTTAGGTGCTGCTCTATTTAACTCCACCTAGTGCTTTGATCCTGGCCTCCAGTCAATGTTCTAGTATTGGACCTGTTTCCTCCTGGATCGTTCCTGTGGCCTGCTGCTCTGCATAGCTAAGTTCCGCTTTTGCTATTTGTTTGCTGTTTTTTTCTGTCTTGCTTATTTGTTTTTTCTTGCTTGCTGGAAGCTCTGGGATGCAGAGGGTGTACCTCCGTGCCGTTAGTTCGGTACGGAGGGTCTTTTTGCCCCCTTTGCGTGGTTGTTTGTAGGGTTTTGTGTTGACCGCAAAGTTACCTTTCCTATCCTCGCTCTGTTCAGAAAGTCGGGCCTCACTTTGCTAAATCTATTTCATCTCTACGTCTGTCTTTTCATCTTAACTCACAGTCATTATATGTGGGGGCTGCCTTTTCCTTTGGGGTATTTCTCTGAGGCAAGGTACTTATTTTCTATCTTCAGGCTAGCTAGTTTCTCAGGCTGTGCCGAGTTGCATAGGGAGCGTTAGGCGCAATCCACGGCTGCCTCTAGTGTGGTTGGAGAGGATTAGGGATTGCGGTCAGCAGAGTTCCCACGTCTCAGAGCTCGTTCTATGTTTTTGGGTTATTGTCAGGTCACTGTATGTGCTCTGACTTCTATGTCCATTGTGGTACTGAATTACCAGATCATAACACACTCCTCCTTGTTTAAAGCAATACCCTTTCAGCCTAGTCAAATCAATGGCCCTGAGCAGGGATATTAAAGAGTATGTTAAGGCATAGATTCTAGTGCAGAGATCTTCCCCCTGCAACACCCCTTTGCATCCCATTAAGAAGAAAAAGGACCCAAGGGTTCCCCTAACACTTACAGAATGGTTCATGACTTACGGGCTATTAATGATGTTACGGTGAGTGTGAGCTCAATAGTCCCTAATACACACACCGTACTATCACAGATCCTAGCCATGTCAAAATGTTTCACAATCACTGAATTGGCAAATGCATTCTTCACCTCATCCACAGATTTTACTACTACAGTATGTGGATGACCTCCTGCTCTGCTGCCCGGACCAGATGTCCTTGCTTTGGTTTTTGGCAGGAAAGGGTTGCAAAGTCTCTCTTGACAAACTACAGTATTGCAAACAAAAGGTGACATTTTTAGGCCACAATATTGCTATAGGCACAAGACGCCTGATTAAAGAATAAAACAGGCAGTGCTGACACAACAGCATAGAGGGAAACAGAGACCAATGGCTTACTACTCAGCACAATTAGACCCAGTGATTTGAGGGTCTCCTACGTGTGTCCATGCTGTAAGAGCTGCTGTATTACTGCTAGACATGTGAGCTCACACTGACTTTTCCTTTGACAATTTACACCCAACATGACATGAATACCATACTCACACAAGTTCAACCAAAACACCTTTCTATGTTAAGACAGCTTAGACTTGAATGTGCTCTAATACTAATTCCTGAATACGTCACCCTCAAAATATATAATGTTCTGAATCCAGCCACTCATCTGCCTGTGGATTCAGAAAAGGGGGAATTGGTGACAGTGTTGGCAGGTGAAAAAGAGTACTTTGACATGATGCACGAACATGACTACATAGGAACTGATGAGTCAGGAGACAGTGGGTTTTACAGAAGTTCATTGAAAAAAACAACCTGTTCCTAATGCATATTTTGAGGTTTTTATTTTTGTAGATAGCTCCAGATACCACCAGGATGGGCGATTCTACACTGGATATCCAGTAGTATCTTCACATGAGGTAATCCTAACTGAACCACTCCCTCTTCACATGTCGGTGTAGGAGGCAGAGTTGAAGGCACTCACTGAGGCATGTAGAGCTGCTACAGGTAAAGTTGCTAATATTTACCCAGATTTGAATTATGCATGGGGAATATCCCATGATTATGGCCCTATCTGGAGAAACAGAGCATTTCTTACATCAGCCGGTAAGCTTATTAAAAATGCAGAGCTGGTGAAAATTAATGGAGGCATTGATGCTACCAGTCCAGGTTGGCATCATCAAGGTAAAAGCACACACAAACGGTGACTCTGTGGAGGTAGAGGGCAACAGAAGGGTGGACGAGGCTGCTAAATTAGCAGCAAGGCAGCCTAGGGAGCAGAGGACGGTGGCGGGTAGTCAGTGTATTCCAGTTATACTGAGCCTAGATGTCCTGAAATCCCTCCAGCTGCCCAAACAGAGAAGGAACACTGTGGAAGAATAGGAGCTGAGCAGAACTGAAAAGGAGTATGGGAGAATAAGGATAAATTGTATAAACCAAGGTCCCTGTTCCTAATTATGGCGCAAGCAACACATGGCCCTACTCACACCTCAAAATGTCACATGTGTCCATGGTAGATGCCTTCTGGATCGCTCCTGGTTTCAGTTACGCAGCTGCAAAACTCGTACAGTCATGCCTCGTCTGTGCACAGCACAACCCAGGTAAAACAGTAAAAAATCCCTAAGAAAGCGACACTGAGGCCTCTATACCCGTTTCAGAGACTGCAGACTGACTACATACAGCTACCCAAGGTAGGAGTGTGTGAAAAATGTCCTAGTATGTGTAGATCTCTTCTCTGGTTGACTGGAAGCCTATCCGGTAAAATGTGCAAATGCTAAAGCGACTGTAGACAAACTGATGAAAGAACTGATCTGCAGGTATGGTGTCCCAGAAACCATAGAAATTGATAAGGGTACACACTTCATGGAAGAAATAATGAGGGAAGTCATGCAGGCCCTGGGAGTATAGACCACAAACTAGTGGGAAAGTGGAGAGACTAAATGGGACACAAACTTAAAATTCAAAACGCCATGGCAGACACAGGAAAGAACTGGGTAGAGGGCTTGTCTCTTGCACTTTTGTCAGTCAGACACACACCAAATAGAAAGACAGGCTTGTCTCCTTTTGAAGTCCTGCTTGGTAGTTTGCCAAAGACTGGTCTGTACTTCCCACAGGAGCTACAAATGCAACACAGTGCTATGACAGCCCATGTCCAAGCCTTGCAGGAAAGACTTAATGTGGTACATAAACATGTGTTTTCATCCATTCCAGATCCTAATGAAAGTGCAGACGTACATCAGCTGAATCCAGGTGATTGGGTGTTCATACACAGACACGTGAGAAGGAGCCTAGATCCACGGTTTGACGGCCCGTTTTAAAGTCCAGCTGACCCCATTCACCTTAGTGATTCTTGAGGGAAAGCCCACCTGGATCCATGCCAGTCACGACAAAAAGATCTTTTCACCAGCAGAATGACTGTTCTCCTAATCACCTTGCTGGCAGTGGTAGGATTTTTGCACCTTAGGCTACGTTCACATTAGCGTTGCGCGCCGGTGCGTCGGCGACGCAACGGCGACGCAACGCTCGACGCACAAAAAACGCGCGCAAAAACGCTGCGTTTTGTGACGCGTGCGTCATTTTTTGACGAAAATCGGACGCACGAAAAATGCAACTTGTTGCATTTTCTTGCGTCCGACGCTAGCGTCGGAAACGACGCACATGTCGAAAAACGCAACCAAAAAAACGCACGCATCCCCTATGTTAAACATAGGGGCGCGTCGCCGCTGCGTCGCCGACGCAACAGCGACGCACATTAGCGGAACGCTAATGTGAACGTAGCCTTACAGAGAAACTGGATAAACTTTTAAATGTTGACATGGACAACAAACTTATTCAACTTCATGATTTTCTTATAAAAGATGTAAAAGGACAAAAACTATTGGACTGTTGGATCTGTACACACAGCCCAATATCTGCAAAGACTATGCTGTACTTAGCCTTACCCCTGCAGCCAAGGAAGGTATTACCACCATACTGCATTTACAATGAGACTTGGACTCAGATTTTCTAGGTTCCTTAAGGCTCTTAATGAGACTAATACAATACAGAGACTCCTTTTTAAATCCAGCAAATTGGCTTAGCGGCCTAGCGGGATAGATTATTTTTGGTATTTTACAGACTTGCATGCATTTTTTATTGTTTTATTTTGTTTATTGCTTTAAGTAGCTGAAAAAGCGCTAATATATGCATTACATAAGTTATTGAAGAGTGTATGTTTAACGAAGGAATCTAAGGCTGTGTCATCCATAGTGTATAATAGACCTCGGATAACCACTGCTGACTAGGGAAGTGAGTGTCCACACTGAGGGTGGATGGGCGAAGCAGGTAGAAAGCCCCCTTATGGGTACTAGACCCATGAGACAGTAGCTCCTTTGTGGACATCAACTGACCCTGTGGCAGAGGTTATACCATTTACAAAAGTGGGAAATTGATAGAGAAGGGTTCATGTTTTGCCTTTAATTGTCTTTTGCCTTTAATTGCTAGAATGTGTTTAGTCATGATGCAGTAGTCTGGTAGGCTCCTCTTCAAGGATTTTACGCTTCTTATCATATATGTTCTCAATAGTCAGCCACAGCATGTTCTGGGTATGTGAGAAATAAAGGTCAGCATAACCCGAGGTAACAGGCAGAGGGCTACATGAATTACATTGAGTTACATTTGTTGTAAATGGTATAAAATACTGCCTCTTGCTGCATTACATCAGATAAAAGTGACTTTGCTCACAATCCGTATGCGATTTCCTTTTTCTCCAAGCGCGCTTGTAAATGAAGGGCGTAGCCTCTTGATTTGGCCTCACTGGTGATCTGGCATGTCTGACATTGAGTAAGAACGCAAACAGCTACAACAGCAGCGATGAGCCCTGATGCAGTATTTCCTTGTGCATAGCGTGGGCCAGCACAGTCCAGACTTGGTGCAAATCACACTGGCTGGTTGGGCACAGTTGAAGGACCGGTGCACCCTACTCCACAGTTTCTAAATGGAAACTAAGTTGGAGATGAAGGAAGCAAGCTTGAGTGTTACCCCACCACCAACACATCATGGACTTGGGCCTCATAGAAGCATCACACACATGAGCAACTTCTCGCTGCACTATCTGCAACATGATGCCCATATTGTTAGCATTAGAAATAGTGCTGATTACTGGGTTGCCACTCTGTTAAATCCACAGTACAAGAGTAAATTTTGCCAGATGCTTTCCCCCCTGGAAAGAGACATGCACATGCTGGAGTATCGAAACACGCTTGTAGACTATCTTAAGAGTGGTTTTCCCCAAGACAGCAGCGAGGCACACAGTTTGCATCGCAGTTATAAACTTCCAACCCCGGGAACATCGATTCTTCAAAACAAAAACATTAACAGAAACATTGTAAGAGGCATAAGCAATTTCTGTGAGTTATTTCACACATTTTTTAGACCAGCCCATGCACCAGCAAAACAAGTACAAGTCTGACATGTTGTGAACGACTAGAGAGGATGGTTCAGGAGTATCTCAAGCTCAATGTCAATGCCATCAGGGGGAATTTGGACCCTTTTGCATTTTGATCTTCAGAAATTAAAGAGTGGCCTGAGCTCTGCCATCATATCTTGGAGGTTTTGTCATGCCCGGCAGCCAGCGTTCTCTCCGAAAGTGTCTTCAGTGCTGCTGCTGGTGTCCTGATGAATAAGCGCATCCAACTGCCATCTGAAAGTGTAGACTGACTAATTTTCAGCAAGATGAACAAGTCATAGATCTCCAATTACTTTTGCACCCCAGTTGAAGATGGGGCAGTCTAGGCGATGGTGTCATTTTTAGTGTCATGCACTGATCTTGCGTTATTGCAGGCTGTGGTAACTTTGTCGTGGCTTCTGTGCCCGCTGATGCTGCTGCTGATGATGATACAAACTTTTTTTTTTTAATTGGGGAGACTCAAAGTTGGGTTTCCATCTAGTGGATGCCTGTAGTGGAAGGGGTCTCAGAGCACGATTATGCTATTTCTACTCTGGGGATATTGATGCCACTTTAGCGGTGTGTGACAATAATTTTTGGAAATGCAGACTCCAAGTTGGGTCTCCATCTGATGTGTTGTCTGTAGTGGAAAGGGTGTCAGAGGCCCATTACACTATTAGTACACTGGGGAAATTGATGCCACTTTTGTGGTGTGTGGCAATATATCTTTGAAATGTTTGCACTTCAAGTTGGGTCTCCTCCAAGTCCTGTAGCAGTAGGGCTCCCAGACCCTCAGGCCTGCACTTACTTTTAGTCTACTACCTGTTTAACTATCCTTATATTTTTCTAACATTAGTAGTCTACCAAGCTGATATTTGTTCCACCTGAGTATGGCTGTGCAGAAAAGCAGTTTGATCTGTTGCATGAGGTATCAGGGCACCCAGCACAGCAAGCATACACCAATTACTCACTCACCACCTCATCTTAATTTAAACTTAAATTGAAAGCTCTGAATGCTGGCACAGACCCCAATACCTCATGCATGGCCTATGGCTGACTGCAGCTGTGCCATTCTGAAATTTCTACTGTGGGTGAATTGATCATCAGTCAACTACCTGTGTTATTATCCTTAAATTTTTCTATCAATAGTAGTCTACGAAACAGATGTTTATAGCACCTGAGTGTGGCTGAGCAAAAATCTAGTTTGTGCTGTTGCATGAGGTATCAGGGCTCCCAGCAAAGCAGGCTTAAACTGGTCCCTCACCCACCTCATCTTAACTGAAACTTCAATTCAACGTTGTACTGTAAATGCTGCCCCAGACTGCTGCTGTGCCATTATCAAATTTCTATTGTCGGTCAATTGATGCCACTTTTCCTGTTGCCTACACTAATTTTGGGAAATGTTTGGACTCCAAGTTGGGTCATTTGTGTTGCATGAATATGGCAGGTCTCTCAAAGCACCAGGTCTACACCAGTCACTCATCCACCTTTTACTGATCAATAGTGTTGAGCGATACCGTCCGATACTTGAAAGTATCGGTATCGGATAGTATCGGCCGATACCCGAAAAGTATCGGATATCGCCGATACCGATATCCGATACCAATACAAGTCAATGGGACACCAAGTATCGGAAGGTATCCTGATGGTTCCCAGGGTCTGAAGGAGAGGAAACTCTCCTTCAGGCCCTGGGATCCATATCAATGTGTAAAATAAAGAATTAAAATAAAAAATATTGATATATTCACCTCTCCGGAGGCCCCTGGACATCACCGCGGGTAACCGGCAGGCTTCTTTGTTTAAAATTAGCGCGTTTAGGACCTGAGAATGACGTCGCGGCTTCTGATTGGTCGCGTGCCGCTCATGTGACGCCACGCGACCAATCAGAAGCCGCGACGTCATTCTCAGGTCCTAAATTCCTAGAATGAGGAGTTTAGGGCCTGAGAATGACGTCGCGGCTTGTGATTGGTCGCGTGGCGGTCACATGAGCGGCACGCGACCAATCAGAAGCCGCGACGTCATTCTCAGGTCCTAATCGCTCTCATTTTAAACAAAGAAGCCTGCCGGTTACCCGCGGTGATGTCCAGGGGCCTCCGGAGAGGTGAATATATCAATATTTTTTATTTTAATTCTTTATTTTACACATTAATATGGATCCGATACCGATTCCCGATACCACAAAAGTATCGGAACTCGGTATCGGAATTCCGATACCGCAAGTATCGGCCGATACCCGATACTTGCGGTATCGGAATGCTCAACACTACTGATCAATGATTAAGCTAGAAATGCTGTACTAAGCCCTGTGCCAGGCTTCCATGCTGCACAATTATACTATTTGTAATGTGGGTAAATTTATGCCACTTTTCCTGGTGTCTGCCCCTAATTTGAGCTGTTTGGGAAGCGTTTAGGCTTCCCTGAAGGTGTTGTCGATGCGCTTGGTTTTTTCTCCCATTGAATTCAATGGGGTTCAGGTATGTTCGTCAAACATTGGGACGTTTGCCGAACCCAACCTTGAAATGTTCGCTCACCTCTAATCTTGATGTTACTTTGTCGATGGTCCACAACATAATCATGAACTTTACAACCCATGGCACTGTAGCTAATCTCCCTGGATGTGGACGGCAAAGAAAAATTGATGAAAGATTGCAAAGCAGGATAGTCTAGATGTTGGATAAGCAACCCCAATCAAGTTTCAAGGAAACTAAAGTTTAACTGCAGACTCAACGTGCATCACTGTAAGCACGATCTATCCATCAACATTAGAATTAAATGAAACTGTATGGCAGGAAACTCAGGAGGACTCCATTGCTGACACAGAGAAATAAAAATGCTAGACGGCAGCTTGCCAAAATGTATGTGAGTAATCCAAAATCCCCCAGGAACAGTGTCTTGTGGACAGATAAGGCCAAGATAGAGCTTTTTGGTAAAGCACATCATTCTACTGTTTAACAAAAATGGAATGAGGACACAGAAAAGAACGTAAATGATTGCAGTTATTTATTCCAAAGCATGTGCAACCGAATATTAAATTGATGGTGTCAACAATTTTGCCCATCTGATTTTTGGGGTTTTGTGTTAAATGATGTCAAATTTGCCTTTTTCTTTGGTTTTTATGGTGTTATTCCAATACACACAAAAGAAATGTGCATAACAAAACATGTAATTGCAATAATTTTCTGGAACAATTTCAAGGGTACGAACAGTTTTTGCCATGATTGTATATATAAGGTGTTGGCTTATATTTTGACAATAATACAAAGTGTCACAACCCACGTCAAGGGTCGATCACTACCTCATGCATTATATTTTTTTGCATGTGAAATTTTTATTCAGGGTGCAGACAAGCCGATCAATGTTGAAATTGTAACCTAGGGTATCTATCCTGGTGGGGTGCACTTATGCAGTGCTGGGAAGCCCGTCTAACCTAATTGTATGGGTGTCACTAATAGTCTGTAAGCTACTGTGCACTACATGTGTGACCAGCGCTCTATACAAGCCATTTTTTGTGTGCAATTTTTATGCTAGGCTACCACCCCCTCTAGAAATTGGTAGATGTGTGAGTGATTGTCTCATTAGTATTTTGCTCCTATGTTGCCTCCATCTTTATTAAAGAGGTTTGCTGCATCATGATAGTTTCTGTGACCTGGGCAGTCAAATACTGTTACCTTTTTGCTATAATATAGATAGCATGTGATGACATTACATAGGCACTACGTGTGCTTCTTAAGAGTATGTTGTAGAAAGCACAAAGATCTTAAAAGATCTTGGAATAATAATTTCCACAAATGGATGTGTTTAAATAAAATATTCCGATGCTGAGGTAATCTTACAAATGGGCCCCTGCTATGTGCTGTGTAATGGTGGTGTCTCAAAAAGCAGGAATATGGTCTGATGATACCACATCTCCTAGGGGGCGGGTGAGCAAAAAAACACTATACAGACATTACAGCATGGGATTGCAAATGGTTCTTTCTTTGAGGTATAATATTGCTTAAAGACAGCAAGGTAAATGTTTTACCTCACAAAAAGAATCAGCCGTGATCCCGTGCCTTGCTATCTGTATACTCTCTTTTGTTTATTCCCATGGACAGGAGATGTGCTATGATCAGACCATGTTCCAGCATGATCAGACTCAGCCATTACACAGTACACAGCAGGGGCGCATTTATAAGTTTATCTCAGCACAGGGACATTTTAGTTAAACACATCCAATTGTGGAACTTATTATTATTCTAAGATCTTTTGATTAAAATGAACTTTATTTCATGGGAAAACCCTTTTAAGTGTCAAGTGGTGTAAAATAGGCGTTCACTAAACTATAGAGTTCTGAAAATGCTTTTTTCTAGGTTATCACTATCAAGCTTTGTGTTTTGTGTCTATTATTCTTTATGTCCCAGTCATAACAACCAAACAGTTTTGACTTATCCAGGTATAAACTCCACAAGACCGCTGATAATGTCCTATGGTATCTGACCCCAAGAGCAGATCATTTATTTCCTGGAAGTAGTGAGACACGGCCTCCATCGATTGGACCTGATTTTTCAGCACAGCCCTCAAATTCTTGATCAAATTTAGAATGGAGAATTTTTGGAATTGGTATTTGGAGGCCAAATTAACACATTGAAGGGAACACTTTGTCCAATAGACATTGGTGGATACTCTCTGTAGTGTGTTATAGGGCATTATCCCACTTAAGAATCCACTACTCTTAATAAAAATGGATGGGTGAACCCGAACAGTAAAGTTTGGGGCCCATACCGAACACCTGCTGCTTGGGCACGGACCCTGAACATAGACTTTTCCAGGAAGTTTGTGATACTTTTCGGGTTTGGTACCCTGAACATCGGTTGTTTCCCACGCTGCCATTTAAATAATTTAAAAAAGGTGTGGGGTCCCCCTATTTTTAACAAACAGCCAAGCTAAAGCAGATAGCTGGGGGCTGGTATTCTCAGGCTGGTAAGGGGCCATGGATATAGGCGCCCCAGCCTAAAAATAGCAGCCCGCAGCCGCCCCAGAAAAGGCACATCTATTAGATGCACCAATTCTGGCACTTTGCCCAACTCTTCCCACTTGCCCTGTGGCTGTTGCAAGTAGGGTTTATATTTGTGGGGTTGATGTCACTTTTATATTTTTAGGTGACATTAAGCCCAACAGTTTGTAACAGAGACTTCATTTCCAGCTCAGTTCAATGTGCACCGGGTCCATAAACTGCGGCATCCTCAGTGAGATCATTGCTAGCACCGTGAGAAAAAGTCTCATGGTGCAGCGCTAAGCTGGCCAGACTTGAACATCCAGTGGTCTGCCCATCACTATTAACAAGTACAATTAAAAAGAAAAGGTTTACAATAACGTTTAAAGGTAGGTGATACTTGTCATCCACATGAATTCAAAGAACCAAGGTTTCAAAAAAACATTGACCAGACCATCAAACTGTCCAGAATAGCTTGCTTTTATAGTGCATCCTGGTGCTCTATTCCCTAGGTAAGTGATGAACAAGCATTGGTTATCATAATGATGTAAAAGTAAACATCATCAGAACAAGTCAATGTCTTCTACTGCTCTAGTTCTGATGCTCATAGACCGGTTGTAGGCTCTTTCAGTGATAGGCAACCATTTGACTAGTTTGGACATATGTTGCCCCATGCCAGTAAAATGCAATGCCCTGACTATTCTGTATCATGGCCAGCATTATCTTTTTTTGGAAATTTATGCTACAATAGCTGCGGTGTGTGATCGGAGGAGATAGACTAGTCTTTTTTTCCCACAAGTATCAATGAGCACTCAGCGCCCAGTACCCATTTTCAGTTCCCTAGTTGTCCTTTTTGTTTACCATTTTTAGTTCACTATATAACAGAAACAACCCACAAGATGTGCCTATTTGGAGATACTCTGATCCAGTTGTCTAGCAATCACAATTTGGCCTTTGTCAAAGTTGCTCAGATGCTCGTGATTGATCATTTTAGCTGTTTCCAGGACATCAACATTTTGAAGTGACTGTGCATTTGCTAACTTAACCAATGTCCCTTGACCAGTGTCATTGATAATCAATGTTATTCATTTCACTTTTACAATAATAATCTAATAATCAACAAAATACAGTTTGGAACAAAATCAAACACTGCAGAGACATACTACATTTACTAATGTAAATATATTTACATTATAGTATAACACTGTTTGTTGTCTGTCATCTTCTGCATCTGCTCTGTAATCCTGCAACCATTTTTAATGGTATAACATTGCTTGTTGTCTGTCATCTGCTGCATCTGCTCTACCATCCTGCAATGATTTTTAATGGTATATAACAGTGCCTGCTCAATTTTTGCTATAATTCATTAGTTGCATTGTACTCAATACTCACTGCTGTTTATCCATGCATGGTTGGGGTCACTATAGAGGTTATCTGGTGAAAGGTGTTATAGCATATAGATGTAGCCAGGCCTAGTGTCTTTGATCATCTATCCACCCCTGGTATGCTGGCCAGCTGCTAATTTATCCCAAACCAGCTCCCACAATCCCTCTCACCTGATCACCTAATCAGCCCTATACATTTAGTAGCATTCTAAGGGGTGCACGCGTGTGGGGTGCAAGCACGCGTCCCTGCAGCAAAGTATACCTGCAGCTAAGTATCCAGAAGCTGCAGTTAAAGGGAACCTGTCACCCCGTTTTTTCAGATTGAGATAAAAATACTGTTAAATAGGGCCTGCGCTGTGCGTTACAATAGTGTATGTAGTGTACCCTGATTCCCCACCTATGCTGCAAAATAACTTACCAAAGTCGCCGTTTTCACCTGTCAATCAGGCTGGTCAGGTCAGGTGGGCATGGTCACAGCGCTGTTTCTTCCTCAGCTTTACGTTGGTGGCGTAGTGGTGTGCGCATGTCGAAGTGACGAATCCACTGCGCGCACGTGAAGAAGTAGCGCGCGATCTGCGCTATTACCCCCTGTCATCGGTGGGGGCGGCCATCTTCCTGGAGCCGCGCGTGCTCTGCTGCACGGGGCTTCAGGAAAATGGCCGTGGGATGCTGCGCGTGCGCAGAAGAGATCGCGGCGGCCATTTTCCCAAAGCCGCTGTGCAGGCCCTATTTAACAGTATTTTTATCTCAATCTGAAAAAACGCGGTGACAGATTCCCTTTAATTCAATGGCAGTTAGTTACCGCAGGAGTCAGGACCCCACACTATGTATCTGTCTCTTTTGGGTATGTCTGCTGATTCCAATATCTGTCATATTCATTGATCCCTGTTTCTCATCAATCTGTCTCTTTTTAACTAAATTCACACCATGTTTTCCTAGTTGTAATTTCCTGTAATCCTTTGAAATCTTAATTCACACCTGTATATCTGTCTATTTTGGCCTGCCTGCCTTCCCTGCTGTATAGCAAGTAATAGCCCACATTAGCTCTTGTGTCTTAATTACACCCAGATGGACCCAGCTATTCTATTAACCCATCTTACCCCTTCACTGTTTACATATGACCTTACAGTATTTGCTCCACTAATCCACACTCATTCGCTGTCCCAAAACCCCAGCACCTTCTAACCAAATAATCATCTCTACTTCCCTCTTTCCTCCCCTCCTGACCTCCTCTGCTGACGTGCTCCTCAACCTCAGATCTCTCCTAATAAAACATAAAACAAGCCGGCCACTTTCTTTCTCCCACCTGCTCTCCCTCTCTCTGCTTCTCCTCACTTCTGGCGACATATCTCCCAATCCTGGACCCCCACAGCTAATACTTCCCATTAATTCCTCCTCCTACCACTCCTTATCTAATATGAACTACCACACTCTCTCAGATGTAAAACTCATTCCCTTGACGCCCACCCCCCCTGCTCCCTCTCTCTGGAGCACTCTGGAATGCCCGCTCCATCTGCAATAAGCTTCATGTGATACACAACCTCTTTCTCTCTGGCAATCTTGCCTTGCTCAGCCTCACAGAAACATGACTGACACCCGTTGACACCTCCTTCCCTGCTGAGCTGTTATAGCGACCTCCACTTCACCCACACTCCTCGCACTGGCAACAGACATGGTGAAGGAGTGGGTTTTCTCCTTTCTACTAACTTCACCTGTAACCCAATCCTACCTCTACCCTCCCTTATCCTCCCCACTTTTGAAGTCCACTCTGTCCGCATCTACTCTCCCTCCAACCTCCAAGTGGCTGTCATATACCAACCTCTGAGCCCAGCCACTGCCTTTATTGACCAATTCTCTACCTGGCTTCTTCACGTTCTTTCCACTGACATTCCCACTATCATCATGGGTGACTTCAACATCCCTACTGATACCCTTCAGTCACCAGCCTCCAAACTCCTGTCTCTTACTTCATCTTTTGGACTTACTCAGTGGTCCTCCTCAGCCACCCACATAGATAGACATACATTAGACCTGATCTTCACCTTCACCCGTCTCTGCGCTCTATCTAACTTCACAACCTCCCTTCTCCCGCCCTACTCACTTTCTCATCCCTGTCCTCCTCATCTGTCACCCATGTCCAGCAACATGCGCACCCCGACAGAAACCTCGCACACCTAGACACCCACACGCTCTCTGACTATTTTACCACTGGCATCCATATCCTCACTCCACGACACAGACAGTGCCACTGCTTTCTACAATGCCACTCTCGCATAAGCTATTGACATGGTTGCCCCTCTCATTCATGGCAGAGTGCGACATATCAATAGACAACCCTGGCACAAAAACATCACTAAAAAGCTCTGGCAAGCATCCAGGGTTGCAAAGCAGCGTTGGAAGAAAACAAATTCGTAAGATGATTACACTGCACTCAAACAAGCAACACTCACTTTCAAATTTGCCCTTACCTCTGCTAAACAGGCCTACTTCACAACAATCGTATCTTCCCTATCCTACAACCCTAAGCAGTTATTCAAAACTTTTTGCTCCCTCCACCGCTGCCCTCTCAAACCTCCCTCATCTATGCTGAGTACTTTGCCACACACTTCAAAAATAAGATCGACCAAACAAGGCAAGTCTTTATTGTTTAACCACCACGACCTCTTTGTATACCAAACCAATGACCTTCTCCCATGACCTCTCTCTCCAACATCACTGAATGAGAGCTTAATTGTCTTCTTCTCCAACTCACAACTCACCAATTCTCCACTAGACCCCATCGCATCCCACCTCCTCCCCAATCTCACCACCACACTTATCCCATCTCTAACCCATCACTAACTTCTGGTACCTTCCCTTCTATGTCCAGCTATTGCCCAATATCGTTACTCCTATTCGCTTCCAAACTCCTGGAGCAGCACGTTTACGCTGAACTTTCCTACCACCTCAACTAACTTGCCCTTTGACAATCTGCAATCTGGCTTCCGTCCCCATCATTCCACCTAAATTGCCCTGGCCAAAATTACTAACAACCTACTTAAATTTCCTCATACCGTTCCAACCGCACATTCAGCGTCTCCCACTCCCACACTACCTCCTCATCCCAATGCTCCATTCTAGGACCTCTACTCTTCTCAATCTATACACTTGGCCTGGGACAACTCAAAGTCCCATGGATTCCAGTACAACCTTTATGCTGATGACACTCAGATCTATCTCTCTGGCCCAGATGTCACCTCTCTGCTATCCAGAATCCTGGAGTGTCTACCAGCCATATCCTCCTTCTCCTCTCGCTTGGTCAAACTCAATGTGGACAAATCCGAACTCATCATCTTTCCCCCATCTCACAGATCTTCCATACCTGATCTATCACAATTAATGACATCATGCTTTCGCCCATACCAGAATTCCGCTGCCTCGGAGTAACCCTTGATTCTGCCCTGTCCTTCAAACTGCACATCCAAGCTCTTTCCACCTCCAGCTCAAAAGTATTTCCAGGATCTGTCCTTTCCTCAACCCTCAATCTACTAAAATGCTTGTGCATGCCCTCATCAACTCCCACCTTGACTACTGCAACATCCTTTTCTGTGGCCTCCCTGCAAACACTCTCGCACCTCTCCAGTCCATCTCTATCTCTGCTGCCCAACTAATTCATCTCTCTCCTCACTACTCCTCCTCTCCTACCCTCTGCAAATCTCTTCACTGGTTCCCATTCCCCTCAGCGTATACAGTTCAAATACTGACTTACAAAGCCATCCATAACCTGTCTCCTCCATATATCTCTGAACTAATCTCCCGATATCTTCCCCACGTAATCTCTGGTCCTCCGAAGATCTCCTCTTTCCTCCACACTTATTCGCTCCTCACCTAATCACCTCCAAGACTGCTCCCGAATATTCCCCATCCTCTGGAATTCTGTGTCCCAATATGTCCAACTATCAACCACATTCGGATCCTTCAGACAGAACCTGAAACCCCACATCTTCAAGAAAGCTTACAGCCAGCAATGACCCCGCTGCCTCCTCCCCACTACCGGAGCTACCGCCTCACCAACACCAGAGCTGCTGCAACCCCCCATCCTACTGTCTCCTTCCCCACCATCCTGTAGAATGTAAGCCTGCAAGAGCAGGGTCCTCTCACATCTGTATCAGTCTGATATTGTTAGTTTGTTTACTGTGATATCTGTCATTTGTATGTAACTCCTTTTCACGTACATCACCATGGAATAATGAAATAATAATAATAATAATTTGTTAGTGTTAGACCAGTTTGACACATCCAAGAAGCATAGACCTTGTTCGCATCCTAATACTCGGCTGGACTGCCTGGTTTCTTGACCTGAGTTAACGGGCTTATGTATACCTTCGAGGCAGTCAGCACGGATCAGGAGACCCAGCGATTGAGCCAGGTATTAAGATCTAAGCATTGTCCATATTTCTCATACTTGCAAACCAGACTGAGAAGTAAAGAGGGATACAACACTTTAATTAATACATAGAAAACACCCCTGCAAGTAAGAGAAACAGTAAAAAAAAGTCTGTCCATCATAAAGACAATTAGACCCTTACGTTTTTTATACTTAATGAAAATGGGCAGCCTAAATACAATTTTACAAATGTTATCAGAGCAGGACCAGGATCCTTCCGATTCGTTCTCATTCATATAGAAATATGCCCGTAATCACTAGCCTTGTTTTTGCTTAAGCCCTAACCACCAAAATATGCAACTTTTCTTCACCAGAAAACTGGCATAAATAAGTTAATGAATTTCCCCTATTGTTCTTTTATTGAGCTCAGAATATAATGTAAAAATAGAATGCTTTTGAACATTCACAAGATGAGATGGTGCTGTATTCAAAACACTTTTGAAATATTTGCACATCTTAAGAACTTGTCATAATGTGTAACTTTCACAGTACTTTACACATTTTTCATTTATGGTATAAAATTTAAAATACAAGTAAAGTCACTTTTGGATATTAACATTTATGTCAGCCTGCAAAGAATTAATAATTGATCTACTTGATGCCTTTTACAGATAACGTCCTTCAACTTTAAATTTGTGGGTTGAGAATTGTGGGAAAGTTGGAGTTTGTCATTATGAAATAATAAAGTAACAATGTTGCAGTATCAGCACAAAAAAACAGATTTGTCAAAAGGGAAATTTACATCATATGCTAAAATTTACCTAACTAAACACATAAAGAGGTTGTGCATGTTCTCGTTAGTGCACGTTTGGGCTCATGTCAGATTGTCTGCATAATAACTGAATAAAACTTCAAAAGCACAGCACTGGACAAGTGCAGTTGTGGCCAAAAGCATTGACACCCCTGCAATTCTGTCAGATAATACTCAGTTTCTTCCTGAAAATGATTGCAAACACAAATTCTTTGATATTATGATCTTCATTTAATTTGTCTTAAATGAAAAAACACAAAAAGAATTGTCCTAAAACCATATATATAATTCCACACCAAACATAAAAAAGGGGATGGACAAAAGTATTGGCACTGTTCGAAAAATCATGTGATGCTTCTCTAATTTGTGTAATTAACAGCACCTGTAACTTACCTGTGGCACCAAACAGGTGTTGGCAATAACTAAATCACACTTGCAGCCAGTTGACATGGATTAAAGTTGACTCAACCTCTGTCCTGTGTCTTTGTGTGTACCACATTGAGCATGGAGAAAAGAAAGAAGACCAAAGAACTGTCTGAGGACTTAAGAAACCAAATTGTGAGGAAGCATGAGCTATCTCAAGGCTACAAGTCCATCTCCAAAGACCTGTATGTTCCTGTGTCTATTGTGTGCAGTGTCTTCAAAAAGTTTAAAGCCCATGGCACTGTGGCTAACCTCCCTAGATGTGGACGGAAAAGAAAAATTGACAAGAGATGTCAACGCAAGATTGTGCGGATGTTGGATAAAGAACCTCGACTAACATCCAAACAAGTTCAAGCTGCCCTGCGGTCCGAGGGTACAACAGTGTCAACCCGTACTAGTCATCGGCGTCTGAAAGAAAAGGGACTGTATGGTAGGAGACCCAGGAAGACCCCACTTCTTACCTCGAGACATAAAAAAGCCAGGCTGGAGTTTGCCAAAACTTACCTGAAAAAGCCTAAAACGTTTTGGAAGAATGTTCTCTGGTCAGATGAGACAAAAGTAGAGCTTTTTCGGCAAAGGCATCAACATAGAGTTTACAGGAGAAAAAAAAGAGGCATTCAAAGAAAAGAACACAGTCCCTACAGTCAAACATGGCAGAGGTTCCCTGATATTTTGGGGTTGCTTTGCTGCCTCTGGCACTGGACTGCTTGACTGTGTGCATGGCATTAGGAAGTCTAGTAAAGGTACCTTCACACTAAACGATATCGCTAGCGATCCGTGACGTTGCAGCGTCCTCGCTTGCGATATCGTTCAGTTTGACACGCAGCAGCGATCAGAATCCTGCTGTGATGTCGTTGGTTGGGGCTAAAGGGCCAGCACTTTCTTTGGTCGCTGGCTCTCCCGCTGACATCGCTGAATCGGCGTGTGACACCGATTCAGCGATGTCTTCGCTGGTAACTAGGGTAAACATCAGGTTACTAAGCGCAGGGCCGCGCTTAGTAACCCGATGTTTACCCTGGTTACCATCCTAAAAGTAAAAAAAACCAAACGCTACATACTTACCTTCTGCTGTCTGTCCCCGGCGCTGTGCTTTCCTGCACTCACTGTGAGCACAGCAGCCGGAAAGCAGAGCGGTGACGTCACCGCTGTGCTTTCCGGCCGCTGTGCTCACAGCCAGTACAGAGAAGCACAGCGCCGGGGACAGACAGCGGTAGGTAAGTATGTAGTGGTTGTTTTTTTTTACTTTTAGGATGGTATCCAGGGTAAACATCGGGTTACTAAGCGCGGCCCTGCGCTTAGTAACCCGATGTTTACCCTGGTTACCGGCATCGTTGGTCGCTGGAGAGCGGTCTGTGTGACAGCTCTCCAGCGACCAAACAGCGACGCTGCAGCGATCCGGATCGTTGTCTGGATCGCTGCAGCGTTGTTTAGTGTGAAGGTACCTTAACATAGTAACATAGTTAGTAAGGCCGAAAAAAGACATTTGTCCATCCAGTTCAGCCTATATTCCATCATAATAAATCCCCAGATCTACGTTCTTCTACAGAACCTAATAATTGTATGATACAATATTGTTCTGCTCCAGGAAGACTACCAACAAATTTTGCAGCATAATGTAGGGCCCAGTGTGAGAAAGCTCGGTCTCCCTCAGAGGTCATGGGTCTTCCAGCAGGACAATGACCCAAAACACACTTCAAAAAGCACTAGAAAATGGTTTGAGAGAAAGCACTGGAGACTTCTAAGGTGGCCAGCAATGAGTCCAGACCTGAATCCCATAGAACACCTGTGGAGAGATCTAAAAATGGCAGTTTGGAGAAGGCGCACTTCAAATATCAGAGACCTGGAGCAGTTTGCCAAAGAAGAATGGTCTAAAATTCCAGCAGAGCATTGTAAGAAACTCATTGATGGTTACCGGAAGCGGTTGGTCGCAGTTATTTTGGCTAAAGGTTGTGCAACCAAGTATTAGGCTGAGGGTGCCAATACTTTTGGCCCATTTTTGGAGTTGTGTGTGAAATGATCAATGTTTTGCTTTTTGCTTCATTCTCTTTTGTGTTTTTTTCATTTAAGACAAATTAAATGAAGATAATAATACCAAAGAATTTGTGTTTGCAATCATTTTCAGGAAGAAACTGAGTATTATCTGACAGAATTGCAGGGGTGTCAATACTTTTGGCCACAACTGTAGATAAACATGCCTTTCTGCAGCTCTGTTGCCTGCAATTGAAAATAGAAGGGAAGCTCCTAGCAGACCTGTGTCATGCTGGTGGGTGTGGACCTACTGCTCTGTGGACTGGGGAGGGGTGTAACTAAGCGACCATCTGATTCTTCACTAGAGATCCTGATGGTGTAGTTAAACTTAAGCCACAGGTGGTCACAGGTACTACTCCAGGAAAGACCCCAGCACAACAGCATCTGACCCCAATGGGACACGGATGAAGGTAGGGCAGGAACAGGATTACGGCCACAACGGATATTGGAGCTGGTTCAAAAAGAATGGATTCAGGACTGTAGGACTATCTTAGGGTTCTGTCAGTACCAAATGACAGGATCAGACAGGACCAACTCAAAGTATAGGGACAGGCTCAGACAGGATAGTAGCATGTGCCATTCTGGTTCAGACAAGGCAGGTTCAGGAAGGCAGAATTGGTTCAGGTTCTGGAGAAACAAGACTTACTGGAACAGGGACCTGACAACGGACTTAGCAGCTTGCAGACAAAGTAAATACAAATGTTGCTCAGGTACCTCCCTACCTTAGTGTCTCCGATCTATTCACTGGGAACACATTAGGAGTCCGCGTGCTTCCCCTTTAAGAACTGAGGATCACGTGCACCATAAGCACATTGCCAGAAAACCTGCACGGTGTGGTATATGTCAGAATGTGTGTGTGTTCTGCAGCCACTGAGCACCGATTAATGATGCACATCACTGGTTGGCATCTGTGCTTGATTTTAGCTTAGCACTTTTTTTTCTGTCCATCCACCCCTTTGCATCACTTCCATGCATGCATGCATCCTGCAGCTGCTGATTAGTGAGGCACATCACTGATCGGCATCCTTGCTCACATTTGGCTAAGGTCTTTTTTCTCCAGTTGACCACCTCTGTGCAATCTTCCTGCAGCCATAAGTGACACACTTATCACTGATCGTCATCTGGTTGCGTTTTTTTTTTTTTTTTAAAGTGTTTTTTTAAAAAAGGATCATATAAAAATAATAAATTTAGACTAGTGGGCCCGTGCGAAATTTTCGCACATTGGTTGTCGGGAGCGCAGGCAATTTCAGGAAAATAAAGCTGGTCAAATGTAAATGTATTTAATGAGCCGATGAACACAGAGAGGTATGTGTCTCACTGACATATATATATATATATATACACACACACACATATATATATATATATACTGTATATATATATACAGATATATATGACTGTATATATGTTTTCACGAATATTTGAGCCCATGGATCCATTTGCAAGCCGGCAAGAAAATCTCGCCATACGGATGTCACATGGATGCTTACATGTGACAAAATCGCATCCTCGCACTGCACACGGATGACATACAGATCACTGTTGAGGGAACATTTCTGCGATCGTCATCCGTGTAAAAAGGAACGATTTGTTATACGTTGTGTGCAACTCCAGCCTAAAGGAGATCCCCAGCTTGAAATATAATGGTATTTACTGTATTTTTCGCTTTATAAGACGCACCTCATTATAAGACACACCCCTAAATTTGGTGAAAAAAAAAGAGAAAAAAATTATTTTATGTTAAATAGGGTCTGTCTTAATACCAGTGTCTGTCTTACAAATCATATATATGTCCCTCATCCTGGTATATATATAACCCCCATCCTGGCACATGGCCCCACCTGTGCTGGCACATTGCCCCCCTGTGCTGCTGGAACACTGGCACAATGCCCCCCTGTACTGCTGGCACACGGCCCCCATCTCATCCTGGATATGGCCCCCCCATCACTATAAGCCCCCCTGCTGGCTGGCACATGGCCCCCCTCTGTCTATATGCCCCTCTGCTGGCACTCACATAGCCCCCCCAGTCACTATATTCCCCCCCCTGCTGGCACGCATATGATAAAATAACAAACATTTAACTCGCCTTAAGATGATGGCTCCGTGCTCCCAGCTCCTCGGTAACGCTTCCTGTTTCCCAGGCGTCAGATCATGTGACCCGACCACATGATCGGATGTCGGCACAGACACAGGAAGAGCCATGGGAGAACTGGGAGCACGGAGCCATCATCAGAAGGTGAGTTAAGTGTTTGTTATTTTATCATGTGCATGCCTGCAGGGGGGCATGTAGTGACTGGAGGGGCATGTGTGCCAGCAGGGGGCATATAGAGTGACCGGGGGGCATATTCATGATGGGGGTGAGTGCAGGCACATGTAATATGCACTACTCCCCTGTCAACCAACTCGGTGGGGCTTCAGCACCGAGGTGATGGACAGCGGGTGCAGTTAATATTACATGAGGGTAATGACCGGGAGCACAGGACCTCCTGCTGTCTCTGCAGCCTGCAGCCAGCCCACTCCAGCCCCCTGACACCACTTCAGAGCAGCCCCCCCTCTACAGCACACAGATTCGGATTATAAGACGCACCCACCACTTTCCCCCAAAATTTGGGGGACCAAAGTGCGTCTTATAATCCGAAAAATACGGTACTTACTGATCAGAAGGGGTCTGATTGTCAGGACCTTGCCAAAGAACAGGGGCAGCAGCATTTTTTTCCCCTCCACAGCAGCACTGCCATCCATCTGCAGTGTAGGGAAGTGCAACACAGCCCTATGTATGTGAATGGAGCAGCTCCCTGTACAGCAGTGCCACTTTGACAGTAAAAATGACAGAGAATTGACCCCATAACTGAGCGTATTTACACCATTGTAAAATAATTGGGAATATCCCTTTAAAAGAAAAAAAGTAATATCTGCACATTATTTTACCATTTTTTTCGGTTGGATTTTTTTTCAATTTTTGCAAGGTTGTTTCTAGCAATCTCTCCCATCGGGAAACATTGTACAATCTGAGTGATGTCAACGCTGCAGTTTTTTACTTGGAACCAGAGGTGACTCCAGGTCACCAATTAGCTGCAACCTTAGAAGGAAGATAGACTTTTCAATGACTGTCCAATAATACGGAAGATCTGATGGTTCAGAACCTGTACAGTCCCTTTTAGGCTGCATTCATTTATATCTTCAGTTTTAAAGCTGAAGTCTTAAACAGGTAAAGTTTTACTTTTATTCTACTTCCCTACATGTAGCAAATATTTTATAGGTATCTGCCTGAAATCGGCTGGGCAAGGAGTTCGGAAACTGGAAAGCCCCCAAAGCAAATGTTAGGATTTGTTTCAGCCTTGTGGTATTGTGCTTTGGGGTAGTGTGGTGCCACCAGCAGGTCATTTTTCCTTACTGCAGTTTTATGAAAATTAATGTTTAACCCCTGACATCTGAAGTACTATCCCGTCGAGGTGGGGTGGGCCTGTATGCCCACCGATGGGATAGTACATCATACGCGATTGGCCGCGCTCACGGGGGGAGCGCGGCCGATCGCGGCCGGGTGTCAGCTGCCTATCGCAGCTGACATCCGGCACTATGTGCCAGGAGCGGTCACGGACCGCCCCCGGCACATTAACCCCTGGCACACCGCAATCAAACATGATCGAGGTGTGCCGGCGGTACAGGGAAGCATCGTGCAGGGAGGGGGCTCCCTGCGGGCTTCCCTGAGACCCCCGCAGCAACGCAATGTGATCGCGTTGCTCCGAGGGTCTCCTACCTTCCTCCCTGCAGCAAGGCCCGGATCCAAAATGGCCGCGGCATCCGGATCCTTCAGGGAGGGAGGTGGCTTACCAAGTGCCTGCTCAGAGCAGGCGCTTGGTAAGCCTGCAGCGCTGTAAGTCAGATCGCTGATCTGACAGAGTGCTGTGCAAACTGTCAGATCAGCGATCTGTGATGTCCCCCCCCGGGACAAAGTAAAAAAAAAAAATCCAAATGTGTAAAAAAAAAAAAAAATCCTAAATAATGAAAAAAAAAAATATATATATATATTATTCCCATAAATACATTTCTTTATCTAAATAAAAAAAAACAAAACAATAAAAGTACACATATTTAGCATCGCCGCCTCCGTAATGACCCGACCTATAAAACTGGCCCACTAGTTAACCCCTTCAGTAAACACCGTAAGAAAAAAAAAACTGAGGCAAAAAACAACGCTATTATCATACCGCCGAACAAAAAGTGGAATAACACGTGATCAAAAAGACAGATATAAATAACCATGGTCGGCACGGTGGCGCAGTGGTTAGCACAGCAGCCTTGCAGCGCTGGAGTCCTGGGTTCGAACCCCACCAAGGACAACATCTGCAAAGAGTTTGTATGTTCTCTCCATGTTTGCATGGGATTCCTCCGGGCACTCCGGTTTCCTCCCACATTCCAAAGACATACTGATAGGGAATTTAGATTGTGAGCCCCATCTGGGACAGCGATGATAATGTGTTCAAAAAATGTAAAGCGCTGCGGAATATGTTAGCGCTATATAAAAATAAAGATTATTATTATTATTATGGTATCGCTGAAAACGTCATCTTGTCCCGCAAAAAACGAGCCATCATACAGCATCATCAGCAAAAAAATAGAAAAGTTATAGTCCGCAGAATAAAGCGATGCAAAAATAATTATTTTTTCTATAAAATAGTTTTTATCGTATAAAAGCGCCAAAACATAAAAAAATGATATAAATGAGGTATCGCTGTAATCGTACTGACCTGAAGAATAAAATTGCTTTATCGATTTTACCAAACGCGGAACGGTATAAACGCCTCCCCCCAAAAAAATTCATGAATAGCTGTTTTTTGGTCATTCTGCCTCACAAAAATCAGAATAAAAAGCGATCAAAAAATGTCACATGCCCGAAAATGTTACCAATAAAAACGACAACTCGTCCCGCAAAAAACAAGACCTCACATGACTCTGTGGACCAAAATATGGAAAAATTATAGCTCTCAAAATGTGGTAACGCAAAAAATATTTTTTGCAATAAAAAGCGTCTTTCAGTGTGTGACGGCTGCCAATCATAAAAATCCGCTAAAAAACCCGCTATAAAAGTAAATCAAACCCCCTTCATCACCCCCTTAGTTAGGTGAAAAATTAAAAAAATTTATTTATTTCCATTTTCCCATTAGGGCTAGGGTTAGGGCTGGGGTTAGGGTTGGGGCTAGGGTTAAGGCTACAGTTAGGGTTGGGGCTAAAGTTAGGGTTAGGGTTGGGGCTAAAGTTACTGTTAGGGTTTAGATTACATTTACGGTTGGGAATAGGGTTGGGATTAGGGTTAGGGGTGTGTCAGGGTTAGAGGTGTGGTTAGGGTTACTGTTGGGATTAGGGTTAGGGGTGTGTTTGGATTAGGATTTCAGTTATAATTGGGGGGTTCCACTGTTTAGGTACATCAGGGGCTCTCCAAACGCGACATGGCGTCCGATCTCAATTCCAGCCAATTCTGCGTTGAAAAAGTAAAACAGTGCTCCTTCCCTTACGAGCTCTCCCGTGTGCCCAAACAGGGGTTTACCCCAACATATGGGGTATCAATGTACTCAGGACAAATTGGACAACAACTTTTGGGGTCCAATTTCTCCTGTTACCCTTGGGAAAATACAAAACTGGGGGCTAAAAAATAATTTTTGTGGGAAAAAGATTTTTTATTTTCACGGCTCTGCGTTATAAACTGTAGTGAAACACTTGGGGGCTCAAAGTTCTCACAGCACATCTAGATAAGTTCCTTGGGGGATCTAGTTTCCAATATGGGGTCACTTGGGGGGAATCTACTGTTTAGGTACATTAGGGGCTCTGCAAACACAATGTGATGCCTGCAGACCATTCAATCTAAGTCTGCATTCCAAATGGCGCTCCTTCCCTTCCGAGCCCTCCCATGCGCCCAAACGGTGGTTCCCCCCCACATATGGGGTATCAGCGCACTCAGGACAAATTGGACAACAACTTTTGGGGTCCAATTTCTCATGTTACCCTCGGGAAAATACAAAACTGGGGGCTAAAAAATAATTTTTGTGGGAAAAAATGTTTGTTTTATTTTTACGGCTCTGCATTATAAACTTCTGTGAAGCCCTTGGTGGGTCAAAGTGCTCACCACACATCCAGATAAGTTCCTTAGGGGGTCTACTTTCCAAAATGGTGTCACTTGTGGGGGGTTTCAATGTTTAGGCACATCAGTGGCTCTCCAAATGCAACATGGCGTCCCATCTCAACTCCTGTCAATTTTGCATTGAAAAGTCAAACGGCGCTCCTTCCCTTCCGAGCTCTCCCATGCGCCCAAACAGTGGTTTACCCCCACATATGGGGTATCAGCGTACTCAGGACAAATTGTACAACAACTTTTGGGGTCCAATTTCTTCTTACCCTTGGGAAAATAAAATGGGGGCGAAAAGATAATTTTTGTGAAAAAATATTTTTGTATTTTTATGGCTCTGCATTATAAACTTCTGTGAAGCCCTTGGTGGGTCAAAGTGCTCACCACACATCCAGATAAGTTCCTTAGGGGGTCTACTTTCCAAAATTGTGTCACTTGTGGGGGGTTTCAATGTTTAGGCACATCAGGGGCTCTCCAAACGCATCATAGCGTCCCATCTCGACTCCAGTCAATTTTGCGTTGAAGAGTCAAATTGCGCTCCTTCGCTTCCGAGCTCTGTCATGCGCCCAGTGGTTTACCCCCAAATATGGGGTATCGGTGTACTCAGGACAAATTGTACAACAACTTTTGGGGTCCATTTTCTCCTGTTACCCTTGGTAAAATAAAACAAATGGGAGCTGAAGTAAATTTTTTGTGAAAAAAAGTTAAAATGTTCATTTTTATTTAAACATTCCAAAAATTCCTGTGAAGCACCAGAAGGGTTAATAAACTTCTTGAATATGGGTTTGAGCACCTTGAGGGGTGCAGTTTTTAGAATGGTGTCACACTTGGGTATTTTCTATCACATAGACCCCTCAAAATGACTTCAAATGAGATGTGGTCCCTAAAGAAAATGGTGTAAAAATGAGAAATTGCTGGTCAACTTTTAACCCTTATAACTCCCTAACAAAAAAAATGGGGTAAAGGGGTTAAAATGTATTTTGTGGTAACATTGTGAATGTGTGGTTTGTTTGGCTATTTTCTTGCTGAAGGAGGCAAGTTTACCTTTCAAATAGTTTATCATTTGTGTGTGTGGGTGCAGTATGAAGGGAGATACAAAGTAATCACCGAACAAGGGTGTTTTGAAATAATATAGAAGGATTAGACGATAGGGCTAGATTAGAGGCAGTAAAAATATACAAAAGTAGTAGTAGTAGCTTAGTAATCAGCTTAAACTACAGTATTTTTTTAAACTAAAATATAACCAGAATTAGCATCAGATAGTAAAGTGTAAAAAAATATCAAATAAAAATAATTTAGATTATTTTATAGAGTTAAATTAGAAACAATGTAATCCACAGTAAAATATACTATAGCAATTAGCTTATACAGAATATTTTGTAGTAAAATATAATCACAATTAGCATCAGATAGTTGCGGATGTTCAGTAATTGTTTAAACTAACGTCCATTTAGTAATTTATTTATTTTACTCATTTTTAAAGCGCCGTTAATTCCATAGCGCTTTGCAGACTTTATCGTAATTATTGTAGTAATTGAATTACAGCTTTTTTTCTACCAATATATAGAATCAGATAATCTTCCATTTAGTAATTGAAGTTTCAGAATTTCAGTGGAAAATTGTTATAATTTCATTACAGTTTCTTTTTTTTCTTATATTCTTTTCTAGTATTCTAAATCTAATAAATTATTTTAAAAAGTTTACGGAAAACACACGTCTAAATAAAATTTTGCAATCTAGCACGCACACATGTGAAGAACACAACAGATGCACACACTACCCAATGAAAAACAAAATGTCCGCTCTCCCCAAAGACTGTATTCAGCCAAGGAGGCATATGCCTTCCTTGCATCCGACAGTCAATGTGAGGGAGAAGATGCCACCTTCCTTCATTTTCCCTCTTTTCTTCCTCGAGTGATACTGAGCCCCCACGTAGATGCCCCAGGACAGCAAATGAGACAGTGCTCAATCTTCGTAATCCTCTATGGACCTCACCCCTTGAAGATCCTGAGCACCAGATTCCTGATTTTGTGGCCCAATCAGGAATCAAATTTGACACTCACTGCCTCACAGAAATCAAAGTCACAGTCTTTTTCTCTGAGGATTTTGTAAATCTCATTGTGGCTTAGACAAAAGTATATGCCCAACTATTTCTTGCCGGCAACCCCACTTCATAAACACAGTTGAAATGATCAAGTTACCAAACTGACAATCAATAGTGAGGGCTCTCTCACACACTCAGTAGCATAATCATATACACATATAGGAGTACAATCCAAATTAATAAAATTATAATCTTTATTAAACAGTTACCAGACAATTCATTAAAGGAAATTAAAAGTAGAGTGTCAGGCTGCCGTCACAGTAGCAGTATTTGGTCAGTATTTTACATCAGTATTTGTAAGCCAAAACCAGGAGTGGGTGGTAAATGCAGAAGTGGTGCATATGTTTCTGTTATACTTTTCCTCTAATTGTTCCACTCCTGGTTTTGGCTTACAAATACTGATGTAAAATACTGACCACATACTGCTAGTGTGACGGCAGCCTCAGACATCAGCTAACCACCACAGAAAAAAACGTCCTTCATGATCAAATAAGTTAATTATTCATTAATACATCATAAGAATTTTTAAAAAGGATTATACCCCCAGAAAATATATATCATAGAACTAAAAAACACAATACAGTAAAGTCCTACCACGAGCGAAGTATGCTAGATCAATTTCAATATTTTTTTCTTTTTATAAGGATCATGTTACTGTATAATGTATAACAAATAAAAATGGTGAACAAAACAGTTCTACCTAAATAAGACACATCAGTTTCAAATAGGAAAAAAAATAAGCCATTTACGTATGTCTAATACTGATAAAGTGCCAAAAAAGGGGAATTTGCATCCAAGATCAATATGTGCCCATACACAAGGTCATATAAGGGTCCAACCAAAATAAGGCTTATAAATAATCCTAATCAGGAAGGTTTTGAAAAGTAAGGGGTATATATCCAAAATATCAAAAATACAGGAAAAGATATAATAGATAAAATAAACCTGCTTGGCCACCAAAAGAAACACCCCTGATGCACGTTTTGCGTGCAGCTTCCTCCGAGCTTCTTCCAAGGCTATTATATGACACGCTGAGAGGTGAGCCGGAAGTGTGCAGATCCTGAAGACCCAGAACTTGCTGGGTAACTGAGAGCCCGGGAGAGGTTGGCAACAGCTTGGGTCTCGCATTTATGGGTGGCAAGGCCTATGGATCAACACTTACTTGCCCAGCGTCGCTGAGCAGCAGGAGCCTGATGGGAATCCCTAGGAGGAGGTGGAGCGGCATCTGCCCCATGGCAGTAGTGGCGGCAGCCGTGTCAGCGAGAGACAGAGTTTTGCAAAGAGCAGCAGATCCAGTCAAATAAGCTTCAGTAAAGTGGATGAGTCTTCAGCCTCCCAAGATGGTCTTTCGGCTGAGATGTGTCCCCCTCTTAATTCGGTACCATTTGATTGCCTCACAGTGGTAAGTGATCTTCTTGAAAGTTCCCCTGGTGATATGGCTTTTTTCTTTCTGTCATTTATTGCAAGGGAAAGAGGTGTGTGGCAAAGCCTAAGCACTTTGTAGATTATTGCCTGATTCCTTCCAAAAAAGCAGAAGCGACCCCTAACTTTGCCACTGATTTAAGGTCTGTCATCAGGGCAGAAGTTAAAGAATCCCTGAAATCCCTCACTCAGGAACAGCTTTATAGGGGATGTATGAGAAACACAAATGAAGTTTGTATGGGAGTAAGGAAAGGATCCATGTAGAGTGAATATACAGTGATGTATTAGTGCTTACTACCCAGAGACAGGACCGGTGTAAAATACACTGGACAGTCGGACAAAATATTGAACACAACCTAAAAAGAGCGCCACAACTGACCATATAGTCCAATATAATGCAGTTTTATTGTATAAATATAATTACAGTAAAAAGTTCTAAAACGGGAAAATTTACAGGAGAAAATATAGATCACAATGCCAAGTTGCAGATTAAATACTAGAATGTACCCAAAAATGTACCAAAAAAATGGGGACGCGTACTCAGAACATATAAAGACTGAGTTAAAGAGGTACTGTGTATACAAATTACAGATCACACCGGATCATATATGTATAAGTAGCAATGAATGCTACACAAAACAAGTGAACTGCCACAGATATTACCTAAGTACAAAACCAATCATGTGTAAGAGTGAAATATACCACAAAACTAATAAAAAAAAATAAAAACGTGTGCAGCAATTGTGTTATAGTGAATATAATAAACATGCTGGTAAAAAAAAGGCAGTGAACGCACAAAAAAAGTCAGTGAATGCACAAAAAATGGTGATGCTATGGGATGAAAGTGAAGGGAAAGCAGGAAATCACTGTAAAATTTGTAGTGAACCATATCAATGTGAAGAATCACTTACAGGGAGATAGTGAGTCCCTGGCTCCTGGATGGCGTCCTGCCCAACGCGTGTTTCGGCTCTTTACCTTCGTCAGGGAAAGAAATGGAGATAGCCATTGCTCTAACTCGACCTGGATAGGTGTCCAGAATTCTTGAACTCTGCGACTTCAATCTCCAAGGCATATTAATTTAAACTGCATGATTCTCTCTGAACTGTTGAAATGCGTGTCTCATTAAGGGAACGGTTGAGGATGCATGAGGAGCCCCTAGAGGAGGAGGGGCCAGAAGCAGTGGAGGAAGTGTTAGAGGTTTTTCTTGCAAGCCTTGGGACAGCCTCTTGACTGCCTGCCCACACAGCCACCAGTCACCCAGTGCCCAGTCAGCAAGCTGTAATGCCCCAGTCCAAGTTTCCTCATCCAGGTGTGAGTGGTGCACCCTAGCAGACATAGATTTTATCAGGGATGTGCATGTTATCAGGCCAAAATCACCAGTGTATGTGAACTTTTGATCAGGGTAATTTTGATGTTTTGGCTTGTCATTATGATTTAAAAAGAGAAGACACAGTAGTTTGAAAATAAATGGCTTCAATCAACCACTAACCATGATTGGAGATAGAGTTTTGGTGTTATCATTCATATTCTCTGAAAAAGGCCAAGAAAGTAAAAATTCTTCCAGGGTATGTAAACTTTTGAGCACAATGGTATAGATGACTATATATTTCTACATCCCATTTATTACACAAATTCTTATAATTTATTGCAAATCCTTTCTATTGCAAATCTCAACCCTTGATTCAACAGGGATCACAGAAAGAAAAGTGAAAACTAGACATAATGTGCATGTTTATGTAGTCATTATCACAAGCAGAAGCCACACACTGAATGTTGTCCTTGCCTACATGGCATTAAAAGGAAAAATGCTTAGACTCAAAGCAACAAATCTTCAAAACAGCACTTTGATTGAGATGCTTAAAGGGAACTTTTCAGGCCAGATAATGCTATTAACTTGCAAATATAGGGTACACCTGCATGACTGAAAGCCAGGGTACAAAACAGCAAAGAAGGTGGGGGAAAGGGATATTCAATTGTATATTCCCCCACCACCGAAAATCTGCAGTATGCTCACAGAAAATAGCAAAAATGCAAAGATAAATTTTTATGACAATGGTCATACAGTATACATGCTAGCCCTTTATACTGCATGACCATTGTCATAACTTTTTTCTTCCCAGAGAGATGGGCTCTGCTTATATGTTACATGTTGATTTATGTTGATGTTGTTTCTATAACTGCACTGAATTTTTGTATTTAGTCCTTTATAACCCCTTTTAAATAATGAAGTAAAGGTTAAGTTTTATATGCGCATTTTTGCTATTTTCACTGAAAGCCAGGGGCAGCAGGGATGAATAAAGTTCATTTTTTCCCAGGTGCAGGACTTTCAGTAGAGTAGCTGGATACCTTAATAATGCTATTAACCTGCAGGTTAACCCTAGATCTGCAGGTTAACAGCATTAGCCAACCTGACAGGTTCCCTTTACATACATCTACTGAGATCCTATTGGAGTGCTGCACTTTATTAAAGTGGAGACCGGGAGAAAATATATATAATGTAAAGGTTGGCCAATAGAAGGGATCAAAGAATACATCGGATATATTTTCATGAGAAGAGATATCCCCCTCAACCCTCCTTGAGCAGTTATCAATATATACACAGCAGTCCAACAATTAATGGGTGGAGGGAAAAGAACTTCTCTTCTGATGAATTTACTGAACTAAAAAACAAACAAAATAAAGTCTCTGCACATACCAGACTATTAGAAAAAGCATGTTATTACAGAGGACTATAAAGATTTGAGGACCCTTGTTTTGCATCTACGTTGGTACTCCATCATGACATTGCGGAAGCTTTGTAAACCATAGACGCGCAAAGGATGAAGGCAGTCAAGTGCCGATAGAGGAAGTTTGCAGGACTTTGGTCTGTCACCCAGGACCAGAATGGACTCCAGACCAGGGTCCTGCAAATCTTTTTGCTTATCTCTATGTGCGTCACATCTTAGTTGGTGCAGGGAAATAATAGTAAAGATTCTTCATGTAGAAAAACGTATCACATCCAGAGTAGAACAGCTAAAATCAACTTTATTTAATTCCTTTAAAAAATAAACATGTAAGCACTTTATACCAGGAGACTTACAGACATAAATCCTTAAGGTTACTATTTAGGGATAACATGCTTGTTTTAATGCTTTTAAAGGAATTAAATATTGTACTGTAAATTTTAAATATTACTTTGGGTGTGATGCTTGATACCTTTTTCTATATTTAGCTGAACTCAAACTATGTGTCTGGTAAACTGTCTGAAAACAGACTATACACAGGGAAGCGTAGTGGATGACAGATCAGTTTTAAGGTTAATTTACCAACCAGTCAAAATCAATATCAAAATAGTATACAATGTCAATAAAACATAGAGAAACCTTTACAATGAATATATACAGCTCTGGCAAAAATTAAGAGACCACCACATCAAAACCCTGTCATGGGCAGCCCAATCTCCAGACCTGAACCCCATTAAAGACCTCTGGAATGTAATCAAGAGGATGATGGATAGTCATAAGCCATCAAACAAAGAAGAACTGCTTACATTTTTGCACAAGGATCAGTGCCAAGACGCATGAAAGCTTTGATTAAAAATCATGGTTACCGTATATACTCGAGTATAAGCCGAGATTTTCAGCCCAAATTTTTGGGCTGAAAGTGCCCCTCTCAGCTTATACTCGAGTCAAGGTGGGTGGCAGGGTCGGCGGGTGAGGGGGTGAGGGCGCTGAGGCATACTTACCTAGTCCCAGCGATCCTGGCGCTGTCCCTGCCGTCCCACGGTCTTCGGTGCTGCAGTTCTTCCCCTCTTCAGCGGTCACGTGGGACCGCTCATTAGAGAAATGAATAGGCGGCTCCACCTACCATAGGGGTGGAGCCACGTATTCATTTCTCTAATCAGCGGTAACGGTGACCGCTGATAGAGAAAGAAGCTGCGGCACCGAAGACCAGCTGTGACAGGCAGAGTGAGCGTCAGGATCGCTGGGACCAGGTAAGTATGTTATATTCACCTGTCCGCGTTCCAGCCACCGGGCACCGCTCCATCTTCCCGGCGCCTCCATCTTCCCGGCGTCTGCGCTCTGACTGTTCAGGTCAGAGGGCGCGATGACGCATATAGTGTGCGCGGCGCCCTCTGCCTGATCAGTCAGTGCAGAGACGCCGGGACGAGACGCCGGGACCGGACGCTGGGAGCTGCAGGCAAGAGAGGTGAGTATGTGTGTTTTTTTTTTTTTATTGCAGCAGCAGCGGCAGCACAGATTTATGTGGAGCATCTATGGGACAAAATGAACGGTGCAGAGCATTGTATTGTATATGGGGCACAGATATGGGGCAATAATGAACGGTGCCGAGCACAGTATGGGGCACAGCTATGGGACAAAATGAACGGTGCCGAGCACAGTATGGGGCACAGCTATGGGACAAAATGAACGGTGCAGAGCACTATATGGGGCACAGCTATGGGACAAAATGAACGGTGCAGAGCACAGTATGGGGCACAGCTATGGGACAAAATGAACGGTGCAGAGCACTATATGGGGCAGAGCTATGGGACAATATGAACGGTGCAGAGCACTGTATGGGGCAGAGCTATGGGACAAAATGAACGGTGCAGAGCACTGTATGGGGCAGAGCTATGGGACAAAATAAACGGTGCAGAGCACTGTATGGGGCAGAGCTATGGGACAAAATGAACGGTGCAGAGCACTATATGGCACAGCTATGGGACAAAATGAACGGTGCAGAGCACAGTATGGGGCACAGCTATGGGACAATATGAACGGTGCAGAGCACTATATGGCATAGCTATGGGACAAAATGAACGGTGCAGAGCACAGTATGGGGCACGGCTATGGGACAAAATGAACGGTGCAGAGCACTATATGGGGCACAGCTATGGGACAAAATGAACGGTGCAGAGCACTATGGGGCACAGCTATGGGACAAAATGAACGGTGCAGAGCACTATATGGGGCACAGCTATGGGACAAAATGAACGGTGCAGAGCACAGTATGGGGCACAGCTATGGGACAAAATGAACGGTGCAGAGCACTATATGGGGCAGAGCTATGGGACAATATGAACGGTGCAGAGCACTGTATGGGGCAGAGCTATGGGACAAAATGAACGGTGCAGAGCACTGTATGGGGCAGAGCTATGGGACAAAATAAACGGTGCAGAGCACTGTATGGGGCAGAGCTATGGGACAAAATGAACGGTGCAGAGCACTATATGGCACAGCTATGGGACAAAATGAACGGTGCAGAGCACAGTATGGGGCACAGCTATGGGACAATATGAACGGTGCAGAGCACTATATGGCACAGCTATGGGACAAAATGAACGGTGCAGAGCACAGTATGGGGCACGGCTATGGGACAAAATGAACGGTGCAGAGCACTATATGGGGCACAGCTATGGGACAAAATGAACGGTGCAGAGCACTATATGGGGCACAGCTATGGGACAAAATGAACGGTGCAGAGCACTATATGGGGCACAGCTATGGGACAAAATGAACGGTGCAGAGCACTATATGGGGCACAGCTATGGGACAAAATGAACAGTGCAGAGCACAGTATGGGGCACAGCTATGGGACAAAATGAACGGTGCAGAGCACTATATGGGGCACAGCTATGGGACAATATGAACGGTGCAGAGCACTATATGGGGCACAGCTATGGGACAAAATGAACGGTGCAGAGCACAGTATGGGGCACAGCTATGGGACAAAATGAACGGTGCAGAGCACAGTATGGGGCACAGCTATGGGACAAAATGAACGGTGCAGAGCACTATATGGGGCACAGCTATGGGACAAAATGAACGGTGCAGAGCACAGTATGGGGCACAGCTATGGGACAAAATGAACGGTGCAGAGCACAGTATGGGGCACAGCTATGGGACAAAATGAACGGTGCAGAGCACTATATGGGGCACAGCTATGGGACAAAATGAACGGTGCAGAGCACTATATGGGGCACAGCTATGGGACAAAATGAACGGTGCAGAGCACTATATGGGGCACAGCTATGGGACAAAATGAACGGTGCAGAGCACTATATGGGGCACAGCTATGGGACAAAATGAACGGTGCAGAGCACTATATGGGGCACAGCTATGGGGAAATATGAACGGTGCAGAGCACTATATGGCACAGCTATGGGGAAATAATGATCTATTTTTATTTTTGACATTCACCGGTAAATGCTGCATTTCCACCCTAGGCTTATACTCGAGTCAATAAGTTTTCCCAGTTTTTTGTGGCAAAATTAGGGGGGTCGGCTTATACTCGGGCGGGCTTATACTCGAGTATATACGGCATTCCACGAAATATTGATTTCTGCACTCTTGCAGAGTTAAACCATTAGGATTGTTGTTTCTAAATGATTATGAACTTGTTTTCTTTGTATTATCTGAGATCTGAAAGCACTGGTTATTTTATTTTTTAAATTTTGACCATTTTTCCTTTTCAGAAAATAATACAAAATGTATTGCTTGCAAATTCGGAGACATGTTGTCAAAAGTTTATAGGTTAAAAGAACAATTTACATTTTACTCAAAACTATACCTAAGAGAAAAATCAGACAAACTGAAAATTTTGCAGTGGTCTCTTAATTTTTGCCAAAGCTTTACACT
Source organism: Ranitomeya imitator (assembly GCF_032444005.1). Lineage (NCBI taxonomy): Eukaryota > Metazoa > Chordata > Amphibia > Anura > Dendrobatidae > Ranitomeya > Ranitomeya imitator. Next base: position 631,491,917 of record NC_091284.1, read on the forward strand.
GAACAACCATAAATATGTCACCTCTCAAAAAAATGGGATAAAAAACAGTCAAGATGTTATATTACCCCCAAATGGTACCAATGTTGTTTATAATTTGCCCCACAAAAAAAGTTTTCACACAGCTCCAAATTATAGAAAAATAACAATTATGACTGAAAATAAGAAGCAGAACAAAAAATAAATAAAAAAACAAATTGGTATTGCAGCGTAATAAGTAGCATATTAGCCCCTTAAGCCTGGAGGTATTTTCGATTTTCGCTTCCCTTCTTCCCAGAGCCATAACTTTTTTATTTTTTGGTCAATATAACCGTGTGATCGCTTGGTTTTAACATATCGTGTACTGAAAAACAGGAAAAAAGTGCGGTGAAATTGCAAAAAAAGTGCAATCCCACAGTTTCTTTTTTTTTACCATGTTCGTTAAATGTTAAACCTGACCTGCCATCATGATTCTCAACGTCATTATGAGTTCATAGACACCAAACATGTAAAGCTTCTTTTTTTATTTAAGTGGTGAAATAAAATTCCAAAGTATGTAAACAAAAATAAAAATTGCGCCATTTTCCGATAACCATACCATCTTAATTTTTCCTGATATCTGGTTGGGTGAGGGCTTATTTTTTGCGAGCAGAGCTGCAGTTTTTAAATGATACCATTTTGGGGCAGATACGATCTTTTGATCGCTTGTTATTGCATTTTAATGCAATGCTGCGGTGACCAAAAAAACATAATTCTGGTGTTTTGACTTTTTTTCTCGTTACACCATTTAGCGATCAGGTTATTTTTTTTATATTGATAGATCGGGCGATTCTGAATGCGGCGATACTAAATATGGGTATGTTTGATTTTTTTTTTTTTATTTTGATTGGGGCGAAAGGGGTGTGATTTGAACTTTTATATTTTTAAAAATATATATATTTTTTTAACTTTTGGCATGCTTCAATAGTCCCCATGGATGGGACTTGTTTTTCCAAAACATCCGACAGATGCTCAATTGGAAAAAAAGAAGAATTTGGTGGCCAGGTCAACACCTTTAGCTCTTCATCATGTTCCTCAAACTATCCTGAACGTTATGTGGCTTAAAAAAGGCTACTTCCATAGAGAAAACTGTTGCCATGAACACTGTTCCAAGGTTCCAACAATATTTAGGTAGGTGCTAAACGAACACTCACAAAAATGCCAGGACACAGAGATTTCTCATATAACACTGCCTTTTTTCCCTAATGCATTCTGGTCCTCTTCCTTCGACGAATATCACACATAGTTACTCAAAATAACAACCAACATGATTCTGATTAGTAGGAGAGGGAAAGAGGGGAAGAGATTTATGTGAATAAAAATTAACTTTTCTTAAATTTGTTAAATACGGTATGTTTTTCTAAAAAACACATTCACATACATCCAATTAAGGATAAATAAACATACACCATACAAGGTCCAAAAGATGAAATGGTGCTATCAGGACAAACTACAGTATTCATATCCGTGCACCAGCAGGACTCTCCCTATCAGATATATCACATATGAAAAAAATGGAGAACGGTCCAAGAGTATCAAAATAACAATTTTATTACATAAATAACAACCAATAAAATGTACAAAATACAGGACTAGGATCGGGAAAAAGGGAGGGCAGAAGTCACGACCAAAATGGCCAACATGGGAAAGAAACACAGGCTAAGTGCCATCAATAGAAAAGGAACCCTGAGTAGTAGATCCGTATTGAGTCCAATGACTAGTTAAATCAGACATGTAGTGCGCACTACCTCCTAACTACACTCCGGTTCATGTATTATCATATTTGCTTACCCATGCTTCAGCCAGGTCGGGACAACTGCCCCCTGCCGCCACCGACGCGCGTTTCGCCTTCTTTGTCAAGGTGCGGTGGCCAATCCAATCCAATTAAGGATGTACAGTCATGGCCAAAAGTATTGACACCCCTGCAATTCTGTCAGATAATACTCATTTTCTTCCTGAAAATGATTGCAAACACAAATTGTTTGGTATTATTATCTTCATTTAATTTGTCTTAAATGAAAAAACACAAAAAGAATTGTCCTAAGACCAAATTGGATATAATTCCACACCAAACATAAAAAAGGGGGAGGACAAAAGTATTGGCATTGTTGGAAAAATCATGTGATGCTTCTCTAATTTGTGTAATTAACAGCACCTGTAACTTACCTGTGGCACCTAACAGGTGTTGGCAATAACTAAATCACACTTGCAGCCAGTTGACATGGATTAAAGTTGACTCAACCTCTGTCCTGTGTCATTGTGTGTACCACATTGAGCATGGAGAAAAGAAAGAAGACCAAAGAACTGTCTGAGGACTTGAGAAACCAAATCGTGAGGAAGCATGAGCAATCTCAAGGCTACAAGTCCATCTCTAAAGACCTGAATGTTCCTATGTCTACCGTGCTCAGTGTCATCAAGAAGTTTAAAGAACATGGCACTGTGGCTAACCTCCCTAGATGTGGACGAAAAAGAAAAATTAACAAGAGATTTCAATGCAAGATTTTGTGGATGTTGGATAAAGAACCTCAACTAACATCTAAACAAGTTCAAGCTGCCCTGCAGTCCGAGGGTACAACAGTGTCAATCCGTACTATCAGTCGGCGTCTGAATGAAAAGGGACTGTATGGTAGGAGACCCAGGAAGACCCCACTTATTACCCCGAGACATAAAAAAGCCAGGCTGGAGTTTGCCAAAACTTACCTGAAAAAGCCTAAAACGTTTTGGAAGAATGTTCTCTGGTCAGATGAGACAAAAGTAGAGCTTTTTTCGGCAAAGGCATCAACATAGAGTTTACAGGAGAAAAAAAAAGAGGCATTCAAAGAAAAGAACATGGTCCCTACAGTCAAACATGGCAGAGGTTCCCTGATGTTTTGGGGTTGCTTTGCTGCCTCTAGCACTGGACTGCTTGACTGTCTGCATGGCGTTATGAAGTCTGAAGACTACCAACAAATTTTGCAGCATAATGTAGGGTCCAGTGTGAGAAAGCTGGATCTCCCTCAGAGGTCACGGGCCTTCCAGCAAGACAATGACCCAAAACACACTTCAAAAAGCACTAGAAAATGGTTTGAGAGAAAGCACTGGAGACTTATAAGGTGGCCAGCAATGAGTCCAGACCTGAATCCCATAGAACACCTTTGGAGGGATCTAAAAATGGCAGTTTGGAGAAGGCACCCTTCAAATATCAGGGACCTGGAGCAGTTTGCCAAAGAAGAATGGTCTAAAATTCCAGCAGAGCATTGTAAGAAACTCATTGATGGTTACTGGAAGCGGTTGGTCGCTGTTATTTTGGCTAAAGTTTGTGCAACCAAGTATTAGGCTGAGGGTGCCAATACTTTTGTCTGGTCCATTATTGGAGTTTTGTGTGAAATGATCAATGTTTTGCTTTTTGCTTCATTCTGTTTTGTGTTTTTTCATTTAAGACAAATTAAATGAAGATAATAATACCAAAGAATTTGTGTTTGCAATCATTTTCAGGAAGAAACTGAGTATTATCTGACAATTGCAGGGGTGTCAATACTTTTGGCCATGACTGTATATTGGGACACAGTTAAATGATGTTATGTTATAATCACTACTGTGACCCACTATAGTCCCTATGTAAGGCTAGACTGCAGAGGTATAATAATTTATAATAGGACCCCTATCCATTGTCTCTAATAAGTTATAAGTCGGGTTTAATATCTCTATGTACATATAGGGTCTCAGATTTTACAAAAGCTGTCAAGTATGTATGAGTCTTAGATGGATTTAGAGTACCCAATTGACATGCTGCAATAAATTGCAGATGTCTGTGACCACTACTATATTTTGTCAACATTATTATAGATCATCAGACAAATTTTGTACCGATATAAATAGGTGAGGTGGCTGACACGCTGTTATTTAATTCACATATATAGATTGCTGATGATATTGTGCAGCTTATCAGAAGATTGCATGTAGAGGGACTGCTTCTGTCTTCGAATATGCTTGCTGCTAATGCTCTAGTACGAGAGCCGCATCTGAATATCTGTGGCCAGTGGGAGAGACTGTGTGCAGGTGTAACAGCAGCAAGCGCGTTCTCCCTCAGTGAATGAACACGCCGATCCTGCAGCGTACACTGTTGGTAATTATGCAGCACACGGTATTGTCAAATGTACAGCGGCTTCTTATAGGGAAGCCACACTGGTGGCGTTCATTGACACCTGCTGACTTGTACTCAGACCCTAATTATTCTCCACTATAGGGCATAAGATCAAGACATATGTCCCTGTCGCGTGTTTTGCCTCAATATCAGCTTTTCCTAAGGGTCCTTAGACTATACACACTCACTGGAGCCATAGCAAAGATGCACCGCTGAACCTGGGGAGGACAAGTAAAAACTAATTTTGTTATACGTGTCATGGCAATGATGAACTTGTACAAGAGGTTTGAAAGGGGAAAGTCCTTTTCATGAACAAGGTAAAACCTAAATACAGGTTAAAGGGAACCTGTCACCCCGTTTTTTGAGATTGAGCTATAAATACTGTTAAATAGGGCCTGCGCTGTGTGTTCCTATAGTGTATGTAGTGTACCCCGATTCCCCATGTATGCTGAGAAATAACTTACCAAAGTCGCCGTTTTCGCCTGTCAATCAGGCTGGTCAGGTCGGGAGGGCGTGGTGACATCGCTGGTTCTTCCTCAGCTTTACGTTGGTGGCGTAGTGGCGTAGTGGTGAAGACACAGCGCGCGATCTGCGCTGTCATCCCTATCGTCGGTGGGGGCGGCCTTCTTCCTGGGGCCGCGCGTGCGCAGATCGAGTGCTCTGCTGCACGGGGCTTCAGGAAAATGGCCGCGGGATGCCGCGCGTGCGCATTAGAGATCGCGGCGGCCATTTTCCCAAAGCCGAGTTTGCATCTCGGCTTTGGGAAAATGGCCGCCGCGATCTCTAATGCGCACGCGCGGCATCCCGCGGCCATTTTCCTGAAGCCCCGTGCAGCAGAGCACTCGATCTGCGCACGCGCGGCCCCAGGAAGATGGCCGCCCCCACCGACGAAAGGGATGACAGCGCAGATCGCGCGCTGTGTCTTCACCACTACACCACCAACGTAAAGCTGAGGAAGAACCAGCGATGTCACCACGCCCTCCCGACCTGACCAGCCTGATTGACAGGCGAAAACGGCGACTTTGGTAAGTTATTTCTCAGCATACATGGGGAATCGGGGTACACTACATACACTATAGGAACACACAGCGCAGGCCCTATTTAACAGTATTTATAGCTCAATCTCAAAAAACGGGGTGACAGGTTCCCTTTAATTAATTCCCATTTTTTGTTAACAAAAAATATGGAAAATGCAGAAATAATGAAGACCAGAGACATTGTTCAAGTGCACTGTGGATTTATTGATGCAAACAAGAAATCAATATTTAAAAAAATCATTTATTAAACTAATAACTGATGGCAAATGTATAGCTACTTGCGTCCGAAAATTCTCAATCTTGCTCGCAATAAGAATATTAACACCACAGTGCAAGGCAATTCTTTAGAAAAATATACCACTTCCGTGAAAACAGCTGCAGTATTCCTTTCTTGTGTGGGAATCTCATGGTAGATCTGGTGGATTTCAAACAAGCATTAGGTAATAAAACAGGAAATGGAAAGACACTCAAGTAACATTTATTTTATAAATGCATTGGATAGATTTTTAATTGCAGAAATCATTAAAGTCATGTCTAAAATGTATATGAAAATAAAAGTATTTTATTGGAAGAAAATAGCATCTTCCTCAATTTGCAGTTTTGCTCCTAATCAGCCTGCCTTGAAAATATCTACCATTAAAAAAGGTCTATCAAGAGCAAACCAGTAAATGCTAGATATGGAGGAGCAAAACCCAGTTTTGGACTGATATGAAAACACAGCCGAACGAAGAGAACCATGAATACAAGCTATAAACAGGTAATAAAAATCTAAAGTAAATGCAGAGTGAAAGTAATAATAGCAGAGTGCCCAGTAGGGAGGTATCACTAGTACATTCTCAAGAAAAAGGTGTAATGTATATACCAAATTTATAATGCAAATAAATTGTCATATGTGTAGCTTATGCTGTAAACACCTTTGATAAGCACATGGTATAAAATGTGGCTAAAGTATAAACATAGCATCCTGAGCAGCTTAGAGCAGACCAATTCAATGTATTAATAAAAATATAATATTTTATTGAAATTCAACAGCTGCCAGGATGAAAATTATTACATATTAAGTTATACAGCACAAAGGGCTGTAAGCCAAGAAGTATGTTATTCACAAGTGTGGATAGATAGCTGAAAATAAGAAGCCAGAACTGATACCTTAGTGGAAGACAGGAAAGTATACCATGTACAACAGACCAGATTAACTCCCCTCACCCCAACGCGCGTTTCACAACTCAGCTTCTTCCGGAAGCTTCTTTCACGCCCCTGGAAGAAGCTCAGTTATGAATCACACGTCAGGGTAAGGTGAGATATTCTAGTCTGTCCTACATGGTATACTTTCCTGTCTTCCACTAAGGTAACAGTTCTTCTGACTTCTTATTTTCAGCTATCTATCCACACTTGTGAATAAAAGAAAGTACTCGTCGCTCCTGGTGCTTATCCGCTTCTTCATTGCACTGCATCTGCAGCAGTGAGCAGGCCCTGGGAGGTCACTGTACATACGTGGTGACATACAGGGCTGAGGCCAGAATTCCCGGCCTAGAGTTCTCACTCCAAGCTGGGACTTCTGGATGCGAAAAGGCTCCGCAAGGTCACGGAGCGATGATGCAATGTGATAAATGCGTGGAAGGGAACAAGGGGGGCAGGCAGAGAGGTGAGCGACAAGTCGAGTTTTTCCTTTTCCAATAATTATGCTCTGGGGACATAAAGAGACCTCAGAGCATAATAGGGAACATTGAATTTGCATTCATTAAATTAACTGTGAATCAAATTTCACAGAAAAATCTGCACAATTTGGCAAATTAAAATGTTGTCACATCCGCTCATCTCTAGTTGCAACACAGCTTTTTTCTGTATAATAGGTATGCTTCAAAAAGCACAAAATAGCTATACAAGATATAAATTCTAATGAATGTAAACCGTTCCAATTTTGCATAAATGTATATAACTATTGTAATATTGGCTACAAAGATAAAAGCAATTAATTTCTATTGCATCTATTAAATTGTTTTCACCTTAACAGTCAGTTCCGCGCTCTGGGTGGTTGATAAAACTGTTGAGTGGGTCTAGTAGATCTCCTCGGTTGTCCATCACCACCTCTGCGGAAGTCAAGTGAATCTCCATATTCCCCTTCTTCTTCCTAAAACAAAGTTTTGCAAAATGAATGGTCAACCCCTTCAATATATCTGCACACAAAACGTAACACACAAACTTATGAATGGACAGTATAAAGTTCTAGGCCTATAACGATAATAAAGTGGCATCTACATCTAGAAAAGAAGACTGAGATTCTTGACTGTAAGAGCAGTGGAATATAGAAATCTCTACTACACAGTGCTGACAATCTTCTGAGTGGATTTATTACCAAAATCAAAATTCAACTATGATTTGGTCATATATCAACTTAGAAGATCGTTCAGAAGAAAGAAACCCAAACTGACAGACGAACTCTGCCACAAATTTCACTGTTAACTCATTCTGCAGCCAGCTGTAATATTATAGGAGGATGTAGAACACAAACGGTCCAAAGAAACTCAATTGCAAAAATAATAATTAAATAAAGAACCAAGCGCTAGCTATGGGTGAATGAGTTAAGTATAGAAAAATATAGAGAGCAGAATGTCAAGAATCTCAGAAAATTAGATAATTATCAGGCTGTGTATCTAAAAACTACTTTGTCTTAAAGCACCACTGCGTTTATTTTTATTGCAGCGCTCGAGTGGTACTTCTATTTTAACGTCCCTTCCCCTACTCTCATACTTAGCAACCGCCGTCCTTCACTTTCTATCGCCACCATTCTCATCAGTCTCCAGCAGTTTGTGCTCTGCTGGCTGCATCAATGTTTCGTGGAACAAGCTGTAGGTCACTTTTTAATGCAAGTCTATGAGATCCTCATTCTGGCTTTCAGACTTGCGTTGAGAGCTTGTGAGTGTTATTTTTGACTTCTTGCCAGTCAGAACTTGCGGTCATAAGATAGAACTGCGGAACCATAGCAGCAGACAAAAGGTGAAGACGGCGGCAGGCAAGTACCGTGGCTTGTGAAAGTATTCACCCCCTTGGCTTTTTACCTATTTGGTTACATTACAACCTGTGTTTAAATATTTTTCTAATCTGATTTGTGTGTGATGAATCAGCAATAAACAGTCTAAGTTGGTGAAGTGAGAAAAATATCGGTATAAATTAAGCTTGCGGGATCAAATAACTAAACATTGGCACGTGCATATGTAATCAACCCTTCTGCTATGAAGCCCACAAAAATTTCTGGTGTAAGCAATTACAGACGCTTCACACAAAATTAGAATATCATCAAAAAGTTAATTTATCTCAGTTCTTCAACAGAAAAAGTGAAACACATACATTATAAAGAGTCATTATAAACAGTCAGCATTTAAGATATGCAAAATCAACAGATAAATAACCACAATGGAAATGTTGTGTATCCAAGTGGTTGGATAGGAGCAGCAGCTAGCTCTCTATCAGTGCTGTAAGCATAGTCCATTTAGATTAATATTTGATTTTCCTTTGAGATGTTACAAAATAACCAACCTGGAAACAGACCAGTAGATGAAGCAAAGCTGTTAAGTTTTTTTTAATGTTGAAAAAGCAGTCTTTAAAGTTTGTAGAGCTAATAAATAAGACGGCAGTTCTATGTTTCAGTATTTCATTTCCATTAATTACGGCTTCACAAACTGCTCTCTTCTGATACAGCGAATCACCAAAATTGCTACATTAAAATGGAACCACTATAAATGCTTGTAATCTTACACGTATACGGCACACTGACACATACTGCACACAGAAGACCAATGGCATGCCTTTAAGCTACGGTATGTTAATCTGCCTTTTTTATCACGGGTACAAATGGACATTTGTGTTTCTTATTTGAGACTGATGCATATGGCGATAATGTGCTGAGACACAAATGCCAATAAAAAGAGGTGAAGTTCAACTTGCTGGGTTAATGTCAAAGCGCAGTACCATAATATATGAATGTAGACATAATCGGGTCAGAAAGCACAGTATCACAGTCGATCTGGACAAATATAGCAACTGGCAGAGAAGTCAATCTCTAGAGTCCTGTAATTACATAACGGAGTTGTTGGTGTCTACTTCCACTTCGACATTAGAACGCCAGGGATAAAGCTACAAGAAAATGGTTAAAAATAAGCCTGTATGTCTGTAGTAACAAACATATGATAGAAAACCAACTAGGTGGAACTTACGAATTACTGACACATGGAAGAATACAAGAACAATTATGCTATAGTCCTTATTGAGTCTTTCTTACAGTATAATCATGGAGCGCTATAACTTATGAGCAGCTCATCTACGTGTACATAAGATGCTTTAACCCCTTCACCACCTTGCAATGTTTTTCCTTTTCATTTTTCCTTTTCGCGCCCCCCCCCCCCCTTCTTCCCAGAGACATAACTTTTTTATTTTTCCCTCAATATAGCCATATGAGGACTTGTTTAAAATTACAACTTGTCCCACAACAAACAACACCATTGATTTTACCATATTGGGTACTGGAAAACAGGAAAAAAAATTCCAAGTGCGGTGAAATTGAAAAAAAAAAATGTTTTTTAGATTTATTTTATTTATCATGCTCAATAAATGCTAATACTGGCCTGCCATTATCCATTCTCCAGGTCAGTACGAGTATGCAAGTGGTGAAAAAAAATGCAAAATTTGTAAGGAAAAAAAAAAGTTACTTATGATGCCATTTCTCGAGACTCGCAGCGTCTCCATTTTTCAGGATTCACGGCAGGGTGTTGGCTTTTTTTTTTTTGCACCCTGAACTGAGGTTTTTACTGAAAACATTTGGGGGTAGATACAATGTTTATACAATGGAAATAGTGATATGACCACCCCATGTGAATATAAAGCTGATATTTCCATCAGTTATCCAGTGCTATTTTATGGCGGAAGGATGTCTTAGAATAAAAGGAACATGGAATTCTGAAGTTCAAATGAAACACTCCTCAAGAGACAAGGAACTCTCGTCTGCACAGGAGCACGTACTGGAGTGTAGTCATACAGCCTAGAAAGAAAAGGTGAAAAACTTACAGGGGCAACGGAGCTGGAATATAACAAGTAAGGCTACTTTCACACTAGCATCGGATTCGGACCGTCGCATTGCGTCGGGCCGAGATTCCGACTCTAGCGTTTGTTGTGCTGCACAACGGGGGCAGCGGATGCATTTCTCCGGTGCACCCGCTGCCCCATTGTGAGGTGCGGGGAGGTGGGAGCGGAGTTCTGGCCGCGCATGCGCGGTCGGAAAAAGCGGTCCGTCGGCTGCAAAAAACGTTACATTTAACGTTTTTTGCTCCCGGCGGTCCGCCACAACACGGCGCAACCGTCGCAAGACGGTTGCGACGTGTGTCAATACGTCACAATGCGTCGGTAATGTAACTATGGGGCAAAAACGCATCCTGCAAACAACTTTGCAGGATGCGTTTTTCCCCTAAATGACGCATTGCGCCGTGTTAAAAAAACGCCAGTGTGAAAGTAGCCCTAGAGAGCTCCTTTCTCGATGCCCAGCATCTACACTGACAGCATATGGTGGCATTGCACAGTATTTTGTGGCTGCCAGCCCTGTATATGTGAGGGCACATAATCATATAACAAAACATACACATAACAAAAATAATTCAACGATAAGCAAGTACCCCCTATGTAAATATATAGAATTATACCCCTTTATTTTACAATGTTAACTCCTCAAGGGTATGACATGTTCATATCGTACATTGCTGCGGAGTTGTTTCCACTCATTTTTTCATGTGTAAATAACAGTTTTACAGTAACCGCAAATGAATCAACTTTTTTAAAAAAAAAGGCATGTAACGTCATATTTTTTCAGTGCGATTTTGCAATGAAAAAGTGATCTTAACTCTTCCAACTGAACACTGCCGTGTACCATACAGTAACCACTATAATGATGTTAATATTCAGTAAAGGCAGAGTAAAAATACACCATAGTGCTGGGTTAGTGGACAGAGTGAGTTCTCACCCTTTCACTTAGAGGACCACAGAGGGTTGGGGGATCCTGCCATGCGTTCTGGATTTCCACAACCAGGAAAGTCAGGACAAACTTTGGTAGATAGTAGGGCCATTTCTGGAAGCATTAGGAGCACATATAACAGAGCCACATTAAATAGAGCCTGCACACACTACAAATATTGTAAATACAGTAATATATACTCTTATTCTGGCAGCCCTTTGGTCTCCCCTGTGGAATTGTTTGCCTTTTCAAATCCCTATTTGTATTTATTGAGCATATCTTTTGCACTGACTTTAAGCTTATGGTGATTCTATAACATAAGTGTATCATATATATTCCATTAAAAAACTAAATTTTATTTTAAATATTAAAAATACCAACCTAATGTGTCAACAGAAGAAAACTTGTTCAACAGAAACACAAAAAATGACAAATACATAGAATGATACCCTAAGATATAATGTTCTAAGTATCCCTGGTTACACCCTATATGAACCATGACAGGGTGCCAACCTCCGCAGCCAAAGAAGAAACGATTGTTTGGCGCCCCCTCGACGTCTGTCCCAACCTATCCTTAATTGACCCTGTACTAATGCAGATGGGAAAACACATAGTTATAAAAAGAGATGAATAATTGAAATATCTATGCAGGGAGGTTTTTCAAATGAAAAAACCTTAGGGTATAAACAGGGGTGGATTGAGGGTAGCCAGGGCCCCGGGCTATTCAGACACTGTGGGCCCCCCGGTCATGTGACGGGGTCATGCGATGGAATCATGCGACGGGGTCATCATATACTTGAACCAGATTATTCCAGAAAAATAGTTGCTGAGTGAAACTATAACCTGTCAAACATCCATTGATCTAGTCAATTTACCCTTCAGTTAGGAAGAAGAAAAAAAACACAATACTATCACCATAAGTGCCAGTATTCACAGGAGATCTGTACTTAGTATGCAGTGTCTGTGTAGAGGTAATACAGAGATCACTGGTGATATTATACACAGGAGCTCTGTATATACTATACAGTGTATAGTGTCAGTGTATAGGTAACACTGACTCACCAGTGACGTCTCTAGGTGAAGTCCTTCATCTTTCATCCAGCACAGATCACCATAACTTCATCCAGCCAGGACTCGTCTCTGCAGGAAATAACACAGTTATCTCGAGCCCCATTTGTCTCCAGTCCTGCCCCCATTTTGTTCAGCATCTCTGCCCCCAGTGTGTCCAGCATCTCTGCCCCCAATGTGTCCAGCATCCTGCCCCCAGTGTGTCCAGCATTCTGCCCCCAGTGTGTCCAGCATCCTGCCCCTAGTGTGTCCAGCATTCAGCCAGTGTGTCCAGCATCTCTGCCCTCAATGTGTCCAGCATCCTGCCCCCAGTGTGTCCAGCATTCAGCCCCCAGTGTATCCAGCATTCAGCCCCCAGTGTGTCCAGCATTCTGCCCCCAGTGTGTCCAGCATTCTGCCCCCAGTGTGTCCAGCATTCTGCCCCCAGTGTGTCCAGCATTCTGCCCCCAGTGTGTCCAGCATTCTGCCCCCAGTGTGTCCAGCATATTGCCCCCAGTGTGTCCAGCATATTGCCCTCAGTGTGTCCAGTATTCAGCCCCCAGTGTCTCCAGCATTCTGCCCCCAGTGTGTCCAGCATCCTGCCCCAGTGTGTCCAGCATATTACCCCCAGTGTGACCAGCATATTACCCCCAGTGTGTCCAGCATTCTGCCCCCAGTGTGTCCAGCATTCTGCCCTCAGTGTGTCCAGAATTCTGCCCCCAGTGTGTCCAGCATATTGCCCCCAGTGTGTCCAGCATATTGCCCTCAGTGTGTCCAGCATTCAGCCCCCAGTGTATCCAGCATTCTGCCCCCAGTGTGTCCAGCATCCTGGCCCCAGTGTGTCCAGCATCCTGCCCCCAGTGTGTCCAGCATCCTGCCCCCAGTGTGTCCAGCATATTACCCCCAATGTGTCCAGTATATTGCCCCCAGTGTGTCCAGCATTCATCCCCTAGTGTGTCCAGCATCTCTGCCCCAGTGTGTCCAGCATATTGCCCCAGTGTGTCCATCATCTCTGCCCCCAGTGTGTCTAGCATTCTGGCCCGGGCCCCCCGGAATGGCGTTCGCAATAGAAAAAAACCTAGTTCTCCTCACCTGTCCGTGCTTCTTCGGCGATGCTCCCTCCAGCAGCGCGCACTCGCCGGCGACTGACAATGACATCAGACGCCGGCTAACTTCAGCTGCCAGCCTCCAATTGGCTGTCGGCTGTTAACTATTGACGTGCGGCCGAGCGCCCGCACGTCAACAGCGTTAAACTGCTGCAGCGCCGGTAGGGGCCCGGTGAGCAGATGAGACGGGGCCCCCTCTGCCCACCGGGCCCATACGCCAGTCAGGGCAGTAATGCTCTGATGGCGGCGGTCAATCTGAGCGGTTGCCCAGGGCCCCCCCACACCACTGGGCCATGGGCTACCGCCCAGATTGACCTCATTATAATCCGCCACTGGGTATAAACCTTAAAAAACCTTAGGGTATACTAAGAGCATAAATATAAATTCACAAATGGTATAACCCTCTATCAGAAGAGACCACAAACATGATAACCTTGTGGATCAAAAATCAAACGCAACCCTTTCAGAAGAGCGGCCATAATACAAATTTAAGGCTCATATCACATATGTGACCACAATGATAATCACAAATAGTTTTCATATAATGAATGAAAAGGGTTGCAAAAGGAGAGGGAGGGAACTTAGCTCATCTAGGAGACTTCGCCTCGACGCGTTTCCCCGTCTGTGTGGTTATACCAGGGGTGTCAAACTGCATTCCTCGAGGGCCGCAAGCCATGCATGTTTTCAAGATCTCCTTAGCATTGCACAAGGTGCTGCAATCATTATGTGTGTAGGTGATTAAATTATCACCTGTGCAGTACAAGGAAATCCTGAAAACATGACCTGTTTGCAGCCCTCGAGGAATGCAGTTTGACACCCCTGGGTTATACCATTTGTGAATTTATATTTATGCTCTTAGTATACCCTAAGGTTTTTTAAGGTTTATACCCTAAAGTTTTTTCATTTGAAGTAGGTGGAGCGTAGGCAGAGCTTAAGGGAGGAAGTATGCAGCCATACGCAGACCAACGAAACGCAAGTGTAAACTTAGCCTAAGTGGACACTTAGCATTACTGAACAATGAAAGTAGCCTAGCTACACAGCAGCAAAGTCTCTCCAACCTCTCACCGCTTCTACAACTGCAGTGGTGTTCTGATAAGACTAAAAAGAAGCAGGAAACAAATCTTACTTTCAATCCAGAGGAAAGGAGAGAGATTTGCGAATGAGATGCAGTGTCCAGGTCAATCTAAGATCACATTTAGAGCTGTGATCCTGGTCTTGTTTTCAAAGCAAAAAATCTTGACTTTTTTCTAGAGCAGTTTGAAGTTGGACCTGCACATTTTTGTTGCTCTCACATCAGCATGGCGTTACTAAATCTACTATACTATGACAGAACAAGGAGGAGAATGATGGAGCTGCTAATCATGAATGAGAAAGAGGGATTCTAGAGGGTTTGCATCAGGGAAGCCAGGAAACTTCCTTGGAGCAAAAATGCCTATTAGCAAATGACACCTGATTGGTTAACATCAGTATGGTTAAATTTGACGTTTCAGTAGTGTTTGCAGTTTTGTGGAGTCAAAATTGCTAGTAGTTTCTACTGATCTATGTTGTATGTACAGCCTTATGCAGCTTGTTTTCTGATAATTTAATGTGTCTACTTTTATGAAAATGAAATTAAACGATGTAACTTATTTCTTAGAAATGGCTAAATCTATAAAGATCTGCTTAAATAATCTGTGAACATAATACATAATGAAATTATGTAAGTGTTGTTAATTATATCTTAATGATCATCTCCAGAAATCTAAGCTTCTGCAAGGATTAATGAAGTTCCATAATTTATTTAGCATTGCACTGTACAAATTAGAAACAAAACATTACATATAATAAGTGGTTACCATCTAATTAAGCATAGTAACAGTATGTGCACTTGCCTCTTTGATGACACTAGAGCAATAAACACCATTTCATCTTATTCTTTATAACGGGGGAATTATAAATGAATAGAAAGCCTCCTTGTGAAGCAGCCATCTATGCCGCAGTGCACGGAGGAGCTACAAAGAGTGTCTCTCACGCTAGAAGACTCAGCACATCTGTGCATCACATTAGCAGCCCGCTGATTTCACCATGAAATGTTCTATGGTGGCGCTGCAGGGTAATTCAACACTTGTTCATCTGATTCCCACAGACTATAGATGATTTCTGTGGGTCTCAGCAGCAGGGCATCCGGTTATCTGTTTTACTAATAAAAAGTTTAACAAACCCTTCAAAGCACATCTCCCCTAGATTAGACATTTGTTTGGCTGATAAGTTTTCTTGTGCTTGCAACCCTACTATGCATTTCTGAGAAAAAAAAGGTAAAAATGGCATAAATAAAGGGATAGATGACCACAAATGTATGGCAAAGAGATACACACAGTGCAATTCTCAGTTTGATCATCAAGTTAAGGATTTGACAGTTTTAAATACCTTTTATAATAACATTGTACTGTCTTGGGTTTTCCCACAACCATGCCAGTCACAAGCATTTAAAAAGTGATGAATGGCCAGGGTTGCTTTTAATTAATTTAATTAAAAATAAGCCAGCAATAACAATGGATAGCGAATGAGGTATTTTAAAGGGAACCTGTCACCCCCTCCAGGTGTTTATAACTAAAAGAGCCACCTTGTGTAGCACTAATGCTGAAGTCTGACAAGGTGGCTCTTTTAGTTCTTGGTGCTGTAACCGCAGAAATAATCTTTTTTGAAATTTGTCCCTCATACCTTGAAATAGTCCTGGGGGCGGGTCTTCCCCCCCCCTAATCCAGACGCACCACAGCCGTCACTCATGGCCTCTTGGCGCCGCCTCCTCAGCATTATTCATTTGTCCTGGCACCTGCGCAGTCACCTTATGCCTGGGGAATGCACTGTTAGTGCTGCCCGTCCACTGACATCACTTGATGTCTTGATTACTGCGCCTGTGTGGACGCGCGGCCCGAGATCCCGCCCCGCAGTCTCTTCTGATTTATTCACACGGCGGGGCTGGGATTCTTGGGCATGCGCAGTATTTATCTTCGGCTCTCCCTCCGCCTTCCTCATAATGTGCAGCGTCAGAGGAATCTGACGATATCTGAGCCACCTTGTCAGAATTCAGCATTAGTGCTGAACAAGGTGGCTCTTTTAGTTACAAATGCCTGGGGGGGGGGGGGTGACAGGTTCCCTTTAAGTCATCCCCCATTTTCTCTTGTACGTTCGATTCCATAACATACAAAAAGTCTACACCCCCCTGTTAAAATGTCAAGTTTTTGTCATGTAAAAATCATACCAAGAAGAATCATTTCAGAACCTTTTCCACCTTTAATGTCACCCATAATCTGTACAAATCTATTTAGAAAAAAACAAAGAATTTTGCAGGGGGAAATAAAAATAACAGAACTAAAATAATGTGGTTGCATAATTGGGGAAGTAGTTGTGTTCAGAGTTAGCCAATCACATTTAGACTCATGTCAAAGAGTAGTCAGTACAGCGCTGCCATCATTTATAGTGGCTCTAATTAACTCCATATAAAGTTTAGCTGTAGGATTTTCTTGATATTTTCTTAGTTGCATTTTACAGCAAAACCCGACGTTCAGCAAACAATTTAAAATACAGCAAAAGGATCTTACTGTTGAAAGTTATCAGTCATGAGAAGGATCCCAAAAAATTTCCAAAGCATTTGTTATATCATGGAACACTGTGAAGACGAACATCAAAAAGTAGCTTAAATTTGGCACATTAACATTTCCTAGAATTGGAGGTCCCTCAAAAACTGATGAAAAGCCAAGAAGAAAATTGGTCTGGGAGGCTGCCAAACAGCATCCAGCAACATTAACCCCTTTCTGACCTCGGACGGGATAGTACGTCCAAGGTCAGATCTCCCTCTTTGATGCAGGGCTCCGGCGGTGAGCCCGCATCAAAGCCGGGACATGTCAGCTGTTTTGAACAGCTGACATGTGCCCGCAATAGTGGCAGGTGAAATCGCGATTCACCCGCTGCTATTAATTAGTTAAATTCCGCTGTCAAACGCTGACAGCGGCATTTAACCTGCGCTTCCGACCGGAAATGAGCGCATCGCTGACCCCGTCACATGATCGGGGGTCAGCGATGCATCAGAATGGTAACCATAAAGGTCATTGAGACCTCTATGGTTACTGATCCCAGCCTGCTGTGAGCGCCACCCTGTGATCGGGGCTCACAGCACACCTGCAATTCTGCTACATAGCAGCGATCTGATAACTGCTATGAAGCAGAGGCGATCGAGTTGTGCCAGCTTCTAGCCTCCCATGGAGGCTATTGAAGCATGGCAAAAGTGAAAAAAAAGTTAAGAAAATGTGAAAATAAAAAAAATATAAAAGTTTAAATCACCCCACTTTCGCCCCATCTAAAATAAATCAATTAAAAAAAATCAAACCTACACATATTTGGTATTGCAGAGTTCAGAATCGTCCCATCTATCAATTAAAAAAGGATTAACCTGATTGCTAAACGGTGTAGCGAGAAAAAAATTTGAAACGCCAGAATTACATTTTTTTTTGTCGCCGCGACATTGCATTAAAAAGCAATAATGGGCGATCAAAAGAATGTATCTGAATCAAAATGGTATCAATAAAAATGCCAGCTCAGCACGCAAAAAATAAATTTTCGACCGACCCCAGATCAAGAAAAATGGAGACCTACAGGTATCGGAAAATGGCGCAATTTGTTTTTTTTTTAGCAAGGTTTGGAATTTTTTT
Source organism: Ranitomeya imitator (assembly GCF_032444005.1). NCBI lineage: Eukaryota > Metazoa > Chordata > Amphibia > Anura > Dendrobatidae > Ranitomeya > Ranitomeya imitator. Next base: position 631,509,931 of record NC_091284.1, read on the forward strand.
TCACCACTTAGATAAAAGAGAACCTAGACATGTTCGGTGTCTATGAACTTGTACTGACCTGGATCATAACGGCAGGTCAGTTTTAGCATTTCGTGAAGCTAGAAAAAAAGCCAATCAAAAAACAGGTGTGGGATTGCATATTTTTTGCAATTTCACTGCACTTGGAATTTTTTTCCCGCTTTCTAGTACACGACATGCTAAAACCAATGATGTCGTTCAAAAGTACAACCCGTTCTGCAAAAAATAAGCCCTCCCATGGCCATATTGACGGAAAAATAAAAAAGTTATGGCTCTTGGAACGAGGGGAGCGAAAAACGAACACGGAAAAACGGAAAATTCCAAGGTCATGAAGGGGTAAAAGGAGCTGCAGGAATATTTGTTTAAGTATTGGTTGTGTATGGCATGTGACAATCTCCCGTACTCTTCAAAAGCATGGCCTGTGGGGTAGGGTAGAAAAACAAAAGCTTGGATATGTTTTCCCCAAACCCTACATCAAGTCTGCTAAAAGTAAGCAGGAAAACTTGTTTTACTCTGATAAGTAATGTTGAACTTTTAGGTCATAATTCCAAAAGCTAAATTTGACACAAAGCAAAAAACCTGCACATCGCCAAAATAAACATCCAACCCAAATTGAAGAACTGCGGATGCAGCATTATACTTTGGAGACGTTTTTCAGCAGCTAGAACTTTGGCTTTAGTCAAGGCAGAAGGTAGCAGTATCAAGTATCAGTCAATTTTGCATCAAAACCTTAAGGGATTGCAGGGGCTTCTTTGACATTGTATGTGTTTACCTACGCTGCAGAATGCTGACAGTTTGCAACATACTGCACCATTGCCTAGCTACCACACTACAGTACGATGCTGAAAAAGCTGGTCACACCCAGTCTTGCCTTCTCTGCTTCATCTGCGCAAGCAATGGAAGCGATTCCAGCACTTGTGCAGAGACTCTTCAGTCTCCTGATATCTTTGCATTGTAGCTCATTGTGAGGGAGGAGCGCTGCTGATTGGATCAGCTGTTAGCTGTGACAAGGCTAGGGCAAAAGGGACCGACCAATGAGCGTCTCCCTCCTCTGAAGGAAGCGCTCATTTGAAAAGGAAGACCAGAGAGAACATAAAGAGGTGATAAGAAGGCAATAGAGAATGATCCAGAATTGGATGTGAGGGGACAGAAAGGAGGATGACAGGGCGTAATGTGACCACTGACTTTACTTATAAAAAATCTCTACATGCCTATATACCACAGAGATGTAGCGGAGATGAATTTGTCATATTCAGCTCTGCTACATCTGGACAGGCCTCTTCACTCCATTTGACATTTTAAATGTCACAAGATGAGCTCTGCTACATCTGAACAGTTCAGGTGTAAAACATAGACTGCTCTGTTAGGCTATGTGCACACATTGCGGATTAGGCTTAGGAATTTCTGGTTCGGATTCTGTCTCTCCTGGCAGAAAACGCACCTGCGGATTTGCCGCGTTTTTTTGTGCATTTCCGCAGCGTTTTTTGCTGCGGTTTTCTTGCGGATTTGCCGCGTTTTTTACCCCTGCGGTTTTCTATAATGGAATGGGTACAAAAACACTGCAGATTCACAAAAAAGAAGTGACATTCTACTTATTTTAAGGGCAGTCCCACACGTCCAGATAATTCCGGTACCGGAAAAATCGGTACCGGAATTATCCGTGTCCGTGTGCCCGTGCATTTCTGTGGCACATCAGTGTGGCATACGTGTGCCGCCCGGGTACCACACGCACCGTGCAGGAGACAGCGCTAGAGATAAGCGCTGTCCCCTGCATCTGGTGCTGAAGCTGCCATTCATATCTTCTCTGCAGCAGCGTTTGCTGTAAAGAAGATATGAATAATCCTTTTTTTTTTTTGTTTCTCGTGTTTATAATAAAGATCCATGTCCCCACCCCCTGTGCGCCCGCCCGCTGTACTCACCCGGCTCCCTCGCTGGCTGGCGCTGCTTCCTGTCCTGGCCGCACCTTCTACTGTATGAGCGGTCACGTGGGGCCGCTCATTTACAGTAATGAATATGCAGCTCCACCCCTATGGGAGGTGGAGCCGCATATTCATGACTGTAATCGGCGGCCCCACGTGACCGCTCATACAGTAGAAGGTGCGGCCAGGACAGGAAGCAGCGCCAGTGAGGGAGCCGGGTGAGTATTTTAAGAACAGCGGGCGGGCACACAGGGGGTGGGAGGGGGCTGGGGACATGGATCTTTATTTTAAACACGAGAAACAAAAAAAAAAAGGAATATTCACATCTTCTCTACAGCAAACGCTGCTGCAGAGAAGATATGAATGGCAGCTTCAGCACCAGTGGGGGGGACAGCGCTTACTGTAGCGCAGTCTCCTGCACGGCACACGGACTGCACACGGACAATGTCCGTGTGCGGTACGTGTTTTACACGGACCCATTGACTTTAATGGGTCCGTGTAATCCGTCCCACGAACACTGACATGTCTCCGTGTTTGGCACACGGAGACACGGTCCGCAAAAAATCAATGACATCTGCACAGATGCATTGATTTCAATGTGTCTACGTGTGTCAGTGGCTCCGGTACGTGAGGAAACTGTCACCTCACGTACCGGAGCCACTGACGTGTGAAACCGGCCTAAACCACAGCGTTTCCACATCGGATTTTCCGCAAAGTGTGCACAGCATTTTTTTTTCTCTTTGATTTACATTGTACAGTAAATCAATAGCGGATCTGCAGCATTTCTGCACTGCAAAAAACGCTGTGGATACGCAGAGAATCCGCAACGTGTGCACATACCCTTACTTGGATTCCACAATCCCTCTTATCTTTGGAAAGGTGTATGTGTTGTATGTCTATTTCCCCTTTCCCAAGTAGCTCATTTCAGTTTTAGTGTTTTGCTATTTTACCTGCCCATACCCCTTCAAAATCCACAGCATTTTTTAGATTTATGTCCATATAGATATAGGAGGGCTTGTTTTACTGGACGAGTTGTACTTTTGAGTGACACCTGTTGTGAATTCTGTTATCGAACTCCCTCCTGTGGTCATGAATGGTACTTTGGCGAGTTCTGTCCATGGACTCCCTCTGGTGGCTGTGAGTGGTGCTGCTGCTTCTGAGGTTCCTTCCACAGGTGACTTAGTTTATCCTTTGGCTGGCTGATCTATTTAACTCCACTCAGATCGTTACTCCATGCCAGCTGTCAATGTTCTTGTACTGGTTCAGTTCGCTCTTGGATCTTTCTGGTGACCTGTCTACTCCAGCAGAAGCTAAGTCCCTGCTAGTTAATTATTTGTTCATTGATTTCTTGTCCAGCTTGCTTTTACGATTTTGCCTTGCTAGCTGGAAGCTCTGGGATGCAGAGTGGCACCTCCGCACCGTGAGTCGGTGCGGAGGTCTTTTTGCACACTCTGCGTGGTCTTTTTGTAGTTTTTGTGCTGACCGCAAAGATACCATTCCTATCCTCTGTCTGTTTAGTTAGTCTGGCCTCCCTTTGCTGAACCCTGTTTCATTTCTGTGTTTGTGACTTCCATCTTATCTCACAGTCAATATATGTGGGGGGCTGCCTTTTCCTTTGGGGAATTTCTCTGAGGCAAGGTAGGCTTTATTTTCTATCTCTAGGGCTAGTTAGCTCTTAGGCTGTGAAGAGGCGTCTAGGCAGTGTTAGGTACGCTCCACGGCTATTTCTAGTTGTGTGATAGGATTAGGGATTGAGGTCAGCAGAGCTCCCACTTCCCAGAGCTTGTCCTGTATGAGTTTAACCATCAGGTCGTTCCGGGTGCTCCTAACCACCAGGTCCATAACAGACACCATTCCATTTACCACACAGTGTATTGTAAAATGGGAAAAAAAACTCCAATTGTGGTAAAAACATGGAATTCTGCCACTGTTTTTTGGGAATTGTTTATCTGGCATATATTGTGGGGTAGAAATGTCCTGGCATCATGATTCTCTTCTCTGGGAGAGCTCGTTATTTGCAGGTTGAGACAACATTTCTATAGCTATGACATTTTGAACGCTTCTCATTGCATTCTTTTGCGGAGACAAAAACAACGCAATTTCGGTGTTTTGAAATCTTTTGGCGCTGACCAATCAGGTTGATCAATTTTATATTTTGAGAAATAAAACTTTTACAGATGTGTTGATATCACGTTTTTTTTTTTCCTAATTTTTATTGAGGGAAGAGAGCATGAATCAAAAGTTTTCTTTATTTTTCATATTTGTTAATTTTTTAAACATTTCACTGTATTTAACATCATCCAATTACTTGTACTATACACTGCAGTTATAGTAAAAATCACAGTTTTCTTTAAAGCTTGACCACAGGCTGGGTTTCAATGGCACTGCGGGATGGCAGGCACGAAGGTCTTCAACAGACTTCTGACTGCTATCACAACCCATTGGCAGCCCAGAATTATGCTATGGGGGCGCAGATGGATACAAAAAATTACGTGCCCCCATGCTGATGTGCTATTAAAGGGGTTGTCTGGTCTAAAACGACAAGTCTGCAGTCACTATATGTGACTTCTGTGCCACCAGCAGGCGTGGGCGGTCATATGACCACAAGTATGTGATTTGCATACTCTTGGCCACAATCCGACTAGACGAGCACAGAAGTCACATATATTGACTGCAGCCTGGTAGTTTAGACCAGATTTGGAGCACTAATGCAAGGAAGAGTGGGGAAAGTATGCCACGCTGATAGACTCCTACCCAAAAAGACTGAATGCTGTCAAATTCAGCAGTCATTGGCAGCTATATAATTCTATTTTAGTAAGTTAGTTATTACTATTTTTAGTGCCAATTCTGAGATACAAGGATATTGTGTATTTAGCAAGAAAGTCATTATTTTTTCTATATTTTTCTAATTTGCTACTCAATAATTAAAGCAATGTGTAATTACCTTTTAGTTCCAGTGTTCTTTTTTCTAGTTATTAAGACTATAGATAGCTAACATTTTATTTCATACAATTTTTCTCAATGCTTTTAGCTATGCATTAATTATTCACTGTAGAAAAAAAGGGAGCATGTCTGAGTGATACTACTGACAGCGGCATCAGAGGGGTTAAATGCTAGCACCGATTGTGGGAGTTGCTGCGGGGTGTCAGCTCTCATACAGAGCGGACATTCGCACACGACCGTCGCGGTGCTCAGCGTGAGGCCGTGCGATCGCAGCGCCGTACATATACTCCTCTTTGCGGGAACACACCTCCAGCAGAGCAGTATATGTACGTTGCATGTCAGGAAAGGGTTAAAGAATAACCAGAAGACGGACTTCATCAACCAAGGTATCATTTTAATCAGTATAACTGCGCCGACATGACACTTTCTGTAGGTTACTGTGCACAATCCTGCTGACAGGTTCCCTTTAACAAATCATAGTCCTGCTGATGTACAAATAGGTCTAAGGCTATGTGCACACGTCCGGAAAGTATGCATACATTTCCTGAGAAAATCCTGAGGTTTTCCGCAGGAATTCTGCATGCGTTTTTGTCGCATATTTTGTGCAAATTTTTTGCTTTTTTTTTCCGGATGTTCCCAATGCTATAATATAGTGGGAAATCCGCTTAAAATCCGCAAAATTAATGAACATGCTGCGTATTTTTCCGCATGCGTTTTTTTGCGGAAAAAAACACATGTGCACAAAAATTGCGGAAATCATAAAAAATGACGGGATGCTTAATGTATGCGTTTTTATGCGTTTTTGCCGCAGAAAGCCACCGAAAAAACACGCAAAAAACGCAAAAAATCCACGAATAATCCGGAATGTGTGCACATACCCTAAAGGTGTTTGTACAGTGTCTATTTCTTCCATAGAATCTGACACCAGGTTCACAGACGTTATTGTATTCTAGATTTTTCAATTGCAGAGGCAACCGTCTAAGACAAGGCTGGTTTTGCACCATTCTTCTTATCATGTCACATGCACATTACTGTGAGCCCCGAGATGATGAATACTATACGGCAGAGGTGTCAAACTGCAATCCTCAAGGGCTGCAAACAGGTCATGTTTTCAGGATTTCCCTGTACTGCACAGGTAATAATTTAATCACCTACACACATAATGATTACAGCACCTTGTGCAAAGCTAAGGAAATCTTGAAAACACGAATGGTTTGCGGCCCTCGAGGAATGCAGTTGGACACCCCTGCATACGGGACTGTATGGATCCACAGTGACAGTATTGTCCCCCACAGATTACCCAAGAGAAAAAGTGGTGTGCGGTGACCTCATAACATTATACACTATAAATACAATTGTAGAATTCAATAGAAACACGTCAATCCTCAGGGGAAAAAAATTATGCAACAAGGAACAAAAACACATACTGAGATCCATTATCTTGTCATCCATTATTCCTGAAATTCTCAGTGTCTGACACGAGTGCAAATTATTGTGGATTTTCTCAAGACCAAAAATAGTAACATTTTTTATCTAAAAAAAATAACAGCCGTATTAACATTTTTTGTGCCGAGATTATATTTTGGGATTCTATCAAGTCATATTATTTGGAGGAATTTTACGGACTATATTGCAAGAAGAAGAAAAAGTGCATTATATTCACCACAAACTGAATGCAGTTCTTCTGCCGCACATCACTCTACTACCGTAAATTTATATATAGTTTTTTTTGCTTCCATTATACACCAAACTCTTCAGTGAATATTGTCGATAGACACTTGTGACACGACAAAGCTCTCTGTTCCACTGGAGAGTACCTAAGATTCAAAGCCAGAGAGCAAACAATTATAGTCAATGGTCCACGAACAGGATTGATGAGGAGACTTTATTATCAAAGGAATTACTGCCCTTGTCTCACTGCATTCTTGCAATGATTATACAGATTATTACAGATATAAGCAATTTAGCAAACAGCTATTACAAGTTAGTACTCAACAGGGAGTAGTTGACTTTCAACTTCACTTCCATTCTAATTTTACAGGAGTCCCCATGACTGACCAATCTACTGCACCCTGCTGATTTCGCACATCTAGAATAAAGATCTCCATGCAGCTCATTGTTTTGACAAACTCATGCTGGATCGCAAAAACTGCATATTTATTCGTGAATTCGATTTCATTGAATCTGTGCAGTTGAAATGACTAATCCTACTTGTAAAGAATAAAGCGAGGAGAACGTTGATCAGGTCAACCTTCTGGATGATGGTTTTTGAGAGTGTATGACTACAAAGCGTTAGACTTCTAAATAACAGGCCACGACCAAAGTTATTAAACAGGAACCATAAAAGAAAACGTTAAAAAGTGGGGTCAATTTCTTCAAGTGATACTTGTAAAAGTGAATATTTCATTACTCTCTATATTAATAAAAAAATGTACCTACAGAACATAAATTACGGTACATTTTGTACTTTATAAGTCTTTTTTTTCCTATTTCAAAGTATAATTTACGATAATGTTAATGCATTTTCCAGGAAAGACTGATCAGTGGTGTTTTTATATAGATTTATAATAAATAATAGCAATCACAAATGCAAAAAAAAAAAAGATTTTGCAGATAAATGTTGTATTTCTAGGGAGATAATATGCGGATACGAACAGTCATTACGTTTGCTTTGTCTCGCCTTTGCCTTTAGATACTTTATTCTGTATCTATATTCTATTGGCTTGAATACGGTTTTGTTACCTTGTAACCATAATATGTACATCAAGCCTTAGCTTGTAGAAAGGGCACTGCTGATGGAAAATTATCAAGAGTACTAGTATAAAAAGAATTCAATGTGGTGGGTTATTTGCACTTTTATCCGAGAACCTTCCAAATAACTTTGCTAAAACATAACCATGGAAAAATAAAAGGTAAAATGCCTGAGAATGCATCTGACTAGCAGAATTCCCTTTTCCATCTAAATCATTAGAAAATATATACACTCCAACCTGTCAGTTAACAATAGTGATGATTACTCAAGGAAACACAAATCAATACTACATTTATTTTGACAACTTTTGGAATTAATATACATCAACCACAGCAGTATGAAGAAGCAAGAATAGTGAGATGTGGATATTATTAGAGCTTTCCTCTGGTCACGCTCCATCCCTTCTATAGTTCAGAGTAATACTGGGTCAGCCAACCTGTGCTTAGAAATAACTTACGGTAGCAGTAATTATACATACTGCCATCAAGTACATGGTATATTAGCCTCCTAAGAATCCCTGTTTTAAGAACAAATAATCTAGTGTATATAGCTATTGGCAAATCTATTAGCTTGATTTATAGTATGGTTAACAAATGCATATATAGTGCTGTAAAGATAAATTGACGTGTAAGCTAGCAATCATGAGCTACTTGTAGTTGCATAATGGGATGATGAGAGAAGAAAGCAGCCATCAAACACATGACAGGATGTTTCCTGTAGCTCGAACAGGGACAGAACATCCTATGTCAGGTTACTGAGCTGCCGGGTTACTGGGCTGCTGGGTTATTGAGCTGCCAGGTTATTGAGCTGCCATGTTACGGAGGTTCAGACTGGGGGATTGGTACATCTTCGGAAGCAGGAATAATTTAGTGCTTTAGTGTTTCTTACAACAAAATCACTAGGCAATCATTTTTATCGAATAATCCCTTAATGCAGGGTTGGGGACCTTCAGGCCCCAGGGCCATTTACGGCCCTCGATGACCTTTTATCAGGCCCCCGAGAAGAGTCTCAGGGACCACATTCTTTGGCAGGGAGGTGTATTTTGATTACAACCAGCTCATTAATTTCTTCTTGCTCTGTTAGCACACACATGCAGTGTTCACTAATGAACACTGAAGGGCATGCAATGAAAGATTACGTCATGAAACCAGTGCCAGAGTCAGGATGTACTTTGTTGGTGGAGTTCGTACGGCCCCCAAATGATGGTATAAATATCCAAATAGCCCTTGGCAGAAAAAAGATTCACCACCCCTGCCTTAATGAGTGTAAAGAATAAATAAATAGGGACAAGAATTATAACATGGTAGCACAAGAACAAGCCAGCTTAGGGACATCCTACAACATCAAAAATCACAAATCTTTTAGTAGAATAACAAAGCATATCAAGCTATTATTTTGACTGAACAATTATTTATACTTCAAGTGGACCAAAATGTTACAAAATTATAAGTCTCTACAACTTCCCTAATTTAAAAAGCAAACAAACAATGGCCTAAAAACACCTGTCCTAGAATGTTAATAGGACAACAGCCTGTGAGCTTGTGCGCCATTGGTGTGAAGACAAGAAAAGATGATGGTTACACTGCTGTCCACCATGTCTTTCTGATATAATACTGGAGATACCAGTGGTGTGGAGGTAAGAAGAAGATGCTCACTCTGTTGTCCACCCTGTGTTTCTGATACAATACTGGAGATAACTGGTTTGGGGAGACAAAAAGATGCTTCTTACACTGATGTTCACCGTGTCTTTAAGAGATAACAGGAACGCTGAAGAAAGAAGGCTGCTCACACTGCTGTCCACATTATCTATAAGATCTAATACTGGATATACCAGTGGTGCTAAGATAAGAAACGAATAAAAGAGAGAAAATAGCATATGGACAGCACTGCCCCAACTAAATCCATAATCTTCAGGAAAGCCGGTACTAGAAAGCTATATCATGTCAGCAAAAGCCATGGCAAAAAGATATCGGGTGCAAAACCATGAAATAACATATGTGTCCCAGGTAGCAAAAGAAAAAAGCAGGATGCACTCACCAATCTTCAAAGTAGCAAATTCACAATTAAAACTTCATGGCCGGGGGAGAAGAAAAGGAGCTCGTGCGAGCAGGGGAGACGACGGCCGTTTCGCGCGGTCCTTGCGCTTCAACGGGTCTGCATGAGTGAGGGCATGTTCACTCATGCAGACCCGTTGAAGCGCAAGGACCGTGCGAAACGGCCGTCGTCTCCCCTGCTCGCACGAGCTCCTTTTCTTCTCCCCCGGCCATAAAGTTTTAATTGTGAAGACTCAATAAAATTTGCTACTTTGAAGATTGGTGAGTGCATCCTGCTTTTTTCTTTTGCTAGCTAAGATAAGAAGTTGTTCACATTGCTAAAAAGCATGTCTTTCTGACTGAAGACTGGAGCTAGCAAGGTAAGAAGAAGCTGCTCACACTGTTGGTCATCCCTGCCCACACTTTCTGATCTAATACTGGAGATACCAGCGGTACTGAAGTAAGAAGAAGCTGCTTAGTCTCCTGTTCACCCTGTCTATAAGATCTAATAGTGGCGATACCAGTGGTGCTGAGATAAGAAGTTGGTTATACTGCTGACAAGCATATCTTTTTGATTTAATACTAGAGCTAACAAGGGTAATAAGGTAAGAAGCTGCTCACACTGTTGTCAACCTTGTGCTTCTGATTTAATACTAGAGATAACAGGTGATACTATACTGAGTAGAGATGAGCGAACCTGAACTTACGAGCTCGGTGTTCGTACTTGCTAGAAGACTAACACCGACTTTCCCCCAGAAATCTGTAGTAATGATCGGAGATAGAGAGAAAGACATAGAGAGAGATAGACAGAGGTAGAGAGAGAGAGAACTTCTCGTTGAAGTTGGGGTACTGTTCTAGTACACGAGCCAAACTTTGAAATAAAGTTTTGGTCAGGTATCAGAACTTCTGCCGCTCTGCCCATCCCTAGTTCTGAGGCAAGAAAAGAATATTCAAAATGCAGCCCACCCTGTCTATCTGATGTAATACTGGAGATAGTAGGAGTGCTGAGATAAGAGGCTAATTACACTGCTGCCCACACAGTCTTTCTGATGTAATACTGGAGATACTAGGAGTGCTGCGGTAAGAAGAGGCTATTCACATTGCTGCCCACCCTGTCTATCTGACATAATCCTGGAGATGACAGGAGTGCTGAGGTAAAAAGATGCTAATCACACTGCTGTCAACTGTGTCTATCTGATGTAATACTGGAGATACCAGAAGTGCTGAGGTAAGAAGAGGCCTGTGACACTGCTGTCCACCCTATCTATCTGATGTAATACTGTAGATACCAGGAGTGCTGGTTTAAGAAGAGGCTAGTCACACTGCTGCCCACCATGTCTATCTGATATAATACTGGAGATATCAGGAGTGCTGAGGTAAGAGGAGGCTATTCACACTGCTGCCCACCCTGTCTATCTGATGTAATACTGGAGATAGTAGGAGTGCTGAGATAAGAGGCTAATCACACTGCTGCCCACACAGTCTATCTGATGTAACACTGGAGATACCAGGAGTGCTGAGGTAAGAAGAGGCTAGTCACATTGCTGCCCACCCTGTCTATCTGATGTAATCCTGGAGATGACCGGAATGCTGAGGTAAAAAGATGCTACTCATACTGCTGTCAACTGTGTCTATCTGATGTAATACTGGAGATACCAGAAGTGCTGAGGTAAAAAGAGGCCTGTAACACTGCTGTCCACCCTATCTATCTGATGTAATACTGTAGATATCAGGAGTGCTGAGGTAAGAAGAGGCTATTCACACTGCTGCCTATCATGTCTATCTGATGTAATACTGGAGAAACCAGGGGTGCTGAGGTAAGAAGAGGCTATTTACACTGCTGCCCACCATGTCTATCTGATGTACAACCCATGGCAAAAATTATGGAATCACCGGCCTTGGAGGATGTTCGTTCAGTTGTTTAATTTTGTAGAAAAAAAGCAGATCACAGACATGGCACAAAGCTAAAGTCATTTCAAATGGCAACTTTCAGGCTTTAAGAAACACTAAAAGAAATCAAGAACAAAAAATGTGGTAGTCAGTAATGGTTCCTTTTTTTAACCAAGCATAGGGAAAAAATGATGGAATCACTCAATTCTGAGGAAAAAATTATGGAATCATGAAAAAAAAAAAAACAAAGAAAAAAACACTCCAAAACATTACTAGCATTTTGTAGCACCACTTCTGGCTTTTATAACAGCTTGCAGTCTCTGAGGCATGGACTTAAGGAGTGCCAAACAGCACTCTTCATCAATCTGGCTCCAACTTTCTCTGATTGCTGGTGCCAGATCAGCTTTGCAGGTTGTAGCCTTGTCACGGACCATTTTCTTCAACTTCCACCAAACATTTTCAATTGGATTGAGATCCGGACTATTTGCAGGCCATGACATTGACCTTATGTGTCTTTTTTCAAGGAATGTTTGCACAGTTTTTGCTCTATGGCAGGATGAATTATCTTCTTGAAACATGATTTAATCATCCACAAACATCCTTTCAATTGATGGGATAAGAAAACTGTCCAAAATATCAGCATAAACTTGTGCATTTATTGAAGATGTAATGGCATCCATCTCCCCAGTGCCTTTACCTGACATGCAGCCCCATATCATCAATGACTGTGGAAATTTGCATGTTCTCTTTAGGCAGCCATCTTTATAAATCTCATTGGAACGGCACCAAACAAAAGTTCCAGCATCATCACCTTGCCCAATGCAGATTCGCGATTCATCACTGAATATGACTTTCATCCAGTCATCCACAGTCCACGATTGCTTTTCCTTAGTCCATTGTAACCTTGTTTTTTCTGTTTAGGAGTTAATGATGGCTTTCATTTAGCTTTTCTGTATTCTGTATATAATATGTATATATTCTGTATTCTGTATATAAATCCCATTTCTTTTAGGTGGTTTCTTACAGTTCGGTCACAGATGTTGACTCCAGTTTCCACCCATTCGTTCCTCATTTGTTTTGTTGTGCATTTCCTGTTTTGGAGACATAGTGCTTTACGTTTCCGGTCTTGACGCTTTGATGTCTTCCTTGGTCTACCAGTATGTTTGCGTTTAACAACCTTCCCATATTGTTTGCATTTGGTCCAGATTATAGACACAGCTGACTGTGAACAACCAACATCTTTTGCAACATTGCATGATGATTTACCCTCTTTTAAAAGTTTGATAATCCTCTGCTTTGTTTCAATTGACATCTCTAGTGTTGGAGCCATGATTCATGTCAGTCCACTTGGTGCAACAGCTCTCCAAGGTGTGATCACTCCTTTTTAGATGCAGACTAACGAGCAGATCTAAATTGATGCAGGTGTTATTTTTGTGTATGAAAATTTACAGGGTGATTCAATAATTTTTTCCTCAGAATTAAGTGATTCCATAATTTTTCCCCTATGCTTGGTTAAAACAAGTAACCATTACTGACTATCCCATTTTTTGTTCTTGATTTCTTTTAGTGTTTCTTAAAGCCAGAAAGTTGCCATTTGAAATTACTTTAGTTTTGTGCCATGATCTGCTTTTTTTCTACAAAATTAAACAACTGAATGAACATCCTACAAGGCCAGTGATTCCATAATTTTTGTCAGGGGTTATAATATTGGTGATACCAGGAGTGCTGCAGTAAGAAGAGGCTATGCACACCGCTGTCCACCATGTCTATCTGATGTACAGTTGTGCTCAAAAGTTTACATACCCCGGCAGAATTTTTGTTTTCTTGGCCTTTTTTCAGTGAATATGAATGATAACACCAATTCTTTTTCTCCTCTCACCGATAGTGGTTGGGTGAAGCCATTTATTGTCAAACTACTATGTTTTCTCTTTTTATATCATAATAAAAACCTAAAACATCCAAATTACCCTTATCAAAAGTTAACATACTCCATTTCTTAATACCGTGTATTGCCCCTTCTAACATCAAATACAGGTTGAAGTCTTTTGTGGTAGTTGTGGATGAGGTTCTTTATTTTCTTAGATGGTAAAGCTGCCCACTCTTCTTGGCAAAAAGCCTCCAGTTCCTGTAAATTCCTGGGCTATCAAGAATGAACTGCGCACTTGAGACCTCCCAAGACTAGCTCAATGACATTGAGGTCAGGAGACTGAGTTGGCCACTCCAGAACCAGCCATTGTAGCCAATGACTTTGCCTTGTGTTTTGGATCGTTGTCATGTTGGAACGTCCCATGCGCATCTTCCGGGCTAATGAGTGCAAATTTGACTCCAGTATTTGCTGATAACGTGCTGCATTCATCTTTCCTTCAACTTTGACCAAGATTCCTGTGCCTTTGTAGCTCACACATCCCCAAAACATCAACGATCCACGTTCGTGCTTTACAATAGGAATGGTGTTCCTTTCATTATAGGCCTTGTTGACTTCTGTCCAAATGTAACAGTTATGGTTGGGGCCAAAAAGTTCAATTTTGGTCTCATCACTCCAAATTACCTTGTTCCAGAAGTTTTGAGGCTTGCCTCTGTGCTGTTTTGCATATTGTAGGTGAGATACTGTGTGGCATTTGCGCAGTAATCGATTTTTTTCTGGCGACTTGACCATGCAGCCCACTTTTCTTTATGTGCCTCCTTTTTGTGCATCTTGAAATAGCCACATCCCTAGTTTTCAGAGAGTCTTGTATTTCAGCTGATGTTATTTGTGAATTTTTCTTTGCAGGCCAAACAATTTTCCTGGCAGCTGTGGATGACATTATTGTTCTTCTACCTGACCATGGTTTTGTTTTTACAGGGCCCCTGATTTTTTATTTGGATATCTTTTTGTATCCCGTTTCTATTTTATACAGTTCAACTACCTTTTGACAATTATTTTGCTTTCCCCATGACTCACAATCAAGAAATATGAGTGGCTGGATGAAAGATGCAAGAGTCTGTCTGGATCCCAGAAACTCACTCAGCTTTTAAGCCCACACACTGATTACAAGCAAACAGGTCACAGGTGAGGATGCTACTTTTAGTAGCCATTCAAACACATTTGTGTCAACTCTTGTGCAAGTAATGTTTCAGGCCAAAATACCAGGGTATGTGAACTTTTGATCAGGGTCATTTGGATGTTTTTGGTTGTCATTATGATTTTAAAAAAGAAAACACAGTAGTTAGACAATAATACGTGACTGGGCAATATACTACGTGGCTGGGCAATATACTACGTGGCTGGGCAATATACTACGTGGCTGGCCAATATACTACGTGACTGGCCAATATACTACGTCGCTGGGCAATATACTATGTGGACAGGAAAAAAAGGCATTTAAATTAGGTGACAAAGAGGAAATTAAAATGATACAGCATGAATTGAAGCATAAAATAAAGGAGGCCCAGGAAGCCTTCAGAATTAAACTTGAAAAGAAACTGTCCCACAATAATACCAGGGAGGTTTGGTCAGGAATGAAATTACTGACTGGGCTTAAGGTGAGGCCTGAACATGATGGTGGAAATCTGGACAAGGCTAATGAGATGAATGAGTATTTCAACAGGTTTAGCAGTACATGTGTACTGCCAACTGATAGTGGATGGGAATTGGGTGCAAATTCTGCAACATCGATATTGAAGGATGAGCAGACTAATTTTAGAGTATCCGAAAATGATGTGAGGAGGCAGTTTAAGTCACTTAACATTGGTAAAGCAGCAGGACCAGATGGACTCAGCTCACGTGTCCTTAAAGTTTGTGCAGACCAGCTGTGTACTGTCTTTACACGCCTATTTAATGGAAGTATACAAACACAGAGGGTACCTGTGTTATGGAAAACTTCCTGTCTGGTGCCGGTACCCAAGACTTCTTCTCCTGCAACCCTAAATGACTATCGTCCTGTAGCCTTAACATCTCACGCTATGAAGGCCTTGGAAAGATTAGTGCTTGCTCACTTAAGACCAAGGGTCAATGCTTTTATCGATCCCCTTCAGTTTGCCTACCGACATAGATTGGGGGTGGATGATGCTATTCTTTCTCTGTTACATAGGGTACATTCATTTCTGGAGACTGACGGTACCATGGTGCGAGCGATGTTCTTCGATTTCTCAAGTGCATTTAACTCCCTGCAGCCATTTTTACTACACAAAAAGATGACTGATATGAAGGTTGAGGAGGGGATGAGAAATTGGATAACTGACTACCTATCTGATCGGCCACAGTTTGTACAGATGGGAGCAGTGGTGTCAAGCAGATTATTGAGCAGTGTAGGTGCCCCCCAGGGAACGGTGCTTGCGCCCTTTCTATTCACACTGTATACTTCAGACTTTCAGTATAAATCTGAACTTTGCCACCTTCAAAAATTTTCGGATGACTCTGTGGTTGTGGGATGTATTAGGGGAGATCAGGGGGATGAGGAATACAGAAAGGTGGTGTAGAATTTTGTGGATTGGTGCAATGGTAACTATCTACAACTAAATGTTAAGAAAACCAAGGAGTTGGTGGCCAACTATAGCAGGATAAAGATGGAATGCTTACCGATCACTATTGCTGGTCAGGAGGTAGAGCAGGTGGAGAGGTACAAATATTTGGGGGTCCATTTGGATAGCAAACTGGACTGGAGATGCCACTCAGAGTTTGTCTACAAGAAGGGGATGAGCAGATTGTATTTCCTAAGGAAACTGAGGTCTTTTAATGTGTGTAGCAAAATGTTAGAAATGTTCTACCAATCTGTAGTGGCAAGTGCCATCTTTTTTGCAATCACGTGCTGGGGTAGTAGTGTGCGGGCCTCTGATGCTAATAAGCTGAATAAGATTATTAAGAAGGCAAGTTCTGCTGTGGGCTGCAAGCTGGACACTTTTGGGGAGGTAGTGGAGAAAAGATCTCTGAAAAAGCGTATGGCAATTATGAACAATAATGCACATCCATTATATGAGCTATTCATGAGACAGAAGAGCACCTTCAGTAACCGGCTAATACTTCTGAGGTGTAAGAAGGAAAAATATAGGAAATCATTTGTGCCAACTGCTATGGGAATGTACAACAATAACATTAGGTGAATGTCTACTTATTTCTCTACATTTCAGTTCACTCGTTGTGTATGCCCTATTCTAATGTATAATGTTCTTCTGTCAACTCCACTGTCATGTCAACTATGTAATTCCTTTATGATTTTTATGATTTAAGTTGTGTTGCTGTGATACCATAATTTCCCACAGGATCAATAAAGTGTATCGTATCGTATCGTACATGCATATTCTAGAATACCCGATGCGTTAGAATCGGGCCACCATTTACTTAGACAATAAATGGCTTCACTCAACCACTAACCATGAGGGGAGAAAGTTTTTTTTATCATTCAAATTCTCTAAAAAAAGAGCCAAGAAAGCAAAAATTCTGCAGGCAGGGATATGTAAACCTTTGAGCACAACTGTAATACTATAAGTTACAGGTTACAGCAATGTAGTTTCGTCCTGCACATGCTTACAGGCTCCTGTACTATTAACATTCTAGAAATGGTTTCTGATAAGATGGCAGCCAGTTTAATGTACTACAGAGATTACTTCTCTGAAGAAAACGAGCATGATTTGCTTATTAAAAGCATTTAGAATTTATTTAGAATGACATTTCCTCTATTTTGTTTCTATTCCCAGAGTAACCCTTTTAATAATATTATAATTTATGACAATTGGGTCAGTAAGATTGGGAAGGGGGTTGGAATAGAATTGATTTGAAGTAACAATCCTGCATTACTGACAGTGGGATAAAAGGAAATCACAAGACGTGCCTAGTTTAATGAGAAATGTCTACTAGGTGAATAATAGCAAGCGAGTGGATGTGTATTACATATATTCGAGCACATCGATTTTTCTGTTTACATTCCAAAGATTACACCTTAACACAAATTAATATTGATCAGAGCGGCTAATGTTTGGTTAAGTAAATGAAAAATAAAGCAAATTACTGTTCACACAACAGGATTCCAACACAGTAATAATGCTTCACTACTTATTCTCAGTGTTCTAGAATAAAAAATTGGAAAACATTTATTTTAGGAGAGTGCAGAGCAAGAAAAAAAAATGAAAAAGTGTGCACCTTCCCATATCCACAAATGTCTCAGACTTTCAAAACCAAATAAGCTTTCATACTTTTCACGTTCTTTACAGAGTACAATCCATGTGGTTAATTGATTCTGAACATTTACAATTTAGATCTATTTCTTGGAGCAATGAGGGGAAGGAAAATGAAACCACAGCAGTATCGGACACTCCCCTCCTGTTCTCCTAAACCACTTCACAGAAAATACATTACAGTAAGCCATATTAGGAAAAGGGGTAAAGGAGGCTTCTCCAACAGAACATACGGTACCTACATTTTAAGGTGAAATCACATGGTGCATTCACTGGCATGCTCCCAACTCATACTGTGGTGAAAGGTCACGATTTTGCTAGCAAATTATATGTTCATTTGTTTCATTTGTTGTGGCGCTCATGTGACCGCGACGTCATCGAAGGTCCTTCACTCACCGCATTCTAAGGAACGGAGGGAGACGCTAGCAGCGCTGTGAGCCAGGGCCCGTCCGAGGATGAGTATATCCATGTTTTTTATTTTTATTCTTTATTTTTTACATGAATATGGACCCAGGGCCTGAAGGAGAGTCTCCTCTCCTCCAGACCCTGGGAATCACACGCCGAATAAGATGACTGGGCGTATAAGATGACCCCCGTCTTATACGGCGGGCATATCCCAAATTCCATATTTTATATGGAACAGTTGGGGGTCGTCTTATACGCCAGAAAATACGGTATGTTTTTGCAAACCAATAAGAACTGACTTTTTATCTCTATATTGGCTTGTGGACTTAAGTGTTTATGTCTGGTGGGTCAAGAAGACAGACTTGCAAACTGATATACTATTTAACATACTGTTAAATGCTCTGATATGGGTATACCTTGACGTTTAGTGGAGCAGCTTAGTATACATTTTTTGCAAAAAACATATCAACCAAATACCCTGTTTTTTACATCTTTTTACAAGAACTTGCGGATTACTGTGATTTTTTGAAACTGAGTGTTTTTGGTTCTACTATGCTCTTTTGTGCCTTCAAGTTTCTTGGTAGTGTGTGAGCATGTTCCTACAGACTTGTTCACTGTGCAAGTAGCCCATGTGTTCTTGTTTCCATAATTGTTCTCTTGTGTCTACAAGACTAGGGAGTTACCCACCACTCCTCTTGGGCTATCTGCACAAAAGCTGTTCCACTCAGCATGTCCACATGGACTTTTCCTCTCTGAACCCTGTTCACACAGGTAATAAATAGATGATCAGGTTTTTAAATACATCAGATAGGGATTGCATACATCAGTTAGGACTGCTCTGATATGGGTATACCTTGACGTTTGGTGGAGCAGCTTAGTATACATTTTTTGCAAAAAACATATCAACCAAATACCCTGTTTTTTACATCTTTTTATTAGCACTTGCGGATTACTGTGATTTTTTTTGAAGCTGATTGTTTTTGGTTCTACTATGCTCTTTTGGGTCTTCGTATTTAACATACTGTGTAAGTCTGTAATAGTGACTTGTACATAGTGTGTGTTTATCTTTGTTTATTGATGTGTGCTGATATGCTAATTGCTAATTGTGCATTGAATTCTGGAACCAGCTTGTTGACTTCTAAAGCAGAGAGGGAAAGACTGTGCAAATAGATTGAATGGTCAAGTAGTGCTACTTGATATCATCACCATTGTTTACCTTATCTTGATGTTGGACTGAAGAACACTGGGTAATTATAAAAATAGCTGACACGCCTTGGGTATAAAAAGACTCAGAGTTCACATCATTAGATCTGAAGTAACACAGAGCTACCAGCCGGACATTCTGCAAACCACCCAACGGACAAGAGACAGGACTGCAGCCAATTTATCATGGCACCATCATGAGGGACACAGATCTATGATTCTATAGGAAACAACCTAGGGGTTTTCGGCTCCGGTTGAAAGAACACAGATGTGATCCAGTGACCATCTCTGGACCAAGGATATGTTTGGAGAAAGCCAGGTTTGGGACCCGCTGGTTGCCTGGTTCCATGGAGATGGTCGGATAAGTCAGGTGGTGACTCTCGTGTCAACTGGCTTTTGACCTTGTACTGACTCTATGGACTGTTCTCTGTCATCTCCCTCCGCTTGTCGATATCTCTTCTCTGTGTGTATATCACAGGTGGAATAGCATCCCTGGGAGCTCTAATATAACATCTACCATTATCCAGGCAAGATAACGGAAGAGTGAGATCCTATGTTGCACTATGTTGGGGTAATTGCTGGGAATGTTCTGTTTGCTATTGTGTGTTGTGGTTCAATAAAGTATTGCCGCATTGCTTTACCTTAACCCTGTGCTGTCTGTGTAGTATATTGCCCACCGGGAGATAGAGCGGGCGTTCAGTGGTATGAGCCCTGGTCCATGCAGTCTTGCTAAAGACAGCCAGCCAAGCAGTAGAGAGCACCCACTGACCCAGTTTCTCCACATGTAGTATACAAAATACGACTTCAGATGACAGCAAGTTCAAGTCTCCCAACGGGACTAAAAATGCTTTTTAAAAATATTAAAATAAGAAAAGCCCAATAAAACATTTTAATCACCCTCCTTTTACATTATTAATATAGATATAATACAAAACAAACACATTTGTCATCACTGCCTTTTTATGAATGCATTCAAAAACAAAATTATCTGCTACTAAAATATAAAAATAAAAGTATGCAGCATAAACAAAGCTCAAAAAATGATGTGGAAATTGTGTTCTGTGGTGTATGAGTGTGTGCACTGGGAATTGTTTGCATTTTCCATTACAATGTATAATAAAATAAATGGCATCCCTCCGAACTTAATCTCGCCCCGCAAAACCAAGCTGTCATTGTTTCTATCAAGAAGAAAAAATGAAAAGTACTGACCCTTGGAAGAAGGAGAAAAATGATAATTTGACATGGTGGGAAGATGTTAAAGGAGTTAGACAGGCAGGTACCCCCTGACAGCTTCTTCCCACACCCACTTTAGGATGGCACGCAGAGGAAAGCCGCTGGGGACTGACCTGCACAGGAGACTCGTCAGACAGGCAGGTTCTGGCAGCTTTCCCCTACCTGCCGCCCTAAAGTGGATGGTGGGAAGAAGTAGTCAGGGACCCGCCTGTCTGACTAGTCTACTAAATGATCCCCTTGTTTTTTCCTGAAATACCACAGCATTTCAAGGTCAAACATACATGGCTGAAAACCTACAGTAAGTGTATGATGTATCATAAACATATCAGCTGTCAGGTTCAAGCTTTGTTTCATAGTTATACCTCCCTTCAATAATGATGCAAAATTTTCCCTGCAACTAACTGGGCATGTACCACAAAACTACTCTGTAAGCAGTTGATTTTTCTCCTCTATGACAGAATGTATACTCCCAATTTTCCAAAGGGAAAAATTGCATCCTTAGGAGCCATAACTGTGCAACACAGGGGCACACATCAAAAAACATTCAAGAATCAGTGGAGCAGCCCCAATTACTCAACTTAAATTTAAAAATCAAGTCAAATGTCCTCTATAACAGAGAAGAACTCATTGGTGCCAACATTTTTCTGGTCCATAGATCATTGTGAAATGTAACTTTTTTTCCCTGAAATATGATAGGCAACATCTGTGAGTTTTTGAAAATCATATCAATCACTATAATTGTCATATGTACCAGTTGTGTTATCAGTGACTGATGTTTTAAAGGCAGCACGGTGGCTCAGTGCTTAGCACTGCAGCCTTGCAGTGCTGGAGTCCTGGGTTCAAATCCCACCAAGGACAACATCTGCAAGGAGTTTGTATGTTCTCTCCTTGTTTGCACGGGTTTCCTCTGGGTACTCCGGTTTCCTCCCACATTCCAAAGACATACTGATAGGAAATTTAGATTGTGAGCCCCAACGAGGACAGCGATGATAATGTGTGCAAACTGTAAAGCGCTGCGGTTTATGTTAGCGCTATATAAAAATAAAGATTATTATTATTATTGGATATCAGTGAAGTCAAACACTCAAACCACATATTTGGGCACGCAGGTCTTTGAAATGTAAATGCATCTACACCTTATATCTTACATCTGTTGCTGCATTCCTGAGGAATTAGCATTTTAATGCATATGCAAATGAGGTTGAGTGATCTAAGCATGACAAAGCAGGTAATGATTCTCTGCCTCCTGAGATTGTTACCTTGCCCAACACCAGCTTCTTTAACTTGATTGATCGTTCACTATCTGTGTGAGGGCAAGAACTAGGCATGAAAATCAGACAATGATCTATCAATCAGGCTACTTAAAGAGAACCTGTCATGTACCTAAACGACCTGCAGATATTGGGTCAATCTGCAGGTTAACCCATTTACAGGTCGCTTCCCTTGATTTAAGCCCGCTTCTTCTAATCTGATCAGATCAGCTGTCTAAGCTATGCTCGCATCAGCTGATCTGATCAGCTGTCATGTGCCACTAACAGTCGTGGGTGGAATCGCGATCCACCCGCGGCTTTTAACAAGTTAAATGCTGCTGTCAATGTCTGACATCGGCACTTAACAGGAGCGCGCTGGAAGCGAGTCACAAACCATGCCCATTGGCGCTTGTCACATGATCGCATGGCGCTGATAGGTTGCCATGACAATCGAGGGTTTGCAGGAAACCCCCGTGCTTGTCATTGCAGATTTGCTATGAGAATCATCCCGTGGCTGGTGTTCATAGCAGATGAACAAAAGATCGCAGCTTCAGGTATTGAGGCAAGTAAAAAGTAAAAAAAAAAAAGTTTTAAATATAAAAAAAAATATCAAAGTTCAAATCACCCCCTTTTTGCCTCATTCAAGATAAACAATAAAAAAGGTAAAAATACACATTTTTGGTATTGCCGCATTCAGAAACGCCCGCTCAAAAGACATATTATAGTAACATAGTAACATAGTTAGTAAGGCCGAAAAAAGACATTTGTCCATCCAGTTCAGCCTATATTCCATCATAATAAATACCCAGATCTACGTCCTTCTACAGAACCTAATAATTGTATGATACAATATTGTTCTGCTCCAGGAAGACATCCAGGCCTCTCTTGAACCCCTCGACTGAGTTCGCCATCACCACCTCCTCAGGCAAGCAATTCCAGATTCTCACTGCCCTAACAGTAAAGAATCCTCTTCTATGTTGGTGGAAAAACCTTCTCTCCTCCAGACGCAAAGAATGCCCCCTTGTGCCCGTCACCTTCCTTGGTATAAACAGTTCCTCAGCGAGATATTTGTATTGTCCCCTTATAAACTTATACACGGTTATTAGATCGCCCCTCAGTCGTCTTTTTTCTAGACTAAATAATCCTAATTTCGCTAATCTATCTGGGTATTGTAGTTCTCCCATCCCCTTTATTAATTTTGTTGCCCTCCTTTGTACTCTCTCTAGTTCCATTATATCCTTCCTGAGCACCGGTGCCCAAAACTGGACACAGTACTCCATGTGCGGTCTAACTAGGGATTTGTACAGAGGCAGTATAATGCTCTCATCATGTGTATCCAGACCTCTTTTAATGCACCCCATGATCCTGTTTGCCTTGGCAGCTGCTGCCTGGCACTGGCTGCTCCAGGTAAGTTTATCATTAACTAGGATCCCCAAGTCCTTCTCCCTGTCAGATTTACCCAGTGGTTTCCCGTTCAGTGTGTAATGGTGATATTGATTCCCTCTTCCCATGTGTATAACCTTACATTTATCATTGTTAAACCTCATCTGCCACCTTTCAGCCCAAGTTTCCAACTTATCCAGATCCATCTGTAGCAGAATACTATCTTCTCTTGTATTAACTGCTTTACATAGTTTTGTATCATCTGCAAATATCGATATTTTACTGTGTAAACCTTCTACCAGATCATTAATGAATATGTTGAAGAAAACAGGTCCCAATACTGACCCCTGCGGTACCCCACTGGTCACAGCGACCCAGTTAGAGACTATACCATTTATAACCACCCTCTGCTTTCTATCACTAAGCCAGTTACTAACCCATTTACACACATTTTCCCCCAGACCAAGCATTCTCATTTTGTGTACCAACCTCTTGTGCGGCACAGTATCAAATGCTTTGGAAAAATCGAGATATACCACGTCCAATGACTCACCGTGGTCCAGTCTATAGCTTACCTCTTCATAAAAACTGATTAGATTGGTTTGACAGGAGCGATTTCTCATAAACCCATGCTGATATGGAGTTAAACAGTTATTCTCATTGAGATAATCCAGAATAACATCCCTCAGAAACCCTTCAAATATTTTACCAACAATAGAGGTTAGACTTACTGGCCTATAATTTCCAGGTTCACTTTTAGAGCCCTTTTTGAATATTGGCACCACATTTGCTATGCGCCAGTCCTGCGGAACAGACCCTGTCGCTATAGAGTCACTAAAAATAAGAAATAATGGTTTATCTATTACATTACTTAGTTCTCTTAGTACTCGTGGGTGTATGCCATCCGGACCCGGAGATTTATCTATTTTAATCTTATTTAGCCGGTTTCGCACCTCTTCTTGGGTTAGATTGGTGACCCTTAATATAGGGTTTTCATTGTTTCTTGGGATTTCACCTAGCATTTCATTTTCCACCGTGAATACCGTGGAGAAGAAGGTGTTTAATAGGTTAGCTTTTTCCTCGTCATCTACAACCATTCTTTCCTCACTATTTTTTAAGGGCCCTACATTTTCAGTTTTTATTCTTTTACTATTGATATAGTTGAAGAACAGTTTGGGATTAGTTTTACTCTCCTTAGCAATGTGCTTCTCTGTTTCCTTTTTGGCAGCTTTAATTAGTTTTTTAGATAAAGTATTTTTCTCCCTATAGTTTTTTAGAGCTTCAATGGTGCCATCCTGCTTTAGTAGTGCAAATGCTTTCTTTTTACTGTTAATTGCCTGTCTTACTTCTTTGTTTAGCCACATTGGGTTTTTCCTATTTCTAGTCCTTTTATTCCCACAAGGTATAAACCGCTTACACTGCCTATTTAGGATGTTCTTAAACATTTCCCATTTATTATCTGTATTCTCATTTCTGAGGATATTGTCCCAGTCTACCAGATTAAGGGCATCTCTAAGCTGTTCAAACTTTGCCTTCCTAAAGTTCAATGTTTTTGTGACTCCCTGACAAGTCCCCCTAGTGAAAGACAGGTGAAACTGCACAATATTGTGGTCGCTATTTCCAAAATGCCCAACCACCTGCAGATTTGTTATTCTGTCAGGTCTATTAGATAGTATTAGGTCTAAAAGTGCTGCTCCTCTGGTTGGATTCTGCACCAATTGTGAAAGATAATTTTTCTTGGTTATTAGCAGAAACCTGTTGCGTTTATGGGTTTCACAGGTTTCTGTTTCCCAGTTAATATCCGGGTAGTTAAAGTCCCCCATAACCAGGACCTCATTATGGGTTGCAGCTTCATCTATCTGCTTTAGAAGTAGACTTTCCATGGTTTCTGTTATATTTGGGGGTTTGTAACAGACCCCAATGAGAATTTTGTTACCATTTTTCCCTCCATGAATTTCGACCCATATGGACTCGACATCCTCATTCCCTTCGCTAATATCCTCCCTTAAAGTGGACTTTAGACAAGACTTTACATAGAGACAAACCCCTCCTCCTCTCCGATTTTTACGATCCTTTCTAAACAGACTGTAACCCTGTAAGTTAACTGCCCAGTCATAGCTTTCATCTAACCATGTCTCGGTTATTCCCACTATGTCAAAGTTACCTGTAGATATTTCTGCTTCTAGTTCTTCCATCTTGTTTGTCAGGCTTCTGGCGTTTGCGAGCATGCAGTTTAGAGGATTTTGTTTTGTTCCAATCTCCTCACTGTGGATTGTTTTAGAAATGTTCTTACCTCCCTTCTGAGTATGTTTTCCTGGGTCGTCTTTGTTCGAGTCTAATGTTTTTCTTCCCGTCCCCTCTTCTTCTAGTTTAACGCCCTCCTGATGAGTGTAGCGAGTCTTCTGGCGAATGTGTGTTTCCCAGGTTTGTTGAGGTGTAGTCCGTCTCTGGCGAGGAGTCCATCATACCAGTAATTCACACCGTGGTCCAGGAATCCAAATCCTTGTTGTCTGCACCATCGTCTTAGCCAGTTGTTTGCATCAAGGATCCTGTTCCATCTCCTGGTGCCATGCCCGTCTACTGGAAGGATAGAAGAAAAACTACCTGTGCATCCAGTTCCTTTACTTTCTTCCCCAACTCTTCAAAGTCCTTGCAGATTGTCGGTAGGTCCTTCCTTGCCGTGTCATTGGTGCCAACATGTATCAGAAGAAATGGGTGGACGTCCTTGGAGCTGAAGAGCTTTGGTATCCTATCGGTCACATCCTTGATCATCGCACCTGGAAGGCAGCATACTTCTCTTGCAGTTATGTCCGGTCTGCAGATGGCTGCTTCGGTGCCTCTGAGTAGTGAGTCTCCCACCACCACCACTCTTCGTTGCTTCTTGGCTGTACTTTTTGCTGTCACTTGTTGCTGTGTGCCCTTTTCTTTTTTGCTTGCTGGTATTGCTTCATTCTTAGGTGTGCCATCTTCATCCTCTACAAAGATTTGATATCGGTTCTTCAGTTGTGTGGTTGGTGATTTCTCCATGGTCTTCTTGCTTCTTTTGGTCACATGCTTCCACTCATCTGCTTTTGGAGGTTCTCTGACACTTTTTGCACCTTCTGTGACCAGTAGAGATGCTTCTGTTCTGTCTAGAAAGTCTTCATTCTCTTTGATGAGTTTCAAAGTTGCTATTCTTTCTTCCAGACCCCGCACCTTTTCTTCTAAAAGGGCCACTAGGCTACACTTCTGACAGGTGAAATTGGATTCTTCTTCTGGTCGATCTGTGAACATGTAGCACATGCTGCAGCTCACCATGTAGGTTGTCACATCTGCCATGTTGCTCCTAGATCCTGCTGACTTGCTGTGTGTTTTCCTTCTTGTGTAATCTACTCAGCCAAGCTCTCTTGCAATATTGAAAGGGAATTTAGATAATGAGCCCCATTGGGGACAGTGATGATAATGTGTGCAAACTGTAAAGCGCTGCAGAATAGGTTAGTGCTATATAAAAATAAAGATTATAAAAAAATGAGAAAAAAAATCAAAGTGAGCTAGAATTATTTTTTTTGGTCTCTGCAACATTGCAATAAAATGCAATAACAGGCAATCAAAACCATGAATCTACCCCAACATGGTAGCAATAAAAACATCAGCTTGGTGTGCAAAAAATAAGCCCTCACCCAGCCCCAGATCCCGAAAAATGGAGATGATACTTATCTCGACACCATTTTTCTTTTACTACTAAATTAAAAAGAACCTAAACATGTTTGGCATCTGCAAAGTCGTACTGACCTGGAGAATCATAATGGCTTTTCAGTTTTAGCATTTAGTGAACATGTTTAAAAAAAACAAAAACAAAAAAACCATTGTGGAATTGCACTTTTTTTTGCAATTTCACCGCACTTGGATTTTTTCCCGTTTTCCAGAATAGGATATGGTAAAATCAATGGTTTCGTTCAAAAGTACAACTCGACCCGCAAAAAACAAGCCCTCACATGGCCATATTGACAGAAAAATAAAAAAGCAAAAAATTCAAACGTATACCGTATATACTCGAGTATAAGCAGAGATTTTCAGCCCATTTTTGGGGGCTGAAAGTCCCCCTCTTAGCTTATACTCGAGTCATACCCAGGGGTCGGCAGGGGAGGGGGAGCGGGGGCTGTCTAATTATACTCACCTACTCCTGGCGCGGGCCCTGCATGTCTTTTCCCCGACGCCGGCAGCTTCTTCCTGTACTGAGCGGTCACATTGTACCTCTCATTACAGTAATGAATATGCTGCTCCACCTCCCATAGGGGTGGAGCTGCATATTCATTACTGTAATGAGCGGTAACGGTGACCGCTCAGTACAGGAAGAAGCTGCGGCTCTGGGGAACCAGGGACTGCACGGCGCCAGGAGCAGGAGAGTATAACGGGGAGGGGAGCGCAGTGCGATATTCACCTGCTCCTCGTTCTGGCACCGCTCCATCTTCAGCATCTTCTGCAGTGACGCCCAGGTAGGAGGGCGCGGTGACGAGGTTAGTGCGCGCCCTCTGCCGGAACGTCAGTGCAGAAGACCCTGAAGATGGAGCGGCGCCGGAACTAAGTCAGGTGAATATTGAAAGTGCCGGGGGCCTGAGGGACGGAGAGGTGAGAATGTGATTTTTTTTTATTTATGGCAGCAACAGCAAATGGGGCAAGTGTCTGTATGGAACATCTTATGGGGCCATAACATTTGTGCAGCAAAATATGGGGCAAGTGTCTGTATGGGGCCATAATCAACATTTGTGCAGCACTATATGGGGCAAGTGTCTGTATGGAGCATCTTATGGGGCCATAATCAACGTTTGTGCAATACTATATGGGGTAAGTGAAGACACAAAAGAGCACAGTGAGGTCAAAAATACTCTGTTGTAAAAGGAATCACAGTAATAGGCAAGTGCCAGTCAAAAAAAGGAAAAAAACAGGGTATTTAGTTGATACGTTTTTTTGCAAAAAAATGTATACTTAAGCTGCTTCACCAATCATCAAGGTATACTGGTTCTATAATTGTTCTCTTGTTTCTACAAGACTGGGGAGTCCGTCACTCCTCTGTGGGTCATTTGCATTAAAGCTGTTCCATCCTACATGTCCACATGGATTATTCCCTCTCTGAACCCTGCTTATACAGGTACTATACAGATGATCAGGTTTTAAATACATCAGATAGGGATTATATACATTAGATAGGACAGCTCTATAAGGGTATACCTTGACGATTGGTGGAGCAGCTTAAGTATACATTTTTTTTGCAAAAAAACGTATCAACTAAATACCCTGTTTTTTTCCTTTTTTGGCTGGCACTTACCTATTACTGTGATTCCTTTTACAACAGAGTATTTTTGACCTCACTGTGCTCTTTTGTGTCTTCAAGTTTCTTGATGGTGTGAACAGGTTCCTACAGACTTGTTCAATGTGCAAGTAGCCCATGTGTTTCTGGTTCTATATGGGGTAAGTGTCTGTATGGAGCATCTTATGTGGCCATAATCAACGTTTGTTCAGCACTATATGGGGCAAGTGTCTTTATAGGGCCATAATCAACGTTTGTACAGCACTATATGGGGCAAATATCTTTATGGAGCATCTTATGGGGCCATAATTAACGTTTGCGGAGCATTATATGGGGCAAGTGTCTGTATGGACCATCTTATGGGGCCATAATCAAGGTTTGCGCAGCACTATATGGGGCAAATATCTTTAAGGAGCATCTTATGGGGCCATAATCAACATTTGTGCAGCAATATATTGGGCAAATGTGTCTGTGGAGCATCTTATGGGGCCATTATTAACCTTTATGCAGAATTATATGGGGCATATTTTAATATGGAGCATCTTATGGGGCCATCATAAACTTTATGGAGCATTATATGGGGCTCCTGATTCAATATGGATATTCAAAAAACACTTAACCTACTGATGTCTCAATTAATTTTACTTTTATTGGTATCTATTTTTACTTTTGACATTTACCGGTAGCTGCTGAATTTCCCACCCTAGGCTTATACTCGAGTCATTAAGTTTTCCCAGTTTTGTGTGGCAAAATTAGGGGGGTCGGCTTATACTCGAGTATATACGGTAAATGGAAAATCCCATGGTCGTGAAGGGGTTAACAATGTTCTAAAGTTGTGCGGCTGCTGCGCTAGAAGCAAGGGCTACAAGGAGGCAATCAACTTAATTCCTCCTGTGAGCCGCCAGATAGAAGTCATAGAGGCATGGCCGATGCAGGTTCAGCTACTACTCAGAACACAGTGTGCAGAGGCTGTAAGCATGCTCAGGCACACTGGCCTTCTGCTGCATTAATACGCTGTATTCATGGCTGTCAGTTCACGTACAGGGGTGTGCTTACAGTCACACTGCGTGGTGACAAAAGTCGCATTAGTACACCTCTATGAACCTCTTTGACTGAAAGTCAGAGGCTACTTGGAGAAACAAAGTTCATTTTCTCCTGGTAGCTGGGCATTCAGTGCAGCAGAGGCACAGCTTTAGAATGCCATTAGCCTGCAGATTAACCCTATATTTGCAGGTTGTTAGTGTCTGGGAACATAACAGGATCCCTTTAATGCTCTATCACACCTAGAGTAATTAATACCTGATTTGCATGTGAATTAAAAAGCTAATTACTCAGGAATGCCACATCAGATTTCAAAGGCCTGTATGTCCTTATATGAGGCTTGGAGGATGGGTTTGATCTTACCGAGATAGGACCTGTGTGCACTCCCAACAGGTCTAATTCATTAAATTGGTGCATTGTCTGTTCAGTAATTCTGGGGAACTCTCTTGTAAGAGCTCTGAGTTGTGCTGCTCCTCTGTTGTTACTCTTTGGAATACAAGTGTAAAGTGACAATGTGGTGTTCTCGTTTCTATAATCCTTTCGACACATGACAGTTACGTAATTCACAATGGACCTCAATCCATTTTAAATGACATCCAGAACTAGAAACATCACTCACCCATGCTTCTGCCTGAATCGGTTTAATGTTTTCTAATAGTACTTCTTCATAGTTCCCATAATCGCAAAATTTTACAACAGCCGTGGTTCCAGAAGAGTGCAGGGCTTCAATCTCAGCTCTGTAATACTGTAAATAGATATGCACTTATTTATTATGTAGGTGAAGTTACTAATGAAAAATGTGCCCTATAAGAGCCTCTATTTCTCGTTTATTCGACATTTTAGGTTTAAAATCTGTCAAAACGTCCCATATAGTACAAAGCAATATTACAACTCTGTAACAAAATGAACTGCACTTCAAATTGCTTTTCATCTGACTAGATACCGTAATTGGGCTACATTGTTGACTTATGATTTTAAAAAAAATATGAATACTGTACAGCTCTTATAAGCAGACAGGCCAATGAAAAGTTTGTAAATTGTAACACAAAAGTCATTTCTGTGTTTATGTACTAGATCTTTCTGCTTTGGAAATCTTTTTTAAAGGTGGCCATGGCAAGCATAAGTAATAGATGTACCTCTCTCCGCTATTGGTGGTCTTGATTTTAAGTGGTCCCATAGTATAAAATATAAAAGTCTTGTTGCACCGTAAGCCAAGAAACAACTTTCAATTATTTCCAATGACATCTAGTAATCTCAACTGGCAGGGCTGATTACATCCAATTGCCATATTATTTGTGGTCACACAAACAACCCATTTCATGACTTGACAAATTTATATAGTATAGATAGATAGATAGATAGATATAAAGATCAAAATGTTAAGATGCCTTAGAAAGCATTTTACTGGGTTGCTTGTTTTTGGCTAAAGTGATAGTTATAATCAAGTTTTGTTCAAAGATTTTCAACAC
This sequence comes from Ranitomeya imitator, assembly GCF_032444005.1. Classification (NCBI taxonomy): domain Eukaryota; kingdom Metazoa; phylum Chordata; class Amphibia; order Anura; family Dendrobatidae; genus Ranitomeya; species Ranitomeya imitator. Next base: position 631,540,907 of record NC_091284.1, read on the forward strand.
CTTGTTCTCTGCAGCCTCCATGAATTCTCATACATTTGAGGCTGCTCAATCCTGTTCAGTGTGAATCTTTCAGATGACCTCTCCTGATGGCTCAGACTGTAGCCCTCCTCCTGAATATAAATCTAAGCAGACATATTTCCAACCAAATAGAATAAATGGAAATTGTAAATTTATGAGTGTTTCGGGTAGAGGCAAGATGAGTAAGCAATAGTGATGAGCAAGTATGCTCGTTGCTCGTTTGGTCGAGTATTTGTTAGTGCTCGGAGATTTAGTTTTCATTGCCGCAGCTGCATGATTTACGACTGCTAGACAGCCTGAATACATGTGGGGATTTCCTGCTTGTTAGGGAATTCCCACATGTGTTCAGGCTGTCCAGCAGCCATAAATCATGCAGCTGAGGTGAGGAAAACTAAATCTCCGAGCAGTCACAAATACTCGGTGATCACCCGAGCGTGCTTGGGAAAACCTGAGCAGCGAGTATACTTGCTCATCACTAGTAAGCAACCATGCAATAGAATCAGATCACGGTCTCTACTTTATACTGCCTTCTGATTAGAGCATAACACTGGTAATAAATTCTCATTAACTATTGCCACATGCATACATTAACACCTTTCTGTTCATAAAAAAAAGTAACTTTGATATGTTTCTATTTTTAAATTTCCAATACTCTCAATCTTTACTTAGTCTAACAATCGTGAGTTAAGGTACCTTCACACATAACGATATCGTTAACAATATCGTTGCAACGTCACACTTTTTGTGACGTAGCAACGATCCCGCTAACGATCTCGTTATGTGTGACAACGACCAACGATCAGGCCCCTGCTGGGAGATCGTTGGTCGTTGGGGAATGATCAGGACCTTTTTTTGGTCGCTGATCACCCGCTGTCATCGCTGGATCGGCGTGTGACGCCGATCCAGTGATGTGTTCATTTGTAACCAAGGTAAATATCGGGTTACTAAGCGCAGGGCCGCGCTTAGTAACCCGATATTTACCCTGGTTACCATTGTAAAAGTAAAAAAAAAAAAAACACTACATACTCACATTCCGATGTCTGTCATGTCCCCCGCCGTCAGCTTCCCTGCACTGACTGTCAGCGGCGCCGGCCGTAAAGCAGAGCACAGTGGTGACGTCACCGCTGTGCTCTGCTTTACGGCCGGCGCTGACACAGTCAGTGCGGGAAGCTGACAGCGGGGCACGTGACAGACATCGGAATGTGAGTATGTAGTGTTTTTTTTTTTTTTTTACTTTTACAATGGTAACCAGGGTAAATATCGGGTTACTAAGCGCGGCCCTGCACTTAGTAACCCGATGTTTACCCTGGTTACCCGGGTGCTGCAGGGGGATTTCGGCATCGTTGAAGACAGTTTCCACAATGCTGAAGTCTTTCCCCTGATCGTTGGTCGCTGGAGAGAGCTGTCTGTGTGACAGCTCCCCAGCGACCACACAACGATCACGGCCAGGTCGTATCGCTGGTCGTGATTGTTGGTAAGTCGTTTAGTGTAACGGTACCTCAAGGTAAAGTCTGCCTGCAACTGTTAACTTGTTAAATGCTGTTGTCACACTCTAAAGCTGCATTTTACATGTACCAGCATGGGGGCGCATCATTCCATTTGCCCATCAGCATTTCAGTGACAAACGGGGGTCTGCTGTACATCACAATGCTTGTCATTACGGAGTAAAGATATTTAACCCCTTCCCAACCCATGACGCCACGTAGGCGTCATGAAAGTCGGTGCCAATCCGACCCATGACGCCTATGTGGCGTCATGGAAAGATCGTGTCCCTGCAGATCGGGTGAAAGGGTTAACTCCAATTTCACCCGATCTGGAGGGACAGGGGGAGTGGTAGTTTAGCCCAGGGGGGGTGGCTTCACCCCCTCGTGGCTACGATCGCTCTGATTGGCTGTTGAAAGTGAAACTGCCAATCAGAGCGATTTGTAATATTTCACCTATTATAACGGGTGAAATATTACAATCCAGCCATGGCCGATGCTGCAATATCATCGGCCATGGCTGGAAATACTAATGTGCCCCCACCCCACCGATCGCCCCCCCAGCCCTCCGATCTGGCCGGTACACTGCTCCGGCTCCCCTCCATCCAGTGCTCCGCTCCCCCCGTGCTCTTGTCCGCTCCCCCCGTGCTCCAATCACCCCCCCGTGCTCCAATCACCCCCCCTGCATTCCGATCCACCCCCCCCCGTGCTCCGTTCCACCCCCCCGTGCTCAGTTCCAGCCCCCCCGTACTCCGTTCCACGCCCCCCGTGCTCCGTTCCACGCCTGCCGCGCTCCGATTCACCCCCCCATGCTCCGATCCCCCCCCCCCCGTGGTCCCCCCCACCCCATCATACTTACCGATCCTGCCGGGGTCCCGTCCGTCTTCTCCCCGGGCGCCGCCATCTTCCAAAATGGCGGGCGCATGCGCAGTGCGCCCGCCGAATCTGCCGGCCGGCAGATTCGTTCCAAAGTGCATTTTGATCACTGAGATAGATTTTATCTCAGTGATCAAAATAAAAAAAATAATACATGACCCCCCCCCTTTGTCACCCCCATAAGTAGGGACAATAAAAAAATAAATACATTTTCTTTTTCCACTAATGTTAGAATAGGGTTAGGGTTAGGGTTAGGGGTAGGGTTAGGGCTAGGGTTAGGGCTAGGGTTAGGGCTAGGGTTAGGGTTTCGGTATGTGCACACGTATTCTGGTCCTCTGCGGATTTTTCCGCTGCGGATTTGATAAATCCGCAGTGCTAAACCGCTGCGGATTTACCACGTTTTTTTCTGCGCATTTCACTGCGGTTTTACAATTGCGATTTTCTATTTGAGCAGTTGTAAAACCGCTGCGGAATCCGCACAAAGAAGTGACATGCTGCGGAATGTAAACCACTGCGTATCCGTGCAGTTTTTCCGCAGCATGTGTACAGCGATTTTTGTTTCCCATAGGTTTACATTGAACTGTAAACTCATGGGAAACTTCTGCGGATCTGCAGCGTTTTCCGCAGTGTGCACATACCTTTAGAATTAGGCTATGTGCACATGGTGCGGATTTGGCTGCGGATTGGCCGCTGCGGATTCGCAGCAGTATTCCATCAGGTTTACAGTACCATGTAAACATATGAAAAACCAAATCCGCTGTGCCCATGGTGCAGAAAATACCGCGCGGAAACGCTGCGTTGTATTTTCCGCAGCATGTCAATTCTTTGTGCGGATTCCGCGGCGTTTTACACCTGTTCCTCAATAGGAATCCGCAGGTGAAATCCGCACAAAAAACACTGGAAATCCGCGGAAAATCCACAGATAAAACGCAGTGCCTTTTACCCGCGGATTTTTCAAAAATGGTGCGGAAATATCTCACACGAATCCGCAACGTGGGCACATAGCCTTAGGGTTAGGGTTGGAATTAGGGTTGTGGTTAGGGTTGTGATTAGGGTTATGGCTACAGTTGGGATTAGGGTTAGGGGTGTGTTGGGGTTAGTGTTGGAGGTAGAATTGAGGGGTTACCACTATTTAGGCACATCAGGGGTCTCCAAACGCAACATGGCGCCACCATTGATTCCAGCCAATCTCGTATTCAAAAAGTCAAATGGTGCTCCCTCACTTCCGAGCCCTGACGTGTGCCCAAACAGTGGTTTACCCCCACATATGGGGTATCAGTGTACTCAGGATAAACTGCGCAACAATTACTGGGGTCCAATTTCTCCTGTTACCCTTGTGAATCTAAAAAAATGCTTGCTAAAACATCATTTTTGAGGAAAGAAAAATGATTTTTTATTTTCACGGCTCTGCGTTGTAAACGTCTGTGAAGCACTTGGGGGTTCAAAGTGCTCACCACATATCTAGATAAGTTCCTTGGGGGGTCTAGTTTCTAAAATGTGGTCACTTGTGGGGGGTTTCTACTGTTTAGGCACACCAGGGGCTCTGCAAACGCAATGTGACGCCCGCAGACCATTCCATCAAAGTCTGCATTTCAAAAGTCACTACTTCCCTTCTGAGCCCCGACGTGTGCCCAAACAGTGGTTTACCCCCACACATGGGGTATCAGCGTACTCAGGAGAAACTGGACAACAACTATTGGGGTCCAATTTCTCCTGTTACCCTTGGGAAAATAAAAAATTCTGGGCTAAATAATTATTTTTGAGGAAAGAAAACGTATTTATTATTTTCACGGCTCTGCATTATAAACTTCTATGAAGCACTTGGGGGTTCAAAGTGCTCACCACACATCTAGATAAGTTCCTTTCGGGGTCTAGTTTCCAAAATGGGGTCACTTGTGGGGGGTTTCTACTGTTTAGGCACATCAGGGGCTCTGCAAACGCAACGTGACGCCCGCAGACCATTCCATCAAAGTCTGCATTTCAAAACGTCACTACTTCACTTCCGAGCCCCAACGTGTGCCCAAACAGTGGTTTACCCCCACATATGGGGTATCACCGTACTCCGGAGAAACTGGACAACAAATATTGGGGTCAAATTTCTCCTGTTACCCTTGGGAAAATTAAAAAATTCTGGGCTAAATAATTATTTTTGAGGAAAGAAAACGTATTTATTATTTTCACGGCTCTGCATTATAAACTTCTATGAAGCACTTTGGGGTTCAAAGTGCTCACCACACATCTAGATAAGTTCCTTTCGGGGTCTAGTTTCCAAAATGGGGTCACTTGTGGGGGGTTTCTACTGTTAAGCCACATCAGGGGCTCTGCAAACGCAACGTGACGCCCACAGAGCATTCCATCAAAGTCTGCATTTCAAAACGTCACTACTTCACTTCCAAGCCTCGGCATGTGCCCAAACAGTGGTTTACCCCCACATATGGGGTATCAGCGTACTCAGGAGAAACTGGACAACAACTTATGGGGTCCAATTTCTCCTGTAACCCTTGGGAAAATAAAAAATTCTGGGCTAAATAATTATTTTTGAGGAAAGAAAACGTATTTATTATTTTCACGGCTCTGCATTATAAACTTCTATGAAGCACTTGGGGGTTCAAAGTGCTCACCACACATCTAGATAAGTTCCTTTCGGGGTCTAGTTTCCAAAATGGGGTCACTTGTGGGGGGTTTCTACTGTTAAGCCACATCAGGGGCTCTGCAAACGCAACGTGACGCCCACAGAGCATTCCATCAAAGTCTGCATTTCAAAACGTCACTACTTCACTTCCGAGCCCCGGCATGTGCCCAAACAGTGATTTACCCCCACATATGGGGTATCAGCGTACTCAGGAGAAACTGGACAACAACTTTTGGGGTCAAATTTCTCCTGTTACCCTTGGGAAAATAAAAAATTGCAGGCTAAAAGATCATTTTTGAGAAAATATTTTTTTTTTTTTATTTTCATGGCTCTGCGTTATAAACTTCTGTGAAGCACTTGGGGGTTCAAAGTCCTCACCACACATCTAGATTAGTTCCTTTGGGGGTCTAGTTTCCAAAATGGGGTCAATTCTGGGGGATCTCCAATGTTTAGGCACACAGGGGCTCTCCAAACGTGACATGGTGTCCGCTAATGATTGGAGCTAATTTTCCATTTAACCCCTTCATGACCCAGCCTATTTTGACCTTAATGACCTGGCCGTTTTTTGCAATTCTGACCAGTGTCCCTTTATGAGGTAATAACTCAGGAACGCTTCAACGGATCCTAGCGGTTCTGAGATTGTTTTTTCGTGACATATTGGGCTTCATGTTAGTGGTAAATTTAGGTCAATAAATTCTGCGTTTATTTGTGATAAAAACGGAAATTTGGCGAAAATTTTGAAAATTTCGCAATTTTCACATTTTGAATTTTTATTCTGTTAAACCAGAGAGTTATGTGACACAAAATAGTTAATAAATAACATTTCCCACATGTCTACTTTACACCAGCACAATTTTGGAAACAAAATTTTTTTTTGCTAGGAAGTTATAAGAGTTAAAATTTGACCAGCGATTTCTCATTTTTACAACGAAATTTACAAAACCATTTTTTTTAGGGACCACCTCACATTTGAAGTCAGTTTGAGGGGTCTATATGGCTGAAAATACCCAAAAGTGACACCATTCTAAAAAATGCACCCCTCAAGGTGCTCAAAACCACATTCAAGAAGTTTTTTAACCCTTCAGGTGCTTCACAGCAGCAGAAGCAACATGGAAGGAAAAAATGAACATTTAACTTTTTAGTCACAAAAATTATCTTTTAGCAACATTTTTTTTATTTTCCCAATGGTACAAGGAGAAACTGAACCACGAAAGTTGTTGTGCAATTTGTCCTGAGTACGCTGATACCTCATATGTGGGGGTAAACCACTGTTTGGGCGCACGGCAGGGCTTGGAAGGGAAGGAGCGCCATTTGACTTTTTGAATGAAAAATTGGCTCCACTCTTTAGCGGACACCATGTCACGTTTGGAGAGCCCCCGTGTGCCTAAAAATTGGAGCTCCCCCACACGTGACCCCATTTTGGAAACTAGACGCCCCAAGGAACTTATCTAGATGCATAGTGAGAACTTTGAACCCCCGGGGGCTTCACAAATTGATCCGTAAAAATGAAAAAGTACTTTTTTTTTCACAAAAAAATTCTTTTAGCCTCAATTTTTTTCATTTTCACATGGGCAACAGGATAAAATGGATCCTAAAATTTGTTGGGCAATTTCTCATGAGTACACCGATACCTCACATGTGGGGGTAAACCACTGTTTGGGCACATGGTAAGGTTCGGAAGGGAAGGAGCGCCATTTGACTTTTTGAATGAAAAATTATCTCCATCGTTAGCGGACACCATGTCGTGTTTGGAGAGCCCCCGTGTACCTAAACATTGGAGCTCCCCCACAAATTACCCCATTTTGGAAACTAGACCCCCCAAGGAACTTATCTAGATGCATATTGAGCACTTTAAACCCTCAGGTGCTTCACAAATTGATCTGTAAAAATGAAAAAGTACTTTTTTTTTCACAAAAAAATTCTTTTCGCCTCAGTTTTCATTTTCACATGGGCAATAGGATAAAATGAATCCTAAAATTTGTTGGGCAATTTCTCCCGAGTACGCCGATACCTCATATGTGGGGGTAAACCACTGTTTGGGCACACGGCAGGGCTCGGAAGGGAAGGCGCGCCATTTGACTTTTTGAATGGAAAATTAGCTCCAATTGTTAGCGGACACCATGTCGCGTTTAGAGAGCCCCTGTGTGCCTATGCATTGGAGCTCCCCCACAAGTGACCCCATTTTGGAAACTAGACCCCCCAAGGAACTTATCTAGATGCATATTGAGCACTTTAAACCCCCAGGTGCTTCACAGAAGTTTATAATGCAGAGCCATGAAAATAAAAAATAATTTTTCTTTCCTCAAAAATGATTTTTAGCCTGGAATTTCCTATTTTGCCAAGGGTAATAGGAGAAATTGGACCGCAAATGTTGTTGTCCAGTTTGTCCTGAGTACGCTGATACCCCATATGTGGGGGTAAACCACTGTTTGGGCGCACGGCAGGGCTCGGAAGGGAAGGCACGCCAATTAGCTTTTTAAATGGAAAATTAGCTCCAATCATTAGCGGACACCATGTCACGTTTGGAGAGCCCCTGTGTGCCTAAACATTGGAGATCCCCCACATATGACCCCATTTTGGAAACTAGACCCCCAAAGGAACTAATCTAGATGTGTGGTGAGGACTTTGAACTTCCAAGTGCTTCACAGAAGTTTATAACGCAGAGCCATGAAAATAAAATAAAAATTTTATTTTCTCTAAAATGATTTTTTAGCCTGCAATTTATTATTTTCCCAAGGGTAAAAGGAGAAATTTGACCCCAAAAGTTGTTGTACAGTTTCTCCTGAGTACGCTGATACCCCATATGTGGGGGTAAACCACAGTTTGGGCACATGTCGGGGCTCGGAAGTCAAGTAGTGACATTTTGAAATGCAGACTTTGATGGAATGCTCTGCGGGCGTTACGTTGCGTTTGCAGAGCCCCTGATGTGGCTAAACAGTAGAAACCCCCCACAAGTGACCCCATTTTAGAAACTAGACCCCGAAAGGAACTTATCTAGATGTGAGGTGAGCACTTTGAACCCCCAAGTGCTTCACAGAAGTTTATAACACAGAGCAGTGAAAATAATAAATACGTTTTCTTTCCTCAAAAATAATTTTTTAGCCCAGAATTTTTTATTTTCCCAAGGGTTACAGGAGAAATTGGACCCCAAAAGTTGTTGTCCAGTTTCTCCTGAGTACGCTGATACCCCATATGTGGGGGTAAACCACTGTTTGGGCACACGTCGGGGCTCAGAAGGGAAGTAGCGACTTTTGAAATGCAGACTTTGATGGAATGGTCTGCGGGCGTCACGTTGCGTTTGCAGAGCCCCTGGTGTGCCTAAACAGTAGAAACCCCCCACAAGTGACCCCATTTTGGAAACTAGACCCCCCAAGGAACTTATCTAGATATGTGGTGAGCACTTTGAACCCCCAAGTGCTTCACAGACGTTTACAACGCAGAGCCGTGAAAATAAAAAATCATTTTTCTTTCCTCAAAAATGATGTTTTAGCAAGCAATTTTTTATTTTCTCAAGGGTAACAGGAGAAATTGGACCCCAGTAATTGTTGCCCAGTTTGTCCTGAGTACGCTGATACCCCATATGTGGGGGTAAACCACTGTTTGGGCACATGTCGGGGCTCGGAAGTCAAGTAGTGACGTTTTGAAATGCAGACTTTGATGGAATGGTCTGCGGGCGTCACGTTGCGTTTGCAGAGCCCCTGGTGTGCCTAAACAGTAGAAACCCCCCACAAGTGACCCCATTTTGGAAACTAGACCCCCCAAGGAACTTATCTAGATATGTGGTGAGCACTTTGAACCCCCAAGTGCTTCACAGACGTTTACAACGCAGAGCCGTGAAAATAAAAAATCATTTTTCTTTCCTCAAAAATGATGTTTTAGCAAGCAATTTTTTATTTTCTCAAGGGTAACAGGAGAAATTGGACCCCAGTAATTGTTGCCCAGTTTGTCCTGAGTACGCTGATACCCCATATGTGGGGGTAAACCACTGTTTGGGCACATGTCGGGGCTCGGAAGTCAAGTAGTGACGTTTTGAAATGCAGACTTTGATGGAATGGTCTGCGGGCGTCACGTTGCGTTTGCAGAGCCCCTGGTGTGCCTAAACAGTAGAAACCCCCCACAAGTGACCCCATTTTGGAAACTAGACCCCCCAAGGAACTTATCTAGATATGTGGTGAGCACTTTGAACCCCCAAGTGCTTCACAGACGTTTACAACGCAGAGCCGTGAAAATAAAAAATCATTTTACTTTCCTCAAAAATGATGTTTTAGCAAGCAATTTTTTATTTTCTCAAGGGTAACAGGAGAAATTGGACCCCAGTAATTGTTGCCCAGTTTGTCCTGAGTACACTGATACCCCATATGTGGGGGTAAACCACTGTTTGGGCACACGTCGGGGCTCGGAAGGGAAGGAGCACCATTTGACTTTTTGAATAAAAGATTGGCTGGAATCAATGGTGGCGCCATGTTGCGTTTGGAGACCCCCTGATGTGCCTAAACAGTGGAAACCCCTCAATTCTAACGCCAACACACCCCTAACCCTTATCCCAACTGTAGCCGTAACCCTAACCACAACCCTAACCCCAACACACCCCTAACCCTAACCACAACCCTAATTCCAACCCAACCCTAACCCTAAGGCTATGTACCCACGTTGCGGATTCGTGTGAGATTTTTCCGCACCATTTTTGAAAAATCCGCGGGTAAAAGGCACTGCGTTTTACCTGCGGATTTACTGCGGATTTCAGCTGCGGATTCCTATTGAGGAATAGGTGTAAAACGCTGCGGAATCCGCACAAAGAATTGACATGCTGCGGAAAATACAACGCAGCGTTTCCGTGCGGTATTTTCCGCACCATGGGCACAGCGGATTTTGTTTTCCATAGGTTTACATGGTACTGTAAACCTGATGGAACACTGCTGCGGATCCGCAGCGGCCAATCCGCTGCGGATCCGCAGCCAAATCCGCACCGTGTGCACATAGCCTAATTCTAAAGGTATGTGCACACGCTTCGGAAAACGCTGCGGATCCGCAGCAGTTTCCCATGAGTTTACATTTCAATGTAAACCTATGGGAAACAAAAATCGCTGTACACATGCTGCGGAAAAACTGCACGGAAACGCAGCGGTTTACATTCCGCAGCATGTCACTTCTTTCTGCGGATTCCACAGCGGTTTTACAACTGCTCCAATAGAAAATCGCAGTTGTAAAACCGCAGTGAAATGCGCAGAAAAACCGCGGTAAATCTGCCATAAATCCGCAGCGGTTTAGCACTGCGGATTTATCAAATCCGCTGCGGAAAAATCCGCAGAGGACCAGAATACGTGTGCACATACCGAAACCCTAACCCTAACCCTACCCCTAACCCTACCCCTAACCCTACCCCTAACCCTAGTTCTAACTCCAACCTTAGTGAAAAAAAAAAAAAATTCTTTATTTTATTATTGTCCCTATCTATGGGGGACAAATGGGGGGGGGTCATTTACTGTTTTTTTATTTTGACCACTGTGATAGATTATATCACAGTGATCAAAATTCACATTGGAACGAATCTGCCGGCCGGCAGATTCGGCGGGCGCACTGCGCATGCGCCCGCCATTTTGGAACATGGCGGCGCTCGGGGAAGAAGACGGACGGACCCCGCCAGGATCGGTAAGTATAAGGGGGGGAGATCAGGGCACAGGGGGGGGGAGATCAGGGCACGGGGGGGCGTCGGAGCACGGGGGGGGAGGGATCGGAGCATGGGGGAGAGTGATCGGTGTGCGGGCGGGTGGATCGCTGTGCGGGGGGGTGGATCGGTGTGCAGGGGGGGTGGTTCGGAGCACGGGGGGGGATCGGAGTGCGGGGGGGTTTGATTGGAGCACGGGGGGTGTGATTGGAGCACGGGGGGAGCGGACAGGAGGACGGGGGAGCGGAGCACAGGACGGAGGGGAGCGGGCCACAGATCGGGGGGCTGGGGGGGCGATCGGTGGGGTGGGGTGGGGGCACATTAGTATTTCCAGCCATGGCCGATGATATTGCAGCATCGGCCATGGCTGGATTGTAATATTTCACCATTTTTTTAGGTGAAATATTACAAATCGCTCTGATTGGCAGTTTCACTTTCAACAGCCAATCAGAGCGATCGTAGCCACGAGGGGGTGAAGCCACCCCCCCTGGGCTAAACTACCACTCCCCCTGTCCCTGCAGATCGGGTGAAATGGGAGTTAACCCTTTCACCCGGCCTGCAGGGACGCGATCTTTCTGTGACACAGCATATGCGTCACAGGTCGGATTGGCACCGACTTTCATGACGCATACGCTGTGTCACAGGTCGGGAAGGGGTTAAAAAGCCAAATGGCGTGCCATCCCTTCCGAGCCCTGCCGTGCGCCCAAACAGTGGTTTACCCCCACATATGGGGTATCAGCGTACTCAGGACAAACTGGACAACAATATTTGGGGTCCAATTTCTCCTATTATCCTTGGCAAAATAGGAAATTCCAGGCTAAAAAATCATTTTTGAGGAAATAAAAATTATTTTTTATTTTCATGGCTCTGCGTTATAAACTTCTGTGAAGCACCTGGGGGTTTAAAGTGCTCAATATGCATCTAGATAAGTTCCTTGGGGGGGTCTAGTTTCCAAAATGGGGTCACTTGTGGGGGAGCTCCAATGTTTAGGCACACAGGGGCTCTCCAAACGCGACATGGTGTCCGCTAACAATTGGAGCTAATTTTCCATTCAAAAAGTCAAATGGCGCGCCTTCCCTCCCGAGCCCTGCCGTGTGCCCAAACAGTGGTTTACCCCCACATATGAGGTATCGGCGTACTCGGGAGAAATTGCCCAACAAATTTTATGATCCATTTTATCCTACTGCCCATGTGAAAATGAAAAAATTGAGGCGAAGAGAATTTTTTTGTGAAAAAAAAAGTACTTTTTCATTTTTACAGATCAATTTGTGAAGCACCTGAGGGTTTAAAGTGCTCACTAGGCATCTAAATAAGTTCCTTGGGGGGTCTAGTTTCCAAAATGGGGTCACTTGTGGGGGAGCGCCAATGTTTAGGCACACAGGAGCTATCCAAACGCGACATGGTGTCCGCTAACGATGGAAATAATTTTTCATTCAAAAAGTCAAATGGCGCTCCTTCCCTTCCGAGCCTTACCATGTGCCCAAACAGTGGTTTACCTCCACATGTGAGGTATCAGTGTACTCAGGAGAAATTACCCAACACATTTTAGGATCCATTTTATCCTGTTGCCCATGTGAAAATGAAAAAATTGAGGCTAAAAGAATTTTTTTGTGAAAAAAAAGTACTTTTTCATTTTTACGGATAAATTTGTGAAGCACCTGGGGGTTCAAAGTGCTCACTATGCATCTAGATAAGTTCCTTGGGGCGTCTAGTTTCCAAAATGGGGTCACTTGTGGGGGAGCTCCAATTTTTAGGCACACAGGTGCTCTCCAAACGTGACATGGTGTCCGCTAAAGAGTGGAGCCAATTTTTGATTCAAAAAGTCAAATGGCGCTCCTTCCCTTCCAAGCCCTGCCGTGCGCCCAAACAGTGGTTTACCCCCACATATGAGGTATCAGCGTACTCAGGACAAATTGGACAACAACTTTCGTGGTTCAGTTTCTCCTTTTACCATTGGGAAAATAAAAAAATTGTTGCTAAAAGATAATTTTTGTGACTAAAAAGTTAAATGTTCATTTTTTCCTTCCATGTTGCTTCTGCTGCTGTGAAGCACCTGAAGGGTTAATAAACTTCTTGAATGTGGTTTTGAGTACCTTGAGGGGTGCAGTTTTTAGAATGGTGTCACTTTTGGGTATTTTCAGCCATATAGACCCCTCAAACTGACTTCAAATGTGAGGTGGTCCCTAAAAAAAATGGTTTTGTAAATTTCGTTGTAAAAATTACAAATCGCTGGTCAAATTTTAACCCTTATAACTTCCTAACAAAAAAAAATTTTGTTTCCAAAATTGTGCTGATGTAAAGTAAACATGTGGGAAATGTTATTTATTAACTATTTTGTGTCACATATCTCTCTGGTTTAACAGAATAAAAATTCAAAATGTGAAAATTGCGAAATTTTCAAAATTTTCGCCAAATTTCCGTTTTTATCACAAATAAACGCAGAATTTATTGACCTGAATTTACCACTAACATGAAGCCCAATATGTCACAAAAAAACAATCTCAGAACCGCTAGGATCCGTTGAAGCGTTCCTGAGTTATTACCTCATAAAGGGACACTGGTCAGAATTGCAAAAAACGGCAAGGTCTTTAAGGTCAAAATAGGCTGGGTCATGAAGGGGTTAAAAAAAAAAAAAAAAAACACATATGTGGTATGACCATGCTCAGAAAAGTCCAATCTATCAAAATCTAAAAATGATTAGCGTAAAGAGAAAAAAATCAAGAACATCAAAATTATGTTTTTTTTTGTCGCTGCAATTGCGCAAAAAATGCTATAACAAGCGATCAAAACGATAACATTTTAGAATAGATGTGATAATAAAAACAGTCTAGTCCTGCAAAAATATAAGCCGTCACAAAGCTCCATCGATAGACGTGGCTATTCATTAGAACCTGTGTCTTGGCAGGCAACGGTTGTCAGGATGCCATCAGAGTCACTCACCTACCAATGTGGAAGTGAATGGTGGCAGAGCAACCTTTTAATATAAAAATGTATTATAGTAAATTTAAATGGAATCTGTCAGGTTTTTGCCATTTAATCTGAGAGCGGCATATTGCAGGAACTGAGAGCTAGAGTACAGAGATGTGTTATTTATTAGTCTCTGAGCCGTAGTTTTACTACAAATCAGTATTTTATCAGCAGGAGATTATTACTGTAGGACCTCATGTCATGTGCAAGTCAGACTTATCTGTGGAACCCTGCCCCCACCACTGATTTGCAACTTGCTGACAATTTACATTGTACAAAGGAAACTGTCAGTAAAAGGTGTAAGTGAAATTATACAGATAGCAGAAGTCTTCGCTCTCCAACATCTACATCAGACAAAACAGGGATTCTATCAGAAATACACCAAACAGTCCAATTAGTGATACATCCATCGTTGGAATCAGGCGCTCTGACTCTAAATTATGCTGCTATCAAATTCCATAGCAAATACCGTCTGACAGATTCCCTTTAAAGACTTACAATCAGTCTTGTGTTTATCAAGTTCTTCTTGATATTTACAAGTATCATAATTTATGCAATTTACTGTACAACAAAAGTAAACAGTTTTCAAGGTCCTGTCCACACATTTAAAAAAATCTGTACATGTGATGGCATTTTAAACCAAAATCATTTTATTTGTGAAGCAGATGGATGTGAATACTTTTCTGCCCAATGATGACAGAAGTATTCTAGGAGTGATTCCTTTATTGGCTAACCTGAAAATTTGTGAAGCAGAAATGTTAAACATTTTCACTGAAAGTATAAAAGATCTATTTCAGAAGACCACATTTATCTAGAGCTGTTTTTTCGAGACAGATTTTCATTTCTACCATATATTATGCATACTAACCATCAACTTGGAGAAGCCCACCCTGTAGAAGACCACTTTTAAATGCAATTTTGGGTGATGATCTCAAAGATGTTTTACTGTGCCTCAGCATTACCCCAGCCAATAAAAAGTAAAGTATAGACAAGTCTGAATATCATACCTTATTATCTTCCCAGTAAAGAGCTAAACACTCATCCCCTGGTCTCCAGCTAAAGGTGGGGTAGACATTATCCATAATTCGCTCTGGTTTTATCGGACCAGATCTCTTTTTAGAGTTATTGGTGTATAACATCATCTTATTTCTGTCCTCTTGTGTCGAATTCAGGTTTGATCCTATTGGTTTTATGGGACCCATTCTTCGTCCTTTCTGCTCAAGTTCTCCATTTGGTAAATCATTAGCATCATCTTTTACTAATGTTACATGGTAGTTGGAGGAGTCCATATTGGCACCAATAGATTTCTCATTTGGTAAATTAGTGTATGTTTCACTGTTACTTGTCCGTGGTCTCCTGTCAATATAAAATTCCGAATTGTGTCTTTGGTCTTCCCTTCTACCACGTTTTTGCTGGACAACCTCTGTATTACTATTCTGAATGCTGGTGTCATCTCTTGTGTCAAGGAGGTTAGGACCTTTTACGGTCCTACATTGCATAGTATTATCTCTTTTTTTAAATGTACCATCATTTTGGAAACTAGAGGAAGAATGTGAAAAATCTTTTAATCGATCATTCCTTTGATACCCTCTTTCGCACTTAATTCTGTCTTCCAACCATGGTTCTGAATTGTGTTTTTCTGGTCCTCGACTTCTTGGTGGCCCATTACCTTCAAATTGCCTAGACGAGTGTACATCCCTTTGAAAACGAGGGGGCTTTTCATTCCTTGGACCTCGAGTATCATTTCTAGAAAACTGACGAGACTGGTTGTAATCCTTCACTCCATTTTGCTCTACATGTTGAACTCTGTGTTGTCCTTGGCTTTGAGGTTGAGTTTGTGGCTTGTTGTCTGCAAGAAATAAAGTCGTGGTGAACTAAAAAAAATTGAAATAGGTTATAGAAATGTAAGATTAATGCACATATACTGTATATATTTGTTTCTGAATTAAAGTAAAACAACCACCATAATTACTAAATATAGCTAATGGAAAAGCAAACAATCAGGTGCAAACGTCAACTGAACCTTAACTCAAGGACTTACAACACATCGTAATCAACGCATCATGATGCTTACCTAAACATAGGCAATCTAAGAAGGCATCTAAAGGCTTCAAGCAGTGTTCGTTAACTTAGAATAGTGCAATATGCTTACAAAACAGGCAGCTGTATAATGTGCTTGTACAATTGTACTCAAAAGTTTACATACCCTGGCAGAATTTTTGCTTTCTTGGTCTTTTTTTCAGAGAATATGAATGATAACACCAAAGCTTTTTCTCAACTAATGGTTAGTGGTTGGGTGAAGCCATTTATTGTCTAACTACTGTGTTTTCTCTTTCTAAATCATAATGACAACCCAAAACATCCAAATGACCCTGAATAAACAGTGTGGATGCTTCTTAGAAAAGGTCAATAAAATAATTGAATATAATTATGTCTTTCTCAGTAATGGTCCTACAAAGATTTTATTCTAAAGGATGCTATGGAATTGAATAAAAACCGTCCAGAATGCGAAGACATCCAAATCATACAAATACTGATAGGACCTAAAAAAACACATCTCCCCAAACTTGCAAACATATATCCAAAGGGCGCATTGGAAAATATAAGTAGAAATTACAAGAAGAAATGTATTAAATAGTCACTTTAGTGTTGTTTTTTGTTTTATCGATGTAGTGGTGCCACTAATCTAAGTTCCCTGCCCCTAGCAATGCACTTGCCAGCCGTCATCTTCATCTGTTATCAACGCTTCTCGTCTTCTGCATTTTGTGACCTGCTGGACCACTCCTATGTTTGCTGGGCGAGCTGGAGGAAACTACTCAATGTGAGACTATTTGAGCCAGAACGAGGCTCTCGTAGACTTACATTGACAGCTTGTGATTGACACCTCTGACTCCCCGTCAGTCAGAAGTTGTAGCCCCAAGATGGTGGCGTGGACGGGTGTGGCACTGTGAACAGCTGAAGACAGCGGCTGGTAAGTAGAATACTAGGGGCAGGGAACTTCTCTTAGTGGCACCACTCCAGTGCTGAAACTTTATAGAACTTTATTAATCCAAAATACATATTTTACCACTCAAGGGCAAAGATCATTAAAAGAAAAATATAAAAATCCATAACCAAGATGGTAGTCAGGACTGAACAGAAGTGCATTGCAAAACAACATTTTTGATAGACGGAGATATAATCTCTATTGGGAAACAACAGGCATAAAGATATCTACAGAAGTTACGATGAATTATTACCATGAGCATATCACAGCATCCAAATCCTCAGACATAAAATCAATACAAAAAATACAAACTTAGTTGAGAAATAATGTTCCAAAGGCAATAACAGACGAATGATCCATCAGTACCCAAACATAAGTCTCACTGTCCACTCGAACACAATCTCGCTTCTGGAATGCACATTTCCTATATGTTTTTCAGTCTTGATGGCCAACATATGTATTTTCAATTAAGAAAGGTACTGACACATTAAAGGGAATTTGTTTCTAGGATTTTGCCACTTCTTCTGAAAATAGCATAATGTAGAAACATACACAGATGTGTCACTTAGGGTACATTCAGACTAGTGTTGTGCTAGTGTGCGTCGGCGCCGCGTCGGGCGACGCAGCGGCGACGCACGCGTCATGCGCCCCTATGTTTAACATGGGGGACGCATGCGTTTTTGCTTGTTGCGTTTTGCGACAAATGCGTCTTTTTTGCCGCAAGCGTCGGACCAAGAAAACGCAACAAGTTGCATTTTTCTTGCGTCCGATTTTCAGCAAAAAACGACGCACGCGTCGCAAAACGCAGTGTTTTTGCGTGCGTTTTGCCGCGTTTTTCGGTGCGTTGTGCGTCGCGTCGCAGACGCAGCGGCGCACAACGCTAGTCTGAACGTAGCCTTCGTGGGTTGCTAGCTGTAGTTTTGATAAAATTACTGTTTTATCAGCAGGAGATTATCACTAGCGAACTAGTAAACTAGGTAGTCAAGTATATTCATGAGCTCCGTATAATGCTGGCACCGCCAATGATTGGTAGCTTTCAGTGTACACTGCAGATGGGCAGGAAGCTGCCAATCAGTAGTGTGGGTGGGGCTATACAGAGCTCAGCATTCAGAGAACTGCTAGATGTGCAACAGATAAAACAGTGCATGTATCAAAATGACAGCAAACAGCTAAGTGACCAATCACTGGAATCAGTGTCTCTGTAGCTACAGTATGGCTCTCCTAGATGGGGCAGCAAATAACTGTTGACAGATCCCCTTCTTGTATATCAGAGTTACTGCCTTGTGCCAGCGACAATAGACCACTCAATAATGGTTATAAATGTGGGTAGGGGAATATTGATTTGTAGAGCGCAATTTGTGGAAATAGTCTATTACATATTGTTCATGAAGATGACAAGATACAAAGAAGTGCAAATAACTTTTTTTATCTGTTGTTTTTATTTTATGATAGGAAACACATATTAAAGTCAATTACAGCTTTCTGTGCGGGACACAGTGAATCTGAATCTTAACCGGGCAGTCAGTGCAAGACCACTTAACTGGATCCAGAGCTGCCAATTCCAGTCACACCTTTTAAGTGTTTCTACTAATTTACTCTGAGTACTGGTAGTTTATTTCTTTTGCTGCCTGCCAACTGAACTGTCTGAATTATTGACTTAAGGATTTACATAAAGGTTTTGAAAAAGCGGATCAATACATGCCCATCTATAACAATTGTCCTTATTATGCACAATTAAAAGGTGTATGCACAGAAACATCCAGATATTTAGCACCAGAAACATTTAGTACACCTACACTGTAGATGGTCACGTTTTAACGCAACCAAGCCATTTTACAATTATTTTTTCCATTCACATACTACATACATACAACATACATACTACATACAATACATTCATACTACACACATACTACATACATACATACAACATACATACATACATAAAACATGCATACTACATACATACATACAACATACTACATACATACTACATACATACAACATACATACTACATACAATACATTCATACATTACATACAATACATACATATAGACATATAGACATACAGTACATATAACAGAGTACATACTCACCATCACTTGTCACTTTGTTCCCGGAAGCCAGTGTCAACTGTAAAAAATATTAAACTAACAAACAAACAATACAGTCCCTGATCCGCAGAAATCCATGAGTGTCCCACGACGATCTCACGTGGAGAACGGCAGCATCAGCTGATGCGACCGCTAGGGGCTCCAGGAATACAATGACGGGAGGAAGGTATCCTTCCGCACTGTATTCCTCCACCGCTGTAAAAAAATAGTCCCTAGTCTCACTTTTGGCATTGCTGTGTGAGAAATTTCCCATGCAGCAAATGCCATGAAGTGAGACTCTGAACTATAGTAACATCTCTGTGACGCACTGCAGGAGCCATTGTCTCCTGTCAGTGTGTCACTGAAGGTCCTATAGAGCAGTGACATCACCCGATGTCACTGTTCTTTAGGGGAGATCGTCATGGGTCACTCATTATTAATTGGACTACGGCGGACAGATAGTATACGGTTTATTATTTTACGTGTTTTGCAGGCGCTGAAGTATGGTAAGTATGGTTAAATGAAGAATATTAAAATACTTTTTTCTGGCTGTGTCTATTTTTTTTGTTAATCTTTCACTACACTAGGATTAATAATGGATAGGCGTCTTATTGACGCCTCTCCATTAATAACCCGGCTCAATGTTACCTTACAATAGCAAGGTGACATTAACCCCTTATTACCCCATATCCCACCGCTACACGGGAGTGGGAAGAGAGGGGCTAAGTGCCGGAATTGGCGCTGAATCCGGCCTCTGAATCAGTTTTTTCATGCATGTTTCCATTCAAATCATGCACATTTTCCGTTTGTTTATTTATTTCCAAAAACTGCATCAAAACCGTGCAAAAAAAGCACCAAAAACTGCATCAAAACTGCATCATAACTGCACCAAAACTACATCAAAAACCGCACGAAAAACTGCACTGCACCAGTTTTTGATGCAGGTTTTGGTGCCATTTTGATGTGTTTTTGATGCAGTTTTGGTGCAGTTTTGATGCAGTTTTGGTGCAGTTTTGGTGTGGTTTTGATGCAGTTTTTGCAAATAAATAAATAGAAAATGTGCATGATTTGAATGGAAACATGCATGAAAAAATGGATTCGGAGGCCAGATCCATCATTTCACATCTCAGTTTCATACGTTTTTCACCGGATCCATCGCTGCGCGTTTTTCCACCGGATAGAAAAACAGTTCCTCTGTATGTATTTTCCGTCCGGCGAAAACAGCTTTTTTGACGGATCTGGCAAAAAACGGATGAAACGTGTGGCCATCAGGCGCAATCCGGCGCTAATACAACTCTATGAGAAAAAAACGGATCTGGCGGAAAAAACTGATCCGTTTTTTTCAAAACTCGCCGGATTGTGCCTGACGACAAAAACCTGATGTGTGAAAGCAGCCAGATACAGTGGGGCAAAAAAGTATTTAGTCAGTCAGCAATAGTGCAAGTTCCACCACTTAAAAAGATGAGAGGAGTCTGTAATTTACATCATAGGTAGACCTCAACTATGGGAGACAAACTGAGAAAAAAAAATCCAGAAAATCACATTGTCTGTTTTTTTAACATTTTATTTGCATATTATGGTGGAAAATAAGTATTTGGTCAGAAACAAAATTTCATCTCAATACTTTGTAATATATCCTTTGTTGGCAATGACAGAGGTCAAACGTTTTCTGTAAGTCTTCACAAGGTTGCCACACACTGTTGTTGGTATGTTGGCCCATTCCTCCATGCAGATCTCCTCTAGAGCAGTGATGTTTTTGGCTTTTCGCTTGGCAACACGGACTTTCAACTCCCTCCAAAGGTTTTCTATAGGGTTGAGATTTGGAGACTGGCTAGGCCACTCCAGGACCTTGAAATGCTTCTTACGAAGCCACTCCTGCGTTGCCCTGGCGGTGTGCTTTGGATCATTGTCATGTTGAAAGACCCAGCCACGTTTCATCTTCAATGCCCTTGCTGATGGAAGGAGGTTTGCACTCAAAATCTCACGATACATGGCCCCATTCATTCTTTCATGTACCCGGATCAGTCGTCCTGGCCCCTTTGCAGAGAAACAGCCCCAAAGCATGATGTTTCCACCACCATGCTTTACAGTAGGTATGGTGTTTGATGGATGCAACTCAGTATTCTTTTTCCTCCAAACACGACAAGTTGTGTTTCTACCAAACAGTTCCAGTTTGGTTTCATCAGACCATAGGACATTCTCCCAAAACTCCTCTGGATCATCCAAATGCTCTCTAGCAAACTTCAGACGGGCCCGGACATGTACTGGCTTAAGCAGTGGGACACGTCTGGCACTGCAGGATCTGAGTCCATGGTGGCACAGTGTGTTACTTATGGTAGGCCTTGTTACATTGGTCCCAGCTCTCTGCAGTTCATTCACTAGGTCCCCCCGCGTGGTTCTGGGATTTTTGCTCACCGTTCTTGTGATCATTCTGACCCCACGGGGTGGGATTTTGCGTGGAGCCCCAGATCGAGGGAGATTATCAGTGGTCTTGTATGTCTTCCATTTTCTAATTATTGCTCCCACTGTTGATTTCTTCACTCCAAGCTGGTTGGCTATTGCAGATTCAGTCTTCCCAGCCTGGTGCAGGGCTACAATTTTGTTTCTGGTGTCCTTTGACAGCTCTTTGGTCTTCACCATAGTGGAGTTTGGAGTCAGACTGTTTGAGGGTGTGCACAGGTGTCTTTTTATACTGATAAGTTTAAACAGGTGCCATTACTACAGGTAATGAGTGGAGGAAAGAGGAGACTCTTAAAGAAGAAGTTACAGGTCTGTGAGAGCCAGAAATCTTGATTGTTTGTTTCTGACCAAATACTTATTTTCCACCATAATATGCAAATAAAATGTTCAAAAAACAGACAATGTGATTTTCTGGATTTTTTTTTCTCAGTTTGTCTCCCATAGTTGAGGTCTACCTATGATGTAAATTACAGACGCCTCTCATCTTTTTAAGTGGTGGAACTTGCACTATTGCTGACTGACTAAATACTTTTTTGCCCCACTGTATATGGATACATCTATGCATCTATAGATATATCTATCTATAAATATATCTATAGATATATAAATCCATAGATATATAATAGAAAGGCCGATGTTTCGAAGGCTACTTTCACACTTGCGTTTTTAGCAATCCGTCGCTTTGAGAAAAAAACAGATCCTGCAAATGTGCTCTCAGGATGCGCTTTTTACCCATAGACTTGTTAGCGACTGATCGCGACGGATGGCCAAACGTCGCGTCCGTCGTGCAATGGATCCATCGTGTTTTGGCGGACTGTCGGCACGAAAAAATGTTCAAGTGAACGTTTTTTTGTCCGTCGCGTCCGCCATTTTCTACCGCGCATGCGCGGCCTAAACTCCGCCCACCTCCTCCCCAGACTTCAGAATGGGCAGTGGATGCGTTGAAAAACTGCATCCGCTGCCCACATTGTGCACAAATTTTACAACGTGCGTCGGTACGTCGGGCCGACGTATAGCGACGGACCCGTTCCGACGTAAGTGTGAATGAGGCCTTAATGAGCATTTGTAAGGTGACATTAAGCCGGGTTAATAATGGAGAGGCGTCAATAAGACGCCTATCTATTATTAATCCTAGTGTAGTGAAAGAGTTAAAAAAAAAATAAAGACACAGCCAGAAAAAAGTATTTTAATATTCTTCATTTAACCATACTTACCATACTTCAGCGCCTGCAAAAAAATGTAAAATAATAAACCGTATACTACCTGTCCGCCGTAGTCCAATTAATAACGAGAGTCCCACGACGATCTCCCCTATAGAACAGTGACATCGGGTGATGTCACTGCTCTATAGGACCTTCAATTACACACTGACAGGAGACAATGGCTCCTGCAGTGCATCACAGAGGTTACTATAGTTCAGAGTCTCACTTTATGGCATTTGCTGCATGGGAAATTTCTCACACAGCATTGCCAAAAGTGAGACTAGGGACTATTTTTTTTCAGCGGCGGAGGAATACAGTGAGGAAGGATACCATCCTCCCGTCACTGGATTCCCAGAGCCCATAGAGAGAGGTCGCATCAGCTGATGCTGCCGTTCTCCACGGGAGATCGTCGAGGGACACTCGTGGATTTCTGCGGATCAGGGAATATATTGTTTGTTTGTTATTTTAATATTTTTTACAGATGACACCGGCTTCGGGGAACAAAGTGACAAGTGATGGTGAGTATGTAATCTATGTTATAAGTACTGTATGTCTATATGTATGCATTGTATGTAATGTATGAATGTATTGTATGTAGTATGTCAGTAGTATGTATGTAGTATGCATGTAGTATGCATGTAGTATGAATGTATGTATGTAGTATGCATGTAGTATGCATGTAGTATGTATGTAGTATGTTGTATGTATGTTGTATGTAGTATGTATGTAGTATGCATGTATGTATGTAGTATGCATGTATGTATGTAGTATGTATGTATGCATGCTGTATGTATGTATGCAGTATGTATGTTGTATGTATGTAGTATGTATGTGGTATGTTGTATGTATGTAGTATGTATGTATGTAGTGTGTATGTATGTAGTGTGTATGTTGTATTTATGTATGTAGTATGTATGTATGTTGCATGTATGTATGTTGTGTGTATGTATGTTGTATGTATGTATGTAGTATGTATGTAATATGCATGTATGTTGTATGTATGTTGTGTGTATGTATGTTGTATGTATGTAGTATGTATGTAGTATGTAGTATGTTGTATGTAGTATGTATGTAGTATGTTGTGTGTAGTATGTATGTTTGTGTTTTTTTGTTTTTTTACATTCAATACATTAGCCGGATGATGGGACTACTACTGTCCCATCATTGGCTAATGTGTCAATCACTGTCATTGTAGCAGGCATAGCCCGATGGGACTAGTATTCCGATCGGACGATGCCTGCACACACATACAACCCCCGAGAGGCCCGCAGATTCCCGGCATGCCCGTACAAACCCCGGCAGGTCCGCACAGACCCCCAGCAGCCCGCACAGACCTCCGAGAGGCCCGTACAGACCCCCAGCCGGCCCACACAGACCCCCGAGAGGCCCGTACAGACCCCCGGCAGGCCCGCACAGACCCCCCCATGGTCCCGCACACACAGACACGCAGTCTCTGCCCACGCACCGCCCACACTCTTCCCCCCTCCGGAACTGGATGTGCAAAGGAAAGAAAGGACTTATTTTCATTCCGATGTTTGTCTTCCATTGACTTGCATTGGTTTCCGGTATCGGTATCGGCGATACCCGATATTTTTTGGGTATCGGTCCGATCCAATCCGATCCGATATTTCCCGATATCGGAAGGTATCGCTCAACACTATTAGCTAATTCTAAGAACAGACACACCCCAATTATAAGTATATTCACATTTATGCAACCACAGAATTTAAATTTTGTTATTTGTATTTCCCCCTTCAACATGATTTCAGGTTGTTTCACAATGGACCAATACAGATTATGGATGCACTGAATGTGGAAAAAGTTCTTAATTTATTGTTGGCAGGATTTTTTTTTTTTTTTTTTTTTAAGATAAAAGGTTGCTATTTTAACGGGGGGGGGGGGGAGGGAGGGTGTTTAAATTCACTGTATGTGAGGGATTCAGTTTTTTAGATTACCGTACCTCTTTATAAATTACAATTTGGGGTACATTTTGATTGTTTTTTTTTATTGCATTTTTAAAAGGAGATGCAGCAAATAAAAAATAGCAATTCTGATGTTTTACTTTTTTTTTTTTTTTTTTACAGCATTTTCACCCAAAAAATGTGTTCAATAATTTTATATTTTTGGCTGGTTTTAGACTTGCGTACGGGAGTGCTGTGGATAGCAGTGTACTTTCTCCCTTCTTCCTCCCTGAAACTATGCCTAAGCTCCGCCTACCTAGAACGAAACATGTTGCATTTTGTTGCGGTCGGTGCAGCACCATAACGGCGCATGTGGAGGCATCTGCATACAGCATACGTCCCTGCATACGCAATGTTAAAGATAGGTATGCAGGGCACCGCAGGATGCAAGGAGGCGTAGGCAGAGCGTAGGCGTGGTTTCAGGGAGGAAGAAGGGAGAAAGTACACTGCCATTCGCAGCACTCCCGTATGCAAGTATGAAACCAGCCTTACTAAATGGGACTTTTGCATGAGTAATTTGCATGAGAATTTGTTTTGTGTATTTATTCTTAATGGGAGACAAAATAAGGTTTCTTTCAATGATTATCATTTTCAGCTATTTGATATTTTTTATACCTCTCCCAATGAGGGACCGCACTGGCACATCCAATGTCAGATCCCCAATTATCATGCAAACTTGCAATCCTTACTGAACTCAGCAGATGCCTCTAACCTGTTAACCCCTTAAATGCCACTTGCAATCTCTAACAGCAATATGTAAGGAGCCCCAAAAAAGGGATTGATCCAGCACTTCAGATAAAATGCAAAGTTTATTCCATCAATAAAAGCATTGTTCAAAGGAAAATCCATATACTCCATTTGGTAGCGATTACATCTGTGGAAAAAGTCCCAAGCAAAAAAAAGGATTCAAAGCTTACAGTCTCCCCCTCTAACAGAGCACTTGACCCTTTCCAGACCAAAGAACTGAAAGCTCTTAAGATCATAATTATGTTCTTTAAATTTTTTTTTAGAAACATTGGAAGGGTTAATGGCCTCAGGGTTTACGAAGTCATGTAAAAGTTCATTAATTCTCTGTCTCAGTTTGCAAGTAGTGCAGCCGACATATGTAACATTACATTCTAAACACTGAATGTAATATACTATAAATTTACTACTACAGTTTATGAATTGCTTGATGTGATGTTTTTTATTCAATGTAATTAAATTTAATTCTTGAGTTTGCTTTGCTTATTTACAACGTATGCATTTGTCAATGCAGCATTTACAAAAACCCACCGGTGTGTGAGCCAAGTTCTTTTACTCTGTGTTTCTCTTGCAATTAGACAAAGGGAAAGGAGTTTTAAAAGGATGGGAGATTTTTTTTTTTAGCTGAAAATAAACATCCCCCTCATAAAATCTGATTCATTTGGATATCACTAAACAACAAGGGAAGATATTTATTACTAATTCCCTTAATTTGATTAAACTCCTTGCAAAATATCATGACAAATACAGCTTTACCCAAGATTGTATTCCTTTCAGATGTTTATTTAATAAATACATGACTGTCATGAATCCACACCTTGCCACAAGCCTGACACCAATATTACGTTAGTGGGATCACATGGTAAAGTCTGTCCACTTGTACCAACGTGACGTTCCACACCCCCTGGGGACACGCAAAGTGAGGTTGGCACAGTTTTACACGGATACCCCCCGTCCACACGGGCCCATGGAGGCACGGAAAGTGAGAAAAAGTGGCCCAAGCAGTCACTGACATGGCACCACACTCGCTCACAACCCTGACAGACTGAGAGGCCCCTTTCACTAACACCCGTGAAACAAAACCTTATCAGCCCGGTAGGACTGCCACTAGTTCTTCGTTTGATATACGCTTGGTCTATTAGCAGCGTTATATTGGGCCAGAAACCAGCCCCAGTAGTGAAATTAGGCAGAGAAACAGACGTGTAAATTGGTGGATCGAGATAAAAGACCAGCCCAAGGTTAAGGTATATATTTAATCGCCTTAAGAGCACACTAGACAATGTCAAAGTGAAAATATATATCTTTATACTCTTTTGTACTTTTATATATTCTTATGCTGTGAAACAATAAGTTTTTCCCCTTATGTTTGCTAATGCAAATTTAACTGTATTTAAGATGGCTGCCAGTATTCACATAAGTTAGAAGATATTCAAAGACTCAGAGATTAATATGATAAAGACAATGACCGTAATAGGTACAGTTGGTGGGCAGACACCTTCTCCTTTCTTAATCCAGCCAATTGGTTTGAGGGACTTGCGGCTGGATAGCTGGAATCTTACAAAGTTTGTTACATATCGCTGCCTTTATCCTTGTCATGTATGTAATACTAAAACTTGTTCTTTGGTGTATTTCTGTATGTATTAGGAAATTCTGCACTAAGACAACTAATGATGAAACCAAAAGCGTTGCCACCCCTGCTCTCTACACCGATTTCACAAAATTACCAGATGAAGATGTTGAAGCCAAGCGCATGGCTATCTTCAAAAGATCCCAACTACTGTTATCAATAATTGTTATTCGTAAATTCTAGTATACAGGGGGGACGGGTACGCCGCAACAGCCATGGCTGGTAACATGGCACCAGTCATGTGAAGACCAGTACCCCTCGAGCTCATAGCTTGGGATAGTACCTCTGATGCTGGACATTAATTAACAAAATTTATCTAGGGGGGAATGTGAAGGAACAAATTATGAAAGATTCTCCATTTTGTGCTTTGACTCCATTTTGTTTTTGGTTAAAGATAAATTCTGTTATTTACTTAGGTAGAAGGTTACAGCTGCTATGAACTAACTGTCCTGTTTCTCACGAAGATAATATTTTGTTATTCAGCTAGTCTATGGTTCATAATTGGTATAAAGACCTTGAGTGTTCTAATTGGAGCCGAGCCAGATAAGAGACTCGTGGGGGTATCGCTATACAAGACTGAGGCATCTGTTAATATGTTTTTCTATGCCAAAAAGACATGACCATATCTGGAGTTCCCATTTTTCCTGTATCCTCATGGGTTAAGTTTTTCCTGTATTCTTATAGGTTAAGAACTGTGAACGTGTTCTTATGCTGATTGGTTGAAGTATAATTTCTATGACTATGAAAAGTCAGACAATAAAACGGGGGCCCAGAGATCTGCTCGATCCCCCACACAGAGGCACGAGTCTCCGTCTGGTCATTTTCAGTTGCCGGCAACGCCCTGTAAATTAATCTGGAAATCACTGAGTCAACCGTGAAGGATCACTTTAGATCCTCCCTCAACAGCTTGGCGCCCGAAAACGTGGGGCCCCAACCAGGAACGCCTCTGCCCCCCAGAGGACAACCAGACAAAGGACCCTAGGAGCGGACACAGGCACTGGAAAATTGGGACTGATCATCCCCCACAACAACCACGGTAAGTTGGCAGTTATACTGTCCAGACTGACCGTTTGGTGTGGTTTTCCTGTGTTTGTTGCTGCAAAGAGGATCTGAGGTTTGTCCCCGAAGGTGGGTGATTTTTGGGTGGAATCATATAGAGGAGTAGTTCCGTTGGGAGCCCAGTGCTCGAACCGTACCTCATAAGGGACGGACACCCCGGATTGACCAGTGATGTAATTCTCTTTATAGTCAAAATATCCTGAATTCCTGATCATTGTTAGAATCAGGTGCGGTGAGGTGATCGAAGATTGGGTAGGATACGTAACTCAGGAATATATATAGAAGTATACAGTATATATATATATCCAGAGGTATTCGGAGGGAAGTTTAAGACTCCCTCCTCCTTTCACTGAGTACCGTGTTTTTGGGTTGTCCCAGCGGGGGACAGAGAGACCCAGTGGAACAAACCGTAAAGGCCTCTCGGTATTGTGCACAACTAGGTAAGGATATTTAGCTCTAAAGGAGAATCATGTTTCCATGGAAGTAAGAGAAGACTTTGAATTTGTGTGTTGAATCTGATACTGTTAGCCCAAAGATGAGGAAAATATTCTCAATGATTGGTTTTTCTAAGGTGTTCTGGCATATGAATTGTGCGATGAAGGTTTTGTAGAAATTAATTAAGTCTGAGAACTGCTGCATTCTGTTTCTGTGTATAGATTTCCAAAATATCCGATGGGAGGGGTCAAACAGCTGCGCTATTGCTTTCTTTTGTGTTGAGGAATGCTGTGATGTTCTTATCAGTTCTGTGTTTCTGGTATGGAGGGGGCGAGTCGCTGCGTCCTCTCGGAATTTTCTATCCTTGTGTTGTGTAGTATGTGCAATAGTACAATGTTGTATTGAATTAGAAAGAAATATCGTAAGTTCAAGTTGGAATTTGAAAGTGAAAGAATTGTGCCTATTTTAGAAGAAAACATGTAAGAGATTG
Organism: Ranitomeya imitator; assembly: GCF_032444005.1. Taxonomy (NCBI): domain Eukaryota; kingdom Metazoa; phylum Chordata; class Amphibia; order Anura; family Dendrobatidae; genus Ranitomeya; species Ranitomeya imitator. Next base: position 631,569,605 of record NC_091284.1, read on the forward strand.
TTTGGTTATCAGTGTAAGTAATTAAAAGATTGGTAAAAGATTTATCTGCTTCAAGTTGAGTGGTTGATATATAGCAAATTAAGGATTAACAGAGAAAGTGAATTCGGATTTGTTTTTGTTACGTTGAAAAAGGGAAGTTGTCTATTACTATGACAAAAAGTGGATGTTTGTGGTGCAAGAAGGAACTGAAAAAGTGATTGAGGGTAATGTGTTAGAAAGACAAACAATTAAAAATGATAATCTGAAACAGGGGGGCTCCCTGCTAGATGATAAGGTCCCTCCCCAGGAAATCAAGTCTCTTCTCCCGACTGTAAGCCCTATGCCCCTTAACCCCAAAGCTCCAATATATCCTGGGTTGTCAAAACTTAGTGCACCCCCACCCTATAATCCTGCCGGGTGGATTTGTGATGTATGCGGAGTTACTAATTCTCAGTGGAGAGAGGTCTGTTACAATTGTGAAGCAAGAAGACCCGGAGTTGTAGCCTCCACCTTTCCCTTGCTAAACGCTGACGGCACTTATTATCAGCCACCGCCAGCACCAGTCTATAGACAAATCGCAGCGAATCGAGAGATTTATTCCACTCCCCGGAAAGATCTGTTACACTTACTCCATGTGAAGGCTGGAGAGGGGTATTTTCCAATTATTGAGGGTGGCATGATGTATAACCTGGACGGGGGAACCTATGAGAGTGGTGTTGATTTCTGTAATGCTTTAAAGGTTTGGGCACAAGATAGACGAGCGGACCAAGCTACCTCCCTCACAGATGTCACACAGGACAAGGGGGAGACTGCCGAGAAGTTCTATGGGCGTCTTATGGTAGTACTTAAAGATTTGGGGTTTTCACTGTATAATAAAGCTTATTCACATCTTTTTGTGGCAACTTTGATGTCCGGCCTTAAATCTGAATTGAAAGAGCCAATAATGTCAGTTAGACCTGACATCAAGAATTCCACTCCGGACGATGCACTAAAAGTAATTAAAAGTTTTCAGAAGAACTTAACCCGCTCTGTATCAGCAGTAAAATTAGAGGTTAAATCAAGCAGCTGCGCTCTCTAGCCCCCAGCTCAGTACAAGGACACAGCTGGTTCCTTATCAGTGGCCCAAGCAAAAGGCTGCAGCTCCAGCCCCCCTCCCTTACACAAATCCAGTCTTACGCTCCAATATCTATTTTAACCCTGTGTCTGGAAATCTCCCTCGCCATGTTAATTCTCAGACAAAGACAATATGATGGATGTATAAGTGCACCTGAGCAGACTTAGAGAGTTGGTGAGTCAAGATGATGGTCAAATGGTATTTACGTTATATAACCCCTATGCAGATGAACATAATGAGATGTGTATCTTACATGCCCTTCCCACGGTTATGATGGCCCTGATAGGCCCAGATTCACCCCAATAATACCTGTAAAACCAGTAAAAGTGTTTCTCAAACCTGGTGCCCCCTTTTCCCAAAGTCCATCAGTACCCTTTGAAACATGATTAGGAGCGGGGCCTCAAGGGGCAAATACAAACGTTATTCGATAATGGTGCCCTGGTACCCTGTGTTTCTCCATGTAACACACCCTTGTTTCCCGTTAAGAAAAAGACCCCACCCGGCCAACCCCCTGCCGGTACACAGACCTACGGGCAGTTAATGCAGCTACTGTTCTAGAAACTCCGGTGGTGCCTAATCCATATACTCTTGTCCCAGATATCTCAGGATGCTGCTTGGTTCAGTTATCGACCTCGCCAATGCCTTCTTCAGCATTCCATTACACCCAGATTGCCAGTTTGTTTGCATTCACTTATCAGGGACGACAATTGATGTGGACAGTTATGTCACAAGGGGCCCAAAACAGTCCCAATCAGTTTGCAAAAAATATGGGCGAGTGTCTTTAACCCTGTCAGTTAGAATATCCCTATGTCACGTTGCTTCAGTATGTGGGTAATATTTTCTTGTGTGCACGAACAGAGCAGGAAGCCATTGTTGCCATTGTTAGCCTCCTCAAGTATCTGGCAGATCTGAACTGTCGGGTTTCGACCTCGAAACTTCGGTTCTGCCTTGGTCAAGTGATATTTTTGGGTCACTGTCTCCTTCAGGGTGCCAGACACCTCACAGAAGAAAGGAAAATAGCCGTCAGCTACAAAGGATGAGACTGAGCTCCAGCGTTTTCTTGGACTATGTACTTATTGTTGTCAGTGGATACCGGACGCATCCCGCATAATGCTACCTCTCTACAAGGCCCTGAAAGACTGTTCAAGATATGGTGATGATTTTGGCAGACTCCACACAGGATACGCTGTTACTATGGAAGATACTGTAGTGCACGGAGCTGCACTCCCTCCCTCACTGTCAGCACAAGAAGCAGAACGTCAGGATCTGTCTACTATATGTACTTTGGCCAAAGACAGACGGGCTAATATATACGGACTCACAGTATGCATTTGGTATTGCTCATGATTTCGGAGCCCTATGGACCAATCGAGGGTTTGTTACTACTGCCGGGACTCCAGTGAAGAATGTTGAAGCTGTTAAAACCCTCATGGACTCAATCAAATTACCTACCCAGGTGGCCATTATCAAAGTTAAGGAGCACGGTACTATGGAACAGGCCACAGACTGTTGGTAACACCTTTGCGGATATGCAAGCAAAAGCCGCTGCTCTCCTACCCGTTGAACTGACCATACCAGCTATGGTGACCACACACTCTCAGCGTAAACAGTTACAAGAAACACTGACTCTACAGGAACCTGATGATCTACGCCAGACTGAGGTTTTCTGTCGGACCCCGCGAGACCGCTTAATGACGATGCAGAGAATGTCTCCAAAGGAAGAAATGAAGCTGATGGAGCATGTATGGACAATGGTCTCTGGAAAAAGGACCAACTTGTGTGTCTCCCTAAGCGGATGTACCCTGCTATTGCCACGTGGGCACATGGGCGCACACATCGAGGAAAAAAAAAAATAAAACAGGCCCTAGCCCTGGTACAAAAATTCTACTGGACTCCAGGTATTTCTACAGTCCTGACAGCACTCAACCGTGCATGTAATATCTGTCAGACCTGCAATCCCGGTCAACTTCAACGTGTAACCCCGAAGCACCTTGCTAAGCCAGACTATCCTTTCCAAAGGCTCCAGGTGGACCTCACGTTGCCTAAGTCTGGAAGGTATGAATATTGTCTGGTGGTTGTCGATATGTTCTCCAGTTGGCCAGAAGTATTCCCCGTTACCAACGTGACTGCAAAGATCACAGCAAAGAAACTGGTGATGGAAGTTATATGCAGATATGGTGTTCCAGAAGTTGTTGAAAGTGACCAAGGCCCGGACTTTTCTTCTCATGTGTATCAGGAGGTTCTGACAATGTTTGGATCCACTGTAGCCCTCCATACTCCGTACCATCCACAATCTAGTAGGAAAATTAAGAGGCTGAAAGGCACACTGAAGGGACAATTGACCAAAATGATGCAGGAGACTACGGCTCCATGGCCAGGGCTCTTACACATTCGTACTACCCCTATTGCAAAACATGGCCTGTCCCCATATGAGATATTGTTTGGTGCTAGGCTCTCAGTTGTAAATTTTCAGTCTCAGTAGTTGTCAGAAGAAACTGACCGTGCTGTTCAAAATATTATTCAGCTTAGTAAAAATGTTGCTAACACCCATGTTTTAGTTTCTTCTTTCCTTCCAGATTCAGCAGAAACCGATATTGGTTATAATTTGAAGCCTGGTGGTCTTATGGTCGTGAAAAGCTATGTCAGAAAACACGGACTAGAACCCTTGTATGACGGTCCCTACCAAGTCCTCCTCATTACTCCTATGTCAGTAAAGCTGGAAGGAAGGCCTTCGTGGATCTACGTATCGCAGTGCAAGCTGGTCAAACAGACTAGTGGAAAATAAGGGGACATGATGTTTTGGTTTTTCGTATTTCCATTTAATAATATTGGTAACCGCATGGGATAGTCTAAATTTCTCAATATCCTTGAATAATAAGTTTGTACAATATCATAAAAGATTAGTAGTACAGATGGGTATAGCCAATAAAATTGTCAGTTATACAGATGTGGGATAAATTGGTTAGGGCCACAGATTATCCAGATGATCAAATTTGGAATATATTGGATATACTTAATACTACGGCCTGTGTTATGAATCTGTTGAAGGGTTTAAAGCCCACTGATTGCTCAGATTATGTCCCACTAATTCATGAAGCACCTAAACTAAAGGTCCCAGGGGGGATAACCGTATTAGCTGATAATTATACCTGCTATAATACCCACGACACTACAAGTACACCAGTAGGGGTCTTCGAGACAGGTTTCTGTAAAGAGAACAGTTCCCTGGATACTGACTTGCTAGCTAATCATACACAGTATATGTACGACATTTGTTGGTTATGTGGAGATGGTAAGCTCCGTCCTAGGTTGCCTAATGCCTGGACAGGTCAATGTACCCTTGTTAAACTAGCTATGCAGTTCAAGATTTTACCTTGGGATCCGGAGACACCTGATGAATATACCAGAAAGAGGAAAAGTCTCGATCAGCTCCATATGAGTTATGAAGAAAATCCATTGATATATGTCGATGGCATTGGAGTGCCAAGGGGGGTGCCTGACCAATTTAAAGCCCAGAACTAGATCTATGCTAGCTTTGCTTCTATAATCCCACAGGTGCAGATTAATAAAAATGTTGATTGGATCAATTACATATATTACAGTGAACAAAGGTTTGTCAATTTTACCTGTGATGCTTTCCAAGGTATAGTTGAGGAGTTGAGCCCTAACACTAGAATGACCCTCCAAAGCCGACTAGCCCTTGATATGATCTTAGCTGAGAAAGGAGGAGTCTGTGGGATGGTGGCAGAGGAATGTTGTACCTATATCCCTCAGAACACTGGGGTAAATGGAAAGACCATGATAGCCCTTAAAAAGATAAATGGGTTAGCAGCAGAATTAAAATCTAATGCAGGAGTAGACACATCTTTCTTTTCCGGCTGGTTGGGTGGGCTCAAAGGATTCTTTCAACAAGCTTGTCTGGTACTGATTGCCCTTCTTGTAGTTGGATCGATAATCCTCTGTTGTTATTCCCCTGTATAAAAAGGTTATCACTGAGGCAACTCCAACTGGCACCTTCCTCAACCAAGAAGTAGACCCACTAGAGTGCGATGGCACTGATCCAGGGGAGATCCCTAAGTACGTCCCCCTCAAGAAGATAGACAATACCCTTTACTCTCAGATGATGCTAAGAGAGTTAGTTTAGGGACAGCGGGAGAACTCCATGTGAAGCTAGTGAAGGGTTCAGCTGCCTGGAGGCCTCTCACAAGGGGAGAGCTTCTGAGGTGTCTGGATGAAGAAATCCACCTCCCCTTTCCCCATCACATGGACAGTCTCGAAGGAACTTTCTTTTTAGGGAAAACTTAGTGTTTAGGGGGGATTGTCAAGGTGAAAATATATATCTTTATACTCTTTTGTACTTTTATATATTCTTATGCTGTGAAACAATAAGTTTTTCCCCTTATGTTTGCTAATGCAAATTTAACTGTATTTAAGATGGCTGCCAGTATTCACATAAGTTAGAAGATATTCAAAGACTCAGAGATTAATATGATAAAGACAATGACCGTAATAGGTACAGTTGGTGGGCAGACACCTTCTCCTTTCTTAATCCAGCCAATTGGTTTGAGGGACTTGCGGCTGGATAGCTGGAATCTTACAAAGTTTGTTACATATCGCTGCCTTTATCCTTGTCATGTATGTAATACTAAAACTTGTTCTTTGGTGTATTTCTGTATGTATTAGGAAATTCTGCACTAAGACAACTAATGATGAAACCAAAAGCGTTGCCACCCCTGCTCTCTACACCGATTTCACAAAATTACCAGATGAAGATGTTGAAGCCAAGCGCATGGCTATCTTCAAAAGATCCCAACTACTGTTATCAATAATTGTTATTCGTAAATTCTAGTATACAGGGGGGACGGGTACGCCGCAACAGCCATGGCTGGTAACATGGCACCAGTCATGTGAAGACCAGTACCCCTCGAGCTCATAGCTTGGGATAGTACCTCTGATGCTGGACATTAATTAACAAAATTTATCTAGGGGGGAATGTGAAGGAACAAATTATGAAAGATTCTCCATTTTGTGCTTTGACTCCATTTTGTTTTTGGTTAAAGATAAATTCTGTTATTTACTTAGGTAGAAGGTTACAGCTGCTATGAACTAACTGTCCTGTTTCTCACGAAGATAATATTTTGTTATTCAGCTAGTCTATGGTTCATAATTGGTATAAAGACCTTGAGTGTTCTAATTGGAGCCGAGCCAGATAAGAGACTCGTGGGGGGTATCGCTATACAAGACTGAGGCATCTGTTAATATGTTTTTCTATGCCAAAAAGACATGACCATATCTGGAGTTCCCATTTTTCCTGTATCCTCATGGGTTAAGTTTTTCCTGTATTCTTATAGGTTAAGAACTGTGAACGTGTTCTTATGCTGATTGGTTGAAGTATAATTTCTATGACTATGAAAAGTCAGACAATAAAACGGGGGCCCAGAGATCTGCTCGATCCCCCACACAGAGGCACGAGTCTCCGTCTGGTCATTTTCAGTTGCCGGCAACGCCCTGTAAATTAATCTGGAAATCACTGAGTCAACCGTGAAGGATCACTTTAGATCCTCCCTCAACAACAATACACTATATACACACTGGTTATATGTGGAGACACATCATTGTTTCTTAATGAACTAGACTAATATTTTTAGCAAGCCAAGAAGAATAGACTTATCTATATGTTGACTTTTGAATTTAAATGTTTCTCTCTGGCTATAAAAAAAAAAGACTTTTGCAAGCCTGTAATATTGACTTGTAAGTTGGCAATTGATGTTAACATATTGTGATCTTATCCTTAATGACTAGTGATGTTTACTGATATGGTAATTATACATTGTCTAGGCCAGAAAGTTTGTTGATTTTTAAAACAAAGGAAGAAAATCTTTGCAAATAGATTACATAATCAAAAAAGGCGACTTGGTCGTCACCATTCTTCCCCTTACCTGTGATGCTGTGATTGAAGGACACTTATTAAACATATATAAAGTCAGATTAAAGGACTGGCTTGTGGGGCAGGGGCTGCTACATGGGAGGCTTGTGGTCCCCTCACATGAAGTATCGCTGTAACCTCATAGAGAAAAAACGATAGAATATGCTTCAGACAAGCATTTAACTCTCTGGGTCACTCCCCGTCTGCCCTCTGGGCTGATACTAAATCCCCTCCACTGCAAGTTTGGAGATAAATCTCCCAAAACCTATGAAAGATCATAACTCCTTTCTGAGCGGACCTAGGGCAGTGGTTCTGGCGCCATCAGATTCAACCGGGACCCTGCTACTCAGAGACTAAACACAATTTTGCTACCTAGCTGCTACTAGCTGTTCTAGGTATCTCCTTTTCCGTACGGGTTACAATGCCTGGAGACAAAGGCAGGCGCTTGCCCTGTTCTGGGGATCTCAGAAATATATACGATGTACAGCTAGGACGTATAGTATTTCCATAACTCCTTTATGAAATCCTAGCTGGTTGAGCAAAGGAATCAGGCTGCATGGCTGTGATCCACAGGGGGTCTTCCTGTAGAAGGTTGCATACTAGCCAGCTGGAGAGGGGTGTGAAACCCTTTGTTTGAAGCTGGCCAGGGGTCATGTCACCACTGCACATGCTGAAAAGGTTTTTATACTTTCATGCCCAATAGGATACAGAAGATTGACAGGGAATTATATCTCCATTATTCTTCACAATGATGTGGTCTATTATTCACTATTTTAGTGGCTCGACCTAATGTCCATTTGTTATACCCTCTATTTCGGAGTTTATTTCAAATAACATCTTATTCTTTATCAGATTGTTCATAGTCAGAGCAGTTCCTTTTTGCCAGAATCATTTCACCCTTAGGGGCACCCTGAATGGTGTGCCCGATGTGACAGGAATCTGTTCGTAAGGTAGTATTTCCGGAAATATTTTTGGCTTTAAGTACGGTATGTGTTTTTATTATTTTATTTTCTATATCTGCTCGTAAAGTCAAATCGAGAATGGATACTTTTGCTGAAAAAAAAGAAAAGGTGAAGAACAAATCGCAGTTCTGATTGAAATATTCAGTAAGACGTGGTACGGCAGATGCATGCAACAACCAAATATGTAAGACGCACAGTTTGGACGGTGCGCTATTTCATTCGGTAATCATACCTCCACTGTCCACAGTACAACTGCGGTGCGGGGTGCTGATGGGTTGCCATGGTAAGAGAAGGCAAGCTGAAGGACCAGTGTCTGTCATGGCGGTACCACTATGAAGCCAATCCATGCTCCCAGCTTCACAGAAGTCCCTGATCTTCTCTAAATGCTCTGTATTCGGTATTGTTATGTCCAGAAAAATCTATCTCATTATAGTATCGGTATAAGACCAGGGTCACACTTGCGAGTTCAATGTGAGAAGCTCGAGCGAGTCTCTCTCATCAAGTCCCGGCAATGCAGCAGGCACTCGGGACCGGAGTGTGCGGCTGCATGTACTTCTATGCAGCAGCACACTCCGGTCCCAAGTGCCGGCGGCAGTGCTGGGACTTGATGCGAGTTTCTCGCATTGAACTCGCAGTGTGACTCCGGCCTAAACATGAAAACAGTTATTGCTCTTGAAAAAATATGAGGAAAATGCAAGCACAAAAATGTAATAATCGTCCGGACATGAAGGACTGAAAAAAAAAATTACATTTTTAAGCCCTTCTAGAGTACTTTAACCTGTGAATCATGGCAACTCATCAGCACCCAGTGACCATGTTTTGTGTGGGGTGGAAATCTGGGATGGTATACCCCTGGGAGTATACACCTTAAATGCAGCTGTTAAGAGATTAATCCCCAGCTCCAAATGCTGAGGTTACATGCAGATGCTGGCTATATAAGACAGCCGACATCTGCCAGGTATTATGCAGTCTCAGCTCCCGAACCTCCTCGCTGCAAACACCAATGCAGTATTAATTATTAATTTTTTACAAAAACCGAACCATCTGCTGGATACCGACTGCACGGTAGTACACACATGGGTAAGCCAAATATGCGGCACGCCAGTTAGGCGTATTTAAGGTCATTCGCACTTTATGGGCACTGCTGCAATATGGATGGGTGTAAAAAGGGATAGGATAGAGCAATGCCTATGAGTCACTGGCCACTGTGCCTTAGACCATTACGCCTCCCCTCCCATTAGCGTCCAGATAATGCCCTGTCTTTTTTGAGACATTTACTATATCTGCTGCTGATTGGCAGTACCCTTACCTTTTGTGTGTGTGTTCTCATGTGGCTGGTTTCCTTTGTAGTCTTTCACCTTATCCTCATCATTTGGTATTGTATTATTATTTTTTGATGTTGTATTTACTTGAATAAAATTTATACATTTTTATACTTTATCTATTGTCATGAACATTTATGGGGCATTATGCGCTTGGTTATTGATAGGATTCTATTAATTAAGTATTAAGTATAAATATAAGAGATTTGATGGAAATAGACTACTGTAGGTCTGAACAGAGACTATGGTTATCTTTTTATGGATTTGTATGTGCAAACAAATTTGTATGTGTATACAAGAAAGAACCAGCAAAGACATTAATCTTTTCAGCTTTTATTTTTTGCTACAGTACTGTGGGATTGAACCAAACAGACAAGTCCTTGCCCCACACACATATGATTAAGTCTTGACCGTCTTTCTTTGGACCACAATTCATAGATACTGTGATCAATGCATACCAGAATTAGCTCCATAAAACCTGCTATTTTATAGATGCCAAGATGCAGTCTAGCCATCAGTGTTGCTCTGGTTTAAGATTAGATCCTTACACTTGCCCATTTTTCCTTACTTCTATCACATTTCCTAGTAACCTTGGTTTATGGTCTTTACACTTCAGGTTCAACAGCACTAAAAAGGAAACGCTGGAATAAAAAGTCATTATAGGCCATTACTAAGTTTTAGGTGAATTGCTGGTACAGATTGTTCATCTGCTATTATGTTCCTGGAAACAAATCACTTAAGTTGTCTATATCAGAACACAGGACAATTTTCTCTGAAAGGGCCATTAATGCTAGGAATAAACTACTATTTGAGGGTGTCATATGTGTGCAGTTCGGCACTATTCCATTGTCTTTAGTTCTTTGCAGTTTAAAGGGAACCTGTCACCCCGTTTTTTGAGATTGAGATATAAATACTGTTAATTAGGGCCTGTGCTGTGCGTTACTATGGTGTATGTAGTGTACCCTGATTCCCCATGTATGCCGAGAAATACATTACCAAAGTCGGCGTTTTCGCCTGTCAATCAGGCTGGTCTGGTCAGGTGGGCGTGTTCACAGCGTTCTTTTCTTCCCCAGGTCTCCGTTGGTGGTGTAGTGGTGTTCGCATGTCCAAGGTCCGGATTCCCTGTGCCCACGTGAAGACACAGCGCGCGATCTGCGCTGTCATTCCTTTCATCGGTGCGGGCGGCCATCTTCCTGGGGCCGCGCGTGCGCAGATGTAGTGCTCTGCTGCACGGGGCTTCAGGAAAATGGCCGCGGGATGCCGCGCGTGCGCAGGAGAGATCGCGGCGGCCATTTTCCCAAAGCCGAGATGCAAACTCGGCTTTGGGAAAATGGCCGCCGCGATCTCTTCTGCGCACGCGCGGCATCCCGCGGCCATTTTCCTGAAGCCCCGTGCAGCAGAGCACTACATCTGCGCACGCGCGGCCCCAGGAAGATGGCCGCCCGCACCGATGAAAGGAATGACAGCGCAGATCGCGCGCTGTGTCTTCACGTGGGCACAGGGAATCCGGACCTTGGACATGCGCACACCACTACGCCACCAACGGAAACCTGGGGAAGAAAAGAACGCTGTGAACACGCCCACCTGACCAGACCAGCCTGATTGACAGGCGAAAACGCCGACTTTGGTAATGTATTTCTCGGCATACATGGGGAATCAGGGTACACTACATACACTATAGTAACGCACAGCGCAGGCCCTATTTAACAGTATTTATATCTCAATCTCAAAAAACGGGGTGACAGGTTCCCTTTAATGTCTTTCTGTCTATTTCTGGAATCGGGAAGATCCAATGATTGCAGCCACTGCAGAAAGTCAAAGTAATAAAAGTAAAGAACTACTACACTAAAACCAATACAGCGGCTATTTCTACAATGCCAATAATCTACTTTAGCCTAAACTACACACAGACATGACTGGTTAGTATAAACATTATACATAGCAGGTACACTACATCCTTCAGTAAATTATTATTTATTATCAATAATATTCTCTGACAGCAGCATGAGCCACATAAGTAGTGCACAGTAAGTGGTGTATTTGGTTTACACATTTTGTTTTTTATGTGTGGTTAAAAAACTTTGCTACTGATATTTATTTTAGTGCTCCATTTTAAAAAAAAAATAACTCTCGTATATCAGAATCTAGAGAGCTGAAATCGATGTTTTGACTAATGGGAGTTATGTCAGAGTCCCTGCATAGTGCACCCATGTCCCCCAGCAGGGACGCCGTCATACCTCTCTGGTCACCCACTTGCATTCCCTGCTCCGGCTCTCCCAGCATCTCCTGTGTCCCAGGGCCTGCGCATACCATGCAGGTCCACTGGCGGCGAGCTAGGAGCATGTGCGTGCTATCCAGTTCTTAAAGGGGCAGCGTGGGCACTCCTGATGTGTCTCCAGCCAATAGATGGGAAGCATTAAGTCTTTAAGGTACCTTCCTCCTGTAGAGAGGTCCCTGAGCAATGTTAGTGTCTAGTCAGTCTTGCACTTGTTACTTAGCGGTCATATCCCCGTTCCTCAGGTCACCATTCAGAACTTGTACCGGAAACCAGTGTCATTTCTGTCTCACCCTGTACCTGAACCTCGAATTTGTCCTGTCGGAACCTGTACCTGAACCCCGAGTCCATCCTGTCTGAACCCGTAACTATACCTTGAGTCTGTACTGTCTTAACCTGCCAATCAGTTCTGCCTCAACCATGAGCCTGTCCTATGGTCCTGAATCCACGCTGTCTGAACCAGCTCCTATATCTGTTCTGGTTGTGATCCTGTTCTGGCCCTACCAGCTACTCCGACTCTGAACCTTTGTCCCTGTCACCTTGGGGTCTGTCCTGGAGTGGTACCTCGCAACCACCTGTGGCTCAAGTCTAACCAAACCATCAGAGGCTCTTGGGAAAAACCAGGTGGTTGCATGGTTATGCCTCTCCAAGTTTTCTCCGGGTCAGTGTTACTGTGTGACACTGGGACAGACGTTTGCTGCAGACACTCCAAGAAACAGTTCAGGTCAGACAAGTTTGATGCAACTCACCACATCCAGTTTTATTGGTTCTGCATACATATCATCAAAAGAAAATAGAAATGATACAAAATAAAAAAATGGATGGTTGGCTGTTAACTATAAACTCAAATCTTGGCTCACAGCCTAGCCACAGCTCCAAACCAAACAATTGCTTAGTCACAACAATTTCTCAGGAGCTCAGAGATGCATCAACTTGTTGACTCCCTGGCCTTTTACACCATACCTGTGCTTTATAGGTGATTAGCCAGTCTTCACACACACAGTGGGGAAAATAAGTATTTGATACACTGCTAAATTTGCTAGTTTTCACACCTACAAAGAATGGAAATGTCTATAATTTTTATCAGAGGTACACTTCAACTGTGAGAGACAGAATCTTTAAAAAAAATAAGAAACTCACATTGTACGACTTACATAATTAATTTGCATTTTATTGCATGAAATAAGTATTTGATACAACAGAAATGTTTGTTAGCAATTACAGAGGACAAACCTTTCATGTAGTTCATGACCAAATTTGGACACACCGCAGCAGGGATTTTGACCCACTCCTTCATACAGATCTTCTCCAGATCTTTGAGATTTCGAGGCTGTCACTGGGCAACATTGAATTTTAACTTCCTCCAAAAATGTTCTATTGAGTTCAGGTCTGAAGACTGCAGGACCTTGAAATGCTTCTTACAGAGCTACTCCTTAGTTGCCCTAGCTGTTTCAGGTCAATGTCATGCTGGAAAACCCACGACCCAACCTCAATGATTCTTACTGAGGGAAGAGGTTGTTGGCCAAAATCTCATGATACATTACCTCATCCATCCTTCCTTCAATATGGTGCAGTCATCCTGTACCCTTTGAAGAAAAACACCTCCAACGCATGGTATTTCCATGCTTCTCAGTTGACTATGTTCTTGGAGTTGCACTCATTCTTCCTCCAAAAACGGTGAGTTGATACCAAAAATTTCTATTTTGGTCTCAGCTGACAACATGATCTTCTTCCCATGCCTCCTCTGGATCTTACAGATGGTCATTGGCGACCTTCTAAAGGTCCTTGACATGTGCTGGCATGAGCAGGGGGACCTTGTGTGCCCTGCAGAATTTTAATCCATGACAGCGTAGTCTGTTACTAATGGTAATGTTTGAGACTGTCATCCCAGCTCTCTTCAGGTCATTGACCAGGTCGTCCTGTGTAGATCTGGGCTGATTCCTGACCTTTCTCAGAATTATCCTTACCCCACGAGGCAAGATCTTGCATGTAGCCCCAGATTGAGCCAGATTGACAGTCATCTAGTGTTTATTCCATTTTCTAATAATTGTGGCAACAGTTCTTGCCTTCTCGCCAAGCTGCTTGCCTATTGTCCTGTAGACAATCCCAGCTTTGTGTAGGTCTACAATTTTGTCCCTAGTGTCCTTAGACAGCTCTTTGGTCTTGGCCATGGTGGAGAGGTTGTAGTGTGATTGTGTGGACAGGTATATTTTATACAGGTAACGAGATCAAACAAGTGCAATTAATACAGGTAATGAGTGCAGGGTAGGAGGGTGTTTTAAAGAAAAACTAACAGGTTTGTGAGAGACAGAATTCTTGCTGGTTGGTAGGTGATCAAATACTTATTTCATGCAATAAAGTGCAATTTAATTATTTAAAAATCATACAATGTGATTTTCTGTTTTTTATTTTTAGATTCAGTCTCTCACAGTTGAAGTGTACCTACAACAAAAATTACAGACCATTCTATGTGGGTGGGAAAACTTGCAAAATCGGCAGTATATCAAATTATTATTTTTTCCCACTGTACCTGGAGTGGCTAAATGAAGTAGAGAAAATACACAGATCCCAGCTATCTAACTGCCTGGCTGATTTATTTAGGCAGTAATCTGGGGAAATGTACACTAAACCATTTTTCCCTAGTCCGGATTCAGAAGATTGTAATGATGATCATGTGAATTATTACTTCTATACTATTAGTGTGTAGTTATTGTACCAGAGCCAGTAATAGAGCTCTTTACTCCCAATCAATGGTACCTGAAGTAACAAGCACAAAGGAACCTCTACATCCATACTGCCATATACCGCTAAAGAAGTCATATATCATTGTATGTATATACAGTACAGACCAAAAGTTTAGACACACCTTCTCATTTAAAGATTTTTCTGTATTTTCATGACTATGAAAATTGTACATTCACACTGAAGGCATCAAATACCACACATGTGGAATTATATACTTAACAAAAAAGTGTGAAACAACTGAAATTATGTCTTATATTCTAGGTTCTTCAAAGTAGCCACCTTTTGCTTTGATGACTGCTTTGCACACTCTTGGCATTCTCTTGATGAGCTTCAAGAAGTAGTCACCGGGAATGGTCTTCCAGCAATCTTGAAGGAGTTCCCAGAGATGCTTAGCACTTGTTGGCCCTTTTGCCTTCACTCTGCGGTCCAGCTCACCCCAAACTATCTCAAATGGGTTCAGGTCTGGTGACTATGGAGGCCAGGTCATCTGGCATAGCACCCCATCATTCTCCTTCTTGGTCAAATAGTCCTTACACAGCCTGGAGGTGTGTTTGGGGTCATTGTCCTGTTGAATAATAAATGATGGTCCAACTAAACGCAAACCAGATGGAATAGCATGCCGCTGCAAGATGCTTTGGTAGCCATGCTGGTTCAGTATGCCTTCATTTTTGAATAAATCCCCAACAGTGTCACCAGCAAAGCAACCCCGCACCATCACATCTCCTCCTCCATGCTTCACGGTGGAAACCAGGCATGTAGAGTCCATCCGTTCACCTTTTCTGTGTCGCACAAAGACACGGTGGTTGGAACCAAAGATCTCAAATTTGGACTCATCAGACCAAAGCACAGATTTCCACTGGTCCAATGTCCATTCCATGTGTTCTTTAGCCCAAACAACTCTCTTCTGTTTGTTGCCTGTCCTTAGCAGTGGTTTTCTAGCAGCTATTTTACCATGAAGGCCTGCTGCACAAAGTCTCCTCTTAACAGTTGTAGAGATGTGTCTGCTGCTAGAACTCTCTGTGGCATTGACCTGGTCTCTAATCTGAGCTGCTGTTAATCTGCGATTTCTGAGGCTGGTGACCCGGATAAACTGATCTTCAGAAGCAGAAGTGACTCTTGGTCTTCCTTTCCTGGGGCGGTCCTCATGTGAGCCAGTTTCTTTGTAGAGCTGGATGGTTTTTGCCACTGCACTTGGGGACACTTTCAAAGTTTTCCCAATTTTTTGAACTGACTGACCTTCATTTCTTAAATTAATGATGGCCACTCGTTTTTCTTGACTTAGCTCCTTATTTCTTGCCATAATACAAATTCTAACAGTCTATTCAGTAGGACTATGAGCTATGTATCCACCAGACTGCACAACACAACTGATGGTCCCAACCCCATTATAAGGCAAGAAATCCCATTTATTAAACCTGACAAGGCACAACTGTGAATTGAAAACCATTCCCGGTGACTACCTCTTGAAGCTCATCAAGAGAATGCCAAGAGTGTGCAAATCCGTCATCAAAGCAAAAGGTGGCTACTTTAAAGAACCTAGAATATAAGACATAACAAAAAAGTGTAAAACAACTGAAATTAAGTACATAATTCCACGTGTTAATAGTTTTGATGCCTTCAGTGTGAATGTACAATTTTCATAGTCATGAAAATACAAAAAAATCATTAAATGAGAAGGTGTCCAAACTTTTCGTCTGTACTGTACATGCACGCACGCAGACACGCACGCACACGTGATGTTTTTTAAAACCTCTTCAGTGATATATGGCAGTGTAGGGTAATGTGGTTTGGCACTGTGCCATGTGGCATTTCTTTATTATTTTTCCGATTTGAACAATGCTTTGGCTAGTATCCGTATTCCACAACTGCTTTCTCCAGATAGGGAAGTGCAGCCTTTATTTCCATTTCTTAATTAAAACCAGTAGCAATCAGCTCAGCAATGCTTAGTGCACGACAAACACTTAAAAAAAGCTGTTAGTTTTAGGGTACGGGGGGTTAATGTCATGCGCAGCGGTGCTTAAAGAAAACATTTCCCTGAAGTATATAGATGTACCGTATATCTATTACATTTGCGTAGATTAGGCGACACATGAAAGCTTCCAGAAAGTATACATAAAATATATATTCCAGGTACTGTACATATATAACTCTGCGAGTGACGTGTCATATATTCATCAGTTTTGACATTTTCCTTGCCTCACAAATCGCAGTTTATGTGGTTATAAAGCTGCAAAAAAGGTTTGCATTTCATTAAGGCATAAAAATCTATTAGCCAGAATATTTCCCACACAGTCATGATTGTCAATAATAGTTTAGGGAAAAAACTCCTACAAATTGACTGGCAAAAATAATCTCACAGGGAACACCGCCAGACAGTGTTTAACATTTAGCTAAACTAGATGCTGGAATTTGACTGTTAGCAGCGGTAATTATACTCCCTGGACATTGTGTATATTAAGGCACTGATAATGTACTCGAAGAAAAACTATTTGCCATCTAATTTCTCTCACCGCTGTACGCAGCATGACTTAACTTTCCTCCCACAACTATTCGGAGAACTTCTCTTCTTAAAAAATAAAATGAAAATATGGCAGCATTTCCATTTAGATTTAATAAAGTGAGATTATTAACGTCCTAAAGAGCCTCGAAAACTCCTCAGATATAAACCATAAATCCAAAACACACAGATTACTGTAAAACTGCTTAATCTTTAAAGCTTTCATTTCTCCTTTTATCTCCCCACCACGATCACGCACCAGTTTAGCGATAGAATCACCACTAGCACTGTGTAATTCAAGCTCGTAACTGCCCTGACCCGCCAATTTTATGTACATGACATGCGAACTACGGTGAACTTACTCAGTATAAGTAGGTGGAAGCACATTGTATAGTATTGTAAAATGCTAAACTATTTCCAGCCTATTTTATTCTTTTTTTCAGTAGGAAATGGTTAAAGAGTGCCAATAGTTCAGCATTATAAACAAATTATTAAACAAATGATTAAAGAAGATCTCTCACTTCCCTCACATATACAGTGCCTTGCGAAAGTATTCGGCCCCCTGGACCTTTTCAACCTTTTCCCACAAATCATGCTTCAAACATAAAGATACCAAATATAAATTTTTGGTGAAGAATCAACAACAAGTGGAACACAATTGTGAAGTTCAACGAAATTTATTGGTTATTTTAAATTTTTGTGGAAATTCAAAAATTGAAAAGTGGGGCGTGCTATATTATTCGTCCCCTTTAACGTAATACTTTGATGCGCCACCTTTTGCTGCGATTACAGCTGCAAGTCGCTTGGGGTATGTCTCTATCAGTTTTGTACATCGAGAGACTGAAATTCTTTCCCATTCTTCCTTGGCAAACAGCTCGAGCTCAGTGAGGTTTGATGGAGATCGTTTGTGAACAGCAGTTTTCAGCTCTTTCAACATATTCTCGATTGGATTGAGGTCTGGACTTTGACTTGGCCATTCTAACACCTGGATATGTTTATTTGTGACCATTCCATTGTAGATTTTTCTTTATGTTTGGGATCATTGTCTTGTTGGAAGACAAATCTCTGTCCCAGTCTCTGGTCTTTTGCATACTCCAACAGGTTTTCTTCAAGAATGGTCTTGTATTTGGTTCCATTCATCTACCCATCGATATTAACCATCTTCCCTGTCCCTGCTGAAGAAAAACAGGCCCAAACAATGATGCTGCCACCACCATGCTTGACAGTGGGGATGGTGTGTTCAGGGTGATGAGCTGTGCTGCCTTTATGCCAAACATATCGTTTGGCATTGTTGCCAAAAAGTTCGATTTTGGTTTCATCTGACCAGAGCACCTTCTTCCACATGTTTAGTGTGTCTCCCTGAAGTGCTTGTTTGCTTGTTGCAAACTTTAAACAACACTTTTTATGGATATCTTTGAGAAATGGCTTTCTTCTTGCCACTCTTCCATAAAGGCCAGATTTGTGCAGTGTACGACTGATTGTTATCCTATGGACAGACTATCCCACCTCAGCTGTAGATCTCTGCAGTTCATACAGAGTGATCATGGGCCTCTAGGCTGCATCTCTGATCAGTCTTCTCCTTGTTTGAGATGAAAGTTTAGAGGGACGGCTAGGTCTTGGTAGATTTGCAGTGGTATGATACTCCTTCCATTTCAATATGATCACTTGCACAGTGCTCCATGGGATGTTTAAAGTTTTGGAAATCATTTTGTATACAAATCCGGCTTTAAACATCTCCCCAACAGTATCACGGACCTGCCTGTCATGTTCCTTGGTCTTCATGATGCTCTCTGTGCTTCAAACAGAGCCCTGAGACTATCACAAAGCAGGTGCATTTATACAGAGACTTGATTACACACAGGTGGATTATATTTATCATCATTTGGCATTTAGGACAACATTGGCTCATTCAGAGATCCAAAATGAACTTCTGGAGTGAGTTTGCTGCACTGAAAGTAAAGGGGACGAATAATATTGCACGCCCCACTTTTCAGTTTTTGAATCTTCACCAAATTAACACTTAAATTTACATTTGGTATATTTATGTTTGAAACATGATATGTGGGAAAAGGTTGAAAAGTTCCAGAGGGCCGAATACTTTTGCAAGGCACTGTATTTAACGAGAAAAAAATCCTGTCAAATTTAGTGATAATAGGTGTGCACCTTTGGGAAAGGAAGATTGGAATCGACTGAAGTCAGGGTCTCCACTGTCTCACTAGTTTGACAGCGGTCTAGGAAGTACCGCTGCTAGGGGAAGGCTAAGTGTGGAGCGTGAAAAGTCCTGGGAGATCGGCACAGTTATTTTATTATATGATGGGTGTAGTAATGTGAAAAGAACTGTAAAATGATTTCCTGCAATTGCAACAACAAAAGTAAATCCTATCACAATCATCTTCTTAGCATGATGGGCTGTCTGTATAAGTGTGACAATGTAATAAGAGAATCAAATCAACCTTTTACAAGCAGCTATGAATTATCCAAGAAGATTAACATTTTAGAATTAGTTGTATCTTTTATAAACCGTGCTGCAAAATACACAGGGACTTATAACATATCTAATCTATAACAAAATTCTATATGTAGTAAAGTTTGTAGCTGAAGTAAAAGAAATACCGGTATTTGCCCAATTTGTGTGTTGTTGATTCGTAAAATGGACAATCTAAAAGCAAATCAATCACTGAACTCTTTGATTTTGTACTTTTACAGAATTCACCAAAGTTCTAAATAATCCAAATTATAGCCTTCTAAATATAATGGTATTCTAAAGGGAAATGTATCAAGTCCAAATCAAACAGCAACTCGCCTAATTAGGAAGCATGCCGACTGTTACAAGAAAAGAATAGACACAAGGACCCTTACCAGCTGGAAATACATACAACTAATTAGTTAATTCTATATGTTCTGTCACAACACTTTATTGGTAAACTTTCTTGGAAGGAGCAATCAATCTTCCCTACAGATCAAAATGTTCTAATCTCCAAGATGGTACACTTTGTTTACATGCACGGTTATCTACTCACTACCTTCGGTCTAACCTAACAGACAGCCGAAACGAAGAGATCCAGGATGAAGTTAAAATAAGGCTTTATTACGGAACAAAAATAATATCCAGTGCCATAGTGCACAAGCACCTTAACAAGAAATGGGAGGCCAAGTAGTATATATTGCTAAAAGCATATGATGCAAAATAGAGTGTAACCATTACAGACATGTGCAAAACCAGAAACCAATGTAATATCTACCTGCAGCTGACCCAGCGTCCCACCTCACCCCAACGCGCGTTTCGCAACAGGCTTCTTCCGGTTGCATTGCATTGGTTTCAGGTTTTGCACATGTCTGTAATGGTTACACTATATGCATGCTTAGGCAGCTAATGTGGATTAATACTGGATTAATTTAGGACTCTGGATTTACTACCTTGCATCATATGCTTTTAGCAATATATACTACTTGGCCTCCCATTTCTTGTTAAGGTGCTTCTGCACTATGGCACTGGATATTATTCCGTAATAAAGCCTTATTTTAATTTCATTCCTGGATCTCTTCGTTTCGGCTGTCTGTTAGGTTAGACCGAAGGTAGTGAGTATGTATTAGGAAGTGCCAGCTTTATGATATGGACATTGGTGGTTAAATGCACGGTTATCTGTACTCTCGGGGAATATATTCCAGTGCATTTAACTTGATGCGTCATAGGAAACAAACAACTGTACAGAGCGCCCACAAGCCTCTGCTTGTATGTAATAAAGAGATGTATGACTAGATAAAATCTTAAAGGAGAAATGTATCTTAAGGCTGTGTGCACACGTTGCTGATTTTTCGCGTTTTTTTGCTATAGAAATGCTATAAAACCGCAAAAAAAAACATACATTATGCATCCCATCACTTAGAATGAATTCCGCAATTTTTGTGCACATGATGCGTTTTTTTTCCATGAAAAAAACGCATCACGGTAAAAAACGCAACAAGTTCATTAATTTTGCGGATTTTTTGCGGATGTCCGGAAAATCAGCAAAAAAAAACTGCACCAAAATCACGGTAAAAATGCGCAAAAAAACGTGCAAAAACGCATGCAGATTTCTTGCAGAAAATTTCAGGTTTTTCTCAGGAAATTTCCTCAAGAAATCCTGAACGTGTGCACATATAGAGACAAATTCCAATATGCATTATTGGTGGTATATATAATCAACCCAATAGAAACACCATGTGGCACCAAATAACCGTATATCAATATACCTCCCATGCATGGACATAAGGATAACTGCCAACCAAAAGTTAAATAGGAAAGAAGAAAAACGCTACACAGTCATCAAATACAAGAACAAATCATACTTTATTCACAATGAACACAATAAAACACCAGACAAATAATGCTCAGCAGGGCTAAAAGATGACAATTAATGCCACCAGCAACATGTAAAAAGCCCAAGGTACGGCTTCACCTGGTGGACCGGGGTCCCTACGCTACTGACTACCATCATCAGGTGATGTGCACGATTCTATATTGATATATTTATACAGCCACCATATTGCTTCTTTGCTTGTCTTATAGAAATAGTGTTAGTGGTTGCATTGCTGCTGACCGGTGGTCTGTAATGCTGCTAATGATCGCACGCTGCACTTTATAATTTACCTATGAGTTTACTAGTAACTATAGTTGGGGACTGCTGTACCTTGGGCTTTTTACATGTTGCTGGTGGCATTAATTGTCATCTTTTAGCCCTGCTGAGCATTATTTGTCTGGTGCTTTATTGTGTTCATTGTGAATAAAGTATGATTTGTTCTTGTATTTGATGACTGCGTAGCTTTTTTCTTCTTTCCTATTTAACGTGTGCACATAGCCTAACTCGGCAGACGGAAAAAAAACAACAAGGTAACTGACGTCAGTCATTCCAGAATTTATTTAAACGATCATTGTCTTTTCGACAATGAAGTCTGCCATTTTTATGTATCCACTGATTATTGACTATTCCTGGGGATCAATAAGAGCAGTATTTACCTAATGCACATTTTAACTGCCCTATCCATACAGGTGCACATTGTTATCAGCATATAATAATACAATTAAATACTTCTAAGTGGCATATTTGCATTCATGTCTGTATTTTACGGTCTGAAGAAAACCTTTTATTAAATCATTTTTATTAATGCTAATATTCCATCATACATTGAATCATGTATTATATGTTATGTAGGTTCTAGGCCTATAACTTTTTTCCATGTCCCCTTTCCTAGCTGTTTTGCACGATAGTATCAGTTCATTCAGATTATTTTTAAAGTTTGCGCCATTTCCTCCCAACATCCTGAATCCATTACTTCACAGAAAAACAAATACAATGAATCTCGCTCACCACAAGACAGACTGGCAGCTGACTGAAGGATCAAATTACAGCTGCCTATTGAAGTCTATGGAGACATGGAAATGAAAAAGAGAGGAAGGAAGAAAAGAGAGAGAAACACAAAGACTGTGCTGCTGCTTTCTAGTAAGTGTTTATCTCACCACAGAGCTGGACTCACAAACACATTGCTCCATGCTGCGTCTGAATATGTGTTACAGGTAGACAGGAGCTCAGCAATGCTTCATTGTCTCTATGTATTTGTCAGTGAGACATTATAGCAGCAGCTAGTCTTCTCCCACTAGCTCAGGGAGAACTGAAAATTAGAAAAGGTGCATGCATATGTGAAAAATGGTGAAAAATGCTGGATACAGGTTATGCCGAAAAAGTTTAATTCCTGTCCTCTGAAATGAACGGTAGCGTAGGAATCTTCTTCTTTTTTTCTTAAAATGTTCTTCACTGAAATTCTCCAGACTGAGAATCATCCATATTCCACTGACGAAACTTCAATTTTTAATACCGTAAATCGTCAAATATTCAATTTCTCGACTACATAGAGTGCAAACAGAATTACTTACTGCAAACCACATGACAACTTGAGGAAGCATTTTAAAGTATTATGTTTGTTCAAGCAGTGGGCTTAAATTAGATGTGAACATTTTTTTATAGTCTTAAAAATACAGCTTTAAATGTTTCTTGTTATAAATATAAGACCAGAAGTCTAAAAAAAAAATAAACTAAACAAAATAGTCTATATATAAAATATAAAATAAATGTGTATCATACCTTCTAGTGAAAAAGTTCCCATTTTGGACTCAAGAAAGTCAAACAGTGTACTAGGTGCAGAAGGTCTAGCATTTGATATTTCATCCTCCGCTTCTGCCCGTGTTCTTCCGCGACCTTTCCCTTTACCTGTCCGTAACAAAGTACATTAAATATCTCACAGTTAAATTGTATTTTGGTTTTTATTCAGGATCATTACCTAAATTGTTCATTCAAAACTCTTCAACAAACTCTACATTGCCTGTTCAACATGCACATAAACAAAAGGGTGGAAGAAGTTGCTGGAATGCAAAAAGAACTCCTATATATCTGCTTGATGTAAACTACACTTTCCCTCTAGCCCAGTGGCTAAGAAATTCAGAATTCTCATTGTAGAAGACAACTGTATTTCGGATGTGGACAATAATGTGGATCGTGATCTGATGCCATATCAACATACTAGTAGTGTTGACACAGGGACAACTACTGAGGACCTACAGAGCTGGGAACTATATAATGCATTTAAAAACATGCCAATGAGAAATAATAAAAAAAAAATAATAATTTGACTCACAGCTTTTTCTTAAACCTTTGTAACTATACTATGCCTTGTTTTTTCCTGCATTTTTTGTAGTGGTCATTAGTAGATATGGGTGAACCCTAAATGTAAAGTTCAGGGTGCATACAGAACACCTACTGTTCAAGCACGGACTTCGAGCACGGATTTCACCAGGAAGTCCATGTTACTGTTTGGGTTTCAGGGGCTCTGATCGGCGGTAAGATCATTACCACCGGTGAGAGCGCTGTGGATCCCACAATGTCATATGACAGCGTGAGTCCGCAGTTGTGACCGGAGGTAAAAAGTTTACCTCCAGACACTGGGGTCGGCTAATGGGACTACTATTCCCATCAGCCTACGCATGCTGCCGCTAATAACAGCGAGAGCAGGTAGCAGCTGATAGGCATATTCATCAACCAACACCTGCGCTATAAATAAGTAATAAAAAAAAGGCATGGGTTACCCTGTAATGTTGACACTAGAGAGGCAAAACTGACAGTTGCGGGCTGCAACCATCAGCTTTAGCAAGGCTGGTTATCAAAAATAAAGGGGTCCCTTGACAACGTCACTGCTAGTCACTGAGGCCGAGCCCACAGCAGCTCATTCTCTCGTGCTTTTCAGCCTGGACGGTCACATCTTGGCATCATTCGGGTTGAAAACTATTTATCCCAGACATTCATTATGGTGGGACAGAATGACAAAAAGGTGAGGGATATGGTTGCTTTTTATTTTTTTTACAGTAGACCATGGCTTTAATGGAATGGGCTTTAGGTGAGTATTTTTGGTGTTCTTTAATTTATGTTTTTTTTTGTTTTTTTTTTTACAGGAGACGAGACAATGGCTTCAGTGGAATGGATTCAGTGGGCTTAGTTGAGTATAACTGTGTTTGCTATTTTTAAATAAAAAAGTAGTGTCCATTACTAAGCCGTGGGCTTGATGTTACCAGATATTACAAAGGTGACATCATCCTCACAAGTATGAACCCCTCGTGCCACCACGGAAATGGAAAGAGCCGGGCAAAGAGCAAGAATAGGCGCATCTAATAGATGTGCCTTTTCTGGGCCAGCTGCTATTTTTAAGCTGAGGGGGACAATATCCATGGCCCCATACCAGACTGAGAATACCAGCCTGCAGCTGTCTGCTGTAACTTGGCTGGTTGTCAAAAATAGAGGGGACCCCACACCGTTTTTTTTTTAAATTATTTATTGAAATAATTAAAAAAAAACATTGTGGGGACCTCTTTATTCTTGATAACCAGCCTTGCTAAAGCTGAGAGCTGAGGGTTGCAGTCCACAGCTGTCAGTTTTGCCTGGCTGGTTATCACGACGTTATTTTAAAAAAATGTATTTATTTATAGCGCAGGCTGATGAATACGCCAATCAGCCGCCACCTGCTCTCACTATTATTAGCGGCAGAAGAAGGCCGATGGGAGTAGTAGTCCCATCGGCCCACGCATGATCGCAGACAAACTTTTTACCTCTGGTCACAGCTGCAGGCACACACTGTCATCTGATAGTGTGGGAGCTGCAAATCTCTGACTGGCGGTAATGATCTTCCTGTTGATGAAAGGCAGTGTTTGCCGCACTGTCACGCACAATGCAGCATCGCAAACACTTGATGTTCAGGCTCCCCATTCAAGTGATTTGTGATCGGGTACTGTTCTGATACCCGAACCAAACTTATTTTTAAATGTTCGGCTTAATCAGCCAGACCCAACAGATCCAAAACTATTTATTAACACCATTGTGAGATATACAAGACATGTTTATCAACCCATTCATTTTTTGTGTGGTCGGGGGTAAAAATAAACAAAAATAAAGTAAAAAAACAAAAAAAAAAAAAAAAAAACACCAATTCTGCCCCATTACTTTAAATGTAAGTTTTAAATATTTTTGAAGTGGAATCTAAATGGCAAATTACTTTTATTGTATGAGTCCATCAAGTAATGACCACAAGCTATACAAATAGCAACAATGCACATTAATAGACATCATGACAAATACAATTCTATTAAAGCACAAATATGGAAATATTAATGCCGATATTCCAAAATCAAAAATGATATCAAATCCAACATCAAGGAACGAAGAAGTGTATTATTTCCCCATCACATTTGGCTTCCCCAGTGATAGTTTTTAAAATGAAATAAAATTGTATTTTAAGCTATAACTACTTGTTACACTGCTAGTATACATATACAGTCATGGCCAAAAGTATTAACACCCCTGCAATTCTGTCAGATAATACTCAGTTTCTTCCTGAAAATGATTGCAATCACAAATTCTTTGGTATTATTATCTTCATTTAATTTGTCTTAAATGAAAAAACACAAAAAGAATTGTCCTAAAGCCAAATTGGATATAATTTCACACCAAACATAAAAAAGGGGGTGGACAAAAGTATTCACACTATTCGAAAAATCATGTGATGCTTCCCTAATTTGTGTAATTAACATCACCTGTAACTTACCTGTGGCAATAACTAAATCACACTTGCAGCCAGTTGACATGGATTAAAGTTGACTCAACCTCTGTCCTGTGTCCTTATGTGTACCACATTGCGCATGGAGAAAAGAAAGAAGAACAAAGAACTGTCTGAGGACTTGAGAAACCAAATTGTGAGGAAGTATAAGCAATCTCAAGGCTACAAGTCCATCTGCAAAGACCTGAATGTTCCTGTGTCTACCGTGCGCAGTGTCATCAAGAAGTTTAAAGCCCATGGCACTGTGGCTAACCTCCCTAGATGTGGATGGAAAAGAAAAATTGACAAGAGATTTCAACGCAAGATTGTGCGGATGTTGGATAAAGAACCTCAACATCCAAACAAGTTTAAGCTGCCCTGGAGTCCGAGGGTACAACAGTGTCAACCCGTACTATCCGTCGGCATCTGAATGAAAAGGGACTGTATGGTAGGAGACCCTGGAAGACCCCTCTTCTTACCCCGAGACATAAAAAAGCCTGGCTGGAGTAAAACTTACCTGAAAAAGCCTAAAACGTTTTGGAAGAATGTTCTCTGGTCAGATGAGACAAAAGTAGAGCTTTTTGGGCAAAGGCATCAACATAGAGTTTACAGGAGAAAAAAAGAGGCATTCAAAGAAAAGAACACCCTTGTCCCTACAGTCAAACACGGCGGAGGTTCCCTGATGTTTTGGGGTTGCTTTGCTGCCTCTGGCACTGGACTGCTTTACCGTGTGCATGGCATTATGAAGTCTGAAGACTACCAACAAATTTTGCAGCATAATGTAGGGCCCAGTGTAAGAAAGCTGGGTCTCCCTCAGATGTCATGGGTCTTCCAGCAGGACAATGACCCAAAACACACTTCAAAAAGCACTAGAAAATGGTTTGAGAGAAAGCACTGGAGACTTCTAAGATGGCCAGCAATGAGTCCAGACCTGAATCCCATAGAACACCTGTGGAGAGGTCTAAAAATGGCAGTTTGGAGAAGGCACCCTTCAAATATCAGGGACCTGGAGCAGTTTGCCAAAGAAGAATGGTCTAAAATTCCAGGAGAGCATTGTAAGAAACTCATTGATGGTTACCGGAAGCGGTTGGTCACAGTTATTTTGACTAAAGGTTGTGCAACCAAGTATTAGGCTGAAGGTGCCAATACTTTTGTCTGGCCCATTTTTGGAGTTTTGTGTGAAAAAATCAATGTTTTGCTTTATGCTTCATTCTCTTTTGTGTTTTTTCATTTAAGACAACTTAAATGAAGATAATAATACCAAAGAATTTGTGATTCCAATCATTTTCAGGAAGAAACTGAGTATTATCTGACAGAATTGCAGGGGTGTTAATACTTTTGGCCATGACTGTAGTTCTTGGTGCTTTCGTAGTGTATGCAGTTTTGTTATGTGAGCATGTAGCACCAAGGATTGTATGTTGGCTGTGCCAGTCTGTTTGCCATATTTAGATAGTGGGGTTATAATCACTGCTGCAATACCATAAACATACAATTCATTTTACACATGTATATAATCAAAAGATATTCTAGATTTGTGTTATTTTGGACATTAATTCAGTGTTTTCTCTTATATCATTGCTTGATTCCTAATATAAAAATTGCAATGTGACTGTAGTCGTCAAGGACTAATAAAGGTACCGTCACACTAAGCGACGCTGCAGCGATACCGACAACGATGTCGATCGCTGCAGTGTCGCTGTTTGGTCGCTGGAGAGCTGTCACACAGACAGCTCTCCAGCGACCAACGATCCTGAAGTCCCCGGGTAACCAGGGTAAACATCGGGTTACTAAGCGCAGGGCCGCGCTGAGTAACCTGATGTTTACCCTGGTTACCGTTGTAAATGTAAAAAAACAAACACTACATACTGTAGGGGTTCCACTCACTCAGCTGCGACGGCTGACACTCAGGAGACGTGTTCCTTTAAAGTTCACTGGGTTTATTGCTTCATAAACCATGTGGCAAAACAACAGAAAACAAAATAGCCTTTGGTTCAGGCAAAGAAAAACAAGTGTCCAGTTCTTCCGGCTCAGTCCTGAAGCCGTAACACACTCAGGAGGGTTTCACCTCCACACATATCTGCTGTGTAAAGGATTAGCCAGTCTTAAATAGAGCTAACCACACCCAGTAACCCATCACATGATTAGCCATGTGGTCTGACATTACCACAGGTCCTGAAACACATATATTTACATGGTTATGTGCAAGACAGAAATACCCCTGGGCTACCATACAGTAACAAGGCACTTATGTGGCACATACCTCCCATCGACTACACACCCTTTAGCCATGCTACATACCTCCCCCCTCTGCCTAAAGCCGTGGGGCTTGGCACTTTCTCCCACTAAACAAGAGATTCTTGATAGGGCATCCGCATTACCATGCAGCTTTCCGGCCCTATGTTCCACATGGAAACTGAAGTCCTGCAGGGCTAAGAACCAACGGGTGACTCTGGCATTTCTCCCTTTCGTTTCCCTCATCCACCTAAGTGGGGCATGGTCAGATACCAGTCTAAATTTACGTCCCAGCAGATAGTACCGTAATGTGTCCACTGCCCATTTTATGGCCAAGCACTCCTTCTCAACGACTGAGTAGTTCTTTTCAGATGAGGACAGCTTCCTACTCAGATAGAGAACAGGATGCTCCTCCCCATGTAGTTCTTGGGAAAGGACTGCTCCCACCCCAACATCTGAGGCATCTGTCTGAAGAATAAACTCTTTCTTGAAGTTTGGGGCCATCAGAACGGGTTGCTTACACAAAGCGTTTTTCATTTCTTGGAAGGCTGACTCTGTTTCTTCGGACCACTTAACCATTACTGGTTTTGTCCCTTTTAGCAGGTCAGTCAGAGGCGCAGCCATCGTGGCGAAGTTTGGGATGAACCTCCTGTAATATCCCACGATTCCCAGGAAGGCTTTAACTTGCTTCTTGGAAACTGGTTTTGGCCATGTTTGAATTGCCTCCACTTTACTGATTTGGGGTTTTATTTCTCCATGACCCACTATGTATCCAAGGTACTTAGCTTCTTCTTTACCCAAGGCACACTTCTTCGGGTTTATAGTAAATCCGGCCTCTCTTATAGCATCAAATACCGCTTGGACTTTCTCCAGATGACTCTCCCAGTCCGGGCTAAAGATGACGATATCATCTAGGTACGCAGCAGCGTAGGCCTTATGGGGTGTAAGGACTCTATCCATAGCCCTCTGGAAGGTCGCCGGAGCTCCCTGTAGGCCAAACGGCATCCGGGCATACTGGAAGCATCCATCAGGTGTCGAAAAGGCTGTCTTCTCCTTGGCTTCCTGTGCCATGGGGATCTGCCAATACCCCTTTGTCAAATCCAAGGTGGATATATATCTGGCGTGCCCAAGCCTTTCGATGAGCTCATCAATACGGGGCATGGGATAAGCGTCGAACTTGGAGACCTCATTCAACTTCCGATAGTCGTTGCAAAACCTCCACTCTCCATCAGGTTTTGGGACCAGGACAATTGGGCTCGACCAACCGCTCTTGGATTCCTCAATGACTCCAAGCCTCAACATACGCTCCACTTCCTTGGAGATAACTTCTCGACGAGCCTCAGGAATACGATAAGGTTTCACATTCACCCGCACATGTGGCTCTGTTAGGACCTCGTGCTCTATGACCTTCGTGTATCCTGGCAATTCTGAAAACAGGTCCCTGTTTTTCTGGAGTAACTCCCGGCACTGCTGTTTCTGGGTCTTTGATAGCGTCTCTGCTATAGTAACCGCTCCAACCTCACCTTCTGGGTTGCTTAACAATGACGGAGTTACTGTCGGCTCTCTATCTTGCCATGGCTTGATGAGGTTGACATGGTAAACTTGGAATGGTTTCCGTCTTCCAGGTTGGTGAATTTTATAATTTACCTCACCAAGTTTCTCGACAACCTCATATGGCCCTTGCCATTTGGCCAAGAACTTGCTTTCCACCGTTGGAACTAACACAAGAACTCGGTCTCCCGGGTTTAACTGCCTCACTCTTGCAGACCGGTTGTAGACCCTGGCTTTCACGATAGGCATCACCTTTGCAATCCTCTGCTGCATCAGGGCCACATGCTCAATGACGCTTCTGTGGGGCGTGACTTCGGCCTCCCAGGTTTCCTTGGCTATATCCAGGAGTCCTCGTGGATGTCGGCCATATAGAAGCTCAAACGGTGAGAACCCTGTGGAGGCCTGTGGAACTTCACGAATGGAAAACATCAGATAGGGTAAGAGACAATCCCAGTCTCTACCGTCTTTCTCTATAGCTTTTCTCAGCATGCTCTTTAGTGTCTTGTTAAACCTCTCAACAAGGCCATCTGACTGGGGATGGTACACCGAGGTCCTCAACTGGGAGATCTTCAGGGCTTTGCACAACTCCCTCATCACCTTGCTCATGAAAGGTGTACCCTGGTCAGTCAGGATCTCCTTTGGCAGACCTGTCCGGGAAAAGACATGGACCAACTCGCGGGCTATGCTTTTTGAGGAAGAATTTCTCAAGGGAATTGCCTCAGGATAGCGTGTGGCATAGTCCAGGATGACTAATATATACTGATGGCCCCGAGCTGATTTAACTAAGGGACCGACCAAGTCCATGGCAATTCTCTCGAACGGTACCTCAATAATGGGCAGTGGCACAAGGGGGTTCCGGAAATGAGGAGTGGGAGCAGTTAGCTGACATGTAGGGCAGGACCTGCAATAGTTCACTATTTCCCGGTGACACCCAGGCCAATAGAACCTCTGCACAACCCGTTCCTGCGTTTTTTCCACCCCCAGGTGTCCACCCAAGATGTGTGAATGGGCCATGTCCAACACTTTCCGTCTATACGGACCCGGCACTATCAACTGCTCTACCAACTCCTCCCTTATTTTCGTGACCCGGTACAACAACTCCCCCCTCAACAGAAAACGGGGAAATCTTGTGTCTGCCCCCGGCTCCTGTACCACCCCGTCGATAACTGTGACATTATTAAAGGCTTCCCTCAGAGTGGGGTCCCTATGTTGGGCAGTCCCAAAATTTTCACCGGTAACTTCTAACTCCAAAATGTCAGATGTAGGGGATACTTCCTCCTCATCCCCAACCAGAACACAAAAAGGAAAGCTGTCTGCCTCTGGGTGTGGCGATACCCTTCCAGGGTTCACTGGTTCCCTGCCAGGGAGCTCCGAACCTTTTCCCCACAAATCCCAAAACAAACAGAAATCCCGGCCAATAATTATAGGGTGCAACAAGTCCTGAACTACGCCGACTATGTGGGACTCAGTGCCACATGCCGTTTCAATGTCCACCCTGGCCATAGGGTAGTCCTTTGCATCACCATGTATGCACCGCACTCCGACCTTCTTTCCTGGGAGCAGGTGGAGAGGAAAAGTGGCCCTCACCAGGGTCACTAGGCTCCCCGAGTCTAACAGTGCCGTTACTGCTCGACCGTTAACCTTTACAGGACACGCTTGAGGTCCCTCGTTAGATGGAGAGTTCACACTACAGGCTGGATACGCATATTATGAACAACGGCGTCCCATGCTGCAGTCCATCTGCTCAGTGGTTTGGGAACAACGGGCAGCTATATGTCCTGGCTTGTGGCACCTCCAACAAATAATATCACCCGTGGGGACCTTGGGCACCACCTCCCCCGCCCTTTGTGACCTTGGACGCACCACCCCTTTTTGGGACTCAGCTGCCTTCTGGGACCCCCAGTACGGCATGGGCTGCCTCCCGAAGGAGCTTTCCAACCCTTGGTATCTCTCAACCAGTCCGATCAGCTCGTCGGCATTCTGGGGATCACCCTGGGCAACCCAAGACTGTATAGGCCTCGGGAGGGAATGGACAAACCGATCCATCATCACCCGTTCTACCATCTGTGCAGGCGCAGAGGATTCTGGCTGCAGCCATTTCTGGACCAGGTGCAACAGATCAAACATTTGGGAACGAGGTGGTTTGTCCCGGTGATAGCCCCAGGAGTGAACTCGCTGTGCCCTGACAGTCAGTGTCACCCCCAAACGTGCGAGAATCTCGGCTTTCAATTTGTGATACTCTTTGGCATCCTGCAAGGTCAAATCATAGTACGCCTTCTGGGGTTCTCCTGTCAGGTATGGCGCAAGTACCTCTGCCCACTGCTCTGGCGGAAGTTTTTCCCTCTCAGCGACCCTCTCAAACACCGTCAGGAAGGCCTCAACATCATCCCCGGGAGTCATTTTCTGCAATGCGCGTCTTACCGTCTTCCGGACGTGGGTGTCATCAGCCAAACCTGGGGTTGGGGCGCTCGCCTTGCCCTGGATGGCGGTTGCCAGAAGCTGCATCTGCTGCTGATGCTCCTGCTGGCTCTGCTGCATCTGCTGCCGTTGCTCCTGCTGGTTTTGCTGCATCTGCTGCCGTTGCTCCTGCTGGCTCTGTTGTATCTGCTGCATCAACAGCCTGTTGGTCTCTTGCTGCCTTTGCTCCTGCTGGACCAAGTGTTTCAGCAAGTCCTCCATTTTCTCCGGCAATGCTTGCTGGCTTGCAACAGCCTTGACCCAGGACATTCAAAAATAAACTCACGTCTCCGCTGGGAACGCTGCTCGCATGTCTACCACCAATTGTAGGGGTTCCACTCACTCAGCTGCGACGGCTGACACTCAGGAGACGTGTTCCTTTAAAGTTCACTGGGTTTATTGCTTCATAAACCATGTGGCAAAACAACAGAAAACAAAATAGCCTTTGGTTCAGGCAAAGAAAAACAAGTGTCCAGTTCTTCCGGCTCAGTCCTGAAGCCGTAACACACTCAGGAGGGTTTCACCTCCACACATATCTGCTGTGTAAAGGATTAGCCAGTCTTAAATAGAGCTAACCACACCCAGTAACTCATCACATGATTAGCCATGTGGTCTGACATTACCACAGGTCCTGAAACACATATATTTACATGGTTATGTGCAAGACAGAAATACCCCTGGGCTACCATACAGTAACAAGGCACTTATGTGGCACATACCTCCCATCGACTACACACCCTTTAGCCATGCTACAATACTTACCAAAACATGTAGAAACACAGTGGACGGCACCACAGCTCTCATGAATAGTGTGAACCGCTCACCTGCAATGGAAGTCCAGACCTCTGATCACGGGTGCCTTGGCTGAAGCAGTAGACAGACGATGCGGTAATAGGAAGAAAAGAGTCGGCACTCACCGATCATCCAGGACAGGTAACTTTATTAAAGTGCGGTTAAAACATCTTCACGGCCGGGGGTGCTAGATAAGGAGAGCGGCAAGCATGCTTGCAGCTCTCCTTATCTAGCACTCCCCGCCGTGAAGATGTTTTAACCGCACTTTAATAAAGTTACCTATACTGGATGATCGGTGAGTGCCGTCTCTTTTCTTCCTATTACCGCAAACACTACATACTTACATTCCCAGTGTCTGGTCAGGTCCCTCGCCTTCAGCTTCCAGCACTGACTGAGCGCCGGCCGTAAAGTACAGCGGTGACGTCACCACTGTGCTTTGCTTTACGGCTGGCCGGCGCTCACCAGTCAGTGCGGGAAGCTGACGGCTGGGGACATGATCAGACACCGGGAATGTAAGTATGTAGTGTTTGTTTTTTTACATTTACAACGGTAACCAGGGTAAACATTGGGTTACTAAGCGCGGCCCTGCACTTAGTAACCCGATGTTTACCCTGGTTACCAGTGACGACATCACTGAATCGGCGTCACACACGCCGATTCAGCGATGTCAGCGGGAGATCCAGTGACGAAATAAAGTGCTTGACTTTCCCCAGCGACCAACGATCTCCCATCAGGGGCCTGATCGTTGGTCGCTGTCACACATAACGATTTAGTTAACGATATCGTTGCTACGTCACAAAAAGCAAC
Source organism: Ranitomeya imitator (assembly GCF_032444005.1). Classification (NCBI taxonomy): domain Eukaryota; kingdom Metazoa; phylum Chordata; class Amphibia; order Anura; family Dendrobatidae; genus Ranitomeya; species Ranitomeya imitator. Next base: position 631,603,378 of record NC_091284.1, read on the forward strand.
GATATCGTTAACGATATCGTTATGTGTGACGGTACCCTAAGAGTGAAGCCATGGCAGGCCTAAAAGCTTTTATGAAATCATCAACTGTTATAGAAAGATATTAACACCCTAAAATCATATCTCCGGGTTACTGAGGCGGTGACAGAGGGAGCTGCTGTGGCTGATGCTACATTTCTCTCTGATCCCTGCAGTTGCAATGGGTTTTCAGATGTATACTGTATATTACCAACCTCCAAGGTTAAAGGGACGTAGCCCATATAAAAAATCATACCTCAAATAAAGATTTTAATCATTTAGTTGCCAGAAAAAACCCTCACAATTTCTTATGCAAATGAGGGGGTTTCGGGGGCACTCCTTTGGTGTGACTGTTACACCTCCTCAATTTGTATGCTAAAAACTTTATCATGTCTTGATTGACAGAACTCAATCAGCAGCTCAGCATGGACAATGCAGGACCAGAGCTCACATGGTGTCATGGCTCCTGCCTACAAAATGCAGACTAGAGCCAGTGTTGAGAGCCGACAATGACACTTTCTTGGCATGGCTGCAAAGTCCATGCAGTGCCGCTGATTTAGTTGTCAGTTAAGCAGAGCGCTAGCAATTAAGATATAATTGAGGGGGAGTAAGGATGCACTGAGTCCTTGGCCACCTTAATGGTGCATCGAAGCTTTCTCATTTGCATAGGAATTTTTTTTCCGGCAAGTAAACCATTAAAATCTATACTGCAGTCCCCTAGATACACGTAGAAGTGGTCTAATTAGTGGTTTTCGGGGCCGACAGTCTCCTTTTAAGAACACTAGAAGTGTACTCTTCAGATTGCATAGTGAAATACTAAATTCTAAACCAAAATCAATTTACAACACTTTGTAATATCTTGCAACTATATAAAGATAATATCAAATCCAGTGTATTATAATCGATTAACAAGGAAAAAAAATACCCTTCACAGTCATATCAAGAATAACGCAAGTAAGCAGGAAAAGTAAAATGTACTCTAAAGCTTTAGAATTTCAGCTGCTAACGTCGACAGTTATCCTAAATAGCTAAATAATTTCAGTTCAGCCATATGGAGCACCTACATATGACACTTTTCCTACAAAGTTATTAGCATTACACTACTCACAAAATGTTAGGGATATTTGGCTTTCTGGCAAAATTTATGGAAAACGGAAGAAGTTCACACTACAATGATATCTTATCATTAAAGGCCCCTGTCAGCAGATTTTGCCGCTATAAGGTCACTTTCAGACATCAGGTTTTTTCCATCAGTCGCAATCTGTCGAAGTTTTTTTCTCATAGACTTGTATTAGCAACAGATTGAAACAGATGGCCTCACGTTTCACCCATCGTTCGCTGGATCCGTCGAAATTTGTTTGTCCGGCGGCTGGAGACAACGAACAAAGTAACGTTTTTTGTGTACATCGAAAAAACGGACAGCGAAGAATCCATCGCCATACGTCGTTTGCTCGAATGGAAGCCTATGGGCGCCGGATCTGTCAAATGATGGCATCCGGCAACGGATTCAGTTTCGATTTTTTTTTAGGATCCAATTAGCCAGATCCGCTGGTCGGATCCGGCGAAAAAACGGATCAGTCGATGGCAAAAAACTGATGTGTGAAAGGGGCAGAAGATGCGGCCACTGCCTTTCAGGGCTTATCTACAGCATTCAATAATGCTGTAGATAAGTCCCCGGTCTGACCTGCAAGTGAAGAAAAATAAGTTATATTATACTAACCCGGAGAGGCGGTCCGGTCCGATGACTGACGCAAGTCTGGGTCCAGCGCCTCCCATCTTCTTACGATGCCGCCCTCCTGCTTCTTCATCGCTCCTCGGCATTGGCGCTCCTGCGCAGGCGTACTTTGTCTGCCCTGTTGAGGGCGGAGTAAAGTACTGCAGTGCGCAGGTGCTGGGCCTTTCTGACCTTTCCCGGCGCCTGAGCACTGCAGTACTCAGTACAATCTTGTACAAAACTTGGTACTCAGGTAAATGTTGCAAGCAGATAATGTTATTTGTGCAGACAATCCAAGAATAAAGATGACGTTTCGGTACTACAATAACCTTCATCAGTCAGACAGATTGTTGTATGCACAAGGTTACTGGCAGAAAAGAATGCTCAGGATCAGCAGAACATGCTGCAGCAGTGTGCTGCTGATCCTGAGCATTCATTTCTGCCTCTAACCCTGCAATCTGTTAAACTGATGAATGTCATTGTAGGAACGAAACGTCTTTTTTATTTTTTGATTGATGCACACAATAAAATTACCGTATTTTTCGGACTATAAGACGCACCAGACTATAAGACGCACCCAGGTTTTAGAGGTGGAAAATAGGGAAACAAATATTTGAAGCAAAAAAGGTGGCAAAATATTTAATAGCATAAACATACTATTATATGTGTTGTTATTATATATAATAGTATGTTATAGTATGTTAGCTGCGGGTAGAAGATGGAGCTGCGGGACCAGTGTGGTGTCTGTAAAGTACTGTATGAAGATGCTGGAGCGTGAGTATAAGAATGGGGGCAAAGGGCTTACATTTAAAGCACCACTCCAGCACTGAAAAATAACACTGGAGTGCTGCTTTGAGATCCCATTGGGAGAACTATAACTCCCAGCATGTCCTGCAGAACCTATGGCATGCTTGGAGTTATAGATCACCACAGAAGTGGCAGAGTGCTTTATTTGTGTGTTGTGACTAACCTTTTAATTGTGGCAGCCAGCCACACTGTGGTGAGTTAAAAGCTGGAGCATCCCATCCCATGACACCACAGAGCTTTCCCTCTTGTTGCTTCTCCACAGCACAGGAGTAAGCTTGCAGATTGTAGTGTGGTGTCTGCAGGACCTGTGATGACATCAGAGGAGGGAGGGCTCTGTGCTTCCATGTGATGCTCCAGCCCGCCCTCTTCATGACATCACACAGGTCCTTGTGCTGGAGCACTCAGCATCCAGCACAGCCCTGGCAGGCAGGTATGCGGCGATCTTGTCCCCTCTGGCCCCTGCTGCTGCCTTCTCCACCAGATCTCCCCAGCTGCTGCAGGAATCCAGTGCTGGGGAAACCATGTGTGTCCCTGTGAAGGAGTATTCATTTGTTGCTTGACTCACCACTCAGCTGACAGGTGGGTGGGGAAGCAGCTAATGAATATTCACTGCACTTAATCATCGAGACCAAGTGGTTTCCCCAGCCCTGATTCCTGAATCCTGGCAGAGACATTTTTCTGCCTTCTGCCTCCTGCCTCCCAGTGCAATCCCACTCGCTGCTGCCCCCTTCCCCATGTTACATCCCTACCATAAGACGCACCCACACTTTCCTCTCAAATTTGGAGGAAAAAAGTGTGTCTTATGGTCAGAAAAATACGGTATCTGCTTACATTTACCTGAGTGCCAAGTTTTCTACAATTTAATAATGAGACTGCACATGTAATATTGTTTAGTTTTGAGCACTACTACACAAGAAAAACACAATACAGCTTTAGTGAGCGCAAATGTGGACCACTAAAGACCACTAAAGAAGTAAATGGAATAATGGAAACGCGTTATGTCTTATCAGATGGTGGCCCGATTCTAACGCATCGGGTATTCTAGAATATGCATGTCCACGTAGTATATAGCACAGCCACGTAGTATATTGCCCAGTCACGTAGTATATTGCCCAGCCATGTAGTATATTGCCCAGCTACAGTACGTAGTATATTGCCCAGTGAGGTAGTATATTGCCCAGTCACGTAGTATATTGTCCAGCCACGTAGTATATTGCCCAGCCACGTAGTATATTGCCCAGCAATGTAGTATATTGCCCAGCTACGTAGTATATTGCCCAGCCACGTAGTATATTGCCCAGTAACCTAGTATATTGCCCAGTAACCTAGTATATTGCCCAGTAACCTAGTATATTGCCCAGTAACCTAGTATATTGCCCAGTAACCTAGTATATTGCCCAGTCACGTAGTATATTGCCCAGTAACGTAGTATATTGCCCAGTCACGTAGTATATTGCCCAGTAATGCAGTATATTGCCCAGTAACGTAGTATATTGCCCAGCCACGTAGTATATTGCCCAGTCACGTAGTATATTGCTCAGCCCACGTAGTATAAAGCACAGCCCATGTAGTATATTGCACAGCCCATGTAGTATATTGCCCAGCCCACGTAGTATATAGCAATGTGGGCATCATAACCCTGTTAAAAAAAGAATTAAAATAAAAAATAGTTATATACTCACCTTCTGGAGCCCCGGATCCAAGCGCAGCGGTTACCGACGCTGAGTCCACGCGCGCTCCGGTCTGAAGAGTGTATTGCGGTCTCGCGAGAGGAGAGGATGACGGCATGGACCGGTTACCGGAGCGTCGCGAGCGGGAAAAGCCTGTTGTGGATCCGAGGGGCCGACGGACGGTGAGTATATAACGATTTTTTTTTTTTTTTTTAATCATTAGATCGTTTTACTATTGATGCCGCATAGGCAGCATCAATAGTAAAACGTTGGTCACACAGGGTTAATAGCAGCGTTAACCGAGTGCGTTACACCGCGGCATAACGCGGTCGGTTAACGCTGCCATTAACCCTGTGTGAGCGGTGACCGGAGGGGAGTATGGAGGGGGCACTGACTGCAGGGAGGAAGGAGCGGCCATGTTGCCGCCAGATTGTGCCCGTCGCTGATTGGCCGTGGCTGTTTTGCAGCGACCAATCAGCGACTTGGATTTCCATGATAGACAGAGGCAGCGACCAATGAATATCCATGACTGACTGACGGAAGTGACCCTTAGACAATTATATAGTAGATAATCTTCAAAATACAGTATATTACTTTAGAATGCATTTATTTTTTACTTGTAACTTATAAATTATGACCCTAGTCATCAAATATGACTACAAATGAAAAAAAAACATGTAATTGTGGTTAGAATGGACACTGAGTTAATTGATGAAACACAATGACAATATGACAAAGCTAGAATCCAAGTTACATGATCAGATAAAGCTCCAACTTGTAGACATCAGCCATTCATTCTGATACATGATGTATACCTCGCGGTGGGGGTCCTTGAACAGGCTTTGGTTTGCTGCCAGCAAGAAGGAAATTTAGAGCTGCCTCCAAATTGTTGCTGAAGTCCATGAGTGCCTGCCTGGCTGCATCTTTGCTGAAGCCCATCTCTGTGATGTGTCTCAGGGCCTTTTCATCAACCTTTATTAAAATGAAAATACATAAGGAACAAGTTAGGCCACGTTCTGTATTCCAGCACGATACTTTCAATACTCTAAACCTATTCACCCTGGTGATTTCCCAAAGCATTTAAATAAAGCAATGCAAAGAATCAAAACACAAAATCCCCCCAAACAAGTTAATTTATTTAATATGATCATTCTCTGATAAAACAGAAGACTTTGAAAGAAACAGCAAAAGGAGCATTCAAACGACGTACATGGAACATCTGCAGAGAAATGTAGTCTTTTTATTAAAAACATGAAATGACATTAAAAAAAAACACAGTGCAGGGCTTAAAAAAGCTAGAAAGATTTACTGTCGCTCTAACAATTTGCACATTAAAGAGGAGATCTTATATTGATCTTTCAGTCTTCAGCGCTGTTTTTCTCACAATAATTAGTTGCTTAGGACTAGAGCAATTTTCAAATGCAATTACATTACTGAGTGACAAATCATATCTTCCATCGTAAAAAGGTACTGGGATCAAATGACTAAAAACAAAAAAAAATCAAAGATAATTAGAATAGAAAATCTATTCCAGAAATGTACAGGCTAAGCAAGACATGGTGTTTTGTTAGCAGGTCTAATCGAAACAATATCACCATTGTCGTGGAGCGCTTACAATTCAGCTGCTGTTCTCAAAAATAATGCTTCGCTCCTGAGGTACAGATCAAGACTTACATTTCACTTACTGTAACAAAATAATGGCCATATAAGCTGGTACACATCACATCATTATTACTGTGCACCTTATAAAGACAAATTATTATTTTGAAGGGCTGTCTGAAATAAAATTTGTATGACAGGTCTATTGGCACACATCATAAAACATCATGATTGTGCTTATGATTAGACGTCTAGCATCTAAGAATATCACGGACCTGAAAAACTGTCCTGTGCAGGTATCTATTTGACATGAATTTCTTCTAAGATTCATAATCATTCAGCATTAAAGAATTTGTTCAGGCATAGGTATTTAATGACCCAGATACAAAATAGGTCATCGATAGCATATAAGTGGGGGGTCCTTACAGCCGGAGCCCCAAACAATTAGCTCCTTTTTGCTTCATAGCCAGATAGATGAAAATACTTTGAATGCTGAACGCAGCCCAATTCAAAGTGTAGCGGCTGTTGCCGACTACTGCAGCGGAGCTCCTGTTCTTTTGTGTACAAAGTGCTCAACAGCTCCCTCTAAAGTGTTTACATCTGGCTGCCGCTGGAATAAAAATCATCAGATTGGGCCAGCAGTCGGACCCACACCGACCTGCCATCAATAATCTATTGTGTTGATCGATCATTAAATACCTATGTCCAGATAACCACTTTAGCAAAAAAAGGAACTACATGCAACAATATACCACCACTTTGTAATACTTGGGATTCTATAATCAAGGAGAAAGGGGCTGTGCCACTTAACTTAAAGGGCTGTTCCCAACTGGGACATTTATGGGAGAGTAATAGGATATTCCATAAATGTCTGATAGATGCAAGTACCAGCTTGTTCAGAGTTTTCAGACCTTGCATGCACAACCACTTCTCCATTCCAGACTTAGCCCTGCTTTCTAAACTGGTGAGGGTCTCGATTTAGGACCTGCATTTATTTAAAATGCATGGCAGTGACAGGTATCACATTTTCTAAATGGGAACACCACTTTAAGCTGTAATACACACAAAGGATGCCAAAAGAATTGTGTTTGGGAAAAAGGAAAAAAACTTTTATTGGGCTCCACAGCCCTAATATTATACTGTCAGGTGGCGATCCCAGCAATCAGACACAAGCCAATTTCCTATTTGTGGAATATACTAAAGACAGAAAATCATTGGAATGAATCACAAGCCACTTTGAAAAACACCAAACTAGCTGCATTTATAAGAATGAGCTCAAAGAAAAAAAAAGATGAATTGAAATTAATTACTCTTTCAGAAACTCTTGTATTCAAAAAGTTGACCCCAATAAAAAAGGAAACAATTCTAGATGTCCTTATATCTCCTTCAAAGCTTTATACTGTACTTCTAGAAAAATCACATCTATATTTTACTTTTTATTTTTAATGTGAAAATGCAAAATAAATAGTCACGGTGCTAGAGTAGTTACATGATAATAGAGACCTAAAAACAGTGTACAATTAGAGGATGTAATTTACTGCTATCAAAAAAAGAAAATCAAATGTACGGTATATGTGTGCAATTAGTCGAGAACAGAAGTTTCGCATACACACATACTGTAATGACAAACTAAAAAATACAATTAAAATTATATAAATTTCACAATATTCAGCAATAGAATAATCAATGATGAGTAAAGGCAATACAAGTATTTAAAAAAAATCAGACGACTTTCTATCATTATCTATTGACTGAGAGACAGCCATATAAGAGAAAAATATCACAAAGTGACATAAAAGTCTAGAAACAAAACAAACAAAGAACTGGACACACATAAGGAAGCTTAACCCTTGGAAGTGTGGCATGATGAGGAAAAAAACTCCACTCCCGTCTTTAGTGTTAAATTTCCTTTGTCTATATTTGTATAAAGGTACATACTTGTCTTGCTATGTATAATAGTTCTGACATAGGGAAAGTGCAGTACCCAGGTAGTCCACAAGATGGAGTGCTGATGGATTCTAGGTAGTTCATACACTGCACATAGTTTACTTTAGGAGGGGTCAGCTGCAGTTAAGGGAGGGAGGACTTCCTCTAGGAGTCTGTCGGCCAGGGTACCCGAACCATCTAGACGGGCTGTAGAGCTATAGAAGCAGTGATCACGTAATGTTCTAAGTTGGAGCCCAATCACGGCAGTACAGACAGGCAGGTCGCTCACATGTGGCAACTTACAGCATGGGCAGATGCCCTTAGATACGGTGCGAAACGGCTCAGAGAACCCCAAGCAAAGTAAGTTTGGACAGGGATGAGCCTATTAAACCGTATGATATGGTCCAACCCGGGCATGTGCCGTATGACAAAGAAAGGAGTACAGGGAAGAGGAAGAAGTGTGCTTAATGGAATTTGTTGATGATGCTGTAATCATTATGGATGTGCTGTGTAAGGAAACCAGTAAAGTTGTTCATTTGAAGTTGAAATGGACTGTGTCTCGATTTCTGCAAACTCGTCTAGAGGGAGCCTACAGAAACGCAAAGGAGTCCTTGACGATGCCGGAAGTGAAGCCACAGGTATGTAGAGCAATGAGTACTGTTTTCATGTGATGGGAGACCAGGGCACGACTACACAGCTGGCCTCGGTCATGACTACGGCCCTGTCTCTGCCCCCCCACATTAGCACAGATGCAGGAGGTGTCCAAAAGCAGAGTGTAGAAAAACTATATGGAATAAAAGGCGCACGATAACCAGTGAACTATTTTTGGTTACGGCTTTAAAATAGTTGGAATCTAGAGTAGCTAAGTCTTGTCCAGCTAGCAAACTTACTTTAACAATTTGGCTATGCTCACAGGATTTGCTGCACTTTTTGCTGCAGTTTGTTGTCTCTTGTGCATGCTGATAAAGTTTAGTGCCCCCCCCCCCCAACAAAAAAAATATGCAACTTCCTAAGGTTTTTGCACCAATAACGAAGCAAAACCTGATACCTGCGTTCTTACACTTACTCATTGTTTTCTATGGGTAAAAAACTATGCAAAACACTGAAAAAGGTGACATCCTGCAGTGTGCAAAAGCGCAGCAGTTTTCCAATTCAGTCAAGAAAAAAATAACAATATGTGTGCATGAGATTTCTGAAATCTTCTGATGATACTGTAAAACACAGCTTAAAATTTGCATTAAAAAATGCAGCAAAAACGCAATGTGTGAACATAGTCACAGAAACAATGTAACAAATCAGTTCAGTAAGAGCTTGTCTAAACAAATACTTTTAGTCGAGTAAGACTGGAATCGAGAGACGACTCCATTGCGCGTTTGGAGAGCCCCTGATGTGCCTAAACAGTGGAAACCTCCCACAAATGACCCCATTTTGGAAACTAGACCTCTGAAGGAATTTACCTAGATGTGTGGTGAGCACCATGAACATTCAGGTGCTTCACAGAAATTTATTACGTTAAGCCATGAAAATTAAAAAAAAATCTAATTTTTTCCACAAAAATGTTCTTTTAGCCCAATTTTTTTTATTTTCATAATGGTAAGAGTAGAAAATGAACCACAAAATTTGTTGTGCAAGTTCTCCTGATTATGCCAACATTCCATCAGTGGAGAGGAGGAACTGTTTTAGCACACGGCAGGACTTGAAAAAGAAAGGAGTGACGTATGGAATGCACTTTGATCGAATGGTGGTGTTATGTTGTATTTGGAGAGCCTAAACAGTTGTAAATCTTCCACAAGTGACCCTATACTGGAATCGGTCTAGTGTTTTCCTGGTATTATGAATCCTTCAATGTGGTGGCATACGTAAGTTGTGTAGAATGCATCAGGTTGGCATACGCGAGTAGTGTAGAGTGCATCAGGTTGGCTTACAAGAGTTGTATAGAGTGCATTAGGTTGGCATTTGAGAGTTGTGTAGAGTACATCAGGTTTGCTTACGAGAGTTGCGTAGAGTGCATTAGGTTGGCATTTGTAACTTATGTGGAGTACATCAGGTTGGCTTACGAGAGTTGTGTAGAGTGCATTAGGTTGGCATACGCGAGTTGTGTAGAGTGCATTAGGTTGGCATTTGTAAGTTATGTAGAGTACATCAGGTTGGCTTACGAGAGTTGTATAGAGTGCATTAGGTTGGCATACGCGAGTTGAGTAGAATGCATTAGGTTGGCATATGCGAGTAGTGTAGAGTGCATTAGGTTGGCTTACGAGAGTTGTGTAGAATGCATCAGGTTGGCATCTGTGAGTTGTGTAGAGTACATTAGCTTGGAATTTGTAAGTTATGTAGAGTACATGAGGTTGGCTTATGAGAGTTGTGTAGAGTGCATTAGGTTAGCATATGATGCATGAACAGGAGAATGCAGCATGGAATGGTTTAAGGGGAACCTGTGACCAGGAATAATGCTGTTAACCTGGCTAACAGCATTATTATGCTGTCCGGCGCCTGCACGCAGCCAAATGCAGTGGGGAGAAAATGATCTTTATTCTCCATTCCACAGAGCGGCCGAATCAAAAACCACAAGTCAAGTGACATTTACATAAAATGTATTTGTAGGCAAGAGCAGCACAACACCAACCTATTATTCCATATCTTTGTCAGACTCAATGGACTGATATGGTAGTGTCACCAGGCCCAGCTCTGATTGGTGCGATAGGACGATGACATCGATCACACGAATCAGAGTGCTCAGAGGCGTCTGACCTCTGTATGACCGCCCTGCACTTCTTCATTCTAGGTTTGTGCAGAACGGTCCTACTGCTGCTCTGTCGCCCAGTGCTGCGCCTTGTCGTGCCATCACTGCTGTGCCTGTGCCATCACTGCTGGAATTGCTGCCACTGTTGAAGAAAGATATTCCTGATCCTTCCTTGACCAATTCCTGATCATTCCTAATCCACCCCAAGCCCCCATTTTCACCATCTCACCCTATTCCTAACCCCCTGTCTAATCCACCCTTTCTGCCGCTAAGAGTTAATCAGTACTCAATTTTTGGCAGGTTTCATTTTGCTTGTGCAGCAGCCACCGAGTGCTGATCATTGACGTGAATCACTGATTGGCACCCGTGCTTGCTGTTTTCCAGGCCATTTTTTTGTCCGTGTCTATATTTTCGCTCTCCCCACTTAGCACCACCTCAGTGCGTACATCCTTCAACCGCCGAGGCGCTGATCAGACATACATCACTGATGGCACCCGTGCTCGCTTTTGGCAAGGACTTTTTTTTCCCTGTCTTTTTGTCACATCCATGCATGCGTCCTACAGTTGTAGAGCGCTAGTTGATGACGCACATCACTAATCGGCCTCTGGTTGTTTTTCTTTTTTCCTCTGTGAAAAAAAATTCAAATCAAATAATTTACATTAGTTGATAGGACTAGATTAGGGCCAGTAAAAATGTAGTGTAGTAATCAGCATCCACTACAGTATTTTTTACTGAATTTAGTTAGGGTGAGTGTCAGATAGTATACACCATAGGACTAGATTGGGGACATTATACCGCAGTAATCTGTGAGTGTATATATCCTATAGCCGTCGAGTGATTACCAGCACTGATCGGCCTCCAGTTGTTTTTGGTGTGAAAAAAGAACAAAAAAAAAAATTTATTTAGTTGATAGGACTAAATTAGGAAAAGTAAAAATATACTGCAGTAATTAGCACCAACTACAGTTTTTTTCTATTGAATACAGCCATGGTTAAATGTCAGATCGTTGCGGGCGCACAGTAATTTTTCTTTTACGGATATCCGCTTAGTAAGTACCATATATACTCGAGTATAAGCCAACCCGAGTATAAGCCGAGGTGCCTAATTTTGCCTCAGAAAACTGGGTAAGCTTATTGACTCGAGTATAAGCCGGGTATGCATTGTCCCCTCATCCCTGTCCTGTGTCGCTCCCCCCTTCCCATCCTTGTATACATGGCTGGGCTCCCCCATGCTTGTATGCATGGCTGGGCTCCCCCCGTCCTCCCCATCCTTATATGTATGGCGGGGCTCCCCCTGTCCTTGTATGGATGGCTGGGCTCCCCCGTACTCCCCAGTCCTTTTATGCACGGCTGGGCTCCCCAATCCTCCCTTGTCCGTGTATCCATGGATGGGGTCCCCCCTTCCTCCCCTGTCCTTGTATGCATGGCTGGGCTCCCCCTGTCCTTGTATGAATGGCTGGGCTTCCCCCGTCACACTCACCCTCCTCGAGCGGTCGCTACAGGTCCCTGCATCTCCGTTGTCCCGGCAGCTCTCCTCTCCTGTGCTGAGCGGTCACGTGGTACAGCTCATTAAGGTAATGAATATGTGCGCCACACCTATGGGAGTGGAGACACGTGCATATTCATTACCTTAATGAGCGGTACCACGTGACCGCTCAGTACAGGAGAGGAGAGCTGCCGTCGCTGGGACAATGGAGATGCAGAGACATTCAGCGACGGCGCGAGGAGGGGGAGTATGATTTCACAGCTGCCAGTTCCTGCCTCTGCTCTGCCGCTCCCCCTTCCCGGCTATCTTTCTGGACAATGACTCGTGTATAAGCTGAGGGGGGGCGTTTTCAGCACAAGAAAATGTGCTGAACATCTCGACTTATATACATGAGTATATACGGTAGTTTGTTTTATATTTTTCCAAATTTTTATATTCTTTTTATTTCTAAATTCTTTGCCTTTTTTTTCTTTTCTAAATAAAGGTTTAGCTCGTCCCAAACCCAGAATTCAGAGTGGAGGATGCCTACGTATTCCTTGCCTCCGTAACTGAAAGTGAGGGAGACGGTCCCACCTTCAATTATTCTTCCTCTAGTGATACCAATCCGCCACAGAGACACCCCAAGACACAAAATGAACCAGCGCCTACGGTTACTGAGTCCATATGGACCTCACCTCCTGAAAATTATGAGCCACAAATTCTTCATTTTGTGGTGCAATCACTAGCCCAATTTAACACTAGTGGCTTCACATAAATTGACTTTTTCAAAGTCTTTTTCTTTGAGGATTTTGTAAATCTCATGGTGTCACAGACAAATTTGTACACACAACAATTTTTAGCCCAAAACACCACTTCATCATTTGCGAGCTGGTTTGGGGGCCTCATTCTTCACATGGCGATAGTGAAGAAGCCAGAAACCCGGCAGTATTGGAGTGTTGACGCTTTGTATAATACTCCACTGTTCTGCATGGCTATGCCCCATACATGCTTTGAGGCCATCCACAATTTTTTGCATTAAAGTGATAATGCACAATATTCTCCCAGAGATGACTCCAACTTTGACCAACTTTTCAAAGTCTGGCTGTTCATTGAGCACATCAGCAACACGTCTGCTGAGGTGTATGTTCCCCAAAGGGACATCTGCGTGGATGAGTCCCTAATACATTTCAAGGGAAGGCTCAAATTCTGGCAACACCTGCCCAGTAAGAGGGTTAAGGTGAACTAAGTTCCACAAACTGTGTGAACGTGCACCCATAGGTTTAGGGTTTATGAAGGGAAGGACAGCCGGATTCAACCCCCTAAATGCCCCCCTTGTCCTGAGAGTGAGTGGGAAAATGGTGTGGGATTTGGTGCACCCAAACGCTAATTGAGCAGTTCCTCAGAAAGGATGAGAACAGAATGTAGTGACAACATACTGGTGATCAAATACAAGGAAAGAGGGATGTCGTTTTCTTGACCACCATGCATGGTGATGGCAGCACTCTCACCTCTGTACAAGGTTCCTCTACTCAGGTCACCAAACTAGTCTGTATCCTGGGGTACAACAAAAACATGGGGGAGTTGATCTCTCTGATCAAGTCCACCAGACGTACATTGCCATGGGAAAAGCCAAGGTGTGGTACAGGAAGCTGACCATGCACAATGTAGAGATGGCAATGTATATCTCTTGTGCTAGTACAATGTTCAGGCCATATTGGACTTTCCTTCAGTTCCAGGAGGTAGTGATCAAGACCCTATTATTTAGTAGGTAGGAGCAGGCCCCAGTACTTTTGGAACTCAAAGTGCCCGTATTGTACCAGGGCAATATTTCCCCGGTGAAGTCCCTTCAACTACAAAGAGAGGAAAGTTGCAGAAAAGGTGCAAAGTATGTTACAGAAGGGGGATACGAAAGGACACCATTCATCAGTGTGACACTTAGGCTAGGTTCAGATTGTGTTATAGGCAGTCCGTTAGACGGACTGCGTTACACCGTAGCATAACGCGGTGTAACGCAATCCGTTAATGCCGCCATTAAGCCCTATGTCGGACGCTAGCGATGTGCCGTCATTGAGTGACGGACCCTCGGACGCGGGCTGCAGCGTTTCTGGGTCCGTTACCGCTAGCGCAGATAGAGCATCTGCTAGCTCTATCTGCGCTAGCGCAATCAAATTTCGGCACTTGTGTTAACGCAGCCCGTTTAACGCATGTGTTATATGGGCTGCAATAACGCAATGTGAACCTAGCCTTACCATGGAGTGTGCGAAAGCCTGTTTCAGAGTCTACCACTTGTCCATGGACTAATAAATTTATTTCTGACTTACACAACTCACATATGCCAACTGGATGAACTCTACACAACTCATATGCCAGAAACAGAAAACCCAGTTGCATATTACATGTGAAACATGGCAGCAAAGTTGGTGCAATAAATCACAAACAAAAAGAAACAACTCCAAGCAATCATGTAGAAACAGGAGAATGTAGAGTAGAAAGGTTTAAATGGGGATTTTTTAATTAGCAAATTTCTTTAAGAATAACAGTTTTTTTCATATTAAGTGTGTAAAAAAAAAAAAACAAACGAAAGACAGCCATGGGTACATCAAAACCACAACAAATCAAGCAAGTTACATAAAATGTATTCATAGGTAAGAGCGACACAACACCAACCAATTATTGCATAACTTTCTCAGTGGACAAAAATATATGGTTGGGAAGAGTATGTGAATTATGTGAATAGACTCAGACTGTCAAGAAAAACAGATGGCAAGACCCCGATGTGCGTTTCGCATGTTTGGATATCACTTTCTCAAGGGAATGCTGTATATTGTACTAACCAGGACCTTTTATCTCCCGGGTAACGGGCTACATGGTGAATAGGCTCACTGAACTAAATCATAGATAACTGAATGTACCAAATCATTGCATCTTCTCCAAAATACTAAACTGTACAAGGTGCCTTTTGCTGTAAAAGGGCTGTCTGGTGGTTAAAAATGCTCATACTCCTGTCCCCAGCCGGTCTCCTACTTCCTGCTGCAGTGATGGCACCCAGACACAGAAGCATGTGACAGCTGCAGCCAATCACTGTACACAATTAAGAAGCGTTCATATCTCGAGCAAGAAATACAGGTCATGTGTAAATTCATAGAGGGAACATTTAGAAAGCCTTCACATTCAGCTTCTATCTATTACAATAGCAAGCAGTTTACAAGAGTAGTGTAAATTGAATTACTAAAGAGTATCTAGATGAAACATAACCATTACCATATTCATTTACTTGTCATTATAAAGTATACAACACAAAAACGAAATCAGCAAACATTTGGCTACAAATACCCCAAATATAATCATTTCCAGCTCATGACTGAATCTCAACACCTTTGGACTTCATTTACTGGTATTAAACAGAACAGATTATTTTATTTTAAAGTTTTCAATTTAAATACAAATTAAGATGCATCTCTGCAGATACAAGAGCATTTTTATACGGGTAAGAAGTGTAAGCCAAGCTATATACATGTAACAAATGCTTACGCAAACAGCTTCTCGCTGCCAGTATAAGTGCCCAGAACTATGCTCAATCCCTATAAAGAAACTTAGCAGAAAACTGTGCAATAATAAGGAACACAGAGGATAAGAGGACTAATATTTGTTTTTTTTCATTTATGTAATGCTTACCAGCTCACGATACACTCCTTCTGATCTACCGTCACTTCTGATAATCTTCTCTTTCTGGAACGCTTCCCTATTACGACTCCCTCCAGCAGCAGCATTGAGATTGCTTCCAGCATTCCCGCCTCCTCCAAACGTCTTGGTCTGAAGATAAGAAAAGGCTGCGTTAGGGTAAACAACTCCTATTTAAACTCATCCTAAAGATTAAGCCATTATTATGAGAGCAATAAATCCCCGGAAGGTGCTTTTTATGGAACCGTACCTACTGATAAATAAAACGTTAATTTCCATAAAACGGAACAGTAATCTACTCATTGGCTATTTCGGTATTGTCAATGTTTCAGGCCGTAAAATATTTGTTATATAATGTTCACGATTATGAGCTACTCTGAACTGAATCATAGCAATAAATGCAAATGGAAACCTATATAGCAGGATATAAAATGACACAAGTGTTAAACTGGGGAACTTCCAGAGGAGTTTTACACCGAATCCAAGTCTCTGCAGCTTAGAAATCCAGCCACAACCACAGCTGCCAGAAAAAGCTTTGTCTTCCATTTTATCCAGCATTCTAATCACAATATTAATGTACAGATTATTAGGATTTATTTATAGAAAACAAGATGTAGTTTTGGCTTCAAAATTTGCAATATTAACTAGAATACAACATAAACACCTAAGTTTATCAATTGGTGCTTGTAGAAGGACAGCGAATACTCCACTGCCTGAGGTCATCATAGTATGGCTGCACAGGATGGGGTCTTACTAAACAGTACCTGGGAAACATGAAAATATCCTTCCACCACATTGTACACAGTGGATCTGAACAATTCAATATTGTTTACTTTTATTTACGGTATTTTGAAAATGTAATTACAATTTATAGAACCCCTTCCACGCCTTACTTTTAATTAAAGAGGATCTATCAGCTCTCCTGACAGAGGTAAATTCCTTTAATTTTGTAAGTTTCTGTAACAGTCCTAGAGTGCTCTGGAATTCTCCATTCCAAATGGAATCTAAGGGGTGACATTGTTCTTTGTGGAAAGTGACATGCCTGGCATGCCAATGTGAGAAGGCTTATAAGCCATGCAATACTCTTCTGTAAAACTAAATATGCAAAATGCCTCTTCAGGGCAGAAGACGACAAGAACTCTAGTGCCACCTATTGGAAGTAGCAATAGGTGGCCCTAGAGTTCTAGTCCTCTTACTTTCTGAAGACACAACTTGCATTTCATGTGACAACTGAAAGTTACCAATTAGGGATGTGTCCCTGCACAGTCTGACAAAATCTAATCAGATCAGCCAGTGCTTGACTCTCTTTTGACAAGAGCAATAGCAACACCCAACTGACAAGTTGCTCAGAACTTTCAAGTGGCAATAACAGACGAAAAGCAAAGCATGAGGTCTAAAAAGGGGGATTATTCACCAATGGTTATTGATAAGGAATATATTTTTTTACTAATACACAGATGTCAAGACGGCTGGTAGGTCGTCTTTCTTAATTATTCCTTTTTGCTGACTTCATGCAGTACATAGTGTGTTTTACCAAATGCATAGATCCATACACCACATCCAGAGCACAAGATTCCCAAGTATGAGTGCGGGGAAGCGGAGTTTCCACAGTGTACGCGCAGTCTACTTGTATGTGGCAGCCACAGTGAGAAAAGTGCAGGAGCTGGGTCTGCAAAGCGCTCTCACTCTGACTGTAGCGTGGTCTCCTTGATACAATATGATAGCGCCATTTATTCCATAGAGTTTTACATGGAAAGAGGTATACATAATAAAAAACAAGTACGATAATCTTTAATAATGCAAGTCAACGACTGGTACTGGAAAGAGGATCCTGCCAGAGAGGGCTCACAGTCTGCAAGGGATGGGTGAAAATACAGTAGGTGAAGGTAGAAGTTGTCAAGCAGCACTATAGTGGATCAAGGGTCATTGCAGGTTGCAGTAACAGGTTTGTTTAAAAAGGTAGGTCTTCAGGTTCCTTTTGAAGGTTTCTACGGTGAGGTGCAAGTGTAATATGTTGGGGTAGAGTTTCACAGTAGGGGGGATGCATGGGAAGTCTTGTATGCGATTGTGAGAAAAGGAGCTAAAAGGGGACTAGAAAAGGAGATCTTGTGACAATCAGAGGTTGCGTTCAAGTAAATACTGGTAGACTAGGTCACAGATGTATGGAGGAGTCAGGTTGTGGATGGCTTTATATTCCATGGTTAGGGTTTTGAACAGGACTCTCTGGGCAATGGGGAGCCAGGGAAGGGATTGACAAAGAGGAGAGGCCAAAGAATAGCAGGGGAATAGGTGGATTAGTCAGGCAGCAGAGTTTAAGATAGATTGGAGGGGTGCGACAGTGTTACAAGGGAGGCCAGAGAGCTGGAGGTTGCAGTGGTTGAGGTGGGAAATGATGAGGGCATGCACTAGTGTTTTTGCAGACTCTTGATTAAGGAATGTACGTTACTGGGAAATATTTTTGATTTTAACCCCTTCCCGACCTTTGACGCATACGCTGCGTCATGAAAGTCGGTGCCATTCCGACCCATGATGCAGCATATGCGTCATGGAAAGATCGCGTCCCTGCAGATCGGGTGAAAGGGTTAACTCCCATTTCACCCGATCTGCAGAGACAGGGGGAGTGGTAGTTTAGCCCAGGGGCTACAATCGCTCTGATTGGCTGTTGAAAGTGAAACTGCCAATCAGAGCGATTTGTAATATTTCACCTAAAAAAATGGTGAAATATTACAATCCAGCCATGGCCGATGCTGCAATATCATCGGCCATGGCTGGAAACACTAATGTGCCCCCACCCCACCGATCGCCCCCCCAGACCCCCGATCTGTGGTCCGCTCCCCTCCGTCCTGTGCTCCGCTCCCCCGTCCTCCTGCCCGCTCCCCCCGTGCTCCAATCACACCCCCCGTGCTCCAATCAAACCCCCCCGCACTCCGATTCCCCCCCCGCACAGCGATTCCCCCCCCGTGCTCCGATCCACCCGCCCGCACAGCGATCCCCCACTCCGTGCTCCAATCCACCCCCCCGTGTTCCGATCCACCCCCCCGTGCTCCGACGCCCCCCCCGTGCCCTGATCTCCCCCCCCTTATACTTACCTGGCCTCCCGGGGACCGTCCGTCTTCTTTCCTGGGCGCCGCCATCTTCCAAAATGGCGGGCGCATGTGCAGTGCGCCCGCCGAATCTGCCGGTCGGCAGATTCGTTCCAGAGTGAATTTTGATCACTGAGATAGGTTATATCTCTTTGATCAAAATAAAAAAAAAAAGTAAATGACCCCCCCCCCCCCCTTTGTCACCCCCATAGGTAGGGACAATAAAAAAAATAATTTTTTTTTTCCCCCACTAAGGTTGGGGTAAGAACTAGGGTTAGGGTTAGGGGTAGGGTTAGGGGTAGGGTTAGGGTTAGGGGTAGGGTTTCGGTATGTGCACACGTATTCTGGTCCTCTGCGGATTTTTCCGCTGCGGATTTGATAAATCCGCAGTGCTAAACCGCTGCGGATTTATGGCGGATTTACCATGTTTTTTCTGCGCATTTCAATGCGGTTTTACAACAGCGATTTTCTATTTGAGCAGTTGTAAAACCGCTGCGGAATCCGCAGAAAGAAGTGACATGCTGCGGAATGTAAACCGCTGCGTTTCCGTGCAGTTTTTCTGCAGCATGTGTACAGCGATTTTTGTTTTCCATAGGTTTGCATTGAACTGTAAACTCATGGGAAACTGCTGCGGATCCGCAGCGTTTTCCGCAGCGTGTGCACATACCTTTAGAATTAGGCTATGTGCACACGGTGCGGATTGGCCGCTGCGGATCCGCAGCAGAGTTCCATCAGGTTTACAGTACCATGTAAACATATGGAAAGCCAAATCCGCTGTGCCCATGGTGCAGAAAATACCGCGCGGGAACGCTGCGTTGTATTTTCCGCAGCATGTCAATTCTTTGTGCGGATTCCGCAGCGTTTTACACCTGTTCCTCAATAGGAATCCGCAGGTGCAATCCGGACAAAAAACACTGGAAATCCGCGGTAAATCCGCAGGTAAAACGCAGTGCCTTTTACCCGCGGATTTTTCAAAAATGGTGCTGAAAAATCTCATACGAATCCGCAACGTTGGCACATAGTCTTAGGGCTAGGGTTGGGTTGGAATTAGGGTTGTGGTTAGGGTTAGGGGTGTGTTGGGGTTACGGGTGTGTTGGGGTTAGGGTTGTGATTAGGGTTACGGCTACAGTTGGGATAAGGGTTAGGGGTGTGTTGGGGTTAGTGTTGGAGGTAGAATTGAGGGGTTTCCACTGTTTAGGCACATCAGGGGGTCTCCAAACGCAACATGGCGCCACCATTGATTCCAGCCAATCTTGTATTCAAAAAGTCAAATGGTGCTCCCTCACTTCCGAGCCCCGACGTGTGCCCAAACAGTGGTTTACCCCCACATATGGGGTACCAGCATACTCAGGACAAACTGCGCAACAATTACTGGGGTCCAATTTCTCCTGTTACCCTTGTGAAAATAAAGAAATGCTTGCTAAAACATCATTTTTGAGGAAAGAAAAATGATTTTTTATTTTCACGGCTCTGCGTTGTCAACGTCTGTGAAGCACTTGGGGGTTCAAAGTGCTCACCACATATCTAGATAAGTTCCTTGGGGGGTCTAGTTTCTAAAATGGGGTCACTTGTGGGGGGTTTCTACTGTTTAGGCACACCAGGGGCTCTGCAAACGCAATGTGACGCCCGCAGACCATTCCATCAAAGTCTGCATTTCAAAAGTCACTACTTCCCTTCTGAGCCCCGACGTGTGCCCAAACAGTGGTTTACCCCCACACATGGGGTATCAGCGTACTCAGGAGAAACTGGACAACATCATTTGGGGTCCAATTTCTCCTGTAACCCTTGGGAAAATAAAAAAATCTGGGCTAAATAATTATTTTTGAGGAAAGAAAACGTATTTATTATTTTCACGGCTCTGCATTATAAACTTCTATGAAGCACTTGGGGGTTCAAAGTGCTCACCACACATCTAGATAAGTTCCTTTCGGGGTGTAGTTTCCAAAATGGGGTCACTTGTGGGGGGTTTCTACTGTTTAGGCACATCAGGGGCTCTGCAAACGCAACGTGACGCCCGCAGAGCATTCCATCAAAGTCTGCATTTCAAAACGTCACTACTTCAATTCCGAGCCCCGGCATGTGCCCAAACAGTAGTTTACCCCCACATATGGGGTATCACCGTACTCAGGAGAAACTGGACAACAAATATTGGGGTCAAATTTCTCCTGTTACCCTTGGGAAAATTAAAAAATTCTGGGCTAAATAATTA
This sequence comes from Ranitomeya imitator, assembly GCF_032444005.1. Lineage (NCBI taxonomy): Eukaryota > Metazoa > Chordata > Amphibia > Anura > Dendrobatidae > Ranitomeya > Ranitomeya imitator. Next base: position 631,624,286 of record NC_091284.1, read on the forward strand.
TTTTTGAGGAAAGAAAACGTATTTATTATTTTCACGGCTCTGCATTATAAACTTCTATGAAGCACTTGGGGGTTCAAAGTGCTCACCACACATCTAGATAAGTTCCTTTCGGGGTCTAGTTTCCAAAATGGGGTCACTTGTGGGGGGTTTCTACTGTTAAGCCACATCAGGGGCTCTGCAAACGCAACGTGACGCCCACAGAGCATTCCATCAAAGTCTGCATTTCAAAATGTCACTACTTCACTTCCGAGCCCCGGCACGTGCCCAAACAGTGGTTTACCCCCACATATGGGGTATCAGCGTACTCAGGAGAAACTGGACAACAACTTTTGGGGTCAAATTTCTCCTGTTATCCTTTGTAAAATAAAAAATTGCAGGCTAAAAGATCATTTTTGAGAAAATAATTTTTTTTTTTTATTTTCATGGCTCTGCGTTATAAACTTCTGTGAAGCACTTGGGGGTTCAAAGTCCTCACCACACATCTAGATTAGTTCCTTTGGGGGTCTAGTTTCCAAAATGGGGTCATTTCTGGGGGATCTCCAATGTTTAGGCACATAGGGGCTCTCCAAACGTGACATGGTGTCCGCTAATGATTGGAGCTAATTTTCCATTTAAAAAGCCAAATGGCGTGCCATCCCTTCCGAGCCCTGCCGTGCGCCCAAACAGTGGTTTACCCCCACATTTGGGGTATCAGCGTACTTAGGACAAACTGGACAACAATATTTGGGGTCCAATTTCTCCTATTATCCTTGGCAAAATAGGAAATTCCAGGCTATAAAATAATTTTTGAGGAAAGAAAAATTATTTTTTATTTTCATGGCTCTGCGTTATAAACTTCTGTGAAGCACCTGGGGGTTTAAAGTGCTCAAAATGCATCTAGATAAGTTCCTTGGGGGGTCTAGTTTTCAAAATGGGGTCACTTGTGGGGGAGCTCCAATGCATAGGCACACAGGGGCTCTCCAAACGCGACATGGTGTCCGCTAACAATTGGAGCTAATTTTCCATTCAAAAAGTCAAATGGCGCGCCTTCCCTTCCGAGCCCTGCCGTGTGCCTAAACAGTGGTTTACCCCCACATATGAGGTATCGGCGTACTCGAGAGAAATTGCCCAACAAATTTTATGATCCATTTTATCCTACTGCCCATGTGAAAATGAAAAAATTGAGGCGAAAAGAATTTTTTGGTGAAAAAAAAGTACTTTTTCATTTTTACAGATCAATTTGTGAAGCACCTGAGGGTTTAAAGTGCTCACTAGGCATCTAAATAAGTTCCTTGGGGGGTCTAGTTTCCAAAATGGGGTCACTTGTGGGGGAGCGCCAATGTTTAGGCACACAGGAGCTCTCCAAACGCGACATGGTGTCCGCTAACGATGGAAATAATTTTTCATTCAAAAAGTCAAATGGCGCTCCTTCCCTTCCGAGCCTTACCATGTGCCCAAACAGTGGTTTACCCCCACATATGAGGTATCGGCGTACTCAGGAGAAGTTGCCCAACACATTTTAGGATCCATTTTATCCTGTTGCCCATGTGAAAATGAAAAAATTGAGGCTAAAATAATTTTTTTGTGAAAAAAAAGTACTTTTTCATTTTTACGGATCAATTTGTGAAGCACCTGGGGGTTTAAAGTGCTCACTAGGCATCTAAATAAGTTCCTTGGGGGGTCTAGTTATCAAAATGGGGTCACTTGTGGGGGAGCTCCAATTTTTAGGCACACGGGGGCTCTCCAAACGTGACATGGTGTCCGCTAAAGAGTGGAGCCAATTTTTGATTCAAAAAGTCAAATGGCGCTCCTTCCCTTCCAAGCCCTGCCGTGCGCCCAAACAGTGGTTTACCCCCACATATGAGGTATCAGCGTACTCAGGACAAATTGGACAACAACTTTCGTGGTTCAGTTTCTCCTTTTACCATTGGGAAAATAAAAAAATTGTTGCTAAAAGATAATTTTTGTGACTAAAAAGTTAAATGTTCATTTTTTTCCTTCCATGTTGCTTCTGCTGCTGTGAAGCACCTGAAGGGTTAATAAACTTCTTGAATGTGGTTTTGAGTACCTTGAGCGGTGCAGTTTTTAGAATGGTGTCACTTTTGGGTATTTTCAGCCGTATAGACCCCTCAAACTGACTTCAAATGTGAAGTGGTCCCTAAAAAAAAATGGTTTTGTAAATTTCGTTGTAAAAATGATAAATCGCTGGTCAAATTTTAACCCTTATAACTTCCTAACAAAAAAAAATTTTGTTTACAAAATTGTGCTGATGTAAAGTAAACATGTGGGAAATGTTATTTATTAACTATTTTGTGTCACATATCTCTCTGGTTTAACAGAATAAAAATTCAAAATGTGAAAATTGCAAAATTTTCAAAATTTTCGCCAAATTTCCGTTTTTATCACAAATAAACGCAGAATTTATTGACCTAAATTTACCACTAACATGAAGCCCAATATGTCACGAAAAAACAATCTCAGAACCGCTAGGATCCGTTGAAGCGTTACTGAGTTATTACCTCATAAAGGGACACTGGTCAGAATTGCAAAAAACGGCAAGGTCTGTAAGGTCAAAATAGGCTGGGTCATGAAGGGGTTAAGTTGGCAGGAAGTATAAAGGGCTTGGATATGTGGTTTGAAGGAGAATCAAAGTCAAGGGTTAGCCCAAAGCAGCGAACTTGCGGGACTGGGGAGAGTGAGTAGCGATTGACTTTGATGAATAGGCCTGTTGGGGGGAGGGGGGGTTAAGTGAGATGGGGAAAGATGACGAATTCTGCTTTGTTCACGATAAAGGGGTTGTCTGGTCCAAATCGATAAGCTTGTAGTCAATGCACTGTGTGCTGCAGGGATTTGCAGATTTCTCAGCGGGGAGCAGAGGGTATGTGTGTGCTATACATACTCCGGATATGGGCCCGTCTAGTGGGCGTGGTCTCACTCCATACACTTGTATGGACCGAGCCGCGTCCAAGTGGGCCTGGTCGACTAAAGAGTGCGGCCTCGTTCAATACAAGTGTATGGAAGCGAGATTGCACCCACTGTCTGGGAGTACGCAAAGTGCATGAGCTGGGGGAATTCATAAGTCTGCAGTCACACAGAATAACTAGACTTATCAATTTGGCTTGGACCTTTAAGTTTCAGAAATCGAGCAGACAAGAAGTATGAAATAGTAGACAGACATTAAGGATTCTGGCTAGTATGGAGGTGCTATCGGATCCAGAGGGGTAGATCTGTGTGTCATCAGCATAGAGATGATATTGAAAGTTGAAAGTCGTGGGACTATGAGCTGTACAAGGCCGAAGGTGAAGAAAAAGAAGAGCAGGGGGTCCTAAAACTAAATGTTGAGGGATACCGACAGATAAGGGGCGAGATAAGGAGGTGTTGTGTGAGTGGGAACGTTGAATGTCTGGCCTGTTAGGTATAAAGAGATCCAAGATCCAAGTCTGTGATGACAAGTGATGAGAGGATCTGTAGCACGATGAAATGGGCCACTGTGTCACAGTCAGACAGAGGACTGGTCCAAGATGATCAGTACAGAGTAGTGTCGCTTGGATTTGGCAGTTACTTGGTCATTGGTGACTTTAGTTGGGGCAGTTCAAGTGGAATGATGCACTCAGAAACCAGATGGAGCAGGAGGAGAGGTTGGAGGACAGTTTAAGATGGATGTGTTGTTCCAGTAGTTTTGAGGCATAGGGGAGAAGTGATATGGGGTGATAGCGAGACATAGAGGTTGGGTCAAGGGAGTGCTTTTTCCAGATGGGTGAGATTGAGTCATGTTTAACCCTTTTACTCCGCAAGGGTGCTTTGCAAGTTAATGACAGGCCAATTTTTACAATCTGACCACTATCACTTTATGAGGTTATAACTCTGGAACACGTCAACGGATCCCGGTGATTCTGACATTGTTTTCTCGTGACATATTGTACTTCATAATAGTGGTAAAAATTCTTTGATATTACCTGCATTTATTTGGGGAAAAATTGGAAATTTGGCGAAAATTTTGAAAATGTCGCAATTTTAAAACTTTGAATTTGTATGCAATTAAATCACAGAGATATGTCACACAAAATACTTAACCCCTTCCCGACCTTTGACGCCACGTAGGCGTCATGAAAGTCGGTGCCTATGTGGCGTCATGGAAAGATCGCGTCCCTGCAGATCGGGTGAAAGGGTTAACTCCCATTTCACCCGATCTGCAGGGACAGGGGGAGTGGTACTTTAGCCCCAGGGGGGGTGGCTTCACCCCCCCGTGGCTACGATCGCTCTGATTGGCTGTTGAAAGTGAAACTGCCATTCAGAGCGATTTGTAATATTTCACCTATTAAAATTGGTGAAATATTACAATCCAGCCATGGTCGATGCTGGAATATCATCGGCCATGGCTGGAAACACTAATGTGCCCCCACCCATCGCCCCCCCAAGCCACCGATCTGTCCGGTACACTGCTCCGGCTCCCCTCCGTCCTGTGCTCCGCTCTCCCCCGTGCTCTTGTCCGCTCCCCCCGTGCTCCAATCACCCCCCCGTGCTCCGATCCAACCCCCCTGCACTCCGATCCACCCCCATGCTTCATCCACCCCCCCGTGCTCCGTTCCACCCCTCCGTGCTCCGTTCAACCCCCGCGCTCCGATCCCCCCCCCCATGCTCCAATCCCCCCCGTGCTCCCCCCCACCCCATCATACTTACCGATCCTGCCGGGGTCCGTCCGTCTTCTCCCTGAGCGCCGCCATCTTCCAAAATGGCGGGTGCATGCGCAGTGCGCCCGCCGAATCTGCCTGCCGGCAGATTCGTTCCAAAGTGCATTTTGATCACTGAGATATAATCTATCACAGTGATCAAAATAAAAAAAATAATAAATGACCCCCCCCACTTTGTCACCCCCATAGGTAGGGACAATAAAAAAATAAAGAATTTTTTTTCCCCACTAAGGTTAGAATAGGGTTAGGGTTAGGGCTAGGGTTAGGGCTAGGGTTAGGGTTTCGGTATGTGCACACGTATTCTGTTCCTCTGCGGATTTTTCCGCTGCAGATTTGATAAATCCGCAGTGCTAAACCGCTGCGGATTTATGGCGGATTTACCGCGGTTTTTCTGCGCATTTCACTGCGGTTTTACAACTGCGATTTTCTAGTGGAGCAGTTGTAAAACCGCTGCGGAATCCGCAGAAACAAGTGACATGCTGCAGAATGTAAACCGCTGCGTTTCCGTGCAGTTTTTCTGCAGCATGTGTACAGCGATTTTTGTTTCCCATAGGTTTACATTGAACTGTAAACTGATGGGAAACTGCTGTGGATCCGCAGCGTTTTCCGCAGTGTGTGCACATACCTTTAGAGTTAGGCTGTGTGCACACGGTGCGGATTTGGCTGTGGATCCGCAGCGGATTGGCCGCTGCGGACTCGCAGCAGTGTTCCATCAGGTTTACAGTACCATGTAAACCTATGGAAAACTAAATCCGCTGTGCCCATGGTGCGGAAAATACCGCGCGGAAACGCTGCGTTGTATTTTCCGCAGCATGTCAATTCTTTGTGCGGATTACGCAGCGTTTTACACCTGTTCCTCAATAGGAATCCACAGGTGAAATCCGCACAAAAAACGCTGGAAATCAAAAATGATGCTGAAACATCTCACACGAATCCGCAACGTGGGCACATAGCCTTAGGGTTAGGGTTGGAATTAGGGTTGTGGTTAGGGGTGTGTTGGGGTTAGGGTTGTGATAAGGGTTATGGCTACAGTTGGGATTAGGGTTAGGGGTGTGTTGGGGTTAGTGTTGGAGGTAGAATTGAGGGGTTTCCACTGTTTAGGCACATCAGGGGTCTCCAAACGCAACATGGCGCCACCATTGATTTCAGCCAATCTTGTATTCAAAAAGTCAAATGGTGCTCCCTCACTTCCGAGCCCCGACGTGCGCCCAAACTGTGGTTTACCCCCACATATGGGGTATCAGCATACTCAGGACAAACTGCGCAACAATTACTGGGGTCCAATTTCTCTTGTTACCCTTGTGAAAATTAAAAAATGCTTGCTAAAACATCATATTTGAGGAAAGAAAAATGATTTTTTATTTTCACGGCTCTGCGTTGTAAACGTCTGTGAAGCACTTAGGGGTTCAAAGTGCTCACCACATATCTAGATAAGTTCCTTGGGGGGTCTAGTTTCTAAAATGGGGTCACTTGTGGGGGGTTTCTACTGTTCAGGCACACCAGGGGCTCTGCAAACGCAACGTGACGCCCGCAGACCATTCCATCAAAGTCTGCATTTCAAAAGTCACTACTTCCCTTCTGAGCCCCGACGTGTGCCCAAACAGTGGTTTACCCCCACACATGGGGTATCAGCGTACTCAGGAGAAACTGGACAACAACTTTTGGGGTCCAATTTCTCCTGTAACCCTTGGGAAAATAAAAAATTCTGGGCTAAACAATTATTTTTGAGGAAAGAAAACGTATTTATTATTTTCACGGCTCTGCATTATAAACTTCTGTGAAGCACTTGGGGGTTCAAAGTCCTCACAACACATCTAGATTAGTTCCTTTGGGGGTCTAGTTTCCAAAATGGGGTCACTTGTGGGGGGTTTCTACTGTTTAGCCACATCAGGGGCTCTGCAAACGCAACGTGACGCCCGCAGAGCATTCCATTAAAGTCTGCATTTCAAAACGTCACTACTTCACTTCCGAGCCCCGGCATATGCCCAAACAGTGGTTTACCCCCACATATGGGGTATCAGCGTACTCAGGAGAAACTGGACAACAACTTTTGGGGTCAAATTTCTCCTGTTACCCTTGGGAAAATAAAAAATTGCAGGCTAAAAGATAATTTTTGAGAAAATAAATGTTTTTTTTTTATTTTCATGGCTCTGCGTTATAAACTTCTATGAAGCACTTGGGGGTTCAAAGTCCTCACCACACATCTAGCTTAGTTCCTCTGGGGGTCTAGTTTCCAAAATTGGGTCATTTGTGGGGGATCTCCAATGTTTAGGCACACAGGGGCTCTCCAAACGTGACATGGTGTCCGCTAATGATTGGAGCTAATTTTCCATTTAAAAAGCCAAATGGCGTGCCTTCCCTCCCGAGCCCTGCCGTGCGCCCAAACAGTGGTTTACCCCCACATATGGGGTATCAGCGTACTCAGGACAAACTGGACAACAACATTTGGGGTCCAATTTCTCCTATTACCCTTGGCAAAATAGGAAATTCCAGGCTAAAAAATCATTTTTGAGGAAAGAAAAATTATTTTTTATTTTCATGGCTCTGCGTTATAAACTTCTGTGAAGCACCTGGGTGTTTAAAGTGCTCAATATGCATCTAGATAAGTTCCTTGGGGGGTCTAGTTTCCAAAATGGGGTCACTAGTGGGGGAGCTCCAATGTTTAGACACACAGGGGCTCTTCAAACGCCACATGGTGTCCGCTAACAATTGGAGCTAATTTTCCATTCAAAAAGTCAAATGGCGCGCCTTCCCTTCCGAGCCCTGCCGTGTGCCCAAACAGTGGTTTACCCCCACATATGAGGTATCGGCGTACTCGGGAGAAATTGCCCAACAAATTTTAGGATCCATTTTAACCTATTGCCCATGTGAAAATGAAAAAATTGAGGCGAAAAGAATTTTTTTGTGAAAAAAAAGTACTTTTTCATTTTTATAGATCAATTTGTGAACCACTTGAGGGTTTAAAGTGCTCACTAGGCATCTAGATAAGTTTCTTGGGGGGGTCTAGTTTCCAAAATAAGGTCACTTGTGGGGGAGCTCCAATTTTTAGGCACACGGGGGCTCTCCAAACGTGACATGGTGTCCGCTAAAGAGTGGAGCCAATTTTTCATTCAAAGAGTCAAATGGCGCTCCTTCCCTTCCAAGCCCTGCCGTGCGCCCAAACAGTGGTTTACCCCCACATATGAGGTATCAGCGTACTCAGGACAAATTGGACAACAACTTTCGTTCCTTCCTTTTACCATTGTGAAAATAAAAAAATTGTTGCTAAAAGGTAATTTTTGTGACTAAAAAGTTAAATGTTCATTTTTTCCTTCCATGTTGCTTCTGCTGCTGTCAAGTACCTGAAGGGTTAATAAACATCTTGAATGTGGTTTTAAGTACCTTGAGGGGTGCATTTTTTAGAATGGTGTCACTTTTGGGTATTTTCAGCCATACTGACTTCAAATGTGAGGTGGTCCCTAAAAAAAATGGTTTTGTAAATTTCGTTGTAAAAATGAGAAATCGCTGGTCAAATTTTAACCCTTATAACTTCCTAGCAAAAAAAAAATTTGGTTCCAAAATTGTGCTGATGTAAAGTATACATGTGGGAAATGTTATTTATTAACTATTTTGTGTCACATAACTCTCTGGTTTAACAGAATAAAAATTCAAAATGTGAAAATTGCGAAATTTTCAAAATTTTCGCCAAATTTCCATTTTTATTACAAATAAACGCAGAATTTATTGACCTAAATTTACCACTAACATATAGCCCAATATGTCACGAAAAAACAATCTCAGAACCGCTAGGATCCGTTGAAGCGTTCCTGAGTTATTACCTCATAAAGGGACACTGGTCAGAATTGCAAAAAACGGCAAGGTCTTTAAGGTCAAAATAGGCTGGGTCGTGAAGGGGTTAATAAGTAACATTTCCCACATGTCTGCTTTACATCAGCACAATTTTGGAACCAACATTTTTTTTGTTAGGGAGTTATAAGGGTTAAAAGTTGACCAGCAATTTCTCATTTTTATACCACCATTTTTTTTAGGGACGACATCTCATTTGAAGTCATTTTGAGGGGTCTATATGATAGAAAATAACCAAGTGTGACACCATTCTGAAAACTGCACCCCTCAAGGGGTCCAAAACCACATTCAAGAATTTTATTAACCCTTCAGGTGTTTCACAGGAATTTTAGGAATGTTTAAATAAAAATGAACATTTAACTTTTTTTCACAAAAAATTTACTTCAGCTCCAATTTGTTTTATTTTACCAAGGGTAACAGGAGAAAATGGACCCCAAAAGTTATTGTACAATTTGTCCTGAGTACGCCTATACCCCATATGTGGGGGTAAACCACTGTTTGGGCGCATGGCAGAGCTCGGAAGTGAAGGAGCGCCATTTGACTTTTCAATGCAAAATTGACTGGAATTCAGATAGGATGCCATGTTGGGTTTAGAGAGCCACTGATGTGCCTAAACATTGAAACCCCCCACAAGTGACACCATTTTGGAAAGTAAACCCACTAAGGAACTCATCTAGATTTGTGGTGAGCAATTTGACCCATTAAGTGATTCACAGAAGTTTAAAATGCAGAGCTGTAAAAATTAAAAATCATATTTTTTCACAAAAATTATCTTTTTGCCCCCAAATTTTTACTTTCCCAAGGGTAAGAGAAGAAATTGGACCCCAAAAGTTGTTGTACAATTTGTCCTGAGTACGCTGATACCCCATATGTGCGGGTGAACCACTGTTTGGGCGCATGGCAGAGCTCGGAAGGGAAGGAGCGCCATTTGACTTTTCAATGCAAAATTGACTGGAATTGAGATGGGACGCCATGTTGGGTTTAGAGAGCCACTGATGTGCCTAAACATTGAAACCCCCCACAAGTGACACCATTTTGGAAAGTAAACCCCCTAAGGAACTCATCTAGATGTGTTGGGAGAGCTTTGAACCCCCCAAGTGTTTCACTACAGTTTATAACGCAGAGCCGTGAAAATAAAAATTCTATTTTTTTCCCACAAAAATTATTTTTTTAGCCCCCAGTTTTGTATTTTCCTAAGGGTAACAGGAGAAATTGGACCCAAAAGTTGTTGTCCAGTTTGTCCGGAGTACGTTGATACCCCATATGTGGGGGGAATCACCGTTTGGGCGCATGGTAGGGCTCGGAAGGGAAGGAGCGCCATTTGACTTTTCAATGCAAAATTGACTGGAATTGAGATGGGACGCCATGTTGGGTTTAGAGAGCCACTAATGTGCCTAATCATTGAAACCCCCCACAAGTGACACCATTTTGGAAAGTAAACCCCCTATATGTGGGGGGGAATCACCGTTTGGGCGCATGGGAGGGCTCGGAAGGGAAGGAGCGCCATTTGGAATGGTCTGCAGGCGTCACATTGCGTTTGCAGAGCCCCTAATGTACCTAAACAGTAGAAACCCCCCACAAGTGACCCCATATTGGAAACTAGACCCCCCAAGGAACTTATCTAGATGTGTTGTGAGAACTTTGAATCCCCAAGTGTTTCACTACAGTTTATAACGCAGAACCGTGAAAATAAAAAATCTTTGTTTTCCACAAAAATTATTTCTTAGCCCCCAGTTTTGAATTTTCCCAAGGGTAACAGGTGAAACTGGACCCCAAAAGTTGTTGTCCAACGTGTCCTGAGTATGCTGATACCCCATATGTTGGGGTAAACCCCTGTTTGGGCGCACGGGAGAGCTTGGAAGGGAAGGAGCACTGTTTTACTTTTTCAACGCAGAATTGGCTGGGATTGAGATCAGATGCCATGTCGCGTTTGGAGAGCCCCAGATGTGCCTAAACAGTGGGAACCCCCCAATTCTAACTGAAACCCTAATCCAAACACACCCCTAACTCTAATCACAACGGTAACCCTAACCACACCCCTAACCCTATTCCCAACCGTAAATGTAATCCAAACCCTAACCCTAACTTTAGCCCCAACCCTCACCCTAGCCCTAATGGGAAAATGGAAATAAATAAATTTTTTTAATTTTTCCCTAACTAAGGTGGTGATGAAGGGGGGTTTGATTTACTTTTATAGCGGGTTTTTTAGCGAATTTTTATGATTGGCAGCCGTCACACACTAAAGACGCTTTTTATTGCAAAAAATATTTTTTGCGTTACATTTTGAGAGCTATAATTTTTTCATATTTGGGTCCACAGAGTCATGTGAGGTCTTGTTTTTTGCGGGACGAGTTGACGTTTTTATTGGTAACATTTTCGGGCACGTGACATTTTTTGATCGCTTTTTATTCCGATTTTTGTGAGGCAGAATGACCAAAACCAGCTATTCATGAATTTCTTTTGGGGGAGGCGTTTATACCGTTCCGCATTTGGTAAAATGGATAAAGCAGTTTTATTCTTCGAGTAAGTACGATTACAGCGATACCTCATTTATATCATTTAATTTATGTTTTGTCGCTTTTATATGATAAAAACTATTTTATAGGAAAAATAATTATTTTTGCATCGCTTTATTCTGAGGAATATAACTTTTTTCTTTGATGATGCTGTATGGCAGCTTGTTTATTGCGGGACAAGATGACGTTTTCAGCGGTACTATGGTTATGTATATCCATCTTTTTGATCGTGTATTATTCCACTTTTTGTTTGGCGGTATGATAATAAAGCATTGTTTTTTGCTTTTTTTTTTTACGGTGTTCACTGAAGGGGTTAACTAGTGGGACAGTTTTATAGGTCGGGCCGTTACGGACGCGGCGATACTAAATATGTGTACTTTTATTGTTTTTTTATTTAGATAAAGAAATGTATTTATAGGAACAATATATATACTAAGGAACAATATATATACTATATATATATATATATATATACATATATATATATATATATTTTTTTTTTTTTTTCTTTTAGGAATTTTCTTTTTCTTTTACACATGTGAATATTTTTTTTTTACACTATAACATTGCCCCAGGGGGGCATCATGTTATAGTGTAAGATCGCTGATCTGACACTTTGCTGTGCACTGTGTCAGATCAGCGATCTGACGTGCACTCCTGCAGGCTTACCAGCGCTTGCTCTGAGCAGGCGCTGGTAAGCCACCTCCCTGCAGGACCCAGATGCAGCCCCGTGGCCATTTTGGATCCGGGCCTGCTGCAGGGAGGAGGAGGTAAGAGACCCTCGCAGCAACGCAGTCACATCGTGTTACTCCGGGGGTCTCAGGGAAGCACGCAGGGAGCCCCCTCCCTGCGCGAGGCTTCCCTATACCACCGGAACACTGCGATCATGTTTGACGGGGGTTAATGTGCCGGGGGCGGCCCGTGACCACTCCTGGCACATAATGCCGGATGTCAGCTGCGATAGTCAGCTGACACCCGGCCGCAATTGACCGCGCTCCCCCAGTGAGTGTGGCTGATCGCATATGACGTACTATCCCGTCGGTGGTCATACGGGCCCACCCCACCTTGACAGGATAGTACGTCTAATGTCAGAAAGGGGTTAAAGCATGAGGGGAAGACACCAGTTGTTAGTGATAGATTGAAGAGATGGGTTAGGGTTGGGATGAAGACTGTGGTGAGGTTTGGGATGAGGTGGGACGGGATCGGGTCAAGTGCACAAGTAGCGAGAGGTGATCTGGAGAGTAGAGAAGAAAACTGATCTATTTTAATAGTGGAGAAGCTGGTTTTGGAGGTTGATGGCTGAGTAGTTACGAGTATTAGCATAGAGCAGAAAATGCTAATGTATTGCTTGTCACGAAGATGCCTGTCTGCTTTCCACCCATGTGCTCTGAAATCTGTGCCCATAGACTGAACTGTTATTCTAGCGGTATCATTACAGCCAGGCCACAATCACAAGTTAAGTATTTGGTCAGTATTTTACAGTATTGTAAGCCAAAACCAGGAGTGGTTGTAAAATCCATAAGTGGTGACATGTTTCTATTATACGTTTCCTCTGATTGTTGCACTCCAGGTTTTGGTTTACAAATACTGATATAAAATACTGACCAAAGACTGATCCTATAAATGTGGGGTAAGCAGGCGGCAGTCAGAGCACTGTGCAGACCCAGCTCCTGCTCTTCTCTCACTGTGGCTGCTATATGAAAGGAGAGAGCGAACACTGTAGAGACTCTGATGCCCCTGCACTCATAGTTGGCAGATCTGTACTCAAGATTTGGTGTATGGATACACACTTGGTAAAACACACTTCAGCATCTATTTTCTGCATGAAGGCAACCAATTGGGTTAATGTACCGTTTTACAATATTTATCCAAACTATATTTCCATCTTAAAAAGGATTTAAAAAAAAAGGCAAATCGACTTTACTTTGTAAAGTAAGGCATAGAAGAGGTTGTATTGCTTATTCTACATTTTTTTTAAACTAAAGAGAAAATAGAATATCTAGTTTGATAATACTGTATTTTTTGTTGAAATCATCCATATAGAAAAATAATTGCAATACTTGACTTTGCACTCTGGCAACTGGAACAATAACGACTAATGATTCCAGTTTTCTGCATGCCGCTTGTCATGTTTGAGGTGTAGGCAGCAGGGATTTCCTGGAAGCTCTATAGTACTGCTAGAGGCCTCAGTTATTCACAGTAGCACACACCTTATGCATCCCTTTATTACTTCCGGAAGACTGTTAGGCTATGTGCACACTTTGCAGATTCCACTGCGGATTTTTCCGCAGCGGAATTGCAAAATCTGCAGTGAAAACCCATCGCGGTTTTTACTGCGGATTTATCGCGGTTTTTACTGCGTTTTCTTCTGCGGATTTTCAACTGCAGTTTTCTATTGGAGCAGCTGAAAATCCGCAGAAAAGAAGTGACATGCTGCGGAATGTAATCCGCAGCGTTTCCGCGCGGATTTTTCTGCAGCATGTGCACAGCGTTTTTTGTTTCCCATAGGTTTACATTGAAATGTAAACTCATGGGAAACTGCTGCGGATCCGCAGCGGTCAAATCCGCTGCGGATCCGCAGCAAAATCCGCAAAGTGTGAATATAGCCTAAAGGTAAGACCACACAGAACGTCCAGGACACAGTGGACAGCAGCTGTTGGCATTTTTCATGTGATTGGTGAATGGTTATGATTTTGCAGGACAAAACCAGGCAGCTAATTGAAATGGCTGCAGGTTTTCTTTTGTTAGTGAAAATGCTGTTCTGCTGCAAAATTATGCGGTTCTTTAACAATCAATTTAAAAACCTGCATTGTGACCACAACACATCTGCTCCATGCAAATTCACCCTTACAATGTTTCTGATGCTTCACCATAATATTGTAGAGTCTACAAAAAGTTTAGAAACTACTCAAAACATTCTGGAGTTTTCCTATTCAGTGCTACTACAGGTCAATGTTTATTAACCTCCATATCCATATCAGCCATATTCTACTGAATAGTTTATGCAAAGTTTTGCAAACAAGGTCATTGTACATTTTCAGTCATAAAGTGGAGTCCTGGAAGGCAAATATTCCTGCTGATTTGTGAAAACAGAACAGAAAGTGAATAAACAGATGAAGAACGACAGTATTTCTGTGAAAAACAAACTCATTCAAACCATTAGCTAAGGTTAACTACTCAAGTAAACAAGGAGTGCAAACCTCTTTGCTTTTTGCTACTTCAGCAATGGCAGCCGTCCTTTGTTTTTCAAACTCATCATTCTCCCCAACAGACTTGGTGGCACTAGGAGCCTGCAGCGTTTTCCGGCTATCGAGTTCTCTGCTGTCGACTGAAGTAACAGATGCACAACGCTGAAGGGAGGAATAAAAGGTGATTACCAGTTGTCAGGACACATTTAACTGCTGGACAAACACAATATATATATATATATATATATATATATATATATATATATATATATATATATATATATATATATATATATATATATATATATATATATATATATATACAAAAATCAGCAAATGAAGGCAGCACTCCAAATCCTCATGCAGGTAAAAATGTGACTTTTATTGAACCCACATCTCTGTGCGACGTTTCGGCTCACACTGAGCCTTTTTCAAGCCTATTTTTCAATATATATTTCAATATATATTCATATGTATGTGTGTGTCTATATATATATATATATATATATATATATATATATATATATATATATGTTGTAGCATGGCTAAAGGGTTTGTAGTCGATGGGAGGTATGTGCCACATAAGTGCCTGGTTGCTGTAATGTAGCCCGGAGTATTCCTTTCTTGCACATAATCTTGTATATGTGTTTCAGGACCTGTGGTAATGTCAGACCACATGGCTAATCATGTGATGGGTTACTGGGTGGGGTTAGCTCTTTATAAGACTGGCTAATCCTTTACACAAGAGATATGTGTGGAGGTGAAACCCTCCTGAGTGTGTTACGGCTTCAGGACTGAGCCGGATGAACTGGACACTTGCTTTTCTTTGCCTGAACCAAAGGCCCATTTTGCTTTCTGTTATTTGCCACATGGTTTATAGTAACATAGTAACATAGTTAGTAAGGCCGAAAAAAGACATTTGTCCATCCAGTTCAGCCTATATTCCATCATAATAAATCCCCAGATCTACGTCCTTCTACAGAACCTAATAATTGTATGATACAATATTGTTCTGCTCCAGGAAGACATCCAGGCCTCTCTTGAACCCCTCGACTGAGTTCGCCATCACCACCTCCTCAGGCAAGCAATTCCAGATTCTCACTGCCCTAACAGTAAAGAATCCTCTTCTATGTTGGTGGAAAAACCTTCTCTCCTCCAGACGCAAAGAATGCCCCCTTGTGCCCGTCACCTTCCTTGGTATAAACAGATCCTCAGCGAGATATTTGTATTGTCCCCTTATATACTTATACATGGTTATTAGATCGCCCCTCAGTCGTCTTTTTTCTAGACTAAATAATCCTAATTTCGCTAATCTATCTGGGTATTGTAGTTCTCCCATCCCCTTTATTAATTTTGTTGCCCTCCTTTGTACTCTCTCTAGTTCCATTATATCCTTCCTGAGCACCGGTGCCCAAAACTGGACACAGTACTCCATGTGCGGTCTAACTAGGGATTTGTACAGAGGCAGTATAATGCTCTCATCATGTGTATCCAGACCTCTTTTAATGCACCCCATGATCCTGTTTGCCTTGGCAGCTGCTGCCTGGCACTGGCTGCTCCAGGTAAGTTTATCATTAACTAGGATCCCCAAGTCCTTCTCCCTGTCAGATTTACCCAGTGGTTTCCCGTTCAGTGTGTAATGGTGATATTGATTCCCTCTTCCCATGTGTATAACCTTACATTTATCATTGTTAAACCTCATCTGCCACCTTTCAGCCCAAGTTTCCAACTTATCCAGATCCATCTGTAGCAGAATACTATCTTCTCTTGTATTAACTGCTTTACATAGTTTTGTATCATCTGCAAATATCGATATTTTACTGTGTAAACCTTCTACCAGATCATTAATGAATATGTTGAAGAGAACAGGTCCCAATACTGACCCCTGCGGTACCCCACTGGTCACAGCGACCCAGTTAGAGACTATACCATTTATAACCACCCTCTGCTTTCTATCACTAAGCCAGTTACTAACCCATTTACACACATTTTCCCCCAGACCAAGCATTCTCATTTTGTGTACCAACCTCTTGTGCGGCACGGTATCAAACGCTTTGGAAAAATCGAGATATACCACGTCCAATGACTCACCGTGGTCCAGTCTATAGCTTACCTCTTCATAAAAACTGATTAGATTGGTTTGACAGGAGCGATTTCTCATAAACCCATGCTGATATGGAGTTAAACAGTTATTCTCATTGAGATAATCCAGAATAACATCCCTCAGAAACCCTTCAAATATTTTACCAACAATAGAGGTTAGACTTACTGGCCTATAATTTCCAGGTTCACTTTTAGAGCCCTTTTTGAATATTGGCACCACATTTGCTATGCGCCAGTCCTGCGGAACAGACCCTGTCGCTATAGAGTCCCTAAAAATAAGAAATAATGGTTTATCTATTACATTACTTAGTTCTCTTAGTACTCGTGGGTGTATGCCATCCGGACCCGGAGATTTATCTATTTTAATCTTATTTAGCCGGTTTCGCACCTCTTCTTGGGTTAGATTGGTGACCCTTAATATAGGGTTTTCATTGTTTCTTGGGATTTCACCTAGCATTTCATTTTCCACCGTGAATACCGTGGAGAAGAAGGTGTTTAATATGTTAGCTTTTTCCTCGTCATCTACAACCATTCTTTCCTCACTATTTTTTGAGGGGCCTACATTTTCAGTTTTTATTCTTTTACTATTGATATAGTTGAAGAACAGTTTGGGATTAGTTTTACTCTCCTTAGCAATGTGCTTCTCTGTTTCCTTTTTGGCAGCTTTAATTAGTTTTTTAGATAAAGTATTTTTCTCCCTATAGTTTTTTAGAGCTTCAATGGTGCCATCCTGCTTTAGTAGTGCAAATGCTTTCTTTTTACTGTTAATTGCCTGTCTTACTTCTTTGTTTAGCCACATTGGGTTTTTCCTATTTCTAGTCCTTTTATTCCCACAAGGTATAAACCGCTTACACTGCCTATTTAGGATGTTCTTAAACATTTCCCATTTATTATCTGTATTCTCATTTCTGAGGATATTGTCCCAGTCTACCAGATTAAGGGCATCTCTAAGCTGTTCAAACTTTGCCTTCCTAAAGTTCAATGTTTTTGTGACTCCTGACAAGTCACCCTAGTTTATGAAGCAATAAACCCAGTGAACTTTAAAGGAACACGTCTCCTGAGTGTCAGCCGTCGCAGCTGAGTGAGTGAAATCCTTACAATTGGTGGTAGACGTGCGAGCAGCGTTCCCAGTGGAGACGTGAGTTTATTTTTGAATGTCCTGGGTCAAGGCTGTTGCAAGCCAGCAAGCATTGCCGGAGAAAATGGAGGACCTGCTGAAACACTTGGTCCAGATGCAGTCACAGCAGGAGAAAAGGCAGAGCCAGCAGGAGCAAAGGCAGCAAGAGACCAACGGGCTGTTGATGCAGCAGATACAACAGAGCCAGCAGGAGCAACGGCAGAGTCAGCAGGAGCAACGGCAGCAGATGCAGCAGAGCCAGCAGGAGCATCAGCAGCAGATGCAGCTTCTGGCAACCGCCATCCAGGGCAAGGCGAGCGCCCCAACCCCAGGTTTGGCTGATGACACCCACGTCCGGAAGACGGTAAGACGCGCATTGCAGAAAATGACTCCCGGGGATGATGTTGAGGCCTTCCTGACCGTGTTTGAGAGGGTCGCTGAGAGGGAAAAACTTCCGCCAGAGCAGTGGGTAGAGGTACTTGCGCCATACCTGACGGGAGAACCCCAGAAGGCGTACTATGATTTGACCTTGCAGGATGCCAAAGAGTATCACAAATTGAAAGCCGAGATTCTCGCACGTTTGGGGGTGACACTGACTGTCAGGGCACAGCGAGTTCACTCCTGGGGCTATCGCCGGGACAAACCACCTCGTTCCCAAATGTTTGATCTGTTGCACCTGGTCCAGAAATGGCTGCAGCCAGAATCCTCTGCGCCTGCACAGATGGTAGAACGGGTGATGATGGATCGGTTTGTCCATTCCCTCCCGAGGCCTATACAGTCTTGGGTTGCCCAGGGTGATCCCCAGAATGCCGACGAGCTGATCGGACTGGTTGAGAGATACCAAGGGTTGGAAGGCTCCTTCGGGAGGCAGCCCATGCCGTACTGGGGGTCCCAGAAGGCAGCTGAGTCCCAAAAAGGGGTGGTGCGTCCAAGGTCACAAAGGGCGGGGGAGGTGGTGCCCAAGGTCCCCACGGGTGATATTATTTGTTGGAGGTGCCACAAGCCAGGACATATAGCTGCCCGTTGTTCCCAAACCACTGAGCAGATGGACTGCAGCATGGGACGCCGTTGTTCATACTATGCGTATCCAGCCTGTAGTGTGAACTCTCCATCCAACGAGGGACCTCAAGCGTGTCCCGTAAAGGTGAACGGTCGAGCAGTAACGGCACTGTTAGACTCGGGGAGCCTAGTGACCCTGGTGAGGGCCACTTTTCCTCTCCACCTGCTCCCAGGAAAGAAGGTCGGAGTGCGGTGCATACATGGTGATGCAAAGGACTACCCTATGGCCAGGGTGGACATTGAAACGGCATGTGGCACTGAGTCCCACATAGTCGGCGTGGTTCAGGACTTGTTGCACCCTATAATTATTGGCCGGGATTTCTGTTTGTTTTGGGATTTGTGGGGAAATGGTTCTGAGCTCCCTGGCAGGGAACCAGTGAACCCTGGAAGGGTATCGCCACACCCAGAGGCAGACAGTTTTCCTTTTTGTGTTCTGGTTGGGGATGAGGAGGAAGTATCCCCTACATCTGACATTCTGGAGTTAGAAGTTACCGGTGAAAATTTTGGGACTGCCCAACATAGGGACCCCACTCTGAGGGAAGCCTTTAATAATGTCACAGTTATTGACGGGGTGGTACAGGAGTCGGGGGCAGACACAAGATTTCCCCATTTTCTGTTGAGGGGGGAGTTGTTGTACCGTGTCACGAAAATACGGGAGGAGTTGGTAGAGCAGTTGATAGTGCCGGGTCCGTATAGACGGAAAGTGTTGGACATGGCCCATTCACACATCTTGGGTGGACACCTGGGGGTGGAAAAAACGCAGGAACGGGTTGTGCAGAGGTTCTATTGGCCTGGGTGTCACCGGGAAATAGTGAACTATTGCAGGTCCTGCCCTACATGTCAGCTAACTGCTCCTACTCCTCATTTCCGGAACCCCCTTGTGCCACTGCCCATTATTGAGGTACCGTTCGAGAGAATTGCCATGGACTTGGTCGGTCCCTTAGTTAAATCAGCTCGGGGCCATCAGTATATATTAGTCATCCTGGACTATGCCACACGCTATCCTGAGGCAATTCCCTTGAGAAATTCTTCCTCAAAAAGCATAGCCCGCGAGTTGGTCCATGTCTTTTCCCGGACAGGTCTGCCAAAGGAGATCCTGACTGACCAGGGTACACCTTTCATGAGCAAGGTGATGAGGGAGTTATGCAAAGCCCTGAAGATCTCCCAGTTGAGGACCTCGGTGTACCATCCCCAGTCAGATGGCCTTGTTGAGAGGTTTAACAAGACACTAAAGAGCATGCTGAGAAAAGCTATAGAGAAAGACGGTAGAGACTGGGATTGTCTCTTACCCTATCTGATGTTTTCCATTCGTGAAGTTCCACAGGCCTTCACAGGGTTCTCACCGTTTGAGCTTCTATATGGCCGACATCCACGAGGACTCCTGGATATAGCCAAGGAAACCTGGGAGGCCGAAGTCACACCCCACAGAAGCGTCATTGAGCATGTGGCCCTGATGCAGCAGAGGATTGCAAAGGTGATGCCTATCGTGAAAGAACACCTTCTCCAAGCACAAGAAGCTCAAGCCAGGGTCTACAACCGGTCTGCAAGAGTGAGGCAGTTCAATCCGGGAGACCGAGTTCTTGTGTTAGTTCCAACGGTGGAAAGCAAGTTCTTGGCCAAATGGCAAGGGCCATATGAGGTTGTCGAGAAACTTGGTGAGGTAAATTATAAAATTCACCAACCAGGAAGACGGAAACCATTCCAAGTTTACCATGTCAACCTCATCAAGCCATGGCAAGATAGAGAGCCGACAGCAACTCCATCATTGTTAAGCAACCCAGAAGGTGAGGTTGGAGCGGTTACTATAGCAGAGACGCTATCAAAGACCCAGAAACAGCAGTGCCGGGAGTTACTCCAGAAAAACAGGGACCTGTTTTCAGAATTGCCAGGATACACGAAGGTCATAGAGCACGAGGTCCTAACAGAGCCACATGTGCGGGTGAATGTGAAACCTTATCGTATTCCTGAGGCTCGTCGAGAAGTTATCTCCAAGGAAGTGGAGCATATGTTGAGGCTTGGGGTCATTGAGGAATCCAAGAGCGGTTGGTCGAGCCCAATTGTCCTGGTCCCAAAACCTGATGGAGAGTGGAGGTTTTGCAACGACTATCGGAAGTTGAATGAAGTCTCCAAGTTCGACGCTTATCCCATGCCCCGTATTGATGAGCTCATCGAAAGGCTTGGGCACGCCAGATATATATCCACCTTGGATTTGACAAAGGGGTATTGGCAGATCCCCATGGCACAGGAAGCCAAGGAGAAGACGGCCTTTTCGACACCTGATGGATGCTTCCAATATGCCCGGATGCCGTTTGGCCTACAGGGAGCTCCGGCGACCTTCCAGAGGGCTATGGATAGAGTCCTTGCACCCCATAAGGCCTACGCTGCTGCGTACCTAGATGATATCGTCATCTTTAGCCCGGACTGGGAGAGTCATCTGGAGAAAGTCCAAGCGGTGTTGGATGCTATAAGAGAGGCCGGATTTACTATAAACCCGAAGAAGTGCGCCTTGGGTAAAGAAGAAGCTAAGTACCTTGGATACATAGTGGGTCATGGAGAAATAAAACCCCAAATCAATAAAGTGGAGGCAATCCAAACATGGCCAAAACCAGTTTCCAAGAAACAAGTTAAAGCCTTCCTGGGAATCGTGGGATATTACAGGAGGTTCATCCCAAACTTCGCCACGATGGCTGCGCCTCTGACTGACCTGCTAAAAGGGACAAAATCAGTAATGGTTAAGTGGTCCGAAGAAACAGAGTCAGCCTTCCAAGAAATGAAAAACGCTTTGTGTAAGCAACCCGTTCTGATGGCCCCAAACTTCAAGAAAGAGTTTATTCTTCAGACAGATGCCTCAGATGTTGGGGTGGGAGCAGTCCTTTCCCAAGAACTACATGGGGAGGAGCATCCTGTTCTCTATCTGAGTAGGAAGCTGTCCTCATCTGAAAAGAACTACTCAGTCGTTGAGAAGGAGTGCTTGGCCATAAAATGGGCAGTGGACACATTGCGGTACTATCTGCTGGGACGTAAATTTAGACTGGTATCTGACCATGCCCCGCTTAGGTGGATGAGAGAAACGAAAGGAAGAAATGCTAGAGTCACCCGTTGGTTCTTAGCCCTGCAGGACTTCAGTTTCCATGTGGAACATAGGGCCGGAAAGCTGCACGGTAATGCGGATGCCCTATCGAGAATCCCTTGTTTAGTGGGGGAAAGTGCCAAGCCCCACGGCTTTAGGCAGAGGGGGGAGGTATGTAGCATGGCTAAAGGGTTTGTAGTCGATGGGAGGTATGTGCCACATAAGTGCCTGGTTGCTGTAATGTAGCCCGGAGTATTCCTTTCTTGCACATAATCTTGTACAGTGGGGCAAAAAAGTATTTAGTCAGTCAGCAATAGTGCAAGTTCCACCACTTAAAAAGATGAGAAGCTTCTGTAATTTACATCATAGGTAGACCTCAACTATGGGAGACAAACTGAGAAAAAAAAATCCAGAAAATCACATTGTCTGTTTTTTTATCATTTTATTTGCATATTATGGTGGAAAATAAGTATTTGGTCAGAAACAAACAATCAAGATTTCTGGCTCTCACAGACCTGTAACTTCTTCTTTAAGAGTCTCCTCTTTCCTCCACTCATTACCTGTAGTAATGGCACCTGTTTAAACTTGTTATCAGTATAAAAAGACACCTGTGCACACCCTCAAACAGTCTGACTCCAAACTCCACTATGGTGAAGACCAAAGAGCTGTCAAAGGACACCAGAAACAAAATTGTAGCCCTGCACCAGGCTGGGAAGACTGAATCTGCAATAGCCAACCAGCTTGGAGTGAAGAAATCAACAGTGGGAGCAATAATTAGAAAATGGAAGACATACAAGACCACTGATAATCTCCCTCGATCTGGGGCTCCACGCAAAATCAAACCCCGTGGGGTCAGAATGATCACAAGAACGGTGAGCAAAAATCCCAGAACCACGCGGGGGGACCTAGTGAATGAACTGCAGAGAGCTGGGACCAATGTAACAAGGCCTACCATAAGTAACACACTACGCCACCATGGACTCAGATCCTGCAGTGCCAGACGTGTCCCACTGCTTAAGCCAGTACATGTCCGGGCCCGTCTGAAGTTTGCTAGAGAGCATTTGGATGATCCAGAGGAGTTTTGGGAGAATGTCATATGGTCTGATGAAACCAAACTGGAACTGTTTGGTAGAAACACAACTTGTCGTGTTTGGAGGAAAAAGAATACTGAGTTGCATCCATCAAACACCATACCTACTGTAAAGCATGGTGGTGGAAACATCATGCTTTGGGGCTGTTTCTCTGCAAAGGGGCCAGGACGACTGATCCGGGTACATGAAAGAATGAATGGGGCCATGTATCGTGAGATTTTGAGTGCAAACCTCCTTCCATCAGCAAGGGCATTGAAGATGAAACGTGGCTGGGTCTTTCAACATGACAATGATCCTAAGCACACCGCCAGGGCAACGAAGGAGTGGCATTGTAAGAAGCATTTCAAGGTCCTGGAGTGGCCTAGCCAGTCTCCAGATCTCAACCCTATAGAAAACCTTTGGAGGGAGTTGAAAGTCCGTGTTGCCAAGCGAAAAGCCAAAAACATCACTGCTCTAGAGGAGATCTGCATGGAGGAATGGGCCAACATACCAACAACAGTGTGTGGCAACCTTGTGAAGACTTACAGAAAACGTTTGACCTCTGTCATTGCCAACAAAGGATATATTACAAAGTATTGAGATTAAATTTTGTTTCTGACCAAATACTTATTTTCCACCATAATATGCAAATAAAATGTTAAAAAAACAGACAATGTGATTTTCTGGATTTTTTATTCTCAGTTTGTCTCCCATAGTTGAGGTCTACCTATGATGTAAATTACAGACGCCTCTCATCTTTTTAAGTGGTGGAACTTGCACTATTGCTGACTGACTAAATACTTTTTTGCCCCACTGTATATGTGTTTCAGGACCTGTGGTAATGTCAGACCACATGGCTAATCATGTGATGGGTTACTGGGTGGGGTTAGCTCTTTATAAGACTGGCTAATCCTTTACACAAGAGATATGTGTGGAGGTGAAACCCTCCTGAGTGTGTTACGGCTTCAGGACTGAGCCGGATGAACTGGACACTTGCTTTTCTTTGCCTGAACCAAAGGCCCATTTTGCTTTCTGTTATTTGCCACATGGTTTATGAAGCAATAAACCCAGTGAACTTTAAAGGAACACATCTCCTGAGTGTCAGCCGTCGCAGCTGAGTGAGTGAAATCATTACAATGTATATATATATATATATATATATATATATATAGACACACACACACATACACATGTGATAATATATACAGTACAGACCAGAAGTTTGGACACACCTTCTCATTTAAAGATTTTTCTGTATTTTCGTGACTATGAAACTTGTACATCCTCACTGAAGGCATCAAAACTATGAATTAACACATGTGGAATTATATACGTGACAGAAAAGTGTGAAACAGCTGAAATATGTCTTATATTGTAAGTTCTTCAAAGTAGCCACCTTTTGCTTTGATGACTGCTTTGCACACTCTTGGCATTCTTTTGATGAGCTTCAAGAAGTAGTAACCGGGAATGGTCTTCCAGCAATCTTGAAGGACTTCCCAGAGATGCTTAGCACTTGTTGGCCCTTTTGCCTTCACTCTGCGGTCCAGCTCACCCCAAACCATCTCGATTGGGTTCAGGTCTGGTGACTGTGGAGGCCAGGTCATCTGGCGTAGCACCCCATCACTCTCCTTCTAGGTCAGATAGCCCTTGCACAGCCTGGAGGTGTGTTTGGGGTCATTGTCCTGTTGAAAAATAAATGATGGTCCAACTAAACGCAAACCGGATGGAATAGCATGCCACTGCAAGATGCTGTGTTAGCCATGCTGGTTCAGTATGCCTTTAATTTTGAATAAATCCCCAACAGTGTCACCAGCAAAGCACCCCCACACCATCACACCTCCTCCTCCATGCTTCACGGTGGGAACCAGGTATGTAGATTCCATCCGTTCACCTTTTCTGCGTCACACAAAGACACGGTGGTTGGAACCAAAGATCTCAAATTTGGACTTATCAGACCAAAGCACAGATTTCCACTGGTCTAATGTCCATTCCTTGTGTTCTTTAGCCCAAACAAGTCTCTTCTGCTTGTTGCCTGTCCTTAGCAGTCGTTTTCTAGTAGCTATTTTACCATGAAGTCCTGCTGCACAAAGTCCCCTCTTAACAGTTGTAGAGATGTGTCTGCTACTAGAACTCTCAGTGGCATTGACCTGGTCTCTAATCTGAGCTGCTGTTAACCTGCGATTTCTGAGGCTGATGACATGGATAAACTTATCCTCAGAAGCAGAGGTGACTCTTGGTCTTCCTTTCCTGGGGCGGTCCTTATGTGAGACAGTTTTTTTGTAGTGCTTGATGGTTTTTGCAACTGCCCTTGGGGACACTTTCAAAGTTTTCCCAATTTTTCGGACTGACTGACCTTCATTTCTTAAAGTAATGATGGCCACTCGTTTTTCTTTACTTAGCCGCTTTTTTCTTGCCATAATACAAATTCTAACAGTCTATTCAGTAGGACTATCAGCTGTATATCCACCAGACTTCAGCACAACACAACTGATGGTCCCAACCCCATTTATAAGGCAAGAAATCCCACTTATTAAACCTGACAGGGCACACCTGTGAAGTGAAAACCATTTCCGGCAGTCATCAAAGCAAAAGGTGGCTACTTTGAAAAACCTACAATATAAGACATATTTTCAGTTGTTCCACACTTTTTTGTCACGTATATAATTCCACATGTGTTAATTCATAGTTTTGATGCCTTCAGCGTGAATTTACAATTTTCATAGTCACGGAAACACAGAAAAATATTTAAATGAGAAGGCATGTCCAAACTTTTGGTCTGTTCTCTCTCTCTCTCTCTCTCTCTCTCTCTCTCTCTCTCTATATATATATATATATATATATATATATATATATATATATATATATATATATATACACACACACATATATATATATATATATATATATATATATATATATTATAATTAATATTAATACTTTGTATCTCTGTTCCTACTGCACCCACACACACAAATGATACACTATTTGAAAGGTAAACTTGCCCCCTTCAGCAAGAAAGTAGCCGAACAAACCACACATCCACAATGTCATCACAAGATACAATTTAAACATTAATTTTCATGAACCTGCAGTAAGGAAAAATGACCTGCAGTAAGGAAAAATGACCTGCAGGTGGCACCACACTATCCTAAAGCAGACTACCACAAAGCTGCTGCTTACAGACACCACAAACAAATCCAAACAGATTGCACACTTCACTGCAGGTGAGTCACATATGCAAACACATTTGGAAACACGCACTGCTTTTATTCTATTGGAAACATGCACTGCCTATTGTACATTTCAAGCTGCATTTGGAGCGAAGACCTGACATTGTTTGGGTTTGGGATTACTTTGCAGGATGACTAGGAAGAGGCGTATAAAAAGCAGGGCTCGAGGCAGGCCAACACAAACGAGACGTTCCAGACCTCTTCAGACATCATCTCAGCGAACATCAAACAGGTTACAACCTCATGAACAAAGGCAACAAAGACTTGAAAACCATAGACAAGCTCAACAGACGCACAGACAACAGATAGGGAATCAGTGCTGAACACTACTGCAAGAGCACTGTATTGATTTAGCTCCACTTGATTACTTCCTGCGTCTACAACAAGACATCTGTGCAAGGAGGTGCCAACATTCACTTCCAAAGACATACTGTTGTGCTTGGTTATTACTTCCAGACAATGAAGTTAAAACCCACAGCGTTGGGAGTATGGATTACGTGTGTCCACATTGTTCGGCAAAGCTCTATTTAGGTGAAGTTGGTCGTGAGTGACCAATCTACTTCCATCTGTTGCCACAAGGGAAAGGTTCAATTACATGCCATTACAGTTTGTAAAGAACTTTTATACTCTCACACATACAAACACACACGTATATATATACACATATATATATATATATATATATATATATATATACATACACAAATACACACATACATATACACTGTACATTTAAACATGCCTTGTTTTTACTAAGGAGATCTGTTTGGTTTACAAAACCCCTCCTCAAACAACCTATTAGTCCATTATGAGTCTTGAGTAAGAATGGTCCCTTATATGGGGGATCTCCTTCAATTACCAATGTTCAGCCCACCTATAAAAACAATCTCCCCCCTCTGAATAATAGTCTCTAGCCTGTGACTTTTCAGCTACTGTGAAACTGCAACTTCTTTGTGCTATCAGGGACACTCAATGGACAACATGTAATACTTAGTACTGGCAAATTGAGCAATTGCAACGCAACCAGATTTTCTTGACACTTATGGCTGGGGGTCTCAGAAGCGGGAATCCATACGATCACTTTAATTTCAGAGGAATTTTCCAGTAAAGAAAATAAGAAATAATTATTCAGTGCTGACACATTCTTTAAAAGACATATCTCCCAACATAGACAAATATGGCATATCCATATGAGCACGGTGGTCTCCATACAGGACCCCTGCCTTCATCTTCCATTACCACCTAAAATAAATAAAATATTTCCACCATTCTCGACCTGTAACATCCATGTACATGCATGCAATGGCCGTTTCATACAATGCAGGTGCCAGTTTTGTTATTCAGCTGCCATAAGTCTTCAAATGCTGATATTGGTGAGGAGTCCTATTGCTGCAGTGTAACACATAAGATGCTGCACTCAACAGCATCTAAACAGAACAAAGTGGGGTAGATTATATGGTAAATGAAAAAAAAAAACAACAAAAAAATACTAGCTCTCAGATGTCTTTATGAATGGAAAAGATGGTAATGAAAAAAATGTAAAACATAAAACTGATATACAAGTCTTGAGCTAGGCATGACTCAGTATTTGTTTTCTTTATAGAGTTTGTTGAATTATTGAATGTATTTATAATACATTGTAAACTAAGCGCTGCCCCCTGGATATACAAATGGTCTGTGTGAAATGGTGGATCCCTGGCCCAAAAACAGAGATACATGTAAACCAGATTCCTTGGGAAATCAGTAGTAAAATAGGTGAAAGAGTACAGGTAAGTACCGTATATGGCTGTTTATCTGGCTGCCTAATAAATGATGAGAGAGCATGGCAGCTTAGATCAATGCATGAGATCTTACTATATTACACTAGATCATGCACTTTCATTAGTGGAGATGCGGGGGGTTGTGGGAGATCCCACTCTTCATGCCAGGATCCCACAACCCAGAAGTTTGGACCTGACTTTCGCTAGAAATTCGGATCTTTTAGCCTGAGATTAGGGACTCTTTTGCAGATTTTTCATAAATTATAATTAGTAAAGTCGTTAGTCCGTGGCTGCCCATTGTTTTCTTAGAAACCAAGCGCAGCCACAGACTGACAGTAGGTACTCTCTTTTATTATTCCATAGCTTCCATATCAAACCAGGAACAGAACAGCACTAGTATTTCATTACACAGAACAATCATACCTGTCCAAAAGGCACAAATGGTGGCGGACCCCCTTCAGTTCCAATATTGCTTCGACTGTGCTTGGATAAACTCTGCATAAAAAAAAAATAGAGCACAGGAAAATTACCTAAAAGATAAAGTAAAGCAAACCAAATATTTTATAATATTTTACAGACTTTCCGGACTCCAGTGAGTGTAATAGTGCGGTAAGCAGCAGGGACAACTAAATTGGGCATTTACGTGTGGAGAAACTGATTGAGGAAATTATGGCCACCCACCGTCATTAGTTATTATTATTAGTCTCTGATACTACATACAAATTGGCACGGTATGAATAGTGAAATCATGACTGCGGGGTCTGCTAGCCGACTAATTCAGGAACAGGAGAAATGTTCTCAGTAACAAAACTTTAAAGGGAATTTGTCAGCAGGATTTCAGACCCAAAACTATTTACATGCTCGTGTAGCTCTTTCAAAGTGGAGCAAAAACTTTACAAGGCCAGTGTACTCCTTCAATAAGAAATCAGGGTTTGAATTGATACGTGAATGATACGGAAAAACTATTTGTAAATCTAAAGCCTCTGCCACTCCAGCTCCATTCTCTGCCCCACACCACCAGGGAGTAGAGCCAGTAATACATCAGAGACATAGAACAGGTATTCCTGATACATACACCATAGTATTCTATATGATGCAGCTTCAGTCTGTCTCCCCAGCCAACTACTTGGAAGAGCTGACAGGAAGTAATCTATCACAATCAGAAGGCAGGGGGGACTGCATGAAGTGGCCTCACGTAGAATATAATGCAATAGGGGGCAGCAGTTCTATATCAATAATGTATCACTGACTGCATTTAGATAGGACACAGCAGAACAAGTGCTATGTGAGGAGACCTCTTCTCTAGGCACAACTGTACATTAAAGGGTTAAAAGGTTATACCCATCATCTTGGATAGCACTACTCTCCTGCCAGACTGACTTCCTAACTGCTAGTGAGTGACCACTCCTGAATGAATGAAGGCTCAGGTCAGCACTATTGTGGCCTGAACATGCACACTTACAGATGGTGGGGAAAAAGAGCAAAGCATCATAGTAAAAACTGCACCTGGGCTACTAGGCATACAAATCAATAAAGATATAGAGAGGTGGCCATGCTTAGGAGCTAATGTGTGCAGTAAGATCTTAGCCAGACTCTGTAAAAATAATCCAATGTGAACTACATACATTGCCAAGGTAACTGACCATTTTTGTGGTCTTGGGAGAGGTGGCCATTATGGTAGGCAATGAGATTTTATATATATATATATATATATATATATATATATATATATATATATATATATATATATATATATATCTCTATCTATATATATATATATATATAGGACCTAGGTAGAGTTTAGAGTATATAATGCACCATATAATAGGGAATAAGAACAAAAAATACTACTAGCAAAAATCTGATACTATATAAAGCACGTCCCTCTTAATAGCCAATTATGAGCACCAGTTCCAAGCCCTCTTGGAAAATTCTTAAAATAATTGGTAATTTTTCCTTCCTGTTTTGAGGGGCTATGAAAGTGCAGAATATTAACTTTGCCGTCATCATAACTAGATTCATTTTGCTCTATTGCAGACATTCATGATGAAGGAGATTGGTGTGCATTGTAATTTTCAGTATAGGCCTTTGAATGGTTTCTCGAATGTGGCGTGCAATAGCAGAGTAAAACATAGGGTTACTATGCACAGCTGCAAGTACTGTACAAGCCATTAAAGAACACACTTTGCAGATTATTGGAGAATCCAGCCGAAGTGACAAACCTATTTAAAAGAAAAGAAGGAGGCAGCAAAACAAATTGCAGCTAGCAACAGGCATATATTAAATTCTTGTGAAGTATCCCTCGTAATTTAGATGCAATATAAGAAGATCATATTGAAAATGTATTAGACAATACAAAATGCATTTTGAGATTTTGTGAGATTTCAGATGGCTTTTCCTGCCTTGCTATATTAGTAACCTTCTCTTCTTGTTAGATATGTGACATGCATGCAAAAACGTGATTGAATAGAGCCATAAACTGGGCGAAATGGAGGCAGTGGCTGTAGCGAGAGACTTACACATTAGTTCTTTCAACTGCATTAAATGTGTATTTATCTGTCCCTGTTCAGATGACACAAATTTTACATATACACACACAGGAGATAAACTTCATGTCACAGTCATCTTTTTACTGACTGCGTCTGTTTACATGATCTTTTCAAATCATCTGAAATATGAATTTTTATATTACATTTTTGCACCATCTAAGGAAAAATTCATTTAAAAGGTAAACTGCATGTTCAGGGTATGGACAAAGTAATAGGATTTCTTTATACGTTTACGCTTCCTTTAAGTAAATAGTGCTACACAAAAAGAAACCTCGTTATTTGATATTTCTTTGCTTACATTGCACCAGCAGATTTACAATTTCCTTGAATTTGACCATCAGAATATTTCAAATATACTTCCAAATATAAAGGAAAAAAAAGATTATAGAGCAGAAGTGAGCACAGTCAGTGTTCTAAATCATTGCATTCTGGCCAAGACTGTGCCCATGTGGAGAAGTACAGTTTTGAAATAGCTTGCCAATTGGCTGTACAATTTTTTTGGCAATATAAAACGGTCTAACTTGGGTCCTAGGGTTCCAAAATACACTAGTTTATTATGAATGAACTAGGGCATTATAATTTTCACTAACCTTGTACTAGGATGCTGGGTGTATAACGGTGGCTTTGATCATTATTTGCCAATAGTTTGTTCTTCCAGTTTTGTAAACATTAATGTGAGCAATGTGCCTGTGACATCACTCAGTGCTATCCTGTTCCGAGGACTTTACAGTTACAATTAAGATAGCAAGTAGTGCTCTATCATTTTTGACAACATTGTGTCTAATAGAAAGGTGGATTTACTCTGAAAGATTATCATGAACAAGGGCGTCTAGAAGGCTCGTTACACAATAGTTGTTCAGTCAAAATAGGCTGCCAATCACCAAACTACTGTAGCAAAAGGCTTGTTTGGCAAAATGATTGGTGTGCACAGAAGATCATAGTTTCTGGCAGCGCGTTTTCCTTCACTAACCACCCATGCACTGTCGAGAATAATAACATCCTATGCGCACTAAACAATCTGAACCGATCATTCTGTGCGCATTTGACGTAGGGTCAAACAGTGTAAACCAACTACATTGTTTATTGTCTTAGAATTGTGACACTGCTGTAGATCTCAGAATTGTGTCATCACTGTACATCTCAGAATTGTGACATCACTGTACATCTCAGAATTGTGTCATCACTGTACATCTCAGAATTGTGTCATCACTGTACATCTCAGAATTGTGTGATCACTGTACATCTCAGAATTGTCTCATCACTGTACATCTCAGAATTTTGTCATCACTGTACATCTCAGAATTGTGGCATCACTGTACATCTCAGAATTGTCTCATCACTGTACATCTCAGAGATGTGTCATCACTGTACATCTCAGAATTGTGGCATCACTGTACATATCAGAGTTGTGTCATCACTGTACATCTCAGAATTGTGGCATCACTGTACATCTCAGAATTGTGTCATCACTGTACATCTCAGAATTGTGTCATCACTGTACATCTCAGAATTGTGTCATCACTGTACATCTCAGAATTGTGTCATCACTGTATATATAAGAGTTGTGTCATCACTGTACATCTCAGAATTGTGTCATCACTGTATATATAAGAGTTGTGTCATCACTGTACATCTCAGAATTGTGTCATCACTGTACATATCAGAATTGTGTCATCACTGTACATCTCAGAGTTGTGTCATCACTGTACATCTCAGAATTGTGTCATCACTGTACATATCAGAATTGTGTCATCACTGTACATCTCAGAATTGTGTCATCACTGTACATATCAGAATTGTGTCATCACTGTACATCTCAGAGTTGTGTCATCACTGTACATCTCAGAATTGTGTCATCACTCTACATCTCAGAATTGTGTCATCACTGTACATCTCAGAATTGTGTCATCACTGTACATCTCAGAATTGTGTCATCACTGTACATCTCAGAATTGTGGCATCACTGTACATCTCAGAATTGTCTCATCACTGTACATCTCAGAATTGTCTCATCACTCTACATCTCAGAATTGTGTCATCACTGTACATCTCAGAATTGTGTCATCACTGTACATCTCAGAATTGTGTCATCACTGTACATCTCAGAATTGTGACATCACTGTACATCTCAGAATTGACATCACTGTACATCTCAGAATTGTGTCATCACTGTACATCTCAGAATTGTGTCATCACTGTACATCTCAGAATTGTGTCATCACTGTACATCTCAGAATTGTGTGATCACTGTACATCTCAGAATTGTCTCATCACTGTACATCTCAGAATTTTGTCATCACTGTACATCTCAGAATTGTGTCATCACTGTACATCTCAGAATTGTCTCATCACTGTACATCTCAGAGATGTGTCATCACTGTACATCTCAGAATTGTGGCATCACTGTACATATCAGAGTTGTGTCATCACTGTACATCTCAGAATTGTGGCATCACTGTACATCTCAGAATTGTGTCATCACTGTACATCTCAGAATTGTGTCATCACTGTACATCTCAGAATTGTGTCATCACTGTACATCTCAGAATTGTGTCATCACTGTATATATAAGAGTTGTGTCATCACTGTACATCTCAGAATTGTGTCATCACTGTATATATAAGAGTTGTGTCATCACTGTACATCTCAGAATTGTGTCATCACTGTACATATCAGAATTGTGTCATCACTGTACATCTCAGAGTTGTGTCATCACTGTACATCTCAGAATTGTGTCATCACTGTACATATCAGAATTGTGTCATCACTCTACATCTCAGAATTGTGTCATCACTGTACATCTCAGAATTGTGTCATCACTGTACATCTCAGAATTGTGTCATCACTGTACATCTCAGAATTGTGGCATCACTGTACATCTCAGAATTGTCTCATCACTGTACATCTCAGAATTGTCTCATCACTCTACATCTCAGAATTGTGTCATCACTGTACATCTCAGAATTGTGTCATCACTGTACATCTCAGAATTGTGACATCACTGTACATCTCAGAATTGTGTCATCACTGTACATATCAGAATTGTGTCATCACTCTACATCTCAGAATTGTGTCATCACTGTACATCTCAGAATTGTCTCATCACTGTACATCTCAGAATTGTGTCATCACTGTACATATCAGAATTGTGTCATCACTCTACATCTCAGAATTGTGTCATCACTGTACATCTCAGAATTGTCTCATCACTGTACATCTCAGAATTGTGTCATCACTGTACATATCAGAATTGTGTCATCACTCTACATCTCAGAATTGTGTCATCACTCTACATCTCAGAATTGTCTCATCACTGTACATCTCAGAATTGTGTCATCACTGTATATATAAGAGTTGTGTCATCACTGTACATCTCAGAATTGTGTCATCACTGTACATCTCAGAATTGTCTCATCACTGTACATCTCAGAATTGTCTCATCACTCTACATCTCAGAATTGTGTCATCACTGTACATCTCAGAATTGTGGCATCACTGTACATCTCAGAATTGTGACATCACTGTACATCTCAGAATTGTGTCATCACTGTACATCTCAGAATTGTGACATCACTGTACATCTCAGAATTGTGTCATCACTGTACATATCAGAATTGTGTCATCACTCTACATCTCAGAATTGTGTCATCACTGTACATCTCAGAATTGTCTCATCACTGTACATCTCAGAATTGTGTCATCACTGTACATATCAGAATTGTGTCATCACTCTACATCTCAGAATTGTATCACTCTACATCTCAGAATTGTCTCATCACTGTACATCTCAGAATTGTGTCATCACTGTATATATAAGAGTTGTGTCATCACTGTACATCTCAGAATTGTGTCATCACTGTACATATCAGAATTGTGTCATCACTGTACATCTCAGAGTTGTGTCATCACTGTACATCTCAGAATTGTGTCATCACTGTACATATCAGAATTGTGTCATCACTCTACATCTCAGAATTGTGTCATCACTGTACATCTCAGAATTGTGGCATCACTGTACATCTCAGAATTGTGGCATCACTGTACATCTCAGAATTGTGTCATCACTGTACATCTCAGAATTGTGTCATCACTGTACATCTCAGAATTGTGTCATCACTGTACATCTCAGAATTGTGGCATCACTGTACATCTCAGAATTGTGACATCACTGTACATCTCAGAATTGTGTCATCACTGTACATCTCAGAATTGTGACATCACTGTACATCTCAGAATTGTGTCATCACTGTACATATCAGAATTGTGTCATCACTCTACATCTCAGAATTGTGTCATCACTGTACATCTCAGAATTGTCTCATCACTGTACATCTCAGAATTGTGTCATCACTGTACATATCAGAATTGTGTCATCACTCTACATCTCAGAATTGTGTCATCACTCTACATCTCAGAATTGTCTCATCACTGTACATCTCAGAATTGTGTCATCACTGTATATATAAGAGTTGTGTCATCACTGTACATCTCAGAATTGTGTCATCACTGTACATATCAGAATTGTGTCATCACTGTACATCTCAGAGTTGTGTCATCACTGTACATCTCAGAATTGTGTCATCACTGTACATATCAGAATTGTGTCATCACTCTACATCTCAGAATTGTGTCATCACTGTACATCTCAGAATTGTGTCATCACTGTACATCTCAGAATTGTGTCATCACTGTACATCTCAGAATTGTGTCATCACTGTACATCTCAGAGTTGTGACATCACTGTACATCTCAGAATTGTGTCATCACTCTACATCTCAGAATTGTGTCATCACTGTACATCTCCGAATTGTGTCATCACTGTACATCTCAGAATTGTGTCATCACTGTACATCTCAGAATTGTGACATCACTGTACATCTCAGAGTTGTGACATCACTGTACATCTCAGAGTTGTGTCATCACTGTACATCTCAGAGTTGTGTCATCACTGTACATCTCAGAATTGTGTCATCACTGTACATCTCAGAATTGTGTCATCACTGTACATCTCAGAGTTGTGACATCACTGTACATCTCAGAATTGTGTCATCACTCTACATCTCAGAATTGTGGCATCACTGTACATCTCAGAATTGTGTCATCACTGTACATCTCAGAATTGTGTCATCACTGTACATCTCAGAATTGTGACATCACTGTACATCTCAGAGTTGTGTCATCACTGTACATCTCAGAATTGTGTCATCACTGTATATATAAGAGTTGTGTCATCACTGTACATCTCAGGATTGTGTCATCACTGTACATATCAGAATTGTGTCATCACTCTACATCTCAGAATTGTGTCATCACTGTACATCTCAGAATTGTGTCATCACTGTACATCTCAGAGTTGTGACATCACTGTACATCTCAGAGTTGTGTCATCACTGTACATCTCAGAATTGTGTCATCACTGTATATATAAGAGTTGTGTCATCACTGTACATCTCAGAATTGTGTCATCACTGTACATCTCAGGATTGTGTCATCACTGTACATATCAGAATTGTGTCATCACTCTACATCTCAGAATTGTGTCATCACTGTACATCTCAGAATTGTGTCATCACTGTACATCTCAGAGTTGTGTCATCACTGTACATCTCAGAATTGTGTCATCACTGTACATCTCAGAATTGTGACATCACTGTACATCTCAGAATTGTGTCATCACTGTACATCTCAGGATTGTGTCATCACTGTACATATCAGAATTGTGTCATCACTCTACATCTCAGAATTGTGTCATCACTGTACATCTCAGAGTTGTGTCATCACTGTACATCTCAGAGTTGTGTCATCACTGTACATCTCAGAATTGTGTCATCACTGTACATCTCAGAATTGTGACATCACTGTACATCTCAGAATTGTGTCATCACTGTACATATCAGAATTGTGTCATCACTCTACATCTCAGAATTGTGTCATCACTGTACATCTCAGAATTGTCTCATCACTGTACATCTCAGAATTGTGTCATCACTGTACATATCAGAATTGTGTCATCACTCTACATCTCAGAATTGTGTCATCACTGTACATCTCAGAATTGTCTCATCACTGTACATCTCAGAATTGTGTCATCACTGTACATATCAGAATTGTGTCATCACTCTACATCTCAGAATTGTGTCATCACTCTACATCTCAGAATTGTCTCATCACTGTACATCTCAGAATTGTGTCATCACTGTACATCTCAGAATTGTGACATCACTGTACATCTCAGAATTGTGTCATCACTGTACATATCAGAATTGTGTCATCACTCTACATCTCAGAATTGTGTCATCACTGTACATCTCAGAATTGTCTCATCACTGTACATCTCAGAATTGTGTCATCACTGTATATATAAGAGTTGTGTCATCACTGTACATCTCAGAATTGTGTCATCACTGTACATCTCAGAATTGTCTCATCACTGTACATCTCAGAATTGTCTCATCACTCTACATCTCAGAATTGTGTCATCACTGTACATCTCAGAATTGTGGCATCACTGTACATCTCAGAATTGTGACATCACTGTACATCTCAGAATTGTGTCATCACTGTACATCTCAGAATTGTGACATCACTGTACATCTCAGAATTGTGTCATCACTGTACATATCAGAATTGTGTCATCACTCTACATCTCAGAATTGTGTCATCACTGTACATCTCAGAATTGTCTCATCACTGTACATCTCAGAATTGTGTCATCACTGTACATATCAGAATTGTGTCATCACTCTACATCTCAGAATTGTGTCATCACTCTACATCTCAGAATTGTCTCATCACTGTACATCTCAGAATTGTGTCATCACTGTATATATAAGAGTTGTGTCATCACTGTACATCTCAGAATTGTGTCATCACTGTACATATCAGAATTGTGTCATCACTGTACATCTCAGAGTTGTGTCATCACTGTACATCTCAGAATTGTGTCATCACTGTACATATCAGAATTGTGTCATCACTCTACATCTCAGAATTGTGTCATCACTGTACATCTCAGAATTGTGGCATCACTGTACATCTCAGAATTGTGTCATCACTGTACATCTCAGAATTGTGTCATCACTGTACATCTCAGAATTGTGGCATCACTGTACATCTCAGAATTGTGTCATCACTGTACATCTCAGAATTGTGTCATCACTGTACATCTCAGAATTGTGGCATCACTGTACATCTCAGAATTGTGACATCACTGTACATCTCAGAATTGTGTCATCACTGTACATCTCAGAATTGTGACATCACTGTACATCTCAGAATTGTGTCATCACTGTACATATCAGAATTGTGTCATCACTCTACATCTCAGAATTGTGTCATCACTGTACATCTCAGAATTGTCTCATCACTGTACATCTCAGAATTGTGTCATCACTGTACATATCAGAATTGTGTCATCACTCTACATCTCAGAATTGTGTCATCACTCTACATCTCAGAATTGTGTCATCACTGTACATCTCAGAATTGTGTCATCACTGTACATCTCAGAATTGTGTCATCACTGTACATCTCAGAATTGTGACATCACTGTACATCTCAGAGTTGTGACATCACTGTACATCTCAGTTGTGTCATCACTGTACATCTCAGAGTTGTGTCATCAATGTACATCTCAGAATTGTGTCATCACTGTACATCTCAGAATTGTGTCATCACTGTACATCTCAGAGTTGTGACATCACTGTACATCTCAGAATTGTGTCATCACTCTACATCTCAGAATTGTGGCATCACTGTACATCTCAGAATTGTGTCATCACTCTACATCTCAGAATTGTGTCATCACTGTACATCTCAGAATTGTGTCATCACTCTACATCTCAGAATTGTGGCATCACTGTACATCTCAGAATTGTGTCATCACTCTACATCTCAGAATTGTGGCATCACTGTACATCTCAGAATTGTGTCATCACTGTACATCTCAGAATTGTGACATCACTGTACATCTCAGAGTTGTGTCATCACTGTACATCTCAGAATTGTGTCATCACTGTATATATAAGAGTTGTGTCATCACTGTACATCTCAGGATTGTGTCATCACTGTACATATCAGAATTGTGTCATCACTCTACATCTCAGAATTGTGTCATCACTGTACATCTCAGAATTGTGTCATCACTGTACATCTCAGAGTTGTGATATCACTGTACATCTCAGAGTTGTGTCATCACTGTACATCTCAGAATTGTGTCATCACTGTATATATAAGAGTTGTGTCATCACTGTACATCTCAGAATTGTGTCATCACTGTACATCTCAGGATTGTGTCATCACTGTACATCTCAGAATTGTCTCATCACTGTACATCTCAGAATTGTGTCATCACTGTATATATAAGAGTTGTGTCATCACTGTACATCTCAGGATTGTGTCATCACTGTACATATCAGAATTGTGTCATCACTCTACATCTCAGAATTGTGTCATCACTGTACATCTCAGAATTGTGTCATCACTGTACATCTCAGAGTTGTGTCATCACTGTACATCTCAGAGTTGTGTCATCACTGTATATATCAGAATTGTGTCATCACTGTATATATCAGAGTTGTGTCATCACTGTACATATCAGAATTGTGTCATCACTGTATATATCAGAATTGTGTCATCACTGTATATATCAGAGTTGTGTCATCACTGTATATCTATTGTGGCATCACTGTACATCTCTGTTTATATTATCTCTGGTTCTGGTCCTGTAATGTAAGAACCGTAAGTATTTTATTCTCGGGAGTGACATTATAGTTCCTATTTTAATGGGATATGCATATGGGAAACCTGGGAACTTGTTCCAAATCCCACAGAAATAAAAAAAAAAAAAGTGGTAAGTTCTTAAAAACAAAAAATAAAGCTACAGATCAACTGGAAAGCAAAGGCAGTGTTGGTACAATCCATATCTGTTTAACTCCTTAGATGCTGCTGTCAAGTGACTACATCATTATATATGGTTAACAGAGTGTGGGGGCTTCCTGTTTATCCCAATTGGTGCCCACAGATCATGATTTTGTGGTCCTGATGTTTGCCATGGTGATTCACAACCAAATAGCGGCCTTACAGTCTGACGGCTGTTGTAACCTGTTCAGAAGTTCTGTCATGCCATTTTGCATTAATTCCAGAAAAGCACCTGAAGGGTTAATCAACTAACTGACTGCAGTTTTCAATATGTCAGGGGGTGCTGTTTTTAAAATGGTATCACTATAGGAGGTTTTCCAATATATAGGACCGCCAAAGTCACTTCAAACCTGGATAGGTCCCTAAAAAATAAATTTTTTAAATTTCCTTGAAAAAATGGAAAAATTACTGTCACATTTTTAAACCTCCTAAAATGCTAACAAAATAAAATAACATTTTACAAATGGTGCTGATGTAAAGCAGACATGAGGGAAATGTTATTTATTAATGTTTTGCTGTGGTATGACCATCTGGATTAAAGGGATAATCATTCAAAGTTTAAAAATTGCTAAGTTTTTTACATTTTTTTCAAATTTCTGATATTTTTTTTTATAAATAAACACATAATATATCGACCCAAATTTACCAGTATCATAAAGTAAAATGTGTCACGAAAAAACAATCTCAGAATCACTGAGATTTGTTGAAGCGTTCCAGAGTTATTACCACAAAGTGACACTGGTCAGATTTCACAAATTTGGCTCGATCACTGAGGGGTTAAACCTTTGAAATAAATATTTTTACAAATAGCTCATGTTGACATATTTGCCTCTGAGCAGCACTATTGCTGCTCACTCAGTCCCATGTGACCCCAGGCTGCAGCTGGGGGTCATGTGATCGGGACTGAGCGAGCAGCGACAGCACCGCACACAGGCAAATATACGGTATAAGGCAAACGTATTTGAAAGGCTTATATCAATGTGCACAAAATACATTGTAGTTGACCAACTATTTAGGTGCTCTTAGCTTTCTGCATGTATGTCGTCCACAACCTATCCCTATACTCTAGTGATGTTGGTGGCATCCAACCATGAGCCCACTGCAGCCTCCACTCAATAGCAAAGGGAAGAGGGAGAGGGCCCCAGCCCTCAGGGCAGCGGAGGGGCCCCAGCCCTCAGGGCAGCGGAGGGGCCCCAGCCCTCAGGGCAGCGGAGGGGCCCCAGCCCTCAGGGCAGCGGAGGGGCCCCAGCCCTCAGGGCAGCGGAGGGGCCCCAGCCCTCAGGGCAGCGGAGGGGCCCCAGCCCT
Organism: Ranitomeya imitator; assembly: GCF_032444005.1. Lineage (NCBI taxonomy): Eukaryota > Metazoa > Chordata > Amphibia > Anura > Dendrobatidae > Ranitomeya > Ranitomeya imitator. Next base: position 631,664,688 of record NC_091284.1, read on the forward strand.
CAGGGCAGCGGAGAGGCCCCAGCCCTCAGGGCAGCGGAGAGGCCCCAGCCCTCAGGGCAGCGGAGAGGCCCCAGCCCTCAGGGCAGCGGAGAGGCCCCAGCCCTCAGGGCAGCGGAGAGGCCCCAGCCCTCAGGGCAGCGGAGAGGCCCCAGCCCTCAGGGCAGCGGAGAGGCCCCAGCCCTCAGGGCAGCGGAGAGGCCCCAGCCCTCAGGGCAGCGGAGAGGCCCCAGCACTCAGGGCAGCGGAGAGGCCCCAGCACTCAGGGCAGCGGAGAGGCCCCAGCACTCAGGGCAGCGGAGAGGCCCCAGCACTCAGGGCAGCGGAGAGGCCCCAGCCCTCAGGGCAGCGGAGAGGCCCCAGCCCTCAGGGCAGCGGAGAGGCCCCAGCCCTCAGGGCAGCGGAGAGGCCCCAGCCCTCAGGGCAGCGGAGAGGCCCCAGCCCTCAGGGCAGCGGAGAGGCCCCAGCCCTCAGGGCAGCGGAGAGGCCCCAGCCCTCAGGGCAGCGGAGAGGCCCCAGCCCTCAGGGCAGCGGAGAGGCCCCAGCCCTCAGGGCAGCGGAGAGGCCCCAGCCCTCAGGGCAGCGGAGAGGCCCCAGCACTCAGGGCAGCGGAGAGGCCCCAGCACTCAGGGCAGCGGAGAGGCCCCAGCACTCAGGGCAGCGGAGAGGCCCCAGCACTCAGGGCAGCGGAGAGGCCCCAGCACTCAGGGCAGCGGAGAGGCCCCAGCACTCAGGGCAGCGGAGAGGCCCCAGCACTCAGGGCAGCGGAGAGGCCCCAGCACTCAGGGCAGCGGAGAGGCCCCAGCACTCAGGGCAGCGGAGAGGCCCCAGCACTCAGGGCAGCGGAGAGGCCCCAGCACTCAGGGCAGCGGAGAGGCCCCAGCACTCAGGGCAGCGGAGAGGCCCCAGCACTCAGGGCAGCGGAGAGGCCCCAGCACTCAGGGCAGCGGAGAGGCCCCAGCACTCAGGGCAGCGGAGAGGCCCCAGCACTCAGGGCAGCGGAGAGGCCCCAGCACTCAGGGCAGCGGAGAGGCCCCAGCACTCAGGGCAGCGGAGAGGCCCCAGCACTCAGGGCAGCGGAGAGGCCCCAGCACTCAGGGCAGCGGAGAGGCCCCAGCACTCAGGGCAGCGGAGAGGCCCCAGCACTCAGGGCAGCGGAGAGGCCCCAGCACTCAGGGCAGCGGAGAGGCCCCAGCACTCAGGGCAGCGGAGAGGCCCCAGCACTCAGGGCAGCGGAGAGGCCCCAGCACTCAGGGCAGCGGAGAGGCCCCAGCACTCAGGGCAGACCTTGGCATTGGACTTTTCGTCCCTTGAATACAAGAGTGTTTTGCGAGCCACATCCTTTACGGTTGTGTATTTTAGACATCCAACTTACATGACCATCACCACAGGAATTTTCACACTGGTCTCCTTGTCCTTTATATAACACTGTCAGTAGTTCTGATTCAGCTTTATTACAGTTCTAGAGTAAAACCCTTTAGGGCCTCTGCCTTACAGACATGTACATGAATGTCAACGTATGAAGAGTAAAACAAATGCATCCGTACATCTGTGGGGCTGAGATTTTGGCTCCAGTAATAATTTACTTTTGCCGATTTATTTTCATAGTCTTTACTACAATACTGGTGTCCATAGGAAAACAAGTTACAGTAACACTAGCAAACCGTGTTTGCTTCTTTTTTTAAAAAAATGCTGGCAGGGTCTGAAGAGTCAGTTTACCATTTGTCTATTAAATCTCTACAAGATTATAATTCTTCCTTAGATCTGCACTTACACACATGAAGTTAAGTTATAGGAAGAAGTAACAGTTTACACCGTTAGACTGCCTTGTCATCAATAAGCCCATTAGTGCCAGTCATCCAGAAAAGCCACATCACATAATGAAAATGTACAATAAAAAAGCATCATGGATACCTACAAGACGGCCGCCTGTGCAGGGCTTAACCAATATGGTTAATGGGCTCATCTGACAAGCTATGCAGTCTCAAACATTTTCAAGAAAAAGCGTTTTTGTGTCTTTTGTATTCCGGTAGCACCTGTCTGTGGAGTTAAAGGCGGTTTTCTATGACAATAATGAATGCGCTGGTCATCCTAAAATGTTCAGCGTGTACATATTGCACACATATTTTTTTTTGCACTATGTTACATACCCGTATGTTAAATACATATAGTTACTTTTCAAAATAAATAACTTTTACTGATCAAAATTCAGAATAAGCTTCTATATTCTCCTGTCTCAGTGTAAAGCACATTTTGAAGCAGCACCATGGAGAACATTATAGAGAAGTATTGAGCAGCGTACTTGTGAATTCAATAAGATACCCTTCCTCCTCCTCCCCCTCCATAGACATAAAGGAATGGTCTGGCACTGGAACTGTATTTTCTAACTATTTATCCTTACACCTCAACCACTTTTCTAATGAGTTTATTACGCTCTACACTTCTCCCTCTCTATCTAATATCTAAATATGTTTACTGCACTTCCTGTGACATTTTATTTGAGACTCCTCTCTAATGTGATGTCAATGGAGGATGGGGGTGCACTCCCCGCGGCGTCCACCTTTTTCTGGAACAGGAAGTCACGGGGTAGCACTGAAGTCACTGATCCTGGATGATGGACGCTGTGGCAAATATGAGAGCAGCACTGGCTCTCTGCTTCTATCACTGCCACCGCAAAAGCTTCTGTGAAAGAAGACTACGTGTGAAGATAAAAGGCACTTCCCTCAAATTGTGACCAGGGCACTTTGCTGGTGTCACTCACTGCTTCCATCTCTTCCTTCTAAAGGTGTCTTCCTTCATGATAGCTACAGTGTCAGCAGAGATAGAAGCAGGGAGCGGAACCTGCACTCACATCTGCCACAGCATCCAAACGAAATGTCACAGGAAATATAGCAAAAAACATTCAGGGATTAGGTATTTAAAGAGAAGTGTAAGGTATTGTATAATAAAACTCATTACAAAAGTGTTTAAGGGAGTAAGGATACATAGTTTGAAAACACATTATAGGTGATGGAACCCTTTAATAGGCAGTTGTAATATGATCAGTAAGTTGGCGGTATCGCTTGACCTTGATGGATCTTAACACATTTTCGGGGTGAACAATGAGTTAAGATGAATTAAGTGAAAAGTACCTCATAGCTGGAGAAAGAACCATATATCTTTAATAAAATATATTACAATGTTTCTAATATTCACTTGTACTATTGATTTATGGGACAAAACAATGTTTAAACTAAAATAACCAGTTAAAAGTTTATACAGTCACACAGAACCTAGGCAGCTCTGCGTCACCTAAGACTATTATAATTCACTAGATGGCAGCCCGATTCTAAAGAATCGGGAGTCTAGAATCCATATATACTTTATTTATTCAAATGTAAGAATAATACAATTAATAAATAATAGTAAGAAAGAACAAAAATAATAGGCAGTATATGGAGAAAGCACCAAACAAAAGTTCAAAATTGGTGTGAAAATGTCACTGAACCACTTCACAACTAAATATATATAGTTTTGGTAAATGGTATTATCATTTTTTTGACGAAATTCGGCAGGAGCTTGAAGAGCAACGTCACTGGGCCCGCCTCCACGCAGTAGAAACTTGCTGTGAGGTAAAAATTCTAAAATCACACCAAAATGGCGGGCGGAGTGTGTCACAGTACGGCACGTTTCTGATTGGTCGCTCGCAGCAGGCGGCAACCAATCAGACACTGGACACTGTTGACGTCACTTATCTCCGGACATTAGCTCCGGACATTAGCTCCGGACATTAGCTCCGGACAGGAAGTTGGCACAAATTGCAGGAAGTAGTATTCTAGGCAATTATATAATAGATAAGTGAGAGTCATTCTCTACTGTCCTTGCTTCAATCATTCCATTACAGGATCATGTTGCTGTGAAGAAAGCAGGGTTGCAAATTAGATTCTGAGAAGACAACACTAGTCACATTCCAAGAAGACAGCACTTTACATAGCAGTGTACAATGCATCAAATGCTTTAATACAGCTGATCATCAAAAGTGTGCCAGCCATGATTGTTATTCTTGCTTTATGTGGAGTGACAAGGTCCTTTTCTCTTGGCACTGTTTGTAGTGCTTACAGGGAATTACAATAATTACATAACATTAGCAAATCTTACATAGGAATCTTACCAGAGAAGATCACAAATAAACAAGCACACTGCTTTTATATTAAAAAAAAATCCTAATTCTTTCTTTAGAAAGGTTTTTTTGTCTTGTAGACATAGTTTACTTACAGATCGTACAAAAGTACCGATTCCCATTTCATTATATTACCCAAGTAAATTGGAAGATGTAGCTATAACCATTTACACTCCTAATTTTACTGAATGTGGGGGCAAAATCCTTTCCGTGACTTTCAATGCGCATGTAAATTGGCCACAGTTTCAGTGTCCTCTTAGCAGAAATTGAATTAATTTTCTAAAGCTATGGACATCATCTGCTCTTGTGTAAATTAATGAGACAGACTATTTCGGGATTAAAAACGCACTTTAAAAATAATAGTAAATAAGCAGGCACAATATAGACCTGCTAAACAAATTAGTCAAAGACAATTACAATGGATGGAAACCTCTAATACATTAAACAAAGCATGTTTACAGCTCCACTGCTGCAGCCAAACAAATAAGCTTGTCTGGTGGAACGGGATCCAGATTACTGCTTGTAATCGACTGGGAAAAGGAAATAGAAGCATATTAAAACCGCAGCCAGAAGATGTCCCATTTAAGAAAATGAAAACCTGATATTTATCCTTCAGAAACTTGGAAGAACGGAGTGGTTTGTAGAGGAAAACAAATGAGATAGTAGATGTCTGCCTAATATCTTATGAGGTCGTCTCACCATTTAGGGATAGTAGGCTCCTGATTGACTGACAGTTCGGACAAGTGGAATTGCGAGCCAATGGCCAGAAGGGTACACACTCCCAGATAATGTAAGCAGAGGCAACTTTATTTCTGCAGCATCGAAAGAGTATAATGGGGACTGAAGCTGACGAGCGCTGAGCACCTAGCTAAGGAAAGTAGCCACTGCTGATAGACAGCAGCGGTGCCTGGTTAATTGGGCAACAAGAAGCAAACAACAGAATTGAACATTCCTCTGTTCTTGACAAGTAAATTGCAAAGTTGCTCGTTTTTACAAAGATTTGACAATTTTAACTGTTAAGGAATTGAGAATAACCCTTTAACTGGAGATGGGCGAACCCGAACAGTAAAGATCAGGGTCCGAACAGAACACCTAGGCGATTAAAATAATAAAATTAAAAAGCTCTCCGTTCTTGGGATCCAAAAGGATTTTTTCATTACGTCAGCTGCAAAATTGCAATCTGCAGTCACACAGAATGACTGCAGACTTATCGATTTGGACCGGACAATCCTTTTGAAGATTAAATAGCATCAATGTGGTGGATATGAACAGTTACTTATTGAAGGTGTAGGAAGTAGGAACAAATAACAAGTGTAATGATCTGAGCGACTTTAGCAAGGGATAAATTGTAATGCCTAAATAACTGGGCTTAGCATCTACAAAATAGTAGGGACTTGACTTATTGCATTTGCACTTTTTTTTGTCTAATTTTGGTGTTTGTTGCCAGTTTTTCATTTGCATCTTTCTTTAACCCCTTAGTGACAGAGCCAATTTGGTACTTAATGACCGAGCCAATTTTTACAATTCTGACCACTGTCACTTTATGAGGTTATAACTCTGGAACGCTTCAACGGATTCCGCGGATTCTGAGATTGTTTTTTCGTGACATATTGTACTTCATGTTAGTGGTAACATTTCTTCGATATTACTTGCGATTATTTATGAAAAAAACGGAAATATGGCAAAAAATTTTAAAATTTTGCAATTTTCAAAATTTGTATTTTTTTGCCCTTAAATCAGAGATGTGACACGAAAAATAGTTAATAAATAACATTTCCCACATGTCTACTTTACATCAGCACAATTTTGGAAACACATTTTTTTTTGTTAGGGAGTTATAAGGGTTAAAAGTTGACCAGCAATTTCTCATTTTTACAACACCATTTTTTTTTTAGGGACCACATCACATTTGAAGTCATTTTGAGGGGTCTATATGATAGAAAATAACCATGTATGACACCATTCTAAAAACTGCACCGCTCAAGGTGCTCAAAACCACATTCAAGAAGTTTATTAACCCTTTACGTGCTTCACAGGAACTGAAACAATGTGGAAGGAAAAAATGAACATTTAACTTTTTTTTGCAAACATTAATTCAGAACCATTTTTTTTATTTTTACAAGTGTAAAAACAGAAATGTAACCATAAATTTAGTTATGGAATTTCTCCTGAATACGCCAATACCCCATATGTGGGGGTAAACCACTTTTTGGGCGCACCGCAGAACTTGGAAGTGAAGGAGCGCCGTTTGACTTTTTCAATGCAGAATTGGCTGGAATTGAGATCGGACACCATGTCACATTTAGAGAGCCCCTGATGTGCCTAAACAGTGGAAACTCCCCACAAGTGACACCATTTTGGAAACTAGACCCCTTAAGGAACTTATATAGATGTGTGGTGAGCACTTTGAACCCCCCAGAGCTTCACAGAAGTTTATAACAGAGCCGTGAAAATAAAAAATCACATTTTTTTACACAGAAATGATCTTTTCGCCCACAAATTCTTATTTTCACAAGGGTAACAGGAGAAATTAGACCACAAAAGTTGTTGTGCAATTTCTTCTGAGTATGTCAATACCCCATATGTGGGGGTAAACCACTGTTTGGGCGCACCGCAGAGCTTGGAAGAGAAGGAGTGCCGTTTTACTTTTTCAATGTAGAATTGGCTGGAATTGGGATCGGACGCCATGTTGCGTTCGCAGAGCCCCTGATGTACCTAAACAGTAGAAACCCTCCACAAATGACCCCATTTTGGAAACTAGACCCCCCAAGGAACTTATCTAGAAGTGTGGTGAGAACTTTGAATGCCCAAGTGCTTCACAGAAGTTTAGAATGCAGAGTCGTGAAAAAAAAAATATTTTTTTTTTCTACAAAAAAGATTTTGTAGCCCCCAAGTTTTTATTTTCACAAGGTTAACAGGAGAAATTGGACCCCAAAAGTTGTTGTCCAATTTATCCCAAGTACGCTGATGCCCCATATGTGGGGTAACCCACTGTTTGGGCGCACGGCACAGCTCAGAAGGGAGGGAGCACCATTTGACTTTTTGAGCGCAACATTGGCTGTTGTGTTTGGAGACCCCCTGATGTACCTAAACAGTGGAAACCCCCCAATTCTAGCTCCATCCCTAACCCCAACACACCCCTAACCCTAATCCCAACCCGATCCATAATCCTAATCACTAACCCTAACGATAATCACAACCCTTAACCCAAAACAACCCTAATATCAACCCAAACCATAACCCTAATCAAAACCTTAAATCCAACACACCCCTAATCCTAATCTCAACCCTAACCTCAAACCTAACCCTAATCCCAATACACCCCTAATCACAACCCTAACCTTAACCCTAATCCCAAACCTAACCCTAATCCCAAGCGTAACCCTAATGCCAACCCTAACCCTAATACCAACCCTAATCTAAACCCTAACCCTAATCCCAACTCTAACCCTAACTTTAGCCGAAACCCTAGCCCTAACTTTAGCCCCAAACCTAGCCCTAACTTTAGCTCCAACCCTAACCCTAGCCCTAACCCATAGACTTGTATTGCCGACGGATTGCGACGGATGGCCACACGTCGCGTCCATCGTGCACTGGATCAGTTGTGTTTTGGCGGACCGTCGGCACAAAAAAAGTTCAATGTAACGTTTTTTTGTACGTCGCGTCCGCCATTTCTGACCGCGCATGCGTGGCCGTAACTCCGCCCCCCCTCCTCCCCAGGACATAGATTGGGCAGCGGATGCATTGAAAAACTACATCCGCTGCCCACAATTTTCACAACGTGCGTCGGTGTGTCGGGCTGACGCATTGCGACGACCCCGAACCGACGTAAGTGTGAAAGAACCCTAACCCTAAATTTAGCCCCAACCCTAACCCTAAATTTAGCTCCAACCCTAACCCTAAATTTAGCCTCAACCCTAGCCCTAACCCTAATTTTAGCCCCAACTGCTCTTCTCCTGCCAGCCGGCAGATGGCGACAGATGGCGGGCGCACTGCGCATGCGCCCGCCATTTTCTGTTCCCATGAAGACGCCGGCGGCCAGGAGGAGCAGCAGGAGGACCCAGGGACACCGGTAAGTATAATAGGGTCCCCGAATCCCCCTATTTCTCTGTCCTCTGATGTGCGATCACATCAGAGGACAGAGAATTACACTTTGCTTTTTTTTTATTTTATTTTTTTGCGGTCGCCTGTAAACAGTTAATTACCGGCGATCCCAAAACAGGGGTCGGTAAAACCGACCCCGATCATGTTCTTTGGGGTCTCGGCTACCCCCGGCAGCCGAGACCCCAAAGATCCTCTCGGTGCTGACCAGCGGGCGCACTGCGCATGCGTCCGCCATTTTTTTGCCGGAAAAAGATGGCGGCGCCCATCGGGAGCCACGAGGAGCACCGGGGGAGACAGGTAAGTATCGGGGGGCTGTTAGGGACCCCATTTCTCTGTCCTCTGATGTGCGATCACATTGGAGGACAGAGAAATTAAAAGGGAAATCGCGTTTTTTTTTTTTTTGCGATCGCCGGTAAACGGTTAATTACCAGCGATCGCAAAAGCGGGGTCGGGAAAAAAAAACCCTGAATCATGTTCTCTGGGGTCTCGGCTACCCCCGGCAGCCGAGACTCCAGAGAAAATCCGACTCTGGGGGGCGCTATTTACTTTATCCACAGCGCCGTTAATTAACGGCGCTGTGGTTTAAGTACCCTTAGCGGCCGCCGTTAAAAGACGTATCGGCGGTCGTTAAGGGGTTAAAGCCTATTTCCTAGGGTGCCATCTTACGTGGCAACGTGAGGTAACCACTAGGCCAAAATTAGGGCCTGTACCCCTATTGTTCATGTCTATGATCTATTCCTGCTTGACTATTCAAAATGACTCCCTTTTAACCCCTCAATGACAGAGTCAATTTGGTACTTCATGACCAAGCAAATTTTTACAATTCTGATCACAGTCACTTTATGAGATTATAGCTCCTGAACGCTTTATGAAACGTATTCCACTGATTCTGAGATTGTTTTTTTGTGACATATTGTACTTCATGTTAGTGGTAAAATTAATTCGATATAACTTGCGTTTATTTATGTAAAAAATGGAAATTTGGCAAAAATTTAGAAAATTAAGCAATTTTCAAACTTTTAATTTTTGTACTCTTAAATCAGTGAGTGGTGTCACACAAAATACGTAATAAATAACATTTCCCACATGACAACTTTACATCAGCACAATTTTGGAAACATTTTTTGTTAGGAGGTTATAAGGGTTAAAAGGTGACCAGCGATTTTTCATTTTTTCCAAAAATTTACAAAACCATTTTTTTAAGGACCACCTTACATGTGAAGTGAGCTTTGGGGGTCAGTATAACAGAAAATACCCAAAAGTGAAACCAGTCTAAAAACTGCACCCCTCAAGGTGCGCAAAACTATATTCAAGAAGTTTATTAACCCTTCAGGTGCCTCATGAGAACTAAAGTGCTGTGCAAGGAAAAAATTAACATTTTACTTTTTTCACAAAAAGTTTACTTTGGAACCAATTTTTTATTTTTTTTTATTTACACAAGGGTATCAGGAGAAAATGGACCACAAAATTTGTTGTGCAATTTCTCCTGAGTATGCTGTATGTGAGGGAAAGCCACTGTTTTGGTGCATGGCATGACTCAGAAGGCACATGGCCTAACAGCTGCGAAACATGCAGCCGTGGGAACTGGAACATATTATTATTATTATTATTATAATATGTCTTATAGCCTATTTCTATTTTGAATGAATACTATTAAAGTTAGGTGATTTTAACTCTTGGAGCTGGATTCCCTTTTTTCCACATGTGAATCTCTAGGTGTCTCGCCGAGACGCGAATCCGTGCTCAAGATTCCCTGGACTCATAAGGAAATTTATCTAAAGGGTGAGCTGAATATACCTTTTTTCAACATATTATTTGAGCATGCCCGGATAATACGATATTGGAGAACGCGCGCTCATCACTAGAAATCTCCAATATGGGGGTCACTTGACGGAGCTCTAAATATGGAGTCTGCAAACTATTCTACAAACATTTGTTCCCCAAAATTCAAATAACGCTCCTTCCATACAGAGTCTCGCCGTGTGGCTAAGCATAATACCTTTTTTCAACATATTATTTGAGCATGCCCGGATAATACGATATTGGAGAACGCGCGCTCATCACTAGAAATCTCCAATATGGGGGTCACTTGACGGAGCTCTAAATATGGAGTCTGCAAACTATTCTACAAACTTTTGTTCCCCAAGATTCAAATAACGCTCCTTCCATACAGAGTCTCGCCGTGTGGCTAAGCAGCACTATACAGCCACATATGGGGTATTGCCACGTGCAGCACATTTTGGTGCCTTTTTTTAACCCATTTCCCAAGTGTAAAAATGTAAAATCTGTGGATAAAATAATTTTGTAGTAAAAATGCTAATTATTTTTGCTCCACTGCCCAACATTAAAATATTCTGTGACAACTGTGGTTTCAATATGATCACTACACCCTTAGATGAATTCATGAGATGCACATTAGGGGCTTTTTCAGTTGGTCGTGGCACTCAAAACCGTAACAGCAAAATCTACACAATAATATGGTGTGCCTTCCCTTCTGAGCTTTCCACTGTGCCTGAAAAGTATTTCTCAATTAAAGTCAATGTAAAGTATCGACAAACTCAGGAGAATTTGCGTAACAAATTGTACAGTTCTTTTTCTCCCATTATCCCTTTTGAAATTGAAAACGTTTGGGCCAAAGAAACAATTTAGTGGAAAAAAATGGTAATTTTCCATGTACTCAGCCCAATGTTATACAATTCTGTAAATTGCCTGAGTGTTAAAAATGCTCACTACATCCTTACATGAATCCCTGGAGAGGTGTGCTTTAATTTCTGTGAAGCATTAAAAGTGTTAAGAAACTTCTTGAATGTGGTTTTGAGCACTTTGAAGGGTTCAGTTTTTAAAATGGTGTCACTTTTGGGCATTTTCTGTCACATAAGCCCATCAAAGTCACTTTATAATATGATGTGGTCCCTTTTAAAAAAAAAGGATTTGTAAATTTTGTCTTTCAACCTTTTTTAATAAAAAATAAATGCTTCAAAAGTTATGCTGCTCTAAAGCAGACATGTGGTAAATGTTATTAACTATTTTGTTTGGAATAACAATATGGTTTAAAGGGGTGGTCCACTACTAGGACAACCCCATCTTAAAGGGAACCTGTCAGCAGGATTGTGCACAGTAACCTACAGACACTGTCAGGTTGGCGCCATTATACTGATTAATATGATACCTTGGTTGATTAAATCCATCTTGTGGTTGTTGTTTAATCCTTATTTTCTGTTTCGAGTTAGGGATTACTCGTTCTCCATCCTAACTGCTTAATGATTTGCTCGTGCTTTGGGGCAGGGTTGTTGGGGGGGGCTCTTCATGTGGTGCTCTGACAGGACACTGATCCCTCAGTGACCTGGCTCTTTGTTTACATATTGAATATATGATATGAATATATGATCGGGTAATCGGGTATGTAATGTGTTTATAATTAATTTGTTTGAGGTTATTCCGAAATTCATTAAAAAAAAAAAAAAAAAGTTTCAAAATGACACTAGCTGTGCCTGCGCAGTAGCAGCTATCGGTGATCCGACAGCTGCTACTGAGCAGGCGGTGCCATCTTTGTACGGAAAAAAAAATCCTCCTTCAAGATGGCGCTACCGGCCAGCTATCGGCGATCGATATACACGATATATACAGCTCTGGCAAAAATTAAGAGACCACCATATCAAAACCCTGTCATGGGCAGCCCAATCTCCAGACTTGAACCTCAATGAATACCTCTGGAATGTACCGTATATACTCGAGTATAAGCCGACTCCCCTAATTTTTCCACAAAAAACTGGGAAAACTTAATGACTCGAGTATAAGCCTAGGGTGGGAAATGCAGCAGCTACTGGTAAATGTAAAAAGTAAAAATAGATACCAATAAAAGTAAAATTAATTGAGACATCAGTAGGTTAAAGGGAACCTGTCACCCCCAAAATCGATGGTGAGGTAAGCTCACTGGCATCAGGGGCTTATCTACAGCATTGTGTAATGTTACCTGAAAGAGGAGAAAAAGACGTTAGATTATACTCACCCAGGGGCGGTCCCGCTGCGGTCTGGTCAAATGGGTGTCTCAGGTCCGCTCCGGCGCCTCCCATCTTCATTCCATGACGTCCTCTTCTGGTCTTCACGCCACGGCTCCGGCGCAGGCGTACTTTGTCTGCCCTGTGGAGGGCAGAGCAAAGTACTGCAGTGCGCAGGGCCTCTCTGACCTTTCCAGCGCCTGCGCACTGCAGTACTTTGCTCTGCCCTCAACAGGGCAGACAAAGTACGCCTGCGCCGGAGCCACGGCGTGAAGACCAGAAGAGGACGTCATGGAATGAAGATGGGAGGCCCCGGAGCGGACCTGAGACACCCATTAGACCAGACCGCAGCGGGACCGCCCCTGGGTGAGTATAATCTAACGTCTTTTTCTCCTATTTCAGGTAACATCGGGGGCTTATCTACAGCATTCCAGAATGCTGTAGATAAGCCCCTGATGACGGTGAGCTTACCTCACCATCGATTTTGGGGGTGACAGTTTCCCTGTAAGCGTTTTTGAAAATCCATATTGAATCAGGAGCCCCATAAAGTTTATGATGGGCCTCATAAGATGCTCCATATTAAAATATGCCCCATATAATCCTGCATAAAGGTTAATAATAGCCCCATAAGATGCTCCATAGACACATTTGCCCAATATAATGCTGTACAAATGTTGATTATGGCTCCATAAGATGCTCCATAAAGATATTTGCCCCATATAGTGCTGAACAAACGTTATGGCCCGATACAGACACTTGCCCCATATAGTGCTGCACAAACGTTATGGCCCCATAAGATGCTCCATACAGACACTTGCCCCATTATAGTGCTCCACAAACGTTATGGCCCCATAAGATGCTCTATACAGACACTTGCCCCATATAGTGCTGCACAAACGTTATGGCCCTATAAGATGCTCTATACAGACACTTGCCCTATATAGTGCTGCACAAACGTTGATTATGGCCCCATAGATGCTCCATAAAGACACTTGCCCCATTTGCTGTTGCTGCGATTAAAAAAAAAAAAAAAAAAAATCACATACTCACCTCTCCGTCGCTCAGGCCCCTGGCACTTTCAATATTCACCTGACTTCGTTCCGGCGCCGCTCAGCACTGACGTTCAGGCAGAGGGCGCACACTAACCACGTCACCGCGCCCTCTGACCTTAGTGTCACTGCTGAAGACAGAGCGGCGGCTGGAACGAGGAGTAGGTGAATATAGTGCAGTGCAGCGCTCTCCTCCCCGTTATACTCACCTGCTCCTGGCACTGTGCAGTTCCTGCTTCCCCGGCGCTGCTGCTTCTTCCTCTACTGAGCGGTCACCGTTACCGCTCATTACAGTAATGAATATGCGGCTCCACCCTTATGGGAGGTGGACCATGTGACTGCTCAGTACAGGAAGAAGCTGCTGGTATCGGGGAAAGGACGTGCAGGGACCGCGCCAGGAGTAGGTGAGTATAATTAGACAGCCCCCGCTCCCCCTCCCCTGCCGACCCCTGGGTATGACTCGAGTATAAGCCAAGAGGGGGACTTTCAGCCCCCCAAAATGGGCTGAAAATCTCGGCTTATACTCGAGTATATACGGTAATCAAGAGGATGACGGATAGTCACAAGCCATCAAACAAAGAAGAGCTGCTTACATTTTTGAACAGAAGCAGTGTGGAAGACTGGTGGAAAGCATGCCAAGACGTACGAAAGTTGTGATTAAAAAGCATGGTTATTCCACAAAATATTGATTTCTGAACTCTTCCTGAGTTAAAACATTAGTATTGCTGTTTCTAAATGATTCTGAACTTGTTTTCTTTGCATTATTTGAGGTCTGAAAGCACTGTTTTTTGTTTTTTTTCTTTAATTTTGACAATTTCTCCTTTTCAGAAAAAAATACAAAATTTATTGCTTGGAAATTCGGAGACATGTCAGAAGTTTATAGAATAAATGAACAATTTACATTTTACTCAAAAATATACCTATAAAGAGAAAAATCAGACAAGCTGAACATTTTGCAGTGGTCTCGTTGATATATATCTGTATAAATATAAATATATATATATATATATGTATATATATATATAATATTCATTATGTAAACTAGGGGGTAGGTCACTGAGGGATCAGTGACCTGTCAGAGGCCATACACATGAATAGATAATCAGAGCACCACATGAAACCCCCCCCCCTCGCTGTCCCGACCCCGGAGGACAAGTAATCCCTAACTCAAAACAGAAAATACAGATTAAACAAGAACCACAAGATGGATTTCATCAACCAAGGTATCATATTAATCAGTATAATGGCGCCAACCTGACACTGTCTGTAGCTTACTCAGTAGAATCCTGCCGACAGGTTCCCTGTAAACTAAATGTTCAGTTCCAATAAAATAACATAGCCTATACTTACCTCTAGTGCCAGCTCAGTTCCATCGGTGTAGGCACTCGCGGTCCCGGGGCTGTGATTCGGTTGAATGACACTTGATGCCCGCCGTCCAATCAGTGCTGGCGTCACTATCTCCACCATCAGACAAACTGCACATGAAGAGGAAGTCTGGGATGAGCTGCAGCCCTGGCATCCTCTTCATGTTCAGTTGGCACAAAGTCGAAGACAGTGATGCCAGCTTTGATTGGGTGCCGGCTGCGTGTCACAACACAGCACCACAGCCCCTGGGAGAGAGAAAGTGCCGACACTATGGTAACGGCGTCGGCACGAGAGGCGAGTATAGGTTTCATTATTCTATCGGGGCCAAACATTTTAGTTTAAGAAGGGGTGGTCCTAGTAGTGGACAACCTGTTTAAGGGCATAATTTAAAGTTTGAAAAGTGTTTCCAATTTTTGACAAATTTTCAATATTTTCATAAATAAATGCAAATGACATCAACAAAAATTTACCAATATTATGAAGTACAACATGTTATGAAAAAACAACCTCAGAATCACTGGGATATGTTGATGGGTTCCAGAGTCATTACTTCATAAAATGACGCTGCTCAGAATTGTAAAATTTAGCCTGGTCAGGAAGGAGAAAACAGGCTGGGGGTGAAGGGGTTAAGATCTTTTCCTTTGCAAGTACAGAAACACAAGATCAAACCCATGAAAGATGCCTTTAACACTGGTTTTACTAGCCACAGGTCTTGGAGAAAAGTGACTTTTTCAGGTCTATTGCCAATTACTGTCAGTGTAGTGCATGCACACTTTTAATTACATCCTAAACTATACTACTATCACTGTGCACACAGGCCATATCTACTGATAAGGGTTATCCCTAGAAGTCAGTGATGGTCTCCTATATGATCCTCAGAATGGGGTTCTCCAATCCAATTAACTGTAGGAGCTCTTACTGCAGCAATAACAGTGATCAGATTGGAAACATTTACTGGGTCAGATAACGTTTAGATTGTGCCCGATGATTACCATTTATTATTATAGAAATGGTGCGTAAAGCCAGCCAAATCCAACCACAGCCCTAATCTTCCACAAACATGCACGCTTCTATATAAAAGTATTAATAATAATTATGTTGTATACAGCACAAAGCAGAATACAGCTTGCGAATGGTGTACAGCTGCAAAATAAATTTATATTGCAGAAATAGGATGGAAGTAAAAACTGGACAGTCGAGTTCCCGGCATTGCAATCACTGCACACCATAATCACTGCACAGAACACATAATAAAAATAAACACGAAGCTAAACGCACCAGACAGAGGGGAAAAGAAAGATAAGTGTAATCGGCTTGTAAGAAATTAAACTACCCACTGGAAAAGCAATGATAGTGGAAAATAAAAATACTCAATGGAGAGAAACCATGACAAAGACAAATCCAAACGGAGCGATGTGACTATTAAACCTTGATTTAGAACCATGAGGCGTAATGTGACGATTAAAGCTTGATTTTTGCTTTTTTGACAAACCACACAAATATTTTATTTCATGCAACTTAATACCATTGTAAAGATTCACACTCTCAGGTAGGCATTAGGCAGCGTTCACACAGGCACTGGATTCATGAGTCAAAACAATGTGACGTTTATTTACAACTAGAAATAGGCCCGATGCTATGGCATCAGGTGTGCGGTGAAATTAACATTGGCTGCACAAGTAAGGCTACTTTCAAACTAGCGTCGTCGTCGGCCCGACATACCGACGCATCCTGTCTCAGCGCTACACAACGGTGGCAGCGGATGCATTATTACAATGCATCTGCTGCCTGTTATGATCCGGTGACCTTGGAGCCGCATGGAACTTTCTCTGAGTTGGTGGATGCTGTACTGACCGCAAATCCTGAACTTAACACCGCAACTAGAAGTAGCCGTGGGGTGTGCCTAACAAATCCTAGACACCTCGACACAGCCGGAGGACTAAATACCCCTATAGATGGAAATAGGAAATCTACCTTGCCTCAGAGCAGAACCCCAAAGGATAGGCAGCCCCCCACAAATATTGACTGTGAGTAGTAGAGGAAAAGACACACGCAGGCAGGAAACAGGATTTAGCAAAAGAGGCCACTCTAGATAAAATAGGAAAGGATAGGACAGAATACTAAGCGGTCAGTATTAAAACCCTTCCAAAAATATCCACAGCAGAAAATACAAAAAATTCCACCATCTAACTAAAGATGTGGAGCGTATATCTGCAACTCCAGAGAATCCAACAAGACTGAGAAAACACTGACACAGTCTAAGCTGGACAAGAGAAAACAAATGAATAGCACAGAATTATTAAGCACACAGCATGTGTGCCACAGAAACAAAAACAAGACACTTATCTTTGCTGAATTGGCAGCAAGGCAGGAGGAACCAAAGATCCAAAACCTCCCAGAACCATGGACAACTGGAAAGGACTAAAGAATCCTGCACACCTAAATATCCCAGTCAGAACTGCAATCAGCAGATACACCTGGCCAGGACTGAAACTCAGGGACAACTGCATTCCCACCTACAACCACTGGGGGGAACCCAAAAGCAGAATTCACAACAGCTGCCCCATTGTGAGTTGCAGGGAGGAGGGGGCGGAGTTCCGGCCGCGCATGCGCGGTCGGAAATGGCGGACACGACGCACCAAAAAACGTTACAAGCAACGTTTTTGGTGCCGACGGTCCGACGCAACCGTCGCACGACGGTTGCAACGTGTGGCAATGCGTCGCTAATACAAGCCTATGGCGAAAAAACGCATCCTGCAGACAACTTTACAGGATGCGTTTTTTTCTGCAAACCGCCGCATTGTGACGGAGGCCAAACGACGCTAGTGTGAAAGTAGCCTAAAACTTAGACGTCACCGCTATTCCCCATGCAGGCGCAGTAACAGCCGCGGGTAGAGCGCGCAGCTGTAGCTGTTAGGCTATGTGCACACGTAGGAAATGTGGTGCAGAATTTTCTGCACTAAATCTGCATCTCCTGGCAGAATCCGCATCCGCTGCGGTTTTAGAGCGTTTTTTTGTGCGGAATTGATGCAGATTTTGTGCAGTTTTTGTGCAGATTTCACCACTGCGGATTTCTATTAATGGAGGGGTGCAGAAACGCTGCAGAACTGCACAAAATAAGGGATATGCACTTCTTTGAAATCTGCAGCGTTTCTGCACTGATTTTTCTGCACCATGTGAACAGCTTTTTTTTCACATTGATTTACATTGTACTGTAAATCACAGTGCAGTTCTGCAGTGTTTCTGCTGCAGAAAAAAACGCTATAAAAACACTATAAAAACTCATTAAAAATGCAAACATTATGCATCCGATAATTTAGAATGCATTCTGCGAAAAAAATGCATCGCGGTAAAAAAAAGCAGCATGTTCATTAATTTTGCGGTTTTTCGCGTTTTTTCCCGCTATTCTATGCATTGGGAAAAAAACGCAAAAAAAAAAACCACATAAAAAATGCATACAAAAGCGCAAAAAACGCAAAAAAAAAAACGCATGCGGATTTATGGCAAAAATGTCCAGTTTTTGTCAGGAAAATTTCTGCCAGAAACGCTGACGTGTACATACCCTAAATCTGCACTAAATCTGCATCGTGTGCACATACCCTTACTGCGCCTGCGTGGGAATCGCGGTGCCTTATGGGATTCAGGGACAGTGGCCGGAAGTCCCAACTGGCGATTATATATATAGATGGTTGCATAGCGCGGAAGCAAAACTACAAACAAAATCCCTAGCATTGTCCAAGCACTAACTAAACAATACAGACCCTAGCTGCTCATACACGGCTGAGCTAGTCCCAGTTCTGTCAATCACAAGGCTTTGTCCCTGGCAACCACTGATACAAGCAGTTTGGTGTCCATAGCCTGTGCAGTCTCTTCTTAGAGAGGGATTCTGGCTGGTCTCTGCAGCTCCAATACAATCCCCTCTGGTTAGCTTCCACCCAACTGAGTGACTACGGCCCCTTCACACGTCTGTGCACACGTACACATGCATAGCTATTATAACATTATAATCTATGGGGCTGAACCAATGTTTTTTTTTACCATCAGTACATATCACACAGACCCATACAAGTCTATGACTCCATGTAAAACATGTACCGCATACGGATGACAGTTGTGTGACACATGCCGGAATATAATGATTTCAAGAAACTACAGATTTTTAAGTGATGTGCAAAGACAATAAATAGCTTGAAGTGTTCTATTAAGGCACATAAATAAATTATTAAATGAAAAAAATGACGTGGGGTCCCCCTATTTTTCCCCTCACACTTCCCCTCATTCACCACTTTATTTATTCATAAAGGAAAAAAATCCCATGCAGATCTGCCATTGTCCACCAAATCCGACGTAGTCCAGCGATTCTGACAACCAAAGGCTATGGAGCTTTGTTCTGACTCTCCAGTGCCTTTGCCTACAGTCACTGTGGGATCCAGCTACACAGCACGAGACTTGGGGATTCTGAAGAGCGGACAAGTCAGTAATGTTACCCCTCAGACATTTATTTTATACTTAGTACAAAAGCCTTTACTGGTGATGACCGCTTCAAGACGCCTCCTGTATGAAGAAACTAGTCGCATGCATAGCTCAGGTGTTATTTTGGCCCATTCTTCCAAACACTCTTCAAATCCTGAAAGACCCATAGGTTCCTTCTATGAACTCTGAGCTTTAGTTCCTTCCACAAATTTTCCATTGGATTAAGGTCCGGTGATTAGTTAAGCCATTCTAGCAGCTTTATTTTCTTTCTCTGAAACCAATTAAGAGTTTCCTTGGTTGTGTGTTTGGGATCGTTGTCTTGCTGAAATGACCACCCTCGCTTCTTCTTCTTCTTCATCATCCTGGTAGATGGCAGTAGATTACAGCATCCAAAGAGTTCTATTTTCGTTTCATCTGACCAGACTATGTTCTCCAAGTATATCACAGGCTTATCTAAATGTTGTTGAGCAAACTTTAAACGCTCTTTAACCTGTTTTTTTTTGTTCAACAATGTACTCTTGCGTGGTGAGCGTGCATACAGGCCTTGAAGGTTTGAGTACATTAATTATAGGTCTTTTTCCCCCCCAACAATTGTACCTTCTGATTCCAGTCCTTGGCTCTTGGACAACTCCTCCGACAATTATTTTCACTCCTCTGTCTGAAATCTTGTGAGGAGCACCTAGTCGTGGCTGGTTTATGGTGAAATATTCTTTTCACTCCCGGATTATGGCCCCAATAGTTCTCACTGATATCTTCAGTAGTTTAGAAATTCTTCTGTATCAAATGTCATCAGTATGTTTTACAACAATAACGTTGTGAAAGTCTTGAAACAGCGCACTAGTTTTACCCATCATGAAATGTTTCTGGTGGGGCATCTTTGTAATGAGACACCTTTTCATAGGCCAACAGTTTAACTAGCTGATATTATTTTTCACTAAGTGGCAAGATTGCTTTCCATTTACTGGTAGATTTCAGCTGGTGTCATGACTTTCTATGGCTTTTTGCGCCTCTCTTTCTTCATGTGTTCAATACTTATTCTCTGTGTCATTTATCATTATTACACATAACTTAATTTATTGACATCTATTATTTCTTTGCCTGTGTGGATTGGATGGGTGGTTACCGACATCTGATGAGAATTTCATATCAATAGCAGTGTTCAATACTTATTTCACCCGCTGTATCTATTATATTTGCATATCTATAACGGTTAAAAATCTGTAATTTCTTGAATGCATTATATTTCGGTATGTGTCACAAGAACGGGTGCACAAATATCACACTTATGAACCACATGTGCTCACAGATGGCATACAGATGACGTACACATGGATGAACTGTGGAGTCGGAGTCCATTTTGGTGGAGTCAGAGTTGGAGTTGGTACAAAATGGATCGACTCAGAAAATATATAATAAATTGGGTACAGTAGTACAATGCAGGATGTGCTGTAAATGTTTTCATAAGAATTTGGGAAAGTTATGAAATGTCCTATACATAGATGAATCTGTGCTGCACTTTATGTAGAGTAGTAAGGCAGGGCTGTGGGGTCGGAAGTCAGAGAAATTGAGAAGTCGGAAATCAGAGTTTGAGTCGGTGGTTTGGCTTCCTGACTACACAGCCCTGTGGATGACATACTGATGGAAAAAACAAACATACACACAGACGTTGAACAAAAAGCACACAAATAGTCAAAATGCAACGTCCCACAGATTATGAGCACGTGTGAAGGGGGCCTAAGGTGGATACCAAGCCTGTTATATGCAAAGCCAGCCAGGTGCACCTAATCAGAACCTGTAGCTCTATGAATTAACCCTAGCTTACCTGACTTTGCCACACCATATATAAAGTATTTCTAAGAGGTAAGACTAATCGCAATTAACATCTTCGTTAATGATTGTATTAAAGATTCTTCGATTAAGGGCTTGTTCACACACTGCATTTTTGCCGCTGGAAAAGAAACACAGCGTTTAACAAGAACAGTAAAGTGAATGAGATTTCTGACATCACATGTACACGATACTTACTTTTTTCTTGCGGATTTGAAACAAAGGGTTTCTTTTTAAATCCGCAGCATTTCAATTCTATCAGCGTTTTTTATCCATTCAAATTAATGGGGAAAAAACGCAAGTAAAAAAGCATCAAACCCGCACATATTGTCTAGGGCGATTTTCATGCCTACACTTTAGTTTTTGCTGCAGAAAAATCTGCTGCAAATATTCAGCTGTGCTCTAGTTCATTATATGCTCCCTGCTGGGTAGTCACTTTCACATACGCTAAAGAACAGAACTTTTATGCTTTCCAAATGCCAAAAAAAGAGACTTAATCCATGCTCTAAACAAATGTGGTTTTTGTAGAGTCTGTGCAACTTTTGTACATCACAAACTGTATGCAGCCACTTCTCACACAGATCTATCAGCATATTATACATGGCTGGTCGGTCCCTTTCTGCACCCTCCTCTCAGTGTTAGAGACATCAGAATTGAGGGAGAGGAGGTCATACAAGGCAGAACATAATATAGGGCACAATCAATGAAGCACACTGCTTCTGGTGGTGTAAGAAGTCTCTGTACTCTCCCACTCTCCTGTCAGCGTAAAAGATGCCAGCAAAGAGGGGAGGGGAGGATGTTGGACATGGCAGATCTAAGTGTGGAAATGCAGGAAGCATTTGAAAAGTTCAAGAAGAGCAGATCACACAGGTTGCATTAAATTCAATAGATATAGAGGATAGATCACATAATTAAGTCTTCAGAAGGAAAGGAAACACAGACTGAAGTGAAGAAAGTAAGCTTAGAGGACTCTGCAGGGGAACGTGGAGGGTCAAAACATCAGTTTAAGTCAGCACAAACGATAGAAGACTCCTTAGGGACTGTAGGAGGAGAAATCAGTTTAAGAATACAGTTGGAACATGAGAGCTAGCGAAGGCAGCAGAGCTCTGAACACACAGCCATCCTATCCAGCAAGTACTATGAGGAGTCATAACTCCATATCAGAAAAGTGTGAAATTAGGAGCAGGTTATAAACTTGCAATTTGTTTTTAAATAGACAAACATGTAAAAAAATGTAAACAGCCAAGAAAATGTACTAATGTATTACTAGAACGGAATAGGTATGGGCTCAGATTATCCATAAATTTAAAAGGGTTTAATATCGATGGCTATTCTTAACATAGGTAATCAAAATTAGATCAGTGATGAGTGAGTACTGGCACCGGGAACAGCTAGCTAGTGGGTGTGCCAAGTGCCTAATGCCCACCGATTTCATAGTGATGACCTATCGTAAAAGTAGGCCACCAAGTACCGGACACAAAAACGTTCCATTATTATATTATACTACAGTTAACATTAAAGAAGTTATCCAGGTCTGGGATGAAATACTCTTTGGCGCCAGCAGTAATGTAACCATAAGGGTATGTTTACACGTGGCGCATTTGCAGCGGAATGGAAGCTGCGTACAACTTGAGTGCTCAATCCGCAGCGTCCAGATGTTACAGCATAGTGGAGGGGATTTTATGAAATCCCGTCTCCACTATGCATACAAAAACGCAGGTGGCAAACCTGCGTTTACGCACATTCGGCGCGTCTTTATAGACCGCAACATGTCTATTTATCTTGTGGAGACGCGCAGTCTCCGCAAGATAAGTAGCACCGTTCTATGTATAGGAAGCGGTAATTCTGCATGGTTCAATGAACAGCTGCAGAATCACTGCAAGTACAAAAGCTGGCAGTGCTTTGGACGGAGCGGGAATCCACTGCATTCAAAGTGCTGCCGGTACGCCACGTGGAAACATACCCCAAGTATGTGATTTACATCCATGCAATCATATGAAGACTAGACATGCAGCCTTATTCAAATTACTTGGATTCAGTGAGGCCACGCATGTCTAGTCAGAATGTAGATATAAGTGTGCAAACTGCATACTTGCGCTCATGCCGCACTCCCATGACAAATCCCAACAGCGTGTAGTGTGCGAGCTATGAGAATTCATTAGACTACAGTACAGTCACATAGCATGTCTGTAGACTTTCATTCCAAGTCTGAACAACCCCTTTAGTGTATAGTTCCTGAATATGACTTTTTTTTTTGTTGGTAAATAATTACAGACTAAAATGTTGCTAGAAAAATTACAAATAGGAATTCATAGTTTAACATTAGACCTTTACGCTTGGAATTGTTTCTTACATGCAGAAATTAGAAAAGGTAAATATTTTATTCTATCAGTTATGTGTGCATGTAAAAGTTGTAAGATTGTGTGGATTATAATCAATTGATTATATTTTGTATGATTTCAGTTACTGGGTGAATGCCGAATGATTCTTTTTCAAAGGCTGCTTCACCTACTGCCAACATGGAGGATATTGTGAACATCGATTAAAGTGCAGCTTGTGAACCAAGAGCGAGTGAAATGAAACTAGTTTCTATCTATTTCTGAAAATATGCCAGTTTGCCAATCTTCAAATATCATATCATCCCGGTGTTTTTTTTTCTTATGATGTAGGGCATAGTTAAGGCAGACCACAGCTGTTACACATCTTATGTCTTCTGTTGTCACAATTCATATTCTCTACAGTATTAGGGACGTTCGCCATGAGCCTAAGACACCACTAAAATCTATGAACGAACTTGGTAAATCTGCACCAGTAATATTAGATCCCTTTGAAAAGCGGATTACTAACACAACATTTTAGGCTTTTGTAACTTCATTAGGACATATTTTTTTCTCTTTAAAATCAAAACATCTGTTATCTGTATTAATATATTATGTAGCAATACTATAGTTGTTTTTTTGCATCTGGAAACATTTTAACCCCTTACTGACATCGGGTGTAATAGTACGCCGATGTCGATATCCCCCGCTTTGATGTGGGCTCCGGCGGTGAGCCTACATCTTTTAAGGGACAAGTCAGCCGTTTTGAACAGCTGACATGTGCCCGCAATAGCCGCGGGTGGAATTACGAGCCACCCGCGGCTATTAAGTAAAATGCTGCTGTCAAACTCTGACAGCGACATTCAAATAACGCTTCTGGCCATCGGGCTGGAAATACGTGCACCGGTGACCCCGTCACATGATCGGGGGTCATCGGTTTGATAACCAGAGGTCTCCTTGAGACCTCTATGGTTGTCAGTGCCAGATTGCTGTGAGCGCCACACAGTGGTCGGCGCTCATATCAACTAAGCAATTCTACTACATAGAGGAGTGTCTGTGTGTGTGCATGTGGGTGTCTTTATGTGTGTGTGTGTGTGTGTGTGTGTAGGCAGTCTAGTCCAATCCGGCTATGTCTGCTGTCACATAGAACAGTGACAGCATTAAAAAGGCGCCAATTCTGGCACTTAGCCTCTCTCTTCCCACTGCCCTGTAGCAGTGGCATATGGAGTAATATTTGTGGTGTTGATGTCACCTTTGTATTGTAAAGTGACATCAAGCCTGGCTTAGTAATGTAGAGGCGTCAATAACACACCTATCCATTACTAATCCTATAATTGTTAAGGGGTTAAAACAGCCAAAATAAAGTATTTTATTGAAATAAAACACAACACAATTTTCCTATCTTTATTGTACTCCTAATTCCTGCGACGTCCTTGGTCACCTGTAAAAAAAAAAAAATAAATAATAATAATAAACCAACAGTATACTCCGTGTTCCGACGTAATCGATATAATAACGATGTCCCACCGCTCCACAGGTCGACAGGAGGTAATGGCTCCTGAGGTTATCACTGAGGGTTCACTGGAGTTCATGCTCTCACTTTAAGGCACTGATGCGTGAGAATTTTCCCACACAGCATGAAATCCAGTGACCAGAGGCCCATGGAAAGCGATCACATCTGCCGATGTGACAGCTCTACACGGGAAATCGTCGTGGGACACTCGTTATTAAATGGATTACATAGGAACAGGGAGTATACTGTTGGTTTATTATTTTATTTATTTTATTTTTTTTTACAGGTGATCGAAGGTGTCAGGGATTAGCTGTATGGTGAGTATGTACTGTATGTGTTTTTTTTACACTTGAACACAGTAGCTGGATGATGGGACTACTACTGTCCCATCATCGGCTAGCTGTCACTGTAGCAGGCATAGCTGTATGGGACTATTAGTCCCATCGGATGATGCCTGCCTACACACAGACCCGCACATACACAGCCTCACAGACCCCCACAAACTTTCATAAATACACACAGACACGCACATCTTCTCCGCTTACACATAGTCTCCGCCCACACACTTTTCCTTCTCCCTATCTGCAGCATTTCTCGCGCGCAAATCCGTAGCAAAACAAAACCAACCGCAGATCTTTTTAAACCTGCAGTTTTGCTGCAGATTTGACTGACTCAATGGTAGTCAATAGGTGCAGAAACACTGCAGATCCGCAAAAAGGATTGAAAAGCTGCGGAAAATAAAACGTTGCAAATCCACGCGTAATATTCCGCAGCATGTGCACAGCGATTCTCAATTTCCCATTGACTAACACTGGTTGTGCATTACACTACGGATTTGATGCAATTCCACGCGTCCAAAAACGCTGCAGAAACCCATCATAATCCACAACGTGTGCACATAGCCTTACTGTGAAGATAGCTTTTAATGACATTGGTTTTATATTTGGG
Organism: Ranitomeya imitator; assembly: GCF_032444005.1. Lineage (NCBI taxonomy): Eukaryota > Metazoa > Chordata > Amphibia > Anura > Dendrobatidae > Ranitomeya > Ranitomeya imitator. Next base: position 631,690,439 of record NC_091284.1, read on the forward strand.
GTTATTGTCCTGCTGTAGAATAAATTTCAAATAGACGATTTCCTGATGGCAATGAATTTTGGATAAATATCTGTATTTCTCAGCATTGAAGACACCATTAACCCCTTCCCGACATTTGACATGCCAGTACGTCAGATGTCCCATTCCCCTCTTTGGTGCGAGCTCCGGCACCGAGCCCACACCTTTTCGGCCACATGACAGCTGATCTAATCAGCTGACATGTGGCCCTAACAGCTGTGCGTGGAACTGCAATTCACCCGCACCTGTTAACACATTAAAGGCTGCTGTCAAACTCCGACAGCGGTATTTAACATGCAGGCACTGGAAGTGTGCCCATCAGTGCCCGTGTCACATGACCGCGGGTCTCCAATGGGTTGTCATGACAACCCGGGGGCTGCAGGAGACCCCTGTGGTTGTCATTGTCGGATAGCTATGAGGTCTGCCCAGCGGTTGGCGCTCATGGCAAGTGAGCATTTCTGCTACACACAGCAGGGCTGAAACCCTGCTGTCTGTAGCACAGGCAATCAGATAATTGCAGCTTCTCGTCTCACAAAGAGACTATAGAAGCAAGTGACAAGTAAAAAAATGCTTAAAATAAAATTATATACAGTATATATGGAGTCACCCTCCATTCGCCCCATTCAAAATGAAACAATTAAAAAAAATACACAGATTTAGCATTGCTGTGTTCAGAATCGCTCCATCTATCAACATATAAAAATAATTAATCTGATCGGTAAACGGTGTACTAAGAATAAAAATTCAAACCGCCAGAAATACATTTTTTCGGGGGTTGCTGCAACATTGCATTAAAATTAAAGATGGGCGAACCGAATAGTAAAGTTCGGCGTCCAAACTGAACACCTACTGTTTGGGCACAGACACCGAACATAGACATCATCAGGAAGTCTGTGTTACTGTTCTGGTTCGGTCCCCACAAACACCAGGTGTTCATCTCGCTGTCATGTGCATGACAGCGTGGCAAACACCGCTTCTGATCGGTGGTAAAATTATCACCGCCGGTCAGACAGTCGCGGTTTCCGCGCTGTCAAAAGACAGCGCGAGAGCAGCTGTGATCAGAGGTATAAAGTTTACCTCCGGTCACTGCTGTCAGCCAATAGGACAACTGCTCCCATCAGCCAAAACCTGCTGCCACTAATAACAGTGACAGCAGGAGCGGCTGATGGGAGTATTCATCAGCTGGCTCCTGCGCTGTAAATAAATAATTAAAAAAAACAAAAAAAAAAAAACTGAGTGGGTTCCCCTGTATTTTTGATAGCCAGCAAGGCAAAACTTTCAGCTGAGGGCTTCAACACTCAGCTGTCAGCAAGGCTGGTTATCAAGAACAGAAGGGTCCCCACACCGTATTTTGAAATTATCTAAATAAATATTTTGAAAATACGGCATGGGGTCCCCTCCATATCTGACAACCAACCTTGCTAAAGCAGCCAGCTGGGGGCTGGCATTCTGAGCCTGATAAGGGGACATGGATAATGCCCTCCATCCTAAAAACAGCAGCCTGCAACTGCCCAGAAAAGGCGCATCTTTTAGATGTGCCAATTCTGGTTCTTTGCCCGGCTCTTACCACTTGCACACAGAAAAAATGCTGGCGCACTACAAATACTACCTATGCACTAATATCAAACGGGGGTGCAGTAAAGTGGCCAAAAGCAATCTAACCAAAAGGAAAAGAAGCCACAATATAATCTGCACACCACCAATAAGTTATATGAAACAAAAGACAATTTTATTGGTAACAAAGGTAATTTAAAAACAGTTAAAAATACACAGAACAACTCCCCCATGAGGCCTGTCCAAAACAAAATCTCATAAATGGTATAGATAACACATGGTGCCTGACACAAGTACACAAAATATAAAGGCACAGCTGGGTTTAATCCATACAAATGTATACACCACCTGTTATTCCATCCCAGTAGGGAAATCCAAGTCCCGGCTACAAGCCTAATAATATAGATAACCCATGGGAGAAAATATAGAAGATAATAAGATATCAGTCCCTACTGAAGGATGGATAGAGCATGGCCATTGCCCCTAATAAGGCTGTCAAATAAACAAAAAACAAAAAAACCTCAACAGCTTGCGTAGAGAACCCAAAAAGGAACCTATAGTAAGGAGGGTAACTCCGGCAACCAATGCATGGATCAGGACCGCAGGGTGGGAGAACCCAACGCGTATCGCGGTTACAACGACCGCTTCGTCAGGGGTGATAGCTTACCGAATAAAACCTCCGTCTTTATATCCTAAATAGAGCGGCCATCAGTGCGCACCGGTGTATGTGACTACCTCCGAACCGGAAGTAAAGAAACTGGAACCCGCATGGAGGAATGTCAGCGGCGCGATATACTCGCGCTTGCGCACACGATAGAAGAAACCAAGTGAGGGCAGACGTCTCTGCCCATACTGTTCCAGTGCGCACGCGCCGGAACTATAGCCGGCGGTCCGCATCGGAGCAGAGAGAACAAGAAGGGGAATCGCCTACAGAGGCGTGTGATAATATGAGGTGACAGTGTACTACGGGAAGAAGAGAACAGGAAGGGATATGGCCGACCTAAATCCTAATACTAAAGGAAAAACATATAATTAGCACAATAATCTTATACAATAAGAAATAACAAAAAACACCCAATGACAAAAATAAATATAAAAGGAAATAAACATAAACATGAAAATGAAAATAAATATAACGATAACATAAACAAAAAACACTAACCAATCACCAAACAAAACCCTTATAAACGATAACCATAATACAAAATACACAAATAACCAAGAATATAATATAAACATACCCATATAACATAGCCTGCCACCCATGGTAGAAATTGCCAACCCTCCATAGACCTAATAGTCCATAAGATATCACTGGTGTCCCCAGAATAGTTCACAATGATAAAGATCCATTGGGAAAAGGGAAAAAATTCCCGCCGATCAATCCAATTCCACAAAAAAGTACGTCACAAGTCCCGATGTTATCCATTCCAGAAATAAATGCGGTATCCAGTATGTCCAAACATCGAAGTGAAACTTTGGGGGAGACCTTCTCAAGATAGCCATCCAACCAAAAAACCTCGTCAAAGAATCATCCGTCACGTAAGGATCAAACAAGAAGGAGTCCGATATAGAGATCATACAGGGAATGACTATCCCAGGAAGCCTGTAAAAAGGAGATCTTCATTAATGCCCTGAGGTGCTATAGACTTAAGCAGATAAATCCACCGAGACTCCAATTGTAGGAGCCGTTTATGCAAGGAACCACCCCTCCCAGAGCCCCTAACATGTTCCAAGCCAATAATCTTGGTGTTGGCATAGCTACCACCATGGTGAAGCAGGTAATGAGAGGCCACCGTGGTAAGAGTCTTACCCTTTCGGCTGTCCGCGGCCGCCATGTTAATAGTGGAGAAATGACCCTGCATTCTCCTGCGTAATTCCTGCGAAGTCTGACCTACATAAATGCAGGGACATGAGCATATTAGAGCATAAATGACGTGAGTGGTTTTACAGTTGATATACGATTTTATTCTATGTTGCACCTGATCTACCGGGTTGCAAAAAGAATCACGCGTCGGATGCATGTATGGACACATATTGCAATCCCCGCATGGAAATGAGCCTCTCAAAACAATACCCCGATTAAGTCTTCGTGTGGGTCTATTATAATGGCTTTGGGTAAGAATGTCCTTAAAATTAGGCGCCCTCCTAGCCGTTGTTAGTGGCCGCGCACTGACAACCTGAGATGTTTGAGTGTCAGTGGTCAAAATCCTCCAGTGGTTATTCAAAATCCTACTCACCTGAGACCATTGGGTGTGATATCCCGTGATGAATCGCGCATAGCTATCTGGTCTCCTCTTGTTGGTAACAAGTAAAGAGTCTTGTGTCTGCTGTTTTGCCCTCTGATAAGCCCGAGAGATGCATTTTTTAGGATAATTCCTTGTTAGAAACCTTTTAGTCAGGTCCTGGGCTGTCGCCTTGAAGTCCGAATCCTGCGTACAGTTCCGTCTCGCCCTAAGAAATTGCCCAGTCGGAATTCCGTCCCTGGTGTGTTTCGGATGAAAACTCCGATATTCCAGCAGGCTATTGACAGCAGTGGGCTTCCGGTATAGACATGTTGATAGCATGCCGTCCTGACTCTTGACTTCCAGGTCCAAAAAATTAACTACAATGGAGGAGAAATGATGAGTCAAGAAAATATTGAAAGTATTATTGTTAAGGAACCCCAGAAACTGAAGACATTCCTCAGGAGAGCCAGACCAAATGAAAAATATATCGTCTATAAAGCGCGACCAATGTCGCACCCTGCTGTTAAAAATATCAGATGTATAGACGATAGTCGACTCCCACCACCCTAAAAAAAGATTAGCGAAGGCCGGGGCACACCTCGCCCCCATGGCCACACCAGATGTCTGCAAAAAATAAGTCCTGTCAAACAGAAAAAAATTGTGTCTCAAAGCAAAATTAAGCAAATCAACAATAAAAGAATCATGCATTCTATCTGAATTAATCTGTTGGTCAAGAAAGAACATGACTGCATGTATGCCGTCATCATGATTGATGTTTGAGTACAACGACTCAACGTCGCAGGTGACCATGAGCTCCCCTGGTTCTAGTGACACCCCTTTGTACATGCTGATAAAATGCGAAGAGTCTCTCGTATATGATGGCAATACCGCCACAAGCGGCTGCAGAAAAAAGTCGACATAGGTACAAGCCCTCTCACACAAGCTGCCAATGCTGGAGACTATCGGACGACCCGGAGGCTTGTTGGTACTCTTGTGGACTTTGGGTAACATGTAGAAAGTTGGCGTAACTGGTTGTTCTACCCAAATAAAGTCCCGCTCCTGAACATTGATGATCCCCAGTTCAAACGTCCTATCAATGAGTCTCCTCAGCTTGGTGGCATAAACCCCCGTGGGATCAGAGGGGAGCCTACGATAAAAGCGTGTATCGTCCAATTGTCTATGGGCTTCTTCCAAATACATATTATGGGGCCATAGAACAATATTGCCCCCTTTATCCGCTTCCCTGATTAGAAACTCTTTGTTATTCTTGAGGTTAAGCATAGCCCTGCGCTCCTGGTCAGTGAGGTTAACCCCTTCATGACCCAGCCTATTTTGACCTTAATGACCTGGCCGTTTTTTGCAATTCTGACCAGTGTCCCTTTATGAGGTAATAACTCAGGAACGCTTCAACGGATCCTAGCGGTTCTGAGATTGTTTTTTCGTGACATATTGGGCTTCATGTTAGTGGTAAATTTAGGTCAATAAATTCTGCGTTTATTTGTGATAAAAACGGAAATTTGGCGAAAATTTTGAAAATTTCGCAATTTTCACATTTTGAATTTTTATTCTGTTAAACCAGAGAGTTATGTGACACAAAATAGTTAATAAATAACATTTCCCACATGTCTACTTTACACCAGCACAATTTTGGAAACAACATTTTTTTTTGCTAGGAAGTTATAAGAGTTAAAATTTGACCAGCGATTTCTCATTTTTACAACGAAATTTACAAAACCATTTTTTTTAGGGACCACCTCACATTTGAAGTCAGTTTGAGGGGTCTATATGGATGAAAATACCCAAAAGTGACACCATTCTAAAAAATGCACCCCTCAAGGTGCTCAAAACCACATTCAAGAAGTTTTTTAACCCTTCAGGTGCTTCACAGCAGCAGAAGCAACATGGAAGGAAAAAATGAACATTTAACTTTTTAGTCACAAAAATTATCTTTTAGCAACATTTTTTTTATTTTCCCAATGGTACAAGGAGAAACTGAACCACGAAAGTTGTTGTCCAATTTGTCCTGAGTACGCTGATACCTCATATGTGGGGGTAAACCACTGTTTGGGCGCACGGCAGGGCTTGGAAGGGAAGGAGCGCCATTTGACTTTTTGAATGAAAAATTGGCTCCACTCTTTAGCGGACACCATGTCACGTTTGGAGAGCCCCCGTGTGCCTAAAAATTGGAGCTCCCCCACACGTGACCCCATTTTGGAAACTAGACGCCCCAAGGAACTTATCTAGATGCATAGTGAGAACTTTGAACCCCCGGGGGCTTCACAAATTGATCCGTAAAAATGAAAAAGTACTTTTTTTTCACAAAAAAATTCTTTTAGCCTCAATTTTTTTCATTTTCACATGGGCGACAGGATAAAATGGATCCTAAAATTTGTTGGGCAATTTCTCATGAGTACACCGATACCTCACATGTGGAGGTAAACCACTGTTTGGGCACATGGTAAGGTTCGGAAGGGAAGGAGCGCCATTTGACTCTTTGAATGAAAAATTATCTCCATCGTTAGCGGACACCATGTCGTGTTTGGAGAGCCCCCGTGTGCCTAAACATTGGAGCTCCCCCACAAATGACCCCATTTTGGAAACTAGACCCCCCAAGGAACTTATCTAGATGCATATTGAGCACTTTAAACCCTCAGGTGCTTCACAAATTGATCTGTAAAAATGAAAAAGTACTTTTTTTTTTCACAAAAAAATTCTTTTCGCCTCAGTTTTTCATTTTCACATGGGCAATAGGATAAAATGAATCCTAAAATTTGTTGGGCAATTTCTCCCGAGTACGCCGATACCTCATATGTGGGGGTAAACCACTGTTTGGGCACACGGCAGGGCTCGGAAGGGAAGGCGCGCCATTTGACTTTTTGAATGGAAAATTAGCTCCAATTGTTAGCGGACACCATGTCGCGTTTAGAGAGCCCCTGTGTGCCTATGCATTGGAGCTCCCCCACAAGTGACCCCATTTTGGAAACTAGACCCCCCAAGGAACTTATCTAGATGCATATTGAGCACTTTAAACCCCCAGGTGCTTCACAGAAGTTTATAATGCAGAGCCATGAAAATAAAAAATAATTTTTCTTTCCTCAAAAATGATTTTTAGCCTGGAATTTCCTATTTTGCCAAGGGTAATAGGAGAAATTGGACCGCAAATGTTGTTGTCCAGTTTGTCCTGAGTACGCTGATACCCCATATGTGGGGGTAAACCACTGTTTGGGCGCACGGCAGGGCTCGGAAGGGAAGGCACGCCAATTGGCTTTTTAAATGGAAAATTAGCTCCAATCATTAGCGGACACCATGTCACGTTTGGAGAGCCCCTGTGTGCCTAAACATTGGAGATCCCCCACATATGACCCCATTTTGGAAACTAGACCCCCAAAGGAACTAATCTAGATGTGTGGTGAGGACTTTGAACTTCCAAGTGCTTCACAGAAGTTTATAACGCAGAGCCATGAAAATAAAATAAAAATTTTATTTTCTCTAAAATGATTTTTTAGCCTGCAATTTATTATTTTCCCAAGGGTAACAGGAGAAATTTGACCCCAAAAGTTGTTGTACAGTTTCTCCTGAGTACGCTGATACCCCATATGTGGGGGTAAACCACAGTTTGGGCACATGTCGGGGCTCGGAAGTCAAGTAGTGACATTTTGAAATGCAGACTTTGTTGGAATGCTCTGCGGGCGTTACGTTGCGTTTGCAGAGCCCCTGATGTGGCTAAACAGTAGAAACCCCCCACAAGTGACCCCATTTTAGAAACTAGACCCCGAAAGGAACTTATCTAGATGTGAGGTGAGCACTTTGAACCCCCAAGTGCTTCACAGAAGTTTATAACACAGAGCAGTGAAAATAATAAATACGTTTTCTTTCCTCAAAAATAATTTTTTAGCCCAGAATTTTTTATTTTCCCAAGGGTTACAGGAGAAATTGGACCCCAAAAGTTGTTGTCCAGTTTCTCCTGAGTACGCTGATACCCCATATGTGGGGGTAAACCACTGTTTGGGCACACGTCGGGGCTCAGAAGGGAAGTAGTGACTTTTGAAATGCAGACTTTGATGGAATGGTCTGCGGGCGTCACGTTGCGTTTGCAGAGCCCCTGGTGTGCCTAAACAGTAGAAACCCCCCACAAGTGACCCCATTTTGGAAACTAGACCCCCCAAGGAACTTATCTAGATATGTGGTGAGCACTTTGAACCCCCAAGTGCTTCACAGACGTTTACAACGCAGAGCCGTGAAAATAAAAAATCATTTTTCTTTCCTCAAAAATGATGTTTTAGCAAGCAATTTTTTATTTTCTCAAGGGTAACAGGAGAAATTGGACCCCAGTAATTGTTGCCCAGTTTGTCCTGAGTACGCTGATACCCCATATGTGGGGGTAAACCACTGTTTGGGCACATGTCGGGGCTCGGAAGTCAAGTAGTGACGTTTTGAAATGCAGACTTTGATGGAATGGTCTGCGGGCGTCACGTTGCGTTTCCAGAGCCCCTGGTGTGCCTAAACAGTAGAAACCCCCCACAAGTGACCCCATTTTGGAAACTAGACCCCCCAAGGAACTTATCTAGATATGTGGTGAGCACTTTGAACCCCCAAGTGCTTCACAGACGTTTACAACGCAGAGCCGTGAAAATAAAAAATCATTTTACTTTCCTCAAAAATGATGTTTTAGCAAGCAATTTTTTATTTTCTCAAGGGTAACAGGAGAAATTGGACCCCAGTAATTGTTGCCCAGTTTGTCCTGAGTACACTGATACCCCATATGTGGGGGTAAACCACTGTTTGGGCACACGTCGGGGCTCGGAAGGGAAGGAGCACCATTTGACTTTTTGAATAAAAGATTGGCTGGAATCAATGGTGGCGCCATGTTGCGTTTGGAGACCCCCTGATGTGCCTAAACAGTGGAAACCCCTCAATTCTTACGCCAACACACCCCTAACCCTTATCCCAACTGTAGCCGTAACCCTAACCACAACCCTAACCGCAACACACCCCTAACCACAACCCTAACCCCAACACACCCCTAACCCTAACCACAACCCTAATTCCAACCCAACCCTAACCCTAAGGCTATGTACCCACGTTGCGGATTCGTGTGAGATTTTTCCGCACCATTTTTGAAAAATCCGCGGGTAAAAGGCACTGCGTTTTACCTGCGGATTTACTGCGGATTTCACCTGCGGATTCCTATTGAGGAATAGGTGTAAAACGCTGCGGAATCCGCACAAAGAATTGACATGCTGCGGAAAATACAACGCAGCGTTTCCGTGCGGTATTTTCCGCACCATGGGCACAGCGGATTTGGTTTTCCATAGGTTTACATGGTACTGTAAACCTGATGGAACACTGCTGCGGATCCGCAGCGGCCAATCCGCTGCGGATCCGCAGCCAAATCCGCACCGTGTGCACATAGCCTAATTCTAAAGGTATGTGCACACGCTTTGGAAAACGCTGCGGATCCGCAGCAGTTTCCCATGAGTTTACATTTCAATGTAAACCTATGGGAAACAAAAATCGCTGTACACATGCTGCGGAAAAACTGCACGGAAACGCAGCGGTTTACATTCCGCAGCATGTCACTTCTTTCTGCGGATTCCACAGCGGTTTTACAACTGCTCCAATAGAAAATCGCAGTTGTAAAACCGCAGTGAAATGCGCAGAAAAACCGCGGTAAATCTGCCATAAATCCGCAGCGGTTTAGCACTGCGGATTTATCAAATCCGCTGCAGAAAAATCCGCAGAGGACCAGAATACGTGTGCACATACCGAAACCCTAACCCTAACCCTAACCCTACCCCTAACCCTATCCCTACCCCTACCCCTAACCCTAACCCTACCCCTACCCCTAACCCTAACCCTACCCCTAACCCTAACCCTACCCCTACCCCTAACCCTACCCCTACCCCTACCCCTAACCCTACCCCTACCCCTAACCCTAGTTCTAACTCCAACCTTAGTGAAAAAAAAAAAAAAATTCTTTATTTTATTATTGTCCCTATCTATGGGGGACAAAGGGGGGGGGGGGGGTCATTTACTGTTTTTTTATTTTGACCACTGTGATAGATTATATCACAGTGATCAAAATTCACATTGGAACGAATCTGCCGGCCGGCAGATTCGGCGGGCGCACTGCGCATGCGCCCGCCATTTTGGAACATGGCGGCGCTCGGGGAAGAAGACTGACGGACCCCGCCAGGATCGGTAAGTATAAGGGGGGGAGATCAGGGCACAGGGGGGGGAGATCAGGGCACGGGGGGGCGTCGGAGCACGGGGGGGGAGGGATCGGAGCATGGGGGAGAGTGATCGGTGTGCGGGCGGGTGGATCGGTGTGCAGGGGGGGGGATCGGTGTGCAGGGGGGGTGGTTCGGAGCACGGGGGGGGATCGGAGTGCGGGGGGGTTTGATTGGAGCACGTGGGGGTGTGATTGGAGCACGGGGGAGCGGACAGGAGGACGGGGGAGCGGAGCACAGGACGGAGGGGAGCGGACCACAGATCGGGGGGCTGGGGGGGCGATCGGTGGGGTGGGGTGGGGGCACATTAGTATTTCCAGCCATGGCCGATGATATTGCAGCATCGGCCATGGCTGGATTGTAATATTTCACCATTTTTTTAGGTGAAATATTACAAATCGCTCTGATTGGCAGTTTCACTTTCAACAGCCAATCAGAGCGATCGTAGCCACGAGGGGGTGAAGCCACCCCCCCTGGGCTAAACTACCACTCCCCCTGTCCCTGCAGATCGGGTGAAATGGGAGTTAACCCTTTCACCCGATCTGCAGGGACGCGATCTTTCTGTGACACAGCATATGCGTCACAGGTCGGATTGGCACCGACTTTCATGACGCATACGCTGTGTCACAGGTCGGGAAGGGGTTAATACCAACACCCGACCTATCAGGTAACGCCTCAATGTCCTGTTTAACCATCTCAAAATAAATTTTAACAGCTGGAACAGTAGAGAGGGGAGGACATACCAAAGACCTGTTTTTGTGAGGAAATCGTGGCCTACCTGTGGAGGACTCCCCTTCCTGTAGCAAATCCATAAGATCCTGAAACGTTCTCTGTTCCGTTTGATCAATAGTAGACATACTTTGTGGATGATTATGCAACACCTGCAACGTAATTTTTCTACAAAAGAGAAAGGTCTCCCCCAAAGTTTCACTTCGATGTTTGGACATACTGGATACCGCATTTATTTCTGGAATGGATAACATCGGGACTTGTGACGTACTTTTTTGTGGAATTGGATTGATCGGCGGGAATTTTTTCCCTTTTCCCAATGGATCTTTATCATTGTGAACTATTCTGGGGACACCAGTGATATCTTATGGACTATTAGGTCTATGGAGGGTTGGCAATTTCTACCATGGGTGGCAGGCTATGTTATATGGGTATGTTTATATTATATTCTTGGTTATTTGTGTATTTTGTATTATGGTTATCGTTTATAAGGGTTTTGTTTGGTGATTGGTTAGTGTTTTTTGTTTATGTTATCGTTATATTTATTTTCATTTTCATGTTTATGTTTATTTCCTTTTATATTTATTTTTGTCATTGGGTGTTTTTTGTTATTTCTTATTGTATAAGATTATTGTGCTAATTATATGTTTTTCCTTTAGTATTAGGATTTAGGTCGGCCATATCCCTTCCTGTTCTCTTCTTCCCGCAGTACACTGTCACCTCATATTATCACACGCCTCTGTAGGCGATTCCCCTTCTTGTTCTCTCTGCTCCGATGCGGACCGCCGGCTATAGTTCCGGCGCGTGCGCACTGGAACAGTATGGGCAGAGACGTCTGCCCTCACTTGGTTTCTTCTATCGTGTGCGCAAGCGCGAGTATATCGCGCCGCTGACATTCCTCCATGCGGGTTCCAGTTTCTTTACTTCCGGTTCGGAGGTAGTCACATACACCGGTGCGCACTGATGGCCGCTCTATTTAGGATATAAAGACGGAGGTTTTATTCGGTAAGCTATCACCCCTGACGAAGCGGTCGTTGTAACCGCGATACGCGTTGGGTTCTCCCACCCTGCGGTCCTGATCCATGCATTGGTTGCCGGAGTTACCCTCCTTACTATAGGTTCCTTTTTGGGTTCTCTACGCAAGCTGTTGAGGTTTTTTTGTTTTTTGTTTATTTGACAGCCTTATTAGGGGCAATGGCCATGCTCTATCCATCCTTCAGTAGGGACTGATATCTTATTATCTTCTATATTTTCTCCCATGGGTTATCTATATTATTAGGCTTGTAGCCGGGACTTGGATTTCCCTACTGGGATGGAATAACAGGTGGTGTATACATTTGTATGGATTAAACCCAGCTGTGCCTTTATATTTTGTGTACTTGTGTCAGGCACCATGTGTTATCTATACCATTTATGAGATTTTGTTTTGGACAGGCCTCATGGGGGAGTTGTTCTGTGTATTTTTAACTGTTTTTAAATTACCTTTGTTACCAATAAAATTGTCTTTTGTTTCATATAACTTATTGGTGGTGTGCAGATTATATTGTGGCTTCTTTTCCTTTTGGTTAGATTGCTTTTGGCCACTTTACTGCACCCCCGTTTGATATTAGTGCATAGGTAGTATTTGTAGTGCGCCAGCATTTTTTCTGTGTATAATTGTTCTGTCTAGGCATCCTTGTTGTTGCCTTTCTGGGCTTGGCGGCACACGGTTTATTAGGACCTAAATTATTTTTAGATCTATAATTAAGATATATAGGGGCCTTTTTGGTGCGCATTTGTTGTGTCCCAGGATGGACTGGGATGCTAGGGAGGCCGCATGGAGAGTTTCTGCTTCAGCGGCGTTTACAGATACTATTCAGGGGTGTCCGGAGTCGGATTTTTCACGGCTAACCACAGAGCTTATGGCGGCGCAAAAACAAGGTATTAAATTATTGTGGAATATTCGTTGCCTTGAGGAATACCTTAAATTGAACTTGGTACCGAGAGGTTTGAGAATTCCCATCTTTCCGGCATGGGAGCCCTCAGTAGCCTTCCGTGCTACATGGGAGGACGGCTTGTTACGGTGTTCACAGATTTTGATCAATCTATTAATCTCACACGATAGAGAACTCCTGTGCCATGTTAAAACTGAAATTAAGAGTTTGGAGAATGGTCTCAATAAATTTGATGAGATAACACAGATCCAGCCTTTTAAGGTGAAATTAAAGGAGGCTCTGGACAAATATGATAAAGAGATCAGGGATAAAAAGAGATCAAAATTTCTAAGAGACAAGTCAGACTTTGATCGGAAAGTGGCTTTTAATTGGAGACATCGAGGGAATCAGCGCCGGGGGCCGAGTACTAGATCCAATCTGAAGGAGCCAGCACGATACGGTCCAACTATGGATGGACATTTATCGAGCGATTTTTTATCTTCCGCGGAAAGCGAGTCAGAAGTAGGACCAGAGTCAGACGGGGGCGGAGGAGACATAAGTCTCTTCACTCGAGTCACCAGGAACAGGAATTCCAGACCGGTGTTCCAGAATCAACGGAGGAAGAACCGCAAATAAATACACAGTCCATGGACAATTTCCGTGAGTATGACAACCTTGATGCTGATACTCTACAAATTATTAATTTGTCTGAACATCAATTAACCACTGTAGAGGCTTCTATATTGAGGAGGGGGTTGACCTTCTCGCCATCACAACTGACGGACAAATTCACGCTAATAAAGGATCTTTTTCTCTTTTGTAGAAAAATTACGTTGCAGGTGTTGCATAATCATCCACAAAGTATGTCTACTATTGATCAAACGGAACAGAGAACGTTTCAGGATCTTATGGATTTGCTACAGGAAGGGGAGTCCTCCACAGGTAGGCCACGATTTCCTCACAAAAACAGGTCTTTGGTATGTCCTCCCCTCTCTACTGTTCCAGCTGTTAAAATTTATTTTGAGATGGTTAAACAGGACATTGAGGCGTTACCTGATAGGTCGGGTGTTGGTATTAACCTCACTGACCAGGAGCGCAGGGCTATGCTTAACCTCAAGAATAACAAAGAGTTTCTAATCAGGGAAGCGGATAAAGGGGGCAATATTGTTCTATGGCCCCATAATATGTATTTGGAAGAAGCCCATAGACAATTGGACGATACACGCTTTTATCGTAGGCTCCCCTCTGATCCCACGGGGGTTTATGCCACCAAGCTGAGGAGACTCATTGATAGGACGTTTGAACTGGGGATCATCAATGTTCAGGAGCGGGACTTTATTTGGGTAGAACAACCAGTTACGCCAACTTTCTACATGTTACCCAAAGTCCACAAGAGTACCAACAAGCCTCCGGGTCGTCCGATAGTCTCCAGCATTGGCAGCTTGTGTGAGAGGGCTTGTACCTATGTCGACTTTTTTCTGCAGCCGCTTGTGGCGGTATTGCCATCATATACGAGAGACTCTTCGCATTTTATCAGCATGTACAAAGGGGTGTCACTAGAACCAGGGGAGCTCATGGTCACCTGCGACGTTGAGTCGTTGTACTCAAACATCAATCATGATGACGGCATACATGCAGTCATGTTCTTTCTTGACCAACAGATTAATTCAGATAGAATGCATGATTCTTTTATTGTTGATTTGCTTAATTTTGCTTTGAGACACAATTTTTTTCTGTTTGACAGGACTTATTTTTTGCAGACATCTGGTGTGGCCATGGGGGCGAGGTGTGCCCCGGCCTTCGCTAATCTTTTTTTAGGGTGGTGGGAGTCGACTATCGTCTATACATCTGATATTTTTAACAGCAGGGTGCGACATTGGTCGCGCTTTATAGACGATATATTTTTCATTTGGTCTGGCTCTCCTGAGGAATGTCTTCAGTTTCTGGGGTTCCTTAACAATAATACTTTCAATATTTTCTTGACTCATCATTTCTCCTCCATTGTAGTTAATTTTTTGGACCTGGAAGTCAAGAGTCAGGACGGCATGCTATCAACATGTCTATACCGGAAGCCCACTGCTGTCAATAGCCTGCTGGAATATCGGAGTTTTCATCCGAAACACACCAGGGACGGAATTCCGACTGGGCAATTTCTTAGGGCGAGACGGAACTGTACGCAGGATTCGGACTTCAAGGCGACAGCCCAGGACCTGACTAAAAGGTTTCTAACAAGGAATTATCCTAAAAAATGCATCTCTCGGGCTTATCAGAGGGCAAAACAGCAGACACAAGACTCTTTACTTGTTACCAACAAGAGGAGACCAGATAGCTATGCGCGATTCATCACGGGATATCACACCCAATGGTCTCAGGTGAGTAGGATTTTGAATAACCACTGGAGGATTTTGACCACTGACACTCAAACATCTCAGGTTGTCAGTGCGCGGCCACTAACAACGGCTAGGAGGGCGCCTAATTTTAAGGACATTCTTACCCAAAGCCATTATAATAGACCCACACGAAGACTTAATCGGGGTATTGTTTTGAGAGGCTCATTTCCATGCGGGGATTGCAATATGTGTCCATACATGCATCCGACGCGTGATTCTTTTTGCAACCCGGTAGATCAGGTGCAACATAGAATAAAATCGTATATCAACTGTAAAACCACTCACGTCATTTATGCTCTAATATGCTCATGTCCCTGCATTTATGTAGGTCAGACTTCGCAGGAATTACGCAGGAGAATGCAGGGTCATTTCTCCACTATTAACATGGCGGCCGCGGACAGCCGAAAGGGTAAGACTCTTACCACGGTGGCCTCTCATTACCTGCTTCACCATGGTGGTAGCTATGCCAACACCAAGATTATTGGCTTGGAACATGTTAGGGGCTCTGGGAGGGGTGGTTCCTTGCATAAACGGCTCCTACAATTGGAGTCTCGGTGGATTTATCTGCTTAAGTCTATAGCACCTCAGGGCATTAATGAAGATCTCCTTTTTACAGGCTTCCTGGGATAGTCATTCCCTGTATGATCTCTATATCGGACTCCTTCTTGTTTGATCCTTACGTGACGGATGATTCTTTGACGAGGTTTTTTGGTTGGATGGCTATCTTGAGAAGGTCTCCCCCAAAGTTTCACTTCGATGTTTGGACATACTGGATACCGCATTTATTTCTGGAATGGATAACATCGGGACTTGTGACGTACTTTTTTGTGGAATTGGATTGATCGGCGGGAATTTTTTCCCTTTTCCCAATGGATCTTTATCATTGTGAACTATTCTGGGGACACCAGTGATATCTTATGGACTATTAGGTCTATGGAGGGTTGGCAATTTCTACCATGGGTGGCAGGCTATGTTATATGGGTATGTTTATATTATAT
Organism: Ranitomeya imitator; assembly: GCF_032444005.1. NCBI lineage: Eukaryota > Metazoa > Chordata > Amphibia > Anura > Dendrobatidae > Ranitomeya > Ranitomeya imitator. Next base: position 631,706,499 of record NC_091284.1, read on the forward strand.
TCTTGGTTATTTGTGTATTTTGTATTATGGTTATCGTTTATAAGGGTTTTGTTTGGTGATTGGTTAGTGTTTTTTGTTTATGTTATCGTTATATTTATTTTCATTTTCATGTTTATGTTTATTTCCTTTTATATTTATTTTTGTCATTGGGTGTTTTTTGTTATTTCTTATTGTATAAGATTATTGTGCTAATTATATGTTTTTCCTTTAGTATTAGGATTTAGGTCGGCCATATCCCTTCCTGTTCTCTTCTTCCCGTAGTACACTGTCACCTCATATTATCACACGCCTCTGTAGGCGATTCCCCTTCTTGTTCTCTCTGCTCCGATGCGGACCGCCGGCTATAGTTCCGGCGCGTGCGCACTGGAACAGTATGGGCAGAGACGTCTGCCCTCACTTGGTTTCTTCTATCGTGTGCGCAAGCGCGAGTATATCGCGCCGCTGACATTCCTCCATGCGGGTTCCAGTTTCTTTACTTCCGGTTCGGAGGTAGTCACATACACCGGTGCGCACTGATGGCCGCTCTATTTAGGATATAAAGACGGAGGTTTTATTCGGTAAGCTATCACCCCTGACGAAGCGGTCGTTGTAACCGCGATACGCGTTGGGTTCTCCCACCCTGCGGTCCTGATCCATGCATTGGTTGCCGGAGTTACCCTCCTTACTATAGGTTCCTTTTTGGGTTCTCTACGCAAGCTGTTGAGGTTTTTTTGTTTTTTGTTTATTTGACAGCCTTATTAGGGGCAATGGCCATGCTCTATCCATCCTTCAGTAGGGACTGATATCTTATTATCTTCTATATTTTCTCCCATGGGTTATCTATATTATTAGGCTTGTAGCCGGGACTTGGATTTCCCTACTGGGATGGAATAACAGGTGGTGTATACATTTGTATGGATTAAACCCAGCTGTGCCTTTATATTTTGTGTACTTGTGTCAGGCACCATGTGTTATCTATACCATTTATGAGATTTTGTTTTGGACAGGCCTCATGGGGGAGTTGTTCTGTGTATTTTTAACTGTTTTTAAATTACCTTTGTTACCAATAAAATTGTCTTTTGTTTCATATAACTTATTGGTGGTGTGCAGATTATATTGTGGCTTCTTTTCCTTTTGCTCTTACCACTTGCCCTGCATTGGTGGCAAGTGAGATTCATATTTGTGGGGTTGATGTCATCGTTGTATTGTCAGGTGATATCAAGCCCTCGGATTACTAATGGAGAGGTGTCTATAAGACACCTCTCCATTAGTAATCCTATAGTTACAGTGCCTACAAGTAGTATTCAACCCCATGCAGATTTAGCAGGTTTACACATTTGGAATTAACTTGGCATTGTGACATTTGGACTGTAGGTCAGCCTGGAAGTGTGAAATGCACTGCAGCAAAAAAGAATGTTATTTCTTTGTTTATTTTTTTTTTTAATTGTGAAAAGTCTTTTCAGAGGGTCATTTATTATTCAACCCCTCAACCCACCAGAATTCTGTTTGGTTCCCCTAAAGTATTAAGAAGTAGTTCAGGCACAAAGAACAATGAGCTTCACATGTTTGGATTAATTATCTCTTTTTCCAGCCTTTTCTGACTATTTAAGACCCTCCCCAAACTTGTGAACAGCACTCATACATGGTCAACATGGGAAAGACAAAGGAGCATTCCAAGGCCATCAGAGACAAGATCGTGGAGGGTCACAAGGCTGGCAAGGGGTACAAAACCCTTTCCAAGGAGTTGGGCCTACCTGTCTCCACTGTTGGGAGCATCATCCGGAAGTGGAAGGCTTATGGAACTACTGTCAGCCTTCCACGGCCTGGACAGCCTTTGAAAGTTTCCTCCCGTGCCGAGGCCAGGCTTGTCCGAAGAGTCAAGGCTAACCCAAGGACAACAAGGAAGGAGCTCCGGGATGATCTCATGGCAGTGGGGACATTGGTTTCAGTCAATACTATAAGTAACGTACTCCACTGCAATGGTCTCCGTTCCAGATGAGCCCGTAAGGTACCTTTACTTTCAAAGCGTCATGTCAAGGCTCATCTAAAGTTTGCTCATGATCACTTGGAGGACTCTGAGACTGACTGGTTCAAGGTTCTCTGGTCTGATGAGACCAAGATCGAGATCTTTGGTGCCAACCACACACGTGACGTTTGGAGACTGGATGGCACTGCATACGACCCCAAGAATACCATCCCTACAGTCAAGCATGGTGGTGGCAGCATCATGCTGTGGGGCTGTTTCTCAGCCAAGGGGCCTGGCCATCTGGTCCGCATCCATGGGAAGATGGATAGCACGGCCTACCTGGAGATTTTGGCCAAGAACCTCCGCTCCTCCATCAAGGATCTTAAGATGGGTCGTCATTTCATCTTCCAACAAGACAACGACCCAAAGCACACAGCCAAGAAAACCAAGGCCTGGTTCAAGAGGCAAAAAATCAAGGTGTTGCAGTGGCCTAGTCAGTCTCCTGACCTTAACCCAATTGAAAACTTGTGGAAGGAGCTCAAGATTAAAGTCCACATGAGACACCCAAAGAACCTAGATAACTTGGAGAAGATCTGCATGGAGGAGTGGGCCAAGATAACTCCAGAGACCTGTGCCGGCCTGATCAGGTCTTATAAAAGACGATTATTAGCTATAATTGCAAACAAAGGTTATTCCACAAAATATTAAACCTAGGGGTTGAATAATAATTGACCCCCACTTTTATGTTTAAAATTTATAAAAATTTAACTGAGCAACAAAACTTTTTGGTTTGTAAGATTTATGCATCTGTTAATAAATCCTGCTCTTGTTTGAAGTTTGAAGGCTCTAACTTATTTGCATCTTATTAAACCTGCTAAATCTGCAGGGGGTTGAATACTACTTGTAGTCACTGTATATGCTAAATAAAGAAACAGCAAGAATAAAGTCTTTCATTTGAAATACTTTTTTATTTAAAAATAACAAACACAGTTATACTCACCTAACACCTAATTCCACTGAATCCCTCGTCTTCTGTAATAAAATAAAACAATAACATCCCTCACTTGTCTGTCGTTCTATCCCACGCTGTAATCCATGTCTGGAGGATAAACAGTTTCAACCTGGAAAGTTCAAAGATGTGACCGTCCAGGCTGTGAATTACTGGTGAATGAGCTGCTGCAAGCGAACCAGGAGAATTTCACTGCAGTAAATTTGTACTGCGGTGAACTCGCCTCAGCACCATGACATTTTCTCAGGGTGCTAGCAAGGATTTCCCCCAGGTCACCACAGTTCAGCCTGGCTAGGAACGCAGCCTCAGTGACCATCAGTAGCGATGATGTCACCGCTAGTCACGGATGCTGCGCAGCAGTTCATTCACTGGTGTTCTCAGCATGGACAGGTCGCATCTTGGCAACATCCAGGTGGAAAACTATTTATCCCCCAGGCATGGATTACGGCGTGGGACAGAATGACAGACAGGTGAGGGATATTGTTTTTTTTTTTGTTTTTTTGTTTTATTATAGAAGGTGAGGGCTTTGGTGAGTATAACTGTGTTAGTTATTTTTAAATAAAAAAGTAAAATGTATTTTGTATTATTTGAAATAAAAGACTTTATTCTTGTTGTGTCTTTATTTATCATATAACTATAGGATTAGTAATTGATAGGTGTCTTATAGATGCCTATCCATTACTAACCTGTGGGCTTGATGTCACCAGACAATACAAAAGTGACATCAACCCCATAAACAAGAACCTCACTTGCCACTGCTACAGGGCAAGTGACGCCAGAATTGGCGCATCTAGTAGATGCGCCTTTTCTGGGTGGCTGCAGGCTGCTATTTTTAGGTTGGGGGTGCCAATATCTATGGCTCCTCACCAGCCTGAGAATACCAGCCCCCAGCTGTCTGCTTTAGCAAGGCTGGTTATCAAAAATGGGGGGTAGGGCCACGCCATTTTTTTTTAAAAATTATTTAAAAAGAGCTGAAGCAGAAGAGCTGAGGGTTGCAGCCCCCAGCTGTGAGTTTTGCCTGGCTGGTTAACAAAAATACAGGGAAACCAACAACGTTTTTATTTTTGTTCTTTTTTTTTATTATTATTTATTTACAGCACAGGCGCTGGCTGATGAATACTCACATCAGCCGCCCTTACTCTCACTGTTATTAGCGTCAGCAAGCAAGAAGTAGTCCCATTAGCTGACAACATTGACTGGAGGCAATTTTTATACCTTCGATAACAGCTGAGCGCTCAAGCTGTCTTTTGACAGCGCAGGAACCACGGCTGTCTGACCGGCTGTGACAATTTTACCGCCGATCAGACGCAGTGTTTGCTGCGCTGTCGTGCAAATGACAGCGTGGCAAACTTAACCCCTTCATGACCCAGCCTATTTTGACCTTAAAGACCTTGCCGTTTTTTGCAATTCTGACCAGTGTCCCTTTATGAGGTAATAACTCAGGAACGCTTCAACGGATCCTAGCGGTTCTGAGATTGTTTTTTCGTGACATATTGGGCTTCATGTTAGTGGTAAATTTAGGTCAATAAATTCTGCGTTTATTTGTGATAAAAACGGAAATTTGGCGAAAATTTTGAAAATTTCGCAATTTTCGCATTTTGAATTTTTATTCTGTTAAACCAGAGAGATATGTGACACAAAATAGTTAATAAATAACATTTCCCACATGTTTACTTTACATCAGCACAATTTTGGAAACAAAATTTTTTTTTGTTAGGAAGTTATAAGGGTTAAAATTTGACCAGCGATTTGTCATTTTTACAACGAAATTTACAAAACCATTTTTTTTAGGGACCACCTCACATTTGAAGTCAGTTTGAGGGGTCTATATGGCTGAAAATACCCAAAAGTGACACCATTCTAAAAACTGCACCCCTCAAGGTACTCAAAACCACATTCAAGAAGTTTATTAACCCTTCAGGTGCTTCACAGCAGCAGAAGCAACATGGAAGGAAAAAATGAACATTTAACTTTTTAGTCACAAAAATTATCTTTTAGCAACAATTTTTTTATTTTCCCAATGGTAAAAGGAGAAACTAAACCACGAAAGTTGTTGTCCAATTTGTCCTGAGTACACTGATACCTCATATGTGGGGGTAAACCACTGTTTGGGCGCACGGCAGGGCTTGGAAGGGAAGGAGCGCCATTTGACTTTTTGAATCAAAAATTGGCTCCACTCTTTAGCGGACACCATGTCACGTTTGGAGAGCCCCCGTGTGCCTAAAAATTGGAGCTCCCCCACAAGTGACCCCATTTTGGAAACTAGACGCCCCAAGGAACTTATCTAGATGCATAGTGAGCACTTTGAACCCCCAGGTGCTTCACAAATTGATCCGTAAAAATGAAAAAGTACTTTTTTTTCACAAAAAAATTCTTTTAGCCTCAATTTTTTCATTTTCACATGGGCAACAGGATAAAATGGATCCTAAAATGTGTTGGGCAATTTCTCCTGAGTACACCAATACCTCACATGTGGGGGTAAACCACTGTTTGGGCACATGGTAAGGCTCGGAAGGGAAGGAGCGCCATTTGACTTTTTGAATGAAAAATTATTTCCATCGTTAGCGGACACCATGTCGCGTTTGGATAGCTCCTGTGTGCCTAAACATTGGCGCTCCCCCACAAGTGACCCCATTTTGGAAACTAGACCCCCAAGGAACTTATTTAGATGCCTAGTGAGCATTTTAAACCCTCAGGTGCTTCACAAATTGATCTGTAAAAATGAAAAAGTACTTTTTTTTCACAAAAAAATTATTTTCGCCTCAATTTTTTCATTTTCACATGGGCAGTAGGATAAAATGGATCATAAAATTTGTTGGGCAATTTCTCCCGAGTACGTCGATACCTCATATGTGGGGGTAAACCACTGTTTGGGCACTCGGCAGGGCTCGGAAGGGAAGGCGCGCCATTTGACTTTTTGAATGGAAAATTAGCTCCAATTGTTAGCGGACACCATGTCGCGTTTGGAGAGCCCCTGTGTGCCTAAACATTGGAGCTCCCCCACAAGTGACCCCATTTTGGAAACTAGACCCCCCAAGGAACTTATCTAGATGCATATTGAGCACTTTCAACCCCCAGGTGCTTCACAGAAGTTTATAACGCAGAGCCATGAAAATAAAAAATAATTTTTCTTTCCTCAAAAATGATTTTTTAGCCTGGAATTTCCTATTTTGCCAAGGATAATAGGAGAAATTGGACCCCAAATATTGTTGTCCAGTTTGTCCTGAGTACGCTGATACCCCATATGTGGGGGTAAACCACTGTTTGGGCGCACGGCAGGGCTCGGAAGGGATGGCACGCCATTTGGCTTTTTAAATGGAAAATTAGCTCCAATCATTAGCGGACACCATGTCACGTTTGGAGAGCCCCTGTGTGGCTAAACATTGGAGATCCCCCAGAAATGACACCATTTTGGAAACTAGACCCCCAAAGGAACTAATCTAGATGTGTGGTGAGGACTTTGAACCCCCAAGTGCTTCACAGAAGTTTATAACGCAGAGCCATGAAAATAAAAAAAAAAAATTATTTTCTCAAAAATGATCTTTTAGCCTGCAATTTTTTATTTTCCCAAGGGTAACAGGAGAAATTTGACCCCAAAAGTTGTTGTCCAGTTTCTCCTGAGTACGCTGATACCCCATATGTGGGGGTAAATCACTGTTTGGGCACATGCCGGGGCTCGGAAGTGAAGTAGTGACGTTTTGAAATGCAGACTTTGATGGAATGCTCTGTGGGCGTCACGCTGCGTTTGCAGAGCCCCTGATGTGGCTTAACAGTAGAAACCCCCCACAAGTGACCCCATTTTGGAAACTAGACCCCCAAAGGAACTTATCTAGATGTGTGGTGAGCACTTTGAACCCCCAAGTGCTTCATAGAAGTTTATAATGCAGAGCCGTGAAAATAATAAATACGTTTTCTTTCCTCAAAAATAATTATTTAGCCCAGAATTTTTTATTTTCCCAAGGGTTACAGGAGAAATTGGACCCCAAAAGTTGTTGTCCAGTTTCTCCTGAGTACGCTGATACCCCATGAGTGGGGGTAAACCACTGTTTGGGCACACGTCGGGGCTCAGAAGGGAAGTAGTGACTTTTGAAATGCAGACTTTGATGGAATGGTCTGCGGGCGTCACGTTGCGTTTGCAGAGCCCCTGGTGTGCCTAAACAGTAGAAACCCCCACAAGTTACCCCATTTTAGAAACTAGACCCCCCAAGGAACTTATCTAGATATGTGGTGAGCACTTTGAACCCCCAAGTGCTTCACAGACGTTTACAACGCAGAGCCGTGAAAATAAAAAATCATTTTTCTTTCCTCAAAAATTATGTTTTAGCAAGCATTTTTTTAGATTCACAAGGGTAACAGGAGAAATTGGACCCCAGTAATTGTTGCGCAGTTTGTCCTGAGTATGCTGGTACCCCATATGTGGGGGTAAACCACTGTTTGGGCACACGTCAGGGCTCGGAAGTGAGGGAGCACCATTTGACTTTTTGAATACGAGATTGGCTGGAATCAATGGTGGCGCCATGTTGCGTTTGGAGACCCCTGATGTGCCTAAACAGTGGTAACCCCTCAATTCTAACTCCAACACTAGCCCCAACACACCCCTAACCCTAATCCCAACTGTAGCCATAACCCTAATCACAACCCTAACCACAACCCTAATTCCAACCCTAAGGCTATGTGCCCACGTTGCGGATTCGTGTGAGATATTTCCGCACCATTTTTGAAAAATCCGCGGGTAAAAGGCACTGCGTTTTACCTGCGGATTTTCCGCGGATTTCCAGTGTTTTTTGTGCGGATTTCACCTGCGGATTCCTATTGAGGAACAGGTGTAAAACGCTGCGGAATCCGCACAAAGAATTGACATGCTGCGGAAAATACAACGCAGCGTTTCCGCGCGGTATTTTCCGCACCATGGGCACAGCGGATTTGGTTTTTCATATGTTTACATGGTACTGTAAACCTGATGGAACACTGCTGCGAATCCGCAGCGGCCAATCCGCAGCCAAATCCGCACAGTGTGCACATAGCCTAATTCTAAAGGTATGTGCACACGCTGCGGAAAACGCTGCGGATCCGCAGCAGTTTCCCATGAGTTTACAGTTCAATGTAAACCTATGGGAAACATAAATCGCTGTACACATGCTGCGGAAAAACTGCACGGAAACGCAGCGGTTTACATTCCGCAGCATGTCACTTCTTTGTGCGGATTCCGCAGCGGTTTTACAACTGCTCAAATAGAAAATCGCAGTTGTAAAACCGCAGTGAAATGCACAGAAAAAAACGCGGTAAATCCACCATAAATCCGCAGCGGTTTAGCACTGTGGATTTATCAAATCCGCAGCGGAAAAATCCGCAGAGGACCAGAATACGTGTGCACATACCGAAACCCTAACCCTAGCCCTAACCCTAGCCCTAACCCTATTCTAACATTAGTGGGAAAAAAAAAATTTCTTTATTTTTTTATTGTCCCTACCTATGGGGGTGACAAAGGGGGGGGGGGGTCATTTATTATTTTTTTTATTTTGATCACTGAGATATAATCTATCTCAGTGATCAAAATGCACATTGGAACGAATCTGCCGGCCGGCAGATTCGGCGGGCGCACTGCACATGCGCCCGCCATTTTGGAAGATGGCGGCGCCCAGGGAGAAGACGGACGGGACCCCGGCTGGATCGGTAAGTATGATGGGGTGGGGGGGGACCACAGGGGGGGGATCGGAGCACGGGGGTGGGGAATCGGAGCGCGGGAGGGGTGGAACGGAGCACGGGGGGCGTGGAACGGAGCATGGGGGGGCTGGAACGGAGCACGGGGGGGTGGAACGGAGCACCGGTGGGGGTGGATCGGAGTGCAGGGGGGGTGATTGGAGCACGGGGGGGTGATTGGAGCACGGGGGGAGCGGACAAGAGCACGGGGGGGGGGGAGCGGAGCACTGGATGGAGGGGAGCCGGAGCAGTGTACCGGCCAGATCGGGGGGTTGGGGGGGCGATCGGTGGGGTGGGGTGGGGGCACATTAGTATTTCCAGCCATGGCCGATGATATTTCAGCATCGGCCATGGCTGGATTGTAATATTTCACCCGTTATAATAGGTGAAATATTACAAATCGCTGTGATTGGCAGTTTCACTTTCAACAGCCAATCAGAGCAATCGTAGCCACGAGGGGGTGAAGCCACCCCCCCTGGGCTAAACTACCACTCCCCCTGTCCCTGCAGATCGGGTGAAATGGGAGTTAACCCTTTCACCCGATCTGCAGGGACGCGATCTTTCCATGACGCCACATAGGCGTCATGGGTCGGATTGGCACCGACTTTCATGACGCCTACGTGGCGTCATGGGTCGGGAAGGGGTTAAATAAAAAAGAACCTATACATGTTTGGTATCAAAGAACTCATAATAACCTGGGGAATCATAATTGAAGATCAGCTTTAGTGTTTGGTGAACATGGTAAAAAAATTAAAAAAATAAACAATTGTGGAATTGCTCATTTTTGCAATTTCACCGCATTTTGAATTTGTTTTCCTCTTTTCCACTACATTATATGGTAAAATCAATGTAGTCATTCAAAAGTGCAACTTGTCCAGCAAAAAAAAAACAAGCCCTCACAAGGACATATTGATGAAAAAAAATAAAAAAAAGTTATGGCTCTGGGAAGATGAGCAAAAAACGGAAAAGCAAAAACGTAAAATGGCCAAGGGGTGAAGGAGTTACAAGGTGTTCTCCATATAAACTAAAAGCATCATTTTTAAGCCCAGTTACACATGATTCCAGCAATCTATGTATAAGCCCCCTACTCCTTTTTAGATCCATGAAAATACGCTTTTTAATTCTACAGCCCATTCTGTACAACACATTCTATGCTGACATAGTCCTTTTAAAGGGAAGCTGTTATGTGAAAAAATGCTATTAACCGGCAGATATAGGATTAATCTGCAGATTAATAAGGTTCAGAAACCATGCAGCCACCGCACAGAAAGAATTGCTGCTGGAGTGAAATTAATTATATTTCTTCCGGCAGCCTCTGGCTTTCAGTCATAGAGGTGAAGCTTCAGTCACCGCTCAGTATTTAGTGAGCGGTGGCTGTAACCACAATCCCAGCAATGACTAACAGCCAGCTCTGTACTGATGCACTGCTGATCCGGCCGTCAGTCGTGTTGGGACCATGGTTACAGCTGCTGCTCACTATGTATCGAGCAGTCACTGAAGAGGTGTCTCAGGTTCCATTTAAGGGACTATCAGCACAGAATGACTGGTCAACCCAAGTACAGGCGCTTGGTGCTTCATGGCAGGGCCTACCAGTTATATATACACCTGCTCACCTGCTTGTTTTCCCTCTATCTCCACCCGTCCATGGCCCTATGAAGACATAGCTGTCTGCAAATAACGGGTGGAGATTGAGGGAAAACAAGTAGGTATGAAGGTGTATTTAAAACGATTGGCCCCGCCATGAAGCACCGAGCTGTGGTACATAGTTTGAACGGACATTCTATGCTGACAGCGTCCCTTTATTGATGTTATGAAGACAAAGGGGGGTCACAACAGATACTGATTGGATTTAGACTTCTCATTGCTCATTCACTTTGCATTTTGTCAATTGATTAAAAAAAAAAACTATTAACACTTCTATTTTTGAAAGCAAGCACATTTTGCAGAATTTTCTTCCACACCTGCCTGAAACTTTTACACAGTACTATATGTAAAGAAATTTAGATCTTATAATAAATTATTAATTTTTACCAAACCTAGTCTGCAAATTCCCTAAAAAATGACTGTAATGAAATGGGATACAGGTCTAAATCGTCACAGTGCCTGCAATAAAATGCATTCTGCTAATACCGCTTGCTTGGAATAAATAGGCAAACACTGTTATAAAGGGCAATATTGGATGTATGCTTCTAAAAGGATATTCATTCTCTGCCTGGAAGAGTCAATTTAGTAACACACCAGCAACAAGAGCTCAAAGTGATTTGTGTTAGCCTCACCCTCTGCAGCTCCCATTTCTCTATGAGTGGCTCCACTTCACCTCCAAGCACAACTGTGTTGGTGTCATCCAAAAGCAAGCATCCATTTTTCACTTCAACAGATCCTAATAGCTTTATTTTTGTGCCAGGTGGAGTGTTCAAGCTAGAAGGGAGGAAAAAGACATAGAATACAATTAAAATGTTAGACTTTTGCACAAGCTGCCAAGAAATGCAATAATCAATTCTAATTTTCTTCTAAATGCATACAAAAACAAACGTAACAGTACAAACACTTAGGAGACAGAAGTACACGGCCCGCGAACATTGCAATCAGCAATGAAAGTATATAGTGCTGCCGTTTAGGATTTAGTTTCTGAAAAATACAGTACGCAACACCACATTAGAAGCAATTACAAGGGCAATGAAGTTATGACAGTAGAACATATGGTAATCCCACGATGCAAGCAAAGCACAACACAAGCAATTATTATCTCCTGCAACACACCGCACCTCTTACAATGGAACCACTCTGCTGCCTGCTTTTCCTACAAGGGTTTTATTTTAATCAATTCTACAATGTATGACTGCACACCGCGCTAGTCAAGTGGAACGCAATAAAATACAGGAAAGTAAAAAAAAATGTTCCTTCTAGCACAAGACATGTAAGGACTAAGGACCCTGAACTGAAACTACATCCATTTATTTAACATTTTAGAAAATCATGACACTCGTTATAGTTGGTAAGGTAATATGCATGGACCCAACATTAACACACAACAGAAGCATTCAACATCATCCATTCTAAAGAGAAAAAAAATGTGTCACCTACAAAAGACTCTAATGTCAATGAACCAGATTGGGTTTCCTTTGAAAAACACTTCAGTGACTCACAAGGATAAGTGATCAATGTATGATTGCTGGAACGTCCACATTCTCCTCACCTGCAAAACCACACCATAAAGAAACCTGAATGGATTGATGGCAGCCGCCAATCACAGTATATGAGGCTGACAAACAGCTAAGCGCAATGGTCCTGTGCATAGGTGATGAATGTAATGTGGTGGAAAAATCCCTAAGAATGGCATTTTGTTATGTAATGACAGGTGAGTAATAGCGCTTCAGCAACTAAGTCAATAAATGTATGGGAAACCACTGGGTAAATCTGACAGGGAGAAGGACTTGGGGATCCTAGTTAATGATAAACTTACCTGGAGCAGCCAGTGCCAGGCAGCAGCTGCCAAGGCAAACAGGATCATGGGGTGCATTAAAAGAGGTCTGGATACACATGATGAGAGCATTATACTGCCTCTGTACAAATCCCTAGTTAGACCGCACATGGAGTACTGTGTCCAGTTTTGGGCACCGATGCTCAGGAAGGATATAATGGAACTAGAGAGAGTACAAAGGAGGGCAACAAAATTAATAAAGGGGTTGGGAGAACTACAATACCCAGATAGATTAGCGAAATTAGGATTATTTAGTCTAGAAAAAAGACGACTGAGGGGCGATCTAATAACCATGTATAAGTATATAAGGGGACAATACAAATATCTCGCTGAGGATCTGTTTATACCAAGGAAGGTGACGGGCACAAGGGGGCATTCTTTGCGTCTGGAGGAGAGAAGGTTTTTCCACCAACATAGAAGAGGATTCTTTACTGTTAGGGCAGTGAGAATCTGGAATTGCTTGCCTGAGGAGGTGGTGATGGCGAACTCAGTCGAGGGGTTCAAGAGAGGCCTGGATGTCTTCCTGGAGCAGAACAATATTGTATCATACAATTATTAGGTTCTGTAGAAGGACGTAGATCTGGGGATTTATTATGATGGAATATAGGCTGAACTGGATGGACAAATGTCTTTTTTCGGCCTTACTAACTATGTTACTATGTTACTATGTATAAAATCACAGATTGTAAACCCAACATCGATGGATTATTTTACTGTTTCTTTACAAAGTTGGAAGCTTTGGAGTCTGAGATGATATAGCTAAGCAAAAATGAGTGGGGTACGTAGAGGGACCAAATCAAAGAGTAACCAAAATCATTGAGGAGAAAAGCACAACGGACACGACTGTCAGATTTTGTCGCAGTGTGCTTTCCCTTTTTCTTTTCTCACTACCTATTGACTTTATCCACAAAAATAGACTAGAATAGGACATGCACTGCGATTTTCATGATTTAGGCACCTAGGTTAGTGAGATAAATTGATGCATGAATAGCACCACTGACACGTTAGTTTATAAAATCGTACCAGTAAAAACTAAAACTGTTGCATGAATAACCCTTAAATCGCCCCTTCGGCATTTTTTTTTATTCAGTGCTTTAGTGCTGCATTAAACCCAAGGTCACTGGCCCTACTCTTACACTGCAGCCTCTTCACCGTTTTCCGGTGCCTTTCTGATCCTGCGGTTCCAGGAAGTCAGAAGCTACGTCACAATCTCTCAAAGCCTCGTTCTGGCTCTCATAGACTAGTATTGAATTGTGACCTCTGGCTTACTTCATGAAACATTGGAGCAGCTGGCAGCTCACAAAATGTCAGAGACCGTCAGTGATAACAAGATGAAGACCAAGAAAAGTGAAACAAGGCAGGGTGCCGGAGACTTAGATTTGAAGCACCACTCCAGAGATAAAATAGTTTAAAAAAAACTCTGCAGTTTTGGCAGTCAGTTTTCTTTAATTAAATGACCATACCTATATTCTAAAGCATTTTGGTTAAAATTAAGGTTGTGCACAATGACAACTTCATGCATTTTCAACTCATCACCAGGAAAATGGCATCACAACAATCAAACAGAAGTACGGTAATCACTCTTTAAAAAAAAATGACTTTTGGTCTCTAGTGTGTGCCATTTGGTGAGATTGATCTTACTGACTAGTTCCCTTTAAATCTTTAGTCTTTAGGTTCATTGTTGCGCAGTAGCCTGTGTAAGTAGAAAGGTCGGACTTGTGGGTACCTGTGCCAGCCCAGGTCCGGAACTGCTGAGGTTACCTGACCTGGAAGCTGGGGGCGCTGACATAAGTAAAAGTGCATGCAGCGTCGGGCAGTGACAGAGGGAAGGTGCATGCACAGCGGGCTCTGAGGGCGCTGCCGGCACACTGCTGGAGCCCACCGCAGTAATAAGGAAAGAGCCGGGAGCCCTGTTCAGCTAAGCGTCGCACGCTAGCCTAAGAGATAGGGCAGAGTTCAGGACTGTTCGCTGCTCCCCTCATTGTCGGACCGTGGTCTGCAGTACCTCACTGGAGAAACATCGCGCCAGCTGCTGTTGTCGCTTCAGTCTTGGCGGGAACAGGCTGCGCGCAGCACAGAGAGGTGCAGCGCCCCCAGTGGCTGGCAGAGAGCGAGGTGCCATGTGCCTCGTGACCGTGAGTACAGCACAAGTGCCACAAGGAGAGAACTGGATACTGCACAGATATTTTCAGCCGGGGTAGGGGGTTTTGGGTGCTGGCTTTGATCGAGCTGTGGCCTTGTTTGCTCCGGCCGCATATGTTCATGGCCTAAGGGCTCAGTGGAAGGAGACCGACCGCTGCCGCCAGAAGATGGATTACCGTTGCCTACAGGTCCTTCTTGTACAAGCATCGCACCAGCCGTTGTTGGCGCTATTGACTCCCCCCACAGCATTCACAAGAATTGCCATTATCTGATTCATTGTTCCTTAAAGGGAACCTGTCACCCCGTTTTTTCAGATTGAGCTATAAATACTGTTAAATAGGGCCTGCGCTGTGCGTTACTATAGTGTATGTAGTGTACCCTGATTCCCCATGTCGCCGTTTTCGCCTGTCAATCAGGCTGGTCAGGTCGGGTGGGCGTGTTCACAGCGCTCTTTTCTTCTCCAGCTTTCCGTTGGTGGCGTAGTGGTGTGCGCACGTCCAAGGTCCGAATTCCCTGCGCCCACGTGAAGACACAGCGCGCGATCTGCGCTGTCATCCCTTTCATCGGTGGGGGCGGCCATCTTCCTGGGGTCGCGCGTGCAAACTCGGCTTTGGGAAAATGGCCGCCGCGATCTCTTGTGCGCACGCGCGGCATCCCGCGGCCATTTTCCTGAAGCCCCGTGCAGCAGAGCACTCCATCTGCGCACGCGCGACCCCAGGAAGATGGCCGCCCCCATCTGGGGAAGAAAAGAGCGCTGTGAACACGCCCACCCACCTGACCAGCCTGATTGACAGGCGAAAACGGCGACTTTGGTAATGTATTTCTCAGCATACATGGGGAATCAGGGTACACTACATACACTATAGTAACGCACAGCGCAGGCCCTATTTAACAGTATTTATAGCTCAATCTGAAAAAAAGGGGTGACAGGTTCCCTTTAACACTACATATCCTTTCAATTGGACTGTTTTTCTCCCTTTAACCCTGAACCTTACTGCGAGGAGCTAACCCAGTTAAATTAACATTGTTATATTTGTTAACCCTTGCTCTGCCTTCTGTCTGTCACTTCATCCCACAACCTGCTTATACCTGTTCATACGTGACATTAAAAGTTTGTGTTGAAGTAATATCTCTGGATCCTGTAAGATTTCCACTAGTGCATATTAATTAAAACAACCACAATGAGTGACGGATATAGTAATCAGGTATGGCGGAAGGTATCCGTGATAAACAGTGAGGTGAAGAGTACACGTGAGAGTCTAGTGCAGTGCTTCTAAAAACTTTTTAGTCTTTTCATCCAAACTTTGGATCCTTTGTATATTTCTGTAGGAGACATTAAGGCAAGCACTGTGAGAAATGTGCCCACATCTTCAACATGTCTCCCTGTTTATGCAGCAAAATCACAAAATAACCTTCCATTATATGTTCTTTCATAGATGAAGGATACACAGGGATATCAACCATTTATACACAAGATTCTCAGAGCTTTTGCTTTTGTTACTTCAATACTCTTCAAGTGACACTGCTGCTATTTCATAGAAACGAAAATAACGCAAAATGCATTTGAGGTAATAATGTCTTCCTTTTCATAATAAACCTCTAGCTGCAGCAATAAACCAAACCAATGTAGAATACAGGCACAGGAACACAATAGCATGAATCATGAGTAATCAGCAAGACCATAAAGAGAACCTAGGCTGTCCCCATTTATCACAGAGGAGGACTGCTTATCTGTCAGTAGTCCGATAACTATGGACAGATGCAGAGTCCCCTATCAAAGCTACTGCAGCCAATAGAGACACGGCAGCTGGAATTAGTAGTGGAAGTCTGTGCACTGTGACACCTCTGAAAAGGGGAAAAATCCGCTACATGAATTGGCACGTGGCAGATTTTGGGATTCTGTACCACATGGATAAAATCTGTTATAATCTCATCCACTATGGTGGTATGGTAATTTGCTTTAGATTTTCAGCTGGCAATCCTGGAGGGAAAATCCATGTGTGAACATGCCCATATAACGTGCATACATGTTTCTGTGCAGCACAGATTTATTTTTCTCATTTATACTTCTTTGTAAGGAGCCAACTAATGCCTATGGTCTATGTCCGCTGTCATTGAGAGACACTATAGAAAAATGCATATTCTACATACCATATACACAAATGTGGAATTTTAACAACATGCTCTCAATCTGCTTATATTTCTATAAAATGTGTATGTACACACACAGAGCTAAAAAAAATAAAGGAAACACTTAAACAACACAATGTAAATCCAAGTGAATCACACTTCTGTGAAATCAGTATGTCCACTTATGAAACAACACCAATTGTGAATCAAATTCTCCTGCTGTTATGCAAATGGAACAGACAACAGGTAGAATAGGCAAATCGCAAGACAACCCCTATTATGAGTGGTTCTGCAGGTGGTGACCACAGATCATTTCTCAGTTCTCATCCTTTTTTGCTGCTGTTTTGGTCACTTTTGCATTGTGCCATTGCTCTCACCCCTAGAGGTACTATACAGTAGCATGAGGCGGTCTCTACAACCCACAGAAGTTGCTCAGTTAGTTCAGCTGATCCAGGATGGCACATAAATGTGAACTGTGGCAAGAAGGTTAGCTGCGACTGTCAGCATTGTGTCCAAAGTATGGAGCAGATACCAGTAGACAAGCTAGTACACCAGGACATGTGGAGGGGGAGTAGAAGGCAACAACCCAGCAGAAGGAGCTCTACCTCATTTTTATGGAAGGAACTGGAGGCGCAGGCCATTAACATAAATGTATCTGCTCAAAGTGTCAGAAAAAGACTCCAAGGGGGATTGGCAACTGCAGAGAAAACCAAGATTGGCAGATTCGACATTAGTGCCCTGTGCTTTTCATGGATGAGAATAGGTTCCCACTAAGCAAATGTGACAGATATGACAGATTCTGGAGATGCAGTGGAGAATGTCCTGCTTCCTGCAACATCCTCTAGCATGACCGGATTGGCAATGGGTCAGTAATGGTGCAGGAAGGCATTTCTTTGGAGGGCCACTGTTATGTAGGCAATCCAGTGACACAGTGTGCCAGCAATCAGAGCACATACAGTGATCTGACAATAACCCAAAAAACAATAGAACGAGCTCTGAGACGTGGAATCTCTGTAGACCGCAATACCTGAACCTATCCTAAACACAACTAAAGGCAGCTGTGGATTGCGCCTGACACTACCTATGCAACTCGGCACAGCCTGAGGAGCTGACTAGCCTGAAGAAAGAAAAACAAGCCTGACTTGCCTCAGAGAAATACCCCAAAGGAAAAGGCAGCCCCCCACATATGACTGTTAGCAAGATGAAAAGACAAACGTAGGGATGAAATAGATTCAGCAAAGTGAGGCCCGATATTCTAGATAGAGCGAGGATAGCAAAGAGAACTTTGCAGTCTACAAAAAACCCTAAAGCAAAAAACCACGCAAAGGGGGCAAAAAGACCCACCGTGCCGAACTAACGGCACGGCGGTACACCCTTTGCGTCTCAGAGCTTCCAGCAAAACGAATTAACAAGCTGGACAGAAAAAGTAGCAACAAAAGCAAAGAAGCACTTATCTAAGCAGAGCAGCAGGCCACAGGAAAGATCCAGAAGCTCAGATCCAACACTGGAACATTGACAAGGAGCAAGGAAGACAGAATCAGGTGGAGTTAAATAACAAAGCAGCCAACGAGCTCACCAGAACACCTGAGGGAGGAAGCTCAGAAGCTGCAGTACCACTTGTGACCACAGGAGTGAATTCAGCCACAGAATTCACAACAGTACCCCCCCCTTGAGGAGGGGTCACCGAACCCTCACCAGAGCCCCCAGGCCGACCAGGATGAGCCACATGAAAGGCACGAACAAGATCTGGAGCATGGACATCAGAGGCAAAAACCCAGGAATTATCTTCCTGAGCATAACCCTTCCATTTAACCAGATACTGGAGTTTCCGTCTAGAAACACGAGAATCCAAAATTTTCTCCACAATATACTCCAATTCCCCCTCCACCAAAACCGGGGCAGGAGGTTCAACAGATGGAACCATAGGTGCCACGTATCTCCGCAACAACGACCTATGGAATACATTATGTATGGAAAAGGAGTCTGGGAGGGTCAGATGAAAAGACACAGGATTGAGAATCTCAGAAATCCTATACGGACCAATAAAACGAGGCTTAAATTTAGGAGAGGAAACCTTCATAGGAATATGACGAGAAGATAACCAAACCAGATCCCCAACACGAAGTCGGGGACCCACACGGCGTCTGCGATTAGCGAAAAGTTGAGCCTTCTCCTGGGACAAGGTCAAATTGTCCACTACCTGAGTCCAGATCTGCTGCAACCTGTCCACCACAGAATCCACACCAGGACAGTCCGAAGACTCAACCTGTCCTGAAGAGAAACGAGGATGGAACCCAGAATTGCAGAAAAATGGAGACACCAAGGTAGCCGAGCTGGCCCGATTATTAAGGGCGAACTCAGCCAACGGCAAAAAGGACACCCAATCATCCTGGTCTGCAGAAACAAAACATCTCAGATATGTTTCCAAGGTCTGATTGGTTCGTTTGGTCTGGCCATTAGTCTGAGGATGGAAAGCCGAGGAAAAAGATAGGTCAATGCCCATCCTACCACAAAAGGCTCGCCAAAACCTTGAAACAAACTGGGAACCTCTGTCAGAAACAATATTCTCAGGAATGCCATGCAAACGAACCACATGCTGGAAGAACAAAGGCACCAAATCAGAGGAGGAAGGCAATTTAACCAAGGGCACCAGATGAACCATTTTAGAAAAGCGATCACAGACCACCCAAATGACTGACATCTTTTGAGAAACGGGAAGGTCAGAAATGAAATCCATCGAAATATGTGTCCAAGGCCTCTTTGGGACCGGCAAGGGCAAAAGCAACCCACTGGCACGTGAACAGCAGGGCTTAGCCCTAGCACAAATCCCACAGGACTGCACAAAAGTACGTACATCCCGTGACAGAGATGGCCACCAGAAGGATCTAGCCACTAACTCTCTGGTACCAAAGATTCCAGGATGACCAACCAACACCGAACAATGAAGTTCAGAGATAACTTTACTAGTCTACCTATCAGGGACGAACAGTTTCTCCGCCGGACAACGATCATGTTTATTCGCCTGAAATTTTTGCAACACTCGCCGCAAATCAGGGGAGATGGCAGACACAATGACTCCTTCCTTGAGGATACTCGCCGGCTCAGATGAACCCGGAGAGTCGGGCACAAAACTCCTAGACAGAGCATCCGCCTTCACTTTTTTAGAGCCCGGAAGGTACGAAATCACAAAATCGAAGCGGGCAAAAAATAACGACCCTATCAGATTGTTTCCATCATCCAGTACTCAATAACCTTTTCTGATGAAGGTCTTATGATTAGACCGAAAACGTTCAATTTATGTGGAACTGGATGCACCTAATAAACGAATTGTTCACATCTTATCTTGCAAAGACTATCTCTTGAGTGCCAAGTAATTTATTCTATATGATTGATGGGTTGGATACCTAACTTGTGCACCTCCTACAAACCTTGAGTGCCGTGTCCTCTATTACTAAAAAATAACGACCAACGGGCCTGTCTAGGATTCAAGCGCTTGGCAGACTCGAGAAAAGTAAGGTTCTTATGGTCAGTCAATACCACCACGCGATGCTTAGCTCCTTCAAGCCAATGACGCCATTCCTCGAATGCCCACTTCATGGCCAGCAACTCTCGGTTGCCCACATCATAATTACGCTCAGCAGCCGAAAACTTCCTGGAAAAGAAAGCACATGGTTTCAACACTGAGCAACCAGAACCTCTCTGTGACAAAACCGCCCCTGCTCCAATCTCAGAAGCATCAACCTCGACCTGGAACGGAAGAGAAACATCTGTTGACACAACACAGGGGCAGAACAAAAACGACGCTTCAACTCCTGAAAAGCTTCCACAGCAGCAGAAGACCAATTAACCAAATCAGCACCCTTCTTGGTCAAATCGGTCAATGGTTTGGCAATGCTAGAAAAATTACAGATGAAGCGACGATAAAAATTAGCAAAGCCCAGGAACTTTTGCAGACTTTTCAGAGATGTCGGCTGAGTCCAATCCTGGATGGCTTGGACCTTAACCGGATCCATCTCGATAGTAGAAGGGGAAAAGATGAACCCCAAAAATGAAACTTTCTGCACACCGAAGAGACACTTTGATCCCTTCACAAACAAAGAATTAGCACGCAGGACCTGGAAAACCATTCTGACCTGCTTCACATGAGAGTCCCAATCATCTGAGAAGATCAAAATGTCATCCAAGTAAACAATCAGGAATTTATCCAGATACTCACGGAAGATGTCATGCATAAAAGACTGAAACACAGATGGAGCATTGGCAAGTCCGAACGGCATCACTAGATACTCAAAATGACCCTCGGGCGTATTAAATGCAGTTTTCCATTCATCTCCTTGCCTGATTCTCACCAGATTATACGCACCACGAAGATCTATCTTAGTGAACCAACTAGCCCCCTTAATCCGAGCAAACAAGTCAGATAACAATGGCAAGGGATACTGAAATTTAACAGTGATTTTATTAAGAAGGCGGTAATCAATACACGGTCTCAGCGAACCATCCTTCTTGGCTACAAAAAAGAACCCTGCTCCCAGTGGTGATGACGATGGGCGAATATGTCCCTTCTCCAGGGATTCCTTCACATAACTGCGCATAGCGGCGTGTTCAGGCACGGATAAATTAAATAATCGACCTTTTGGGATTTTTCTACCAGGAATCAAATTGATAGCACAATCACAATCCCTATGCGGAGGTAGGGCATCGGACTTGGGCTCTTCAAATACATCCTGATAATCAGACAAGAACTCTGGGACCTCAGAAGGAGTGGATGACGAAATAGACAAAAATGGAACATCACCATGTACACCCCCTGACAACCCCAGCTGGATACCGACATAGAGTTCCAATCCAATACTGGATTATGGGTTTGCAGCCATGGCAACCCCAACACGACCACATCATGCAGATTATGTAGCACCAGAAAGCGAATAACTTCCTGATGTGCAGGAGCCATGCACATGGTCAGCTGGGTCCAGTACTGAGGTTTATTCTTGGCCAAAGGTGTAGCATCAATTCCTCTCAACGGAATAGGACACCGCAAAGGCTCCAAGAAAAACCCACAACGTTTAGCATAATCCAAATCCATCAGATTCAGGGCAGCGCCTGAATCCACAAACGCCATGACAGAATACGATGACAAAGAGCATATCAAGGTAATGGACAGAAGGAATTTGGATTGTACAGTACCAATGACGGCAGACCTATCGAACCGCTTAGTGCGCTTAGGACAATCAGAAATAGCATGAGTGAAATCACCACAGTAGATACACAGACCATTCAGACGTCTGTGTTCTTGCCGTTCAACTCTGGTCATAGTCCTATCGCACTGCACAGGCTCAGGTTTAATCTTAGACAATACCGCCAAATGGTGCACAGATTTACGCTCGCGCAAGCGTCGACCGATCTGAATGGCCAAAGACATAGACTCATTCAAACCAGTAGGCATAGGAAAACCCACCATGACATCCTTAAGAGCCTCAGAGAGACCCTTTCTGAACAAAGCTGCCAGCGCAGATTCATTCCACAGAGTGAGTACTGACCACTTCCTAAATTTCTGACAATATACTTCTATATCATCCTGGCCCTGGCACAAAGCCAGCAAATTTTTCTCAGCCTGATCCACTGAATTAGGCTCATCGTAAAGTAATCCGAGCGCCAGGAAAAACGCATTGACATTACTCAATGCAGGGTCTCCTGGCGCAAGAGAAAATGCCCAGTCCTGAGGGTCACCGCGCAAAAAAGAAATAATAATCAAAACCTGTTGAATAGGATTACCAGAAGAATGAGGTTTCAAGGCCAGAAATAGCTTACAATTATTTTTGAAATTAAGAAACTTAGTTCTATCACCAAAAAACAAATCAGGAATAGGAATTCTTGGTTCTAACATAGATTTCTGATCAATAGTATCTTGAATCCTTTGTACATTTGTAACGAGATTATCCATTGAAGAGCACAGACCCTGAATATCCATGTCCACACCTGTGTCCTGAAACACCCAAATGTCTGGGGGGAAAAAAAGACTGAACACAGAGCTGAGAAAAAAAAATGATGTCAGAACTTCTTTTTTCCCTCTATTGAGAATCATTAGGTTGGCTCCTTGTACTGTTATGTAGGCAATCCAGTGACACAGTGTGCCAGCAATCAGAGCACATACAGTGATCTGACAATAACCAAAAAAACAATAGAACGAGCTCTGAGACGTGGAATCTCTGTAGACCGCAATACCTGAACCTATCCTAAACACAACTAAAGGCAGCTGTGGATTGCGCCTGACACTACCTTTGCAACTCAGCACAGCCTGAGGAGCTGACTAGCCTGAAGAAAGAAAAACAAGCCTGACTTGCCTCAGAGAAATACCCCAAAGGAAAAGGCAGCCCCCCACATATAATGACTGTTAGCAAGATGAAAAGACAAACGTAGGGATGAAATAGATTCAGCAAAGTGAGGCCCGATATTCTAGATAGAGCGAGGATAGCAAAGAGAACTTTGCAGTCTACAAAAAACCCTAAAGCAAAAAACCACGCAAAGGGGGCAAAAAGACCCACCGTGCCGAACTAACGGCATGGCGGTACACCCTTTGCGTCTCAGAGCTTCCAGCAAAACGAATTAACAAGCTGGACAGAAAAAGTAGCAACAAAAGCAAAGAAGCACTTATCTAAGCAGAGCAGCAGGCCACAGGAAAGATCCAGAAGCTCAGATCCAACACTGGAACATTGACAAGGAGCAAGGAAGACAGAATCAGGTGGAGTTAAATAACAAAGCAGCCAACGAGCTCACCAGAACACCTGAGGGAGGAAGCTCAGAAGCTGCAGTACCACTTGTGACCACAGGAGTGAATTCAGCCACAGAATTCACAACAGGCCACATAGCCCTCCATGCAAGCCAGAGGTACCTGCCATTAGGTACCAGGATGAGATTCTCAGACTCATTGTGAAACCAAATGCAGGTTCATGAGGACTTGGGTTCCTTCTGATGCATGAGAATGTTAAGCCTCATGTGGCTGAAGAGTGTCAGCAGTTCCTGCATGATGAAGGCATTGATGCTATGGACTGGAGTGCCTGTTCCCCAGACCTGAATCTAATCGAGCACAACTGGGACATCATGTCTCGTTCCATCCACCAATGCCATGTTTCACAACAGACTGTCCAGGAGTTGACTGATGCTTTAATTCAGGTCTGTGAGGATATCCCTCAGGAGAACATCTGCTGCCTCATCAGGACCATGCCAAGACATTGTAGAGAGGTCATACAGGAATGTAGAGGTCACACACTATCGAGCATAATTTCCTTGTCTTGAGGCATTTCAAAAGAACTTGGATCAGCCTGTAATTTGATGTTCCACTTTAATTTTCAGTATAATTTCAAATGCAGATCTCGATGGGATATTTTGATTTACATTGATTATTTTTAAGTTTTATTGTTCTCAATGCATTCCATTATGTAATGAATAAAGATTTGCAACTGGAATATTTCATTCAGTAATATCTATTATTATGTTAGTGTTAACTTTATTTGTTTGTGCACACACACAGTATATACACATATAATATGTGTCTGTGTCTGTACGAGTGTACATAGAATATATGTGTAAGTATGCGTATCTATATATGTATATATATATATATATATATATATATATATATATATATATATATATATATATATATATAGTCCAAAAAATGAAGGCAGCACTCCAATAGGAAAAATAAAAGTGGTTTATTGGCCCGTGTGCTACGTTTCAGTCCAGGATGTGGACCTTTCTCAAGCCAAAGAAACTGGCTCACATGAGGACCGTCCCAGGAAAGGAAGACCAAGAGTCACCTCTGCTTCTGAGGATAAGTTTATCCGAGTCACCAGCCTCAGAAATCGCAGGTTAACAGCAGCTCAGATTAGAGACCAGGTCAATGCCACACAGAGTTCTAGCAGTAGACACATCTCTACAACAACTGTTAAGAGGAGACTTTGTGCAGCAGACCTTCATGGTAAAATAGCTGCTAGGAAACCACTGCTAAGGACAGGCAACAAGCAGAAGAGACTTGTTTGGGCTAAAGAACACAAGCAATGGACAACAGACAAGTGGAAATCTGTGCTTTGGTCTGAGGAGTCCAAATTTGAGATCTTTGGTTCCAACCACCGTGTCTTTGTGTGACGCAGAAAAGGTGAATGGATGGACGCTACATGCCTGGTTCCCACGGTGAAGCATGGGGGAGGAGGTGTGATGGTGTGGGGGTGCTTTGCTGGTGACACTGTTGGGGATTTACTCAAAATTGAAGGCATACTGAACCAGCATGACTACCACAGCATCGTGCAGCGGCATGCTATTCCATCCGGTTTGCATTTAGTTGCACCATCTTTTATTTTTCAACAGGACAATGACCTCAAACACACCTCCAGGCTGTGTAAGGGCTATTTGACCAAGAAGGAGAGTGATGGGGTGCTACGCCAGATGACCTGGCCTCCACAGTCACCAGACCTGAACCCAATCGAGATGGTTTGGGGTGAGCTGGACTGTAGAGTGAAGGCAAAAGGGCCAACAAGTGCTAAGCATCTCTGGGAACTCCTTCAAGATTGTTGGAAGACCATTCCCGGTGACTAACTCTTGAAGCTCATCAAGAGAATGCCAAGAGTGTGCAAAGCAGTCATCAAAGCAAAAGGTGGCTACTTTGAAGATCCTAGAATATAAGATAATTTCAGTTGTTTCACACTTTTTTGTTAAGTATATAATTCCACATGAGTTAATTCATAATTTTGATGCCTTCAGTGTGAATGTACAATTTTCATAGTCCTGAAAATACAGAAAAATCTTTAAATGAGAAGGTGTATCCAAACTTTTGGTCTGTACTGTATGTATATATATATATATATATATATATATATATATACATATACACACACACACACACACATATTGTACAGATGCTTGAGTAATAGTCAGTCAGTCACTGCATTCTTATTTCTTACTTTGTTACATGGCAACCTGTTGCTACAAAGACTTCATCAAGGTTAATCTGTTATCACATAGGAAACCTAGACACTGCTGCCACAGTTTTATACAGAATAACAACAGACTTCCAAAAGTGTCACTGTAAAATGTCACCTTTCTAAAAGGATAACATAAAATGTTCAGATAGCATATACTCAGTGTGATCTTTTATGCAGTCACTGCTTGTACCAAGTGCATGTGCAGTGCCAGATGAAGATGAGGCCAGCACACTACACCGTGCAGAAACAGAATGCTGCTGGAGCTTGATTGCAATCAAGGAGTGCATGACTAATTATGAAAATAGAACAATCTCCATTATTCACAGGTAGCGCGTGCTACTTGATAACCATTTTTCCCTTTACAGTGAAAGTGATATTCTTAAACTATAACTGTCATTTATTTTTTTTTTCCAAATGACAGAAGTCCTTCAAATGTCCTTGTTGAGGGCCAAGGTAGAGACTCAGACCGACCATTCAAAACACTGCACAGAAGCACACAGTTTCTGCATGAGTATGCACAGAACCAAGTATGAGCTCAATAAGAAGGGAATCCATTCACAGCATGACAGTATTATTCTGTCTCTGTATGATGGTTATAGTTTGTTATTGTATGGCAGTATGATTAAGTCACTGTATGGCACTATTATTCTATCTCTGTACGATGGTTATATGTTTTCATTGTACTGCAGTATTATTAAGTCACTGTATGACAGTATTATTCTGTCTCTGTATGATGGTTATAGTTTGTTATTGTATGGCAGTATGATGGTTATAGTTTGTTATTGTATGGCAGTATGATTAAGTCACTGTATGGCAGTATTATTCTGTCTCTGTATGATGGTTATATTTTGCCATTGTACAATATTACTCAGTTAAAGGGAACCTGTCACCCCGTTTTTTCAGATTGAGATATAAATACTGTTAAATAGGGCCTGCGCTGTGCGTTACAATAGTGTATGTAGTGTACCCTGATTCCCCACCTATGCTGCGAAATACATTACCAAAGTCGCCGTTTTCGCCTGTCAATCAGGCTGGTCTGGTCAGGTGGGCGTGGTGACATCGCTGTTTTCTTCCCCAGCTTTCCGTTGGTGGCGTAGTGGTGTGCGCATGTCGCAGTGACGAATCCACTGCGCGCACGTGAAGAAGCAGCGCGCGATCTGCGCTATTACCCCCTGTCATCGGTGGGGGCGGCCATCTTCCTGGGGCCGCGCGTGCGCAGATGGAGTGCTCTGCTGCACGGGGCTTCAGGAAAATGGCCGCGGGTGTGCAGAAGAGATCGTGGCGGCCATTTTCCCAAAGCCGAGATGCAAACTCGGCTTTGGGAAAATGGCCACCGCGATCTCTTCTGCGCACGCGCAGCATCCCGCGGCCATTTTCCTGAAGCCCCGTGCAGCAGAGCACTCCATCTGCGCACGCGCGGCCCCAGGAAGATGGCCGCCCC
Source organism: Ranitomeya imitator (assembly GCF_032444005.1). Taxonomy (NCBI): domain Eukaryota; kingdom Metazoa; phylum Chordata; class Amphibia; order Anura; family Dendrobatidae; genus Ranitomeya; species Ranitomeya imitator. The sequence goes on from NC_091284.1 coordinate 631,733,328, forward strand.
CACCGATGACAGGGGGTAATAGCGCAGATCGCGCGCTGCTTCTTCACGTGCGCGCAGTGGATTCGTCACTGCGACATGCGCACACCACTATGCCACCAACGGAAAGCTAGGGAAGAAAAGAGCGATGTCACCACGCCCACCTGACCAGACCAGCCTGATTGACAGGCGAAAACGGCGACTTTGGTAATGTATTTCGCAGCATAGGTGGGGAATCAGGGTACACTACTTACACTATTGTAACGCACAGCGCAGGCCCTATTTAACAGTATTTATAGCTCAATCTGAAAAAACGGGGTGACAGGTTCCCTTTAAGGTTTGATAGTACTATGTGTCTGTATGGTGGTTACATTTAGTTATTTTGTGGCAAAAGTATAAAGTATTTAGTCACGGTATGGTAGCATTATTCACAGCTGTCATGAACAGGGGTTGTTTGGCCGGCCCCTGTTCTTTTCTGAACGGGATTTATCTATATCTCACTTCCCAGTACTGCTTTGGAACTTGCAGCTCTCTGGCACCCCCCTTACCCTCAGGTCAGTCAGGGAACTGCACCTAGGATAATTAGTAGCCAGAAACGCTGCCTGCTATGTAATGGCTGTGGGGCACACACTGCTGCAAGGGTGATATAATTATTCCCAGCCACAGCTGAACAATACACTTATAAACCCCATTCCGTCACTGCCAGCTTTACCCAACAAGCTCAGTACGGTCTGCTGCCACCAGCTCCTATTCCTTAATCAATAACGGGTCAGGAGTCAACCCAATTAGTAGCGTAATTTACTCTAGAGGACGTGAAAGTACGTTATCGAGCAAGGAGAAATGAAGATAGTAAATTTATATATTTTACTCGAAAAGGTAGGCAGTGTTTACAAAAGTATAAAATATATGATTAAAATGAGACAATTATGTATATACAGATGATTACAAAATAAAAAGGGATTAACAGAACAAAATAGACTTACAGTTCTTTAATATCATAGCGGACCATGCGGCTGGGGTGAAAGGAAGCATATGTCCCAGTGCATCACAGATGTGTCTCTTATTGGGCAAAGACTAGTGAAAAAATGAGCCCCCACTTACTTATACCCCCTGGTCGTGACATCACTGAGAGGGCGGAGCTATGGCTCCACTCCCCTTTCCAGCGAGACTCAGAACTTTATTAAAACTCGTATTCGTCCTAGCATGCACAGGGAACCTTGTAGAGCTTTGACGAACGTATTGCATGTCTTCTCACGAGGTTAGCTTCCATTTAAGTCTACACATGAGGTAGCTGGGTGACCTGGTTAAGTAGTAATCCATTTCTCCATTTCTGCTGGGCGCTGCGTTTAGAAAACGGACTGGTATGTAGCCCTATTGTTGCACATCCCAAATATGTAACTTTCATATCTCTGTCACTAGTTGGGGTAAAGTTATGCCCTACTATTAAGTTTCTACATGAACAAAAGAGCACATTACCACAGCTGCCTTTAGCCAGCTTATAGCCATAAACTACTCAGTGGGGCTGCTGCAAGCTGGTATCAAGTTGCACAGAGTGTGTAGTGAGAAGAAGAGTTTCCTTTGCATCTGGAGAGGAGGGGGTCAGAGAGCCCACAGCGTGTCTGGAAATCCATGGAACCGTCTGGAAGTAAGCTCAGAATATGCATATTTATATTATCGTGACACCTCCCCCTTTTGGACTGTGCTGCGGAGGGAAGAGCTCTCGGTACTCCTCCATGTGCACCTCAGCAGGTTCGCCTCGGCGGTACAACCCATCTGCATTGCCGGTTTTGTGTTTGACTGTAAAGTCGTACTGCTGGAGGGCAAGGCTCCAGGGCAGAAACCTTCAGTTGGTTCCAGAAACGGATTGTAGCCAGTGCAAAGGGTTGTGGTCGGTAACCACAGTGAAGGTGCGACCATACAGGTAGGGCTGCAAACGTTGCACGGCCCAGTCCATGGTCAGGCACTCTTTCTCGATGGTGGAATAGGCCACTTCCCTCGGCAGAAGCTCAGAAACAACACGGGAAGCTCTTGGTTTCCTGAGTTGACCTGGCTGAGCACATCACCTAGGCCAAACTCGCTGGCATCGGTCTGTACCAGGAACTGTCGACTGCTGTCAACTGCTTTTAACACAGGAGAGTTGCTCAGGGCTGTTTTCAAAGCCCAGAAAGCAACCTCACAGCCATCCAGTCGACTGTTTGGAGTAGCCTCTTCCTGATGAGGTCCATCAAGTGTTTTGCCAGGCTACTATTATTCGGTACAAAGCGCCTATAGTACCCTGCAGTGCCCAAGAAGTACATGACCTGTTTCTTGGTCCTGGGGGTGGGCAAGGACGCAATCCACTTTCCCAGGCTCTGGCCTCATGACGCCCAGGCCTACCCGGTGCCCCAGGTAGAGGACCTCTCTCATGCCAATCTGGCACTTTCCCGGCTTGATGGTCAGGCCTGCTTGGTGAATTCGCCTGAGCACCTCCTGTAGATGCGGCAGGTGTTCATCCCAGGAGGAAAGGTAGACGGCACCGCGTACTTCTCCAGTCCCTGAAGCAGGTGGTTGAACATCTGCTGGAAAGTGGCAGGGACATTCTTCATGCCAAATGGCATGACCGTGGACTTGTATAGTCAGAAGGCTGTGATAAAGGTGGACTTCTGCACATGGGGGCTCAGGGGAATCTGCCAGTATCTCCAACTCAAATCCATAATGGACAGATATTTTGCGTTCGCTAACCGCTCAAGCAGCTTCTCGATGCGTGGCATTGTGTGCGCATCAGAGGATGTGATGGCGTTGAGCCCACTGTAGTCCACGTACAACCGGGTGGTCCGATCCTTCTTTGGTACGAGGACTACTGGTGAGGTCCACATGCTTTTGGAGCGTTGAATCTCCCCCAGCTTTAACATCTCATCGATCTCCTGGCACATAACCTGCTGAACCTAGTCAGAGATCCGACAGGGTGTCCGCCGTAGTGGGGCATGATTCCCAGTGTCCACCTCATGGACCGCTAACTCAGTCCTTCCAGGTCCGTTGGAGAACACGACCTGGAAGGGTTCCAGGGTGGTCTGCAACTGTGACTGCTGGAGTTTGGTTAGGAAGGCGCTTAGCTTCTCGCCCTCAATGGACCAACCGGCCTTGTCTTGGGCCAGAATGTCAAGGGAATGTTCTTCCTCCCCGTCTCCAGGCAGGTTGCAGACCGGTAGGACGTAGGCTTCACATTCGTGATGAGTCTTCACCATATTGACATGAAAGGCCTTCGCCTACCCCGAGCATGGTCAAGAGTGACCACGTAGGTGACTGGGTTGAGCTGTTGGTCGACGTACAGGCCTTCCCAGGCTGCCTGAAGCTTATCCTTATCCTTATCAGCACCCACACCTTTTGACCCACTTGATAGGTCCGCTCCTGGGCGTTCTGGTCATACTATTGTTTCTGGTCAGCCTGAGCCTGCGTCACGTTGCCATGCACCAACTGCATCAATGTCTGCATTTTGTTAAGAAGGCGCATGACATAATCCATGATGAACACTTCAGAAGGGTTCGGCTCTTCTTCCCAGGATTCCCTTACCAACCCAAGGGATGCCTTGGTCGGTAAGCATCTCCTTGGGAAATTCTACCCGTGAAAAGATGGCCAACAGTGCATCTGCCACCTTATCCATCCTAGTTGAGGACAGAGCCACTGCCTGTGGGTACCGGGTAGCATTGTCTACCACAGTGTGGACGTATTGCTGTCTCTCGGTGTAACCTCCCTCGTTCCCAGAACACTGTCTCCTCCGTCACATCTGAGTGCAGAGCAGCCTGGAACTCCTGGCTGGAGGCAGCCAGAAGCAACGTCAGGGTCCCTTCCCCACGGGAACCCTCTGGGACCTGCCATGGGTCCAACGCTGGTTCATTCACGCCTGTGATCGAGGAGGGTCCAGAACATTATCTGCGTTCCGGGCACTCTGACTGCGGGTGACAGCAGCTACGTAGGCTGTCTCCCCGGGGATTTCCACAGACCCATCAGCCAGCGCGGCTATGGGTACTACCTCCCCATCCACCCCCAACACCTCAGGAGCAGTGCTACTTATGGGGCAGTTACCTTTCTCTGTGGCACAGGTCAGTTGCACAGCATCACCTTCCTCACGGTTCCCATGCACCTCCCCATTTCCATTAGCACAACCGCTCACTCCTGTTAGGGGTTCCTGAGCCATCCCACACCACAGAGTGATTTAGCACTCCTGCACGTGTAGACACATCATTAGGAGATAAATGTTGAGCAGGTAACTCCTCCTCCTCCTCCTGTAACCCATGCAGTTTCCCATCATTATCATCAGCATTAAATTGGGGAGGGGGGTCAGGGACATAATATGCAACCATGCTCCCCAAATCAGTCCCCAATAAAACGTCGGTTGGCAAGTTTTTGGTCAACCCAACGCTCTTCACATTGCTCACTAATCCCCAATCTATAAACACTCGGGCCAACGGCAAAGGACAATGGATGCCCCCAATCCCGGTGTCAGGGTTTTCCCCAGAATAATTTCTTCAGGGGCTGCCAGTTCGGGTCAGATGAGGGTTCGATCAGGCCCGATGTCCCCAAGGTCTTTAGCGACATGTCCCCCCCACGGTGACATGCTGCACGTTGTCATAGACCCTCCTAACCGCCCCACCCACTAAAAGAACTTCTGCATTAGGCCCTGGCTGGGGGGTTCTTCTGCTTCTCTGGACAGTTGGCGCTGATATGACCATTCCTATTGCAGGCAAAACACTTGCGAATGTCGGTGGTAGGTCTGGTGCTGTTAGCCAAGGGGACAGGGCCTCCAGTGGGTAGGCTGGAAGGGGTACTGGCGTGGGCTGCTGGCTTATCCCCCTCTCCAGCTGGCGGTGACTGGCTTCCGCACTTCTGATTTACTGTTTAGCCTCATAGGCGTCGGCAATCTGCGCTGCTTTATCCGGACCATCACGAACTGTCACACCTCAGCTGGGCAAAGATGTAAAAACTGGTCTTTGATCATCAGGTGTCCCAGCTGATCAAAGTGGTCACTGACAGTCCTTGGATCCACAGGTTAAAGTGGATCTTGAGTCCATGCATCACATCGCTCTAACTGTCGTGTGGGCCACGTTGGAGGTTTCGGAACTTTTTGCGGTAAACCTCAGGAGTTAGCTGGTACTTCTGTATCAGGGACTGCTTGATGGTCTCATAGTAGTGATGAGTGAGTGTACTCGTTGCTCGGGTTTTCCCGAGCACGCTCGGGTGACCTCCGAGTATTTGTTAGTGTTAGGAGGAGATTTAGTTTTCATCACCTCAGGTGAATGATTTACAGCTACTACGCAGCCTGAGTACATGTGCAGGTTGTCTGGTTGCTAGGGAATTCCCACATGTAACCAAACTGTCTAACAGTCGCAATTCATCCAGCTGTTGCGAGGAAAACAATCTCCGAACAGTCATAAATCCTCGGAGACCACCCGAGCGTGCTCAGGAAAACCCGAGCAACGAGTATACTCGCTCATCACTACCTCATAGTCTTCATCGTGGTCTGGTGGGAGAGCAGCAAACACCTCCAGAGCTTTGCCTTTGAGCCCGGGGGTTAGGCATTGGGTCCATTGGTTCTCAGGCAGCCGTACTGTCTGCAGGCTTTCTCAAATGCTCGCAGAAAGGTGTCCAAGTCCCTGTCCTTTTCCATCACAGGAAAATGCTCTGGCCGGGGTTTAGGGGACGGAGCATTGCTGGACTCACTGTTCCGCACGGTAGATGGTACTGCCCCGAGTTGGGCCATCCGCAGTTCATAGTGCCTCTCAGCTTGGGCCTCGGTGGTTCGGGCCTCCCGCTCAGCTTGGAGCTCAGGTCTCTCTGCCTCACGCTAGGCTCTCTCCGCTTGGTATTGCTGGATCAGCCTCAGACGTCCATCACTGTTGTTGGCAGGCAGTTGTTCCAAGGCCACCTGCAGGTGGTGTTCCAATCCGCCCTGGTTGAAAGTAGTGCTGGCATTCAGTGGCTGGACCTCTGCAGCAGCACCATTTGCGCTTGGGCTGGCTTCTGCATTCGCTGGGCTCTGAGTGATTTCCAGTTGCACTAGAGCAGAGACCAGTTGGCTTTTGTTTTTGTCGTGGGGTCAATCTGTCTCAACCCGCAAAAGGCAATAAGAGTGTCCTTATTATGCTGCTTATACCAGCCTTCTCCTTTTGCGGCCATCACTGACAAAAGATAGGACAGAAAAACAAAGAGAGAGGGAGGGGGTAATCAAAAGTACACGCAGTAACATCTCAGGACTAGTAAACACCGAGTTCATTCTCCAAAACTTTTGCACAAAGTCGTTGCAAGAACTGTGCAAGTTTTTAATGAGAGGAATGATTGCTCAAACCCGATCACTAATGCTCAATTATCCCACCACTGCCATCAATATGTCATGAACCGGGGTTGTTTGGCCGGCCCCGGTTCTTTTCTGAACGGGATTTATTTATATCCCACATCCGGTTTGGAACTTGCAGCTCTCTGGTGCCCCCCTTACCCTCAGGTCAGTCAGAGAACTGCACCTAGGATAATTAGTCGAAAGAAAGGCTGCCTGATATGTACTGGCTGTGGGGCACACACTGCAGCGAGGGTGATATATTCCCAGCCGCAGCTGAGCAATACACTTATAAACCCAACAATAAACTTTACCCAACAAGCTCGGTATGATCCGCTGACACCAGCTCCTATTCTCTAATCAGTAACAGGTCAGGAGCCAACCCAATTAGTAGCATAATTTACTTCAGTGGACGTGATAGTATGTTATAGAGCAAGGTGAAACAAAGCTAGTAATTTTATATATTTTACTCCAAAAGGTAGGCAGTGTTTACAAAAGTATAAAATATATAGTTACATAGTTATTAAGGTTGAAGGAATACTAAGTCCATCTAGTTCAACCCATAGCCTAACCTAACATGCCCTAACATGTTGATCCAGAGGAAGGCAAAAAAAACCCATGTGGCAAAGAGTAAGCTCCACATTGAGGAAAAAAATTCCTTCCCGACTCCACATACGGCAATCAGACTAGTTCCCTGGATCAACGCCCTATCAAGGAATCTAGTGTATATACCCTGTAACATTATACTTTTCCAGAAAGGTATCCAGTCCCCTCTTAAATTTAAGTAATGAATCACTCATTACAACATCATACGGCAGAGAGTTCCATAGTCTCACTGCTCTTACAGTAAAGAATCCGCGTCTGTTATTATGCTTAAACCTTTTTTCCTCCAAACGCAGAGGATGCCCCCTTGTCCCGGTTTCAGGTCTATGATTAAAAAGATCATCAGAAAGGTCTTTGTACTGTCCCCTCATATATTTATACATTAAAATAAGATCACCCCATAGTCTTCGTTTTTCCAAACTAAATAGCCCCAAGTGTAATAACCTATCTTGGTATTGCAGACCCCCCAGTCCTCTAATAACCTTGGTCGCTCTTCTCTGCACCCGCTCTAGTTCAGCTAGAAACAATGAAACAATTATGTATATACAGACGATTACAAAATAAAAAGGGATTAACGGAACAAAATAGACTTACAGTTCTTTCATATCCTGGCTGACCATGCGGCTGGGGGGGAGGGGAGCATATGTCCCAGTGCATCACAGATGTGTCTCTCAGTTAGCTTCCTGGGCAAAGACTAGTGAAAATTGAGCTCCCACTCACTTATACCCCCTGGTCGTGAAATCACTGAGAGGGCGGAGCTATGGACTCCACTCCCCTTTCCAGCGAGACTCAGAACTTTATTAAAACTCGTACTTGTCCTAGCGTGTGCTGGGAACCTCGTAGAGTGACGACAAACGTATTGCATGTCTTCTCACGAGGTTAGCTTCCATTTAAGTCTACACATGGGGTAGCTAGGTGTCCCGGTTAAGTAGTAATCCAATTCTCCGCTTCAGCTAGGCGCTGCGCTTAGAAAACACACTTGTGTGTAGTCCTATTGTAGCACATACCAAATATGTAACTTTTATATCTCTGTCATTAATTGGGGTCAAGTTATGCCCAACTATTAAGTTTGTACATGAACAAAAGAGCACGTTACCACAGCTGCCTTTAGCCAGCTTAAAGTCATAAACTACTCAGTGGGGCTGCGGCACGCTGGTATCAAGTTGCACAGAGTGTGTAGTGAGTAGAAATGTTTCCTAAGCAGCTGGAGAGGGGGGTCAGAGAGCCCACAGAGTGTGTCTGGAAAGCCATGGAACCTTGTGGAAGTAAACTCAGAATATGGCATATTTATATTATCGTGACAACAGCGTCCGTGTGGTTAGAGTCAGTAAACGGAATTATTAGGTCAAAAGTATATTCGTATTATTCAGTGTCTGTAAGGTGGTTGTATTTAGTCACAGTATGGTATTAAAATTCAGTGTATGCATGTTGGCATTATATATGCATTCCACGGCAGTATTAGGTAACATTATTTAGTCACAGTATAATGGTGTCATTAGGTCATGGTACAGTAGGACTTGTGCAAGAATTTTTATGCATGTATAACAGAAGATCTGGTGGTCAATGTTTATTACAACCAGTGTGATGTGTAATGGCCGTTCTCTGCTCTCCTGATCTCACTGCAGAGCTATGAGTGATTATACCTGACACATCTGCAGGCTCCTCTCAGGGCTTCAGTTTCCCTCTCATAGGCAGGCAGTATTGTAATACAGCAGAGCTGCCACAAATGTGCTTGTAAGGAGACAAAGTTCAGTTCTGCTGTTCTGTCAGCTACATGTCTCACACTGGTAACATCACCTTTTACTAAAAATAAGTTCGGGTCCAGCAACATCTTGGAGACTAAATGAATCCCTATTAGATAGCCCACAAAACTTAGAGAAAATAAAGTACGCACTCTCACGATACTTTTTAGAAAATATCACAGATGGGGCAATAACACCCAACATATGGGAGGCCCACAAAGCGGTACTCCGAGGAGAATTTATTTCAATCGGGGCCCACGCAAAAAAACAAAGAGATAAGGAGATGATGTCTCTTCTTCACCAAATCACAACCACAGAGCGCCTACATAAAAAAACTGGCACACAAGATCTTCAACGGGAGTTAGTCGACCTCCGCGTCAGGCTGAAAGACTTGCTTAATGTAAAATCGGCTAAGATCTTCATGCATTGTAGATATTGATTCTATATGCACGGGAATAAAAATAGCAAGCTGACCTCCCACCTTCTCAAAAAACAGAAGGAGAGCACATTTATAAAGCATGTGTACAACGATCTGAACGCGAAAGTCGACAGAACCGAGGATATTGCTGAGGCGTTTAGACGCTATTATCAATCCCTCTATAACTTAGAGTCCCCCGATTCCATGAAAGACTGTGTAGCTGCAACAGAAAAGATTCATGATTTCTTGGCGCCTCTCTCCCTCCCAAAGGTCCAATCCAAAGACCATTCAGCCCTCCTGTCTAAGGTTACCAGTCAAGAAATTAGCGACACCTTACAAAATATGGCACCCAATAAAACCCCGGGCCCAGATGGCTTCCCACTATCATACTATAAAAAATTTTCAGACCTACTCCTACCACACTTGACTTCCCTGTTTAACTCCTTTCTAGCGGGAATTCCTCCAACCAGACAGACTTTAGAAGCACACATATCTGTTATCCCCAAAGAAGGGAGAGACGGCGGTCAATGCAGCAACTACCGCCCAATATCTCTATTGAACTCTGATCTAAAACTTTGGGCTAAAATTCTTGCATCTAGGATCAATAGTGTCCTTGAATCCCTGATACACCCTGACCAAGTGGGTTTTGTCAGAGGTCGGGAAGGGAAGGAAAACACATTAAAAATCCTTTTAGCTATCTCACACGCCAGACGCTCCGGAATCCCGTTGGCTCTATTATCAACTGACGCCGAGAAGGCTTTTGACAGAGTCAGTTGGCACTACATGGTATGCACTCTAAAGAAGTTTGACTTCCCACAACCTCTTATTGATGCCATCATGACTCTGTATTCAACTCCAACCGCTAGAGTTAGAGTCAACGGGCTACTTTCGGATCCTTTTGGGATAGGAAATGGGACCAGGCAGGGCTGCCCTCTCTCCCTGACGCTATTTGTGTTGGTTATGGAGACGCTAATACAGAAAATAAGGCAGGAGGAGTCAATAAAGGGTCTAACCGTGGATCACACAGAATTTAAAACAGCTGCTTTCGCAGACGACCTTATGATCTTGATCTCAAATCCAAAGTCTGCATTCCCCTCTATTTCGAAACTTCTCGAGGAGTTTGGAGTTGTCTCCAACTTCAAAGTAAATATGCACAAGTCAGAAGTCATGAACGTCACACTACCAGACGAGGTCGCCCTATATCTCAAAAAATCTACCCCCTTCAATTGGCTTACAGATAAATTGAAATATCTAGGTGTCTTTCTCACTGCAAACCCCTCCACTCTTTACAAACACAATTTTGAACCCCTCCTGGTCAATCTCCAAACACTACTTAAAACCTATGACTTACCATTCATTTCATGGATTGGGAGGATAAACATAATCAAATCGTACATCCTTCCAAAGATATTCTATCAAATGAACATGATTCCTATATCTCTCCCCAAGACTTTCTTCACAGCAATCAATAAAATAGTCAAAAGATATGTTTGGAAGGGTAAAAGACCTAGACTCCCATTCAAAATCCTCTCACTCCCGAGAAAGAAGGGGGGTCTTGGACTTCCGCACTTTGAGAATTACTACCGGGCAATCCATTTGGCCAGGTGGATATCTCTGACCAAACCCAGACTTTCCCAAAAAACACCTAACGTTGAACTCTTGCTACTAGGGAGGGGGGCTGAAAAATACCTCTGGACCTCAGCCGTCCCCCCGAAAAATTCCTTTGAAGAAATAACTAGCAAAACACTGTCCATTAGGAGGAAACTGATCCCAAACAACTGGCCATATTGTCTCTTTTTGGATAACATGCCTCTGGGGGTCGTACCCTGGCTCATCGATCCAAAATACGTAGACGCATTTAACCTCTGGGACTCATTACCGAATCTCTCAGTCTCTCAATTGCTTTCTAATCAAATCAACTGTTTAAATAGTTGGCCATGTGAAGCCAGGAAGCGTCCCCGAGACTTCATGCAAATACACCACGTTCAACACATCATATCCAAACTAAAGTCAAACATCCAACACAACCCAGATTGGCTTTGGTTTGAGCTTATACTAAAACTTAATCCCACTCCCCCTAAATTAATATCCAAACTATAAGATAATTTAATCTCCCCAAACACTAAATTTAAACCCTTATACCTTTCCTCCTGGGAGTCTGAGTTAAACATTTCTCTCTCCAATAGGGAATCAAATCAAGTATTAGGACACTCACATGGGTTCTCAAGGTGTGTCCTGTTACAGGAGAATGCTTTTAAAGTCCTTTCCAGATGGTATAGAACCCCCGAATCACTCTATCACCTGGGCCTCTCAGACTCTCCTCTTTGTTGGAGATGTATGAAGTCAAAGGGCTCGTTATCACACATATTCTGGTCATGCCCTGCTATCACAAAATTCTGGAAAGACGTCTTCGACCGACTCCGCCAATTGGGATTAATAACTCACAACCTAACACCCCAAGAAACTTTACTGTCACTTCCCACGAAATCATACAAGCCGAAAAAACATGACCTTCTCCCTCTCCTAATAGCTGCTGCCAAACACTTGATCTCATTACACTGGAGACAAAAGAACCCCCCTCATATCGATGAATGGACCAAAAAAGTCCAGGACATCTGTAGGTTGGAGGAATTGTCCAGCTGGGATTCTCACTCACACAATAAATTCTTTCGAACATGGTTGCCATGGCAAATGTTAAATAGCCCTTCTTCTCTACCTTCCACTAGTTATTCCTCTTAGCTCTACAATTTTGTTTCCCCTGAGAACTCATCAAGTTTATTGACAGCGCGCTGTGATGGACCCGGGCACTACTCACTCACCTGGTTACCTTAGTTTTACTTAAACTCTCCATAGCACTCTTTTACAGATGGTCGAAATCACCTGACTAATTTCTGTTGGTTTTAAGTTTTAGTGTACCCGTCCTCTTCAGACGAAGGACCTGTATTCAGAAATTTCTACTTCGACCACTATCTCCCCTCCGGTACTTTCCCCCCCCCCCCCCCCTTTCCCCACCCTTTCCCCCCCCCCCTTTTTTCTTTATTGCAGTTTTTGTTGCTCTTGATTCACATGTTAAAGTGTCTACTATTTCCTTTTGAGCGTTTTGGGTTGCACAACCCGAATTTCGTGACCTAAAAATACCACCAACATTTTATGCAAATAACCATAGTTATGGTCACCTTCGATTAACAATTGTGCATCTGTATGGTACATTTATCCCAATCAGAAGTTTGTAACATGATGTTCTCAGATTCACGTGTACCATTTGTTGTTCATGTATTTTGAAAATTTGAAAATAAAAAATAAAAAAAAAAAAAAAATAAGTTCGGGAGGCAGATTCTCATACAGATCAGTGCCTGACCTAAAGTTCTGAACAGCTCATTTACATATAAGAAAAATGTTAATTTCTCTGGAATAAAGATATCAGATCGCAGATATCAATGAATCATTTTATTCAGCTTTATATTACCTACATGACGGCTTAGGTGGGTTCATCCGATTGACAGAATTTCCTTAAAAAAAATCTTCTGCACTATTCTTTCGCACAAAAGATCATTGCATCTTTCTAACAATGTTCTTACTATGTGTCAATACAAAAGGCACCATGAGCTGCTGAAGAAAAACTTCCTTTAATTAGTACAAACAATTTATCATTTATGCCCAATTTATCAAGGATCTCATTACAATGTAAAAGTTTGAACCTTTGAGCACCTGGATTGGATGCGAAGTATCGCCTGACATGTGTTTCAAAGCTATTGTCCAGAAAAACGTTAGCCGTAAATCAGTCTTTTTGTGGGTTACATGTGGTTGAATATTCAGTTACCGGTTATATTTGAGTTTCTGCAGGTGTAAAATTTCAACACAGGTCAAATCTAGTCAACCGGAGAACCGAACATAACACAGCTTTATTAACAAGTCTATAGCATTTATGTGAAATCAAAGAAGTCTTGTATCAACATCTCCAAAGGAGGAAGGGCTGAACGGAATCAGAGAGCCAGAAGCAATGTGTAGGCAATCCTACAAATTAAATCTTATAGGCATCTCTCTTCTCCATGGCACTGCTGCCCTCTTCCTGCAGAACACTACAGCAGAATTGTCCAAACCTAATGGGGCGAGGAAAGACTCAAGGAGTATACAATCACTGGCACACTTGCTAGAAAATGATACTTTTAGGTTACATGCACAAGTAGCATATTTCATAAAGATATTCCATGTACCGTAGATTTGCATGTAGAAAATCCATGTTGTAATACTGGAATACATAAATAGATGATAATTTTAAAGGGATTGTCCACAACTGGAAAACCTTCTTTATTGCTCAAGTGCTTCACATAAAATAAAAATCATATTCTTATCTCCTCGGCCGGGGGCACTCGTGACTCCTGGCTGTCAAAGAGACACTGTAATGTCACATCATCACTGCTGCCAATCAGTGGCAGCTAATAGATGGCAACCTTTTAATATTCCATCAGAGCAACTGCACTGCTTGTATCGGTCATATGACAAAGTCAAATGACTGGAAAGATTCACAACATCACAGCGCCAACATTGCAAAAGTGGAAGGTAAATATTTATTTCGTTTTTATGTTGGGCACTTAAGAGGGAGTTGTCCAGTAGTGAACAACATATTCCCAAAAACAATATAGACATAAGTATTAACTTGTACCAATATAACTCAGTTTTAAATTTGTCCAATTTTGCACATACGACACCCTAAAGAATGCCCCCCCCCCCCCGTTTGACATTGCATTCATCCTGTGGTAGTTCCAGTGCTCTTGGACAGTCATTCAAAGTGCAGTGTTAGGATCTGGTCTGGATTTGAGTCTTAATTACTGCAACTACTAGGGAGCAGAGGTAGGTAGCATAGTCAAAGAAAGCCAGAAATCGGTTCACAGAGTAAGGCCAGGGTCACACTTGCGAGTGTGATGTGAGAAACTCACGTGAGTCTCTGACCTCAATACGAGGCACTGCCGCCGGCACTCGCGACCGGAGTGTGCAGCTACATAGAAATACATGGGAGTCGCACACTCCGGTCCGAGTGCCAGCGGCAGTGTTGGGTATTGAGGTGTGAGTTTCTCGCATCACACTCGCAAATGTGACCCCAGCCCTAGAGGGTAACAGGTAATGTGCGGGAGGGGATGTTTCACTTAGGTCGTTAGCTTCAGTGGTATAAACCTGGAAGAATGATGGGTGTTGAGAGGGGGTGATTGGCCATGACAGGGTCAGGTTTATTCTGAAGAGGAAAGAGTTGGGTGGGATGGCTGTTCACCATATCTCAACCCTAGGCTGTGGTCCAGGAGGTAAGAGTGAGACCTTAGGACTAACTGACTGTTCTGTGTGAGCTGTCTTAGCTGTCTGTGAGCTGGGCTCTTGCTTAACAGAGCTGAATCCTGTTTTCTGAGTGGGTGGACCCCACAGTTACAGGGACTGCAATAAGCGCCTTTTGTTTAGCATATAATGAAAGGGGGGGGGGGGGCGGAGAGGTCAGCTCACCAACTTGAATCCTCCAGGTGCAGGGAACTTCGTCCTGATCACACATGTAACGACAAAATAAAGATAAAAACGTTCCAGCTCCAGGAGGAGATAAAAGGATTTCTTTATTTAGTAAATGTTTAAATTGCAAGGCACTAGCTTTTTTCTCTGTGTTACTATGCCTAGTGCCATGCTTTGTTAGCATTTACTTAAAAAAGAAATCCTGGGGCAGGAATGTTTTTTTTTTTCGTTTTGTTTAGGCCAAAAAGGTTGAATGTCTCATTTTGTTTTGGACTGGTTTATGAGGCATGTTTTAATAAACCAGCTGAAGTTTTAAACGGAATGTATACCTTTGACTACTGTGTTAAACAGCCAAGTGAGTCGATCTACCACAACAGGAACAGCAGTATGGTATTGGGAGAATTAGCAGGTTGCGTAGTCAGTAGGGAAGCCAGAGGTCGGTAAACAGGAACAGCAGTATGGTATTGGAGGATTAGCAGGTTGCGTAGTCAGTAGGGAAGCCAGAGGTCGGTACACAGGAACAGCAGTATGGTATTAGAGGATTAGCAGGTTGCTTAGTCAGTAGGGAAGTCAGAGGTCGGTACACAGGAACAGCAGTATGGTATTGGAGAATTAGCAGGTTGCGTAGTCAGTAGGGAAGCCAGAGGTCGGTACACAGGAACAGCAGTATGGTATTGGAGGATTAGCAGGTTGCGTAGTCAGTAGGGAAGCCAGAGGTTGGTACACAGGAACAGCGGTATGGTATTGGAGGATTAGCAGGTTGCTTAGTCAGTAGGGAAGTCAGAGGTCGGTACACAGGAACAGCAGTATGGTATTGGAGAATTAGCAGTTGCGTAGTCAGTAGGGAAGCCAGAGGTCGGTACACAGGAACAGCAGTATGGTATTGGAGGATTAGCAGGTTACGTAGTCAGTAGGGAAGCCAGAGGTCGGTACACAGGAACAGCAGTATGGTATTGGAGGATTAGCAGGTTGCATAGTCAGTAGGGAAGCCAGAGGTCGGTACACAGGAACAGCAGTTTGGTAATAGAGAGCATCAGGTGAGACAAGGGGGACAGAAAGGAGAAAGGGATTGTGTACTGAGGGGAATAATATATAATAGAGAGGGAAAAAAAGTGTGATATACAGCAGGATACTGTCAAAGAGGGGCAGAGGTGTGATAAGATTCAGCATATCGTGTGATATTACACAAAATGCTCTAATTGCAATAGTTTGTATCACTTGAAAAAGACACTAGTCCAGTGATGAAATGCCTTGGGGAAATTAAAAATTCATCTTTGTCCCAAGGATTCTTCATTAGAGCAGCACAGCTTGATATTGTGTTATTGTCCAAACTGATCAACTATCCTGGAGGAGATGATCCCCAGCCACGAGGCAGCAGCAGCTGACATCATCAGGTGCTCATAGGAGTTGTGCCTCCACACAACCTGCGCAGGTGAGCACCATCATTTTACTTTCCTTTGTAGCTAAAAGGGTATCACCCTTGTGTGCTTTTTGTTCCCCCACAGCTTTTATACAATATGCTCAAAGGAGTAATATTCTGCAGGAGGGAGCGGTGTATATTGGGGGAGAGCGGTACTGCAGGATAGGAGTGTATAAAGGGAGCTGAATGGAAGCTAAGTTCATTCCCTGTGTCTGTCTAGCTTTTTGTATTTAGTTTACAGTGGAGACTGACCAGCATTTCTCTTCTAACACCTAACCAGCAAGAAGAACTATCAATAGAAACTACCAAGTGACAATGGCAAGCATATCTACCAGAGCGGAGTGGCTAACACAGAACAGCTGAGGCAATTTAGGATGGAGAGCTCAAGGAGATCGACTGAATGGATTAACCATTGTAATGACAGCGCAAGGAAAAAAACCTGCACTGCTTAAGACTGCTGTCACACTAGCAGTATTTGGTCAGTATTTTACATCAGTATTTGTAAGCCAAAACCAGGAGTGGAACAATTAGAGGAAAAGTATAATGCATAACACACTGCGGGGCTGGAATTCATAGGCAGGGCGGCCGCACAGGCGAAGTCTGCAAGACTGCATCTGAGGTCAGACGGCCAGAGCTCACTGCGCCTGCCCCAGCCAGTACTAAACAGCGCAGACGCCGCATTTGATTGGAAAACAGCGTGGAGGAGGCGGCGCCCGGCGCCGAAGAAGATCGGAGTGACTGAAGTATGGCGTTTGCAGCAGGGGGGTTAAGACCTGCCTCCCTGTCTAAAGACAGGTATTTTGGCGAAATTATAAAACGCTTTATTTTGGCTTTAACTGCACCAATAACTAAAAGAGCCACCTTGTCAGAATGCTGCATTACTGCTGCACAAGGTGGCTCTTTTAGTTTCTAACGGCTGGAGGGGGTGACAGAGTCCCTTTAATGACAATGTAGCAGCCATACTGTCCAAATGTAGAAAAGTGAAAAGAGTCCGTGGATAATAGCCGATGTACAGAGGAAAGCATTAAATTACAACGCTAGAGGGAACATGCATAGCTATAATATTCATATAAGGGGTTTGCTCACAGAAACACTGCTTCCTAAATATGCAGAGCATGTCTAATAAGCCGCTCTCCGGCTCACTGCGAATGGCAGCCTTTCATTTGCTAGAAGCCAGAGTTCACACGGTTTTTAGATGTCTATTACAATATTTATATTGAATACTTCTGACAGACTAGTAAAATGTGTCAGCCTTGTCAGTAGGTTTCATGGTGAAGGCCTTTTGAGAAAAATCACATCTGAAAACGTCTTCAGATATATTCTAGACTAAAAACAAAATCCAGCAAATAGTGAAAAAACAGACGTGCAGACCTTTAATCCTACGTGTATTCTACATTCAAGTTCTAAAAGAAGCCTAACCAAGATATCAAGCCAGAAACACACTGCAGCAGAACTTCAATTACTCCCTACTGTCTGGTTAGGCATACACCGTAAATTGGGTCTATACTGAGCATTAAACTAAAGGGCTTGTCCAATTGTAGATATCACTAGCTCTAGTGATTGAACGAGTGACATTCGATGCCAGACACAGAACTTTTCTCAATACTTGCCAATTTGATGCACTAATATTTCTTACGTCAGGAAGGTATCATATTTGGGGACACGTTTCCCCGCAAATGAACATAACAGGATGTCCAAATGACCATGCAGGCAGAGAAGTTGTGGTGGTCTGCACAATCACTGTAAGAGCTCGGTTTAACTGGCGTCCAAGGTCCTGCAGTAACAGCCAGGGTCAGTGCCAAACCCAATCCTGGCGCTTCTACCATGAAGATGCCGTGATGTATAGCGACCGTGTCATTTACATAGTGGGAGTTGTCTCCCTCTGTAATGGGCGCCCCATGCTGCGATTTCTGGATGCCAATTGTTCTCATTGGTCTGCATGGCACGGTGGCCTGGTAAGGCCGTCCAGAACGAGGAATCATGTCAGTTTCGGAGTATAAAAATCAAAAGAGGTCTAACTTCACATGCAGCATTTTTGCTGCGGTTTATATCTACAGCCAAAACCTGCTCTCTTGGCACTAAAAATGCTGTGCACAAAACTCCCATTTTTCAGAGTTTTTACTGTGCAATGTTTTTGACACTTTTTTCGGTGTGTGCTTTGTCTACACTCCATGTTTAATAAAGTCAGTTTTATTCACTAAAATGCTTCAAAAACGCTGTGCATAAAACAACATTGCGTTTATTGCAGTGTTTTTTCACTTTCTTATTGCTTTCCATGAGTGAAAAAAGCTGAAAGACGTGACATGCTGCAGATTTAAAAAAAAAACAAAAAAACAAAAAAAACAGTACAGTTTTCCAATTCAGCCAAGTAGAAAAAAGCAAGCATGTGCACGAGATTTCTTAAATCTCATTGCTTTTGCTGGTATTATAAAAGGCAGCTTTAATTTGCATAAAAAAGCTGCAATAAAAGGCCACGAAGACGCAACGTGTGAACAAAGCCTTGGGCTAAATCCACATTTAAGCTGAGATCCATGCTGAGAACGAGGGCCAGCAGCCTGAAACACCGTCTCTGCGAATTGAGATACTGATTTGGCTCTTATCCTAAGTCATATTGCACGACTCGTTAAAGGGTTGATTGTGACGTGTAGGATCGCTACTTCCAATAGGTAATTTGCACAGAGCACTTTCAGGCATTCAGGCTATGTGCACAGGACGACTTTTTAGTTGGGTACCCACCTGAAAGAGCGCAAAGTAAACGCTAAAAAGAATAAATATAAGCATTTGGATTTAAATACAACTTGTGCAGATGTTGCATCTTTATAAAGCTGAAGTAGGTAAAAGAATCTCAAAAGCGTCAAGGCAGTTAAAAGAAGTGACCTTACCGTTTTTCATGCCACTTATGCTTAGAAGCCACTCACTTGTTTATACAGTACAATTAACATTAAAGATGTTGGCGACCGTAGAGCCTGCAATAAGCAAAACTATTGAAAATACAGCAAAAAAAAAGGTGATTCGGGACAAATGTGGCTATTGTGTACTTCTTCCTCCTGAAAAAACTGGTGGGTTCGTGTGCAAATACAATGAATCTCTAAAAAACAGAAAGCACACAAAACCCGTCGGAACCATGAACTATAATGAGGCCAATGGATTCACTACTGCTTCCCCCCCCCCCCCCCACACTCCCCCTAAAAAAAAACAAAAAAAAACAAAAACACAAACAGTTGCAACAGTCGACCAGGTTTTTCAATACCTCTAAGGCTATGTTCACACTTTGCGGATTTTGCTGCGGATCCACAGCGGATTTGACCGCTGCGGATCTGCAGCAGTTTCCCATGAGTTTACAGTACAATGTAAACCTATGGGAAACAAAAAACGCTGTGCACATGCTGCGGAAAAAAAAGCACGGAAACGCAGTGGATTACATTCCGCAGCATGTCACTTCTTTTCTGCGGATTTTCACCTGCTCCAATAGGAAACTGCAGATGAAAATCCGCAGAAGAAACCGCAGTAAAAACCGCAATAAATCCGCAGTAAAAAACGCGACGGGTTTTCACTGCGGATTTTGGAATTCTGCTGCGGAAAAATCCGCAGTGGAATCCGCAAAGTGTGAACTTAGCCTAAAAAGGTGAACACCAGCATAACAGAGGCCAGACAGATCACATTACAGGTGAGAGGTCTGGCATCCATTCTGTCCAAGTCATATTTTTTAGTCCTATACAAAAGTATTTAAATGTAGAGAGTACAGGATAAATGTGAATCGAGCCTTAAATTTGATTTACCCCTAAATGGTACCAATAGAATTTTCAATGCAACCAGCAAGCTACAAGCCCCAGCATAGGTCTGTAATCTGTCAATAGGAAACTATGGGGGGCTCCATAAATGCTCTGGAAAGTGATGGGGCTCCCCTTCTCTTTTACCACCACCCTTAAAAAAATTCAGCAAAATATGCGCACTCAAAACCAAATTTCCAAACCACAGTTATCATCCAAATAAACATAATTGATGTAGCAGGGGAAACTCAGTCAACAGACAGGGAGCGTGCCTCCAAAAGCGCAGGCTACTTTGCAATTTCAACCTGCAATACCAACCTCGTGCGTACTTCTAGTAAACACCTGTGGAGTCAAAATAGACACTGCATCCCTGGAGTAATTCCCACAGGGGTGTAATTTTTGTAATTTTGGGGGGAGTGGGGGTTATGATGTTCTGGCACTTCTGCGGCTCTATATATGATAAAGTCTGTGCTGTAAAAATCAAATAGGGCTTCTTCCACTCAAGACCTGCTGTATGTCCATATATTAAAAAAAAAAAAAAAAAAAAAAAAGTGCAGTACATTACATTTCATTATCCTTTGTGAAAATGAAAAATATTAGGCTAAAACAACATAATATTTTGTTTTCATTGCCTAATTCTATACAATTCTGTTAAGAACTTGTGTATTCAAAATGCTCACTGCACCCCTAGATGAATTATTTACAGAGTACAGTTTCACTTGTGGGGGTTTCTGCCGTTTAAGCATCTCAGAAGTTTGGTAAATGAGACAAGCTATTTCAGCCAAATTTGAGCTCCAAAAGACAAATAGCGCTCTTTCCCCACTGAATCCTACCGTGTGTCCAAACTGTAACTTCTAACCACATAGCACACGTAAAGCACCTGCAGGGTTAAGAAACTCCCTGAATCCAGTGTTGAATTTGGTCAGGGGGGCTCTATCTAGTTGGAAGGTTTTCTGACATATAGACCCCTAATGGTCGGTTTAAGGCTACATTCTCACAATGTGCTTTCAATGCGTTTTGCGATGGGTTTTTTCCTTGCATCAAAAACACAGCGTCTTAGAGTTCCTGCAAAATGGATGAGATTTCTATAAATCCAGTGCCCACTGTGCTTCTTATTTACGCTGAGTAAACTGACATGCAGTGCATTTTTCAAATACACAACAAGTCAAATTCTCTTGCGGATAAGCTGACTTTCTTGTGTGAATTTTCCCCATAGACTTACATTAGATGCAGAAGATCCACAGGTATTAAACGCACATGCGTTTTTAGTAGGTTTCCAAGGCAGAAACAAATCAAAAACGCATGTAAATCAGTACCTAAGTACCGTATATCAATAAATTTCAGTGCAATCAAAATACCAGGAAGTTTAAAAAACAAAACAGCTTTATTTAAAGAATGACACAACAAACAGAGACAAATATTGCAGGATCAAAAATGTGATAAAAACATGTTAAAAAAAACGCACAAAAGATTACAATGAAAAAACACAAGTAACCTAAAGGGAATCTGTCACCCCAAAATTCGCCTATAAGCAAAGGCCACCGGCATCAGGGGCTTATCTACAGCATTCTGTAATGCTTTAGATAAGCCTCGATGTAACCGGAAAGGTAAGAAAAACGAGTTAGATTATACTCACCCAGGAGCGGTCCCAGTGTGCGGTCCAGTCCGAGGGGCTTCACGGTCCGGGTCCAGCGCCTCCCATCTTCATACAATGACATGCTCTTCTTTGCTTCCTGCTGTGGCTCCGGCGCAGGTGTACTGATTTACCCTGTTAAGGGCAGAGCAAAGTACTGCAGTGCGCAGGCCCCAGGAAAGGTCAGAGAGGCCCAGCGCTGCGCACTTCAGTATTTTACTCTGTCCTCAACAGGGCAGACAAAGTATGCCTGTGCCGCAGCCACGGCAGGAAGCAAAGAAGAGGATGTCATCGTATGAAGATGGAGGTGCCGGACCCGCGACACCCATCGGACCTGACCGCACCGGGACTGCCCCTGGTGAGTATAATCTAACGTGTTTTTCTTATGTTTCAGGTTACATCGGGGGCTTATCTACAGCATTACAGAATGCTGTAGATAAGCCCCTGATGCCGGTGGCCTTAGCTTATAGGCAAATTTTGGGGTGACAGATTCCCTTTAAGTAATACATGCAGAAAAAAATATATCAAGTTTTTTTTTTTTTCAATGAAATTCTCAGAAAGAAAAATTGGCCGGAAAAAACCATACTATTTTCATCTGTATTCCGTGAGTGCTGCATCCGTATGTCCATCCTTTACATTGATTGGCATCAGTTTTCATACATTAACACTTTAAAAAAATTACATGACCACATACAGTTTCATATGTGAAGAAGTGCAATGTATTTGTAAAAATAAAGATGCAATAAGGATAATCCATATGGGATCTGATATTTTTTGTGCACCCAAAGACTTACTGTAAATAGAAGAGTCACATCCAGAATATGGAGAATAGTGCAAGCTTCATAGTGTGAAAAAAACTCATCCGAACAACCTTGACGTGCGTGCTGTCCGTATACTCATCATAAGCTCATCTGAAAAAGTCCTTAATGGCATCAAAATTCTAAGAAATGTTTTTTGCTTCCTAGTCTGAACATACGTTTCTGAAGTCACTGTATTACTGCACATTGCTGAATCCTGACAATGTGCACACTGACAGGATTGCCTTCTATTGCCAGCGAGTGGGTGTCACCTGAATGTGATTTGCATACTTGCGGCCATGTGCCGAGCAGCAACTTTCCCTGTGTCTCTTATTGTTCTATTGAGAGAAGCGGATAAGAAGCTAGTCGGGGCATGTAACGGCATCGCATACTTGTGGTCACATGATGACCCCTCGAGCTGGCAGTGGAGAGACAGTCGGCACATTGTCAAGATTCAGCAATCTGCAGTCACACAGATTGTTTATTCAGCCTTAAAAACTCCTTTAAAAATGGAATGTGAATTCCCGTAGTTGAGGAGATCCTGATTCAATGGTCACCACAAAGCCTATAGGCCCGGCCTGTTTTACACCTAAGTCACGATGCCACATTCACAAGCAGCGGAGAACGTGCAGATTTTGCTGCATCTTGCAGATATGTTACCATGGGTTGTACATATTGTGGGTTTTGACTGGCAGAGGGGACTATTCAGCGGATTTCATTCTTTGCTCCGGAAATTTGCCGCAAATCCACAATTTAGTGCCGCTTTTGCCGCTGCGGAACTAGGATGTTTGCATGACTCTTCTTCATGATCCATTAAAAAAAAAAAACTATTAGACATATTTTTATTTAGCAATATTTTTCATTGGAACTCATTGCAGACCTGACCAGGTGCTATGCATAGGATGAAGTTTGCAGCAACAAAATCCCCTGTAGAAGCAACAGTTAACCCATAAGGATTTTGACGCAATTATATTGCAAGCAAATAAGCCCTGTAGGCGCCACACCTTATAACCATAAAAGTGTATGAAAAGTCTCACTGCGCTATTTTCAGTGACCATGTTAAAATCAGAACTATTACATGGCGCAAATTAAATATTTCAAATAAGATAATAATATAATTCAAATAATATAAAAGCCCATAAACCAGATTTCTTTTATTGCACGTACTCCGGAGATTGCTCGATCAGTATACTCAAGCAGATTATGAACACATAGCCAAAATAGCAATTATATGCCTCAGATTCATAATTGCAAACCCACTAAAATTAAATGATACGTGGTTAATGGTCCGGAATACAACATTTTGCTGCTCAACTGAGAATTCATCCTGTAGAGTCATAAATTATTTGGCTGCGGTTACAACAACCAATCTGTACATTGGTTGAATGGATCGTTATGGAATATGCATGCCATTCTGTAGATCCTGTTCCCCTTCACCTTTTACAAATTTCGCAACAATATCTTACAGCAACATAACATTAAGATGCTGAATAACTTTGGAATGTGCTGAATTCAGCAAATTGTTAACTTGTTTTCAAGGACACATCTGTAATTTTTGATAATTTCTATGCAAGTCTGTTTCTGGGCACCAAACAGTTTGGGACATCGGCCAGGCTTTCATACGCCCATTTCACATAATGACATTTTTTTTTGTTTTTGCGCTAACAAAGCACATTTTAAGTAAACAATGCAGATGGTCAAGTTCATCGCTCATCGCCATGCTCAGGGAGGCCATGTTGCTCTCAGATATCAACACAAAATTATTGCAAGGCTCAATACGTGGAGATGAAAACATCATATTCACATGTGCTTTTCAGGTATTTATCTCCAAAATCAGGGACATTAGTAGTATTGGTAGCTCCGAATTGTCTCACTCCAAAAAAACATCTGTTATCAGGGGAAGCCGCAACGAGCCACACAATGCAACCAATCATATCAACAGCTGTCTATGGAATGCATGGAAACCTCACGTCCAACCTCAGTGTGGAAGCAGCTCACAAAGGGAGCATCCCAAAGGGTATGCACAAGGGTGGTCTTTATGGGATAAAATCGGAGATCGAAGATTTCCATTCATTGATACAATGTGCTCATCAGATTTGCATGAGTGGTGAGATAACATAAGTTGCACAAGCGGCGTCATCATGCCCAAACGGTGTGATAACATGGAAAGAGGGCCAAGTGGTCTGGGGCAACAAAAGCCCCATCGATTAGTCAAATCCCTCAGCAGCATTGGGAAAGCAGAGGTTACAAATGCTTTTTTAAAGCATTTATTTAACAGAATTATGCTATACAGGGATGGTTAGCGGTAGTTTAATCACAAATAGAAGAGTGATGGTGGATTGAAGGGTATGGGGGACCTGACAGGTTCCCTTTAACAAACTGTAGCTGTCAGATCAGGGCTAGGTGAGAACCATTTTTCCCCACTTACTGGGGTTGTCTGCTTAGAACATATCACTTATCGACAGGTGATAACTTTTAAAGGGGTGGTCTGAGACCTACATTGACGGCCTATTCTGAAGTTAGGTCATCAATATCTGATAGGCGTCTAATAAATAGGTTGAAGCTGTACAGGTTTTTTGCGGGAGAAGGTGTACTTTTGAACAACATCATTTGTTTTAACATATCGTATACTGGAAAACGGGAAAAAATTCCAAGTGCGTTGAAATTGCAAAAAAAAGGGCAATTCCACAGTTTTATTTTTTTGTTTGTTTGTTTGTTTTTTTACCATCTTCATTAAATGTTGAAACTGACCTGTCATTATGATTCTCCAAGTCATTATGAGTTCAGAGAAACCCAACATGTCTAGGTTCTTTTTTATTTAAGTGGCAGAAAAAAAATGCTTACAAAAATAAATAAAAAAGGCGCCATTTTCCGAGACCTGTAGGTTATCCTTTTTTTGTGATCTGGGGCCGGGAAAGGCTTTATTTTTTGTGCGGCAAGCTGGCGTTTTTATTGATATCATTTTGGTGTAGATACGATCTTTTGATCATCCGTTATTGCATTTTATTGCAATGCAGCTGCGACCAAAAAACCATAATTCTGGTGCTTTTAATTTTTCTCGTTACACCATTTAGCAATCAGTTTAATTATTTTTTATATTGATTGGTCAATTCTGAACACGGCTACACCAAACGTGTATATTTGATTATTTTTATTGTTTTATTTTGAATGGGGCGAAAGGGAAGTGATTTGAACTTTTACATTTTTTTTAAATATTTTTAAAAACTTTTTTTTTTTACTTTTTGCATACTTCAATAGTCTCCATGGAAGACTAGAAGCTTCAGTACTTTGATCGCCTCTGCTACACACAAGCGATGATCAGATTGCCTGTGTGGAGCAGAAATGTTCAGTTGCTATGAGCACTAACAACGGGGCGGTGCTCATAGCAATCTAGCAATGACAACCATAGAGGTCTTCTGCAGACCTCTGGTTGTCATGCTAACCCATCGGTGACCGGCGATCAAGTCACAGGGTCACCGATGGGCAGGATTAGGGATGCTCTTCCTGTAAGCGCGAGTTAAATGCCGCTGTCAGATAGTGACAGCGGCATTTAACTAGTTAACAGCCGCAGGTGGATCGCGATTCCACCCACGGCTGTTGTGGGCACATGTCAGCTGTATAGATCAGCTGTAATGTTCTTGGAAAGGTGCGGCCTCAGTGCCGGAGCCTGCATCACACAGGGGAAGTTTGAGATGGGCGTATTATTACGCCACATGTCGGAAAGGGATTAATGACTTATCTTAAAGGGACTCTGTCACCTGAATTTGGCGGGACTGGTTTTGGGTCATATGGGCGGAGTTTTCGGGTGTTTGATTCACCCTTTCCTTACCCACTGGCTGCATGCTGGCTGCAATATTGGATTGAAGTTCATTCTCTGTCCTCTGTAGTACAAGCCTGCGCAAAGCAATCTTGCCTTGTGCAGGTGTGTACTATGGAGGATAGAGAATGAACTTCAATCCAATGTTGCAGCCAGCATGCAGCCAGCGGGTAAGGAAAGGGTGAATCAAACACCCGAAAACTCCGCCCATATGACCCAAAACCAGTCCCGCCAAATTCAGGTGACAGGTTCCCTTTAAGGTTAGGCAATTAATTTAAAAGTCCCAAACAACCCCTTAATAAGTTATTGGAGGTCCATCCCCTCAGACCCCCACTGATGGGCAGAATGACACATTTTATTCCTATAAAAATGGTGAGACAGCAAGCAACGTACACTCCATTCACTCTCTATGACTCTATCAGAGCAGGGTCATTCAATTTCAAGTGAACCAATGCAATGGTCATCAATATTTTTAATTATATTGACATGTTGCTGTTTGGTAATAGTGTGTTAGAGAAAGCAAAATGTGAAAGAAATTCTATAAACTTTAAGGGTTTTTTTTTTTTTTAAATTAATTTTCAAAGTTTTGAAAAAATGCCTGGCCAGAGCCAAGATAGAGAAACGGAAAAAACACCATTCCACTCAGAACTCTACAGGCTTTCATTCGATATGTCACAAGAGAACCTTTGTTAATATTTTTCCCATGCGGACTCAAACGCAAAATTTTGTCTAAAAAAACTATACAGTATGTTGTCAAATGCTCAAAAAATTCACATTTGCCTCCTATGCTCCAAGCCACATCTCTACCAAATGCAAGTAAAGAAGCTGCGGAGACACCATCACGTGTTTCTCAACGCAGTGATTCCAGAACACTGCCCCCATCCCTTATGGGAAATATGCAAATGCAAGTATAGAAGCTGCGGAGACACCATCACGTGTTTCTCGACGCAAGCAGTGAATAGCCAGGCCTTTCCCCGGGAAGGAACAACCACGGGAAGGGCAGCATCCTATGAAGGAAAGCCACCTATGCCAAGCATGGTATTCATCCACAAACAGCTGTCTGTGGATGGATACCATGCTTGGCATAGGTGGTTTTCCTTCATAGGATGCTGCCCTTCCCGTGGTTGTTCCTTCCCGGGGAAAGGCCTGGCTATTCACTGCTTGTGTCGAGAAACACGTGATGGTGTCTCCGCAGCTTCTTTACTTGCATTTGCATATTTCCCATAAGGGATGGGGGCAGTGTTCTGGAATCACTGCGTTGAGAAACACGTGATGGTGTCTCCGCGGTGTTGGATGTTTTGGTCTCCCCGAGGCCAATCATCTGTGCCTTTATAGCCTTTTTACTAGGCACTGCTCCTAATAGCCAGATTCCTACTCCACACTGATGAGGGGCAAAAACCCCGAAACAGCTGTCTGTGGATGGATACCATGCTTGGCATAGGTGGCTTTCCTTAATAGGATGCTGCCCTTCCCGTGGTTGTTCCTTCCCGGGGAAAGGCCTGGCTATTCACTGCTTGCGTCGAGAAACACGTGATGGTGTCTCCGCAGCTTCTTTACTTGCATTTGCATATTTCCCATAAGGGATGGGGGCAGTGTTCTGGAATCACTGCGTTGAGAAACACGTGATGGTGTCTCCGCGGTGTTGGATGTTTTGGTCTCCCCGAGGCCAATCATCTGTGCCTTTACATCTGTACCAAAGTCGGGATCTCAAAGGAATCATACGTCAAGAAAAACCTATATAAAAACAGAATCAATTTGAAAATCTTGAATTCAGATCTGTTCAGCCAGTGGTTTGAAAGTGTATTGGCTATATTTTCCAAATAAAAAAAAAAAAACAGTGCATCTTGGCACCGTCCAGGCTGGAAACTGTTTATCCCCCAGATATAGATTACGACGTGAGACAGAATGTCGGACAGGTGAGGGATATTGTTCTTTTTTATTTTTGTTTTATTACAGGAGATGAGGGCTTCAATTGAATGGGTGATGATGCGAGTATGGTTTAATTTAAAAATCTTTAAAGGAGTCAGTGTCATTCTTTCAATCAAAGGACTTTAATCTGGCTGTGTGTTCATTTACAATATACAGGTCCTTCTCAAAAAATTAGCATATAGTGTTAAATTTCATTATTTACCATAATGTAATGATTACAATTAAACTTTCATATATTATAGAATCATTATCCACCAACTGAAATTTGTCAGGTCCTTTATTGTTTAAATACTGATGATTTTGGCATACAACTCCTGAAAACCCCAAAAACCTGTCTCAAAAAATTAGCATATTTCACCCATCCAATCAAATAAAAGTGTTTTTTAATAACAAACAAAAAAACCATCAAATAATAATGTTCAGTTATGCACTCAATACTTGGTCGGGAATCCTTTGGCAGAAATGACTGCTTCAATGCGGCGTGGCATGGAGGCAATCAGCCTGTGACACTGCTGAGATGTTATGGAGGCCCAGGATGCTTCAATAGCGGCCTTAAGCTCATTCAGAGTGTTGGGTCTTGCGTCTCTCAACTTTCTCTTCACAATATCCCACAGATTCTCTATGGGGTTCAGGTCAGGAGAGTTGGCAGGCCAATTGAGCACAGTAATACCATGGTCAGTAAACCATTTACCAGTGGTTTTGGCACTGTGAGCAGGTGCCAGGTCGTGCTGAAAAATGAAATCTTCATCTCCATAAAGCATTTCAGCCGATGGAAGCATGAAGTGCTCCAAAATCTCCTGATAGCTAGCTGCATTGACCCTGCCCTTGATGAAACACAGTGGACCAACACCAGCAGCTGACTGTGGGTACTTGACACTGGACTTCAGGCATTTTGGCATTTCCTTCTCCCCAGTCTTCCTCCAGACTCTGGCACCTTGATTTCCGAATGACATGCAAAATTTGCTTTCATCAGAAAAAAGTACTTGGGACAACTTAGCAACAGTCCAGTGCTGCTTCTCAGTAGCCCAGGTCAGGCGCCTCTGCCGCTGTTTATGGTTCAAAAGTGGCTTTACCTGGGGAATGCGGCACCTGTAGCCCATTTCCTGCACACGCCTGTGCACGGTGGCTCTGGATGTTTCCACACCAGACTCAGTCCACTGCTTCCTCAGGTTCCCCAAGGTCTGGAATCGGTCCTTCTCCACAATCTTCCTCAGGGTCCGGTCTCCTCTTCTCGTTGTACAGCGTTTTCTGCCACATTGTTTCCTTCCAACAGACTTACCATTGAGGTGCCTTGATACAGCACTCTGAGAACAGCCTATTTGTTGAGAAATTTCTTTCTGGGTCTTACCCTCTTGCTTGAGGGTGTCAATGATGGCCTTCTTGATATCTGTCAGGTCGCTAGTCTTACCCATGATGGGGGTTTTGAGTAATGAACCAGGCAGGGAGTTTATAAAAGCCTCAGGTATCTTTTGCATGTGTTTAGAGTTAATTAGTTGATTCAGAAGATTACGGTAACAGGTCGTTTAGAGAACCTTTTCTTGATATGCTAATTTTTTGAGACAGGTTTTTTGGGTTTTCAGGAGTTGTATGCCAAAATCATCAGTATTTAAACAATAAAAGACCTGACAAATTTCAGTTGGTGGATAATGATTCTATAATATATGAAAGTTTAATTGTAATCATTACATTATGGTAAATAATGAAATTTAACACTATATGCTAATTTTTTGAGAAGGACCTGTAGCTGTTGGATTAGTAATGGATAGGTGTCTTATAGACAAGCACATTACAGCGCAACAAACACTTAATGCTCAGGTGGCCGAACCCGAACAGTAACACGGACTTCCTGGTGAAGCCCGTGTTCGATGTCTGTGCCCAAACAGAAGGTGTTTGGTAGAGATGCTGAACTTTACTGGTCGAGAGTTCACCCATTTCTGGTCCTGATCTTAAACCAGGCAAATCATTAGATAACTCTATAGTGGATACAGTGAAAGGTTTTTACAATAGTGATGAAGTGAGCCGAATTATACCTGGTAAGAAAGACTGTGTGTTTATGAAAGTGAACGGTAAGAAAACGAATTTCCAAAATAGGCTGGTTCTTGTCGAAGCACCCTGATGCAAACTCAAGCAGCGAGCACTCGGCTCAAAACTGATGACATATTCAATATGATGACCTATTAATATTAAATTCTGTGTAGTACCTTTGGGTTAAAAAACTTCACTATACCCCTGAATAAAATCCTTGAGGAATGGAGTTTCCAAAATGGGGTTGCTTGTGGGGATTTCTACTGTTTAGGCACAACAAAGGGCTCTTCAAACGCAACATGGCGTCCATTATCGATTCCAGCCATTTTTGCTGATTCCCTTTCAAGCCCTGCTATGCGCCTAAACAGTAGTTTTACCCCCTATATGGGGGATCGGCGAATGCAGGAGAAATTAAAGGGAACTTGTCACCCCATTTTTTCAAGAAGAGCTAAAAATAGCGCTAAATAGGGGCAGAGCTGGGCTTTACATTAGTGTATTTTGGAGCCTTTATTCCCCACCTATGCTGCCGAAATACCTTTGTAAAGTCGCCGATTTGGGCTGTCACTCACGCTGGTCAGGTCATATGGGCGTGGTGACAGCGCTGTTTCTCCCCCAGATCTCCGTTGGTGGCGTAGTGGTGTGCGCATGTCCAAGTGGCGAATCCACTGCGCAGCTTCAAGGAAAATAGCGCGATCTGCGCTATTCAGGCGTTTATCGGTGGGCGTGGCCAGCTTTGTGAGGCCGCACATGCGCAGATGGTTCTTCTCGGCTTGCCGGGGCTTCAGGAAAATGGCCACGGGATGCCGAGCATGCGCAGATGGCGATCTCGACGGCCATTTTCCTGAAGCCGAGTTCGCATCTCGGCTGCAGGAAAATGGCCGCCGCGATCTCCATCTGCGCACGCGCGGCATCCCGCGGCCATTTTCCTGAAG
The DNA here is from genome assembly GCF_032444005.1 of Ranitomeya imitator. Taxonomy (NCBI): domain Eukaryota; kingdom Metazoa; phylum Chordata; class Amphibia; order Anura; family Dendrobatidae; genus Ranitomeya; species Ranitomeya imitator. The sequence goes on from NC_091284.1 coordinate 631,764,187, forward strand.
CCCCGGGAAGCCGAGAAGAACCATCTGCGCACGCGCGGCCTCACAAAGATGGCCGCGCCCACAGATAAATGCCTGAATAGCGCAGATCGCGCTATTTTCTTTGAAGCTGCGCAGTGGATTCACCACTTGGACATGCGCACACTACTACGCCACCAACGGAGATCTGGGGGAGAAACAGCGCTGTCACCACGCCCATATGACCTGACAAGCGTGAGTGACAGCCCAAAACGGCGACTTTACAAAGGTATTTCGGCAGCATAGGTGGGGAATAAAGGCTCCAAAATACACTAATGTAAAGCCCAGCTTTGCCACTATTTAACGCTATTTTTAGCTCTTCTTGAAAAAATGGGGTGACAGGTTCCCTTTAACTTTTGGGGTCCAATTTCTCCTGTTACCCTTGTGAAAATAAAAATTGGGGTTAAAGGATGATTTTTAAGGAAAAAATTTGATTTTTTTTATTTTCATGGCTCAATGTTATACACTTCTGTGAAGCACCTAGGGGTTCAAAGAGCTCCCTATACATCTAGATAAGTTCCTTGGGGGTCTAGTTTCCAAAATGGTCACTTGTGGAGGGTTTTCACTGTTTAGGCACATCAGGAGCTCTCCAAACGCAACATGGCATCTGCTAATTATTCCAGCAAACTTTGCATTCAAAAAGTCAAATGCGCTCCTTATCTTCCAAGCCCTGGCGTGTGCCCAAACAGTGGTTTTCTCCTTTATAAAGGATATCAGCGTGCTCAGGAGAAATTGCACAACTTTTGGGGGCCATTTTTTCCCGTTACCCTTGTGAAAATAAAAAGAATTGGTCTAAAAAGTTACCATATATACTAGAGTATCAGCCGAGGCACCTAATTTTACCAAAAAACCTGGGAAAACTTATTGACTCGAGTATAAGCTGGGTATGCATTGTCTCACCATCCCTATTATGGTATGCATGACGTTTCATTCCTATCCTGGTATGCATGGCTCCTCATCCCCATCCTGGTCTGCATGGCTCCTCATCCCTATACTGATATGCATAGCTCAATATCACTATCCTGGTCTGCATGGCTCCTCATCCCTATCCTTGTATCCATGGCCCCCATCAAAAAATATAAATAAAAAAAAATCCAACTTACCGTCCTTGCACTCCCTCACAGCATCCTGTTTCGGTGCAAGCAGCTGATTTATGCTTGTGAGCAGCGCATGGCAGTGACATCATGTGCTGCTTACAAGCAGAGGACAGCTGCCAGAATACTGACTAATCTCCACGCCGGGACAATGTGCGTGGAGGGCAGTAAGTATTCATTGCTATTAGGTAGCGTACACAGTTGTCAGCCGCCGGCTTCCTGCAGCGGCTCGGTGATCACGTGTGCCTGCTATTTAACAGAAATGAATATTCACTTCATTCCACTCCCATGGGAGTGGAGAGAAATGCATATTAATTTCTGTTAAATGACTGCCCAGCCGCTGCAGAAACTCAGCAGCTGCGACTACTGCGCACGCCATTACAAAGAAAGGAATATTCACTGCCAGCGCAGTGAATATTCATTTCTCTTAAGCAGCAGGCACAGGCTTTAGCTGCAGCAGCAGGCTTCTGCCTCCTGTGACCCGCTGCTCTGCCGCTGCATCTTCCGGGACCCTCACTCGAGTATAAGCTGAGGGGGACGTTTTTAGCACACAAAAAGGTGCTGAAAAACTCAGCTTATACTCGAGAATACACGGTGAATATTATTTTTTTTTTCCTTCTGCATTCTATTCATTCCTGTGAAGTACCTGAAGGGTTAATAAACTTTTTGAATGTGGTTCTGAACACCTGGAGGGGTACAGTTTTTAGAATGGTATCACTTTGGGTATTTTCTACAGACCCCTTCAAATGTGATGTGGTCCCCAAAAAAAAATGATTCTATAAAATGTGTTGGAAAAATTAGAAATCACTGATCAATTTTAAACCCTTACAACTTCCTAATTAAAAAAAAAAAATAGTTTCCAAAATTATGCTGATTTAAAGTAGACGTGGGATATTTTATTAACAATTTTGCGTTACATAACTGTCTGATTTAAGGGCATAAGAATGCAAACATTGAAAATTGCTAAATTTTCGTTATTTTAAAAAATAAACCCAAGTCATATCAAATAAGTTTTACTGCTACCATGAAGCACAATATGTCAAGAAAAAACTCTCAGAATCAGTGAAATCTGTTGATGTGTTCCACACTTATTACCTCATAAAGTGACAGCTGTCAGAATTGTAAATTTGGCCCGGTCATGAAGGTGAAATCAGGCCCGGGGTGAAAGGAATAAAATTTGAAAATTGCAAAATTTTGACAAATTTCCATTTTTTTTTTTTCATAGCTATACGCAAGTCGTATTGACCAAATTTTACCACTAACATGAAGTACAATATGTCACGAAAAAACAATCTCAGAATGGGTGGGATCCGTGGAAGCGTTTCAGAGTTATTACACATTGTAACACTGGACAGATTTAAAACATAAAAGTCAAACTTGGCTCCGTCACTAAGGGGTTAACTCAGGTGGCGCCAAACCCCATAATAGCCATATATATTCTGAAACAAAAGGAAACGACCACAGTTACTAACAGATTGCGGACAAGATTACATCTCACCCAGTAGAGGGGACAAATTGATGATAAAGGGGCAGGACAGTGGCTCCGCGGTTAGCACCGCAGCCTTGCAGCGCTGGACTCATGGGTTCAAATTTAATATTAAATTTAATTTAATAGTAAACATATATGATTAGCATGAGACTGTATTTAGAAAATCACACTTCCAAATATGATCCTACAGAAATCCCAACTCTGAACAAATGTAGCCAAAAACACAAGACATAAACATATAGTTTTTCTGAAATTGACCATCAAAATTTAGAATTTGACTCCTCAAAAACAAAATACAAACATATGCAATTAAAGCCCATATAATTCTGAACAAAATGATGCCCCTTCCATCTCTTTATCTTAGTTCTAGCCCAATATATGATAAGAAATGTAAAAAGTCATACGAGCCCAAAATTCGGGCTTTATCAAAACTTTAGAAAACTCTAAAAAAAAAAAAAAAAATCAACTAATGAAGATAAACATTAAAAACGTATTTTTAATTCATTAAAGAAGCAGTTCAAAAAACACCAAAGAAAATAAATATCCTAAGATGGTAAAAAATATTTTTTTCAGATTTGGATTACTTGAAATGGAATGAGCCAGCACTGTGCTTGTCTTTCTCCAGTAGTCCCATAGAAAATGAGCAGAGTGTTGATTGAGCACTACCGCCCCATTCAAACAGGTAAAAATGCCCTATTCTGGGGATCCATGGGGTGTCCAGCAGTCAGACTCCCAAATATCAATGTTATCGATCCTGTGTATAGGTCCTAACTTATCCCAACCATACAATTGCTTTAACAATATTTTTCTTACTGTCTACAGACAGATCTTGAAGCTATGAATAATGAAGATAAAATACTTGCGGAGGAAATGAGTCAAATAAGTGACATTGCGCATATTGTTGTATATACACTTCCCCTGGCTGTAACAGAAATATCATTCTCCAACACAACACAAAGGGATAAACTTTCAAATCTCCTATGCTGGTTGCCACACAATGCTATGAATGTATTAATTATCTAATGAACATATACCACAATTATGTGGATGTTGCACTTAAAATAATGAAATATAACATCATGAAGCATAACAAAAAAGGGAAAAATCATATTTACCGACTGTTGCATTAGGCAGGATTAGCACTGAAGCTGTATTCTTAAGTGAATCTCTGACCTTCCCACCTTGAGCATTTTATAGCCATGAACTTCTATAACTAATATGTTAATAGGAAAGGAAACAACAGAATCAATTTACCATGTGCTGACACGTACACTGGATTCCCAATCTAACACCCCAATCATCTCATGGACAAAATATTCTACCCTGGACCTTCAAAAAGCTGAAGTGCTTTTTTATTAAACAGAACCTGTCACAAGTAGTGTTGACCGATACCTTCCGATATCGGGAAATATCGGGATCGGATTGGATGGGCCGATATCCAAAAAATATCGGCTATCGCTGATACCGAAACCGGAAACCAATGCAAGTCAATGGGACACAAATATCGGAATGAAAATAAACCCTTTCTTTCCTTGCACATCCAGTTCCGGAGGGGGGAAGAGTGTGGGCGGTGCGTGGGCGGAGACTGCGTGTCTGTGTGGGACCGTGGGCGGTCTGTGCGGGCCAGCCGGGGGTCTGTGCGGCCTTCCAGGGGTCTGTACGGGCCTCTCCGGGTTCTGTGCGGCCTGCCGGGGGTCTGTACGGGCCTCTCGGGGGTCTTTGTGTTTGTTTGCAGGCATCATCCGATGGGACTACAAGTCCCATCGGGCTATGCTTGCTACAATGGCAGTGATTGACACATTAGCCAATGATGGGACAGTAGTAGTCTTATCATCCGGCTAATGTGTTAAATGTAAGAAAAAAAAAAAAAAAAACATACATGCTACATACAACATACATACATACATACATACATGCATACAACATACTACATACATACATACATGCATACAACATACTACATACATACAACATACTACATACATGCATACAACATACTACATACAACATACTACATACATACATTATACTACATACATACATCATACATACAACATACCACATACATACAACATACTATATACTACATACATACAACATACAGTACATACATACATACATATATCATACATACATACTACATACATACTATATACATACAACATACATACATACTACAAACTAAATACAGCAAAAAACGGATGAAACGTGTGGCTATCAGGCGCAATCAGGCGCTAACACAACTCTGAGAAAAACGGATCCAGCAGAAAAAAAAAAAAACTGATCTTTTTTTTTTCAAAACTCGCCAGATTGTGCCTGACGGCAAAAACCTGATGTGTGAAAGCAGCCAGATATATGGATAGATACATCTATGTATCTATAGATACATATATCTATAAATATATCTATAGATAGATACAGTTGTGGCCAAAAGTATTAACACCCCTGCAATTCTGTCAGATAATACTAAGTTCTCCTTCCTGAAAATGATTGCAATCAGAAATTATTTGGTATTATTATTGTTTAATTTGTCTTAAATGAAAAAAACACAAAAAAGAATGAACCAAAAGCAAAACATTGATCATTTCACACAAAACTCCAAAAATGGGCCAGACAAAAGTATTGGCACCCTCAGCCTAATACTTGGTTGCACAACCTTTAGCCAAAATAACTGCGACCAACCGCTTCCGGTAACCATCAATGAGTTTCTCACAATGCTCTGCTGGAATTTTAGACCATTTTTCTTTGGCAAACTGCTCCAGGTCCCTGATATTTGAAGGGTGCCTTCTCCAAACTGCCATTTTCAGATCTCTCCACAGGTGTTCTATGGGATTCAGGTCTGGACTCATTGCTGGCCACCTTAGAAGTCTCCAGTGCTTTCTCTCAAACCATTTTCTAGTGCTTTTTGAAGTGTGTTTTGGGTCATTGTCCTGTTTGAAGACCCATGACCTCTGAGGGAGACCCAGCTTTCTCACACTGGGCCCTACATTATGCTGCAAAATTTGTTGGTAGTCTTCAGACTTCATAATGCCATGCACATGGTCAGGCAGTCCAGTGCCAGAGGCAGCAAAGCAACACCAAAACATCAGGGAACCTCCGCCATGTTTGACTGTAGGGACCGTGTTCTTTTCTTTGAATGCCTCTTTTTTCTCCTGTAAACTCTATGTTGATGCCTTTGCCCAAAAAGCTCTACTTTTGCCTCATCTGACCAGAGAACATTCTTCCAAAACGTTTTAGGCTTTTTCAGGTAAGTTTTGGCAAACTCCAGTCTGGCTTTTTTATGTGTTCGGGTACCATACAGTCCCTTTTCATTCAGACGCCGACGGATAGTACGGGTTGACACTGTTGTACCCTCGGACTGCAGGGCAGCTTGAACTTGTTTGGATGTTAGTCGAGGTTCTTTATCCAACATACGCCCAATCTTGCGTTGAAATCTCTTGTCAATTTTTCTTTTCCGTCCACATCTAGGGAGGTTAGCCACAGTGCCATGGGCTTTAAACTTCTTGATGACACTGCGCACGGTAGACACAGGAACATTCAGATCTTTGGAGATGGACTTGTAGCCTTGAGATTGCTCATGCTTCCTCACAATTTGGTTTCTCAAGTCCTCAGATAGTTCTTTGGTCTTTCTTTTCTCTATGCTCAATGTGGTACACACAAGGACACAGGACAGAGGTTGAGTCAACTTTAATCCATGTCAACTGGCTGCAAGTGTGATTTAGTTATTGCCAACACCTGTTAGGTGCCACAGGTAAGTTACAGGTGCTGTTAATTACACAAATTAAGAGAAGCATCACATGATTTTTCGAACAGTGCCAATACTTTTGTCCACCCCCTTTTTTATGTTTGGTGTGGAATTATATCCAATTTGGCTTTAGGACAATTCTTTTTGTGTTTAATGAACATAATACCAAATAATTTGTGTTTGCAATCATTTTCAGGAAGAAAAAAACAACACATTATACTAACCTTAAAGCCCAATCCCTGATGCCCATATCTGCTAAAAAAAAAAAAAATTTATGTGTCCCACGGCGATCTCATGTTTAGAACAGTCACATCAGGAGATGTTATGGTTCTACCTGGCCTCTGGCGATACACTGATAGGAGGAAATCGCTCCCGCAATGTATCACAGAGCTGCCATGAGAGAGTTCACTGGAGTTCATCAGCTCTGGTGCTCTCACACATGTCACCACCGCTGCGTGAGAACTTTCTCATGTAGCGGTGGGAGATCACCGGAGCTGAGCTGATCAGCTGATGAATTTCGGTGAACTCTCTCATCGCAGCTCAGTGCTGTAGACTGCAGATGAGATAACCTCCTGTCAGTGTATCCCCAGCTGTGTGTGTGTTTTTAGGCTACGTTCACATTAGCGTTACGCTAATGTGCGTCGCTGTTGCGTCGGCGACGCAGCGGCGACGCGCCCTTATGTTTAACATAGGGGACGCGTGCGTCTTTTTGCACGCGTTTTCCGACACGTGCGTCGTTTTAGACGCTAGCGTCGGACGCAAGAAAACGCTACAAGGTGCATTTTTCTTGCGTCCGATTTCGGCAAAAAACGACGCACGCGTCGCAAAACGCACGCGTTTGCGCGCGTTTTTCCGTGCGTCGCCGACGCAACGGCGACGCAACGCTAATGTGAACGTAGACTTACTTACCAGCTTAGTAATGAAGGTGTCGGGCTGACACCTTTTCATTACTATGCCTGGGGCTTGGTGTCAATGACAGTTGCTGACACCAAGTCCTAATCCCATTACTCTGATGCTACTGCATCAGAATGGAAAAGGTGGTGTTGAACCAAGAAATTGCATCACAAAACTTTTTTTATATCTTTATTTAGATCAAAAAAGCATTCATTGCTGCACAAAAACGCATGCAAAAAACTCATACAAAAACGCACAAAAAACCGTGGCAAAGCGCATGTTTCTGCCGCAGCGTTTTTGCTGCCATGAGATGCAGAAACCTTTCAGAAATATCTGCAGGCAAATACTCAACGTGCGCTCATAGCCTAAGGGAGCTTTCACACTGCGTTCTGACACCCGTTCGTTGCTCACGTCGAGGCTTATATCCGAACCGCAAAACAGGATTTGTGCGTATGCGCCAACTGGGCTATAAACTATAATGGTGTTCATAGAACGAACGTGTGCTCTGTGGTGCATCATTTTCAGGGTGTATGCCTTCTGGAGGCGGACACTCAGACATACTAGACTGTGTGAATCCTGGTGAATCATCTTCAGCACGCTATCTGAAGGAAGCCTTAAGGTACCTTCACACATAACGATATTGTTAACGATATCGTTGCTTTTTGTGACGTAGCAACGATATCGTTAATAAAATCGTTATGTGTGACAGCGACCAACGATCAGGCCCCTGCTGGGAGATCGTTGGTCGCTGAAGAAAGTCCAGAACTTTATTTCGTCGCTGGATCTCCCGTGGACATCGCTGGATCGGCGTGTGTGACACCGATCCAGCGATGTCTTCACTGGTAACCAGGGTAAACATCGGGTAACTAAGCGCAGGGCCGCGCTTAGTAACCCGATGTTTACCCTGGTTACCATCCTAAAAGTAAAAAAAAAAAACAGTACATACTTACCTAACGCTGTCTGTCCCCGGCGCTGTGCTCTGCACTCCTCCTGTACTGGCTGTGAGCGTCGGTCAGCCGGAAAGCAGAGCGGTGACGTCACCGCTCTGCTTTCCGGCCGCTGTGCTCACACAGACAGTACAGGAGGAGTGCAGAGCACAGCGCTGGAGGACAGACAGCGTTAGGTAAGTATGTACTGTTTGTTTTTTTTACTTTTAGGAAGGTAACCAGGGTAAACATCGGGTTACTAAGCGCGGCCCTGCGCTTAGTTACTCGATGTTTACCCTGGTTACTGGCATCGTTGGTCGCTGGAGAGCGGTCTGTGTGACAGCTCTCCAGCGACGAAACAGCGACGCTGCAGCGATCCGGATCGTTGTCGGTATCGCTGCAGCGTCGCTAAATGTGAAGGGGCCTTTACCATTTACCCTGCACAGGATCTCTCAGAATAATCAGTGTGTATGTTTGAAAAAGGTCTATGTAAGAGTGAAACATCACATATTGTACACACTGTTTGAGTGCCGGGTTCTTTCTATTTATGACTATTCTGACAGCCACAAAGAGAATGTCTGGAGCAGCTGACAGGCAAGCTGCTCCACTTTCTAAAGGGGATAAAAAGTCCCTATGGTGCTTATTGATCAGGGGTAGGACGCCCACCAATGAGGAAGTCGTGGACAGGTGAGAACTTGCTTTCACTGGACAACCCCATTAAGCATTGCAGAATGTTACTTTCCTATTTGTATGTCTGTTGGTCGGAGTCCCTATATGTACCGTGTAGGGACTCCTGTATGGTCATGTGAGGCGATGGGAAATGCATGTCTGGTGTGGGTTCATGCTTTACCTGTACAGTATTTGGATACTCTGTGATGCCCACCCTATAATCACAAGCAGTCCCCTTAAGAAACAGCCCAAGATAAAATCTGTATTAATTCAGCACTGGAAGGTGCAAAATCCAAGGGCACAACAATCTTGGGGCTATACTAATTAACTGCTGAACATAACACCAGACAATAGAGCAATTTGTGGCAGATGGTTTTGATAAGGCAGTATTCTTGCAGGTGTAATAACAGTGAAGAATAAAATGAAAGCATATAACAATATGTTGGAAATACCGATGGGTATGTAGCCTAAATTAGCAACGAGATGAAACGAATCACAGATATTAATGCCTCAGTAAGAAAGAACCCAGAGAAGAATTTTCAAGTTCTGGACCCATCAACATGATATTGTAAGTTTCTTAACTCATTGTTGTGTCGTGTCAGAAACCCCTATGTGGAACATCCAAATCCAACATTTTCAAAGCAGAAAATGAAGAATAAAGTGCACGGTGAATGTTCCCGCATGCGGGGTGAGACGATGGATACTGCACATGAATAGCGGCTCTTATCGCATGCCCCAGCCTCACCAGTCATGATCCGGTATTGTAATTATGTAAGTGAATTCCTGCAGAGGGTTTGAAGCTATTAAAGTGACACCTCTACAGAGCGGGAGCCCGCCATTCATTAATCAGACCCTCGGATCACAGTTAGCTGGAAATTACAGCATTTACAGAACAGCGCAAACCTTTAACAATGCTTCAAATGCAAACTGGGAACGTTTCTCCGTGTACAGGTACGAAGTGCAGGCCAGAGCCATTATACCAGGACTGGATGGCTTCAGCAGTGACAGGCAACTCCCACTGCTCACACATTAATATAATAGGCTATGTCAAGTATTTTTAGACAGTGTTAGATTCAATAATTGTGCCCCCCCGACCTAACATAACAACTGTTGAAGAGAAAAAAAATCTAAAGATATTCACGAGTCTTGCCATCTTTATATTTCAGGACTATGCATGACCTGTCCTCAGGATAGATTATCAATATAGCATTGGTTGGGGTCTGACATCAGGCAGCTCCAGATATCGGCTGTTTTCAAGCCTGGCAGTTGCAGGACTGAAGGGCACAGCTCCATCCACCATGTAATGGTGATTGCCAGGGACTGCAGACTCGCTCTATACATTCCAATAGAGCCGGATGTGCAGTACTCAGCATTACATTGTACTATCCAGCTCCACAACTGCTAACATTCAGTGTCAGACTCCCATCAATCAGAATAGGTCATCAATATAAAAGTAGTGAAGCTACCCTTTAATATTTTGAGGACATGACCTGGATTTTGTGGCACTTACTAATGTATGAGTACTACAGGTTCTCCTCCTGTAATGAATAGTGTCGTTTTCAACTAGATCACACAGAGATGCCATTTTCAAAATGGTTACTGGTGGGAAAATGTGTGACCATGCAGGAGTAGGAATTCCAGCCCCTCACCGTGCAGGCTGCCATTACTAACATTCGTAATAGAATGGATTGTTGTAAAGAGCTCACGGATATCGGCGTGGTCCTGTAATAGGATGTCACTTGTGTAACAAGATGGTACATGTCATTTCTTCAACCCTGGGTGGTATCATTGAGAAGTGGACGTTAGGAACCACAGCAACTCAGCTACTATAGAACATTACACAGCATGGTCCTCCGACAGCGGAGGCTCATAATGCACAAAAGTCAACATAAGGAAATGACCTGCAATTCCCAATAAATACATCTTATCACAATCCCTCCCTGTGCAGGAGTAATCAAAATGCACAGTAAGATCTATGAATGCAGCCGACACCTACTGCTTTGGACCAAGTTTTTCATTTTGAACTAGATACACAATGTAATAGTGTCTGCAGAATGTACACAAACCTTTTTTTATTTTGCTTCTCCATTGAGATATTAGCAATCAAAGTATTTGGCAACTAATCAGTTAACACTCACTGGGACTACACAAAAGTTATCCTACAATTTTCAATAGTGGCACAGATCTCTTTTTCCTGTATGAGCTGACCACTCAGACAGGCAGCAACACTCAAAAGAAGAATATGCCCCAACAATAGCTGAGGGCAGTATTCTCAGAGTGTGAGATGTAATCATACAGCTCTAATCTCCTGGTCTAACCTCCTGCATGACTCCGTGTAGGATGAGGGGCAGTACAGCGGAGTTTAGCTTTGTCACACTACAAGCTGTCCTGCTTACTGTGTGTGTGTGTCACTAATCACATTTATGTCTGCTCTGCTCAAGTAACTTATAACCACTCACGTATTTATTGGGATTTGCATGTCATTTCCTGGAAAAAGATCAGGCTCTCTTTACATCTCATACAGTACTGGACTTCTCCTGTGTCAGATTTAATGAAACCCTGCTCTAATCTCACTATGCAGTGAGTGATCACAAGCTGCCCTGAGAATAATAGACATAAGTGTGACACCGACACATGTCCAGACAGACAGTGTGGAAGGAAGAGCAGTAGAGCAGAGGTGACAGTGCTATGATATGAAGAGATCTGGAGACACAGCTAAGCTCAACTGGACTGCTTTTTCTCCTAGAGGGATTTTTATCAGAAAGGTGTTAGTCATTGGTGCTTTCTAGAGATGAGCAGACACCTGGATGTCTGGCAGGTTCAGCCGAATAGTTACAAAAAGTTTGGATTCGGATACCAGGACAGTACCCAGACCTCATTCACTTGAACATCCAGTGTTTGCAACGCTGTCATGTGCATGACAGTGCGGCAAACACCACTTCTGATCGGCGTCAAAATCATCAGAACCAGTCAGACAGCCATGGTTCCCACACTTTCAAAAGAAAGCGTGAGCCCGCTGCTACGATTGGAGGTAAATATTGATAGATAGATAATAGATAGATAGATACGATAGATAGATAATAGATAAACAGATGATTGATAGATACGATAGATTAGATAGATAGAGAGATAGATAGATAGATAGATAGATAGATAGATAGATAGATAGATAGATAGATAGATAGATAGATAGATAGATAGATAGATAGATAGTGCCACCGGCACTCGGAAGCAGAGTGTGCGGCTGCATGTATTTCTATGCAGCTGAACGCTTCGGTCCCGAGTGCCAGTGGCAGTACCGGGTATTGACGCCGGCCTTAAACGTAATATGTTTAATTTTTTTTTTTTTAAATGGCGTGGGCTCCCGCGCAATTTTCTGTGCCAGAGAGGGAAAGCCGATGGCTGGGGGCCAATATTTGTAGCCTGGGAAGGGGGTAATACCCATGACCCCTCTCTAGGCTATGAATATCAGCCCGCAGCTGTCTGCATAGCCTTTGCTGGCTGTTAAATTAAGGGGACCCCCCCAAAAAAAATGACGTGGGGTCCCCCTATATTTTATAGCCAGAAAGGCTATGCAGAAAGCTGCGGGCTGATAGTCATAGCCTAGAGAGGGTCCATGGCTATTGCCCCCGCCCCGGCTACAAATACAAGCCCCCAGCCGCCCCAGAAATGGCGCATCTGTAAGATGCGCCAATTGAGGCACTTAGCTCCTCTCTACCCACTCCCCTGTAGCGGTGGGATATGGGGTAATAAGGGGTTAATGTCACCTTGCTATTGTAAGGTGACATTAAGCCTGGTTAATAATGGAGAAGTGTCAATAAGACACCTATCCATTATTAATCCTAGAGTAGTGAAAGGGTTAAAAAAAAAATAAAGACACGGCCAGAAAAAGTATTTTAATATTCTTAATTTTACCATACTTAACATACTTGATCGCCTGCATAAAAAATTAAAATAATAAACCAACCGAATACTTACTTTCCGCCGTAGTCCCAGTAATAACGAATGTCCCATGACGATCTCCCCTAACTTTCCGCCGTAGTTCCAGTAATAACGAATGTCTCACGACGATCTCCCCTATAGAACAGTGACATCGGGTAATGTCTCCGCTCTATAGGCCCTCCAGTGACACACTGACAGGAGACAATGACTCCTGCAGTGTATCACTGAGGTAACTATAGTTCAGAGTCTCAATTTATGGCAAAGCTGTGTGGGAATTTTCCCACACAGCAGTGCCACAAGTGAGACTAGGGACTATTTTCTCACAGGGGCAGAGGAATACATTGTGGGGAGGATACCTGGAGCCCCTGGAGAGCGGTCACATCAGCAGATGCTACTGCTCTCCACAGGAGATCGTCGTGGGGCACTCGTTTTAATTGGGTATCTGCGGATCAGGGAGTATATCGTTTGTTTATTATTTATTAATTTTTTGTTATAGTTGACAATGACTTCGGGGGATCAAGTTGACAATGATAGTGAGTATGTACTCTATGTTTAATGTACTGTATGTCTATATGTATGTATTGTATGTATGTTATGAATGTTGCATGTTCTGTATGTATGTACAGTATGTTGCATGTCACATGTTCCATGTAACATGTTGTCGCATGTCGTATGTTGTCGCATGTTATTGCATGTTGTCGCATGTTACATGTTGTATGGTGTATGTTGTGTGTTCACACAGTCTAGATGAGTATTGTATGTATGTTATGAATGTTGCATGTTCTGTATGTATGTACAGTATGTTGCATGTCGCGTGCTGCATGTTGTCGCATGGTGTATGTTGTATGGTGAATGTTGTGTGTTGTATGTGCACACAGTCTAGACAAGTCCGGCTCGGCTACATCTGGATGCCTGACATCCAGATGTAGCAGAGCCTGTAGATGATCGCCAGAGATAACTCTCCAGCGATCACCTACACTACAGCGTTCTCACAAACAGCTGATCAGCATGTGACTAATCATTAGATGTGATTTTATCGCATTTAATGATAGTCTATGGTAAATTTATGGTGCGGCGACGGAGCGTTGCAGCTTTGTAAACAGACATGTTGCGTTCTGAAAAGACGCGCCACATGTCCGTTTACACGGTTCTGCCGCCTGCGTGTTTTACCACATAGTGGAGATGGGCTTTCATGAAATCCCCTCCACTATGCTGTAACATCTGGACGCTGTGTGTTTGACGCTGCGGCTCTAAGCAACGTCAAACACGAAGCGATTCCTGAACGTGGAAACATACCCTTATATGTGGTGTTATTATATATATGTGGTGTTATTATATATAATATATATTATATATAATAGTTTGTTATTTTGTTGGAAGCTACGGGTAGAATATAGTGCTGCAGGACCAGTGTGGTGTCTGTAAAGTACTATATGAAGACGCTGGGGGGTGAGTATAAGTATGGGGGTACAGGGCTTATATGTAAAGCACCACTCCAGCACTGAAAAAACGGTAATTAGACCTACCGGTAATTGTATTTCCAGGAATCCATCCTGACACGAGCATTGGAGGACGTCCTTCTTACCCTCAGTGGGACAGGAACAACAAGCGGTTAAAAGGACCCTCCCCACTCCACCCACCAGTGATTTTCTAAGTACCACATCTGGATGGATGCAAAAAAGAGAGTTTATTAACAGTCATATAACAATGTTACATCACATTAGTCAATAGTATAAACTTGGAGTGGGAGGGAACTAGTAGTGCTGTCAGGATGGATTCCTGGAAATACAATTACCGGTAGGTCTAATTACCGTTTTCCAGTTCACCACCTGGCAGCACCATTGGAGAAATACCAAAGGATGTAAAACTAGGGTGGGACTACTGCATGTAATACTTTTCTACCAAAAGCTAACTGATCTGATGAGACATCTAATTTATAGTGTCTAGCAAAGGTAGAAAGATTGGTCCAAGTCACCGCCCTACAAATTTGCTCAGCTGAGGCTCCCCCCTTCTCCGCCCATGATGTAGAGATAGCTCGAGTTGAATGGGCTCTAAGAATATCCGGGGGATCTTTCCCTTGGTCTGTATATGCTAGGTTTATCATGGTTTTGATCCACCTAGCAATGGTTGATTTTGCTGCCTTACAACCTCTATTTGGACCCCCGTACTGTATGAACAAGTTAGTGTCCCGTCTCCAACCTTCTGTCGCCCCCAGGTATTTTAGAACAGTCTACCTAACGTCAAGGTTATCGTAGACCCCTTCTTTTGTGTTTCTAGGGTGTTGGCAGAATGAGGGAAGGATTATCTCCTGATTTATATTTGTTGAGGACACTACCTTGGGGAGGAAGGCTGGGTTAAGTCTTAAGACTATCCTGTCGTCAAAGATCTGAAGATATGGGTCCTGAGTGGAAAGAGCCTGCAACTCCCCCAATCTTTTAGCTGACGTGATGGCAATCAAGAAGGCAGTTTTAAAGAAGAGACTGGCTATGTCCATATCTTCTGATAACAAATACGGGGTTTTACACAGGGCATTAAGGACCAGGTTTAGGTCCCAAGGAGGAGTTGATTTTCTCACAAGTGGTCTCATTCTCTGCGTGGCCCTGGAAAATCTTGCTATCCAAGGATGGGAGGCTAGTGATATATCAAAAAAGACACTAAGCGCTGCAATCTGTACTTTTAAAGTACTAGGCCAGAGGCCCTTCTCAAAACCGAGTTGCAGGAAGTCGAGGATTCTGGGAATGTCAGGTTTTGAAGTATCCACGGGAACCTCTCCCAGAAAGGAACAATAACGCTTCCAGATTTTGTTATAAATCGCTGAAGTCACCGGCTTTCTGCTTGCCTGGAGAGTGGTAATGACCTCTTCTGACAGACCTCTGGATCTTAGGGTTCGCCGTTCTTTGTGGAACACCGGCCCCTGTAGTAGAAGGTCCTGCCTGTTCAGTAGTAAGATTGGTCTCTATGTTGACATTCTGGATACTAGAGAGAGAACCAGCTCCTTTTTTGGCCAAAAAGGAACCACCAGGATTACGGTTGCTCTCTCGTCTCGTATCTTCTTGAGTGTCTTCAGTATCAGAGGAAGAGGCGGAAATGCGTACAGGAGACCTCTCCAATACTGAGACAAGGCGTCTACTCCTGTGGTTCCATCTAGAGGATTGAGAGAGAAAAATGCTCTGGTCTTTGCATTTGACCTGGTGGCAAAACGATCCACCTGAGGTGTTCCCCACTTCTGGCACAGACTGCTGAATATTTCTGGGTTCAGTTCCCATTCTCCGGGATGTACAGATGTTCTGCTCAAGAAGTCTGCTACTTTATTCTTGGTGCCTTCCAGGTGAACTGCCGAGATGGATTTGACAGATTTCTCCGCCCATCTGACAATCTGGTCTGCTAGGTGTTGCAGTGGTGGATGTTTCGGATGTCCTTGGTGTCTTAGAAATGCCACTGCTGTGACATTGTCAGACAGAATTCTTACATGTCTGCCCCTGACCTGTGACTGGGCCTGGCATAACACCTTCCAGATCGCATACAGCTCCCTGAAGTTTGACGACCTTGCAGCAATCTGAGGAGTCTATTCTCCCTGGTAATGTGTCTTTTCTATATGTCCGCCCCATCCGAATTGACTGGCGTCTGTGGTAACCGTAACACAGGGATTGAGGGAACTCCCTCTTTTAGGTTCTTCGGCGTGGTCCACCAGGTTAAGGATTTCTTTACTGACGGAGAAACAATCATCTTCCTGTCCAGGGAGCTGTTTCCTGTTCCAGGATTTCAAAACCTCTCTCTGCAATCCCCGCGAGTGGAATTGGCTCCATTTCACACAGGGTATGCATGCCGTCATTAAGCCCAGAATACTCATTACCTCTCTTATGGAGGGGGTGCTCCTTCTGAATTGGTGTATGTGCCTGATCAAGGCCTCCTGTCTGTATTTCGGTAAAAAAGATGTTCTGATGTTGGAGTCCAATATGACCCCCAAAAATTTCATTCTGGAATTTGGGACCAGGCATGATTTCTTCCAATTCACAATCCACCCCAGGTCTTGTAGAATGGAAAGTGTGAAGCTGCAGTCTATCTCGAGAAGTTTCTCTGATATTGCCATTATCAGAAAGTCGTCCAGATATGGCACTATGGCAACATTCTGGTTCCTTAGAAAGGCTACAACTTCCGATATTAATTTGGTGAATATTCTGGGCACCGAAGCAAGCCCAAAGGGGAGACATCTGAACTGGAAGTGATACATTATTCCTTTGTTCATTAGGGCGAATCTCAGAAACTTTTGGAAGGCAGTGTGTATTGGGACATGGTAATATGCATCGCTTAGATCTAAGGTGCACATCACCATGTCTTTGTCTATCAGAGACGTTGTGGACTTTATAGATTCCATCCTGAATCTTTTGTACCGGACCCACCTGTTTAGGGGTTCTAAATTTATGATCGTTCGGGAGTCTCCCGAAGGTTTTTTTATTGAAAACAAGTGAGAGTAATGGCCCTTGCCTCTTTCAGAGATGGGTACTGGGATGATTGCGTCTAACTCTATCAACTCCTGGATGTTTGTCCACATAGAGGAGTCTGAGAGCGGACAGGGTCGGGTTACAACAAATCTTTCTGGGGGACTTTTGGAGAACTCTAGCTTGTACCCCTGAGCAATTACCTGCAGAATCCAAGGATTTGGGGATATCTTCTGCCAACCCCCTAGACATTTTTGTAACCGACCACCCATCTTGATGTCATTTATTCAGCTTTCCTGCACCTGCACTTGGGAAGATGGAGTCTCTACCCTTTCCACCCTTGGGATAAGACCACCTCCCAGTCTTCCCCCTGTAGTCTGTCTTCTGACCAGGTCGGCATCTACGAAAGGGCTGGAATTTTTTAGTATTCTCCTCAGGGAACCCTTTCTTTTTATCTGAGGCTTTTTCTAAAATGTCATCTAGAATAGGCCCAAATACTTTATTCCCTGAGAATGGAATTCCGCACAGTTTATTTTTTGATTGGATATCCCCTGACCAAGTCTTTAGCCAGATAGCTCTTCTGGCCGCGTTGGACAAGGACTCGCTTCTGGCGGCGAAGCGCACGGATTCTGCTGAAGCGTCTGCCATAAAGCCTGTTGCGAGTTTAAGTAACGGTAGAGATTTGAGAATAACATCTCTGGAAGTCTTAGCTTTGAGATGTTCCTCCAAATCATCTATCCATATATGCATTGACAGGGCTACCGATGTTGCAGCTATATTGGCCCGTATTATTGCTGCCGAGGATTCCCAAGTTCTCCTGAGCAGTCCATCTGCTTTGCGATCCATTGGATCCTTTAAAGGGAAGGAATCCTCAAATGGAATTGAGGTCTTCTTCGCCACCTTTGCCAATGGAACAACGATCTTGGGAACTTCATCCCACACTTTAATGTCCTCTGGATTATAAGGCAGACGGAGCCTGAAGTCTCTAGGTACTACTAGTCTCTTCTCCGCTTCCTGCCATTCTTCTAGAATCATGGAACGGATGTGGTTGTTGACTGGAAAAACATTTGTGACTTGGGCATGTAACCCGCCAAACATCTCATAGTGGATCGAGGTCTCTTCTGGCGAGTCCTGTAACTGCATGGTGTTACGAACTGCATGAAGAAGCTCATCTGTATCTGCCGCAGAGAAGAGATATCTTTTCCCTTTGCCCAATGATCTGTCTCTTTCTTCCTGGTCTGAATCTTCCGAAATCTCTCTTTCGGAAGAGGGATTGGACTCTCTTGGCCTTTTTCGTGATGTTTGCGGTTCCGACTGGCTCGTCCAGAGAAGATAATAATAATAATCATCTTTATTTTTATATAGCGCTAACATATTCCTTTACAGGTTGCACACATTATCGTCCCTGTCTCCATTGGGGCTCACACTCTAAATTCCCTATCAGTATGTCTTTGGAATGTGGGAGGAAACCGGAGTACCCGGAGGAAACCCACGCAAACATGGAGAGAACATACAAACTCTTTGCAGATGTTGTCCTTAGTGGGGCTTGAACCCAGGACTCCAGCGCTGCAAGGCTGCTGTGCTATCCACTGCGCCACCGTGCTGCCCAAGATTCCAGCTTGAGATGGATGCCTGAACCTCCTGACGAATCATCGTCCTCATACTGGCTAATATTGCAGTCTGTTCATCACCCACAATCTTAGATGTGCACGACTTGCATAGTGGCTTCCGCCAATTTTCCGGAAATTTAGCAGCACATATCGGGCATTTACTTTTCCCTGATTTTTTCCTTTCAGGTGCGGTGATGGGAGGCTCTGCCTAGGATAGATAGAGTTCAACAAGGAATCATGAAGCACATATATAATATAAGGCCGAGAGTAGTGAAATGTAACTCTCCCACTCGTAGTATCCAGATAAACTGGTTTAATAGGGCCACTCCAAGGATCATGTATTACAACGAAAAAGTGGAGTAGAAAAATCCCAGACAACATAGTAAAATCAGAAAACTTTATTCAAACATTACAAAAATTACAGAAAATACAGCGGGGGATGTATGCAGGAGTTACCCTGATATAATATGATTATGTATATGGCCTTTTTCTGCTAGCAGCATTCTTACCCCCGGGTATACGTAGTGCTCCCCATGTACACCAGTACTGCTAGAGTTTTCCCTCTATCTTCCATCTGTTGTGTTGCATACTTGTAATTTTATTGGTCCCATATCTTCTGTAATTTTTGTAATGTTTGAATAAATTTTCTGATTTTACTATGTTGTCTGGGATTTTTCTACTCCACTTTTTCGTTGTAATAATAGGATAGATAGAGATACATAGATATACTCCGTAGATAGGGAAGTAGGGGGAAGGGTGAGAATTGTGGTATGGCTTAGTATAGCCCACTCACGTGCCCCTGAAGCTGGTCAGTCTCCTCAGGTCTGGCTGTTTCCTCCATAGTGAGGACAATTCTAGCCGTATAGCCGAGTGCTCCCTGTCAGGATGGCCGGCGGCATAAAGACCCCCTTAAAACGCTTATATAGGATTTACCTGGTTGATCCTGCCCTCCATACTGCTGCTGCGGTTGACTGTGCTGTAATGCCTCCCCGAGGCCGGCGCTGCTGCTGGCGTCATGCTCCCGCGCTGGCCGCGACCGGAAGTGGCCGCTTGGAAGCGGTCTCTGGAGAACGCTGCGGCCACACTCACCCCCCGGCAGAAGGCGCCCGGACGGAGAGCCCCCTGAGCGGAGGAGACGGGCCCGATCCCAGGAGCAGCGATGCACTGGGGAGGCTACGGGAACCCCAATAGCAGGTATCAGCCACAGATGTCTTGTGGCAGGGAAGGGAAAGGCTGGGCCCCACTAACCCCACCATCTGCACAGCACCGTCGGAGGAAAAGCTTGCCGTTCCTATCCACAGTGGGACAGGAAAAACACTTGTAGCTGGAGTGGGGAGGGTCCTTTTAACCGTTTGTTGTTCCTGTCCCACTGAGGGTAAGAAGGACATCCTCCAATGGTGCTGTCAGGTGGTGAACTGGAAATAACACTTGAGTGCTGCTTTAAGATCCCATGGGAGAACTATAACTCCCAGCATGTCCTGCAGATCCTATGGCATGCTGGGAGTTATAGTTCACCACAGGAGTGGCAGAGTGATTTCTTATGTGTTGTAATGACTAACCTTTTAATTCTTACTTGTACATGCTGTGCAGGTCCTGCAGCTAGCCAGCCACGCTGTGGTGAGGTAAAGAAGAGCTGGAGCATACCATGATGGCACAGAGCCCTCCCTCTTATTGCCTCTCCACAGGCCATAAGAAGAAGCTTGCAGATTCTAGTGCCATGTCTGAAGGACCTGTGATGACATAATGAAGAGGGAGGGCTCTGTGCTGTCAGGTGATGCTCCAGCCTGCCCTCTTCATGACCTCACCAAAGGTCCTATAAGGGAGCACTCAGCATCAGGTATGCGGCGATCTCTCCTGTGGCACCCTGCTCCTGCCCCCTCCTCCACCGGACAGACGATATCCCCAGCTGCTGCAAGAATCAGTATGGGTCTGCTGTTTAAGTGAAGGAATATTTATTTTCTGCTCGTCGCTCACTGCGATCAGATGACCGCATTGCCCCCGGGCGCAGCCCACCGTGCACAAGACGCATGCCAGACAAGCCAGGATGTCCGGACCCACCCACCCAGGTGCAGAGAGTGCATGCGTCCATGTTCAGTCCAGGGGGGGACAAAGCGATGACTCACCTGACCACCCCCACAGAACCGCCCATAGCACGGCTAAGTAATGGAGAGGCATCTATAGGACACCTATTCATTACTAATCCTACAGCTATATCTAATATATAATTGCCTAGAATACTACTTCCTGCAATTTGTGCCAACTTCCTGTCCGGAGCTAATGTCCGGAGATAAGTGACGTCAACAGTGTCCAGTGTCTGATTGGTTGCCGCCTGCTGCGAGCGACCAATCAGAAACGTGCCGTACTGTGACACACTCCGCCCGCCATTTTGGTGTGATTTTTGAATTTTTACCTCACAGCAAGTTTCTACTGCGTGGAGGCGGGCCCAGTGACGTTGCTCTTCAAGCTCCTGCCGAATTTCGTCAAAAAAATGATAATACCATTTACCAAAACTATATATATTTAGTTGTGAAGTGGTTCAGTGACATTTTCACACCAATTTTGAACTTTTGTTTGGTGTTTTCTCCATATACTGCCTATTATTTTTGTTCTTTCTTACTATTATTTATTAATTGTATTATTCTTACATTTGAATAAATAAAGTATATATGGATTCTAGACTCCCGATTCTTTAGAATCGGGCTGCCATCTAGTTATAAATAAATACACAGCAAGTATACAGTCCTTTAATTGAAAGAAAGACACAGACTTTTTTAATGATTCTAAATTAAACCATACTCGCGTCAACGCCCATTCCATTAAAGCCATCAACTCCTGAAATAAAACAAAAATAAAAACAATATCCCTCGCCTGTCCATCATTCTGTCCCACAGTATAATCCATGTCTGGGGGATAAATAGTTTGCAACCTGGACAGTGCCAAGATGCGACCATCCAACCACTAGTTAATGAGCTGTGTGAGCGCAGCGTCAGTGGCTAGCAGTGATGTCATCAAGGTCATTGCCGGTCACTGTGTCTGTGCTCGAACAGTAGGTGTTTGGTACGGACGCCGAACTTTACTGCTCAAGTTTGCCCATTTCTAGTCCTTTCTAATCATGTGCAAGGTTAGATCAAAAGATCAAGGATACATCTCACACACTAAAAACCCTGCGCTAAGCTAAAGTGGAGGTGTGTTCTTTTTCTGCCATGTTGCTGCCTCCTTATGATTGGTCAGCATCATACAGGGGGGAAAATATAAACCCCAGTGAAAACTATCTGATAATTTTTTTTACGTCCAAGTGGGTGTTAAGGCCAAATAATTTGACTTTTAACATCTCTGCAACTTAAGAGGCAAAATTATAAAATATAGTTTTAATCCTCCAATTCCTCTATGCAGCAACTATCATAACGTGAGTAGAGTCCAACATGAAAAATTTGGTGACAGGTCATCAAGAGAATCAAGAGAATTTTCAGGAGATTTGTGATCATAATGTGGAATTGCTCTTTAAGCAATTGCCATATTAATCAGTTTGGGTTCACTGAAGTAGAAACATAAGCCACAAATAATAAATGCCATTTCTGTTTAAGGGCGTTGCTTTAGCGGCTTACAGTCAGAATCTAACATAGGAAAGCCTCTTACCTGACTTTTGACAGGTGATTAAACTCTATGGCCATGCAGGATGTATGGCCATCTGTCATCTGTAATCGAAGCATTCGAGGAGCTGCCTGAGATTCTTCATTGTCTTTCGGCGCAGATATATTGCGGATTTTCTGAATTTGCAGAACACAAGGACCATCTATCTGAAAAAGGTAAGAGAGATTTAGAAGAAAAGCAAGCAGATTTATAAGCTGTAAGATAAGTTTTAAATTTTTATTTTCAATGAAAATAGAGGACAAAGACATCCCAGGATGCAGCTGAACCCTTGTGACCCACCCTGTGATGACAGAGAGGCATGCATGCATAAGTGCTGTGAAGAATACAACATACATGGACATTTACCACCAGAGTACTGGTTTCCAGATTCAGAGGCATGTGTACAGGGATACTGAGCAGCCATTGGCTACAATTCACCATTTACAATTTCTTTTTTTTTTAACCCCTTAGTGACTGAGCCAATTTTGTCCTTAATGACCAAGCCAAATTTTTACAATTCTGATCACTGTCAATTTATGAAGTTATAGCTCTGGAACGCTTAAATGTATCCCACTGATTCTGAGAGTGTTTTTTCATGACATATTGTACTTCATGTTAGTGGTAAAATTTCTTCGATATGATTTGCGCTTATTTATGAAGAAGATGGAAATGCAATGTTCAAAATTTAATTTTTGTACTCTTAAATCAGTGAGTGGTGTCACACAAAATAGTTAATAAATAACATTTCCCACATGTCAACTTTACATCAGCACAATTTTGGAACCATACATTTTTTTGTTAGGACGTTATAAGGGTTAAAAGTTGACCAGCGAATTTTCCAACAAAATTTACAAAACCAATTTTTTTTAGGGACCACCTCACATTTCAATGAGTTTGGGGGATCAATATAACAGAAAATACCCCAAAGGGACACCATTCTAAAAACTGCACCCCTCAAGATGCGCAAAACCACATTCAAGAAGTTTATTAACCCTTCAGGTGCTTCATGAGAACTAAAGCAATGTGGAAAGAAAAAACGAACATTTTACTTTTTTCACAGAAAATTTACTTTGGAACCAAACCAAGGGTATCAGTAGAAAATGGACCACAAAATGTGTTGTGCAATTTCTCCTGATTACTCCGATACCCCCGTATGTGGGGGAAAGCCACTGTTTGGGCGCATGGCAGGGCTCAGAAGGGAGGGAGCAAATCATTATTCATTACATAGTGGAATGTGTTGACAACAATAAAACATAAAAATGATCAATGCAAATCAAAAGTAATATCCCATGGAGGCCTGAATTTGGAATAATATTCAAAAACAAAACGGAAAATTCAATTACAGGCCAATCTAACTTCAGTGGTAATGTCTCAAGACAAAAAAATGATGCTCAGTAGTTTTTGTGGCCTCCACGTACCTATTTGACCTCTTTACAACACCTGGGCATGCTCCTAATGAGGCGGAAGATGGTTTCCTGAGGGATCTCCTTCCAGACCTGGATTAAAGCATCAGTCTTCTCCTGGACAGTCTTTGGTGCAACGTGGAGATGGTGGATGTAACGAGATATAATATCACAGATGTGCTCGATTGGATACAGGTGTGGGGCACTGGCAGGCAAGTCCATAGCATCAATGCCTTCATCATGCAGGAACTGCTGACATACTTAAGCCACTACGTAATGAATAATGATTTGCAACTAGAATATGTCATTCAGTGATACCTAAGCTATCTTAGTGTTCCCTTTATTTTTTTGAGCAGTGTAAATTAATTATAAATTGAAACTATAAATTGTGATTTACATACGACTTAAGTAATGAAGAATGGTCTCCTCCACATCCTGTGCTACACGCAGTCTTGATGCATTGAGATAATAATTGGATGACCCTACAGCGCCAGAGCCCGGTAGCAATTCACTATATATTTGCACTATATAACGTCATTAAGCTAAAACATGTTATTATTGAAGAGGACAAGACCTGCGATTTCCACACAACCCATCTCCCAAGTTAGCAATTATAGCATAAGGGCTGTAGGCATGACATTTCTGGTGATATGGGATAACAAAGCAATGCAAGTGATCTGTGAACATCACTGCACCCTTTCTGACCTTTCCCAGCGCCTGCACACTGCAGTACTTTGCTCTGGGTAGATAAGTACGCCTGCGTAGGAGCACGATGCCGGGGAGCGATGAAGCAACAGGAGGGCGGTGCCGGACCCTGACCAGCGACACCCATTGGACCGGAGCAACCCCCCCCAGTGAGAATAATAAAATTTATTTTTCTCATCTTTCAGGTCGGACCGGGGGCTTATCTAGAGCATTATAGAATGCTGGATATCAGCCCTGAAGGGCGGTGGCTGTATCTTACACCGGCCAAAACTGCTGACAGGTTCCCTTTATCCTTATAGATTTAGTATATGAATGTATACTGCATAAAGATCCCCTGATTTCTATTCTGGGCTACATTGATAAGTTGAGCATGGCAGGGGTGGGGAAAATAGCTATTGCACACCTGCTGCTTTCCGCCAGGAAACGAATTGCTAAAAATTAGAAAGCTAAGAGACTTCCATCCTGCAGGGAATATATAAAATATGTAAAGTCTCTTATTTTGGTTGGAAAAGGTGCCTATCCCAAAAGGAACAGAAGTGCATACTTTGGTAAACTTTGGTCTCCTTGGATGGTTCAAAACTATTAATCATTGTTCTTTAATACTCTACTAAAAAGCCTTAATAGATACTCTACATGTATTGTGCGCT
Source organism: Ranitomeya imitator (assembly GCF_032444005.1). Taxonomy (NCBI): domain Eukaryota; kingdom Metazoa; phylum Chordata; class Amphibia; order Anura; family Dendrobatidae; genus Ranitomeya; species Ranitomeya imitator. Next base: position 631,789,395 of record NC_091284.1, read on the forward strand.
TGTTAGCTAGTCTAGACAAAGTATGAAAAGACATGTTGTAGATGTTTTGGACTTTATATCTTTATGTGTACCGTAATTTGGGTTCCAGACGAGCAAGACTGGTGTTTGAAAGGGTGGATTGATTGTTTGGGGAGGTGGGGGAGGGTTATGCTGGGGTTCAAATGTTCTGATTTGGATATCCTGCTTTATATCTGTAAAATGTTTTAAAATTTATACAAATTTACTGGATTTTAAAAAAAATATTCATAGACAGACACATATAGCCAAAAAAATGCTGACAGATCAATGCACAATTTTGTTCCCCAAATATGGTCATCTTGCGGCATTCCTCTCAGGATATTTGGAGGCAAGAGTGAAGATAAGGATGGACAGTTTTGCTGGATCCATTCTAAAGGATCATTACTGGACATGTGAACATAGCCTAAGAATAGCTTCATTCATTGAAGGCTGACAAAGACTGGCAGTATCTACGGTAATCATTTTCAAACATAGGAAATACATCAAGTCATACCTAGAAAGTACGTTCTTTCCACCACTTATCCGCAAGCTGATCTCTATGAGAGCTTGAAACCTATTATTTTACCACTACATGGTGGCCCGATTCTAAAGCATCGGGTATTCTAGAATATGTATGTCTATAGCAGCCACATAGTGTATAGCACAGGCCACGACATATTCTTGAATACCCGATGCGTTAATACAGGCCACGCAGTATATAACAGTGGCCACGCAGTATATAACACAGCCCAAACAGTATATAACACAGCCCACGCAGTATATAACATTGCCCACATAGTATATAATACTGGCCACGTAGTATATAGCAGCCATGCAGTATATAAACGCAGTATATAACACTGCCCACATAGTAGAAAGCAGCCATGTAGTATATAACGCAGCCCACGCAGTATATAACATTACCCACATAGCATATAACACTGCCCACGTAGTACATAGCAGCCATGTAGTATATAACACAGCCCACGTAGTACATAGCAATGTGGGCACTATATGCGTGGTTAAAAAAGACTTAAAATAAAAAATAAACATATACTCACCATCCGAAGGCCCCTTCAAGTCCTGGCGCCTGTGTGCGGTGCACGCAGCAGCTTCCGGTCCCAGGGTTGGTGTGAGCGCAGGACCTGTGATGACGTCCCGATCACATGACCATGACGTCATGGAAGGTCCTTCTCGCATAGCATCCTTGGCACCGGAACCTGCCGCTTGCACTGCCGAGGACAGTACAGCACGTCGGAGGGTGAGAATAACCTTTTTTTTATTATTATTTGTAACATTAGTTCTTTTTACTATTGATGCTGCATACGTAGCATCAATAGTAAAAAGTTGGTCACACAGGGTTAATAGCTGCCTTAATGGAGTGCGTTACACCGCGGCATAATGTGGTCCATTATCACTGCCATTAACCCTGTGTGAGGGCTGACTGGAGGGGAGTATGGAGCGGGAACTGACTGCGGGGAGGAAGGAGCGGCCATTTTGCCGCCGGACTGTGCCCGTCGCTGATTGGTCGTGGCAATGGTCGTGGGCGTTTTGCCACGACCAATCATCGACTTGGATTTCCATGACAGACAGAGGCCGCGACCAATGAATATCCGCGACAGAAAGACAGACAGACGGAAGTGACCCTTAGACAATTATATACAGTGCCTAAAAGTAGTATTCAACCCCCTGCAGATTTAGCAGGTTTACACATTTGGAATTAACTTGGCATTGTGGCATTTGGACTGTAGATCAGCCTGGAAGTGTGAAATGCACTGCAGCAATAAAGAATGTTATTTCTTTGTTTATTTATTTTTTTAAATTGTGAAAAGTCTTTTCAGAGGGTCATTTATTATTCAACCCCTCAACCCACTAGAATTCTGTTTGGTTCCCCTAAAGTATTAAGAAGTAGTTCAGGCACAAAGAACAATGAGCTTCACATGTTTGGATTAATTATCTCTTTTTCCAGCCTTTTCTGACTATTTAACCCCTTAATCCCATATGACGTACTATCCCGTCCAGGTGACCTGGGACTTAATTCCCAGTGACGGGATGGTACGTCATATGCGATCGGCCGCGCTCACGGGGGGAGCGCGGCCGATCGCGGCCGGGTGTCAGCTGCCTATCGCAGCTGACATCCGGCACTATGTGCCAGGAGCGGTCGCGGACCGCTCCCGGCACATTAACCCCCGGCACAGTGCCGGCGGTGCAGGGAAGCATCGCACAGGGAGGGGGCTCCCTGCGGGCTTCCCTGAGACGATCGGTACACGGTGATGTACTCACCGTGTACCGAGCGTCTTCTCCCTGCAGTCCCCGGATCCAAAATGGCCGCGGGGTTGCATCCGGGTCCTGCAGGGAGCACTTCCGGGTCAGGATCAGGCTGCAGCTGCAGCTCTAATCCTGCCCGGCTGTATGTCAGATCACTGATCTGACAGAGTGCTGTGCACACTGTCAGATCGGTGATCGGTGATGCCCCCCCCCCCCCCCCCCCCCCGGGACAAAGTGAAAAAATAAAAAAAAAAAATTTCCACACGTGTAAAAAAAAATAAAAAAAAATTCCTAAATAAAGAAGAAAAAAAAAAATATTATTCCCATAAATACATTTCTTTATCTAAAAAAAAAAAAAAACAATAAAAGTACACATATTTAGTATCGCCGCGTCCGTAACGACCCGACCTATAAAACTGGCCCACTAGTTAACCCCTTCAGTGAACACCATAAGAAAAAAAAAAAAGAGCCAAAAAACAACGCTTTATTATCATAACACTGAACAAAAAGTGGAATAACACGCGATCAAAAAGACGGATATAAATAACCATGGTACCTCTGAAAACGTCATCTTGTCCCGCAAAAAACGAGCTGCCATACAGCATCATAACCAAAAAAATAAAAAAGTTATAGTCCTCAGAATAAAGCGATGCCAAAATAATTATTTTTTCTATAAAATAGCTTTCATCGTATAAAAGCACCAAAACATAAAAAAATGATATAAATGAGGTATCGCTGTAATCGTACTGACCCAAAGAATAAAACTGCTTCATCAATTTTACCAAACGCGGAACGGTATAAACGCCTCCCCCAAAAGAAATTCATGAATAGCTGGTTTTTGGTCATTCTGCCTCACAAAAAATCGGAATAAAAAGCGATCAAAAACTGTCACATGTCCGAAAATGTTACCGATGAAAAAGTCAACTCGTCCCGCAAAAAACAAGACCTCACAGGACTCTGTGGACCAAAATATGGAAAAATTATAGTTCTCAAAATGTGGAGACGCAAAAACTTTTTTGCTATAAAACGCGTCTTTTAGTGTGTGACGGCTGCCAATTATAAAAATCCGATATAAAAAACGCTATAAAAGTAAATCAAACCCCCCTTCATCACCCCCTTAGTTAGGCTAGGTTCACATTGCATTAATGGGTTAACGCTAACGGACAGCGTTGCACGGCGAAAATGTCACAATTAACGCCGTGCAACGGGTCCGTTAGCACACCCATTGACAGCAATGTGATTTTCGGGTGTAGCGCATCGCTAGAGTGTGCCATTTTCGGCTCGCGCTAGCAAGGTGCCGTTCTTTTGTGGCGTGCCTCGGACGCTGCTTGCAGCGTCCGCGGCGCGCCCAAGGTCCGATCCCCGATCTTCCAGAGCGGGGACGTTAATGCGACCACAAAACACGACACCTAAAAAGACATTGCGTTAGCGCAATCCGCTAGCGCTAAACGGATTTCCCTAACGCAATGTGAACCTAGCCTTAGGGAAAAATAATAAAATTAAAAAAAATGTATTTATTTCCATTTTCCCATTAGGGTTAGGGCTAGGGTTAGGGTTAGGGCTAGGGATAGGGCTAGGGTTAGGGCTAGGGATAGGGCTAGGGTTAGGGCTAGGGTTTGGATTACATTTACGGTTGGGATTAGGGTTGGGATTAGAATTAGGGGTGTGTCAGGGTTAGGTGTGTGGTTAGGGTTACAGTTGGGATTAGGGTTAGGGGTGCGTTTGCATTAGGGTTTCATTTATAATTGGGGGGTTTCCACTGTTTAGGCACATCAGGGGCTCTTCAAACGCGACATGGCGTCCGATCTCAATTCCAGCCAATTCTGCATTGAAAAAGTAAAACAGTGCTCCTTCACTTCCGAGCTCTCCCGTGCGCCCAAACAGGGGTTTACCCCAACATATGGGGTATCATCGTACTCGAGACAAATTGGACAACAACTTTTTGGGTCCAAGTTCTCTTGTTATCCTTGGGAAAATAAAAATTTGGGGGGCTAAAAATCATTTTTGTGGGAAAAAAAAAGGATTTTTTTATTTTCACGGCTCTGCGTTGTAAACTGTAGTGAAACACTTGGGGGTTCAAAGTTTTCACAACACATCTAGATAAGTTCCGTGGGAGGTCTAGTTTCCAATATGAGGTCACTTGTGGGGGGTTTGTACTGTTTGGGTACATCAGGGGCTCTGCAAATGCAACGTGACGCCTGCAGACCAATCCATCTAAGTCTGCATTCCAAATGGCGCTCCTTCCCTTCCGAGCTCTGCCATGCGCCCAAACAGTGGTTCCCCCCCACATATGGGGTATCAGCCTACTCAGGACAAATTGGACAACAACTTTTGGGGTCCAATTTATTCTGTTACCCTTGTGAAAATACAAAACTGGGGGCTAAAAAATAGTTTTTGCGAAAAAAAAAAAATTATTTTAACGGCTCTGCGTTATAAACTGTAGTGAAACACTTGGGGGTTCAAAGCTCTCAAAACACATCTAGATAAGTTCCTTAGGGGGTCTAGTTTCCAAAATGGTGTCACTTGTGGGGGGTTTTAATGTTTAGGCACATCAGGGGCTCTCCAAACCAACATGGCGTCCCATCTTAATTCCAGTCAATTTTGCATTGAAAAGTCAAATGGCGCTCCTTCCCTTCCGAGCTCTGCTATGCGCCCAAAAAGTGGTTTACCCCCACATATGGGGTATCGTCGCACTCAGGACAAATTGCACAACAACTTTTGTGGTCTAATTTCTTCTCTTACCCTTGGGAAAATAAAAAATTGGGGGCGAAAAGATCATTTTTGTGAAAAAATAAGATTTTTTATTTTTACGGCTCTGCATTATAAACTTCTGTGAAGCACTTGTTGGGTCAAAGTGCTCACCACACATCTAGATAAGTTCCTTAAGGGGTCTACTTTTCAAAATGGTGTCACTTGTGAGGGGTTCCAATGTTTAGGCACATCAGGGGCTCTCCAAACGCAACATGGCGTCCCATCTCAATTCCAGTCAATTTTGCATTGAAAAGTCAAATGGCGCTCCTTCTCTTCCGAGCTCTGCCATGCGCCCAAACAGTGGTTTACCCCCACATATGGGGTATCAGCGTACTCAGTACAGATTGTACAACAACGTTTGGCATCCATTTTATCCTGTTACCCTTGGTAAAATAAAACAAATTGGAGCTGAAATAAATTTTGTGTGAAAAAAAGTTAAATATTCATTTTTATTTAAACATTCCAAAAATTCCTGTGAAACCCCTGAAGGGCTAATAAACTTCTTGAATGTGGTTTTGAGCACCTTGAGGGGTGCAGTTTTTAGAATGGTGTCACACTTGGGTATTTTCTATCATATAGACCCCTCAAAATGACTTCAAATGAGATGTGGTCCCTAAAAAAAAAATGGTGTTGTAAAAATGAGAAATTGCTGGTCAACTTTTAACCCTTATAACTCCCTAACAAAAAAAAATTTTGGTTCCAAAATTGTGCTGATGTAAAGTAGACATGTGGGAAAGGTTACTTATTAAGTATTTTGCATGACATATCTCTGTGATTTAAGGGCATAAAAATTTAAAGTTGGAAAATTGCGAAATTTTCTAAATTTTCGCCAAATTTCTGTTTTTTTTCACAAATAAACGCAAGTTATATCAAATAAATGTTACCACTAAAATGAAGTACAATATGTCACGAGAAAACAATGTCAGAATCGCCAAGATCCGTTGAAGCGTTCCAGAGTTATAACCTCATAAAGGGACAGTGGTCAGAATTGTAAAAATTGGCCCGGTCATTAACGTGCAAACCACCCTCGGGGCTTAAGGGGTTAAGACCCTCCCCAAACTTGTGAACAGCACTCATACATGGTCAACATGGGAAAGACAAAGGAGCATTCCAAGGCCATCAGAGACAAGATCGTGGAGGGTCACAAGGCTGGCAAGGGGTACAAAACCCTTTCCAAGGAGTTGGGGCCTACCTGTCTCCACTGTTGGGAGCATCATCCGGAAGTGGAAGGCTTATGGAACTACTGTTAGCCTTCCACGGCCTGGACAGCCTTTGAAAGTTTCCTCCCGTGCCGAGGCCAGGCTTGTCCGAAGAGTCAAGGCTAACCCAAGGACAAAAAGGAAGGAGCTCCGGGAAGATCTCATGGCAGTGGGGACATTGGTTTCAGTCAATACCATAAGTAACGTACTCCACCGCAATGGTCTCCGTTCCAGACGAGCCCGTAAGGTACCTTTACTTTCAAAGCGTCATGTCAAGGCTCGTCTACAGTTTGCTCATGATCACTTGGAGGACTCTGAGACTGACTGGTTCAAGGTTCTCTGGTCTGATGAGACCAAGATCGAGATCTTTGGTGCCAACCACACACGTGACGTTTGGAGACTGGATGGCACTGCATACGACCCCAAGAATACCATCCCTACAGTCAAGCATGGTGGTGGCAGCATCATGCTGTGGGGCTGTTTCTCAGCCAAGGGGCCTGGCCATCTGGTCCACATCCATGGGAAGATGGATAGCACGGCCTACCTGGAGATTTTGGCCAAGAACCTCCGCTCCTCCATCAAGGATCTTAAGATGGGTCGTCATTTCATCTTCCAACAAGACAACGACCCAAAGCACACAGCCAAGAAAACCAAGGCCTGGTTCAAGAGGCAAAAAATCAAGGTGTTGCAGTGGCCTAGTCAGTCTCCTGACCTTAACCCAATTGAAAACTTGTGGAAGGAGCTCAAGATTAAAGTCCACATGAGACACCCAAAGAACCTAGATAACTTGGAGAAGATCTGCATGGAGGAGTGGGCCAAGATAACTCCAGAGACCTGTGCCGGCCTGATCAGGTCTTATAAAAGACGATTATTAGCTGTAATTGCAAACAAAGGTTATTCCACAAAATATTAAACCTAGGGGTTGAATAATAATTGACCCACACTTTTATGTTTAAAATTTATAAAAATATAACTGAGCAACATAACTTTTTGGTTTGTAAGATTTATGCATCTGTTAATAAATCCTGCTCTTGTTTGAAGTTTGAAGGCTCTAACTTATTTGCATCTTATTAAACCTGCTAAATCTGCAGGGGGTTGAATACTACTTGTAGGCATTGTAGTAGATAAAATACACCATTTGCAAGACAGTCATTTAATAGTAAAACTGGACATTACGATGAGTAATGGATAGCATGGATCAGAAGCAGTAATGCCTATGTGAGAAGGGTCTCCTTGGCCTGCAGATAATCGTATGCATCTGATAGCAGCAATTAAGAACAGCTTAATGACCTTTCTCCATGTCTGACTACATTTAACCTTGCATTGCAAAAATCAATTTGCAACCTATTGAAATCCATTGTGATCACAATACTAACGTGTAGTGTATAGAGCGCCTGTTCTCCAACAGGGAGGGAAGAGAAGGCATTACATAATTGCTATAACATTTCATTACAGGTTACTGCATGTCACCTTCAAAGTCACTTTCACCCCTCTCACTAGATATAGAGAAGGCGGCCATGTTGTGCAAGTAAAATGGATGAGAATACAGCAATTCTTTTCACTATAAGAGTATTCGGTATTATTAGGGTGACTGCATCTAGCTGCAAATTCTGTCCCCATCCCAAATGATATGATGGAAGGGGGGAGGGAATTAAATGTGTATTATAACTAGATGAGTTGAGGACCCCTGGTCCAGCCTCCACTTGGCTAGTCTGTGACCACGGCCCAGAGCACTGCGAGCCTCCTCCAACATGCCGCATCCCCAGCACCGATTCTGATTATTAGGCCTGCCAGGTCATACAGATCCTTCATTTAATTCTTCTTTATTTATCAGGTCTCTTACTTGAACCTGCAAACATTTGATCACTTACTATATGCAGTAATAATGGATTATTACATTATGTACATCGACATTGTCCTACAAAGTCCATTCACAAGCTGGGCTTCATAGGAGTTCCAACATGACAGTGATAGGAGCATTCAGCAGGCCACGGGGCAGCGATGGTAACCTATCAGCATCCCGCAACTGCATTGCAGGGGGGACAATGGGAGCCATTGTGCATGTTCAACAGCACCCAACCATTTAGATGCTGTTGTTAAGTGATCTATAGTGGCATCTATATGGTAAAACAGCAGAGACTGGCGTTATTAGATTCAATAGGTGCTTTTAGAGCAGGGGTGGGGAACCTCAGGCCCCAGGGCCATTTACGGCCCTCGATTACCTTTTATCAGGCCCCCGAGCAGATTCTCAGGGACCACATTGTTGTGCAGGGAGGTGTATTTTGATTACAACCAGTCATCAATTTCTTTTTGCTCTGCTAGCACACGCATGCAGTGTACACTAATGAACACTGAAGGGCATGCAATGAAAGATTACATCCTGAAACCAGGGCCAGAGTCAGGATGTACTTTGTGGGTGGAGTTTGTCCATCCCTGAAGGATGGAATAAATATCCAATTGGCCCTTGGCAGAAAAAAGATTCCCCACCCCTGTGTTAGGCTATGTGCACACGTTCAGGTTTTTTCACGGTTTTTCCGCGGTTTTTCACGGTAAAACGCTATAAAAACTCATTAAAAACGCATACATTATGCATTCTATCATTTAGAATGCATTCTGCATGTTATGTGCACATGGATGCGTTTTTTTCCGCGAAAAAAATGCATCGCGGTAAAAAATGAGCATGTTCATTATTTTTGCGGATTTTCTGCGTTTTTCCCGCAATTCTATGCATTTGGAAAAAACGCACAAAAAACGCACCAAAAACGCGTCAAAATCGCGGTAAAAACGCATGTGGATTTCTGGCAGAAATGTCCGGTTTTTATCAGGAAAATTTCTGCAAGAAATCCTGACGTGTGCACATACCCTTAGAGGCAGACGCCAGCTCTGTGAGGATATGTTTCCACGGTCTGGAAAGGCAGCGCTTTGGATGCAGCGGACACCTGTCCCATCAAAAGTGCTGCCGGCTTTTGTATGTGCGTTAATTCCGAATGTGTTCATTGAACCATGCAGAATGACCGCATCCTATACATATAACGGTATATTTATCTTGCGGAGACTGAGCATCTCCGCAAGACAAATTGAGATGCTGCGGTCTGGAAAGACACGCCGCTTGTCCGTAAAGGCAGGTTTGCAACATGCATCTTTGTACGCATAGTGGAGATGGGATTTCATAAATTCCCCCTCCATTATGCTGTAACATCTGGATGCTGCGGATTGGATGCTGCAGCTGTACGAAGCGTACAATCCGCAAGCAAATACTGAAGGTGGAAACATATCCTAAGGGTATGTTTCCACGTGCAGGAAACGCTGTGTGTCTGACGCTGCATAGAGCCGCAGCGTCAGACACGCAGCGTCCACATGTTACAGCATAGTGGAGGGGATTGAATGAAATCCCGTCTCCACTATGCGTGGTAACACGCACGCGGCGGCCCTGCGTCGCCGCAAGATATAGCACAGGGCCGTATGCGATGGGTGCGATGATGCCGGATGTGTGCTGTGAACACATCCGGCATCATCGCGTCCCAGAAGGGGGTGGGGCTTACCGCAGAGCGGCAAAGCCGCTCCGACGATACCGCCGGCCATCCTGAAAGTGGACACATACCCTAAGACAGCCGGCCTCTGCCTGATAAGGAGCGGGCTCAGCTATTGTGTAACAATACCAAAGATTAGTGCACTGCTAAAATAAATGTAGAGGTGGCTATACACAGTAATAGGCCTCATTCACATGTCTGTGTTTAACCCCTTTACCCCCAAGGGTGGTTTGCACGTCAATGACCAGGCCAATTTTTACAATTCTGACCACTGTCCCTTTATGAGGTTATAACTCCGAAACGCTTCAACGGATCCTGGTGATTCTGACATTGTTTTCTCGTGACATATTGTACTTCATGATAGTGGTAAAATTTCTTTGATAGTACCTGCGTTTATTTGTGAAAAAAACGAAAAATTTGGCGAAAATTTTGAAAATTTCGCAATTTTCAAGAATTTTTATGCAATTAAATCACAGAGATATGTCACACAAAATACTTAATAAGTAACATTTCCCACATGTCTCCTTTACATCAGCATAATTTTGGAACCAATTTTTTTTTTTGTTAGGGAGTTATAAGGGTTAAAAGTTGACCAGCAATTTCTCATTTTTACAACACCATTTTTTTTTAGGGACCACGTCTCATTTGAAGTCATTTTGAGGGGTCTATATGATAGAAAATGCCCAAGTGTGACACCATTCTAAAAACTGCACCCCTCAAGGTGCTCAAAACCACATTCAAGAAGTTTATTAACCCTTCAGGTGTTTAATAGGAATTTTTGGAATGTTTAAATAAAAATGAACAATTAACTTTTTTACACAAAAAATTTACTTCAGCTCCAATTTGTTTTATTTTACCAAGGGTAACAGGAGAAAATGGACCCCAAAAGTTGTTGTCCAATTTGTCCTGAGTACGCTGATACCCCATATGTGGCAGTAAACCACTGTTTGGGCACATGGGAGAGCTCGGAAGGGAAGGAGCGCCGTTTGACTTTTCAATGCAAAATTGACAGAAATTGAGATGGGACGCCATGTTGCGTTTGGAGAGCCACTGATGTGCCTAAACATTGAAACCCCCCACAAGTGACACCATTTTGGAAAGTAGACCCCCTAAGGAACTTATCTAGAGGTGTGGTGAGCACTTTGACCCACCAAGTGCTTCACAGAAGTTTATAATGCAGAACCGTAAAAATAAAAAATCATATTTTTTCACAAAAATTATATTTTTGCCCCCAATTTTTTATTTTCCCAAGGGTAAGAGAAGAAATTGGACCTCACAAGTTGTTGTCCAATTTGTCCTGAGTACGCTGATACCCCATATGTGGCAGTAAACCATTGTTTGGGCGCATGGGAGAGCTCGGAAGGGAAGGAGCGCCGTTTGACTTTTCAATACAAAATTGACAGGAATTGAGATGGGACGCCATGTTGCGTTTGGAGAGCGACTGATGTGCCTAAACATTGAAACCCCCCACAAGTGACACCATTTTGGAAAGTAGACCCCCTAAGGAACTTATCTGGATGTGTGGTGAGCACTTTGACCCACCAAGGGCTTCACAGAAGTTTATAATGCAGAGCCATAAAAATAAAACAAAAATTTTTTTCCCACAAAAATTATTTTTTAGCCCCCAGTTTTGTATTTTCCCTAGGGTAACAGGAGAAATTGGACCCCAAAAGTTGTTGTCCAATTTGTCCTGAGTACGCTGATACCCCATATGTGGGGGGGAACCACCGTTTGGGCGCATGGGAGGGCTCGGAAGGGAAGGCGTGCCATTTGGAATGCAGACTTAGATGGAATGGTCTGCAGGCGTCACATTGCGTTTGCAGAGCCCCTAATGTACCTAAACAGTAGAAACCCCCCACAAGTGACCCCATTTTGGAAAGTAGACCCCCTAAGGAACTCATCTTGATGTGTTGTGAGAGCTTTGAACCCCCAAGTATTTCACTACAGTTTATAACGCAGAGCCATGCAAATAAAAAATATTTTTTTTTCCACAAAAATTATATTTTAGCCCCCAGTTTTGTATTTTTCCAAGGTTAGCAGGAGAAATTGGACCCTAAATGTTGTTGTCCAATTTGTCCTGAGTACGCTGATACCCGATATGTGGGGGGGAACCACTGTTTGGGCGCATGGGAGGGCTCGGAAGGGAAGGAGCATCATTTGGAATGCAGACTTAGATGGATTGGTCTGCAGGCGTCACATTGCGTTTGCAGAGCCCCTAATGTACCTAAACAGTAGAAACCCCCCACAAGTGACCCCATATTGGAAACTAGACCCCTCAATGAACTTATCTAGATGTGTTGTGAGAACTTTGAACCCCCAAGTGTTTCACTACAGTTTATAACGCAGAGCCGTGAAAATAAAAAATCTTTTTGTTTTCCCACAAAAATTATTTTTTAGCCCCCAGTTTTGTATTTTCCCAAGGGTAACAGGAGAAATTGGTCCACAAAAGTTGTTGTCCAGTTTGTCCTGAGTACGCTGATACCCCATATGTGAGGGTAAACCCCTGTTTGGGCACACAGGAGAGCTCGGAAGGGAAGGAGCACTGTTTTACTTTTTCAACGCAGAATTGGCTGGAATTGAGATCGGACGCCATGTCGTGTTTGGAGAGCCCCTGATGTGCCGAAACAGTGGAAACCCCCCAATTATAACTGAAACCCTAATCTAAACACACCCCTAACCCTAATTCCAACGGTAACCCTAACCACACCTCTAACCCTGACACACCCCTAACCCTTATCCCAACCCTATTCCCAACTGTAAATGTAATCTAAACCCTAACCCTAACTTTAGCCCCAACCCTAACTGTAGCCCCAACCCTAACCCTAACCCTAGCCCTAACCCTAGCCCTAACCCTAACCCTAGCCCTAACCCTAGCCCTAACCCTAGCCCTAATGGGAAAATGGAAATAAATACATTTTTTTTTTATTTTTCCCTAACTAAGGGGGTGATGAAGGGGGGTTTGATTTACTTTTATAGCGAGTTTTTTAGCGGATTTTTATGATTGGCAGCCGTCACACACTGAAAGACCCTTTTTTTGCAATACCACATTTTGAGAGCTATAATTTTTCCATATTTTGGTCCACAGAGTCATGTGAGGTCTTGTTTTTTGCGGGACGAGTTGACGTTTTTATTGAAAACATTTTTGGGCACGTGACATTTTTTGATCGCTTTTTATTCCGATTTTTGTGAGGAAGAATGACCAAAAGCCAGCTATTCATGAATTTCTATTGGGGGAGGCGTTTATACCGTTCCGCGTTTGGTAAAATTGATAAATCAGTTTTATTCTTCGGGTCAGTACGATTACAGCGATACCTCATTTATATCTTTTTTTATGGTTTGGCGCTTTTATATGATAAAAACTATTTTACAGAAAAAATTATTATTTTTGCATCGCTTTATTCTCAGGACTATAACTTTTTTATTTTTTTGCTGATGATGCTGTATGGCGGCTCGTTTTTTGCGGGACAATATGACGCTTTCAGCGGTACCATGGTTATTTATATCTGTCCTTTTGATCGCGTGTTATTCCACTTTTTGTTCGGCGGTATGATAATAAAGCGTTGTTTTTTGCCTCGTTTTTTTTTTTTTATTACGGTGTTTACTGAAGGGGTTAACTAGTGGGACAGTTTTATAGGTCGGGTCGTTACGGACGCGGCGATACTAAATATGTGTACTTTTATTGGGTTTTTTTTTTTATTTAGATGAAGAAATGTATTTATGGGAATAATATTTTTTTTTTTCATTATTTTGGAATATTTTTTTTTATTTTTTTTACACATTTGGAAAATTTTTTTTTTACTTTTTTACTTTGTCCCAGGGGGGGACATCACAGATCAGTGATCTGACAGTTTGCACAGCACTCTGTCAGATCACTGATCTGACTTGCAGCGCTGCAGGCTTCACAGTACCTGCTCTGAGCAGGCTCTGTGAAGCCACCTCCCTCCCTGCAGGACCCGGATCCGCGGCCATCTTGGATCCGGGGCTGGAGGGAGCAGGGAGGGAGGTGAGACCCTCGCAGCAACGCGATCACATCGCGTTGCTCCGGGGGTCTCAGGGAAGCCCGCAGGGAGCCCCCTCCCTGCGTGGTGCTTCCCTGCACCGCCGGCACATCGCGATCATCTTTGATCGCGGTGTGCCAGGGGTTAATGTGCCGGGGGCGGTCCGTGACCGCTCCTGGCACACAGTGCCGGATGTCAGCTGCGATAAGCAGCTGACACCCGGCCGCGATCGGCCGCGCTCCCCCCGTGAGCGTGGCCGATCGGCTATGACGTACTATCCCGTCCAGGGTCAGATAAGCCCAGGGCACCTCGATGGGATAGTACGTCTAAGGTCACAGAGGGGTTAAACACGTATGGAAAGAAATGGTACCAGCATCATCCGTGCTTTGCATCAGTGTGTCATCCGTGTGTCTGTTTTTACCATCAGTGTCTCATCAGTGTGTCAGTTTTTACCATCAGTGTGTCATCCGTGTGTCTTTTTTTACCATCAGTGTGTCATCCGTGTGTCAGTTTTTACCATCAGTGTGTCATCAGTGTGTCAGTTTTTACCATCAGTGTGTCATCAGTGTCAGTTTTTACCATCAGTGTGTCATCAGTGTGTCAGTTTTTACCATCAGTGTGTCATCCGTGTGTCTGTTTTTACCATCAGTGTGTCATCAGTGTGTCAGTTTTTACCATCAGTGTATCATCAGTGTGTCAGTTTTTACCATCAGTGTGTCATCAGTGTGTCAGTTTTTACCATCAGTGTGTCATCCGTGTGTCTGTTTTTACCATCAGTGTGTCATCCGTGTGTCAGTTTTTACCATCAGTGTGTCATCAGTGTGTCAGTTTTAACCATCAGTGTGTCATCCGTGTGTCTGTTTTTACCATCAGTGTGTCATCAGTGTGTCAGTTTTTACCATCAGTGTGTCATCCGTGTGTCAGTTTTTACCATCAGTGTGTCATCAGTGTGTCAGTTTTAACCATCAGTGTGTCATCCGTGTGTCAGTTTTTACCATCAGTGTGTCATCAGTGTGTCAGTTTTAACCATCAGTGTGTCATCCGTGTGTCTGTTTTTACCATCAGTGTGTCATCAGTGTGTCAGTTTTTACCATCAGTGTGTCATCCGTGTGTCTTTTTTTACCATCAGTGTGTCATCAGTGTGTCTGTTTTTACCATCAGTGTGTCATCCGTGTGTCAGTTTTTACCATCAGTGTGTCATCAGTGTGTCAGTTTTTACCATCAGTGTGTCATCAGTGTGTCAGTTTTTACCATCAGTGTGTCATCCGTGTGTCTTTTTTTACCATCAGTGTGTCATCAGTGTGTCTGTTTTTACCATCAGTGTGTCCCCCGTGTGTCTGTTTTTACCATCAGTGTGTCATCAGTGTGTCAGTTTTTACCATCAGTGTGTCATCCGTGTGTCTTTTTTTACCATCAGTGTGTCATCCGTGTGTCTGTTTTTACCATCAGTGTGTCATCCGTGTGTCCGTTTTTACCATCAGCGTGTCATCCATGTGTCTGTTTTTACCATTAGTATGTCATCCGTGTGTCTGTTTTTAACATAAGTATTATCCGTGTATCCATTTTTTTAAATCAATGTTATGTGTGTCCCCATTTTCAATAGTGTGTCATCCGTGTGTCCATTTTTACCATCCATGTGTCCGTTTTTCCCACCAGTGTCCGTTTTTACCATCAGTGTGTTCTTTTTGCCATCAGTGTGTCTGTTTTTACCGTTCGTGTGTCTGTTTTTACCACTGTGTCATCAGTGTGTCCATGTTTACCATCTGTATGTCATCTGTGTGTCTGTTTTTACCATCAGTGCAATCAGTATTCCCTTTTACCATCAGTGTGTCCGTTTTTACCAGTTGTTAGTGTTTTTCAAGTAAGGATAAAGAAAGAAAATACAGAGCTTTTCCTATACTTTGCAATGGTAAACGCGAATATCACATAGATACCACCCATCTGCTGTACATGGTTTTCATGGACCCATAGACTTGTATTGGCCCTATTCGTCCGTGCTGCCGGAAAAAAACTAACATGTGCATAGCAGCATAGATTATAATAGATACGGTACGTGTGAAAAACGTGTTGTGTCTGATTTTTTTTCACTTGCAACATCAATTTAGTTGATTAATGACAGACAGCATCTTCTGAAAATACGACGGGCATGCTTACAATTTTCACCATGTCATAGTCTCTAGTCCACTAATGATCTCTCTGAAAGAATCTAGTGTGATCTCAGAAAGAAAGTTCAGAGTTATTAAGTCTGGCCCAGTTCACACCAGTCTTGATGAGGGGCGTGCTGGAGTCAGACGGAAGTGATTCATTAAAAGCACACGCCTGGCAGGTATACATTATCGTACTCTTAATTATATCGCGGCCAGGGTAGGACTTTAGTATTTGTTTCAACATTCCCTTTATAGCTAGGCTCACAAAAACTATTTTGGCACACAGTTTAATATGCTTCTTTAACCATTTATTGTGGGAAAAAAAAAGCCTCACTTTCCTTATCCTGCACATGCTCAGATATGCTCACAGATGTGCCCTGTTTATGGACCATGCTTGACCTTGTCAATAGACTTCTATGGTCTCCACTAACTACAATGCAGCCTATGGAAAGCAATAGCAAGCCAGCCATTGACTGGCAAAATGAACAGGAATGGCCATTTGTGGGAATGGCTTCATGTCAGGACACGGCCCATCCACATTTTCCCTGGGCCCTGTTTTTTGCATTTTTTTTACCATGTTTACAAAATGCTAAAACTGACCCGCCATTATGATTCTCCAGGTCAATACTAGTTTGTAGACACCAAACATGTGTAGGTTGTTTATTTAAGTGGCAAAAAAAAAATCCAAAGTTTGTTAAGCAAAAAAAAAAAATTGCGTCATTTTCCGATACCCGTAGCGTCTCCATTTTCCGTGATCTGGGACTTGGTGAGGGCTTATTACTTGGGGGCCGAGCTGATGTTATTAATGATACCATTTTTGTGTGGATACGATATTGCATTTTAACGGAAAGTTGTGGCGACCAAAAAAACATACCGTAATTCTGGCGTGTTGAATTTTTTTTTCACTACGCCGCTTAACGATCGGATTAATTCATTTCATGTCTTGATATATCGGGCGATTCTGAATGCAGCGATACCAAATATGTTTATTTTTTAAATTATTTAAATTGTTTTATTTCGAATGGGGCAAATAGGGGATGATTTGAATTTTTTTTTTTTACATTTTTTTTGTACTTTTTCATGCTTCAATAGTCTCCACGGGAGACTAGAAGGTGCAGTTGTCCAATCGCCTCTGTTACACACAGGCGATGATCAGATGTGTAGCAGAAATCCTCACTTGCGATGAGCGCAGACTGCTGGGCGGCTCTCATAGCAATCCAGCAATGAGAACCACAGAGGTCTCCTACAGACCCTGGGTTGTCATGCCAACTCATCGGTAACACGCAGTCATGTGATATGGGCGCCGCTGGGCAGGATTAGTGACTGGCTTAACGTGCGATCACAATAAATGCCGCTGTCAGAGACTGACAGCAGCATTTAATGGGTTAACAGACGCGGGGGATCACGATTCCACCCGCGACTGTTAGGGGCACATGTCAACTGTTCAAAACAGCGCCAAAGCCCACATCGAAAGGGAGGGACATGACATGCGCTATACATGTACGGCACATGTTGCGAAGGGGTTAAGAAAGGCTCAACTTCACTTTTACTTTATTAAATAGCCAGGTGTCAGATATATTAATATCTTGTATTGACCGAAAGCACTGTAGTTGTTCAATAAATTGTAGTTGGCAAAAAATTGCCTAGTTGTACACATAGTGTGGATCTCCATGGAAGCACACAGGAAATCGGAATTAGTTCTTTTACTTATTATTGTCCTGCAGTAGAGACAAATAATAAATACATCTACAGTCTGCATTTTATATACCGTAACTGAAGAATATCCATTTCTATTCTTCCAGAAAAGTGCTAGCCTTATGACTCCCCAAGTCTTTGATATTCATCTACGCTGCCTATGATCACAAGAACATGACAGTATGTACAGGTGATTATCAAAAAGTTAATTTGTTATTCAATACAAAAAGTGAAACTCATATTACTGTATATAGAGTCATTACTAACAGAGTGATTTATTTCAACTGCTTATGTCTGTTCATGTTGATGATTATGGCTTACAGCCAATGAAAACCCAAAAGTCATTATTTCAGTAAATTAGAATAATCAACAAAAAACACCTTCAAAGGCTTCATAAGTGTTTAAAAAGGTCCCATAGTCTGTTTCCGTAGGCTTCACAATCATGGGGAAGACTGCGGATTTGACAGATGTCCAGAAGGCAGTTATTGACACACTCTACAAGGAGGGCAAGCCACAAAAGGTCATTGCTAAAAAAGCTGACTGTTAACATAGTGCTGAGACCAAGCATATTAATGGAAATTTGAGTGGATGGAAAAAGTGTCTTTGAAAAAGGTGCACAAGTAACCAGGATAACCAAAGCCTTGAAAGGATAGTTAAGAAAAGCTTATTCAAAAATTTGGGGGAGATTCACAAGCAGTGGATTGCTGCTGGAGTTATTGCTTCAAGAGCCACCACAAACAGATGTATCCAAGACATGGGCTACAAGTGTCGCATTCCTTGCGTCAAGCCACTTATGACCAATAGAAAACCCCAGAAGCGTCTTGCCTGTACCAAAGAGAAAAAGAACTGGACTGTTGCTCAGTGGTCATTGGTTGAAAGTAAATGTTGCATTTCATTTGGAAATCAAGGTCCCACAGTCTGGAGGAAGAGTGGAGAAGCACACAGTCCAAGCTGCTTGAGGTCTAGTGTGAAGTTTCCACAATCAGTGATGGTTTGGGGAGCCATGTCATCTACTGGTGTAGCTCCTCTGCGTTTTATCGAGACCAAAGTCAGTGCATCCGTCAACCAGGAAATTTTAGAGCACTTCATGCTTCCCTCTGCCAACAAGCTTTTTGGAGATGGAAATTTCATTCTCCAGCAGGACTTGGCACCTGTCCACACTGCCAAAAGTACCAATACCTGGTTTAACCCTCCGTCACATATAACTGATCTGACAGGCGCTTCTCTTTTACTTTCATTTCTCCATCCTCACCAGATTGTGAGGAAACCCCCTCCCTCCAGGTAGTCTCCTGTCTCTTGAAGGTCTGTGAAACCTGATATCACAGTTGGATTTCAGAGCTTCAGGGGAGAGGATATAGCTGCACAGATCTCTCAGGCTCATTGTATGTGAATACGTCACATTCAGTAAGGTTGGTATTTTATGTTTTTATTCATCACAATAGTTTAGCTTGTTTTATGAATGTATAGCACAAAATGTGAGGATATTTCATAGAAATAAGGGAGATTTTATAAAAGAAAGTGTGCTGCTCAGGCATATACAGTAGTTCCCTAACATATTCCTTCTCTTGCTTCAGATTATCTGCTGAAATGGAGAGGAAAATGTACAATTTATCCAAACAACTTGATGTTGAGGAAGTAACAAACATGCTGTTAGATGATAGAGACCTCACACTGAATGAGGATTTAGGAGAGGAAAGTGAGATTGATTCTCATGATGAGGTGGAAGAATGTGTCCTGGATTCTGAAACAGAGCAAGATGGTGACAGTGGTGAGGATGAAGAAGTTGGATCATATTATATTGGAAAAGAACTAGTACTTGGAGAGCTACGCAGGAGAAGCGTGAAAACAATCGGTATCCCCTCTCTCGCCTTCAAGTTCAGCTCAAAAGGTTCCGCCCAGAAGATGATGGTGAAAAGTCACCATCTGCACCACCTCACAAAAGAAGGAGATGCACCACCTGCCAAACGGAAAGCGGAACCAGAAGGCTTTCAAATTATGAATGTCTCAAATGTCATAAAGCAATTTGCCTGACACATGCAAAAATGGTGTGTAATTCTTGCTATTTGCTCTGCAAGTGTGACTTTTCTGGGGAAACCTCAGCATCTACTTCTGATTGAATATGTTTTTAATAGTACTTAAGGTACCTTAAAATTAAGTTTGTGTTCAAAAATTTTCTTTGTACATTTTTTTGAGAGAGTCGAACTGGGGACTATTTGGCGGGAGTTTTGAAAAGTTTGTATTTCATAGTTATTAGTTTTATGTTAAGTAAATGTTTTTTTTTGCAACTGATTATGTGTAGTCTCTTTTGTTACATCCCTATGAAGGTCACTGATCACTTTTAGAGCACTGAAATTGCAAACATTAGATATTATAGGTATTTTTCCAGCAGGCGCCTGACAGGCACATTGTATGTGAACTCGTTAGTCCGAATATTGTATGTGACGGAGGGTTAAAAACAACAGTATCACTGTGCTTGATTGGCCAGCAAACTCGCCTGACCTTAACCCCATAGAGAATCTATGGGGTGTTCTCAAGAGGAAGATGAGAGACATCAGACCCAACAATGCAGATGAGCTGAAGGCTGCTATCAAAGCAACCTGGGCTACCATAACCCCTCAGCAGTGCCACAGACTGATCGCCTCCATGCCATGCGCATTGATGCAGTAATTGATGCCAAAGGAGCCCCGACCAAGTATGGAGTGCATTTACTGAACATACACTTCAGTAGGCCAACATTTTGGATTTTAAAATCATTTTTCAAGCTGGTGTTATAAGGTATTCTAATTTACTGAGATAATGACTTTTGGGTTTTCATTGGCTGTAAGCCATATTCATCAACATTAACAGAAATAATCACTTGAAATAGATCACTCTGTTTGTAATGACTCTATATAATATATGAATTTCACTTTTTGTATTGAAGAACTGAAATAAATTAACTTTTTGGTGATATTCTACAGTGCTGTGCAAATTATTTGGGACAAAGCATTTTTTAAGTTGAATCGTAAGTTGGATACCAGTCAGTGATTCAAACCAGTTTTAATATATAATAAATAAATCTTGGTCAACTAGCCAGTGGAAAAAGGTAATGTTCAGAATTAGTATGTAACAGTGCATTAGAACATTTTATTATTAAATATTCAAAAATGTGTTTTTTTGCTTTGTCCCAATTAATTTGCACAGCATCCGAAAAAGCAAAAGAAGCAATATAGCCATAGAATGATGAAATTTTATTACAAATACAGGTCCTTCTCAAAAAATTAGCATATAGTGTTAAATTTCATTATTTACCATAATGTAATGATTACAATTAAACTTTCATATATTATAGATTCATTATCCACCAACTGAAATTTGTCAGGTCTTTTATTGTTTTAATACTGATGATTTTGGCATACAACTCCTGATAACCCAAAAAACCTGTCTCAATAAATTAGCATATCAAGAAAAGGTTCTCTAAACGACCTATTACCCTAATCTTCTGAATCAACTAATTAACTCAAAACACATGCAAAAGATACCTGAGGCTTTTATAAACTCCCTGCCTGGTTCATTACTCAAAACCCCCATCATGGGTAAGACTAGCGACCTGACAGATGTCAAGAAGGCCATCATTTACACCCTCAAGCAAGAGGGTAAGACCCAGAAAGAAATTTCTCAACAAATAGGCTGTTCCCAGAGTGCTGTATCAAGGCACCTCAATGGTAAGTCTGTTGGAAGGAAACAATGTGGCAGAAAACGCTGTACAACGAGAAGAGGAGACCGGACCCTGAGGAAGATTGTGGAGAAGGACCAATTCCAGACCTTGGGGAACCTGAGGAAGCAGTGGACTGAGTCTGGTGTGGAAACATCCAGAGCCACCATGCACAGGCGTGTGCAGGAAATGGGCTACAGGTGCCGCATTCCCCAGGTAAAGCCACTTTTGAACCATAAACAGCGGCAGAGGCGCCTGACCTGGGCTACAGAGAAGCAGCACTGGACTGTTGCTAAGTGGTCCCAAGTACTTTTTTCTGATGAAAGCAAATTTTGCATGTCATTCGGAAATCAAGGTGCCAGAGTCTGGAGGAAGACTGGGGAGAAGGAAATGCCAAAATGCCTGAAGTCCAGTGTCAAGTACCCACAGTCAGTGATGGTGTGGGGTGCCATGTCAGCTGCTGGTGTTGGTCCACTGTGTTTCATCAAGGGCAGGGTCAATGCAGCTAGCTATCAGGAGATTTTGGAGCACTTCATGCTTCCATCGGCTGAAATGCTTTATGGAGATGAAGATTTCATTTTTCAGCACGACCTGGCACCTGCTCACAGTGCCAAAACCACTGGTAAATGGTTTACTGACCATGGTATTACTGTGCTCAATTGGCCTGCCAACTCTCCTGACCTGAACCCCATAGAGAATCTGTGGGATATTGTGAAGAGAAAGTTGAGAGACGCAAGACCCAACACTCTGGATGAGCTTAAGGCCGCTATTGAAGCATCCTGGGCCTCCATAACATCTCAGCAGTGTCACAGGCTGATTGCCTCCATGCCAAGCCGCATTGAAGCAGTCATTTCTGCCAAAGGATTCCCGACCAAGTATTGGGTGCATAACTGAACATTATTATTTGTTGGTTTTTTTGTTTGTTATTAAAAAACACTTTTATTTGATTGGATGGGTGAAATATGCTAATTTATTGAGACAGGTTTTTTGGGTTATCAGGAGTTGTATGCCAAAATCATCAGTATTAAAACAATAAAAGACCTGACAAATTTCAGTTGGTGGATAATGAATCTATAATATATGAAAGTTTAATTGTAATCATTACATTATGGTAAATAATGAAATTTAACACTATATGCTAATTTTTTGAGAAGGACCTGTAAATAAATACAAAATATCAAAATTCATAAAGATGGGACAGAAAAATATGCACAAGAAATAACCACCAAAAGGCAAAAAAATATATACCATGTAGAAGGAAGTAGATGCAATGAATCTACAAAAGTGCGGCAATCAACGCACAATATGGCATAGTGCAAGACGTAAATGTAACGTACATTGCGCATGAAAAAAGTAACGCACAAGCATGCTAAGTATGTTTACCAGATGTAATCCTCATAGAGCATAGAGAGTGTAATAAAAAAATATAAAGATCCTCCAAAGTAGAAAAAAATTGAATGTGCAAAATGTTGCAAACATAACTCCAAGTGCTAGGAAAATAATCCCAAACAAAGTACGACCAGCCTAGTTACAATTAATGTTGTACTGATTAGTTCTGCAACTAAAGTCATGCCTGCAACATGATATATGCATTGCCAGAACCATACTCATAGTGAGGCCATAATAGCAAAAGCGTACATGGTTAAACAAAAGCAAAAGAGGATCATATAGAGGCAAAAAAACCTAATCTCAATATAAACTCATGTATATAAAAGATGCAAAATATAACAGATGCGAGGATAGCAGCCAAGAAATTTACCTAATGGTGGTGACAGCAACCCGACGCGTGTTTCACGTTTAGCTTCGTCCGGGGAAAGTTGTGTACTAAATGTGCCTAGGAAGATGCTTATATAATAGGGGTCTGATTAGGGTTGGTCGCAGATTCATGATGGCGCTTCCGTGAGCGCTCCTGCGTGCTGCCGCTGCGGATTGGCGTCGCCTGACGCCTGACCACTCCCTCCCGCCCGACGCGTCAGGGCGAGGGGAGGACCAGGCACCAGATAAGGACGCGTCCCCACAGCGACCACAAGCACAGGGAGCCCACGCAAGCGCGCACGGTGTTGAAAACAAAAAGAGGTACGGATGCCGACTAGGACGTGTCTCCACGGGAATGGGGAGCCTGCGCAGGCGCACATTGCGCCAATATGAAGGGCATTGAAAAGCACAGATGCCGCAGTAACCATAGTTACAGATGCCGCTTAGATCATGTCTCCACGGAGATAAGGAATCCGCGCAGGCGCACATCGCGCTAAAGATAAAGTGAAGTATGGAGGCAGCCGTCACCAAAATAGAAAAAGCCCGAAGCCTGCCCATAAAAACGTGTAAAGCCTTATTTATGTAGATAATGCATGGCCGCAGATAGTTCCGCCAAGAGGGACAGTAACCATAGTTTCAAACCGGAGAGAATAAAATATCAAAAAATATCAAAAAACGCAATTCTAAGTATTATACTACAAAGTGCCTAACTTTCGTAAGGAACACATAAGTGTTCAACATAGAAACAGTGCAAAGAAAGCTAAAGTGCAACCTAACAGTTAAAGACAAAAAAATTATAAAAACCATAAACATAAATATATATATAAATATAAATATGACGTATACGGATATAGACAAAAATAATAAAAAAACCATGAATATAAGCGTAATATCAACCATACATGATATGCAATGTATAGTGCATAAGGTGTCAGTGCAATATATATACCACTACAAAGAATATATATAAAAAAACCTATTAAGCATATATATAAAAAATGTCCATATAAAAGTGTCCATATAGAAGTGTCCATATAGCAGTATTCTTAGAGTGAAGAATGCGTTCCTCCGGATACGGTGAGTCCAACTTTAACAGTTCCCATAAGGCAAGTCATGTTGGAATAAGGCGGATACGGCTGCATTTATGAAGGCATCAGACCTCATAAAAGATGAATAAAGCAATCGTGAATAGACCAGCATTTCATAACGTAAGTCGACTAACTAGAAAAATAAAAAAACAAAAGTTAGAAATAAATATTAAATAAGCAATAAAAACATACCTAAAAAGTATGAACCAAAAAAATATAAAAAGATCACTAAGAAAATGCAGAAAGTTATTACAAAAATGGGGCAAAACTGAGAACTTCGTTAAGACCTGACAGTTGGATGGAACCCATCCTATAAATCCACTGGGCTTCTAACTGCGCCAGTGTCTTCCTCCAATTACCTCCCCGAGTGTCAACATAAACCTTATCAATGCCAGTGATAGAGAGGAGCGTAACATCACAATTGTGGAATTTCCTAAAATGCCTAGGAATGGGCTTCAGGAGCGAAAGATCATCCACCTTAGAGGCATTCATGATGTCTCGATAGTGTTCTCTTGCCCGGTTTTTAAGTGGCCTAGAGGTGAGTCCCACATATACCTTGGGGCAAGTGCACGTTGCTATGTATACTACCCCAGCCGTGTTACATGTAATGTGCTGTGTGATGGTGAATGTGTTCTTACCGTCACATGATTTGAACTCAGTTGCACGTTGCATATTAGGGCAGGCGATGCATTCTCCACATGGATAAAACCCCCACTTCGGGCCTTTAATAGATGAACCAATTTTTTCAAATTCTTTAGTTAATCTATTAACGGACACAACCTTTCAAGGGCACATAGGGCAGCTTTGAAGGAGCTCAAGAATCTTAAGGGGGTCCTTATTAAGCCTGCAGATAAAGGAGGGAATGTTGTAGTATGGCCAACACATATGTACGAGAGAGAGGCCTTTAGGCAGCTGCGAGATGAGACCTGCTACAAAAAATTAACATACAATCCTACATCTAAATTTCAAATAGAATTGCAAAACATTCTGGATGAGGCATTTTACAATGGCCTGATCTCAAAGGATTTGCAGAGTCATCTCATCCCTCAATATCCAAGAATGGCCTGTATCTACTTCACTCCTAAAATTCACAAAAATCCTGATGTTCCACCTGGGCGGCCTATAGTCTCAGGCAATGGTAACTTGTGTGAGACTATCTCCAAATTCTTGGATTTTCACCTCAAGCCACTGGTATGTGATCTCCCATCCTATGCTAAAGATACTGGTGATGTCCTAAGAAAAATCGAGGGGATACCATGGGATGAAGATATGTGGCTTGTCTCTATGGATGTTGAGTCGTTATACACCTCCATCCACCATCAAGATGGAATTCAGGCGGTTAGAACTTTCCTTACAATGACTGAGCATGACCCTGATTTTGTTAATCTTCTTCTCGTCCTGTTGACCTTTGCCTTGGAGCATAATTTTTCATTTTTAAGGAGACCATCTACCTCCAAAAACAAGGCACCGCCATGGGTGCAGCTTTCGCGTCCTCGTACGCAAATTTGTTTTTAGGCATGTGGGAGAGGGGGCTGTTTCTCACTAAACCGGTGGCATACATCGAGGGGGTCCTGTTCTGGACCCGCTATATAGATGACATTTTGTTCATCTGGCAGGGTCCAGAGCAGGACCTTCTGGAATTTGTTAATATTCTGAACAACAACTTAAATATTAGGCTAACTGTAAAATACAGCCAAACTACCATTGATTTTTTGGACATCCAAATTTCAGGTAAGGTGGGAAAAACTTTGGAAACAGATGTCTTTAGGAAGAAAACAGCCGTCAACAGCCTGCTCCATGCCGGATCATCCCATCCTAAACCCCTCATAGATAGTATCCCTACGGGACAATTTTTGAGGGCCAGACGAATTTGCTCGAATGACGTGACATTTCAAGAACAAGCTAATGCACTCTCAACGAGATTTGAAGAACGAGGCTATTCAAAAAGAAGCATCAAAAAGGGCTATAAAAAAGCCAGAGATGCTAATCGTCTGGATTTATTACAACCCCATAAAAATGGAAAGAACACTGGTGAATCAACGGTGCGGTTTATCTCCGCGTATAATGATAAATGGTTTGAAATGAGAGAAGCTTTGAAGAAATATTGGCCTATACTATTGACGGACCGCATGCTTGCCAAGCATTTGCCACAGAATCCAGCTATTACATACCGTCGATCACCGAATCTAAAAGATCAGCTTGTCCATAGTTACTATCATGGACCGCGAATAGACAAAAGCTTCACCTCTAAAGGCCCGAAGTGGGGGTTTTATCCATGTGGAGAATGCATCGCCTGCCCTAATATGCAACGTGCAACTGAGTTCAAATCATGTGACGGTAAGAACACATTCACCATCACACAGCACATTACATGTAACACGGCTGGGGTAGTATACATAGCAACGTGCACTTGCCCCAAGGTATATGTGGGACTCACCTCTAGGCCACTTAAAAACAGGGCAAGAGAACACTATCGAGACATCATGAATGCCTCTAAGGTGGATGATCTTTCGCTCCTGAAGCCCATTCCTAGGCATTTTAGGAAATTCCACAATTGTGATGTTACGCTCCTCTCTATCACTGGCATTGATAAGGTTTATGTTGACACTCGGGGAGGTAATTGGAGGAAGACACTGGCGCAGTTAGAAGCCCAGTGGATTTATAGGATGGGTTCCATCCAACCGTCAGGTCTTAACGAAGTTCTCAGTTTTGCCCCATTTTTGTAATAACTTTCTGCATTTCTTTTTATATTTTTTTGGTTCGTACTTTTTAGGTATGTTTTTATTGCTTATTTAATATTTATTTCTAACTTTTGTTTTTTTATTTTTCTAGTTAGTCGACTTACGTTATGAAATGCTGGTCTATTCACGATTGCTTTATTCATCTTTATGAGGTCTGATGCCTTCATAAATGCAGCCGTATCCGCCTTATTCCAACATGACTTGCCTTATGGGAACTGTTAAAGTTGGACTCACCGTATCCGGAGGAACGCATTCTTCACTCTAAGAATACTGCTATATGGACACTTCTATATGGACATTTTTTATATATATGCTTAATAGGTTTTTTTTATATATATTCTTTGTAGTGGTATATATATTGCACTGACACCTTATGCACTATACATTGCATATCATGTATGGTTGATATTACGCTTATATTCATGGTTTTTTTATTATTTTTGTCTATATCCGTATACGTCATATTTATATTTATATATATATTTATGTTTATGGTTTTTATAATTTTTTTGTCTTTAACTGTTAGGTTGCACTTTAGCTTTCTTTGCACTGTTTCTATGTTGAACACTTATGTGTTCCTTACGAAAGTTAGGCACTTTGTAGTATAATACTTAGAATTGCGTTTTTTGATATTTTTTGATATTTTATTCTCTCCGGTTTGAAACTATGGTTACTGTCCCTCTTGGCGGAACTATCTGCGGCCATGCATTATCTACATAAATAAGGCTTTACACGTTTTTATGGGCAGGCTTCGGGCTTTTTCTATTTTGGTGACGGCTGCCTCCATACTTCACTTTATCTTTAGCGCGATGTGCGCCTGCGCGGATTCCTTATCTCCGTGGAGACATGATCTAAGCGGCATCTGTAACTATGGTTACTGCGGCATCTGTGCTTTTCAATGCCCTTCATATTGGCGCAATGTGCGCCTGCGCAGGCTCCCCATTCCCGTGGAGACACGTCCTAGTCGGCATCTGTACCTCTTTTTGTTTTCAACACAGTGCGCGCTTGCGTGGGCTCCCTGTGCTTGTGGTCGCTGTGGAGACGCGTCCTTATCTGGTGCCTGGTCCTCCCCTCGCCCTGACGCGTCGGGCGGTGGGGGAGTGGTCAGGCGTCGCCAATCAGCAGCGGCAGCACGCAGGAGCGCTCACGGAAGCGCCGTCATGAATCTGCGACCAACCCTAATCAGACCCCTATTATATAAGCATCTTCCTAGGCACATTTAGTACACAACTTTCCCCGGACGAAGCTAAACGCGAAACGCGCGTCGGGTTGCTGTCACCACCATTAGGTAAATTTCTTGGCTGCTATCCTCGCATCTGTTATATTTTGCATCTTTTATATACACGAGTTTATATTGAGATTAGGTTTTTTTGCCTCTATATGATCCTCTTTTGCTTTTGTTTAACCATGTACGCTTTTGCTATTATGGCCTCACTATGAGTATGGTTCTGGCAATGCATATATCATGTTGCAGGCATGACTTTAGTTGCAGAACTAATCAGTACAACATTAATTGCAACTAGGCTGGTCGTACTTTGTTTGGGATTATTTTCCTAGCACTTGGAGTTATGTTTGCAACATTTTGCACATTCAATTTTTTTCTACTTTGGAGGATCTTTATATTTTTTTATTACACTCTATATGCTCTATGAGGATTACATCTGGTAAACATACTTAGCATGCTTGTGCGTTACTTTTTTCATGCGCAATGTACGTTACATTTACGTCTTGCACTATGCCATATTGTGCGTTGATTGCCGCACTTTTGTAGATTCATTGCATCTACTTCCTTCTACATGGTATATATTTTTTTGCCTTTTGGTGGTTATTTCTTGTGCATATTTTTCTGTCCCATTTTTATGAATTTTGATATTTTGTATTTATTTATTTGTAATAAAATGTCATCATTTTATGGCTATATTGCTTCTTTTGCTTTTTCGGATGTTCATATTTATCTGGAGCATTGCCACATAACTAGGCAGGTATTTCTCCCATTTTTTTATGTATAATTTGCACAGCACTTTAATTTAGTGAGAATCACTTGTAGGTGCATCCTGAAATTTCACCCAAAAGCCAAATATTCCTAACTTTTTGCAAGTAGTATATATAAGAAATTGGTACAGTAGTACTATGTTGGATGTGCTGCAAATGTTTTCATAAGTATTTGGGAAAGTTATGAAATATCCTATAAATGTCTGCTCTGTTCCTGATCTAAGGATCTTGGCTTTTAGTTTAGATAAATCTGTGCTGCACTTTATGTACATGATCAGTAGTGACCAGTGCTGTGGGGTCGGAGTCTGAATCGTGGAGTTGGAGTCAGGGAAAACGAAGAGTCGGAGGTTTGGCTTACTGACGCCACAGTCCTGCCCATTTGGGTACTGTCACGGTGTCCAGCATTTTAGCAGACACAATAGCACGAGTTCTAACCCTGTAATATAAGTGCTTTTTTATTACAGGAAAGAAATATATCTTGGTACCGTAAAAGGTATCAACCACTGAGGACTCTCAATTCTAAATATTTTGCTTTTTTATTAAGTTTTTTGAGCCACTAACACACAAAATTGCCCAAAAGTCTATACTGCAGTAGTACACGTGAGAACCTGTTGGTAAGTACATACAGAACAACGTCTACCTAAGTAATAGGAAACAAGAGACAGAGGAAGAGAGCTCTCTAGTGAACCAGCCATCATGAAGAGGCAAAGTGGAATATAATTCCAGATGTGGAAGGAATGATCATGTCGCAAAACCTTGTTCAACATAGAAATGATTCTTGACCTCATTTAACCCCATCTTGTCGGTCATCAGAACTGACAGCATTACACCACAGCAATTCGTTAAATCTGCACATTAGTCTTTCCAAGCATGGCTACATAGAAGTTTCAGGTGTTTCTCTCAACGTTAGGAGTCACATCCATCAATCTAAAGTACACAAATTCTGCAATGCGCATTTCACAATTGGAAAAGTATTTTTTTTTTCCTGTTCTCAATATTACCAATATGTCACATTGCACAACATGGCCGATTCTGGGCTTATGTTGCCACCTAGTGCACAAAAACAAGAATACAGAACTTTATTAGGCAATGGCAGTTTGTATTCTAGATTTAAACATGAAGAAAACATTCCTCATTCATTTTTCCCTTTGTTCACTGACATGGGACATTTGTCTGAATTATTATTTTGTAAGCTGCTATATTGTGTGCTGTGATAAATTGCCAAGCACAAACGAGGCACAGAAGAAGTAGAAGGCCGGGCAACTGGACAATCTAAGTTTAGACAGAAAAAAATATGTAAAGAAGAAAGTAAACTCTGAATTTAGTCTCTAAGCATTTAGAAGTGCTGATCTCGGGGCATTAACAAGCAACCATTCACTATATACATGCCAATCAGCACTTCGACAAATACTGATGTGACCCAAATATCATGTTATCGGCAGCACAGGTTTACATGGGCAGATATGCTGCTGATAATACTGATTTTTATGCTAGAAAAAAAATTCACAAGGTAAATCTCTGGGATACACACGTACTGTCACATCAATCATAAAACGTACCTTTTAATGCACAATCACTGGAAAATAGATCAGATAAAATACTGACCTCCCAAAATTGAGTAGGTTTTCCCAATATTGACTGTGGTTAGCGTTAATAGTAGGCGGGATCCTGTCACTTCATTAATTTCCCTAGTGTAGTATGTGCCTTGTATGTGTAAGTAGGAAGTCAGGCTTCTAAGGAGTCCGTAGCCACCACAAACTAAAGGCATTTCTAATACAAAGGTCTAAATCCATGAGGACTGAGAAAACGTGCATGGTAGCAGAAGACTGTGCAATAAACAGGTAATCTAAAATGAAACCCAACACAGGGCACAGATTAAAAAACAAAAGTGTAAAATGCCAATGTGCTTCACAAGAGAGTCCCACAACAGCAGAATATATGTTATTATATGTAGAGGCATCATCTCCAGTGACCGCTCCATACTGCTACAGTAAGGAGTCATCAAGTGCTGTGGGAGATCCCTGGTGTGTCAGTATGTGTGGTGACAATCTTCACACACGTAGACACACTGAAATCTAGGTCAGTTTGCTTCCACACAGCAGCTCCTGGGGGTTGCAGACCCCAGCTGTCAGTTTTGCCTGGCTGGTTATAAAAACAGGGGAACCCACACCAGATTTTTTTTATTTAGCTATAGCGCAGGCGGCGGCCGATGAACACTCCCATCAGCCGGTCATGCTCTGTATTACCAGAGAAAAATGAAGGGCTCGTTTAGACAGTCCAATATAAGTGGACGTCCACAGCACTGCTGGTCTCATTATTGCCCTGTCTACACAGGGAGGCAATCATCTGACGAACAAGCAAAATGCTGAATTGCTGGTTGAACTTATCTAAAATCATTGCTCTAGGTAGCACATTGTCCTGTGTAACCAGGAAATGTGCTGCCTACAACTTGTGTTTTATGTGAACAGAACGCTCATATTAACAATAGAAGTGCCGTAGACCTGTCTAAACAGGTTATTAAATGACCGTAGATCAGTTTACATGTAAACAATCAACTGCAGTTTATCAGCAAAGATCAGGTAAACGTGGCCTTAGCTAAGCCTTCACTTCTTGTGGCTAAACTGCAGAATAATTGCACCTGACTGTGTCTCTACTTGTAACCTCTGAATTATAAAGTGCTGGAGAATATGTTATTATCATCTCCAGTCCAAGTAGCTCAAACATGGGCTGAGCCTACAATATTGCGTTTGGTAACATTTTGGAGTTCAGGTAATGTCAACAATGACATTTATTTTTAGCAGAGAAATAGTTAAACAATTATAATTTATTATAATTTGCTAGGTAAAAAAAAAACAAAAAAAAAAAAAAACCCACAAACACCGACAACAGTCGATACAAAAAAAAAAAAAAAATCTCACATACTTCACTACAGAGACAAGACTTCTATTAATGGAGGGTTTTCCATCACAAAAGCTGATGCTCAGCAGTGCACACATAATCTTGTAAATACAGATCTATCAACAAGAAAACAGCAGTGCCATCTAGTGGTAAAATACATTACTACAGCCCTGCAAATGCATTACTGAAACGAGAGGAAAACTATTGTGGTGGCAGAAAAATATGTAAAAGATAATAATAATAATAATCTTTATTTTTATATAGCGCTAACATATTCCGCAGCACTTTACAGTTTTGCACACATTATCATCACTGTCCCCCATGGGGCTCACAATCTAAATTCCCTATCAGTATGTCTTTGGAATGTGGGAGGAAACCGGAGTATCCAGAGGAAACCCACGCAAACACGGAGAGAGCATACAAACTCTTTGGAGATGGTGTCCAAGGTGGGTTTAGAACCCAGGAAAACAGCGCTGCAAGGCTTCTGTGCTAACCACTGCGCCACCGTGCTGCCCTCAAAGAATACAAGAAGTGTTCATGTCATTCCGAAACCTGATGACACATGTGATGACTGATGTATGCAAAGAAAGGGAGCATTTTGGAAGGAGCTGAAATTTACTGGTGACAAACAAGGCTCAATATAAGTGTGATAGAGAAAAAAAAATGGCACTCAAACGTGTATATATATTGTGACAAAACACTCTGGGATCGCCTTTGTTGGGGTCAAAGGACACGTGGTTTGTGCATTGAATCTGAGGCGTACAGCAGGTTTCTGAGCAGGCTGACCTCAGGTCAGATTTATTAACGTGAAAGCAACACAAAAAACAAAACATAAAAATAAATCCTAGCCTGTCCGGCACTAACTAAACAAATACGTTGCTATCTCAACAACTGGGGGGGCTTCTCCCACCCAGCTAACATCATACAGATCTTGAGCAGAGCTCTTCACTCACGTTTGTCTCACACAGGCAGGCAATCTGTGTGCCCCAGGCAGACACTGGAAACACCCAGGCTGGTCATCTTTTATTCCTGCAATCATTAACCCATTAGCACCCTGAACATACTGAGTGGCCTAATTCACATAGGACAAACACCTGGGCGAGATATACCTGCCTCCATCTACCACACCAGCATGAGTCTTACATATCCCCCCCCCTTGCTCAGACCACTCCGGTCGAGCAAGAACACTTTTGAAACAGTGCACTCGGGATAGGGCATCGGCGTTCCCCATCTGCACCCCAGGTCGGTGTTCCACCGTAAAAGAGTAAGCCTGCAGGGCAAGGAACCACCGGGTTACCCGACTATTACGGTCCTTGTGGAGGTGCATCCACTTGAGAGGGGCATGGTCGGTGACCAGCCTAAACTTCCTACCAGCCAGGTAATACTTGAGGGAGTCGAGAGCC
The DNA here is from genome assembly GCF_032444005.1 of Ranitomeya imitator. Taxonomy (NCBI): domain Eukaryota; kingdom Metazoa; phylum Chordata; class Amphibia; order Anura; family Dendrobatidae; genus Ranitomeya; species Ranitomeya imitator. The sequence goes on from NC_091284.1 coordinate 631,822,551, forward strand.
CATTTAATGGCTAGGCACTCTTTTTCAACCACGGCATACCTCTGCTCATGTACATTCAGTTTCCGACTGAGATAGAGGACCGGGTGTTCGACTCCGTCCCTCACCTGGGAAAGTACAGCTCCGACACCAGTATCAGAGGCATCAGTTTGTACCACAAACTCGCTGCTGAAATCAGGAGTCACTAGTACGGGCTGAGAGCACAAAGCCCGTTTCAGGCTGTGGAAGGCCTCTTCAGCACCTGAGGTCCATTTTACCATGACGGAACCCTTCCCCTTGGTAAGATCCGTCAAGGGAGTAGCCATGGCTGCAAAATTGGGTATGAACCGGCGATAATAGCCGGCAATCCCCAGGAAAGCCTGCACTTGTTTCTTGTTCACTGGTTGTGGCCAGCCCTGAATTGCCTGTATTTTGTCGATCTGGGGTTTAACCACTCCTCGGCCAATCACGTAGCCCAAGTATCGGGCTTCTTCAAGCCCGATGTGGCATTTCTTGGGGTTTGCCGTTAAACCTGCATCTCGCAGGTCATCAATCACCGCTTGTACCTTCTGGAGATGAGTTTCCCAGTCCATGCTGTAAATTACGATGTCATCCAGGTAGGCAGAAGCGTACTGTCTGTGAGGCCTCAAGACTCGATCCATCAATCTCTGGAACGTTGCGGGAGCTCCGTGAAGTCCAAACGGCATATAGACATACTGGAACAGACCTTCCGGTGTAGCAAATGCCGCCTTCTCTCTGGCCGCCTCGGCCAGAGGAATCTGCCAGTACCCCTTTGTTAAATCCAGGGTCGTAATGTATCGGGCTTTACCAAGCCGGTCGATCAACTCATCGACCCGGGGCATAGGGTACGCATCAAATTTAGAAACTGCATTCAGTTTCCTAAAGTCATTACAAAACCGGATGGAGCCATCCGGTTTAGGTATCAACACAATTGGACTGGACCAGGCGCTGTGTGACTCTTCAATGACTCCTAAGTCCAACATTGCCATCACTTCCCGGGAGACGGCTTCACGGCGGGCTTCCGGAATCCGGTAGGGCTTCACATGAACAGTGACGCCAGGCTCTGTGACAATCTCATGTTTCACCAACTTAGTCCGGCCAGGTTTTTCGGAGAAAAACTGTCGGTTCTGTAACAAAAATTGCTTAACCTCAGATTTTTGTCGTTCTGAGAGAGTCTCAGCAACCTGCACCTCTGGTATAGTAGGTGAACAAACCGGACGGGGCAAATCCACCGTTAGGGCAGAGCGGTCTTTCCAGGATTTTATCAAATTCACATGATAAATCTGTTCCGGTTTTCTCTTACCCGGCTGGTACACTTTATAGTTCACTTCACCAACTCTTTCTCGGACCTCAAATGGGCCCTGCCATTTCGCCAGGAATTTACTATCCACCGTAGGGATTAGGACCAACACCCTATCGCCGGGTGCAAATGTACGGACCTTAGCGCCTCTATCGTAACTTTGCCTCTGGGCTCCCTGGGCCTGTAACATATGGTCCCTAACAATGGGCATGACAGCGGCAATATGATCCTGCATTTGTGTTACATGGTCGATCACCGTTTTAAAGGGAGTGACTTGACCTTCCCAGGTTTCTTTTGCGACGTCCAGCAGTCCCCGGGGACGACGGGCGTACAACAGTTCGAAAGGCGAAAATCCTGTGGAAGACTGGGGAACTTCCCTAATGGCAAACAGCAAATAGGGTAACAAGTAATCCCAGTTCTTCCCATCTTTGTCTATCGCCTTCCGGAGCATCTGTTTTAAGGTTTTGTTGAAGCGCTCAACCAGGCCATCTGTTTGAGGGTGATAGACAGACGTACGCAACGGGTCTATTTGTAAGAGCCTGCAGAGCTCCTTCATTACCCTCGACATAAAGGGAGTCCCCTGGTCGGTGAGTATCTGTTTTGGAATTCCCACCCGACTAAACACTTGTACCAATTCCTTGGCGATCGTCTTGGTAGCTGTGTTACGCAAAGGGACGGCTTCCGGGTAACGAGTGGCACAGTCCACGATGACGAGGATATGTTGGTGCCCACGTGCGGATCGTGGAAGGGGCCCAACCAAATCCATCCCAATTCTCTCAAAAGGGACCCCGATGATAGGAAGGGGTACCAAAGGGCTATGGAACTGAGATTTAGGGGCCGCGATTTGGCACTCTGGACAGGACTCACAATAGTTACGCACATCACAATGTATTCCAGGCCACACAAAACAATGCAATATCCTTTCTGTGGTTTTCTGTACCCCCAGATGTCCCCCCATTATATGTCCGTGGGCCAAATCCAGTACCTTCCGCCGATAAGGTTTGGGTACCACTAACCGTTGCACTGTGTCTTCCCCTTTTTTTTCTACCTGGTAGAGCAAATCATTTTCAAGAACCATATATGGGTACGCTAGCCTAGTGTCAGGTTCTACGGGTACCCCATCTATCATTTTTACATTTTTCCTAGCCGGAGTCAGGGTAGGATCTTTCATTTGCTCGCTGTGGAAGTCATCCACCTGGACTCCCAAATCTGGCAGGCAGGGTGCCGGATGGCTGTCTGCCTCCGCCTCTCGCTGAAGTTCCTCAGTTTCCTCTGTTTCCCCCGCCATGACGGAGAAGGGGTACTGAAGGTTAGATTCACTAACCTCCCCAGCAACATCTTCCTGTGGGGTCTCCTCTAGGGACTCGGGACCTCCAGATGGCATGGGAGAAGATTCACGGGTACAGCTACCGTGAAGGAGCAACTGATTCTCCCACAACTGCCAGAAATAGGGAAAATCCCTGCCCAGGATTACATCATGTAACAATGCGGGAACGAGTCCCACTTTGTGCTGCACTGACCCATAGGGAGTAGAAATCCATATGACCGCTGTTAAGTACGAGCGGGTGTCACCATGCACACACGTCACAGAAAACTTGTCAGACGGACCAGACGGAAGTGCCACTAGACTAGCTTTCACCAGAGTCACCACACTTCCAGAGTCTAGTAATGCCACAACATTTTTCCCATCAACAGATAATTCACACAGGTGTTTCACTGTATCATTTTGACCCGCATTCACACTCACTAGCTGTGTAACCAAAGACATGCGTTTTCTAGAGTCTATAACGTCGCACTGCATGGGTTCAGCGGTAACAGAACAGTTCGCAGAAACATGACCCTTCTCATGGCAGCGGAAACACCTAACAGGTCCCCTACTGAGACCACCGTCCAATACTCTTGGTCTCGGAGTGCGAGCAGTCCCGGACTCCTCCCCCACAGTTTTAAGCGATTTTCCTTCACCCGTGGTCCCTGGAACAGTCTTACCGGTTCCACGAGGAGGAGGCACAGACCGGGGTTTGGCGGTGTCGTCGGGAAGTCCTTCTGCCACGGAATAACGCTCGACCAACTCCACAAGTTGATCCGCTGTCGTGGGATTTCCTTGGCTTACCCACCTTTTCAGCGCTGGGGGTAGTACTCTCAGGTACTTGTCCAGGACAACCCGCTGGATTATTTCGGGTATTGTCAGTACCTCGGGTTGCAGCCATTTCTTTGTCAAGTAGATCAGGTCGAACATCTGAGACCGCGCTGGTTTATCTTGCTGGTATGTCCACTGATGTACCCTCTGTGCACGGACAGCCGTCGTCACACCCAGCCGGGCCAGGATCTCAGCTTTCAGCTTCTCAAAGTCCTGAGCGACCTCCGGGTCCAAATCATGGTAAGCTTTTTGGGCCTCGCCGGAGAGAAACGGGGCAATCAAATCGGCCCATCGTGCCTTCGGCCACTTCTCTCTCAATGCCGTCCGCTCAAACGTTGTCAGGTATGCCTCGACGTCATCTTCTGCAGTCAGCTTTTGCCAGTATCGACTCACATGGATCCTTCTGGACTCTGCTTCCGGGTCAGCGTCAGGCATGCTCACCAGGCGCTGCGCCACCTGTTGGAGAAGTTGGCGGTCTGCAACCGTCATGTCCAGTAACTCCTTCAGCTGTGCGGCCATCAAGCGATTAGCTTCGTGCTGTGCGGCAGTGGCCTGCTGCTGTACGGCAGTGGACTGTACTAAGGCTTTCACCACGTCTTCCATGCTGTCGCCTGTGCCACGGTATGCCCGCGTTCTCCACCACAATGTGACAAAACACTCTGGGATCGCCTTTGCTGGGGTCAAAGGACACGTGGTTTGTGCATTGAATCTGAGGCGTACAGCAGGTTTCTGAGCAGGCTGACCTCAGGTCAGATTTATTAACGTGAAAGCAACACAAAAAACAAAACATAAAAATAAATCCAAGCCTGTCCGGCACTAACTAAACAAATACGTTGCTATCTCAACAACTGGGGGGGCTTCTCCCACCCAGCTAACATCATACAGATCTTGAGCAGAGCTCTTCACTCACGTTTGTCTCACACAGGCAGGCAATCTGTGTGCCCCAGGCAGACACTGGAAACACCCAGGCTGGTCATCTTTTATTCCTGCAATCATTAACCCATTAGCACCCTGAAGATACTGAGTGGCCTAATTCACATAGGACAAACACCTGGGCGAGATATACCTGCCTCCATCTACCACACCAGCATGAGTCTTACAATATATATATATATATGTGAATCTCACAAAATTAGAATATCATCAAAAAGTTAATTTATTTCAGTTCTTTAACACAAAAACTGAATCTCATCTACTATAGAATTGTCTAAGGGTCACTTCCGTCTGTCTGTCTGTCTGGAAATCCTGCGTCTGGAAATCCTGGCGGCCGCGATCAATCAGCGACGGGCACAGTCCGGCGGCAAAATGGCCGCTCCCTCCTCCCCGCAGTCAGTGCCCACTCCATACTCCCCTCCAGTCAGCGCTCACACAGGGTTAATGGCAGCGTTAACGGACCGCGTTATGCTGCGGTGTAACGCATTCCGTTAACGCTGCTATTAACCCTGTGTGACCAACTTTTTACTATTGATGCTGCCTATGCAGCATCAATAGTAAAAAGATCTGTTAAAAATAATAAAAAAAAATAAAAAAAATACTTATATACTCACCCTCCGTAAGCCCCTCGGATCCAGAACAGGCCTTTTTGGATCCGAGGGGCCGACGGAAGGGAAGTATATCACTATTTTTAATTTTAATTCTTTTTTTTAACAGGGATATGATGCTCACATTGCAATATACTACATGGGCTGTGCAATATACTATGTGGGCTGTGCAACATACTATGTGGGCTGTGCAATATACTACGTGGATGTGCTATATACTACGTGGATGTGCTATATACTACGTGGGCTGTGCTATATACTACGTGGGCTGTGTTATACACTATGTGGGATGTGTTATATACTATATGAGCTGTGTTATATGCTACGTGGGCTGTGCTATATACTCCATGGGCTGTGTTATATACTACGTGGCTGAGCTATACACTACGTGACTGTGCAATATACTACGTGGCTGTGCTATGTACTACGTGGGCTGTTATATACTACGTGGCCGGCCGCGAACAATCAGCGACAGGCGCAGTCCGGCCGCGAATTGGTGCGGGATTTGAACCACGCTTCACTAATTGGTCGCGGTTGGCCGAATCCTGTGTATTCAATGTATTATTCTAAAATGTTCATAAATAAACTACATACATATTCTAGAATACCCGATGCGTTAGAATCGGGCTACCATCTAGTATCTATAATATACCGCTGGGAGCGTCACTCTGTCCGAAGCCTTTATAGACTGTGCAAGCGCCGGCGCAGTCTGGCCCCCACAGAGTGACGCTCCCAGGAGATCGCTGTATGCGTAAACACTGAACGCACACCGCGATCTCCAAGAGAAGCAGGGACCGCCAGGAGGGTAAGTATCGGCTATATTCACCTGTCCCCGTTCTAGCGCTGCGTGCGGCTCCGTCTCCGTGTCCCGGTCCTCGGCCTCTGACGTTCAGTTCAGAGGGCGCGATGACGCGCTTAATGCGCGCCGGCGCCGCCCTGACTGACCAGTCACAGCCAGAGGACCCGGAAGATGGCGGCGCGCAGCGGTGGAACGGGGCCAGGTGAATATAGCAAGTGCTGGGGGGCCTGAGCTGGCGGCGATACCGGCACCTGACCCCCACAGCGCACCGGTGTCCCCGCCTGCTCTGGCCCCTCAGCACTCGGCGCCCAGCGACGATAGGAGAGTATGGTACTTTTTTTTATATATATTGCAGCAGCATACGGGGCATATAGTATGGAGCATCTTATGGGGCCATAAACCATAATGGAGCAGTGTACCGGGGCATATAGTATGGAGCATCTTATGGGGGCCATAAACCATAATGGAGCAGTGTATGGGGGCATATAGTATGGAGCATCTTATGGGGGGCCATAAACCATAATGGAGCAGTGTACGGGGGCCATAAACCATAATGGAGCAGTGTATGGGGGCATATACTATGGAGCATCTTATGGGGCCATAAACCATAATGGAGCAGTGTATAGGGGCATATACAATGGAGCATCTTATGGGGGCCATAAACCATAATGGAGCAGTGTATGGGGGCGTATACAATGGAGCATCTTATGGGGGCCGTAAACCATAATGGAGCAGTGTACGGGGGCATATACTATGGAGCATCTTATGGGGCCATCAACCATAATGGAGCAGTGTACGGGGGCATATACCATGGAGCATCTTATGGGGCCCATAAACCTTTATGGAGCAGTGTACGGGGGCATATACCATGGAGCATCTTATGGGGCCATAAACCATATTGGAGCAGTGTACGGGGGCATATACCATGGAGCATCTTATGGGGGCCATAAACCTTTATGGAACAGCATACGGGGCATACACTATGGAGCATCTTATGGGGGCCATAAACCTTTATGGAGCAGTGTACGGGGGCATATACTATGGAGCATCTTATGGGGGCCATCAACCTTTATGGAGCAGTGTACGGGGCATATGCTATGGAGCATCTTATGGGGGCCATAAACCTTTATGGAGCAGCGTATGGGGCATATGGATGAAAGCAGCAAATTAAAGAATGGTGGCGTAGGATGGGAGCAGCACATGACAGGATGGGGGTGCAGGATGAGCGCAGCAAATGACAGAATGGAGACGCAGGATGGGTGCAGCACATGTCAGAATGGAGGCGCAGGATGGGTGCAGCATATGTCAGAATGGAGGCGCAGGATGGGTGCAGCACATGTCAGAATGGAGGCGCAGGATGGGTGCAGCACATGTCAGAATGGGGGCGCAGGATGGGAGCAGCACATGTCAGAATGGGGGCGCAGGATGGGAGCAGCACGACAGGATGGGGACGCAGGATGGGTGCAGCACATGACAGGATGGGGACGCAGGATGGAGCAGCACATGACAGGATGGGGACGCAGGATGGAGCAGCACATGACAGGATGGGGACGCAGGATGGAGCAGCACATATCAGGATGGAGACCATATACCAATATAAATGCTCGCCACCCGGGCGTAGAACGGGTTCAATAGCTAGTATTATATAGTCATTACAAACAGAGTGATCTATTTCAAGTGTTTATTTCTGTTAATGTTGATGATTATGGCTTACAACCAATGAAAACCCAAAAATCATTATTTCAGAAAATTTGAATACTTTAGAACACCAGCTTTAAAAAATGATTTTAAAAGCCGAAATGTTGGCCTACTGAAATGTATGTTCAGTAGATGCACTCAATACTTGGTCGGGGCTAATTTGGCATCAATTACTGCACCAGTGCGGCGTGGCATGGGGGCGATCACCCTTTGGCATTGCTGAGGTGTTTTGGGAGCCCAAGTTGCTTTGATAGCAGCCTTTAGCTTGTCTACATCGTTGGGTCTGGTGTCTCATCTTCCTCTTGACAATACTCCATAGATTCTCCATGGGGTTAAGGTCAGGCAAGTTTGCTGGCCAATCAAGCACAGTGATACTGTTGTTTTTAAACCAGGTATTGGTACTTTTGGCAGTGTGGGCAGGTGCCAAGTCCTGCTGGAGAATGAAATCTCCAAAAGCTTGTAGGCAGAGGAAAACATGAAGTGCTCTAAAGTTTCCTGGTAGACGGCTGAGCTGACTTTGGTCTTCATAAAACACAGAGGAGCTACACCAGAAGGTGACATGGCTCCACAAACCATCACTGATTGTGGAAACTTCACACTAGACCTCAAGCAGCTTGAATTGTGGCCTCTCCACTCTTCTTCCAGATGATATGATACAGGAAAGATATATATCTTGGTACCGTGTTAGCCAGTAGATAGAAAAATATTTAGAACTAGCTGAAGAGCCCGGCGTTGCCTGGGCATAGTAAATATCTGTGGTTAGTTATAGCACCTCACTTCTCTTATTTTCCCATCACACCTCTCATTTTCCCAATCACATCTTTCATTTTCCCCCTCACACCTCTCATTTTCCCAATCACATCTCTCATTTTCTCCCTCACACCTCTCATTTTCTCCCTCACTCCTCTCATTCCCCCCTAACATTTGTCATTTCAACCTCACATCTGTCATTTTCCGATCACTCCACTATTTTTCCTCGCTCCTCTCATTTTGCACTCACACCTTTTCATTTTCACCTCACACCCCTCATTTTCACCTCAGTATATACATGTTTGCATCTCCCTTATATATAGTATACACCTGTATGTCATCTCCTGTATATAGTATATACCTGTATGTCATCTCCCCTGTATATAGTATATACCTGCTGTGTGTCATCTCCCCTGTATATAGTATATACCTGTATGTCATCTTCTATATATAGTATATACCTGTATGTCATCTCCTATATATAGTATATACCTGTATGTCATCTCCTCCTGTATATGGTATATACCTGTATGTCATCTTCTATATATAGCATATACCTGTATGTCATCTCCTCCTGTATATAGTACATACTTGTAGGTCATCTGCTCCTGTATATAGTATATACCTGTGTGTCATCTCCTCCTGTATATAGTTTATACCTGTATGTCATCTCCTCCTCTATATAGTATATACCTGTGTGTCATCTCTCCTGTATATAGTATATATCTGTGTGTCATCTCCTCCTGTATATAGTATATACCTGTGTGTCATCTCCTCCTGTATTAGACCTCGTTCACACGTTATTTGCTCAGTATTTTTACCTCAGTATTTGTAAGCTAAATTGGCAGCCTGATAAATCCCCAGCCAACAGGAAGCCCTCCCCCTGGCAGTATATATTAGCTCACACATACACATAATAGACAGGTCATGTGACTGACAGCTGCCGTATTTCCTATATGGTACATTTGTTGCTCTTGTAGTTTGTCTGCTTATTAATAAGATTTTTATTTTTGAAGGATAATACCAGACTTGTGTGTGTTTTAGGGCGAGTTTCATGTGTCAAGTTGTGTGTGTTGAGTTGCGTGTGGCGACATGCATGTAGCGACTTTTGTGAGATGAGTTTTGTGTGGCAACATGCGTGTAGCAACTTTTTGTGTGTCGAGTTGCATGTGACAGGTTAGTGTAGCAAGTTGTGTGCAGCAAGTTTTGTACATGGCGAGTTTTGCGCATGGTGAGTTTTACGTGTGGTGCCTTTTGAGTATGTGCAAGTTTTGTGTGAGGCAACTTTTGCATGTGTTGCAACTTTTGTGCATGTGGCAATTTTTGCGCGTGTGCAAGTTTTGCGTGTGGCGAGTTTTCCATGAGGTGAGTTTTGCACTTGTGGCGAGTTTTGCGTGAGCTTAGTTTTTGCATGTGGCGAGTTTTGCGCGTGGCGAGTTTTGAGTGGTGACTTTTGTGTTTCGACTTTTATGTGGCGAGGTTGGTGTATGTGTGGTGAAATGTGTGCTGAGGGTGGTATATGTGTTCAAGCACGTGGTAGTGTGTGGCCCATTTTGTGTGTGTGTTCATATCCCCGTGTGTGGTGAGTATCCCATGTCGGGGCCCCACCTTAGCAACTGTACGGTATATACTCTTTGGAGCCATCGCTCTTGTTCACATCTGGCAGCTGTCAATTTGCCTCCAACACTTTTCCTTTCACTTTTCCCCATTATGTAGATAGGGGCAAAATTGTTTGGTGAATTGGAAAGTGCAGGGTTAAAATCTCACCTCACAACATAGCCTATGACGCTCTCGGGGTCCAGACGTGTGACTGTGCAAAATTTTGTGGCTGTAGTTGCGACGCCTCCAACACTTTTCCTTTCACTTTTTTCCCCATTATGTAGATAGGGGCAAAATTGTTTGGTGAATTGGAACACGCGGAGTTAATATTTCGCCTCACAACATAGCCTATGACGCTCTCGGGGTCCAGACGTGTGACTCTGCAAAATTTTGTGGCTGTAGCTGCGACGGTGCAGATGCCAACCCCGGACATACATACATACACACACACACACACACATTCAGCTTTATATATTAGATTGAGAGTCCTCAGTGGTTGATACCTTTTAATGGCTAACTGAAAAGATGGTAACAAATTGCAAGCTTTCGAGACTACACAGGTCCCTTCATCAGGCAAAGACTAAAAGAAATTCTGAAGAAACAGAATTTGTTTTAGTATTTGCCTGATGAAGAGACTTGTGTAGTCTCGAAAGCTTGCAATTTGTTACCATCTTTTCAGTTAGCCATTAAAAGGTATCAACCACCGAGGACTCTCAATTCTAAATATCTTTCCAGATGATATAGTGATATGATACGTCTGTGTGTGGTGGCTTCCTCCAGACTCTGGGACCTTGATTTCCAAGATCTAGTATGAAGTATACATCATCAATGATGGTTTCCGGAGCCATGTCATCTGCTGGTGTATGTCCATAGTTTTTGCATCATACTTTGGAAGCTATAATTTTTCCATATTTTGGCCCACAGAGTCATGTGAGTGTTATTTTTTGCGAAACGATTTGACGTTTTTATTGGTACCATTCTCGGGCACATGACATTTTTTGATCACTTTCTATTTTAATTTTTAGAAGACCGAATGAACAAAAAACCAGCAATTCAGGATTTTTTTTTTGTTTGCGGAGGAAAGGGGGGGGGGGGGGGTAAGCCGTTCTGAGTGTGGTAAAATTGATAAGACATTTTTATTCTTCGGGTCAATACGATTACAGCGATACCTCATTTATATCTTTTTTTATATTTTAGCCCTTTTACACAATAAAGACTATTTTATGGAAATTATTATTATTTTTGCATCGCTTCATTCTGAGGGCTGTAATTTTGTTTCTCCTGATGGAGCTGTCTGGCGGCTTGTTTTTTGCAGGACAAAATGACGTTTTCAGCCGTATCTTGTTTATTTATATCTGCCTTTTTGATGGCGTTTTACTCCACTGTTTGTTCGGCAGTAAGTTGATAAACCATTGTTTTTTGCCTTGTTTTTTTATTTTTTATGGTGTTTATTAAAAGGGTTAACTATTGGGACAGTTTTATAGGTTGAGTCGTTGTGGACACGGCAATAGCAAATATGAGTACTTTTATTGTTTCTATATACCGTATATACTCGAGTATAAGCCGAGATTTTCAGCCCAAATTTTTGGGCTGAAAGTGCCCCTCTCGGCTTATACTCGAGCCAAGGTGGGTGGTAGGGTCGGCGGGTGAGGGGGTGAGGGCGCTGAGGCATACTTACCTGCTTCCAGCGATCCTGGCGCTCCCCGCCTGTCCCACGGTCTTCGGTGCTGCAGTTCTTCCACTGTTCAGCGGTCACGTGGGACCGCTCATTAGAGAAATGAATAAGCGGCTCCACCTCCCATAGGGGTGGAGCCACATATTCATTTTTCTAATCAGCGGTGCCGGTGACCGCTGATAGAATAAGAAGCTGCGGCACCGAAGACAGCTGTCCGGGAGAAGGAGCCGGACGCCGGGACCAGGTAAGTATTGCATAGTTACCTGTCCACGTTCCAGCTGCCGGGCGCCGCTCCATCTTCCTGGCGTCTCTCCACTCTGACTGTGCAGGTCAGAGGGCGCGATGACGCATATAGACACAGGGACCGGACGCTGGGAGCTGCAAGCAAGAAAGGTGAATATGGCATTTTTTTTTTTATTGCAGCAGCATAGGCACAGATTTATGTGGAGCATCTATGGGGAAATAATGAACGGTGCAGAGCACTATATGGCAGAGCTATGGGACAAAAATGAACAGTGCAGAACACTATATGGCAGAGCTATGGGGCAATATGAACGCTGCAGAGCACTATATGGCAGAGCTATGGGGCAATATGAACGGTGCAGAGCACTATATGGCAGCTATGGGGAAATATGAACGGTGCAGAGCACTACATGGGGCACAGCTATGGGACAATATGAACGGTGCAGAGCACTATATGGCAGAGCTATGGGGCAATATGAACGGTGCAGAGCACTATATGGCAGAGCTATGGGGCAATATGAACGGTGCAGAGCACTATATGGGGCACAGCTATGGGACAATATGAACGGTGCAGAGCACTATATGGGGCACAGCTATGGGGCAATATGAACGCTGCAGAGCACTATATGGCAGAGCTATGGGGCAATATGAACGGTGCAGAGCACTATATGGCAGCTATGGGGAAATATGAACGGTGCAGAGCACTACATGGGGCACAGCTATGGGACAATATGAACGGTGCAGAGCACTATATGGCAGAGCTATGGGGCAATATGAACGGTGCAGAGCACTATATGGCAGAGCTATGGGGCAATATGAACGGTGCAGAGCACTATATGGCAGAGCTATGGGGCAATATGAACGGTGCAGAGCACTATATGGCAGAGCTATGGGGAAATATGAACGGTGCAGAGCACTATATGGCACAGCTATGGGGAAATATGAACGGTGCAGAGCACTATATGGCACAGCTATGGGGCAATAATGAACGGTGCAGAGCACTATATGGCACAGCTATGGGGCAATAATGAACATGCAGAGCACTATATGGCACAGCTATGGGGCAAGAATGATCTATTTTTATTTTTGAAATTCACCGGTAAATGCTGCATTCCACCCTAGGCTTATACTCGAGTCAATACGTTTTCCCAGTTTTTTGTGGCAAAATTAGGGGGGTCGGCTTATACTCGGGTCGGCTTATACTCGAGTATATACGGTATTTTTCCACATTTATAGACACAATATCTTTTGTTTTTTTTTACTATTTTAAAAAAATATATATTTACAATTATTTAAAAAAAATATTTTTTTTGTCCGACTATGGGCCAACCATTTTCTGCAGGGTGATCGCTTGTATAGTACCGGGATGCAACAGCATCCCCATACTATGCAAACTGTCAGCTCTGCACTGACAAGAGAAAGCGCTGGTGACCTGGATGTTGTCATGACGCGTCCCGAAGCGGGGTCTTCAACCCAAAGGCAGAGGGGCTGGCTCCTGGAATGCTACGATCGTATTTGATTGCAGTATTCAGGGGGTTAAAGTGCCAGAAGCAGTGCGGGACTGCTGCTAGCACTTAGTGCCTGGTGTCAGCTGTCAGAATCAGCTGACACCCGGCAGCGATCGCCCGCACACACAGTCCGTGTGCGATCGCGATGATGTAATAATCCGACTCTGGTCAAACAGGCTCAGGGCACATGGACATAGTAACATAGTAACATAGTTAGTAAGGCCGAAAAAAGACATTTGTCCATCCAGTTCAGCCTATATTCCATCATAATAAATAATGGACGGATTATTACGTGAGATGACAGAAAGGGCTTAAGGCAGAAAGACCCACAAACAAGCAACAACTGAAGTCAGCTGCAGAAAAGGCCTGGCAAAGCTTCACAAATGAAGAAGCCCAGAGTTTGCTGACGTTCATGGCTTCCAGACTTCAGACAGTCATGAACACTGAACAGCCAACAGTCAATGAACATTTTATGGTAAAGTTAATTTGCCTAATTACTTTTGAGCGCCTGTAATGAGGAGGCTTTGTAGAACAGTGATTGTAATTTCTGAACGTTTCACAGGATATTTGGTTCAACCCCCTTAATTAAGCCTGAAAGTCTACACTTCTATTGCATCTCAATTACCGGTACTTCTTTTTCAATCAAAAATAGTAGAATGCAGAGGTGAAATCACAAAGATCCGGTCACTGTCTCAATATTTCTGGACCTTTCTGTATGTGGATATACAAAATACAGAGAAGAAAGGAAGGGGTGAAAGGCATTGGATCAGATTAGAAGATATTGGTTGTTCTAGTTTGGGCATAATAGAGGTTTGATGAGATGAGAAAAAAGCTTTAGTGACAACTGTTGATTTCGCAGGTTTGTAATGCCTGCGCCACACATGTAAACTGAGCACTTCATCTTTCAGTAGTTTAATGTCATAGCTGAATAGCAGTTCTTGAAGTTGATGTAGAAGAAATGGGCACGTCCCAAACTGGGGTGGTAGGATGGCAAAGCGCGCCATACGTCCGAAGGCTCTATGATGTGTAAGGGTGACAAGCACTAGCCCATTCCATCCAATCACATACAAAAGCTTCTGGAGCTCAAATTGAGGTAAAGAAGAATGGTGGTTTCATTTTTACCATTAATCAATAAAAGACAAAAAATCAAGTGTAGATTTACCCCTCAATGACCAGGAGATTATCGGGGTTTTTTTTGCATTTTTCGCTTTTCCTCTTCCAAAAGCAATCGGTTTATTTTTCTATTGACATTGTTTTTTGCCATTCATTTGACCATGCAATATACTGGAAAACGGGAAACAATTTCCAAGTTCAATTAAATGGTAATGAAACAAAAGCACAATTTTCCCACTTTTGGGGGTTTTGTTTTCATGTTTTTCAATGTACAGTAAAAATGACTTGGCTACATGATTCTCCAGATAATTACAATTACGGCAAACTTGTAAAGTTTTTCTTTATTAAACCCCTTTAACCCCCAAGGCTGTTTGCTCGTTAATGACCAGACAATCTTTACAATTCTGACCAGTGTGACTGTCTGAGTTAATAACTCTGGAACTCTTCAATAAATCCCACTGATTCAGAGACTGTTCTTTCTAATGACTTTGGGGGTCATATATATTGGAAAAAAACCAAAAGCTATAACATTAACCCCTTCATGACCTTGGGATTTTCAGTTTTTCCGTGTTAATTTTTTGCTCCCCTTCTTCCCAGAGCCATAACTTTTTTATTTTTCCGTCAATATGGTCATGTGAGGGCTTATTTTTTGCGAAACAAGTTGTACTTTTGAACGACATCATTGGTTTTAGCATATTGTGTACTAGAAAACGGGAAAAAAAATCCAAGTGCGGTGAAATTGCAAAAAAAGTGCAATCCCACACTTGTTTTTTGTTTGTTTTTTTTTTGCTAGGTTCACTAAATGCTAAAACTAACCTGCCATTATGATTCTTCAGGTCAGTACGAGTTCATAGACACCAAACATGTCTAGGTTCTCTTTTATCTAAGTAGTGAAAAAAAATTCCAAACTTTGCTTAAAAAAAAAATAAAAATTGCGCCATTTTCCGATACCCGTAGCGTGTCCAATTTTCATGATCTGGGGTCGGGTGAGGGCTTATTTTTTGCATGCTGAGCTGGTGTTTTTAATGATACCACTTTGATCGCCCGTTATTGCATTTTAATGCAATGTCACGGCAACCAAAAAAACGTAATTCTGGCGTTTCTAATTTTTTTTCTCGATACGCCGTTTAGCGATCAGGTTAATTCTTTTTTTTTTTTTTATAGATCTGGCGATTCTGAACGCGGCGATACCAAATATGTGTAGGTTTGATTTTTTTTTTTATTGATTTATTTTCAATGAGGCAAAAGGGGGGTGATTTAAACTCTATATTTTTTTCAAATTTTTTTTAACTTTTTTTTTTTTTTACTTTTGCCATGCTTCAATAGCCTCCATAGAAGGTTAGAAGCTGGCACAACGCGATCGGCTCTGCTACATGGGAGCGATCATCAGATCACAGCTATGCAGCAGTAATGTAGGTGTGCTATGAGCGCCGACCACAGGGTGGCGCTCACAGCAGGCCGGCATCAGTAACCATAGAGGTCTCAAGGACCTCTATGGTTACAATGCAGAAGCATCGCTGAGCCCCGATCATGTGATGGGGGTCAGCGATGCGCTCATTTCCGGCCGCCCGGCCGGAAGCGCCGGTTAAATGCCGCTGTCAGCGTTTGACAGCGGCATTTAACTAGTTAATAGCGGCGGGTGAATCGCTATTATTGCGGGCACATGTCAGCTGTTCAAAACAGCTGACATGTTCCGGCTTTGATGCGGGCTCACCGCCGGAGCCTTGCATCAAAGCGCGATATCTGATCTCGGAGGTACTATCCCCTCCGAGGTCAGAAAGAGGTTAAATTCACACCCCCCAACATATTTAAAATTGATTTTGGGTAGTTCATTAACCCTTCAGGTGCTTTTCAGGAATTAATGCAAAGTGACATGTCAGGAATGAAAAAGTTCATTTTCATCACCTAAATTTAGATTATTTCTGAACAAGCCGCTATAGCTGGAAGATTTTAAGACCATTATTTGGGCGCCAACTGCCACAGAAACCATCAGGACCAGACCAAATGGAAAAAAAAAAAAGAGCGCACTACCAATAATTTATAATGCTAAATCCTAGTCGGGGTGCAAAAAAGCGGCCAATATCATGAAACGGAACAAAAGAAAGGAGCCACTTATATGAATGCACACCACGAACAGAATAATGATACTCAAATATAAAAGCAGGAATTTTTATTGACAAACCACAACTTCAAAAAAAGCACATAAAACATAATCAAAACCAATGATGCATGAAACAATTGATCCGTATGTAAATGTTACAAATGATATACAAATACAGACCTGCACAACCTTATAAATAATGAACAGCCAACCCTTTGACTCATGGGAATAAAGGCACAGAAATAGGTGAGGCCTAAAACCCTATAGCATCTGTATGCACTGAATAGCACACAGACTCGACACTCATGGGTAAAAATACCAGCATGATTAGTGATCTAAATAGAGCAAGCGCCCATAATGAGGCGGAGAAAGCATGGAATTACCCACATGAGGAAGAGAGGAGGAAACGCCGTCCCCGTGTGCAGGTGAACCGGACCAAGAGACACAACCCAACGCGTGTCGCTCTATACAAAGAGCTTCATCATACCCTATTTGTTCGTGGTGTGCATTCATATAAGGGAAACCATCAGGACCACACGATCAAGATATCAGGGTGTCAATGGGGTTAAAGAGGGAGCCTCCACACTGTTAACCATCTAGATGCCGTAGTCACTATTGACAGCAGCATTTAAGGGGTTAAACAACCATAATCAGTGCCAACACTGATCGTGGCTATTGTTGTCAGCTATAGGTCAGATACAGGATTGCCACCCATCAGGGATGCTAGTCTTTTATAACAGGTCAGTAAAAAGACGTATTGGTGGTCACTAAGGAGTTAAGGGTTAAAAGTTGACCAGCGATTTATTTTTTCAACAAAATTTACAAACCATTTTTGTTAGGGACCACATCACATTTGAAGTGACTAAGGGGTCTATATGACAAAATACCAAAAAGTGACACCATTATAAAAAAAAAAATGCACCCCTCAAGGTGCTCAAAACCACATTCAAGAAGTTTATTAACCCTTCAGGTGCTTTACAGGAACTGAAGCAATGGAAAAAGGAAAAAATGAACATTTACATTTTATTCACTAAAATTTATACTTTTGACCTAATTTTTTAATTTTCACAAGGGTTATAGGAAAAATTGGACCCCAAAATTTGTAGTACAATTTCTCCTGAGCATGCAGATACTCCATATGTGGGGGGAAAACCACAGTTTGGGAACATGGCAGAGCTCTGAAGGGAAGGTGTGCCATTTGACTTTTTGAATGCAAAAATTTGCTGGAATCATTGTCGGATGCTATTTCACATTTGGAGAGCCCCTGATATGCCTAAACAGTGGAAACCAGACCCCCAGAGAATTTCTTTAGACATGTGGTAAGCACAGAGACCCCTCAAGTGCTCACAGAAAATTATAGCGTTGAGTCATGAAAATAAAAAAATATGATATTTTAGCCCCGATTATTTTTTTATTTTCACAAGGTAACAGGAGAAAATGGACCCCAAAAATTGTCATGCTATTTCTCTTGAATACGTTGATACGCCATATGTGGAAGAAAACCATTATTTGGGCACATGTCAGGGCTTGGAAGTGAAGGAATGACGTTTTGGAATGCAGATTTTGATGGAATGGTCTGCGGGCGTCAGGTCGCGTTTGCAGTGCTCCTGATGTGCCTGTGACTCTATATTGGATTTCATCTAGTGTTTTTCTGGTATGTGAATTGTATAATGTGGTAGCATATATGTAAATTGTGCAGAGGGAATCATGTTGGTATACTCGAGGTGTGTAGTGTACTTCAGGTTGTCATTAGTGTTGAGCATTCCGATACCGCAAGTATCGGGTATCGGCCGATATTTGCGGTATCGGAATTCCGATACCGAATTCCGATACTTCCCGCGTATCGGATACCGGAATCGGAAGTTCCCAGAATTCAAACAGAACGCAGCAGCCAATGAGGAATGATTGGAAGTGTGGGCACATCCTGTTTAGCATGGTGGGCATGTAAGTACTGGCAAGGCTGTGATTGGCTGCTGAAATGATGTCACTCTGCACTATAAAAAACGCTGCCGCCATTTTGCGCTCACTCTGCTGTGATTTCAGTTAGGGACAGGACGCTGTGTTCTAACTGAGGGCCAGTTGAGCTAGCTAATTGCTTTATTTTCCTTTCCAAAGGCTAATTTAGCAAAACGCTGTGTGTTCTTCACTGTTCACCTTGCTCTTGCCTTGCAGCGCTGTTTTAACAGCGTTCTGCAAAGTCTCTGTGTGTGTGTGTGTGTGTGTGCAGCTCACTCTGTAGTCTGTGTGCAGCCATATACCCGGTTGTATTCAGCTCAGGGGGGGTTCACACTGCCTCACACAGTTGTCCTTTTTTGCTCATAGTGCAGCCTGCTGCACATTTTTTCTCAAATTTCCTATTAGTGTTTTTCCACCAGTCTCCAGCTCTATTGTGGAAAAACACTACATAGGATAACCTAGAGGGGGGTTTTTGGGCCTTGCAGCGCCGTTTACGGCTGTCTGCACGGTCTCCGTGTGAGCCCAGCTCGCCCTGTAGTCTGTGTGCAGCCATAGCCGGTTGGATTCAGCTCAGGGTTCGTTACTGGCTCATACCTTGAGAAAAATTTTCCTTTCTTTCAAATAGTGCAGCCTGTTTAAAAATTTAAAAAAAAATTCCCTATTAGTGTTTTTCCACCCGTCTCCAGCTAAATTGTGGAAAAACACTACATAGGATAACCTAGAGGGGGGTTTTTGGGCCTTGCAGCGCCGTTTACGGCTGTCTGCACGGTCTCCGTGTGAGCCCAGCTCGCCCTGTAGTCTGTGTGCAGCCATAGCCGGTTGGATTCAGCTCAGGGTTCGTTACTGGCTCATACCTTGAGAAAAATTTTCCTTTTTTTCAAATAGTGCAGCCTGTTTAAAAAATTTTTAAAAAATTCCCTATTAGTGTTTTTCCACCCGTCTCCAGCTAAATAGTGGAAAAACACTACATAGGATAACCTAGAGGGGGTTTATTGGGCCTTGCAGCGCCGTTTACGGCTGTCTGCACGGTCTCTGTGTGAGCGCAGCTCGCCCTGTAGTCTGTGTGCAGCTATAGCCGGTTGGATTCAGCTCAGGGTGCGTTACTGCCTCATACCTTGAAAAACAATTTCCTTTTTTTCAAATAGTGCAGCCTGTTTAAAATTTAAAAAAAAAAATTCCTATTAGTGTCTTTACACCCGTCTCCAGCTAAATAGTGGAAAAACACTACATAGGATAACCTAGAGGAGGGTTTTTTGGCCTTGCAGCGCCGTTTACGGCTGTCTGCACGGTCTCCGTGTGATTTAAACTAGCTCTGTAGCCCGATCTGCACAAAAAAAAAGTAAAGTTCACCAAACACAACTTAACACTTGTGTAGGCCACATTTGAAAAATAATAAAGTTTAGTCCACACTTTACAACATTAGTGTTTCTTACACCTGTTAGGAGGAGCATTTCAGGAATAAGCACGCTAAGGCCTTAGTACTTTTCTGCTTATCTTTATCTGTCAACCAAGATGAAGAGGGCAGGGAGTAAGGCACGTGGGCGTGGGCGCGGAGCAGGGAGAGGAGCAGGGAGAGGACGTGGTGATTCTGTGCCTGCTGCGGGCGCCGGTGACTCGTCGTCACTCAGTTTCAGCAGGGAACAGTCCTTCATGCGCAGCTTTGTCGGAGAGCGCCGTGCACCGCTGCTGCGTGAAGACCAAATTGAAGCCGTTGTCGGGTGGATGGCAGCTAACGCCTCGGCATCGACTTCAGTTAGTGCCACATCCTCTCAGGCACAGAGCACTGGAGAGCAGCCATCTGTCTCTTCACCACCTGCCAAATTGGCCAGGCAGTCAGAGAGCCCAGGACAGGAGCCGTCTCTACTTCTGTTTTCTGAATCTCTTGGCTTGGAAACAGGGGGCCAGCCAAGCAGCATTGGAGAAATGGAAGAAGAGGCAGTGTGCAGTGATGCCCAACAGCTTTTTCTCTCTGACTCTGAAGAGGCAGGTGGGCCAGTGCCTCCGGTGACCACAGCGCAGTACGCATCTGATGATGAAACTCAGGTGCCGCTTTCTGATGCGTACTGTGCTGCCGAGACTACCCAGGAGGAGCAGTTGGTGGCAGAGGGTAGTGGAGATGATGAGGTCCTTGACCCATCATGGCGTGAGGAACAGGAAGGTGGTGGGAGCAGCTCTGAGGAAGAGCTTCCCCTTACGGGCCAAAGAGGGAGAGGGAGGGGGAAGACTGTGGAGCCTGTAGCCTCCACTTTGGCACCCGTTAGGAGCCTGTCTCTTTCCAAAGCCAAAAAGGGCGCTCCCAAGACTTGCAGTGCCTGGTCCTTTTTTGACACAGTTGCAGATGACATTTGTTTTGTCAAATGCAAGCTGTGTCATCAGAAAGTAAAAAGAGGTAAAAGTGTCAGCAACCTCAATATCACAAATATGTGGAAACATGTGCGGACCAGGCACGCGGTGGAGTTACAGAAACACAGTGAAGACGTAGGCCAACCAACAGCGGCAGCTACCACCTCTTCATCTCGTGTTGCCTCTTCCTCCACTGTTGTCCAGAGACCTAGTGTAATTCCACCCACAGCACCACCTTCCCAGTCATCCTCACACTCCCAGTCTACTCTACAGCCATCGGTAGTACAGGCATGGGAGAAAAGGCGGGCATTCTCGGCCAACCACCCCCGAGCACAGGCTCTAAATGCAGGCATTGCCAAACTGTTGTCCCTGGAAATGCTCTCGTTCAGGCTGGTGGAGACTGACAGCTTCCGTGACTTGATGGCATTGGCAGTCCCACAGTACAAGGTGCCCAGCCGCTTTTACTTCAGCAGGCAGGCTGTCCCTGCCCTGCACAGGCATGTTGAGGCAAACATAAAACATGCGCTACTGAACGCCGTCAGTAGCAAGGTCCACCTCACCACCGATGCGTGGACCAGTCAGCATGGACAGGGGCGATATGTTTCCCTCACTGCCCATTGGGTTAATGTTGTTGAGCCAGGTACAGATCGTGCGAGTGGCGCAGGACGTGTCCTGCCCACTCCAAGGATTGCAGGAATCCAGTCTGTACGCATCGACTCCTCCTCTTACACCAGTTCCTCAGATTCCTCTCTGCAGGATCCGTCACAGTCCACCTCCACATGGACCCGTGAACGTTTACCTATGACCGACATGAGCACAGCCGTGGCCAAACGTCAGCAGGCCGTCTTGAAACTAGTTTCATTGGGGCATCGAAGCCACACAGCGCAGGAGCTCTGGAATGCCATCAAGCAGGAGAGCGATGTGTGGTTACTGCCAGCGAATCTCCAGCCAGGCATGGTAGTGTGTGACAATGGCCGAAATCTGGTGGCAGCTTTGGCCCTTGGCAACCTCACTCACATCCCATGTCTGGCACATGTGCTCAATTTGGTTGTGCAGAGTTTTC
The DNA here is from genome assembly GCF_032444005.1 of Ranitomeya imitator. Taxonomy (NCBI): domain Eukaryota; kingdom Metazoa; phylum Chordata; class Amphibia; order Anura; family Dendrobatidae; genus Ranitomeya; species Ranitomeya imitator. Next base: position 631,844,374 of record NC_091284.1, read on the forward strand.
TGAGGGACTATCCGGATCTTGATGCCCTGCTGCACAAGGTCCGCCTAGAGTGTGCTCACTTGCGGCGTTCCAGCTTGGCCAGATCCCGCATTGCTGCTCTGCAGCGCCGATTCCGCCTTCCGGAACACCGCATCATATGTGACCTACCTACCCGGTGGAATTCCACGTTACATATGTTGGAGCGGTTGTGTGAGCAGCAGCAAGCAGTAATGGAGTACCAGCTGAATCAGGCGCAAAAAAGTCACAGTCAGCGCCGATCAGACTTCACAACCACAGAGTGGGCCACTATGAAGGACGTCTGCCAGGTTTTGCGTCCTTTTGATTATTCCACGCGGATGGCAAGTGCAGATGATGCACTAGTCAGCATGACTGTCCCCCTTATCTGCCTGCTTCAGCAAACTTTGCAAGGGTTAAGGGATGATGTTGTGGAAGAGGTGGAGGATGAGGAGTCACCTTTTCCATCAGCTTCTGGAGAGTCAGCGCCACGTGGTTCCTCACAAAGGGGTACGCAGGGGCCAATTTGTGAGGAGGATGAGGAGGAGTCAATGGAGGAGGAAGAGCTCCGTCCAGAGGAGGGAGCGACACAATTGTCCAGTGGTCAGTGTGTACAGCGAGGGTGGGGTGATGACGAGCGGGCCGAGATCATGTCTCAAGCAGGGGACAGCGTTTCTGGGCCAGTTGGCACTCTGCAGCACATGGTGGATTTCATGCTGCAGTGCCTGAGAAACGACCGCCCGACCACATTCTCAACATGCCTGATTATTGGGTGTTCACCCTCCTCGATCCTCGCTACCGGGACAACGTCCAAAACCTCATCCCTGCGTTGACCCGGGAGCGTAAATTGCGGGAGTACCACGACACACTGGTGAATTCCATCATCTTCTCCTGTCCAACTGAGAGGAGTGCTGCTAGTGCTTTACAAAGCAGCTCAGTGCGTCGAGGCAGTGGGGGAGGCTCTGCCCAAAGAGGGAGCAGAAGCAGTGCCTCTGCCCAAGGCAAGCCCAGTATGGCACAACTCTGGCACACTTTTGTGTGCCCGCCCCAAATGTCTACACCATCACCGGCGGCTCCAGTCAGCAGGAGGCAACGGTTCCGTCAGATGGTGACAGACTACATGGCTTGCCCTCTTACTGTACTCCCAGACGGCTCTTCCCCGTTCAAGTTTTGGGTCTCTAAGCTGGATACATGGCCAGAGCTAAGCCAGTATGCATTGGAGGTGCTGGCTTGCCCTGCGGCTAGTGTCTTATCGGAACGTGTCTTTAGTGCAGCAGGTGGTGTACTAACAGACCGTCGCATGCGACTATCCTCCGATAATGTTGACCGGCTTACTTTCCGTCGTTTGTTACTGAAAGAGCCATCTTGTGCAGCAGTAATGCTGCACAAGGAAAAGGTAGCTCTTTTTTTTTTAGCTCCTTGCACACGCAGAACTTAACACTTATAAAATGTGTTCACTGATACCGTTATACTGTCCCGGAGCTGGGACTTTTCTTCGCAATGTGACGCAGCACAGCCGTCATTCCTACCCCCTTGGTGCCATGCGCTGCCTCCTCAGCGTTGTTTTAAGCTGTCACGGAGCCTGCGCTGTTCTGTTATCCCTTGGGCATGCCCTATTTGCGCTGCCTGTCTTCTGACATAATTTGGTGTCAGGCTGGCTGCGCCTGTGCGGCCGCGCTGCCCGACATCCCGCCTCGCTGTGTCTTCTGATTGAGTCACACTGCGGGCCTGGGATCCATGGCCATGCGCAGTGCATATCTTCCCCTCGGGCTCTCGCTCATTTCCCTCCGCATTCTTTAGACTGTGCGCCGTCAGCTGATCCCTAATAGCATGCCACGGCCGTGACACCGCACAGTCTGAAGAAGAGGGAAGGAGGGGAGTGAGAGTCGAGGATATGCACTGTGCATGTCCATGGTTCCAAGGCCCGCAGTGGGATTACGTTGGACGAGACTGCGAGGTGGGATCTGGAGCAGCGTGGACGCACAGGCAGTAACAGCCTGACACCAAATTATGTCAGAAGACAGGCAGCGCTAATTGGGCATGGCCAAGGGCTAACAGAACAGCGCAGGCTCCGTGACAGCTTAAAACAACGCTGAGGAGGCAGCGCACGGCACCAAGGGGATAGGAATGTCAGCTGTGCTGTGTCCCATTACGAAGGAAATTCGCACCTCCGGGACGGTTTAACGGTATAAGGGGACACATTTTTAGTGTTTACTTCGGTGTTTGCAAGGAGCATAATTAAAAGAACCACCTTTTCCTTTTGCATCGTTAGTGCTGCACAAGATGGCTCTTTCAGCTACAAACGTCTTGGGGGGGGGGGGTTAAAGGTTCCCTTTCAACTTGCTCCAATCAGGCTTCGGCCTACACTCTGTTCCTCTGCTCCTCCTGCTGTCCCTGGGCTCTAACACCGCCAGTTGGTGCCTGGAAGTGCTGTGTGCACAGTCAACAGTCGCTCCTCTGTTATTGGGGTTCAGTAACGTCAGCTGATCCCCAGCTGTGTATCCGGCAACGTGTCATGCGACCGCCACGCTGGCACAACTAAAATGTAAGGGGACCTGTCCCCCCCCCCCCCTAGGCGTTTGTTACTGAAAGAGCCACCATGTGCAGCACTAATACTGCACAAGGGAAAGGTCGCTCTTGAAATTATGCTCCTTGCAAACGCTGAACTACACACTCATGTAATGTGTCCCCTCACACCGTCCAACCGTCCCGGAGGTGGGACTTTCCTTTGTAATGTGACGCAGCACAGCCGTCATTGCTACCCCCTTGGCACCGTGCGCTGCCTCCTTAGCGTTGTTTGATTCCGTCATGGACCCTGCGCTGTTATGTTATCCCTTGGCCATGCACAGTTTGCGCTGCCCGTCCTCTGACATCATTTGTTGTCGTCCTGGCTGCGCCTGTGCGTCCACGCTGCCCGAAATCACACCTCGCAGTGTCGTCTAATGTGATCCCACAGTGGGCCTGGTATCCATGGCCATGCGCAGTGCATATACTAGCCTCTCACTCCCCTTCTTCACGCTTCTTCAGACTAGGCGGCGTCAGCTGATCCCTAATACCATGCCACGGCCGTGACGCCGCACAGTCTGAAGAAGCAGGAAGGAGGTGAGTGAGAGGCGATGATATGCACTGCGCATGCCCATGGATCCCTGGCCCGCAGTGGGACTACATTAGATGACACTGCAAGGTTGGATCTAGGGCAGCTTGGACGCACAGGCACTGCCAGCCTGACACCTACATGATGTCAGAAGACGGGCACCGCTAACTGTGCATGGCCAAGGGATAACATTACAGCGCGGGCTCCGTGACAGAACCAAACAAAGTTGAGGAGGTGGCGCCCGGCACCAAGGGGGTTGGAATGACGGCTGTGCTGTGTCACATTACAAAGGAAAGTCCCACTTCCGGGATGGTTTGACGGTGTGAGGGGACACATTATATGAGTGTGTACTTCAGCGTTTGCAAGGAGCATAATTTTCGGAGCCACCATTTTCCATGTGCAGTATTACTGCTGTACAAGATGGCTCTTTCAGCAACAAATGCCTGGGGGGGGGGGGTTAAAGGTTCCCTTTCAACTTGCTCCACTGCAGGCTTCGGCCTACACTCTGCTCCTCTTTGATTCCCTGGGTTTCAACACTGTCAGTTGCCACCTGGAAGTGTTGTCTACACAGAAAAAACACTAGGTGATGTGTCAGTGGGGTTCAGCACCGCCAGCTGTTCCCCTGCTGTGTAGTCGGCAACGTGTCCAGCACAAGCCACGCTGGCACAACAGAACAAAAGCTGCCACCAGTGCAGGCTTCGGCCTACACTCTGCTCCTCTCCTCCTCCTGCTGACCCTGGGCTCAAACACCGCTAGTTTTTGCCCGGAAGTGCTAGCTGCACAGAGAAAAACACCAACCAATGTGTTAGTGGGGTTCAGCAACGCCAGCTGTTCCCCTGCTGTGTAGCCGGCAACGTGACCTGCAAACGCCACGCAGGCACATGAACTGAAATTAAAGGGAACCTGGCCCCACCCCCCCAGGTGTTTCTATGTATAACAGCCACCTTGTACAGCAGTACTGCTGCATTTGTACAAGGTGGCTGACTTTTTCTCCTTGCCCACGTGGAACTCAACACGTACAAAATGTGTCTCATTGAGACCATTCCACTGTCCCTGAGGTGTGACTTTCCTTTCTAATGATACGCAGCACCCCCTTGGTAGCGTTTCCCGTCTTTTGTCATCATGGTTAGCTGGCTGCGCCTGTGCATCCGCCCTGCTAGAAACAACGCCCCTCGTTGTCATATTTATTTTGTCAGCGAGGGTGTGGTTTATGGGCACGAGCAGTGCATATGTTCGCCTGTCTTAACTCATCTCCTTCCGCCTTCTTCAGACTGTGCGGCCTTCTGGCCGTGGTAGGCGATAAGGGATCAGCTGAGGCAGCCCAGTCTGAAGCAGGTGTAAGGACATGTGTGAGCGGCAAACCTATTTACTGCACAAGGCCACGAATCCCAGCCACGCAGTGTGATTTTTTTGAAAACACACTGTGGGTCTGGGATTCATGTCCATCGCTAACCGCAACGGCCGACATGAAATGAGGTCAGAAGACAGGAAGCGCTCACAGCGCATGGCCAAGGGATCACAATAGCACAGACTCCTGTACAGCAAATAACAACGCTCAGGAATCTGCGCCCAGTACCTAGGTGCAAATTTTGACACCTGTGCTGCGTCTCCTTAAAAAGACAAGTCACGCCTCCACAACTGTTTGACAGTATAATGGGCTAAATAGTGTACGTGTTTTATTCAGCGTGTGCAAGGAGCAAACTAAATAGAGCAACCTTTTACTTGTGCAGCATTAATGCTGCACAAGCTGTGGCTCTTGTACCTTGCAACACCTGAGGGGGGGTTAAAGGTAACCTTTGAAATTGGTTCAACTAGGCTTCGGCCTACACTCTGCTCCTCTCCTCCTCCTGCTGACCCTGGGCTCTAACACCGCCAGTTTTTGCCCGGACATGCGATCTGCACAGAGAAAAACACCAGTCAATGTGTAAGTGGGGTTCAGCAACGCCAGCTGTTCCCCTGCTGTGTAGCTTGCATCGTGTCCAGCACAAGCCACGCTGGCACAACCGACCAAAAGCTGCCAACAGTGCAGGCTTCGGCCTACACATTGCTCCTCTCCTCCTCCTGCTGACCCTGGGCTCTAACACCGCCAGTTTTTGCCCGGACATGCGAGCTGCACAGAGAAAAACACCAGTCAATGTGTCAGTGGGGTTCAGCAACGCCAGCTGTTCCCCTGCTGTGTAGCTTGCATCGTGTCCAGCACAAGCCACGCTGGCACAACCGACCAAAAGCTGCCACCAGTGCAGGCTTCGGCCTACACATTGCTCCTCTCCTCCTCCTGCTGACCCTGGGCTCTAACACCGCCAGTTTTTGCCCGGACATGCGAGCTGCACAGAGAAAAACACCAGTCAATGTGTCAGTGGGGTTCAGCAACGCCAGCTGTTCCCCTGCTGTGTAGCTTGCAACGTGACCTGCAAACGCCACGCAGGCACATGAACTGAAATTGAAGGGAGCCTGCCCCCCACCCCCAGGTGTTTCTATGTATAACAGCCACCTTGTACAGCAGTACTGCTGCATTTGTACAAGGTGGCTGACTTTTTCTCCTTGCCCACGTGGAACTCAACACGTACAAAATGTGTCTCATTGAGACCATTCCACTGTCCCTGAGGTGTGACTATTCTTTTTAATGATACGCAGCACCCCCCTTGTTAGTGATGCCCGTCTTTTGACATCATTGGTTAGCTGGCTGCGCCTGTGCGTCTGCCCTGCTCGAAACAACGCCCCTCGGTGTCTTATTTTTTTGGACAGCGAGGGTGTGATTGATGGGCATGTGCAGTGCATATGTTTGCCTGTGTTCACTCATCTCCTTCCGCCTTCTTCAGACTGGGTGTCCTCATGGCCGCGGCAAGCGATAAGGGATCAGATGAGGCCGCCCAGTCTGAAGCTGGTGTAAGGACATGTGTGAGTGTCAAACATATTTACTGCACAAGGCCACGAATCCCAGCCACGCAGTGTGATTTATTGAAAACACACTGTGGGTCTGGGATTCATGTCCATCGCTAACCGCAACGGCCGACATGAAATGAGGTCAGAAGACAGGAAGCGCTCACAGCGCATGACCAAGGGATCACAATAGCACAGACTCCTGTACAGCAAATAACAACGCTCAGGAATCTGCGCCCAGCAGCTAGGTGTAAATTTTGACACCTGTGCTGCATCTCCTTAAAAAGACAAGTCACGCCTCCACTACTGTTTGACAGTATAGTGGGCTAAATAGTGTACGTGTTTTATTCAGCGTGTGCAAGGAGCAAATTAAATAGAGCAACCTTTTACTTGTGCAGCATTAATGCTGCACAAGGTGTGGCTCTTGTACCTTGCAACACCTGAGGGGGGGTTAAAGGTAACCTTTGAAATTGGTTCAACTAGGCTTCCGCCTACACTCTGCTCCTCTCCTGCTGACCCTGGGCTCAAACACCGCTAGTTTTTGCCCGGAACTGCTAGCTGCACAGAGAAAAACACCAGCCAATGTGTTAGTGGGGTTCAGCACCGCCAGCTGTTCCCCTGCTGTGTAGCCGGCATCGTGTCCAGCACAAGCCACGCTGGCACAACCGACCAAAAGCTGCCACCAGTGCAGGCTTCGGCCTACACTCTGCTCCTCTCCTCCTCCTGCTGACCCTGGGCTCAAACACCGCCAGTTTCTGCCCGGACATGCTAGCTGCACAGAGAAAAACACCCACCATTGTGTCAGTGGGGTTCAGCACCGCCAGCTGTTCCCCCGCTGTGTAGCCGGCATCGTGTCCAGCACAAGCCACGCTGGCACAACTGACCAAAAGCTGCCACCAGTGCAGGCTTCGGCCTACACTCTGCTCCTCTCCTCCTCCTGCTGACCCTGGGCTCAAACACCTCCAGTTTCTGCCCGGAAGTGCTAGCTGCACAGAGAAAAACACCAGCCAATGTGTTAGTGGGGTTCAGCACCGCCAGCTGTTCCCCTGCTGTGTAGCCGGCATCGTGTCCAGCACAAGCCACGCTGGCACAACCGACCAAAAGCTGCCACCAGTGCAGGCTTCGGCCTACACTCTGCTCCTCTCCTCCTCCTGCTGACCCTGGGCTCAAACACCGCCAGTTTCTGCCCGGACATGCTAGCTGCACAGAGAAAAACACCCACCATTGTGTCAGTGGGGTTCAGCACCGCCAGCTGTTCCCCCGCTGTGTAGCCGGCATCGTGTCCAGCACAAGCCACGCTGGCACAACTGACCAAAAGCTGCCACCAGTGCAGGCTTCGGCCTACACTCTGCTCCTCTCCTCCTCCTGCTGACCCTGGGCTCAAACACCTCCAGTTTCTGCCCGGAAGTGCTAGCTGCACAAAGAAAAACACCAGCCAATGTGTTAGTGGGGTTCAGCACCGCCAGCTGTTCCCCTGCTGTGTAGCCGGCAACGTGACCTGCGAACACCACGCAGGCACATGAACTGAAATTAAAGGGAACCTGGCCCCACCCCCCCAGGTGTTTCTATGTATAACAGCCACCTTGTACAGCAGTACTGCTGCATTTGTACAAGGTGGCTGACTTTTTCTCCTTGCCCACGTGGAACTCAACACATACAAAATGTGTCTCATTAGAGACCATTCCACTGTCCCTGAGGTGTGACTTTCCTTTCTAATGACACGCAGCACCCCCATTGTTAGCGCTGCCCGTCTTCTGACATCATTGGTTGGCTGGCTGTGCCTGTGCGTCCGCCCTGCCCGACACAACGCCCCTCGTTGTCTCATATATTTTGACTGCGAGGGTGTGATTGATGGGCACGAGCAGTGTATATGTTCCCCTGTCTTCACTCCCCTCCTTCCGCCTTCTTCTGACTGTGCGGCCTCATGGCCACGGCATGCGATAAGGAATCAGCTGAGGCCGCCCAGTCTGAAGCAGGTGTAAGGACATGTGTGAGCGGCGAACATATTTACTGCACAAGGCCACGAATCCCAGCACCGCAGTGTGACTTTAGGAAAAGGCACTGTGGGTCTGGGATTTATGGCCATCGTTAACCGCACCGGCCAACATGAAATGAGGTCATGAGACGGCCTGCACTAACAGGGTATTGCCAAGGGATAACACAAGAGCGCAGTTTCCTGTACTGCAAATAACAACGGTAAGGAATCTGCGCCCAGCACCTAGGTGTAAATTTGTACACCTGTGCTGCGTCTCCTTAAAAAGACAAGTCACGCCTCCACTACTGTTTGACAGTATAATGGGCTAAATAGTGTACGTGTTTTATTCAGCGTGTGCAAGGAGCAAAATTAAGAGAGCAACCTTTGACTTGTGCATCATTAATGCAGTTCAAGGTGTGGCTCTTGTACCTTGCAACACCTGAGGGGGGGTTAAAGGTTACCTTTGAAATTGGTTCAACTAGGCTTCGGCCTACACTCTGCTCCTCTCCTCCTCCTGCTAACCCTGGGCTATAACACCGCCAGTTGTAGCCTGGAAGTGCTAGCTGCACAGAGAAAAACACCAGCCAATGTGTTAGTGGGGTTCAGCACCGCCAGCTGTTCCCCTGCTGTGTAGCCGACATCGTGTCCAGCACAAGCCACGCTGGCACAACCGACCAAAAGCTGCCACCAGTGCAGGCTTCGGCCTACACTCTGCTCCTCTCCTCCTCCTGCTGACCCTGGGCTCAAACACCGCCAGTTTCTGCCCGGACATGCTAGCTGCACAGAGAAAAACACCCACCATTGTGTCAGTGGGGTTCAGCACCGCCAGCTGTTCCCCCGCTGTGTAGCCGGCATCGTGTCCAGCACAAGCCACGCTGGCACAACTGACCAAAAGCTGCCACCAGTGCAGGCTTCGGCCTACACTCTGCTCCTCTCCTCCTCCTGCTGACCCTGGGCTCAAACACCTCCAGTTTCTGCCCGGAAGTGCTAGCAGCACAGAGAAAAACACCAGCCAATGTGTTAGTGGGGTTCAGCACCGCCAGCTGTTCCCCTGCTGTGTAGCCGGCAACGTGACCTGCAAACGCCACGCAGGCACATGAACTGAAATTAAAGGGAACCTGGCCCCACCCCCCCAGGTGTTTCTATGTATAACAGCCACCTTGTACAGCAGTACTGCTGCATTTGTACAAGGTGGCTGACTTTTTCTCCTTGCCCACGTGGAACTCAACACGTACAAAATGTGTCTCATTAGAGACCATTCCACTGTCCCTGAGGTGTGACTTTCCTTTCTAATGATACGCAGAACCCCCCTTGGTAGCGCTGCCCGTCTTCTGACATCATTGGTTGGCTTGTTGCGCCTGTGCGTCCGCCCTGCCTGAAACAATGCTCCTCGTTGTCTTACTTATTTTGACTGCGAGGGTGTGATTGATGGGCACGAGCAGTGCATATCTTCGCCTGTCTTAACTCATCTCCTTCCGCCTTCTTCAGACTGTGCAGCCTCATGGCCGCGGCATGCGAGAAGGGATCAGCAGAGGCCGCCCAGTCTGAAGCAGGTGTAAGGACGTGTGTGAGCTGCCAAAATATTTACTGCTCAAGGCCACGAATCCCAGCACCGCAGTGTGACTTTATGAAAAGGCACTGTGGGTCTGGGATTTATGGCCATCGTTAACCGCACTGGCCAACATGAAATGAGGTCATAAGACGGGCAGCTCTAACAGGGCATTGCCAAGGGATAACACAAGAGCGCAGACTCCTGTACAGCAAATAACAACGCTCAGGAAGCTGCGCCAAGCACCAAGGCGTTATTTGGGACACCTGTGCTGCGTCTCCTTAAAAAGCCAAGTCACGCATCCACTACAGTTTGACTGTAGAATGGGCTAAATTGTGTACGTCTTTCATTCAGCGTGTGCAAGTAGACAAATTAATAGAGCAACCTTTCACTTGTGCAGCATTAATACTGCACAAGGTGTGTCTCTTGTAGTTTGTAACACCTGAGGGGGGGTTAAAGGTTTCCTTTGAAATTGGTTCAACTAGGCTTCGGCCTACACTCTGCTCCTCTCCTCCTCCTCCTGCTTCACCACGGGCTCTAACATCGCAAGTTTTTGCCCGCAAGTGCTAGCTGCACAGAGAAAAACACCCGCCATTGTGTTAGTGGGGTTCAGCAACGCCAGCTGTTCCCACACTGTGTAGCCGGCAAAGTGTCCTGCAAATGCAACGCTGACACAAAGCTGCCTCCAGTGCAGGCTTCGGCCTACACTCTGCTCCCCCTGCTTACCCATTGCTCCAGCACCGCTAGTTGGGGCTCTAGGAAGACAATCTTTAATAGGCAACGCATCTGGGTTCCAGCACCGCCAGCTGGTTCTCGGCAGTGTTTTTGTCACTGGTACTCCCTCGTGCCAAACCTGGTTCCAGCACCGTCAGCTGTTTCCGGGTAGTGTCAAGCTCACTGAGACGCCTATGCTTGCCCCGTCGTGGTGCGGTCGGGTTAGCCAACTCCAGGGTGCCTCCAGTTTAGGAGCTTCCTATGTGGGCTGCGTGAACTGGTAGTCAAGGCTGGTTCTATAGTGCCAGTAGGCCCAGCTCCCCCTGTAGGACTTTTGGGGTTCGGTAACTGTGGCTGCCTCGCGGCCTAGCTGTTCTCTCCTCTCCTGTGGGCCTTGGGGTCCACCACCTGGTTCCAGCACCGTCAGCTGGTTCCGGGGCGAGCCTTTGGCTTAGGTGCCTCCTCCTGGGTATCAGAGTTCCGCCAACGTCAGGCGGTCCTTGGTAGTGCTTTTAAGCGCGGGCACCTACAGCTTAGTAACCGGGTTCCAGCACCGCCAGCTGGTCCTCGGTCGTGCCATTGGCTCTTGCACACTGGGGCAACGCATCTGGGTTCCAGCACCGCCAGCTGGTTCTCGGCAGTGTTTTTGTCACAGGTACTCCCTCGTGCCAAACCTGGTTTCAGCACCGTCAGCTGTTTCCGGGTAGTGTCAAGCTCGCTGAGACGCCTATGCTTGCCCCGTCGTGGTGCGGTCGGGTTAGCCAACTCCAGGGTGCCTCCAGTTTAGGAGCTTCCTATGTGGGCTGCGTGAACTGGTAGTCAAGGCTGGTTCTGTAGTGCCAGTAGGCCCAGCTCCCCCTGTAGGACTGTTGGGGTTCGGTAACTGCGGCTGCCTCGCGGCCTAGCTGTTCTCTCCTCTCCTGTGGGCCTTGGGGTCCACCACCTGGTTCCAGCACCGTCAGCTGGTTCCAGGTCGAGCCTTTGGCTTAGGTGCCTCCTCCTGGGTATCCGAGTTCCGCCAACGTCAGGCGGTCCTTGGTAGTGCTTTTAAGCGCGGGCACCTACAGCTTAGTAACCGGGTTCCAGCACCGCCAGCTGGTCTTCGGTCGTGCCATTGGCTCTTGCACACTGGGGCAACGCATCTGGGTTCCAGCACCGCCAGCTGGTTCTCGGCAGTGTTCTTGACACAGGTACTCCCTCGTGCCAAGCCTGGTTTCAGCACCGTCAGCTGTTTCCGGGTTGTGTCAAGCTCACTGAGACGCCTATGCTTGCCCCGTCGTGGTGCGGTCGGGTTAGCCAACTCCAGGGTGCCTCCAGTTTAGGAGCTTCCTATGTGGGCTGCGTGAATTGGTAGTCAAGGCTGGTTCTGTAGTGCCAGTAGGCCCAGCTCCCCCTGTAGGACTGTTGGGGTTCGGTAACTGCGGCTGCCTCGCGGCCTAGCTGTTCTCTCCTCTCCTGTGGGCCTTCGGGTCCACCACCTGGTTCCAGCACCGTCAGCTGGTTCCAGGCCGAGCCTTTGGCTTAGGTGCCTCCTCCTGGGTATCCGAGTTCCGCCAACGTCAGGCGGTCCTTGGTAGTGCTTTTAAGCGCGGGCACCTACAGCTTAGTAACCTGGTTCCAGCACCGTCAGCTGGTCCTCGGTCGTGCCATTGGCTCTTGCACACTGGGGCAACGCATCTGGGTTCCAGCACCGCCAGCTGGTTCTCGGCAGTGTTTTTGTCACAGGTACTCCCTCGTGCCAAACCTGGTTTCAGCACCGTCAACTGTTTCCGGGTTGTGTCAAACTCGCTGAGACGCCTATGCTTGCCCCGTCGTGGTGCGGTCGGGTTAGCCAACTCCAGGGTGCCTCCAGTTTAGGAGTTTCCTATGTGGGCTGCGTGAACTGGTAGTCAAGGCTGGTTCTGTAGTGCCAGTAGGCCCAGCTCCCCCTGTAGGACTGTTGGGGTTCGGTAACTGCGGCTGCCTCGCGGCCTAGCTGTTCTCTCCTCTCCTGTGGGCCTTGGGGTCCACCACCTGGTTCCAGCACCGTCAGCTGGTTCCAGGCCGAGCCTTTGGCTTAGCTGCCTCCTCCTGGGTATCCGAGTTCCGCCAACGTCAGGCGGTCCTTGGTAGTGCTTTTAAGCGCGGGCACCTACAGCTTAGTAACCGGGTTCCAGCACCACCAGCTGGTCCTCGGTCGTGCCATTGGCTCTTGCACACTGGGGCAACGCATCTGGGTTCCAGCATCGCCAGCTGGTTCTCGGCAGTGTTTTTGTCACAGGTACTCCCTCGTGCCAAACCTGGTTTCAGCACCGTCAGCTATTTCCGGGTAGTGTCAAGCTCGCTGAGACGCCTATGCTTGTCCCGTCATGGTGCGGTCGGGTTAGCCAACTCCAGGGTGCCTCCAGTTTAGGAGCTTCCTATGTGGGCTGCGTGAACTGGTAGTCAAGGCTGGTTCTGTAGTGCCAGTAGGCCCAGCTCCCCCTGTAAGACTGTTGGGGTTCAGTAACTGCGGCTGCCTCGCGGCCTAGCTTTTCTCTCCTCTCCTGTGGACCTTCAGGTCCACCACCTGGTTCCAGCACCGTCAGCTGGTTCTCGGCAGTGTCTTTTGCTCTTGTACCTTCTGCTCCCCATCCTGGTTCCAGTACCGTCAGCTGGTTCCGGGCAGAGCCTTTGGCTTAGGTGCCTCCTTCTGGGTATCCAAGTTCCACCAACGTCAGGTGGTCCTTGGTAGTGCTTTCGGGCACGGGTACCTCCTGCTTAGTAACCGGGTTCCAGTAACGTCAGCTGGTCCTCGGTAGTTCCATTGGCTCTTGGACCTTCGGCTACCCATCCGGGTTCCAGTACCGTCAGCTGGTTCTCGGCAGTGTCTTTTGCTCTTGTACCTTCTGCTCCCCATCCTGGTTCCAGTACCGTCAGCTGGTTCCGGGCAGAGCCTTTGGCTTAGGTGCCTCCTTCTGGGTATCCGAGTTCCGCCAACGTCAGGCGGTCCTTGGTAGTGCTTTTTAGCACGGGTACCTCCTGCTTAGTAACCGGGTTCCAGTAACGTCAGCTGGTCCTCGGTAGTTCCATAGGCTCTTGAACCTTCGGGTAGCCATCCGAGTTCCAGTTCCATCAGCTGGTTCTTGGCATTTTCTCAGCCTTCTTGTACCTTCTGCTACATTTCCAAGTTGAAGACCCTAAAGTCGACGACCCGGAAGACCACCCCGATGACGACGACGACGACGACCCGGAAGACCACCCCGATGACGACGGCGGAGACGACGACGGCGGAGACGACGACGGCTGAGACGACGACGGCTGAGATGACGACACTGGAGACGACGACCCTGGAGACGACGACATGGAAGACCGAGAAGCAGAAGAACAAGAGGCTGCAGAACAAAGAGCAGAAGAACATTAAGCATAAGACTTAATATCAGAGCAAAAGATATTATCTAAATTATATGCAGAAGAAGACTAAGCAGTGTATGGGGGTGAGTCCGTTCCTCCTCGTGGTGCCCCTGGATAAAGCCTGATGCTGCAGGCCAAACTGAACGCGGACAAATGTAACTTTTGTGACTGGCAGAACGGAAGGTGTAATCTTCCAACTTTTATAGATAACAACTACGGGAATGCCTGTCACAAATGAGAATATGATGAAGAAGTAGAATAGGAAGAATAATAACAGTGGAATAAAAAGAATATGTAGAATAGGAAGAATAATAATAGTTGAATAAAATGAATATGAAGAATGTAATCAAAAAAAAAAAAAAAAAGGTAAAGGATGAAGAAGAAGATGAATAAGGTGAAGAAGAAGTTGATGTCAAAGATGCTGATGATGATGAAGATGAAAGTGTGGGAAAAGAAAAAAAAAAAGAAAAAAAAGAAGGGGAAGGGCGTGGAATAGTGAAACATCAATATCTGACAAAATAAAAAAAAAAATTTACATAGTCAATATCTTTGTCACTCCGAACGTCTTAAAAAAAAAACAAAAAACATGCTATTCTATTTGATTGGGATAAACCTCTATGACTTTAATGTCTCCGCCACCTCCCCAAATACATCCGGCATTATTCTTAGTTGTTTTCCTTCATGTAGAATGAACCTACAAGGCAAGAAAGGGTTTATTTTAATTCCGATATTTTGGTCCCATTGACTTGCATTGGGATCGGGTATCGGTATCGGCGATATCCGATATTTTTTGAATATCGGCCGATCCTATCCGATACCGATACTTTCCGATATCGGAAGGTATCGCTCAACACTAGTTGTCATACATGAGTTGCCACCTTCCTATCTTCACAGTTTGAGGGACCTCACCGACAAAATGCTGGCCTGGTACGATACCAGCATCTTCAGTTCCGGAAGCACTGGGGCTCGCTCTTCCTGACTACCAAATATCGGGGCCTTAAAGGGAACCTGTCACCCCCAAAATCGAAGATCAGCTAAGCCCACCAGCATCAGGGGCTTAGCTACAGCATTCTGTAATGCTGTAGATAAGCCCCAATGTATCCTGAAAGATGAGAAAAAGAGGTTAGTACACCTGGAGAACTTGATCAGAGAGATCAACTACCCCCATGTTCTTGTTGTACCCCAGTACACAGTGAGGTTTGTGGACCTGTGCAGAGGTACCTCGTACAGCGATGGAGGTGTGTTTATCACCATGTATGGTGGTCAAGAAACGGACATCCCTCTTGTCCTTTTACTTGTTCACCACCTATTTTTCACTACACTGGTCTCTGCTCTCGCCCTTTCTGAGCATCTGCACAATTAGCATCTTAGGGAGGCCTCTGATTTTTGCAGACAATACCGAAAGCATGTGGTAACTCATGCAGAGAGAAACTTGAACAGTGAGATGCTAGTATAAAAGTGATCTACATAAAGGTGATAACCTTGATCCAGCAGTTGATGAACCAATTCCCACACAATTTTCCCACTCACTCCCAGGACAGGGGGGTACTGAGTAGGTTCAATCCGGGAGTACTTTCCATCATAAACCCTAAACGTCTTGGTGTACCCTGAGGTATTCTCCCACAGTTTGTACAGCTTAATTCCATATCTGGCCCTCTAACTGGGCAGGTGTTGCCAGAATTTGAGTCTCCTCTTGAAATGGATTAGGGACTCATCAAGGCAGATGTCCCTTTGGAACACGTACTCCTCAGCAAACTTGTTGCTGAAGTGCTCAATGACCAGCCGAACTTTGAAAAGTCTATCAATGTTGGGAGTCATCTTGGGGAGGACACCGTGCGTAATCATAATAATGCAAACATATATGGATAGCCTCAAAACATTTACGGGTCATGGCCATGCAGAACACTGGAGTGTTATACAAAACATCAACACTCCAATATTGCCGAAGTTCTTGCTTCTTCACTATCCCCATATGAAGAACCAGGCCCCAAAATGTCATTTCTATTGCGTCTACAGGGGTCCAGTTAGAAAATGATGAAGGGCGGTTTTGTGACAAAAATTGCTTGATGTACAAATTTGTTTCGGCCACCATGAGGTTTACAAAATTCTCAGAGAAAATGACTTTGAAAAAGTATATTTCTGTGAGGCTGGTGGTGACAAATTGGATTCCTGATTGCGCCACAAAATTAGTAATATTTGGCTCAGTCTTCGGTGGGTGAGGTCCATATGGGGTCAGCAACGGTGGGTGCTGGTTGGATGAATCGGATAGTGGGATCCTATCCTTCACTCTCAGTTTCGGAGGCAATGAAGAAGTTTGCCTCCTCCGCTGAATATCGGGTTTGTGATGGGCGGAAATACATTTTTAACATGGGTTTGTGTGTAAAATAAAAACACAGGTGTTGGTGTGTGTGTTTGGTGTAAATCTTTTTATTTACTTGAGATAAAATATCTAATCCTATCAACTACTTAAAATTATTTTTTTTACTATTTTCACACAGCAGGAGGTCGATCAGTGATGTGTTGCTGATCAGTGCTCAACTGTTCTAGGATGCGCGTACAAATGTGATTCTTTTTTTGCGCTCTGAGACTAACTAAATTAAGTAAAAAATACTATAGTACTATACTATATAGTACTATTTATTACTATATAGTACTATAGTAAATACGGTACATATTAGATGACGATTACTACGGTGTATTTCTACTGTGCTTAACCTAAGCGTTCGACGGCTGTTGGATGGACACACGGATGATTCTTTTCTTCCACGTGGACACTATCTGAATTCAGTAAAAAACAATACCGTAGTAGACGATTATTACTATGGTATATTTTTACTGTCCCTAATCTAATCCTACGAACTAATCTATATGATTTTTTTACTTTATTCTTATTTGATCCCCCCAAAAAACACAGACTGGTCAATAATGTTGTGGCTTGGCGGCTGCAGGACGCACACACGGACAGGTGCAAAGGAGGGGGGAGCAGTTTGTGGGAAAAAAGTTATGGAAAGTAGCGAGCAGGAGTGCAGGTCAGTGATTTGCAACATTAATCATCGCTCGGCAGCTGCAGAATGCATGCATGGAGGTGGTGCAAAGGGGGGTGGGAGATAAGAAAAAAATGGACAAAAAAATGTCCTGGAAAGCAGCGAGCACAGACATTGATCAGTGATTTGTCACTGATCAACGCTCGGTGGCTGCAGAACGCACGATAAATAAGAAAACTACCAAAAATCAAGCGATCAAGTACTGATCAGCGATCATGTACTGATAAACGATCAAGTACTGATAAGCGCTCCGTGGCAGAAGGGTAGGTGGCAGAAGAGTGTGAAGGGAGGGAGAGGGGTAAAGGGAGGAAAAAGGGGGCAAAGTGGAGGATTGGGGTGGATTAGGAAAGATCAGGAAGGATGAGGCGTCAGGAAAAGGGATGACCGAGTAGTGAAATATTCGGACTCGCTATACTTGTACCGAGTATACAGTAATACTCTGGTATTCTGTACGAGTAGCAAGTCCAATAAATCAATAGAAAATGCAAGTAATTGTCTGCTGTACCCTCATTGACACACACAGAAAAGCTTGGTAATTCAATTGTTGGCTTCTGCATAATCATTGTAGAACCCGACAGGATGAGACATGGTTTACATACAGTAAACCATTACATATCCCTTAGATTTTTATATGTCCCTGACTAATAATGCTAGTAGTGTGTGTGTGTGTGTGTGTGTGTGTGTGTGTGTGTGTGTGTGTGTGTGTGTGTGTGTGTGTGTGTGTGTGTGTGTGTGTAAAATTTGGGAGCTGTAGGAGTTAAATTAAAGGATTAATTCAAGGAAAAAGCTGGCGTGGGCTCCAGCGCAATTTTCTCCGCCAGAGAGGGTAAGCCAGTGACTGAGGACAGATGTTAATAGCCTAGAGAGGGACCATGGTTATAGCCCCTCCCCGGCTAAAAACATCTGCCCCCAGCCACCCCAGAAAAGGCACATCTTACAGATGCGCCTTTTCTGGCACTTGGCCTCTCTCTTCCCATTGCCCTGTGGTATTGGCATATGGGGTAATAAGGGGTTAATGTCACCTTGGGGTAATAAGGGGTTAAATACATTTACAACAGGAAGCGCTGCTAAAGCGGCTGCTCCCGGCTGTAAAAGACAGGGGAAGGAATGAAATGCAGGGAACGGAACTTCGGTTACTAGTGGTGCCGTCACCGAAGCGCCGCCCCCTGGTGGCATGAACTCATATGAACTGTAGCGTGAGAAACTTTCTGAATATTTTCCCACACTACAGAGTTCATATGAGTTCAAGCTGCCAGGGGGCACGGCTTCGATGACAGCACCGCTAGTCACCGAAGATCCGTTCCCTGAATTTTATTAATTCCCCAGTCTTTTACAGCCAGGAGCTGCAGCATTAGAAGCTCCCAGTTATAAATGTATTTAACCCCTTGAAATGGATTTACAGCGTGGTACTTGACTGTTCGGCAGACAAGGACGAGGGCTTTGGTTGGATTGAGCGTACAATAAAGATGTACTTAACACATGTGTGTTTCTTTCATTAAAGTAATTTATTCTTAATGTGTGTGTGTATTTTTAACGCTTTCAGACTATCGGATTATTAATGGATAGGTGTCTTATTGACACCTCTCAATTATTAACCAGGCTTAATGTCACCTTACAATCGCAAGGTGACATTAACCCCTTATTACCCCATATGCCAATGCCACAGGGCAGTGGGAAGAGAGAAGCTAAGTGCCGGAATAGGTGCATCTTACAAACTTGCAGATGTGCCTTTTCTGGGGTGGCTGGGGCAGATGTTTTTAGCCGGGGGGGGGGAATTTCAAGAACCATGGTCCCTCTCTAGGCTATTAATATCTGCCCTCGGTCACTGGCTTTCCCTCTCTGGCGGAGAAAATTGCACGGGAGCCCACAACGGCTTTTTCCGTGAATTAATCGTTTATTTTAACCCCTACAGCTCCCAAATTTTACACACACATACTACTAGGACATATAAAAATATAACGGCTATGCAATGGTTTACTGTCTGTAAACCATGTCTCATATCCTGTCGGGTTCTGCAATGATCATGCAGAAGCCGACAATTGAATTACCGCCTTTTCTGCTACCCAAAGCTCTATGAAATATAAACATAAATCTATATATATATATATATATATATATATATATATACACACATATATATATATATATATATATATATATATATATATATATATATATATATATATATACACAGTTGTGGCCAAAAGTATTGACACCCCTGCAATTCTGTCAGATAATACTCAGTTACTTCCTGAAAATGATTGCAATCACAATTCTTTGGTATTATTATCTTCATTTAATTTGTCTTAAATGAAAAAACACAAATGAGAATGAAGCAAAAAGCAAAAAACATTGATCATTTCACACAAAACTCCAAAAATGGGCCAGACAAAAGTATTGGCACCCTCAGCCTAATACTTGGTTGCACAACATTTAGCCAAAATAACTGCGACCAACCGCTTCCCCGGTAACCATCAATGAGTTTCTTACAATGCTCTGCTGGAATTTTAGACCATTCTTCTTTGGCAAACTGCTCCAGGTCCCTGATATTTGAAGGGTGCCTTCTCCAAATTGCCATTTTTAGATCTCTCCACAGGTGTTCTATGGGATTCAGGTCTGGACTCATTGCAGGCCACCTTAGAAGTCTCCAGTGCTTTCTCTCAAACCATTTTCTAGTGCTTTTTTAAGTGTGTTTTGGGTCATTGTCCTGCTTGAAGACCCATGACCTCTGAGGGAGACCCAGCTTTCTCACACTGGGCCCTTCATTATGCTGCAAAATTTGTTGGTAGTCTTCAGACTTCATAAAGCCATGAACACGGTCAAGCAGTCCAGTGCAAGAGGCAGCAAAGCAACACCAAAACATCAGGGAACCTCCACCATGTTTGACTGTAGGGACCGTGTTCTTTTATTTGAATGCCTTTTTTTTCTCCTGTAAGCTCTACTTTTGTCTCATCTGACCAGAGAACATTCTTCCAAAACGTTTTAGGCTTTTTCAGGTAAGTTTTGGCAAACTCCAGCATGGCTTTTTTATGTCTCGGGGTAAGAAGTGGGTCTTCCTGGGTCTTCTACCATACAGTCCCTTTTCATTCAGACGCCGACAGATAGTACGGGTTGACACTGTTGTACCCTGGGACTGCAGGGCAGCTTGAACTTGTTTGGATGTTAGTCGAGGTTCTTTATCCAACATCCGCACAATCTTGCGTTGAAATCTCTTGCCAATTTTTCTTTTTCGTCCACATCTAGGGAGGTTAGCCACAGTGCCATGGGCTTTAAACTTCTTCAAGTTTTAACAGCCAATCACAGTTGTGGGGTCGGCGACACTCCTTGGGACGATAATGCCACGTGTCCAGCTCCAAGATGGTGGCAGCAGATGAATGCTATCACTGTGACCAGAGTTGTGGTACCACATTTTAGCCATGCTGTACCAAGTGCGTCTCAGGTCGGTAAGTACCCACTGGCCATGACGTATTCGGTACTTCTAAGGTTGGAAAGGGGTTAAATAGAATCAGTCAACAGGTTTTTGCTATGTAATCAAATAGCAGCATAATGTAGCCACTGAGACCATGATTCCAGGGATGTGTCACTTATTAGGCTATGTGTTGTAGTTTCCAGAAAATTAGTGTTTTATCAGAAGGAAATGATCACTACTCGACTACGGTTCACCCGCAGCCCAGTCAGGCAAATTAGTGTAACCTATCCGCTAGCAGTGGTCAGCAGCTTGCTAACAATGCACAGTGTACACAGGAGTGTTATACACAGCTGAGAAGACTTAGCTCTGCTACGTCTACAGCAGAGTAAACAGGTATTCTGTCAGAACTACACCAAGCAGCCCAGTAAGTGACATATCACTGGAATCAAGAGTCTCAGTCTCCTCAGTCTCTACATTATGCTATTATCAATTTACATAGCAGAAACCTGCTGCCAGATTTGCTGTGTTAAGATGTGAAAAATATAATAGCATTTGTAAAATAAAAAAAATAAAAAATTGGGTTTGTGTCTTTAATTTTCTGACACCAGTAATGTTTTTATTTTTTCATTACTGAAGCTGTATGAGGGCTTGTTTTTTGCAACGTGAGCTGACATTTCTATTGGAATCACTTAGGGATACAAGTGACATTATACGTCTTCAACATTGTGCACCATAATTTCCATTTTCAGAGTCCTGGATGTTGCAATTAGGCCGGCGTCACACTAGCGAGTTTTACGGACGTATGAGTGCATAAAATATGTCCGTAAAACACACATTACACACGGCCCAATTATTCTCTATGCCCCTGCTCCTATCTGCCGTATTTTACTGATCCGTATTATACGGTCTTCTACGGCTGTAGAAAATCGCAGCATGCTGCGTTTGTCACCGTATTGCGCAAAAAAAAAAATCGCCAATGGAAGCCAGAAAAATACGGATTACACACGGACCAGCAGTGTGAGTTGCGAGAAATACGCAGCGGTGTTAGCGAGAAAAGCCGGCAATTCAGTGCGGTGTACAGTAAAATCACACTGACAGCTTACAGTAGAATAGGTAGAATAAATGTGTACACATAGAATATGTGTATATATATATACACACTAGCTATTGAACCCGTTCTACGCCCGGGTGGCGAGCATTTATATTGGTATATGGTCTCCATCCTGGTATGTGCTGCTCCATCCTGCGTCCCCATCCTGTCATGTGCTGCACCCATCCTGCGTCCCCATCCTGACATGTGCTGCACCCATCCTGCGTCCCCATCCTGCGACCCCATCCTGTCATGTGCTGCACCCATCCTGCGTCCCCATCCTGTGCCCCCATCCTGCGTCCCCATCCTGTCATGTGCTGCTCCATCCTGCGTCCCCATCCTGTCATGTGCTGCACCCATCCTGCGTCCCCATCCTGGTATGTGCTGCACCCATCCTGCGTCCCCATCCTGTCATGTGCTGCACCCATCCTGCGTTCCCATCCTGTCATGTGCTGCACCCATCCTGTGTCCCCATCCTGGTATGTGCTGCACCCATCCTGCGTCCCCATCCTGTCATGTGCTGCACCCATCCTGCATCCCCATCCTGTCATGTGCTGCACCCATCCTGCGTCCCCATCCTGTCATGTGCTGCACCCATCCTGCGTCCCCATCCTGGTATGTGCTGCACCCATCCTGCGCCCCCATCCTGCGTCCCCATCCTGTCATGTGCTGCACCCATCCTGCGTCCCCATCCTGTCATGTGCTGCATCCATCCTGCGTCCCCATCCTGTCATGTGCTGCACCCATCCTGCGTCCCCATCCTGTCATGTGCTGCACCCATCCTGCGTCCCCATCCTGACATGTGCTGCACCCATCCTGCGTCCCCATCCTGCGCCCCCATCCTGTCATGTGCTGCACCCATCCTGCGTCCCCATCCTGCGCCCCCATCCTGCGTCCCCATCCTGTCATGTGCTGCTCCATCCTGCGTCCCCATCCTGTCATGTGCTGCACCCATCCTGCGTCCCCATCCTGTCATGTGCTGCACCCATCCTGCGTCCCCATCCTGTCATGTGCTGCACCCATCCTGCATCCCCATCCTATCATGTGCTGCACCCATCCTGCGTCCCCATCCTGTCATGTGCTGCACCCATCCTGCGTCCCCATCCTGTCATGTGCTGCACCCATCCTGCGCCCCCATCCTGTCATGTGCTGCACCCATCCTGCGTCCCCATCCTGGTATGTGCTGCACCCATCCTGCGTCCCCATCCTGCGTCCCCATCCTGTCATGTGCTGCACCCATCCTGCGTCCCCATCCTGTCATGTGCTGCATCCATCCTGCGTCCCCATCCTGTCATGTGCTGCACCCATCCTGCGTCCCCATCCTGTCATGTGCTGCACCCATCCTGCGTCCCCATCCTGTCATGTGCTGCACCCATCCTGCGTCCCCATCCTGTCATGTGCTGCACCCATCCTGCGTCCCCATCCTGTCATGTGCTGCACCCATCCTGCGTCCCCATCCTGTCATGTGCTACACCCATCCTGTGTCCCCATCCTGTCATGTGCTGCACCCATCCTGTGTCCTTATCCTGGTATGTGCTGCACCCATCCTGCATCCCCATCCTGCATCCCCATCCTGTCATGTGCTGCACCCATCCTGCGTCCCCATCCTGGTATGTGCTGCACCCATCCTGCGTCCCCATCCTGTCATGTGCTGCACCCATCCTGCGTTCCCATCCTGTCATGTGCTGCACCCATCCTGTGTCCCCATCCTGGTATGTGCTGCACCCATCCTGCGTCCCCATCCTGCGTCCCCATTCTGGTATGTGCTGCACCCATCCTGCGTCCCCATCCTGGTATGTGCTGCAACCATCCTGCGTCCCCATCCTGCGTCCCCATCCTGGTATGTGCTGCAACTATCCTGCGTCCCCATCCTGTCATGTGCTGCAACCATCCTGCGTCCCCATCCTGGTATGTGCTGCAACCATCCTGCGTCCCCATCCTGGTATGTGCTGCAACCATCCTGCGTCCCCATCCTGTTATGTGCTGCAACCATCCTGCGTCCACATCCTGCGTCCCCATCCTGGTATGTGCTGCAACCATCCTGCGTCCCCATCCTGGTATGTGCTGCAACCATCCTGCGTCCCCATCCTGGTATGTGCTGCAATCATCCTGCGTCCCCATCCTGGTATGTGCTGCAACCATCCTGCGTCCCCATCCTGCGTCCCCATCCTGGTATGTGTTGCAACCATCCTGCGTCCCCATCCTGTCATGTGCTGCAACCATCCTGCGTCCCCATCCTGGTATGTGCTGCAACCATCCTGCGTCCCCATCCTGGTATGTGCTGCAACCATCCTGCGTCCCCATCCTGGTATGTGCTGCAACCATCCTGCGTCCCCATCCTGGTATGTGCTGCAACCATCCTGCGTCCCCATCCTGGTATGTGCTGCAACCATCCTGCGTCCCCATCCTGTCATGTGCTGCAACCATCCTGCGTTCCCATCCTGGTATGTGCTGCAACCATCCTGCGTCCCCATCCTGGTATGTGCTGCAACCATCCTGCGTCCCCATCCTGCGTCCCCATCCTGGTATGTGCTGCAACCATCCTGCGTCCCCATCCTGTCATGTGCTGCACCCATCCTGCGTCCCCATCCTGGTATGTGCTGCAACCATCCTGCGTCCCCATCCTGCGTCCCCATCCTGGTATGTGCTGCAACCATCCTGCGTCCCCATCCTGCGTCCCCATCCTGGTATGTGCTGCAACCATCCTGCGTCCCCATCCTGTCATGTGCTGCAACCATCCGGGGGCCTGAGCAGGCGGGGACACCGGCGCGCTGTGGGGGTCAGGTGCCGGTATTGCCGCCAGCTCAGGCCCCCCAGCACTTACTATACTCACCTGTCTGTCCCGTTCCACCGCTGGGCGCCGCCATCTTCCCGGTATCCTGGCTGTGACTGTTCAGTAAGAGGGCGGCGCCGGCGCGCATTAAGCGCGTCATCGCGCCCTCTGAACTGAAGGTCACAGGCCGAAGACCGGGAAGATGGCGGCGCTCAGCGGTGGAACGCAGGACAGGTGAATATGGCCGATACTTACCCTCCTGGCGGTCCCTGCTTCTCTGTTGGAGATCGCGGTGTGCGTTCAGTGTGAACGCATACCGCGATCTCCCGTGAGCGTCACTCTGTGAGGCCCAGACAGCGCCAGCGCTTGCGCCTGCACAGTCTATAAAGGCTTCGGACAGAGTGACGCTCCCAGCATTATATTATAGATATATATATATCAGTGAGACACAAATATGTATATATATTATTATTTCATACAGCGCGAGATAGCTTTAAAGCCGGTAATTCAATTGCCGGCTTTTGCTATCTTCTTCCTAAACCCGACATGATATGAGACATGGTTTACATACAGTAAACCATCTCATATCCCCATTTTTTTTTTGCATATTCCACACTACTAATGTTAGTAGTGTGTATATGCAAAATTTGGCCGTTCTAGCTATTAAATTAAAGGGTTAAATGGCAGAAAAAATTGGCGTGGGCTCCCGCGCAATTTTCTCCGCCAGAGTAGTAAAGCCAGTGACTGAGGGCAGATATTAATAGCCTGGAGAGGGTGCATAGCTATTGCCCCCCCCCCCCCCCCCTGGCTAAAAACATCTGCCCCCAGCCACCCCAGAAAAGGCACATCTGGAAGATGCGCCAATTCTGGCACTTGGCCACTCTCTCCCCATTCCCGTGTAGCGGTGGGATATGGGGTAATGAAGGGTTAATGCCACCTTGCTATTGTAAGGTGACATTAAGCCAGATTAATAATGGAGAGGCGTCAATTATGACACCTATCCATTATTAATCCAATAGTAGTAAAGGGTTAAAAAAAAAACACAAACACATTATTAAAAAGTATTTTAATGAAATAAACACAAAGGTTGTTGTAATATTTTATTCTACGCTCAATCCATCTGAAGGCCCTCGCTCTGTAACAAAGAAAAAATAATAAACCAACAATATACATACCTTCCGAAGATCTGTAACGTCCCACGATGTAAATCCATCTGAAGGGGTTAAAATATTTTACAGCCAGGAGCTCTGCTAATGCAGCGGTGCTCGTGGCTGCAAAGCCCCGGGGAATGAAGGTAAAGTAGGTCAATGACCTATATTTACCTTCATTCGCGGTGAGGCGCCCTCTGCTGGTTGTCCTCATATGAACTCGAGCCTGGGAGCTTTCTAGGAAAGTTCCCACGCTCGAGGGACAACAAGCAGAGGGCGCCTCACCGCAAATGAAGGTAAATATAGGTCATTGACCTACTTTACCTTCATTCCCCGGGGTTTTGCAGCCACGAGCACCGCTGCATTAGCAGAGCTACTGGCTGTAAAATATTTTAACCCCTTCATATGGATTTACATCGTGGGACGTTACAGATCTTCGGAAGGTATGTATATTGTTGGTTTATTATTTTTTCTTTGTTACAGAGCGAGGGTCTTCAGATGGATTGAGCGTAGAACCAAGTATTACAACAACCTTTGTGTTTATTTCATTAAAATACTTTTTAATAATGTGTTTGTGTTTTTTTTTAACCCTTTACTACTATTGGATTAATAATGGATAGGAGTCATAATTGACGCCTCTCCATTATTAATTTGGCTTAATGTCACCTTACAATAGCAAGGTAGCATTAACCCGTCATTACCCCATATCCCACCGCTACACGGGAATGGGAAGAGAGTGGCCAAGTGCCAGAATAGGCGCATCTTCCAGATGTGCCTTTTCTGGGGTGGCTGGGGGCAGATGTTTTTAGCCGGGGGGAGGGGGGTAATAACCATGGACCCTCTCCAGGCTATTAATATCTGCCCTCAGTCAATGGCTTTACTACTCTGGCGGAGAAAATTGCGCGGGAGCCCACGCCAATTTTTTCCGCCATTTAACCCTTTAATTTAATAGCTAGAACGGCCAAATTTTGCATATACACACTACTAACATTAGTAGTGTGGAATATGCAAAAAAAATGGGGTTATGACATGGTTTACTATATGTAAACCATGTCTCATATCATGTCGGGTTTAGGAAGGAGATAGCAAAAGCCGGCAATTGAATTACCGGCTTTAAAGGTATCTCGCGTGTATGAAATATTAATATATATACATATATGTGTCTACCGACATATATACAGTATATATGTTTTTATGTTTTTTTTAACACATAGATCCCTTGTATATCCGTATGTCGGTTTTGCAAGCCTGCGAGAAAAATACTCAGTATGGATGCAGTACGGATTAAATACGGAGGATGCCATGCGCAAAATACGCTGACACACCCTGCCTACGGAGGAGCTACAGACCACTATTTTGGGGACTTTTCTGCGTATTACGGCCGTAATATACGGACCGTATTGTCTTACGCCGAGTGTGACACCGGCTTTAGAGGCGGAGGACTGCCGTATAAACACAACCGGCATCTGCTGTGTGGGACAGACTCAGCTCCTATATAAACCCTGCTGGATAAGGCTATGTGCACACGTAAGAAAAGAGGTGCAGAATTTTCTGCACAAAATCCGCATCTCCAGGCAGAATCCGCAGCTGCGGATTTGCTGCGGTTTTAGTGCGTTTTTTGTGCGGAATAGATGCGGATTTTGTGCAGTTTTTACTACTGCGGATTTCTATTAATGGAGGGGTGCAGAAACGCTGCAGAACTGCACAAAAGAAGTGACATGCACATCTTTGAAATCCGCAGTGTTTCTGCGCAGATTTTTCTGCACCATGTGCACAGCTTTTTTTTTTTTTACATTGATTTACATTGTACTGTAAATCACAGTGCAATTCTGCAGCGTTTCTGCCCGGAAAAAACAACGCTGCAGATCTGCACTAAATCTGCATCGTGTGCACACAGCCTAAAGGATGCACCAGTATGTTCGATGTTGGGAAGGTGTTAAATTAACTATGTAAAATATTGTACTGCTTTGTACTACTCTACTTCAAATGTACCCCTTAGGCTGGAGTCACATGAGTGTATGTTGTCTCGTGCGACAGAATCAGGGCAGATTACGCAAATGACGCTATCAGAGTTTTAGCCGAGTGTCAGTACACATGAGAGAATCACAGCACAGGCGTGGAGGAGACGCAGAAAGTAACTTCTTCATCTCCTCTACTGCTGGCATCCGAGTGCAGTCCGATGTTCTACACGCACCCATAGACTTGTATGCGTGAGTGCGATCGGATTCTCGGACGCATGTGAGCTGCCCCATAGTATAACATTGGGCCGAGTGCTATGTGATGTTTTATCACACAGCACGCCTCCGTGTTATAC
The DNA here is from genome assembly GCF_032444005.1 of Ranitomeya imitator. NCBI lineage: Eukaryota > Metazoa > Chordata > Amphibia > Anura > Dendrobatidae > Ranitomeya > Ranitomeya imitator. Next base: position 631,871,730 of record NC_091284.1, read on the forward strand.
GCTTAACTGATCTTCACACCCAAAGACAGAAAAGTATTTCCTAGGCAGTGTGCGGTGTATGGAGCAAACTTCATACAAGGGCAGGCGCTGGTGGGCTCTACACAGCCGGCATCCAGCTCTGACAGCAGGGATTGGAGCTATCTCTGGTCAATGCTATTTAACTACTTAAGGCCGGTTTCACACGTCAGTGGCTCCGGTACGTGAGGTGACAGTTTCCGCACGTACCGGAGCCACTGACACACGTAGACACAGTGAAATCAATGCATCTGTGCAGATGTCATTGATTTTTTGCGGACCGTGTCTCCGTGTGCCAAACACGGAGACATGTCAGTGTTCGTTGGAGTGCACGGATTACACGGATCCATTAAAGTCAATGAGTCCGTGTAAAACACGTACCGCACACGGACGTTGTCCGTGTGCAGTCCGTGTGCCGTGCAGGAGACAGCGCTACTGTAAGCGCTGTCCCCCCCACTGGTGCTGAAGCCGCGATTCATATCTTCCCTGCAGCAGCGTTTGCTGTAGAGAAGATATGAATAATCGTGTTTAAAATAAAGATCCATGACCCCACCCCCCTCCCACCCCCTGTGCGCCCGCCCGCTGTTCTTTAAATACTCACCCGACTCCCTCGCTGGCTGGCGCTGCTTCCTGTCCTGGCCACACCTTCTACTGTATGAGCGGTGACGTGGGGCCGCCGATTACAGTCATGAATATGCGGCTCCACCTCTCAGAGGGGTGGAGCCGCATATTCATTACTGTAAATGAGCGGCCCCACGTCACCGCTCATACAGTAGGTGTGGCCAGGACAGGAAGCAGCGCCAGCCAGCGAGGGAGCCGGGTGAGTATTTTAAGAACAGCGGGCGGGCGCACAGGGGGTGGGAGGGGGTGGGGTCATGAATCTTTATTTTGAAAACACGATTATTCATATCTTCTCTACAGCAAACGCTGCTGCAGGGAAGATATGAATCGCGGCTTCAGCACCAGATGCAGGGGACAGCGCTAAACTTTAGCGCTGCACGGTGCGTGTGGTACCCAGTGGGCACACGGGCGGCACACGTGTGCCACAGAAACGCAGCGGCACACGGACACGGATAATTCCGGCACCGATTTTTCCGGTACCGGAATTATCTGGACGTGTGAGACTGCCCTAAGAGCAATGCTCATTCTCTAATAGTGGATAAATGGTGGGGTCCCGGCGAGGCGTCCATGCTGGTTCCCTCCCCAGGCAATAAAGGAAGCGTCTCAGACTGCCTTTTCTCACAAATTACAGCTTTAATGGCACACCTATAGCTGCTGATGTACATATAGTTTTAAGCTCACGTCTGGGAATCCATTATATTTATTCTGACAGTTTTTTGTAAAAATAAATAAATAATTACCGGCAATTCATTCCCACCTTCACCAAGTTAAAAATAATCCATGTAATTATGCACCTGAGAAAGTCTATATGTTGTTCTCAGTGCTCCTCCCACAGATAATAAGATACCTTCCACTGAACTGCTATTATTAAACTGACCACGTATTTATGCTCTATCCAGAGCACATACACCGCTAGGGCAGAGCCCAGGTCAGTCTTCTCTGCAGACACCAGAGACTGGCATGGGACACAACCTAGGTGTGTGGGGGAGTATGCCCCCGCCAGATGACAGACTGCCACCCTGTGATTTCCATGCAAATCAGGCCACTTCAATTGTTAGATGATAGTGTGCAGTTAAATGTGTAGGACGTTAATGTCACAGAGCTAACGCTTTCCCTCTGTGAATGTATGTGTGTTACGCTGATTGATGGGCCCTGTAGGAGGAAAAGAGGAGCTCACATGAAGCTCTACACAACAATGTGACATTCAGAAATCAAAGTACTGAGCTGCCAGAAGAATTCCCAGGCAACCTCTGAACAAACGGAGCCTTACCCAGCCCATCTGCATATAGTGAATATATGAGAAACCAGGTGGATGGACGTGTGATCTCTCAGGCAGAACACTTCTACATTCAGCTCCTGAAGGTTGTTTCAAGGCTTCTGCAAACCGCAGGGACAAGAAAGGCCTGGGGCATCTCTGACGCCATTAACCATAAGACCTCATGCATATGACAACAAGGCTATGCAGAGGAACACGAGCTGCCGTACACATTATGTGTGACAGGACAACCATGGCATATCTTCATACCGCTCTACTGGTAAATGGTGCGGGTGCCAGAGTTAGGACCCACATCTATCTCTATAATGCAGGTCCCTGATCCCTCACTTTGTCTGGTGACTTAGTCACAGTGAGGCTATGTGCCCACGTTGCAGAAATGCTAAAATAATTAAATAATTAAAAAAATATGATTATTCTCACCTTCCGATGGCCCCCGATCTCCTCAGCAGGGTTCCCAGGACATTCCGTTCCCAGGGATGCTTTGCGTGAAGGACCTTTGTGACGTCACGGTCGTGTAACCACGACGTCATCCCAGGTGATTTGCTCAATGCATCCCTGGGAACAGAAGCCGCCGCGTGCACCACTGAGAGGCGGGAGGACTCCGGGGGCCATCGTAAGGTAAGTATATCCCTATTTTTTATTTTAATTCTTTTTTTTTTTTTCTTTTAACAGAAATATGGTTTCCAAAGGCCTGGAGGTTACCATCCGCACATGAAGCGCTCACTTTACGCCTGGTGGGCATAGCTACATGCGTAAAGTGAGCGTTTCAATGCAATCCTATGGCTGAGGAATCGCCGCGATTCCGCAGAAATTATGAACTGCTGAGTAGATGTGAAACATGCCACATTTTTGATCTGTTAGGGTTTGCATGCCTCCTTAGGAAATTGGAAGCAGAATGAGCTGCCGTAAAGGCCATATGCACTTCTAGGGTTTCCTGTTATAGCGCCCTACTAGTGAGGCCTAGAAAACTGAACTTCCTCCAGAACGGTCACTAATCTCTCTGTTGAGGCTTTCAGTCCCAACAAGATCCACACTGTTTTTGAATTACATTAATATGACACAAGTACATACTGTAGGAGTCTGTACTCACTTGGATGCTGTTGAGGTAGGCACAGGATGCGGTATTGTGGAAATGTCCAAGCAAGTTTATTAAAGTTGCATAAACCGCTCTGGATACTCAAAACAAATGAACAGCCTTTTCCGGCACAAGGTGAGAAGCAAACAGGAACAAATACACAGTCCATTTTAAAATGCGGGTCCGCCCGCTCTGGTCAGTGTTTGTAGCACACACACATGGGAGATCTCCACCCCTCCAGCCACAGACACTGAATGGGGCAACTGGCCTCCATTTTATTACCCAGACCACGCCCCTGCGGTGGGGATATGTGAGCGGCCATTCCCACCCATCTCTTATGACTGCTCATAAAACCTGGCCCTGGAGCGGCCCAAACAACTCTATCAGCACTATATGTGCTAGAGCATACTTCGAGCTCACATCACACCAGCTAATAACCGTGATGACACAAATCTCCCCTCCAGGACTCATCCGGCGGCCATCTTACAATACATATGCAATGTGTAAAATCTATTTTAAAAAAACAAAATTCTGAGGTAATAAGGAACAAAGGTAATTCTAATTACATTGATACCTTTGGTACAAAAATCCACTTTGTGGTTCCTCTTTAATCACCATTTGAAGTTTTTTTTTGCCAATTAGATTTCGATGCATAAAGGCCGGACTGTACATGGGGCCTTCTACTCCCTGTCCATAATATCTCATCCCCTCCACCTGCCTCCAGTCTGTGAATGACCTGCCTCCACCGAAATCTCAGTTGTGACCTGTCAGACAGACAGACAAGAGGCAGTCGGAGGGTCGGGGATCGCACACAAGGAGGAGAAGATCCAATGTACAGTCCTGTTCCTGTGCAACGAAATCCACCGAACAAAGCAGATTTCTTCACCAAGGGCATCAATGTAATCAGTATTACAGCGCCATTCCTTTACACTACAAAATCGTGCTGACAGGTTCCATACATGCCCTTAGCTTGGGGCATAAATTCCTGATGACAGATTCCACTATTGGACAATTAATGCCTCCAGAGTTCTGCATAAATATAGATTAAACAAGCTATACTCATCACACACACCAGTACTGTTTTCATTGTCTAAGTCAGTGGTCCCCAACTCCAGGCCTGGAGGGTCGCCAACAGTGCAGGTTTTCAGGATTTCCTTAGTATTGCACAGGGGTTGGAATCATCACCTGTGCAGATGATCACATTACCACCGATGCAATACTAAAGAAATCCTGAAAACCTGCACTGTTGGCGGCCCTCGAGGCCTGGAGTTGGGGACCACTGAGTTAACATCATATGAAAAATAAAAGGACATTTTGGTCCCATCAGCAAATTTCCAGGGGCACTGTGCACACAGCTTCTGGAATCTGTCTACCCCATACAGCAGTTTTAGAACTTTCTAGTTACAGATTTGTGTTCTGTAGGGAAACTAGACACGAGCAACAAATCTTTAACTCTTACCCAAGTATTCAGGTTTCATCTACCTGAAGAAAGAAATCTCAGTGTAAAATGTAATGATCTGCCATCTACACACACGCAGCATGCGGTTCGAGAGTGACGGCAAGAACAGTAGCTATTATATGGAAGAGCTGCCATGGGAAACAGCTACCTTCTCTATTATCTTCACCTCAGACAAGCTGCCGGCACATTGCAAATATGTGAAGACAATAATTGGTGGTTTACCAGACAAACTGAACCTTCTTTATCTTTAAAATATTGTACTTAAAGGGGTTTGCCACTTTATTTTAATAATTATGCAACTGACATGATTTTGTAGCATCAGGTTCATATTTTCTCAGAAGGATACCATCTGCCTGCTGCCGGGCCCTTCTGCAGGTGGCTTATCTCCCCAAAAAACAAAATACTGGACATAGAGGATCTCAAAGCCCTAGAATCTGCCACTGAGGAACAGAAATTTATAATATCACAGACTAAAGTGATTTTCAAATGTCTCCCCTTTTCCTATAGTTTGTAAGCTTGCGAGCAGGGCTCTCATTCCTCTTGGTATCTATTTTGAACTGTATTTCTGTTATGCTGTAATGTCTATTGTCTGTACAAGTCCCCTCTATAATTTGTAAAGCGCTGCGGAATATGTTGGCGCTATATAAATAAAATTATTATTATTAGTATTATAAAATTATTATTATTAAAATTATTATTATTATAGGGCAAAAAATAAAAACATGCGGTTATGTATATGGTTCTCAGATTTTCCATTGCAATCAATTGGCCGCATCTTGTGAATTGAGGATAATTGTGCTAGAAATATCTGCCTTGGAAACGTAAAGTCGCTCTTGTGCCTTTTTTAAGGGTATGTGCAAACTACGTGTTTTTCAGGTGGATTCCAAGTCTCTCAGGTCAATAAGGGAACTGCACCTACAGCAAATGGCCGCCGGGGAGACTGCCCTGTCACCCACGCCGAGTATTCTAAGATTCACAATCGGAATAAAAGGATCAGCCCAAAATTAATTTATGATTTAATTGCCTTAAGGGTGCACTAGGTAATTACAAGAAATATACAGGAAAAATATACCAATAGTTACCGTCAGAGTAAAATATAACAATAATAGTACAAGGCTTAGAGGTATAAAGCTGGAGGTCAATTTACCAGGTTGAAGGTCGCTTGTGGAGGCCGGGGAGCTCTGCGTTCCACAGGTACAAGACTTCTAATGCCGGGCAGCCCCCAGAAAGTATGTGCTTGTTCCCCTATGGCTGACATGCCCTGCTCCTTATTTCATCATCATCTTCTAACACTCTCGCACCCCTCCAGTCCATCCTTAACTCTGCTGCCCGACTAATTAATCTCTCTCCTCGCTACACTCCTGCTTCCCCTCTTTGCAAATCCCTTCACTGGCTCCCATTCCCTCAGCGTATCCAGTTTAAACTACTAACACTGACGTACAAAGCCATCCATAACCTTTCTCCTCCATATATTTCCACACTAATCTCTCAATATCTTCCCTCATGTAATCTCCAGTCCTCCCAAGACCTCCTTCTCTCCTCCACGCTTATTCGCTCCTCACCCAATCGCCTCCAAGACTTCTCCCGAATATCCCCCTTCATCTGGAATTCTGTGCCACAACACATCCGGTTATCCACCACATTTGGATCCTTCAAAAGAAACCTGAAAACCCATCTCTTCAAAGAAGCTTATAGCCAGTAATGACCACACGGCCACCTCAACACCATCGGAGCTACTGCAACCCTCGACCTACTGTCTCCTTCCCCACCATCCTGTAGAATGTAAGGGTAGAATGTATCAGTCTGTCATTGTTAGTTTTGTTTACTGTAAGTGATATTTGTATTTTGATGTAACCCCTTCTCATGTAAAGCACCATGGAATTAATGGTGCTATATAAATAAATAGTAATACTTGGCCCACCCAGGTGTTGCCATATAAATGGCCCACACTGTAGTTTAAAGGGAACCAGTCAGCAGTTTTGGCTGATATAAGATATGGCCACTGCCTTTCATTGCTTATCTACAGCATTCTATAATGCATTCTATAATGCTGTAGATAAGCCCCCGATCCGACCTGAAAGCGCAGGCGCTGGGAAAGGTCAGAGAGGCCCAGCATCTGCGCACTGCAGTACTTTGCCATAAGTATGCCTGCGCAGGAGCGCGATGCCTGGGAGCGATGAAGCAACAGGAGGGCGGCATCGCAAGAAGATGGGAGGCACCGGATCCAGACTTGCGACACCCATTAGACCAGACCGCACTGGACCACCACACCCTCCCCCGGGTGAGTATAATAAAACTTATTTTCCTTATCTTTCAGGTCAGACCGGGGGCTTATCCTCAGCATTATAGAATGCTGTAGATAAGCCCTGAAAGGTGGTGGCCATATATCTGCCAAAACTGCTAACCGGTTCACTTTAAAGGGAAATTGTCACCCCATTTTAGGCCTATAAGCTAAGGCCATTGCCATCAGGGGGTTATCTACAGCATTCTGTAATGCTGTAGAAAAGCCCCTGATGTAACCTGTAAGATAAGAAAAACAAGTTAAATTATACTCACCCGGGGGCGGTCCCGCTGTGGTCCGGTCCAATGGGCATCGCGGTCCAGGTCCGGCGCCTCCCATCTTCATACGATGATGTCCTCTTTTTTGCTGCCTGCCGCGGCTCCGGCGCAGGTGTACTTTATCTGCCCTGCTGAGGGCAGAGCAAAGTACGCAAGTGCGCAAGCACCGGGAAAGGTCAGAGAGGCCCAGCGCCTGCGCACTGCAGTGCTTTGCTCTGCCCTCAACAGGGCAGTACCCTGCGCAATAGCTGCGTCAGGAAGCAAAGAAGAGGACACCATCGTATGAAGATGGGAGGTGCCGAACCCGGACCGCGATGCCCATCGGACCGGAGCAGAACCGCGCCTGGGTGAGTATAATTTAACTTGTTTTTCTTATTATCTTTCAGGTTACATCGGGGGCTTATCTATAGCATTATAGAATGTTGTAGATAAGCCCCTGATGGTGTTGGCCGCAGCTTATAGGCCTAAAATGGGGTGACACTATAGGAGGTTTTCCTTTTACAGCTTATTCATACTGTATTAGAAGTGTTTTTGATGCAAATTGCAGAGCAGAATCAGCTCAAAAATGATCCTAACAAAAACCTAGCTTGTGAATATGCCTCTTAGGGTATGTGCAGACTATCAGTAAATGCTGCGGGTAGAATGCTGCGTACTTGTGCAGCATCCAACCTGCAGTAGCCAGATGTTACAGCATAGAGGATGGGATTTCAAGAAATCCCATGCCCACTATGCGTCCACAGGTGCCCGCGGATCACCCATGGAGACAGACATGTGGCAGCACTTCAATCCGGAACGCAGCATGTCAATTTCATCTCAGAAAGAGACATTTCACCAATAGAATGTATTGGACATGGTGAATCCGCACGGTTCAGTGATCACATGAGGATTCAAATGCATTCAATAGACGGCAGTGCTTTGGACGCAGCAAACATGCACGGTTACTTCTGGATCATCTGCACATGCGCTTAGGGTACACACATCTCAGTATATAAAGTAGCTGGGATTCTCAGCCAGAAAAGTTGGAGAGTGTCAGAAGAGTGCCATGCATTTTTTCTCACCTAGAATCAGTATGACATGGGAATGCAATTTGTTTTTAACATCAGCTTTAACATAGAGTAATCCTCTTTGTCATTTCAATATAGTTTTCCAACTAATAAAACTATCTTATATACAGATATAGATCGATAGATGATACTAAGAAATATGTCAGTGAGATATATCAGTGCTTTGCATGCGTAGTTATCTGTACATGTATTTAGCTAATCAATGATTGAAAAAAAAATGGCGTGGGTCCCCCTTATTTTTATTAACCAGATGAGGGAAAGCAGACATCTGAGAGCTGGTCTTAATAGTCTGGGAAGGGGGCATAAACATGAAGCTTCTCAGGCTATTAATATCAGTTCACAGCTTTCTAGTTAGCCTTTACTGGTTATCAAAAAGTGGGGATTCAAAACAAGAACAAAATGACGTGCCCACCCCCACAATTTTTAATACACAGAAAAGGCTAAGCAGAGAGCTGTGGGCAGATATGAATAGGACGGGAAGGGGTCATGGATATTGGCACCATCCCAGACTAATAACACCAGAATTCAGCCGCCCCAGAAATGGCACATCCATTAGATGCACCAATTCTGGCTTTTAGCCTTGGCTGTTCCAGCTTGCCCTGGTGTGTTCGCAAGTGGGGTAATGGTTTGAGGATTGATGTCAGCTGTGTAATGTAATGCAAGCACAGGAGTTAGTAATGAGAGGTCTCTATCAGACACCTCCATAACTAACTCCATAGTCAAAAGAAATAAACACACACAGAGAAAAGTCCTTTTGCTGACATGTGTAGTCGGGTGAAATTTCTCACGCTGCCAGGAGTGACGTCAGTAATGTTACCACAGTTCATTGGCTATGAACTGCGATAACCTTAGTGACATCAGCCCTCGTCGCCGCAGCTGGATTCACAAGCTACTGTCAGTGTGTTCCGGTTGGCATGCTGAGCGATTACTCATGTCACCACTCAACACTCCATGTGGATGTAGCAGAGTTGGGGATCGTCGTGGGATAGATTTTTCATTTTTCAACACAGCAGGGCAAGCAGGAACAGCCAACGCTAAGTGCCAGAATTGGTGCATCTAATGGATGTGTCATTTCAGGGGCATTTAAGTGTTGGTGTTATTAGTCTGGGAGGGGGCCAATATCCATGGCCCCTTCCAGGCCATTAATATCAGCACAAAGTTTTCTGCTAAGCTTTTGCGGTTATTAAAAATATGGAGAACCCAATATCTTTTTTTTGGCGGGGTCCCCCTTTTTAATAATTAGCAAAGACTAAAACAGACAGATATGAGCTGATATTATTAGCCTGGGAAGCTTCATAGATATTGGCCTCTTCCCAGAATTAGAACACCAGCACTCAGCTATCTGCTTTCCCTCAGCTGGATATTAAAAATAAGGGAGACCTCCATGACATTTTTTTCTTTGATTTGTTTATAAATATATGTGCACTAAACTACTCATGAACTGCACCAATTATATATCTCACTGACATTTTTCAATCTATCTATTCTATCAATATATCTATTTTATTCTGACGGTTCACGTTGTGAATTTACTGTACTCAGCTGATGAAACGTAGGGTTTCCTATGAGATGGTTGTGTACAAATCGGATGTCAATTTTTTTCTAGCACCCACAGACTTTCATTGGTGAGTCTCGCCAGTTTTACGCGGCCATACGCAGCATGCTGCGATTTTTACAGCACCCCAATTCCAGTTGAGGAAAAACTTGCAGATGAACACTGCCTAATTGATTAACATTGTAGATCGTGCAATGCGATTTATTCTCACATTGAAATTGCCAATTTTATACACAGATGTGAGCGTACCCTTATAGGAATTTTGTCACCAATTGTTTGCCATGGAGGGTTAAAAAAATGTTTATTATGTCTGTATGCATGTTTATTAATTTTTTTCTTCCTCAATTTTATATTCAATCATTTGCTCCAAATTTAAATGAGCTGTTAAATGATAACTTGTGTTTTAAATGTCGCCTCCAACCCCTTTATAAGGGAGGAGGTGATTCTTTTCTACTATGCCTTTAGGAAGGAACAGGTTCTACTATGAAGTGCCTTGCAAGAAATTGAAAGGTTTTTTTCATACTTACCACCTGGATGAACTTTTGTCAGCGCACTCCTCTTTCCTCTACAAGTTGTTGCTATGTAATCTGAGAAAAGGATAAAGTAGGGGCAGAGACCCTAATTACAGTGAGGTGTTACTGGGCTGATTAGTGTAGTTCTAATAATCTCCTGCTGATAAAACAATGATTTTATCACTAGAGGACTAGTAAACCTGCTGCCATGTAGTCCTCCATCTTCATGAGCTCTGTATAATCATGTCCCCTCTACTGATTGGCAGCTTTCTGAGTACACTGCACATGGGCAAAAAGCTGTCAATCAGTGGTGTGGGTGGGGTTATAAACGGCTCAAAAGTCAGAGAACTGATAGATCTGCAGCAAACAATACAGCAATTTTATCAAATCTACAGCAAGCATCTAAGTAACTGATACATTATTGGAATCAGGGTCTCTCTGATAGATCTGCAGCAAAGAAAACAGCAATTTTATTAAATCTACAGCAAGAAGCTCAGTAACTGATAAGTCACTGGAATCAGGGTCTCTGCCCCTACATTATGCTGCTCTTAGATGGGGTAGCAAAAACCACGTGACAGAATCCTATTTAGAGGTTGGCAGTGATGTGACTGTAAGGAAGCACTCTTCCTTTTCTTTTTTTTTTTTTACTCAAATAAATTTTTATTTAGGATCACATGACAATTAACTTATTGCATTCTTATATTTCAATACAGAGTTTTCACCCCAAAACAGACCCCCCCCCATTCCCAACTTAATCCACCCCCTCCCAAACAGACAGCCCACCTCTTTTAATAACTTAACCATCAGGTTTATAGAGTTACTATCATCTCATGTAGATCTGCATGCCTCATATTATACACCCTTCTTTTATAGTGAGCCTATCCCATGGCAAGCCACGAAGACCACAATTTGTGGAAGGTTTCTATTTCCCCTCTTTTCTTATAAATCCCTTCTTCTAATATCAGGCCCTGTTTTACATACTGAAGGAATTCCCTTCTTGTAGGCGGCTCATCCTTAATCCAATTTCGCGCTATTACCTTTCGAGCCATATACAGTAATCTGGCAATGGCTGTCTTCAGATCGTTATCCACTCCAATCTCATCCACGCATCCCAACAAGCACACTATCGGGTCTCTTGGCACCATACATTTGTACGCACCTTCCACTCGACTCAAAACCACCAACCAAAAAGCAGCCAGTCTCGGACATGTCCACATCATATGAAATATGTCAGCATCTGCGGACCTACACCTCGGGCATTCAGAGTCATCAGGCAAACCTGCCTTGAACAATACTTCTGGAGATTTATAGACTCTGTGTATCACATAGAGTTGTGAAAGCCTATACGGTTCGCTCAGTGACAGCCTTGGTACCCATTCCAGCACCGATTCCCAAGTTTCATTCTCCATTGGGCCCACATCTCTCTCCCACCTAGCTCTCGCCGTGATCCCCCAGAAGGTAAGTATGCAGTAAGTCTCTATAAAGAGTAGAAATAAACCCCCTAGTAGTCCCCTCACCACACACACATTCAAACACTATATCCCTTTGAATACTGGCATTTCCATCCCTATTCTGAGCCCCAAATGCGTGCCTCATCCGCAAATACTGATATGTTTAATGTATTTGTCTATATTTGCCCCGTATTCACATGTAAAGCGCCATGGAATAAATGGCGCTATAAAAATGTATAATAATAATAATAATAATAAATAATAATATTCCCCCTTAGGCCCGAGACCAAACTCTGCCTGCAATCGAGAAAATGATTTTCCCTGCTCAATTATCTGATACACATATTGAATTCCCACTGTCTGCCTTTCTGGTAATACCCCCAGTGCCACAAATTCCGGTAAGTTATTATTATGCCATATCGGGGAGAACCTGGTCAGACCAGGAAGCACTCTTCCTAGCATGAGTCCTAGCAAGTGCCAGTCGATGTAAGGTCACCAGCACTCCTCACCTCCAGAAGAAAAAGGGAGTGGCTTCTAAATAATGAAGGAGACCATTGTGACCATTATAGGAATAGAATCCTCAACCCAAGAGTGAACAAAACTATAAACTTGGTAACAAAATTAACCAGAAAACTTTGTATGAGAAGAGCACAAGAACATAGGACTGCCGGCACTTTGAGCCCCTCACACGTTCATAGCTCTGCACCATTCCCTTTTAGCAATTATTTCTAAACTTGCCATATGTTCACCTGCTTTGTATGCCAGGGAATAGCTTGCTGCATAGGAAATTTGATTTTATAGAAAATAATAAGTTATGTTTTATTAATATTGTAACCTCCGTACCGCTCGCTGGAGAAAGCCCCTATGGGTAACAGTGTTTTCTGACGTCCAGCAATGCACTATACATGTATAATAAAGAGCCGCTCTCCTGCTGTAAAATGGTGATCGGGCATTTTATTTGCATGGGGCTTTCGTTTTATTAAAACGCTTTTCTGACTTGGCGAGCAAACGGATTACTGTGATTATAATAAGCAAATCTGTTACAATAAAGAAACGGAGTGCTGCTCATGAGGAGGCGGCATCGTACCCCCGTAAGATAACACAACTAGCTGGCGCTCAGAAGCCACAAAAAAAGGAGACGTGAAAATAGAAAATAAGCTTTCCAGCCTTTGGATTTCCTGGGCCCACACAGTGCTGCTAATGAATGGTGCATCTGTTACATTAGCAGACTTATTTTTAAGACGGTCTTTACATAGGGCGTATGGCCGGCCTGCGGACCCCCGGCTGCCCCTCTCCTAATTATTGAAGGTGGCTCACTTGTCACGAATCCAGTCAAACCCTGCAGCCCCAGCTGACAAACAAATAGAAACAGCTGGCAACGCACAGCGCACCAAAACCTCTCACCGCCAGTCAGCTCTGATTTACCTCACAAACTAAATCCTCTCAGAAGCATTAATAAAACACTGGTGTGCATCTTCCATCAGCCCCGCGCACAGACAAGCCAAAGCTGCTGCTCTGGCGACACACAAGAGGTCAATAGCGGTGGCACGCAATTCTAACACAATTCCTCTTCTAGACTCCCCCGAGAAGTGACCTCATATAAAAAGTGCCTCCATCCTAGAAAGGAGGGAATAGAAGAGGATTCAGCTTCCCACATGTAACACACCGCCGTGACAATGAGGTTAGGAAAAAGGGAATGAAGAAAAAGCTGGACTGCTCGTTACCTTCTCTACTTTTCCTCCATTTATGTCGCTGGGGAGAAACTTCTTCCCGATGCTTCTAAGGTCTGTCTGAAAAATAGAAAAAAGGAAACGTTCAGTAGTGATGTGCTTTGTGACAATGGAGAAAGTGAAGGGACGCAGTGTGCCAGGCAGGTATAAGACACAGCGAAGGATCTGACAGGAAAGCCACAGATTTAATAGCTTTAATTTGTGTAAGCATTCAACTCCACAAGTCCCAGCATACATCAGCAGGAGCGAGCGCTACATGCGTAGCTGTACAATGGGGTACGGCTGCGGAGGCTGAGGGATCCTTTATGATGTAGATGCTACATCCATCAAGCTCCGTCATGGACGCCTAGCTCAGCCCTCGGGAACCAAAGTCATATTCATCTGTAGGGTCTTCGAGACGGCCCTCACACTAAAAGCATATTCACATGCAGCATTTGACTTGTCCTATTAAAGTGAATGAGGCTTCTGAAATCTCATGCACATGTAGCTTATTTGTTCCTTACAGATGTGACGCAGTTTTGAATCTGCTGCGTCACATTTTTCACCCATGGCGTCCATTTTTCTGCATCAGCAGTTATCAAATTTTACGAGACCAAATACAGTTTCCTATGTTAAAGAATGGACAATAGGTTTGTTTTAAAAAGAAAAAAAAAATCAGCTGCAATGCAGTTGATCTGTATAGGATCTGAATTTTTTTTTTTTTCTGCACTCAAACCTAAACGGGCGAGTTTCATCCGACATACGGAAGACGCTATTGCATACTGCAACCATTTTTCTTCAAGTGCAGATTTGGTCTGTGGAAAAATAATGATATGAACAGCCTAATTGGATAACATTGGTTCTAGTGCGGTCTGTTTGGGGTCAGTGTTTTCACAGACCACATTTGGACCAAAAGTAAGGTTGTGTGAATGCTGCCTACATACCATAATGAAGGAACAAAACATATCGATATGGACAGATCACAAACCTGTCCTGAACACACCTAGAGGGGAACGTAACAGACTTTATGCCAGAATATCAGCACCCCAAATCTTGTGCAAAAGCCGTTACATTTTATATTTTAATGCCTCAATTCACTTTTCTCACATGAGGGTGAGACCTCCTGCTGCCCAATAGATTTTGTATAAACTGGTATTTTTGAAGAAACTGGTATAAATGAAATCACAAATTAAAATAAAGTGTATATTACTTTTCCATCTAAACAAAAATGTGTCAAATTTTCCTCTAGCGCATTCTGGATGTAGAAAACACAAAATCCTCCACAAAGCGGTAGGGCACAGTGCAAACTGGGATATCATAGGACCCCCCTCCTTGGGCCAGAATATATTGAGCTGCTCTTTTCCGGCACATTTTGAAGGCCTGTAATTGAAGAATAAGCTTTCCTAGGGATATGGTGCCAAACACCAGATGACAGAGCAAAATAATTTGTGCTGGCTTAAAAATCATCGTTTTCAGCAGCACATTGTCCAGTGCAAACAGAACATGTGCTGCTGAACAACTATTATATGCAAAGACATACTGATAGGGAATCTAGATTGTGAGCCCCAATGGGGAAAGTGCTGATAGTGTATGTAAAGCGCTGTGGAATTGCGTAAAAAAATAAATAAATAATGCACAAAATCATTCTGTGTAGGATGCTTCTACATATATAGATATGTGACCAATTTCTGTCCAGACAGTCTCGTTTCAGTCTAGGTTGGTATGTATAACTGGCCATTTTATCTAGTTTAAATCTGGCTTAATGTCTTAAGAGACTGATTTGTCCGCCAATCAGAATGATTGTACTGTACTAACATCTACGGCTCTGAAAGAAAAATCCATTATATGGAATAAAAAGGCTTTATTTTCAGACTTTTAGGACAGATGTTTAGAGCAGATGTGTGGACTAAAATTAGTTCAATCCTAACAACATATCTGTGTCTTTAAACAGGAAGCTCATCTGTCTGTAAGATCTGACGGATCTTACATTTCTGTGCGTTTTGGTGGGTTTGCACTTGTTGCTGGCGCCCAATATATGACGGTTAATCGGCTACTTGTTTGATGAATGGTGGTCATTTAATAACCTGTTAAGACCTCCCATGGACACAGAGAAATCAGTGATAGATCGTTCTGTGTACATAGGCTGTCGTTTTTTCTCAGCAGCACATGTCCAGTTTACAGGATGCTTAACAATAATGTCACCCAATGAAAGAGCGGATTTCTTGCTACACTACAGCACTACAGCATTTGTGACCCATCCACAGAGTCTTAGGCCAGGTGCACATGATCCGGAAGTAGCAGCGATTTGGACGCAGTGCATGTCCGCTGCAGTCTATTGAACGCAGGTAACTCTGAATGTGTTCATTGAACCGTGCGGATTAATACATTCTAGGGGTGAAATTTCTTTAGCATCTCCGCAAGAGAAATTGACATGCTGCGGTCTGAAGAAACGCGGGTAAGCCGCAGGCATCTGTGGACACATAGTGGGCATGGGATTTCTTGAAATCCCATCCACTATGCTGTAACAGCTGGACGCTGCAGGTTTGACACTACAAACTAGATCATCAGCTCCTGACCGATATGTTCATATCTTCAGCCATTGTTAAATGCTTTTTCCTCAAAAGTGCCTTTGAGGATCACATTAAACATTTGACTGCACTCGGATGACATCTGAATGCAGTCAGACTTCTACACACTGACACAATGGAGAAATTTTGGTCTCCATCTTCTCCTCAGTGTGCTCCAATTCTCTCATCAAAGAGAATCAGATCACACTATGCCGACAATCTCATCAAACTTTGATCAGAGTTTGATCAGAGCGTCATTTGCGTAAGCGGCCGATTCTCTGAGATGAGAGACTCTACAATCAAAGATTTTTTTTTCTGTACTACATACCAATGATCATACATAATCCATAGACTTATTGGAGTGCACTATGCGTGGGAATCAAGCAGAAATTAGAGCCACTGTCTAAATGCTTCAGGCTAAACCATACTATTTATACTCCCAGTGTGTGGTCTGGACATTGGGGCCAAAACAAAGCCTAAAAAAAAAGAAATCTGAACCATTTGCAGCATTAACTGACTTGTGTGACAGACATTCTGAGTTATAGTCTTGTTCCGCTGCTTTAGTTTGGAAGTCACTAAAGCGTAGAATTAAGCCAATTGCTGTGCTGTAGCACAAGTCATTTGTAGTAGCATGCAATAATTAACATAAGCAGCTGGCATCCAGCAGAGAACAATTTCAGCTCCGTGGGAGATGAAGTGTGATGGGACAAGGGTTATTAAGTATCTTTACGGCTTTTTATCTGCAAACCTGTACTTACATACATTTAAGGAAAAAGGATTAATTATCTTTAATAATCTTTTCCTCTAACAGAATATTCACAAAATAAATTATTCTTCGCATTGAAAAAGTTTTAGAAACAATCAGTTGAAATAGGTTTATTTTGTGCAGCAATCAGTCCTGTGGAGTCAGAAACTGACTGCATATTGTATATATTGGCATATTTGCAGTCAGAGGCGGGCTGTTGGGCATAAATGTATGTATGTACGTATATACTAGATGGTGGCCCGATTCGAACGCATCGGGTATTCTAGAATATGTATGTATATAGCAGCCACATACTATATAGCACAGGCCACGTGGTATATAGGAGCCATGTAGTATATAGCATACAAATAGTACGTGGCCTGTGCTATATAGTATGTGGCTGCTATATACATACATACATACATATTGTAGAATACCCGATGCGTTGTATATAACGCAGCCCACCCAGTATCTAACACAAGCCACGTAGTATACAGCAGCCATGTAGTATATAACACTGCCCACGTAGTATATAGTAGCCATGTAGTATATAGTACTGCCCACGTAGTATATAGCAGCCATGTAGTATATAGTACTGCACACGTATATAGCAGCCATGTAGTATATAGTACTGTCCACGTAGTATATAGCAGCCATGTAGTACAGTATATAACACTGCCCACGTAGTATATAGCAGCCATGTAGTATATAGTACTGCCCACGTAGTATATAGCAGCCATGTAGTATATAGTACTGCCCACGTAGTATATAGCAGCCATGTAGTATATAGTACTACCCACGTAGTATATAGCAGCCATGTAGTATATAGTACTGCCCACGTAGTATATAGCAGCCATGTAGTATATAGTACTGCCCACGTAGTATATAGCAGTCATGTAGTATATAGTACTGCCCACGTAGTATATAGCAGCCATGTAGTATATAGTACTGTCCACGTAGTATATAGCAGCCATGTAGTATATAGACGTAGTATATAGTAAATATAAAAATAAAGATTATTATTATAGGTTTTTGATGGAAGGAAAACGGGTAATTCTACCTTATATATAACTGACATGTATGCAGACACAGAACAAGAACACACAAAAACACATACTGCCAAAATATTGCATCACTGCATACATTTATTTTAGAACAGAATGAGGAGTACAACATAATATTACACTGGTAATAGCTCTGCACTGCTAAAAGCAAATTAAAAGAGATACTTACATTGAGAGCAATGAGGATAATTGCACTTCTAGTCAGTTTATCTGAAGACCCTTTACAAGCTTCAAATCCCTCTTCAGAAAGATGCCTGTTGGAAAAAATGTAAAGAATACTTTATTAGAAGGTTTTCTTAGTAGAAAAAAAAACTAATGTTAAAAAAGAGTATAAGTACTAATTTCAAAATCCATACAGGAGTTTTTTAACTGGTTCGCTGCCAAGAACATATGCAATAAGCAATGATATGTTGTAGCTAGAATAGAAGAGCCGGAGCTCAGATCCGTCGCATATTCCTGCCCAAATTATCGGAAGGTATTGAACCACATGCTCAGCTTTCAATGACCCAGGCTGGAATATGTAAAAATAAAAAAAATAAAAAACACGGAGAGAGTAACTAAAAACACCAAGGCTATCACATATAGTGGAAGGTGGAGTACTCCCTGCTTACCGGGGTGCAGCTCAAGTCCTTCTTTCCACATTCATGAAGAATGTGGCATATCAAATATGGGGCTCTGGTGGGCCGGGCGTGACCAATCAGCGAAGCGTGGTTCAAATCCCGAGGTCGATTCGCGGTTGGACTGCGTCTGTCGCTGATTGGTTGCAGGCGGCTGACACGACCAATCAGCGACGCGGGGTTTCCCTTACAGACAAACAGACAGTATTGGATGATTATATAGTAGGCTATTCTACTATATGGACGAGATACGAGCACAACACAGTGACTTGGACACATATCAGCCTATTAATAGTAATCTCACTTTTGAGATAGCTAGAGAAATAAAAAATCTCGTAACACACTATATTGAATTGGGTTCAATAGATGAAAAACTGGGAGAATTCTTGGTCAATCAGCATCTGGTTATACCGGTATTCTACACTCTCCCTAAAATACATAAGCGTCCATCAATACCCCCCGGACGTCCTATGGTCGCTTCCACTGACTCTACATTATCTCCCTTAGCCATTACGCTAGAAAAAATCCTGTCTCCCCTTGTACCATCCATCAAATCTTTCCTTAAGGATACAACTGATTTCTTGACATCCCTCAACAACATAGGTAAATTACCAGATGACTGTAAGTTAGTGACCATGGATGTAAACAGTCTGTACACTAGCATCAGACATCAAGATGGCGTTTGGATGGAGTCTGTAATGTCTTTTCTCTCTCGCCATACGAATTTTTCCAGTCACCATCAGGACTTTTGTAGGGACCTACTCACATTAATATTGACCCGAAATATTTTCATTTTTGAAGATAAGTTTTATATACAAAAGAGGGGCACAGCCATGGGGTCCAATATGGCACCCCCATAAGCCAACATCTTCATGGACCAATTTGAAATATCTTACGTATATTCACATACCAGCTTCATGCCACATGTAATATACTGGCGACGTTACATAGATTATGTTTTTCATATTTGGACAGGTGATGTTGAGACCCTCCTCTCCTTCCATAGGGATCTCAATTCCTGTTTACTGGGTTTGACATTTTCCTTATCTTATGACCTTACTTCCATGAATTTTTTGGGCACTATGGTTATCATTAAAAATGACAGAACCAATGAAACTGATCTGTACTTCAAACCCACAGACAGAAACAGTTTATTGATGTACGACAGTTGTCATCCGAAACATGTGAAAAGAGCTCTCCCAAAATCAAAATCGCAACATGACAGAATAGATCGAATAGTTTCTAGTTCCGATACCTGTCTTATCAGACATCATGAAATGAACACCAAATTTCGAAAAACAGGGTACCCCAAACATATACTTTTGGAGAAAAACGGTGCAACATGCAGGTCAACCAGAAGACAAAGTACCTCGATTGGCTTTCGTCAATACGTTCCATCCCTTTAATTATATTGTTAATCAATGTGTTTTCAAACATTGGGATATCCTAAAAAATGCATATGCACAGGTCAAGGAGTTCGATTCTAAACCTATTATCTGTAACAAGAGATATCCGAATATCAAGGATCACTTGGTGAGGGCTGATGTGGGCCCCACTAATAGGGGTCCCACACAAAGAGTTTTCTCACCATCACGCAATGGGACATTCCCCTGTTTGAATTGCCTCCAGTGCTCCAATATCTCCAAGGGTGATTCTTTTACACATCCCCGTTCGGGACGGAGGTTCCCGATTAAGGGACCTTTTACATTTGATTCCTCCTTTGCCGTACATCTTATAAAGTGTCCTTGCGGTCTCGGCTTTGTGGGTGAAACAACCCAACATATCCGAGACCCCATATCCCTGCACAAGTCTACCATCAGATGTGGTAGGACACTCCTTCCAATCCCGGCTCATTTTCAGCAAGGTAACCATAATATTGCTCAACTTAAGTACCAGATTATAGACCATGTCCCCATGACGAGAAGGGGAGGAAATAGGGTAAAAAAAAACTTCAAGGTCAAGGAACGTGAATCCTATTGGATCCACACGCTCCAAACTCTCTCTCCATTAGGTCACCTGACGCTCCCTCTCCCATCATTCCCCACTCTGCCTCTGACACTGCCGCTGCGGGTGCGCGATGACGTCATCGCGCACTCACTGTGTGTCAGGCTGTGCAGCGGCAGCCGCAGAGACCGGAGCAGGGAGCAGCGCGGGCACGTTGAGAGGTGAGGAGTGTTTTTTTATTTGTGTAACTATAACAGTGAGTACTGGACTATGGGGCCATTCTTGGGGGGAGGGGGGCTGTGCTGTATACTACACCTGTGCTATATACTACATGGCTGTGTTATATACTGTTATGACCTGGTGGTTAGGAGCACCTGGAATGACCTGATAGTTAAACCTCATACAGGACGAGCTCTGGGATGTGGGAACTCTGCTGACCGCAAGCCCTAATCCTATCACACACACTAGAAATAGCCGTGGAGCGCTCCTGACCAGACCTAGGCACCTCGTCACAGCCTAAGAACTATCTAGCCCTAGAGATAGAAAATAAAGCCTACCTTGCCTCAGAGAAACTCCCCAAAGGTAAAGGAAGCCCCCCACATATATTGACTGTGAGTAAAGATGAAAGTCACAAACGCAGAAATGAAAACAAGTTTCAGCAAAGGGAGGCCAGACTTACTAAATAGACAGAGGATAGGAAAGGTAACTTTGCGATCAGCACAAAAACCTACAAAAGACCACGCAGAGTGTGCAAAAAAGACCTCCGCACCGACTCACGGTGCGGAGGGACCACTCTGCATCCCAGAGCTTCCAGCTAGCAAGACAAAATCATGATAACCAAATGGACAAGAAAAAAGTGAACAAATAATGACTATCAGGAACTTAGCTTCTGCAGGAGAAGGCAGGTCACCAGAGAGATCCAGGAGCGAACTGAACAAATGCAAAAACATTGACAGCTGGCATGGAGTAACGATCTGAGAGGAGTTAAATAGAGCAGCCAACCAAAGGATAAACCACGTCACCTGTGTAAGGAACCTCAGAAGCCGCAGCTTCACTCATAGCCACCAGAGGGAGCCCATAGACAGAACTCGCCGAAGTACCATTCACGACCACAGGAGGGAGCTCGACAACAGAATTCACAACAATATACTATATGGGCTGTTATATGCTACGTGGGCTGTGCTATATACTACATGGCTGTTCTATATACTACATGGGCCATGTTATATACTATGTGGCTGTGCTATATACTATATGGGCTGTTATATGCTACGTGGGCTGTGCTATATACTACATGGCTGTTCTATATACTGTGTGGGCTGTGTTATATACTATGTGGCTGTGCTATATACTATATGGCTGTTCTATATACTATGTGGGCCATGTTATCTATTATGTGGGCTGTGTTATATAATATGTGGCTGTGCTATATACTATATGGGCTGTTATATGCTACATGGGCTGTGCTATATACTGCGTGGCTGTGTTATATGCGATCATGAATCATGGTATGTGTTGAAGGGGAGGGGCCCACAGACTCTTTTGCCCAGGGCCCTCAAAAACCTGGAGCCGGCCCTGATATATATATATATATATATATATATATATATATATATATACACATATACACACATATACACACATACACACACACACGATACATATATGTAATGCATTCTTACACAGATCCAAGAGACCACTGAACTTAAAAAGGGTTGTCTTATCTTCATTAATGGGTAAAATTGCTAGGTGCTGGTAAATACAAACAACTTTGTAATCTACATTTACCAATCTATGAAAAAACTGCTCCGTTCTCAACAATAGAAAAGGGGTTTTCATTCAACAGTGTGCACCTCATTGCCCAGGATATCAGCTTGTCTGCAGTTTCACTGCAGACAATGAGCACACGTCACTTACAGGTTCTATGCTTTAGTGCTTCTGTGCTTCTCCCATGCTGGAGAGCATGCTAGTAACCTGGCAGAATGTTTAGTTTGGACCATGAACACGCCACTAGTACAAGCTGCTAAGAGCACAATGCTCACTACAAACAGAAAGCCAATAGGCAAGGAAAGCCTAGAGGCAAACCAAGCCTAGAGGCAAGGCAAGCCTAGAGGCACACCAAGCCTAGAGGCAAGGAAAGCCTAGAGGCAATCCAAACCTAGAGGCAAGGCAAGCCTAGAGGCAAGGCAAGCCTAGAGGCAAACCAAACCTAGAGGCAAGGCAAGCCTAGAGGCAAGGCAAGCCTAGAGGCAAACCAAACCTAGAGGCAAGGCAAGCCTAGAGGCAAGGCAAGCCTAGAGGCAAAGCAAGCCTGGGGCAAAGCAAGCCTAGAGGCAAAGCAAGCGTAGAGGCAAAGCAAGCCTAGAGGCAAGGCAAGCCTGGAGGCAAGGCAAGCCTAGAGGCAAAGCAAGGCTAGAAGCAAGGCAAGCCTAGAGACACACCAAGCCTAGAGGTAAAGCAAGCCTAGAGGCAAGGCAAGTCTAGAGACACGGCAAGCCTAGAAGCACAGAAAGCCTAGAGGCAAGGCAAGACAAGCCTAGAGGCAAACCAAGGATAGCAAAGAGGCAAGGCTAGCAAAGAGGCAAGGCAAAACTGTAAGTATAAGCCAATTTGTGCAAGTATAATACAATTTGTGTGTATAACCAGCTTAAGAAACAATGACAGTTTTTGTAGGATGGAGAAAGGGGCTAACACCTGATTTCCTGGGACACTAACACAGCGCACGTTGAACAATTCCTTGCATACAGAAATTGTACAAGGTTTGATCAAAAAGTGAATTAAAAAAAAAAAAAGTAGTATAATAAAAAGGAGCAGCTGCTGGGATTATTTCCATGTATTTCTTTTTTTATATTTAACCCCTTCAAGTCGCGGCCCTTTTTCATTTTTGCGTTTTCGTTTTTCACTTCCCTCCTTCCCTGAGCCATAACTTTTTTATTTTTCCGTCAATATGGTCATGTGAGGGCTTATTTTTTGCGGGACAAGTTGTACTTTTGAACGACACCATTGGTTTTACCATGTCTTTTACTAGAAAACGGGAAAAAAATTCCAAGTGCGGTGAAATTGCAAAAAAAGTGCAATCCCACACTTGTTTTTTGTTTGGCTTTTTTGCTAGGTTCACTAAATGCTAAAATTAACCTGCCATTATGATTCTCTAGGTCATTACGAGTTCATAGACACCTAACATGACTAGGTTATTTTTTATCTAAGTAGTGAAAAAAAATTCCAAACTTTGCTAAAAAAAAAAAAAAAAAAGTGCCATTTTCCAATACTTGTAGCATCTCCATTTTTCGTGATCTGGGGTCGAGTGAGGGCTTATTTTTTGCATGCCGAGCTGATGTTTTTAATGATACCATTTTTGCACAGATACGTTCTTTTGATCGCCCGTTATTGCATTTTAATGCAATGTCGCGGTGACCAAAAAAACGGAATTCTGGCGTTTCGGATATTTTTCTCGCTACGCCGTTTAGCGATCAGGTTAATGCTTTTTTTTAATTGATAGATCGGGCGATTCTGAACACTGCGATACGAAATATGTGTATGTTTGATTTTTTTTTATTGTTTTATTTAGGATGGGGCGAAAGGGGGGTGATTTAAACTTTTATATTTTTTATATTTTTTTCATATTTTTAAAAACATTTTTTTTTTACTTGTGCCATGCTTCAATAGCCTCCATGGGAGGCTAGAAGCTGGCATCACTTGATCGGTTCAGCTACATAACAGCGATCATCAGATCACTGCTATGTAGCTGAAATGCAGGTGTGCTGTGAGCGCCGACCACAGGGGGGGCGCTCACAGCAGGCCTGCATCAGGAACCATAGAGGTCTCAAGGACCTCTATGGTTACCTTCCTGATGCATCGCCGACCCCCAATCATGTGACGGGGGTCGGCGATGACGTCATTTCCGGCCGCCCGGCCGGATGCGGTAGTTAAATACCGCTGTCTGTGTCTGTGAATAGCGATTTCACTCGCCGCTATTGCGCGCACATGTCAGCTGTACAAAACAGCTGACATGTCGCGACTTTGATGTGGGCTCACCACCGGAGCCCACATCAAAGGGGGTGATACGGCATGCGCAGTACTAGTACGGTGCATGTCGTGAAGGGGTTAAAGTAATTGTTCAGAATTTTGAAAAAGTTGTTCAACAGCAGAAACATATGTTAAATATATGTTGCCTGGGAACTGGATGGAAGTGTAAGGGTATGTGCACACAATGCAGATTTAGTGCAGAACTGCAGATTTTTCTGCAGCAGAAACGCTGCAGAACTGCACTGTGATTACAGTACAATGTAAATCAATGTGAAAAAAAAAAAGCTGTGCACATGGTGCAGAAAAATCTGTGCAGAAACGCTGCAGATTTCAAAGAAGTGCATGTCACTTCTTTTGTGCAGTTCTGCAGCGTTTCTGCACCCCTCCATAATAGAAATCCATTGGTAAAAAACGCATCAAAAACGCACCAAAAACACACAAAAAACGCATAAAAAAACGCACCTGCGGATTCTGCCAGGAGATGCAGATTTAGGCTGTGTTCACACGTTGCGTTTTTTTCGCGGTTTTTTCGTGGTTTTTCCCGATAAAAACGCTATAAAACCGCAAAAAAACGCATACAATAAGGATCCCATAATTTAGAATGAATTCCGCATGTTTTGTGCACATGATGCGTTTTTTTCCGCGAAAAAAACGCATTGCGGCAAAAAACGCAGCATGTTCATTAATTTTCCGTTTTTTTTGCGCATTTCCCACTCCAAAATGCATTGGGAAGTGTCCGGAAAAAAACGCGGCAAAAACGCGGCAAAACCGCGGCAAAAACGCATGCTGTTTTCTTGCAGAAAATGTCCGGAATTCTCAGGAATTTTCTGCAAGAAATCCTGAACGTGTGCACATAGCCTAAGTGCAGATGTGCAAAATTCTGCACCAAATCTGCATCGTGTGCACACAGCCTAATGGTTCTCCAATTACGGTATTTAAAAAACACCATCTATAAAGAGTAACCGTCGTTTTTGTTTCAGAAATCCAAAGTACACATGAAAATAATAAACATTGTAATAAATTTTAGCTGAAAAATCTGCTTCTTTCTCCTCCTGGAGTGATCTTTCACGGTGAATTCACAGGTAAAATCGGTATTCAGTGAAGACACATTTCACATTAATGAGCCAGGAGATGGCAGTTCCTGCTTTTACAATGTTATTGTGAGAGGAGAAGCTAGAGGCAGACAGACATTCTACTGCAAGTTCTCCTGAAATTACAGTCACAGTTCTCCATAGAACTTTATGACACCAACTGTCCTCTCCCATCTCAATAATGGGAAAATCTGTATTCACGGAAGACGAAGAATGAACATCATATCAGAAGGAGAAAGAAGCAGATTACTCTGCTATGATAAATTACCTAGTTTCTTATTTTCAGGTGTACTATTAATTTATGGAAGGGGGGTGGTGAATAAATTAACCCACCCAAGTTGTCAGCTACAGAGTACTGCTGGCAGCTGCTGGATTGTCACCTGTCGGGGGATGCTAGGCTCTTCTATCAAAGGTCAGTAGAAAGACGTATTGGTGGTCACTAAAAGATTAAAACAAGTTTACTTTTTAAAATTTATTTTTATGACTCTGGCTCTTTGCCCTTAACCTCTTAACCCCTCTGTGACCTTTGACGTACTATCCCGTCGAGGTGCCCTGGGCTTATCTGACCCTGGACGGGATAGTACGTCATAGCCGATCGGCCGCGCTCACGGGGGGAGCGCGGCCGATCGCGGCCGGGTGTCAGCTGCTTATCGCAGCTGACATCCGGCACTATGTGCCAGGAGCGGTCACGGACCGCCCCCGGCACATTAACCCCTGGCACACCGCGATCAAAGATGATCGCGATGTGCCGGCGGTGCAGGGAAGCACCGCGCAGGGAGGGGGCTCCCTGCGGGCTTCCCTGAGCCCCCCGCAGCAACGCGATGTGATCGCGTTGCTGCGAGGGTCTCCTCACCTCCCTCCCTGCTCGAGCCCCGGATCCAAGATGGCCGCGGATCCGGGTCCTGCAGGGAGAGAGGTGGCTTCACAGAGCCTGCTCAGAGCAGGCACTGTGAAGGCTGCAGTGCTGCAAGTCAGATCAGTGATCTGACAGAGTGCTGTGCAAACTGTCAGATCACTGATCTGTGATGTTCCCCCCTGGGACAAAGTAAAAAAGTAAAAAAAAAATTTTCCAAATGTGTACAAAAAATAAAAAAAAATATTCCAAAATAATGAAAAAAAAAAAAAAATATTATTCCCATAAATACATTTCTTCATCTAAATAAAAAAAAAAAACCAATAAAAGTACACATATTTAGTATCGCCGCGTCCGTAACGGCCCGACCTATAAAACTGGCCCACTAGTTAACCCCTTCAGTAAACACCGTAAGAAAAAAAAAAAAAAAACGAGGCAAAAAACAACGCTTTATTATCATACCGCCGAACAAAAAGTGGAATAACACGCGATCAAAAGGACAGATATAAATAACCATGGTACCGCTGAAAGCGTCATATTGTCCCGCAAAAAAAGAGCTGCCATACAGCATCATCAGCAAAAAAATAAAAAAGTTATAGTCCTGAGAATAAAGCGATGCAAAAATAATTATTTTTTCTGTAAAATAGTTTTTATCGTATAAAAGCGCCAAACCATAAAAAAATGATATAAATGAGGTATCGCTGTAATCGTACTGACCCGAAGAATAAAACTGATTTATCAATTTTACCAAACGCGGAACGGTATAAACGCCTCCCCCAATAGAAATTCATGAATAGCTGGCTTTTGGTCATTCTTCCTCACAAAAATCGGAATAAAAAGCGATAAAAAAATGTCACGTGCCCAAAAATGTTTTCAATAAAAACGTCAACTCGTCCCGCAAAAAACAAGACCTCACATGACTCTGTGGACCAAAATATGGAAAAATTCTAGCTCTCAAAATGTGGTATTGCAAAAAATATTTTTTGCAATAAAAAGGGTCTTTCAGTGTGTGACGGCTGCCAATCATAAAAATCCGCTAAAAAACTCGCTATAAAAGTAAATCAAACCCCCCTTCATCACCCCCTTAGTTAGGGAAAAATAAAAAAAAATGTATTTATTTCCATTTTCTCATTAGGGCTAGGGTTAGGGCTAGGGCTAGGGTTAGGGCTAGGGTTAGGGCTAGGGCTAGGGTTAGGGCTAGGGTTAGGGCTAGGGCTAGGGTTAGGGTTAGGGCTAGGGTTAGGGCTAGGGTTAGGGCTAGGGTTAGGGTTAGGGTTAGGGCTAGGGTTAGGGCTAGGGTTAGGGCTAGGTTTAGGGCTAGGGTTAGGGCTAGGGTTAGGGTTAGGGCTAGGGTTAGGGCTAGGGTTAGGGCTAGGGTTAGGGTTAGGGTTGGGGCTACAGTTAGGGTTGGGGCTAAAGTTAGGGTTAGGGTTTAGATTACATTTACAGTTGGGAATAGGGTTGGGATTAGGGTTAGGGGTGTGTCAGGGTTAGAGGTGTGGTTAGGGTTACCGTTGGAATTAGGGTTAGGGGTGTGTTTAGATTAGGGTTTCAGTTATAATTGGGGGGTTTCCACTGTTTCGGCACATCAGGGGCTCTCCAAACACGACATGGCGTCCGATCTCAATTCCAGCCAATTCTGCGTTGAAAAAGTAAAACAGTGCTCCTTCCCTTCCGAGCTCTCCTGTGTGCCCAAACAGGGGTTTACCCTCACATATGGGGTATCAGCGTACTCAGGACAAACTGGACAACAACTTTTGTGGACCAATTTCTCCTGTTACCCTTGGGAAAATACAAAACTGGGGGCTAAAAAATAATTTTTGTGGGAAAACAAAAAGATTTTTTATTTTCACGGCTCTGCGTTATAAACTGTAGTGAAACACTTGGGGGTTCAAAGTTCTCACAACACATCTAGATAAGTTCATTGAGGGGTCTAGTTTCCAATATGGGGTCACTTGTGGGGGGTTTCTACTGTTTAGGTACATTAGGGGCTCTGCAAACGCAATGTGACGCCTGCAGACCAATCCATCTAAGTCTGCATTCCAAATGATGCTCCTTCCCTTCCGAGCCCTCCCATGCGCCCAAACGGTGGTTCCCCCCCACATATCGGGTATCAGCGTACTCAGGACAAATTGGACAACAACATTTAGGGTCCAATTTCTCCTGCTAACCTTGGAAAAATACAAAACTGGGGGCTAAAATATAATTTTTGTGGAAAAAAAAATATTTTTTATTTGCATGGCTCTGCGTTATAAACTGTAGTGAAATACTTGGGGGTTCAAAGCTCTCACAACACATCAAGATGAGTTCCTTAGGGGGTCTACTTTCCAAAATGGTGTCACTTGTGGGGGGTTTCTACTGTTTAGGTACATTAGGGGCTCTGCAAACGCAATGTGACGCCTGCAGACCATTCCATCTAAGTCTGCATTCCAAATGGCGCTCCTTCCCTTCCGAACCCTCCCATGCGCCCAAACGGTGGTTCCCCCCCACATATGGGGTATCAGCGTACTCAGGACAAATTGGACAACAACTTTTGGGGTCCAATTTCTCCTGTTACCCTAGGGAAAATACAAAACTGGGGGCTAAAAAATAATTTTTGTGGGAAAAAACTTCTGTGAAGCACTTGGTGGGTCAAAGTGCTCACCACACCTCTAGATAAGTTCCTTAGGGGGTCTACTTTCCAAAATGGTGTCACTTGTGGGGGGTTTCAATGTTTAGGCACATCAGTGGCTCTCCAAACGCAACATGGCGTCCCATCTCAATTTCTGTCAATTTTGCATTGAAAAGTCAAACTGCGCTCCTTCCCTTCCGAGCTCTCCCATGCGCCCAAACAGTGGTTTACTGCCACATATGGGGTATCAGCGTACTCAGGACAAATTGGACAACAACTTTTTGGGTCCAATTTCTTCTCTTACCCTTGGAAAAATAAAAAATTGGGGGCAAAAATATAATTTTTGTGAAAAAATATGATTTTTTATTTTTACGGTTCTGCATTATAAACTTCTGTGAAGCACTTGGTGGGTCAAAGTGCTCACCACACATCCAGATAAGTTCCTTAGGGGGTCTACTTTCCAAAATGGTGTCACTTGTGGGGGGTTTCAATGTTTAGGCACATCAGTGGCTCTCCAAACGCAACATGGCGTCCCATCTCAATTCCTGTCAATTTTGCATTGAAAAGTCAAATAGCGCTCCTTCCCTTCCGAGCTCTCCCATGCGCCCAAACAGTGGTTTACTGCCACATATGGGGTATCAGCGTACTCAGGACAAATTGGACAACAACTTTTTGGGTCCAATTTCTCCTGTTACCCTTGGTAAAATAAAACAAATTGGAGCTGAAGTAAATTTTTTGTGTAAAAAAGTTAAATGTTCATTTTTATTTAAACATTCCAAAAATTCCTATTAACCCCTCTGTGACCTTAGACGTACTATCCCGTCGAGGTGCCCTGGGCTTATCTGACCCTGGACGGGATAGTACGTCATAGCCGATCGGCCGCGCTCACGGGGGGAGCGCGGCCGATCGCGGCCGGGTGTCAGCTGCTTATCGCAGCTGACATCCGGCACTATGTGCCAGGAGCGGTCACGGACCGCCCCCGGCACATTAACCCCTGGCACACCGCGATCAAAGATGATCGCGATGTGCCGGCGGTACAGGGAAGCACCGCGCAGGGAGGGGGCTCCCTGCGGGCTTCCCTGAGCCCCCCGCAGCAACGCGATGTGATCGCGTTGCTGCGAGGGTCTCCTCACCTCCCTCCCTGCTCGAGCCCCGGATCCAAGATGGCCGCGGATCCGGGTCCTGCAGGGAGGGAGGTGGCTTCACAGAGCCTGCTCAGAGCAGGCACTGTGAAGCAGCCTGCACTCCTATCAGATCAGTGATCTGACAGAGTGCTGTGCAAACTGTCAGATCACTGATCTGTGATGTCCCCCCCTGGGACAAAGTAAAAAAGTAAAAAAAAAAATTTCCAAATGTGTAAAAAAAATAAAAAAAAATATTCCAAAATAATGAAAAAAAAAAAAAAATATTATTCCCATAAATACATTTCTTCATCTAAATAAAAAAAAAAAACCAATAAAAGTACACATATTTAGTATCGCCGCGTCCGTAACGGCCCGACCTATAAAACTGGCCCACTAGTTAACCCCTTCAGTAAACACCGTAAGAAAAAAAAAAAAAAAACGAGGCAAAAAACAACGCTTTATTATCATACCGCCGAACAAAAAGTGGAATAACACGCGATCAAAAGGACAGATATAAATAACCATGGTACCGCTGAAAGCGTCATATTGTCCCGCAAAAAAAGAGCCGCCATACAGCATCATCAGCAAAAAAATAAAAAAGTTATAGTCCTGAGAATAAAGCGATGCAAAAATAATTATTTTTTCTGTAAAATAGTTTTTATCGTATAAAAGCACCAAACCATAAAAAAATGATATAAATGAGGTATCGCTGTAATCGTACTGACCCGAAGAATAAAACTGATTTATCAATTTTACCAAACGCGGAACGGTATAAACGCCTCCCCCAATAGAAATTCATGAATAGCTGGCTTTTGGTCATTCTTCCTCACAAAAATCGGAATAAAAAGCGATAAAAAAATGTCACGTGCCCAAAAATGTTTTCAATAAAAACGTCAACTCGTCCCGCAAAAAACAAGACCTCACATGACTCTGTGGACCAAAATATGGAAAAATTATAGCTCTCAAAATGTGGTATTGCAAAAAATATTTTTTGCAATAAAAAGGGTCTTTCAGTGTGTGACGGCTGCCAATCATAAAAATCCGCTAAAAAACTCGCTATAAAAGTAAATCAAACCCCCCTTCATCACCCCCTTAGTTAGGGAAAAATAAAAAAAAATGTATTTATTTCCATTTTCCCATTAGGGCTAGGGTTAGGGCTAGGGTTAGGGCTAGGGTTAGGGCTAGGGTTAGGGCTAGGGTTAGGGCTAGGGTTAGGGTTAGGGCTAGGGTTAGGGCTAGGGTTAGGGCTAGGGTTAGGGCTAGGGCTAGGGTTAGGGCTAGGGTTAGGGCTAGGGTTAGGGCTAGGGTTAGGGCTAGGGCTAGGGTTAGGGCTAGGGTTAGGGCTAGGGTTAGGGCTAGGGTTAGGGCTAGGATTAGGGTTAGGGTTAGGGTTGGGGCTACAGTTAGGGTTGGGGCTAAAGTTAGGGTTAGGGTTTAGATTACATTTACAGTTGGGAATAGGGTTGGGATTAGGGTTAGGGGTGTGTCAGGGTTAGAGGTGTGGTTAGGGTTACCGTTGGAATTAGGGTTAGGGGTGTGTTTAGATTAGGGTTTCAGTTATAATTGGGGGGTTTCCACTGTTTCGGCACATCAGGGGCTCTCCAAACACGACATGGCGTCCGATCTCAATTCCAGCCAATTCTGCGTTGAAAAAGTAAAACAGTGCTCCTTCCCTTCCGAGCTCTCCTGTGTGCCCAAACAGGGGTTTACCCCAACATATGGGGTATCAGCGTACTCAGGACAAATTGGACAACAACTTTTGTGGACCAATTTCTCCTGTTACCCTTGGGAAAATACAAAACTGGGGGCTAAAAAATAATTTTTGTGGGAAAACAAAAAGATTTTTTATTTTCACGGCTCTGCGTTATAAACTGTAGTGAAACACTTGGGGGTTCAAAGTTCTCACAACACATCTAGATAAGTTCATTGAGGGGTCTAGTTTCCAATATGGGGTCACTTGTGGGGGGTTTCTACTGTTTAGGTACATTAGGGGCTCTGCAAACGCAATGTGACGCCTGCAGACCAATCCATCTAAGTCTGCATTCCAAATGATGCTCCTTCCCTTCCGAGCCCTCCCATGCGCCCAAACGGTGGTTCCCCCCCACATATCGGGTATCAGCGTACTCAGGACAAATTGGACAACAACTTTTGTGGACCAATTTCTCCTGTTACCCTTGGGAAAATACAAAACTGGGGGCTAAAAAATAATTTTTGTGGGAAAACAAAAAGATTTTTTATTTTCACGGCTCTGCGTTATAAACTGTAGTGAAACACTTGGGGGTTCAAAGTTCTCACAACACATCTAGATAAGTTCATTGAGGGGTCTAGTTTCCAATATGGGGTCACTTGTGGGGGGTTTCTACTGTTTAGGTACATTAGGGGCTCTGCAAACGCAATGTGACGCCTGCAGACCAATCCATCTAAGTCTGCATTCCAAATGATGCTCCTTCCCTTCCGAGCCCTCCCATGCGCCCAAACGGTGGTTCCCCCCCACATATCGGGTATCAGCGTACTCAGGACAAATTGGACAACAACATTTAGGGTCCAATTTCTCCTGCTAACCTTGGAAAAATACAAAACTGGGGGCTAAAATATAATTTTTGTGGAAAAAAAAATATTTTTTATTTGCATGGCTCTGCGTTATAAACTGTAGTGAAATACTTGGGGGTTTAAAGCTCTCACAACACATCAAGATGAGTTCCTTAGGGGGTCTACTTTCCAAAATGGTGTCACTTGTGGGGGGTTTCTACTGTTTAGGTACATTAGGGGCTCTGCAAACGCAAT
Source organism: Ranitomeya imitator (assembly GCF_032444005.1). NCBI lineage: Eukaryota > Metazoa > Chordata > Amphibia > Anura > Dendrobatidae > Ranitomeya > Ranitomeya imitator. The sequence goes on from NC_091284.1 coordinate 631,904,452, forward strand.
GTGACGCCTGCAGACCATTCCATCTAAGTCTGCATTCCAAATGGCGCTCCTTCCCTTCCGAACCCTCCCATGCGCCCAAACGGTGGTTCCCCCCCACATATGGGGTATCAGCGTACTCAGGACAAATTGGACAACAACTTTTGTGGTCCAATTTCTCCTCTTACCCTAGGGAAAATACAAAACTGGGGGCTAAAAAATAATTTTTGTGGGAAAAAAATTTTGTTTTATTTTTATGGCTCTGCATTATAAACTTCTGTGAAGCCCTTGGTGGGTCAAAGTGCTCACCACACATCCAGATGAGTTCCTTAGGGGGTCTACTTTCCAAAATGGTGTCACTTGTGGGGGGTTTCAATGTTTAGGCACATCAGTGGCTCTCCAAACGCAACATGGCGTCCCATCTCAATTCCTGTCAATTTTGCATTGAAAAGTCAAACGGCGCTCCTTCCCTTCCGAGCTCTCCCATGCGCCCAAACAGTGGTTTACTGCCACATATGGGGTATCAGCGTACTCGGGACAAATTGGACAACAACTTTTGAGGTCCAATTTCTTCTCTTACCCTTGGAAAAATAAAAAATTGGGGGCAAAAATATAATTTTTGTGAAAAAATATGATTTTTTATTTTTACGGTTCTGCATTATAAACTTCTGTGAAGCACTTGGTGGGTCAAAGTGCTCACCACACCTCTAGATAAGTTCCTTAGGGGGTCTACTTTCCAAAATGGTGTCACTTGTGGGGGGTTTCAATGTTTAGGCACATCAGTGGCTCTCCAAACGCAACATGGCGTCCCATCTCAATTCCTGTCAATTTTGCATTGAAAAGTCAAACGGCGCTCCTTCCCTTCCGAGCTCTCCCATGCGCCCAAACAGTGGTTTACTGCCACATATGGGGTATCAGCGTACTCGGGACAAATTGGACAACAACTTTTGAGGTCCAATTTCTTCTCTTACCCTTGGAAAAATAAAAAATTGGGGGCAAAAATATAATTTTTGTGAAAAAATATGATTTTTTATTTTTACGGTTCTGCATTATAAACTTCTGTGAAGCACTTGGTGGGTCAAAGTGCTCACCACACCTCTAGATAAGTTCCTTAGGGGGTCTACTTTCCAAAATGGTGTCACTTGTGGGGGGTTTCAATGTTTAGGCACATCAGTGGCTCTCCAAACGCAACATGGCGTCCCATCTCAATTTCTGTCAATTTTGCATTGAAAAGTCAAACTGCGCTCCTTCCCTTCCGAGCTCTCCCATGCGCCCAAACAGTGGTTTACTGCCACATATGGGGTATCAGCGTACTCAGGACAAATTGGACAACAACTTTTGAGGTCCAATTTCTTCTCTTACCCTTGGAAAAATAAAAAATTGGGGGCAAAAATATAATTTTTGTGAAAAAATATGATTTTTTATTTTTACGGTTCTGCATTATAAACTTCTGTGAAGCACTTGGTGGGTCAAAGTGCTCACCACACATCCAGATAAGTTCCTTAGGGGGTCTACTTTCCAAAATGGTGTCACTTGTGGGGGGTTTCAATGTTTAGGCACATCAGTGGCTCTCCAAACGCAACATGGCGTCCCATCTCAATTCCTGTCAAGTTTGCATTGAAAAGTCAAATAGCGCTCCTTCCCTTCCGAGCTCTCCCATGCGCCCAAACAGTGGTTTACTGCCACATATGGGGTATCAGCGTACTCAGGACAAATTGGACAACAACTTTTTGGGTCCAATTTCTCCTGTTACCCTTGGTAAAATAAAACAAATTGGAGCTGAAGTAAATTTTTTGTGTAAAAAAGTTAAATGTTCATTTTTATTTAAACATTCCAAAAATTCCTATTAAACACCTGAAGGGTTAATAAACTTCTTGAATGTGGTTTTGAGCACCTTGAGGGGTGCAGTTTTTAGAATGGTGTCACACTTGGGCATTTTCTATCATATAGACCCCTCAAAATGACTTCAAATGAGACGTGGTCCCTAAAAAAAAATGGTGTTGTAAAAATGAGAAATTGCTGGTCAACTTTTAACCCTTATAACTCCCTAACAAAAAAAAAAATTGGTTCCAAAATTATGCTGATGTAAAGGAGACATGTGGGAAATGTTACTTATTAAGTATTTTGTGTGACATATCTCTGTGATTTAATTGCATAAAAATTCAAAGTTTGAAAATTGCGAAATTTTCAAAATTTTCGCCAAATTTCCGTTTTTTTCACAAATAAACGCAGGTACTATCAAAGAAATTTTACCACTATCATGAAGTACAATATGTCACGAGAAAACAATGTCAGAATCACCAGGATCCGTTGAAGCGTTTCGGAGTTATAACCTCATAAAGGGACAGTGGTCAGAATTGTAAAAATTGGCCTGGTCATTAACGTGCAAACCACCCTTGGGGGTAAAGGGGTTAAACACCTGAAGGGTTAATAAACTTCTTGAATGTGGTTTTGAGCACCTTGAGGGGTGCAGTTTTTAGAATGGTGTCACACTTGGGCATTTTCTATCATATAGACCCCTCAAAATGACTTCAAATGAGACGTGGTCCCTAAAAAAAAATGGTGTTGTAAAAATGAGAAATTGCTGGTCAAATTTTAACCCTTATAACTCCCTAACAAAAAAAAAAATTGGTTCCAAAATTATGCTGATGTAAAGGAGACATGTGGGAAATGTTACTTATTAAGTATTTTGTGTGACATATCTCTGTGATTTAATTGCATAAAAATTCAAAGTTTGAAAATTGCGAAATTTTCAAAATTTTCGCCAAATTTCCGTTTTTTTCACAAATAAACGCAGGTACTATCAAAGAAATTTTACCACTATCATGAAGTACAATATGTCACGAGAAAACAATGTCAGAATCACCAGGATCCGTTGAAGCGTTTCGGAGTTATAACCTCATAAAGGGACAGTGGTCAGAATTGTAAAAATTGGCCTGGTCATTAACGTGCAAACCACCCTTGGGGGTAAAGGGGTTAATGACCAGGTGATTATTAGTTTTTATGCTTCTGTTTTTTTTGATTAACAGCCAGCATCTTACAGGTATGGTGCAGGCTCAGCTCCTGAGCCCGCATCGAACACGGAGACCCAACATTGGAAATACCAGCAACCTAAACCAATGAACAGATGGAGCGGTGTCTTAGAACACCTCAGATACCATTAGAGACTGCTACTAAACTTTAGATACTGGATATTTTTAAGATCTTGAATGAATTTTTGCTCACCAAAAGAGAATTCATTACATTATTAAAGAAAGAAAAATCTTGGCTATCATTATATTGCATCACATGCTGCTGTGTAGAGACGTGGCAGCAACAAAAGTCTTATTTCAGAGCACAATGTACTAAGATCAGATTTCAAGCCTATGACAAAGAAGAAAACATACAAACAACTGTCAACACCTAGTAATGAAATACACCACACCTCACTACAACCCATCATCCCAGGGCCTCAAATGTATCATTAGGTTTTTTACACAAGCAGTAAAGAACAAGAAGACAATAACCTCAGTTTGGTGTTAAGATGTAATAAAATCTTGGGATGAGCTGCAATTCAGCGGTCCTAAACCTAGATTACAGTTCACAGGCACGCTTTATAAAACCGGACTATTACAAAGTAAGGTCTGAAGTCGTCAAACCTTTTGGCGCTCAGCTCTATGTACTTTTCTACTTTTGTTTCAACTCCTACAGAAAAAAAAATTGACCAGGAAGCATTTTAGTAAACCTGCATGTATCTGGATTGTGGGAAAATTGTCATGCTGCTCGGCAGCACGGAGGCACTGCAACCTAGCAGTGCTGGGGCCCTGGGCACAAACCCCACCAAGGACAACCTCTAGGAGTTTCCATGTTCTCCCCATGTTCTTTGTGTGGGTTTCCTCCAGGATCTCCCACACTCCAAAGACAAACTGATAGGGAATTTAGACTGTGAGCCCCAATGGGGACAGTGATGTCAGTAAAGCACTGGGGAATTTATGGTGCAATATAAACTAGTAACACATACAAATTGCTAGATTTGACTATGTTGAAAATCTACACAAAACAGGACATCTTGCGTTGCATATTGTTTTCTTGCATGCGTAAAATAGTTGCTTATTTAAAAAGCAAAAAAAGTGACATGTTGTGCCAAATAAAATTGTGTGGGACCTAAATAGGACCTATCACCAGGTGAAAAGTGGACAGTATTTGCTATTTTTCTGATCATTCAGTTTTATTTCCTTTTTTATTCATTTTTTTGTTTTTTGTTTAAAGGGAATCTGTTAGTAGTATTCACCCTCCTAAGCAGTCTATATGGGCAGGTAGGTCATAGGAGGCCCAATGACATGTCATCTAATGTCTAATTCCAGAGAAGTCCATGTTTTTCTCATATGTAAATGAGCTCATCCAGGCTGTGGGGAGGATGTTATCTGAAAGATACCGGTGCTTCCTACAAAATTAGAATATAATCAAAAAGTTATCGGAATTTATTTCAGTTCCTCAATACAAAAAGTGAAACTCATATATTATATAGAGTCATTACAGAGTGATCTATTCCATGTGTTTATTTCTGTTTATGTTGATGATTATGGCTTACAGCGCATGAAAACCCCAAGGGCATTAGCTCAGTAAATTGGAATAATTAACAAAAAAGTTTAAAAAAGGCCCCTTAGTCTGTTTCAGAAGGCTCCACAATCATGGGGAAGACTGCTGACTTGACAGATATCCAGAAGGCAGTCAATGACACACTCCACAATGAGAGTAAGCCACAAAAAGTCATTGCTAAAGAAACTGGCTGTTCAAAGTGCTGTATCCAAGCATATTAATGGAAAGTGGAGTCAAAGGAAAAAGTGTGGTAGAAAAAGGTGCACAAGCAAACGGGATAACCACAGCCTGTAAAGGATTGTTAAAGGGAACCTGTCACCCCCCCTGGCGGTTTTAACTAACAGAGCCACCTTGTGCAGCATTGATGCTACATTCTGTCAAGGTGGCTCATTTATTTGGGGTCCCTTCCAACGCTGAAATATTTGTTTTTATAATTTGCCAGCTGTACCTGTAGTCTGTCCGGGGGGCATGTCTTTTCCCCCTGGACACAAATGCCTCCCAGCCATCACTCATTTCCTCCGTGTGCCGCCTCCTTCGCCTTCATTAATGTCCCCGACACCTGCGTTGTAAGTTCCCATCATGTGATGGGAGTCGAAGGGCAGCACAAACTGCGCATGGCCGAAAAAAAAAAAAAAACACAGCGCAGGGGTTGGGGATGTAAATGAATGCAGAGAAAGCGGCACCCGGCACACGGAGGAAATGAGTGATGGCTGGGAGGAATTTGTGTCTGGGGAGAAAAGACATGCCCCCTGGACAGACTAGAGGTATGGCGGGCAGATTATAAAATATTATTTCAGCGTTGGAAGGGACCCCAAATAAAAGAGCCACCTTGACAGAATGCAGCATTAGTGCTCCACAAGGTGGCTCTTTTAGTTAAAAATGCCAAGGGGGTGACATGTTCCCTTTAAGGCCATTCAAATATTGGGGGGAGATTCACAAGGAGTGGACTGCTGCTGAAGTCATTGCTTCAAGAGCCACCACAGACAGACGTATCATATCACCATATCATTTGGAGGAAGAGTGGGGAGTTACAAAATCCAAGCTGCTTGAGGTCTAGTGTGAAGTTTTCACAATCAGTGATGGTTTGGGGAGCCATGTCATCTACTGGTGTGGCTCCAATGTTTTGTCAAGACCAAAGTCAGCACAGTCATCTGCCAAGAAATTTTATAACACTTCTGCTTCCTCTGCCAACAAGCTTTTTAGAGATAGAAATGTCATTCCCTAGCATGACTTGGCACCTGCCCACACTGCCAAAAGTACAAATACATGATTTAAAAACAACAGTATCATTGTGCTTGATTGACCAGCAAACTCGCCTGACCTTAACCCCATAGAGAACCTATGGGGTGTTCTCAAGAGGAAGATGAGAGACACCAGACCCAATAATGCAGATGAGCTGAAGACTGCTATCAAAGCAACCTGGGCTACCATAACACCTCAGCAGTGCCACAGGCTGATTGCCTCCATGCCACGCCGCATTGATGCAGTTACTGATGCAAAAGGAGCCCTGACACTTAAAAATTTTAAAATCGATCACTCTGTTTGTAATGACTATATAATATATGAGTTTCACTTTTTGTATTGAAGAACTGAAATAAATTAACTTTTTTTTTTTATATTCTAATTTTGTGAGAAGCACTTGTAATTCTGCCTCCAGAGCTCATTTTACATGACGTGGGAATTACCAGTGTAAGACAAGTAACCAATACAGAAGAGGAGATATGAACGGTTTTCCTGCAAACACATTTTTTGCAGCTTTCTGAGCTCTGCTGTATTGCAACAATATTCCAACCATGTCAGCCTGTGATATGAAAGATGAGAGGTGTCTGTGTCAGGTATAATCACACACAGCTCTGCAGTTAGATTAGAAAGCGGCCATTACACATCACACTGGTAACTCCCCTTCTTAATAATATTTATTTATATAGCGCCAACATATTCCACAGCGCTTTACAGTTTAACAGTTTCAAATGCAAGTTATAAGTAACAACGTTAACAACACAATAATTAAAGCCAAATACGACGACCCTGCTCGTGAGAGCTTACAATCTACAATGAGGTGGGGGAGATATAAAAGTTTGTAAAAAAACTCTGGAGGCAGAATTATCTTCCAGATAAAATCTCCCCCATAGTCTAGAAGAGCTCATTTACATATATATGGATTTCTCTGGAATAAGACATCGGATTGTGGATATAGCACGGTATAATTTTATTCAGCTCCATATGACCTACATGTCCATGTAGGCGGTTAGGAAGAAGGATCCTACTGGCAGATTCCCTAATCCAGCATATGGACCCAGAGATACAGTGGGGCAAAAAAGTATTTAGTCAGTCAGCAATAGTGCAAGTTCCACCACTTAAAAAGATGAGAGGCGTCTGTAATTTACATCATAGGTAGACCTCAACTATGGGAGACAAACTGAGAAAAAAAAATCCAGAAAATCACATTGTCTGTTTTTTTAACATTTTATTTGCATATTATGGTGGAAAATAAGTATTTGGTCAGAAACAAACAATCAAGATTTCTGGCTCTCACAGACCTGTAACTTCTTCTTTAAGAGTCTCCTCTTTCCTCCACTCATTACCTGTAGTAATGGCACCTGTATAAACTTATTATCAGTATAAAAAGACACCTGTGCACACCCTCAAACAGTCTGACTCCAAACTCCACTATGGTGAAGACCAAAGAGCTGTCAAAGGACACCAGAAACAAAATTGTAGCCCTGCACCAGGCTGGGAAGACTGAATCTGCAATAGCCAACCAGCTTGGAGTGAAGAAATCAACAGTGGGAGCAATAATTAGAAAATGGAAGACATACAAGACCACTGATAATCTCCCTCGATCTGGGGCTCCATGCAAAATCCCACCCCGTGGGGTCAGAATGATCACAAGAACGGTGAGCAAAAATCCCAGAACCACGCGGGGGGACCTAGTGAATGAACTGCAGAGAGCTGGGACCAATGTAACAAGGCCTATCATAAGTAACACACTACGCCACCATGGACTCAGATCCTGCAGTGCCAGACGTGTCCCACTGCTTAAGCCAGTACATGTCCGGGCCCGTCTGAAGTTTGCTAGAGAGCATTTGGATGATCCAGAGGAGTTTTGGGAGAATGTCCTACGGTCTGATGAAACCAAACTGGAACTGTTTGGTAGAAACACAACTTGTCGTGTTTGGAGGAAAAAGAATACTGAGTTGCATCCATCAAACACCATACCTACTGTAAAGCATGATGGTGGAAACATCATGCTTTGGGGCTGTTTCTCTGCAAAGGGGCCAGGACGACTGATCCGGGTACATGATAGAATGAATGGGACCATGTATCGTGAGATTTTGAGTGCAAACCTCCTTCCATCAGCAAGGGCATTGAAGATGAAACGTGGCTGGGTCTTTCAACATGACAATGATCCAAAGCACACCGCCAGAGCAACGAAGGAGTGACTTCGTAAGAAGCATTTCAAGGTCCTGGAGTGGCCTAGCCAGTCTCCAGATCTCAACCCTATAGAAAACCTTTGGAGGGAGTTGAAAGTCCGTGTTGCCAAGCGAAAAGCCAAAAACATCACTGCTCTAGAGGAGATCTGCATGGAGGAATGGGCCAACATACCAACAACAGTGTGTGGCAACCTTGTGAAGACTTACAGAAAACGTTTGACCTCTGTCATTGCCAACAAAGGATATATTACAAAGTATTGAGATGAAATTTTGTTTCTGACCAAATACTTATTTTCCACCATAATATGCAAATAAAATGTTAAAAAAACAGACAATGTGATTTTCTGGATTTTTTTTTCTCAGTTTGTCTCCCATAGTTGAGGTCTACCTATGATGTAAATTACAGACGCCTCTCATCTTTTTAAGTGGTGGAACTTGCACTATTGCTGACTGACTAAATACTTTTTTGCCCCACTGTATGATCCTTTCTATTTAGTATTAATTTTTTATGATATTTACAAGCGGACTTGGGTCACACTATTCTTTGGGGTATGTATTTAGGCTGCTCTGTATTATTGCCCTGTGAGCCACGTCTCCTTAAAGGGAACCTGTGAGCAGGATTGTGCTGAGTAACATACACACAGTGTCAGGTCGTTGCCGTTCTACTGATTCCTTGGTTGATGAAATCCATCTTGTGGTTGTTGTTAAATCTTTATTTTCAGATATGATTATACCCTAGGGTGGCCTGTGGGGGTCTTTATGTGGTGCTCTATTGCCATTTATCTGTATGACTTCTGACAGGTCAGTAATCCCTCACTGACCTGCTCCTTATTTTACATAATGAATATTATATATACTGAAAAAAAAAAAAATCACCTTCAGCAGGCAAGCGTCGGCGCCTGCACTGCAGCATGATCACGTGTATAATGTGCATTTAATTGTTTAATTTGCTTGCATAAATTCATTAAAAAAAACAAACCTGTCTCAAAATGGTGCCGGACGTGCCAGCGCAGTAGTAGCTATCGGAGATGCAATAGATACTACTGTGCAGGCGCCATCTAGCTAGAGGGGAAAAAAAATTGCCTCCTCCAAGACGGCGCCGGCCGCGCCTACGATCCGATAATACACTGGCCACTTTTGACCTAGTGACATGTCATCTCTGGCAGCTGATTGCTTATGGGTAGGATAGGTCATCAATAGCATATTGGTGGTGGTTAAACACTCGGCAGCCTTGTGGATCAGCTGAAATCTGCTCCAGTAGCGGCCGGACATAAGCAATGTTCCCGGAGGAACACCGCACCCCAATTATGGCAGTAAATTTACTGGAATGTGAGAGAAAGTGCAGTACTCAGCAGAGGCCACTAATCAATATATTACAACCCGTACATTGCTTATATACGCTTGCTTAATCACGTTTTGGCTGATGTGGTGGGGGTGCCAGGTGTCGGACGCCCAGAAATCTCATATTCAAGATCTACGTAATGGACAGGTCATCAATTTTTAAGTCCCAGATAACTCTCTTAATAATCATGCCAGTGTCACTAGCTGATGTACAGTATAGACCTTTTCTGGTGCATGATTAATAAATTCCATGTATTTCACACTGCGGGAGATACGGCTTAACACTACACACATGAAGTGTGAAGGTAAAAGATGCCAAACAGTTGTAGTTTCCATTATAATATTGTGATGAATTGCAAATGATCTGCAAAATAGTCTTTAATACGGTTTCACACTTTACATTTACTTCTGCAACATTCTCCCCCCATCCCCCCCATCAGTTTTACCATAAAGATCTTCAATACCGATTTACAACCACAAAGTTCAGCTTTTCGGGGATGGGGTGCCTCGTGATGCCTTAGTATCATCCATTGTTTAATACATGTATTCTTTGGTGACCCTTTAATGAAGACTTGAGGATATAGCGGTCATTTCTAATCCCTTATCTTTTTCTTTATTTTTACCTTGGTGATGTTTTTCACTGATCATCATACTTGCGTTTAAATATTGCACTTTATGTATACTCCTGTATATACTCGTCTTGTCATCTGCCTCACTACCGTTTACTCTCTGTGCGTGGACGTTTCAATCTGTTTTTGAAGGTAAATTATTAAGCTGAATTTTGGTGCTGTAAGTGTTCCTCTTTGGTGTACCGGATACATATTATATGGATCACATTACAGCCATTTATAGAAACCATATTTGTTATTATTACCATAAATAAGTTTAAAATAATCCAGGCTATTCAAAAAGGAAGACCAGATTAATGAAAACAAGGAAGAAAAGATCAAGAAAATGTGTAACATTAGCCGTTTACATTTTCATTAGCAAATTAACACTTTAAATGCTACTCAGTGAAGAATGGAAACCATTTGGCACCTAAGGCAGAGCCAGATGCGTTACAGCTAATGCTGCTAATTGGTCGTGAATATCTTCCCAAGAAAAGCAAAAATAAATTTGACTAATTCTACTAATGTCTTGTCTCACAGCCCAACTGGAACTAAATGCGCAAACTAGCTTGAGCACTGATCGTCAGTACATATTACCGTCACGTGTAGGCCAGAACTAATTACCAGTCAGAGCAATTCTGGGGAACTTGGTTAGTTACAAGCACAATGGTAAATCTGATTGGACAACTTTCCGGCTGTACATTATGAAGGTGACATTCACAATAAATAGGTCTAGTTAGAACGGAAATTAATTTTGATCAATGAGCACCAGAACTTTCATGGGCTCCCCTGCTCCCTTCATAGACGAAAGCAGATTTACACCGAGCATGTATGACAGAAATGAAAGTGTCTGAAGATGTCACAATGGAAGATGTGCTAGATCATCCAGGATGATTGGCTTGGGGTGAAGGTCTGGGGAGGCACATACATCGCTAACCCATGGGACTGTTAACAGTACCTCGACTGCTGGTAAGGGTCAGCTGGTGCAGAGGGCCATGGGTTCATCCTACTGCAGAATAATGCCCGGACAGTGGGTAGACAGTTCCTTGATGATGAATGCATTGATGTCACTGACTACTCTCACATTCCCCTCATCTGAAACCAAATTAACCTCTAGGACATTATAGATCTGTGCATAGGCCACCCCCAATATAGCAATATAGGCTGTCCAAGAGCTCCCTGTGTTTGCGTGGGTTTCCTCTGGGTGCTCCGGTTTCCTCCCACATTCCAAAAGACATACTGGAAGGGAATCTAGATTGTGAGTCCTATCAGGGACAGTGTGCAAGCTGTAAAGCGCTACTCAATATGTCAGCACTATATTAAAATAAAGATTATTTTTATTACATATCAGTGCACCCACCCCCCATATAGCACCACAGACTGTCCAGGAGCTCACCGATCCCCTGCCAGGTCTGGGAGGAGCACTCCAATACACTTCCAGAACATTATGTATCAGTGCATAGGCCACCCACCAAATAGCACCACAGACAGTCCAGGAGCTCACTAATATCGTCCCAGGTCTGGGAGGAGCACGCCAAAACACCTCCAGAACATTATGTATTAGTGCAAAGGCCACCTATCAAGCAGCACCACAGACTGTCCAGGAGCTCACTGATACCGTCCCTGGTGTGGGAGGAGCACCCCAATACACCTCCAGAACATTATGTATCAGTGCATAGGCCACCTATCAAGCAGCACCACAGACTGTCCAGGAGCTCACTGATACCGTCCCAGCTCTGGGAGGAGCACGCCAAAACACCTCCAGAACATTATGTATCAGTGCATAGGCCACCCACCAAGTAGCACCACAGACTGTCCAGGAGCTCACTGATACCGTCCCAGCTCTGGAAGGAGCACTGCAATACACCTCCAGAACATTATGTACCAGTGCATAGGCCACCTATCAAGGAGCACCACAGACTGTCCAGGAGCTCACCGATCCCCTCCCTGGTCTGGGAGGAGCACTCCAATACACCTCCAGAACATTATGTACCAGTGCATAGGCCACCTATCAAGGAGCACCACAGACTGTCCAGGAGCTCACCGATCCCCTCCCTGGTCTGGGAGGAGCACTCCAATACACCTCCAGAACATTATGTATCAGTGCATAGGCCACCCACCAAGTAGCACCACAGATAGTCCAGGAGCTCACTGATACCGTCCCAGCTCTGGAAGGAGCACTGCAATACACCTCCAGAACATTATGTACCAGTGCATAGGCCACCTATCAAGGAGCACCACAGACTGTCCAGGAGCTCACCGATCCCCTCCCTGGTCTGGGAGGAGCACTCCAATACACCTCCAGAACATTATGTACCAGTGCATAGGCCACCTATCAAGGAGCACCACAGACTGTCCAGGAGCTCACCGATCCCCTCCCTGGTCTGGGAGGAGCACTCCAATACACCTCCAGAACATTATGTATCAGTGCATAGGCCACCCACCAAGTAGCACCACAGATAGTCCAGGAGCTCACTGATACCGTCCCAGCTCTGGAAGGAGCACTGCAATACACCTCCAGAACATTATGTACCAGTGCATAGGCCACCTATCAAGGAGCACCACAGACTGTCCAGGAGCTCACCGATCCCCTCCCTGGTCTGGGAGGAGCACTCCAATACACCTCCAGAACATTATGTATCAGTGCATAGGCCACCCACCAAGTAGCACCACAGGCAGTCCAGGAGCTCACTGATACCATCCCAGGTCTGGGAGGAGCACTCCAATACACCTCCAGAACATTATTTATCAGTGCATAGGCCACCTACCAAGTAGCACCACAGACTGTCCAGGAGCTCACTGATACCGTCCCAGGTCTGGGAGGAGCACTGCAATACATCTCCAGGACATTATGTATCAGTGCATAGGCCACCTATCAAGCAGCACCACAGACTGTCCAGGAGCTGGCTGATACCGTCCCAGGTCTGGGAAGAGCACCCCAATACACCTCCAGAACATTATGTATCAGTGCATAGGCCACCCACCAAGTAGCACCACAGACAGTCCAGGAGCTCACTGATACCGTCCCAGGTCTGGGAGGAGCACTCCAATACATCTCCAGGACATTATGTATCAGTGCATAGGCCACCTATCAAGGAGCACCACAGACTGTCCAGGAGCTCAATGATACCGTCCCTGGTGTGGGAGGAGCATCCCAATACACCTCCAGAACATTATGTATCAGTGCATAGGCCACCTATCAAGCAGCACCACAGACTGTCCAGGAGCTCAATGATACCGTCCCTGGTGTGGGAGGAGTACCCCAATACACCTCCAGAACATTATGTATCAGTGCATAGGCCACCCACCAAGCAGCACCACAGACAGTTCAGGAGCTGGCTGATACCGTCCCAGGTCTGGGAGGAGCCCCCCAATGCACCATCTTATTAGCAGCATGTCAGGGAGTGCATGCAGGGGTCATACACATCACTGAGTCACATAAGTTGCCATTATGAAACTAACGCAATTTTGATCCGCCTGTGAGTTAGGGTATGTGCACACGATGCAGATTTAGTGCAGAACTGCAGCAGATTTTTCTGCAGCAGAAACGCTGCAGAACTGCACTGTGATTACAGTACAATGTAAGTCAATGTGAAAAAAAAAAGCTGTGCACATGGTTCAGAAAAATCTGCGCAGAAACGCTGCAGATTTCAAAGAAGTGCATCTCACTTCTTTTGTGCAGTTTTGCAGCGTTTCTGCACCTCTCCATTATAGAAATCTATTGGTAAAATCTGCACAAAAAACGCACAAAAAAAACGCATAAAAACCGCATAAAAAACGCACCTATGGATTCTGCCAGGAGATGCAGATTTAGTGCAGGTTTCATGCAGAAAATTCTGCACCAAATCTGCATCGTGTGCACACAGCCTAAGGCTATGTTCACACGTTCCTGATTTCCCTCCTTTTTTTTCAGGACTAAAAACCGCAGCTCTTGGCAGAAAACGCAGGTCCTTTTTTTGGTGCTTTTTTGGTGCGTTTTTTGATGCTTTTTTTATGCAGTTTTCTATGCAGAGTCTGTGTGTTTTCTAGGAAGTTTTTTAGGGTTAAAATGGCTGAAAATACCCTAACCCTGCCCCTACCCCTAACCCTACCCCTATTCTAACCTTAGTGGAAAAAAATAAAAAAAAATTCTTAATTTTTTTATTGTCGCTACCTATGGGGGTGACAAAGGGGGGGGGGGGGGTCATTTACTATTTTTTTTATTTTGATCACTGAGATATAACCTATCTCAGTGATCAAAATGCACTTTGGAACGAATCTGCCTGCCGGCAGATTCGGCGGGCGCACTGCGCATGCGCCTGCCATTTTGCAAGATGGCGGCGCCCAGGGAGAAGACAGCCGGACGGACACCGGGAGGCCGGGTAAGTATAAGGGGGGGGAGATGAGGGCACGGGGGGGTGTCGGAGCACAGGGGGGTGGCATCGGAGCATGGGGGGGTGGGATTGGGGCACGGGGGGGCAGCCACACTGCAGCGGTTCTGCACCACAAATCGCAGAAAACCCGCAGATATTTTTTTCATCTGCGGGTTTTACTGCGGGTTTGACCTCACAATGGAGGTCAATGGGTGCAGAACCGCTGCAGTTCCGCAAAAAGAAGAGACATGGTACTTCTTTTTTACCGCGGCTATTCAGCGCGGCTTTTTTCGCGATTTTCCGCAATGTGGGCACAGCAGTTCCTGTTTTCCATAGGGTACATTGTAATGTACCCTGCATGGAAAACAGCTGCGGACCCGCAGCGGGAAAATCGCGGCGATTCCGCATTAAAAAAAGGATGGTGTGAACATGGCCTTAATGTTTTTTTATTTTCGGGAGATATTTGAAATCCAGCCCTCGGTTGACTACTTCGGTTTCCAATGACTGTTCACATGACACTTAGCTCACAGATAACCCACAAGAATTTATATCAGCAAACATGTTCATCTTGAATCTTTCCCAAGTGTGATTTATACAGGACCCATCACCAAGTCAGATGTGCCCATTTTCTGCTATTATATGTTTCTATTTTTCATAGTGTTCTCCACAGTAAGCCGTGTTTTGTTTGTTTTTTTCCATTATGGGCAAGTTCTCTTTATTTATTTGTGCCGTGCATGTGAATACAAGAAATAACTTGAATCTGATGAAAAACAAAAAACAAGTAAAAAGTATTTTTAGAGACTATCAACAGAAGACTGTGCTCAATGTCCAAATTTCGCTTTACATTTAAAGTTACATTACAATATATGGGTCTACGCACAGCTGACTGTAAGGCACCTAGCAGGGTATTGCAGCTCTGAACATGGGCGCACTGCCCATAGCAGCAGACCACACGGGCGCTATGGGGCCTGTAAGCCGTGGCAGCCCTGCATCACTTCATATCTTGCCTTCTCACTCATCAAAATTGCAGTGGCCTCAGCATCCAGGGAGCAATCCACCATTTAGCCTGTGTGCATGTGAGTGTGAGACTCCATACACGGCATGCGTGAGGACGTCATTACATACAGCAGCGCCATCAGGGCATAGCCATTGTACTCACACTGCACAGACCACAGCAAAACATCAGAGGAATGGCGTAAGGTGAGTAATGTTTATTTTAGATTATTTTTCTGTCCGTAGCTGTGGGGACTCTCATAATGAGTGGGGGTGGGCTGTGTGGGACATCATGCTGATTGGGGGGCTGTGGGGCCATCTTATCGAGTGGGGGAGCTGGCATTGGGGGCCAATATACTGAATAAGAGGTTGTGGGAGCATACTGAAGAGCAATCATACTGTATAGGGACTTGTTGGGACCACGATTTTGAGTGAGGGAATGATAGGTATCTCACGGTTAGGGGTGATCATATGGAGTGTTGGCTGTGAGAAAATCATTCTGATGGACCATCATACTGTGCTGAAGGTTGTGCGAGCTATGATATGGTGTGTTGGGCATCATACTGAGTGGCAGCAGAGGGGGCATCGTATGCAGAATATGAGCCATCATACTGACAGGTGTCATACTCTGTGGTGAGGACATGTGAGTGCATCAAACTCTATAATGGCCATGAAAAAGGTTTTGTGGTTGAGAACACTAAAGGATTTCAAGATGGGTATAATTACTGTGTTTGTGCTGCGCTATATGTCTCTCTCCCTGTTTCTAAACATTGGAATATATGACCACACCTACTCCGCTGAATAATTGTTTTTCTTTTTTAGAGAGGTGAGGGGTAACTATTCTAATTTTACAATGGAGCCCAAAGAATTTTACGTACACCACTGCCTCTGTGCCCTGCCATATACAAGAGGCCTTGTTTGATACAGGACAGGTTTACATGACTTTTTAGGGGTTTGCGCTATCCCAACGTAATATATACGGTTATTACGATTTCTCTAATTCAGACTTTTGTTTGCGGGAGGGCATGTTAAGCAATTTTGAAATATGTGATCGGGTTACTCATGGTTTTCAGACACGAGCCCCGTTTCGTCAGAGGCATTTGACGGCCCGGACAGAATGGAAGGTGGTGCTCCTTTAGGTTAAAGCAATTTGGAGCGCAAAATTAGATAGAAACTATTGTAAGCCATAAATAAATCATTGTTTGCTCGTTTATTTTCATATATTGAATAAAAGTTATATTTTAAGGTTATTTATTCCCAAACAATATTTGACAGTGAATTGACACCGGCCACTGAAGAGGCTGCAGCAATACTGAGGGAGATACAAGATGACATAAGAAGCCGCTTAGATGGCACAGAAATCATAGTCCCCACCGGAGAACTGCAGAATATGGAAAGCGAAGAGCTCAGAACACGAAGCATTTAGTGATTTCACTGCTAATCTTTAATTAAAATAAACTAAATGCTCACACACAAAAAAACACCTTGTTAGATTTGCTCTACATGTATAATTTCCCTCCAAATAATGTATAATTATCTACAGAAAGGTCTATTAATGAAGCAATAATTACTGGATTGGAGAAGGAGTAGGAAAAACTCTCTATGGTAATCATCTTCGCTTCTTGGTAAAATAAAAGATGCAATAACCTCTTCCCTGAGCGGTGCACTAACTAGCCATGTGATTTATGTGCCATGCTCTTTCTACACTGATTGAAAGGGCTGGCGGTAGGAGAACAGAGGTCTGTATGTGTGCCCCTGTCCGCACCTGCACTGTGCCTGGGAGAGAAGGCTGGAGAAACAACTGGAGCTTTCTAATCAGCTCCCTCGTGTCCCCGAAGCCCACAAGTGAGAGACTGAAGAGGAGAGCGGCCCCTGAGAACGCTTGTTTACTTGAACAACCGGCAAAAACACAGATTTCCCTTCTTCCCTAATGAAAGGCCTAGACTTGTAACATGCCAAATCCAATTATTTCTCTCTGAACTAAAAATATAGCAACATGATGTTTGCTGTAAAAAGCCGACAAGCTAATAGCATATTTTTATCTAATTAAGCAAGCAGGTAATAACGCTCCTGGTCAACGGGAGCTAATGTGTGGTAATATTAGACGCCGGCTGTATAAATGCGGTTTCATACAGTACGGAAAGTCAGTCTGGTAGAAAGCAGACAGCAAACGATAGACATCTAAGAATGAACATTTGTGGCCAGCCCATTATCGGCAAAGATTGATAAAATGAAATTAGACCCCGTGAGACAAGCAATAAGCAGTAATACGGTAGTCCTAGAGAAGATTGGGTGGGATGGAACACACAATGGACTATGCTCTACCATCATCATCTAAAAGGAACATAAATAATAATCGTAATAGTGTATTAAAATAGTGGTGACATGAAGCCAACAACCTAATCCGGCATCTGTGAACTGCAAGATCATTCCAAGTCCCAAAGGAGAAGACAATAAATTATCATATGCCAAGCGATATTAACATGTGCTCTGAGCGTGCATGATCTCGCAAGGAGTTCTCTCCACATAACCGGGTCCATACTGTAACGGGGGAATGGACAAACCTGTCCTTACTCTCTCGTGAGGTTCTGCCTCCAGCTCGGTAGGTAATCACAATAGTATCAGTCTCATCTTTGGTGATCAAGAAATATGCTGATATTACACCAGGTTGCACGTTTGGTGCCAACAGTCCAGGCTCCCCACCATACTGTAGGTAGCATGGTGGCTCAGTAGTTAGCACTGTTGCTTTGCAGCGCTGGGGTCCAGAGTTAAAAATCCGCCAAGTACAACATCTCCAAAGAGTTTGTGTGGGTTTCTTCTGGTACTCCGGGGTTTCATTCCACAACACAAAAGATGCACCGATGGGGAAAGTAGATTGTAAGCCCCAATAATAATTATTATAATAATAATTTTATTTCTTTAGCGCCAGCATATTCTGTGGCACTTTACATTTTAGAGGGGACTTGAGCAGACAATAAAAGACATTACAGAATAACAATCACATAAATCAACATATACAGTAGCGTTCAATATAATAGCAGTCCAATATGACTAACCAGGTTAATCACTGTTTTGGGTATATATTATATTACCACATGTCAATTTACCAGTTGGTGCCGTAGATTCTAAGAAAACCACCAGACTCAGCTGCCCAATACATTTGTCTGTATTTGTGTATATGCAATAGGTTTTGGGGTTTTGCTTAGCTTCTTTTTATTAATCTAATTAACATATGATCTATGAATTACTTGTGTCTACGTGATAAAAGGCATTCAATTATTTGTAAGAACAAACAGAAATATTTGAGACTAATATACCGCCAGAGTGATTTGACATAATGAATGACATCAGCAGAAGTTATAGCTAAAGCTTTCATTATTAGCATTATTAGATCTGAGGCAATGGGACACAATGGTATTAGAATTTAACATTTATCTGTGGCTGGCAAGCACAGGAGCCTGGAAGATTAAGCAGTCCCCAGCGACTGCCCACTTTAATCAACCCTGTGTTAGCAATATTGTATTTAGAGATCCATAAAGTCTGACTTTCCAAGAAGTTATGATCGACATAAAACACCAGCCTGAGAAAGAACAGAGTAAAGAACCCGAGATGACCACTGCCTGTGGAGCAAGACTCAATTAACTCCTAGGAATAAAAGTTTCACTTGCTTCACAGGTTTCTCAAAATGTAACTGAGCCAATAAAAGTTTCATGCATTATTTAAGAGAACCTGCAAGAGTGAGCACTTAGTGCTCCATCCAATCAATGAGGGACGCCACGTGCGGCGTACACAGCCTTCTCACAGATAAGCACAGTTTACCTCCGTTTTCCTTTTTATCCGGACGTGAAACTTCCTCCGGCCTAGGAAGACCAAAGAACCTTTCTACTAGTCAATAGCACATTTCTCCATCTAACTTCTCTTTCTTGAATAAATCATTGAACGATCAGCGGCGTCACATGAGCAGTAATAACGTTCACTACGTATGAATGATTCATGAAATTAACCACATCTGGTGAGATTAGATTTTTTTCGCAGGCGTACTACAGACAGACTTCATGCAATTACCAGGGGAAATAAGAGGACTTAATTCACTGCCTTACCCAAAATATCACCTTTACATATTTAAATAAAGATGACAAAAACAAGCCAGAGGAAAACCTGCAGCTTAGCCGGCGGTAAACAGCGTCCCTGTACATCACTTATAAGTCCGCCGACATAATAGGGAACAGGCTTCCATACGGCAGCATTGCAGATAATGTCCCGGCTGTGACGCAGCATATTTCTACTGAAAAGGAGTTCTCCGATGAAAACAAGTCCCCCCCCGGTAGGGGTCTGATCACTGGGACCTATAACCGTCGGCAGAAGGGGCCCTTGTAATAAAGCGGCAGTGCAAATCCTTGACCACTGTTCCATCCATTTCCTATTGGGCTGCCATGCGCTGTGCTCAGTCCCATAGAGAATGAATGGAGCGGCGGTCCTGTCACTCCATTACGTAATGGGGTTAAAAATTCCCCGATCAGCCGATCAATGTAGGTCCCAGTAGTTGGACGGAGTCTAGAATGGAGATTGCGAGCAACATCTCATCCAACATCAGTGTCTGACCTCACAAATGCTCTTCTGTATGAACGAGCAAAAAAAAGACACCCCAAATAATCTTTCCAAAGCTTTCCCAGTAGAGGAGACGCTATTACATCTGGAAAGTGGAGACCAACTCCATATTAATACCTACCGTATGTATATCATAAAAGTTCCTGTAAGTGTAACGCGTTGTTGCTCCAATACTTGTGTACATATAGTGTATACGATAGGCCCAGCGATCAGTAATTTATCGCTTATCTTTGGGAAAGGTGATACCAAGTGTTTTCACTGGACAATCCCTTTAAATCAGTTACTTATGGCAGGAGAAAAGCAAAACAGAATCGAATTTTGTCCCACGTCACTACCGTTTACAATTGCCAAGCTTTTAATTAAATGGAAGACATCGTCAGAAAATGACCGATTTTAATCAGATTTTTGTGTTACATTTATTTTATTTTATTTTTTTTTATCTTGGCAGTGGTTTTATGTTTTCTTATCACAATCTGTATAAAAAAATAAAATAAAATAAAACTACTTGCAGTTCCTGTCTTTTCAAAGAGCCTTTTCAACAGAGGATTGCAATAACAGGCAACACCTGTAAACACAGTGGATTAAGGATTCACCATTCACAGCAGGCCCAGATCCCCCTCCCTTCACAATGGCCTTAGCACATGCTGATTAAATGCTTTCTGAAACCCATTTGAAATATCACAAAACCGGTCTGGTGAAGCCCCACTTTTTATAACAGACTAGCTAAATTCATATTCACTAACCCTCTCCTGTGACATCATGACTTACTTGACCACAGCAGCTCACCTGACTGATCCCGCGTGTGATGTCACAGCAGCTCACCTGACTGGACCCACGTGTGATGTCACAGCAGCTCACCTGACTGATCCCACGTGTGATGTCACAGCAGCTCACCTGACTGATCCCACGTGTGATGTCACAGCAGCTCACCTGACTGATCCCGCGTGTGATGTCACAGCAGCTCACCTGACTGATCCCGCGTGTGATGTCACAGCAGCTCACCTGACTGATCCCGCGTGTGATGTCACAGCAGCTCACCTGACTGATCCCGCGTGCGATGTCACAGCAGCTCACATGACTAAACCCAGCGTGCGATGTCACAGCAGCTCACCTGACTGAACCCAGCGTGCGATGTCACAGTAGCTCACCTGACTGGACCCACGTGTGATGTCACAGCAGCTCACCTGACTGGACCCACGTGTGATGTCACAGCAGCTCACCTGACTGATCCCACGTGTGATGTCACAGCAGCTCACCTGACTGATCCCGCGTGTGATGTCACAGCAGCTCACCTGACTGGACCCACGTGTGATGTCACAGCAGCTCACCTGACTGATCCCACGTGTGATGTCACAGCAGCTCACCTGACTGATTTCGCGTGTGATGTCACAGCAGCTCACCTGACTGATCCCGCGTGTGATGTCACAGCAGCTCACCTGACTGATCCCGCGTGTGATGTCACAGCAGCTCACCTGACTGATCCCGCGTGTGATGTCACAGCAGCTCACCTGACTGATCCCGCGTGTGATGTCACAGCAGCTCACCTGACTGATCCCGCGTGTGATGTCACAGCAGCTCACCTGACTGATCCCGCGTGTGATGTCACAGCAGCTCACCTGACTGATCCCGCGTGTGATGTCACAGCAGCTCACCTGACTGATCCCACGTGTGATGTCACAGCAGCTAACCTGACTGATCCCACGTGTGATGTCACAGCAGCTCACCTGACTGAACCCGCGTGTGATGTCACAGTAGCTCACATGACTAAACCCAGCGTGCGATGTCACAGCAGCTCACCTGACTGAACCCAGCGTGCGATGTCACAGTAGCTCACCTGACTGAACCCAGCGTGTGATGTAACAGCAGCTCACCTGACTGATCTCGCGTGTGATGTCACAGCAGCTCACCTGACTGATCTCGCGTGTGATGTCACAGCAGCTCACCTGACTGAACCCAGCGTGTGATGTAACAGCAGCTCACCTGACTGATCTCGCGTGTGATGTCACAGCAGCTCACCTGACTGAACCTCGCGTGTGATGTCACAGCAGCTCACCTGACTGAACCCAGCGTGTGATGTCACAGCAGCTCACCTGACTGAACCTCGAGTGTGATGTCACAGCAGCTCACCTGACTGAACCTGTGTGATGTCATAGCAGCTCATATCACTGAATCCCGCGTGTGATGTCACAGCAGCTCACGTGACTGAACCCCGCATGTGATGTCACAGCAGCTCACCTGACTGATCCCACGTGTGATGTCACAGCAGCTCACCTGACTGATCCCACGTGTGATGTCACAGCAGCTCACCTGACTGATCCCGCGTGTGATGTCACAGCAGCTCACCTGACTGATCCCGCGTGTGATGTCACAGCAGCTCACCTGACTGATCCCGCGTGTGATGTAAGTCCTCCCCCGTCCATAATATCAGAATTATAGGGGGGGTCTCATGGCTTGACAGGCCCTAAATATGAAGAATATTGCTTTTAATGCTATGAAGGGGTTAATGTGGTTTTGTAAAAGTTAGCTCTGGCAGTGTGCCAGGAGCGGTTTGAGCTGGTTTTATCCAGTTTGTTTGGAGTTTGAATTAACGGCTTTTTATTGGCCGTTGGGTTTTTGGCGGGCTTTTTAGAAGGTTATAAAAAGCCCAGCAGTTTGAATTTTTACCTCAGTCGGAGCTGAAGAAACAGAAGATGGACAGCCTCTTGCAGCAACTCCTGGCAAGAGCCGGCAGAGAAGACGGGGCAGACTGGTTGAGAAGCTGTCTTGCCTTGGAATCGTCACCGGCGGCTCCGGTTACCGTCCCCCCTGTTTTAGAGCCGTGCCCGTGCCCTGAAGTGCAGCAGCCGTTACAGGAGAGCGTCCCAGCGGCGACTCCTCCTGTCAGGTCTAGAAGGAGAACGCCATTGAGGTCTGTTCCGCCCCTTCCATCTCCCGGTCCCAGCAGCCGCGCACCGTATGTGCGCAAGAGGTCTCGGCGCTCCTCCCCGGTCACTTCCCGGAGTCCGGTGCGTGAGGGGCAGCGCCGGTGTCAAGAGGGGTCGGCTTCGTCGTCTGGAGCCGCCGGCAGGGCTGCCGCTCCTCGCAGCCATAAAAGCGCTGCAGCGGCATTACCCTGCTCAGTGACTGCGGCCCCCTCAGCAGCCTCTTCCAGCAGCCTGCTCCCTCCTACGACGGCCGGCGTCCAGACGATTGAATCCGACGTCGACCGAAGATACAACGCTCCAGCGTTGCAACAGCTGAGCTCGCCTGCCTGCCAGGGCTTGAGCGTCGGTTCTGCAGCGGACCAGAGGCCCAGAGGAGGACTTTCCAGAGGGGGTGAGAACTTTGATGTGCCCCTGTCTGTCCCTCCTGAACAGCTTAGGGAGATTATAAGAAATGTATTAGTAGATTCAGTTGGGGATATTTTTAGCTCTCCTCCTAGTGTTATAGCACCCATTAACAATGAGGCTAACCCATCCCCGCTGAACCCTTTTAAAGAGGCGCTTACTTGCGACCTTTCACCTCTAGGTTTCCATTTGAGCTCGTCTATTAAGGAGCTCATTTGGAATAAGAATTATGTGGATCTATTTTCGCTACTTCCCCGTAGGGACCACTTGAATAGATCAGAGAAGGAGGTTAAACCGGATAGTGATGACCCTAGACGTAGCTCAACAAAATCATTTAACAATTGGATTCAAGCCTTTTCCATCTATTCAGCGGTCCTAGGGGAGAAATTTCCGGAGTTGTGTAGTAAATTATTCCAACATGTTGATATTATTTTAGAGGCTTATCGTAATTTTGGAGGCCTCGCTTGGCTCCATTACGATGAGGCCTTTAGGCAGAAATTAGCGGTACACCCTGATGTTAAATGTGGGGTTAAAGATGTGGGGTTATGGATAAACCTTATGCTCCCCCAAAGGCAGTATGCCACCAAACAACCAGCTTCGGTTTTTCCAAGGAAAGGAGTGTGTTTTGCTTATAATGAGTCTCAATGCAAATGGGGTAGCTCATGCAGATTTCGCCATGAGTGCTCATTCTGCGGGAACTCTCATCCGATGTTCAAGGGCTTTCGGAAGCAATTGTCTCAAATATCACCCAGGGACCCAATTTCAAAAAAGCTCGGACTCCGGTGAAAATTCTAGAAATGCTTCAGTGGTTAAAAATATACCCAAGACAGGAGACCAGTAAACTCTTGTTTAATGGTTTCCTTTTCGGTTTCGAAGTTCCTCAATTTAAGGGCCCTGGTTGCGTTCTGGTTAAGAATTTAGCATCCTTAAATTGTCATCTAGATGTAGCTAGGAAAAAGATTTTGGAGGAATTAGCTTTGGGTAGGATCGCGGGCCCCTTTTCTTCCCCTCCTTTTGAAAATTTTCGGGTTTCCCCTCTCGGGATTGTTCCCAAGAAAAAGTTTTCGCATGATTCATCACCTATCTTACTCCATAGGTTCTTCCCTGAACGACGAAGTAGATAAATCCCTGTGTTCCGTTTCTTATTCGTCCTTCGACGCGGCTATTGATTTGCTTAGGAAGTTTGGTAGGTTTTCATTAATGGCAAAGTCAGACATCAAATCGGCATTTAGACTTCTTCCTGTCCATCCGGTGGGATTTAATTCTTTGGGCTTTCATTTTGAGGATCTTTATTTTTTCGACATGTGCTTGCCTATGGGGTTTTCGTTATCTTGCTTTTGTTTTGAAAGTTTTTCATCGTTTTTGCATTGGGTTTTGGAGCAGAACACTCGGGACGCCAGTATTTTACACTATTTAGATGATTTTCTTTTTGTAGGGCCCCCCTTTTCTGATTTGTGCTTAGTCACTCTAAATAGATTTATAGCCATGTGTGAACAGTTTGGGGTCCCATTAGCTCATGATAAGACTTGCCAACTGTCGAACGTGATCGAATTTTTGGGCATTACGTTGGATTCAGTTAGAATGGAATGCAGACTTCCAGAAGAAAAAATTTCTAAATTAATTGATGCCTTGGATAAATTCTTATCCAGAAAAAAGGTAACCTTAAAGGACTTGCAATCTCTTTTGGGCCTCTTGAATTTTGCCTTGCGTGTTATTCCGATGGGCAGGGTTTTTTCAAGACGCCTCTACAATTCCACAATAGGGCTCTCATCCCCTGAGGCACATATTCGAGTCTCTTCAGAGTTGAAAGAGGATGCCAGGGTTTGGAGGTCATTTCTTTTGGGCTTCAATGGCAAATCCTGTTGGCAATCGGAGTTTGTTTTAGCAGATTCTATTCCGTTTGCTTTTTCTTCCAATTCTGATAGCGGCTGCGAAATCCTGTTTTCTTCGCATTGGTTTTCTCACAAATGGCCTGATTCTTGG
This sequence comes from Ranitomeya imitator, assembly GCF_032444005.1. Lineage (NCBI taxonomy): Eukaryota > Metazoa > Chordata > Amphibia > Anura > Dendrobatidae > Ranitomeya > Ranitomeya imitator. The sequence continues at coordinate 631,929,651 of NC_091284.1, forward strand.
TTACGCATGAAAACAGTTTTAAATCCCATGGTTTTAGAACTTTTTTCTATTTTTCTTGGCTTATATTTGTGGGGTCATCTGATGAAAGATAGTAGGATACTGATTTTGTCCAATAACAAGGGTGTTGTTCTCAGCATTAACACCTTGTGTTCTAAAAATGTGTGGGCTATGAGAATCCTGAGGCAGTTGGTTCTGCTATGCTTAAAGTCAAACATCTGGTTGAAAGCTAAATTGGGGTCGAGTAGTTTAGGTCTTATTACGGATTCTCTTTCCAATCAACAATGGCAAATTTTTTGCCAACAGGTGCCCAATGCAGACTTGGAACCAACGTTTTGCCCGCTAGAGGTTTGGGACTTGATTTTGAGTTAATTCCTCATTTTATAGAAAATTCATTGTCAGCGCGATCATGGGCTGACTATTCAGCCGCATGGCAGCAATGGATTAGCTTCTGTAATTTACATAATTTTGAGTTTAATAATTCCAGCCCTGTTTCGGGTTTGAGATTCGGAGAGTTTCTTTGTAACAAGGGTTTGTCATACTCGGCTGTTGCTAAGTCCTTGGCGGGGGTGTCGTTTTTTCTGAAATTATTGGGTAAGGTTCCGTTGACGGCCTTATTTCCTGTCAAGCAATTTTTAAAGGGGTTTAGAAGAACCAGTTTCAAACCAGATTCTAGACGCCCTATTTCCCTTCAACTGTTAGAAGACCTTTGTATATCCTTACGTAAAGTATGTAGTGATTCGGCTGAAAGTTTGTTGTTTTCTTCGGCATTTACGCTGGCGTTTTTCGGGGCATTGCGTATCGGGGAGTTAGTTTCGTCGAAAAAAGCTGATCCGTCGGGTCTAATGGTTTCGGATCTGTCGGTTTTTAGCTCGCACTTGTTTTTGTTTGTTAGGAAATCTAAAACAGATCAATTGGGGCGAGGCGTTAGGTTAAAGATTGATTCTATTCCAGATAAGATTTTTTGTCCAGTGGCCAACGCCAGCCGCTGGCTTCAAGTTAGGCCAAGCCTTCCTGGTCCATTATTTATTCATTTGGATGGCACACCGGCGACAATCTTTCAGTTTAATGCGGTTTTGAAAAAATGTTTGCAGTTACTAGGTAAAAATCATTTAAGAATTACGTCTCACTCTTTCCGGATAGGAGCGGCAACTGAAGCGTCGAGATCCGGCCTTTTGGATTCACAGATTATGCAACTGGGCAGATGGGAGTCGGGTAGATTTAAGCTTTATGTTAGACACGATTTATACGATAACTGATTTTGATTTTATTTCAGGTGCCAAAATTATCTGGATTATAGGGCATTCCTATGTTTTTTGGGCCCAGAAGAGAGCCAAACAACGTTATTATTCTGAGAACCTTTCTTTCAGTCAAGAGGTGGTTCAAGTTTTTTGGCACAGTGTGAGAGGCATGTCGTGGTACAATGTTATAGCAGAATTTGAGAAATGCTTTTGTAAATTTCCATCTCCAGATTTAGTAGTTTTTAATCTGGCCGGTAATGATCTCGGGAAAACCAAAACTTTGGACTTGTTAGCTTTGTTGAGATCGGATTTTATTTATTTTAAGCAATCTTCTCCGTTTACTTCTTTTGTTTTTTCTGAGATCATTCCTAGGTTGCTTTGGAATAGAGTTGAACTCGTTTTTTTTAGAGAAAATTCGGAAGAGGGTTAATCGGGTTATGTCTAAGTTTCTTCCTTTGATTAACAGCTTTTCTTTCAGACATGTGGACTTAGAAGGATTTCTACCCGGTCTTTACAGGAACGACTTAATTCATCTTTCTGATATTGGATTGGACATTTTTAACCTAGATCTCCAAACGATGGTGGAAAAATGGCTGTCTGGTCGTGGGGGGGCCATGTCTCTTTGAGACTTGGCTTGTGGAAAATTGCCCTTATGGGTGGATTGGTTTATAAGGTGTTTTAAACTTCCGGTTAATTTAAGAGTTTAATTTTAAGGTCAAAATGTTTGTTATGAAATTTAAGTAACTCAAAAATAAATGACACGGCCATTAATTCCACCTTTTGTTTGTTGTGTCTATTTATTGTATGAATGGGCCTTGTGAAGCCATGTAAGTCCTCCCCCGTCCATAATATCAGAATTATAGGGGGGGTCTCATGGCTTGACAGGCCCTAAATATGAAGAATATTGCTTTTAATGCTATGAAGGGGTTAATGTGGTTTTGTAAAAGTTAGCTCTGGCAGTGTGCCAGGAGCGGTTTGAGCTGGTTTTATCCAGTTTGTTTGGAGTTTGAATTAACGGCTTTTTATTGGCCGTTGGGTTTTTGGCGGGCTTTTTAGAAGGTTATAAAAAGCCCAGCAGTTTGAATTTTTACCTCAGTCGGAGCTGAAGAAACAGAAGATCCCACCCTCCCTCCCCTATTTTATGGTTGTTATCCTGTCGTGATCATTTGTTTTGCGAGGAAAATTGCCCTTATGGGTGGATTGGTTTATAAGGTGTTTTAAACTTCCGGTTAATTTAAGAGTTTAATTTTAAGGTCAAAATGTTTGTTATGAAATTTAAGTAACTCAAAAATAAATGATACGGCTATTAATTCCACCTTTTGTTTGTTGTGTCTATTTATTGTATGAATGGGCCTTGTGAAGCCATGTCACAGCAGCTCACCTGACTGATCCCGCGTGTGATGTCACAGCAGCTCACCTGACTGATCCCACGTGTGATGTCACAGCAGCTCACCTGACTGAACCCGCGTGTGATGTCACAGCAGCTCACATGACTAAACCCAGCGTGCGATGTCACAGCAGCTCACCTGACTGAACCCAGCGTGCGATGTCACAATAGCTCACCTGACTGAACCCAGCATGTGATGTCACAGCAGCTCACCTGACTGATCTCGCGTGTGATGTCACAGCAGCTCACCTGACTGAACCCAGCGTGTGATGTAACAGCAGCTCACCTGACTGATCTCACGTGTGATGTCACAGCAGCTCACCTGACTGAACCTCGCGTGTGATGTCACAGCAGCTCACCTGACTGAACCCAGCGTGTGATGTCACAGCAGCTCACCTGACTGAACCTCGAGTGTGATGTCACAGCAGCTCACCTGACTGAACCTGTGTGATGTCATAGCAGCTCATATCACTGAATCCCGCGTGTGATGTCACAGCAGCTCACCTGACTGAACCCAGCATGTGATGTCACAGCAGCTCACCTGACTGAACCCGTGCGATGTCACAGCAGCTCACCTGACTGATCCCGCGTGTGATGTTACAGCAGCTCACCTGACTGATCCCGCGTGTGATGTCACAGCAGCTCACCTGACTGACCCCACGTGTGATGTCACAGCAGCTCACCAGACTGAACCCGCGTGTGATGTCACAGCAGCTCACATGACTGAACCCAGCGTGTGATGTCACAGCAGCTCACCTGACTAAACCCAGTGTGTGATGTCACAGCAGCTCACCTGACTGAACCCAGCGTGTGATGTAACAGCAGCTCACCTGACTGATCCCACGTGTGATGTCACAGCAGCTCACCTGACTGGACCCGTGTGAAGTGGAAAATCCCATGCTATAGTACCAATCTATGAGAAGTTTTGAGTCATGAATAGGAAGAAGCATGGCTTCTTACATAATATTATCTATTAAATATTAAAGTACCCCTGCACCAAGGCACTAAAAATAACTATATATGTCCCTGGCAGCCCCTATTTGCCTCTTACTGCCTTCTCTGCTCAGATCAGCATTCCGATTCTCCTTCCTATAATGATAGGCGCACATGGTAAGTAAATGCTGCGGGTTGGACTGTTATGATGCGGTGGTCTAGGAGCAACATGGAACGAGCTCTGAGGGAAGTGGTAACTGTACTGACCGCAGTCCCTAAGCTCAACACAACACTAGAAATAGCCGTGGAATGCTCCTAATTCTCCCTAGGCATCTCGTCACAGCCTAAGAGCTAACTACCCCTAAAGACAGAAGCAGGAAAACTATCTTGCCTCAGAGAAAATCCTCAAAGGATAGATTAGCCCCCCACAAATAATGACTGTGAGTGGAGAGGAAAAAGACATACACAGAATGAAACCAGGATGAGCACAGGAGGCCAGTCTAGCTTGATAGATAGGACAGGATGGAATACTGTGCGGTCAGTATAAAACACTCCAAAAATCCACGCAGAGTTTACAAAAAAATCTCCACACCTGACTAAAGGTGTGGAGGGTAAATCTGCTTCCCAGAGCTTCCAGCAAGACAGAATTAATTCATACTAATAACGCTGGACAAACATAGAAAGCACTGAACGGATAAGTCCACAATCTGTGAACAGAAAAGCGCAAGCAAAAACTTAGCTTTGCTGAACTGGTCAGGATAACAGGGAAATCCAAAGAGATGTGAATCCAACCAGGAACCATTTACAAGTGGCACTGGCTGAAGGAACAGCCAGGCCAAAATAGCCGAGCAGAAGAGACGATAAGTGGAGGCAGCTGATGACAGCTAACTCCAAGGAGCAGCCATACCACTTGAAACCAAAAGAGGGAGCCCAAGAGCAGAATTCACAACAGTACCCCCCCCTTGAGGAGGGGTCACCGAACCCTCACCAGAGCCCCCAGGCCGATCAGAACGAGCCAAATGAAAAGCACGAACCAAATCGGTGGCATGGACATCGGAGGCAACAACCCAAGAATTATCCTCCTGGCCATAACCCTTCCACTTGACAAGATACTGAAGCCTCCGCCTCGAAAAACGAGAATCCAAAATCTTCTCAACCTCATACTCCAACTCTCCCTCAACCAACACCGGGGCAGGAGGGTCAACCGAGGGAACAACGGGCACCAAATATCTCCGCAACAAAGATCTATGGAAAACATTATGAATGGCAAAAGAGGCTGGAAGAGCCAAACGAAAAGACACCGGATTAATAATTTCAGAAATTTTATAAGGACCAATAAACCGAGGCTTAAACTTAGGGGAAGAAATCTTCATAGGAACATGACGAGAAGACAACCAAACCAAATCCCCCACACGAAGCCGGGGACCAACACACCGACGGCGGTTAGCAAAACGTTGAGCCCTTTTCTGAGACAACGTCAAATTGTCCACCACATGAGTCCAAATCTGCTGCAGCCTGTCCACCACAGAATCAACACCAGGACAATCAGAAGGCTCAACCTGCCCAGAAGAAAAACGAGGCTGAAAACCAAAATTACAAAATAAAGGTGAAACCAAAGTAGCCGAACTAGCTCGATTATTAAGGGCAAACTCGGCCAACGGCAAGTAAGACACCCAATCATCCTGATCAGCAGACACAAAGCATCTCAAATAGATCTCCAAGGTCTGATTAGTTCGCTCAGTTTGGCCATTAGTCTGAGGATGAAACGCCGAAGAAAAAGATAAATCAATGCCCATCCTAGCACAAAAGGCCCGCCAAAATCTAGAGACAAACTGAGAACCTCTGTCAGAGACAATATTCTCCGGAATGCCATGCAAACGAACCACATGCTGAAAAAATAATGGAACCAGATCTGAGGAGGAAGGCAACTTAGGCAAAGTTACCAGATGGACCATTTTAGAGAACCGGTCACAAACAACCCAGATAACAGACATCTTCTGGGAAACAGGAAGATCCAAAATAAAATCCATGGAAATATGCGTCCAGGGCCTCTCAGGGACCAGCAAAGGCAAAAGCAACCCACTAGCGCGGGAACAGCAAGGCTTGGCCCGGGCGCAAGTCCCACAGGACTGCACAAAAGCACGCACATCGCGCGACAAGGAAGATCACCAAAAGGACCTAGCAACCAAATCTCTGGTACCAAAAATCCCAGGATGACCAGCCAACACTGAACAATGAACCTCAGAAATAACCTTACTTGTCCATCTATCAGGAACAAACAGCTTCCCCACTGGACAGCGGTCAGGCCTATCAGCCTGAAATTCCTGAAGCACCCGCCGCAAATCAGGGGTGATAGCAGAAAGAATCACCCCCTCCTTAAGAATGCCAACCGGCTCAAGGACTCCAGGAGAATCAGGCGAAAAACTCCTAGAGAGGGCATCAGCCTTAACATTCTTAGATCCCGGAAGATACGAGACCGCAAAATCAAAACGGGAGAAAAACAGGGACCATCGAGCCTGTCTAGGATTCAACCGCTTGGCCGACTCGAGGTAAATCAGATTCTTATGATCGGTCAGGACCACAACGCGGTGTTTAGCTCCCTCAAGCCAATGTCGCCACTCCTCAAACGCCCACTTCATAGCCAACAACTCCCGATTGCCGACATCATAATTGCGTTCCGCAGGCGAAAACTTTCTGGAAAAAAAAGCACACGGTTTCATCAAAGAACCATCAGACTCCCTCTGAGACAAAACGGCCCCTGCCCCAATCTCAGAAGCGTCGACCTCAACCAGAAAAGGAAGAGAAACATCCGGCTGACGCAACACAGGGGCAGATGTAAATCGGCGTTTAAGCTCCTGAAAGGCCTCAACAGCCTCAGAGGACCAATTCATCACATCAGCGCCTTTCTTCGTCAAATCAGTAAGGAGCTGAACCACACTGGAAAAGTTGGCAATGAAACGGCGATAGAAATTAGCAAAGCCCAAAAATTTTTGAAGGCCCTTCACAGATGTGGGTTGGATCCAGTCATGAATAGCTTGGACCTTAACAGGATCCATTTCTATAGACAAGGGAGAAAAAATAAAACCCAAAAAAAAGACCTTCTGAACTCCGAATAGGCAGTTAGACCCCTTCACAAACAAAGCATTATCACGAAGGATCTGGAACACCATCCTGACCTGCTTCACATGAGACTCCCAATCATCGGAAAAAAATCAAAATATCATCCAAATATATGACCATGAATTTATCAAGATAATTGCGGAAAATATCATGCATGAAAGACTGGAACACAGATGGAGCATTAGAGAGCCCAAATGGCATCACAAGATATTCAAAATGGCCTTCGGGCGTATTAAATGCAGTTTTCCATTCGTCACCCTGTTTAATACGAACAAGATTATATGCCCCTCGGAGGTCAATCTTAGTAAACCAACTAGCCCCCTTAATCTGAGCAAACAAATCAGTAAGCAAAGGCAAGGGGTATTGGAATTTGACCGTGATCTTATTAAGAAGACGATAATCAGTACAGGGTCTCAAGGAGCCATCCTTAGCAACAAAAAAGAAACCCGCTCCCAATGGTGACGAAGAGGGCCGAATATGCCCCTTCTCCAAAGACTCCTTAACATAACTCCGCATGGCGGCATGCTCTGGCACAGACAAATTGAAAAGTCGGCCCTTAGGGAACTTGCAACCAGGAATCAAGTTAATAGCACAATCACAGTCCCTGTGCGGAGGAAGGGAACTGGACTTGGGCTCATCAAATACATCCTGGAAATCCGACAAAAACTCAGGGACCTCAGAAGAGGGGGAAGAGGAAATTGACATCAAAGGAACGTCACTATGTACCCCTTGACAACCCCAACTAGTCACCGACATAGTTTTCCAATCCAGCACCGGATTATGTTCCTGTAACCATGGAAAACCCAGTACAACAACATCATGCAGGTTATGCAACACCAGAAAACGGCAATCTTCCTGATGTGCTGGAGCCATGTACATAGTCATCTGTGTCCAGTACTGAGGTTTATCCTTGGCCAAGGGTGTAGCATCAATACCCCTCAAAGGAATAGGGCTCTGCAAAGGTTGCAAGGAAAAACCACAGCGCCTGGCGAATTCTAAGTCCATTAAGTTCAGGGCAGCGCCTGAATCCACAAATGCCATGACAGAAAAGGACGACAATGAGCAAATCAGGGTCACAGATAAGAGAAATTTAGGCTGTATAGTACTAATGGTAACAGACCTAGCGACTCTCTTAGTACGCTTAGGGCAATCAGAGATAACATGAGCAGAATCACCACAGTAAAAACACAGCTTATTCTGACGTCTGAATTCCTGCCGTTCTGTTCTAGTCAAAATCCTATCACATTGCATAGGTTCTGGACTCTGCTCAGAGGATACTGCCATATGGTGCACAGCTTTGCGCTCGCGCAGACGCCGATCGATCTGAATGGCTAGAGACATAGATTCGCTCAAACCGCCAGGCGTAGGAAAGCCCACCATAACATCTTTAAGGGTTTCAGAAAGACCTTTTCTGAAAATAGCAGCCAGAGCCTCTTCATTCCATTTAGTGAGCACAGACCATTTTCTAAATTTCTGGCAGTATAACTCTGCCGCTTCCTGACCTTGACACAAGGCCAACAGGGTTTTTTCTGCATGATCCACAGAATTAGGTTCGTCATACAGTAATCCGAGCGCTTGAAAAAATGCATCAACATTCAATAATGCCGGATCCCCTGTTTCAAGAGAAAAAGCCCAGTCTTGAGGGTCACCACGCAGCAAGGATATGATGATTTTTACTTGCTGAATGGGATCACCAGAAGAACGGGGTTTCAAAGCAAAAAACAATCTGCAGTTATTTTTAAAGTTCAAAAACTTGGATCTGTCCCCAAAAAACAAATCAGGAGTAGGAATTCTAGGCTCTAAAGCCGGAGTCTGGACAACATAGTCCTGGATACTCTGTACTCTTGCAGCAAGTTGATCCACACGAGAAAACAAACCCTGAACATCCATGCCAAAGCATATATCCTGAACCACCCAGATATCAAGAGGAAAAAAAAAGACAAACCAGAGCACAGAAAAAAAAATGGTTCAGAACTTTCTTTTCCTTCTTTTGAGATGCATTTAATTCATTTTTGGCTACTTGTACTGTTATGATGCGGTGGTCTAGGAGCAACATGGAACGAGCTCTGAGGGAAGTGGTAACTGTACTGACCGCAGTCCCTAAGCTCAACACAACACTAGAAGTAGCCGTGGAATGCTCCTAACTCTCCCTAGGCATCTCGTAACAGCCTAAGAGCTAACTACCCCTAAAGATAGAAGCAGGAAAACTATCTTGCCTCAGAGAAAATCCCCAAAGGATAGATTAGCCCCCACAAATAATGACTGTGAGTGGAGAGGAAAAAGACATACACAGAATGAAACCAGGATTAGCACAGGAGGCCAGTCTAGCTTGATAGATAGGACAGGATGGAATACTGTGCGGTCAGTATAAAACACTCCAAAAATCCACGCAGAGTTTACAAAAAAATCTCCACACCTGACTAAAGGTGTGGAGGGTAAATCTGCTTCCCAGAGCTTCCAGCAAGACAGAATTAATTCATACTAATAACGCTGGACAAACATAGAAAGCACTGAACGGATAAGTCCACAATCTGTGAACAGAAAAGCGCAAGCAAAAACTTAGCTTTGCTGAACTGGTCAGGATAACAGGGAAATCCAAAGAGATGTGAATCCAACCAGGAACCATTTACAAGTGGCACTGGCTGAAGGAACAGCCAGGCCAAAATAGCCGAGCAGAAGAGACGATAAGTGGAGGCAGCTGATGACAGCTAACTCCAAGGAGCAGCCATACTACTAGAAACCACAAGAGGGAGCCCAAGAGCAGAACTCACAAAAGTGCCACTTACAACCACCGGAGGGAGCCCAAGAGCAGAATTCACAACATTGGACGCTGCGTACCTCCGCAGCATCCAACCTGCAGTGTCCAGATGTTACAGCATAGTGGATAGGATTTCAAGAAATCCCATGCCCACTATGTGTTCACCGATGTCCGCGGCTTCCCTGTGGAGACGAACATGCGGCGTGTCTTTCCAGACTGCAGCATGTCTATTTATCTTGCGGAGACGTGAGTCTCCGTAAGATATGTCTCACCCGTACAATGTATTGAATGCAGTGATTTTGCACGGTTCAGTGAACACGTGCGGAATCACCTACTTTCAAAAGCCATCAACACTTTGGACTCAGCGGACATGTGAAGCGTCCAAAGCGCTGCCAATTACCGACCGTGTGCACGTACCCTAAGATAGCTGCCACCAATTTGAGCAGAAGACGCAGAGAGAGGCAAACGCAGGGCATTAGGAAGGGTGACTGAACATGCACCATTAATTTCATAGTGCTTTACATGTTTGTATAAAGCTGTTCCCATAAGGGCTCACAATCTAAATTCCCTATCAGCATGTCTTAAAAGTGAAGACGAAAACCAGAATACCCAAAGGAAACCCACACAAACACAGGGAGAACAAAAACTCCTGGCAGATGTTGTCCTATGAACCCAGGAGTCCAAAGCAGCAAGTGCTAACCACTGAGCCACCAAGCTGCCCCACAGTGAAGACCTACATCATTAATCATACACACATACTTGAACTTATTTCTTTATCCACCTAGCTGCTATTTTTACATCCAACTATACATACATACATAATCAATTGGTCAGAAACAAACAAGGCTTACTTTCTTTCTGATAGTGTATGCTTCCTAATTTATAATATTAGTAGCACAATTTTTTGGACGAACCCCAAATCTGGTTTGATTATCACAAGTACTTATTGAATATTTTAATTAGAAATAATTTCCCCAGATATGCAATTGGTATTGTAAATACGACAAAACATAAATATCCTGATCAGGTTCTCTGCAAATGTTGATATCACGATTTAGAGCAGTCCGAAGAATAAAATACGGCACATTGCTGTAAATGTGCTTGTAATACAATGCAGGGGGGTCAGAAGGTGATCGATTACAAATAAGAGAGTGCTTTCCTCATATACATACAAATGAATCCCCGTCAATCTATGCAAAGATTTGCAGCATGCTGCCAGGAGATGGGGGTTTCTATAGTATTTCACTCTTGGTAATGCAAGAAGGGAAGCAGGCACAAGATGGCACTGTTGGCACACTTCACAGAGAATAGAAACTAAAGCATTTTATTAGCAGCGGTCACTGTCATTTTGTTCTTCACGAAAACAATCCAGACCACATAACAGCAAAAAATAATTTCTTTACAGGATATCAAGATCAACATACTCCTTGATCCTGGAAAACTGGAAATAGTGTCAGACTTAAATATTTATAGTGCTTGCAAGTAAATGTGCACGATAATACGCAATAGACTTAAGATGAACTTACATATTCTATAAGAAGCCCCAATAATTGCAATTTATGTTAACATCTAAAAATATGAAACGTATTTAAAAAGTATAAAAAAGATGGGGAAAATGACATTCATCAACATGGATCAAAATCTATTAAATAATTATAGTCATGGCCGAAAGCGTTGGCGCCCTTGAAATTGTTCCAGAAAATGTAATATTTCTCCCAGAAAATTATTGCAGTTACACAATTTGTTCTACACAGGTTTATTCCCTTTGTGTAATTGGAACAACTCAAAACCCTAAAAATGGGCAGGACAAAACTGTTGGCATCTGTTCAAAAGAATTTCACATCCCATGATCTCCTCAATTGTGGAGGCAGAGAAAAATTGTGGAAAGGTGGATAAGCAGCCCCAATCAAGTTCCAAAGAAATTCAAGCTGTCCTGCAGGCTCAGGATGGATCAGTGTCAGCGCGAACTATCCTTCGACATTAGAATGAAATGAAACTCTTTGGCAGGAGACCCCACTGCTGAGAGACATAAAAAGCTAGACTGCAGTTTGCCAAAATGTGCACAAGTAAGCCGAAAGCCTTGTAAGAAAGTGTATGGGGACAGATGAGACCAACATAGAGCTCTTTGGTAAAGCACATCATTCTACTGTTTACCGAAAACGGAATAAGGCCTACAAAGAAAGGAACAGAGCACCAACAGTTACATTTGGTGAGGGTTCAAACTGGAATGGATGGCAACAAAGCGCTGGAGAGGAGTCTGGACCTAAATCCCATTGAACACCTGTGGAGAGACCTTAAAATTGCTGTTGGGAGAAAGTGCCTTGAAATATGAGAGACCTGGAGCAGTTTGCAAAAGAAGAATGGTCCAATATTCCAGTGGAGAGGTGTAAGAAGTGATTGATTGCAGTTATTTCTTCCAAAGGGTGTGCAACCAAATATTGCCAATCATTTTGTCTGACCCATTTTTGATGTCCAATTTGAATTTTTGTCTCTGTTTTTTTGTGTTGTTCCACTACACACAAAGGAAAAAACCAAACGTGCAATTGCAATAATTTTCTGGGAGAAAAACTTCATTTTCTGGAACAATTTCAAGGGTACCTTGACTGTATATGGCTGCACCTGTATTTTAAAGGGAACTTGACAGCGGATACATGCTGCCTGATGCACGGACAGCATGTATCAGACACCAGCTGTATGACTTCGGTCACGTATGTATGACTCTGAAACACGTTAGCGGTTTGAGAAAAACATAGCTTAATAGCCGCCAGGGACCAAGTCACACGAGAGACTTGGCAGACAGGGGGGTTCTCGGCGGCTGCCCTGGAGTTACAGGTGTAGAGTGTGACACCTGTCAGTCATTGACAGCGGGCAGGGAGAAGCCACCGGGGACCTGCCTGTCCAACAAATCTCTAGTGCCATCAAACTAGGTTTTCTCTGAAATGCCACAGAGTTTCAGAGTCAAACATATATGGCTGAAATCATACAGCAGGTACAGGCTGCCCATGGGTCGTTCACAATTCTCTGCAGGGTGCATGCAGACGGATGTTTGTCTCACGTTAGGATCACAGTACAATCCTCGGACTGACCGCCTGCTCTCCTGACGCGAGGGTGACAGCTGCATAGAAATACATCACGCTGCCACTCCCAGGTCAGGAGAGGTGCCGAGCCAGTCCGTGAACTGCAATGTGATCCTCGCACGAGAAATACGGCCGTCCGTCTGCATCCTTAGGGTATTCTCAAAAGGACCAGGCTGCGGCAAGAAAAAAAATAAAATCCTATACTCACTTACCGATTCTAACTTGCTACAGACACTTGCCAGGGTCATGGCTTCACCAACCAGATGTGGCAGCACATGATTGCTGCAGGCTTCACATTTGTCAGCCTGTTGTATATGTGTCAGAAAGAGGTTTATTTCAATATATAGATGGTGAGATGAAGAATTAGGACACAGTCAAAAATGTAATAATAAACTGATAGGAATTTTAGTGGATGCATTAAACAGAAGCAGAAACACACAGAGAAATGATAAGGCTTCTAAAGACCAGAGCCTGCAAACGGGAAGACAAGCTTAAAAAAATGCAGTATACCAATCAACCAGACATAGTGCAATTCCCCTAGAGTACACCTCTCACCGTACAATACATCAGGTGGCTAATAGGACTCCTAGCAAAGAGGTGATCCAGCCTTCATATCCTCCCCGACCTAGGGAACAGCATCTCTGAGATCAGGTGTGGGTGTACAGAGCGGGCTCAATAGCTGAGCCTATGCCATACACAGGTGGGGGAGGGTGGCTGCTGGCTGTGTTATGCAGCAGACACATGCTTCTAACAGCAGCAACCGGAGCTAGCTCTGATCATTGCTGTATAACCAACGAGATGGTTGCCCTGCATGTGTGTGCCCATTGCAGAGTGCCAATGGCTTGCCATGGCAGCTAGCGGTCTATTACACTAAAAACACATATATATATATATATATATATATATATATATATATATATATATATATATATATATATATATGGCACACAGATGAATGACAAATGGCAGTTATTTGAACTTTCTTTTCTTGGTTGATCTGTGATGTACAGCTTCTGGGTTGTCTCTCATCAAGCTCCAGCAATAGTCAGCCGTCATATGTGAGTCCCACCGGCCTTGATATCGTTCTTCCATTGTTTTAATGTCCTGATGAAAACGCTCCCCTTGTTCCTCGCTCACATCCCCAAGGTTCTCTGGAAAAAGGTCCAAATGGCTGTGTAAATAGTGAATGTTGGTACTCATTCTACATCCAAGATTTCGCAGACTCATTAGTAGCTCTTCCACAATCTCTTCATAGTTGTCTGCTTTCTTATTCCCTAGAAAATTCTGCACCACATTACAAAATGCATTACAAGCTCTTTCTTCTGTCTCATTCATTGATGTGATAATATTTAGGTCTCTCATAAGTGTTCTTATTTGAGGTCCATCAAATATTCCAGCCTTTTTCTTCTCTTCACTAAGACCAGGAAAAGTTGAACATACATAGTTAAAGCATTCTCCACTGTGATTGAGAGCTTTGACGAACTGCTTCATCAATCCAAGTTTTATGTGTAAGGGAGGAAAGACAATGTCCTTCCTATCCACTAGAGGATCATGGATGACATTCTTATCGCCAGATGCCAAACTCTGTCGCTGAGGCCATTCAGTTTTCACCCAATGCTCTGCTGTAGCTCTACTGTCCCAGTAGCACAGAAAACAAGGGTGTTATCATAACAAATGGGAATTATGCATGTTCAAAGAAAACAAAGATATTCTCACATTTATTGGGAGACTAAATGAAAACTAAATTTACCTTAGTGAACTGTATAAGCCGGCACTTTTCATACACTACTTATATTTATCATGGAATTCTTGAAAATGGGCTATATACCTGTAGCACAAAAACGTGATGTGATAGAGAAATTATAAGATCAGATTTGAATTCAGCACCCTCAAATTAAAACTGTTTTTAAAGTCCATGCCAGAATTTTTTTTTTTGTAGACCAGTGTAATAGGCCCTCCACCCTCACAGCTGCAGTCTTTGTACTTTCACAAAGCCCTGACAACTAGGAATAACTGCGTGAATATATGGAGAAAACTCATATTTTTAATCACTAAAACAAAAAAAAGTACAAGTTTAGTATCACCATACCAGGTCATTTCTACCATACAATAAACTCAGTAAAAACTAATCATAAAAAAACAATAGTGTAATTGCATTTTTTTTCTTCACTTCACTTGGATTTTTTTTAATCATTTTTCAGGACACTACATTGTAAAATGAATGGGGTCAATCAAACCTACAACTTGTACCGCAAAAATGCAGGGCTATAATGACAGAAAAATGTAAAAAAGTTATGACAAATAGGAGGGAAAAAAAAGCATGGAAACAAAAATTGGACATGGCAAGGACAAGTGAAAAATGAATAGCTCATCCTTATGCTTACAAGATTACTGCATAATAGTCATCTGGGTGGGGCCAGATCAGATGGGATCGCTGTAACCCCACCCCCTGACTATGCTGACGAATCAATGGTGGAGGTGGATGAAGAGCTTTAGTGGGGGGCGAGGGAGATGTGGGGGTTACTAACTACATGACAAGTCTGTACCGTAAGGAGGAGCACAGGAACTCACTGTGCACAGAATAATACAGCACAATACATAGAAATGCAGAATATTGCAGATCCAATATGTGCCCCCTTAAGTTTATATCTGAATTTTGTAGTGCACCAAAAACAATAAAAGAGCCTTTTCCAAGTTTAGACTCTTCAAAAACCATCTTATTCTACAACATGCAGTTCCTGACTTAGGACACAAGGTAGCCATAGCCTTAGGTCTTTCAGATGTCTGTAATGAGGGGCAGCTTGGCATTCCCACTATGGCCAGACTGCGAGTTTTAGGAACTGGACGAATAGTATCAGAAAAGTCTATGATGCTGGAAGGTTACAACTTGCAGACATAAAACAGATGTTAAAATGTTCCTGCAGGACAGCAGTGTGAATATGGCCAGAAGCGGTTCTCAGATCGCAGGACATTTTAGGGTATGCGCACACGTTGTGGATTCTCTGCGGATCCGCAGCATTTTTTGCGGTGCAGAAACGCTGCAGATCCGCAATTGATTTACAGTACAATGTAAATCAATGAGAAAAAAAAAATGCTGTGCACACTTTGCGGAAAATCCGCTGCGGAAACGCTGTGGTTTAAAAGAAGTAGCATGTCACTACTTTTTTGTGAATCTGCAGCGTTTTTGTACCCATTCCATTATAGAAAACCGCAGAGGTAAAAAACGCAGCAAATCCGCAGAAAAAAACGCACAAAAAAACGCTGCGGAACCGCACACAAAACGCGACAAATCCGCAGGTGCGTTTTCTGCCAGGAGAGACAGAATCCGCACCAGAAATTCCTAAGCCTAATCCGCAACGTGTGTACATAGCCTTAGTGTTCAGATTACAATGGCTGGACCCGGTTCTGCTGAAGCGAAATGACATGATTATACATGGCGCCATAACAGGGTGATCCAGTGTAGACCGGGCACTGCGGCTGAATACAGACACTAAAGTTACCTGCACTTCAGCAGTCTGAAAGCAACGTCTATCTGCGAGGTAACACGCATACACCATGCAATGAGCCGAGCACCTCCCTTCTTCCCAAAGTCTGAGCTCACACTTACACACTTAAGGTACGTGTCCACTTTCAGGATGGCCGGCGGTATCGCCGGAGCGGCTTAGCCGCGCCCCCTTTCTGGGACGCGATGATGCCGGATGTGTTCACAGCACACATCCGGCATCATCGCTCCCCACCATAGGGCCCTGTGCTATATCTTGCGGCGACGCAGCGTCGCCGCAAGATATACGGACATGCTGCGATCTGAAAAGACGCGCAGCATGTCCGGAGTCGCAGGGCCGCTGCGTGCGTGTTACCACGCATAGTGGAGACGGGATTTCATTAAATCCCCTCCACTATGCTGTAACATCTGGACGCTGCGTGTTTGACGCTGCGTCCCTATGCAGAGTCAAACACGCAGCGTTTACTGCACGTGGACACATACCCTTAGGGGTTAGCAGGCTTTATGCAGAAGGATACAAGCAGAGCACGAACACACTGCAGTTATTACAGCTCAGAACCCTGTAGGTGGCCTTGTGCGGAGAAGAGCGATATATTCTGCTTAAGGCCAGAGTCACACAAGTGTATACACCAGACGAGTGCTGTCCGATTTTAGCGATTTTTTAATCAGATAGCTCTGGGGTCAGTGTTAGGCTAGGTTCACATTTGCAGTTGAGTCCGCAGCGCTTGGTACGCAACTGCAAACGCATGATAACGCTGCGTTTTTTATCCGCATCAACTTACGCATGATTGATAAAAAAAAATGCAACGTTTGCACGCGGTTTTGCATGCGTTCGCATTGTTTATGCGCATGCGTTTGTTATTAAATCAATTTTCAAGGAGAATTTGCTTGACACAAGCCACGCCCAATTGCCGTGGCTCATGAGATTTCAGTTTATAGACCCTTGTGCAAATGCAAAAGCATGTCCTTGCGTTCCCATAGACTGTAATGAGTTGTTTTCACACACTCCTTCCGCAAGGGTCTGCATGTGCATGGCGGCGGAAATTTGACGCCAAAAAAATTCTAGCATGGTGTGTCAGCCGCACACCTTGAAAATACGCATGTGTAAGCAAACGCGGGCGAACGCATGCAAACACACTGCGTCTACAATGTTAAAGATATGAAATCAAGACACATGCGGATGTATGCATCAGAAACACTGCAGACACAACGGCAAATGTGAAGCCAGCCTTAGGCTGGTTTCACATTTGCATTTAAAAACGCAGCGTTTTAAACGCATGCGCATGTGGTGAAAAAACGCATATAAACGTGTTAAAACACCGCGTTTTTTAGACGCATGCGTTTTTGCATATTTTAATACAAACGCGGCGTTTTGACGCGTTTACATGCGTTTTTTCCTGCGTTTTTAAAACGCATGATGAGAAGTGTGTGACAGCTGCCAATCATCAAAATCAACAAGAAATCCCACTTTAAACAGAAATAGCTAGGGTTAGGGTTAGGGTTAGAATCCCTAGTAACTCTAGGGATCCTAACCCTAACCTTAACACTATCCCTAAGGGATCCTAACCCTAAGGGATCCTAACCCTAACCCTTTTTTGCATGCGTTTTTTTGCGGCAAAAAAACCTATTGCTGTCTATGTAAACGCATGCGTTTTTAAGCACATGCGTTTGCATGCGTTTTTAAACGCATGCGTTTTAATAGAAAACACAAGAATACACACTAATAAGCCAACCCCAAACCCTAACCCTAAGGGATCCTAACCCTAACCATAACCCTAACCCTAAGGGATCCTAACCCTAACCCTTAGGGTTTTGCGGCAAAAAAACGCCGCTAGAAATTACTACATGTTGCATTTCTGCAACACAACGCATGCATAAAAAAGACGCATGCGGCACCAAAACGCGGCAAAACGCATGCAAAAAAAGCATGCATTTTTAATGTTAAGTATAGGAAAAAAAAACGCATGCTTTTTTTGCGCTAAAACGCTGCGGCAAAAAACGCAAATGTGAAACCAGCCTTACTCAAAAAATTTCAGCATGTTGCAATTTCATTTTGAAAATGGGTGCCACTCACCCATCCAAATCTATGGGGGCATGGAACACATCGGACTGCACTCAGATGCCATCCAAGTGCAGTCTGATTTCAGCTGACTCATAGAACGGAGAAGATGGAGACATTTTGTTCTCCATCTTCTCACAATGTGCTCCCATTTTCACATCGGATCACATTATGCTGAGAGTCTGATCCGAGTGTCATTTACATAATTGGCTCGATTCTCAGAGGAGAGAATATACAGTTGTCTGACCGCAGCCTTGAAGTAAACCTATCAGCTGATTAATGCTACATGAAGCAAAGCACATACGAATCAGACTTGGGAGCCCGCATTGTAAATTTATGGCTAACTTTAACTCCTTGCAACATTTCAGAGAAAAGCATAGCTGTAAGCATAGCTGGAAAAGAGGGGACTAGACCAAGAGGTATGTCCCTGCTGGCTTCTCCTGACCCACTCAGAATCACAGGTCCGTCAGTACGGAGAGACCTGTCAATCTAGCTGAGCAGGCGGGGAGGATCCCTCGGAGGACATGCCTCTCGGAGCAAAACATACAACCCCTGGCAAAAATTATGGAATCACCAGCCATGGAAGATGTTCATTCAGTTGTTTAATTTTGTAGATAAAAAGCAGATCATAGAATTGGCACAAAACTAAAGTAATTTCAAATGGTAACTTTCTGGCTTTCAGAAACACTAAAAGAAATCAAGAACAAAAAATGTGGTAGTCAGTAACGGTTACTTTTTTTAACCAAGCATAGGGTAAAAATTATGGAATCACTCAATTCTGAGGAAACAATTATGGAATCACCCTGTAAATTTTCATACCCAAAAATAACACCTGCTTCAAATTAGATCTGCTCGTTAGCCTGCATCTAAAATGGAGTGATCACACCTTGGAGAGCTGTTGCACCAAGTGGACTGACATGAATCATGGCTCCAACACGAGAGATGTCAATTGAAACAAAGGAGAAGATTATCAAACTCTTAAAAAAGGGTAAATCATCACGCAATGTTGAAAAAGATGTTGGTTGTTCACAGTCAGCTGTGTCTAAAATCTGGACCAAACACAAACAATATGGGAAGGTTGTTAAAGGCAAACATACTGGTAGACCAAGGAAGACATCAAAGATTCAAGATCGGAAACTTAAAACAATATGTCTCCAAAACAGGAAATGCACAACAAAACAAATGAGGAACGAATGGGTGGAAACTGGAGTCAACGTCTGTGACCGAACTGTCAGAATCCGCCTAAAGGAAATGGGATTTACATGCAGAAAAGCTAAACAAAAGCCATCATTAACATCTAAACAGAAAAAACTAGGTTACAATGGACTAAGGAAAAGCAATCGTGGACTGTGGATGAAAGTCCTATTCAGTGATGAATCTCTTATCTGCATTGGGCAAGGTGATGATACTGGAACTTTTGTATGGTGCCGTTCCAATGAGATTTATATAGAGGACTGCCTGAAGAGAACATGTAAATTTCCACAGTCATTGATGATATGGGGCTGTATGTCAGGTAAAGGCAATGGGGAGATGGCTGTCATTACATCTTCAATAAATGCACAAGTTTATGCTGATATTTTGGACACTTTTCTTATCCCATCAATTGAAAGGATGTTTGGGGATCATGAAATCATTTTTCAAGATGATAATTCATCCTGCCATAGAGCAAAAACTGTGAACCATACCTTGAAAAAAGACACATAAGGCCAAGGTCATGGCCTGCAAATAGTCCGGATGTCAATCCAATTGAAAATCTTTGGTGGAAGTTGAAGAAAATGGTCCATGACAAGGCTCCAACCTGCAAAGCTGATCTGGCAACAGCAATCAGAGAAAGTTGGAGCCAGATTGATGAAGAGTGCTGTTTGACATTCATTAAGTCCAGGCCTCAGACTGCAAGCTGTTATAGACGCCAGAGGTGGTGCAGCAAAATACTAGTGATGTGTTGGAGTGTTTTTTTGTTTGTTTGTTTTTCATGATTCCATAATTTTTTCCCTCATAATAGAGTGATTCCATAATTTTTACCCTATGCTTGGTTAAAAAATGTAACCATTACTGACTACTACATTGTTTGTTCTTGATTTCTTATAGGGTATGTGTCCACGTTCAGGATTATATCCGGATTAGCTGCGAATTGGATGCTGCATACAGCCGCAGCGTTCAACCCGCAGCGTCCAGATGTTACAGCATAGTGGAGGGGATTTTATGAAATCTCATCTCCACTATGCATGCGAACACGCATCTGGCGGCCCTGCGTTTACGGACATGCGGTGCGTCTTTTTAAAAAGCAGCATGTCTGTTTACCTTGCAAGGTAAATCACAGGGCCCTATGGGGTGCGGAGACTCCGAATGTGTGCAATGAACACATCCGGAATCACTGCGCGTACAGAAGGGGGTGTCACGGGTTTTCCGCTCAGTCCAAAGCACCGTCATTACGGACCGTGGACACGCACCCTTAGTGTTTCTTAAAACCAGAAAGTTGCCACTTGAAATGATTTTACTTTTGTGCCATGTCTGTGATCTGCTTTTGTTCTACAAAATTAAACAACTGAAGGAACATCTTCCAAGGCCGGTGATTCCATAATTTTTGCCAGGGGTTGCAGATGTTTAAAAATCAGTCTCGGATTTCTGCTGTCCATGGTTCGTCACCATGAATCAGCTACCAGGCTTCATTTAACATCTGCTAGTTTCTTAAAAATATATATGTAAATATGCAAATGAGGTGATTGGAGCACAGTGGGTGGGGCCATATAGTCTGGATCAACTCTTCCTCATGCAATTTTAGCACAGTGCTGTCAATCAAAGCAGTGGGTAGCGGATTTAGCCATTGAGACAGTTGCAGGGAGAGTGCTCCAGATCGCATGGCCCATCCACAGCACAGGACCACCTTCAAGGACCTGTGAATACCTTGTTTAGCATTTCCTGGCTCACAATCCACAGAATGGCCATTATTTTTGCGGATTAACCTCTTTGAAGGATTATAGGGCTAATCCAGACAGATCCGCTGGCACATCCATAGCAGAAATATGCATTGCTGCTTCAGATTTCTGCTGCGGAGATTCTCTAAAAACTACACGCCATGGGATCATGTGCTACAATATAAGAAGACTGCACATGAGCAGGGATTATATCTAAATTGCACTGTCCAGAATACATAGATTTTTTTTTTTCTAAGAAGTAAAATGTAACAAAAATTCTTCAACTCAACCAGAAAAATACCCCACTGATGGATTATATTTCCATTAGTCAGAAATGATAGTTTCATTACCAGGCACCGAGTGATCGCTATGGGTCACTCCGCCGAATGTCTGTGCTTACGGGTCTAGGACGATGCTAATCACAGCATGAAGACGACAGACTTCCTAATACATTTTTGATTAAAGACGATGCACGTCACAACTGCAAAGAAACACATTCACTTTAATAAGGAGCCACAGGATGTCACCCTTGTAACGCGGTACATCTGTAGACATCGCTGCCTGAAACCAAGGGAATAGGATTTTACAAAACTCCAGTCTCCAAGGTGTTTCAAAAACTTGGTGCCTAAGTTTTAATGAGACGGACGATGCTTCGTGGTTACAAATTTAACTTCGAGTTCACCTGTGTAATATTATCGAAGTACAGACACGTCTTCATGACTTTCAGCTTTATCTACAAATTGAAGCTAACAAAGGAAGCCTTTATCAGAGAGAAATTCTAACTTCACAGGCTGCATTACACTAAGCAGGCATTCTGCATGACTTCCAGCTGCGCCAACCCTAATGCGCCAGGAGGACGTGGACGCACATGTACATAGCTGGATTTACTAAAAAATCCAAGGCTGAGTATCGCCTCCATACAGCAGAACAGGTGAGAGTTTTATGCACATTTTATTATTTTATTTATTATTATTTATTTATATAGCACCATTAATTCCATGGTGCTGTACATGAGAAGGGGTTACATACAAGTTACAGATATCACTTACAGTAAGAAAACTAACAATGACAGACTGATACAGAGGGGCGAGGACCCTGCCCTTGTGGGCTTACATTCTACAGGATGGTGGGGAAGGAGACAGTAGGTCGATGGTGTTGAGGTGGCCATGTGGTCATTACAGGCTATAAGCTTCTTTGAAGAGATGGGATTTCAGGTTTCTTTTGAAGGATCCAAATGTGGTGGATAACCGGATGTGTTAGGGCACAGAATTCCAGATGAAGGGGGATATTCGGGAGAAGTCTTGGAGGCGATTGGGTGAGGAGCCAATAAGTGTGGAGGAGAGAAGGAGGTCAGGAATAGCAGGGTGAGGAAGATCAGGAAAGTTGGGTGATGGTGATGGGATTGGGGGTGCAGCCAGCAGACATACCAGGAATAGCAGGGTGAAGAAGATCAGGAAAGTTGGGTGATGGTGATGGGATTGGGGGTGCAGCCAGTGGACATACCAGTAATAGCAGGGTGAGGAAGATCAGGAAAGTTGGGTGATGGTGATGGGATTGGGGGTGCAGCCAGCAGACATACCAGGAATAGCAGGGTGAGGAAGATCAGGAAAGTTGGGTGATGGTGATGGGATTGGGGGTGCAGCCAGCAGACATACCAGGAATAGCAGGGTGAGGAAGATCAGGAAAGTTGGGTGATGGTGATGGGATTGGGGGTGCAGCCAGCAGACATACCAGGAATAGCAGGGTGAAGAAGATCAGGAAAGTTGGGTGATGGTGATGGGATTGGGGGTGCAGCCAGCAGACATACCAGGAATAGCAGGGTGAAGAAGATCAGGAAAGTTGGGTGATGGTGATGGGATTGGGGGTGCAGCCAGCAGACATACCAGGAATAGCAGGGTGAAGAAGATCAGGAAAGTTGGGTGATGGTGATGGGATTGGGGGTGCAGCCAGCGGACATACCAGTAATAGCAGGGTGAGGAAGATCAGGAAAGTTGGGTGATGGTGATGGGATTGGGGGTGCAGCCAGCAGACATACCAGGAATAGCAGGGTGAGGAAGATCAGGAAAGTTGGGTGATGGTGATGGGATTGGGGGTGCAGCCAGCAGACATACCAGGAATAGCAGGGTGAGGGAGATCAGGAAAGTTGGGTGATGGTGATGGGATTGGGGGTGCAGCCAGCAGACATACCAGGAATAGCAGGGTGAAGAAGATCAGGAAAGTTGGGTGATGGTGATGGGATTGGGGGTG
Organism: Ranitomeya imitator; assembly: GCF_032444005.1. Classification (NCBI taxonomy): domain Eukaryota; kingdom Metazoa; phylum Chordata; class Amphibia; order Anura; family Dendrobatidae; genus Ranitomeya; species Ranitomeya imitator. The sequence goes on from NC_091284.1 coordinate 631,952,887, forward strand.
CAGCCAGCAGACATACCAGTAATAGCAGGGTGAGGAAGATCAGGAAAGTTGGGTGATGGTGATGGGATTGGGGGTGCAGCCAGCAGACATACCAGTAATAGCAGGGTGAGGAAGATCAGGAAAGTTGGGTGATGGTGATGGGATTGGGGGTGCAGCCAGCAGACATACCAGTAATAGCAGGGTGAGGAAGATCAGGAAAGTTGGGTGATGGTGATGAGATTGGGGGTGCAGCCAGTGGACATACCAGTAATAGCAGGGTGAGGAAGATCAGGAAAGTTGGGTGATGGGATTGGGGGTGCAGCCAGCGGACATACCAGGAATAGCAGGGTGAGGAAGATCAGGAAAGTTGGGTGATGGTGATGGGATTGGGGGTGCAGCCAGCAGACATACCAGGAATAGCAGGGTGAAGAAGATCAGGAAAGTTGGGTGATGGTGATGGGATTGGGGGTGCAGCCAGCAGACATACCAGGAATAGCAGGGTGAAGAAGATCAGGAAAGTTGGGTGATGGTGATGGGATTGGGGGTGCAGCCAGTGGACATACCAGTAATAGCAGGGTGAGGAAGATCAGGAAAGTTGGGTGATGGTGATGGGATTGGGGGTGCAGCCAGTGGACATACCAGTAATAGCAGGGTGAGGAAGATCAGGAAAGTTGGGTGATGGTGATGGGATTGGGGGTGCAGCCAGCAGACATACCAGTAATAGCAGGGTGAGGAAGATCAGGAAAGTTGGGTGATGGTGATGAGATTGGGGGTGCAGCCAGTGGACATACCAGTAATAGCAGGGTGAGGAAGATCAGGAAAGTTGGGTGATGGGATTGGGGGTGCAGCCAGCGGACATACCAGGAATAGCAGGGTGAGGAAGATCAGGAAAGTTGGGTGATGGTGATGGGATTGGGGGTGCAGCCAGCAGACATACCAGGAATAGCAGGGTGAAGAAGATCAGGAAAGTTGGGTGATGGTGATGGGATTGGGGGTGCAGCCAGCAGACATACCAGGAATAGCAGGGTGAAGAAGATCAGGAAAGTTGGGTGATGGGATTGGGGGTGCAGCCAGTGGACATACCAGTAATAGCAGGGTGAGGAAGATCAGGAAAGTTGGGTGATGGTGATGGGATTGGGGGTGCAGCCAGTGGACATACCAGTAATAGCAGGGTGAGGAAGATCAGGAAAGTTGGGTGATGGTGATGGGATTGGGGGTGCAGCCAGCAGACATACCAGTAATAGCAGGGTGAGGAAGATCAGGAAAGTTGGGTGATGGTGATGAGATTGGGGGTGCAGCCAGTGGACATACCAGTAATAGCAGGGTGAGGAAGATCAGGAAAGTTGGGTGATGGTGATGGGATTGGGGGTGCAGCCAGCAGACATACCAGTAATAGCAGGGTGAGGAAGATCAGGAAAGTTGGGTGATGGTGATGAGATTGGGGGTGCAGCCAGTGGACATACCAGTAATAGCAGGGTGAGGAAGATCAGGAAAGTTGGGTGATGGGATTGGGGGTGCAGCCAGCGGACATACCAGGAATAGCAGGGTGAGGAAGATCAGGAAAGTTGGGTGATGGTGATTTTATTACTGCTCTCTAAACTAACAAGAGAAGAGTGCCTTATTGGAGCTCCTTATAAATAACAGGTTTGGATAGTAATTAGTGAGACACTTGGATATTCAGCGGATCGCAATTTACACTAAAATTCATGTGAATAGGGTTTTCAAAACATCAATGATATTAGAAAGTACGAACAAAAAAAAAATCAAAAGGCAGAAATCAGAAAATGTGCAAATGAAGATTTCGCGGCATAAGGGAAGGCCAAAGACACAATTATTGTATGTTCGTGATACAATCAGTAACTAAAATTCTCCACCATCCCTAGACTTGGCCTAAGAGGTGATCCAGATAAGACAGGACCGATTTTTATTTTTTTGAATTTGAAAAGGAATGTTATATGAAACGAGAAAATGAAAATAAATTTTCAGCCGGCCAGGAGAGATCAGCAAAGTTTGCAATGGCTATACTTGTCGGCTACAGAGTCATTTGTCATTTTCAGACATTCAACCAACATGAATCCATGAAACTGCCATATAGTGTGAAGATAAAAGAGGCAACATTTAGTCCTCAAAAATATTCAGGATGTAAATATACACGCATCATACTGCAATATCAAGACAGCAATAGTGAACACCATTCATTATCCCACTAAAATGGCACCTGTCAGGGGTGGGGTACATTAGGCAACAGTCAGTTCAAGCGGTTGACTTAGCCTACAAATGCCCCAGGTACAGCTCAATCTATCTGAGCATCTGTAGGGATACCTGGACGTCCAATCCATGGAGGACTCGCCTGGTAAACCACCAGCATCGTGATATTCTGTTGGGGCATTGTTGCATTAAATACTCCACAGGATTCTCTGAGGCCTACAGATGGGAGAATCGATTCTCAAGACCCCAGCCCATCGGCAGATTAGTAACCTTTGACTGCTGGGACTGCTGGACGGGGGGCTCGAGGGTCTCCTTACCTCCCAGCATTCCCAGTTCCTCTTAATTAGGCAGGAGGCACAAACGGCATCGAACCAACCTGGATAACAAAAAGAAGAGCCAGAAATGGCAGGAGGTAAAGAGATCCGCCAGCCAGGAAGGCTCCCATCCATCACCACAGATTACTGATCTGCCCAATGGACGGGAATATTGCGAACCATTTCTCCCATCTCTAAAGATACGTCCCCAGTAGACTGCTGTGCATAATTACTCCGAGAGCAACATCCCCTTGGTAAGCCCATAAAAATTAGAACTAAAGTCCAATGTCTATGAACCATTTGGAGGATTTAAAACAACAACAAAAAACAATAACTAGGGGCACAGCAGGAATAGAATAAGAATAGAATAAGAGGAAAATCTGAAATGGAACAGTGGTGCGAAATAATGGACGGGAGATTAAGGGGCAGATTCAGAATGGGGTAAAAAGTATTCTGGTGTAAAAAGCTTTGAAGTGTCACAACACTTTTCCGCAATTCAAGGCTGCGCTAAAATGTTGGGACTCTTGGTGTTCCCATGCCATTTTCGCTATGCTCTAATAAAGTCAGCATAATGAGGGGCTGCATTCTCTGCCTGGACTGAAGTAGGATTTGTGGTGAGGCGTACGCAACTTGTCCATCGCTCTCGATTCATTAATAATGCTGGCCTTGATGAATCAGGGCCGTATTGTTTATCAAAAACCTGAAGTGATACCAGGTCAGAACAGCGCCGTACACATTAAAGCTTCTACAAAAAAAAGGAACAGTCACAACTGCAGAAATGCTACAAAAGCAGTGAGAAAAAACAGCAGCTGAGAAATCAGTAATGATGTAGTGACCGACCGGCAGCAAATACTACTGTAACAATGGTAATAAAAGCTGCATTACAGCATGCACTAACAGAAAGCATTGTGGGGCTACACTTCTTACATATTGATGACAGGTCCAAACATTAGGTTTAATGAACCATTTTAGCACAAAATGCCACAAATTGTCAAGGTCGAGAATTTTAATAGGCCTCTGAAGCTTGCATAGCCCAAATAGATGAGGGTTTCAAGGTCACAGACAAATAAACGCACTGAAGAGTATAAAAAGGATTTCTCTGGGAGCAGGGAATATTTGGCCTCAGAGGACGCACACCACCAGCACATTTCTACCACAGCCTTGCCATTATTCAACCTGCACTCTTCAGGGAAAAAACTTTTCATAAATTAAATAATGTTTAATGAGGACAATAGGAGGTGGAGGCGATTTACTAAATGGGAAATCATTTTCGAACAAACATGGTGGAGAACATGGTGGGCACAAAATGTATTATTGCTTTTAGAAACCTTTTGCATCTACTTTACAAATTAGAGGACGTAATGGAGATACAAATAGAGGGAATGATGGTAAAACGACAAGTGGAACCATCGAGAACAAAGGAGGAGGTTTAATGAGCCCGCCGGAGCCCACCACTTACCAGCCCTCGAGTAGGAAGACACTCGAGTCATTCACATCCTACTTGCTGCTTTAAGAAGCACTCAGAGTACAACTAACTCTGTTTTACCCTTAAACTGTTAAGTATTCAAGAAATGAAATAATGTAAAATGTATTGTGGCTCTTTTATTTGCACGTATGTCGTGATGTTCACAAGATCTTGGTGAAATGTTAACAGATGTGAGAGAAGAATCTGTCAAACAACATATGCAAAAGAATTTCAGAAGTTTCTTGTGTTTAGGAAACAAGAATCTGCATTTAGCACATGCTAAGTGTTGCAAAGAATTATTCAAACCTGCAAAACCCAACTAAGGAATTCTTAAAGTAGTCCTGCCTTTTCTCATAGTCTTACTGCCCTCAAAAAGTCAAAACTGCTTTAGATGCACATAACAGTTTAATATGTGTGCAGGAACGGTCTACTATACATACCGTATATACTTGAGTATAAGCCGAGATTTTCAGCCCCACTCGGCTTATAATCGAGTGAGGGTCCAGAACATGGAGGGAGAGCGGCAGCAGTGGGTCACAGGAGGCAGGAGCCAGCTGCTGTGGCTAACTCCAGGGCCCGCTGCTGAAAAGAAATGAATATTCATTGCGCTGGCAGTGAATATTTATTTCTCTGAAATAACGCGCACAGTGTCAACCGCAGTTGCTGGCTTCCTGCAGCAACCGGGTGGCCATGTGTGCCTGCTATTTAATAGTAACCAATATTCACTGCCCTCCACATACAGTCCTGGAGTGGGGAGCGGTGAGTATTCCGGCAGCTGTGCTCTGCTTTTAAGAAGCACATGACATGCCTGGCATGCGCTGCTCACAAGCATAAAGCAGCTGCTGGCACCGAAACAAGACGATGCGAGGGAGCGCAGGAAGGCAATTATAATTTATTATTTTAAATGTTTTTTGATGGGGTCCATGCATACCAGGATGGGGATGGGGGGGCAATCATACAAGGATAAAGATGAGGAGCCATGCAGTTCAGGATAGAGATGAGGAGCCATGCATACAAGCATAGGGATGAGGAGCCCATGCATACAAGGATAGGGATGAGGAGCCCATGCATACTAGGATAGGGATGAGGAGCCATGCATACTAGGATAAGGATGAGGAGCCATGCATACCAAGATAAGGATGAGGAGCCATGCATACCAAAATAGGGATGGAGGAGCCATGCATACAAAGATAGGAATGAGGAGCCATGCATACAAAGATAGGGATGAAGAGCCATGCATACAAAGATAGGGATGAGGAGCCATGCATACAAAAGATAGGGATGGGGGAGCCATGCATACAAATATAGGGATGAGGAGCCATGCATACAAGGAAAGGGTTACAAAAAGGTTGCACTCTATCGTGCTAAAGCATGTCAATATGAAATATATGAAATATGAATAGCTATACGGCTTCTGATTACTAGAAAAAAATGAGACATTTTGCCCATAATTTGGCCAAGTTATGTCTGCCCATACCATATATGTCATAAACTTGAACTTTTTGAAAGGCGTATGTCGCATTACATCTGGGGTAGAAGTAATACAGCATTTCAGAAACGAAACATCATACCAACAGTCAAATATGGTGGTGGTAATGTAAATCCTGAAAGAGAATGTCAAGTCATCTGTTTGTGACCGCAAGCTGAAGCGCACTTGGGTTATGCAGCAGGACAATGAACCAAAACACACCAGCAAGTCCAGCTCCGAATGGCTTAAGAAAAACAAAATTAATTCTTTGGAGTGGCCTTGTCAAAGGCTTAACCTTAATATGATAGAGATGCTGTAGCATGACCTTAAAAAGGCGGTTCATGCTCAGAAACTCTCCATTGTAGCTGAACTACAACAATTCTGCAATGATGAGTTGGCCGAAATTCCTCTAGAGCATTGTAAAAGACTCATGGCCAGTTATTGCAAATGCTTGATTGCAGTTGTTGCTGCTAAGGGTGGCCCAACCAGTTATTAGGCTTAGGCGCAATCACTTTTTCATGCAAGGCCCAGTAGGTTTGGATTTCTTATTACCTTAATAATAAAGACCTTCATTTAAAAAGTGCATGTTGTGTTTACTTGTGTTATCTTTGTCTAGTATTTAAATTTGATTGGTGATCTGAAACATTTAAGTGTGACAAACATGGAAAAGAATAGAAAATCAGGCAAACAATTTTTCACAACTATATAATGCATCAGTGCCCTATGTATAAGCATATACAGTAGTGTTCAAAATAATAGCAGTGTTTTAAAAAAATATGAGTTAATCACAAACTCTTTATACCAGTTTTTATTTCAATGCATTGGGAACATTGCACACAGTTTTCAAAACATGTAGAGAAATGTATTTAATTTTTAATTACTTTACAGAAAATAAAAAATGAACAATTTGGCAATTGCATCCAATTCAGTACATGTCATGTTTTGAGACTGTATTTGCTCATCCTGGAGCTGATTATTGTCTGAGCTTTTCCATTCTTGCTATTCTTCCATCCCTTCGAATGGTAGTCTTCCATTTTCTTCCACGTCTCTCTGGTTTGGCTTTCCATTTTAAAGCTCTGGAGATCATTTTAGCTGCACAGCCTATTGTCGTCTGCACTTCTTATAAGTTTTATCCTCTCCAATCAACTTTATATTCAAAGTACGCTGCTCTTCTGAACAATATCTCAAACGAGCCATATTTCTCAGACTTTCAAGGAGAAATGCATGTACAACATGCCCTGGCTTCACCCTTAACTAAGGGCCACCTGATTCACACCTGTTTCTTCACGGAATGATTGACCTCACCTACCTGAACGCCACACTGCTATTATTTTGAACACCCCCTTTCAATTAATTATTCTAATACACAGACTCAGGAACATGCAGATCATGAATGCGGAGTCTGGTGGATTTCTTAAAATCTACAGCACCATCCGGTAAATTGACATGTGGTAATATAATTTATACCAAAAACTGTGATTAATCTGGTTAGTCATATTGGACTGCTATTATTTTGAATACCACTGTACAGCAAAATAAGTGTATACGTTAAACAGAGCCATAGTGCTCCACGGTTTCAGAAAACTGTTTACCAGCTTATTAAACAAAGGTTAAACTAAAGTAAAAGGACCACACGAACACGGCAGATATGTACAACATACAATTTGTATAGACCACAGATATGGCACGCATACACTTCTTTAGGGCCCTGTACTGTTCTTGCGCATGCCTCGGATTTCAAACAGATATAAACAGGTGTATGAAGCTCCAGTGATGCTCCACTGGATACTTTAGTACTGAAGTATTCTACATTATTACTATTAGCTTTTATTATTATAGCGCCAATTATTCCATGGCACTTTACATGTGAGGAGGGGTAAACATAATAAAAACAAGTACAATAATCTTAAACAATATAAAAGTCATCAATTGGTACAGGAGGAGAGAGAGGACCCTGCCCGCGAGGGCTCACAATCTACAAGGGATGAGTGAGAATACAGTAGGTGAGGGTAGAGCTGGTCGTGCAGTGGTTTGGTCGAACGGTTATTACTGCAGGTTGTAGGCTTGTCGGAAGAGGTGGGTCTTCAGGTTCCTATTGAATGTTTCCATAGTAGGCGCGAGTCTGATATGTTGCGGTAGAGAGTTCCAGAGTAGGGGGATGCGAGGGAGAAATCTTGTATGCCATTGTGGGAAGAAGAGACAAGAGCAGAGTAGAGAAGGAGATTTTGGAGGATCAGAGGTTGCGTGCAGGTAAGTATCGGGAGACTAGGTCACAGATGTTTGGAGAACAATTGTGGATGGATTTGTATACCATGTTTAGGGTTTTGAACTGCAGTCTACAGGCAATGGACATTGACAGAGGGGAGAGGCAAGGGACTAGTGGGGGGACAGGTGGATTAGTCAGGCAGCAGAGTTTGGGATAGATGGTAAAGGTTAGAGAGTGTTAGAAGGGAGGCCACAAAACAGGAGGTTGCAATAGTCAAGGCGGGAAATGATGACTGCATGGACTAGGGTTTTTGCAGATTCTTGGTTGAAGAATGTACGGATACAGGAAATATTTTTGAGTTGGAGTCAGTAGGAAGTGGAAAGAGCTTAGATATGTGGTTTGAAGGAGAGATCAGAGTCAAGGGTTATCCCGAGGCAGCGAGCTTGTGGCACTGTGGAGAGAGAGCAGACATTTACTTTAATGGATAGGTCCATTGGGGGGAGGGTGAGCGAGATGGGATGAAAGATGATGAATTCTGTTTTGTCCATATTAATTTTTAGAAATCTAGCAGAGAAGGAAGAAATAGCTGACATACATTGTGGGATTCTGGTTAGTAGGGAGGTGATATCAGGTCCAGAGAGGTAGATCAGTGTTTCATCAGCTTAGATGTGATTCTGAAAGCCGTGAATTTCTAGAAGGGAATGGTCCACTGTATCAAAAGCAGAGGACAGGTACAGGAGGAGAAGGACAGAGTAGTGTTGCTTGGCTTTGGTGGTTAGTAGGTATTGGGGACTTTAGTCAGGGCAGATTCAGTCGGAAACCAGATTGTAAGTGGTCGAAGAGGGAGCAAGAGGAGAAATGGGAGGACAGTTCATGATGGACGTGTTGTTCCAGTAGCTTCAACACACTTGGGGATTCTCTAACAAACAGGCAATCCCCACATATGTTGAAGCTGTCTAACATCCAAAAATCGTGTAGCCACATGGACTCAAACATAATAAACGAGATTATCCAGATGTACGGATAACACCCAAGCGTGGTCGGATAAGATGTTATCCAAGCACATTAGCTCATCACTAGCTTCAACGCATCTCCATTCTCGGGGCACAACTGTCCAAAAAAAAAAAAAAAACTGATCATAGGACACAGTGCGGAGCTAGAAAAGAGCACTGTATGACTGGATACTGTAGCCAATGTGAGTGGTGGGGCACTGGGCTGAGCTAGAGATAAGAGCTGTATGGTCGGATACAGGGCCGGCTCCAGGTTTTTGAGGGCCCCGGGTGAAAGAGTCTCAGTGGGCCCCCCCTTTAACACATACCACGATTCATGATCGCATATAACACAGCCATGTAGTATATAACACAGCCCATGTAGTATATAACACAGCCACGTAGCATATAACACAGCCATGTAGTATATAACAGCCCACATAGCATATAACACAGCCACGTAGTATATAGCACAGTCCACGTAGCATATAACAGCCCATATAGTATATCGCAGCCACATATTATATAACACAGCCCACGTAGTATATAACATGGTCACGTAGTATGTAGAACAGCCATGAAGCATATAGCACAGCCCACATAGCATATAACAGCCCATATAGTATATAGCACAGCCACATAGTATATAACATGTGTTGTGAATTCTGCTTTTGGGCTCCCTCCGGTGGTGGTAGGTGGTAATGCAGTTGTCTCTGGGCTGCAGTCCTGGACAGGTGTATCTGCTGATTGCAGTTCTGACTGGAGTATTTAGGTTTGCAGGACTCATAAGTCCTTGCCAGTTAGCAATATTTCTTGGGAAGTATTGGATGTCTGTCTGGCTTCTCCTGCTTAGCTGCCAATTCAGCAAAGATAAGTGTCTGTTTCTTTTTCTATGGCACACAAGCTGTGTGCTTATTTTTGATTGTATTTCTGCTCTGAGTTTAGTAGTCTCTGGAGTTGCAGATATACATTCCACGTCTTTAGTTAGATGGAGGAATTTTTGTATAATCTGCTGTGGATATTTTTGGAAGGGTTTTAATACTGACCGCACAGAACTCTGTCCTATCCTTTCCTATTTTAGCTAGAGCGGCCTCTTGTGCTAAATCCTGTTTTCTGACTGTGTGTGTCTTTCCTCTCCTACTCACAGCCAATATTTGTGGGGGACTGCCTATCCTTTGGGGTTCTGCTCTGAGGCAAGATAGTATTCCTATTTCCATCTTTAGGGGTATTTAGTCCTCCGGCTGTGTCAAGGTGTCTAGGATTTGTTAGGCACACCCCACGGCTACTTCTAGTTGCGGTGTTAAGATCAGGATTTGCGGTCAGCATAGTTACCACCTACTCCAGTGAAAGTTTTCATGCTGCTCCAAGGTCACCGGATCATAACAAACATGGCCCACGTAGTATATAGAACAGCCATGTAGTATATAGCACAGCCCACGTAGCATATAACAGCCCATATAGTATATAGCACAGCCGAATAGTATATAACACAGCCATGTAGTATATAGCACAGCCATGTAGTATATAGCACAGACATGTAGTATATAGCACAGACATGTAGTATATAGCACAGACATGTAGTATATAGCACAGACATGTAGTATATAGCACAGACATGTAGTATATAGCACAGACATGTAGTATATAGCACAGACATGTAGTATACAGCACAGCCCCTCTCCCCCCAAGAATGGCACCATAGTCCAGTACTCACCGTTTAGTTACAAAAAAAAAACAAAACACTCCTCACCTATCAACGTGCCCGCGCTGCTCCTTGCTCCGGTCTCGGTGGCTGTACTGCCTGACACACAGCAAGTGCGCAATGATGTCATCGCGCACCCGCAGCGGCAGTGTCAGAGGCAGAGTGGGGAATGATGGGAGAGGGAGTGTCAGGTGACGCTCTCTCCTCCATCATTTGCTTTGAACTTTACCGGCAGACGCCGGTATAGATCAGTGCGGTGGCGGGGGAGTTGGCGCTAGCGACAGGCGGGCCCCCGCTGAGGGCCCCTGGGGCAGCGTCGGTCCTAGGCAGCTGCCTGCCCCTAACGCCGGCCCTGAATTGGCCCCGGTGTCGCCAAACCCCCGGCCCTTGCCCGGGTACGCCGGGTGCGGACGCCGGCCCTGGTCGGATACTGTAGCCAATGTATTACAGTGATTGTTAGGGTGAAAATACAATTACATTCAAACCAAAGACAATAAATTAAGTGGTTCATACTAATACATAAATCCAATCAACAGAGGGCTCTTGAAACAGCTCCTATATATAGTTAAAAAAAACCTCTGTGCATTACCACTGTAAAAATAAATGTGGAAAATCTTTCCACTGACTTCTTACATTACAGTGCGTAGACATAAAATATATTCCATTTTACCATGGCTTGCCTGGCTCCGCTTTATCAGGATGGATAGGAAGACTGAAAAGAGCACTTGATATCCCTGACTAATAGAAGACTTTAAGAATGAAATGTCAAAATCTTAAAAATAATACAGAAAAAAAATAAGAGAACATGACATGTCACTGGAAAATACCCTGACCTTACAAGTCCAACTCTGCAACGGCAGCAGTAAGAGTGTATGTAGTACACAAGAAAATTGGATCCTACACTGGCTTATTAGTTTTACTGAGCGCCTCCAGCAGTGATGCCGCCTTCCCTTCTCGCTAGTAACAAACAATGGTTAATAACTGAATTTTTCTTATTAAAGTCATTCCACTTTTGGGTTTGCGTCTTTTTCCCCCAATGTTGTCCAATTCCTATTATGCCTCCATATAAAGAAATACAAAGTGGAGTAATCTCCGAGACTCTGAGCGTCCAGTGTGTTCGTCGTAAGGGACGGAAGATTTCACTGTCTGACTTGACTAATACACATTACAAGCTAAGAAAGCTTAAGCTGCTCTGCTAAAACTGCTGTGTGCGGCACTACAGAATGGGAAATATTTATTTTCTTAAGCGTAACTCGGTTGAGCAGCGGCACATAAATCCTGCAGCTATATGTATTTGAATAGTTTGCAGATGCATACATTTTTAATACCGCCGAATGTTTTTTATTGTCAGATCATGCTGCTGCATGTACCGGGGACAGTAATGTGTTTTAGACAGATAACTGTGAGAAGCAATTTCAGAATTTTAACATTCAATCTGTATATAGCTTGTTCATCTCGTTCAAAACAACACCGAGAAATGGAAAGCCAAAAAAAAAAAATAAATCAAGTTTTCTGAACCCAAAATAAAACCGGACATCGGGGCAGATTATTAACCTCGCGGTTCTTGGATTTGAACAAATAAGGAAAAGCTTGTGGAAGAAGATGATTATCTGAAGGAGCCTGATTTCCTGGCATGAGCAGGTGTGATACAGCAGGTTCTGCAGCGACACAAGAGGCCCACATTCAAGAACTGCTGAAATTCCATTTAGAGGACAGTCAATAAAACTCAAATTGCTGATTTTAATGGGTTTTCAGCAATCTAAAGTTGGAGGGATTATGCTTATTAGTCACCAAGCAGAATTCTGTAATTTTCACTTATTAATTTCAGAGACATCATTTTACAGCTGATATTTCGTGAGTGGTCACAACCATCCCTATAGCCATAAGATATGCAGAGAGCACCATATTCGCTTCCTGCTGTGCTAGAATTGTAAAGGTCTCATGCACATTGGATGAAAGACGTCAGAACACTCAAGTATTGGCGGGATCACTCGACTACTAAGTATGGGGGACTCTCGAAAAGGATCGGCCCTGTAGAATTTCAATAGCCGATCCTTTTGTTCAGGGCAGAGATATACCGCCGCCAGAGGAGCATGGCAAAGGCTTTCCCGTAGAAAATACAGGTTCAGTCGAGCTTTCCTAGGGTACGGTGGAGCTGGGATGACGCTGCTGGCCAACAGCTATCTAATGTGCATGCCAGCCAACATGGTCAACAGATTACAGCCATCATTAATGGAGAACTGTACTGTGTATGTCGAGCATTCACAGGCAGGGCTGCCAAGGCCGAGGCAGGTCTGGGTGAAATCGGCCGAACTTACCTACTCCAATCCAGACTTCAAAGAAGAACGCTCTAGAGGCTAGGTCTGATGCTGCCACATTCTATGGTAAATGTATTATTACACATCAAATATAGTGTATAAATTGGGATATGCATACTTACAAATATGAGCCATGTAGAAGGAATCAGAGCTTAAGTCAGAGTGTAGAAAAAGAAATCTTCCTCACAGACTCTGCAGTCAATCTCCTGGCAAGGAGCAGGACCTCTGGAGAGCACTACCCGCACAAATCTTCACGCTGCAATTATCGTATACAGTTATTAATGTGGCTCATGTCAAGCACATACAGGAGTGGGTGGGTCTGCTTCTCTTTTTAGGTTATACACCGTGTAATGAGCAATTTTTCAAGTATTGAAGATAAGTTAGATTGGTGTGTACAGTGGTGTTTCCACCGGCGCTCACAGGGCTCACGTGACACTGTGGTGGCACTCAGCGGCCACCTTACTCTCCTCTCCTTTAGTCAAAGATCTGGAGGGAGAGAGCAGCCACAACTCTCACTTCTTTCAGATGTCTGTCATGTTTGAAAGGGAGAGTAAAGCAGCTGTTGATTGGATGCAGGACTCGCATGACAACAAGACGCGAACCCTAGGAGAGACAGCGATGACACCGCTGGAATGACGCCTAAGCTAGGGGAGTATAGCTTTTATTATTCTAGAAGGAAGGAACACAGTGATTGAGAAGGGATTTCCAAGTAGTGAACAATTCCTTTAAATATAACGGAATCTGTGCAATGGAATCATAACCACACCCAAGATCAATTTTCCTGTTTGATGTACTTTTTATATGCCTGCATTTACGTAAACTATGGATGCAGTAGATTGTTCTCCATCTTACCTTCTCCCTTTAAGAGGTTTTCCCTGTTTTGTACAAATTTGCTATGGCAGTGTAAAGAGTAAGAAAATAAGCTGGTACTCCCCGTCCATCACGGACTCTGCTGCGGCTCTGGAGCCTATGACATCACATCAATAGCACAGCATGCCATCTGCCGCTGAGCTTAGCGATTGCTTACAGCGCTGTTGATGTGATCTCAGCAATGCAGTCTGAACACAACCGCAGTGGCAGTCGCACAGTAACGGACCAGATTTTGTAAAAGGAAAAAAAAAAAAAGTTGAAAGCAGAAAACACATTAACATTTTCCTTATTTCACCCTGGAAACCTTAAGTAATTTGGAATCCGGCACTGCACTACTCAGCCCACATTTTTGCCTTTTGAATTTGAAAGAGACTTTTTCTTTAAAAATCGAGTAATAAAGAAGGATAAAGGCACTGAGTGTACTTCCGTAGCACTAGATTATTCTTTTATCACAATATAATGACTGATACATTACTTGGCCACTTCCATGTTTTACAAGGCCATTAAACAGCTCTGTGTCATTGTCGGCAGCCGTACATGTTCCAGAAGCCTATTCTCAGTCACAAAAAAAAAACACTTTGCTGATTGTTCCGAGGGTTTTACATACTGTATTACTGAGGCACAAGCACATGGAGGTCATGGGATAAAGCCAGGTGACGGTAAGGAGGCTTTCACATTGCGGTTAGTTACATGTTTGTGAGTCCTGTCAGGGATCGTGTCCGAACCCCCACACACACCTCCAAAAAACAGGATTCGGATGTATGTGCTGATGGGGCCATAGACTATAATGGAGCCGGCAGAACGCACATGAGCTCTGCCGTGCATCATTTTCGGGAGGGTATGCCAAACTGAATGTGTAGCTAAATGTGAAAGCATCCTAAGTAGAGCTGAGCAAATTTTTCAAAATTTGCTTCTGATTATGATAGGGGCCAATATTGTTTTTGTAATATTCGCCGAACACAGCCGAATGTCATTCGAGTCAATGGGAGTAGAAATGAGCGAATATGTTTGGAACGGATCATCAAACAAATTCGGCACGAATAGGGTAGTAATATGGCATGAGTATGGCAAATTCAGATTCGGCGACTGACTCCAAACATATTCACTCAACTCTAATCTAAGGCTAGCTGCTGAGCCTTTGGCACCACCTCAGGTTGTGTGCACAGTCAAGTGATCCGGCAGTTCTGCGACGGTTTGCTGATCTGATGAAATGCGGATAATAAAATGCCGGTAATGACATCTGCACCAAGTACCGTATATACTCGAGTATAAGCCGAGATTTTCAGCCCAAATTTTTGGGCTGAAAGTGCCCCTCTCGGCTTATACTCGAGTCAAGGTGGGTGGCAGGGTCGGCGGGTGAGGGGGAGAGGGCGCTGAGGCATACTTACCTAGTCCCTGCGATCCTGGCGCTGTCCCTGCCGTCCCACGGGCTTCTGTGCTGCAGCGTCTTCCCCTCTTCAGCGGTCACCTGGCACCGCTCATTAGAAAAATGAATAGGCGGCTCCACCTCCCATAGGGGTGGAGCCGCGTATTCATTTCTCTAATCAGCGGTGCCGGTGACCGCTGATAAAGAAAGAGGCTGCGGCACCGAAGACAGCTGTGACAGGCAGAGGGAGCCGGACGCCGGGAGCAGGTAAGTATGTAATATTCACCTGTCCCCGTTCCAGCCGCCGGGCGTCGCTCGATCTTCCCGGCGTCGCTCCATCTTCCCGGCGTCTATCTGCGCTCTGACTGTTCAGGTCAGAGGGCGCGATGACGCATATAGTGTGCGCGGCGCCCTCTGCCTGATCAGTCAATGCAGAGACGCCGGGAAGATGGAGGCGCCGGGACCGGACGCTGGGAGCTGCAAGCAATAGAGGTGCGTTTGTGTTTTTTTTTTTTTTTTTATTGCAGCAGCAGCGGCACAGATTTATGTGGAGCATCTATGGGGCACAATGAACGGTGCAGAGCACTGTATATGGGGCACAGCTATGGGGCACAATGAACGGTGCAGAGCACTGTATATGGGGCACAGCTATGGGGCACAATGAACGGTGCAGAGCACTGTATATGGGGCACAGCTATGGGGCACAATGAACGGTGCAGAGCACTGTATATGGGGCACAGCTATGGGGCACAATGAACGGTGCAGAGCACTGTATATGGGGCACAGCTATGGGGCACAATGAACGGTGCAGAGCACTATATGGGGCACAGATATGGGGCACAATGAACGGTGCAGAGCACTGTATGGGGCACAGCTATGGGGCACAATGAACGGTGCAAAGCACTGTATATGGGGCACAGCTATGGGGCACAATGAACGGTGCAGAGCACTGTATATGGGGCACAGCTATGGGGCACAATGAACGGTGCAGAGCACTGTATATGGGGCACAGCTATGGGGCACAATGAACGGTGCAGAGCACTATATGGGGCACAGATATGGGGCAATAATGAACGGTGCCGAGCACAGTATGGGGCACAGCTATGGGACAAAATGAACGGTGCAGAGCACTATATGGGGCACAGCTATGGGACAGAATGAACGGTGCAGAGCACTATATGGGGCACAGCTATGGGACAAAATGAACGGTGCAGAGCACTATATGGGGCACAGCTATGGGACAGAATGAACGGTGCAGAGCACTATATGGGGCACAGCTATGGGGAAATATCAACGGTGCAGAGCACTATATGGCACAGCTATGGGGAAATAATGATCTATTTTTATTTTTGAAATTCACCGGTAAATGCTGCATTTCCACCCTAGGCTTATACTCGAGTCAATAACTTTTCCCAGTTTTTTGTGGCAAAATTAGGGGGGGGTCGGCTTATACTCGGGTCGGCTTATACTCGAGTATATACGGTACATCAGACTCTGCAACATTGGTCGGTATAGGAGCTTCTGACTGCATAAACATCTTACACGTGCACATGGATCACAGATTTGTTTGTGCATCACTAAACGGGTTATGCTTGTTTAAACTAAAAAGAAACAGCTACCATTGCTCTAAAGCAATAAACGTAAAGGCTTGTTTACTTTGTCTGATGGCGCCACTGTTAAACGATCACCAATCGGTTACATGTTTGCAGATTGGCTTGTCTAAACAGGCTATTAACCAAGTGCCAGCTGCGCATTTCATCTCACAGAACGATCAGTACTAGATCATTCTGTGTGCATAGACTGTCACTGCTCTCAGCAGCACATATCCTTTATTAAAGGGAACCTGTCTCCCCCAAAATCGAGGGTGAGCTACGCCCACCAGCATCAGGGGCTTATCTACAGCATTCTGTACCAGTCTGTCACTGTAATCCTGTTTACTGTAAACGATATCTATAACCCTGCATGTAAAGGTACCTTCACACATAAAGATATTGTTAACGATATCGTTGCTTTTTGTGACGTAGCAACGATATCGTTAATGAAATCGTTATGTGTGACAGCGACCAACGATCAGGCCCCTGCTGGGAGATCGTTGGTCGCTGAATAAAGTCCAGAACTTTATTTCGTCGCTGGACTCCTGCTGACATCGCTGGATCGGCGTGTGTGACACCGATCCAGCGATGTCTTCACTGGTAACCAGGGTAAACATCGGGTTACTAAGCGCAGGGCCGCGCTTAGTAACCCGATGTTTACCCTGGTTACCATCCTAAAAGTAAAAAAAAAAAAAACACTACATACTTACCTACCGCTGTCTGTCCTCCAGCGCTGTGCTCTGCACTCCTCCTGTACTGGCTGTGAGCGTCTGTCAGCCGGAAAGCAGAGCGGTGACGTCACCGCTCTGCTTTCCGGCCGCTGTGCTCACACAGTCAGTACAGGAGGAGTGCAGAGCACAGCGCTGGAGGACAGACAGCGGTAGGTAAGTATGTACTGTTTTTTTTTTTTTTACTTTTAGGAAGGTAACCAGGGTAAACATCGGGTTACTAAGCGCGGCCCTGCGCTTAGTTACCCGATGTTTACCCTGGTTACCGGCATTGTTGGTCGCTGGAGAGCGGTCTGTGTGACAGCTCTCCAGCGACCAAACAGCGACGCTGCAGCGATCCGGATCGTTGTCGGTATCGCTGCAGCGTCGCTTAATGTGAAGGGGCCTTAACCCTTTCTCATGTACAGTACCATGGAAATAATGGTGCTATATAAATAAATAATAATAATAATAATGAAGCGGTCACTGTCTGCGCTACTGGTATTACTGCTTATCGATGGGAGCCATGAGCAGTGTTGTAAGATAGATGGGGCAGCACTCATGAAATCCTGACTAAGCAGAAAACAGGGTGTTCCATAATGTGCATTGGAACAAAGAAGAGAAGAAATCAAGGACTTTGAGTAGCTATAAAAAGCACCAAGAGCCAAAAGTTTGATTAGGCCCTTCTAAGGCACAACAATGAAAATGGAGCCCTTGAGAGTCAAAATATTTGGAGATACCAGTATTAAGACCATCCCTTATAGACAATTAAGGTATTCCCTATGGATAAACACCCTTTTCTAAAGTGAAGACAGATTTGATTCTGATTATGTGATAAACTATTTAGAAAAAACAATTGATAATGGACAGCATCGTGGCTCAGTGGACTGCAGCCGTGCAGCGCTGGGGTCCTGGGTTCAAATCCCACCAAACACAACATCTGCAAGGAGTTTGCCTGGGTTTCCTCCCACACTCCAAAGACATACTGATAGGGAATCTAGATTGTGAGCCCCAATGGGGACAGTGCTGATAGTGTATGTAAAGCGCTGTGGAATTAATGGCGCTATTAAGTGAGCAAAATAAATAAATAAAATATTGGAACCATCAAGTGTATACACGGGGATGAATATAATAGTGTAAAAAGACAAAAGTTCTAGAAAATAGAGATACACACACGACCGCATCAGATTTTCTTAAAAATGTTGAACTCGGCACAAAAAAAAAATTAGATTGGCATCAAGGCTCAGTGCCACACCTTTAACCCCTTCATGACCGGGGGATTTTTCGTTTTTCCGTGTTCGTTTTTCGCTCCCCTCCTTCCCAGAGCCATAACTTTTTTATTTTTCCGTCAATTTGGCCATGTGAGGGCTTATTTTTTGCGGGACGAGTTGTACTTTTGAACGACATCATTGGTTTTAGCATGTCGTGTACTAGAAGACGGGAAAAAAATTCCAAGTGCGGTGAAATTGCAAAAAAAGTGCAATCCCACATTGGTTTTTTGTTTGGCTTTTTTGCTAGGTTCACTAAATGCTAAAAATGACCTGCCATTATGATTCTCCAGGTCATTACGAGTTCATAGACACCAAACATGACTAGGTTATTTTTTATCTAAGTGGTGAAAAAAAATTCCAAACTTTGCTAAAAAAAAAAAAAAAAAAAAAAAAAAAATTGCGCCATTTTCCGATACTCGTAGCGTCTCCATTTTTCATCATCTGGGGTCGGTTGAGGGCTTATTTTTTGCGTGCCGAGATGACATTTTTAATGATAGCATTTCGGTGCATATACGTTCTTTTGATCGCCCGTTATTGCATTTTAATGCAATGTCGCGGCGACCAAAAAAAACGTAATTCTGGCGTTTCGAGTTTTTTTCCCGCTACGCTGTTTAGCGATCAGGTTAATACTTTTTTTTATTTGATAGATCGGGCGATTCTGAGCGCGGCGATACCAAATATGCGTAGATTTGATTTTTTTTTATTGATTTATTTTGATTGGGGCGAAAGGGGGGGTGATTTAAACTTTTATGTTTTTTTTATTTTTTTCACATTTTTTTAAACTTTTTTTTTTAACTTTTGCCATGCTTCAATAGCCTCCATGAGAGGCTAGAAGCAGGCACAACCCGATCGGCTCTGCTACATAGCAGCGATCTGCTGATCGCTGCTATGTAGCAGAATTGCACGTGTGCTGTGAGCGCCGACCACAGGGTGGCGCTCACAGCGACGGGCAATCAGTAACCATAGAGGTCTCAAGGACCTCTATGGTTACCATTCACAAGCATCGCCGACCCCCGATCATGTGACGGGGGTCGGCGATGACGTCATTTCCGGCCGCCCGGCCGGAAGCGGTAGTTAAATGCCGCTGTCTGCGTTTGACAGCGGCATTTAACTAGTTAATAGGTGCGGGCAGATCGCGATTCTGCCCGCGCCTATTACGGGCACATGTCAGCTGTTCAAAACAGCTGACATGTCCCGGCTTTGGTGCGGGCTCACCGCGGAGCCCTGCATCAAAGCAGGGGAGCCGGCATCGGACGGTATAGTACGTCCGATGCCGGTAAGGGGTTAACAATTACGCCTTATGCAGTGCAAGTGCAGAGTATAGCATTCTGCTGGCACAATGACCTGCGGTCAAGATCTTTAATAAACGTACTACTTTGAAAAAAGGCAGAACAGAAGGAAAGACTTACAAAGCTCAAAGCAGACAGTAGGAAGTGAGAGAAGAGATTTCTGAACTTAACTACTGTTTTGGCTTCTTACATGAGAATAGAAGATCTGTTTGACCACTAAGTTTTTAAAAAGATATAACCAAGTACTATCAGCAGTAGCACACCAAGGCATGTACTAAAGACACATGTACAAGACAGATGTTAGCTACAGCAAACTTCCTAATATAAACAAGATTATTTTTTTCTTAAAGCACTCCCAGCAAAGAAACAGGAGGTCAATTTTCCCTGTATGACTCATCAGTCATAGCAAAAGTCAATGACAGGGAAAAGGTGGAGCAGCTGGGTCAAGAGATGAATAGCGGAATGATTTATGCAGATGAAGAGGGGAATGATTTCTGCAGGTAAAAGACACTTCATGTTTCTACATACAGGAGAGAAAATAAGAATTTACAGGGTAGAAAGGCAAAATGAGAAATTGTACACAGTGCTATAGAATATGATGACTGCAATATATCAACCCCTTTATGACCTATGATGTACCTATCCATCATAGATTGCCTCCCTCCCTTTGATGCTGGCTCCGGCGTTGAACTGATAGTTTTTAGGCACATGACAGCTGATCTGATCAGCTGTCATGTACCTCTAACAGGCGCGGTTGGAATTGCGATCCACCTGCAGCTGTTAACAGGTTAAATGCCCATGTCAATCTTTGACAGCAGCATTTATCCTAATTAGAAATGGGAAGACACCTGGATGTTTAAGTCCGGCAGGTTCGGCAGAACAGTTACAAAATGTACGGGTTCGGGCACCAGAATAGTATCCAGACCCGAACCCCATTCACTTGAATGGGGGCCAGAACATCCAGTGTTTTCCAAGCTGTCATGTGCATAACAGCGCAGCAAACACCACTTCTGATCGGTGGTGAACTCATTACCCACCAATCAGAGAGCCGGGGCTCCCACACTGTCAAAAGACAGCGTGAGCGCTCAGCTGTGATTGAAGGTATAAAGTTTTCATCCAGTCACTGGTGCCAACTGATGGGACTACTGCTCCCATCATCCGACGCATGCTGCCGCTAATAACAGCGAGAGCAGGAAAGGCTGATGGGTGTATTCATTAGCCGGCTCCAGTACTGTAAATAATAAAAAAAGGGTGGGCTCCACGGAATTTTTGATAACCAGCCAGGCAAAACTCACAGGTGGAGGCTGCAACCCTCAGCTGTCAGCTTCAGCAAGGCTGGTTATCAAGAATAGAGGGGTCCCCAAGCTGTTTTTTTATTTATTTATTTTAATTATATATTTTCCTGGTGAAGTCCATGTTCGGTGACCGTGCCTGAACAGTAGGTGTTCGGTACGAACGCCGAACTTTACTGTTTGGGTTTGCCATCTCTATCTAATCCTGATCGCACAGAAAGAGTGCTATAAACCACGCCCATCGATGACTGTCACATGATCGCGGGGCGCAGA
The DNA here is from genome assembly GCF_032444005.1 of Ranitomeya imitator. Taxonomy (NCBI): domain Eukaryota; kingdom Metazoa; phylum Chordata; class Amphibia; order Anura; family Dendrobatidae; genus Ranitomeya; species Ranitomeya imitator. The sequence goes on from NC_091284.1 coordinate 631,974,196, forward strand.
TGGGTTGGCATGACAACTGGGGGTGTGCAGGATAATCCCATGCTTGTCATTGTAGATCTGCTAGGAGTGCCACCCCATGGCTGGCATTCATAACAGATGATAATTTTTTGCAGCACATAGCTGGGCTGAAGCCCTGTTATGCGTAATAAAAGCGATCAGAAGATCGCAGCTTCAAGTCTCCAAAGAGACTACTGAAACAAGTAAAAAGTAGAAAAAAAGTTAAAAAAATATAAATATATACATATACACACACATTCAATTCCCCACCCATCTCCCCCCATTAAAAGTAAAGTTAAAAAAGCATATATTAGTTATTGCTGCATTTAGAAACACACAATCAAACAAAAAGACAGCTGAGAAGAACGCTTGATTCAGACTCTTCTTGTGCTCACAGCTCTGTAGGGTAGGATGCAAAGCGCAGGGGATGGGGTGAGGCTGGAGAATCACTGGCATGAGTCTGTGCTTTCAACAATCTGCTCCATGCAGGGAGAATACGTTGTACACACTGGGGGGTGGGGAGTTGAGGGGACCTCTCATGATGACAGGTACTGGGCATACTCGACCAGCTGATGGGCCACACAGAGGAAAGATTAAGCTTGCAGACAAAATAGCGCACAAATAAGATGGGAATGTCCAGCCATCATACCACTCAGGAAGGAGATGGGTTCTGTGTCCCAGAGATGAACGTGCTTTGGTCCGACAGGTGCATATCAACCCAAGGACACAAGCAAAAGACCTTGTGAAGATTATGGCAGAAGCTGGTAAGATTGTGGCAATATCCACAGTGAAATGAGTACTGTATCGACATGGGCTGGAAGGCCACTCTGCCAGGAAGAAGCCATTACTCCAAAAGAAACATAAGAAAGCCAGATTAATGTTTGCAAATGCACATAAGAACAAGGATCTTTACTTTTGGAAACATGTCATTTGGTAAATATTAATAATAATGGTAATCCTAATTTACCTAAAACAGGAAAGGTCTGTTCTGATTTCATGTCAGATATTGAGAAAAACATGCATAAGTGTTTTTTTATATAGTGTATGTAAACTTCTGGTTTCAACTGTATATTTATTTGAAGGGGTTGTCTCCCGTTAATTAAAAATACTTTCCGTATGTTCAGCAGATTCCCTAGGATACCAGCTACCCTGCAGTGCCAGCCTAGCCGGTTACCCTGGCAAGGTGCACAGAGTAAGAAGGCTCTAGGTGACACTATGAATATGGATGGAGCCTCATACCCTCAGTGATTGTCCCATGCTGAAGAAGCACAAAACTCAGACCAGTGGTATGACTGCCTAGCTGAACTGTGTCTTCAGTAATGCACCACTGCAGCAAAGATGAAAGTCGGGGATGGGGAGCTGTGTGCTCCAGAAGATTCCACTTTAAAAAAAAAGCTTCTTAAAACAATGTACGGTATGTAGTTTGTATTGTGACATTCGGTGACAGGTTTCCTTAAAGGAGATTGTCCCGACCTTGGCTACGGACCTTTCAATTATTTAATTAAAGTGAAACATTATTTCTTATCAGGCTTGGATATTAAACATTTGCATTTTTTTTTTAAGCTGAAACTTTTTAGTAGAATAATAAAACCAACTCTCTACAACATTTTCTCGGTTTAGAACGGCCAACAGATCTTCCCGGGAATAAATAATGTCCAATCCAAAGCCAGTGGGAGCTATTATTGCAAGAACCTTGTGCCCAAAAACTATTCTTTCTACAGAGTTTTATTTCCACACACGTATATCTTTAACAAAACAGACGTGCACATGTATTTCTGTAGCACAAAAACCTTCTAATATGATTTCTTGAGTTTCCAAGCACATAGCCACTAGTGGAAATCTATTCCAAGTTCAGGTTTAATCTTTCCTCATGAAGAATGAAATTTTAATCTAGACCTTTCTTGACATTTGGCTGTAGGGACACGATATAAAGTACCAGAGTGTTTCTTGCATTAAACCCCTACTGTCTCTATCACATCAATTAGCTAAAAGCAAGTTACAAATTGTGTTTAGCCACTTAGAATGTCAGACACTAGCAGGCAGCTGCCAGGTCTGCTCAGATGTCCTGCAGTGTCTCCGGTCCCACAAACTAAAACAGACGGCACACTATTAATATTTAGGACTCGAGGAAAAGGTCTCCGGCTATGCATTAGGGGAGTACGTTTGTGTCAGGTTATAAACATTAACCTTTTAGTGGTTAAATTAGTTGCCGGATGGCAAATAGCTCTACATTGCGTGAGGAGTCCAAGCGCTACGTGAGAAGTGCTGGTCATTAGAAATCAAATTAATTAAAAAAAAACATACATAATGTTAATTAAAATCAAAATAATAATAATAATAATAATAATAATAATAATAATAATACAGCAGGCCTGGGAACCGCAGTCAGCAATGATGCATTCAGTAGACATCATACAGGCAAAGGCAAGCAAGTTCAGACAATCTGGTCGAAACGCATCAGGTCCAAATATATAGGAGAAGTGTACTGAACCAAATGGAATTCATTTATCAGCCATGAGATATGGATAGATTAAAAACCACATACATATGGAAATTATTCTGAATTTTTGCTGGAGACTTCACTAGATATCTGAAATCTAAATTTTGGGATGCACAACCTGCAGCCCCAGGGCAACATGCTGTCCACAATGCCATTCCGTGTGGCTCCCAGCCATTGCGGTCTTCAATGTGTTCAGTAACTCTCATAAAACTATGGAGATGGCTGTGCTCACTATATGTTCATCTTCACTTGTTTTATGGATTGCTAAATAGAGAAGCAGATCATCCTCTTTGTCTACATTAGTGGTAGTTCCAGAAATGGAACCCCCCATTTAAATTATGGCATATATCTACTATATAATTGTCTAAGAGTCACTTCCGTCTTTCTGTCCTTCTTTCTTTCTGTCACGGTTATTCATTCGCTGATTGGTCTCGCCAGCTGCCTGTCATGGCTGCCGCGACCAATCAGCGACGGGCACAGTCCAGAAGAAATTGGCCGCTCCTTACTCCCCGCAGTCAGTGCCTGGCGCCCGCATACTCCCCTCCGGTCACCGCTAACACAGGGTTAATGCCGGCGGTAACGGACGGTGTTATGCCGTGGGTAACGCACTCCGTTACCTCCGCTATTAACCTTGTGTCTCCCCAACTTTTTACTATTGACGCTGCCTATGCGGCATCAATAGTAAAAAATGTAATGTTAAAAATAATAAAAAATAAAAAAACCTGCTATACTCACCCTCCGTAGCAGCTCGCGCCGGCCGCCATCTTCCGTTGCAGGTTCCGGTGGCAGAAGGACCTGCCATGACGTCACGGTAATGTGACCGCGACGTCATCACGGGTCCTGCACTCACAGCAACCCTGGGACCGGAAGCTGCCGTGGACTACAAGGGCTCCCTCGGAAAGGTGAGTATATGTTTGTTTTTTGTTTTTTTTAACCTGTGACAAACCTGGCTGGGCTATATACTACGTCGCTGTGCAATATACTATGTGGTTCTGTGCTGTATACTATGTCACTGGGCAATATACTACGTAGCTATACTACGTCACTGGGCAATATACTACATGGCTGGGCAATATACTACGTGGCTGGGCAATATACTACGTGGCTGGGCAATATACTACGTGGCTGGGCAATATACTACGTCACTGGACAATATACTACGCGGACATGCATATTCTAGAATACCCGATGCGTTAGAATCGGGCCACCATCTAGTATCTTAATATATATATATATATATATATATATATATATATATATATATATATATATATATATATATATATATATATATATATATATATATATATATATATATATATATATATATATATATATATATATATATACACTAGATGGTGGCCCGATTCTAACGCATCGGGTATTCTAGAATATGCATGTCCACGTAGTATATTGCCCAGCCACGTAGTATATTGCCCAGCCACATAGTATATTGCCCAGCCACATAGTATATTGCTTGCCTGAGGAGGTGGTGATGGCGAACTCAGTCGAGGGGTTCAAGAGAGGCCTGGATGTCTTCCTGGAGCAGAACAATATTGTATCATACAATTATTAGGTTCTGTAGAAGGACGTAGATCTGGGGATTTATTATGATGGAATATAGGCTGAACTGGATGGACAAATGTCTTTTTTCGGCCTTACTAACTATGTTACTATGTTACTATGTATATTGCCCAGCCACATAGTATATTGCCCAGCCACATAGTATATTGCCCAGCCACATAGTATATTGCCCAGCCACATAGTATATTGCCCAGCCACATAGTATATTGCCCAGCCACGTATATATTGCACAGCCACGTAGTATATTGCACAGCCACGTAGTATATTGCACAGCCACGTAGTATATTGCACAGCCACGTAGTATATTGCACAGCCACGTAGTATATTGCACAGCCACGTAGTATATTGCACAGCCACGTAGTATAATGCACAGCCACGTAGTATATTGCACAGCCACGTAGTATATTGCACAGCGACGGAGTATACAGCACAGAGCCACGTAGTATACAGACTTAAAATAAAACAAAAAATATATACTCATCCTCCGAAAGCCCGTTGAAGTCCTGGCCATGTGTGCGGTGCACACGGCAGCTTCCGGTCCCACGGTTTGGTATGGGCGCAGGACCTGTGATGTCGCGGTCACATGACTGTGACATCATGGCAGGTCCTTGTTGCATACTATCCTTGCCATCGGAACCTGCCGCTTGCATGGAGCGGTCACCGGAGCGTCGCGAGGATCGGAAAAGGCGGCGGAACGTGAGTATATAATGATTTTTTATTTTTTAATTATTTTTAACATTAGATCTTTTTACTATTGATGCTGCATAGGCAGCATCAATAGTAAAAAATTTGGTCACACAGGGTTAATAGCAGCGTTAATAGAGTGCGTTACACCGCGGCATAACGTGGTCCATTAGCGCTGCCATTAACCCAGTGTGAGCGCTGACTGGAGGGGATAATGGAGCGGGCATTGACTGCGGGGAGGAAGGAGTGGCCATTTTGGCGCCGGACTGTGGCCGTCGCTGATTGGTCGTGGCAATGGTCGTGGGCGTTTTGCCACGACCAATCAGCGACTTGGATTTCCATGACAGACAGAGGCCGAGACCAATGAATATCCTTGACAGACAGACAGACAGACGAAGTGACCCTTAGACAATTATATAGTAGATATATAATTAGTACTAGCTGAAGAGCCCGGCCACGTAGTGTATAGCACAGCCCGCGCAGTACATTGCACAGCCCGCGCAGTACATTGCACAGCCCGCGCAGTACATTGCACAGCCCACGTGGTATATAGCAATGTGGGCACCATATCCCTGTTAAAAAAAAAAAAAATTAAAATAAAAAATAGTTATATACTCACCTTCCGTTGGCCCCGGGATCGAAGCGGTTACCAACGCTCCTCGCGCGCTCCAGTCTGAAGAGTGCATTGCGGTCTCGCGAGATGATGTAGCGGTCTCGCGAGACCGCTACGTCATCATCTTGTGAGATCGCAATGCATGGAGCGGTCACCGGCGCGTCGCGAGGAGCGGAAAAGGCCTGTTGTGGATCCGAGGGGCTGGACGGACGGTGAGTATATAACAATTTTTTTTTCTATTATTATTATTTTTAACATTAGATCTTTTTTTTTTATTGATGTTGCATACACAGCATCAATAGTAAAAACTTGGTCACACAGGGTTAATAGCAGCGTTAACCGAGTGCGTTACACTGCGGTCAACGCTCCATTAACCCTGTGTGAGCGCTGACTGGAGGGGAGCACGCAGCGGGCACTGACTGCGGGAGGAAAGAGCGGCAATTTTTCCGCCGGACTGTGCCCGTCGCTGATTGGTCGTGGCAAAACAAGCAACGACCAATCAGCGACTTGGATTTCCATGACAGACAGAGGCTGCGACCGATGAATATCCATGACAGACAGAAAAACAGACAGACGGAAGTGATATATATATATATATTTACTTTTTACTAGCTTCAATAGTCTCCATGGAAGGCTAGAAGTTGCCACAATTCAATCCTCTGTGCTACACATGGCAGTGCAAAGATTGACAGCAGCATTTAACATGTTAACAGCTGTGGGTGGATTGCGATTCCACCCGCAGCTGTTAGGGGCACGTGTCAGCTGATGAAATCAGCTGAAATGTGTAAGAAAAGTTGTGGACTCACTGCCAGAGCCCCGGGAGGCGACCTTGGACGTACCTATATGTCCAAGGTCTTAAAGGGTTTAACAGGAACATAGTAAGGTAGGACAATCGGGCCTCTCTAGCTTCAAGAGTACCCCAGGACAAGTATAGTTATGTTCCCAATTCTAGGGACAATTTGAGCCACCATTCCTTACCGAAGAAAGTCAGAGCATGACATTACCTCTAATTTGTTCTCACCTGAGCACTACCTATATTCACATGTACAAAATGAAATTAATTTCCTCAGAGGAAAGCAAAAATGTTGCAATAAAATATGCAGAATGGTATAAAACAAAGCCAACCGTTAAAGGCACCAAGTCAAAAATATGTGAGAAATGCTTAGCAATAGATTTCAGAACATTGGAAGAAAATCATGATAGCTAGAAATAGAAGATAAGAATAGAACTTAAAGGGCTTTTCTGGGACTTTAGATTAGTGCTCTGGTGAACATTTCTTTGTTAACCAGGCAAACATTTTGTAAAGGCTGTCCTTGATAGGAACATGTGGAGAGGTGAGCTATTGAAATGAATAAAACGGTCTTCCAATACCAAGCACGGCACTATAAAATGTAAGGAACCGTGCCTGAAACCCAAGGATCAACTGATCTGTGAAGATGGTGGGACCTGAACCCTTAACACTCTGTTATTCATGACTTGTGTTTAAGAAAGGTAATAAATATTATAGACAATGAGGACCCTTGACATGGGTTGCAAGCTTGCATATTTTGCCCTAAATATCATCAATGCATAATGCATTTTATACATTGTCTTTTGCTTGCACATTTTTTGCATCTTTTTCTGGGCTCTTTAATGTTGACTGGGTAACGAGGGCATCTGTCCCTGTGGGGTGCACTTATATAGTGCTGGCAACCCGCCTAATCTAATAAACTGTAAGCTAGACCCTGTGGACTACATGTGTGTGACCAGCGTCCTACACAGGCCTTACCCGTGGCCATTTGTAAAATAAGGCAGCCACCCCCTCCATGAATGATAGGAGTGCGAGTGATTGATCCATTAGTTGTTTATTCCTTTTTCCAATATTCTTTATTGGGGGGTATTTTAATTTTATAACCAGAAGGGAAAGAACAAGGAGGGGGAGGGGAGGAGGGGGAGGGAGTTGTTTATTCCTTTGATGCTAGTGTATCATGGCCATCTGTAGTGCATTAGTCTGCCTTTTTTTTGTTCTTTTCAGTAAGTTGCTTTAAATAGCAAAGTCCCTGAGACCCCTTTAACGACAATATCATTTTGAAGTGGGGAGGTGAATATACCGGTAAGTATGATATTGTTTCATTCATCCATCAATCATTACATTGATCGCAATGATTTACATTTCCTAAAAACAGAGAGAGCAAACAATTGTACAACAGGGCTTCGATAAAGCGTTTTCTCTTAGCAAGAGAATTAAAAGTCAGTAAAATTTTTCCAGAAAATCATGCTGCATTCCGGCAATAGGACAGGTATTTATATTTAATTTATTGCATGCAAATTTAAGTTGTCAAACAAAGCCTGGTGGCCATTAAAATGATTAATAATGTTTTTGCTGCCCTTGACATGAAATGTTTTAAGAAATGCCAATTTACTCAAGTAAACTTAATGAATACTGATTGCTTAGTGGCTCAAGGAGAACTACCCTCATACAAATTACCAACGCAGAAACGGGAATTAGCACAAGGAACCAATGGCCACAATAAACAATTTGCTGAAATAGGGCGATACAAGCAGAAAAGAGCTAGAAATGAAATGCAGGAATCACATATGCAGTGTTTTGTTTTGTTTTTTTTTTATAAATATTAAGATGCTATATATTCATCTATGGCAGATTGGTTGCAGAACTTTCCAGATAATTCATGAACAAGCTGTAGAGAAAACTTAAGGTAATTCATGTATAAAGCAGTTGCAAAAAATTTTGCAACAAATCTGCTGCTTTTGAACATACCTCATATGAATAAAAACTGAACAAAACACTGCAATAACTGAGTTCACGTATAACAATCATTCACAGGCAGCGCTCACAGCAGAACGGCAAAGAAAACCACAGGGGTCTCCTGCAGAACTTGGGTTGCCATACCAGCACATCGGCGCCCCGCAATCATGTGACACGCTTCCGGAGAGACCATGCTAAATACCACCGTCAGCTATTGACAGTGGCATTTAACATGTTAACAGCCACGGGTGGTTCACGATTACACCTGCGGCTGTTAGGGGCACATGTCCGCTGACGTGCTGGAAAACACGCATGCTCAGTGCTGGAGCACGCATGGAATGCAAGGACACAACCTACGACGTATATATACATCATAGGTCGTGAATGAGTTATATATCTGGATTAAACAGCCATTCTGACAAAGATTTCAAAAGTACCGTATATATAACAGTGACATAGAAGAGATCTTATTTAATAATGTATGCAGTCTGTGTTGAGAAATTTGGTGACCGATCCTTTTTACATAGGTGTGCCACATCAGTATAAATCTATAAATATTGCCACAGACTAATCATTTGATGGCTCAATTCTTGTAAAGAAGCACTCCCATCAGAGTTTTCATCCTTTTGACATATTACAGTCATCATAGTATATAGCACTGTGTACTTACAATTGCTCATTTTGCCTTTCTACCCAGAAAATTATTTGTTTTTCTCTGCTCTATGTAGAAACAGGAAGTCTCTTGTCCCTGCATTTATCACCCTCCACATGAGCTTCTGACCCAGCTGCTCCCTCATTCTCCCCACCCCGGGACTTTTGCAGTGACTTATGACTTGTACAGACAAAATTGACCTCCCGATTCTACATAGAGCTTAGAAAGACTCAGCTAGTCCGTTTTTAATCATGTAATGTCACAGACCTAATGGAAAAGAGAAGAATTAGCTGGGTAGAAATCAAAATGAGCAATTGTAAGTGCACAGTGCTATATAATATGATAACTGCAATATATTAAGGGGATAAAAATTGGGGAGTGATGGGAGTGCTTCTTTAACAAGCTGCTGTCACAAAGAAGAAATGCAAAAAAAATGGGATGAATTACTTAAAAACATATACATTGCCATATACTTTGCATGACCTAAAAGTGCTAAATATTGCCTGCTCATTAAAGTGAGAAATACAATTGTCCTTAAGGGTTAAGACCCCGATAAAGGACAGAAGCTAAAATCACAATGTTTTCAGAGATACTGGGAAAGTCAAGCTTGTTTTTTAGCACAGCGGTTATTTCAGTATCATGAAGTGTAGCAGCATGCCTAAATATATCTTCTTTTAAATCATTGTGCTCAAGTTACAATGGTCTCCTGAGAAGCCTCACTGCGCCACACATTGGGACCAATTTGTGGAGTACATCTATGCACCTGTATACACAGAGCAAGTACACTCCTAATAACTTCTCCACTACAATACCCTCCATTACTGTGACAGATCATTGAGATTTAGAGGAGGGCACGGGACATCTTTCCTGAAATAAACATAATTTATGTGAAAAGACTTCACATGATTTTCATTTCTTCCAGTCTCATCTCTTGTATCACATCTAACACTAAGACCTATACAAATTCTAAAATAAGTCCTGACCTCTACTCTTTCCGGTCTATAAACTTACTGCAATACCCAAAAATCTGAGAATAAACGTAATAAATTCAAACTCTAAAAAAGTAGCCAGTTATTTTCACCATTTCCTTAAGTAGATGCTTAAACTGACAATACAGCCACAGGACTTCCTCGTGGAATAGCAACACATAGGGAATTAAAGACGAATGAATAGAGCAGTGATGACATACATTATTCTGCTTCATATTATTCCATTATATATCTGCAAAACAAAGCACAGCACATTCAGTATGCATTGTGCACATTATTCCTAGCAAAGGCCACAGCTTGCCCTCAGGAAGATTTGTCACTTACAGTTTACTGGAGCGATTACTGGAAACATCACTGAAAATTTAAAAAGGAGGAACTTTTACCCCAGAAATCCATTTTTAGGAAGCTCAGGCACGAAGAATGAAAACTAATTATCCGATTTTAATAACAACGATCACAAATCACCACCCTCTCCCATTCCAATTACCGTATATACTCGAGTATAAGCCGAGTTTGTCAGCACAGAAGTCGGAGGGGAGAGCGGCAGCAGCGGTCACTGGAGGCAGGAGTCGGCTGATGCGGCTAAAGCCTGTGTCTGCTGCTCTGGCAGTGAATATTCATTTCTCTTTCTCGTGGAGAGCGATCTGCTGCCTGCAACATCATTCAGCATGACCGGTTTGGCAGTGGGTGAGTAATGGTGTGGGGTGACATTTCTTTGGAGGGCCGCACAGCCCTCCATGTGCTCACCAGCGGTAGCCTGACTGCCATTAGGTACCGAGATGAGATCCTCAGACCCCTTGTGAGGCCATATGCTGGTGCCGTTGACACTGGGTTCCTCCTAATGCAGGACAATGCAGACCTCATGTGGCTGGAGTGTTTCAGCAATTCCTGCAAGATGAAGGCATTGAAGCTATACACTGGCCCGCCCGTTCCCCAGACCTGAATCCACCAACGTGACGTTGCACCACAGACTGTCCAGGAGTTGGAGGATGCTTTAGTCCAGCTCTCGGAGGAGATCCCTCAGGAGACCATCCGCCGCCTCATCAGGAGCATGCCCAGGCATTGTATGGAGGTCATACAGGCACGTGGAGGCCACACACACTACTGAGCATCATTTCCTTGCTTGAGGCATTTCCACTGAAATTGTATCAGTTTGTAACTTCATTTTCCACTTTGATTTTGAGCATCATTCCAAATCCAGACCTCCGTGGGATATTAGTTGTGATTTCCTTGATAATTCTTAGGTTTTTGTCACGGGGCTACCGCGACAGAGAGGTTCCAGAGAACCGCAGCGCTCTGGGCCTCACTCACACGCGATGAACAGAAGCACTTCTCCTGAATTCTGACCTGACTGTCTTGTGCCAACAACAAGAGCCCTATGTATGGAAGTAAAACCGTAAATGACCTAAAAAGATAACCAAATGAAAAACCCAAGATAGTAATAGAAAACACAAGTATAATAAGGTAAAATGCCTTTATTATAAAAAATACACACTGGGCAATAAATGGCAACAGTCGTACTGTGCCTGTAACTAGAGGAAAGGATGCATAATTAAACAAATATACAGCAAAATCACAAAAATATATTAAAAATGGACAAAAAAAGGAAGTAAGGTATGTATAGTATAAAATATATATTTAAAGCAGTGGTCGTATAATGGCTAGAAAACAGCACTCCATATATATAGTACTTATAAATAGTAGTTCCCAAATATGCTGTAATGTAACGATATATAAATATAGATCGTAATGCTGCTGCAGAGATATGGTGACTAATAGAACAAAAATAGAAAAAATATATATAAAGAAAACTATATATAAAAATGAGTGAGAAAATTATATTATATATAAAAAATAAACACCCCCTGACGAAGGACACGGTCCGAAACGCGCGTCGGGGTGCTCTGTACCTGGAGGATTGGACGGGCATTTCTTAGGAGGAGGTAATAACATTGTGGCTGTGTATTTTGAACGCTGCATTGGTCAGCGGTATCCTTATATAGCACTCTGCACTTTTTTATCTGTGGTGTTCGGTCTCACATCAGAGCTTTTTTGCTCTAAGTCCCACATGCCACTTTAATTATTGCATATATGTCGACATATTAATATATTTTACATCAAATTCCAGTTTTTGCTGCTGTATTCACATACACGTATAATACACTTTTTTGTGCAAGTTTAAGACGTTATAATACGTTATAGGTTTTGTGCACCATTACTACTTCATATATATAATTTTTACACATAGGACACACTTTTTGTACAGCATTTGTGAGATATATATATTTTATGAGTTGGTTGGAGTCTCAGTATTATCACTTTTTTGTGTTTATTTTTTATATATAATATAATTTTCTCACTCATTTTTATATATAGTTTTCTTTATATATATTTTTTCTATTTTTGTTCTATTAGTCACCATATCTCTGCAGCAGCATTACGATCTATATTTATATATCGTTACATTACAGCATATTTGGGAACTACTATTTATAAGTACTATATATATGGAGTGCTGTTTTCTAGCCATTATACGACCACTGCTTTAAATATATATTTTATACTATACATACCTTACTTCCTTTTTTTGTCCATTTTTAATATATTTTTGTGATTTTGCTGTATATTTGTTTAATTATGCATCCTTTCCTCTAGTTACAGGCACAGTACGACTGTTGCCATTTATTGCCCAGTGTGTATTTTTTATAATAAAGGCATTTTACCTTATTATACTTGTGTTTTCTATTACTATCTTGGGTTTTTCATTTGGTTATCTTTTTAGGTCATTTACGGTTTTACTTCCATACATAGGGCTCTTGTTGTTGTCCTTACCGAATGGTATGCCATTCATTTTTTAGTAGCAGACTTCTTTTACGGATTAGATATATTACATATTTCCTCATTTGGGTAGTAATATATATTATTGTCATTTTTATTATTATTATATTTATTATTTTTTATCCATTTGAGCTATTTGTCCTCGTCCGCTGCTTTCCTTTTACTTTTTTTTTTTCTTGTGCCAGCAGGGCAGGAGTTAAACCTTATTGCTAAAGTTGCCGAGAGCTTGGTCTCTCAGCTGAATTGGTTTTTGTTATCTCCTCTCCTATATAGACTCAGCTTTGACTACAACTGTTGTCAGTGATCAGTTCTATGTGATGAATAAAGATTTACAAGTGGAATTTTTCCTTCAGTGATATCTAGGATGTGGGATTTTAGTGTTCCCTCTATTTTTTTGAGCAGTGTGTGTATACAGTTGTGGCCAATAGTATTGACACCCCTGCAATTCTGTCAGATAATACTCAGTTTCTTCCTGAAAATGATTGCAAACACAAATTCTTTGGTATTATTATCTTCATTTAATTTGTTTTAAATTAAAAAACACAAAAGAGAATGAAGCAAAACATTGATCATTTCACACAAAACTCCAAAAATGGGCCAGACAAAAGTATTGGCACCCTCAGACCTAATACTTGGTTGCACAACCTTTGGCCAAAATAACTGCGACCAACCGCTTCCGGTAACCATCAATGAGTTTCTTACAATGCTCTGCTGGAATTTTAGACCATTCTTCTTTGGCAAACTGCTCCAGGTCCCTGATATTTGAAGGGTGCCTTCTCCAAACTGCCATTTTTAGATCTCTCCACAGGTTTTCTATGGGATTCAGGTCTGGGCTCATTGCTGGCCACCTTAGAAGTCTCCAGTGCTTTCTCTCAAACCATTTTCTAGTGCTTTTTGAAGTGTGTTTTGGGTCATTGTCCTGTTTGAAGACCCATGACCTCTGAGGGAGACCCAGCTTTCTCACACTGGGCCCTACATTATTCTGCAAAATTTGTTGGTAGTCTTCAGACTTCATAATGCCATACACACGGTCAAGCAGTCCAGTGCCAGAGGCAGCAAAGCAACCCCAAAACATCAGGGAACCTCCACCATGTTTGACTCTAGGGACCGTGTTCTTTTCTTTGAATGCCTCTTTTTTTCTCCTGTAAACTCTATGTTGATGCCTTTGCCCAAAAAGCTCTACTTTTGTCTCATCTGACCAGAGTACATTCTTCCAAAACGTTTTAGGCTTTTTCAGGTAAATTTTGGCAAACTCCAGCCTGGCTTTTATATGTCTTGGGGTAAGAAGTGGGGTCTTCCTGGGTCTCCATCCATACAGTCCCTTTTCATTCAGACGCCGAAGGATAGTACGGGTTGACACTGTTGTACCCTCAGACTGCAGGGCAGGTTGAACTTGTTTGGATGTTAGTCGAGGTTCTTTATCCAATATCCGCACAATCTTGCGTTGAAATCTCTTGTCAATTTTTCTTTTCCGTCCACATCTAGGGAGGTTATCCACAGTGCCATGGGCTTTAAACTTCTTGATGACACTGCGCTCGGTAGACACGGGAACATTCAGGTCTTTGGAGATGGACTTGTAGCCTTAACCCCTTCAAATCGCGGCCCTTTTTCGTTTTTGCATTTTCATTTTTCACTTCCCTCCTTCCCAGAGCCATAACTTTTTTATTTTTCCGTCAATATGGTCATGTGAGAGCTTATTTTTTGCGGGACGAGTTGTACTTTTGAACGACACCATTGGTTTTACCATATCTTTTACTAGAAAACAGGAAAAAAATTCCAAGTGCGGTGAAATTGCAAAAAAAGTGCAATCCCACACTTGTTTTTTGCTTGGCTTTTTTGCTAGGTTCATTAAATGCTAAAACTAACCTGCCATTGTGATTCTCTAGGTCATTACGAGTTTATAGACATCTAACATGTCTAGGTTATTTTTTTATCCAAGTGGTGAAAAAAAATTCAAAACTTTGCTGGAAAAAAAAAAAAGTGCCATTTTCCGATACCCGAAGCATCTCCATTTTTCGTGATCTGGGGTTGGGTGAGGGATTATTTTTTGCGTGCCGAGATGACGTTTTTATGATACCATTTCGCTGCAGATACGTTCTTTTGATCGGCCGTTACTGCATTTTAATGCAATGTCACAGCGACCAAAAAAACGTAATTCTTGTGTTTCGGATATTTTTCTCGCTACGCTGTATAGCGATCAGGTTAATGCTTTTTTTTATTGATAGATCGGGCTATTCTGAACGCGGCGATACCAAATACGTGTAGGTTTTTTGTTTTTTTTTTTATTGTTTTATTTAGGATGGGGCGAAAGGGGGGTGATTTAAACTTTTATATTTTTTCATATTTTTAAAAACATTTTTTTTTTTTTACTTGTGCCATGCTTCAATAGCCTCCATGGGAGGCTAGAAGCTGGCATAGCCTGATCGGCTCTGCTACATAGCAGCGATCATCAGATCGCTGCTATGTAGCTGAAATGCAGGTGTGCTGTGAGCGCCGACCACAGGGGGGCACTCACAGCAGGCCGGCATCAGTAACCATAGAGGTCTCAAGGACCTCTATGGTTACCTTCCTGATGCATCGCCGACCCCCGATCATGTGACGGGGGTCGGCGATGACATCATTTCCGGCCGCCCGGCCGGAAGCGCCGGTTAAATGCCGCTGTCTGCGTTTGACAGCGGCATTTAACAGGTTAATAGCGGCGGGTGAATAGCGATTTCACCCGCCGCTATTGCGCGCACATGTCAGCTGTACAAAACAGCTGACATGTCGCGACTTTGATGTGGGCTCACCGCCGGAGCCCACATCAAAGGGGGTGACACGGCACGCGCAGTACTAGTACGGCGCATGTCGTGAAGGGGTTAAGATTGCTCATGCTTTCTCACAATTTGGTTTCTCAAGTCCTCAGACAGTTCTTTGGTCTTCTTTCTTTTCTCCATGCTCAATGTGGTACACATAAGGACACAGGACAGAGGTTGAGTCAACTTTAATCCATGTCAACTGGCTGCAAGTAAAGGCACAGATGATTGGCCTCGGGGAGACCAAAACATCCAACACCGCGGAGACACCATCACGTGTTTCTCAACGCAGTGATTCCAGAACACTGCCCCCATCCCTTATGGGAAATATGCAGATGCATGTAAAGAAGCTGCGGAGACACCATCACGTGTTTCTCGACGCAAGCAGTGAATAGCCAGGCCTTTCCCCGGGAAGGAACAACCACGGGAAGGGCAGCATCCTATGAAGAAAAGCCACCTATGCCAAGCATGGTATCCATCCACAGACAGCTGTTTCGGGGTTTCCCATAAGGGATGGGGGCAGTGTTCTGGAATCACTGCGTTGAGAAACACGTGATGGTGTCTCCGCGGTGTTGGATGTTTTGGTCTCCCCGAGGCCAATCATCTGTGCCTTTATAGCCTTTTTACTAGGCACTGCTCCCAATAGCCAGATTCCTACTCCACACTGATGAGGGGCAAAAAACAGCTGTCTGTGGATGGATACCATGCTCGGCATAGGTGGCTTTCCTTCATAGGATGCTGCCGTTCCCGTGGTTGTTCCTTCCCGGGGAAAGGCCTGGCTATTCACTGCTTGCGTCGAGAAAAACGTGATGGTGCCTCCGCTTCTTTACATGCAACTGGCTGCAAGTGTGATTTAGTTATTGCCAATACCTGTCAGGTGCCACAGATAAGTTACAGGTGCTGTTAGGCTACGTTCACACTAGCGTTCTGCTAGTGTGCGTCGCCTTAGCGTCGGGTGACGCAGCGGCGACGCACGCGTCATGCGCCCCTATGTTTAACATGGGGGACGCATGCGTTTTTGTGTGTTGCGTTTTGCAACACTTGCGTCTTTTTTGCCGCTAGCGTCAGACCAAGAAAACGCAACAAGTTGCATTTTTCTTGCGTCCGATTTTCGGCAAAAAACGACGCACGCGTCGCAAAACGCAGCGTTTTTGCGTGCGTTTTGCCGCGTTTTTGTGTGCGTCGCCGACGCAGCGGCGCGCAACGCTAGTCTGAACGTAGCCTTAATTACACAAATTAGAGAAGCATCACATAATTTTTCGAACAGTGCCAATACTTTTGTCCACCCCTTTTATGTTTGGTGTGGAATTATATCCAATTTGGCTTTAGGACAATTCTTTTTTGTGTTTTTTCATTTAAGACAAATGCAATGAAGAAAATAATAAAGAATTTGTGTTTGCAATCATTTTCAGGAAGAAACTGAGTATTATCTGACAGAATTGCAGGGGTGTCAATACGTTTGGCCACAACTGTATAATCCACCACACAAAGGATAAAATAGTCCAGAATTCGAATGCAGTTTAGTAAGAAGACAAAAGCCCTGGAAGAAGAGAGTCCAGCAATCCAGCATAGGATAACAGTCCATATAGGCTTCTTTCTCTCTCCGGCGCCGTCGTCACATCATGGTTCCACACAGGACTGACTGTGTGTCACCGCCCTGACATTTACAAGTCCCCCTCCTCATTCACAGGTTAGGGGGGTGGGTTGCAGGGGCTCAATGTTTCAACAAGCTAGTTCAATACGTCATTAGCATATTAGCAAACAACATTATTCACTGACCCTGTGGAGAGATAACAGTACAGGACTGTGGGGGGGGAATATCAAATGGCAAATAACAGCAATTCATCAACAGGCAAATAACTCATCCTACAAGAGAACACCATGATAATCAGTAAAATATAAATATACAGAAAATGATACCCACATAACATATCCCACCATCACAGCAACGTATTTGTTTTTTTGCGACTGCCCTCCATATAAGAAAGCTGTGTCTTTTGCACTTTCCTATACAATTAAATACATAGTTTGCAGATGAAGGAAGATGAAAGGACATACTTGTGTCCCCCGTCTCATGCATGGGGGTCTATGGCAATGTTAGACCCCGGCAGCTGTTTCTGATAGAAATGCTTCGCTAGGAGCAGCAGCACAGTGTGTATTTAGAGCCATAGCTCTTCAGCATCTGTCCTTAGACAACCCTCCAAGTTTCTCTGAAAAAGTCAATGTGGTTTAACTAAAAACACTCACCACTTTTAAAGAACAAAAAAAAAAATACAGCTTTTGACATTGCGGTAAAGTTCATCTACAAACATCAAAATACTACACACATAAAAGCAAAGAAGAAAGGGCCGAGACAGGAAAAAAAGAAAAAACTAACAGCAGATACGACTGCACTAAACCAAGGTGCTCCGTTCATCATCTCCTTCAAAATAATTCTCAAATCTAAGCAGAACCAGGTTTTCACATAATCTACAGTGAAGACGATGTGAGAAGCCTGGCCACCAGCTTTCTCCTGATAATTACGCCTCCCATGGGTCACACCAGCTAACACACCCGCGCCATCTTTTTTTGTGACTTTTATTTTTCATGCGTCCAATACATTCTAGGGTGAAATTTCTCTTGTGGAGACTGAGCATCTCCGCAAAAGAAATAGACATGCTGCGGTCTGGAGAGATGCCCCGCATGTCTCCGTGGGTAAGCCGCGGGCATCTCTGGACGGATGGTGGGCATGGAATTTCCCATCTACTATGCTGTAACATCTGGACGCTGCGTACTAGTGCAGCATTTACTGATCGTGTGCACATACCCTTACGGTAGAGCATTCCACGGTCTGACTGCTCTATCTGGAAAGAACCCTTTCCAATTGAACAGCCAGGATTGCCTTTCCTTCACGTAGTGATTGTCCCCTCAACCTTTCTAATGTCCTTGGAAGGAATAAGTCGTAACAGTAAATTGCATTGATCTCATATGTAACTGCACACATAATTGAGATCTATTCTGAAGCACCTTTATTTCTAAGCAAAACAAACCCTATTTTTAACCACTCATAAGGCCAGATGAACACCACCGTATTTTCAATCTGAGTGCGATCGGAAAAAGCATTGCATCCGGCTAACTTTAGTTTAGGCCCATTTTTACCACAAACCGACACCGTCAAAGGGAAAAAAAAAATCACAGAATGTCAGAGTTTAATCAGATAGCAGAATCACACTCAACTATGCAAGTCAATAAGTGTGTGGGAATCATTGGACTGCACTTGGATGACATCTGAGTGCAGTCTGATTTCCATGCACTCACAGGATGGAGAAGATGGAGAAATTTTGTTCGCCATCTTCTCCTCACACTGTGCTCTGATTCTCTCATTTGCTATGCCGACGATCTGATCAGTGTCATTTGCATAATCAGCCAGATTCTCTCTGATGAGAACATTTACGGCCATCTGAGACCTTTCATGACACTTAAATCTAGCTACTCGAATTTGATCTGCTTCCAACTTTCAAAATATCCTTTTTAAAATGTGGAGCCTAAAACTAGATCCCATATTCTAGATGTGGCCTCACGTGTGATACTTCGAAAATGGTGATACATTGGGATCAAGGGAATTTAGCTCTTTTGCCATTTGCCTTTTTAAAATTTCCAAAAATACACTGAAAACATTTAAAATCCACACAAAGTTGTCAATAAAGTTTTGCCCAAGCTAAACACCAAAAAGTATCAAAACAAAGCAGCATCAAAAATGCAACAGAAACGTAATGGAAAATATCGCAAGTAACCTACTTTAGCTGAGAGGTGCAGGAAGGCTCAAAACTCACTGAACACTCGTTGTGGGGAAGTAAAAGAATGAATCCTGACCAGCACAAATTCGTGCAGGTCTCGTTCCAGCGCTAACCATTCACAGTCCAGTCTCTGAGGCACCACAAGTGCCAGCTCAAACAATGTTGGGCTAAGAAGTCACCGCTGCGACTTTTATTGAAATTTAATTAATAAAAAAAAGAAAAACACAAAAATAACCTTTTCTAAACACTATACTGCAGTTCAGACATTATTCATATGTTATACAAAGATATTTCTCTATGCAGCAACCATGAATGATATATGCAAATAAAAAATCCATCCAAACAATTAAAAGGTGGAGAATACAATAATAAATCACACTATTAGCATCCATTTGCATATAAAACGTTTGGGGATAATAATCTGGGGTCCTTAATCTCTTTGCCAGGGGGCAGCTAAGTATATAATGATGTACAAACGAGCAGTGTGATTAATGCAGGTAATCATACAAACTAAATAAAATTGACCAAGCAGTTTTTAATTAATCTGCAAGGCTTCGTGGCCGCGTTGTCTCCACCACTAATTAGAGATTAAGGTTTATTTCGCCATCTTTATTTCTATTGCTTCTTGTAGCAGTCAAGGCTCTTTTAATAATAATTGGAGGGGCTTATACTGATCCGGATTAGGTAAACGTGCAGTAATCGCTTTAAACTGTAACAGGATTTATCACATTTTTAAGTTAAAACACCTAAAAAATAAATCGTTTTAATCTAGATTTCACACTAGCATTACATATGGAAAGAAATTCATAAACTCAGGAACAGGAGCAATTTAACAAGGCCGTTGGAATCTAACCTTCCCGAACGCAAAAGTGCCAAAGTAGTCGGTTTCTCTGTAAAGAAAAAAAAGAAAAATTTGAGTTTGTGCAGTAAAACCTTTAGGCTATGTTCACACTTTGCGGATTTTGCTGCGGATCCGCAGCAGTTTCCCATGAGTTTACAGTACAATGTAAACTTATGGGAAACAAAAAACGCTGTGCACATGCTGCGGAAAAAAACGCGCGGAAACACTGCGGATTACATTCCGCAGCATGTCACTTCTTTTCTGCGGAGTTTCACCTGCTCCAATAGGAAACTGCAGATGAAAATCCGCAGAAGAAACCGCAGTAAAAACCGCGATAAATCTGCAGTAAAAACTGCGATGGGTTTTCACTGCGGATTTTGGAATTCTGCTGCGGAAAAATCCGCAGTGGAATCCGCAAAGTGTGAACATAGCCTTAAAGCACCACTCCAGCTTTTTTTTTTTTTATTGCATCGCTGGAGTGGTGCTTTAAATGTAATTCCCCGTCTTCTTTCTCATTTTGACCTTCATCCTTTTCCAGTGTCACTCACGTCAGTCTCCGGTGAAAAGTCTGCCTGCCGGCCTAAGTGTTTCATGGAGCTGCATGGAGATCACTTTTCAGTACAAGTCTATGAGAGTCTCGTTCTAGTTCTCATATGTATTGAGAGCATGTGGCGTAGCTTCTGGCTTCCGGACATCCAGAAGTTGCGCATACAAGATCGCTCTGGTCCCCCTGCGCTACACCGAAAAACAGGGAAGACACCAGAAGGTGAGAATATGACTGGGCATACATTCAAAGCACCACTCCAGCGCTGAAAAAAGCTGGAGTGGTGCTTTAATGGTACGTGTGAAATCCACAGCCCGTACATGCGAGTTGGATTATCACGCACAAATGTACAACTTCCCAATCGATCTACATTTTCTATAGTGGCAGGATTCCAGCTAAAGAGCTATAAGCATATACGGTAGGTGAGTAAGCTTTTATGTCACACGTCACCAGATCATCACCAGACACAACTTTGTGCCCTCAAAACTATCAAAAAAATTATTTGCCTTCAAAAATTCTAAAACCTGCACCTAGAAAAATGAAAAGACTAGGCTAAGGTTTTTCTGTTTAAAGGTAGAAAGTAGTAAATTCAATGACGCCTCTATATCATTTAATGACTTGCCATGTAAAATATCCCAAGACGTCTTGTAATAATAATAATCTTTATTTTTATATAGCGCTAACATATTCCGCAGCGCTTTACAGGTTGCACACATTATCATCACTGTCCCCGATGGGGCTCACAATCTAAATGTAGAATTTCATCCGCAGCAGAGTTAACTATGTATGTCTAATGCGGAGAAATAATGACACTTTTTCACGTCATAATTAGTGATGAGCGAGTGTACTCGTTGCTCGGGTGACCACTGAGTATTTATGACTGCTCGGAGATTTAGTTTTCATCCCGGCAGCTGAATGATTTACAGCTACTAGCCAGGCTGAGTACTTGTGGGGATTCCCTAGCAACCAGGCAACCCCCACATGTACTCAGCCTGGCTAGTAGCTGTAAATCATTCAGCTGCCGGGATGAAAACTAAATCTCCGAGCACTAAAAAAAATACTCGGAGGTCACCCAAGTGTACTCTGGAAATCCCGAGCAACGAGTATACTCCCTCATCACTAGTCATAACTTACTGGTACAGTAGAAGGACCCATTTATTTAATGGTGTTGCTTAGAAAGTGCTAATATATCGTGCAGCTCTGTACAGAGATCGGCACTATTAACTTCATTCCTTATCCACACCTGGCTTATATTCCAGTTCCCCCATCTCAGACACACGAGAGTGACAATTTTAATGGCCAAAAACATATCTGTATACTAGAGAGTGTGGAAGAATCTGAAGAGACCCACACGAGCGATGAGAACCGACAAACCCCATGCAGAGGTTTCCTTGGTAGCATATTAATGCTAACCACTGAGCCATCCAACACAAGACCACAGGGATAAATCCACACATGGCAGAACCTTCATAAATTACGGATGACGTGTGCATTGTCTATAGTGCATTTTTAATAAAGTTAGCTTTATTCACGCAGCTCCATGAAACACTGGCGCAGACGGCAGGTCACAAACTGCAGAAGGGGCGGAGGCGAAAACAGACGAAAACCCTGGAAGGTGAGTATCAGACAGGGGGCTAGAGACTTGAATTTTAAGCACCACTCCAGCGATGAAATAAAAATAAAACCGCTGGAGTGGTGCTGTAAATTTCATAGCTTTTACCGGTCCTATAACAAGTAGCTTTTAATTTGCTTAACTAAAGCAGCAAAAAAACTGTGTTTTAACATCGCCTTATAGGGAATCTGCACCCCTGGGATGTTTTTAAGCTACTAATATGGGCATAAAGGTGATAGAATTGTTCAAAAAGTCCTACTTGTCTGCCTCATTGCTGCAGTCTTATTGTTGATATGTTAAAGGGAACCTGTCACCCCGTTTTTTCAGATTGAGATATAAATACTGTTAAATAGGGCCTGCGCTGTGCGTTACAATAGTGTATGTAGTGTACCCTGATTCCCCACCTATGCTGAGAAATACATTACCAAAGTCGCCGTTTTCGCCTGTCAATCAGGCTGGTCAGGTCAGGTGGGCGTGGTGACATCGCTGTTTTGTTCCCCAGCTTTCCGTTGGTGGCGTAGTGGTGTGCGCATGTCGCAGTGACGAATCCACTGCGCGCATGTGAAGAAGCAGCGCGCGATCTGCGCTATTACCCCTGTCATCGGTGGGGGCGGCCATCTTCCTGGGGCCGCGCGTGCGCAGATGGAGTGCTCTGCTGCACGGGGCTTCAGGAAAATGGCCGCGGGATGCCGCGTGTGCGCAGAAGAGATTGCGGCGGCCATTTTCCCAAAGCCGAGTTTGCATCTTAATTAGGAGGCCTTTATGGCACAGCGAATATAAAAAACGTAGTGTAGGACTGCCCCAATATGAGATTGCCGTGAAGAGGCGGGGTGGCTCAAAGAATTGATCAATTGTTTGCTAAATGTCTCATTTTGAAAATACAGTTAGAAATTAATATGTGCATTTGCACTTTATGTATTGCGTCTTAACCTTAGGCTGCGCTGGCTTCTTCCCTTTTTTTGCTCTTTTAATCTGGTTAAAGAGCAGGGAGCCACAATTCATTCCTGTCTGTGTGACTGTGGGGTCCTAGTTGTCATAGCCAAAACGCAGCTTACAGCATAGCCCAGAGCCAAGCTGCCTTATACAGCAGCCCAAATACCAATCCAATGTCAGCAATTAAAATAATGTGAAAAGCTTGGCATACTGCTCTATACCGAGCATTGAAGCCAGTTTCCATCCAGAAAAAAAAGCACAACTTTTACCACATGCGCAACAAAAACGTGCAACTTTTCTCGGTTTTGTACTCTATATGTGAGTAGAGTACCCTTTGTACTCTACTCACATAAGGCAACTTTTAAGAGTGACAGGAGAAGTTGGTTTGGGTTTACGAAAAAAGGGACAAACCTTCCCACAAAGACAGATTTAGGCTAGGGCCCATGGAACTTTGGCCGTGACTGGCGTAGCTGAAGACAGGAACGTGTTGCTAATACAAGCCCCTGGGGTACCGAGAACACAACAAGCAAGTTGTAATAAAAATTAATCTGGGTTCAGATGTGACCCCTATTCACTTGAAATTGTGCTGTGGTGTAGAAAACAGTGACACAGAAATCTTTGACTGTGCAACCTGTGTTGTGGCCAAAGTCGCCATGTTGTCCCAGCGTTAACACTAATTATGGCAAATTGAGATTCTAATTTCACTTTTCTCCTAAGTCACATTACAATGCTTGTTAAAGGGTCACTAGTGAGTGGTAGAATTGCGGCTTCCAACAGATGGCGCTATGGAGTGCAAGTCCTCTTCCTCTCTGCATAGGATATTTGCATGCTAAATTTCCCAGAGGAGCATTGCATGGCGAAAAAGCCTCCTTACCTTGGCATACCAGAGTAGGTATGTCACTCTTCGCAAGGAGAAACGTTACCCCTTAGACCTCTGTCCAGAGCCTCTCCCCTAGCCAATTCAGTTCTCATGCTTTGCACTGACAAGGGGCAATACCCCGAAACACAGTGTCTGCAAATTGAGATTCTCATTGGGCTTTTATTCTAAGTCACATTACAAGGCTCGTTAAAGGGTCAATGGTGACTTAGGATTGTGGTTTCCAACAGGTGGCGCTATAAAGTTCAAGTCCTCTTCCTTTATGAAGAGGCCATTTGCATGTGTAAATTGTGACACAAATATATGTCTGTTCTAAGCAGCTTTGAATTTCTGTCCAATAGACAGCCTTTTATTAAGCTTGGTGCTTTGTACTCCACCAAAATAGTCTATGTCTTTGCTGACATTTAATCCGAAGCAGCGCTCCATCTCTCCCACACACCAGCCCAGCATATCTGCGGACATGATTCCTCCGGCGTCTTATGGAAACAGGGTGTCTCCTGCTTCCACCACCTTAAAGTATTGTTGATAAGAAAATACATGAAAACAGAGGTCACTTGACTTGTTATAGGAATGGCTGACACTTTAATGGGGTGGTTCGAAACTAACGTGCATTTTAAACTTAAATTTCATTATGACATTACATAGACATTTATGTTCTAACACACATTACCTTAATTAAGAGACCTCTGTTTTTATGTATTCTAGCAACAATACACATATATACACACACATATATATATATATATATCTAATATATAATTGCCTAGAATACTACTTCCTGCAATTTGTGCCAACTTCCGTGGCTTTGTCCGGAGCTAATGTCCGGAGATAAGTGACGTCAACAGTGTCCAGTGTCTGATTGGTTGCCGCCTGTTGCGAGCGACCAATCAGAAACGTGCCGTACTGTGACACACTCCGCCCGCCATTTTGGTGTGATTTTTGAATTTTTACCTCACAGCAAGTTTCTACTGCGTGGAGGCGGGCCCAGTGACGTTGCTCTTCAAGCTCCTGCCGAATTTCGTCAAAAAAATGATAATACCATTTACCAAAACTATATATATTTAGTTGTGAAGTGGTTCAGTGACATTTTCACACCAATTTTGAACTTTTGTCAAGAGCTGGTGAGTGCAGCCATTTTTTGTTCTTTCTTACTATTATTTATTAATTGTATTATTCTTACATTTGAATAAATAAAGTATATATGGATTCTAGACTCCCGATTCTTTAGAATCGGGCTGCCATCTAGTATATATATATATATATATATATATATATATATATATATATATATATATATATATATATATATATATATATATATATATATATATATATATATATATATATATATATATATATATATGAGCTGATTCCAGAGAAATTCCATTAACCAGAAGCAAAATATATTGTGCCCCTGACTGTCCTGGAATTAATGTTTCCTTTTCTTACAGTTCTAAAGCGAGCGGTATAAAGGTCTGTGTTCCAGGCTCATTGATAACACCAGGAGAGGAGGCTTTCTCCGTCCCAGTGTCGCTCTCCACGAGGATTAGAGCATGGATGCCTTCAGAAAGACGGCCCTGCTGTTTTATTCACACCGCATGAACATTTGTTCAAATGCTTAACACGAGCGCAGAAAGTGATGCGAATCTGAAAAGAGGGAATTGATAATTGAATGGTCCCTGAAAGCCTGGCTGTTCTGTGCTGTTAACAGCTATGCAAACCAGGTCTCTGTGACATTGACAATTATTTCCATTCCGGCTCTTCCAATTGCTCTCTGCAGTATTTGCTCTCCTCAAAGCCATGTATTTTATGGAGTGTTAAAATGATATTTTCAAGTTTATTTTGCCGCCTCCCCACACAATAGCCCACGAGAGCATCCGGGACACAATAAACAATTGACTGGGACATGCCTAGACTTTCACACCTTCTTTTTCACATCTTTCCTGAGCGAGAAATTTCCATATTTTTTTTCGAACAATTGTGTTTGTCATGTTTAAAGGAAGACCACGAGGGAATAAAAAAGAAAAACGGAGTGACATGGGACATCCTCCGACACTGAGAACAATAGCTTAAAAGGTGGAAAGTGTGATAGCAAAAATGAACTGTCAAGACGTCTGAAGAGTAGGATGGCTGCTTTACTAGCAGAGAAAACATAATGAAATACTGTGAATAGAGCGCACAGAGCAGAATACACCTCCCCAGACCCACAGCTACCAAACGAAAAAATATTACAGAAACTCAGCTTCAATGAGTTATAACTGAGGAAACATAATGGCTACTAGCCGGATACAGGAGAACATCAATTGCCACCTCCCTGGGAAAAACGGTGCAGTTGTCTGTATACTCACTCTGCATGGCGTCACTGCCTGGGGACACTGGTGTCTTTTCACTGGTATCTATAGCACAATCATATGGAACCTCATGACACTGTCATCCAGTCATACCATGTACAGAGGGCTACCGCAGCAGAGCAGGAGCCAACGGTCATTAGCATACGGCATCCCATGATATACGCTAGTGTGACTCCAGCCCTACATGCCTTGGAGCTTGCATTTAGTTTTCCTCCAGTACTTTCTTGTTGTGTTTCTTTGCTTCCATTTCCCTCCAACTCCTTCCCCCTTACCTTTGATGCCTCACTGAAGACAGATTTGTGGACAGATTTGAGCAGTTTTTGAGAGGAAGGCTGTGTCCCCTTGAGCTTTTAACGCACTGTCAATTTATATAAGGTGGACCCCTCATATCACCTAAAACCAAAAGTACCATCATGGTCGTGCCGCCCTGAACAGCCATAACAAGTTAGAACATGCTAGTCTCAAATGGCCAGAACTGTCCCGATTCTCACGCTTTATAATGTGCCACTCTTAAAAGAAGCCATCCCACAAAGGTTTTTTCTTTTTATTAACTCTGCGTATGTAGCGTGTGTTAGTATACTCACCTTCCGTCATCTTCCAGCGGCGTCCCGCTCCTCTTCTCAGTGACATCACTGCTCTGCAGACTCTCCGATGTGTTAGAACAAGGCTAGAAACCTACATTGTTAGGGCTTGTGTATAAATCGGATGCTGATTGAATAACAACTGGTCCGAGTGCAAAGAGGCAGTGTAGATCTGCAGATCTTTTCTCAGCTGTATTCAGCTTGAGAAAAAAAAAATCATAGCATGCTGCTTTTTCACTCCGAAATCGGACAACGCGAGAAAAAAAATATTACAAATTGGATGCCATATAGACCATTAGTATGACATCAGATTTTTATGGATACATTGCAATTTTGTAAGATGGGAAACTGTAACTGGTCAATAGCTGCTGAGTAAAAAACAATAGCACCCGGACAGCACCCGGACAGCACCCGGAGTCCCACTTTTCTGCATGAGAATGGGATCGAATTTTTAAACGCTAGTGTGCGCTTACCCAAAAGAGACTTCTGGCTCACGCATAGCCAGATAGTCTGAAGTGCAGTGACAGCACTGAGAAAAGGAATGGAGCCAGGCTGAAGAAGGCGGCAGTAAGTGAGAATATTAACATACTCACTAGAATACATACACATATACACAGATTTAGTACAATAAAATTTCATGGGAGGGCTTCTTTAAAAGGGAACCTGTCAGCAGGATTGTGCTCGGTAACCTACAGACACTGTCAGGTCATCGCCGTTATACTGATTAAAATAAAACCTGGGCGATGAAATCTGTCTTGTGGTTGTTGTTTAATCTGTATGAGATTCTCATGCTTTGGGGTGGGGCTTTGTGTGATGGGTGGGGAGGTGGGCGGGGCTTTGTGGTGCTCTGCTTACATATTCATCTGTATGGCTAATGACAGGTCACTGATCCCTCACTGACCTGCCCCCTATGTTACATAATACATATGTTATAGAGGGTTTAGAAAAAAAAATTACATTGAGAAAAATGGCACCGGCGCCGCCTGCACAGTAGCATATATAGCAATGTGCCTATAATATTGCCAGGTTTAAAAAAAAATGAAATACATTAAAATGGTGCCAGCGTGGGCGCATGCGCAGTAGCATCTATTGCATTCTGTCGCCCCATTTTGCCTCCCCGCCATGCCTGTCTCAGTTTAACTGACAGAGTAGCATGAGAATAAAGAAACACCGGCACCCATTATCTGTGATCCTTCTCAACATCTGTACTGCTAGGGACAGACAACGATTGACAACAAGCAATGATCAGCCGACTGCACAGAGAGGAGGCACCAGGTGGACGGCACAATCCAGTGACTTTTTTGGCTGACATAATTTTGGATAAAGTATCTTGCAAGTTTGTGAGGTATTGGGAACAAAGTTGCTAAAACAACAGCGCCAATAAAATATTCTGCTTCATTCACATTTGGGTTGAAGGCTAAGGGATAACTGCATGATGGGGGGATGGTAGGATGGAGCTGCAGGACAGTGGAGTAGCAAGCTGGGTGACAGTTAGAAGGCCGGGTAGAGGGAAGAGTGCCAGGGAGGCTAGTCCTGATCTGGCACACCCCAATAAGTTTGCCAAGTTGGCAGATGATGGGGGTGCCAGTATAGGGGTAGCACTGCTGCAGCCAGGCATGTCCTCTGAAAGCCGGAGGAGTGACTGCTCCAGTAAGGAGGGAAATAGGAGAGCAGGGCAGGCCAGACAGGTGCTGGTAGTGGGTGACTCAATTATTAGGGGAACAGATAGGGCAATCTGTCACAAAGACAGGGATCATCGAACGGTGTGCTGCCTACCTGGCGCTCAAGTCCGACACATCGCTGATTGGGTGGACAGATTACTGGGAGGGGCTGGTGAGGACCCTGCGGTCATGGTGCACATTGGCCCAAATGACAAAGTTAGAGGTAGGTGGAAGGTCCTTAACCCCTTTTTGACCTCGGACGGGATAGTACGTCCGAGGTCAGAACCCCCGCTTTGATGCGGGCTCCCGCAGTGAGCCCGCATCAAAGCCGGGACATGTCACCTGTTTTGAACAGCTGACATGTGCCCGAAATAGCGGCGGGTGAAATCGCAATTCACCCGTCGCTATTAACTAGCTAAATGCCGCTATCAAACGCTGACAGCGGCATTTAATCGGCGCTTCCAGCCATACAGCCGGAAATGAGAGCATCGCCGACCCCGTCACATGATCGGGGGTCAGCGATGCATCAGGAGTGTAACCATAGAGGTCCTTGAGACCTCTATGGTTACTGATGCCGGCCTGCTGTGAGCGCCCACCCTGTTATTGACGTTCATAGCACACCTGCAATTCAGCTACATAGCAGCGATCTGATGATCGCTCCCATGTAGCAGAGGCGATCGAGTTGTGCCAGCTTCTAGCCTCTCATGGAGGCTATTGAAGCATGGCAAAAGTTAAAAAAAAAAAACCTAAAAAAAAATGTGAAAAAAATAAAAAAAAATATAAACGTTTAAATCACCCCGCTTTCGCCCCATTCAAAATAAATCAATAAAAAAAAAAAAAAAAAATCAAATCTACACATATTTGGTATCGCCGTGTTCAGAATCGCCCGATCTATCAATAAAAAAAGGATTAACCTGATCGCTAAACGGTGTAGCGAGAAAAAAAATTCGAAATGCCAGAATTCCATTTTTTTGGTCGCCGTGACATTGCATTAAAATGCAGTAACGGGCGATCAAAAGAACGTATCTGCACCAAAATGGTATAATTAAAAACTACAGCTCGGCACGCAAAACATAAGCCCTTAAAGGGAACCTGTCACCCCGAAAATCGCGGGTGAGGTAATCCCACCGGCATCAGGGGCTTATCTGCAGCACTCTGTAATGCTGTAGATAAGCCCCCGATGTTACCTGAAAAAGGAGAAAAAGACGTTAGATTACACTCACCCAGGGGCGGTCCCGCTGCTGGTCAGGTCGGATGGGCGTCTTCGGTCCGCTCCGGCGCCTCCTATCTTCTTTCCATGACGTCCTCTTCTGATCTTCAGCCACGGCTCCGGCGCAGGCGTACTTTGCTCTGCCCTCTTGAGGGCAGAGGATAGTACTGCAGGGCGCGGGCGCCGGAAAGGTCAGAGGCCCGGCGCCTGCGCACTGCAGTACTTTGTCTGCCCTCAACAGGGCAGAGCAAAGTACGCCTGCGCCGGAGCCGTGGCTGAAGATCAGAAGAGGACGTCATGGAAAGAAGATAGGAGGCGCCGCAGCGGACCGGAGACGCCCATCCGACCTGACCAGCAGCGGGACCGCCCCTGGGTGAGTATAATCTAACGTCTTTTTCTCCTTTTTCAGGTAACATCGGGGGCTTATCTACAGCATTACAGAATGCTGCAGATAAGCCCCTGATGCCGGTGGGATTACCTCACCCGCGATTTTCGGGGTGACAGGTTCCCTTTAACCGACCCAGATCCTGAAAAAATGGAGACGCTACGGGTACCGGAAAATGGCGCAATTTTTTTTTTTTTTTTTAGCAAATTTTGGAATTTTTTTCACCACTTAGATAAAAAAATAACCTAGACATGTTAGGTGTCTATCAACTCGTAATGACCTGGAGAATCATAACGGCAGGTCAGTTTTAGCATTTTTTGCAATTTCACCGCACTTGGAATTTTTTTCCCGTTTTCCAGTACACGACATGCTAAAACCAATGATGGCGTTCAAAAGTACAACTTGTTACGCAAAAAATAAGCCCTCACATGGCCATATTGATGGAAAAATAAAAAAAGTTATGGCTCTGGGAAGGAGAGGAGCGAAAAACGATCATGGAAAAATGGAAAATCCCACGGTCATGAAGGGGTTAAAGATGATTTCAGGGAATTAGGCTGCAAACCGAAAGAAAGGACCGCCAAGGTGGTATTTTCCGAAATTCTGCCTGTGCCACGTGCCACGCCAGAGAGGCAACGGAAGATTAGGGAGGTTAATAAGTGGCTCAAGAATTGGTGTAGGAAGGAGGGGTTTGGGTTCCTGCAGAACTGGGCCGACTTCTCAGTTGGCTACAGGCTCTACGCTAGGAACGGGCTGCACCTCAATGGGGAAGGTGCAGCTGTGCTGGGGGAGAAAATGGCTAGAAGGTTGGAGGAGTGTTTAAACTAGGGAACGGGTATTCATTTTATAGGAGGGGAAGATAGTGCAGATAGAGACCTGGGCACAAATAACGAAGATGGGTTTGGTGGTGGCATGGGGGGATGGGGTTAGAACAATTAATAATTTAAGAAAGAATAGAGGTACAGAGAGATACATAAAGTGCATGTATACTAATGTTAGAAGCCTCGCCAACAAAATGGACGAATTAGAATTAATGGTGTTGGAGCATAATTATGACATGGTGGGGATATCTGAGACATGGCTGGATGAGAGCCATGACTAGGCTGTTAACTTGCAGGGTTATAGTCTGTTCAGAAATGACCGTACAGATAAGCGAGGGGGTGGGGTGTGTTTATATGTAAAATCATGCTTAAAACCCATCCTGCGTGATAATATAGGTGAATTTAATGAAAATATAGAGTCCCTGTGGGTAGAGATAAGGGGAGGGGGAAAAATAATAAATTACTGATAGGGGTTTGTTAGAAGTCTCCAAAAATAATGGAAGCAATGGAGAATATCTTCATAAAGCAAATAGATGAAGCTGCTACTCCAGGAGAAGTCATTATTATGGGGGACTTCAACTACCCTGAAATAGATTGGGGAACAGAAACCTGCAGTTCCAGCAAAGGTAATCGGTTTTGAGAACTATGAGAGACAATTACCTTTCACAACTGGTTCAGGACCCAACAAGAAGGGGGGCACTGCTAGACCTAATATTAACCAACAGGCCAGTCCGCATATCAAATATAAGGGTTGGGGGTCACTTGGGGAATAGTGATCACAAAATAATAAGTTTTCATGTATCCTTTAAAAAGATGTGTAGTAGAGGGGTTACACGGACACTAAACTTCAGGAGGGCAAATTTCCAACGGATGAGAGAGGATCTTGGTGCAATTAGCTGGGACGATATCCTGAGACATAAAAATACACAAAGAAAATGGGAGACGTTTATTAGCATCCTGGATAGAACCTGTGCACAGTATATACCATATGGGAATAAACATACTAGGAATAGGAGGAAATCAATATGGCTAAATAGAGCTGTAAGGGGCGCAATAAGTGACAAAAAGAAAGCATTTAGAGAATTAAAGGAAGTAGGTAGTGATGAGGCATTAAATAAATACAGAAAATTAAAGGGAACCTGTCACCGCCCTCTCAGGCGTTTGTAACTAAAAGAGCCACCTTGTGCAGCACAAATGCTGCATTCTGACAAGGTGGCTCTTTTAGTTATGCTCCCTGCACACGCTGAAATAAATGTTTATAAAATGTGCCGCATATACCATGAAATCGTCCCGGAGGCGGGACTTTCCTTTCTAATCAGACGCAGCACAGCCGTCACTCCGGGCGCCGCCTCCTCTTGCAACATTATCATCCCCGGCGCCTGCACATTACGTTTTTTTCGGACATGCGCAGTTGCGCTACCCTTCGTACTTACAGCGCTGGCGTCGGGGACGATAATGCTGCAAGTACGTCAGAATGCAGCATTTGTGCTGCACAAGGTGGCTCTTTTAGTTACAAATGCAAGGGGGGAGAGGGGGGGGGGTTGGGTGACAGGTGCCCTTTAAATAAATTCTGTAAAAAGCAAATCAAGGCAGCAAAGATTGAGACAGAGAGACTCAGTGCCAGAGAGAGTAAAAATAATCCCAAAATATTCTTTAACTACGTAAATAGTAAGAAACTAAAAAATGATCGTGTTGGCCCCCTTAAAAATAGCCTGGGTGAAATGGTGGATGAGGATGAGGAAAAAGCCAATATGCTAAATGACTTTTTTTCATCAGTATTTACACAAGAAAATCCCATGGCAGACAATATGATCACTGATAACAAAAATTCTCCATTAAGTGTCAACTGCTTAACCCAGCAGGAAGTACGTCGGCGTCTAAAAATCACTAAAATTGACAAATCTCCGGGCCCGGATGGGATACACCCCCGAGTACTGCAGGAATTAAGTACAGTCATTGATAGACCATTATTTTTAATCTTTAACCCCTTAATCCCATATGACGTACTATCCCCGTCGAGGTGACCTGGGACTTAATTCCCAGTGACGGGATAGTACGTCATATGCAATCGGCCGCGCTCACGGGGAGAGCGCGGCCGAATGTCAGCTGACTATTGCAGCTGACATCCGGCACTGTGGGCCAGGAGTCGTCACGGACCGCTCCTCGCACATTAACCCCCGGAACACTGCGATTAAACATGATTGCAGCGTTCCGAGGGCATAGGGAAGCATTGTGCAGGGAGGGGGTTCCCTGCGGGCTTCCCTGAGACCCTCGGTACAAGGCGATGTGCTCACCTTGTACCGAGTGTCTCCTCCCTGCAGGCCCAGGATCCAAAATGGCCACGGGGCTACTTCCGGGTCCTACAGAGAGGTGGCTTACATGCGCCTGCTCAGAGCAGGTGCCTGTAAGCCAGGAGCAGTGCACATCAGATCGCTGATCTGACTGACACAGTGCTCTGCAAAGTGTCAGATCAGCGATCTGACCTTATAACATGATGGGGCAATGTTATAAAGTGAAAAAAAAAAATATTTAGATGCGTTAAAAAAAAAAAAACATTGTAATAATTCCTAAATAAAGAAAAAATATATATATTGTTCGCATAAATACATTTCTTTATCTAAATAAAACAAAACAATAAAAGTACACATATTTAGTATCGCCGAGTCCGTAAGGACCCGACCTATAAAACTGGCCCACTAGTTAACCCCTTCAGTGAACACCGTAAAAAAAAAAAAAAAAGCGAGGCAAAAAAACGCTTTATTATCATACCGCCAAACAAAAGGTGGAATAACACACAATCAAAAAGACGGATAAAAATAACCATGGTACCGCTGAAACCGTCATCTTGTCCCACAAAAAAACCGCCGCCATACAGCGCCATCAGCGAAAAAATAAAAAAGTTATAGTCCTCAGAATAAAGCGATGCAAAAATATTTTTTCTATAAAATAGCTTTTTATCGTATAAAAACGCCAAAATATAAAAAATTGATATCAATGAGGTATCGCTGTAATCGTACTGACCCGAAGAATAAAACTACAGTATATACTCGAGTATAAGCCGAGATTTTCAGCCCATTTTGTGGGGCTGAAAGTCCCCCTGTCGGCTTATACTCGAGTCATACCCAGGGGTCGGCAGGGGAGGGGGAGCGGCAGCTGTCTAATTATACTCACCTGCTCCTGGTGCGGTCCCTGCAAGTCCCTGGTGCCCCAGCTTCTTCCTGTACTGAGCGGTCACATGGTACTGCTCATTACAGTAAGGAATATGCGGCTCCACCTCCCATAGGAATGGAGCCGCATATTGACTACTGTCATGAGCGGTAACTGTGACCGCTCAGTAGAGGAAGAAGAAGCAGCGCCGGGTAAGCAGGGACTGCACCGTGCCAGGAGCAGGTGAGTATAATGGGGAGGGGAAGCGCAGCGCGATATTCATCTGCTCCTCGTTCCAGCCACCGCTCCGTCTTCAGCATCTTCTGCAGTGACGCTCAGGTCAGAGGGTGCAGTGACGTGGTTAGTGCACGCCCTCTGCCTGAACGTCAGTGCAGAAGACGCTGAAGATGGAGCGGCACCGGAACGAGGAGCAGGTGAATATTGAAAGTGCCGGGGCCTGAGCGACAGAGGTGAGTATCGCAGCAACAGCAAATGGGGCAAGTGTCTGTATGGATCATCTTATGGGGCCATAACATTTGTGCAGCACTATATGGGGCAAGTGTCTGTATGGGGCCATAATCAACGTTTGTGCAGCACTATATGAGCAAATATCTTTATGGAGCATCTTATGGGGCCATAATCAACATTTGTGCAGAATTATATTGGGCAAATGTGTCTATGGAGCATCTTATGGGGCCATTATAAACCTTTATGCAGGATTATATGGGGCATATTTTAATATGAAGCATCTTATGGGGTCATCATAAACTTTATGGATCATTATATGGGACTCCTGATTCAATATGGATATTCAAAAACACTTAACCTACTGATGTCTCAATTAATTTTACTTTTATTGGTATCTATTTTTACTTTTGACATTTACCAGTAGCTGCTGCATTTCCCACCCTAGGCTTATACTCGAGTCATTAAGTTTTCCCAGTTTATTGTGGCAAAATTAGGGGGGGGGGGGGTCGGCTTATACTCGAGTCGGCTTATACTCGAGTCGGCTTATACTCGAGTCGGCTTATACTCGAGTCGGCTTATACTCGAGTCGGCTTATACTCTAGTATATACGGTACTTTATCAATTATACCAAACATGGAACGGTATAAACGCCCCCCACAAAAGAAATTCATGAATAGCTGGTTTTTGGTCATTCTGCCTCACAAAAAGCGGAATAAAAAGCGAACAAAAAATGTCACATGCCCAAAAATGTTACCAATAAAAACGTCAACTCGTCCTGCAAAAAACAAGACCTAACATAACTCTGTGGACCAAAACATGGAAAAATTATAGCTCTCAAAATGTGGAGACGCAAAAACTATTTTTTGCAATAAAAAGCGTCTTTTAGTGTGTGACAGCTGGCAATCATAAAAATCCCGCTATAAAAAGTAAATCAAACCCCCTTTCATGACCCCTTAGTTAGGGAAAAATAATAAAATTAAAAAAAAAATGCATTGATTTCCATTTTCCCATTAGGGTTGGGGCTAGGGTTAGGGTTGGGGATAGGGTTAGGGCTACAGTTAGGGTTAGGGCTATAGTTAGGGTTACATTTACGGTTGGGATTAGGGTTAGGGGTGTGTCAGGGTTAGGGGTGTGGTTAGGGTTATGGTTGGGATTAGGGTTAAGGGTGTGTTGGGGTTAGGGTTTCAGTTACAATTGGGGGATTCCACTGTTTAGGCACATCAGGGCTCTGCAAACGCGACATGGCGTCCGATATCAATTCCAGCCAATTGAAAACAGTAAAACAGTGCGCCTTCCCTTCCGAGCTCTTCCGAGCTCTCCCGTGCACCCAAACAGGGGTTTACCCCAACATATGCGGTATCAGCGTACTCAGGACAAATTGGACAACAACTTTTGGGGTCAAATTTCTCGTTTTTAAAGATTTTTTTATTTTCACGGCTCTGCGTTATAAACTGTAGTGAAACACTTGGGGATTCAAAGCTCTTACAACACATCTAGATAAGTTTCTTAGGGGGTCTACTTTCCAAAATGGTGTCACTTGTGGGGGGTTTCAATGTTTAGGCACATCAGGGGCTCTCCATACGCAACATGGCGTCCCATCTCAATTCCAGTCAATTTTGCATTGAAAAGTCAAATGGCGCTCCTTCCCTTCCGAGCTCTGCCATGCGCCCAAACAGTGGTTTACCCCCACACATGGGATATCGGCGTACTCAGGACAAATTGTACAACTTTTGGGGTCCATTTTCTCCTGTTACCCTTGGTAATATAAAACAAATTGGAGCTGAAGTAAATTTTTTGTGAAAAAAAGTTAAATGTTCATTTTTTTTTTAAAACATTCAAAAAATTCCTGTGAAACATCTGAAGGATTAATAAACTTCTTGAATGTGGTTTTGAGCACCTTGAGGGATGCAGTTTTTAGAATGGTGTCACACTTGGTTATTTTCTATCATATAGACCCCTCAAAATGACTTCAAATGTGATGTGGTCCCTAAAAAAATGGTGTTGTAAAAATGAGAAATTGCTGGTCAACTTTTAACCCTTATAACTCCCTAACAATAAAAAATTTTGGTTCCAAAATTGTGCTGCCAAATTTCCGTTTTTTTTCACAAATAAATGCAGGTAATATCACATAAATTTTACCACTATCATGAAGTCCAATATGTCACGAGAAAATAATGTCAGAATCACCGGGATCCGTTGAAGCGTTCCTCATAAAGGGACAGTGGTCAGAATTGTAATAATTGGCCAGCTCATTAGCGTGCAAACCACCCTTGGGGCTTAAAGGGACACTGTCACCTGAATTTGGAGGGAACAATCTTCAGCCATGGAGGCGGGGTTTTTGGGTTTTTGATTCACCCTTTCCTTACCCGCTGGCTGCATGCTGGCTGCAATATTGGATTGAAGTTCATTCTCTGTCCTCCGTAGTACATGCCTGCACAAGGCACTTTCTGTCTTGTGGAATATTTTAATTTTGTGAAAATAAAGAATGGTAAATTTTATTTATGGTTCTCTTCTTGCGGCCAATATGATTTAAGTCCGCGGTGGTTGTGGAATAATTGTTTGAAGTGCCATAGCAGTGAATTAAGGACGAGATAAAGAAGTTTTTTTACAGCACCAGCAAAAGTTAAGAGATTTCAGAAATCTCATGCACGTGCACTAAATTGGAAAACTGCTGAGTTTGTGAAAACTACAGCAAGTCAATTCTTCCAGCTTTTTTTCATCCATAGAAAGCAATGAGTAATTGCAAAAACACAACAAAAAGGCTGCTATCAGTAGTGTTTTTGGTGAAGGACAAAACACAAGAACAGCAGAAAGAGAAACCCATTTATTATTTTCCCAAGTTTAAACGTGAGTATGGATGTTAGCATCAGTACAATTTAATTAAATTAATGGTATATGTTAAAGTAAACAATGCCCTATCAAGGTATGAAAGTAATCAATACCCTAACAACTCAATGCCATGCCAATATATAAAAGTAAACTATGTCATACCAATGCACTAAAGTAAATAATGTCTTACCAATGTAAGAAAGTTAGCAAATGCCCTACCAACTCAATGCCCTACCAATGCATAAAAGTAAACTATGCCCTACCAATGCATAAAAGTAAACTATGCCCTACCAACTCAATGTCCTACCAATGTATAAAAGTAATCACTGCCCTACCAGCTCAGCAAAAAAGCATTGTGTGAACATAGTGTTAGACTACTTTTATATCTGGTGAGAAACATACTCTTTTTTTCTCATGTGCCATACATTTTGTCATCTGTTTTTAAAAACTGAAGCCATTGCACTGTTCACTTTTAATTATCCACTGAATCATAATAATGGATCAGTAAAAAAAAAGGATTACATTTGGATGGAACTCTGAAGTACTAAGCATGTCTTCAGTGTGTCTGCCACTTTATACAGATCTCCATACACCTTAATGGCCAAGTGTGATCTGCAAAACTGATGAAATTAAGACACCGAGTGTCACAGATGTGTGCATGGATCAATAAAACTATATGGGTAAGGCCGGGATCACACATACGCGAGATACGGCCGAGTCTCGCAGGTGAAAACCCAGCTCTAGCGCCGGCACTCCGGAACAGAGCATGCGGCTCCATGTATTGCTGTGTGGCAGGACCCTCCGCTCCGGAGTGCCGGCGCCAGAGCTGGGTTTTCACCTGCGAGACTCGGCCGTATCTCGCGTATGTGTGATCCCGGCCTTAGTGTGCTGTCCGAGACAAAAACAGTCAGCACAAGGACATGGATGTGTGAATGAAGCCTAATTCACACTGTCAGGATTCCCCTTTATTGCCGGATCGGGCAGGTAATCTGCATGCTGGCAGTCACGTGCCAACTAGATTTTCAGGGTTCTTTTGAGAGAAGCAGATGAGAAATGGATTACCATGTAACCGCATGTATGTACATTGATTGTGTGACCATCTGTATAATGGAGGCTTCTGACTGCATCCTAACAGTCATTAATTTTTATCATATCCATTAAATAATCAAATGAGAGCTACCATACGGCACTGCTGATACACCCAATTTGGTGTGACCAGTGTCCTGCAGAGAAAAACAAACAATACGCGTGCGGCTCCATTTACACGTCTGAGATTTGTGTGTCCGTTCTATCCAAAGAACACATCACCAATAGTCTATTGGCCTATACACATATCCGTATTATGGTGGATCATCATGCCACAAAGAAAAAAACAGAGATGGCTTGCGGTCAAAGTCACAGTGGGTCTGTGGTGTCACAGATAGAAGGATGCCATCCATGTGGCCCCCATGTGATCCGCTCTTTGCTCCATGTGCACAACTCTTAAAAGGTCGCACTCCTAAAAACGGCCCAAACATGTTGTGTTTATCTACGCAGATGTGTTGTTCCTGTCCTAAGACCACGTGCACACTTAGTCAGTATTTTACATCACTGTAAGCCAAAACCAGACGTGGTGACGTGTTTCTATTATATGTTTCCTCTGATTGTTCCACTCCTGGTTTTCATTGACAAATACAGATGTAAAATACTGACCAAAGACTGATGGTGTGAATATGGCCTGAGGCTACATTGCCACGATCAGAAAGTAGCTGCGTCCAAAACCTGCATTCTAATCACGCAGGTAAATCCGCCTGTGTTCACTGAACCACGTGAATTTACCGCGTTCAATACCTTGTATTGTGGAAGTTTCTGTTGCGTGTCCCCGAGAAGTAGACTGAAAGACGCACCGCATGTCAGTCTCTGTGGGTGATCCGCAGGCGCATAGTAGAGATGGGAGTTTGCGAAGTCCATCCATTATGCTGTAACATCTGCATAAATACACAGTGTCACAACCGCAGCAGTTCCTGATCGCAGGCTGCACCCTTAGGCTTTAATATAGCAGATTTCCTGCAGCATTTCAGCACCAATTAGGTGACTTGTGGGGTTTTATTGCAGCCTTAGTGTGCATTTTATTTGCACTTTTGACCCCGTGGTTC
The DNA here is from genome assembly GCF_032444005.1 of Ranitomeya imitator. NCBI lineage: Eukaryota > Metazoa > Chordata > Amphibia > Anura > Dendrobatidae > Ranitomeya > Ranitomeya imitator. Next base: position 632,013,762 of record NC_091284.1, read on the forward strand.
TTACCGCTTGATTTCTTTTTTATTTTTCCTGGTATTTGAATTTGACAAAACTCAATCTGTGGGGTTTATTTGATTAACTGAGCCAGCCCCCTTCCCCATCACAGCTGATGCAGACCTATTATGTCAGCAGCCAACACAAGTGTTCGGGGGGCTCTATCCCAGCGTGTAAGGAGGGGCTCTGGGAAGATCAGTGTAAGAGACCCTGGCAGAGCTGGCAGCTGCACACTGATCTCGCTTAGCCTCTGTCAGCCTGGTTACTAGGGAGATGCAGCACAGCGCCCCTAGCAACCAGTCAGGCTCAATCTCCACAGGTGTGGGGGCAGCCTGGCCATGAGGAGGGGGCAGATCACTGTGACAGGACTGTGGTGCTCCCATCACACGCCAGCACCAGTCATACCTCCAGGAGGCCTGCACATGCCCAGTAGCCGTCCCCTCCCACAATACAGCCGTATATCCCGGCACAGCACGGCAGCACGGCTCTCCGGTGTCAGGGCCCAGCTTACCATCCTTCCTCCTGGCACAGGGACACACTCGTCACTTCTGCCATGTTCCGTGCGCAGCACAGCGGCCGGGCACCTCTCAGCGGACACACAGCGACCCTCAGCAATAATCGCGGTTACTCCTTTCATTAATTAACCCAAGTCCGGGGACGATAGCTGCCGAATCCCAGTGTGCTGCAGGACCTCCGGTGACGTCATGCCCACGTGACCACTCGGGAGCTGCTAAATTGTAGTCTGCTGGAGGACCTCTGATGACGTCATCCCCACGTGATCGCAGGCGCTACAGTGTGGCAAGCTGAGGCCCTCCAGTGTCGTCATGCCCACGTGACCAGGCGGCAGCTGCTAGAGCTTAGTGGGCGAAAGGACCTTTGATGACGTTCTGCTCGTGCGACGAGACGGTGGCGTCACTGGCGTGGGAGGAGCGATCGTAGTGTGCCGGAAGTGAGGTGGCACGTACGGGGTCGCAGGCTGTTATTGAGGCGCTCCATGGGGGCCCACACTGTCTGCTAAAGGGGACCTGGGGGTGAGGAGGGAGAGGGCATCCTGTGTAACACAGAGGGTCCTGGGGGCCAGTGAGAGGGCGCTGCCATAACACGCAGCCGGCGAGAGGAGATTATGGTTTAAGAGATGCCATCATTTCTCACTAGGACTTACTGATTTTTTTTTGGGGGGAGGAGTGCGTGTTTTTTTGTTTTTTTAATTGGTAGTTATGGTTCAGGGCTCCTGTTTTACTTTAATTTTTCCATAAAACAGCACTGTTAGTGGCATGTATTTTGTTATCTTGTCATTCTTTAGTTTCCATATACAAAAGTCCCTTTTTGAACCCCAGTCGGCCCCATACAATAATATAGTTTTACCATTGGCCCCATATAGTGATAATGTCCTGGTCCCATCTTATAGTGATGTCCCTTTCTCGTGTGTAAATGTGTGTGTATATAGACAACAGCGCTATGGTAGCGGAGGAGTCAGTCGTCACTGCTAAAATCTCAGAGGCAGGGCCGATTTCCACAGTCCTCCATTTTGGAATCCCAACAATTCTTTTTCCCTGCAAAGTGCTCCTCTAGTTTAACATCTACAGTACAGTATATGTCTCCTATTTTACCTCCTTTTGATTTTTTCTTCTTCAAAATTTGTTACATTAGAAGGCTTTCAATTAATGGCTCACGAAACAAGTTTATATGCCCGGCAATATATTTCTACAAACTCACTGGTCCTGAATCCCCTTAAATGTCCCTGAAATAAAATTTTTGCGGTATTACCTTCAACATGGCTTTAGTAAAAAAAAAAAAAATACTCTCCGCTTCTACTGGAGAACAAAATCTGTCCACAGTACCCCTGTGTTTGCAGCTGTCATGTCCTGAGCCCATTATGAAACTCTGATCTGATTTCTTAATTTTAGTTATAACTCACAAGTCTCCCTACCCCCCCAAGAACTAATTCCAACTATGATCACCTTAATAAATTGAGACCCTTATTCCTAAACCCCAGACCAAAATATTTCATTTGACAAGCCCCTTTATGTTCTGCAATGGTCAGCTTTTCTTCCGCCAATTAATTCACTCAAAGATAGCAAAATATAGTATCAAAGCAATTCATAGTATAGTATCATAGCAATTGGTAACAAATGATGCTGTAATTTTCATCCAGGGTACCACGTGTATACTGACAACTATATTATGAGTGTCCCCATACATAAATCCCTCCATGCTGGAAATATAGGTGCTTTTGGGACAGTTAGAAAAAAAAAACAAGTAGGTTTTCCATCACAGATGGTGTCTAGTGATGAGCGAGTGTACTCACTCGGGTTTTCCTGAGCACGCTCGGGTGGTCCCCGAGTATTTGTAACTGCTCGGAGATTTCATTTTTGTTGACCCAGCTGCATGATTTACAGCTGCTAGCCAGCCTGAGTGCATGTGGGGGTTGCCTGGTTGCTAGGGAATCCCCACATGTATTCAAGCTGTAAATCATGCAGCTGAGGCAACGAAAACTAAACCTCCGAGCAGTCACAAATACTCGGAGACCACCCGAGCATGCTCAGGAAAACCCGATCAACGAGTATACTCGCTCATCACTATTGGTGTCCAAATGTTTGGAGAAAGGGGCGTCATTTTCACTTGCAAGTGACCAACCTCTTGCACTGAAGTGGAATGATTGGAGAAATTTCTACATGCTTCATGCGGATACTATGGTGACAATCAAAGACAGGTGCCACCAGGGGCAAACAGAAACCTCTCTGTATAAGGGCTCATACTTAGGCGAGACTCGGATGAGTCTCGCACGGCAATCCCCGGCACTGCATCTGGCACAGAGGAGCGGAGCGTGCGGCTGCATGTATTCCTATGCGGCCGCACACTCCAATCTGAGTGCCGGCAGCGGCGCCGGGTATTGCCGTGTGAGACTCATCCGAGTCTCGCGCAAGTGAGTATGAGCCCTAACAGACTATAATAAATGTTTGGGAGGTGTTGCCCTGTCATACCAGGTGCTTCAACCAAATCCGGTGAAGTGAAAGACCAGGACCTGGTATAAAAAGAAAAAACTTGTTGAGGGTCTCCTATTTGATGCTATGGCACAGGAGGCAGGCTTTGAGTCTGAGGATGGCCGGAGACTTTCAAAGCTCCACTTCTCATTCCTGCCACTCCTACCCAAAATTGTCCCAAAAATGATTGTTGCTTTGTAGGGAGCACAGTAGAAGCAGTGATTCTCGGTATTATTGCCCCATGTGCCCATCATAATCGGGCCACTGTGTCACCCCGTTTTGAGGCCTACCACATATCTTCCCATTATTACATTTCCATGAATGACATCAAATTCTGTGGTAGGGTCCTTTTTCTCTTCAAATTGATATTTTCTATTTACTGGGCCCCAGTATAGTGATTTTTATGTGACTAGTAATAATATTTTTATCATTAAAATATATTTACTTCTTTTCACAATTCCCGGTCGCAATCATCACAAACCATTAGACAAATTCTCGTCCACATGCCCACGTCTGAATACTATAGAATGTGTACGCCACAAATGTTATTGAGCAGACAGGTAATCTGACAATTCTAGGATTTGATCACTCACAAAACTATTAGGGAATGTGCACACGCTGCGGATTACTCTGCGGATTTTTCCAGACTGATTTTGGTAAATCCGCAGGTAAACCGCACTGCGGATTTCCTGCGGAATTACCGTGGATTTACCACAATTTTGTGCGGATTCCACCTTCGGTTTTACACCTGCGGATTCCTGTTATGGAGCAGGTGTAAACCGCTGCGGAATCCGCACAAAGAATTGAAGTGCTGCGGAATAAACAACGCTACGTTTCCACGCGTTTTTTCCGCAGCATGTGCACTGCGGATTTTTTTTTCCATAGGTTTACATGGTACTGTAAACTCATGGAAAACTGCTGCGAATCCGCAGCATCAAATCTGTCTCAGTTCCAGCAAAGTGTATGGTATTTGCAGACATTTCATGCCCACTGGGCTTTGTTTTTTACTCGGCGTAAACCGACATGCGGTGTGTGTTTCAAATCCGCAGCATGTCAATTTCTCTTGTGGGTATACTGATTTTTCTGTGTTAATTTTTCATATAGACACACAAGCATTTTTATTGTATTTCTGCTGCAGAAACACATGTAATACGCACCTAAGTATAGCAATAAAGTCTTGTCAGAACCAAATACCAGGAAGTATCAAGGAGAAATCCGTATTGTTGAAAGCCTTACACCCCAAAAAAAGAGAAAAACATGGCGATAAAAGCATAAAAATCACAAAAAAACACAATGAAAAACGTGAATAGCCTAATTTAAATAGGTGCAGAAATTCTACAGTGTCAAAAGCTCAACGTAGGAACATAGCTTTATTCAGACACAATTCTCGTCCACATGCCCACGTCTATATACTCCAGAATGTGGACCCCACAAATGTTCTTTAAAAGTCAGGTCATCTGACAATTCCAAGACTTGATCAGTCACACAAATATTTTTTAACATTTCTTCTAGTTTGATTGTTTATACGACTATGTTGCTTTACAAAACTTTTCTTTCCATGACATAACTTAGAGATATTGGCATGATCATTCTATTGGAGAATCTTTAATAATGAGGCTGTTCCGTTTTTATTCATTACTAGATGGCAGCCCGATTCTAAAGAATCGGGAGTCTAGAATCCATATATACTTTATTTATTCAAATGTAAGAATAATACAATTAATAAATAATAGTAAGGGTACCGTCACACAGTGAAATTTTGATCGCTACGACGGCACGATTCGTGACGTTCGAGCGATATATCTGTGACGTTCGAGCGATATCGCAATGTCTGACACGCTCCTGCGATCAGGGACCCTGCTGAGAATCGTACGTCGTAGCAGATCGTTTGAAACTTTCTTTCGTCGTCTAGTGTCCCGCTGTGGCGGCATGATTGCATGGTGTAACATATATCGTATACGATGTGCGCATAGTAACCAACGGCTTCTACATCGCACATACGTCATGAAATTATCGCTCCAGCGTCGTAGATTGCAAAGTGTGACAGCAGTCTACGACGCTGGAGCGATATTGTTACGACGCTGGAGCGTCACGGATCGTACCGTCGTAGCGATGAAAATTGCACTGTGTGACGGTACCCTAAGAAAGAACAAAAAATGGCTGCACTCACCAGCTCTTGACAATTCTTGTTATTTAAGAAATTGCTGGGCAATAATGGACAATGTCCTTATGTGGCAAATAATAGAGCAATATACCCAATGTGGCAAAGAAGAGGTTAATAAACGGCAGTCTCTCAGTATAACAGTCAGTGAATAATAGGCAGTATATGGAGAAAACACCAAACAAAAGTTCAAAATTGGTGTGAAAATGTCACTGAACCACTTCACAACTAAATATATATAGTTTTGGTAAATGGTATTATCATTTTTTTGACGAAATTCGGCAGGAGCTTGAAGAGCAACGTCACTGGGCCCGCCTCCACGCAGTAGAAACTTGCTGTGAGGTAAAAATTCAAAAATCACACCAAAATGGTGGGCGGAGTGTGTCACAGTACGGCACGTTTCTGATTGGTCGCTCGCAGCAGGCGGCAACCAATCAGACACTGGACACTGTTGACGTCACTTATCTCCGGACATTAGCTCCGGACAGGAAGTTGGCACAAATTGCAGGAAGTAGTATTCTAGGCAATTATATATTAGAAGATGGGCTTTACCGCATGGTTCTCGCTGAACCACCTGTACCAGGCAATACTTTTATACTTCTGTAGGTGATTGGCTGTTTTGTGCACATAGCAATTCCTACCTTGACGGACAGGAGCCTGTTATGGCCCACCATGTTGCTTGGCACATTTGTCCTTTATATAGGGATTGATGGAGCTAAACAGAAGTTGTACGACCAGTCTCTTTGAAACAAACCTGTCGTTCTAGCCCTGCTGGTATGCTTTCATCTTTGGAACAAAACTGAGGTTTGTCCCATAGTTGGCTACATTTTCCCAGGACGTCCTTCCTGACAGCACCATGGAGGTCGTCCTTCTCACCTTTACAGAGATCGGAAACATGGAGATGTTAAAAGGCCCCTCCCACCCACCTCCCTCAGTGTTTTTCCTATCCCTGAAGGGACGCATGTAGAGAGCACAGAGGAACATCTGAATAGCAAGACACCTAGAGAAGACCTCTTCACTCAGTGAAGTCAGCCATGGGGCTTATGGCTGATGCCTCCACCCAGTTGGTCAGGTTCGCGGCCAGGAACAGCTCTTTATCCAGTGCAGCCTGCAGGGCCATTTGGATGATGACTTGGCCTGGGGATAACGCCTCTAAAAATAAATTGCGCTCCTTTTCCTTCTGAGGGCTGAAAGTATTTGGGCCGGCTCTAGATGATATTCTGAAGAAAGCGTCCGACTAAAAGCTAGGGTTCCCTGAGGGTATAACTAGGAGGTTTCAGTCCTTTAAGACACCCAGACCATCCCAGAGGCAGGAGTATAGGTCCAAAGGTAAAATGAGGAAGTGATGGTATCCACAAGGGGAGAGAGGTAGAGGCTCCCTTTTTGGATCAGGCTCAGGACCAAGGCGGCAATTACACCAGGCACATAGTCGGGAGGTTCAAACAGTTCACAAAGAACTAGCAATATGTCGCCCAGGACCAATGGATGCTGAAAACCATTATAGAAAGGTACGTGATAGTTTTCCAAGGGCCCCTCCCAAGAGATTCATAGCTGCTCGCTCCCTGGCCGCCAGTTCCCTTGTGTGCACAGTCATAAGGAAACTGGTGGATACAGTGGTAATAATACCAGTTCCTCGGTCGGAGGAAGGCCAAGGTCACTACTCAAACCTCTTTACTATCAGAAAACCCTCAGACGAAGCCTGCACTATAGTAAACCTAAAACTGTTGAATTTCTTGGTGAGATACAAGAGGATCAGGATGGAATCTATAAGGTCAACAATTCCGCTGATAAAGGGGCAGTCATGTTCACATTGGACCTGAAAAGTGCTTATTATCAGGTACCAGTATATCCCACTCAGAAATTCCTTCGGTTCGCGGTGAGAATTCAAAATCAGAACTGCCAATTTCAGTGCCGTCCCTTTGGTCTGGCCTCGGCTCTCCTCTCACGAAACTGGTTGCAGAAATCATAGCCTTTCTAAGACAAAGGGCTGTAATTATAATCCCATACCTGGATAACTTCCTGTTGGTAGCCAACTCGGTGGAAGAACTTCTGGCTCATAAGAAGAGAACAATAGCAACGTTGGAGCATCTGGGTGGGATCCTAAATCTGAATCAAACTTGGAACCAGGAAGATTTTATTGGGAGTTCTGCTGGATTCCAGGCTAAGAACATCCTTCTTTCAAGAGGAAAAGCAGAAGTTCTTGAAGGACAAAGTCCTGCTGTTCCTGAAGAGTCACTGTTTGATCAGGACGGCAATATTAGGGCAACTAACATCCTGCATTCCTTGCCTTCGGTGGGCCCAGTTCTATTCCAGGAGTCTACAGAGGTCTGTACTATCCTACTGGGACAAACGCCAGGATACGCTTGATAGAGGAATCTGCTTATCACTAGCAGTAAGTAACTCAATGCTCTGGCGGACGGCTCCCAGGAATCTTCGGCAGGGAATCCCATAGATTAACTCTTGTTGTGTAGTACTTACCACCAGGGCTGTGGAGTCGGAGTCTGAGCCCGTTTTGGTGGAGTCGGTATAAAATGGACCAACTCTGACTCATAAAATCTACTATATAAAGCTGAATGTGTGCGTGTGTGTATGTGTGTATGTCCGGGATTGGCATCTGCACCGTCGCAGCTACAGCCACAAAATTTTACACAGTCACACGTCTGGACCCCGAGAGCGTCATAGGCTATATTGTGAGGGGAAATTTTAATCCCGCGCGTTCCAATTCACCAAACAATTTTGCCCCTATCTACATAATGGGGAAAAAAGTGAAAGGAAATGTGTTGGAAGCGTCGCAGCTACAGCAACAAAATTTTGCACAGTCACACGTCTGGACCCTGAGAGCGTCATAGGCTACGTTGTGAGGTGAAATATTAACCCCGCGCTTTCCAATTCACCAAACAATTTTGCCCCTATCTACATAATGGGGAAAAAAGTGAAAGGAAAAGTGTTGGAGGCGTCGCAGCTACAGAAATAAAATTTTGCACAGTCACACGTCTGGACCCTGAGAGCGTCATAGGCTACGTTGTGAGGTGAAATTTTAACCCCGCGCATTCCAATTCACCAAACAATTTTGCCCCTATCTACATAATGGGGAAAAAGTGAAAGGAAAAGTGTTGGAGGAGTCGCAGCTACAGCCACAAAATTTTGCACAGTCACACGTCTGGACCCCGAGAGCGTCATAGGCTATATTGTGAGGCGAAATTTTAACCCCGCGCGTTACAATTCACCAAACAATTTTGCCCCTAACTACATAATGGGGAAAAAGTGAAAGGAAAAGTGTTGGAAGCGTCGCAGCTACAGCAACAAAATTTTGCACAGTCACACGTCTGGACCCCGAGAGCGTCATAGGCTATGTTGTGAGGTGAAATTTTAACCCCGCGCTTTCCAATTCGCCAAACAATTTTGCCCCTATCTACATAATGGGAAAAAATGAAAGGAAAAGTGTAGGAGGCAAATTGACAGCTGCCAGATGTGAACAAGGGGGACTTAAAGAATGAGAGCTATGGCGCCAAAGAGTATATACCGTACAGTTGCTAAGGTGGGGCCTCGACATGGGATACTCACCACACACGGGGATATGAACACACACAAAATGCGCCACACACTACCACGTGCTTGAACACATATTACCCTCAGCACACATTTCACCACAAATACACCAACCTCGCCACATAAAAGTCAAAACACAAAAGTCGCCACTCAAAACTCACCACGCGCAGAACTCGCCACATGCAAAAACTAGGCTCTTGCAAAACTCGCCACAAGTGCAAAATTCTCCTCATGAAAAACTCGCCACACGCAAAACTTGCACACGCGGAAAAATTGCCACATGCACAAAAGTTGCAACATATGCAAAAGTTGCCTCACACAAAACTTGCACATACTCAAAAGGCACCACACATAATACTCGCAACGCGCAAAACTCGCCATGCGCAAAACTTGCTGCACACAACTTGCTACACTAACCTGTCACATGTAACTCGACACACAAAAAGTTGCTACACGCATGTTGCTACACAAAACTCATCTCACAAAAGTCGCTACATGCATGTCGCCACACGCAACTCAACACACACAACTTGACAAACGAAACTCGCCCTAAAACACACACAAGTCTGGTATTATCCTTCAAAAATAAAAATCTGATTAATAAGCAGACAAACTACAACAATTGCACCATATAGGAAATACGGCAGCTGTCAGTCACATGACCTGTCTATTATGTGTATGTGTGAGCTAATATATACTGCCAGGGGGAGGGCTTCCTGTTGGCTGGGGATTTATCAGGCTGCCAATTTAGCTTACAAATACTGAGGTAAAAATACTGAGCAAATAACGTGTGAACGAGGTCTAATACAGGAGGAGATGACACACAGGTATATACTATATACAGGGGAGATGACACACAGATATATACTATATACAGGAGAGATGACACACAGGTATATACTATATAGAGGAGGAGATGACATATAGGTACATATATATACAGGAGGAGATGACATACAGGTATATACTATATACAGGAGGAGATGACATACAGGTATATGCTATATATAGAAGATGACATGCAGGTATATACTATATGCAGGAGGAGATGACACTCAGATATATACTGTATACAGGGGAGATGACACACAGGTATATACTATATACAGGAGGAGATGACATACAGGTATATGCAATATATAGAAGATGACATGCAGGTATATACTATATGCAGGAGGAGATGACACTCAGATATATACTATATACAGGGGAGATGACACACAGGTATATACTATATATAGAAGGAGATGACATTCAGGTATATACTATATATAGGGGAGATGACACACAGCAGGTATATACTATATACAGGGGAGATGACATACAGGTATATACTATATACAGGAGATGACATACAGATGTATACTATATATAAGGGAGATGACAAACATGTATATACTGAGGTGATGAGGTGAAAATGAGAGGTGTGAGGTGAAAATGAAAAGGTGTGAGTGCAAAATCAGAGGAGTGAGGGAAAATAGTGGAGTGATCGGAAAATGACAGATGTGAGGTCGAAATGACAAGTGTTAGGGGGGAATGAGAGGAGTGAGGGAGAAAATGAGAGGTGTGAGGGAGAAAATGAGAGATGTGAGGGGGAAAATGAAAGATGTGATTGGGAAAATGAGAGGCGTGATGGGAAAATAAGAGAAGTGAGGTGCTATAACTGACCACAGATATGTACTATGCCCAGGCAACGCCGGGCTCTTCAGCTAGTCTAATATATAAAGCTGAATGTGTGTGTGTATGTGTGTGTGTGTGTGTGTATATATGTCCGGGATTGGCATCTGCACCGTCGCAGATACAGCCACAAAATTTTGCACAGTCACACGTCTGGACCCCGAGAGCGTCATAGGCTATGTTGTGAGGCGAAATTTTAACCCCGCGCTTTCCAATTCACCAAACAATTTTGCCCCTATCTACATAATGGGAAAAAATGAAAGGAAAAGTGTAGGAGGCAAATTGACAGCTGCCAGATGTGAACAAGGGGGACTTAAAGAATGAGAGCGATGGTGCCAAAGAGTATATACTGTACAGTTGTTAAGGTGGGGCCCCGACATGGGATACTCACCACACACACGGATATGAACACACACACACAAAATTCGCCACACACTACCACGTGCTTCAACACATATTACCCTCAGCACACATTTCACCACAAATACACCAACCTCGCCACATAAAAGTCGAAACACAAAAGTCGCTGCTGAAAACTCACCACGCGCAGAACTCGCCACATGCAAAAACTAGGCTCTTGCAAAACTCGCCACAAGTGCAAAACTCACCTCATGGAAAACTCGCCACACGCAAAACTTGCACACGCGGAAAAATTGCCACATGCACAAAGTTGCAACACATGCAAAAGTTGCCTCACACAAAACTTGCACATACTCAAAAGGCACCACACATAAAACTCGCCACGCGCAAAACTCGCCATGCGCAAAACTTGCTGCACACAACTTGCTACACTAACTTGTCACATGCAACTCAACACACAAAAAGTTGCTACACGCAAGTTGCCACACAAAACTCATCTCACAAAAGTCGCTACATGCATGTCGCCACACGCAACTCAACACACAACTTGACAAACGAAACTCGCCCTAAAACACACACAAGTCTGGTATTATCCTTCAAAAATAAAAATCTGATTAATAAGCAGACAAACTACAACAAATGTACCATATAGGAAATATGGCAGCTGTCAGTCACATGACCTGTCTATTATGTGTATGTGTGAGCTAATATATACTGCCAGGGGGAGGGCTTCCTGTTGGCTGGGGATTTATCAGGCTGCCAATTTAGCTTACAAATACTGAGGTAAAAATACTGAGCAAATAACGTGTGAACGAGGTCTAATACAGGAGGAGATGACACACAGGTATATACTATATACAGGGGAGATGACACACAGATATCTATATATATAATTGTCTAAGGGTTTTTCCGTCTGTCTGTCTGTCCTGGAAATCCCGGCTCAACGGGCACAGCGACGATGATGTCATAAAGGACGTAGACATCCCGCGTCTCTGATTGGTCGAGGCCGCCAGGCCTCGACCAATCAGCAACGGGCACAGCGACGATGATGTCATAATGGTTGCCATGGCGACGATGATGTCATAAAGGTTGCCTCGACCAATCAGCAACGGGCACAGTCTGCCGCGAATTCTGGAATCATCATTGTCCATATATTACAGGGACATGCATATTCTAGAATACCCGATGCGTTAGAATCGGGCCACAATCTAGTATACTATATACAGGAGAGATGACACACAGGTATATACTATATAGAGGAGGAGATGACATACAGGTACATATATATACAGGAGGAGATGACATACAGGTATATACTATATACAGGAGCAGATGACCTACAGGTATCTATATATATAATTGTCTAAGGGTTTTTCTGTCTGTCCTGGAAATCCCAGCTCTCTGATTGGTCGAGGCCGCCAGGCCTCGACCAATCAGAGACCGGCACAGCATCGACGTAGAAATCCCGCGTCTCTGATTGGTCGAGGCCGCCAGGCCTCGACCAATCGGCAACGGGCACAGCGACGATGATGTCATAAAGGACGTAGACATCTCACGTTTCTGATTAAGCGACGGGCACAGTATCGACGTATATGTCATAATGGTTGCCATGGCGACGATGATGTCATAAAGGTTGCCTCGACCAATCAGCGACGGGCACAGTCTGCCGCGAATTCTGGAATCATCATTGTCCGTATACTACGGGGACATGCATATTCTAGAATACCCGATGCGTTAGAATCGGGCCACAATCTAGTATACTATATACAGGAGGAGATGACATACAGGTATAAGCTATATATAGAAGATGACACACAGGTATATTCTATATACAGGAGGAGATGACATACAGGTATATACTATATATAGAAGGAGATGACATTCAGGTATATACTATATATAGGGGAGATGACACACAGCAGGTATATACTATATACAGGGGAGATGACATACAGGTATATGCTATATACAGGAGATGACATACAGATGTATACTATATATAAGGGAGATGACAAACATGTATATACTGAGGTGATGAGGTGAAAATGAGAGGTGTGAGGTGAAAATGAAAAGGTGAGTGCAAAATGAGAGGAGTGAGGAAAAATAGTGGAGTGATCAGAAAATGACAGATGTGAGGTTGAAATGACAAGTGTTAGGGCGGAATGAGAGGAGTGAGGGAGAAAATGAGAGGTGTTAGGAGAAAATGAGAGATGTGAGGGGGAAAATGAAAGATGTGATTGGGAAAATGAGAGGCGTGATGGGAAAATAAGAGAAGTGAGGTGCTATAACTAACCACAGATGTTTACTATGCCCAGGCAACGCCGGGCTCTTTAGCTAGTATATAATAAATTGGGTTACAGTAGTTCAATCCAGTTTGTGGGGAATATTTTTTTCATAAGAATCTGGGAAAGTTATGAAATGTCCTATAAATGTCTGTCCTATTCCTGATCTAAGGTCTAGACTTTTAGCTGAGATGAATCTGTGCTGCAGTTTATGTTCATGATAAGTAGTGAGGTTCCTCCTCTACAGATAAAGGGAAAACATAACAAACACGCATGGAAGGAAAGCCTGCATTCATCTCAGAACTTCTGGAGTGAACAGGAAAGCAGGATTAAAGAAGGTAAGTACTTCCTAAAGCATATCTAAACTTTCAATAAACTGTGCATAAATCAATAGTCCAGTATAGTCTCTGTATGCTTGATGTTTTAGTTTGTTTTTCCTCTTAGCTCATGTTTGGAGAAATTAGCTGTCCTGATGACTTATATACACTATACATAGAATACAAAGGGGAAAAACTGTTCTCTAACATCTCAAATTCAGAAATACAGTAACAGGACCGATGAGAACATATATATTTGTGTGTGTGTGTTCTGCAATATGATTCAGCACACACATGCTCCCTTCTCTCCTCTTAATAGGCTGTGAAGAAATATGATGTGAAGCATTTAGTGAGCTGTACACTGAGACAAGCCTGACATTGAAAGTTCAGCATAAAGCTATCTAACATATTTTACAAGCTTTGTATTTATCATCTGTCCTTTTGATTTATGCAAAGATTGTTTTATTTATATCCTAAATTATACAGTGCATGATTTCCTATTCTTGCAAGAATCACAATATACCTTATGTTTTTACAGGACAAAAAGATTTTGAGAGCAAATTTACATAATTACAAAATGTCTAAGAAGCATCTTATGAAGTCAGCTGTAGTTTAGCATTTTACAGTGACTCAAGATAAAAAACATTTTGTGTGTCAGTGCGTAAGTGACCCAGATAAAAACAAATGATGTGATGCCAAAATCAGTGCATACTCGGGCAGTGATAAAAATGCTCCTTCAAGAGCTTCCAATGTAAGAAGACAATTAAAATGCTGCCACCCATAAATTTACAAAGCTATGATTGAAAAAGATCACAGCAGCACCAAGAAACCAGGGACCAGCACTTTCCGCCAGGCAAACGAGGAGGAAAGAGCATCTCAAACATCAGTTATAAGATATTTTGTAAGTGACAAAGTTACTGCAACAATGACAGAAGATGTGTTTGAAAACAACTTTGCAGGATGCGTTTTTTCTGCAAAACGACGCATTGTGACGTGCGCCGTACAACGCTAGTGTGAAAGTAGCCTCAAACACTACACAAGGAGGGTAAGCCACAAAATGTCCTTGATAACCCCTTAAGCCCCAAGGGTGGTTTGCACGTTAATGACCGCGCCAATTTTTACAATTCTGAACATTGTCCCTTTATGAGGTTATAACTCTGGAATGCTTCAACGGATCTTAGCGATTCTGACATTGTTTTCTCGTGACATATTTTACTTCATGATAGTGGTAAAATTTCTAAGATATAACGTGCGTTTATTTGTGAAAAAAACGGAAATTTGGTGAAAATTTTGAAAATTTCTAAATTTTGCACCTTTGAATTTTTATGGCCTTAAATCACACAAAATAATTAAGAAGTAACATTTCCCACATGTCTACTTTACATCAGCACAATTTTGGAACCAACATTTTTTTTTTTGTTAGGGAGTTATAAGGGTTAAAAGTTGACCAGCAATTTATCATTTTTACAACACCAATATTTTTAGGGACCACATCACATTTGAAGTCGTTTTGAGGGCTCTATATGATAGAAAATAACCAAGTGTGACACCATTCTAAGAACTGCACCCCTCAAGATTCTCAAAACCACATTCAAGAAGTTTATTAACCCTTAAGGTGTTTTACAGGAATTTTTGGAATGTTTAAAAAAATGAACATTTAACTTTTATAAACAAAATATTTACTTCAGCTCCAATTTGTTTTATTTTACCAAGGGTAACAGGAGAAAATGGACCCCAAAAGTTGTTGTACAATTTGTTCTGAGTACGCTGATACCCCATATGTGGGGTAAACCACTGTTTGGGTGCATGGCAGAGCTCGGAAGGGAAGGAGCGCCGTTTGACTTTTCAATGCAAAATTGACTGGAATTGAGATGGGACGCCATGTTGCGTTTGGAGAGCCACTGATGTGCCTAAACATTGAAACCCCCCACAAGTGACACCATTTTGGAAAGTAGACCCCCTAAGGAACTTATCTAGATGTGTGGTGAGCACTTTAACCCACCAAGTGCTTCACAGAAGTTTATAATGCAGAGCCGTAAAAATTAAAAATCATATTTTTTCACAAATATTATCTTTTTGCCCTCGATTTTTTATTTTCCCAAGGGTAACAGAAGAAATTGGACCCCAAAAGTTGTGCCATTTGTTCTGAGTACGCCGATACCCCATATGTGAGGGTAAACCACTGTTTGGGCGTACGGCAGAGCTCGGAAGGGAAGGAGCGCCATTTGACTTTTCAATGCAAAATTGACTGAAATTGAGATGGGACGCCATGTTGCGTTTGGAGAGCCCCTGATGTGCCTAAACATTGAAACCCCGCACAAGTGACACCATTTTGGAAAGTAGACACCCTAAGAAACTTATCTAGATGTGTTTTGACAGCTTTGAACCCCCAAGTGTTTCACTACAGTTTATAAGGCAGAGCCGTGAAAATAAAAAATAAAAATTTTTTTCACAAAAATTATTTTTTAGCCCCCGCTTTTGTATTTTCCCAAGGGTAACAGGAGAAATTGGACCCCAAAAGTTTGGGCGCATGGCAGAGCTCGGAAGGGAAAGAGCGCCATTTGGAATGCAAACTTACATGGATTGGTCTGCAGGCGTCACGTTGCATTTGCAGAGCCCCTGATGTACCTAAACAGTAGAAATCCCCTACAAGTGACCCCATATTGGAAAATAGACCCCCCCCAGGGAACTTATCTAGATGTGTTGTGAGAACTTTAAACCCCCAAGTGTTTCACTACAGTTTATAACGCACAGTCGTGAAAATAAAAATTATTTTTTCCCACAAAAATGTTTTTTTAGCCCCCCAAAATTTTTATTTTCCCAAGGGTAACAAGAGAAATTGGACCCCATTAGTTGTTGTCCAATTTGTCCTGAGTATGCTGATACCCCATATGTTGGGGTAAACCCCTGTTTTGGCGCACGGGAGAACTCGGAAGGGAAGGAGCACTGTTTTACTTTTTCAAAGCAGAATTGCCTGAAATTGAGATCGGACGCCATGTCGCGTTTGGAGAGCCCTGATGTGCCTAAACAGTGGAAACCCCGAATTCTAACTGAAACCCTATCCCAAACACACCCCTAACCCTAATCCCAACCATAACCCTAACCACACCCCTAACCCTGACACACACCTAACCCTAATCCCAACCGTAAATATAATCAAAACCCTAACTTTAGCCCCAACCCTAACTCTAACTTTAGCCCCAACCCTAACTGTAGCCCTAACCTTAACTTTAGCCCAAACCCTAACTGTAGCCCCAACCCTAGCCCTAACCCTAGCCCTAATGGGGAAAATGGAAATAAATACATTTTTTAAATTTTTGTATGTTTCCCTAACTAAGGGGGTGATGAAGGGGGGTTTAATTTACTTTTATAGCGGGTTTTTTTTAGCGGATTTTTATGATTGGCAGCCGTCACACACTAAAAGACGCTTTTTATTGCAAAAAATATTTTTGCGTTACCACATTTTGAGACCTATAATTTTTCCATATTTTGGTCCACATAGTCATGTGAGGTCTTGTTTTTTGCAGGACGAGTTGTCGTTTTTATGGGTAACATTTTGGGGCATGTGACTTTTTTTATCGCTTTTTATTCCGAATTTGGGAGGCAGAATGACCAAAAACCAGCTATTCATGAATTTCTTTTTGGGGGGGGGGGGAGGGGGGCGTTTATACCATTCCACGTTTGGTAAAATGGATAAAGCAGTTTTAATCGTCGGGTCAGTACGATTACAGCGATACCTCATTTAGATTATTTTTTTTATGTTTTGGCGCTTTAAACAAAAAAAACTATTTTATAGAAAAAATAATTATTTTTGCATCGCTATATTCTGAGGAGTATAACTTTTTTATTTTTTTGCTGATGATGCTGTATGGCAGCTAGTTTTTTGCGGGACAAAATGACGTTTTCAGCGGTACCATGGTAATTTATATGTCTTTTTGATCGTGTGTTATTCCACTTTTTGTTCAGCGGTATGATAATAAAGCGTTTTTTGCCTCGTTTTTTTTTTTTTTTTTTTTACGGTGTTCACTGAAGGGGTTAACTAGTGGGCCAGTTTTATAGGTCGGGTCGTTACGGATGCGGCGATACTAAATATGTGTACTTTTATTTTATTTTGTATTTAGATAAAGAAATGTATTTATGGGAACAATATTTTTTTTCTCCTTTATTTAGGATTTTTTTTTTTTTACACATTTAAAAAATTTTTTTTTTAACTTTGTCCCAAGGGGGACATAGAGTATAGTGACAGATCGCTGATCTGACACTTTGCAGAGCACTGTCAGATCAGCGATCTGATGTGCACTGCTCCTGGCTTACCGGCGCCTGCTCTGAGCAGACACATGGTAAGCCACATCCCTGCAGGACCCGGAAATAGCCCCGCGGCCATTTTGGATCCGGGGCCTGCAGGGAGGAGACGATTGGTACAAGGTGAGCACATCACCTTGTACCGATCGTCTCAGGGAAGCCCGCAGGGAGCCCCCTCCCTGCGCGATGCTTCCCTGTACCGCCGGAACACTGCGATCATGTTTGATCGCAGTGTGCCAGGGGGCGGTCCGTGACCGCTCCTGGCACATAGTGCCGGATGTCAGCTGCGATAGCTGACACCCGGCCGCGCTCCCCCCATGAGCGCGGCCGATCGCATATGACGTGCTATCCCGCATATGACGTGCTATATGGGATTAAGGGGTTAAAGAAACTGGCTGTTCACAGAGTGCTGTATCCAAGCATAATAATGGAAAGTGGAGTGGAAGGAAAAAAGAGTGGTAGAAAAAGATGCACAAGCAACCGGGATAACAACAGCCTTGATAGGATTTTTAAGAAAAAGCCATTCAAAAGTTTTGGGGAAATTCCCTAGGAGTGTATTGCTGCTGGAGTCATTGCTTCAAGAGCCACTACACACAGACGTATCCAGGACAAGGGCTACAAGGGTCGCATTCATTGTGTCAAGCCACTTTTGACCAATAGACAATGCCAGAAGCCTCTTACCTGGGCCCAGGAGAAAAAGAACTGGACTATTGCTCAGTGGTCCAAGGTATTTTCCAGATGAAAGTAAAGTTTGCATTCCATTTGGATATCAAGGTCCCAGCGTCTGGAGGAAGAGTGGAGAGTCTTACAATCCAAGCTGCTTGAGGTCTAGTGTGAAGTTTCCACAATCGGGTGATGGTTTGGGGAGCCATGTCATCTACTGGTGTAGCTCCATTGTGTTTTATCAAGAACAAAGTCAGCACAGACGTGTCTTTAGGCTAATAGGAACTATTATCTTGTGAACCACACCCCCTTAGTAAAAACTTGATACATTTAGGTGTAGTAGGGATATAATATCTCCTGGTAACAAGTCCTCATTAAGTATCATATGAAAACATCCCATGTCTTCCTCCTCCCCTCCAGAAAACGTCCAAAGATAAAATATAACTGATATAGTAAATTGTGTGTTTCAATTTCTAAGCTTTAAAGCAAACTCAATTCAAACTAATAAAGAAAACCTATTCAGAGATATATCCATTTTCCATGCAAAACATAGGAGTACAATGTCTTTGTAAACCTTCCTCAAACCGGTGTCTGACATGAGCTTACTGAAAGCCCATGCAAGCTTGCAAGAATAGATTTAGGAACTTGTGGTTAGAATGTGAGGTAAAGATAAAAATGTACATTATGCTGCCTCCTATTCCTGTTTGGGCATAAAGATTTGTTGCTGTTAAAAGTAAAAAGGTATGCATGTTCAACTTTCCAAGTATAATGCCGATTGGTCAGGTTTATCTATTTGCTCTACCAAGCTATTGGTATGACTGAAGCAGCCATCTCTTTAGGCGGGTCATGTTGTACCCTAATACTTGTGTGTGGGCTCTTGTGTCTTCATCAGCTGATGTCTGTTCAATCAGGAATATCTTAAGTGAAGTGAGCCGTAGACTTGAGTCACAAATAGAGATGAGCGAACCCGAACTATACAGTTCATCGTCCATACCGAACATCAGTGTTCTGGAACTAACACGGACTTCACCAGGAAGTCTGTGTTACTGTTCGGGTTCGGCCCCCTGATCAGCGGTGTTTATCACGCTGTCATGTGCATGACAGCATGGCAAACACTGGTTCTGATCGGCGATAAAATCATCACCACCGGTCAAACAGCCGCGGTTCCCACGCTGTCAAATGATAGTGTGAGCCCACAGCTGTGATCGGAGGTATAATGTTCACTGGTGTCCACTGAAGGGACTAGCAATGATGTCATCAAGGTTACCGCAGGTCACTGAGGCTGCGTTACCAGCCATGCCAATGAACTTTGGTGACCTCCCTCCAGTGAGATCACCGCTAGCACAGCGAGAAACGTGGCAGAGACTAATTCACCTTGAGAATTTCACAGCTGTGAATTTGTCCGGCTGGTTATCGAAAATACAGGGGAACCCACATCGTTTTTTCCTTTCAATTATTTACAGTACAGGCACTGGCTGCATCAGCTGCTGTTATTAGAGGCAGCAGGCATGGGCTGATGGGAGCAGTAGTCCCTTCAGCCGAAAGCAGTGACCGGAGGTAAACTTTATACCTCCAATCACCGCTGTGCACTCACGCTGTCTTTGACACCTTGGGAACCACGGCTCTCTGACCAGTAATGATGATTTTACCATCGATCAGAAGCAGTGTTTGCCACGCTGTTATGTACCTGATGGCGTGGCAAACGCTGGATGTTCGGGCCCCCCATTCAAGTGAATGGGGTCCGGGTACTGTTCTGGTATCTGAACCCGAACTTTTTGTAACTGTTTCGCCGGACCCGAACATCCAAATGACTGCCCATCTTTAGTCATAAACATAAGTTACAGGTTCATAAATCAGGGCCTCTACTTTAAGATTTTTATTACTGTGGTCTAAGGCTAGGTTCACACTGCGTTAACAGCAGCCCATTCAACACATGCGTTAAATGGGCTGCGTTAACGCAAGTGCCGACATGCCATCGCGCTAGCGCAGGTAGAGCTGCAGCCCGCGTCCCAGGGTCCGTCACTCAATGACGGCACATCGCTAGCGCATGCCCATTTTGTATATCCATCATGTGCAGTAGCACTTAAGTATACTACATATAAACAAAATAATACTGCATCCTCTATAAGTCAAGATGTATGTAAAAATTGAAGATATGAAATTTGGACTACATTGGTGCCAAATATAGTACGCTTATTAAAGGGAAGTTACTTGGCGCATGAATTGGCCAATTCATGAGAGCCCACCAGCCATGAATACGTGGCCTTTGTCTGATTGGACCCTAACATAATATTTATCAAACCTGCCTCTCCATAGGCTAAAAGCCTACAAATTTAAAGGGCAGGTAGGATCCAGCACTAATTAAAAATAGCCTTAGGCTGTCATTCACATGTCTGTGTTTAAACCTTTCACCCCCAAGCCTGCATTAACCTTCATGACCAGGTAAAATTTTACAATTCTGACCAGTGTCACTTTATGAGGTAATAACACTTTAAGGAATCCCAGTGATTCTGTGATTGTTTTTTCCACGATTTATTTTGCTTCATGATAGTGGTAAAATTTCTTCGATATGACCTGTATTTATTTGTGAAAAAGAGAAAATTTAGCAATTTTTAAACTTTTAATTTTTATGCCCTTAAATCGGAAGTTATGTCACACAAACAGTTAATAAATAGCATTTTCCATATGTCTACTTTACAATTTGTGATACATAATTTTTTTTTGGCTAGAAAGGTGACCAGCGATTTCTGATTTTTTTCCAACAAAATTTACAAAACTATTTTTTTTCAGGGACTACATCACATTTTAAGTGCCTTTGAGGGGTCTATATGACCAAAAATACCCAAAAGTGACACCATTCTAAAGAACTGCACCCCTCAAGATGCACAAAACCATATTCAAGAAGTTTAATAAAAAAACTGTACATTTAACTTTTTGTCACAAAAATTTTAATTTAGACACAACTTTTTTTTATTTTCACAAGGGTAACAGGAAAAATGGACCCAAAATATATTGTGCAATTTCTCCTGGGCATGCCAATACCACATATGTGAGGTAAAATTAGTGTTGTGGTGCACGGCTCTGAAGGGAAGGAGCACCGTTTGACTTTTTGAATGCAAAATTGTCTTGAATCGAAAGCAGACCCCATGTCAGGTTTGGAGACACCTTGATGTTCCTAAATAGTGGAAACCTCCCCACAAGTGACCCCATTTTGGAAACTAGACACCCTCAAGGAACTTCTCTTGATGTATGGTGAGCACTTTGAACCCCCCAGGTGCTTCATAGAAATGTTTAATGTTGCGTCATGAAAATAAAAAATCATGTTTCTGCCACAAAAATATTCTTTTAGCTCCAATTTTTTTATTTTCACAAGGGTAAGAGAAGAAAGTAGACCCCAAAAATTGTTGAACAATTTCTACTGAGTATGCCAATACCCTATATGTTGGGAAAAAGTACAGTTTGGTCGCATGGCAGGGCTTGGAAGGGAAGGAGTGACGTTTTGCAATGCAGACGCTGATGGTATGGTCTGCGGGAGTCATGTCGCATTTGGAAAGCCCATGATGGCTTAAACAGTAGAAACCCCCCACAAGTGACCCTATATTGGGATTGATCTAATGTTTTCCTGGTATCTGAACTTTATAATGTGGTGACATAATTAAATTGTGGATAGTGTATCAGGTAGCATAAGTGAGTTGTGTAGAGTGCATCAGGTTTTCATATGTGAGTAGTGTAGAGTGCAGCAGTTTAGCCTACATGAGTAGTGTAGAATGCATTAGGTTGGCTTACGTGAGATGTGTAGAGTGCATCAGGTCGGCTTACATGAGTAGTGTACAGATCATCTTGTTGGCTTACGTGAGTTGTGTACTCTGCATCAGGTTGGCTTGCATGAGCTGTGCAGATTGCACTCAGGTTAGCATATGTAAGTTGTGTAAGTCAAAAATATAAATTTAGTAGTCCATGGATGTGTGGTACAGTTTGAAGCATTATTTTATACACAGGTCAGGTTTGTCAGGGCATGTGTTGCATTGCCAAAAATAGTGTCCTTTCGTATCCCCCTTCTGTAACGCACTCAGCACCTCTTTTGACTTTCCTTTTTTTTTAGATTTGAGGGACCTCAGCGGAGAAATGTTGCCCTGGTACGATACGGGCACCTTAAGTTCCAGAAGTACTGGGGCCCTCTCCTTCATGACTACCAAATATTAGGGCGTTGATCACTACCTCCTGGAACTGAAGGTACTGTAGATACCATTCTGGCCTGCACATCGTGATAACACATTATACATCTGTACGATGTGCACAGTAAGCTTCTTGAACCACACCTTGGCTTTTCTCATAGCACTGTATGAATGGAGGACTTGATCTGAGAGATCAACTACCCCCAATTTTCTTGTTGTACCCCAGGACACAGTCAGGTTTGTGGACCAGTGTAGAAGTTCCCCGTACCACGGTGAGGATGCTGCCATCACCATGTATTATGGTCAAGAAAAGGACATCCCTATTGTACTTGACCACCAGCATTTTGTTGCTGCATTGGGCTCTGCTCTCACCCTTTCTGAGCAGCTGCCAAATTAGCATCTTAGGGAGGCCTCTCTGATTGTTGCCGCCAGTACGGATAGTACTGCATGCTGCGGTAGCTCACACAGTGAGGGACATGAAGAGTGGAATGCTCGTATAAAAATTGTCTACGTAGAGGTGATAACCTTGATCCACCAGTCGGTGCACCAAATCCAACACAATTTTCCCACTCACTCCCAGGACAGGAGGACAAAGTGGCTTTCAGGGAGTTAAATCCGGGTGTCCTTCCCTTCATAAACTCTAAACCTGTGGGTGAACCATGAGTTACTCTCACACAGCTAGTAGAGTTTAATTCTGTACCTGGGCCTTACTGGGCATGTATTGTCAGAATTTGAGCCTCCCCTTGAACTGTATTAGGGACACATCCACGCAAATGTGCTTTTGGGGAACATACACCTCAGCAAACTTGTTGCTCAAGTGCTCAATGACCGTCCAAACTTTGAAAAGTCTGTCAAAGTTGAGGTCATCTCAGGAAGGACACAGTGCATTATCGCTGTAATGCAAAAAATAGTGGATTACCTCAAATTGTTTACAGGTCATGAATATGTGGAACAGTGGTGTGTTGTATAAAACATCAACACTCCACTATTGTTGAAGTCCTGGCCTATTCACTATCCCCATGTGAAGGGTAAGGCCCCCAAACTTCATTTCTTCTGTGTCTACAGTGGTCCTGTTAGAAAATGAAGTAGTGGTGTGTTAGGCCAAAAATTGCTAGGCGTAGAAGTTTGTCTCAGCCACCATGAGGTTTAAAAATTCCCCAGAGAAAAAGTCTTTGAAAAAGTCTGTTTCTGTGAGGCTGGTCATGTCAAATTGGATTCCTGATTGTGCCACAAAATCAGGAGTGTTATAATCTTTGGGGGGTGAAGTCTGTACGGGGTCAGTAACAGTGGTCGCTGGTTCATTTTCTGTCCTGGGGCATCTGCATAACGATTCGGCATCAGTTGAGTAAGAGGTGGAAAAATAAAGGAAGGTGGCACCCTCTCCCTCATTGTCAGTGTCGGAGGCAAGGAAAGCATAGGTCTCCTCCACTGAATGCCATGATTGGGACGAGTGGAAGATTTTTTCACATATGCGGAGTTTGTGTGTTGGTTTACCAAATTTTATTCAGGTATGTTTGGTGTATTTAGAAGAGAAAAAAAAAACTAAAATAAAAAATTTGGTAAAATGTAAAAAAACTTACTAAATGGACATCAGTAAAAATAAATTCATGAACTATCGACACTAACCCTGAATATACCCTGCCTGTGTCTAGTCTTGATCTGACCCGCAAGTGTGCTGCTAACCTCTCCTGCACATGTGAACCAGCATCTTTTATCCCATACCTGTGGCCGTCCCGTGTTCCTGTACCAGTCCTGCTTGTGCTTGATCCAACACCATTCTTCCAGCCATACCATCCTGCTAACCAGTTCCTGGCCAGTCCTTCTTCCCTGTCAGGCGAGTCATTTGTTCTCTTATTTATGCCACTCCAGGCTCTCCCTGGACCGGGGCACAGTGGTTCCACAATCTGCTCTAGGGAAGTATACAGTGAAGGGGTCTGGATCTTTTTAAGGGTTGGGAAGATTTGTATAAAGGGCTAGGATCTGTGGGGCTCATTCATTAACATGTTCTTGCAGGAATTCTAAATCATCTTAATAAGTCACATTTTTTTTCCACAACTACGAAGTTGTGCAAAAATATTGCAACCTTTGACGTTTTCACCCCAGCCCCTCTCAGCTACCTCAATTTGATAGAAGCATGGAAGGTCAGGTCGTCAAATTCATGAAATTAGTGGTATGACTTACTTAAAAAATGTAGACCAGAAACATTAAGCAGCAAACGGTTGCCTCATTTTGTTCCCATCTTTGGAATCTCCCAGGTGCCTCTTCTCCAACATTGGTAGGTCTGCAAATAAGAATAGGCTAGGTCTTCTAGACAAAAAGACTAGTAATTGTATGCTCTGTCCACACTTGATGACTGATAAAAATTTAAATAATTATTTAAAATAATGCAACCAATGACGTAGTTCAGTAAAGTGTATTACATTGATTGTGGATTACAAAATCAACCTACAGAATAACACTTTTTAAGGCTTTGGTCACACGTACATCATGACCTGAAGCAATGTCACTGATACAGATCCTTGTTACAACGAATTAGACCAATTAAACACACAGTGACATGCATTAGCAACTGCTGACCATAGTCAATCCTTTACTTATTGGGCAAATATTTTATTATATATCTCTACTAACTAATAATATACACAGTTTTATTAACCCCTTTCTGCCAGCTGACGGAATAGTACCCAAATTGATTGGGTGAATTGGTGCCATGACAACGAAATAACAAAAACAACTAGGGGGTTGTGGATGGATACTATACCCCGATCTGTGATCTTCTATGTTTGTTATTGCTTATAATGTTGAGGTGGATTTGGTATTGTTTTTATGCTTACACGATGTTAGTTATTGGCGCACACAATCTTAATTGTATGTTTATTTAATAAAGGCCGCCCCTCAATGGTGATTGGTGCCCATGTGGGCTCCACACTATTTAAGATGGCCAGTTCTGATACACTGTATACTTGACAAAGGCCACCTTGGCCGAAACGTTGTAACTTTTTATGGCAGAATAAAGCTTCTTTTGGATATTGCTTCACCTGGTATGGATGCTGTTCTCTTTTCTTTTTTGGTGATCTGTGCTTCACATCTATGTAGCAGAGGCGATCGAGTTGTGCATGCTTGTAGCCTCCTATGGAGGCTATTGAAGCATGCCAAAAAATTAAAAAAAAAAGTGTTTAAAAATATAAAAAAAATAAAAAATATATAAAAGTTCAAATCAACCCCCTTTCGCCCCAATCAAAATAAAACAATAAAAAAAAATCAAACCTACACATATTTGGTATCGCCGCGTTCAGAATTGCCCGATCTACCAATAAAACAAAGGATTAACCTGATCGCTAAATGGCGTAGCGAGAAAAAAAATCAAACCGCCAAAATTACGCTTTTTTTAGTTGCCACAACATTGCATTAAAATGCAATAACGGGCGATCAAAAGAACTTATCTGCACCAAAATGGTATCATTAAATACGTCACCTCGGCACGCAAAAAATCAGCCCGCACCCGACCCCAGATCATGAAAACTGGAGACGCTACTGTTATCGGAAAATTGCGCAATTTAGTATTTTTTTTTACCACTTAGATAAAATAGAACTTAGACATGTTAGGTGTCTATGAACTCATAATGACCTGGAGAATCATAATGGCAGGTCAGTTTTAGCATTTAGTGAACCTAGCAAAAAAGCCAAACAAAAAACCTGTGTGAGATTGCACTTTTTCTGCAATTTCATCGCACTTGGAATTTTTTTCCCGTTTTCTGTTACACGACATGGTAAAACCAAAAGTACAACTTGTCCCACAAAAAATAAGCCCTCACATGGCCATATTGACGGAAAAATAAAGTAATGGCTATGGAAATAAGGGGAGCAAAAAACGAAAAAAGCTCCGGGGTGAAGGGGTTAAGCATTTATTGGGGAGTAATGTAGAGCTGCTCCCAAATATTAGGAGCTGAATACAAATAACCGTCCTGGTGCCCTCAAACTGAGGATCTGAAAAGATCAAGCTAAGTCTTTTAAGGAGTTAGAACGCTTGATCAAATGTCAGCTTGATGTCTCTAAGACGTTAACACTTGTCCAAACAACTGACAGCATCAGTCAGAGTTTCCCAAGATCTAATGCAGCCTCCTCTGAGCCGTGAAAGACTTGAATTGTAAATAAACGTGACAGGTTTTATGCAAAGGAAAAGAAAAAAAATGAGTGCAGTATGATTCCCGGAAGACCTTAAAATCTGCTGGTTACGTGGATAATAATTATAAAAAAAAGAATTTAGATGACATATGACTGAACATGGTTAGTTCTTCCGCTTGGCTTTAGAATGAAAAATACTGTATTTGGATGAATAATTTCCACTTAGGATTCCTGACTTGCATTCAACAGCAGCCCATTTGGGAGCTCGCCACTTTCTCTCCCGTCAAACTACAATTATACAAAGTACCCATCACTTCTTTGTTTCATCCCTATAGACCTCTCCCTAATTAGCTGATCATTAGCAGCTGGCTGCTTGACGATTCATTATTGCCAATATGTACATAATATTTATATCTTAACTGATTATTCTTTATATTTGTCCCAAACGCAAGGCTTTACATATCTATTAGATGAAAATGAAGATATAATAAATATACTGTAGTAGAAACTTAACGCCTTGTTCCACAACATGTACTTACAGTGGCTTGTGAATGTATTCACTCCCTTGGCATTTTTGTGTTTTTCTACCTCACAACATGGAATTTAACTGTTTTTTTGGGGTTTGCATCAGTTCATGTAAATAACATGCCTATTATTATGAACATTTGTGTTTTTGTATTGTGAAGCAAACAACACATAGGACAAAATAACTGAAAACTTCATTGTGCATAATTATTATATCATAATACCCCTCTAAAGTCAGTACTTTATAGAGCCTCATTTTGTGGCAATTACAGCTGCAGGTCATTTTGGATAAGTCTCTATGAGCGTTCCACGTCTTGCCACTGGGATTTTTGCCAATTCTTCAATGCAAAACTGCTCCAGCTCCTTCAAGTTAGATGGTTTCCTCTGGTGATCAACAATCTTCAAGTCTGACCACAGATTCTCAATGGGGTTAGGGTCTGGGCTTTGAATAGGCCACTTCAAAACATATGCAAGTTTCCATTTAACCCCCTCACAACCGAGCCCTTTTTTGTTTTTGCGTTTCTTTTTTTCGCTCCCCTTCTTCCCAGAGCCATAACTTTTTTATTTTTCTGTCAATATGGCCATTTGAGGGCTTATTTTTTGCAGGATGAGTTGTGCTTTTGAACAACACCATTGGTTTTACCCTGTCATGTACTTGAAAACAGTTAAAAAAATTCCAAGTGCAGTGAAATTGCAAAAAAGTGCAATTCCAATATTTTTTTTTATTTAATTTTTTTTCGCCATGTTCACCAAATGATAAAACTGACCTGCCATTATGATTTTCCAGGTCCTTATAAGTTCATAGACACCAGACATGTCTAGATTCTTTTTTATTTAAGAGGTGAAAAAAAAAATCAAAAGTTTGTTAAAAGAAAAAAAATTGCTTCCCGTAGCGTACGTCTCCATTTTTCGTGATGTGGGGCCAGGTGAGGGCTTCTTTTTTGCGTGCCGAGCTGACATTTTTAAAGATACCATTTTGGTGTGAATATGATCTTTTGATCGCCCATTATTGCATTTTAATGCAGTGTTGCAACAAGCAAAAAAAGTAATTCTGGGGTTTTTACTTATTTTTTCGCTACGCTGTTTACCGATCAGATTAATTATTTTTATGGCTTGATAAAAAGCGATTCTGAATATGGCAATACCAAATATGTGTATACTAGATGGTGGCCCGATTCTAACACATCGGGTATTCTAGAATATGTATGTATATAACAGCCACATAGTATATAGCACAGGCCACGTAGTACATAGGAGCCATGTAGTATATAGCAGACAAATACGATGTGGCCTGTGCTATATACTATGTGGCTGCTATATACAAACATACATATTGTAGAATACCCAATGCATTAATACAGGCCACGCAATATATAACACAGCCCAAACAGTATATAACACAGCCCACGTACTATATAACACAGCCCACGCAGTATATAGCAGCCACGCAGTATATAACACAGGCGACATAGTATATAACACAGGCCACGCAGTATATAACACTGGCCACGTAATATATAACACAGGTCACACAGTATATAACACTGGCCACATAATATATAGCACAGCCCACGCAGTACATAACACAGCCCACGTAGCATCTAACACTGGCCAGGTAGTATATAGCAGCCACGCGGTATATTACACAGCCCACATAGTATATAGCAGTGTGGGCACCATATCCCTGTTAAAAAAAATTATTAAAATAAAAAATAGTAATATACTCACCTGCTGGGATCCAATCCAGCGAAGCTGTGGCGCAGGCGATAAGCGCGTGGCTGCCGCCATCTTCCTTTCCCAGGATGCATTGCAAAATTATCCAGATGACTTAGCGGTCTCGCGAGACCGCTAAATCTTCTGGGTAATTTTGCAATGCATCTCTGGGAACGGAGGGTGAGTATAGCAGGTTTTTTGTTTTTTTATTATTTTTAACATTACATCTTTTTACTCTTGTAAAAAGTTGGGGACACACAGGGTTAATAGCAAAGTTTACGGAGTGCGTTACCCACAGCATAACGTGGTCCGTTACCGCTGGCATTAACCCTGTGTGAGCAGTGACTGGAGGGGAGTATGGAGGTGCCGGGCACTGACTGCGGTGACTGGAGGGGAGTATGCGGGCGCCGGGCACTGACTGCGGTGACTGGAGGGGAGCATGCGGGCGCCGGGCACTGACTGCGGTGACTGGAGGGGAGCATGCGGGTGCCGGACACTGACTGCGGTGACTGGAGGGGTGCATGCGGGCGCCGGGCACTGACTGCAGTGACTGGAGGGGAGCATGCGGGCGCCGGGCACTGACAGTGGTGACTGGAGGGGAGCATGCGGGCGCCGGGCACTGACTGTGGTGACTGGAGCGGAGCATGCGGGCGCCGAGCACTGACTGCAGGGGAGTAGGGAGGGACTAATCGGACTGTGCCCTTCGCTGATTGGTCGCGGCAGCCATGACAGGCAGCTGGTGAGACCAATCAGCGACTCGGGATTTCCGTTACGGAAGTTGCAGACAGAAAGACGGAAGTACCCCTTAGACAATTATATATGTAGATTTGATTTTTTTATTGTTTTAATTTAAATGGAGTGAAAGGGGGTTGATTTGAACTTTCATATTTTCTTTATTTTTTTAATAATTTTTTTAAACTTTTTTTATAACTTTTTGCATGCTTCAGTAGTCTCAATGTCTCCAGTCTAGAAGCTGCAGTTGTTCGATCGCCTCAGATCCACACAGGTGATGATCAGATCGCCTATGTTTAGCAGAAATGCTCACTTGCTATGAGCGCTGGCCATCGGGCGGCGCTCATAGCAATCCAGCTATGATAACTGTAGAGGTCTGCTGGAGACCTCTGGTTGTCATGCTAACCCATCGGTGACCCGCGATCACGTGACAGGGTTACAGATGGGCGGGGTTTCCGGCGTGCTTCTGGTCTGGTAAGCGCGAGTTAAATCCCGTTGTCAGAGATTGACAACAGCCATTGACAGGTCAACAGCCGTAGGAGGATCGCGATTCCACCCGTGGCTGTTAGAGGCATATGTCAGCTGTTCAAAACAGCTGACATGTGCTGGGAGATATGTGAGCTCAGCGCCGGAGCTTACATCAAAGGGGGAGACACGACATGTGCAGTATATGTACGGCGCATGTCGTGAAGGGGTTAAACCACTCGAGTGATTCTTTAGCAATATGCTTTGGGTGATTGTCTTGTTAGAAGATGAACCTCTGTCCCAGTATAAAATCTCTGACAGACTGAAGCAGGTTTTGCTCAAGAATATCACTGTATTTCACACCATCCATCTACCCCTTAACTCAGACCATTTTGCCTGTACCTGCTGCCGAAAAACATGATGTTCTTGCGGTGAAGAGCTGTGTTTGTTCAGCACCAGACATAACATTTACCTTGGTGGCCAAAAAGTTCAATTTTGGTTTCATCTGACCACAGCACCTTCCTCCATACATTTGGGGAGTCCCCCACATGTCTTTTGGCAGACTCAAAATGAACCTTACAATTTTTGTGTGAAAGTAAAGGCTTTTTTCTGGCTACTGTTCCATAAAGGCCACCTCTAAGTAGTGCATGGCTTATTGTGGTTGAATGGACAGATATTCCAGTCTTTGCTTGGAAACTCTGCAGCTACTTCAGGGTTACCTTTGGTCTCTGTTTCCTCTCTGATTAATGCCCTCCTTGCTTGAGCTGAGAGTTTTGGTGAATGCCCTCTCTTGGCAGGTTTGTTGTGGTCTCATGATCTTACCATTTGATGATGGTGGATTTGATGGTGCTCTGGAGGATCATCAGAGATTGGGATTTTGTTTTTTTTTATAACCCAACACTGACTTGTACTTCTCAACAACCTTGTTCCTGACTTGTTTGGAGATCTCCTTTGTCTTCATAGTTTTAATTGGTTAGTGGTACTTCTTGCTTAATGGTGTTGCAGCCTCTGTGGCCTTTCAGAAAAGGTATGTGTATACTGACAGACCATGTGACATTTAGGTTGCACACAGGTGGACTTCCTGTCACTAAGCGTGTGAAGATAATTGCTTGCATAAGACCTTTTTAGGGGTTCATAGCAAAAGTGGTGAATACATATGCACATGCCAATTTTTAGATATTTGATCCCATAAATGTAATTTATGCCAGACTTGCGAATGTTCATATTGCATGTCGTGAGGATTCTCCAGCACCGAGAGCAGTGGATGCATGACCGCAACTAAGCAAATTTCATGAATGCCATCACTTGCTTACTAGACATCCACGGCCTAGCTCAATGCAAGGGTTTGAGTGATACGGAACACATCTAATCAGAAAAAGGGCAGAAAAAAATAAAATCACATACTTGCGGTCACATACCCGCACGTTCCCAGCACCAGAGAATCCTCACTGCGTGCAGTGTGTGGAGAGCTCCCAGACACAGGGCCACGAGTTCTCGGTACCGGGCCTCTCTGGTTAGGTTCTGAGGTTGTCACGGTAGCTAGACCCAGTCCGCGACCCTGCTAAGGGGCGTCCAATAAAGGTGGTACAGTCTCAGGGATTCGTGACGCCACCTGTGGTGTTGGGTCAGGGTGACCGACACTGCTGTGGGGTCCGCTGGGGTGATGGAATGGCAGCTAGATGGAATACCTTCCCACAGGTGAAGTGTGTCCCCAGGGCTTCCCAGTAAGGTGGATGGTGATGGTGTGAGGTGCAGTCAATAACGAGGACACAAGGTTGCAGTCTCTTTACCTCTTTACTGAAGACTTCAGGATCCGCAATCCAGAGCACGTTTAACAGGGCTATCTGAGACCGGCCGGTCCGATGGGCACATCCAGAATTCCCTTTGCAGGTAGAAATCGTTGCCTACCAATAGCTCCTGTGTGTTGTAGTGCTACTCTGCTGAGCATTCGGAATAGTCCTCACAACTTCTGTTCTCGTTTGTTCGTTCTTTCTAATTCGTTCCAGATGTTTCTAGTTCAACGTCCCCCAGATATGTTATGGCTAGGACGCACCCGTATGACAGGAAGGCCTGGAGTTTTTCCGGGACCCTAGAGACGCCCCTCTCCCACAGTTGCCCCCTATGTCTTCTGTTGTGAATTCTGTTGTCGGGCTCCCTCCTGTGGTCGTGAATGGTACTTCGGCTGGTTCTGTCCATGGACTTCCTCTGGTGGCTGTGGGTGTTTCTGAGTTTCCTTCCACAGGTGACGAGGCTAAGTCGTTAGTGGGCTGCTCTATTTAACTTAGATCTTTGCCCCATGCCAGCTGTCAATGTTGTACTATTGGTCTAGTTCGCTCCTGGATCGTTCTGTTACCTGTTTACTCCAGCAGAAGCTAAGTTCCTCTTTGCTATTTTCCTGTTTGCTATTTTTTCTGTCCAGCTTGCTATTGTGAATATTGCCTTGCTTGCTGGAAGCTCTGGGACGCAGAGGGGCGCCTCCGCACCGTGAATCGGTGCGGAAGGTTTTTTTCCCTGCACTCTCTGCGTGGCTTTTTGTAGGTTTTTGTGCTGACCGCAAAGTGACCTTTTCTATCCTCTGTCTGTCCAGTAAGTCGGGCCTCTCTTTGCTAAATCTATTTCATCTCTATGTTTGTGATTTCATCTTAACTCACAGTCATTATATGTGGGGGGCTGCCTTTTCCTTTAAGGAATTTCTCTGAGGCAAGGTAGGCTTTATTTTCCTTTCTTAGGGCTAGCTAGTTCTGAGGCTTTGACGAGTTGCATAGGGAGCGTTAGGAGCAATCCACGGCTATTTCTATTGTGTGTGATAGGATTAGGGATTGCGGTCAGCAGAGTTTCCACTTCCCAGAGCTTGTCCCGTGTTTTTGTAGCTATCAGATCTTTCCGGGTGCTCTTGATCATCAGGTCCATTATTGTCCTAACCACCAGGTCATACCAGTACAGCTGGCCCAAAGTATTAATGCATCTCTATAGAGGGATAAGAGAAGTTCTGAGACCTTTTTTTTTTCTTTGCAGTGTGTTTTGTCTCTCTTTTCCCCTAGACCTTTGGGTGGTTCAGGACACAGGTGTAAACATGGACATTCAAGGCCTGTCCTCTTGGATGGATAATCTCACTACAAGGGTACAAAACATTCAAGATTTTGTGGTTCAGAATCCGATGTCAGAGCCTAGGATTCCTATTCCTGATTTGTTTTTTGGTGATAGATCTAAGTTCTTGAATTTCAAAAATAATTGTAAATTGTTTCTTGCCTTGAAACCTCGCTCCTCAGGTGACCCTGTTCAACAAGTAAGGATCATTATTTCTTTGTTGCGTGGTGACCCTCAAGACTGGGCATTTTCCCTTGCGCCAGGAGATCCGGCATTGCGTGATGTTGATGCGTTTTTCCTGGCGCTTGGATTGCTTTATGACGAACCTAATTCAGTGGATCAGGCAGAGAAAATCTTGCTGGCTCTGTGTCAGGGTCAGGATGAAGCGGAGATATATTGTCAGAAGTTTAGAAAGTGGTCTGTGCTCACTCAGTGGAATGAATGTGCCCTGGCAGCAATCTTCAGAAAGGGTCTCTCTGAAGCCCTTAAGGATGTCATGGTGAGATTTCCCATGCCTGCTGGTCTGAACGAGTCTATGTCTTTGGCCATTCAGATCGATCGACGCTTGCGTGAGCGTAAAGCTGTGCACCATTTGGCGGTACTATCTGAGCATGGGCCTGAGCCTATGCAATGTAATAGAACTTTGACCAGAGCTGAACGGCAAGAACACAGACGTCGGAATGGGCTATGTTTTTACTGTGGTGATTCCACTCATGCTATCTCCGATTGTCCTAAGCGCAATAAGCGGTTCGCTAGGTCTGCCACCATTGGTACGGTACAGTCTAAATTTCTATTGTCCGTTACTCTGATTTGCTCTTTGTCATCCTATTCTGTTATGGCATTTGTGGATTCAGGCGCTGCCCTGAATTTGATGGACTTGGAGTATGCTAGGCGCTGTGGTTTTTTCTTGGAGCCCTTGCAGTATCCTATTCCATTGAGAGGAATTGATGCTACGCCTTTGGCCAAGAATAAGCCTCAGTACTGGACCCAATTGACCATGTGCATGGCTCCTGCACATCAGGAGGATATCCGCTTTTTGGTGTTGCATAATCTGCATGATGTGGTCGTTTTGGGGTTGCCATGGCTACAGGTTCATAATCCAGTATTGGACTGGAAATCTATGTCTGTGTCCAGCTGGGGTTGTCAGGGGGTACATGGTGATATTCCATTTTTGTCAATTTCGTCTTCCACTCCTTCTGAAGTTCCAGAGTTTTTGTCGGATTATCGGGATGTATTTGATGAGCCCAAAGCCAGTGCCCTACCTCCTCATAGGGATTGCGATTGTGCAATTAATTTGATTCCTGGTAGTAAGTTTCCTAAGGGCCGATTGTTCAATTTATCTGTGCCAGAACACGCCGCTATGCGGAGTTATATAAAGGATTCCTTGGAGAAAGGCCATATTCGCCCGTCGTCATCACCGTTAGGAGCAGGTTTCTTTTTTGTGGCCAAGAAGGATGGTTCTTTGAGACCTTGTATTGATTACCGCCTTCTTAATAAAATTACAGTCAAATTTCAGTATCCTTTGCCGTTGCTGTCTGATTTGTTTGCTCGTATTAAAGGGGCTAGTTGGTTCACCAAGATAGATCTTCAAGGGGCGTATAATCTT
Source organism: Ranitomeya imitator (assembly GCF_032444005.1). Lineage (NCBI taxonomy): Eukaryota > Metazoa > Chordata > Amphibia > Anura > Dendrobatidae > Ranitomeya > Ranitomeya imitator. Next base: position 632,048,477 of record NC_091284.1, read on the forward strand.
TTGCGTATTAAACAAGGTGATGAATGGAAAACAGCATTTAATACACCCGAGGGCCATTTTGAGTACCTGGTTATGCCATTCGGGCTTTCCAATGCTCCATCAGTATTTCAGTCCTTTATGCATGACATCTTCCGAGAGTACCTGGATAAATTCCTGATTGTGTATTTGGATGATATTTTGGTCTTTTCGGATGATTGGGAGTCTCATGTGAAGCAGGTCAGAATGGTGTTCCAGGTCCTTCGTGCAAATTCCTTGTTTATGAAGGGGTCAAAGTGTCTCTTTGGAGTTCAGAAGGTTTCATTTTTGGGGTTCATTTTTTCCCCTTCTACTATCGAGATGGACCCTGTTAAAGTCCAGGCCATTTACGATTGGACTCAGCTGACATCTGTGAAGAGCCTGCAAAAGATCCTGGGCTTTGCTAATTTTTATCGGCGCTTCATCGCTAATTTTTCTACTGTTGCTAAACCGTTGACTGATTTGACCAAGAAGGGTGCTGATGTGGTCAATTGGTCTTCTGCAGCTGTAGAGGCTTTTCAGGAGTTGAAGCGTCGTTTTTCTTCTGCCCCTGTGTTGTGCCAGCCAGATGTTTCGCTCCCGTTTCAGGTTGAGGTTGATGCTTCTGAGATTGGAGCAGGGGCTGTTTTGTCGCAAAGAAGTTCTGATGGCTCGGTGATGAAGCCATGTGCTTTCTTTTCTAGAAAGTTTTCGCCTGCTGAGCGCAATTATGATGTTGGTAATCGAGAGTTGTTGGCCATGAAGTGGGCATTCGAGGAGTGGCGTCATTGGCTTGAAGGAGCCAAGCATCGCGTGGTGGTCTTGACAGATCACAAGAATTTGACTTATCTTGAGTCTGCCAAACGGTTGAATCCGAGACAGGCTCGATGGTCGTTATTTTTCTCCCGTTTTGATTTTGTTGTTTCGTACCTTCCGGGCTCTAAGAATGTGAAGGCTGATGCCCTGTCAAGGAGTTTTGTGCCTGACTCTCCGGGTTTTCCTGAGCCGGCAGGTATTCTCAAAGAGGGTAATTTTGTCTGCCGTCTGCCATCTCCCCTGATTTGCGGCGGGTGCTGCAAAAATTTCAGGCTGATAGACCTGACCGTTGCCCAGCGGAGAGACTGTTTGTCCCTGATAGATGGACTAGTAGAGTTATCTCTGAGATTCATTGTTCAGTGTTGGCTGGGCATCCTGGAATCTTTGGTACCAGAGATTTGGTGGCTAGATCCTTTTGGTGGCCGTCTTTGTCACGGGATGTGCGTTCTTTTGTGCAGTCCTGTGGGACTTGTGCTCGGGCTAAGCCCTGCTGTTCTCGTGCCAGTGGGTTGCTTTTGCCCTTGCCGGTCCCGAAGAGGCCCTGGACGCATTTTTCTATGGATTTTATTTTGGATCTCCCCGTCTCTCAAAGGATGTTGGTCATTTGGGTGGTTTGTGATCACTTTTCTAAGATGGTCCATTTGGTACCCTTGTCTAAATTGCCTTCCTCCTCTGATTTGGTGCCATTGTTTTTCCAGCATGTGGTTCGTTTACATGGTATCCCGGAGAATATCGTTTCGGACAGAGGTTCCCAGTTTGTTTTGAGGTTTTGGCGATCCTTTTGTGCTAGGATGGGCATTGATTTGTCTTTTTCCTCGGCTTTCCATTCTCAGACAAATGGCCAAACCGAACGAACTAATCAGACTTTGGAAACATATCTGAGATGCTTTGTTTCTGCTGATCAGGATGATTGGGTGTCCTTTTTGCCGTTGGCTGAGTTCGCCCTTAATAATCGGGCCAGCTCGGCTACTTTGGTTTCGCCGTTTTTCTGCAATTCTGGTTTCCATCCTCGTTTCTCTTCAGGGCAGGTTGAGTCTTCGGACTGTCCTGGTGTAGATACTGTGGTGGATAGGTTGCAGCAGATTTGGACTCATGTGGTGGACAATTTGACATTGTCCCAGGAGAAGGCTCAACGTTTCGCTAACCACCGGCGCTGTGTGGGTCCCCGACTTCGTGTTGGGGATTTGGTTTGGTTGTCGTCTCGTTATGTTCCTATGAAGGTTTCCTCTCCTAAGTTTAAGCCTCATTTCATTGGTCCGTATAAGATTTCTGAGGTTATCAATCCTGTCTCATTTCGTTTGGCCCTTCCAGCTTCTTTTGCCATCCATAATGTGTTCCATAGGTCGTTATTGCGGAGATACGTGGCGCCTGTGGTTCCATCCGTTGATCCTCCTGCCCCGGTGTTAGTTGAGGGGGAGTTGGAGTATGTGGTGGAGAAGATTTTGGATTCTCATATTTCGAGACGGAAACTCCAGTACCTGGACAAGTGGAAGGGTTATGGTCAGGAAGATAATTCCTGGGTTTTTGCCTCTGATGTTCATGCTGCCGATCTGGTTCGTGCCTTTCATTTGGCTCATCCTGGTCGGCCTGGGGGCTCTGGTGAGGGTTCGGTGACCCCTCCTCAAGGGGGGGTACTGTTGTGAATTCTGTTGTCGGGCTCCCTCCTGTGGTTGTGAATGGTACTTCGGCTGGTTCTGTCCATGGACTTCATCTGGTGGCTGTGGGTGTTTCTGAGTTTCCTTCCACAGGTGACGAGGCTAAGTCGTTAGTGGGCTGCTCTATTTAACTCCACTTAGATCTTTGCCCCATGCCAGCTGTCAATGTTGTACTATTCGTCTAGTTCGCTCCTGGATCGTTCTGTTACCTGTTTACTCCAGCAGAAGCTAAGTTCCTCTTTGCTATTTTCCTGTTTGCTATTTTTTCTGTCCAGCTTGCTATTGTGAATATTGCCTTGCTTGCTGGAAGCTCTGGGACGCAGAGGGGCGCCTCCGCACTGTGAGTCGGTGCGGAAGGTTTTTTTCCCTGCACTCTCTGCGTGGCTTTTTGTAGGTTTTTGTGCTGACCGCAAAGTGACCTTTTCTATCCTCTGTCTGTCCAGTAAGTTGGGCCTGTCTTTGCTAAATCTATTTCATCTCTATGTTTGTGATTTCATCTTAACTCACAGTCATTATATGTGGGGGGCTGCCTTTTCCTTTGGGGAATTTCTCTGAGGCAAGGTAGGCTTTATTTTCCTTTCTTAGGGCTAGCTGGTTCTGAGGCTGTGACGAGTTGCATAGGGAGCGTTAGGCGCAATCCACGGCTATTTCTAGTGTGTGATAGGATTACGGATTGCGGTCAGCAGAGTTTCCACTTCCCAGAGCTTGTCCCGTGTTTTTGTAGCTATCAGATCTTTCCGGGTGCTCTTGATCATCAGGTCCATTATTGTCCTAACCACCAGGTCATAAAAGTCTTCGTAAGTGTTTAGGTGAGACAGCCAACCTATAATTAACTGTCCTGCGGAGTTTGAAGTAAAGCGTAGAGTCAGTTACTCCCTCGGTGTTCCGGCCACCGGCTACGCGCCTCAGTAGGATGTTGCCTCGGTCTCACGGCACGACTCCTACTGGCTCTCCTTTGTGCTTGATCTCGTGTCTCACGGTTCCACAATATCCTTCGCTTGGTGTCTCTTTCTTAGGATACTGCCGCGGAGTGTGCAGGCGCGGGTCCATAGCGTTCTATTCTGGTCGCTAGGTGCCTGCCAGGTTCCCACGCCTGACAGGGACCCCCCTGTGTCTTTTCCCTGCAACACCCCCTGCCACGGGATGTTGCCTGAATCCAACCCAGTCAGCTTCTGACTAACTTCCTATCCAACCCCTAGTTTACCAGTGTGAGGAGTGGCCCAATAAATAAAGCCCTTTGCTCCCCCTAGTGGCCGGAGTGTGAAGTGTAATGTGTGCTGGTGATACCTGGTCAGTAGAATTCCTTCAGTGCCATCAGACGTACCATCACTCCCCTTAGTGGCAGAGTGTCATACTGCAACGACAAGATCTCTGGGGCGCTGCATGTGCACTATGTGAGGATTCATAAGTTTACATGGAGATTGAGTGACTGCAGACCTCTACCCTCAGTGTGGATAACCCCTCCAAATACATTTTTGAAATTAGATCTGCAGAATTGATTTCTTGCATAGTGTCACTCACCTATAAAATTAGTTCACAGATAATTACTATGTATGAGCTGATTGCAGGTGTATTTTGTTATTTCCTTTAAGCCTCATGTCCTACAGGGGTAGTTATGGATCTGTGACCTATGAACACTTATTCTCAATAATCGTGCAATGTAAATGAACTCTAACACAAGTACAAACATTTTATGAAGCATCTAGTTAAATCCGGGCACCCCATATGATTTATTAGCCACCAAAAAAAGTGTTTGGCAAGGGTGAATAGATGACTAAGTGCTTAATGCCAACATGCCTGTTGGTCTGGGTCAGTAAAAGAGTCCACCTGAACATTCCTGTTTTTGGTGGCATCATTTGTTGTGGTGTAGTTTAGTAAAACTAATGTTTCTTTATAACTTACTAGCTGAAGAGCCGGGCATTGCCTGGGCATAGTAAATATCTGTGGTTAGTTATAGCACCTCACTTCTCTTATTTTCCAATCATGTCTCTCATTTTCCCCCTCACATCTCTCATTTTCTCCCTTACACCGCTCATTTTCCCCCTCACTCTTATTTTCTCCCTCACTCCTCTCATTCCCCCTTAACACTTGTCATTTCGACCTCATATCTGTCATTTTCCGATCACTCCACTATTTTCCCTCACTCCTCTCATTTTGCACTCACACCTTTTCATTTTCACCTCACACCCTTCATTTTCACCTCACACCTCTCATTTTCCCCTCAGTATATACATGTTTGTCATCTCCCTTATATATAGTATACACTTGTATGTCATCTCCTGTATATAGTATATACCTGTATGTCATCTCCCCTGTAAATAGTATATACCTGCTGTGTCATATCCTCCTGTATAATGTATATACCTATGAGTCATCTCCTCCTGTTTTGCGCATGGCGAGTTTTATGTGTGGTGCGTTTTGAGTATGTGCAAGTTTTGTGTGAGGCAACTTTTGCATGTGTTGCAACTTTTGTGCATGTGGCAATTTTTCCGCGTGTGCAAGTTTTGTGTGTGGCGAGTTTTCCATGAGGTGAGTTTTGCACGTGTGGCGAGTTTTGCGTGAGCCTAGTTTTGCATGTGGCGAGTTTTGCGCGTGGCGAGTTTTGAGCGGCGACTTTTGTGTTTCGACTTTTATGTGGCGAGGTTGGTGTATGTGTGGTGAAATGTGTGCTGAGGGTGGTATATGTGTTCAAGCACGTGGTAGTGTGTGGCGCATTTTGTGTGTGTGTGTCATATCCCTGTGTGTGGTGAGTAACCCATGTCGGGGCCCCACCTTAGCAACTGTACGGTATATACTCTTTGGCGCCATCGCTCTCCCCCTCTTTAAGTCCCCCTTGTCCACATCTGGCAGCTGTCAATTTGCCTCCAACACTTTTCCTTTCACTTTTTCCCCATTATGTAGATAGGGGCAAAATTGGTGAATTGGAACATGCGGGGTTAAAATTTCGCCTCACAACATAGCCTATGACGCTGTCGGGGTCCAGACTTGTGACTGTGCAAAATTTTGCGGCTGCAGCTGCGACGGTGCAGATGCCAATCCCGGACATACATACATACATACATACATACATACACACATACACACACACATTCAGCTTTATATATTAGACTAGCTGAAGAGCCCGGCGTTGCCTGGGCATAGTAAATATCTGTGGTTAGTTACAGCACCTCACGTCTCTTATTTTCCCATCATGCCTCTCATTTTCTCCCTTACACCTTTCATTTTCCCCTTCACTCCTCTTATTTTCCCCCTCACTCCTCTCCTTCCCCCCTAACACTTGTCATTTCGACCTCACATCTGTCATTTTCCGATCACTCCACTATTTTCCCTCAATCCTCTCATTTTGCACACACACCTTTTCATTTTCACCTCACACGCCTCATTTTCACCTCAGTATATACATGTTTGTCATCTCCTATATATATATATATAGTATACACCTGTATGTCTTCTCTTGTATATAGTATATACCTGTATGTCATCTCCCCTGTAAATAGAATTTACCTGCTGTATGTCATCTCCCCTGTAAATAGAATATACCTGCTGTATGTCATCTCCTCTATATATCTATGTGTCATCTCTTTTATATAGTATATACCTGTGTATCATCTGCTCCTGTATATAGTGTATATACCTGTGTCATCTCCTCCTGTATATAGTATATACCTGTGTGTCATCTCCACTGTATATAGTATATACGTGTGTCATCTCCTCCTGAATATAGTATGTACCCGTATGTCATCTCCCCTGTATATAGTATATACCAGGTTGTCATCTCCTCCTGTATATAGTATATACCTACACAAAACCACAAAAGGAGTATATGTCCCACTCAGGTGAACATTTAAAGGTACTTTATTCATAAATATACAGTATATAAAAAATTACACATACGTACATAACAGACATGAAACAGGCTCAAACAGCAACTCATGTGAAGAGAGAACAGCACAACTAAAATACCGGACTGAGAAAGTAAGCGTACCAAAGAGGCATATAGTTCAAGATAACCAATATCCGTTATAACGCGTAACACCCCATAATAGGGCTGAACATTAATAAGAGCAACAAGCCCTCTATGCATGGATATCAGTGACTTATTCCCCACATACTAAGATTCTAACAAACACAGTGTAATAGGGACAGCCCCCGGAAGAAGCCCACGCGAAACGCGCGTTGGGGCTGCTGTGGAGTGCACACTAAACGGATTACATTATGGGTAAGATGAGCGTCCTTTGAGAGGGGTCAATGTATATTTCCCTATTACACTGTGTTTGTTAGAATCTTAGTATGTGGGGAATAAGTCACTGATATCCATGCATAGAGGGCTTGTTGCTCTTATTAATGTTCAGCCCTATTATGGGGTGTTACGCGTTATAACGGATATTGGTTATCTTGAACTATATGCCTCTTTGGTACGCTTACTTTCTCAGTCCGGTATTTTAGTTGTGCTGTTCTCTCTTCACATGAGTTGCTGTTTGAGCCTGTTTCATGTCTGTTATGTACGTATGTGTTATTTTTTATATACTGTATATTTATGAATAAAGTACCTTTAAATGTTCACCTGAGTGGGACATATACTCCTTTTGTGGTTTTGTGTAGGATTTATGGTATTCGGAGTGTCCTGAGAGATTTATAAAGTGGTCTATCAATGTGGCATTTTTCCCTTTGGAGATATATATTGATGGTTCAGTGGATTATTTTTCATATAGTATATACCTGTATGTCATCTCCTCCTGTATATAGCATATACCTGTGTGTCATGTCCTCCTGTATATAGTATATACCTGTATGTCATCTCCTCCTGTATATAGTATATACCTGTGTGTCATCTCCCCTATATATAGTATATATGTGTGTGTCATCTCCAATGTATATAGTATATACCTGTGTGTCATCTCCTCCTGTATATAGTATATACCTGTGTCATCTCCTCCTGTATATAGTATATACCTGTATGTCATCTCCTCCTGTATATAGTATATACGTGTGTCATCTCCCCCTGTATATAGTATATACCAGTAAGTCATCTCCTCTTGTATATAGTATATACCTGTGTCATCTATTTCTGTATACAGTATATACCTGTGTGTCATCTGCTCCTGTATATAGTATACACCTGTGTGTCATCTCCTCTATATATTATATACCTGTGTCATCTGCTCCTGTATATAGTATATACCTGTGTCATCTGCTCCTGTATATAGTATATACCTGTGTGTCATCTCCTCCTGTATATAGTATATACCTGTGTCATCTCCTCTTGTATATAGTATATACCTGTGTGTCATCTCTCCTGTATATAGTATATACCTGTGTGTCATCTCCTCCTGTATATAGTATATACAGTTAGGGCCAGAAATATTTGGACAGTGACACAATTTTCGCGAGTTGGGCTTTGCATGCCACCACATTGGATTTGAAATGAAACCTCTACAACAGAATTCAAGTGCAGATTGTAACGTTTAATTTGAAGGGTTGAACAAAAATATCTGATAGAAAATGTAGGAATTGTACACATTTCTTTACAAACACTCCACATTTTAGGAGGTCAAAAGTAATTGGACAAATAAACATAACCCAAACAAAATATTTGTATTTTCTATATTTTGTTGCAAATCCTTTGAAGGCAATCACTGCCTTAAGTCTGGAACCCATGGACATCACCAAACGCTGGGTTTCCTCCTTCTTAATGCTTTGCCAGGCCTTTACAGCCGCAGCCTTCAGGTCTTGCTTGTTTGTGGGTCTTTCCGTCTTAAGTCTGGATTTGAGCAAGTGAAATGCATGCTCAATTGGGTTTAGATCTGGAGATTGACTTGGCCATTGCAGAATGTTCCACTTTTTGGCACTCATGAACTCCTGGGTAGCTTTGGCTGTATGCTTGGGGTCATTGTCCATCTGTACTATGAAGCGCTGTCCAATCAACTTTGCAGCATTTGGCTGAATCTGGGCTGAAAGTATATCCCGGTACACTTCAGAATTCATCCGGCTACTCTTGTCTGCTCTTATGTCATCAATAAACACAAGTGACCCAGTGCCATTGAAAGCCATGCATGCCCATGCCATCACGTTGCCTCCACCATGTTTTACAGAGGATGTGGTGTGCCTTGGATCATGTGCCGTTCCCTTTCTTCTCCAAACTTTTTTCTTCCTATCATTCTGGTACAGGTTGATCTTTGTCTCATCTGTCCATAGAATACTTTTCCAGAACTGAGCTGGCTTCTTGAGGTGTTTTTCTGCAAATTTAACTCTGGCCTGTCTATTTTTGTTATTGATGAATGGTTTGCATCTAGATGTGAACCCTTTGTATTTACTGTCATGAAGTTTTCTCTTTAAGGTTGACTTAGAGACAGATACACCTACTTCACTGAGAGTGTTCTGGACTTCAGTTGATGTTGTGAACGGGTTCTTCTTCACCAAATTAAGTATGCGGCGATCATCCACCACTGTTGTCATCCGTGGACGCCCAGGCCTTTTTGAGTTCCCAAGCTCACCAGTCAATTCCTTTTTTCTCAGAATGTACCCAACTGTTGATTTTGCTACTCCAAGCATGTCTGCTATCTCTCTGATGGATTTTTTCTTTTTTTTCAGCCTCAGGATGTTCTGCTTCACCTCAATTGAGAGTTCCTTTGACCGCATGTTGTCTGCTCACAGCAACAGCTTCCAAATGCAAAACCACACACCTGGAATCCACCCCTGACCTTTTAAGTACTTAATTGATTACAGGTTAACGAGGGAGACGCCTTCAGAGTTAATTGCAGCCCTTAGAGTCCATTGTCCAATTACTTTTGGAACCCTTGAAAAAGAGAACGCTATGCATTACAGAGCTATGATTCCTAAACCCTTTCTCCGATTTGGATGTGGAAACTATCATATTGTAGCTGGGAGTGTGCACTTTCAGCCCATATTATATATATATAATTGTATTTCTGAACATGTTTTTGTTAACAGCTAAAATAACAAAACTTGTGTCACTGTCCAAATATTTCTGGCCCTAACTGTACCTGTGTGATCTCCTGTATTAGACCTCGTTCACACGTTATTTGCTCAGTATTTTTACCTCAGTATTTGTAAGATAAATTGGCAGCCTGATAAATCCCCAGCCAACAGGAAGCCCTCCCCCTGGCAGTATATATTAGCTCACCCATACACATAATAGACAGGTCATGTGACTGACAGCTGCCGTATTTCCTATATGGTAAATTTGTTGCTCTTGTAGTTTGCTTATTAATCAGATTTTTATTTTTGAAGGATAATACCAGACTTGTGTGTGTTTTAGGGCGAGTTTCATGTGTCAAGTTGTTTTTGTTGAGTTGCATGTGGCGACATGCATGTAGCGACTTTTGTGAGATGAGTCTTGTGTGGCGACATGCGTGTAGCAACTTTTTGTGTGTCGAGTTGCATGTGACAGGTTAGTGTAGCAAGTTGTGTGCAGCAAGTTTTGCGCATGGTGAGTTTTGCACATGGCGAGTTTTATGTGTGGTGCGTTTTGAGTATGTGCAAGTTTTGTGTGAGGCAACTTTTGCATGTGTTGCAACTTTTGTGCATGTGGCAATTTTTCCGCGTGTGCAAGTTTTGCATGTGGCAAGTTTTCCATGAGGTGAGTTTTGCACGTGTGGCGAGTTTTGCGTGAGCCTAGTTTTGCATGTGGCGAGTTTTGCGCGTGGCGAGTTTTGAGCGGCGACTTTTGTGTTTCGACTTTTATGTGGCGAGGTTGGTGTATGTGTGGTGAAATGTGTGCTGAGGGTGGTATATGTGTTCAAGCACGTGTTAGTTTGTGGCGCATTTTATGTGTGTGTGTGTTCATATCCCCGTGTGTGGTGAGTATCCCATGTCGGGGCCCCACCTTAGCAACTGTACGGTATATAATCTTTGGTGCCATCGCTCTCACTCTTGAAGTCCCCCTTGTTCACATCTGGCAGCTGTCAATTTGCGTCCAACACTTTTCCTTTCACTTTTTCCCCATTATATAGATAGGGGCAAAATTGTTTGGTGAATTGGAGCGCGCGGGGTTAAAATTTCGCCTCACAACATAGCCTATGACGCTCTGGGGGTCCAAACGTGTGACTGTGCAAAATGTTGTGGCTGTAGCTGCGACGGTGCAGATGCCAATCCCGGACATACATACATACATTCATACATACATACATACATACACACACATACATACACACACACGCATTCAGCTTTATATATTAGACTAGCTGAAGAGCCCGGCGTTGCCTGGGCATAGTAAATATCTGTGGTTAGTTATAGCACCTCACTTCTCTTATTTTCCCATCACGCCTCTCATTTTCCCAATCACATCTTTCATTTTCCTACTCACATCTCTCATTTTCTCCCTCACACCTCTCATTCCCCCCTAACACTTGTCATTTCGACCTCACATCTGTCATTTTCCGATCACTCCACTATTTTCCCTGACTCCTCTCATTTTGCACTCACACCTTTTCATTTTCACCTCACACCTCTCATTTTCACCTCAATATATACATGTTTGTCATCTCCCTTATATATAGTATACACCTGTATGTCATCTCCTGTATATAGTATATACCTGTATGTCATCTCCCCTGTATATACTATATACCTGCTGTGTGTCATCTCCCCTGTATATAGTATATACCTGTATGTCATCTCCTCCTATATATAGTATATACCTGTATGTCATCTCCTTCTATATATAGTATATACCTGTATGTCATCTCCTGTATATAGTATATACCTGTGTGTCATCTCCCCTGTATATAGCATATATCTGTGTGTAAACTCCTCCTGTATATAGTATATACCTGTATGTCATCTTCTATATATAGCATATACCTGTATGTCATCTCCTCTTGTATATAGTATATACCTGTAGGTCATCTGCTCCTGTATATAGTATATACCTGTGTGTCATCTCCTCCTGTATATAGTATATACCTGTATGTCATCTCCTCCTGTATATAGTATGTACCTGTATGCCATCTCCTCCTCTATATAGTATATACCTGTGTGTCATCTCCCCTGTATATAGTATATACCTGTGTGTCATCTCCTCCTGTATTACACCTCGTTCACACGTTATTTGCTCAGTATTTTTACCTCAGTATTTGTAAGCTAAATTGGCAGCCTGATAAATCCCCAGCCAACAGGAAGCCCTCCCCCTGGCAGTATATATTAGCTCACACATACACATAATAGACAGGTCATGTGACTGACAGCTGCCGTATTTCCTATATGGTACATTTGTTGCTCTTGTAGTTTGTCTGCTTATTAATCAGATTTTTATTTTTGAAGGATAATACCAGACTTGTGTGTGTTTTAGGGTGAGTTTCGTTTGTCAAGTTGTGTGTGTTGAGTTGCGTGTGGCGACATGCATGTAGCGACTTTTGTGAGATGAGTTTTGTGTGGCAACATGCGTGTAGCAACTTTTTGTGTGTCGAGTTGCATGGGACAGGTTAGTGTAGCAAGTTTTGCACGTGGCGAGTTTTATGTGTGGTGCCTTTTGAGTATGTGCAAGTTTTGTGTGAGGCAACTTTTGCAACTTTTGTGCATGTGTCAATTTTTGCGCGTGTGCAAGTTTTGCGTGTGGCGAGTTTTCCATGAGGTGAGTTTTGCACTTGTGGCGAGTTTTGCGTGAGCCTAGTTTTTGCATGTGGCGAGTTTTGCGCGTGGCGAGTTTTTTGCGGGGAGTCTTGTGTTTCGAATTTTATGTGGCGAGGTTGGTGTATGTGTGGTGAAATGCGTGCTGAGGGTAATATGTGTTCAAGCATGTGGTAGTGTGTGGCGCCTTTTGTGTGTGTGTTCATATCCCCGTGTGTGGTGAGTATCCCATGTCGGGGCCCCACCTTAGCAACTGTACGGTATATACTCTTTGGCGCCATCGCTCTCATTCTTTAAGTCCCGCTTGTTCACATCTGGCAGCTGTCAATTTGCAACACTTATCCTTTCACTTTTTCCCCATTATGTCGATATGGGCAAAATTGTTTGGTGAATTGGAAAGCGCGGGGTTAAAATTTCACCTCACAACATAGCCTATGACACTCTCGGGGTCCAGACGTGTGACTGTGCAAAATTTTGTGGCTGTAGCTGCGGCGTCTCCAACAATTTTCCTTTCACTTTTTTCCCCATTATGTAGATAGGGGCAAAATTGTTTGGTGAATTGGAACGCGCGGGGTTCAAATTTCGCCTCACAACATAGCCTATGATGCTCTCGGGGTCCAGACGTGTGACTGTGCAAAATTTTGTGGCTGTAGCTGCGACGGTGCAAATGCCAATCCCTGACATACACACATACATACACACACACACACATTCAGCTTTATATATTAGACTAGCTGAAGAGACCGGCGTTGCCTGGGCATAGTTAATATCTGTGGTTAGTTATAGCACGTCACTTCTCTTATTTTCCCATTACGCCTCTCATTTTCCCAATCACATCTTTAATTTTCCCCCTCACATCTCTCATTTTCTCCCTCACTCCTCTCATTCCCCCCTAACACTTGTCATTTCGACCTCACATCTGTCATTTTCCGATCACTCCACTATTTTCCCTCACTCCTCTCATTTTGCACTCACACCTTTTCATTTTCACCTCACACCTCTCATTTTCACCTCAGTATATACATGTTTGTCATCTCCCTTATATATAGTATACACCTGTATGTCATCTCCTGTATATAGTATATACCTGTATGTCATGTCCCCTGTACATAGTATATACCTGCTATGTGTCATCTCCCCTGTATATAGTATATACCTGTATGTCATCTCCTCCTATATATAGTATATACCTGTATGTCATCTCCTTCTATATATAGTATATACCTGTATGTCATCTCCTCCTGTATATAGTATATACCTGTGTGTCATCTCCCCTGTATATAGTATATATCTGTGTGTCAACTCCTCCTGTATATAGTATATACCTGTGTGTCATCTTCTATATATAGTATATACCTGTGTGTCATCTCCTCCTGTATATAGTATATACCTGTATGTCATCTCCTCCTGTATATAGTATGTACCTGTATGTCATCTCCTCCTCTATATAGTATATACCTGTGTGTCATCTCTCCTGTATATAGTATATATATGTGTGTCATCTCCCCTGTATATAGTATATACCTGTGTGATCTCCTGTATTAGACCTCGTTCACACGTTATTTGCTCAGTATTTTTACCTCAGTATTTGTAAGATAAATTGGCAGCCTGATAAATCCCCAGCCAACAGGAAGCCCTCCCCCTGGCAGTATATATTAGCTCACACATACACATAATAGACAGGTCATGTGACTGACAGCTGCCGTATTTCCTATATGGTACATTTGTTGCTCTTGTAGTTTGTCTGCTTATTAATCAGATTTTTATTCTTGAAGGATAATACCAGACTTGTGTGTGTTTTAGGGCGAGTTTCGTTTGTCAAGTTGTGTGTTGAGTTGCGTGTGGCGACATGCATGTAGCGACTTTTGTGAGATGAGTTTTGTGTGGCAACATGCGTGTAGCAACTTTTTGTGTGTCGAGTTGCATGTGACAGGTTAGTGTAGCAAGTTGTGTGCAGCAAGTTTTGCGCATGGCGAGTTTTGCGCGTGGCGAGTTTTATGTGTGGTGCGTTTTGAGTATGTGCAAGTTTTGTGTGAGGCAACTTTTGCATGTGTTGCAAATTTTGTGCATGTGGCAATTTTTCCACATGTGCAAGTTTTGCGTGTGGCGAGTTTTCCATGAGGTGAGTTTTGCACTTGTGGCGAGTTTTGCGTGAGCCTAGTTTTTGCATGTGGCGAGTTTTGCGCGTGGCGAGTTTTGAGCGGCGACTTTTGTGTTTCGACTTTTATGTGGCGAGGTTGGTGTATGTCTGGTGAAATGTGTGCTGAGGGTGGTATATGTGTTCAAGCACGTGGTAGTGTGTGGCGCATTTTGTGTGTGTGTTCATATCCCCATGTGTGGTGAGTATCCCATGTCGGGGCTCCACCTTTGCAACTGTACGGTATATACTCTTTTGCGCCATCGCTCTCATTCTTTAAGTCCCCCTTGTTCACATCTGGTAGCTGTCAATTTGCCTCCAACACTTTTCCTTTCACTTTTCCCCATTATGTAGATAGGGGAAAAATAGTTTGGTGAATTGGAAAGTGCTGAGTTAAAATTTCACCTCACAACATAGCCTATGACGCTCTCAGGGTCCAGACGTGTGACTGTGCAAAATTTTGTGGCTGTAGCTGCGACGCCTCCAACACTTTTCATTTCACTTTTTCCCCATTATGTAGATAGGGGCAAAATTGTTTGGTGAATTGGAAAGCGCGGGGTTAAAATTTCACCTCACAACGTAGCCTATGATGCTCTCAGGGTCCAGACGTGTGACTGTGCTAAATTGTGTTGCTGTAGCTGCGACGCTTCCAACACTTTTCCTTTAACTTTTTTCCCCGTTATGTAGATAGGGGCAAAATTGTTTGGTGAATTGGAACGCGCGGGGTTAAAATTTCGCCTCACAATATAGCCTATGACGCTCTCGGGGTCCAGACGTGTGACTGTGCAAAATTTTGTGGCTGTAGCTGCGACGGTGCAGATGCCAATCCCGGACATACACACACATACACACACACACACACACATACACACATTCAGCTTTATATAGTAGATTGCTGTAGCGCAGTAACTGAACCCATAAGCAGAGACATGCCTGACTACCAATGGGATCACTGCAGCCCGTCACTGGTATTAACCCCTTGTCACCGAAGCCTGTTTTCACCTTCCTGACCAGGCAAAAGGTGTCACTTTATCTGGTAATAATTCTGTAATGATTATAGTGATTTGAGATTGGTGGTAAAGTTAGGACGATACAGTTTATTTATTTATGAACATTTTTAAAATGTGACAATGTTTTTTTGTTTTAAGGCCCTTCAAACAGATAGTTATACCACACAAGATATCAAATAACATTTCCCACCTGTCTGTTTTACATCAGCCTACTTTTTTAAAGAACTGTTTCTTTTATTCTGATGTTAGAAGGTTTAAAAGTTTATTAGCAATTTTTCATTTTCTTCAATTTTATTTCTAGAGACCCCTTCACATTTGAAATAAAATGTACAAACAAGACCATATTTTAAAAACTGCAACCCTCAAAGTATTCAAAAATGCATCCATAATATTTGTTAAACGTTCAGCAGTTTCACAGGAATAACTGCAGACTGGAAGAAATAAAACCCCAAACCATCTTTTATTGTGTGACATCAGCCAAACATAAAAAAAGCTTTAACTCTGGTATCGCTGTAATTGCACCGACTAGAAGAATTACATCGCCTAATCACTTATACCGTGTGAGGAACAGCGTAAAAGTTAAAACCAATTCTTCACCTGCTGTTGATTTTTTCATTCTGCCTCCCAAAGATCATAGTAAGGCTCTGCTCGCATTTATCCTGCACTGAGCGCACACAACGGGGTTTCTATGTAATTCTCTGAAATACGTGATTCAGCTGAAATTTCCCTATAATAAGGCAGATGGAGGCACTGTCTGGCCTATGATCCGGCGGTGTCCATCTCTTTTTAGGCGTGCATAAAAACGCAATCCGCCAAAGTTTTCTACACTTCTGAAAAGGACACCACTGAGCAGAGGCCAGATGGTGTCCAGAGTAACTCTGCTGCATTATTATAGTGAGTGAGGGTTTCATCTGAATCACGTCACTCAGCGATTTAGATGAAAACCCCAAAGTAAGTGCTCAGTGTAGAGCGTAAGATGAATGTGATTCCAAACGTTATGTAAATGTTCCCAATAAAAGCTTCAACTCAAGCCACAAAAATAGCAAGTCCCCACTCAGGTCCGTCACCTGTCAATGGAAATATATGAAAAAAAATGGTATGAAAAGGTGGATGAACTCCGCGCTGCTTGAAAGATAGAAGTCCAAATGGATATTCAGATGAAAAAGTGGCTTTATTCAATGCGTTTTGGAGTACTGATTCCTTCATCAGGATACCACAAAAGTATATACTTTATATATGGTATATACTTTTGTGGTCCTAATGAAGGAGTCATAGTACTCCAAAACACATTGAATAAAGCCACTTTTTCATCTGAATATCCATTTGGACTTCTATCTTTCAAGCAGAGTTAATCCACCATTTTATCCCTTTTTTTTTTACTCTGACTGGTCACGAGGAGACCGGTGGATCTGCAGCAGCTCATATTTCTATGAGCCTGTGTTTGGGTTCTAACTGGTGAGTAAAATCTGATTAGAGGTATCTCTTAATACCCAGATAGGACCCTATTGTGCTTTTACTTTCCTTCCAGCTTGTTATTAATGGAAATATATGGGGATTCCACATTACCGATAGCACAAAGGCTCTGAAAAAGTGCTATGGCTCCTCGCACACCAAAAGAAATACAACAAATAAAACAAATAAACGTTATCGGAAACAGAAGCACATTTTTATAAAATCAGGCAAAATTGGTAACATTCGGTAAAAAGTGCGGGAAAATATTTGCATTACCACTAAAGTATTTTGAGAACTTTGGCTAGGATAGTGGTGGTGTATGATGAACGTGGGGCATGTGTTTGATGGAGGTGGGGAGAGCTCAGAGGAGTGGCGTGCTTGTAAACTTTTTAATTTCTAATTTTGTGTGCACATAGCGGTTAGCCAATCGGGGCGCAGGAAACATCCAAAATGTCCTGACACAATGACTTGTGTCATTGGCTGCTGAAATCACATGTACTTCTTTATATGGGGAGAGACATCTTGTTTTAGTGCTATTTTGTCAATGTAACAGCACAGAGAGGCTGCTCCTGATGCTGGGATTGGGTGCTGATAGATTTTAGCTAGCTAGGTAGGCAGTTATTTCTTAGATCGTTTATATAGCTAATGGCCTGTGTGGCAGTGAAATGAAACTTCCAGCATTCTTTTTGTGTCATTACTGAGGTCCACAGACAAAGTCAGTAGTGCACATTTCATTGAAGTTTGTTGTGCAGTGCTTCTATTGTGCTCCATGCACAAGTAGACCTTTCTAAATCTTATTTTTTCAGTTGCTAAATGTGGTACAGCAAGGCATATGTGTTAGGGCTAGCGGAACACACCAAATAATTAAAGAGATGGTATAAGGTGCGTTCGCAGCCCGGGGTCTACCGTGCAGAGATGGAACTTGCTGCTGAGTAATGACGGACTATATGGCGGTACAATGAGGATACACACATGGCTTAGCTTCACCCTGTATGAAAGAAGCGAACCCTGGTGCGTCACGGCCGCGGTACCGCACAAAGCGCAAGCAAGGAGTCACAGAACTCAGCCTCATCCTGAGTCTTGGGATTATTTGCACACGTATTGTGGTCTACTGCGGATTTTTCCGCAGCATAGTTCAGCAGATTTGGCTTTGGATTTACCGCTGTTTCTCTGCGGTTTTCACTGCGGTTTTACAACTGCAGATTTCTATTGGAGCAGTTGTAAAACCGCTGCGGAAACCGCAGAAAGAAGTGACATGCTGGGGAATGTAAACCGCTGCGTTTCCGCGCGTTTTTTTCTGCAGCATGTGCACAGCATTTTTGTTTCCTATATGTTTACATTGTACTGTAAACTGATGGGACACTGCTGCAGATCCGCAGCTGTGGAAACGCTGCGGATCCGTAGCAAAATCCGCATCGTGTCCACATAACCTTAGAGTTCGTCTAGACTACTTGCGCTCGACACCGCTAGTGGGTGTCAGAGATTAACTTAAATAATAATTTTTATGCACAAGAGTGCGTGCAGTGCCGCTCTGGCGGACGCCACTATCCACCCAGACTTGGGTCAGGAAAGTGCTCTAATAGTGCACGGCACCGCACTGACGGTCACAGCAATAGACACTGTATCGTGTGTTAAGTACTGATGGCTCTGTCGGGCGCTAGATAGCAATCATCCTCCTTACGCAAGCAGTCATACACAAGGGAGTGGATGATTAATGAGCGACTTTCACACATCAACACACACACGTTTTCAAGTATACGCTAGCGCATGGCCGAGCGGCCATGCGAACCTTTTATAGCAGCAGTGCTACAAGACCTTCCAGATGATCCAATAAGAACCACAACAGGACCTGAGCATGTGATCCCCGACCTCCAATGGGAGGTCGTCCTGTGGGCATGCTCAGTATGGGAAAAGCAGGACTTAGTCCCAGAAAGACCTGCTTGCTGCTGATTAGTGCTGGCCACAAAGGCAGAGCCTGGAAGGGCAGCAGTATTCAGTCACACAGTATCAGCCTGAGTGAGATGCTGGGACTGACATCTCCACTGAGCAGGCTCACTGCGGCTGGAGAACAATGGGAGACCGCAGCGGAGATGGTTCGAGATTCCCCCTGTGCAGAGGCGGTAACTCGACGCCTAACAATATGTCACTTGTCATTTAGTGGTGGTGCCATTGTTCTGTGATTTGAGCAGTAAAAAAAATTTTTTTAGGGCATTTGCTAATCTGATTCAGCACGCCATATCCCACCTTGTAATTTAGTTACGGTGAAATTCATCTCTCTGCACAGCTGTTGCACAGTAAAAAAAATAAAAATTCAGTTGCTGAACGTGATACAGGCTGCCATATCCCAACTTGTCATTTCTCTGATCGCCCATGACGGCACCACGGAGAGAGGAGATCCGCCCACCAAGGACAGGAAACCTACGGATAAAAAGGCGGTACCACTCTCCTGCATCAGTTGGTTTCCTGTCCTTGATGGGAGACCTACGGACTTACCAGTTCGTCGTTGGAATTCCGGGGCCAACCAGTCCGATTCAGGCAGCTGGGGTCCCTCTGCCTCGGCTAGGGTGGTGACCCGAAGCGCCACCGCTGGGAGCCAGTGGGCCGACAGGGTGTGCGGGGGAGGTGACAAGGAGTTCGCGGTCACCTCCCCAGGTAAGATGCAGCAGCGGCAACATCCAGGGGGGTCCCTCTATGGTTGCGGGAGGTGCAGCGCGACCCTCCCTAAATTAAGCATCAGTCTGCACGCTGCACCGCCATCGGGCGTGCAGAGATCGCGCTACAGGGGCTGCATATGACCGGGGGTGCCGGTCAGCAGCGCCATATCTGCTTCCCGGGCGCCATCTTGAAAGCTCGGCGCATGCCCGGGGCTGGTCTCGCGAGCATAGGGCGCTTCGCGCAGGCGCCGATGAATCACCATTCGAGCACTGGTCTGCGCAGGCGCCGGCGGGGCTTCCGCCCGGGCGCTTGGCGCAGTCTGCGCAGGCGCCGGCGGAGCTTCCGGCCGGGCGCTTGGTGCAGTCTGCGCAGGCGCCGGCGGGGTTGCCGCTAGAGCGCTTTGCGCAGTGTGTGGGCAAGTGCGGGCGCCGGGGCTTATTGCGCAGGCGCCGGCGTTCGGCGCTCCTCTCTGGGGAGCAGTCGCTACTGCGCAGGTGAACAAAAAAGAAAAAAGCGGCGGGAGGATTTAAATAGAAGAATCCACATCCTCCCAGTGGCTCTGCAGTAATAGGCAGGAGCCTCAAGAGTAATAGTGCCGCAGCGCCAGCTCAGCCAAGGGCAAGGCAGCATTCGCAGACCAGCAGCAGTATGAGCGACCCGGCATCACCTCTGCCCGAATCACCTCCACCTGTAGCATCGCCGCAGCAGCAGCAGCAAAAAAGGCGACAGCAAAAAGGGCACCAGGACACCAGCAAAGAACGCCAAAGGTCCCAACACAGTACGGAGTCCAGTATGGCGTCGAGGAAAAAGCCAGAGGCAGAGAATCCCCAACCGGTATTTATGGGTCCTGGAGGTGGTAAGTGGATCTTCGTGAATGTCAGAGACAGTAAGATTGTTATTTGTCTCTTTTAGGGGAGGAAAAGCGTAGGTAAAACTAAGCACAAAAGTTGCGCCATCTGTAGAGAGGATCTTCCACCTACATGGGATAAGAGACTATGCAATACTTGCATTCAGCAGACTGTATCTGAAAACCTTCCAGGGTTTGCAACAGATCTTAAAAGCCTAATTAAAGAGCAAGTGGAGGACACCTTTAGATCACTAAAAAGTGGAAAAAAAAGGAGAAAGACCAGATACAGGTCCCCATCTCCAGTCTCAAAATCCAAAAGTGATAGTGAGAGTTCAGCGTCCTCCGTCTCCTCCGACTCATCTGCATCATCTACTTCTTCCTCAGGGGGACATAACTGTTTCCCTCTAGAGGATACCGATGGCCTCATAAAGGCGGTGAGAAGTACCATGGGGTTGGTAGACTCCCATCCTAAAAAAACAGTACAAGACATCATGTTTGGGGGCCTAGAACAGAAAAAGAGAAGAGCTTTTCCGCTTAACGAAGCAATTGCAGCCTTAATTAAGAAGGAATGGAAGAAGCCCATGAGGAAGACTCTCTTAACTCCAAAAAGGAAATACCCCTTCGAGGAAGAATCGTGCTCCTTTTGGGAAAAGGCCCCCAAATTAGATGTAGCAATTGCTGAAGCCTCAAAGAAATTTGCCCTCCCGTTTGAGGACATGGGGGTTCTAAAAGACCCCATGGACAAGAAGGCAGATGCCTTTTTCAAGGGCTCCTGGGAGGCAGCGGGAGGAGGCCTGAAGCCGGCAGTTGCAGCAGCATGCACTTCACGCTCCCTGATGATCTGGCTGAACCAACTAGAGGGTCAATTAAAGGGGAAAACTTCCCGGGACTCAATTCTGAACACATTACCCGTAATGAGAGGGGCCGCGGCTTTCCTAGCCGATGCCTCGGCCGACTCCGTCAGGCTATCCGCCAGAGCAGCAGTGTTCGCTAATGCGGCCAGGCGCACCCTCTGGCTTAAGAATTGGCCAGGCGACCTGCAAACGAAAACAAAACTGTGTACCATCCCCTGTGAAGGAGAGTTTCTGTTCGGGTCAACTCTAGATGACATCTTGGAAAAAGCAGGGAACAAGAAAAAATCCTTCCCCTCTCTGGGTCTCCCCTCTTATAGGAAGCCCTTTCGGAACAAGAGGTTTTTCCGTAAGAACCCAGGGAGAGGCCAGGGGAAGTGGGAAGATAAGAAGAACAAGAATAAAGGATTTATCTTTAACAAAAACCTCAATGACAGCAAGAAACCTCCACAATGAAGGTTCGCTCCAGGTGGGAGGGAGATTATCTCTCTTTCTCCCAGCCTGGGAAAAGATTACCTCCAGTCAATGGATATTAAACATCATAAAATCAGGACTGAGGTTAACATTCAAGAGGTACCCTCGTCCCTCTTTCAGGATAACATCTACAAGATCCTCGGCAGAAGAGCAGTTAACGCTAGAAAACGAGATTGTGGGGTTAGTAAAAAAAGGAGTACTCCTGGAAGTTCCCCCTCAAGAAAGAGGGCAAGGGTACTATTCCCCTCTATTCCTGAGAAAGAAACCAGATGGTTCCTTCAGGACCATTATCAATTTGAAAAACCTAAACAATTACCTAGAGGTTCAAGCATTCAAGATGGAAACGATAAAGTCATCGATCAAAATGCTGTTTCCTCAATGCTTCATGGTGGTCCTGGACCTGAAGGACGCATATTATCACGTCCCAATACACAAGGATCACCAAAGATTCCTCAGAATGGCGGTCCACATCAAGGGAGTCCTAAGCCACTTCCAGTTCACAGCCCTACCATTTGGCCTAGCAATAGCCCCGAGGGTTTTTACAAAGCTGGTCGCGGAGGTAATGGCTCACCTCAGGGAAGAAAACACCCTGATCGTACCATATCTGGACGATTTCCTGGTGATAGGCTCCTCCCCGCAACATTGCAAGTATCAACTAGATCTAGTGATTCATTCTCTAAAGGACCTGGGCTGGCTAATAAACCTAGAGAAATCCAGACTGGTGCCTTCTCAGGTTCAGGAGTACCTAGGTCTCACTCTAGACTCCAGAAAAATGGAATGCCGGCTCCCAGAGAGCAAAATACAAAAGATAAAAAGCTTAGCATCAAGAGTACAATCTCTCCCCTCTATAACACTCCGTCAGGGCATGTCCCTGTTAGGCTCTATGACCTCTTGCATCCCGGCAGTCCAGTGGGCCCAACTACATTCAAGAGATCTCCAATGGCAGCTACTGTCAGAGCAAATCCTCCTAGGAGAGCATTTAGACGGGCGGTTAACATTGTCTCCTCGCACCAATCACTCTCTGACTTGGTGGACGTTGCAGGAAAATCTTTCCCAGGGAGTCCCATGGGTAATCCCGATCTCGAAGGTCCTAACCACGGACGCAAGCCCCTCAGGGTGGGGGGCTCATCTGGGCGACCTAGTAGCTCAGGGCATTTGGTCTCCATCCCTTGCAAACAATTCCTCCAATATGAAGGAACTCCTGGCAGTAAAATTTGCCCTTCAGGAATTCTCGGGAGTCCTTCAATCTCACCATGTAAGGGTGATGTCGGACAATCGGGTGGTAGTATCTTACATAAACCATCAGGGGGGTACCCGTTCCAAAAGTCTAATGGAAGTGGCCAACTCGATCATTCAAATAGCCAAGAACAACCTTCTATCCCTGACAAGCCTACACATAAAGGGGGTAGACAATTACAAGACAGACTTCCTCAGTCGATCCAGCCTAAAACAGGGGGAATGGGAACTAAATCCAGAGATATTTACCCAGATCACGCAAAAATTGGGTGTTCCCAAAATAGATCTCTTCGCGAGCCATTTAAACAAAAAAGTAACCTCCTTTTGCTCCCTATCTGCCCTGGGGAACCCAGTAGCCGTGGACGCTTTCCTGATTCCTTGGGGTCACCATCTGGTCTATGCCTTCCCTCCCCTCATTCTGATTCCAGCAGTGCTGAGGAAGATTCGGGAGGACGGGGCGCTGGTCATCTTAATTGCCCCGTTCTGGCCGAAGAGACCTTGGTTCTCATGGATGAGGAAGATGTCAATATCCGACCCTTGGGTATTACCAGACCTCCAGGATCTGTTGTCACAGGGCCCAATCTGTCATCCACGAGTCAAGAACTTGCACTTGACAGCCTGGCTCTTGAGAGGAAAATATTAGACAGCAGAGGGTTCTCTTCGGGGTTAATCTCAACTCTGTTAAAAAGTAGGAAGCCGGTTACAACAAAACAGTACGGCAAAATATGGAAAAAGTTTCTGTCCTTTTCAGGTGCTAAAATAGGGAAAGAGATTCCCATTAATTCCATATTAGAGTTCCTACAAAACGGGTTGGAAATGGGTTTAGCCACCAGTACCCTAAAAGTTCACGTGGCAGCATTAGGTGCCCTATTTAATTTTGACTTAGCTTCAAATAGGTGGGTCTCTAGATTCATTAGGGCGGCAGGAAGATCAAGGCCTCTGCCAGTAAAAGTGGTTCCTCAATGCGACTTAAACTTGGTCCTTAAAGCCCTGACTAGTCCTCCATTCGAACCATTACATGAATCTACAATAAAAACGCTATCTCTCAAAACAGCTCTATTAGTCGCCCTCACTTCTGCCCGTAGGGTTAGCGATTTACAGGCTCTTTCAGCCAACCCTCCTCACACACAATTTCTAGAGGATAGGGTTGTTCTAAAAACAGACCCAGCATATCTCCCGAAAGTGGCTTCAAAATTTCACAGGTCTCAAGAGATATCTCTCCCCTCCTTCTGTCCCAACCCTAAGAACAAGGAGGAACAAACATTACATACACTAGATGTAAGAAGATGTCTCTTACACTACCTAGAAGTCACTAGAGAGAGTAGGGAGGATTCCTCTCTGTTTGTGTGTTTCCAGGGTCCCCGGAAGGGGAAAAAAGCATCTAAAGCCACCATAGCAAGATGGATCACAGACGCCATCAGTCTATCATACTCAGCAAGTGGGATGTCCGTTCCCGGGGAGGTTAAGGCTCACTCAACAAGGGCAGTAGCAACTTCCTGGGCGGAGAAGGCCGGAGCTTCCATAGACCAGATATGTAGAGCTGCTACCTGGTCCTCACCATCCACATTCTATAGGCACTATAGATTGGACCTAATCTCCTCTTCAGACCTTACTTTCGGTAAAAGTGTTCTGGAGGCGGTGGTCCCTCCCTGAATATACTATCTATGCAATTCTCTCCGTGGTGCCGTCATGGGCGATCAGAGAAAAATATAGTTCTTATCGATAACGGTATTTCTCTGAGCCCATGACAGCACCCGTACATTCCCTCCCTTCACTTATGGGTGCACACATTGAAATAGTGCCATAGTCTATTTATAGTTTAAAGTCACGCGGTATCTTGTTATGCTAAACAGTTAAAATTTTACAAATGTCTTAGTAGTCTCCCATCGTTATCTATGTAAACAACTGATGCAGGAGAGTGGTACCGCCTTTTTATCCGTAGGTTTCCTGTCCTTGGTTGGCGGATCCCCTCTCTCCGTGGTGCCGTCATGGGCTCAGAGAAATACCGTTATCGGTAAGAACTATATTTTTTGTGGTGGTGAAATTGTTCTGTGCACAGAGCTGTTTCATGGTAAAATAAATATCTTTTTAGCAGTTGCTAACATGATTCAGTAAGCCTTATCTTACCTTGTCATTAAGTGGCGGTGAAATTCAGCTATGTGCAGAGCTGTTTTACTGTAAAAACAAATATTTTTTGCAGTTGCTAACGTGATTCACCATGCCATATCCCACCTTGTCATTTAGTGGCAGTGAAATTGTTCTGTGTGCAGAGCTGTTGCACATTAAAAAAAATTTTTTTAACAAACGTGACACAGCAGGCTAGATCCGAGTTTGAAATTGGAGCATATCTTCTAGATTATACAGGCCTCATCCACACTCAAACAATTCTTCTGTTCCTGACGTCATATGAAATTCAGCTGTGTGCAGAGCTGGTGCAGAATAAAAAATCTAATTTTTGCCAAGACTGTGCTCCTATCACACTATCTGAGCAACATGACTGGGAAAAAGTAAGTTTGTGGTGGAAAAGGGTTTAGGCTTGGTGTAGGTGGTAATGTTTGTGAAAACTCTAGTGGACCAGCAACGTCATGTTGTTATATACGAACGTCATATACAAACACAACTGCCAACTTATGTTACTGGACAGGCTACTCCACTACCTTTTTTTGGCAGACATACAGCGATACTCCTTGTTGATAGGCCCAGAAAGAGCATGTGCTTGAGTGGATGGCAAGGGCATCTTCAAGAGGCTTCTCCTCACACCCAGTACAGTCTAAAGAGGTGACACCTCAATTACCCTTGCTTGCCCTGTGTGACAACTCTCCATCCGCCCAACTGATGGTAGGGAACCACAGATGGGTGATCCTGCAGAGCTGTTCACACATTCTATGCCATGGGCATCAGAAGTGTACTCCAAAGATTCACAGAGTCAAAAGGAGGAAAGTAACTGCACCCATTCCAACATTTTTTTTAGCTTGAATCTGGGGCAGGACGAAGTAGGGACTGAGCAGCATCCTGACCCTCGTCACCAGATGTTAACCACCTGGGAGGGGTAGGGAAGATGATCCTGATGAGACTCAGATATGAGGGTCACGCAGACTGTACTGTACAAGTCCACACGTGACTTTCGTGGATCAGGTCCTCAACCTGGTGGTACAGAGATTTCTCCACCACTATCCTGGCCTGGGCGAGCTGCTGCAGAAAGCAACTAAGCTTTGTGCTCACTTCCACCATTCGCACCTCTCACATCATCGACTTGCATGGATATAGAGGTCTTTGTTCATGCCAGTTACCAGGTTGATATGCGATGTTCCGACACAGTGGAATTCCTTTCTGCACATGTTGCAGCAAATGTGGCAGCAGCAACGAGCCCTGACACAGTATGTCATCGTATAGCCTACGCAGTATGGACGTAGCGCATATCAAGTTTAGGAGTGGGCACAGATTAAGGACCTCTGCACTCTTCTGGACAGTTTCAAAATGGCTAGTGTGATGATTAGCACTGACGATGTTGTCATCAGCATCACTTTTCCGGTCATTTACATGCTGGGCAGACTTTGAATAATCTGCGCAAAGAGGTGGTCATCCCAGAGGAAGAGGACGAAGCATAGGAATATGCAAAAGGAATAACATTGTCTCAAAGTTCCAGATTGTCGTCACACAGGCAGGTGCAATTTAGATAGATTAGTTTAGGTAGATTACTGTGATCGACGGGGTCTGGTGATAACAGGCAGGTGAAAGTTCAAGAGCTGTGGAACAAATGGAGGAGGAAGAGGTGGTGGGCGAGCAACTGTCGAGAGATGAAGAGGATAATCATCCCTTCTCTGCTGACTACTAGGTTGCCGTTCTGTTAGATCCATGTTATAAGATTACATTTTGCCAGATGCTTCCCGCCCTGGAAAGGGACCGACGAATGCTGGCAAATCAAAATACGCTTTTACACAACCTTAAGAGAGGTTTTCCCCAAGACAGCATTGAGGCACACAGTGTGCATCTCAACTCTAGAGTTCCAACCTCCAGCATGTCAATTCATCAATGCCAAAACATTAGCAGCAGCAGTAGTGTACTGTAAGTGGAAGAAGCAATTTCTGTGAGTCCTTTGACACATTTTTTAGACCAGTTCGTGCACTAGCACAACAGAGTGCAAGCCTGACATATGGTGAATGAATGGAGAGGATGGTGCAGGAGAATCTAGAATTCAATAGCAATTCCATCAGGGGGGTTTGGACCCTTTCACGTTTTGGTCTTCAAAAATGGATGAGTGGCCTGAGCTCACCTTTCAAACCTTGGAGGTTATATAATGCCCGACAGCCAGCGTTTTCTCCGAACGTTTCTTCAGCTCTGCTGGTGGTGTCCTGACAGATAAGCGCAGCCGACTGTCCCCAAAAGTGTAGGGTGAACAAGTCATGGATCTCCAAGGACTTTAGCACCCCAATTGCAGACTGTACTACAGACTAGGCGATGTTGAACTTTTCATGTACTGCATTGATCTCGCGTAATTGCAGTTTGTGATATCTTTAGTGTGGCTTCTGTGCCTGCTATTGCTTCTGCTGCTGCTACAGATGTTAACATTAATTTGTGGAAATGTGAAACATCATGGTTGGTCTCCATCTACTCTGTTGGCTGTATTGGAAGATGTGTCGGTCCCTATTATACTATTTCTACTCTCGAGAAATTGATGCTACTTCAGTCGTGCCAGGCCCTAATTTTTTGAAATTTTATGACTCCTGGTTGGGCGTCCATCTGCTGGGTTAGCTGTAGTGGAAGAAATGTTGATCCCTATTATACTATTTCTACTCTGATGAAATTAATGCTACTTTGTTGGTGTCTCCAACTAATTTTTGGAAATGTGTACACTCCTGGTTGGGTATCCATCTCCTGCTTTGGCTCTCATGGAAGAAATGTCACTCCCCATTATACTATTTCTATTCTGGTGAAATTTATGCCACTTTGGTTATGTCTGCCCTTAATTATTTTAAATTTGAAGACTCCTGGTTGGGTCTTCTTCATGTGTGTTGCCTGTAGTAGTAGGCCTCCGAGACCGGCAGGCCTCCACTTCCTTTGAGTCAGCTGCCTGTGTTACTATCTTTAAATCTTTCTGACAATTGTAGTCTACGAAACTAATATTTGTGCCACCTGAGTGAGGCTGAGCATAAAAGGAGGTTGAGCTGTTGCATGTGGTATCAGGGCTCCCAGCACTGCAACCCAAAGCAATGTCTTACCCACCTCGTCTTCATTTTAAATTCAATTCAAAGCTGTAAATGCTGGCCCAGACCCTGATACCTCATGCATGGCTGCTTGCTGCCGTGCCAGTCTAAAATTTGGACTGTGGGTGAATTGAGGGCGCTTTCCGGGTGTCTGCCCCTAATTTGACGTGTTTTGGCAGCTTCTGGGCCTATTTGAAGGTGTTGTCTATGTGTGTGTGGTAAAATTGATAAAGCAGTTTTATTCTCCAGGTTAATGCGATTACAGCTATACCCCATTTATTTTTTATGTTTTGGCGCTTTTATACAATAAAAACTTTTATATAAAAAATAATAATTTTTGCATCTTTTTATTCTAAGGGG
Organism: Ranitomeya imitator; assembly: GCF_032444005.1. Classification (NCBI taxonomy): domain Eukaryota; kingdom Metazoa; phylum Chordata; class Amphibia; order Anura; family Dendrobatidae; genus Ranitomeya; species Ranitomeya imitator. Next base: position 632,076,756 of record NC_091284.1, read on the forward strand.
TATAACTTTTAAATTTTTTTGCTGATGATGATGTATGGCAGCTCGTTTTTTGCAGGACCATGTTTATTTATATCTGTCTTTTTGATCATGTGTTATTCCACTTTTTGTTCGACAGTATGATGATAAAGCATTGTTTTTTGCCTCATGTTTTATTTAGTTTTTTTACGGTGTTCACTGAAGGGGTTAACTAGTGGGGTCATTACGGATGTGGCAATACTAAATATGTGTACTTTCATTGAGTTTTTTTGTTTACATAAAGAAATGTATTTTTTGGAAAAATATATATATATTTTTTTTATTTAGGAATTTAAAAAAAATATTTTTGCACATGCTATTTTATTTAACTTTTTTATATTGTCCCAGGATAGGACATCACTATATCGCTGATCTGACACTCTGCACAGCACTGTGCTCTCAGCAGGCACTGACAAGCCACCTCCCTGCAAGACCCAGAAGGACCCTGCGGTCATCTTGGACCCGGGGCCCTTCAGGGAGGAGACCCTCGGAACAACACAATCACATCACCTTGTTCTGAGGGTCTCAGGGACGCACGCAGGAAGCCCCCTTCCTGCGCGATGCTTCCCTATGTCACCGAAATGCTGCTATCCTGTTTGATCGCAGTGTCCTGGGAGTTAAAGTTCCGGGTGTCAGCTGTGATAATCAGCGTGGTTGATCGCTTATGACATACAATCCCGTCCGATGGCAGAAAGGCTCTAAGATGGCTACATCTATTGGAAGGCTCCAGCTCTTTGGTAATAATATACACAGACCATTAGAATTTTCTTCAGACCACCCAACGGTCACTGTAACAGGAGCTGCTGTTTACTGCTCCCCTTTCCATCTGGGATGTTACCTCACACAACTATGTCAAGCTTCCTGCTGTGAGTAACAGCCAGTCTGGAAAGAGGGAGCATGGCCGCACCTCCTGTTCTCTGCAGAGAATAAGCTATTATCAGGAGACTAGCTGATAGTAACAGCATAGAGCTGCACACTGATATAATGTCAAACATGGAAGGGGTGAGCAGTGAAGAGTAGCTCTTATTATGTCAGCCCCTGATAATGTCTCCTTATCTGCAGTCTGAGGTGAGGGGGGCATGGCCTGCCTCCTGTAGCTAGCAGGCAGCCCCTGATAATGTCTCCTTCACTGCAGTCCTAGATGAGGGGGTGTGGCAACAGCATGACCTGCTCCTTTCTTTTAGTAGCAGCCTTCCCCCTCATAATGTTTCCTTCATTACAGCATGAAATGAGGGGGTGTAGTGCTGGCATGGCCTTCCCCCAGTTTCTAGTAGCAGCTATCCACCTTATAATGTCTGGGAACTCCCATAATGGCTCAAGCAGGGCCGGCATCCGCACCCGGCGTACCCGGGTGTCACGATTCCCCTGACCGCTGTCACCAATTGGTCAGGATTCCCACCGTGACCGTCACCCCTACGTCACGGATTGAGGTGACTTTAGGCCAACAGACGGCTATCACATGTGCAGGGGGCTTATCTTAGTTATCCCTCCACTCCACGATGTGATGAAAAACCACACACAAGGCTATTGACCTCTTAGTTTACAGCAGGGGCTTATTCTAGGTATCCCACTGCTTTTCTATATACCACAAACTGCAGGGATTTATGTATATCCCGCTTACAGTTCCACTTAACACTTGCAGCTCTCTGGCGCCCCCTTACTCTCAGGTCAGATTAGGTACTGCACCCTGGGTAAGTAGTCGCCAGAAAGGCTGCCTGCTATGTACTGGCTATTGGGCACGCTGCAGCGACGCGATAACTACTCCCACTCAGGCAGGAACAATAATTAGCAACGCCGCAGTTGCTTCAGCATAACCCCAAAAGTCAGCACACTCTCGCTGCCACCAGCTTCGATTAAACGGGTCCGAAGCTAACCCAACACAACAGTAGCGTATTTTCCCTTCAAGAGACTTAGGGTATGGTTTAGAACAGGAGAAAGAACTGGTATTAAATGATATACCCCATCAAAAGTTTCAGGCAGTGTTTTATCAAAATATTTTACAAAGATGTTACAAATGAGACAATTGCAAATATGTACAAGGGTAATTATAACATAAAGGGAATAAATGAGAAAAAGCAACACTCACATGTTCAAAGCATGACAGGCAACCAGGCTAGGGCAGTTTTCCATACGTCCCAACTCATGGGATGTACTCAGCTCTTCCAGGAAAATAGGACAAAAGACCAAGCTGGGGATGTGTGCAGACAGTTATAGCTTAAGCCTGTAACATCCCAGAAAGGGGTTGGATCACCTCGTCCCTCCTACCTCTTCAGTTTACTGATTTTACCCTAACCTATATCTAATTTCTATAATTCTGCTACAATACATCTCATAGTCCTAACCAACCCATCATTCATCTCGGATTAACGTGTGCATTCTAATGAGATCAAATATGTCCTATCTGGGATACATATTTACAGAGAAAACCCTACTTCTTTACCAGACGGAGTTAGAAGCCCGTGTTTCGGGGAATGGGTAGGTACACCGAGTGAGAATAAGAATATATATTTTCGTATGTCTAGCTTAAATCACTTGCCTAATATCTAACAAAAACTAAACAAAGAATCTTTCATGGATCCTCGAAGTTTCTACTTCACTTATAGCTGAACAAGAGCTTACACAGGAAATGCCGGTCGTAAATAACTTTGGCTCTCCTAACCCCCACACTCTCTGAGAAGGAAAGCCAGGAATTTGCAGCTACAACTGTTGCAGTATCACTCCAGGAAGGGGGGCTTAGCCCACGCAGGCTAGCAAGAGAACTACTTATGATATTTCATACCATATCGTGACACCTCCCCCTTTTGGTGTGCGCTAGGGAGGCAGTACCCCACGGTATGCCTCCATGGGCACCTCAGTAGGTTCACCCTGGCGGGAGAGTCCATCTGCATTCCCATGCTCTTTGCCCGTTTTGTGTTCAATGGTGAAGTCAAACTGCAGAAGGGCAAGGCTCCAGCGTAGCAACCTGCCGTTGGTTCCACACATGGCGTTTAGCCAGCGCAGAGGGTTGTGGTCGGTCACCACAGTGAAGGGGCGACCGTACAAGTAGTGCTGCAAGCGCTGCAGGGCCCAGACTATGGCCAGGCACTCCTCGATTGTGGAGTAGGCCACTTCCCTCGGCAAAAGTTTCCGGCTCAGGTATAACACGGGGTGCTCTTGGTCCTCCGAGTCAACCTGGCTGAGCACAGCACCAAGGCCAAACTCGCTGGCGTCGGTCTGCACCAAGTACGGTCGACTGCTGTTGACTGCTTTCAACACAGGGGCGTTACACAGTGCGGTTTTCAACGCCTGGAAGGCCCCCTCACAGCCATCTGTCCAGTTGACGATGTGGGGTAGCTTCTTCCTGGTGAGGTCCGTCAAAGGTTTTGCCAGGCTACTATAGTGCTGTACGAAGCGCCTATAGTACCCTGCAGTGCCCAAGAAGGACATCACCTGTTTCTTGGTCACGGGAGTGGGCCAGTTCACGATCACTCCCACTTTGTCAGGCTCTGGCTTCAGGGTGTTCCCGCCTACCCGGTGCCCCAGGTAGTGAACCTCCCTCATGCCCATCTGACACTTTCCCGGCTTGATAGTCAGTCCTGCTTGGTGAATTCGCCTGAGCACCTCCTCGAGATGCTGCAGGTGTTCCTCCCAGGAGGAACTGAAGATGGCAATGTCATCCAAGTACGCCACGGCGTACTTCTCCAGTCCCTGAAGCAGGAGGTTGACCATCCACTGGAAAGTGGCAGGGGCATTCTTCATGCCGAAGGGCATGACCGTGGACTCGTACAGTCCAAAGGGTGTGATAAAGGCGGACTTCTCCTGCGCCTCGGGGCTCAGGGGAATCTGCCAGTATCCTCGACTCAGATCCATTATTGTTAGGTAATCTGCGCCAGCTAACTTCTCGAGCAGCTCCTCGATGCGCGGCATTGGGTGCGCATCCGAGGCTGTGATGGCATTGAGCCCCCTGTAGTCCACGCAGAACCGGGTGGTCCGGTCCTTTGGCACGAGAACTACAGGTGATGCCCACGCGCTCTTTGACCGTCGAATCACCCCCAGCTGTAACATCTCATCGATCTCTTGGCGCATAATCTGCTGCACTTGGTCAGAGATTCGATAGGGTGTTCGCCGTAGTGGGGCGTGATTCCCGGTGTCCACCTCGTGGACGGCTAACTCAGTCCTCCCAGGTCGGTTGGAGAACACGACCCGGAAGGGTTCCAGTGTGGTTTGCAACTGCAACCGCTGGGGTTCAGTTAACGAGGCGCTTACCTCCACGTCCTTGATGGACCCATTGGCCTTGGCTTGGGCCAGCATGTCCAGGAGGGTGTCTTCCTCACCGTCTTCGGGCAAGCTGCAGACCGGTAGGACGAAAGGTTCACGTTCGTGATGAGCCTTCATCATGTTGACGTGAAAGGCCTTTCGCCTACCCTGAGCGTGGTCAAGCGTGACCACGTAAGTGACCGGGTTGAGCTGTTGGTGGATGACGTACGGGCCCTCCCAGGCTGCCTGAAGCTTATTCGTTGGCTCGGGGACCAGCACCCACACCTTTTGACCCACGTGGTAGGTCCGCTCACGGGCGTTCTGGTCGTACCAGTGCTTCTGATCAGCCTGAGCCTGCGTCATGTTGTCATGCATTAACTGCGTCAAGGTCTGCATCTTGTCACGGAAGCGCATGACATACTCCACTATAGACACTTCAGAAGGGTTCGGCTCCTCTTCCCAGGATTTTCTTACCAACCCAAGGGGTCCCCGAACTCGCCTGCCGTACAGGAGCTCGAAGGGGGAGAACCCCGTCGAGGCCTGCGGAACCTCTCGGTAAGCGAACAGCAGGTGTGGGAGGTACCGCTCCCAGTCGCGCCCTTGAGTCTCAACCAGCATGCGTAGCATCTGTTTGAGGGTACCATTGAAGCGTTCACACAAGCCATTGGTCTGTGAGTGATACGCACTCGATACCAGGTGCTTCACCTGCATTCTCTTACAGAGAGCCTCCATTAGGTAAGACATAAATTGGGTCCCTTGATCAGTAAGCATTTCCCTGGGAAACCCTACACGTGAAAAGATGGTCAACAGGGCATCCGCCACCTTATCTGCCCTAGTTGACGACAGAGCTACTGCCTCTGGGTACCGGGTAGCATAGTCTACCACAGTAAGGATGTATTGCTTTCCAGAGCTGCTGGGTACGGCCAGCGGGCCCACAATGTCCACCGCGATCCTCTGGAAAGGCTCCTCTATCACTGGCAAAGGGGATCAGGGGAGCCTTAAGAGCAGGCCCCGCCTTCCCCACTCTTTGACAAGTGATACAAGAGCGGCAGTAGTTTGACACATCTGTCCCCATCTTAGGCCAATAGAAGTGTTGATAAAGGCACGGATGATTGACCTCGTGGAGAGCAAAACATCCAACACCGCGGAGACACCATCACGTGTTTCTCAACGCAGTGATCCAGAACACTGCCCCCAAATATGCAAATGCAAGTAGAGGAGCTGCGGAGACACCATCACGTGTTTCTCAACGCAGGCAGTGAATAGCCAGGCCTTTCACCGGGAAGGAACAACCAAGGGAAGGGCAGCATCCAATAAAGGAAAACATCCAATAAAGGAAAACCACCTATGCCAAGCATGGTATCCATCCACAGACAGCTGTTTCGGGGTTTTAGCCCCTCATCAGTGTGGAGTAGGAAACTGGCTATCAGGAGCAGTGCCTAGTAGAAAGTCTATAAAGGCACGGATGATTGACCTCGTGGAGACCAAAACATCCAACACCGCGGAGACACCATCACGTGTTTCTCAACGCAGTGATCCAGAACACTGCCCCCAAATATGCAAATGCAAGTAGAGGAGCTGCGGAGACACCATCACGTGTTTCTCAACGCAGGCAGTGAATAACCAGGCCTTTCACCGGGAAGGAACAACCAAGGGAAGGGCAGCATCCAATAAAGGAAAACATCCAATAAAGGAAAACCATCTATGCCAAGCATGGTATCCATCCACAGACAGCTGTTTCGGGTTTTTGCCCCTCATCAGTGTGGAGTAGGAAACTGGCTATCAGGAGCAGTGCCTAGTAGAAAGTCTATAAAGGCACGGATGATTGACCTCGTGGAGACCAAAACATCCAACACCGCGGAGACACCATCACGTGTTTCTCAACGCAGTGATCCAGAACACTGCCCCCAAATATGCAAATGCAAGTAGAGGAGCTGCGGAGACACCATCACGTGTTTCTCAACGCAGGCAGTGAATAGCCAGGCCTTTCACCGGGAAGGAAAAACCAAGGGAAGGGCAGCATCCAATAAAGGAAAACATCCAATAAAGGAAAACCACCTATGCCAAGCATGGAATCCATCCACAGACAGCTGTTTCGGGGTTTTTGCCCCTCATCAGTGTGGAGTAGGAAACTGGCTATCAGGAGCAGTGCCTAGTAGAAAGTCTATAAAGGCACGGATGATTGACCTCGTGGAGACCAAAACATCCAACACCGCGGAGACACCATCACGTGTTTCTCAACGCAGTGATCCAGAACACTGCCCCCAAATATGCAAATGCAAGTAGAGGAGCTGCGGAGACACCATCACGTGTTTCTCAACGCAGGCAGTGAATAACCAGGCCTTTCACCGGGAAGGAACAACCAAGGGAAGGGCAGCATCCAATAAAGGAAAACATCCAATAAAGGAAAACCATCTATGCCAAGCATGGTATCCATCCACAGACAGCTGTTTCGGGTTTTTGCCCCTCATCAGTGTGGAGTAGGAAACTGGCTATCAGGAGCAGTGCCTAGTAGAAAGTCTATAAAGGCACGGATGATTGACCTCGTGGAGACCAAAACATCCAACACCGCGGAGACACCATCACGTGTTTCTCAACGCAGTGATCCAGAACACTGCCCCCAAATATGCAAATGCAAGTAGAGGAGCTGCGGAGACACCATCACGTGTTTCTCAACGCAGGCAGTGAATAGCCAGGCCTTTCACCGGGAAGGAACAACCAAGGGAAGGGCAGCATCCAATAAAGGAAAACATCCAATAAAGGAAAACCACCTATGCCAAGCATGGTATCCATCCACAGACAGCTGTTTCGGGGTTTTTGCCCCTCATCAGTGTGGAGTAGGAAACTGGCTATCAGGAGCAGTGCCTAGTAGAAAGTCTATAAAGGCACGGATGATTGACCTCGTGGAGACCAAAACATCCAACACCGTGGAGACACCATCACGTGTTTCTCAACGCAGTGATCCAGAACACTGCCCCCAAATATGCAAATGCAAGTAGAGGAGCTGCGGAGACACCATCACGTGTTTCTCAGCGCAGGCAGTGAATAGCCAGGCCTTTCACCGGGAAGGAACAACCAAGGGAAGGGCAGCATCCAATAAAGAAAAACATCCAATAAAGGAAAACCACCTATGCCAAGCATGGTATCCATCCACAGACAGCTGTTTCGGGGTTTTTGCCCCTCATCAGTGTGGAGTAGGAAACTGGCTATCAGGAGCAGTGCCTAGTAGAAAGTCTATAAAGGCACGGATGATTGACCTCGTGGAGACCAAAACATCCAACACCGCGGAGACACCATCACGTGTTTCTCAACGCAGTGATCCAGAACACTGCCCCCAAATATGCAAATAAAAGTCAATCATCCGTGCTCGCAAGAACTTTCTGCAAGTTTTTAGTGAGAGGAATGATAACTCAAACCAAATCACTAATGCTCTAAGATATCCCACCGCCTTGCCACCAATTGTCACGATTCCCCTGACCGCTGTCACCAATTGGTCAGGATTCCCACCGTGACCGTCACCCCTACGTCACGGATTGAGGTGACTTTAGGCCAACAGACGGCTATCACATGTACAGGGGGCTTATCTTAGTTATCCCTCCACTCCACGATGTGATGAAAAACCACACACAAGGCTATTGACCTCTTAGTTTACAGCAGGGGCTTATTCTAGGTATCCCACTGCTTTCCTATATACCACAAACTGCAGGGATTTATGTATATCCCGCTTACAGTTCCACTTAACACTTGCAGCTCTCTGGCGCCCCCTTACTCTCAGGTCAGATTAGGTACTGCACCCTGGGTAAGTAGTCGCCAGAAAGGCTGCCTGCTATGTACTGGCTATTGGGCACGCTGCAGCGACGCGATAACTACTCCCACTCAGGCAGGAACAATAATTAGCAACGCCGCAGTCGCTTCAGCATAACCCCAAAAGTCAGCACACTCTCGCTGCCACCAGCTTCGATTAAACGGGTCCGAAGCTAACCCAACACAACAGTAGCGTATTTTCCCTTCAAGAGACTTAGGGTACGGTTTAGAACAGGAGAAAGAACTGGTATTAAATAATATACCCCATCAAAAGTTTCAGGCAGTGTTTTATCAAAATATTTTACAAAGATGTTACAAATGAGACAATTGCAAATATGTACAAGGGTAATTATAACATAAAGGGAATAAATGAGAAAAAGCAACACTCACATGTTCAAAGCATGACAGGCAACCAGGCTAGGGCAGTTTTCCATACGTCCCAACTCATGGGATGTACTCAGCTCTTCCAGGAAAATAGGACAGAAGACCAAGCTGGGGATGTGTGCAGACAGTTATAGCTTAAGCCTGTAACATCCCAGAAAGGGGTTGGATCACCTCGTCCCTCCTACCTCTTCAGTTTACTGATTTTACCCTAACCTATATCTAATTTCTATAATTCTGCTACAATACATCTCATAGTCCTAACCAACCCATCGTTCATCTCGGATTAACGTGAGCATTCTAATGAGATCAAATATGTCCTATCTGGGATACATATTTACAGAGAAAACCCTACTTCTTTACCAGACGGAGTTAGAAGCCCGTGTTTCGGGGAATGGGTAGGTACACCGAGTGAGAATAAGAATATATATTTTCGTATGTCTAGCTTAAATCGCTTGCCTAATATCTAACAAAAACTAAACAAAGAATCTTTCATGGATCCTCGAAGTTTCTACTTCACTTATAGCTCAACAAGAGTTTACACAGGAAATGCCGGTCGTAAATAACTTTGGCTCTCCTAACCCCCACACTCTCTGAGAAGGAAAGCCAGGAATTTGCAGCTACAACTGTTGCAGTATCACTCCAGGAAGGGGGGCTTAGCCCACGCAGGCTAGCAAGAGAACTACTTATGATATTTCATACCATATTGTGACACCGGGCAAGTACCGGGGGCCCTGGTGAGATGGGGGGGCCCACTCACACTGTCTGGGATCAGGGCCGCCATCAGGGCATTTGCTGCGCTGACTGGCATATGGGGCCCGAATCGGGCCCCCCCTGCTCATCGGGCCCCAGCGGCAGGATGCAGTTAAGCACTACAGTTAAAAGCTGAAGAAGGAACCCAGTGTCAGAAAGTTGTTTGGTCCTCATCACATCCTGTACATGCTGTGGTGTGGTCACATGGGAATCATGTGCCGACTGAGGTCACACATGTCCTATACTTGCTCTCAGGACGCTGCACTTACACAATGTGACCGGCTCACTGGAGCAGCTGTCACTGGCCGGGACAGTGCTCCCTTATCTACACTGCAACATCTTACTTTGTCAGGAATACCATTTACAGAACACAGAGGGGATTTTGCCACAAAGACAGAAAGGTACTGACCCTGACCTCTTCTTTGCTGTATACAGCTATCTATTTTTTGGAGTCTGCACCAGTGCATTTTAGAAGTGGATCTCTCATGCTAATTGCCCCATCTATGGGACGGGACACTAACCCTAATGTACTGTGGTCTGTGGCCGATTACTGCCTGCTACTAGCCATCTCTCTACCTGACCGCCAATCTAACCTACATTTTAATTTATTTAAGCTGCTGACTGGTATCTGCTGTAACCTGCTGTATTTTCCGGGGTATAAGATGACTTTTTAATCCCTGAAAATCTTCTTAAAAGTTAGGGGTCGTCTTATACGCCAGGTGTCGTCTTGTACGCCGGGTGCAGACCAATGTGTATATGGTGGGTGGGTGGGGGGAGTGGTCCCGATGACAAAAAGAGAGGGGGCGTCTCACAGGAAAGTGTGAGTGGAGTATCCCCCTTTTACCTCATTGTGGCAGTGTGGGGTTTCTGTGCTGGTGAGCGGCGGCTTATCTTTGTGCAGTGTCAGGGCTCTGTGCTGTGGGGCGGCGGCGATGTATCTTCGTGCAGAGTCGGGGCTCCTCTGGCATTTCCTCAAAGCCCGGAGACATCGGCAGCTCCATTGCTGCGATGCGGTGGCCTCCGTGAAAATGGCTGCTCAGATTCAGTTCTCTTCCCGAGATCTCGGGAGACAATGAGGTAATAGGGGGATACTCCACTCACCACTCACACTTTCCTTTGAGACTCCCCCTCTTTGTCATCGGGACCACTCCCTCCCCCCCCAAAAGGCACATTAGTCACCGGCCCTATAAGACGACACATGGCATATAAGAAGACCCCCGACTTTTAAGAAGATTTTATATTTTAACTGGAAAAGTTGGGGGGTCTTATATGTTTACGGTCTTATATGTTTTAACTGTTTTAACCCTATTTGCATTAAATCGTTTTAATTCCATAGGAGGATAAGCGCAAACACTCTTCATTGAATGGTTAAAAGCCGCCAACCAATCAGCGGCTGGCAGGTGACGTCAGTGCGCATATCGCCAGTGTATGATATCATTGTCATCCGCCAGCAAGTGTGCACTTGAATTGCGTGGAGGGATCATCGCCGCAGGAGCGCGGCCATGTAAGTAGACAGTTTTTTTTTTTTTTCATTGAAAGCAGCAGGGGGCAGGATGGGAGACACAGGGGGAAGAATAGAGACACAAGGGGCAAGAATGGAGACAAAGGGGCAGAATGGAGACACAGGGACAAGATGGGAGACACAGGGGCAAGATAAGAGGCGCAAGGGGAAGAATAGCGACACAGGGGGAAAGAATGGACACACGGGGGAAGAATAGCGAAACGGGGGAAGAATGGCGACCAAGGGGTTAGAATGGCGACCAAGGGGTTAGAATGGAGACCAGGGGGGTTAGAATGGAGACACGGGGGGGGGGGCAAGAATGGAGACATGGGGCAAGATTGTAGACACGGGGCAGGATCATGGGGCAGTATGGAGAAACATGGTGCAGGATCATGGAGCACAATGGGGACAGATGAGGCAGGATGGAGACAGGGCAGGATGGAGACACATGGTGGAGGATGGATACAATGGAAACAGATAGAGCAGGATAATGAGATACCACTCCTGTGTATATACACACTGCACAGTACCACTCTTCCTGTATATATAGACTGCACAATACCACTCCTCCTGTGTATATATAGACTGCACAGTACCATTCCTCCTTTCCTGTATATATACACTGCATAGTACCACTTCTCCTGTCCTGTATATATACACTGCACAGTACCACTCCTCCTGTCCTGTATATATACACTGCACAGTACCACTCCTCCTGTCCTGTATATGCACTGCACAGTACCACTCCTCCTGTCCTGTATATATACACTGCACAGTACCACTCCTCCTGTCCTGTATATATACACTGTACAGTACCACTCCTCCTGCCCTGTATATATACACTGCACAGTACCACTCCTCCTGTCCTGTATATATACACTGCACAGTACCACTCCTCCTGTCCTGTATATATACAGTCATGGCCAAAAGTATTGACACCCCTGCAATTCTGTCAGATAATACTCATTTTCTTCCTGAAAATGATTGCTAACACAAATTATTTGGTATTATTATCTTCATTTTATTTGTCTTAAATGAAAAAAACACAAAACGAATTGTCCTAAAGCCAAATTGGATATAATTCCACACCAAACATAAAAAAGGGGGTGGACAAAAGTATTGGCACTGTTCAAAAAATCATGTGATGCTTCTCTAATTTGTGTAATTAACAGCACCTATAACTTACCTGTGGCACCTAACAGGTGTTGGCAATAACTAAATCACACTTGCAGCCAGTTGACATGGATTAAAGTTGACTCAACCTCTGTCCTGTGTCCTTGTGTGTACCACATTGAGCATGGAGGAAAGAAAGAAGACCAAAGAACTGTCTGAGGACGTGAGAAACCAAATTGTGAGGAAGCATGAGCAATCTCAAGGCTACAAGTCCATCTCCAAAGACCTGAATGTTCCTGTGTCTACCGTGCGCAGTGTCATCAAGAAGTTTAAAGCCCATGGCACTGTGGCTAACCGCCCTAGATGTGGACGGAAAAGAAAAATTGACAAGAGATTTCAACGCAAGATTGTGCGGATGTTGGATAAAGAACCTCGACTAACATCTAAACAAGTTCAAGCTGCCCTGCAGTCTGAGGGTACAACAGTGTCAACCCGTACTATCCGTCGGCGTCTGAATGAAAAGGCACTGTATGGTAGGAGACCCAGTAAGACCCCACTTCTTACCCCGAGACATAAAAAGCCAGGCTGGAGTTTGCCAAAACTTACCTGAAAAAGCCTAAAACGTTTTGGAAGAATGCTCTCTGGTCAGATGAGACAAAAGTAGAGCTTTTTGGCCAAAGGCATCAACATAGAGTTTACAGGAGAAAAAAAAGAGGCATTCAAAGAAAAGAACACGGTCCCTACAGTCAAACATGGCGGAGGTTCCCTGATGCTTTTTGGTTGCTTTGCTGGCTCTGGCACTGGACTGCTTCACCGTGTGCCTGGCATAATGAAGTCTGAAGACTACCAACAAATTTTGCAGCATAATGTAGGGACCAGTGTGAGAAAGCTGGGTTTCCCTCAGAGGTCATGGGTCTTCCAGCAGGACAATGACCCAAAGCACACTTCAAAAAGCAATAGAAAATGGTTTGAGAGAAAGCACTGGAGACTTCTAAGGTGGCCAGCAATGAGTCCAGACCTGAACCCCATAGAACACCTTGGGAGAGATCTAACAATGGCAGTTTGGAGAAGACACCCTTCAAATATCAGGGACCTGGAGCAGTTTGCCAAAGAAGAATGGTCTAAAATTCCAGCAGAGCATTGTAAGAAACTCATTGATGGTTACCAGGAGCGGTTGGTCACAGTTATTTTGGCTAAAGGTTGTGCAACCAAGTATTAGGCTGAGGGTGCCAATACTTTTGTCTGGCCCATTTTTGGAGTTTTGTGTGAAATGATCAATGTTTTGCTTTTTGCTTCATTCTGTTTTGTGTTTTTTCATTTAAGACAAATTAAATGAAGATAATAATACCAAAGAATTTGTGTTTGCAATCATTTTCAGGAAGAAACTGAGTATTATCTGACAGAATTGCAGGGGTGTCAATACTTTTGGCCATGACTGTACACTGCACAGTACCACTCCTCCTGTCTTGTATATATACACTGCACAGTACCACTCCTCCTGTCCTGTATATATACACTGCACAGTACCACTCCTCCTGTCCTGTATATATACAGTCATGGCCAAAAGTATTAACACCCCTGCAATTCTGTCAGATAATACTCATTTTCTTCCTGAAAATGATTGCCAACACAAATTATTTGGTATTATTATCTTCATTTAATTTGTCTTAAATGAAAAAACACAAAAAGTATTGTCCTAATGCCAAATTGGATATAATTCCACACCAATCATAAAAAAGGGGGTGGACAAAAGTATTGTCACTATTTGAAAAATCATGTGATGCTTCTCTAATTTGTGTAATTAACAGCATCTGTAACTTACATGTGGCACCTAACAGGTGTTGGCAATAACTAAATCACACTTGCAGCCAGTTGACATGGATTAAAGTTGACTCAACCTCTGTCCTGTGTCCTTGTGTGTACCACATTGAGCATGGAGAAAAGAAAGAAGACCAAAGAACTGTCTGAGGACTTGAGAAACCAAATTGTGAGGAAGCATGAGCAATCTCAAGGCTACAAGTTCATCTCCAAAGACCTGAATGTTCCTGTGTCTACCGTGCGCAGTGTCATCAAGAAGTTTAAAGCCCATGGCACTGTGGCTAACCGCCCTAGATGTGGACGAAAAAGAAAAATTGACAAGAGATTTCAACGCAAGATTGTGCGGATGTTGGATAAAGAACCTCGACTAACATCCAAACAAGTTCAAGCTGCCCTGCAGTCCGAGGGTACAACAGTGTCAACCCGTACTATCCGTCGGCGTCTGAATGAAAAGGGACTGTATGGTAGGAGACCCAGGAAGACCCCACTTCTTACCCGAGATGTAAAAAAGCCAGGCTGGAGTTTGCCAAAACTTACCTGAAAAAACCTAAAACGTTTTGGAAGAATGCTCTCTGGTCAGATGAGACAAAAGTAGAGCTTTTTGGCCAAAGGCATCAACATAGAGTTTACAGGAGAAAAAAAGAGGCATTCAAAGAAAAGAACACAGTCCCTACAGTCAAACACGGCGGAGGTTCCCTGATGTTTTGGGGTTGCTTTGCTGCCTCTGGCACTGGACTGCTTGACCGTGTGCATGGCATTATGGAGGGGGCACTGACTGCAGGGAGGAAGGAGCGGCCATGTTGCCGCCGGACTGTGCCCATCGCTGATTGGTCGTGGCTGTTTTGCCGCGACCAATCAGCGACTTGGATTTCCATGATAGAGGCCGCGACCAATGAATATCTGTGACAGATAGACAGACGGAAGTGAACCTTAGACAATAATATAGTAGATATTTGCAGAAACTCTGATGTAATTGCTCTGCTTAGAACAGAGAATAAATGTGAACCAAATCTTGTTGTAATCTTTAGGAGGAATGAATTAATCAACAGCAGTTCAGGAATTGCTTTTTTTTTATTTTTTCATAACACTGCTGATCGTGCAGTATTCTTTAGGTCAGTACAATTACTGCAATATCAGAATTATACTTTTTTGTTTTGCTACTTTAAAACACTAACAACACTTCATTACTCTGAAAACCTTTTTGCAGTGCTATATTTTCAGAGCTATAATTTTTCTATATTTCTGCTGAGTCATGTCAAAGCTTGTTTTTGTGGGATGATGTTAAGTTTTTATTGTTACCATTTTTGAGTGCATAACTTTTTTAAATCACTTTTTTCAGATTTTTGTTTGGGGGGGGGGGGAAGAATAAACAAAGAAACAAATTCAAGAGTTTTTAGAGGAGCAGAAAGAATTTTAGTTTTTAGGGGAGCCTTTCACCATGTACAGTAGTATTTCAGTAATATCATGCCTTACCTTCTACTTTTTAATAATAATCTGCGCCATAATACCATGGGTTGGTTGTACTATCATAGCTCACCATGAAAGTAAGCCAATGGAGAACATGAGCTGCTATTTACTAAACAGATTATACAGTACTAGATCGAAGAACTGATTTTGCTCACTATATATAAAGCTATTACTTTGCTTAGGATGCTGGGAGAGAACAATAGAAGAAATCAATACTTCATTTATCAGTGCTTGTCTTCTCTTCACAAAAGACCAAATAAACACCATCAACATTCTGCTAACATCCATTGTGGAAAAAGCAAGAATAACACTTACATCAATGAAAGCTGAAAACACACAGTGATTTATTTTAGTAAAAGAAACATTGCCTCCTTAATCTTCCTCATAAATTCCGTTCGGAGGGTGATTTCTCAAACACACAATTTTCTTTTCTCCTTGGCTACTTGTAATATTAAGGATATGCGATTAGAAGTTTTTTTTAAATTGTCCCATGGTTTATGCTTACTTTTTTTTGTGTTGCTGTATTAGGTTACACCATGTCCACCTAGAATCCCAGGATGTTAATGATGGTTCCCATTAAAAAATACAATAATATTGCAGTTGACTAGCAAAATTATTGAAAAAAGATAAATGCCTTGGCCTGGTATTGTAGCTGAAACTTTTTCCCTTGTTTTACCATCAGCTGTATATTCACTGCATTCTACTAAGTCGGGTGGGATTGATAGAGGTATTGGTGCCCTTGCAATATCATCTCATTCATCCACTCATCTATTCCAATCACCATGCTTAGTATGCCCCACAGCTAGATAGTTGCCCAACTCCTGGAGTTTAATCCTGGGAAAGAGATTACAACATCTGTTTTCTCTAATTTGAATTTCTATCAACATAATTAATAAGTGCACTGAACATGTATCTTCATTTTTGTGCAAATATTAAACAGATGTTATGACCGTTCAAAATGTTCTGTCTTTTTTCTTGGTGTCAAAACAATCTGTTGAGCCTTTTGTTCTGCTGGCAGAGAGTTACCGATTCTAATTATGTACTGGGCAGAAATTTGCAGGAAAGCTAAATGGATGGGAAACACAAGATCCTGTTTTATATAAGAGCACGCAATTCTCTATATACTTCTATAGGTCAGTGCTAAACTGACATCAGAGAGGACGGTCCTCTGCTCATAATCCTTGTGACAAAGTGGAATAGGTGCTGTGTAAGGCGGTATTCCTATGGTGTCATTTTTGAAACCTGCATGTAAAATTTCCTACACATGGATGTACTATAGTTTTTGCAACTGGACCTGTAGTAAGCAGTTAATTGTTGACAAACTAATGAATAAAAGAGGTTTATCCTCAAAGTATAAGCCCAGTTAAAGGGGACCTGTCACCAGGTTTTTGCTACCCCATCTGAGAGCAAAAGAAAACCTGATTTCAGTGATGTGTCACTTACTGGGCTGCTTGCTGTCATCTTGATAAAATCACTTTTTTTCTGCTGCAGAACTAGCAGATCTCTGAATGCTGAGCTCTGTATAACCCCGCCCACAACACTGATTGGCAGCTATCTGCTCTTGTACAGTGTAAACAGAAAGCTGCCAATAAGTGGTGGGTGCGGGGCTATAAAGAGCTCATGAAGATGGAGGACTAGATGGCAGCAGGTTTAACCCCTTTACCCCCAAGTGTGGTTTGCACGTTAATGACCGGGCCAATTTTTACAATTCTGACCACTGTCCCTTTATGAGGTTATAACTCTGGAAAGCTTCAACGGATCTTGGCGATTCTGACACTGTTTTCTCGTGACATATTGTACTTCATGATAGTGGTAAAATTTCTTCAATATAACTTGCGATTATTTGTGAAAAAAACGGTAATTTGGCGAAAATTTTGAAAATTTTGCAATTTTCCAACTTTGAATTTTTATGCCCTTAAATCACAGAGATACGTCATGTAAAATAATTAATAAGTAATATTTCCCACATGTCTACTTTACATCAGCACAATTTTGGAACCAAAAAACATTTTTTTTGTTAGGGAGTTATAAGGGTTAAAAGTTGACCATCAATTTCTCATTTTTACAACACCAATATTTTTAAGGGACCACATCACATTTGAAGTAATTTTGAGGGATCTATATGATAGAAAATAACCAAGTGTGACACCATTCTAAAAACTGCACCCCTTAAGGTGCTGAAAACCACATTCAAGAAGTTTATTAACCCTTCAGGTGTTTTACAGGAATTTTTGGAATGTTTTTAAAAAAATTAACATTTAACTTTTTTCACAAAAAATTTACTTCAGCTCCAATTTGTTTTATTTTCCCAAGGGTAAGAGAAGAAATTGGACCATAAATGTTGTTGTGCCATTTGTTCTGAGTATGTCAATACCCCACATGTGGGGGAAAACCACTGTTTGGGCGCATGGCAGAGCTTGGAAGGGAAGGAGCACCGTTTGACTTTTCAATGCAAAATTGACTGGAATTGAGATGGGACGCCATGTTGCGTTTGGAGAGCCCCTGATGTGCCTAAACATTGAAAACTCCCACAAGTGACACCATTTTGGAAAGTAGACCCCCTAGGGAAAAAATCTAGATGTGTGTTGAGCACTGTAACCCACCAAGTGC
Organism: Ranitomeya imitator; assembly: GCF_032444005.1. NCBI lineage: Eukaryota > Metazoa > Chordata > Amphibia > Anura > Dendrobatidae > Ranitomeya > Ranitomeya imitator. The sequence goes on from NC_091284.1 coordinate 632,094,454, forward strand.
TTCACAGAAGTTTATAATGCAGAGCCGTAAAAATAAAAAATCATATTTTTTCACAAATATGATCTTTTCACCCCAAATTTTTTATTTTCCCAAGGGTAAGAAAAGAAATTGGACCCCAAAAGTTGTTGTGCCATTTGTTCTGAGTATGCCGATACCCCACATGTGGGGGTAAACCACTGTTTGGGCACATGGCAGAGCTCGGAAGGGAAGGAGCGCCGTTTGACTTTTCAATGCAAAATTGACTGGAATTGAGATGGGACGCCATGTTGCGTTTGGAGAGCCCCTGATGTGCCTAAACATTGAAACCCCCCACAAGTGACACCATTTTGGAAAGTAGACCCCCTAAGGAACTTATCTAGCTGTGTTTTGACAGGATTGAACCCCCAAGTGTTTTTCACTACAGTTTATAATGCAGAGCCGTGAAAATAAAAATTATTCTTTTTTTTCACAAAAATTATTTTTAGCCCCCAGTTTTGTATTTTCCCAAGGGTAAGAGGAGAAATTCGACCCCAAAAGTTGTTATGCAATTTGTCCTGAGTGCGCTGATACCCCATATGTGGAGGGGAACCACCGTTTGTGCGCATGGCAGAGCTCGGAAGTGATGGAGAGCCATTTGGAATGCAGACTTAGATGGATTGGTCTGCAGGCATCATGTTGCATTTGCAAAGCCCCTGATGCACCTAAACACTAGATACCCCCCAGAAGTGACACCATTTTGGAAAGTAGACCCCCTAAGGAACTTATCTAGCTGTGTTTTGACAGCTTTGAATCCCCAAATGTTTCACTACAGTTTATAATGCAGAGCCGTGAAAATAAAAATTAATTTTTTCCCACAAAAAATGTTTTTTTTAGACTCCCAAATTTTTATTTTCCCAAGGGTAACAAGAGAAATTGGACCCCAATAGTTGTTGTCCAATTTATCCTGAGTATGCTGATACCCCATATGTTGGGGTAAACCCCTGTTTGGGTGCACGGGAGAGATCGGAAGGGAAGGACCACTGTTTTACTTTTTTAACGAAGAATTGGCTGGAATTGAGATCGGACACCATGTCGCGTTTGGAGAGCCCCTGATGTGCCTAAACAGTGGAAACCCCCAATTCTAACTGAAACCCTAACCCCAACACACCCCTAACCCTAATCCCAACCAGAACCCTAACCACACCCTTAACCCTGACACACCCCTAACCCTAATCCCAACCGTAAATGTAACCATAACCCTAACTTTAGCCCCAACCCTAACTGTTATGCTGTGCTATCAGGCAACACAGTGTGCAGTAATCAGCGCACATACAGTGATATGGCAATAACCCAAAAACAATAGAACAAGCTCTGAGACGTGGAATCTCTGCAGACTGCAATACCTGAACCTATCCTCACACAACTAAAAGCAGCAGTGGATTGCGCCTATCACTACCTATGCAACTCGGCACTGCCTGAGGAGCTGACTAGCCTGAAGATAGAAATACAAGCCTGACTTGCCTCAGAGAAATACCCCAAAGGAATAGGCAGCCCCCCACATATAATGACTGTTAGCAAGATGAAAAGACAAAACGTAGGAATGAAATAGATTCAGCAAAGTGAGGCCCGATATTCTAGACAGAGCGAGGATAGCAAAGAGAACTATGCAGTCTACAAAAAACCCTAAAGCAGAACCACGCAAAGGGGGGCAAAAAGACCCACCGTGCCGAACTAACGGCACGGCGGTGCACCCTTTGCGTCTCAGAGCTTCCAGCAAAAGAGAATAGCACAGCTGGACAGAAAAAACGGAAACAAAAACAAAGTAACACTTATCTAGCAGAGCAGCAGGCCACAGGAAAGATGCAGTAGCTCAGATCCAACACTGGAACATTGACAAGGAGCAAGGAAGACAGACTCAGGTGGAGTTAAATAGCAAGGCAGCCAACGAGCTCACCAAAACACCTGAGGGAGGAAGCCCAGAGGCTGCAATACCACTTGTGACCACAGGAGTGAATTCAGCCACAGAATTCACAACACCTAACCCCAACCCTAGCCCCAACCCTAACCCTAGCCCTAACCCCAACCCTAACCCTAATAAGAAAAAGGAAATAAATAAATTTTTAAAAAAATGTTTATGTTTCCCTAAGGGGGTGATGAAGTGGGGTTTGATTTACTTTTATAGCGGGTTTTCTAGCGGATTTTTATGATTGGCAGCCGTCACACACTGAAAGACGCTTTTTATTCCAAAAAATATTTTTTGCATTACCACATTTTGAGACCTATAATTTTTCCATATTTTAGTCCACAGAGTCATGTAAGGTCTTGATTTTTGCAGGACGAGTTTATGTTTTTATTGGTAACTTTTTCGGGCACGTAACATTTTTTGATCGCTTTTTATTCCGATTTGTGTGAGGCAGAATGACCAAAATCCAGCTATTCATGAATTTCTTTTGGGGAGGGGGGCGTTTGTACCGTTCCGCGTTTGGTAAAATGGATAAAGCCGTTTTATTCTTCGGGTCAGTACGATTACAGCGATACCTCATTTATATCTTTTTTTATGTTTTGGCGCATTTTATACGATAAACTATTTTATAGAAAAAATAATTATTTTGCATCGCTTTATTCTGAGGACTGTAACTTTTTTATTTTTTCGCTGATGATGCTGTATGGTGGCTCGTTTTTTGCGAGACAAGATGGCGTTTTCAGCGGTACCATGGTTATTTATATCTGTTTTTTTTATCACGTGTTATTCCACTTTTTGTTCGACGGTATGATAATAAAGCGTTGTTTTTTGCCTCTTTTTTTATGGTGTTCACTGAAGGGGTTAACTAGTGGGACAGTTTTATAGGTTGGGTCGTTACGGACGCAGCAATACTAAATATGTGTACTTTTATTATTTTTTTTATATAGATAAAGAAATGTATTTATGGGAACAATATACATATATTTTTGTTCTTTATTTAGGAATTTTTTTTTTTTTAACTTTTTTACTTTGTCCCAGGGGGGACATCACTGTATAGTGACAGATCGCTGAACTGACACTTTGCAGAGCACTGTGTCAGATCAGCGATCTGGCGTGCCCTGCTGCTTGGTTACCAGAGCCTGCTCTGGACCCGGAAGTACTCCCTGCAGGACCCAGAAGTAGCCCCGCGACCATTTTGGATCTGGGGCCTGCAGGGAGGAGACTCTCGGTACAAGGTGAGCACATCGCCTTGTACCGATCGTCTCAGGGAAGCCCGCAGGGATCCCTCTCCCTGCGCGATGCTTCCCTATGCCCCCGGAGCACTGCGATCATGTTTGATCGCGGTGTGCCGGGGTTAATGTGCCGGGAGCAGTCCGTGACCGCTCCTGGCACATAGTGCCGGATGTCAGCTGCGATAGCTGACACCCGGCCGCGATCGGCCGCGCTCCCCCCGTGAGTGCGGCCGATCGCGCTGGACGTACTATTCCGTCCTTGGGAATTAGGGCCCACGCCACATGGACAGAATAGTACGTCCAATGTCAGAAAGGGGTTAAAGATCCTCCCATGATAATCTCCTGCAGATGAAATTGTAATTTTTTTCAAAACTACAGCAAGCAGCCCAGTAAGTGACACATTGCTGGAATCAGGATCCCTGTCTCTATGTTATGCGGCTCTCAGCCTAGGTGGCAAAACCCCGATAACAGATTCCCTTTAAGACAACTGAGCTGTAATTTAAAGTGACTTTCCAGGAAAAAGTTAAAACACCACTTTACGGGAGAAGAATTGCTCAGCCCACCCACGAAATTAAACTTAGCTTCTGCCAACTAAAATATCCTTTCAAATCATATTAGCAGCAGCTTCTTTACGATGGCCGCCTCTTACACACTCTGCAAAAAAAAATATCTGAGGTGCATATTGATGAGTATTTTGGAGCCGAGACCTGCAGCTTGTCAATTTTTCCTGCGGGTGTCAAGGAATATTGGCCTCACTGATTTCACATCAATGTCCACAGCGGTAAATATTGCTGTGTAGTTAGCTATAGCATTTCCACAGCAAATTTCACATGAATGTTTCCGCTGAGGATTTCACTGTAGCATTTCTGCAGCCGGAGGTCTCATAATGAGAAAATAAAAAATCGTGCAGAGCGACTCTATGGTGCAGACATGGTTTCTATTGAAGTTGACAAAGATCAAGGAAAGGACCCAGCGGATGCACGCAAACTGTGCAGTGTTGTTAAAAGACTTTGGATATGTGTATATAACATTATAGGTCTGCAGCAGAATTGTATGTGTGAACATATCCTAAAGGGCAAGGACGGTGGCATCCAGGAATTTGGAGGCGTCCACAGGGATAACACTTTGAGCACTCACATGGATCTTCACAGTGGCCCAAACTTCACAGGAAAGCTATATTTTCAGCTTTTATTTTCCAGACCGTAACTTTGATAAGAAACCTCAATTATTGACTAAATTCTTATGATGGCACCACTACAGGGTCTTTTTTTAAATTCCACATGTAAAATAAGTTTTATTCCTTATTTTAAAGCAGACGTTGGTCTACTTTAAAAAAAAATGTGGTGGTATAACAGGTAAGAACCGAAAGTGTGTATGGGAATGTAAAAAAAAAATGTCATACTTATCAACTGTCTTCCCAGAGATGAGAATTTCACTTCTTGTTTGTATATTGATCAAATTATGAAAAAGGAAAAAAAATATTTATATTTCTTTTGTATTCTCATTTACTTCTTTGAGAACAGTGATTTTGCATTTCCAATAGGGACCTGTAACTATCCATAGTCACATGAATAACAATAATCGAATGTGCTGTTATCTTATGTTTAGTAGTGTATGAGAATTGTAGTGAAACCAGATTTGATGTTACATTGTAACATAAGCCCCAGGAGTAAAGAAAGTATAAATGAAAATATAAGTAAATAACTGATAACACATATTAAGAAGCTCAAATAAATTTGAACAAATTAATGAACAAAAAAGTGAGATAAAAGCAATTCATACCCGTATGACACATTAAAGGGGTTGTCCACTACTTCAACAACCCCTTCTCGTTCTTCATGTTTGGCCCAACTAAAAGAAAAATGCCTATACTCACCTCCTGTTCCAGCAGTGTTGGCACTCGCATTTTGGGGGCTGTTGTGAGGTTGTCATCATGACATGTGAGTGCTGCGCACAATCAGCTCGGGGGTCACTCCCAGGGAATGTGAGTGTTGATACTGCTAGAATGACTCCAGCACAGGAGGTGAGTAGAAGTGTTTTTATTTTAACAAGCCTATTCATGATTATATGTTGAGAAAAAAAACTAATCTTATCATCTTGTTTATTGTTCTACTATTCTGGTACAGCAATTGGTTGGAGGGGTGGCCTTTGTCCATGTGCTGTGCTGGCTTGGGTTGCTGATGTCCATTAGACGGACTACGATACACCGCGGCATAATGCGGTGTAACGCAGTCCGTTATCACCGCCATGAATTCTTATGTCGGACGCATCGCTAGCGCACGCCCACAATGGACGTGTGCTAGCGATGTGCCGTCATTGAGTAACGGCCCCTGAGACGCGGGCTGCAGCATTTCCGGGTCCGTCACTGCTAGCGCAGATAGAGCTAGCAGATGCTCTATCTGCGCTAGCACGATGGAATGTCGGCACTTGCGTTAACAGCAGCCCGTTAATGTATGTGTTGAACGGGCTGCTGTTAACGCAATGTAAACCCGGCCTTAGATATATAGATGATTTTCTGTTGTGGCAGGGAATGGTGCGGGAGCTTGAGGTATTTATAGATCAATTCAGCATCAATCCATTCAATATCACACTAACTTACAAGCATAATGCCAGGAGGATTGACTCTTTGGACATCGTTCTTGAGATTGATGACAATTATTTCATGCAGACTGATGTTTACAGGAAATAAACATCTGTCAAATCCGTGATACATGCAACATCTGCTCACAATTCCGCCACCACTAGGGCTGACCCAGTTGGACAGTTCCTAAGGATGAGGCAGATCTGCTTCTTGGATGCAAATTTGAGATGCAGGCTAGAGACCTTAAGACAAGGTTTGACCAGAAGGGGTACAGTCATAGGTGTATTATACATGGGTACTGTTACGCTCGCGCCCTGACTGGTGGGCGTGAGCTCGGGGGTTTTGTGGCCCCACTGTGCCACAAACCAGACTACCCTGGAAGGGGCGTGACTAACAGCTGCCTGGGTTTTCACTGGAGCCTCTGATGGTGAGGACAGGCTTGTGCAGCAGGCAGCTGCCAGGTGCTACTCCAGGGTGGTGTCTGGCTGTGGCTGCTGATCCCACTTGGGAGACAGGAACACCAGGATTGGTGCGGGTATTAGGCAGGACTGGCAGAAGAGCACGGCTGGAACACAGACGAGTAGGCCGGCACGGCTGAGACAGGGCTGGCAGAGACACGGCAGAGAACACAGGGCTGGCAGAGACACGGCAGGAAAAAGGACTGGCTAGGACAGCAGGAACACAGGACTGGAAGGCAGGGCAGGAACGGCAGGACTGGCAGGAACACAGGATTGGGAGGCACGGCAGAGAACACAGGACTGGTTGATGTGGTATATGAAGGAACAGGTAAGGGCCTGTTCACACTGGACATGCAGGTACAGATATGTAGTTTGGAACACAGGGCTAGCTAGGACGGCAGGAGACACAGGACTAGCTGATGAGATATTAGAATCGGGCTGCACTCAGATGACACCCGAGTGCAGTCCAATTGTGAGTGAGATGAAGGAACAGGTAGGGATATATAGTTTGGAGGAACAGGTAGGGACCTGTTCACACAGGAGAGGAGTGAAAGACTGCAGATAGGAATGGAAAAGCAGCAAGCGGTAGCGTAGCGACAAAAGCTCAGCAGAGCCACAAGAGTGCGGAGTGCAAGCAGACCGAGAACACAAGGAAAGACACAGCAGGGAAGGAAGCCACACACAAGGAGACCGAGATAAGACTAAGTACAGACAAGGCAATGGAACAAGACACAAGGACCAGGATATTCTGCCTCCTGGAGGGCGGACAAAGATAAAGGCAAATGCACAGAGAAAAGCCTCCAGAGAGGGAGCAACACAGAGCTAGACCTGGCAAACTCAGAAGCAAAACACTAACTGAGCAAACACATTGCACAGGCCCAGACCACAGGGTGGAGCTGCACTATATACAGGAGGCCTCTTGGTAATTGGTCAGGAACTGATTGGACAGGTGCACCTGATTCCTATAAGAACCAGAGAGTTCAGGCGCCGGCCCCCTATACACATAGCCATGAGGCATGCACAGAGCAGAGGAACAGACTATGGAGCTGGCCAGAAACAGAAACCACATCATGACCTGGAGCAGTGGGTAAGATTGTGTGAGAGATGTGAGGCCATGCCGTGATGCCAGCAGAGTTGTTACAGGTACAACAGGCCAACGTCCTTCGCTGCACCACATGGGACACAGCAGATGGTGAGAAGACAATTTCAAATTAAACATCATATATTTTGCAGTAGCATGAATGTAATTTATTATGCTACGAGGGGGTTCACACAGATCTCAGTGGGCCTTAAGATACCGTCACATTTAGCGGCGCTGCAGCGATCTAGACAACGATGCCGATCGCTGCAGCGTCGCTGTGTGGTCGCTGGAGAGCTGTCACACAGACAGCTCTCCAGCGACCAACAATGCCGAAGTCCCCGGGTAACCAGGGTAAACATCGGGTTACTAAGCGCAGGGCCACGCTTAGTAACCCGATGCTTACCCTGGTTACCAGTGTAAATGTAAAAAAAACCCAAACACTACATACTTACATTCCGGTGTCTGTCGCGTCCCCCGCCGTTCTGCTTCCCTGCACTGTGTAAGCGCCAGCCGTAAAGCAGAGCGGTGACATCACCGCTGTGCTTTACGGCCAGCCGGCGCTCACAGTCAGTGCAGGGAAGCAGAACGCCGGGGGACGTGACAGACACCGGAATGTAAGTATGTAATGTTTGGTGTTTTACATTTACACTGGCAACAAGGGTAAACATCGGGTTACTAAGCGCAGCCCTGCACTTAGTAACCCGATGTTTACCCTGGTTACCAGTAAAGACATCGCTGAATTGGCGTCACACACGCCGATTCAGCGATGTCTGCGGGAGATCCAGCGACTAAATAAAGTTCTGGCCTTCTAGCTCCGTCCAACGATGTCACAGCAGGATCCTGATCGCTGCTGCGTGTCAAACACAATGATATCGCTATCCAGGACGCTGCAACGTCACGGATCGCTAGCGATATCGTTGTTAAGTTGTTCAGTGTGAAGGTACCTTTACATCAAGAGAGCAGAGAATAAGGGTGCTTGAGCATGTGAGGGACATTGGCGCAGCCAAGACAGTGGCTGACATTTCTGAATTAAAAACCGTCCCGAGACATTTTAAAGTCCATCACAATTATGACCCGAAATCACTTATGGTTAGGGGTATTGAATCTATCCCTGGAATCAGGGGAGGAAATCCCCCAAAAATTTCTGGCTCAACATGAAGCAAGATGAATTGTCACATTGGGCACAATGACCCCTGGAGGTCTGAATGAATCTCTCATTTTTGCTTCCTTTCTGTAAATTTGAGATTTTACCTTATTATTTCCACTACCTTCCATTTTTAAAGCTGATTTATATGGTATTGTTCTATTATCATTTGTAGTTATTGTTTTAATTTGTTTTAGTTTGCTTGCAAGTGTACGGCTCCTCCTGGGACCTATGGGACACATCCCAGCAATAAGAATAAACATCCTAAATGCCTGTGCGATACATATTATACCAACTTTTAACCACTATTATTTCCATGCTTACAATATGTGGTTAATGTCCTGATGTTTTTGTTTAGTTTAGTTAATTTTGTTTCACCCCTGATGAAAGCTTCCAGAGTAGCGATGTGCTCACATCTGACAACAGTATGAACCTGCTACTCCTGCTCCGGTCGCACATGTAAGGCTACGTTCACATTTGCGTTGTGCGGTGCTGCGTCGGCAACGCAAATGTAAACGCATGCACAACGCAGCGTTTTGTGACGCATGCGTTCACTTTTTCATGGTTTTTGGCGCAGAAAAAAATGCATCATGCAGCGTCCTCTGCGCCCTGACGCATGCACTGCAGTGACGCATGCGTCACAAAACGCAAGTGCAACGCATGTCCATGCGCCCCCCATGTTAAATATAGGGGCGCATGACGCATGCGTCGCCGCGGTTGCGCCCGACGCAACGCAAATGTGAACGTAGCCTAAAAGAGCAACCACTCCAGCCACTCTGACCGGCAGGCCACAGATCAGCAAGTTCAAAAGTACTGAAAGCAAATTACTCAGAATTGCAGATTATTGTAAAACTAGTTCAACTTCAGCTCCGTTTTTTAAATATTCAATTTGTTCGACTCCTCCAAGGTAAATTCAAGACGTAAAAGGAAATGGACATTCACTGTACAAAATAGGACAAAAAGAACAATGGGAATACTTTATAAGTTATGAACGTTATAACACTGGCATGAAAGGTAATTTTTCATTACTGCAATTTTGTTTTCAAGGGATTTATATCCGAGTTCATTTTTATATATGGAATAATTACTAAGCTGAATAAAAGGCTTAAACCCCTAGACGGAAGTATTAACAATGTTTTAACACTGATCTGATTGACCTTAAGTAGATTTGTTCATATAACTTGGGAATAATAAATGCGGCACTTCAATTACACTTAAAAGCTGAGTGTTAAAGACAGTAAAGATGCTTTATTACACGGCTGAACGGTAAGGTATATGAGTACAGGAACAACGGAGAGCAAATACATATTGTTCAGGTATGCGAATGCTCAGCTGTATTATAGTCCCCGTTCTCTGCCTTGGGTCTATTAAATCTAGGGCATTTGGCCAGCACAAATTCAGTTTTGAACGGTAAAAAAAGACATATTTTTTTTCCTTCTGCAAGTGAGTTAAACTTTAGCATACTTTAGTAAGGTCAAAAGATTTCCATTTTCACAGCTCACATTACCTGAATAATGCATAACAAGTTCACCCAATCTAATACAAAGGCATTGTAAGTACGTTTTCCATAGTACGGTTAAGCTATGAAAATTAAACATAATTATTGTCATACATTTCCAATGCAGTTCTTGCAATTCAGGTTAACTACAGTTACCGTTTGCTAATAGAGTTCGCCTAGGTGAAGACTGAAGCGATGGAGGAGCATGGTGTTTTGGAACATAAAGGGGGAGAGAGTCATTGGAGACCTGTAAAAGAAATAGAAGGCTATTTTTCATTTGTGTCTGGTGACAAATATATCAGGCAAGCTCCGCATGTGTTCTTGTTATTAACATTCATAATACATGCAAATATTAAGACCAGAATAAAAACATCATAAATTGTACTGAGAGATTTTCACATGGACCAAAACAGATCTATACAAAGGCAAATTGAGCTATTATATTACAAATTAAAAATGTTATCTGTTATTTCACCTATAACTAATAGTATTTTTAGATTATTTCTTCGAAAATAAGGCCAGGATATGGGACAATATGCAGGAATTATGTATTTTGAGGTTCTAAAAGTTCAGCACAAAATTTCATTTCCACCATATGATTTCTAAGTGAATATCTTTCATGTTTTGAAAATGCCTCCTAGCACTTTATATTCATGGACACCAACATGTCATTTTACATTGCAGCATAATATTTTGTAGAAAAAGAAGAAAAAATATAAAATGTTTATGTCTAAAAGTCTGCCCGAAGCATAGGTTTTGATACAAACCTTCACCTAAAATACAAGTTGAAGATCTACATGGACATATTTTCACAAATCTACTGTAAATATACCAAAAATCCATTATATAAATTCTGGTAAACGCCACTATTACATGGTTGGCAACTGTCATTATTAGGGGCAGAGAGTCATTCAGATTGCTACTCAGTATAACAAAAGCATATTGCACAAAACTTTATTACAATTTGCACAGCATAAAATGTTTAACTCAGCACAAGCCACCACTTCTCCCCAAAAGGTAGAGCAAAACACACCAAACAACACTATAACTTAGAAGCTTGGAGTAAATGCTGGAAAGCATATAAATCCATAGTAAACAATAGTCTATCTCTCGCAAAAAAGTCTCTGGGCTCGATTCATCAAAGCTTTCACACCAGTATTCTAGCATAAAAGATAGAGAAGTTGTAAAATTTAGGAGCAACTCGGAGTTGTGCCAAAATTTTCTGACTTTTAAAGTTTTAACACTAGTTCTCCCAGCTTCATCATAATGGGCATAGCTGTGATGCAGCAGAGACTGGGCTCCACAGCCCGTCTAACTCATGATGAGCAGTGGCTTTTTTTATTAAGCAGAAATCTCTCTCCAGTACCTGATTGGAGTGAGATTTCTGGCATAGTATGGAGGTGCACACAACTCATCATACACTCCAGATTCATGAAGAGGCGTGGACCTCTTCATGAATCAGGAGTGTCTGACATCAAGACCGGCATGAACGACGCTGTTCTTCATTAATCGGGCACTTTGTTTTCACTCCACAATTGTTCTCACCACTCCTTTGTCTAGAACAGTTCTTCTATCTTTAGCTGGATATCTTCATCCCTCCACTGCGTTTTTAGCTACAAATAATGCTTCCTTCCCTCACAGTCCAACCCGGCACCATCAGATGGATACACGCTTGTTCAAAAGAGGTCAGGTCTCACAGCTGCAATACTCTTTCTCCAAAACACTCTTCCATTCTTCTTTTAAATAGTCCTGGAATTAAAGAATACCATACAAGATGGTGGGAAGGTAGAAAAAAATACACTGCGTAGATCCTGATTCACATTTTAGGCCATCAGCTAAAACATCACTTTCACGGAACCCAACCAGTTTTGTCTAATCAGGCACAGAGCTTAAAGGGAACCCGTCACCAGAAATAATGCTATTAACCTGTAGATATGGGGTTAATCTGCAGGTTAACAGCATTATGATGCGGTCCTGTGCCTGCATGCAGCGGGGAGAAAATTATGGTTATTCTCCCTGCCATCATACAGTCATAGGGGTGACGCCGGTTTAGTCAAACTCTGAGTATACAGAGTGACCGCTGTAACCAAGCCCCCGGCCATGACTGACACTGGCTCTACATTGCGACTGTCTGTCAGTCAGGGATAGGGGTGCAGCTACAGATCGGGACTGAACCTGAGCCGTTCCCTGCCTCTATGACTGAATACCGAATGCTGATGGGGAGAACAAAGATCATTTTCTTTTGGCTGCGTGCAGGCGCCGGACAGCATCATAGCTCTGTTAACCTGTAGATTAGCCACATATCTGCAGGTTAACAGCATTATTTCTGGTGACATGTTCTCTTTAAACAGTCTGTAGTACTAATATTGCAACAACCCTAAGCTTTGTGAGTTAGCTTACCCTCTAACAACCTCTACATTTGCTGGCTTTTTATCTCCAGTTTTCTGGGTTCAGTTTTTAGACACAACCCCTGGTGACACTGACCACGGAAAGCATATAGTGTAGTGTAGCCGGTGATTCCACATGGTTCAAAGAACACATGTAGAATCACCTGCGTTTTATATACAAATATCAAAAAAGTGACTGTCACATCCAAACATAGACTAAATGTGAACAGGTGCTAACCTAGAGTCACCAACTCATGTAAAATAAAATAAATAAGGCAGCACTCTGTAGCGCCAAAAGTTGCAAACATTATATATGAAAATTCAATTGCATTACTGCACTAGAAATATGAAACATTTAGAAAGTTTAGCGCATTAATTGGCCAATTCATGTGTACTTGGTAACCATGATAAGGCAATTTTCGTTTACCAGGACCTATTAATGCCATCCTCACTTAGAATAAAGTCTTCAGATGTATGAGAACCTGTGAGTCCTTTCTTTGACTAAAAATCTACTCTGTGGAGGGGTAGGGTCCTATCTTGATTACAAATGCCTGAAGCTAAGAGGCAGAGTGCTCAGTCAGAAGGCTAATGAATACAAATATAAAAAAGCTGACCGTCACATCTAAACATAGGTAGGTTGATAGGTCCTGGTAAACGAGAAATGCCTTATTGTGACAACTAAGTACACATAAATTGGCCAATTTATGCTCTAAACTTTCTCAATTTTTCATATTTCTAGTGCAGTAATGCAATTCAATTTTCATATTTCATGTTTGCAAGTTTCGGGGCTACAGAGTACTGCCTTATTTATTTTATTGTAAATGAGTTGGTGACTCTAGGTTAGCACCTGTTCACATTAAGTCTATGTTTGGATGTGAAGGTCAGTTTTTTGAAGGTGTGTCCAAACTTTTGGTCTGTACTGAACATTGTTTATGGGATTAAATGCTCATGCAGCCTTATGTATATAGGTGACACCACACAAGTGCGAGATTGAATATCACAACACGAGTATACGATGTAAAAGAATGGTTGTACCATTGCTATATTATTTTTCCGAAGCAAAACACATTATGTTCCAAATAAGATTTCAAATATTGGAGCAAGTTTCAATCCTTAAATGAGGGGGAGACCAATTGAATCTATTAAGACATCGAGAAGCATTCTGGATCCACCAATTATAAACATTACACCTTAGGGGTTTAAACATGGATTATGATATATCTAATTACTGTACCTACTCGACTATAAGCTGAGTTTTTCAGTACATTTTTGTGCTGAAAAAGCCCCCCTCCTCTTATTTTCGAATGAGGGTCCCAAAAGATGGAGGGAGAGTGGCAGCGGTGGAGCAGCGGGTCACAAGAGTCAGGAGCTGGCTGCTGCGGCCAAATCCTGTGCCCGCTGGTTAACAGAATTGAATATTTACTGCTCTCCACTCCTATAGGTGTGGAGGGCAGTGAATATTCATTCCCTTTAGGAATGGGCATATGTGATCACCCTGCCGCTTTATATGCTGGCACCTGAACAAGACGCTGAGGGAGCGCATAGGACGGTAAGTAGGATGGTTTATTTTTTTCTCATGTGTTTCTGATGGGGGCCATGCACTCCAAGCTAGGAATGAGGTGGCCATGCATACCAGGATAGGGATGAGGAGCCATGCAAACCAGGATAGGGATGAGGGGGCAATGCAGACCAGGATGGAGATGAGGAGGCCATGCAGACAAGGATGGGGATGAGGAGGCCATGCATACCAAGATGGGGATGAGGGGGACGTGCAGATGAGGATGGGGATAAGGAGGCCATGCATACCAGAATGGGGTTGAGGGGACAATACATACCCGGCTTATACTCGAGTCAATAAGTTTTCACAATTTTTGGTGGTAAAATTAGGTGCCTCGGCTTATATTCGGATGGGCTTATACTCGAGTATATATACGGTATATTTAAAGTTTTTTTAATTATTGTGTTTTTCTTTTTACTGCAGTATCGCTAGAAATTGTTGATAGCCATTCTTCAGATGGGTATGACTATATATATGATCTGTCTTTATTAATCTTTAGTATTTGTAGACTTAACCCACGTGCAGAGAAACATGTCACAACCATTGAGATATGGTGTTGTCATCTCCATGTGGAGTGTAACACATTTTATTATCAGTTTATTACATATAGTCTTATTGTCATACAAGACATATTAGTGGCCCATCATACACATCTCTGTTTACATACAATTTGGACTCATCAACAGATGTTAGACCATGCCCCCTTTTTTTTACTTAGAACATCGGTGATAATGTATTTTATATCAATCTAGTCTAATGTAAGACAGTAATGCCAATATATACCATTCCTAAACTTACTCAATAACATATTTTAAATTGCACTAATTGGTGGGCAGTGCTAAACCGCGCAGTGATGTGAACACTCCAAGATGTAAGGAGGGAGATTACAAGAAGGGCGACACTACTGACGTCACCGGTGACACACCCCATGTCAGTGCTTCCGAAGGAGCTGTTGATACATGCCGAGATTTTCTCATCTGGGCAACACACCCAGTACTGATGTGTAACACTGGGCGGCACCTTCACACGCTGACAGTATGTTCGGTTATGTATTTCAAAACTCTTAGCGACACAGGGGTATGACAGCACATAGCAACACGCTGTGTACATCAAATACAGCGCCACTACATATCCATAATATCTTCTGCAATCTGGTAAGCTCACTTTTCCTGTACAATTTTATTTTACAGCATCTTTGTTTCCTCTTTTCAATAAATTGATTTCTGACTAAGATATTGAAGAATTCACTGGAGGTGACTCTGACTGCTTATCTGACTAGCGTCTTCAACCTTAAGAAACTTTCATTGTCTATGAATTTGGTCATACACTTCAATATTTCCAGAATAGGTTTCTATTCCTTCTGTGTACATAGATCTGAATATAAAACGAGCAAATGTGGTATTAAAACAAAGTAGTATTGTTATATGACAGAATATATAATTGCTATGTAGATATAATTCCTATATAATTCCTATGGTGAGGGATGTTATTTGCTTAAAGTATCAGAATAATGATCTGATGGTTTATTTCCATAAATTAAAGAGATATTTATGTTATGTCCCCTTCCTTTTGAACTTACACTGTATCTGTATTTTTATGTTACACATAAAGACCCATGCTGTTGGGTCAATTATTCTTACGAAGTGGAACCCTTATTCGATCACATTTCCTGAGTACCATATGCCTATGTTTCATGGCTTTTGTGATGCATTTATGGAGCGATGATGTTTCTAGTATTTTAATAATTACCAGAACTATCATCAGTATATAAATACAAACCCAAAATCATCAGTACATAAATAGAACACCAGAGCAATTAATAGCACACGAATACGGCACTAGGACCATCATCAGTAAATAAATAATTGTATAATGTAGAAAAAAGCACCACTGTAATAATGCACACTACGTCATATGTACACAAAATACAAAAGAGACTTTTATTGATTCAACACACATGGATTAAAACATAACTATAAATGCAACACAGCAAAGAACCTTTTCCATTAGAAATGAAATCCACATAACAATTCATGCATAATAAGATACCTAAACATGGCCTATACAACTACTGGCTCATGGGACTGCTAATCTGAACTTTATAACCCGTCACACAAGTATGACTCTAACAGAGAAATATATATATCCTACAAAAGGAGGAATAGAGCACGAACATTCCCAGGGCTGAAGAGCCCCTGGCCGGGAAACGTCTGTGAATTAACACAAAGGCCCATACAGCAGAAACCCTAGAGATCAGAAAAGAGTATAGATTATCCGTTTGTAGATACTGGCAGGGGCAGGTCACCCCATGCACAAAGTGGACGGACCTAGGAACAAGGCCCCACGCGTATCGCCCTCCAGAGAGGGCTTCGTCAGGGAAAGTGTGGTGTACCTGTTGGCCTCTGTTTAAATAGGCCACTGTAGATGAGTCCGAGCAGAGAAAAAAAAAAAAGGAAGGAAAGGGGGAGCCGTGCAGCTGCGTGTATGTGGCTGGGGTCAGCAGGCACGCGACCGTGCCTGCACAAGCTGGAGCGCAAAATGCGTACCAGGGGGAATGAAGAGCCCCAGGGCGCACGTGCGAATTGCCGCGCGTGTGCAGAAATGCAGCCGCAGCGCCTGAGAAAAGAGCCGCGTAATGCCCCACTACGCACGTGCGGCTGGGTGGAGCAGAAATCCAGCGCGCCTGCGTAAGTTGGAACGCGGTAATGCATGCCAAGAGGGCCGCAAGACGCATGCGCGTGATGCCGCGCATGCATAAAAAAGGGGTATGACCTGAACTTTAGAGAGGGGGGGGGGGCTGTATGACAAAAGGGGAAGAGGAAACTCCCATGCACAATAGTATGTGTGCACCTGCACATGAAATAGATGCACAGGAGTGTAGGCATAGAACTGGGAGGGGGCTGATTGTTTGACACCAAAAGGGAAAAATTAATAACAAGGTACCGGAATGTAATGCCGGTGACACCGGAGCTGGGGTTAAAAATATAATATGGACAAGCCATTGTGTTGGTGGTGCCAGCAATGGAATGCATATAATAACACACATACCACAGACAACCCCCCGGGGGTGCATTCATACATGAATCCTCAGGCTCACAAGAACACAAAGTCATGATAAACATGTATAAATATTATATAAAAAAATATATCTTTATTAAATATGGCACACCAGACAAAATCCCATCATTATACAACCCCCCATAATACCAAAATTGCCCCCCCCTTTTTTTTCATTATTTATATTCCTATTCCCCCCAGTTGAATGTGCCAGGTCCCCAAATAAAGAGCCAATTGAATAATGCACTTTTGCCAAAAGCCCCGCCTGTAGAATGAAGATACTGAGCCATGGTCCCGAGAAAGGACGCAAACCCTAATCGAACAAGAAAGCCTGGGTACAGGGCAAGGAAATAACTTGTATAGTCACAGAGAAAACAGACCTGATGCTGAAACAGCCTAATTGAAAAGAATGTCCCATGAGCCAAAAGCCCTGACCCTGCACCAGAAAAAAAAAATTCCCATGAGCCAGGATATCCAAATCAACGAAGAAAAAAAAATATATACAGTCATGGCAAAAAGTATTGACACCCCTGCAATTCTGTCAGATAATACTCAGTTTCTTCCTGAAAATGATTGCAATCACAAATTCTTTGGTATTATTATCTTCATTTAATTTGTCTTAAATTAAAAAACACAAAAGAGAATGAAGAAAAAAGCAAAACATTGATCATTTCACACAAAACTCCAAAAATTGCCCAGACAAAAGTATTGGCACCCTCAGCCTAATACTTGGTTGCACAACCTTTAGCCAAAATAACTGCGACCAACCGCTTCCGGTAACCATCAATGAGTTTCTTACAATGCTGTGCTGGAATTTTAGACCATTCTTCTTTGGCAAACTGCTCCAGGTCCCTGATATTTCAAGGGTGCATTCTCCAAACTGCCATTTTTAGATCTCTCCACTAGAGTTGAGCGACCTTGACCTTTTTAGAGTCGAGCCGGGTTTCGCGAAACCCAACTATCTCAAAAGTCGGGTCGAGTGAAATCGGCCGATTATGACGTAAAGTCGGGATCGACCGAAACACGAAACCCAATGCAAGTCAATGGGGCAGCATAGTCGGCAGTGAGTGGGGGCCAGGAAAACACCTAGAGTGCCCATTTTAATGTCAAAACCATCCATTCTTCTTAATGAAGCTTGTCAAGCGTAATTTACCTTATAATAATTGGAAGGCATTTGAAATTGGGGGTCATTTGGCTAAAGTTGTGGTGGGTAGGGCTGGTTCAAGTAATTAGTGGGCCCAGGAAATCTGGACCACGTCACGGCAGTGGAGCAGGGAGAGGTAAGTATTTCAACTTTGCAAGTGCTGTGAACCTGAGCAAGCAGGGGGGGCCCACTCGTTGGCATTGGCACTGGCACAGGGCCCCTCAAAGTACAGCGGTGTGTTTGCACGGCGGGGGCGCCTCCCACCGGCAGCAACACTTTTGCGTACCATGAGAGGCCCTGTGCCAGTGACGTCACCAACTAGTATTCCTCCCCCCACCTGATGAAGGAACCTGCACTTTCATCTGCACCTTCCTGTTTGTCCCCGTGTAAGGTGGTATGGTATGCGGGAAGGGGGACCTGACTTTCATCAGGGTCACAATCTTGCAGTGTAGCGTGCACGGGAAATGTTGCGTTATGGGTCAATGTACCAGCAGACTCATCTATCACTGGCTGGGCAATGGGCAGGATGAGGAGGAAACACAGATATAGGCCCAAAGAATAAAGTGGGCTAAATGCAGTTCAAAATTGGTAACACAGGACTAATCAGGGGGCATTGCAGTGGAGGACAACTGGAATGAGAGGCTGACACAGAGAGTAGGCCCAAATCAGTAAGTAGTCGAAATGCAGTTCAAAATTGGCAACAGTAGTAAACAGGCGGCACAGCTTTGTTCAGTGGAGGAGAACAGCAAGGAGTGGCAGACACCGATAGTAGGCCCCAACCCAACTAGTAGGCCAAATGGAGTCTAACATTAACAACTACTTAACGAGCGCCTGAAAACGGAATTTCAGGACAGGAAACCAGGAGAACAGCAAGGAGCGGCAGACACCGATAGTAGGCCCCAAACCAACTAGTACGCCAAATGCAGTTGTTCCGTTTAACCACAATTTAATGAGAGCCTGAAGATAGAAGTTCAGGAAAGGCAACCTGGAGAACACCTTGGAGTGGAACACACCATCTCTCTACACCCCATACCCAATTTGTAGGTCTAATGCAGCGTAGTTTCCAACAACTACTAAACGAGAGCATGATGATCGAAGCATTGGCGAGGAAACCTGGGGAACACCTTGGAGTGGAACACACCATCTCTCTACACCCCATACCCAATTTGTAGGCCTAATGCAGCGTAGTTTCCAACAACTACTAAACGAGAGCATGATGATCGAAGCATTGGCGAGGAAACCTGGGGAACACCTTGGAGTGGAACACACCATCTCTCTACAGTGGAACACACCATCTCTCTACACCCCATACCCAATTTGTAGGCCTAATGCAGCGTAGTTTCCAACAACTACTAAACGAGAGCCGGAAGATCGAAGCTCAGGAAAGGCAACCTGGAGAACACCTTGGAGTGGAACACACCATCTCTCTACACCCCATACCCAATTTGTAGGCCCAATGCAGCGTAGTTTCCAACAACTACTAAACGAGAGCCGGAAGATCGAAGCAATGGAGAGGAAACCTGGGGAACACCTTGGAGTGTAACACACCATCTCTCTACACCCCATACCCAATTTGTAGGCCTAATGCAGCGTAGTTTCCAACAACTACTAAACGAGAGCCGGAAGATCGAAGCAATGGAGAGGAAACCTGGGGAACACCTTGGAGTGTAACACACCATCTCTCTACACCCCATACCCAATTTGTAGGCCTAATGCAGCGTAGTTTCCAACAACTACTAAACGAGAGCCGAAAGATCGAAGCAATGGAGAGGAAACCTGGGGAACACCTTGGAGTGTAACACACCATCTCTCTACACCCCATACCCAATTTGTAGGCCTAATGCAGTGTAGTTTCCAACAACTACTAAACGAGAGCATGAAGATCGAAGCAATGGAGAGGAAACCTGGGGAACACCTTGGAGTGGAACACACCATCTCTCTACACCCCATACCCAATTTGTAGGCCTAATGCAGCATAGTTTCCAACAACTACTAAACGAGAGCATGAAGATCGAAGCAATGGAGAGGAAACCTGGGGAACACCTTGGAGTGTAACACACCATCTCTCTACACCCCATACCCAATTTGTAGGCCTAATGCAGCGTAGTTTCCAACAACTACTAAACGAGAGCCGGAAGATCGAAGCAATGGAGAGGAAACCTGGGGAACACCTTGGAGTGTAACACACCATCTCTCTACACCCCATACCCAATTTGTAGGCCTAATGCAGCGTAGTTTCCAACAACTACTAAACGAGAGCTGGAAGATCGAAGCAATGGAGAGGAAACCTGGGGAACACCTTGGAGTGTAACACACCATCTCTCTACACCCCATACCCAATTTGTAGGCCTAATGCAGCGTAGTTTCCAACAACTACTAAACGAGAGCATGAAGATCGAAGCAATGGAGAGGAAACCTGGGGAACACCTTGGAGTGGAACACACCATCTCTCTACACCCCATACCCAATTTGTAGGCCTAATGCAGCGTAGTTTCCAACAACTACTAAACGAGAGCATGATGATCGAAGCATTGGCGAGGAAACCTGGGGAACACCTTGGAGTGGAACACACCATCTCTCTACAGTGGAACACACCATCTCTCTACACCCCATACCCAATTTGTAGGCCTAATGCAGCGTAGTTTCCAACAAGTACTAAACGAGAGCCGGAAGATCGAAGCTCAGGAAAGGCAACCTGGGGAACACCTTGGAGTGGAACACACCATCTCTCTACACCCCATACCCAATTTGTAGGCCCAATGCAGCGTAGTTTCCAACAACTACTAAACGAGAGCCGGAAGATCGAAGCTCAGGAAAGGCAACCTGGGGAACACCTTGGAGTGTAACAAACCCTCTCTCTACACCACGGAAGGGCTGATTCTTAGGAAGGAAGGCTGTCGGAAAGAAGCAGGGCGCGTCCGAGGGTGATTATATTCTTATTAGGTATATACTCACCCTCGGACGCGCCCTGCTTCTTTATTTGTTATGAATGTTTATTTGCAATGTGGTTTTGACTTACTTTATTTTTTTGGTAAATAATGATTTTATTATTTTCATTGTTTTGCATCTTCTTGGCAATAATATAAAGAAGACGCGACAGGACAACACTCGGTGGATGCCATATCTGTGTTTAAAATTGAAAAAACCTTTCAGTTAACTACTTGCAGGAGAAAGTTATTGTAGCTGGTGGCCATTTTTAGTACTGTACCAGATTTTTGTTGTATGTGTTTGTTTTTAATGTTAAAATGTCTGCATTTGATATCTCTCCAGTATTTTCTTTTTTATAAGCAAAATACTTATTTTTATATTTTCTGATGTTGGTTCCAGGGGTACACGGGCAGCAGTGGTGTGGTCAGTGGAGGCCTAGTGGAAGGAGTGACCGCAGACAGGCATCGAAGGCCTAAAATAATAACACATGGCTGTAGGCAATTTTAAATTGGTTACAGGGGTACACGGGCAGCAGTGGTGTGGTCAGTGGAGGCCTAGTGGAAGGAGTGACCGCAGACAGGCATCGAAGGCCTAAAATAATAACACATGGCTGTAGGCAATTTTAAATTGGTTCCAGGGGTACACGGGCAGCAGTGGTGTGGTCAGTGGAGGCCTAGTGGAAGGAGTGACCGCAGACAGGCATCGAAGGCCTAAAATAATAACACATGGCTGTAGGCAATTTTAAATTGGTTCCAGGGGTACACGGGCAGCAGTGGTGTGGTCAGTGGAGGCCTAGTGGAAGGAGTGACCGCAGACAGGCATCGAAGGCCTAAAATAATAACACATGGCTGTAGGCAATTTTAAATTGGTTCCAGGGGTACACGGGCAGCAGTGGTGTGGTCAGTGGAGGCCTAGTGGAAGGAGTGACCGCAGACAGGCATCGAAGGCCTGAAATAATAACACATGGCTGTAGGCAATTTTATATTGGTTACAGGGGTACACGGGCAGCAGTGGTGTGGTCAGTGGAGGCCTAGTGGAAGGAGTCACCGCAGACAGGCATCGAAGGCCTAAAATAATAACACATGGCTGTAGGCAATTTTAAATTGGTTACAGGGGTACACGGGCAGCAGTGGTGTGGTCAGTGGAGGACTAGTGGAAGGAGTGACCGCAGACAGGCATCGAAGGCCTAAAATAATAACACATGGCTGTAGGCAAATTTAAATTGGTTCCAGGGGTACACGGGCAGCAGTGGTGTGGTCAGTGGAGGCCTAGTGGAAGGAGTGACCGCAGACAGGCATCGAAGGCCTAAAATAATAACACATGGCTGTAGGCAATTTTAAATTGGTTCCAGGGGTACACGGGCAGCAGTGGTGTGGTCAGTGGAGGCCTAGTGGAAGGAGTGACCGCAGACAGGCATCGAAGGCCTAAAATAATAACACATGGCTGTAGGCAATTTTAAATTGGTTCCAGGGGTACACGGGCAGCAGTGGTGTGGTCAGTGGAGGCCTAGTGGAAGGAGTCACCGCAGACAGGCATCGAAGGCCTAAAATAATAACACATGGCTGTAGGCAATTTTAAATTGGTTACAGGGGTACACGGGCAGCAGTGGTGTGGTCAGTGGAGGCCTAGTGGAAGGAGTCACCGCAGACAGGCATCGAAGGCCTAAAATAATAACACATGGCTGTAGGCAATTTTAAATTGGTTACAGGGGTACACGGGCAGCAGTGGTGTGGTCAGTGGAGGCCTAGTGGAAGGAGTGACCACAGACAGGCATCGAAGGCCTAACATAACAAAAATGTCAATACAATGGTATTGTCAGTGGCAGGCATTGAAGGATGTCAGCGCATAGACTAAACATTGGTGGAGCTGTGAGATAATTTTGCAAGTGGTAGAGCACTGTTTGAGCTGGGGTGGGGGGAAACTGTCTTGTGGCCGGCGGTACAGGCCCAGGGCCCCTCATATTACAACGGTGTGTCTGACGTTGGGTGCGCACCACCACCGCCAGAGACACTTTATTGTACTAGGAGGGACCCAGTGGCAGTGCCATCGACCAAAAGTGGGCTCACCCACCTCTTCAGACAAACTGCACTCTCACGGGTGCTGTCGCCAAGTGTCGATACCACGGCCCCGTGTGGGGAGTTTGGCCATTTAGTGAGGTGTAAACATGTCGTATGCTGGACAATCAGGTGCAGAAAATTACGAGATTGGAAAAGGCATTCAGAATAGTCAGCCGGGCAAGGTGGGGCAAAAGATTTCGAAATCCAGTTGTGGTTCATTTTAATGAAGGTTAGATCATCTACATTTTGGGTAGCCAGACGAGTCCTTTTTTCTGTTAGTATTGAACCTGCAGCACTGAATACTCTTTCTGATAGGACACTAGCTGCCGGGCAAGCAAGCTCCTGCAATGCATATTCTGCCAATTCTGGCCAGGTGTCTAATTTTGATGCCCAGTAATCAAATGGGAATGACGGTTGAGGGAGAACATCGATAAGGGATGAAAAATAGTTTGTAACCATACTGGACAAATGTTGTCTCCTGTCACTTTGAATTGATGCTGCAGTACCTGTCCTGTCTGCGGTCATAGCAAAATCACTCCACAACCTGGTCAGAAAACCCCTCTGGCCAACGCCACTTCTGATTTCTGCCCCTCTAACTCCTCTGGTCTGCTGGCCCCTGCAGCTCGTGTGAGAACGATCACGGGCGCTGTGTGCAGGGAGTGCCAGAAGCAAACGGTCAACAAGAGTTGATTGTTTGGTTGCTAATATTAGTTCCAAGTTCTCATGTGGCATTATATTTTGCAATTTGCCTTTATAGCGAGGATCAAGGAGGCAGGCCAACCAGTAATCGTCATCATTCATCATTTTAGTTATGCGTGTGTCCCTTTTGAGGATACGTAAGGCATAATCCGCCATGTGGGCCAAAGTTCCAGTTCTCAAATCTGCGGTTGTGCTTGGTTGAGGGGCAGTTTCAGGCAAATCCACGTCACTTGTGTCCCTCAAAAAACCAGAACCCGGCCTTGCCACGCCACCAATTTCCAGTGGCCCCGGAAAAGCTTCCTCATTAAAAATATAATCATCCCCATCATCCTCCTCCTCCTCCTCCTCCTCTTCGCCCGCTACCTCGTCCTGTACACTGCCCTGGCCAGACAATGGCTGACTGTCATCAAGGCTTTCCTCTTCCTCAGCTGCAGACGCCTGATCCTTTATGTGCGTCAAACTTTGCATCAGCAGATGCATTAGGGGGATGCTCATGCTTATTATGGCGTTGTCTGCACTAACCAGCCATGTGCATTCCTCAAAACACTGAAGGACTTGACACATGTCTTGAATCTTCGACCACTGCACACCTGACAACTCCATGTCTGCCATCCTACTGCCTGCCCGTGTATGTGTATCCTCCCACAAAAACATAACAGCCCGCCTCTGTTCACACAGTCTCTGAAGCATGTGCAGTGTTGAGTTCCACCTTGTTGCAACGTCTATGATTAGGCGATGCTGGGGAAGGTTCAAAGAACGCTGATAGGTCTGCATACGGCTGGAGTATACGGGCGAACGGCGGATATGTGAGCAAAGTCCACGCACTTTGAGGAGCAGGCCGGATAACCCCGGATAACTTTTCAGGAAGCACTGCACCACCAGGTTTAAGGTGTGAGCCAGGCAAGGAATGTGTTTCAGTTGGGAAAGGGAGATGGCAGCCATGAAATTCCTTCCGTTATCACTCACTACCTTGCCTGCCTCAAGATCTACAGTGCCCAGCCACGACTGCGTTTCTTTCTGCAAGAACTCGGACAGAACTTCCGCGGTGTGTCTGTTGTCGCCCAAACACTTCATAGCCAATACAGCCTGCTGACGTTTGCCAGTAGCTGCCCCATAATGGGAGACCTGGTGTGCAACAGTGGCAGCTGCGGATGGAGTGGTTGTGCGACTGCGGTCTGTGGACGAGCTCTCGCTTCTGCAGGAGGACGAAGAGGAGGAGGAGGGGGTGCGAACGGCTACAGCCAATTGTTTCCTAGACCGTGGGCTAGGCAGAACTGTCCCAAACTTGCTGTCCCCTGTGGACCCTGCATCCACCACATTTACCCAGTGTGCCGTGATGGACACGTAACGTCCCTGGCCATGCCTACTGGTCCATGCATCTGTTGTCAGGTGCACCTTTGTGCTCACAGATTGCCTGAGTGCATGGACGATGCGCTCTTTAACATGCTGGTGGAGGGCTGGGATGGCTTTTCTGGAAAAAAAAGTGTCGACTGGGTAGCTCGTAGCGTGGTACAGCGTAGTCCATCAGGGCTTTGAAAACTTCGCTTTCAACTAACCGGTAGGGCATCATCTCTAACGAGATTAGTCTAGCTATGTGTGCGTTCAAACCCTGTGTACGCAGATGCGAGGCTAAGTACTTCCTTTTTCTAACCATAGTCTCATGTAGGGTGAGCTGGACTGGAGAGCTGGAGATCGTGGAACTAGCGGGGGTGCCGGTGGACATGGCAGACTGAGAGACGGTGGGAGATGGTATTGTTGCCACCGGTGCCCTAGATGCAGTGTTTCCTACTACGAAACTGGTGATTCCCTGACCCTGACTGCTTTGGCCTGGCAAAGAAACCTGCACAGATACTGCAGGTGGTGCGGAAAATGGTGGCCCTACACTGCCGGAAGGGATGTTGCGTTGCTCACTAGCTTCATTGGCCGAGGGTGCTACAACCTTAAGGGACGTTTGGTAGTTAGTCCAGGCTTGCAAATGCATGGTGGTTAAATGTCTATGCATGCAACTTGTATTGAGACTTTTCAGATTCTGTCCTCTGCTTAAGGTAGTTGAACATTTTTGACAGATGACTTTGCGCTGATCAATTGGATGTTGTTTAAAAAAATGCCAGACTGCACTCTTTCTAGCATCGGATACCTTTTCAGGCATTGCAGACTGAGCTTTAACCGGATGGCCACGCTGTCCTCCAACAGGTTTTGGCTTTGCCACGTGTTTTGGACAAGATACGGGCCCGGCAGATGGAACCTGTTGCGATGTTGATGCCTGCTGCGGCCCCTCCTCCTCCGCTTCAGAACTGCTGCCGCCTGCACCCTGTTCCCCCAATGGCTGCCAATCGGGGTCAAGAACTGGGTCATCTATTACCTCTTCTTGTAGCTCGTGTGCAACTTCGTCTGTGTCACCGTGTCGGTCGGTGGTATAGCGTTCGTGATGGGGCAACATAGTCTCATCAGGGTCTGATTCTTGATCAGCACCCTGCGAGGGCAATGTTGTGGTCTGAGTCAAAGGACCAGCATAGTAGTCTGGCTGTGGCTGTGCATCAGTGCACTCCATGTCAGATTCAACTTGTAATGGGCATGGACTGTTAACTGCTTCACTTTCTAAGCCAGGGACGGTATGTGTAAAGAGCTCCATGGAGTAACCCGTTGTGTCGCCTGCTGCATTCTTCTCTGTTGTTGTTTTTGCTGAAGAGGACAAGGAAGCGACTTGTCCCTGACCATGAACATCCACTAACGACGCGCTGCTTTGACATTTACCAGTTTCACGAGAGGAGGCAAAAGAGCTAGAGGCTGAGTCAGCAAGATAAGCCAAAACTTGCTCTTGCTGCTCCGGCTTTAAAAGCGGTTTTCCTACTCCCAGAAAAGGGAGCGTTCGAGGCCTTGTGTAGCCAGACGACGAACATGGCTCCACAGCTCCAGACTTAGGTGCAATATTTTTTTTCCCACGACCAGCTGATGCTCCACCACTACCACTACCCTCATTACCAGCTGACAATGAACGCCCCCGGCCACGACCTCTTCCACCATACTTCCTCATTGTTTTAAAAACGTAAACAAACTAACGGTATTTGTTGCTGTCACACAAATTACACGGTGAGCTATAACTTCAGTATGATTTAGCTACCCCTTTACAGGTGAGTGAGACCACAACGAAAATCAGGCACAATGTTACACACTCTGTTGTTGGTGGCAACAAATGAGAGAGATGCCACACACGCAGGACTGTTACTGAAGCACAAATGTAAATATTAATCTCCCACTGATTTGATTTTTTTTTTTTTTAAGGGAGACTTTAGGAAAAAAAAATAATAGAATAAAATGATTTTTTCAGGAAGAATTTAGAAACCAAATAAAATAAAATGATTTTTTCAGGGAGAATTTAGAAAACAAATAAAACAAAAAAAGGCTTTCTATGGCCCACTGAGTGAGAGATAACGCACACAGGAGTCAGGAGTGGCACACAAGCCCAGAGGCCAATATTTATCTCCCACTGATTGATGTAGTGATTTTTTCAGGTAGATTTTGGAACCCAAATCAAGCTAAAAAAAATAATAGGCTTTCTATGGCCCACAATTGGAGAGAGAGAGAGAGATGGCACACCCAGAAGTCAAGACTGGCACACAAGCAGAAAGGGCAATATTAATCTCCCACTGATTTGGTTTTTTTTTTTTTTTTCAGGGAGACTTTAGGAAAAAAAAAAATAGAATAAAATGATTTTTTCAGGAAGAATTTAGAAACCAAATAAAATAAAATGATTTTTTCAGGGAGAATTTAGAAAACAAATAAAACAAAAAAAGGCTTTCTATGGCCCACTGAGTGAGAGATGACGCACACAGGAGTCAGGAGTGGCACACAAGCCCAGAGGCCAATATTTATCTCCCACTGATTGATGTAGTGATTTTTTCAGGTAGATTTTGGAACCCAAATCTAGCTAAAAAAATAATAGGCTTTCTATGGCCCACAATTGGAGAGAGAGAGAGAGATGGCACACCCAGGAGTCAAGACTGGCACACAAGCAGAAAGGGCAATATTAATCTCCCACTGATTTGTTTTTGTTTTTTGTTTTTTTTCAGGGAGACTTTAGGAAAAAAAAAAAATAGAATAAAATGATTTTTTCAGGAAGAATTTAGAAACCAAAGAAAATAAAATGATTTTTTCAGGGAGAATTTAGAAAACAAATAAAACAAAAAAAGGCTTTCTATGGCCCACTGAGTGAGAGATGACGCACACAGGAGTCAGGAGTGGCACACAAGCCCAGAGGCCAATATTTATCTCCCACTGATTGATGTAGTGATTTTTTCAGGTAGATTTTGGAACCCAAATCAAGCTAAAAAAATAATAGGCTTTCTATGGCCCACAATTGGAGAGAGAGAGAGAGATGGCACACCCAGGAGTCAAGACTGGCACACAAGCAGAAAGGGCAATATTAATCTCCCACTGATTTGTTTTTTTTTTTTTTTTTTTTTTCAGGGAGACTTTAGGAAAAAAAAAAAATAGAATAAAATGATTTTTTTCAGGAAGAATTTAGAAACCAAAGAAAATAAAATGATTTTTTCAGGGAGAATTTAGAAAACAAATAAAACAAAAAAAGGCTTTCTATGGCCCACTGAGTGAGAGATGACGCACACAGGAGTCAGGAGTGGCACACAAGCCCAGAGGCCAATATTTATCTCCCACTTTTTTTTTTTTGTTCCAGGGAAAATTTATAAACCCAATAAAAAAAATAATAAATAGGCTTTCTATGGCCCACTATCTGAGAGACAGAGAGAGATGGCACGCTTAGGACTGGCACACAAGCCCAAAGGCCAATATTAATCTCCCTTTTTTTTTAAGGGAGAATTTATAAAACCAAAAAAAAATAAATAAATAGGCTTTCTATGGCCCACTATTTGTGAGAGAGATGGCACGCTCAGGACTGCCACACAAGCCCAGAGGCCAATATTAATCTCCCACTTTTTTTTTTTTTTCCAGGGAAAATTTATAAACCCAATAAAAAAATAAATAAATAAATAGGCTTTCTATGGCCCACTATCTGAGAGAGAGAGATGGCACGCTTAGGACTGGCACACAAGCCCAAAGGCCAATATTAATCTCCCACTGATTGATTTATTGATTTTTTCAGGTAGAATTTAGAACCCAAATAAAGCAAAAAAAAAAAAAAAAGGGCTTTCTATGGCCCACTGAGTGAGTGATGATGCACACAGGAGTCAGGAGTGGCACACAAGCCCTGAGGCCAATATTTTTCTCCCACTGATTGATGTAGTGATTTTTTCAGGTAGATTTTAGAACCAAAATCAAGCAAAAAAATAAATAGGCTTTCTATGGCCCACTGAGTGAGTGATGATGCACACAGGAGTCAAGAGTGGCACACAAGCCCTGAGGCCAATATTTTTCTCCCACTGATTGATGTAGTGATTTTTTCAGGTAGATTTTATAACCCGAATCAAGCAAAAAAATAAATAGGCTTTCTATGGCCCACTGAGTGAGAGATGACACAGACAGGGATGGCACTCTAGCAGAAATGTCAATCTTAATCTCCCACAAAAAAAAAACAAAAACAGGGAGTGTCCTTCAATTACTATCTCCCTGCAGTAATCTCAGCCAGGTATGGCAGGCAGCAATAAGGAGTGGACTGATGCACAAATTAAATAAAAAGTGTGTACAAACCAAAAAGATAGCTGTGCAGAAAGGAAGGAACAAGAGGATTTGTGCTTTGAAAAAAGCAGTTGGTTTGCACAGCGGCGTACACACAGCAATGCAGCTATCAGGGAGCCTTCTAGGGCAGCCAAATGAGCTACAGCGCTGAGGGGGAAAAAAAAATGTAGCTTCCACTGTCCCTGCACACCGAAGGTGGTGTTGGGCAGTGGAAATCGCTACAGCACAAGCGGTTTGGTGGTTAATGGACCCTGCCTAACGCTATCCCTGCTTCTGACGAAGCGGCAGCAACCTCTCCCTAAGCTCAGATCAGCAGCAGTAACATGGCGGTCGGCGGGAACTCCCCTTTATAGCCCCTGTGACGCCGCAGACAGCAAGCCAATCACTGCAATGCCCTTCTCTAAGATGGTGGGGACCAGGACCTATGTCATCACGCTGCCCACACTCTGCGTTTACCTTCATTGGCTGAGAAATGGCGCTTTTCGCGTCATTGAAACGCGACTTTGGCGTGAAAGTCGCGTACCGCATGGCCGACCCCGCACAGGGGTCGGATCGGGTTTCATGAAACCCGACTTTGCCAAAAGTCGGGGACTTTTGAAAATGAACGACCCGTTTCGCTCAACCCTACTCTCCACAGGTGTTCTATGGGATTCAGGTCTGGACTCATTGCTGGCCACCTTAGAAGTATCCAGTGCTTTCTCTCAAACCATTTTCTAGTGCTTTTTGAAGTGTGTTTTGGGTCATTATCCTGCTGGAAGACCAATGACCTCTGAGGGAGACCCAGCTTTCTCACACTGGGCCCTACATTATGCTGCAAAATTTGTTGGTAGTCTTCAGACTTCATAATGCCATGCACATGGTCAAGCAGTCCAGTGCCAGAGGCAGCAAAGCAACCCCAAAACATCAGGGAACCTCCGCCATGTTTGACTGTAGGGACCATGTTCTTTTCTTTGAATGCCTCTTTTTCTCCTGTAAACTCTATGTTGATGCCTTTGCCCAAAAAGCTCTACTTTTGTCTCATCTGACCAGAGAACATTCTTCCAAAACGTTTTAGGCTTTTTCATTTAAGTTTTGGCATACTCCAGCCTGGCTTTTTTATGTCTCGGGGTAAGAAGTGGGGTCTTCCTGGGTCTCCTACCATACAGTCCCTTTTCATTCAGATGCCGACGGATAGTACGGGTTGACACTGTTGTACCCTCGGACTGCAGGACAGCTTGAACTTGTTTGGATGTTAGTCTATGTTCTTTATCCAATATCCTCACAATCTTGCATTGAAATCTCTTGTCACTTTTTCTTTTCCATCCACATCTAGGAAGGTTAGCTGTTGTGAATTCTGTTGTCGAGCTCCCTCCTGGGGTCATGAATGGTACTTCGGCTGGTTCTGTCCATGGGCTTCCTCTGTTGGTTGTGAGTGGGGCTGCGGCTTCTGAGTTTCCTTCCACAGGTGACGAGGTTAATTCGTTAGCTGGCTGCTCTATTTAACTCCACTTAGATCATTGCTCCATGCCACCTGTCAATGTTCCAGTATTGGTCTAGTTCAATCCTGGATCGTTCTTGTGACCTGTCTTCCCAGCAGAAGCTAAGTTCCTGCTTGTTTTTCTTTGTTTGCTATTTTTCTGTCCAGCTTGCTATTTTGATTTTTGTCTTGCTTGCTGGAAGCTCTGGGATGCAGAGGGAGCGCCTCCGCACCGTGAGTCGGTGCGGAGGGTCTTTTTGCGCCCTCTGCGTGGTCTTTTTGTAGTTTTTTGTGCTGACCGCAAAGTTA
Source organism: Ranitomeya imitator (assembly GCF_032444005.1). NCBI lineage: Eukaryota > Metazoa > Chordata > Amphibia > Anura > Dendrobatidae > Ranitomeya > Ranitomeya imitator. The sequence goes on from NC_091284.1 coordinate 632,125,616, forward strand.
CCTTTCCTATCCTCAGTCTGTTTAGTAAGTCGGGCCTCACTTTGCTAAATCTATTTCATCTCTGTGTTTGTATTTTCATCTTTACTCACAGTCATTATATGTGGGGGGCTGCTTTTTCCTTTGGGGAATTTCTCTGAGGCAAGGTAGGCTTTATTTTTCTATCTTCAGGGCTAGCTAGTTCCTTAGGCTGTGCCGAGTTGCATAGGGAGCGTTAGGAGCAATCCACGGCTATTTCTAGTGTGTGTGATAGGATTAGGGATTGCGGTCAGCAGAGTTCCCACGTCTCAGAGCTCGTCCTATATTATTTGTAACTATCAGGTAATTCCGTGTGCTCTTAACCACCAGGTCCATTATTGTCCTTACCACCAGGTCATAACAGTTAGCCACAGTGCAATGGGCTTTAAGCTTCTTGATGACACTGCACACGGTAGACACAGGAACATTCAGGTCTTTGGAGATGGACTTGTAGCCTTGAGATTGCTCATGCTTCCTCACAATTTGGTTTCTCAAGTCCTCAGACAGTTCTTTGGTCTTCTTTCTTTTCTCCATGCTCAATGTGTACACACAAGGACACAGGACAGCAGTTGAGTCAACTTTAATCCATGTCAACTGGCTGCAAGTGTGATTTAGTTATTGCCAACACCTGTTAGGTGCCACAGGTAAGTTACTGGTGCTGTTATTTACACAAATTAGGGAAGCATCACATGATTTTTTGAACGGTGCCAATACTTTTGTCCACCCCCATTTTTATGTTTGGTGTGGAATTATATCCAATTTGGCTTTAGGGCAATTCTTTTTGTGTTTTTTCATTTAAGACAAATTAAATGAAGATAATAATACCAAAGAATTTGTGATTGCAATCATTTTCAGGAAGAAACTGAGTATTATCTGACACAATTGCAGGGGTGTTAATACTTTTGACCATGACTGTATATATATAATAGTGTGTATACAAAACACATATGCTAAATTATTGTAAATAGTAGTCACACCGATAATCAGACACGTGCCTACAGTAAAATCAAATAAGGGGAAGCAGAGCATTAGGCGCAGAACCTGAATAAGGTCCAAAACGCCCAGTCTCAGGCAAATAGAGGGCTGGTACCCAGAAGTCTTCAGTTGTAGTTCAATAAAATTGCAGGAACCATTCCATTGCCGTAGAAACCCATGGGAGCCATTGAAGCAATTGTGAAGATGAATCGATGTCATCCCAGAAATCCTGTAAAAAGGAGCTCCTCATTAAGACCTGCCGGGGCAACAGAACCAGGGTTAAAAATCCATCGGCATTCGGCACGCAGTAAGCAAGGCTTAAAAGGACACCCCTGTTAGATAACTGGATGTGTTCCAGCCCCACAACCCTTGTATTCAACGTATGGCCTGCGTGATGGGTGAAAATAATGAGCAGCTACAGGCATGAGCATGGACATGGCATGGACAGGTCACAGGAGGCCAAATTAATGTTTTTGGACCCTCCGCCGCAATTCCTGCGAAGTTTGGCCTACATACACCAGCTGGCATGGACAGATAAGAGCATAAATCACACAGGTGGTTTTACAATTAATGTAGGACTGCAACCTATGAGTCTTCCCATCCGCAGGATTGACAAAAACATCTCTAGTGGCCACCATATGGGCACAGATGTTGCAACCACCACAAACAACGGAGCCCCTAAGCCTAGTACCCCGATTGGCTCTGATATGCTGTCTCCTATAATGACTCCTGGTCAGGAGGTCCCTGAAGTTCGGCGCCCTCCTAGCCGTAAGTAAGGGTCGTTCGCCTACAACCGCGGAAGTGTTCAAATCCGTTGTAAGAATCCCCCAGTGTTTTTGCAAAATGGTCCTGATGTTCCCCCAGTTATCATTAAAACTGGTAATAAACCTGGGTTTGTCATCACGTACCTTAGTACGAGTGTCCATAAGTGATTCCTGTGTATGGATACGTGCCCGCTGGAAGGCCATGGCAATACTCCTGTGTGGATAATGTCTTTCCTTAAACTGTTCCGTCAGATTCCGTGCCTCAATCCAAAAATCCGCATCCGCGGTGCAGTTTCTTCGCACCCTCAAAAATTGGCCAGTTGGAACACCATTCCTGGTGTGTAGTGGGTGGAAGCTCCTGTAGTCCAACTGGCTGTTGGTGGCAGTTGGCTTCCGAAACAATTTTGTAGACATAGAGCCATTGTCGAACAACACTTGCAAATCCAAAAAGGTCACTATAGAAGATGATATGGAGTAGGTAAGTACAATATTGTGTGTGTGGACATTTAAAGATTCTATGAATCTACAGCAATCCTCCCTAGTACCTGTCCACATGAAGAACACGTCATCTATATATCTCGACCAATGGCACATGCTGTTTTTGAAGGTCAATGATGGATAAACCACCGTAGCCTCCCACCATCCTAAAAAAAGGTTTGCGAGGGCCGAGGCACATCTGGCCCCCATGGCCACCCCCGAGGTTTGCAGGTAGTATGTTCGATCAAACAAAAAATAGTTATGACTAAGAATGAAATCCAGCAAATCAACCACCAAGGAATCATGCATCCTGTCAGAATGCCCTATCATGTCCAAAAAATACAACACCACGGTAATGCCATCGTCATGGCTGATGTTAGAGTACAATGACTCAACATCACAGGTGACTAGTAAGGCCTGCGATGGTAATGTGAGACCCCGGAAAATCTTGATAAAATGTGAGGAATCCCTCACAAAGGAGGGCAGATCTTTGACCAAAGGCTGCAAAAAATAATCAACGTATATGCAAGCCTTCTCACAGAGGCTATCAATACAGGCCACAATCGGCTGACCTGGAGGCCTAAGGAGACTCTTATGCACCTTGGGCAACGTGTAAAACGTGGCCATAACCGGGCATTCCACCCACAAAAATTGAAACTCCCGATGGTTAATGATGCCCAGGTCTCTGGCCCTATCCAAAAGATTTCTGAACCTGACGGAAAACACTGCTGTAGGATCCGAAGGGAGTTTTCTATAAAAAATTCCCATTCCCCAATTGTCAATGTGCCTCCTCCAAATAGAGGACATGTGGCCACAGGACCACATTGCCCCCTTTGTCGGCCTCCTTGATAACTGTAAAGAGCCCGTTTTTCCTCCTTACTTAAATTGCCCGCCACAGACGGCCATAGGGACGTAGACATGATGTCCTTTTTAACCAGTTCAAAGAACACCCTAATAGCCGGTACCAGGGCAAAAGGGGGGGGGGGGGCACACAAGATTTATTTTTATGGGGAAATCGGTGCTTACCTGTGGTAGGTTCATTTTCTTGAAGTAGCTGAATCAAATCTTGCAAAACCTGTTGGTCAGATTGGTCCAAATCCTGGACTACCTGGGGCTTGTTATGTAGCACCCGTAGGACAAGATGCTTGCAAAATAAGTATAAATCCTTTATTACAGTGAATTTTTCAACAGAATGCGTAGGGGAAAACGTTAAACCCCTCTGCAGGACCCTCAATTCAGTGGGAGTAAGCACAATGGTCGGAAAGATTGATAACCTGTAGGGTGTCACTGGAAGCCCCACCTTCCCCCGAGTAAGCCACTGCCATAGAGGATGTTAGAACTTAAGGTGATTCTTGAACTGTTTCTGTGCCGGCGGATGGCAGCCCCCAAACCTGGTGGTCTGTAATGGCATTTGGGCGACGCTTGTCTATACAGTAAATAAATAATGTCACCAAAACCACCATCAGTACAAGAATAGGGAATCAGAACAACCCTCAGTACATGAATATGTTACCAGAATCACCATCAGTACACAAATTTGTTACTAGAACCACAATCAGTATATGAATATATCACCAGAACCACCATCAGTACGTGAATATAGCACCAGAAATATCATCAGGAAATAAATGCAACACCAGTACCATCATCAGTAGATGAATAAATCACCAGAACCCACCATTAGTGCATGAATACATCACCAGAATCACCATAAGTACTTGAATACAAGAAACAACTTAGTACAGCAATTAATTGCAATGTCAAGTCAGCCCCATACACATTTGTATTGCCTAAATAAACAACTTCAGTATGTATTTAACAAGAGTAAGGAGATGCTGTGAGATGTGGTTAACAGTCACCATCAGATCATATAGGAACCACAGGACTAATGATATGCAAGTAGGATCACATGAAAACATTTGCACCCAGGTACCTTATGAATAACATGTTCCCTGATTGAGTTCTTTTCATCTCAATCTTCTCCAGGCTCCATAATGACTTTTCACAACTACAGCTTGTCTCTGCAGACTTCCATCTTTCATCTTTTCTAGTCTAGTCTTCTGCAGCACATCCTGACACATTGCCCTTAAATATAAGAGTGTCAATAAAATGACATCTGCACTAAAATATCTGTCTATATTATGACCTAAATAAGCCTTCTAGGGTATATGGCCTCCACACTGTCTGAGTTAATGAGCTATAACCACCCCACTGTCTGCCATTATCAGCTATATCCGCCATACCGTCCACCATGGACGGTATAGTCCACCAAGGACTATACCATGGAGATCCCCTCTCCACTGTTCTCCCTTAAACTCTCTATATTACCACTCTACTCCCTCCACCATTCTAACCTCTTTCCATACTGTGTCCCTATATCACGCTGCACCCTCTCCATAACCATTCTGTGCCCCCTCTTCACACTATGTTCTCATACTGCCTAGTACGTTGTCCTATCTAAACTGTACCCTCTCCTCACACTGTCCACCTCAGCAACCAATACAGTATGATGTCCACCATTGCCCCCCATTAAATAATATGGTCACACCACATCCTCCCATATACAGTATGATGGTCCCCCATTCCCCACAGTACAATATAATGCCCTACACAGCCCCTCATATAATGTCCACAACAGCCCCTCCTATAATGTCCCTCAAAGCCTCTCATTTGATGTTCCCCACAGCTTCTCATATGATGTCCACTACAGCCCCTCATATGATGTCCCTCACAGCTCCTCATATCTTGTTACCCGCAGCCCCTCATACCATGATCCTCACACCCCTGATAGCATGTCCCCTGCAGCCCTTCATATCATGTACTCAAGAGCTTCTTTTGTAATTTCCCCATTAAATGTCCAAATAATATAAGAAAAAAATCTTATACTCACCTAATCCAGGCTTTCAGTACACCGTTGCCACTGTCTCCTCTTCTATCTTGGCGCCCCTGCATGCGCTGTCTCCTTCAGAACACAAGCCGGTAGTAGCCTATGTTCTGATGGAGTTCCCAGAGGAGCAGAGATGGGATTACAGCTCCATTGCTCCTGTACCTGGCAGTGCTCACATCAAGTGGATTCACATCTGATAGACGTAAATGCTATTTGGTGCAGGAAGAGAGCGACAGCCAGGGCAGGTGCATGGGGAACACTGCTCGCTGTCCCTGCACCCCAGAAGTCAGTATCGATAATTCCTGCTGCACGATGAAGATGCTGGGTGGCCATAGTCATTCAGGAATATCACTGTATTTTTTTTTTTTAAAGAAGTGCACCCCTCAGGTAGGCAAGAGATAGTTCCCTAGGCAGATGCCAACCCTGCCTACCTATTGCCCCATCCCTGGGGCTCAGAAAACCATACCAAGTATCAAGTGATGAATTTCACCAAAAAAAGATATAGAACTACTCGTCTTCTTGACCACTATTACCATTCTACAAAAGAGGAGGCAGCTTCTACTCCAATGGCATAAATTGGCTCATAAAGCCACATCTTCACGAATTTTACAATTGGTTTAAACATGTTAGCTATACGTAAAGAATAAGGGAGAGTAAGGGCCAGCAAGGACAGTCATAAAAAAATAATATAAATTACTTAACTCACCACTCCTATTTTATTGTACCCCTTCATAACAATGGCTGAGGCAAAACTGTCTAAAGCAGGAAAAGCCAAATAGTTGATCATGATCTGAGAGTTGCTTGCTGACTAGTGACAAATAGATTGCAGTGACTTATCCATTAGGCTGGGGTCACACTAGCGTATCGGGCGTATTCAGCGTGCAAATGAAATCGCAGCATGCTGCGATTGTACTCTTATATCGCCCGAGTCTCGCCAATGCAAGTCTATGGGTGCGAGAAAAAAAATCGGATACCACGCAGACCAAGTGTAGCTTGCAAGAAATACGCAACCATTTTCCTCATTTCAGCCAATTGAGCCATAAAATTCAATGGGGAAAAGCAGTGAGAAATATAAAGCCACTAGCTATTGAACCCGTTCTACGCCCGGGTGGCGAGCATTTATATTGGTATATGGTCTCCATCCTGGTATGTGCTGCTCCATCCTGCGTCCCCATCCTGTCATGTGCTGCTCCCATCCTGCGCCCCCATCCTGTCATGTGCTGCACCCATCCTGCGTCCCCATCCTGTCATGTGCTGCTCCCATCCTGCGCCTCCATTCTGACATGTGCTGCACCCATCCTGCGCCTCCATTCTGACATGTGCTGCTCCCATCCTGCGCCACCATTCTTTAATTTGCTGCTCTCATCCATATGCCCCATACGCTGCTCCATAAAGGTTTATGGCCCCCATAAGATGCTCCATAGTATATGCCCCGTACACTGCTCCATAAAGGTTGATGGCCCCCATAAGATGCTCCATAGTATATGTCCCCGTACATAAAGGTTTATGGCCCCCATAAGATGCTCCATGGTATATGCCCCCGTACACTGCTCCATTATGGTTTATGGCCCCCATAAGATGCTCCATGGTATATGCCCCCGTACACTGCTCCATTATGGTTTATGGCCTCCATAAGATGCTCCATTGTATATGCCCCCGTACACTGCTCCATTATGGTTTATGGCCCCATAAGATTCTCCATTGTATATGCCCCCGTACACTGCTCCATTATGGTTTATGGCCCCATAAGATACTCCATTGTATATGCCTCCGTACACTGCTCCATTATGGTTTATGGCCCCCATAAGATGCTCCATTGTATATGCCCCCGTACACTGCTCCATTATGGTTTATGGCCCCATAAGATGCTCCATGGTATATGCCCCCGTACACTGCTCCATTATGGTTTATGGCCCCATAAGATGCTCCATGGTATATGCCCCCGTACACTGCTCCATTATGGTTTATGGCCCCCATAAGATGCTCCATGGTATATGCCCCCGTACACTGCTCCATTATGGTTTATGGCCCCATAAGATGCTCCATGGTATATGCCCCCGTACACTGCTCCATTATGGTTTATGGCCCCATAAGATGCTCCATTGTATATGCCCCCGTACACAGCTCCATTATGGTTTATGGCCCCATAAGATGCTCCATTGTATATGCCCCCGTACACTGCTCCATTATGGTTTATGGCCCCCATAAGATGCTCCATTGTATATGCCCCCGTGCACTGCTCCATTATGGTTTATGGCCCCATAAGATGCTCCATGGTATATGCCCTCGTACACTGCTCCATTATGGTTTATGGCCCCATAAGATGCTCCATTGTATATGCCCCCGTACACTGCTCCATTATGGTTTATGGCCCCCATAAGATGCTCCATGGTATATGCCCCCATACACTGCTCCATTATGGTTTATGGCCCCATAAGATGCTCCATGGTATATGCCCCCTTACACTGCTCCATTATGGTTTATGGCCCCATAAGATGCTCCATTGTATATGCCCCTGTACACTGCTCCATTATGGTTTATGGCCCCATAAGATGATCCATTGTATATGCCCCCGTACACTGCTCCATTATGGTTTATGGCCCCATAATATGCTCCATATTATATGCCCCCGTACACTGCTCCATAAAGGTTGATGGCCCCCATAAGATGCTCCATTGTATATGCCCCTGTACACTGCTCCATTATGGTTTATGGCCCCCATAAGATGCTCCATGGTATATGCCCCCGTACACTGCTCCATTATAGTTTATGGCCCCATAAGATGCTCCATGGTATATGCCCCCGTACACTGCTCCATTATGGTTTATGGCCCCATAAGATGCTCCATTGTATATGCCCCCGTACACTGCTCCATTATGGTTTATGGCCCCATAAGATGCTCCATGGTATATGCCCCCGTACACTGCTCCATAAAGGTTTATGGCCCCCATAAGATGCTCCATTGTATATGCCCCTGTACACTGCTCCATTATGGTTTATGGCCCCATAAGATGCTCCATGGTATATGCCCCCGTACACTGCTCCATTATGGTTTATGGCCCCATAAGATGCTCCATTGTATATGCCCCCGTACACTGCTCCATTATGGTTTATGGCCCCATAAGATGCTCCATTGTATATGCCCCCGTACACTGCTCCATTATAGTTTATGGCCCCATAAGATGCTCCATGGTATATGCCCCCGTACACTGCTCCATTATGGCTTATGGCCCCATAAGATGCTCCATGGTATATGCCCCCGTACACTGCTCCATTATGGTTTATGGCCCCATAAGATGCTCCATTGTATATGCCCCCGTACACTGCTCCATTATGGTTTATGGCCCCCATAAGATGCTCCATGGTATATGCCCCCGTACACTGCTCCATTATAGTTTATGGCCCCATAAGATGCTCCATGGTATATGCCCCCGTACACTGCTCCATTATGGTTTATGGCCCCATAAGATGCTCCATTGTATATGCCCCCGTACACTGCTCCATTATGGTTTATGGCCCCATAAGATGCTCCATTGTATATGCCCCGTACACTGCTCCATTATGGTTTATGGCCCCATAAGATGCTCCATATTATATGCCCCCGTACACTGCTCCATAAAGGTTTATGGCCCCCATAAGATGCTCCATTGTATATGCCCCTGTACACTGCTCCATTATGGTTTATGGCCCCCATAAGATGCTCCATGGTATATGCCCCCGTACACTGCTCCATTATGGTTTATGGCCCCATAAGATGCTCCATTGTATATGCCCCCGTACACTGCTCCATTATGGTTTATGGCCCCATAAGATGCTCCATGGTATATGCCCCCGTACAATGCTACATTATGGTTTATGGCCCCATAAGATGCTCCAGTGTGTATGTCCCCGTACACTGCTCCATTATGGTTTATGGCCCCCATAAGATGCTCCATAGTGTATGTCCCCGTACACTGCTCCATTATGGTTTATGGCCCCATAAGATGCTCCATTGTATATGCCCCCGTACACTGCTCCATTATGCTTGATGGCCCCCATAAGATGCTCCATAGTATATGCCCCCGTACACTGCTCCATTATGGTTTATGGCCCCATAAGATGCTCTATGGTATATGCCCTTTATGCTGCTGCAATATATGAAAAAAAAAATACCATACTCACCTATAATCGCTGGGCGCCGAGTGCTGGGGGGCCTGAGTAGGCGGGGACACAGGCGCGCTGTGGGTGGAATGGGGCAAGGTGAATATAGCCGATACTTACCCTCCTGGCGGTCCCTGCTTCTCTGTTGGAGATCGCGGTGTGCGTTCAGTGTTTACGCATACCACGATCTCCTGGGAGCGTCACTCTGTGGGGGCCAGATTGTGCCGGCGCTTGCGCTTGCGCAGTCTATAAAGGCTTCGGACAGAGTGACGCTCCCAGCGTTATATTATAGATATGCGTATCATATGGATGTCATACGGATACATAGGTGCTAGAAAATCGCATCATTGTATTGCAAACGCATTACACATGGATGACCATACGGAGAACAATAGTGCAACTCTCGGCCCAGAGACTTGAACAGATTTTTCATACGTTAAAGGGAACCTGTCACCTGAATTTGGTGGGACCGGTTTTTGGTCATATGGGCGGAGTTTTCAGGTGTTTGATTCACCCTTTCCTTACCCGCTGGCTGCATGCTGGCTGCGATATTGGATTGAAGTTCATTCTCTGTCCTCCGTAGTTGTCCTCCGTAGTACACGCCTGCGCAAGGCAAGATTGCCTTGCGCAGGCGTGTACTACTGAGGACAGAGAATGAACTTCAATCCAATATTGCGGCCAGCATGCAGCCAGCGGGTAACTAAAGGGTGAATCAAACACCTGAAAACTCCACCCATATGACCAAAAACCGGTCCCGCCAAAATCAGGTGACAGGTTCCCTTTAAGTGTGACCCCGGCCTTAAAATTGGGGTTGCCTTAAACTAAGAAAATCTTTAGATAAGCTGCATTATGACTACATATTGATTACTTTGTACTGATGAGGAGAAACAATGCTGATTACCTCAGGTAATAATGTAGCTGGGAAACTTATGAAAGTGCAATGGAGGATGGATGTGCGGCTGACATGCGACTGAGAGAATGGCAGAATCTGATTTGCAAGTTCGTCTGTGGCTTTTTGGCTACATCTGTAGCTAATACAATAGGGTGAATTTGTGGCTGACAGTGTCCTAATAGCAAGATCAAATACAAATTGCTTTGCTGTAACATTTAGCTTTAGATGTTCCTTTACTTTCTGGCAAAACGGAAATTTATATCTGTAAAAATATACGCCACTTGTTTGATTTCCCTTTTTGTTGTTGTTTTTTTTAAAAGAATTGCAAAATTTCAATAATATTTCCATAAGTAAAAAAATCTGCAGGTTTTACTTTAGGAGAAGAGTGAGGCTGCCGTCACACTAGCAGTATTTGGTCAGTATTTTACATCAGTATTTGTAAGCCAAAACCAGGAGTGGAACAATTAGAGGAAAAGTATAATAGAAACATATGCACCACTTCTGCGTTTATCACCCACTCCTGGTTTTGGCTTACATATTTCTATAGTAATTGTCAGAAAATGTTGATGAATTTATCAAAAAACGGAGTTTCATTTTGTCTTTTTGTTTGTTGATCATTAGTACCTACTTTTAATTTGTAAAGAATCCATCCTGTTGTCAACAGGGGGTTCAGAAAACTATTTTTTAAGGGTAAGGAAAATTGTACTATGTCTTTCATACATGGCCATTAGCATGGCCATTTTTTACCCCCAAATCAATTGATTATTCTAGGACGTAAAGATTGAGCTTAAAGGATATTATTATTTATTATTATTATTATTATTATTATTTATTTATATAACACCATTAATTCCATGGTGCTGTACATGAGAAAGGGTTTACATCAAAATGTAAATATCACTTACAGTAAACAAGTTTACAGTGACAGACTGGTACAGAGGGGAGAGGACCCTGTCCTTGCGGACTTACATTCTATGGGATAGTGGGGAAGAGGCAGGAGGTAGGGCGAGGCGGCGGCTCTGGCGATGGAGAGGCGGCAGCTTTGGCGATGGAGAGGCGGCAGCTCTGGCGATGGAGAGGCAGCAGAATGGTTATTGCAGGCTGTAGGCTTTCTTGAAGAGATGGGTTTTCAGGTTCCGTCTGAAGGATCCGAGGGTGGTGGATAATCGGACGTGTTGAGGCATGGAATTCCAGAGGATGGGGGATATTCGGGAGAAATCTTGGAGGTGGTTTGTGAGGAACGAATAAGTGTGGAGGAGAGTAGGAGGTCTTGGGAGGATCGGAGATTATGTGAGGGAAGATATTGGGAGATTAGTTCAGAGATATAGGGAAGAAACAGGTTGTGGATGGCTTTGTAGATCAGTGTTAGTAGTTTGAAGTGGATTGGGGAATTGGGAGCCAGTGGAGGGATTTGCAGAGGGGAGAAGCAGGGGAGTAGCGAGGAGAGAGGTGGATTAGCCGGGCAGTTGTTGTGAATTCTGTGGCCAAGCTCCCTCCTGTGGTCGTGAGTGGTACTTCGGCTGGTTCTGTCTATGAGCTTCCTTTGGTGGATGAGAGTGGTACTGCGGCTTCTGAGTTTCCTTCCTCAGGTGATGAGGTTAAGTCGTTAGGTGCTGCTCTATTTAACTCCACCTGGTGCTTTGATCCTGGCCTCCAGTCAATGTTCTAGTATTGGTCTTGCTTCCTCCTGGATCGTTCCTGTGGCCTGTCTATCCTGCATAAGCTAAGTTCTGCTTGTGTTACTTTTGTTTGCTATATTTTCTGTCCAGCTTGCTATATTGGTTTTTCTTGCTTGCTGGAAGCTCTGAGACGCAGAGGGAGCACCTCCGTACCGTTAGTCGGTGCGGAGGGTCTTTTTGCCCCTCTGCGTGGTTGTTTGTAGGTTTTTGTGTTGACCGCAAAGCTATCTTTCCTAACCTCGGTCTATTCAGTAAGTCGGGCCTCACTTTGCTAAATCTATTTCATCTCTGTGTTTGTATTTTCATCTTTACTCACAGTCATTATATGTGGGGGGCTGCCTTTTCCTTTGGGGAATTTCTCTGAGGCAAGGCTTATTTTTCTTTCTTCAGGGCTAGTTAGTTTCTCAGGCTGTGCCGAGTTGCATAGGGAGCGTTAGGCGCAATCCACGGCTACCTCTAGTGTGGTGTGATAGGATTAGGGATTGCGGTCAGCAGAGTTCCCACGTCTCAGAGCTCGTCCTATGTTTTTGGTAATTGTCAGGTCACTTTGTGTGCTCTGAACTTCAAGGTCCATTGTGGTTCTGAATTACCTGTTCATAACAGTACTGGAGGCCCAAAGTACTAATGCTTCTCAATAGAGGGAAAAGAGAAGTTCTGAGACCATTTTTTTTTCTTTGCACTGTGTTCTGTCTTTCTTTTCCCCTTTACATCAGGGTGGTTCAGAACACAGGTGTGGACATGGACATTCAGGGTCTGTCCTCTTTGATGGATAATCTCACTATAAGTGTACAGAACATTCAAGATTTAATGGTTCAGAATCCTATGTTAGAACCTAAAATTCCTATTCCTGAGTTATTTTCTGGAGATAGAGCTAAGTTTTTGAATTTTAAAAATAATTGTAAACTATTTCTGGCTTTGAAACCCCGCTCCTCTGGCGACCCAGTTCAACAAGTTAAGATCATTATTTCTTTATTACGTGGCGACCCTCAAGACTGGGCATTTCCCCTTGCGCCAGGAGATCCTGCATTATGTAATATTGATGCGTTTTTTCTGGCGCTCGGATTGCTGTACGACGAACCTAATTCAGTGGATCAGGCAGAGAAAAATTTGCTGGCTCTGTGTCAGGGTGAAGACGAGATAGAGATTTATTGTCAGAAGTTTAGAAAGTGGTCAGTGCTCACTCAATGGAATGAATGTGCGCTGGCAGCTATTTTCAGAAAGGGTCTCTCTGAAGCCCTTAAGGATGTCATGGTGGGATTTCCTATGCCTGCTGGTCTGAATGAGTCTATGTCTTTGGCCATTCAGATCGGTCGACGCTTGCGTGAGCGTAAATCTGTGCACCATTTGGCGGTATTATCTGAGCATAAACCTGAGCCTATGCAGTGCGATAGGACTTTGACCAGAGCTGAAAGGCAAGAACACAGACGTCAGAATGGTCTGTGTTTCTACTGTGGTGATTCCACTCATGCTATCTCCGATTGTCCTAAGCGCACTAAGCGGTTCGCTAGGTCCGCCACCATTGGTACGGTACAGTCGAAATTTCTTTTGTCCGTTACTTTGATCTGCTCTTTGTCTTCCTATTCTGTCATGGCATTTGTGGATTCAGGCGCTGCCCTGAATTTGATGGACTTGGAGTTTGCTAGGCGCTGTGGGTTTGTCTTGGAGCCCTTGCAGTGTCCTATTCCATTGAGAGGAATTGATGCTACGCCTTTGGCCAAGAATAAGCCTCAGTATTGGACCCAGCTGACCATGTGCATGGCTCCTGCGCACCAGGAGGATATTCGCTTTCTGGTGTTGCATAATCTGCATGATGTGGTCGTGTTGGGGTTGCCATGGCTACAAGTCCATAACCCAGTATTAGATTGGAAATCAATGTCTGTGTCCAGCTGGGGTTGTCAGGGGGTACATGGTGATGTTCCATTTCTGTCTATCTCATCATCCACCCCTTCTGAGGTCCCAGAGTTCTTGTCTGATTACCGGGATGTATTCGATGAGCCCAAGTCCAATGCCCTACCTCCGCATAGGGATTGTGATTGTGCTATCGATTTGATTCCTGGTAGTAAGTTTCCTAAGGGTCGACTGTTTAATTTATCTGTACCTGAGCACGCCGCTATGCGGAGTTACATGAAGGAGTCTTTGGAGAAGGGTCATATTCGCCCGTCATCATCGCCATTGGGAGCCGGGTTCTTTTTTGTGGCCAAGAAGGATGGTTCGCTGAGACCTTGTATTGATTACCGCCTTCTAAATAAAATTACGGTCAAATTTCAGTACCCCTTGCCGCTGCTGTCTGATTTGTTTGCTCGGATTAAGGGGGCTAGTTGGTTCACCAAGATAGATCTTCGTGGTGCGTATAATCTTGTGCGTATTAAACGGGGCGATGAATGGAAAACAGCATTTAATACGCCCGAAGGCCATTTTGAGTACCTGGTTATGCCATTCGGGCTTTCTAATGCTCCATCAGTGTTTCAGTCCTTTATGCATGACATCTTCCGAGAGTACCTGGATAAATTCCTGATTGTATACTTGGATGATATTTTGGTCTTCTCGGATGATTGGGAGTCTCATGTGAAGCAGGTCAGAATGGTGTTCCAGGTCCTGCGTGCTAATTCTTTGTTTGTGAAGGGGTCAAAGTGTCTCTTTGGTGTTCAGAAGGTTTCATTTTTGGGGTTCATTTTTTCTCCTTCTACTATCGAGATGGACCCTGTTAAAGTTCAGGCCATTTATGATTGGACTCAGCCAACATCTCTGAAGAGTCTGCAGAAGTTCCTGGGCTTTGCTAATTTTTATCGTCGCTTCATCGATAATTTTTCTAGTATTGCTAAACCGTTGACTGATTTAACCAAGAAGGGTGCTGATGTGGTCAATTGGTCTTCTGCTGCTGTGGAAGCTTTTCAGGAGTTGAAGCGTCGTTTTTCTTCTGCCCCTGTGTTGTGCCAACCAGATGTTTCACTTCCGTTCCAGGTCGAGGTTGATGCTTCTGAAATTGGAGCAGGGGCTGTTTTGTCGCAGAGAAGTTCTGATTGCTCGGTGATGAAACCATGCGCCTTCTTTTCCAGGAAATTTTCGCCTGCTGAGCGAAATTATGATGTTGGCAATCGAGAGTTGCTAGCCATGAAGTGGGCATTCGAGGAGTGGCGTCATTGGCTTGAAGGAGCTAAGCATCGCGTGGTGGTCTTGACTGATCACAAAAACTTGACTTATCTCGAGTCTGCCAAGCGGTTGAATCCTAGACAGGCTCGTTGGTCGCTGTTTTTCTCCCGTTTTGACTTTGTGGTTTCGTACCTCCGGGCTCTAAAAATGTGAAGGCGGATGCCCTGTCTAGGAGTTTTGTGCCCGATTCTCCGGGTTTGCCTGAGCCGGCGGGTATTCTCAAAGAGGGGGTAATTTTGTCTGCCAGCTCCCCTGATTTGCGGCGGGTGCTGCAAAAATTTCAGGCTAATAGACCTGACCGTTGCCCAGCGGAGAAACTGTTTGTCCCTGATAGGTGGACGAATAAAGTTATCTCTGAGGTTCATTGTTCGGTGTTGGCTGGTCATCATGGAATCTTTGGTACCAGAGATTTGGTGGCTAGATCCTTTTGGTGGCCGTCTCTGTCGCGGGATGTACGTTCTTTTGTGCAGTCCTGTGGGATTTGTGCTCGGGCTAAGCCCTGCTGTTCTCGTGCCAGTGGGTTGCTTTTGCCCTTGCCGGTCCCGAAGAAGCCTTGGACACATATCTCTATGGATTTTATTTCGGATCTCCCCGTCTCTCAAAGAATGTCGGTCATTTGGGTGGTTTGTGATCGCTTCTCTAAGATGGTCCATTTGGTGCCCTTGTCTAAATTGCCTTCCTCCTCTGATTTGGTGCCATTGTTTTTCCAGCATGTGGTTCGTTTACATGGCATTTCAGAGAACATCGTTTCTGACAGAGGTTCCCAGTTTGTTTCGAGGTTTTGGCGAGCCTTTTGTGCTAGGATGGGCATTGATTTGTCTTTTTCCTCGGCTTTCCATCCTCAGACAAATGGCCAGACTGAACGAACCAATCAGACCTTGGAAACATATCTGAGATGTTTTGTTTCTGCTGATCAGGATGATTGGGTGTCCTTTTTGCCTTTGGCTGAGTTCGCCCTTAATAATCGGGCCAGCTCGGCTTCTTTGGTTTCGCCGTTTTTCTGCAATTCTGGGTTCCACCCTCGTTTCTCTTCAGGGCAGGTTGAGTCTTCGGACTGTCCTGGTGTGGATACTGTGTTGGATAGGTTGCAGCAGATTTGGACTCATGTAGTGGACAATTTGACTTTGTCCCAGGAGAAGGCTCAACGTTTCGCTAACCGCAGGCGCTGTGTGGGTCCCCGACTTCGTGTTGGGGATTTGGTTTGGTTGTCATCTTGTTATATTTCTATGAAGGTTTCCTCTCCTAAATTTAAGCCTCGTTTCATTGGTCCATATAGGATTTCTGAGGTTCTTAATCATGTGTCTTTTCGTTTGACTCTTCCAGCTTCTTTTTCCATCCATAACGTGTTCCATAGGTCATTGTTGCGGAGATACGTGGCACCTGTGGTTCCATCTATTGATCCTCCTGCTCCGGTTTTGGTTGAAGGGGAATTGGAGTATATAGTGGAGAAGATTTTGGATTCTCGTGTTTCGAGACGGAAACTCCAGTATCTGGTTAAGTGGAAAGGTTATGGTCAGGAAGATAATTCCTGGGTCTTTGCCTCTGATGTCCATGCTGCCGATCTGGTTCGTGCCTTTCATGTGGCTCATCCTGGTCGGCCTGGGGGCTCTGGTGAGGGTTCGGTGACCCCTCCTCAAGGGGGGGGTACTGTTGTGAATTCTGTGGCCACGCTCCCTCCTGTGGTCGTGAGTGGTACTTCGGCTGGTTCTGTCTATGAGCTTCCTTTGGTGGATGAGAGTGGTACTGCGGCTTCTGAGTTTCCTTCCTCAGGTGATGAGGTTAAGTCGTTAGGTGCTGCTCTATTTAACTCCACCTGGTGCTTTGATCTTGGCCTCCAGTCAATGTTCTAGTATTGGTCTTGCTTCCTCCTGGATCGTTCCTGTGGCCTGTCTATCCTGCATAAGCTAAGTTCTGCTTGTGTTACTTTTGTTTGCTATATTTTCTGTCCAGCTTGCTATATTGGTTTTTCTTGCTTGCTGGAAGCTCTGAGACGCAGAGGGAGCACCTCCGTACCGTTAGTCGGTGGGGAGGGTCTTTTTGCCCCTCTGCGTGGTTGTTTGTAGGTTTTTGTGTTGACCGCAAAGCTATCTTTCCTATCCTCGGTCTATTCAGTAAGTCGGGCCTCACTTTGCTAAATCTATTTCATCTCTGTGTTTGTATTTTCATCTTTACTCACAGTCATTATATGTGGGGGGCTGCCTTTTCCTTTGGGGAATTTCTCTGAGGCAAGGTAGGCTTATTTTTCTTTCTTCAGGGCTAGTTAGTTTCTCAGGCTGTGCCGAGTTGCATAGGGAGCGTTAGGCGCAATCCACGGCTACCTCTAGTGTGGTGTGATAGGATTAGGGATTGCGGTCAGCAGAGTTCCCACGTCTCAGAGCTCGTCCTATGTTTTTGGTAATTGTCAGGTCACTTTGTGTGCTCTGAACTTCAAGGTCCATTGTGGTTCTGAATTACCTGTTCCTAACAGGCAGTAGAGTTTGACTGGAGTGGTGCAAGAGAGTTAGCGGGGAGGCCACAGAGGAGGGTGTTGCAGTAGTCGAGGCGGGAGATGATGAGGGCATGCACAAGAGGTTTGGTAGATTGTGAGCTGAGGAAGGAATGGATTCTGACAATATTTTTGAGTTGGAGGCGACAGGAGGTGGCAAGAGTTTGGACGCACGGTTTGAAGGACAGGGCAGAGTCGAGAGTTACCCCAAGGCAGCGGATTTCAGGTGCGGGAGAGAGCGTGATGCCGTTTACCATAATAGATAGGTCAGGTAGGGGGGATACATGAGATGGGGGAAAGATGATGAGTTCGGTTTTGTCTACATTGAGTTTTAGGAAGCGAGAGGTGAAGAAGGAGGATATGGCTGACAGACACTTCGGGATTCTGGACAGCAGAGAGGTGACATCTGGGCCAGAGAGGTAGATCTGAGTGTCGTCTGCATACAGGTGGTACTGGAAGCCATGGGACTTTATGAGTTATCCTAGGCCAAGGGTATAGATGGAAAAAAGTAGGGGCCCTAGGACAGAGCCTTGAGGGACTCCAACAGAGAGAGGGTGGGATGAGGAGGTGGTGTGGGAGTGGGATTCGCTAAATGTGCGGTCGGAAAGGTATGAGGCAATCCAGGACAGGACAAGGTCTTTGATGCCAAGGGAAGAAAGAATCTGTAGCAGTAGGCAGTGATTGACTGTGTCGAAAGCAGAGGACAGGTCAAGAAGGAGGAGGATAGAGAACTGTCTGTTAGCTTTGGCTGAGAGTAAGTCATTAGTAATTTTTGTCGGTGGAGTGGTGGGGGCGGAAGCCAAATTGGAGGTTGTCAAGGAGAGAGTTAGATGAGAGGTGGGAGGAAATTTGAGCATGGACATGCTGCTCAAGGAGTTTTGAAGCAAACGGGAGAAGTGATATGGGTAGCTGGGCATAGCAGTTGGGTCAAGGTTAGTTTTTTTGAAGATGGGTGTGATGGTGGCATGTTTGAATGCAGAGGGGAAGGTACCAGAAGATAGCGATAGGTTGAAGAGATGGGTTAGGGCTGGAATGAGCATGTTAATGAGGTTGGGATGTCTGTTAGTCGTCCTCCTCATGGTAAAAACAATCTGTGATGCAATTTGATTCCATTGTATGACTTTGGCTGCAATTTCACAAAGTTCAGTGCCTAAATGAATGTTTGTAGTTTTGTAAAATTCCATAATTTCTGTAAATTTCACTGTTATATTTTAATTATTTCCTTAATTTAGGAGACAGCTTACATTTTTTTCTACTATATTGAAGAGTGTAGCTGAACATTATTATTCACGTGCATCGCATTATTAATTATGTATAATGGACAACCTGTCTGTGTTTGTATACCTAGCACATATGTGGTCAATTACTACATGGACATTCTCTCACTTTCTATATATTTATTCTCGGCTCTTTGAATGTACATGATAGCAAATGCCAAATATGCCCTGAAAAGTTGCTTTCCTTTTTTTGACTGTATATTAATAGTTGGGTTCAGACATCATTTTTTGTAGAAGTCTATTTTGAAGTATGTATTTCAGATTTATACTTTTCATGGCTGTCAGTGTTTAAAAATAATATTTTGTCAAGTGTTTGCCCTTGATAGTAGCTCACATTTTTCAAAAAAGACTTGTTTTTAACTTGTCTGGTAGTAGACAAATGATCCTTTTATGTGCGTTCGTCTTTGGACTGGTGTATTTGTATTACAACTGAACAAAAAAAAACAGTTTTCAAAGTAACCATTGTGAAAGCATTGTTCAAAATATTGCAAGACTGGTACATTATGATAACATGTTATATTAAAATTAGCAGGAATTGGGGGCTCACCAATGACTCTTTCAGCATTTTCTCTATAGTGGCACTCATGATGAGTCTGTGTGTGCAGAACACCATGTTATGCATCTGCCCCGATCTGTTAGATTTTCTTGTTCTCCATATCGGGCTTTGCAAATAGCCTGTCGTGTTCCCATGTGTTGTATTTCCTGGACCTACACACGTGGTCAAAATTGTTGGTACCCCTCGTTTAATGACAGAAAAACCCACAATTGTCGCAGAAAAAACTTGAATTTGACAAAAACAATAATAAATAAAAAATTTACGAAAAAGAACAAATGAAAGTCAGACATTGCTTTTCAACCATGCTTCCATAGAATGAAAAAAACAAAACCTCATGAAATAGGCCTGGGCAGAAATGATGGCACCCCTGAAAATAACGTGACAAAAGGGACATGTTTAATCAAGGTGTGTCTACTAACTAGCATCACAGGTGTCTACAATCTTGGAATCAGTGAGTGGGTCTGTACATAGAGTGTGTATATACACTCCCTGACAGAAGTTATGTCGCTTGTCCATGTTATGTAAATAAAAGCTTATAACCTTACCTGACGTTAAATTCATCCATTGGTTGTATAAATTATTCTTTTACAAGCTGAAACCCTCCGAAATGTGGATTAAGTTAAGAAAATAAATTGGCATCAATGGAGAAATATTTATCAGTTAATGGACACAGAATGGTCAGATTTTGGCAAGACAAAAGTTTTGTCGCCTGGTCATATAATGCACCCAATCCTTGTTTACATCCTCACCTGCGGTTAATTATTGTGTGTGTATAAAAAGAAACCCAGCACCCCAGACCTTCACTTGATCTGCAACTTGAGCTCTGACAACATGCTAAAAATCCACCCTGTGACCAAAGCCTGGATTATCAAGAGGCTGAAGACCAGATCCATTGCAGAGGGGGCTGGCACCTTTAATATGTCTCAGCATCAAGTACAAAGAATTACAAAAAGATTTGAAGGGACTGGAGATGTGTTTGACAAGCCCAGGTCCGGCAGACCCCACAAGACAACTGCTCAGGAGGAACGTTTGTTGGTTAGAAAATCCAAAGCAAGCCCCTCTTCCACTGCAGCAGAGCTCCAACAGGCCTGGTCACCTCAAGTCCCTATGTCACCTAGAGCAGTTTGTAGGATTCTGTCTTTAAATGACCTCCATGGTTGAATCAGTGCCCAGAAGCCAGCACTAAACAAAAGGCAAATAAAAAACCGTGTGGCATTTGCAAAGTCCCACAGCCTGCTAAACAGATGGACACTGGAAAAGTGGCAGAAGGTGGATTTCTCTGATGAATCTTCAGTAGAATTACACCACAGCTGCCTTAAATACTGCAGGAGACCTACTGGAGCCCGTATGGGTCCAAAATACACCCAGAAAACAGTTAAATGTGGTGGTGGAAAGATCATGGTCTGGGGTTACATTCAGTATGGGGGTGTGCGAAACATTTGCAAGGTGGAAGGCAATATTAATAGCCTAAAATATCAAGTATTAGCTACCTCTTATATTCCAAATCATAAAAGGGGTCTAATTCTGCAGCAGGAAGGTTCTCCATCTCATACATCCATCTCTACAACAAAGTTCCCCCAGGCAAAAAAGATCAAGGTGCTCAAGGACTGGTCAGCCCAGTCACCAGACATGAACATCTTTGAGCATATTTGGGGTAGGATGAAAGAGGAAGCTTAAAGACAAAACCAAAGAATTTAGATGAACTCTGAGAGGCATGTAAGACTGCATTCTTTGCTGTTCCTGATGACTTCATTAATAAATTGTATGAATCATTGTTGAACCGCATGGATGCAGTCCTTCAAGCTCATGGAAGTCACACAAAATATTAAATATGACTAAAATAGCACCGCAACTTAATTCACCAATGTTATGTAACATATATTTGTATTTTATGTTAATTATTTGTTTGAATATCACGTTACTTTCTGTGGGCAACAAAACTTTTGTCTTGCCAAAATCCGACCATTCTGTATCCATTAACTGATCAATATTTCTGCATATTTCTGATGCCAATTTATTTTCTTAACCTAAACCACATTTTGGAGGGTTTCAGCTTTCAAAAGAATAATGTATACAACAAATGGATGAATTTAACATCAGGTTTAACATAAGCTTTTATTTACATTAATCTTTATAATAATAATAATCTTTATTTTTATATAGCAGAACATACAAACTCTTTGCAGATGTTGTCCATAGTGGGGTTTGAACCCAGGACTCCAGCGCTGCAAGGCTGCTGTGCTAACCACTGCGCCACCGTGCTGCCCGACATTACATGGATAAGCGACATAACTTCTGTCAGGGAGTGTAAGGTCTCCCAAGATACATGCTTGTGTGTTGGTATTGTGCTAAGTCTTTCTAGTAACTCTTTCAGTTCTGTGCACAGCTCCAGTCCACAGCGATCAAGATGTCTCCAGGCTGCCTGTGGTTTCCTGTCTATGAATTACTTGTCTGCTGTTTCCATTAATTTTGTTACCTGTCAGTGGTCTTCAAGACTTAAATTGCTTGTCTGCAGTTTCCTGCAACCTTGCTACCTGTCAGTGGATGATTTCTCCTATGTGCTTGTGGCTTCCATGGTTTTCAGACTGTCTAGTTACTTCAAAGTTTTGTCTGCTAGCTGTTCCTGGCCTTCTAGGACTTTGGCTTCATGTCTGGTGGTTTCCAGGATGTATTTTAGCCATGTGTGGCTTCTATGGTATTAGGACTTACTCTGGAGTTTTGTCTGCTACCTGTCTGTGTTTCCATGACAACTTCTGTCTGTCTGCAGGCTCCAGTCCTTGAATCTCCTGTCTGCCGGTGTTCTTCAGTAACTCTGCAATCTGTCTGAGGTCTCAGTAATTTTTCAATCTTCCTGTGGTGTCCTGAACATCTCCTGTTTGCCAGCGATTTAAAAAATCCCACCTGCTTGCTTGCGGTCTCCTGAACATCTCCTGCCTGCCAGGAGTTTCCAGATTCCTGACTACTTGCCTGTGGTCTCCTGGATGTCTCCCACTTGCTTGTGGTTTCCAGCACCCCTTCTGCTTGCCTGCGGTCTTCTGGATGTTTCCTGTTATGGCTGGCAATCAGGCAACACAGCGTGCAGTAATCAGCGCACATACAGAGATCTGGCAATAACCAAAAACAATAGGACGAGCTCTGAGACGTGGAATCTCTGTAGACTGCAGTACCTGATCTATCCTCACACAACTATAAGCAGCAGTGGATTGCGCCTAACAACTACCTATGCAACTCGGCACTGCCTGAGGAGCAGACTAGCCTGAAGATAGAAATACAAGCCTGACTTACCTCAGAGAAATACCCCAAAGGAATAGGCAGCCCCCCACATATAATGACTGTTAGCAAGATGAAAAGACAAACGTAGGAATGAAATAGATTCAGCAAAGTGAGGCCCGATATTCTAGACAGAGCGAGGATAGCAAAGAGAACTATGCAGTCTACAAAAAACCCTAAAACGAAAACCACGCAAAGGGGCAAAAAGACCCACCGTGCCGAACTAACAGCACGGCGGTGCACCCCTCTGCTTCTCAGAGCTTCCAGCAAAAGACAATAGCAAGCTGGACAGAAAAAAACAGAAAACAAACTAGAAGCACTTATCTAGCAGAGCAGCAGGCCCAAGGAAAGATGCAGTAGCTCAGATCCAACACTGGAACATTGACAAGGAGCAAGGAAGACAGACTCAGGTGGAGCTAAATAGCAAGGCAGCCAACGAGCTCACCAAAACACCTGAGGGAGGAAGCCCAGAGACTGCAATACCACTTGTGACCACAGAAGTGAACTCAGCCACAGAATTCACAACAGTTTCCTTCTTGCCTGCAGTGTTGTGAATTCTGCTCTTGGGCTCCCTCCGGTGTTTATGAGTGATAGTGCTGCTGTCTTTGGATCGCAGCATTTATCAGGTGTGTTCACTTATTGCAATTTGGACTGGGCTATTTAGCCTTGCTTGATCCTTTAGTCAGTGCCAGTTGTCCATTATTTTTGGAGGATTCACATCCCTGACTGGTCTCTCCTGTTTTGCTGTTCTTTTCATCAAGGATAAGTGCTGGCTTTGTTTTTGCTGTCCACATGCTGTGGGCCTTATAGTTCTGTACATTTTCATGTTTTGTTTTGTCTTGTCCAGCTTTGTCTGTGTGTGGATTTTTCGCAGCCAAGTTGTATCTCTGGAGATGCAGATATACCTTCCATGTCTTTAGTCAGATGTGGAGATTTGTATTTTCTGTGGTGGATATTTTCTAGTGTTTTAATACTGACCGCATAGTACTCTGTCCTATTCTTTCTTTCTTTTTAGCTAGAAAGGCCTCCTTTGCTAAATCCTGACTTCAGTCTGCGTATGTCATTTCCCTCTCCTCTCACAGTCAATATTTGTGGGGGGCTGTCTATCCTTTGGGGATTTTCTCTGAGGCAAGATAGTTTTCCCGTTTCTATCTTTAGGGGAAGTTAGTCCTTAGGCTGTGTCGAGGTGTCTAGGGAGTGTTAGGTACATCCCACGGCTACTTCTAGTCGCGGTGCTAAGTTCAGGGTCTGCGGTCAGTACAGGTACCACCTTCTCCAGAGTACGTCTCATGCTGCTCCTAGGCCACCAGATCATAACAGTACAACTGGCCAACAATGAGTTAAACGCATCTCAGAAGAAGGGAAGGAAAGTGCTGAGCCATTTTTTTTCTGTAGTCTGTTGTGTCTTTCCTTCCCTCTTTTCCTCTGGGTGGCTCAGGAGTTAGGCGCTGGCATGGAGGTTCAGGAATTGGTTTCTCGTGTGGACCAACTTGCTGCTAGAGTACAGGGTATTTCCGATTATATCGTTCAGACTCCGGTTTTAGAGCCTAGAATTCCAACTCCTGATTTGTTTTTTGGGGACAGGTCCAAATTTTTGAGCTTTAAAAATAACTGTAAACTGTTTTTTGCTCTGAAACCCGTTCTTCTGGTGATCCCATTCAGCAGGTTAAAATTGTTATTTCCCTGCTGCGTGGTGATCCTCAGGATTGGGCATTTTCCCTGGAATCTGGGAATCCTGCTTTTCTTAATGTAGACACCTTTTTTCAGGCGCTAGGGTTATTGTATGATGAACCTAATTCAATGGATCATGCAGAGAAGACCTTGTTGGCCCTGTGTCAGAGTCAAGAAGCGGCAGAATCGTATTGCCAGAAATTTAGAAAATGGTCTGTATTGACTAAATGGAATGAGGATGCCTCGGCGGCAATTTTCAGAAAGGGTCTTTCTGAATCCGTTAAAGATGTTATGGTGGGGTTCCCCACGCCCGATGCTGGTCTGAGTGATTCTATGTCTCTGGCCATTCAGATTGATCGGCGCTTGCGCGAGCGCAGAGTTGTGCACACTGTGGTGTTGTCCTCCGAGCGGAACCCTGAGCCCATGCAGTGTGATAGGATTTTGTCTAGAGCTGAACGACAAAGATTCAGGCGTCAGAATAGGTTGTGTTTTTACTGCGGCGATTCTGCTCATGTTATTTCTGATTGCCCTAAGCGTACAAAGAGAATCGCTAGTTCTGTTACCATCAGTACTGTACAACCTAAATTTCTGTTATCTGTGACCTTGATCTGCTCATTATCGTCATTTTCTGTCATGGCATTTGTGAATTCAGGCGCCGCTCTGAACTTAATGGACTTAGAATTTGCCAGACGTTGTGGTTTCCCCTTGCAGCCTTTGCAGAACCCTATTCCTTTAAGGGGCATTGATGCTACACTGTTGGCTAAAAATAAACCTCAGTTTTGGACACAGCTGACCATGTGCATGGCGCCAGCCCACCAGGGAGATTGTCGTTTTCTGGTGTTGCATAATTTGCATGATGCTATTGTGCTAGGTTTTCCATGGTTACAGGTACATAATCCGGTGTTAGATTGGAAATCTATGTCTGTGACTAGTTGGGGCTCTCAGGGGGTTCATGGTCACGTTCCTTTGATGTCAATTTCCTCTTCCCCCTCTTCTGAAATTCCTGAGTTTTTGTCAGATTTCCAGGATGTATTCGATGAGCCCAAATCCAGTTCCCTTCCACCGCATAGGGACTGTGATTGTGCTATTGACTTGATTCCAGGTTGTAAATTCCCTAAGGGCCGACTTTTCAACCTGTCTGTGCCAGAACATGCCGCCATGCGGAGCTATATTAAGGAGTCTTTGGAGAAGGGGCATATCCGGCCATCTTCTTCACCATTGGGAGCAGGTTTTTTTTTGTTGCCAAGAAGGATGGCTCCTTGAGACCCTGTATTGATTATCGCCTCTTGAATAAGATCACGGTCAAATTTCAATACCCTTTGCCTTTGCTTACTGATTTGTTTGCTAGGATTAAGGGGGCTAGTTGGTTTACTAAGATTGACCTTCGGGGGGCATATAATCTTGTTCGTATTAAGTAGGGTGACGAATGGAAAACTGCATTTAATACGCCCGAAGGCCATTTTGAATACCTTGTGATGCCATTCGGACTCTCTAATGCCCCATCTGTGTTCCAGTACTTCATGCATGATATCTTTCGGAGTTATCTTGATAAATTCATGATTGTATATTTGGATGATATTTTGATTTTTTCCGATGATTGGGAGTCTCATGTGAAGCAGGTCAGGATGGTATTTCAGATCCTTCGTGATAATGCTTTATTTTTGAAGGGGTCTAAGTGCCTCTTTGGAGTGCAGAAGGTTTCTTTTTTGGGCTTCATTTTTTCTCCCTCATCTATAGAAATGGATCCGGTTAAGGTTCAGGCCATTCATGATTGGATTCAGCCCACATCTGTGAAGAGCCTTCAGAAATTCTTGGGCTTTGCTAATTTTTATCGTCGTTTCATTACCAACTTCTCCAGTGTGGTTAAACCTCTGACTGATTTAATGAAGAAAGGCGCTGATGTGACGAATTGGCCCTCCGCGGCTGTTTCTGCCTTTCAGGAGCTTAAACGCTGATTTACTTCTGCCCCTGTGTTGCGTCAACCAGATGTTTCTCTTCCATTTCAGGTTGAGGTAGACGCGTCTGAGATTGGGGCAGGGGCCGTTTTGTCTCAAAGGAATTCTGATGGTTCCTTGATGAAACCGTGTGCCTTCTTTTCTCGGAAGTTTTTGCCTGCGGAACGCAATTATGATGTCGGCAATCGGGAGTTGTTGGCTATGAAGTGGGCTTTTGAGGAGTGGCGACATTGGCTTGAGGGGGCCAAGCACCGTATTGTGGTCCTGACCGATCATAAAAATCTGATTTACCTCGAGTCTGCCAAACGACTGAACCCTAGACAGGCTCGATGGTCCCTGTTGTTCTCCCGTTTTGATTTTGCGGTCTCGTATCTTCCGGGTTCTAAGAATGTTAAGGCTAATGCCCTCTCTAGGAGTTTTTTGCCTGATTCTCCTGGGGTCCTTGAGCCGGTCGGCATTCTGAAGGAAGGGGTGATTCTTTCTGCCATCTCCCCTGATTTACGACGGGTTCTTCAGGAATTTCAGGCTGATAAACCTGACCGCTGTCCAGTGGGGAAACTGTTTGTTCCTGATAGATGGACTAGTAAAGTGATTTCTGAGGTTCATTGTTCTGTGTTGGCTGGCCATCCTGGGATTTTTGGTACCAGAGATTTGGTTGGTAGGTCCTTTTGGTGGCCTTTTTTGTCACGGGATGTGCGTTCTTTTGTGCAGTCCTGTGGGACTTGTGCGCGGGCCAAGCCTTGTTGTTCCCGTGCTAGTGGGTTGCTTCTGCCTTTGCCTGTCCCTGAGAGGTCTTGGACGCATATTTCTATGGATTTTATTTCAGATCTTCCGGTTTCCCAGAGGATGTCGGTTATCTGGGTGTTTTGTGATCGGTTTTCTAAGATGGTTCATTTGGTACCTTTGCCTAAATTGCCTTCCTCTTCTGATTTGGTTCCGTTGTTTTTTCAGCATGTGGCTCGTTTGCATGGCATTCCGGAGAATATTGTGTCTGATAGAGGTTCCCAGTTTGTTTCTAGATTTTGGCGGGCCTTTTGTGCTAGGCTGGGCATTGATTTGTCTTTTTCATCCTCAGACAAATGGCCAAACCGAGCGAACTAATCAAACTTTGGAAACTTATTTGAGATGCTTTGTGTCTGCTGATCAGGATGATTGGGTGGCTTTCTTGCCATTGGCCGAGTTTGCCCTTAATAATCGGGCTAGTTCTGCTACCTTGGTTTCGCCTTTTTTTGTAATTTTGGTTTTCATCCTCGTTTTTCTTCAGGGCAGGTTGAGCTTTCTGATTGTCCTGGTGTGGATTCTGTGGTTGACAGGTTGCAGCAAATTTGGGCTCATGTGGTGGACAATTTGGTGTTGTCTCAGGAGGAGGCTCAGCGTTTTGCTAACCGTCGTCGGTGTGTTGGTTCCCGGCTCCGGGTTGGGGATTTGGTCTGGTTGTCTTCCCGTCATGTTCCTATGAAGGTTTCTTCCCCTAAGTTCAAGCCTCGGTTTATTGGTCCTTATAGGATTTCTGAGATTATCAATCCAGTGTCTTTTCGTTTGACCCTTCATGCCTCTTTTTCCATCCATAATGTTTTCCATAGATCTTTGTTACGGAAGTATGTGGTGCCCGTTGTTCCCTCTGTTGATCCTCCAGCCCCGGTGTTGATTGATGGGGAGTTGGAGTATGTGGTTGAGAAGATTTTGGATTCTCGTTTTTCATGGCGGAAGCTTCAGTATCTTGTCAAATGGAAGGGTTATGGCCAGGAGGATAATTCTTGGGTTGTTGCCTCCGATGTTCATGCTGACGATTTGGTTCGTGCCTTTCATTTGGCTCGTCCTGATCGGCCTGGGGGCTCTGGTGAGGGTTCGGTGACCCCTCCTCAAGGGGGGATATACTGTTGTGAATTCTGCTCTTGGGCTCCCTCCGGTGGGTATGAGTGGTAGTGCTGCTGTCTTTGGATCGCAGCATTTATCAGGTGTGTTCACTTATTGCAATTTGGACTGGGCTATTTAGCCTTGCTTGATCCTTTAGTCAGTGCCAGTTGTCCATTGTTTTTGGAAGATTCACATCCCTGACTGGTCTCTCCTGTTTTGCTGTTCTTTTCATCAAAGATAAGTGCTGGCTTTGTTTTTGCTGTCCACATGCTGTGGGCCTTATAGTTCTGTGCATTTTCATGTTTTGTCTTGTCCAGCTTTGTCTGTGTGTGGATTTTTTGCAGCCAAGTTGTATCTCTGGAGATGCAGATATACCCTCCATGTCTTTAGTCAGATGTGGAGATTTGTATTTTCTGTGGTGGATATTTTCTATTGTTTTATACTGACCGCATAGTACTCTGTCCTATTCTTTCTTTCTTTTTAGCTAGAAAGGCCTCCTTTGCTAAATCCTGATTTCAGTCTGCGTATGTCATTTCCCTCTCCTCTCACAGTCAATATTTGTGGAGGGCTGTCTATCCTTTGGGGATTTTCTCTGAGGCAAGATAGTTTTCCCATTTCTATCTTTAGGGGAAGTTAGTCCTTAGGCTGTGTCGAGGTGTCTAGGGAGTGTTAGGTACATCCCACGGCTACTTCTAGTTGCGGTGCTAAGTTCAGGGTTTGCGGTCAGTACAGGTACCACCTTCTCCAGAGTACGTCTCATGCTGCTCCTAGGCCACCAGATCAAAACACTGCAGTCTCCAGCATCCCGCCTGCTTGCCTGTGATCTCCTTGACGTTTCCGGCCTGCCAGCAGTTTCCAGCATCCTGCCTGTTTGCCTGTGGTATCCTTGATGTTTCCTTCTTGCCTTCAGTTTATAGTATCCCACCTGCTTGCACTTACCAGCATCCCACCAGCTTTTCTGTGGCTTCCAGAACGTTTCCTGTCCGTTTGCAATTTTGGGGACTTTATTACAACTTTTAGTTTGGCTGCTTGCCTGTGTCCACCTGCTTGCCTGTGTTTTCCTGGCAGTCCACTTGCCTACTGTTTCTAATATCCACAATTCCACTTATCTACCTGCGGTTTCCAGTCCCTCAGTCATCAGTGTTCCACCCGTGCCCATGTGCCCACCCATACCCTTGGCTTAGGGGAGCTACTTCACCCAGTGAGACAGCATTGTGTAACGCAGCAACTTTGTGCACAAAATTTGTGATAAGTGATGATGTGTCTAGAAAGTTCTTACCCTCCCATTGGTTCTAAGAGTCAGTAGGGTTTCCAGATCTCAAATCCCGACCAATTACACAATTGTAGGTAGGGAAGTTTTTATGTAGGTAGGGAAGAGCACCTCCTTTTTGTATTTCTCCGACACGTCTTGTCTTCTTTTCTTCAATTAAGCAATTGTGCCATATCCTTTGGCAAGTTGCTCTATGTGGTCAATTACATCATCTTACTAGACCTATTTAAGGCCCATTGACACACACACTTGTGTCTTAGGATTGAGACTTTAGACATCTTTGTTTGGTGTGCTCCATCTTCTGTACATACTATGCTTTTACTTGCTTCCATCCCTTGTTGTTGCTCCTGAAATTCCTGAATCTGCAAAGTCCTTGTTGTTTGCATATCTTACTACTTGCTGCATCAACGCCTGAGATCCTTGTGCTCACCTGAAATGAGGCTTAGAGTATCCACATCACTTGGTGAGCATTACACTGTCAACATGGTTAGGAAAACCATTTTAAGCTTCGTTTACGAATCTCAAAAAATTATTTTGCTAAACTCATAAAGTAACTGTGATTTTAATTTCAATTGCATAATTCAATAGTGCACATGAAAATAAGTATCTTTGTAATATATCTTATCAGAAAAAATCTGCTTCTTTTTCCTCCGGGACAGTTTTCTCATTTTCAAAATTCTCAATTTACATGTGAAATCTGTATTCAGTGAAGGCAGACTTTCCCAATACTGAGATCAGAGATGACAGTTGCTGCTGAGATGGCAGTTGCATGTGAAAAAAAACAATACATACGTACAAATTAGCCCTATGGCTGCAGATGAATCTTTTTCTTTATCTTTGTAATAAAAATAAGAAATACAAAATAACAATATCTCTCATATCTTTTAACAGTATGCAATGATAGGTAAAAACACTGACTCTATTCTCTCCTAGTATAGAATACCAGACCAATGCCATATATTAGGTCAGACTGGTACACAGTCTTAAGTATAAATGAAAGAAGGTACGTGAATTTGCATATTATTATGTTATGCCGGCCTTGTAATGTTTTATTGTGCTGAAGAACAATAAACTATAGATAGTGCGCAGCTTTGCTGCCAGTACCTGGGTCATTACGCATAAACATTGGCTTGAGCAAGTTTATTATAAGTAATAAAAAGTAGTAGTAGCACCACAATATAATTTGGAGCAAGGTTATAAAATGCAACTGATCCATGCAGTTATCTGCTTTCTACAAGATTTTCTTTAGCTTGGTGACAAGCATATTGTCCTTGTACACACTTGTTCTAGCTGTGTGGAAAACAGATCTTAAGCTTCTCTGATGTGCCAATTCTTCTGTCCTCGAGTGACGCTCATGCATCAATGGCAGAAATGTCAAATACACAAATCTAACATGTGATACAGAGAAGGTGTAGCCCACTTAGTTGTTTGTTGTTGCATATTTTGGAAGAAAATGGAGTTTATTAAATCAGATTGTAAGATTTTACAATAGTTTTATTTCTGCTGCTCTCCTGATTATGCATCTTTTTGGGTTTCTTTTAAATCTGCCATACAGATTTACAGATATTATTAGGGCTCATGCAGGCGTTTGTGCAAATCAGTCCGAGCACGCACCGCTAATGCCCTGACTGGCTGAGGGTCTTCCAACCTGAGTATGACATCTTTATAAAAATACTAGATGGTGGCCCGATTCTAACGCATCGGGTATTCTAGAATATGCATGTCCACATAGTATATTGCTCAGTCACGTAGTATATTGCCCAGTCACGTAGTATTTTGCCCAGTCACGTAGTATAATGCTCCATGCCGTTATGGCCCCATAGATGCCCCATATAATGCTCCATGCAGTTATGGCCCCATAGATGCCCCATATAATGCTCCATGCAGTTATAGCCCCGTAGATGTCCCATATAATGCTCCATGCAGTTATGGCCCCATAGATGCCCCATATAATGCTCCATGCAGTTATGGCCCCATAGATGCCCCATATAATGCTCCATGCAGTTATGGCCCCATAGATGCCCCATATAATGCTCCATGCAGTTATGGCCCGATAGATGCCCAATATAATGCTCCATGCAGTTATGGCCCCATAGATGCCCCATATAAAGCTCCATGCAGTTATGGCCCCATAGATGCTCCATATAATGCTCCATGCAGTTATGGCCCCATAGATGCTCCATATAATGCTCCATGCAGTTATGGCCCAATAGATGCCGCATATAATGATCCATGCAGTTCATTATGGCCCCATAGATGCCTCATATAATGCTCCATGCAGTTATGGCCCCATAGATGCCCCATATAATGCTCCATGCAGTTATGGCCCCATAGATGCCCCATATAATGCTCCATGCAGTTATGGCCCCATAGATGCCCCATATAATGCTCCATGCAGTTATGGCTCCATAGATGCCCCATATAATGCTCCATGCAGTTATGGCCCCGTAGATGTCCCATATAATGCTCCATGCAGTTATGGTCCCATAGTGCCCCATATAATGCTCCATGCAGTTATGGCCCCATAGATGCCCCATATAATGCTCCATGCAGTTATGGCCCCATAGATGCCCCATATAATGCTCCATGCAGTTATGGCCCCGTAGATGTCCCATATAATGCTCCATGCAGTTATGGCCCCATAGATGCCCCATATAATGCTCCATGCAGTTATGGCCCCATAGATGCCCCATTTAATGCTCCATGCAGTTCTTTATGGCCCCATAGACGCTCCATACAGCATTGTGTCACATGTAATGCTGCTGCAATAAAAAAAATCACATACCTCTCGTCGCTGCTCCTCAGCGTCCCGTCTCTCCGCACTGACTGTTCCCCTATAATTTTTAGCCAGAAAGGTTATGCAGACAGCTGTGGGCTAATATTCATAGCCTAGGAAGGGACCATGGATATTGGCCCAAATACCTGCTCCCAGCCGCCCCAGAAATGGCGCATCTGTAAGATGCGCCAATTCCGGCGCTTTGCCTCTCTCTTCCCACTGCCCTGTAGTGGTGGCATATGGGGTAATAAGGGGTTAATGTCACCTTTGTAAAGTGACATTAAGCTGTCTTAGTAATGGAGAGGCATCAATAAGATAGATACCTACAATTACTAATCCTATAGTTGTGAAAGCGTTAATAAAACACACATGCACAATAAAGTATTTTAATTAAATAAAACACCACACAGTTTTGACATCTTTATTATACTGGTAATATAAGCGAAGCTCTCAATCATCTAGAAAAAAAAGAAAAAATAGTAAACCAACAGTATACTCCCAGTGTCTGACGTGGTCCTTAATAACGAGTGTCCCACAACGAGTCCAGCTCTGCTACATCTGTATGCCTGACATCCAGGCATAGCTTGTAGATGACCACCGGAGATAACTCTCCGGCGATCACCTACAGTGCAGCGCTCTCACAATCAACTGATCAGCTGACTGTGAGAACCAGCCTAGTGACCGGAGATAGCCCTCGGTCACGTGCATGGCAGTTCTCGCGGTAAGCCAAGCTATTGCGAGAACTGCAGTGGAAGCGAACTTCCGGCAGTGGGACAAGTAAGACCTTATTTAAAATAGGAGACATGCGTATTAAGCTGCGTTTACGAAGTTACTACACATGTGACTAATCATTAGATGCGGTTTTAGAAATTGGACTCCAAAAGTTGTTGTCCAATTTGTCCTGAGTACGCTGATACCCCATATGTTGGGGTAAACCCCTGTTTTGGCGCACGGGAGAGCTTGGAAGGGAAGGAACACTGTTTTACTTTTTCAACGCAGAATTGACTGGAATTGAGATCTTACGCCATGTCGCGTTTGGAGAGCCTCTTATGTGCCTAAACAGTGGAAACCCCCATTTCTAACTGAAACTCTAACTCAAACACACCCCTAACCCAAATCCCAACCCTCTCCATAACCCTAACCACACCCCTAACCCGAACATGCCCCTAACCCTAATCCCAACCACACCCCTAACCCCAACACACCCCTAACCCTAATCCCAACCCTAATCCCAACTGTAAATGTAATCCAAACCCTAACCCTAACTTTAGCCCCAACCCTAACTTTAGCCCCAACCCTAACTTTAGCTCCAACCCTAACTGTCGCTCCAACCCTAACTGTAGCCCTAACCCTAACTTTAGCCCCAACCCAAACCCTAACTTTAGCCCCAACCCTAACCCTAACTGTATCCCCAACCCTAACCCTAACTGTAGCCCCAACCAACCCTAACTTTAGCCCCAACCCTAACCCTAACTTTAGCCCCAACCCTAACTTTAACCCCTACCCTAACCCTAATGGGAAAATGGAAATAGATACATTTTTAATATTTTAATATATTTCCTTAACTAAGGGGGTGATGAAGGGGGGTTTGATTTACTTTTATAGCAGGTTTTTTAGCGGATTTTTATGATTGGCAGCTGTCACATACTAAAAAACGCTTTTTATTGCAAAAATAGTTTTTGCGTCTCCACATTTTGAGAGCTATAAATTTTCCATATTTTGGTCCACAGAGTCATGTGAGATCTTGTTTTTTGCAGGACGAATTGACATTTTTATTGGTACCATTTTCGACACGTGACATTTTGATCGCTTTTTATTCCGATTTTTGTGAGGCAGAATGAACAAAAAACAGCAATTTGTGAATATCTTTTGGGGGGGAGTTTATACCGTTCCACGTTTGATAAAATTGATAAATCAGTTTTATTCTTCGGGTCAGTACGATAACAGCGATACCTCATTTATATCTTTTTTATGTTTTGGTGCTTTTATACGGAAAAATCTATTTTATATAAAACAATTGTTTTTGCGTCGCTTTATTCTGAGGACTATAACTTTTTGATTTTTTTGCTGATGATGCTGTATGGCGGCTCGTTTTTTGAGGGACAAGATGACATTTTCAGCGGTACCATGTTTATTTATAACTGTCTTTTTGATCGCGTGTTATTTAATTTTTTGTTTGGCGGTATGATAATAAAGCGTTGTTTTTTGCCTCTTTTTTACGGTGATCACTGAAGGGGTTAACTAGTGGGACAGTTTTATAGGTCAGGTCGTTACGGATGCGGCGATACTAAATATGTGTACTTTTGTTATTTTTTTTTTATTTAGATAAAGAAATGTATTTATTGGAACAATATTTTTTTTTCATTATTTAGGAATTTATTTTATTTTATTTTTTTTACTCATGTAAATATATATATTTTTTTACTTTTTTACTTTGTCCCAGGGGGGGACATCATGGTAAAGTTGATTACCAGTATAATAAAGATGTCAAAACTGTGTGGTGTTTTATTTCATTAAAATACTGTATTCTGCATGTGTGTGTGTTTTATTAACCCTTTCACAACTATAGGATTAGTAATGGTAGGAAACTTATTGACACCTCTCCATTACTAAGCCGGCTTATTAGCCCTTTACAAAGGTGACATTAACCCCTTATTACCCCATATGCCACCGCTACAGGGCAGTGGGAAGAGAGAGGCCAAGCGCCGGAATTGGTGCATCTTATGCAAAATAATCTTCTGATCACCTGTTATTGCATTTTATTGCAATGTAGTGGCGACCCAAAAAAATAATTCTGATGTTTTTAATTTTTTTCTCGTTACACCATTTAGCAATCGGGTTAATTTTTTTTTATATTGATAAATTGGGCGATTCTGAACATGGCGATACCAAATATGTGTATTTTTGATTTTGTTTATTGTTTTATTTTGAATGTGGCGAAAGGGGGGTGATTTGAACTTTTATATTTTTTAAATTTTTTCAATATTTTTAAAAACATTTTTTTACTTTTTGCATGCTTCAATAGTCTCCATGGGAGACTAGAAGCTGCAGTTGTCTGATCACCTCTATTACACACAGGATCGCCTGTGTGTAGCAGAAATGCTCACTTGCTATGAGCGCCGACCACCGGCTATGACAACCATAGAGGTCTGCTGGAGACCTTCGGTTGTCATGCCAACCCATCGGTGACCTGCAATCACGTGATGGGTCACTGATGGGTGGGACTTCCGGCACGCTTTCGGTAAGTGCGAGTTAAATGCCTCTGTCAGAGATTGACAGCGGTATTTAACAGGTTAACAGCAGTCGATGGATAGAGATTCCACCTGCGACTGTTAGAGGCACATGCCAGCTGTTCAAAACAGCTGACATGTGCCCAGGAAAGATGTGGGCTCAGTATCGGTGTCTAGATCAAAGGGAGGGGTTACAACATGGGCTGTTATGAACTGGTGGCCTAGGAGCAGCATGAGACGTACTCTGGAGAAGGTGGTACCTGTACTGACCACAGACCCTGAACTTAGCACCGCTACTAGAAGTAGCCGTGGGATGTACCTAACACTCCCTAGACACCTCGACACAGCCTAAGGACTAACTTCCCCTAAAGATAGAAATGGGAAAACTATCTTGCCTCAGAGAAATTTCCCAAAGGATAGACAGCCCTCTACAAATATTGACTGTGAGAGGAGAGGGAAATGACATACGCAGACTTAAATCAGGATTTAGCAAAGGAGGCCATTCTAGCTAAAAAGAAAGAATAGGACAGAGTACTATGCGGTCAGTATTAAAACACTAGAAAATATCCACCACAGAAAATACAAAATCTCCACATCTGACTAAAGACATGGAGGGTATATCTGCATCTCTAGAGATACAGCTTAGCTGAAAAAATCCTTACACAGACCAAGCTAGACAAGACAAAACATGAAAATGCACTGAACTATAAGGTCCACAGCATGTGGACAGCAAAACAAAGCCAGAACTTATCTTTGTTGAAATGAACAGCAAAACAGAAGAGACCAGGTAGGGATGTGAATCCTCCAAAAACAATGGACAACTGGCACTGACTAAAGAATCAAGCAAGACTAAATAGCCCAGTCCAAATTGCAACAAGTGGACACACCTGATAAATGCTGCGATCCAAAGACAGCAGCACTACCACTTATAACCACTGGAGGGAGCGCAAGAGCAGAATTCATAACAATGGGCGTACTATTATGCCCAACATCGGCAAGAGGTTAAATGTACCATGCACTGATGCTCACATGTCTCAGCTCCCATTGACACCTTGTGATACGATTACAGGACACTGATCGGTTACTGTGACATGATTCCCAAAAACCATTGTGAAATTTTATTTTTATCAACTTCATCACACTTGGAATGTTTTCCCCAGTCTCCAGTATATTGAATGTAAACTAAAGTCAGTGATATTTCAGTGATTCCTAAATTTCCTATTCTATAGATTTTGCTCTCACTTTGTAGTAACACCGTTGTTTTCTATATATTCCCGTGTCCTCAACTCAGAAAGGTTGTTCCAGAATTAACTTCTGTCTAGTATCTTATTTTTTGTTTCTAATCAG
The DNA here is from genome assembly GCF_032444005.1 of Ranitomeya imitator. Classification (NCBI taxonomy): domain Eukaryota; kingdom Metazoa; phylum Chordata; class Amphibia; order Anura; family Dendrobatidae; genus Ranitomeya; species Ranitomeya imitator. The sequence continues at coordinate 632,162,289 of NC_091284.1, forward strand.
ATTTTTGCATAGAGACTTTCACTTTTGCCAGAGATGTTTACCTTCATGCAGATTTACACACACTTTTTTGAAGTGCATAGTGGTTTATGATGATGACCATAAATTTATGCATGATATTATCTTACAGAAACCTTGGATTGATGATATTTATGTATCTGGTGTGGAAATATAGACGATCTACATAATTGTATTACCTACTTGGACAGTAATATGTGGAATATCCTGCTATCTTGCCGCAGTGATAAATTTTCAATCACATTTCTCGACATCTTGTTTTGCATAGAGAGAGATATACATGTTTAGGTAAAACAGAAGGAGACTGTTGGAAATGTACTGGCATGCCTTTCTTGTGACAGACTTCTCTACTTCTTATCTCAGTCATAAAATCTTCTCTTTCGTCAAATTTTAAAAGGGGACCCTGTAAAGAAGTAAAACTAATATTCATGTACGGCGGCTTATTTTTGTCTCAAAGTCTTATATATATCTATGTCTATATCTATATCTATCTATCTATCTATCTATCTATCTATCTATATATATATATACACACAATATATGACATGGAATTTTCAATAGAAGTTAACAATGGCATTTACAAATATTTGTATGAGTATGCATATATACTGCACATATATATTATTTGGAGAAAAGTAATGAACTGCATCTTACCAGTATTCTGTATTTAGCTTACATTCAACTTGTTCATATAGCAGAAATTAATGCATATTATGCATTTTTTAATATTTAGTCCATGGATAGCCAATAAATAGACAATCAGAATGCAGATAATATAATCTCTGAGATCAAATAACAAAAGTCTTCATAAAGAGTTCCCTTTTTGGCTCGCTCATAAGAGTGAACAAATCAGACGAGTGCAATCTGAAAAAAATTCGATTGCATTCGGACCAATGTTATTCAGCTCATCTGTAATTTTGTTATCAGCTTGGATCAAATTGCCATAGGACTGATAAAAAAAACACAGCATGGTGCAAGTGTATACAAATTTTGGATTGCAATCGCTAAATACAAGTTAATGGGTGCGAGAAAAAAAATTGCACGGCACATGGACCACACGTGCCGTGCAATTTTTATGCAGCCGTCTCATATGAAACTGACATTTCATCACCCGAGTACTGTAAATTTACAGAGTGAACTATCAGAATAGAATATAGAGAAAGAATAAAAGAAAAAAATGGCACGTGGTCCCAATGAATTTTCTTAACCAGCAAAGGTTAGGCAAACAGCTATGGGCTGATATTAATATCCTAGGAAGGGGCCATGGATATTGGCCCCCTCCCAGACTGAGAACATTAGCTCTCAGCCACCCCAGAATTGGTGCATCCATTAGATGCGCCAATTCTGGTGCTTAGCCTCCATTTTTACCAGTTGCCATGGTGCAGTGGCAAGAAGGGTAATAATATTGGGGTTGATGTCAGCTGTTTTATGTTCACTGACATCAAGCCCAGGGGTTAGCAATGGAGAGGCATTTATAAGACACCCCCATTACTAACCCCATAGTTAAATGTAATAAAGACAAACAGAGTGAATTCCTTTAATTAAAATAAACAAACACATTTCTAAGGCAGCGAGCGGTGACATCAGTGAGATGAACAGAGTTCATTGAACTCCACTCACCTTACTGATGTCAACGCCTGGCACTGAAGCTGCATTCTTCATAAGAAGCTCAGTGTCTCCTGGATGCTGTACTGAGTGGTCTCATTTAATGTGGCCACTAAGCAAAGCATCCAGATGTAGCTGAGTTGGGAGGACAGGTGAGGATTTCTTTGTTTTTTTATTTTTCTTTAGATATCTATTTTTAGGTTTCTATTTCAAATAATAAACTTTGTGTGTTTATTTCAATTAAAGGAATTCACTCTGTCTATACTACAATTGACTATGGGGTTAGTAATGGGGTGTCTTATAGACGCCTCTCCATTACTAAACCCTGGGCATGATGTCAGCTGACATTGCAAAGCTGACATCAAACCCAATGCTATTGCTACACTTGCCACGCACCAAGGCAAGGAGGAAGAGTGGAGGCTAAGCACCAGAATTGGTGCATCTAATGGATGCACCATTTCTGGAGTGGCTGAGGGCTGATGTTCTTAGTCTGGGGGGGCAATATCCATGGCTCCTTCCTAGGCTATTAATATCAGCACGTAGCTATCTACCTGGCCTTTGCTGGTTATTAATAATAGAGGGGACTCACTTTATTTTTGGGGGGTCACCCCTTGTTAATAACCAGTAAAGGCTACGAAGACAGCTCTGAGCCGATATTAATAGCCTGGGAAGCTCCATGTTTACTACCCCCTTCCCAGTCTATAAACATCAGCCCCCAGCTGTCAGATTTCCCTCAGCTGGTTAAGAAAAATATGGGGCACAATACCATTTTTTCTTTCATTTAATTATTAGCTAAATACATGTACAGTAAGCTACACATGCACTGCACTGATTATATATCTCAATTACATATATCTATCTATCTATCTATCTGCTATCGATACCTGTGTTTAAGATTGTTTTATTAGTTAGTAAACTAGCTTGAGAGAATTGATATAGAGAATTACTGTATGTAAAAGCTTATGTTAAAAATTTATTGCATACCCATGTCAGACGGATGCTACTTGCTAAAAATCGCATTGTACTCACATGACTCTTGCATGACACTTGTCATACTTTTCTGGATTAACATTGGACTGAGTTTTTAAATGCTAGTGTGACTGGCCTAAGTAGCAGATTGGCGATCACAGAGATCACTTCACAATAACAAGGGGTACAAGTTCTAACAATGGATATTCCAGCCTTCTAATACTTTCTGCACTGATGGCCACAGACAGAAGTTGTCCCCAGTGCAAAAACAATATACAGCCTCTTTGCATGCAGTCCAATAACTCATCATAATACCCTATTCCACCTTCTTTGGAGGTTTATCTGGGCCTACTTACCTTTGGGCTCTTGTTGCACCAATGATATGTCTACCCCTGACTTTCTGTACTCCAAATCATGTAAAATGTACCTTTAATAGACACATATCCACCAGATCAATAACTGGTGAAACAAAGAGGCATTGGCAAGTAAAGAATAAAAAATATATATTTTTATTATTTATATCTTTTAAAAACCAAGACAAGGAGATTTCAATAATGCAGCCGATGGTAACACATGTCAGAATACAAAAAAGCTATAGGAATAATAAATTCCAAAGAATTCCAAAAATATATGAATACTGTACACACTGTGGTGCATCAGACAAAAATAAAGTGCATAGTGCAATAAATAATTCTGGAACCTAAGGAGTTTGTTCCTAAGGAGGAGTTGCTTTACAATCAAAATAAAAGGGATATAGTAGAGGCTTCCAATTATGTGAGGTTCATCATGGAGTATAATAAGCAGTGGCCTGAATTGTTAACAATAATGAATAAGCATTGGAGCAAATTGCAATCAGATCCAATTTTGAAAAAAATTCTACCAAATCGACCATTAATGACACCTAGATGCTCAAGGAACCTGAGTGATTTCTTAGTTCATAGCCATTACTCGGGAGTACCAGAGGAAGAATGGAGTCAGCACTCCAAGGATTTTTTCCATGTAACACGTGCAAAGCATGTAGTAATCACTTTAAAAGTGCTTCTTTTGAGAATCATGATGGAACTAGAACGTATAAAATTTGAAAAACTTTGACTTGCTCCTCTAAAGGTGTAATTTATCATGCACCCTGTCCCTGTAAAAAAGTGTACATAGGTCTAACTACTCGTGAACTTCGAATTCGAACCAGGGAGCACGTTAGAGATATTGTAATGGCGGCTACGACAGAGGATATCACCACCGTTAAGACTCTTCCTAAGCACTTCAGGCTCCATCACAAGTGTGATTTTTCTGGTTTGAGGATACAGGCCATAGATCAGGTCTGCCTAGGGCCTAGAGGTGGCAATCTTGGGAAAGCCCTAGCTCAGAGAGAGAGCAGATGGATTTATCTATTAGGTACCATGGCCCCCCAAGGCCTTAATGAAAACCTTGGATTTATGGCATTTCTGTAGATTATTGAGAGAAAGGGAAAGGAAGATAAAAAGTAGGGAGGGTGGGGGGGTAGCTTTTTTTTTACCATTTACCATTTTCCACTGTTACTGCTTTTAAATGTTTGTTTGTGTGTTGTGTTTTTACATTTTTATTTTATTTATGTAGTGAGGATTCATCATGCGAGGTGTATCTCTATTTTCTGTGGTTTGCATGGGACTCTCCATCCCTGGAGCATATGGACTATATGAATATACCGAATTCTGAAGCTTCTTCTCTCTAGGGAGCCATAGGATCTTTGACTTATCAGAGTCATCTCATAATTTTTGTCCTCAGCATGTGGGGTGGTTGCTCTATTTTGGCAACTTGTAGTTGCCATTTTGTGCTTGTTATTATCATGTATTATTTATATGTGTGTATATTTCTTTATTATTACTTTATTTTTTCTTTATGTATTTGCACTCATCTAATATATATGTAATTTTGTTATTATCACTCATTCAGCTGTGGCAAGGAAAACTAAATCTCTGAACAGTCACAAATACTCGGAGACCACCTGAGCGTGCTCGGGAAAACCTGAGCAACGATTATACTCGCTTATCACTAAGATTCAGCTATGCGTACATGCAGAGTTTTTGCAATGTTTTATATCTGCATTTTAAATCTGCTTTTTACAGTACCAGCAAAAGCTATGACATGTCACAATATACCCCCTCCCCCCCCCCCCCCCCCGTTTTTTCTCTTGACTAACCTTTAGCACTGCAGCGTTTCTTAAATCTGAAGCATGACAATTCCATAGAAAACAACGAGGAAGTGAAAAAATGTTGTAAAAAAAAAGCGTTTTTGACCAATAAAAGTTACTTTATTAAACTGTATGCAAAGCACACATGTAATCCGCATCCAAAAACGCTGCACAGAAAAAAAAAAATGCAGCAAAAATGTAGTGTTTGTACTGCCAAGTTATCAGGGTTTTTGGCTGTAGAAAAAAATACAGCAAAAATGCTGCATGTAATTATATCCTTGTTCTATCAAAATGACAAGTAAAAAATGTAATAAACAAATTCTGCCACTGGTAAAGTAGCCTAATTCTTCATTAAAACAGATGTCTCTGGAGCAGCAATTGCCATCTAAGAACACCACAATGTCAACTTCATTAAACACTGCTCATTTCTTGTTGAAATGTTTCTAGGCTTTTGTCATCCATTAAAAAACTTTTATGCCTGTTTGCCTTTGAAACATGTAAGTTATGTTAAGGACCTGCTTCTAATCAGTATCAAAGAGAAATCATCATTTTTTTTTTTTCCATAAATCAATAATGCACTTGAAAATAACAAACTTTGTAATATATCTTATTAAAGATCTACAATCTGTTTTCCGCCCCATCACTCAACTGAGACATCCCTGACCAAAATTACTAACGACCTACTTACAGCAAAAGCTAACGGACAATACTCTATACTCTATTCTAGACCTGTCATCTACTTTCGACACAGTTGACCACTGCCTCCTACTACAGACCTCGCCCTCTCCTGGATCTCCTCATAACTTTCCAACCGCACATTCAGCATCTCCCACTCCCACACTACCTTCTCATCCCACCCTCTCTCTGTTGGAGTCCTCCAAGGCTCTGTTCTAGGACCCTTACTCTTCTCAATCTAAACACTTGGCCTGGGACAACTCATAAAGTCCCTTGGATTCCAGTACCACCTTTATTCTGATGACACTCAGATCTACCTCTCTGGCCCATATGTCACCTCTCTGATGTCCAGAATCCCAGAGTGTCTATCAGCCATATCCTCCTTCTCCTCTCGCTTCCTCAAACTCAATGGGGACAAATCTGAACTCATCATCTTTCCTCCATCTCATAGATCTTCCTTACCTGATCTGTCTATCGCAATTAATGACATCATGCTCTCCTCCGTACCGGAAGTCCGCTGCCTCAGAGTAACCCTTGACTCTGCCCTGTACTTCAAACCGCACATCCAAGCTCTTTCCACCTCCTGTCGCCGACAGCTCAAAAATATCTCCAGAATCCGTCCTTTCCTCAATCAACTAAAATGCTTGTGCATGCCCTCATTATCTCCCGGCTTGACTACTGCAACATCCTTTTCTGTGGCCTCCCTGCTAACACTCTTGCACCGCTCCAGTCCATCCTTAACTCTGCTGCCCGACTAATTCATCTCTCTCCTCCCTACTGCTCCACTTTCCCACTCTGCAAATCTCCTCACTGGCTCCCATTCCCTCTGCATATCCAGTTCAAATTACTAATACTGACCTACAAAGCCATCCATAACCTGTCTCCTCCATATATCTCTGAACTAATCTCCCGATATCTTCCCTCACATAATCTCCGGTCCTCCCAAGACCTCCTTCTCTCCTCCACACTTATTCGCTCCTCACCCAACCGCCTGCAGGACTTCTCCAGAATATCCCCCATCCTCTGGAATTCTTTACCCCAACACGTCCGACTATCAACCACATTCGGATCCTTCAGACGGAACCAGAAAACCCATCTTCTCAGGAAAGTTTACAGCCTGCACTGACCCCGCTGCCTCCTCATCACTACCGGAGCTAGCGCCTCACCAACACCGGAGCTCCTGCAACCCTCAACCTACTGTCTCCTTCCCCACCATCCTGTAGAATGTAAGCCTACAAGGGCAGGGTCCTCGCCCCCCTGTATCAATCTGTCATTGTTAGTTTGCTTACTGTAAGTGATATCTGTAATTTGTATGTAACCCCTTCTCATGTACAGCACCATGGAATCAATGGTGCTATATAAATAAATAATATTAATAATAATAATAATAATAATAAAAAAAAAAAAAGCTCTTCTTTCGTTTTCTGCACTCGATCGTTCATTGTAGAAATTCGAGTAAAATCTGAAAATCAAGAAAATGGGACAAAGTCATCACCCTTAAAAGCTCTGTTACCGTCTCATATGTTTGCTCTATTTGGGCAATTGTAATGCAAACTTAGGTGAAAGCACATACGGTACTTTTTATAGTAAAGTGAAAATATACAACTTTAAGCTATAAAGAAAATATATAAGTAAATATATATATAAGTGTGTTTGTGACATTACAATGACATGTGCGCTGTGATCCAGTCCATAAATGACTCATAATAGAAAGAATCTATTTTGTCTTCATGGACTGGTTATAAATAGGGTTTATTATGCAGACAGTAATCATTACTCAGTGAGAATTCTGTCCAGTATTTACTGTCTAAAATGTCCAGCAATTCCCAGCCTGTTTTGTTTTCCTATAACTAGGACATCTAATAACCACTCTAAAGGCCTATCTAATTTTGGCTTCAGAGAATTATCATGGTATATGTTTATCAGAGAGTGTTTAACGGAGTGCAGAGAGCCGTTAAATACAGATAATGGGTAATTTGTGTGAAACCGTTGATTTCAAAAATGATTTAGCAGCTGTAATATCAAATTTGAACTCTATCTGAGCTAGAATTAAGACAGAGTACAGTACAATAAAGGCTAATAAAATGTTACAAATACTCAGGAGCAGCGGCACAGTAATAAATATAGCAGCGCTGACAGTAGTAATACGGCTCGGGGAACCATGGGAGGGCAAATGATGCTCTGTATGTTTATTACATTTAGAATGACTTTGTTCCTTTCCATCACATTTTTAGCGGCATCATTATTAGCATGGGGGTTTTCAGTTTAATTTGGGATGCTAAGTATTTAGGGACACATTGTAGGATCGGATAACTCTGTTCTTTGCTGAAGATGCAGTCCAGTCTGTGAATATTCAATAATAAAGGAGAATATTTATATTGTTGTATGGGAAAAAAATTCAGCTGAACTTGTAATTTATTGATGTAAATCCATGAGGCCAGTGGGCGGGTCCCAGTCAGCGATTGGCAGGTTTCTCTGTATAGACATATTTGAAGCTACAAGTTTGAGTTTTTGTTTTCTTATCTCTGTTTTGCATTTTTTTTTGTAGGACAAGAAATATTACAGAAGTATATAATGTATATTTTTTTCTTTTAGAGACTACACTGTAATAACAAATAATGGTCGTGTAGAATAAAGTTGAACAAGTACATGTGGAAATCCTCTCCTAGAGAGATCGACTAGATTAAAGTAGCAATTCTGTTTGTTTTCTTGTAATTCATTCTGTCACTAGTCCCCTACTATACTGTATATAATTCAGCTAGTATTGTGGATAATTCTCCACAAATGCGTGATGTGACCACATTGTGATACCCCTCCCGGTCCCACCTGGAATTATTTGGCTTTATGTTCTGTGAAAGGGTTTTTTATTGTGATGCAATTGAATGGAATATACCACTCAAGTTCTCCACAAAGGGGCTAGCTAATATCAAGGATAATGATGATGACTACACATCACATTGAGTGTCACAGTAATGTAGAAGATCACAGATCTGCCTCCTGACTGTATATTTATGATAAACACATATTTTTTAGAAGAGTAAAGAGGATAGGATAATCATAGTGTCCTGTCAGCAGATAGAGATAGTACTGGGTCTAGTTGGTCATTTGATGCTGTACTGATAGTAACATAGTAACATAGTTAGTAAGGCCGAAAAAAGACATTTGTCCATCCAGTTCAGCCTATATTCCATCATAATAAATACCCAGATCTACGTCCTTCTACAGAACCTAATAATTGTATGATACAATATTGATAGTAACATAGTTAGTAAGGCCGATGCAACATGGTCTTTATTGCGAGGTATAGAAGAATAACATGCAGGATGAAAGCTAGGTATCAAGATGAGGCTGAGGAGAAGAGAACAAGAGGCTGAACAATATGGAAGTAATTGTATGTAAGAGAAATTCAAAACTGACAATAAGTTAAAGGGAACCTGTCAGCTGGATTGCGCACAGTAACCTACAGACAGTGTCAGGTTGGTGCCGATACATCGATTAAAATGATACCTTGGTTGATGAAATCCATCTTGTGGTTGTTGCTTAATCTATGTTTGCAGTTTTCAGTTAATGAGATTCTGGTGTTTCTGGTCGGCCTCATGTGGTGCTCTGCTTACATATTAATCCTTCTCGGCTTATGACAAATCACTGCACCTTATTTTACACACTGAATAGAATATTGTTGTTTTTTTTTACATTAAAAATTAAACATTCATCAGGCAGACATTGTCACTTGCGCTGTAGCATGATACTATGGATAATATGGATGTAATCATTTGATTATGTTAAATAATTTTGTAGGGAAAAAAAATATGTTAATCAAAACGGTGACCGCGCCTACGCAATAGCATAATTCGGAGCGTGATAGATGCAACTGCGCAGGCGTCGCCAGCGCCATCTTGATGGAGCTAATTTTTTTTCTCTCTAGCAAAATGCTGGCGCCTGCGTAGTAACACCTATCACGTTCCAAATTAATGCCACTGCACAGGCGCGGCCGACGGCGCCATTTTGATTCAAATAATTACGCGCAATTGTATAGAAAAAAAAATGGAAATGGTTTTTTAAAGTAAGAACCTAAGTAACTATAAGAATGCATCCTACAACAGAATTTAGAATCACATAAAATATAGAGAAAATATTATGCGTAATAAGGCATAAAAGAAAATTTGTCTTGACATAGTGTGTACCCTATATTGAATTTGGAGTGTGAACCATTTGCCATGAAGCAGCAGTACTGGAAGCAGTGGCGTAACTTGAAACTCATGCGAAAGCTCCAACGGGGCCCCCAAATATTTTAAATCTTTAATAGCAATAGTCTTTTTCTATAGGCCAAAGGGACTTTTAGGGCTTCCTAGGCTCCAGGGCCTGGGTGCGATTGCAACCCCTGCACTTGTTGTAGTTATGCCCCTGACTGCAAGTAAAGGTTTTACAAACTGCCAATAATTACTTGTGTCCAAAATGCCAATGGACATTTCCTCTTCCAGTCGAATACTCATTCAGTTGCTTATATCCTAGGACTATGCTCAACAGAATGTATCAAATAGTCCAGCCCAATTGTTTTATAAACTTAGCAGTATTATCCTTTTGCTTAGTTATTGATCTATTGGGCCTACTTGCAGATCGCTAGTGTAAAGACCCCTATGCAAATTGGACCTAATGTTGGCCAAATCTGGTAGTATCGACAGTGTAATGTTTATGAGGTTCCCCGACCAATGATTGTCATGGGGATAAGGATTCAGCATATCCAATTTTTGACTGTTGATCCTTTTATTTTCTAATTCTTACGCCACCAGAGATGTCTGGCATCGTCTCTCAAAGACAACACGAGCACTCAGAATGGCAAGCGCTCCTGTGCATGTGGGAGTTGGGTGAGTTAACTGCCAGCCGAATCATTGACTAAATCATTGTTCGGACATTAACTATCTAATGTGTATGAGGGGCTTTATGCTGCTCTTATCTCTGGCTCCATTCCACATTTACTTACTGTTTCCAGAGATGTTTCCTGCGTTTTGCTTACTGCAAGATCTGCTTTATAATCACCTGCTTGGGTGTTGTATTGCTGTACTACTCCTCTGGTTATCAAGTGTGCTTATGTTTCTATATACTTCTGCTAGGCGACATCTAAGGATTTCTCTCATACCTGCATTAATCTGAAGTCTGTCTAGGCAAAGATTAGCACAGGCGCCAACCTTTCCTTTGTCCGTACCGACCTCTCCAATTTTGCTAGCTGAGTGCATGGATTATCTATGCTGCTCCTACTGAGTATTTTTTACATTGTGCTCTTATGCTTGTTTACTGGATCAGATTCTCCTGGATTAACCCTTGGGCCTGAAGTCTTGCTATCACAGTTGCATACACCAAGTTCTATTCCAATACCAATTGGGGCTGAAACTTTTCAAAGTATTAAATAACGCATCTCCATAGGATAATTTTGTATCTCCATAGGATGATTCACTTTGTATCCCAATTGTTTTCTATTTGTTTTTAGCACAATGTTTGCACCTTTGCAGGATAGTAAAAACATAGCAATATTCCATGTAGATTTTTTAAAGCCCAAAATGTAAAATTTATTTTTTTTTAAAAAATGTAGTCAGCCTCAATAACAAGTAGGTGGATTTTTAAAGATGACCTTTCACTTGCTAAAAAAAAAAAGATTAGCTAAATATTTGGGAAATGTTCCTGAGCTCCCCTAATTTGTAAACTTTTTTTCTGTTTTGAGCTGCATCATTCCATTGTAGAGATATTCACATTTTGTTCTTTTGAAGTGCACTATGCAAAATTTTTCATTGCAGTCCAATTGGGCATTTATTCTTAGTCTTCTTTGGGGGCATGCCATTTTGTTCCTCACTCTCAGATGCTGCTAATCACAGATTAGCAGCTGATTTAACAGTTTCAGTCGTTGGCGAGCTGTGATTGGCAGCATCTGGGGGAGAGGGAAAAGTACGTGCCTCCACAGAAGACTGAAGAAAAGCCCAGTTGGACTGCAAGCAGAAGAAGATGTTTAATATATTCGCTTTTTCCTCGTTGTCTACAACCATACTTTCCTCACAATTTTTTAAGGGGTCTACACTTTCACTTATATGATTCTTTTACTATTGATATAGTTGAAGAACAGTTTGGGATTAGTTTTACTCTCCTTAGCAATGTGCTTCTCTGTTTCCTTTTTGGCAGCTTTAATTAGCTTTTTTAGATAAAGTAGTTTTCTCCCTATAGTTTTTAGACCTTCAGCGGTGCCATCCTGCTTAAAGGGAACCTGTCACCTGAATTTGGCGGGACCGGTTTTCGGTCATATGGGTGGAGTTTTCGGGTGTTTGATTCACCCTTTCCTTACCCGCTGGCTGCATGCTGGCCGCAATATTGGATTGAAGTTCATTCTCTGTCCTTCGTAGTACACGCCTGCGCAAGGCAAGATTGCCTTGTGCAGGCGTGTACTATAGAGGACAGAGAATGAACGTAAGGAAAGGGTGAATCAAACACCCGAAAACTCTGCCCATATGACCGAAAACCAGTCCAGCCAAATTCAGGTGACAGGTTCCCTTTAACCCCTTAACCCCAAGGGTGTTTTGCAATTAATGACCGGCCAATTTTTACAATTCTGACCACTGTCCCTTTATGAGGTTATAACTCTGGAATGCTTCAATGGATCCTGATGACTCTGACATTGTTTTCTCGTGACATATTTTATTTCATGATAGTGGTAATATTTATTTGATATTATCTGCGTTTATTTGTGAAAACAAAGGAAATTTGGCAAAACTTTTGAAAATTTCGCAATTTTCCAAATTTGAATATTTATGCCCTTAAATTACAGAGATATATCACACAAAATATTTAATAAGTAACATTTTCCACATGTATACTTTACAGCAGCACAATTTTGGAACCAAAATGTTTTTTGTTAGGGAGTTATAAGGGTTAAAACTTGACCAGCAATTTCTCATTTTTACAACACCATTTTTTTTAGGGACTACATCACATTTGAAGTCACTTTGAGGGGTCTATATGATAGAAAATACCCAAGTGTGACACCATTCTAAAAACTGCACCCCGCAAGGTGCTCAAAACCACATTCAAGAAGACTATTAACCCTTCAGGTGTTTCACAGGAATTTTTGGAATGTTTTTAAAAAAATGAACATTTAATTTTTTTTCACAAAAAGTTAATTCAGCTCCAATTTGTTTTATTTTACCAAGGGTAACAGGAGAAATTGTACCCCAAATGTTATTGTGCAATTTTTCCTGAGTATGCTGATACCCCAGACATGGGGGTAAACCACTGTATGGGCGCACAGCAGAGCTCAGAAGGGAAGGAGCGCCATTGGACTTTTCAATGCAAAATTGACTGGAATTGAGATGGGACGCCATGTTGCGCTTGGAGAATCCCTGATGTGCCTAAACATTGAAACCCCCCACAAGTGACACCATTTTGGAAAGTAGACCCCCTAAAGAACTTATCTAGATGTGTGGTGAGCACTTTGACCCACCAAGTGCTTCACAGAAGTTTATAATGTAAAGCCGTAAAAATAAAAAATCATATTTTTTCACAAAAATTATCTTTTTGCCCACAATTTTTTATTTTCCCAAGGGTAAGAAAAGAAATTGGACCTCAAAAGTTGTTGTGCAATTTGTCCTGAGTATGCTGATACCCGATATGTGGGGGTAAACCACTGTTTGAGCGCATGGCAGAGGTTGGAAGGGAAGGAGCGCCGTTTGACTTTTCTATGCAAAATTAACTGGAATTGAGATGGGACACCATGTCACGTTTGGAGAGCCCCTGATGTGCCTAAACATTGAAACTCCCCACAAGTGTTAGGGGTCGAGTTCCTGCCTCTGCACAGGGGGAATCTCGGGCCATCTCCGCTGCGGTCTCCCATTCTTCTCCTGCCGCAGTGGAGCTTGCTCAGCAGAGACGTCGATCCCAGCATCTCGCTCAGTCTGACTCTGTGCTTAGAGTTACTGCTGCGTTTCCTGCTTCTCCCATTGAAGTCAGTGCTGGGCAGCGGCGAGCAGACGTTTCTGGGGCTAAGTCCTGCTTTTTACATTCTGAGCATGCCCAGAGTAAGATCTCTCAGTGGAGATCGAGGGTCACATGATCAGATACTGCAGCTAAGGTCCTTGTAGCTGCTAGGACTAAATCCTGCTTTGCACTCTGAGCATGTCCAGGGCGAGATCTCTCAGTGGAGATCCAGGGTCACATGCTCAGGTGCTGCAGCACTCCATTGGTCCTTCTTTGGAAGGTCCTAAACATGCTGCAGCTATTTAAGCCTCGCATGGCCGCACGGCCATGCGCTAGTATTGTCTTTTGTAAATGTGTGTGTGTTGTGAGTGAAAGTCGTTCTTTAAAATCCCCTCCCTATTGTATGACTGCTCACGGAAGGTGGGTGATTGCTACCTAGCACCCGACTTAGCCATCAGCACGGTACACACATTACAGCGTCTTATTGCTGTGACCGCCAGTGCGGCACCGTGCGCTTTCTCTGCGCTTTCCTAACCCAAGCCTGGGTGGTTAGTGGCGTCCGCCAGTGCGGCACCGCACGCACTCTTGTGCCTCTAAATATATTCTCTTGGTGCGGTACCGCGGCCCTGTGACTCAACAGGGTTCGCTTCCTTCACACTGGGTGAAGTTAACCCAAGTGTGTATTCATATTGTACCGCCATCTCGTCCGTCTCTACTAGCAGCAGGGTTTTCACCTGCACGGTGAACCTCGGACGGCGAACGCACCTAATACCATTACACCTTATACTTGGTGCGTTCCGCCAGTCCTAACAACAAGTGACACCATTTTGGAAATTAGACCCCCCTAAGGAACTTATCTAGATGTGTTGTGAGAGCTTTGAACCCCCAAGTGTTTTACTACAGTTTATAACACAGAGGCGGGGAAAAAAAATTTTTTTCCACAAAAATGTTTTTTTAGCCCCTCAAATTTTTATTTTCCCAAGGGTAACAAGAGAATTTGGACCCCAAAAGTTGTTGTCCAATTTATCCTAAGTACACTGATACCCCATATGTGGGGGGAACCACCGTTTGGGCGCATGGCAGAGCTCGGAAGAGAAGGAGCGCCGTTTGGAATGGAGACTTAGATGGATTGGTCTTCAGGCGTCACATTGCATTTGCAGAGCCCCTGATGTACCTAAACAGTAGAAACCCCCCACAAGAGACCCCATATTGGAAACTAGACCCCCCAAGCAACTTATCTAGATGTGTTGTGAGAACTTTGAACCCCCAAGTGTTTCACTAAAGTTTGTAACGCAAAGTCGTGAAAATAAAAAATAATTTTTTTCCCACAAAAATGTTTTTTAGCCCCCCCAAATTTATTTTCCCAAGAGCAACAAGAGAAATTGGACCCCCAAAGTTGTTGTACAATTTGTGCTAAGTACGCTGATACCCCATATGTTAAGGTAAACTCCTGTTTGGGCGCACGGGAGAGCACGGAAGGGAAGGGGCACTGTTTTACTTTTTCAACGCAGAATTGGCTGGAATTGAGATCGGACGCCATGTCGCGTTTGGAGAGCCCTTGATGGGCCTAAACAGCGGAAGCCCCCAATTCTAACTGAAACCCTAACCCAAACACACCCCTAACCCTAATCCCAACTCTAACCACACCCCTAACCCGAACATGCCCTTAATCCTAATCTGTTATGATCTGGTGATTAAGGAGCGACATGAGACTAGCTCTGAGCAGGTGGTAGCTATACTGACCACAGTCCCTAAGCTCAACACAACACTAGAAATAGCCGTGGAATGCTCCTAACTCTGCCTAGGCATCTCGTCACAGCCTAAGAGCTAACTACCCCTAAAGACAGAAGCAGGAAAACTATCTTGCCTCAGAGAAAATCCCCAAAGGATAGATTAGCCCCCCACATGTAATGACTGTGAGAGGAGAAGGAAATGACATACGTAGTATGAAACAAGATTTAGCACAGGAGGCCACTTCTAGCTAGATAAAGTACAGAACAGAGCACTGTGCGGTCAGTAGAAAAAAACTAGAAAAAGTCCACCGCAGAGAAATACAAAAATCTCCACACCTGACTAAAGGTGTGGAGGGCAAACTCTGCTGCCCAGAGCTTCCAGCTTAGCTGAATAGATCCATATTGATAAGCTGGACAAAAGAGCAAAAACAACAAAATGCTGATCAACAAAGTCCACAACAAGTGAACTACAAAAAGAAAAGCAAGGACTTAGCTTTGATGAGCTGGTCAGAGTGTCAGGAAATCCTAAGAGCAATGACTCCAGGCAGGAACAATTGACAACTGGCATTGAATGAGAGATAAGGCCAGACTAATATAGCCGAGCCAAGAAGACGATCAGTGAAAACAGCTGCAGAAGCTAAATCCAAGAAGCAGCCATACCACACAAAACCACAGGAGGGAGCCCAAGAGCAGAACTCACAAAAATGCCACTTACAACCACCGGAGGGAGCCCAAGAGCGGAATTCACAACACTAATCCCAACCACACCCCTAACCCCAACACATCCCTAACTCCAACACACCCCTAACCCTAATCCCAACCATAACCCTAACCACATCCCTAAACCTGACACACCCCTACCCCTAATCCCAACCGTAAATGTAATCCAAACCCTAACCCTAACTTTAGCCCCAACCCTAACCCTAACTATAGCCCCAACCCTAACTGTAGCCCTAACCAGAACCCTAACCCTAGCCCCAACCCTAACCATAGCCCCAACCCTAGCCCTAACTCTAGCCCCAACCCTAACCCTACCCCCAACCCTATCCCTAATGGGAAAATGGAAATAAGTAGGGTTGAGCGACTTTTACTTTTATAGGATCGGGTCGGGTTTCACGAAACCCGACTTTTTCAAAAGTCGGGTCGAGTGAAATCGGCCGATCCTATAAAAAAGTCGGGGCTGGGGTCGGCCGAAACTCGAAACCCAATGCAGTGCATTGGGTTTCCAATGGTTCCCAGGGTCTGAAGGAGACGAAACTCTCCTTCAGGCCCTGCGATCCATATTTAAGTGTAAAATAAAGAATTAAAATAAAAAATATTGCTATACTCATCCTCGGACGCACCCTGGTACTAACGGGGAACCTTCCTTCCTTCGAATCAGCGCGTGAAGGGCCTTAGATGACGTCGCGGCTTGTGATTGGTCGCGCGACCGCCCATGTGACCGCTCGCGCGACCAATCACAAGCCGCGACGTCACCGCAAGGTCCTGCAAGCACTGATTCTTAGGAAGGAAGGCTGCCGGAAAGAAGCAGGGCGCGTCCGAGGGTGAGTATATTCCTATTAGGTATATACTCACCCTCGGACACGCCCTGCTTCTTTCCGGCAGCCTTCCTTTCTAAGAATCAGCACTTGAAGGACCTTGCGGTGACGTCGCGGCTTGTGATTGGTCGCGCGAGCGGTCACATGGGCGGTCGCGCGACCAATCACAAGCCGCGACATCATCTAAGGCCCTTCACGCGCTGATTCGAAGGAAGAAAGGTTCCCCGTTAGTACCAGGGTGCGTCAGAGGGTGAGTATAGCAATATTTTTTATTTTAATTCTTTATTTTACTCTTAAATATGGATTCCTATACCGATTTCCGATATTGCAAACATATCGGAACTCGGGATCGGAATTCCGATACCAGATACAGAAGATCGCCGACTTCATGGCCGACCCCACACAGGGGTCGGGTTTCATGAAACCCGACTTTGCCAAAAGTCGGCGACTTCTGAAAATGGCCGACCCGTTTCGCTCAACCCTAGAAATAAGTACATTTTTTATTTTATTATTTTTCCCTAACTAAGGGGGTCATGAACAGGGGTTCGATTTACTATTGAAAGCGGGGGTTTTTTAACGGATTTTTGTGATTGCCAGCTGTCACACGCTAAAAGAGGCTTTTTATTGCAAAAAATAGTTTTTGCGCCTCCACATTTTGAGATCTATAATTTTTCCATATTTTGGTCCACAGAGTCATGTGAGGTCTTGTTTTTTGCGGTATGAGTTGATGTTTTTATTGGTACTATTTTTGGGCATGTGACTTTTTTTATCGCTTTTTATTCAGATTTTTTGTGAGCCAGAATGACCAAAAACCAGCTATTCATGAATTTCTTTTGAGGGGGGCGCTTAGCCAGTTCCACATTTGGTAAAATTGATAAAGCAGTTTTATTCTTCGGGCTAGTACGATTACAGCGATACCTCATTTATATTTTTTTATGTTTTGGTGCTTTTATACGATAAAAACTATTTTATAGAAAAAATAATTATTTTTGCATCACTTTATTCTGATTACTATAACTTTTTTATTTTTTCGCTGATGATACTGTATGGCAGGTCGTTTTTTGCGGGACAAGATGACGTTTTCAGTGGTACCATGGTTATTGATATCTGTCTTTTTGATCGCGTGTTATTCCACTTTTTGTTTGGTGGTATGATAATAAAGCGTTGTTTTTTTGCCTTTTTTCATGGTGTTCACTGAAGGGGTTAACCAGTGGGACATTTTTATAGGTCAAGTCCACAAAATAAGAAAAAAGCAACACATCCGCACCGCTGTAATTCGTTAGACCCTCACAAGACTCCTTCACTGCACTGTGCTGCCGTAGATAGCCTCACATATAACATCACATACCGGGGTGCTCCTCTGGTAACAGTCCATATAAGAATCCACAAAAAATAAGAAGAAAAAGAAGAGAAAAGAGCGCACTCACCGGTAGTGAAACGTCAGGTTTATTCGGACATTAACATAGAAAACGCAGGGAGGGTAGTGAATGCACACGGAGAGTCCGTGTGCATTCACTACCCTCCCTGCGTTTTCTATGTTAATGTCCGAATAAACCTGACGTTTCACTACCGGTGAGTGCGCTCTTTTCTCTTCTTTTTCTTCTTATTTTTTGTGGATTTTTATAGGTCAGGTCGTTAAAGACGCGGCGATACTAAATATGTGTACTTTTGTTTTTTTTAGATAAAGAGATGTATTTATGGGAACAATATTTTTTTTTCTTCATTTAGGAATTTTTTTTTTTTTTACATATAACATTTTACATTACCCCAGGGGGGCATCATGTTATATAGTCAGATCGCTGATCTGACACTTTGCAGTGCACTGTGTCAGATCAGCGATCACACAGGCACAGCAGGGACACTTGCAAGCGCTTGCTCTATGCAGGCGCTTGCAAGCCACCTCCCTGCAGGAATCAGAAGCAGCCCCGCGGCCATATTGGATCCGGGGCTTGCAGGAAGAAAGAGTTAGGAGACCCTTGGAGCAATGCAATCACATTGCATTGCTCCGTGGGTGTCAGGGAAGCAAGCAGGGAGCCTTCTCCCTGCCCGATGCTTCCCTATGCCGCCGGAACACTGCGATCATCTTTGATCGCAGTGTGTCGGGGGTCAATGTGTCGGGAGCGGTTCGTGACCGCTCCTGGCACATAGTGCCAGATGTCAGCTGTAATAATCAGCTGACACCCGGTGGCGATCGGCCGTGCTCCCCCCGTGAGCGCAGACGATCACATATGACATACTTTCTCGTCACTGGGAATTAAGTCCCAGGTCACCTCGACGGGATAGTACGTCATATTGGATTAAGGGGTTAAGTAGTTTAAATGCTTTCTTTTTACTGTTATTGCCCCTCTTACTTCTTTTTTTAGCCACATTGTGTTTTTCCTATTTCTTGACCTTTTATTTTCACAAGGTATAAACCGCTTACAGTGCCTATTTAGGATGTTCTTAAACATTTCCCATTTGTTATCTGTATTCATATTTCTGAGGACCTTGTCCCAGTCAACCAGATTAAGGGCTTCTCTTAGCTGGTCAAATGTTGCCTTCCTAAAGTTCAGTGTTTTTGTGACTCCCTGACAAGTCGCCCTTGCGAAAAACAATTGAAACTGTACAATATTGTGGTCGCTATTTCCTAAATACCCTACAACCTGCAGATTTGTTATTCTATCAGGTCTATTAGATAGTACTAGATCTAAAAGTGCTGCTCCTCTGGTTGGATTCTGCGCCAATTGTGAAAGATAATTTTTCTTGATTATTAGCAGAAACCTGTTACCTTTATGGGTTTCGCAGGTCTTTCTTTCCCAGTTAATATCAGGGTAGTTAAAGTCCCCCATACAAGGACCTCATTATGGGTTGCAGCTTCATCTATCTGCCTTAGCAGTAGACTTTCCATGATTTCTGTTATATTTGGGGTTTTTTAATAGACCCCAATGAGAATATTGTTACTATTTTTCCCTCCATGTATTTCGACCCATATGGACTCGACATCCTCATTCACTTCGCCAATATCCTCCCTTAAAGTGGACTTTAGACAAGACTTTACATAAAGACTCTCCGATTTTTATGATCCTTTCTAAACAGACTGTAACCCTGTAAGTTAACTGCCCAGTCATAGCTTTCATCTAACCATGTCTCGGTTATTCCCACTATGTCATAGTTGCCTGTAGATATTTCTGCTTCTAGTTCTTCCATCTTGTTTGTCAGGCTTCTGGCATTTGCGAGCATGCAGTTTAGAGTATTTTGTTTTGTTCTAATCTCCTCCCTGTGGATTGTTGTAGAAATTTTCTTACCTCCCTTCGGAGTATGTTGTCTTGGGTCTTCTTTGCCGCACCTCTTATCCTTCATCAGTATATTTCCTGGCTTCATGTTCGTCTAACATTTTTCTTCACGTTACCTCTTCTTCTAGTTTAACACCCTCCTGAGGAGTGAAGCAAGTCTTCTGGTGAATGTGTGTTTCCCAGGTTTGTTGAGGTCTCTGGTGAGGAGTCCATCATACAGGTAATTCACACCGTGGTCCAGGAGTCCGAATCCTTGTTGTTTGCACCATCGTCTTAGCCAGTTGTTTGCATCAAGGATCCTGTTCTATCTCCTGGTGCCATGCCGTCTACTGGAAGGATAGAAGAAAAAATGACCTGTGCATTCAGTTCCGGTCGGCAGATGGCTGCTTCTGTGCCTCTCAGTAGTGAGTCTTCAACCACTACCGCTCTTCTTCGCTTCTTGGCTGTAATTTTTGTTGTCACTTCTGGGTGTTGCTGTGTGCCCTTTTCTTCTTTGCTTGCTGGTAGTGCCTCATCGTTAAGTGTGCCATCTTCGTCCTCCACAAGGGCTTGGTATCGGTTTCTCAATTGTGTGGTTGGTGATGTTGCCATGGTCTTCTTGCTTATTTTTGTCACACTCGTCTGAGTACTACAAAGTACTGCAGTGTGCAGGTGCCGGGAAAGGTCAGAGGGGCCCAGCGCTCTGCCCTCAACAGGGCAGATAAATACGTCTGTGCAGGAACACGATTCCGGGGAGTCTGTGTGGATTATGCAGGGTCGCATCATCCACATGAAGCAAGCAGGAGGGCAGCATCGCAAGAAGATGGGAGGCGCCGGACCATGAAGAGCGACACCCATCGGACTGGACCACCCCGCAGGTGAGTATAATAAAAGTTATTTTTCTTCTCTTACAGGTCGGATTGGGGGCTTATATACAGCATTACAGAATGCTGTATATAAGCCCTGAAAAGGGGTGGCCGTAACTTGTGTCGGCCAAACCTGGTGACAGGTTCCCTTTAAATATAAGGCGGAGTTATCGCTGATATGAGACACAAGGGAAGGACTGTTTTCAGCATTCTATAACCTGTATGCCCATATATTAATAGTTTCTGTGGTGATATATTCCCTTTAAGGGTGACCTTTCACCATCTTTAGCATGTTTAACTGGCCAGATTGTGGAATAGTGGCTTCAGAGCTTTTTTAAAACTTATCTCTGTTGTGGAGAGATTAGCTTCTCAAATATAGCTTCTAATTTATGCTAATACAAAGGGAGAGTCTCCTAAAATAGTTTACATGGGACATGTGTTTTAGGGGAACCTATGTGTGCATATTTTTGGGGCAACTATGAGTGTGTAGAATTATTATCAAATAAATGAAAAATTAACATTTTACCATCTTAATTGTTTATTTCCACCTGTTATAGTTAGAATAATAACCAAACAACTCAAAATGTACAAAAATACATCTCAAAACAATTTTAGTGGCCATTATAGCCACCCTTGTTTTAAGTGACAGTCTTAAGTGTTCCATCCATGGACTCTGTCAGTATCTTAATCTGTTGGTGATAAGGTTTTTGGGCATCAATAACCACAGCCTTCCAGACACTTAAATCTCCTGTATGAGAAGGGCCCACAAATTCTCAATTAGTTTTAGGTCAGATAAGGAAGAGAGCCATGTCATTATTCTGGATCAAAAATTGAGGATTTTATCTAAGACTCATGAGAAAAAAATGTATTTGCTCACCTGGTGTAGTTATGCTGTCCAGGCACAACTCTAGAAAGGAGTCTTGTAAATCCAATATGTGGTTCCAATTGTTAATATCAGTCGACCTGGTGAAAGTGGACAATCCCTCTGGATCGGTCCCAACGTCATGGCAGTAGGATAAGGGGTAAAAAAACAGGGAATGGTACTTCCACCACACTGTATTGGAAAATCATAAACTAAAACTTCTTTTTTATTAAAAACTAGCACATAAAACACAACACCATTAAAAACGACAGCTCAGCAAACAAAAAATAAGGCCTCACCCAACCCGAGATCACGAAAAATAGAGACGCTATGGGTTTCGGAAATTTCTTTTCTTTTTTTTTTTTTTTTTAGCAAAGTCTGGAATTTTTTTTTGCCACTAAGATAAAAAAGAACCTAGACATGTTTGGTGTCTATGAACTCATAATGACCTGACCAAGGGGCAGAAACTCAATCCAGTCTTGCTGATGAGAAAAAACAAAACATCTTAAATACTGCTCTACCTTCTGGTTCATCCGTTCTGTTTGCCCATTAGTCTCAGGATACTAAACTGAGGAAAAAGATAACTTAATATCCAAACTAGAGCAAAAACTGTGCCAAAAGCTAGCCAGAAATTGAACACCTGTTAAAACAGCACCGGCGCCACTGCATGTGTCTCCTTCCGCCTCTCAGCAGTTCACTCACCGCTCCATGCTGCTATATTCCCCAGTCTGCTGCAGACAGTCGCTTGTGATATTCACATTTTTCCCTTGTGAAGGCTTGGAGCTATAGCAGTTGGCTAACTGCCTCTCTGGAGCTGTTTGAGGACTTTTGGTGTTACCTCTCTGAGTCTGCTCAAACTAAATTCATTCCCCTTGTATGTCTACCTTTTTGTCTTTAGTTTACAGTGGGGACTGACCAGTGCTATCCTTCCCCCTCCCAATCCAGGGCTTAGCTCTAGGGAGATACAGGGCTTAGGTTTCCTGCTCATCAATTGGTGAGGAACCAATTTAGGGATGTTAGGGCAGGTAGGGTGTTACTAGATCTGACTAGGGGTCTCCACTCACCCTTTCCCTAGTGTCTGGGCTTCTTTTTCCTCATCCCTTTGTGTTGCACTTAGTCTTTCCCATACTGTGCGTGACAGTTACCCAGTTGTGAGGTCCCTGAACATGTGCGCTCTGAATCTGATCCTGTCAGTCCCGTTTACCTGACCCTGTCTGCACCAGGTCCTCAGATCCTGTTCATCCTGTACCTTTACCTTAACCCATCCTGCCTGTGCCTATTCCTCTTCCTGATCAGTGTGAACCTGCACCTGTGATCCCATTCCTGTGGCCATCCTGTGTTCCTGTACCTGTCCTGCCTGTGCCTGATTCTAAATCCGTTTGCCTGCTGTATACCTCTTGCTAACCAGTTCCTGACAGGTGCTGCTTCCCAGCCCCATTAGGGGTTGGCTGACATGGCTCTGGGGTCTGTCCTGGAGTAGCGCCAGGCATCCACCTGGGCCCAAGTCTAACCACACTATCAGAGGCTCTACTGAAGAACCAAGTGTTAGCTTAGATATGCTAGGCTTTCCCTAGATCATGGCACAGCAGTTCCACAGCAACGTGCAACAACACCTCTATCAGAAATAATGTTTTTGAGAACACCATGCAATTTAATAATACGAGAATTGAACAAAGTTGCTACGCTCTTAGCAGTTGGCAACTTTTGAAGTGGGACCAAATGAATCATTTTGCTAAAATGGACCATTACTACCCACGTGACTGTATTACCACGAGAGTTAGGCAAATCGGTGACAAAATTCAGGGACAAATGGGTCCATGGCTGCAACGGAATATTGTTAGGCAAAAGATAACCCGCTGGGGCTTTATCCCTGGCACAGACTCTGCATTTAAGTACATACTCTTCAATATTGTTATGAGCATTCTACCATCAAAAAGACCAAGAAAGAGATCTCCAAATGGCAGAAAACACCAGATGCACAATCATCCACTTGTATAGGAAGATCTATGCGTAATGATGGCAATACATAACATTTGTTCTGATGCACAGTTCTGAGCATCCTGAATGCACTGCCTGAGATCTACCCCCAAACCACAAACCACTACCTCCTCAATAAGAATCTTGACTGGATTTTTCGTTCCTCCACTCTGGGAAAAAGCTACAGGAAAAGGCGTCAGCATTGATATTGTTAGATCAGAAGAGATATGCAATGGCAAAATCAAACCAGCCCCCCAAAAGGCCCGATTGAGCCTATCTGGTGTTTAAGCACTTAGCAGCGTCAATGTACAACATGTTCTTATGATCGGTAAAGACATGCACCTTATGTCTTGCTTGCTCCAAACAAAGCCTCCATTCTTCAAAAGCACTTTTAACCGCCAGAAGTTCACAGTCACCTATATCATAATTAGACTCTGCTTGAGAGAATTTCTGGAATAAAAAAGCACAAGTATGTAGTTATCCACTTTTTTCGGTGAAATCACAGTTCCCATCCCAATAGTGGAAGCATCTACCTCAACAAAGAAAGGCAGATCGACCTCTGGTTGGCTAAGAACAGGAGCCTTAGAGAAAGCTGCCTTGAGAACAGAAAAATCATTTAGATTCTTGGCTGACAAAGAAATGTTGCCTTCTTAGTCATGTATGTTAATGGCTTGGCTGTGACTGAAAAGGCAGCAGGCCATTCCTTTCACACGATAGACACATACGACGAAGCTCAGATTCAATTTAGTATGCAAAGTGTACAATTCATCCTTACACAAAATTACTTGAATTATGATGGCCAATTCTATTTAAAAACATGGGGCACTGCTATGGGGACTAGGCTTTCCCTGAGTTACGCAAATCTAATGTATATGTGGGCAAGTAGGAAGAAATTTCCATCCTTAATAAAGGTGGGTTACAGATTGGTCTTACTCTATGGCGCCGTTTCACCTATGACATTTTATTAATTTAGGAGGGGTCTCAGGCTGACTTAAATCTTTTTATTTTGGTATTGAGCAATAATGAATTTGGCCTAGAATTTACCCCAATTTCAGGTAAATCAAATGTCAATTTCTTAGATCTTAATATTTATATTGACCAGAATCACCTAAACACTAAATGTTATCATCAAGAGGTAGATTCTAATAGTTTTATCCAAATTAGCAGCTGCCATCCACCTGTCTGGTTAACTAATATCACCAAGGGTCAATTTAAAAGCATTCGGCAAAATTGTACCAATATGGAAGACTATATCAACGAAACAGAGTATGTAAAGCAACAGTTTCTCAGTAAGGGGTATAAGGCACCAATGTTGGATAAAGTTATACAGGAGGTAGGGTTTATGTCCAGACACAACTTGGTCTATAAAGAAAAACATATGTCTGGAACCCAAAGCATTGCCTAACAAAATAACGAACTACCAATTATCACTTAATATTGGTCTAACAATAGGGTATTTAAAAATATTGTGAGGAAATATTGGCCGATCCTCCAACAGGATAGAGTGATAGGTAAATTACTACCAAACCATCCAAGGTTGGTATATAGGATAGCTCAAACAATAGGCAATCTTGTAGCTCCCACAATCATATATCTGGAGCAATTTGTCCAAATTAATTCTTACCATCTAGTGTAGGTTTCATTCCCTGTGGGAAATGCTCCTTCTGCATTCAAACTAGAATCAAGAAACTCCTCCAAACTACCTTCATTGACTCTAGTGGGTTAACATACGGTAGTATTCCATTAAGGACTCCTTCCCCTGTCACTCAACTGGGGTCATATACATAGTTTGTTGCCTTTGTAACAAATTATATATAGGCTACACAAAGAGACGGTTAACCACATGAGTAAAAGAACATCTCGACAATATCAGCAAAGGCTTCACGGGGCACCCCCTCTAACACCATTGTTTAGAGATCCACAACATATCCTGTTTAGTTGTCCACTTTTGTGGCATACAGCTGATCAAAAGAAATTGGAGGGGTGGAGACTTTCTAAAACAGATGTCTAGGATTGAGTCCAAATGGAAATTTACGTTGGACAGTCTAGCCCCAAAGAGACAAAATTATGAAATTGAGCTATATGCCTTTTAGCACAATGGACTCACCAGCCATAATCCATATATAAATTATACACTTTTATATCTATGTTTATAGCATACTCCTGTCATTTTAGGTCAACTCACTTGCCGTTAGTGGTATATTAAATTATTAGCCAGTAAGGCAGTTTTTAATTTTCTCTTAATAAGGACGACTATATGCCATATTTTAAGTTAAAGCCTCTTCTTATGACTCATTGCATTTTAACCATTTTGTATTATTATCTAATAAACATTTTTAACCACATTTCTTAAACCACTTTTATACACATATTTGTCCCTGGTATCTTGTATTTTCACTTCTTTAATTATAAATTCTATCCATACTCCGTTTCATTCATTTTTTACGGGATCTCACATGTTTTTTCTATGTCACTATAGCTTCCGTTTGACATTTGTGTATGACTGATGGACAGAGATCTATAAACAAAAGGCTTGTAGTGGGGTCGGGTTAGTCATCCTAAACCCTCCCTAAGCATGTCCCGGTTTAAAGTATATGTATATATATATCTGTATGTATCTGTTCCACGTATTATTTGATAAGATGCATATTTAACATTGCTATGTATATGTTATATTTCCTAGAGAAATATAGAAAGTTAATGTAGGAGGGGTCACTTAGGTTAGAGGAAGAGATCTTCCTGTTTTCAGGCAGAAGGGCCTGGGCACCCGTAAAGCGCAGAAGGGCTAAGATGTCCAGAAGCTGGTTAAATAACCCACAACGTTGGTGCTTAAGCTTAGTGCCCAGCCATCCAGCACCCCCATTATCAGCTTGGCCAGAGACATGCAAGCGTCAGCAGCTACTGGTGACAAAGGTCATATTTTACTGCAGGAAAGACGGGCAGGTCGCTCACCATGTGGCAGATGATTGCGTGGGCTGATGCCCTTGGAGCTGGGGCGAAACAGCTGTTGAGGGAACCCCCACATGAGGCAAGGAATCTGGACAGGGAGGACACTGAAATGCCATATGAGACAGTAGGACCCAGGCTCGAGCCATGTGAGGAGAGAAGAAAGAAAGGTGAAAGCTGAAGTGACGTATATTGTAAAACCTGATGTAACTGTGATAATGGAACTGGATGAGCTGCCTTAAAACGAAAGTAAACTGTTGTGTGTATGAAGTTATCCTTGGACTGTGTCTCAGTTATTCCCAGAGGACTGAAGCAGTCTGTCTGGAGCTGAATAGAAGATCTGCCAGTGCAGAGAATGGAACAGCAGGTGAGCTGTAAAAAAGGGACATGGTGTTTATGTAGAGGGAGGCCAGGGCATGTAGAACCCGACTACAGCCCTGGCCGACCTTCAAAGGCTCATACTTGGGGCCATTCTCTGATGAAGAAGGACTGCATCTCCTTCGAAACGAGTTGTTTTTTGGCCAATCCATGAGCCCGTAGCGCATCTATGACGTCACATTTTTGGCACGCCCACCACTCGTCTTGTTTCTCAGTGGCGCAGCTTCCGGCTGGAGCGCGCCACATCTCAGTACCTCGGCAAGCCGTGGTAACGCTTCCATCACACCACCCACTGCATCTGATCCTCACCTCCATGGACACTGAGGACGGAAGCTGCAACTGGTAACCGGTGCGAGTCTCTTGGTCAGTCTATTTTCACTTGCTAGGTCTTACTTGACTGTGTCCATGAGCAGCAATCACCTTATCGTATTATAAGGGATCATTATATAGTGCTACCGTTTACACTGATCCTCATTGGACTGCATTTTTATGATGTTTTAGTTTTCACATATAGGGCTTTTGCTACTATCAGGAGCTATAGCATGGAAGTTTACGCATTATTTCCATATTTTCAGTTTTTGTTTTTTTTTAACCCACGGCAACTGGAGAGGTGAATGATCCTTTGCCAGAGTCTTTCTCTGGAAGAGAAAGTTTAAAGAAACAAGCCTTAGGGATTTTAGCTCCTGGTAT
Source organism: Ranitomeya imitator (assembly GCF_032444005.1). Taxonomy (NCBI): domain Eukaryota; kingdom Metazoa; phylum Chordata; class Amphibia; order Anura; family Dendrobatidae; genus Ranitomeya; species Ranitomeya imitator. The sequence goes on from NC_091284.1 coordinate 632,189,914, forward strand.
GAAGTTGATAGCACAATCATATGATCTGTGTGGCGGAAGAACATCACACTTATTAGTCTCAGGAAAAACATCACAGAAGTTCTGAATGAATTCTAGAAGGTGAGTCCCCACAGAAGCCACAGATCCTGACAGACAACTGGAAAAGCAAGAGTCACCTCATGACCTAATCTCTCGAGTCTCCCAATTAATTGCAGGATTGTCCTTAATTAACCATGGCAGGACTAACACTAATTTGGCAGGTAGAGAAGGAAAAGTCATGAATGAAATGAATTCAATATATTACACTTGTATTTTCATACATACATTCTCAACCTTCATAGTAATGTGATTTTGTGAAAGAGATACAGTTGTGCTCAAAAGTTTACATACCCCAGCAAAATTTTTGCTTTCTTAGCCTTTTTTCAGAGAATATGAATGATAACACCAAAGGGTTTTCTCCACTCATGGTTAGAGAGGTTGGGTGAAGCCATTTATTGTCAAACTACTGTGCTTTCTCCACCTCTGACCTAACTCCCTAAAAGGTCATTGAGGGGTTTCTTGTACATCCTGAGGAACCAGAGGGAAGGCCGCAACATAGTGCAAACAAGAGGAGAGGAAACTGTGAAGAATGATACAAAAACCCAAGGTGACAACTTATATAAGGCTGAGAGGGAAAACAAAGGAGAACCAAAATAAAAGGAATAGGTGCTGGGAAGGAAAACATGCAGACTGACTGCAGGAAAATAATTGGAGTTTACCAAACAAAGCAAACACCTTAGCTGAAAAGGCTGTACCTCCTGAACATACATACACCAAGAGGTATTCCAGCAAGGAAGTGCAGTGAAGGGTGAGCATATAAAATTTCACCCAGAATGTGATAGAGTAAAAACCATAAAAGGAAAATGAGAAACACCTGGAGAGGAGCAAACCAAAATGGGACAACAAGAACAATTGAAACCTTAGTATTTGGATGGGGAAGAAAGGGCAATAGCTCAGCAGACAGGAGAACCGACCATGAAGCAACAAGTCACCGTATAGAATTCCCAATCCGAGACATGACAATATGCATTCAAATGATGATATAGTCAAAATATTCACTTAAAAAAATGGCAGCCCCTGTAGTCAGACCCTGTAATAAGGCAGCACCCCCATAGTCAGACCCTGTAATAAGGCAGCCCCCATAGTCAGCCCCTGTAATAAGGCGGCAGACCCTGTAATAAGGCAGCACCCCCATAGTCAGACTCTGTAATAAGGCAGTCCCCATAGTTAGACCCTGTAATAAGGCAGCAACCCTATAGGCAGACCCTGTAATAAGGCAGCACCCCCATAGTCAGAACCTGTAATAAGGCAGCTCCCCTATAGGCAGACCCTGTAATAAGGCAGCCCCCAAAGTCAGACCCTGTAATAAAGCAGTGCCCCCATAGTCAGACCCTGTTAGGCCATGTTCACACAGTGCGTTTTTTACTGCGGAACCGCAGCGTTTTTGCCGCTGCGGTTCCGCAGCTGTTTTCCATGCAGGGTACAGTACAATGTACCCTATGGAAAACAGGAACCGCTGTGCACATGTTCCTGAATTTCAAAAAAAAAGCCGCGCTGAATAGCTGCGGGAAAAAAGAAGTACCATGTCACTTCTTTTTTCGGAGCCGCAGCGGTTCTGCACCCATAGACCTCCATTGTGAGGTCAAACCCGCAGTAAAACCCGCAGATCAAAAATATATCTGCAGGTTTTATTGCGGTTTGTGGTGCCGAACCGCTGCAGCAGGAAGTGCGGGGAAGCGGGCGGAAGTGCGTGGGCGGAGTGTGGCTGCCCCGATCCCACCCCCCATGCTCCGATGCCCCCCCCCGTGTTCCGATGCCCCCCCGTGTTCCGATGCCCCCCCCCGTGCTCCGATGCCCCCCCCATGCTCCGATGCCCCCCCATGCCCTAATCTCCCCCCCTTATACTTACCCGGCCTCCCGATGTCCGTCCGGCCGTCTTCTCCCTGGGCGCCGCCATCTTGCAAAATGGCGGGCGCATGCGCAGTGCGCCAGCCGAATCTGCCGGCCGGCAGATTCGTTCCAAAGTGCATTTTGATCACTGAGATATAACCTATCTCAGTGATCAAAATAAAAAAATAGTAAATGACACCCCCCCCCCTTTGTCACCCCCATAGGTAGGGACAATAAAAAAATTAAGAGTTTTTTTTTTTCCACTAAGGTTAGAATAGGGTTAGGGTTAGGGGTAGGGATAGGGGTAGGGGTAGGGTTAGGGTTAGGGGTAGGGGTCGGGTTAGGGGTAGGGGTAGGGTTAGGGGTAGGGTTAGGGTATTTTCAGCCATTTTAACCCTAAAAAACTTTCTACAAAACACACAGACTCTGCATAGAAAACTGCATAAAAAAAAGGATCAAAAAACGCATCAAAAAACGCACCAAAAAAGGACCAAAAAAAGGACCTGCGTTTTCTGCCAAGAGCTGCGGTTTCAGTCCTGAAAAAAAAAGGATGGAAATCAGGAACGTGTGAACATACCCTAATAAGGCAGCCCCCCATAGGCAGACCCTGTAATAAGATGGCAGATCCCCATAGGCAGACCCTGTAATAAGGCAGCAGCACCCATAAAAATAAATAGATACTCAACTCTCTTCTTCTGGGTTTTTGCGCTGTTCCCGCTGATCTCCTGACAGCGGGCGCCGGGCAGTGACGTCATCACGCCCGCTGTCAGTGTTGGCGACGTCAGACGCCGACACTGACAGGGGTATGATGGAAGAAGGAGCTTAGCGCTGTATCGGCTAAATGCCGGTATAGCTGATCTTCCGATGACGGCGGGGGGCCCACTGCTGGTACTGAGCCCCCCCGCCTGCTCAGGGGCCCCATAGCGGCCGGGCAGCAAAGCAGGGACATCGATTCTCCCTGCTCTGCCGTAGAATGTAACTGTATCGGCGAGCTGTGCACGCCGATTCAGTTACAGTAGCGTAGCTCCAGGTGGGTCCCCGGGGCGCCCGCACCCTCTGCCCCCCCTTCCCGGTAGCTACGCTACTGAGCAGAGACGATCTTGTTATGGCAGCTTCTAGTCTCCTATGGAAACTATTGAAGCATGCCAAAATTAAAAAAAAAAAGTTTTTAAAAAGATAACATTTTTTATAAAACTTCAAACCACCTCCTTTTGCTCCATTCACATTAAAAAAATCAAACATACACATATTTGGTATCGCCACGCTCAGAATCGCCCGATCTATCAATATAAAAAAATTAACTCGATCTCTAAATGGCGTAATGAGAAAAAAAGTCAAAATGCCAGAATTACGTTTTTTTGGTCGCTGCAACATTGCATTAAAATGCAATATCGGGCGATCAAAAGATAGTATCTGCACTAAAATGTTATCTTTAATGTCAGCTCGGTGTGCAAACAATAAGCCCCCACCCAACCGGAGATCAAGAAAAATGGAGACGCTATGGGTATGGATATGGGAATGGGAAAATGGCAAAATTTTTGTTTTTGGCAAACTTTGAAATTTTTTTTCACCACTTAAATGAAAAATAACCTATACATGTTTGTTGTCTATGAACTCACAATTACCTGGAGAATCATAGCATTTTTAGCAGTTTTAGCATTTAATGAACATAGTAAAAAAGCAAAACAAAAAACAATTGTGGAATTACACTTTTTTTTCAATTTTTTTCCCGTTTTCATACGATTTGATTGATTTGTCCAACAAAAATAAAAAACAAACTCTTATTTTAAGTTTAGACGCAGAGAAGGCATTTGACCAACTTAATTAGTCTTTCTTGTTTGAAACAGTGAAAACATTTGGTATCACGGGAGCTTTTTTTTACAGCATTAAAGGCATTGTATAGATCTCCATCAGCCTCGATTAAATTGCCCTTTTGTGTCTCCCTCTCTTTTCTCATCTATAATAGCATGAGGTAGGGATGCCCTCTTTCCCACCCGGCTATACGTAATGTGTATAGAGCCTCTAGCGGCAATGATATGTCAAAATCATAATATCTCAGGGGTGGAAGTCAATAAGGTATTTAAAGGGAACCTGTCACCCCCCTCTGGCGTTTTTAACTAAAAGAGTGACCTTGTGCAGCACTAAGGCTGCATTCTGTCAAGGTGGCTCTTCTTTTGTGCTCCCTTCCAACGCAGCAATTTAAATTTTATAATTTTGGCCCCGTACCTTTAGTCTGTCCCAGGGGGGCATGTCTTTTCCCCCGGACACAACCGCCAGAGGGGGGTGACAGGTTCCCTTTAAGATTTCATTATTTGCTGATGATGTTTTACTGACTCTCACTAAACTTCATATAACACTCCATGACCTCAGTCACTTTGAAGGAGTATGTACAGCTGTCGGGATATAAATTAGATACCTTTAAAAGAGAGGCCTTACCCTTGAACATTCCCCCTAATATCCTTTATTATTTAAAGACAAACTTTAAATTTAGATGGAAAACCGAGTCTATTAAATACTTGGGGGATAATCTGTCCTCTTCCTATAACAATTTATATATTTGTAACTATCCGTCTCTTTTTGGAGAGTTGAGGAGGCTTTCGCTCTCACTGATTGACCGGATGGCTTCAGTTAAGATGACTCTCCTGAGCTACGTTATTATTTTGACACACTCCCCGTTAAGGTTTCCCTTGGGGAACTTAGGTCTCTCCAAGCTGCTATATAGAAGTTCATATGGAACGAAAAACGCCATTGAATATCCAAAATTGTTCTCACATCTCATAGATCACAATGAGGCTAGTCTGTTCTGGATATAGTTAAGTACTATTGGATACTATTGGGCAGCACACCTCATGGGCTTCATTATGGGCTTACAATATTTGGACTGAAATAGAAAAGATATGGTTGGTTCCGATCCACTCAAACTCCCTTTTATGGTTGACTATGTCTATTAAGATACCATTTACTTTGTTGGGCCCTATGCAGTTTACGAGGGATCTGTGGCTCTCATGTGCAAGGCATTTTGGTTTGATCTCTCCCAATTCCCCAATGATATCTTTTATATACTAGCCTCTGATACCAAACAGTTTGGAACTGACAATGGTCAACCCGTGGATTTCGGCAGGATTATTTAGATTTGCAGATAAGGTGGATGGAAACACATTGGAAGTTCTCTCGTTTGATGATATAAAGTCTAAATTTGCTATACCGTATTTTTCGGACTATAAGATGCATCGGACCATAAGACGCACCCCAAATATTTACAGAAGGAAAGTAGGGAAAAAAATTAATGCATCAAATGGGGGTCCATCTTACAGTCCTGAATTAAGCTTACCGGGGGGGGGGGGGGGGGATAAGGGCAGCGGAGTCACAGGGGGTGTTTGGTGGTCCAGCGATGATATGACCCAGACTGGTGCGCAGGTTTGGCAGTGCTCGGCAGTGCAGGGGGCTACGAAACATTTTGTAAAAGTCAGGAGCCCCCACAGGTCTCCAGCAAATCCCATCCAAGTCTGGTTCTGTTGGGTGATGATGTTGCTCCCCTCCCAGGCTGGTGCGGCTGGTGCTGCAGGTTCGGCGGTGCTCGGTGGTGCGCAATGGTGCGGGGGCCCGAAGCCACCACATGTCTATTGCCTCGATGCTGTGGCCTTTGGGAAAATGGTCGCTGGAGGAGGTGCATGCGCAGAGTGAAATCTCGGCAACCAGATCTCGGAGCCAAGATCTCAATCTGCGCATGCGCCGCCACCAGCGGCCATTTTCCCAGAGGCCAGATTAATTCCCCAGGTGCAGATTGAGATCTCAGCAATGAGATCTCATCTCGAGATCTCGGGAGATGAGATTTCGGAGCCGAGATCTCAGTCTGAACATGTACCGCCTCAGGCGGCCATTATCCCGGGAGCCACAGCATAGAGGTAATAGAAGTTTGGAGGGTTCTGGGCTTTTATAAAATGTCGCTGGAGCCCCCCACACTACCGCGCACCACAAAACACCGCCGAACCTGCCACACCAGGCTGGGATGGGAGCGAGATCATTGCCTTGCAGCTTCGGACCACTGGAAGAATCGCCCGACTCCTGCTGCCGCCACGCTAACTGTAAGTACATTCCGACTATAAGACACACCCCTGTTTTCCCCCAAAATTTTGGGGGACAAAAGTGCGTCTTATAGTCTGAAAAATACAGTAACTAATAGAGAGTTCTTCTAGTTCATGCAGATTAAGCGCCTAGCGTCTTCCCTATATCGCTCATTGAAGGTTTCTCAACCAAGGAAATTTGAGAGGCTTTGTAAGAAAGGCACGTCAACTAAAAGGTTAATATCAGATATTTACAGGATCTTGGGTTCTCCTCGGACTGACCCCCCTTGAAACATCCGTATATGGTTAGATGGGAGTCTCTTCTGGGAAGGACGTTGTCTCCCTAATGCTGGCAGAATATATAGGAAAGGGCATCCAAATCCTCTATCTGCACCCTTTATAAAGAAAACCAATATAAAATGTTGATGTTTTGGTATCACACTCCAGAGCTCCTTCATAGACTGAACCATGAGATCCCAAATTTTTGCTGGCGTTGTTGCTCAGCACCAGGTTCTCAGTTCCACATTTTCTGGTCTTGCCCTTGGCTGGCTGGATTTTGGGAAAAGGTGAAAACCTTAATACAAAAGGTTCTATATGTGGAGGTTGAGCTGGACCCTGCTATATACCTACTAAATGTTTCCCCTAGAGGGATGGGGAAGAAATCAACCAGACTGCTGTTATATCTGTTGATGGCAGCTAGAAGTTTGATTGCCCTTCATGAAGGGGTTAAAAAAAATAGAATTTTAAAAAAGACAGTCGACTGTACTGAAATATGTACATAGGTACTTGAAATTTTTTAATGTTGAGCCATTAAAATGATAAAATACATTTTTCCTGCAGAATTGTTGCTTTAGCCCCCAATTTTTCCTTTTCACAAGGGTAAGAGAAGAAAATGGACCCAAAAATCTATTGTGAGTACAATTTGCTATGTGATACCCCATATGTGATCGAACACTACTTTTGAGGACCACCATATTAGAGTTCAGATTTTCTAGAATGGTTTGAAGGTTTGACAGGACCCCTGACGTGGCAGAACAGCAGAACCCCTTCATAAGTGACCCCATTTTACAAACTACACTTCTCAATTAATTCAGTTAGGGTTGCAGTGACCATATTGAGACCACATGCGCTTCACCGAATTTTATACCATTGGGCGGTGAAGAAAGAATACTTACATTTTTACCACTAAAATGTTGTTTTAGCCCCTAGTTTTTAATTTTTATAAGGGCTAATAGGAAAAAATGGACTTCACAGTTTGTTTGGCAATTTCTTATGAGTGTGCCAATACTTTAACCCCTTTCTGACATTAGATATACTATCCCGACGAGGTTGGGTGGGCCCGTATGCCCACCGACGGGATAGTACGTCATAGCGATCGGCCGCGCACATGGGGGGAGCGCAGCCGATTGCGGCCGGGTGTCAGCTGACTATCGCCGCTGACATCCGGCACTATGTGCCAGGAGCGGTCATGGACTGCTCCGGGCACATTAACCCCTGGCACACTGCGATCAAACATGATCACAGTGTTCCGGCGGCATAGGGAAGCATCGCGCAGGGAGGGGGCTCCCTGCTTGCTTCCCTGAGCCCCTCGGAGCAGTGCAATGTGATCGCATTACTCCGAGGGTCTCTTACCTCCTCCTCCCTGCAGGCCTGGATAAAAAATGGTCGCAGGGCTGCATCCGGGTCCTGCAGGGAGGTGGCTTCACAGGCGCCGGGAAGCCTCCAGGAGTGCACGTCAGATCACTGATCTGACACAGTGCACAGCAAAGTGTCAGATCAGCGATCTTACACTATAACATGATGTTCCCCCACCTGGGGCAATGTTATTGTGTAAAAAAAAAAAATTCAGTTGTGTAAAAAAAAAAAAATATTGTTCCCATAAATACATTTCTTTATCTAAATAAAAAAAAAACATTAAAAGTACACATATTTAGTATTGCCACATCCGTAACGACCCGACCTATAAAACTGTCCCACTGGTTAATCCCTTCAGTAAACACCGTAAAAAAAAAAACGAGGCAAAAAACAACGCTTTATTATCATATCGCTGAACAAAAAGTGGAATAACACGCGATCAAAAAGACTGATATAAATAATCATGGCACTACTGAAAATGACATCTTGTCCCGCAAAAAACGAGCCGCCATACAGCATCATCAGCGAAAAAATAAAAAAGTTATAGTCCTCAGAATAAAGCGATGCAAAAATAATTATTTTGACTATAAAATAGTTTTTACCGTATAAAAGCGCCAAATCATTAAAAAGGATATAAATGAGGTATTGCTGTAATCATACTGACCCGAAGAATAAAACTGCTTTATCCATTTTACCAATCGCGGAACGGTACGAACGCCCCCCCCCCCCCCCCAAACGAAATTCATGAATAGCTGGCTTTTGGTCATTCTGCCTCACAAAAATCGGAATAAAAAACGATCAAAAAATGTCACATGCCCAAAAATGTTACCAATAAAAACGTCAACTCGTCCCGCAAAAATCAAGACCTCACATGACTCTGTGGACGAAAATATGGAAAAATTATAGCTCTCAAAATGTGGTAACATAAAAAATATTTTTTGCAATAAAAAGCCTAGTGTGTGACGGCTGCCAATCATGAAAATCCGCTAGAAAACCCACTATAAAAGTAAATCAAACCCCCCTTCATCTCCCCCTTAGTTAGGGAAAAATAGAAAAAATTTAAAAATCTATTTATTTCCATTTTCCCATCAGGGTTAGGGTTAGGGCTAGGGTTAGGACTAGGATTAGGGCTAGGGTTAGGGTTAGGGTTGGGGTTGGGGCTAAAGTTAGGGTTAGGGTTGGGTCTAAAGATACGGTTAGGGTCTGGATTACATTTACGGTTGAGAATAGGGTTGAGATTAGGGTTAGGGGTGTGTCAGGGTTAGGGGTGTGGTTAGGGTTACCGTTGGGATTAGGGTTAGGGGTGTGTTTGGATTAGGGTTTCAATTATACTTGGGGGTTTCCACTGTTTAGGCACATCAGGAGCGCTCAAAATGCGACATGGCATCCGATCTCATTTCCAGCCAATTCTGCGTTGAAAAAGTAAAACAGTGCTCCTTCCCTTCCGAGCTCTCCCATGCACCCAAACAGGGGTTTAACCCAACATAAGGGGTATCAGCGTACTTAGGACACATTGGTCAACAACTTTTGGGGTCCAATTTCTCCTGTTTCCCCTGGGAAAATACAAAACTGGGGGCTAAAGAATAATTTTTGTGGAAAAAAGGATTTTTTATTTTCACGGCTCTGCGTTATAAACTGTAGTGAAACACTTGGGGGTTCAAAGTTCTCACAACACATCTAGATATGTTCCTTGGGTGGTCTAGTTTCCAATATGGGGTCACTTGCTGGGGGTTTCTACTGTTTAGGTATATTGGGGGCTCTGCAAACGCAATGTGACACCTGCAGACCATTCCATCTAAGTCTGCATTCCAAATGGCGCTCCTTCCCTTCCGAGCTCTCCCATGCGCCCAAACGGTGGTTCCCCCACATATGGGGTATCAGCATACTCAGGACAAATTGCACAACAACTTTTGTGGTCCAATTTCAACTGTTACCCTTGGAAAAATACAAAACTGTGGGCTAAAAAATAATTTTTGTGGAAAAAAAAAGTTTTTTTATTTTCACAGCTCTGCGTTATAAACTGTAGTGAAACGCTTGGAGGTTCAAAGTTCTTACAACAAATCTAGATAAGTTCCTTGGGGGGTCTAGTTTCCACTATGGGGTCACATGTGGGGGATTTCTACTGTTTAGTTACATCAGGGGCTCTGCAAATGCAACGTGATGCCTGCAGACCAATCCATCTAAGTCTGCATTCCAAATGGCGCTCCTTCCCTTCCGAGTTCTACCATGTGCCCAAACAGTGGTTTACCCCCACATATGGGGTATCAGCATACTCAGGACAAATTGTTCAACAACTTTTCTGGTCACTTGTGGGGGGTTTCAATGTTTAGGCACATCAGTGGCTCTCCAAACCCAACATGGCGTACCATCTCAATTCCAGTCAAATTTGCATTGAAAATTCAAATGGCGCTCCCTCCCTTCCGAGCTCTGCCATGTGCCCAAACAGTGGTTTACCCCCACATATGGGGTATCAGCGTACTCAGGACAAATTGTACAACAACTTTTGAGGTCCATTTTCTCCTGTTACCCTTGGTAAAATAAAACAAATTGAGCTAAAATAAATTTTTTGTGAAAAAAAGTTAAATGTTCATTTTTATTTAAATATTCCAAAAATTCATGTGAAACACCTTTTGTGGTCCAATTTCTTCTCTTACCCTTGGGAAAATAAAAAATTGGGGACAAAATATCATTTTTGTGAAAAAATATGATTTTTTATTTTTACAGCTCTGCATTTTACACTTCTGTGAAGCACTTGGTGGGTCAAAGTACTCACCACACATCTAGAAACGTTCCTTAGGTGGTCTACTTTCCAAAATGGTGTCATTTGTGGGGGGTTTCAATGTTTAGGCACATCAGTGGCTCTCCAAACGCAACATGGCGTCCCATCTCAATTCCAGTCAATTTTGCATTGAAAAGTCAAATGGCGCTTCTTCGCTTCCGACAGAAGCCATGCGCCATGCGTGTGGTTTACCCCCACATATGAGGTATCAGCGTACTCAGGACAAATTTTACAACAACTTTTGAGGTCCATTTTCTCCTGTTACCCTTGGTAAAATAAAACAAATTGGAGCTAAAGTAAATTTTTTGTGAAAAAAAGTTAAATGTTCATTTTTATTTAAATATTCCAAAAATTCCTGTGAAACACCTGAAGGGTTAATAAACTTCTTGAATTTGGTTTTGAGTACCTTGAGGGGTGCAGGTTTTAGAATGGTGTCACATCATTTTCTATGATATAGACCCCTCAAAATTACTTCAAATGAGATGTGGTCCCTAAAAAAAATGGTGTTGTAAAAATGAGAAATTGCTGGTCAACTTTTAACCCTTATAACTCCCTAACAAAAAATATTTTGGTTCCAAAATTGAGCTGATGTAAAGTAAACATGTGGGAAATGTTACTTATTAAGTATTTTGTGTGACATATTTTTGTGATTTAATTGCATAAAAATTCAAAGTTGGAAAATTGCAAAATTTTCTAAATTTTTGCCAAATTTCCATTTTTCCCCCACAAATAAACGCAGGTAATATCATAGAAATTTTACCACGTTCATGAAGTACAATATGTCACGAGAAAGCATTGTCAGAATCACCAGGATCCGTTGAAGCGTTTCAGAGTTATAATCTCATAAAAGGACAGTGGTCAGAATTGTAAAAATTGGCCCGGTCATTAACGTGCAAACCAACCTTGGGGGTAAAGGGGTTAAAATGTAAACGGGAACTACTTTTCAGGGACAATGGAAAGCTCAGAAGGGAAAGAGCACCGTACTATAGTGCAGATTTTGCGGTTATGTTTTGCAGGTGCCATGACCCACTGGCATAGTCCTTGAGGTGCCAGAACAGCAGAACCCACCATAAGTGACCTCATGTTACAAACTACACCTCTCAAGTATATAGAAAGGAGAGAAAGGTAGGCCTTATACAATGGGAGTCACCACCAACACATCATATAGAATCACAGCTTTATGAAACATATAAGCAAAGGACAAAAACACATTTAAAAACATTAAAAACACGGGTATACAACATAACCCATACACTCAAAAGCCCACAATAAGGCAAAACAACCCGCACATACCCCACCAGAGTATAATACACATGCCCTAAAATGAAAAACGATCTAAGTGGCAGCGTACTGGCACACCATGACTAACCCAGCCAGTCCCCTAAATATCAGCGCCATACAGGAACCTGATAATCCCGATACCAGCAGGAAGACCTAGCAGGCCCCATAAGGTGAGAAAGCCACGGTGGCTACAGCTAAACAGGTGGAGAAAACCATGCCAGTGGTACAGGTGAAATAGAACAACAAATGTGTGGATAACCGTAGAAACCAATACCCATCACACATGGAACCAACCACCTGAAGAGACTGAGCCCTAAGGTAGGAACAGAGACCCAGTTCAATAAACGCCGGTCCAAGGCAAGATACAAAAGGGCATGTGTACCCTGAGGGAGGAGAGGAGCGGGCGGCAGGCACCCAACGCGTGTCGCCACGCACTGGTGGCTTCGTCAGGGGTGATGCCTGCACGTCCTGCCCCCTGCTTAAGTAGGAAATACTCGGTCACTTACCGATAACAGCTGTGTAGCAGCTGAGAGCGCTGCATGGAGTGTGTGATGGCGACGATAAGCCGGGCCCGGCATGAATGCACTGCGCATGCGCCGGCGTCCCGGAGCGGATGTGTGCGGTCCGCTCCAGGTCGCCAAGGCAACACACGCACTGCTTGGACTCACTTTGTAGAATACCCCAGTACTTTGATAGACTACCCCGTAAATCTTGCCACTGATTATTAAACATGGTAATTATTCCCAGTGGTTTAACGTTAGTCATGGCCCTATCCTGTAGAAGGTCCCTCCTATTGCTATTGTTAGCCATGGAGAAGGCACGGGAAATGACCCGTTTGGGATACCCCCTCTCGTGAAAACGTGCGGTAAGTTCACGAGAGTGTGCAGTAAAGTCACGGTGTTCACTGCAGTTCCTCCTAACCCTATAGAATTGACCTTTAGGAATACCTGTTTTTAGATGCGTCGGATGGAAGCTTGCAAAATGCAGCAGGCTATTTGTGGCCATGGGCTTTCGATATAAAGTCGTGAGGATTAGGGATCCCCTTACCTGCAACCTTAGATCCAGAAACTCAATGTCCATCTGGGAAAATTGTGAGGTAAGACGTATATTCCAGGGGTTATCATTGAGTGTGCCCACAAATTCCTTGCACTGTTCCAGGGTGCCTGTCCAGATAAAAAAAACATCATCAATATATCGGAACCATTTGATGACAAATTCCGAAAATTGTTCCAAACAGAATACCCTGGTGACCTCCCACCAACCCAAAAAGAGGTTGGCGTACGAGGGGGCACAGTGAGCCCCCATAGCGGTGCCCCTCACCTGCCTGTAAAATACGCGATCAAAGATGAAATAATTTTGATCGAGGACAAAAAGCAGCAAATCCAAAATAAATGAGTCATGTCCTCTATCACCCGTGGAGTTGGAATCCAAAAAGAAGGATACAGCGCGTATACCTAGTTCATGTCCGATGCAGGTGTAGAGAGACTCCACATCTAGGGTAACAAGCCATGCCCCCGGCGGGATCTCCAGGTCCTGGAGTTGCAGAATTAGAGAGGTGGAGTCCTTGACATACGACTTGAGGGACACAACTAGAGGCTGAAGAAAAAAATCAAGATAAACACACGGCCGTTCAAGTAACCCACCAATCCCGGAGACTATAGGCCTACCCGGAGGGGCCTGTAGAGATTTATGCGCCTTGGGGAGCATGTAGAAGGTGGGAGTCTTGGGATGGTGGTTGGTAAGAAAGTCTCGTTCACGTTTGTTAATAATATTCTGTGTGTGTGCAGCCTCCAGTAAACAAATTAATTTTCCTTGGAAGACACACGTGGGATCTGAGGGAAGCACTTGGTAACACTCCAGATTCCCCAATTGGCGCAAGGCTTCCTGCAAGTAAAGATCAGTCTGCCAAATCACCAAGTTGCCCCCCTTATCCGCTTCACGGATTACAAAATCCCTGTTGGAACCCAATTTAGCCAAAATGGCCTGATCTTTGTGGCTTATGTTTCTCCCCCTAAAGGGGTCAAGCTTAAGATTATGTTCCTCTCTGCATACAGCATTGAAGAAGCTCTGTACCGCCGGGCATAAGGTTAGCGGGGGGGTGGCTTGTGAGGGAAGTTTTTTTTATTTTTTTATTACCCCCTATTGGGCGTTAATAGGGCTAGCTTTGTCCCATGCTTTATTGGGGACTCGGCTTATGTTGCTGGGTTTGTGGGTTGTGATTATCTTTTTTTTTTCTTTTTTTTCTGTTGTATGTATTTGTCTCTATTTGGTTCTCATTTTTCTTTCTCAGGGACTGTGCCTTTATTTCGGCTGTTGTCTGTCCTTTCCTGATGATGTGCTTCTGTCATGTCACTATTGCTATACTGATTCCTTGTGTCTCCTCTAGTATCTGTGTCTCCTCCAGTATTTATCTCCCTCTGTTGACACTCTGCGCTAGCGCAGTGCGTGTGTTGCCTTGGCGACCTAGAGCGGACCGCACACATCCGCTCCGGGACGCCGGCGCATGCGCAGTGCATTCATGCCGGGCCCGGCTTATCGTCACCATCACACACTCCATGCAGCGCTCTCAGCTGCTACACAGCTGTTATCGATAAGTGACCGAGTATTTCCTACTTAAGCAGGGGGCAGGACGTGCAGGCATCACCCCTTACGAAGCCACCCGTGCGTGGCGACACGCGTTGGGTGCCTGCCACCCTCTCCTCTCCTCCCTCAGGGTACACATGCCCTTTTGTATCTTGCCTTGGACCGGCGTTTATTGAACCGGGTCTCTGTTCCTACCTTAGGGCTCAGTCTCTTCAGGTGGTTGGTTCCATGCGTGGTGGGTATTGGTTTCTACGGTTATCCACACATTTGTTGTTCTATTTCACCTGTACCACTGGCATGGTTTTCTCCACCTGTTTAGCTGTAGCCACCGTGGCTTTCTCACCTTATGGGGCCTGCTAGGTCTCCCTGCTGGTATCGGGATTATCAGGTTCCTGTATGGCGCTGATATTTAGGGGACTGGCTGGGTTAGTCATGGTGTGCCAGTACGCTGCCACTTAGATCGTTTTTCATTTTAGGGCATGTGTATTATACTCTGGTGGGGTATGTGCGGGTTGTTTTGCCTTATTGTGGGCTTTTGAGTGTATGGGTTATGTTGTATACCCGTGTTTTTAATGTTTTTAAATGTGTTTATGTCCTTTGCTTATATGTTTAATAAAGCTGTGATTCTATATGATGTGTTGGTGGTGACTCCCATTGTATAAGGCCTACCTTTCTCTCCTTTTTATATACTTGGTACATGTTTTAGGCCTTGGTTTGAGTCCCACCGACCGTGGTGCCCCCATTAACTCTCTGTTTAAACTACACCTCTCAATTAATTCATCTAAGGGTGCAGTGACCAATGAACAGTGAAGAAAAACTAGTTTCATTTTTACCTCAAACATTTAGCTTTAGCCCCAAATTTTACATTCTCACACAGGGATATGGACAAAAATTGCACCAACATGTGTCTCACAATTTCTGCTGAATGTGGCAATACCCCATATTTGGCTGTATAGTACTGCTTAGCCACATGGCGAGACTTGGGAAGGATGGAGCGCTATTTCACTATTGGAGAACAAATTATCTTAGAATATTTTTTGGACTCCATATACAATGCCCCTAAGTGCCAGAAGAGCAGAATCCCTCCTCAAGTGACCCACTTGAGGAGGGAAATTACACCCCTCAGGGAATTTATCTACTGGTGTAGTCTTGAAGACTGAAGACTAAGAAACACAGCAGTTGTTCGAAGCGCATCCATGTTGTTCGAAACGTGTCCACAGCAGTTGTAAGCCCTTGTTCCAATTTTTAATTGTTTGAATAAAGTATTTTTTGATATTTTACATCCTGGAGCTGGATTCCTACATTTTTCTTCTCAAATTTTCCATGTCCTGGCAGAGATGTCATTTCCGTGTTCGGATGATACCACCACAGCGATTTAACTTCTAATGGGTGAGCTGAATCAACTTTTTTCATACTTATATTATTAAGTGCCCATATATTGCAGTGTCCACTACGTAGTAGTGCCCAGTACATTATGCCCAGCTTTTGTTTCTAGAGACATGGACTCCGGAAATTAAGTGGACTCTCATTGCTACAGAAATTCCAATCATGTGGATGCTAAATGTGGTTTAGGCACAGTGTGGGGCTCAGAAGGGAGGGAGGCATTTGAATTTGGACATGCAGAAATAACTGGATTTCTTTTTGGGGATGAGGAGCTATGTCACTTTTCCAGAGCCTTTGTGCTACCTGTAATGTGGAAGCCCCCTATATTTTTTTTGACAGATGACAGACCTAAGTGGGGACTTGCTTTTTGTGTGCATTGAGTTGAAGTTTTTAATTGGAACATTTTACTGTATTTTGAATCACATTCATCCTGTGCTCTATGCTGAGCACTTACATCTGGGATTCCATTTAAATCTCTGAATGACATGATTCAGATGAAACCCCAAAGGAATCCATTCACTATGAGGCCGCAGAGTTTCAGAGTGCACAAACTGTGGCCGACCGCGCTTTTATGCTTAAAAAGACAGCTATCACCGGATAATATAGCAGATGGCGTCCACAGTGACTCCATCTGTCTTATTATAGGGAATCTTGCTCCAGGAATTCTGTCTGAATCACGTATTTCAGAGATTTAAAAAAACCCTCTGGTGTAAGCACTCATCGTAGAGCAGCATAAATGTGAGTCGAGACTTACTGCAACCTTTGGGAGGCAGAATGAACAAATCAACAGCTGGTCAATAATTTGTTCTATTTATTTTTAATGCTATTTTTTTATGAGTTATAAGTGATCAGATGGCTTTATTCTTTTGGTTGGTGTGATTACAGTGATGCCATATTTATATCTTTTTCATGTTTTGCCATTTTCACACAATAGAAACTATTTTATAGACAAAATAAATGTTTTTGCAGTGCTATGTTCTGGGAGCTACAGGTTTTTATTTCCCCACTGATCAAGCTGTATGGCAGCTTATTTTTTTGTAAGCCAAGATGATGTTTTCAGCTATACCATTTTTATTTCCATTCGACTTTTTGATTGCGTTTTATTCCTCTTATTTCTACAGTATAATGAAAAGGCATAGTTCTTTTGCCAAGATTTTTATTTAATTTTTACTATGTTCTCTGAAGGGGTTAACTTATGTGATAGTTTCATAGGTCTGGT
The DNA here is from genome assembly GCF_032444005.1 of Ranitomeya imitator. Lineage (NCBI taxonomy): Eukaryota > Metazoa > Chordata > Amphibia > Anura > Dendrobatidae > Ranitomeya > Ranitomeya imitator. Next base: position 632,206,766 of record NC_091284.1, read on the forward strand.
CGTTCCAGATGCGGCGATATCAAAAATGTGTACTGTTTTTGTTTATTTTTGTTTTTACATAAATATACCTATTTATTGTTAGATTTTTTTTATTTATTTTGTGATTTTTAAAAAATATTTTTGCAATTCTTTGTAACCTTTTTTTTTTATCCTTAGTCCGTTTATAGGACTTTAGCTTCTGTTACCCTGATCGCTGAACTAATATATTGCAATGCATTATGCTTTCAGTGTTACACTCACAGAACGCCTTTTAGATTATGCTTCTGGCATGGCCTAAATAGGCCGCTGTATTTGAAGGTCCCTTTTAAGTAAACCTGACAGCTGATACATGCTGCCCGGTCCATCTCCCTATATGTGCGTGTAAGGAGAGATCCGTGTATTCTGGACAACGGAGAAGGAGAAGCCGCTGGGACACGCCTGTGCATCCAGTCTCCTGTGTGACTCAGTCCCCAGTGGCTTTTAAAGTATGTTTTTCTGACTAATTGTCAGGTTCCCTTTAAGAATAAGTGCTAGAAGAAATTCCAAATGAATCCAAGCTCTGAAATTCAATTTTTCAATTATGTGAGCAAAATAAACATAGAAGTTATATTGTTTGTAAACCTAACTAAAAGAATTGAATGCTTTTGGCTGGCATGTTTTGGGCCCCACAACTGCTTTGCTTTGAACATATAAAAATTCCTTTGTGAAGACATAATATAAAACTTCAGACCACAAAATATTTGCTTTGGCATTTACCATGCAGAATGCATCAATATCCCAAAACGTACATTATTTAAACATAGCTCTGGTACCATAAAATTTTACAGCGCTGCACAGGAAGATTCATAACCACAATATAACAGAAGGCTGTGTTTTCACTCTGCTAAAGGAATAATTTAAATTAAAAATTTTGCATAATGATAGTTTATTTCAGCAGTCATCATTGGATATCACATCTATTACTGCTGGGTGAAAGCTAAAAAATATATATTTGGCGAAAGATGTAAATCTAGTTTTATGTTTAGGTTGTACACAGTTCAATATGGTGTAAGGAGTCTTATATATTTATGATGCTTTAATAGCTTCCTCTCTTTCCCACAGTGCACAACTTGCTGCACAAAGAATTTAGGTTGCAAAACATTCTGCGTTCTATCCTCTCTGGAGCAAAATATTTATTCTCTATACTGTAATATGTACTTCACCAATGCTTAACTCCTTATACTATACTTTCCAGGAAAAATTATTTAATCAGTAATGAACACAAAAGCATTGTAATGAAAAATTCAATAATGTTGGAAAAGTGTCAGATTCTGTCAATTTGCTGTAAAGTCTATTTATATATTGTTTAGAGGTCTTGTCATGACCAGGTACGGACTGGGACTGAAATTCATCCCTGGCATTTGCAATCGCACAGGCCCATGTTGTCCCCGTTTCTAAGGACCAGATATGGATATTTTACTAATATTACCCTGGATGGAGGCAAGCAAGATTTACTATAAGACCACATTTTCTAAAGATATCTGTGGCCTGATGGGGTAAGTGACGGAGTCAGCGACTTTGTGCTCCATCACAACTCTTAAACAGTATGGGCGTTTTGAGAACACCGATTCTGTTAACTACTTAGCAGACAAGGCAGCCCAAGACCAGACAGGCCCTTCTGGCAATTGCCAGATGGCCAGCCCGGCCCTGGTCACAGCTCAACCATCGGGTGACCTGGGACCAGTGGCTCCTACCCTGTCGCTAACACTAGGGGCGCCCTAGCTCACCCTACTCCCTGGGATACTTCAGATGGCAAAGATGCCAGGGCCTCCGCATTTGCCTTATCTCCTACACACGTGATCAAAATTGTTGGTACCCCTCGTTGCATGACAAAAAAATCACAATAGTCACAGAAATAACTTGAATCTGACAAAACTAATAATAAATAAAAGATCTATGAAAATTAACAAATGAAAGACAGATATTTCTTTTCAACTTCTGTAAGCAGGTTGCGGGATGCAGTAACAGAAAGGAGGCAGAGCAAGGGTTATAATGAACTTTACTATAACAGGGGTATAGTCCACGCAGGGGTATAGTCCACTGACAGAGAGTGTAAGGGCAGAGGGTATAAACAATGTTCAACAGTAATAAACTTACCAGTCTGACGGCTTCAGAATGAGGAGCCTCAAGTGCCCATGGTGGTGGCGACACGGTCAGAATGTAAAGGAAACAATGCAGGCTTGTAAGCATCGGTGGTACGGTTCTTGGCAAATAGCAGAGAGTCCTGTTTCTGTTCCGGGGTCCTGAGTAGCAGGGAGGGAAGAAGTACTGTGTACTGCCGGGGCTGGACAGAGAAGAGTAAGAGTAAAGTTCTCGGTAAGTCACCCAGTTTCTTTTAGGCGGCACGCGCGTGTTAGATGGTGGCCTAAGACGAGTAATTACTTGAGCAGCAGGGACCAACGGGCGATAAATGGTTCTCTGATCACAGTCTTTGTGGGAGCAGCTGGGATAATATAGCACGGTCCTGCGCGGTCACAGTGCTCAGAGGACGGAGCACCTAAATTCCCCTGCTGCGTGTGGCTTCTTCCTACCAAGTCTGTCTCTCGTTTCACGTGCTCTGCCCTTTTTATCCTCACTCCGTCTCCTCCGTAAAGTGTGAAAGTCAATCCAGGTCCCTATGCTTTCCCCCAGAAAACAAAGGTGACAGTCCCGACAGTACCGGCACCAGCGTGAAAAAGGTATTCTCAGTCTGGGCTCTCTTCTTATACTTCCACAGAATTAGAAAAAAAATAAAACTCATGAAATAGGCCTGGACAGAAATGATGGTACCCCTGAAAATAATGTGACAAAAGGGACATGTTAAATCAAGGTGTGTCCACTAACTAGCATCACAGGTGTCTACAATCTTGAAAGGACAGAATTGTTGAATAAAAATCATAAAAAAGCCAGACAGGAATTTGCCAAACTACATGTTGATAAGCAACAAAGCTTCTGGGAGAATGTACTATGGACAGATGAGACAAAAATGGAACTTTTTGGCAAGGCACATCAGCTCTATGTTCACAGAGGGAAAAATTAAGCATATCAGGAAAAGAACATGGAGGAGGCTCTGTTATGTTCTGGGGCTGCTTTGCTGCATCTGGCACAGGGTGTTTAGAATCTGTGCTGGGTACAATAAATCTCAAGACTATCAAGGGATTCTAGAGAGAAATGTGCTGCCCAGTGTCAGAAGTCAGAAAGCTTGGTCTCAGTTGCAGGTCATGGGTCTTGCAACAGGATAATGACCCAAAACACACAACTAAAAACACCCAAGAAAGGCTAAGAGGAAAACATTGGACTATTTTGAAATGGCCTTCTATGAGCCCTGACCTAAATCCTATTGAGCATCTTTGGAAAGAGCTGAAATATGCCATCTGAAAAACGCAATCTTCAAACACGAGACAACTGGAGCAATTTGCTCTTGAGGAGTGGGCCAAAATACCTGTCAAGAGGTGCATAAGTCTCATTGACAGTTACAGGAATCGCTTGATTACAGTGATTGCCTCAAAAGGTTGTGCAACAAAATATTACGTTAAAAAACGATAAAGGTTGCACCATTATTTTCCAAGAATGCTTACTGTAGAATATTGAAAATGCATTAATGCAACAGAAAATAGGAAAAAAGCGCCATATAATGTACACATGAAATATTTATCTGCGAAAATTGCTATGAAAAAAGGAAGGTACTTCGCGCATAAATTGATCAATGTATGTGAGACCAATTGCCATGTCAAGGCGTCCATCGTAATTGGGTCCCTGTCCTGTTTTGTTACCTCTCCTGGGCAAAGAAGCCTACAATTTATGGGTGAGAAGTGGACCTGCTAACTACTTAAAATCACCTGTGGCGCTTGGGAGGGACCCATAAATTGTAGGCTTTTTTGCCCAGGAGAGGTGACAAAACACAGGACAGGGACCCAATTACAAAGGACGCCTTGTCATGGCAATTGGGCTCATATACATTGGCCAATTTATGCGCGAAGTACCTTCATTTTTTCATAGCAATTTTTGCAGATAAATATTTCATGTATACATTATATAGCACTTTTTTCCTATTTTCTATGGCAGTAATGCATTTTCAATATTCTAGAGTAATCATTCTTGGTAAACAATAGTGCAACCTTTATCGTTTTTCAGCTAGGATGTTTTTTTGGTTGGAGCCTGGTCACACTAGCTTGGATGTGCTGGTCTTGTTCTCTATTTGTTTTCAACAAAATATTAAGTTAAGGGTACTATGCCATCATTTCTGTCCAGGCCTATTTCATGAGTTTTATTTTTTTTTAAACCATGTGGAAGCATGGTTGAAAAACAATGTCTGACTTTCATTTGTTAATTTTCATAGATCTTTTATTTATTATTACTTTTGTCAGATTCAAGTTATTTCTGTGACCATTGTGGGTTTTTCTGTAATTAAACGAGGGGTACCAACAATTTTGACCACGTGTGTAAGTTAACCCTCCATCTGTTCACCTCACCCACCCAGGGAAGAGAGGTCGCTCTACTGTGCATCATAGTACACCAACCTGATGAACAAGGCAACACAGACAAGGGTTAACAGAAAACTCCGGGCATACAAAATATTCACTCACATGTAACAGAGAATGCATCGGGGTGTGAAGGTAGGGGAATAAACAAAAGCAGAGAAGGATAGGGAGTTACCATGCGTACAAACCAAGCAACAGTCACTCAGTCCTTCAGCTCTCCTTCTAATATATGCTCCTCTCCCACCATTAGCCATGCAGCAAATGCTAGCTTTGACAGGGATTAATAACATAGTCCAGATTATAAAGGGAAAAGGAGTGGCTAACCAGCACAGCTGTGAGCACAGGGATTTCCAACATGGCCGATTAACCCCTGTTCTGCCAGAAGAAATAAACACATTTAAAATGAAGGAGTAGTGCTTCGGTCTTCTGGCTCCACACTGTGACAGGGATATTGAGATGTTCCAAAGCTCAGATGCTGTCATTCTCTCATATAGAAATGTTTGACTACTTAGGCTGCCGTCACACTAGCAGTAATTGGTCAGTATTTTACATCAGTATTTGTAAGCCAAAACCAGGAGTGGAACAAATAGAGGAAAAGTATAATAGAAACATATGCACCACTTCTGCATTTATCATCCACTCCTGGTTTTGGCTTACAAATACTGATGTAAAATACTGTCCAAATACTGCTAGTGTGATGGCAGCCTTACCTCCCATCTTAGCTGGCAGGGCTGCAGTGGGTATGTCATGTCTATTAGGGCAGTCCCACACGTCCAGATAATTCCGGTACCGGAAAAAATTTGGTACCGGAATTATCCCACTGGGTACCACACGCACGGTGCTGGGTACCACACGTACCAGCATCTGGTGCTGAAGCTGCGATTCATATGTTCCCTGCAGCAGCGTTTGCTGCAGGGAACATATGAATATTAGTGTTTAAAATGCAGATCCAGGTCCCCCCCCTCCCACCCCCTGTGCGCCCCCCCGCTGTGATTAAAATACTCACCTAGCTTCCGGATCCCTCGCAGCGTCCTGTCCTGGCCGCAGTGTCTCCTGTATGCGGTCACGTGGGGCCGCCGATTACAGTACTGAATATGTGGCTCCGCCCCTTTGGGAGGTGGAGCCGCATATTCATGATTGTAATCGGCGGCCCCACGTGACCGCATACAGGAGACGCTGCGGCCAGGACAGGACGCTGCAAGGGATCCGGAAGCCAGGTGAGTATTTAATCACAGCAGGGGGGGCGCACAGGGGATGGGAGGGGGGAGGACCTGGATCTGCATTTTAAACACTAATATTCATATGTTCCCTCTAACAAACGCTGCTGCAGGGAAGATATGAATCGCGGCTTCAGCACCAGTGGGGGGGACAGCACTTAATGTAGCACTGTCTCCTGCACGGCACACGGACTGCACACGGACAATGTCCGTGTGCGGTACGTGTTTTACACGGACCCATTGACTTTAATGGGTCCGTGTAATCCGTGCGCTCCCACGAACATTGACATGTCTCCGTGTTTGGCACATGGAGACACGGTCCGCAAAAAATCAATGACATCTGAAAAGATGCATTGATTTTTATGTGTCTACGTGTGTCAGTGGCTCCGGTACGTGAGGGAACTGTCACCTCACGTACCGGAGCCACTGACGTAAGACATTGCAGTCAGTCACCTGATTTAGAAGCTTCAAGACGTTTTTTTTTCTTTTACAGCTGAGTTAAGAGATTGCCTGTTGTGGTCATTATGTCACCAATGATGCTAGTCAAAAAAAATTGTCGGGAAGCAGTTCTGTTGTGGTGCTTAAGCAGTAATGGCTTCAGTAAGTAAGCAATGTTCATTACACTTTTTTAAACCTTTCCTGACATGGCCAATTTCCATTTTTGTTTTTTCCTTTTTTTTCCTCCCCTTCTTCCAAAAACCTTAACTTTTTAAAATTTTTATCAACATAGACGTGTGAAGGCTTCTTATTTGCAAGACTCGTTGTACCTTTGCACAAGTACCACATAGTGTACTGGCAGGGTCATATTTGGAATTCAAGTTTCTAGGCATCTTAAGTGATCAGTCAGACAAAGGGTATGTGCGTAAAAATGTCTTTTTGGCCGGCGTCACACTCAGCGTATAAAAATACGGTCCGTAATTTACGGCCGTAATACGCAGAAAAGACCCCAAAATAGTGGTCCGTATCTCCTCCGTATCCAGGGTGTGTCTGCGTATTTTGCGCATGGCATCCTCCGTATGTAATCCGTATGGCATCCGTACTGTGAGATTTTCTCGCAGGCTTGCAAAACCGACATACGAACATACAATGGATCCATGCGCTCCCAAAAACAAATTCAGCGCGAGATAGCTTAAAAGCCGGTAATTCAATTGCCGGCTTTTCCTATCTCCTTCACAAACCCGACATGATATGAGACATGGTTTACATACAGTAAACCATCTCATATCCCCATTTTTTTGCATAATCCACACTACTAATGTTAGTAGTGTGTATGTGCAAAATTTGGGCGCTCTAGCTATTAAATTAAAGGGTTAAATGGCGGAAAATTTGGCGTGGGCTCCCGCGCAATTTTCTCCGCCAGAGTAGTAAAACCAGTGACTGAGGGTAGATATTAATAGCCTGGAGAGGGTCCATGGTTATTGCCCCCCCCTGGCTAAAAACATCTGCCCCCAGCCACCCCAGAAAAGGCACATCTGGAAGATGCGCCTATTCTGGCACTTGGCCACTCTCTTCCCATTCCCGTGTAGCAGTGGGATATGGGGTAATGAAGGGTTAATGTCACCTTGCTATTGTAAGGTGACATTAAGCCAGATTACACCAAATGGTGTATTTTTTGCGCAATAAGGTGACAAACGCAGCATGCTGCGATTTTCTACGGCCGTAGAAGACCGTATAATACGGATCAGTAAAATACGGCTGGGGCATAGAGAAGCATTGTACCGTATGCAATCCGTATTTTCAGCTTATTACAGTAATGAATATGCGGCTCCACCCCTATGGGAGGTGGAGCCGCATATTCATGACTGTAATCGGCGGCCCCACGTGACCGCTCATACAGGAGAAGGTGCGGCAAGGACAGGACGCTGCGAGGGAGCCAGGTGAGTATTTTATTAACAGCGGGGGGAGAGGGGGGACGCACAGGGGGTGGGAGGGGGGTGGGGACAGGGATCTTTATTTTAAACACGAGGACAAAAAAAAAGTATTTTTCATATCTTCTTTCCAGCGAGAAGATATGAATGGCGGCTTCAGCACCACGTGGGGGGACAGCGCTTACAGTAGCACACGGCACACGGACTGCACACGGACGCTGTCTGTGTGCGGTACGTGTTTTACACGGACACATTGACTTTAATGGGTCCGTGTAATCCGTGCGCTTCCACGAACACTGACATGTCTCCGTGTTTTGCACACGGACACACGGCCGTGAAAACACGCTGACATGTGCAGAGACACATTGATTTCAATGTGTCTACGTGAGTTAGTGTCTCCGGTACGTGAGGAAACTGTCACCTCACGTACCAGAGCCACTGACGTGTGAAACCGGCCTACCCTGGTGATTTTGGCCTGATAACATGGACAGAAGTTGACACAAATGGGTTTGAATGGCTACTAAATGTAACATTCTCACCTGTGACCTGTTTGCTTGTAACAATATTATTAACTTTTGCTAATCTTTTCAATTCTAATTATTCAACTCTTGCCAAAAAAATGTAATTAAAAAATGTTAGTTAGGCAGTTACACGTACAGAAAAAAAAATGAGCAGCTGGTCACAGTATAGTTGTAGCATGTACGGTTGTCAAATTGGAATAGTAAAACAGATGATAAAAAACAGAAATGCCCAGTTAGGCGACCGTCACACTAGCAGTATTTGGTCAGTATTTTACATCAGTATTTGTAAGCCAAAACCAGGAGTGGGTGATAAATACAGAAGTGGTGCATGTGTTTCTATTATACTTTTCCTCTATTTGTTCCATTCCTGGTTTTGGCTTACAAATACTGATGTAAAATACTGACCAAATACTGCTAGTGTGACGGCAGCCTTTAATGTCTATTTTTTTTAACTTTTTTTCTATTTCTCCAGCAAATTTCAACCCCTTTGCCAGAAATGTCAAAATAATAAATGATAGGTGAGTATATGGCCAAAATGACAGCACCTGCAGCAGGGTACTGTGTTTGTTTGGTCTGTATGGATGTCAAAGTTGACCAGTAAAACTGATGTGCAAAAAAATCGTTTGTGACGTGCACACTTTGAAAGGTTTACAGTCACTGTAAAATGTCTGGATTTTAAGATATTTTTTTTTAAACAAATATCCCCTCCATCACAAAAACGATTGCATAATAAATTAAAAAAGTCAATCACTTGTGACAAGCAAACACACCACCGGAAACTGATTTCAGATTTTTTTTAACTGTTAAGCTGGTTTATTTCTGCTTTCTACTGCATTAAAGGTACTGTCACATTTAGCGACGCTGCAGCGATATAGACAACGAGCCAATCGCTGCAGCGTCGCTGTTTAGGTCGCTAGGAGACGTCAAACACTGGCAACAGCTGAGCGATGCAGGAGCGATCCAGTGACGTACTTATCGTTCTCACTGGTTGTTCGCTCCATTGAAAACCATTGCAGACATCGTTACTTTTGCTGTCAAACATGAGGAATCACGCCGACCTGCCGACCAAATAAAATTCCGGACTTATAGTGACGACCAGCGATGTCACAGCAGGATCCTGATCGCTGCTGCGTGTCAAACACAACAAGCTCGCTATCCAGGACGCTGCAACGTCACGGATCGCTGTCGTTCTCGTTGGAAAGTTGTTCAGTGTGAAGGTACCTTAAGAAAGAAGCAAAAATACATAATTTTACTTCAGATGCAGTAGGGCAGATGCTATCTACGCCATGCATCTCTGTCTCTCCCCATATCAATTGAATCTCGGTATTGTTCCCAGACGACTACTCTAATCTTCTTAAGTACATATTACTGGCTGTAGTATGCGTTCAATGTATCTAGGACTATCTCTATTGCTGAACTCTGGCTACTGCAATACGTTCTTAGGCTATTATACAGGCTTATTGGAACTGCTATATCATGTGATGTGATAGATTATGAGGAAGCCCATGTGATCACACCTGAGGTCAGAGTCGGACTGGAGCACCTTGGGCCCACCAGAGAAAATTATTCTTGGGGCCCACTATGTAGCTACATCGAAATAAATACAAAACCAAAACTTGTGAGGTAAAACACGCTAATATCAGAGTATAATATAAGGTAGTACACATCTTAATTATGTAGCAGGGGTTGGGGTAACCCACTCGTAGAATATAATGTAGCCTCCCTCATGGAATATAATGCAGCCCCCTCATGGAATATAATGCAGCCCCTCATAGAATATACTGTAGCCCCTTCAAAGGGCATAATGCAGCCCCCCTCATATTGTATGATGTTGCCCCCAGAATATACTGTAGCCCCCTGAGAAAATAATGCAGCCCCCAGAATATAATGTAGCCCCCTCAATGTATAACGCAGCTCCCCTCATAGGGTATAATGCAGTCCCCCTCCACCTCAATCATTGCCTTCTCACCCACAACCCCTATCATTGCCCATTTCACCACCGCCATCATTGCCTCCTCCCTCACCACCATTGTCCTTTCCACCACTACCATCATTTTCCTTTACACCACCTCCATCATTGCTTTGTTCCCCACCACCCCATCATTGCCCATTCCAACACCTCCATCATTGCCTCCCCCACCACTCCATCATTGCCCATTCCACAACCTCCATCATTGCCTCCTCCTCCACCACCCCATCATCCTTTCCACCACCAACAACTATGCCTTCACCCTCACCATTCCCATCACAGTTCTCTCCATCACCCACATCATTGCCAATCTCCAATATACACACAGCACCGCACCACAAACACTCACACAGGCAGACAAACAGAGACCCCGTGACACTCACCTATCCACACGTTCACCGCAGCCGCAGCACATTCAGGAAGCAGGACCTTTGGCACCAGCAGCTTTCTCTCTGAAACAGCTGCACTGAATGAGGACGTCATCCAACCACGCAGTGTCAGACAGGAAGCGCAGGGCCGCGAACAGGAAGCAGGATGACATCCGATCTCTGCAGCTCCACTGCGGTGCCAAGCTACAGGGATTAGCCGCCATGAAGGGGCCCACCTCTGGGGCCCCAATGCAGCTGCTCAGGATTTACATGTGGGCAGTGTTAGCCTTAGCCTGCGGCCAACACTGCCCGCTATGTGAAATGAATACTCGCTCTTCTCCATGCCCATGGGGGCATGGGGAAGTGTGAATATTCATTTCTCTTTAGCAGTGGGGACAGGCTCCTGTCTACAGCTGCTGCTCAGCTGACCCCGAGCGGGCCCCCCAACTCAGGCCCCATAGGTGCTGGTTGTGCTGTTATTAGAGACACACCACTGGCTGGGGGCCCCTGGAGCAATGGGGGCCCTAGGCAGCTGCTGGCCAGTATGGCAGCAGGTGTCAGTGCCTTGGCCCACCAGAGAATCCTCCGGTTCCCCATTGGGCCAGTCTGACCCTGCCTGAGGCTATGTCTGCCTTCTGTTACAAATGCAATCTTCTGCCATGTGTAATATGGCAGCATGAATTTATTTTTGGCTATTTGCACAAAATGAATTGCAAATTGTTCAGATTTGGTGGGATCTGCAAATTTCATAAGGGCAAGTTCACATTTTTTCAGGGTTTTTTTTTCTACAGCAAAACCTGATCTCTTAGCAGCAAAGAAGCTGCAGAAAAAAAGCATGGTTTCCTTGCTTTTTCTTGCGGTTTTTCATGCTAGATTTGTCTCTTGGGCATGTTGATAAAGTTTATTGAAAAATAAAGTCCTATTCCATAGTAAGAGGCTTGGCACAAAAAACGCAGCAAAACCTGATACCTGCGTTTTTGGTGTGTTTTTTCAGCTTTCTTCACCACCCATTCAAGTCATTGGTTGAAAATAGTGACATGCTCTATGTCCAAAAAAAACATACAAAGCACAAAATAATGATGACAAAAAAAAACAATATGTGTGCATGAAATTTTTGAAATCTTTGTTTTGCTGGTACTATAAAATGCAGCTGAAAGTTTGCAGAATAAAAGCATTAAAAACAAGCTGAAAAAAACGCCTAATGTGAATTTAGCCTAAACTAGAATCAAATTATTTTTTATTCTAATCATTTCAATCACCTCAGAAAATAACTAATTATGTAAAAAAAAAGAAGCTTGTATTGAGTTTGTCTTCTTCTGAAGCCTAGCCCCAAGCAAAAAATAGTTCCACTAATGGATCCTCTAGGGCTTTAGTGGGACAGCATGATCACTGATATTGGTTGGAGTTTTCTGGTATAAGAACATGTTCGTAAGCTCATAAATGGCTCCTGGAAGCTTCGTTCTTGTAATAGATAATATTGTGGTGATGATAATCTTAGGGAACATTTTTAAATATCTAAATGTAAATATCTTTTGAAGTTGAAATAAAAGTAGTTTCATAAAATGACATATAAATACTTCTGTAGATTGCTAGGAGTAGCCCTAGCAGATCCCAGTATAAGATATTGCTGCAACCTGTACAAGTAGAGATGCAGTTAGGTTCACAGTAAGTGAAATGTGAATAGATTAGCCATTCTCGTTCCTCTAGACTAAGCTGGAAGTTATTTGACAGAAATCCTTCACTAACAGACAAGTTTAATTTAGAAGCTGTGGCTTAGATGATTGACGCTTGAGACTCTGCAGACATATAATAAAATAGACGGCTGAGGGAGAACAAACAAAGCAAATGAAGGTGGTCTACAGGTCTTAGTGGATGGAAGGTCACTCATAAGTGGGAGGTGTAAATTCAGGGAAGTTGAAGGTCAGTCAAGGTTTTCCAGAGACATTTCAGGCTGACAGCAATAGATCACATCTTGGCATTACATGTGGGAATCATGTCACATGTCAAGCCTGCAAGACAGAAAACAAATTTCAGGAATTACCTGAGATGCTACCACAATATGAAGGTATAAAGGTACGAGGATGATGAAATCTACAGAAAGCATCGAAATAGTCTCTGAACCTTTTACATTGCAGAACTCCTGCTTCTGGCTGCTGCCGCTGCTTCTGGTAATGCTCTGTGACAACCTGACACATGTGGGCCTAGGTTTACGCAACAGATGTACTGTATACATGTGACAAGGAGATTTCTCTGAGTTGGATAACAAAGTGAAAATCTCCAGGAGCAGAGAAAATTGGGCTTCAAGGCTTTGTTGGATGTCATTGTGCATGAACACAATTTTTGTTGATGAGAACAAAAGGTTATAGCACTCAGCCTATTTTAGTGTAGTAAGCTGTAAACATGGAAGTCTGTAAAACTGAAAAATAGATCTGAAGCGATGTACTTCATATGATTTGGAGCCGCTTTCCCATGAAATGTGGCAGTTTCAAAGACTTGGGCTTTTATCTGGACTGAAGACTAGGAAAGCACAGAATGCAAACTGGCTGCTCAGTTGATCACAATGACAGCTGGTAGAAGATGAGGTGGATGGCAGGAGGGGGCTATAGGGAATATGTTAAATGTTCTGACATTTATTTTCTTTGATTTGCTATTAGTACATGTTTGTAATTCAACTGGGCATGGTCCTTTTTTCTGCAAAAGAGAGACGTACTTACATCTCCCTAGTAGAACTTCTTTTTGTACTTCATCACTTTGTTTTTAAAAGAACTCTTAAAAAGAGCCACCATCTGCCTGAAATTTCACTGGACCTGACAGTAATCTTTAATCTTTATTTTTTATATAGCACTAACATATTACAGTTGTGCATACGTTATCATCACTGTCCCTGATGGGGCTCACAATCTAAATTCCCTATCAGTGTGTCTTTGGAATGTGGGAGGAAACTGGAGACCCCGGAGGAAACCCACGCAAACACGGGGAGAACATGCAAACAGTAATAATGAGATGGCTGAAATATTTTAAAATGTTGACAGTATTATTTTCTGCTGTTTTCACCAAATTATTTGGAAGATTTAGTAGGCATCAGAAAAATAGAGGCATCAGACACTACCCACCGCACAGAAGTTCTAAACTACTTTTTACTATACTTTTTTCCCATGTAGGAAAACCAAATAAATAATGTATTGTGTGATGTTTTAGAGTTTTTCAATTTGGATTATCGAGATGTGCACAGGCCTATTTAACATTGACATTTCCCCTGGTTCGACATTAGGTTATTACATAAACAACCTATCTATCCCCAATTTATCCCTCTTGCTGAGCAGCTTGCACAGTGACACAAGAAAAAGGGGACATGCGGTTCTTCATACCTCCCGATGGGCCAGCAGATAACTATTTCATGTTGTGCATGCCTCACTGGGCTAAAAGTGTCTGCGATAGGTAGTAAATGGAACACAAGTGATCGCTACATCCCAATATATGTATGTAGAAATATGCTGTCATTTAAAAAAAAAAAAAAAAAAAAGAACCCACATTTGAGGTTTTGTTGTTACAAAATCGTTGATGGTTTCCAGTAACGAGCTACTTAACCAATTTGGATTGACCAAGTTTACTTTTCAGTTAGGTGTTGTTCTTTATTAAAACAATCAGTAACTATTGAACAAATGTGTATATCTGACTCTAGTGAGGCTTTGTGTTACAGACAGAAATAATGTTGAAAGATAGCCACAGGGAAGAAAAGGGCTGAGCACACCTTACTCCCCACCACCTTATGGTATGTTCACACATTTTGTGGCACTTTTTTTCTCCACCAAAAATAAGATTAAAGGCAAATTTTTGTTTTTGTTTCATTTTGCAAATCGTTTTTCTTCAGAGAGAAAGAGGACTTGAACTCTAGTGCTTCCTATTGGAAGTAGCAATCCTAAAAGTCAAGAAAAGAGAGATCTGATCTGGCTGTATGAGAGACCTCTGACTGGGGTCTAAGGAGTAACATTTCTCTATGTGGAGCCTGACCTGTCAGGGTAAGGAGACTACTTGGCTATAGTCCCACCTATTGGAAGCAGCAATTCTTAGGCTAGGTTCACATTGCGTTAGTGGGTGTCCGCTACCAGACTCCATTACATGGCGCAATTGTCACAATTAACGCTATGTAACGGATCCGTTAGTGCACCCATTGACTGCAATGTGCTAACGGATCGCGAACGCATCGCAAACGTATGCCATTTTTGGCATGCGTCTGCGATGTGCCGTTAGTTTCGGACGGACCTCGAACGCTGTTTGCAGCGTTCAGGGTCCGTTCCTCACTAGCGCAGATCGGGCATCTGCGCTAGTGGGATTGCCAAACGCAATCCCTTTTTGGACATTGCGTTAGCGCAATCCGTTAGCGTATCCGCTAAACGGATTGCACTAACGCAATGTGAACCTAGCCTAACAGTCAATATCGACCCTTTAACAAGCTTTGCCACATGACTTGGTGTAAAAGAAAGCCATCATCTCAATATGCAGACATGGTGTTTCGGGGTGTTGCCTTTCCTTCGTGCAAACCATGAAATCTGATTTGGCTATATGAGAGGCCTCTGACTGGGGTCTTGCTTAATTTTTATATGTGTTTTTCACCAACTCATTTGAATGGGTGAAAAGTGGTGGAAAAATATTGAAAGAAATAACATTGCGTCTTGGCAAAAACACAGCAGTGCTCAAAATACGAGTGGAAAAAAAGAGCGTGTGCATAAAATATAAAAAATGATTGTATTGTTACAGTAAAAACGGAGCGTATGTAGCTCACCAAATACATACTGAACACACTTTTATAATTCAATGGAAAATATTTGATATAGAAATGCCAGCAGAGTGTTCTTTGTCATTATTGCTGGTGTCCCTAAAGAAATCCCCAGGATTCAGTGTGAACAGCTTTGGATCCTGATAACAACTTGGATCAAGCAGACACAACATTTAGTTGATGGAAAAAAAACATTCTAAAAATTCAGAGTAACGTGTATTTATTAAGTTTTGCTAACAAAAAAACTAAAATAAAAATGCACTCAATAAAAACATATGGTGCCAACTCATGACAATGCTGATTGACATGCCTGGCTCAAGGTTTCGCCCACAATTTTGGCTTCTTCTGGGGCATGGAAAGAATATACACAACCATTGATTTAAATTCAAGATGCAAGAAATACAATTTGCGTAATCATTACAACCCCCACCTGCAATCTAAAGGAAATATAATAAAATGATTGTAATCTGGAGGCAAAGACAAAGTAAGTATGAACATGTGCAAAACAGCATAAAAAATAAAAACGTCTGAAAAAAAGTATATCTATCAGCATCGCCTTGAGTTGGCTCCATATGTTTTTACGGAAATGCTTTTTTATTCGTGTTTGTTAGTATAACTTAATAAACACTAGTTACTCCAGTACTCAATCTTTGAAATTGCACTATTTTTTACATCAACTAGATATTTGTTGCTTAGTTGATCCAAATCGTTTATCAGGACCCAAAGCTATATGCACAGACAAAGACCCCGATTTCTTCAGAGACATCACCGGTAGTGATATAGAACAATCTGATGGCATTTCTACATTATGTTATTTCCCCTGAATTGCGGTATCAGGTAGTGGTCAATGGGACACACTACAACCTATTCTGCCCTGTGAATATACTACAATGTAGCACAGTGGTTTTCTTTTACAAGGGATCTGTCTGTAAGTTTTTGTTATGTCATTTGACAGCAGCATGTTGTATGGACAGATACCATGATTCCAGTGATGTATCACTTAGTTTACTGTGTGCAGCAGTTCTGATAGAATCACTGTCTTCTCTGCTGCAGATCTAGCAGAGCTCAAATGTTGAGCCCTGTATAACCCAACCCACATCACTGATTAGCAGCATTCTGTGTACATTGTATATTGACAAGGCTATATAGCTTATCTGTTACACATATCGTGTGTGAATATTCGCTGATCAATTCATTTAACCTACCAAAATTATGAATAAACGCCTACATTTATTAAATAAAAACATTCTTTTATTACAATATAAGAATAAAACTGTCTGTGACAAACATGATAAAAGGCATATAGAAGGGATACAATCCTCTATAGGCAAATCACACAGAAACATTTAGGAAGTATAAGAAACAAGTGATATCCTCCCTGCATCATATGACAAAATCAGTATTATGGGTAAAGTCCATTGTGATGCAGTGACCCCTGTTGCAGCTAGGGGGTGCTGTGTGTGCTCCTCAGGATATACATGGAGGCGTATCTGTGGTTATAATGGTGATAATGAGATAGTGACCGGTAGGATTATAAATGGCTGGCATGTGTCGCGGATGGAGTCTGCGCTGTAAGCCTGAAGTAATGTTGTTGTTCTGGGACCTGTAGTCCCACAAGTGTTTGTATAGTTGTGAAGGGAGGCTTACTGGGCTAGTTTGAGAGCTGGGTGGGTCGAACTAGCCACACACACACCACCCATCTATGGGAGTGGTTACAACTACATAATGTGAATAGGGTGTTGTTCACATGGTTCCTGTGTATAGATCTGCAACGGAGTCTGTAATGGTCTCTGTGCTCTCTGCAATGGAGGCTGTGTAGATCCTGGGCGGCTTGTGTGTTCGGAGGTCCTGTGTGTGGACCGGATCCCTTGACAGTGCACTGAGAGGCCATGAATCTGGAAGACTGGTGTGTTGGGAGATCCTGGGAATAGGTTTAGATCCCTGATAAAACGCACTGAGAGACTTGTGTGTTGGACAGTCCCAAGTGGGGACGGACGTCCTGAACAGCACACGCAGTGGCCTGTGTTCAAAGTCCTGGGAGTAGAACTTCCTGAATAGCACAACCTGTGTTGGGAGTCCGGGGAGTAGGACTTCCTGAAGAGCACATGGGAAAGAGTGCATGCAGAGTCTGCAATGGCACTGCATTGGGAGTGCTACAGCTCGTCTGAGGATCTGGACTAACTGATGTGTGCCTGCCAGGCAAGTTGGTGCTCTCAGTTCGGCAGTTTTCCTGAAGGAGTGAGGACTGAAAGAAAGTCAGCGTGTGGAGCAGGAGCTCCAGAAATGTAACACCCTGGAAGGGGGCTATCAAAACGGCAGGGAAGTATCTGCCAGTGGAACAGACTGTTGGTGCTTGTTATGTGCCATGGACATTGATGAACTGTTTGGCATATGGTCACTCATGGTAACTCGACAAAATGAGAGGTCCAGCATGTTTAGTGTCTGTGAGTTAAAGCCGTATATGTAATATCTAAGTGAAAGCATCAACTTAATGTCACCGGTTGGTGCCTATTGTGTTCTATGAAGTTTATAGTGAACTGTGCATAGCTCGGTTTATGAATGCATAATAAACCGCATGGACTCTTTTTGTGAGAAAAACATGCCTGTGTGACTGAGTCCCGTTGCTAAGCGAGTGTCCGCCAACACATGCAGTATGCGTTATCTCACATCATATACAAGTGTGTATTCAGTAATAAGTCCAAGTGGATTGATAAATAGCTAATCATATATTGACATTACCATAAACATATCACTACATGCGTTTATATATCTATAAAGACAGAGACAGTATGTTACCAGACATGAAAACCTAGTGATTCCAATACATGTTTCGCCAGGTGACTTTCTCAACGAGGTGGCTTTCTCATACGCCTTTCCCTATATAGGATTGTATCCCTTCTATATGTCTTTTATCATGTCTGTCACAGACGGTTTTATTCTTGTGTTGTAATAAATAAAAGAATGCTCTTATTGAAACTTGTTGGTGTTTATTCACATTTTTTTAACCCCTTAGTGACAGAGCCAATTTGGTACTTAATGACCGAGCCAATTTTTGCAATTCTGACCACTGTCACTTTATGAGGTTATAACTCTGGAACGCTTCAACGGATCCCGCTGATTCTGAGACGGTTTTTTCGTGACATATTGTACTTCATGTTAGTGGTAACATTTCTTCGATATTACTTGCGATTATTTATGAAAAAAACGGAAATATGGCGAAAATTTTTAAAATTTTGCAATTTTCAAACTTTGTATTTTTATGCCCTTAAATCAGAGAGATATGTCATGAAAAATAGTTAATAAATAACATTTCCCACATGTCTACTTTACATCAGCACAATTTTAGAAACAAAATTTTTTTTGTTAGGGAGTTATAAGGGTTAAAAGTTGACCAGCAATTTCTCATTTTTACAACACCATTTTTTTTAGGGACCACATCACATTTGAAGTCATTTTGAGGGGTCTATATGATAGAAAATAATGAAGAGTGACACCATTCTAAAAACTACACCCCTCAAGGTTCTCAAAACCACATTCAAGAAGTTTATTAACCCTTTATGTGCTTCACAGCAACTGAAACAATGTGGAAGGAAAAAATGAACATTTAACTTTTTTTTGCAAACATCTTAATTCAGAACCATTTTTTTTATTTTCACAAGTGTAAAAACAGAAATGTAACCATAAATTTTGTTATGCAATTTCTCCTGAATACGCCAATACCCCATATGTGGGGGTAAACCACTTTTTGGGCGCACCGCAGAACTTAGAAGTGAAGGAGCGCCGTTTGACTTTTTCAATGCAGAATTGGCTGGAATTGAGAATGGACGCCATGTCACGTTTAGAGAGCCCCTGATGTGCCTTAACAGTGGAAACTCCCCACAAGTGACACCATTTTGGAAACTAGACCCCTTAAGGAACTTATCTAGATGTGTGGTGAGCACTTTGAACCCCCAAGTGCTTCACAGAAGTTTATAACGTAGAGCCGTGAAAATAAAAAAAATCGCTTTTGTTTACACAAAAATGATCTTTTCACCCACAAATTTTTATTTTCACAAGGGTAACAGGAGAAATTAGACCATAAAAGTTGTTGTGCAATTTCTCCTGAGTACGTCAATACCCAATATGTGGGGGTAAACCACTGTTAGGGCGCACCGCAGAGCTTGGAAGAGAAGGAGTGCCGTTTTACTTTTTCAATGTAGAATTGGCTGGAATTGAGATTGGACGCCATGTCGCGTTTGGAGAGCCCCTGATGTGCTTAAACAGTAGAAATCCCCCACAAGTGATCCCATTTTGGAAACTAGACCCCCCATGGAACTTATCTAGATGTGTGGTGAGAACTTTGAATGCCCAAGTGCTTCACAGAAGTTTATAATGCAGAGTCGTGAAAATAAAAAATATTTTTTTTTCCACAAAAATGATATTGTAGCCCCCAAGTTTTTATTTTCACAAGGGTAACAGGAGAAATTGGACCCCAAAATTTGTTGTCCAATTTGTCCTGAGCATGCTGGTACCCCATATGTGTGGGTAAACCACTGTATGGGCGCACGGCAGAGCTCAGAAGGGAAGTAGCACCTTTTTGGAATGCAGACTTTGATAGAATGGTCTGTGGGCATTATGTTGCGATTGCAGAGCCCCTGATGTACCTAAACTGTAGTAACCCCCCACAAGTGACCCCATTTTGGAAACTAGACCCCCCAAGGAACTTATCTAGATGTGTGGTGAGAACTTTGAATGCCCAAGTGCTTCACAGAAGTTTAGAATGCAGAGTCGTTAAAATAAATTTTTTTTTTTTTCACAAAAAAGATATTGTAGCCCCCAAGTTTTTATTTTCACAAGGGTAACAGGAGAAATTGGACCACTAAAGTTGTTGTCCAATTTATCCTGAGTATGCTGATGCCCCATATGAGGGGGTAAACCACTGTTTGGGCGCACGACAGAGCTCGGAAGGGAAGGAGCGCCGTTTTGGAATGCAGACCTAGATAGAATGGTCTGTGGGCGTTATGTTGCGTTTGCAGAGCCCCTGATGTATCTAAACTGTAGTAACCCCCCACAAGTGACCCCGTTTTGGAAACTAGACCCCCCAAGGAACTTACATAGATGTGTGGTGAGAACTTTGAATGCCCAAGTGCTTCACAGAAGTTTATAATGCAGAGTCATAAAAATATATATATATATATTTTTCCACAAAAAGGATTTTGTAGCCCCCAAGTTTTTATTTTCACAAGGGTAACAAGAGAAATTGGACCCCAGAAGTTGTTGTCCAATTTATCCCGAGTATGCTGATGCCCCATATGTGGGGGTAACCCACTGTTTGGGCGCACGGCAGAGCTCAGAAGGGAGGGAGCACCATTTGACTTTTTGAGCGCAAAATTGGCTATCATGTTTGGAGACCCCCTGATGTACCTAAACTGTGGAAACCACCCAATTCTAGCTCCAACCCTAACCCCAACACACCCCTAACCCTAATCCCAACCTGATCCATAATCCTAATCACTAACCCTAACCATAATCACAACCCTTACCCCAAAACAACCCTAATGTCAACCCTAACCATAACCCTAATCAAAACCCTAAATCCAACACACCCCTAATCCTAATCTCAACCCTAACCTCAAACCTAACCCTAATCCCAATACACCCCTAATCACAACCCTAACCCTAACCCTAATCACAACCCTAACCCTAACCCTAATCACAACCCTAACCTTAACCCTAATCCCAAACCTAACCCTAATTCCAAGCGTAACCCTAATGCCAACCCTAACCCTAATACCAACCCTAATCCAAACCCTAACCCTAATCCCAACTCTAACCCTAACTTTAGCCCCAACCCTAGCCCTAACTTTAGCCCCAACCCTAACCCTAACCCTAAGGCTACTTTCACACTTGCGTTGTTTGGCATCCGTCGCAATCCGTCATTTTGGACAAGAAACGGATCCTGCAAATGTGCCCGCAGGATGCGTTTTTTGCCCATAGACTTGTATTGCCGACGGATCGTGACGGATGGCCACACGTTGCGTTCGTCGTGCACTGGATCAGTGTTTTGGCGGACCGTCAGCACAAAAAACGTTCAATGTAACGTTTTTTTGTACGTCGCATCCGCCATTTCTGACCGCGCATGCGTGGCCGTAACTCCGCCCCCTCCTCCCCAGGACATAGATTGGGCAGCGGATGCGTTGAAAAACTTCATCCGCTGCCCACGTTGTGCACAATTTTCACAACGTGCGTCGGTATGTTGGGCCGATGCATTGCGACGGCCCCGTACCGACGTAAGTGTGAAAGAAGCCTAACCCTAAATTTGGCGCCAACCCTAACTCTAAATTTAGCCCCAACCCTAAATTTAGCCCTAACCCTAATCCTAGCCCTAACCCTACCCCTAACCCTACCCCTAGCCCTAACCCTACCCCTAACCCTACCCCTAGCCCTAACCCTACCCCTAACCCTACCCCTAGCCCTAACCCTACCCCTAACCCTACCCCTACCCCTACCCCTAACCCTACCCCTAACCCTACCCCTAACCCTAGCCCTAACCCTACCCCAAACCCTAACCCTAGCCCTAACCCTAGCCCTAACCCTACCCCTAACCCTACCCCTAACCCTAGCCCTAACCCTAACCCTAGCCCTAACCCTAACCCTAGCCCTAACCCTAACCCTAGCCCTAACCCTACCCCTAATTTTAGCCCCAACTGCTCTTCTCCTGCCGGCCGGCAGATGGAGACAGATGGAGGGCGCACTGCGCATGCGCCCGCCATTTTCTTTTGCCGGCGGCCAGGAGGAGCAGCAGGAGGACCCAGGGACACAGGTGAGTATGGCAGGGTCCCCGAATCCCCCTATTTCTCTGTCCTCTGATGTGCGATCACATCAGAGGACAGAGAATTACACTTTGACTTTTTTTTTTTTTTTGCGGTCGCCGGTAAACAGTTAATTACCGGCGATCGTAAAACAGGGGTCGCTAAAACCGACCCCGATCATGCTCTTTGGGGTCTCGGCTACCCCCGGCAGCCGAGACCCCAAAGATTCTCGCGGGGCCGGCCGGCGGGTGCACTGCGCATGCGCCCGCCATTTTGAAGATGGCGGCGCCCACCGGGAGACACGAGGAGCATCGGGGGAGATAGGTGAGTATTGGGGGGCTACCTGGGACCCCTTTTCTCTGTCCTCCGATGTGCGATCACATCGGAGGACAGAGAAATTAAAAAGAGATCGCGTTTTTTTTTTTTTTTTTGCGATCGCCGGTAAACGGTTAATTACCGGCGATCGCAAATGCGGGGTGGGTTAAAAAAAACCCCGAATCATGTTCTCTGGTGTCTCGGCTACCCTCGGCAGCCGAGACCCCGGAGAAAATCCGACTCTGGGGGGCGCTATTTACTTTTTCCACAGCGCCGTTAATTAACGGCGCTGTGGTTTAAGTACCCTTAGCGGCCGCCGTTAAAAGGCGTATCGGCGGTCGCTAAGGGGTTAATAGTCATAATGCAGTGTACCTTGACAGAAAGCTACTAATCAATGGTGGCGGCAGAGTCAGACCAGGAGGCATGAGGCAGCTTGTCCTGTAGTGATAATCTCCTGCTGATAAAACACTGACTTTATTTAAACAGCAAAACACAGCCCTGTAAGTGATACATCACTGGAATTAGTATCTCTTCCCTTTCAACATGGTCCTCTCAGATTACATAGCAAACTCTTGGTGACAGATTCCCTTTAACTTAGTTTGCTGCTGGGATTGGAGGATTTGCTTTTTTACTCACTGCTGTTGCTCCACTGAACTGCGATATGGACTTATGCGGCAAACTAGAATCAATATAATATTTTTGTTCCATGTATA
Source organism: Ranitomeya imitator (assembly GCF_032444005.1). Taxonomy (NCBI): domain Eukaryota; kingdom Metazoa; phylum Chordata; class Amphibia; order Anura; family Dendrobatidae; genus Ranitomeya; species Ranitomeya imitator. The sequence goes on from NC_091284.1 coordinate 632,229,783, forward strand.
TTTTAAACATTAAACATTTTAAACATTATAAATTACAGTAATAAAAAAAAATCTTAACAAAGGACACTCATTCAAAACTAATCATTTTTATATTTATCTGTCATCTTCTACTTTAACCCTACAAATAGACTTTGTCCTGCTTGTTGATACATAGAGAAAACTCCTAAGCACAAATGTATAATAAAGAGAACTCCTCGGACTCTGGTATTTAGTATATGGAGTCTTTGCAGGTTTGCAGTGGGGAATTCAAGCTAACAGAAAGATGAAAGTTTCTGACTTGGAATCAGTGTCCTTTATTCTATTTACCAAGTATTGTAGTGAGGATGTGTACAAGGAATTGAACATTGCAAATAACTTCCCATTTATATCTTGAATTTTATATTAACTATACATAATTATTACCCAGTGCAGGACTAAAGATAATCCCATGCCCCCTTTCCAGGTGAAATGCCAGGTATTGATACATCCCTATACCTATATTCTGCTACCTTTCTTCATAGACCATATATTTTCCATCTTGTCCTCCAATGCACCATTCAATTAAGAAAATCCTAATATATTCATGAGTAAATATCAGAACACCTAAATGGAAGATGATGTAGCTTGATCCAGCAGAGGGCTGTAGGATAATCAATGGAAGGAATTAAAATTGCTTTAAGTGTGAAAGTCATTCCAATTTCATTTCAGCAGAAAGTAAGCATTTAACTTTACTTTTTTTCTTGCTCTAGAGAACCAGGGATTTTAATATTACAGTTTAGTCCTAGTACTTTACTAAAATGTTTTACACAGAAGAAAGATTGGAAATGGAGAATGTTTCTCTTTCCATTAACAATATGTTCTTGAATTGCACAGAGTATTGGAGCTTCTGAGTCATTTTTTCTTACTTTAGGGATAGTTATTTTTCAGGAACGTCTTTTCATCATCCACTAAGACATTCAATCCTCTTTTTATTGTTTCATTTGTGCCGTACATCAGCGTGGTTAGTATTCATACGGTTTCATTTACTGGTGCAGAGGAAACTTTTAAAGACCTATGTATATTAGTTCCTTTAAGGAATGTAGAATGTAATTACTCTGTACCAAGAACAGAAAACTTTTAGTATGCCGGTCTATTGTATGTGGAATTAGGAAACCTAAAACACAATTTCAGTGATGGCTGACTCATATACGGAGGTGCATCTAGGTTTTCTGGCATCCGGGGCAAAAATTCAATTTGGCGCCCCCCTTCCAAGCACATATGTGATTTGAATACTTAGGCCGGGGTCACACTTGCGAGTGCCATGCGAGAAACTTGCATCAATACCTGACTGTCAGCACTCGGGACTGGAGCGTTCAGCTACATAGAAATACATTCAGCAGCACACTCCGGTCCCGAGTGCTGGAGGCAGTGCTGGGTGCTGATGCGAGAGACTCGTTTCTCACATTGCACTCGCAAGTGTGACCCTGGCCTTAGTCATGTGCCAGCCAGATGCTCTCCTTAATTCTCTCAATGTTCAGTGAAACACTGAGAGAAGCAGGAAGAAAAGCTATTTCTTAACCCCTTCACCCTGAAGCCTGTTTTCAACTTTCTGACAGGGCCATTTTTTTTTCAATTCTGACCACTATCACTTTATGAGGTCATAACTCTCAAACACTTAAACAGATCCTGGTGATTCTGAGATAGCTTTCTCGTGACATATTGTACTTCATGTTAGTGGTAAAATTTCGTTGATATGACTTGCGTTTATTTGTGAAAAAAACGGAAATTTGGCTAAAATTTTGAAAATTTCACAATTTTCAAACTTTTAGTTTTTATGCCCTTAACCCCTTAATGCCATATGACGTACTATCCCGTCGAGGTGGGGTGGGCTTTAATTCCCACCGACGGGATAGTACGTCATAGGCGATCGGCCGCGCTCACGGGGGGAGCGCGGCCGATCGCGGCCGGGTGTCAGCTGCCTATCGCAGCTGATATCCGGCACTATGTGCCAGGAGCGGTCATGGACCGCCCCCGGCACATTAACCCCCGGCACACCGCGATCAAACATGATCGCGATGTGCCGGCGGTATAGGGAAGCATCGTGCAGGGAGGGGGCTCCCTGTGGGCTTCCCTGAGTCCCGCGCAGCAACGCGAAAAGAAATTCATGAATAGCTGGTTTTTGGTCATTCTGCCTCACAAAAATCGTAATAAAAAGCGATCTAAAAATGCCACATGCCCGAAAATGTTACCAATAAAAACGTCAACTCGTCCCGCAAAAAACAAGACCTCACATTACTCTGTGGACCAAAATATGGAAAAATTATAGCTCTCAAAATGTGGTAACGCAAAAAATATTTTTTGCAATAAAAAGCGTCTTTCAGTGTGTGACGGCTGCCAATCATAAAAATCCACTAAAAAACCCGCTAAAAAGGTAAATTAAACCCCCCCTTCATCACCCCCCTAGTTAGGGAAAAATTTAAAAAAAGGAATTTATTTCCATTTTCCCATTAGGGTTAGGGCTAGGGTTAGGGCTAGGGTTAGGGTTAGGGCTAGGGTTAGGGTTAGTGCTAGGGTTAGGGCTAGGGTTAGGGCTGGGGTTAGGGCTAGGGTTAGGGCTAGGGTTAGGGCTAGGGTTAGGGTTAGGGCTAGGGTTAGGGCTAGGGTTAGGGTTAGGGCTAGGGTTAGGGCCACAGTTAGGGTTGGGGCTAAAGTTAGGGTTAGGTTTGGGGCTAAAGTTACGGTTAGGGTTTAGATTACATTTACAGTTGGGAATAGGGTTGGGATTAGGGTTAGGGGTGTGTCAGGGTTAGAGGTGTGGTTAGGGTTACTGTTGGGATTAGGGTTAGGGGTGTGTTTGGATTAGGGTTTCAGTTATAATTGAGGGGTTTCCACTGTTTAGGCACATCAGGGGTTCTCCAAACGCGACATGGTGTCCAATCTCAATTCCAGCCAATTCTGCATTGAAAAAGTAAAACAGTGCTCCTTCCCTTCCGAGCTCTCCCAAATAGGACAACAACTTTTGGGGTCCAATTTCTCCTGTTACCCTTGGGAAAATACAAAACTGGGGGCTAAAAAATATTTTTTGTGGCAAAATTTTTATTTTTTATTTTCAAGGCTCTGCGTTATAAACTGTAGTGAAACACTTGGGGTTCAAAGTTCTCACAACACATCTAGATGAGTTCCCTGGGGGGTCTAGTTTCCAATATGGGGTCACTTGTGGGGGGTTTCTACTGTTTAGGTACATTAGGGGCTCTGCAAACGCAATGTGACACCTGCAGACCGTTACATCTAAGTCTGCATTCCAAATGGCGCTCCTTCCCTTCCGAGCCCTCCCATGCGGCCAAACGGTGGTTCCCCCCACATATGGGGTATCAGCGCACTCAGGACAAATTGGACAACAGCTTTTGGGGTCGAATTTCTCTTCTTACCCCCGGGAAAATACAAAACTGGGGGCTAAAAAATAATTTTTTGGGGAAAATATTTTTGTTTGATTTTTACGGCTCTGCATTATAAACTTCTGGGAAGCCCTTGGTGGGTCAAAGCGCTCAAAACACATCTAGATAATTTCCTTAGGAGGTCTACTTTCCAAAATGGTGTCACTTGTGGGGGGTTTCAATGTTTAGGCACATCAGTGGCTCTCCAAACGCAACATGGTGTCCCATCTCAATTCCTGTCAATTTTGCATTGAAAAGTCAAACGGCGCTCCTTCCCTTCCGAGCTCTCCCATTCACCCAAACAGTGGTTTACCCCCACATATGGGGTATCAGCGTACTCAGGACAAATTGTACAACTTTTGGGGTCCAATTTCTTCTCTTACCCTTGGGAAAATAAAAAATTGGGGGTGAAAAGATAATTTTTGTGAAAAAATATGATTTTTTATTTTTACGGTTCTGCATTATAAACTTCTGTGAAGCACTTGGTGGGTCAAAGTGCTCACCACACCTCTAGATAAGTTCCTTAGGGGGTCTACTTTACAAAATGGTGTCACTTGTGGGGGTTTCAATGTTTAGGCACATCAGGGGCTCTCCAAACGCAACATTGTGTCCCATCTCGATTCCAGTCAATTTTGCATTGAAAAGTCAAATGGCGCTCCTTCGCTTCCGAGCTCTGTCATGCGCCCAAACAGTGGTTTACCCCCACATATGGGGTATCAGTGTACTCAGGACAAATTGTACAACAACTTTTGGGGTCCATTTGCTTGTTACCCTTGGTAAAATAAAACAAATTGGAGCTGAAGTAAATTTTTTGTGAAAAAAAGTTAAATGTTCATTTTTATTTAAACATTCCAAAAATTCCTGTGAAGCACCAGAAGGGTTAATAAACTTCTTGAATATGGTTTTGAGCACCTTGAGGGGTGCAGTTTTTAGAATGGTGTCACACTTGGGTATTTTCTATCATATAGACCCCTCAAAATGACTTCAAATGAGATGTGGTCCCTAAAAAAAAATGGTGTTGTAAAAATGAGAAATTGCTGGTCAACTTTTAACCCTTATAACTCCCTAACAAAAAACAATTTTGGTTCCAAAATTGTGCTGATGTAAAGTAAACATGTGGGAAATGTTACTTAAGTATTTTGTGTGACATATCTCTGTGATTTAATTGCATAAAAATTCAAAGTTGAAAAATTGCGAAATTTTCATAATTTTCGCCAAATTTCCATTTTTTTCACAAACAAACGCAGGTACTATCAAAGAATTTTTACCACTATCATGAAGTACAATATGTCCCGAGAGAACAATGTCAGAATCACTGGGATCTGTTGAAGCGTTCCAGAGTTATAACCTCATAAAAGGACAGTGGTCAGAATTGTAAAAATTGGCCCGGTCATTAACGTGCAAACCACCCTCGGGGCTTAAAGGGTTAAACTAGAGAGTCATATCACACAAAATAGTTAATAATTAACATTTCCCACATGTCTGCTTTACATCAGCACAATTTTAGAAACATACATTTTTTTTTGTTAGGAAGTTATAAGGGTTAAAAGTTAACCAGCGATTTCTCATTTTTTGAACAAAATTTGCAAAACCATTTTTTTAGGGAGCACCTCACACTTGAAGTGACTTTGAGGGGCCTATATGACAGAACATGCTCAAAAGTGACACTATTCTAAAAACTGCACCCCTCAAGGTACTCAAAGCCACATTCAAGAGAAGTTTATTAACCCTTCAGGTGCTTCACAGGAATTTTTTAAATGTTTAAAAAAATGAACATTTAATTTTTTTTCACAAAAAAATCACTTCAGATCCCATTTGTTTTATTTTACTAAGGATAACAGAAGAAATTGGACCCCAAAAGTTGTACAATTTGTCCTGAGTACGGTGATACCCAATATATGCAGGTAAACCACTATTTGGGCACATGGCAGAGCTCGGAAAGGAAGGCGCACCGTTTGACTTTTCAATGCAAAATTGGCTGGAATTGAGATCGGACGCCATGTCGTGTTTGGAGAGCCTCTGATGTGCCTATGCAGTAGAAACCCCCCACAAGTGACCCCATAATGGAAAGTAGACCCTCTAAGGAAATGATCTAGATGTGTGGTGAGAGCTTTGAACCCCCAAGTGCTTCACAGAAGTTTTATAATATATAGCTGTAAAAATAAAAAATCATATTTTTTTCACAAAAATGATCTTTTAGCCCCCAATTTTTTATTTTCCCAAGGTTAACAGGAGAAATTGGACCACAAAAGTTGTTGTGCAATTTGTCCTGAGTAGGCTGATACCCTATATGTGGGGGTAAAACACTGTTTGGGCACATGGCAGAGCTCAGAAGGGAAGGAGAGCCGTTTGACTTTTCAATGGACTTTTCAATGCAAAATTGGCTGGAATTGAGAACAGACACCATGTCGCGTTTGGAGAGCCCCTGATGTGCCTAAACAGTGGAAAACCCTAATTCTAACTCCAACCCTACCCCCAACACACCCCTAACCCTAATCCCAACCCTAACCACACCCCTAACCTCAACACACCCCTAACCCCAACACACCCCGAACCCTAATCCCAACCCTAACCATAACCCTAATTCCAACCCTAACCCTAATTCCAACCCTAACCCTAATCCCAACCCTAACCCTAATTCCAACCCTAACCCTAATCCCTAACCCTAATCCCAACCCTAACCCTAACTTTAGTCCCAACCCTAACCCTAACTTTAGCTCCAACCCCAACCTTAACACTTATTCGGAAATTGGAAATAAATATATTTTTTTATTTTATTATTTTTTCCTAACTAAGCGGGTGATAAATGGGGGTTTGATTTACTATTTATAGCGGGTTTTTATAGCGGGTTTTTATGATTGACAGCTGTCACACACTAAAAGATGCTTTTTATTGCAAAAAAATAGTTTTTGCATCACCACATTTTGAAAGCTAGAATTTATCCATATTTTGACCCACAGAGTCATGGGAGGTCTTGTTTTTCGTGGGACGAGTTGATGTTTTTATTGGTACCATTTTCGGGCACATGAAATTTTTTGATTGCTTTTTATTCCGATTTTTGGGAGGCAGATTGAACAAAACCAGCAATTCATGAATTGGTTTTTTTTTATAATTTTTTTTATGCTGTTCCGCGTGTGGTAAAATTTATAAGGAAGCTTTATTCTTCTGGTCAGTACGATTACAGATATACCTCACTTATTTCTTTTTTTCATGTTTTGGTGCTTTTACACAATAAAAACTATTTTATAGAAAATATTATATTTGCATTACTTTATCCTGAGAGCTATAACTTTTTTATTTTTCTGCTGATGTAGCTGTATGGCAGCTTGTTTTTTGTGGGAAAAGATGATGTTTTCAGCAGTACCATTGTTATTTAGATCCTTCTTTTTGATCGAGTTTCATTGCACTTTTTGTTCGGCGGTATGATGATAAAGCATTGTCTTTTGCCTCATTATTTTTTTACTGTGTTCATTGACGGGGTTAACTAGTAGGACAGCTTTATAGAGCGAGTCGTTACAGACGGGACAATATCAAATGTGTACTTTTATTGTTTTTTTAATTTACATAAATAAATGGATTTATTGGAAAAATACATACCGTATATTTTTTTTCTTTATTTGGGGATTTTTAAAAAAAATATTTTTACACATTCTAATTTTTTTTAAAACTTTATAACATTGTCCCAGGTTGGAACATCGCTATATCATGTCAGATCGATGATCAGACACTTTGCATAGCACAGTGTCAGATGAGCGATCTGACAGGCAGTGTAGGAGGCTTGCCGGAGAGCAGGCGCTGACAAGCCAGATCACTGAAGCACCCAGAAGAACCCCGTGGCCATCTTGGAGCTGGGGGTCTCCATGGAGAACACCGGAACAACGCGATCGCATCGCGTTGTTCCCGTGGGAACGCGCAGGGAGCCCCCTCCCTGCGTGATTGTTATCTATGCCGCTGTCACTACTGACAGCGGCATCAGTGGGGTTAAATGCCCACAATTGGCGCTAGCACCAGTTGTGGATCATTTTCTGCGGGGTGTCAGCTGTCACATACAGCTGCGGCACTCACCGTGAGACCGCGCGATCGTGCCGCCATACTTGTACTGCTCTGGGCAGAAATGCAGTTCCTGCAGCGCTGTACTAGTACGGCGTATGTCGTGAAGGAGTTAAAGGGAATCTATCAGTAGGATCAACCCTCCTTCTCAGCCATATAAATTGGCATGTACAGTAGGTCATAGGAAGCTGAATAACATGATACCTTAATATCTGTAATCCGATATTTTATTTCAGAGAAATACACATTTCCCCTCCTTATTACTTAATACTTCTTTAGTGGGGTACACTTATTTGACTGCAATGTCCAATGAGATTCATCTATCCCATATGTATGACATTTTTCACTTTCACAGCAGTCTATAACCTGTATGCTCATATTAATTATTAATAGTTTTGATAGAACTAATGTGGTGACAGATTCCCTTTAAGCTTCCATTTAAAGCACCATTCTGGTGTTTTTTAAATTTCACCTCTAAAGTGGTATCCATAATGCATGTTCTTTGCCTGCAGTAAAATATGTACTGGTCGCAATCTTCTGCTGTTCTCACCGCTCCAATCCTCTTCTGCTAGTTGTGACTAACCAGATTGCTCCGGTGTTTGCTGTAACTTTATGGGAGCAAGAATCAAGAATGCGGCTCTCATAGACTTAGTGACGACCAATACGTCTTTTTACTGACCTGCAATATAAGAGACTAGTATCCTACGATACTACCTCTGTGGGAGGTGGAGCCGTATATTCATGACTGTAATCGGCGGCCCCACGTGACCGCATACAGTAGAAGGTGCGGCCAGGAGAGGAAGCAGCGAAAGCCAACGAGGGAGCTGGGTGAGTATTTTCAGAACAGCGGGGGGGCGCACAGGAGGTGGGGACATGGACCTTTATTTTATACACGAAAAACCACAAAAAAATGGATTATTCATATCTTCTTTACAGCAAACGCTGCTCCACAGAAGATATGAATCGCGGCTTCAGCACCATGTGGGGGGGACAGCGCTTACTGGAGCGCTGTCTCCTGCACGGCACACAGACTGCACACAGACAACGTCCATGTGCGGTACGTGTTTTACACGGACCCATTGACTTTAATGGGTCCGTGTAATACATGCGCTCCCACAAACACTGACATGCCTCCGTGTTTGGCACACGGAGACACGGTCCGCAAAAAATCAATGACATCTGCACAGATGCATTGATTTTAATGCGTCTACGTGTGTCAGTGGCTCCGGTACGTGAGGAAACTGTCACCTCACGTCCTGGAGCCACTGACGTGTGAAACTGGCCTTAGCAAGGATTACTGTTGGTACTGACTATAGTTGTTTAACCCCTTAAATGCTGCCGTCAATAAAGACTACAGCATCTAGATGGTTAACAAAGTGTGGGAGCTCCCTCTTTAACATCACCGTCAACCTGAGATACTGATCATGTGGTCCTGATGTTTGCAATGGCAATTCATGGCCAAATAATGGCCTGAGAGTCTCCCGGCAATAGTGACCAGTTCAGAAATTAGTGACATTTAGGTGGTAAAAATACATTTTCCCATTCCTGTTATGCCACTTTGCATTAATTCTTAAAAAGCACCTGAAGGGTTTATGAACTACCTGAAAGCAATTTTCAATATGTTGAGGGGAGCTGTTTTTAAAATGGTATCACTTTTGGGTGTTTCCAACATATAGGACCTCCAAAGTCACTTGAATACATAATAGGTCCCTAAAAAAAGTTTTGTAAATTTCCTTGGAAAAATGAAAATTAATGCTACATTATTAAATTTTCTAAAATGCTAACAAAACGACATTTTACAAATGGTGCTGATATAAAGCAGACATGAGGGAAATGTTATTTATTAATGTTTTTGTGTGGTGTGACTATCTGGATTAAAGGGATAATCATTCAAGTTTTGTAAATTTCTACTTTTGAGAATTTTTTTAACATTTCTGATATTTTATAAATAAATGTAGAAAATATTGACATAAATTTACCATTATCATAAAGTACAATGTGCCATGAAAAAAACAGTCCCAAAAACACTGGGATATGATGAAGTGTGCCAGAGTTATTACCACATAAAATGACATTGGTCATATTTCCAAAATTTTGCTTGGTCACTAAGGGGTTGTACATGAAAAAAATTTACTAGTGTCAGTCTTTGCTTACCATCAGCTTGTCATCAGTGTGTCCATTTTTACCATCAGTGTGTCCTCTTTTTACATCAGTTTGCATTCAGTGTGTCTTCTTTTTTTCATCAGCGTGTCATCTGTGTCCGTTTTTACCATCAGTGTGTCATCAGTGTGTTTGTTTTTACCATCAGTGTGTCATCAGTGTGCCATCAGTGTGTTTGTTTTTACCATCAGTGTGTCATCAGTGTGTTTGTTTTTACCATCAGTGTGTCATCAGTGTGCCATCAGTGTGTTTGTTTTTACCATCAGTGTGTCATCAGTGTGTCAGTGTGTTTGTTTTTACCATCAGTGTGTCATCAGTATGTCATCAGTGTGTTTGTTTTTACCATCAGTGTGTCATCAGTGTGTTTGTTTTAACCATCAGTGTGTCATCAGTGTGTCATCAGTGTGTCATCAGTGTGTATGTTTTTACCATCAGTGTGTCATCAGTGTGTCATCAGTGTGTCTGTTTTTACCATCAGTGTGTCATCAGTGTGTTTGTTTTTGCCATCAGTGTGTCATCAGTATGTCATCAGTGTGTTTGTTTTTACCATCAGTGTGTCATCAGTGTGTCATCAGTGTGTCAGTGTGCCGTCAGTGTGTTTGTTTTTACCTTCAGTGTGTCATCAGTGTGTCAGTGTGCCGTCAGTGTGTTTGTTTTTACCTTCAGTGTGTCATCAGTGTGTCATCAGTGTTTTTGTTTTTACCATCAGTGTGTCATCACTGTGTCATCAGTGTGTTTGTTTTTACCATCAGTGTCATCAGTGTGTTTGTTTTTACCATCAGTGTGTCATCAGTATGTCATCGGTGTGTTTATTTTTACCATCAGTGTGTCATCAGTGTGTTTGTTTTTACCATCAGTGTGTCATCAGTGTGTCATCAGTGTGTTTGTTTTTACCAGTGTGTCATCAGTGTGTCATCAGTGTGTCAGTGTGTTTGTTTTTACCAGTGTGTCCTCAGTGTGTTTGTTTTTACCATCAGTGTATCATCAGTATGTCATCAGTGTGTTTGTTTTTACCATCATCGTGTCATCAGTGCGTCCTCTTTTTCTATCAGTGTGTCTCCTCTTTTTCCAGCAGTGTGTCCTCTTTTTCCAGCAGTGTGTCCTTTTTTTTCCAGCAGTGTGTCCTCAGTGAGTCCTCTTTTTCCATCAGTGTGTCATCAGTGTTTTTCACAGATGGATAAATAAATTACATAGCTTATTTACATAGTAACATAGTAACATAGTTAGTAAGGCCGAAAAAAGATATTTGTCCATCCAGTTCAGCCTATATTCCATCATAATAAATCCCCAGATCTACGTCCTTCTACAGAACCTAATAATTGTATGATACAATATTGTTCTGCTCCAGAAAGACATCCAGGCCTCTCTTGAACCCCTCGACTGAGTTTGCCATCACCACCTCCTCAGGCAAGCAATTCCAGATTCTCACTGCCCTAACAGTAAAGAATCCTCTTCTATGTTGGTGGAAAAACCTTCTCTCCTCCAGACGCAAAGAATGCCCCCTTGTGCCCGTCACCTTCCTTGGTATAAACAGATCCTCAGCGAGATATTTGTATTGTCCCCTTATATACTTATACATGGTTATTAGATCGCCCCTCAGTCGTCTTTTTTCTAGACTAAATAATCCTAATTTCGCTAATCTATCTGGGTATTGTAATTCTCCCATCCCCTTTATTAATTTTGTTGCCCTCCTTTGTACTCTCTCTAGTTCCATTATATCCTTCCTGAGCACCGGTGCCCAAAACTGGACACAGTACTCCATGTGCGGTCTAACTAGGGATTTGTACAGAGGCAGTATAATGCTCTCATCATGTGTATCCAGACCTCTTTTAATGCACCCCATGATCCTGTTTGCCTTGGCAGCTGCTGCCTGGCACTGGCTGCTCCAGGTAAGTTTATCATTAACTAGGATCCCCAAGTCCTTCTCCCTGTCAGATTTACCCAGTGGTTTCCCATTCAGTGTGTAATGTTGATATTGATTCCTTCTTCCCATGATATTGATTCCTTCTTCCCATTTTGCAATATTAAACACTGACAGCAAACGACCATGTGCTGTACGTGTTTTTCACAGACCTATAGACTTGTATTTTCATCTATGCTGCCAGGAAAAAAACTGACATGTCTCTGTGTATTTTGATGAAAAAACACGGACATGTGAATAAAACCATACATTATGATGGGTATATGCTGTATCCATGAAAATAACAAACACAACATGTACATGCAACACGGACATGTGAATGAGGCCTTACATTGAGAGCTTTTGACTGTTATCTTTGACTTCCAGCAAGTCAGGAGCTGCAGTCACAAGATGGGGGAGCGGGAACGGAGCAGAGCGGGGAAGAACACAAAACGGCAGCTGGTAAGTATTTTACTACAGGCAGGGAGCATAGATTAGTGATACCACTCTGGAGGTAAGGCCGGGGTCACACTAGACCGTAATACGGACGAGTGCAATGCGATAAAAAATCGCATAGCACTCGTCCCAATGTTAATCTATGGGGAAGCTCCCATCATCCGATATTTTCTCGGCCGTATTCAGGATCCGAGTGAAATCGCAGCATGCTGCGATTGTCAGCGTTTCGCGGCCGAGAATCGCCAATGAAAGTCTATGGAAGCCCCAAAAATACGGATCACACACGGACCAGCAGTGTGACTTGCGAGGAATATGCAGCGCTGTTAGAGAGAAAAGCCGGCAATTCAGTGCGGTGTACAGTAAAATCACACTGACAGCTTAGAATAGAATAGGTCGAATAAATGTGTACACATAGAATAGGTATATATATATATATATATATATGTCAGTGAGACACATATATATATATATATATATATATTAATATTTCATCCAGCGCGATATAGCAGAAAGCCGGTAATTTAATTGCCGGATTCTGCTTTCTCCTTCCTAAAACCCGACATGATTTGAGACCTGGTTTACATACAGTAAACCATGTCTTCTCCCCATTTTTTTTGCATATTCCACACTACTAATGTCAGTAGTGTGTCTATGCAAAATTTGGCCGTTCTAGCTATTAAATTAAGGGGTTAAATGGCGGAAAAAATTGGCGTGGGCTCCCGCACAATTCTGTTCATAGATCGTGGGAACTTACCTAGAAAGCCTGGGAGCTTTCTAGGTAAGTTCCCACGATCTATGAACAGCCAGCAGAGGGCGCCTCACCGCAAATGAAGCTAAATATAGATCATTGATCTATATTTAGCCTCATTCTCTGGGGTTTTGCAGCAAGGAGCAGCATTGCATTAGCAAAGCTCCTGGCTGCAAAATATTTTAACCCCTTCAGAAGGATTTACATCGTTGGACGTTACAGATCTGCGGAGGGTAAGTATATTGTTGGTTTATTATGTTTTTTTACTCACAGAACGAGGGTCTTCAGTGACTGGATTGGGCGTAGAATAAAATACTCCAACAACCATTGTTTTTATTTCATTAAAATAATTTTAAATATTGTGTTTGTCTTTTATTTAACCCTTTCATTCAGTTGGATTAATAATGGATAGGTGTCATAATTGACGCCTCTCCATTATTAATTAGGCTTAATGTCACCTTACAATAGCAAGGTGGCATTAACCCTTCATTACCCCATATCCCACCGCTACACGGGAATGAGAAGAGAGTGGCCAAGTGCCAGAATAGGCGCATCTTCCAGATGTGCCTTTTCTGGGGTGGCTGGGGGCAGATGTTTTTAGCCAGGGGGGGGGCCAATAACCGTGGACCCTCTCCAGGCTATTAATATCTGCCCTCAGTCACTGGATTTACTACTCAGGCGGAGAAAATTGTGCGGGAGCCCACGCCAATTTTTTCCGCCATTTAACCCCTTAATTTAATAGCTAGAACGGCCAAATTTTGCATGGACACACTACTGACATTAGTAGTGTGGAATATGCAAAAAAAATGGGGAGAAGACATGGTTTACTGTATGTAAACCAGGTCTCAAATCATGTCGGGTTTTAGGAAGGAGAAAGCAGAAGCCGGCAATTAAATTACCGGCTTTCTGCTATATCGCGCTGGATGAAATATTAATATATGTACATATATGTGTCTACTGACATATATATATATATAGACAGTATATATGTTTGTTTGTTTTTGACACATGGATCCCTTGTATTGGTGTATGTTGGTTTTTCAAGCCTGCGATAAAAACACGCAGTACGGATGCCATACGGATGTCACACGGATCATTTGATGCAAGAAAATCGCATCCTCGCACTGCACTCGGATCACTGTTTTGTAAAAATTTGTGCGATTCTCCTCCGTCAAAAACGGACCGTTTTTTTATACGTTGTGTGTGTCCCCGGCCTAAATGGCAAAAGACGCTAGAGCGGTGCTTTAATAAGAAAATGAAAAATAAAATAAAGTTCTGTGTGAAGTCTTTAAGCTTTCATCCTCTGCTACCCACTAAATGATGGGTACAGATTAAAAGCAGTTTGCATTGTTCTTCTCACCCCAAAATTTGATGTTTATTCGTTTATCTATGAAACACATAATGACAAATTAAGGTAATTTAACTGTAAATGTAGGGCTGTGTTCACATATTACAGTCACATTGTGTTTTTATGCTTCATTCACGGGGACACCACAATGTTTGTTACCATTAATCTGGAAAATGGCAACAACGTTTTTGCTGTGACTATCACAAAACATGCAATGTGGCTCTTCAGTAAAGAGTGCAGTATGAAACCAGAGGCAGAAGCCTAGAAACTACTAGAATTTAGCTTCAGAAATGGTTGAGATCCCACAGAGGAGAGTGACAATATCCCGTGTGCAGGCTGCATCTACTTTTCTGACTAGTACAGGATACCAAAATAAAAAAAACTTCACGTACTTCATGAGGTGGATCACAATCATTATTCTGTAGGCAGACCTTGGCCATATTTCATTTCAGAGTCTGATTTGTTATACGCTTCCTTAGTTCACTGCTCTACACAGAATAATTCACCGTTATGCTGCAATGCCATAGTGGTCATGACTGACAAACAGAAAATACGGACAAATAGGTTTTTTTCTGTTTTCTTTTTATGCATTTCTGATTTAAAAAATTGTATTGACCCCCTCCTCACTTATTTACTCCAGCAAAGTAGTTAGTCTGGAAAATCTCTAATGATCACTGACGGCTGCAGTATGGATCTCAGTAATGTAGATGTTAAGAGCAGACTCATAGACAATCAATAGTCTGCAGCTGCATTTAGCATCCACTGCTCGATGCAGCCATGCAAAATGCTTTGCCCCCACAGAGAATAACGATGTTGTCCTGATTTATGTTTTAGTATCTCTGATATAGTTCTCATTAATTTCATGCAAGGAAGAACTTACCGTACATCATTTAGAAAAATCCTGCTCATACCATATCGATAATATTAATAATAATATAAAATTAACTTCTGTCATGTTCTTACTTTAACTTATGTTTTTGCTGGGTTTTCCCTCTCTAGCTAGAAATGGTTTAGAGTTCTAACAGTAGTAAAAGTATTTTACAATATATACAAATTGTGTCTATTAGTGATGACAAACATGCTTAGATATGGTGTCATCTGAGCATGCTCGTGTGCTAACTGAGTGTCTTCGGCGTGATTGAAAAATATGTTCGAGTCCCTGCGGCTGCATGCCTCATGGTTGTTAGACATCAGCAACACATCCAGGGACTGTCTTTTTGTTAGGCAGTTACTGCATGTGTGGCGGTTGTTCAAAAGTCGCAAGACATGCAGCTGCGGGGACTTGAACATACCTTTTGAGCACCCGGTTAGCACATGAGCATGCTCAGATGACAACTTATCCAAGCAGGTTCGCTCATCACTAGTGTCTATACATTTCTTTCACACTTTTCAGAGAAAATATTACATAGGTCATCAATATCAGATTGGTGGGAGGAGGTCTGACCCACACAACTCCCATTGACTAGCTGTTCACAGCTATAGCGGTGTAAGGATGTAAGGAGAGAATGAAGCTGAACAGCACAGCTTTGTTCACTGTGTAGTGGCCACTCATGGGTACTGCAGATCAGCTTCTATTCACTTCAGTATGAGATGAGATACAGTACCCGAATACAGCTTCTACATAGTGAACAGAGCTGTGCTGTTCAGCTCCAATTATTGTATGTAGCTGATTAGTGGAATGCTGGATGTCGGACCCCAACAGATCTGATACTGATGACCTATCCTAATAAAAAATCATCAATATCATAGTTAGAAAAAATTATTAAAGCATTGTTCTTATTTACTGAGCTGGGTTTCCTTATAAGAAAGGAGGAATTTTACTTAGTAAAAAACTGTATTGCGAACTGCACCAAAAATTATCTAAAAGTTGTACAATTTTGTGTATTGAGATACAATGTAGCATAGGTTAGGCAGGTCAGCCCTATATGGTGGGTGTTATATTTGGGAACAGTGTCTGGTAAGTGTGATATAACACATTTATGGCAGGCACTCGATATGGGTGCACTTGAAGGCGTTGTCCCATGAGCAAAGTACAATTGAATCCAATAGATCTTGAAATAAAAATAAGTTTCACAATTGGATGTGTTGAAAATAATGTTCCTGTGCTGAGATAATCTTATAAATGTGCCCCTGCTGTGTACTGTGTAATGGCCGTGTCTGACCCTGCTGGAACATGGTCTGATCATACCACAGCTCCTGACCAGGGGAGGAAGCAAAAGAGAGTATACAGATATAACATGGGATCAACCAGTCTGCTTTCCTGCAGTAAAACAGGCAGGGAAATGTTTTACCTCACAGAAAGAATCGGCTGCAATCCAATGCTGTCCTGTCTGTATACTCTTTTGCACACACATCCAATTGTTCCATGATATACTATTCATTCATACTATTGTTCCATGATCTATTAATTAAAATGTACATTATTCTTGGGAAAACCCTCTTTAGTAACAGACATTGCTTTGGAAAACTAGCTATCAGACACACTGTATGTGACCTGTCAGTGTCTGACGCTGTATATTGGGGCATTCTTCAAATGAAATTCTGGAAACACTCTATTGTTGAGAGCTGTGGCACCGTGTACCTTCTTGATAAATACACAGCATTGGTTTGATTGAGCAAAAGCATATACAACAAGTCAGTAATCAACATCTGTGCCAACACGACAGTTTATTGTAGATGAAGTCTTGGCACTGAGCTAAGGTATTAGTAGAACCATTGGACAGCAGCAACCTCACATTATACTGTATCTGTCTTTTTCAACCAAGATTATTTATGCCGTAAATACACAGGGAAAGGCAAAAATAATCTTACCGGTAGTTGAAAAAATTAAATCTTTAATCATGTAGATTGATCAGCGGAGACGATTAATACCATTAACTTTGTAAATATCCTTAAGTGTGATGGATCACTCCAAGACTATTCAGATCAATCAGGATGAACTCAATAACATGTAGGATATAACCATCTTGTAAGCATAAATCCATGTGTTAGACTTACAGTAAATGCAAAAGCACATCTCAGTTTGTTGTATACACCCTGAAAATCAGCATGTGGTCCTGACGTGAATGTTTTATTTTTTATGAGAATAAAAAAACAAAAAAAGGCTGCGGTATTCCTGACGGGATGAATGAAATCTGATTCGTTTGGGAAACTTTTCAAATACAAAGTTTAATATTAGTAAAGTTAGTAAATTGGAGGTTACGTCGGTAGCTAACATTTTGTATCGCCTTATTTTCAGAGATATTGACATTTTGCAAAAGTGACAACAGGAAGTGTTGTCATCTTGGTTGTCACGTTTGAATGGGCTTTCAGAAACTGATGAACATCTACTGTCATTCTTTCCTGTCAGCAGTTTCAACCAAAATGATGGTTTAAATCAGATTTTTCATCAGTTTCCAAGAAGTTAATTAAATAGTGACAAGTTACAATGACTTTCAGTTGTCACTTTTACAAAAATATCCATCACA
The DNA here is from genome assembly GCF_032444005.1 of Ranitomeya imitator. Classification (NCBI taxonomy): domain Eukaryota; kingdom Metazoa; phylum Chordata; class Amphibia; order Anura; family Dendrobatidae; genus Ranitomeya; species Ranitomeya imitator. Next base: position 632,247,304 of record NC_091284.1, read on the forward strand.
ACGAACTGTAAAAAAAGGTGATATATCTGTAAGTAAATTAAAAAAAAAACAATTACCAAAAATTGGATACTTCTTTAAATTCTGATTAAAGGCCCATTCACACATTTGTGTATTGCTGTGCAAAAAAACATAAACAGACACATGCAGTTAAGTTTTGCAGTAGAGCAAAGAACCATGGTCTCTGTGTCCCACCACTCTCCATTCTGTAGTCTGCAGGTTGCTTTACACCTGCAGCCTACGGAAACGAGAAGAAATAACTATTGTGGAGGGTGCCCAGGTAGGCTCAAAGTTGTAATCTACCGCATGATGTTCAACTTAGTCCTCACTGCTGTCCTTCTTGACGGGCTACACACAGCAGTAAGATGCAGCGGTTGGAATCTGTGTTTCATCATCATCATCATCAGAAATGTTCTTCTCGCTGACCATTTGCACTACCCCTCCCATGTTCTCATCCTCAACCAGAACAAGTGGTTGGGCATCAGTGCACTCAAACTCTCCCGCTTGTGGGGCAGGGCAAGGTGGATGTCAAATGGAAACACATCCAGCAGAGTGATCAAAAAGCAGAAGTGACTGCTGAATGACTAGGGGCTCAGACTGCTTGCCTGATTTGCAAGGGGTTGAGGTGGAAGACAGATACCCATGGACTGCAGATGCAAAATCTGGGCTTTCAGCAGGGGACTGAGTGGAAGACAAAGCAAATGAACTGAAGGCACTCTCAGCCAACCAATCTAAAACCACCTCTAATTGTTCTGGCCTCACTATTCATTCAGCGATACTCGGGCCTTGACCAAGTCCGCTCTCTCCCTACCACACCTTAACCAGCAGCAACATGGCCACATTCCCTATTTGATGCTCTCCTCATTGTTTTCACCAAAAATAATGCAGAGTGTTTCACGGCCGATATACAGAGAGAGAGAGTGTCCAGCAGATTATTACATTGTCTTTATTCAGAGTACAGAGCCAACAGTTGTGTGCCCTTAACTTTACTCACTAAAGGTACCGTCACATTAAGCGACGCTGCAGTGATATAGGCAACGATGCCGATCGCTGCAGCGTCGCTGTTTTGTCGCTGTGTGGTCACTGGAGAGCTGTCACACAGACAGCTCTCCAGCGACCAACGATGCCGAAGTCCCCTGGTAACCAGGGTAAACATCGGGTTACTAAGCGCAGGGCCGCGCTTAGTAACCCGATGTTTACCCTGGTTACCATTGTAAATGTAAAAAAAAACAAACACTACATACTTACATTCCGGTGTCTGTCCCCTCGCCGTCAGCTTCCCGCACTGACTGTGAGCACCGGCCTCAGCTTTCCTGCACTGTGTCAGTGCCGGCCGGCCGTAAAGCAGAGCGGTGACAACACCGCTGTGCTTTAAGGCCGGCCGGCGCTCACAGTCAGTGCGGGAAGCTGACGGCGAGGGGACAGACACCGGAATGTAAGTATGTAGTGTTTTTTTTTTTTTACATTTACAATGGTAACCAGGGTAAACATCGGGTTACTACGCGCGGCCCTGCGCTTAGTAACCCGTTGTTTACCCTGGTTACCAGTGAAGACATCGCTGAATCGGCGTCACACACGCCGATTCAGCGATGTCTGCGGGAGATCCAGCGATGAAATAAAGTTCTTGCCTTTCTGCTCCGAACAACGATGTCACAGCAGGATCCAGATCGCTGCTGCGTGTCAAACACAACGATATCGCTATCCAGGACGCTGCAACGTCACGGATCGCTAGCGATATCGTTGTTAAGTTGTTCAGTGTGAAGGTAACTTAACTCTGCTTTTTCCCCTCTTTCCTCCTCATAAACTGTAATAAGCAGCTGTATTCTGATCCCTCAGTGATTTGGCAGTCCTTCATGTATTGGGCGCCATGGATTTTAGCTGCATTTATTATTGAACTAGATGGCAGCCCGATTCTAAAGAATCGGGAGTCTAGAATCCATATATACTTTATTTATTCAAATGTAAGAATAATACAATTAATAAATAATAGTAAGAAAGAACAAAAAATGGCTGCACTCACCAGCTCTTGACAATTCTTGTTATTTAAGGTACAGTTACACAGGATCCATGAACATGCTTATGAGGGGAGGGATGAAAGACATCAGACGACAACTTTGCGTGTTGTGGGCAGTGTCAGGTAGTAGGAAAATAGCCAGTTAATAATAGGCAATAGTTCTTTGCAGGAATGCAGATATTAATAAATAGGCAGTTTATATTGCAGAGAAATTGCTGGGCAATAATGGACAATGTCCTTATGTGGCAAATAATAGAGCAATATACCCAATGTGGCAAAGAAGAGGTTAATAAACGGCAGTCTCTCAGTATAACAGTCAGTGAATAATAGGCAGTATATGGAGAAAACACCAAACAAAAGTTCAAAATTGGTGTGAAAATGTCACTGAACCACTTCACAACTAAATATATATAGTTTTGGTAAATGGTATTATCATTTTTTTGACGAAATTCGGCAGGAGCTTGAAGAGCACGTCACTGGGCCCGCCTCCACGCAGTAGAAACTTGCTGTGAGGTAAAAATTCAAAAATCACACCAAAATGGCGGGCGGAGTGTGTCACAGTACGGCACGTTTCTGATTGGTCGCTCGCAGCAGGCGGCAACCAATCAGACACTGGACACTGTTGACGTCACTTATCTCCGGACATTAGCTCCGGACATTAGCTCCGGACAAAGCCACGGAAGTTGGAACAAATTGCAGGAAGTAATATTCTAGGCAATTATATATTAGATGATTACTTCAGGATGCAGGGGGATGGAAAGCAGTGGCTCATAGGAAGAGCAAGAAGCATGTTTCTCTCTGATAAGATATATTACAACATTTTGTATGTTTACTTGTACTATTAATTTTTGTAAAGTTTTTTGAAATTACAGTGACCATTTTAGTAGATAGATGTTCAGAGCCACCATTTCTGAGGGGACCCTTGAAAAGAGGACTTCTAAGAGGAACTTGAATTTACCACTGAAACAATTGTTGCCATACACAACAGTAACTGTTAGCCCAGCCCTCTCACCACTCTTGATCACCAGAGATTTTGAAATGAGATGAAACGTTGTCTCCAGATGAGTTTAGCCCTACTTTGGTTGCTGCCAGATCTCCCTTTTTTTTTCTGGTCTTGTCAAAGCTTCTACAGGTTAAACGAATATACATTTGGCTCAGCGGAATTGCAGGTGGTCCTGTTAGTGCAGCCATAATATACACCTGAATTGTGCCCTTGTTACACTTGACATTTCTTTTAAAAGCTGATGTGTATAATGTTTCCATTGCAAGTAAGGTAATAAGCGCTAAAGATTATTTGTGCCCAGAAGTGTCTATGACTCATTTTGTTTCTTTATTCATCTTGTATATTTCTGCTGTTGGAAAAAATACACCAGACGGCTGTGGGCTGTTTGATGTCTTACTTCTTTTTTTTTTTTTAATTAGCTTGCTTACAAGCAACAATATAAGCGATAATTCTGATCAATGGCCTTTAATCTGTTTTATTAGAAATGTATTAGACATTGACAATTAGTGCAAGATAGAAAGGCCCTAGAGCTGTGTATATGTTATTAGATTAGATTGCAAATGGGGGTTTTCTGCGTTCAAAAGAAATATATCTTCCAAGGAGCTCTTTAAGTTGCCTTTTGTGGAACTTATTTATTAGGTGCCAATGTTTTTTTTAGCAATGCTCCAAAGGAATTGCAGTTAAATTGCAGATCATAATATTCAAACTAGTGACAGCTCCCATTCTAGAGAATAATGATAGGTTTTATTGAACAGGAGCTCTAGATACAGGTATTATAATGATTTCCAGTTTCTGAGATTTGGGATGAAGAACATGTCATTTCTGAAGAATTGCACAATGGTTGCCTTATGAGAATACTTTCAATCAATTTGTGCAAAGCAGTGGAAGATATATACAACTATAAGGATTTGTAGAGGTAGATTTTTTCCCTGTCTTCTACATTGTGCTATGATTTAATAGGTTAATGTTGTTTGGTATTTTCTCCTGCATGGAAGAATAGTGGAGAACCAACCAGTGCACTTTGCGAAACACTGCCTGAGGGAGCCTTCAAACTGACAGAGCTTTACCAATTTCCTGTCTTTTCTGTCATTGGTTATTAAGCCATATTCCTGTGTCAAGCTTCTGGCTGCAAGCCCGTCATTTATTGGTGTCAGTTATTTACATGCATCAGTGGAAAAGAACATGAAGAAAGGCTCAGGGCAGCACCGCAAAGGAGAAAAGTAACAAATCTAGAGTTCAACACAGCAAACAGGAAAGAATGAATGACAAAATGTTGAATGTGCTGGTTCTCTGTTTGAAGCGATGCAAGTGAAAAGGCTATTCTGTAGATAAACAGTACATAAGTAAAGAGATTCATGACAACCATCTACCAGGAAAGAAATACATTGCAAGTCATCTGGAAATGAACCTTCAGCCTGGTGCTTGGAAAGAGGTGCTGGAATCTATAAAACAAGCTCAGGGTGACTTATGGCTGCATAGCTCTTGTTGGCCTATAATTCCTGACATGCTCTTTTAAGAGCGCCTGCTTTATATGTATATAAATATACACTGCTCAAAAAATTAAGGAAACACTTAAACAACAAAATATAACTTCAAGTAAATCAAACTTCTGTGAAATCAAACTGTCCACTTAGGAGGCAACACTGTTTGACAATCAATTTCACATACTGTTATGCAAATGGAATAGACAACAGATGAAAATCATCAAGACACCCTCAATAAAGGAGTGGTTCTGCAGGTGGGGACCACAGACCACATCTCAGTACCAATGCTTTCTGGTTGATGTTTTGGTCACTTTTGAATGTTGGTTGTGCTTTCACACTCGTGGTAGCATGAGACGGACTCTACAACCCACACAAGTGGCTCAGGTAGTGCAGCTGATCCAGGATGGCACATCAATGCGAGCTGTGGCAAGAAGGTTTGCTGTGTCTGTCAGTGTAGTGTCCAGAGGCTGGATGCCCTACCAGGAGACAAGACAGTACACCAGGAGATGTGCAGGGGGCCATAGGAAGGCAACTACCTAGCAGCAGGACCGCTACCTCAGCCTTTGTGCAAGGAGGAACAGGAGGAGCACTGCCAGAGCCCTGCAAAATGACCTCCAGCAGGCCACAAATGTGCATGTGTCTGCACAAACGGTTAGAAACAGACTCCATGAGGATGGTCTGAGTGCCCGATGTCTACAGTTGGGGGTTGGGCTCACAGTCCAACACCATGCAGGATGCTTTTAATTTGCCACAGAACACCAGGATCGACAAATTCGCCACTGGCGTCCTGTGCTCTTCATAGATGAAAGCAGGTTCACACTGAGCACATGGGACAGACGTGACAGAGTCTGGAGACGCCGTGGAGGGCGATCTGTCTGCAACATCCTTCAGCATGACCAGTTTGGCAGTAGATCTGTAATGGTGTGGGGTGGCATTTCTTTGGAGCGCCGCACAGCCCTCCATATACTCACCAGAGGCAGCCTGACTGCCATTAGGTTCCGAGATGAGATCCTCAGACCCCTTGTAAAACCATATGCTGGGGCGGTTGGCCCTGGGTTCTTCCTAATGCAGAACAATGCTAGACCTCATGTGGCTGGAGTGTCAACAGTTCCTGCAAGATGAAGGCATTGAAGCTATGGACTGACCCACCCTCCGTGATGGAGACAAATTTTTTAAATCTGACCATTGTCAATTTACATGGTAATAACTCTGGAATGCTTCAACATACCCCAGTGATTTTGAGTATGTTTTTTCATGGCACATTATAATTTATGATAATGGTAAATATAGGTCGATATGTTTTGTGTCTATTTATAAAATAAATCAGATATTTGACAAAAATGTAAAAAAATTATCAATTTTCAAACTTTGCATGATTATTCCTTTAATCCAGATAGTCGTACCATAGAAAAGCATTAATAAATAACATTTCCCACATGTCTCCTTTACATCAGCACCATTTGTAAAATGTTATTTTATTTTGTTTGCATTTTAGGAAGTTTAAAAATGTATCAGTAATTTTTCATTTTTTCAAGGACATCTACAAAATTTATTTTTTTAGGGACCTATCCAGGTTTGAAGTCACTTTGTTGGTCCTATATATTGGAAAACCTCCTAAAGTGATAACCTTTTGAAAACAGCACCCCTGACAAATTGAAAATTGTGGTCAGGAAGTTTACTAACCCTTCAGGTGATTTTCAGGAATTAATGCAAAGTGACATGACAGGAATGAAAAAGTTTATTTTTACCTTCTAAATGTCGCTAACTTCTAAACAGTTTGCTACAGCCTTCAGACTCTAAGGCCGCTATTTTTCGATGAATTGCCATTGCAAACATCAGGACCACACAATCATGATCTCAGGGTGCCAAAGGGGATAAATAGGAAGCCCCCATACGCTGTTAACAATTTATATGATATAGTTAATATTGATAGCAGCATCTAAGGGGTTAAACAGATATGGTTGGTGCCAACACTGATCGTGGCTGATGCAGCAAGTTGTCAGCTTTAGTGTACAGCCGACATCTGCTGGATTGTCATCTGTATGGGGAGGCTAATCTCTTATATCTCAGGTCATTAAAAAGACGTATTGGCGGTAATTAAGGGGTTAACATGTAATCAATATTGAGAAATACTGTGGCTGCCATCTGAATGAGTATTTGGTGCACAGCTATTGAAGATGTCTAGGCACTACTGGCAGACACGGACAGAAAAAGGCCCTTGTGCAAAAACTGTGTATGAGCCCTTTGCAGTCCAATAGCTCATCATAATGCACAATTCCACCTGTTTTAGAGGTAGAAATGGCCCACCCTACTTCTCAAGCCCCTGTGTGGCGGCACGGGCTGTACCAATGGTCTATCTGCCCTTGTTGGGCACCTTTTTAAGCATCTGATTGATCTTACAAGCTGCTGTTCTATCATCTGCGAGTACACCAACATCCTTGTGTAGAAGTGTCTCGACCAGCTGTAGTCTTCCTAATACCTATAGTGCATGAAGGTTATTAGCTCCCAGATGTGTAACTTAAAGGGGTTGTCCCATCTTACGCTACAAGTCTACAGTCACTTTATGTGAATGCAGACTTTTTAATTTTCGCATCGTGCACACTGTGAGATATGAGATTTCTTTGTTGCCAGTGCCAGGAGCCAGGGCTATGTGACTGCAAGTATGTGATTTGAATATTTACGGCCACATGCCAACTAGATGGGTACCACCTCACTTAAAGCAAGGGTTTTGAGCAAGTCTAGTTGGAATGTGGTCAGAAGTACACATATGACCAAGGAAAGAAAAAGAATGGACTAAGCAAGGTCTGCACAACCACATAATGTACAAAATATAACACAGCACTTTATTGAACACCACAAAAATAGACATAAAAACACTTAAAATACAACAATGTGCAAAGCACCCCTATATATCTAAATAAGTATGCAGCAATTACGTAGAAAATTCACCTATAGGCTACTACAAACATACATATCATATGCTGATAAATCAATAAAATGCCCTAAGCAATAGGACAATAGACATAATACATGATATATACAAAAAAGCAAAAAAGACCCTTGAAAAAACAACAATTATAATACCCAAATACCCAGATGGTTCATGGATAGCTGGTGAATCAATGTATCTGAGGTAGCATGAAAGGGTATATATGTATGCTTAAAGCTGGTGACACATAGGTGTCTATACACAGCTGACAAAATACAGCATGTGTGGCGTATAGCCAAAGGAAAAAGAGTCAGAGCACCCCTATAGAATAGTGAGGACAGCGTTACACCATCAAGATACTCAGCTGAATCCAGAGTGAAGTAAAAGGGGGCCCATAAGCCAGAAAGGCCAAGGTGCTGCTGCAAATACGTATGTCATAAATGACCGGCGGATACCATAGAAGGGGTGTGGGAAGAGAGCCCCACGCGTATCGCCGCCGCAGCGGCTTCGTCAGGGGAAGTACACATATAGCATACTTGCGGTCACATGACCGCCGCTCCCGGAGCCTGCACTAGAAACTACTGACAGCGCGCAATGCGTGTAAAGGGAGAATTCTCAAGTTTAACCCTCTACTGTAAAGTTATGGCTGCCTTTAGTATGTGGCTCACAATGACACTGGATTTAATCCTAGACATAACTGACAATTCAGATATTTTTCAGTATTTATATCTGTGAAATGTATTTGAAATATTTCTTTGTATGTGTATTTTCTGAACATTTTACCTAATATGTAAATATATTCTGCATATATTATGCTCATATAGAAAGATGATGAGGTTATAAGAAGAGACAAGCTTCGGTAAATGCAGCTGTCAGCTGAGGTTGGGCATGTAGTCATCCCGTCTGTCAGTCAAGGTTAGAGAGGACGGTAAGTGACGCTGGATGACAATTACAAGAGATAAGTCACACCTTTTCCTTCAAGTGACTTGCAGAAGTTAGAAACAATCAAAATACAAATAATATTCCTTTCTTTGACAGCTGCATAAGTGAAATCACAAGACAATGGCATCTCGGTAAATGTGTGATCTTTTTGTAATGATGAATATTACATTTGTTGTTGTGGTGCCGTATATGTGACAAATGTGATTTTCTATGCCTGTCTAATATTAACAGTGCTGAGTGAAACATCACACGGCTATTATTTGGTGTAAAATGATGTAAAAGTACGTGAGATTTTTAGTTCTTTCTGTTGTCTTATTAAAGACAAAGAACTTAAATTTAGTTTTTCATTCCAAAAGCCAAAATTTTACAGGAGACTATTTTCCATTGGGTTAAGCAGCCGTATTCACACATTGAGTCTTGATAGAGAGCTTATACCAATGCCAGAGGTGGATGCAAAAGAGAAGTTTATATATTTCCTCTATACTTTTCTCCCTCCGATATCCTCTTGTCTTGTCCTCTTGACTTTGGCTCAAAAACTTCTAGGGATTTATTGCTAGTGTATGCCACCTGTTTGTGATGAGTCAGGTTTAGACCTTTGGGACCCCTAGAATCAAAGGGAAGCACAGTGCTGTACCGTCTTCTAATGTTTTGCTGCAAAGCAAGGCTCCTGGCCAAACAGCTGTGCAAGGAACTGCAGCTGGCTCTAATATCATGAACAGAGCTATGCTGCCATTCTCAGCACAAGTTGGTAATAGGGGGTTTCCCTGCACAAATAAACCTTGCCAAGGACCCACCACTGCATCCTATTTATTGTCAGGAACAGTAGGAGCCAAGAGAACAGTCCCTGACCATTCATAAAGTTATGGCATATCCTAGCACTATGTAGCAATATTCCATCAAAGCATGAGATGGAGAGATATTTTAATCAAAAATTACAAGTGTGATCCAATCAATCATGCTAAGGGACCAATAAATCCTCAAAATAAATAAATCCATATGAACAAGGAGGGCTTAAAGAACTGTTCAATGCTTATCTGATGTGCCCTGCTGTGCTTCAGGTGCAGTAAAGCAAAGTTCTTAACAAGTGGGTTTTCAGGAACAATGCATATAGTTAACAAAAGATTACTGTAGAGTGCAGATTTAGAAGTCTCATTGAGGAATGACCTTCCTAGAATACTACAGAGAATGTTTCTGACTTGATACTGTCTACCACCTCTACAGAGTTGTCAAATATTTTATTTACAAACTAGATGGTGGCCCGATTCTAACACATCGGGTATTCTAGAATATGCATGTCCACGTAGTATATTGCCCAGCCACGTAGTATATTGCCCAGCCACGTAGTATATTGCCCAGCCACGTAGTATATTGCCCAGTTACGTAGTATATTGCCCAGGCACGTAGTATATTGCCCAGCCACGTAGTATATTGCCCAGTTACGTAATATATTGCCCAGTGACGTAGTATACAGCACACAGCCACGTAGTATATTGCCCAGCGACGTAGTATATTGTCCAGTGATGTAGTATACAGCACAGAGCCACTTAGTATATTGCACAGTGACATAGTTTACAGCACAGAGCCAGGTAGTATATTGCCCAGTCACGTAGTATATTGCCCAGTCACGTAGTATATTGCCCAGCCACGTAGTATATTGCCCAGTTACGTAGTATATTGCCCAGCCACGTAGTATATTGCCCAGCCACGTAGTATATTGCCCAGCCACGTAGTATATTGCCCAGCCACGTAGTATATTGCCCAGTTACGTAGTATATTGCCCAGCCACGTAGTATATTGCCCAGCCACGTAGTATATTGCCCAGTTACGTAGTATATTGCCCAGGGACGTAGTATACAGCACACAGCCACGTAGTATATTGCCCAGCGACGTAGTATATTGTCCAGTGATGTAGTATACAGCACAGAGCCACGTAGTATATTGCACAGCGACATAGTTTACAGCACAGAGCCACGTAGTATATTGCCCAGCCACGTAGTATATTGCCCAGCCACGTAGTATATTGCCCAGTTACGTAGTATATTGCCCAGTGACGTAGTATACAGCACACAGCCACGTAGTATATTGCCCAGCGACGTAGTATATTGTCCAGTGATGTAGTATACAGCACAGAGCCACGTAGTATATTGCACAGCGACATAGTTTACAGCACACAGCCACGTAGTATATTGCCCAGCGACGTAGTATATTGTCCAGTGATGTAGTATACAGCACAGAGCCACTTAGTATATTGCACAGCGACATAGTTTACAGCACAGAGCCAGGTGGTATATTGCCCAGTCACGTAGTATATTGCCCAGTCACGTAGTATATTGCCCAGCCACGTAGTATATTGCCCAGCCACGTAGTATATTGCCCAGTTACGTAGTATATTGCCCAGCCACGTAGTATATTGCCCAGCCACGTAGTATATTGCCCAGCCACGTAGTATATTGCCCAGCCACGTAGTATATTGTCCAGTTACGTAGTATATTGCCCAGGCACGTAGTATATTGCCCAGCCACGTAGTATATTGCCCAGTTACGTAGTATATTGCCCAGTGACGTAGTATACAGCACACAGCCACGTAGTATATTGCCCAGCGACGTAGTATATTGTCCAGTGATGTAGTATACAGCACAGAGCCACGTAGTATATTGCACAGCGACATAGTTTACAGCACAGAGCCACGTAGTATATTGCCCAGTCACGTAGTATATTGCCCAGTCACGTATGTCACAGGTTAAAAAATAAAAAATAAACATACTCACCTAACGATCCGAGGGCCCCTTGTAGTTCTAACATACCATTCTCGTCGCTGCTCCTCAGCATCCTGTCTCTCCGCCTCCTGGGATCCAACAGTGCTGTGCCGATGGGTGCGCGGATGCCGCCATCTTGCGTTCCCAGGATGCATTGCGAAATTACCCAGATGACTTAGCGGTCTCGCGAGACCGCTAGGTCATCTGAGTAATTTCGCAATGCATCGCTGGGAAAGGAAGATGGTGGCAGGCGTGAGCGGCTCAGCGGACTACGGAGGGTGAGTATAGCAGGTTTTTTGTTTTTTTATTATTTTTAACATTACTTTTTTTACTATTGATGCCGCATAGGCAGCATCAATAGTAAAAAGTTGGGGACACACAGGGTTAATAGCGGCGGTAACGGAGTGCTTTACCAGCGGCATAACGCGTTCCGTTACCGCCGGCATTAACCCTGTGTTAGCGGTGACCAGAGGGGAGTATGCGGGCGACAGGCGCGGCCATTTTCTTCCGGACTGTGCCCGTCGCTGATTGGTCGCGGCAGCCATGATAGGCAGCTGGCGAGACCAATCAGCGAATAAATAACTGTGACAGAAGGACAGACAGACAGATGGAAGTGACCCTTAGACAATTACATATATAGATGAACAATGAAAAAAAAAAGCATTTCAGATCATTCCAAAGACATACTGATGGGGAATTTAGATTGTGAGCCCCAACGGGAACAGCGATGATAATGTGTGCAAACTGTAAAGCGATGCAGAATATGTTAGCGCTATATAAAAATAAAGATTATTATTATTTATTGGGTAATTATGAATCAAATTAGGCTTTGTGCCTTGTATTTCCCAAACTAGAAGAACATCCAGCTTGGAACTAAATTTGACTGTATCACCTTTCCTTTCTAAAGGCAGAAAAAGCCCATTTAATGCTTACGGCTATCTCAAAGAGGTCAGAAACTTGAGAAATAACTATTTATGACAGTTCATTTAACTTTAAAGCTTTGTTTCCATGAATTTACAACCAAGATTTTTATCCAAATTCACTGACATAAGGCAAACAATGATAGAGGGTATGTAACAAAATGTCTTGCTGAGTGGACATAAACATGCATAAAATACTTTGAAAAGTTGCAAAATTTTAATGCAATGTGATTTCTGTGCAACTTTTATCATTTTCATGCCAGTTTTGGCTGTGTCAAAAGGCAATGCTTTTTACAGGACAGGGGCAGCACAGATCAATATGACTAATGACTAGGGTTGAGCGAAACAGATCGGACAAATTTAAAAATCGCCGACTCTTGGCAAAGTCGGGTTTCATGAAACCCGACCCGATCCTAGTGTGGGATCGGCCATGAGGTCGGCGATCTGCGCGCAATCGTATGACGCTTTCAGCGCCATTTTTCAGCCAATGAAGGAGGACGCAGAGTGTGGGCAGCGTGATGACATAGGTCTCGGTCCCCACCATCTTAGAGAAGGGCATGACAGTGATTGGCTTACTTTCTGTGGCGTCACAGGGGCTATAAAGGGGCGTGCACGCCGACCGCCATCTTACTTCTGCCGATCTTAGCATAGGGAGAGGTTGCTGCAGCTTCATCAGAAGAAGCGATATAGTTAGGGAGGGAAGATTAACCCCCAAACTGCTTGTGCTGTAGCGATTTCCACTGTCCAACACCACCATTTTTTTGCAGGGACAGTGGAGGCTATATTTTTTTGCATCAGCTCTGTAGCTTATTAGGCTGCCCTATAAGGCTCCCTGATAGCTGCATTGCTGTTTGCACGATGCTGTGCAAACCAACTGCTTTTTTAAAAGCAAAAATCCTGTTGCTCCTTTCTGCACAGTTATCTTGTTTATTTGTCCACACTTTTGTGTGCAGCAGTCCTTTTTATTGCTGCCATACTTTTCCTGAGATCATTGTAGGGAGATTGAAATTGTACTACAGTCCTTGTATTTTTTCATATACGGTATTTTCCAGCCACTTTCTGCCACTTACATTGTGTTGTTATATACACTGGGCCTGAGTTTTGGTTCAGTCTCCCCCCCCAAAAAATGAGACTCAAATTCTCACAAAGTGGATATACTTCAGTCCTGTTAGTTTGTCGTATGTCAGCCAGCCATTTTCTGCCACTTAGATTGCGTTGTTATATACACTGGGCCTGAGTTTTGGTTCAGTCTCCCCCCAAAAAATGGAGATTCAAATTGTCACAGAGTGGATATACTTCAGTCCTGTTAGTTTGTCGTATATCAGCCAGCCACTTTCTGCCACTTACGCTGTGTTGTTTTATGCACAGGGCCTGAGTTTTGGTTCAGTCTCCCCCCCAAAAAAGTAAGATTCAAATTCTCAACAAGTTTATATACACCTTCTGCCTTGTTTTACAGTACCATATAACGGTTGTTATTTTGGTTAGATTTTCCAAAAAATGAGGAAGTCTGGTGGAAGAGCCCGTGGGCGGTGGTTGCCAGCTGGTACTGATGGTGGTGGTGGTGGTGGTGCATCTGGTGGTAGTGGCAAAAGCACAATAGCACCTAAGGCTGGAGGTGTTGAACCAGCGTCAATGTCTGGCTACACAAGGCCTCGAAGGCTCCCTTATCTGGGATTAGGAAAACAGCTTTTAAAGCCGGAGCAGCAGGAAAAAGTTTTGGCTTTCCTTGCTGACTCAGCCTCTAGCTTATTCGCCTCCTCTTCAGAAAGTTCCAAATATAAAAGCAGCGAGTCGTCAGTGGATGCTCCCGGTCAGGAACAAGAGGTTTCCTTGTGTCCTTCACCCAAACCAAAAGTGAAGGATGCGTCAGGCGACACTACAGGTTACTCCATGGAGCTCTTTACAAATACCGTGCCTGGGTTAGAAAGGGAAATTGTTAACTGCCTATTACAAGATGAATCAGACATGGAGTGCACTGATGCACAGCCACAGCTAGATTATTATGCTGTTCTATTGACTCAGATCACTACATTGCCCTCGCAGTGTACTGAGCCAGAATCTGACCCTGATGAGACTATGGTGCCCCGTCCTGAACGCTATAGCACCTTACACGGTGACACAGAGGAAGGTGCACATGACATTGAAGAGGAGGTGACAGATGACCCAGTTGTTGACCCAGATTGGCAGCCATTGGGGTAGAGGGTGCCGCTGCCAGTAGCTCAGAAGTGGAGGAGGATGATCCGCAGCAGCCATCTACATCGCAACAGCTGTCATCTGGCAGGCCCGTATCAGGCCAAAAACTTTGGTCAAAAACAAAAACAGTTTTAGGACAGCGTGGCCATCCGGTGAAAGTAGCACAGCGTGCAATGCCTGAAAAGGTATTCCATAGTAGGAAGAGTGTAGTGTGGCAATTTTTTAACCAAGATCCAAATGATCAGTTAAAAGTTATCTGTAAGAAATGCTCAAAGTCCTTTAGCAGAGGGAAGAATCTTCAAAATTTAAATACAACGTGCATGCTTAGACATTTAACCAGCATGCACTTGCAAGCCTGGACTAACTACCAAACGTCCCGTACCATTGGTGCACCTGCTCAGAATGAAGATAGTCAGCAACGCTACATTGCTTCCCTCACTGTAAGCCCACCGGTTAGGACACCACCAGCAGCAAATGTGGAGGTATCGTCGCAAGGCCAAAGCAGTCAGGGAATCACAAGGTTATTGGTAGTAAACACTGTATGTAGGCCAACATCAAGAATACCATCACCAACCCTCTCTCAATCCACCATGTCCACCACCACCACCGCTAGTTCCACCATATGCAGCTCTCCAGTCAAGCTCACCCTACAAGAGACTCTCGTTAGGAAAAGAAAGTACTCATCCTCTCATCCGTGTACACAGGGTTTGAGCGCCCACATTGCTATACTAATCTCGTTAGAGATGATGCCCTGCCAGTTGGTTGAAAGCGAAGCTTTCAAAGACCTGATGGCCTACGCAGTACCACGCTATGACCTACCCAGTCGGCACTTCTTTGCGAGAAAAGCCATCCCAGCCCTCCACCAGCATGTCAAAGACCGCATTGTCCATGCACTGAGGCAATCAGTCAGTAGAAAGGTGCACCTCACAACAGATGCATGGACCAGTAGGCATGGCCAGGGACGTTACGTGTCCATCATGGCGCACTGGGTTAATGTGGTGGATGCAGGGTCCACAGGGGACAGCCATAGTGGGACAGTTCTGCCTAGCCCACGGTCTAGGAAACAGTTGGCTGTAGGCGTTTGCCACCCCTCCTCCTCCTCCTCCAGAAGCAAAAGCTCATCCACAGAGCGCAGTCGCACAACCACTCCATCCGCAGCTTCCAGTGTTGCACACGAGGTGTCCCATTATTGAACAGCTAGTGGTAAGCGTCAGCAGGCTGTGTTACAAATGAAGTGTTTGGTCGACAACAGACACACCGCGGAAGTACTGGCCGAGTACTTGCAGCAACAAACTCAGTCATGGCTGGGCAGTGTACATCTTGAGGCAGGCAAGGTAGTCAGTGATAACGGAAGAAATTTTATGGCTGCCATAGCCCTTTCACAACTGAAACACATACCTTGCCTGGCTCACAACTTGAACCTGGTGGTGCAGTGCTTTCTCAAAAATTATCAGGAGTTACCAGCCCTGCTCCTGAAGGTGCGAAGACTTTGCTCGCACATCCGCTGGTCGCCCATACACTCCAGCCGTATGCTCAGGGCCGTATTAGCCACTAGGCACTTGAGGGCACGTGCCTAGGGCGGGGACAATGCAGGGGGCGGCACCTGAGCAAGTTTAAAAAACAAAAACATTTTTTTTTTTTTTTTTAAAGTTCGGGGTCGCCCCGCCCACCCACCTCAGTCCCGGCTGCTGCGGGGGGAGGGGGTCTCGGGCGCCGGCTATACACTTGTGCTATACTTGTGCTATACACTGCAGACCCCAATGTTGCAGGGACCTGCCTGTATCATGTGGTTCCTAAGTTATCAATACCCAGCAGGAGCTGCTCCGGTGCAGATGCGGCCAGGCTCCCTGCTCTGCCAAGTGTCCTCCAGCAGGTCAGTGCTGTGTCTGGTCTGACGCCTCAGTCCGCTGCAGCCTGAGTGGGGGAAGGAGGGCGGACTGCAGAACTTGTTTTACTTATTGCACTGAAAATGGGACACAGACTTTGTGCTTGGAGCATTAGAAGCTGCAGGTGAGATATGCAGCCCCCAGTCTCTGGGGCAGGGGTTACTAGCTTATAGCTGTGCAGCTCGAGTGGAACAGGTCCCAGCACACACTGCAGAGCTGAAGCTTAGTGGATGGTGCAAATCTGCTTTGTGCATTAGAAATCTAGTGAGAAGCTAATGTTCTTACTAAATACACAGAATTAGTGCACAGTATGACTGATCTCCAGGTGTCAAGAATTGTGCAAAATTGTTACTAGGAGACCAGACAGCAGCCGCATGAGTATGGATGTAGCAGTGCTGAAGGAGTCGTGTGTTATCTGGGGGAATCGTATTGTGATTTCTTAAAAGGGGTTATACCACATTTATTGGGCATCAAGCGACTTTGCTCAAATTATGTCTTGTACTAATGTCCCATCATGCTCCTTTGCGATGTTCTGGCATAACCCCGAGGGCTGCTGGTCTAAAGCTATGTTCAGATTGCGTTAGTGCAATCCGTTTAGCGCCTAGCGCTAGCGGATTGTGCTAACGCAATGTGTTTTAAAGGGGTCGCGTTAAACGTCCCCGCTCTCGCAGGTCTCCGATCTGCGAGAGCGGGGAACGGACCTCGGGCACTGCAAGCAGCGTCCGCGGCGCACCACAAAACACCGGCACATCACTAGCGCGTGCCGAAAATGGCACGCGCTAGTGATGCGCGTCCCCATTGCTGTGAATGGGCGTGCTAAGGGACGCGTTGCACGGCATTAATTTCGCCGTGCAACGCTGTCCGTTAGCGCGGTCCCATTAACGCAATGAGAACCTAGCCTAATACACAGCACATACAGGGCAGCATGACCGCTTCAGCTCTGCTACATCTGATGGTTTACAGTTATGTGCAGCTATCCACCTCTGATGTGCCTCATCTCCCCTCTCTAAAAGTGGACGGGGCTCAGCAGTTAGTGGAACTACAAGTCTAAGAATCTCCTTTATCAATAAAATGGGACTTGTTTGATTATATTAACCCCTTCTTGACAGGAGCTTTTTTTAGTTTTAGTTTTCCACTCCTCTTCTTCCCAAAGCCATAACTTTTTTATTTTTCCGTCAATATGGCCATGTGAGGGCTTATTTTTTGTGAGACAAGTTGCACATTTGAGCGACATCATTGGTTTTACAAAGTCGTGTACTCGAAAACAGGAAAAAAATTCCAAGAGCAGTGAAATTTCAAAAAAAAGTGTAATCCCACACTTGTTTTTGGCTTTGTTGCTAGGTTCACTAAATGCTAAAACTGACCTGCCATTATGATTCTCCAGGTCATTATGAGTTCATAGACACCAAACATGTCTAGGTTCTCTTTTATCTACTTGGTGAAAAAAAAAATCCAAAGTTTGCTGAAACAAAAAAAAAATGGCGCCTTCCATAGTGGCTCCATTTTTCATGATCTTGGGTTGGGTATGGGCTTATTTTTTGTGCGCCGAGCTCACGTTTTTAATGATACCACTTTTGTGCAGATATGTTCTTTTGATCGCCTGTTATTGCATTTTAATGTAATGTTGCGGCGACCAAAAATAGTAATTCTGGCGTTTTTATTTTTTTTCCGCTACGCTGTTTAGAGATCAGATTAATTCATTTTTTGGTTTTATTGATAGATCAGGCGATTCTGAACACAGCGATACCAAATGTGCAGGTTTGATTTTTTTTTTTTTTTTATTTGAGCAAAAAGGGGGTGATTCAAACTTTATTTTTTTTTTTTTTAAACCCTTTTTTTTTTTTTTGGCATGCTTCAGTAGCCTCCATAGGAGATTAGAAGCTGGCATAGTGTGATCACCTCTGCTATATAGAGGTGATGCATAGATCGCTCCTATGTAGTAGAACTACAGCATTGCTATGAGCGCCGACCACAGGGAGGCGCTCATAGCAATCCAGCATCAACAACCATAGCGGTCTCGAGGAGACCTCAGGTTGTTATGGAAACGGAGCATTGATCCCCACTCATGTGACGGGGGTCAGCGATGCGCATATGTCTGTCCATGCGACGGAAGCTCTAGTTAAATGCCTGATGTCAGCGTCTGACAGCGGGATTTAACTAGTTAATAGGCACGGGCGGATCGTGGTTCTGCTTACACCTAATGTAGGCACATGTCAGCTGTTTAAACAGCTGACATGTCTCGGCTTTGAGGTGGGCTCACTGCCAGAGCCCACCTCAAAAAGGGGGATACTGCCAGCTGATGTACTATTCCATCAGCTGGCAGTAAGGGGTTAAAGGGAATCTGTCAGCAGGATTGTGCTCAGTAACCTACAGACAGTGTCTGGTCTGCACAGTTATACTGATTTAAAATGACAGCTTGGTTGATGAAATCCGTCTTGTGGTTGTTGTTTAATCTTTATTTTCAGTTAATGATTCCCGTGCTTCGGGGCGGCCTTTGGGGGGGTCTTCATGTGGTGCTCTGCTTATGTATTCATCAGTATGGCTTCTGACAGATCACTGATCCCTCACTGACCTGCCCCCTAGTTTACATCCTGAAATTATATATATTGAAAGATTAAAATAAATCACCTTCAGCAGGCAGGCGTATAATGTGAATTTAATTCTTTTATTTGTTGGTATAAAATCTGTATACAAATGGCGACACCTGCGCAGTAGCAGCTATCGACGATCCAATAGATGCTACTACGCAGGCGGCGCCATCTTGGTGGAGGATTTTTTTTTCTCTGTAGCAAAATGGTGTGCTGGCGGGCGCAGTAGCATCTATTGGATCGCCATTTTGATATTGATATATATATATATATATATATATATATATATTTTTTTTTTTTGTAATAAATTTATGCCAAATAAAAGAATTAAATTAATATATAAAACATTCAGTGACCTGTCAGAAGCCATACAGTTGAATAGCTAATCAGAGCACCACATGAAGCCACCACAGAGCAGGAGCGTATCAGTAATCTTTATCTTCAGTTTTGAGTTAAACAACCACAAGACGGATTTCATCACCAGGTATCATTGTAATCAGTATAATGGGCCAAATCAGCATTTCAATTGATATATAAATAATGCCTAACCACTATGGTGGATCGTAACCCTCTGTCACTCCAGCTCTATTTCCCGCAGAGTGCCACCTCCTTTTGCTTCACTGATGGCCTCTATGCTGTGTTTCCTTCTGGAAAAAGAGCTGTAAGTCGATCAGGAAGAGGTGGCACTGAGCGGGTATATAGCTGGACTAACAAATCTACTCCCTCATTTGCATATGTATGCAAACCAATTTCAGATGAATGGACTGGACATGTAAAAATATTGCTGGAATAGTCTTTGAAAGAGCTACATGGGCATATGAATGAGGCATCCTCATTCATTCCCTATGGGACAAAAAAAACAGCGCTAGCAGCGTTTTTTCTCTGTTGCTGCAAGTACCGCATTTGCTGGATCATGGCAAAACCGCAAGTGCCGCACATGTCCGCAAGTCCCATAGGGAATGAATGAGGCTGAACGCAGTGTTGCCGTAAGTGATCCGTTACGCGGCAGATGTGGAAAAACTGCCGGATCTGCTGCAAATGGCAAAAATCGCTGATGTGAAAGTAGCCTAAGTGACTGCCAATAGTGTCTGAATTAGTCATACTCACCGATGGGGGAGGCAGCACTAAAAGTGCCTAGGGCGGCATAAACTCTAAATACGGCCCTGCGTATGCTGAACCATCAACAAGAGGTGTGCTGTAATTAATTTGTGGGAGAATACTCATACATGGGCAGGCACTTGGATGGCAGACATGGATTTGTCTGGTGTGCAGTGGTCGAAGCTACAAGACATCTGTCAAGTCCTCCAGTGTTTTGAGGAATGCACATGGCTGGTAAGTGCAGATGACGCCATCATAAGCATGAACATCCCACTAATGCTTCTGCTGATGCAAAGTTTGATGCACATTAAGGATCTGGCATCTGCAGCCGAGGAGGGAAGCCTTGATGACAGTCAGCCATGGTCTGCTCAGGGAACTCTCCTGGACGAGGTGGTGGACGAAGAGGAGGAGGAGGAGGATGATGGTGTTGAATATTTATGGGAGGAGGATGCTTCACAGGGGGCAATAGAAACTAGTGGCGTTGCAAGGTCAGGTACAGGGTTTTTGCGGGACACAAATGATGTTGATTTGTAAGAAAGTGCTCCTCAACCCAGCACAAGCAATGAATTGACACCTGGAACATTGGCCCACATGGCTGAGTATGCCTTGCGTATCCTAAAAAGGGACCCCCGCATTATCAAAATGATGACCGATGACGATTACTGGTTGGCCTGCCTCCTGGTTCCATGATATAAAGGAAAATTACAAAATATCATGCCACATGAGAACCTTGAGCAAATATTGGCTACAAAAAAGCGACTCTTGTAGACCATTTGGATCAGGCATTCCCAGCACACAGCGGCGGTGATAGTTCTCACACAAGCCGTAGGGGGCAACATGGCAGAGGTGTTAGAGGTGCACAAATCTGAAGTGGCATTGTACAGAGGGGTTTTATGACCAGGTTGTGGAGTGATTTCGCAATGACCGCTGACACGACAGGTACTGCTGCATCGATTCAGTGACAGGAGACAGCATTTGTCCAGTATGGTTACAAACTACTTTTCCTCCCTTATCGATGTTCTCCCTCACAGGTCATTCCCCTTTGATTACTGGGCATCTAAAATAGACACCTGGCCTGAATGGGCAGAATATGCATTACAGGAGCTCGCTTGCCCAGCTGCTAGTGTGCTATCAGAAAGAGTCTTCAGTGTTGCTGGTTCAATACTGACCGAAAAAAGGACACGTCTGGCTACCCAGAATGTTGATGATCTAACCTTCATTAACCCCTTCCCGACCCATGACGCCACGTAGGCGTCATGAAAGTCGGTGCCAATCCGACCCATGACGCCTATGTGGCGTCATGGAAAGATCGCATCCCTGCAGATCCGGTGAAAGGGTAAACTCCCATTTCACCCGATCTGCAGGGACAGGGGGAGTGGTAGTTTAGCCCAGGGGGGGGTGGCTTCACCCCCTCGTGGCTACGATCGCTCTGATTGGCTGTTGAAAGTGAAACTGCCAATCAGAGCGATTTGTAATATTTCACCTATTATAACGGGTGAAATATTACAATCCAGCCATGGCCGATGCTGAAATATCATCGGCCATGGCTGGAAATACTAATGTGCCCCCACCCCACCCCACCGATCGCCCCCCCCAGCCCCCCGATCTGGCCGGTACACTGCTCCGGCTCCCCTCCGTCCAGTGCTCCGCTCCCCCCGTGCTCTTGTCCGCTCCCCCCGTGCTCCAATCACCCCCCGTGCTCCAATCACCCCCCCTGCACTCCGATCCACCCCCCCGTGCTCCGTTCCACCCCCCCGTGCTCCGTTCCAGCCCCCCCGTGCTCCGTTCCACGCCCCCCGTGCTCCGTTCCACGCCTGCCGCGCTCCGATTCCCCCCCATGCTCCGATCCCCCCCCCGTGCTCCCCCCCCACCCCGTCATACTTACCGATCCTGCCGGGCTCCGTCCGTCTTCTCCCTGGGCGCCGCCATCTTCCAAAATGGCGGGCGCATACGCAGTGCGCCCGCCGAATCTGCCGGCCGGCAGATTCGTTCCAAAGTGCATTTTGATCACTGAGATAGATTATATCTCAGTGATCAAAATAAAAAAAATAATAAATGACCCCCCCCTTTGTCACCCCCATAGGTAGGGACAATAAAAAAATAAAGAAAAATTTTTTTTTCCACTAATGTTAGAATAGGGTTAGGGGTAGGGTTAGGGTTAGGGTTAGGTTAGGGGTAGGGTTAGGGGTAGGGCTAGGGTTAGGGGTAGGGTTAGGGGTAGGGGTAGGGTTAGGGGTAGGGGTAGGGTTAGGGGTAGGGTTAGGGGTAGGGCTAGGGTTAGGGTTTCGGTATGTGCACACGTATTCTGGTCCTCTGCGGATTTTTCCGCTGCGGATTTGATAAATCCGTGCTCCAATCACCCCCCGTGCTCCAATCACCCCCCCTGCACTCCGATCCACCCCCCCGTGCTCCGTTCCACCCCCCCGTGCTCCGTTCCAGCCCCCCCGTGCTCCGTTCCACGCCCCCCGTGCTCCGTTCCACGCCTGCCGCGCTCCGATTCCCCCCCATGCTCCGATCCCCCCCCCCGTGCTCCCCCCCCACCCCGTCATACTTACCGATCCTGCCGGGCTCCGTCCGTCTTCTCCCTGGGCGCCGCCATCTTCCAAAATGGCGGGCGCATACGCAGTGCGCCCGCCGAATCTGCCGGCCGGCAGATTCGTTCCAAAGTGCATTTTGATCACTGAGATAGATTATATCTCAGTGATCAAAATAAAAAAAATAATAAATGACCCCCCCCTTTGTCACCCCCATAGGTAGGGACAATAAAAAAATAAAGAAAAATTTTTTTTTCCACTAATGTTAGAATAGGGTTAGGGGTAGGGTTAGGGTTAGGGTTAGGTTAGGGGTAGGGTTAGGGGTAGGGCTAGGGTTAGGGGTAGGGTTAGGGGTAGGGGTAGGGTTAGGGGTAGGGGTAGGGTTAGGGGTAGGGTTAGGGGTAGGGCTAGGGTTAGGGTTTCGGTATGTGCACACGTATTCTGGTCCTCTGCGGATTTTTCCGCTGCGGATTTGATAAATCCGCAGTGCTAAACCGCTGCGGATTTATGGCGGATTTACCGCGTTTTTTTCTGCGCATTTCACTGCGGTTTTACAATTGCGATTTTCTATTGGAGCAGTTGTAAAACTGCTGCGGAATCCGCACAAAGAAGTGACATGCTGCGGAATGTAAACCGCTGCGTTTCCGTGCAGTTTTTCCGCAGCATGTGTACAGCGATTTTTGTTTCCCATAGGTTTACATTGAACTGTAAACTCATGGGAAACTGCAGCGGATCCGCAGCGTTTTCCGCAGCGTGTGCACATACCTTTAGAATTAGGCTATGTGCACATGGTGTGGATTTGGCTGCGGATTCGCAGCAGTGTTCCATCAGGTTTACAGTACCATGTAAACATATGAAAAACCAAATCCGCTGTGCCCATGGTGCGGAAAATACCGCGCGGAAACGCTGCGTTGTATTTTCCGCAGCATGTCAATTCTTTGTGCGGATTCCGCAGCATTTTACACCTGTTCCTCAATGGGAATCCGCAGGTGAAATCCACACAAAAAACACTGGAAATCCGCTGAAAATCCGCAGGTAAAACGCAGTGCCTTTTACCCGCGGATTTTTCAAAAATGATGCTGAAAAATCTCACACGAATCCGCAACGTCGGCACATAGCCTTAGGGTTAGGGTTGGAATTAGGGTTGTGGTTAGGGTTAGGGGTGTGTTGGGGTTAGGGTTGTGGTTAGGGGTGTGATTAGGGTTATGGCTACAGTTGGGATTAGGGTTAGGGTTGTGATTAGGGTTATGGCTACAGTTGGGATTAGGGTTAGGGGTGTGGGGGGGTTAGTGTTGGAGTTAGAATTGAGGGGTTTCCACTGTTTAGGCACATCAGGGGGTCTCCAAACGCAACATGGCACCACCATTGATTCCAGCCAATCTCGTATTCAAAAAGTCAAATGGTGCTCCCTCAATTCCGAGCCCTGACGTGTGCCCAAACAGTGGTTTACCCCCACATATGGGGTACCAGCATACTCAGGATAAACTGTGCAACAATTACTGGGGTCCAGTTTCTCCTCTTACCCTTGTGAAAATAAAGAAATGCTTGCTAAAACATCATTTTTGAGGAAAGAAAAATGATTTTTTATTTTCACGGCTCTGCGTTGTAAACGTCTGTGAAGCACTTGGGGGTTCAAAGTGCTCACCACATATCTAGATAAGTTCCTTGGGGGGTCTAGTTTCTAAAATGTGGTCACTTGTGGGGGGTTTCTACTGTTTAGGCACACCAGGGGCTCTGCAAACGCAATGTGACGCCCGCAGACCATTCCATCAAAGTCTGCATTTCAAAAGTCACTACTTTCCTTCTGAGCCCCGACGTGTGCCCAAACAGTGGTTTACCCCCACACATGGGGTATCAGCGTACTCAGGAGAAACTGGACAACAACTTTTGGGGTCCAATTTCTCCTGTAACCCTTGGGAAAATAAAAAATTCTGGGCTAAATAATTATTTTTGAGGAAAGAAAACGTATTTATTATTTTCACGGCTCTGCATTATAAACTTCTATGAAGCACTTGGGGGTTCAAAGTGCTCACCACACATCTAGATAAGTTCCTTTTGGGGTCTAGTTTCCAAAATGGGGTCACTTGTGGGGGGTTTCTACTGTTTAGCCACATCAGGGGCTCTGCAAACGCAACGTGACGCCCACAGAGCATTCCATCAAAGTCTGCATTTCAAAACGTCACTACTTCACTTCCGAGCCCCGGCATGTGCCCAAACAGTGGTTTACCCCCACATATGGGGTATCAGCGTACTCAGGAGAAACTGGACAACAACTTTTGGGGTCAAATTTCTCCTGTTACCCTTCGGAAAATAAAAAATTGCAGGCTAAAAGATCATTTTTGAGAAAAAAATTTTTTTTTTAATTTTCATGGCTCTGCGTTATAAACTTCTGTGAAGCACTTGGGGGTTCAAAGTCCTCACCACACATCTAGATTAGTTCCTTTGGGGGTCTAGTTTCCAAAATGGGGTCATTTCTGGGGGATCTCCAATGTTTAGGCACACAGGGGCTCTCCAAACGTGGCATGGTGTCCGCTAATGATTGGAGCTAATTTTCCATTTAAAAAGCCAAATGGCGTGCCATCCCTTCCGAGCCCTGCCATGCGCCCAAACAGTGGTTTACCCCCACATATGGGGTATCAGCATACTCAGGACAAACTGGACAACAATATTTGGGGTCCAATTTCTCCTATTATCCTTGGCAAAATAGGAAATTCCAGGCTAAAAAATCATTTTTGAGGAAAGAAAAATTATTTTTTATTTTCATGGCTCTGCGTTATAAACTTCTGTGAAGCACCTGGGGGTTTAAAGTGCTCAATATGCATCTAGATAAGTTCCTTGGGGGGTCTAGTTTCCAAAATTGGGTCACTTGTGGGGGAGCTCCAATGCATAGGCGCACAGGGGCTCTCCAAACGCGACATGGTGTCCGCTAACAATTGGAGCTAATTTTCCATTCAAAAAGTCAAATGGCACGCCTTCCCTTCCGAGCCCTGCCGTGTGCCCAAACAGTGGTTTACCCCCACATATGAGGTATCGGCGTACTCGGGAGAAATTGCCCAACAAATTTTATGATCCATTTTATCCTACTGCCCATGTGAAAATGAAAAAATTGAGGCGAAAAGAATTTTTTTGTGAAAAAAAAGTACTTTTTCATTTTTACAGATCAATTTGTGAAGCACCTGAGGGTTTAAAGTGCTCACTAGGCATCTAAATAAGTTCCTTGGGGGGTCTAGTTTCCAAAATGGGGTCACTTGTGGGGGAGCGCCAATGTTTAGGCACACAGGAGCTCTCCAAACGCGACATGGTGTCCGCTAACGATGGAAATAATTTTTCATTCAAAAAGTCAAATGGCGCTCCTTCCCTTCCGAGCCTTACCATGTGCCCAAACAGTGGTTTACCCCCACATATGAGGTATCGGCATACTCAGGAGAAATTGCCCAACAAATTTTATGATCCATTTTATCCTACTGCCCATGTGAAAATGAAAAAATTGAGGCGAAAAGAATTTTTTTGTGAAAAAAACGTACTTTTTCATTTTTACAGATCAATTTGTGAAGCACCTGAGGGTTTAAAGTGCTCACTAGGCATCTAAATAAGTTCCTTGGGGGGTCTAGTTTCCAAAATGGGGTCACTTGTGGGGGAGCGCCAATGCATAGGCACACGGGGTCTCTCCAAACGTGACATGGTGTCCGCTAAATAGTGGAGCCAATTTTTGATTCAAAAAGTCAAATGGCGCTCCTTCCCTTCCAAGCCCTGTCGTGCGCCCAAACAGTGGTTTACCCCCACATATGAGGTATCAGCGTACTCAGGACAAATTGGATAACAACTTTCGTGGTTCAGTTTCTCCTTTTACCATTGGGAAAATAAAAAAAATTGTTGCTAAAAGATAATTTTTGTGACTAAAAAGTTAAATGTTCATTTTTTCCTTCCATGTTGCTTCTGCTGCTGTGAAGCACCTGAAGGGTTAATAAACTTCTTGAATGTGGTTTTGAGTACTTTGAGGGGTGCAGTTTTTAGAATGGTGTCACGTTTGGGTATTTTCAGCCATATAGACCCCTCGAACTGACTTCAAATGTGAGGTGGTCCCTAAAAAAATGGTTTTGTAAATTTCGTTGTAAAAATGAGAAATCGCTGGTCAAATTTTAACCCTTATAACTTCCTAGCAAAAAAAAATTTTGTTTCCAAAATTGTGCTGATGTAAAGTATACATGTGGGAAATGTTATTTATTAACTATTTTGTGTCACATAACTCTCTGGTTTAACAGAATAAAAATTCAAAATGTGAAAATTGCGAAATTTTCAAAATTTTTGCCAAATTTCCGTTTTTATCACAAATAAACGCAGAATTTATTGACCTAAATTTACCACTAACATGAAGCCCAATATGTCACGAAAAAACAATCTCAGAACCGCTAGGATCCGTTGAAGCGTTCCTGAGTTATTACCTCATAAAGGGACACTGGTCAGAATTGCAAAAAACGGCAAGGTCTTTAAGGTCAAAATAGGCTGGGTCATGAAGGGGTTAAAATGAACCAATCATGGATTTCAAATTATTTTGCCCCACCTTCCCCTGCTGACACGTAGCTTGCCTGAAAAATGTCTTGCTTTTGGCATCCTCTTACTGACTTCTCCAATTCCTCCATTTGCAGCTGCTGAATGTCCACCATAGGCCATTTTTATACCTCCCTAAATGGGCTGACTCCCCCCACAGGGCCGTGGTCACCACCTGGCGCAAGCACTCGTGCGAGTGCCGTTTGCCTGGACAGGTGGGTGGGCCCACTCTTGGGCAATGGCACTGGCACAGGGTCCCTCATAGTACAATGAAGTGTCTCTGTCGGTGGTGGTGCACAACCAATGTCAGACACAAGGAAGGTGACGGGCACAAGGGGGCATTCTTTGCGTCTGGAGGAGAGAAGGTTTTTCCACCAACATAGAAGAGGATTCTTTACTGTTAGGGCAGTGAGAATCTGGAATTGCTTGCCTGAGGAGGTGGTGATGGCGAACTCAGTCGAGGGGTTCAAGAGAGGCCTGGATGTCTTCCTGGAGCAGAACAATATTGTATCATACAATTATTAGGTTCTGTAGAAGGACGTAGATCTGGGGATTTATTATGATGGAATATAGGCTGAACTGGATGGACAAATGTCTTTTTTCGGCCTTACTAACTATGTTACTATGTTACTAATATGAGGGGCCCTGTGCCAGTACCGCCGCCCACGAGAAAGTGTTCCCGCCCAGCTCGAATAGTGCTCTACCACTTGCAATACTTACCTTTCCCGGCTCCACCACTGTGTAGTCTGTGCTGTTAAATCCTTCAATGGCACTGCCAATACAAATTTGTTGAAATGATAGATGATAGTTAAAATATACTGGGGCCCTGACCTCCATTTAGACCAGTTAATACTTTACGCCTACTACCACTGTCTGCTACTCAGCAGCGGAGCCCACCCCTGTACCTAGCTATGCTACCTATTTATTTATGAACAATTTTTTGGCAGTTAGCCCACTTTATTATTTGGGCCTACTAACTTAGTCTGCTACTCATTACAATTTTCCGACACTGAGCAAAGCAATGTCGCCTGTTTATTTATGAACAATTTTTTGGCAGACATTTAGCCCACTTTATTATTTGGGCCTACTAACTATGTCTGCCACTCATTACAGTTTTCCTCCACTGAACAAAGCAATGCCGCCTGTTTAGTCCTGTTACCAATTTTGAACTGCATTTAGCCTACTTTATTATTTGGGCCTATATCTTTGTTTCCTCCTCATCCTGCCCATTGCCCAGCCACTGTTGGATGAGTCTGCTGGTACATTGACCCAGACTACTACATTATCCTTGCACTCTTCACAGCCAGAATCTGACACTGCTGAAAGTCAGGTTCCCCTTCCTGCATACTGTACCACCTTACACGGGGACAAAGAGGAAGGTGCAGATGAAAGTGCAGGTTCCTTCATCAGGTGGGGGGGCATACTCGTTGGCGACGTCACTGGTACAGAGCCCCTCATAGTACGCAAAAATGTCTCTGCCAGTGGGAGACGCCACCCGCCATCAAACACCCTGCCGTACTATGAGGGGCCCTGTGCCAGTGCCAACGACTGCCCCCCCCTGCTTGATCAGGATCACAGCACTTGCAAAGTTGAAATACTTACCTCTCCCTGCTCCACCACCGTGACGTGTTCCGCATTTCTTGGGCCCACGAAAATCTTGAGCCAGCCCTTCCCCCCCACAACTTTAGCCAAATGACCCCCAGTTTTCAATGCCTAACTATTATTATAAAGTAAATTAAGATTGACAAGCTTAAGTAATAAGAATTGATGTTTTTGGCATTAAAATGGGCACTGTAGGTGTTTTCCTGTCCTCCACTTACTGCCGACTTTGAGTCCCCATTGACTTGCATTGGGTTTCCTGTTTCAGTCGGCCCCCGACTTTTCGCAATAATCAGCCGATGTCACCCGACCCGACTTTTGACAAAGTCAGGTTTCGGGAAACCTGACTCGATCCGAAAAAGTAAAAGTCGCTCAACTCTACTAATGACTTATAGCGTACCTTATACCATAAGTCTTATCCCAGTTTCTGACTTTTAACACCTGATTTAGAGGTGTGTGCCTCTTAAAGAAGCAGACGCCTTTGACTCAACCACGCCACTGCATCATCACTGGCGTGAACAACACTAGTCTTGATGAATCAGGACCTTTGTATCCAAATTGTACTTAAAAAATGATTAGCTCATTTGTGGTTGCAGTGTTTAATAGGATACTTTCCTTTTGTAAAATCGCAAAAAAACGCAGTATATTAAATGCATGGATTGCATTGTCATTTGTCTTAGATTGAAGTCAAACATAGTTACATAGTTACATAGTTATTAAGGTTGAAGGAAGACTATAAGTCCATCTAGTTCAACCCATAGCCTAACCTAACATGCCCTAACATGTTGATCCAGAGGAAGGCAAAAAAAACCCATGTGGCAAAGAGCAAGCACCACATTGGGGAAAAAAATTCCTTCCCGACTCCACATACGGCAATCAGACTAGTTCCCTGGATCAACGCCCTATCAAGGAATCTAGTGTATATACCCTGCAACATTATACTTTTCCAGAAAGGTATCCAGTCCCCTCTTATATTTAAGTAATGAATCACTCATTACAACATCATACGGCAGAGAGTTCCATAGTCTCACTGCTCTTACAGTAAAGAAT
Source organism: Ranitomeya imitator (assembly GCF_032444005.1). Lineage (NCBI taxonomy): Eukaryota > Metazoa > Chordata > Amphibia > Anura > Dendrobatidae > Ranitomeya > Ranitomeya imitator. The sequence goes on from NC_091284.1 coordinate 632,276,845, forward strand.
CCACGTCTGTTATTATGCTTAAACCTTTTTTCCTCCAAATGCAGAGGATGCCCCCTAGTCCCGGTCTCAGGTCTATGATTAAAAAGATCATCAGAAAGGTCCTTGTACTGTCCCCTCATATATTTATACATTAACATAAGATCACCCCTTAGTCTTCGTTTTTCCAAACTAAATAGCCCCAAGTGTAATAACCTATCTTGGCATTGCAGACCCCCTAGTCCTCTAATAACCTTGGTCGCTCTTCTCTGCATCCGCTCTAGTTCAGCTATGTCTTTCTTATACACCGGAGACCAGAACTGTGCACAGTATTCTAAGTGTGGTTGAACTAGTGACTTGTATAGAGGTAAAATTATGTTCTCCTCATGAGCATCTATGCCTCTTTTAATGCATCCCATTATTTTATTTGCCTTTGTAGCAGCTGCCTGACACTGGCCCCTGAATATGAGTTTGTCATCCACCCATACACACAGGTCTTTTTCATTGACGGTTTTGCCCAGAGTTTTAGAATTAAGCACATAATTATACATCTTATTTCTTCTACCCAAATGCATGACCTTACATTTATCCCCATTAAAGCTCATTTGCCATTTATCAGCCCAAGCTTCTAGTTTACATAAATCATCCTGTAATATAAAATTGTCCTCCTCTGTATTGATTACCCTGCAGAGTTTAGTGTCATCTGCAAATATTGAAATTCTACTCTGAATGCCCCCTACAAGGTCATTAATAAATATGTTAAAAAGAAGAGGGCCCAATACTGACCCCTGTGGTACCCCACTGCTAACCACTACCCAGTCCGAGTGTGCTCCATTAATAAACACCCTTTGTTTCCTATCCCTGAGCCAGCTCTCAACCCACTTGCACATATTTTCCCCTATCCCCATTATTCTCATTTTATGTATCAACCTTTTGTGTGGCACTGTATCAAAAGCTTTTGAAAAGTCCATATAGACTACATCCACTGGGTTCCCTTGGTCCAATCCGGAACTTACCTCTTCATAGAAACTGATCAAATTAGTCTGACATGAACGGTCCCTAGTAAACCCATGCTGACACTGGGTCATGAGGTTATTCCTCTTCAGATACTCCAGTATAGCATCCCTTAGAATGCCCTCCAGGATTTTACCCACAGTAGAGGTTAAGCTTACTGGCCTATAATTTCCGAGTTCAGTTTTTGTCCCCTTTTTGAATATTGGCACCACATTTGCTATACGCCAGTCCTGTGGTACAGACCCTGTTGTTATGGAGTCTTTAAAGATTAAAAATAATGGTCTATCGATGACTGTACTTAATTCCTGCAGTACTCGAGGGTGTATCCCATCCGGGCCCGGAGATTTGTCAATTTTAGTGATTTTTAGACGCCGCCGCACTTCCTGCTGGGTTAAGCAGGTGACATTTAATGGGGAATTTTTATCACTAGTCATTTTGTCTGCCATGGGATTTTCTTGTGTAAATACTGATGAAAAAAAGTCATTTAGCGTATTGGCTTTTTCCTCATCCTCATCCACCATTTCACCCAGACTATTTTTAAGGGGGCCAACACTATCATTTTTTAGTTTCTTACTGTTTATGTAGTTAAAGAATATTTTAGGATTATTTTTACTCTCTCTGGCAATGAATCTCTCTGTCTCAATCTTTGCTGCCTTGATTTGCTTTTTACAGAATTTATTTAATTTTTTGTATTTATTTAATGCCTCCTCACTACCTACTTCCTTTAATTCTCTAAATGCTTTCTTTTTGTCACTTATTGCGCCCCTTACAGCTCTATTTAGCCATATTGGTTTCCTTCTATTTCTAGTATGTTTATTCCCATACGGTATATACTGTGCACAGGTTCTATCCAGGATGCTAATAAATGTCTCCCATTTTCTTTGTGTATTTTTGTGTCTCAGGATATCGTCCCAGTTAATTGCACCAAGATCCTCTCTCATCCGTTGGAAATTTGCCCTCCAGAAATTTAGTGTCCTTGTAACCCCTCTATTACACATCTTTTTAAAGTATACATGAAAACTTATTATTTTGTGATCGCTATTACCTAAGTGACCCCGAACCCTTATATTTGATATGCGGTCTGGCCTTTTGGTTAATATTAGGTCTAGCAGTGCCTCCCTTCTTGTTGGGTCCTGAACCAGTTGTGAAAGGTAATTGTCTCTCATAGTTGTCAAAAACCGATTACCTTTGCTGGAACTGCAGGTTTCTGTTCCCCAATCTATTTCAGGGTAGTTGAAGTCCCCCATAATAATGACTTCTCCTTGAGTCACAGCTTCATCTATTTGCTTTACGAGGATATTCTCCATTGCTTCCATTATTTTTGGAGATTTATAACAAACCCCTATCAGTAATTTATTATTTTTTCCCCCTCCCCTTATCTCCACCCACAGGGATTCTACATTTTCATTAAATTCACCTATATTATCACGCAGGATGGGTTTTAAGGACGATTTTACATATAGACACACCCCTCCCCCTCGCTTATCTGTACGGTCATTTCTGAACAGGCTATAGCCCTGCAAGTTAACAGCCCAGTCATGGCTCTCATCCAGCCATGTCTCAGATATCCCCACCATGTCATAATTATGCTCCAACAACATTAGTTCCAATTCGTCCATTTTGTTGGTGAGGCTTCTAACATTAGTATACATACATTTTATGTATCTCTCTGCACCTCTATTCTTTCTTAAATTATTAACTGTTCTAACCCCACCCCCCATGTGACCGTCACCCCCAACTTCCTTATTTGTGCCCAGGTCACTATCTGCGCTATCTTCCCCTCCTATAAAATGAATACCCTCCCCCCAATTCCTAGTTTAACCCCTTAATGACCGCCAATACGTCTTTTAACTGACCAGAGATATAAGAGAATAGCCTCCCCATACAGATGACAATCCAGCATCTGTCGGTTGTACACTATAGCTGACAACTTGCTGTACCAGCCACGATCAGTATTTGCACCATCTAAATCTGTTTAACCCCTTAGATGCTGCTGTCAATAGTGACTACATCATTATAAATGGTTAACAGAGTGTGGGGGCTTCTTCTTTGTCCCAATTGGTGCCCTAAGATCATGATTTTGTTGTCCTGATGTTTGCCGTGGCAATTCATGACCAAATAGTGGCCTTGGAGTCTGATGGCTGTTGTAATCTGTTTAGAAGTTAGCAACATTTAGGTGGTAAAAATACACATTTTCATTTCTGTCATACCACTTTGCATTAATTCCTGTAAAGCACCTGAAGGGTTAATACACTACCTGACAGCAATTTTCAATGTTTAGGGGTGCTGTTTTTAAAATGGTATCACGTTTGTGGGTTTCCCAATATATGGGACCCCTAAAGTCACTTCAAACATGGGTAAGTCCCTAAAAAAATAAATTTTGTAAATTTCTTTGAAAAAATGAAAAATTGCTGCTACATTTTTAAACCTCCTAAAATGCTAGCAAAATAAAATAACATTTTACAAATGGTCCTGATGTAAAGCAGACATGTGGGAAATGTTATTTATTAATGGTTTGCTGTTGTATGACTATCTGGTTTAAAGGGATAATCATTCAAATTTAGAAAATTGCTAATTTTTTAACATTTTTCTCAAATTTTCGATATTTTTTATAAATAAACACAAAAAATGTTGAACTAAATTTACCATTATCATAAAGTATAATGTGTCACGAAAAAACAATCTCAAAATCACTGGGATTTGTTGAAGCGTTGCAGAGTTATTACCACATAAAGTGACACTGGTCAGATTTCAAAAATTTGGCTCGGTCACTAAGGGGTTAAACACTCCTCCAACCTTCTAGCCATTTTCTCCCCCAACACAGCTGCACCCTCTCCATTGAGGTGCAGCCCGTCCCTAGCGTAGAGCCTGTAGCCAACTGAGAAGTCGGCCCAGTTCTGCAGGAACCCAAACCCCTCCTTCCTACACCAATTCTTGAGCCACTTATTAACCTCCCTAATCTCCCGGGCACTCTTGACGCAGATTTTAGGCAAAATCAGAACATATGAAAAAATAAAATACAATGAAAAGATTGAAAAGATTGATATGTCTCCTCTCTTTTTCATTCACACCAAGTACTGCAGTTTATCCCCAAGAGAATGCAAGATAAACTGCAATACTCAAAGTCGCCACTAAACCATGCATGCAGCAATCAGTTGATCGATGGAGTCGTTGGTTGTCATACCCCAAAGATCTGTCAATGAACTATCCTGTGGGAAAGTTATCAATAGGTAAGTCCTGGACGACTCCTTTAAATTGTCTACAGAAACTCTTGTTCTAGAACATATTCCCACTGTTTCCTCATATTAGCCCCTCTCTTTATGAGGAAGTTAACCTCTGCTTTCCCATTCCTCCACTTATAACCTTTGGTTATTATTATAATAGAGACTTGAAAAGTACACCTAGAAAACTTTTTTATTTTTTCCATATTTAGTCCAAACTTCATTCAATCATATGCAGTAAGGTGCCTCAGCGAATATTTTTGCCGTCGCAAATTAAAATGTTCAAAACTAAAAGAAATAACTTCAAACGTTCAGAAACATTCACAATTTACATTTTCAATAATTTAGTGCTGAATGATGTATTTGCCATTATGTCCCAGATGTTTACATTGCTTCAGAAGGGATAACGTTTTTTCAGCTAATTGTATGTACTAATGCTCGGTTGTGAATTTAATTAGGAAAATTACAGAGGTAATGGTTCCTGTGCTACAAGCCAAGCTGTGCTTTTCTAAGGTGGTCGTGCTCGCTTCTAAGAAACTGAAGGTTGATTCTAAAGCAAAATGACATTAATCGAAGTAAAATTCAGATTGCCAGGACATCTCTTCACAGCTTATGTCAGAGGAGACAGCCGCGACAGTGCGCTATGCAGCTTCCATTCTCATATCTGGGGAAGTAAATGATTACGGATTGCATGCCTCACTGCCTTTGATTTGTCATCCTAAGTAGTTATTATGAGTAATATGCAATGTGTTTAAACTTCAGTATGATATATTTCCATTGCTGATTTGTATTCATTTCTTTGACCTTTCTTAGTGCCAGTTCAGCCTTCATTATAATATAGGGCTGATGTAGAAATGTCTTCACATCCAAAGGCAAACTAATTCACAATTTGTGTAACACATGCATTGCCATATATTAAAAGTGTTGTTTGGAATGCGTAGAACTTAATGCATCTGGTAACAAAATTGTCTTAATCCAGATGGTTCCAGTACATTATGAAAGTCAAATTAAGAGAAATGATCTGGGAAAAATATTCTTTCTATCTGACTTCTGTCTAGCCACAAAAATATACTGTAGAACGGAAAATAATTTATCTATTACAGCTCATTCACATGACTGGGTTTCACATATGTGTGCTGTCTGTTACATGGATACATTACAGCCTATGTCCCTTTCACATGTTTTTTTTCTTTTTTTGCAAAATGGTGGGCGATAAAAACAAAAGGATGACATTTCTGAGTTTGGTCTGACTTTGGGAGAAACCCATAGTCAGCGATTGTGTCTGTGAAGTCATCGGACAGCATACAGATTCCTTCCGTGTTGCATCCCATGTGCTGTCCATTTCAAACACAAACGTCTGGAAATTGGGTTATTAATGTCATGTCTCCTGATTTAAAGTAGATATCAACAAATATCTGGTATCAGACAACCACTTCCCATCCAGAATTATTTTCACATTTGTACTTTCTTTTTTTTCCAAACTTTTACATTTTCCATCAATATATGCGTGTGAAGACTATTTCTTTGCCATGACACCATACATTTTAACATATATTTATATACAGTATAGACCAAAAGTTTGGACACACCTTCCCATTTAAAGATTTTTCTGTATTTTCATGACTATGAAAATTGTACATTCACACTGAAGGCATCAAAGTTATGAATTAACACATGTGGAATTATATATTTAACAAAAAAGTGTGAAACAACTGAAATTATGTCTTATATTCTAGGTTCTTCAAAGTAGCCACCTTTTGCTTTGATGACTGCTTTGCACACTCTTGGCATTCTCTTGATGAGCTTCAAGAGGAAGTCACCGGGAAAGGTTTTCACTTCACAGATGTGCTCTGTCAGGTTTAATAAGTGGGACTTCTTGCTTTATAAATGGTGTGGGGATCATCAGTTGTGTTGTGCAGAAGTTTGGTGGATACACAGTTGATAATCCTATTGAATAGACTGTTAGAATTTGTATTATGGCAAGAAAAAAGCAGCTAAGTAAATAAAAACGAGTGGCCATCATTATTTTAAGAAATGAAGGTCAGTCAGTCCGAAAAATTGGGAAAACTTTGAAAGTGTCCCCAAGTGCAGTGGCAAAAACAATCAAGAGCTACAAAGAAACTAGCTCACATGAGGACCGCCCCGGAAAGGAAGTCCAAGGGTCACCTCTGCTTCTGAGGATAAGTTTATCCGAGTCACCAGCCTCAGAAATCACAGGTTAACAGCAGCTCAGATTAGAGACCAGGTCAATGCCACACAGAGTTCTAGCAGCAGACACATCTCTACAACACCTGTTAAGAGGAGACTTTGTGCAGTAGGCCTTCATGGTAAAATATCTGCTAGGAAACCACTGCTAAGGACAGGAAACAAGCAGAAGAGACTTGTTTGGGCTAAAGAACACAAGGAATTGGCATTAGACGAGTGGAAATCTGTGCTTTGGTCTGATGAGTCCAAATTTGAGATCTTTGCTTCCAACCACCGTGTCTTTGTGCGACGCAGAAAAAGTGAACGGATGGACTCTACATTCCCACCGTGAAGCATGGAGGAGGAGGTGTGATGGTGTGGGGGTGCTTTGCTAGTGACACTGTTGGGGATTTATTTAAAATTGAAGGCATACTGAACCAGCATGGCTACCACAGCATCTTACAGCGACATGCTATTCCATCCGGTTTGCGTTTAGTTGGACCATCATTTATTTTTCAACAGGACAATGACCCCAAACACACCTCCAGGCTGTGTAAGGGCTATTTGACCAAGAAGGATAGTGATGGGGTGCTACGCCAGATGACCTGGCCTCCACAGTCACCAGACCTGAACCCAATCGAGATGGTTTGGGGTGAGCTGGACCAACAAAAGGGCCAACAAGTGCTAAGCATCTCTGGGAACTCCTTCAAGATTGTTGGAAGACCATTCCCGGTGACTACCCCTTGAAACTCATCCAGAGAATGCCAAGAGTGTGCAGAGCAGTCATCAAAGCAAAAGGTGGCTACTTTAAAGAACCTAGAATATCTAATATATAAAGCTGAATGTGTGCGTGTATATGTATGTATGTGTATATGTCCGGGATTGGCCACACACTACCACGTGCTTCAACAAAAATACCACGCTCCGCACACTTTTCACCACACATACACCAACCTCGCCACATAAAAGTCAAAACACAAAAGTCGCCACTCAAAACTCGCCATGTGCCAAATTCGCCACATGGAAAACTCGCCACACGCAAAACTTGCACACGTGGAAAAATTGCCACATGCACAAAAGTTGCAACACATGCAAAAGTTGCCTCACACAAAACTTGCACCTACTCAAAACGCACCACACATAAAATTCGCCACGCGCAAAACTCGTCATGCGCAAAACTTGCTGCACACAACTTGCTACACTAACCTGTCAGATGCAACTCGACACACAAAAAGTTGCTACACGCATGTCGCCACACAAAACTCATCTCACAATAGTCGCTACATGCATGTTGCCACACGCAACTCAACACACACAACTTGACACATGAAACTCGCCCTAAAACACACACAATTCTGGTATTATCCTTCAAAAATAAAAATCTGATTAATAAGCAGACAAACTACAAGAGCAGCAAATGTACCATATAGGAAATACGGCAGCTGTCAGTCACATGACCTGTCTATTATGTTTATGTGTGAGCCAATATATACTGCCAGGGGGGAGGGCTTCCTGTTGGCTGGGGATTTATCAGGCTGCCAATTTAGCTTACAAACACTGAGGTAAAAATACTGACCAAATAACGTGTGAACGAGGTCTAATACAGGAGGAGATGACACACACATATATACTATATACAGGAGGAGATGACATACAGGTACATACTATGTACAGGGGAGATGACACACGGGTATATACTATATACAGGAGCAGATGACACACAGGCATATACTATATACAGAAGGAGATGACTTACAGGTATATACTATATACAGTAGGAGATGACATACAGATATATACTATATATAAGAGGAGATGACTTACTGGTATATACTATATACAGAAGGAGATGACATACAGGTATATACTATATATAAGGAGATGACACACAGGTATATACTATACACAGGAGGAGATGACATACAGGTATATACTATATACAGGAGGAGATGATATACAGGTATGTGCTATATACAGGAGGAGATGACATACAGGTATATACCATATAAAAGAGGAGATGACACATAGGTATATACAGGAAGAGATGACATACAGCAGGTACATACTATATACAGGGGAGAGGACGTACAGGTATATACTATATATAGGAGATGACATACAGGTATATACTATATATAGGAGGAGATGACATACAGGTATATATTATATACAGAAGAGATGACATACAGGTATATACTTTATACAAGAGGAGTTAACACATAGGTATATACAATATACAGGAGGAAATGACATGCAGCAGGCATATACTATTTACAGGGGAGATGACACACAGGTATATACTATATACAGGGGAGATGACATACAGGTATATACACTATACAGGAGATGACATACAGGTGTATACTATATATAAGGGAGATGACAAACATGTATATACCAATGAGAAAATGAGAGGTGTGAGGTAAAAATTAGAAGTGTGAGGTGAAAATGAGAGGTGTGAGGTGAAAATGAGAGGTGTGAGGAGAAAATGAAAGGAAGGAGGGAAAATAGTGGAGTGTTCGGAAAATGACAGATGTGAGGTCGAAATGACAAGTGTTAGGGGGGAATGAGAGGAGTGAGGGGGGATTGACAGGAGGGGGAAAATAAGAGGAGTGAGGGGGAAAATGAAAGATGCGAGCGAGAAAATGAGAGATGTGAGGGGGAAAATGAGAGGCGTGATAGGAAAATAAGAGAAGTGAAGTGCTATAACTAACCACAGATATTTACTATGACCAGGCAACGCCGGGCTTCAGCTAGTAAGACATAATTTCAGTTGTTTCACACTTTTTTGTTAAGTATTAGTGTTGAGCGATACCGTCCGATACTTGAAAGTATCGGTATCGGATAGTATCGGCCGATACCCGAAAAGTATCATAGTAACATAGTAACATAGTTAGTAAGGCCGAAAAAAGACATTTGTCCATCCAGTTCAGCCTATATTCCATCATAATAAATCCCCAGATTTACGTCCTTCTACAGAACCTAATAATTGTATGATACAATATTGTTCTGCTCCAGGAAGACATCCAGGCCTCTCTTGAACCCCTCGACTGAGTTCGCCATCACCACCTCCTCAGGCAAGCAATTCCAGATTCTCACTGCCCTAACAATAAAGAATCCTCTTCTATGTTGGTGGAAAAAACTTTTCTCCTCCAGACGCAAAGAATGCCCCCTTGTGCCCGTCACCTTCCTTGGTATAAACAAATCCTCAGTGAGATATTTGTATTGTCCCCTTATATACTTATACATGGTTATTAGATCGCCCCTCAGTCGTCTTTTTTCTAGACTAAATAATCCTAATTTCGCTAATCTATCTAGGTATTGTAGATCTCCCATCCCCTTTATTAATTTTGTTGCCCGCCTTTGTACTCTCTCTAGTTCCATTATATCCTTCCTGAGCACCGGTGCCCAAAACTGGACACAGTACTCCATGTGCGGTCTAACTAGGGATTTGTACAGAGGCAGTATAATGCTCTCATCATGTGTATCCAGACCTCTTTTAATGCACCCCATGATCCTGTTTGCCTTGGCAGCTGCTGCCTGGCACTGGCTGCTCCAGGTAAGTTTATCATTAACTAGGATCCCCAAGTCCTTCTCCCTGTCAGATTTACCCAGTGGTTTCCCGTTCAGTGTGTAATGGTGATATTGATTCCTTCTTCCCATGTGTATAACCTTACATTTATCATTGTTAAACCTCATCTGCCACCTTTCAACCCAAGTTTCCAACCTATCCAGATCCATCTGTAGCAGAATACTATCTTCTCTTGTATTAACTGCTTTACATAGTTTTGTATCATCTGCAAATATCGATATTTTACTGTGTAAACCTTCTACCAGATCATTAATGAATATGTTGAAGAGAACAGGTCCCAATACCGACCCCTGCGGTACCCCACTGGTCACAGCGACCCAGTTAGAGACTATACCATTTATAACCACCCTCTGCTTTCTATCACTAAGCCAGTTACTAACCCATTTACACACATTTTCCCCCAGGCCAAGCATTCTCATTTTGTGTACCAACCTCTTGTGCGGCACGGTATCAAACGCTTTGGAAAAATCGAGATATACCACGTCCAATGACTCACCGTGGTCCAGCCTATAGCTTACCTCTTCATAAAAACTGATACCGATACCCGATACCAATACAAGTCAATGGGACACCAAGTATCGGAAGGTATCCTGATGGTTCCCAGGGTCTGAAGGAGAGGAAACTCTCCTTCAGGCCCTGGGATCCATATTAATGTGTAAAATAAAGAATTAAAATAAAAAATATTGATATACTTACCTCTACGGAGGCCCCTGGACATCACCGCTGGTAACCGGCAGCCTTCTTTGTTTAAAATGAGCGCGTTTAGGGACTTCCATGACGTCACGGCTTCTGATTGGTCGCGTGCCGCTCATGTGACCGCCACACGACCACTCACAAGCCGCAACGTCATTCTCAGGTCCTAAATTCCTCATTCTAGGAATTTAGGACCGGAGAATGACGTCGCGGCTTCTGATTGGTCGCGTGCCGCTCATGTGACCGCCACGCGACCAATCAGAAGCCGCGACGTCATTCTCAGGTCCTAAACTCCTAGAATGAGGAGTTTAGGGCCTGAGAATGACGTCGTGGCTTGTGATTGGTCACGTGGCGGTCACATGAGCGGCACGCGACCAATCAGAAGCCGTGACGTCATGGAAGTCCCTAAACGCGCTCATTTTAAACAAAGAAGGCTGCCGGTAACCAGCGGTGATGTCCAGGGGCCTCCGGAGAGGTGAGTATATCAATATTTTTTATTTTAATTCTTCATTTTACACATTAATATGGATCCGATACCGATTCCCAATACCACAAAAGTATCGGAACTCGGTATCGGAATTCCGATACCGCAAGTATCGGCCGATACCCGATACTTGCGGTATCGGAATGCTCAACACTATTAAGTATATAATTCCATATGTGTTAATCCATAGTTTTGATGCCTTCTGTGTGAATGTACAATTTTCATTGTCATGAAAATACTGAAAAATCTTTATATGAGGTGTTTCCAAACTTTTGGTCTGTACTGTACGTCATATTTTACTGTTTTAAAAACAAATCTGAACTTTGTAAAAAAAAGTTCTACAGTTTTCTGAATATGGGGCTATAGGAAAACCTATTTTTTACATGGTGAGCTAAAAACATTTGGAGCCTGTTCACACTGAGTTTTTTAACTTGCATTTTGAAATAAAAAAAATAACTATCACTGAAAATTTGCACAAAAAGCCCCTTGAAAACTATGAATATTTAATACTGTTCCCCAAAATATCCCAACAACAACATTTGCAACAATTTCTATAATATATAATGTTGTCAGTATTAAGAGATCGAATTGTGTATGTAAACTATTCAACAATAGCAGCCCTGTGTGAATATAGGGATGCACTCGATTATATAGACACTAGATGGTGGCCCGATTCTAACGCATCGGGTATTCTAGAATATGCATGTCCACGTAGTATATTGCCCAGCTACGTAGTATATTGCCCAGCCACATAGTGTATTGCCCAGTCACGTAGTATATTGCCCAGTCACGTACTATATTGCCCAGCTACGTAGTGTATTGCCCAGTGACGAAGTATATTGCCCAGCCACGTAGTATATTGCCCAGCAACGTAGTATACAGCACAGTGCCACGTAGTATATTGCCCAGTTACGTAGTATACTGCCCAGCCACGTAGTATATTGCCCAGCTATGTAGTATATTGCCCAGTGACGTAGTATACAGCACAGAGCCACGTAGTATATTGCCCAGCCACGTAGTATATTGCCCAGTCATGTAGTATATTGCCCAGCTACGTAGTATATTGCCCAGTCACGTAGTATACAGCACAGAGCCACGTAGTATACTGCACAGCGACGTAGTATACAGCACAGAGCCACGTAGTATATTGGCCAGTCACGTAGTATATTGCCCAGCTATTTGGTATATTGCCCATCCACGTATGTCACAGGTTAAAAAAAAACCAAAAACATATACTCACCTTCCGAGGGCCAGATGTAGTTCGATCACATGACCGTGATGTCATGGCAGGTCGTTCTCGCGCAGGGCCTGTGATGACGTCGCGGTCACATGACCGTGACGTCATGGCAGGTCCTTCTTGCGCAGGCGCACAGGGCCTGTGATGACATCGTGGTCACATGACCGTGACATCATGGCAGGTCCTTCTCGCGCAGGCGCGCAGGGCCTGTGATGACGTCATGGTCACATGACCATGACGTCATGGCAGGTCCTTCTCCCATACCACCGGAACCTGCCGCTTGCATGGAGCGGTCACCGGAGCGTAGCCAGGAGCGGGAAAGGCGGCGGAAGGTGAGTATATAATGATTTTTTATTTTTTTTATTATTTTTAACATTAGATGCTTTTACTATTGACGCTGCATAGGCAGCATCAATTGTAAAAACTTGGTCACACAGGGTTAATAGCGGCGGTAACGGAGTGAGTTACCTGCAGCATAACGCGGTCAGTTACCGCTGGCATTAACCCTGTGTGAGCGGTGACAGCGGGGAGGGAGCAGGCGCCGGGCGCTGACTGCAGGGGAGGGACTAATCGGACTGTGGCCATCGCTGATTGGTCGCGGCAGCCATGACAGGCAGCTGGCGAGACCAATCAGCGAATTGGATTCCATGAGAGACAGAGGCCGCGACCAATGAATATCCGTGACAGACAGAAGGACAGACAGACAGAAAGACGGAAGTGACCCTTAGACAATTATATAGTAGATAATGATACAATCCCAATTGTAGTCTATCTATGTGTATGAAGAAGACTGTACAGTAGAGGCTAAATGTAGAAGTGATAAATAAAATTGACCAATTTAGTCCTCTTTCTTTTAGTTATTATTCTTCATGTCAATCCAATTTAGTAGGGTTGAGCGAAACGGGTTGGTAATTTTCAGAAGTCGCCGATTTTTGGCAAGGTCCCGACCCCTCTGTGGGGTCAGCCATGAGGTCGGCGATCTTCTGAATCTGGTATCGGAATTCCGATACCGAGTTCCGATATGTTTGCAATATCGGAAATCGGCATCGGAATCCATATTTAAGTATAAAAGAAAGAATTAAAATAAAAAATATTGCTATACTCACCCTCTGACGCGCCCTGGTACTAACCGGCAGTTTTCCTTCCTTAGAATCAGCACTTGAAAGACCTTCGGTGACGTCGCAGCTTGTGATTGGTCGCGCGACGGCCCATGTGACCGTTCACGCGACCAATCACAAGCTGCGATGTCACCGAAGGTCCCTCAAGCGCTGATTCTTAGGAAGGAAGGCTGCCGGAAAGAAGCAGGGCGCGTCCGAGGGTGAGTATATACCTAATAAGAATATACTCACCCTCGGACGCGCCCTGCTTCTTTCCGGCAGCCTTCCTTCCTAAGAATCAGCGCTTGAAGGACCTTCGGTGACGTCGCGGCTTGTGATTGGTCGCATGAGCGGTCACATGGGCCGTCGCACGACCAATCACAAGCCGCTAAGTCACCGAAGGTCTTTCAAGCGCTGATTCTAAGGAAGGAAGACTGCCGGTTAGTACCAGGGCGCGTCAGAGGGTGAGTATAGCAATATTTTTTATTTTAATTCTTTCTTTTACACTTAAATATGAATCCCAGGGCCTGAAGGAGAGTTTCCTCTCCTTCAGACCCTGGGAACCATAGTAACCCATTGCAATGCATTGGGTTTCGGGTTTCGGCCGACCCCGACCTCGACTTTTTTATAGGATCGGCCGATTTCACTCGACCTGACTTTTGAGAAAGTCGGGTTTCGTGAAACCCGACCCGATCCTATAAAAGTAAAAGTCGCTCAACCCTATAATTTAGTATTCCAGTCTTGGTGCCTTCTAATTTCCACCAAAATCTGTCATGCGAGCATTATTCTTCTTCTTCACCTGGCAGCTCCAATATGGCTACCATGAACAGGCTCAGTGCAAGCTACTCCATTTCCCAGAGCTCAGGGATAGATCTGCCCTTCCTGTACAGGGATCTGGGCTTACACAGGTGTCCCACAGAGTCGGCTGCTGTTCGGTGGCACAAGCTGGCAAGAAGGATAGTCGGGTACCCCGGGTCAGATCCAGATGGTCTCGTTAGAAACAGAATCATGAAACAAGCGGGTAGTCAAATATCAAGCCAAGGTCAAAGAATGATACTCAGGACAAAACACAGGAGGACATCACAGAGGTATAAACCAGGATAGCAGAACTATTGACTAGCAATGGGAACTGGCTCTCAGAGGTTTATATAGTAACAGACCCCCCAATGCTGACACCAGACATAAACCTAAATAAATAAGATTAACCCTGTAGCTTTGGGAGTGGCCAGAGTCAAAAGTTCCAGTAATAATATAGGATTGATGCAGTCAAGCATCAACCGCAATAAAGGTATGAGGCCGCCTGGCGTCCGAAGCACAAACCGGCAGAGATGTTACACTATCCATAGACTATCTCTTTGTCAGGCAATTCTTATAAGTCCAAACTCCTTATTAGGCCTATGAGGTTATATATTCTCATAGTTCTCAGCTCATAAACATCTTTAGGGCTGCTTGTCTGTTCCAGCAGGTTTCCACCTTTTATGGGGGGTGATCAAGAGACTATTAATAATGTTTTATATGCACTCAGTTCCACACTGCTAATATGCTTTGTGCATGATATAGGCATTGTATCATTATTCATGCTGAATACTTGACATGTGCCACATTAAAAAAACACTTCAAATAATCTTTGAATACACCATGATCTGCTTCAAAATCCTTGGCAAAAAAAAAACTGTGGACATGATTTATTTTGAGGGGTTTTGGGGATGTTAATTAGGTAGAATAATGTTCTATTTTGATAGATTGGCCTTTTGTGAACACAATGATATCAGATGTTCAACTTTTTTTTATTTTTGCAATTGTAAAGTTTTAAACTTTTCATCTTTTTAATGTTTTTTAGATTTTTTTTTTAAATTGGAGCTATTTCTTTAGATTTGGGGGGGGGGGGGGGGACTTTAATCGATTAGCAACACTGCTATTGCGATCCACCAATAGCTTTGGTCAAGTAGTTAGAATCACTTGAAGGGAATCTGTCAGCAGGTTTTTGCTATGTAATCTGAAAGCAACATGAGGCAGGGGCAGAGACACTAATTTCGTGATATATCACTTATCAGACTGTGTGCTGTTCTTTCAATACTATCAGTTTTTTATCAGCAGGAGATTATCACTGGTAGATTAGCTGATATCATGTCTCCTGGTCCAGTCATTGCTTTCAATATACAGTAGCGACTGAAGCCACTAGGGTATTCAAGAGATATTAAGGAGTCTTGCTCCATTCCATTTGCAAATCTACAAACAATTGATCTTTATTGCTATGGGTACTGATCACAACTCGTCGCCCTAACTCATCCCAAAGGTGCTCTATAGGGTCTAAATTAGTTGATTGGCTTGGCCATTGCAACAGGCAAACCTTTTTCTTTGCTAACCAATTTTTTACTACCTGACTGTAGTCTTGTTTTTACAGGGTCCCTGATGTTCCATTTGTTAATCACAGTTTGAATGTTGCTGACTGGCATTATCAATTCCTTGGATATCTTTTTGTATTCCTGTCCTGTTTTTTACAGTTCAGATTCCTTTTCCCATGGATCCGTTGACAATTCCTTTGCTCTCCCCATGACTCACAATCCAGAAACATCAGTGGTTGGATGAAAGATGCAAGAGTCTGTCTGGATAACAGAAATTCACTCAGCTTTTATGCACACACACTGATTACAAGCAAACAGGTCACAGGTGAGGATGTTACCTTTAGTAGCCATTCAAACCCATTTAGGTGAACTTCTGGGCATGTTATCAGTCCAAAATCACCAGGGTATGTGAACTTTTGATCGGGGTAATTTGGATGTTTTGGGTTGTGATTATGATTTAAAAAGAGAAAACACAGTAGCAGACAATAAATGGCTTCACCCAACCAATAACCATAAGTGGAGAAAAAGTTTTGGTGTTATCATTCATATTCTCTGAAAAAGGGTCAAGAAAGCAAAATTCTGCCGGGGTATGTAAACTTTTGAGCACAACTGTATGTGTGAAAAAAAGCTGCAAAAATGCTGAAAGTAGTGACATGCTGCAGTTTTCAAAAAAGCAGCAGTTTTCTATTTTAGATTTCAGTCAAGATAAAAAAAATGTGCATGAGATTTTTGTAATCTCATAATTTTTGCTGGCATTGTGAATAGCAGCTTTTAATTTTTCATAAAAAAAACAAAGGGGAAGCAAAAAACACAGCAAAAGAGCAACATGTGAACATAGCCTTAGTCTCAAGTTTGGCTGAATTAATTTCAAAGCTCAAACATTAAGATAACCAACACTAGATACTAGAAACTAGACAGCTGTCTTTCTTCTGTAGAAGAAAAATTTAGCTTACCCTTTAATTCATCTAGTTTTTTTGTGAAATTGAATTTAACCCCTTTCTGGCATTGGATGTACTATTCCGTCCATGTGACCTGGGACTTAATACCCATGAACGGAATAGTACGTCCAGTGTGCGATCAGCCATGCTCCCGAGGGGAGCGTGACTGATCGCGGCCGGGTGTTAGCTGATTCTCACATGCCATATAAGCGATGAGCCTGCACAAAATGAGTGTCCCATAGTGGGACAAAAAGTTAGAATGAATTTAAATGTTTTTCTTTTAATAATTGTAAAAATATATATAAAAAAAATAAATAATAATAAAAAAATCAATATTTATTCTATCAATAAATAAATATTTTAATAAAAAAATCTAAATGATAAAAGTACACATATTTAGTATCGTGCGTCCGTAATGACCCGACCTTTAAAACTGTCCCACTAGTTAACCCCTTTAGCGAATACCATTAAAAAAGGCAAAAAAACAATGCTTTATCATCATACAGCCGAAAAAAAAGTAGAATAACACGCGATCAAAAAGACGGATATAAATAAAAGTGACACCTCTGCAAACGTCATCTTGTCCCACAAAAAACAAGCTGCCATACAGCTCCATCAGCGAAAAAATATAAAAGTTATAGCTCTCAGAATAAAACGATGCAAAAATTATTTTTTTTATATAGAATAGTTTTTCTTGTATTAAAGTGCCAAAACATAAAAAATGATGTAAATAAGGTATCGGTGTAATTGTACTGACCCGAAGAATAAAACTGCTTTATCAATTTTACCATATGCGGAATGTTATAAATGCCCACACCAAAAAGAATTCATAAATTAGTGTTATTTGTTCATTCTGCCTCGAAATAAAAAAAAAGTAATAAAAAGCGATCAAAAAATGTCATGTGCCCAAAATAGAACCAATAAAAACGTCAACTTGTCCCACAAAAAACAAGACTTTACATGACTGTGGGCCAAAATATGGAAAAATTCCAGCTCTCAAAATTCTTTTAGTGTGTGACGGTTGTCAATCATAAAAACCCGCTATAAAAACCCGCTATAAATAGTAAATCAAACCCCCTTTATCACCCCCTTAGTTAGGGAAAAATAGTAATATACATTTTTTTATTTATTTCCATTTTCCTATTATGGTTAGGGTTAGGGCTAAAGTTAGGGTTAGGGTTGGGGCTAGAATTGGGGTTAGGGTTTGGATTACGTTTACAGTTGGGATTAGGGTTAGGGTTGGGATTAACCCCTTAGCGACCGCCGATACGCCTTTTAACGGTGGCCGCTAAGGGTACTTAAACCACAGCGCTGTTAATTAACGGCGCTGTGGAAAAAGTAAATAGCGCCCCACAAAGTCGGATTTTCTCCGGGGTCTCGGCTGCCGGGGGTAGCCGAGACCCCAGAGAACATGATTCGGGGGGGGTTTTACCGACCCCGCTTTTGCGATCGCCGGTAATTAACCGTTTACCGGCGATCGCAAAAAAAAAAAACACGATTTCTTTTTAATTTCTCTGTCCTCCGATGTGATCGCACATCAGAGGACAGAGAAAAGGGGTCCCCGATCGCTCCTAGATACTCACCTATCTCCCCCGGTGCTCCTCGTGTCTCCCGGTGGGCGCCGCCATCTTCAAAATGGCGGGCGCATGCGCAGTGCACCCGCCGGCCGGCCCTGGGAGAATCTTTGGGGTCTCGGCTACCGGGGGTAGCCGAGACCCCAAAGAGCATGATCGGGGTCGGTTTTACCGACCCCTGATTTGCGATCGCCGGTAATTAACTGTTTACCGGCGACCGCAAAAAAAAAAAAAAAGCAAAGTGTAATTCTCTGTCCTCTGATGTGATCGCACATCAGAGGACAAAAAAATAGGGGGATTCGGGGACCCTATTATACTTACCGGTGTCCCTGGGTCCTCCTGCTGCTCCTCCTGGCCGCCGGCGTCTTCTGGGGAAAAGAAAATGGTGGGCGCATGCGCAGTGCGCCCGCCATCTGTCTCCATCTGCTGGCCGGCAGGAGAAGAGCAGTTGGGGCTAAAATTAGGGTTAGGGTTAGGGTTAGGGCTAGGGCTAGGGTTAGGGCTAGGGTTAGGGCTAGGGTTAGGGCTAGGGTTAGGGCTAGGGTTAGGGTTAGGGCTAAATTTAGGGTTAGGGTTGCGGCTAAATTTAGGGTTAGGGTTGGGGCTAAATTTAGGGTTAGGGTTGGCGCTAAATTCAGGGTTAGGCTTCTTTCACACTTACGTCGGTACGGGGCCGTCGCAATGCATCGGCCCGACATACCGACGCACGTTGTGAAAATTGTGCACAATGTGGGCAGCGGATGTAGTTTTTCAACGCATCCGCTGCCCAATCTATGTCCTGGGGAGGAGGGGGCGGAGTTACGGCTACGCATGCGCGGTCAGAAATGGCGGATGCGACGTACAAAAAAACGTTACATTGAACGTTTTTTTGTGCTGATGGTCCGCCAAAACACTGATCCAGTGCACGACAGACGCAACGTGTGGCCATCCGTCACGATCCGTCGGCAATACAAGTCTATGGGCAAAAAACGCATCCTGCGGGCACATTTGCAGGATCCGTTTCTTGTCCAAAACGACGGATTGCGACGAATGCCAAACGACGCAAGTGTGAAAGTAGCCTTAGGGCTAGGGCTAGGGTTGGGGCTAAAGTTAGGGTTAGAGTTGGGATTAGGGTTAGGGTTTGGATTAGGGTTGGTATTAGGGTTAGGGTTGGCATTAGGGTTACGCTTGGGATTAGGGTTAGGTTTGGGATTAGGGTTAAGGTTAGGGTTGTGATTGGGGGTGTATTGGGATTAGGGTTAGGTTTGAGGTTAGGATTGAAATTAGGATTAGGGGTGTGTTGGATTTAGTGTTTTGATTAGGGTTATGGTTAGGGTTGACATTAGGGTTGTTTTGGGGTAAGGGTTGTGATTATCGTTAGGGTTAGTGATTAGGATTATGGATCAGGTTGGGATTAGGGTTACGGGTGTGTTGGGGTTAGGGTTGGAGCTAGAATTGGGGGGTTTCCACTGTTTAGGTACATCAGGGGGTCTCCAAACACGACAGCCAATTTTGCGCTCAAAAAGTCAAATGGTGCTCCCTCCCTTCTGAGCTCTACCGTACCCCCAAACAATGGGTACTCCCCACATATGGGGCATCAGCGTACTTGGGATAAATTGGACAACAACTTCTGGGGTCCAATTTCTCCTGTTACCCTTGTGAAAATAAAAACTTGGGGGCTACAAAATCTTTTTTGTGGAAAAAAAATATTTTTTATTTTTAGGACTCTGCATTCTAAACTTCTGTGAAGCACTTGGGCATTCAAAGTTCTCACCACACATCTAGATAAGTTCCTTGGGGGGTCTAGTTTCCAAAATGGGGTCACTTGTGGAGGGTTTCTATTGGTTAGGTACATCAGGGGCTCTGCAAACGCAACATAATGCCCGCAGACCATTCTATCAAAGTCTGCATTCCAAAACGGCGCTCCTTCCTTCCGAGCTCTGCCGTGCGCCCAAACAGTGGTTTACCCCCACATATGGGGTACCAGCATACTCAGGACAAATTGGACAACAACCTTTGGGGTCCAATTTCTCTTGTTACCCTTGTGAAAATAAAAACTTGGGGGCTAAAAAATCTTTTTTGTGGAAAAAAAAATATTTTTTATTTTCACGACTCTGCATTCTAAACTTCTGTGAAGCACTTGGGCATTCAAAGTTCTCACCACACATCTAGATAAGTTCCATGGGGGGTCTAGTTTCCAAAATGGGGTGACTTGTGGGGGATTTCTACTGTTTAGGCACATCAGGGGCTCTCCAAACGCGACATGGCGTTTGATCTCAATTCCAGACAATTCTACATTGAAAAAGTAAAACGGCACTCCTTCTCTTCCAAGCTCTGCGGTGCGCCCAAACAGTGGTTTACCTCCACATATTGGGTATCGACGTACTCAGGAGAAATCGCACAACAACTTTTGTGGTCTAATTTCTCCTGTTACCCTTGTGAAAATAAGAATTTGTGGGTGAAAAGATCATTTTTGTGTAAACAAAAGCGATTTTTTATTTTCACGGCTCTACGTTATAAACTTCCGTGAAGCACTTGGGGGTTCAAAATGCTCACCATACATCTAGATAAGTTCCTTAAGGGGTCTAGTTTCCAAAATGGCGTCAATTGTGGGGAGTTTCCACTGTTTAGGTACATCAGGGGCTCTCTAAACGTGATATGGCGTCCGATCGCAATTCCAGCCAATTCTGCATTGAAAAAGTCAAACGGTGCTCCTTCACTTCCAAGTTCTGTGGTGCGCCCAAAAAGTGGTTTACCCCCACATATGGGGTATTGGCGTATTCAGGAGAAATTGCATAACAAAATTTATGGTTACATTTCTGTTTTTACACATGTGAAAATAAAAAAATGGTTCTGAATTAAGATGTTTGCAAAAAAAAGTTAAATGTTCATTTTTTCCTTCCACATTGTTTCAGTTCCTGTGAAGCACGTAAAGGGTTAATAAACTACTTGAATGTGGTTTTGAGAACCTTGAGGGGTGTAGTTTTTAGAATGGTGTCACACTTCATTATTTTCTATCATATATACCTCTCAAAATGACTTCAAATGTGATGTGGTCCCTAAAAAAAATGGTGTTGTAAAAATGAGAAATTGCTGGTCAACTTTTAACCCTTATAACTCCCTAACAAAGAAAATGTTTCCAAAATTGTGCTGATGTAAAGTAGACATGTGGGAAATGTTATTTATTAACTATTTTTCGTGACATATCTCTCTGATTTAAGGGCATAAAAATACAAATTTTGAAAATTGCTAAATTTTAAAAATTTTCGCCATATTTCCATTTTTTTTCATAAACAATCGCAAGTAATATCGAAGAAATGTTACCACTAACATGAAGTACAATATGTCACGAAAAAACAATCTCAGAATCAGCAGGATCCGTTGAAGTGTTCCAGAGTTATAACCTCATAAATTGACAGTGGTCAGAATTGTAAAAATTGGCTCGGTCATTAAGTACCAAATTGGCTCTGTCACTAAGGGGTTAAGGTAGGGATTATGGTTAGGGGTGTGTCAGTGTTAGGGGTGTTGTTAGGGTTATTGTTAGGGTTGGGATTAGGGTTAGGGGTGTGTTGGAGTTAGGATTGGAGATAGAATTGGGGGGTTTCCACTGCACATCATAGACTCTCCAAACGCGACATGGCGTCCTATCTCAATTCCAGCCAATTTTGCTTTGAAAAGTCAAATGACGCTCCTTCCCTTCCGAGACCTGCCATGCGCCCAAACAGTGGTTTACCCCCACATATGGGGTATTGTACAACAACTTTTGGGTCCAATTTCTCCTGTTACCCTTGGTAAAATAAAACAAATTGGATCTGAATTACATTTTTTGTGAAAAAAAAGTTAAATGTGCATTTTTTTTAAAAATTCCAAAAATTCCTGTGAAGCACCTCAAGGGTTAATAAACTTCTTGAATGTGGTTTTGAGCATCTTGATGGGTGCAGTTTTTAGAATGGTGTCACTTTTGGGTATTTTCTATAATATAGACCCCTCAAAGTGACTTCAAATGTGATGCGGTCCCTAAAAAAAAATGGTGTTGTAAAAATGAGAAATTGCTGGTCAACTTTTAACCTTTATAACTTCCTATTAAAAATGTGAGTCGCCTGTCACGGCAGTGGGGTACTCGATACCGGGTTCGGTACTTAAGGGAATGTATCACGGTGGCGGCGACCTGGTCCATGGCCCCGGGCACCCATGTAAAAGGGAATGTCTTTAAGGGGATTTGGTGAATAAAGTTTATGTTCGTGACACCACCTGTGGTGTTCGGTCAGCGGGGACCGATGCTGCTTAAAGGATTCCTCTGGGGTGATGTTATGGCAGCTAGATTTTATAACTTCTCACAGGTGAAGTAGATCCCCAGGGCTCCGGGTGTATAGATGAGGATGGTGAGTGATGCAGTAAAGAATGGAGGACACAGGTTTGCAGTCTCTTTACCTGGTTTACTGAAGGCTTCAAGCAAGTGCAGTCCAGGGCACCAGATCACAAATACAGGCAGGGTCCGGCTGGCTTGGGAGCAAAATCAGAATTCCCTTTACCAAGTGGAGTTAGAAGCCTTCCTAATAATGCGGTGATGTTGTAGTCCCTTACTGCCTTTGGCTTCTGGCAAGGTCCTCACAGTTCTCTCTGTCCTCCATGAAGGTTAGGATACAAACCCATATGACAGGTGGCTCGAGCCTTTTTATACGGTCTCTATCACGACCAGGGCTCTATGTGCCACTGTGCCTCCTGGGTATTAGGGCAGGCAGATGATGCATAATCCAGCTGTCCTGCCAGTTTCTGCTGTGCCTCCTAGAGTCCGACACATCCTCGGTCTTCCAGCTACTGGAATCTATGCTCGGCCAGGTAGGTAGTCCAAACGCTGCTAGGCTCCCCTGGTGTCTCTCTCCTGTGCTTCCTTCTTCTGCATGCTCACTAAACACTGTTCTTCTTTCTCAATTCTCTTTCTCCAGGAGCTGCAACAACTCAGGCTGCACGGCCCCTTCAGTCCTTCCGACACTCAGTGTCTGACTGCTCTCTTCTCTGTTCTCCTGACAGACTACTTCCTTACTTCCCCTCAAGCCAGAATATATCTTTAGGGAAGTTACCCTGAAAACCAGGTTCAGAGCTCCCCCTCCTGGCCTAAAGTGAGAACATGTTATGTGCTTTATGATTACCTGATAAATGGAATCCTTCATCGCTTCCAAGCATGACATCACTCTCCCAGTGAGGAAAGCAATGCCACTGTAACATCCAGGACACTGGGGTGTTACAAATATTGGTGCTGATGTAAATTAGACATGTGGGAATTGTTACTTATTAAGCATTTTGTGTGACATATCTATTTGATTTAAGGACATGAATATTCAAAGTTGGAAAGTTGCGAAATTTTCAAAATTTTCTCCAAATTTCCATTTTTTTCGCAAATAAACGCAAGTCATATCCAAGAAATGTTACCACTAACATGAAGTACAATATGTCAAGAGTAGTGTTGAGCGATACCTTCCGATATTTGAAAGTATCGGATGGTATCGGCCGATACCGGCAAAATATCGGATCTCGCCGATACCGATACCCGATACCAATATGAGTCAATGGGACACAAATATCGGAAGGTATCCTTCATGGTTCCCAGGGTCTGAAGGAGAGGAAACTCTCCTCCAGGCCCTGGGATCCATATTAATGTAAAAAATAAAGAATAAAAATAAAAAATATGGTTATACTCACCTCTCCAATGGACCCTGGCTGTCACCGCTGCAAGCGTCTGCCTCCGTTCCTGAGAATTGCAGAGAGTGAAGGACCTTCGATGACGTCGTGGTCAGGTGACCGTAAAGGTCTATGTAGAATGGGGGCAGCTGTAAAGAAAGACCTACAGCTGCTGCTTCATGTGTTCTGCTTGGGAGTCCTTTGTGCTGCAACTGTTTCTGAATGTGTGAGAGTGATAGTAAGTAGGATCTCAACTTGTCTATGTGTTCTGTGCACGGGAGACATAGCAGCAAGTCTCTGTTTATTCTAAACTCTCAGACAACTGATAATTAGAGACTAAGGGTACCGTCACACTATAACATTTCGATCGCTACGACGGTACGATTCATGACGTTCCAGCGATATCGTTACGATATCGCTGTGTCTGACATGCAGCAGCGATCAGGGATCCTGCTGAGAATCGTACGTCGTAGCAGATCGTATGGAACTTTCTTTCATCGCTGGATCTCCCGCTGTCATCGCTAGATCGGTGTGTGTGACACCGATCTAGCGATGCGATCCAGCGATGCGTTCGCTTGTAACCAGGGTAAACATCGGGTAACTAAGCGCAGGACCGCGCTTAGTTACCCGATGTTTACCCTGGTTACAAGCGTTAAACTAAAAAAAAAAAAAACAGCACATACTTACATTCTGGTGTCCGTCAGGTCCCTTGCCGTCTCTGCTTCCCGCACTGTGACTGCCGGCCGTAAAGTGAAAGCAGAGCACAGCGGCTGTGCTTTCACTTTCACTTTACGGCCGGCTGTCACTGACTGCGGGAAGCAGACTGCAAGGGACCTGACGGACATCAGAATGTAAGTATGTGCTGTTTTTTTTTTTTTAGTTTAACGCTTGTAACCAGGGTAAACATCGGGTAACTAAGCACGGTCCTGCGCTTAGTTACCCGATGTTTACCCTGGTTACCCAGGGACCTCGGCATCGTTGGTCGCTGGAGAGCTGTCTGTGTGACAGCTCCCCAGCGACCACACTATGATTTACCTACGATCACGGCCAGGTCATATCGCTGGTCGTGATCGTAGGTAAATCGTATAGTGTGACGGTACCCTTAATATACATCTGGGAAAAATACAGGTCACAAAATGGTCAGATGTGATGTTATTGTTCATGTACACACTCAACTGATAGTTGAATAGATAGTGCTGCTGGACAGGGATCACTGACTGTGCTTCGTCTCAGAAGTTCCTTTACAAATGGAGATTGACTTAGTTGCCATAATATATGTTAACCCCTTGTTAGGTCTCGAGTTCCCGCTTCTGCACAGGGGGAATCTCGAGCCATCTCCGCTGCGGTCTCCCATTCTTATCCAGCCGCAGTGGAGTCTGCTCAGCAGGGACGTCGGTCCCAGCGTCTTGCTCAGTCTCACGCTGTACAGAGAGTTACTGCTGCTTCTTCAGCTTCTGCCATTAAAGTCAGTGCTGGTGAGCAGCGAGCGGACTTCTCTGGGACTAAGTCCTTGTCTGCACACACTGAGCATGCCCAGGGCAAGATCTCCCGTTGGAGATCGAGGGTCATGTGCTCAGGCTCTGCAGCACATTCCATTGGTCCTCTTGGCAGGTCTTGGAAGGGCAAAGTTTCTGTGGCCACTTCCTGTGCTGCAACTATATAAACTGCGCATGACCGCACGGCCATGCGCTAGTGTACAATTGTTAATGTGTGTATGTTGTGAGTGCAAGTCGTCCTTGGATACCCCTACCCTATTGAATGTCTGTTCGCGGAAGGTGTATGGTTGCTATCTAGCGCCCGACTTAGCCTACAGCACGAATCACACATTGCAGCGTCCAGTTGCTGTGACCGCCAGTACGGCGCCGTGCACTTCCTCTGTGCTTTCCTTACCCAAGCCTGGGTAGTTAGTGGCGTTCGTCAGTGCGGCACCGCATGCACTCTTGTGCCTTAAAATCGTTATTTAGTTTCCTTACACACCCAGTTGCGGTGTTATGCCAGCAAGGGTCTAATCGGACTTCAATCCTAGTTGGGGTTGAGTTCGCTGACTACTTGTTCGCGCTCTATGTGCGGTACCGCGGTCCTGTGACGCAACAGGATCGCTTCCTTCATGTTGGGTGAAGTTTAACCCACGTGTGTATACTTATGAGTACCGCCATATAGTCCGTCGTTACTTGGCAGCAGGTTCCATCTCTGCACGGTGGACCCCGGGCTGCGAACGCACCATACTCTATCTGTCTTAATATTTGGTGCGTTCCGCTAGCCCTAACATTACACTAGCGCCAGGGTCTGGCTAGTAATGACGGACAAACAGCAATCCTTGCGGTATATCCAGCAGCTGGAGGGTAGGTTGGCGGCTCTTGAGAGCGCAACCTCAGCTGTGGATGTTACCGCGGTTGCTGTACAGGCTGCTAGCGTGGCTGCAGCAACCCTGTCCATTGCCACCCCTGCTCCGACATTTTCTCGCCTCCCGCTGCCAGAAAAATTTTCTGGTGATAGCAAGTTTTGTAGGGGATTTGTGAGTCAGTGCTCTATTCACCTCGAGCTCCTGGCTGCACGTTTTCCCACAGAGCGGGCTAAGGTGGGATTTATAGTGTCTCTCTTGTCGGACAGGGCGTTGGAATGGGCTACGCCGCTGTGGGAGTGTGGCGATCATGTTGTGCAGAGTGCTCCGCTGTTTCTGAGCACTCTGAAACAGGTCTTTTTAGGACCTCAAGTCACCCATGATATGGCGCTCCAACTGCTGGCATTAACTCAGGGTGAGTCCTTGGTCAGTCAATTCGCCGTCCAATTCCGCACTTTAGCTTCTGAGCTGGATTGGTCGGATAAAGCTCTTATCCCCATATTTTGGAGGGGCCTGGCTGACCACGTTAAGGACGCTCTGGCCACTAGGGAGATTCCTGCCACACTGGAGGAGTTAATAACTGTCTCCACTCGAATTGACCTCCGTTTTAACGAGCGGAGGTTAGAGCGAGCCCAGTGTAGGCAGAGGCTTCGGCTGGCTCCTACCTTCGCCAAACCTCTGGAATCTCCGGTCCTGGTTCCTGAGTCACATGAGGCCAGGGAAGTGTCACAAGCGGGATCTAAGTCCCGGACCGCTTGTGCACTCAAGGTCTGTCATGTTTGCCAGCAGTCAGGACATCTAGCCACCAGATGTTTTCAGCGATCAAGGAAACGTCAGCGTTTAGTGGTAGTAGGTGGAGGTACACTAAACACGGCGACGTTTGCCTCTAAATTGTCCTTTAAGGGGACAATTACTATAGGCTCATTCTCCCACTCGGTAGAGCTCTGCATGGATTCTGGGGCGGAGGGCAATTTTATGTCTTCTGCCTTCGCCCAACGTCATGCAATACCCCTGGTTATGCTAGCTCAACCAGTAACGGTACGAGTGGTGAATGGGTCGGCACTGCCCTCACAGATAACACACCAGACCATCCCTTTTACTCTGTCCATGTCGCCATCTCATCAGGAGATTATATCTCTGCTCGTCATTCCTGAGGGAATTGATGAGGTCCTGTTGGGAATACCTTGGCTACGGTACCACTCTCCTCATATCGAGTGGTCCTCTGGCAGAATCCTGGGATGGGGCGAATCTTGTGGGGGTAGGTATCAGAGGGAGTGCGTTCAGGTTGCCACTACAGAGGTACCCGCAGATCTTTCCTCTCTCCCCAAGCAGTATTGGTCTTATGCAGACGTGTTCTCCAAAAAGGCGGCGGAGATCCTTCCGCCCCATCGCCCCTATGACTGTCCTATTGATCTCTTGCCTGGTGCTGAGCCTCCCCGGGGTCGAGTCTATCCGCTATCTCTCCCGGAGACGGAGGCAATGTCACAGTACATCCAGGAAAATCTGGCAAGAGGATTCATTAGGAAGTCAGTGTCACCTGCTGGGGCAGGGTTCTTCTTCGTTCAGAAGAAGAATGGAGAATTGCGTCCATGCATAGACTACAGGGGTCTTAACGCCATCACCGTTAAGAACAAGTATCCTTTGCCCTTGATATCTGAGCTCTTCGATAGGCTTCGGGGAGCAAGGGTATTTACTAAATTAGATCTGCGGGGTGCTTACAACCTGATTCGCATCCGTGAGGGGGACGAATGGAAGACGGCTTTTAACACCAGGGATGGGCACTATGAATATCTGGTGATGCCCTTCGGGCTCTGTAATGCCCCAGCCGTTTTCCAAGACTTTGTGAACGATATCTTCCGGGATATGCTTTCCACCTCGGTTGTAGTCTATCTGGATGATATTCTCATCTACTCTCCAGATATTGACTCCCACCGGAGAGATGTTTGCAAAGTCTTCGACCTCCTACGGGCAAACTCCCTCTATGCCAAGTTGGAGAAGTGTATGTTTGAGCAGGAGTCCTTACCTTTCCTAGGCTACATCATCTCTGCCCAGGGATTGGCTATGGATCCTGCCAAACTATAGGCTGTGATGGACTGGCAGGAACCCCATTCTCTTAAAGCGGTGCAGCGCTTTATGGGGTTCATTAATTATTATCGCCAGTTCATTCCGCACTTCTCAACTTTGGTAGCTCCCTTGGTTGCCCTCACCAAGAAGGGGGCGAATCCCAAATTGTGGTCTGAGGAGGTCTCCAAGGCCTTTAACTCTATAAAGTCACACTTTGCTAGCGCTCCCATCCTACATCGCCCCGATGTTGATAAGCCATTTATCATGGAGGTGGATGCCTCTTCTGTTGGTGCTGGAGCAGTCCTCTTCCAAAAGGATGCTCAAGGTCGGAAGCATCCTTGCTTCTTTTTCTCCAAGACCTTCTCACCAGCAGAGAGGAATTATTCCATCGGGGACAGGGAGTTGCTAGCCATGAAGTTGGCTTTCTCGGAGTGGAGACATCTCTTGGAGGGAGCACGTTTTGCCTTCCAAGTCTTCACAGACCATAAAAATTTGGTGTACCTGCAGACAGCCCAGCGGTTGAATTCTCGCCAGGCCAGATGGTCCTTATTCTTCTCCCGGTTTCATTTCACCCTCCATTTTCTTTCTGGGGAGAAGAACATTCGGGCCGATGCTCTCTCTCGCTCCGTTGTGTCATCTGCGGAGGAGGAGGAGGAGCCTCGGCTTATTGTCCCCACCGAGAGCTTGAGAACTGTGGCCCCGGTTTCGCTAGAGTCTGTGCCCCCGGGCAAGACTTTTGTTCCATCCAATTTGCGACCGGAGGTTCTCTCTTGGGCACACTCGTCCAGGGTGGGTGGACATTTTGGTACCAAAAGGACATCTGAGTTACTGGCGAGGACGTACTGGTGGCCGCATATGGCTCGTGATGTCGCAGAGTATGTTCGGGTGTGTGTTTCTTGCGCCAAGAACAAGACTCCTCGGCAACGGCCAGCTGGTTTGCTTTATCCTCTGCCGGTGGCGGACAGGCCCTGGGAGATGGTCGGGATGGACTTTGTGGTGGGCTTACCCAAGTCTCGTAACTGCACCATTATCTGGGTGATCACCGACCATTTTTCCAAAATGGTGCACTTGGTGCCTCTTCCACGGCTACCTTCTGCACGGGCGTTGGCTGTCTTGTTCGTCAAGCATATCTTTCGCCTACACGGTATGCCAGACAAAATTGTTAGTGACCGGGGTCCCCAGTTTGCGTCTCGATTCTGGAGAGAGCTTTGTCGTCTACTCAGTATTGAGTTGAATCTCTCTTCGGCATATCATCCCGAGACGAATGGGTTGGTAGAGAGGGCCAACCAGACCTTGGTCACATATTTACGACATTTTGTTTCTGCCAGGCAGGATGACTGGGCATCCTTGCTACCGTGGGCAGAGTTTGCACTTAACAATGCCGTAGCTGACTCTACCGGTCAGACTCCATTCCTCCTAAATTACGGCCAGCATCCGCGTGTTCCTGTGCCCATGCCTGTGACTTCTGCTGACTCCAGGGTGGCAGACTGGGCTGTGGAGGCACGGGACATTTGGGACCGCACGCAGGATGCCATTCGGGCCTCCAAGGAGAGAATGAGGTCCTCCGCCGATGTTCATCGGCGTCCTGCTCCGACCTTTGCTCCTGGCGACTTGGTGTGGCTCTCCGCCCGTAACATCAGGCTGCGAGTTGAGTCCACTAAGTTTGCTCCTCGCTACTTGGGTCCCTTCAAGGTTCTTGAACAGGTTAATCCTTTGGTCTACCGTTTGGCTCTTCCTCCACGCTTGGGTATCACCGACACCTTTCATGTGTCCCTCTTGAAACCCGTATACATGTCCCGGTTTTCCGAGTCATCTGCCGGGACATCCGGTTCGCCTACGGACGATTACGAGGTGAACGCTATTTTGGGGTGCAAGGTGGTACGCGGCAAAAAGTTCTATCTGGTGGATTGGAAGGGTTATGGCCCAGAGGACAGGTCATGGGAGCCTGCTGAAAACATTCGGGCCCCACAGCTCATTGCTGCCTTCGAGCGTAGCGAGGCCCAAGGAGGGGGGGGCCCTAGGGGGGGGGGGGGGTAATGTTAGGTCTCGAGTTCCCGCTTCTGCACAGGGGGAATCTCGAGCCATCTCCGCTGCGGTCTCCCATTCTTATCCAGCCGCAGTGGAGTCTGCTCAGCAGGGACGTCGGTCCCAGCGTCTTGCTCAGTCTCACGCTGTACAGAGAGTTACTGCTGCTTCTTCAGCTTCTGCCATTAAAGTCAGTGCTGGTCAGCAGCGAGCGGACTTCTCTGGGACTAAGTCCTTGTCTGCACACACTGAGCATGCCCAGGGCAAGATCTCCCGTTGGAGATCGAGGGTCATGTGCTCAGTCTCTGCAGCACATTCCATTGGTCCTCTTGGCAGGTCTTGGAAGGGCAAAGTTTCTGTGGCCACTTCCTGTGCTGCAACTATATAAACTGCGCATGACCGCACGGCCATGCGCTAGTGTACAATTGTTAATGTGTGTATGTTGTGAGTGCAAGTCGTCCTTGGATACCCCTACCCTATTGAATGTCTGTTCGCGGAAGGTGTATGGTTGCTATCTAGCGCCCGACTTAGCCTACAGCACGAATCACACATTACAGCGTCCAGTTGCTGTGACCGCCAGTACGGTGCCGTGCACTTCCTCTGTGCTTTCCTTACCCAAGCCTGGGTGGTTAGTGGCGTTCGTCAGTGCGGCACCGCATGCACTCTTGTGCCTTAAAATCGTTATTTAGTTTCCTTACACACCCAGTTGCGGTGTTATGCCAGCAAGGGTCTAATCGGAATTCAATCCTAGTTGGGGTTGAGTTCGCTGACTGCTTGCTCGCGCTCTATGTGCGGTACCGCAGTCCTTTGACGCAACAGGATCGCTTCCTTCACGTTGGGTGAAGTTTAACCCACGTGTGTATACTTATGAGTACCGCCATATAGTCCGTCGTTACTTGGCAGCAGGTTCCATCTCTGCACGGTGGACCCCGGGCTGCGAACGCACCATACTCTATCTGTCTTAATATTTGGTGCGTTCCGCTAGCCCTAACAACCCTTTACCCCCAAGGTTGGTTTGCATGTTAATGACCAGGCCAATTTTTACAATTCTGACCACTGTCCCTTTATGAGGTTATAACTCTAAAATGCTTCAACCGATCCCAGTGATTCTGACATTGTTTTCTTGTGACATATTGTACTTCATGATAGTGGTAAAATTTATTTGATATTACCTGCATTTATGAAAAAAACGGAAATTTGGGGAAAATTTTGAAAATTTCGCCATTTTCCAAATTTGAATTTTTATGCAAATAAATCACAGAGATATGTCACACAAAAAACTTAATAAGTAACATTTTTCATATGTCTACTTTACATCAGCACAATTTTGTAACCAAAATTTTTTTTGGTTAGTGAGTTATAAGGGTTAAAATTTGACCAGCAATTTTTCATTTTTACAACACCATTTTTTTTTAGGGACCACATCTCATTTGAAGTCATTTTGAGGGGTCTACATGATAAAAAAACAACCAAGTGTGACACCATTCTAAAAACTGCACCACTCAAGGTGCTCAAAACCACATTCAAGAAGTTTATTAACCCTTCAGGTGTTTCACAAGAATTTTTAGAATGTTTAAATAAAAATGAACATTTAACTTTTTTTCACAAAAAATTGAATTCAGCTCCAATTTATTTTATTTTACCAAGGGTAACAGGAGAAAATGAACCCCAAATGGTGTTGTACAATTTGTCCTGAGTACGCTGATACCCCACATGTGGGGGTAAACCACTGTTTGGGCGCATGGCAGAGCTCGGAAGGGAAGGAGCGCCATTTGACTTTTCAATGCAAAATTGACTGGAATTGAGATGGGACGCCATGTTGCGTTTGGAGAGCCCCTGATATGCCTAAACATTGAAACCCCCCACAAGTGACACCATTTTGGAAAGTAAACCCCCTAAGGAACTTATCTAGATGTGTTGTGAGCACTTTGACCTACCAAGTGCTTCACAGAAGTTTATAATGCAGAGCCGTAAAAATAAAAAATCATATTTTTTCACAAAAATTATCTTTTCGCCCCCATTTTTTTATTTTTTCATGGGTAAGAGAAGAAATTGGACCCCAAACGTTGTTGTAAAATTTGTCCTGAGTACGCTGATACCCCATATGTGGGGGTAAACCACTGTTTGGGCGCATGGCAGAGCTCGGAAGGGAAGGAGCGCCATTTGACTTTTCAATGCAAAATTGACAGGAATGGAGATGGGACGCCATGTTACGTTTAGAGAGCCACCCCCTAAGGAACTCATCTAGGTGTGTTGTGAGAGCTTTGAACCCCCAGGTGTTTCACTACAGTGAGCGCGGCCGATCGCTATGATGTACTATCCCGTCGGTGGTCATACGGGCCCACCCCACCTCGACGGGATAGTACGTCAGATGTCAGAAAGGGGTTAATCTTGTAATTCAAACCGGAAAATTATCTTTTATTTCTTTTACTTTCCCCAAAAAATTGTCAGATGTCAGAAAGGGGTTAATCTTGTAATTCAAACCGGAAAATTATCTTTTATTTCTTTTACTTTCCCAAAAAATTATGTATTATTTGCCGTTGATTCACATGTGATTCCTATACCTTCTCATTTTACTTTTTTTGGTAAACAAAAGTTCAGCAGCCAAATCTAGAAAATGTCTGGTAAAGCCGCTGAGGTCTTTTTTAATGACCTAATAAAATAAGAATAAAATACAGGGCTATTTTTCCTCTATTTTGACATCGCTTTTTACTAGCACAATTTTATTTAGAAGACAGAGAAAGTTCTTTTTTATAGTTAGCTACTTGTGTTCATACTACTCGAGTGCTGTGAGTGTTGGACACTTGTTTATTGATCGCATTGTTTGTGTATGTTATGTGTAATGTAAGTTACATTGGTACTTCAACTGGTAGGTGGGGATTGATTTAGTCAAGAATGTGCTTGTTGGTTTTTCCATTGTGCTATTTGCGAACTTGAAGGCAATCCTGCACAAAGTATTTTTTTTTTCACGTTATTCCTGTTCTAAAATTTTTGAAACTCTAGCTGGATCAAATCTAATCTGTAGTTTTTGCATTATTACTTTTAGAATCTGCTTAGTTTGTGACTATCCGCCATTTTCTTGTGGAGTTCTGACTGCTCGTCTTTTTCCTCATCTTTTTCCTCTGGTGCTGGGTTGGTCTTGGGTCAGGTGTTTGTATCACTCTTTATTAACCAGCACCTGCATCCCAGTCCTTGCTGGACAGCAGTGTTAATTTGCTTGAGTTCTAGCTTGGTGCTTTGCTTTGTCTTCCGTATGTATAATTTGTGCAGTTCTGGGACCTCTGGTTCTGCTAGTCTAGTTTTTGTTTTCAGTTGGTTTCTGCAACCTTCTCTGTACCTTCTTTTAGGAGGTGTCCTGTTTTTATACCCTGTCCTTATATCTTTCAGGGATCCCCTTCCCTCTTTCTATAGGTCTTCGCTTGAGATTAACTTAGGATCGTATGTGGGTCTATTAGCTAGGAATGGGTCGCCCACTCCATCGTAGGGTATCAGCCTAGTCTTAGTGCAGGGTCAGTTTTCCCCCTTCTACCCTAGTCCTGTGTTGCAGTTCTGTAAAAATTACAGGATAGCATCATTTCCAGGGACTTCATTTTTGCTGTACAGGTACTAGCTGGATAGCTCACAGAGGTCGCTGTGCTAGATGCACAATAAAGTGCTGGGGAGGTTCTCACCTATTGGAGTACCACTGCTGAATCGTCCGCAATAGATTGCCGGACAGCCGGCTCTTACCTCGCGCGCTCCAGCTGGTAGCGGCGCTGAGGGATTCGGCGGGCTTAGAAGGGGCGAAGCTTATTGTGACATCACAGAGCTGCCGGGACGGGTACACAAGAAGAGCACTACCAATGTGTTTTAAGGGGATTCTCCAATCTTCATCAGGGCCCGTCACAATAAGCTCTGCTCCTTCTAAGCCCGCCGAATCCCTCAGCACCGCTACCGACCAGAGCGCGCGAGGTAAGAGCCGGCTGTCCTGCAATCTATAGCGGACGATGGATGCTGCATGGTGGCGTGGTGCTGGACTGGGCAGCTTGGTGGATGCTGCATGCTGCAGATGTGCTGCACTTGACAGCGTGGTGGATGCTGCAGGGGTGCTTCACTCGGCAGCATGGTGGATGCTGCATGCTGCAGGGGTGCTGCACTCAGTAGCGTAGTGAATGCTGCATGCTGCAGGGGTCCTGCACTCGGCAGTGTGGTAGATGCTGCATGCTACAGGGGTGCTGCACTCTGGAGCGTGGTGTAGCTGTAAACTGTGGGAACAGCTGTAATGTCCAGCATTGTTGGTGGAGGATAGATCGGTGCTGGCTTCTTCGCCCACTGATGCTGTCCATGGCTTTGTTGCTGTGTCGGGAAAGAAATGTTCGCCTGCTGGTAATATCCGGCCTGCGGATGGTATTTTCGGGACTGCTGAAATGCCTGGCTGTAAGCAGCCTGGCAGGTCTGCATGACGTTCAGCTGGAGCAGTCAATACAAGAGAAGAAAGTATTCTACTACAGATGGATCTTGATAAGTTGGAAACTTGGGCCGAGAGGTTGCAGATGCAGTTTAACAATGATAAATGTAAGGTTATACACATGGGAAGAAGGAATGAATATCACCATTACACACTGAACGGGAAACCACTGGGTAAATCTGACAGGGAGAAGGACTTGGGGATCCTAGTTAATGATAAACTTACCTGGAGCAGCCAGTGACAGGCAGCAGCTGCCAAGGCAAACTGGGTTAGCAAAATTAGGATTATTTTGTCTAGAAAAAATACAACTGAGGGATGATCTAATAACTATGTATAAGTATATAAGGGAACAATACAAATATCTCTCCGAGGATCTGTTTATACCAAAGAATGTAACGGTCACAAGGGGACATTCTCTGAGTCTGGAGGAGAGAAGGTTTTTCCACCAACATAGAAGAGGATTCTTTACTGTTAGGGCAGTGAGAATTTGGAATTCCTTGCCTGAGGAGGTGGTGATGGTGAACTCAGTTGAGAGGTTCAAGAGAGGCCTGGATGTCTTCCTGGAGCGTAATAATATTGTATCTTACAGTTATTAGGTTATTTCGAAGTACATAGATCTGGGGATTTATTCTGATGAAATAAAGACTGAACTGGATGGACAAATGTCTTTTTTTGGCCTTGCTATGTTACTATGTAACTATATTACTATTAATAAAAAATAACCATTTTTTGCAGCTCATATCTGGCCATTACAGAATTATTTTTACAATGTATAGCTTCATTACTAAAATGGAAAGCAAGACAACAACTGAAAAATACTTGAACATCTCAATATAAAAGTATCAAGCTTGCAACCTTTGTTGAAGTATACTGAGTTGTGAAGGCCCCGCTCTGCATAGTTCAAGAGGCCTCTGGGCTTGATGACAGAGGGTTACATGAATCCATAAAGGTTAAACATGAGTTGTCATTAAAATCAAAGCCCGGTTCGCTACATCTGCCAGAAGAAACAATCAGAGAGTTGAAAGAGATAAACATGGATATAATAGGCATTACTAAAGGAAAAATGAAGGTCTCAAGGAGCAGTCCAAGCTGACAATAGGCAGCCAGTTACATGGCATTATTTCAGAATATACATAATACTACATGATATAGAGTAGAGGGCTCAGACATATATCAGTGTGCACCTACACCACTAACACTTTAAGTAATATGTATAATAAAGAATTATATAGAATTACAAGAAACTGCATAAATAGCAGATCTCCAATCTATTATCATTAATCAGGGCGGCTATAGAAATGTCAGTAATTCCATGATTGCCCCAAGGTTCCATGAGGACACTACATATCTTCATAACATAAAGAAGACTGTAGCCTAATATAGTGCTTTAATGGTCATCTGGATGAATTTATGTGACTTTTCCACTGCAACTGGGAATTATTCAAATGCTAACAACTTAAAGTAAATAGCTACTTATGCAGTCTATTTTACATAATAAGCACACTACCCATGCCCATAAGTCCTACACGAGGATAGGCAACACTCCATAATACATATAGAACATATAGATCCTTCTGTAGAAAGCCATATTAGGATCAAGAAGTGTTTTCAAACCACAATATTAAAACAATAAATTTATTTATTCAACAATATATACCACAAGATAAAATAGAGCAGATTGGCACCTCAGACCAAGCAACAGAGGCCAGTATAATTTAAAGGGACATAAAAATTAATATATAATTTCTCCACTGTATCAAAATGGTCTTTAGGCAATATTGGGGTACATATACACTCAAACAAAATATTGCATATTATCAATCAAAAGAATAGTCCAATATTTGCAAAATATCTATCTGTGTTACTGGCATGGCAAATGTAGGAAACATCAAAAACATATCCACAACTCCCAAGCAAATACTGGGGCATGGTTATGCCAACAATAGAAAACACATAGCCCCTGCAGTTGTAATGTTCCGTCACATACCCACGCACACAAGAGCGGCAAAGCACCAGTTAATGCACATATTACCTAGAAAGGTGTCCACCAAACAATTCACTGTCAAGTGACAGGCTGGTCCTCCGGACCCTGACGTGCGTTTTGCGGTTGCTTCTTCCTGGGGGGCCCAGGATGAATTATAAAAGGGGGATCTGCCTCTGTTCTCAGAGAGACTCTACAAAACAGCAGCCAGGACACCATGGCTCCAACCAGAGAATACAGATTTGAGAGATTCTACAGGATGCCAGCTTCAGGGACCACAGGTCTAGGTGGAAGAATACAGATATGCTCCATTAACCATCACTGAACCCATGTAAATGTTGGGAGAAGCTAGGTTGGGACCATCCAGTCACCTGGCACCATGGAGACGTTGGGAGAAGTCAGGTTTGGACAATCAGGTTACCTGACCTGGTGCCTCAATGGACTGTCAGCTTTCCTAAGCTTGTCATTACCTTCTCTATGTGGGTGCCCACCAAAAGTAGGGTGGCACTTGTGGGGGTAGTCAGCCCTGAAGTCGCAGCTGCTATAATCCTGGTGAGTCAGCGGAAGGGTGTGAGAGGGATTATTTGCACAATCTTGTATATTTGCTGGGACTGTTCTATATGTTATTGTCTGTTGTTGGTTCAGTAGAGTATTGCCACACTGTTTTACTTTCACTCTGTGTTGTCTGAGCAGTACTCTGCAGATGGGAAAGGACTGCGGGTGTTCAATGGGATGAGCACTGGTCCATGTAGTCTTTCTAAGCACAGCAGGGCAAGTGGATGAGAGCACCCTCTGTCACTCATGTCTCCACACCATGGTTTAGATTTAAACAGTGCATGACTACCAAAACAAATTTTTGTCTCATTATTAAAAGTTAAACCGCTATTGGGGCTTTGTTCACATTTTTTTTCATTTACCTTTTCTCTATGACACTTCCTCAGCCATCCCTTTGCAACATGTGATTTCAATATGATCCTTTAAGAGGACTTATCACCAGTTTTAGAATTTTAAAGGGACACTGTCACCCCCTCCAGCCATTATAAACTAAAAGAGCCACCTTGTGCAGCAGTAATGCTGCATTCTAACAAGGTGGCTCTTTTAGTTTTTGCTTCTGTTATTCCCTCAATAAAGCGTTTTATAATTTTCCCCAAATACCTATCTTTAGACCTGGAGGCAGATCTGAAGCCCCCTCTTTGAAGCGCCCAACTGCCGTCAGTCATCTCTTCTGGGGCGCTGGTCGCCGCCCCCTCAGCGCTGTTTTCGTCTGAAATCCGGCACCTGCGCTGTGTATGCCTGCCAGGGGCAGGCGCATTGAGTATTGGCCGTCATAGCTCAGATGCCGGGTTCCTGACTGCGCCTGTGCGGGCAGTGCAGCCACCCTGTTGCTGAATCCCCGCCCCGCACTGTGTTATGCATTATGCACAGTGCGGGGCGGGGATTCAGCAACAGGGTGCCCGCACAGGCGCAGTCAGGAACCCGGCATCTGAGCTATGACGGCCAATACTCAATGCGCCTGCCCCTGGCATGTGATTGCGGGTCACCGATGGGTTGGCATGACAACTAGAGTGTCTCCTGGAGACCCCTATGGTGGTCACTGCTGGATTGCTATGAGCACCATTCGGTGGTCGGCGCCCATAGCAAGTGAGGTATTCTGCTCCATGCAGGCGATCTGATCATCACCTGCATGTAGCTGAGCCGATTGGGTTATGGAAGCTTCTAGTCTCCCATGGAGACTATTAAAGCATGCCAAAAGTGAAAAAAATGTTTTTAAAAATATTAAAAAAATTAAAAAATATAAAAGTTCAAATCACCCCCCTTTTGCCCCATTCAAAATAAAGCATAAAAAAAATCAAACACACATATTTGGTATCGTCGTGTTCAGAATCTCCCAATCTATCAATGAAAAAAGTATTAACCTGATCGCTAAGCAGCATAGCGAGAAAAAAGTCAAAACAGCAGAATTAGGTTTTTTTTGGTCGCCACGACATTGCATTAAAATGCAATAATGGGCGACCAAAAGATTGAATCTGAGCGAAAATGGTATCATTAAAAAGTCAGCTCAGCGAGCAAAAACTAAACTCGCGATCATGAAAAATAGAGATACTACGGGTATCGGAAAATGGTGGAATTTTTTTTTTCAACAAAGTTTGGAAGTTTTTTTCACCACACAGATAAAAAAAGAACCTAGACATGTTTGGTGTTTATGCAGGACCGTATTTGCCACTAGGCACTTGAGGACATGTGCCTAGGGTGCCAAGATGCAAAGGGGGCGGCACCTGAGCAAGTTTTTTTTCTTTTTTTAAGTTGCCTGCCCACCCACCTCCCCATCTCCCCACCATCTTGAAGACATCATACTCACCCTCCTCCAGTGGTGCCTGCAACTTTGATGGTCTCAGCACCAGCAGCTCTTCCTGTGCTCAGCGGTCACTTGATACCGCTCATTAAGGTGATAAATATGGACGCGTCTTAACTCCCATAGGCGTGGAGCACATATTCATTACCTTAATAAGTGGTACCATGTGATCATTCACACAGGAAAAAGATGCCAGCGCTTGGACAACAGAGAGAGACGCAGGGATCGCGCAAGGACTTGGAGGGTGAACCCAGCCAGAGGCGTATCTAAGGGCCACAGCCAACAGGGGTGCGCAATATAAACTATAAATAGAGATGGCGTGCACTCTTTATTCAAAAGAGACAGGTGCAGGCTGAACCTGGATACCATCCAGTAGACCAATCGATTCATAGAAAAACAGCCGCACACAAATATTTGGAGTTTTTTCAAATGCAAAGAAGGAGAGTAGTTTATTGAATTCACCACAGAAGTATAGTAGCGTAGAGGTAACGTTTCGGCCCCAAGGCGGGCCTTTGGTAAACCTCACTTGTTGTAGAGAAAGGTATGGTAAAGAAGGACCCCGCAGAGACGGGACAGACAATTTAGATAAGCAGGCTCCAACAGGAGAGAACACTGGACGATGCGTGGAATGCTTGGAGGCTGAAGCAAGAAAAGTGATCCCAGTCAGGGCTGCGGGTCCGGGTTGTAGGGGTACCTGTGGTGATGTGTAGCGCTGCGGGGAAATGTACAGAGAGGTAAATGGTGTTGTGTGTGTCTATGTGTGTATGGGAGGAGAGGGCAATGATGGGGTGATGGGAATGGTCAGGGAGGAGGAAATTATGGAATTTGTGGAATGCTCAAGGATGGAGATGATAGGGGAGGAGGAAATGGTGGATGTGATGGAAAAGACAATAATGGGGGTGGTGGGGGAGGAGGAAATGAGGGAGGTGGTTGAATAGGCAATGATGGTGGGGGACGGGGAAGGTAAGGATGCAGGTGATGGAGTGGAGGAGGAAATGATGGAGGTGGTGGAAAGGGCAATAATGGGGGCAGAGGGGTGAAAGGAGGTGGTGGAATGGGCAAGGATGGTGGCGGTGGAAAGGACAATGATGGTAGTGATAGAAAAAGGGCAATGATGGTGATGGTGGGGAGGAGGAAATTATGTAGGTGGTGGAATGGGCAATTATGGTGGGGGGACGGAGAAGGTGATGCAGGTGGTGTAATGGGTAATGATGGTGATGGGAGAATGCAATGATGGTGGTGGGGGAGAAGGAAATGATGGAGGTGGTGTAAAGGGCAATAATGGGGGCAGAAAGGGGAGGAAATGATGGTGGTGGTGGAATGTGTAAGGATGGTGGTGGTGGAAAGGACAATGATGGTAGTGGTGGAACGGGCAATGATGGTGATGGTGGGGAGGAGGAAATGATGGAGGTGGGGGAGAAGGCAATGATGGGGATGGTGGGGAGGAGGAAATGATGGAGGTGGGAAGAAGGCAATGATGGTGGTAGTGGAAAAGACAATGATGGGAATGGTGTGGAAGGAGGCAATGATAGGGGTGGTGGAGGAGAAGGCTGTGATGGAGGTGGTGGAAAGGGCAATGATGGGGTGGTAGGGGAGAAAACAATGATGGAGGTGGTGGAAAGGGAAATGATGGAGGTGGTGGATAGAACAATGATGGGGTGGTGAAGGAGAATGCAATGATGGTGGTGGAAAAGGGCAATAATGGGGGTGGTGGAGGAGGAGGAAATGATGGAAGTGGGAATGGGCAATGATGGGAGTGGTGGTGGAATGGGCAATGATGGGAGTGGTGGGGAAAAGACAATGATGGGAGTGGTGAGGGAGGAGGAAATGATGGAGGTGGTGGAATGGGCAATGATATGGGGTGGTAGGGGAGAAAGCAATGATGGTGGTGGGGAAGGCAATGATGGAGGTGGTGAAGAGGGCAAGGATGGGGCAGAGGACAATAATGGGATGCAGGGGGAGGAGGACAATGAGGGGTTTTGGGGATTGGGATGAGAGGAAGGGAGACTTATAATGGACTTAGGAACAGGGGGAGGTGTAGGAGGGCATTATTATCACTTATGTCTAACACAGTCCCTTAATATAGAGTGTACATTCCTATTAAGTATAACACAGTCCCTTTGTATATAGTATACTCACTTATTATATATAGCACAGTCCCTTAGTATATAGTGTACTCACTTATTTTGTATAACACCATCCTTAGTTACATAGTTTCCTCATTTATTATGTATAACATAATCCCTTATTACATACCATCCTCTCTAGTTATATAGAGTGCCGTTCCTTATTATATAGCTTCTTCTGCTGTTATGTACAGTTCTGTCTTTTACATAGTGTATTCTTGTTAATTTTGTTATTCACAGCACCCTCTTTTATTATATAGTCCCCTCTCTATTTAGATAAAAAAATAACTGCTGATGGAGGAGTCGGTAACCAGACAACCAGTCCATCAGCGCCGTTATTAGAAAAGAAGTATTCTCAGGCTCCATCAGCAGTCATTGCATTATACATCTAACAAGAGAGGACAGTATGTAATAAAAAAACAGGGCTCTATATAATCCAATATGTAAGGGACGGTACTGTATATAACAAGAGAGAGCACTGTATAATAAGGGACGGCAATGCACATAATAAAGGAGATTATGTAATATATACACATGTATGTGTGTGGCTATATATATATATATATAGCTTTGTCACCATAAAAGGAGGGGTGTTATGCTGTGCTATCAGGCAACACAGTGTGCAGTAATCAGCGCACATACAGTGATATGGCAATAACCCAAAAACAATAGAACAAGCTCTGAGACGTGGAATCTCTGCAGACTGCAATACCTGAACCTATCCTCACACAACTAAAAGCAGCAGTGGATTGCGCCTAACACTACCTATGCAACTCGGCACTGCCTGAGGAGCTGACTAGCCTGAAGATAGAAATACAAGCCTGACTTGCCTCAGAGAAATACCCCAAAGGAATAGGCAGCCCCCCACATATAATGACTGTTAGCAAGATGAAAAGACAAAACGTAGGAATGAAATAGATTCAGCAAAGTGAGGCCCGATATTCTAGACAGAGCGAGGATAGCAAAGAGAACTATGCAGTCTACAAAAAACCCTAAAGCAGAACCACGCAAAGGGGGGCAAAAAGACCCACCGTGCCGAACTAACGGCACGGCGGTGCACCCTTTGCGTCTCAGAGCTTCCAGCAAAAGAGAATAGCACAGCTGGACAGAAAAAACGGAAACAAAAACAAAGTAACACTTATCTAGCAGAGCAGCAGGCCACAGGAAAGATCCAGGAGCTCAGATCCAACACTGGAACATTGACAAGGAGCAAGGAAGACAGACTCAGGTGGAGTTAAATAGCAAGGCAGCCAACGAGCTCACCAAAACACCTGAGGGAGGAAGCCCAGAGGCTGCAATACCACTTGTGACCACAGGAGTGAATTCAGCCACAGAATTCACAACAGTACCCCCCCCCCTTGAGGAGGGGTCACTGAACCCTCACCAGAACCCCCAGGCCGACCAGGATGAGCCACATGAAAGGCACGAACAAGATCTGGGGCATGGACATCAGAGGCAAAAACCCAGGAATTATCCTCCTGAGCATAACCCTTCCATTTGACCAGATACTGGAGTTTCCGTCTAGAGACACGAGAATCCAAAATTTTCTCCACAATATACTCCAATTCCCCCTCCACCAAAACAGGGGCAGGAGGCTCCACAGATGGAACCATAGGTGCCACGTATCTTCTCAACAACGACCTATGGAATACATTATGTATGGAAAAGGAGTCTGGGAGGGTCAGACGAAAAGACACCGGATTGAGAATCTCAGAAATCCTATACGGACCAATAAAACGAGGTTTAAATTTAGGAGAGGAAACCTTCATAGGAATAAGACGAGAAGATAACCAAACCAGATCCCCAACACGAAGTCGGGGACCCACACGGCGTCTACGATTAGCGAAAAGCTGAGCCTTCTCCTGGGACAAGATCAAATTGTCCACTACCTGAGTCCAGATCTGCTGCAACCTATCCACCACAGAATCCACACCAGGACAGTCCGAAGACTCAACCTGTCCTGAAGAGAAACGAGGATGGAACCCAGAATTGCAGAAAAATGGAGAAACCAAGGTAGCCGAGCTGGCCCGATTATTAAGGGTGAACTCAGCCAACGGCAAAAATGACACCCAATCATCCTGGTCAGCAGAAACAAAACATCTCAGATATGTTTCCAAGGTCTGATTGGTTCGTTCGGTCTGGCCATTAGTCTGAGGATGGAAGGCCGAGGAAAAAGATAGGTCAATGCCCATCCTACCACAAAAGGCTCGCCAGAACCTCGAGACAAACTGGGAACCTCTGTCAGAAACAATATTCTCAGGAATGCCATGCAAACGAACCACATGCTGGAAGAACAAAGGCACCAAATCAGAGGAGGAAGGCAATTTAACCAAGGGCACCAGATGGACCATTTTAGAAAAGCGATCACAGACCACCCAAATGACCGACATCTTTTGAGAAACGGGAAGGTCAGAAATGAAATCCATCGAAATATGTGTCCAAGGCCTCTTCGGGACCGGCAAGGGCAAAAGCAACCCACTGGCACGTGAACAGCAGGGCTTAGCCCTAGCACAAATCCCACAGGACTGCACAAAAGCACGCACATCCCATGACAGAGATGGCCACCAGAAGGATCTAGCCACTAACTCTCTGGTACCCAAGATTCCTGGATGACCAGCCAGCACCGAACAATGAAGTTCAGAGATAACTTTACTAGTCCACCTATCACGGACGAACAGTTTCTCGGCCGGACAACGATCAGGTTTATTAGCCTGAAATTTCTGCAACACTCTCCGCAAATCAGGAGAGATGGCAGACACAATGACTCCTTCCTTGAGGATACTCGCCGGCTCAGATAACCCCGGAGAGTCGGGCACAAAACTCCTAGACAGAGCATCCGCCTTCACATTTTTAGAGCCCGGAAGGTACGAAATCACAAAATCAAAACGAGCAAAAAATAACGACCAACGAGCCTGTCTAGGATTCAAGCGCTTG
The DNA here is from genome assembly GCF_032444005.1 of Ranitomeya imitator. Taxonomy (NCBI): domain Eukaryota; kingdom Metazoa; phylum Chordata; class Amphibia; order Anura; family Dendrobatidae; genus Ranitomeya; species Ranitomeya imitator. Next base: position 632,321,129 of record NC_091284.1, read on the forward strand.
GCAGACTCGAGATAAGTAAGATTCTTATGATCAGTCAATACCACCACGCGATGCTTAGCTCCCTCAAGCCAATGACGCCACTCCTCGAATGCCCACTTCATGGCCAGCAACTCTCGGTTGCCCACATCATAATTACGCTCAGCAGCAGAAAATTTCCTGGAAAAGAAAGCACATGGTTTCAACACTGAGCAACCAGAACCTCTCTGTGACAAAACCGCCCCTGCTCCAATCTCAGAAGCATCAACCTCGACCTGGAACGGAAGAGAAACATCTGGTTGACACAACACAGGGGCACAGCAAAAACGACGCTTCAACTCCTGAAAAGCTTCCACGTCAGCAGAAGACCAATTAACCAAATCAGCACCCTTCTTGGTCAAATCGGTCAATGGTCTGGCAATGCTAGAAAAATTACAGATGAAGCGACGATAAAAATTAGCAAAGCCCAGGAATTTCTGCAGACTTTTCAGAGATGTCGGCTGAGTCCAATCCTGGATGGCCTGGACCTTAACCGGATCCATCTCGATAGTAGAAGGGGAAAAGATGAACCCCAAAAATGAAACTTTCTGCACACCGAAGAGACACTTTGATCCCTTCACGAACAAGGAATTAGCACGCAGTACCTGGAAAACCATTCTGACTTGCTTCACATGAGACTCCCAATCATCAGAGAAGATCAAAATGTCATCCAAGTAAACAATCAGGAATTTATCCAGATACTCACGGAAAATGTCATGCATAAAACACTGAAAAACAGATGGAGCATTGGCAAGTCCGAACGGCATCACCAGATACTCAAAATGACCCTCGGGCGTATTAAATGCTGTTTTCCATTCATCTCCCTGCCTGATTCTCACCAGATTATACGCACCACGAAGATCAATCTTAGTAAACCAACTAGCCCCCTTAATCCGAGCAAACAAGTCAGATATCAATGGCAAGGGATACTGAAACTTAACAGTGATCTTATTAAGAAGGCGGTAATCAATACACGGTCTCAGCGAACCATCCTTCTTGGCTACAAAGAAGAACCCTGCTCCCAGTGGTGATGACGATGGGCGAATATGTCCCTTCTCCAGGGATTCTTTCACATAACTGCGCATAGCGGTGTGTTCAGGCACGGACAAATTAAATAAACGACCCTTAGGGAATTTACTACCAGGAATCAAATTGATAGCACAATCACAATTCCTATGCGGAGGTAGGGCATCAGACTTGGGCTCTTCAAATACATCCTGAAAGTCAGACAAGAACTCTGGGATGTCAGAAGGAATGGATGACGAAATAGACAAAAATGGAACATCACCATGTACTCCCTGACAACCCCAGCTGGTTACCGACATAGAGTTCCAATCTAATACTGGATTATGGGTTTGTAGCCATGGCAACCCCAACACGACCACATCATGCAGATTATGCAGTACCAGAAAGCGAATAACTTCCTGATGTGCAGGAGCCATGCACATGGTCAGCTGGGCCCAGTACTGAGGCTTATTCTTGGCCAAAGGTGTAGCATCAATTCCTCTCAACGGAATAGGACACCGCAAAGGCTCCAAGAAAAATTCACAACGTTTAGCATAATCCAAATCCATCAGATTCAGGGCAGCGCCTGAATCCACAAACGCCATGACAGAATACGATGACAAAGAGCATATCAAGGTAATGGACAGAAGGAATTTGGACTGTACAGTACCAATGACGGCAGACCTAGCGGACCGCTTAGTGCGCTTAGGACAATCAGAAATAGCATGAGTGGAATCACCACAGTAGAAACACAGCCTGTTCAGACGTCTGTGTTCTTGCCATTCAACTTTAGTCATAGTCCTGTCGCACTGCATAGGCTCAGGTTTACTCTCAGACAATACCGCCAGATGGTGCACAGATTTACGCTCGCGCAAGCGACGACCGATCTGAATGGCCAAGGAGATAGACTCATTCAAACCAGCAGGCATAGGAAATCCCACCATGACATCCTTAAGAGCTTCAGAGAGACCCTTTCTGAACAAAGCTGCCAGCGCAGATTCATTCCACAGAGTAAGTACTGACCACTTCCTAAATTTCTGACAATATACTTCTACATCATCCTGACCCTGGCATAAAGCCAGCAAATTTTTCTCAGCCTGATCCACTGAATTAGGCTCATCGTAAAGCAATCCAAGCGCCTGGAAAAACGCATCAACATTACTCAATGCAGGGTCTCCTGGCGCAAGAGAAAACGCCCAGTCTTGAGGGTCGCCGCGCAAAAAAGAAATAATAATCAAAACCTGTTGAATAGGATTACCAGAAGAATGAGGTTTCAAGGCCAGTAATAGCTTACAATTATTTTTGAAGCTCAGGAACTTAGTCACCAAAAAACAAATCAGGAATAGGAATTCTTGGTTTTAGCATAGATTTCTGATCAATTGTATCTTGAATCTTTTGTACATTTATAACGAGATTATCCATTGAGGAGCACAGAGCCTGAATATCCATGTCCACAGCTGTGTCCTGAAGCACTCTAATGTCTAGGGGAAAAAAAAAAAAAAAAAAAAAACTGAAGACAGAGCTGAGGAAAAAAAAAATGATGTCAGGACTTCTTTTTTCCCTCTATTGAGAATCATTGGTTTGGGCTCCTTGTACTGTTATGCTGTGCTATCAGGCAACACAGTGTGCAGTAATCAGCGCACATACAGTGATATGGCAATAACCCAAAAACAATAGAACAAGCTCTGAGACGTGGAATCTCTGCAGACTGCAATACCTGAACCTATCCTCACACAACTAAAAGCAGCAGTGGATTGCGCCTAACACTACCTATGCAACTCGGCACTGCCTGAGGAGCTGACTAGCCTGAAGATAGAAATACAAGCCTGACTTGCCTCAGAGAAATACCCCAAAGGAATAGGCAGCCCCCCACATATAATGACTGTTAGCAAGATGAAAAGACAAAACGTAGGAATGAAATAGATTCAGCAAAGTGAGGCCCGATATTCTAGACAGAGCGAGGATAGCAAAGAGAACTATGCAGTCTACAAAAAACCCTAAAGCAGAACCACGCAAAGGGGGGCAAAAAGACCCACCGTGCCGAACTAACGGCACGGCGGTGCACCCTTTGCGTCTCAGAGCTTCCAGCAAAAGAGAATAGCACAGCTGGACAGAAAAAACGGAAACAAAAACAAAGTAACACTTATCTAGCAGAGCAGCAGGCCACAGGAAAGATCCAGGAGCTCAGATCCAACACTGGAACATTGACAAGGAGCAAGGAAGACAGACTCAGGTGGAGTTAAATAGCAAGGCAGCCAACGAGCTCACCAAAACACCTGAGGGAGGAAGCCCAGAGGCTGCAATACCACTTGTGACCACAGGAGTGAATTCAGCCACAGAATTCACAACAGAGGGGGACCTAGACACTTTTCTTGCACAGGGGCTTCAAGCTGTCAGTGTCCGCCCCTGTTCAGGATCAATTGTACTTGCATCTTACAGAAGTGAGTTCAATTGCGGCTCTGACTGCCGGGTCAGAGTGACGTGAGTAGTGCGATCAGATCATGTGATCACGCTGCTGACATCGCTCACTCGAAGTGCAGAGGCAAACACTGGTGGTAAGTGATCCAGTGGAGCTGAAGACACGGAAGATTAAGTGCACGGGGGGACAATTTGAATGGGGATGGGGGGATTTATTATGTGTGGGGACAATTTGAGTGAGGCTAGGGGGATTTGTTATGTGTGGGGAGAATTTTAGTGTGGATGGGGGGATTTATTATGTGTGGGGAGAATTTGAGTGGGGATAGGGGGATTTATTATGTGTGGGGAGAATTTGAGTGGGGATAGGGGGATTTATTATGTGTAGGAAGAATTTGAGTGGGGATGGGGTATTTATTATGTGTGGGGAGAATTGGAGTGGGGATGATTTTTAATGTGTATAGGGAGAATTGGAGTGGGGATGGGGTGTTTAATGTGTGGGGAGATTTGTAGTGGGGATGGGGAGATTTAATGTGTGGGGGAGATTTGAGGACACAAAATGAAGAGCAAAGGGGGAGATGGAGGGCATATATGAGGAAACAATACAGGGGAATGGGGGGCATGTATGAGGAAATAGTACGGGAGAATGGGGGGGCATGTACGAGGAAACAGTATGGGGGAATGAGGACATGTATGAGAAAACAGTATGGGGGATGTGTGCAGACAGTATGGGGAGCGAACGGGGAATGTATGTGGACACAGTATGAGTAGAGATGTGAAAAATGTATGTGGACAGAGTACAGAGTGCTTTGTGAAAGAACATACCATTGTTCGAAACGCGTTGCTTGCTACTCTTCACTATGTAATTTATTGGATTGGACTGGACTTTGCCTTTTATCCTGAATAAATTTGTAAGTTTTTGGAAGCTGGATTTTTTTCTCTTTTTTGGATTGCTTGCTCACGTGATGACTACACGTTATCCGTGCTTCCCCACAACACATGCCGACAGGTGAGCTGGTATATATTTTTTTCTTTTTTTTGCTACAGGGAATGAGGGTGATGGGATGTGTGCAGAAACAGTATCGGGAGTCAGGTGAGCAGGCAGTATAGAAAGTGAGGGGGTAAATATATGAGGAGACAGTATGGTGAACAGGGGGGATATGAGAGGAGACATTATGAAGAGGGAGGGGAATAGTTTGAGGAGACAGTATGGGGAGAGAAAAGTGAGTGGGCACAGAATAGAAACTGAGTAGTGGGGGCATAACATTGAGGGTCAGTGTAAGGGCACAGCCAGGAGGGGACAGTATACCAAGGAGGGGGAGTGTGATAAGAGTACAGTATAAATACTGGGCCTTATAGGGGGGACACATTATGAGAGGACAGTGTGAAGAGGGGGCCGGTATTGAAAGGAAAGGTCAGTGTAAAGAGCATGTACCATAAGAGGGACAGTGTGGGGGTCATATTTTGTGCAGACAATATAGTGAAGGGCAATTTTTTAATCAGGAGCATTATAATGACACTTCTATCTTTAAGGGCATCATGTGGAGATTTTCTGAAAAAGAACAGAGAAGATGGCAGTCTGCAGAGATGAGCTGTGGATGAGAAAACTCATCATGGGGTCTGGACAAGATGAGGAAAAGAAGGAGAATGACTCCAGAGACGACATCATCTATAAGGTAATGATAATGTGTGCAAACTGTAAAGCGCTGCGGAATATGTTAGCGCTATATAAAAATAAAGATTATTATTATTATAAGGTACCTGGCTGTAAATGTTATTTTTGATACTAACTAATTCTCATGTTTTTATTTATGTCAGGAGCATTAAAGGGAATGTCCAGGTTTGTAATGAGTCTGCAGTCATTCTTTGTGACTGCAGACTTCTGAATTCTCACAGTGCGCACTGCACGCTGTCAGAATTATCTCATCCTGGCGATTTACATACATGCGGTCACGTGCTGACTAGACATATGTGGCCTCCTTCAATGAAAATGAACTGAGCGAGGTCGGGCACGTCTAGTTGGAATGTAGTCAGAAGTACACAAATCGCATGCTTGTGCTGACATGACTGTCCACCGGCAAGGGAGAATCCTAAAAGTGTGCAGTGCATTAATTGTGAGAATTCAGAAGCCTGCAATGCCAGAATTCACCTCTGCAGGTTCCAGTAGTCATCACATGGACACTTCACTCATATGCGATTTTCATACTTGTGGTCCTGTGACAATGAGCTTCTCTTCCTGCTTTTCTCAGTTTTTCACTGAACATTGCGAGCATTAGGGAGAGGAGCTTGTGGGTACATGACTAAGTGTGCAAATCGCATATGTCCTTGGAAAGGGTGGGCGCCAAAATGAATTCTTGCCCCAAGTGCCAGAAAGCCTAGATACACCTCTCCCGGTATGCTACTGCGAGCGGTGATTACCGGGTCCGGTGGAGGAATGTCTGTGCACAGTACAGCAGAAGCAGTGAGGCAGGGACAGAGAGCATGCACAGAGAGAGAATGGAGACCCGGAGACTGCCCATACTAGTCTACACTGTAGCCTGGAGCCCTCATTATCATAGGAATATATCCGTTAATAAATTGTTTTTCTAAAGCTTTATAGTGTAGTTTTAGCTCAGAGAGGGATGGTTAAGGATGAGCTAGCAAGGTGCAGGGACAGGTAGTGATGGCTACTTGCGGACATGTGCAGCACTTGCGGTTTTGCACTTGCGGTGAGACAAAAAAAACACTGCTAGCAGCGTTTTTTTTCCATTGCTGCAAGTACTGCATTTGCCAGATCGCGGCAAAACCGCAAGTGCCGCACATGTCCGCAAGTCCCATAGGGAATTAATGAGGCCGAATGGGGTGTGTTGCCGTAAGTGATCCGTTACGTGGCAGAGGCGGAAAAACTGCCAGATCTGCTGCAAAAGGCTACTTTCACATCAGTGATTTTTGCCAAAGTCACTGCCCATAGTGTCATACTCACCAATGGGGAGGCAGCACTACAAGTGCCTATGGCAGCATAAACTCTAAATACAGCCCTGTGTCAATGAACTCGTAACGAACTGGGGAATCATAATGGCAGGTCAGTTTTAGTATTTAGTGAACCTAGTATTTTAAAAAGTAAAGCAAAAAGCAACTGTGGGACTGCACTTTTTTTGCAATTTCACATCACTTTGATTTTTTTCCTGTTTTCCAGGACATGATATGTTAAATCCAATGGTGTCATTCAAAAGTACAACTCGTCCCGCAAAAAAAAAAGCTCTTAAATGGCCATATTGACTGAAAAATAAAACAGTTATGGCGCCGGGAAGAAGGGTAGCAAAAAATGAAAACGCAAAATCAACAATACCTCTGGTCATGAAGGGGTTAAATACCTATTTAAAGGGCCACTGTCACCCCCCTCCAGCCGTTATAAACTAAAAGAGCCACCTTGTGCAGCAGTGATGCTGCATTCTAACAAGGTGGTTCTTTTAGTTTTTTGTTCATGTATTCCCAAAATAAAGCGCTTTGAAACTTATCTAAAATACCTGTCTTTCGCCAGGGAGGCGGGTCCTCACTCCCCAGCTTGAACCGCTACTCTGCCGTCACTCCAATCTTAAGGGGCTTTCAGCATCGCCCCCTCTGCGCTGTTTTAGCTTCAAAACCTGCGCCTGCGCTGTGTACAACTGTGTGGTTCAGGCGCAGTAAGCTCTGGCCGTCTCACGTCCCAGCCAGGCTTGCAGACTGCACCTGTGCGGGCAGTGCGGCCACCCACCTTGGGAATCCCAGCCCCGCAGTGTGTTATGCATTATGCACAGTGCGGGGCTAGGATTCCTGGGCATGCGCACTGCATGTGTCAGCCTGTCACCCAGGTCCCCCGCCTTACAGCGTCTGTATATTCAGCTGATCGTGCCTCCTCCTAGCAATTCTTTCCCGGCGATTGCTAGGAGGAGGGGGCACGATCAGCTGAATAGACAGACGCTGTATAGCGGGGGACCTGGGTGACAGGCTGACACATGCAGTGTGCATGCCCAGGAATCCTAGCCCTGCACTGTGCATAATGCATAACACACTGCGGGGCTGGGATTCCCAAGGTGGGTGGCCGCACTGCCCGCACAGGCGCAGTCTGCAAGCCTGGCTGGGACGTGAGACGGCCAGAGCTTACTGCGCCTGCCCCACACAGTTGTACACAGTGCAGGCACCGGTTTTGAAGCTAAAACAGCGCAGAGGGGGCGGCGCCGAAAGCCCCTGAAGATTGGAGTGACGGCAGAGTAGCGGTTCAAGCTGGGGAGTGAGGACCCGCCTCCATGGCGAAAGACAGGTATTTTAGATAAGTTTCAAAGCGCTTTATTTTGGGAATACATGAACAAAAAACTAAAAGAGCCACCTTGTTAGAATGCAGCATTACTGCTGCACAAGGTGGCTCTTTTAGTTTATAACGGCTGGAGGGCGTGACAGTGGCCCTTTAACATATTAATATATCAATCTACCTATAAATGATATTGATATGTACTGTAAATGCCACACTCTTCCCCAGAGCCACCTATAGGTACAGACCCTACTCTCTGCAACTTGTGCTGCATAGTACCTAGTATTATTGTTTGAAAATGACTAGCCATTTTTGCCTTTGTTTCTCCAGGCTCGGTTGAGATGGCCCCAGTTTTTCAGTTTATCACACATAACCTGAGACAGAACTGTCTGTTAAAATTAGCAGCTTCCATATTTAATCGCATTGGTTTGATTGACTGCTCTAAAGTACAGGATTTGAATAAATGACTAAAAGAAGATCTGCGCTGCCAATGACTTTGCGGAAAACATGGATAATTCTCTTTTCCTTTCCTTTAGAAGCAGATAGTCTTTTCATTGCCATGTCTGTGTCTCACACATACATGCTGATTATAAGGCTGATTTAATGAATAGCTTTAATTAAAAAAGCACATTTTCTTAAACATGTCCTAACTATTGCTAAATTCCTCAGGTAATTTTTCTGCCACAGCTCAGAATTCTAGGTAGTGATATATAAATTAGTATTGCCTTTTTGCATCCATCTAATTAACATGGCACTCTTTTATAACAGCTTTTGAAGCACAGCCTTAGTGAGAGTATAGTGCTTGATAATTCACCCCTGAAAGCCTGTTTGATCCTTTTGTGACTTATGACTCAAACACAGGTTAATGGCTGCTTCAATGTGAATAGAGATCAGTGACTGACCACTAATTGGCTCATGAACCGGTCTAATAAAGGGTGTGCACAGTTTGTTTAATTCGGAGTTTGCCAGACTGAAACAACTTTAATGAATGTCTGTGGGATAACTTTCAGGTTTCCCAAATTCATCATTTCGCTTTGATAAATTAGCCTAATTCTAGCAGCATACAGGAACTAACCAGTCACAGCAAGGTTCACTAATTAATTAGAAGGATTTGGCCCTGGTCTCTTACTCAATATACAGACATTAATGCGACTGGACTAAATTTATCTCAGGGAAGGTCACTATGCATGCGTTTAATTAAATTAGTCCATTTCATTTAAGGCATTAGAAAACTATGTATGAAAAGACAAAAAGGGAATCCTGCTCCAGAGATAAAATCAAGTCTGCATTTTGACATATTTAAAATGGAAAGATGCTTGCAAATATCCGGCATTTACCACGTAAGGAAAGCCATGAACAACTGAACGCTTTTTGAACACATGTAGTGTTCTTAGTCCTCAGACTGAGGAGATCTCAATCTGAGCATGCGCCGCCCCAGCGGCCAGTTTCTCGGAGGCCACTGCACAGCTTTTACAAGATGCAGGCAGAGCTCCCCCGGACCACATCATTGCCAAGATCTCCATCTGAGCATGCGCCGCCATGGCAGCCTTTTTCCCGGAGGCCAACGCATCGCAGCAATGGATGTGTGGGGCCTCCGTGCATTCACAAAATGCCAGCGGAGCGCCTCCACACCACAGAGAGTCGAAGAGACCTGCTGCACCAGCCTGGGATGGAATTTCCTGGAGCCCCCCGCACCACGAGCACCGCCGAACCTGCCATACCAGTCTGGGATGATGGGAGTCATATCGCCGGACCACTAGACACTCCCTGTGACCACGCTCCACCAGCATTGCTGAATTCGGATTGTAAAATGGCCCCCCATTTGGCACATTAATTTTTTTCCCTATTTACCTTCTGAATTTTGGGGTGCCTCTTATGGTCCGGTGCGTCTTGTAGTCCAAAAAATACAGTAAGAGGCGAAGCGAATAAGAACTCTACTACATTTCTAATTGGAGGTATTTGCTAATATTAGTATTATTACACCTACTAAATATTGGGATAGTATCTTGAAGATGGGAAAACCTTTTTAAGTAATGAAGTGCTTCAAGTGTCCGTTCCAACCCTTGGCAGTGTGGACACAGCTATTGTTTCTCCTCCCTCTTTGTCCCCTCTGATCCTCCCCTCTTCCTGGCTCTGGATTTGAACAGAGCACAACAGGTAAAGGTACCGTCACATTAAGCGACGCTGCAGCGATATAGACAATGATGCCGATCGCTGCAGCGTCGCTGTGTGGTCGCTGGAGAGCTGTCACACAGACAGCTCTCCAGCGACCAACGATGCCGAAGTCCCCGGGTAACCAGGGTAAACATTGGGTTACTAAGCGCAGGGCTGTGCTTAGTAACCCGATGTTTACCCTGGTTACCATTGTAAATGTAAAAAAAAGACACATACTCACATTGCGGTGCCTGTCACGTCTCCCGGCGTCCGCTTCCCTGGACTCCTCCTGCATCCTGTGTAAGCGCCGGCCGTAAAGTAGAGCGGTGACGTCACCACTGTGCTCTGCTTTAAGGCCGGCCGGCGCTGACACAGGATGCAGGAAGAGTGCAGGGAAATGGACGCCGGGGGACGCGACAGACACCGGAATGTAAGTATGTAGTGTTTTATTTTTTTACATTTACAATGGTAACCAGGGTAAATATCGGGTTACTAGGCGCGGCCCTGCACTTAGTAACCCGATGTTTACCCTGGTTACAAGTGAAGACATCGCTGGATCGGCATCACACACGCTGATTCAGCGATGTCAGCGGGTGATCCAGCGACGAAATAAAGTTTTGGCCTTCTAGCTCCGACCAGCGATCTCACAGCAGGATCCTGATCGCTGCTGCATGTCAAACACAACGATATCGCTATCCAGGATGCTGCAACGTCACGGATCGCTATCGTTATCATTCTAAAGTCGCTCAGTGTGAAGGTACCTTTACTCATCTCAAGATGAAGTGATGCAATTTACAGTCCACACCAAGGCCCACACCCGTGACGTGTGAGCTGCCTGTTTTGGCCAAATCCGTTATCTGGAAGCGGGGTGGATCAGAGGGGACAAAAGAGGGAGGACTGTAATAAAAATGGGGTCAAATGACCTGACTGAGATTAGCGCTTACAAACCGTGCACTTGGTGAATGTCTATAGAAATGAAGAATACAGACCGGTTAAGATATGAGAGTGAGTCAAAAACTTTTAGCACTCCTGGTTACTGTATATTAACACCTTTGTCTGCCATACTCGTACTGTTGTATCAGTGGTTTCTGCTGAGGAGCAGGTTTGAAACTAAAACATCAGTTCATTTGTAACTGTGATTCTAGAAACAAAAACTTACCCCATTTGTGATTTGCATAAGATAAAGGCAGCATCCAGAGATTCATTTTTTGTGGTCTGAGGTGTGTCTGGTGAGAATATTTATCGAACGCTCTGTGCACAGTATGGGGAAAGTATTTTGTTGTGAAGAAGTGTGCATGAATGGATAGAAAAGATTTAGGAATGTTACACAAAAGTCAGAAAGCAAAAAGGAGCCAGATTGTCTCCAAAAACGTAGTTTTCAGATGTTATAGCATCTTTCCTGCAGTCCTAATCTTGCTACACCTGTTTGGTCTCCTGAAAGAAGCTCTACCAGGATGAAAATTCATGTCTGATGAAAAGGTGAAGACTGCGGTGCATATTTTTTAACTGCTATAGCCATTCACAGGTCTTCAGTAAACATGCAAATAACTGCTATAGCCAATCACAGTCCTGCAATACACATACACATACAGTGAACTAAATAAGTATTTGATCCCTTGCTGATTTAGTAAATTTGCCCACTGACAAAGACATGAACAGTCTTTAATTTTAAGGGTAGGTTAATTTTAACATTGAAAGATAGAATATCAAAAATAAATTCCTGAAAATCCCATTGCATAAATTATACCTGATGTCGGAAAAGGGTTAATGCAGATATCGAGTGGAGCATCTAACTGGTCTGTAGGAGCCAGAACTCTTAATGGTTGGTAGGATATTAAATACTTATTTCTCATTGCAAAATTCAAATACATTTATATAATTTATACAATGTGATTTTCTGAATTTTATTTTTGATATTTTATCTCTCAATGTTAAAAATAACCTACCCTTAAAATTATAGACTGTTCATGTATTTGTTAGTGGGCAAACTTACAAAATCAGCAAGAGATCAAATAATTATTTACTTTATTGTAACTGCTGTAGCCAATCACAGTCCTGCAGTACACATGCACATACTTCTGTAGACAGTCACAGTCTTGCAGTACACATGCACATATCTGCTGTATCCAATCACAGTTTTGCAGTATACATGCACATAACTGCTATAGACAATCATGGTCCTGCGATATATAGTACATGCACATAACTGCTCTAGCCAATCATAGTCTTGCAATACACATGCACATATCTGCTGTAGCCTGTCACAGTTTTGCAGTATGCATGCACATAACTGCTGTAGCCAATCATGGTCCTGAAGTACACATGCATGTAACTGCTATAGCCAATCACGGTCCTGCAGTATACATGCACATAACTGCTATAGCTAATCATGGTCTGCAGTACACATGCACATAACTGCTGTAGCCAATCAGAATATTGCAGTTCCCAAGCACATAACTGCTAGAGCCACAGTCCTGCAGTACACACGCACATATCTGCTGTAGCCAATCATGGTCCTACAGTGCACACGTGTAACACCCGAGGTAACCAGTTGTTACAGTGATGTTGCCTTCCTTTCGGGGAGGGAGATGTTATGCTTGGAGGCAAGGAGGATTTCCTTTACCAGGTAAGCACCTACATGCAACACATTCTGAATCCAGGCCAGAAGGGGGAGCTCTGAACCCATATTCAGCGGAGCTTCCCCAGATATATGTATTCTGGTCTGGAGGAGGAGTTAGTCAATTCAGTGGAGGAGAGTGAAGAGAGAAGAGTGAGAACAGAGATTGGGGCCATGCAACCACTTGTGAGCTGCAGCTCCAGGAACAAAAGATACCCTCTAAGGTTGGAATGTAGTGAGCATCTGAGAAAGGAGCAAAGGAGAAGGCAAGGGCTTACAGGGGAACTGTGACCGGGCACCCTCTGAGCCAAAGCGCAGTTACCGTGGACCGGGAGCACGAGGTTGTGTTGAACTCTAGGTCGCACAGCAGAACTGGGGGGCAAAGGACTTTATGTAATTTGCCCACACCCACACCTGAAGATACAGCAGTACACAAAGAGCCCGGGTCGTGATAGAGCTACAGGCAGGGAGCCACAGGCAGCAAGGATCTCACATACGAGGGCAAGCAGGAAGGCTTACGGACCTCACTTGGGAGAGGGATCCACCATTGAGTCCAGGTCAGCCACACCACATCACCACCTGATTCTGGTACCCTGGACTGTGGCCTGATTCAACCAGTAAACCAGGTAAAGATGTTACAACCCTGTGTCCTCCATTTATTTTTTTGGCGTCCACCACACCATCCCTTCCCAGCATACCGGGAGCCCTGAGGACCCAGCTTCACCTGTGGTAAGCGACACCATCTTGCTGCCGTACCATCACCCCCACAGGACCCCTTTAAGCAGCGTCGGTCACCTCTGCCCGAGTACCACAGGTGGCGTTACGAACTTTTATTGCTTTACAACTCCCTTTAAAAACTATCCCTTTTACTTGGGCGCCCAGGGTCATGGACCGGGTCACCGCCACCATGTCCATCCCTTTAACAATGACCGGACCCAGCCCAGGCGGGCCACTCACATGCACATATCTGCTGTAGCCAATCATGGTACTGCAGTACGCAAGCATGTAACTGCTGTAGCCAATCACAGTCCTGCAGTACACATGTCAATAGCTGCTATAGCCAATCACGGTCCTGCAGTACACAAGCACATAACTGCTGTAGCCAATCACAGTCCTGCCGTACACATACACATAGCTGCTATAGCCAATCACGGTACTCCAGTAGACATGCACATAGCAACTATAGCCAATCATGATCCTGCAGTACACATGCACATAACTGCTGTATCCAATCACAGTCCTGCAGTACACAAGCACACAACTGTTGTAGCCATTCACAGTCCTGCAGTACACAAGCACATAACTGTTGTAGCCATTCACAGTCCTGCAGTACACAAGCACATAACTGTTGTAGCCATTCACAGTCCTGCAGTACACAAGCACATAACTGTTGTAGCCATTCACAGTTCTGCAGTACACAAGCACATAACTGTTGTAGCCATTCACAGTCCTGCAGTACACAAGCACACAACTGTTGTAGCCATTCACAGTCCTGCAGTACACAAGCACATAACTGTTGTAGCCATTCACAGTCCTGCAGTACACAAGCACATAACTGTTGTAGCCATTCACAGTCCTGCAGTACACAAGCACATAACTGTTGTAGCCATTCACAGTTCTGCAGTACACAAGCACATAACTGTTGTAGCCATTCACAGTCCTGCAGTACACAAGCACATAACTGTTGTAGCCATTCACAGTTCTGCAGTACACAAGCACACAACTGTTGTAGCCATTCACAGTCCTGCAGTACACAAGCACATAACTGTTGTAGCCATTCACAGTCCTGCAGTACACAAGCACATAACTGTTGTAGCCATTCACAGTCCTGCAGTACACAAGTACACAACTGTTGTAGCCATTCACAGTCCTGCAGTACACAAGCACATAACTGTTGTAGCCATTCACAGTTCTGCAGTACACAAGCACACAACTGTTGTAGCCATTCACAGTCCTGCAGTACACAAGTACATAACTGTTGTAGCCATTCACAGTTCTGCAGTACACAAGCACATAACTGTTGTAGCCATTCACAGTCCTGCAGTACACAAGTACATAACTGTTGTAGCCATTCACAGTTCTGCAGTACACAAGCACACAACTGTTGTAGCCATTCACAGTCCTGCAGTACACAAGTACATAACTGTTGTAGCCATTCACAGTTCTGCAGTACACAAGCACATAACTGTTGTAGCCATTCACAGTCCTGCAGTACACAAGTACATAACTGTTGTAGCCATTCACAGTCCTGCAGTACACAAGCACATAACTGTTGTAGCCATTCACAGTCCTGCAGTACACAAGCACATAACTGTTGTAGCCATTCACAGTCCTGCAGTACACAAGTACATAACTGTTGTAGCCATTCACAGTCCTGCAGTACACAAGCACATAACTGTTGTAGCCATTCACAGTCCTGCAGTACACAAGTACATAACTGTTGTAGCCATTCACAGTTCTGCAGTACACAAGCACATAACTGTTGTAGCCATTCACAGTCCTGCAGTACACAAGCACATAACTGTTGTAGCCATTCACAGTCCTGCAGTACACAAGCACATAACTGTTGTAGCCATTCACAGTCCTGCAGTACACAAGCACATAACTGTTGTAGCCATTCACAGTCCTGCAGTACACAAGCACATAACTGTTGTAGCCATTCACAGTCCTGCAGTACACAAGCACATAACTGTTGTAGCCATTCACAGTTCTGCAGTACACAAGCACATAACTGCTGTAGCCAATGATTGTACTCTGCAGTCAGTTAACAAAGACTGGCCTCAGTAGTGAAGCTGGAAAGTTGGGGGATTTACCAGGTGAGAACTAGATATTTTATTGTTTTATTATGGGATTTTTTTTATGAACCATGGACAATCCCTCTAAGTGGAATTTTTGGAATATTAAATCGAGGTGAATAAAAACACACAGGGCTTTCGATATGTTGCTATACAGTACACATAGATGTGCTTGTTAAATGAATGCTTTATTATACATGTCGAGGTAGGCTCCCGCACAATTAGAAACATTCCACATTTGCTGGATTTAGGCATGTTCATAGCATTAGTCAGTACAGCAGAAATCCAGGCATTAATTCACTGCTGATTTAACAAAATAAATTAGGTGACAACTAAAAACCCAGTGTGAGCATTTTCGTTAAAACATGTCAAATGCTAATAAAATGATCAATAATGCTATAAAATCTGTCTAATCTACAAGGCAAATGTCTATAGCTGCTTGGTGCAATGTAACAAACATTATAAGAATTTAAGAAAAGTGCACTTTACTCAGACAACGTTCATATTTTGTACAATGCAATAATCATATTAATGTATTTTTATCTGCACATTATTTCACTCTCTTAAAGTCCCATTTACTGGGTAATTCTTAAATAACATTTTTATTTTAAGTGCCAAAATAGCAGTTTTTTTATAGTGATGAAAGTAACGATGGAGCCACAGAGGTGTTTTTCAGTGCAGTATATTTTTAAGCCAAGGAAATGTAGTTTATTGATCCATTCAGACGCTCATGTAGGAGTCTAAATGACACTCACTATGAATCCCTCTTGCATGGAAGCACCTACAAAGGACACTGAATCCAATATCATAACCCTCGTGGCCTACACCTTTGATAGCTGTGAAGTGAGAATGAGTTGCCTATAGTCCCCTTCACATTAAGCGACGCTGCAGCGATACCGACAACGATCCGGATCGCTGCAGCGTCGCTGTTTGGTCGCTGGAGAGCTGTCACACAGACCGCTCTCCAGCGACCAACGATGCCGGTAACAGGGTAAACATCGGGTAACTAAGCGCAGGGCCACGCTTAGTAACCCGATGTTTACCCTGGTTACCATGCTAAAAGTAAAAAAAAACAAACACTAGATACTTACCTACAGCCGTCTGTCCTCCAGCGCTGTGCTCTGCTTCTCTGCTCTCCTCCTGTACTGGCTGTGAGCCGGAAAGCAGAGCGGTGACGTCACCGCTCTGCTTTCCGCCTCACAGCCAGTACAGGAAGAGTGCAGAGCACAGCGCTGGAGGACAGACAGCGGTAGGTAAGTATGTAGTGTTTGTTTTTTTTTACTTTTAGCATGGTAACCAGGGTAAACATCGGGTTACTAAGCGCGGCCCTGCGCTTAGTTACCCGATGTTTACCCTGGTTACCAGTGAAGACATCGCTGGATCGGTGTCACACACGCCGATCCAGCGATGTCAGCAGGAGTCCAGCGACGAAATAAAGTTCTGGACTTTCTTCAGCGACCAACGATCTCCCAGCAGGGGCCTGATCGTTGGTCGCTGTCACACATAACGATTTCATTAACGATATCGTTGCTACGTCACAAACAGCAACGATATCGTTAACAATATCGTTATGTGTGAAGGTACCTTATGTGTCTGCCACACTTAAAGGGACATTGTGGCTGGCACTATTAGTGAGATATTATCATTAACACAATTATATGGACATTGGATTATGTTTTCGTGTTGGTACTGATTTAGCTATAGCAATTATATATAATGAAGAAAGATCGGCACTCACTTGTAAATTTGCAGAATTTGTTGACTTTTATTCCATATTCTTCAGAGTACAAATATATCTAACACGTTTCGGCTTGAACACAAGACTTTTTCAAACAGAGCCTTGTGTTCATTACATTTATTTGTATTCTGAAGAATATGGCAAAAAAAGTCTACGAAGTCTGCAAATTTGCAAGTGAGTGCTGGTCATTCTTCATTATTTGAAATGGGATGCCAACCCTAGACACGAGCACCATGTATTTTGAGTGCCGTTTGGAATTGATATATATAGCAATTATGTAGAGTTAGCGACATTACTATTATATTTAAATCTGAACTGTCTTTTTGAACAACTTATATTTATTTAATAGATAATGTCCTGAAAATAATTTTTATTTACTTTGACTCAAAATTTTGATGTTTTATGCCTTAAAAACACGCTAACGTGCTGACCACCCGGGGCCACACTTCTGACTTTACTGTTTGCTGCCCATTGTTAAGCAAAGTCCTTCTCTAGTAACATAGACTAAGGCTGGAGTCACACATAACGATTTCGTTAACGATATCGTTGCAACATCACGCTTTTTGTGACATAGCAACGATCCCGCTAACGATCTCGTTATGTGTGACAGCGACCAACAATCAGGCCCCTGCTGGGAGGTCGTTGGGGAATGATCAGGACCTTTTTTTGGTCGCTGATCACCTGCTGTCATCGCTGGATCGGCATGTGTGACGCTGATCCAGCGATGTGTTCACTTGTAACCAGGGTAAATATCGGGTTACTAAGCGCAGGGCCGCGCTTAGTTACCCGATATTTACCCTGGCTACCATTGTAAAAGTTAAAAAAAAAAAACAGTACATACTCACATTCTGATGTCTGTCACATCCCCCAGCATCCACAGGGTTAAAACTGCTTTCGGCTGACTGTGTCAGCGCCAGCCGTAAAGCAGAGCACAGCGGTGACGTCACCGCTGTTACTGCAGCCGCTGTCACAGTCAGCCGAAAGCAGTTTTAACCCTGTGGACGCCGGGGGACGTGACAGACATCAGAATGTGAGTATGTACTGTTTTTTTTTTTTTACTTTTACAATGGTAACCAGGGTAAATATCGGGTTACTAAGCGCGGCCCTGCACTTAGTAACCCAATGTTTACCCTGGTTACCCGAGTGCTGCAGGGGGACTTCGGCATCGATGAAGACAGTTTCAACGATGCCGAAGTCGTTCCCCTGATCGTTGGTCGCTGGAGAGAACTGTCTGTGTGACTTACCAACGATCACGGCCAGGTCGTATCGCTGGTCGTGATCATTGGTAAGTCGTTTAGTGTGACTAAGCCTTAAGAGATGGGCTGCAGGAATTGGAGGGACGTGTCTTGTTGCAAAAGCACCTCCCCTTACCAACTGTAGCTATTCACATAGCAGTGATACAGCCACAGCCGCAGGGGGCGGACATCCTATTGTATGGGGAGAATTCCCAGCCCCTCTACTAGGTGGCTTCTTAATCAGCATAGAGGGATGTTGACCTTTACATGGAGATTAACTTGCAGGTGATTGGTGGTCTGGGCTCCTGAAGATAAGGGACCCCGCTGAAATAAGCCCCTAGAATACCGGCACCTTCGGTGAGGAGTGTTTGTGTGCTTTTCTGAGTGCGTGACCACTGAGTGCCATCAGCTCAGCAGTTAGCTGTGATCCCCTGTGATGCTAACCAGGCACAGCATCTTATTCTAGAAACTCTGTGGAGTTAACAGAGTTTGCTTATACCGCCATGTAGCACCGCCATATGCCAGCAGCAGGTTCCTCTCCTGCATGGTGGACCCCGGGTTGCGAACGCACTTTTTTATACATAAATATATACTCTGTGCGTTCCGCCAACCCTAACACAGTCTTTCAGGAATTTGTCAATGATATTTTCAGAGATCTGCTTTACTCATGTGTTGTTGTTTACCTGGATGACATCCTTATTTTCTCTGCAGATTTACCCTCTCACCGGAGACAAGTTTGTCTGGTCCCCTCTGCCTTTCCTTGGTTATATTGTCTCGTCTACAGGTTTAAAGATGATCTGGAGAAGGTGTCTGCCATTCTTAAATTGCCTCGCCCATGCGGTCTGAAGGCAATACAACAGTTCCTGTGGTTCACCAACTATTATCGTTTGTTCATTCCACATTTTTCCACTCGAGTGGCACCCATTTCTGCCTTGACCAGGCAAGGTGCTAACGCCAAAGAATGGACACCAGAGGCAGAGGAGGCTTTTACTTCCCTTAAACATGCCTTCTCCTCCGTACCCATTCTTCATCGACCGGACTCCGAAAAACAATTCCTGCTTGAGGTAGACGCTTCCTCCATAGGTGCTGGCACAGTTCTTACCCAGAAGTCATCGTCCGGCCAGATGGTTACCTGTGGATTCTTCTCGAAAGTCTTTTCTGCTTCTGAGAGAAATTACTCCGTGGGAGATCAAGAGTTATTTTCGATCAAGTTAGCCCTGCAGGAGTGGTGTCATGTCCTTGAGGGAGCTGCACAAAAGGTTGTCATTTACACAGATCATAAGAATCTCCCTTATCTTCAATCTGCTGAAAGACTAAATCCTCGTCAAGCCCGGTGGGCCTTGTTTGTTGCTGGATTTAATTTTGTGCTTCATTTCCGTCCAGCTTATAAGAACATTAATGCTGATGCACTTTCTCGAGCATTTTTGCCTCCTGATTTTGTGGAAGGACCGCACCACATTATTGAACCGTCAAGATTAATGCCGGTGGCCGCGGTTAATCTTGCTCAACTCCCTCCAGGAAAAACCCTAGTATCTACTGTATTTCTGATCGGAAATGAGTTCTTCAGTGGGGCCATTCTTCTAAGTTGGCCGGTCATGCCGGACAAAGGAAGACTCTGCAACTCATTTCTGGTTACTACTGGTGGCCTACCATGGGCAAAGCTGTTCAAGAATATGTTGCTGCCTGTCCTTCGTGTGCTCGTAAAAAGATGGATAAGCATTTGCCCTCTGGGCAGTTATTACCTCTGTTTGTTCCTTCTGTACCCTGACAGCATATTGCAATGGACTTCATTACTGATCATCCCGTCTCCTCCGGCTGCTCGGTCATCTGGGTCGTGGTGGATTGTTTTTCTAAGATGGCTCATTTTGTTCCGTTACCTGGTCTCCCATCTGCTTCAGAGCTTGCTGACCATTTCATACAACATATCTTATGTCTTCATGGATTTCCTCTCCACATTGTGTCTGACAGGGGTGTCCAGTTTACCTCCAAGTTCTGGAGAGCACTTTGTAAGTCTGTACAAGTAGAGCTGGATTTCTCTTCCGTATATCACCCTCAATCCAATGGGCAAGAAGAGAGGACAAATCAGATTCTGACTTTATTCTTGCGTCACTTCGTCAACGTGCATCATGATGACTGAATCAAGTTGCTACCTTGGGCAGAATTCGCGTACAATAATCAAGTAAGTGAGTCCTCTGGGAAATCTCCCTTTCAGATTGTGTTTGGACTCCAACCCAGGATTCTGCTTCCCATCCCTGTGTCTTCTGGTGTTCCTGCAGCTGATACCTGTACTGAAGAATTCTCAAAAGTATGGAGCGACACCAAGGTTGCCTTAGAGAAAGCTTTTCTAAGTCTGAAGAAGCTTCCAGACAAAAGACGTCTGGATGCTACCTCCTTTCGGCCTGGTGATAAGGTATGGCTCTCCTCCAAGTATATCCGTCTAAAGATGCTCTCTTCCAAACTGGGTCCCCATTTCATCGGTCCATTTGAAGTCTTGAAACAGATTAACGCTGTCTCGTACAAATTGAAATTGCCAGCTTCTTTACGTGTGCCTAATTCTTTCCATGTTTCCCTCCTCAAACCCGTATTTTTGAGTTCTTTCTTTAAAGACCCTGGTTCCACTCCAAATCCCGTCAGTGAGGAGGATGTTTTTGAGGTAGAGAATATCTTGGCCACTAAAAGGATAAGGGGTAAGACGTATTTTTTGGTGGATTGGAGGAGCTTCGGTCCTGAGGAGAGGTCATGGGAGCATAGAGAGAACTTCCGAGCTCCTCTTCTTCTGAAAAAATTCTATGCAAGCTTGAAAAAGAGGGTGCGTAAAGAGGTGGATACTGTTACACCCGGTCCATTTCCTGTACCTCCTAGGAGTCCCCGTTGGGACTCCCGCTCTGTGCCGGCTCCACGCTGTCTTACTGCTGCTCCTGTCCCTCCTTCCTCTCCTGCTTCCTGGTGTGTGGCCAGCAGGTTCTCAGGCAGGGTTCTTAAGTCGCACGCGCGCTCACTCCCGGTCTCTTAAAGAGACAGTTTGCATTTTCCAAAAGTTGTCTCTAACCAATAGCGTATGGCTGGTTACTATTTCTAGCTCCTCCACCTTAAGGAGGGTGCTGGAGCAACAAGTATCCACTGTTGCTTACTTCCGGTTCCTGTGCGTGTCTGTTTCTGAGATATCTGTCAAGTACACCGCTTACTCTGTCTGTCTCCACAGAGCCTCTGCAACCTGTTACCCAGTTAATCTGGACTGCATCCGCAATGTCTACGCTGGACCCGTCTAGTCTCGCCAGTCTGCCAGCTACTCTTCCGGACTTCGCCAGTACTCCAGGTACCAGCCACTATTCAAGCACCCGGTACCTTCCGGCCAGCTCTGCAGAATCCGCTAACCCTGCTGTACTGTCTGTTCCGCTGGGACAGCCGCCACAAGTACGGCGTCTAACTGGAGGTAGCACCCGTGTCCTCCAGACATTCCACTCTGTCCCTGTTTGAGGGGGACTTACTACGGGTGTTTGGGGCTCACGCAGTAACGCCTCCTTCAGAGCCCCCGTACCGTGGTCTAGTGCTTCCACATCTAACCTCAATAAATACAAATGTGAACTTCTACAACTGTGCCTCCGTTTCCATTCGTTACACATGGCCTAAGACCCCCATCTTTCTTTTTGACAAAAAAGAACCCCACTGCCACAGGGGACTTAGAGGGTCTTATATGACATGTAGCAAGATTAGTCTGCAGGTATTCCTTTAAGGCTCCCCTCTCGGGAAACGTCAGATTAAATAAACGACTCTTAGGGAGAGTAGCACCTGGCACAAACTCAATAGCGCAATCGTAATCTCTATGAGGTGGGAGAGTTTGTGACTCCACTTCTGAAAAGACTTTCCAGAATTCCTGAATAGCTTCAGGTAGCTCTTTTTTCACAGCAGCAGCAATGCATACATCACAACATTTCCCATAACACTTCTGACCCCAGGATCTTATCGTACTTGACGACTAGTCGAGTAAAGGATTGTGCATTTTTAACCAGGGTAACCCCAGCTGAACTGGAAAAGGCAAATACAAACAAATCTAAAGATTCCTGGTGTTCCATATTCACAGTGAGTGGAAACCCGGTGACCTTTCGAAAACGCACCCATGCTCTAGAGGAGTGTTATCAATCGCCACTACAGGAAAAGGGCATGATAAAGGTACAGAGTCAATCTTATACTTGTCTAGAAATTGTTGATCAATCAAATTAAGTGCAGAACCACAGTCCACCATCACTTGAAAATCAATCGAATGACCACAACATGTAAAACTACCAGAAAAAGAAACTCTTGCTGACCGTAAAAATGCAATGCGAAAGGGAGGGTTATTCTGATTTACCTTTTTATTTCTCTTTTCCTTGTCTATACGTCCTTCATATTGCTTAATAAAATGGTCAGCCTTACCACAATAAAGACATAGCCCCTCTGAGAATCTTCTCTGCCTTTCTTAGGAACGAGAGGACATCACCCCAAGTTGCATCGGCTCCCCACAGTCAATGGGGCTCTCCAGAAAAATTGAAACGTTCTCCTCATTCTGTCTACTTTTTAATCTTCTATCCACCTGGATAGCTAATTGCATAGTAGCCTCAAGCTGACTCTTGAGTGCTGAATCATTCCAGCTGACCTCTGCAGACCATCGTCTGAACTGGGTACAACATCTCTCAGCGTCGCCAGAACCCTGATTCAGCCGCCTGAGTTCTGCCTCAGCTGTAGTGACCCGATTAGAATCATCATATAACACCCCCATAGCAAAAAAAAAAAAATTGCTTCTACAGACATTAAGCAAGGGTCATCCGGATGCAATGAAAATGCCCAAACTTGGGGCTCACCTCGCAATAGCGACATAATAATCACCACACGCTGTAATTCAGCCCCTGAAGACCTGGGTCTAAGCCGAAAGTAAAGTAAACATGCATTTGTAAACAAAAAAAAATTCCTGCCGTTTACCAGAAAAACATCAGGCAAACCCACCATAGGTTCTTCAGAGCGGATTGCAGGGCAATTACTCATGTGCTGCTGTAAGCTGGCAACTTCCAACGTTAACCCTTGCGGACTCTGAGCAAGATCTTGAACGCTGTTCATGTTGCAGAAATCCGGTAGGGTTTTTTTTTAATACTTCTTTCTGGCTGGACAAACTGTTACGGATCTGCAACACAGGACTAAGGTAGAAGGGGGAAAACTGACCCTGCACTATGACTAGGCTGAAACCCTACGATGGAGTTGGCGACCCTTTCCTTGCGAATAGACCCACCGATGATCCTAGGTTAATCTCAACCGAAGACCTATAGATAAGGGGAAGGGGTACTCTAAAAGAACTAAGGACTGGGTACAAAAATGCGTCACCTCCTAGTAGAAAACACAGAGAAGGTTGCAGAAACCAATAGAAAACAGAAACTAAGGCTAGCAGAACCAGAGGTACCGGTACTGCACAAATAACACACACAGAACACTAAGCAAATCACCAAGCTAGGGCTCAAGTAGATTAACACTGTTGTCCAGCAAGAACAGGGAGGCAGGTGCTGGTTAATAAAGAGCGAAACAAAGACCTGACCCAAGACAAACCCAGCACCAAAAGAAAAAGACCAGCAGCCAGAACTTCACAAGAAAATGGCGGATAGTAACAAACTAAACAGATTCTAACAGTAGTTATTTGTGCAGGATGGGTCAAGATTGAGATTCTTTAATAATGGAGTAATGATAGAGTGTTTGAAGGAGGATGGGAAAATGCCTGAGGAGAGGGAGAGATTAAAGATTGTAGTTAGGTGAGTTGTGACGACTGCAGAGAGAGACTGGAGGAGATGAGAGGAAATGGGGTCAGTAGTGCATGCAGTCGTACGAGAAGAAGAGAGGAACCTGCAGACTTCTTCTGTGATGGGATCAAATGTTGAGAGTGAGCCAGGGGAAACGCAGGGAGGGATGGGAGTCGCTGAACTTGGTGGTTGGAAGCGGATTTCCTGATGGATGTTATCTATTTTCTCTATAAAGTGGGAGGCCTGGTCATCATCACAAATGTCTTAGGGGCTTGTGCTTTTTGGCCGGAGGAGGGAGTGAAAGGTGTCAAAAAGTTTATTGGGGTTGTTGGATAGTGAGGAGAACAGGGTGGTGTAGTAGGTCTGTTTGCCGAGGTGAAGGGCAGAGCTATAGGCTTTTAACATAAATATGAAGTGGATGAAGTCTTCTGGTGTGGTGCGAGTTTCCCTCCATAAGCATTCAGCACTCCTAGAGCTTCGCTGGAGAAATTGAGTTTGCGATGTGAGCCAGGGCTGTTTTACTTTGTGTTTGGTGGTTCTGAGAGTGAGGGGCGCTAATAGGTCTAGGGTGCTTCTGAGAGTGTTATTGTAGTGGAGTACAGCCAGATCAGGACAGGAAAAAGAGGAGATTGGGGACAGTGATGAGTGTAGGGAATCCGAAAGTAAGTGAGAGTTAATGGCTTGTGGCTTTCTAAATGTATGGTAGGTAGGAGTGTGCTGGGGTGAGCGAGGATTTGTGAACATGAAGGGGAGAATGTTGTGGTCAGAGAAGGGAAGTGGTCTGCTGCACTCTACCACCTGAGATAGCTGAGAAGCTATTGAATGAGGACAGTATTGAATCATGTGCACTGCACTGCATGGGAGACGCAGATTCATCTTCAATAAAATGGCGCCAGTGATGGCGCACGCACAGATTGACACATTGGCTTAATCAAATCACTAAAGGGCACCATTGAGCCTAGATCACAAACTGTGCATGCACCACCACCAGCATCATGTTGCTGAAGGTGAATTTAGACATACACCGCCACTGGCTCCATTTTATTCAAGGTGCAAGCGCTGCCTTCAATCTTCACAAGCACTGCCTGTGGCGAGGAAAGTGCTGGTGCAAACTTTCAAACAGGAGGCAGATCACTCACAAAGCAGTGATCTTTCACACAGATACCAGAGGCAGGCGGAAGAAGACCCTACCCACAGTCATGCCCCTAAAGCTTATCGCACCAAAACTTCAAATGCTGTTTAAAGAACGATCACCATGCGGATTTCTTCACTAAAGGTATCTACAGTTAGGTCCACATATATTTGGACAGAGGCAACATTTTTCTAGTTTTGGTTATAGACATTACCACAATGAATTTTAAACAAAACAATTCAGATGCAGTTGAAGTTCAGACTTTCAGCTTTCATTTGAGGGTATCCACATTAAAATTGGATGAAGGGTTTAGGAGTTTCAGCTCCTTAACATGTGCCACCCTGTTTTTAAAGGGACCAAAAGTAATTGGACAATAGACTCCAAGGCTATTTCATGGACAGGTGTGGGCAATCCCTTCGTTATTTCATTCTCAATTAAGCAAATAAAAGGCCTGGAGTTGATTTGAGGTGTGGTGCTTTCATTTGGAAGGTTTTGCTGTGAAGTAAACATGCGGTCAAAGGAGCTCTCCATGCAGGTGAAACAAGCCATCCTTAAGCTGCGAAAGCAGAAAAAAAAAAAAACCCATCCAAGAAATTGCTACAATATTAGGAGTGGCAAAATCTACATCCTGAGAAAGAAAGAAAGCACTGGTGAACTCATCAATGCAAAAAGACCTTGGCGCCCACGGAAGACAACAGTGGTGGATGATCACAGAATAATCTCCATGGTGAAGAGAAACCCCTTCACGACAGCCAACCAAGTGAACAATACTCTCCAGGAGGTCGGGGTATCAATATCCAAATCTACCATAAAGAGAAGACTGCATGAAAGTAAATACAGAGGGTTCACTGCACGGTGCAAGCCACTCATAAGCATCAAGAATAAAAAGGCTAGACTGGACTTTGCTAAAAAACATCTTAAAAAGCCAGCACAGTTCTGGAAGAACATTCTTTGGACAGATGAAACCAAGATCAACCTCTACCAGAGTGATGGAAAGAGAAAAGTATGGCAAAGGCGTTGTACAGCTCATGATCCAAAGCATACCACATCATCTGTAAAACACGGCGGAGGCAGTGTGATGGCTTGGGCATGCATGGCTGCCAGTGGCACTGAGTCACTAGTGATTATTGATGATGTGACACAGGACAGAAGCAGCCGAATGAATTCTGAGGTATTCAGAGACATACTGTGTGCTCAGATCCAGCCAAATGCAGCCAAGCCGATTGGTCGTCGTTTCATACTACAGCTGGACAATGACCCAAACCATAAAGCCAAAGCAACCCAGGAGTTTATTAAAGCAAAGAAGTGGAATATTCTTGAATGGCCAAGTCAGTCACCTGATCTCAACCCAATTGAGCATGCATTTCATTTGTTAAAGACTTAACTTCAGACAGAAAGGCCAACAAACAAACAGCAACTGAAAACCACCGCAGTGAAGGCCTGGCAGAGCATCAAAAAGGAGGAAACACAGCATCTGGTGAGGTCCATGAGTTCAAGACTTCAGGCAGTCATTGCCAACAAAGGGTTTTCAACCAAGTGCTAAAAATGAAAATTGTATTTAAAATTATTGAATCTGTCCAATTACTTTTGGTCCCTTTAAAAACAGGGTGGCACATGTTAAGGAGCTGAAACTCCTAAAACCTTCATCCAATTTTAATGTGGATACCCTCAAATGAAAGCTGAAAGTCTGAACTTCAACTGCATCTGAATTGTTTTGTTTAAAATTCATTGTGGTAATGTCTATAACCAAAATTAGAAAAATGTTGTCTCTGTCCAAATATATATGGACCTAACTGTATATAATCTGTATAACAGTACAATTATGGCCATGCCTTTACTTTAACATGCAATATTGTGCTGAATGTTGGCAAGTTCTTTTTAAAGGTGACTAGCAACCAAAGTCCCCATGTAATATACTAGCCCTGGTTCTTATAAGAAAGTTCATGATCCTTATTCCAAACTCATTTAATGCTGTTGCCAGGCATGAAGCGTGTGACTCAATAGACAAATAGTTCTTGTTTAGATTGATGACACCACCAGGGAGAGGGAACTGAGCAACTTCTTTTTTTCCTAGAGCTTGTTCTCTTCACCCAACTCCACAATGAATGAAATTTTCAGTAAAGCACTGGTTGTGCAAAACAATGTGCAATGTAAGTTTCATTCCAGGATTTGAGGTTGTTACATCTTTTCGCAATCAGACACTCCAGGAAAAGTCATCCTTGCAAAATTAAAGTACATATTTGAGAATAAATTGCCTTAGCAAGTTCTTACATCCCCGTACAATATGTGTAGCTTATGCATGTAAAGTTCACTTTTCCACCATATGAGGGAGATAGAGAGCTATGTTTATATATTAGCTATCCAATGTGAATGATTGACAGAACTGTTTTTCATTTAGATATTTTTTTTTTATTTTAATTATAAATTGAAATATTTCATTTTCCCTTGGTCTTTTCCATTTAAGATTGTCATTCGGAATTCTAATTTTACTAAATTTAAGAATTATTGCTTTTTAATTGTTCTTAGCCTTTCTAACTGATATAAGATAATTATATATATAAGACAACTCCAGTACATGTAATGCATTTATCGCAATAAGCTTGTCACAAAAGGGAATTCAAATATAAGTTTTATTTGTAAATCCACTGGATATTACTATTGCTGATATAGCAAATTATCTCTAGGGTGCTAATATCGGTCATTCTTTTAATCATTCCTTATTATGCTGGTTCAATAAAAACAGTTGTTTTAAAATTATTATTTTTTTATAATCATTTTTATCATATTAAGTCTTTGACTTAATCCGGTTGCATAACAAACCTAAAAAAAATTACAAAAAAACCCATCCTTAATTAGTCAGGTCATGATGACTAAAGGTACCTTCACACTGAACAACTTAACAATGATAACGATAGCGATCCGTGACGTTGCAGCGTCCTGGATAGCGATATCGTTGTGTTTGACACACAGCAGCTATCAGGATCCTGCTGTGACATCGCTGGTCGGAGCTAGAAGGCCAGCACCTTATTTTGTCGCTGGATCACCCGCTGACATCGCTGAATTGGCGTGTGTGACGCCGATCCAGCGATGTCTTCACTTGTAACCAGGGTAAACATCGGGTTACTAAGCTCAGGGCCGCGCTTAGTAACCCGATATTTACCCTGGTTACCATTGTAAATGTAAAAAAAAACCACTACATACTTACATTCCGGTGTCTGTCGCGTCCCCCGGTGTTCTGCTTCCCTGCACTGTGTCAGCGCCAGCCGTAAAGCAGAGCACAGCAGTGACATCACCGCTGTGCTTTACGGCCGGCGCTTACACAGTGCAGGGAAGCTGACGCCAGGGGACGCGACAGACACCGGAATGTAAGTATGTAGTGTTTTTTATTTTTTTTCACATTTACAATGGTAACCAGGGTAAACATCGGGTTACTAAGCGCGGTCCTGTGCTTAGTAACCCGATGTTTACCCTGGTTACTCGGGGACTTCGGCATCGTTGGTCGCTGGAGAGCTGTCTGTGTGACAGCTCTCCAGCGACCACACAACGACTAAACAGCGACGCTGCAGCGATCGGCATCGCTGTCTATATCGCTGCAGCGTCGCTTAATGTGACGGTACCTTAACATTTTTAAATATATACCAAGATGAGGATAAATATCTTTCTACCAGTCTCTTCTTGTGCCTTCCCTATAGACTTTTTCATTGCCGTCCATGTTTATAGATGTTACGGCTTGAGGGACCGACGGAGAACTGCGACATCTTGTATACCCAAGGTAGGGTGGACAGGAGGCTCAACCACTAATTTTTCAACTTTTGTAGATCTTTTAACATTTCTTTACTGATGTAGCACGAGTTGTAAATGCCTGGGACAAGGCTAGAATCACATCCCCCTAACCTAGTAAAGTGAGCTCAACGTGGCCAAAAAGCTCCCATGGAGCAGAAATGCTTGACCGCTACATTAAAACAAAAAACTCTGAGTGTCCTTTCAAAATAAAAATAGCCCCCTAAATGTTTCTTTTAGAAACTATTGGGGTTCCAATAGTGCCCATTAAAATATAATGGTGACAGCTGTTTGTCCCTCCAAAAGAAAAAATGCCACCTTTTTTGCCACCCGTTGCATGAAAATAACAGTCATGTTTTCCCCTGTACACATTGCAAAAAAGCGCAGGTGGCAAAATGCAGTGATATCATTGCCCAGCCTGATACTGATGTCTTGTAGGCTGTAGGGCCATAATTCCAACCATATCGATGTATTGTTGAATCCAGTACAGTTCAAAGTGGCTCTCCAGAAGTCTGAGGCTTGTTCAAAGCCCCAAACCTTTGACATTTGCAATGTCACTTAGATGGGAAAGTTTTATAAGAAACTTTCAAACCTTTTTTTTTTCTTTTAGAAATTTTTTGCCCTTAAGAATTTTACTCCCATGGGAATTGCCATGTTGGTACCACCAAGCAATGCCACTGAGGCATAATTACAGTTCAGTGTATAGTCATAATTACATAGTTCCTATGAATACACACTAAAATGGTACTGCTTTTGGGAAAGATGAATGCAATTAGAGGGAACAAAGTTGGGAATTTTGAAAAAACTAAGGTCTCCAATGACATCATCTTCCATTGTTCCCAAGGTTTTGTACTATATGTCCCTTTAAAATAGTTGTATGTTATTTGACTAACTACTGGTGATGACTCTTAGCGAATGTGCTTGGATAACGTATTACCCAAGCCTGCTCAGGTGTTATCCGAATATCTTGGGTGTGCTAGGAAAATATATTCCCTGCGGCTGAATGTTTTGCTGCCGTAGACAGCCACAAGACATGCAGGGATTGCTTGTTTGTTTCACAATCTCAGCATGTGTTGCGGCTGTCTACTGCCGCCCAACATGCAGCCGCAGGGACTTGAATATTAGATACTCAGATAACACCGGAGCACGTTCGTTCATCACCACTAACTACCATTCTTCTACAAGTCCACAGTGTATTACAATGTGTGACATTTCTGTGCATTTTACCCTTGTTACACTTAACTCCTTTCTGCCACTGGATGTACTATTCTGTCCATGTGGTGTGGGCCCTACTTCCCAAGGACGGAATAATACGTCAAGCGCGATCGGCCGCGCTCACGGGGGGAGCGCGGCCGATCGCGGCCGGGTGTCAGCTGCCTATCGCAGCTGACATCCGGCGCTATGTGCTAGGAGCGGTCACGGACCGCCCCAGGCACATTAACCCCCGGCACACCGCAATCAAACATGATGGCTGTGTGCCGGCGGTACAGGGAAGCATCGATCATGGAGGGGGCTCCCTGTGGGCTTCCCTGAGACCCCCGCAGAAACGCGATGTGATCGCGTTGCTGCGATGGTCTCCCTACCTCCCTCCCTGCTCCAGGCCTGGATCCAAGATGGCCACGGCATCCGGGTGCTGCAGGGAGGGAGGTGGCTTACCAAGTGCCTGCTCAGAGCAGGCACTGTGAAGCTTGCAGCACTGTAAGTCAGATCGGTGATCTGACAGAGTGCTGTGCAAACTGTCAGATCACCGATCTGTGATGTCCCCCCCTGGGACAAAGTAAAAAAGTTTAAAAAAATTTTTCCAAATGTGTAAAAAAAAAAAAAATCCTAAATAATAAAAAAAATATATATACAGGTCCTTCTCAAAAAATTAGCATATAGTGTTAAATTTCATTATTTACCATAATGTAATGATTACAATTAAACTTTCATATATTATAGATTCATTATCCACCAACTGAAATTTGTCAGGTCTTTTATTGTTTTAATACTGATGATTTTGGCATACAACTCCTGATAACCCAAAAAACCTGTCTCAATAAATTAGCATATTTCACCCATCCAATCAAATAAAAGTGTTTTTTAATAACAAACAAAAAAACCATCAAATAATAATGTTCAGTTATGCACTCAATACTTGGTCGGGAATCCTTTGGCAGAAATGACTGCTTCAATGCGACGTGGCATGGAGGCAATCAGCCTGTGACACTGCTGAGATGTTATGGAGGCCCAGGATGCTTCAATAGCGGCCTTAAGCTCATCCAGAGTGTTGGGTCTTGCGTCTCTCAACTTTCTCTTCACAATATCCCACAGATTCTCTATGGGGTTCAGGTCAGGAGAGTTGGCAGGCCAATTGAGCACAGTAATACCATGGTCAGTAAACCATTTACCAGTGGTTTTGGCACTGTGAGCAGGTGCCAGGTCGTGCTGAAAAATGAAATCTTCATCTCCATAAAGCATTTCAGCCGATGGAAGCATGAAGTGCTCCAAAATCTCCTGATAGCTAGCTGCATTGACCCTGCCCTTGATGAAACACAGTGGACCAACACCAGCAGCTGACATGGCACCCCACACCATCACTGACTGTGGGTACTTGACACTGGACTTCAGGCATTTTGGCATTTCCTTCTCCCCAGTCTTCCTCCAGACTCTGGCACCTTGATTTCCGAATGACATGCAAAATTTGCTTTCATCAGAAAAAAGTACTTGGGACCACTTAGCAACAGTCCAGTGCTGCTTCTCTGTAGCCCAGGTCAGGCGCCTCTGCCGCTGTTTATGGTTGAAAAGTGGCTTTACCTGGGGAATGCGGCACCTGTAGCCCATTTCCTGCACACGCCTGTGCACGGTGGCTCTGGATGTTTCCACTTCTCCACAATCTTCCTCAGGGTCCGGTCTCCTCTTCTCGTTGTACAGCGTTTTCTGCCACATTGTTTCCTTCCAACAGACTTACCATTGAGGTGCCTTGATACAGCACTCTGGGAACAGCCTATTTGTTGAGAAATTTCTTTCTGGGTCTTACCCTCTTGCTTGAGGGTGTCAATGATGGCCTTCTTGACATCTGTCAGGTCGCTAGTCTTACCCATGATGGGGGTTTTGAGTAATGAACCAGGCAGGGAGTTTATAAAAGCCTCAGGTATCTTTTGCATGTGTTTAGAGTTAATTAGTTGATTCAGAAGATTAGGGTAATAGGTCGTTTAGAGCAGAGGTCCCCAACTCCAGTCCTCAAGGCCCACCAACAGGTCATGTTTTCAGGATTTCCTTTGCATTGCACAGGTGATGCAATTATTACCTGGGCAAGACTAAGGAAATCCTGAAAACATGACATGTTGGTGGGCCTTGAGGACTGGAGTTGGGGACCCCTGGTTTAGAGAACCTTTTCTTGATATGCTAATTTATTGAGACAGGTTTTTTGGGTTATCAGGAGTTGTATGCCAAAATCATCAGTATTAAAACAATAAAAGACCTGACAAATTTCAGTTGGTGGATAATGAATCTATAATATATGAAAGATTAATTGTAATCATTACATTATGGTAAATAATGAAATTTAACACTATATGCTAATTTTTTGAGAAGGACCTGTATTATTCCCATAAATACATTTCTTTATCTAAATAAAAACAAACAAACAATAACAGTACACATATTTAGTATGGCCGCTTCCGTAACGACCCAACCTATAAAACTGTCCCACTAGTTAACCCCTTCAGTAAACACCATAAGAAAAAAAAAAAAGGAAAAAAAAACGCTTTATTATCATACCGCCGAACAAAAAGTGGAATAACACGCGATCAAAAAGACAGATATAAATAACCATGGTACCTCTGAAAGCTTCATCTTGTCCCACAAAAAACGAGCCACCATACAGCATCATCAGCGAAAAAATAAAAAAGTTATAGTCCTCAGAATAAAGCGATGCAAAAATAATTGTTTTTTCTATAAAATAGTTTTTATCGTATAAAAGCACCAAAACATAAAAAAAGATATAAATGAGGTATCGCTGTAATCGTACTGACCCGTAGAATAAAACTGCTTCATCAATTTTACCAAACGCGGAACGGTATAAACTCCTCCCCCAAAAGAATTTCATGAATAGCTGGTTTTTGGTCATTCTGCCTCACAAAAAATCGGAATAAAAAGCGATCATAAAAAGGCCATGTGCCCGAAAATGTTACCAATAAAAACGACAACTCGTCCCGCAAAAAACAAGACCTCACATGACTCTGTGGACCAAAATATGGAAAAATTATAGCTCTCAAAATGTGGTAACGCAAAAAATAGTTTTTGCAATAAAAAGCGTCTTTTAGTGTGTGACGGCTGCTAATCATAAAAATCCGCTAAAAAACCCCCCTTCATCACCCCCTTAGTTAGGGAAAAATTAAAAAAATGTATTTATTTCCATTTTCCCTTTAGGGTTAGGGCTAGGGTTAGGGCTAGGGTTAGGGTTAGGGCTAGGGTTAGGGCTAGGGTTAGGGTGAGGGCTGGGGCTAGGGTTAGGGCTAGGGTTAAGGCTACAGTTAGGGTTGGGGTCTAAAGTTAGGGTTAGGGTTGGGGCTAAAGTTAGGGTTAGGGTTTGATTTACATTTACGGTTGGGAATAGGGTTGGGGTGTGTCTGGGTTAGAGGTGTGGTTAGGGTTACCATTGGGATTAGGGTTAGGGGTGTGTTTGGATTAGGGTTTCAGTTATAATTGGGGGGTTTCCACTGTTTAGGCACATCAGGGGCTCTCCAAACGCGACATGGTGTCCGATCTCAATTCCAGCCAATTCTGCGTTGAAAAAGTAAAACAGTGCTCCTTCCCTTCCGAGCTCTCCCGTGTGCCCAAACAGGGGTTTACCCCAACATATGGGGTATCAGCGTACTCAGGACAAATTGGACAACAACTTTTGCGGTCCAATTTCTCCTGTTACCCTTGGGAAAATACAAAACTAGGGGCTAAAAAATAATTTTTGTGGGGAAAAAAAGATTTTTTATTTTCACGGCTCTGCGTTATAAACTGTGGTGAAACACTTGGGGGTTCAAAGTTCTCACAACACATCTAGATAAGTTCCTTGGGGGTCTAGTTTCCAATATGGGGTCACTTGTGGGGGGTTTCTACTGTTTAGGTACATTAGGAGCTCTGCAAACGCAATGTGACGCCTGCAGACCATTCCATCTAAGCCTGCATTCCAAATGGCGCTCCCTTCCGAGCCCTCCCATGCGCCCAAACGGTGGTTCCCCCCCACATATGTGGTATCAGCGTACTCAGGACAAATTGGACAACAACTTTCAAGGTCCAATTTCTCCTGTTACCCTCGGGAAAATACAAAACTAGGGGCTAAAAAGTAATTTTGGGGGGAAAATGTTTTATTTTTATTTTCACGGCTCTGCGTTATAAACTGTAGTGAAACACTTGGGGGTTCAAAGTTCTCACAACACATCTAGATAAGTTCCTTGGGGGGTCTAGTTTCCAATATGGGGTCACTTGTTGGGGATTTCTACTGTTTAGGTACATTACGGGCTCTGCAAACGCAATGTGACGCCTGCAGACCAATCCATCTAAGTCTGCATTCCAAATGGCACTCCTTCTCTTCCGAGCCCTTCCATGCACCCAAACGGTGGTTCCCCCCATATATGGGGTATCAGCGCACTCAGGACAAATTGGACAACAACTTTTGGGGTCCAATTTCTCCTGTTACCCTCGGAAAAATACAAAACTGGGGGCTAAAAAATAATTTTTGTGGGAAAAAATTTTTGGTTTATTTTTACGGCTCTGCATTATAAACTTCTGTGAAGCCCTTGGTGGGTCAAAGTGCTCACCACACATCTAGATAAGTTCCTTAGGGGGTCTA
The DNA here is from genome assembly GCF_032444005.1 of Ranitomeya imitator. NCBI lineage: Eukaryota > Metazoa > Chordata > Amphibia > Anura > Dendrobatidae > Ranitomeya > Ranitomeya imitator. The sequence continues at coordinate 632,355,871 of NC_091284.1, forward strand.
GTTTCCAAAATGGTGTCACTTGTGGGGGGTTTCAATGTTTAGGAACATCAGTGGCTCTCCAACCGCAACATGGTGTCCCATCTCAATTCCTGTCAATTTTGCATTGAAAAGTCAAACGGTGCTCCTTCCCTTCCGAGCTCTCCCATGCGCCCAAACAGTGGTTTACTCCCACATATGGGGTACCAGCGTACTCAGGACAAATTGTACAACTTTTGGGGTCCAATTTCTTCTCTTACCCTTGGGAAAATAAAAAATTGGGGGCGAAAAGATAATTTTTGTGAAAAAAACGATTTTTTATTTTTACGGTTCTGCATTATAAACTTCTGTGAAGCACTTGGTAGGTCAAAGTGCTCACCACACCTCTAGATAAGTTCCTTAGGGGGTCTACTTTCCAAAATGGTGTCACTTGTGGGGGGTTTCAATGTTTGAGCACGTCAGTGGCTCTCCAAACGCAACATGGCGTCCCATCTCAGTTCCAGTCAATTTTGCATTGAAAAGTCAAATGGCGCTCCTTCGCTTCCGAGCTCTGTCATGCGCCCAAACAGTGGTTTACCACATGTGGGGTATCAGCGTACTCAGGACAAATTGTACAACAATGTTAGGGGTCCAATTTCTCCTGTTACCCTTGGTAAAATAAAACAAATTGGAGCTGAAGTAAATTTTTTGTAAAAAAAAAGTTAAATGTTCATTTTTATTTAAACATTCCAAAAATTCCTGTGAAACACCTGAAGGGTTAATAAACTTCTTGAATGTGAGCACCTTGAGTGGTGCAGTTTTTAGAATGGTGTCACACTTGGGTATTTTCTATCATATAGACCCCTCAAAATGACTTCAAATGAGATGTGGTCCCTAAAAAAAATGGTGTTGTAAAAATGAGAAATTGCTGGTCAACTTTCAACCCTTATAACTCCCTAACAAAAAAAAATTTTGGTTCCAAAATTGTGCTGATGTAAAGTAGACATGTGGGAAATGTTACTTATTAAGTATTTTGTGTGACATATCTCTGTGATTTAATTGCAGAAAAATTCAAATTTGGAAAATTGCGAAATTTTCAATATTTTCGCCAAAATTCCACTTTTTTCACAAATAAACGCAGGTAATATCAAAGAAATTTTACCAATATCATGAAGTACAATATGTCATGAGAAAACAATGTCAGAATCACTGGGATCCATTGAAGCATTCCAGAGTTATAACCTCATAAAATGGACAGTGGTCAGAATTGTAAAAATTGGCCCGTCGATAACGTGCAAACCACCTTTGGGGGTAAAGGGGTTAAACTGCTATGTGAAATTTATTTTTTTAAGCTTTTTTTCTTTCTGGATTAATATTTGCTATGCACTTTAACTTTACATTTTATTAAACTTTATATGTTTGAGAATAGGGTTGAGCGACCTTGACCTTTTTAGAGTCGAGTCATGTTTCGCGAAACCCGACTATCTTAGAAGTCGAGTCGAGTGGAATCGGCCGATTATCGCGAAAAGTCGGGTATCGCCCGAAACACGAAACCCAATGCAAGTCAATGGGGGAGCATAGTCGGCAGTGAGTGGAGGCCAGGAAAACACCTACACTGCCCATTTTAATGGCAAAAACATCCATTCTTTTTACTGAAGCTTGTCAATCGTAATTTAGCTTATAATTGGAAGGCATTTGAAATTGGGGGTCATTTGGCTAAAGTTGTGGGGGGTAGGGCTGGTTCAAGTAATTAGTGGGCCCAGGAAATCTGGAACGCGTCACGGCAGTGGAGCAGGGAGAGGAAAGTATTTCAACTTTGCAAGTGCTGTGATCCTGAGCAAGCAGGGGGGGCCCACTCGTTGGCACTGGCACTGGCACAGGGCCCCTCAAAGTACAGCGGTGTGTTTGCACGGCGGGGGCGCCTCCCACCGGCAGCAACACTTTTGCGTACTATGAGAGGCCCTGTGCCAGTGACGTCGCCAACTAGTATTCCTCCCCCCACCTGATGAAGGAACCTGCACTTTCATCTGCACCTTCCTCTTTGTCCCCGTGTAAGGTGGTATGGTATGCGGGAAGAGGAACCTGACTTTCAGCAGGGTCACAATCTTGCTGTGTAGCGTGCACGGGGAATTTAGCGTTATGGGTCAATGTACCAGCAGACTCATCTATCACTGGCTGGGCAATGGGCAGGATGAGGAGGAAACACAGATATAGGCCCAAAGAATAAAGTGGGCTAAATGCAGTTCAAAATTGGTAACACAGGACTAACCAGGGGGCATTGCAGTGGAGGACAACTGGAATGAGAGGCTGACACAGAGAGTAGGCCCAAATCAGTAAGTAGTCGAAATGCAGTTCAAAATTGGCAACCGTAGTAAACAGGCGGCACAGCTTTGTTCAGTGGAGGAGAACAGCAAGGAGTGGCAGACACCGATAGTAGGCCCCAACCCAACTAGTAGGCCAAATGCAGTCTAACATTAACAACTACTTAACGAGAGCCTGAAAATGGAATTTCAGGACATGAAACCAGGAGAACAGCAAGTAGTGGCAGACACCGATAGTAGGCCCCAACCCAACTAGTACGCTAAATGCAGTTGTTCCATTTAACCACAATTTAATGAGAGCCTGAAGATAGAAGCTCAGGAAAGGCAACCTGGAGAACACCTTGTAGTGTAACACACCATATCTCTCCACCCCATACCCAATTTGTAGGCCTAATGCAGTGTAGTTTCCAACAACTACTAAACGAGAGCAGGAAGATCGAAGCAATGGCGAGGAAACCTGGGGAACACCTTGGAGTGGAACACACCATCTCTCTACACCCCATACCCAATTTGTAGGCCTAATGCACTGTAGGTTCCAACAACTACTAAATGAGAGCATTAAGATCGCAGCAATGGCGAGGAAACCTGGGGAACACCTTGGAGTGGAACACACCATCTCTCTACACCCCATACCCAATTTGTAGGCCTAATGCACTGTAGTTTCCAACAACTACTAAACGAGAGCATTAAGATTGCAGCAATGGCGAGGAAACCTGGGGAACAACTTGGAGTGGAACACACCATCTCTCTACACCCCATACCCAATTTGTAGGCCTAATGCACTGTAGTTTCCAACAACTACTAAACGAGAGCATTAAGATCGCAGCAATGGCGAGGAAACCTGGGGAACACCTTGGAGTGGAACACACCATCTCTCTACACCCCATACCCAATTTGTAGGCCTAATGCACTGTAGTTTCCAACAACTACTAAACGAGAGCATTAAGATCGCAGCAATGGCGAGGAAACCTGGGGAACACCTTGGAGTGGAACACACCATCTCTCTACACCCCATACCCAATTTGTAGGCCTAATGCACTGTAGTTTCCAACAACTACTAAACGAGAGCAGGAAGATCGAAGCAATGGCGAGGAAACCTGGGGAACACCTTGGAGTGGAACCCACCATCTCTCTACACCCCATACCCAATTTGTAGGCCTAATGCAGTGTAGTTTCCAACAACTACTAAACGAGAGCAGGAAGATCGAAGCAATGGCGAGGAAACCTGGGGAACACCTTGGAGTGGAACACACCATCTCTCTACACCCCATACCCAATTTGTAGGCCTAATGCACTGTAGTTTCCAACAACTACTAAATGAGAGCAGGAAGATCGAAGCAATGGCGAGGAAACCTGGGGAACACCTTGGAGTGGAACACACCATCTCTCTACACCCCATACCCAAATTGTAGGCCTAATGCACTGTAGTTTCCAACAACTACTAAACGAGAGCATTAAGATCGCAGCAATGGCGAGGAAACCTGGGGAACACCTTGGAGTGGAACACACCATCTCTCTACACCCCATACCCAATTTGTAGGCCTAATGCACTGTAGTTTCCAACAACTACTAAACGAGAGCAGGAAGATCGAAGCAATGGCGAGGAAACCTGGGGAACACCTTGGAGTGGAACACACCATCTCTCTACACCCCATACCCAATTTGTAGGCCTAATGCAGTGTAGTTTCCAACAACTACTAAACGAGAGCAGGAAGATCGAAGCAATGGCGAGGAAACCTGGGGAACACCTTGGAGTGGAACACACCATCTCTCTACACCCCATACCCAATTTGTAGGCCTAATGCACTGTAGTTTCCAACAACTACTAAACGAGAGCATTAAGATTGCAGCAATGGCGAGGAAACCTGGGGAACACCTTGGAGTGGAACACACCATCTCTCTACACCCCATACCCAATTTGTAGGCCTAATGCACTGTAGTTTCCAACAACTACTAAACGAGAGCAGGAAGATCGAAGCAATGGAGAGGAAACCTGGGGAACACCTTGGAGTGGAACACACCATCTCTCTACACCCCATACCCAATTTGTAGGCCTAATGCACTGTAGTTTCCAACAACTACTAAACGAGAGCATTAAGATCGCAGCAATGGCGAGGAAACCTGGGGAACACCTTGGAGTGGAACACACCATCTCTACACCCCAGACCCAACTTGTAGGCCGAATGCAGTGTTGTTTTCAACAACTACTTAAGAAGAGCCTGAAGATCAAAGCTCAGAAAAGGCAACCCGGGGAACACCTTGGAGCGGCAGACACTGGTAGTAGGCTGTAAACCCCAAATTTTGGTCAATGGAGTTTATGAAATGTTCCAGGGGTACACAGGCAGCATTGGTGTGGTAAGCGGAGGACAATTTATATTTGGGACTGCAGACAGACTTTGTAGGCTGTCCCCTGTGGACCATGCATCCACAACATTAACCCAGTGCGCCGTAATGGACATCTAACCTTTCGTGGACATGCCTACTGGTCCATGCATCTGTTGTCAGGTGCACCTTTCTACTATTAGATAGCCAGAGAGCATGGACAATGCAGATTTTTACATGATGCTGTAGTGCTGGGATGGCTTTTCTTGCAAAAGAAGTGACGACTGGGTAGCTCTTACCGTGGTACAGCGTAGTCCATCTGGGCTTTATAATTGTAAAATAGAGAAAAAAAATTGGCTGTATGCACTTTAAAATAGGTTACAGGGGTACACGGGCGGCAGTGGTCTGGTCAGTGTAGTTGTAGTAGAAAGAAGGGACCGCAGACAGGCTTCGAAGGCCTAACATAACAAATTGGACAGGCTGTAGGCACTTTTACATTGGTTCCAGGGGTACACGGGCAGCAGTACAATGGTCAGTGGAGGCCAAGTGGAAGGAGGGACCGCAGACAGGCTTTGAAGGCCTAACATAAAAAAATTGGGCTGTTGGCAATTTAAAATTGGTTCCAGGGGTACACGGGCAGCAGTACAATGGTCAGTGGAGGCCTAGTAGAAGGAGGGACCGCAGACAGGCTTCGAAGGCCTAACATAACAAAAATAGGGGTGCAGGCAATTTAACATTGGTTCCAGGGGTACACGGGCAGCAGTGGTCTGGTCAGTGTAGTAGTAGTAGAAAGAAGGGACTGCAGACAGGCTTTGAAGGCCTAACATAACAAAATTGGGCTGTTGGCAATTTAAAATTGGTTCCAGGGGTATACGGGCAGCAGTACAATGGTCAGTGGAGGCCTAGTGGAAGGAGGGACCGCAGACAGGCTTCGAAGGCCTAACATAACAAAAATAGGGGTGCAGGCAATTTAACATTGGTTCCAGGCGTACACGGGCAGCAGTGGTCTGGTCAGTGTAGTAGTAGTAGAAAGAAGGGACTGCAGACAGGCTTCGAAGGCCTAACATAACAAAATTGGGCTGTTGGCAATTTAAAATTGGTTCCAGGGGTACACGGGCAGCAGTACAATGGTCAGTGGAGGCCTAGTGGAAGGAGGGACCGCAGACAGGCTTCGAAGGCCTAACATAACAAAAATAGGGGTGCAGGCAATTTAACATTGGTTCCAGGGGTACACGGGCAGCAGTGGTCTGGTCAGTGTAGTAGTAGTAGAAAGAAGGGACTGCAGACAGGCTTCGAAGGCCTAACATAACAAAATTGGGCTGTTGGCAATTTAAAATTGGTTCCAGGGGTACACGGGCAGCAGTACAATGGTCAGTGGAGGCCTAGTGGAAGGAGGGACCGCAGACAGGCTTCGAAGGCCTAACATAACAAAAATAGGGGTGCAGGCAATTTAACATTGGTTCCAGGGGTACACGGGCAGCAGTGGTCTGGTCAGTGTAGTAGTAGTAGAAAGAAGGGACTGCAGACAGGCTTCGAAGGCCTAACATAACAAAATTGGGCTGTTGGCAATTTAAAATTGGTTCCAGGGGTACACGGGCAGCAGTACAATGGTCAGTGGAGGCCTAGTGGAAGGAGGGACCGCAGACAGGCTTCGAAGGCCTAACATAACAAAAATAGGGGTAGAGGCAATTTTACATTGGTTCCAGGGGTACACGGGCAGCAGTGGTCTGGTCAGTGTAGTAGTAGTAGAAAGAAGGGACTGCAGACAGGCTTCGAAGGCCTAACACAACAAAATTGGGCTGTTGGCAATTTAAAATTGGTTCCAGGGGTACACGGGCAGCAGTACAATGGTCAGTGGAGGCCTAGTGGAAGGAGGGACCGCAGACAGGCTTCGAAGGCCTAACATAACAAAAATGTCAATACAATGGTATTGTCAGTGCCAGGCATTGAAGGATGTCAGCGCATAGACTAAACATTGGTGGAGCTGTGAGAGATAATTTTGCAAGTGGTAGAGCACTGTTTGAGCTGGGGGGGGGAACTGTCTTGTGGCCGGCGGTACAGGCCCAGGGCCCCTCATATTACAACGGTGTGTCTGACGTTGGGTGCGCACCACCACCGCCAGAGACACTTTATTGTACTATGAGGGACCCAGTGGCAGTGCCGTCGACCAAAAGCGGGCACACCTGTTGTGAATTCTGTGGCTGAGTTCACTTCTGTGGTCACAAGTGGTATTGCAGTCTCTGGGCTTCCTCCCTCAGGTGTTTTGGTGAGCTCGTTGGCTGCCTTGCTATTTAGCTCCACCTGAGTCTGTCTTCCTTGCTCCTTGTCAATGTTCCAGTGTTGGATCTGAGCTACTGCATCTTTCCTTGGGCCTGCTGCTCTGCTAGATAAGTGCTTCTAGTTTGTTTTCTGTTTTTTCTGTCCAGCTTGCTATTAACTTTTGCTGGAAGCTCTGAGAAGCAAAGGGGTGCACCGCCGTGCTGTTAGTTCGGCACGGTGGGTCTTTTTGCCCCTTTGCGTGGTTTTCGTTTTAGGGTTTTTTGTAGACTGCATAGTTCTCTTTGCTATCCTCGCTCTGTCTAGAATATCGGGCCTCACTTTGCTGAATCTATTTCATTCCTACGTTTGTCTTTTCATCTTGCTAACAGTCATTATATGTGGGGGGCTGCCTATTCCTTTGGGGTATTTCTCTGAGGTAAGTCAGGCTTGTATTTCTATCTTCAGGCTAGTCAGCTCCTCAGGCAGTGCCGAGTTGCATAGGTAGTGATAGGCGCAATCCACTGCTGCTTATAGTTGTGTGAGGATAGATCAGGTACTGCAGTCTACAGAGATTCCACGTCTCAGAGCTCGTCCTATTGTTTTTGGTTATTGCCAGATCTCTGTATGTGCGCTGATTACTGCACGCTGTGTTGCCTGATTGCCAGCCATAACAGTACAAGGAGCCCCCCAATGATTCCCAATAGAGGGAAAAAAGAAATCCTGACATCATTTTTTTTTCTTAGCTCTGTCTTCAGTCTTTTTTTTCCCCTAGACATTAGAGTGCTTCAGGACACAGCTGTGGACATGGATATTCAGGCTCTGTGCTCCTCAATGGATAATCTCGTTGTAAATGTACAAAAGATTCAAGATACTATTGATCAGAAATCGATGCTAGAACCAAGAATTCCGATTCCTGATTTGTTTTTTGGTGACAGAACTAAGTTCCTGAGCTTCAGAAATAATTGTAAGCTATTTTTGGCCTTGAAACCTCATTCTTCTGGTAATCCTATTCAACAGGTTTTGATTATTATTTCTTTTTTGCGCGGCGACCCACAGGACTGGGCGTTTTCTCTTGCACCAGGAGATTCTGCATTGAGTAATGTTGATGCATTTTTCCAGGCGCTGGGATTGCTTTACGATGAGCCTAATTCAGTGGATCAGGCTGAGAAAAATCTGCTGGCTTTATGCCAGGGTCAGGATGATGTAGAAGTATATTGTCAGAAATTTAGGAAGTGGTCAGTACTCACTCTGTGGAATGAATCTGCACTAGCGGCTTTGTTCAGAAAGGGTCTCTCTGAAGCTCTTAAGGATGTAATGGTGGGATTTCCTATGCCTGCTGGTTTGAATGAGTCTATGTCCTTGGCCATTCAGATCGGTCGTCGCTTGCGCGAGCGTAAATCTGTGCACCATCTGGCGGTATTGTCTGAGAGTAAACCTGAGCCTATGCAGTGCGACAGGACTATGACTAAAGTAGAACGGCAAGAACACAGACGTCTGAACAGACTGTGTTTCTATTGTGGTGATTCTACTCATGCTATTTCTAATTGTCCTAAACGCACTAGGCGGTTCGATAGCTCTGCCGTTATTGGTACTGTACAGTCCAAATTCCTTTTGTCCATTACCTTAATGTGCTCTTTGTCATCGTATTCTGTCATGGCGTTTGTGGATTCAGGCGCTGCCCTGAATCTGATGGATTTGGATTATGCTAAACGTTGTGGATTTTTCTTGGAGCCTTTGCGGTGTCCTATTCCGTTGAGAGGAATTGATGCTACACCTTTGGCCAAGAATAAGCCTCAGTACTGGGCCCAGCTGACCATGTGCATGGCTCCTGCACATCAGGAAGTTATTCGCTTTCTGGTACTGCATAATTTGCATGATGTGGTCGTGTTGGGGTTGCCATGGCTACAAACCCATAATCCAGTATTGGATTGGAACTCTATGTCGGTAACCAGCTGGGGTTGTCAGGGAGTACATGGTGATGTTCCATTTTTGTCTATTTCGTCATCCATTCCTTCTGACATCCCAGAGTTCTTGTCGGACTTTCAGGATGTATTTGAAGAGTCCAAGTCTGATGCCCTACCTCCGCATAGGAATTGTGATTGTGCTATCGATTTGATTCCTGGTAGTAATTTCCCTAAGGGTCGTTTATTTAATTTGTCCGTACCTGAACACACCGCTATGCGCAGTTATGTGAAGGAGTCCCTGGAGAAGGGACATATTCGCCCATCGTCGTCACCATTGGGAGCAGGGTTCTTTTTTGTAGCCAAGAAGGATGGTTCGCTAAGACCGTGTATTGATTACCGCCTTCTTAATAAGATCACTGTTAAGTTTCAGTATCCCTTGCCATTGATTTCTGACTTGTTTGCTCGGATTAAGGGGGCTAGTTGGTTTACTAAGATTGATCTTCGTGGTGCGTATAATCTGGTGAGAATCAGGCAGGGAGATGAATGGAAAACGGCATTTAATACGCCCGAGGGTCATTTTGAGTATCTGGTGATGCCGTTCGGACTTGCCAATGCTCCATCTGTTTTTCAGTCTTTTATGCATGACATTTTCCGTGAGTATCTGGATAAATTCTTGATTGTTTACTTGGATGACATTTTGATCTTCTCAGATGATTGGGAGTCTCATGTGAAGCAAGTCAGAATGGTTTTCCAGGTACTGCGTGCTAATTCCTTGTTCGTGAAGGGATCAAAGTGTCTCTTCGGTGTGCAGAGGGTTTCGTTTTTGGGGTTCATCTTTTCCCCTTCTACTGTCGAGATGGATCCGGTTAGGGTTCAGGCCATCCAGGATTGGACTCAGCCGACATCTCTAAAAAGTCTGCAGAAATTCCTGGGCTTTGCTAATTTTTATCGTCGCTTCATCTGTAATTTTTCTAGCATTGCCAGACCATTGACCGATTTGACCAAGAAGGGTGCTGATTTGGTTAATTGGTCTTCTGCTGCCGTGGAAGCTTTTCAGGAGTTGAAGCGTCGTTTTTGCTGTGCCCCTGTGTTGTGTCAACCTGATGTTTTCTCTTCCGTTCCAGGTCGAGGTTGATGCTTCTGAGATTGGAGCAGGGGCGGTTTTGTCACAGAGAGGTTCTGGTTGCTCAGTGTTCAAACCATGTGCTTTCTTTTCCAGGAAATTTTCTGCTGCTGAGCGTAATTATGATGTGGGCAACCGAGAGTTGCTGGCCATGAAGTGGGCATTCGAGGAGTGGCGTCATTGGCTTGAGGGTGCTAAGCATCGCGTGGTGGTTTTGACTGATCATAAGAACCTTACTTATCTTGAGTCTGCCAAGCGCTTGAATCCTAGACAGGCCCGTTGGTCGTTATTTTTTGCTCGTTTTGATTTTGTGATTTCATACCTTCCGGGCTCTAAAAATGTGAAGGCGGATGCTCTGTCTAGGAGTTTTGTGCCCGACTCTCCGGGGTTATCTGAGCCGGCGAGTATCCTCAAGGAAGGAGTCATTGTGTCTGCCATCTCCCCTGATTTGCGGAGAGTGTTGCAGAAATTTCAGGCTAATAAACCTGATCGTTGTCCGGCCGAGAAACTGTTCGTCCCTGATAGGTGGACTAGTAAAGTTATCTCTGAACTTCATTGTTCGGTGCTGGCCGGTCATCCAGGAATCTTTGGTACCAGGGAGTTGGTTGCTAGATCCTTCTGGTGGCCATCTCTGTCACGGGATGTGCGTGCTTTTGTGCAGTCCTGTGGAATTTGTGCTAGGGCTAAGCCCTGCTGTTCACGTGCCAGTGGGTTGCTTTTGCCCTTGCCGGTCCCGAAGAGGCCTTGGACACATATTTCGATGGATTTCATTTCTGACCTTCCCGTTTCTCAAAAAATGTCGGTCATTTGGGTGGTCTGTGATCGCTTTTCTAAAATGGTCCATCTGGTGCCCTTGGTTAAATTGCCTTCCTCCTCTGATTTGGTGCCTTTGTTCTTCCAGCATGTGGTTTGTTTACATGGCATTCCTGAGAATATTGTTTCTGACAGAGGTTCCCAGTTTGTCTCGAGGTTCTGGCGAGCCTTTTGTGGTAGGATGGGCATTGACCTATCTTTCTCCTCGGCCTTCCATCCTCAGACTAATGGCCAGACCGAACGAACCAATCAGACCTTGGAAACATATCTGAGATGTTTTGTTTCCGCTGACCAGGATGATTGGGTGTCATTTTTGCCGTTGGCTGAGTTCGCCCTTAATAATCGGGCCAGCTCGGCTACCTTGGTCTCTCCATTTTTCTGCAATTCTGGGTTCCATCCTCGTTTCTCTTCAGGACAGGTTGAGTCTTCGGACTGTCCTGGTGTGGATTCTGTGGTGGACAGGTTGCAGCAGATCTGGACTCAGGTAGTGGACAATTTGACCTTGTCCCAGGAGAAGGCTCAGCTTTTCGCTAATCGCAGACGCCGTGTGGGACCCCGACTTCGTGTTGGGGATCTGGTTTGGTTATCTTCTCGTCATATTCCTATGAAGGTTTCCTCTCCTAAATTTAAACCTCGTTTTATTGGTCCGTATAGGATTTCTGAGATTCTCAATCCGGTGTCTTTTCGTCTGACCCTCCCAGACTCCTTTTCCATACATAATGTATTCCATAGGTCGTTGTTGAGGAGATACGTGGCACCTATGGTTCCATCTGTGGAGCCTCCTGCCCCTGTTTTGGTGGAGGGGGAATTGGAGTATATTGTGGAGAAGATTTTGGATTCTCGTGTCTCTAGACGGAAACTCCAGTATCTGGTCAAATGGAAGGGTTATGCTCAGGAAGATAATTCCTGGGTTTTTGCCTCTGATGTCCATGCCCCAGATCTTGTTCGTGCCTTTCATGTGGCTCATCCTGGTCGGCCTGGGGGTTCTGGTGAGGGTTCGGTGACCCCTCCTCAAGGGGGGGGGTACTGTTGTGAATTCTGTGGCTGAGTTCACTTCTGTGGTCACAAGTGGTATTGCAGTCTCTGGGCTTCCTCCCTCAGGTGTTTTGGTGAGCTCGTTGGCTGCCTTGCTATTTAGCTCCACCTGAGTCTGTCTTCCTTGCTCCTTGTCAATGTTCCAGTGTTGGATCTGAGCTACTGCATCTTTCCTTGGGCCTGCTGCTCTGCTAGATAAGTGCTTCTAGTTTGTTTTCTGTTTTTTCTGTCCAGCTTGCTATTAACTTTTGCTGGAAGCTCTGAGAAGCAAAGGGGTGCACCGCCGTGCTGTTAGTTCGGCACGGTGGGTCTTTTTGCCCCTTTGCGTGGTTTTCGTTTTAGGGTTTTTTGTAGACTGCATAGTTCTCTTTGCTATCCTCGCTCTGTCTAGAATATCGGGCCTCACTTTGCTGAATCTATTTCATTCCTACGTTTGTCTTTTCATCTTGCTAACAGTCATTATATGTGGGGGGCTGCCTATTCCTTTGGGGTATTTCTCTGAGGTAAGTCAGGCTTGTATTTCTATCTTCAGGCTAGTCAGCTCCTCAGGCAGTGCCGAGTTGCATAGGTAGTGATAGGCGCAATCCACTGCTGCTTATAGTTGTGTGAGGATAGATCAGGTACTGCAGTCTACAGAGATTCCACGTCTCAGAGCTCGTCCTATTGTTTTTGGTTATTGCCAGATCTCTGTATGTGCGCTGATTACTGCACGCTGTGTTGCCTGATTGCCAGCCATAACACACACCCACCTCTTCAGAAAAAAAACAGCACTCTCACGGGTGCTGGCGCCAAGTGGCGATACCACGGCCCCGTGTGGGGAGTTTGGCCATTTAGGGAGGTGTAAACATGTCGTATGCTGGACAATCAGGTGCAGCAAATTACGATATTGGAAAAGTCATTCATAATAGTCCACAGGCAAGACCTTTTCATAGGAAAGCTAGGTGTCAGCCGGGCAAGGTGGGGCAAAAGATTTCGAAATCCAGTTGTGGTTCATTTTAATGAAGGTTAGATCATCTACATTTTGGGTAGCCAGACGAGTCCTTTTTTCTGTTAGTATTGAACCTGCAGCACTGAATACTCTTTCTGATAGGACACTAGCTGCCGGGCAAGCAAGCTCCTGCAATGCATATTCTGCCAATTCTGGCCAGGTGTCTAATTTGGATGCCCAGTAATCAAATGGGAATGACGGTTGAGGGAGAACGTCGATAAGGGATGAAAAATAGTTTGTAACCATACTGGACAAATGTTGTCTCCTGTCACTTTGAATTGATGCTGCAGTACCTGTCCTGTCTGCGGTCATAGCAAAATCACTCCACAACCTGGTCAGAAAACCCCTCTGGCCAACGCCACTTCTGATTTCTGCCCCTCTAACACCTCTGGTCTGCTGGCCCCTGCAGCTCGTGTGAGAACGATCACGGGCGCTGTGTGCAGGGAATGCCAGAAGCAAACGGTCAACAAGAGTTGATTGTTTGGTTGCTAATATTAGTTCCAAGTTCTCATGTGGCATTATATTTTGCAATTTGCCTTTATAGCGAGGATCAAGGAGGCAGGCCAACCAGTAATCGTCATCGTTCATCATTTTAGTAATGCGTGTGTCCCTTTTGAGGATACGTAAGGCATAATCCGCCATGTGGGCCAAAGTTCCAGTTCTCAAATCTGCGGTTGTGCTTGGTTGAGGGGCAGTTTCAGGCAAATCCACGTCACTTGTGTCCCTCCAAAAACCAGAACCCGGCCTTGCCGCGCCAACAATTTCCAGTGGCCCCGCAAAAACTTCCTCATTAAAAATATAATCATCCCCATCATCCTCCTCGTCCTCCTCCTCCTCTTCGCCCGCTACCTCGTCCTGTACACTGCCCTGGCCAGACAATGGCTGACTGTCATCAAGGCTTTCCTCTTCCTCAGCTGCAGACGCCTGATCCTTTATGTGCGTCAAACTTTGCATCAGCAGACGCATTAGGGGGATGCTCATGCTTATTATGGCGTTGTCTGCACTAACCAGCCGTGTGCATTCCTCAAAACACTGAAGGACTTGACACATGTCTTGAATCTTCGACCACTGCACACCTGACAACTCCATGTCTGCCATCCTACTGCCTGCCCGTGTATGTGCATCCTCCCACAAAAACATAACAGCCCGCCTCTGTTCGCACAGTCTCTGAAGCATGTGCAGTGTTGAGTTCCACCTTGTTGCAACGTCTATGATTAGGCGATGCTGGGGAAGGTTCAAAGAACGCTGATAGGTCTGCATACGGCTGGAGTGTACGGGCGAACGGCGGATATGTGAGTCCACGCACTTTGAGGAGCAGGTCGGATAACCCCGGATAACTTTTCAGGAAGCACTGCACCACCAGGTTTAAGGTGTGAGCCAGGCAAGGAATGTGTTTCAGTTGGGAAAGGGTAATGGCAGCCATGAAATTCCTTCCGTTATCACTCACTACCTTGCCTGCCTCAAGATCTACAGTGCCCAGCCACGACTGCGTTTCTTTCTGCAAGAACTCGGACAGAACTTCCGCGGTGTGTCTGTTGTCGCCCAAACACTTCATAGCCAATACAGCCTGCTGACGTTTGCCAGTAGCTGCCCTATAATGGGAGACCTGGTGTGCAACAGTGGCAGCTGCGGATGGAGTGGTTGTGCGACTGCGGTCTGTGGACGAGCTCTCGCTTCTGCAGGAGGATGAGGAGGAGGAGGAGGGGGTGCGAACGGCTACAGACAAATGTTTCCTAGACCGTGGGCTAGGCAGAACTGTCCCAAAATTGCTGTCCCCTGTGGACCCTGCATCCACAACATTCACCCAGTGTGCCGTGATGGACACGTAACGTCCCTGGCCATGCCTACTGGTCCATGCATCTGTTGTCAGGTGCACCTTTGTGCTCACAGATTGCCTGAGTGCATGGACGATGCGCTCTTTAACATGCTGGTGGAGGACTGGGATGGCTTTTCTGGAAAAAAAGTGTCGACTGGGTAGCTCGTAGCGTGGTACATCGTAGTCCATCAGGGCTTTGAAAGCTTCGCTTTCAACTAACCGGTAGGGCGTTCAAACCCTGTGTACGTGGATGCGAGGCTAAGTACTTCCTTTTTCTAACCATAGTCTCATGTAGGGTGAGCTGGACTGGAGAGCTGGAGATCGTGGAACTAGCGGGGGTGCTGGTGGACATGGCAGACTGAGAGACGGTGGGAGATGGTATTGTTGCCGCCGGTGCCCTAGATGCAGTGTTTCCTACTACGAAACTGGTGATTCCCTGACCCTGACTGCTTTGGCCTGGCAAAGAAACCTGCACAGATACTGCAGGTGGTGCGGAAAATGGTGGCCCTACACTGCCGGAAGGGATGTTGCGTTGATGACTAGCTTCATTGGCCGAGGGTGCTACAACCTTAAGGGACATTTGGTAGTTAGTCCAAGCTTGCAAATGCATGGTGGTTAAATGTCTATGCATGCAACTTGTATTGAGACTTTTCAGATTCTGCCCTCTGCTTAAGGTAGTTGAACATTTTTGACAGGTGACTTTGCGCTGATCAATTGGATGTTGTTTAAAAAAATGCCAGACTGCACTCTTTCTAGCATCGGATACCTTTTCAGGCATTGCAGACTGAGCTTTAACCGGATGGCCACGCTGTCCTCCAACAGGTTTTGACTTTGCCACGCGTTTTGGGCAAGATACGGGCCCGGCAGATGGAACCTGTTGCGATGTTGATGCCTGCTGCGGCCCCTCCTCCTCCGCTTCAGAACTGCTGCCGCCTGCACCCTGTTCCTCCAATGGCTGCCAATCGGGGTCAACAACTGGGTCATCTATTACCTCTTCTTGTAGCTCGTGTGCAACTTCGTCTGTGTCACCGTGTCGGTCGGTGGTATAGCGTTCGTTATGGGGCAACATAGTCTCATCAGGGTCTGATTCTTGATCATTACCCTGCGAGGGCAATGTTGTGGTCTGAGTCAAAGGACCAGCATAGTAGTCTGGCTGTGGCTGTGCATCAGTGCACTCCATGTCAGATTCAACTTGTAATGGGCATGGACTGTTAACTGCTTCACTTTCTAAGCCAGGGACGGTATGTGTAAAGAGCTCCATGGAGTAACCCGTTGTGTCGCCTGCTGCATTCTTCTCTGTTGTTGTTTTTGCTGAAGAGGACAAGGAAGCGACTTGTCCCTGACCGTGAACATCCACTAACGACGCGCTGCTTTTACATTTACCAGTTTCACGAGAGGAGGCAAAAGAGCTAGAGGCTGAGTCAGCAAGATAAGCCAAAACTTGCTCTTGCTGCTCCGGCTTTAAAAGCGGTTTTCCTACTCCCAGAAAAGGGAGCGTTCGAGGCCTTGTGTAGCTAGACGACGAACCTGGCTCCACAGCTCCAGACTTAGGTGCAATATTTTTTTTCCCATGACCACCTGATGCTCCACCACTACCACTACCCTCATTACCAGCTGACAATGAACGCCCCCGGCCACGACCTCTTCCACCAGACTTCCTCATTGTTTTAAAAACGTAACCAAACTAACGGTATTTGTTGCTGTCACACAACTTACACGGTGAGCTATAACTTCAGTATGATTTAGCTACCCCTTTACAGGTGGGTGAGACCACAACGAAAATCAGGCACAATGTTACACACTCTGTTTGTGGTGGCAACAAATGAGAGAGATGCCACACACGCAGGACTGTCACTGAAGCACAAATGTAAATATTAATCTCCCACTGTTTTTTTTTATTTATTTTTTTTTTTCAGGGAGACTTTAGAAACAAAATAAAATAAAATGATTTTTTCAGGAAGAATTTAGAAACCAAATAAAATAAAATGATTTCTTCAGGGAGAATTTAGAAAACAAATAAAATAAAATGATTTTTTCAGGGAGAATTTAGAAAACAAATAAAACAAAAAATAGGCTTTCTATGGCCCACTGTGTGAGAGATGACGCACTCAGGAGTCAGGAGTGGCACACAAGCCCAGAGGCCAATATTTATCTCCCACTGATTGATTTATTGATTTTTTCAGGTAGAATTTAGAACCCAAATCAACCAAAAAAATAAATAGGCTTTCTATGGCTCACTCTCTGAGAGAGAGAGATGGCACGCTTAGGACTGGCACACAAGCCCAAAGGCCAATATTAATCGCCCTTTTTTTTTTTCAGGGAGAATTTATAACACAAAAAAAATAAATAAATAGGCTTTCTATGGCCCACTATTTGTGAGAGAGATGGCACGCTCAAGACTGGCACACAAGCCCAGAGGCCAATATTAATCTCCCACTTTTTTTTTTTTTTCAGGGAAAATTTATAAACCCAATAAAAAAAATAATAAATAGGCTTTCTATGGCCCACTATCTGAGAGAGAGAGATGGCACGCTTAGGACTGGCACACAAGCCCAAAGGCCAATATTAATCTCCCTTTTTTTTCAGGGAGAATTTATAAAACCAAAAAAAATAAAATAAATAGGCTTTCTATGGCCCACTATTTGTGAGAGAGATGGCACGCTCAGGACTGGCATACAAGCCCAGAGGCCAATATTAATCTCCCACTTTTTTTTTTTTTTTTCAGGGAAAATTTATAAACCCAATAAAAAAAAATAATAAATAGGCTTTCTATGGCCCACTATCTGAGAGAGAGAGATGGCACGCTTAGGACTGGCACACAAGCCCAAAGGCCAATATTAATCTCCCTTTTTTTTTCAGGGAGAATTTATAAAACCAAAAAAAAATAAATAAATAGGCTTTCTATGGCCCACTATTTGTGAGAGAGATGGCACGCTTAGGACTGGCACACAAGCCCAAAGGCCAATATTAATCTCCCACTGATTGATTTATTGATTTTTTCAGGTAGAATTTAGAACCCAAATAAAGCAAAAAAAAAAAAAGGCTTTCTATGGCCCACTGAGTGAGTGATGATGCACACAGGAGTCAGGAGTGGCACACAAGCCCTGAGGCCAATATTTTTCTCCCACTGATTGATGTAGTGATTTTTTCAGGTAGATTTTGGAACCCAAATCAAGCAAAAAAATAAATAGGCTTTCTATGGCCCACTGACTGAGAGATGGCACACACAGGAATCAGGAGTGGCACACAAGCCCTGAGGCCAATATTTTTCTCCCACTGATTGATGTAGTGATTTTTTCAGGTAGATTTTGGAACCCAAATCAAGCAAAAAAATAAATAGGCTTTCTATGGCCCACTGAGTGAGAGATGGCACAGACAGGGATGGCACTCTAGCAGAAATGCCAATCTTAACCCCTTACCGGCATCGGACGTACTATACCGTCCGATGCCGGCTCCCCTGCTTTGATGCAGGGCTCCGCGGTGAGCCCGCACCAAAGCCGGGACATGTCAGCTGTTTTGAACAGCTGACATGTGCCCGTAATAGGCGCGGGCAGAATTTCGATCTGCCCGCACCTATTAACTAGTTAAATGCCGCTGTCAAACGCAGACAGCGGCATTTAACTACCGCTTCCGGCCGGGCGGCCGGAAATGACGTCATCGCCGACCCCCGTCACATGATCGGGGGTCGGCGATGCTTGTGAATGGTAACCATAGAGGACCTTGAGACCTCTATGGTTACTGATTGCCCGTCGCTGTGAGCGCCACCCTGTGGTCGGCACTCACAGCACACGTGCAATTCTGCTACATAGCAGTGATCAGCAGATCGCTGCTATGTAGCAGAGCTGATCGTGCTATGCCTGCTTCTAGCCTCTCATGGAGGCTATTGAAGCATGGCAAAAGTTAAAAAAAAAGTATACAAAAATGTGAAAAAAATAAAAAAAACATAAAAGTTTAAATCACCCCCCTTTCGCCCCAATCAAAATAAATCAATAAAAAAAAATCAAATCTACGCATATTTGGTATCGACGCGCTCAGAATCGCCCGATCTATCAATTAAAAATAAGTATTAGCCTGATCGCTAAACAGTGTTGCGAGAAAAAAATTCGAAACGCCAGAATTACGTTTTTTTGGTCGCCGCGACATTGCATTAAAATGCAATAACGGGCGATCAAAAGAACGTATCTGCACCGAAATGCTATCATTAAAAACGTCATCTCGGCACGCAAAAAATAAGCCCTCAACCGACCCCAGATGATGAAAAATGGAGACGCTACGAGTATCGGAAAATGGCGCAATTTTTTTTTTTTTTAGCAAAGTTTGGAATTTTTTTTCACCACTTAGATAAAAAATAACCTAGTCATGTTTGGTGTCTATGAACTCGTAATGACCTGGAGAATCATAATGGCAGGTCATTTTTAGCATTTAGTGAACCTAGCAAAAAAGCCAAACAAAAAACCAATGTGGGATTGCACTTTTTTTGCAATTTCACCGCACTTGGAATTTTTTTCCCGTTTTCTAGTACACGACTTGCTAAAACCAATGATGTCGTTCAAAAGTACAACTCGTCCCGCAAAAAATAAGCCCTCACATGGCCAAATTGACAGAAAAATAAAAAAGTTATGGCTCTGGGAAGGAGGGGAGCGAAAAACGAACACGGAAAAACGAAAAATCCCCCGGTCATGAAGGGGTTAATCTCCCACAAAAAAAAAAGGGACTGTCCTTCAATTACTATCTCCCTGCAGTAATCTCAGCCAGGTATGGCAGGCAGCAATAAGGAGTGGACTGATGCACAAATTAAATAAAAAGTGTGGACAAACAAACAAGATAGCTGTGCAGAAAGGAAGGAACAAGAGGATTTGTGCTTTGAAAAAAGCAGTTGGTTTGCACAGCGGCGTACGCACAGCGGCGTACACACAGCAATGCAGCTATCAGGGAGCCTTCTAGGGCAGCCCAATGAGCTACAGCGCTGAGAAAAAAAAAAAATGTAGCTTCCACTGTCCCTGCACACCGAAGGTGGTGTTGGGCAGTGGAAATCGCTACAGCACAAGCGGTTTGGTGGTTAATGGACCCTGCCTAACGCTATCCCTGCTTCTGACGAAGCGGCAGCAACCTCTCCCTAAGCTCAGATCAGCAGCAGTAAGATGGCGGTAGGCGGGAATGCCCCTTTATAGCCCCTGTGACGCCGCAGACAGCAAGCCAATCACTGCAATGCCCTTCTCTAAGATGGTGGGGACCAGGACCTATGTCATCACGCTGCCCACACTCTGCGTTTACCTTCATTGGCTGAGAAATGGCGCTTTTCGCGTCATTGAAACGCGACTTTGGTGCGAAAGTCGCGTACCGCATGGCCGACAACGCACAGGGGTCGGATCGGGTTTCATGAAACTCGACTTCGCCAAAAGTCGGCGATTTTTGAAAATGTTCGACCCGTTTCGCTCAACCCTATTTGAGAATAAATTTGCACTAAATCTGGGTGGTGGGTTAACTTAGAATGTTATCCCCATCTCAGCCTTTC
This sequence comes from Ranitomeya imitator, assembly GCF_032444005.1. Lineage (NCBI taxonomy): Eukaryota > Metazoa > Chordata > Amphibia > Anura > Dendrobatidae > Ranitomeya > Ranitomeya imitator. The sequence continues at coordinate 632,375,922 of NC_091284.1, forward strand.
ATTAGCCTTTCATAGAAAGCAAGTTCTTCCTTAACGGATATGGTGTTATGAAAACAGCACAGATGCGCTATTCTAGTTGCATAACTTACATAGAAATGAATGGGCATTACCAAAACAGCATAGCAAAGTCAGTAGCACTGTTGGTGAAACTTCTGAGTTGTAGAAACAGCGTGATTCATTCTGCCACATTGTTACACAACTCCCTTTAACTTATTGGGGAATTACACAAATAGCATAGCACAGATATTTTTGCTACCCTGTCTCTAAGGGCTCATACTCACCTGCAAGAAACTCGGTTGAGTCTCGCATGTTAATACCTGGCACTCAGATTGGAGCATGCGGCCGCATAGGAATACATGCAGCCGCACGCTCCGCTCTTGAGTGTCAGCAGCAGCGCCAGGTATTGACGTGCGAGACTCATCTGAGTTTCTCTCAGGTGAGTATGAGCCCAAGAGCCAGGACCTTGAAGCAGTTATTTGTATCTTAACCATGAAAGGCAGAGAATATTCAGATTTTTTAAATGTTCTTTTCTGCGTTTATGCATGGAGCATTCATTTGTAAAGCTATACTTTGTATCAGCATTTTTACTGTTAGGTCATTGGAAAAAAATTTCTAATGAACATGTGCAACCTAAAACCAGATATATAAGTCCCTGTTAGATTAATGAAGCAACATTAGTCTTATATTAATTCTAAAAAGATATTCAAATAAGTGAATAACATAGTGTTAACAGGTTAATGAAATGCTAAAAGCAGAGCTTTAAAGTTAATAGTTGTTAACGAAAATTACATGCTAATATTATGCTAATGAGTTGTAATCATAAGCAAACCCTGCTTACCATGCCATTAATGTGAATGTCAGGAAATAACATCAAATTATTGGGCATCACAGCTGACGTGTCACTTATTAGATTCAAAAGCAAAAATATCATGTACAGTAATAATAGCAGAAAACAACATTTTTAAAGGAAAACTCCCATCCAAAAGAGTTTTAATGGTAATTATTAGGGTTGAGCGAAACGGATCGTTCATTTTGAAAAGTCGCCGACTTTTGGCAAAGTCGGGTTTCATGAAACCCAACCCGATCCTAGTGTGGGGTCGGCCATGCGGTACGCGACTTTCGCGCCAAAGTCGCGTTTCGTATGACGCGCTTGGCGCCATTTTTTCAGCCAATGAAGGAGCGTGGGCAGAGTGATGACATAGGTCTTAGGGGCGTGGACGCCTATCGTCATCTTGTCGATTGTGCGCTGTAGCGATTTGCAATGTGTAACACCAGCTTTTCTGTTCAGGGACGGAGGAGAGAGAGAGAGAGAGGGAAAGGGAGAGGGAGAGGGAGAGGGGGAGGGAGGGAGAGAGAGAGAGAGAAAAAATAAAAAAATAAAACAAAAATAAAAAAAAAATAAAAAATTCCCATTGACTTTGCATTGGGTTTCGTGTTTCGGTCGATCCCCGACTTTTCGCCATAATCGGCCGATTTCACTCGACTCGACTTTAGAGATAGTCGGGTTTCGCGAAACCCGACTCGACCCTAAAAAAGTAAAAGTCGCTCAACCCTAGTAATTATACATCATGGGGTCTTTCAGAATTTGATAAAGTGAATTTGTCACCTTGAAAATGTGGGAAGCATATTATTGAGGAAGATGAGCTGAGTATACCAAAATATAGTCTAATGAAAGCAAACCCTCTGTTTAACATCATTTATTTATATAAATCTTTGCTCACCCTTGAGTTTAGAAGTCTAATGGAAGATTTCACTCATTAACTGATACAGTTTCACACATCAGTACGCTATTGGGGTAACAGCTGGTGGAGAGGGCTCAGGAGCTGAGGTCCCTCCACAGGAAACTGACTGGAACTCCAATTGTTGCTGTTAACCATTTAAATATCAATGTCAATCTCGAGTGCGAAGTGTGTGCAGTCAGGGATAGGATGAAGGGTAGGCAGGCTAGGCACCCGTCTTGGGCGCTACATCATGCTTCCCTAAAAAGGGTGCTCTTTGGGGTCAAAAAATGAAAAAAGATACCTTAGATAGTCCGTCTGTGGCTGTGAGCAGTGAGTGGCAGCTGCGGAGGAGCAGGTCACAGGAGGCAGGAGCAGATGCTGGGACAAACATGTGTTCCCGCTATTAAAGTAGGTGAATATTCACTGCTTTCCACGCCCATAATCCTGCCTACCTCTCTGCACTGATGCTGGCGGCAAGAGGTGAGCGAGACTATTGGTCTGGAGAGCAGTGAATATTCATTCTCTTTAATAGTGGACACAAGTGATAGCCGCAGCCGCCGACTTCCTGCAGCGGCTGGGTGATCACGTGTGTCCGCTATTAACCCCTGGATCTTTTTTCGGTTTTGCATTTTGTTTTTCGCTCCCCTTCTTCCCAGAGCCATAACTTTTTTATTTTTCCGCCAATATGACCATGTGAGGGCTTGTTTTTTTGCGGGACGAGTTGTACTTTTGAACGACACCATTGGTTTTATCCTGTTGTGTACTAGAGAATAGGAAAACAAATTCCAAATGCTGTGAAATTGCAAAAAAACTGCAATCCCACACTTTGTTTGGCTTTTTTTGCTAGGTTCACTAAGTGCTAAAACTGACCTGCCATTATGATTCTACAGGTCATTACTAGTTCATAGACACCAAACATGTCTAGTTTTTTTTAACTAAGTGGTGAAAAAAAATTGTAAACTTTGTTAAAAAACTAATAAATTGCACCATTTTCCGATACCCGTAGCGTCTTCATTTTTCAGGCGATTCTGAACGCGGCGATACTCAATATGTGCATGTTTGATTTTATTTTTATTGTTTTATTTTGAATGAGGTGAAAGGGGGGTGATTTGAACGTTTATATTTTAAAACATTTTTTAATATTTTTAAAAACATTTTTTTTTCTTTTGGCATGCTTCAATAGCATCCATAGGAGACTAAAAGAGTTTGATACACTAGTCAGGGTTGGAACATATATACCGGTCAGAATAGGGGCATATACGAGCAGGATGGTAGCTATATATATCAGGATGGGGTGGCCATATATACCAGCCAGGATGTGGACATACATATCAGAATCGGGGGGCGATATACACCAGGATAGGGCTATATATACCAGGATGGGGGTATCTATACCCAGATGGGGGGCAATATATAGCAGAATGGGGTGCCATATACACCAGGATGGGGACCATCTATAACAGAATAAGGGGGCCTTACATTTCAGGATGGGGGCTATATATACCAGGATGGGGATAATATATAACAGTATGGGGGGGCCATATATACCAGGATGGAGGGACCATAAATACCGGAATGGTGGGCCATATATACCAGGATGGGGGGTACCATATGTACTAGGACGGGGGGTGTATATATCGGGATGGGGGCCATATACACCAGCATGGGGACATATATACCAGGATGGGGCCCAGGATAAGGTACATACTGTATATACCAGGATGGGGACATATTTACCTGGCAGGGATCCAAGATGGGGGACATTAGTATAGAATAGGGAACATTACCCCTATGGCACTGTCAGCAGCAGATCCCCCCATGGTATAGGCTGTTATGGAAATTTGGTTAGGATAAATCTATCACTGTATGTGCTATGGCCGTTCTCAATTAGGTATTAAGTATTTTGAGTGCTCAAGACTGACACTGTACACTGAGGTGACAGAATAACATTCCATCAAATACTGATGGTTTATTGTACATACATGTTTTTATAATTGCATATAGAAAGGGGTGGTTAGTTAATTACCATATGGTCACGCTCCTCTGTTATTGGTTATCTAAATATATATGGAATATTGTGATTAATGCATATATGAATGCTGATTAAGCAACTAAAGTGTATCTTTTGCCTTTTTTGCAATTAAGCTAAAAATTGAGACAGCGACTCAGCACTCAGCACATCGGTGTTGTTCCACTTTTCAACTTGGAAAGTCCCAAAGAGCTGCCTGGTTTGTGGCGGCCATTTTAAGGCAATTAATTATAGTGTACATATTTGCTGTGAGTATATATGAGTATACAGGTATATGCAAGTGAGATCTATATGAAATATATATATTTCCGTCACAAGGCCATGGTTCATATGGGTGGACTGTGTAGCTGTTATAGCTGATAATGACAGTGTGGTGGGTGTAGATAAGGCTGACAGTGTGGAGGCTACCTATGTATATAATTAAAACCAAAAAGAGAACATAGGAAGAAACTGTCATAGGTTTAAAAAATACCAAATTTTATTCAATACACACAAGGAAATTCATTAAACCGTCACATATATAAATAAATTAAAATATACTGTCCTCAGGAAAACACATGTGCAAAATATGACCGCAGGTGCACAACCATGCACAGCAACCGCATAACAGTCTCCACAATTAATAGCAACAAAATGGCAAGAAGGGTGAAAATATATGGTACAAATCAATTAAAACAGCTTGTAGTGCGTTTTTAGTGTGTGTAAATCACTGTCTGTGGAGCGGTATATTAACCCTAGCTGCCGTATCACTAAAGTGCCTAGTGCTCAGTAAACATGTCTCTCATAGTGACCCCTGTATGGTGGGCAGTCCAGATCTCAGCCTCTATCCACAGCACTAGTAACCATAACATGTCCCATATAAACTAAGATCAAACAGTAATGGAGTACGGATGCAATACATGACCTGCACGTGCTGTCCTCATGGCCCCAATGCGCGTTTCGCGTCCTGCTTCTTCCGGGGGAATGTGTAAGTGGATATGTACATGCCAGGCTTTTATATATGTCTTTCATTGGTGGCAGCGGCATTGTAATGGCGCTCTCGCCGCTGAAGCAAGCCACAGCGCACGCGCAGATCGGTGCCCCACGTCACTGCCGCCGTTCCCCCACCCGACGCGTCAGGGCGGGGGGCGGTGCCAGCGACGCTTAGGACGCGTCACCACGGCAACGCAGCAGCCCGAACAGCGTCGGAGCACACACACCGCAGAGCGAGTACAGGAAGGAAGATGGATCGATGGTTGCCTGGGAACGGGGGCCGAGGGAGGAGGGAGGGTATAAAGTACCACTTTTCCCTTTACATACATATATTCTAAGCACACTTAAGGACTTTCTGTCCTGAGCACTTAAGGGGTATCCACTATTTGTGCGGGACTTGCATGTGCTGCCCTGTGGGTCTCTTTTACTATAGACGGGGGAAGTACATATGCCGGATATACCTGTTTTGCCCCCCCCTCCCCTCCCCAACCCTTCCTCCCCCCCCCCCACTCTCCGCAGTGTGCTGTGTAAACTCAACCCACTATGATCATCACTTTATTCCCTCCTCACTCGGCCCCCGTTCCCAGGCAACCATCGATCCATCTTCCTTCCTGTACTCGCTCTGCGGTGTGTGCGCTCCGCCGCTGTTCGGGCTGCTGCGTTGCCGTGGTGACGCGTCCTAAGCGTCGCTGGCACCGTCCCCCGCCCTGACGCGTCGGGTGGGGGAACGGCGGCAGTGACGTGGGGCGCCGATCTGCGCGTGCGCTGTGGCTTGCTTCAGCGGCGAGAGCGCCATTACAACGCCGCTGCCACCAATGAAAGACATATATAAAAGCCCGGCATGTACATATCCACTTACACATTCCCCCGGAAGAAGCAGGACGCGAAACGCGCGTTGGGGCCATCAGGACAGCACGTGCAGGTCATGTATTGCATCCGTACTCCATTACTGTTTGATCTTAGTTTATATGGGACATGTTATGGTTACTAGTGCTGTGGATAGAGGCTGAGATCTGGACTGCCCACCATACAGGGGTCACTATGAGAGACATGTTTACTGAGCACTAGGCACTTTAGTGATACGGCAGCTAGGGTTAATATACCGCTCCACAGACAGTGATTTACACATACTAAAAACGCACTACAAGCTGTTTTAATTGATTTGTACCATATATTTTCATCCTTCTTGCCATTTTGTTGCTATTAATTGTGGAGACTGTTATGCGGTTGCTGTGCATGGTTGTGCACCTGCGGTCATATTTTGCACATGTGTTTTCCTGAGGACAGTATATTTTAATTTATTTATATATGTGACAGTTTAATGAATTTCCTTGTGTGTATTGAATAAAATTTGGTATTTTTTAAACCTATGACAGTTTCTTCCTATGTTCTCTTTTTGGTTTTCTTTATTGATTTGGGAAGAGTCATTTAAATAGGCCAGTTATATATATGATTCTATATATATAATTGCCAGTTGGGACTTCTGGCCGCTGTCCCCGAATCCCATAAGGCATTGCGGCAGTGTCACAAGTGACATACAAGTTTCCGCTGTTCCCACACAGGTGTAGTAACAGCCGCGTCATTACTACCACAAACTGCGCCTGCGCAAGAGACATTCACATCACCGTATTCACGCGTAACAGCCACAACTGCGCGCTCTACCTGCTCTACTCACGCGTGCGCGATGATGACGCAGCTGTTACCGCGCCTGCGAATTTCACCACACTCCTGATGCGATAGCATCGAGCCTATTTCTAGTATAATATAAGAGGCTTATTTAGGTTGTTATATGGACAGATATGTTTTATTCAGGAGCATTTTAATAACACTGTTATTTTTAAAAGGCACTGTGTGAGAACGTGCTGCAGAAGAACAGAGAAGATGGAATTTACAAAGAAGTGGTGTGGAAGTGAAAAATCATCAAGGCGTTTTGACAAGATGGAGATGAAAAGAAAGAAAATACTCAATCAGAGAAGATATCACCCATAAGGTACCTGGATCTAAATGTTTACTGTTGATTCTGACTTAAGGTACCTTCACACATAACGATATCGTTAACGATATCGTTGCTTTTGGTGACGTTGCAACGATATCGTTAAAGAAATCGCTATGTGTGACAGCGACCAACGATCAGGCCCCTGCTGGGAGATCGTTGGTCGCTGAGGAAAGTCCAGAACTTTATTTCGTCGCTGGACTCCCTGCAGACATCGCTGGATCGGCGTGTGTGACACCGATCCAGCGATGTCTTCACTGGTAACCAGGGTAAACATCGGGTAACTAAGCGCAGGGCCGCACTTAGTAACCCGATGTTTACCCTGGTTACCATCCTAAAAGTAAAAAAAACAAACACTACATACTTACCTACCGCTGTCTGTCCCCGGCGCTGTGCTCTGCACTCCTCCTGTACTGGCTGTGAGCGTCGGTCAGCCGGAAAGCAGAGTGGTGACGTCACCGCTCTGCTTTCCGGCCGCTGTGCTCACAGCCAGTACAGGAGGAGTGCAGAGAAGCAGAGCGCCGGGGACAGACAGCGGTAGGTAAGTATGTACTGTTTGTTTTTTTACTTTTAGGATGGTAACCAGGGTAAACATCGGGTTACTAAGCGCGGCCCAGCGCTTAGTTACCCGATGTTTACTTTGGTTACCGGCATCGTTGGTCGCTGGAGAGCTGTCTGTGTGACAGCTCTCCAGCGACCAAACAGCGACGCTGCAGCGATCCGGATCGTTGTCGGTATCGCTGCAGCGTCGCTAAGTGTGACGGTACCTTAATTCTCATCAGTATTGTGTATGGACAGCATTCTGATAAACACTGATAACAACTTCCAGCATTTCTTTACCATTGTTAAGAACATAATGGGAGTTGCATATATTATATCATGATTATAATAAATTAAAGGGTATGTCCAGGACTTTCTGAAAAACAAAAAATATGCTTAAGCATTAACAGCTAACAGGCAGGTAGTTGCTACCTATCTGCTTGTTGCGTATGGCACCATTCTTCCCCGGCACAGAGTGGTCACAGGGCGGGACTTCTGATGTAATTCTGGGTGACAGCAGGATTCCCGCTACCTAACTGTCCTGCACTGTTAACAGAGCAGAGAGAAAAAGAATCCACCGCTCTGTCGAAATGACATCGGTAGAGGCAGCTGAATCTCCAGCAGGAGCGGTCTGTGATCGCTCTGTGTCGGCGAAGGATGGCAAGGGGCACAACAGGCAGGTTAGTAGCAACTATCTGCCTGGTAGTGCTTAGGCATATTTTTTGTTTTTCAGGAAGTCCAGGATATACCCTTTAGGCCACATTCACACTTTCAATATTTGGTCAGTATTTTAAATCACTATTTGTAAGCCATAACCAGGAGTGGAACAATCAGAGGCAAAGTATAAGAGAAACAAGTCACTTCTTCTGCATCTTTCACCCACTCCTGGTTTACAAATGCTCATGTAATATGCTGATCGAATACTGAAGGTGTGAACGTGGCTTTAGGATGTTGAAAATTTTGATGGGAGGAGGAGTGCTTCTTTAAAAACAATCATACTTATCCGTGTCCCTTTATGTATAATGGGGGTCTGTTTAGATTCCATTAGGGCATCTGCCAAATGATGGCTTTAATTGAATCCACACAGCCCCCATTATAGTTAAGTCATATTTGTTTCCATTATTGTCCTTGGGTCTAACATATAAAAATAGTATGCCTGGGTTGAATTTTGCCATTTATCCCTTGTATTGCGTAAATGGTCCAAAAACAATGACTGATTCCATATCTAATTTTGAAAACATGCTCTCTTTTGAGCCTCACCGATAAAGCGCATGACTTTCATATGCTTTTGATGGTATTTTTTGGTGAAAAAGTGGGGGTACCTTAGGGGTCCTTTTACCTTAGTCTGACTCCTTTACTTTGGTGCTGTCACGGACGTGGTTTGTGGAACCACTGTGCCATGGGCCATGGAGAGCCTGGAGGGGTTTGACTAAGCGAACACCTGACTGTTCACTAGAGCCTCTGCTGGTGAGGTTAGACTTGGCTCCCGATGAATGCCAGGTGCCACTCCATGACAGACCAACGGACGCGCAGCAGCTGGACCCAGTGGACAAATTGGAAGGAGCAGCTGGCAGAGTTTGATTTAGAATGCAGCAGAAAGACTTCATACCAGAGTGCAGCAGGCAGTGATTGTATCGGAGTGCAGCAGGCAGGATCTGCATCAGAGTGCAGCAGGCAGGGTCTGCAACAGAGTGCAGCAGGCAGGATCTGCATTAGAGTGCAGCAGACAGTGATTGTATCGGAGTGCAGCAGGCAGGATCTGCATCAGAATGCAGCAGACAGTGATTGTATCGGAGTGCAGCAGGCAGGATCTGCATCAGAGTGCAGCAGGCAGGATCTACACCAGAGTGCAACAGGCAGGATCTGCACTAGAGTGCAGCAGGCAGGATCTGCATCAGAGTGCAGCAGGCAGGATCTACACCAGAGTGCAACAGGCAGGATCTGCACTAGAGTGCAGCAGGCAGGATCTGCATCAAAGTGCAGCACGCAGGATTTGCACCAGAGTGCAGCAGACAAGATCTGCATCAGGGTGCAGCAGGCAGGATTTGCACCAGAATGCAGTAGGCAGGATTTGCACCAGAGTGCAGCAGGGACAGGTATGCAACTCCTAACATCCCAGCCACCTATTTCCAGCCAATAGATTAAGGTGTTAAGCGAGCATGCTCGGGTGCTAAGCGAGTGTCTTCGGCATGCTAGAATAATATGTTCGAGTCCCCGCATGCATTGTCTCGCATGTTTTCAACAGTCGCAACGCATGCATGGTTTACCTAACAAACAGGCAATCCATGCATGTCTTGTGGCTGTCAAACCGCCGCGAGACATGCCAGCGCAGAGACTCAAACATATAATTTGAGTGCCGAAGACACTCGGTTAGCACCCAAGCATGTTTGAATAACACCTTATCCGAGCACATTCGCTCATCACTAGTTTTGACCATATGTTTACACAGACTACACTTAAAATAATCTTTATTTTTATATATAGCGCTAACATATTCCGCAGCGCTTTACAGTTTTTGCACACAATATCATCGCTGTCCCCAATGGGGCTCACAATCTAGAATCCCTATCAGTGTGTCTTTGGAATGTGGGAGGAAACCGGAGTGCCCGGAGGAAACCCACGCAAACACGGAGAGAACATACAAACTCTTTGCAGATGTTGTCCTGGGTGGGATTAGAACCCAGGACTCCAGCGCTGCAAGGCTGCAGTGCTAACCACTGTGCCACCGTGCTGCCCACTTAGAAGGTCCACATTTAAAACTGCCTTTAGTACTGAGCCAGGTTTGTGACACTTGTCTATGAAAGAGGCTCGGGATTTCACCCAATGATTTACCTCTGCGAACAGAGTGTGTCGCACCCAGGGCATGGATATGCGCTTACTTATCATCTTGGTATAAGAGGAGAAGATTCTTATTGAAAACGGAAAGAATGTCTGGATAATCAGAGCTGAAAGAAGTGACAAATGAAATTTTGTCTATTAAATCAGCATGAGTATCTCATTTGGAGTTATTTTATAAATATATTTAAATGCAGCTATTTTTTTGGAGCTCTCGTCAGAATGAATGGGTCTGCTATATCCTCTGGATTGTATTCTGTTTTTCATGGTCAGGCATTCTGCATTGAAGGAGAAATCTAATGAACTCGTCGATGAGGAGGATTTTTATTACATGGTGAGGGTGACATCTGGTTCTGACAAATAAATATCAGGTCATCAATATATCTGCCATACTATATGATGTGTTGACAAAATGGATTGCTAGATGAATGTAACAGTTTTTTCCTACCCCGCCTTTTAAAGGTTAGCTCAAAAGGGTGAAAATTTAGCACCCGTAGTACAACCAAGAATTTGGAAGTAAAATACATTATTGAAATAAAAAATAATTGTTAATGAGTAATGAGTAGGAATAAAGCAACCTGTAAAATGTAATTAATAAATGGTGTAGAATAACCACCGTACTTATGTAGATGGAAGGATAAAGCATGTAAAGCTCTATTATGTGGTAGCAGTTAGCTGCTCATTTCTCTCCCCCTCAGTACCTGACAGTGCTCTAATCAGTCCTATAAAATCACAATCCTCTAGCACCAGCACCAGCAGTTTCCAGAGCAGTTCTCCTACCACAGCTCTCACTTTCCTTAAGGTACCTTCACACATAACGATATTGTTAACGATATCGTTGCTATTTGTGATCAGGCCCCTGCTGGGAGATTGTTGGTCGCTGAAGAAAGTCCAGAACTTTATTTCGTCGCTGGACTCCTGCTGACATCGCTGGATCGGCGTGTGTGACACCGATCCAGCGATGTCTTCACTGGTAACCAGGGTAAACATCGGGTAACTAAGCGCAGGGCCGCGCTTAGTAACCCGATGTTTACCCTGGTTACCATGCTAAAAGTAAAAAAAAACAAACACTAGATACTTACCTACAGCCGTCTGTCCTCCAGCGCTGTGCTCTGCTTTCCTGCACTCCTCCTGTACTGGCTGTGAGCCGGAAAGCAGAGCGGTGACGTCACCGCTCTGCTTTCCGGCTCACAGACAGTACAGGAGGAGAGCAGAGAAGCAGAGCACAGTGCTGGAGGACAGACAGCGGTAGGTAAGTATCTAGTGTTTGTTTTTTTTTACTTTTAGCATGGTAACCAGGGTAAACATCGGGTTACTAAGCGCGGCCCTGCGCTTAGTTACCCGATGTTTACCCTGGTTACCGGCATCGTTGGTCGCTGGAGAGTGGTCTGTGTGACAGCTCTCCAGCGACCAAACAGCGACGCTGCAGCGATCCGGATCGTTGTCGGTATCGCTGCAGCGTCGCTTAATGTGAAGGGGCCTTTAGAGTGTGCTTGTTCAAATTTCCTGTTATCTTTGTATGTATATATAGTGATAACAGTGTTAAGTCCAAACAAACACTGACTGGCTGTTAATGTGTAGTAGGAGAATGAAACTGCTCACCAGAACTGTCAACCAAGGAGCAGCGACCGCTTCCCCTCCTCCCCAAGCAACCAAAAAATAAGGAGACAGTAAATGGACTGCTGTGAGCTGCTCAAGAGATAACTTGAGAATGTCCCTTTAAGGGGTTAATGTGTATACAGAGATAACTGTCAATCACTGAATAGATAAACCCATTGACTATTATTATTATATTGAGCTTTTTATTAGAAAACGATATATATCAATCTGTTTTTCTCCTTCTGCTCTGTAAAATGCTTCTGGCAGACCATATTGCTTGATCAACCTGACAGGTTCATTTTGAGGCAGGAATAACAGGGAACAACCCTTGATCTGTATGGTATTGTGTCATTTGCTTTTACTGCTAGGGTAACATTTCAGTAAGAAAAAAGAATAAAAAAAATTGCAGTAGAGCTGCAAGAGTGTCTTGCTCCCAATTTATTTATATTGATGCCAATAATTCCCAACTAACGACTCTATTGAATTATTAGTAACTGAGTGCAAATTTGAAGCTGAGATCACCTACACTGATATACCATACTATGCTGCATCGAGAGGTATTGTTATTAACTGGCATAGAAATACTTTAAAAGCTGTTATGAATGTAGCTAGCTCAAATAAGTCAATGTTTTGCTCTTCCATTCAGGTCGCAATAATAAAAGCTTATAATAATAAGTAATTTTTTTTTTTATTTATAAAATGCCAACATATTTCACAGCTCTTTACAATCCAGCGGGGACATGTACAATCATTATCAAACATTACAGAGAAACAAAAATTCAACAATACACAAAAGAAGAAGAATAGTGAAATAGGGGTGACACAAAAGATAAAAATTGCTTGTGTATGACCCATTCATCTTTTATAATAGATAAGTGTATTCATGTAAAAAGGCTTCAACTGGTCACCAGCCAGCGTTTGTATGTACAGATAAAAAGTACTACTGAGTGCATTGAGTTTGTGGGAAGCAGATGAATGCTAAGGAAAAATGTAGGAAAGGTTAGATTAGTGAGGAGATGTGATTGCACTAAAAAGATGTGTTTTTAATGCAGGCATAAAATTGTGGACACCAGGAATTAACCTAATTATCTGTGTTGTTGATTCCAGATAACTGATGCATCACAAGAAAAGGTAGAAATGGGAATTTTGAGTAATGGAGAATCTTGTTCTTATATCTTTAGGAGAAGGAAGGCTATGGTTAGACATGAGGGAGGAGATGTGGGTTGATACAGCACTGTGGAAATCTTTGTGGGTGAGAGCAGGGCCACCATCAGGGCATTACTGCCCTGACTGGCGTATGGGGCCTGATCAGCAGAGGGGGCCGCTTCTCTTCTGCTGATCGGACCCCCTCTTCTGCTGGGGCAGTAACTGAATCTGCGGCCGAGACGTAGGTTCCATTTACTCTATTGCCGTGCAGGCCCGCACAGTAATAGTTAAAACCGTCAGCCAATCGGAGGCTGGCAGCTGACATCAGCACGCACGTCACCGGCGTATGACGTCATTGTCTTTTGCCAGCGAGTGCACGCTTGAAACACCAGGAGGGATCATCACCGCAGGAGCGTGGCAAGGTAAGAAGAAAGGTTTAAAAAAAAAAAAAAAAATGTTATTGAAAGCGCAAGCCGGAATATGTTTCACCGGCAGGATGGAGACACATGGACCATGTGGTTCCACTCTGTCCGGGGCTGAATGGAGACACGGGGCAGGATGGGAAACATGAGGGAAAGATGAGAGACACAGGAGGAGAATGGAGACAAGGGGCAGAATGGAGACGGAGCAGGGTTGGAGACAAGGGAGTAGGATGGAGACATGGGAATAGAATGGAGACAAGGGGCAGAATGGAGACAGGGGCAGGATTGGAGACAAGGGGCAGAATGGAGTCAAGGGGCTAAATGGAGACGGAGCAGGATTGGAGACAAGGGGCAGAATGGAGACAAGGGAGTAGGATGGAGACAAGGGGCAGAATGGAGACAGGGGCAGGATTGGAGACAAGGGGCAGAATGGAGTCAAGGGGCTGAATGGAGTCAAAGGGCAGAATGGAGTCAAGGGGGCAGGATGGAGACACGGGGTAAAATGGAGAAAAGGGGCAGAATGGAGACAGGGGCAGGATTGGAGACAAGGGGCAGAATGGAGTCAAGGGGCTGAATGGAGACGGAGCAGGATTGGAGACAAGGGGCAGAATGGAGACAAGGGAGTAGGATGGAGACATGGGAATAGAATGGAGACAAGGGGCAGAATGGAGACAGGGGCAGGATTGGAGACAAGGGGCAGAATGGAGTCAAGGGGCTGAATGGAGTCAAAGGGCAGAATGGAGTCAAGGGGGCAGGATGGAGACACGGGGTAAGATGGAGAAAAGGGGCAGAATGGAGACAGGGGCAGGATTGGAGACAAGGGGCAGAATGGAGACAAGGGGCTGATTGGAGACGGGGCAGGATTGTAGACAAGGGGCAGAATGGAGACAAGGGAGTAGGATGGAGACATGGCGGTAGAATGGAGACAAGGGGCAGAATGGAGACAGGGGCAGGATTGGAGACAAGGGGCAGAATGGAGTCAAGGGGCTGAATGGAGACGGAGCAGGATTGGAGACAAGAGGCAGAATGGAGACAAGGGAGTAGGATGGAGACATGGGGGTAGAATGGAGACAAGGGGCAGAATGGAGACAGGGGACAGGATTGGAGACAAGGGGCAGAATGGAGTCAAGGGGCAGAATGGAGTCAACGGGCAGAATGGAGTCAAGGGGGCAGGATGGAGACACGGGGTAAAATGGAGAAAAGGGGCAGAATGGAGACAGGGGCAGGATTGGAGACAAGGGGCAGAATGGAGACAAGGGGCTGAATGGAGACGGAGCAGGATTGGAGACAAGGGGCAGAATGGAGACAAGGGAGTAGGATGGAGACATGGGAATAGAATGGAGACAAGGGGCAGAATGGAGACAGGGGCAGGATTGGAGACAAGGGGCAGAATGGAGTCAAGGGGCTGAATGGAGTCAAAGGGCAGAATGGAGTCAAGGGGGCAGGATGGAGACACGGGGTAAAATGGAGAAAAGGGGCAGAATGGAGACAGGGGCAGGATTGGAGACAAGGGGCAGAATGGAGACAAGGGAGTAGGATGGAGACATGGCGGGTAGAATGGAGACAAGGGGCAGAATGGAGACAGGGCCGGGATTGGAGACAAGGGGCAGAATGGAGTCAAGGGGCTGAATGGAGACGGAGCAGGATTGGAGACAAGGGGCAGAATGGAGACAAGGGAGTAGGATGGAGACATGGGGGTAGAATGGAGACAAGGGGCAGAATGGAGACAGGGGACAGGATTGGAGACAAGGGGCAGAATGGAGTCAAGGGGCAGAATGGAGTCAAAGGGCAGAATGGAGTCAAGGGGGCAGGATGGAGACACGGGGTAAAATGGAGAAAAGGGGCAGAATGGAGACAGGGGCAGGATTGGAGACAAGGGGCAGAATGGACACAAGGGGCAGAATGGAGATGGAGCAGGATTGGAGACAAGGGGCAGAATGGAGTCAAGGGGCTGAATGGAGTCAAAGGGCAGAATGGAGTCAAGGGGGCAGGATGGAGACACGGGGTAAAATGGAGAAAAGGGGCAGAATGGAGACGGGCAGGATTGGAGACAAGGGGCAGAATGGAGACAAGGGGCTGAATGGAGACGGAGCAGGATTGGAGACAAGGGGCAGAATGGAGACAAAGGAGTAGGATGGAGACATGGCGGGTAGAATGGAGACAAGGGGCAGAATGGAGACAGGGGCAGGATTGGAGACAAGGGGCAGAATGGAGTCAAGGGAGTAGGATGGAGACATGGGGGGTAGAATGGAGACAAGGGGCAGAATGGAGACAGGGGACAGGATTGGAGACAAGGGGCAGAATGGAGTCAAGGGGCAGAATGGAATCAAGGGGCTAAATGGAGACAGGGGAGGATTGGAGACAAGGGGCAGAATGGAGTCAAGGGGCAGAATGGAGTCAAAGGGGCAGGATGGAGACACGGGGTAAAATGGAGAAAAGGGGCAGAATGGAGACGGGCAGGATTGGAGACAAGGGGCAGAATGGAGACAAGGGGCTGAATGGAGACGGAGCAGGATTGGAGACAAGGGGCAGAATGGAGACAAGGGAGTAGGATGGAGACATGGGGGGTAGAATGGAGACAAGGGGCAGAATGGAGACAGGGGACAGGATTGGAGACAAGGGGCAGAATGGAGTCAAGGGGCAGAATGGAGTCAAGGGGCTGAATGGAGATGGAGCTGGATTGGAGACAAGGGGCAGAATGGAGACAAGGGAGTAGGATGGAGACATGGGGCAGAATAGAGACAATGGGCAGAATGGAGACAGGGGACAGGATTGGAGACAAGGGGCAGAATGGAGTCAAGGGGCAGAATGGAGTCAAGGGGCAGAATGGAGTCAAGGGGCAGAATGGAGTCAAGGGGGCCGGATGGAGACACAGGGTAAAATGGAGAAAAGGGGCAGAATGGAGATGGGGCAGGATTGGAGACGAGGGGCAGAATGGAGACAAGGGGCTGAATGGAGTCAAAGGGCAGAATGGAGTCAAGGGGGCAGGATGGAGACACGGGGTAAGATGGAGAAAAGGGGCAGAATGGAGACAGGGCCGGGATTGGAGACAAGGGGCAGAATGGAGTCAAGGGGCTGAATGGAGACGGAGCAGGATTGGAGACAAGGGGCAGAATGGAGACAAGGGAGTAGGATGGAGACATGGGGGTAGAATGGAGACAAGGGGCAGAATGGAGACAGGGGACAGGATTGGAGACAAGGGGCAGAATGGAGTCAAGGGGCAGAATGGAGTCAAAGGGCAGAATGGAGTCAAGGGGGCAGGATGGAGACACGGGGTAAAATGGAGAAAAGGGGCAGAATGGAGACAGGGGCAGGATTGGAGACAAGGGGCAGAATGGACACAAGGGGCAGAATGGAGATGGAGCAGGATTGGAGACAAGGGGCAGAATGGAGACAAGGGAGTAGGATGGAGACATGGGGGGTAGAATGGAGTCAAGGGGCTGAATGGAGTCAAAGGGCAGAATGGAGTCAAGGGGGCAGGATGGAGACACGGGTTAAAATGGAGAAAAGGGGCAGAATGGAGACGGGCAGGATTGGAGACAAGGGGCAGAATGGAGACAAGGGGCTGAATGGAGACGGAGCAGGATTGGAGACAAGGGGCAGAATGGAGACAAAGGAGTAGGATGGAGACATGGCGGGTAGAATGGAGACAAGGGGCAGAATGGAGACAGGGGCAGGATTGGAGACAAGGGGCAGAATGGAGTCAAGGGAGTAGGATGGAGACATGGGGGGTAGAATGGAGACAAGGGGCAGAATGGAGACAGGGGACAGGATTGGAGACAAGGGGCAGAATGGAGTCAAGGGGCAGAATGGAATCAAGGGGCTAAATGGAGACAGGGGAGGATTGGAGACAAGGGGCAGAATGGAGTCAAGGGGCAGAATGGAGTCAAAGGGGCAGGATGGAGACACGGGGTAAAATGGAGAAAAGGGGCAGAATGGAGACGGGCAGGATTGGAGACAAGGGGCAGAATGGAGACAAGGGGCTGAATGGAGACGGAGCAGGATTGGAGACAAGGGGCAGAATGGAGACAAGGGAGTAGGATGGAGACATGGGGGGTAGAATGGAGACAAGGGGCAGAATGGAGACAGGGGACAGGATTGGAGACAAGGGGCAGAATGGAGTCAAGGGGCAGAATGGAGTCAAGGGGCTGAATGGAGATGGAGCTGGATTGGAGACAAGGGGCAGAATGGAGACAAGGGAGTAGGATGGAGACATGGGGCAGAATAGAGACAATGGGCAGAATGGAGACAGGGGACAGGATTGGAGACAAGGGGCAGAATGGAGTCAAGGGGCAGAATGGAGTCAAGGGGCAGAATGGAGTCAAGGGGCAGAATGGAGTCAAGGGGGCCGGATGGAGACACAGGGTAAAATGGAGAAAAGGGGCAGAATGGAGATGGGGCAGGATTGGAGACGAGGGGCAGAATGGAGACAAAGGGCAAAATGGAGACAAGGGGCAGGATGGAGACACGTGGCAGGATGGAGACATGGAGGCAGGATGGGAGACACAGGGGTAGGAGTGGAGACAAGGGGGCAGGATGGAGACATAGGGGCAGGATGGAGACATGGGGCAGGATGGAAACATGGGGGCAAGATGGAGACAAGGGACAGAATGGAGACAAGGGGCAGAATGGAGACAAGGGGCAGAATGGAGTCAAGGGGCTGAATGGAGACAGGGCAGGATTGGATTCAAGGGGCAGAATGGAGTCAAGGGGGCAGGATAGAGACACGGGGTAAAATGGAGAAAAGGGGCAGAATGGAGACAGGGGCAGGATTGGAGACAAGGGGAAGAATGGAGACAAGGGGCAGAATGGAGACAAAGGGCAGAATGGAGACAAGGGGCATGATGGAGACATGTGGCAGGATGGAGACGGGGAAAGATGGAGACAAGAGGGCAGGATGGAGACACGGGGGCAGGATGGAGTCACAGGGCAGGATGGAGACAAGGGGGCAGGATGGAGACATGGGGGCAGGATGGAGACATGGGGCAGGATGGAAACATGGGGCAGGATGGAGACAAGGGACAGAATGGAGACAAGGAGCAGAATGGAGACACAGGGGCCGGCTGGAGACATGGAGGCAGGATGGGAGACACAGGGGTAGGAGTGGAGACACGGGGGCAGGATTGGAGACACAGGGCAGGATTGGAGACACGGGGCAGAATAGAGACACAGGGGCAGGATGGAGACACAGGGGGCAGGATGGAGATACGGGGCAGGATGTATAATTGATAAGTTTATGCTGCATTTTGAAGACAATGGGCAATCAGTGCAGCGACTGGCACAAGGTAGATACATTGGTGTAGTATCTGGACCATAGTATGAGCCAGGCTGGTGCTTTGAGGATACATTGGACAGGGGAGAATTTAGTGAGAGGAAGACTGATTAGTAGTTATCTACAAAGAGAGTGAATTAAAACAACAGTACGCTTATATGGTAGAAAAAGAACGGATTCTGAAGATGTTTTTGAGCTGCAGGTGACATGAGCGTGCAAGTGATTGAATGTAGTAAGAAAAATCTGAGTCAAATATAACTAGACAAGTGAATAAAGATATACATGATGAAGGCCTACATGGCCGAAATGTGTTGTGTTTTTTTAATAAGTTTTTATTGTCTATTAGTGTTTTATAAATTTTTTTATTTCCTGCACATAGCTAATAAAATGTCATCTGATTCAACATTATTATTATAGCGTCATTTGTTCCATGGTGATTTACATGTGAAATATCAGAGATACTTTGTCATTTGGCTATATAACTCTTTTTCCAAATTGAGTTAAAGATCCTCTGAAGGAAGCACCCTGAAACATCTTTATTCACATTGAACCACGTGGATGACTTTTTTCTGGGAGAGGAAAATCATCTCCATGTTACCACAGATGGGGAGCACACCAGCATACAAGGATCCCCCTTGTCTTCAAACTTTTCCTAGTGTTGTGCCTCCTTGAACTACCACACCAGCTGAGCAAGATTCAAGTGGTTTCTCACCAAGCAAGATTTATTAATTTACTACGCTTAGATAGCGCTTGCCCTCTTTTTCCCCCCTTTCATTCATAACAAGACAAGTGATATGCTTTTTGGGAGTTATGGTAGTTCCACACATTGAAATTTAAATATTAGGGAGGTTATTTGAATTTCAGTTGCGTAAAAATTTGGCTTCAGATAGACAAAGAGCAGACATGGTGTTAGAAACAGTGGACAAACAATCAATGGTATTTTGTAGTAGTGCTGGTGTAATGTCAAGGGAAAATGTATATTATTAGCTGCAATCAGCATGGAGATGGAACTGAAACTCAATCTGCTGATAGTTTCCACATTTTAGGCTATATACAGAGAAAAAAGGAGAGCACCTTGGACTGAACCACGACAATAAGAGGAACAGGACAGGAAGAAGAGTCAGCAAATAAAATGAAAGCGAAGTCAGAAAGTTGTTAGGAGAACCAAGAGCGAGCCATATCATTAAAACTTATCCTTGTTTCCCTTCATCATGAATGTGGCCACATTTCTTAACCATCAAATGAAGTTCTATTCAGATGAAGCTATTAGAACTATGTCAAACAGAATTATTTTTTGAAATTCAAACAATGTGTTCAATTGAAGAATATAGAATGGAATTTTGGCTCACAGGCATGAGGTAATAGATATATCTTGCACTCAGTTAGATTTTATAATGATTTTCATACAATCTCTTTATTCTCTCTCATTTCCACTGCCTGGCTTCCTTTATACTTAATTAATCAATTTGTCATATAGAATATTGTTCCATTATTGTTTTCATGGTTACACTGAAAATTCATTGTTATAAATTCACCCATGTGATTCTTTCCTTCAGTGCTCATTTTTCAGCGTTCTTCCACTGGCTAGCTCTCCCCAACACTGAGCTGAGGTACAAATTCTATGCCTCTAACCTTACTTGTGCGCTGATTATTATGGTGAGCAAGAATGGGTGTCCAGAGTGTTTTAGGAAGCAATTATGCCGTTAAGGGGCAAAGTGTATATGCTTACAGCAGTAGTCACCAGGGCAAGGATCAAGGAACATGAAACCTAGAAGTACAAAAGGATAATACTATTTATTAGTCTCCATTACTTATCTCTCCTTGAGTCAACGCCTAGTGCTCATTTTTACTTTTGCAACCACAGCTTCATCTTCTCCTCGGCACAATAGTACATAATAGAGTTGGGTACTCTGTTCTGTGACATCACTCACATACTTTGGCATAAATCTTACTGGTTTCACTACTAGACAGTGGCATGGAAGTTCATGATTTCAATACTATACATTGGTGCAGAATTTGGTGGCTCCACTAAAATAAATTAGAAAATAAACTTGGCGGTTTCACTATTATACATTGGCATGGGGTCTTGTGGTTTAACAACTATTACACAGGATGGAGCCTGGCCATTTGAAGAGTAAAAATCATTTTTATTTTTATAAATTAATAATACAAGTGAAAATGAACAACTTGTTGTCACGCTATGAATGTACGTAAATAGGGAAAGGGGTCCTGCACTGTCTTTAGGGCTAGGACCCTTACTATCCCTGCTCCCAAAGGTACCACTTAAGGTGAGGAGGTTTGGGCCACCAGCCTTACTGTTCTCCTGTTATACTCTAAGCTGTCCCCTATAATTAAAAGCAACTAACATACAAAACACTCACCAAAGGTAGAAAGATAAATAGGGAAGGGTAGGAATATACAAACCAAATGGTAATAGGACAATGAGGAATGCATGCAACAATCTCCAGCAGCAACAATGATCTCCAACTCAGCAGAGTGATTCCAAGGTTCTTGGAAGTAAAACTTTCACTGGCGAGGAAGAGAAGGCCAGATTTTATAGGGAGAGGAAATGACCAGGTCAGGAACAGCTGTGGGATGGAGCTGCAAGTTTCTAAGCAACATAGAGAGGGTAGTTAACCTCTTCAGCACCAAAGAAAGCACAATCCATTTAATATGAAACACAAACACCCAGGCTAAATGGAAAATCTGCAATTTACAATGCAAAGTGATTTTCTAACCCCAGATCTTCCAGGAGGACGTGACCCACTCATGACACTTTGTAATATATCTTATCAGAGAAATATGCCTCTTTCTCCACCAGGACTGATTACTCTATTTCAGTGAAGACAGATTGCTACATTACTGAGAGGAGATGCCTCTATCTCCTCTCTTCTACAAAGGAGATGACAGCTGCTGCTGATAACATTTTATGTAAAGGGGAGGAACGACCAAGAGGCAGAGCTAGAGCTCATCCTTTCTACATAGAATCTTATCAGCAGCAACTGCCTTTTCCTATGTCAGTAATATAAAAATTTCACTTTTGACAGATTTTACCCAGTAATTAAAAATGTTGAAAATGATTAATCAGTAGAGTTGAGTGAATTTGTTCGGATTCGATCTTAATTTGCCATATTCGTGCCATATTAGTACCCTATTTGTGCCAAATTTATGTTTGATAATCGTTTCTGAACATATTTGGTAATTTCTACTCCCATTGACTCTAATGAAGTTCGCATCGTATTCAGCCCCAAATCCGAACAAATTTGCTCAACTCTATTGATCAGTTTTATTGGAAAAAGAAACAGATTTCCCTAAAATGGATACATTTAAAAAATTCTTATTTTCAAGGGCACTATTCATTTATGAAAGAAAAATAAAAAACGACAGTTACCCTTTATTGTTACTAAATGTGGGTATACCATATATTCACCACATATCCATCTCAACTAACAGTTCTTCTGAGGACTAATAAAGCTGCATAGATATCAGTGCTAGGCAGGCAGTGTATGTGGCAGACTGAAGTGCATATAGCAAGAGGATCCATTTCAGTTCTGTCTGCTGCTGCTGCTATTATAGATATTTGTAGACATAGCCCTAGGTATCAGGGGCCAGGAATAATTTTTGGGGATTTTAGTCCTGATTATTTGCTTAAAAAGCAATCCAGAGAACACCGTTTTTCTGCTCCATTTGCTTGTTGGCACTACAGAATACAGGCAGATCCTTTCTATATTACAGCGCTAAAAATCCAGCTATTTCAAACTGTGGTTTGTCCATCACATGGATCACATAAACGTGCACTCAAACTTCTGCCATTTTTGGCCTCCTTTTAAATTTTGTTGCAGTGTGTTAGTGAAGTGATTGACACCAGTTTGCTGTTCAAAATAGTTACCTACAGGCCAGCTATTTCAAACTGTGGTTTGTCCATCACATGGATCAAATAAATGTGCAATCAACATTATATCATTTGTAGTGAGCGTGGAAAATATTGTCCTCCATTTAAGATGGGCAAGGCATGTGGCAAGGGACGAGGAACCGGACGTGATGGTGATGGTTCATGTAGAGGCCGAGGCCAAGCTGAAACTGTGCCACAACAAACACATCTTCTCGCCTGACCTTCCTGTCCCAATTGCTAGGGGATTGCAGCACACCACTATTGAACCCAGAACAGTGTCAAAACGTTGTTGGTTGGATAGCGGATAATGCTTCCAGTCACTCTCGCCAAGTCCACTTAATGATGAAGAGACACAATTGCCAGAAAGTCAGGAGGAGAACCAGGGTGTGGAAATGGAAGATGAGGTGGTGGATGATATAGTAACTGACCCAAGCTGGCAGGAGGACATGCAGAGTGAGGACAGCAGCAAACAGGGGGAGGGAAGCATAGCACCCCAACAGGCAGGAAGAAGCAGTGTGGTGGCCGCAAACAGAAGGTGGGCAACCATTCCCCATAACACCAGCACGACGGAAGTTGCCAGTCCAACTGTTAGGTCTTCCCGATTCTGGTTGTTTTTAAAAGACTCTGCTGATAACTCCAAAAAGGCCATTTGCACCACCTGCCAGGCCAGCATCAGCAGGGGTAGAAAAAATACCAGCCTAACCACCACCAGCATGACCAGGCACATGGCAGCAAAGCACACGACTTTGTGGGCCGAACCCCAGGAACAGGGTCTGCGGGTGACACCACTGCTTCTTCCTCTGTTGTGCATGCAAGCCAATCCCCTGTCCATGGTGCATGCAAAGATGCCTCCTGCCCTGCACCTGTCAACTAGCACAATCAGCAAGCACATCCACGTCCTTGTTCCAGCACAGCGTTCAGTTGTCCATACCCCAGACCTTGGAAAGTGTTGTGAATTCTGTGATCAAGCTCCCTCCTGTGGTCACGAGTGGTACTGCGGCTTCTGAGTTTCCTTCCTCAGGTGATGAGGTTAAGTCGTTAGGTGCTGCTCTATTTAACTCCACCTAGTGCTTTGATCCTGGCCTCCAGTCAATGTTCTAGTATTGGTCTTGCTTCCTCCTGGATCGTTCCTGTGGCCTGTCTGCTCAGCATAAGCTAAGTTCTGCTTGTGTTACTTTTGTTGCTATATTTTCTGTCCAGCTTGCTTTTTTGGTTTTGCTTGCTGGCTGGAAGCTCTGAGACGCAGAGGGAGCACCTCCGTACCGTTAGTCGGTGCGGAGGGTATTTTTGCCCCTCTACGTGGTTGTTTGTAGGTTTTTGTGTTGACCGCAAAGCTATCTTTCCTATCCTCGGTCTATTCAGTAAGTCGGGCCTCACTTTGCTAAATCTATTTCATCTCTGTGTTTGTATTTTCATCTTAACTCACAGTCATTATATGTGGGGGGCTGCCTTTTCCTTTGGGGAATTTCTCTGAGGCAAGGTAGGCTTATTTTTCTATCTTCAGGCTAGCTAGTTTCTCAGGCTGTGCCGAGTTGCATAGGGAGCGTTAGGCGCAATCCACGGCTACCTCTAGTGTGGTTTGATAGGTTTAGGGATTGCGGTCAGCAGAGTTCCCACGTCTCAGAGCTAGTCCTATGTTTTGTGGTTTTTGTCAGGTCACTTGTGTGCTCTGAACTTCAAGGTCCATTGTGGTTCTGAATGACCTATTCACAACAGGAAAGCAAGCTCAAATACGCAGCCAAGGCCCCACAGGTCATACTACTAATTTCACACATTTTGCGATGGCTTGCACTTGAAATGTTGCTTTTTAGACTTGTGGAGATGGAAGCTTTCTGCAACCTGATGGCAGTGGCCATCCCAAGGTACTCGGTCCCCAGCCACCACTATTTCTCCCGGTGTGCGATCCCGGCATTACACAAGCACGTGTCCCACAACATTAACCGTGCCCTCAACAATGCAGTTACTGGGAAAGTCCACCTAACCATGGACATGTGGACAAGTGCTTGTGGGCAGGAACGGTACATCTCACTGACGGCACACTGGGTTAACATAGTGTAAACGGAACCCAGTTGGACCTCGGGATGGAACAAGTCCTCCTGACACCAAGGATTGTGGGCCCTAGGTCAATCAGGGTTGCCCGCACAGCCTACAGCTCCTGCACTTCATCCTCCTCCTCTTCAGCCTCCATCTCCAAAGTGACCATATCAGTCTCAAGATGGAAGCACTGCAGCACAGCCTCAGCCAAGTGGCAACAGGCTATGGTGAAGCTATTATGCTTAAGGTGACAAACCACACAATTATGATTCATGGCCCATGTGCTTAACCGCTGCCTTTGTCGTGCTTCAGAAGCATTTGCAGCTTCTTGCTTCTGGCTCAACGACTGGTGTTGGAACTCTACACTGCAGATGTTGAAAAGGTTTTATGAGCATAAGAGGGCAGTTGTTGACTACCAGCATCAACAAGGCCATCGGTATTCAGTTCAGACTCTACAAATAAGACCTCAGGAGTGTACATGGATGTTAGACATATGTACCATCCGACAAAACTTTGAGGACTCCACCAAGATGGTGAGCGGCGATGATGCCATAATTAGTGTCACCATCCCGCTTCTGTGTTCTGAAATGCTCTCTGCTCACAATCAAAGATGATGCATTGCAGGTGGAGCACAATGAGATGGAGCAAGGAACCACACAGGGTGATTCCACACAGCCCTGGCCCATCTCATCCCAACGTGGATTGGGTGAAAATGAGGAGGAAGAACAGGAGCTAGTTTCATGTGCTATAAATGGTACTACTACAGCTGTCATACCATCTGTTCAGCGTGGATGGCCTGAAGACAGATTAGAGGAGAGCATGGTCAGTAATCCTCTTAGTGAGGACACTGAAGTCTTGCTTATTAGCAGTCTGGCACGCATGGCTGAGTTTATGTTACGCTGCCTTTCCTGTGACCCTCACGTTTTCAAAACTTTGGGTGACAGACATTACTGGTTGGTGACACTTCTAGACACACACTATAAGGAGAACTTTCTGTCTCTTATTCTAGAGGCAGACAGGTCTACTAAAATGGGGCAGTACCAGAAGGCCCTTGTTGCAGAATAATAAAAAAAATTCCCAACTGAACACACTGGTGGCAGAGGTCACAGTTCATTGGACAACCAAGGAGTACAGGCAAGAGAGGCACAACTTCAATCCAGCAGAGGCAGGGGAACACTGGCAAAATTCTGGGAGAGTTTTCTCAGTTCCTTCCATCGTACAAGCCCTGAGACCTGGGGTACTCTCACAGGGAGTGCAAAGTTTTGGAAGATGCTGAGGGAGTTACTTGCTAACCATACCAACGTCCTCCGTGATTCCTCTGTGCCTTATAATTATTGGGTATCCAAGCTGGATACGTGGCATGAACTGACTCTCTATGCCTTGGAGGTCATGGCTTGCCCTGCCGCTAGCGTATTGTCAGAGCTGGTTTTCAGTGCCATTTGTGGAATTATAACTGATAAGCGCATCTGCTTATCAGTTATAATTTCTCAACACCACAGATTTCTCAACACCACAGAATGATAGCAGCGTAACATATATTCAAATCCAGTGTCTTTTTTTGGAGGTTCATTCCCATGCACCTCTTTAAACTCATGGGTGTTTACTTCCTGATTTGGGCTATTTACTGTTGTCCTCATCAAAAATGCTACGTGTGAATATAACCCAAGGTGTGGAGGAACTTTTTTTTCTTGGTTATTTATTTTGCCTTAATCATCATTACCTTAGACATTACCCTGGAAAGGATATTCCTTAACATATTTCCCTGGAAATTCCATTTTGGTTTTGTTTTTGTATGTTTTGTTGTGAGTCTGTAAAAGTGGCGTAAGCCTCTGACAACATTGTTCACAGTCTAGTCCCTTGCAGACTGCCTTGGGGGCCGCTGGAAAAATGCTCGAGTTTCCCATAGACTTACGTTGGGCTCGTTGCTTGGGTCGAGCACCCGAGCATTCCAATTCGCTCGACCCGAACAACGAGCATCCAAGCATTTTAGTGCTCGCCCTTCACTAATCGTATTTAGTCTCCGTAAAAAAAACATATATACAGTGGAATGAAGAAGTTTGGCCACCCCTGTATGCTGAGATAACTTTGATCAAGGTTTCAGACATTAATTAGCCTGTTAGATTTATGGCTTGCTTACTATCATCATTAAGTAAAGCCAGGTGATGCAAATTTCCAAGTTTTATAGAAACTCAGCCTCCTCTAACCTTGTGCCACAAAAATGCAGGCATGGGTTCTTCTAAGCAGATAAGTAAGACTCTGAAAATGAAAATGATGGAGGTCCAAAAAGCAGTAGAAGGCTACAAGAAGATATCAAAGCATTTTGAAGTTTCCCTCTCCTCAGTTTGAAATGTAATTAAGAAATTACATTTAACAGGAACAGTGGAAGTCAAGATAAGGTCTCAGGGAAGAGTCATCAGAAGAAAACTTCTCCTGGGTTCTCACCATAAAATTCAGAGTTAGAAGTATGCAAAAGAACATCTAAACAAGCCTGATGCATTTTGGAAATAAGTCCTGTGAACTGATAAGGTTAACATAGAACTCTTTGACTACAATGATCAAAAGTATGTATGGAGAAAAAGGGCACAGAATTTCAGGAAAAGAACATCTCTCCAACTATTAAGCATAGAGGTGGATCAATAATGCTTTGGGGTTGCGTTGCAGCCAATGGCATTGGGAACATTTCACAGGTAGGGGGAAGAATGAAATTTTCAATGAAATTTCAACAAATTCTTGGTGCAAATATAACACCATCTGTAAAAAAGCTGAAGTTGAAAAGAAGATGACTTCTTCAAATGGATAATAATCCTAAACACATATCTAAATTCACAATAAAATACCTCAAAAGGCATAAGCTGAAAGTTTTAAAAAGGGCCCTCACAGTCCCTTCATCTGAACATCATTGGAAATCTGTGGCTAGACCTCAAAATAGCAGTGCATGCAAGACGACCCAGGAATCTCATAGAACTGGAAGAATTTTCAAGCAAGAATGGATGAAAATCCGTAAAACAAGAATGGAAAAACTCTTGTCTGGCAACAAAAAGCATTTACAAGCTGTGATACTTGCATAACAGGAGGTGCTGCTAGGTAATAACCGTGTAGGGTGCCCAAACTTTTAAATCCATTTTTCTTTTTGTATTGTAAAAAATTCCAATATATTTTTTTATTTTTTGCCTAACATACAAAATAAATGTGTCACCTTTATCTTTAGGTCCTTTAGAGATCATTTAATCTTCAACTGGCTTAACTGTTCACACTAACAATAATTTTGACCATGGGTGCCCAAACTTTTACATGCCACTACATATATATAATAGCAGAAATATATATATATATATACAGTATATACACACATAAAGTAAAATTGTTAAATGCAGTAAAGCAAGACTAAATAAACACTGAAGAAATAGGTGTGTAAATACTACACAAACAAAATTGCTTAAACCCTCAAGGTCAATGATGGAAAATGTGAGCAGTTATTGGCCCGGGATTGTTTATACACTTGCTTTACCAGCTTTATGGATGTTGTGTTTTAATACATCATTGCTTAAGAGCAAAAAACAAATAAAGTAAGAAATAAACAACTAAACTTTGTCCCTTTGTCTTGTTGAGACAACTCTATGTAATGCGGCCAGACAGAGAAGTGAACAGTATCAATAACAGGTCTTATTGGAAGAAGACATTTTATTATCTTGGCCTGCATAGATAACAGAGTCCTTGACACAAATACATGCTCTTAGTTAGTCCCAGGAGCACAATAATCTTAGCTTCTGCCATTGAAAAATATCTTATGGAGGTGGCTGATATCCGTAACAGCAAGTAACCTAAAATGAAAACTGTAAATTGTATTATGCTAAAGGAGTTACACAATGTCAATATGCTGCGGAATTGTTTAGTGCTTGAGAAGAAAGCAATAAAGGGGTAATTCACCTTTAACAGGGAATAAAAAAAATCATTGCCTGACATCCAGAGACTCATTTCGGTACAGAAATAAAAATACATACTACATTTATTCACTGCTAAAATGTTCTAGGATAAAAGAGAAACACCCAAGGTGTTAGCAGTGTCTGATCAATGACAAGTCGGTAGCATATTGTATGCAAAAAAATTGCTATCCAAAAATATTAAAACTGTTTGCATAGTTATTGCCAGATCACAGGCTAAAATAATTTGTAACTGTTTTCTAAAATTGTCGATTAGAAATGTCTTCCACACAACACCCACTTTCCAATCTATCAGTGGAAAATGGCTTCATTAGAGACCTAATATGGATATTTTACAGCCCATTCGGTTGAGTGGATTGTAAAGTGCCTTAAGGCTTTAATGCCTTATTGTAATGTGCCATACAGACATTAAAATATTTGCCATTTGCCAAGTCTCTTTTTCCCCAAAGTGACAGAATCTAAAGAAAAAAGGACAGACGGGTCTTGTGTTCCAGCAGTTATTGATAACTAATGGCTTCTGTCCCTGAGTGAACAAGAACCCGAGTGTAATTCTCAAAGACTCTGTGTTGCAGCTTTCTCCTCTACACAGCCATAAAAGCTCTGAACGTTCTTTATTCTGTCTTCTTCATGTGACTGAATCTTTTTTTTCCATCATAATTAAAATGAAAAGTTCGGCCCCAGAATATAAATCCATATTCTCACTTGGACATGGATTCTAATATACACGTACTCCACTTTCCTTCTTCTGTCACAACTAGGAAATAGACATGATTAAAATCAAACATTGCTTTAATTTAGAACTCGCAATGCGAAGGAATAATATGATTTTTAATGTAGATAATAGGTCTGTTAAATAATCAGCTCCATTGTTTACCGGAGCAGACTGCAGATTTTGCTAAGGGAGAAGAGACTGATATCTGGGGCTGGTAAATTACTTAAGATGGTTGTTCAATATCAAATAGGTTAGCATACTGCTGTGTCTGAAATTAGCCATTTATAAATAACAGCTAATACATTAATGTTTCAGATGTAAATTCTGGTATAACCCTTTAAATCTGTACATAATTCTTCTTTGAGGGATTTCATTCTGAGATGCTACTTAATCTTGTTTAGGAGATTAAACAGAAAATTGCCAAAATAATGAAAGACATAAATATCTCACTTTGGAAATTGTAGTCCCATTAACAATATTTACCTTAACATTATAAGTCTGCAATTCCTCTGCCTGATGAGACAGTTATTTTCCTGTTCATCGTGAACATGCAGAGCTGGGAATGGGCTGCCACATTATTACATAGTGTACAATGCGGATGGCTGCTGTGAAAAAGCAAATTGTATTGTCTTTTCTCTTAGTCATTTTGCAAAGCTGGAAACTTTACAGGAGGTGTCTTAAAAAGTCTACAGGCTGATTTATTTTGTATGTTTGGGAAAAACCAATTCACAATGTGGCTGAAACATTAAGAAGAATCAATGCCTTGATGAGTAAACCTGGCCACAGACATAAATACTGACAACATGGCTTAACCCCTTCATGACCAGGGGATTTTTCGTTTTTCCGTGTTCGTTTTTCGCTCCCCTCCTTCCCAGAGCCATAACTTATTTATTTTTCCGTCAATTTTGCCATGTGAGGGCTTATTTTTTGCGGGACGAGTTGTACTTTTGAACGACATCATTGGTTTTAGCATGTCGTGTACTAGAAAACAGGAAAAAAATTCCAAGTACGGTGAAATTGCAAAAAAAGTGCAATCCCACATTGGTTTTTTGTTTGGCTTTTTTGCTAGGTTTACTAAATGCTAAAAATGACCTGCCATTATGATTCTCCAGGTCAGTACGAGTTCATAGACACCTAACATGACTAGGTTATTTTTTATCTAAGTGGTGAAAAAAAATTCCAAACTTTGCTAAAAAAAAAAAAAAATTGCGCCATTTTCCGATACTCGTAGCGTCTCCATTTTTCATGATCTGGGGTCGGTTGAGGGCTTATTTTTTGCGTGCCGAGATGACGTTTTTAATGATAGAATTTCGGTGCAGATACGTTCTTTTGATCGCCCGTTATTGCATTTTAATGCAATGTCGCGGCGACCAAAAAAAGTAATTCTGGCGTTTCGAATTTTTTTCCCGCTACGCTGTTTAACGATCAGGTTAATACTTTTTATTAATTGATAGATCGGGTGATTCTGAGTGCGGCGATACCAAATATGCGTAGATTTGATTTTTTTTTTATTGATTTATTTTGATTGGGGCGAAAGGGGGGTGATTTAAACTTTTATGTTTTTTTATTTTTTTCACTTTTTTTAAACTTTTTTTTTAAACTTTTGCCATGCTTCAATAGCCTCCATGGGAGGCTATAAGCAGGCACAACGCGATCGGCTCTGCTACATAGCACCGATCTGCTGATCTTCTGATCGCTGCTATGTAGCAGAAATGGAGGTGTGCTGTGAGCGCCGACCACAGGGTGGCGCTCACAGCCACCGGTCATCAGTAACCATAGAGGTCTCAAGGACCTCTATGGTTACAATATACAAGCATCGCCGACCCCCGATCATGTGACGGGGGTCGGCGATGACGTCATTTCCGGCCACCCGGCCGGAAGCGGTAGTTAAATGCCGTTGTCTGCGTTTGAGTTAATAGGTGCGGGCAGATCGCGATTCTACCCGCGCCTATTACGGGCACATGTCAGCTGTTCACCGCGGAGCCCTGCATCAAAGCAGGGGAGCCGGCATCGGACGGTATAGTACGTCCGATGCCGGTAAGGGGTTAATGGCTCAATTATTTTGTTTTTCCAGATTATTAGCTATAATTTAGTCACCTTGTTCTGATTTTAACATTTTGATTTTTATGTTGTTTTTGTTTACTAGCTGAAGAGCCCAGCGTTGCCTGGGCATTGTAAATATATCTGTGGTTAGTTATAGCACCTCACTTCTCTTATTTTCCCATCACGCCTCTCATTTTCCCCCTCATGTCTCACATTTTCTCCCTTACACCTCTTATTTTCCCCCTCACTCCTCTCATTCCCCCTAACACTTGTCATTTCGACCTCACATCTGTCATTTTCCGATCACTCCACTATTTTCCCTCACTCCTCTCATTTTGCACTCACACCTTTTCATTTTCACCTCACACCTCTCATTTTCCCCTCAGTATATACAGGTTTGTCATCTCCCTTATATATAGTATACACCTGTTTGTCATCTCCTGTATATAGTATATACCTGTATGTCATCTCCCCTGTAAATAGTATATACCTGCTGTGTGTCATCTCCTCCTGTATATAGTATATACCTGTATGTCATCTCTTCTGTATATACTATATACCTGTATGTCATCTCCTCCTATATATAGTATATACCTGTATGTCATCTCCTGTATATAGTATATACCTGTATGTCATCTCCCCTATATATAGTATATACCTGCTGTATGTCATCTCCTCCTCTATATACCTATGTGTCATCTCCTCTTTTATATAGTATATACCTGTATGTCATCTCCTCCTGTATATCTCCTACTGTATATAGTATATGCCTGTAAGTCATCTCATCCTATATAGAGTATATACCTGTGTGTCATCTGCTCCTGTATATAGTATATACCTGTATGTCATCCCCTCCTGTATATAGTATGTACCTGTATGTCATCTCCCCTATATATAGTATATACCTGAATGTCATCTCCTTCTATATATACTATATACCTGTGTGTCATCTCCACTGTATATAGTATATATGTGTGTGTCATCTCCTCCTGTGTATAGTATATACCTGTATGTCATCTCCTCCTGTATATAGTATATACCTGTGTGTCATCTCCCCTGTATATAGTATATATGTGTGTCATCTCCCCTGTATATAGTATATACCTGGGTGTCATCTCCCCTGTATATAGCATATACCTGTGTGTCATCTCCCCTGTATATAGTATGTACCTGTATGTCATCTCCCCTATATATAGTATATACCAGTGTGTCATCTCCTCCTGTATATAGTATATACCTGTATGTCATCTCCTCCTGTATATAGTATATACCTGTGTGTCATCTCCCCTGTATATAGTATATATGTGTGTGTCATCTCCTCCTGTATATAGTATATACCTGTGTGCCATCTCCTCCTGTATATAGTATATATGTGTGTGTCATCTCCTGTATATAGTATGTACCTGTAAGTCATCTCCTCCTGTATATAGTATATACCTGTGTGTCGTCTCTCCTGTATATAGTATATACCTGTGTGTCGTCTCTCCTGTATATAGTATATACCTGTGTGTCATCTCCTCCTGTATATAGTATATACCTGTGTGTCATCTCCTCCTGTATTAGACCCCGTTCACATGTTATTTGGTCAGTATTTTTACCTCAGTATTTGTAAGCTAAATTGGCAGCCTGATAAATCTCCACCCAACAGGAAGCCCTCCCCCTTGGCAGTATATATTAGCTCACACATACACATAATAGACATTTCATGTGACTGACAGCTGCCATATTTCCTATATGGTACATTTGTTGCTCTTGTAGTTTGTCTGCTTATTAATCAGATTTTTATTTTTGAAGGATAATACCAGACTTGTGTGTATTTTAGGGCGAGTTTCAAGTGTCAAGTTATGTGTGTTGAGTTGCATTTGGCTACATGCATGTAGCGACTTTTGTGAGATGATTTTTTGTGTGGCGACATGCGTGTAGCAACTTTTTGTGTGTCGAGTTGCATGTGACAGGTTAGTGTAGCAAGTTGTGTGCAGCAAGATTTGCACATGGAGAGTTTTGAGCATGGCGAGTTTTATGTGTGGTGCGTTTTGAGTATGTGCAAGTTTTGTGTGAGGCAACTTTTGCATGTGTTGCAACTTTTGTGCATGTGGCAATTTTTCCACGTGTGCAAGTTTTGCGTGTGGCGAGTTTTCCATGAGGTGAGTTTTGCATGTGTGGCGAGTTTTGCGTGAGCCTAGTTTTGCATGTGGCGAGTTTTCCGCGTGGCGAGTTTTGAGCAGTGACTTTTGTGTTTCGACATTTATATGGCGAGGTTGGTGTATGTGTGGTGAAATGTGTGCTGAGGGTGGTATATGTGTTCAAGCACGTGGTAGTGTGTGGCGCATTTTGTGTGTGTGTTCATATCCCCGTGTGTGGTGAGTATCCCATGTCGAGGCCCCACCTTAGCAACTGTATGGTATATACTCTTTGGTGCCATCGCTCTCACTCTTTAAGTTCCCCTTGTTCACATCAGGCAGCTGTCAATTTGCCTCCAACACTTTTCCTTTCACTTTTTCCCCATTATATAGATAGGGGCAAAATTGTATGATGATTTGGAACGCATGGGGTTAAAATTTTGCCTCACAACATAGCCTATGACGCTCTCGGGGTCCAGACGTATGATTGCTCAAAATTTTGTGGCTGTATCTGTGACGGTGCAGATGCCAATCCTGGACATACACACATACACACATACACACACAAATTCAGCTTTATACATTAGACTAGCTGAAGAGCCCGGCGTTGCCTGGGCATAGTAAATATCTGTGGTTAGTTATAGCACGTCACTTCTCTTATTTTTCCATCACGCCTCTCATTTTCCCAATCACATCTTTAATTTTCCCCCTCACATCTCTCATTTTCTCCCTCACACCTCTCATTTTCTCCCTCACTCCTCTCATTCCCCCCTAACACTTGTCATTTCGACCTCACATCTGTCATTTTCCGATCACTCCACTATTTTCCCTCACTCCTCTGATTTTGCACTCACACCTTTTCATTTTCACCTCACACCTCTCATTTTCACCTCAGTATATACATGTTTGTCATCTCCCTTATATATAGTATACACCTGTATGTCATCTCCTGTATATACCTGTATGTCATCTCCCCTGTATATAGTATATACCTGTATGTCATCTCCTCCTATGTATAGTATATACCTGTATGTCATCTCCTATATATAGTATATACCTGTATGTCATCTCCTCCTATATATAGTATATACCTGTATGTCATCTCCTTCTATATATAGTATATACCTGTATGCCTGTATGTCATCTCCTTCTATATATAGTATATACCTGTGTGTCATCTCCTTCTATATATAGTATATACCTGTATGTCATCTCCTCCTGTATATAGTATATACCTGTATGTCATCTCCTCCTATATATAGTATATACCTGTATGTCATCTCCTCCTATATATAGTATATACCTGTATGTCATCTCCTTCTATATATAGTATATACCTGTATGTCATCTCCTCCTGTATATAGTATATACCTGTGTGTCATCTCCCCTGTATATAGTATATATCTGTGTGTCATCTCCTCCTGTATATAGTATATACCTGTATGTCATCTTCTATATATAGCATATACCTGTATGTCATCTCCTCCTGTATATAGTATATACCTGTAGGTAATCTGCTCCTGTATATAGTATATACCTGTGTGTCATCTCCTCCTGTATATAGTATATACCTGTATGTCATCTCCTCCTGTATATAGTATGTACCTGTATGTCATCTCCTCCTCTATATAGTATATACCTGTGTGTCATCTCTCCTGTATATAGTATATATCTGTGTGTCATCTCCCCTGTATATAGTATATACCTGTGTGATCTCCTGTATTAGACCTCGTTCACACGTTATTTGCTCAGTATTTTTACCTAAGTATTTGTAAGATAAATTGGCAGCCTGATAAATCCCCAGCCAACAGGAAGCCCTCCCCCTGGCAGTATATATTAGCTCACGCATACACATAATAGACAGGTCATGTGACTGAGAGCTGCCGTATTTCCTATATGGTACATTTGTTGCTCTTGTAGTTTGTCTGCTTATTAATCAGATTTTTATTTTTGAAGGATAATACCAGACTTGTGTGTGTTTTAGGGCGAGTTTCGTTTGTCAAGTTGTGTGTGTTGAGTTGTGTGTGGCGACATGCATGTAGCGACTTTTTTAAGATGAGTTTTGTGTGGCAACATGCGTGTAGCAACTTTTTGTGTGTCGAGTTGCATGTGACAGGTTAGTGTAGCAAGTTGTGTGCAGCAAGTTTTGCGCGTGGCAAGTTTTATGTGTGGTGCCTTTTGAGTATATGCAAGTTTTGTGTGAGGCAACTTTTGCATGTGTTGTAAATTTTGTGCATGTGGCAATTTTTCCGCGTGTGCAAGTTTTACGTGTGGCGAGTTTTCCATAAGGTGAGTTTTGCACTTGTGGCAAGTTTTGCGTGAGCCTAGTTTTTGCATGTGGCGAGTTTTGCGCGTGGTGAGTTTTGAGCGGCGACTTTTGTGTTTCGACTTTTATGTGGCGAGGTTGGTGTATGTGTGGTGAAATGTGTGCTGAGGGTGGTATATGTGTTCAAGCACGTGGTAGTGTGTGGCGCATTTTGTGTGTGTTCATATCCCCGTGTGTGGTGAGTATCTCATGTCGGGGCCCCACCTTAGCAACTGTACGGTATATACTCTTTTGCGCCATCGCTCTCCCTTGTTCACATCTGGCAGTTGTCAATTTGCCTCCAACACTTTTCCTTTCACTTTTCCCCATTATGTAGATAGGGGAAAAATAGTTTGGTGAATTGGAAAGCGCGGAGTTAAAATTTCACCTCACAACATAGCCTATGACGCTCTCAGGGTCCAGACGTGTGAATGTGCAAAATTTTGTGGCTGTAGCTGCGACGCCTCCAACACTTTTCCTTTCACTTTTTCCCCATTATGTAGATAGGTGCAAAATTGTTTGGTGAATTGGAAAGCGCGGGGTTAAAATTTCACCTCACAACGTAGCCTATGACGCTCTCAGGGTCCAGATGTGTGACTGTGCAAAATTTTGTTGCTGTAGCTGCGACGCCTCCAACACTTTTCCTTTCACTTTTTCCCCATTATGTAGATAGGTGCAAAATTGTTTGGTGAATTGGAAAGCGCGGGGTTAAAATTTCGCCTCACAATATAGCCTATGATGCTCTCGGGGTCCAGACGTGTGACTGTGCAAAATTTTGTGGCTGTAGCTGCGGCGGTGCAGATGCCAATCCCGGACATACATACATACATACATACATACATACATACATACATACATACATACACACACACACACACATTCAGCTTTATATAGTAGATAGCAGCCAAGTAATGGCTGATTTTACATTATGAAAAGATTTTTAAGTGAATATTTTAGCTAATTTAATTAAAGAGAATCTGTCACTTGATGATTTTTTTTATCTGGTCAAATTGCCACTGTCTCGCTATATCTGACATTGTGCCTCTTCATTCCTGAGTTATGACCCACTTTTCCCTGTATGTAAATTTTGTCTTGTTAGCCAAGGGGTGTGATCCTCAACTCTTATGGGCGTCTTCTTCAGGATCACGCTCATGTGGCTAACAAAAATGGATTTTACTCTCAGACTGCAAAAAAGTAGAGAGGGCCATATTTCAGGAATGGAAGGGTGCGGGGACTGTTATGATTCCATCACTCAGTGTCCTAAGGTCACTGAGTTACAGTTCAGCTGCCCTTTAGAATCAAGGGCGTTCTGGGCTGTCAGTATTGTTAGTGACAGCCCAGCTGTTCAATCTGGCCGGGCCTGTGGGGTTTCCGCCAGATGTCACATTGCCAGTGGTAGCCTTGCTCTGTAGTGTGTTTGTTCTGTGTTCACATTTTCTGATCTTTTTTGCCAGACCTTGGATTTGCCTTTTAAATACTTGTTTATATTGTCCCTTTTGCCTCTGATGCACTCTGGCTTTGGTTTGGTTACCTGACCCCAGACTTTGCCTCTATCAATTTGTCTTATCCCTTTGTCTTTGACGGGCCCTCCTGGGTTTTAAAGTATGTGCACATGTTGCGGATTCTCTGCAGATCTGCAGCGTTTTATGAGGTGCAGAAACGCTGCAGAGCCGCAATTGATTTACAGTGCAATATAAATCAATGAGAAAAAAAATGCTGTGCACACTTTGGGGAAAATCCGCTGCGGAAACACTGCGGTTTAAAAGAAGTGGCATGTCACTTCTTTTTTGTGAATCTGCAGCGTTTTTGTACCCATTCCATTATAGAAAACCACAGGGGTAAAAAATGCAGCAAATACGCAAGAAAACAGCAGCAAAAACGCAGAAAAAGCGCTGCGGAACCGCACAAAAAACGCGACAAATCCACAGGTGCGTTTTCTGCCAGGAGAGGCAGAATCCGCTCCAGAAATTCCTAAGCCTAATCCGCAACGTGTGCACATAGCCTTAACGTCGGGCTCCTTGACTTTTCTGGCTCACGGCTTGTCTATGAAAAGTGACTCAGCATCACATTACGACTAGCTGTATATAAATTTCCTTCGGTATGGATCCCATTCATAGGATCTGGCTAAAGAGCACCGGAACCTTAAGGGTATGTGCACACGTTGCGGATTCCGATGTGGATTTTTCAGCACGGATTCTGCAAAATTCACACCGGATTTACTGCGGATTTAGTGCAGTTTTGGGGCGGATTATACCTGCGTTTTTACACCTGTGGATTAATATTAAGGAATATGTGTAAAACGTTGTGGAATCCACACAAAGAATTGACATGCTGCAGAAAATAAACCGTTGCGATTCTGTGTGGAATTTTCTGCGGCTTGTGTACAGCGGATTTGGTTTTCCATAGGTTAACATGCTACTGTAAAATGCATAGAAAACTGCTGCAGATCCGCAGCCAAATCCAGAACGTGTGCACATGCCCTAAATCATCTCAGTTCCAGTTTTAGGGCCATGTATCCAGCTTTATGAAAGCTTAATGAAAGTCCCCTATAGTTCCCCACTGCCTGCAGTAACTGCGATGTCTGTACCTTCTGACATGCATTTGACCTCTTCCACATCAGTGGTGGCCCTGTTCGGGAGAGAAAAATCAGTTTAGGGTATTCAGGGAGAGCTGTAGGTTACTTTTTACCCAGCAACCTTGGACTTCAGAAGACTAATTATGTCTCTCCTGCAAGGGGGTCCTCAGACATGGGAGTTTTCACTGTCCCCACAAGCCCCATGATGTGTTTCTGTTGATGCGTTCTTTGAAGCCTTACAGTTAATTTATGACAAATGTGACAGAATTCAAGTCGCTGAAGCTAAGATTATGAACTTGGCACAGTGTAGCTGCACCACTGAGAACTATTGTACCGAATTCCAACAATGGTACACTGAAGTTCAGTGGAACGTGACCCTCAGGTGTCAATTCCATAGAGACCTGTCCGAATCTCTCATGGATGCTCTGGCTCTCCTGGATTCACCATGTTCTTTGGCAGAGGCTATAACCCAGACTATAAAGATGGACAGCAGAATTCGTGTGAGTTGTAGTGGACAGCAGAGTGCCTTGTATACTCCCCCAGAACATGTACATTTACCTGAGGTGGAGCCTATGGGCAGCATGGTGGCTCAGTGGTTAGCACTGTTGTTTTGCAGGAGTCCTGGGTTCAATTCCCATCAAGGACAACATCTGCAAGGATTTTGCATATTCTCCCATTGTTTGCATCGGTTTCGATTGTGAGCCCCATTGGGGAGAGCAATAATAATGCATGTAAAGTGCTGAAGAATATGATAGCGCTATGGATGCAATGTATAATAAATAAATAATAATATTGCTTAATATGGTTTTGTCCTTCAAAAACCAGATATTACAAGCATTGGCTTTCTTTGACTGTTGGTCTGCAGCTAATGTTATTGATTTGGAACTGGTTCTGAAATCAGGATTAGAGACAGTTAGTTTTGGAACTCATTTAAATTTTTGTTGTTGACAAAACATTGCTACTTCAGAACTTTGTCAAACGGGTAACGGTGGACTTCATGCCACAAGTGGGAACACTTCACTCTGAATCCGTTTTCTGTTTTGTCTTGGATAATTTACCCACCGGGTGGTGCTCGGCCTTCCATGGCTGCTTATTCACAACTAGACGGTGGCCCGTTTCTAATGCATTGGGTATTCTAGAATATGCATGTCCACGTAGTATATTGAACAACCCACGTAGTATATTGCCCAGTCACGTAGTATATTGCCCAGCCACGTAGTATATTGCCCAGCCACGTAGTATATTGCCCAGTCACGTAGTATATTGCCCAGCTACGTAGTATATTGCCCAGTGACGTAGTATATTGCCCAGCCACATAGTATATTGCCCAGTCACGTAGAATATTGCCCAGTCACATAGTATAATGCCCAGTCACGTAGTATATTGCCCAGCCACGTAGTATATTGCCCAGCCATGTAGTATATTGCCCAGCCACGTAGTATATTGCACAGCGATGTAGTATACAGCACAGAGCCACGTAGTATACAGCACAGACATGTAGTATACTGCCCAGTCACGTAGTATATTGCCCAGCCACATAGTATATTTCCCAGCCACGTATGTAACAGGTTAAAAAAGACTTAAAATAAAAAATAAACATATACTCACCTTCCGATGGCCGCTGGCGCTTGTGTGCAGTGCACGAGACAGCTTTCGGTCGCAGGGTTGGTATGAGCGCAGGACCTGGGATG
Source organism: Ranitomeya imitator (assembly GCF_032444005.1). Lineage (NCBI taxonomy): Eukaryota > Metazoa > Chordata > Amphibia > Anura > Dendrobatidae > Ranitomeya > Ranitomeya imitator. The sequence goes on from NC_091284.1 coordinate 632,415,764, forward strand.
ACATCGCGGTCACATGACCGTGACGTCATGGCAGGTCCTTCTCACATAGCATCTTTGGCACCGGAACCTGCCGCTTGCACTGCCGAGGAGAGGGCGCACATCGGAGGGTTAGAATAATGTTTTTATTATTATTATTTGTAACATTAGATATTTCTACTATTGATGCTGCATGCGCAGCATCAATAGTAAATACTTGGTCACACAGGGTTAATAGCGGTGGTAACGGAGTGAGTTACCCGCGGCATAACGCGGTCCATTACCGCTGGCATTAACCCTGTGTGAGCGGTGACTGGAGGGGAGTATGGAGCGGGCACTGACTGCGGGGAGTATGGATCGGGCGCAGGGCACTGATTGCAGGGGAGTAGGGAGGGACTAATCGGACTGTGGCCATCGCTGATTGGTCGCGGCAGACATGACAGGCAGCTGGCAATACCAATCAGCGACTTGCATTTCCATGACAGACAGAGGCCGCAACCAATGAATATCCAAGCCAGACAGAAAGACAGAAGGACAGACGGAAGTCACCCTTAGACAATTATATAGTAGATTCTGTTATTGGTTGATATCAGGAAAAGATTGTTAAGTGGAGCCTCAAATGTCTAAGTGCTCCTAAATATGCTCTTCTAGTCTGGGGGTCTGCTGGGGTACCAAATAGATTTTGAAGATGTGTTTTTGGAAAAATAGGAGAAGATATTATCTCCACATCGTCCTTGTGATTGCGCTATTAATCTTGTCCCTAATGCCAAATTACCTAAAGCTCAACTTTGCAATTTGTCTGGGCTTGAACGTACCACCATGAAAAATTATGAATTATGTGAATGAAAGTTTACAGAAGGGTCATATGCATTTTTGCGCCTCCCCTGTAACTGCTGGATTTTTCTTTGTAAAAAAAGATTTTGGCCTTCGTCCTTGCCTTGATTTACGAGACCAGAACAATATAATTGTTACGAATACATAACCCCTTCCACTTATCCCAGACCTTTATAATCAGCTAATGATTTTCTTAGCTTGATTTCAGAGGGGCTTATAATTTGATATGCATCAAGAAGGACGACGAGTGTAAAAAGGGAGTTTTTGATGTCTCAGGGTTTATTTGAAAATCTTGTCATTTCATTTGGGCTAAGCAATGTGTCAGCAGTAGTGATGAGTGAGTATACTCGTTACTTGAGACTTCCCGAGCATGCTCGGGTGGTCTTCAAGTATTTTGCCGTGCTCGGAGATTTAATTTATGTCGACGCAGCTGCATGATTTGCGGCTGCAAGACAGCTTGAATACATGTGGGGATTGCCTATTTGTTAGGCATGCTCGAGAAATCTCGAGTAATGAGTATACTTGCTCATCACTAGTCAGCAGTAATTCAAAACGTTATGAATTATGTTTTTTCTGATTGCATTGGGAAATTTGTTGTGATTTACATTTATGATATTTTAACTTTTTCACCTGATTTGGATTCTCACTCGGATATGACTGTGTAGTATGAAAACGATTGAGGTAGAATTCTTTGTTTGTTAAAATTGAAAAATGTTTTTTTTTCTATTCAGGAAATGTCATTTCTTGGGTTCATTTTACTGGCTGATGGATATAAGACGGATCCTGGGAAGGTGCAAACCATAATAGATTGGGTTCAACCTAGTGATCTAAAAGCATTGCAATGTTTTATAGGATTTATCAACTATTATAAGAAATTCATTAGGGGTTTCATCTTAACGGATAATTCTATATTCTGTTTTCAACAATAACTTGAATTGCTTTTATCAGACATATTATGCTGTCTTTTAGTTGCTTAGTACCATGTTCACAATGATAATTGGTTAATTTTACCTGTCCATTGCAGACAATTAAACCATAAATTGGAACTTAGAACATTTGTAACATGTATTTAGCTGCTCTCCAGGATTAGATGAACAGTAACTGGCAGAAAAAGTAGCTGCTCAATTTTGAGAACAGATGCTGTGAAAAGATGGCAGCAAGAGCACAAAGTGGCTCAGAAATTGGGAACATAAATCTATAAAATATTAATAATACACATACTAGGTTTTAGCACTGGATAGTCATTTTTCATTTAACTTCAGGTGTCAGCTACCATAAAAAAATGTTTTCAACCAAGGAACATGCTTATATAATGGATGTAAATTCTACTGAAAATATCATAAACTATTTTAAATCCCTGAAACCTTGACTTGTATCAAACTACAGGAAAGAATTTAAGCCCAATGAGAACATTGGCCGTTTTATTAGTCACTGGGGACTGCACAATAATCCTTTTCTGAGCTGTTCATAAGCTATAATGCATTGACTTGCCTGAAACTATTGAGACCTAAGAAAAGAAATAAAATATTGTACATTACATCATAAGGAGACCATAAAGGCAACCTGTCATCTAAATTAACTCTATTATCTTGGAGTTATGGGGTTAATCTGCAGGGCACTAGTGTTTTGCTACCATACAGCGCCAGCACTGGGAGTCCCGCTGCAAAGAGTTAATGAACTTTATTCTCTTTGGCAACGTTCGGCTTCTAGCCACCGATCTGTGTATAGAGTGGCACAGTAACCACGCACCTGGCATTAAGCGAAAGCTCGCTCAGCATTAGACTCAGAGGTCAGTCACTGCCGGAATCGCAGTTAGGCCATGTTCACACAATGCGTTTTTTACTGCGGAACCGCCACGATTTTGCCGCTGCGGGTCCGCAGCTGTTTTCCATGCAGGGTACAGTACAATGTTACCCTATGGAAAACAGGAACCGCTGTGCCCACATTGCGGAAATTCACTAAAAAAGCCGCGCTGAATTGCTGCGGTAAAAAAGAAGGACCATGTCACTTCTTTGTGCGGAACTGCAGCGGTTCTGCACCCATTGACCTCCATTGTGAGGGTCAAACCCGCAGTAAAACCCGCAGACGAAAAAAATATCTGCGGGTTTTCTGCGGTTTGTGGTGCAGAACCGCTGCAGCAGGAAGTGCGTGGGCGGAGTGTGGCTGTCCCCCCGTGCCCCAATCCCACCCCCCCATGCTCCGATGCCACCCCTGTGCTCCGACGCCCCCCGTGCCCTCATCTCCCCCCCTTATACTTACTGGGCCTCCCGGTGTCCGTCCGTCCGTCTTCTCCCTGGGCGCCGCCATCTTCCAAAATGGCGGGCGCATGCGCAGTGCGCCCACCGAATCTGCCGGCCGGCAGATTCGTTCGAGGCATATTTTGATCACTGTGATAACCTCACAGTGATTAAAATAAAAAAAAAGTAAATGACCATCCCCCCTTTATCACCCCCATAGGTTGTAACAATAATAAAATAAAGAGTTTTTTTTCCCCCACTACAGTTAGAACTAGGGTTAGGGTTAGGGGTAGGGTTAGGGGTAGGGGTAGGGTTAGGGGTAGGGGTAGGGTTAGGGGTAGGGTTAGTGTTAGGGGTAGGGTTAGGGGTAGGGTTAGGGTTAGGGTTAGGGGTAGGGGTAGGGGTAGGGTTAGGGTTAGGGTATTTTCAGCCATTTTAACCCTAAAAAACTTCCTAGAAAACACACAGACTCTGCAGAGAAAACTGGATAAAAAAACGCACTAAAAACCGCATCAAAAAATGCATTAAAAAATGCACCAAAAACGCACCAAAAAACGCACCTGCGTTTTCTGCCAAGAGCTGCGGTTTTTAGTGCAGAAAAAACAGCAGGGAAATCAGGAACGTGTGAACATAGCCTTACAGTCGCCGCTCTCTATGCTTAGAGCGGTGCCTGAAACCGTGCTGGTGGCACTCCTATGACTGGAACGCAGCTTAATAGCGTTATTTTACATGATGAGTTCCCTTTAATTCTACATAAATCTTGTTGTATGGGCGCGGTTTATCACTATGGTACTGCAAGAGATGGTATGTGTAATCTTGAATGGTTTTACAATGGATGAATAAAAAAAGAAATTGGCATATTGAATATTTGAGCATGCTACACATGAATATAAGGTTAGGCAGACAAGTCATTGCTATTGTGTGTGTATGTGGAAGTGGCATATATTGGCTTCCTTTAAAACATTTGTATTATTAAAGAAAAAAACTTGGCTTATGTGTTTCATATGATTGGTATATGTAGTCTCAAGGATCAGCACTAATCTAATCACATATTCTATTAAAAATAGTTATTTTCATGTAATATTTTTCTTTTTATCCTTTATATTTGAAGATGTTGGATGTCTAAATAAGTGGTCCGTTCTATATTATCATCATTCACCATTATACTTGTCATCATTCTTGCTCTTAATCAAAGTGGCCGAGGGATTGATTAACATCATTTATTAACCGTTCATAATTAACTTTAGTCTTTCCTCCAAAGATAATCAAGGTATGTCAAATTGTCAAATTTAATGTAAGTGCTTCTGTATTGAAAATGAACGGTTTTAAAGTATTAGTATTAGATTTGGTGAGAATCAATTTGCATGTCCCATTCCATCAGCCACAACAGCAGGAGTACCGTCTCTTACCTGCCAATGTCTTTGGGTCTTCTTCTGAATAGTTGGCCCAGGGCGACATGCATTGTGACTAACAGGTAACTTTGCACCAGGCCAGTTTATCAAAAGAAGAGCCTTAAATAGCAGCAGGTAAAAGGTGGTATTCCGGCTCCTGTGCAGCGGCTTCAGATCACTGCTATGGTGGATGGAATGTATTGTGCTAATAAATTCGCACCAACTCAAGTACCGTCTATCTAAGATGCAATTTCTTGTTATTTTTAAGCTTATACATCCTTTAACACTGTGGACTCCTTAAGAAGACCACTGAAGGTTCAAAGAAAGGAGCTCCAGTTTTCTATATGCATCTTGCGGCACATGATGACTCATGTTTATCAAAGTTAGGGCCATTTTATGCAGACAGATGACCAGCCCATAACATGTGACGAGCAATGACATAGGAAGTTGATCGGTGCTTGTTAACTTCATATTACATGATGCAATAATAATGAAGGCGTAACACAATTGATTATTTGCATAATTGTTTGCTCTAAACCCCTTACATGGCTGCCGACAGCACGTTCTGGTAACGATCATTCCTAACTTTGTGCTATTTTGCTGAATCCTCTAATTACTAAATTGACAAGCTAGTTGCTATTTCTTACACTGTCCTTCTGGCGCTAATATACGGACCTTTTATTGCATCTGATCCCTGCCTCATAGTCATTTCATATATATAGCACCATGTGGTATCGCAAATGTAGTGTATTTACAATTAAATGACAAATCTTTTATATACCAGTCACATATCAGACACTGTATACTTATTAGGCCACGTTCACAGGAGGAACAATCAAAGGAAAAGTACAATAGACACACGTCACCACTTCTGTATTTTTCACCCAATCCTGGTTTGGGCTTACAAATACTGATGTAAAAACTCACCGAATACTGTCGTATTATCGTTTCTATTTAATTATTACCTTTTGTAATCCTAAAGTAATTTATAACGAAATTATATAATAGCATTCTTTCTACCATCCTAAATCATACCTTGCTACATTGCAGCAGAAAATCTAATGGCTGGAACTCAGTCAGTTATATGGCAATGGTCTGATACAGCATACAACATAGTATTCCGAACATCACGATGTAACCCATAAAGCTATAAGCCTCATGCAGACTTAGAAACTAGGGTTGAGCGAAACGGGTCGTTCATTTTCAAAAGTCGCCGACTTTTGGCAAAGTCGGGTTTCATGAAACCCGATCCGACCCCTGTGCGGGGTCGGCCATGCGGTACGCGACTTTCGCGCCAAAGTCGCGTTTCAATGACGCGAAAAGCGCCATTTCTCAGCCAATGAAGGTAAACGCAGAGTGTGGGCAGCGTGATGACATAGGTCCTGGTCCCCACCATCTTAGAGAAGGGCATTGCAGTGATTGGCTTGCTGTCTGCGGCGTCACAGGGGCTATAAAGGGGCGTTCCCGCCGACCGCCATGTTACTGCTGCTGATCTGAGCTTAGGGAGAAGTTGCTGCCGCTTCGTCAGTAGCAGGGATAGCGTTAGGCAGGGTCCATTAACCACCAAACCGCTTGTGCTGTAGCGATTTCCACTGCCCAACACCACCTTCGGTGTGCAGGGACAGTGGAAGCTACATTTTTTTTTTTCCCTCAGCGCTGTAGCTCATTGGGCTGCCCTAGAAGGCTCCCTGATAGCTGCATTGCTGTGTGTACGCCACTGTGCAAACCAACTGCTTTTTTCAAAGCACAAATCCTCTTGTTCCTTCCTTTCTGCACAGCTATCTTTTTTGTTTGTCCACACTTTTTATTTAATTTGTGCATCAGTCCACTCCTTATTGCTGCCTGCCATACCTGGCTGAGATTACTGCAGGGAGATAGTAATTGTTGGACACTCCCTGTTTTTTTTTTTTTTTGTGGGAGATTAAGATTGACATTTCTGCTAGAGTGCCATCCCTGTGTGTGCCATCTCTCAGTCAGTGGGCCATAGAAAGCCTATTTATTTTTTTGCTTGATTTGGGTTCTAAAATCTACCTGAAAAAATCAATAAATCAATCAGTGGGAGATTAATATTGGCCTTTGGGCTTGTGTGCCAGTCCTAAGCGTGCCATCTCTCTCTCTCTCAGATAGTGGGCCATAGAAAGCCTATTTATTATTTTTTTTATTGGGTTCATAAATTTTCCCTGGAACAAAAAAAAAAAAAGTGGGAGATTAATATTGGCCTCTGGGCTTGTGTGCCAGTCCTGAGCGTGCCATCTCTCTCACAAATAGTGGGCCATAGAAAGCCTATTTATTTATTTTTTTTTGGTTTTATAAATTCTCCCTGAAAAAAAAAGGGAGATTAATATTGGCCTTTGGGCTTGTGTGCCAGTCCTAAGCGTGCCATCTCTCTCTCTCAGATAGTGGGCCATAGAAAGCCTATTTATTATTTTTTTTATTGGGTTTATAAATTTTCCCTGAAAAAAAATAAAAAGTGGGAGATTAATATTGGCCTCTGGGCTTGTGTGCCAGTCCTGAGCGTGCCATCTCTCTCACAAATAGTGGGCCATAGAAAGCCTATTTATGTTTTTGGTTGATTTGGGTTCTAAATTCTACCTGAAAATATCAATAAATCAATCAGTGGGAGATAAATATTGGCCTCTGGGCTTGTGTGCCACTCCTGACTCCTGTGTGCGTCATCTCTCACTCAGTGGGCCATAGAAAGCCTATTTTTTGTTTTATTTGTTTTATAAATTCTCCCTGAAAAAATCATTTTTATTTTATTTGGTTTCTAAATTCTTCCTGAAAAAATCATTTTTTTTTTTATTATTTTTTTTTCTAAAGTCTCCCTGGAAAAAAAAAAAATCAGTGGGAGATTAATATTGCCCTTTCTGCTTGTGTGCCAGTCTTGACTCCTGGGTGTGCCATCTCTCTCTCTCTCTCCAATTGTGGGCCATAGAAAGCCTATTATTTTTTTAGCTTGATTTGGGTTCCAAAATCTACCTGAAAAAATCACTACATCAATCATTGGGAGAACAATATTGGCCTCTGGGCTTGTGTGCCACTCCTGACTCCTGTGTGCGTCATCTCTCACTCCGTGGGCCATAGAAAGCCTATTTTTTCTTTTATTTGTTTTCTAAATTCTCCCTGAAAAAATCATTTTATTTTATTTGGTTTCTAAATTCTTCCTGAAAAAATCATTTTATTCTATTATTTTTTTTTCCTAAAGTCTCCCTGAAAAAAAAAAAAATCAAATCAGTGGGAGATTAATATTGCCCTTTCTGCTTGTGTGCCAGTCTTGACTCCTGGGTGTGCCATCTCTCTCTCTCTCTCCAATTGTGGGCCATAGAAAGCCTATTATTTTTTTAGCTTGATTTGGGTTCCAAAATCTACCTGAAAAAATCACTACATCAATCAGTGGGAGATAAATATTGGCCTCTGGGCTTGTGTGCCACTCCTGACTCCTGTGTGCGTCATCTCTTACTCAGTGGGCCATAGAAAGCCTTTTTTTGTTTTATTTGTTTTCTAAATTCTCCCTGAAAAAATCATTTTATTTTATTTGGTTTCTAAATTCTTCCTGAAAAAATCATTTTATTCTATTATTTTTTTTTCCTAAAGTCTCCCTGAAAAAAAAAAAAAAAATCAAATCAGTGGGAGATTAATATTGCCCTTTCTGCTTATGTGCCAGTCTTGACTCCTGGGTGTGCCATCTCTCTCTCTCTCTCCAATTGTGGGCCATAGAAAGCCTATTATTTTTTTAGCTTGATTTGGGTTCCAAAATCTACCTGAAAAAATCACTACATCAATCAGTGGGAGATAAATATTGGCCTCTGGGCTTGTGTGCCACTCCTGACTCCTGTGTGCGTCATCTCTTACTCAGTGGGCCATAGAAAGCCTTTCTTTGTTTTATTTGTTTTCTAAATTCTCCCTGAAAAAATCATTTTATTTTATTTGGTTTCTAAATTCTTCCTGAAAAAATCATTTTATTCTATTTTTTTTTTCCTAAAGTCTCCCTGAAAAAAAAAAAAAAAAATCAAATCAGTGGGAGATTAATATTGCCCTTTCTGCTTATGTGCCAGTCTTGACTCCTGGGTGTGCCATCTCTCTCTCTCTCTCCAATTGTGGGCCATAGAAAGCCTATTATTTTTTTAGCTTGATTTGGGTTCCAAAATCTACCTGAAAAAATCACTACATCAATCAGTGGGAGATAAATATTGGCCTCTGGGCTTGTGTGCCACTCCTGACTCCTGTGTGCGTCATCTCTCACTCAGTGGGCCATAGAAAGCCTTTTTTTGTTTTATTTGTTTTCTAAATTCTCCCTGAAAAAATCATTTTATTTTATTTGGTTTCTAAATTCTTCCTGAAAAAATCATTTTATTCTATTATTTTTTTTCCTAAAGTCTCCCTGAAAAAAAAAAAAATCAAATCAGTGGGAGATTAATATTGCCCTTTCTGCTTGTGTGCCAGTCTTGACTCCTGGGTGTGCCATCTCTCTCTCTCTCTCTCCAATTGTGGGCCATAGAAAGCCTATTATTTTTTTAGCTTGATTTGGGTTCCAAAATCTACCTGAAAAAATCACTACATCAATCAGTGGGAGATAAATATTGGCCTCTGGGCTTGTGTGCCACTCCTGACTCCTGTGTGCGTCATCTCTCACTCAGTGGGCCATAGAAAGCCTTTTTTTGTTTTATTTGTTTTCTAAATTCTCCCTGAAAAAATCATTTTATTTTATTTGGTTTCTAAATTCTTCCTGAAAAAATCATTTTATTCTATTATTTTTTTTTCCTAAAGTCTCCCTGAAAAAAAAAAAAAATCAAATCAGTGGGAGATTAATATTTACATTTTTGCTTCAGTGACAGTCCTGCGTGTGTGGCATCTCTCTCATTTGTTGCCACCAACAACAGAGTGTGTAACATTGTGCCTGATTTTCGTTGTGGTCTCACTAACCTGTAAAGGGGTAGCTAAATCATACTGAAGTTATAGCTCACCGTGTAAGTTGTGTGACAGCAACAAATACCGTTAGTTTGGTTATGTTTTTAAAACAATGAGGAAGTCTGGTGGAAGAGGTCGTGGCCGGGGGCGTTCATTGTCAGCTGGTAATGAGGGTAGTGGTAGTGGTGGAGCATCAGCTGGTCGTGGGAAAAAAAATATTGCACCTAAGTCTGGAGCTGTGGAGCCAGGTTCGTCGTCTGGCTACACAAGGCCTCGAACGCTCCCTTTTCTGGGAGTAGGAAAACCGCTTTTAAAGCCGGAGCAGCAAGAGCAAGTTTTGGCTTTTCTTGCTGACTCAGCCTCTAGCTCTTTTGCCTCCTCTCGTGAAACTGGTAAATGTCAAAGCAGCGCGTCGTTAGTGGATGTTCACGGTCAGGGACAAGTCGCTTCCTTGTCCTCTTCAGCAAAAACAACAACAGAGAAGAATGCAGCAGGCGACACAACGGGTTACTCCATGGAGCTCTTTACACATACCGTCCCTGGCTTAGAAAGTGAAGCAGTTAACAGTCCATGCCCATTACAAGTTGAATCTGACATGGAGTGCACTGATGCACAGCCACAGCCAGACTACTATGCTGGTCCTTTGACTCAGACCACAACATTGCCCTCGCAGGGTGCTAGAAAGAGTGCAGTCTGGCATTTTTTTAAACAACATCCAATTGATCAGCGCAAAGTCATCTGTCAAAAATGTTCAACTACCTTAAGCAGAGGACAGAATCTGAAAAGTCTCAATACAAGTTGCATGCATAGACATTTAACCACCATGCATTTGCAAGCTTGGACTAACTACCAAACGTCCCTTAAGGTTGTAGCACCCTCGGCCAATGAAGCTAGTCAGCAACGCAACATCCCTTCCGGCAGTGTAGGGCCACCATTTTCCGCACCACCTGCAGTATCTGTGCAGGTTTCTTTGCCAGGCCAAAGCAGTCAGGGTCAGGGAATCACCAGTTTCGTAGTAGGAAACACTGCATCTAGGGCACCGGCGGCAACAATAGCTCTCCAGTCCAGCTCACCCTACATGAGACTATGGTTAGAAAAAGGAAGTACTTAGCCTCGCATCCGCGTACACAGGGTTTGAACGCCCACATAGCTAGACTAATCTCGTTAGAGATGATGCCCTACCGGTTAGTTGAAAGCGAAGCTTTCAAAGCCCTGATGGACTACGATGTACCACGCTACGAGCTACCCAGTCGACACTTTTTTTCCAGAAAAGCCATCCCAGCCCTCCACCAGCATGTTAAAGAGCGCATCGTCCATGCACTCAGGCAATCTGTGAGCACAAAGGTGCACCTGACAACAGATGCATGGACCAGTAGGCATGGCCAGGGACGTTACGTGTCCATCACGGCACACTGGGTGAATGTTGTGGATGCAGGGTCCACAGGGGACAGCAAGTTTGGGACAGTTCTGCCTAGCCCACGGTCTAGGAAACAGTTGGCTGTAGCCGTTCGCACCCCCTCCTCCTCCTCTTCGTCCTCCTGCAGAAGCGAGAGCTCGTCCACAGACCGCAGTCGCACAACCACTCCATCCGCAGCTGCCACTGTTGCACACCAGGTCTCCCATTATGGGGCAGCTACTGGCAAACGTCAGCAGGCTGTATTGGCTATGAAGTGTTTGGGCGACAACAGACACACCGCGGAAGTTCTGTCCGAGTTCTTGCAGAAAGAAACTCAGTCGTGGCTGGGCACTGTAGATCTTGAGGCAGGCAAGGTAGTGAGTGATAACGGAAGGAATTTCATGGCTGCCATCTCCCTTTCCCAACTGAAACACATTCCTTGCCTGGCTCACACCTTAAACCTGGTGGTGCAGTGCTTCCTGAAAAGTTATCCGGGGTTATCCGACCTGCTCCTCAAAGTGCGTGGACTTTGCTCACATATCCGCCGTTCGCCCGTACACTCCAGCCGTATGCAGACCTATCAGCGTTCTTTGAACCTTCCCCAGCATCGCCTAATCATAGACGTTGCAACAAGGTGGAACTCAACACTGCACATGCTTCAGAGACTGTGCGAACAGAGGCGGGCTGTTATGTTTTTGTGGGAGGATACACATACACGGGCAGGCAGTAGGATGGCAGACATGGAGTTGTCAGGTGTGCAGTGGTCGAAGATTCAAGACATGTGTCAAGTCCTTCAGTGTTTTGAGGAATGCACACAGCTGGTTAGTGCAGACAACGCCATAATAAGCATGAGCATCCCCCTAATGCGTCTGCTGATGCAAAGTTTGACGCACATAAAGGATCAGGCGTCTGCAGCTGAGGAAGAGGAAAGCCTTGATGACAGTCAGCCATTGTCTGGCCAGGGCAGTGTACAGGACGAGTTAGCGGGCGAAGAGGAGGAGGAGGACGAGGAGGATGATGGGGATGATTATATTTTTAATGAGGAAGCTTTTCCGGGGCCACTGGAAATTGGTGGCACGGCAAGGCCGGGTTCTGGTTTTTGGAGGGACACAAGTGACGTGGATTTGCCTGAAACTGCCCCTCAACCAAGCACAACCGCAGATTTGAGAACTGGAACTTTGGCCCACATGGCGGATTATGCCTTACGTATCCTCAAAAGGGACACACGCATAACTAAAATGATGAACGATGACGATTACTGGTTGGCCTGCCTCCTTGATCCTCGCTATAAAGGCAAATTGCAAAATATAATGCCACATGAGAACTTGGAACTAATATTAGCAACCAAACAATCAACTCTTGTTGACCGTTTGCTTCTGGCATTCCCTGCACACAGCGCCCGTGATCGTTCTCACACGAGCTGCAGGGGCCAGCAGACCAGAGGAGTTAGAGGGGCAGAAATCAGAAGTGGCATTGGCCAGAGGGGTTTTCTGACCAGGTTGTGGAGTGATTTTGCTATGACCGCAGACAGGACAGGTACTGCAGCATCAATTCAAAGTGACAGGAGACAACATTTGTCCAGTATGGTTACAAACTATTTTTCATCCCTTATCGATGTTCTCCCTCAACCGTCATTTCCATTTGATTACTGGGCATCAAAATTAGACACCTGGCCAGAATTGGCAGAATATGCATTGCAGGAGCTTGCTTGCCCGGCAGCTAGTGTCCTATCAGAAAGAGTATTCAGTGCTGCAGGTTCAATACTAACAGAAAAAAGGACTCGTCTGGCTACCCAAAATGTAGATGATCTAACCTTCATTAAAATGAACCACAACTGGATTTCGAAATCTTTTGCCCCACCTTGCCCGGCTGACACCTAGCTTTCCTATGAAAAGGTCTTGCCTGTGGACTATTCTGAATGCCTTTTCCAATCTCGTAATTTTCTGCACCTGATTGTCCAGCATACGACATGTTTACACCTCACTAAATGGCCAAACTCCCCACACGGGGCCGTGGTATCGACACTTGGCGACAGCACCCGTGAGAGTGCTGTTTGTCTGAAGAGGTGGGTGTGCCCGCTTTTGGTCGACGGCACTGCCACTGGGTCCCTCCTAGTACAATAAAGTGTCTCTGGCGGTGGTGGTGCGCACCCAACGTCAGACACACCGTTGTAATATGAGGGGCCCTGGGCCTGTACCCCCGGACACAAGACAGTTCACCCCCCCAGCTCAAACAGTGCTCTACCACTTGCAAAATTATCTCACAGCTCCACCAATGTTTAGACTATGCGCTGACATCCTTCAATGCCTGCCACTGACAATACCATTGTATTGACATTTTTGTTATGTTAGGCCTTCGAAGCCTGTCTGCGGTCACTCCTTCCACTATGCCTCCACTGACCACACCACTGCTGCCCGTGTACCCCTGGAACCAATTTAAAATTGCCTACAGCCAGCCCAATTTTTTTATTTTAGGCCTTCGATGCCTGTCTGCGGTCCGTTCTTTCTACTACTACTACACTGACCAGGCCACTGCTGCCCATGTACCCCTGGAACCAATTTAAAATTGCCTACAGCCATGTGTTATTATTTTAGGCCTTCGATGCCTGTCTGCGGTCACTCCTTCCACTAGGCCTCCACTGACCACACCACTGCTGCCCGTGTACCCCTGGAACCAATTTAAAATTGCCTACAGCCAGCCCAATTTTTTTATTTTAGGCCTTCGATGCCTGTCTGCGGTCACTCCTTCCACTAGGCCTCCACTGACCACACCACTGCTGCCCGTGTACCCCTGGAACCAATTTAAAATTGCCTACAGCCAGCCCAATTTTTTTATTTTAGGCCTTCGATGCCTGTCTGCGGTCACTCCTTCCACTAGGCCTCCACTGACCACACCACTGCTGCCCGTGTACCCCTGGAACCAATTTAAAATTGCCTACAGCCAGCCCAATTTTTTTATTTTAGGCCTTCGATGCCTGTCTGCAGTCCGTTCTTTCTACTACTACTACACTGACCAGGCCACTGCTGCCCGTGTACCCCTGGAACCAATTTAAAATTGCCTACAGCCATGTGTTATTATTTTAGGCCTTCGATTCCTGTCTGCGGTCACTCCTTCCACTAGGCCTCCACTGACCACACCACTGCTGCCCGTGTACCCCTGGAACCAATTTAAAATTGCCTACAGCCAGCCCAATTTTTTTATTTTAGGCCTTCGATGCCTGTCTGCGGTCACTCCTTCCACTAGGCCTCCACTGACCACACCACTGCTGCCCGTGTACCCCTGGAACCAATTTAAAATTGCCTACAGCCAGCCCAATTTTTTTATTTTAGGCCTTCGATGCCTGTCTGCGGTCACTCCTTCCACTAGGCCTCCACTGACCACACCACTGCTGCCCGTGTACCCCTGGAACCAATTTAAAATTGCCTACAGCCAGCCCAATTTTTTTATTTTAGGCCTTCGATGCCTGTCTGCGGTCCGTTCTTTCTACTACTACTACACTGACCAGGCCACTGCTGCCCGTGTACCCCTGGAACCAATTTAAAATTGCCTACAGCCATGTGTTATTATTTTAGGCCTTCGATGCCTGTCTGCGGTCACTCCTTCCACTAGGCCTCCACTGACCACACCACTGCTGCCCGTGTACCCCTGGAACCAATTTAAAATTGCCTACAGCCAGCCCAATTTTTTTATTTTAGGCCTTCGATGCCTGTCTGCGGTCACTCCTTACAATATGCCTCCACTGACCACACCACTGCTGCCCGTGTACCCCTGGAACCAATTTAAAATTGCCTACAGCCATGTGTTATTATTTTAGGCCTTCGATGCCTGTCTGCGGTCACTCCTTCCACTAGGCCTCCACTGACCACACCACTGCTGCCCGTGTACCCCTGGAACCAATTTAAAATTGCCTACAGCCATGTGTTATTATTTTAGGCCTTCGATGCCTGTCTGCGGTCACTCCTTCCACTAGGCCTCCACTGACCACACCACTGCTGCCCGTGTACCCCTGGAACCAATTTAAAATTGCCTACAGCAAGCCCAATTTTTTTATTTTAGGCCTTCGATACCTGTCTGCGGTCACTCCTTACAATATGCCTCCACTGACCACACCACTGCTGCCCGTGTACCCCTGGAACCAATTTAAAATTGCCTACAGCCATGTGTTATTATTTTAGGCCTTCGATGCCTGTCTGCGGTCACTCCTTCCACTAGGCCTCCACTGACCACACCACTGCTGCCCGTGTACCCCTGGAACCAATTTAAAATTGCCTACAGCCATGTGTTATTATTTTAGGCCTTCGATGCCTGTCTGCGGTCACTCCTTCCACTAGGCCTCCACTGACCACACCACTGCTGCCCGTGTACCCCTGGAACCAATTTAAAATTGCCTACAGCAAGCCCAATTTTTTTATTTTAGGCCTTCGATACCTGTCTGCGGTCACTCCTTCCACTAGGCCTCCACTGACCACACCACTGCTGCCCGTGTACCCCTGGAACCAATTTAAAATTGCCTACAGCCATGTGTTATTATTTTAGGCCTTCGATGCCTGTCTGCGGTCACTCCTTACAATATGCCTCCACTGACCACACCACTGCTGCCCGTGTACCCCTGGAACCAATTTAAAATTGCCTACAGCCAGCCCAATTTTTTTATTTTAGGCCTTCGATGCCTGTCTGCGGTCCGTTCTTTCTACTACTACTACACTGACCAGGCCACTGCTGCCCGTGTACCCCTGGAACCAATTTAAAATTGCCTACAGCCATGTGTTATTATTTTAGGCCTTCGATGCCTGTCTGCGGTCACTCCTTCCACTAGGCCTCCACTGACCACACCACTGCTGCCCGTGTACCCCTGGAACCAAATTAAAATTGCCTACAGCCAGCCCAATTTTTTTATTTTAGGCCTTCGATGCCTGTCTGCGGTCACTCCTTACAATATGCCTCCACTGACCACACCACTGCTGCCCGTGTACCCCTGGAACCAATTTAAAATTGCCTACAGCCAGCCCAATTTTTTTATTTTAGGCCTTCGATGCCTGTCTGCGGTCCGTTCTTTCTACTACTACTACACTGACCAGGCCACTGCTGCCCGTGTACCCCTGGAACCAATTTAAAATTGCCTACAGCCATGTGTTATTATTTTAGGCCTTCGATGCCTGTCTGCGGTCACTCCTTCCACTAGGCCTCCACTGACCACACCACTGCTGCCCGTGTACCCCTAGAACCTATTTATAATTGCATAGAGCATCCTTTTTTTAATAGTAGGCGTACAAAGTCTGTCTGCGGTTCACTATTGAAATTGTCCTCCACTGCCCAGAGCACTGCAGCTTGTGTACCCCTGTAACTTTTTTCTGCTGCAGTGAGCCACATTTTTGGTTTGAGTCCTACTACCTGTGTCTGTCTGCGCCACTCAATTCAGCTGTGTTCCTTTGAAAAAAGCTGAGCGTCAATAGTCTTGTTTTCAGCCTCTAGGAATTTTAAAACTGCATTGGGTGTACAACTTTGGTAGGGAATACTAACGGTGTCTGCCTCCCCAAGGTGTTCCCCAGGTTTCCTCTCCATTGTTTCAATCTTCATGCTCTCGTTTAGTAGTTGTTGGAAACTACGCTGCATTAGGCCTACAAATTGGGTATGGGGTGTAGAGAGATGGTGTGTTCCACTCCAAGGTGTTCTCCAGGTTGCCTTTCCTGAGCTTCAATCTTCATGCTCTCGTTTAGTAGTTGTTGGAAACTACGCTGCATTAGGCCTACAAATTGGGTATGGGGTGTAGAGAGATGGTGTGTTCCACTCCAAGGTGTTCTCCAGGTTGCCTTTCCTGAGCTTCAATCTTCATGCTCTCGTTTAGTAGTTGTTGGAAACTACGCTGCATTAGGCCTACAAATTGGGTATGGGGTGTAGAGAGATGGTGTGTTCCACTACAAGGTGTTCTCCAGGTTGCCTTTCCTGAGCTTCAATCTTCATGCTCTCGTTTAGTAGTTGTTGGAAACTACGCTGCATTAGGCCTACAAATTGGGTATGGGGTGTAGAGAGATGGTGTGTTCCACTCCAAGGTGTTCTCCAGGTTGCCTTTCCTGAGCTTCAATCTTCATGCTCTCGTTTAGTAGTTGTTGGAAACTACGCTGCATTAGGCCTACAAATTGGGTATGGGGTGTAGAGAGATGGTGTGTTCCACTCCAAGGTGTTCTCTAGGTTGCCTTTCCTGAGCTTCAATCTTCATGCTCTCGTTTAGTAGTTGTTGGAAACTACGCTGCATTAGGCCTACAAATTGGGTATGGGGTGTAGAGAGATGGTGTGTTCCACTCCAAGGTGTTCTCCAGGTTGCCTTTCCTGAGCTTCAATCTTCATGCTCTCGTTTAGTAGTTGTTGGAAACTACGCTGCATTAGGCCTACAAATTGGGTATGGGGTGTAGAGAGATGGTGTGTTCCACTCCAAGGTGTTCTCCAGGTTGCCTTTCCTGAGCTTCAATCTTCATGCTCTCGTTTAGTAGTTGTTGGAAACTACGCTGCATTAGGCCTACAAATTGGGTATGGGGTGTAGAGAGATGGTGTGTTCCACTCCAAGGTGTTCTCCAGGTTGCCTTTCCTGAGCTTCAATCTTCATGCTCTCGTTTAGTAGTTGTTGGAAACTACGCTGCATTAGGCCTACAAATTGGGTATGGGGTGTAGAGAGATGGTGTGTTCCACTCCAAGGTGTTCTCCAGGTTGCCTTTCCTGAGCTTCAATCTTCATGCTCTCGTTTAGTAGTTGTTGGAAACTACGCTGCATTAGGCCTACAAATTGGGTATGGGGTGTAGAGAGATGGTGTGTTCCACTCCAAGGTGTTCTCCAGGTTGCCTTTCCTGAGCTTCAATCTTCATGCTCTCGTTTAGTAGTTGTTGGAAACTACGCTGCATTAGGCCTACAAATTGGGTATGGGGTGTAGAGAGATGGTGTGTTCCACTCCAAGGTGTTCCCAAGGTTTCCTCTCCATTGCTTCGATCTTCATGCTCTCGTTTAGTAGTTGTTGGAAACTACGCTGCATTAGGCCTACAAATTGGGTATGGGGTGTAGAGAGACGGTGTGTTCCACTCCAAGGTGTTCCCCAGGTTTCCTCTCCATTGCTTCGATCTTCATGCTCTCGTTTAGTAGTTTTTGGAAACTACGCTGCATTAGGCCTACAAATTGGGTATGGGGTGTAGAGAGATGGTGTGTTCCACTCCAAGGTGTTCTCCAGGTTGCTTTTCCTGAGCTTCAATCTTCGTGCTCTCGTTTAGTAGTTGTTGGAAACTACGCTGCATTAGGCCTACAAATTGGGTATGGGGTGTAGAGAGATGGTGTGTTCCACTCCAAGGTGTTCTCTAGGTTGCCTTTCCTGAGCTTCAATCTTCATGCTCTCATTTAGTAGTTGTTGGAAACTACGCTGCATTAGGCCTACAAATTGGGTATGGGGTGTAGAGAGATGGTGTGTTCCACTCCAAGGTGTTCTCCAGGTTGCCTTTCCTGAGCTTCAATCTTCATGCTCTCGTTTAGTAGTTGTTGGAAACTACGCTGCATTAGGCCTACAAATTGGGTATGGGGTGTAGAGAGATGGTGTGTTCCACTCCAAGGTGTTCTCCAGGTTGCCTTTCCTGAGCTTCAATCTTCATGCTCTCGTTTAGTAGTTGTTGGAAACTACGCTGCATTAGGCCTACAAATTGGGTATGGTGTGTAGAGAGATGGTGTGTTCCACGCCAAGGTGTTCCCAAGGTTTCCTCCCCATTGCTTCGATCTTCATGCTCTCGTTTAGTAGTTGTTGGAAACTACGCTGCATTAGGCCTACAAATTGGGTATGGGGTGTAGAGAGATGGTGTGTTCCACTCCAAGGTGTTCCCCAGGTTTCATCGCCATTGGTTCGATCTTCATGCTCTCGTTTAGTAGTTGTTGGAAACTACGCTGCATTAGGCCTACAAATTGGGTATGGGGTGTAGAGAGATGGTGTGTTCCACTCCAAGGTGTTCCCCAGGTTTCGTCCACATTGCTTCGGTCTTCCGACTCTCGTTTAGTAGTTGTAGAAAACTACACTGCATTAGGCCTACAAATTGGGTATGGGGTGTAGAGAGACGGTGTGTTACACTCCAAGGTGTTCCCCAGGTTTCGTCCACATTGCTTCGATCTTCCGACTCTTGTTTAGTAGTTGTTGAAAACTACACTGCATTAGGCCAACAAATTGGGTATGGGGTGTAGAGAGATGGTGTGTTCCACTCCAAGGTGTTCTCCAGGTTGCCTTTCCTGAACTTCTATCTTCAGGCTCTCATTAAATTGTAGTTAAATGGAACAACTGCATTTGGCGTACTAGTTGGTTTGGGGCCTACTATCGGTGTCTGCCACTCCTTGCTGTTCTCCTGGTTTCCTGTCCTGAAATTCCATTTTCAGGCTCTTGTTAAGTAGTTGTTAATGTTAGACTGCATTTGGCCTACTAGTTGGGTTGGGGCCTACTATCGGTGTCTGCCACTCCTTGCTGTTCTCCTCAACTGAACAAAGCTGGGCCGCCTGTTTACTACGGTTGCCAATTTTGAACTGCATGTCGACTACTTACTGATTTGGGCCTACTCTCTGTGTCAGCCTCTCATTCCAGTTGTCCTCCACTGCAATGCCCCCTGGTTAGTCCTGTGTTACCAATTTTGAACTGCATTTAGCCCACTTTATTCTTTGGGCCTATATCTGTGTTTCCTCCTCATCCTGCCCATTGCCCAGCCAGTGATAGATGACTCTGCTGGTACATTGACCCATAACGCAAAATTCCCTGTGCACGCTACACAGCAAGATTGTGACCCTGCTGAAAGTCAGGTTCCTCTTCCCGCATACCATACCACCTTACACGGGGACAAAGAGGAAGGTGCAGATGAAAGTGCAGGTTCCTTCATCAGGTGGGGGGAGGAATACTAGTTGGCGACGTCACTGGCACAGGGCGTCTCATAGTACGCAAAAGTGTTGCTGCCGGTGGGAGGCGCCCCCGCCGTGCAAACACACCGCTGTACTTTGAGGGGCCCTGTGCCAGTGCCAATGCCAACGAGTGGGCCCCCCCTGCTTGCTCAGGATCACAGCACTTGCAAAGTTTAAATACTTACCTCTCCCTGCTCCACTGCCGTGACGTGGTCCAGATTTACTGGGCCCACTAATTACTTGAACCAGCCCTACCCCCCACAACTTTAGCCAAATGACCCCCAATTTCAAATGCCTTCCAATTATTATAAGGTAAATTACGATTGACAAGCTTCTTTAACAAGAATGGATGTTTTTGCCATTAAAATGGGCAGTGTAGGTGTTTTCCTGGCCTCCACTCACTGCCGACTATGCTCCCCCATTGACTTGCATTGGGTTTCGTGTTTCGGGCGATACCCGACTTTTCGCGATAATCAGCCGATTCCACTCGACTCCACTTCTAAGATAGTCGGGTTTCGCGAAACACGGCTCGACTCTAAAAAGGTCAAGGTCGCTCAACCCTATTAGAAACTATTACAATGGTGTCTCATTATTCATAGACCATCACAGCAATGAGCTTAGAACAACAAAACTTTCCCTTGTGGAACTGCAATGAAGTATTATTACCCCAGGAACCGCAAATTAACATAAACCCCACAAGCCAAAAAAGTTAAACAATATTAAAATTTATAGGTTTAGTCATATAGAGCATTAAAGGAAACCTGTCTGCCTCTATTATCTCATACATTACCTTACCGTAGACGAGTTAGACAGGTGGGTCCACGACGGCTTCTACCCGCCCACTGCCCTGTATTGACAGGTCTAGGGCTATATGCACATATTGACAGAGATCTGTCATTGAAGGGCAGCGGAAGCAGAAAAGCTGCAGGGGACCCACCTGTCTGACTATCTGCAGCATAGTCTTGGATCTTGTGGCTGTTGAAGCATGTTGTTCTCGAAAATACCGCAGCGTTTCAGAGTCAAACATACGTGGCTGAGATCATACAGCCAGTGCCTGATGCATGCTGCCCATGGATTGACCAGCATGTATTATCTGACAGGCTAACTTTAAATTATTTATGTAATGATGCTCATCATACAACTTCCTCCAGCTTCCTGTTATTGTCCCTATGGCTTGATAGTAATGCCTATCTTCATTTAATAACACAATAGAGCTACATAGCTACCATATGTACTAAAGTGTAAGCTGACCAAAACATAAGTTGAGGCATCTAATTTTACCACAAAAACAGGGAATAACCTATTACCTTGAGTATAAGCTTAGTGTGCATGGCCTCCTCATCCCCATCATGGTATGCATGGCCCCTTCATCCCTATACTGGTATGCACGGCCTCCTCATCCCCATCCTGGTATGCATGGCCCCCTCATCCCAATACTGGTATGCATGGCCTCCTCATCCCCATCCTTGTATGCATGGCCCCCTCATCCCTATACTGGTAGGCTTGGACTCCTCATACCTATCCTGGTCTGCATGGCCTCCTCATCCCTATCCTCTTATGCATGGCCCTCTCTTCCCTATATTGGAATACATGGCCTCCTTATCCCCATCCAGGTATGCATGGCCCCCATCAGAAAAACATTAAATAACATAAAACCATTTTACTTACCTTCCCTGCGCTCCCTCGGAACATTTTGTTCTGATTCCAGTAGCTGCCGGAGGACAGCTGCCAGAATACTCACTTCTTTCCACACCGGGAATATGGGCATGTGGAGCAGTGATTATTCATTGATCTTTAATAGCGGTGATCACGTGTGCCCACTACTAAAGGGAATTAATATTCACTTCTCTCCACACCCATGGGAGTGGAGGGTAGTGAATATTTGTTACCTTAAGTAAAGGGCACACTTCAGAGTCCAGCAGCTGCTGAAAGCCATCTGCTGTGGCTAACAGTGTGTCCGCTATTAAAGAGAAATTAATATTTACTGCTTTCCACTCCAATGGGCATGGAGAGCAGTGAATTTTCATTTCTCTTTAGCAGCGGGCACAGATCTTAGCCTGCTTCCTGTGGCATGATGCTCCGCTCCTCACTCGAGTATAAGCCAAGTGGTTTTTTCAGCATAAAAATGTGCTGAAAAACTCGGCTTGTACACATTGGGTATGGAAAGTATTCAGACCCCTTTAAAATGTTTTACTCTTTGTTTCATTGCAGCCATTTGGTAAATGTAAAAATGTTTATTTTTCTCATTAATGTACACTCTGCAGCCCATCTTGACTGAAAACAGACAGAAATGTAGTAATTTTTGTAAATGTATTAAAAAAGAAAAACTGAAATATCACATGGTCATAAATATTCAGACCCTTTGCTCAGTATTGAGTTGAAGCACCATTTTGAGCTAGTACAGCCATGAGTCTTCTTGGGAATGATACAAGTTTTTCACACTTGGATTTGGGGATTGTCTGCCATTCTTCCTTGCAGATCCTCTCCAGATCATCAGTTTGAATAGTGAACATTGGTGGACAGCCATTTTCAAGTCTGTACAGAGATGTTCAATTGGGTTTAGGTCAAGCCTCTGGCTGGGCCAGTCAAGAATGGTCACAGAGTGGTTCTGAAGCCACTCCTTTGTTATTTTAGCTGTTTGCTTCAGGTCATTGTCTTGTTGAAAGGTGAACCTTTAGCCAAGTCTGAGGTTCAAAGCACTCTAAAAGAGGTTTTCATCCAGAATATCTCTGTACTTGGCCGCATTCATGTTTCCTTCAATGAGAACCAGTCCTGTCCCTGCAACTGAAAAACACCCCCATACCATGATGCTGCCACCACCATGTTTCACTGTTGGGATTGTATTGGGCAGGTGTTGAGCAGTGCCTAGTTTTCTCCACATATACCACTTAGAATTATCACCAAGAAGGTCTATCTCTTATCAGACCAGAGAATCTTATTTCTCAAAATCTGGGAGTCCTTCATGTTTTTTTTAGCAAACTCTATGCAGGTTTTCATTTGCCTTGCTCTGAGAAGAGGCTTCCGTTGAGCCACTCTGCCATAAAGGCCCAATTGATGGAGGGCTGCAGTGATAGTTGACTTTGTGGAACTTTCTCCCATCTCCCTACTGCATCTCTGGAGCTCATCCACAGTGATCATGGGGTTCTTCTTTACCTCACTCACCAAGGCTCTTATCCCATGATTTCTCAGTTTGGCTGGACGGCCAGATCTAGGATGACTTCTGGTGGTCCCAAACTTCTTCCATTTAAGGATTATGGAGGCCCCTGTGCTCTTAGAAACTTGAGGGCTGCAGAAATTCTCTTGCAACCTTGGCCAGTTCTGTGCCTTGCCACAATTCTGGGGAGTGGTTAAGGATATATAATGTGACAGGGTGTGGGCCACATGTTCCTGTGTGGTTCCAGTATTTGGTTCCTGTGTGGTTCCAGTGGAAGGTCCTGGAGAGCCTGTGTGTTGGGAGGTCCTGGGAGTAGGACCGGATCCCTGAATAGCAAACTAAACAACATTTGTTGGATTTCCTGGGAGTAGGAATCCTGAAGAGCACATGGTGAGGCTTTGGACCTGGTGGCCTGGGGTGTTGGACAGAGGTCCTGAATAGCACCTGGACAGGTCACATACTTGTGTGTTGGATTTCCTGGGAGTAGGAATCATGAATAGCACACTGGGCAACTTGTGTAGGAAGACCTGGGAGAAGGCTTCCTGAAGAGCACATGCTGGTGTGTTGGGAGGTCCTGGGAGTAGGACCGGATCCCTGAATAGGGCACAGAAAGACTATGATTCTGGATGGTCTATGTGGGGGAATCTACCGTCCTTCGGTGGGTCTGGACTGACTAAGATATGCCGCCCAGGCAAGTTGGTGATCCCTGTGAGGCAGCTTTCCCGGAGGAGTGGACTGACAAGGAGTCAGCAGGTGGAGCAGGAGCTCCCGTCAGGTACCTATACAGACTGTTGGTGCTTGTAATGTTCTATGAACTGTGTGGTCTCCCACGGTGACTGAACGGAGTGAGGTTCGGAGTGTTTAGAGACCGCGACCCAGTGTCATATGCGCTGTTTGTGACTTGGGACATTGGTGAACTGTGCGGTGTACGGACACCCATGGTAACTGGGTGAAGTGAGAGGTCCAGCATGTTTAGTGTCCATGAAACAATGCCATAAATGAAGTGTTTAAGACAAAGCTGCAAGTTAATATCACCAGTTGGTGCCTATTGTGATTGATGAAATGTATATTGTGAACTGTGCACAACCCGGTTTATGACACTTTAATAAACCGTATAGAATGTGTTTAAGCGAAAAATCGTGCCTGACTACGTTAATCCCGTGCCAAGCGAGTGTCCCCCAATACACTTAGTGAGAGCAATCTTACACTTTGTAAATCAAGTCTTATCAGTTTAATTAAACAAAGTTGGCCTCCAATGATGAAGTAGAACAATCTCAAGGAGGATCACAAGGAAATGGACCGCATGTGACTTAAATATGAGTGTCTGAGCAAAGGGTCTGAATACTTATGACCATGTGATAGTTCAGTTTTTCTTTTTTATTAAATTTGCAAAAATTTCGACAATTCTGTTTTTTTCAGTCAAGTTGGGGCGCAGAGTATACATTAATGTGAAATAAATGAACTTCTTTGAACTTACCAAATGTGTCAAGCTGCTGCAATGCAGGCAGGTGCAGGCTCCACTAGATGGCATAAGAACAGTACCAGGTAACATCATAATTTCAGAAAAATTGCTTTAGATTGTGCAAGACATGCCCCATACCAGGGAATTAACCAACTCCATAAATACTACAAAATAAGGAGAAAGAGGAGTATTGCTGTTTTTAGAAAAAGAGTCATTTTTTATTTAAATATGTGTAATCAAGCATCAATACAAGAAATGAATAGAAAAATAAAATAAAATGCACAAGGATGATACTATGGGACCACCGGTGCCAAACACCCACCAAGATAAGTAAAAAGCGCTTGTTCAATGAGGTAGGTAGTGGTAAGAGTGCATATAATATAGTAAACTATTTGCTATGAACAGCGCTTACCAATCAATGCCGAGGGTGGATGACATCGGGCTGGATCCAAAGAAACCCCACTAGATGGCAGTAAAGTGGAAGAAAGACTGCACCTAAACAGAGCTGGCCTGCAGTGCAGCAGTGAGGCTACCACGAGAGGCAGCAAAATGGTCAAACAAGCCATGTCAGATCCTAGACTGTAGGGAAGTACCAAAGGAATAAGCAAACTCACGGTCAGAGACAAGCCAGGGGATCAGTAACGGTCAGGAACGTATAAGCCAGAAGACAAAAAGCAGAAGCAGGCCAGGATACAAGCCAAGTCAAAACCGTGGAGTCAGCACACTAAAGTGAAACATTGAGTCAAGATGGGAATGGGGAAAACAGAGACACGGGTTCAGACAGCAAACACAGCAGGATAAATCAGAGCAATCGGAGTCAGCTACAGCAGCCCATGGCAAAAACTATTTAGCTTACAGTGCAAACCACTTTTATTACTCATTTTCTAATGACTCATTTTCCATGAACTTGACATTTTATAGCCTCTAATATAAGACAGAAGAATTGTAAAAAAGAGGACAGAACAAGTGAAAAGCAAAAATCCGCATTAAAAAATTCAAAAATAAAAGAAATTATGGAGCCATTTAAAAATGAACATAACAAACATGAGACAAAAAAGCAAAAAAAATGGGGCAACATTTTTTGGCCCCTCTTAGACTCCTCTCAGTCTCCACTTCAGCTCCACCCCTCGAACCTTCCATAGTCCCACCACTCACTCTTGAATAGACTCATTAACACATTAACAATTTCCATAGAACACCATATCATATTCATAGCCATCATCTTGGCTGAAATATCACTAGTTGAAGTCCTTCATCTTCACTTATCTTCTTCATTCAGCACAGACTGCCATCACTTCTTCCATCTCCAGGACTCATCTCTGCAGAAAATAACACACAATTATCTACAGTATCACTTCCAGGGCACTGTCACAGGTATGTCAGAAGCTGCAGACAGTTGCACTGCATTTAGCTGCATAAGGTCTCTGCATCTGGCTTTGCAGACACCTTCTTAACCCATCTGGCTCTTTGACCCAGTGGCAACCTTTATACAGCTCTAATTGGCACACCTGGACCTGGGTGTTTATAAACTCCCAGCCTGTTGCTGGGAATCGCTGGTGCTATTTTCATTTCTCCCTGTTGAGGCTTGGTGCTATAGCAGTCGGCTATCTTCTTCTTTGGTGTTGCTGGAGGATGTCTGTGTTACATCTCTGAGTCTACTCAAGATAAGTGTTCTGCTAGTTCATCTATCTCAGCTATATTTAGTAGTAATGGTGATCATCTAGTGCTCACCCATCATTCCCTAAGCAGGGCTTATTGCTAGGGTCAGGCAGGGATTAGGTTCCTGCTTGGCGATAGGTGAAAAACCTATATAGAGACATTTAGGGCAGACAGGGTGAGTTTAGATCTGACTAGGGGTCTCCACTCCCCCCTTCCCTAGTGTTGGGCTCCCTTCCCCTCATCCCTTCATGTTGCACTTAGTCTTTCCAACACTGTGCGTGACAAGCACATTCACCACTTTTCCCCCAACTTCTACATTACACCACTTAAAGAAAAAAGCAACATAGTGCCATCCTCTACAGTAACTGAACCACCCTCAATTCATCATTAATTTCTCTCCCCCATTCCCCATCTTCAAGTCATCACCATTTGCTGTGCTCCATTCTCCAGTCTCAATTCAACATCATTTTCTGTACCCCATTCCAGCAGTCTCAATTCATCACTATTTGCTGTACCTCATCCCCCCAGTATCAATTCATCATTTGCTCTTCTCCACCACTGTCTCATTTCATCATTATTTGCTCTCTGCGACCCCTGTCTCAATTCACTCATTCACCCTCATTTGCTGTACCCCACCTTCTATTCTCAATTTATCCTGGATAAACCAGTGGTAGAGCTGTTAAGGTGTGTTGTAACAGGTGAGGATGCGGTAATGTGTTCATAAATTCTCTTTTTTAGCATGCATGAAGAGCATTCAACATAGAATTTATTGCAAATAGTGCAGATGACTGTGTAAACAATATGTGTTGTACAACTGTTGATAAAAGGTTTGATATAATATATGATGTTAGTGTTGCTGATGAAAGAATCTGTTTTCAACGTATATTTGCAGAGATTACATTTGTTACCACCACATCTGTAGGAACCCATAAGGTGAAATCAGGTATACTTCTGATACAGAGTACTGGAAAAAAACTTGCAGAAACAACGTGTCTAATATTAGGATCATTTTTTGCAACACATCTGACACTTTTTGACAGGATATCCCATAAAGTATAAGCATTGTATTTTGACATAAGTTCAGTGATATCAACAAAAGACCCAAATGTCAACAACACTAAAGGGCTAAACTCATTAGATACTTTACAACACAGGCGGGTAGGAAAAATGCCTACAAAAAGTACACTGCTCAAAAAAATAAAGGGAACACTTAACAAAATATAACTCCAAGGAAATCAAACTTCTGTGAAATCAAACTGTCCACTTAGGAAGCAACACTGTTTGACAATCAATTTTTCATGCTGTTGTGCAAATGGAATAGACAACAGATGGAAATTATCAAGATACACTCAATAAAGGAGTGCTTCGGCAGGTGGGGACAACAGTCCACATCTCAGTACCAATGCTTTCTGCCTGATGTTTTGGTCACTTTTGAATGTTGGTTGTGCCTTCACACTTGTGGTAGCATGTGACGGACTCTACAACCCACACAAGTGGCTCAGGTAGTGTAGCTCATCCAGAATGGCACATGAATGCGAGCTGTGGCAAAAGGTTTGCTGTGTCTGTCAGCGTAGTGTCCAGAGGCTGGAGGCGCTACCAGGAGACAGGCCAGTACACCAGGAGATGTGGAGGGGGCTATAAGAGGGCAACAACCCAGCAGCAGGACCGCTACCTCAGCCTTTGTACAAGGAGGAACAGGATGGAATACTGACAGCCCTGCAAAATGACCTCCAACAGGCAATTGACAGACAAATGTGCATGTGTCTGCCCAAACTGTTAGAAACCGACTACATGAGGATAGTCTGAGTGCCCGACATCCAAAGATGGGGGTTGTGCTCACAGCCCAACACTGTGCAGGATGCTTGGCGTTTGCCACAGAACACCAGGATTGGCAAATTTGCCACTGGCGCCCTGTGCTCTTCACAGATGAAAGCAGGTTCAGACTGAGCATGTGACAGTTGTGACGGAGTCTGGAGATGCCATGGAGAGAGATCTGAGGCCTGCAACATCCTTCAGCATGACCGCTTTGGCAGTGGGTCAGTAATGATGTGGGGTGGCATTTCTTTGGAGGGCCGCACAGCCCTCCATGTGCTCACCAGAGGTAGCTCAACTGCCATTACTTACTGAGATGAGATCCTCAGACCCCTTGTGAGACCATATGCTGGTGCAGTTGGCCCTGGGTTCCTCCTAATGCAGGACAATGCCAGACCTCATATGGATGGAGTGTGTCAGCATTTCCTGCAAGATGAAGGCACTGAAGCTATGGACTGGCCTGCCCGTTCCTTGGAAATGAATCCGATTGAACACATCTAGGACACCATGTCATGCACCATCCACCAACGTCATGTTGCACCACAGACTGTCCAGGAGTTGGCAGATGCTTTAGTCCAGGTCTGGGAGGATATCCCTCAGGAGACCATCTGCCGCCTCATCAGGAGCATGCCTAGGCATTGTAGCTAGGTCATACAGGCACTTGAATGCCACACAAACTACTGAGCATCGTTTCCTTGTCTTGAGGCACTTCCACGGAAGTTGTATCAGCCTGTAACTTCATTTCCACTTTGATTTTGAGCATCATTCCAACTCCAGACCTCCGTGGGATATTAGTTGTGATTTACGTTGATCATTTTTAGGTTTTATTGTTTTCAACACATTCCACTATGTAATGAATAATGATTTACAAATGGAATATTTCATTCAGTTATATCTAGGATGTGGGATTTTACTGTTCCCTTTTTTTTTGAGCAGTGTATATTTGCCCATTAGAAAATATTGTCTTAACTCTATACACACATAGACAAAAGCTAAAAAAACAAGGCTGCTAAGCACACATGAAGGGGAACATAAGCATATGCAGGAGGTGAAAGGGACATGCACAGTAGCATTAGTAAAACATAGTCACCTAAATATACTGGGATTGATTGGTTAGGACTTTCCAATACATATATACAGCAAATGGGAAGCTAAAATAACGGTATTTCAAGACATGGTTCAAGATATGGGTCAGAATCACTGTCCAATATGTCATTATCATTTCCTGTTTAATTTCCTCATGTACAGTACAGAGCAAAAGTTTGGACACACCTTCTCATTTAAAGATTTTTCTGTATTTTCATGACTATGAAAATTGTACATTCACACTGAAGGCATCAAAACTATGAATTAACACATGTGGAATTATATACTTAACAAAAAGTGTGAAACAACTGAAAATATGTCTATATAGTTCTCCATAATGTTCATGATGGGCCCATATAATGCTCCATAAAGTTCATGATGGTTAACAAAAAAGTGTGAAACAGCTGAAATTATGTCTTATATTCTAGGTTCTTCAAAGTATCCACCTTTGCTTTGATGACTGCTTTGCACACTCTTGGCATTCTCTTGATGAGCTTCAAGAGGTAGTCACCGGAAATGGTCTTCCAACAATCTTGAAGGAGTTCCCAGAGATGCTGAGCACTTGCTGGCCCTTTTGCCTTCACTCTGCGGTCCAGCTCACCCCAAACCATCTCAATTGGGTTCAGGTCTGGTGACTGTGAAAGCCAAGTCATCTGGCGTAGCACCCCATCACTCTCCTTCTTCGTCAAATAGCCCGGAAATATGAAATACAACGTCTATGCATCAGCCTATGAAAAGAGTCCCAATGGGATAGGTCCCAGCAACAAGAATTGCCTTTCACGGCTGCTGGGTACGTATATGATATCCGTCCATGGGCTAAATTTTCACCGTCTCTGGACAACCTGTATATGTCATGGTGAGAATTTAAATGTATTTTTTTGTTTGAAACCCCTTTCTCCTCTCCATTAGATTGGGAGATATATTGACATCTTGATAATGATCTGGCTGGTCAGTGAGGCCATTCATTCTCATGTCATTTCTTCTTTTAAGGAATACTTGAATAATAATCAATTGAATCTCCATTTTACAGTTAAGTTGTTTAATAGTGTTGAGCATTCCGATACCGCAAGTATCGGGTATCGGCCGATACTTGCGGTATCGGAATTCCGATACCGAGATCCGATATTTTTGTGATATCGGGTATCGGTATCGGAAGTGTAAAATAAAGAATTAAAATAAAAAATATTGTTATATTCACCTCTCCGGCGGCCCCTGGACATCAGCGGGAGGATCCGGCGTCCGGCACGGCTTCTTTCTTCAAAATGCGCGCCTTTAGGACCTGTGGTATGACGTCCCGGCTTCTGATTGGTCGCGTGCCGCCCATGTGACCGCCAAGCGACCAATCAGAAGCCGCGACGTCATTCCTCAGCTAAAGTCCTAGAATGAGCGCCTTTTAGGACCTGAGGAATGACGTCGCGGCTTCTGATTGGTCGCGTGGCGGTCACATGGGCGGCACGCGACCAATCAGAAGCCAGGACGTCATTCCACAGGTCCTAAAGGCGCGCATTTTGAAGAAAGAAGCCGTGCCGGACGCCGGATCCTCCCGCTGATGTCCAGGGGCCGCCGGAGAGGTGAATATAACAATATTTTTTATTTTAATTCTTTATTTTACACTTTAATATGGATCCCAGGGCCCAGAGAGTTTCCTCTCCTTCAGACCCTGGGATCCATGAGGATACATTCCGATACTTGATGTCCCATTGACTTGTATTGGTATCGGATATCGGTATCGGCGATATCCGATATTTTTCGGGTATCGGCCGATACTATCCGATACCGATACTTTCAAGTATCGGACGGTATCGCTCAACACTATTGTTTAATAATATTGTTCCCTTTTTGGAAGTAAGCCTCACTAGGGATGAATCTAGTGGTGTTATCCACACCTCACTCTACAGAAAACTTACCTGTGGTAATTCTATCCTTCACACCACAATTGTCATCCTCCACATGTGGTACACAATGTTCCAGTTGGGGAATACATTAGAGCCCAACAAGCCTGCTCACTAAATCATCTTATGCATGCATATTAAAAAAGAAACCTTTCTCAAGCTGTGCTTCTTAGGGAAGCTTATTGGATACTTTCATAGCATGCACGTAGACCTAAGGGCTTGGACTTTCCTTCTGATATCATGCTTTTTTATTGAAATTATGCTTGTCCACATATATTCTGTGGTCATATGATGAAGAAATTTGTTCTGTGTAATAAATTTTGTCTTTTGTTTTTTTCTTTTTAAACAGTTCCACCTGCACTAATTAAAAATGTCAACTCCATGATTGGATGAACAAACTATTGTCTATGTATATGTATATATACCCATGTTTGTAGTTGTATCTGATACCTGTGACCAAGGACCCTATGCTTTTCCGAAACGTAGAGGGTTTTGTACCCCCCTACTTCCCCAATTTTTGTTGATTCTGTGTCTCCTGTTTGTCATCTTCATTTTTAAATAACTCAGTCAAAATTTTTATTGTTATAGTTTTTCAGTGTTATTTTTTTTATCTTTTTCACTTGTTTTGTGGTTCTACAGCGGGGTTACTGGCTCTACATTTTTCCATGCATCTACATTGGATTTGATATTTCCGGCATCAACAATGGTGAACTGATAACATTTCCCCCTTTTTTGGAAGAAAGGCAGCTTATACTCTTGAGACAACTAAAATGAAATTAAAAGATTAAAAAAAAATTGTAATATAAGTGAAATATTCATTGGGAATACAATACAATGTTACCTTGCTAATGAAAAATAAATTCAGCAGAAAAGCATTAAACTAATATATTTTTTCAAACAAAATGCATTTCTTAGGTTTTTATCTATCATTGTTAAATCCGGCTTTAATGTTTTCAACTGCCTGGGAAACTATGATATATGGTCAGGGCGTTTAATTTTTGTTGGATGCTCTAGAAATGATGAAACAAATTGTATATGACACAAGGTTCACACAGGGCATTTGTGGTTATTCATCAAAGTCATGGTAGCATTGGTTCATTACTAGCTTTCATAGAAATAGCACTGGGGTTGGTCGAAGAAAGCAAAATCCTAATTTCTTTCTCTCTCACAAAAAAGTTTAGTTTTTTTCTGTAATTTCAGAAGAAAAATGATGAATGATTCCTTATAAATGGAATAAAAGGAACTGATGGGGGTCATTTTTTTTATATTCTACACAAACCTATTTAAGTAACATGTTAATGGTACTTTGGAGAATTTGTGCTATGAAATCTTTTTAAATTACAAAATGGGAAAGTAAATAGATATATAAAAATGAATAATATACAATAAAGTCCTGGTACCCAACAAAGGTGTCAAAGATTAACAGTATTGTAATTAACCGCACTTTATGTGGTAATAACCCTGAAATGCTTCAACATATCCCAGTGATTTTGAGACTGTTTTTTCATGACACAAACTACTTTATGATAATGATAAATTTAGGTTGATACGTTTTCCATTTATTTATGAAAATATCAGACATTTGACAAAAAAATTAAAAAATTGCAATTTTCGAACTTTGAATGATTAATCCAGATAGTCGTGCCACACAAAAACAATAATAAATTGCATTTCCCTCATATCTGTATTGTAAAATGTTGTTTCATTGGGTTCGCATTTTAGAAGGTTTAAAAATGTAGTAGCAATTTTTCATTTTTTCAAGGAAATTAACAAAATGTATTTTTTTAGGGAAATGTTCAGTTTTGAAGTGACTTAGTGGGTCCTATATAATGGAAAACCCCCAAAAGCGATACCGTTTTTAAATTCACAACCCTCAACATATTTAAAATTGATTTCAGATATTTCATTAACCTTTCAGGTGCTATTAAGGAATTAATGCAAAGTGACATGTCAGGAATGAAAAAGTTCATTTTCTTCACCTAAATTTTGATTACTTCTGAGCAAGCCACTATAGCTGGAAGACTTTAAGGCCATTATTTGGGCGTGAACTGCCATGGTAACCATCAGGACCACACGATCAAGATATCAGGGTGCCAATGGTGTTAAAAAGGGAGCCTCCACACTGTTAACCATCTGGATGTCATAGTCACTATTAACATCAGCATTTAAGGGGTTAAACAACCAATCGGTGCCGACACTGATCGTGGCTAATGCAGCAAGTTGTCAGCTATAGTGTACATCTAACAGCTACAGGATTGTCACCGGTCGGGGGATGCTAGTCTCTTTTATCACAGGTCACTAAAAAGACATATTGGTGGTCACTAAGGGGTTAAAGGAAACTTTTCATGTGAAAATTACATCTGATCTGCAAACAGGATGTTATAGAGTAGGACAAGCGTGTCCAATTGTTATATATTTTTATGGGAAAACTTTAAGCAAAATTTGAATTTGATTTATTTAAATCCCCAATGTTTGTATGCATTTTGAGTCAAGTGAGCAGTCCAAATCAATGATTACCAATCTTCCATGTGACTGTACATGTGGAGATAGCGGTCAATCACTGATTGGCACCGCCCACCGCACACAAACACCATGGAATTCAGTTTATACAGTACAAGTTATACTGAATATATAAAATTCTGCTCAGCTTCTGCTCTATATTATGCTATCCACAGATCAGACTGCATGCTCAACATAGCAGGTTCCCTTTAAAGGTGTTCATCCACTTTAGTTATCTGTCAGACAAATGCTTGTTTGACCAAAAGCTCTCGCAGCTCCCCCAAACACATGAACACTTAGGGTACCGTCACACAGTGGCATTTTGATCAATACGACGGCACGATTCGTGACGTTCCAGCGATATATCCGTGACGTTCCAGCGATCTCGCAGTGTCTGACACGCTCCTGCGATCAGGGACCCCGCTGAGAATCGTACGTCGCAGCTAGTGTTGAGCATTCCGATACCGCAAGTATCGGGTATCGGCCGATACTTGCGGTATCGGAATTCCGATACCGAGATCCGATACTTTTGTGATATCGAGTATCGGTATCGGATCAATAGGGATGTGTAAAATAAAGAATTAAAATAAAAAATATTGATATGCTCACCTCTCCGGCGGCCCCTGGACATCACACTGCTAACCGGGAGGCTTCTGTGTTTAAAATGCGCGCCTTTAGGACCTGCGAATGACGTCCCGGCTTCTGATTGGTCGCGTGCCGCCCATGTGACCGGCACGCGACCAATCAGAAGCCGCGACGTCATTCTCATTCACAAAAACTCCTAATTCTAGGAATTAAGGACCTGCGAATGACGTCGCGGCTTCTGATTGGTCGCGTGCCGGTCACATGGGCGGCACGCGATCAATCAGAAGCTGGGACGTCATTTGCAGGTCCTAAAGGCGCGCATTTTAAACACAGAAGCCTCCCGGTTAGCAGCGTGATGTCCAGGGGCCGCCGGAGAGGTGAGCATATCAATATTTTTTATTTTAATTCTTTATTTTACACATTCCTATGGATCCCAGGGCCTGAAGGAGAGTTTCCTCTCCTTCAGACCCTGGGAACCATGAGAATACCTTCCGATACTTGATGTCCCATTGACTTGTATTGGTATCGGATATCGGTATCGGCGATATCCGATATTTTTCGGGTATCGGCCGATACTATCCGATACCGATACTTTCAAGTATCGGACCGTATCGCTCAACACTAGTCGCAGCAGATCGTTTGAAACTTTCTTTCGTCGTCTAGTGTCCCTCTGTGGTGGCATGATCGCATGGTGTAACAAAGGTGTGCACGATATTGTATGTTGTGAATTCTGTGGCAGAGCTCCCTCCTGTGGTCACAAGTGGTACTTCGGCTGATTCTCTCTGTGAGCTTCCGTTGGTGGAGGAAAGTGGTACTGCGGTTTCTGAGTTTCCTTCCTCAGGTGATGTGGGAAAGTCGTTAGGTGCTGCTCTATTTAACTCCACCTAGTGCTTTGATCCTGGCCTCCAGTCAATGTTCTAGTATTGGACCGGTTTCCTCCTGGATCGTTCCTGTGGCCTGCTGCTCTGCATAGCTAAGTTCCTCTTTGCTATTTTGTTTGCTGTTTTTTTTCTGTCCAGCTTGTATTTTTGTTTCTTCATGCTTGCTGGAAGCTCTGGGACGCAGAGGGTGTACCTCCGTGCCGTTAGTTCGGTACGGAGGGTCTTTTTGCCCCCTTTGCGTGGTTTTTGTAGGGTTTTGTGTTGACCGCAAAGTTATCTTTCCTATCCTCGCTCTGTTCAGAAAGTCGGGCCTCACTTTGCTAAATCTATTTCATCTCTACGTTTGTCTTTTCATCTTAACTCACAGTCATTATATGTGCGGGCTGCCTTTTCCTTTGGGGTATTTCTCTGAGGCAAGGTAGGCTATTTTTCTATCTTCAGGCTAGCTAGTTTCTCAGGCTGTGCCGAGTTGCATAGGGAGCGTTAGGCGCAATCCACGGCTGCCTTTAGTGTGGTTGGAGAGGATTAGGGATTGCGGTCAACAGAGTTCCCACGTCTCAGAGCTCGTTCTATGTTTTTGGGTTATTGTCAGGTCACTGTATGTGCGCTGACCTCTATGTCCATTGTGGTACTGAATTACCTTTCCTAACAGTACTGGAGGCCAAAAGTACTAATGATTCTCAATAGAGGGAAAAAAGAAGTTCTGAGACCATTTTTTTTTTCTCTGCACTGTGTTTTGCCTTTTTTTTCCCCTAGACATTTGGGTGGTTCAGGACACAGGTGTAGCGATGGACATTAAAGGTCTGTCTTCATGTGTGGATCAGCTCACGGCAAGAGTACAAAATATTCAAGACTTTGTGGCTCAGAATTCTATGTTAGAACCGAGAATTCCTATTCCTGATTTGTTTTTTGGAGATAGAACTAAATTTCTGAGTTTCAAAAATAATTGTAAACTATTACTGGCTTTGAAACCTCGCTCCTCTGGTGATCCAGTTCAACAAGTTAGGATCGTTATTTCTTTTTTACGTGGCGACCCTCAGGACTGGGCATTTTCTCTTGCGTCAGGAGATCCTGCATTAAGTAATATCGATGCGTTTTTCCTGGCGCTCGGATTGCTGTACGATGAGCCTAGTTCTGTGGATCAAGCAGAGAAGAATTTGCTGGCTCTGTGTCAGGGTCAGGATGAAATAGAGGTATATTGTCAGAAATTTAGAAAGTGGTCTGTGCTCACTCAATGGAATGAAGGTGCGCTCGCAGCTATTTTCAGAAAAGGTCTCTCTGAAGCCCTTAAGGATGTCATGGTGGGATTTCCTATGCCTGCTGGTCTGAATGAGTCTATGTCTTTGGCCATTCAGATCGGTCGACGCTTGCGCGAGCGTAAATCTGTGCACCATTTGGCGGTATTACCTGAGCTTAAACCTGAGCCTATGCAGTGCGATAGGACTTTGACCAGAGTTGAACGGCAAGAACACAGACGTCTTAATGGGCTGTGTTTCTACTGTGGTGATTCCACTCCTGCTATCTCTGATTGTCCTAAGCGCACTAAGCGGTTCGCTAGGTCTGCCACCATTGGTACGGTACAGTCAAAATTTCTTCTGTCCGTTACCTTGATCTGCTCTTTGTCATCGTATTCTGTCATGGCATTTGTGGACTCGGGCGCTGCTCTGAATTTGATGGACTTGGAGTATGCTAGGCGTTGTGGGTTTGTCTTGGAGCCCTTGCAGTGTACTATTCCATTGAGAGGAATTGATGCTACGCCTTTGGCCAAGAATAAGCCTCAGTACTGGACCCAGCTGACCATGTGCATGGCTCCTGCACATCAGGAGGTTATTCGCTTTCTGGTGTTACATAATCTGCATGATGTGGTCGTGTTGGGGTTGCCATGGCTACAAGTCCATAATCCAGTATTAGATTGGAAATCCATGTCTGTGTCCAGCTGGGGTTGTCAGGGGGTACATGGTGATGTCCCACTTCTGACTATTTCGTCATCCACCCCTTCTGAGGTTCCTGAGTTCTTGTCTGATTACCGGGATTTATTTGATGAGCCCAAGTCCGATACCCTACCTCCGCATAGGGATTGTGATTGTGCTATCGATTTGATTCCTGGTAGTAAATTCCCAAAAGGTCGACTGTTTAATTTATCTGTGCCTGAGCACGCCGCTATGCGGAGTTATGTGAAGGAGTCATTGGAGAAGGGGCATATTCGCCCGTCATCGTCGCCATTAGGAGCGGGGTTCTTTTTTGTAGCCAAGAAGGATGTTTCACTGCGACCTTGTATAGATTACCGCCTTCTAAATAAGATCACGGTTAAATTTCAGTACCCCTTGCCATTGTTATCTGATTTGTTTGCTCGGATTAAGGGGGCTAGTTGGTTCACCAAGATAGATCTTCGTGGTGCGTATAATCTTGTGCGTATTAAGCGAGGCGATGAGTGGAAAACTGCATTTAATACGCCCGAGGGCCATTTTGAGTATCTAGTAATGCCATTCGGACTTGCCAATGCTCCATCAGTGTTTCAGTCCTTTATGCATGACATCTTCCGAGAGTACCTGGATAAATTCCTGATTGTGTACTTAGATGACATTTTGATCTTCTCGGATGATTGGGAGTCTCATGTGAAGCAGGTCAGAACGGTGTTTCAGGTTCTGCGTGCTAATTCTTTGTTTGTAAAGGGATCTAAGTGTCTCTTTGGTGTTCAGAAGGTTTCATTTTTGGGGTTCATCTTTTCCCCTTCTACTATCGAGATGGACCCTGTTAAGGTCCAAGCTATCCATAATTGGACTCAGCCGACATCTCTGAAAAGTCTGCAAAAGTTCCTGGGCTTTGCTAATTTTTATCGTCGCTTCATCTGCAATTTTTCTAGTATTGCTAAACCATTGACCGATTTGACCAAGAAAGGTGCCGATGTGGTCAATTGGTCTTCTGCTGCTGTGGAAGCTTTTCAATAGTTGAAGCGTCGTTTTTCTTCTGCCCCTGTGTTGTGTCAACCAGATGTTTCGCTTCCGTTCCAGGTCGAGGTTGATGCTTCTGAGATTGGTGCAGGGGCTGTTTTGTCGCAGAGAAGTTCTGATTGCTCGGTGATGAAACCATGTGCCTTCTTTTCCAGGAAGTTTTCGCCTGCTGAGCGAAATTATGATGTGGGCAATCGAGAGTTGCTGGCCATGAAGTGGGCATTCGAGGAGTGGCGTCATTGGCTTGAAGGAGCTAAGCATCGTGTGGTGGTCTTGACTGATCATAAGAACTTGACTTATCTCGAGTCCGCCAAGCGGTTGAATCCTAGACAAGCTCGTTGGTCGTTGTTTTTTGCCCGTTTTGACTTTGTGATTTCATACCTTCCGGGCTCTAAAAATGTGAAGGCGGATGCTCTGTCTAGGAGTTTTGTGCCCGACTCTCCGGGTTTATCTGAGCCGGCGAGTATCCTCAAAGAGGGAGTAATTGTGTCTGCCATCTCCCCTGATTTGCGGCGGGTGCTGCAGAAATTTCAGGCTAATAAACCTGATCGTTGCCCAGCGGAGAAACTGTTTGTCCCTGATAAGTGGACGAATAAAGTTATCTCTGAGGTTCATTGTTCGGTGTTGGCTGGTCATCCTGGAATCTTTGGTACCAGAGAGTTAGTGGCTAGATCCTTTTGGTGGTCATCTCTGTCGCGGGATGTGCGTACTTTTGTGCAGTCCTGTGGGATTTGTGCTCGGGCTAAGCCCTGCTGTTCTCGTGCCAGTGGGTTGCTTTTGCCCTTGCCGGTCCCGAAGAGGCCTTGGACACATATCTCTATGGATTTTATTTCAGATCTTCCCGTCTCTCAAAAGATGTCGGTCATTTGGGTGGTCTGTGATCGCTTCTCTAAGGCTACGTTCACATTAGCGTTGCGCGCCGGTGCGTCGGCGACGCAACGGCGACGCAACGCTCGACGCACAAAAAACGCGCGCAAAAACGCTGCGTTTTGCGACGCGTGCATCGTTTTTTGACGAAAATCGGACACACGAAAAATGCAACTTGTTGCATTTTCTTGCGTCCGACGCTAGCGTCGGAAACGACGCACGTGTCGAAAAACGCAACCAAAAAAACGCACGCGTCCCCTATGTTAAACATAGGGGCGCGTCGCCGCTGCGTCGCCGACGCAACAGCGACGCACATTAGCGGAACGCTAATGTGAACGTAGCCTAAGATGGTCCATTTGGTACCCTTGTCTAAATTGCCTTCTTCCTCTGATTTGGTGCCATTGTTTTTCCAGCATGTGGTTCGTTTACATGGCATTCCAGAGAATATCGTTTCTGACAGAGGTTCCCAGTTTGTTTTGAGGTTTTGGCGAGCCTTTTGTGGTAGGATGGGCATTGACTTGTCTTTTTCCTCGGCTTTCCATCCTCAGACTAATGGCCAGACCGAACGAACCAATCAGACCTTGGAAACATATCTGAGATGCTTTGTTTCTGCTGATCAGGATGAC
The DNA here is from genome assembly GCF_032444005.1 of Ranitomeya imitator. Taxonomy (NCBI): domain Eukaryota; kingdom Metazoa; phylum Chordata; class Amphibia; order Anura; family Dendrobatidae; genus Ranitomeya; species Ranitomeya imitator. The sequence goes on from NC_091284.1 coordinate 632,454,881, forward strand.
TGGGTGTCCTTTTTGCCTTTGGCTGAGTTCGCCCTTAATAATCGGGCCAGCTCGGCTACCTTGGTTTCACCGTTTTTCTGCAACTCTGGGTTCCATCCTCGTTTCTCTTCAGGGCAGGTTGAGTCTTCGGACTGTCCTGGTGTGGATACTGTGGTGGACAGGTTGCAGCAGATTTGGACTCATGTGGTGGACAATTTGACTTTGTCCCAGGAGAAGGCTCAACGTTTCGCTAATCGCAGACGCTGTGTGGGTCCCCGACTTCGGGTTGGGGACCTGGTTTGGTTATCTTCTCGTCATATTCCTATGAAGGTTTCCTCTCCTAAGTTTAAACCTCGTTTTATTGGTCTGTATAGGATTTCTGAGGTTCTTAATCCTGTGTCTTTTCGTCTGACCCTTCCAGATTCTTTTTCCATACATAACGTATTCCATAGGTCATTGTTGCGGAGATACGTGGCACCTATGGTTCCATCTGTTGATCCTCCTGCCCCGTTTCTGGTGGAGGGGGAGTTGGAGTATATTGTGGAGAAGATTTTGGATTCTCGTGTTTCAAGGCGGAAACTCCAGTATCTGGTTAAGTGGAAGGGTTATGCTCAGGAAGATAATTCCTGGGTCTTTGCCTCTGATGTCCATGCTCCCGATCTTGTTCGTGCCTTTCAAATGGCTCATCCTGGTCGTCCTGGGAGCTCTGGTGAGGGTTCGGTGACCCCTACTCAAGGGGGGGTACTATTGTGAATTCTGTGGCAGAGCTCCCTCCTGTGGTCACAAGTGGTACTTCGGCTGATTCTCTCTGTGAGCTTCCGTTGGTGGAGGAAAGTGGTACTGCAGTTTCTGAGTTTCCTTCCTCAGGTGATGTGGGGAAGTCGTTAGGTGCTGCTCTATTTAACTCCACCTAGTGCTTTGATCCTGGCCTCCAGTCAATGTTCTAGTATTGGACCGGTTTCCTCCTGGATCGTTCCTGTGGCCTGCTGCTCTGCATAGCTAAGTTCCTCTTTGCTATTTTGTTTGCTGTTTTTTTTCTGTCCAGCTTGTATTTTTGTTTCTTCCTGCTTGCTGGAAGCTCAGGGACGCAGAGGGTGTACCTCTGTGCCGTTAGTTCGGTACGGAGGGTCTTTTTGCCCCCTTTGCGTGGTTTTTGTAGGGTTTTGTGTTGACCGCAAAGTTATCTTTCCTATCCTCGCTCTGTTCAGCTAGTCGGGCCTCACTTTGCTAAATCTATTTCATCTCTACGTTTGTCTTTTCATCTTAACTGCCTTTTCCTTTGGGGTATTTCTCTGAGGCAAGGTAGGCTATTTTTCTATCTTCAGGCTAGCTAGTTTCTCAGGCTGTGCCGAGTTGCATAGGGAGCGTTAGGCGCAATCCACGGCTGCCTTTAGTGTGGTTGGAGAGGATTAGGGATTGCGGTCAACAGAGTTCCCACGTCTCAGAGCTCGTTCTATGTTTTTGGGTTATTGTCAGGTCACTGTATGTGCGCTGACCTCTATGTCCATTGTGGTACTGAATTACCTTTCATAACAATTGTATACGATGTGCGCATAGTAACCAACGGCTTCTACATCGCACATTCGTCATGAAATTATCACTCCAGCGTCGTACATTGCAAAGTGTGACAGCAGTCTACGACGCTGGAGCGATATTGTTACGATGCTGGAGCGTCATGGATCGTGCCGTCGTAGCGATCAAAATGCCACTGTGTGACGGTACCCTAAGGTTGGCCAAATAATGTGTTTTCAATGAAGCGAGCAGAGAAAGCCACTGCTAAAGTAATAGCAGCTTGTCTACCACTAAACAAACATTTTAGTTGTTTTAGTTCAAACTGCCTGATAAATCTCTCCCCAACATCATCAGGGTTGGGAAGTCTCAATTCACATTAGATGGTTAGCGGTAAAGGTGAGAGGGTTCTGACAATTTTCATTTATATTTATATGGGAGCTTTTAGTTGAAAGAAAATGTTAATTATTCATTCCTGCTCGATGTATGACATAATAGTTCATAATGAATGAAAGATGGTGGTTTATTCTATGCATTTCGAAGTATTCAATTACTTCTTCTTCAGGAACTTACCACTAGTGTTGAGCATTCCGATACTGCAAGTATCGGGTATCGGCCGATACTTGCTGTATCGGAATTCCGATACCGAGTTCCGATATTTTTGTGATATCGGAAAATCGGTATTGGAGTGTGCGGTACATATGGTTCCAAGGGTGTGGAGGAGAGGAAACTCTCCTTCAGGCCCTGGGATCCATATTAATGTAAAAAATAAAGAATAAAAATAAAAAATATGGCTATACTCACCCCTCCGAAGAACCCTGGCAGTCACCGCTGCAAGCGTCCGCCTCCGTTCCTGAGAATGTAGTGAGTGAAGGACCTAAGATGAGGTCGCGGTTAGGTGAGCGGTCACGTGAGCGGTCAGGTGACCCGTCACCTGACTGCGACGTCATCGAAGGTCCTTCACTCTCTGCAATTCTCAGGAACGGAGGCGGACGCTTGCAGCGGTGACAGCCAGGGTCCTTCGGAGGGGTGAGTATAGCCATATTTTTTATTTTTATTCTTTATTTTTTACATTAATATGGATCCCAGGGCCTGAAGGAGAGAGTTTCCGCTCCTTCAGACCATGGGAACCATCGAGGAGATACATTCTGATATTTGTGTCCCATTGACTTGTATTGGAATCGGGTATCGGTATCGGCGAGATCCGATATTTTGCCGGTATCGGCCAATACCATCCGATACCGATACTTTCAAATATCGGAAAGTATCGCTCAACACTACTTACCACTAGTGTCGTCCTGATGAAGAAGAAATTTAATACGCGTAGAATAAACCACCATCTTTCATTCATCTCGTCTGGATTGGAATTTTATTCAGCAATGCGGGTAATATCCACATTATTCCTTTCATTCCAAGCTGGATATTGTTGCCTGCTGACGCCTGAATCAGCTGCAGCTGACATTTCCCTGATAATTTTTGCTCTATTAATGGATATATCAGGTTAGTATAACCTAAGCAGAAATTTGAAATATCCACCAGATAAGACCCTATTTTGCGCTGATTTTTTCCCACAGCTTTGCAGCCGATAAAAGTATATAACACATTGGAAGCGAGCCTAATGAGCAGGCTCAGGAGCTGAGTCTGCATCATATCACAGAGAGTTACCAGTTATATTACACAGTCAGCATCTTCCTCTAACAGCAGCGATTGGAGCTTGCTCTGATTATTGTTGTTTAATCAGATGATGGGAACCTGTCATGTTGAAAATGGTATCTGATCTGCAGGCTGGATGTTATTGGGCATCCGTGGTGTTTATATGCATATAGATCCAGTGAGTGGTCCTTGTATGACTGAGAAAGCAGATATAACTGTAAATGACTGCTTAGGACCACCAACTGAAATCATATACTTACATGCACCATGGGATTCAATGAATAAAATAGTTATACTAAATTGTTTACAAAAACCTATATGATTGTCACACCTCCCCCAAAACCCGCTCCTGCAACTTCTGCTTCTGCCACCAGGCGCCACGTATTCACTCTACAGGTGGTACTGGGGATAGATTTGTCAGAACCAAATGCTCGAAGGTGTGCTTTTTCCACTAAGGTTAGAGTGGCAGGGACCTATAGGGCCATCAGTCTCACAGTATGGGCATGTGTGCTTCCAGCTGAAGTGATAAGCTCCCTGGTCCAGCCAGTTGTAGAGCACCAGACCCTACTAAGGTTTCCAGGTTACTGCTGGAAGATGCTAAATGTATTTACTGTTCTCCTGGCTAGGTGTGCTTCTTTTGCTCTGCTTTTGTTTGGTGCATTCCCGTTTTGACCCCAGCTTGTTTCTGACTATTCTTACGGATCCGGATTTTGTCTGTGACTTGACCTCTCGGCTCTGACTCTGATCAGGGAACATTCTAACCCTCGATGGCAGCCTTTCCATGGTAGCATTCCACTGGTTCCTATTGTAAAACCAGATCCCAGGGGTTAAACGTTATTGGGATTTCTCTGGAGTCTGTCAGATGAAAGTCTATTGTGCCCTAAATAATAACACGGAGGACCATGATAGAGGAAAACCAATACAGAACAAAGGGATCCTCCGAAAACAAGGAGTAATAATCAAAATATTAATTTTTATTAACAATCCAAGCATAAAGGGGTGTAACCCTTCTGAGATAGAACAGCTGAAACGTAAAGGGGGTCATACTGTTGCGGTTCTGAGTTTGGGTAAATATGTCTATTCACATTCCCTGTGAACTAGGGATTATGTGACATCATTTTTTTTATCTCACTTCTGATCCTGGTCTGTCTGCAGAAAGACAGTTTAGAATTATGCTATTACAGCTTTATTGAATATATCTGATCTGTCTTATCTGCAGTACACACCTGGTGCAGGTTCTATCACCCTCCAGCAAGATATTGGTCTGCCTCTGCACTTAGCACTTTTTGGAATGTTTTGAACCATAAATATTTAACCTCACCTTCTGAAGTGTTCATTGTGATGTGTGCTATAATATTGTAACAACTAAGGCCAAAGGAACTATTCATACTGCAACCAATAAGGGTGACTATTGTATTCATATGCTCCTTGTATATCCTCATGGCTGACTAATAACATATGCATTTATTAAGCACTATATGGTGCTCATTATCCATAGTCCATTCCTGACCAATCTCCTGCACCATGTTTGTCTTTTTATGTACAGTTTGCGCTGTCATCACCTGTTTTATAATGTGTTTTTATGCTTGGATTGTTAATAAAAATTAATATTTTTGACTATTACTCCTTGTTTTCGGAGGATCCCTTTGTTCTATATTGGATTTCTTCTGCCAGATGAAGGCAGCCTTTTGATCCTTTGGCCTTTGTTCAGACGTTACAATTAGAGATGAGTGAATTTGATCGGGTCCCTGTTTATTAGGCAAGCTATAGCACTTACAGAGTAAACTGCAGAGGGAACCCGGATACCTGGAGCACTCCGGCTGATCAGTAGTTCAGCTCTGCAGCTGCATGTGTCACGGCTGTGTGACAGTCACAACATATGCATGAAGATCCCAACAAACAGGCTCTCCAGGCATGTGTTGTGACTGTCACACAGCCACGACACATGCAGCTGTGGAGCCGAGCAGCTGGCATGCTCCATGTATCCGGGTTCGCTCTGCAGCTTATTGGTAAGTGCTATAGCTTGCCTAATAAACAGGAACCCGATCAAATTCGCTCAACTCTAGTTACAATATCATTCTGCACATCTGTTCTTCCTCTATACTACAGTGCTGTTCACAGATCTGACTGCATGCACAACAGGACAGGTTCCCTTTAAATGCTATAAATCACTGATACTGGCATTTAAATAGCGCAATTGTTTGTGTGAATGTGCACTGGCTCTCATCAGACCTCCTTGATGCAATTATGGGTGCTGAAACATTGCCATGTCTGTTATTGTCAACATATAACCCAGACCCATTTCCTATACACTGGAGCGGGTAACACTTTTACAATTGTATCAACATACTAGTCAACATAAGTAATTAAACTCAGCCTGACTCAAAAAGTGTAGTTGTTTTTTTGATAAAAAGTTATAATTTTATTTAAACCAGACATACAACATATAATAAAATAGTGCCTCTGAAACACAAAAATCGTAGTAACGGCGGGTAGATATATGCAACACGCAAAGAATATACAAATTCCGGTTATGTAAGTTTCAAAACAGTTATAAATAAATTTTGTTTATAACCAGATAAATATCTATTGATTGCATGGCGAACACCTTACAAGCCCATAAAAGCCTTTTAATTTGGGCTAGGATAAATTTCCAAAATGAGGGTAATTTAGGCTAGGAAAAATTTCCAAACTGAAGGTGTTCCCACATTATATTGTGCTTTGTGCACAGAGCATGCTGAGAAAACACTTGAATCACAACTATAGCAAAACAGAAAATAGGGCTATCACTTGTATCACCACCTGGTAACCTGGATTAATCAGACAAAAAGCACACATTAGTGCAAATTCACACCGATATCCTGAAATGATTTTATACAATCTTATAAAGATGAATACTCAAATGGTTAATGAATAAGTCCCAAAAATTCTATGTAATCATATATGGGTTTCAATAGTACGAGAACTGATATCTAATGTGCTTAATGCTACGAGACAGTCCAGAAATAATCAATATTGTGCAGCCGTATCTATATTGTGCCTGGTATTTGTGGTCATACTAAATAAACCCAAATGCATATCAAAATATGCCAATTATCCGGAAGAACCACAATACACACTTGATTTAAGGCACCTAATCCCCAACTCATCTTCACTACCATAGATTGTATCGGTCAATTGACAACTACATTCCCTCTGCATCGCTCTTGCAGCCCAATAGCTGTAATAATATTGGAACTACCGAAACTAAACAATACATATTACCTAACATGCGTGGTGCACACTGTGTGTTAGCCGCGTGGCGTCCTCCACCATGCCGAAAACCCCGACGCGTGTTTCGCGACAGCTTCCTCCTGGGGGCCTAGTATGTTGATACATGTCTTTTATTGGTCTGGTGAAGAACCTCATGATTTCCATCTTAGTTCTCTTATAAGACTCTGCATATAAAATATACTGCAAAGGAGTAGTATTGAAGTACTGTATATAGAAGGAACAAAAGCTAGCAATTCCAAAGACAGCTAAAAAAATAAAATAGTTTTTAAAAATATAACAAAAAAAAAAGTATTACAATTCTTATCACTTCCCTATAATACTAAAGAAATAAAAAAAGCATATTTGATATTGACGCATCCATAAAATTCTGGACTATCAAAATATGACATTAAATAATCTGTAAGCTAAACACTGTAGAGAGAAAAAAAAATTGAAACCCCAGAGTTGTGTTTTTTTAATTACCTCACATCTCTAAAAAAGGCAACAAATGTGATAAAAATGTTGAATAGTCCCCAAATTAGCATCAATAAAAACATCAACTTGCTACACAAAAAAACCCCAAAAAGCTTTAAAGGGGTTGTGCAGTCTTAAACTATATGCAGTTGAAACCAAAAGTTTACATACACTACATAAAAAGACACATATGCATGGTTTTCTCAATATCTGACATGAAATCAGAATAGATTAATTAGGATTTCCATAATTATTAATATTTGACAAAAGTCAGAATAATGAGGAGAGATAATCTTTTTAGACATTTTTAGTACTTATTGCAAAGTCAAAAGTTTACATTCATTTGAATAGTATTTTGTACCATTGTGTTATGATCAGGTGACCTTGGAGCAGCATGAAAACTTTCACTGGAGTAGGTGGTAACTATACTGACCGCAAACCCTGATCTTATCACCGCAACTAGAAGTAGCCGTGGGGTGTGCCTAACAAAACCTAGACACCTCGACACAGCCGGAGGACTAAATACCCCTATAAATGGAAATAGGAATTTCTACCTTGCTTCAGAGCAGAACCCCAAAGGATAGGCAGCCCCCCACAAATACTGTGAGTAGTAGAGGAAAAGACACACGAAGGCAGAAAACAGGATTTAGCAAATGAGGCACACACTAGCTAAATAGGAAAGGATAGGACAGGATACTAAGCGGTCAGTATTAAAAAATCCTTCCAAAAATATCCAAAGCAGAAAATACAAAAACTCCACCATCTAACTTAAGATGTGGAGCGTATATCTGCATCTCCAGAGAATCCAACAAGACCGAGAAAACACCGACACAGTCTAAGCTGGACAAGAGAAAAACAAATGAATAGCACAGAATATTAGCACACTGCATGTGTGCCACAGAAACAAAAACCAGACACTTATCTTTGCTGAATTGACAGCTGAGCAGCAGAAGCCAGAAAGTGATCCAACACTTCAGAAGAAACATTGAACAACTGGCAAGGGCTAATGAATCCTGCACACTTAAATATCCCAGTCAGTACAGCAATCAGCAGATACACCTGGCCAGGACTGTGACTCAGAGACAACTGCATTCCCACCTACAACCACTGGAGGGAACCCAAGAGCAGAATTCACAACACCATTGCCCATAAATAAATAAATAAATAAAATCTTGACATTGTACCCAAGGATGAGCCAGACTTGTGGAAATCCACAATTCTCTTCCTGATATATTGGCTGATTTATTGAGACTTTCCCATAATACTACACAAAGAACCAGTTTCAGGTGTCTTTAATTAACACAGATGTTGCCAACCTATCAGAAGCTTCCAAACACATGACATAATCATATGGGCAGTCTAGAATTGCTTAAAGGCATAGTAAACTTAGTGTATGTAAACTTTTGACTTTGCAGTAAGCAATAAAAATGTCTTAAAACATTCTCTCTCTCTCTCATTCTGGCATTTGGCAAATATTTACCTGTTTCTGCCATCCAACGTGCTATTCCATCCATGTGACCTGGGCCATACTTCCCATGGATGGAATAGTATGTCATACGCGATCAGCCACTTCACCGGGGGAGCGCGGCCTATCGCAGCCAGGGTCAGCTGATTATCACAGCTGACACCTGGGACTAAGTGCCAGGAGCGGACAAAGACCGCCTCTGGCACTTTAACCCCCAGAACACTGCAATCAAACAACATTGCAGCATTCCAGTGGCATAGAGAAGCATTGCTTCCCTGAGACCCTCAGAACAATGCGATCAGATCACGTTGTTCTTAGGTTCTCCCTGCTGCAGACCCCAGATCCAAGATGGCCACGTGGTCCTTCCAGGTCCTGCAGGGAGGTGGCTTGTCAGTGCCTGCTGAGAGCAGGACCTGAAAAGCCTCCTTCACTGCCTGTCAGATCGCTGATCTGATGCAGTACTGTGCAAAGTGTCAGATTAGCGATCTGACGTCATACAGTGATGTCCCACCTTGGGACAATGTAAAAAAGTAATAAAAAAATATTATGCTGTGTAAAAATATATATTTTTAAATTCCTACCGGTAAATAAAGAAAAAAAAAAAAGATTGTTCCAATAAATACATGTCGTTATGTAAATAAAAAAAAACAATAAAAGTACACATATTTAGTATTACCGCATCTGTAATGACCCGACCTATAAAACTGTCCCACTAGTTAACCCCTTCAGTGAACACCGTAAAAATATAAATAAAAAACGAGGCAAAAAAAATGCTTCATCATCATACCGCCGAACAAAAAGTGGAATAACACGCGATCAAAAAAACAGATATAAAGAAACATGATACCGTTGAAAATGTCATCTTGTCTCACAAAAAACGAGCCACCAAACCGCATCATCAGCGAAAAAATAAAAAGTTATAGCTCTCAGAATAAAGCGATGCAAAAATTATTATTTTTTATATAAAATAGTTTTTATTGTGTAAAAGCGCCAAAACGTAAAAGAAATATATTTGAGGTATCGCTGTAATCGTACTAATCTGAAGAATAAAACTGCTTTATCAATTTAACCACACGCAGAACGGTATAAACCCTCCCCCCCCCCCCAAAAGAGATTCATGAATTGCTGGTCTTTGTTCATTCTGCCACCCAAAAATTGTAATAAAAAGCGATCAAAAAATGTCATGTGCCTGAAAATGGTACCAATAAAAACTTCAACTCGTCCTGCAAAAAACAACAACTCACATATCTCTGTGGGCCAAAATATGGAAACATTATAGCTCTCAAAATGTAGTGATGCAAAAACTATTTTTTGCAATAAAAAGCGTCTTTTAGTGTGTGACAGCTGCCAAACATAAAAACCCGGTATAAATAGTAAGTCAAATCCCCCTTAATCACTCCCTTAGTTAGGGAAATATAATAAAATAAAAAAAGAGAGGCGCCATACAGCCATACCAAATCTCCACTTTGCACTGACGAGGGGCAGTACCCCAAAACACAGTGTCTGCAAATTGAGATTCTGATTTGGCTATTATCCTAAATCATGTGACAAGGCTCGTTAAAAGGTCAACATTACTTGTAGGATTGCTACTTTCAATAGGTGGCACTAGAGTTGTAGTTCTCTCTCTCTCTCTGAAGAGACAATTTGCATAATCAGCCACAATGACACATGGTGGAAGTTCCTTGCAAGTTTCGTCTACATTTCAGGCAATAGAATTTGCAATTTGGCCAGTATTAATGTTGTCAAAAATGATGAGAAATACAGGCAGATGCTTATACACCATGCAATACCATCAGGGGGGTGTCTGATTGACTCTAAATTAATTCTGACACAATGCAATTCCAAATATAGTCAATGTCATTTTAGGGGTTTTCCCATGAACAATAAAATTTTAATTAATAGATGTGTTGAAAAATACTCCTGTTCTGAGATAATCTTATATATGTGCCCCTTCTATGTACAAGTGTGTGTAACAAAACTGCCGGTGTCCTTGCATGCTCCCTCTCCCTCCTCCCAGCAGGGACGCCAACATAGTCACTGCTCTGGCTGTGCAGCCGTGTCCCAGTTCCCTGCTGTGGCTTTCCTGGGCCTGCGCATGCTTTGCAGGTCTCCCCGTGCCCCACCTAGTGTGAGTGCGTAACTCCGCGATTCTTAAAGGGATAGCTGATGCACTTTGGAAATGCCACCAGCCAATAGATGGGAGGCATCAGTTACATAAGGCATGCAACCCAACAGGGAGGTGCCTGAACAACCCCTGTAGATTTGCTACTCATTGCGTATGTACAAATAAATTGTTCGCAGATCCCTGTATTTGAGTCACTTATAGTCTGAACCTGAACCTTTCCCTGCAACTTTTGTTGTCTGTGTTAGAATTTGTTCTTGAAACCAGTGCTAGCTGAACCAGAAGCCACTCCAGCGATTCCTGAACCTGAAGCTGCTCCAGTGGTACCTGAACCTGAAGCCCCTCTAGAGGTACCTGTACCTGATGTCACACTTGTGGTACCTAAACCTGAAGCCGCATCAGCGGTGCCTGAACCTGAAGCTAGTTCTGTCTTCTTGGCTAGTATTCCAGCATCCAAGTCTAGTCATGCCAGTTAATCCGAGTCCTTGAGCATGAATGTGATCCTGAGCCTTGGGTTTAGCAGGTGCAGTACCAGTGACTACCCAGGGATGGTACCTGGCATCTACCTGCAGTGCAAGCCTAATTCTACCATCAGGAGCTCTAGCAACATCCAGGTAGCCTGGCCAGTGGCACAGTGGGATAATGATCCATGTGTGTGACAGTTTGCTCAGGCCATGGGTCCCGCTGATCCCAATGCCCCTTTGCACTTGCAGTTGTGTCAAGAGATGTCCTGTCCCATTAGCGAGATTAGCAGGAATTTTTTTTTGTCCTATCTGTGGACATGGAATACCTGTTTTGCTTCATCCACTCAAGCCCAAGTTACAGCAATTGTACCGTGACTTCTCAGCCTGCTACTTATGTTCCTGGAGTGAATCCTCATCTGTCTGCTCCGCTATGCTACAATGGGGATCCTAAGCAGTGCCGTGGCTTTCTAAACCAATGCATGCTGCAGTATAAAATGTTAGCCCATCAATTTCTTTCTGATCGGGCTAAAGTGGGATTCCTAATGCTCCATATTGCAGGAGAGGCCCTAGCATGGCTCAACCATTTGTGGTAGAGAGAGCACCCACACAGATCAGAGGAGTCAGATGTTTAGAGGTAGAGCACCCCTACTGAGGAAAAAAACAACCGAAACGCGCATCAAGGGGGCCACTGATGCAAGTCCTGACTGTGGGTATATATGGTTATCAGCATCTAATGTTTGAACCTTGTTCAGTATGGTCTATCTAAGTAACCTAATGCCCATTTCTTCCTTAATCTGTCTGCAGAAGGATGACTCAGATTAATGCCACTATAGCTCTACCTCTAAACATCCGACTCCTCTCATCTGCAGTATATGATTGGGGTAGTTTCCAGCATTTCCCAGCATTTTCTTTACACCCTATCACCTAGCACTTTACCAATATGATTTTCATAATTCATACCAATGCATATATATGGGATTGCACATTATAATGTATGATACTGAAAGTTTAGCAGCTGGAGCCATACATAACTTCAACATGATGCCTAGCAACTGATCTTGTATTTTTATGCACCTTGTACCCATCAATATGACTTACCTTCTTGCACAGTGATTTTTCGTCTTCTGTATAGCATGTGCTTTAATGTCCTTTGTTACTGTGTTTTTACGATGTATATTTAATAAAGCTTCAAAATTTTGGTTTTTCTTTTGTCTGTGGAGAATCTTTTTGCTCTTCATCGCTTCTCACTTCCCGATAAGTCCAGGACCGGTTCCCTGTATAGTATCAGCGGCCGGCCGCTCTGCTGATGCTCACAGATTTATTGCAGGAATCTGAATTTTCAGGGTCGCCCTATCTGTGCCAGGTCATCGGCTCCGGGGTCACCAGACTGCAGGAAATTTCAGTCTGCTGCAATAAATCTCCCTATACTGAGAGTGACCAGAGACACAATACAGAATCCTGCACTGGACTGATCAAGCCTGAGCCTGGTGACTGGACATCACAAGCTATATACATGGCCCTGTATACAGAACATGTATGTCCTGGGCCAGGTGCAGGATTGAACCATCCAGAGTCATGATATCATGTTTCATTATTAACATGTTGTTCCTTTATAGTTTTTATGAGATATATTTTTTTCTTTTCTATTCACAATTTTTGTATTCCATGTTTCTGTGTCTTTGTATTAATTCTCTGATTGTTACATCATGTTACTTAATCTTCCTAGATTGGTGGACATTGGTATATAGGATTGCTGGGATATTTTTCCTATTAGGGTATGTGCACTAGTTCAGGCTTTTTTGCGTTTTTTCACGATAAAAACGCGATAAAACCACATTAGAAACTGCAGACATATGCATCCTATCATTTAGAATGCATTCTGCAATTTTTGTGCACATGATGCGTTTTTTTCCGCAAAAAAAACGCATCGCGGTAAAAAAAGCAGCATGTTCATTTGCGTTTTTTTCGCGTTTTTCACACTATTCTATGCATTTGGAAAAACGCAAGAAAAAACGCATCAAAAACGTGCAAAAAATGCAACAAAAACGCGAAAAAAACGCATGCGGATTTCTGGCAGAAATGTCAGGTTTTTGTCAGGAAAATTACTGCCAGAAATCCAGACGTGTGCATGTAGCCTTAGGCTGTGTTCACACATAGCGTCCTGTCCCTGCGGATTCTCCCGCAGCGGATTTGATAAGTCTGCAGGGCAAACCCGCTGCGGTTATCCCTGCAGATTTATCACGTTTTGTCCTGCGGGTTCCGCTGCGGGATTTTACCCCTACTATTGATGCTGCATATGCAGCAATATACAGCATCAATAGTAATGTTAAAAATAATAAAATAATGATGTACTCACCCTCTGACGTCCCGATCTCCTCGGCGCTGCAGGCGGCGGTCCGGTTCCAAAGATGCTGTGCGAGAAGGACCTTCATGACATCACGGTCATGTGACAGCGACGTCACCGCAGGTCCTGGTCGCATAGCAAACCTGAGACCGGACGGCCGTGTGCAGCGCTGAGACTTCAGAGGTGAGTATATCATAGTAACATAGTAACATAGTAACATAGTTAGTAAGGCCGAAAAAAGACATTTGTCCATCCAGTTCAGCCTATATTCCATCATAATAAATACCCAGATCTACGTCCTTCTACAGAACCTAATAATTGTATGATACAATATTGTTCTGCTCCAGGAAGACATCCAGGCCTCTCTTGAACCCCTCGACTGAGTTCGCCATCACCACCTCCTCAGGCAAGCAATTCCAGATTCTCACTGCCCTAACAGTAAAGAATCCTCTTCTATGTTGGTGGAAAAACCTTCTCTCCTCCAGACGCAAAGAATGCCCCCTTGTGCCCGTCACCTTCCTTGGTATAAACAGATCCTCAGCGAGATATTTGTATTGTCCCCTTATATACTTATACATGGTTATTAGATCGCCCCTCAGTCGTCTTTTTTCTAGACTAAATAATCCTAATTTCGCTAATCTATCTGGGTATTGTAGTTCTCCCATCCCCTTTATTAATTTTGTTGCCCTCCTTTGTACTCTCTCTAGTTCCATTATATCCTTCATGAGCACCGGTGCCCAAAACTGGACACAGTACTCCATGTGCGGTCTAACTAGGGATTTGTACAGAGGCAGTATAATGCTCTCATCATGTGTATCCAGACCTCTTTTAATGCACCCCATGATCCTGTTTGCCTTGGCAGCTGCTGCCTGGCACTGGCTGCTCCAGGTAAGTTTATCATTAACTAGGATCCCCAAGTCCTTCTCCCTGTCAGATTTACCCAGTGGTTTCCCATTCAGTGTGTAATGGTGATATTGATTCCTTCTTCCCATGTGTATAACCTTACATTTATCATTGTTAAACCTCATCTGCCACCTTTCAGCCCAAGTTTCCAACTTATCCAGATCCATCTGTAGCAGAATACTATCTTCTCTTGTATTAACTGCTTTACATAGTTTTGTATCATCTGCAAATATCGATATTTTACTGTGTAAACCTTCTACCAGATCATTAATGAATATGTTGAAGAGAACAGGTCCCAATACCGACCCCTGCGGAACCCCACTGGTCACAGCGACCCAGTTAGAGACTATACCATTTATAACCACCCTCTGCTTTCTATCACTAAGCCAGTTACTAACCCATTTACACACATTTTCCCCCAGACCAAGCATTCTCATTTTGTGTACCAACCTCTTGTGCGGCACGGTATCAAACGCTTTGGAAAAATCGAGATATACCACGTCCAATGACTCACCGTGGTCCAGCCTATAGCTTACCTCTTCATAAAAACTGATTAGATTGGTTTGACAGGAGCGATTTCTCATAAACCCATGCTGATATGGAGTTAAACAGTTATTCTCATTGAGATAATCCAGAATAACATCCCTCAGAAACCCTTCAAATATTTTACCAACAATAGAGGTTAGACTTACTGGCCTATAATTTCCAGGTTCACTTTTAGAGCCCTTTTTGAATATTGGCACCACATTTGCTATGCGCCAGTCCTGCGGAACAGATCCTGTCGCTATAGAGTCCCTAAAAATAAGAAATAATGGTTTATCTATTACATTACTTAGTTCCCTTAGTACTCGTGGGTGTATGCCATCCGGACCCGGAGATTTATCTATTTTAATCTTATTTAGCCGATTTCGCACCTCTTCTTGGGTTAGATTGGTGACCCTTAATATAGGGTTTTCATTGTTTCTTGGGATTTCACCTAGCATTTCATTTTCCACCGTGAATACCGTGGAGAAGAAGGTGTTTAATATGTTAGCTTTTTCCTCGTCATCTACAACCATTCTTTCCTCACTATTTTTTAATCACTATTTCATGATTTTTTATTTTAATTCTTTTTTTTTTTTACTCAAATATGGTTCCCGGGGCCTGGAGGAGAGTCTCCTCTCCTCCACCCCGGGTACCACCCGCACATTATCCGCTTGTTTCCCGCATGGTGGCCATAGCTTCATGCGGGAAGTAAGCTGATCAATGCATTTCTATGTGTGCAGAATCGCTGCGATTCTGCACAAAGAAGTGACATGCTGCGGGTTGTAAACCGCTGCGTTCCCGCGCGGGTTTTCCCGCAGCATGTGCACAGCGGTTTGCGGTTTCTATAGGGTTTACATGTTACTGTAAACGCTATGGAAACTGCTGCGGACCCGCAGCTGTAAAATCGCCGCGGTTCCGCGGTAAAAACCGCAATGTGTGAACATAGCCTTAGCCTTTGAAAAAGAATCGTGGTTTGCGTTCGAAACGTGTTGCCCTGTTCCTGTCTCCTGCACCTTATATTTGCTATTGAATTTTAATTCCATAAACATGGAACATATCATTTTTACCAGAAGCTGAAACCTTTTGCCTTTTCTGTACTTGTTTCTCACACTACTGAATCTTGTCCTAGTTTTTGTTATTTATAATAACATGGTGTAACTTGTGTGTTTTTGTTCACCTTATTTACCTAATTTTAAGATCTTCTTAGGACCAAATCATTCTTTTTTATATTGTCCTGATTAGGGTTGAGCGAAACGGGTCGAACATTTTCAAAAGTCGCCGACTTTTGGCAAAGTCGGGGTTTCATGAAACCCGATCCGACCCCTGTGCGGGGTCGGCCATGCGGTACGCGACTTTCGCGCCAAAGTCGCGTTTCAATGACGCGAAAAGCGCCATTTCTCAGCCAATGAAGGTAAACGCAGAGTGTGGGCAGCGTGATGACATAGGTCCTGGTCCCCACCATCTTAGAGAAGGGCATTGCAGTGATTGGCTTGCTGTCTGCAACGTCACAGGGGCTATAAAGAGGCGTTCCCGCCGACCGCCATCTTACTGCTGCTGATCTGAGCTTAGGGAGAGGTTGCTGCCGCTTTGTCAGAAGCAGGGATAGCGTTAGGCAGGGTCCATTAACCACAAAACCGCTTGTGCTGCAGCGATTTGCACTGTCCAACACCACCCTCGGTGTGCAGGGACAGTGGAAGTTTTTTTTTTTTTTTTTTCCCCTCAGCGCTGTAGCTCATTGGGCTGCCCTAGAAGGCTCCCTGATAGCTGCATTGCTGTGTGTACGCCGCTGTGCAAACCAACTGCTTTTTTCAAAGCACAAATCCTCTTGTTCCTTCCTTTCTGCACAGCTATCTTTTTTGTTTGTCCACACTTTTTATTTCATTTGTGCATCAGTCCACTCCTTATTGCTGCCTGCCATACCTGGCTGAGATTACTGCAGGCAGGGAGATAGTAGCTGCCTGCCATACCTGGCTGAGATTACTGCAGGCAGGGAGATAGTAATTGTAGGACATTCCCTGTTTTTTTTTTTTTTTTTTTTTTTGGTGGGAGATTAAGATTGGCAATTTGGCATTTCTGCTAGAGTGCCATCCCTGTGTGTGCCATCTCTCTCACATAGTGGGCCATAGAAAGCCTTTTCATTTTTCTGTATTTTTTTTTGTGGGGTGTATAAATTCTCCCTGATAAAAATACAGTGGGAGATTAATATTGGCCTTTGGGCTTGTGTGCCAGTCCTGAGTGTGCCATCTCTCTCACAAATAGTGGGCCATAGAAAGCCTATTTTATTTTTTTTTGGGTTTTATAAATTCTCCCTGAAAAAAAGGGAGATTAATATTGGCCTCTGGGCTTCTGTGCCAGTCCTGAGCGTGCCATCTGTGCCAGTCCTGAGCGTCCCATCTCTCTCACAAATAGTGGGCCATAGAAAGCCTATTTAATTTTTTTTTTGGTTTTATAAATTTTCCCTGAAAAAAGGGAGATTAATATTGGCCTCTGGGCTTGTGTGCCAGTTGTGAGCGTGCCATCTGTGCCAGTCCTGAGCGTGCCATCTCTCTCACAAATAGTGGGCCATAGAAAGCCTATTTAAATTTTTTTTTGGTTTTATAAATTTTCCCTGAAAAAAGGGAGATTAATATTGGCCTCTGGGCTTGTGTGCCAGTTGTGAGCGTGCCATCTGTGCCAGTCCTGAGCGTGCCATCTCTCTCACAAATAGTGGGCCATAGAAAGCCTATTTAAATATTTTTTTGGTTTTATAAATTCTCCCAGAAAAAAAGGGAGATTAATATTGGCCTCTGGGCTTCTGTGCCAGTCCTGAGCGTGCCATCTGTGCCAGTCCTGAGCGTCCCATCTCTCTCACAAATAGTGGGCCATAGAAAGCCTATTTAATTTTTTTTTTGGTTTTATAAATTTTCCCTGAAAAAAGGGAGATTAATATTGGCCTCTGGGCTTGTGTGCCAGTTGTGAGCGTGCCATCTGTGCCAGTCCTGAGCGTGCCATCTCTCTCACAAATAGTGGGCCATAGAAAGCCTATTTAATTTTTTTTTTGGTTTTATAAATTTTCCCTGAAAAAAGGGAGATTAATATTGGCCTCTGGGCTTGTGTGCCAGTTGTGAGCGTGCCATCTGTGCCAGTCCTGAGCGTGCCATCTCTCTCACAAATAGTGGGCCATAGAAAGCCTATTTAAATATTTTTTTGGTTTTATAAATTCTCCCAGAAAAAAAGGGAGATTAATATTGGCCTCTGGGCTTCTGTGCCAGTCCTGAGCGTGCCATCTGTGCCAGTCCTGAGCGTCCCATCTCTCTCACAAATAGTGGGCCATAGAAAGCCTATTTAATTTTTTTTTTGGTTTTATAAATTTTCCCTGAAAAAAGGGAGATTAATATTGGCCTCTGGGCTTGTGTGCCAGTTGTGAGCGTGCCATCTGTGCCAGTCCTGAGCGTGCCATCTCTCTCACAAATAGTGGGCCATAGAAAGCCTATTTAAATTTTTTTTTGGTTTTATAAATTTTCCCTGAAAAAAGGGAGATTAATATTGGCCTCTGGGCTTGTGTGCCAGTTGTGAGCGTGCCATCTGTGCCAGTCCTGAGCGTGCCATCTCTCTCACAAATAGTGGGCCATAGAAAGCCTATTTAAATATTTTTTTGGTTTTATAAATTCTCCCAGAAAAAAAGGGAGATTAATATTGGCCTCTGGGCTTCTGTGCCAGTCCTGAGCGTGCCATCTGTGCCAGTCCTGAGCGTCCCATCTCTCTCACAAATAGTGGGCCATAGAAAGCCTATTTAATTTTTTTTTTGGTTTTATAAATTTTCCCTGAAAAAAGGGAGATTAATATTGGCCTCTGGGCTTGTGTGCCAGTTGTGAGCGTGCCATCTGTGCCAGTCCTGAGCGTGCCATCTCTCTCACAAATAGTGGGCCATAGAAAGCCTATTTAATTTTTTTTTTGGTTTTATAAATTTTCCCTGAAAAAAGGGAGATTAATATTGGCCTCTGGGCTTGTGTGCCAGTTGTGAGCGTGCCATCTGTGCCAGTCCTGAGCGTGCCATCTCTCTCACAAATAGTGGGCCATAGAAAGCCTATTTAAATATTTTTTTGGTTTTATAAATTCTCCCAGAAAAAAAGGGAGATTAATATTGGCCTCTGGGCTTCTGTGCCAGTCCTGAGTGTGCCATCTGTGCCAGTCCTGAGCGTCCCATCTCTCTCACAAATAGTGGGCCATAGAAAGCCTATTTTTTTTTTGGGGGGGGTTTTAGAAATTCTCCCTGGAAAAAAAAAGGGAGATTAATATTGCCCTTTGGGCTTGTGTGCCAGTACTAAGCGTTCCATCTCTCTCTCTCTCTCTTAGTCAGTGGGCCATAGAACGCCTATTTTTGGTTTTATTTGTTTTCTAAATTCTCCCTGAAAAAATCATTTTATTTTATTTGGTTTCTAAATTCTTCCTGATAAAATCATATTTTTTTTATTATTTTTTTTTCTAAAGTCTCCCTGAAAAAAAAAAAAAAAAAAAAAAAAACAGTGGGAGATTAATATTGGCCTTTCTGCTTGTGTGCCAGTCTTGACTCCTGGGTGTGCCATCTCTCTCTCTCTCTCTCTCTCTCTCTCTCTCTCCAATTGTGGTCCATAGAAAGCCTATATTTTTTTTCCTTGATTTGGGTTCCAAAATCTACCAGAGAAAATAACTCCATCAATCATTGGTAGAAAAATATTGGCCTCTGGGCTTGTGTGCCACTCCTGATTCCTGTGTGCGTCATCTCTCAGTCAGTGGGCCATAGAACGCCTATTTTTGGTTTTATTTGTTTTCTAAATTCTCCCTGAAAAAATCATTTTATTTTATTTGGTTTCTAAATTCTTCCTGATAAAATCATATTTTTTTTATTTTTTTTTTTTCTAAAGTCTCCCTGAAAAAAAAAAAAAAAAAAAAAAAACAGTGGGAGATTAATATTGGCCTTTCTGCTTGTGTGCCAGTCTTGACTCCTGGGTGTGCCATCTCTCTCTCTCTCTCTCTCTCTCTCTCTCCAATTGTGGTCCATAGAAAGCCTATATTTTTTTTCCTTGATTTGGGTTCCAAAATCTACCAGAGAAAATAACTCCATCAATCATTGGTAGAAAAATATTGGCCTCTGGGCTTGTGTGCCACTCCTGATTCCTGTGTGCGTCATCTCTCACTCAGTGGCCCATAGAAAGCATATAGTTTGTTACATTTGTTTTCTAAATTCTCCCTGCAAAAATCAATTTTTTTTTTGGGGGGGGTTTCTAAAGTGTTCCTGAAAAAAATAAAAATAAAAAACAAATAATAGTGTGACATTAATATTAACATTTGTGCTTCAGTGACAGTCCTGCGTGTGGGGCATCTCTCTAATTTGCAGCCACCAAAAAAAGAGTGTGTAACATTGTGCCTGATTTTCGCGGTGGTCTCACCAACCTGTAAAGGGGTAGCTAAATCATACTGAAGTTATAGCTCACCGTGTAAGTTGTGTGACTGCAACAAATAACGTTAGTTTGGTTACGTTTTTAAAACAATGAGGAAGTCTAGTGGAAGAGGTCGTGGCCGGGGGCGTTCATTGTCAGCTGGTAATGAGGGTAGTGGTAGTGGTGGAGCATCAGGTGGTCGTGGGGAAAAAAATATTGCACCTAAGTCTGGAGCTGTGGAGCCAGGTTCGTCGTCCGGCTACACAAGGCCTCGAACGCTCCCTTTTCTGGGATTAGGAAAACCGCTTTTAAAGCCGGAGCAGCAAGAGCAAGTTTTGGCTTATCTTGCTGACTCAGCCTCTAGCTCTTTTGCCTCCTCTCGTGAAACTGGTAAAAGTAAAAGCAGCGCGTCGTTAGTGGATGTTCACGGTCAGGGACAAGTCACTTCCTTGTCCTCTTCAGCAAAAACAACAACAGAGAAGAATGCAGCAGGCGACACAACGGGTTACTCCATGGAGCTCTTTACACATACCGTCCCTGGCTTAGAAAGTGAAGCAGTTAACAGTCCATGCCCATTACAAATTGAATCTGACATGGAGTGCACTGACGCACAGCCACAGCCAGACTACTATGCTGGTCCTTTGACTCAGACCACAACATTGCCCTCGCAGGGTGCTGATCAAGAATCAGACCCTGATGAGACTATGTTGCCCCATCACGAACGCTATACCACCGAACGACACGGTGACACAGACGAAGTTGCGCAGGAGGTACAAGAAGAGTTATTAGATGACCCAGTTCTTGACCCCGATTGGCAGCCATTGGGGGAACAGGGTGCAGGCGGCAGCAGTTCTGAAGCAGAGGAGGAGGAGGGGCCGCAGCAGGCATCAACATCGCCACAGGTTCCATCTGCCGGGCCCGTATCTTGCCCAAAACGCGTGGCAAAGCCAAAACCTGGTGGAGGACAGCGTGGCCATCCGGTTAAAGCTCAGTCTGCAATGCCTGAAAAGGTATCCGATGCTAGAAAGAGTGCAGTCTGGCATTTTTTTAAACAACATCCAATTGATCAGCGCAAAGTCATCTGTCAAAAATGTTCTACTTCCTTAAGCAGAGGTCAGAATCTGAAAAGTCTCAATACTAGTTGCATGCATAGACATTTAACCACCATGCATTTGAAAGCTTGGACTAACTACCAAACGTCCCTTAAGGTTGTTGCACCCTCGGCCAATGAAGCTAGTCATCAACGCAACATCCCTTCCGGCAGTGTAGGACCACCATTTAGCGCACCACCTGCTGTATCTGTGCAGGTATCTTTGCCAGGCCAAAGCAGTCAGGGTCAGGGAATCACCAGTTTCGTAGTAGGAAACACTGCATCTAGGGCACCGGCGGCAACAATACCATCTCCCACCGTCTCTCAGTCTGCCATGTCCACCGGCACCCCCGCTAGTTCCACGATCTCCATCTCTCCAGTCCAGCTCACCCTACATGAGACTATGGTTAGAAAAAGGAAGTACTTAGCCTCGCATCCGCGTACACAGGGTTTGAACGCCCACATAGCTAGACTAATCTCGTTAGAGATGATGCCCTACCGGTTAGTTGAAAGCGAAGCTTTCAAAGACCTGATGGACTACGCTGTACCACGCTACGAGCTACCCAGTCGACACTTTTTTTCCAGAAAAGCCATCCCAGCCCTCCACCAGCATGTTAAAGAGCGCATCGTCCATGCACTCAGGCAATCTGTGAGCACAAAGGTGCACCTGACAACAGATGCATGGACCAGTAGGCATGGCCAGGGACGTTACGTGTCCATCACGGCACACTGGGTAAATGTGGTGGATTCAGGGTCCACAGGGGACAGCAAGTTTGGGACAGTTCTGCCTAGCCCACGGTCTAGTAAACAGTTGTCTGTAGCCGTTCGCACCCCCTCCTCCTCCTCCTCCTCCTCGTCCTCCTGCAGAAGCAAGAGCTCGTCCACAGACCGCAGTCGCACAAACACTCCATCCGCACCTGCCACTGTTGCACACCAGGTCTCCCATTATGGGGCAGCTACTGGCATACGTCAGCAGGCTGTATTGGCTATGAAGTGTTTGGGCGACAATAGACACACCGCGGAAGTTCTGTCCGAGTTCTTGCAGCAAGAAACGCAGTCGTGGCTGGGCACTGTAGATCTTGAGGCAGGCAAGGTAGTGAGTGATAACTGAAGGAATTTCATGGCTGCCATCTCCCTTTCCCAACTGAAACACATTCCTTGCCTGGCTCACACCTTAAACCTGGTGGTGCAGTGCTTCCTGAAAAGTTATCCGGGGTTATCCGACCTGCTCCTCAAAGTGCGTGGACTTTGCGCACATATCCGCCGTTCGCCTGTACACTCCAGCCGTATGCAGACCTATCAGCGTTCTTTGAACCTTCCCCAGCATCGCCTAATCATAGACGTTGCAACAAGGTGGAACTCAACACTGCACATGCTTCAGAGACTGTGCGAACAGAGGCGGGCTGTTATGTTTTTGTGGGAGGATACACATACACGGGCAGGCAGTAGGATGGCAGACATGGAGTTGTCAGGTGTGCAGTGGTCGAAGATTCAAGACATGTGTCAAGTCCTTCAGTGTTTTGAGGAATGCACACGGCTGGTTAGTGCAGACAACGCCATAATAAGCATGAGCATCCCCCTAATGCGTCTGCTGATGCAAAGTTTGACGCACATAAAGGATCAGGCGTCTGCACCAGAGGAAGAGGAAAGCCTTGATGACAGTCAGCGATTGTCTGGTCAGGGCAGTGTACATGACGAGGTACCGGGCGAAGAGGAGGTGGAGGATGAGGAGGATGATGGGGATGAGTATATTTTTAATGAGGAAGCTTTCCCGGGGGCACGGGAAATTGGTGGCGTGGCAAGGCCGGGTTCTGGTTTTTTGAGGGACACAAGTGACGTAGATTTGCCTGCAACTGCCCCTCAACCAAGCACAACCGCAGATTTGACAATGGGAACTTTGGCCCACATGGCGGATTATGCCTTGCGTATCCTCAAAAGGGACACACGCATTACAAAAATGATGAACGATGACGATTACTGGTTGGCCTGCCTCCTTGATCCTCGCTATAAAGGCAAATTGCAAAATATTATGCCACATGAGAACTTGGAACTAATATTAGCAACAAAACAATCAACTCTTGTTGACCGTTTGCTTCTGGCATTCCCTGCACACAGCGCCCGTGATCGTTCTCACACGAGCTCCAGGGGCCAGCAAACCAGAGGTGTTAGAGGGGCAGAAATCAGAAGTGGCGTTGGCCAGAGGGGTTTTCTGACCAGGTTGTGGAGTGATTTTTCTATGACCGCAGACAGGACAGGTACTGCAGCATCAATTCAAAGTGACAGGAGACAACATTTGTCCAGTATGGTTACAAACTATTTTTCATCCCTTATCGACGTTCTCCCTCAACCGTCATTCCCATTTGATTACTGGGCATCCAAATTAGACACCTGGCCAGAATTGGCAGAATATGCATTGCAGGAGCTTGCTTGCCCGGCAGCTAGTGTCCTATCAGAAAGAGTATTCAGTGCTGCAGGTTCAATACTAACAGAAAAAAGGACTCGTCTGGCTACCCAAAATGTAGATGATCTAACCTTCATTAAAATGAACCACAACTGGATTTCAAAATCTTTTGCCCCACCCTGCCCGGCTGACACCTAGCTTTCCTATGAAAAGGTCTTGCCTGTGGACTATTCTGAATGACTTTTCCAATCTCGTAATTTTCTTCACCTGATTGTCCAGCATACGACATGTTTCCACCTCACGAAATGGCCAAACTCCCCACACGGGGTCGTGCTATCGCCACTTTGCGCTTGGACCCTTGAGAGTGCTGTTTGTCTGAAGAGGTGGGTGTGGCCGCTTTTGGTCGACGGCACTGCCACTGGGTCCCTCATAGTACAATAAAGTGTCTCTGGCGGTGGTGGTGCGCACCCAACGTCAGACTCACCGTTGTAATATGAGGGGCCCTGTGCCTGTACCGCCGGCCACAAGCCAGTTCCCCCCCCCCAGCTCAAACAGTGCTCTACCACTAGCAAAATTATCTCTCACAGCTTCACCAATGTGTAGTCTAGGCGCTGACATCCTTCAATGCCTGGCACTGACAATACCATTGTTTTGACATTTTTGTTATGTTAGGCCTTCGAAGCCTGTCTGCGGTCACTCCTTCCACTAGACTTCCACTGACCATACACTGCTGCCCATGTACCCCTGGAACCAATTTAAAGTGCCTACAGCCAGCCCAATTTTGTTATGTTAGGCCTTCGAAGACTGTCTGCCGTCACTCCTTCCACTAGACTTCCACTGACCAGACCACTGCTGCCCGTGTACCCCTGGAACCAATTTAAAATTGCCTACAGCCATGTGTTAATATTTTAGGCCTTCGATGCCTGTCTGTGGTCACTCCTTCCACTAGGCCTCCACTGACCACACCACTGCTGCCCGTGTACCCCTGGAACCAATTTAAAATTGCCTACAGCCATGTGTGATTATTTTAGGCCTTCGATGCCTGTCTGCGGTCACTCCTTCCACTAGGCCTCCACTGACCACACCACTGCTGCCCGTGTAACCCTGGAACCAATTTAAAATTGCCTACAGCCATGTGTTATTATTTTAGGCCTTCGATGCCTGTCTGCGGTCACTCCTTCCACTAGGCCTCCACTGACCACACCACTGCTGCCCGTGTACCCCTGGAACCAATTTAAAATTGCCTACAGCCAGCCCAATTTTTTTATTTTAGGCCTTCGATGCCTGTCTGCGGTCCATTCTTTCAACTACTACTACACTGACCAGGGCACTGCTGCCCAAGTACCCCTGGAACCAATTTAAAATTGCCTACAGCCATGTGTTAATATTTTAGGCCTTCGATGCCTGTCTGTGGTCACTCCTTCCACTAGGCCTCCACTGACCACACCACTGCTGCCCGTGTACCCCTGGAACCAATTTAAAATTGCCTACAGCCATGTGTGATTATTTTAGGCCTTCGATGCCTGTCTGCGGTCCCTCCTTCCACTAGGCCTCCACTGACCTGTCTACTGCGGCCCGTGTACCCCTTGAACCAACCTAATAAAATATTTAAAAAATTAATTTGATTATAAAAAATAAGATCGTGTTGAGATCTCAAATGCAGACATTTTAACAATCAAAACAAACACACAACAAATATCTGGAACTGTACTACAAAGGTCCAACAGCTACAATTTCTTTCTCCTGCAAGAAGTTAACTGAAAGTTTTTTGGAGTTGTTAACACAGATATGGCATCCACCGAGTGTTGTCCTGTCGCGTCTCCTTTAAATTATTTCCAATAAGATGTTAAACTATTAATTTAATAAAATCAATAATTAAAAAAATAATTGAGTAAGTCAAAAGCACATTGCAAATAAACATTAATTACAAATCAAGAAGCATGGCGCGTCCGAGGGTGAGTAGATACCGAATAAGAATATAATCACCCTCGGACACGCAATGCTTATTTACAACAGCCTTCCTTCCTAAGAATCAGCCCTTCTGTGGTGTAGAGAGAGGTTGTTGTTACACTCCAAGGTGTTCCCCAGGTTGCCTTTCCTGAGCTTCGATCTTCATGCTCTCGTTTAGTAGGTGTCGGAAAGTAGGCTGCATTAGGCCTAAAAAATGGGGAATGGGGTGGAGAGAGATGGTGTGTTACACTCCAAGGTGTTCTCCAGGTTTCCTCGCCATTGCTTCGATCTTCCGACTCTCGTTTAGTAGTTGTAGAAAACTACACTGCATTAGGCCTACAAAATGGGTATCGGGTGGAGAGAGATGGTGTGTTACACTCCAAGGTGTTCCCCAGGTTGCCTTTCCTGAGCTTCTATCTTCAGGCTCTCATTAAATTGTGGTTAAATGGAACAACTGCATTTGGCGTACTAGTTGGTTTGGGGCCTACTATCGGTGTCTGCCACTCCTTGCTGTTCTCCTGGTTTCCTGTCCTGAAATTCCATTTTCAGCCTCTCGTTAAGTAGTTGTTAATGTTAGACTGCATTTGGTGTTAGGACTGGCGGAACGCACCAAGACAGGTGACAAAGATGCGTTCGCAGTCCGGGGTCCACCGTGCAGGTGAGAACCTGCTGCTAGCAATTTGCAGACTATATAGCGGTACACTAAAGTAAACACGCGTGGGTTAAACCTCACCCAGCGTGAGGAAAGCGATCCTGTTAATTCACAGGACCGCAATACCGCACTAGAGTGCGAGCAAGTGGCCAGCGGACTTAACCCCAGAAGGGATTGAAGCCCGATTAGGCCCTTGCTGGCACAACACCGCAACTGGGTGTGTAGAGAACCTTCAGAAATATAAGCGCACAAGTGCGCGAGCGATGCCGCACTAACGGACGCCACTAACCACCCAGACTTGGGTATGGAAAGCGCAAGGCAGGCGCACGGCGCCGTACTGGCAGGCACAGCTACAGGACGCTGTGATGTGTGTTTAGTGTAGTAGGCTAAGTCGGGCGCTAGATAGCAGCCGTACACCTTCCGCGAACAGACATTCAATAGGGAAGGGGTAACCAAGAACGACTTGCACTCACACATACACACATATCAATTGTAAGACAATACTAGCGCATGGCCGTGCGGTCATGCGCAGTTTATATAGCTGCAGCACAGGAAATGGCTATAGAACTTTTGCCCTTCTAGGACCTGCCAAGAGGACCAATGGAATGTGCCGCAGAGCCTGAGCACATGACCCTCGATCTCCAACGGGAGATCTTGCCCTGGGCATGCTCAGTGTGTGCAGATAAGGACTTAGTCCCAGAGAAGTCCGCTCGCTGCTGACCAGAATAGGCTTCAAAGGCAGAAGCTGGAGAAGCAGCAATAACTCTTCTCACAGAGTCAGACTGAGCGAGACGCTGGGATCGACGTCCCTGCTGAGCAGACTCCACTGCGGCCGGAGGGGAATGGGAGACCGCAGCGGAGACGGATCGAGATTCCCCCTGTGCAGCAGAGGAAACTCGACTCCTAACATTACCCCCCCTCCTAGGGCCCCCCCCTCCTTGGGCCTCGCTACGCTCGAAGGCAGCAATGAGCTGTGGGGCCCGAATGTTTTCAGCAGGCTCCCAAGACCTGTCCTCTGGACCATAACCCTTCCAATCCACCAAATAAAACTTTTTGCCGCGTACCACCTTGCACCCCAAAATAGCGTTCACCTCGTAATCGTCCGTAGACGAACCCGATGTCCCGGCAGATGACTCGGAAAACCGGGACATGTATACGGGTTTCAAGAGGGACACATGAAAGGTGTCGGTGATACCCAAGCGTGGAGGAAGAGCCAGGCGGTAGACCACGGGATTAACCTGCTCGAGGACCTTGAATGGGCCCAAGTAGCGAGGAGCAAACTTAGTGGACTCAACTCGCAGCCTGATGTTACGGGCGGAGAGCCACACCAAGTCGCCAGGAGCAAAGGCCGGGGCAGGGCGCCGATGTGCATCGGCGGAGGACCTCATTCTCTCCTTCGAGGCCCGAATGGCATCCTGAGTGCGGTCCCAAATGTCCCGTGCCTCCACTGCCCAGTCTGCCACCCTGGAGTCAGCAGAGGACACGGGCATAGGCACAGGAACCCGCGGATGCTGGCCGTAATTAAGGAGGAAAGGAGTCTGACCGGTGGAATCGGCTACAGCGTTATTAAGGGCGAACTCTGCCCATGGTAATAAAGATGCCCAGTCATCCTGCCTGGCAGAAACAAAATGTCGCAGATATGTGACCAGAGTCTGATTGGCCCTCTCTACCAACCCATTCGTCTCGGGATGATATGCGGAAGAGAGATTTAACTCAATGCTGAGAAGACGACAAAGCTCTCTCCAGAACCGAGACGCAAACTGGGGACCCCGGTCACTGACAATTTTGTCTGGCATGCCGTGTAGGCGGAAGATGTGTCTTATGAACAACGCTGCCAAGGCCCGTGCAGAAGGTAACCGTGGGAGCGGCACCAAGTGCACCATTTTCGAGAAATGATCGGTAATTACCCAAATGACGGTACAGCCGCGAGACTTGGGCAAACCCACTACAAAGTCCATCCCGACCATCTCCCAGGGCCTGTCTGCCACCGGCAAGGGATAGAGTAACCCAGACGGCCGTTGTCGAGGAGACTTATTTTTGGCGCATGAGACACACGCCAGAACGTAATCCCTGACATCTCGCAGCATATGCGGCCACCAGTACGTTCTCGCCAGCAGCTCAGCTGTCCTTTTAGTCCCAAAGTGTCCACCCACCCTGGAGGAATGAGCCCAAGAGAGAACCTCCGGTCGCAAATTTATGGGCACAAAAGTCTTGCCTGGAGGCACAGACTCAAGCGACACCGGAGCCACGGTTCTCAAGCTCTCAGAAGGAACAATAAGCCGAGGCTCTCCTTCCTCCTCCTCAGATGACACAACAGAGCGAGAAAGAGCATCAGCTCGAATGTTCCTCTCCCCAGCGACATAATGGAGGGTGAAGTGGAATCGGGAGAAGAATAAGGACCATCTGGCCTGGCGAGAATTTAGCCTCTGGGCTGTTTGCAAATATAGCAAATTTTTATGGTCTGTAAATACTTGAAAGGGAAAACGAGCCCCCTCCAAGAGATGTCTCCACTCAGAGAAAGCCAATTTCATCGCTAGCAACTCCCTGTCCCCGATGGAATAATTCCTCTCCGCTGGTGTGAAGGTCTTGGAGAAGAAAAAGCACGGATGCTTCCGACCTTGAGCATCCTTCTGGAAGAGGACTGCTCCAGCACCAACGGAAGAGGCATCCACCTCCATTATAAACGGCTTATCGACATCGGGACGATGTAGGATGGGAGCGCTAGCAAAATGAGACTTAGTAGAAGAAAAGGCCCTGGAGACCTCTTCAGACCACACTTTGGGATTTGCTCCCTTCTTGGTGAGGGCTACCAAGGGAGCTACCAAAGTTGAGAAATGGGGGATAAACTGGCGGTAATAATTAATGAACCCCATAAAGCGCTGCACCGCTTTAAGTGAATGGGGTTCTTGCCAGTCCATCACAGCCTGTAGTTTGGCAGGATCCATAGCCAATCCTTGGGCAGAGATGATATAGCCCAGGAAAGGTAAAGACTCCTGCTCAAACACACACTTCTCCAACTTTGCGTAAAGAGAGTTTGCCCGTAAGAGTTCGAAGACTCTGCCAACATCTCTCCGGTGGGAGTCAATATCTGGAGAGAAGATGAGAATATCATCCAGATAGACTACGACCGAGGTGGAAAGCATATCCCGGAAGATGTCGTTGACAAAGTCTTGGAAAACGGCTGGGGCATTACAGAGCCCGAAGGGCATCACCAGATACTCATAATGCCCATCTCTGGTGTTAAACGCCGTCTTCCATTCGTCCCCCTCACGAATGCGAATCAGATTATAAGCTCCCCGCAGGTCTAATTTGGTAAATACCTTAGCTCCCCGTAGCCTATCAAAAAGCTCAGAAATCAGGGGCAGCGGGTACTTATTTTTAACGGTGATGGCGTTAAGACCCCTGTAGTCTATGCAAGGACGCAACTCTCCATTCTTCTTCTGTACGAAGAAGAACCCTGCCCCAGCTGGTGACACTGACTTCCTAATAAATCCTCTTGCCAAATTCTCCTGGATGTATTGGGACATAGCCTCCGTTTCCGGGAGAGAGAGGGGATAGACACGTCCCCGAGGAGGTTCTGCTCCAGGCAAGAGATCTATAGGACAGTCATAGGGACGGTGAGGCGGAAGGGTCTCCGCGGCTTTTTTGGAAAAGACGTCTGCATAAGACCAATAGTGTTTGGGGAGAGTAGAGAGATCTGCGGGTATCTCAGTGGTGGAAACCTGAACGCACTCTTTCACACATCTGCCCTTACAGGATTCACTCCAACCCAATATCCTCCCAGAGGTCCACTCAATATGTGGGGAGTGGAAACGAAGCCAGGGCATTCCCAGCAGAATCTCATCCATTCCCTCGGGAAGGACAAGAAGGGAAATAGTCTCCTGGTGGGATGAGGACATGGCTAACGTGAAAGGGACAGTCTGATGTGTGATCTGTAATGGAAGTGTCGACCCATTCACCACTCTCACGGTTACTGGTTTGGCTAGCATAGCCAGAGGTATTGCGTGGCGCTGAGCAAAAGCAGAAGACATAAAATTTCCCTCTGCTCCTGAATCCACACAAAGCTCTACTGTAAGAGTGGATGTGCCTAACAGGATTGTCCCTTTAAAGGACAATTTTGAGGAAAATGCCGCGGTGTCCAGTGAACCTCCTCCAATGGACACTAGACGCGATCGTTTTCCCGACCGCCGTGGACATTTATTAGCGAAATGTCCCGGTTGCTGGCAATTTTTACATAGCACAGGTACTCGAGCGGTCTGAGACCTAGATCCCGCTCGAGAAACCTCCATGGCCTCATGGGAGTCGGACGCCATAACAGGAGATTCTAGAGGTTTGGCAAAGATGGGAGCCAGCCGAAACCTCTGCCTACACTGGGTCCGCTCCAACCTCCGCTCGTTAAAACGGATATCGATGCGGGTAGCTATAGTAATAAGCTCCTCCAGTGTGGTGGGAATCTCCCTGGTGGCCAAGGCGTCCTTCACATGATCTGCCAGTCCTTTCCAGAACACCGGAATAAGGACTTTATCCGGCCATTCCAGCTCAGAAGCTAGAGTCCGGAATAGGATGGCAAACTGGCTGACCATGGACGAAGCCTGAGTAATTGCCAACAATTGGAGCGCGGTATCGTGGGTGACACGAGGTCCCAGAAAGACCTGCCTCAGAGCGTCCAGGAAGATAGGAGCACTCTGCACCACACGATCACCACGTTCCCAAAGCGGCGTTGCCCACTCCAACGCCCTGCCCGACAAGAGAGATATAATGAATCCCACTTTCGCCCGTTCCGTAGGAAAACGTGCAGCCAGCAGCTCGAGATGTATGGAGCACTGGCTCACGAATCCCCGACATGGCTTACTGTCACCAGCAAACTTGTCTGGAAGCGGGAGACGGGATAAGGTCGGAGCAGGGGTGGCAGCGGACAAACTGGCTGCAGCTGCACTTGCAGCCTGAACAGCGACAGCAGTAACGTCCACAGCTGAGGTTGTGCGCTCGAGAGCCGCCAACCTACCCTCCAGCTGCTGGATGTACTGCTGTAGACGCTGACCGTCTGCCATTTACTAGCCAGACCCTGGCGCTAGTATTATGTTAGGACTGGCGGAACGCACCAAGACAGGTGACAAAGATGCGTTCGCAGTCCGGGGTCCACCGTGCAGGTGAGAACCTGCTGCTAGCAATTTGCAGACTATATAGCGGTACACTAAAGTAAACACGCGTGGGTTAAACCTCACCCAGCGTGAGGAAAGCGATCCTGTTAATTCACAGGACCGCAATACCGCACTAGAGTGCGAGCAAGTGGCCAGCGGACTTAACCCCAGAAGGGATTGAAGCCCGATTAGGCCCTTGCTGGCACAACACCGCAACTGGGTGTGTAGAGAACCTTCAGAAATATAAGCGCACAAGTGCGCGAGCGATGCCGCACTAACGGACGCCACTAACCACCCAGACTTGGGTATGGAAAGCGCAAGGCAGGCGCACGGCGCCGTACTGGCAGGCACAGCTACAGGACGCTGTGATGTGTGTTTAGTGTAGTAGGCTAAGTCGGGCGCTAGATAGCAGCCGTACACCTTCCGCGAACAGACATTCAATAGGGAAGGGGTAACCAAGAACGACTTGCACTCACACATACACACATATCAATTGTAAGACAATACTAGCGCATGGCCGTGCGGTCATGCGCAGTTTATATAGCTGCAGCACAGGAAATGGCTATAGAACTTTTGCCCTTCTAGGACCTGCCAAGAGGACCAATGGAATGTGCCGCAGAGCCTGAGCACATGACCCTCGATCTCCAACGGGAGATCTTGCCCTGGGCATGCTCAGTGTGTGCAGATAAGGACTTAGTCCCAGAGAAGTCCGCTCGCTGCTGACCAGAATAGGCTTCAAAGGCAGAAGCTGGAGAAGCAGCAATAACTCTTCTCACAGAGTCAGACTGAGCGAGACGCTGGGATCGACGTCCCTGCTGAGCAGACTCCACTGCGGCCGGAGGGGAATGGGAGACCGCAGCGGAGACGGATCGAGATTCCCCCTGTGCAGCAGAGGAAACTCGACTCCTAACATTTGGCCTACTAGTTGGGTTGGGGCCTACTATCGGTGTCTGCCACTCCTTGCTGTTCTCCTCCACTGAACAAAGCTGTGCCGCCTGTTTACTACGGTTGCCAATTTTGAACTGCATTTCGACTACTTACTGATTTGGCCCTACTCTCTGTGTCAGCCTCTCATTCCAGTTGTCCTCCACTGCAATGCCCCCTGGTTATTCCTGTGTTACCAATTTTGAACTGCATTTAGCCCACTTTATTCTTTGGGCCTATATCTGTGTTTCCACTTCATCGTGCCCATTGCCCAGCCAGTGATAGATGAGTCTGCTGGTACATTGACCCATAACGCAACATTCCCCGTGCACGCTACACAACAACATTGTGACCCTGCTGAAAGTCAGGTTGCTCTTCCCGCATACCATACCACCTTACACGGGGACAAAGAGGAAGGTGCAGATGAAAGTGCAGGTTCCTTCATCAGGTGGGGGGAGGAATACTAGTTGGCGACGTCACTGGCACAGGGCCTCTCATAGTACGCAAAAGTGTTGCTGCCGGTGGGAGGCGCCCCCGCCGTGCAAACACACCGCTGTACTTTGAGGGGCCCTGTGCCAGTGCCAATGCCAACGAGTGGGCCCCCCCTGCTTGCTCAGGATCACAGCACTTGCAAAGTTGAAATACTTACCTCTCCCTGCTCCACTGCCGTGACGTGGTCCAGATTTACTGGGCCCACTAATTACTTGAACCAGCCCTACCCCCCACAACTTTAGCCAAATGACCCCCAATTTCAAATGCCTTCCAATTATTTTAAGGTAAATTACGCTTGACAAGCTTCATTAAGAAGAATGGATGGTTTTGACATTAAAATGGGCACTCTAGGTGTTTTCCTGGCCCCCACTCACTGCCGACTATGCTGCCCCATTGACTTGCATTGGGTTTCGTGTTTCGGTCGATCCCGACTTTACGTCATAATCGGCCGATTTCACTCGACCCGACTTTGGACATAGTCGGGTTTCGCAAAACCCGGCTCGACTCTAAAAAGGTCAAGGTCGCTCAACTCTAGTCCTGATACTTAAAACCATTTTAGTTTTTTAGACATTTAGTCATAAGCATTTTATACCATATTTACAAAATATAATATTTTGATGCTAAATTTTTAAACAGGTGAGATGAGTGCTGGGTGGCATTTTCACAATATACCAAGTGTAAGATTTTTTTGGTGTATGTCAAAAATGTGGAAATTGTCCTGACACTCTTGGAAGCCAAAGGATTAAGCAATTCTTTCATATGCCATATACTGTATATTATATTTCCAAGAAATGAGAGGCAGCGGACACCATGTCACTGTAATTCTCATAATGCTGCTGGAGCAGATCAATTATTATAGTGTCAGGGTATAAGCACTTTAGAGCACATCAACTTTTCAACCTAAAATATTTTCAGACCGAACTGCCATGTTAAACACTGCTCAGCTTGGCTGCTCCTGCAGAGGAAACAAACCTATACAATGAGTCCAAATATAAAGAAAAAGAAGGGTGGCACTGCTCATAAACGGTAACCAGTGATATGTCCACAGGTCTCAATTGTGTGTATATCAGATATAGAAATTGCAGCTGTGAGAATCCTGACCCGGGTGCACCTCTTCAACAGAAAACACTAGAGTCCATAGGTAAGAACAAATGAGGGCACTCACCGATCTTCATAGGATTCAAAACTTTATTACATCTTCACATAAAATGCATGACTGGAGCTGGCAGCGCCGCTGATGATGTGAGCAGGGGAGCAACTGAGACGACGGCCGTTTCGCGCTGTGCTAGCGCTTCTATGGGTCCACTGTCCACGGGGTGTCCAGTCATTGCCGCAATGCATTCTTGGGATCGGAGCATCACGGGAAGCGGGAAAGGCGCCGGAAGGTGAGAATGTAATGATTTTTTATTTTTAAATTATTTTTAATATTAGATCTTTTTACTATTGATGCTGCATAGGCAGCATCAATAGTAAAAAGTTTGTCACACAGGGTTAATAGCAGCGTTAACAGACTGCGTTACACTGCGTTATGCCACGGTGTAACGCAGTCCGTTTAACGGACTGCTAAACTGCTATGGGGCACTGACTGGGGAGTAGGGAGGGGGCACTGACTGGAGGGGAGTAGGGAAGGGCGAATTCGCGGCCGGACTGTGCCCGTCGCTGATTGGTCGCGGCCGGCCGCGACCAATCAGCGACGCGGGATTTCCATTACAGACAGACAAACAGACAGAAGTACCCCTTAGATCAGTGTTTCTCAACTCCAGTCCTCAAGACCCCACAACAGGTCATGCTTTCAGGATTTCCTTAGTATTGCATAGGCGATGGAATTAATGCTTGAGCAGGTCATGAAATTATTGCCTGTGCAAAACTAAGGAAATCCTGAAAACATGACCTGTTGTGGGGTCTTGAGGACTGGAGTTGAGAAACACTGCCTTAGACAGTTATATGTATAGATAGGTATATATTCCGCAGACAATCATTTTGTAATGCGTTTCAGAATTTTAGGCTGGAGTCACAGTAGAAAGTAATATATTTACATAAATAATATTTTTATGTAAAAAAATGAATAACGTACACATATTTGGCATTGTCGTGTTTGGAACAACCCTATCTATAAAACTGTCACACTAGTTAACCCCTACAGTGTACACCCTTTAAAAAAAATCCAAAAGTTGCAAACTATGGTTTTTCATCATACCACTGGAATAAAAGTGGAATAAAATGCAATCAGAATGATAACTTAAATAAGAATGGTATAGCTGAAAACCTAATTTTCTCCTGCAAAAAACAAGCAACAATACAGCTCCATCAGGGGAAAAATACAATAGTCACCGCTCTCAGAAAACAGTGATGAAAAACAATATTTTTAAAATAAAATGTTTTTCATTGTGCAGAGGTGTCAAAACATAGAAAAATCATAAAAATGTGCTATCGCTGTAAATGTATTGATCCAAAGAATAGAGCTGTCTTACCACTTTTACCACATGGTAAATGGTATAAAAAAAAAACCTGAAAACAATCTATGAGTTGCTGATTTTTGTTCAGTCTGCCTTCCAAATATCAGAGCAGAAAGTGATCAAAAAATAGAATGTGCACAAAAATAGTACCAATAAAAATGTCAACTCAGCCTGCAAAAACCGATCCCTCATATGACTCTGTTAGCAGCCATACAGAAAATGATACCTCTCAAAACATGGTGATGCAATACTAGTTTTTGTAAAAAAAAAAAGCATTTTTTTAGCATGTGATAGCAGCTAAACATAAAAAAAAATCAATATAAGTCTAGTATTGCTATAATCACATTGGCCCGAAGAATAATATAGTCTAATCACGTATCCTGCATGAGAAACAGAGTAAAAGATAAATAAAACCAATTTTTCATCTGCTGTTGATCTGTTCATTCTGCCTCCCAAAGATCTCAGTAAGGCTCGGCTCACATTTATCCTGCTATCAATGCTGAGCACTAACATGAGGGTTTCTGTATAAATCTCTGAAATACATGATTTGGACACAATCTACTGCAGAATATGCCCTATAATGAGGCTGATGGAGACACTGTGGACTCTGTCTCGTCGATGATCCGGGTATGTCTGTCTTTTTAGTCGTGCATAAAAGTACGGTCAGCCACAATTTTGTGCACCTCTTAAAAGCTGAATACCACCAAATAGAGTATCTCTGTTGCCTTATTACTGAATGGATCACTTGGAGGTTTCATCCGAATCATGTATTTTGTATATTTAGATGGAAACTCAAATGTAAGTGCTCATTGTAGAGCACAGGATAAATGTCATCCAAAATGTTCTGCCCCCCAACATGCTAACAGTGAAAGCTTCTATTAAACCCACAAAAAAGAGATTCTCACTAAGGTTTGTCATCTGTTAACAGAAATATAGGGAGGGTCCACATTACTGGTGGCATATAGGCTCTGGAAAATTGACATGGCTTCCACCAAAATAAATCCAGCTACGTAAATCTGCTCTCTCAAATCCAAATGCCCCCCTCCTCCTGAACCCCTTAGTGTGCCCAAACCACAGTTAGCATCCACATGTTTGGCATTACTGTAGCGATGACAGCCACTCCATTTATGGGGTGCATGTCTAATTAAATGGCTCCTTGTCCCCCAAAAGAAGTTCAGCAGATTCTGCACTTCCAAATCCAAGGGCCCGTCTCCATTCTGAGCCCCAGTGTGCCTAAACCTATTTAACTTCTACATGTTTAGCATTTATTATAAACAGGGTACCAGACAACCACATAATGCTTTAGATATTGCATACAGTTATGCCATAGGGAACAAAGTTACCCCACTCCATATAAACATAGAAGATCGGAGGAAACAGGAGTATTTAGGGTTAAAAAATAGTAAGCTTTATTACAAAAACATATCAAGTCATATAAATATATTCCAAAAAGTGATACTAAAACCGGATGATGTGCCAGATCAATAGCGCCACCTATGCCCCAATAGTACATAATACATAGTGAGAGGTAAAGGGGAAAGTATGTTCAAAAAAAAAAAATATCTATGTTCTATGTAGGTGATCCCCTTGATAAAGCTGACATACTAAAAAGCGAAACGTACGTTGGGGCGCTCTTGGATGCGATCTAGTGCCACTTCCCCCATCTATCCTTTGGTGAGTGTTGTTCCTGCTGCATATTTGCACATTTTTGACCACTTGGTCAGGACACAGATATATATATATTTTTTTGGAACATACTTTCCCCTTTACCTCTCACTATGTATTATGTACTATTGGGGCATAGGTGGCGCTATTGATCTGGCACATCATCCGGTTTTAGTATCACTTTTTGGAATATATTTATATGACTTGATATGTTTTTGTAATAAAGCTTACTATTTTTTAACCCTAAATACTCCTGTTTCCTCCGATCTTCTATGTTTAGCATTTATGTAGCAATTAGAGACTGCCTAATTTATGGGTGCATGGCTACCGAAGAATGAGCTGGGCACTACAACGTAGTAGGCATTACAACATACTGGTGATTACAGTGTAATGAGCACTGCAATGGCAGTTTGCAATGTTCACTCAGCAATATCCACTGCTACTTTTGGTACACACCCATGGAGTCAAAATCATCACTACGCCTGTAGATAAATTCCCAAAGGAGTATAATTTCCAAATGGGGTCACTTGTAGGAGGATTCTGCTCTTAAAACACTTAGGGGCTCTGTATATAGAATCTGCAATCTATTCTAGGAAAATCTGCAAATACCACCCTAACCCCCTGACTCTCACCGTATGGCTATGCAGTACTGTACAGCCACAAATGATGTATTTCTATGTTCAACGGAATCTGTGGGTACATTTTAGTGCCATTTTTACCCATTTACCAGTGTGAAAATGTAAAATCTGGGGCTAAAACAAAATTTTGGTGGTAAAAGAGTACGGTAATTCTTCACTGCCCAATGATATAAAATTCAGTGACACAACTGTGATGTCAATATGATCATTGCACCCCTATATGAATTGAGAGGTGTGGTTTTTTAAAATGGGGTCACTTATGTTGGGGGGTTCTGCTCTTCTGGCACTTCAGGGACTCTCCTAGTGTGTTATGGCACCCATAAACCATAACAGTAAAATCTGTGCTATAGTATGGTGCTCCTTCCATTCTGAGCTTTGCAGTGTGCCTGAAAAATATTTCTCGATTTCATGTAGGGTATTGGTGTACTAGGGAAAACCTTTTACAAAAGATGAGATGTCCATTTTTTCCAACTAGCCTTAGAAAAAATAAAAACTTGAGGCTTAAACAACATTCTAGTGGTAAAATTGTAATTATTTTTTCTCCTTCGTCCAATGATCTAAAATTCTGTGAAGCACATTTTGTGTCAACATGCTCACTGCACCCCTAGATGAATTCATTGGGGGGTGTAGTTTGTAAAATTAGGTAATTTATGGGTTTTTTTGCACCTCCAGGGCTCTGCAAATGTGACATTGCACCCTCAAATCATTCCAGAAAAATCTGAATTCCAATATTCATTCTGAGCTTTGCACTGTGCCTCAAAAGTAGTTTTCAACCACATATTGCAGGTTCTTATACTCATGAGAAATTGCACAATGAATTTTTGGGTCCATTTTGTTCTGCTATACATGTGAAAATGAAAATATTTGAGGCTAAAACAACATTTTTGTGGGGAAAATATATTTTTTGATTTTCACAGATCAACCTT
This sequence comes from Ranitomeya imitator, assembly GCF_032444005.1. Classification (NCBI taxonomy): domain Eukaryota; kingdom Metazoa; phylum Chordata; class Amphibia; order Anura; family Dendrobatidae; genus Ranitomeya; species Ranitomeya imitator. The sequence goes on from NC_091284.1 coordinate 632,493,305, forward strand.
GTAAAATTCTGTGAAGTACCTGTGTTTTCAAAGTGCTCACAACACATCTAGATAAAAACCTTGAGGGGTCGATTTTCCAAAATAAGGTCAATTGTGGGGATTTCCACTGTTTAGGCACATCAGGGGCTCTCCAAACGCATCATGACACTTGCAGACCATTCCATCAAAATCTGTGTTCCAAACCATCACTAGTTCATTTTGTGCCCAGTCATTTCCCCCACATGTTGAGTATCTGCGTACTCAGAAGAAATTGAACAACAAATTTTGCATTCCATTTTCTCCTGTTATCCTTGCAAAAATATAAAAAAATGGGGTTAGAAGAACATTTTTATGGGAAAAAAAAGGGATTTTTTTATTTTCACAGCTCTATGTTATAAATTTCTGTGAAGCATCTGGGAGTTCAAGTGCGTCACCACACATCTAGATGTATTCCTTGTGGGAATATTGCAATACATGTGAAAAATCATGTTCTCCTATGGAACACATCCTGTCTCAGACCTTCAGAAAGATTTAGAACCAGAAACACATGGGTTTCTTGCACATTGAACAAGTCTGTAGGAACCTGTTCGCACCACCAAAAAACTTGAAGACACAAAAGAGCACAGTGAGGTCAAAAATACTCTGTTGCAAAAAAAAAATCACAGTAATAAGCAAGTGCTTGTCAAAAGATGGAAAAAACGGTATTTAGTTGATAAGTTTTTTTGAAAAAAAAGTATACTAAGCTGCTCCACCAGTCGTCAAGGTATACCCTTATAGAGCAGTCCTATCTAATGTATATAATCCCTATCTGTTGTATTTAAAACCTGATCATCTGTATAAGCAGGGTTCAGAGAAGGAATATCCATGTGGACATGCAGGATGGAACAGCTTAAATGCAAGTGACCCACAGAGGAGTGATGGACTCCCCAGTCTTGTAGAAACAAGAGAACAATTATAGAACCAGAAACATATGGGCTACTTGCACATTGACCAAGTCTGTAGGAACCTGTTCACACCACCAAAAAACTTGAAGACACAAAAGAGCACAGTGAGGTCAAAAATACTCTGTTGTAAAAAAAATCACAGTACTAAGCAAGAGCTTGTCAAAAGATGGGGAAAAAAAACAGGGTATTTACTTGATATGTTTTTTTGCAAAAAAATGTATACTAAGCTGCTCCACCAGTCGTCAAGGTATACCCTTAAAGAGCAGTCCTATCTAGATGCATTGCTTGTGGGAATATTGCAATACATGTGAAAAATCATGTTCTCCTATGGATTACATCCTGTCTCAGACCTTCAGAACAATTTAGCAGACTCTGGAGTTGTAGTACATTGTTCTACTGTTCAGAGACACCTGCACAAATTTGTCCTTCATGGAAGAGTCATCAGAAGACAATTTCTCCTGCATCCTCACCATAAACGGGCCTGATGCATTTTCGAAACAAGTTCCGTGGATCAATGAGGTTACAATAGAACTTTTTGACCACTATAATGAAAGGTATGTGTGTAGAAAAAGGCACAGAATTTCAGGAAAAGAACATCTCGACAACCATTAAAGGGAATCTGTCACTTAATAATGGCCCTATAAACTGAGGCCACTGCCATCAGGGGCTTATCTACAGCCCCCCCCCCCCCCCCCCGATGTAACCTGAAAGATAAGAAAAACAAGTTAGATTGTACTCACCCAGGGGCGGTCCCTACAGAATGCTGTAGATAAGCCCCTGATAGCAGTGGCCAAAGTTTATAGGGCCAAAATTAGGTGACAGATTCCCTTTAAGCATGGGGTTGGATCAATCATGCTTTGGGGTTGTGTAGCAGCCAATGTCACAAGGAACATTTCACAGGTAACGGGAAGAATGGATTCAATGAAATTTTAACAAATTCTTGAAACAAAACACAATCTTTAAAGAAGCTGAAGTTGAAAAGAAGATGGCTTCTACAAATGGATAATAATCCTAAACACACATCAAAATCCACAATAGACTACCGCAAAAGAAGCAAGCTAAAGTTTTACAATGGCCCTCACTGTCCCCTGATATAAACATCATTAAAAATCTATGGCTAGATCTCAAAATAGCAGTGCATATGAGACGACCCAGGAATCTCACAGAACTGAAAGAATTTTCTAGGGAAGAATGGATGAAAATCCTGCGAACAAGAATTGAAAGACTCTTGGCTTGACTTTACAAGCTATGATATTTGCAAAAGGGGGTACTACTAGGTACTAACCATGCAGGATACCCAAACTTTTGCATCAGACCATCTTTCTTTATGTGATTTTCAAAATGTAAAAGGCAATATATATATTTTTTGCCTAAAATACAAAGGAAATGTGTCATCTTTAACCCCTTTCTGATGTCGGACGGGATAGTATGTCCGACGTCAGAAGCCCTGCTTTGAGGTGGGCTCCAGCAGTGAGCCTACCTCAAAACTGTGACATATCAGCTGTTTTCAACAGCTGACATGTGCCCGCAATAGGCACGGGCGGAATCGCGATCCGCCCACCCCTATTAACTAGTTAAACTCTGACAGTGGCATTTAACGCGTGCTTCCAGCCATCGGGCCGGAAGTCCGCGCACCATTGACCCCCATCACGTGATCAGGGGTCAGCGGTACATCGGCATGACAACTATACAACTATAATGCAATACAATACTATACTACAATTTTAATGTATAAATACATAAGGGGACAGTACAAAGACCTTTCTGATGATCTTTTTAATCATAGACCTAAGACAGGGACAAGGGGGCATCCTCTACGTCTGGTGGAAAGAAGGTTTAGGTATGATAAGAGACGCGGGTTCTTTACTGTAAGAGCAGTGAGACTATGGAACTCTCTGCCGTATGATGTTGTAATGAGTGATTCATTACTTAAATTTAAGACGGGATTGGATACCTTTCTTGAAAAGTATAATGTTGCAGGGTATATACACTAGATTCCTTGATAGGGCGTTGATCCAGGGAACTAGTCTGATTGGTGTATGTGGGGTCTGGAAGGAATTTTTCTCCCCAAAGTGGAGCTTACTATTTGCCACATGGGTTTTTTTGCCTTCCTCTGGATCAACATATTAGGGCATGTTAGGTTAGGCTATGGGTTGAACTAGATGGACTTAACGTCTTCCTTCAACCTTAATAACTATGTAACTATAGACCTCCTGGTGGCCTCTATGGTTGTTGATGCCGGATTGCTATGAGTGCCACCCTGGGGATGGCGCTCATAGCAATGCTGTAATTCTACTACATAGAGGCGATCTTAGCATCGCCTCTACGTAGAAGAGCCAATCGAGTTGTGGCAGTTTCTAGCCTCCCATGGAGGCTATTGAAGAATGACAAAAGTAAAAAAAAAAAAAAAGGTTTTGCGCCATTGAAAATAAAGCAATAAAAGTAAAATCAAACATACACATATTTGGTACCGCTGAGTTCAGAATTGGCAGATCTATCAATAAAAAAAAAGATTAACCTGATTGCTAACTGGCGTAGCGAGAAAAAAAATCAAAAAGCCAGAATTATGTTCTTTTTGTTTGCTACGACATCAAAAGATCTTATCTGCGCAAAAATGGTATCATTAAAAACGTCATCTTGGCATGCAAAAAAATAAGCCCTCACCAAATCCGAGATCATTAACCCCTTTCTGCCATTAGACGTACTATTGCGTCCATGTGGGGTGGGCTTTACTTCCCAAGGACGCAATAGTACGTCATGTGCGATCGGCAGCGCTCACGGGGGGAGCGCCGCCGATCGCGGCCGGGTGTCAGCTGTTTATCGCAGCTGACATCCGGCACTATGTGCCAGGAGCGGTCACGGACCGCCCCCGGCACATTAACCCCCGGCACACCGCGATCAAAGATGATCGCGATGTGCCGGCGGTACAGGGAAGCACCGCGCAGGGAGGGGGCTCCCTGCGGGCTTCCCTGAGCCCCCCGCAGCAACGCGATGTGATCGCGTTGCTGCGAGGGTCTCACCTCCCTCCCTGCTCCCTCCAGCCCCGGATCCAAGATGGCCGCGGATCCGGGTCCTGCAGGGAGGGAGGTGGCTTCACAGAGCCTGCTCAGAGCAGGCACTGTGAAGCAGCCTGCACTCCTATCAGATCAGTGATCTGACAGAGTGCTGTGCAAACTGTCAGATCACTGATCTGTGATGTCCCCCCCTGGGACAAAGTAAAAAAGTAAAAAAAAAAATTTCAAATGTGTAAAAAAAAATAAAAAAAAATATTCCAAAATAATGAAAAAAAAAATAAAAATATTATTCCCATAAATACATTTCTTTATCTAAATAAAAAAAACAAAACAATAAAAGTACACATATTTAGTATCGCCGCGTCCGTAACGGCCCGACCTATAAAACTGGCCCACTAGTTAACCCCTTCAGTAAACACCGTAAGAAAAAAAAAAAAAAAACGAGGCAAAAAACAACGCTTGATAATCATACCGCCGAACAAAAAGTGGAATAACACGCGATCAAAAAGACAGATATAACTAACCATGGTACCGCTGAAAACGTCATCTTGTCCCACAAAAAACGAGCCGCCATACAGCATCATCAGCAAAAAATAAAAAAGTTATAGTCCTGAGAATAAAGCGATGCAAAAATAATTATTTTTTCTATAAAATAGTTTTTATCGTATAAAAGCGCCAAAACATAAAAAAATGATATAAATGAGGTGTCGCTGTAATCGTACTGACCCGAAGAATAAAACTGCTTCATCAATTTTACCAAACGCGGAACGGTATAAACGCCTCCCCCAAAAGAAATTCATGAATAGCTGGTTTTTGGTCATTCTGCCTCACAAAAATCGGAATAAAAAGCGATCAAAAAATGTCACGTGCCCGAAAATGTTACCAATAAAAACATCAACTCGTCCCGCAAAAACCAAGACCTCACATGACTCTGTGGACCAGAATATAGAAAAATTATAGCTCTCAAAATGTGGTAACGCAAAAAATATTTTTTGCAATAAAAAGCGTCTTTCAGTGTGTGACGGCTGCCAATCATAAAAATCCGCTAAAAAACCCGCTATAAAAGTAAATCAAACCCCCCTTCATCACCCCCTTAGTTAGGGAAAAATTAAAAAAATGTATTTATTTCCATTTTCCCATTAGGGCTAGGGTTAGAGTTAGGGCTAGGGTTAGGGCTAGGGTTAGGGCTAGGGTTAGGGCTAGGGTTAGGGCTAGGGTTAGGGCTAGGGTTAGGGCTAGGGTTAGGGTTAGGGCTAGGGTTAGGGCTAAGGTTAGGGCTAGGGTTAGGGCTAGGGTTAGGGTTAGGGCTAGGGTTAGGGCTAGGGTTAGGGTTAGGGCTAGGGTTAGGGCTAGGGCTAGGGTTAGGGCTAGGGCTACAGTTTGGGTTGGGGCTAAAGTTACAGTTAGGGTTTAGATTACATTTACGGTTGGGAATAGGGTTGGGATTAGGGTTAGGGGTGTGTCAGGGTTAGAGGTGTGGTTAGGGTTACTGTTGGGATTAGGGTTAGGGATGTGTTTGGATTAGGGTTTCAGTTATAATTGGGGGGTTTCCACTGTTTAGGCACATCAGGGGCTCTCCAAACGCGACATGGCGTCTGATCTCAATTCCAGCCAATTCTGCGTTGAAAAAGTAAAACAGTGCTTCTTCCCTTCCGAGCTCTCCCGTGTGCCCAAGCAGGGGTTTACCCCAACATATGGGGTATCAGCATACTCAGGACAAATAGGACAACAACTTTTGGGGTCCAATTTCTCCTGCTACCCTTGGGAAAATACAAAACTCGGGGCTAAAACATATTTTTTGTGGGAAAAAAAAGATTTTTTATTTTCACGGCTCTGCGTTATAAACTGTAGTGAAACACTTGGGGGTTCAAAGTTCTCACAACACATCTAGATTAGTTCCCTGGGGGGTCTAGTTTCCAATATGGGGTCACTTGTGGGGGGTTTCTACTGTTTAGGTACATTAGGGGTTCTGCAAATGCAATGTGACGTCTGCAGACCATTCCATCTAAGTCTGCATTCCAAATGGCGCTCCTTCCCTTCCGAGCTCTGCCATGCGCTCAAACGTTGGTTTCCCCCAACATACGGGGTATCAGCGTACTCAGGACAAATTGGACAACAACTTTTGGGGTCGAATTTCTCCTCTTACCCTCGGGAAAATACAAAACTGGGGGCTAAAAAATAATTTTGGGGGGAAAGATTTTTTTTTTTAATTTTCACGGCTCTGCGTTACAAACTGTAGTGAAACACTTGGGGGTTCAAAGCTATCACAACACATCTAGATGAGTTCCTTAGGGGGTCTAGTTTCCAAAATGGTGTCACTTGTGGGAGGTTTCTACTGTTTAGGTACATTAGGGGCTCTGCAAATGCAATGTGACACCTGCAGACCATTCCATCTAAGTCCTCATTCCAAATGGAGCTCCTTCCCTTCCGAGCCCTCCCATGCGCCCAAACAGTGGTTCCCCCCCACATATGGGGTATCAGCGCACTCAGGACAAATTGGACAACAAATTGTGGGGTCGAATTTCTCCTTTTACCCTCGGAAAAATACAAAACTGGGGGCTAAAAAATAATTTTTGTGGGAAAAAATTTTTGTTTTATTTTTACGGCTCTCCATTATAAACTTCTGTGAAGCCCTTGGTGGGTCAAAGCGCTCAGCACACATCTAGATAAGTTCCTAAGGGGGTCTACTTTCCAAAATGGTGTCACTTGTGGGGGGTTTCTACTGTTTAGGTACATTAGGGGCTCTGCAAACGCAATGTGACACCTGCAGACCATTCCATCTAAGTCTGCATTCAAATGGCACTCCTTCCCTTCTGAGCCCTCCCATGTGCCCAAACAGTGGTTCCCCCCACATATGGTGTATCATCGCACTCAGGACAAATTGGGCAACAAATTTTGGGGTCCAATTTCTCCTGTTACCCTCAGGAAAATACAAAACTGGGGGCTAAAAAAATAATTTTTGTGGGAAAAAAATTTTGTTTTATTTTTACGGCTCTGCATTATAAACTTCTGTGAAGCACTTGGTGGGTCAAAGTGCTCACCACACCTCTAGATAAGTTCCTTAGGGGGTCTACTTTCCAAAATGGTGTCATTTGTGGGGGGTTTCAATGTTTAGGCACATCAGTGGCTCTTCAAACGCAACATGGCGTCCCATCTCAATTCCTGTCAATTTTGCTTTGAAAAGTCAAACGGCGCTCCTTCCCTTCCGAGCTCTCCCATCCACCCAAACAGTGGTTTACCCCCACATATGGGGTATCCGCGTACTCAGGACAAATTGTACAACAACTTTTGGGGTCCAATTTCTTCTCTTACCCTTGGGAAAATAAAAAATTGGGGGCAAAAAGATAATTTTTGTGAAAAAATATGATTTTTTATTTTTACGGTTCTACATTATAAACTTCTGTGAAGCACTTGGTGGGTCAAAGTGCTCACCACACCTCTAGATAAGTTCCTTAGGGGGTCTACTTTCCAAAATGGTGTCACTTGTGGGGGGTTTCAATGTTTAGGCACATCAGTGGCTCTTCAAACGCAACATGATGTCCCATCTCAATTGCTGTCAATTTTGCATTGAAAAGTCAAACGGCGCTCCTTCCCTTCCGAGCTCTCCCATCCGCCCAAACAGTGGTTTACCCCCACATATGGGCTATCAGCGTACTCAGGACAAATTGTACAACAACTTTTGGGGTCCAATTTCTTCTCTTACCCTTGGGAAAATAAAAAATTGGGGGCGAAAAGATAATTTTTGTGAAAAAATATGATTTTTTATTTTTACGGTTCTACATTATAAACTTCTGTGAAGCACTTGTTGGGTCAAAGTGCTCACCACACCTCTAGATAAGTTCCTTAGGGGGTCTACTTTCCAAAATGGTGTCACTTGTGGGGGGTTTCAATGTTTAGCCACATCAGGGGCTCTCCAAACGAAACATGGCGTCCCATCTCAATTCCAGTCAATTTTGCATTGAAAAGTCAAATGGCACTCCTTCGCTTCCGAGCTCTGCCATGCGCCCAAACAGTGGTTTACCCCCACATGTGGGGTATTGGCATACTCAGGACAAATTGTACAACAATGTTTGGGGTCCATTTTCTCCTGTTACCCTTGGTAAAATAAAACAAATTGGAGCTGAATTACATTTTTTGTGAAAAAAAGTTAAATGTTCATTTTTATTTAAACATTCAAAAAATTCCTGTGAAGCACCAGAAGGGTTAATAAACTTCTTGAATATGGTTTTGAGCACCTTGAGGGGTGTAGTTTTTAGAATGGTGTCACACTTGGGTATTTTCTATCATATAGACCCCTCAAAATGACTTCAAATGAGATGTGGTCCCTAAAATAAAATGGTGTTGTAGATATGAGAAATTGCTGGTCAACTTTTAACCCTTATAACTCCCTAACAAAAAAAAATTTTGGTTCCAAAATTGTGCTGATGTAAAGTAGACATGTGGGAAATGTTACTTATTAAGTATTTTGTGTGACATATCTCTGTGATTTAATTGCATAAAAATTCAAAGTTGGAAAATTGCGAAATTTTCATAATTTTCGCCAAATTTCCGTTTTTTTCACAAATAAACGCAGGTACTATCAAATAATTTTTACCATTGTCATGAAGTACAATATGTCACGAGAAAACAATGTCAGAATCACCAGGATCCATTGAAGCGTTCCAGAGTTATAACCTCATAAAGGGACAGTGGTCAGAATTGTAAAAATTGGCCCGGTCATTAACGTGCAAACCACCCTTGGGGGTAAAGGGGTTAAAAATCGAGACGCTACTGGTATCAGAAAATAGCACAACTTTATTTTTCTTTATGTTTAGCAAACTTTGGAATTTTTTTTCACCACTTAGATAAAATAGAACCTAGACATGTTTGGCGTCTGTGAATTTGTAATGACCTGGAGAATCGTAATAGCAGGTCAGATTTACCTTTTAGTGAACATAGCAAAAAAGCCAAACAAAAAACAAGTATGGGATTGCGCTTTTCTTGCAATTTCACCGCACTTGGATTTTTTTTCCCATTTTCAAGTAAACAACATGCTAAAATCAATGGTGTCGTTCAAAAGTACAACTCGTCCCGAAAAAATAAGCCCTCACATGGCCATATTGATGGAAAAATTTAAAAAGTTATGGCTCTGGGAAGAAGGGGAGCAAAAAACGAAAACGCAGAAACGAAAAAAGGTAATTTAATCTTCAACATGATTAACTGTTCACAATAACAGTAATTTTGACTGGGCTGCCCGCATTTTTACATGCCATTGTATTCATGTCTTAGTATGGGAGGGGACTCATTTTAAATAGTCAATATTATTTCAACAAACTGTAAATAAGTGGATAGTACATCCAAATATAAACTTTATAATACATCTTATCAGTGGAATATGCTTCTTTCTCAATATCTAAGCTCATCATTCACACTGAAAAAGTGACTTTCTGCATAAATCCAGAAAAGACAAAATACCAGCCGACTTAAGTATCAGCTTACACTACAGGCATTGTCATGTTACACTAATTAAAATGATATCTGCGGTCAAGAAATCCATTTTGTGGTTCTTGTCCAATGTTTGTGTGAAGTTTTCATTTCATGATATGCTCATGTTTTCGGGTGGGACTACGGGCTGGTCTTTTCTTGATGCTCTAGGCCAGTGTTCCCCAACTCCAGTCCTCAAGAGCCACCAACTGGTCATGTTTTCAGGATTTCCTTAGTATTGCACAGGTGATGGAATTATTGCCTGTGCAGGTGATGCAATTATCACCTGTGCAATACTAAGGAGATCCTGAAAACATGACCTGTTGGTGGCTCTAGGCCAAAACACCAAGAATTAGCCTGACCATCAGCAAACTGAAAACTACAAGCATGTTCCTCTTTTTAGAGACAGACCCATACAGACAAAGAGAGAGAAACACAGACAGAGAGATAAAGAGAGAGACAGACAGAGAGATAGAGAGCATTTTGGGAGCAGGCAGAGGGAAGAAAGCCCCTTTGTTCTTGGATCGGAGACCTCGCGACGAAAGCCCCTTTTCTCTTGGGTCGGAGACCTTGTGACATCATCGGGGGGTCCTGATCATTGCCATGGTGACCTGATGTCATCATGACGACATTTGGGTCACCAGAGCTAGGAAAGTTGCTTGATCATGCTCAGAGCACGATGAAGCAAGTTTGCCTGTCAGTTCAGCAATGACAGCTTGCATAGCGAATGCTATATACAAGCGATCAGCCTGCAAAAAATTAAAGTTTTATAGTGGAATAAAGTAAAAAAAAATTGTAAAAATGTGATAAATAAATATGTTTATGAAAAAAAATACTAACAATAAAAGTATACATATTTGATATCGCTGCATCTAGAAAAAAAAACTGACCTATAAAACTGTTCCACCAGTTCACCCCTTTAGTGAACACTAGTGATGAGCAAATAGTGAAATATTCAGATTCAGGAAAATCTGCATGAATAATTTTTAATATCCGTGTATTCATACCGAATAATGAATTCAATGCAAGTCAATGGGAAAGCCAATTTTTTTTCTGCTGGACCCAACAAATAGGTCTGGGGGCATGGAAAAAAAGCTGAAATGGATGGGAAAGAACTAAACTAAATGGGAACAGCATAATGAAGATGCCTGCATGCCTTTCTGACTCACATATGGCATCTGGGAATAATATTGTCAAATTATTGCACCGGTTTTACAGATTTATAAAAAGACCTATCAAACCTACATTTTTTTAAAGGGAAAAATGCTAAGAAACATTTTTTCCCTTCATAATTACATGTATACAAAGCAACAACAAGAAAAAAATATACTTCCCCTTTAGCATATGCTCACATGAAGCGTTTTGGCTTTAGGTTTTCTTTAACATTTGTAAGGGCTTTGACGCCTACATTTGGGAGGTCCTTACCATCATTCCAAATTGTTAGCTAGATAGTGGAATACATATTCCCCATCAGTGTACAATGCCAGCTAAAACATGCCCATTTGAGTTTTGGGCTTTGCTTGCCAGCACCACCACGTCCACTGCCATGTCATTATGCGGAACTAACTTGTCGTTTTCACAGGGCCAGCAGGTGCCGTGAAACCTGAGTTTGGGAAGGGCCCTCAGGTGGCCATGTATCATAATTTAAGGAGACTTCTCATTCATATATTTGGGAGGTACTTCCCTCATTCTACATTGTTAGCTAGATAGTGGAATACATATTCACCATCACATTGCAATGCCAGCTAAAACATGCCAATTTGAACTTATGGACTTCATCCACCACAACCACCACATCCACTGCCATCCCATTATGTGGAATTAACTTGGCGTTTTCACAGGGCCAGCAAGTGCCATGAAACCTGAGTTTGGGAAGGGCCCTCAGGTGGCCATGCATCATAATTTAGGGAGACCTCTCATTCATATATTTGGGAGGTACCTCCCTCATTCTACATTGTTAGCTAGATAGTGGAATACATATTCCCCATCACTTTGCAATGCCAGCTAAAACATGCCCATTTGAATTTTGGGCTTCACCGGCCACCACCACCACGTCCACCGCCATGTCATTATGGCTTCACATTTTCAGAGCGCCAGCAGGTGCCATGAAACCTGAGTTTCACCGCTTTAAGGTGAATATAATACAGGAGCTGGGGGAGCTGTATGATCAATGACAGGAAATTGGATTCTACCAGACACCAAAAGCATTAGAATTAAATTCTGAATTAAGTATATGCAAGTGAGGGCCTGTATTGTGGTCATTTTGTCAGGCCTGAAACCCATGTCAGGAACATGTACAAGTCTCATTTTACTTGGTAGCAGCCAGGAATGCCATTGACCAATCTGCACAAGCCTTCTCATTTCTTCTGGAAACTACCCAACCAGGCAGAATGTATCTTTGTATCTTTTGCATGGCTGTGAGCAACAATGGAGTAATTACAGGATATGTCTCAGAGAGTGACGAGGTCTGTGGAGTGGATTACGCAGGTGACAGGCAGTGGCACAGAACTCAAGTAAAGGCCTTAGCATGGCAATAACCATGTTCCAATATATGTAATGCCGTGGCCTGAATAGGTCTGTGGAGCATATTAACACAGTCTCGTAGATGTGCTTAAAAAGTACAGAAGCTGTTCAATACCCACACCACCATTTTTTAAGGACCCAAATTTAGAAAATGTTTTTTGTCTAGTACCGGACAATGTAAAGTGCTAACGAATATGTATGCCCTATCTAACTAACAATTTGGGAAGAGGCATATTTGCTAACAAGGGACATCTGAAAGCTGCGCTGGGACAACGTACTGGACGTGGTTGCTGACTGCTGTGTCTCTGCAAATGCAGGTTGTGGACAGGAGGCATCAACGCCTTCTTCCTGGACAGCAGATTGGGAAGGGTGTAACACAGGGGAAGGACTAATGGATTTTGTACCCAGGCGTTCTGGCCACCTACTGGGGTGGTGTGTATGTCAGCAGTATATGGCATATGCTAACAGAAGTATTATGTCAATTTTCCCTTTATAAAGGGGTGTGTGGGTTACATTTTCCAACTAGAAGCATATATACTGTATAGAGCATGTTTCATTATTCATATTATTGTTCTGTGTAAGGCTGAATCCTGAAGAAGTGTGTGGAGCATATTAGTGAAACAAAGTCCAGCTCACCATAGTCGACATCCTGGGAAACTCGGAGCACGGAACCGCTGTGTCAGGGCGTAGAAGAATCAAGGAAATGATGAGGAATCCAGCTCAATGAGGTAATGAAAAAAAACCCCTTCCTTTATTCACTTCAAATCATATTCAATGGAGGATAAGGCATGGACATAAAGACGTTGCTCTCATCCGTAGGGCTTACAAAGTCAGAGGAAATCCAGCCCTTGTTCAATTTTAGAAGAGTCAGCCTGTCTGCATTTTCTGTTGACAGGCGTGCACGCCAACCCGTTATGGTTGCACCAGCCAAACTAAAAACCTGCTCAGACAGCACACTTGCGGCAGGGCATGGCAGCACCACCAAGGCATACAAGGAGAGGTCGGGCCAAGTGTGCAGTTTGAATAACCAATAGTTAAAGGTCACTAAAGAATTATGAAGGATGCGGGTATGGTCACTTAAATTGTCATTCACCATCTTGGTCAACTTCTCCCTCCTCGTCATAGTGCCACCCACAGATACTCCTTACTGATGTAACGGTTTCCTGAAAATGTCTCAGCTAGTAGATATTTACTCCCCTGAGTTGCACTTGGTGTGTGTGGCCCTACTCTGTAATCCTTGTGGGTGAAAAGAGCCAACAGGGTAATTTGTTCTGCAAGTCTTCCACATGCCCCACTGGCATGCATGCACTGAAAATGGCATGTCTGCATCCGACATGACAGAGGGAAAATTTTCCTTGTACCGTGGGTCAAGAAAGGTGCACAGCCAGTGTTTCATGTTGGACAAAATGTGCTTCATGCTAGGGTCTTTGGAAAGGCATCTGGACATGAACTATGCCATGTGTGGCAGGCTGCAAAGAGTCAAACCTTCAATGTCCTTACTAGGAAGAACACTAACCATCCTCTCCTCCTGACGATGCATTGCCTCTTCCTCTTCCTCTTCAGGCCATCCAAGCTGAACAGGCATGAAGCTGGGATTGGGAGTCCCCTATGTAGCATAGTAACATAGTAACATAGTTAGTAAGGCCGAAAAAAGACATTTGTCCATCCAGTTCAGCCTATATTCCATCATAATAAATCCCCAGATCTACGTCCTTCTACAGAACCTAATTGTATGATACAATATTGTTCTGCTCCAGGAAGACATCCAGGCCTCTCTTGAACCCCTCGACTGAGTTCGCCATCACCACCTCCTCAGGCAAGCAATTCCAGATTCTCACTGCCCTAACAGTAAAGAATCCTCTTCTATGTTGGTGGAAAAACCTTCTCTCCTCCAGACGCAAAGAATGCCCCCTTGTGCCCGTCACCTTCCTTGGTATAAACAGATCCTCAGCGAGATATTTGTATTGTCCCCTTATATACTTATACATGGTTATTAGATCGCCCCTCAGTCGTCTTTTTTCTAGACTAAATAATCCTAATTTCGCTAATCTATCTGGGTATTGTAGTTCTCCCATCCCCTTTATTAATTTTGTTGCCCTCCTTTGTACCCTCTCTAGTTCCATTATATCCTTCCTGAGCACCGGTGCCCAAAACTGGACACAGTACTCCATGTGCGGTCTAACTAGGGATTTGTACAGAGGCAGTATAATGCTCTCATCATGTGTATCCAGACCTCTTTTAATGCACCCCATGATCCTGTTTGCCTTGGCAGCTGCTGCCTGGCACTGGCTGCTCCAGGTAAGTTTATCATTAACTAGGATCCCCAAGTCCTTCTCCCTGTCAGATTTACCCAGTGGTTTCCCATTCAGTGTGTAATGGTGACATTGATTCCTTCTTCCCATGTGTATAACCTTACATTTATCATTGTTAAACCTCATCTGCCACCTTTCAGCCCAAGTTTCCAACTTATCCAGATCCATCTGTAGCAGAATACTATCTTCTCTTGTATTAACTGCTTTACATAGTTTTGTATCATCTGCAAATATCGATATTTTACTGTGTAAACCTTCTACCAGATCATTAATGAATATGTTGAAGAGAACAGGTCCCAATACTGACCCCTGCGGTACCCCACTGGTCACAGCGACCCAGTTAGAGACTATACCATTTATAACCACCCTCTGCTTTCTATCACTAAGCCAGTTACTAACCCATTTACACACAATTTCCCCCAGACCAAGCATTCTCATTTTGTGTACCAACCTCTTGTGCGGCACGGTATCAAACGCTTTGGAAAAATCGAGATATACCACGTCCAATGACTCACCGTGGTCCAGCCTATAGCTTACCTCTTCATAAAAACTGATTAGATTGGTTTGACAGGAGCAATTTCTCATAAACCCATGCTGATATGGAGTTAAACAGTTATTCTCATTGAGATAATCCAGAATAACATCCCTCAGAAACCCTTCAAATATTTTACCAATAATAGAGGTTAGACTTACTGGCCTATAATTTCCAGGTTCACTTTTAGAGCCCTTTTTGAATATTGACACCACATTTGCTATGCGCCAATCCTGCGGAACAGATCCTGTCGCTATAGAGTCCCTAAAAATAAGAAATAATGGTTTATCTATTACATTACTTAGCGCGGACCAAAAACTCCTGTTCCTCGTCAATCTCCTCCTGTTCCTCATCATCACCCAATGTGGCCTGAGAATATTGTGTGAGGCTTGGCTGTGTGCTATCAGCTACTGCAAAATCTTTTTCCATAGCCACCTGCTCAGCATTCAAAGCTTCCTCTTTGAGATTCTGCAGTGAACGGTTTAATAGAGCAGCAGGATGGTTATGCTGATAATAGCATCATCAACGCTCATCATCTTGGTGCAGTACTCAAAGTTTTGAAGAACCTAACATATGTCAGCGATCCACACCATATGGGCATTTTTATGTGTGGGGGCTGAATGTTAGTCTGACGGATATTGAGAAGCTGAAATTCAGACACTGCTCTCTGCTGCCAGTGCTCACTAAACCTTGCCAACATATGAAAGGTCGAATTCCAGAGTGTGGACAGGTCACAAATCAGTCAGTGATAAGGCAAATTAAAGCACTGCTGTAGCAAAGCGAGACTGGCAAAAGCCTGAGATGACTCTTGTAAATGTGCGCTGACACTGTGTACGTTGACAAGTAGGTCCAGCAAGTCAGGAAATGTTTTTAAAAAACACTGTTCAACCAAGTTTAGCATGTGGACCATGAATGGAATGTGTACCAGTTTGCCGAGCTCTTAAGACGCCACCAAGTTACACCCATTATTACAACCAGGCCTGGTTGGAGGTTCAGTGGGGAGAGCCACTGATTGGTCTGGTCTTTTATCTCTTTCAACAGCTCTACTGCATTGTGAGATTTATCACCTAAACAAATGTAGTGCTGAAGAATTCCCACCTGGGTTGTGATGGGGAGGCTAGTTCTGCTGAGGATGAGGAGGAGAGACAAGAACTGGAAAACAAGGAGACTGAAACTCTGATGGAAGTTGGGCCTGCTATTCTTGGTGTGAGTAAGATGTGTGATGTCTAGTGTTGAGCATTCCGATACCGCAAGTATCGGGTATCGGCCGATATTTGCGGTATCGGAATTCCGATACCGAATTCCGATACTTCCCGCGTATCGGATACCGGAATCGGAAGTTCCCAGAATTCAAATTGAACGCAGCAGCCAATGAGGAATGAATGAAAGTGTGGGCACATCCTGTTTAGCATGGTGGGCATGTAAGTACTGGCAAGGCTTGGATTGGCTGCTGAAATGATGTCACTCTGCACTATAAAAAAGCGCTGCCGCCATTTTGCGCTCACTCTGCTGTGATTTCAGTTAGGGACAGGACGCTGTGTTCTAACTGAGGGCCAGTTGAGCTAGCTAATTGCTTTATTTTCCTTTCCAAAGGCTAATTTAGCAAAACGCTGTGTGTTCTTCACTGTTCACCTTGCTCTTGCCTTGCAGCGCTGTTTTAACAGCGTTCTGCAAGGTCTCTGTGTGTGTGTGTGTGCAGCTCACTCTGTAGTCTGTGTGCAGCCATATACCCGGTTGTATTCAGCTCAGGGGGGGTTCACACTGCCTCACACAGTTGTTCTTTTTTGCTCTTAGTGCAGCCTGCTGCACATTTTTTCTCAAATTTCCTATTAGTGTTTTTCCACCAGTCTCCAGCTCTATTGTGGAAAAACACTACATAGGATAACCTAGAGGGGGGTTTTTGGGCCTTGCAGCGCCGTTTACGGCTGTCTGCACGGTCTCCGTGTGAGCCCAGCTCGCCCTGTAGTCTGTGTGCAGCCATAGCCGGTTGGATTCAGCTCAGGGTTCGTTACTGGCTCATACCTTGAGAAAAATTTTCCTTTTTTTCAAATAGTGCAGCCTGTTTAAAATTTGAAAAAAAAAATTCCTATTAGTGTCTTTCCACTCGTATCCAGCTAAATAGTGGAAAAACACTATATAGGATAACCTAGAGGAGGGTTTTTTGGCCTTGCAGCGCCGTTTACGGCTGTCTGCACGGTCTCCGTGTGAGCCCAGCTCGCCCTGTAGTCTGTGTGCAGCCATAGCCGGTTGGATTCAGCTCAGGGTTCGTTACTGGCTCATACCTTGAGAAAAATTTTCCTTTTTTTCAAATAGTGCAGCCTGTTTAAAATTTGAAAAAAAAAATTCCTATTAGTGTCTTTCCACTCGTATCCAGCTAAATAGTGGAAAAACACTATATAGGATAACCTAGAGGAGGGTTTTTTGGCCTTGCAGCGCCGTTTACGGCTGTCTGCACGGTCTCCGTGTGAGCCCAGCTCGCCCTGTAGTCTGTGTGCAGCCATAGCCGGTTGGATTCAGCTCAGGGTGCGTTACTGCCTCATACCTTGAAAAACAATTTCCTTTTTTTCAAATAGTGCAGCCAGTTTAAAATTTGAAAAAAAAAATTCCTATTAGTGTCTTTCCACTTGTATCCAGCTAAATAGTGGAAAAACACTATATAGGATAACCTAGAGGAGGGTTTCTTGGCCTTGCAGCGCCGTTTACGGCTGTCTGCACGGTCTCCGTGTGATTTAAACTAGCTCTGTAGCCCGATCTGCACCAAAAAAAAGGTTAAGTTCACCAAACACAACTTACACTTGTGTAGGCCACATTTGAAAAATAATAAAGTTTAGTCCACAATTTACAACATTAGTGTTTCTTACACCTGTTAGGAGGAGCATTACAGGAATAAGCACACTAAGGCCTTAGTACTTTTCTGCTTATCTTTATCTGTCAACCAAGATGAAGAGGGCAGGGAGTAAGGCACGTGGGCGTGGGCGCGGAGCAGGGAGAGGAGCAGGGAGAGGACGTGGTGATTCTGTGCCTGCTGCGGGCGCCGGTGACTCGTCGTCACTCAGTTTCAGCAGGGAACAGTCCTTCATGCGCAGCTTTGTCGGAGAGCGCCGTGCACCGCTGCTGCGTGAAGACCAAATTGAAGCCGTTGTCGGGTGGATGGCAGCTAACGCCTCGGCATCGACTTCAGTTAGTGCCACATCCTCTCAGGCACAGAGCACTGGAGAGCAGCCATCTGTCTCTTCACCACCTGCCAAATTGGCCAGGCAGTCAGAGAGCCCAGGACAGGAGCCGTCTCTACTTCTGTTCTCTGAATCTCTTGGCTTGGAAACAGGGGGCCAGCCAAGCAGCATTGGAGAAATGGAAGAAGAGGCAGTGTGCAGTGATGCCCAAAAGCTTTATCTCTCTGACTCTGAAGAGGCAGGTGGGCCAGTGCCTCCGGTGACCACAGCGCAGTACGCATCTGATGATGAAACTCAGGTGCCGCTTTCTCGTGCGTACTGTGCTGCTGAGACTACCCAGGAGGAGCAGTTGGTGGCAGAGGGTAGTGGAGATGATGAGGTCCTTGATCCATCGTGGCGTGAGGAACAGGAAGGTGGTGGGAGCAGCTCAGAGGAAGAGCTTCCTCTTACGGGCCAAAGAGGGAGAGGGAGGGGGAAGACTGCGGAGCCTGTAGCCTCCACTTTGGCACCCGTTAGGAGCCTGTCTCTTTCCAAAGCCAAAAAGGGCGCTCCCAAGACTTGCAGTGCCTGGTCCTTTTTTGACACAGTTGCAGATGACATTTGTTTTGTCAAATGCAAGCTGTGTCATCATAAAGTAAAAAGAGGGAAAAATGTCAGCAACCTCAATACCACAAATATGTGGAAACATGTGCGGACCAGGCACGCGGTGGAGTTACAGAAACACACTGAAGATGTAGGCCAACCAACAGCGGCAGCTACCACCTCTTCAGCTCGTGTTGCCTCTTCCTCCAGCTCACGCACAGCTGGTTTGGCTTCCTCCCAGAGACCTTGTGTAATTCCACCCACAGCACCACCTTCCCAGTCATCCTCACACTCCCAGTCTACTCTACAGCCATCGGTAGTACAGGCATGGGAGAAAAGGCGGGCATTCTCGGCCAACCACCCCCGAGCACAGGCTCTGAATGCAGGCATTGCCAAACTGTTGTCCCTGGAAATGCTCTCGTTCAGGCTGGTGGAGACTGACAGCTTCCGTGACTTGATGGCATTGGCAGTCCCACAGTACAAGGTGCCCAGCCGCTTTTACTTCAGCAGGCAGGCTGTCCCTGCCCTGCACAGGCATGTTGAGGCAAACATAAAACATGCGCTACTGAACGCCGTCAGTAGCAAGGTCCACCTCACCACCGATGCGTGGACCAGTCAGCATGGACAGGGGCGATATGTTTCCCTCACTGCCCATTGGGTTAATGTTGTTGAGCCAGGTACAGATCGTGCGAGTGGCGCAGGACGTGTCCTGCCCACTCCAAGGATTGCAGGAATCCAGTCTGTACGCATCGACTCCTCCTCTTACACCAGTTCCTCTGATTCCTCTCTGCAGGATCCGTCACAGTCCACCCCCACATGGACCCGTGAACGTTTACCTATGACCGACATGAGCACAGCCGTGGCCAAACGTCAGCAGGCCGTCTTGAAACTAGTTTCATTGGGGCATCGAAGCCACACAGCGCAGGAGCTCTGGAATGCCATAAAGCAGGAGAGCGATGTGTGGTTACTGCCAGCGAATCTCCAGCCAGGCATGGTAGTGTGTGACAATGGCCGAAATCTGGTGGCAGCTTTGGCCCTTGGCAACCTCACTCACATCCCATGTCTGGCACATGTGCTCAATTTGGTTGTGCAGAGTTTTCTGAGGGACTATCCGGATCTTGATGCCCTGCTGCACAAGGTCCGCCTAGAGTGTGCTCACTTGCGGCGTTCCAGCTTGGCCAGATCCCGCATTGCTGCTCTGCAGCGCCGATTCCGCCTTCCGGAACACCGCATCATATGTGACCTACCTACCCGGTGGAATTCCACGTTACATATGTTGGAGCGGTTGTGTGAGCAGCAGCAAGCAGTTATGGAGCACCAGCTGCATCAGGCGCAAAGAAGTCGCAGTCAGCGCCGATCAGACTTCACAACCACAGAGTGGGCCACTATGAAGGACGTCTGCCAGGTTTTGCGTCCTTTTGATTATTCCACGCGGATGGCAAGTGCAGATGATGCACTAGTCAGCATGACTGTCCCCCTTATCTGCCTGCTTCAGCAAACTTTGCAAGGGTTAAGGGATGATGTGGTGGAAGAGGTGGAGGATGAGGAGTCACCTTTTCCATCAGCTTCTGGAGAGTCAGCGCCACGTGGTTCCTCACAAAGGGGTACGCAGGGGCCAATTTGTGAGGAGGATGAGGAGGAGTCAATGGAGGAGGAAGAGCTCCGTCCAGAGGAGGGAGCGACACAATTGTCCAGTGGTCAGTGTGTACAGCGAGGGTGGGGTGATGACGAGCGGGCAGAGATCATGTCTCAAGCAGGGGACAGCGTTTCTGGGCCGGTTGGCACTCTGCAGCACATGGTGGATTTCATGCTGCAGTGCCTGAGAAACGACCGCCGCATCGACCACATTCTCAACATGCCTGATTATTGGGTGTTCACCCTCCTCGATCCTCGCTACCGGGACAACGTCCAAAACCTCATCCCTGCGTTGACCCGGGAGCGTAAATTGCGGGAGTACCACGACACACTGGTGAATTCCATCATCTTCTCCTGTCCAACTGAGAGGAGTGCTGCTAGTGCTTTACAAAGCAGCTCAGTGCGTCGAGGCAGTGGGGGAGGCTCTGCCCAAAGAGGGAGCAGAAGCAGTGCCTCTGCCCAAGGCAAGCCCAGTATGGCACAACTCTGGCACACTTTTGTGTGCCCGCCCCAAATGTCTACACCATCACCGGCGGCTCCAGTCAGCAGGAGGCAACGGTTCCGTCAGATGGTGACAGACTACATGGCTTGCCCTCTTACTGTACTCCCAGACGGCTCTTCCCCGTTCAAGTTTTGGGTCTCTAAGCTGGATACATGGCCAGAGCTAAGCCAGTATGCATTGGAGGTGCTGGCTTGCCCTGCGGCTAGTGTCTTATCGGAACGTGTCTTTAGTGCCGCAGGTGGTGTACTAACAGACCGTCGCATGCGACTATCCTCCGATAACGTTGACCGGCTTACTTTCCTGAAAATGAACCAGGCCTGGATCTCGCAGGAATTTGCCACTCCTCTGCCTGATTAAGTAATTGGGTGTCATCCAGGTCTCCTGCTGTGTTCATCTTTCTACCACCTGAACTGCTATTCCTGGGCTCCAACACCGCCAGTTGCGGCTCAGAAGTGCAGGCTGCACAGTAAAAACATACGACCCAGTGTTATTGGGTTTCAGTAACGTCAGCTGATCCCCAGCTGTGTAGCCGGCAATGTGTCCTGCGACCGCCACGCTGGCACAACAACCTAAATGTAAGGGAACCTGTCCCCCCCCCCCCCCGTCGTTTGTTACTGAAAGAGCCATCTTGTGCAGCAGTAATGCTGCACAAGGAAAAGGTAGCTCTTTTTTTTTAGCTCTTTGCACACGCAGAACTTAACACTTATAAAATGTGTTCACTGATACCGTTATACCGTCCCGGAGCTGGGACTTTCCTTCGTAATGTGACGCAGCACAGCCGTCATTCCTACCCCCTTGGTGCCATGCGCTGCCTCCTCAGCGTTGTTTTAAGCTGTCACGGAGCCTGCGCTGTTCTGTTATCCCTTGGGCATGCCCTATTTGCGCTGCCTGTCTTCTGACATAATTTGGTGTCAGGCTGGCTGCGCCTGTGCGGCCGCGCTGCCCGAGATCCCGCCTCGCAGTGTCTTCTGATTGAGTCACACTGCGGGCCTGGGATCCATGGGCATGCGCAGTGCATATCTTCCCCTCGGGCTCTCGCTCATTTCCCTCCGCCTTCTTTAGACTGTGCGCCGTCAGCTGATCCCTAGCATGCCACGGCCGTGACACCGCACAGTCTGAAGAAGAGGGAAGGAGGGGAGTGAGAGTCGAGGTTATGCACTGTGCATGCCCATGGTTCCAAGGCCCGCAGTGGGATTACGTTAGATGAGACTGCGAGGTGGGATCTGGAGCAGCGTGGACGCACAGGCACTGACAGCCTGACACCAAATTATGTCAGAAGACAGGCAGCGCTAATTGGGCATGGCCAAGGGCTAACAGAACAGCGCAGGCTCCGTGGCAGCTTAAAACAACGCTGAGGAGGCAGCGCACGGCATCAAGGGGATAGGAATGACAGCTGTGCTGTGTCCCATTACGAAGGAAATTCGCACCTCCGGAACGGTTTAACGGTATAAAGGGACACATTTTTAGTGTTTACTTCGGTGTTTGCAAGGAGCATAATTAAAAGAGCAACCTTTTCCTTTTGCATCCTTAGTGCTGCACAACATGGCTCTTTCAGCTACAAACGTCTTGGGGGGGGGGGTTAAAGGTTTCCTTTCAACTTGCTCCAATCAGGCTTCGGCCTACACTCTGTTCCTCTGCTCCTCCTGCTGTCCCTGGGCTCTAACACCGCCAGTTGGTGCCTGGAAGTGCTGTGTGCACAGTCAACAGTCGCTCCTCTGTTATTGGGGTTCAGTAACGTCAGCTGATCCCCAGCTGTGTGTGCGGCAATACCTCCAATCTGCTCCTCCTGCTGTCCCTGGGCTCTAACACCGCCAGTTGGTGCCTGGAAGTGCTGTGTGCACAGTCAACAGTCGCTCCTCTGTTATTGGGGTTCAGTAACGTCAGCTGATCCCCAGCTGTGTATCCGGCAACGTGTCATGCGACCGCCACGCTGGCACAACTAAAATGTAAGGGGACCTGTCCCCCCCCCCCCCTAGGCGTTTGTTACTGAAAGAGCCACCATGTGCAGCACTAATACTGCACAAGGGAAAGGTCGCTCTTGAAATTATGCTCCTTGCAAACGCTGAACTACACACTCATGTAATGTGTCCCCTCACACCGTCCAACCGTCCCGGAGGTGGGACTTTCCTTTGTAATGTGACACAGCACAGCCGTCATTGCTACCCCCTTGGCACCGTGCGCTGCCTCCTTAGCGTTGTTTGATTCCGTCATGGACCCTGCGCTGTTATGTTATCCCTTGGCCATGCACAGTTTGCGCTGCCCGTCCTCTGACATCATTTGTTGTCGTCCTGGCTGCGCCTGTGCGTCCACGCTGCCCGAAATCACACCTCGCAGTGTCGTCTAATGTGATCCCACAGTGGGCCTGGTATCCATGGCCATGCGCAGTGCATATACTAGCCTCTCACTCCC
This sequence comes from Ranitomeya imitator, assembly GCF_032444005.1. NCBI lineage: Eukaryota > Metazoa > Chordata > Amphibia > Anura > Dendrobatidae > Ranitomeya > Ranitomeya imitator. The sequence goes on from NC_091284.1 coordinate 632,516,373, forward strand.
CTTCTTCACGCTTCTTCAGACTAGGCGGCGTCAGCTGATCCCTAATAGCATGCCACGGCCGTGACGCCGCACAGTCTGAAGAAGCAGGAAGGAGGTGAGTGAGAGGCGATGATATGCACTGCGCATGCCCATGGATCCCTGGCCCGCAGTGGGACTACATTAGATGACACTGCAAGGTTGGATCTCGGGCAGCTTGGACGCACAGGCACTGCCAGCCTGACACCTACATGATGTCAGAAGACGGGCACCGCTAACTGTGCATGGCCAAGGGATAACATTACAGTGCGGGCTCCGTGACAGAACCAAACAACGTTGAGGAGGTGGTGCCCGGCACCAAGGGGGTTGGAATGACGGCTGTGCTGTGTCACATTACAAAGGAAAGTCCCACTTCCGGGATGGTTTGACGGTGTGAGGGGACACATTATATGAGTGTGTACTTCAGCGTTTGCAAGGAGCATAATTTTCGGAGCCACCATTTTCCATGTGCAGTATTACTGCTGTACAAGATGGCTCTTTCAGCAACAAATGCCTGGGGGGGGGGGGGGTTAAAGGTTCCCTTTCAACTTGCTCCACTGCAGGCTTCGGCCTACACTCTGCTCCTCTTTGATTCCCTGGGTTTCAACACTGTCAGTTGCCACCTGGAAGTGTTGTCTACACAGAAAAAAACACTAGGTGATGTGTCAGTGGGGTTCAGCACCGCCAGCTGTTCCCCTGCTGTGTAGTCGGCAACGTGTCCAGCACAAGCCACGCTGGCACAACAGAACAAAAGCTGCCACCAGTGCAGGCTTCGGCCTACACTCTGCTCCTCTCCTCCTCCTGCTGACCCTGGGCTCAAACACCGCTAGTTTTTGCCCGGAAGTGCTAGCTGCACAGAGAAAAACACCAGCCAATGTGTTAGTGGGGTTCAGCAACGCCAGCTGTTCCCCTGCTGTGTAGCCGGCAACGTGACCTGCAAACGCCATGCAGGCACAGGAACTGAAATTAAAAGGGAACCTGGCCCCACCCCCCCAGGTGTTTCTATGTATAACAGCCACCTAGTACAGCAGTACTGCTGCATTTGTACAAGGTGGCTGACTTTTTCTCCTTGCCCACGTGGAACTCAACACGTACAAAATGTGTCTCATTGAGACCATTCCACTGTCCCTGAGGTGTGACTTTCCTTTGTAATGATACGCAGCACCCCCCTTGGTAGCGTTTCCCGTCTTTTGTCATCATGGTTAGCTGGCTGCGCCTGTGCATCCGCCCTGCTAGAAACAACGCCCCTCGTTGTCATATTTATTTTGTCAGCGAGGGTGTGGTTTATGGGCACGAGCAGTGCATATGTTCGCCTGTCTTAACTCATCTCCTTCCGCCTTCTTCAGACTGTGCGGCCTCCTGGCCGTGGTAGGCGATAAGGGATCAGCTGAGGCCGCCCAGTCTGGAGCAGGTGTAAGGACATGTGTAAGCGGCCAACCTATTTACTGCACAAGGCCACGAATCCCAGCCACGCAGTGTGATTTTTTGAAAACACACTGTGGGTCTGGGATTCATGTCCATCGCTAACCGCAACGGCCGACATGAAATGAGGTCAGAAGACAGGAAGCGCTCACAGCGCATGGCCAAGGGATCACAATAGCGCAGACTCCTGTACAGCAAATAAGAACGCTCAGGAATCTGCGCCCAGTACCTAGGTGCAAATTTTGACACCTGTGCTGCGTCTCGTTAAAAAGACAAGTCACGCCTCCACAACTGTTTGACAGTATAATGGTCTAAATAGTGTACGTGTTTTAGTCAGCGTGTGCAAGGAGCAAAACAAATAGAGCAACCTTTTACTTGTGCAGCATTAATGCTGCACAAGGTGTGGCTCTTGTACCTTGCAACACCTGAGGGGGGGTTAAAGGTAACCTTTGAAATTGGTTCAACTAGGCTTCGGCCTACACTCTGCTCCTCTACTCCTCCTGCTGACCCTGGGCTCAAACACCGCTAGTTTTTGCCCGGAAATGCTAGCTGCACAGAGAAAAACACCAGCCAATGTGTTAGTGGGGTTCAGCACCGCCAGCTGTTCCCCTGCTGTGTAGTCGGCAACGTGTCCAGCACAAGCCACGCTGGCACAACCGACCAAAAGCTGCCACCAGTGCAGGCTTCGGCCTACACTTTGCTCCTCTCCTCCTCCTGCTGACCCTGGGCTCAAACAACGCCAGTTTCTGCCCGGACATGCTAGCTGCACAGAGAAAAACACCAGCCAATGTGTTAGTGGGGTTCAGCACCGCCTGCTGTTCCCCCGCTGTGTAGCCGGCATCGTGTCCAGCACAAGCCACGCTGGCACAACCGACCAAAAGCTGCCACCAGTGCAGGCTTCGGCCTACACTTTGCTCCTCTCCTCCTCCTCCTGCTGACCCTGGGCTCTAACACCGCTAGTTTTTGCCCGGACATGCAATCTGCACAGAGAAAAACACCAGTCAATGTGTCAGTGGGGTTCAGCAACGCCAGCTGTTCCCCTGCTGTGTAGCTTGCAACGTGACCTGCAAACGCCACGCAGGCACATGAACTGAAATTGAAGGGAGCCTGCCCCCCACCCACAGGTGTTTCTATGTATATCAGCCACCTTGTACAGCAGTACTGCTGCATTTGTACGAGGTGGCTGACTGTTTCTCCTTGCCCACGTGGAACTCAACACGTACAAAATGTGTCTCATTAGAGACCATTACAATGTCCCTGAGGTGTGACTTTCCTTTGTAATGACACGCAGCACCACCCTTGTTAGCGCTGCCCGTCTTTTGACATCATTGGTTAGCTGGCTGCGCCTGTGCATCTCCCCTGCTCGAAACAACGGCCCTCGGTGTCTTATTTTTTTGGACAGCGAGGGTGTGATTGATGGGCATGTGCAGTGCATATGTTTGCCTGTGTTCACTCATCTACTTCCGCCTTCTTCAGACTGGGTGTCCTCATGGCCGCGGCAGGCGATAAGGGATCAGATGAGGCCGCCCAGTCTGAAGCAGGTGTAAGGACATGTGTGAGCGGCAAACATATTTAGTGCACCAGGGCACGAATCCCAGCACCGCAGTGTGATTTTTTAAAAACACACTGTGGGTCTGGGATTCATGTCCATCGCTAACCGCAACGGCCGACATGAAATGAGGTCAGAAGACAGGAAGCGCTCACAGCGCATGGCCAAGGGATCACAATAGCGCAGACTCCTGTACAGCAAATAAGAACGCTCAGGAATCTGCGCCCAGTACCTAGGTGCAAATTTTGACACCTGTGCTGCGTCTCGTTAAAAAGACAAGTCACGCCTCCACAACTGTTTGACAGTATAATGGTCTAAATAGTGTACGTGTTTTAGTCAGCGTGTGCAAGGAGCAAAACAAATAGAGCAACCTTTTACTTGTGCAGCATTAATGCTGCACAAGGTGTGGCTCTTGTACCTTGCAACACCTGAGGGGGGGTTAAAGGTAACCTTTGAAATTGGTTCAACTAGGCTTCGGCCTACACTCTGCTCCTCTACTCCTCCTGCTGACCCTGGGCTCAAACACCGCTAGTTTTTGCCCGGAAATGCTAGCTGCACAGAGAAAAACACCAGCCAATGTGTTAGTGGGGTTCAGCACCGCCAGCTGTTCCCCTGCTGTGTAGTCGGCAACGTGTCCAGCACAAGCCACGCTGGCACAACCGACCAAAAGCTGCCACCAGTGCAGGCTTCGGCCTACACTTTGCTCCTCTCCTCCTCCTGCTGACCCTGGGCTCAAACAACGCCAGTTTCTGCCCGGACATGCTAGCTGCACAGAGAAAAACACCAGCCAATGTGTTAGTGGGGTTCAGCACCGCCTGCTGTTCCCCCGCTGTGTAGCCGGCATCGTGTCCAGCACAAGCCACGCTGGCACAACCGACCAAAAGCTGCCACCAGTGCAGGCTTCGGCCTACACTTTGCTCCTCTCCTCCTCCTCCTGCTGACCCTGGGCTCTAACACCGCTAGTTTTTGCCCGGACATGCAATCTGCACAGAGAAAAACACCAGTCAATGTGTCAGTGGGGTTCAGCAACGCCAGCTGTTCCCCTGCTGTGTAGCTTGCAACGTGACCTGCAAACGCCACGCAGGCACATGAACTGAAATTGAAGGGAGCCTGCCCCCCACCCACAGGTGTTTCTATGTATATCAGCCACCTTGTACAGCAGTACTGCTGCATTTGTACGAGGTGGCTGACTGTTTCTCCTTGCCCACGTGGAACTCAACACGTACAAAATGTGTCTCATTAGAGACCATTACAATGTCCCTGAGGTGTGACTTTCCTTTGTAATGACACGCAGCACCCCCATTGTTAGCGCTGCCCGTCTCCTGACATCATTGGTTGGCTGGCTGTGCCTGTGCGTCCCCCCTGCCCGACACAACGCCCCCCGTTGTCTCATATATTTTGACTGCGAGGGTGTGATTGATGGGCACGAGCAGTGCATATGTTCCCCTGTTTTCACTCCCCTCCTTCCGCCTTCTTCTGACTGTGCGGCCTCATGGCCGCGGCATGCGATAAGGGATCAGCTGAGGCCGCCCAGTCTGAAGCAGGTGTAAGGACATGTGTGAGCGGCGATCATATTTACTGCACAAGGCCACGAATCCCAGCACCGCAGTGTGACTTTAGGAAAAGCCACTGTGGGTCTGGGATTTATGGCCATCGTTAACCGCACCGGCCAACATGAAATGAGGTCATGAGACGGCCTGCACTAACAGGGTATTGCCAAGGGATAACACAAGAGCGCAGACTCCTGTACAGCAAATAACAACGCTCAGGAATCTGCGCCCAGTACCTAGGTGCAAATTTTGACACCTGTGCTGCGTCTCGTTAAAAAGACAAGTCACGCCTCCACAACTGTTTGACAGTATAATGGGCTAAATAGTGTACGTGTTTAATTCAGCGTGTGCAAGGAGCAAAATTAAATAGAGCAACCTTTGACTTGTGCATCATTAATGCTGTTCAAGGTGTGGCTCTTGTACCTTGCAACACCTGAGGGGGGGGTTAAAGGTAACCTTTGAAATTGGTTCAACTAGGCTTCGGCCTACACTCTGCTCCTCTACTCCTCCTGCTGACCCTGGGCTCAAACAACGCCAGTTTCTGCCCGGAAATGCTAGCTGCACAGAGAAAAACACCAGCCAATGTGTTAGTGGGGTTCAGCACCGCCAGCTGTTCCCCTGCTGTGTAGTCGGCAACGTGTCCAGCACAAGCCACGCTGGCACAACAGAACAAAAGCTGCCACCAGTGCAGGCTGCGGCCTACACTTTGCTCCTCTCCTCCTCCTCCTGCTGACCCTGGGCTCTAACACCGCTAGTTTTTGCCCGGACATGCAATCTGCACAGAGAAAAACACCAGTCAATGTGTCAGTGGGGTTCAGCAACGCCAGCTGTTCCCCTGCTGTGTAGCTTGCAACGTGACCTGCAAACGCCACGCAGGCACATGAACTGAAATTGAAGGGAGCCTGCCCCCCACCCACAGGTGTTTCTATGTATAACAGCCACCTTGTACAGCAGTACTGCTGCATTTGTACAAGGTGGCTGACTTTTTCTCCTTGCACACGTGGAACTCAACAAGTACAAAATGTGTCTCATTACAGACCATTACAATGTCCCTGAGGTGTGACTTTCCTTTTTAATGACACGCAGCACCCCCATTGTTAGCGCTGCCCGTCTCCTGACATCATTGGTTGGCTGGCTGTGCCTGTGCGTCCCCCCTGCCCGACACAACGCCCCCCGTTGTCTCATATATTTTGACTGCGAGGGTGTGATTGATGGGCACGAGCAGTGCATATGTTCCCCTGTTTTCACTCCCCTCCTTCCGCCTTCTTCTGACTGTGCGGCCTCATGGCCGCGGCATGCGATAAGGGATCAGCTGAGGCCGCCCAGTCTGAAGCAGGTGTAAGGACATGTGTGAGCGGCGAACATATTTACTGCACAAGGCCACGAATCCCAGCACCGCAGTGTGACTTTAGGAAAAGCCACTATGGGTCTGGGATTTATGGCCATCGTTAACCGCACCGGCCAACATGAAATGAGGTCATGAGACGGCCTGCACTAACAGGGTATTGCCAAGGGATAACACAATAGCGCAGACTCCTGTACAGCAAATAACAACGCTCAGGAATCTGCGCCCAGTACCTAGGTGCAAATTTTGACACCTGTGCTGCGTCTCGTTAAAAAGACAAGTCACGCCTCCACAACTGTTTGACAGTATAATGGGCTAAATAGTGTACGTGTTTAATTCAGCGTGTGCAAGGAGCAAAATTAAATAGAGCAACCTTTGACTTGTGCATCATTAATGCTGTTCAAGGTGTGGCTCTTGTACCTTGCAACACCTGAGGGGGGGGGTTAAAGGTAACCTTTGAAATTGGTTCAACTAGGCTTCGGCCTACACTCTGCTCCTCTACTCCTCCTGCTGACCCTGGGCTCAAACACCGCTAGTTTTTGCCCGGAAATGCTAGCTGCACAGAGAAAAACACCAGCCAATGTGTTAGTGGGGTTCAGCACCGCCAGCTGTTCCCCCGCTGTGTAGCCGGCATCGTGTCCAGCACAAGCCACGCTGGCACAACCGACCAAAAGCTGCCACCAGTGCAGGCTTCGGCCTACACTTTGCTCCTCTCCTCCTCCTCCTGCTGACCCTGGGCTCTAACACCGCTAGTTTTTGCCCGGACATGCAATCTGCACAGAGAAAAACACCAGTCAATGTGTTAGTGGGGTTCAGCACCGCCAGCTGTTCCCCTGCTGTGCAGCTTGCAACGTGACCTGCAAACGCCACGCAGGCACATGAACTGAAATTGAAGGGAGCCTGCCCCCCACCCACAGGTGTTTCTATGTATAACAGCCACCTTGTACAGCAGTACTGCTGCATTTGTACGAGGTGGCTGACTTTTTCTCCTTGCCCACGTGGAACTCAACACGTACAAAATGTGTCTCATTAGAGACCATTACAATGTCCCTGAGGTGTGACTTTCCTTTGTAATGACACGCAGCACCACCCTTGTTAGCGCTGCCCGTCTTTTGACATCATTGGTTAGCTGGCTGCGCCTGTGCATCTCCCCTGCTCGAAACAACGGCCCTCGGTGTCTTATTTTTTTGGACAGCGAGGGTGTGATTGATGGGCATGTGCAGTGCATATGTTTGCCTGTGTTCACTCATCTCCTTCCGCCTTCTTCAGACTGGGTGTCCTCATGGCCTCGGCAGGCGATAAGGGATCAGATGAGGCCGTCCAGTCTGAAGCAGGTGTAAGGACATGTGTGAGCGGCAAACATATTTACTGCACCAGGGCACGAATCCCAGCACCGCAGTGTGATTTTTTAAAAACACACTGTGGGTCTGGGATTCATGTCCATCGCTAACCGCAACGGCCAACATGAAATGAGGTCATAAGACAGGAAGCGCTCACAGCGCATGGCCAAAGGATCACAAGAGCGCAGACTCCTGTACAGCAACTAACAACGCTCAGGAAGCTGCGCCCATGCAAAAAGGTGTTGTTTTCGACACCTGTGCTGCTTTTCTTTAAAAAGACAAGTCACGCCTCCACTACTGTTAAACAGTATAATGGGCTAAATAGTCTACGTGTTGCATTCAGCTTGTGCAAGTAGACAAATTAATAGAGCAACCTTTTACTTGTGCAGCATTAATGCTGCAGAAGGAGTGGCTCTTGTTCTTTGTAACACCTGAGGGGGGGTTAAAGGTAACCTTTGAAATTGGTTCAACTAGGCTTCGGCCTACACTCTGCTCCTCTCCTCCTCCTGCTGACCCTGGGCTCTAACAACGCTAGTTTTTGCCCGGAAATGCTAGCTGCACAGAGAAAAACACCAGCCAATGTGTTAGTGGGGTTCAGCAACGCCAGCTGTTCCCCCGCTGTGTAGCCGGCATCGTGTCCAGCACAAGCCACGCTGGCACAACCGACCAAAAGCTGCCACCAGTGCAGGCTTCGGCCTACACTTTGCTCCTCTCCTCCTCCTCCTGCTGACCCTGGGCTCAAACACCGCTAGTTTTTGCCCGGAAATGCTAGCTGCACAGAGAAAAACACCAGCCAATGTGTTAGTGGGGTTCAGCACCGCCAGCTGTTCCCCTGCTGTGCAGCTTGCAACGTGACCTGCAAACGCCACGCAGGCACATGAACTGAAATTGAAGGGAGCCTGGCCCCCACCCCCAGGTGTTTCTATGTATAACAGCCACCTTGTACAGCAGTACTGCTGCATTTGTACAAGGTGGCTGATGTTTTCTCCTTGCCCACGTGGAACTCAACACGTACAAAATGTGTCTCTTTGAGACCATTCCACTGTCCCTGAGGTGTGACTTTCCTTTCTAATGATACGCAGCACCCCCCTTGGTAGCGCTTCCCGTCTTCTGACATCATTGGTTGGCTACTTGCGCCTGTTCGTCCGCCCTGCCTGAATAAAATGCTCCTCGTTGTCTTAATTATTTTGACTGCGAGGGTGTGATTGATGGGCACGAGCAGTGCATATCTTCGCCTGTCTTAACTCATCTCCTTCAGCCTTCTTCAGACTGTGCAGCCTCATGGCCGCGGCATGCGAGAAGGGATCAGCAGAGGCCGCCCAGTCTGAAGCAGGTGTAAGGACGTGTGTGAGCGGCCAAAATATTTACTGCTCAAGGCCACGAATCCCAGCACCGCAGTGTGGCTTTATGAAAAGACACTGTGGGTCTGGGATTTATGGCCATCGTTAACCGCACCGGCCAACATGAAATGATGTCATAAGATGGGCAGCGCTAACAGGGCATTGCCAAGGGATAACACAAGAGCGCAGACTCCTGTACAGCAAATAACAACGCTCAGGAAGCTGCTCCAAGCACCAAGGCGTTATTTTGGACACCTGTGCTGCGTCTCATCAAAAAACCAAGTCACGCATCCACTACAGTTTGACTGTAGAATGGGGTAAATTGTGTATGTCTTTCATTCAGCGTGTGCAAGTAGACAAATTAATAGAGCAACCTTTCACTTGTGCAGCATTAATACTGCACAAGGTGTGTCTCTTGTACTTTGTAACACCTGAGGGGGGGGTTAAAGGTTTCCTTTGAAATTGGTTCAACTAAGCTTCGGCCTACACTCTGCTCCTCTCCTCCTCCTCCTGCTTCAACACGGGCTCTAACATCGCTAGTTTTTGCCCGCAAGTGCTAGCTGCACAGAGAAAAACACACGCCATTGTGTTAGTGGGGTTCAGCAACGCCAGCTGTTCCCCCAGTGTGTAGCCGGCAAAGTGTCCTGCAAACGCAACGCAGACACAAAGCTGCCTCCAGTGCAGGCTTCGGCCTACACTCATCTCCCCCTGCTTACCCTTTGCTCCAACACCGCTAGTTGGGGCTCTAGGAAGACAATCTTTAATAGGCAAGGCAACGCATCCGGGTTCCAGCACCGCCAGCTGGTTCTCGGCAGTGTTCTTGTCACAGGTACTCCCTCGTGCCAAGCCTGGTTTCAGCACCGTCAGCTGTTTCCGGGTTGTGTCAAGCTCACTGAGACACCTATGCTTGCCTCGTCGTGGTGCGGTCGGGTTAGCCAACTCCAGGGTGCCTCCAGTTTAGGAGCTTCCTATGTGGGCTGCGTGAACTGGTAGTCAAGGCTGGTTCTGTAGTGCCAGTAGGCCCAGCTCCCCCTGTAGGACTGTTGGGGTTCGGTAACTGCGGCTGCCTCGCGGCCTAGCTGTTCTCTCCTCTCCTGTGGGCCTTGGGGTCCACCACCTGGTTCCAGCACCGTCAGCTGGTTCCGGGCCGAGCCTTTGGCTTAGGTGCCTCCTCCTGGGTATCCGAGTTCCGCCAACGCCAGGCGGTCCTTGGTAGTGCTTTTAAGCGCGGGCACCTACAGCTTAGTAACCGGGTTCCAGCACCGTCAGCTGGTCCTCGGTCGTGCCATTGGCTCTTGCACACTGGGGCAACGCATCCGGGTTCCAGCACCGCCAGCTGGTTCTCGGCAGTGTTTTTGTCACAGGTACTCCCTCGTGCCAAGCCTGGTTTCAGCACCGTCAGCTGTTTCCGGGTTGTGTCAAGCTCACTGAGACACCTATGCTTGCCTCGTCGTGGTGCGGTCGGGTTAGCCAACTCCAGGGTGCCTCCAGTTTAGGAGCTTCCTATGTGGGCTGCGTGAACTGGTAGTCAAGGCTGGTTCTGTAGTGCCAGTAGGCCCAGCTCCCCCTGTAGGACTGTTGGGGTTCGGTAACTGCGGCTGCCTCGCGGCCTAGCTGTTCTCTCCTCTCCTGTGGGCCTTGGGGTCCACCACCTGGTTCCAGCACCGTCAGCTGGTTCCGGGCCGAGCCTTTGGCTTAGGTGCCTCCTCCTGGGTATCCGAGTTCCGCCAACGCCAGGCGGTCCTTGGTAGTGCTTTTAAGCGCGGGCACCTACAGCTTAGTAACCGGGTTCCAGCACCGTCAGCTGGTCCTCGGTCGTGCCATTGGCTCTTGCACACTGGGGCAACGCATCCGGGTTCCAGCACCGCCAGCTGGTTCTCGGCAGTGTTTTTGTCACAGGTACTCCCTCGTGCCAAGCCTGGTTTCAGCACCGTCAGCTGTTTCCGGGTTGTGTCAAGCTCACTGAGACACCTATGCTTGCCTCGTCGTGGTGCGGTCGGGTTAGCCAACTCCAGGGTGCCTCCAGTTTAGGAGCTTCCTATGTGGGCTGCGTGAACTGGTAGTCAAGGCTGGTTCTGTAGTGCCAGTAGGCCCAGCTCCCCCTGTAGGACTGTTGGGGTTCGGTAACTGCGGCTGCCTCGCGGCCTAGCTGTTCTCTCCTCTCCTGTGGGCCTTGGGGTCCACCACCTGGTTCCAGCACCGTCAGCTGGTTCCGGGCCGAGCCTTTGGCTTAGGTGCCTCCTCCTGGGTATCCGAGTTCCGCCAACGCCAGGCGGTCCTTGGTAGTGCTTTTAAGCGCGGGCACCTACAGCTTAGTAACCGGGTTCCAGCACCGTCAGCTGGTCCTCGGTCGTGCCATTGGCTCTTGCACACTGGGGCAACGCATCCGGGTTCCAGCACCGCCAGCTGGTTCTCGGCAGTGTTTTTGTCACAGGTACTCCCTCGTGCCAAGCCTGGTTTCAGCACCGTCAGCTGTTTCCGGGTTGTGTCAAGCTCACTGAGACACCTATGCTTGCCTCGTCGTGGTGCGGTCGGGTTAGCCAACTCCAGGGTGCCTCCAGTTTAGGAGCTTCCTATGTGGGCTGCGTGAACTGGTAGTCAAGGCTGGTTCTGTAGTGCCAGTAGGCCCAGCTCCCCCTGTAGGACTGTTGGGGTTCGGTAACTGCGGCTGCCTCGCGGCCTAGCTGTTCTCTCCTCTCCTGTGGACCTTCGGGTCCACCACCTGGTTCCAGCACCGTCAGCTGGTTCCGGGCCGAGCCTTTGGCTTAGGTGCCTCCTCCTGGGTATCCGAGTTCCGCCAACGCCAGGCGGTCCTTGGTAGTGCTTTTAAGCGCGGGCACCTACAGCTTAGTAACCGGGTTCCAGCACCGTCAGCTGGTCCTCGGTCGTGCCATTGGCTCTTGCACACTGGGGCAACGCATCCGGGTTCCAGCACCGCCAGCTGGTTCTCGGCAGTGTTTTTGTCACAGGTACTCCCTCGTGCCAAGCCTGGTTTCAGCACCGTCAGCTGTTTCCGGGTTGTGTCAAGCTCACTGAGACACCTATGCTTGCCTCGTCGTGGTGCGGTCGGGTTAGCCAACTCCAGGGTGCCTCCAGTTTAGGAGCTTCCTATGTGGGCTGCGTGAACTGGTAGTCAAGGCTGGTTCTGTAGTGCCAGTAGGCCCAGCTCCCCCTGTAGGACTGTTGGGGTTCGGTAACTGCGGCTGCCTCGCGGCCTAGCTGTTCTCTCCTCTCCTGTGGACCTTCGGGTCCACCACCTGGTTCCAGCACCGTCAGCTGGTTCCGGGCCGAGCCTTTGGCTTAGGTGCCTCCTCCTGGGTATCCGAGTTCCGCCAACGCCAGGCGGTCCTTGGTAGTGCTTTTAAGCGCGGGCACCTACAGCTTAGTAACCGGGTTCCAGCACCGTCAGCTGGTCCTCGGTCGTGCCATTGGCTCTTGCACACTGGGGCAACGCATCCGGGTTCCAGCACCGCCAGCTGGTTCTCGGCAGTGTTTTTGTCACAGGTACTCCCTCGTGCCAAGCCTGGTTTCAGCACCGTCAGCTGTTTCCGGGTTGTGTCAAGCTCACTGAGACACCTATGCTTGCCTCGTCGTGGTGCGGTCGGGTTAGCCAACTCCAGGGTGCCTCCAGTTTAGGAGCTTCCTATGTGGGCTGCGTGAACTGGTAGTCAAGGCTGGTTCTGTAGTGCCAGTAGGCCCAGCTCCCCCTGTAGGACTGTTGGGGTTCGGTAACTGCGGCTGCCTCGCGGCCTAGCTGTTCTCTCCTCTCCTGTGGGCCTTGGGGTCCACCACCTGGTTCCAGCACCGTCAGCTGGTTCCGGGCCGAGCCTTTGGCTTAGGTGCCTCCTCCTGGGTATCCGAGTTCCGCCAACGCCAGGCGGTCCTTGGTAGTGCTTTTAAGCGCGGGCACCTACAGCTTAGTAACCGGGTTCCAGCACCGTCAGCTGGTCCTCGGTCGTGCCATTGGCTCTTGCACACTGGGGCAACGCATCCGGGTTCCAGCACCGCCAGCTGGTTCTCGGCAGTGTTTTTGTCACAGGTACTCCCTCGTGCCAAGCCTGGTTTCAGCACCGTCAGCTGTTTCCGGGTTGTGTCAAGCTCACTGAGACACCTATGCTTGCCTCGTCGTGGTGCGGTCGGGTTAGCCAACTCCAGGGTGCCTCCAGTTTAGGAGCTTCCTATGTGGGCTGCGTGAACTGGTAGTCAAGGCTGGTTCTGTAGTGCCAGTAGGCCCAGCTCCCCCTGTAGGACTGTTGGGGTTCGGTAACTGCGGCTGCCTCGCGGCCTAGCTGTTCTCTCCTCTCCTGTGGACCTTCGGGTCCACCACCTGGTTCCAGCACCGTCAGCTGGTTCTCGGCAGTGTCTTTTGCTCTTGTACCTTCTGCTCCCCATCCTGGTTCCAGTACCGTCAGCTGGTTCCGGGCAGAGCCTTTGGCTTAGGTGCCTCCTTCTGGGTATCCAAGTTCCACCAACGTCAGGTGGTCCTTGGTAGTGCTTTCAGGCACGGGTACCTCCTGCTTAGTAACCGGGTTCCAGTAACGTCAGCTGGTCCTCGGTAGTTCCATTGGCTCTTGGACCTTCGGCTACCCATCCGGGTTCCAGTACCGTCAGCTGGTTCTCGGCAGTGTCTTTTGCTCTTGTACCTTCTGCTCCCCATCCTGGTTCCAGTAACGTCAGCTGGTTCCGGGCAGAGCCTTTGGCTTAGGTGCCTCCTTCTGGGTATCCGAGTTCCGTCAACGTCAGGCGGTCCTTGGTAGTGCTTTTTAGCACGGGTACCTCCTGCTTAGTAACCGGGTTCCAGTAACGTCAGCTGGTCCTCGGTAGTTCCATAGGCTCTTGAACCTTCGGGTAGCCATCCGAGTTCCAGTTCCATCAGCTGGTTCTTGGCATTTTCTCAGCCTTCTTGTACCTTCTGCTACATTTCCAAGTTGAAGACCCTAACGTCGACGACCCGGAAGACCACCACGATGACGACGACACGGAAGACCACCCCGATGACGACGACGACGACGGCGGAGACGACGACGGCGGAGATGACGACACTGGAGACGACGACCCTGGAGACGACAACATGGAAGACCGAGAAGCAGAAGAACAAGAGGCTGCAGAACAAAGAGCAGAAGAACATTAAGCATAAGACTTAATATCAGAGCAAAAGATATTATCTAAATTATATGCAGAAGAAGACTAAGCAGTGTATGGGGGTGAGTCCGTTCCTCCTCGTGGTGCCCCTGGATAAAGCCTGATGCTGCAGGCCAAACTGAACGCGGACAAATGTAACTTTTGTGACTGGCAGAACGGAAGGTGTAATCTTCAAACTTTTATAGATAACAACTACGGGAATGCCTGTCACAAATGAGAATATGATGAAGAAGTAGAATAGGAAGAATAATAACAGTGGAATAAAAAGAATATGTAGAATAAGAAGAATAATAATAGTTGAATAAAATGAATATGAAGAATGTAATAAAAAAAAAAAAATAGGTAGAAGATGAAGAAGAAGATGAATAAGGTGAAGAAGTTGATGTCAAAGATGCTGATGATGATGAAGATGAAAGTGTGGGAAAAGAAAAAAAAAAAGAAAAAAAAGAAGGGGAAGGGCGTGGAATAGTGAAACATCAATATCTGACAAAATAAAAAAAAAATTTACATAGTCAATATCTTTGTCACTCCGAACGTCTTAAAAAAAAACAAAAAACATGCTATTCTATTTGATTGGGATAAACCTCTATGACTTTAATGTCTCCGCCACCTCCCCAAATACATCCGGCATTATTCTTAGTTGTTTTCCTTCATGTAGAATGAACCTACAAGGAAAGAAAGGGTTTATTTTAATTCCGATATTTTGGTCCCATTGACTTGCATTGGGATCGGGTATCGGTATCGGCGATATCCGATATTTTTTGAATATCGGCCGATCCAAACCGATACCGATACTTTCCGATATCGGAAGGTATCGCTCAACACTAGTGATGTCCCACTCCCACCCTCTGACTCTGTGTTAGACTCCACCAGGTTCACCCAGTGAGCCATCAAGGATATGTAGTGTGCCTGTCCACAAGAACTTGTCCATGTGTCTGTGGTTGGGTGGACCTTCCCTGTGACTGCCAAGAATTACGATGCACCACAATACCCCTTTAATAAGATGTCCAGGGGGAACTCCTGAAAAAGTGTTGCATTGAATTCAAGGCCTGCCCTGCTACCAATTCATATGCACCCCAATAAGCCTTTGAACCCACATACTGGATGGGCCCCTGAACATCCACTTCACAATATACATTTTGTACTCCCGTACTCCTTTGTATTTCACATTGGCAGCAAGGCCAGCCCTGCTGCACAGTCAGTCATATGCACCCCATTACGCCTTGGAAGCCACATACTGGATGGGCCCAGGAAAATCCACTTCACAATATGCATTTTGTACCCCGTACTCCTTTGTTTTACAAATTGTCAGCAAGGCCAGGCCTGCTACATAGTTAGTCATATGCACCCCATTACGCCTTGGAACCCACATACTGGATGACCCCATGAAAATCCACTCTTATTTTTTAATGGTATGAAGGTTCCCTCTTTGCAGAATTATTTACAGGAGAATTTGGCAATTTTATTTGCCATGTTTTTAACACTAAGGTTCAGATACGGCTTTAAATAAGGCAAATACTTGCAATACAAAGCAATTTTATTGCAAACTACAAAATTCAAGGAATAGTATGATTGAATAGTGTGAGTGCGTACACTTTTGTATATGTTAACATACAAAGGTTAATAAGTACATATAAGGATTAAATACATATAGTGATTACGTATCTATGAAGATTAACTACATACAGTATACTTACATCATCCACAAGAGGCTTTTAAACATCATCCGTCTGGAATATCAGAGAAGCAAGATCTAGACAGAGAACCCCTGGGAGATTACCTACACTGCATGGGCTCCCAATTATGCAGGTATCGGCATACTGTACATGTACAGGTACCCCAGTTTTGGCATCTGTCTTAGTCATGTTTCTCTAGTCCTATATAGTGATTTGCACTATGTAGTAACTCTAGTTTCACCCAGACCTTCAAGTGGCCAGCTTTCCAGGTTGTATGAAACTGAGATATGATGGAGTCATCAGACGAGGGGCCATAAACCCCTAGAAAAAAAAAGCCACAAGGATATAGATCAAACCACCACAGGCAGAGTTTCAGTAAACCTTAATGTTTTACAATGACAAACAACAAACATAGAGGTTTAGAACTGTTTGTGAAGTGAATAAATAAACATTTCTCAAGATTGTGTCACTATGAGCATTGTCTGTCACATCTGTAAATATTTTACAAGTAATGCAGCTATGTGATTGTCTGAATGCATTCGGTATACAGTATTTTAATCTGGATTCCAAATCACCATTTTTATATTCGCCATTTGTACATTTTAGTAAATATACTTTCACTGCACACTCTAATTATATCATGTAGATTGCTTATACAAATTTATTAATAACGAATATATTGGGGAGCAAAACAGAAATATAAAGTAGAAGCGATATAAACAAGACGTTTCGGCTCTACCAGAGCGTTAATCATTTAATCGCTTTTTCACAGTAAATATTGGAATGCAGAGTATGAAATAGAAATCCTGCAGTGCCCTGAGACGGTTGGTGTTGCCTGGCTCTGTAGCAAAAATAAATTTGTATATGCAATCTACACGATATCATTACAGTGTGCGGTGAAGTTATATTTACTAGTATTTGGGATCATTTGATCCATTACATCGGCACCTCGCAATCCTGACCAAGTGAACGCTAACCTTATCTCTATTTGTACATTTTAGGCAGCCAAAGATATCGCTCTCAAGGAGAGAAACTAATATAGTCGACAAAGAAATATTTGTAATGAACTACTGAGCCAAACTAACAGCATTTATATGAAGTGTATTGTGTCCAATGTGAGCAACCTGGCAACACAAAAAGGAGCTTTTCAAGTGAGCTCTTTAGTTTTCACAAATGTTATGAAGTGTTTGCCAACAAGGATGTGGACTCACTAATGGGGGCACCTTTTAAAAAAATATACTATTGCCATCACAGCCCCCCTTGCTCAAAATTCTGTGGCCTATAAAAGTACAGAACACGTTCACCCAGGTCATGTCGTCGGAGATAAGGAAGAGACATTGCGGGAAACAGAGTTAAGAAGTAGGCCCAATGTAGGGGTGTGGGTCTCCGAGACTTGTAATGGAGGGCATGAGCTGACAAACAATTCCCCAATGTGGGGTCCTTTGTTAAAATATAGAATAGTGCCATCACAGCCCCCTTGCCCAAAATTCACCGTACAGCGCACGTTCACCCAGGTGATCTACTGGCAGGTAAAGGACACATTGCAGGAGACAGAGTTAAGAAGTAGGCCCAATGTAATATAATGCCCAATTCCTCAATGTGGCGTCCTTTTTTTACTAAATAAAATAGTGCCATCACAGCCCCCTTGCCCAAAATTCACCGTACAGAGCACGTTCACCCTGGTGACCTGGTGGCAGGTAAAGAAGAGACATTGCAGGAGACAGAGATAAGAAGTAGGCCCAATGTAATGTAATGCCCAATTCCCCAATGTGGGTCCTGTTTTTACTAAATAAAATAGTGCCATCACAGCCCCCTTGCCAAAATTCACCGTACAGAGCACGTTCACCCTGGTGATCTAGTGGCAGGTAAAGGACACATTGCAGGAGACAGAGTTAAGAAGTAGGCCCAATGTAATATAATGCCCAATTCCCCAATGTGGGGTCCTTTTTTTACTAAATAAAATAGTGCCATCACAGCCCCCTTGCCCAAAAAAATTCACCGTACAGAGCACATTCACCCTGGTGACCTGGTGGCAGGTAAAGAAGAGACAATGCAGGAGACAGAGATAAGAAGTAGGCCCAATGTAATTTAATGCCCAATTCCCCAATGTGGGTCCTGTTTTTACTAAATAAAATAGTGCCATCACAGCCCCCTTGCCCAAAATTCACCGTACAGAGCACATTCACCCTGGTGATCTAGTGGCAGGTAAAGAACACATTGCAGGAGACAGGGTTAAGAAGTAGGCCCAATGTAATGTAATGCCCAATTCCCCAATGTGGGGTCCTTTTTTTATTAATTAAAATAGTGCCTTCACACCCCCTTGCCCAAAATGCACCGGCCTATAAAAGTACAGAGCACGTTCACCCTGGTCATCTAGTGGTTCTGGATGGTGAGGATGATGATAAGGAGGAAGATAACAACAAACAGACAAAATCTGGAAGCATATACCCATGTGTGGTTGTGAAGAGGTGCATGAGAATACACCTCCCCAAAAGAGAGAATGTATTTGCGGTTATATTTCGCTGTTTTCACTTGGTGGTGTACAGAAGTCTTTCCCAATCCAGCCCTGGTTCATTTTAGAAGAGTCAGCCTGTCAGCATTTTCAGTTGACAGGCGGATGCGCTTATCTGTTATAATTCCAGCAGTGGCACTAAAAACCCTCTCTGACAGAACGCTAGCAGAAGGGCAGGCCAGGAAGAGGAACAAGGCGTAGAGAGCTAGTTCATGCCACGTGTCTAGCTTGGATACCCAATAATTAAAAGGCACAGAGGAATCATGGAAGACGTTTGTACGATCTGCAGGGTTCTCCCTCACCATCTTCCCAAACATTGCACTTCTTTTTGACAGCACCTCATGCCTCTGTGCCATCTCGATGGGAGGGTCTGAGAAAACTGTCCCAAAACTTAGCCATTGTTCCCCTCCCTGAGCTGGATTACACTTCTGTCTCTCTCACTTGGACTCCTTGGTTGTACAGCAAACTCTAACGTCTGCTGCCAGCGTTCTCACATGGGAATTTTGTAAGTAATTCCACTATAAGGGCCCTCTGGTACTGCAACATTTTAGTACACCTCTCTGCCTCTGGTAGAAGAGATTGAAAGTTCTCCTTGTAGCGTGGGTCTAGAAGTGTCAAGTAATGAGTGTCACCCAAAATTTTTATATTTCGAGGGTCACGTGAAATGCAACATAAAGTCAGCCATGCGTGCCAGACTGCTAACAGGCAAGACTTTGGTGTCTTCACCAACAGGATGATTGACCATGCTGTCCTCATCCTCCTCATCCTCCTCCTCCCTGTTCTCAGGCCATCCCCACTGAACAGACGGTATGACAGCTGTGTTTGTAGTACAGTCTACAGCGCATGAAAGTAGCTCCTGTTCTTCCTTCTCCTCCTCTTTGACTACCAATCCACGCTGAGAAGACATGAGGCTGGGCTGAGTGTAATCCCCCTGTATGGTTCCTTGCTCCATGTCCTCGTGATCTGCCTGCAATGCATCCTATTTAATTGTGAGCAGAGAGGTTTTCAGAATGCTGGGAAGCAGGATGGTGATGCTAATTATGGCCTCATTGCTGCTCACCATTTTGATGCAGTCCTCAAAGTTTTGGAGGGTGGTATAGGGTATGTCGGACATCCATGTCCACTCCTGAGGTCTTATGTGTGGAGTCTGAACTGAATATTGACAGCCTTGTTGATGTTGGTAGTCAACAACTGCACTCTTCTGCTCACAAATCCTTTCCAACATATGCAGCATAGAGTTCCAGCGTGTGAGGACATCACACACCAGACGGTGAGCTGGAAGCTGCAAACGCTGCTGAAGCATGGCAAGGGTTGCTGAAGCAGTAGCTGACTTTCTAAAATGGGCAGGCAGACGGCATACTTTCATTAGCAGATCCGACAGCTCTGGGTAGCTTTTCAGAAAATGTTGAACCACGAGGTTAAGCACATGGGCCAAGTAATGTACGTGTGTGAGCTCACCTTGCCTCAGAGCCGCCACCAGGTTACGGCCATTGTCACATGCGACCATGCCTGTATGTTCAGCGGTGTCATCCAAACATCTGACTGCTGTCCATAACTCTTCTGCATTGTGCGGTTTGTCACCTATGCAGATTAGCTTTAGCACAGCCTGTTGCTGCTTGGCTGAGGCAGTGCTGCAGTGCTTCCAGCTTCTGACTGATGTGTTGATTTCACAGATGGAGGATGAAGAGGAGGAGGTGCAGGAGCTGTAGACTGTGGGGGCAACCCTGATTGATGTAGGGCCAGCAATCCTCAGCGTGGGGAGGATGTGTTCCATTCCAATGTCCGACTGGGTCCCGCCTTCCACTATGTTAATCCAGTGTTCCATCAGTGAGATGTACCGTCCCTGCCCACAAGCACTTGTCTATGTGTCCGTGGTTAGGTAGACTTTCCCTGTAACAACATTGTTGAGGGCACGGGAATGTTGTGGGACACATACTGGTGTAATGCCGGTATGAAACACCGGGAGAAATAGTGGTGACTGGGTACCGAGTAAGTTGGGACAGCCGCCGCCATCAGGTTGCGGAAAGCTTCCGTCTCAACAAGCCTAAAAGGCATCATTTCTAGTGCAAGCAGAAGAGAAATATTAGAATTTAGGACTGTGGCCTGAGGGGCGTTGGCTGGGTATTTCTGCTTACATTTCAAAGACTGGATTATAGACAACTGAAGGCTGTGCTGGGACGAGGACATGGACGGGCTTGATGATGGTGTTGCTTGACTGTGGGCCACAACAGGTGCAGGGCTGGAGGCATCTTCACATGCACGGTGTACTGGGGATTGGCTTCTACGCAAAACAGTGGAAGAAGCAGTGATTTGACCTGCAGACAGTGGTCCTGGAGCCTGGGGTTCGGCCGACAAAGTTGGGTGCTTTGCTACCATGTGCCTGATCATGCTGGTGGTGGTCAGGCTGGTTGTTTTGCTACCCATGCTGCATGGCAGGTGCTGCAAATGGCCAGTTTGGGGATATCGGCAGAGTCTTTAAGAAATAACTAGACTTGGGAAGATCTAACAGTTGGATTGGCAACTTTCCTCATGTTGGTGTTATGAGGAACGGATTCACGCCTTCTGTCTGTGGCCACCACACTGCTTATTCCTGCCTGTTGGGGTGAAATGCCTCCTTCCCCATGTATGCTGCTGCCCGAACTCTGCATGTCCTCCTGCCAGGTTGGGTCAGTCACATAGTCATCCACCACCTCGTCTTTCACATCTGCGCCCTGCTCCTCCTCCTGACTTTCTGGCAATTGTGTCTTATAATCATCCACCTCTTCTGACACTTTCCCACCATCGCCTTCATGTGACCGGGGCTGGTCAAAGCTTTGGGCATCTCTACATGCGATCTCATTTGTCCCCACTTCAAGTTGACCGGCCAAGAGTTCTGAATCTTGAAATGGGAAAACTGAACAGCTCTTCAGAGTGTCCAAGTGTGGGATCAGTTGTCTCAGGGCACTCGGCATGGTGGGAGGAAGGAGGATCAGGGTGGGGAATATCCGGGCCACACTCACGGCTACTCAGACTTGACCGTGGCTTCAAAAGTGGTGTGCTGCGGTCCACTAGAAACTGGGATAGGAAGGTCAAGAGAGAATATGTGGTGTTATGATCTGGTGGCCTAGGAGCAGCATGAGACGTACTCTGGAGAAGGTGGTACCTGTACTGACCGCAAACCCTGAACTTAACAGCGCAACTAGAAGTAGCCGTGGGGGGTACCTAACACTCCCTAGACCCCTCGACACAGCCTAAGAACTAACTATCCCTAAAGACAGAAACGGGAAAACTATCTTGCCTCAGAGAAAATCCCCAAAGGATAGACAGCTCCCCACAAATATTGACTGTGAGAGGAGAGGGAAATAACATACGCAGACATGAAATCAGGATTTAGCATAGGAGGCCATACTAGCTAAAACGAAAGAATAGGACAGAGTACTATGCGGTCAGTATTAAAACACTAGAAAATATCCACCACAGAAAATACAAATCACCACATCTGACTAAAGACATGGAGGGTATATCTGCATCTCCAGAGACACAGCTTGGCTGCAAAAAATCCTTCACAGACAAAGCTGAACAAGACAAAACATGAAAATGCACTGAACTATAAGGCCCACAGCATGTGGACAGCAAAAACAAAGCCAGGACTTATCTTTGTAGAAAAGCACAGCAAACAGGAGAGACCAGTAAGAGATATGAATCCTCCAAAAACAATGGACAACTGGCACTGACTAAAGGGTCAAGCAGGACTAAATAGCTGAGTCCAAATTGCAAAAAGTGAACACACCTGATAAATGCTGCGATCCACAGACAGCAGCACTACCACTCATAACCACCGGAGGGAGCCCAAGAGCAGAATTCACAACAATGTGGGTCTTTGTTGTTGCCCACGGCCTCATCATCTGCATGGACCATCATCATCTCATAGTAACATAGTAACATAGTAACATAGTTAGTAAGGCCGAAAAAAGACATTTGTCCATCCAGTTCAGCCTATATTCCATCATAATAAATCCCCAGATCTACGTCCTTCTACAGAACCTAATAATTGTATGATACAATATTGTTCTGCTCCAGGAAGACATCCAGGCCTCTCTTGAACCCCTCGACTGAGTTCGCCATCACCACCTCCTCAGGCAAGCAATTCCAGATTCTCACTGCCCTAACAGTAAAGAATCCTCTTCTATGTTGGTGGAAAAACCTTCTCTCCTCCAGACGCAAAGAATGCCCCCTTGTGCCCGTCACCTTCCTTGGTATAAACAGATCCTCAGCGAGATATTTGTATTGTCCCCTTATATACTTATACATGGTTATTAGATCACCCCTCAGTCGTCTTTTTTCTAGACTAAATAATCCTAATTTCGCTAATCTATCTGGGTATTGTAGTTCTCCCATCCCCTTTATTAATTTTGTTGCCCTCCTTTGTACTCTCTCTAGTTCCATTATATCCTTCCTGAGCACCGGTGCCAAAAACTGGACACAGTACTCCATGTGCGGTCTAACTAGGGATTTGTACAGAGGCAGTATAATGCTCTCATCATGTGTATCCAGACCTCTTTTAATGCACCCCATGATCCTGTTTGCCTTGGCAGCTGCTGCCTGGCACTGGCTGCTCCAGGTAAGTTTATCATTAACTAGGATCCCCAAGTCCTTCTCCCTGTCAGATTTACCCAGTGGTTTCCCATTCAGTGTGTAATGGTGATATTGATTCCTTCTTCCCATGTGTATAACCTTACATTTATCATTGTTAAACCTCATCTGCCACCTTTCAGCCCAAGCTTCCAACTTATCCAGATCCATCTGTAGCAGAATACTATCTTCTCTTGTATTAACTGCTTTACATAGTTTTGTATCATCTGCAAATATCGATATTTTACTGTGTAAACCTTCTACCAGATCATTAATGAATATGTTGAAGAGAACAGGGCCCAATACTGACCCCTGCGGTACTCCACTGGTCACAGCGACCCAGTTAGAGACTATACCATTTATAACCACCCTCTGCTTTCTATCACTAAGCCAGTTACTAACCCATTTACACACATTTTCCCCCAGACCAAGCATTCTCATTTTGTGTACCAGCCTCTTGTGCGGCATGGTATCAAACGCTTTGGAAAAATCGAGATATACCACGCCTATAGCTTACCTCTTCATAAAACTGATTAGATTGGTTTGACAGGAGCGATTTCTCGTCCACTTCCCCATCCCTTGTCCCTTGCCTTGCCCATTTTAAATGGACTACTGCACTATTTCAAATGCTCTACACAAATGTATTTATTAGTAGTGAAATAATATCTAATCAGTACACCTGCAAATCTATGATTTTTCAAACCCAACACCAGGCAGGCCTTAGCCTGACATAACAGACTGTATTCAATTTTTGGGGGCTTTGTTGTAAAGTTAATTATTGCTAAATAGTAAAATAGTGCTGTATATAAGTAGAGTACCAGACAGCAAAAAAAAGTGGTCCACTGGCCTACAATGCCCAAACTTGGAGCACGCAGATATGAGGGCTGTCACGAAAATACCACACTGGCAAATATGTGGCCTTTTTACATTTTTTTATGCTAAATAGTGCTGTACATAAATAGAGTATCAGACAGCAAAACACCAAGGTTACTTACCGGTAGCCTATTTTTCCGGAGCCCATGACAGCCCACCTGAGAGAGGGATCCGCCCAGTCGGGACAGGAAACCTACTGAAATAAAAGGGTGGTACCTCTCCCTCGCTTCAGTTGGTTTTCAGAGCATGAGAGGCCCCATGGTTAGTACACATGGCAATCTACCACCACATCATAATAATAACAAAAAACACCCAGCTAAAAGTGCACACCAAAGGGTGAAAAAAGAAGGGAGGGAATATACAGGTGCTGTCATGGGCTCCGGAAAAACCGGCTACCGGTAAGTAACCTTGGTGTTTTCCCGTGTCCCATGACAGCACCCCTGAGAGATTTTTGGAGAAAGAAACACCTTAGGGAGGGACCACCGCTTGCAGCACCCTTCTACCAAAGGTAAGGTCAGTTGAGGAGGATAGATCTAGTCGGTAGTGTCTAAAGAAGGTAGACAGTGGGGACCAGGTAGCGGCCTTACAAATTTGATCAATCGATACCTCTGCTTCTTCTGCCCAGGAAGTAGCCACAGCACTGGTGGAGTGAGCGTTGATGCCTTCAGGGATCGGGGTACCACGTGAAGAATAGGATAAGGTAATAGCCTCCCTAATCCACCTAGCAATAGTACCTTTGGATACACCATATCGCTTCCTGCTACCCTGGAAAGCTACAAATTGGGACTGATCCTTCCTCCACTGACTAGTCAAAGATATGTACTGCAAAAGAGCTCTTCTTACATCCAGTGTATGAAATTTCTCTTCCCCTGGGTTCTTAGGATTATCACAAAAAGAGGGTAATACAATTTCTTGACTCCTATGGAACTTGAGTACCACTTTCGGCAGATACGCCGGATCTGGTCTGAGTACTACTCTGTCATCAAATATTTGCATGTAAGTAGGGGAAATAGACAGGGCTTGCAAGTCACTCACCCTACGGGCTGATGTCAACGCTACCAGAAGCACTGTTTTAAAGAGTGAGTATTTTTACCGATGATTCCTGTAAAGGTTCAAATGGACTTGTAGTTAAAGCCTCAAACACCAGATTCAAATCCCACGGGGGAACCCTCTGAATTACCACTGGTCTAGACCTACTACAAGATTTTATAAAGCGGGACACCCACCTATTGGAGGCCAGATTACAATTATACAAGGCTCCTAATGCCGACACTTGTACTTTGAGTGTATTAGTTGCCAACCCTAGTTGTAAACCCGTTTGTAAAAACTCTAAAATGATACCTACAGGAGCCTCGTCCCCCAAAGGTTGCCCTGAAAAATCCAGAAACTTTTTTCATGTTCTACCATAAATTCTTGATGTGACCGGTTTTCTACTTTTCAACAAGGTGGAGACTAACCCTGGTGAAAACCCCTGCCTACTCAGTAATACCCTCTCAAATTCCAGGCTGCAAGATGGAAGCCCTTCACCTGAGAGTGGCATATTGGACCCTGGGTAAGCAGGTCCGGAATTTCTGGTAGAATCCATGGATCGGTTATTGACATCTGTCTTAGGAGGGAAAACCAAGGTATTTTCGGCCAAAATGGAGCAATCAAAATTACTCTCGCCTGCTCCATTCTGATCTTTCTTACCACTGCCGGAATCATCGCTATCGGTGGAAAAACATAAGCAAGACTGAATTTCCATTTAATTTAAAGAGCATCCACCGCAAAAGATTTCTCTCGCGGGTCTAACGAACAGAAACTCTCCACTTTCCTGTTGTTCAGAGTGGCAAATAAATCTATTACAGGTATGCCCCAAGCCTGTACTATCTGTTGAAACACCTGGGGATTCAATGACCACTCTCCCTGTCTCAGTGTCTTGCGACTAAGGTAGTCCGCTTTCGCATTCTCGACCCCCTTTATGTGAAGAGCAGAGAGGGATAGTAGGTGGTGCTCTGCTAGTTGAAGGAGGACAGACGCTGACTTCATAAGGGAAGAGGATCTCGTCCCCCCTTGGTGGTCGATATACGCAACCACTGCATGATTGTCTGACATGACTCTGGTATGGTGACCTTGAAGGATAGGAAGGAAATGTTTTATAGCTCTCTCTACAGCCCATAATTCTCTTAAATTGGACGCCTGCTGTGATTCCAGTCGGGACCAGGATCTCTGAACTGAGAGAGTTCCTAAATGAACCCCCATCCTGTACTGCTTGCGTCTGTGGTGATGACCTGCTCTATCGGAGTTATCCACTGGACCCCCGACGCCAAATGATCTTTTACTGCCCACCATTTTAGGGAATCTGTTACATCCAATGAAAGGCAAAGCTTCCTGTTATGAACAGGTAATTCAGAACCACAATGGACCTTGAAGTTCAGAGCACACAAAGTGACCTGACAATTACCCAAAAACATAGGACGAGCTCTGAGATGTGGGAACTCTGCTGACCGCAATCCCTAATCCTATCCAACCACACTAGAGGTAGCCGTGGAGTGCTCCTGACCAGACCTATGCGCCTCGAGCACAGCCTGAGAAACTAGCTAGCCCTAAGAAAGAAAAATAAGCCTAGCTTGCCTCAGAGAAATACCCCAAAGGAAAAGGCAGCCCCCCACATATAATGACTGTGAGTTGAGATGAAAATACAAACGCAGAGATGAAATAGATTTAGCAAAGTGAGGCCCAACTTACTGAACAGACCGAAGATAGGAAAGATTGCTTTGCGGTCAACACAAAACCCTACAAACAACCACGCAGAGGGGGCAAAAAGACCCTCCGCACCGACTAACGGTACGGAGGTGCTCCCTCTGCGTCCCAGAGCTTACAGCAAGCAAGAAAAACCAATATAGCAAGCTGGACAGAAAAAATAGCAAACAAAAAATAACACAAGCAAAACTTAGCTTATGCAGGATAGACAGACCACAGGAACGATCCAGGAGAAAGCAAGACCAATACTAGAACATTGACTGGAGGCCAGGATCAAAGCACCAGGTGGAGTTAAATAGAGCAGCACCTAACGACTTAACCTCATCACCTGAGGAAGGAAACTCAGAAGCCGCAGTACCACCCTCATCCACCAAAGGAAGCTCATAGACAGAACCAGCCGAAGTACCACTCACGACCACAGGAGGGAGCTTGGCCACAGAATTCACAACAGCTTCCCCTCTAAATGCCCTTTTAACCACTTTTGTGCTGACAGGACCTCTCACTGTAACTGTCTTAGATGAAACTGCGCCCATCTTACTGCGGGTATACAGGATGCCAGAGAACCCAACAGGGACATTGCCTTTCTCAGTGTCATTACAGGGTGTTGAATTGCCGACTCCACAAGATTTTGAATTTTGACCAATTTGTTTTCTGGCAGGAGACAAAGCTGACGCCTGGAGTCCAGAACTAAGCCCAGAAAGGACTGAACTAACTCTGGCATCAACCTTGATTTGGTGAGATTTATTTTCCACCCCAACACCTCTAGTGTTGCCGTGACCTCTTTTATTTGTGCCAGGCAGTGTTCCGCCGAATTCCCTATTATAAGGAAGATCTAGGTCTAGATACGGAACTATAACCACGTTCTGAGAACGGAGGAAGGACATGACCTCTGACATTAGCTTGGTGAATATTCTTAGCACTATTGACAGGCCGAATGGGAGGGCAGTGTTTTGATAGTGGCTGAGACCTCCTTGGACATAAACTGCTACTCTTAGAAATTTTTGGTAGTCCCGATGGATTGGGACATGGTAGTAGGCGTCCTTTAAGTCTATAGCTGCCATGAAGCAATTTGGGAACTAGAGTTTTATCACTGTATTTACAGACTCCATTTTGAAGGAGCAGTTTACTACCAACTGATTGAGATTTTTTAAATTGACAATAGTTCTTAGTGACCCGCCCGGTTTTCGTATAAAAAAAAAGAGATGAATAAAAACCTTTTCCCTACTCTTCCCCCGGGACTTCTACCAGAACGCGCTTTGACACCAGCTCCAATACCTCTGCTTCCAAAGCTAGCTGTTCTTCCAGGGTTTTTCTTTGGGATGTTAAAACAAAAGTCTGTCGCGGTGGATAAACAAAGTCTATTTTTAGACCATCCTTGACAACCTTCAGAGTCCAATGACTGGGGGAGATATTTACCCAGGCTGGGAAAAAGGATGAAAGTCTCTAAAGTCCACCAAAAATGCTGGGTGGAGGCACCAGTTACCGCTGAATAATCCTGGAAATGCTCGGTGCTCGCCAACTACACCGGGCATAGTGATACTCGGGCGAGTAATAAGTAGTGGCGAGCACATTCGCTTATCACTAGTCATTATCAAAAATTGAGGTGACCAACACAGTTTTTTTTAAATTATTTATTTAAATAGTTTAAAAAATGGTGTGGGGGCCCCTCTATTTTTTTTTAACAGCCAAGATGAAGCAGAAAATTGAGGGATGCAGCCCATAGCTGTTTGCTTTACTTGCACTTGTTATAAAAATATATAGGGGACCCCAAGTTTTATTTTTTACTTTTTTTCTCACACGTTATGCTTGTAAATGCTTTTTGAAGCCAGACTAGAGTCTTTCAATTCTTGCTTGAGGGATTTTCATCCATTCTTCCTGGGATTCCTGGGATGTCTTGCATGTAAGGGCCATTTTGAAGTATAGTCACAGATTTTCAATTAGGTACAGATAAGGGGACTAAGAGGGTCATTGTAAAACCTTCAGCTTGTGCCTTTTTTGGTAGTCTATTGTGGATTTTGATGTGTGTTTAGATCATAATCCATTTGAAAAAGCCATCCTCTTTTCCACTTCAGCTTCTTTGCAGATGGTGTTATGTTTGCATCAAAAATTTGTTGAAATTGTATTGAATTCATTCTTCCCTCCAGCAGTGAACTGTTCCCCGTGCCATTAGCAGCAACACAACCTCAAAGCATGATTGATCCACCCCCATGCTTAATTATTGTCGAGATGTTCTTTTCCTGAAATTCTGTATTTTTCTTTCTCCACACGTACCTTTGATCATTGTGGTTAGGATTGTGATTAGGGTTAGGGGTGTGTTCATGATAGGGGTGTGGTTAAGGTTATGGTTAGGGTTGGGATTAGGGTTGGGGATGTGTTGGGGTTAGTGTTATGAAAGGCAATTCAGAACTACAATGGACATGGAGGTCAGAGCACATACAGTGAACTGACAATAACCCAAAATAATAGAACGAGCTCTGAGACGTGGGAACTCTGCAGACCGCAATCCCTAAGCCTATCAAACCACACTAAAGGTAGCCGTGGAGCGCTCCTGACCAGAACCTAGGCGCCTCGTCACAGCCTGAGAAACTAGCTAATCCTGAAGATAGAAAAATAAGCCTACCTTGCCTCAGAGAAATTCCCCAAAGGAAAAGGCAGCCCCCCACATATAATGACTGTGAGTAAGATGAAAACATAAACATAGAGATGAAACAGATTTAGCAAAGTGAGGCCCGACTAGCTGAACACAACGAGGATAGGGAAGATAACTTTGCGGTCAGCACAAAAACCTATAAAAAACCACGCAGAGGGGACAAAAAGACCCTCCGCACCGACTAACGGTACGGAGGTGGTCCCTCTGTGTCTCAGAGCTTCCAGCAGGTGAGAAAAACCAATAAAGCAAGCTGGACAGAAAAATAGCAACAAAATAACATAAGCAAAACTTAGCTTAGCAGAGCAGCAGGCCACAGGAATGATCCAGGGAAAAAACAAGTCCCACACTGAAACATTGACAGGAAGCATAGATCAAAGCATCAGGTGGAGTTAAGTAGAGAAGAAGCTAACGAGCTCACCAGATCACCTGAGGGAGGAAACTCAGAAGCTGCAGTACCACTTTCCTCCACAAACGGAAGATCCCAGAGAGAATCAGCCGAAGTACCACTTGTGACCACAGGAGTGAACTCTGCCACAGAATTCACAACAGTACCCCCCCCTTGAGGAGGGGTCACCGAACCCTCACCAGAGCCCCCAGGCCGACCAGGATGAGCCACATGAAAGGCACGAACAAGATCGAAAGCATGGACATCAGAGGCAAAAACCCAGGAATTATCCTCCTGAGCATAACCCTTCCATTTAACCAGATACTGGAGTTTCCGTCTTGAAACACGAGAATCCAAAATCTTCTCCACAATATACTCCAATTCCCCCTCCACCAAAACCGGGGCAGGAGGCTCAACAGATGGAACCATAGGTGCCACGTATCTCCGCAACAATGACCTATGGAATACGTTATGTATGGAAAAAGAATCTGGAAGGGTCAGACGAAAAGACACAGGATTAAGAACCTCAGAAATCCTATATGGACCAATAAAACGAGGTTTAAACTTAGGAGAGGAAACCTTCATAGGAATATGACGAGAAGATAACCAAACCAGATCCCTAACACGAAGTCGGGGACCCACACCGCGTCTGCGATTAGCGAAAAGTTGAGCCTTCTCCTTGGACAAGGTCAAATTGTCCACTACCTGAGTCCAAATCTGCTGCAACCTGTCCACCACAGTATCCACACCAGGACAGTCCGAAGACTCAAAGTGTCCAGAAGAGAAACGAGGATGGAACCCAGAATTGCAGAAAAACGGTGAAACCAAGGTAGCCGAGCTGGCCCGATTATTAAGGGCGAACTCAGCCAAAGGCAAAAAGGACACCCAGTCATCCTGATCAGCAGAAACAAAGCACCTCAGATATGTTTCCAAGGTCTGATTGGTTCGCTCGGTCTGGCCATTAGTCTGAGGATGGAAAGCCGAGGAAAAAGACAAGTCAATGCCCATCCTACCACAAAAGGCTCGCCAAAACCTCGAAACACACTGGGAACCTCTGTCAGAAACAATATTCTCTGGAATGCCATGCAAACGAACCACATGCTGGAAGAACAAAGGCACCAAATCAGAGGAGGAAGGCAATTTAGACAAGGGTACCAGATGGACCATCTTAGAAAAGCGATCACAGACCACCCAAATGACTGACATCTTTTGAGAAACGGGAAGGTCAGAAATAAAATCCATAGAGATATGTGTCCAAGGCCTCTTCGGGACCGGCAAGGGCAAAAGCAACCCACTGGCACGAGAACAGCAGGGCTTAGCCCTAGCACAAATCCCACAGGACTGCACAAAAGCACGCACATCCCGCGACAGAGAGGGCCACCAAAAGGATCTAGCCACTAACTCTCTGGTACCAAAGATTCCAGGATGACCAGCCAACACCGAACAATGAAGTTCAGAGATAAGTTTATTAGTCCACCTATCAGGGACGAACAGTTTCTCCGCTGGGCAACGATCAGGTTTATTAGCCTGAAATTTTTGCAGCACCCGCCGCAAATCAGGGGAGATGGCAGACACAATTACTCCTTCCTTGAGGATACCCGCCGGCTCAGATAAACCCGGAGAGTCGGGTACAAAACTCCTAGACAGAGCATCCGCCTTCACATTTTTAGAGCCCGGAAGGTACGAAATCACAAAGTCAAAACAAGCAAAAAACAACGACCAACGAGCTTGTCTAGGATTCAAGCGCTTGGCAGACTCGAGATAAGTCAAGTTCTTATGATCAGTCAATACCACCACGCGATGCTTAGCTCCTTCAAGCCAATGACGCCACTCCTCGAATGCCCACTTCATGGCCAGCAACTCTCGGTTGCCCACATCATAATTACGCTCAGCAGGCGAAAACTTCCTGGAAAAGAAAGCGCATGGTTTCATCACTGAGCAACCAGAACCTCTCTGCGACAAAACAGCCCCTGCTCCAATCTCAGAAGCATCAACCTCGACCTGGAATGAAAGAGAAACATCTGGTTGACACAACACAGGGGCAGAAGAAAAACGATGCTTCAACTCCTGAAAAGCTTCCACAGCAGCAGAAGACCAATTGACCACATCAGCACCCTTCTTGGTCAAATCGGTCAATGGTTTAGCAATACTAGAAAAATTGCAGATGAAGCGACGATAAAAATTAGCAAAGCCCAGGAACTTTTGCAGACTTTTCAGAGATGTCGGCTGAGTCCAATCATGGATGGCTTGGACCTTAACAGGATCCATCTCGATAGTAGAAGGGGAAAAGATGAACCCCAAAAATGAAACCTTCTGCACACCAAAGAGACACTTTGATCCCTTCACAAACAAAGAATTAGCACGCAGGACCTGAAAAACCGTTCTGACCTGCTTCACATGAGACTCCCAATCATCCGAGAAGATCAAAATGTCATCCAAGTACACGATCAGGAATTTATCCAGGTACTCTTGGAAGATGTCATGCATAAAGGACTGAAACACTGATGGAGCATTGGCAAGTCCGAACGGCATCACGAGATACTCAAAATGACCCTCGGGCGTATTAAATGCAGTTTTCCATTCATCACCTTGCTTAATTCGCACCAGATTATACGCACCACGAAGATCTATCTTTGTTAACCAACTAGCCCCATGAATCCGAGCAAACAGATCAGATAACAATGGCAAGGGGTACTGAAATTTAACCGTGATCTTATTAAGAAGGCGGTAATCTAAACAAGGTCTCAGCGAACCATCCTTCTTGGCTACAAAAAAGAACCCTGCTCCTAATGGTGACGATGACGGGCGAATATGCCCCTTCTCCAGGGATTCCTTCACATAACTGCGCATAGCGGTGTGCTCAGGCACGGACAAATTAAACAATCGACCTTTTGGGAATTTACTACCAGGAATCAAATTGATAGCACAATCACAATCCCTATGCGGAGGAAGGGTGTTGGACTTGGGCTCATCAAATACATCCCGGTAATCAGACAAGAACTCTGGAACCTCAGAAGGAGTGGATGACGAAATTGACAGAAATGGAACATCACCATGTACCCCCTGACAACCCCAGCTGGACACCGACATGGATTTCCAATCTAATACTGGATTATGGGCTTGTAGCCATGGCAACCCCAACACGACCACATCATGCAGATTATGCAACACCAGAAAGCGAATAACCTCCTGATGTGCAGGAGCCATGCAAATGGTCAGCTGGGTCCAGTATTGAGGCTTATTCTTGGCCAAAGGCGTAGCATCAATTCCTCTCAATGGAATAGGACACTGCAAGGGCTCCAAGAAAAACCCACAACGCTTAGCATATTCCAAGTCCATCAAATTCAGGGCAGCGCCTGAATCCACAAATGCCATGACAGAATATGATGACAAAGAGCAGATCAAGGTAACGGACAGAAGAAATTTTGACTGTACAGTACCAATGGTGGCAGACCTAGCGAACCGCTTAGTGCGCTTAGGACAATCAGAGATAGCATGAGTGGAATCACCACAGTAGAAACACAGACCATTCAAACGTCTATGTTCTTGCCGTTCAACTCTGGTCAAGGTCCTATCACACTGCATAGGCTCAGGTTTAAGCTCAGGTAATACCGCCAAATGGTGCACAGGTTTACGCTCACGCAAGCGTCGACCAATCTGAATGGCCAAAGACATAGACTCATTCAAACCAGCAGGCATAGGAAATCCCACCATGACATCCTTAAGGGCTTCAGAGAGACCCTTTCTGAATATTGCTGCCAGCGCAGATTCATTCCATTGAGTGAGCACTGACCACTTTCTAAATTTCTGACAATATACCTCTATCTCATCCTGAGCCTGACAAAGAGCCAGCAAATTTTTTTCTGCCTGATCCACTGAATTAGGCTCATCGTACAGCAACCCAAGCGCCAGGAAAAACGCATCGATGTTACTCAATGCAGGATCTCCTGACGCAAGAGAAAACGCCCAGTCCTGAGGGTCGCCGCACAAAAAAGAAATGACGATCCTAACCTGTTGAATTGGGTCACCAGAAGAGCGAGGTTTCAAAGCCAGAAATAGTTTACAATTATTTTTGAAACTCAGAAATTTAGTTCTATCTCCAAAAAACAAATCTGGAATAGGAATTCTCGGTTCAAGCAAAGAATTCTGGACCACAAAATCTTGAATATTTTGAACTCTTGCCGTGAGCTGATCCACACATGAAGACAGACCTTTAATGTCCATTGCTACACCTGTGTCCTGAACCACCCAAATGTCTAGGGGAAAAAAAAGACAAAACACAGTGCAAAGAAAAAAAAATGGTCTCAGAACTTCTTTTTTCCCTCTATTGAGAATCATTAGCACTTTTGGCTTCCTGTACTGTTATGAAAGGCAATTCAGAACTACAATGGACATGGAGGTCAGAGCACATACAGTGACCTGACAATAACCCAAAATAATAGAACGAGCTCTGAGATGTGGGAACTCTGCAGACCGCAATCCCTAAGCCTATCAAACCACACTAAAGGTAGCCGTGGAGCGCTCCTGACCAGAACCTAGGCGCCTCGTCACAGCCTGAGAAACTAGCTAATCCTGAAGATAGAAAAATAAGCCTACCTTGCCTCAGAGAAATTCCCCAAAGGAAAAGGCAGCCCCCCACATATAATGACTGTGAGTAAGATGAAAACACAAACATAGAGATGAAACAGATTTAGCAAAGTGAGGCCCGACTAGCTGAACAGAACGAGGATAGGGAAGATAACTTTGCGGTCAGCACAAAAACCTATAAAAAACCACGCAGAGGGGACAAAAAGACCCTCCGCACCGACTAACGGTACGGAGGTGGTCCCTCTGCGTCTCAGAGCTTCCAGCAGGCGAGAAAAACCAATAAAGCAAGCTGGACAGAAAAATAGCAACAAAATAACATAAGCAAAACTTAGCTTAGCAGAGCAGCAGGCCACAGGAATGATCCAGGGAAAAAACAAGTCCCACACTGAAACATTGACAGGAAGCATAGATCAAAGCATCAGGTGGAGTTAAGTAGAGAAGAAGCTAACGAGCTCACCAGATCACCTGAGGGAGGAAACTCAGAAGCTGCAGTACCACTTTCCTCCACAAACGGAAGATCCCAGAGAGAATCAGCCGAAGTACCACTTGTGACCACAGGAGTGAACTCTGCCACAGAATTCACAACAGGTTAGGGTTGGAGTTAGAATTGGGGGGTTTCCACTGTTTAGGCACATCAGGGGCTCTCCAAACGTGACATGGCGTCCAATCTCAATTCCAGCCAGTTCTGTGTTGAAAAAGTCAAACGGTGCTCCTTCCCTTTCGAGCTCTGCCATACGCCCAAACAGTGGTTTACCCCATATATGGGGTATCAGTGTACTCAAAACAAATTGGACAACAACTTTTGCGATCCAATTTCTCCTGCTACCCTTGTGAAAATATAAATTTGGGGGCTAAAAAATCATTTATGTGGGAAAAAAATAATTTTTTATTTTCACAGATCTGCGTTATAAACTTTAGTGAAACCCTTGGGGGTTTAAAGTTCACACAACACATCTAGATAAATTTATTGGGGGTTCTAGTTTTCAAAATGATGTCATTGTGGGGGGTTTCTACTGTTTAGGCACATCAGTGGCTCTGCAAATGCAACTTGACGCCCGCAGACCATTCCATCAAAGTCTGCATTCCAAAACGTCACTACTTCCCTTCCAAGCCCCGATGAGTGCCCAAACAGTAGATTTCTCCCACCTATGGGGTATCAGCGTACTCAGGACAAATTGTACAGCAACTTTTAGGGTCCAATTTCTCCTGTTACCCTTGTGAAAATACAAAATTGGGACAAAAAAATAATTTTTGCGGAAAAAAAATGATTTTTTTTATTTTCACAGATCTGCATTATAAACTTTAGTGAAACACTTGGGGGTTTAAAGTTCTCACAACACATCTAGATAAGTTCCTTGGAGGGTCTAGTTTCCAATATGGGGTCACTTGTGGGGGGTTTCTACTGTTTAGGTACATCAGGGGCTCGACAAACGCAATGTGACACCCGCAGACCATTCCCTCAAAGTCTGCTTTCTAAAACGACGCTACTTCCCTTCTGAGCTCTGCCATGTGCCCAAACGGGGGATCCCTCCCACATATAGGGTATCAGCGGACTCAGGACAAATTGCACAACAACTTTTGGGTCCAATTTCTCCAGATACCCTTGGAAAAATAAATAATTGCGGGCTCAAAGATCATTTTTGTGGGGAAAAATGATTTTTTTTTATTTTCACTGCTCTACATTATATACTTCAGTGAAACAATTGGGGGTTCAAAGTGCACACCACACATCTAGATAAGTTCCTTTGTTGGTCTAGTTTCCAAAATGTGATCCCTTGTGTGGGTTTCCACTGTTTAGGCACATTAGGGGCTCTCCAAATGCGACATGGCATCTGATCTCAATTCCAGCCAATTCTGCATTGAAAAAGACAAACGGTGCTCCTTCCCTTCCGAGCTCTGCCATGCGCCCAAACAGTGGTTTACTCCCACATTTCGGGTATCAGCATACTCAGAACAAATTACCCAACTTTTGGGGTCCAATTTCTTAATTTACCTTTGGGAAAATTAAAAATTGGAGGCAAAAAGATCATTTTTGTGAGAAAAAAATAAGATTTTTTATTTTTACAGATCTACATTATATACTTCTGTGAAGCACTTTGGGGTTCAAAGTGCTCACTACACATATAGATAAGTTCCTTATGGTGTCTACTTTCCAAAATGGAGTCACTTATTGGGGTTTCCACTGTTTAGGCACATCAGGAGCTCTCCAAACGGGACGTGGCATCCGATCTCAATTCCAGCCAATTTTGCATTGAAAAGTCAAACAGCGCCCCTTCCCTTCCGTGCTCTACCATGCGCCCAAACAGTGGTTTACCCCCAAATATGGGGTATCAGCGTACTTAGGTCAAATTGCACAACAGCTTTTGGGGTCCAATTTCTCCTGTTACCCTTGGTAAAATAAAAGAAATTGGATCTGAAGTACATTTTAAGTGAAAAAAGTTAAATGTTCATTTTTCTTAAACATTTCAAAAATTCCTGTGAAGCACCTGAAGAGTTAATACACTTCTTGAATGTGGTTTTGAGCACCATGAGGGGTACAGGTTTTAGAATGGTGTCACTTTTGGGTATTTTCTATCATATAGACCCCTCAAAGTGACTTCAAATGTGATGTGGTCCTTAAAAAAATAGTGTTGTAAAAATGAGAACTCGCTGGTCAACTTTTAACCCTTACAACTCCCTAGCAAAAAAAAATTTTTTCCAAAATTGTGCTGATGTAAAGTAGACTTATTAAGCATTTTGTGTAAGATATCTGTGCGATTTAAGGGCATGAAAATTCAAAGTTGCGAAATTTGCAAAATTTTCATCAAATTTTCATTTTTTTCACAAATAAACGCAAGTCATATCAAAGACATTTTACCACTATCATGAAGTACAATATGTCATGAGAAAACAGTGTCACAATCACCGGGATCCGTTGAAGCACTCCAGAATTATAACCTCATAAAAGGACAGTTGTCAGAATTTTAAAAATTTGCCCGGTCATTAACATGCAAACTACCCTTGGGGGTTAAGGGGTTAAAGAAAGCTGGGTTTTTATAAAGGTGGGATATTTGCATCACCTGGTCTTTCCTAATGATGATAGTGAACAAGCCATAACCCTATCAGTCTAATTAAGGCAGAGGTCCCCAACTCCAGTCCTCAAGGCCCACCAACATGTTATGTTTTCAGGATTTCCTTAGTTTTGCCCAGGTAATAATTGCATCACCTGTGCAATGCAAAGGAAATCCTGAAAACATGACCTGTTGGTGGGCCTTGAGGACTGGAGTTGGGGACCTCTGAATTAAGGTATGAAATCTTCATCAAAGTTATCTGAGCACATAAATCTCCAAGGGTGCCCAAATTATTCCATCAACCCATTTTCCTTTTTGTGGTTTTTAACCCCTTCATGACCAGAGGTATTTTCGCTTATGTATTTTCATTTTTTGCTCGCCTTCTTCCCAGAGCCATAACTTTTAATTTTTCAGTTAATATGGCCATGTGAGGACTTGCTTTTTTGTGGCACAAGTTGTACTTTTGAACGATACCATTGGTTTTAATATGTCGAGTACTGAAAAATGGGAAAAAAATTCCAAGTGCTGTGAAATTGCAAAAAAAAGTGCAATCCCACATTTGTGTTTTGTTTTGCTTTTTTACTACGTTCACTAAATGCTAAAACTGACCTGCCATCATGATTCTACAGGTTAATACGAGTTCATAGAAACCAAACATGTCTAAGTTCTTTTTTATCTAAATAGTGAAAAAAATTCCAAGCTTTGTTATAAACAAATAATTGTGCCATTTTCCAATACCCATAGCATCTCCATTTTTCATGATCACTAGATGGTTGAGGGCTTATTTTTTGTGCGCTGAGACAATGTTTTTAATTATACAATTTTGGTGCAGATACGATCTTTTGATCGCCCGTTATTGCATTTTATTGCAATGTTGCGGCAACCAAAAAAGTAATTCTGGTGTTTTTTTCCCCACTACTCCACTTAGTGATCAGGTTAATCCTATTTTTATTGATAGATCCGGCAATTCTGAACCTGATGATACCAAATATGTGTATGTTTGATTTTTTTTTTATTGTTTTATTTTGAATGGGGTGAAAGGGGTGTGATTTGAACTTTTCTATTTTTTTATTTTTTTAATATTTTATAAAACTTTTTTTTACTTTTGGCATGCTTCAATAGTCTCCATGGGAGACTAGAAGCTGCCATATCCCGATTGACTCTGCTACATACAGGCAATGATCAGATCGTCTGTATGTAGCAGAATTACTCACTTGCTATGAGCGCCGACCACCAGACGGCACTCATAGCAGTCCAGTTGTCATGCCAACCCATCGGTGACCCGCGATCACCTGGTCACCGATGGGCGGATTTCCAGCATGCTTGCCGGAAGCGCGTGTTAAATGCCGCTGTCAGAATTTTAACAGGTTAACAGCCGTGGGAGGATCGTGATTCCTCCCACATATGTTAGCGGCACATGTCAGCTGTTCAAAACAGCTGAAATGTGTGAGAAAAGATGTGGACTCACCGCCGGAGAAGCCCACATCAAATGGAGGGTGTCCAACATCGGTGTATTATGATGCCTGGAGAGGAGAGGGGTTAAAATGAAAAAAAAAAACTACTATTTTTTTTACCTAAAATTCGAAGGAAATGAGTCATCTTTAACTTTAGGCCTTTTAGAAATCTTTTAATCTTCAACTTGCTTAGCTGTTCACAATAACAGTAATTTTGACCAGCGGTGCCAAAACTTTTCCATGACACTGTATAAATGCAAAAATACAACAAAGCAAAACAAAAAATACATAAAATCTGAACCACCCAAGAAATGCATATTTACAGCAAAACTCTGCTTTTCTCTTCTTTTTAGTAACTAATTTTATCTTGCACTACATGATAACTGTAGATTGATGTTGAAATCTTGTGTTCACGATTTTCAAATTTGAATTGTCTAAATACATCTCTAACTTTGGCTTTTTAACAAATTTACAGCCCAGTCAGACAAAAGCTTAAGAGCTTAACTGTAATTGGCACATTTGATGCTATATTTCTATTTTGTTTTGTTTAGAATTGCAAATTGGGACCCAACTGGCATATTTCATTGATTAAAGGAAAAAATAAGTTTTCAGCGTGATTTCTTCTTGTACATTGGGCATATTTAGGTGAAACCAGTTTTTGGGAAAAATTTCCTACCATTTACAGTCTGCCTTGTCTTTTGCCCGTGTTTCTAGCTTAAATGTTCTGCCACCTTTGCTTAAGTTCACTCACCCGGCACAATAGACCCCATTTCATTCAGATACAATTTATGTGCAGAATATAGATTGTACCCTAATGAAAATTCAAGAGTAAGACTTAGGTCATGCATTTAGCTCCCAAACTTCCCAATGTGTCTCCTGTGTTATGAATGATATCTGAAGTATTCCAGGGAATTTTACCTTGGAAATCCACCCTTCATATTGCAGCCTAATTGTTGAAAATTATTCTTACAGAAGTTTTCCCATCAATCTTTTTAGTCTCTTAAAATATTGCAGTCATCATATCATATTACACTATGTACTTACAATTTTGCCTTTCTACTCAGCTAATTCTTCTCTTTTCCATTTGGTGTGTGACATCACGTGATTAAAAATTGACTAGCTGAATCCTTCTAAGGATGTGTCACGATTTCTCCTGAGTGTCTGGACACTGAATAACAATTCTGATGTCCAATCTAGGAATGGGGTCTGCTAAGCTGTCAATATGGTTATGGTCAGCTTAGCCATCCAATCAGATGTTGAGTCGTGCTGAGCTGTCACGTCTGGAGTGACAGTATAGCCATCCAATCAGGACCAGGAAATGCTGGGGATTCATCCATGTGTCTCTTGTCCAGAATAATTACCTGACTATTTAACCAGCTCTCTGCCTTTGATTACTGTCAATTGTAGCTTTTTTCATGACGTGTGTGCTTGCTCTGTGCTTCTTGTCTGGTATTCAGATTTTTAATGCCCTACCTAAGATTTATCTTGACTATTCATTTGCCTTGCTCTTTTGTCATGAACCTTCTTGGAATATTGACCTTGGACTGTTTCCTGACTATGCCTTTGTCTCACCACTCAGCCTATGATGTACTTCCTTGGCTTTTGACCTCGAACCTCTTTACTAATCGGCTTATCTATGAGTAGTGATTAGAGTCACGTTACATTTGGCCTGACTTATTTTTTTCCACCATAGTAGATCCTAATTCATATACTGTGTGATCAGGTTGCGAATTTGGCCCAGGTGGTTCAGGATCTAGTCATGGAGCACCAGAAACTTTAAAACGTTGCAGTTCCAATTGCAGGGTCAGTTTTCTAGCATGATGGATGGAGTCCTCCACTGCTTTGATGTCTGATATGCAGTTATTCTTGGGAGAAAATGTCCCTCCCTAAGAAATTGTCAGGTGAGAAAAAACAAGTTTAGGGTGTTCTGCAAAAGCTATATGCTATATTTTACTCTGCAATCTCAGTCATCAGTGATTGAGTCTCAGTGGGTGGGAAAAATCATGTCCTTTCTACTTGGGGATCTACAGACTTGGTAATTTTCTTTGTCCCCCCAAGCCGCAGAACGGTCATCTGTGAATGCGGATTTTGCTGCGGATCCGCAGCGTTTCTGCAGCTGCGGATCCGCAGCAGTTTCCCCTGCGTTTACAGTTCAGTGTAAACGTATGGGGAAAAAAAAACCGCTGTGCACATGCTGCGGAAAAAAACGCGCGGAAATGCAGCAGTTTACAATCCGCAGCATGACACTTCTTTTGTGCGGATTTACAACTGCCCTTATGGAAAACCGCAGTTGTAAATCCGCAGTGGAAACCGCAGGAAAACCGCGGTAAATCCGCGATAAATCCGCAGTGGTTTTCCACTGCGGATTTATCAAATCTTCTGGAATCCGCTGCGGAAAAATCCGCAGTGGACCCAGACTACGTGTGCACTTAGCCTTAAAGTTAATCTACTACGGGTTGCAGAGGCAAGGATCATGAGTCTGACACAGGGGGCCACACTGCTGAGTAGAGATGAGCGAATAGTTCAATATTCAGTTCAGATCATGATCACTGAATATGCAATATTCGCCAATTTAATCGCTGAATATTCTCCAAATATAGCCGAACGCCATTGAGGTCAATGCGTGGCAAAATCAAATGTACTGTTACCTACTCCCATCTCCTATATAAACCTGGTCTTGCCTAGCACTCATTGTCATATTTTGCTGACATATTTTGCTCACAACATTGCACAGGCACTTCCATGTTGACATGTTGAAGGAGGTGCTTTAAATAGTAAGGGAGCTTCAGTAAGGGATGCGCGTGGCCCCGTTAAGAAAGAGTAAGTGGGTGCACGTGCGCACTTAGCACAATGCCTGGAGACCTGCTCAGAGTGCATGAACCCTGGGCAGCAGCAGACCCGGAAGGAGCAGGATGGAAGCCTCGGCGGTGAGTATGCTGGTGTCTCTGCAGGGAGAGAGGGACTGCAAGCAGAGACACGGGTGCTACAGCAATAGCTAAAGAAAAAGCTGAAAAGAGGCGAAACCCTGGGTCAATCTTCAATCAGGGTGCTGCTGTAGTTATTATACAAACCTTTTGATTTTGGCACTATGTATTCTGGATTTAGTGATTGGTTTTATTCCCTATTAGACCAATGGCAACAAGGGCAACATTCCCAATTATCCATTCAAAGGCTTGTCTGTGTATATGGACAGATGATAGGAGATTTAATTTTGCATTAATTTGTAGGCGAAAATAAGATCTATTTCTTTTTGGTGACATTAAGGCTACTTTCACACTAGCGTTGATTGCTGTACGACGCAATGCGTCGTTTTGGAAAAAAAACACATCCTGCAAAGTTGCCCGCAGGATGCGTTTTTTCTCCATAGACTTTCATTAGCGACGCATTGCGACGTATTGCCACACGTCGCATCCGTCGTGTGATGGATGCGTCGTGTTTTGGCGCACCGTGGGCACAAAGAAAGTTACATGTAACTTTTTTTGTGCGTTGACTCCGCCCCCTCCTCCCCGGAACTTACAATGGGGCAGCGGATACGATGTAAAACTGCATCCGCTGCCCCCGTTGTTCTTTTTTTTTTTCGCAGTTTGCGTCGGTACGTCGGGCTGACGCATAGCAACGGCCCCGTACTGATGCAAGTGTGAAAGTAGCCTAAGAGGGATGTCAGTGGTATCTTTGAAAGATTTTTGGACTATCCTCTTTTATTTTGGCATAGCTTCACTAAAGGGATGAAAAAATCCAGCCGCTGAATGTTTTCTGTACTGTATAGTTCTTTCATTGTACATGAAATTATATTGTAAGCTGTGCAGCTTGCCCTAAAGCCTCCAACAGAGCGGTAGCAAGCAGGATGCCAAGCAGAGAGACCCAGAAGAAGACAGGCGGGACAAGACAAGCGAGTGTGACATTGGTGTGTACTTGCGGACTTTAATTCCTAATTCAGTAGATACAGGTAAAATTTTGCATAAGAATTTTTTTTTTTATTTCCCAGTGGGTATCCTTGAATACATTGCAAAATCAGAATTTAATAAAGCAAAATCAGAATTCAATAAAACACTTGCTTTCCATAGTGTCTGCATATAGTCACTTTAAATAGTAGACATATGCATCTGTCAAAGTGTGCCATCTAAGCTGACAGATATATTTAGAAGTCTAGCTAGTCTGAGCTGACAGGACTAAACCTTAAGCAAAGAACAGTACATCGAAGGATGAAGAAAATAGGCTTAGTTTTGACAGAAACCAATGCAACATCCATAAACAGGGTCCGATACTTTTATCTAAAAAACCTTGTGTGACACAGAACATATAAGGGAAGCAGATTCTTTATTGTAAAGGT
Source organism: Ranitomeya imitator (assembly GCF_032444005.1). NCBI lineage: Eukaryota > Metazoa > Chordata > Amphibia > Anura > Dendrobatidae > Ranitomeya > Ranitomeya imitator. Next base: position 632,558,946 of record NC_091284.1, read on the forward strand.
CCATGTGCTTCATGCTGTAATCTCACAGTCATTGATACTATTAACAATTATTTATAAAGTTCTGTCTGGATCCTTTATATCACTGTAACCGATTCTCTATATAAGGAAATATGCAGACTGACACACATCATGTCTTTTTTATGTCTACAGCCCAAGGGTGAATCTGAGCTACACAAAATGTGTATATAAAGTGACAACTGTAATAGTAACTACAATTCAACAGCTGCAGTCCATTGTAAGTGTAACGCTCATGCAAATGAAACATGACAAAATATATAAAGGCATAGGATAAAATGGTTCTTATCACATGATTATTTTGTATTTTTCATGTGTCAATTTCTGTATCCTATAATATACAAAAAGGTGCAACTCCTTCACAGTCCATATGTCCTGATCGAGACAGAGCTGAGCGCACATGATCAGTATCGATATCAATAGCATTTAGATGGCAGAGAGAGGGAGAGGGCTATCAGGGGCACCAGGGCTAGCAAGCCAGTGCAGCACTGACAGTTTAAAAAGCACTGCAATGCCAATGCATTGCAATGCTTTATAACTGCGATCAGACTGCAAAAAGTGAAAGTCCCATAGGGGGACTAAGTAAAAAAGATGACAAAAAGTGAAAAAGAAATTAAAAAATATTTTTACAAAAAAAATATCACTATATATATATATATTATATAATATATACAGTGCCTACAAGTAGTATTCAACCCCCTGCAGATTTAGCAGGTTTACACATTTGGAATTAACTTGGCATTGTGACATTTGGACTGTAGATCAGCCTGGAAGTGTGAAATGCACTGCAGCAAAAAAGAATGTTATTTCTTTGTTTATTTTTTTTTTAATTGTGAAAAGTCTTTTCAGAGGGTCATTTATTATTCAACCCCTCAACCCACCAGAATTCTGTTTGGTTCCCCTAAAGTATTAAGAAGTAGAGTTGAGCGACCTTGATCTTTTTAGAGTCGAGCCGGGTTTCGCGAAACCCGACTATCTCAAAAGTCGGGTCGAGTGAAATCGGCCGATTATGACGTAAAGTCGGGATCGACCGAAACACGAAACCCAATGCAAGTCAATGGGGCAGCATAGTCGGCAGTGAGTGGGGGCCAGGAAAACACCTAGAGTGCCCATTTTAATGTCAAAACCATCCATTCTTCTTAATGAAGCTTGTCAAGCGTAATTTACCTTATAATAATTGGAAGGCATTTGAAATTGGGGGTCATTTGGCTAAAGTTGTGGTGGGTAGGGCTGGTTCAAGTAATTAGTGGGCCCAGGAAATCTGGACCACGTCACGGCAGTGGAGCAGGGAGAGGTAAGTATTTCAACTTTGCAAGTGCTGTGAACCTGAGCAAGCAGGGGGGGCCCACTCGTTGGCATTGGCACTGGCACAGGGCCCCTCAAAGTACAGCGGTGTGTTTGCACGGCGGGGGCGCCTCCCACCGGCAGCAACACTTTTGCGTACTATGAGAGGCCCTGTGCCAGTGACGTCACCAACTAGTATTCCTCCCCCCACCTGATGAAGCAACCTGCACTTTCATCTGCACCTTCCTCTTTGTCCCCGTGTAAGGTGGTATGGTATGCGGGAAGAGCAACCTGACTTTCAGCAGGGTCACAATGTTGTTGTGTAGCGTGCACGGGGAATGTTGCGTTATGGGTCAATGTACCAGCAGACTCATCTATCACTGGCTGGGCAATGGGCAGGATGAGGAGGAAACACAGATATAGGCCCAAAGAATAAAGTTGGCTAAATGCAGTTCAAAATTGGTAACACAGGACTAACCAGGGGGCATTGCAGTGGAGGACAACTGGAATGAGAGGCTGACACAGAGAGTAGGCCCAAATCAGTAAGTAGTCAAAATGCAGTTCAAAATTGGCAACCGTAGTAAACAGGCGGCACAGCTTTGTTCAGTGGAGGAGAACAGCAAGGAGTGGCAGACACCGATAGTAGGCCCCAACCCAACTAGTAGGCCAAATGGAGTCTAACATTAACAACTACTTAACGAGCGCCTGAAAACGGAATTTCAGGACAGGAAACCAGGAGAACAGCAAGGAGCGGCAGACACTGTTAGTAGGCCCCAAACCAACTAGTACGCCAAATGCAGTTGTTCCATTTAACCACAATTTAACGAGAGCCTGAAGATAGAAGCTCAGGAAAGGCAACCTGGAGAACACCATCTCTCTCCACCCCATACCCATTTTGTAGGCCTAATGCAGTGTAGTTTTCTACAACTACTAAACGAGAGTCGGAAGACCGAAGCAATGGCAAGGAAACCTGGGGAACACCTTGGAGTGTAACACACCATCTCTCTCCACCCGATACCCATTTTGTAGGCCTAATGCAGTGTAGTTTTCTACAACTACTAAACGAGAGTCGGAAGATCGAAGCAATGGCGAGGAAACCTGGAGAACACCTTGGAGTGTAACACACCATCTCTCTTCACCCCATAGCCAATTTGGAGGCCTAATGCAGTGTAGTTTCCAACAACTACTAAACGAGAGCATTAAGATCGAAGCTCTGGAAAGGCAACCTGGAGAACACCTTGGAGTGTAACACACCATCTCTCTCCACCCGATACCCATTTTGTAGGCCTAATGCAGTGTAGTTTTCTACAACTACTGAACGAGAGTCGGAAGACCGAAGCAATGGCAAGGAAACCTGGGGAACACCTTGGAGTGTAACACACCATCTCTCTGCACCCGATACCCATTTTGTAGGCCTAATGCAGTGTAGTTTTCTACAACTACTAAACGAGAGTCGGAAGACCGAAGCAATGGCAAGGAAACCTGGGGAACACCTTGGAGTGTAACACACCATCTCTCTCCACCCGATACCCATTTTGTAGGCCTAATGCAGTGTAGTTTTCTACAACTACTAAACGAGAGTCGGAAGACCGAAGCAATGGCAAGGAAACCTGGGGAACACCTTGGAGTGTAACACACCATCTCTCTCCACCCGATACCCATTTTGTAGGCCTAATGCAGTGTAGTTTTCTACAACTACTAAACGAGAGTCGGAAGACCGAAGCAATGGCAAGGAAACCTGGGGAACACCTTGGAGTGTAACACACCATCTCTCTCCACCCCATACCCAATTTGTAGGCCTAATGCTGCCTACTTTCCGACAACTACTAAACGAGAGCATGAAGATCGAAGCTCAGGAAAGGCAACCTGGGGAACACCTTGGAGTGTAACACACCCTCTCTCTACACCACGGAAGGGCTGATTCTTAGGAAGGAAGGCTGTCGGAAAGAAGCAGGGCGCGTCCGAGGGTGATTATATTCTTATTAGGTATATACTCACCCTCGGACGCGCCCTGCTTCTTTATTTGTAATGAATGTTTATTTACAATGTGGTTTTGACTTACTCTATTTTTTTGGTAAATAATGATTTTATTATTTTCATTGTTTTGCATCTTCTTGGCAATAATATAAAGAAGACGCGACAGGACAACACTCGGTGGATGCCATATCTGTGTTTTAAATTGAAAAAAACTTTCAGTTAACTACTTGCAGGAGAAAGTTATTGTAGCTGGTGGCCATTTTTAGTACTGTACCAGTTTTTTGTTGTGTTTGTTTTTAATGTTAAAATGTCTGCATTTGATATCTCTCCAGTATTTTCTTTTTTATAAGCAAAATACTTATTTTTATATTTTCTGATGTTGGTTCAAGGGGTACACGGGCAGCAGTAGACAGGTCAGTGGAGGCCTAGTGGAAGGAGGGACCGCAGACAGGCTTCGAAGGCCTAACATAATAAATTGGGCTGGCTGTAGGCAATTTAAAATTGGTTCCAGGGGAACACGGGCAGCAGTGGCCTGGTCTGTGTAGTAGTAGTGGAAAGAACGGGCCGCAGACAGGCTTCGGAGGCCTAACATAACAAAAATTGGGATGTAGGCAATTTACAATTGGTTCCAGGGGAACACGGACAGCAGTAGACAGGTCAGTGGAGGCCTAGTGGAAGGAGGGACCGCAGACAGGCTTCGAAGGCCTAACATAACAAAAATTGGGATGTAGGCAATTTACAATCGGTTCCAGGGGAAAACGGGCAGCAGTAGACAGGTCAGTGGAGGCCTAGTGGAAGGAGGGACCGCAGACAGGCTTCGAAGCCCTAACATAATAAATTGGCCTTGCTGTCGGCAATTTTAAATTGGTTCCAGGGGAACACGGGCAGCAGTGGCCTGGTCAGTGTAGTAGTAGTGGAAAGAACGGGCCGCAGACAGGCTTCGGAGGCCTAACATAACAAAAATTGGGATGTAGGCAATTTGAAATTGGTTCCAGGGGAACACGGGCAGCAGTAGACAGGTCAGTGGAGGCCTAGTGGAAGGAGTGACCGCAGACAGGCTTCGAAGGCCTAACATAAGAAAAATGTCAATACAATGGTATTGACAGTGCCAGGCATTGAAGGATGTCAGCGCATAGACTAAACATTGGTGGAGCTGTGAGAGAAAATTTTGCAAGTGGTAGAGCACTGTTTGAGCTGGGGGGGGGGGGACTGTCTTGTGGCCGGCGGTACAGGCCCAGGGCCCCTCATATTACAACGGTGTGTCTGACGTTGGTTGCGCACCACCACCGCCAGACACTTTATTGTACTATGAGGGACCTAGTGGCAGTGCCGTCGACCAAAAGCGGGCACACCCACCTCCTCAGACAAACAGTACTCTCACGGGTGCTGGCGCCAAGTGGCGATACCACGGCCCCGTGTGGGGACTTTGGCCATTTAGGGAGGTGTTAACATGTCGGATGCTGGACAATCAGGTGCTGCAAATTACGAGATTGGAAAAGTCGTTCAGAATAGTCCACAGGCAAGACCTTTACATAGGAAGGCTAGGTGTCAGCCGGGCAAGGTGGGGCAAAAGATTTCGAAATCCAGTTGTGATTCATTTTAATGAAGGTTAGATCATCTACATTTTGGGTAGCCAGACGAGTCCTTTTTTCTGTTAGTATTGAACCTGCAGCACTGAATACTCTTTCTGATAGGACACTAGCTGCCGGGCAAGCAAGCTCCTGCAATGCATATTCTGCCAATTCTGGCCAGGTGTCTAATTTTGATGCCCAGTAATCAAATGGGAATGACGGTTGAGGGAGAACGTCGATAAGGGATGAAAAATAGTTAGTAACCATACTGGACAAATGTTGTCTCCTGTCACTTTGAATTGATGCTGCAGTACCTGTCCTGTCTGCGGTCATAGCAAAATCACTCCACAACCTGGTCAGAAAACCCCTCTGGCCAATGCCACTTCTGATTTCTGCCCCTCTAACACCTCTGGTCTGCTGGCCCCTGCAGCTCGTGTTAGAACGATCACGGGCGCTGTGTGCAGGGAATGCCAGAAGCAAACGGTTAACAAGAGTTGATTGTTTGGTTGCTAATATTAGTTCCAAGTTCTCATGTGGCATTATATTTTGCAATTTGCCTTTATAGCGAGGATCAAGGAGGCAGGCCAACCAGTAATCGTCATCGTTCATCATTTTTGTTATGCGTGTGTCCCTTTTGAGGATACGTAAGGCATAATCCGCCATGTGGCCCAAAGTTCCAGTTCTCAAATCTGTGGTTGTGCTTGGTTGAGGGGCAGTTTCAGGCAAATCCACGTCACTTGTGTCCCTCCAAAAACCAGAACCCGGCCTTGCCACGCCAACAATTTCCACTGGCCCCGGAAAAGCTTCCTCATTAAAAATATAATCATCCCGATCATCCTCCTTGTCCTCCTCCTCCTGTTCGCCCGCTACCTCGTCCTGTACACTGCCCTGGCCAGACAATGGCTGACTGTCATCAAGGCTTTCCTCTTCCTCAGCTGCAGACGCCTGATCCTTTATGTGCGTCAAACTTTGCATCAGGAGACGCATTAGGGGGATGCTCATGCTTATTATGGCGTTGTCTGCACTAACCAGCCATGTGCATTCCTCAAAACACTGAAGGACTTGACACATGTCTTGAATCTTCGACCACTGCACACCTGACAACTCCATGTCTGCCATCCTACTGCCTGCCCGTGTATGTGTATCCTCCCACAAAAACATAACAGCCCGCCTCTGTTCACACAGTCTCTGAAGCATGTGCAGTGTTGAGTTCCACCTTGTTGCAACGTCTATGATTAGGCGATGCTGGGGAAGGTTCAAAGAACGCTGATAGGTCTGCATACGGCTGGAGCGTACGGGCGAACGGCGGATATGTGAGCAAAGTCCACGCACTTTGAGGAGCAGGTCGGATAACCCCGGATAACTTTTCAGGAAGCACTGCACCACCAGGTTTAAGGTGTGAGCCAGGCAAGGAATGTGTTTCAGTTGGGAAAGGGAGATGGCTGCCATGAAATTCCTTCCGTTATCACTCACTACCTTGCCTGCCTCAAGATCTACAGTGCCCAGCCACGACTGCGTTTCTTTCTGCAAGAACTCGGACAGAACTTCAGCGGTGTGTTTGTTGTCGCCCAAACACTTCATAGCCAATACAGCCTGCTGACGTTTGCCAGTAGCTGCCCCATAATGGGAGACCTGGTGTGCAACAGTGGCAGCTGCGGATGGAGTGGTTGTGCGACTGCGGTCTGTGGACGAGGTCTCGCTTCTGCAGGAGGACGAGGAGGAGGAGGAGGGGGTGCGAACGGCTACAGCCAACTGTTTCCTAGACCGTGGGCTAGGCAGAACTGTCCCAAACTTGCTGTCCCCTGTGGACCCTGCATCCACCACATTTACCCAGTGTGCCGTGATGGACACGTAACGTCCCTGGCCATGCCTACTGGTCCATGCATCTGTTGTCAGGTGCACCTTTGTGCTCACAGATTGCCTGAGTGCATGGACGATGCGCTCTTTAACATGCTGGTGGAGGGCTGGGATGGCTTTTCTGGAAAAAAGTGTCGACTGGGTAGCTCGTAGCGTGGTACAGCGTAGTCCATCAGGGCTTTGAAAGCTTCGCTTTCAACTAACCGGTAGGGCATCATCTCTAACGAGATTAGTCTAGCTATGTGGGCGTTCAAACCCTGTGTACGCGGATGCGAGGCTAAGTACTTCCATTTTCTAACCATAGTCTCATGTAGGGTGAGCTGGACTGGAAAGCTGGAGATCGTGGAACTAGCAGGGGTGCCGGTGGACATGGCAGACTGAGAGACGGTGGGAGATGGTATTGTTGCCGCCGGTGCCCTAGATGCAGTGTTTCCTACTACGAAACTGGTGATTCCCTGACCCTGACTGCTTTGGCCTGGCAAAGAAACCTGCACAGATACTGCAGGTGGTGCAGAAAATGGTGGCCCTACACTGCCGGAAGGGATGTTGCGTTGATGACTAGCTTCATTGGCCGAGGGTGCTACAACCTTAAGGGACGTTTGGTAGTTAGTCCAAGCTTGCAAATGCATGGTGGTTAAATGTCTATGCATGCAACTTGTATTGAGACTTTTCAGATTCTGCCCTCTGCTTAAGGTAGTTGAACATTTTTGACAGATGACTTTGCGCTGATCAATTGGATGTTGTTTAAAAAAATGCCAGACTGCACCCTTTCTAGCATCGGATACCTTTTCAGGCATTGCAGACTGAGCTTTAACCGGATGGCCACGCTGTCCTCCAACAGGTTTTGACTTTGCCACGCGTTTTGGGCAAGATACGGGCCCGGCAGATGGAACCTGTTGCGATGTTGATGCCTGCTGCGGCCCCTCCTCCTCCGCTTCAGAACTGCTGCCACCTGCACCCTGTTCCCCCAATGGCTGCCAATCGGGGTCAAGAACTGGGTCATCTATTACCTCTTCTTGTAGCTCGTGTGCAACTTCGTCTGTGTCACCGTGTCGGTCGGTGGTATAGCGTTCGTGATGGGGCAACATAGTCTCATCAGGGTCTGATTCTTGATCAGCACCCTGCGAGGGCAATGTTGTGGTCTGAGTCAAAGGACCAGCATAGTAGTCTGGCTGTGGCTGTGCATCAGTGCACTCCATGTCAGATTCAACTTGTAATGGGCATGGACTGTTAACTGCTTCACTTTCTAAGCCAGGGACGGTATGTGTAAAGAGCTCCATGGAGTAACCCGTTGTGTCGCCTGCTGCATTCTTCTCTGTTGTTGTTTTTGCTGAAGAGGACAAGGAAGCGACTTGTCCCTGACCGTGAACATCCACTAACGACGCGCTGCTTTTACTTTTACCAGTTTCACGAGAGGAGGCAAAAGAGCTAGAGGCTGAGTCAGCAAGATAAGCCAAAACTTGCTCTTGCTGCTCCGGCTTTAAAAGCGGTTTTCCTACTCCCAGAAAAGGGAGCGTTCGAGGCCTTGTGTAGCCAGACGATGAACCTGGCTCCACAGCTCCAGACTTAGGTGCAATATTTTTTTTCCCATGACCACCTGATGCTCCACCACTACCACTACCCTCATTACCAGCTGACAATGAACGCCCCCGGCCACGACCTCTTCCACCAGACTTCCTCATTGTTTTAAAAACGTTACCAAACTAACGGTATTTGTTGCTGTCACACAACTTACACGGTGAGCTATAACTTCAGTATGATTTAGCTACCCCTTTACAGGTGGGTGAGACCACAACGAAAATCAGGCACAATGTTACACACTCTGTTGTTGGTGGCAACAAATGAGAGAGATGCCACACACGCAGGACTGTCACTGAAGCGCAAATGTAAATATTAATCTCCCACTGATTTGTTGTTTTTTTTTTAAAAGGGAGACTTTAGAAAAAAAAAATAATAAAAAAAAATGATTTTTTAAGGAAGAATTTATAAACCAAATAAAATGAAATGATTGTTTCAGGGAGAATTTAGAAAACAAATTAAAAAAAATAGGCTTTCTATGGCCCACTGAGTGAGAGAGGACGCACACAGGAGTCAGGAGTGGCACACAAGCCCAGAGGCCAATATTTATCTCCCACTGATTGATTTAGTGATTTTTTCAGGTAGATTTTGGAACCCAAATCAAGCAAAAAAAAAATAGGCTTTCTATGGCCCACAATTGGAGAGAGAGAGATGGCACACCCAGGAGTCAAGACTGGCACACAAGCAGAAAGGGCAATATTAATCTCCCACTGATTTGATTTTTTTTTTTTTTTCAAGGAGACTTTAGAAAAAAAAAATACAAAAAAATGAATTTTTCAGGAAGAATTTAGAAACAAAATAAAATAAAATGATAGTTTCAGGGAGAATTTAGAAAACAAATAAAAAAAAAATAGGCTTTGTAGGGCCCACTGAGTGAGAGAGGACGCACACAGGAGTCAGGAGTGGCACACAAGCCCAGAGGCCAATATTTATCTCCCACTGATTGATTTAGTGATTTTTTCAGGTAGATTTTGGAACCCAAATCAAGCAAAAAAATTAATAGGCTTTCTATGGCCCACAATTGGAGAGAGAGATGGCACACCCAGGAGTCAAGACTGGCACACAAGCAGAAAGGGCAATATTAATCTCCCACTGATTTGATTTTTTTTTTTTTTTTTTCAGGGAGACTTTAGAAAAAAAAATACAAAAAAATGAATTTTTCAGGAAGAATTTAGAAACAAAATAAAATAAAATGATTGTTTCAGGGAGAATTTAGAAAACAAATAAAAAAAGAATAGGCTTTGTAGGGCCCACTGAGTGAGAGAGGACGCACACTGGAGTCAGGAGTGGCACACAAGCCCAGAGGCCAATATTTATCTCCCACTGATTGATTTAGTGATTTTTTCAGGTAGATTTTGGAACCCAAATCAAGCAAAAAAATTAATAGGCTTTCTATGGCCCACAATTGGAGAGAGAGAGATGGCACACCCAGGAGACTGGCACACAAGCAGAAAGGGCAATATTAATCTCCCACTGATTTGATTTTTTTTTTTTTTTTTCAAGGAGACTTTAGAAAAAAAAAATACAAAAAAATGAATTTTTCAGGAAGAATTTAGAAACAAAATAAAATAAAATGATTGTTTCAGGGAGAATTTAGAAAACAAATTAAAAAAAAATAGGCTTTGTAGGGCCCACTGAGTGAGAGAGGACGCACACAGGAGTCAGGAGTGGCACACAAGCCCAGAGGCCAATATTTATCTCCCACTGATTGATTTAGTGATTTTTTCAGGTAGATTTTGGAACCCAAATCAAGCAAAAAAATTAATAGGCTTTCTATGGCCCACTATTTGTGAGAGAGATGGCACGCTCAGGACTGGCACACAAGCCCAGAGGCCAATATTAATCTCCCACTTTTTTTTTTTTCCAGGGAAAATTTATAAACCCAATAAAAAAAATAATAAATAGGCTTTCTATGGCCCACTATCTGAGAGAGAGAGAGATGGCACGCTTAGGACTGGCACACAAGCCCAAAGGCCAATATTAATCTCCCACTGATTGATTTATTGATTTTTTCAGGTAGAATTTAGAACCCAAATCAAGCAAAAAAATAAATAGGCTTTTTATGGCCCACTGAGTGAGAGATGGCACACACAGGAGTCAGGAGTGGCACACAAGCCCTGAGGCCAATATTTTTCTCCCACTGATTGATGTGATTTTTTCAGGTAGATTTTGGAACCCAAATCAAGCAAAAAAATAAATAGGCTTTCTATGGCCCACTGAGTGAGAGATGGCACACACAGGAGTATGGAGTGGCACACAAGCCCTGAGGCCAATATTTTTCTCCCACTGATTGATGTAGTGATTTTTTCAGGTAGATTTTAGAACCCAAATCAAGCAAAAAAATAAATAGGCTTTCTATGGCCCACTGAGTGAGAGATGACACAGACAGGGATGGCACTCTAGCAGAAATGCCAATCTTAATCTCCCACAAAAAAAAAAAAAAAAAAAAAGGAACTGTCCTTCAATTACTATCTCCCTGCAGTAATCTCAGCCAGGTATGGCAGGCAGCAATAAGGAGTGGACTGATGCACAAATTAAATAAAAAGTGTGGACAAAAACAAGATAGCTGTGCAGAAAGGAAGGAACAAGAGGATTTGTGCTTTGAAAAAAGCAGTTGGTTTGCACAGCGGCGTACACACAGCAATGCAGCTATCAGGGAGCCTTCTAGGGCAGCCCAATGAGCTACAGCGCTGAGGAAAAAAAAAAAAATGTAGCTTCCACTGTCCCTGCACACCGAAGGTGGTGTTGGGCTGTGGAAATCGCTACAGCACAAGCGGTTTGGTGGTTAATGGACCCTGCCTAACGCTATCCCTGCTTCTGACGAAGCGGCAGCAACCTCTCCCTAAGCTCAGATCAGCAGCAGTAACATGGCGGTCGGCGGGAACGCCCCTTTATAGCCCCTGTGACGCCGCGGACAGCAAGCCAATCACTGCAATGCCCTTCTCTAAGATGGTGGGGACCAGGACCTATGTCATCACGCTGCCCACACTTTGCGTTTACCTTCATTGGCTGAGAAATTGCGCTTTTCGCGTCATTGAAACGCGACTTTGGCGCGAAAGTCGCGTACCGCATGGCCGACCCCGCACAGGGGTCGGATCGGGTTTCATGAAACCCGACTTTGCCAAAAGTCGGCGACTTTTGGAAATGAACGACCCGTTTCGCTCAACCCTATTAAGAAGTAGTTCAGGCACAAAGAACAATGAGCTTCACATGTTTGGATTAATTATCTCTTTTTCTAGCCTTTTCTGACTATTTAAGACCCTCCCCAAACTTGTGAACAGCACTCATACATGGTCAACATGGGAAAGACAAAGGAGCATTCCAAGGCCATCAGAGACAAGATCGTGGAGGGTCACAAGGCTGGCAAGGGGTACAAAACCCTTTCCAAGGAGTTGGGCCTACCTGTCTCCACTGTTGGGAGCATCATCCGGAAGTGGAAGGCTTATGGAACTACTGTTACCCTTCCACGGCCTGAACAGCCTTTGAAAGTTTCCTCCCGTGCCGAGGCCAGGCTTGTCCGAAGAGTCAAGGCTAACCCAAGGACAACAAGGAATGAGCTCCGGGAAGATCTCATGGCAGTGGGGACATTGGTTTCAGTCAATACCATAAGTAACGTACTCCACCGCAATGGTCTCATGTCAAGGCTCGTCTACAGTTTGCTCATGATCACTTTGAGGACTCTGAGACTGACTGGTTCAAGGTTCTCTGGTCTGATGAGATCAAGATCGAGATCTTTGGTGCCAACCACACACGTGACGTTTGGAGACTGGATGGCACTGCATACGACCCCAAGAATACCATCCCTACAGTCAAGCATGGTGGTGGCAGCATCATGCTGTGGGGCTGTTTCTCAGCCAAGGGGCCTGGCCATCTGGTCCGCATCCATGGAAAGATGGATAGCACGGCCTACCTGGAGATTTTGGCCAAGAACCTCCGCTCCTCCATCAAGGATCTTAAGATGGGTCGTCATTTCATCTTCCAACAAGACAACGACCCAAAGCACACAGCCAAGAAAACCAAGGCCTGGTTCAAGAGGCAAAAAATCAAGGTGTTGCAGTGGTCTAGTCAGTCTCCTAACCTTAACCCAATTGAAAACTTGTGGAAGGAGCTCAAGATTAAAGTCCACATGAGACACCCAAAGAACCTAGATAACTTGGAGAAGATCTGCATGGAGGAGTGGGCCAAGATAACTCCAGAGACCTGTGCCGGCCTGATCAGGTCTTATAAAAGACGATTATTACCTGCAATTGCAAACAAAGGCTATTCCACAAAATATTAAACCTAGGGGTTGAATAATAATTGACCCACACTTTTATGTTTAAAATGTATAAAAATTTAACTGAGCAACAAAACTTTTTGGTTTGTAAGATTTATGCATCTGTTAATAAATCCTGCTCTTGTTTGAAGTTTGAAGGCTCTAACTTATTTGCATCTTATTAAACCTGCTAAATCTGCAGGGGGTTGAATACTACTTGTAGGCACTGTATATATATGTTGTAGGGATTGGTTCGGGTGAGCAGAGGTAGGGCTGCAGTAATGAGGCAACACACAGGCTTACAGTCCAAACTTCAGTGGTTTATTGGCACTTTAAACAGTCCATGACAGAAAGTGAGAGAAAAAAAACAAACATACTCCAGCTTGGGGAACCACTGGTCTCAGACTCACCCTTACACGGGACAGGCTTAACTAAGCAGCTGCCAAGTCAGCGGCTTCCGCCTGGTGCCATTCCCAGGGTTGCTAACAGTTATGTCACTGTCCTTTGCGGCATATGTGGCAGAGAAAAACAGTTCAGGCTCATTCCAGCCCAGCTCCAAACCCAGAATAACATGCCAAACAAAAGAAACCCCATTACATAGTCAATAGCCACACCCACAGGTGAGGTACCCTTCACATGGGCTGATCACGTGATCGTGACATCACTGCAGGTCCTCAACCTTAGGAAAATAACAGGCCAAAATTTATCCTGCTGGGAGAACTATATCTTTCGTCCAGCACTACACCTTTTACTTTATAGACCCTACTCTGAGACCGTTGTGCTGCTTCCATATGTTCCCGGACTAATGGTAGGACTGTCTCCATCCTTTCCTGCATTTTTGCAACATGCTCTATTACACTCTTGTGGGGGGTTGGTTGGTTCTCCCAAGCCTCTTTGGCTATATCAAGTAAGCCCCGGGGATGTCAGCCATACAATAATTCAAAGGGCGAGAACCCCGTAGATGCCTGCAGCACCTCCCGTACTGCAAACAACAAATATGGGAGTAACAGATGCCAATCCTTCCCATCTTTAGAAACGTTTTTTTAAGCATGCTCTTTTGCGTCTTATTGAATGTTTCTACCAGCCCATCTGTTTGGGGATGATAAACTGAGGTGCGCAACTGTTTGACATTTAACAAGCGGCAGAGCTCTTTCGTAATTTTTGACATAATGGGGTTCCTTGGTCTGTTAAAATCTCTTGCGGAATCCCCACCTTAGAAAACATACCCATGAGTTCCTTTGCTATGAGCTTAGCTGACGTGTGGCGCAGAACAGCCTCAGGACAGCGGGTGGCATAATCTAGAACTACTAGGATGTGTTGGTGCCCCCTTGCTGACTTATTGACAGGACCGACCAGATCCATTGCCACTCTTTCGAAAGGCACCTCTATAATAGGTAATGGCACTAAAGGACTCCGAAAGTGTGGCTGGGGACTGGTTACCTGGCACACAGAACAGGAATTACAATACCGTTTAACTTCTTCATGGACCCTTAGCCAGTAAAACCGCTGCAAAATTCGGTCAAGGGTTTTCTTTTGGCCCAAATGCCCACCGATTACATGTGCATGCGCTAGGTCCATTACCAACCTACAATAGGCCTGAGGTACCATTAACTGCTCTACCATTTCCCCACGTACTTTCTCAACTCGATACAACAGGTCTCGGTTTAGCTCTAAAGTGTGGCAACTCGGTGGCTGCCCCAGGTTGTTGGGGTTCCCCATTAACAAACAGTACATTTTCCCTGGCCTGAGTCAAATGAGGGTCTCGGAGTTGCGCTGTACCAAAATTATCGCACGATACATTTAAGTCTAACAATTCAGGTCCTGGTGGCAAGTCTTCCACATCCCTGGCCAACACTTCTATGGGAGAATTTTACCCCTCCTCCACCAAAAGGGAGGCCACCCCTACCGCCAACACTTCTTCCTCTGAGCTACCAGGTTCATGCCCCACTTCTGGAGAACGTAACCTGGTTGTCACCGGTGTCGGCAGTTGTCCACTGGGTGAGACACCTGTTGGCCAAAGTACAGAAAATAAAGGAAAATCTCTACCAAGTATCAATTCATAATGTAGGTTAACCACAACCCCCACCTCGTGGCACCGCCTCCCCGCTGGCATGTTTATCACCATTAGTGCGGTAGGATAGTCTTTTAAGTCCCAATGTATGCATAACACCCCAATTTTCCGACCAGTGTACTCACTGGACTGAACTAGACTGGCTCGTACCAGAGTCACAAGACTCCCTGAGTCCAGTAGGGCCACAGCTGGGGTACCCTCTACATCCACCTTACACAAATGTCCCATATTGGATCCCACCTGGATGCCTGTAGCGCAAATTAGTTCAGCATAATGGGATTGGCGATACCCAAAGTTTGTCTCCATGGGCTCAGCCAGCTTACACAAATGTCCCATATTGGATCCCACCTGGATGCCTGTAGCGCAAATCAGTTCAGCATAATGGGATTGGCGATACCCAAAGTTTGTCTCCATGGGCTCAGCCAGGTGGGGGCAATCAGCTCTCATGTGACCAGGCTCCTGGCACCGCCAGCAGACTATGGGGCTTCTTTCTCCTCCAGACAAGTCTTGAGTGGCCTTCCTAGGCTCTGCTTGCCGAGCCAGGGGTGGAGATTTAGAGAACCTTCCGGACACCTTCCGTGGAGTCCCTCCCTGGAGCTCTCTGGTTGCCCCATATCATTCTATCAGGTCTATCATCTGGAGCGCATTAGCAGGGGATGCTTGCCCGACCCATGATTGGAGGGAGTGGGGCAAACCCCTCCAAAATTTATCAGTCACTATGGGGTCCAGCATGGCCATGGGAGACAGTACCTCAGGCTGCAACCATTTCTGAAATAAGTGCAACAGGTCATAATACTGAGATCGAGCTGGCTTGGAGGGGTTAAACTCCCACTGATGTACCCGCTGGGCCCGGACCAACACATTTACCCCAAGATGTGCCAGTATCTCACCCTTGACGACTGCGTAGTCCTCCCTCCACTCGGAGGGTAGGTCTTGATAGGCTTTCATAGGTCCTGGAGCCAGAAATGGAGCAATGACTTCTGCCCACTGGTCCTGGGGTAGTCTCTCCCGCTCAGCCACTCCCTCAAACATCTCCAGGTATGTCTCGACGTCATCAGATTTCTCCATTTTGGGGATCGCTGTACGAACTGCTTTCCGGACATCATGGATTCCCCGTGAAGCATCTCTTGTCTGCGATGCCGTGATATGCTGTATCAAAAGATGGTTTGTTGCCTGCTGCTGTTGTCGCATAGCATCCACAAGCACTTTTATTGTGGCCTCCATTTTTACAGAGTTCCCTTACTGGGTCTGCGCCACTCCTTTCACCCAGGACATAAGCCGGAGTTCAGAGTAAAAAATAAGCAAAAAATGCCTGGCCTCACTGCGATTGCCCACATTCTCCACCAAAATGTATGGATTGGCACGGGTGAGCAGAGGTAGGGCCGCAGTAATGAGGCAACACACAGGCCTACAGTCCAAACTTCAGTGGTTTATTGGCACTTTAAACAGTCCATGACAGAAAGTGAGAGAAAAAAAAACATACTCCAGCTTGGAGAACCACTGGTCTCAGACTCACCCTTACACGGGACAGGCTTAACTAAGCGGCTGCCAAGTGAGTGGCTTCCGCTAACAGTCATGTCACCCTCCTTTGCGGTATATGTGGCAGAGAAAAAAAGTTCAGGCTCATTCCAGCCCAGCTCCAAACCCAGAATAACGTGCCAAACAAAAGAAACTCCATTACATAGTCTATAGCCACACCCACAGGTGAGGTACCCTTCACATGGGCTGATCACGTGATCATGACATCACTGCAGGTCCTCAACCTTACGAAAATAACAGGCCAAAACTTATCCTGCTGGGAGAAATATATCTTCCGTCCAGCACTACACCTTTTACTGCACCACAATATATATATAAAGAAAAAAGGAGGTAGCACTCAAATAAATGAAAGGGTTGGTGACAGCTGAAATGTTGCCTCACCATATCGGCTAATAAAGTCCACGTTTTTCATCATATATTGGAGTGCTGCCTCCTTTTTTCTTTTTTATTATTTATACAAATGGATATTTGTTTGGACAATCTTGCACCCTGAATTCATCTATATGGCACTGTTCCACATATATGTATATATATATATATATATATATATATATGTATGTATATATATATATATATATATATATACACATATATATATATACATATACAGTACAGACCAAAAGTTTGGACACACCTTCTCATTTAAAGATTTTTATGTATTTTCATGACTATGAAAATTGTACATTCGCACTGAAGGCATCAAAACTATGAATTAACACATGTGGAATTATATACTTAACAAACAAGTGTGAAACAACTGAAATTATGTCTTATATTCTAGGTTTTTCAAAGTAGAATCAAGTTGCTTTTATGACTGCTTTGCACACTCTTGGCATTCTCTTGATGAGCTTCAAGAGGTAGTCACTGAGAATGGTTTTCACTTCACAGGTGTGCCCTGTCAGGTTTAATAAGTGGGATTTCTTGCCTTATAAATGGGGTTAGGACCATCAGTGTGTTGTGCAGAAGTCTGGTGGATACACAGCTGATAGTCCTACTGAATAGACTGTTAGAATTTGTATTATGGCAAGAAAAAAGCAGCTAAGTAAAGAAAAACAAGTGGCCATCATTAGTTTAAAAAATGAAGGTCAGTCAGAAAAATTTGGAAAACTTTGAAAGTGTCCCCAAGTGCAGTGACAAAAACCATCAAGCGCTACAAAGAAACTGGCTCACATGAGGACCGCCGCAGGAAAGGAAGACCAAGAGTCACCTCTGCTTCTGAGGAAAAGTTTATCCGAGTCAGCAGCCTCAGAAATCGTAGATTAACAGCAGCTCAGATTAGAGACCAGGTCAATGCCACACAGATTTCTAGCAGCAGACTCATCTCTACAACAATTGTTAAAAGGAGACTTTGTGCAGCAGGCCTTCATGGTAAAATAGCTGCTAGGAAACAACTGCTAAGGACAGGCAACAAGCAGAAGAGACTTGTTTGGGCTAAAGAACACATGGAATGAACATTAGACCAGTGGAAATCTGTGCTTTGGTCTGATGAGTCCAAATTTGAGATCTTTGGTTCCAACCACCGTGTGTGTGTGTATATATATATAATATTAAATTAATATCCCATGGAAGTCTGAATTTGGAATGATACTCAAAATCAAAGTGGAAATCAAATTACAGGCTGATCCAACTTCAGTGGAAATGCCTCAAGACAAGGATATGATGCTCAGTAGTGTGTGTGGCTACCAAGTGCCTGTATGACCTCCCTACAACACCTGGGCATGCTGCTGATGAGGCGGCGGATGTTCTCCTGAGGGATCTCCTCCCAGATTTGGATTAAAGCATCAGTCAACTCCTGGACAGTCTGTGGTGCAACATGGCATTGGTGGCTGAAACAAGACATGATGTCACAGATGTGCTTGATTGGATTCAGGTCTAGGGAAAGGTGTTATGATCCGGTGACCTAGGAGCCGCTTGGAACTTTCTCTGGAGTTGGTGTAAACTGTACTAACTACAAATCCTGAACTTAACACCGCAACTAGAAGTAGCCGTGGGGTGTGCCTAACAAATCCTAGACACCTCGACACAGCCGGAGGACTGAATACCCCTATAGATGGAAATAGGAATTCTACCTTGCCTCAGAGCAGAACCCCAAAGGATAGGCAGCCCCCCACAAATATTGACTGTGAGTAGTAGAGGAAAAGACACACGCAGGCAGAAAACAGGATTTAGCAAAAGAGGCCACACTAGCTAAGATAGGAAAGGATAGGACAGAATACTAAGCGGTCAGTATTAAAATCCTTCCAAAAATATCCACAGCAGAAAATACAAAAAACTCCACCATATAACTAAAGATGTGGAGCGTATATCTGCAAGTCCAGAGAATCCAACAAGACTGAGAAAACACTGACACAGTCTAAGCTGGACGAGAGAAAACAAATGAATAGCACAGAATTATTAAGCACACAGCATGTGTGCCACAGAAACAAAAACCAGACACTTATCTTTGCTGAATTGACAGCAAGGCAGGAGGAACCAGGCAAAGATCCAAAACCTCCCAGAACCATGGACAACTGGCAAGGACTAATGAATCCTGCACACCTAAATACCCCAGTCAGAACTGCAATCAGCAGAAACACCTGACCAGGACTGCAACTCAGGGACAACTGCATTACCACCTACAACCACTGGAGGGAACCCAAAAGCAGAATTCACAACAGTACCCCCCCCCTTGGGGAGGGGTCACCGAACCCTCACCAGGGCCCCCAGGATGATCAGGACGAGCCAGATGAAAGGCATGGACCAAATCAGCAGCATGGACATCAGAGGCAAAAACCCAAGAATTATCCTCCTGGCCATAACCCTTCCATTTGACAAGGTACTGAAGCCTCCACCTCGAAAAACGAGAATCCAAAATCTTCTCAACCACATACTCCAACTCCCCATCAACCAACACAGGGGCCGGAGGATCAACAGAGGGAACAACGGGCACCACATATTTCCGCAATAAAGATCTATGGAAGACATTGTGGATAGCAAAAGAAGCCGGAAGCGCCAATCGAAAAGACACCGGATTAATAATCTCAGAAATCCTATAAGGGCCAATAAACTTAGGGGAGGAAACCTTCATAGGAACATGACGGGAAGACAACCAGACCAGATCCCCAACCCGAAGCCGGGAACCAACACACCGACGACGGTTAGCAAAACGTTGAGCCTCCTCCTGAGACAACACCAAATTGTCCACCACATGAGCCCAAATTTGCTGCAACCTGTCAACCACAGAATCCACACCAGGACAGTCAGAAGGCTCAACCTGCCCAGAAGAAAAACGAGGATGAAAACCAAAATTACAAAAGAAAGATGAAACCAAAGTAGCTGAACTAGCCCGATTATTAAGGGCAAACTGGGCCAATGGCAAGAAGGCCACCCAATCATCCTGATCAGCAGACACAAAGCATCTCAAATAAGTCTCCAATGTCTGATTAGTTCGCTCGGTCTGGCCACTTGTCTGAGGATGAAATGCAGAAGAAAAAGACAAATCAATGCCCAGCCTAGCACAAAAGGCCCGCCAAAACCTAGAAACAAACTGGGAACCTCTGTCGGATACAATATTCTCCGGAATACCATGCAGACGAACCACATGCTGAAAAAACAACCAAATCAAATCTGAAGAGGAAGGCAATTTAGGCAAAAGCACCAAATGAACCATCTTAGAGAACCGGTCACAAACAACCCAGATAACAGACATCTTCTGGGAATCCAGAAGATCAGAAATAAAATCCATAGAAATATGCGTCCAGGGCCTCTCAGGGACTGGCAATGGCAAAAGCAACCCACTAGCACGGGAACAACAAGGCTTGGCCCGCGCACAAGTCCCACAGGACTGCACAAAAGAACGCACATCACTTGACAAAGAAGGCCACCAAAAGGACCTACCAACCAAATCTCTGGTACCAAAAATACCAGGATGACCAGCCAACACAGAACAGTGAACCTCAGAAATCACTCTACTAGGCCATCTGTCAGGAACAAACAATTTCCCCACTGGACAGCGGTCAGGTCTGTCAGCCTTAAATTCCTGAAGGACCCGTCGTAAATCAGGGGAAATGGCAGAAAGGACCACCCCTTCTTTCAAAATGCCGACCGGTTCAAGGACCTCAGGAGAATCAGGCAAAAAACTCCTAGAGAGGGCATCAGCCTTAATATTCTTAGAACCCGGAAGATACGAAACTACGAAATCAAAACGGGAAAAAAACAAGGACCATCGAGCCTGTCTAGGATTCAGCCGTTTGGCAGACTTGAGGTAAATCAGATTCTTATGATCGGTCAAGACCACAATACGGTGCTTAGCTCCCTCAAGCCAATGTCGCCACTCCTCAAATGCCCACTTCATAGCCAACAACTCCCGATTGCCGACATCATAATTGCGTTCAGCAGGCAAAAACTTACGGGAAAAGAAGGCACACGGTTTCATCAAGGAACCAACAGGATCCCTCTGAGACAAAACGGCCCCTGCCCCAATCTCAGAAGCGTCAATCTCAAACTGAAACGGAAGAAAAACATCCGGTTGGCGCAACACCGGAGCAGAAGTAAATCGGCGTTTAAGCTCCTGAAAGGCAGCGACAGCCGCAGAGGACCAATTCGCCACATCAGCGCCTTTCTTCGTCAAATCGGTCAAGGGTTTAACCACCCTAGAGAAGTTAGCAATGAAACGGCAATAAAAATTTGCAAAACCCAAAAATTTCTGAAGGCTCTTCACGGATGTGGGTTGAATCCAATCATGAATGGCCTGAACCTTAACCGGAACCATCTCCATAGATGAGGGAGAAAAAATGAAGCCCAAAAAAGAAACCTTCTGCACCCCAAAGAGACACTTAGACCCCTTCACAAACAAAGCATGGTCACGAAGGATCTGAAATACCATCCTGACCTGTTGCAAATGAGACTCCCAATCATCGGAAAAAATCAAAATATCGTCCAAATATACAATCAAGAATTTATCAAGATAAGTCCGGAAGATATCATGCATGAAGAACTGAAAAACAGATGGAGCATTAGTGAGCCCGAATGTCATCACAAGATATTCAAAATGACCTTCGGGCATATTAAACGTAGTTTTCCATTCATCACCCTGCTTAATACGAACAAGATTATATGCCCCCCGAAGGTCAATCTTAGTAAACCAACTAGCCCCCTTAATCCTAGCAAACAAATCAGAAAGCAAAGGTAAAGGGTATTGAAACTTGACCGTGATCTTATTCAAGAGGTGATAATCAATACAGGGTCTCAAGGAGCCATCCTTCTTAGCAACAAAAAAAAATCCCGCTCCCAACGGTGAAGAAGATGGCCGAATATGCCCTTTCGCCAAAGACTCCTTAATATAATTCCGCATGGCGGTATGTTCAGGCACAGACAGGTTGAAAAGTCGGCCCTTAGGAAACTTACAGCCTGGAATCAAGTCAATAGCACAATCACAGTCCCTGTGCGGTGGAAAGGAACTGGACTTGGGCTCATCGAATACGTCCTGAAAATCAGACAAAAACTTAGGAATTTCAGAAGTGGAAGAAGAGGAGATTGACATCAAAGGAACATCATTATGAATCCCCTGACAACCCCAACTAGTCACAGACCTTCCAGTCCAACACAGGATTATGTACCTGCAACCACAGAAAACCCAGCACAATAGCATCATGCAAATTATGCAACACCAGAAATCGACAATCTTCCTGATGGGCTGGCACCATGCGCATGGTCACCTGTGTCCAAAACTGGGTCTTATTTTTTGCCAAGGGTGTAGCATCAATGCCCCTTAAAGGAATAGGGTTCTGCAAAGGCTGCAAGGGAAAACCACAACGCCGGGCAAACTCAAAGTCCATTAAATTCAAGGTGGCGCCTGAATCCACAAACGCCATGACAGAAAATAATGACAATGAGCAGATCAAGGACACAGATAACAGAAATTTAGGTTGGACAGTACTGATGGTAAATGAACTGGCGATCCTCTTTGTCCGCTTAGGGCAGACAGAAATGACATGAGAAGCGTCGCCACAATAATAACACAACCTATTATGACGTCTGAAACCTTGTCGTTCCATTCTAGACAGAATCCTATCACACTGTATTGGCTCAGGAATTTGCTCTGAGGACAACGCCACAGCGCGCACAGTTCTGCGCTCCTGCAAGCGCCGATCAATCTGAATGGCCAGAGACATAGAATCACTCAGACCGAAAGGCGTGGGAAACCCCACCATAACATCTTTAACAGATTCAGAAAGACCCTTTCTGAAAATTGCCGCCAAAGCATCATCATTCCATTTAGTCAACACAGACCATTTTCTAAATTTCTGACAATACAATTCTGCCGCCTCTTGACCCTGAGACAGGGCCAACAAGGTCTTCTCCGCTTGATCCACAGAATTAGGTTCATCATATAATAAAACTAAAGCCTGAAAAAAGGAGTCTACATTAAGCAAAGCCAGATTCCCAGATTCCAGGGAAAATGCCCAATCCTGTGGATCGCCACGCAGCAGGGAGATGATGATTTTAACCTGCTGAATGGAATCACCGGAGGATCGAGGTCTCAGAGCAAAAAACAGTTTACAGTTGTTTTTAAAACTCAAAAATTTAGACCTGTCACCAAATAACAAATCAGGAGTAAGAATCTTCGGCTCTAAAACAGGAGTCTGAACAATATAATCAGAAATACCCTGTACCCTAGCAGCAAGCTGGTCCACACGAGAAGCTAATTCCTGAATATCCATGCTAGCACAAGACTCCTCAGCCACCTAGAGAAAAAGAGGGAAGAAAAGACAAAAGAGAGTGCGGAAAAAAAAATGGCTCAACACCTTTCTTCCCTTCTTCTGAGATGCATTTAACTCATTATGGGCCAGTTGCACTGTTATGATCCGGTGACCTTGGAGCCGCATGGAACTTTCTCTGGAGTTAATGTAAACTGTACTGACCGCAAATCCTGAACTTAACACCGCAACTAGAAGTAGCCGTGGGGTGTGCCTAACAAATCCTAGACACCTCGACACAGCCGGAGGACTGAATACCCCTATAGATGGAAATAGGAATTCTACCTTGCCTCAGAGCAGAACCCCAAAGTATAGGTAGCCCCCCACAAATATTGACTGTGAGTAGTAGAGGAAAAGACACACGCAGGCAGAAAACAGGATTTAGCAAAAGAGGCCACATTAGCTAAAATAGGAAAGGATAGGACAGAATACTAAGCGGTCAGTATTAAAATCCTTCCAAAAATATCCACAGCAGAAAATACAAAAAACTCCACCATCTAACTAAAGATGTGGAGCGTATATCTGCAACTCCAGAGAGTCCAACAAGACTGAGAAAACACTGACAGAGTCTAAGCTGGACAAGAGAAAACAAATGAATAGCACAGAATTATTAAGCACACAGCATGTGTGCCACAGAAACAAAAAACAGACACTTATCTTTGCTGAATTGGCAGCAAGGCAGGAGGAACCAGACAAAGATCCAAAACCTCCCAGAACCATGGACAACTGGCAAGGACTAATGAATCCTGCACATCTAAATACCCCAGTCAGAACTGCAATCAGCAGAAACACCTGACCAGGACTGCAACTCAGGGACAACTGCATTACCACCTACAACTACTGGAGGGAACCCAAAAGCAGAATTCACAACAGAAAGGGCAGGCCAGTCCATAGCATCAATGCCTTCATCATTCAGAAACTGCTGACACACATCAGCCACAGGAGGCCTAGCATTGTCATGCATCAGTAGGAACCCAGTGCCCACTACACCTGCGTATCTCCTCATAATTGGTCTGAGGATCTCATCCCAGTACATAATGGCATTCAGGGTATCTCTGGCTAGCACATGGAGAGCTGTGCAGCCCTCCAAAGAAATGCCTCCTCACAACATTACTGACCCACTGCCAAACCAGTCATGCTGGAGGATTTTGCAGGTAGCAGGTTCTCCACAACGTCTCCAGACTGTCACATGTGCTCAATGTGAACCTGCTCTAATCCGTGAAGAGCACAGGGTGCCAATGTCAAATCTGCCAATCTTGGTGTTCTCTGGCAAATGCCAACACCCTGCACAAGCACAACACCCACTTGTGGCTGTTGGGCCCTCATACCATCCTCATGGAGTCTGTTTCTGACAGTTTGAGCAGACACATGGATGTTAGTGGAATGCTGGAGGTCATTTTGCAGGGTTCTTGCACTGCTCCTCTGGTTCCTCCTCCACATCTACTGGCCTGTCTCCTGGTGTCAGCTCCATGCTCTGGACACTGTCCTAACAGACACAGCTACCCTTTTTGCCACAGCACGCTTGGTGTGCCATCCATGAGCTGCACTACCTGAGCAACTTCTGTGGGTTCTAGACACCGCCTCATACTACTGTACTGTACCTCTAGAGGTGAGAGCAATGACAAAATGCAAAAGTGACCAAAACAACAGCCAAAAGGATTAGAACAGAGAAATGGTCTGTGGTCACCCCCTGCATCATATCACTGAGCAAAAAGTTGCATAAAACGAGATTAAAAAGACAAATGTAAATAAAAATGGTATTTCTGAAAACATCATCTTATCCTGCAAAAAGCAAGCCATCACTCAGCTCCATCAGCGGACAAAAAAACAGATGTAGCTCGCAGAGTAAAGCGATGCAAAAATAATTATTTTTTCTATAAAAATAGTTTTTCTTTTTGGTAAAAGTGTCAAAATATAAATAATAATATAAATGTGGTATTGCTGTAATTATACTTACTCAAATGATAAATTTTACCACAAGCAGAATAGCATAAAAAATCCTGTTTGTTTTTGCTCCTTCTGCCTCCAAAAAATCAGAATAGAAAGCAATCAAAAAATGTCTTGTGCCCGAAAATGGTACCCATAAAAACTCTCACTCTGTCGACAGAAATATGAAAAAATTATATCTCAAAATATGGCAATGAAAAAAATAGTTTTTGAAAAAAAAACATGTTTTAGTGTGTGACAGTACTCAAACATAAAAAAGATAAATCTGGTATTGCTGTAATCACAGCCAAAGAATAAATTCATCTAAACATGAGGAACAGCATAAAATGTAAATATGAAACAGTTATTAAAATGCTGTTGATTTGTTCATTCTGCCTCTGAAAAATCGCAGTAAGACTTGTCTCACCTTTATCCTGCCCTCTATGCTGAGGTCTTACACTGAGATTTCTGTGTAAATCTCTGAAATGCATGATTCAGATGGAACCCTTGGTGGAAGATTCCCTATAGCGAGGCAGATGAAGTCACTTTGGATGTTGTCTAGCCTATGATCTAAAGGTGTCTGTTTCTTTCGGTGTACATACAAGAGTGGTCCACCACAGTTTTGTGTGTTTCTAAAAAGAAGTACAGTGCTGAACAGAGACCAGACTGAATCCAGAATACCTCTGCTGCCTCATTAGGATGGAAACCCTGATGAAGGTGATCAGCATAGAGAGCCAGATAAATGTGATCCCAAATGTCATATAAAATGTTCCAATAAAAACTTCACCTCAATCCAAAAAAAAGCAAGTATCCCCTCATATCATCATCTGTTAATGGAAATAAGAGAGGTTTACACATTCCTGGTACTACAACATCTCTGAAAAAAGCGCTATGGCACCTCTCAAAAGAAATTCAGCAAATTATGCACTGCCAAATCCAAATGACCCTCGTTTTTGAGGTCCAGTGTGCCTAAACTACATGTCCACATGTTTGGCCTTTCTGTAGAGATAAGAGCCCACCTAATTTATGGGTGCATTCTTCAGAAGCATGAGCTGGGCATAACGTACTGGGTACTACTTTGTTTGGGCACTACTATAGCAGATTTGCAATTTTCACTCAATTGGAGTCTGCTCTTTTGGCACTTAGGGGCTCTGTATATGGAGTCTGCAAACTATTCTAGGAAAATCTGCACTACAGGAGGCAATTAGCGCTTCATCCCTCACAAGTCTGGCTAAGTGGTACTGTGCAGCCACATATAGGGTATTTCCACATTCAGCAGAATTTGTGTGACAAATTTTAGTGCCATTTTTTCCATTTCCCTTTGTTAAAATGTAAAATCTGAGGGCTAAAAAAATGTATGTGGTAAAAAGGTAATTACTTTTTCTTCACTGCCCAATGGTATAAAATTCTGTGACATACCCGTGGTGTCAATATTATCACTGCACCCTTAGATTACTCACTTGTGAGGTGTAGTTTGCAAAATGGGGTCACTTAGGGGGGTTCAGCTGTTTTGGCATTTCAGCGGTTCTCCCGGTGGGTCATGGCATCCTCAAACCATAACAGTAAAATCTGCACTAAATTGTGGTGCACATTCCATTCTGAGTTTTGAAATTGCAGAAAAAACTGATAGGTCCATTTTTTCACATAGGTCCATCAAAGTCACTTCAAATGTGATGGTTTCCCTTAAAAAATGGTTTTGTAAATTTTGTTGGGAAAATGAGCAATTGCGGATCATCTTTTAACCCTTCTAACTTCCTAAAAAAATGATGCAGATGTAAAGTATACATGTGGCAAATCTAATGTATTAACTAGTTTGTGTGACAAAACTCTATGCTTTAAGGGCATAAGAATTAGAAATTTGAAAATTGCAAAATTTTAGCCAAATTTCCAAAATTTTCACAAATAAAAGCAAGTCACATTGAACACATTTTACCTGTCGCAAATCATTAAGGGATTCCTGGCAGATCTGGGTCTGCTTATATTTAAATGTTGCTTTTCCTTTTGGTCCAGCAAGCATTAATGTCTTTTGCTAGCAGCTCTTTTAGGCTGGTCAGCTGATGTTGGTTGCGATCGCCTCCATGCCACGCCATATTGATGTAGTAATTGATGCAAAAGGAGACCCGACTAAGTATTGTGTGCATTTACTGAACATCCATTTCAGTAGGCCAAAATTTCGGATTTTAAAATAATTTTTCAAGCAGGTGTTATAAAGTATTCTAATTTACTGAGATAATGACTTTTGGGTTTTCATTGGCTGTAAGCCATAGTCATCAACATTAACAGAAATAAATGCTTGAAGTTGATCACTCTGTTTGTAATGACTCAAAATAATATGGGAGTTTCACTTTTTATATTGAAGAACTGAAATACATTAACTTTCTGATGATATTCTAATTTTGTGAGAAGCAACTGTACATGCCATCCAAATTGTCTTTTCAGAGATAAAGAGGAATTGAACTCTAGTGCCACCTATTGGAAGTAGCAATCCTAAAAGTCAATAACAACCCTTTAATGACTTCATGACTTAGGATAAAAACCAAACAAGAATCTCAATTTGACCCTCCTCAATTCAAAGCAGGAGTATAAAGGGGTAATGTTTCTTCATATGGAAAGTGACATGGCTGACATACCAGGGTAAGGAGGCTTATAGTCTGTGCAATACTACTCTGGGAAATTAAATATGCAAATTTTCTCTTCAGAGAAAAAGAGAACTGTCATATGAACTCTAGTGCCAACCTTAGACCCAGTCTATGAATGCATCTTACATGTTCATCACAAACTCATGACAAAATGTATTCATCATGCATAATGTATAGTATACAAAATTATCAATCATCCACAGTATATTGCCACTGTTTACTCAGCTCTTTCTTACAGTTCTGGCAGAAAATGTGGCACTCTTGAAATTGTTCCAGAAAATGAATTATTTCTCCCAGAAAATTATTGCAATTACAAATGTTTTGCCATACACATGTTTATTTCCTTTACGCGTGTTGGAACAACGCAAAAAAACAGAGAAAAGGAGAAAAATGGGCAAAATTTCACTCAAAATCCCAAAAATGGGCAGGAAAAAATTGTTGCCACCCTTATCTTAATAATTGATTGCACAACCTTTGGAATAAATAACTGCAATCAATTGATTCCTATAAGCATCAACAAGCTTCTTACACCTCTCAAATGCAATTTTGGACCACTCTTCTTTTGCAAACTGCTTTAGGTCTCTTATATTTGAAGGGTGCCATCTCCTAACAGAAATGTTATGATCTCTCCACATGTATTCAATAGGATTTAGATCAATTCTCATTGCTGGCTACTTCTGAACTCTCCAATGCTATGAATAAACCCATTTCTGGGTGCTTCCTGAAGTATTTTTTGGGTCACTGTACATGATCTAGGACACAATCCCAGCTTTCTGACACTACACTGGGCTTTACATTGCGACTTCAAATCATTTGGTAATCTTCAGATGTTATGATGCCTTGCACAAAACCAATGCATGTAGAAAAGCCGCATAGACACCATCACGTGTTTCTCAACGCAAGCAATAAGTAGCCAGGTCTTTCACCGGGAAGGAACAACCACGGGAAGGGCAGCATCCAGAAAGGAAAACCACCTATGCCAAAACATGGTATCCATCCACAGAGCTGTTTCGGGGTATTTGCCCCTCATCAGTGTGGAGTAGGAAACTGGCTATTAGGAGCAGCGCCTAGTAAAAGGACTATAAACATAAGGATGAATGACCTCAGGGAGATCAAAACATCCAACACCGCGGAGACTGTTATGAACTGGTGGTTTAGGAGCAAAATGGGACAAGCTCTGAAGGAAGTGGTACCTGTACTGACCGCAGTCCCTAAGCTCAACACAACACTAGAAGTAGCCGTGGGATGCTCCTGACACTCCCTAGGCACCTCGTCACAGCCTGAGAACTAACTACCCCTAAAGATAGAAACAGGAAAACTATCTTGCCTCAGAGAAAATCCCCAAAGGATAGATAGCCCCCCACAAGTAATGACTGTGAGTGGAGAGGGAAAAGACATACACAGAATGAAACCAGGATGTAGCACAGGAGGCCAGTCTAGCTAGATAGATAGGACAGGATGGAATACTGTGCAGTCAGTATAAAACACTACAAAAAATCCACACAGAGTTTACAAAAATCTCCACACCTGACTAAAGGTGTGGAGGGTAAATCTGCTTCCCAGAGCTTCCAGCTTCACTGAATTAATTCATACTGACAAGCTGGACAAAACATAGAAAGCACAGAACGGATAAGTCCACAACCTGTGGACAGAAAAGAGCAAGCAAGGACTTAACTTTGCTGAACTGGTCAGGATAACAGGGAAATCCAAAAGAGATGTGAATCCAACCAGGAACCATTGACAAGTGGCACTGGCTGTAGGGAAGAGCCAGGCAAAAATAGCCAAGCAGAAAGACAATCAGTGGAAGCAGCTGCAGACTGCTAAATCCGAGGAGCAGCCATACCACTTAAAACCACAGGAGGGAGCCCAAGAGCAGAACTCACAAAAGTGCCACTTACAACCACTGGAGGGAGCCCAAGAGCGGAATTCACAACAGGAGACACCATCACATGTTTATCAACGCAGTGATCCAGAACACTCCCCCATCCCTTATGGGAAATATGCAAATGCATGTAGAAAAGCCGCGGAGAGAACATCACGTGTTTCTCAACGCAAGCAATAAATAGCCAGGTCTTTCACCGGGAAGGAACAACCACGGAAAGGGCAGCATCCAAA
Organism: Ranitomeya imitator; assembly: GCF_032444005.1. Taxonomy (NCBI): domain Eukaryota; kingdom Metazoa; phylum Chordata; class Amphibia; order Anura; family Dendrobatidae; genus Ranitomeya; species Ranitomeya imitator. Next base: position 632,588,510 of record NC_091284.1, read on the forward strand.
ATGGAAAACCACCTGTTAGGACTGGCGGAACGCACCAAGAGAGATGATATGGATGCGTTCGCAGTCCGGGGTCCACCGTGCAGGTGAAACCTGCTGCTAGGAAATGACAGACAATATGGCGGTATTCAAAAGTATACACGCGTGGGTTAAACCTCACCCAGCGTGAAGAAAGTGATCCTGTTGCGTCACAGGACCGCGGTACCGCACATAGAGCGCGAGCAAGTGGTCAGCGAACTAAACCCCAACAGGGATTGTAGTCCGATTAGACCCTTGCTGGCACTACACCGCTACTGGGTGTGAAAGGAATTGTATAATTAAGGCACTGAAGTGCGAACTGTGCCGTGCTGGCAGGCACCACTAAGCACCCAGACGTGGGTAAGGAAGCGCACACTGGCGCGTGGCACCGCACTGGCGGTCACAGCAGTAGACGTTGACACGTGTGTGACACGTTGAGTGATAAGTCGGGCGCTAGATAGCAGCCATACTCCATACACGAACAATCATACAATAGGGTAGGGGTATTTAAAGAACGACTTGCACTCACAACAAACACACGTATTAAATTGTACACTAGCGCATGGCCGTGCGGTCATGCGCAGTTTATATAGTTGCAGGACAGGAAGCGGCCACAGAAACTTTGCCCTTCCAAGACCTGCCAAGAGGACCAATAGAATGCGCTGCAGAGTCTGAGCACATGACCCTCGATCTCCAACGGGAGATCTTGCCCTGGGCATGCTCAGTGTGCGCAGACAAGGACTTAGTCCCAGAGAAGTCCACTCGCTGCTGACCAGTATAGGCTTTACAGGCAGAAGCTGGAGAAGCAGCAGTAACTCTTCTCACAGAGTCAGACTGAGCGAGACGCTGGGATCGACGTCCCTGCTGAGCAGACTCCACTGCGGCTGGAGAAGAATGGGAGACCGCAGCGGAGACGGATCGAGATTCCCCCTGTGCAGCAGAGGAAACTCGACTCCTAACACCACCTATGCCAAAACATGGTATCCATCCACAGACAGCTGTTTCGGGGTATTTGCCCCTCATCAGTGTGGAGTAGGAAACTGGCTATTAGGAGCAGTGCCTAGTAAAAGGACTATAAACATAAGGATGAATGACCACGGGGAGATCAAAGCATCCAACACCGCAGAGACACCATCACGTGTTTCTCAACGCAGTGATCCAGAACACTGCCCCATCCCTTATGGGAAATATGCTTGCTTGCATTGAGAAACACGTGATGGTGTCTCCGTGGCTTTTCTACATAGTAACATAGTAACATAGTTAGTAAGGCCGAAAAAAGACATTTGTCCATCCAGTTCAGCCTATATTCCATTATAATAAATACCCAGATCTACGTCCTTCTACAGAACCTAATAATTGTATGATACAATATTGTTCTGCTCCAGGAAGACATCCAGGCCTCTCTTGAACCCCTCGACTGAGTTCGCCATCACCACCTCCTCAGGCAAGCAATTCCAGATTCTCACTGCCCTAACAGTAAAGAATCCTCTTCTATGTTGGTGGAAAAACCTTCTCTCCTCCAGACGCAAAGAATGCCCCCTTGTGCCCGTCACCTTCCTTGGTATAAACAGATCCTCAGCGAGATATTTGTATTGTCCCCTTATATACTTATACATGGTTATTAGATCGCCCCTCAGTCGTCTTTTTTCTAGACTAAATAATCCTAATTTCGCTAATCTATCTGGGTATTGTAGTTCTCCCATCCCCTTTATTAATTTTGTTGCCCTCCTTTGTACTCTCTCTAGTTCCATTATATCCTTCCTGAGCACCGGTGCCCAAAACTGGACACAGTACTCCATGTGCGGTCTAACTAGGGATTTGTACAGAGGCAGTATAATGCTCTCATCATGTGTATCCAGACCTCTTTTAATGCACCCCATGATCCTGTTTGCCTTGGCAGCTGCTGCCTGGCACTGGCTGCTCCAGGTAAGTTTATCATTAAACATGCATTTGCATATTTCCCATAAGGGATGGGGGCAGTGTTCTTGATCACTGCGTTGATAAACACATGATGGTGTCTCTGCGGTGTTGGATGTTGTGATCTCCCCGAGGTCATTCATCCTTATGTTTATAGTCCTTTTACTAGGCACTGCACCTAATAGCCAGTTTCCTACTCCACACTGATTTCGGCGCCGCGTCCTCAGGTGCTGGTGCCTTCCTGCCACTCACTGGGACAGTACCGTCCAGGAACCTCAGCCTCAGGCAGTGTCTGCACCATAATCCATCAAGTTAAGGGAGCAGTACAATCAGCACCGCATCCTGCGGATCACCTTGCCACCCTTATCGCAGGAACCCTTCTAAGCAGGATATGGTGAGTGCCCGTTGATGTTCATTAACACCAGTGTAATTATCGTGGCTCTCAATGACTTAAGGTACCGTCACACTTAGCGACGCTGCAGCGATACCGACAACGATCCAGATCGCTGCAGCGTCGCTGTTTGGTCGCTGGAGAGCTGTCACACAGACCGCTCTCCAGCGACCAACGATGCCGGTAACCAGGGTAAACATCGGGTAACTAAGCGCAGGGCCGCGCTTAGTAACCCGATGTTTACCCTGGTTACCATCCTAAAAGTAAAAAAAAACAAACAGTACATACTTACCTACAGCTGTCTGTCCTCCAGCACTGTGCTCTTCACTCCTCCTGTACTGTCTGTGTGAGCACAGCGGCCGGAAAGCAGAGTGGTGACGTCACCGCTCTGCTTTCCGGCTGACCGACGCTCACAGCCAGTACAGGAGGAGTGCAGAGCACAGCGCTGGAGGACAGACGGCTGTAGGTAAGTATGTAGTGTTTGTTTTTTTTTACTTTTAGGATGGTAACCAGGGTAAACATCGGGTTACTAAGCGCGGCCCTGCGCTTAGTTACCCGATGTTTACCCTGGTTACCAGTGAAGACATCGCTGAATCGGTGTCACACACGCCGATTCAGCGATGTCTACGGGGAGTCCAGCGACCAAATAAAGTTCTGGACTTTCTTCCCCGACCAGCGACAGCACAGCAGGGGCCTGATCGCTGCTGCCTGTCACACTGGACGATATCGCTAGCGAGGACGCTGCAACGTCACGGATCGCTAGCGATATCGTCTAGTGTGACGGTACCTTTAGAGTGCCACTTGCAATATCGCTCTACCCTTACCTTATTTATTTATTAGTATCAGTTTACCACACTGGTGAAAGGAGAAAAAAACACCAAAGCTCACATAGGAACACTTCAGGTGCATCCTATACAGGTGTATAAAAGGAGTAAGTGGACCCAATTAACACCCTTGTTAATATCTTTGTTAATTCATTTGGACATTCTAAATAACATATTGTTTTTTTGTACATTTTACCTTCCAGTATTGGATTACCACACTGTGAAAATAGAAACATTTAAATCCACATAGGAACACCTCAGGTGTAGACTGTACAGCCTCTCAAAAGGAGTAAGTGCATTCAACCAACACCCCTGATTAATAAATTTGCAGGGTCCAAATAATATATAGTTATTCTGTTTATTTTACCTTGCAGTAAACCACTATAACTGGGTGTACCCCCCTTTACGCATAAGGATTCCCACACAACACAGAAACAGCTGTATTATAAGTAAGTACAGCGATATTCCAGCCTCTTTTTAGCGCGGTGGTTAATAGTATTATTATTTAGTTTATTATTTTTTCAACAGAGTCTTGCACAGAACCTGTTTTAAACACATGAAGCTTCCGTGGCCCTCCATCTTATCCTTCCAGGTGATTAAGCGCCAGTGTATATACATCTTATGTCTTTCAACACCTGTTTAGCATGAGCCTACAATTAGAGAGAGTACCAATGCTGAGGAAGACCACTTGCCTGGTGCCACTTCCCAAGATCACCTTTCTGACTTCCCTTCACAACTATCGTCCAGTGGCCTTAACATTGCATGCTATGAAGTCGTTGGAGAGAATAGTACTTACCTACTTGTGCCTGAGGGTGAGAGCCTACACTGACTCCCTACAGTTTGCATACCAGCAGAGATAGGGGTTGGATAATGTGGTAGTGTCTCGGCTACATACAGTACATTCATTCTTGGACAATGAGGGAACTGCAGTGCATGCCATGTTCTTTGACTTCTCAAGTGCTTTCAATACCTTACAGCCGTCCTTACAATGAAATAAGTTGACTGACATGGAGGTAGATGAAGGGATGGTGAACTGGATAAGTGACAACCTGACGCACAGGCTGCATTTTGTAAGGATGGGGAGGTGGTATCTGGTAGTGTACGGAGCAGTGTTGGAGCCCCTCAGGGTTCAGTGCTGACGCCATTCCTCTTTATATTGTATACAGCTGACTTTCAGCATAAATCAGATCTCTGTCACCTCCAAAAATTCTCAGATGACTCAGTGATTGTAGGGAACATTGTGGTGGCCCGGGGGGAGGAGGAATATAAAAGGGTGGTTTCTGACTTTGTAAATTGGTGCCAGACTAATTGTCTAGAACTAAATATGAAGAAAACCAAGGAGATGGTGGTGAGTTATAGAAGGAAAAAGGAGGATTACTTACCTATCACTATTGTTGGCCAGAAGGTGGAGATCGTTGAGAGCTACAAATACTTGGAGGTCCACATTGACAGCAAACTCGATTGGAGGTGTCATACGGAGAAGGCTTACAAGAAAGGAATGAGCAGACTGTTCTTTCTATGGAAGCTCATGTCTTTCAATGTGTGCAGTAAAATGCTCAAAATGTTTTACTAGTCCATTGTGGCAAGCGCCATCTTTTTTGTTATCATTTTCTGGGGCAGTAGTGTGTGAGTAGCTGACGCTAATAAGCTCAAGAAACTTATCAAAAAGGCAAGCACGGCTGTTGGCCTCCATCTTGACTCCTTTAAGGAGGTAGTGGAAGATAGGATTCAGAAATAGTGTAGGGCTATAATGAACAATAATACAAACCCCCTATATGAGCTGTTCTTGAAGCAGAAGAGCACATTAGGCTAGGTTCACATTGCGTTAGTGCAGTCAATGCATACGTTAAATGGGCTGCGCTGACGCAAGTGCCGACTTTGCACAGCGCTAGCGCAGATGGAGCATCTGCTAGCTCCATCTGCACTAGCGGTGACGGACCCAGAAACGCTGCAGCCCGCGTCTTGGGTCCGTCACTCAATGTCGGACGCATCGCTAGCGCATGCCCATTGTGGGTGTGCGCTAGCGATGTGTCCAACATTGCATTCAATGACGCCGTTAACAGACTACGTTACACCGCGTTATGCCACGGTGTAACGTAGTCCGTTTAACGGAGACACTGAATGCAATGTGAACCTAGCCTAATCCTACTTAGGTGCAAGAAGATGAAATTCAGGAAATCATTTGTGCCCACTGCTATGGGGATATATAACAATTTCCTAAGGGTGAAAGACGACAATTACCTATGGCTGGTGCACTAATAGCAATGGTCAAAGATTTAAGATTTAAGTACCTATCTGTGTCTAGGAATTACTTTATGTCATGCTGTTTTTAATGTTGCAATGCTGTTTGTAATGCTGCTGCTATAATACCATAAAGAAAAAGTGTATTGTATCGTATGAAACAGTAGATGCTACAAACAATTTGAAAGTGAGATGTCCCTTACTGTACGAAATTAGTAACAGAAGAATTTTTTGAGGCCTGTAGATTTGACCTCTATAGCAGACTAGATGCTACAAACAATTTGTAAGTAAGATCTCCCCTATTGTACGACGTTACTAGCTGAAGATTTTTTTGTAGGCCTGTGAATTAGGCCTATATAACAGACTAGATGGTACAAACAATTTGAAAGTGAGATGTCCCCTACTGTACAAAGTTAGTAACAGAAGAATTTTTGTGGGGCCTGTGGATCAGACCTCTATAACAGACAATCTCAAATTTTGATTTATCCTGCTGTATCATGTTTGTAAAACCGCAAAAATGTTGTTTATTCTATGTACAACAGCTCAAAGCACAACAATTTCACCACCATAAAATTACAACGTGGGATATGGTGGGCTGTATCATGCATTGCAACAGAAAAAATTATATTTTTTTTATTGTGTGGTAGGTCTGCAGACAGCTTCATATCACCACCACAAAATGACAACGTGGGATGTGGCAAGCTGTATCATGTTCAGCAGAAGAAAAAATTATAATTTTTTAAAATGTGCATTAGTTCTGCAGACAGATTCATATTACCACCAGTAAATTACAACGTGTAATATGGCAGGCTGTATCACATTTAGCAACAGAAAAATATAAGATTTGTTTTTCAAGTGTATGAGCTATGCACACTGTTTAATTTCACTGCCACTAAATAACAAGGTGAGCTATAGCATGCTGAAGCACGGTAGCCACTGCTTCCAAAAAATATTTCTTCATGCACAACAGCTTAAATCACAGAACAATGTCACCACACCTCTAAATAACAAGGTGGGATATGTCATGCTGTTTCACATTTAGCTAGTGAAAAAATAAGACTTAGAACACTAGACTCGTGCATGGAGCACAATAGAAGCAGTGCACAACACACTTGTATGATATGTGCCCTGCTGTCTTTGTGGACCTCAGTAATGGCAATAAAAAAAAAATAGCTGGAAGGTCAATTTCACAGCCACGCAGGACACTATCTAGCTAAACCATCTGAGCAAGAAACAATCACCTAGCTAGCTAGCTAAAATCTATTTGCTAACACAAGCAGCCATTGTGTCAGGATATTGTGGATTTTCCTGCGCCCTGATTAGCTAGCCGCAATGTGCACACATAAAGGTAGGGGAAAAAAAATACTGTTTACAAGCATGCCACGCCACTGAGCTCTGCAAACCCCTCCCCACATCAAACACATACCCCACGTTCATGAAACACCATCATTATCATTGCAAAAGTGCTGAAAATACTTTTGTGGCAGCTAAATATTTTCCCGCACTTTTTTCATGATCCATTCATGATTTCGCATGATCCAGACTTGACACAGGCAGGGTGGAATCAGGTAAAAGTAAAGCAGGATGGACTGGAATAGGAGTAGACAGAGCAGATGGGGCAGACAGGATCAGAGAGCATGGGTACGGGGATCTAACAACTAGCTAGCAGGATTCAAACTGAAGCACTAAAGTGGTTAAGGCACCTCCAAATAGGGAAGGATGCCTTATGTATAAGACAACTCCCAGCTATTGGCTGGGGAACTTTTAAACAAGGCATATGCTGGCCCTTTAAGAGGCCGGGAACACACAACCTAGGAACACTCGCAGAAGGCCTGTGTGCAATGTGGACCTCAAAAGAAGGGAAAATAAGTGAGGGTACTAGGGGAATAACCTGAAAAGCAGACCTGTTTGCTCTCAGGCCTGGAGGTATGCAACAAAAAAAATGTAGGCCACTATACAATAGAGCAGTAGCGGAAGTGGTGTCCGACTGCTGGATCCAGGTTTCAGTAAGTGCCAGAAGTTTAAGGGACTTTGAAAGGAAAAAGTAATGGCTGTAGGAAAATTTGTTACACGCTGCCACATGAGTTCCAGAGGACACAGTTAAAGGATACAGAAGGCACAGAAGAAATATTAATGAGATTCACAGGATTTCTGAGTGTAGCAGAGAAAGCGTTAATGTTACTATTACAAAAAGGGCTTGGTTTCAGGGAGAGATCTCTTGCGACTAGGAGAGGGAGAATGGAGACTGTGAACACATGGAAAGTAATTTGTGAGAACGTGTCTTATAGTGTATGGTATAAATGGATCTGTGTGGTTTAAGACTGTGGAAAGAGCATGAGAGCTGTACATAAGAGAGGGTAGGAGGGAGAAGCTGTTATGGATGGTTTGCACAGAGTGTGTAAAATGGAGAGATATGAGTGACTGCAGCAGCTAGAACATAAATGATACAAATACATAAGGTGAATATATTTTGCAGTACAAATGAACAGGGGACATGATTGTTTGAACATCTTGCATGTCTCACCTGTCTTCTGCCTAACTGCCATGTTTAACTTCCATGGCATTGGGTTGAGGTCTGGGGAGTAATCCAGCACCTCTACTTCATTGTCATTAAACGATTTATTCGCCAATCTCGACGTATGTTTTGGGTTGTTGTCATGCTGGAACACTATGTTTTCCTTTTCATACCTATTGTACTTGACTGTATGAAGCAACTTGTCTTGTAGAATATTCACATATAGCTCAACATTGAGACCAACATCAACCTTGATCAAATGTCCAACACCTTTGGCTGTGAAACAACCCCATATGATCAGCCTATCTCCACTGAACTTGACATTTCCTTCAATTTTGCAATCCGTTAGCTCCTTTAAAGTTCCTTTGTTTCTTCCAGGCTCATTTGCACCCATGAGAGCCTAGTCTATTGACTTTTTTGTCATCTATCCAAATCATCAGCTTCTAATCTTTTACTGTTCACTTTTTGTACTATTTTGCAAACTCAAGGCAATACTTCTTACGGCGATATTGAAGTCGAGGCTTCTTCACCATTTTTCAAGCCACCATTCCAGACTTGAGTAATGCGCATCACACGGTGCTTGCATGGATGTCTGTGATCTCACTATTATGAATCATGCAAGCTACTTCCACTGCTGTTTGTCTCCACAGAACTCATAGACATTGTAATGACTCATTTTGCCTGGACAGCCACCTCTTTGCTTTTGAATGGATGGACGGACTTTCATTTCATATTCTTCCAACTGTCATGGCATTCACATGATGCGGTTTTCTTGGGAAATTTTATTCATTGCTGCTCCTCAATTCGAACTAGTGACCTTTAATTTGGGAATCAATCTAATAACATACTGAGTTATTAGGTAATATGAGAATAGGTTTTATCTTGTAGTATTCAGGAAGAGAAAATATTTTTCTGCCACCAGAAGGAAAACAGTAACAATGCAGTGACATGACAAGAATCTGCATAACTAATAATATGCTGAATAGTTGCAAGTCAAATTTATGTATGCAGTAGCGAAGATGATTGTCTGTACAATGATGGTAGTTTCACGTTCAAACCAGTAGTGGATGGTGAGATATAGAGCCTGAAAGTCAAATGTTCAAAACATTGTTACCGTTTTGCTCATTATTTTATACACCTTTACGAATAAGAAAAGAGATGAGTGTTAGATTCATGCCATGTTTAACTGCCCTGGTACTTTGATAAAATCTGCACAAGTCCCCCCTGCACAGTTGCTATAAGGCACAGGGGGGGAACCTTAGGCCCCCTTTTCTATGGCCTCAAGGTGTTTTGATGTCCGTTGGCCCTTTAATTTATTCTTGCTCTGCAAGCATGTGTGCATACTGTTCACTACTTAATGCTGCGGCGCATGCAATTAAATATTTCATCCCGATACTGGCAGGTGCCTGCATCAGGACGTACTTTGTAGACAGAGTTAGTGAGAGATGCGCGCCTATCTCACAGGATATAACAGCAGTGGCAGACCCAAACCCCTCCTGTGATGTCTATACCACAGCCCCATGTCTTCAATAATGTCTATACTGCAGCCCCATATCTCCTGTGATGTGCATACACTGAAGCCCCATGACTTCTATGATGTATATATCGCAGCCAAATGTCTCATATGATATTTAGATACTGCATCCCCTATGTCTCCAGTAATGTATATGCCACAGCCCCCTCCTGTTTCCTGTGATGTATATACTACATCCTCCATGTCTCCTGTGATGTATATACTTTAGCTCCTGTGAATCCTATGAAGCGATGGCCAGGGGACCACCATGGTGCAGGAAGACTACTGTACACAAGATGAGGTGCAAGCAACAAAGGGTAGATTTATTGGAAGGCAAGGAATGAAGGGAATGAGGAAGATGCAAACACGGGTATACAATGGCAAAAGACAATTTACAAGAGTAATAAACTTTATCTTTTCCATAAAATAGCACGGTGCTTCAGCTATGACAGACTCAAAATATGTCTAACAAGCAAATGTAAACAATAAACGAGTGATGATGCTACTCTACGTATAACCTCCCTGGCCTTTACTAAGCAGGCCACATGGCTCCCGTGTACTGACTATTGAAGCCTACACTAGGCCCTAACAGGTGCACCAAACAGGAACAAACTCACTGTGATGTTGAATCAGATCCAGTCCCAGGGGGCCCCCAGCAGTTCAATACGTTGGTGCGCACGGCTTTCTGTCAGCTCTGTGAAACGTGGTCTTCTCCTTGCTTCTGGATCCTAGGGATGCTCCTGGAAACTGTAAATCCCTTTCTCTGTATCTTCGTGGCTTTCTTGCAGCTATATCAGGACGCAGTTTTTCTCTCTTTCAGCTATCAGCACAAAAAGTCCTCTCTGCAGCAGCCTCAGCTCACACACGCTGCTCCATCTCCACACCTGCACTCTGCAGAGTAGTTCAGTACAACGAATAATGCAGGGGAGAAGCAGAACATTCCATCACACCAGACAAGGGGGTGCAGCCTCTTAAAGTGACAGCGTGTTCCTTACTGTCGATAACAGCACCACCCTCTTACATGCCTCCCTTCTTAATGATGGTCGTCCTCGGCCATCACAGCATCAGGGTCAAAGTATAATGGAAGAACATGCAATGCGGAAACAGCACATATAGAGGAGGCAACAAAGGTTTAAAAACAGACAGAGCACACTGTTCTACATATCGGACTGGTGGAACCCCTGCATTAGACCTCTGGGATCTCCAAAGCTCTTGGCTGTCAGGCAAGGCTTGTCTATCTTCCAGAGGAACACTTGTTGCAGGAGACATTGTGAGCTCTTGTCTGGTCTCATCCTCACATGGCGGTACTGGTACATGCATGGGATTACCATCTCTGCGCGTCTGAGGACCCCCTACTGTGTCAGGGACGGTCCACCACTCATCATCGATTTCACCATCAGGCATGACAGATTCAGGAAGTGGAGTAGCGCCTTCAGGTGACAATGGCGTAGAACAGACCTCAGACTGGCATGGCCGCAGCATATTTCTGTGAAGTACTCTAGGGGCGGATGCCCCAGTCTCAATCTGTACCTTGTAGACCGGGCCATTAGCATACACTCGCTCGATAACTTTGTACGGCTGTACTTCCCATCTCTAACTTAGTTTTCCCTTGGGGCGTTTTTCTCTGACTAATACTCGGTCTCCAGGTTGGAGCGGTAGCTCTTGAGTCGGTTTGCGGCCCGTATGTTCTTTTTCTTGCAGCTGCTGACCCGCCAATCGCCATATCGTTTGCAATCGTTGCCGATGCTCTTTCACCCATGGGGTGACAGTTTGCTTCATCAGCTCCTCTGGATGTTCCAAATTCAGCTCAATGATCTCTCGTCCAGCTCTTCCAAACAACAGTAGATAGGGGGTATAACCCGTGGTAGAGTGGACCCGATTGTTGTAGGTCCAGACCAATTCCGGCAGATAGTCTGGCCAACACGCCTTCTTATCCTCCTCCAACGTTCTCAGCATTTGAAGTAAGGTTTGGTTGAAGCGTTCACAAGCTCCGTTGCCTTGAGGGTGGTAAGGGGTGGTCCGGGACCGCTCGATGCCATACATATGATACAATTCTTCCATCACCTTGCCTTGGAAACATGCGCCTTGGTCGAAGTGGATGCGCTTTGGGCACCCATACACCCGGATGAAGTCTTGACAGATGGCTCGCACCACCGATTTCGCAGTCTGATCTCTAGTCGGAGTGACTACTGCGAACTTAGAGAAATGATCGGTCATCACCAAACAGTATTACAGCCCCCGGGCCGAGTGTTCCACGAGGAGGTAGTCGATCATCAAGACTTCTAGCTGTTCCTCAGTTTGTATGGTCTGGATGGGTGCCCTCTGTTCGGTACTCTTAATGAGGCCACATACTCGACATTGCCGGCAAACCTCTTCCACCACAAACTCCAACTGGGGGCAATACACATACCGTTGTAACCATTGGTAGGTCTTCGTGGGGCCGAAGTGCGCTCCAAATTCGTGGGCTTCTTTAGCTACTTCTTGAGCCATTCTTCCTGGGATAACAACTTGCCACCTTACTTCCATATATTTTGGCTGTTGCCTCTTACGATATAGCACTGACTCTCGCACCTCCAGTCTATCCCACTGATGTAACACACTCCTCATTTCAGAGTCCAGATCATCTCTCTCTTGTTTGCCAGGCTTCCGCTTTTGAGTTACCCACCATTTCATCTGTCTCAGCCCTTCATCTTCATCCTGAACGTGTCCCCATTCCTCATTGGTTCTCCCCAGGGACCGGGGTAATGTGCAGGCCTCCCTTCTTGACTGGGCTGCAACCATTGGGGGCTTAAACTTGCAAAAGTCTGGGGTTTCCTCCTCTTCGAGTTGCTCATCAAGATCCCCCACTGGAGTCTCCACAGTCACTCTTGACAGCCCATCAGCATTTGCGTTTTCGGTAGCAGAGCGATAACGTATGGTAAAGTCGAACTTGGCTAGGCGAGCCACCCACCGTTGCTCTAAGGCCCCCAATTTAGCATTCTCAAGGTGGGCCAGGGGATTATTGTCTGTTCGAACTTGAATCTTGGTACCTGTCAGGAAGCCTGCAAACTTTTCTGTCATGGCCCACACCAGGGCCAGGAGCTCTAACCGGAAGGAGCTATAATTGTGAGGGTTTCTTTCGCTGTCTCGCAGGGACCTGCTGGCATACCTGATGACTCTCTCATGTCCATCCTGTATCTGAGAAAGTACTGCACCAAGTCCATGAAGGCTACCATCTGTGTACAACAGGAACGGTTGATCGAAGTCTGCGTAGGCCAAAATTGGAGCTGAAGTAAGAGCATTCTTTATCGCCTGGAAGGCCTCGTCTTGTCCCTGTTCCCAGGGGATGCGCTGGGTCTTCGGCACTCCAGCGGTCCCCCTCAGCAACTCATTGAGAGGACCTGCAACCTTTGCAAAGTCTTTAACAAACCGGCGGTAGTACCCAGCGAGTTCCAGTAAGGCCTGGCGTTCTCTCACTGTTCGAGGGACTGGCCACTTCTGGATAGCAGCCACTTTTTCTGGCGAGGGTAGAACTCCATCTAGTGACACTATGTGGCCCAGGTACTTGATCGCTCTCTTGAAGAGGTGGTACTTCTTTGGCTTCACTTTCAGGTTATGAGCCCGCAGTTTTCCGAGTACCTGTCCAAGCCGGGCAAGGTGTTCTTCGAATGAGGCTGAAAACACAATGATGTCATCCAGATAGATCAGGGTAGCCTCAAAATTTAAGTCTCCCAAACACTTTTCCATCAGCCGTTGAAATGTGCCTGGAGCATTGGAGAGCCCGAAGGGCATCCGGTTAAACTCAAACAGCCCCATAGGGAGGATGAAGGCGGTTTTCTCTTTGTCTTTCTCTGCCACAGCTACTTGCCAGTATCCGCTTGCTAGGTCCAGGGTGGAGAAGTACTTGGCTTTCCCCAACGCTGTCAGGAATTCCTTGATGCGGGGCAACGGATACGAGTCTCGAACAGTGCAGGCATTGAGTTTCCTGTAATCTACACAGAACCGGATGGTCCCATCCTTTTTCTTGACGAGCACCACCGGGGCTGCCCAAGGGCTCTAACTACTCCGCACCACTCCTGAATCCAGCATCTGCCTTAGTAATGTTTTCACCTCTTGAGACATCTTGGGCGGGATCTGCCGGTATCGTTCTCGAATTGGACGAGCTTCACCAGTCGGTATCTCATATGTGATGGCTTCAGTACAGCCGAAATCTTCAGCGTGACAGGCGAATGCGGCCTGATTTTCCCACAGCATAGTTTCTATTGCTTGCACATGCTCAGTGCCCAGAGCCTTCACATCCACTTCCATTTGATCAAGGATGACCCGTCCACTCCAGGGATGACATCTCTTCGTCCCCCGCAGCAACTGCTAGGGTCCACCCCACGCCTTCTTTTGGTGATAAAGACATCTCCTTCTGACTAACCACTTCACCCTTATGTAGGTACACCAGGGCCAGATCTGTCCCTTGTGGCAAGGTGATCTCCCCGGGGCCCACATTCAGAGCTCTTATGGGGACATGTCCTTGCTGGACCACAGCTATCGTACGAGCTATCATGACTTCTTGGTCCACTCCTCCACCTACCACAGGCTGAACAACCACTTCCAACTCGACAAGGTTGCGGTGAGTCCCCACTGGAAGGTAAACTATAGTTTCTTGCTCGGGAGGTAGGATTACAGGTTCTTTACCAGGAGCACTGATGACCCCTACCGTCTGATAAGATGGCACACTCTTCTGCGTCCCACAGACGAGGATCAGTCGTTGAAGGGCTTCTTGAGTAGGCTTATGTGGAGTAGCCTTCTTCCAATATCCAGGTCCCCGTTTGGTAAACATAATCTGATCGAGTTCACGTAGGATGTTCATTCCCAGTACTACAGGCACATCTTCCTTGATAGGCTCAGGGACTAGCAGGATCCCTTTTCTCCCAACTTCTTGCCCACAGATTCAAATATTCATCCACACGACCCCTGTGACCGGGACCGGTTGTTGGTTGGCAGCAAACAACCGGATCAATGTCTCTTTTTTTGGCTTGGCCAGTTCGTGGAAATGCTGCTTGAAATACGCTTCTGGCATCGTTGTCACTTGTGACCCGATATCTATCAGGCAATCCACTAGAACTCCTTCGAATTCAGCACGTAGGATGGGGCTCCCAGCAATCAAGTGATCGTTATGATATGGGGCGGCCTCTCTCCTCGTCTCCCTTGCAGAGTGCCGCACTACTGCAGGGGTTGGTAGTTTAACGGCAGCTTCCACTGGCCTTGAGTATAGTTCTGACAGTCTCTGGCAAGGTGCTCCCATCCTTCACATTCCCAGCATTGGATGCCTCCTCCTTGCCAGGGGTACCTCGAGCCTGTCCTCATGCCTCCGATGCCTGACAGGAGGGGGCTTGCTCCCACTGATCCCTTATTGGTCGGGCTGAAGTATGGTTGCATGAGTATGGTGGGTCAGACTGTTGTAGTTCCCCCACTCTTCGCTCCATCTGGGTCAGTTTCTCTTGCATGTTGACAAGGGACTGCTGCAAGTCTTGCACCACCTGGACTAGCACCTCCTGATGGTTTGGGTCCCCTCTGGTATTTGCACCCTGGACACGCATAACCCCAGACGCATAGCTCTCTTCTTTACTTCGGGCCACTGTTTCCGCCAGGATTTGACAAAACGTAAGAGTCGGATCTGCCCGGACCTGTTCTGACAGTGCTCGCCTCAAGGATGTGCTGTGCAGTCCCAGAATGAATTGCTCCCGGAGTATCCGGTCTTTAGAGCCCATGCTGCCAAATCCATCAGCCTCCTTTCTTTGCACCTCTGTTAACACTTCTTGCAGTGATGTTGCATACTGAGAAATTCCTTTTTCTTCCCACTGCAGCCTAGAGAAAATTTTGGCGCGAAGATCTCCGGCGCTAGCAGTCTCGCCGTAGGTCTCTTCCAGGAACTTTACTTGCTCCTTCAGGGTACTGCGGGTGAGTTCTGGTTGTAGGCAGACGTTTCTATGGGCTTCTCCCTCTCGGGCAGTTAACGCAATGTCCACTTCAAGGTCTGGGCTAATGTTATAAATCTTCAGGGTGCTTTGCAGCTGCGACACCCAGTCGGACAGTGGCATATTCTTGCCATCAAACTTTGGTAGCACACTAAATATAGTGCTCATAGGGAGTGTCCTTGCAGGGGTTCCACCAATGCTCACAGCATCTCCATTAACATTAGCATTCCCGCCACTGCTATCTGCTGCCTCCATCTTGGTGACAGTACCCTGCTCGCAGCGCCACTTGAAGCGATGGCCGGGGGACCACCACGGTGCAGGAAGACTACTGTACACAAGATGAGGTGCAAGCAACAAAGGGTAGATTTATTGGAAGGCAAGGAATGAAGGAAATGAGGAAGATGCAAACAGGTGTATACAATGGCAATAGACAATTTACAAGAGTAATAAACTTTATCTTTTCCGTAAAATAGCACGGTGCTTCAGCTATAACAGACTCAAAATATGTCTAACAAGCAAATGTAAACAATAAACGAGTGATGATGCTACTCTACGTATAACCTCCCTGGCCTTTACTAAGCAGGCCACATGGCTCCCGTGTACTGACTATTGAAGCCTACACTAGGCCCTAACAGGTGCGCCAAACAGGAACAAACTCACGGTGATGTTGGAGAATCAGATCCAGTCCCAGGGGGCCCCCAGCAGTTCAATACGTTGGTGCGCATGGCTTTCTGTCAGCTCTATGAAACGTGGTCTTATCCTTGCTTCTGGATCCTAGGGATGCTCCTGGAAACTGTAAGTCCCTTTCTCTGTATCTTCGTGGCTCTCTTGCAGCTATATCAGGACACAGTTTTTCTCTCTTTCAGCTATCAGCACAAAAAGTCCTCTCTGCAGCAGCCTCAGCTCACACACGCTGCTCCAGCTCCACACCTGCACTCTGCAGAGTAGTTCATTACGACAATTATTGCAGGGGAGAAGCAGAACATTCCATCACGCCAGACAAGGGGGTGCAGCCTCTTAAAGTGACAGCGTGTTCCTTACTGTCCATAACAGCACCACCCTCTTACACCTATGTGATGTATGTACTTCAGCATCAGTATCTCCTATGTGATGTACAGTATATATAGCAGTCTTGGTGTCTCCTATGTGAGTTACATACAGCTATCTCAGTGTTTCCTATTTGATGTATATAGAGCAGTCTCGGTTTCTCCTGTGTGTTGTATATACTGCAGTTTCAGTGTCTATTATGTAATGTACACTGCAGATCTCCCACTGCTTGAGTTCTATAAGTGTAACATAAACAGTGATCACGGTCCCACTGTGAGGAGACCTGCAGTCTAATCTACCTCTGTGTTCAGTATGACTTACTCCTGAGACTTCTTTACAAAACATATTCTTCCAAATATTCACCTGCATTTCAGACCAAAGCTAAACTAGAAAAGCAGTTATGAGTATCAACATCATCACTACCGCCTAACATCACAGCCACAGCAAAGAGAAGCAGTTCCAGCTATTGCATAAGGGGTGACTTAAAAAAATTGATTAACTAAATATAGCAGGATAAATTTCAAGGTGACAATTTTGTACTGCTCCCAAAGGATGGTATACATATCCAAATGGCCGTCGGCAAAGCAAAGGTTCCCTACCACTGCTGTAAGGCATTCAATGGGAAATAAGGGTGCATTTATGCTAGCCATTTACTGGGATCAACCATGCCTAGGAATGTTCATTTTCTGATATAATTGGCCATAGTAAATGAGCTGCCACATGATGTTTCATCTTGCTTAAAAATAATTTTTTGTCTAAAGTGAACCTGTCGCCATTCGCCAAGTTTGGCTGATAAGAGATATGGCCATCACCTTTCAGGGCTGATATACAGCATTCTATAATGCAGTATATCTGCCCCCAACCGACCTATAAGAGAAGACAAATGACTTTTATTATACTCACCTGCGGGGCGCCCCGATCCAATGGGCGTTACTGGTCTTGGTCGGGCGCCTGCCTTCTTGCGAAGCCGTCCTCCTGCTTGCTTCGTGTGGATGACACATCTCCTTAGCTCGGTGCTCTTGCGCAGGTGTACCTCTCTGCCCTGTCAACTGGGAACAGCTGATTGATGGGGAATCGGGTGTTACACCTCCAACAATCACACATTGATGACCGATCCTAAAGATACTTTGCAGTGCTGGGTTCCTAGGTTCAAATCCCACCAAAGACAACATCTGCAAGGAGTTTATACAGTATGTTCTCCACGTGTTTGCATGGGTTTCCTCTGGGTTCACCAGTTTCTTCCCACACTCCAAAGGCATACTGATAGGGAATCGAGATTGTGAACCCATTGGGGCCAGCGATGATAATGTCTGTTAAGCGTTGCGGAATAAGATAGTTCTATATAGGCAAAAGCATAATAATAATAATAATAATAATAATAATAATATGCAATCAACGACAACCCCTTTAATACTGTTTGAACCTCATTAATCATTATTTAAAACACACACACTCAACTTTTCCTGGCCTATTATCACTTTTATACTTCACACTCTTAATTATTAACCCCTTTACCCCCAAGGGTGGTTTGCACGTTAATGACCAGGCCAATTTTTACAATTCTGACCACTGTCCCTTTATGAGGTTATAACTCCGAAACGCTTCAACGGATCCTGGTGATTCTGACATTGTTTTCTCGTGACATATTGTACTTCATGATAGTGGTAAAATTTCTTTGATAGTACCTGCGTTTATTTGTGAAAAAAACGGAAATTTGGCGAAAATTTTGAAAATTTCGCAATTTTCAAACTTTGAATTTTTATGCAATTAAATCACAGAGATATGTCACACAAAATACTTAATAAGTAACATTTCCCACATGTCTCCTTTACATCAGCATAATTTTGGAACCAATTTTTTTTTTGTTAGGGAGTTATAAGGGTTAAAAGTTGACCAGCAATTTCTCATTTTTACAACACCATTTTTTTTTAGGGACCACGTCTCATTTGAAGTCATTTTGAGGGGTCTATATGATAGAAAATGCCCAAGTGTGACACCATTCTAAAAACTGCACCCCTCAAGGTGCTCAAAACCACATTCAAGAAGTTTATTAACCCTTCAGGTGTTTAATAGGAATTTTTGGAATGTTTAAATAAAAATGAACATTTAACTTTTTTACACAAAAAATTTACTTCAGCTCCAATTTGTTTTATTTTACCAAGGGTAACAGGAGAAATTGGACCCAAAAAGTTGTTGTCCAATTTGTCCTGAGTACGCTGATACCCCATATGTGGCAGTAAACCACTGTTTGGGCGCATGGGAGAGCTCGGAAGGGAAGGAGCGCTATTTGACTTTTCAATGCAAAATTGACAGGAATTGAGATGGGACGCCATGTTGCGTTTGGAGAGCCACTGATGTGCCTAAACATTGAAACCCCCCACAAGTGACACCATTTTGGAAAGTAGACCCCCTAAGGAACTTATCTGGATGTGTGGTGAGCACTTTGACCCACCAAGTGCTTCACAGAAGTTTATAATGCAGAACCGTAAAAATAAAAAATCATATTTTTTCACAAAAATTATATTTTTGCCCCCAATTTTTTTATTTTTCCAAGGGTAAGAGAAGAAATTGGACCTCAAAAGTTGTTGTCCAATTTGTCCTGAGTACGCTGATACCCCATATGTGGCAGTAAACCACTGTTTGGGCGCATGGGAGAGCTCGGAAGGGAAGGAGCGCAGTTTGACTTTTCAATGCAAAATTGACAGAAATTGAGATGGGACGCCATGTTGCGTTTGGAGAGCCACTGATGTGCCTAAACATTGAAACCCCCCACAAGTGACACCATTTTGGAAAGTAGACCCCCTAAGGAACTTATCTAGAGGTGTGGTGAGCACTTTGACCCACCAAGTGCTTCACAGAAGTTTATAATGCAGAACCGTAAAAATAAAAAATCATATTTTTTCACAAAAATTATATTTTTGCCCCCAATTTTTTATTTTTCCAAGGGTAAGAGAAGAAATTGGACCTCAAAAGTTGTTGTCCAATTTGTCCTGAGTACGCTGATACCCCATATGTGGCAGTAAACCACTGTTTGGGCGCATGGGAGAGCTCGGAAGGGAAGGAGCGCAGTTTGACTTTTCAATGCAAAATTGACAGAAATTGAGATGGGACGCCATGTTGCGTTTGGAGAGCCACTGATGTGCCTAAACATTGAAACCCCCCACAAGTGACACCATTTTGGAAAGTAGACCCCCTAAGGAACTTATCTAGAGGTGTGGTGAGCACTTTGACCCACCAAGTGCTTCACAGAAGTTTATAATGCAGAACCGTAAAAATAAAAAATCATATTTTTTCACAAAAATTATATTTTTGCCCCCAATTTTTTATTTTTCCAAGGGTAAGAGAAGAAATTGGACCTCAAAAGTTGTTGTCCAATTTGTCCCGAGTACGCTGATACCCCATATGTGGCAGTAAACCACTGTTTGGGCGCATGGGAGAGCTCGGAAGGGAAGGAGCGCCGTTTGACTTTTCAATGCAAAATTGACAGGAATTGAGATGGGACGCCATGTTGCGTTTGGAGAGCCACTGATGTGCCTAAACATTGAAACCCCCCACAAGTGACACCATTTTGGAAAGTAGACCCCCTAAGGAACTTATCTAGAGGTGTGGTGAGCACTTTGACCCACCAAGTGCTTCACAGAAGTTTATAATGCAGAACCGTAAAAATAAAAAATCATATTTTTTCACAAAAATTATATTTTTGCCCCCAATTTTTTATTTTTCCAAGGGTAAGAGAAGAAATTGGACCTCAAAAGTTGTTGTCCAATTTGTCCTGAGTACGCTGATACCCCATATGTGGCAGTAAACCACTGTTTGGGCGCATGGGAGAGCTCGGAAGGGAAGGAGCGCAGTTTGACTTTTCAATGCAAAATTGACAGAAATTGAGATGGGACGCCATGTTGCGTTTGGAGAGCCACTGATGTGCCTAAACATTGAAACCCCCCACAAGTGACACCATTTTGGAAAGTAGACCCCCTAAGGAACTTATCTAGAGGTGTGGTGAGCACTTTGACCCACCAAGTGCTTCACAGAAGTTTATAATGCAGAACCGTAAAAATAAAAAATCATATTTTTTCACAAAAATTATATTTTTGCCCCCAATTTTTTATATGTGGGGGGGAACCACCGTTTGGGCGCATGGGAGGGTTCGGAAGGGAAGGAGCGCCATTTGGAATGCAGACTTAGATGGAATGGTCTGCAGGCATCACATTGCGTTTGCAGAGCCCCTAATGTACCTAAACAGTAGAAACCCCCCACAAGTGACACCATTTTGGAAAGTAGACCCCCTAAGGAACTCATCTTGATGTGTTGTGAGAGCTTTGAACCCCCAAGTATTTCACTACAGTTTATAACGCAGAGCCATGCAAATAAAAAATATTTTTTTTCCACAAAAATTATATTTTAGCCCCCAGTTTTGTATTTTTCCAAGGTTAGCAGGAGAAATTGGACCCTAAATGTTGTTGTCCAATTTGTCCTGAGTACGCTGATACCCGATATGTGGGGGGGAACCACCGTTTGGGCGCATGGGAGGGCTCGGAAGGGAAGGAGCATCATTTGGAATGCAGACTTAGATGGATTGGTCTGCAGGCGTCACATTGCGTTTGCAGAGCCCCTAATGTACCTAAACAGTAGAAACCCCCCACAAGTGACCCCATATTGGAAACTAGACCCCTCAATGAACTTATCTAGATGTGTTGTGAGAACTTTGAACCCCCAAGTGTTTCACTACAGTTTATAACGCAGAGCCGTGAAAATAAAAAATCTTTTTGTTTTCCCACAAAAATTATTTTTTAGCCCCCAGTTTTGTATTTTCCCAAGGGTAACAGGAGAAATTGGTCCACAAAAGTTGTTGTCCAATTTGTCCTGAGTACGCTGATACCCCATATGTTGGGGTAAACCCCTGTTTGGGCACACAGGAGAGCTCGGAAGGGAAGGAGCACTGTTTTACTTTTTCAACGCAGAATTGGCTGGAATTGAGATCGGACGCCATGTCGTGTTTGGAGAGCCCCTGATGTGCCGAAACAGTGGAAACCCCCCAATTATAACTGAAACCCTAATCTAAACACACCCCTAACCCTAATTCCAACGGTAACCCTAACCACACCTCTAACCCTGACACACCCCTAACCCTAATCCCAACCCTATTCCCAACTGTAAATGTAATCTAAACCCTAACCCTAACTTTAGCCCCAACCCTAACTGTAGCCCCAACCCTAACCCTAACCCTAATCCTAGCCCTAACCCTAGCCCTAACCCTAGCCCTAACCCTAGCCCTAACCCTAGCCCTAGCCCTAACCCTAGCCCTAACCCTAGCCCTAACCCTAGCCCTAACCCTAGCCCTAGCCCTAACCCTAGCCCTAACCCTAGCCCTAACCCTAGCCCTAACCCTAGCCCTAACCCTAGCCCTAGCCCTAACCCTAGCCCTAACCCTAGCCCTAATGGGAAAATGGAAATAAATACATTTTTTTTTATTTTTCCCTAACTAAGGGGGTGATGAAGGGGGGTTTGATTTACTTTTATAGCGAGTTTTTTAGCGGATTTTTATGATTGGCAGCCGTCACACACTGAAAGACCCTTTTTATTGCAAAAAATATTTTTTGCAATACCACATTTTGAGAGCTATAATTTTTCCATATTTTGGTCCACAGAGTCATGTGAGGTCTTGTTTTTTGCGGGACGAGTTGACGTTTTTATTGAAAACATTTTTGGGCACGTGACATTTTTTTATCGCTTTTTATTCCGATTTTTGTGAGGAAGAATGACCAAAAGCCAGCTATTCATGAATTTCTATTGGGGGAGGCGTTTATACCGTTCCGCGTTTGGTAAAATTGATAAATCAGTTTTATTCTTCGGGTCAGTACGATTACAGCGATACCTTATTTATATCATTTTTTTATGGTTTGGTGCTTTTATACGATAAAAACTATTTTACAGAAAAAATAATTATTTTTGCATCGCTTTATTCTCAGGACTATAACTTTTTTATTTTTTTGCTGATGATGCTGTATGGCGGCTCTTTTTTTGCGGGACAATATGACGCTTTCAGCGGTACCATGGTTATTTATATCTGTCCTTTTGATCGCGTGTTATTCCACTTTTTGTTCGGCGGTATGATAATAAAGCGTTGTTTTTTGCCTCGTTTTTTTTTTTTTTTCTTACGGTGTTTACTGAAGGGGTTAACTAGTGGGCCAGTTTTATAGGTCGGGCCGTTACGGACGCGGCGATACTAAATATGTGTACTTTTATTGGTTTTTTTTTTTTATTTAGATGAAGAAATGTATTTATGGGAATAATATTTTTTTTTTTTTTCATTATTTTGGAATATTTTTTTTAATTTTTTTTACACATTTGGAAAATTTTTTTTTTACTTTTTTACTTTGTCCCAGGGGGGGACATCACAGATCAGTGATCTGACAGTTTGCACAGCACTCTGTCAGATCACTGATCTGATAGGAGTGCAGGCTGCTTCACAGTGCCTGCTCTGAGCAGGCTCTGTGAAGCCACCTCCCTCCCTGCAGGACCCGGATCCGCGGCCATCTTGGATCCGGGGCTCGAGCAGGGAGGGAGGTGAGGAGACCCTCGCAGCAACGCGATCACATCGCGTTGCTGCGGGGGGCTCAGGGAAGCCCGCAGGGAGCCCCCTCCCTGCGCTGTGCTTCCCTGCACCGCCGGCACATCGCGATCATCTTTGATCGCGGTGTGCCAGGGGTTAATGTGCCGGGGGCGGTCCGTGACCGCTCCTGGCACATAGTGCCGGATGTCAGCTGCGATAAGCAGCTGACACCCGGCCGCGATCGGCCGCGCTCCCCCCGTGAGCGCGGCCGATCGGCTATGACGTACTATCCCGTCCAGGGTCAGATAAGCCCAGGGCACCTCGACGGGATAGTACGTCTAAGGTCACAGAGGGGTTAAAATGGAATTATAGATTTATTCCCAGCATTGATTTGCAGAACCATGTCAATGCTTGGTTCCCTTGATTCAAACTAAAGGCCCAATCTGTCTGAGTATCCCTGTTGCCTATCTCTACATTGTATTTACAAGGCTAGCCAAATTTATGTCAGCATATTTCAGCAGTTTGGCAGTAATTCCACTCTGTAAATCCCATAAAACTATCATACCAACTCCCTTTACACTGACTTTGTTACTGACAGCACCAAAGAAAGCAGCTGATACTAAAACAACTATTTACTGCAGAGAAACTTTGCAGACATCCTTTATTGCTTTCCCAAGGCGCAGAGAGAGGTAATTGACCAATTTTTTACAGCGAGGACACTGAATAATTGCACTTATTCAACTTCTCATTGCCTACAGCACAGAATTGGTTAAACATTTTAATAACTTTGAATCTGCGGAATAAAATTGTATATTTTATAGAGTTGGATAGACTGAAAAGAAGATTCGGCTAAGCAAGCAGTGTAACACCCTCATAAACAAAGGTTTACAATGCAATGGCCTTTTCTAGAGCTGAAAATTGCAACTAGTTATTTTATTTAACTGCATATTGTACTTCAGTCACAGGACCGTGTTCACAAAAAAGAGTCAATTACAGAACATAATGCAATGACAAATACAGAATACAAAGCTAGGGAATGAAGACGCAAAAGATAACAATTGGTTATAAAGATGATTAAAAATAAGACAAAAGGAAGTAAAAACAAAATGTTGTTATGGGATTATGTGGATTTTTTATCAGAAAGAACAAATGCATTTTATACCTCCTAAAGACCAAGCCACTATATTATTCATATACTCTTTGCCACATGCACTTCAAGGTAAAGAAAACATTTCTTGTTTGAAACAATCTCATAAAATAGAAGTGGGGTTTTGCATAGGTAAATGTATCCTTTTACTTCTGGGTTTCTTTAGATATAATTTTCTAGTCTCATATGACATTTTAGTTGAAAATAGCCTAGGGCTCATTCCACTTTCCTTTCCTTTACGAAACCAACAACCTTGCTAGTCTTTTCTAGTACACGGCAAAACATGCACGAATGTTCCCCATTCCACGAGTACAGTATTAATCTTCATAATTTATAATTTCCTCACATCACTTGCACACAGCTATAGGCTTTGTCCTTTATGTGCTTTTAGAAAAATAAAACTTTATGTGATGTGCAGAGATGGCCTCATTTTTAAGCAAAAGTAAAATGTATTTACCTTTCCATTTCTGATTATAGTGATACGATAAGTAAGGTTATAACCATCACATGGTTCAAAATACAAAAGCATCAGCCATTATGTCACGAGTAGGGATGACCGATCTTGTTTGGTGATACTCGGATATCCTTCAAGTATCTCGGTGCTTGGATATGCTAGTTATCAGTGAGATTTGGGCTGTGATTGATTTAAAATTCAAATCCCTGCCACGCATGTTTGGCACCTGTTACACAGCCAATAAGCATGCAGTGATTGCCTACCCATCACTGTAATGATGTAGCCTTCTTGGTAGTGTCATTAGTGTGATTGGCAGGAAGTATTACATAATCAAAGGTATAAAAGGAGAGCCATTGCACAGATCATGGACAGTTCGTATTGGCGGAAGAGAGCAATTATCCAGGTGTGTGTGCAACAGTTTTTCTAATCTGAGTCCTCTAGCATTGATACTGGTGCTGATGTTGAACTATCAATCTAACAGCCCTTCTAAGGCAGTGTTTCTCAACTTCAGTCCTCAAGACCCAACAACAGGTAATGTTTTCAGGATTTCCTTAGTATTGCACAGGTAATAATTTCATCACCTGCTTAAGCATTAATTCCATCGCCTATGCAATACTAAGGAAATCCTGAAAACATGACCTGTTGTGAGGTCTTGAGGACTGGAGTTGACAAACACTGTTCTAAGGTCTAGTAATGTGATTTACTGTTTGTATCTGATAAATTATGCCTTAAGCCTTGGGGCAGTTTCTGGAGCAGGGAGAGTAATAGAATAGAGGATCAAGATAGTGCTGAGTGCTTCACAGTCCATTGCTAAATATATAGGTGATGCATATGACCAGATTTTTTTGGAGGGTGCAAAAATTGACTATATTGTCATAAATAGAGTATTAGGTATCACTTCCAAAAAGAATTTACATAGTAACATAGTAACATAGTTAGTAAGGCCGAAAAAAAGACATTTGTCCATCCAGTTCAGCCTATATTCCATCATAATAAATCCCCAGATCTACGTCCTTCTACAGAACCTAATAATTGTATGTTACAATATTGTTCTGCTCCAGGAAGACATCCAGGCCTCTCTTGAACCCCTCGACTGAGTTCGCCATCACCACCTCCTCAGGCAAGCAATTCCAAATTCTCACTGCCCTAACAGTAAAGAATCCTCTTCTATGTTGGTGGAAAAACCTTCTCTCCTCCAGATGCAAAGAATGCCCCCTTGTGCCCCTCACCTTCCTTGGTATAAACAGATCCTCAGCGAGATATTTGTATTGTCCCCTTATATACTTATACATGGATATTAGATCGCCCTTCAGTCGTCTTTTTTCTAGACTAAATAATCCTATTTTCGCTAATCTATCTGGGTATTGTAGTTCTCCCATCCCCTTTATTAATTTTGTTGCCCTCCTTTGTACTCTCTCTAGTTCCATTATATCCTTCCTGAGCACCAGTGCCCAAAACTGGACACAGTACTCCATGTGCGGTCTAACTAGGGATTTATACAGAGGCAGTATAATGCTCTCATTATGTGTATCCAGACCTCTTTTAATGCACCCCATGATCCTGTATTAATTTTTTTCTGAGTTCAATTACTCACGCATACAGCATTCTGTGGTGTGGTGTACATTTCTGTGATATCTAACACTAGAAAAAAGTGTTTCATTTTTTTCTGGGCTCAATTACTCACCAATACAGTATTATGTGGTTTGTTGTACATTTCAGTGTTATAAAACACTTCCAAAAAGCATTTGCAATTTTTGCATCAATTCCTCATCCATAAAGTATTATGTGGCTTGTTGTACATATCAGTGTTATGAAACACTCCCAAAAAGCATTTAAAAATGTTCTGGGTTCAATTTTTCACCCATACAAAATTCCATGGTGTAGGGTACATTTTTGTGATAACTAACACTACAAAAAAGCATTTAAAAAAAAATTCTGGGTTGAACTACTCGTTTATACAGTATTCTGTGGTGTGGAGTACATTTCTGTCAAATCTAACACTAAAAAAGGTGTTTAAAAATGTTATGGCTTTATCTCCTCATCCAAACAGTATTACATAGTTAAATGTTGTACATTACGGTATTATAAAACAAATCTAAAAAGCATTTAAAAATTTGTTGGCTTCAATTTTTTATCCATATGGTATTACGTGCTCTGTTGTACATTTTGGCATTATAAACACTTCCAAAAAGCGTTTAAAAAATGTTCTGGCTTCAAACCCAAATCCATACAGTATTCTGTGGTCTGGAGTACATTTCTGTGATACATAACACTACAAAAAAGCATTACATTTTTTCTGCTATTCAATTTGTCATTATATAGTGTAACATGCTTAGTGGGTGACAATGATAGCAGAACTACATGAGACTCCTGAGGGAGTGACCAGAGCAATTTTTTAGCCAGAGGAAGCTGGCATGACAGCAGAGGTGGCAGGAGCCTGTGATATGGATCAGGCCACTTTTCCGGGAACCACCAAGTCCCAAACCCAGGCCTTCACTACTGGGGTTCTTGCGGACTGCGGATGGGAGAGCCAGGAGCTATGAGCTGGTGAGCAGACTTAGGGCCTAGGCTAGTCAGAGGAGACAAGGAGGCGAGCCAGGACCAGGGCTGGAGAAATGCTATTGGGCCCTCTAGCCACAAGGTACCAACAGTTGACATCGTGGGACCTGATCGTTACATACAACCAGCAGCAGAGAAGGCGTTCCATTGAAGTGTTTGGGACTCAACATCACATCTCATTCAACCATCGGGCAGTAGAGACAGAACATTTGCCCCGAAGGCTGCAAGAGCTGATGGCTGGAACCAGTGTCACATTCCTGAAATTGAGGATGAACATTGCTGGTATGCGGTGAGTGTGATCCTAGAAGGAAGGGAGCAGGATTAACTCTTCTTGAGAAATGAACGGGCCTGGGATCTGATCCTCAAGGTGGCTTGAGACGGGGCTACTACTGTCCTTGGAGTTTCCCACCTCCTATTTGGGAGCAAGCGATGGTGCAGGTGACACAGATGGCTGTCAACTATTTCTATATGTCTGGGGCTCCTGCACTATTGGAAGCATGGTTATTTACAGCACAGACACCTGGTTATTGGGCTCCAGGAAGCAGGTGGAGACAGTCCTACCAGCCTCCCAGGGAAAGAGAAGTAGCGGACACCAGAAGAAGATTACTGTATTACCCTGGTTATAATTTTTTCCTTTCTTTGGACTTGTGCAAAGCCTTTATGTGTGTAGGAATACATCAACTACACTTTAAAAATATTTGAATGAGGCCTACCAGTTGTTAACTTTCAGGGGCCTATGGATGACCCTCCTTATAATTTTTTACTAGATTTGCGCTTTGTGCAAAACCTTTATGAGTGTAGAAGTACATCAACTACAATTTAAAATAGTTTTTTCTGAATTCAGTTAGTCATCCATGCAGTTGACCGAAGTTACATTTTGGTGCTATGCAAAACTACAGAAAAGCACTGAAAAATATTTCTGGATTCAATCACTCATCCATAGAGTAATTATGTGCTCTGGAGTAAATTTCAGTGGTATGTAACCCTTTAAAAAAGGCATAAAAATGTTTTTGTATAAAATTATTCATCCACATACTATTGTATGCTCTGGGCTACATTGTGGCAGTGTATAATCCTCCAAAAACAGTTAAAAGTTAGCTGTATTCAATTACTATCTAACACTCCAAAAATTGTTAAAAAATGTATCAGTATTATTTTACTCATCCATACAGTATTATGTGTTCTTGGGTATCTTTTGGTGGTATATAACCCTCTAAAAACATTTCAGAAATGTATCAGTATTATATTGCTCATCCATCCATTGGTTTAATTAAGATTATTAAAGGAGTCTGTGTGATTCTTTCAATTAAAGGACTTTTTTCTGGGTGTCTGTATTTTCTTACATTGTGCCTATGGGGTTAGTAATGGGGGTGTCTAACTGACGCCGCTCCATTATTAACCTCGGGGCTTGATGTCACCTGACAATACAGACTATCACCCTATTTGCTATGGTTACAGTACAAATGGGAAGAGCAAGGCTAAGTGCCAGAATTGGCGCATCTTAGAGATGTGCCTTTTCTGGGGTGGCTGAGAGCTGATGTTTTAAGCCTGGGGGCCAGTATCCATGGCCCCTTCCTAGGCTAATAATATCAGCCCAGCATCATATTGCTCATTCATAAAGTGTTACATGTTTTGGGGTACATTCCGGTAGTATCTAACCCTCAAAAAAATTATTAAAAAATGTTTCGGTATTATATTGCAAATAGAACAATGGCTGCACTCAACTGATATCCTTCAGGCCCTGCGATCCATATTATTGTGTAAAATAAAGAATAAAAATAAAAAATATTGCTATACTCACCCTCGGACGCGCCCTGGTTGTAACCGGGAGCCTTCCTTCCTAAGAATCAGCGCTTGAAGGACCTTTCGATGACGTCGCGGCTTGTGATTGGTCACGTGAGCGGTCACATGGGCGTCACGCGACCAATCACAAGCCGCGACGTCATCGAAAGGTCCTTCAAGCGCTGATTCTTAGGAAGGAAGGCTCCCGGTTACACCAGGGCGCGTCCGAGGGTGAGTATAGCAATATTTTTTATTTTTATTCTTTATTTTACACTTAAATCTGAATTCCGATACCGATTCCCGATATCTTAAACATATCAGGAATCGGTATCGGAATTCCGATTCCAGATTCAGAAGATCGCCGACCTCATGGCCGACCCCACACAGGGGTCGGGTCGGGTTTCATGAAACCCGACTTTGCCAAAAGTCGGCGACTTCTGAATCTGGCCGACCCGTATCGCTCAACCCTACTCATAGCAAGTCATTAATTCAGCTACATACAGGCGATCTGATTATTGCCTGTATGTAGCAGAGCTAAATAGGGTTATAGCTGCTTCTAGTCTCCCATGGAGACTATTGAAGCATGCCAAAATTTTAAAAAAATGTTTTTAAAAGTATTTTAAATAAAATTTTATTTATTTTTAAATAAAAAACATGTAAAAGTTCAAATCACCCCCCTTTCGCCCCATTCAAAATAAAACAATATAAAAAAAATCAAATATACACATATTTGGTATAGCCGCGTTCAGAATTGCCCGATCTATCAATATGAAAAAATAATTAATCCGATTGCTAAACCGCATAATGAGAAAAAAAGACAAAATCTCAGAATAATGTTTTTTTGGTCACCGCAACATTGCATTAAAATGCAATAACGAGCGATCAAAAGATCATATCTGCACCAAAATGGTATGACTAAAAACGTCAGCTCGGATCGCAAAAAATAAGCCTATGTCTGAGTATAGGCCTTCTAAAGAAATAAATATTGACAACATTCATGTCTAAAAACTCATTACACTAGTGCTACTTATATGTTGTCCAATCGGACAACATTATACATAGATAATTGACTTGGTTGGTAATCCAGTGACTAACAGGGTGGAGACATCACTTTATAGAAAGGAGATCTCAGGGAATACTGTACTTTTAGCTTCGTCCTCACATCCACAGCATACCATGCGGGCCATGCCTTATGGTGAATTTAACAGGGCAAAATGTATTTGCTCTTCTGAACATTTATTCTTACAAGAATTTGAAAAAATTAATGCAAGGCTGAAGGAGCAAGGTTATAATAAATGGGAATTTAAATGTGCGCACACATTTGTGGCTAATAAACCCAGATCATTTGTATCAAATAAACCTGCATTAGATGGTAGCAAAAATAATTCACCACTCATACTCTCTACCCCTTACGTCTGCCATTCAATCTAATCAAATCCATTATTTCAAAATATTTACCCATCATTAATCAAGATGAAATTGTACGCAATATTATAGCCAAAGGCTGCAGATGCGTAACCAGAAAGGATCTAACTTTAGGTAACTTTTCCCTTTCTCTGAGTCTTAAGAAACCTTCACAAGACAAACAATTGATTATCTGTCAAAGGTTTCCATAAATGCGTTAGGAATAGATGCAATGTATGTGCATTTGCATTGGATAAAACTAAGTCTTTCGATGTGTCCCCCAATACTGAACATGTTATCAAATCTTTCAGTAATTGTGACACGTAGGGTTGAGCGAAACGGGTCGGCCAGATTCAGAAGTCGCCGACTTTTGGCAAAGTCAGGTTTCATGAAACCCGACCCGACCTGTTGTGAATTCTGTGGCAGAGCTCCCTCCTGTGGTCACAAGTGGTACTTCGGCTGATTCTCTCTGTGGGCTTCCGTTGGTGGAGGAGAGTGGTACTGCGGCTTCTGAGTTTCCTTCCTCAGGTGATGTGGTGAAGTCGTTAGGTGCTGCTCTATTTAACTCCACCTAGTGCTTTGATCCTGGCCTCCAGTCAATGTTCTAGTATTGGACCTGTTTCCTCCTGGATCGTTCCTGTGGCCTGCTGCTCTGCATAGCTAAGTTCCGCTTTTGCTATTTTGTTTGCTGTTTTTTCTGTCCAGCTTGCTTATTTGTTTTTTCTTGCTTGCTGGAAGCTCTGGGATGCAGAGGGTGTACCTCCGTGCCATTAGTTCGGTACGGAGGGTCTTTTTGCCCCCTTTGCGTGGTTTTTTGGTAGGGTTTTGTGTTGACCGCAAAGTTACCTTTCCTATCCTCGCTCTGTTCAGAAAGTCGGGCCTCACTTTGCTAAATCTATTTCATCTCTACGTTTGTCTTTTCATCTTAACTCACAGTCATTATATGTGGGGGCTGCCTTTTCCTTTGGGGTATTTCTCTGAGGCAAGGTAGGCTTATTTTCTATCTTCAGGCTAGCTAGTTTCTCAGGCTGTGCCGAGTTGCATAGGGAGCATTAGGCGCAATCCACGGCTGCCTCTAGTGTGGTTGGAGAGGATTATGGATTGCAGTCAGCAGAGTTCCCACGTCTCAGAGCTCGTTCTATGTTTTTGGGTTATTGTCAGGTCACTGTATGTGCTCTGACTTCTATGTCCATTGTGGTACTGAATTACCTTATCATAACACCGACCCCTGTGTGGGGTCAGCCATGAGGTCGGCGATCTTCTGAATCTGGAATCAGAATTCCGATACCGATTCCCGTTATGTTTAAGATATTGGGAATCGGTATCGGAATTCAGATTTAAGTGTAAAATAAAGAATAAAAATAAAAAATATTGCTATACTCACCCTCAGACGCACCCTGGTTGTAACCGGGAGCCTTCCTTCCTAAGAATCAGCGCTTGAAGGACCTTTCGATGACGTCGCGGCTTGTGATTGGTCGCGTGAGCAGTCACATGGGCGTCACGCGACCAATCACAAACCGCGACGTCATCGAAAGGTCTTTGAAGCGCTGATTCTTAGGAAGTAAGGCTGCGGGTTAGAACCAGGGCGCGTCCGAGGGTGAGTATATTCCTAATAGGTATATACTCACCCTCGGATGCACCCAATAATATGGATTGCAGGGCCTGAAGGAGAGTTTCCGCTTTTCACTTACCGTATATACTCGAGTATAAGCCGACCCGAGTATAAGCCGACCCCCCTAATTTTGCCACAAAAAACTGGGAAAACTTATTGACTCGAGTATAAGCCTAGGGTAGAAAATGCAGCAGCTACCGGTGAATTTCAAAAATAAAAATAGATGCTCCATACCGTTCATTATTGCCCCATAGATGCTCCATATACAACTGTGCTATATAGAATGCTCTGCACCGTTGATTATGGCCCCATAGATGCTCCTTATAATGCTGTGCCATATATAATGCTCTGCACCTTTGATTATGGCCCCATAAATGCTCCTTATAATGTTGTGCCATATATGCTCTGCACCTTTGATTATGGGCAGCACTGTGGTGCAGTGGTTAGCACTGCAGCCTTGCAGCGCTGGGGTCCTGGGTTCTAATCCCACCCAGGACAACATCTGCAAAGAGTTTGTATGTTCTCTCCGTGTTTGCGTGGGTTTCCTCCGGGCACTCCGGTTTCCTCCCACATTCCAAAGACATACTGATAGGGATTCTAGATTGTGAGCCCCATCAGGGACAGTGATGATAATGTGTGCAAAAACTGTAAAGCGCTGCGGAATATGTTAGCGCTATATAAAAATAAAGATTATTATTATTATTATGGCCCCATAAATGCTCCTTAGAATGCTGTGCCCCATATATGCTCTGCACCTTTGATTATGGCCCCATAGGTGCTCCTTAGAATGCTGTGCCATATATGCTCTGCACCTTTGATTATGGCCCCATAGGTGCTCCTTAGAATGCTGTGCCATATATGCTCTGCACCTTTGATTATGGCCCCATAGGTGCCCCTTATAATGCTGTGCCATATATGCTCTGCACCTTTGATTATGGCCCCATAGGTGCCCCTTAGAATGCTGTGCCATATATGCTCTGCACCTTTGATTATGGCCCCATAGGTGTTCCTTATAATGCTGTGCCATATATGCTCTGCACCTTTGATTATGGCCCCATAGGTGCCCCTTATAATGCTGTGCCATATATGCTCTGCACCTTTGATTATGGCCCCATAGGTGCTCCTTAGAATGCTGTGCCATATATGCTCTGCACCTTTGATTATGGCCCCATAGGTGTTCCTTATAATGCTGTGCCATATATGCTCTGCACCTTTGATTATGGCCCCATAGGTGCTCCTTAGAATGCTGTGCCATATATGCTCTGCACCTTTGATTATGGCCCCATAGGTGCCCCTTATAATGCTGTGCCATATATGCTCTGCACCTTTGATTATGGCCCCATAGGTGCTCCTTAGAATGCTGTGCCCCATATATGCTCTGCACCTTTATGGCCCCATAGGTGCTCCTTAGAATGCTGTGCCCCATATATGCTCTGCACCTTTGATTATGGCCCCATAGGTGCTCCTTAGAATGCTGCCCCATATATGCTCTGCACCTTTCATTATGGCCCCATAGGTGCTCCTTAGAATGCTGCTGGTGCTGCCATAAAAAAAAAAAAAAAATCACATGCTCACCTCTCTTCTCAGGACGCTGGCGCTTTCAATAATTACCTGCTCCTCGTGCGGCTCCGTCTCCAGCACTGACGCTCAGCAGAGGGCGCGCACTGACTACGTCACAGCGCCCTCTAACCTGAGCGTCACTGCTAGAGGACGCTGCAGATGGAGCCGCACCGGAGCGAGGAGCAGGTAATTATAGCGCTGCGCTCCCCTTACCTGCTGCGGCGCGGTCCCTGCAGTCCCTGGCTTCTCCGGCGCTGCAGCTTCTTCCTGTAATTGAGCGGTCACATGGCACTGATCATTTACAGCAATGAATATGCGGCTCCTCCCCTATGGGGGTGGAGCCGCCTATTCATTTCTGTAATGAGCGGTGCCATGTGACCGCTCAGTACAGGAAGAATCTGCAGCGCCGGGGAAGACAGGGACTGCAGGGACTGCGCCGCAGCAGGTAAGTATGATTACACAGCCCCCGCTCTCCCTCCCCTGCTGACACCCGGGTATATGACTCGAGTATAAGCCGAAAGGGGGACTTTCAGCCCAAAAAAATGGGCTGAAAATCTCGGCTTATACTCGAGTATATACGGTACCTTGTTGGAGTGCCTGAGAAATCCTTTTCCTCATTTAGGCTAGGTTGCGTTGTGTGAACCCGTTTAACGGACTACGTTACACCGCGGCATAACGCGGTGTAACGTAGTCCGTTAACGCCGCCATTACTTGTAATGGCGAACGCATCGCTAGCGCACCCCCACAATGGGCGTGCGCTAGCAATGTGCCATCATTGAGTGACGGACCCGAGAGGCGGCCTGCAGCATTTCTGGGTCCGTCACTCCTAGCGCACTGCTAGCGCAGATGGAGCTAGCAGATGCTCCATCTGTGGTAGCGCAGTGCTAAAGTCGGCACTTGCGTTAGTGCAGTCCGTTTAACGGATTTGTTGAATGGACTGCACAACGCAAGTGTGAATTTAGCCTTAGGCTATGTCCACACGTTGTGGATTAGCCTCAGGAATTTTTTGTGCGGATTCTGCATCTCTTGGCAGAAAATGCAGGTGCGGATTTGACGAATTTTTTGTGCGGATTTTGTGCGGATTTGCTGCAGATTTACTGTGGATTTTGTGTGGATTTCTTGCGTTTTTTACCCCTGCGGATTTCTATAATGGAATGGGTACAAAAACGCTGCAGATCCGCAAAAAAGAAGTGACATGCTGCTTCTTTTAATCTGCAGCGTTTCCACATGGAATCCTCCGCACCATTAGCACAGGGTTTTGTTTTTTTCTCATTGATTTACATTGTACTGTAAATCACTTGCGGATCTGAGGCGTTTCTGCACGGTAAAAAACGCTGCGGATCCGCAGAAAATCTGCAACGTGTGCACATACCCTAATTGTTTGCGGCTTAGTTCACCAGCAGGATCGGCACCCACCTGGCTTCACTATCTCTAGCCTTAGCACATAGCTCTCAATGCCATGTTGAAGCTCCCTGACATTCTCTTCTGCGCAATACATTTAGCATGTAAAAATGGATTGTGCCACATATAACAAAAGGGGGGTGCTATATAGTAAGGGACAGCACTATACAATATAAGGAGGGATGAAATGTGATAAGGGACAGCTCTCTACATAACAATAGAGCATGCTAAATGATAAGGGACAGCTCTATACAATATAAGGCCGGGGTCACACTAGAGAGTTTTACGGACATATGAGAGGCGCAAAAACAACGCATTGCACACGGACTAATGTTTCCCTATTAGGCAGCTCCTATCTGTCATATATTTCGCAGCTGTATTTTACGGGCGTAGAAAATCGCAGCATGCTGCGTTTATCAGCGTCTTGCGCAAATATTCCACCAATGAAAGGCTATGGGGGCGACAAAAATACAGATTACACATGGACCATCAGTGTGACTTGCGTGAAATACGCAGCGGTGTTCTATAGAAAAGCCGGCAATTAAGCACAGTGTACAGTAAAATCACACTCACAGGTTAGAATAGAATAGATAGAATAACTGTCTACACATAGTATAGGTATATATATATATATATATATATATATATATCTATAATATAACGCTGGGAGCGTCACTCTGTCCGAAGCCTTTATAGACTGCGCAGGCGCAAGCGCCGGCGCAGTCTGGGCCTCACAGAGTGACGCTCCTGGGAGATCGCGGTATGCGTTCACACTGAATGCACACTGCGATCTCCAACAGAGAAGCAGGGACCGCCAGGAGGGTGAGTATCGGCCATATTCACCTGTCCTCCGTTCCAGCGCTGAGCGCCGCCATCTTCCCGGTCTTCGGCCTGTGACCTTCAGTTCAGAGGGCGCGATAACGCACTTAATGCGCACTGGCGCCACCCTCTGACTGAACAGCCACAGCCAGGAGACCGGGAAGATGGCGGCGCGCAGCGCTGGAACGGGACAGACAGGTGAGTATAGTAAGTGCTGGGGGGCCTGAGCTGGCGGCGATACCAGCACCTGACCCCCACAGCGCGCCGGTGTCCCCGCCTGCTCGGGCACCCGGATGGGTGCAGCACATGACAGGATGGGGATGCAGGATGGAGACGCAGGATGGGGATGCAGGATGGGTACAGCACATACCAGGATGGGGACGCAGGATGGGGATGCAGGATGGGTGCAGCACATACCAGGATGGGGACGCAGGATGGGTGCAGCACATACCAGGATGGGGACGCAGGATGGGGACGCAGGATGGGGACGCAGGATGGGTGCAGCACATGACAGGGTGGGGACTCAGGATGGGTGCAGCACATACCTTGATGGGGACGCAGGATGGGTGCAGCACATACCAGGATGGGGACGCAGCATGGGTGCAGCACATACCAGGATGGGGACTGTTATGACCTGGTGGTGAGGACAATAATGGACCTGGTGGTTAAGAGCACACGGAATGACCTGATAGTTACTAATAATACAGGACAAGCTCTGAGACGTGGGAACTCTGCTGACCGCAATCCCTAATCCTATCACACACACTAGAAATAGCCGTGGAGTGCTCCTAACGCTCCCTATGCAACTCGACACAGCCTAAGGAACTAGCTAGCCCTAAAGATAGAAAAATAAAGCCTACCTTGCCTCAGAGAAATTCCCCATAGGAACAGGCAGCCCCCCACATATAATGACTGTGAGTTAAGATGAAAATTACAAACACAGAGATGAAATAGATTTAGCAAAGTGAGGCCCGACTTACTGAACAGACAGAGGATAGGAAAGGTAACTTTGCGGTCAGCACAAAAAACTACAAAAAGACCACGCAGAGGGCGCAAAAAGACCCTCCGCACCGACTCACGGTGCGGAGGCGCTCCCTCTGCGTCCCAGAGCTTCCAGCAAGCAAGACAAAAATCAAAATAGCAAGCTGGACAGAAAAAATAGCAAACAGAGAAAAACAAGCAGGAACTTAGCTTCTGCTGGGAAGACAGGTCACAAGAACGATCCAGGAGCGAACTAGACCAATACTGGAACATTGACAGGTGGCATGGAGCAATGATCTAGGTGGAGTTAAATAGAGCAGCCAGCTAACGAATTAACCTCGTCACCTGTGGAAGGAACCTCAGAAGCCGCAGCCCCACTCACAACCACCAGAGGAAGCCCATGGACAGAACCAGCCGAAGTACCATTCATGACCACAGGAGGGAGCTTAACAACAGAATTCACAACAGTACCCCCCCTTGAGGAGGGGTCACCGAACCCTCACCAGAGCCCCCAGGCCGACCAGGATGAGCCAAATGAAAGGCACAAACCAGATCGGCAGCATGAACATCAGAGGCAAAGACCCAGGAATTATCTTCCTGACCATAACCCTTCCACTTGACCAGGTACTGGAGTTTCCGTCTCAAAATACGAGAATCCCAAATCTTCTCCACCACATACTCCAACTCCCCCTCAACCAACACCGGGGCAGGAGGATCAACGGATGGAACCACAGGCGCCACGTATCTCCGCAACAACGAACTATAGAATACATTATGGATGGCAAAAGAAGCTGGAAGGGTCAAACAAAATGACACATGATTGAGAACCTCAGAAATCTTATACGGACCAATGAAACGAGGCTTAAACTTAGGAGAGGAAACCTTCATAGGAACATAACGAGACGACAACCAAACCAAATCCCCAACACGAAGTCGGGGACCCACACAGCGCCGGCGGTTAGTGAAACGTTGAGCCTTCTCCTGGAACAATGTCAAATTGTCCACCACATGAGTCCAAATCTGCTGCAACCTATCCACCACAGTATCTACACCAGGACAGTCCGAAGACTCAACCTGCCCTGAAGAGAAACGAGGATGGAAACCAGAATTGCAGAAAAACGGCGAAACCAAAGTAGCCGAGCTGGCCCGATTATTAAGGGCGAACTCAGCCAAAGGCAAAAAGAATACCCAATCATCCTGATCAGCAGAAACAAAGCATCTCAGATATGTTTCCAAAGTCTGATTAGTACGTTCGGTTTTGCCATTTGTCTGAGGATGGAAAGCCGAGGAAAAAGACAAATCAATGCCCATCCTAGCACAAAAGGATCGCCAAAACCTCGAAACAAACCTGGAACCTCTGTCCGAAACGATGTTCTCCGGAATGCCATGTAAACGAACCACATGCTGGAAAAACAACGGCACCAAATCAGAGGAGGAAGGCAATTTAGACAAGGGTACCAAATGGGCCATCTTAGAGAAGCGATCACAAACCACCCAAATGACCAACATCTTTT
Organism: Ranitomeya imitator; assembly: GCF_032444005.1. Classification (NCBI taxonomy): domain Eukaryota; kingdom Metazoa; phylum Chordata; class Amphibia; order Anura; family Dendrobatidae; genus Ranitomeya; species Ranitomeya imitator. The sequence goes on from NC_091284.1 coordinate 632,626,707, forward strand.
GAGAGACAGGGAGATCTGAAATAAAATCCATAGAAATATGCGTCCAGGGCCTCTTCGGGACCGGCAAGGGCAAAAGCAACCCACTGGCACGAGAACAGCAGGGCTTAGCCCGAGCACAAGTCCCACAGGACTGCACAAAAGAACGCACATCCCATGACAAAGATGGCCACCAAAAGGATCTAGCCACCAAATCTCTGGTACCAAAGAATCCAGGATGACCAGCCAACACCGAACAATGAACCTCACAGATAACTCTACTAGTCCATTTATCAGGGACAAACAGTTTCTCCGCTGGGCAACGGTCAGGTCTATCAGCCTGAAATTTTTGCAGCACCCGCCACAAATCAGGGGAGATGGCAGACAAAATTACCCCCTCTTTGAGACTACCCGCCGGCTCAGGAACACCCGGAGAGTCGGGCACAAAACTCCTTGACAGGGCATCAGCCTTCACATTCTTAGAGCCCGGAAGGTACGAAACCACAAAATCAAAACGGGAGAAAAATAGCGACCAACGAGCCTGTCTAGGATTCAACTGTTTGGCAGACTCGAGATAAGTAAAATTCTTGTGATCCGTTAAGACCACCACGCGATGCTTGGCTCCTTCAAGCCAATGATGCCACTCCTCGAATGCCCACTTCATGGCCAACAACTCTCGATTGCCAACATCATAATTGCGCTCAGCAGGCGAAAACTTTCTAGAAAAGAAGGCACATGGTTTCATCACCGAGCCATCAGAACTTCTTTGCGACAAAACAGCTCCTGCTCCAATCTCAGAAGCATCAACCTCGACCTGAAACGGGAGCGAAACATCTGGCTGGCACAATACAGGGGCAGAAGAAAAACGAGGCTTCAACTCCTGAAAAGCTTCCACAGCCGCAGAAGACCAATTGACCACATCAGCACCCTTCTTGGTCAAATCAGTCAACGGTTTAGCAACAGTAGAAAAATTACTGATGAAGCGACGATAAAAATTAGCAAAGCCCAGGAACTTTTGCAGACTCTTCACAGATGTCGGCTGAGTCCAATCATAAATGGCCTGGACTTTAACAAGGTCCATCTCGATAGTAGAAGGGGAAAAAATGAAACCCAAAAATGAAACCTTCTGAACTCCAAAGAGACACTTAGACCCCTTCACAAACAAAGAATTAGCACGAAGGACCTGGAACACCATTCTAACCTGCTTCACGTGAGACTCCCAATCATCCGAGAAGACCAAAATATCATCCAAATATACAATCAGGAATTTATCCAGGTACTCTCGGAAGATGTCATGCATAAAGGACTGAAATACTGATGGAGCATTGGAAAGCTCGAATGGCATAACCAGGTACTCAAAATGGCCCTTGGGCGTATTAAATGCTGTTTTCCATTGATCGCCCTGTTTAATACGCACAAGATTATACGCACCACGAAGATCTATCTTGGTGAACCAACTAGCCCCCTTAATCCGAGCAAATAAATCAGACAGCAGCGGCAAAGGGTACTGAAATTTGACTGTGATCTTATTAAGAAGGCGGTAATCAATACAAGGTCTCAAAGAACCATCCTTCTTGGCCACAAAAAAGAACCCTGTTCCCAATGGTGACGACGACGGGCGAATATGACCCTTCTCCAAAGATTCCTTTATATAACTCCGCATAGCGGCGTGTTCTGGCACAGATAAATTGAACAGTCGGCCCTTAGGAAACTTACTACCAGGAATCAAATTGATAGCACAATCGCAATCCCTATGAGGAGGTAGGGCACTGGATTTGGGCTCATCAAATACATCCCGGTAATCCGACAAAAACTCTGGGACTTCAGAAGGGGTGGATGACGAACTAGACAAAAATGGAACATCACCATGTACCCCCTGACAACCCCATCTGGACACAGACATAGATTTCCAATCCAATACTGGATTATGGACCTGTAGCCATGGCAACCCCAAAACGACCACATCATGCAGATTATGCAACACCAAAAAGCGAATATCCTCCTGATGTGCAGGAGCCATGCACATGGTCAATTGGGTCCAGTACTGGGGCTTATTCTTGGCCAAAGGCGTAGCATCAATTCCTCTCAATGGAATAGGATACTGCAAGGGCTCCAAGAAAAAACCACAGCGCCTAGCAAACTCCAAGTCCATCAAATTCAGGGCAGCGCCTGAATCCACAAATGCCATAACAGAATAGGATGACAAAGAGCAAATCAGAGTAAAGGACAAAAGAAATTTCGACTGTACCGTACCAATGGTGGCAGACCTAGCGAAACGCTTAGTGCGCTTAGGACAATCGGAGATAGCATGAGTGGAATCACCACAGTAAAAACACAGCCCATTCCGACGTCTGTGTTCTTGCCATTCAGCTCTGGTCAAAGTCCTATCACATTGCATAGGCTCAGGTCTATGCTCAGATAATACCGCCAAACGGTGCACAACTTTACGCTCACGCAAGCGTCCATCGATCTGAATGGCCAAAGACATAGACTCATTCAGACCAGCAGGCACGGGAAATCCCACCATGACATCTTAAGGGCTTCAGAGAGACCCTTTCTGAAAATTGCTGCCAGCGCACATTAATTCCACTGAGTGAGTACAGACCACTTCCTAAACTTCTGACAATATATCTCTACCTCATCCTGACCCTGACACAGAGCCAGCAAGATTTTTCTGCCTGATCCACTGAATTTGGTTCATCATAAAGCAATCCAAGCGCCAGAAAAAACGCATCAACATCACGCAATTCCGGATCTGCTGGCGCAAGGGAAAATGCCCAGTCTTGAGGGTCGCCACGTAACAAAGAAATAATGATTTTCACTTGTTGAACAGGGTCACCTGAGGAGCGAGGTTTCAAAGCAAGAAACAATTTACAATTATTTTTGAAATTCAGAAACTTAGATCTATCCCCAAAAAACAAATCAGGAATTGGAATCCTAGGCTCTGACATCGGATTCTGAACCACAAAATCTTGAATGTTTTGTACCCTTGCAGAGAGATTATCCATACAAGAGGACAGACCTTGAATGTCCATATCTACACCTGTATCCTGAACCACCCAGAGGTAAAGGGGAAAAGAGAGACAAAACACACTGCAAAGAAAAAAAATGGTCTCAGAACTTCTCTTATCCCTCTATTGAGATGCATTAATACTTTTGGCCACCTATACTGTTATGACCTGGTGGTGAGGACAATAATGGACCTGGTGGTTAAGAGCACACGGAATGACCTGATAGTTACTAATAATACAGGACAAGCTCTGAGACGTGGGAACTCTGCTGACCGCAATCCCTAATCCTATCACACACACTAGAAATAGCAGTGGATTGCTCCTAACGCTCCCTATGCAACTCGACACAGCCTAAGGAACTAGCTAGCCCTAAAGATAGAAAAATAAAGCCTACCTTGCCTCAGAGAAATTCCCCAAAGGAACAGGCAGCCCCCCACATATAATGACTGTGAGTTAAGATGAAAATTACAAACACAGAGATGAAATAGATTTAGCAAAGTGAGGCCCGACTTACTGAACAGACAGAGGATAGGAAAGGTAACTTTGCGGTCAGCACAAAAAACTACAAAAAGACCATGCAGAGGGCGCAAAAAGATCCTCCGCACCGACTCACGGTGCGGAGGCGCTCCCTCTGCGTCCCAGAGCTTCCAGCAAGCAAGACAAAAATCAAAATAGCAAGCTGGACAGAAAAAATACCAAACAGAGAAAAACAAGCAGGAACTTAGCTTCTGCTGGGAAGACAGGTCACAAGAACGATCCAGGAGCGAACTAGACCAATACTGGAACATTGACAGGTGGCATGGAGCAATGATCTAGGTGGAGTTAAATAGAGCAGCCAGCTAACGAATTAACCTCGTCACCTGTGGAAGGAAGCTCAGAAGCCGCAGCCCCACTCACAACCACCAGAGGAAGCCCATGGACAGAACCAGCCGAAGTACCATTCATGACCACAGGAGGGAGCTTAACAACAGAATTCACAACAGGGGACGCAGGATGGGGACGCAGGATGGGTGCAGCACATACCAGGATGGGGACGCAGGATGGGTACAGCACATACCAGGATGGGCTCTGTTATGATTAGGCAATTCAGTACCACAGTGAACATAGAGGTCAGAGCACATACAGTGATCTGACAATAATCCAAAAACATAGAACGAGCTCTGAGACGTGGGAACTCTGTTGACCGCAATCCCTAATCCTATCCAACAACACTAGAGGCAGCCGTGGATTGCGCCTAACGCTACCTATGCAACTCGGCACAGCCTGAGAAACTAGCTAGCCTGAAGATAGAAAATAAGCCTACCTTGCCTCAGAGAAATACCCCAAGGGAAAAGGCAGCCCCCCACATATAATGACTGTGAGTAAGATGAAAAGACAAACGTAGAGATGAAATAGATTTAGCAAAGTGAGGCCCAACTTTCTGAACAGAGCGAGGATAGGAAAGGTAACTTTGCGGTCAACACAAAACCCTAAAAACCACGCAAAGGGGGCAAAAAGACCCTCCGTACCGAACTAACGGCACGGAGGTACACCCTCTGCGTCCCAGAGCTACCAGCAAACAAATAGATAAGCTGGACAGAAGAAAAGCAAACAAAATAGCAAAGGAAAACTTAGCTATGCAGAGCAGCAGGCCACAGGAACGATCCAGGAGGAAAACAAGTCCAATACTGGAACATTGACAGGAAGCCAGGATCAAAGCACTAGGTGGAGTTAAGTAGAGCAGCACCTAACGACCTCACCACATCACCTGAGGGAGGAAACTCAGAAGCCGCAGTACCACTTCCCTCCACCAACGGAAGCTTACAGAGAGAATCAGCCGAAGTACCACTTGTGACCACAGGAGGGAGCTCTGCCACAGAATTCACAACAGTACCCCCCCCTTGAGGAGGGGTCACCGAACCCTCACCAGAGCCCCCAGGCTGATCAGGATGAGCCACATGAAAGGCACGAACAAGATCGGGAGCATGGACATCAGAGGCAAAGACCCAGGAATTATCTTCCTGAGCATAACCCTTCCACTTAACCAGATACTGGAGTTTCCGTCTTGAAACACGAGAATCCAAAATCTTCTCCACAATATACTCCAACTCCCCCTCCACCAAAACCGGGGCAGGAGGGTCAACAGAAGGAACCATAGGTGCCACGTATCTCCGCAACAATGACCTATGGAATACGTTATGTATGGAAAAAGAATCTGGAAGGGTCAGACGAAAAGACACAGGATTAAGAACCTCAGAAATCCTATACGGACCAATGAAACGAGGTTTAAACTTAGGAGAGGAAACCTTCATAGGAATATGACGAGAAGATAACCAAACCAGATCCCCAACACGAAGTCGGGGACCCACACAGCGTCTGCGATTAGCAAAACGTTGAGCCTTCTCCTGGGACAAGGTCAAATTGTCCACTACCTGAGTCCAAATCTGCTGCAACCTGTCCACCACAGTATCCACACCAGGACAGTCCGAAGACTCAACCTGTCCTGATGAGAAACGAGGATGGAACCCTGAGTTGCAGAAAAATGGCGAAACCAAGGTAGCCGAGCTAGCCCGATTATTAAGGGCGAACTCAGCCAAAGGCAAAAAGGACACCCAGTCATCCTGATCAGCAGAAACAAAACATCTCAGATATGTTTCCAAGGTCTGATTGGTTCATTCGGTCTGGCCATTAGTCTGAGGATGGAAAGCCGAGGAAAAAGACAAGTCAATGCCCATCCTACCACAAAAGGCTCGCCAAAACCTCGAAACAAACTGGGAACCTCTGTCAGAAACGATATTCTCTGGAATGCCATGTAAACGAACCACATGCTGGAAGAACAGTGGCACCAAATCAGAGGAGGAAGGCAATTTAGACAAGGGTACCAAATGGACCATCTTAGAAAAGCGATCACAGACCACCCAAATGACTGACATCTTTTGAGATACAGGAAGATCTGAAATAAAATCCATAGAGATATGTGTCCAAGGCCTCTTCGGGACTGGCAAGGGCAAAAGCAACCCACTGGCACGAGAACAGCAGGGCTTAGCCCGAGCACAAATCCCACAGGACTGCACAAAAGTACGCACATCCCGCGACAGAGATGGCCACCAAAAGGATCTAGCCACTAACTCTCTGGTACCAAAGATTCCAGGATGACCAGCAAAGACCGAACAATGAACCTCAGAGATAACTTTATTCGTCCACCTATCAGGGACAAACAGTTTCTCCGCTGAACAACGATCAGGTTTATTAGCCTGAAATTTTTGCAGCACTCGCCGCAAATCAGGGGAGATGGCAGACACAATTACTCCCTCTTTGAGGATACCCGCCGGCTCAGATACACCCGGAGAGTCGGGCACAAAACTCCTAGACAGAGCATCCGCCTTCACATTTTTAGAGCCCGGAAGGTATGAAATCACAAAGTCAAAACGGGCAAAAAACAACGACCAACGAGCTTGTCTAGGATTCAACCGCTTGGCGGACTCGAGATAAGTCAAGTTCTTATGATCAGTCAAGACCACCACGCGATGCTTAGCTCCTTCAAGCCAATGACGCCACTCCTCGAATGCCCACTTCATGGCCAGCAACTCTCGGTTGCCCACATCATAATTTCGCTCAGCAGGCGAAAACTTCCTGGAAAAGAAGGCGCACGGTTTCATCACTGAGCAATCAGAACCTCTCTGCGACAAAACAGCCCCTGCTCCAATCTCAGAATCATCAACCTCGACCTGGAACGGAAGCGAAACATCTGGTTGACACAACACAGGGGCAGAAGAAAAACGACGCTTCAACTCTTGAAAAGCTTCCACAGCAGCAGAAGACCAATTGACCACATCAGCACCCTTCTTGGTCAAATCGGTCAATGGTTTAGCAATACTAGAAAAATTGCAGATGAAACGACGATAAAAATTAGCAAAGCCCAGGAACTTTTGCAGACTTTTCAGAGATGTCGGCTGAGTCCAATCATGGATGGCTTGGACCTTAACAGGATCCATCTCGATAGTAGAAGGGGAAAAGATGAACCCCAAAAATGAAACCTTCTGCACACCAAAGAGACACTTTGATCCCTTCACAAACAAAGAATTAGCACGCAGGACCTGAAAAACCGTTCTGACCTGCTTCACATGAGACTCCCAATCATCCGAGAAGATCAAAATGTCATCCAAGTACACAATAAGGAATTTATCCAGGTACTCTCGGAAGATGTCATGCATAAAGGACTGAAACACTGATGGAGCATTGGCAAGTCCGAATGGCATTACTAGATACTCAAAATGACCCTCGGGCGTATTAAATGCAGTTTTCCATTCATCGCCTCGCTTAATTCGCACAAGATTATACGCACCACGAAGATCTATCTTGGTGAACCAACTAGCCCCCTTAATCCGAGCAAACAAATCAGATAACAACGGCAAGGGGTACTGAAATTTAACCGTGATCTTATTTAGAAGGCGGTAATCTATACAAGGTCTCAGCGAACCATCCTTCTTGGCTACAAAAAAGAACCCTGCTCCTAATGGCGACGATGACGGGCGAAAATGCCCCTTCTCCAGGGACTCCTTCACATAACTGCGCATAGCGGCGTGCTCAGGCACAGATAAATTAAACAATCGGCCTTTTGGGAACTTACTACCAGGAATCAAATTGATAGCACAATCATAATCCCTATGCGGAGGTAGGGCATCGGACTTGGGCTCATCAAATACATCCCGGTAATCAGACAAGAACTCTGGAACCTCAGAAGGGGTGGATGACGAAATTGACAGAAATGGAACATCACCATGTACCCCCTGACAACCCCAGCTGGACACCGACATGGATTTCCAATCTAATACTGGATTATGGACTTGTAGCAATGGCAACCCCAACACGACCACATCATGCAGATTATGCAACACCAGAAAGCGAATAACCTCCTGATGTGCAGGAGCCATGCACATGGTCAGCTGGGTCCAGTACTGAGGCTTATTCTTGGCCAAAGGCGTAGCATCAATTCCTCTCAATGGAATAGGACACTGCAAGGGCTCCAAGAAAAACCCACAATGCTTAGCATACTCCAAGTCCATCAAATTCAGGGCAGCGCCTGAATCCACAAATGCCATGACAGAATACGATGACAAAGAGCAGATCAAGGTAACGGACAGAAGACATTTTGACTGTATTGTACCAATGGTGGCAGACCTAGCGAACCGCTTAGTGCGCTTAGGACAATCAGAGATAGCATGAGTGGAATCACCACAGTAGAAACACAGTCCATTCAGACGTCTGTGTTCTTGCCGTTCAACTCTGGTCAAAGTCCTATCGCACTGCATAGGCTCAGGTTTAAGCTCAGGTAATACCGCCAAATGGTGCACAGATTTACGCTCACGCAAGCGTCGACCAATCTGAATGGCCAAAGACATAGACTCATTCAAACCAGCAGGCATAGGAAATCCCACCATGACATCCTTAAGGGCTTCAGAGAGACCCTTTCTGAACATAGCTGCCAGCGCAGATTCATTCCATTGAGTGAGCACGGACCACTTTCTAAATTTCTGACAATATAACTCTATCTCATCCTGACCCTGACAAAGAGCCAGCAAATTTTTTTCTGCCTGATCCACAGAATTAGGCTCATCGTACAGCAATCCGAGCGCCAGGAAAAACGCATCGATATTACTTAATGCAGGATCTCCTGGCGCAAGAGAAAATGCCCAGTCCTGAGGGTCGCCACGCAAAAAAAGAAATAATGATCAAAACCTGTTGAACTGGATCACCAGAGGAGCGAGGTTTCAAGGCCAGAAATAGTTTACAATTATTTTTGAAACTCAGAAACTTAGTTCTATCACCAAAAAACAAATCAGGAATAGGAATTCTTGGTTCTAACATAGATTTCTGATCAATAGTGTCTTGAATCTTTTGTACTCTTGCCGAGAGCTGATCCACACATGAAGACAGACTTCTAATGTCCATTGCTACACCTGTGTCCTGAACCACCCAAATGTCTAGGGGAAAAAAAAGGCAAAACACAGTGCAGAGAAAAAAAAATGGTCTCAGAACTTCTTTTTTCCCTCTATTGAGAATCATTAGTACTTTGGCTTCCTGTACTGTTATGATTAGGCAATTCAGTACCACAGTGAACATAGAGGTCAGAGCACATACAGTGATCTGACAATAATCCAAAAACATAGAACGAGCTCTGAGACGTGGGAACTCTGTTGACCGCAATCCCTAATCCTATCCAACAACACTAGAGGCAGCCGTGGATTGCGCCTAACGCTACCTATGCAACTCGGCACAGCCTGAGAAACTAGCTAGCCTGAAGATAGAAAATAAGCCTACCTTGCCTCAGAGAAATACCCCAAAGGAAAAGGCAGCCCCCCACATATAATGACTGTGAGTAAGATGAAAAGACAAACGTAGAGATGAAATAGATTTAGCAAAGTGAGGCCCAACTTTCTGAACAGAGCGAGGATAGGAAAGGTAACTTTGCGGTCAACACAAAACCCTAAAAACCACGCAAAGGGGGCAAAAAGACCCTCCGTACCGAACTAACGGCACGGAGGTACACCCTCTGCGTCCCAAAGCTACCAGCAAACAAATAGATAAGCTGGACAGAAGAAAAGCAAACAAAATAGCAAAGGAAAATTTAGCTATGCAGAGCAGCAGGCCACAGGAACGATCCAGGAGGAAAACAAGTCCAATACTGGAACATTGACAGGAAGCCAGGATCAAAGCACTAGGTGGAGTTAAGTAGAGCAGCACCTAACGACCTCACCACATCACCTGAGGGAGGAAACTCAGAAGCCGCAGTACCACTTGTGACCACAGGAGGGAGCTCTGCCACAGAATTCAGAACAGGGGACGCAGGATGGGTGCAGCACATGACAGGATGGGGACGCAGGATGGGTGCAGCACATACCAGGATGGGGACGCAGGATGGGTGCAGCACATGACAGGATGGGGACGCAGGATGGGGACGCAGGATGGGTGCAGCACATGACAGGATGGGGACGCAGGATGGGTGCAGCACATGACAGGATGGGGGCGCAGGATGGGTGCAGCACATGACAGGATGGGGATGCAGGATGGGTGCAGCACATGACAGGATGGGGACGCAGGATGGGTGCAGCACATACCAGAATGGGGACGCAGGATGGGTGCAGCACATGACAGGATGGGGACGCAGGATGGGTGCAGCACATGACAGGATGGGGACGCAGGATGGGTGCAGCACATGACAGGATGGGGGCGCAGGATGGGTGCAGCACATGACAGGATGGGGGCGCAGGATGGGTGCAGCACATGACAGGATGGGGACGCAGGATGGGTGCAGTACATGACAGGATGGGGATGCAGGATGGGGACACAGGATGGGTGCAGCACATGACAGGATGGGGACGCAGGATGGGGACGCAGGATGGGTGCAGCACATGACAGGATGGGGACGCAGGATGGGTGCAGCACATGACAGGATGGGGACGCAGGATGGGTACAGCACATGACAGGATGGGGGCGCAGGATGGGGACGCAGGATGGGTGCAGTACATGACAGGATGGGGACGCAGGATGGGTGCAGCACATGACAGGATGGGGGCGCAGGATGAGTGCAGCACATGACAGGATGGGGACGCAGGATGGGTGCAGCACATGACAGGATGGGGACGCAGGATGGAGCAGCACATGACAGGATGGGGACGCAGGATGGATGCAGCACATGACAGGATGGGGGCACAGGATGGAGCAGCACATACCAGGATGGAGACCATATACCAATATAAATGCTCGCCACCCGGGCGTAGAACGGGTTCAATAGCTAGTATATATATATATATATATATACATACATACTGTATATTTATATTTAATACAGAGCTAGATAGCTTAAAAGTCGGTAATTCAATTGCCGGCTTTTGCTATCAACTTATCAAACCCGATAGGATATGAGACATGGTTTACATACTGTAAAACATTTCATATCCCTTATTTTTTTTACATATTCCTCACTACTAATGTTAGAAGTGACTGTGTGCAAAATTTGGTGGCTCTAGCTGTTAAAATAAAGTGTTAAATCACGGAAAAAACTGGCGTGGGCTTTCTCCGTCAGAGTGGGAAAGCCAGTGACTGAGGGCAGATATTAATAGCCTTGAGAGGGACCATGGTTATTGGCCCCCGGCTATAAACATCTGCCGCCAGCCACCCCAGAAATGGCACATCTGTAAGATGCGCCTATTCTGGCACTTAGCCTCTCTCTTCCCACCCCCCTGTAGCGGTGGGATATTGGGCAATAAAGGGTTAATGTCACCTTGCTAATGTAAGATGACATTAAGCCTGGTTAATAATGGAGAAATGTCAATAAGACACCTATCCATTATTAATCCAATAGTAGTAAAAGGTTAATAATACACACACACATTATGAATAAAGTATTTTAATAAAATAAATACACACATGGGATTTTAAAATCTTTATTGTACGCTTAATCCACCTGAAGACACTCGTTCTGTAACAAAAATAAAATAAAAAGCAAAAATATCCCATACCTCTCCGGCGAACAGCCTGCTGATGCAGCTGTTGCTCCTGGTTGTAAAAACTAAGGAATGAATGGAATGCAGGGGAACGTAGCATCATAGACTTGCAGTGATGCACCCCCTGCTGGCATAAACTCATAAGAACTCTAGCGTGGGAAAATATTAAAAAAAAAAACATAATTCTGACATTTTTAATTTTTTCTCGTTATGCCATTTAGTGATTGGGTTGATTTTTTTTTAATGCTGATATATCAGCAGATTCTGAACGCAGCAATACCAAATATGTGTATATTAGATTTTTTTAATTTTATTTTGAACTAGCTGAAGAGCCCGGCGTTGTCTGGGCATAGTAAATATCTATGGTTAGTTATAGCACCTCACTTCTCTTATTTTCCCATCACGCCTCTCAATTTCCCAATCACATCTTTCATTTTCCCCCTCACATCTCTCATTTTCTCCCTCACACCTCTCATTTTCTCCCTCACTCCTCTCATTCCCCCCTAACACTTGTCATTTCGACCTCACATCTGTCAACTTCCTATCACTCCACTATTTTCCCTCACTCCTCTCATTTTGCACTCACACCTTTTCATTTTCACCTCACACCTCTCATTTTCACCTCAGTATATACATGTTTGTCATCTCCCTTATATATAGTATGCACCTGTATGTCATCTCCTGTATATAGTACATAACTGTATGTCATCTCCCCTGTATATAGTATATACCTGCTGTGTGTCATCTCCCCTGAATATAGTATATACCTGTATGTCATCTCCTCCTATATATAGTATATACCTGTATGTCATCTCCTTCTATATATAGTATATACCTGTATGTCATCTCCTCCTGTATATAGTATATACCTGTAGGTCATCTGCTCCTGTATATAGTATATACCTGTAGGTCATCTCCTCCTGTATATAGTATATACCTGTATGTCATCTCCTCCTGTATATAGTATGTACCTGTATGTCATCTCCTCCTCTATATAGTCTATACCTGTGTGTCATCTCCTCCTGTATTAGACCTCATTCACACATTATTTGCTCAGTATTTTTACCTCAGTATTTGTAAGCTAAATTGGCAGCCTGATAAATCCCCAGCCAACAGGAAGCCCTCCCTCCTGGCAGTATATGTTAGCTCACACATACACATAATAGACAGGTCATGTGACTGACAGCTGCCGTATTTCCTATATGGTACATTTGTTGCTCTTGTAGTTTGTCTGCTTATTAATCAGATTTTTATTTTTGAAGGATAATACCAGACTTGTGTGTGTTTTAGGGCGAGTTTCGTTTGTCAAGTTGTGTTTGTTGAGTTGCGTGTGGCGACATGCATGTAGCGACTTTTGTGAGATGAGTTTTGTGTGGCAACATGCGTGTAGCAACTTTTTTTGTGTCGAGTTGCATGTGACAGGTTAGTGTAGCAAGTTGTGTGCAGCAAGTTTTGCGCATGGTGAGTTTTGCGCGTGGTGAGTTTTATGTGTGGTGCCTTTTGAGTATGTGCAAGTTTTGTGTGAGGCAACTTTTGCATGTGTTGCAACTTTTGTGCATGTGGCAATTTTTCCACGTGTGCAAGTTTTGCGTGTGGCGAGTTTTCCATGAGGTGAGTTTTGCACTTGTGGCGAGTTTTGCGTGAGCCTAGTTTTTGCATGTGGCGAGTTTTGCGTGTGGCGAGTTTTGAGCGGCGACTTTTGTGTTTCGACTTTGTGGCGAGGTTGGTGTATGTGTGGTGAAATGTGTGCTGAGGGTAATATGTGTTCAAGCACGTGTTAGTGTGTGGCGCATTTTGTGTGTGTGTTCATATTCCCGTGTGTGGTGAGTATCCCATGTCGGGGCCCCACCTTAGCAACTGTACGGTATATACTCTTTGGCGCCATCGCCCTCATTCTTTAAGTCCCCCTTGTTCACATCTAGCAGCTGTGAATTTGCCTCCAACATTTTTCCTTTCACTTTTCCCCATTATGTAGATAGGGGCAAAATTGTTTGGTGAATTGGAAAGCGTGGGGTTAAAATTTCACCTCACAACATAGCCTATGACGCTCTCGGGGTCCAGACGTGTGACTGTGCAAAATTTTGTGGCTGTAGCTGCGACGCCTCCAACACTTTTCCTTTCACTTTTTCCCCATTATGTAGATAGTGACAAAATTGTTTGGTGAATTGGAAAGTGCGAGGTTAAAATTTCACCTCACAACATAGCCTATGATGCTCTCAGGGTCCAGACGTGTGACTGTGCAAAATTTTGTGGCTGTAGCTGCGACGCCTCCAACACTTTTCCTTTCACTTTTTTCCCTATTATGTAGATAGGGGCAAAATTGTTTGGTGAATTGGAGCACGCAGAGTTAAAATTTCGCCTCACAACATAGCCTATGACGCTCTGGGGGTCCAGACGTGTGACTGTGCAAAATTTTGTGGCTGTAGCTGCGACGGTGCAGATGCCAATCCCGGACATACATACATACATACATACACACACACACACACATTCAGCTTTATATATTAGATGGGGTGAAAGGGGGGTGATTTGAAGTTTAATATTTTTTCATTTTTAAAATATTTTTAAAAACATTTTTTTTTACTTTTTGCATGCTTCAATAGTCTCTGTGGGAGACTAGAAGCTGCAGTACTTTGATCGGCTCTGTTACATACAGGCGATGATCAGATCACCTGTATGTAGCAGAAATGCTCACTTACTAAGAATGCCGACAACCAGGCGGCGCTCATAGCAATCCGGCTATGACCACCAGTGTGGTCTGATGCAGACCTCTTGTTGTCATGCTAACCCATCAGTGACCATCAATCACGTGACGGGGTCACCGATGGGCGGATTTCCAGCGCACTTTCAGAAAGCACAAATTAAATGTCACTGTCAGAGATTGACATTGGTATTTTATGGGATAACAGCCGCGGTTGGATCGTGATTCCACCCGCAGCTGTTAGAGGTACATGTCAGCTGTTCAAAACAGCTGACGTGCTGAGAAAGATGTGGGCTCAGCCCTGGAACCCACATCAATGGCAGGGATTCCGACGTGGACATGTCCTCTGGAAATAAGAAAAATAATAAAGAACCATATTCATCACAGGTCTGATAATCCATACTGTCCCATGATGATCATGATGATTTGGAGAGCTGTCACATCAGTGAACGCTCTCCCCGCCAAACGTCTCACACTGAGAAAGGAGACTAATCATGCTCCTGCAGTGTGTAGCACTGAGCTGCCATGAAAAAGGTCACAGGTGTGAACGCTGCTGACCTCACTTACATCACCGCTTGCTGCATGAGATCTTTCTCACGCAGTGAGTGGTGCCGTTAGTGAGGTCACCGTGGTTCATCAGCTATGAAATCTGGTGAACTTTCTCATGGCCACTGAGTGCTAAACACTTCAGTGTGATCTTCATAGAACAGTATGGATTATCTTGACATTGCACAGGTGAGGAATATGGTTGTTTATCATGGTCTTTTTTGCCAGTGGAAATGGGCATTATGGTGAGTATAACTGTGCTTTTTTATTTTTATCTCAAATAAAGGTGTCGGTGTCTTTCTTTCAAATAAAGGCTTTTATTCTCGCTGTGTCTTTTTACAGTATAACTATGGAGTTACTAAGGGGGCATCTTGTACCGAAAACATACTGATGAATATACTGTAGATTGTAAGCCCCAAGGGAGACAGTGATGCCAATGTCTGTAAAGTACTGTGGATTAATGGTGCTATTTAAGTAAGCATAATAAATAAATATGTGCATTCCCAGTTTTTTTGCTATATATGCTGATATCAAACAGCACAAATTAGAGACAATGTGTACAATAATCCCACAACATACATTCTGCTGCCGTTAATGACCAGTAACCACTACATGTTTTCTGATGCAGGAGAGCTCATCATTCTGTGCGTACCTGTCCATGTTAAAGGCCTCTGGGCGGCTCTTGATTTTCTCATCAACATTTGTAAGCGATGTATTAGAGCATCACTATAGCCCAAAGCATTACAAATGTAAGAAAATCACAACAAAACGTGACCTCTGAAATAACCTGCATCAAATATTATATTCCACAGTGTGCACTACTGTTGATGCTATTATATTAATCTTAAACTTAGTACTTTAAGGACATCATCAAACATGTTGAGCATTGTTTGAGGTCATGTGTAGTCATCTATCTACAATATCTAGCTATCATTTACCGAAATACAAAGGATTGCTGCACAATCCAGTCAAGAGTGTAAAAATTCCTCCAGGACACCGGCAAAAAAAGAGGCAGTGCTTTAAAAGGTCCAAGTGAAAATAAGGTAAGGTTTATTCACCCATGTAAAGTTGTAGCTTTGTCAATGGAGCCTTTACCAAGCAAAGTGACAAAATCCAAGGTTAATATATTTCTGCACATAATAACAAATTAGAACTTATCTTTTGATTTCATCTGAATAAAAAAAATAAGGGACTGAGTCATTAAAACTGCTAGTCCACACCCCTGTCTTAATGAAAGGCTAGTTGTAGTATGACGTGCCAAATTCATTAAGAGGCACACAATCTTTTACATTGTGGACTTTCAGTTCTGTTCTGGACATCTCTATCCATTCAGCCCCTTAGTCCCCTAAAATGAAGATATTTCACATGATCAGCTTCATCCAGTTCATTTGATGGATGTGAGGAATAGATGTGCTTGGATCACATGGGGCCAGAGAAGGAGGCAAACACCTAGCTGCGGCATTGTTAGCATGCTTGTGCTCCTGCTCAGGAAAGTGCATAATAGGGCACAAATAGAAACTTTATTTAAGCAAACAAAAATACTTGGTATTCATTTACTGAAAAGTCCTTTAAGAAAATTTACAATTTTTGCATGACTAATGATTTTTAGATTGTGTGACGTTTCCTGGTAGAACCATGCACAAAACTGAGCCACCAATCAACATAAAAGGCTCTCATAGTGTTTAATTCATTATACTCCCTATATTCACTAGGAAACAGGTAGCTTAATCAGGTAGCTTGGGAGACAAATGGATCCTGCTCCATGCTATCGGATACATCTTCTAGAGATGGTGGCATTAAACAGTTATCTTTAGAAGGTATCACTTTTTCAAAGATTTCAGGTTCAACAAAATATAATTCATATTAGTGATAACTCATTCTGCTGGTGATGAGGTATCTAGTGCTGTCAGTCCTTCAGCTCCAAAATCAAAATACTTCAATAGAGGTTCTTCTTTCAGCAGTATCGTTTTTTGGCTCTAATTCACATGAATGGAAAGGGTGATCACTAAAGGATAAGAACCTTGATTTTCTATTCCCCAAGGCCTGGACACCATGTTACCTATAGAAAGCACCATCCAAAGTTGATAGAAAACAGAATCATTGGCATGAATTGCTTATAAAATACAGGTGCTTCTCACAAAATTTGAATATCATCAAAAAGTTAATTTATTTCAGTTCTTCAATACAAAAAGTGAAACTCATATTACTGTATATAGAGTCATTACAAACACAGTGATCTATTTCAAGTGTGTATTTCTGTTCATGTTGATGATTATGGCTTACAGCCAATGAAAACCCAATAGTTAATATCTCTGGAAATTAGAATAATAAAAAAAACACCTGCAAAGGTTTCCTGAGCGTTTAAAAAGGTCCCTTAGTCTGTTTCAGTAGGCTTCACAAACATGGGGATGACTGTTGACCTGACAGATGTCCAGAAGGCAGTCATTGGCACACTCTACAAGGAGGGTAAACCACAAAAGGTCATTGCTAAATACGCTGGCTGTTCACAGAGTGCTGTATCCAAGCATATTAATGAAAAGTTGAGTGGAAGGAAAAAGTGTGTTAGAAAAAGGTGCACAAGGAAACAGGATAACCACAGCCTTGAAAGGATTGTTAAGAAAAGGCCATTGAAAAATTTGGGGGAGATTCACAAGGACTGGACTGCTGCTGGAGTTATTGCGTCAAGATCCACCACACACAGAGGTATCCAGAACATTGGCTACAAGTGTCGCTTTCCTTGTGTCAAACCACTCATAAACACTAGACAATGCCAGAAGCATCTTACCTGGGCCAAGGAGAAAAAGAACACTGCCAAAAGTACCAATACCTGGTTTAAAAACAACAGTATAACTGTGCTTGACCTTTACCCCATAGAGATTCTATGGGGTATTGTCAAGAGGAAGATGAAAGACACCAGACCCAACAATGCAGATGATATGAAGGCTGCTGTCAAAGCAACCCAGGCTTCCATAACACCTCAGCAGTGCCACAGACTGATCGCCTCCTTGCCACACTGAATTGATGATGTAATTGATGCAAAAGGAGCTCCGACCAAGTATTGAGTACATTTACTGAACATACATTTCAGTAGGCCAACATTTCGTATTTTATAATCGTTTATCAAGCGGGTGTTATAAAGTATTCAAATTTAATGAGATAATGACTTTTGGGTTTTCATTGGCTGTAAGCCATAATCATCAACATTAACAGAAATAAACACTTGAAATAGATCACTCTGTTTGTAATGACTCTATATATTTTATGAGTTTCACTTTTTGCATTGAAGAACTGCAGCAAATAAACTTTCTGATGATATCTCAATTTTGTGAGAGGCACCTGTACTTGGTCAATAAGGTTGTAAGTGGATCAGAACCCTAGGCAGGAGAATTCTTAGTTGACTCGATGCAATAAATTTCATTTGCACCCATGGAGTTACAGGCAACAACATAAAGGTATGCTTGACAGGCATTGACTAAGAGGGATGATTTGGGGACCTTTTTTAATGTTATAAAACATGAAGAGGGACCACTGGAAACTCAGAGCCAGGTCTATAAAGGTGTGCCACGTGAAAACATCGGATCAACCTGACCGAATAGACATCAGATGCTGGTGAAATTGATGCCACTTTGTTGGTGTCTGCTGCTAATTTTTATAAATGTGTGTTGCCTGAAGCAGAAGGCCTCTGAGACCGATAAGCCTCCACTTCCTTTGAGTCAACTACCCTACTACTACTACTACTACTTCTACTACCCAGACTACTATTATCCTTAGATTTTTGTGACAATAGTAGTGTATGAAACTGATATTTGTGTCACATGAGTGTAGCTTAGCATGAAAGCAGGTTGCGCTGTTGCATGTGGTCTCAGGGCTCCCAGGACAGCAGGCCAACACCGATCCCTCTCCCACCTCGACTTGAAGTACAATTCAAAGCTGTAAATGCTGGCACAGACCCTGATACTTCATGCATGGCTGATTGCTGCTATCCCATTATAAAATTTGTACTGTGGGTGAATTAAGGTTACTTTCCTGTTGTCTGCTCCCAATTTGATGTGTTTGGGCAGCTTTTGGGACCCTTTGAAGGTGTGTATGTGTTTTGTGGGTTTTTTTGCCTCCCATTGACTTGAATGGTGTTTGGCTTTGTTCGGTGAATATTCTACGAATAAGTTGTCGAATATTGCAAATTTGGTGATCGTAATCCAAACCAAACATTGAATTATTCGCTCATCTTTATTCACCACCAACAAAATAACTGTACTACCTGCAGTTATAGGTAGATCAGTGACAAAATCTTTCAATAAATGAGTCCAAGGTCTCCTGGGAATTGTCAATGGTTGGAGAGACCCAAACGGATGAGTATGAGGAGTCTTTGTTTGGATGCGCACAAACACTGCAGGCAGCTACATACTTTCTGAACATCTGAACCAACTTTCTGAAACAAAAACACTGAGTAAGGAGAAATAGTGAGAAACCAGCTCACCTATTAGGCATTTGTTGTGGGGAAGCCCGGATACCGTGCAGTCATCACGTGGAACGATAAGGCAAACAGGAAAAAAAAAATCCAGCTTCCAAAAATATCAAGATTTATTGAGGATAAAATCCAAAGTCCAATGACATGGTTCACAGGAGAATGAGTAGCAGCAGGCTACGCGTTTCGAACAATGAGTTCTTTTTCAAAGCTGCTCACTATGCATGACAGTATGGTTAAATAGCAGCTGTGACAAATCACAGTGAGTAAACCTATCACCTGACACATAAGTGAATATACACAATCAAAACATCAAAATAACAGAAAAAGAGGAAAATTAACATACAAGTGCATCAAAGTTGCAAAGAAGGCCACCACTTTTTCTGACATTCTTTCTCCCAGTTTTTTCAATTCTGGTAATGTCTCTCGCACCTGGTTATATCATACAGGTTTTTACCGCTGCGGTGCCCCTAGATGCCGAACATGTGCTCACTCTGTTGTTGCACATTCTTTTCATGATAGCGACAACAGACAGGAATATAGAATTCAGCAACTTATTAATTGTAACAGCAGAAATGTGGTATATATGATAACATGCACAAAATGCAAACTGAGTTATATAGGTTGCACTACTCGTACGCTTAAGATCCGTATTTCTGAGCATATTACTGACATTGTTGTCTCTACTGATAGTAATCGCTCCATGTCTTATGCCTCTAAGCATTTTATTACCTGTCACCAGAGGAGCACAGCATTTTTCCGGGTTGTCGGCATTGAGAAGCTTGCGATGTCAGCCAGAGGAGGAGACTTCAAAAGACGCTTAATGACGCGTGAAGCTTACTGGATGTTCTGCCTTAACACTTGCTATCCTGCGGGCTTGAATGCTCGCAAAGAAATCATGTTCCACTATTAAGATATCAACATTGTTTAGTTTGCATGTAATGTTTGATGCACTTGTATGTTAATTTTCCTCTTTTTCTGTTATTTTGATGTTTTTATTGTGTATATTCACTTATGTGTCAGGTGATAGGTTTACTCACTGTGATTTGTCACAGCTGCTATTTAACCATACTGTCATGCATAGTGAGCAGCTTTGAAAAAGAACTCATTGTTCGAAACGCGTAGCCTGCTGCTACTCATTCTCCTGTGAACCATGTCATTGGACTTTGGATTTTATCCTCAATAAATCTTGATATTTTTGGAAGCTGGATTTTTTTTTCCTGTTTGCCTTACTGAGTAAGGAGATCTGTGTTGGTTTTACAAACAGGACGTCCAAGACGGAATCATGATGTTCACTTAAAACTTTAGTGTACGTGCACACGTTGAATATTTGGAGTGAAACAGCCAGAGGAAAAGTATAAAAAAAAACTTGTACAACACTTCTGCATTAATCAACCACTCCTGGTTTTTGCTTACAAATACTGATGTAAAAAACTCACCAAATACTGAACCTGTGAACATGGCCTTAGACAAAAAATTCACCGGTATCAACAGTTTACCTAATGGACAGTCATCAGAGGTGTCCCCCTGGGCCTCTACAATCTCCATCTCAAGATCAGAACATATACCGGTAGATACCTTAATGTTCTTCTTCCCCATTCTATACATCACAAAAAAGTTGCAACTGGTGAAGAACAATGACCATCTTGCCTGTCAAGTAGTCAGACGCCTCGCAGATTCTAAATATAAAAGGTTTTTATGATCAGTGATTACCATGACCAGATAAACTGCCCCCTAAAAAAAGTCACCACTTTTCAAATGCTCACATCATAGCGAACAGTTTCCTGCTACCAATGTCTTAGTTTTTCTCAGTGGACAAAATTTTCTTAGAAAAGGTACAGTGCCTTGCGAAAGTATTCGGCCCCCAGGAATTTTTCAACCTTTTCCCACATATCATGCTTCAAACATAAAGATACCAAATGTAAATTTTTGGTGAAGAATCAACAACAAGTGGAACACAATTGTGAAGTGGAATGAAATTTCTTGGTTATTTTACATTTTTGAGGAAATTCAAAAACTGAAAAGTGGGGCGTGCAATATTATTCGGCCCCTTTAACTTAATACTTTGTTGCGCCACCTTTTGCTGCGATTACAGCTGCAAGTCGCTTGGGGTATGTCTCTATCAGTCTTCTACATCAAGAGACTGAAATTCTTGCCCATTCTTCCTTGGCCAACAGCTTGAGCTCAGTGAGGTTTGATGGAGATCGTTTGTGAACAGCAGTTTTTTAGCTCTTTCCACAGATTCTCGATTGGATTGAGGTCTGGACTTTGACTTGGCCATTCTAATACATGGATACGTTTATTTCTGAACCATTGCATTGTAGATTTTGCTTTATGTTTGTGATCGTTGTCTTGTTGGAAGACAAATTTCCGTCCCAGTCTCAGGTCTTTTGCAGACTCCAACAGGTTTTCTTCAAGAATGGTCCTGTATTTGGCTCCATCCATCTTCCCATCAATTTTAACCATCTTCCCTGTCCCTGCAGAAGAAAAGCAGGCCCAAACCATGATGCTGCCACCACCATGTTTGACAGTGAGGATGGTGTGTTCAGGGTGATGAGCTGTGTTGCCTTTACGTCAAACATATTGTTTGGCATTGTTGCCAAAAAGTTCGATTTTGGTTTCATCTGACCAGAGCACTTTCTTCCACATGTTTGGTGTGTCTCCCAGGTGGCTTGTTGCTAACTTTAAACAACACTTTTTATGGATATCATTGAGAAATGGCTCTCTTCTTGCCACTGTTCCATAAAGGCCAGATTTGTGCAGTGTACGACTGATTGTTGTCCAATGGACAGACTGTCCCAGCTCAGCTGTAGATCTCTGCAGTTCATCCAGAGTAATCATTGGCCTCTTGGATGCATCTCTGATCAGTCTTCTACTTGTTTGAGATGAAAGTTTCGAGGGAAGGCCAGGTCTTGGTGTATTTGCAGTGGTATGATACTCCTAACATTTCAATATGAGCGCTTCCACAGTGCTCCTTGGGATGTTTAAAGTTTTGGAAATCATTTTGTATCCAAATCCAGCTTTAAACTTCTCCACAACAGTATCACGGACCTGCCTGTCGTGTTCCTTGGTCTTCATGATGCTTTCTGTGCTTCAAACAGAACCCTTAGACTATCACAATGCAGGTGCATATATACGGAGACTTGATTGCACACAGTGGATTATATTAATCATCATTAGGCATTTAGTACAGCATTGGATCAGTCAGAGATCCACAATGAACTTCTGGAGTGAGTTTGAAAGGGGCCGAATAATATTGCACGCCCCACTTTTCAGTTTTTGAATTTCCACAAAAATATTTAAAATAACCAATAAATTTCATTCAACTTCACAATTGTGTTCCACTTGTTGTTGATTCTTCACCAAAAATTTACATTTGGTATCTTTATGTTTGAAGCATGATATGTGGGAAAAGGTTGAAAAGTTCCAGGGGGCCAAATATTTTTGCAAGGCACCCTGTGACACTACAGCCCTCACTTCAGACTCCGTCAAGTTCTACTTTAAATGACTGTGTCACGTCAGGCTGTATAAGAATTGGTGCAAATGTAAAACATTTTTTCAAGGTATCAAATGCATTCCTGGCCGGACTGGAACATTTGTAAAAGTCCGTCCCTTTCCTGATCATATTCGTCAGAGGTTTAGCCACTACTGAAAAGTTTATAATGAGCCTACAGTAGTAGTTGATGAAACCCAAAAACCTTTATAACGCTTTTAAGTCCTCATGACAATCCCAATCAAGTACCGCCAAGACTTTCACCAGAAACCGGCGGATGATAAGAAATACCCCAGAAAAGAGACCTCATGAACCGAGAACATACATTTCTCTAATTTGCCAAAAAGTTATTGTCTTTGATTATCTGTAAGACCTGCATGACATGTATCATGTACCTGATTTGACTTGAGGTCAGGTGAATATATCAATATGTCATTAACATAGATCACTACAAATCTACCTACCAGGTTACTAAAATGTCATTAACAAGGTGTGAAAGACAGCGGGAGCATTAGACAACCTAAGTGGCATCACAAGGTTTTCAAAGTGTCCCTCAGGTGTATGGAATGCTGTTTTCCACTCATCCCCTTCTTTAATTCGATTGAAAATATATGCCCTCCTGAGATCCAGTTTAGAAAACCATTTTGCTCCTATTATCTCATTAAAGCAGTTTGAAATGAGAGGGAGAGGACATAGATCCCTGACTGTAATCTGATTAAGTTCGCAAAAATCTAGGCAGGATCCATGACCCCCAACTTTTTTTTGACAAAGAAAAAGCCCACTTCAACAAGAGATGAAGAAGGCCTGATATGGACCTTTGCCAGACTTTCAGTGATATAGCCCTTCATGGCCTGCTTCTTTGGACCACAGCTATTATATAATATTATGTAACCTGCTCTTTGGCAGCTTGGCCCCAGGAATATGACTAGCAGTGCAATCAAAAGGATGACGGGGAGATAGTTCATGACATCCCTGTTCTAAAAACACATCCCTGAAGTCAGACATGTATTAAGAGATTGGGCACCCACACTGGCTAGCCAGGTGCCCCAGCAGTGTCCTTGACAATATTTGTTCCACTTTATCACCTCCTAAGTCTGCCAGTCTACAGCAGGATTGTTCAGGATAAGCCAAGAACCACAGGAGATGGCAAGCCATTTGGCACATAACAGTCAATAAATTATAAGTGCATGGCCCCTACATGTAGGTCTAACACTTGAACCACTTGAGTAAAATACCTCTGGCTCAAGGGTGTAGAGTCAATGGCGATTGTGTTCCAGAAATCAGCCCACATATCTTAACCTGAAAACTATCTGCCAATGGTGTTGTACAGACACACTATATCAGCAAATAAATATTGTTTGTTAATTTAGTGACAGGTAAATGACAGGTCTAGGCCTATGGTTGTGAAATAGCTGGTTAAAAGAGGGGAAGGGTACATTCAATATGAGTGGGAAAAGCGAGGTCGTGGTGGAAGGATGAATAGACTTGATGTTCAAGGTGTACATGGGTTAGGTGGTAATGTTACTGAATGCTCTACTGAACAAACACCATCTTGTCCTATCAAAATACAACTGACAACATCTGTTACTGGACGGGCTACTCGACTCCCTTTCTTTGGCAGTCACACAGTGGTATGCCTTGTAGATGAGGGCCAGAAAGAGCATATGCTCCACTGGATGGCAAGCGCTGCATCAAGTGGCCTCTCCTCCTCATCCTCCACCTTAACATCACACACAGTACAATCCTCAGAGGTAGCACCCCAATTACCCTTGTTTCCCCCCACATCACAACTTTGCAAACGCCTAACTGACTGTAGGGAACCACAAATGGGCGAGTATGTATAGCTGTTCACACATTCTATTCCATGGGCATCAGAGATCTGCTCCAAAGATTCACAGAATCAATAGGAAGAAAGCATATGCACCAGTGCCCCAAATTTTTCGTGTTGGATCCAAGGCTGGATGGAGTAAGGTCCAAGCAGAATTCAGACCCTCATCACCAGACATTAACCCCCGGGGGTGGAGGTGATCCCGATTAGACCCAGATACCTGACGAGCATACTTATTGTACTATGGTGTCAAGGCAGGAAGAGGAGGAGGAGGGTGACTCTCAGGATGAGAATTGGGAGAACAGAGAGGATAACAATGAGGTTATACATCCGACTTGGTGTAAACCCAGAGGCACACAGTTGAGTAGCTCAGAAGAGGAGGTGGATGAGGAGGAATAAGAGGAGGTTAAGTTGCGGCTTGCCACACAGACATGGAGTGATGCAGTTACGACAAGCATTGCATCTTCAGCCACAACTCTGGCTGTGGCTAGCAGTAGTCACAAGTCTGCAGTTTGCAGGGGCTGCAAGGGTTGCCTAGCCTGAGCCTATTTTGTGACAGCAAAGGATGACCCAACTCATGTTATCTGCCAACTTTGCAAAAAATGAATCAGTAGCGGCATAAATTGCAATAATTTGACTACATGCGTGAACCGACACACGTGTGATCAACATGCGTTAGCCTGAGAATCTCACTGCACTAAAATGCAGATTAGTGGGCCTCGCCAACCATCAACCATCCCATCAACTGCATTGGCTGCTGCTTCCTCCTCCATCACCATGGCAAGTGTTCTCACACATGTCTTCATCTGCAGAACCTCCAATTGTTTACCCCCTACAGTCAGGATGAGAGCCCGTCAGCTGTTATGGAAGTGGAGATGCCTGCTGTTATTGTTTCACCAAGCACACATCTTTCTCAATTCACCATAACATCTCCTCCTGCACCTTACTCACAGTCCAGCAGTTTATCGTGTTCACCGTACTGCACCCTCTCTAAGCACAGCAGCCAGCCCTCGGTCCTATAATTGTGGTCACATAAAAGAATATTTCCTCCCACACATGCAAAAGCTAAGAGTTTGAACTCCACCGTCTCCATTCTGTTGGCCACAGAAATTCTGTCTTTCTGCCTGGTGAATACAGATGGTTTCCGAAAGCTGATGGCCATCGCAGTCCCCCAGTACCAGTTGTCCATTCGACATTACTTCACTAAGAAAGCTGTGCCTATGCGACACCAGCATGTCACAGACAACATCACCCATTCCTTGAAAAAATTCTATATTTTCCAGGGTGCATTTCACCACTGACACATGGACGAGCAAACATGGCCAGGGGCATTACATCTCCTTGACTGAGCACTGGGTGACTCTGGTGGCTGTGGGGGCAGGCGGTCCAGGAGCTACTCCACAAGTCTTGGAATCACCAAGGCTTGTGGGACAACTATCTGTATCTAACACTTCCTCCACTGCTTCTGCCTCCTTCACCTCCTTCAGGGCCACCAGCTGCACCCTCATCCTCTCCCTTAAGGAGACAAATGTCCCATAAGTGCAGAGAGAATCCCCCCATCTCCGTACTATGCAGCCAAGGCTCACCACAATCAGGCAGTGTTTAAACTAATTTACCTTGGAGTTCCTCCATTGGGAGTTCCCCCCATGAACCAGACAAAGTCTCTATAGAACTAGAAAGTTGGACAGCTGTAGGGGAAGGAGCTGTCCCACTTTTCCCACTTGAGACACCTCCAAAAAAGGATGCAAGAAGAAGTGGGACATGGACCTGCCTGCAGAACCTCTCTTAACTTGCACGGTTTGGTGGATGCAATCACAGATGAGGGAGGTCTGCAGGAGGGTGGTGATATCTGGGATAACCTTCCCACTCTTACATAGCTCCTTGAATATGATGGTTGCTTCACTCTGTCCATCTTGGAACACCAGACAAAACAAAATACTGTCCTGTTAATGACCCTATACACGGTGATAAGAGGCGAGGGCAAGCTTGGGTAGTATACTGCAGCATGGGCAGCACCTCGCTATGCATGACCAGTGCTTTGCCCTTACGAAAGAGGTGTCTGAGGCTTCACAGTCCACTCCTTTGGTTAACTTTGATTAACTAAATAAAAACTTTAATTAAGAGGTATATTTATACTGTACAGTTTAATAGGTCATGTTTGATGATAATTGCATTGTATTTTTCATTTAAGTACCTTTTTTGGATTTTGTCCACACAGGTTTTTACTTGTGAATTGAGCTGATCTAGTCCACTTACCAGTCGCATAAAAGCTATAAGCGGGGTATTATATTTCACTTTTGATATTGTAGAGTACTGTATGTTTCATGTGACTATTTCAATCCGGGTATAAGGGGTATGATTGACTTGCCCCTGCTCTGCAGCATAGCTTGTGGTACATTGGTTAAACGTATCTGCGCTCCAGTGCTTTGGGCAGATATATTATCTCTGTGATCCACATTGGCGCCTGCATGTGGAGCGCATTTGCGTTCCTCTTCTCTATTTCCGGTTTGTGTATTTTTGCATATGGTGGACCTCATCAGCGTTCCATGTTGTCATTTCCGGCGTATCGTTTGAGCGCACCAGCATTCCACATTGCTTCCTGGATTTTACATGGCTCATGTATGTTGGAACGCATTTGCGCTCCATGTCGCCATCTTGTAACCTCACTTCCAGAATGCAATTCGATATGGCGCGCACCTACATACAGATAAAAGGCCTTTATTTATCTTGATGGCGATTATTCCCTGATGAACCCCAGTCATTCACAAGGAGGTAAAACACGTCGGGCATTGCTCAGGGATGTCGATTTTGGAAAAGAGTCTGATCAGTTACCAAGGACTCTGGATGGGTGTCTGCGCTTATATTATGACAAGCTACAGCTCAGATGAGTGTATGGCTAATATACTATATTGCGCATAGATTAGATATCATCGCAAATCATCGTGAGCACACATTGCTGATATGGACAGCCCTATTATGGGTGACTTATGTGATTTGAAGAAAGAGCTGTTTTTTTGCAGAGTCCTGTCCTGTTTTGCCATCATGCAGTAGGACAATGAGATAAATGCAGTCTATATTGATCTATATAAGGACACTTGTCTTTAAAAGGGATATTTGCATTATTCATGGTGGCTTGACATTTATAGCCCCTAAAATAAGTGTCCCTTATACATTGTTATTATTTTGTTATTTTCATTTTTTCTATTTTCTATTTTTTGTTTTTCAACTTATATTGTATTTTTTTCACATTGGCATAGGGTGTTTTGGGACATATTGACTCTAGGGATTTCTAGGGATATTAGGGCGAGCATCCGCTGAGTGGGGGCACCTACCGCTGAAACTTAGGATGCCAACCTCCACTGCCAGGCAGGTACCAGATCAGTGGACCTGCAGGGACTATTAGAATACACTATTAAAATCTTCAATTCCCTATGGTAATCCTGTTTTTGCTGGTGTTTGTCTCCAACTTTGGAATTGTTTTAAACTTTATTAATTAAAGGTTAATTTTTAGGTGATCTTGTTTTCCTTGGGTTGTTCTTGCTGTTCCACGATCTCAAAAGATTTGATTTTAGTTTAAATAAACATCAGACAAAACAAAACACTGTCCTGGTAATGACCCTATACAGTGCTTTGCCCTTATGAAAGAGGTGTCTGAGGCTTCACAGTCCATTCTTTTGGTTAACTTTGATTAACTAAATAAAAACATTAATTACTTCCTAAGACTTGAGGGTGGCTCCTTACTTCCCAAACCAGACTCCAACAACCTTGATGAAATCTGGCTGGATATTGAAGAAGAAGGGGGTGGCAGAAGCACGGTCTCAGTCTCCAAAGAGCATGGCTTGACTTGAGCACCTGAAGCTTATTCAAAGGTCTCACAGGTATGTGCAAGGGTTTTGCTGACCTCCAATCTGTAAAGAAAACTGTCACATCATCTATGTCGAGTGAGCACTTGATCTCGAAGTGATCTGGTTCCGGTGCAGTGATTCCGCTGATCTTTTCATTCTGTCAGGTAGCCTCTGCGAAGAGTTCTATAATGCAAACAAAGAGAAAAGGTAAAATAGGGAGGCCTTGTCTTACCCCAGAAAGGGGTCAATCTCTACCAGCCAATGACCAGCACTGTGCTGTGGATGTTATATTACACACCAGGTCATAAGAGCAAAACATGTTACCTAGACCCAACCTATGCAGCATCTTGCCCATGAGTTCATAGGAAACCTGGTTGAAAGCATTTTCCTGACCCAAAGGGCCGCATGTGCACGACACTTTTATGAACTCGACAGCCTGATGTTCCTGTTAGTACAGTTGCACAAATTATTCACACGTTTAAGGTCTTTGGGATTGGTTGCAAGTTGAAATTTGATGACAAAGTCAAGAGACAGATAATACAAATGGTAATCAAATAACATCTTCGACAGAGATTAGAGGTGAACACCAAGGTCAGGGAACATCAATGTCAAATCACATCATTCATTGCTGTCTTGGTCAAAGTGGATCTCATGGAAGATGGCTAAGGAGGAAACCACTGTTTAAAGTAAATCATAAAAAAACAAAATTGAAATTTGCCAAAATGCATATTGACAAGCCACAAAGCCTCTGGGGTTAAGTCTTTTGGACAGATGTGACAAAATTGGTGCTTTTTGGCATGTGACATCTTCCTCATGTTCACAGACACAAAAATGAAGCATACAAAAAAAACAACAGCATTGTACTGTGAAACATGGATGAGGCTCAGTCACGGTATGTTTTGGGCCTGCTTTCCTGTATCTGGCACAGGGTGCCTTGAATATGTGCAGGTTACAATGAAATCTCAAGACTATCAAGGCATTCTGGAACCAAATGTGCTGCCTAGTGTCAAAAAGCTTGGTCTGAGTCGTAGGTCATAGGGTCTTTTAACAGAATAATGAGCTAAAACACACAATTAAAACATCCAAGAATGGCTAAGGGCAAAGCATTGGATTATTCTGAAGTAGCTTCATCAGAGACAGCTGACATACTATACTAAGTAGTTGAATGCTAAAATATGATAAATGTTCACTGTTCTGCCCATTCTAGCGAAGGTCAGGTTTCGTATCTAGCTTTAAAAAGGTTTAATACCATAGTTTTGGTTTTGCTGTGTTATAGCACCACCCAGTGGTGGTTAAATTTATTACCTGTGTTTTTCAGTAACTATTAGAGTGTTGCATTCTGGGATTCACCAAGGTATCATGGGAAGGGGAAACTCCATTTTCTCTCTGTGTATTTCCCTGGACACACTTGTTAATCTGCTGTGTTGAACTACCTCACTTACTTGCCATTCCGGTTAAGATTATCCGGTAAGACCATTATCCCTGTTCTTGCTATGTAATGTTGTACAGAGTGTGATTAACTGTATAGCAGCTAGTACACAGGAAATGTGATTTTTGGTTACCTGCTGTATGTAGTTATTATAGAAGTTGCATCATCCTGTATGCTTTCCCTGTTAGTTGCAGTCATGTTATTATTTGCCCAATACTTATACAAATCATTTGTATTCTTATAGTTTTACCGCGCTCATGTTTACCAATAAACAAGTTAGACTACAGAGAACAGTCTGCTTATTTGGGAGACAGAAGTGGTTTACGCCGTATGTCGGATCACACACCGTATCAACGTGTATGAAGACAGAACATTCACCATTTCAAAATGGTTGCCCACCTTTCGACTTCATTGCCAACAAGAGATTTACAGGTTGCTCTACAGGTTATATATCCACAATATCAAAATGAAGATTTGAATAAATCACAGCCTTCCTTTTTACAGATAACTATTTGTTTTACAAATATTAAAACCAAAGCTTTTGTTGAAAATCTTGCTTTATGCTTTGTAAAGCTACAGAGGCCATATCTCATATGGAAAGAACACATAATCCTTCTGTCTCATCCCTTTATTTGCATTTATTACATACTTTATTGAAGAAGATAGAAAGAAAATACCTAAAATAATATTTTGGGAACACATTGCTGGCATGACATATAGATTGTGTGCAATATATCTCAGTGAATTAGCATATTGATAGCTAGCAATTATATCACCCACAGCTTAGTGCAAATATTTTTGGGAGGTAAACTACAAGTTTCATTTTCTCTGGTTTATTTTTAATGTGTAAAAGGCCATTACTAAAAGCAAAAAGTTCTTGCTATAACCCACAATGGAAATGTGGCTGTGAATTCTTTATATAGAAATGCGTGAAAATCTACGAGTGCTTAAGAATGATAATCTGATTGTTAGCGCCTTTAAAACAGAAATAATTGTTCTTCTCAAGTAAAGCTCACCTGATGAGGTGGATTCACAAAGCCACAGGTCTGGGTGGCCATATGGACCCAAGACATTGGCACTAGGGAGAGCGACCTTGACCTTTTTAGAGTCGAGCCGTGTTTCGCGAAACCCGACTATCTTAGAAGTCGAGTCGAGTGGAATCGGCCGATTATCGAGAAAAGTCGGGTATCGACCGAAACACGAAACCCAATGCAAGTCAATGGGGGAGCATAGTCGGCAGTGAGTGGAGGCCAGGAAAACACCTACACTGCCCATTTTAATGGCAAAAACATCCATTCTTGTTACAGAAGCTTGTCAATCGTAATTTACCTTATAATAATTGGAAGGCATTTGAAATTGGGGGTCATTTGGCTAAAGTTGTGGGGGGGGAGCGCTGGTTCAAGTAATTAGTGGGCCCAGGAAATCTGGACCACGTCACGGCAGTGGAGCAGGGAGAGGTAAGTATTTCAACTTTGCAAGTGCTGTGATCCTGAGCAAGCAGGGGGGGCCCACTCGTTGGCATTGGCACTGGCACAGGGCCCCTCAAAGTACAGCGGTGTGTTTGCACGGCAGGGGCGCCTCCCACCGGCAGCAACACTTTTGCGTACTATGAGAGGCCCTGTGCCAGTGACGTCGCCAACTAGTATTCCTCCCCCCACCTGATGAAGGAACCTGCACTTTCATCTGCACCTTCCTCTTTGTCCCCGTGTAAGGTGGTATGGTATGCGGGAAGGGGGACCTGACTTTCAGCAGGGTCACAATCTTGCAGTGTAGCGTGCACAGGAAATGTTGCATTATGGGTCAATGTACCAGCAGACTCATCTATCACTGGCTGGGCAATGGGCAGGATGAGGAGGAAACACAGATATAGGCCCAAATAATAAAGTGGGCTAAATGCAGTTCAAAATTGGTAACACAGGAGTAACCAGGGGGCATTGCAGTGGAGGACAACTGGAATGAGAGGCTAACACAGAGAGTAGGCCCAAATCAGTAAGTAGTCGAAATGCAGTTCAAAATTGGCAACAGTAGTAAACAGGCGGCACAGCTTTGTTCAGTGGAGAACAGCAAGGAGTGGCAGACACCGATAGTAGGCCCCAACCCAACTAGTAGGCCAAATGCAGTCTAACATTAACAACTACTTAACGAGAGCCTGAAAATGGAATTTCAGGACAGGAAACCAGGAGAACAGCAAGGAGCGGCAGACACTGTTAGTAGGCCCCAAACCAACTAGTACGCCAAATGCAGTTGTTCCATTTAAAAACTATTTAACAAGAGCCTGAAGATAGAAGCTCAGGAAAGGCAACCTGGAGAACACCTTGGAGTGGAACACACCGTCTCTCTACACCCCATACCCAATTTGTAGGCCTAATGCAGTGTAGTTTCCAACAACTACTAAACGAGAGCATTAAGATTAAAGAAATGGCGAGGAAACCTGGGGAACACCTTGGAGTGGAACACACCGTCTCTCTACACCCCATACCCAATTTGTAGGCCTAATGCAGTATAGTTTCCAACAACTACTAAACAAGAGCAGTAAGATTGAAGCAATGGAGAGGAAACCTGGGGAACACCTTGGAGTGGAACACACCGTCTCTCTACACCCCATACCCAATTTGTAGGCCTAATGCAGTGTAGTTTCCAACAACTACTAAACGAGAGCATTAAGATTGAAGCAATGGAGAGGAAACCTGGGGAACACCTTGGAGTTGAACACACCTTCTCTCTAAACCCCATACCCAATTTGTAGGCCTTATGCAGTGTAGTTTTCACCAACTACTAAACGAGAGTAGGAAGATCGAAGCAATGTGGACGAAACCTGGGGAACACCTTGGAGTGTAACACACCATCTCTCTACACCCCATGCCCAATTTGTAGGCCTAATGCAGTGTAGTTTCCAACAACTACTAAACGAGAGCATTAAGATTGAAGCAATGGCGAGGAAACCTGGGGAACACCTTGGAGTGGAACACACCGTCTCTCTACACCCCATACCCAGTTTGTAGGCCTAATGCAGTATAGTTTCTAACAACTACTAAACAAGAGCAGTAAGATTGAAGCAATGGAGAGGAAACCTGGGGAACACCTTGGAGTGCAACACACCGTCTCTCTACACCCCATACCCAATTTGTAGGCCTAATGCAGTGTAGTTTCCAACAACTACTAAACGAGAGCATTAAGATTGAAGCAATGGAGAGGAAACCTGGGGAACACCTTGGAGTTGAACACACCGTCTCTCTACACACCATACCCAATTTGTAGGCCTTATGCAGTGTAGTTTTCACCAACTACTAAACGAGAGTAGGAAGATCGAAGCAATGTGGACGAAACCTGGGGAACACCTTGGAGTGTAACACACCGTCTCTCTACACTCCATACCCAATTTGTAGGCCTAATGCAGTGTAGTTTCCAACAACTACTAAACGAGAGCATTAAGATTGAAGCAATGGCGAAGAAACCTGGGGAACACCTTGGAGTGGAACACACCGTCTCTCTACACCCCATACCCAATTTAAGCTGTTCTACTCTGTATGCACACATGGATTTTTCCTCTCTGAACCCTGTTCACACAGGTTATATACAGATGATCAGGTTTTTAAATACATCAGATAGGGATTGCATACATTAGTTAGGACTGCTCTGATAAGGGTATACCGTGAAGATTGGTAGAGCAGCTTAGTATACATTTTTTGCAAAAAACGTATCAACCAAATACCCTGTTTTTACATCTTTTACTAGCACTTGCGGATTACTGCAACATTTTTTCAAACTGAGTGTTTTTGGTTTTACTATTCTCTTTTGTGACCCCATACCCAATTTGTAGGCCTAATGCAGTGTAGTTTCCAACAACTACTAAACGAGAGCATTAAGATTGAAGCAATGGCGAGGAAACCTGGGGAACACCTTGGAGTGGAACACACCGTCTCTCTACACCCCATACCCAATTTGTAGGCCTAATGCAGTATAGTTTCCAACAACTACTAAACGAGAGCATTAAGATTGAAGCAATGGAGAGGAAACCTGGGGAACACCTTGGAGCGGAACACACCGTCTCTCTACACCCCATACCCAATTTGTAGGCCTAATGCAGTGTAGTTTTCACCAACTACTAAACGAGAGTAGGAAGATCGAAGCAATGTGGACGAAACCTGGGGAACACCTTGGAGTGTAACACACCGTCTCTCTACACCCCATACCCAATTTGTAGGCCTAATGCAGTGTAGTTTCCAACAACTACTAAACGAGAGCATTAAGATTGAAGCAATGGCGAGGAAACCTGGGGAACACCTTGGAGTGGAACACACCGTCTCTCTACACCCCATACCCAATTTGTAGGCCTAATGCAGTGTAGTTTCCAACAACTACTAAACGAGAGCATTAAGATTGAAGCAATGGAGAGGAAACCTGGGGAACACCTTGGAGTTGAACACACCGTCTCTCTACACCCCATACCCAATTTGTAGGCCTTATGCAGTGTAGTTTTCACCAACTACTAAACGAGAGTAGGAAGATCGAAGCAATGTGGACCTTGGAGTTGAACACACCGTCTCTCTACACCCCATACCCAATTTGTAGGCCTTATGCAGTGTAGTTTTCACCAACTACTAAACGAGAGCATTAAGATTGAAGCAATGGCGAGGAAACCTGGAGAACACCTTGGAGTGGAACACACCGTCTCTCTACACCCCATACCCAATTTGTAAGCCTAATGCAGTGTAGTTTCCAACAACTACTAAACGAGAGCATTAACCCCTTCCCGACCCATGACGCCACGTAGGCGTCATGAAAGTCGGTGCCAATCCGACCCATGACGCCTATGTGGCGTCATGGAAAGATCGCGTCCCTGCAGATCGGGTGAAAGGGTTAACTCCCATTTCACCCGATCTGCAGGGACAGGGGGAGTGGTAGTTTAGCCCAGGGGGGTTGGCTTCACCCCCTCGTGGCTACGATCGCTCTGATTGGCTGTTGAAAGTGAAACTGCCAATCAGAGCGATTTGTAATATTTCACCTATTATAACGGGTGAAATATTACAATCCAGCCATAGCCGATGCTGAAATATCATCGGCCATGGCTGGAAATACTAATGTGCCCCCACCCCACCCCACCGATCGCCCCCCCAGCCCCCCGATCTGGCCAGTACACTGCTCCGGCTCCCCTCCGTCCAGTGCTCCGCTCCCCCCGTGCTCTTGTCCGCTCCCCCCGTGCTCCAATCACCCCCCCGTGCTCCAAACACCCCCCCTGCACTCCGATCCACCCCCCCCGGTGCTCCGTTCCACCCCCCCCGTGCTCCATTCCAGCCCCCCCGTGCTCCGTTCCACGTCCCCCGTGCTCCGTTCCACCCCTCCCGCGCTCCGATTCCCCCCCGTGCTCCGATCCCCCCCCCGTGGTCCCCCCCACCCCATCATACTTACCGATCCAGCCGGGGTCCCGTCCGTCTTCTCCCTGGGCGCCGCCATCTTCCAAAATGGCGGGCGCATGCGCAGTGCGCCCGCCGAATCTGCCGGCCGGCAGATTCGTTCCAAAGTGCATTTTGATCACTGAGATATAATCTATCTCAGTGATCAAAATAAAAAAAATAATAAATGACCCCCCCCCCTTTGTCACCCCCATAGGTAGGGACAATAAAAAAATAAAGAAATTTTTTTTTTTCCACTAATGTTAGAATAGGGTTAGGGTTAGGGGTAGGGTTAGGGTTAGGGGTAGGGTTATGGTTAGGGGTAGGGTTAGGGGTAGGGGTAGGGTTAGGGGTAGGGGTAGGGTTAGGGGTAGGGGTAGGGGTAGGGTTAGGGGTAGGGGTAGGGTTAGAGGTAGGGTTAGGGGTAGGGGTAGGGTTAGGGCTAGGGTTAGGGCTAGGGGTAGGGTTAGGGTTAGGGTTAGGGTTTCGGTATGTGCATACGTATTCTGGTCCTCTGCGGATTTTTCCGCTGCGGATTTGATAAATCCGCAGTGCTAAACCGCTGCGGATTTATGGCGGATTTACCGCGGTTTTTCTGCGCATTTCACTGCGGTTTTACAACTGCGATTTTCTATTGGAGCAGTTGTAAAACCGCTGCGGAATCCGCACAAAGAAGTGACATGCTGCGGAATGTAAACCGCTGCATTTCTGTGCAGTTTTTCCGCAGCATGTGTACAGCGATTTTTGTTTCCCATAGGTTTACATTGAACTGTAAACTCATGGGAAACTGCTGCGGATCCGCAGCGTTTTCCGCAGCGTGTGCACATACCTTTAGAATTAGGCTATGTGCACACGGTGCGGATTTGGCTGCGGATTGGCCGCTGCGGATTCGCAGCAGAGTTCCATCAGGTTTACAGTACCATGTAAACATATGGAAAACCAAATCCGCTGTGCCCATGGTGCGGAAAATACCGCGCGGAAACGCTGCGTTGTATTTCCCGCAGCATGTCAATTCTTTGTGCGGATTCCGCAGCGTTTTACACCTGTTCCTCAATAGGAATCCGCAGGTGAAATCCAAACAAAAAACACTGGAAATCCGCGGAAAATCCGCAGGTAAAACGCAGTGCCTTTTACCCGCCGATTTTTCAAAAATGGTGCGGAAATATCTCACACGAATCCGCAACGTGGGCACATAGCCTTAGGGTTAGGGTTGGAATTAGGGTTGTGGTTAGGGTTGTGATTAGGGTTATGGCTACAGTTGGGATTAGGGTTAGGGGTGTGTTGGGGTTAGTGTTGGAGTTAGAATTGAGGGGTTACCACTGTTTAGGCACATCAGGGGTCTCCAAACGCAACATGGCGCCACCATTGATTCCAGCCAATCTCGTATTCAAAAAGTCAAATGGTGCTCCCTCACTTCCGAGCCCTGACGTGTGCCCAAACAGTGGTTTACCCCCACATATGGGGTACCAGCATACTCAGGACAAACTGCGCAACAATTACTGGGGTCCAATTTCTCCTGTTACCCTTGTGAATCTAAAAAAATGCTTGGTAAAACAATTTTTTAAAAGAAAAATGATTTTTTATTTTCACGGCTCTGCGTTGTAAACGTCTGTGAAGCACTTGGGGGTTCAAAGTGCTCACCACATATCTAGATAAGTTCCTTGGGGGGTCTAGTTTCCAAAATGGGGTCACTTGTGGGGGTTTCTACTGTTTAGGCACACCAGGGGCACTGCAAACGCAACGTGACACCCGCAGACCATTCCATCAAAGTCTGCATTTCAAAAGTCACTACTTCCCTTCTGAGCCCCGACGTGTGCCCAAACAGTGGTTTACCCCCACTCATGGGGTATCAGCGTACTCAGGAGAAACTGGACAACAACTTTTGTGGTCCAATTTCTCCTGTAACCCTTGGGAAAATAAAAAATTCTGGGCTAAATAATTATTTTTGAGGAAAGAAAACGTATTTATTATTTTCACGGCTCTGCATTATAAACTTCTATGAAGCACTTGGGGGTTCAAAGTGCTCACCACACATCTAGATAAGTTCCTTTCGGGGTCTAGTTTCCAAAATGGGGTCACTTGTGGGGGGTTTCTACTGTTTAGGCACATCAGGGGCTCTGCAAACGCAACGTGACGCCCGCAGAGCATTCCATCAAAGTCTGCATTTCAAAACGTCACTACTTCAATTCCAAGCCCCGGCATGTGCCCAAACAGTAGTTTACCCCCACATATGGGGTATCACCGTACTCAGGAGAAACTGGACAAAAAATATTTGGGTCAAATTTCTCCTGTTACCCTTGGGAAAATTAAAAAATTCTGGGCTAAATAATTATTTTTGAGGAAAGAAAACGTATTTATTATTTTCATGGCTCTGCATTATAAACTTCTATGATGCGCTTGGGGGTTCAAAGTGCTCACCACACATCTAGTTAAGTTCCTTTCGGGGTCTAGTTTCCAAAATGGGGTCACTTGTGGGGGGTTTCTACTGTTAAGCCACATCAGGGGCTCTGCAAACGCAACGTGACGCCCACAGAGCATTCCATCAAAGTCTGCATTTCAAAACGTCACTACTTCACTTCCGAGCCCCGGCATGTGCCCAAACAGTGATCTACCCCCACATATGGGGTATCAGCGTACTCAGGAGAAACTAGACAACAACTTTTGGGGTCAAATTTCTCCTGTTACCCTTGGGAAAATAAAAAATTGCAGGCTAAAAGATCATTTTTGAGAAAATAATTTTTATTTTTATTTTCATGGCTCTGCGTTATAAACTTCTGTGAAGCACTTGGGGGTTCAAAGTCCTCACCACACATCTAGATTAGTTCCTTTGGGGGTCTAGTTTCCAAAATGGTGTCATTTCTGGGGGATCTCCAATGTTTAGGCACACAGGGGCTCTCCAAACGTGACATGGTGTCCGCTAATGATTGGAGCTAATTTTCCATTTAAAAAGCCAAATGGCGTGCCATCCCTTCCGAGCCCTGCCGTGCGCCCAAACAGTGGTTTACCCCTACATATGGGGTATCAGCGTACTCAGGACAAACTGGACAACAATATTTGGGGTCCAATTTCTCCTATTATCCTTGGCAAAATAGGAAATTCCAGGCTAAAAAATCATTTTGGAGGAAAGAAAAATTATTTTTTATTTTCATGGCTCTGCGTTATAAACTTCTGTGAAGCACCTGGGGGTTTAAAGTGCTCAATATGCATCTAGATAAGTTCCTTGGGGGGTCTAGTTTCCAAAATTGGGATCACTTGTGGGGGAGATCCAATGTTTAGGCACACAGGGGCTCTCCAAACGCGACATGGTGTCCGCTAACAATTGGAGCTAATTTTCCATTCAAAAAGTCAAATGGCGCGCCTTCCCTTCCGAGCCCTGCCGAGTGCCCAAACAGTGGTTTACCCCCACATGTGAGGTATTGGTGTACTCAGGAGAAATTGCCCAACACATTTTAGGATCCATTTTATCCTGTTGCCCATGTGAAAATGAAAAAATTGAGGCTAAAAGAATTTTTTTGTGAAAAAAAGTACTTTTTCATTTTTACGGATCAATTTGTGAAGCACCTGGGGGTTCAAAGTGCTCACTATGCATCTAGATAAGTTCCTTGGGGCGTCTAGTTTCCAAAATGGGGTCACTTGTGGGGGAGCTCCAATTTTTAGGCACACGGGGGCTCTCCAAACGTGACATGGTGTCCGCTAAAGAGTGGAGCCAATTTTTGATTCAAAAAGTCAAATGGCGCTCCTTCCCTTCCAAGCCCTGCCGTGCGCCCAAACAGTGGTTTACCCCCACATATGAGGTATCAGCGTACTCAGGACAAATTGGACAACAACTTTCGTGGTTCAGTTTCTCCTTTTACCATTGGGAAAATAAAAAAATTGTTGCTAAAAGATAATTTTTGTGACTAAAAAGTTAAATGTTCATTTTTTCCTTCCATGTTGCTTCTGCTGCTGTGAAGCACCTGAAGGGTTAATAAACTTCTTGAATGTGGTTTTGAGTACCTTGAGGGGTGCAGTTTTTAGAATGGTGTCACTTTTGGGTATTTTCAGCCATATAGACCCCTCAAACTGACTTCAAATGTGAGGTGGTCCCTAAAAAAAATGGTTTTGTAAATTTCGTTGTAAAAATGACAAATCGCTGGTCAAATTTTAACCCTTATAACATCCTAACAAAAAAAATTTTGTTTCCAAAATTGTGCTGATGTAAAGTATACATGTGGGAAATGTTATTTATTAACTATTTTGTGTCACATATCTCTCTGGTTTAACAGAATAAAAATTCAAAATGTGAAAATTGCGAAATTTTCTAAATTTTTGCCAAATTTCCGTTTTTATCACAAATAAATGCAGAATTTATTGACCTAAATTTACCACTATCATGAAGCCCAATATGTCATGAAAAAATAATCTCAGAACCGCTAGGATCCGTTGAAGCGTTCCTGAGTTATTACCTCATAAAGGGACACTGGTCAGAATTGCAAAAAACGGCAAGGTCTTTAAGGTTAAAATAGGCTGGGTCATGAAGGGGTTAAGATTGAAGCAATGGCGAGGAAACCTTGGGAACACCTTGGAGTGGAACACACCGTCTCTCTACACCCCATACCCAATTTGTAGGCCTAATGCAGTGTAGTTTCTAACAACTACTAAACGAGAGTAGTCTGATCGAAGCAATGTGGATGAAGCCTGGGGCACACCTTGGGGCGGCAGACACCGTTAGTAGGCCCTACCAAAGTTGTAGCCCCAATGTAGTTTTAAAATTCCTAGAGGCTGAAAACAAGACTATTGACGCTCAGCTTTTTTCAAAGGAACACAGCTGTATTGAGTGGCGCAGACAGACACAGGTAGTAGGCCTTAAACCAAAAATGTGGCTCACTGCAGCTTAAAAAAGGTTACAGGAGTACACAGGCAGCATTGCTCTGGGCAGTGGAGGACAATTTCAATAGTGGACCGCAGACAGACTTTGTACGCCTACTATTAACCCCTTCCCAACCTGTGACACAGCGTATGCGTCATGAAAGTCGGTGCCAATCCGACCTGTGACGCATATGCTGTGTCACAGAAAGATCGCATCCCTGCAGGCCGGGTGAAAGGGTTAACTCCCATTTCACCC
Source organism: Ranitomeya imitator (assembly GCF_032444005.1). Lineage (NCBI taxonomy): Eukaryota > Metazoa > Chordata > Amphibia > Anura > Dendrobatidae > Ranitomeya > Ranitomeya imitator. The sequence goes on from NC_091284.1 coordinate 632,666,984, forward strand.
GGCCTGCAGGGACAGGGGGAGTGGTAGTTTAGCCCAGGGGGGTGGCTTCACCCCCCCGTGGCTACGATCGCTCTGATTGGCTGTTGAAAGTGAAACTGCCAATCAGAGCGATTTGTAATATTTCACCTAAAAAACTGGTGAAATATTACAATCCAGCCATGGCCGATGCTGCAATATCATCGGCCATGGCTGGAAACACTTATGTGCCCCCACCCCACCCCACCGATCGCCCCCCCAGCCCCCCGTCCTGTGCTCCGCTCCCCCATCCTCCTGTCCGCTCCCCCCGTGCTCCAATCACACCCCCCGTACTCTAGTCAAACCCCCCCGCACTCCGATCCCCCCCGCACAGCGATCCCCCCCCGCACAGCGATCCTCCCCGTGCTCCGATCCACCCCCCTGCACAGCGATCCCCCACCCCGTGCTCCAATCCACCCCCCGTGTTCCGATCCACCCCCCATGCTCTGATCCACCCCCCCGTGCTCCGACGCCCCCCCCGTGCCCTGATCTCCCCCCCCCTTATACTTACCTGGCCTCCCGGGATCCATCCGTCTTCTTTCCTGGGCGCCGCCATCTTCCAAAATGGCGGGCGCATGTGCAGTGCGCCCGCCGAATCTGCCGGCCGGCAGATTCGTTCCAGAGTGAGTTTTGATCACTGAGATATAACCTATCTCAGTGATCAAAATAAAAAAAATAGTAAATGCCCCCCCCCCTTTGTCACCCCCATAGGTATGGACAATAAAAAAAAATAATATTTTTTTTTCCACTAAGGTTGGGGTAAGAACTAGGGTTAGGGGTAGGGTTAGGGGTAGGGTTAGGGGTAGGGTTAGGGGTAGGGTTAGGGGTAGGGTTAGGGGTAGGGTTAGGGTTAGGGGTAGGGTTAGGGGTAGGGGTAGGGTTAGGGGTAGGGTTAGGGGTAGGGGTAGGGTTAGGGGTAGGGGTAGGGCTAGGGGTAAGGTTAGGGCTAGGGTTAGGGTTAGGGGTAGGGTTAGGGCTAGGGTTAGGGCTAGGGTTAGGGTTTCGGTATGTGCACACGTATTCTGTTCCTCTGCGGATTTTTCCGCTGCGGATTTGATAAATCTGCAGTGCTAAACTGCTGTGGATTTATCGCGGATTTACCGCGGTTTTTCTGTGCATTTCGCTGCGGTTTTACAACTGCAGTTTACTATTGGAGCAGTTGTAAAACCGCTGCGGAATCCGCAGAAAGAACTGACATGCTGCGGAATGTAAACCGCTGCGTTTCCGTGCAGTTTTTCCGCAGCATGTGTACAGCGATTTTTGTTTCCCATAGGTTTACATTGAACTGTAAACTCATGGGAAACTACTGCGGATCCGCAGCATTTTCCGCAGCGTGTGCACATACCTTTAGAATTAGGCTATGTGCACACGGTGCGGATTTGGTTGCGGATCCGCAGCGGATTGGCAGCTGCGGATTCGCAGCAGTGGTCCATCAGGTTTACAGTACCATGTAAACCTATGGAAAACCAAATCCGCTGTGCCCATGGTGCGAAAAAAAATATCACGCGGAAATGCTGCGTTGTATTTTCTGCACCTGTTCCTCAATAGGAATCCACAGGTGAAATCCGCACAAAAAACACTGGAAATCCACGGTAAATCCGCAGGTAAAACGCAGTGCCCTTTACCCGCGGATTTTTCAAAAATGATGCTGAAAAATCTCACACGAATCCGCAACGTGGGCACATAGCCTTAGGGTTAGGGTTGGAATTAGGGTTGTGATTAGGGTTGTGATTAGGGTTATGGCTACAGTTGGGATTAGGGTTAGGGGTGTGGGGGATTAGTGTTGGAGTTAGAATTGAGGGGTTACCACGGTTTAGGCACATCAGGGGTCTCCAAACGCAACATGGCGCCACCATTGATTCCAGCCAATCTTGTATTCATAAAGTCAAATGGTGCTCCCTCACTTCCGAGCCCCGATGTGTGCCCAAACAGTGGTTTACCCCCACATATGGGGTACCAGCATACTCAGGACAAACTGCGCAACAATTACTGGGGTCCAATTTCTCCTGTTACCCTTGTGAAAATAAAAAAATGCTTGCTAAAACATCATTTTTGAGGAAAGAAAAATTATTTTTTATTTTCACGGCTCTGCGTTGTAAACGTCTGTGAAGCACTTGGGGGTTCAAAGTGCTCACCACACATCTAGATAAGTTCCTTGGGGGGTTTAGTTTCTAAAATGGGGTCACTTGTGGGGGGTTTCTACTGTTTAGGCACACCAGGGGCTCTGCAAACGCAACGTGACACCCGCAGACCATTCCATCAAAGTCTGCATTTCAAAAGTCACTACTTCCCTTCTGAGCCCCGACGTGTGCCCAAACAGTGGTTTACCCCCACACATGGGGTATCAGCTTACTCAGGAGAAACTGGACAACAACTTTTGTGGTCCAATTTCTCCTGTAACCCTTGGGAAAATAAAAAATTCTGGGCTAAATAATTATTTTTGAGGAAAGAAAACGTATTTATTATTTTCACGGCTCTGCATTATAAACTTCTGTGAAGCACTTGGGGGTTCAACGTGCTCACCACACATCTAGATAAGTTCCTTTCGGGGTCTAGTTTCCAAAATGGGATCACTTGTGGGGGGTTTCTACTGTTTAGCCACTTCAGGGGCTCTGCAAACGCAACGTGACGCCCGCAGAGCATTCCATCAAAGTCTGCATTTCAAAGCGTCACTACTTCACTTCCGAGCCCCGGCATGTGCCCAAACAGTAGTTTACCCCCACATATGGGGTATCAGCGTACTCAGGAGAAACTGGACAACAACTTTTGGGGTGAAATTTCTCCTGTTACCCTTGGGAAAATAAAAAATTGCAGGCTAAAAGATCATTTTTGATAAAATAATTTTTTAATTTTATTTTCATGGCTCTGAGTTATAAACTTCTGTGAAGCACTTGGGGGTTCAAAGTCCTCACCACACATCTAGATAAGTTCCTTTCGGGGTCTAGTTTCCAAAATGGGGTCACTTGTGGGGGGTTTCTACTGTTTAGCCACATCAGGGGCTCTGCAAACCCAACGTGACGCCCGCAGAGCATTCCATCAAAGTCTGCATTTCAAAGCGTCACTACTTCACTTCCGAGCCCCGGCATGTACCCAAACAGTAGTTTACCCCCACATATGGGGTATCAGCGTACTCAGGAGAAACTGGACAACAACTTTTTGGGTCAAATTTCTCCTGATACCCTTGGGAAAATAAAAAATTGCAGGCTACAAGATCATTTTTGAGAAAATAATTTTTTATTTTTATTTTCATGGCTCTGCGTTATAAACTTCTGTGAAGCACTTGGGGGTTCAAAGTCCTCACCACACATATAGATTAGTTCCTTTGGGGGTCTAGTTTCCAAAATAGGGTCATTTGTGGGGGATCGCCAATGTTTAGGCATACAGGGGCTCTCCAAACGTGACATGGTGTCCGCTAATGATTGGAGCTAATTTTCCATTTAAAAAGCCAAATGGCGTGCCTTCCCTTCCGAGCCCTGCCGTGCGCCCAAACAGTGGTTTACCCCCACATATGGGGTATCAGCGTACTCAGGACAAACTGGACAAGAACATTTGGGGCCCAATTTCTCCTATTACCCTTGGAAAAATAGGAAATTCCAGGCTAAAAAATCATTTTTGAGGAAAGAAAAATTATTTTTTATTTTCATGGCCCTGCGTTATAAAATTCTGTGAAGCACCTGGGGATTTAAAGTGCTCAATATGCATCTAGATAAGTTCCTTGGGGGGTCTAGTTTCCAAAATGGGGTCACTTGTGGGGGAGCTCCAATGTTTAGGCACACAGGGGCTCTCCAAACGCGACATGGTGTCCACTAACAATTGGAGCTAATTTTCCATTCAAAAAGTCAAAAAGTCAAATGGCGCGCCTTCCCTTCTGAGCCCTGCCGTGTGCCCAAACAGTGGTTTACCCCCACATATGAGGTATCGGCATACTCGGGAGAAATTACCCAACAAATTTTTTGATCCATTTTATCCTATTGCCCATGTGAAAATGAAAAAATTGAGGCAAAAATAATTTTTTTGTGAAAAAAAAGTACTTTTTCATTTTTACAGATCAATTTGTGAAGCACCTGAGGGTTTAAAGTGCTCACTATGCATCTAGATAAGTTCCTTGGGGGGTCTAGTTTCCAAAATGGGGTCACTTGTGGGGGAGATCCAATGTTTAGGCACACAGGGGCTCTCCAAACGCGACATGGTGTCCGCTAACGATGGAGATAATTTTTCATTCAAAAAGTCAAATGGCGCTCCTTCCATTCCGAGCCTTACCATGTGCCCAAACAGTGGTTTACCCCCACATGTGAGGTATTCGTGTACTCAGGAGAAATTGCCCAACAAATTTTAGGATCCATTTTATCCTGTTGCCCATGTGAAAATGAAAAAATTGAGGCTAAAAGAATTTTTTTGTGAAAAAAAAGTACTTTTTCATTTTTACGGATCAATTTGTGAAGCACCTGGGGGTTCAAAGTGCTCACTATGCATCTAGATACGTTCCTTGGGGCGTCTAGTTTCCAAAATGGGGTCACTTGTGGGGGAGCTCCAATTTTTAGGCACACGGGGGCTCTCCAAACGTGACATGGTGTCCGCTAAAGAGTAGAGCCAATTTTTCATTCAAAAAGTCAAATGGCGCTCCTTCCCTTCCAAGCCCTGCCGTGCGCCCAAACAGTAGTTTACCCCCACATATGAGGTATCAGTGTACTCAGGACAAATTGGACAACAACTGTCGTTGTTTAGTTTCTCCTTTTACCATTGGGAAAATAAAAAAATTGTTGCTAAAAGATAATTTTTGTGACTAAAAAGTTAAATGTTCATTTTTTCCTTCCATGTTGCTTCTGCTGCTGTGAAGCACCTGAAGGGTTAATAAACTTCTTGAATGTGGTTTTGAGTACCTTGAGGGGTGCAGTTTTTAGAATGGTGTCACTTTTGGGTATTTTCAGCCATATAGACCCCTCAAACTGACTTCAAATGTGAGGTGGTCCCTAAAAAAAATGGTTTTGTAAATTTTGTTGTAAAAATGAGAAATCGCTGGTCAAATTTTAACCCTTATAACTTCCTAGCAAAAAAAAATTTTGTTTCCAAAATTGTTCTGATGTAAAGTATACATGTGGGAAATGTTATTTATTAACTATTTTGTGTCACATAACTCTCTGGTTTAACAGAATAAAAATTCAAAATGTGAAAATTGCGAAATTTTCAAAATTTTCGCCAAATTTCCGTTTTTATCACAAATAAACGCAGAATTTATTGACCTAAATTTACCACTAACATGAAGCCCAATATGTCACGAAAAAACAATCTCAGAACCGCTAGGATCCGTTGAAGCGTTCCTGAGTTATTACCTCATAAAGGGACACTGGTCAGAATTGCAAAAAACGGCAAGGTCTTTAAGGTCAAAATAGGCTGGGTCATGAAGGGGTTAAAAAAAGGATGCTCTATGCAATTAAAAATATTTTCCAGGGGTACACGGGCAGCAGTGGTCTGGTCAGTGGAGGAGTAGTAGAAAGAACGGGCCGCAGACAGGCTTCGAAGACCTAACATAAAAAAATATTGGGCTGTAGGCACTTTAACATTGGTTCCAGGGGTACACGGGCAGCAGTAGACTGGTCAGTGTAGTAGTAGTTGAAAGAACGGGCCGCAGACAGGCTTCGAAGGCCTACAATAAAAAAATATTGGGCTGTAGGCACTTTAACATTGGTTCCAGGGGTACACGGGCAGCAGTAGACAGGTCAGTGTAGTAGTAGTTGAAAGAACGGGCCGCAGACAGGCTTCGAAGGCCTAACATAATTAAATTGGACAGGCTGTAGGCACTTTATAATTGGTTCCAGGAGTACACGGGCAGCAGTAGACAGGTCAGTGGAGGCCTAGTGGAAGGAGGGACCGCAGACAGGCTTCGAAGGCCTAACATAAGAAAATATTGGACTGTAGGCACTTTAACATTGGTTCCAGGGGTACACGGGCAGCAGTTGACTGGTCAGTGTAGTAGTAGTAGAAAGAACGGGCCGCAGACAGGCTTCGAAGGCCTAACATAAAAAAATATTGGGCTGTAGGCACTTTTAAATATGTTCCAGGGGTCCACAGGCAGCAGTAGACTGGTCAGTGTAGTAGTAGTAGAAAGAACGGGCTGCAGACAGGCTTCGAAGGCCTAACATAATAAAATTGGACAGGCTGTAGGCACTTTATAATTGGTTCCAGGAGTACACGGGCAGCAGTAGACAGGTCAGTGGAGGCCTAGTGGAAGGAGGGACCGCAGACAGGCTTCGAAGGCCTAACATAATAAAATTGGACAGGCTGTAGGCACTTTATAATTGGTTCCAGGAGTACACGGGCAGCAGTAGACCGGTCAGTGGAGGCCTAGTGGAAGGAGGGACCGCAGACAGGCTTCGAAGGCCTAACATAATAAATTGGGCTGGCTGTAGGCAATTTAAAATTGGTTCCAGGGGTACACGGGCAGCAGTAGACAGGTCAGTGGAGGCCTAGTGGAAGGAGGGACCGCAGACAGGCTTCGAAGGCCTAACATAAAAAAATATTGGACTGTAGGCACTTTAACATTGGTTCCAGAGGTACACAGGCAGCAGTAGACTGGTCAGTGTAGTAGTAGTAGAAAAAACGGGCCGCAGACAGGCTTCGAAGGCCTAACATAAAAAAATATTGGGCTGTAGGCACTTTTAAATATGTTCCAGGGGTCCACAGGCAGCAGTAGACTGGTCAGTGTAGTAGTAGTTGAAAGAACGGGCCGCAGACAGGCTTCGAAGGCCTAACATAATAAAATTGGACAGGCTGTAGGCACTTTATAATTGGTTCCAGGAGTACACGGGCAGCAGTGGTCTGGTCAGTGGAGGCCTAGTGGAAGGAGGGACCGCAGACAGGCTTCGAAGGCCTAACATAATAAAATTGGGCTGGCTGTAGGCAATTTAAAATTGGTTCCAGGGATACACGGGCAGCAGTGGTCTGGTCAGTGGAGGCCTAGTGGAAGGAGGGACCGCAGACAGGCTTCGAAGGCCTAACATAATAAATTGGGCTGGCTGTAGGCAATTTAAAATTGGTTCCAGGGGTACACGGGCATCAGTACACAGGTCAGTGGAGGCCTAGTGGAAGGAGGGACCGCAGACAGGCTTCGAAGGCCTAACATAATAAAATTGGACAGGCTGTAGGCACTTTATAATTGGTTCCAGGGGTACACGGGCAGCAGTGGTCTGGTCAGTGGAGGCCGATTGTAATGAGTGTCTGCCAGTTAGTAGTCCAAAACAATAAATAAATGTGAATGTTTCGCATTAAAACAAAACGAAAACACTAAAGGGTGCAATCATTAGGTACAGGGGTGGGATCCTCTGCGTAGTTTCAGACTTACTCATTTAGCGCAAAGTATTTACTGTGGTAAATAGAGGACACTGCCCCTGACTATGTTAAGTACCATCATACATGTCAACACAATGGTATTGTCAGTGGCAGGAATGGAAGGATGTCAGAGCATAGACTAAACATTGGTGGAAGTGTGAGAGATAACTGTGGAAGTGGTAGAGCAATGTTTGACCTGGGGGTGGGTGAACTCTTTTGTGGCCGGCGGTACAGGCCCAGGGCCCCTCATGTTACAACAGTGTGTCTGACGTTGGGTGCGCACCACCACCGCCAGAGACACTTTATTGTACTATGAGGGACCCAGTGGCAGTGCTGTCGACCAAAAGCGGGCACACCCACCTCTTCAGACAAACAGCACTCTCACGGGTGCTTGCGCCAAGTCGCGATTCCACGGCCCCGTGTGGGGAGTTTGGCCATTTAGGGAGGTGTAAACATGTCGTATGCTGGACAATCAGCTGCAGCAAATTAGACGTTAGAAAAGTAATTCACAGTAGTCCACAGGCAAGAGCTTTTCATAGGAAAGCTAGGTGTCGGCCGGGCAAGGTGGGGCAAAAGAATTCGAAATCCAGTTGTGGTTCATTTTAATGAATGTTAGATCATCAACATTTTGGGTAGCCAGACGAGTCCTTTTTTCGGTTAATATTGAACCTGCAGCACTGAATACTCTTTCTGATAGGACACTAGCTGCCGGGCAAGCAAGCTCCTGCAATGCATATTCTGCCAATTCTGGCCAGGTGTCTAATTTTGATGCCCAGTAATCAAATGGGAATGACGATTGAGGGAGAACATCGATAAGGGATGAAAAATAGTTTGTAACCATACTGGACAAATGTTGTCTCCTGTCACTTTCAATTGATGCAGCAGTACCTGTCCTGTCTGCTGTCATAGCAAAATCACTCCACAACCTGGTCAGAAAACCCCTCTGTCCAACGCCACTTCTGATGTGTGCACCCCTAACACTCCTGGTCTGCTGCCCCCTGGAACTCGTGTGAGAACGATCACGTGCGCTGTGTGCTGGGAATGCCTGAAGCAAACGGTCAACAAGAGTTGATTGTTTGGTTGCTAATATTAGTTCCAAGTTCTCATGTGGCATAATATTTTGCAATTTGCCTTTATAGCGAGGATCAAGGAGGCAGGCCAACCAGTAATCGTCATCGTTCATCATTTTAGTAATGCGTGTGTCCCTTTTGAGGATACGTAAGGCATAATCCGCCATGTGGGCCAAAGTTCCAGTTGTCAAATCTGCGGTTGTGATTGGTTGAGGGGCAGTTTCAGGCAAATCTACGTCACTTGTGTCCCTCAAATAACCAGAACACGGCCTTGCCACGTAACCAATTTCCAGTGCCCCCGGGAAAGCTTCCTCATTAAAAATATACTCATCCCCATCATCCTCCTCATCCTCCACCTCCTCTTCGCCCGCTACCTCGTCCTGTACACTGCCCTGACCAGACAATGGCTGACTGTCATCAAGGCTTTCCTCTTCCTCTGGTGCAGACGCCTGATCCTTTATGTGCGTCAAACTTTGTATCAGCCGACACATTAGGGGGATGCTCATGCTTATTATGGCGTTGTCTGCACTAACCAGCCGTGTGCATTCCTCAAAACACTGAAGGACTTGACACATGTCTTGTATCTTCGACCACTGCACACCTGACAACTCCATGTCTGCCATCCTACTGCCTGCCCGTGTATGTGTATCCTCCCACAAAAACATAACAGCCCGCCTCTGTTGGCACAGTCTCTGAAGCATGTGCAGTGTTGAGTTCCACCTTGTTGCAACGTCTATGATTAGGCGATGCTGGGGAAGGTTCAAAGACCGCTGATAGGTCTGCATACGGCTGGAGTGTACAGGCGAACGGCGGATATGTGAGCAAAGTCCACGCACTTTGAGGAGCAGGTCGGAGAACCCAGGATAAGTTTTCAATAAGCACTGCACCACCAGGTTTAAGGTGTGAGCCAGGCAAGGAATGTGTTTCAGTTGGGAAAGGGAGATGGCAGCCATGAAATTCCTTCCGTTATCACTCACTACCTTGCCTGCCTCAAGATCTACTGTGCCCAGCCACGACTGCGTTTCTTGCTGCAAGAACTCAGACAGAACTTCCGCGGTGTGTCTGTTGTCGCCCAAACACTTCATAGCCAATACAGCCTGCTGACGCTTGCCAGTAGCTGGCCCATAATGGGACAACTGGTGTGCAACAGTGTCAGCTGCCGATGGAGTGGTTGGCCGACTGCGGTCTGTGGAAGAGCTCTCGCTTCTACAGGAGGACGAGGAGGAGGAGGAGGGGGTGCGAATGCCTACAGCCAACTGTTTCCTAGACCGTGGGCAAGGCACAACTGTCCCGAAATTGATGTCCCCTGTGGACCCTGCATCCACCACATTCACCCAGTGTGCCGTGATGGACACGTAACGTCCCTGGCCATGCCTACTGGTCCATGCATCTGTAGTCAGGTGCACCTTTGTACTCACAGATTGCCTGAGTGCATGGACGATGCGCTGTTTAACATGCTGGTGCAGGGCTGGGATGGCTTTTCTGGAAAGCTTTCAACTAACCGGTAGGGCATAATCTCTAACGAGATTAGTCTAGCTATGTGGGCGTTCAAACCCTGTGTACGCGGATGCGAGGATAAGTACTTCCTTTTTCTAACCAGAGTCTCATGTAGGGTGAGCTGGACTGGAGAGCTGGAGATCGTGGAACTAGCGGGTGTGCCGGTGGACATGGCAGACTGAGAGACGGTTGGAGACGGTATTGTTTCCGCCGGTGCCCTAGATGCAATATTTCCTCCTACAAAACTGGTGATTCCCTGACCCTGACTGCTTTTGGCTGGCAAAGAAACCTGCACAGATACTGCCGGTGGTGCGGAAAATGGTGGCCTTACAGTGACGGAAGGGATGTTGCGTTGCTGAATAGCTTCATTGGCCGAGGGTGCTACAACTTTAAGGGACGTTTGGTAGTTAGTCCAGGCTTGAAAATGCATGGTGGTTAAATGTCTGTGCATGCAACTTGTATTGAGACTTTTCAGATTCTGACCTCTGCTTAAGCTAGTTGAACATTTTTGACAGATGACTTTGCGCTGATCAATTGGATGTTGTTTAAAAAAATGCCAGACTGCACTCTTCCTAGCATCGGATCCCTTTTCAGGGATTGCAGACTGAGCTTTAACCGGATGGCCACGCTGTCCTCCAACAAGTTTTGGCTTTGCCACGCGTTTTGTCCCATCTACGGGCCCGGCAGATGGAACCTGTTGCGATGTTGATGCCTGCTGCGGCCCCTCCTCCACCTCCGCTTCAGAACTACTGCCGCCTGCACCCTGTTCCCCCAATGGCTGCCAATCGGGGTCAACAACTGGGTCATCTATTACCTCCTCTTCTAGCTCGTGTGCAACTTCGTCTGTGTCACCGTGTCGGTCGGTGGTATAGCGTTCGTGACGGGGCAACATAGTCTCATCAGGGTCTGATTGTGGATCAGTACCCTGAGAGGGCAATGTTGTGGTCTGAGTCAAAGGACCAGCATAGTAGTCTGGCTGTGGCTGTGCATCAGTGCACTCCATGTCAGAATCTACTTGTAATGGGCATGGCCTGTTAACTGTTTCACTTTCTAAGCCAGGGACGGTATGTGTAAAGAGCTCCATGGAGTAACCCGTTGTGTCGCCTGCTGCATCCTTCTCTCTTGTTGTTGTTTTTGCTGAAGAGGACAAGAAAGCGACTTGTCCCTGACCGTGAACATCCACAAACGACGCGCTGCTTTTACATTTACCAGTTTCAGAAGAGGAGGCAATAGAGCTAGAGGCTGAGTCTGCAAGGTAAGCCAAAACTTGCTGTTGCTGCTCCGGCTTTAAAAGCGGTTTTCCTACTCCCAGAAAAGAGAGCGTTCGAGGCCTTGTGTAGCCAGACGACGAACCTGGCTCCACAGCTCCAGACTTAGGTGGAATATTTTTTTTCCCACGACCACCTGATGCCCCACTACCACTACCATCATTACCAGCTGACAATGAACGCCCACGGCCACGACCTCTTGCACCAGACTTCCTCATTGTTTTAAAAACTTAACCAAAGTAACTTTATTTGTTGCTGTCAAACAACTTACACGGTGAGCTATAACTTCAGTATGATTTCGATATCCCTTTACAGGTTGGTGAGACCACAAGGAAAATCAGGCACAATGTTACACACTCTTGTTTTCTGTGGCACCAAATCACAGAGATGCCACACACGCAGGACTGTCACTCAAGCACAAATATCAATATTAATCTCCCACTGTTTTTTTTTTTTTTTTTTTTCAGGGAGACTTTAGAAACAAAATAAAATAAAATGATTTTTTCACGAAGAATTTAGAAACCAAATAAAATAAAATGATTTTTTCAGGGAGAATTTAGAAACCAAATAAAAAAAAAAATAGGCTTTCTATGGCCCACTGAGTGAGAGATGGCACACACAGGAGTCAGGAGTGGCACACAAGCCCAGAGGCCAATATTTTTCTCCCACTGATTGATGTAGTGATTTTTTCAGGTAGAATTTAGAACCCAAATCAAGCAAAAAAATAAATAGGCTTTCTATGGCCCACTATTTGAGAGAGAGAGAGAGAGAGAGATGGCACACCCAGGAGTCAAGACTGGCACACAAGCAGAGAGGGCAATATTAATCTCCCACTGTTTTTTTTTGTTTTTTTTTTCAGGGAGACTTTAGAAACAAAATAAAATAAAATGATTTTTTCCGGAAGAATTTAAAAACCAAATAAAATAAAATGATTTTTTCAGGGAGAATTTAGAAACCAAATAACAAAAAAAATAGGCTTTCTATGGCCCACTGAGTGAGAGATGGCACACACAGGAGTCAGGAGTGGCACACAAGCCCAGAGGCCAATATTTCTCTCCCACTGATTGATGTAGTGATTTTTTCAGGTAGATTTTAGAACCCAAATCAAGCAAAAAAATAAATAGGCTTTCTATGGCCCACTATTTGAGAGAGAGAGAGAGAGATGGCACACCCAGGAGTCAAGACTGGCACACAAGCAGAAAGGGCAATATTAATCTCCCACTGTTTTTTTTTTTTTTTTTTTCAGGGAGACTTTAGAAACAAAATAAAATAAAATGATTTTTTCAGGAAGAATTTAGAAACCAAATAAAATAAAATGATTTTTTCAGGGAGAATTTAGAAACCAAATAAGAAAAAAAAATAGGCTTTCTATGGCCCACTGAGTGAGAGATGGCACACACAGGAGTCAGGAGTGGCACACAAGCCCAGAGGCCAATATTTTTCTCCCACTGATTGATGTAGTGATTTTTTCAGGTAGATTTTAGAACCCAAATCAAGCAAAAAAATAAATAGGCTTTCTATGGCCCACTGAGTGAGAGATGACACACACAGGAGTCAGGAGTGGCACACAAGCCCAGAGGCCAATATTTATCTCCCACTGATTGATGTAGTGATTTTTTCAGGTAGATTTTAGAACCCAAATCAAGCAAAAAAATAAATAGGCTTTCTATGGCCCACTGAGTGAGAGATGGCACACACAGGGATGGCACTCTAGCAGAAATGCCAATCTTAATCTCCCACAAAAAAAAAAAAAAACAGGGACTGTCCTACAATTACTATCTCCCTGCAGTAATCTCAGCCAGGTATGGCAGGCAGCAATAAGGAGTGGACTGATGCACAAATTAAATAAAAAGTGTGGACAAACAAAAAAGATAGCTGTGCAGAAAGGAAGGAACAAGAGGATTTGTGCTTTGAAAAAAGCAGTTGGTTTGCACAGCGGCGTACACACAGCAATGCAGCTATCAGGGAGCCTTCTAGGGCAGCCCAATGAGCTACAGCGCTGAGAAAAAAAAATGTAGCTTCCACTGTCCCTGCACACCGAAGGTGGTGTTGGACAGTGGAAATCGCTACAGCACAAGCGGTTTGGTGGTTAATGGACCCTGCCTAACGCTATCCCTGCTTCTGACGAAGCGGCAGCAACCTCTCCCTAAGCTCAGATCAGCAGCAGTAAGATGGCGGTCGGCGGGAACGCCCCTTTATAGCCCCTGTGACGCCGCAGACAGCAAGCCAATCACTGCAATGCCCTTCTCTAAGATGGTGGGGACCAGGACCTATGTCATCACGCTGCCCACACTCTGCGTGCACCTTCATTGGCTGAGAAATGGCGCTTTTCGCGTCATTGAAACGTGACTTTGGCGCGAAAGTCGCGTACCGCATGGCCGACCCCACACAAGAGTCGGATCGGGTTTCATGAAACCCGACTTTGCCAAAAGTCGGCGACTTTTGAAAATAAACGACTCGTTTCGCTCAACCCTAATTGGCACACTTGGCTGGAGGGCACATGGGGCAGCAAGGACTTGGCACACTGGAAGTCACAAAGACAGGATTACAGACTAGAAGGAAATGGCAAATCCAAAGTCATACACAGAGGAAGTCAGAGGAACCACAGACATTTTTCAATATGAACAAAGTCTAATAATTCGTTATGCTTACTCCAAACAAGTGGCTAGAAGAGAATTTACAGACATGATTGAGGGTATGCATTAATCACAAAAGAATTGCAAAACAACTTCACAGTGTGCATGGATAGTACAGCACGCCAAACAACTGAACTCATTGAACTCTCGAGTCTCAATACTAAGACATGGGTGTGTCTCTTGCAGGGCCTTAAGAGGCAAAGCAAGATGATGTCACATAGACAAGCCAGGAAACTTGCAAAAGATGACGTGGAGCACAGCATAGGTGTCAGCCGTATAGGAAGGAAGTCGAAAATGACCTAGCCAGGACAGGTGGTTAACAATGGGGCCCTTCACAGAAGAGTAAGTAATAGAAGAAAGATCAGGCTTAACATGAAATTTTTTGAGCAAGACTGGAGGATTAATGCTCTCTTTTAGTACAAAAGCTCACCGACACAAAAAGAGGACTTAAAAATAAAAAAAATCCTCCAAAAATTGAAAAAAGTCACAGAGAAAAATGCAAAGATGTTTACCTGCTGAAGCCTCCAACCTAATGCACTGCAGGGCGCAGCTGACCCGATTAATGATGGCAAATACACAGGTGCAAAAAATACCGATGAAACAACCACTTTCGATCCAGTGTTGGCTGTTTGGCAGTAGTGCACAAAAAGATAAGTGCTAATAGTCTGTATGTAGCATTGTTCACACAGGCAATGCAAAGTATCTGGTTTACAGCCTATTACTAACGCACATATATGTGCGCTGCCCAGTGCTACAAAATGCATGCTGTGCGAACAGAGGCCAACAGTTTACAGAGCCATCTTCGTCCGACTGCACCCTGCAAGATAAAGTGCAAAAAAACACATATCAATTTATGTAAGGTATTAGTTTATACTGGGGCCTCAATACGTAAGCTGGCAACCCGCGTCATGGGTCCTTACATTTTGCCAGTCCTAACGCTAAACATAGAATAAAAGCTCACTGACACAAAAAATAGGTATTAAGCTTACCGTTAATGATGTTTCCTGGAGTCCATCCTGACAGCACCATGGAGGGACGTCCTCCCTCCCTTGCTGGGACAGGAAACACACAAGAGTTCAAAAGGTCCAGTCCCACCCCCAAACATCAGTGTTGTAACAAGAACCGCCTCAAGGAAATGCAGAAAAGATACTTTAATGGTCAGTAGAACATATCACAACAAATATCAGGAACATATTACATCATATGCTAGGAACGTATTACAAATATGCTAGAGTTATATTATATCATGCAGATAAATATTATCAGGGAGGGAACTACCTGTGCTGTCAGGATAGATCCTGGAAACATCATTAACGGTAAGCTTAACCCTGCTGTTCTGTTCGGGTCATAGTGACCCGAACAGACTTTTTGCGGCCCTGTAGATTTTTTTCTGTAAGTCTATAAAACTTGAGACTCCTTGACTTTTCCTCATTTGGGGGGACCTACCTATGAGTATTTTTTTTTTTTTTGGTTACTTTTTGCTACACGCAAAAAGTTACACTTGTGTTCGGGTCATAGTGACCCGACATCGTTTTTTTACAGCTGTGAGGCTTTTCAGTGAAATAAAGGAGTTATAATCCCAGTTGGGTCTATTTATTGCATCTACTATTGTATATCAATTGATTTATTTCCTAAATTATTTCAATGGGGTCGTTCACGCGCTCTACCGGGGGTATGCATTGAGATCTGTGCAGCATAAAAATGGCTTTATATTGATTATTTTTGGTGCGCAGTCTATTCTAAAATGTAGAGTGCATCCGGAGAGATCACTAGGTGTGCACTACACATGTATATTATGCGCAGAACCGACTGCTCAGAACGCGCTGTCTAAGGGTGGTTTCACACTTGCGTTTTCGTCTGCAGCGTTTTTTTTCCAAAAAACGCATGCGTTTTTTTTCCTATATTTAACATTGAAAACGCATGCGTTTTTGTTTGTACGCGTTTGGTCGCGTTTTGAAAGGCATGCGTTTTTTTTCTACATGCGTTCATTTTCAGAAATGCAACTTGTAGTATTTTTGAGAGGCGTTTTTTGGACCAAAAAAAACGCATGTATTTTCATGCGTTTTTTTGGGGTCAAAAAATACATTGGAGTCAATGGGGACGCATGCGTTTTTTTATTAAAAAAACAGAAAACACACTGATATGCCATCCACCAACATAAAGGTGATAAAGGGATCCTAACCCTAACCCTAACCCTATCCCTAACCCTAACCCTACCCCTAACCCTAACCCTAAGAGATCCTAACCCTAACCCTACCCCTAACCCTACCCCTAACCCTAACCCTACCCCTAACCCTAACCCTACCCCTAACCCTAACCCTAAAGGATCCTAACCCTACCCCTAACCCTAACCCTAAGGGATCCTAACCCTAACCCTAACCCCACCCCTAACCCTAACCCTACCCCTAACCCTAACCCTAAGGGATCCTAACCCTAACCCTACCCCTAACCCTAACCCTACCCCTAACCCTACCCCTACCCCTAACCCTAACTATTTTTGTTTATAGTGGGTTTTTTACTTTATTTTGATGATTGGCAGCTGTCACACATTTCTCAGCATGCGTTTAAAAAACGCAAACACATGAAAAAACGCATGTAAACGCGTCAAAACGCCGCATTTTTTTCACCACATGCAAAAACGCATGCGTCAAAAAAACGCAGCGTTTGCATGCGTTTACATGCATTTTTTCACCATGCGTTTTTTTGCATTTTTTACCGCAAAAACGCACCAAAAAAAACGCAAATGTGAAACCAGCCTAAGACGTTTTTTTTTTTTGTAAAGCTGAGCTGTAAAGTCTTGCAAATAATTTTTTTTTGCTAAGGAAGTCTGTCTTCCTGGCTTATCTGCTTGTTTTCAGAAGGGTTCTTATCTTCTCTGCTCTTATCAGTACACATATGCTAGCCCAGACATGTTACCTTTCAGTTTCTTTGGAGAGCAGCTGTGTGCTTCTACCCCCATGGCCTCTTCCGGCATCAAAAGAAAAAGATGCAGCTATTGCCCTTCTACTTGTGACAACAAGACGAGTATAACATGTTCTGGCTGTAAAACATTTCTATGCAAAAATCATGTGTATTGTTTTTCATGCAAGAATCCGTAAATTTATATGATCATGTAAATATATTCACATTGTAATGTTTATTATCTTTAATTTTTTATCACAAAATGTTTGATTTGTTTTTTTTTTTTTTTTTTTTTTTTACAAAATATGTGTAGTTTTCTATTTTCGTTTTGCTCATTGGATGGATCTGTTTTTTCAGAATAAAAACAAAAAAAAAGATTTCTAGTTCATTTTTCTTTTTTTTTTACTACCAAACATGTTCACAAACAGTCTAGTAAGCAAAAAGTATAAAAAAATGGAGTTAGAGTGTCTAAAATCAAGGTTTAATAAGCCGGGTCATAGTGACCCAGAACACTACAAGTGTATAGTAAATGCGAACAAAACAGCAGGGTTAATACCTATTTTCCAGGACGTCCCTCCTGACAGCACCATGGAGAGTACCAAAGCACCTCCTTAGGGTGGGATTACCGCTTGGAGAACTTTTCTCCCAAATGCAGTATGTTTACCAGACAAAACATCAAGTTTATAGTGTTTACAAAAGGTATTAGCACTGGCCCATGTTGCGGCCTTACAGATCTGCTCTAGAGAGGCGCCTGCCCTCTCAGCCCAAGACGTAGCTATCCCTCGAGTAGAGTGTGCATGGAGACCCTCCGGAGGAGGAATCCCCTCTGACTGGTAGGCCTCAGAGATCACCGAAGTGATCCAACGAGCGATAGAGGCCTTATAGGCCTTTTTACCTTTATACTTTCCACCAAACAAAATAAACAAATTTGGATCAATGCGCCATGAGTTGGTGGCTGACAGGTAATCAAGAACGGCCTGTCTGACATCATGAGAATGCAGAGCTCTCTCTTTAGCATTAGTAGGATTACTGCAAAAGGATGGTAACACGATCTCCTGGTTCCTATTTTTAAGCGTTCCTACTTTTGGAATAAACGAGGGATTGAGTTTGAGGATTAAGCTTTCATCTCTAAT
Source organism: Ranitomeya imitator (assembly GCF_032444005.1). Taxonomy (NCBI): domain Eukaryota; kingdom Metazoa; phylum Chordata; class Amphibia; order Anura; family Dendrobatidae; genus Ranitomeya; species Ranitomeya imitator. The sequence continues at coordinate 632,684,830 of NC_091284.1, forward strand.
CTGGAGATATTATCAGCCGAGGCGTAAATATCTTTACAGAGAAATCTGAGGACCAAATTAAGGGCCCAAGAAGGCGACAATTGCCTAATGGTGGGGCGCAACCTCTGGGTGGCTCTGATAAATCTAACTATCCATGGGTGAGATGCTAGGGGATAGTCAAAAAAGGAGCTAAGTGCCGAGATTTGCACTTTTGAGGTGCTTGGTCTGAGACCTTTGTCAAACCCAGCCTGCAGGAAATCTAGAATTCTAGGTAAGTCGGGAGTGCCCGCCGCAATCTCAGACCTGCCACCTTCCAGACAGAACCGTCTCCAGATCTTCAGATAAATTGCCGACGTGACGGGCTTCCTACTGGCCTTGATCGTTGCAATTACTTGGTTCGACAGCCCTCTGGCCTTCAGAATCATCCCTTCAGGATCCAGGCCGAGAGATGGAGCTTCTCTGGGTTTGGGTGATACACAGGACCCTGGTGGATTACATCTGCCCTGAGAGGAAGCTCTACTGGGTTCTAGATTGCCAGGTCTACTAGAAGAGAGACCGAATGTATAACAATCTAGGCCGAAAACCTCCGCACAGCTGTTCCAAAATCAATCGCGGTGTGTTCAGTGCATGGTCAAATCCCAGGAGTCCGACTACCATAGGAGGAAACCAATATGGCTAAATAGAGCTGTAAGGGGCACAATAAGTGACAAAAAGAAAGCATTTAGAGAATTAAAGGAAGTAGGTAGTGAGGAGGCATTAAATAAATACAAAAAATTAAATAAATTCTGTAAAAAGCAAATCAAGGCAGCAAAGATTGAGACAGAGAGACTCATTGCCAGAGAGAGTAAAAATAATCCCAAAATATTCTTTAACTACATAAATAGTAAGAAACTAAATAATGATAGTGTTGGCCCCCTTAAAAATAGTCTGGGTGAAATGGTGGATGAGGATGAGGAAAAAGCCAATATGCTAAATGACTTTTTTTCATCAGTATTTACACAAGAAAATCCCATGGCAGACAAAATGACTAGTGATAAAAATTCCCCATTAAATGTCACCTGCATAACCCAGCAGGAAGTGCGGCGGCGTCTAAAAATCAATAAAATTGACAAATCTCCGGACCCGGATGGGATACACCCTCGAGTACTGCAGGAATTAAGTACAGTCATTGATAGACCATTATTTTTAATCTTTAAAGACTCCATAATAACAGGGTCTGTACCACAGGACTGGCGTATAGCAAATGTGGTGCCAATATTCAAAAAGGGAACAAAAACTGAACTCGGAAACTATAGGCCAGTAAGCTTAACCTCTACTGTGGGTAAAATCCTGGAGGGCATTCTAAGGGATGATATACTGGAGTATCTGAAGAGGAATAACCTCATGACCAAGGATCAGCACAGGTTTACTAGGGACCGTTCAGGTCAGACTAATTTGATCAGTTTCTATGAAGAGGTAAGTTCCGGACTGGACCAAAGGAACCCAGTAGATGTAGTGTATATGGACTTTTCAAAAGCTTTTGATATGGTGCCACACAAAAGGTTGATACATAAAATGAGAATAATGGGGATAGGGGAAAATATGTGTAAGTGGGTTGAGAGCTGGCTCAGGAATAGGAACAAAGGGTGGTTATTAATGGAGCACACTCGGACTGGGTAGCGGTTAGCAGTGGGGTACCACAGGGGTCAGTATTGGGCCCTCTTCTTTTTAACATATTTATTACTGACCTTGTAGGGGGCATTCAGAGTAGAATTTCAATATTTGCAGATGACACTAAACTCTGCAGGGTAATCAATACAAAGGAGGACAATTTTATATTACAGGATGATTTATGTAAACTAGAAGCTTGGGCTGATAAATGGCAAATGAGCTTTAATGGGGATAAATGTAAGGTCATGCACTTGGGTAGAAGTAATAAGATGTATAATTATGTGCTTAATTCTAAAACTCTGGGCAAAACCGTCAATGAAAAAGACCTGGGTGTATGGGTGGATGACAAACTCATATTTAGTGGCCAGTGTCAGGCAGCTGCTACAAAGGCAAATAAAATAATGGGATGCATTAAAAGAGGCATAGATGCTCATGAGGAGAACATAATTTTACCTCTATACAAGTCACTAGTTCGACCACACTTAGAATACTGTGCACAGTTCTGATCTCCGGTGTATAAGAAAGACATAGCTGAACTGGAGCGGGTGCAGAGAAGAGTGACCAAGGTTATTAGAGGACTGGGGGATCTGCAATACCAAGATAGGTTATTACACTTGGGGCTATTTAGTTTGGAAAAACGAAGACTAAGGGGTGATCTTATGTTAATGTATAAATATATGAGGGGACAGTACAATGACCTTTCTGATGATCTTTTTAATCATAGACCTGAAACAGGGACAAGGGGGCATCCTCTACGTTTGGAGGAAAAAAGGTTTAAGCATAATAACAGACGCGGATTCTTTACTGTAAGAGCAGTGAGACTATGGAACTCTCTGCCGTATGATAGCGACCACAATATTGTGCAGTTTCACCTGTCTTTCACTAGGGGGACTTGTCAGGGAGTCACAAAAACATTGAACTTTAGGAAGGCAAAGTTTGAACAGCTTAGAGATGCCCTTAATCTGGTAGACTGGGACAATATCCTCAGAAATGAGAATACAGATAATAAATGGGAAATGTTTAAGAACATCCTAAATAGGCAGTGTAAGCGGTTTATACCTTGTGGGAATAAAAGGACTAGAAATAGGAAAAACCCAATGTGGCTAAACAAAGAAGTAAGACAGGCAATTAACAGTAAAAAGAAAGCATTTGCACTACTAAAGCAGGATGGCACCATTGAAGCTCTAAAAAACTATAGGGAGAAAAATACTTTATCTAAAAAACTAATTAAAGCTGCCAAAAAGGAAACAGAGAAGCACATTGCTAAGGAGAGTAAAACTAATCCCAAACTGTTCTTCAACTATATCAATAGTAAAAGAATAAAAACTGAAAATGTAGGCCCCTTAAAAAATAGTGAGGAAAGAATGGTTGTAGATGACGAGGAAAAAGCTAACATATTAAACACCTTCTTCTCCACGGTATTCACGGTGGAAAATGAAATGCTAGGTGAAATCCCAAGAAACAATGAAAACCCTATATTACGAGTCACCAATCTAACCCAAGAAGAGGTGCGAAACCGGCTAAATAAGATTAAAATAGATAAATCTCCGGGTCCGGATGGCATACACCCACGAGTACTAAGAGAACTAAGTAATGTAATAGATAAACCATTATTTCTTATTTTTAGGGACTCTATAGCGACAGGGTCTGTTCCGCAGGACTGGCGCATAGCAAATGTGGTGCCAATATTCAAAAAGGGCTCTAAAAGTGAACCTGGAAATTATAGGCCAGTAAGTCTAACCTCTATTGTTGGTAAAATATTTGAAGGGTTTCTGAGGGATGTTATTCTGGATTATCTCAATGAGAATAACTGTTTAACTCCATATCAGCATGGGTTTATGAGAAATCGCTCCTGTCAAACCAATCTAATCAGTTTTTATGAAGAGGTAAGCTATAGACTGGACCACGGTGAGTCATTGGACGTGGTATATCTCGATTTTTCCAAAGCGTTTGATACCGTGCCGCACAAGAGGTTGGTACACAAAATGAGAATGCTTGGTCTGGGGGAAAATGTGTGTAAATGGGTTAGTAACTGGCTTAGTGATAGAAAGCAGAGGGTGGTTATAAATGGTATAGTCTCTAACTGGGTCGCTGTGACCAGTGGGGTACCGCAGGGGTCAGTATTGGGACCTGTTCTCTTCAACATATTCATTAATGATCTGGTAGAAGGTTTACACAGTAAAATATCGATATTTGCAGATGATACAAAACTATGTAAAGCAGTTAATACAAGAGAAGATAGTATTCTGCTACAGATGGATCTGGATAAGTTGGAAACTTGGGCTGAAAGGTGGCAGATGAGGTTTAACAATGATAAATGTAAGGTTATACACATGGGAAGAGGGAATCAATATCACCATTACACACTGAACGGGAAACCACTGGGTAAATCTGACAGGGAGAAGGACTTGGGGATCCTAGTTAATGATAAACTTACCTGGAGCAGCCAGTGCCAGGCAGCAGCTGCCAAGGCAAACAGGATCATGGGGTGCATTAAAAGAGGTCTTGATACACATGATGAGAGCATTATACTGCCTCTGTACAAATCCCTAGTTAGACCGCACATGGAGTACTGTGTCCAGTTTTGGGCACCGGTGCTCAGGAAGGATATAATGGAACTAGAGAGAGTACAAAGGAGGGCAACAAAATTAATAAAGGGGATGGGAGAACTACAATACCCAGATAGATTAGCGAAATTAGGATTATTTAGTCTAGAAAAAAGACGACTGAGGGGCGATCTAATAACCATGTATAAGTATATAAGGGGACAATACAAATATCTCGCTGAGGATCTGTTTATACCAAGGAAGGTGACGGGCACAAGGGGGCATTCTTTGCGTCTGGAGGAGAGAAGGTTTTTCCACCAACATAGAAGAGGATTCTTTACTGTTAGGGCAGTGAGAATCTGGAATTGCTTGCCTGAGGAGGTGGTGATGGCGAACTCAGTCGAGGGGTTCAAGAGAGGCCTGGATGTCTTCCTGGAGCAGAACAATATTGTATCATACAATTATTAGGTTCTGTAGAAGGACGTAGATCTGGGGATTTATTATGATGGAATATAGGCTGAACTGGATGGACAAATGTCTTTTTTCGGCCTTACTAACTATGTTACTATGTTACTATGATGTTGTAATGAGTGATTCATTACTTAAATTTAAGAGGGGACTGGATACATTTCTGGAAAAGTATAATGTTACAGGGTATATACACTAGATTCCTTAATAGGGCGTTGATCCAGGGAACTAGTCTGATTGCCGTATGTGGAGTCGGGAAGGAATTTTTTTCCCCAATGTGGAGCTTACTCTTTGCCACATGGTTTTTTTTTGCCTTCCTCTGGATCAACATGTTAGGGCAAGTTAGGTTAGGCTATGGGTTGAACTAGATGGACTTAAAGTCTTCCTTCAACCTTAATAACTATGTAACTATGTAACTGTGTACCATGTAGAGGTGCTCGCATGAAAACAAGTTGAATACCAATGGCGATGTATAGAAATAAGCGGCAACACTCACCGGTCCTGTGTGGTCTGAGTCCTTTATTCAAAAAGTGCACACAACGGCATCTTCACGGCATCGTGATAAAAAACAAGGAAGGAGGTGAGCAGGGTGTGACGACGGCCGTTTCGCGCCAACAATAGCGCTTCCACGGGTCTCTGGAAGCGCTATTGTTGGTGCGAAATGGCCGTCGTCACACCCTGCTCACCCCCTTCCTTGTTTTTTATCCCGATGCCGTGAAGATGCCGTTGTGTGCACTTTTTGAACAAAGGACTCAGACCACACAGGACCGGTGAGTGTTGCCGCTTATTTCTATACATCGCCACTACTAGAAGAGAGAACCAACTCCTTCTTGGCCAGTATGGAACAACCAGAATAACTCGAGCTTGGTCCTCCTTGATTTTCCTGAGAACGGCCGGAATTAGTGCCAGAGGAGGGAATGCATATGAGAGAGGTTCTGTCCATCTCTGGCTCAGACCATCTATCCCTTCCGGAAGATCCCGAGGGTTCAGCGAGAAGAATCTTGAGACCTTCGAATTTCTCCTGTTTGCAAATAGGTTTATACTGGGAGTTCCCCAGTGAAGACATAAATCCCGGAAAATATCCTGGTTGAGTTCCCACTCTGTTGCCAACACTCTTCTCCTGCTCAAGTAGTCTGCTATGACGTTCTGGGAGCCCTCTAGGTGAACCGCCGAGATGGAAAGGACCGATCTTTCTGCCCAGCGAAATATAATTCCCGCCAGTTCCTGAAGCAGATAGTGTCTTTGGCCCCCCTGATGCTTCAGAAAGGAAACCGTAGTCACATTGTCAGACAATATTCTGACATGGCAATTCTCCAGCGTGTGATGGTTCCTTCTCAAGGCTTCCCAAACAGCATACAACTCTTTCAAGTTGGAGGAGCTGTGAACAACGTCTGGAGGCCATCTTTCTTGTAGGATCCTGCCTTTTAAATGAGTTCCCCAGCCCCAGGCGCTGGCATCTGTTGTAATTACCACGTAGGGATCGGTAGACCATAGCACTCCGTTCCTTAGCTTCTCTGAGTCTGTCCACCAGAGGAGAGACCTTCGTACGGGATCTGATAGCCTTAAAGTACTGTCCAGAGAAGACTGACGACGGTCCCACTTGGAGAGAATTAATCTTTGCAGTGGTCTTGAATGGAACTTTGCCCATCTTACACATGGTATGCAAGCCGTCATTAGGCCTAGCACTCTCATGGCCATTCTTATTGAAACTCTGCGTTCCAGTAGGAGCCTGATCTGGATCTGTATTGCCTCCAGCTTGGATTCGGGTAGAAGCGATATTCTGTTTGCTGAGTCCAAACACACTCCCAGGAAGATCTTCTTGTGTTCTGGAGTTAGGTCAGATTTCTGCCAGTTTATGACCCAACCTAATTGTTTCATCACAGATATAGTTTGGTTCCTGTGATCTACCAGAATCTCCGGAGTTCCTGCCACCAGGAGGAAGTCATCCAGATATGGAAATATTCTGATCCCCTGGTTCCTCAGGAAAGCAACGATCTCTGACACCAGCTTTGTAAAAATCCGAGGTGCTAAGGCAAGTCCAAACGGAAGGCACTGAAACTGGTAGTGACAGGTCCCAGATGGCAGAACTACCGCAAACCTCAGTAGCCTCTGAGAAAGGGGATGGATGGGAGCCTGATAATAGGCACTCTTCAAGTCGAGAATGCACATCACAGCGTTCTGATCTATGAGGAGGGTTGCTGAACGAATGGACTCCATACGAAACCCCTTGTACCTGACCCAAGCATTCAGGAGTTTCAGGTTTACTATTGTGCGGGAGTCGCCAGATGGTTTCGTTATTGAAAATAGGGAAGAGTAGTGACCCTGGCCTACTTCTAGTTGCGGTACTGGAATTATGACTTCTGAGGAAAGCATCCAAATTAAGTCTAACATCATGGGAGAATCCCGAGGAACCACCGTAGGTACTGCGTATCTGTCTGGTGGAGGGGAGTAGAGCTCGATACTGTAGCCTTCTGACACAGTCCGAAGAACCCACTGATTTTGGATGATTCGGGCCCAATTGTTCGCAAAGTGGCGAAGCCTTCCCCCTATAAGGGTGGCATCATTGAGTCTTAGATTTAGAGGAGGGGCTGAAGAAAAAACTTCTGTTCTTATTACCCTGGGTACGGGAACCCCTGTTAAATCCTCTGTTGGATCTACCACCTCTAAAATTGGACTGTCTCCTGAAGGGAAACCCTCTCCGAAATGACTGAGACCTCTTAGGCTTGTCCTCCGAAAACCCTTTTCTCTTGTCAGAGGCCGACTCTAAGATAGTATCTAGGGACGGACAAAATACCCTTGCACCTCAAAAAGGAATTGAGCATAATTTGGTCTTAGAAGCATTATCCCCAGACCATGATCTTAGCCAGACCGCCCTTCTAGCCACGTTAGATAATGAACCATTTCTAGCCGAAAATCTGACTGATTCAGCCGTCATGTCAGACAGAAAAGCCGTGGCAGATCTCATTATAGGGAAAGAATTTAGGATTTCGGATCTCGGGGTCTTATTAGAGAGATGCTCTTCCAATTGACCCATCCAAAGGTACATAGACCGGGCTACCGAGGTAGCTGCAATGTTGGTCTTAATTAGAGCCGCAGAGGATTCCCAGGCCCTTTATAACAGTATGTCGGCTTTCTGATCCATGGGATCGCGCAAGTTTGATGAGTCCTCGAATGGTATAGCTGTCTTTTTGGCAACCTTTGCCACCGGAATATCAACTTTGGGTATCTCGTCCCATAGCTTTACATCCTCCGGCTCAAACGGTAGTCGAGCCTTGAAGTCCTTGGACAATACCAGCCGACATTCTGCCTCCTTCCACTCCTCGAGTACCATGGCTTTAATATGCTCACTAACTGGGAAGACTGTCTGCCGACGTGACATAAGTCCCCCAAACATCAGGTCCTGCCTAAATTGTGGCTTAGAAGTTTCTTCTATTTGCATTGTGCAGCGCACAGCCTGCACGAGATCATTCGTATCCTCCACCTGGAAGAGGTATTTCCTCTGGTGGTCCTGGCTCCCTGAAGGAAGCTCCCCTTCCTCTTCTTAGACGAAGTCTTCAGAGTCAGACTTGTCTTCAGAGTTAAACCCCAGTTCTTTTAAGTCTCGTTCCCTTCTGGCTCTTTTGCGGCTGGGAATGGGGCTGGATTTTTCCATCATACTAGACAGGGAAGCCTGGACTTCTTCTCGTATTAGGGACCTCATTTCAGATAGTAGTGAGGGAATGCTCATCTCTCATAACCTTGGATGTGCAATCTGCACATAAGGTTTTCCCATGAGTGTCCGGAAGCTTTATGCTACATATGGGACATCTACTGGATTTTCCAGAGACCTTGCCGGACTTCTTAACTGTACCTGTGTGCAGGTGGGGAAGTTTGCGCTATGCGCACTTACCCCCTCCTCAGCTGGCATGCTTCCTTCCATGCTTCCAAAGGTAACAGGTCCCCGCAGCCCAGAACTCTAGACAGAAGTGCTTCAGCTGCTGTGTGATCCACGCTGGAACGCACACCTCCCCCGTACATCAGTGCTACCGGAAGTGACGGTAACGGATGCCGCAAAACCGGAAGTGACGCGGTCCCTGGGAACTTCCGCCCGAAGACGCCGTGCTGAGCACCATGCTGACCGCAAACCTCCTGGAACCGCATCCGCAGCCGAGAGCCTCCCACCGGGAGGAGCGGCTGCCACCAGGAGCCTCGTCCACTCCTGGTCTTTGGAGCAGAGGGACCCCCCTCTGGAGGGTTTCTGCCCTGAGCCTCTTGCCAGGGGGAAGGATATTGGCAAGCCGCACGATCCCCCTGAGCTCCGGTAAGCTGCGCAGCTTTTCTCGTGCGTCCCTTGCAGGGATAGGAAAAACACTGAGGTTTGGGGTGGGACCGGACCTTTTGAACTCTCGTGTGTTTCCTGTCCCAGCAAGGGAGGGAGCACGTCCTCCATGGTGCTGTCAGGAGGGACGTCCTGGAACGAGGACTTAAAAATCCTCCAAAAAACTGAAGTCACCGAGAAAAATGCAGAGATGTTTACCTGCTGAAGCCTCCGACCAAATGCACTGCAGGGTGAAGCTTACCCGATTAATGATGGCAAACACACCAGTGCAAAAAATACCGATGAAACAACCACTTTCAATCCAGTGTTGGTTGTTTGGCATTAGTGCACACAAAGATAAGCGATAATAGTCTAAATGTGGCGTTGTTCACACAGGCAATGCAGAGCATCTGGTTTACAGCCTATTACAAATGCACAATTATTAAGTCCTCTTTTTGTGACGGTGAGCATTTATTCTGTTTAGTAGGGTTGAGCGAAACGGATCGTTCATTTTCAAAAGTCGCCGACTTTTGGCAAAGTCGGGTTTCATGAAACCCGACCCGACCCCTGTGTGGGGTCGGCCATTTTGTACGCGACTTTCGCGCCAAAGTCGCGTTTCAATGACGCAAAAAGCGCCATTTCTCAGCCAATGAAGGTGGACGCAGAGTGTAGGCAGCGTGATGACATAGGTCCTGGTCCCCACCATCTTAGAGAAGGGCATTGCAGTGATTGGCTTGCTGTCTGCGGCGTCACAGGGGCTATAAAGAGGCGTTACCGCCGACCGCCATCTTACTGCTGCTGATCTGAGCATAGGGAGAGGTTGCTGCCGCTTCGTCAGAAGCAGGGATAGCGTTAGGCAGGGTCCATTAACCACCAAACCGCTTGTGCTGTAGCGATTTCCACTGTCCAACACCACCTTTTGTTTGCAGGGACAGTGGAAACTACATTATTTTTCCTCAGCGCTGTAGCTCATTGGGCTGCCCTAGAAGGATCCCTGATAGCTGCATTGCTGTGTGTACGGCGCTGTGCAAACCAACTGCTTTTTTCAAAGCACAAATCCTGTTGTTCCTTCCTTTCTGCACAGCTATCTTGTTTGTTTGTCCACACTTTTTATTTAATTTGTGCATCAGTCCACTCCTTATTGCTGCCTGCCATACCTGGCTGAGATTACTGCAGGGAGATAGTAATTGTAGGACAGTCCCTGTTTTTTTTTTTATTATTCTCCCTAAAAAAATAAGTTGTGGGAGATTAAGATTGGCATTTCTGCTAGAGTGCCATCCCTGTGTGTGCCATCTCTCTCACATAGTGGGCCATAGAAAGCCTTTTTATTATTCTGTTTTTTTTTTGCGGGGTTTATAAATTCTCCCTGATAAAAAAAACAGTGGGAGATTAATATTGGCCTTTGGGCTTGTGTGCCAGTCCTGAGTGTGCCATCTCTCTCTCAAATAGTGGGCCATAGAAAGCCTATTTTTTTTTTATTTGGTTTCTAAATTCTCCCTGGAAAAATAAAAAAAAAATCAGTGGGAAATTAATATTGGCCTTTCTGCTTGTGTGCCACTCCTGACTCCTGGGTGTGCCATCTCTCTCTCTCAAATAGTGGGCCATAGAAAGCCTATTTATTTTTTTTTATTTGGTTTCTAAATTCTCCCTGAAAAAATTAAAAAAAATCAGTGGGAGATTAATATTGGCCTTTCTGCTTGTGTGCCACTCCTGACTCCTGGGTGTGCCATCTCTCTCTCTCTCAAATAGTGGGCCATAGAAAGCCAATTTTTTTTTATTTGGTTTCTAAATTCTCCCTGAAAAAATCATTTTTTTTATTTGGTTTCTAAATTCTCCCTGAAAAAAATCATTTTTTTTAATTTGGTTTCTAAAGTCTCCCTGAAAAAAATAAAAAAAAATCAGTGGGAGATTAATATTGGCCTTTCTGCTTGTGTGCCATTCCTGACTCCTGGGTGTGCCATCTCTGTCTCTCAAATTGTGGGCCATAGAAAGCCTATTTTTTTTTATTTGGTTTCTAAATTCTCCCTGAAAAAATCATTTTTTTTTATTTGGTTTCTAAATGCTCCCTGAAAAAATTATTTTTTTTATTTGGTTTCTAAAGTCTCCCTGTAAAAATAAAAAAAAATCAGTGGGAGATTAATATTGGCCTTTCTGCTTGTGTGCCACTCCTGACTCCTGGGTGTGCCATCTCTCTCTCAAATAGTGGGCCATAGAAAGCCAATTTATTTTTTATTTGGTTTCTAAATTCTCCCTGAAAAAAATAAAAAAAAATCAGTGGGAGATTAATATTGGCCTTTCTGCTTGTGTGCCATTCCTGACTCCTGGGTGTGCCATCTCTGTCTCTCAAATAGTGGGCCATAGAAAGCCTATTTTTTTTTATTTGGTTTCTAAATTCTCCCTGAAAAAATCATTTTTCTGTATTTGGTTTCTAAAGTCTCCCTGTAAAAATTAAAACAAATCAGTGGGAGATTAATATTGGCCTTTCTGCTTGTGTGCCATTCCTGACTCCTGGGTGTGCCATCTCTGTCTCTCAAATAGTGGGCCATAGAAAGCCTATTTTTTTTATATTTGGTTTCTAAATTCTCCCTGAAAAAAATCTTTTTTTTTAATTTGGTTTCTAAATTCTCCCTGAAAAAATCATTTTTTTTATTTGGTTTCTAAAGTCTCCCTGTAAAAATAAAAAAAAATCAGTGGGAGATTAATATTGGCCTTTCTGCTTGTGTGCCATTCCTGACTCCTGGGTGTGCCATCTCTGTCTCTCAAATAGTGGGCCATAGAAAGCCTTTTTTTTTTTTATTTGGTTTCTAAATTCTCCCTGAAAAAAATCATTTTTTTAATTTTGTTTCTAAATTCTCCTTGAAAAAATCATTTTTTTTTATTTGGTTTCTAAAGTCTCCCTGTAAAAATAAAAAAAAATCAGTGGGAGATTAATATTGGCCTTTCTGCTTGTGTGCCACTCCTGACTCCTGGGTGTGCCATCTCTCTCTCTCTCAAATAGTGGGCCATAGAAAGCCAATTTTTTTTTTTATTTGGTTTCTAAATTCTCCCTGAAAAAAATAAAAAAAATCAGTGGGAGATTAATATTGGCCTTTCTGCTTGTGTGCCATTCCTGACTCCTGGGTGTGCCATTTCTGTCTCTCAAATAGTGGGCCATAGAAAGCCTATTTTTTTTTTAATTTGGTTTCTAAATTCTCCCTGAAAAAATATTTTTTTTTTATTTTGTTTCTAAGTTCTCCTTGAAAAAATCATTTTTTTTAAATTTGGTGTCTAAAGTCTCCCTGTAAAAATAAAAAAAAATCAGTGGGAGATTAATATTGGCCTTTCTGCTTGTGTGCCACTCCTGACTCCTGGGTGTGCCATCTCTCTCTCTCAAATAGTGGGCCATAGAAAGCCAATTTTTTTTTTAATTTGGTTGCTAAATTCTGTTAAGGACCGGCGGAACGCACCAAGTATAGATGATATGAAACTAGGTGCGTTCGCAGTCCGAGGTCCACCGTGCAGGTAAAGACCCTGCTGCTAGTAAGACGGACTATATGGCGGTACTAAGTATACACACATGGGTTAACTTCACCCTGCGTGAAGGAAGCGATCCTGTTGCGTCACAGGACCGCAGTACCGCACATAGAGCGCGAGCAAGAAGTCAGCGAACTCAACCCCTACTCAGGATTGAAGTCCGATTAGACACTTGCTGGCACAACACCGCAACTGGGTGTGTAAGGAAACTAATAAATAGAATATAAAGGCACGAGAGTGCGTGCGGTGCCGCACTGACGGACGCCACTAAACACCCAGGCTTGGGTAAGGAAAGCGCAGAGGAAGCGCACAGCGACGTACTGGCGGACACAGCAACTGGACGCTGTGATGTGTGTTACGTGCAGATGGCTAGTCGGGCGCTAGATAGCTACCATCATCCGCGAGCAGTCAACAACCCTAGGGAGGGATACTTAGGAGCTTTCATCCATCGACATACATCCATCTACACACACACATTATCAAGACAATACTAGCGCATGGCCGTGCGGTCATGCGCAGTTTATATAGTTGCAGCACAGGAAGCAGCTACAGAAGTTTTGCCCTTTCAGGACCTGCTAAGAGGACCAATGGGATGTGCTGCAGTGCCTGAGCATGTGACCCTCGATCTCCAACGGGAGATCTTGCCCTGGGCATGCTCAGTGTGTGCAAATAAGGACTTAGTCCCAGAGAAGCCCGCTCGCCGCAGATCAGTGCAGGGTACAACAGGAGAGCCAGAAAAGGCAGCAGTAACCCCCTGCACAGAATCAGTCCCAGCAAGACGCTGGGAGCGGCGCCTCCGCTGAGCAGAGCCCACTGCGGCCGAAGCAGAATGGGAGACCGCAGCAGACACGGATCGAGATTCCCCCTGTGCAGCAGAGGAAACTCGACTCCTAACATTACCCCCCCTCCTAGGGCCCCCCCTCTTTGAGCCTCACTACGCTCAAAAGCTGCAATAAGCAGCGGAGCCCGAATGTGCTCCACAGGCTCACAGGTTCTATCCTCTGGGCCGTGACCCTTCCAGTCCACCAGATAAAATTTCTTGCCACGTACCACCTTGCACCCCACAATAGCATTCACCTCAAACTCATCCGTGGATGAACCCGATGTCCCAGCAGATGACTCAGAAAACCGGGACAAATGAACGGGCTTTAAGAGGGAAACGTGAAAAGTATCGGTGATACCAAGGCGTGGAGGAATAGCCAAACGGTAGACCACAGGGTTGACCTGTTCCAGAACCTTAAACGGACCAATGTAGCGAGGAGCAAACTTAGTGGACTCAACTCGCAGCCTGATGTTACGGGCGGAGAGCCACACTAAGTCGCCAGGAGCAAAGACCGGAGCGGGGCGCCGGTGTGTATCAGCCGAAACCCTCATTCTCTCCTTGGAGGCCCGGATGGCATCCTGTGTGCGGTCCCATATGTCACGTGCCTCCACCGCCCAGTCTGCCACCCTAGAATCGGAGGATGACATGGGCATGGGCACAGGGACACGCGGATGCTGGCCGTAATTAAGGAGAAAAGGAGTCTGACCAGTGGAATCGGCTACGGCGTTGTTCAAGGCAAATTCCGCCCAAGGTAGCAAAGATGCCCAGTCATCCTGCCTAGCAGAGACGAAATGTCGCAAATATGTCACCAGAGTCTGGTTGGTTCTCTCCACCAACCCATTCGTCTCGGGATGGTATGCAGAGGAGAGGTTTAACTCTATACTGAGTAAACGGCAGAGCTCTCTCCAAAACCGAGACACGAACTGGGGACCCCGATCGCTGACAATCTTATCAGGCATACCATGCAATCGGAAAACGTGCTTAATGAACAACACTGCCAAGGCCCGTGCAGAGGGTAACCGAGGAAGCGGCACCAAATGCACCATCTTAGAGAAATGGTCGGTGACAACCCAAATAATGGAGCAGCCACGCGACTTGGGTAAGCCCACCACAAAGTCCATCTCGACCATCTCCCAGGGCCTGTCTGCCACCGGTAGAGGGTAAAGCAACCCAGCAGGCCGTTGCCGAGGAGACCGATTCTGGGTGCAAGAAACGCACGCCTGAATATAGTCCCTGACATCTCGGGCCATATGCGGCCACCAGTATATTCTCGCCAAAAGCTCAGATGTCCTCTTGGTCCCAAAATGCCCACCCACTCTGGAGGAGTGAGCCCAAGAGAGAACCTCCGGTCGCAAGTTAGCTGGTACGAAAGTCTTGCCCGGGGGCACAGACTCTAGCGAAACTGGAGCTACAGTTCTCAGACTCTCAGAAGGGACAATAAGCCGAGGCTCCTCCTCCTCCGATGGCACTACGGAGCGGGAGAGAGCATCAGCACGAACGTTCTTCTCCCCGGAGAGGAAATGGAGAATAAAATGAAACTGGGAGAAGAACAGGGACCATCTAGCCTGGCGAGAATTCAGCCGCTGGGCCGTTTGTAGATATACCAAATTCTTATGGTCAGTGAAGACTTGGAAGGGAAAGCGAGCTCCCTCCAAGAGATGTCTCCACTCAGAAAAAGCCAACTTCATGGCTAGCAACTCCCTGTCCCTGATGGAATAATTCCTCTCCGCTGGTGTGAAGGTCTTGGAGAAGAAGAAGCAAGGATGCTTCCGACCTTGAGCATCCTTTTGGAAAAGGACTGCTCCAGCACCAACAGATGAGGCATCCACCTCCAAGATAAATGGTTTATCAACATCGGGGCGATGTAGGATGGGAGTGCTAGCGAAGTGTGACTTGATCGAGAGAAAGGCTTTGGAGACCTCCTCTGACCACAACTTGGGATTTGCTCCCTTCTTGGTGAGGGCAACCAAGGGAGCTACCAAAGTTGAGAAGTGTGGAATGAACTGGCGATAGTAATTAATGAACCCCATAAAGCGCTGCACCGCTTTAAGAGAATGGGGTTCCTGCCAGTCCATTACAGCCTGTAGCTTGGCAGGATCCATAGCCAAACCCTGGGCAGAGATGATATAACCAAGGAAAGGCAAGGACTCCTGCTCAAACACACACTTCTCCAACTTGGCGTAGAGGGAGTTTGCCCGTAAGAGGTCGAAGACTTTGCGAACATCTCTCCGATGGGAGTCAATATCTGGAGAGAAGATGAGAATATCATCCAGATAGACTACGACCGAGGTGGTGAGCATATCCCGGAAGATGTCGTTCACAAAGTCTTGGAAAACGGCTGGGGCATTACAGAGGCCGAAGGGCATCACCAGATATTCATAGTGCCCATCCCTGGTGTTAAAAGCCGTCTTCCATTCATCCCCCTCACGGATGCGAATCAGGTTGTAAGCACCCCGCAGATCTAACTTAGTAAATATCCTCGCTCCCCGTAGCCTATCAAACAGCTCAGATATCAGGGGTAATGGGTACTTGTTCTTAACGGTGATGGCGTTAAGACCCCTGTAGTCTATGCATGGATGTAAGTCTCCAGTCTTCTTCTGTACGAAGAAGAACCCAGCCCCTGCCGGTGACACTGACTTCCTAATGAATCCTCTTGCCAGATTCTCTTGGATGTACTGAGACATTGCCTCCGTCTCCGGGAGAGATAACGGATAGACTCGACCCCGGGGAGGCTCAGCACCAGGCAAGAGGTCAATAGGACAGTCATAGGGGCGGTGAAGCGGAAGGGTCTCCGCAGCTCTTTTGGAGAACACGTCTGCATAGGGCCAATAGTGCTTGGGGAGAGAGGAAAGATCTGTGGGTACCTGTGTAGTAGCAACCTGAACGCACTCCCTCTGACATCTACCCTCGCAGGTTTTACTCCATCCCAAAATTCTCCCAGAGGACCACTCAATATGAGGAGAATGGTAGCGAAGCCATGGTATCCCCAACAGGACCTCATCAATTCCCTCAGGAATGACTAATAGGGAGATTATCTCTGTCCTGATGTGATGGAGACACAGAAAGCATGAAAGGAATGGTTTGGTGGGTAATCTGTGAGGGTAGTGTTGACCCATTTACCACTCGAACGGTTACAGGCTTGGCGAGCATCACCAAGGGTATTGCGTGACGCTGGGCAAAAGAGGAAGACATAAAATTACCCTCTGCCCCAGAATCCACGCATAGCTCGACCATAAGAGTGGATGGGCCTTTGGTAATTGTCCCCTTGAAGGACAACTTTGAGGCAAACGTCGCCGTGTCTAGTGTACCTCCGCCAACTGCCACTAGACGCTGACGTTTCCCCGACCGCTGAGGACCCTTGGAGGCAAGATGTCCTGACTGCTGGCAAACATGACGGACCCTATGTGCAAGGGCGGACTGAGATTTGGATCCCGCTCGTGTCACCTCTAAGGCCTCATGTGACTCAGATGCCTGGATTGGAGATTCCAAAGGTTTGGCGAAGGTGGGAGCCAGCCGAAACCTCTGCCTACACTGGGCTCGCTCTAACCTCTGCTCGTTAAAACGGAGGTCAATACGAGTAGAGACAGTAATTAACTCCTCCAGTGTGGCAGGAATCTCCCTAGTGGCCAGAGCGTCCTTAATGTGATCAGCCAGGCCCCTCCAAAATATGGGGATAAGGGCTTTATCCGACCACTCCAGCTCAGAAGCTAAAGTACGGAAGCGGACGGAAAAATGGCTGACCAAGGACTCACCCTGAGTTAATGCCAGTAGTTGGAGCGCTGTGTCATGGGTGACTTGAGGTCCTAAAAAGACCTTTTTCAGAGTGCTCAGAAACAACGGAGCACTCTGCACCACATGATCATCACGCTCCCACAGCGGCGTAGCCCACTCCAACGCCCTGTCCGACAAGAGAGAGACAATAAATCCCACCTTAGCCCGCTCTGTAGGAAAACGTGCAGCCAGCAGCTCGAGGTGGATAGAGCACTGACTCACGAATCCCCTACAAGTTTTGCAATCTCCAGAAAATTTTTCTGGCAACGGGAGGCGAGATAATGTCGGAACAGGGGTGGCAGTGGACAAGGTTGCTGCAGCCACGCTAGCAGCCTGTACAGCAACTGCGGTAACATCCACAGCTGAGGTTGAGCTCTCGAGAGCCGACAACCTACCCTCCAGCTGCTGGATATATCGCCAAGATTGCTGAATGTCCGCCATTTACTAGCCAGACCTTGGCGCTAGTATTATGTTAAGGACGGGCGGAACGCACCAAGTATAGATGATATGAAACTAGGTGCGTTCGCAGTCCGAGGTCCACCGTGCAGGTAAAGACCCTGCTGCTAGTAAGACGGACTATATGGCGGTACTAAGTATACACACATGGGTTAACTTCACCCTGTGTGAAGGAAGCGATCCTGTTGCGTCACAGGACCGCAGTACCGCACATAGAGCGCGAGCAAGAAGTCAGCGAACTCAACCCCTACTCAGGATTGAAGTCCGATTAGACACTTGCTGGCACAACACCGCAACTGGGTGTGTAAGGAAACTAATAAATAGAATATAAAGGCACGAGAGTGCGTGCGGTGCCGCACTGACGGACGCCACTAACCACCCAGGCTTGGGTAAGGAAAGCGCAGAGGAAGCGCACGGCGCCATACTGGCGGACACAGCAACTGGACGCTGTGATGTGTGTTACGTGCAGATGGCTAGTCGGGCGCTAGATAGCTACCATCATCCGCGAGCAGTCAACAACCCTAGGGAGGGATACTTAGGAGCTTTCATCCATCGACATACATCCATCTACACACACACATTATCAAGACAATACTAGCGCATGGCCGTGCGGTCATGCGCAGTTTATATAGTTGCAGCACAGGAAGCAGCTACAGAAGTTTTGCCCTTTCAGGACCTGCCAAGAGGACCAATGGGATGTGCTGCAGTGCCTGAGCATGTGACCCTCGATCTCCAACGGGAGATCTTGCCCTGGGCATGCTCAGTGTGTGCAAATAAGGACTTAGAACCAGAGAAGCCCGCTCGCCGCAGATCAGTGCAGGGTACAACAGGAGAGCCAGAAAAGGCAGCAGTAACCCCCTGCACAGAATCAGTCCCAGCAAGACGCTGGGAGCGGCGCCTCCGCTGAGCAGAGCCCACTGCGGCCGAAGCAGAATGGAAGACCGCAGCAGACACGGATCGAGATTCCCCCTGTGCAGCAGAGGAAACTCGACTCCTAACAAATTCTCCCTGAAAAAAATTTTAAAAAATCAGTGGGAGATTAATATTGGCCTTTCTGCTTGTGTGCCATTCCTAACTCCTGGGTGTGCCATCTCTGTTTCTCAAATAGTGGGCCATAGAAAGCCTATTTTTTTTTTATTTGGTTTCTAAATTCTCCCTGAAAAAATCTTTTTTTTTATTTGGCTTCTAAAGTCTCCCTGTAAAAATAAAAAATAATCAGTGGGAGATTAATATTGGCCTTTCTGCTTGTGTGCCATTCCTGACTCCTGGGTGTGCCATCTCTGTCTCTCAAATAGTGGGCCATAGGAAGCCTATTTTTTTTTTATTTGGTTTCTAAATTCTCCCTGGAAAAATAAAAAAAAAAATCAGTGGGAGATTAATGTTGGCCTTTCTGCTTGTGTGCCATTCCTGACTCCTGGGTGTGCCATCTCTCTCTCAAATAGTGGGCCATAGAAAGCCTATTTTTTTTTTTTATTTGGTTTCTAAATTCTCCCTGAAAAAATCTTTTTTTTTTATTTGGTTTCTAAATTCTCCCTGAAAAAATCATTTTTTTTTTTTGGTTTCTAAATTCTCCCTGTAAAAAAAAAAAAAAATCAGTGGGAGATTAATATTGGCCTTTCTGCTTGTGTGCCATTCCTGACTCCTGGGTGTGCCATCTCTCTCTCTCAAATAGTGTGCCATAGAAAGCCTTTTTTTTTTATTTGGTTTCTAAATTCTCCCTGAAAAAATAAAAAAAAATCAGTGGGAGATTAATATTGGCCTTTCTGCTTGTGTGCCATTCCTGACTCCTGGGTGTGCCATCTCTGTCTGTCAAATAGTGGGCCATAGAAAGCCTATTTTTTTTTATTTGGTGTATAAATTCTCCCTGAAAAAATCTTTTTTTTTATTTGGCTTCTAAAGTCTCCCTGTAAAAATAAAAAAAAATCAGTGGGAGATTAATATTGGCCTTTCTGCTTGTGTGCCATTCCTGACTCCTGGGTGTGCCATCTCTGCCTCTCAAATAGTGGGCCATAGAAAGCCTATTTTTTTTTTATTTGGTTTCTAAATTCTCCCTGGAAAAATAAAAAAAAATCAGTGGGAGTTTAATATTGGCCTTTCTGCTTGTGTGCCACTCCTGACTCCTGGGTGTGCCATCTCTCTCTCTCAAATAGTGGGCCATAGAAATCCTATTTATTTTTTTTAATTTGGTTTCTAAATTCTCCCTGAAAAAATAAAAAAAAATCAGTGGGAGATTAATATTGGCCTTTCTGCTTGTGTGCCATTCCTGACTCCTGGGTGTGCCATCTCTGTCTCTCAAATAGTGGGCCATAGAAAGCCTATTTTTTTTTATTTCGTTTCTAAATTCTCCCTGAAAAAATCATTTTTTTTATTTGGTTTCTAAATTCTCCCTGAAAAAATCATTTTTTTAATTTGGTTTCTAAAGTCTCCCTGTAAAAATTAAAAAAAATCAGTGGGAGATTAATATTGGCCTTTCTGCTTGTGTGCCATTCCTGACTCCTGGGTGTGCCATCTCTCTCTCTCAAATAGTGTGCCATAGAAAGCCTATTTTTTTTTTATTTGGTTTCTAAATTCTCCCTGGAAAAAATCATTATTTTTTATTTGGTTTCTAAATTCTCTCTGAAAAAATCTTTTTTTTTAATTTGGTTTCTAAAGTCTCCCTGTAAAAATAAAAAAAAATCAGTTGGAGATTAATATTGGCCTTTCTGCTTGTGTGCCATTCCTGACTCCTGGGTGTGCCATCTCTGTCTCTCAAATAGTGGGCCATAGAAAGCCTATTTTTTTTAATTTGGTTTCTAAATTCTCCCTGAAAAAATAAAAAAAAATCAGTGGGAGATTTGTTAAGGACTGGCGGAACGCACCAAGTATAGATGGTAAGAAACTAGGTGCGTTCGCTGTCCGAGGTCCACCGTGCAGGTAAAAGACCCTGCAGCTAGCAAGACGGACAATACGGCGGTACACTAAAGGATACACGCGTGGGTTAAACCTCACCCAGCGTGAAGAAAGCGATCCTGTTAATTCACAGGACCGCAGTACCGCACTAGTGCGCGAGCAAGTGGTCAGCGGACTTAACCCCAGAAGGGATTGGAGCCCGATTAGACCCTTGCTGGCGTAACACCGCAACTGGATGTGTAGAGAACCTTAAGAAATATAAGTGCACCAGAGTGCGAGCGATGCCGCACTAACGGACGCCACTAACCACCCAGACTCGGGTATGGAAAGCGCAAGGCAGGCGCACGGCGCCGTACTGGCAGGCACAGCTACAGGACGCTGAGATGTGTGTTTAGTGCTGTAGGCTAAGTCGGGCGCTACGTAGCAGCCATACACCTTCCGCGAACAGACATTCCATAGGGTAGGGGTTTCCAAGGACGACTTGCACTCACAACACACACACATTAGCAATTGTTTGACAATACTAGCGCATGGCCGTGCGGTCATGCGCAGCTTATATAGCAGCAGCACAGGAAGTGGCCACAGCACTTTTGCCCTTCTAGGACTTGCCAAGAGGACCAATGGAATGTGCTGCAGAGCCTGAGCACATGACCCTCGATCTCCAACGGGAGACCTTACGCTGGGCATGCTCAGTACATGCAGACAAGGACTTAGTCCCAGAGAAGTCCGCTCGCTGCTGACCAGCACTGACTTTAATGGCAGAGACTGGAGAAGCAGCACTAGCTCTCAGAACAGAGTGAGAATGAGCAAGACGCTGGGACCGACGTCCTTGCTGAGCAGGCTCCACTGCGGCTGGACAAGAATGGGAGACCGCAGCAGAAGTGGCTCGAGATTCCCCCTGTGCAGAAGCGGGAACTCGACCCCTAACAAGATTAATATTGGCCTTTCTGCTTGTGTGCCAGTCTTGAGTCCTGGGTGTGCCATCTCTCTCTCTCAAATAGTGGCCCATGGAAAGCATTTTTTTTTTTTATTTGGTTTCTAAATTCTCCCTGAAAAAATCTTTTTTTTTTATTTGGCTTCTAAAGTCTCCCTGTAAAAATAAACAAAAATCAGTTAGAGATTAATATTGGCCTATTTGCATGTGTGCCATTCCTGACTCCTGGGTGTGCCATCTCTGTGTTAGGAGTCTTGTTTCCTCTGCTGCACATGGGGAATCTCGATCCGTCGCCGCTGCGGTCTCCCATTCTCCTCCAGCCGCAGTGCAGTCTGCTCAGCAGGGACGTCGATCCCAGCGTCTTGCTCAGTCTGACTCTGTGCGAAGAATTGCTGCTCCTTCTCCAGTCTCTGCCATTAAAGTCAGTGCTGGTCAGCAGCGAGCGGACTTCTCTGGGACTAAGTCCTTGTCTGCACGTACTGAGCATGCCCAGGGTAAGATCTCCCATTGGAGATCGAGGGTCATGTGCTCAGGCTCTGCAGCACATTCCATTGGTCCTCTTGGCAGGTCTTGGAAGGGCAAAAGTGCTGTAGCCACTTCCTGTGCTGCAACTATATAAACTGCGCATGACCGCACGGCCATGCGCTAGTATTGTCTTGTAAATATGTGTGTGTGTTGTGAGTGAAAGTCGCTCTTTAAATAGCCCTCCCTATTGAATGTCTGTTCGTGGAAGGTGTATGTTTGCTATCTAGCGCCCGACTTATCCAACAGCACGAAACACACATTACAGCGTCCTCTTGCTGTGTCCGCCTGTACGGCGCCGTGCGCTTGCCTTGCGCTTTCCATACCCAAGCCAGTGTGGTTGGTGGCGTCCGTCAGTGCGGCATTGCTCGCACTCCTGTGCATTTATATATTTATACTTAGTTTCCTTACACACCCAGTTGTGGTGTAGTGCCAGCGAGGGTCTAATCGGACTTCAATCCCAGTTGAGATTAAGTACGCTGACTACTCGCTCGCGCTTTAGGTGCGGTGACGCGATCCTGTGACGCAGCAGGATTGCTCCCTTCACGCTGGGTGAGGTTGAACCCACGTGTATATACTTTAGTGTACCGCCATATAGTCTGTATTTACTAGCAGCAGGTTTTCACCTGCACGGTGGACCCCGGACTGCGAACGCATCTATATCACCTTTCTTGGTGCGTTCCGCCAGTCCTAACAGAATACTAGCGCCAGGGTCTGGCTTGTAAATGATGGACGATCAGCGTTCACAGCGGTACATCCAGCAGCTGGAGGGAAGGTTGGCGGCTCTTGAGCGTTCAACTTCAGCTGTGGATGTCACTGCTGTCGCTGTTCAGGCTGCTAGTGTTGCTGCAGCCACCTTGTCCACTGCCGCTCCTGTCCCGACTCTAACTCGCCTCCCGCTTCCAGAGAAATTCTCTGGTGACAGTAAGTCTTGTAGGGGTTTCGTGAGTCAGTGCTCTATCCATCTCGAGCTTCTGGCCTCTCGTTTCCCTACAGAGCGGGCTAAGGTGGGATTTATAGTGTCTCTTCTGTCGGACAGAGCGTTGCAGTGGGCTACGCCGCTATGGGAACGTAGCGATCATGTGGTGCAGAGTGCTCCGTTGTTTCTGAGCACTCTGAAACAGGTCTTTTTAGGACCTCGTGTCACCGATGATACGGCGCTCCAATTGTTGGCATTGACTCAGGGCTCGTCCTTGGTCAGTCATTTTGCCGTCCACTTCCGCACCTTAGCATCTGAGCTGGAGTGGTCGGATAAAGCCCTCATTCCTATATTTTGGAGGGGGCTGGCTGACCACGTTAAGGACGCCCTGGCCACTAGGGAGATTCCCGCCACACTGGAGGAATTAATTACTCTATCCACTCATATTGATCTCCGTTTTTACGAGCGGAGGTTAGAGCGAGCCCAGTGTAGGCAGAGGTTTCGGCTGGCTCCCACCTTCGCCAAACCTTTGGAATCTCCAGACCAGGATCCTGAGCCCCATGAGCCTGTGGTAGAGTCTCGAGCAGGATCTAAGTCCCGGACCGCTCGTGCACTCCAGATTTGTCATCTTTGCCAACAGTCTGGACATCTTGCCTCCAGATGTCTCCAGCGGTCGAGAAAACGTCAGCGTCTAGTGGTAGTTGGTGGAGGTGCACTAGAGACGGCGACGTTTGCCTCCAAATTGTCCTTTAAGGGGACAATAACATTGGGCTCATCCTCTCACTCGGTGGAACTCTGCGTGGATTCTGGGGCGGAGGGCAATTTTATGTCTTCAGCCTTCGCCCAACGTCATGCAATTCCTCTGGTCATGCTATCTCAACCAGTAACGGTACGAGTGGTGAATGGGTCGACACTGCCCACACAGATTACACATCAAACTATCCCTTTTACTCTGTCCATGTCACCATCTCATCAGGAGATTATATCTCTACTCGTCATTCCTGAGGGAATTGATGAGGTTCTCTTGGGGATACCTTGGTTACGGTACCACTCTCCTCACATCGAGTGGTCCTCAGGCAGAATTCTGGGATGGGGTGAATCTTGTGGGAACAGGTGTCATCGAGAGTGCGTTCAGGTTACTACTACAGAGGTACCCGCAGATCTCTCCTCTCTCCCCAAGCAATATTGGTCTTATGCAGACGTATTCTCCAAAAAGGCAGCGGAGACTCTTCCGCCCCATCGCCCCATGACTGTCCTATTGATCTCTTGTCTGGTGCTGAGCCTCCCCGGGGTCGAGTCTATCCATTATCTCTCCCGGAAATGGAGGCAATGTCTCAGTACATACAAGAGAATCTGGCAAGAGGGTTCATCAGGAAGTCAGTGTCACCTGCTGGGGCAGGGTTCTTTTTCGTGCAGAAGAAGAATGGAGAACTACGTCCATGCATAGACTACAGGGGTCTTAATGCTATCACAGTTAAGAACAAGTACCCTCTGCCATTGATATCTGAGCTTTTCGATAGGCTTCGGGGAGCTAGAGTGTTTACTAAACTAGATCTGCGGGGTGCTTATAACCTGATTCGCATCCGTGAGGGGGACGAGTGGAAAACGGCATTTAACACCAGAGATGGGCACTATGAGTATCTGGTGATGCCCTTCGGGCTCTGTAATGCACCTGCCGTTTTCCAAGACTTTGTCAACGACATCTTCCGGGATATGCTTTCCACCTCGGTTGTAGTCTATCTGGATGATATTCTCATCTTTTCTCCAGATATTGACTCCCACTGGAGAGATGTTGGCAGAGTCTTCGACCTCCTACGGGCAAACTCTCTTTATGCAAAGTTGGAGAAGTGTGTGTTTGAGCAGGAGTCCTTACCTTTCCTGGGCTATATCATCTCCGCCCAGGGATTGGCTATGGATCCTGCCAAACTACAGGCTGTGATGGACTGGCAAGAGCCCCATTCTCTTAAAGCGGTGCAGCGCTTTATGGGGTTCATAAACTATTACCGCCAGTTCATTCCCCACTTCTCAACTCTGGTAGCTCCCTTGGTAGCCCTCACCAAGAAGGGAGCGAATCCCAAATTGTGGTCGGAAGAGGTCTCCAAGGCCTTCACTTCTATTAAGTCCCACTTTGCTAGCGCTCCCATCTTACATCGTCCCGATGTGGATAAGCCATTCCTACTGGAGGTGGATGCCTCGTCCGTTGGTGCTGGAGCAGTCCTCTACCAAAAGGATGCTCAAGGTCGGAAGCTTCCATGCTTCTTCTTCTCCAAGACCTTCACGCCAACGGAGAGGAACTACTCCATCGGGGACAGGGAGTTGCTAGCAATGAAGTTGGCCTTTTCGGAGTGGAGACACCTTCTGGAAGGTGCGAGGTTTCCCTTCCAAGTTTACACGGACCACAAAAATTTGGTCTATTTGCAGACAGCCCAGCGGCTAAATTCTCGCCAGGCCAGATGGTCCCTGTTCTTCTCCCGGTTCCACTTTTCCCTTCATTATCTCGCCGGGGAGAAGAATATCCGTGCTGACGCTCTCTCTCGCTCCCTTATGTCAACTGAGGAGGAGGAAGAGGAGCCTCGGCTTATTGTCCCTTCCGAGAGCCTGAGAACCGTGGTGCCGGTTTCGCTAGAGTCTGTGCCTCCGGGCAAGACTTTTGTGCCCATTAATTTGCGACCGGAGGTTCTCTCTTGGGCTCATTCGTCCAGGGTGGGTGGACACTTTGGGACAAAGAGGACATCTGAGCTACTGGCGAGGACGTACTGGTGGCTGCATATGGTCCGGGATGTCAGGAATTATGTTCTGGCATGTGTCTCCTGCGCCAAAAATAAATCTCCGCGTCAAAGGCCAGCTGGTTTGCTCTATCCCTTGCCGGTGGCAGATAGGCCCTGGGAGATGGTCGGGATGGACTTTGTTGTGGGTTTGCCCAAGTCTCGCGGCTGTACCATCATTTGGGTCATCACCGATCATTTCTCAAAAATGGTGCATTTGGTGCCGCTGCCGCGGTTACCTTCTGCACGGGCCTTGGCAGCGTTGTTCATTAGACATATCTTCCGCCTGCATGGTATGCCAGACAAAATTGTCAGTGACCGGGGTCGCCAGTTTGCGTCTCGGTTCTGGAGAGAGCTGTGTCGTCTTCTCAGTATTGAGTTGAATCTCTCTTCCGCTTATCATCCTGAGACGAATGGGTTGGTAGAGAGGGCCAACCAGACCTTGGTCACATACCTGCGACATTTTGTTTCAGCCAGGCAGGATGACTGGGCATCCTTGCTATCATGGGCAGAGTTTGCACTGAACAACGCCGTAGCCAACTCCACTGGACAAACCCCATTCCTCCTCAACTATGGTCAGCATCCACAGGTACCTGTGCCTATGCCCGTGTCTTCCGCCGACTCCAGGGTGGCAGACTGGGCAGTGGAGGCACGGGATATTTGGGACCGCACTCAGGATGCCATTCGGGCCTCTAAGGAGAGAATGAGGTCCTCCGCCGATGCTCATCGGCGCCCCACTCCGACCTTTGCTCCTGGCGACTTGGTGTGGCTCTCCGCCCGTAACATCAGGCTGCGAGTTGAGTCCACTAAATTTGCTCCTCGCTACTTGGGCCCATTCAAGGTCCTCGAGCAGGTTAATCCTGTGGTCTATCGTTTGGCCCTTCCGCCACGCCTGGGTATCACCGACACCTTTCATGTGTCCCTCTTGAAACCCGTGTATATGTCCCGGTTTTCCGAGTCATCTGCTGGGACATCGGGTTCGTCTACCGACGATTATGAGGTGAACGCTATTTTGGGGTGCAAGGTGGTGCGTGGTAAAAAATTTTATTTGGTAGACTGGAAGGGTTATGGCCCCGAGGACAGGTCCTGGGAGCCTGTTGAGCACATTCGGGCTCCGCAGCTCATTGCTGCCTTTGAACGTAGCGAGGCCCAAGGAGGGGGGGCCCTAGGAGGGGGGGTAATGTTAGGAGTCGAGTTTCCTCTGCTGCACAGGGGGAATCTCGATCCGTCTCCGCTGCGGTCTCCCATTCTCCTCCAGCCGCAGTGGAGTCTGCTCAGCAGGGACGTCGATCCCAGCGTCTTGCTCAGTCTGACTCTGTGCGAAGAGTTGCTGCTGCTTCTCCAGTCTCTGCCATTAAAGTCAGTGCTGGTCAGCAGCGAGCGGACTTCTCTGGGACTAAGTCCTTGTCTGCACGTACTGAGCATGCCCAGGGTAAGATCTCCCGTTGGAGATCGAGGGTCATGTGCTCAGGCTCTGCAGCACATTCCATTGGTCCTCTTGGCAGGTCTTGGAAGGGCAAAAGTGCTGTAGCCACTTCCTGTGCTGCAACTATATAAACTGCGCATGACCGCACGGCCATGCGTTAGTATTGTCTTGTAAATATGTGTGTGTGTTGTGAGTGAAAGTCGCTCTTTAAATAGCCCTCCCTATTGAATGTCTGTTCGCGGAAGGTGTATGTTTGCTATCTAGCGCCCGACTTATCCAACAGCACGAAACACACATTACAGCGTCCTCTTGCTGTGTCCGCCTGTACGGCGCCGTGCGCTTGCCTTGCGCTTTCCATGCCCAAGCCAGTGTGGTTGGTGGCGTCCGTCAGTGCGGCATTGCTCGCACTCCTGTGCATTTATATATTTATACTTAGTTTCCTTACACACCCAGTTGTGGTGTAGTGCCAGCGAGGGTCTAATCGGACTTCAATCCCAGTTGGGGTTAAGTACGCTGACTACTCGCTCGCGCTTTAGGTGCGGTGCCGCGATCCTGTGACGCAGCAGGATTGCTCCCTTCACGCTGGGTGAGGTTGAACCCACGTGTATATACTTTAGTGTACCGCCATATAGTCTGTATTTACTAGCAGCAGGTTTTCACCTGCACGGTGGACCCCGGACTGCGAACGCATCTATATCACCTTTCTTGGTGCGTTCCGCCAGTCCTAACACTCTGTCTCTCAAATAGTGGGCCATAGAAAGCCTTTTTTTTTTTTTATTTGGTTTCTAAATTCTCCCTGAAAAAATTAAAAAAAATCAGTGGGAGATTAATATTGGCCTTTCTGCTTGTGTGCCATTCCTGACTCCTGGGTGTGCCATCTCTGTCTCTCAAATAGTGGGCCATAGAAGGCCTATTTTTTTTTTATTTGGGTTCTAAATTCTCCCTGAAAAAATCATTTTTTTTAATTTGGTTTCTAAATTCTCCCTGAAAAAAATCATTTTTTTTTATTTGGTTTCTAAAGTCTCCCTGTAAAAATAAAAAAAAATCAGTGGGAGATTAATATTGGCCTTTCTGCTTGTGTGCCATTCCTGACTCCTGGGTGTGCCATCTCTCTCTCTCAAATAGTGTGCCATAGAACGCCTATTTTTTTTAAATTTGGTTTCTAAATTCTCCCTGGAAAAAATCATTATTTTTTATTTGGTTTCTAAATTCTCCCTGAAAAAATCTTTTTTTTTTATTTGGTTTCTAAAGTCTCCCTGTAAAAATAAAAAAAAATCAGTGGGAGATTAATATTGGCCTTTCTGCTTGTGTGCCATTCCTGACTCCTGGGTGTGCCATCTCTGTCTCTCAAATAGTGGGCCATAGAAAGCCTATTTTTTTTTATTTGGTTTCTAAATTCTCACTGAAAAAATAAAAAAAATCAGTGGGAGATTAATATTGGCCTTTCTGCTTGTGTGCCAGTCTTGAGTCCTGGGTGTGCCATCTCTCTCTCTCTCAAATAGTGGCCCATAGAAAGCCTATTTTTTTTTATTTGGTTTCTAAATTCTCCCTGAAAAATCTTTTTTTTTATTTGGTTTCCAAAGTCTCCCTGTAAAAATATAAAAAAAAAATCAGTGGGAGATTAATATTGGCCTTTCTGCTTGTGTGCCATTCCTGACTCCTGGGTGTGCCATTTCTGTCTCTCAAATAGTGGGCCATAGAAAGCCTATTTTTTTTTTATTTGGTTTCTAAATTCTCCCTGAAAAAATCATTTTTTTTATTTTGTTTCTAAATTCTTGAAAAAATCATTTTTTTTAATTTGGTTTCTAAAGTCTCCCTGTAAAAATAAAAAAAAATCAGTGGGAGATTAATATTGGCCTTTCTGCTTGTGTGCCACACCTGACTCCTGGGTGTGCCATCTCTCTCTCTCAAATAGTGGGCCATAGAAAGCCAATTTTTTTTTATTTGGTTTCTAAATTCTGTTAAGGACCGGCCGAACGCACCAAGTATAGATGATGTGAAACTAGGTGCGTTCGCAGTCCGAGGTCCACCGTGCAGGTAAAGACCCTGCTGCTAGTAAGACGGACTATATGGCGGTACTAAGTATACACACATGGGTTAACTTCACCCTGCGTGAAGGAAGCGATCCTGTTGCGTCACAGGACCGCAGTACCGCACATAGAGCGCGAGCAAGAAGTCAGCGAACTCAACCCCTACTCGGGATTGAAGTCCGATTAGACACTTGCTGGCACAACACCGCAACTGGGTGTGTAAGGAAACTAATAAATAGAATATAAAGGCACGAGAGTGCGTGCGGTGCCGCACTGACGGACGCCACTAACCACCCAGGCTTGGGTAAGGAAAGCGCAGAGGAAGCGCACGGCGCCATACTGGCGGACACAGCAACTGGACGCTGTGATGTGTGTTACGTGCAGATGGCTAGTTGGGCGCTAGATAGCTACCATCATCCGCGAGCAGTCAATAACACTAGGGAGGGATACTTAGGAGCTTTTATCCATCGACATACATCCATCTACACACACACATTATCAAGACAATACTAGCGCATGGCCGTGCGGTCATGCGCAGTTTATATAGTTGCAGCACAGGAAGCAGCTACAGAAGTTTTGCCCTTTCAGGACCTGCCAAGAGGACCAATGGGATGTGCTGCAGTGCCTGAGCATGTGACCCTCGATCTCCAACGGGAGACCTTGCCCCTGGGCATGCTCAGTGTGTGCAAATAAGGACTTAGTCCCAGAGAAGCCCGCTTGCCGCAGATCAGTGCAGGGTACAACAGGAGAGCCAGAAAAGGCAGCAGTAACCCCCTGCACAGAATCAGTCCCAGCAAGACGCTGGGAGCGGCGCCTCCGCTGAGCAGAGCCCACTGCGGCCGAAGCAGAATGGGAAACCGCAGCAGACACGGATCGAGATTCCCCCTGTGCAGCAGAGGAAACTCGACTCCTAAAAAATTCTCCCTGAAAAAAATAAAAAAAATCAGTGGGAGATTAATATTGGCCTTTCTGCTTGTGTGCCACTCCTGACTCCTGGGTGTGCTATCTCTCTCTCTCAAATAGTGGGCCATAGAAATCCTATTTATTTTTTTTAATTTGGTTTCTAAATTCTTCCTGAAAAAATGAAAAAAAATCAGTGGGAGATTAATATTGGCCTTTCTGCTTGTGTGCCATTCCTGACTCCTGGGTGTGCCATATCTGTCTCTCAAATAGTGGGCCATAGAAAGCCTATTTTTTTTTATTTGGTTTCTAAATTCTCCCTGAAAAAATCATTTTTTTTTGGTTTCTAAAGTCTCCCTGTAAAAATAAAAAAAAATCAGTGGGAGATTAATATTGGCCTTTCTGCTTGTGTGCCATTCCTGACTCCTGGGTGGGCCATCTCGCTCTCTCAAATAGTGTGCCATAGAAAGCCTTTTTTTTTAAATTTGGTTTCTAAATTCTCCCTGAAAAAATAAAAAAAAATCAGTGGGAGATTAATATTGGCCTTTCTGCTTGTGTGCCATTCCTGACTCCTGGGTGTGCCATCTCTGTCTCTCAAATAGTGGGCCATAGAAAGCCTATTTTTTTTTTATTTGGTTTCTAAATTCTCCCTGAAAAAATAATTTTTTTAATTTGGCTTCTAAAGTCTCCCTGTAAAAATAAAAAAAAAATCAGTGGGAGATTAATATTGGCCTTTCTGCTTGTGTGCCACTCCTGACTCCTGGGTGTGCCATATCTGTCTCTCAAATAGTGGGCCATAGAAAGCCTATTTTTTTTTTATTTGGTTTCTAAATTCTCCCTGAAAAAATCATTTTTTTTATTTGGTTTCTAAATTCTCCCTGAAAAAATCATTTTTTTTTGGTTTCTAAAGTCTCCCTGTAAAAATAAAAAAAAATCAGTGGGAGATTAATATTGGCCTTTCTGCTTGTGTGCCATTCCTGACTCCTGGGTGTGCCATCTCTCTCTCTCAAATAGTGTGCCATAGAAAGCCTTTTTTTTAAATTTGGTTTCTAAATTCTCCCTGAAAAAATAAAAAAAAATCAGTGGGAGATTAATATTGGCCTTTCTGCTTGTGTGCCATTCCTGACTCCTGGGTGTGCCATCTCTGTCTTTCAAATAGTGGGCCATAGAAAGCCTATTTTTTTTAATTTGGTTTCTAAATTCTCCCTGAAAAAATAATTTTTTTAATTTGGCTTCTAAAGTCTCCCTGTAAAAATAAAAAAAAAATCAGTGGGAGATTAATATTGGCCTTTCTGCTTGTGTGCCACTCCTGACTCCTGGGTGTGCCATCTCTCTCTCTCAAATAGTGGGCCATAGAAATCCTATTTATTTTTTTTATTTGGTTTCTAAATTCTCCCTGAAAAAATAAAAAAAAATCAGTGGGAGATTAATATTGGCCTTTCTGCTTGTATGCCATTCCTGACTCCTGGGTGTGCCACCTCTGTCTCTCAAATAGTGGGCCATAGAAAGCCTATCTTTTTTTTTATTTGGTTTCTAAATTCTCCCTGAAAAAATCATTTTTTTATTTGGTTTCTAAATTCTCCCTGAAAAAATCATTTTTTTAATTTGGTTTCTAAAGTCTCCCTGTAAAAATAAAAAAAAATCAGTGGGAGATTAATATTGGCCTTTCTGCTTGTGTGCCATTCCTGACTCCTGGGTTTGCCATCTCTCTCTCTCAATTAGTGTGCCATAGAATGCCTTTTTTAAAAAAATTTGGTTTCTAAATTCTCCCTGGAAAAATAAAAAAAAATCAGTGGGAGATTAATATTGGCCTTTCTGCTTGTGTGCCATTCCTGACTCCTGAGTGTGCCATCTCTGTCTCTCAAATAGTGGGCCATAGAAAGCCTATTTTTTTTAATTTGGTTTCTAAACTCTCCCTGAAAAAATAAAAAAAAAACAGTGGGAGATTAATATTGGCCTTTCTGCTTGTGTGCCATTCCTGACTCCTGGGTGTGCTATCTCTGTCTCTCAAATAGTGGGCCATAGAAAGCC
Source organism: Ranitomeya imitator (assembly GCF_032444005.1). Classification (NCBI taxonomy): domain Eukaryota; kingdom Metazoa; phylum Chordata; class Amphibia; order Anura; family Dendrobatidae; genus Ranitomeya; species Ranitomeya imitator. Next base: position 632,716,749 of record NC_091284.1, read on the forward strand.
TATTTTTTTTTATTTGGTTTCTAAATTCTCCCTGAAAAAATCATTTTTTTAATTTGGCTTCTAAAGTCTCCCTGTAAAAATAAAAAAAAATCAGTGGGAGATTAATATTGGCCTTTCTGCTTGTGTGCCACTCCTGACTCCTGGGTGTGCCATCTCTCTCTCTCAAATAGTGGGCCATAGAAATCCTATTTATTTTTTTTAATTTGGTTTCTAAATTCTTCCTGAAAAAATGAAAAAAAATCAGTGGGAGATTAATATTGGCCTTTCTGCTTGTGTGCCATTCCTGACTCCTGGGTGTGCCATATCTGTCTCTCAAATAGTGGGCCATAGAAAGCCTATTTTTTTTTTATTTGGTTTCTAAATTCTCCCTGAAAAAATCATTTTTTTAATTTGGTTTCTAAATTCTCCCTGAAAAAATCATTTTTTTTTTTTGTTTCTAAAGTCTCCCTGTAAAAATAAAAAAAAATCAGTGGGAGATTAATATTGGCCTTTCTGCTTGTGTGCCATTCCTGACTCCTGGGTGGGCCATCTCTCTCTCTCAAATAGTGTGCCATAGAAAGCCTTTTTTTTTTTAAATTTGGTTTCTAAATTCTCCCTGAAAAAATAAAAAAAAATCAGTGGGAGATTAATATTGGCCTTTCTGCTTGTGTGCCATTCCTGACTCCTGGGTGTGCCATCTCTGTCTCTCAAATAGTGGGCCATAGAAAGCCTATTTTTTTTTATTTGGTTTCTAAATTCTCCCTGAAAAAATAATTTTTTTAATTTGGCTTCTAAAGTCTCCCTGTAAAAATAAAAAAAAAATCAGTGGGAGATTAATATTGGCCTTTCTGCTTGTGTGCCACTCCTGACTCCTGGGTGTGCCATATCTGTCTCTCAAATAGTGGGCCATAGAAAGCCTATTTTTTTTTTATTTGGTTTCTAAATTCTCCCTGAAAAAATCATTTTTTTTTTGGTTTCTAAAGTCACCCTGTAAAAATAAAAAAAAATCAGTGGGAGATTAATATTGGCCTTTCTGCTTGTGTGCCATTCCTGACTCCTGGGTGTGCCATCTCTCTCTCTCAAATAGTGTGCCATAGAAAGCCTTTTTTTTTAAATTTGGTTTCTAAATTCTCCCTGAAAAAATAATTTTTTTAATTTGGCTTCTAAAGTCTCCCTGTAAAAATAAAAAAAAAATCAGTGGGAGATTAATATTGGCCTTTCTGCTTGTGTGCCACTCCTGACTCCTGGGTGTGCCATCTCTCTCTCTCAAATAGTGGGCCATAGAAATCCTATTTATTTTTTTTATTTGGTTTCTAAATTCTCCCTGAAAAAATAAAAAAAAATCAGTGGGAGATTAATATTGGCCTTTCTGCTGGTATGCCATTCCTGACTCCTGGGTGTGCCACCTCTGTCTCTCAAATAGTGGGCCATAGAAAGCCTATCTTTTTTTTTATTTGGTTTCTAAATTCTCCCTGAAAAAATCATTTTTTTATTTGGTTTCTAAATTCTCCCTGAAAAAATCATTTTTTTTTATTTGGTTTCTAATGTCTCCCTGTAAAAATAAAAAAAAATCAGTGGGAGATTAATATTGGCCTTTCTGCTTGTGTGCCATTCCTGACTCCTGGGTTTGCCATCTCTCTCTCTCAAATAGTGTGCCATAGAATGCCTTTTTTTAAAAAAATTTGGTTTCTAAATTCTCCCTGGAAAAAATCATTATTTTTTATTTGGTTTCTAAATGATCCCTTAAAAAATCTTTTTTTTTAATTTGGTTTCTAAAGTCTCCCTGTAAAAATTAAAAAAAATCAGTGGGAGATTAATATTGGCCTTTCTGCTTGTGTGCCATTCCTGACTCCTGAGTGTGCCATCTCTGTCTCTCAAATAGTGGGCCATAGAAAGCCTATTTTTTTTAATTTGGCTTCTAAAGTCTCCCTGTAAAAATAAAAAAAAATCAGTGGGAGATTAATATTGGCCTTTCTGCTTGTGTGCCATTCCTGACTCCTGGGTGTGCCATCTCTGTCTCTCAAATAGTGGGCCATAGAAAGCCTATTTTTTTTTTATTTGGTTTCTAAATTCTCCCTGAAAAACCATTTTTCTTTATTTGGTTTCTAAATTCTCAATGAAAAAATCTTTTTTTTTTATTTGGTTTCTAAAGTCTCCCTGTAAAAATAAAAAAAAATCAGTGGGAGATTAATATTGGCCTTTCTGCTTGTGTGCCATTCCTGACTCCTGGGTTTGCCATCTCTCTCTCTCAAATAGTGTGCCATAGAATACCTTTTTTAAAAAAATTTGGTTTCTAAATTCTCCCTGGAAAAAATCATTATTTTTTATTTGGTTTCTAAATAATCCCTTAAAAAATCTTTTTTTTAAATTTGGTTTCTAAAGTCTCCCTGTAAAAATTAAAAAAAATCAGTGGGAGATTAATATTGGCCTTTCTGCTTGTGTGCCATTCCTGACTCCTGAGTGTGCCATCTCTGTCTCTCAAATAGTGGGCCATAGAAAGCCTATTTTTTTTAATTTGGCTTCTAAAGTCTCCCTGTAAAAATAAAAAAAAATCAGTGGGAGATTAATATTGGCCTTTCTGCTTGTGTGCCATTCCTGACTCCTGGGTGTGCCATCTCTGTCTCTCAAATAGTGGGCCATAGAAAGCCTATTTTTTTTTTATTTGGTTTCTAAATTCTCCCTGAAAAAATCATTTTTCTTTATTTGGTTTCTAAATTCTCAATGAAAAAATCTTTTTTTTTTATTTGGTTTCTAAAGTCTCCCTGTAAAAATAAAAAAAAATCAGTGGGAGATTAATATTGGCCTTTCTGCTTGTGTGCCATTCCTGACTCCTGGGTGTGCCATCTCTCTCTCTCAAATAGTGTGCCATAGAAAGCCTATTTTTTTTTTAATTTGGTTTCTAAATTCTCCCTGGAAAAATAAAAAAAAAATCAGTGGGAGATTAATATTGGCCTTTCTGCTTGTGTGCCACTCCTGACTCCTGGGTGTGCCATCTCTCTCTCTCAAATAGTGGGCCATAGAAATCCTATTTATTTTTTTTATTTGGTTTCTAAATTCTCCCTGAAAAAATTAAAAAAAATCAGTGGGAGATAAATATTGGCCTTTCTGCTTGTGTGCCATTCCTGACTCCTGGGTGTGCCATCTCTGTCTCTCAAATAGTGGGCCATAGAAAGCCTATTTTTTTTTTATTTGGTTTCAAAATTCTCCCTGAAAAAATCATTTTTTTTATTTGGTTTCTAAATTCTCCCTGAAAAAAATCATTTTTTTTATTTGATTTCTAAAGTCTCCCTGTAAAAATAAAAAAAAATCAGTGGGAGATTAATATTGGCCTTTCTGCTTGTGTGCCATTCCTGACTCCTGGGTGTGCCATCTCTGTCTCTCAAATAGTGGGCCATAGAAAGCCTATTTTTTTTATTTGGTTTCTAAATTCTCACTGAAAAAATTAAAAAAAATCAGTGGGAGATTAATATTGGCCTTTCTGCTTGTGTGCCAGTCTTGAGTCCTGGGTGTGCCATCTCTCTCTCTCAAATAGTGGCCCATAGAAAGCCTATTTTTTTTTTATTTGGTTTCTAAATTCTCCCTGAAAAAATTTTTTTTTTTATTTGGTTTCTAAAGTCTCCCTGTAGAAATAAAAAAAAAAAATCAGTGGGAGATTAATATTGGCATTTCTGCTTGTGTGCCATTCCTGACTCCTGGGTGTGCCATTTCTGTCTCTCAAATAGTGGGCCATAGAAAGCCTATTTTTTTTTATTTGGTTTCTAAATTCTCCCTGAAAAAGTCATTTTTTTTAATTTTGTTTCTAAATTCTCCTTGAAAAAAATCATTTTTTTATTTGGTTTCTAAAGTCTCCCTGTAAAAATAAAAAAAAATCAGTGGGAGATTAATATTGGCCTTTCTGCTTGTGTGCCACTCCTGACTCCTGGGTGTGCCATCTCTCTCTCTCAAATAGTGGGCCATAGAAATCCTATTTATTTTTTTTATTTGGTTTCTAAATTCTCCCTGAAAAAATAAAAAAAAATCAGTGGGAGATTAATATTGGCCTTTCTGCTGGTATGCCATTCCTGACTCCTGGGTGTGCCACCTCTGTCTCTCAAATAGTGGGCCATAGAAAGCCTATCTTTTTTTTTATTTGGTTTCTAAATTCTCCCTGAAAAAATCATTTTTTTATTTGGTTTCTAAATTCTCCCTGAAAAAATCATTTTTTTTTATTTGGTTTCTAATGTCTCCCTGTAAAAATAAAAAAAAATCAGTGGGAGATTAATATTGGCCTTTCTGCTTGTGTGCCATTCCTGACTCCTGGGTTTGCCATCTCTCTCTCTCAAATAGTGTGCCATAGAATGCCTTTTTTAAAAAAATTTGGTTTCTAAATTCTCCCTGGAAAAAATCATTATTTTTTATTTGGTTTCTAAATAATCCCTTAAAAAATCTTTTTTTTTAATTTGGTTTCTAAAGTCTCCCTGTAAAAATTAAAAAAAATCAGTGGGAGATTAATATTGGCCTTTCTGCTTGTGTGCCATTCCTGACTCCTGAGTGTGCCATCTCTGTCTCTCAAATAGTGGGCCATAGAAAGCCTATTTTTTTTAATTTGGCTTCTAAAGTCTCCCTGTAAAAATAAAAAAAAATCAGTGGGAGATTAATATTGGCCTTTCTGCTTGTGTGCCATTCCTGACTCCTGGGTGTGCCATCTCTGTCTCTCAAATAGTGGGCCATAGAAAGCCTATTTTTTTTTTATTTGGTTTCTAAATTCTCCCTGAAAAACCATTTTTCTTTATTTGGTTTCTAAATTCTCAATGAAAAAATCTTTTTTTTTTATTTGGTTTCTAAAGTCTCCCTGTAAAAATAAAAAAAAATCAGTGGGAGATTAATATTGGCCTTTCTGCTTGTGTGCCATTCCTGACTCCTGGGTTTGCCATCTCTCTCTCTCAAATAGTGTGCCATAGAATGCCTTTTTTAAAAAAATTTGGTTTCTAAATTCTCCCTGGAAAAAATCATTATTTTTTATTTGGTTTCTAAATAATCCCTTAAAAAATCTTTTTTTTTAATTTGGTTTCTAAAGTCTCCCTGTAAAAATTAAAAAAAATCAGTGGGAGATTAATATTGGCCTTTCTGCTTGTGTGCCATTCCTGACTCCTGAGTGTGCCATCTCTGTCTCTCAAATAGTGGGCCATAGAAAGCCTATTTTTTTTAATTTGGCTTCTAAAGTCTCCCTGTAAAAATAAAAAAAAATCAGTGGGAGATTAATATTGGCCTTTCTGCTTGTGTGCCATTCCTGACTCCTGGGTGTGCCATCTCTGTCTCTCAAATAGTGGGCCATAGAAAGCCTATTTTTTTTTTATTTGGTTTCTAAATTCTCCCTGAAAAAATCATTTTTCTTTATTTGGTTTCTAAATTCTCAATGAAAAAATCTTTTTTTTTTATTTGGTTTCTAAAGTCTCCCTGTAAAAATAAAAAAAAATCAGTGGGAGATTAATATTGGCCTTTCTGCTTGTGTGCCATTCCTGACTCCTGGGTGTGCCATCTCTCTCTCTCAAATAGTGTGCCATAGAAAGCCTATTTTTTTTTTAATTTGGTTTCTAAATTCTCCCTGGAAAAATAAAAAAAAAATCAGTGGGAGATTAATATTGGCCTTTCTGCTTGTGTGCCACTCCTGACTCCTGGGTGTGCCATCTCTCTCTCTCAAATAGTGGGCCATAGAAATCCTATTTATTTTTTTTATTTGGTTTCTAAATTCTCCCTGAAAAAATTAAAAAAAATCAGTGGGAGATAAATATTGGCCTTTCTGCTTGTGTGCCATTCCTGACTCCTGGGTGTGCCATCTCTGTCTCTCAAATAGTGGGCCATAGAAAGCCTATTTTTTTTATTTGGTTTCTAAATTCTCACTGAAAAAATTAAAAAAAATCAGTGGGAGATTAATATTGGCCTTTCTGCTTGTGTGCCAGTCTTGAGTCCTGGGTGTGCCATCTCTCTCTCTCAAATAGTGGCCCATAGAAAGCCTATTTTTTTTTTATTTGGTTTCTAAATTCTCCCTGAAAAAATTTTTTTTTTTATTTGGTTTCTAAAGTCTCCCTGTAGAAATAAAAAAAAAAAATCAGTGGGAGATTAATATTGGCATTTCTGCTTGTGTGCCATTCCTGACTCCTGGGTGTGCCATTTCTGTCTCTCAAATAGTGGGCCATAGAAAGCCTATTTTTTTTTATTTGGTTTCTAAATTCTCCCTGAAAAAATAATTTTTTTTTATTTTGTTTCTAAATTCTCCTTGAAAAAATCATTTTTTTTAAAAGTCTCCCTGTAAAAATAAAAAAAAATCAGTGAGAGATTAATATTGGCCTTTCTGCTTGTGTGCCACTCCTGACTCCTGGGTGTGCCATCTCTCTCTCTCAAATAGTGGGCCATAGAAATCCTATTTATTTTTTTTAATTTGGTTTCTAAATTCTTCCTGAAAAATTAAAAAAAAATCAGTGGGAGATTAATATTGGCCATTCTGCTTGTGTGCCATTCCTGACTCCTGGGTGTGCCATCTCTGTCTCTCAAATAGTGGGCCATAGAAAGCCTATTTTTTTTTTATTTGGTTTCTAAATTCTCCCTGAAAAAATCATTTTTTTTATTTGGTTTCTAAATTCTCCCTGAAAAAATCATTTTTTTTTTTGGTTTCTAAATTCTCCCTGTAAAAATAAAAAAAAATCAGTGGGAGATTAATATTGGCCTTTCTGCTTGTGTGCCATTCCTGACTCCTGGGTGTGCCATCTCTCTCTCTCAAATAGTGTGCCATAGAAAGCCTTTTTTTTTTTTTTGGTTTCTAAATTCTCCCTGGAAAAAATCATTATTTCTTATTTGGTTTCTAAATTCTCCCTGAAAAAATCTTTTTTTTTTATTTGGTTTCTAAAGTCTCACTGTAAAAATTAAAAAAAATCAGTGGGAGATGAATATTGGCCTTTCTGCTTGTGTGCCATTCCTGACTCCTGGGTGTGCCATTTCTGTCTCTCAAATAGTGGGCCATAGAAAGCCTATTTTTTTAATTTGGTTTCTAAATTCTCCCTGAAAAAATAAAAAAAAATCAGTGGGAGATTAATATTGGCCTTTCTGCTTGTGTGCCACTCCTGACTCCTGGGTGTGCCATCTCTCTCTCTCAAATAGTGGGCCATAGAAATCCTATTTATTTTTTTTAATTTGGTTTCTAAATTCTCCCTGGAAAAATCATTATTTTTTATGTGGTTTCTAAAGTCTCCCTGTAATAATTAAAAAAATCAGTGGGAGATGAATATTGGCGTTTCTGCTTTTGTGCCATTCCTGACTCCTGGGTGTGCCATTTCTGTCTCTCAAATAGTGTGCCATAGAAAGCCTATTTTTTTTTTAATTTGGTTTCTAAATTCTCCCTGGAAAAATAAAAAAAAATCAGTGGGAGATTAATATTGGCCTTTCTGCTTGTGTGCCACTCCTGACTCCTGGGTGTGCCATCTCTCTCTCTCAAATAGTAGGCCATAGAAATCCTATTTTTTTTTTTATTTGGTTTCTAAATTCTCCCTGAAAAAATAAAAAAAAATCAGTGGGAGATAAATATTGGCCTTTCTGCTTGTGTGCCATTCCTGACTCCTGGGTGTGCCATCTCTGTCTCTCAAATAGTGGGCCATAGAAAGCCTTTTTTTTTTTATTTGGTTTCAAAATTCTCCCTGAAAAAATCATTTTTTTTAATTTGGTTTCTAAATTCTCACTGAAAAAATTAAAAAAATCAGTGGGAGATTAATATTGGCCTTTCTGCTTGTGTGCCAGTCTTGAGTCCTGGGTGTGCCATCTCTCTCTCTCAAATAGTGGCCCATAGAAAGCCTATTTTTTTTTTATTTGGTTTCTAAATTCTCCCTGAAAAAATCTTTTTTTTTATTTGGTTTCTAAAGTCTCCCTGTAGAAATAAAAAAAAAAATCAGTGGGAGATGAATATTGGCCTTTCTGCTTGTGTGCCATTCCTGACTCCTGGGTGTGCCAATTCTGTCTCTCAAATAGTGGGCCATAGAAAGCCTATTTTTTTTTATTTGGTTTCTAAATTCTCCCTGAAAAAATCATTTTTTTTTATTTTGTTTCTAAATTCTCCTTGAAAAAATAATTTTTTTTTATTTGGTTTCTAAAGTCTCCCTGTAAAAATAAAAAAAAATCAGTGGGAGATTAATATTGGCCTTTCTGCTTGTGTGCCATTCCTGACTCCTGGGTGTGCCATCTCTCTCTCTCAAATAGTGTGCCATAGAAAGCCTTTTTTTTTTTATTTGGTTTCTAAATTCTCCCTGGAAAAAATCATTATTTCTTATTTGGTTTCTAAATTCTCTCTGAAAAAATCTTTTTTTTTTATTTGGTTTCTAAAGTCTCACTGTAAAAATTAAAAAAAATCAGTGGGAGATTAATATTGGCCTTTCTGCTTGTGTGCCATTCCTGACTCCTGGGTGTGCCATTTCTGTCTCTCAAATAGTGGGCCATAGAAAGCCTATTTTTTTTATTTGGTTTCTAAATTCTCCCTGAAAAAATAAAAAAAAATCAGTGGGAGATTAATATTGGCCTTTCTGCTTGTGTGCCACTCCTGACTCCTGGGTGTGCCATCTCTCTCTCTGAAATAGTGGGCCATAGAAATCCTATTTATTTATTTTTTAATTTGGTTTCTAAATTCTTCCTGAAAAAATAAAAAAAAATCAGTGGGAGATTAATATTGGCCTTTCTGCTTGTGTGCCATTCCTGACTCCTGGGTTTGCCATCTCTGTCTCTCAAATAGTGGGCCATAGAAAGCCTATTTTTTTTTTATTTGGTTTCTAAATTCTCCCTGAAAAAAATCATTTTTTTTATTTGGTTTCTAAATTCTCCCTGAAAAAAATCATTTTTTTTTTGGTTTCTAAATTCTCCCTGTAAAAAAAAAAAAAATCAGTGGGAGATTAATATTGGCCTTTCTGCTTGTGTGCCATTCCTGACTCCTGGGTGTGCCGTTTCTGTCTCTCAAATAGTGGGCCATAGAAAGCCTATTTTTTTTTTATTTGGTTTCTAAATTCTCCCTGAAAAAATCATTTTTTTTTATTTTGTTTCTAAATTCTCCTTGAAAAAATCATTTTTTTTAATTTGGTTTCTAAAGTCTCCCTGTAAAAATAAAAAAAAATCAGTGGGAGATTAATATTGGCCTTTCTGCTTGTGTGCCACTCCTGACTCCTGGGTGTGCCATCTCTCTCTCTCAAATAGTGGGCCATAGAAATCCTATTTATTTTTTTAATTTGGTTTCTAAATTCTTCCTGAAAAAATAAAAAAAAATCAGTGGGAGATTAATATTGGCCTTTCTGCTTGTGTGCCATTCCTGACTCCTGGGTGTGCCATCTCTGTCTCTCAAATAGTGGGCCATAGAAAGCCTATTTTTTTTTTATTTGGTTTCTAAATTCTCCCTGAAAAAATCATTTTTTTTATTTGGTTTCTAAATTCTCCTTGAAAAAATCATTTTTTTTTTTGGTTTCTAAATTCTCCCTGTAAAAATAAAAAAAAAATCAGTGGGAGATTAATATTGGCCTTTCTGCTTGTGTGCCATTCCTGACTCCTGGGTGTGCCATCTCTCTCTCTCAAATAGTGTGCCATAGAAAGCCAGAAAGCCTTTTTTTTTTATTTGGTTTCTAAATTCTCCCTGGAAAAAATCATTATTTTTTATTTGGTTTCTAAATTCTCCCTGAAAAAATCTTTTTTTTTTATTTGGTTTCTAAAGTCTCCCTGTAAAAATTAAAAAAAATCAGTGGGAGATGAATATTGGCCTTTCTGCTTGTGTGCCATTCCTGACTCCTGGGTGTGCCATTTCTGTCTCTCAAATAGTGGGCCATAGAAAGCCTATTTTTTTTTTATTTGGTTTCTAAATTCTCCCTGAAAAAGTCATTTTTTTTAATTTTGTTTCTAAATTCTCCTTGAAAAAAATCATTTTTTTATTTGGTTTCTAAAGTCTCCCTGTAAAAATAAAAAAAAATCAGTGGGAGATTAATATTGGCCTTTCTGCTTGTGTGCCACTCCTGACTCCTGGGTGTGCCATCTCTCTCTCTCAAATAGTGGGCCATAGAAATCCTATTTATTTTTTTTTATTTGGTTTCTAAATTCTTCCTGAAAAAATAAAAAAAAAACAGTGGGAGATTAATATTGGCCTTTCTGCTTGCGTGCCATTCCTGACTCCTGGGTGTGCCATCTCTGTCTCTCAAATAGTGGGCCATAGAAAGCCTATTTTTTTTTTATTTGGTTTCTAAATTCTCCCTGAAATAATAATTTTTTTTAATTGGTTTCTAAATTCTCCCTGAAAAAATCATTTTTTTTTTGGTTTCTATATTCTCCCTGTAAAAATAAAAAAAAATCAGTGGGAGATTAATATTGGCCTTTCTGCTTGTGTGCCATTCCTGACTCCTGGGTGTGCCATCTCTCTCTCTCAAATAGTGTGCCATAGAAAGCCTTTTTTTTTTATTTGGTTTCTAAATTCTCCCTGCAAAAAATCATTATTTTTTATTTGGTTTCTAAAGTCTCCCTGTAGAAATAAAAAAAAAATCAGTGGGAGATTAATATTGGCCTTTCTGCTTGTGTGCCATTCCTGACTCCTGGGTGTGCCATTTCTGTCTCTCAAATAGTGGGCCATAGAAAGCCTATTTTTTTTTTTATTTGGTTTCTAAATTCTCCCTGAAAAAAATCATTTTTTTTTATTTGGTTTCTAAATTCTCCTTGAAAAAATCATTTTTTTTAATTTGGTTTCTAAAGTCTCCCTGTAAAAATAAAAAAAAATCAGTGGGAGATTAATATTGGCCTTTCTGCTTGTGTGCCACTCCTGACTCCTGGGTGTGCCATCTCTCTCTCTCAAATAGTGGGCCATAGAAATCCTATTTATTTTTTTTTATTTGGTTTCTAAATTCTTCCTGAAAAAAAAAAAAAATCAGTGGGAGATTAATATTGGCCTTTCTGCTTGTGTGCCATTCCTGACTCCTGGGTGTGCCATCTCTGTCTCTCAAATAGTGGGCCATAGAAAGCCTATTTTTTTTTTTTATTTGGTTTCTAAATTCTCCCTGAAATAATCATTTTTTTTATTTGGTTTCTAAATTCTCCCTGAAAAAATCATTTTATTTTTTGGTTTCTAAATTCTCCCTGTAAAAATAAAAAAAAATCAGTGGGAGATTAATATTGGCCTTTCTGCTTGTGTGCCATTCCTGACTCCTGGGTGTGCCATCTCTCTCTCTCAAATAGTGTGCCATAGAAAGCCTTTTTTTTTTTAATTTGGTTTCTAAATTCTCCCTGGAAAAATCATTATTTTTTATTTGGTTTCTAAAGTCTCCCTGTAGAAATAAAAAAAAAAATCAGTGGGAGATTAATATTGGCCTTTCTGCTTGTGTGCCATTCCTGACTCCTGGGTGTGCCATTTCTGTCTCTCAAATAGTGGGCCATAGAAAGCCTATTTTTTTTTTATTTGGTTTCTAAATTCTCCCTGAAAAAATCATTTTTTTTAATTTTGTTTCTAAATTCTCCTTGAAAAAAATCATTTTTTTAAATTTGGTTTCTAAAGTCTCCCTGTAAAAATAAAAAAAAATCAGTGGGAGATTAATATTGGCCTTTCTGCTTGTGTGCCACTCCTGACTCCTGGGTGTGCCATCTCTCTCTCTCAAATAGTGGGCCATAGAAATCCTATTTATTTTTTTTTATTTGGTTTCTAAATTCTTCCTGAAAAAATACAAAAAAAATCAGTGGGAGATTAATATTGGCCTTTCTGCTTGTGTGCCATTCCTGACTCCTGGGTGTGCCATCTCTGTCTCTCAAATAGTGGGCCATAGAAAGCCTATTTTTTTTTTATTTGGTTTCTAAATTCTCCCTGAAAAAATCATTTTTTTTTTTGGTTTCTAAATTCTCCCTGTAAAAATAAAAAAAAATCAGTGGGAGATTAATATTGGCCTTTCTGCTTGTGTGCCATTCCTGACTCCTGGGTGTGCCATCTCTCTCTCTCAAATAGTGTGCCATAGAAAGCCTTTTTTTTTTTTAATTTGGTTTCTAAATTCTCCCTGGAAAAAATCATTATTTTTTATTTGGTTTCTAAATTCTCCCTGAAAAAATCTTTTTTTTTTATTTGGTTTCTAAAGTCTCCCTGTAAAAATTAAAAAAAATCAGTGCGAGATGAATATTGGCCTTTCTGCTTGTGTGCCATTCCTGACTCCTGGGTGTGCCATTTCTGTCTCTCAAATAGTGGGCCATAGAAAGCCTATTTTTTTTATTTGGTTTCTAAATTCTCCCTGAAAAAATAAAAAAAAATCAGTGGGAGATTAATATTGGCCTTTCTGCTTGTGTGCCATTCCTGACTCCTGGGTGTGCCATCTCTGTCTCTCAAATAGTGGGCCATAGAAAGCCTATTTTTTTTTTATTTGGTTTCTAAATTCTCCCTGAAAAAATCATTTTTTTAATTTGGCTTCTAAAGTCTCCCTGTAAAAATAAAAAAAAATCAGTGGGAGATAAATATTGGCCTTTCTGCTTGTGTGCCATTCCTGACTCCTGGGTGTGCCATCTCTCTCTCTCAAATAGTGTGCCATAGAAAGCCTTTTTTTTAAATTTGGTTTCTAAATTCTCCCTGGAAAAAATCATTATTTTTTATTTGGTTTCTAAATTCTCCCTGAAAAAATCTTTTTTTTAAATTTGGTTTCTAAAGTCTCCCTGTAAAAATAAAAAAAAATCAGTGGGAGATTAATATTGGCCTTTCTGCTTGTGTGCCATTCCTGACTCCTGGGTGTGCCATCTCTGTCTCTCAAATAGTGGGCCATAGAAAGTCTATTTTTTTTAATTTGGTTTCTAAATTCTCCCTGAAAAAATAAAAAAAAATCAGTGGGAGATTAATATTGGCCTTTCTGTTTGTGTGCCAGTCTTGAGTCCTGGGTGTGCCATCTCTCTCTCTCAAATAGTGGCCCATAGAAAGCCTATTTTTTTTTTATTTGGTTTCTAAATTCTACCTGAAAAAAATCATTTTTTTTATTTGGTTTCTAAATTCTCCCTGAAAAAAAAAAAAAAAAGTGGGAGATCAATATTGACATTTGTGCTTGAGTGACAGTCCTGCGTGTGTGGCATCTCTCTCATTTGGTGCCACCGAAAACAGAGTGTGTAACATTGTGCCTGATTTTCCTTGCGGTCTCACCCACCTGGAAAGGGATATCTAAATCATACTGAAGTTATAGCTCACCGTCTAAGTTGTTTGACAGCAACAAATACCGTTACTTTGGTTAACTTTTTAAAACAATGAGGAAGTCTGGTGGAAGAGGTCGTGGCCGTGGGCGTTCATTGTCAGCTGGTAATGATGGTAGTGGTAGTGGAGCATCAGGTGGTCGTGGCAAAAAAAATATTGCACCTAAGTCTGGAGCTGTGGAGCCAGGTTCGTCGTCTGGCTACAGAAGGCCTCGAACGCTCCCTTTTCTGGGAGTAGGAAAACCGCTTTTAAAGCCGGAGCAGCAAGAGCAAGTTTTGGCTTACCTTGCTGACTCAGCCTCTAGCTCTTTTGCCTCCTCTTTTGAAACTGGTAAATGTAAAAGCAGCGCGTCGTTAGTGGATGTTCACTGTCAGGGACAAGTCGCTTCCTTGTCCTCTTCAGCAAAAACAACAACAGAGAAGGATGCAGCAGGCGACACAACGGGTTACTCCATGGAGCTCTTTACACATACCGTCCCTGGCTTAGAAAGTGAAACAGTTAACAGGCCATGCCCATTACAAGTTGAATCGGACATGGAGTGCACTGATGCACAGCCACAGCCAGACTACTATGCTGGTCCTTTGACTCAGACCACAACATTGCCTTCGCAGGGTACTGATCCAGAATCAGACCCTGATGAGACTATGTTGCCCCATCACGAACGCTCTACCACCGACTTACACGGTGACACAGACGAAGTTGCGCACGAGCTCGAAGAGGAGGTTATAGATGACCCAGTTGTTGACCCCGATTGGCAGCCATTGGGGGAACAGGGTGCAGGCGGCAGTAGTTCTGAAGCGGAGGAGGAGGGGCCGCAGCAGGCATCAACATCGCAACAGGTTCCATCTGCCGGGCCCTTAGATGGGACAAAACGTGTGGCAAAGCCAAAACCTGTTGGAGGACAGCGTGGCCATCCGGTTAAAGTTCAGTCTGCAATGCCTGAAAAGGGATCCGAGGCTCGAAAGAGTGCAATCTGGTATTTTTTTAAACAACATCCAATTGATCAGCGCAAAGTCATCTGTCAAAAGTGTTCAACTACCTTAAGCAGAGGTCAGAATCTGAAAAGTCTCAATACAAGTTGCTTGCATAGACATTTAACCACCATGCATTTGCAAGCCTGGACTAACTACCAAACGTCCCTTAAAGTTGTAGCACCCTCGGCCAATGAAGCTAGTCAGCAACGCTATATCCCTGCCGTCACTGTAAGGCCACCATTTTCCGCACCACCTGCAGTATCTGAGCAGGTTTCTTTGCCAGGCCAAAGCAGTCAGGGTCAGGGAATCACCAGTTTCGAAGTAGGAAGCACTGCATGTAGGGCACCGGCGGAAACAATACCGTCTCCAACCGTCTCTCATTCTGCCATGTCCACCCGCACACCCGCTAGTTCCACGATCTCCAGCTCTCCGGTCCAGCTCACCCTACATGAGACTCTGGTTAGAAAAAGGAAATACTTATCCTCGCATCCGCGTACACAGGGTTTGAACGCCCACATAGCTAGACTAATCTCGTTAGAGATGATGCCCTACCGGTTAGTTGAAAGCGAAGCTTTCAGAGCCCTGATGGACTATGCTGAACCACGCTACGAGCTACCCAGTCGACACTTCTTTTCGAGAAAAGCCATACCAGCTCTCCACCAGCATGTTAAAGAGCTCATCGTCCATGCACTCAGGCAATCTGTGAGTACAAAGGTGCATCAGACAACAGATGCATGGACCAGTAGACATGGCCAGGGACGTTACGTGTCCATCACGGCACACTGGGTGAATGTGGTGGATGCAGGGTCCACAGGGGACATCAATTTCCGGACAGTTCTGCCTAGCCCACGGTCTAGGAAACAGTTGGCTGTAGGTGTTCGCACCCCCTCCTCCTCCTCCTCCTCGTCCTTCTGCAGAAGCAGGAGCTCGTCCACAGACCGCAGTCGGCAAACCACTCCATCCGCAGCTGCCACTGTTGCACACCAGTTGTCCCATTATGGGCCAGCTACTGGCAAGCCTCAGCAGGCTGTATTGGCTATGAAGTGTTTGGGCGACAACAGACACACCGCAGAAGTTCTGCCCGAGTTCTTGCAGACAGAAACGCAGTCGTGGCTGGGCACAGTAGATCTTGAGGCAGGCAAGGCAGTGAGTGATAACGGAAGGAATTTCATGGCTGCCATCTCCCTTTCCCAACTGAAACACATTCCTTGCCTGGCTCACACCTTAAACCTGGTGGTGCAGTGCTTCCTGAAAAGTTATCTGGGGTTATCCGGCCTGCTCCTCAAAGTGCGCGGACTTTGCTCACATATCCGCCGTTCGCCCGTACACTCCGCCGTATGCAGACCTATCAGCGGTCTTTGAACCTTCCCCAGCATCGCCTAATCATAGACGTTGCAACAAGGTGGAACTCAACACTGCACATGCTTCAGAGACTGTGCGAACAGAGGCGGGCTGTTATGTTTTTGTGGGAGGATACACATTCACTGGCAGGCAGTAGGATGGCAGACATGGAGTTGTCAGGTGTGCAGTGGTCGAAGATACAAGACATGTGTCAAGTCCTTCAGTGTTTTGAGGAATGCACACGGCTGGTTAGTGCAGACAACGCCATAATAAGCATGAGCATCCCCCTAATGCGTCTGCTGATGCAAAGTTTGATGCACATAAAGGAGTAGGCATCTGCAGCCGAGGAAGAGGAAAGCCTTGATGACAGTCAGCCATTGTCTGGTCAGGGCAGTGTACAGGACGAGGTAGCGGGCGAACAGGAGGAGGAGGATGAGGAGGATGATGGGGATGAGTATTTTGTTAATGAGGAAGCTTCTCCGGGGACACTGGAAATTGGTGGCGTGTCAAGGCCGGGTTCTGGTTTTTTGAGGGACACAAGTAACATAGTAACATAGTAACATAGTTAGTAAGGCCGAAAAAAGACATTTGTCCATCCAGTTCAGCCTATATTCCATCATAATAAATACCCAGATCTACGTCCTTCTACAGAACCTAATAATTGTATGATACAATATTGTTCTGCTCCAGGAAGACATCCAGGCCTCTCTTGAACCCCTCGACTGAGTTCGCCATCACCACCTCCTCAGGCAAGCAATTCCAGATTCTCACTGCCCTAACAGTAAAGAATCCTCTTCTATGTTGGTGGAAAAACCTTCTCTCCTCCAGACGCAAAGAATGCCCCCTTGTGCCCGTCACCTTCCTTGGTATAAACAGATCCTCAGCGAGATATTTGTATTGTCCCCTTATATACTTATACATGGTTATTAGATCGCCCCTCAGTCGTCTTTTTTCTAGACTAAATAATCCTAATTTCGCTAATCTATCTGGGTATTGTAGTTCTCCCATCCCCTTTATTAATTTTGTTGCCCTCCTTTGTACTCTCTCTAGTTCCATTATATCCTTCCTGAGCACCGGTGCCCAAAACTGGACACAGTACTCCATGTGCGGTCTAACTAGGGATTTGTACAGAGGCAGTATAATGCTCTCATCATGTGTATCCAGACCTCTTTTAATGCACCCCATGATCCTGTTTGCCTTGGCAGCTGCTGCCTGGCACTGGCTGCTCCAGGTAAGTTTATCATTAACTAGGATCCCCAAGTCCTTCTCCCTGTCAGATTTACCCAGTGGTTTCCCGTTCAGTGTGTAATGGTGATATTGATTCCCTCTTCCCATGTGTATAACCTTACATTTATCATTGTTAAACCTCATCTGCCACCTTTCAGCCCAAGTTTCCAACTTATCCAGATCCATCTGTAGCAGAATACTATCTTCTCTTGTATTAACTGCTTTACATAGTTTTGTATCATCTGCAAATATCGATATTTTACTGTGTAAACCTTCTACCAGATCATTAATGAATATGTTGAAGAGAACAGGTCCCAATACTGACCCCTGCGGTACCCCACTGGTCACAGCGACCCAGTTAGAGACTATACCATTTATAACCACCCTCTGCTTTCTATCACTAAGCCAGTTACTAACCCATTTACACACATTTTCCCCCAGACCAAGCATTCTCATTTTGTGTACCAACCTCTTGTGCGGCACGGTATCAAACGCTTTGGAAAAATCGAGATATACCACGTCCAATGACTCACCGTGGTCCAGTCTATAGCTTACCTCTTCATAAAAACTGATTAGATTGGTTTGACAGGAGCGATTTCTCATAAACCCATGCTGATATGGAGTTAAACACTTATTCTCATTGAGATAATCCAGAATAACATCCCTCAGAAACCCTTCAAATATTTTACCAACAATAGAGGTTAGACTTACTGGCCTATAATTTCCAGGTTCACTTTTAGAGCCCTTTTTGAATATTGGCACCACATTTGCTATGCGCCAGTCCTGCGGAACAGACCCTGTCGCTATAGAGTCACTAAAAATAAGAAATAATGGTTTATCTATTACATTACTTAGTTCTCTTAGTACTCGTGGGTGTATGCCATCCGGACCCGGAGATTTATCTATTTTAATCTTATTTAGCCGGTATCGCACCTCTTCTTGGGTTAGATTGGTGACCCTTAATATAGGGTTTTCCTTGTTTCTTGGGATTTCACCTAGCATTTCATTTTCCACCGTGAATACCGTGGAGAAGAAGGTGTTTAATATGTTAGCTTTTTCCTCGTCATCTACAACCATTCTTTCCTCACTATTTTTTAAGGGGCCTACATTTTCAGTTTTTATTCTTTTACTATTGATATAGTTGAAGAACAGTTTGGGATTAGTTTTACTCTCCTTAGCAATGTGCTTCTCTGTTTCCTTTTTGGCAGCTTTAATTAGTTTTTTAGATAAAGTATTTTTCTCCCTATAGTTTTTTAGAGCTTCAATGGTGCCATCCTGCTTTAGTAGTGCAAATGCTTTCTTTTTACTGTTAATTGCCTGTCTTACTTCTTTGTTTAGCCACATTGGGTTTTTCCTATTTCTAGTCCTTTTATTCCCACAAGGTATAAACCGCTTACACTGCCTATTTAGGATGTTCTTAAACATTTCCCATTTATTATCTGTATTCTCATTTCTGAGGATATTGTCCCAGTCTACCAGATTAAGGGCATCTCTAAGCTGGTCAAACTTTGCCTTCCTAAAGTTCAATGTTTTTGTGACTCCCTGACAAGTCCCCCTAGTGAAAGACAGGTGAAACTGCACAATATTGTGGTCGCTATTTCCTAAATGCCCAACCACCTGCAGATTTGTTATTCTGTCAGGTCTATTAGATAGTATTAGGTCTAAAAGTGCTGCTCCTCTGGTTGGATTCTGCACCAATTGTGAAAGATAATTTTTCTTGGTTATTAGCAGAAACCTGTTGCCTTTATGGGTTTCACAGGTTTCTGTTTCCCAGTTAATATCCGGGTAGTTAAAGTCCCCCATAACCAGGACCTCATTATGGGTTGCAGCTTCATCTATCTGCTTTAGAAGTAGACTTTCAATGCTTTCTGTTATATTTGGGGGTTTGTAACAGACCCCAATGAGAATTTTGTTACCATTTTTCCCTCCATGAATTTCAACCCATATGGACTCGACATCCTCATTCCCTTCGCTAATATCCTCCCTTAAAGTGGACTTTAGACAAGACTTTACATAGAGACAAACCCCTCCTCCTCTCCGATTTTTACGATCCTTTCTAAACAGACTGTAACCCTGTAAGTTAACTGCCCAGTCATAGCTTTCATCTAACCATGTCTCGGTTATTCCCACTATGTCAAAGTTACCTGTAGATATTTCTGCTTCTAGTTCTTCCATCTTGTTTGTCAGGCTTCTGGCGTTTGCGAGCATGCAGTTTAGAGGATTTTGTTTTGTTCCAATCTCCTCACTGTGGATTGTTTTAGAAATGTTCTTACCTCCCTTCTGAGTATGTTTTCCTGGGTCGTCTTTGTTCGAGTCTAATGTTTTTCTTCCCGTCCCCTCTTCTTCTAGTTTAACGCCCTCCTGATGAGTGTAGCGAGTCTTCTGGCGAATGTGTGTTTCCCAGGTTTGTTGAGGTGTAGTCCGTCTCTGGCGAGGAGTCCATCATACCAGTAATTCACACCGTGGTCCAGGAATCCAAATCCTTGTTGTCTGCACCATCGTCTTAGCCAGTTGTTTGCATCAAGGATCCTGTTCCATCTCCTGGTGCCATGCCCGTCTACTGGAAGGATAGAAGAAAAAACTACCTGTGCATCCAGTTCCTTTACTTTCTTCCCCAACTCTTCAAAGTCCTTGCAGATTGTCGGTAGGTCCTTCCTTGCCGTGTCATTGGTGCCAACATGTATCAGAAGAAATGGGTGGACGTCCTTGGAGCTGAAGAGCTTTGGTATCCTATCGGTCACATCCTTGATCATCGCACCTGGAAGGCAGCATACTTCTCTTGCAGTTATGTCCGGTCTGCAGATGGCTGCTTCGGTGCCTCTCAGTAGTGAGTCTCCCACCACCACCACTCTTCGTTGCTTCGTGACGTAGATTTGCCCAAAACTGCCCCTCAACCAAGCACAACCGCAGATTTGACAACTGGAACTTTGGCACACATGGCGGATTATGCCTTACGTATGCTCAAAAGGGACACACGCATTACGAAAATGATGAACGATGACGATTACTGGTTGGCCTGCCTCCTTGATCCTCGCTATAAAGGCAAATTGCAAAATATTATGCCACATGAGAACTTGGAACTAATATTAGCAACCAAACAATCAACTCTTGTTGACCGTTTGCTTCAGACATTCCCAGCACACAGCGCCCGTGATCGTTCTCACACGAGCTGCAGGGGGCAGCAGACCAGAAGTGTTAGAGGTGCAGAAATCAGAAGTGGCGTTGTACAGAGGGGTTTTCTGACCAGGTTGTGGAGTGATTTTGCTATGACCGCAGACAGGACAGGTACTGCTGCGTCATTTCAAAGTGACAGGAGACAACATTTGTCCAGTATGGTTACTAACTATTTTTCATCCCTTATCGATGTTCTACCTCAACCGTCATTCCCATTTGATTACTGGGCATCCAAATTAGACACCTGGCCAGAATTGGCAGAATATGCATTGCAGGAGCTTGCTTGACCGGCAGCTAGTGTCCTATCAGAAAGAGTATTCAGTGCTGCAGGTTCAATATTAACCGAAAAAAGGACTCGTCTGGCTACCCAAAATGTTGATGATCTAACCTTCATTAAAATGAACCACAACTAGATTTTGAATTCTTTTGCCCCACCTTGCCCGGCCGACACCTAGCTTTCCTATGAAAAGGTATTGCCTGTGGACTACTCTGAATGACTTTACCAATCTCGTAATTTGCAGCAGCTGATTGTCCAGCATACGACATGTTTACACCTCCCTAAATGGCCAAACTCCCCGCACGGAGCCGTGGTATCGCCACTTGGCGCAAGCACCCATGAGAGTGCTGTTTGTCTGAAGAGGTGGGTGTGCCCGCTTTTGGTCAACGGCACTGCCACTGGGTCCCTCATAGTACAATAAAGTGTCTCTGGCGGTGGTGGTGCGCACCCAACGTCAGACACACTGCTGTAACATGAGGGGCCCTGGGCCTGTACCGCCGGCCACAAGAGAGTTCCCCCACCCCCAGCTCAAACATTGCTCTACCACTTGCACAATTATCTCTCACAGTTCCACCAATGTTTAGTATATGCGCTGACATCCGTAAATTCCTGCCACTGACAATACCATTGTGTTGACATGTATAATGGTACTTAACATAGTCAGGGGCAGTGTCCTATATTTACCCAAATAAATACTTTGTGCCAAATTACTAGGTCTGAAACTACGCAGAGGAGCCCACCCCTGTACCTAATGATTGCACCCTTTTGTGTTTTCGTTTTGTTGTAATGCGAGACATTAACATGTATGTATTGTTTGGGACTACTAACTGGCAGAAACTCATTACAATCGGCCTCCGCTGACAACACCAATGCTGCCTGTGTACCCCTGCAAGAGAATTCAAAGTGCCTACAGCCCAATGTTATTATGTTTGGCCTTCGAAGCCTGTCTGCGGTCCCTCCTTCCACTAGGCCTCCACTGACCTGTCTACTGCTGCCCGGGTTCCCCTGGAACCAATTTTAAAGTGCCTACAGCCCAATTTTATTATGTTAGGCCTTCGAAGCCTGTCTGCGGTCCCTCCTTCCACTAGGCCTCCACTGACCTGTCTACTGCTGCCCGTGTACCCCTGGAACCAATTTTAAAGTGCCTACAGCCCAATTTTATTATGTTAGGCCTTCGAAGCCTGTCTGCGGTCCCTCCTTCCACTAGGCCTCCACTGACCTGTCTACTGCTGCCCGTGTACCCCAGGAACCAATTTTAAAGTGCCTACAGCCCAATGTTATGTTAGGCCTTCGAAGCCTGTCTGCGGTCCCTCCTTCCACTAGGCCTCCACTGACCTGTCTACTGCTGCCCGTGTACCCCTGGAACCAATTTTAAAGTGCCTACAGCCCAATTTTATTTTGTTAGGCCTTCGAAGCCTGTCTGCGGTCCCTCCTTCCACTAGGCCTCCACTGACCTGTCTACTGCTGCCCGTGTACCCCTGGAACCAATTATAAAGTGCCTACAGCCCAATGTTATTATGTTAGGCCTTCGAAGCCTGTCTGCGGTCCCTCCTTCCACTAGGCCTCCACTGACCTGTCTACTGCTACCCGTGTACCCCTGGAACCAATTTTAAAGTGCCTACAGCCCAATTTTATTATGTTAGGCCTTCGAAGCCTGTCTGCGGTCCCTCCTTCCACTAGGCCTCCACTGACCTGTCTACTTCTGCCAGTGTACCCCTGGAACCAATTATAAAATGCCTACAGCCCAATGTTATTATGTTAGGCCTTCGAAGCCTGTCTGCGGTCCCTCCTTCCACTAGGCCTCCAGTGACCTGTCTACTGCTGCCCGTGTACCCCTGGAACCAATTTTAAAGTGCCTACAGCCCAATTTTATTATGTTAGGCCTTCGAAGCCTGCCTGCGGTCCCTCCTTCCACTAGGCCTCCACTGACCTGTCTACTGCTGCCCATGTACCCCTGGAACCAATTATAAAGTGCCTACAGCCCAATTTTATTATGTTAGGCCTTCGAAGCCTGTCTGCGGGCCCTCCTTCCAATAGTTCTCCACTGACCAGACCAATGCTGGCTGTGTGCCCCTGGAACCCAGCTGAAAGTGCATGGAGCCCATTTTTTTTATCTTTGTTTTATATTTATAAAGCCCAGATGAACTACTCTGTACCACAGTTGAAGCTACCCAGTCGTCACTTCTTTTGCGAGAAAAGCCATCCCAGACCTCCACCGGCATGAAAAATTCTGCATTGTCATAGCACTCAGGCAATCAAACAGTAGAAAGGTGCACCTGACCTGACAAGAGACGCATGGACCAGTAGGCATGTCCACAAAAAGTTACGTGTCCATTACGGTGCACTGGGTTAATGTGTTGGATGCATGGTCCACAAGGGACAGCCTACAAAGTCTGTCTGCAGTCCCTAATTCAAATTGTCCTCCGTTGACCACACCACTGCTGCCCGTGTACCCCTGGAACCAATTTTAAAGTGCCTACAGACAAATTTTGTTATGTTAGGCCTTCGAAGCCTGTCTGCGGTCCCTCCTTCCACTAGGCCTCCACTGACCTGTCTACTGCTGCCCGTGTACCCCAGGAACCAATTTTAAAGTGCCTACAGCCCAATGTTATGTTAGGCCTTCGAAGCCTGTTTGTAGTCCCTCCTTCCAATACTCCTCCACTGACCACACCACTGCTGCCTGTGTACCCCTGGAACCTAATTTTAATTGCATAGAGCAGCCTTTTTTTAATAGTAGGCGTACAAACTCTGTCTGCGGTCCATAATTGAAATAGTCCTCCACTGACCAGACCAATGCTGCCTGTGTACCCCTGTAACCTTTTTTAAACTGCATTGAGCCACATTTTTGGTTTAAGGCCTACTACCTGTGTCTGTCAGCACCACTCAATACAGCTGTCCTCCTTTGAAAAAAGCTGAGCGTCAATAGTCTGGTTTTCAGCCTCTAGGAATTTGAAAACTGCATTGGGGCTACTACTTCGGTATTGCCTACTAACGGTGTCTGCCGCTCCAAGGTGTTCCCCAGGTTTCCTCGCCATTGCTTCAGTCTTCAGACTCTCGTTTAGTAGTTGTTGCAAACTACACTGCATTAGGCCTACAAATTGGGTATGGGGTGTAGAGACGGTGTGTTCCACTCCAAGGTGTTCCCCAGGTTTCCTCTCCATTGCTTCGGTCTTCCGACTCTCGTTTAGTAGTTGTAGAAAACTACACTGCATTAGGCCTACAAATTGGGTATGGGGTGTAGAGATGGTGTGTTCCAGTCCAAGGTGTTCCCCAGGTTTCCTCTCCATTACTTCGGTCTTCCGACTCTCGTTTAGTAGTTGTTGAAAACTACACTGCATTAGGCCTGCACATTTGGTATGGGGTGTAGAGACGGTGTGTTCCACTCCAAGGTGTTCCCCAGGTTTCCTCTCCATTGCTTCAGTCTTCCGACTCTCGTTTAGTAGTTGTTGAAAACTACACTGCATTAGGCCTACAAACTGGGTATGGGGTGTAGAGATGGTGTGTTCCACTCCAAGGTGTTCCCCAGGTTTCCTCTCCATTGCTTCAGTCTTCCGACTCTCGTTTAGTAATTGTTGAAAACTACACTGCATTAGGCCTGCACATTTGGTATGGGGTGTAGAGACGGTGTGTTCCACTCTGAGGTGTTCCCCAGGTTTCCTCTCCATTGCTTCGGTCTTCCGACTCTCGTTTAGTAGTTGTTGAAAACTACACTGCATTAGGCCTACAAATTGGGTATGGGGTGTAGAGACGCTGTGTTCCACTCCAAGGTGTTCCCCAGGTTTCCTCTCCATTGCTTCGGTCTTCCGACTCTCGTTTAGTAGTTGTTGAAAACTACACTGCATTAGGCCTACAAATTGGGTATGGGGTGTAGAGACGGTGTGTTCCACTCCAAGGTGTTCCCCAGGTTTCCTCGCCATTGCTTCGATCTTCCGACTCTCGTTTAGTAGTTGTAGAAAACAACACTGCATTAGGCCTACAAATTGGGTATGGGGTGTAGAGACGGTGTGTTCCACTCCAAGGTGTTCCCCAGGTTTCCTCGCCATTGCTTCGATCTTCCGACTCTCGTTTAGTAGTTGTAGAAAACTACACTGCATTAGGCCTACAAATTAGGTATGGGGTGTAGAGACCGTGTGTTCCACTCCAAGGTGTTCCCCAGGTTTCGTCTACATTGCTTCGGTCTTCCGACTCTCGTTTAGTAGTTGTAGAAAACTACACTGCATTAGGCCTACAAATTGGGTATGGGGTGTAGAGACGGTGTGTTCCACTCCAAGGTGTTCCCCAGGTTTCGTCTACTTTGCTTCGGTCTTCCGACTCTCGTTTAGTAGTTGTTGAAAACTACACTGCATTAGGCCTGCACATTTGGTATGGGGTGTAGAGACGGTGTGTTCCAATCCAAGGTGTTCCCCAGGTTTCCTCTCCATTGCTTCGGTCTTCCGACTCTCGTTTAGTAGTTGTTGAAAACTACACTGCATTAGGCCTACAAATTGGGTATGGGGTGTAGAGACGGTGTGTTCCACTCCAAGGTGTTCCCCAGGTTTCCTCTCCATTGCTTCGGTCTTCCGACTCTCGTTTAGTAGTTGTTGAAAACTACACTGCATTAGGCCTACAAATTGGGTATGGGGTGTAGAGACGGTGTTTTCCACTCCAAGGTGTTCCCCAGGTTTCCTCGCCATTGCTTCGATCTTCCGACTCTCGTTTAGTAGTTGTAGAAAACTACACTGCATTAGGCCTACAAATTGGGTATGGGGTGTAGAGACGGTGTGTTTCACTCCAAGGTGTTCCCCAGGTTTCCTCGCCATTGCTTCGGTCTTCCGACTCTCGTTTAGTAGTTGTTGAAAACTACACTGCGTTAGGCCTGCACATTTGGTATGGGGTGTAGAGACGGTGTGTTCCACTCCAAGGTGTTCCCCAGGTTTCCTCGCCATTGCTTCGATCTTCCGACTCTCGTTTAGTAGTTGTTGAAAACTACACTGCATTAGGCCTACAAATTGGGTATGGGGTGTAGAGACGGTGTGTTCCACTCCAAGGTGTTCCCCAGGTTTCGTCTACATTGCTTCGGTCTTCCGACTCACGTTTAGTAGTTGTTGAAAACTACACTGCATTAGGCCTGCACATTTGGTATGGGGTGTAGAAACGGTGTGTTCCACTCCAAGGTGTTCCCCAGGTTTCCTCTCCATTGCTTCGGTCTTCCGACTCTCGTTTAGTAGTTGTTGAAAACTACACTGCATTAGGCCTACAAATTGGGTATGGGGTGTAGAGACGGTGTGTTCCACTCCAAGGTGTTCCCCAGGTTTCGTCTACATTGCTTCGGTCTTCCGACTCTCGTTTAGTAGTTGTTGAAAACTACACTGCTTAAGGCCTGCACATTGGGTATGGGGTGTAGAGACGGTGTGTTCCACTCCAAGGTGCTCCCCAGGTTTCCTCGCCATTGCTTCGATCTTCCGACTCTCATTTAGTAGTTGTAGAAAACTACACTGCATTAGGCCTGCACATTGGGTATGGGGTGTAGAGACGGTGTGTTCCACTCCAAGGTGTTCCCCAGGTTTCCTCGCCTTTGCTTCGGTCTTCCGACTATCGATTTAGTAGTTGTTGAAAACTACACTGCATTAGGCCTGCACATTGGGTATGGGGTGTAGAGACGGTGTGTTCCACTCCAAGGTGTTCCCCAGGTTTCCTTCCCATTGCTTCGGTCTTCCGACTCTCGTTTAGTGGTTGTTGAAAACTACACTGCATTAGGCCTACTAGTTGGGTTGGGGCCTTCTATCTGTGTCTGCCGCTCCTTGCTGTTCTCCTACAGTGAACAAAGCTGTGCGGCCTGTTTACTACTCTTGCCAATTTTGAACTGCATTTAGACTACTTAAAGATTTGGGCCTACTCTCTGTGTCAGCCTCTCATTCCAGTTGTCCTCCACTGAACAAAACAATGCCCCCTGGTTAGTCCTGTTAACAATTTTGAACTGCATTTAGCCCACTTTATTCTTTGGGCCTATATCTGTGTTTCCTCCTCATCCTGCCCATTGCCCAGCCAGTGATAGATGAGTCTGCTGGTACACTGACCCATAACGCAACATTCCCCGTGCACGTTACACTGCAAGATTTTGACCCTGCTGAAAGTCAGGTCCCCCTTCCCGCATACCATACCACATTACACGGGGACAAAGAGGAAGGTGCAGATGAAGGTGCAGGTTCCTTCATCAGGTGGGAGGAGGAATACTCGTTGGCGACGTCACTGGCACAGGGCCTCTCATAGTACGCAAAAGTGTTGCTGCTGGTGGGAGGCGCCCCCGCCGTGCAAACACACCGCTGTACTTTGAGGAGCCCTGTGCCAGTGCCAATGCCAACGAGTGGGCCCCCCCTCTTGCTCAGGATCACAGCACTTGCAAAGTTGAAATACTTACCTCTCCCTGCTCCACTGCCGTGACGTGGTCCAGATGTCCTTGGTCCACTAATTGCTTCAACCAGCCCTACCCCCCACAACTTTAGCCAAATGACCCCCAATTTCCAATGCCTTACAATTATTATAAGCTAAATTACGATTGACAAGCTTCAGTAGCAAGAATGGATGTTTTTGCCAATACAATGGGCTCTGTACATGTTTTCCTGGCCTCTACTCACTGCCGACTATGCTCCCCCATTGACTTGCATTGGGTTTCGTGTTTCGGTCGATCCCCGACTTTTCGCGATAATCGGCCGATTCCACTCGACTCGACTTTTGAGATAGTCGGGTCTCGCGAAACCTGGCTCGAATCTAAAAAGGTCAAGGTCGCTCAACTCTACTGTTTAGCGTTAGGACTGGCAAAATGTAAGGACCCTTGATGCGGGTTGCCAGCTTACGTGTTGAGGCCCCAATATAAACTAATACCTTACATACATTGATATGTGGTTTCTTTGCACTTTATTTTGCAGGGTGCAGTTAGACCAAGATGGCTCTGTAAACTGTTGGCCTCTGTTCGCACAGCATGCATTTTTTAGCACTGTGCGTCCCGCCTGTATGTGCGTTAGTAATAGGCTGTAAACCAGATGCTCTGCATTGCCTGTGTGAACAACGCCACATACAGACTATTATCGCTTATCTTTTTGTGCACTAATGCCAAACAGCCAACACTGGATTGAAAGTGGTTGTTTCATCGGTATTTTTTGCACCTGTGTGTTCGCCATCATTAATCGGGTCCGCTGCACCCTGCAGTGCATTTGGTTGGAGGCTTCAGCAGGTAAACATCTCTGCATTTTTCTCTGTGACTTCCCTCTGTTAGTACCCATCATCTCTCCTCGGGACTGTATCTTTTCCTGTCATTCAAGTAAAAAAGTGAATTAAAAAAAACACCCATCCGTTCCAATCAGATGTTGAAAATGAAAAATGTGTGTGTATACAGTATATGGTAAAAATTATGACTTGCTCTTTGTGAGTGGCCACAAAGCCACCCACGTGCAAAAAACGAGACTCCACCATAGTTACATAGTTACATAGTTACATAGTTATTAAGGTTGAAGGAAGACTATAAGTCCATCTAGTTCAACCCATAGCCTAACCTAACATGCCCTAACATGTTGATCCAGAGGAAGGCAAAAAAAACCCATGTGGCAAAGAGTAAGCTCCACATTGGGGAAAAAAATTCCTTCCCGACTCCACATACGGCAATCAGATTAGTTCCCTGGATCAACGCCCTATCAATGAATCTAGTGTATATACCCTGTAACATTATACTTTTTCAGAAAGGTATCCAGTCCCGTCTTAAATTTAAGTAATGAATCACTCATTACAACATCATACGGCAGAGAGTTCCATAGTCTCACTGCTCTTACGTAAAGAATCCGCATCTGTTATTATGCTTAAACCTTTTTTCCTCCAAACGCAGAGGATGCCCGCTTGTCCCTGTTTCAGGTCTATGATTAAAAAGATCATCAGAAAGGTCTTTGTACTGTCCCCTCATATATTTATACATTAAAATAAGATCACCCCTTAGTCTTCGTTTTTCCAAACTAAATAGCCCCAAGTGTAATAACCTATCTTGGCATTGCAGACCCCCTAGTCCTCTAATAACCTTGGTCGCTCTTCTTTGCACCCGCTCTAGTTCAGCTATGTCTTTCTTATACACCGGAGACCAGAACTGTGCACAGTATTCTAAGTGTGGTCGAACTAGTGACTTGTATAGAGGTAAAATTATGTTCTCCTCATGCGCATCTATGCCTCTTTTAATGCATCCCATTATTTTATTTGCCTTTGTAGCAGCTGCCTGACACTGGCCACTGAATATGAGTTTGTCATCCACCCATACTCCCAGGTCTTTTTCATTGACGGTTTTGCCCAGAGTTTTAGAATTAAGCACATAATTATACATCTTATTACTTCTACCCAAGTGCATGACCTTACATTTATCCCCATTAAAGCTCATTTGCCATTTATCAGCCCAAGCTTCTAGTTTACATAAATCATCATGTAATATAAAATTGTCCTCCTCTGTGTTGATTACCCTGCAGAGTTTAGTGTCATCTGCAAATATTGAAATTCTACTCTGAATGCCCCCTACAAGGTCCTTAATAAATATGTTAAAAAGAAGAGGGCCCAATACTGACCCCTGTGGTACCCCGCTGCTAACCGCTACCCAGTCCGAGTGTGCTCCATTAATAACCACCCTTTGTTTCCTATCCCTGAGCCAGCTCTCAACCCACTTACACATATTTTCCCCTATCCCCATTATTCTCATTTTATCTATCAACCTTTTGTGTGGCACAGTATCAAAAGCTTTTGAAAAGTCCATATACACTACATCCACTGGGTTCCCTTGGTCCAATCCGGAACTTACCTCTTCATAGAAACTGATTAAATTAGTCTAACATGAACGGTCCCTAGTAAACCCGTGCTGATACTGGGTCAAGAGGTTATTCCTCTTCAGATACTCCAGTATAGCATCCCTTAGAATGCCCTCCAGGATTTTACCCACAGTAGAGGTTAAGCTTACTGGCCTATAATTTCCAAGTTCAGTTTTTCTCCCCTTTTTGAATATTGGCACCACATTTGCTATACGCCAGTCCTGTGGTACAGACCCTGTTATTATGGAGTCTTTAAAGATTAAAAATAATGGTCTATCAATGACTGTACTTAATTCCTGCAGTACTCGAGGGTGTATCCCATCCGGGCCCGGAGATTTGTTAATTTTATTGATTTTTAGATGCCGCCGCACTTCCTGCTGGGTTAAGCAGGTGACATTTAATTGGGAATTTTTATCACTAGTCATTTTGTCTGCCATGGGATTTTCTTGTGTAAATACTGATGAAAAAAAGTCATTTAGCATATTGGCTTTTTCCTCATCCCCATCCACCATTTTACCCAGACTATTTTTAAGGGGGCCAACACTATCATTTTTTATTTTCTTACTATTTATGTAGTTAAAGAATATTTTAGGATTATTTTTACTCTCTCTGGCAATGAGACTCTCTGTCTCAATCTTTGCTGCCTTGATTTGCTTTTAACAGAATTTATTTAATTTTTTGTATTTATTTAATGCCTCCTCACTACCTACTTCCTTTAATTCTCTAAATGCTTTCTTTTTGTCACTTATTGCGCCCCTTACAGCTCTATTTAGCCATATTGGTTTCCTCCTATTTCTAGTATGTTTATTCCCATACGGTATATACTGTGCACAGGTCCTATCCAGGATGCTAATAAATGTCTCCCATTTTCTTTGTGTATTTTTGTGTCTCAGGATATCGTCCCAGTTAATTGCACCAAGATCCTCTCTCATCCGTTGGAAATTTGCCCTCCTGAAGTTTAGTGTCCTTGTAACCCCTCTATTACACATCTTTTTAAAGGATACATGAAAACGTATTATTTTGTGATCGCTATTTCCCAAGTGACCCCCAACCCTTATATTTGCTATGCGGTCTGGCCTGTTGGTTAATATTAGGTCTAACAGTGCCCCCCTTCTTGTTGGGTCCTGAACCAGTTGTGAAAGGTAATTGTCTCTCATAGTTGTCAAAAACCGATTACCTTTGCTGGAACTGCAGGTTTCTGTTCCCCAATCTATTTCAGGGTAGTTGAAGTCCCCCATAATAATGACTTCTCTTTGAGTCGCAGCTTCATCTATTTGCTTTACGAGGATATTCTCCATTGGTTCCATTATTTTTGGAGATTTATAACAAACCCCTATCAGTAATTTATTATTTTTTCCCCCTCCCCTTATCTCCACCCACAGGGATTCTACATTTTCATTAAATTCACCTATATTATCACGCAGGATGGGTTTTAAGGACGATTTTACACATAGACACACCCCTCCCCCTCCCTTATCTGTACGGTCATTTCTGAACAGGCTATAGCCCTGCAAGTTAACAGCCCAGTCATGGCTCTCATCCAGCCATGTTTCAGATATCCCCACCATGTCATAATTATGCTCCAACAACATTAGTTCTAATTTGTCCATTTTGTTGGTGAGGCTTCTAGCATCAGTATACATACACTTGATGTTCCTCTCTGTACCTCTATTTCTTAAATTATTAACTGTTCTAACCCCACCCCCCATGCCACCGCCACCCCCAACTTCCTTATTTGTGCCCAGGTCTCTATCTGCACTATCTTCCCCTCCTATAAAATGAATACCCTCTCCCCCCCAATTCCTAGTTTAAACACTCCTCCAACCTTCTAGCCATTTTCTCCCCCAGCACAGCTGCACCTTCCCCACTGAGATGCAGCCCGTCCCTAGCGTAGAGTCTGTAGCCAACTGAGAAGTCGGCCCAGTTCTGCAGGAACCCAAACCCGTCCTTACTACACCAATTCTTGAGCCACTTATTAACCTCCCTAATGTCCCGTTGCCTCTCTGGCGTGGTACGTGGAACAGGCAGTATTTCGGAAAATACCACGTTGAAGGTCCTTGCTTTTAGCTTGCAGCCTAATTCCCTGAAATCATCTTTAAGGACCTTCCACCGACCTCTAACTTTGTCATTTGTGCCAATGTGCACCATGACCGCTGGGTCCTCACCAGCCCCTCCCAGTAATCTGTCCACCCGATCAGCGATGTGTCGGACTCGAGCGCCAGGTAGGCAGCACACCGTTCGACGATCCCTTACTTTGTGACAGATTGCCCTATCTGTTCCCCTAATAATTGAGTCACCCACTACCAGCACCTGTCTGGCCTGCCCTGCTCTCCTATTTCCCTTCTTACTGGAGCAGTCACTCCTCTGGCTTTCAGAGGACATGCCTGGCTGCAGCAGTGCTACCCCTGTACTGGCACTCCCTCATCTGCCAACTTAGCAAACTTATTGGGGTGTTCCAGATCAGGACTAGCCTCCCTGGCACTCTTCCCTCTACCCCGCTTCCTAACTGTCACCCAGCTTGCTACTTCATCGTCCTGCAGCTCCATCCTACCATCCCCCCTCATCGATCCCATTGAGCGTCTGCTCCGTGAGCAGAAGACTCCTCTCCATATTGTCTATGGATCTCAGTGTTGTCAGCTGCACATTTAGATTCAGAATCTGGGTTTCCAAATATAGAACGTGCTCACATCTTGCACAGCAGTATGCACCCTTGACTGGCTGCTCAAGGACTGCATACATGTGGCAAGATGTGCACTGGATGGCATTAACAAGAGTGGAGCACATTTCCTAATGGGGATTGCACCAGACAGAACCGTTAAATAAAAAAACAAAAAAAAACCAAATGCAAAGTATTAATAAGATACAGACAGCAATTCAGTAATTCCTCCCTTGGAAACTCCCTGAATCCAAAGTCACTGAATCACAAGTCACACTTACCGCCGTTCACACTTACACTCAGCTCACACTCAGCTCGCTCACACTCGCTATGCTGAAGATTTATAGATTTTTTTTCTCTAGTTCCCTTAACAGCCATCCACCTTGCTGTTCAAATGCACTTCCAAAAAAAGTGCATCAGCCTGCAGCTTCCACACTGTACATCCTAGCCAACGGACGCCAGAATGGAGAATTCAGGTGAAAGGGAAAAAAAAGAAGCACCAGACAACTCCACTAAATGGGGAAAAGCGGGGATAAGAGTGATGACTAGGGTTGAGCGACTTTTAGTTTTTTAGGGTCGAGTCGGGTTTCGCGAAACCCGACTATCTCAAAAGTCGAGTCGAGTGGAATCGGCCGATTATCGCGAAAAGTCGGGGATCGACCGAAACATGAAACCCAATGCAAGTCAATGGGGGAGCATAGTCTGCAGTGAGTGGAGGCCAGGAAAACACCTACAGTGCCCATTTTAATGGCAAAAACATACATTCTTGTTACTGAAGCTTCTCAATCTTAATTTACCTTATAATAATAGTAAGGCATTGGAAATTGGGGGTCATTTGGCTAAAGTTGTGGGGGGTAGGGCTGGTTCAAGTATTTAGTGGGCCCAGGAAATCTGGACCACGTCACGGCAGTGGAGCAGGGAGAGGTAAGTATTTCAACTTTGCAAGTGCTGTGATCCTGAGCAAGCAGGGGGGGCCCACTCATTGGCTTTGGCACTGGCACAGGGCCCCTCAAAGTACGGCGGTGTGTTTGCACGGCGGGGGCGCCTCCCACCGGCAGCGACACTTTTGCGTACTATGAGGGGCCCTGTGCCAGTGACGTCGCCAACGAGTATTCCTCCCCCACCTGATGAAGGAACCTGCACTTTCATCTGCACCTTCCTCTTTGTCCCCGTGTAAGGTGGTATGGTATGTTGGAAGGGGAACCTGACTATCAGCAGGGTCACAATATTGCTGTGTAGCGTGCACGGGGAATGTTGCGTTATGGGTCAATGTACCAGCAGACTCATCTATCACTGGCTGGGCAATGGGCAGGATGAGGAGGAAACACAGATATAGGCCCAAAGAATAAAGTGGGCTAAATGCAGTTCAAAATTGGTAACAGGACTAACCAGGGGGCATTGCTTTGTTCAGTGGAGTACAACTGTAATGAGAGGCTGACACAGTGAGTAGGCCCAAATCAGTAAATAGGCTAAATGCAGTTCAAAATTGGTAACAGAAGTAAACAGGCGGCACTGGTTTGTTCAGTGGAGGAGAACATCAAGGAGCGGCAGACACCGTTAGTAGGCCCCAACCCAACTAGTAGGCCAAATGCAGTCTAATATTAACAACTACTTAACGAGAGCCTGAAAATGGAATTTCAGGACAGGAAACCAGGAGAAAAGCAAGGATCGGCAGACACTGTTAGTAGGCCCCAACCCAACTAGTAGGCCAAATGCAGTTGTTCCATTTAACAACTATTTAACAAGAGCCTGAAGATAGAAGCTCAGGAAAGGCAACCAGAACACCTTGGAGCGGCAGACACTGTTAGTAGGCCCCAATCAAACTAGTAGCCCCACTGCAGTTTTAAAATTCCGATAGGCTGAAAACCTAATAATTGCAGGTAATTTTTTTTAAAGAGGACAGCTGTATTGAGTGGCGCAGCCAGACACTGCAAGTAGGCCTTACACCACAAAGTTGGCTCGACGCAGGTTTAAAAAAGGTTACATGGGTACACGGTCTTCATTGGTGTGCTCAGTGGAGGACAATTGGAAGGAGGGACCGCAGAAAGACTTAGTAGGCCTAAAATAACAAAATAGGCTCTATGCAGCTTTGATTATGTGGCAACCTGGAGAACACCTTGGAGCGGGAGACACCGTCTCTACAAGCCAGACCCAACTTGTAGGCCTAATGCAGTGTTGTTTCAACAACTACTTAACGAGAGCTAGAAGATAGAAGCTATGGAGATGCAACCTGGAGAACACCATGGAGAGGCAACCTGGAGAACACCTTGGAGCGGCGGACACCGTCTCTACAACCCAGACCCAACTTGTAGGCCTAATGCAGTGTTGTTTCAACAACTACTTAACAAGAGCATGAAGATTGAAGCTATGGAGAGGCAACCTGGAGAACACCTTGCAGCGGGATACACCGTCTCTACAACCCAGACCCAACTTGTAGGCCTAATGCAGTGTTGTTTCAACAACTACTTAACAAGAGCATGAAGATTGAAGCTATGGAGAGGCAACCTGGAGAACACCTTGGAGCGGCAGACATCGTCTCTACAACCCAGACCCAACTTGTAAGCCTAATGCAGTGTTGTTTCAACAACTACTTAACAAGAGCTTCAAGATAGAAGTGAAGGAGAGGCAACAGAAAGAACACCTTGGAGCGGAAGACTCAGTATGTAGACCACAACGAAACTTGTGGCCCCAATGCAGTTTTATAATTCTGACAAGCTGAAAATCCGCCATTTTTTTTTTTTTAGAGGAGGACAGCTGTATTAAGTGGCGCAGACAGACACTGCTAGTAGGCCTTACACCACAAAGTAGGCTCACTGCAGGATGACAAAAAGTTACATGGGTACACGGTCGGCATTGGTGTGCTCAGCGGAGGACAAATGGAAGGAGGGACCGCAGACAGACTTAGTAGGCCTAAAATAAAAAAAATTAGCCTCAAAGCAGTTTCAATTATCTTGCAGGGGTACACAGGCAGCATTGGTGTGTTCAGCGGAGGACAATTGGAAGGAGGGACCGCAGACAGACTTAATAGACCTAAAATAAAAAAAATTGGGCTCAAAGCAGTTTGAATTATCTTGCAGAGGTACACAGGCAGCATTGGTGTGGTCAGCGGAGGACGATTGGAAGGAGTGTCTGACACAGTTAGTACTCCCAAAAAATAAATAGATGTTAATGTCTCGCAAAACAACAAAACCAAAAAACAAAAGGGTGGCATACTTAGGTACAGGGGTGGGCTCCTCTGCTGAGTTTCAAACATAGTAATTTGGCGCTAAGTATTTACTGGTGTCAATATAGGACACTGACCCTGACTATTTTAACTAGCATCATACATGTCAACAAATTGGTATTGTCAGTGCCAGGCATTAAAGGATGTCAGCGCATAGACTAAACATTGGTGGAGCTGTGAGAGATAATTTTGCAAGTGGTAGAGCACTGTTTGAGCTGGGGGGGAACTCTCTTGTGGCCGGCGGTACAGGCCGAGGGTCCCTCATGTTACAACGGTGTGTCTGACATTGGGTGCGCACCACCACCGCCAGAGACACTTAATTGTACTCTGAGGGACCCAGTTGCAGTACCGTTGACCAAAAGCGGGCACACCCACCTCTTCAGACAAACGGCACTCTCACGGGTGCTTGCGCCAAGTGGCGCGACCAAGGCCCCATGGGGGGAGTTAGCCCATTTAGGGAGGTGTAAACATGTTGTATGCTGGACAAACAGCTGCTACAAATTAAGAGATTGGAACAGTCAGTAAGACGAGTCCACAAGCAAGACCTTTTTATAGGAAAGCTAGGTGTCAGCCGGGAAAGGTGGGGCAAAATAATTTGAAATCCATGAGTGGTTCATTTTAATGAAGGTTAGATCATCAACATTTTGGGTAGCCAGACGAGTCCTTTTTTCGGTCAATATTGAACCAGCAGCACTGAATACTCTTGCTGGGCAAGCAAGCTCCTGCAATGCATATTCTGCCAATTCAGGCCAGGTATTTTTAAATTAAATATAACTGGATAATACTTATATATATGTAATCATGAATTACCCTTAAAAAGCATAAGTTTATTAAATATATCTATAAAAAGCCAACAACCAATGGCTCACCCAAAAACGAAAAACAACACACCGTGAATAAACTAGTGGGGGGAATAGTCTGCCCTACTGAAACGTCTATGCTGAATGGCTGCCCGAGAAACATGAGTAGCAATCGAGCCTCCTGATGAGCCAGTGAGGCGAAACGCGTAGAGGTGAGGCTAAAATAGACAACAGGCGGGCAGCAGACCATCTGAACGATGAGTATCAACTCTGGCAACAGGTGATATACACATGAAATGCATGAATAAGCTCTGTCATGTGCGGTCTATCATGTTATATAGGCACAATGATTTAACTGCATAGTGCATGCCAAGGTGGACAGACACAGGAGGAAACCTGTTTTAGAACTGAGTTCAAATTGTTTGAATGTATCTGGAATACAGTGCTATGGGCCAGTCATAATTGTAACCTTAGGAACTGGGCATGATATTGAGTTGTGCATATTGAGCTTGAGGACCGATTATATCATGAGCATCCAAGCTAGTTTTATGGTGTATTATGGTGTATTACAGTGTATTTAGGATTAGAAATACACTTATTTTTCTGCTACCAAGACGCCTTAGTCACATGTTCTCCTGTTGTTTTTAAGATACACAGTGTGGGGTGTAGGATTCCCTAGAGATAGGAACGATCTATGTATAGAGGAGAGGGGTACCTTTAGAATGATTGTGTTCGGGTAGTGGGACCCTGTGGGTTTATCAGGGCGTATCTAGGGACCCCAGGGTCAGCCATCGCGGAGCGGGGGCGCCATAACGCTTCCCCTAGGGTGCCTACCCCCGCAGTTAGGCAGCCATCAAGCATAGACGTTTCAGTAGGGCAGACTATTCCCCCCACTAGTTTATTCATGGTGTGTTGTTTTCCGTTTTTGGGTGAGCCATTGGTTGTTGGCTTTTTATAGATATATTTAATAAACTTATGCTTTTTAAGGGTAATTCATGATTACACACACAATTCAGGCCAGGTGTCTATTTTAGATGCCCAGTAATCAAATGGGAATGACGGTTGAGGGAGAACATCGATAAGGGATGAAAAATAGTTAGTAACCATACTGGACAAATGTTGTCTCCTGTCACTTTGAATTGATGCTGCAGTACCTGTCCTGTCTGCGGTCATTGCGAAATCACTCCACAACCTGGTCAGAAAACCCCTCTGTCCAACGCCACTTCTGATTTGTGCTACTCTAACACCTCTGCCCTGTTGCCCCCTGCAGCACGTGTGAGAACCATCACCGGCGCTGTGTGCTGGGAATGCCTGAATCAAACGGTCTACAAGAGTTGCTTGTTTGGTTGCTAATATTTGTTCGAGGTTCTCATGTGTCATGATATTTTGCAATTTGCCTTTATAGCGAAGATCAAGGAGGCAGGCCAACCAGTAATCGTCATCGGTCATCATTTTAATAATGCATGGGTCCCTTTTGAGGATACGTAAGGCATAATCCGCCATGTGGGCTACAGTTCCAGTTGTCAAATCTGCGGTTGTGCTGGGTTGAGGGGCAGTTTCAGGCAAATCTACGTCACTTGTCTCCCTAAAAAACCCTGAACCCGGCCTTGCAACGCCACCAGTTGCTATTGGCCCCGGAGAAGCTTCCTCATACAAAAAATACTCAACCCCATCATCCCCCTCGTCCTCCTCCTCTTCGCCCGCTACCTCGTCCTGTAGACTGCCATGACCAGACAATGGCTGACTGTCATCAAGGCTTCCCTCTTCTGCAGACGCCTGCTCCTTTATGTGCATCAAACTTTGCATCAGCAGACGCATTAGGGGGATGCTCATGCTTATTATGGCGTTGTCTGCACTAAACAGCCATGTGCATTCCTCAAAACACTGAAGGACTTGACACAGGTCTTGTACCTTCGACCACTGCACACCTGACAACTCCATGTCTGCTATCCAACTGCCTGCCCGTGTATGTGTATCCTCCCACAAATACATAACAGCACGCCTCTGTTCGCACAGTCTCTGAAGCATGTGCAGTGTGGAGTTCCACCTTGTTGCAACGTCGATGATTAGGCGATGCTGGGGAAGGTTCAAAGACCGCTGATGGTTCTGCATACGGCTGGAGTGCACGGGCGAACGGCAGATATGCGAGCAAAGTCTGCGCACTTGGAGGAGCAGGTCGGGTAACCCCGGATAACTTTTCAGGTTTAAGGTGTGAGCCAGGCAAGGAATGTGTTTCAGTTGTGAAAGGGCTATGGCAGCCCTAAAATTCCTTCCGTTATCACTCACTACCTTGCCTGCCTCAAGATGTACAGTGCCCAGCCATGACTGAGTTTCTTTCTGCAAGAACTCGGACAGAACTTCCGCGGTGTGTCTGTTGTCGCCCAAACACTTCATTGCCAATACAGCCTGCTGACGCTTGCCACTAGGTGTCCCATAATGGGACACCTCGTGTGCAACAGTGGCAGCTGCGGATGGAGTGCTCGTGCGACTGCGGTCTGTGGATGAGCTCTTGCTTCTGCAGGAGGATGAGGAGGAGGAGGAGGGGGGGCGAACGCCTACAGCCAACTGTTTCCTAGACCGTGGGCTAGGCAGAACTGTCCCAATACTGTCCCCTGTGGACCCTGCATCCACCACATTAACCCAGTGAGCCGTGATGGACACGTAACGCCCCTGGCCATGCCTACTGGTCCATGCATCTGTTGTCAGGTGCACCTTTGTACTCACAGATTGCCTGAGTGCATGGACGATGCGGTCTTTTACATGCTGGTGGAGGGCTGAGATGGCTTTTCTCGAAAAGAAGTGTCGAGTGTGTAGCTCGTAGCGTGGTTCTGCGTAGTCCATCAGGGCTTTGAAAGCTTCGCTTTCAACTAACCGGTAGGGCATCATCTCTAATGAGATTAGTCTAGCAATGTGGGTGTTCAAACCCTGTGTACGCGGATGCGAGGATGAGTACTTCCTTTTCGTAATGAGAGTCTCATGTAGGGTGAGCTGGACTCGAGAGCTGCAGATCGTGGAACTAGCGGGGGTGCCGGTGGACATGGCAGACTGAGAGAGGGTTGGAGATGGTATTCTTGCTGGTGCCCTACATGCAGTGTTTCCTACTACGAAACTGGTGATTCCCTGACTGCTTTGGCCTGGCGACGAAATCTGCACATTTGCTGAAGGTGGTGCGGGAAATGGTGGGCTTACAGTGAGGGAAGGGATGTAGCGTTGCTGACTAGCTTCATTGGCCGAGGGTGCTACAACCTTAAGGGACGTTTGGTAGTGAGTCCAGGCTTGCAAATGCATGGTGGTTAAATGTCTACGCATGCAACTTGTATTTAGACTTTTAAGATTCTGACCTCTGCTTAAGGTAGTTGAACATTTTTGACAGATGACTTTGCGCTGATCATTTGGATGTTGTTTAAAAAAATGCCAGACTGCACTCTTTCTACTATCGGATACCTTTTCAGGCATTGCAGACTGAGCTTCTTTAACCGGATGTCCACGCTGTCCTACATCTGGTTTTGCCACGCGTTTTTGGCCAGATACGGGCCTGGCAGATGGAACCTGTTGCGATGTTGATGCCTTCTGCGGCTCCTCCTCCGCTTCAGAGCTACTGCCGCCTGCACCCTGTTCCCCCAATGGCTGCCAATCGGGGTCAACAACTGGGTCATCTATGACCTCCTCTTCTATCTCGTGTGCAACTTCGTCTGTGTCACCGTGTAACCCGGTGGTATTGCGTTCGTGACGGGGCACCATAGTCTCATCAGGGTCTGATTCTGGATCAGTACACTGCGAGGGCAATGTTGTGGTTTGAGTCAAAGGAACAGCATAGTAATCTGGCTGTAGCTGTGCATCTGTGCACTGCATGTCCGATTCAACTTGTAATGGGCATGGCCTGTTAACTGTTTCACTTTCTAATCCAGGAACGGTATGTGTAAAGAGCTCCATGGAGTAACCCATTGTGTCGCCTGACGCATCCTTCTCTGTTGTTCTTGGTTAAGAAGACTAGGAAGCGACTTGTCCCTGACCGTGAATATCCACTAACAATGCGCTGCTTTTACATTTAGCAGATTCAGAAGAGGAGGCGAAAGAGCTAGAGGCTGAGTCAGCAAGGAAAGCCAAAACTTGTTCTTGCTGCTCCGGCTTTAAAAGCGGTTTTCCTACTCCCAGAAAAGGGAGCGTTCGAGGCCTTATGTAGCCAGACGACGAACCTGGCTCAACAACTCGAGACTTAGGTGCTTTATTGCTTTTCCCACGACCACCTGATGCTCCACCACCACTACCATCATTACCAGCTGGCAATGACCGCCCACGGCCACGACCTCTTCCACCAGACTTCCTCATTGTTTGAAAAACGTAACCAAACTAACGGTATTTGTTACTGTAAAACCAGTTACAAGGTGAACTCAAACTTCTGTTGGATTTATATATCCCTTTATAGGTGGGAAAATCAGGCCCAATGTATAACAGTACACAGCTTCAGTGGCAGACAGATATGCCACTAACAGGAATGAAGCTGATGCAGACACTAACAATTCAAATCTCCCCATTTTTATTTTTTCTGGGAGAATATTGAAGAAATGTGGCCCACTCTCATACAGTATATGTTCTGTGGCACAAAATTTGAGACAGGTGGCACACACAGGAGTGGGACTGAAGCAGAAATGCCTATCTTAATCTCCCACAATTTTTTTTTTTCAGGGAGAATTTAAAAGAAATCTGGCCCAGTATTACACACTAGGTTTAAAGTGGCACACAATTTGAGACAGGTGGCACACACAGGAGTGGCACTGAATCAGAAATGCCAATCTTAATCTCCCACAATTTTTTTTTTCAGGGAGAATTTAAAAGAAATCTGACCCAGTATTACACACTAGGTTTAATGTGGCACACAATTTGAGACAGGTGGCACACACAGGAATGGGACTGAAGCAGAAATGCCTATGTTAATCTCCCACAATTTTTTTTTTCAGGGAGAATTTAAAAGAAATCTGGCCCAGTATTACACGCTAGGTTTAATGTGGCACACAATTTGAGACAGGTGGCACACACAGGAGTGGCACTGAAGCAGAAATGCCAATCTTAATCTCCCACTATTTTTTTCAGGGAGAATTTAAAAGAAATTTGACCCAGTATTACACACTAGGTTTAATGTGGCACACAATTTGAGACAGGTGGCACACACAGGAGTGGCACTGAAGCAGAAATGCCAATCTTAATCTCCCACTATTTTTTTTCAGGGAGAATTTAAAAGAAATCTGACCCAGTATTACACACTAGGTTTAATGTGGCACACAATTTGAGACAGGTGGCACACACAGGAGTGGCACTGAAGCAGAAATGCCAATCTTAATCTCCCACTATTTTTTTTTTCAGGGAGAATTTAAAAGAATTCTGACCCAGTATTACACACTAGGTTTAATGTGGCACACAATTTGAGACAGGTGGCACACACAGGAGTGGCTCTGAAGCAGAAATGCCAATCTTAATCTCCCACTATTTTTTTTTTCAGGGAGAATTTAAAAGAAATCTGGATCAGTATTACACACTAGGTTTAATGTGGCACACAATTTGAGACAGGTGGCACACAAGGAGTGGCACTGAAGTAGAAATGCCAATCTTAATCTCCCACTATTTTTATTTCTTTTTTCAGGGAGAATTTAAAAGAAATCTGACCCAGTATTACACACTAGGTTTAATGTGGCACACAATTTGAGACAGGTGGCACACACAGGAATGGGACTGAAGCAGAAATGCCAATCTTAATCTCCCACAATTTTTTTTTTCAGGGAGAATTTAAAAGAAATCTGGCCCAGTATTACACACTAGGTTTAATGTGGCACACAATTTGAGACAGGTGGCACACAAGGAGTGGCACTGAAGCAGAAATGCCAATCTTAATCTCCCACTATTTTTTTTCAGGGAGAATTTAAAAGAAATCTGAACCAGTATTACACACTAGGTTTAATGTGGCACACAATTTGAGACAGGTGGCACACACAGGAGTGGCACTGAAGCAGAAATGCCAATCTTAATCTCCCACTATTTTTTTTTTCAGGGAGAATTTAAAAGAAATCTGACCCAGTATTACACACTAGGTTTAATGTGGCACACAATTTGAGACAGGTGGCACACACAGGAGTGGCTCTGAAGCAGAAATGCCAATCTTAATCTCCCACTATTTTTTTTTTTCAGGGAGAATTTAAAAGAAATCTGGATCAGTATTACACACTAGGTTTAATGTGGCACACAATTTGAGACAGGTGGCACACAAGGAGTGGCACTGAAGTAGAAATGCCAATCTTAATCTCCCACTATTTTTATTTCTTTTTTCAGGGAGAATTTAAAAGAAATCTGACCCAGTATTACACACTAGGTTTAATGTGGCACACAATTTGAGACAGGTGGCACACACAGGAATGGGACTGAAGCAGAAATGCCAATCTTAATCTCCCACAATTTTTTTTTTCAGGGAGAATTTAAAAGAAATCTGGCCCAGTATTACACACTAGGTTTAATGTGGCACACAATTTGAGACAGGTGGCACACAAGGAGTGGCACTGAAGCAGAAATGCCAATCTTAATCTCCCACTATTTTTTTTCAGGGAGAATTTAAAAGAAATCTGAACCAGTATTACACACTAGGTTTAATGTGGCACACAATTTGAGACAGGTGGCACACACAGGAGTGGCACTGAAGCAGAAATGCCAATCTTAATCTCCCACTATTTTTTTTTTCAGGGAGAATTTAAAAGAAATCTGACCCAGTATTACACACTAGGTTTAATGTGGCACACAATTTGAGACAGGTGGCACACACAGGAGTGGCTCTGAAGCAGAAATGCCAATCTTAATCTCCCACTATTTTTTTTTTTCAGGGAGAATTTAAAAGAAATCTGGCCCAGTATTACACACTAGGTTTAATGTGGCACACAATTTGAAACAGGTGGCACACACAGGACTGCCACTGATACAGATTTGCCAATTTTAATCTGCACTCTTTTCTTCTTCAGGGAGACTAGTGAATAAATCTGGGCCACTGTATTAGAGTATATTTTCTGTGGCAGAAAGTGGCTTGAAGAGATATCATGAAACAAAAAAAAAAGGGACTGTCCTACAATTACTATCTCCCTGCAGTAATCTCAGCAATGTATGGCAGGCAGCAATAACAAGGAGTGGACTGCTGCACAAAAAAAGTCAACAGTGTGGACAAACAAACAAGGAAGCTGTGCAGAAAGGAAGGAGCAACAGGACTTGTGCTTTGAAAAAAGCAGTTGGTTTGCACAGCGGTGTACAAACAGCAATGCAGCTATCTGGGAGTCTTCTAGGGCAGCCCAATGAGCTACAGCGCTGAGGAAAAAAAAATGTAGCCTCCACTGTCCCTGCAAACAAAAGGTGGTGTTGGGCTGTGGAAATCGCTACAGCACAAGCGGTTTGGGGGTTAATGGACCCTGCCTAACGCTATCCCTGCTTCTGACGAAGCGGCAGCAACCTCTCCCTATGCTCAGATCAGCAGCAGTAAGATGGCGGTCGGCAGGAACGCCCCTTTATAGCCCCTGTGACGCCGCAGACAGCAAGCCAATCACTGCAATGCCCTTCTCTAAGATGGTGGGACTTAGACCTATGTCATCACGCTGCCCACACTCTGCGTCCACCTTCATTGGCTGAGAAATGGCGCTTTTCGCGTCATTGAAACGCGACTTTGGCGCGAAAGTTGCGTACCGCATGGCCGACCCCACACAGGGATCGGGTCGGGTTTCATGAAACCCGACTTTGCCAAAAGTCGGCGACTTATGAAAATGAACGACCCGTTTCGCTCAACCCTAGTGATGACATCTTAGATGTTGAATGATCTCCTTACACAGCAGTGGAGGAACTCCATAACCACCTCAACCCCCCAAATTCATGTCATTGACCACAGCAGTCCCGTCTGAGCCGCACCTTCCTCTGGTTAAGCAGAGGCTTTCACACTGAACCTTCCCTTCTCTTCAAGTGAGTGCCCAGCACAGATCTTTCCAGTGGACCTTCACTCCTCCTAAGAGGAGTAACAACTCCAACATCAATTACCGCCGATGAACCATCCCCACTGCCTCAGATTGGAGGGCACGCAAATAATAATGGGGATTTTATTAAACAATGAAACCAATAAAAGCAACAATAAAAGCTACTCGTATCTGGATTAACCCTCCTTCAGGCAGATTTAGTGTCCAACTATTCCTTTTTAATGCCCTCTCTTCTCTCCAGAAATCACATGAACTTGTTAACCCTTTCTTTCCTTAACCCATTGTTCATACATATATAGTGGTATTTTTGTATGCAATGCTTCTGGAGGAAGATATTTTGATTTGTAACTCTAAGGCTACTTTCAAACTAGCGTCGGACTCGGCCCGTCGCAGTGCGTCGGGCCGAGGTTCCGATGCTAGCAGTGAATGCGCTGCACAACGGAGGCAGCGGATGCATTTTTCCAGTGCATCCGCTGCCCCATTGTGAGGTGCGGGGAGGTGGGGGCGGAGTTCTGGCCG
Source organism: Ranitomeya imitator (assembly GCF_032444005.1). Taxonomy (NCBI): domain Eukaryota; kingdom Metazoa; phylum Chordata; class Amphibia; order Anura; family Dendrobatidae; genus Ranitomeya; species Ranitomeya imitator. The sequence goes on from NC_091284.1 coordinate 632,760,903, forward strand.
TGCATGCGCGGTCGGAAAATGCGGTCTGTCGGCAGCAAAAAACATTACATGTAATGTTTTTTGATCCCGGCGGACCGCCACAACACAGCGCAACCGTCGCACGACGGTTGCGACGTGTCTCAATGCGTCGCAATGCGTCTCCAATGTTAGTCTATGGGGCAAAAACGCATCCTGCAGACAACTTTGCAGGATGCGTTTTTTCCCCTAACCAACGCTTTGCGACGTATTGAAAAAAAAACACTAGTGTGAAAGTAGCCTTACTATAGAATCATAGAAATACCATTGAGTAAATATTTCCTGTGGCTGGAATATCTAGAGGCCTTGACACCAGAACCCTTTTCAGTGTTGAATGAAGTTCTGTAGTAAATTGTACCCTATACTTTAACTTTTTACTAAAGTTTACCATACACCTTACGTAGGTGTCCACTTTTCCTCCAATTTTCCATATACACAGGTGTATGGGGGAAAAGGGAGCAAGGTTCTGCCAAACATCTTTGGCGTATGTGCAAGTCAGGTGACAGAAATACAACATGTCTAGCAAGCTCAGTTGCACAGCTTCATGGTGGAGATGGTATCAATCACACTGCATGTATCTTAAGCATATGTGATTGCACACGTTATCTCCTTCACCTTCATGTATAGTAAATTAATTATTGACTTTTCTTAAAGTGTGGCTTTTCCAAAAGATTCAAGTTCAGAAACTATACAACCCCTGGCAAAAATTATGGAATCACCAGCCTTGAAGAATGTTCATTTAGTTGTTTAATTTTGTAGAAAAAAAGCAGATCACAGACATGGCACAAAACTAAAGTCATTTCAAATCGCAACTTTCTGGCTTTAAGAAACACTAAAAGAAATCAAAAACAAAAAAATGTGGTAGTCAGTGATGGTTACTTTTTTAACCTAGCATAGGGGAAAAATTATGGAATCACTCAATTCTGAGGAAAACATTATGGAATCATGAAAAACAAACAAACTAAAAAACACTCCAACACATCACTAGTATTTTGTTGCACCACCTCTGGCTTTTATTACAGCTTGCAGTCTCTAAGGCATGGACTTAATGAGTGTCAAACAGTACTCTTCATCAATCTGGCTCCAACTTTCTCTGATTGCTGTTGCCAGATCAGCTTTGCAGGTAAGAGCCTTGTCATGGATCATTTTCTTCACTTTCCACCAAAGATTTTCAATTGGATTGAGATTTGGACTATTTGCAGGCCATGGCATTGACCTAATTTGTCTTTTTTTCAAGTGAATATTTTTCTGCCCAATGATGACAGAAGTATTCTAGGAGTGATACCTTTATTGGCTAACCAGAAAATAATATGTTTGCAAACTTTCAGAGCACAAAGGCTCCTTCTTCAGGCAAGATTACAAATAGATTAATAAGAAACAAGCACATTTAAAGAATAGTATAGCAGGACATGTGTTAGGGGGTGGGAAGTGTGATGACTCCATACATAAGCCAAGGTACTCAAATTAGGCATTTTCTTACAAATGGAGAGGCAATGGGAATAATGTTCTTAGTTATCTGGAGTCCTTCTGGTGGAGGTGTGAATTGTATCCATGTAGTGACTCATAAATCCAGGTGTTAAATTGAGTCCTAGTGTCAACGAATTGAACATCTTCATTAGTTTGCATTCCCAAATTTTTCTTTCCCTGTGGTCCTTAAAATTACCTTTTAGTATTAAGACTTTTAAGTCTGTCATACTGTGTCCAGGTCCAGATAAATGTTTTCCCACAGGTGTGTCCACTTCATTCCTGATTGTGTGTCTGTGTAGATTCATCCTAGTTTGTAGTCTTTGCATAGTTTCCCCAATATAGATACTTCCAGGGCATCTCGTACATTGTATCATGTACACCACGTTGGAGGATGTAAAAGAAAAGGAACCCATGACCTTATAGTCCTGATTTGTGTTTGGTACACGGACTATATCTGTTGTCCTTTTTTCAAGGAATGTTTTCACAGTTTTTGCTCTATGGCAGGATGCATTATCATCTTGAAAAATAATTTCATCATCCTCAAACATCCTTTCAAATGATGGGATAAGAAAAGTGTCCAAAATATCAGCATACACTTGTGTATTTATTGAAGATGTAATGGCAGCCATCTCACCAGTGCCTTTACCTGACATGCAGCCCCATATCATTAATGACTGTGGAAATTTGCATGTTCTCTTCAGACAGTCATCTTTATAAATCTCATTGGAACGGCACCAAACAAAAGTTCCAACATCATCACCTTGCCCAATGCAGATTCGTAATTTGTCACTGAATATGACTTTCATCCAGTCATCCACAGTCCACGATTGCTTTTCTTTAGCCCATTGTAACCTTGCTTTTTTCTTACAGTTTATTCACAGACATTGACTCCAGTTTCCACCCATTCATTCCTCATTTGTTTTGTTGTGCATTTCCTTTTTAAGTTTCCGGTCTTGAAGCTTTGATGTCTTCCTTGGTCTACCAATATGTTTGCCTTAACAACCTTCCCATGTTGTTTGTATTTGGTTCAGATTTTATACACAGCTGACTGTGAACAACCAACATATTTTGCAACATTGCATGATGATTTACCCTCTTTTAAGAGTTTGATAATCTTCTCCTTTGTTTCAATTGACATCTCTAGTGTTGGAGCCATGATTCATGTCAGTCCACTTGGTGCAACAGCTCTCCAAGGTGTGATCACTCCTTTTTAGATGCAGACTAACGAGCAGATCTAATTTGATGCAGGTGTTATTTTTGGGTATGAATATTTACAGCGTGATTCCATAATTTTTTCTTCAGAATTGAGTGATTTTATAATTTTTCCATTATGCTTGGTTAAAAAAAAGTAACCATGACTACCACATTTTTTGTTCATGATTTCTTTTAGTGTTTCTTAAAGCCAGAAAGTAGCCATATTTAAAATGACTTTAGTTTTGTGCCATGTCTGTGATCTGCTTTTTTTCTACAAAATTGAACAACTAAATGAATATCCTCCAAGGTTGGTGATTCCATAATTTTTGCCAGGGGTTGTAGTATGACAAGCACAAAATTAAGCACAAAAAATTCACAGAATGGGTATCTATAACATCAATCCCTTCCCGACCTGTGACACAGCGTATGCGTCATGAAAGTCGGTGCCAATCCGACCTGTGACGCATATGCTGTGTCACAGAATGATCGCGTTCCTGCAGGCCGGGTGAAAGGGTTAACTCCAATTTCACCTGACCTGCAGGGACAGGGGCAGTGGTACTTTAGCCCAGGGGGGGTGGCTTGGCCCCCCTACCCCCGTGTGGCTAGGATCGCTCTGATTGGCTGTTGAAAGTGAAACAGCCAATCAGAGTGTTAGGGCTAGCGGAACGCACCGAGTAAATAGAGATGTTTTTATTGATATTGGTGTGTTCGCAGCCCGGGGTCCACCGTGCAGGAGTACCTGCTGCTAGCAAACAGCGGAACTATATGGCGGTATAGACTAACTCAGTGAATTCACCGAGTAGCCGTGAAAGAGAAGCACTGTGCCCTGTTAGACTCCACAGAGGCACAGGCTAACTGCCCAAACAGAGAGCAGTCAGTGGTCACACATGAACACAAAACTCCTCGCCGGAGGAGCCAGCATTCTAGGGTCTTATTTCAGCCGGGTCCCTGAATACATCCAAACACAAACTCCTCGCCGGAGGTGCCAGCATTCTAGGGGCTTATTTCAGCCGGGTCCCTGAACACACTCACATGTGACCACACTGGCGCAAAGCACATAACAATAGACAATACTAGCGCATGGTCGTGCGGCAATGCGGGCCTTAAATAGCTGCAGCACTGTTAGGACATTTCAAAGAAGGACCAATGGAGTTGCTGCAGTACCAGAGCATGTGACCCTAGATCTCCACTGAGAGATCTTGCCCTGGGCATGCTCAGAGTGCAAAGCAGGATTTAGTCCTAGCACCTACAAGGACCTTAGCTGCAGTATCTGATCATTTGACCCTCGATCTCCACTGAGAGATCTTACTCTGGGCATGCTCAGAATGTGAAAAGCAGGACTTAGCCCCAGAAGCGTCTGTTCGCCGCTGCCCAGCACTGACTTCAATGGCAGAAGCAGGAAATGCAGCAGTAACTCTTAGCACAGAGTCAGACTGAGCGAGACGCTGGAATTGACGTTTCCGCTGAGCAGGCTCCACTGTGGCAGGAGAAGAATGAGAGACCGCAGCGGAGAAGGCCCGAGATTCCCCCTATGCAGAGGCAGGAACTCAACACGCAGCCTGATGTTACTGTCGGGGTCGTCACGACAATACCCTTCATCCACCAGTCATTCCAAATCAGATTTAAAGCAGTGGTACCGAAGTGAAGAATGAGTCAGACACAATGCTGGTTCAAACTCAGAGTCTGCTTATGCTTCCACACGTAGTGGTAACCTCACAGCAACTGAACTCTTTATTTCATATACATAACATTATATGGTCCATTGGGGGAAGGTGTGCAGAGGGCAGGGTTAGGCGGGGTTTAAGCAATGTATCTAGTATTCAGTCCCTCTGGTTGGCCTGACGTCATCTGATGAATCTTCCTTTGTCCACATCTTGTTAAGTTTCGATTTCCAGAGAAATGATACTTTAGCTTCAGAAACGAAAGTAGATTCTTGGCAAGAACAAAAAAGTAGGGCAAAGGTGAATACTGGCAGCCATGTTAAATACAGTTAAATTTGCATTTGGCAAGCAAAGGGGAAAAACTTATTGTTTCACAGCATAAGTATATATAAAAGTACAAAAGTGTATAAAGACGTATATTTTTACCTTGACAATCCCCCCTAAACACTAAGTTTTTCCCTAAAAAGAAAGATCCTTCGAGACTGTCCATGTGATGGGGAAAGGGCAGGTGGATTTCTTCATCCAGACACCTCAGAAGCTCTCCCCTTGTGAGAGGCCTCCAGGCAGCTGAACCCTTCACTAGCTTCACATGGAGTTCTCCCGCTGTCCCTAAACTAAATCTCTTAGCATCATCTGAGAATAAGGGGTATTGTCTAACTTCTTGAGGGGGACATACTTAGGAATCTCCCCTGGATCAGTGCTATCGCACTCTGGTGAGTCTACTCCTTGGTTGAGGAAGGTGCCAGTCGGAGTTGCCTCAGTGATAATCTTTTTATACAGGGGAATAACACAACAGAGGATTATCGATCTAACTACAAGAAGAGCAATCAGTACTAGACAAGCTTGTTGAAGGAATCCTTTGAGCCCACCCAACCAACCGGAAAAGAAAGATGTGTCTACTCCAACATTAGTTTCTAATTCTGCTGCTAACCCATTTATCTTTTTAAGGGCTGTCATGGTCTTTCCATTTACCCCAGAGTTCTGAGGGATATAGGTACAACATTCCTCTCGCACCATCCCACAGACTCCTCCTTTCTCAGCTAAGATCATATCAAGGGCTAGTCGGTTCTGGAGGGTCATTCTAGTGTTAGGGCCCAATTCCTCAACTATACCCTGGAAAGCATCACAGGTAAAATTGACAAACCTTTGTTCACTGTAATATATGTAATTGATCCAATCAACATTTTTATTAATCTGCACCTGCGGGATTATGGAAGCAAAGCTAGCATAGATCTGGTTCTGGGCTTTAAATTGGTCAGGCACCCCCCCCTTGGCACTCCAATGCCATCGACATATACTAATGGATTTTCTTCATAACTCATATGGAGCTGATCGAGACTTCTCCTCTTTCTGGTATATTCATCAGGTGTCTCTGGATCCCAAGGTAAAATCTTGAACTGCATAGCTAGTTCAACAAGGGTACATTGACCTGTCCAGGCATTAGGCAACCTAGGACGGAGCTTACCATCTCCACATAACCAATAAATGTCGTACATATACTGTGTATGATTAGCTAGCAAGTCAGTATCCAGGGAACTGTTCTCTTTACAGAAACCTGTCTCGAAGACCCCTACTGGTGTACCTGTAGTGTCGTGGGAATTATAGCAGGTATAATTATCAGCTAATACGGTTATCCCTCCTGGGACCTTTAGTTTGGGTTCTTCATGAATTAGTGGGACATAATCTGAGCAATCAGTGGACTTTAGACCCTTCAACAGATTCATAACACAGGCAGTGGTATTATCATCAGGAAAAAACAATGCATGTGTGTATAGATGTGTATTCGCTGCAGCACAAGCAATACATCCTACAGAGATATTCTGGACTCGTACATTGTATCTTACCCATTCTAACCATAAATTTATCCTTGGGGCTGTTTGTGTTTCTATGGAGAAAACTTCTTGCCAACTAAGACCTGGTATGGGATTACTTTGTTAACTATATTTTGCAAACGTTCACCTGGGCCTGTTTTAGCTGTACTGGTAACGGGGGCCTTGGTTGGTCTGAAGCTAATATCCTGGAGCTGTATATGGCCTAAATTCCCATAGTATCCACTATTAAACACATTATGAAAATATCTTCCCAGCACAATTGTTATCTCTGGTAACACATATATAATACTGGATAATTCCCTTTACCACCCGTTGAGTCTCGGGGCACTTGACTACATTGCAGAAATCAAATCACCAGATATTTACCGAGGCCGTTAGGTTTACCCAGAGAATAGTGGCACCGGTATTCTTATTTACAATAGGGGCCGGGGAGGTAGGGGCGAGGATGGCCCCCAGCCACAGGACCAAAAACAACAGCAACATTTTCCTTTGATCATCACTGTGAGTAAGCGCTGTTCCGGTCTCTTTTGCAGTGTGAAGCGTGGATCCAGGTGCTCTTTCCTTCAAGTTTTACTGACATAGCTTTTCACGACCATAAAACCACCAGGCTTCAAGTTGTGACAAATGTCGGTTTCTGCTGAATCTGGAAGGGAAGAAGAAACTAAAACATGGGTGTTAGCAACATTTTTACTAAGCTGAATAACAAATTGAACAGCACGGTCAGTTTCTTCTGACAACTACTGAGACTGGAAATTTGCAACTGAGAACCTAGCACCAAACAATATCTCATATGGGGACAGGCCATATTTTGCAATAGGGGTAGTACGAATGTGTAAGAGCCCTGGCCATGGAGCCGTAGTCTCCTGCATCATTTTGGTCAATTGTCCCTTCAGTGTACCGTTCAGCCTCTTAACTTTCCCACTGGATTGTGGATGGTACGGAGTATGGAGGGCTACAGTGGATCCAAGCATTGTCAGAACCTCCTGATACACATGAGAAGAAAAGTCTGGGCCTTGGTCACTTTCATCGACTTCTGGAACACCATATCTGCATATAACTTCCATCACCAGTTTCTTTGCTGTGGTTTTTGCAGTCACGTTGGTAACGGGGAATACTTCTGGCCAACTGGAGAACATGTCGACAACCACCAGACAATATTCATACCTTCCAGACTTAGGCAACGTGATGTGGTCCACCTGGAGCCTTTGGAAAGGATAATCGGGCTTAGCAAGATGCTTCGGGGGTACACGTTGAAGTTGACCGGGTTTGCAGATCTGACAGATACTTCGATGTTTGGGCCCATGCGCCCACGTGGCAATAGCAGGGTACATCCGCTTAGGGAGACACACAAGTTGGCCCTTTTTCCAGCGACCATTGTCCATATGTGCTCCATCAGCTTTCCACTGCTTCACTTCTTCCTTTGGGGACATTCTCTGCATCGTCATTAAGCGGTCTCGCGGGGTCCGACAGAAAACCTCAGTCTGTCGTAGATCATCAGGTTCCTGTAGAGTCAGTGTTTCTTGTAACTGTTTACGCTGAGAGCGTGTGGTCACCATAGCTGGTATGGTCAGTTCAACGGGTAGGAGAGCAGCAGCTTTTGCTTGCATATCTGCAAAGGTGTTACCAACAGTCTGTGGACTGTTCCATAGTATCGTGCTCCTTAACTTTGATAATGGCCACCTGGGTAGGTAATTCGATTGAGTCCATGAGGGCTTTAACAGCTTCAGCATTCTTCACTGAGTCCCGGCAGTAGTAACAAATCCTCGATTGGTCCATAGAGCTCCGAAATCATGAGCAATACCAAATGCATACTGTGAGTCCGTGTATATTAGCCCGCCTGTCTTTGGCCAAAGTACATGCAGTAGGCAGAGCCTGACGTTCTGCTTCTTGTGCTGACAATGAGGGAGGGAGTGAGTGCAGCTGCGTGCAATACAGTATCTTCCGTAGTAACAGCGTATCCGGTGTGGAATCTGCCAAAATCATCACCATATCTTGAACCGTCTTTCAGGGCTTTGTAGAGAGGTCGCATTATGCGGGATGCGTCCGGTATCCACTGACAACAATAAGTACATAGTCCAAGGAAACGTTGGAGTTCAGTCACATCTTTTGTAGCTGACGGCTATTTCTTTTTCTTCTGTGAGGTGTCTGGCACCCTGAAGGAGACAGTGACCCAAAAATATCACTTGACCAAGGCAGAACTGAAGTTTCAAGGCCGAAACCCGACAGTTCAGATCTGCCAGATACTTGTGAAAACTAACAGTGGCAACAATGGCTTTCTGCTCTGTCTGTGCACACAACAAAAAACAAAAAAATTACCCACATACTGAAGTAACGTGACATAGGCATATTCTAACTGACAGGGTTAACAACACTATCCCCCCTTTTTTTTTTTTTTTTTAATAACACATCTCATTATACTCATCTACATAGGGGTTATATAACATAAATACCATCTGACCATCATCTTGGCTCACCAACTCTCTAGGTCTGCTCAGGTGCACTTATACGTCCATCATATTATCTTTGTCTGTAAAATGGGAAAGGTTTGTTCTCAGGGTCAGCCAATTATTTTAGCGTAGCTAGCTAGTCAGAGGGCTTTCAGGGATAATACTCCTGTATCTGTCTTACACTACCTGATGTGGTTAGTTCTCTGTTGGTGGGGGTGAATAGATGACCAGTTGGGGGTGACATGACATGCTGGTCTACAGCTCCTTCCCAAAAGGATTACTGTCAGCCTACTCCCAAAAATTAATGTCCCCACTAACCACAATCCTGTGTCAGCTTTTATATCACTACATGTGATCTTATCTGGACAGGAATCAGTGTAATTCACTTAGATTGGGTTGCAGCACAGATTATACAAGTATTTCTCCAGTCTGGGTTTGTCTGACCGCAATATTTACAAATCCATCTGTCCTATCTTGGTCTGAGAATTAACATGGCGAGGGAGATTTCCAGACACAGGGTTAAAATAAATATTGGAGCGTAAGACTGGATTTGTGTAAGGGAGGGGGAGCTGGAGCTGAAGTCTTCTGCTTCTTGGGCCACTGATAAGGAACCGAGCTGCGAGTTGTGTCCCTGAAGCTGCGAGGGGAGGGGGACTAGAGAGCGAGTGAGGATCGCTGCAGCTGCTGATACAGACTGGGTTAAGTTCTTCTGGAAACTTTGGCCCCCCTTTCTCTGGCCCGCAGCACAAAGAGGAGAAGTTAAAAAAAAAAAAAAACAATTCGCGCAGGGGTTCACCCCTCCCATCAGCTTCAAACACACAGATAAGAATTTACAGCATTCCTCAACACAAAAGAAGAAAAAAAAACAACGCAGCTATTTGACTCCCCCCTCCCATGGGGTGTTTTGGAAAACCACAGTAGTGAAATACAGCAATTCTCAGACTCAATTAATTTCTACAAAACCTTCACACAACTCATTTGCCAGAACACCTTAGAAAAACCAATGATTGAGGTATTTTATAGCCAAACACGGGCTCTGCATCCTTTCATCTTTCCTCTCCATCAACCTTTTTGCTCGTTCTTTAAACCTCGCGCAACTCGCAGATGAGCTTGCACTTGTTCTAACAGTCCTTCATCTTTCAACATTCTTGACTGCCTTCTTGCCCTCCCGTGACTCTACTATTGTCTTGACTTCCACAGCATCCTCATCTAACTCGTGGGGCACGGACTTCTTCTGCCATAAGAGACGCAACATGACTCACAGAATTCTACGCCCTTCTGCAGTAGGCCGCTGACAGCTGTAACAACACTGTGTTCCCAACTACAACAAAAAACACGGAGCCTCGCGTTCGACGTGCTGTCCCTAACCCCATGAACACCAGTGATTAACAGTCTACCCTGTCATGATATTCTAAACGTTGGGAGGTGGTCTCCTAGTGAGAGCCCTCCACAGAAAAACAGGTGGTCCCCTCTCGGGACGTCTTAATTACCTATCTGGACAATATCACAGAGGCTGTGTCTCCTATCCCTTTCTCAAAGCCGCCCCCAATCCACAAACTTCCTCAATCTTTCACTCTATCACTACCAGGCAACAGTCACGGGTAGGGTGGTTGACTGGAGTACAATGACCGGTGGAGGAGGTGTGGTGTACACGAGGACACGCAGAGTGCGACGTCTCTCAGTTGCTGGTTCCAAGCGTGGCACGGGATCGCGCTCGGTCTCACCACTCGACCGGTCACTCCCCGGACCCAAGGAGACCACAGACTAACCAATAATGGCTGAAACACTGGCAAGTATGACACATACATAGTATGCGATCTCCACTTACCGTGTTTAGAGGGTGATCAGTCCTCGAGGTCAGCCACTACGGGTGTCGTCCACGGACGTCCAGGTATGGGTCCAGGGGGTCTCGGATCGCGGGCCACGCCCCACGTTGGTTGCGCCAAATTGTCGGGGTCGTCACGACAATACCCTTCATCCACCAGTCATTCCAAATCAGATTTAAAGCAGTGGTACCGAAGTGAAGAATGAGTCAGACACAATGCTGGTTCAAACTCAGAGTCTGCTTATGCTTCCACACGTAGTGGTAACCTCACAGCAACTGAACTCTTTATTTCATATACATAACATTATATGGTCCATTGGGGGAAGGTGTGCAGAGGGCAGGGTTAGGCGGGGTTTATGCAATGTATCTAGTATTCAGTCCCTCTGGTTGGCCTGACGTCATCTGATGAATCTTCCTTTGTCCACATCTTGTTAAGTTTCGATTTCCAGAGAAATGATGCTTCAGCTTCAGAAACGAAAGTAGATTCTTGGCAAGAACAAAAAAGTAGGGCAAAGGTGAATACTGGCAGCCATGTTAAATACAGTTAAATTTGCATTTGGCAAGCAAAGGGGAAAAACTTATTGTTTCACAGCATAAGTATATATAAAAGTACAAAAGTGTGTAAAGACGTATATTTTTACCTTGACATTACGAGCGGAGAGCCACACTAAGTCACCAGGAGCAAAGGTCGGGGCAGGATGCCGATGTGCATCGGCGGAGGACCTCATTCTCTCCTTGGAGGCCGGGATGGCATCCTGAGTGTGGTCCCAAATGTCTCGTGCCTCCACTGCCCAGTCTGCCACCCTGGAGTCAGCAGAGGACACGGGCATAGGTACAGGTACCCACGGATGCTGGCCGTAGTTAAGGAGGAAAGGAGTCTGACCGGTGGAGTCAGTTACAGCGTTGTTAAGGGCAAACTCTGCCCATGGTAACAAGGATGCCCAGTCATCCTGCCTAGCAGAAACAAAATGTCGCAAATAAGTGCCCAGTGTCTGGTTGGCTCTCTCAACCAACCCATTCGTCTCGGGATGATAAGCCGAAGAGAGATTTAACTCAATACTGAGTAGATGACAAAGCTCCCTCCAGAATCGAGACGCAAACTGGGGACCCCAGTCACTGACAATCTTGTCCGGCATACCGTGTAAGCGAAAGATGTGTTTGATGAACATGGCTGCCAGAGCCAGTGCAGATGGTAGCCGTGGAAGAGGCACCAAATGAACCATTTTGGAAAAATGGTCGGTGATCACCCAGATAATGGTGCAACTACAAGACTTGGGTAAGCCCACCACAAAGTCCATCCCAACCATCTCCCAGGGCCTGTCCACCACCGGCAGAGGCTAAAGCAAACCAGCTGGCCGTTGCCAAGGGGACTTGTTCTTGGCGCAAGAGACACACGCCCGAACATAGTCTGCAACATCACGAGCCATATGCGGCCACCAGTATGTCCTCGCCAGTAACTCAGATGTCCTTTTGGAACCAAAATGTCCACCCACCCTGGATGAGTGTGCCCAAGAGAGAACCTCCGGTCGCAAACTGGGAGGTACAAAAGTCTTGCCTGGAGGCACAGACTCTAGCGAAACCGGGGCCACAGTTCTCAGGCTCTCGGTGGGGACAATAAGCCGAGGCTCCTCTTCCTCCTCCACAGATGACACAATAGAGAGAGAGAGCATCGGCACGAATGTTCTTCTCCCCAGAAAGAAAATGAAGGGTGAAATGAAACCGGGAGAAGAACAAGGACCATCTGGCCTGGCGAGAATTTAACCGCTGCGCTGTCTGCAGGTAAACCAAATTTTTATGATCTGTGAAGACCTGGAAGGGAAAACGAGCTCCCTCCAAGAGATGTCTCCACTCCGAAAAAGCCAACTTCATGGCTAGCAACTCCCTGTCCCCGATGGAATAATTCCTCTCTGCTGGTGAAAAGGTCTTAGAAAAGAAGAAGCAAGGATACTTCCGACCTTGAGCATCCTTTTGGAAGAGGACTGCTCCAGCACCAACAGAAGAGGCATCCACCTCCATGATAAATGGCTTATCTACATCGGGGTGATGTAGGATGGGAGCGCTAGGAAAGTGTGACTTTATGGAGACAAAGGCCTTGGAGACCTCCTCAGACCTCCTCAGACCACAATTTGGGATTTGCCCCCTTCTTGGTGAGAGCAACCAAGGGAGCTCCAAAGTTGAGTGTGATAGGTTCTATCACAGCGATCAAAATAAAATAAAAATAGTAAATAAACCTCCCCTTTATCCCCCCATAGGTAGGGAAAATAATAAAATATAGAAAATATATTTATTTTTGTTTTTCCGTTAGGATTAGGGTTAGGGGTAGGGTTAGGGTTGCACTTAGGGTTAGGGTTGCACTTAGGGTTAGGGTTGCACTTAGAGATAGGGTTGCACTTAGGGTTGCACTTAGGGTTAGGGTTGCACTTAGGGATAGGGTTGCACTTAGGGCTAGGGTTGCACTTAGGGATAGGGTTGCACTTAGGGCTAGGGTTGCACTTAGGGCTAGTGTTGCACTTAAGGTTGCACTTAGAGATAGGGTTGCACTTAGGGTTGCACTTAGGGTTAGGGTTGCACTTATGGTAAGGATTGCACTTAGAGATAGGGTTGCACTTAGAGATAGGGTTGCACTTAGGGTTGCATGTAGGGTTAGGGTTGCACTTAGGGTTAGGGTTGCACTTAGGGTTGCACTTAGGGTTAGGGTTGCACTTAGGGTTAGGGTTGCACTTGGGGATACGGTTGCACTTAGAGATAGGGTTGCACTTAGGGTTGCACTTAGGGCTAGGGTTGCACTTAGGGCTAGGGTTAGAATTAGGGTTACAATTAGGGTTAGGGTTAGAATTAGGCTATGTTCACATGGTGCGGATATGGCTGCGGATCCACAGCGGATTGGTCGCTGCGGATTCGTAGCAGTTTTCCTCACGTTTACAGTACCACATAAACCTATGGAAAACCAAATCCGCTGTGCCCATGGTGCGGAAAGTACAGCGCAGAAACGCTGCGTTGTATTTTCCGCAGCATGTCAATTCTTTGTGCGGATTCCGCAGCGTTTTACACCTGCTCCGTAATAGGAATCCGCTGGTGAAATCCACACAAAAAACACTGGAAATCCACGGTATTTTTCAAAAATGGTGCGGAAAAATCCCCACACAAATCCACAACGTGGGTACATAGCCTTAGGGTTAGGTTTGGAATTAGAGTTAGGGTTGGAATTAGAGTTAAGACTAGGGTTAGGGGTGTGTTGGGGTTAGGGTTGTGGTTAGGGTTGGGATTAGGGTTAGGGTTTTTTTTGGGTCTTAGTGTTGGAGTTAGAATTGAGGGGGTTCCACTGTTTAGGCATATCAAGGGGTCTCCAAACGCGACATGGTGCCACCATTGATTCCAGCCAATCTTGCGTTGAAAAAGTCAAATGGTGCTCTCTGTTGGCATATGCAACAGATTGGGACTTATTATAAGTGAAAGGAGGACTTTATACTAACCAGACAGCAGATGGCGATAGTGTGTAAAGTCATATACTTGCTGTAATGTGGGGAGGGAAGCTCTCAGTGGTTGGTTGCTTTTCTTACTTTCGGTTTTGCTTTTCTTCATGAATGTGTTGTCTTCAGTGCACGGACTGTGTGACACTGAATTCTATCTCATGTTTATCCAGTATTAAGTAAATACTGTTTACTCAAGATATCTTGCTGATTGAAGCTTTCCTAAGTACAGCGGTGACTGCAAGAAGACGCACTCTGCAACAGGTTATGGGCCCAGGAATCCCAGATAACCCCAGGCACCCCAGATAACCCCAGACACCCCAGATAACTCCAGGCAACCCAGGCACCCCAGACACTACAGGTCTGCACTACAAGCTCAGGCAGAAGGATCCTGGTTTATAGCCCAGATAACGGAGCACACAGATAAGCTCTGTAAACAGAAGGAACTAAATCCAGATACAGAGTGACAGAGGAATTCAGCATCCCAGGAGCTGTAATGTATGAGATTGAGTGCAAATGACGATATGCAGAAGCACATATTCTCAATGATGGAAGTGATATCACAGCTAAGATTTATTGGTGAAGATGTTAAAGAAAGTCATGTAGCAGCTATATTGTTGTGCAGTTTACCAGATTCGTATACAGCCTTGATAAATGCCCTTGAGACGAGACCAGAAACTGACATTACATTAGATTTTGTGAAAACAAGACTAATAGATGAATATCAGAGAAGAAAAGAACAAAGAAATGATTCTTCTACTGAAAAGGACAGTGAAAACGCTCTTAAAGCTACAGAATTCAAAAAACCCTATAATAAAGAGACAAGACAATGCTTCAGAAGTAAGAAAAAAGGTCATTTAAAGAAAGACTGTACCATATGGAAAGCAGAACAACAAAAATTACAACATAATAAGCATACAGAGAAAGTAAAAAACACAATTTCCGATTCATGTGAGAATAATTGGAATGGCACATTTAAAGTAACAGACAAGAAATCATCACTTGGTTGGTTTATTGATTCAGGAGCAATGAGTCATATGACAAGTGACAAGAATTTCTTTACTGATCTTGATTTAGATAAGAAAGAAGCCATTTATCTCGCAGATGGAAGCAAAATAACCGCAGAAGGTATCGGACAAGGTATGCTAAATTGTTCAAACAAGTTCGGGCAAGATTCAAAGATACTTGTACAAGATGTGTTGTATGTTCCAAAATTGGAAGGCGGATTATTATCTGTGAAACGTTTAAGGGTACCGTCACACAGTGAAATTTTGATCGCTACAACGGTACGATCCGTGACGCTCCAGCGTCGTAACAATATCGCTCCAGCGTCGTAGACTGCTGTCACACTTTGCAATGTACGACGCTGGAGCGATAATTTCATGACGTATGTGCGATGTAGAAGCCGTTGGTTACTATGCACACATCGTATACGATATATGTTACACCATGCGATCATGCCGCCACAGCGGGACACTAGACGACGAAAGAAAGTTTCAAACGATCTGCTACGACGTACGATTCTCAGCGGGGTTCCTGATCGCAGGAGCGTGTCAGACATTGCGATATCGCTCGAACGTCACGGATATATCGCTCGAACGTCACGAATCGTGCCGTCGTAGCGATCAAAATTTCACTGTGTGACGGTACCCTAACAGCAAAAGGACTTACAGTGAAATTCAAAGACAATGAGTGTGCAATTATTGCAGGAAACAAGGTGATAACCAAAGTCAAGGCAGATGAACAATTATATCATTTTGACACACCAAAGGAACAGATGAAGGTATGTACACATGATCACAAAAACTGTATTCACATGTGGCATAGACATCTAGGACATAGACACCCTGACAGTATAAGGGAACTACAGAGAAAAGAATTGACAAAAGATTTAAAGATATCAGATTGCTCAATTACCATAAGATGTGATTGTTGTATAAAATCCAAAGCCACAAGGATATCTATTCCAAAAGAAAGTGAGATGAAAAGCGAAAGACCACTTGATTTGGTGCATACTGACGTATGTGGACCCATGAAAGTGACTACATCAGGAGGCAATAGATACATGTTGACTTTTATAGACGATTACTCAAGATACACAGTCACATACTTAATTAAAAACAAAAGTGAAGTTTTTGATAAACTTGTAGACTATGTAACAAGATCAAGTAAAAAATTTCAAAGGAAGCCAATTGTCATCAGAAGTGATAATGGAAGTGAATTTACAGGTCACAGAATAGAAGACTACTTAAGACAAAATGGGATAGAACACCAGAAAACGGTTCCATACACACCTGAACAAAATGGAGTAGCAGAAAGGAAAAACAGAACTCTAACAGAGATGATAAGATGTATTCTAACAGATTCCAAACTACCAGAGAAATATTGGGGTGAGGCAGCAATGACAGCTACTTATCTACAGAACAGACTTTTTTCTAGAAAACTGACGAAAACTCCATATGAACTGTGGCAAGGTATGAAACCAAGTGTCAATCATTTAAAAGTTTTTGGATGTAAAGTTTTCATATTCATTCCAACAGAAAAACGTTCCAAACTTCAAAACAGATCCATGGAAGGAATATTTGTTGGATATAGTGAAAATTGCAAAGGATACAGAATCCTAGATCCCAAAACAGACAGAGTTACGGTGAGTAACAGTGTGACATTCATTGAAGATTTAAATGAAGACATTATGATTTCAGTTGAAACAAAAAATGAGAAAACCAATAATGACACAACTGAAGAAATATTTGATGAGAAAGAAGCAAAAATTAATGAAGAACAAAATACTGAAAGTGAAGAATCACAACTACAAACAGACACAGAACCAAGACGTTCAATGAGAGAGAACAAAGGAAAACCACCAAAACGTCTCTCATACAAGACAAGCACAAGAAAAATCTATGAGCCTACTTCTTGGGAAGAAATATCTAAACTGCCTGTAGGAGAAGACTATGATGAAACATTTGCTCCAGTTGTCAAACACACTACAATAAGAACTTTACTTACAGTTGCAGCAATGAAACAGATGCAACTGAGACATCTGGATGTAAAGATAGCTTTTCTGAATGGAGATTTAACAGAAGACATTTATATGGAACAACCTCCAGGATTCAAAGATGAAAGAAATCCAAACAAAGTTTGTAAACTACAGAAAAGCATATATGGTTTAAAGCAAGCAGCTAAAGCGTGGAATGACAAAATCACGGAAGTACTTACAAATGAAAAATTTCAAAGAAGCAAAGCTGATCCATGCTTATACACAAAAAGGCTGATTAATAGATGGATTTACATACTCATATATGTAGACGATATTTTGATTTGTTTTGAACAAGAAAGGGATAACGAAAACATTCTAAAAATCCTGAAGCAACATTTCGAAATCAAAGACTTGGGAAATGTAAAACAATATCTAGGAATACAAGTAGAAAGAGAAGAAGATGGAAGTTTCCTACTGAATCAAAATCACATGATTCAAGACATAACAGAAAAATTTGGATTAAAGGATGCAAAAACAGTAAAGTCTCCAATGGAAACTAATTATCTCAAAGAGATGAACAGTGAAAAAAATATGCTACCAAATAATGAAGAATACAGAACAGCAATAGGAAAACTACTGTATCTAGCAACCGTTACAAAACCAGACATCGCAGCAGCAGTAGGAATCCTGAGTAGAAAGGTATCAAAACCAAATAAAGCTGATTGGAATGCCGTGAAGAGAGTAATACGTTATTTGAAAGGAACTAGCAATGTTAAGCTGAAATTACCCACAAGCGATGATTACATTTTAACAGGATATGTTGATGCAGATTGGGCTGGAGATCCAACTGACAGAAGATCTACCAGTGGACATATTTTTTTCCTCTCAGGTGGACCAATAAGTTGGACAAGTAAGAAACAGTCAATTGTGACACTATCTTCAACAGAAGCAGAATATGTTGCCGCAGCACATGCGAGTCAAGAAGTACTGTGGTTAAGACAATTGTTGACAGAATTAGGACAACCACAGTTGGCACCAACAAAACTAAAATAGGAAAATCAAGGATGTCTTGTTCTTGCTCAGATGGAAAGAGTCAATCCAAGAACCAAACATATTGATGTGAAATATCATTTCTTGAGAGATCATCAGGAACAAGGAGTCTTGAAGTTAGAGTACTGTCCTACTGAAGAAATGACAGCAGACATTTTCACGAAGGCGTTGAATGCTGATAAATAGGGTTGAGCGAAACGGGTCGTTCATTTTCAAAAGTCGCCGACTTTTGGCAAAGTCGGGTTTCATGAAACCCGATCCGACCCCTGTGCGGGGTCGGCCATGCGGTACGCGACTTTCGCGCCAAAGTCGCGTTTCAATGACGCGAAAAGTGCCATTTCTCAGCCAATGAAGGTAAACGCAGAGTGTGGGCAGCGTGATGACATAGGTCCTGGTCCCCACCAACTTAGAGAAGGGCATTGCAGTGATTGGCTTGCTGTCCGCGGCGTCACAGGGGCTATAAAGGGGCGTTCCCGCCGACCGCCATGTTACTGCTGCTGATCTGAGCTTAGGGAGAGGTTGCTGCCGCTTCGTCAGAAGCAGGGATAGCGTTAGGCAGGGTCCATTAACCACCAAACCGCTTGTGCTGTAGCGATTTCCACAGCCCAACACCACCTTCGGTGTGCAGGGACAGTGGAAGCTACATTTTTTTTTTTTTCCTCAGCGCTGTAGCTCATTGGGCTGCCCTAGAAGGCTCCCTGATAGCTGCATTGCTGTGTGTACGCCGCTGTGCAAACCAACTGCTTTTTTCAAAGCACAAATCCTCTTGTTCCTTCCTTTCTGCACAGCTATCTTGTTTGTTTGTCCACACTTTTTATTTAATTTGTGCATCAGTCCACTCCTTATTGCTGCCTGCCATACCTGGCTGAGATTACTGCAGGGAGATAGTAATTGAAGGACAGTTCCTTTTTTTTTTTTTTTTTTTTTTTTTTTTTTTGTGGGAGATTAAGATTGGCATTTCTGCTAGAGTGCCATCCCTGTCTGTGTCATCTCTCACTCAGTGGGCCATAGAAAGCCTATTTATTTTTTTGCTTGATTTGGGTTCTAAAATCTACCTGAAAAAATCACTACATCAATCAGTGGGAGAAAAATATTGGCCTCAGGGCTTGTGTGCCACTCCTTACTCCTGTGTGTGCCATCTCTCACTCAGTGGGCCATAGAAAGCCTATTTATTTTTTTGCTTGATTTGGGTTCCAAAATCTACCTGAAAAAATCACATCAATCAGTGGGAGAAAAATATTGGCCTCAGGGCTTGTGTGCCACTCCTGACTCCTGTGTGTGCCATCTCTCACTCAGTGGGCCATAGAAAGCCTATTAATTTTTTTGCTTGATTTGGGTTCTAAATTCTACCTGAAAAAATCAATAAATCAATCAGTGGGAGATTAATATTGGCCTTTGGGCTTGTGTGCCAGTCCTAAGCGTGCCATCTCTCTCTCTCAGATAGTGGGCCATAGAAAGCCTATTTATTATTTTTTTTATTGGGTTTATAAATTTTCCCTGGAAAAAAAAAAAAAAAGTGGGAGATTAATATTGGCCTCTGGGCTTGTGTGCCAGTCCTGAGCGTGCCATCTCTCTCACAAATAGTGGGCCATAGAAAGCCTATTTATTTTTTTGGTTGATTTGGGTTCTAAATTCTACCTGAAAAAATCAATAAATCAATCAGTGGGAGATAAATATTGGCCTCTGGGCTTGTGTGCCACTCCTGACTCCTGTGTGCGTCCTCTCTCACTCAGTGGGCCCTACAAAGCCTATTTTTTTTTAATTTGTTTTCTAAATTCTCCCTGAAACAATTATTTTATTTTATTTTGTTTCTAAATTCTTCCTGAAAAATTCCTTTTTTTGTATTTTTTTTTTCTAAAGTCTCCCTGAAAAAAAAAAAAAAATCAAATCAGTGGGAGATTAATATTGCCCTTTCTGCTTGTGTGCCAGTCTTGACTCCTGGGTGTGCCATCTCACTCTCTCTCTCTCCAATTGTGGGCCATAGAAAGCCTATTTTTTTTTTTGCTTGATTTGGGTTCCAAAATCTACCTGAAAAAATCACTAAATCAATCAGTGGGAGATAAATATTGGCCTCTGGGCTTGTGTGCCACTCCTGACTCCTGTGTGTGCCATCTCTCACTCAGTGGGCCATAGAAAGCCTATTTTTTTTTTTATTTGGTTTCTAAATTCTCCCTGAAAAAATCATTTTATTTTATTTGGTTTCTAAATTATTCCTGAAAAAATCATTTTTTTTGTATTTTTTTTTTCTAAAGTCTCCCTGAAAAAAAAGAAAAAAAATCAAATCAGTGGGAGATTAATATTGCCCTTTCTGCTTGTGTGCCAGTCTTGACTCCTGGGTGTGCCATCTCTCTCTCTCCAATTGTGGGCCATAGAAAGCCTATTAATTTTTTTGCTTGATTTGGGTTCCAAAATCTACCTGAAAAAATCACTAAATCAATCAGTGGGAGATAAATATTGGCCTCTGGGCTTGTGTGCCACTCCTGACTCCTGTGTGCGTCCTCTCTCACTCAGTGGGCCCTAGAAAGCCTATTTTTTGTTTTATTTGTTTTCTAAATTCTCCCTGAAAAAATCATTTTATTTTATTTGGTTTCTAAATTATTCCTGAAAAAATCATTTTTTTTGTATTTTTTTTTCTAAAGTCTCCCTGAAAAAAAAGAAAAAAAATCAAATCAGTGGGAGATTAATATTGCCCTTTCTGCTTGTGTGCCAGTCTTGACTCCTGGGTGTGCCATCTCTCTCTCTCCAATTGTGGGCCATAGAAAGCCTATTAATTTTTTTGCGTGATTTGGGTTCCAAAATCTACCTGAAAAAATCACTAAATCAATCAGTGGGAGATAAATATTGGCCTCTGGGCTTGTGTGCCACTCCTGACTCCTGTGTGCGTCCTCTCTCACTCAGTGGGCCATAGAAAGCCTATTTTTTTTTTATTTGTTTTCTAAATTCTCCCTGAAACAATCATTTCATTTTATTTAGTTTCTAAATTCTTCCTGAAAAATTCATTTTTTTGTATTTTTTTTTTCTAAAGTCTCCCTGAAAAAAAAAAAAAATCAAATCAGTGGGAGATTAATATTGCCCTTTCTGCTTGTGTGCCAGTCTTGACTCCTGGGTGTGCCATCTCTCTCTCTCTCTCTCCAATTGTGGGCCATAGAAAGCCTATTTATTTTTTTGCTTGATTTGGGTTCCAAAATCTACCTGAAAAAATCACTAAATCAATCAGTGGGAGATAAATATTGGCCTCTGGGCTTGTGTGCCACTCCTGACTCCTGTGTGCGTCATCTCTCACTCAGTGGGCCATAGAAAGCCTATTTTTTGTTTTATTTGTTTTCTAAATTCTCCCTGAAAAAAATCATTTTATTTTATTTGGTTTCTAAATTATTCCTGAAAAAATCATTTTTTTTGTATTTTTTTTTTTTTCTAAAGTCTCCCTGAAAAAAAAAAAAAATCAAATCAGTGGGAGATTAATATTGCCCTTTCTGCTTGTGTGCCAGTCTTAACTCCTGGGTGTGCTATCTCTCTCTCTCTCTCCAATTGTGGGCCATAGAAAGCCTATTTATTTTTTTGCTTGATTTGGGTTCCAAAATCTACCTGAAAAAATCACTAAATCAATCAGTGGGAGATAAATATTGGCCTCTGGGCTTGTGTGCCACTCCTGACTCCTGTGTGCGTCCTCTCTCACTCAGTGGGCCATAGAAAGCCTATTTTTTTTTTTATTTGTTTTCTAAATTCTCCCTGAAACAATCATTTCATTTTATTTGGTTTATAAATTCTTCCTTAAAAAATCATTTTTTTTTATTATTTTTTTTTTCTAAAGTCTCCCTTTTAAAAAAACAAAAACAAATCAGTGGGAGATTAATATTTACATTTGCGCTTCAGTGACAGTCCTGCGTGTGTGGCATCTCTCTCATTTGTTGCCACCAACAACAGAGTGTGTAACATTGTGCCTGATTTTCATTGTGGTCTCACCCACCTGTAAAGGGGTAGCTAAATCATACTGAAGTTATAGCTCACCGTGTAAGTTGTGTGACAGCAACAAATACCATTAGTTTGGTAACGTTTTTAAAACAATAAAAAGTCTGGTGGAAGAGGTCGTGGCCGGGGGCGTTCATTGTCAGCTGGTAATGAGGGTATTGGTAGTGGTGGAGCATCAGGTGGTCGTGGGAAAAAAAATATTGCACCTAAGTCTGGAGCTGTGGAGCCAGGTTCGTCGTCTGGCTACACAAGGCCTCGAACGCTCCCTTTTCTGGGAGTAGGAAAACCGCTTTTAAAGCCGGAGCAGCAAGAGCAAGTTTTGGCTTATCTTGCTGACTCAGCCTCTAGCTCTTTTGCCTCCTCTCGTGAAACTGGTAAAAGTAAAAGCAGCGCGTCGTTAGTGGATGTTCACGGTCAGGGACAAGTCGCTTCCTTGTCCTCTTCAGCAAAAACAACAACAGAGAAGAATGCAGCAGGCGACACAACGGGTTACTCCATGGAGCTCTTTACACATACCGTCCCTGGCTTAGAAAGTGAAGCAGTTAACAGTCCATGCCCATTACAAGTTGAATCTGACATGGAGTGCACTGATGCACAGCCACAGCCAGACTACTATGCTGGTCCTTTGACTCAGACCACAACATTGCCCTCGCAGGGTGCTGATCAAGAATCAGACCCTGATGAGACTATGTTGCCCCATCACGAACGCTATACCACCGACCGACACGGTGACACAGACGAAGTTGCACACGAGCTATAAGAAGAGGTAATAGATGACCCAGTTCTTGACCCCGATTGGCAGCCATTGGGGGAACAGGGTGCAGGCGGCAGCAGTCCTGAAGCGGAGGAGGAGGGGCCGCAGCAGGCATCAACATCGCAACAGGTTCCATCTGCCGGGCCCGTATCTTGCCCAAAACGCGTGGCAAAGTCAAAACCTGTTGGAGGACAGCGTGGCCATCCGGTTAAAGCTCAGTCTGCAATGCCTGAAAAGGTATCCGATGCTAGAAAGAGTGCAGTCTGGCATTTTTTTAAACAACATCCAATTGATCAGCGCAAAGTCATCTGTCAAAAATGTTCAACTACCTTAAGCAGAGGGCAGAATCTGAAAAGTCTCAATACAAGTTGCATGCATAGACATTTAACCACCATGCATTTGCAAGCTTGGACTAACTACCAAACGTCCCTTAAGGTTGTAGCACCCTCGGCCAATGAAGCTAGTCATCAACGCAACATCCCTTCCGGCAGAGTAGGGCCACCATTTTCTGCACCACCTGCAGTATCTGTGCAGGTTTCTTTGCCAGGCCAAAGCAGTCAGGGTCAGGGAATCACCAGTTTCGTAGTAGGAAACACTGCATCTAGGGCACCGGCGGCAACAATACCATCTCCGACCGTCTCTCAGTCTGCCATGTCCACCGGCACCCCCGCTAGTTCCACGATCTCCAGCTCTCCAGTCCAGCTCACCCTACATGAAACTATGGTTAGAAAAAGGAAGTACTTAGCCTCGCATCCGCGTACACAGGGTTTGAACGCCCACATAGCTAGACTAATCTCATTAGAGATGATGCCCTACCGGTTAGTTGAAAGCGAAGCTTTCAAAGCCCTGATGGACTACGCTGTACCACGCTACGAGCTACCCAGTCGACACTTTTTTTCCAGAAAAGCCATCCCAGCCCTCCACCAGCATGTTAAAGAGCGCATCGTCCATGCACTCAGGCAATCTGTGAGCACAAAGGTGCACCTGACAACAGATGCATGGACCAGTAGGCATGGCCAGGGACGTTACGTGTCCATCACGGCACACTGGGTAAATGTGGTGGATGCAGGGTCCACAGGGGACAGCAAGTTTGGGACAGTTCTGCCTAGCCCACGGTCTAGGAAACAGTTGGCTGTAGCCGTTCGCACCTCCTCCTCCTCCTCATCCTCCTGCAGAAGCGAGACCTCGTCCACAGACCGCAGTCGCACAACCACTCCATCCGCAGCTGCCACTGTTGCACACCAGGTCTCCCATTATGGGGCAGCTACTGGCAAACGTCAGCAGGCTGTATTGGCTATGAAGTGTTTGGGCGACAACAGACACACCGCTGAAGTTCTGTCCGAGTTCTTGCAGAAAGAAACACAGTCGTGGCTGGGCACTGTAGATCTTGAGGCAGGCAAGGTAGTGAGTGATAACGGAAGGAATTTCATGGCTGCCATCTCCCTTTCCCAACTGAAACACATTCCTTGCCTGGCTCACACCTTAAACCTGGTGGTGCAGTGCTTCCTGAAAAGTTATCCGGGGTTATCCGACCTGCTCCTCAAAGTGCGTGGACTTTGCTCACATATCCGCCGTTCGCCCGTACACTCCAGCCGTATGCAGACCTATCAGCGTTCTTTGAACCTTCCCCAGCATCGCCTAATCATAGACGTTGCAACAAGGTGGAACTCAACACTGCACATGCTTCAGAGCCTGTGTGAACAGAGGCGGGCTGTTATGTTTTTGTGGGAGGATACACATACACGGGCAGGCAGTAGGATGGCAGACATGGAGTTGTCAGGTGTGCAGTGGTCGAAGATTCAAGACATGTGTCAAGTCCTTCAGTGTTTTGAGGAATGCACACGGCTGGTTAGTGCAGACAACGCCATAATAAGCATGAGCATCCCCCTAATGCGTCTGCTGATGCAAAGTTTGACGCACATAAAGGATCAGGCGTCTGCAGCTGAGGAAGAGGAAAGCCTTGATGACAGTCAGCCATTGTCTGGCCAGGGCAGTGTACAGGACGAGGTAGCGGGCGAACATGAGGAGGAGGACGAGGAGGATGATGGGGATGATTATATTTTTAATGAGGAAGCTTTTCCGGGGCCAGTGGAAATTGTTGGCGCGGCAAGGCCGGGTTCTGGTTTTTGGAGGGACACAAGTGACGTGGATTTGCCTGAAACTGCCCCTCAACCAAGCACAACCAAAGATTTGAGAACTGGAACTTTGGGCCACATGGCGGATTATGCCTTACATATCCTCAAAAGGGACACACGCATTACTAAAATGATGAACGATGACGATTACTGGTTGGCCTGCCTCCTTGATCCTCGCTATAAAAGCAAATTGCAAAATATAATGCCACATGAGAACTTGGAACTAATATTAGCAACCAAACAATCAACTCTTGTTGACCGTTTGCTTCTGGCATTCCCTGCACACAGCGCCCGTGATCGTTCTAACACGAGCTGCAGGGGCCAGCAGACCAGAGGTGTTAGAGGGGCAGAAATCAGAAGTGGCGTTGGCCAGAGGGGTTTTCTGACCAGGTTGTGGAGTGATTTTGCTATGACCGCAGACAGGACAGGTACTGCAGCATCAATTCAAAGTGACAGGAGACAACATTTGTCCAGTATGGTTACTAACTATTTTTCATCCCTTATCGACGTTCTCCCTCAACCGTCATTCCCATTTGATTACTGGGCATCAAAATTAGACACCTGGCCAGAATTGGCAGAATATGCATTGCAGGAGCTTGCTTGCCCGGCAGCTAGTGTCCTATCAGAAAGAGTATTCAGTGCTGCAGGTTCAATACTAACAGAAAAAAGGACTCGTCTGGCTACCCAAAATGTAGATGATCTAACCTTCATTAAAATGAACCACAACTGGATTTCGAAATCTTTTGCCCCACCTTGCCCGGCTGACACCTAGCTTTCCTATTTAAAGGTCTTGCCTGTGGACTATTCTGAACGACTTTTCCAATCTCGTAATTTGCAGCACCTGATTGTCCAGCATCCGACATGTTAACACCTCCCTAAATGGCCAAAGTCCCCACACGGGGCCGTGGTATCGCCACTTGGCGCCAGCACCCGTGAGAGTACTGTTTGTCTGAGGAGGTGGGTGTGCCCGCTTTTGGTCGACGGCACTGCCACTAGGTCCCTCATAGTACAATAAAGTGTCTGGCGGTGGTGGTGCGCACCCAACATCAGACACACCGTTGTAATATGAGGGGCCCTGGGCCTGTACTGCCGGCCACAAGACAGTCCCCCCCCAGCTCAAACAGTGCTCTACCACTTGCAAAATTTTCTCTCACAGCTCCACCAATGTTTAGTCTATGCGCTGACATCCTTCAATGCCTGGCACTGTCAATATCATTGTATTGACATTTTTCTTATGTTAGGCCTTCGAAGCCTGTCTGCGGTCACTCCTTCCACTAGGCCTCCACTGACCTGTCTACTGCTGCCCGTGTTCCCCTGGAACCAATTTTAAATTGCCTACAGCCCAATTTTTGTTATGTTAGTCCTTCGAAGCCTGTCTGCGGCCCGTTCTTTCCACTACTACTACACTGACCAGGCCACTGCTGCCCGTGTTCCCCTGGAACCAATTTTAAATTGCCTACAGCCAGCCCAATTTTTTATGTTAGGCCTTCGAAGCCTGTCTGCGGTCCCTCCTTCCACTAGGCCTCCACTGACCTGTCTACTGCTGCCCGTGTTCCCCTGGAACCAATTTTAAATTGCCTACAGCCAGCCCAATTTATTATGTTAGGGCTTCGAAGCCTGTCTGCGCTCCCTCCTTCCACTAGGCCTCCACTGACCTGTCTACTGCTGCCCGTGTTCCCCTGGAACCAATTTTAAATTGCCTACAGCCCAATTTTTGTTATGTTAGGCCTTCGAAGCCTGTCTGCGGCCCGTTCTTTCCACTACTACTACACTGACCTGGCTACTGCCGCCCGTGTTCCCCTGGAACCAATGTAAAATTGCCGACAGCAAGCCCAATTTATTATGTTAGGGCTTCGAAGCCTGTCTGCGGTCCCTCCTTCCACTAGGCCTCCACTGACCTGTCTACTGCTGCCCGTGTTCCCCTGGAACCAATTTTAAATTGCCTACAGCCCAATTTTTGTTATGTTAGGCCTTCGAAGCCTGTCTGCGGCCCGTTCTTTCCACTACTACTACACTAACCTGGCTACTGCCGCCCGTGTTCCCCTGGAACCAATTTAAAATTGCCGACAGCAAGCCCAATTTATTATGTTAGGCCTTCGAAGCCTGTCTGCGGTCCCTCCTTCCACTAGGCCTCCACTGACCTGTCTACTGCTGTCCGTGTTCCCCTGGAACCAATTGTAAATTGCCTACATCCCAATTTTTGTTATGTTAGGCCTTCGAAGCCTGTCTGCGGCCCGTTCTTTCCACTACTACTACACAGACCAGGCCACTGCTGCCCGTGTTCCCCTGGAACAAATTTTAAATTGCCTACAGCCAGCCCAATTTATTATGTTAGGCCTTCGAAGCCTGTCTGCGGTCCCTCCTTCCACTAGGCCTCCACTGACCTGTCTACTGCTGCCCGTGTACCCCTTGAACCAACATCAGAAAATATAAAAATAAGTATTTTGCTTATAAAAAAGAAAATACTGGAGAGATATCAAATGCAGACATTTTAACATTAAAAACAAACACATACAACAAAAATCTGGTACAGTACTAAAAATGGCCACCAGCTACAATAACTTTCTCCTGCAAGTAGTAAACTGAAAGTTTTTTCAATTTAAAACACAGATATGGCATCCACCGAGTGTTGTCCTGTCGCGTCTTCTTTATATTATTGCCAAGAAGATGCAAAACAATGAAAATAATAAAATCATTATTTACCAAAAAAATAGAGTAAGTCAAAACCACATTGCAAATAAACATTCATTACAAATAAAGAAGCAGGGCGCGTCCGAGGGTGAGTATATACCTAATAAGAATATAATCACCCTCGGACGCGCCCTGCTTCTTTCCGACAGCCTTCCTTCCTAAGAATCAGCCCTTCCGTGGTGTAGAGAGAGGGTGTGTTACACTCCAAGGTGTTCCCCAGGTTGCCTTTCCTGAGCTTCGATCTTCATGCTTTCGTTTAGTAGTTGTCGGAAAGTAGGCTGCATTAGGCCTACAAATTGGGTATGGGGTGGAGAAAGATGGTGTGTTACACTCCAAGGTGTTCCCCAGGTTTCCTTGCCATTGCTTCGGTCTTCCGACTCTCGTTTAGTAGTTGTAGAAAACTACACTGCATTAGGCCTACAAAATGGGTATCGGGTGGAGAGAGATGGTGTGTTACACTCCAAGGTGTTCCCCAGGTTTCCTTGCCATTGCTTCGGTCTTCCGACTCTCGTTTAGTAGTTGTACAAAACTACACTGCATTAGGCCTACAAAATGGGTATCGGGTGGAGAGAGATGGTGTGTTACACTCCAAGGTGTTCCCCAGGTTTCCTTGCCATTGCTTCGGTCTTCCGACTCTCGTTTAGTAGTTGTAGAAAACTACACTGCATTAGGCCTACAAAATGGGTATCGGGTGGAGAGAGATGGTGTGTTACACTCCAAGGTGTTCCTCAGGTTTCCTTGCCATTGCTTCAGTCTTCAGACTCTCGCTTAGTAGTTGTAGAAAACTACACTGCATTAGGCCTACAAAATGGGTATCGGGTGGAGAGAGATGGTGTGTTACACTCCAAGGTGTTCCCCAGGTTTCCTTGCCATTGCTTCGGTCTTCCGACTCTCGTTTAGTAGTTGTAGAAAATTACACTGCATTAGGCCTACAAAATGGGTATCGGGTGGAGAGAGATGGTGTGTTACACTCCAAGGTGTTCCCCAGGTTTCCTTGCCATTGCTTCGGTCTTCCGACTCTCGTTCAGTAGTTGTAGAAAACTACACTGCATTAGGCCTACAAAATGGGTATCGGGTGGAGAGAGATGGTGTGTTACACTCCAAGGTGTTCTCCAGGTGGCCTTTCCAGAGCTTCGATCTTAATGCTCTCGTTTAGTAGTTGTTGGAAACTACACTGCATTAGGCCTCCAAATTGGCTATCGGGTGGAGAGAGATGGTGTGTTACACTCCAAGGTGTTCTCCAGGTTTCCTCGCCATTGCTTCGATCTTCCGACTCTCGTTTAGTAGTTGTAGAAAACTACACTGCATTAGGCCTACAAAATGGGTATCGGGTGGAGAGAGATGGTGTGTTACACTACAAGGTGTTCCCCAGGTTTCCTTGCCATTGCTTCGGTCTTCCGACTCTCGTTTAGTAGTTGTAGAAAACTACACTGCATTAGGCCTACAAAATGGGTATCGGGTGGAGAGAGATGGTGTGTTACACTCCAAGGTGTTCCCCAGGTTTCCTTGCCATTGCTTCGGTCTTCCGACTCTTGTTCAGTAGTTGTAGAAAACTACACTGCATTAGGCCTACAAAATGGGTATCGGGTGGAGAGAGATGGTGTGTTACACTCCAAGGTGTTCCCCAGGTTTCCTTGCCATTGCTTCGGTCTTCCGACTCTCGTTTAGTAGTTGTAGAAAACTACACTGCATTAGGCCTACAAAATGGGTATCGGGTGGAGAGAGATGGTGTGTTACACTCCAAGGTGTTCCCCAGGTTTCCTTGCCATTGCTTCGGTCTTCCGACTCTCGTTTAGTAGTTGTAGAAAACTACACTGCATTAGGCCTACAAAATGGGTATCGGGTGGAGAGAGATGGTGTGTTACACTCCAAGGTGTTCCCCAGGTTTCCTTGCCATTGCTTCGGTCTTCCGACTCTCGTTTAGTAGTTGTAGAAAACTACACTGCATTAGGCCTACAAAATGGGTATCGGGTGGAGAGAGATGGTGTGTTACACTCCAAGGTGTTCCCCAGGTTTCCTTGTCATTGCTTCGGTCTTCCGACTCTCGTTCAGTAGTTGTAGAAAACTACACTGCATTAGGCCTACAAAATGGGTATCGGGTGGAGAGAGATGGTGTGTTACACTCCAAGGTGTTCTCCAGGTTGCCTTTCCAGAGCTTCGATCTTAATGCTCTCGTTTAGTAGTTGTTGGAAACTACACTGCATTAGGCGTCCAAATTGGCTATGGGGTGGAGAGAGATGGTGTGTTACACTCCAAGGTGTTCTCCAGGTTTCCTCGCCATTGCTTCGATCTTCAGACTCTCGTTTAGTAGTTGTAGAAAACTACACTGCATTAGGCCTACAAAATGGGTATCGGGTGGAGAGAGATGGTGTGTTACACTCCAAGGTGTTCCCCAGGTTTCCTTGCCATTGCTTCGGTCTTCCGACTCTCGTTTAGTAGTTGTAGAAAACTACACTGCATTAGGCCTACAAAATGGGTATGGGGTGGAGAGAGATGGTGTGTTCCACTCCAAGGTGTTCTCCAGGTTGCCTTTCCTGAGCTTCTATCTTCAGGCTCTCGTTAAATTGTGGTTAAATGGAACAACTGCATTTGGCGTACTAGTTGGTTTGGGGCCTACTAACAGTGTCTGCCGCTCCTTGCTGTTCTCATGGTTTCCTGTCCTGAAATTCCGTTTTCAGGCGCTCGTTAAGTAGTTGTTAATGTTAGTCTGCATTTGGCCTACTAGTTGGGTTGGGGCCTACTATCGGTGTCTGCCACTCCTTGCTGTTCTCCTCCACTGAACAAAGCTGTGCCGCCTGTTTACTACGGTTGCCAATTTTGAACTGCATTTCGACTACTTACTGATTTGGGCCTACTCTCTGTGTCAGCCTCTCATTCCAGTTGTCCTCCACTGCAATGCCCCCTGGTTATTCCTGTGTTACCAATTTTGAACTGCATTTAGCCAACTTTATTCTTTGGGCCTATATCTGTGTTTCCTCCTCATCCTGCCCATTGCCCAACCAGTGATAGATGAGTCTGCTGGTACATTGACCCATAACGCAACATTCCCCATGCACGCTACACAACAACATTGTGACCCTGCTGAAAGTCAGGTTGCTCTTCCCGCATACCATACCACCTTACACGGGGACAAAGAGGAAGGTGCAGATGAAAGTGCAGGTTCCTTCATCAGGTGGGGGGAGGAATACTAGTTGGCAACGTCACTGGCACAGGGCCTCTCATAGTACGCAAAAGTGTTGCTGCCGGTGGGAGGCGCCCCCGCCATGCAAACACACCGCTGTACTTTGAGGGGCCCTGTGCCAGTGCCAATGCCAACGAGTGGGCCCCCCCTGCTTGCTCAGGTTCACAGCACTTGCAAAGTTGAAATACTTACCTCTCCCTGCTCCACTGCCGTGACGTGGTCCAGATTTCCTGGGCCCACTAATTACTTGAACCAGCCCTACCCACCACAACTTTAGCCAAATGACCCCCAATTTCAAATGCCTTTCAATTATTATAAGGTAAATTACGCTTGACAAGCTTCATTAAGAAGAATGGATGGTTTTGACATTAAAATGGGCACTCTAGGTGTTTTTCCTGGCCCCCACTCACTGCCGACTATGCTGCCCCATTGACTTGCATTGGGTTTCGTGTTTCGGTCGATCCCGACTTTACATCAAAATCGGCCGATTTCACTCGACCCGACTTTTGAGATAGTCGGGTTTCGCAAAACCCGGCTCGACTCTAAAAAGGTCAAGGTCGCTCAACTCTACTGATAAACATCAGAGACTAATAAAAAAGTTGGGTTTGATTGAATAAGTCCTTACTGTTGAGAAAGGGTGTTGGCATATGCAACAGATTGGGACTTATTATAAGTGAAAGGAGGACTTTATACTAACCAGACAGCAGATGGCGATAGTGTGTAAAGTCATATACTTGCTGTAATGTGGGGAGGGAAGCTCTCAGTGGTTGGTTGCTTTTCTTACTTTCGGTTTTGCTTTTCTTCATGAATGTGTTGTCTTCAGTGCACGGACTGTGTGACACTGAATTGTATCTCATGTTTATCCAGTATTAAGTAAATACTGTTTACTCAAGATATCTTGCTGATTGAAGCTTTCCTAAGTACAGCGGTGACTGCAAGAAGACGCACTCTGCAACACTCTCTCCCTTCCGAGCCCCGATGTGTGCCCAAACAGTGGTTTACCCCCACATATGGGGTATCAGCGTACTCAAGAGAAACTGGACAACAACTCTTGGGGTCAAATTTCTCCTGTTACCCTTGCGAAAATTAAAAAATTCTGGGCTAAAAAATTATTTTTGAGGAAAGAAAACTTATTTATTTTTTTCACGGCTCTGCGTTATAAACTTCTGTGAAGCATTTGGGGGTTCAAAGTGCTCACCACACATCTAGATAAGTTCCTTTGGGGGTCTAGTTTCCAAAATTGGGTCACATGTGGGGAGTTTCTACTGTTTAGGCACATCAGGGTCTCTGCAAACGCAACGTGACGCCCGCAGAGCATTCCATCAAAGTCTGCATTTCAAAAGGTCACTACTTCACTTCCAAACCCCGACGTGTGCCCAAACAGTGGTTTACCCCCACATATGGGGTATCAGCGGACTCAGGAAAAACTGGACAACAACTTTTGGGGTCAAATTTCTCCTGTTACTCTTGGGAAAATAAAAAATTGCAGGCTAAAAATCATTTTTGAGAAAATAAAAATTATTTTTTGTTTTCATGGCTCTGCGTTATAAACTTCTGTGAAGCACTTGGGGGCTCAAAGTTCTCACCACACATCTAGATTAGTTCCTTTGGGGATCTAGTTTCCAAAATGGGGTCTATTGTGGGGGAGCTCCAATGTTTAGGCGCACAGGGGCTCTCCAAACGCGACATGGTGTCCGCTAATGATTGTAGCTAATTTTCCATTTAAAAAGCCAAATGGCGTGCCTTCCCTTCCGAGCCCTGCCGTGCGCCCAAACAATGGTTTACCCCCACATATAGGGTATCACCGTACTCAGGACAAACTGGATAACAACATTTGGGGTCCAATTTCTTTTGTTACCCTTGGTAAAATAGGAAATTCTGGGCTAAAAAATCATTTTTGAGGAAAGAAAAATTATTTTTTATTTTCATGGCTCTGCGTTATAAACTTCTGTGAAGCACCTGGGGGTTTAAAGTGCTCAAAATGCATCTATATAAGTTCCTTGAGGGGTGTAGTTTCCAAAATGGGGTCACTTGTGGGGGAGCTCCAATGTTTAGGCACACAGGGGCTCTCCAAACGCGACATGGTGTCCGCTAACGATGGAGATAATTTTTCATTCAAAAAGTCAAATGGTGCTCCTTCCCTTCCGAGCCCTGTCGTGCACCCAAACAGTGGTTTACCCCCACATGTGAGGTATTGGTGTACTCAGGAGAAATTGCCCAACAAATTTTAGGATCCATTTTATCCTGTTGCCCAAGTGAAAATGAAAAAATTGAGGCTAAAAGAATTTTTTTGTGAAAAAAAAGTACTTTTTCATTTTTACGGATCAATTTGTGAAGCACCTGAAGGTTTAAAGTGCTCACTATGCATCTAGATAAGTTCCTTGGGGGGTCTAGTTTCCAAAATGGGGTCACTTGTGGGGGAGCCCCAATGTTTAGGCACACAGGGGCTCTCCAAACGCGACATGGTGTCCGCTAACGATGGAGATAATTTTTCATTCAAAAAGTCAAATGGCGCTCCTTCCCTTCCGAGCCCTTTCGTGCGCCCAAACACTGGTTTATCCCCACATGTTAGATATCGGTGTACTCAGGAGAAATTGCCCAACAAATTTTAGGATCCTTTTTATCCTGTTGCCCATGTGAAAATGAAAAAATTGATGCTAAAAAATTTATTTGTGAAAGAAAAGTACTTTTTCATTTTTACGGATCGATTTGTGAAGCATCTGGGGGTTTAAAGTGCTCACTATGCATCTAGATAAGTTCCTTGGGGTGTTTAGTTTTCAAAATGGGGTCACTTGTGTGGGAGCTCCAATGTTTAGGCACATGGGGGCTCTCCAAACGTGACATGGTGTCCGATAAAGGGTGGAGCCCTGTCGTGCGCCCAAACAGTGGTTTACCCCCACATATGAAGTATCAGCGTACTCAGGACAAATTGGACAACAACTTTCGTGGTTCAGTTTCTCCTTTTACCATTGGGAAAATAAAAAAATTGATGCTAAAAGATCAAAGGTCAAAGAGTTTTTCAAACACAGATATAAAGTGTATTAATTACTCACATATAAAATCCATACCAATTCAGAGTAAAGCTGCAAGAGCAGGACAAAAGGGAAATAAGTAAATGTACATCTGTAATATTCAATCTCTCATGGAAGGGAAAACATACTAACTAATCATGATCTAAAAAGATATAGCAAGTATTACACCTCATATGCATATAAGTAAAAACCAGCAAAAAACTGAGGGAATTAGTAAAAAAAGGGATCAATATACATAAGCAACCAATAGGCCTATATAGGCATCATACTTACCATATTTTTCTGACCATAAGACGCACTTTTTTCCTCCATATTTGGGAGGAAAGTCTGGGTGCGTCTTATGGTATGATGTAGCATGTGGGGAGGGGGGCAGCAGTGAGTGGGATCGCACTGTTATCCCACTTCAGGATGTCCTGTCCGGAATCAGTGCTGGGGAAATCCTGTGGTCCCGATGATTAAGTGCAGTGAATATTCATTAGCTACTCCCCGCCCACCTATCAGCTGAGCTGTGAGCTGGGAGAGGCAAATGAATACTGCACTTAAGCAGGGACACACATGGCTTCCCCAGCGCTGATTCCTGCAGCAGCTGGGGAGATCCGTGTGTCGGGGGAGAGGAGGAAGCAGCAGAAGGGTCCGGGGGAGAGGAGATCGCTGTACCTTCCTGGGATGGAGCTGAGTGTGGTGCAGTGTGCACAAAGAGGACCTGTGATGATGTCAGAAGTGGGCGGGCTGGAGCATCACATGGCAGCACAGAGCCCTCTCTCTTCTTGACATCATCACAGGTCCTTCAGACTCCAACACTAGAATCTGCTGGCTTCCATTACCTGTGCTGTGGAAAGACAACAAGAGGGAGGGCTCTGTGTGCAGTCATGGGATGCTTTTACCTCACCACAGTGGCTGGCTGCCACAATTAAGAGGTTAGTCTTTCCAAAACACAATAAAGCACTCTGCCACTTCTTTAGTGAACTATTACTCCCAGTATGTCATAGGATCTGCAGGGCATGCTGGGAGTTATAGTTCTCCCATTGGATTTTAAAGCAGCACTCCAGTGTTATTTTGCAGTGCTGGAGTGGTGCTTTAAATATAAGCCCTGTGCCCCCATTCTTATACTCACCCTCCAGCATCTTCATATAGTACTTCACAGACACCACACTGGTCCCGCAGCTTCCAACATAATAACATACTATTATATGTGGTGTTATTATATATAATAGTATGTTATTAAATATTTTACCACATTTTTTTGCTTCAAATATTTTTTTTTCTATTTTCCACCTCTAAAACCTGGGTGCGCCTTATAGTCCGGTGCGTCTTATAGTCTGAAAAATACGGTAAGTAAGATGGCGCTTAAAAAGCAATGATCCTTAGGGTTGAGCGACTTTTACTTTTTTAGGGTCGAGTCGGATTTCCCAAAACCCGACTATCTCAAAAGTCGAGTGGAGTGAAATCGGCCAATTATCGCGAAAAGTCGGGGATCGACCGAAACACGAAACCCAATGCAAGTCAATGGGGAAGCATAGTCGGCAGTGAGTGGAGGCCAGGAAAACACCTACAGTGCCCATTTTAATGGCAAAAACATCCATTCTTGGTACTGAAGCTTGTCAATCTTAATTTACCTTATAATAATAGTTAGGCATTGGACATTGGGGGTCATTTGGCTAAAGTTGTGGGGGGTATGGCTGGTTCAAGTAATTAGTGGGCCCAGGAAACGTGGACCACGTCACGGCAGTGGAGCAGGGAGAGGTAAGTATTTCAACTTTGCAAGTGATGTGATCCTGAGCAAGCAGGGGTGGCCCACTCGTTCGCATTGGCACTGGCATAGGGCCCCTCAAAGTACAGCGGTGTGTTTGCACGGTGGTGGCACCTCCCACCGGCAGGGACACTTTTGTGTACTATGAGGGGCCCTGTGCCAGTGACGTCGCCAACGAGTATTCCCCCCACCTGATGAAGGAACCTGCACTTTCATCTGCACCTTCCTCTTTGTCCCCGTGTAAGGTGGTATAGTATGCAGGAAGGGGAACCTCACTTTCAGCAGGGTGAGAATCTGGCTGTGTAGCGTGCAAGGGGAATGTAGCGGTCTGGGTCAATGTACTAGCAGGGTCATCTAGCACTGGCTGGGCAATGGGCAGGATGAGGAGGAAACACAGATATAGGCCCAAATAATAAAGTGGGCTAAATGCATTTCAAAATTGTTAACCAGGCGGCATTGCTTTGTTCAGTGGAGGACAACTGTAATGAGAGGATGACACAGTGAGTAGGCCCAAATCAGTAAGTAGTCTAAATGCAGTTCAAAATTGGTAACAGTAGTAAACAGGCGGCACTGCTTTGTTCAGTAGAGGAGAACAACAAAGAGCGGCAGACACCGTTAGTAGGCCCCAACCAAACTAGTAGGCCAAATCCAGTGTTATATTAAAAACTACTTAATGAGAGCCTGAAGATCGAAGCTCAGGACAGGAAACCAGGAAAACAGCAAGGAGCGGCAGACACCGTTAGTAGGCCTCAACCAAACTAGTAGGCCAACAGCAGTGTTATATTAACAACTACTTAATGAGAGCCTGAAGATCGAAGCTCAGGACAGGAAACCAGGAGAACAGCAAGGAGCGGCAGACACCGTTAGTAGGCCCCAAACAAACTAGTAGGCCAAATGCAGTGTAATATTAACAACTACTTAATGAGAGCCTGAAGATCGAAGCTCAGGACAGGAAACCAGGAGAACAGCAGGGAGCGGCAGACACCGTTAGTAGGCCCCAACCAAACTAGTAGGCCAAATGCAGTGTTGTATTAACAACTACTGAATGAGAGCCTGAAGATCGAAGCTCAGGACAGGAAACCAGGAGAACAGCAAGGAGCGGCAGACACCAATAGTAGGCCCCAACCCAACTAGTAGGTCAAATGCAGTGTAATATTAACAACTACTTAATGAGAGCCTGAAGATCGAAGCTCAGGACAGGAAACCAGGAGAACAGCAAGGAGCGGCAGACACCGTTAGTAGGCCCCAACCAAACTAGTAGGCCAAGTCCAGTGTTATATTAACAACTACTTAATGAGAGACTGAAGATCGAAGCTCAGGGCAGGAAACCAGGAGAACACCTTGGAGTGGCAGAGACCGTTAGTAGGCCCCAACCCAACTAGAAGCCCCACTGCATTTGTTCCATTTAACAACTATTTAACAAGAGCCTGAAGATAGAAGCTCAGGAAAGGCAACCAAGAGAACACATTGGAGCGGCAGACACTGTTAGTAGGCCCCAACCAAACTAGTAACCCCACTGCATTTGTTCCATTTAACAATTATCTAAAAAGAGCCTGAAGATAGAAGGTCAGGAAAGGCAACCTGGAGAACACCTTGGAGCGGCAGACACTGTTAGTAGGCCTCAACCAAACTAGTAGCCCCACTTCAGTTTTAAAATTCCAATAGGCTGAAAACCTGACAATTGCAGGTCATTTTTTTAAGAGGACAGCTGTATTGAGTGGTGCAGACAGACACTGCTAGTAGGCCTTACACCACAAAGTTGGCTCGATGCAGGTTTAAAAAAGGTTACATGGGTACACAGTCTGCATTGGTGTGGTCAGTGGAGGACAATTGGAAGGAGGGACCGCAGACAGACTTACTAGGCCTAAAATAAAAAAAAGTAGGCTCTATGCACTTTTAAATAGGTTCCAGGGGTACACAGGCAGCATTGGTGTGGTCAGCAGAGGACTATTGGAAGGAGGGACCGCAGACAGACTTAGTAGGCCTAAAATAAAAAAAGTAGGCTCTATGCACTTTTAAATAGGTTCCAGGGGTACACAGGCAGCATTCGTGTGGTCAGCAGAGGACTATTGGAAGGAGGGACCGCAGACAGACTTAGTAGGCCTAAAATAAAAAAAAGTAGGCTCTATGCACTTTTAATTAGGTTCCAGGGGTACACAGGCAGCATTGGTGTGGTCAGTGGAGGACAATTGGAAGGAGGGACCGCAGACAGACTTAGTAGGCCTAAAATAAAAAAAATAGGCTCAATGCAGTTTCAATTATCTTGCAGTGATACACAGGCAGCATTGGTATGGTCAGCGGAGGACAATTGGAAGGAGGGACCGCAGACAGACATAGTAGGCCTAAAATAAAAAAAGTAGGCTCTATCCACTTTTAAATAGGTTCCAGGGGTACACAGGTAGCATTGGTGTGGTCAGTAGGGTTGAGCGACCTTGACCTTTTTAGAGTCGAGCCGTGTTTCGCGAAACCTGACTATCTTAGAAGTCGAGTCGAGTGGAATCGGCCGATTATCGCGAAAAGTCGGGTATCGCCCGAAACACGAAACCCAATGCAAGTCAATGGGGGAGCATAGTCGGCAGTGAGTGGAGGCCAGGAAAACACCTACACTGCCCATTTTAATGGCAAAAACATCCATTCTTGTTAAAGAAGCGTGTCAATCGTAATTTACCTTATAATAATTGGAAGGCATTTGAAATTGGGGGTCATTTGGCTAAAGTTGTGGGGGGTAGGGCTGGTTCAAGTAATTAGTGGGCCCAGTAAATCTGGACCACGTCACGGCAGTGGAGCAGGGAGAGGTAAGTATTTAAACTTTGCAAGTGCTGTGATCCTGAGCAAGCAGGGGGGGCCCACTCATTGGCATTGGCACTGGCACAGGGCCCCTCAAAGTACAGCGGTGTGTTTGCACGGCGGGGGTGCCTCCCACCGGCAGCAACACTTTTGCGTACTATGAGAGGCCCTGTGCCAGTGACGTTGCCAACTAGTATTCCTCCCCCCACCTGATGAAGGAACCTGCACTTTCATCTGCACCTTCCTCTTTGTCCCCGTGTAAGGTGGTATGGTATGCGGGAAGAGGAACCTGACTTTCAGCAGGGTCACAATCTTGCTGTGTAGCGTGCACGGGGAATTTTGTGTTATGGGTCAATGTACCAGCAGACTCATCTATCACTGGCTGGGCAATGGGAAGGATGAGGAGGAAACACAGATATAGGCCCAAAGAATAAAGTTGGCTAAATGCAGTTCAAAATTGGTAACACAGGACTAACCAGGGGGCATTGCAGTGGAGGACAACTGGAATGAGAGGCTGACACAGTGAGTAGGCCCAAATCAGTAAGTAGTCGACATGCAGTTCAAAATTGGCAACCGTAGTAAACAGGCGGCCCAGCTTTGTTCAGTTGAGGAGAACAGCAAGGAGTGGCAGACACCGATAGTAGGCCCCAACCCAACTAGTAGGCCAAATGCAGTCTAACATTAACAACTACTTAACAAGAGCCTGAAAATGGAATTTCAGGACAGGAAACCAGGAGAACAGCAAGGAGTGGCAGACACCGATAGTAGGCCCCAAACCAACTAGTACGCCAAATGCAGTTGTTCCATTTAACTACAATTTAATGAGAGCCTGAAGACAGAAGTTCAGGAAAGGCAACCTGTAGAACACCTTGGAGTGGAACACACCATCTCTCTACACCCCATACCCAATTTGTAGGCCTAATGCAGTGTAGTTTTCAACAACTACTAAACGAGAGTCGGAAGATCGAAGCAATGTGGACGAAACCTGGGGAACACCTTGGAGTGTAACACACCGTCTCTCTACACCCCATACCCAATTTGTAGGCCTAATGCAGTGTAGTTTTCAACAACTACTAAACGAGAGTCGGAAGATCGAAGCAATGTGGACGAAACCTGGGGAACACCTTGGAGTGTAACACACCGTCTCTCTACACCCCATACCCAATTTGTAGGCCTAATGCAGTGTAGTTTTCTACAACTACTAAACGAGAGCATGAAGATCGAAGCAATGGAGAGGAAACCTGGGGAACACCTTGGAGTGGAACACACCATCTCTCTACACCCCATACCCAATTTGTAGGCCTAATGCAGCGTAGTTTCCAAAAACTACTAAACGAGAGCCAGAAGATCGAAGCTCAGGAAAGGCAACCTGGAGAACACCTTGGAGTGGAACACACCATCTCTCTACACCCCATACCCAATTTGTAGGCCTAATGCAGTGTAGTTTCCAACAACTACTAAACGAGAGCATGAAGATCGAAGCAATGGAGAGGAAACCTGGGGAACACCTTGGAGTGGAACACACCATCTCTCTACACCCCATACCCAATTTGTAGGCCTAATGCAGCGTAGTTTCCAACAACTACTAAACGAGAGCATGAAGATTGAAGCTCAGGAAAGGCAACCTGGAGAACACCTTGGAGTGGAACACACCATCTCTCTACACCCCATACCCAATTTGTAGGCCTAATGCAGCGTAGTTTCCAACAACTACTAAACGAGAGCATGAAGATTGAAGCTCAGGAAAGGCAATCTGGAGAACACCTTGGAGTGGAACACACCATCTCTCTACACCCCATACCCAATTTGTAGGCCTAATGCAGCGTAGTTTCCAACAACTACTAAACGAGAGCATGAAGATAGAAGCAATGGAGAGGAAACCTGGGGAACACCTTGGAGTGGAACACACCATCTCTCTACACCCCATACCCAATTTGTAGGCCTAATGCAGTGTAGCTTTCTACAACTACTAAACGAGAGCATGAAGATCGAAGCAATGGAGAGGAAACCTGGGGAACACCTTGGAGTGGAACACACCATCTCTCTACACCCCATACCCAATTTGTAGGCCTAATGCAGCGTAGTTTCCAACAACTACTAAACGAGAGCCAGAAGATCGAAGCTCAGGAAAGGCAACCTGGAGAACACCTTGGAGTGGAACACACCATCTCTCTACACCCCATACCCAATTTGTAGGCCTAATGCAGCGTAGTTTCCAACAACTACTAAACGAGAGCATGAAGATCGAAGCAATGGCGATGAAACCTGGGGAACACCTTGGAGTGGAACACACCA
Organism: Ranitomeya imitator; assembly: GCF_032444005.1. NCBI lineage: Eukaryota > Metazoa > Chordata > Amphibia > Anura > Dendrobatidae > Ranitomeya > Ranitomeya imitator. Next base: position 632,801,438 of record NC_091284.1, read on the forward strand.
TCTCTCTACACCCCATACCCAATTTGTAGGCCTAATGCAGCGTAGTTTCCAACAACTACTAAACGAGAGCATGAAGATTGAAGCTCAGGAAAGGCAACCTGGAGAACACCTTGGAGTGGAACACACCATCTCTCTACACCCCATACCCAATTTGTAGGCCTAATGCAGCGTAGTTTCCAACAACTACTAAACGAGAGCATGAAGATTGAAGCAATGGAGAGGAAACCTGGGGAACACCTTGGGGAGGCAGACACCGTTAGTAGGCCCTACCAAAGTTGTACACCCAATGCAGTTTTAAAATTCCTAGAGGCTGAAAACAAGACTATTGACGCTCAGCTTTTTTCAAAGGAACACAGCTGAATTGAGTGGCGCAGACAGACACAGGTAGTAGGACTCAAACCAAAAATGTAGCTCACTGCAGCAGAAAAAAGTTACAGGGGTACACAAGCTGCAGTGCTCTGGGCAGTGGAGGACAATTTCAATAGTGAACCGCAGACAGACTTTGTACGCCTACTATTAAAAAAAGGATGCTCTATGCAATTATAAATAGGTTCCAGGGGTACACGGGCAGCAGTGGTGTGGTCAGTGGAGGCCTAGTGGAAGGAGTGACCGCAGACAGGCATCGAAGGCCTAAAATAATAACACATGGCTGTAGGCAATTTTAAATTGGTTCCAGGGGTACACGGGCAGCAGTGGCCTGGTCAGTGTAGTAGTAGTAGAAAGAACGGACCGCAGACAGGCATCGAAGGCCTAAAATAAAAAAATTGGGCTGGCTGTAGGCAATTTTAAATTGGTTCCAGGAGTACACGGGGAGCAGTGGTGTGGTCAGTGGAGGCATATTGTAAGGATTGACCGCAGACAGGCATCGAAGGCCTAAAATAATAACACATGGCTGTAGGCAATTTTAAATTGGTTCCAGGGGTACACGGGCAGCAGTGGTGTGGTCAGTGGAGGCCTAGTGGAAGGAGTGACCGCAGACAGGCATCGAAGGCCTAAAATAAAAATATTGGGCTGGCTGTAGGCAATTTTAAATTGGTTCCAGGGGTACACGGGCAGCAGTGGTGTGGTCAGTGGAGGCCTAGTGGAAGGAGTGACCGCAGACAGGCATCGAAGGCCTAAAATAATAACACATGGCTGTAGGCAATTTTAAATTGGTTCCAGGGGTACACGGGCAGCAGTGGTGTGGTCAGTGGAGGCATAGTGGAAGGAGTGACCGCAGACAGGCTTCGAAGGCCTAACATAACAAAAATGTCAATACAATGGTATTGTCAGTGGCAGGCATTGAAGGATGTCAGCGCATAGACTAAACATTGGTGGAGCTGTGAGATAATTTTGCAAGTGGTAGAGCACTGTTTGAACTGGGGGGGGGAACTGTCTTGTGGCCGGCGGTACAGGCCCAGGGCCCCTCATATTACAACGGTGTGTCTGACGTTGGGTGCGCACCACCACCGCCAGAGACACTTTATTGTACTAGGAGGGACCCAGTGGCAGTGCCGTCAACCAAAAGCGGGCACACCCACCTCTTCAGACAAACAGCACTCTCACGGGTGCTGTCGCCAAGTGTCGATACCACGGCCCCGTGTGGGGAGTTTGGCCATTTAGTGAGGTGTAAACATGTCGTATGCTGGACAATCAGGTGCAGAAAATTACGAGATTGGAAAAGGCATTCAGAATAGTCCACAGGCAAGACCTTTTCATAGGAAAGCTAGGTGTCGGCCGGGCAAGGTGGGGCAAAAGATTTCGAAATCCAGTTGTGGTTCATTTTAATGAAGGTTAGATCATCTACATTTTGGGTAGCCAGACGAGTCCTTTTTTCTGTTAGTATTGAACCTGCAGCACTGAATACTCTTTCTGATAGGACACTAGCTGCCGGGCAAGCAAGCTCCTGCAATGCATATTCTGCCAATTCTGGCCAGATGTCTAATTTTGATGCCCAGTAATCAAATGGGAATGACGGTTGAGGGAGAACATCGATAAGGGATGAAAAATAGTTTGTAACCATACTGGACAAATGTTGTCTCCTGTCACTTTGAATTGATGCTGCAGTACCTGTCCTGTCTGCGGTCATAGCAAAATCACTCCACAACCTGGTCAGAAAACCCCTCTGGCCAACGCCACTTCTGATTTCTGCCCCTCTAACTCCTCTGGTCTGCTGGCCCCTGCAGCTCGTGTGAGAACGATCACGGGCGCTGTGTGCAGGGAATGCCAGAAGCAAACGGTCAACAAGAGTTGATTGTTTGGTTGCTAATATTAGTTCCAAGTTCTCATGTGGCATTATATTTTGCCTTTATAGCGAGGATCAAGGAGGCAGGCCAACCAGTAATCGTCATCGTTCATCATTATAGTTATGCGTGTGTCCCTTTTGAGGATACGTAAGGCATAATCCGCCATGTGGGCCAAAGTTCCAGTTCTCAAATCTGCGGTTGTGCTTGGTTGAGGGGCAGTTTCAGGCAAATCCACGTCACTTGTGTCCCTCCAAAAACCAGAACCCGGCCTTGCCGCGCCACCAATTTCCAGTGGCCCCGGAAAAGCTTCCTCATTAAAAATATAATCATCCCCATCATCCTCCTCGTCCTCCTCCTCCTCTTCGCCCGCTAACTCGTCCTGTACACTGCCCTTGCCAGACAATGGCTGACTGTCATCAAGGCTTTCCTCTTCCTCAGCTGCAGACGCCTGATCCTTTATGTGCGTCAAACTTTGCATCAGCAGACGCATTAGGGGGATGCTCATGCTTATTATGGCGTTGTCTGCACTAACCAGCCGTGTGCATTCCTCAAAACACTGAAGGACTTGACACAGGTCTTGAATCTTCGACCACTGCACACCTGACAACTCCATGTCTGCCATCCTACTGCCTGCCCGTGTATGTGTATCCTCCCACAAAAACATAACAGCCCGCCTCTGTTCGCACAGTCTCTGAAGCATGTGCAGTGTTGAGTTCCACCTTGTTGCAACGTCTATGATTAGGCGATGCTGGGGAAGGTTCAAAGAACGCTGATAGGTCTGCTTACGGCTGGAGTGTACGGGCGAACGGCGGATATGTGATCAAAGTCCACGCACTTTGAGGAGCAGGTCGGATAACCCCGGATAACTTTTCAGGAAGCACTGCACCACCAGGTTTAAGGTGTGAGCCAGGCAAGGAATGTGTTTCAGTTGGGAAAGGGAGATGACAGCCATGAAATTCCTTCCGTTATCACTCACTACCTTGCCTGCCTCAAGATCTACAGTGCCCAGCCACGACTGCGTTTCTTTCTGCAAGAACTCGGACAGAACTTCCGCGGTGTGTCTGTTGTCGCCCAAACACTTCATAGCCAATACAGCCTGCTGACGTTTGCCAGTAGCTGCCCCATAATGGGAGACCTGGTGTGCAACAGTGGCAGCTGCGGATGGAGTGGTTGTGCGACTGCGGTCTGTGGATGAGCTCTCGCTTCTGCAGGAGGACGAAGAGGAGGAGGAGGGGGTGTGAATGGCTACAGCCAACTGTTTCCTAGACCGTGGGCTAGGCAGAACTGTCCCAAACTTGCTGTCCCCTGTGGACCCTGCATCCACAACATTCACCCAGTGTGCCGTGATGGACACGTAACGTCCCTGGCCATGCCTACTGGTCCATGCATCTGTTGTCAGGTGCACCTTTCTGCTCACAGATTGCCTGAGTGCATGGATGATGCGCTCTTTAACATGCTGGTGGAGGGCTGGGATGGCTTTTCTGGAAAAAAAGTGTCGACTGGGTAGCTCGTAGCGTGGTACAGCGTAGTCCATCAGGGCTTTGAAAGCTTCGCTTTCAACTAACCGGTAGGGCATCATCTCTAACGAGATTAGTCTAGCTATGTGGGCGTTCAAACCCTGTGTACGCGGATGCGAGGCTAAGTACTTCCTTTTTCTAACCATAGTCTCATGTAGGGTGAGCTGGACTGGAGAGCTGGAGATTGTGGAACTAGCGGGGGTGCCGGTGGACATGGCAGACTGAGAGACGGTGGGAGATGGTATTGTTGCCGCTGGTGCCCTAGATGCAGTGTTTCCTACTACGAAACTGGTGATTCCCTGACCCTGACTGCTTTGGCTTGGCAAAGAAACCTGCACAGATACTGCAGGTGGTGCGGAAAATGGTGGCCCTACACTGCCGGAAGGGATGTTGCGTTGCTGACTAGCTTCATTGGCCGAGGGTGCTACAACCTTAAGGGACGTTTGGTAGTTAGTCCAGGCTTGCAAATGCATGGTGGTTAAATGTCTATGCATGCAACTTGTATTGAGACTTTTCAGATTCTGTCCTCTGCTTAAGGTAGTTGAACATTTTTGACAGATGACTTTGTGCTGATCAATTGGATGTTGTTTAAAAAAATGCCAGACTGCACTCTTTCTAGCATCGGATACCTTTTCAGGCATTGCAGACTGAGCTTTAACCGGATGGCCACGCTGTCCTCCAACAGGTTTTGGCTTTGCCACGCGTTTTGGGCAAGATACGGGCCCGGCAGATGGAACCTGTTGCGATGTTGATGCCTGCTGCGGCCCCTCCTCCTCCGCTTCAGAACTGCTGCCGCCTGCACCCTGTTCCCCCAATGGCTGCCAATCGGGGTCAAGAACTGGGTCATCTATTACCTCTTCTTGTAGCTCGTGTGCAACTTCGTCTGTGTCACCGTGTCGGTCGGTGGTATAGCGTTCGTGATGGGGCAACATAGTCTCATCAGGGTCTGATTCTTGATCATTACCCTGCGAGGGCAATGTTGTGGTCTGAGTCAAAGGACCAGCATAGTAGTCTGGCTGTGGCTGTGCATCAGTGCACTCCATGTCAGATTCAACTTGTAATGGGCATGGACTGTTAACTGCTTCACTTTCTAAGCCAGCAGTGTCGCCTGCTGCATTCTTCTCTGTTGTTGTTTTTGCTGAAGAGGACAAGGAAGCGACTTGTCCCTGACCGTGAACATCCACTAACGACGCGCTGCTTTGACATTTACCAGTTTCACGAGAGGAGGCAAAAGAGCTAGAGGCTGAGTCAGCAAGATAAGCCAAAACTTGCTCTTGCTGCTACGGCTTTAAAAGCGGTTTTCCTACTCCTAGAAAAGGGAGCGTTCGAGGCCTTGTGTAGCCAGACGACGAACCTGGCTCCACAGCTCCAGACTTAGGTGCAATATTTTTTTTCCCACGACCAGCTGATGCTCCACCACTACCACTACCCTCATTACCAGCTGACAATGAATGCCCCCGGCCACGACCTCTTCCACCAGACTTCCTCATTGTTTTAAAAACGTAACCAAACTAACGGTATTTGTTGCTGTCACACAACTTACACGGTGAGCTATAACTTCAGTATGATTTAGCTACCCCTTTACAGGTGAGTGAGACCACAACGAAAATCAGGCACAATGTTACACACTCTGTTGTTGGTGGCAACAAATGAGAGAGATGCCACACACGCAGGACTGTCACTGAAGCACAAATGTAAATATTAATCTCCCACTGATTTGATTTTTTTTTTTTTTCAGGGAGACTTTAGGAAAAAAAAAAAAGAATAAAATGATTTTTTCAGGAAGAATTTAGAAACCAAATAAAATAAAATGATTTTTTCAGGGAGAATTTAGAAAACAAATAAAACAAAAAAAGGCTTTCTATGGCCCACTGAGTGAGAGATGACGCACACAGGAGTCAGGAGTGGCACACAAGCCCAGAGGCCAATATTTATCTCCCACTGATTGATGTAGTGATTTTTTCAGGTAGATTTTGGAACCCAAATCAAGCTAAAAAAAATAATAGGCTTTCTATGGCCCACAATTGGAGAGAGAGAGATGGCACACCCAGGAGTCAAGACTGGCACACAAGCAGAAAGGGCAATATTAATCTCCCACTGATTTGATTTTTTTTTTTTTTTCAGGGAGACTTTAGGAAAAAAAAATAATAGAATAAAATGATTTTTTCAGGTAGAATTTAGAAACCAAATAAAATAAAATGATTTTTTCAGGGAGAATTTAGAAAACAAATAAAAGAAAAAATAGGCTTTTTATGGCCCACTGAGTGAGAGATGACGCACACAGGAGTCAGGAGTGGCACACAAGCCCAGAGGCCAATATTGTTCTCCCAATGATTGATGTAGTGATTTTTTCAGGTAGATTTTGGAACCCAAATCAAGCTAAAAAAATAATAGGCTTTCTATGGCCCACAATTGGAGAGAGAGAGAGAGATGGCACACCCAGGAGTCAAGACTGGCACACAAGCAGAAAGGGCAATATTAATCTCCCACTGATTTGATTTTTTTTTTTTTTCCAGGGAGACTTTAGAAAAAAAAAATAATAAAAAAAAAAATGATTTTTTCAGGAAGAATTTAGAAACCAAATAAAATAAAAATGATTTTTTCAGGGAGAATTTATAAAACAAATAAAACAAAAAATAGGCTTTCTATGGCCCACTGAGTGAGAGATGACGCACACAGGAGTCAGGAGTTGCACACAAGCCCAGAGGCCAATATTTATCTCCCACTGATTGATTTATTGATTTTTTCAGGTAGAATTTAGAACCCAAATCAACCAAAAAAATAAATAGGCTTTCTATGGCCCACTATTTGTGAGAGAGATGGCACGCTCAGGACTGGCACACAAGCCCAGAGGCCAATATTAATCTCCCACTTTTTTTTTTTTCAGGGAAAATTTATAAACCCAATAAAAAAAATAATAAATAGGCTTTCTATGGCCCACTATCTGAGAGAGAGAGATGGCACGCTTAGGACTGGCACACAAGCCCAAAGGCCAATATTAATCTACCACTGATTGATTTATTGATTTTTCCAGGTAGAATTTAGAACCCAAATAAAGCAAAAAAAAAAAAATAGGCTTTCTATGGCCCACTGAGAGAGTGATGATGCACACAGGAGTCAGGAGTGGCACACAAGCCCTGAGGCCAATATTTTTCTCCCACTGATTGATGTAGTGATTTTTTTCAGGTAGATTTTAGAACCCAAATCAAGCAAAAAAATAAATAGGCTTTCTATGGCCCACTGACTGAGAGATGGCACACACAGGAGTCAAGAGTGGCACAGAAGCCCTGAGGCCAATATTTTTCTCCCACTGATTGATGTAGTGATTTTTTCAGGTAGATTTTATAACCCAAATCAAGCAAAAAAATAAATAGGCTTTCTATGGCCCACTGAGTGAGAGATGGCACACACAGGGATGGCACTCTAGCAGAAATGTCAATCTTAATCTCCCACAAAAAAAAAAAAAAAAAAAAAAAAACAGGGAGTGTCCAACAATTACTATCTCCCTGCAGTAATCTCAGCCAGGTATGGCAGGCAGCAATAAGGAGTGGAATGATGCACAAATTAAATAAAAAGTGTGGACAAACAAAAAAGATAGCTGTGCAGAAAGGAAGGAACAAGAGGATTTGTGCTTTGAAAAAAGCAGTTGGTTTGCACAGCGGCGTACACACAGCAATGCAGCTATCAGGGAGCCTTCTAGGGCAGCCCAATGAGCTACAGCGCTGAGGAAAAAAAAAAAAAATGTAGCTTCCACTGTCCCTGCACACCGAAGGTGGTGTTGGACAGTGCAAATTGCTACAGCACAAGCGGTTTGGTGGTTAATGGACCCTGCCTAACGCTATCCCTGCTTCTGACGAAGCGGCAGCAACCTCTCCCTAAGCTCAGATCAGCAGCAGTAACATGGCGGTCGGCGGGAACGCCCCTTTATAGCGCCTGTGACGCCGCAGACAGCAAGCCAATCACTGCAATGCCCTTCTCTAAGATGGTGGGGACCAGGACCTATGTCATCACGCTGCCCACACTCTGCGTTTACCTTCATTGGCTGAGAAATGGCGCTTTTCGCATCATTGAAACGCGACTTTGGCGTGAAAGTCGCGTACCGCATGGCCGACCCCGCACAGGGGTCGGATCGGGTTTCATGAAACCCGACTTTGCCAAAAGTCGGCGACTTTTGAAAATGAACGACCCGTTTCGCTCAACCCTAGTGGTCAGTGGAGGACAATAGGAAGGAGGGACCGCAGACAGACTTTGTAGGCCTTTAAATAAAAAAAGTAGGCTCTATGCACTTTTAAATAGGTTCCAGGGGTACACAGGCAGCATTGGTGTGGTCAGTGGAGGATAATTGGAAGGAGGGACCGCAGACAGAATTAGTAGGCCGAAAAAAAAAATAGGCTCAATGCAGTTTCAATTATCTTGCAGGGGTACAAAGGCAGCATTGGTGTGGTCAGCGGAGGACAATTGGAAGGAGTGTCTGACACAGTTAGTACTCCAAAATAATACCTAGATGTTAATGTCTCGCAAAAAACAAAACAAAAAAAAGGGTGGCATACTTAGGTACAGGGGTGGGCTCCTCTGCTGACTTTCAGACATTGTAATTTGGCGCAAAGTATTTAATGGTGTAAATGTAGGACAGAGCCACTGAATATTTTAACTAGCATCATACATGTCAACAAATTGGTATTGTCAGTGCCAGGCATTGAAGGATTTCACCGCATAGACTAAACAGCGGTGGAGCTGTGAGAGATAATTTTGCAAGTGGTAGAGCACAGTTTGAGCACTCTCTCGTGCCCGGCGGTACTGGCCCAGGGCCCCTTATGTTACAACGGTGTGTCTGACGTTGGGTGCGTGCTACCAGCGCCAGAGACACTTCATTGTACTATGAGGGACCCAGTGTCAGTGCCGTCGACCAAAAGTGGGCACACCCACCTCTTCAGACAAACGGCACTCTCACGGGTGCTTGCGCAAAGTGGCGAGACCACGGCCCCGTGGGGGGAGTCAGCCCATTTAGGGAGGTGTAAACATGTCATATGCTGGACATTCAGCAGCTGCAAATTATGAGATTGGAACAGTCAGTAAGACCAGTCCAAAAACAAGACCTTTTTACAGGAAAGCTAGGTGTCAGCCGGGAAAGGTGGGGCAAAATAATTAGAAATCCATGAGTGGTTCATTTTAATGAAGGTTAGATCATCAACATTTTGAGTAGCCAGACGAGTCCTTTTTTCGGTCAGTATTGAACCAGCAGCACTGAATACTCTTTTTGATAGCACACTAGCTGCTGGGCAAGCGAGCTCCTGCGATGCATATTCGGACAATTCAGGCCAGGTGTCTATTTTGGATGCCCAGTAATCAAATGGGAATGACGGGTGAGGGAGAACATCGATAGGGGAGGAAAAATAGTTAGTAACCATACTGGACAAATGTTGTCCCCTGTCACTTTGAATTGATGCTGCAGTACCTGTCCTGTCCGCGGTCATTGCGAAATCACTCCACAACCTGGTCAGAAAACCCCTCTGTCCAACGCCACTTCTGATTTGTGCACCTCTAACACCTCTGCCCTGTTGCCCCCTGCAGCTCGTGTGAGAACCATCACCGGCGCTGTGTGCTGGGAATGCCTGAATCAAACGGTCAACAAGAGTTGCTTGTTTGGTTGCCAATATTTGTTCAAGGTTCTCATGTGGCATGATATTTTGCAGTTTCCCCTTATAGTGTGGATCCAGGAGGCAGGCCAACCAGTAATCGTCATCGGTCATCATTTTTATAATGCGGGGGTCCCATTTTAGGATACGCAAGGCATAATCCGCCATGTGGGCCAATGTTCCAGTTGTCAATTCACTGCTTGTGCTGGGTTGAGGAGCACATTCTGGCAAATCAACGTCACTTGTCTCCCTCAAAAACCCTGAACCTGGCCTTGCAACGCCACCAGTTTGTATTGCCCCCTGAGAAGCTTCCTCATCCAAAAAATATTCATCCCCTTCATCCTCCTCGTCCTCCTCCTCTTCGCCCGCCACCTACTCCAGTAGACTTCCCTGACCAGACAATGGCTGACTGTCATCAAGGCTTCCCTCGTCCTCGGCTGCAGACGCCTGCTCCTTTATGTGCGTCAAACTTTGCATCAGCAGACGCATTAGGGGGATGCTCATGCTTATTATGGCATTGTCTTCACTAACCAGCCGTGTGCATTCCTCAAAACACTGAAGGACTTGACACAGGTCTTGTAGCTTCGACCACTGCACACCTGACAACTCCATGTCTGCCATCCAACTGCCTGCCCGTGTATGTGTATCCTCCCACAAATACATAACAGCACGCCTCTGTTCGCACAGCCTCTGAAGCATGTGGAGTGCGGAGTTCCACCTTTTTGCAAAGTCGATGATTAGGCGATGCTGGGGAAGCTTCAAAGATCGCTGATGGTTCTGCATACGGCTGGAGTGTACGAGCGAACAGCGGATGTGCGAACAAAGTCTTCGCACCTTCAGAGCAGGTCGGGTAACCCAGGATAACTTTTCAGGAAGCACTGCACCACCAGGTTTAAGGTGTGAGCCAGGCAAGGAATGTGTTTCAGTTGTGAAAGGGCTATGGCAGCCATAAAATTCCTTCCATTATCACTCACTACCTTGCCTGCCTCAAGATGTACACTGCCCAGCCATGACAGAGTTTTTTGCTGCAAGAACTCGGACAGAACTTCCGCGATGTGTCTGTTGTTGCCCAAACACTTCATTGCCAACACAGCCTGCTGGCGCTTGCCACTAGCTGTTCCATAATGGGACACCTCGTGTGCAACAGTGACAGCTGCGGATGGAGTGGTCGTGCGACTGCGGTCTGTGGACGAGCTCTTGCTTCTGCTGGAGGATGAGGAGGAGGAGGAGGGGGGGCAAACGCCTACAGCCAACTGTTTCCTAGACCGTGGGCTAGGCAGAACTGTCCCAACAGGGCTGTCCCCTGTGGACCCTGCATCCACCACATTAACCCAGTGTGCCGTGATGGACACGTAACGCCCCTGGCCATGCCTACTGGTCCATGCATCTGTTGTCAGGTGCACCTTTCTGCTCACAGATTGCCTGAGTGCATGGACGATGCGGTCTTTTACATGCTGGTGGAGGGCTGGGATGGCTTTTCTCGAAAAGAAGTGTCGACTGGGTAGCTCGTACCGTGGTACAGCGTAGTCCATCAGGGCTTTGAAAGCTTCGCTTTCAACTAACCGGTGGGGCATCATCTCTAACGAGATTAGTCTAGCAATGCGGGCGTTCAAACCCTGTGTACGCGGATTAGAGGATGAGTACTTCCTTTTCCTAACAAGAGTCTCTTATAGGGTGAGCTGGACTGGAGAGCTGCGTATGGTGGAACTAGCGGGGGTGCCGGTGGACATGGCAGACTGAGAGAGGGTTGGTGATGATGATATTCTTGCAGTTGGCCTACATACAGTGTTTCCTAACACGAACCTGGTGATTCCCTGACAGCTTTGGCCTTGCGACGAAACCTCCACATTTGCTGCAGGTGTTGTGGTAAACAGTGGGCTTACAGTGAGGGAAGGAATGTAGCGTTGCTGACTAGCTTCATTGTGAGAGGGTGCAACAACGTTAAGGGACGTTTGGTAGTTAGTCCAGGCTTGCAAGTGTATGGTGGTTAAATGTCTACGCATGCAACTTGTATTTAGATTTTTAACATTCTGACCTCTGCTGAAGGTCCATGAGCATTTCTTACAGATGACTTTGCACTGATCATTTGGATCTTGTTTAAAAAAGTGCCAGACTGCACTCTTCCTACTATCGGATACCTTTTCAGGCATTGCACACTGAGCTACTTTAACCGGATGGCCACGCTGTCCTACAACTGTTTTAGGTTTTGACACATGTTTTTGGCTAGATACAGACCTGCCAGATGGAAGCTGTTGCGATGTTGATGCCTTCTGCAGCTCCTCCTCCTCCGCTTCAGAGCTACTGCTGGCTGCACCCTGTTCCCCCAATGGCTGCCAACCGGAGTCAACAACTGGGTCATCTATGACCTCCTCTTCTATTTCCTGTGCACCTTCCGCTGTGTCACCGTGTAAGCCAGTGCTATAGTGTTCGTGACGGGGCTCCATAGTCTCATCAGGGTCAGATTCTGGATCAGTACACTGCGAGGGCAATGTTGTGATCTGAGTCAAAGGAACAGCATTATAATCTGGCTGTGGCTGTGCATCTGTGCACTCCATGTCCGATTCATCTTGTAATAGGCATAGCCTGGTAACAATTTCCCCTTCTATCCCAGGCACAGTATGTGTAAAGAGCTCCATGGAGTAACCCGTTGTGTCGCCTGACGCATCCTTCTCTGTTGTTCTGGGTGAAGAACACAAGGAAGCGACTTGTTCCTGACCGGGAACATCCACTGATGACGCGCTGCTTTTAAATTTTGCACTTTCCGAAGAGGAGGCAAAAGAGCTAGAGGCAGAGTCAGCAAGGAAAGCCAAAACTTGTTCCTGCTGCTCCGGCTTTAAAAGCTGTTTTCCTACTCCCAGAAAAGGGAGCGTTCGAGGCCTTGTGTAGCCAGACGATGAACCTGGCTCAACAACTCGAGACTTAGGTGCTATATTGCTTTTCCCACGACCACCTGATGCTCCACCACCACTACATCATTACCAGCTGGCAATGAGTGCCCACGGCCACGACCTCTTCCACCAGACTTCCTCATTCTTGGAAAAATGTATCCAAACTAACAAACGTTATATGGTACTGTAAAACCAGATAGAAGGTGTACGCAAACTTGTTGTTGTTGTCAGGCCCACTGTATTACAGTACACAGCTTCAGTGGCAGACAGTGGCTGACAGATATGCCACTAACAGGACTGACGCAGATGCACACACTGGCAATAAAAATCTCCCTTTTTTTATATGGGAGACTAGTGATTAAATCAGGCCCACTGTATTACAGTATGGTTTCTGTGGCAGAAAATGACTGACAGATACCACAGACAGGACTGGCACAGATGCACAGATTTGCCAATATTAATCTCCCCTGTTTTATATGGGAGACTAGTGAATAAATTAGGCTCACTGTATTACAGTATAGTTTCTGTGGCAGAAAATGACTGACAGATACCACAGACAGGACTGGCACAGATGCACAGATTAGGCAATATTAATCTCCCCTTTTTTATATGGGAGACAAGTGAATAAATCAGGCCCACTGTATTACAGTATAGTTTCTGTGGCAGAAAATGACTGACAGATACCACAGACAGGACTGGCACAGATGCACAGATTTGCCAATATTAATCTCCCCTTTTTTTATATGGGAGACTAGTGAATAAATCAGGCCCACTGTATTACAGTATAGTTTCTGTGGCAGAAAATGACTGACAGATACCACAGACAGGACTGGTACAGATGCACAGATTAGGTAATATTAATCTCCCCTTTTTTATATGGGAGACAGTGCAGAAAAATACAGGCCCACTGTTTTACACTACACAGTTTCAGGGGCAGAAAGTGGCTTGAAGATATATAAAAAAAAAAAAGGGACTGTACTACAATTACTATCTCCCTACAATAATCTCAGAAAAGTATGGCAGGCAGCAATAATAAGGACTGCTGCACACAAAAGTGTGGACAAACAAACAAGATAGCTTTGCAGAAAGGAAGGAGCAACAGGATTTGTGCTTTGAAAAAAGCAGTTGGTTTGCACAGCGGCGTACAAACAGCAATGCAGCTATCAGGGAGCCTTCTGGGGCAGCCCAATAAGCTACAGAGCTGATGAGAAAAATCTAGCCTCCACTGTCCCTGCAAAGAAAAGGTGGTGTTGGACAGTGGAAATCGCTACAGCACAAGCGGTTTGGGGGTTAATGTACCCTGCCTAACGCTATCCCTGCTTCTGACGAAGTGGCAGCAACCTCTCCCTATGCTCAGATCAGCAGCAGTAAGATGGCGGTCGGCGTACATGCCTCTTTATAGCCCCTGTGACGCCGCAGAAAGCAAGCCAATCACTGCCATGCCCTTCTCTAAGATGGTGGGGACCAGGACCCTGGGTCATCACGCTGCCCACACTCTGCATCCACCTTCATTGGCTGAGAAATGGCGCTGAACGCGTCATATGAAACGCGACTTTAGTGATCACGTACCACATGGCCGATCCCACACTGGGATCGGATTGGGTTTCATGAAACCCGACTTTGCCAAAAGTCAGCGACTTATGAAAATGACCGATCCGTTTCGCTCAACCCTAGTTGATACCTTTTAATGGCGAACTGGAAAGATGCTAACAAATTGCAAGCTGTCGAGACTACGCAGGCCTCTTCATCAGGCGTAGACTAAAAGAAATTCTGGAGAATCACATATTTATGCACAAAACATCGCAGAAAAAAAAAACATGGATAAGAAAGGTGACATGAAGCACAATTACCATGGGTCATAAACAGTTATGTCCATAAATATTGGACCAGTTCTTAGATAGGGAATGTTTTATTGTCCTCTGATTGGGGTCTGGTTCTGTTGTGATGACCCCACATGGTCTGAAGGGCAAATTCCTTAGTGCAGGAATGAATGTGTCATATGGATTTATGTTTTTTTACATCAACTAAGGAACTAAGACTGTCAAAGGTCATCATCAGTTTATATTTCCATATTCTTCTGTCTCTGAGATTTGAAGTTACCTTTTAAAACAAGTAATTTCATGTCCATAATGTTATGATTCGGGAGACAAAAATGTATTGCTACAGGTACATCCATTCTTTTTTCTCTTATTGTATGGCGGTGAGAATTCATCCTTGTTCTCAGTTTTTGCCCTGTCTCTCCCACATACAGACCCCCAGTTGGACATTTAGTACACAAATAATTAGGTACACCACATTAGAAGTGATGCAGCTGAAAGTACCTGGTATCTTGTAGTCCTGATGTGAATTGGGGATCTTTATGTTGGTTATGCAGGTTTTAAATTTTTTCTGATTGTAAGGAAAGGTACCTGCAGCTGTTGGAGAGGACAGGGAGCTTTTGACAATGATGCTTCTTAGATTTGGGGGCTGCCTAAAACACAGTAGTGGGGGGTCTGGGAAAATGGATTGTAAGCGGCATCTTTTTGTAGTAAAGGTTGTAATTTCCATGCAGCTCACCTTAGCACCTCCAGATTTGGATTGTAGGTGACTACTAGAGGCACCCGGTTATTTTCATCTTTAGCTTTGTAATGTAGCAGGTGATTCCTTGATATTCTGGTGGCTCTTGTAATCTGGTTTTCAATTGTTCTTGGATGGTAGCCCTGATTCAAAAAGGTCTTTCTGAGGCGACCAAGGTTTTTATCCCTATCCATTGGGTTGGAACATATACAATTGTATCTGATGGCTTGGCTGTAGACAATAGAATTTGTGTTTTTTCAATAGAAACTGTCCCATTGAAGGTATGTTGGACAGTCGATTGGCTTCTGATACAGAGATGTCTCTATTTTATTGTTCTGCAGCTTAATGATGGTGTCCAAAAAGTTAATTTCAGTACAGGAGTAGTTGAGTGTCAAGTTGATGGTGGGATGAAATTGATTAAATTGTTCATGGAACATCTTTAGCTGTTGCTCAGACTCCATCCAGATGATTAAAATGTAATCAATGTAGCGGTAGTAGGCCAGAGGCCTGATGGGACATGAGGACAAAAAGTCACTTTCAAGCTTGGCCATGAAAAGATTTGCATACTGTGGAGCCATTTTACTTCCCATTGCTGTGCCATTGTCCTGTAGTTAGATCTTGTCATCTGCTCTTGTGGATTTGTCAGGCAGACAAGATACTAACTTGTTTAGTTCATTGTAATAGTCCTGTGTAGGATCCGACTCCAATTTTTTTGTAGTAGCGTGTCCATAAGTTGTCAGTATGCTTACTTCACATAGTGTGATGTGTTCATCATGACTATTGCACCTCCCTTGTCAGCAGGTTTGATGATGATTTCTTTGTTGGTTTTCAGAGACAGTATGGGCTTTCTCTCCTGGGCACTGATGTTGGATGCTTAAGCAATTCATGAATCAGCTCAATAACAGCTCTCTAAATATTAAATTGAGGTATTATTTTAATGCAAAGAAAATAGAATTTTTGGACGTCAGTCAGGAGATTGATGATACACATCTCCTACAGACTAATGTCTATAAAAAAAAATGCATTAGTGAATTCTCAGTTGAAGGCTACTTCTGCCCATAATGTTTCTATCACAAAGGCTGTCAGGGTTGGACAATTCCTCAGAATGACGATATCAAGTTCAAAAGGCAAGCTAAAGATCTAAAATCTAGATTTCAGGAAATAAGCTATGGCCAAACATGTATCAAACAGGAAAATAATAGAGCTAAAATGACCCTACAGAATCAGCTATTATATCCCACCAAAGAATAAGTGTATAATGATGGTAAAATTAGGTTTATATCTACTTTTAATGATTAATGGAACAAAATTAGATGATTTCTAAGCAGATACTGGTCAGACCGGCTTTCCGAACCTTTTTTGGCAACACATTTATCGGATGTTCCATTGAAGTCTAGTGATGAGCGAATACATTCAGCACTATTCATTACTCTCATGAATAGTACTGTATTCAGTGTTATGATACGGTGGTCTAGGAGCAACATGGAATGAGCTCTGAAGGAAGTGGTAACTGTACTGACTGCAGTCCCTAAGCTCAACAACACACTAGAAGTAGCCGTGGAATGCTCCTAACTCTCACTAGGCATCTCGTCACAGCCTAAGAGCTAACTACCCCTAAAGACAGAAGCAGGAAAACTATCTTGCCTCAGAGAAAATCCCCAAAGGATAGATTAGCCCCCCAGAAATAATGACTGTGAGTGGAGAGGGAAAAGACATACACAGAATGAAACCAGGATGAGCACAGGAGGCCAGTCTAGCTAAATAGATAGGACAGGATGGAATACTGTGCTGTCAGTATAAAACACTACAAAAATCCACGCAGAGTTTACAAAAAATCTCCATACCTGACTAAAGGTGTGGAGGGCAAATCTGCCTCCCAGAGCTTCCAGCAAGACAGAATTAATTCACACTGATAAGCTGGACAAACATAGAAAGCACAGAATGGATAAGTCCACAATCTATGGACATAAAAGAGCAAGCAAAAACTTAGCTTAGCTGAACTGGTCAGGATAACAGGGAACTCCAAAGAGATGTGAATCCAACCAGAAACCATTTGCAAGTGGCACTGGCTGAAGGAAGAGCCAGACTTAAATAGCCGAGCAGAAGAGACGATAAGTGGAGGCAGCTGATGACAGCTAACTCCAAGGAGCAGCCATACCACTAGAAACCACAAGAGGGAGCCCAAGAGCAGATCTCACAAAAGTGCCACTTACAACCACCGGAGGGAGCCCAAGAGCGGAATTCACAACAGCACCCCCCCTTGAGGAGGGGTCACCGAACACTCATCAGAGCCCCGAGGCCGATCAGGACGAGCCAAGTGAAAAGCACGAACCAAATCGGTGGCATGGACATCTGAGGCAACAACCCAAGAATTATACTCATGGCCATAACCCTTCCACTTGACAAGATACTGAAGCCTCCGCCTCGAAAAACGAGAATCCAAAATCTTCTCAACCTCATATTCCAACTCTCCCTCAACCAACACCAGGGCAGGAGGGTCAACCGAGGGAACAACGGGCACCACATATCTCCGCAACAAAGATCTATGGAAAACATTATGAATGGCAAAAGAGGCAGGAAGAGCCAAACGAAAAGACACTGGATTAATAATTTCAGAAATTTTCTAAGGACCAATAAACTGAGGCTTAAACTTAGGAGAAGAAACCTTCATAGGAACATGACGAGAAGACAACCAAACCAAATCCCCTACACGAAGCCGGGGACCAACACACCGACTGCGGTTAGCAAAACGTCGAGCCCTTTCCTGAGACAACGTCAAATTGTCCACCACATGAGTCCAAATCTGCTGCAGCCTGTCCACCACAGAATCAACACCAGGACAATCAGAAGGCTCAACCTGCCCAGAAGAAAAACGAGGATGAAAACCAAAATTACAAAAGAAAGGTGAAACCAAAGTAGCCGAACTAGCCCGATTATTTAGGGCAAACTCGGCCAACGGCAAGAAAGACACCCAATCATCCTGATCAGCACACACAAAGCATCTCAAATAGGTCTCCAAGGTCTGATTTGTTCGCTCAGTTTGGCCATTAGTCTGAGGATGAAACGCCGAAGAAAAAGACAAATCAATGCCCATCCTAGCACAAAAGGCCCGCCAAAATCTAGAGACAAACTGAGAACCTCTGTCAGACACAATATTCTCCGGAATGCCATGCAAACGAACCACATGCTGAAAAAATAATGGAACCAGATCGGAGGAGGAAGGCAACTTAGGCAAAGGTACCAGATGGACCATTTTAGAGAACCGGTCACAAACAACCCAGATAACAGACATCTTCTGGGAAACAGGAAGATCCGAAATAAAATCCATGGAAATATGCGTCTAGGGCCTCTCAGGGACCGGCAAAGGCAAAAGCAACCCACTAGCGCGGGAACAGCAAGGCTTGGCCCGGGCACAAGTCCCACAGGACTGCACAAAAGCACGCACATCGCACGACAAGGAAAACCACCAAAAGGACCTAGCAACCAAATCTCTGGTACCAAAAATCCCAGGATGCCCAGCCAACACTGAACAATGAACCTCAGAAATTACCTTACTTGTCCATCTATCAGGAACAAACAGCTTCCCCACTGGACAGCGGTCAGGCCTATCAGCCTGAAATTCCTGAAGCACCCGCCGCAAATCAGGGGAGATAGCAGAAAGAATCACCCCCTCCTTAAGAATGCCAACCGGCTCAGGGACTCCAGGAGAATCAGGCGAAAAACTCCTAGAGAGGGCATCATCCTTAACATTCTTAGATCCCGGAAGATACAAGACCACAAAATCAAAATGGGAGAAAAACAGGGACCATCGAGCCTGTCTAGGATTCAGCCGCTTGGCCGACTCGAGGTAAATCAGATTCTTATGATCGGTCAGGACTACAACACGGTGTTTAGCTTCCTCAAGCCAATGTCGCCACTCCTCAAATGCCCACTTCATAGCCAACAACTCCCGATTGCCGACATCATAATTGCGTTCCGCACGCGAAAACTTTCTGGAAAAAAAAGCACACGGTTTCATCAAAGAACCATCAGACTCCCTCTGAGACAAAACGGCCCCTGCCCCAATCTCAGAAGCGTCGACCTCAACCTGAAAAGGAAGAGAAACATCCGGTTGACGCAACACAGGGGCAGAAGTAAATCGGCGTTTAAGCTCCTGAAAGGCCTCAACAGCCTCAGAGGACCACTTCGCCACATCAGCGCCTTTCTTCGTCAAATCAGTAAGGGGCTTAACCACACTGGAAAAGTTGGCAATGAAACTGCGATAGAAATTAGCAAAACCCAAACATTTTTGAAGACCCTTCACAGATGTGGGTTGGATCCAGTCATGAATAGCTTGGACCTTAACAGGATCCATTTCTATAGACGAGGGAGAAAAAATAAAACCCAAAAAAGAGACCTTCTGAACTCCGAATAGGCACTTAGACCCCTTCACAAATAAAGCATTATCACGAAGGATCTGGAACACCATCCTGACCTGCTTCACATGAGACTCCCAATCATCGGAAAAAATCAAAATATCATCCAAATATACGACCATGAATTTATCAAGATAATTGCGGAAAATATCATGCATGAAAGACTGGAACACAGATGGAGCATTAGAGAGCCCAAATGGCATCACAAGGTATTCAAAATGGCCTTCAGGCATATTAAATGCAGTTTTCCATTCGTCACCCTGTTTAATACGAACAAGATTATATGCCCCTCGTAGGTCAATCTTAGTAAACCAACTAGCCCCCTTAATCTGAGCAAACAAATCAGGAAGCAAAGGCAAGGGGTATTGGAATTTGACCGTGATCTTATTAAGAAGACGATAATCAATACAGGGTCTCAAGGAGCCATCCTTCTTAGCAACAAAAAAGAAACCCGCTCCCAATGGTGACGAAGAGGGCCGAATATGCCCTTTCTCCAAAGATTCCTTAACATAGCTCCGCATGGCGGCATGCTCTGGCACAGACAGATTGAAAAGTCGGCCCTTAGGGAACTTACAACCAGGAATCAAGTTAATAGCACAATCACAGTCCCTATGTGGAGGAAGGGAACTGGACTTGGGCTCATCAAATACATCCTGGAAATCCGACAAAAACTCAGGGACCTCAGAAGAGGGGGAAGAGGAAATTGACATCAAGGGAACGTCACTATGTACTCCTCGACAACCCCAACTAGTCACCGACATAGTTTTCCAATCCAGCACCGGATTATGTTCCTGTAACCATGGAAATCCCAGTACAACAACATCATGCAGGTTATGCAACACCAGAAAACGGCAATCTTCCTGATGTGCAGGAGCCATGTACATAGTCATCTGTGTCCAGTACTGAGGTTTATCCTTGGCCAAGGGTGTAGCATCAATGCCCCTCAAAGGAATAGGGCTCTGCAAAGGCTGCAAGGAAAAACCACAGCGCCTGGCGAATTCTAAGTCCATTAAGTTCAGGGCAGCGCCTGAATCCACAAATGCCGTGACAAAAAAGGACGACAATGAGCAAATCAGGGTCACAGATAAGAGAAATTTAGGCTGCATAGTACTAATGGTAACAGACCTAGCGACTCTCTTAGTACGCTTAGGGCAATCAGAGATAACATGAGCCGAATCACCACAGTAAAAACACAGCCTATTCTGACGTCTGAATTCCTGCCATTCTATTCTAGTCAAAATCCTATCACATTGCATAGGTTCAGGACTTTGCTCAGAGGATACTGCCATATGGTGCACAGTTTTGCGCTCGCGCAGACGCCGATCAATCGGAATGGCTAGAGACATAGATTCGCTCAAACCGGCAGGCGTAGGAAAGCCCACCATAACATCTTTAAGAGTTTCAGAAAGACCTTTTCTGAAAATAGCAGCCAGAGCCTCTTCATTCCATTTAGTGAGCACAGACCATTTTCTAAATTTCTGGCAGTATAACTCTGCCGCTTCCTGACCTTGACACAAGGCCAACAGGGTTTTTTCTGCATGATCCACAGAATTAGGTTCGTCATACAATAATCCGAGCGCTTGAAAAAATGCATCTACATTCAATAATGCCGGATCCCCTGTTTCAAGAGAAAAAGCCCAGTCTTGAGGGTCACCACGCAGCAAGGATATGATGATTTTTACTTGCTGAATGGGATCACCAGAAGAAAGGGGTTTCAAAGCAAAAAACAATTTGCAGTTATTTTTAAAGTTCAAAAACTTGGATCTGTCCCCAAAAAACAAATCAGGAGTAGGAATTCTGGGCTCTAAAGCCGGAGTCTGGACAACATAGTCCTGGATACTCTGTACTCTTGCAGCAAGTTGATCCACATGAGAAAACAAACCCTGAACATCCATGCCAAAGCATATATCCTGAACCACCCAGATATCAAGAGGAAAAAAAAAAAGACAAACCAGAGCACAGAAAAAAAATGGTTCAGAACTTTCTTTTCCTTCTTTTGAGATGCATTTAATTCATTTTTGGCCACTTGTACTGTTATGATACGGTGGTCTAGGAGCAACATGGAACGTGCTCTAAAGGAAGTGGTAACTGTACTGACCGCAGTCCCTAAGCTCAACAACGCAGTAGAAGTAGCCGTGAAATGCTCCTAACTCTCCCTAGGCATCTCGTCACAGCCTAAGAGCTAACTACCCCTAAAGAAAGAAGCAGGAAAGCTATCTTGCCTCAAAGAAAATCCCCAAAGGATAGATTAGCCCCCCACAAATAATGACTGTGAGTGGAGAGGGAAAAGACATACACAGAATGAAACCAGGATGAGCACAAGAGGCCAGTCTAGCTAAATAGATAGGACAGGATGGAATACTGTGCGGTCAGTATAAAACACTACAAAAATCCACGCAAAGTTTACAAAAAATCTCCACACCTGACTAAAGGTGTGGAGGGCAAATCTGCCTCCCAGAGCTTCCAGCAAGACAGAATTAATTTACACTGATAAGCTGGACAAACATAGAAAGCACAGAATGGATAAGTCCACAATCTATGGACAGAAAAGAGCAAGCAAAAACTTAGCTTAGCTGAACTGGTCAGGATAACAGGGAACTCCAAAGAGATGTGAATCCAACCAGAAACCATTTACAAGTGGCACTGGCTGAAGGAAGAGCCAGACATAAATAGCCGATCAGAAGAGACGATAAGTGGAGGCAGCTGATGACAGCTAACTCCAAGGAGCAGCCATACCACTAGAAACCACAAGAGGGAGCCCAAGAGCAGATCTCACAAAAGTGCCACTTACAACCACCGGAGGGAGCCCAAGAGCGGAATTCACAACAATTCAGGCTATTCATTACTCGGCGAATAATTAGTTATTCCCCTAGGTATATTCGATTGACCCGTCCAATGAACATGCTGGGCTTGCTTGCCAATCACAGTAATGACGGCACCAACTATGGTGTGGCATTACTGTGATTGGCTGGCCTAACAGTGTTATAAGGGATATTTAATCCTTGCCGGTGCCATCTTACATTCATTACCGCCGGAAACAGCATAGTGAGAGTGTAGGGTGAGTGAAGGCAGCATATAATCAGAGTTTGTGATTACAAAATGCTCTTTTAAGAGCTACTGGGAGTGAAGATCACTTCTCTGTTAGTTGAAGATTGCATTTAATATGAGGGAGAGGGAAAGGCAGGCATCTGGGTGTTATCATTGCAAGTACATGCTGCGATCTCTGCAAGTTTGCATTCTGTTGTATAGTGTAGGAACAGACAGTGGGAATAGGGAGAGAGACAGGGATTCATCCAGTACCATAATATCCAAAACAGATATGTTTATAGCCAAATAATATTCTTCAGAGCCAGTGTGGCGCCTCAGGGTCCTGGTCGTCACAGTAGCATTGCTTTCTTCATGGAGAGAGTGATGCTACGCTTGAAGGCAAGAAGGGATAACTGTAACCAGGTACCACAAACATGCAACACATTCACATATTATCTTGAATATGAGTCTGTTTCCTCTGTAGTTCACGCGTGTGCAATGCAATCTTGCCTTGCGCATGCGCAGTATGCTTTGCCCAACTGCAGGCAAAGCCGAAAAGAATTAGTGCGCATGCGCAGCCACACTATGTCCCGGAACACAGCTAAATACTTCCAGGACATAGTGCGGCTGCGCATACGCACTAATGCTTTTTGGCTTTGCCTGCAGTTGGGCAAAGCATACTGTGCATGCGCAAGGCAAGATTGCATTGCGCACGCGTGAACTACGGAGGAAACAGACTCATATTCAAGATAATATTGCGGCCAGCGGGAAAGTAAGTGGTGAATGAAAGGAGAGAAAACACCGCCCATCGGACCGGATAGAGAGCCCGCCAAATTCAGGTGACAGAGTCCCTTTAAGACTCACTATATACCTCGCCTTTTGAATCCCTTTGCATCTAAAGGTCGCACTCATGGTTGTTTTCCTTGTGATTACTGTCTTACGTTCACCAATGTCTCTCGTATCTTCGCCTGTGACTCTGCAGATGGCACAACCACTATAAAGTTAAACATATCTCTTGCAGTAGCAGTAATGTTTTTATTATTTTAGCTGCAGTTGTCCCAAAATTTATGTGGGACTCAATTGTAGAGAATTGATAGTCAGGATAAGGCTTTCTTCACATGACTGTTTTTTATGTCTGTATGCGGTCCATTTTTTGAGAACAGAATATACAGACATATTCAATTGTATTCAATTGTGGTGCGCACATGTCAGGTTTTTCATACATACTGTGTGTCAGTGTGTAAGACCCGCAGACGTACTTTTTTCATGCAGCATGGTCAAAATGCATGCCGCACATGTGCATAGTAATGACGCATGGATGACATCCGTGTTCCATCAGTGTGTCACGTACCGTCACCTGGAAAAAGCAGTATAATTAGCAATGTTCCCAGGTGCCAGGTGCTGAATGCAGCTCTCATCATTGTCACCTTGCCTCCCTGAAATCAGTGAGACCAGTCGAGTCTGATGACCGTTGTAGTCAGCGGCCGCCATCTGTGTCTAGTGCTAACTACATATGTCATCATTGTTGCCTGGTCTCCCTGCGATCAGCTAAATCTGGCAAGTCTGATGACAGTTATATTCAGTGGCCATGGTCTTTGTCTAGTACATATTAAAGAAATGGCGTGGGATCCCCCTTAACATTAATAACCAAATGAGGGAAAGCCAACAGCTGGGGGCTGATGTTAATATTCTGGGAAGGGGCCATAAAGGTTCTCAGATTAATAATATCAAAACACAGCTATTTGTTTAGCCTTTACTGGCTATTATAGAAGAGGCCTCCTTAAAAAAATGAAGTAGCATCCCCCCTATATTTACTAACCAGCAATGGCTAAACAGACAGCTGCGGACTGATATTATTAGCCTAAAAACGGGCCAACCACCCTGAAAATGGTGCATCCATTAGATGAGCCAATTCTGGTTCTTGACCTCTGCTTTTCCCACTTAGTGTGGCAGCAAGTGGGGTAATAATTGTTGGCTTGATGTCAGATGTTTTATGGCTGCTGACCTCAAGCCCAGGAGTTTGTAATGGAAAGGCATCTATAAGACATCCCATTACTAACCCCATAGTCAAAAGGACAGAGTAAAGTTGTTTAAATGAAAAAAATACACAATGTCCTTTATTTTTTTATTTTTAATAAAAACTCTCCGACTCTCTTTTTCCCATTTATTCCACAAAAACAAAAAGTAAAAAAGCAACGTTATACTCACTTTTCTGTTGATAATCCATTAATGCCCATTTCCCTTGACAAAATGGATGGTTTCAGCTGTCACACCAGCCGTAACACACTCAGATGAGTGTGGGTAAAAGATCAACTGTGTGAATGAGGCCCCGTTGCCTCATGTGCCTGCCCTATGGTATCATCATGGTGTCAGCGTGTCCCTGTAAATACATTGGATACACGTCCTTAGTTCCCTGGCATGTGATGCCTTAACTGCCATGGGCAAGGTGGTAGTTGCAGGCCATGGAGTGCGCTTGCTCCGCCATTAGCTGATTTTCCCCAGATGTTCTTCAGTCTCATGACAAGATTCGAGTGCACCATGGGAAATATTTTCATTCTTCCACAGTCCCTTGAGGAAGTGACATCTATTTACATGAAAAATACGATGGGATAGCATAGTTTGGTAGAAACAAGCAGTGCATATTGTTAATAGGTAAAAGCATTCTTTCCATATATGTGTGACAAATATGAATTTATGTCTAGGTGCTGATATTCTTTGTATTTGTATTTTATTTATATTCCATCTAATGTCACACAAAACATTAATATCAATATAACTATTTTTTATGTTAAATAAATGTACTGTGTAGTTGCTAACACACTTTTTGAGTAGTCGTACAGTGGTGTGAAAAAGTGTTTGCCCCCTTCCTGATTTCCTATTCTTTTTGCAAGTTAACACAAAATGCAGTTTTTAAATGAAGGCCTTTATTATTAAGTGAAAAAGAAATTCAAACCTACTGTGCCCTGTGTGAAAAAGTAATTGCACCCCCACCCCTTAAAACATTAATTGACTGTGGTCTATCACATCTTTGGGAAGCTGAGTTCAAATTCCCTAGCCACATGGAGGCCTTAATACTGTCAGACATGTTCTCAAGAATTCACTTAAATGGAACTTGACTGACAAAGTGAAGTAGACCAAAAGATCCTCAAACGCTAGACATCATGCCACAACTCAAAGAAATTCTGGAACAAATGAGAAACAAAGTAATTGAGATCTATCAGTCTTGAAAAATTTATAAAGCCATTTCTAAAGCTTTGGGACTCCAGGGAACCATAGTGAGAGCCATTCCCAGGAGTGGACAGCTGATATAAAATGATCTCAAGAACGCATCGCAGACTCATCCAAGAGGTCACAAAAGACCCTGCAACAATATCCAAAGATCTGCAGGCCTCACTTGCTTCAGTTAAGGTAAGTGTTCATAATGCCACCATAAGAAAGATACTGGGCAAAAATGGCCTGTATGGCAGAGTTTCAAGATGAAAATCACTGCTGAGAAATAAGAACATAAAGGCTCCTCTCAATTTTGCCAGAAAACATCTTGATGATCCCCAAGAATTTTCAGAGAATACTCTGTGGACTGACAAGACAAAAGTTGAATTTTTTGGAAGGTGTATCTCCCATTACATTTGTCATAGAAGTAACACAGCATTTCAGAAAATAAACAGCATACCAACAGTAAAATATCGTTGTGGTAGTGTGATGGTCTGGGGCTGTTTTGCCACTTCAGGACCTGGAAGACTTGCTGTGGTAAAAGGAACAATAAATTCTGCAGTATGCCAAAAAAATTATGTTTAGCCATCTGTTCATGACCTCAAGCTGAAGCTCATTTGGGTTATGCAGCAGGACAATGATCCAAAACAGACCAACAAGTCCACCTCTGTATTGCTTAAGAAAAACAAAATTAAGACTTTGGAGTGACCTAGTCAAAGTCTTGACCTTGATCCGATTGAGATGCTGTGAGATGACCTTAAAAGGTGGTTCATGCTCAGAAACCCTCCAATGTGGATGAATTACAACAATTCTGCAAAGATGAGTGGGCCAAATTTTCTTCAAAGCATTGTAAAAGACTCATTGCCAGTTATCGCAAATGCTTGATTGCAGTTGTTGCTGCTAAGCCCAACCAGTTATTATGTTTAGAGGGCAATCACTTTTTAACACAGCGCCCTGTAGGTTTGGATCTCTTTTTCTCTTAATAATAAAGACTTTAATTTAAAAACTGCATTTTGTGTTTACTTGTGGTATCTTTGTCTAATATTTAAATTTGTTTGGGGATCTGAAAAATTAAGAGTGACAAACATGTAAAATAATAAGAAATCAGGAAGGAGGAAAACACTTTTTCACACCACTGTATTTCATTATTTTGTTGGTATTGTGTAATTTCAAGAAAGCATTTATTTTAGGTATAAAAAGTCCTTGTTTGTAATTGGTTAAAACATTTATTGTATTTGTATATTTGTATTGAACAAATAATTTGAAATGATGATTCTAAGTTTGTATAATCTAACGTGCATGTAAATGATCACAGAATGAAAGGTATTCACTTTGGGGTATTTATCTCGTGTTTTTTTTAACTCTTTGTTTACCCAAAAATATTTTAATTATTTTATCCCTTTTGGGAGAGAGAAGCACTTTGTCTCATAAACTGTTTAACAAGCTAGCAGTATTATATGATTTGTGATGGGGATTTTGCTTCCATAAGCTTTTCTTTTCCAGTGGATCAAGCATCACATCTATTTGGAGTACCATTACATTTCAGAAATAGTATCCTTAAACCTTTGGGTAGATATTACATCTGAATAGCTCATCTTCAATAGAGGTAATACTAGCTATAAATCATGTAGTACAGATGTGCTTGTTTAGTTTTTCACACAGTTTGTGGGTTGCTAATGAAATGAACAGTGAATGGTTGTAATTTACAATGCTCTTATAAAGTTCTGCTATGAGCTGTGGAAGCAGCTTTGCAAAGCGCCAGCAATGCACCTTCTGGAGTGCAAAATCAGCATGTAAATTATAAGGTCTATTGAACATAAATTGATAGTGTATCAAATATTCACTGTGTGCTAAAATGTGAGTCTGTCTGCACCTTTATTATTCAGTGCTGGAAGCATGCTCACATGAGAGAAACCTGACCTAAGTCTAAACATTAACATAAATCAGCAATTCCTCCTTTGCCATCA
Source organism: Ranitomeya imitator (assembly GCF_032444005.1). NCBI lineage: Eukaryota > Metazoa > Chordata > Amphibia > Anura > Dendrobatidae > Ranitomeya > Ranitomeya imitator. The sequence continues at coordinate 632,828,879 of NC_091284.1, forward strand.
GTACTGCCAACTGGATCATACACTAGCAATATAAATGTACAATTTGTTGTACGCAATTGCAAAATCAAGTTATTTTCCCTACATCAACACTTTTAAGTCTAGAATAACAAAGTATTTATAAACTGCACATTTAGATGATAGATATGCACATTGTAGATAAATTAAATCAATTATTTTGTCAGCAGTATATTTGCAATGTTTTGGATTTCAACCAACTATTCATCGGCTCGATACATCTTGTCAATGGTGATAAAAGAAATCAATAGCCAAGGTGCCTATTCCTCTGAGACTTTTAAAGAATAAGATCCAATATTTTTAAATCAACACTTGGAAATAAATTTTAAAAAATGGAGTATTGAAAAATGCACAAAGTCTAGTGTGAAACATAGGACAACATATCAACTATAAACCCTGAATCAATGTAAAAGTTACTGAGACTGCCGTACATGAGATTCATGGCATTAACTAAAGGCCTAAACAGAGCAACTGAATAAACCTGATGTCAAAGTGTATCATTATACATAGTGATAAACGATTTGGTAGGAATATTCATTGGTGAACGTATTTTGCCATCTGTGGTCTTGGATACCTACACAAAATCACCTATACCCTATCAAAGGTTAGACATTACGCATGCTCTGACTTGGATATTTGTGCGGAAAGAATAATACTGTTGAAGAGTTATTTGCAAAAAATATACAGTGCCTTGCGAAAGTATTCTGTCCCCTGGAACTTTTAAACCTTTTCCCACATATCATGCTTCAAACATAAAGATACCAAATGTAATTTTTTGGTGAAGAATCAACAAGTGGAACACAATCGTGAAGTTGAACAATATTTATTGGTTATTTTAAATTGTTGTGGAAATTTGAAAACTGAAAAGTGGGGCGTGCAATATTATTTAACTTAATACTTTGTTGCGCCACCTTTTGCTGTGACTACAGCTGCAAGTCGCTTGGAGTATGTCTCTATCAGTTTTGTACATCGAGAGACTGAAATTCTTGCCCATTCTTCCTTGGCAAACAGGTCAAGCTCAGTGAGGTTTGATGGAGATCATTTGTGAACAGCAGTTTTCAGCTCTTTCCACAGATTCTCGATTATGAGGTGAGGTCTGGACTTTGACTTGGCCATTCTATCAACTGGATACATTTATTTGTGAACCATGTAGGTTTTGCTTTATGTTTGGGATCATTGTCTTGTTGGAAGACAAATCTGTATTTGGCTCCATCCATCTTCCCATCAATTTTAACCATCTTCCCTGTCCCTGCTGAAGAAAAGCAGGCTCAAATCATGATGCTGCCACCACCCTGTTTGACAGTGGGAATGGTGTGTTCAGTGTGATGAGCTTTGTTGCCTTTATGCCAAACATATCGTTTGGCATTGTTGCCAAAATGTTTGATTTTGGTTTCATCTGACCAGAGCACCTTCTTTCACATGTTTGGTGTGTCTCCCAGGTGGCTTGTTGCAAACTTTAAACGACACTTTTTATGGATATCTTTGAGAAATGGCTTTCTTCTTGCCACTCTTCCATAAAGGCCAGATTTGTGCAGTGCACGACGGATTGTTGTCCTATGGACAGACTGTCCCACCTCAGCTGTAGATCTCTGCAGTTCATCAAGAGGGATCATGGGCCTCTTGGCTGCATATCTGATCAGTCTTCTCCTTGTTTGAGATGAAAGTTTAGAGGGACGGCCGGGTCTTGGTAGATTTGCAGTGGTATGACACTCCTTACATTTCAATATGGTCGCTTGCACAGTGCTCCTTGGGATGTTTAAAGTTTTGGAAATCATTTTGTATCCAAATCCAGCTTTTAGCTTCCCCACAACAGTATCACAGACCTGCCTGTTGTGTTCCTTGGTCTTCATGTTGTTCTCTGTGCTTCAAACAGAACCCTGAGACTATCACAGAGCAGGTGCATTTATACGGAGACTTGATTACACATAGGTGGATTATATTTATCATCATTAGGCATTTAGGACAACATTCGATCATTCAGAGATCCACAATGAACTTCTGGAGTGAGTTTGCTGCAGTGAAAGTAAAGGGGACTAATAATATTGCACGCCCCACTTTTGAGTTTTTGAATTTCCACAAAAATTTAAAATAACCAATACATTTCATTCAACTTTACAATTGTGTTCCACTTGTTGTTGATTCTTTACCAAAAATTTACTTTTGGTATCATTATGTTTGAAGCATGATATGTGGGAAAAGGTTGAAAAGTTCCAGGGGACCAAATACTTTTGCAAGACACTGTATATTTACCCCTTCAAGACCCAGCCTATTTTGACCTTAATGACCTGGCCGTTTTTTGCAATTCTGACCAGTGTCCCTTTATGAGATAATAACTGAGGAACGCTTCAACGGATCCAAGCGGTTCTGAGATTGTTTTTTCGTGACATATTGGGCTTCATGATAGTGGTAAATTTAGGTCAATAAATTCTGCGTTTACTTGTGATTAAAAATGGAAATTTGGCGAAAATTTTGAAAATTTAGCAATTTTCACATTTTGAATGTTTATTCTGTTAAACCAGAGAGTTATGTGACTCAAAATAGTTATTAAATAACATTACCCACATGTCTACTTTACATCAGTACAATTGTGGAAACAAAATTTTTTTTTGCTAGGAAGTTATAAGGCTTAAAATTTGACCAGCGATTTCTCATTTTTGCAACGAAATTTGCAAAACCATTTTTTTAGGGACCACCTCACATTTGAAGTCAGTTTGAGGGGTCCATATGGCTGAAAATACCCAAAAGTGACACCATTCTAAAAACTGCACTGCTCAAGGTGCTCAAAACCACATTCAAGAAGTTTATTAACCCTTCAGGTGCTTCACAGCAGCAGAAGCAACATGGAAGGAAAAACTTTAACTTTAACTTTTTAGTCACAAAAATGATCTTTTAGCAACAATTTTTTTATTTTCCCAATGATAAAATGAGAAACTGAACCATGAATGTTGTTGTCCAATTTGTCCTGAGTACGCTGATACCTCATATGTGGGGGTAAACCCCTGTTTGGGCGCACGGCAGGGCTCGGAAGGGAAGGAGCACCATTTGACTTTTTGAATGAAATATTGGCTCCACTCTTTAGCGGACACCATGTCGCGTTTGGAGAGCCCCCGTGTGCCAAAACATAGGAGCTCCCCCACAAGTGACCCCAATTTAGAAACTAGATGCCCAAAGGAACTTATCTAGATGCATAGTGAACACTTTAAACCCCCAGGTGCTTCACAAATTGATCCGTAAAAATGAAAAAGTACTTTTTTTTCACAAAAAAATTATTTTAGCCTCAATTTTTTCATTTTCACATGGGCAACAGGATAAAATGGATCCTAAAATTTGTTGTGCAATTTCTCATGAGTACACCGATACCTCACATGTGGGGGTAAACCACTGTCTGGGCACATGGTAAGGCTCAGAAGGGAAGGAGCGCCATTTGTCTTTTTGAATGAAAAATTATCTCCATCGTTAGCGGACACCATGTAGCGTTTGGAGAGCCCCTGTGTGCCTAAACATTGGAGCTCCCCCACAAGTGACCCCATATTGGAAACTACACCCCCCAAGGAACTTATCTAGATGCATAGTGAGCACTTTAAACCCTCAGGTGCTTCACAAATTGATCCGTAAAAATGAAAAAGTACTTTTTTTTCACAAAAAAATTCTTTTAGCCTAAATTTTTTCATTTTCACATGGGCAATAGGATAAAATGGATCATAAGATTTGTTGGGCAATTTCTCCCGAGTACGCCGATACCTCATATGTGGGGGTAGACCACTGTTTGGGCACACGGCAAGGCTCGGAAGGGAAGGCACGTCATTTGACTTTTTGAATGGAAAATTAGCTCCAATCGTTAGCGGACACCATGTTGCGTTTGGAGACCCCCTGTGTGCCTAAACATTGGAGCTCCCCCACAGGTGACCCCATTTTGGAAACTAGACCCCCCAAGGAACTTATCTAGATGCATATTGAGCACTTTAAACCCCCAGGTGCTTCACAGAAGTTTATAATGCAGAGCCATGAAAATAAAAAATAATTTTTCTTTCTCAAAAATGATTTCTTAGCCCAGAATTTCCTATTTTCCAAAGGGTAATAGGAGAAATTGGACTCCAAATGTTGTTGTCCTGTTTGTCCTGAGTACGCTGATGCCCCATATGTGGGGGTAAACCACTGTTTGGGCGCACGGCAGGGCTCGGAAGGGAAGGCACGCCATTTGGCTTTTTAAATGGAAAATTAGCTCCAATCATTAGCGGACACCATGTCGCAATTGGAGAGCCCCTGTGTGCCTAAACATTGGAGCTCCCCCCACAAGTGACCCCATTTTGGAAACTAGACCCCCAAAGGAACTTATCTAGATGTGTGGTGAGCACTTTGAACCCCCAAGTGCTTCACAGAAGTTTATAACGCAGAGCCGTGAAAATAATAAATACGTTTTCTTTCTTCAAAAATAATTTTTTAGCCAAGACTTTTTTAATTTTCCCAAGGGTAACAGAAAAAATTTGACCCCAAGCGTTGTTTTCCAGTTTCTCCTGAGTACGCTGATACCCCATATGTGGGGGTAAACCACTGTTTGGGCACATGTCGGGGCTCGGAAGTGAAGTAGTGACGTTTTGAAATGCAGACTTTGATGGAATGCTCTGCGGGAGTCACGCTGCGTTTGCAGAGCCCCTGATGTGGCTAAACAGTAGACACCCCCCACAAGTGACCCCATTTTAGAAACTAGACCCCCAAAGGAACGTATCTAGATGTGTGGTGAGCACTTTGAACCCCCAAGTGCTTCGCAGAAGTTTATAACGCAGAGCCGTGAAAATAATAAATATGTTTTCTTTCCTCAAAAATAATTTTTAGCCCAGAATTTTTATTGTCCCAAGGGTAACAGGAGAAATTTGACCCCAAAAGTTGTTGTCCAGTTTCTCCTGAGTACGCTGATACCCTATATGTGGGGGCAAACCACTGTTTGGGCACATGCCGGGGCTCGGAAGTGAAGTAGTGACGTTTTGAAATGCAGACTTTGATGGAATGCTCTGCGGGCATCATGTTGCGTTTGGAGAGCCCCTGATGTGGCTAAACAGTAGAAACCCCCCACAAGTGACACCATTTTGGAAACTAGACCCCCAAAAGAACTTATCTAGATGTGTGGTGAGCACTTTGAACCCCCAAGTGCTTCACAGAAGTTTATAACGCACAGCCGTGAAAATAATAAATACGTTTTCTTTCCTAAAAAATCATTTTATAGCCCAGAATTTTTTATTTTCCCAAGGGTAACAGGAGAAATTTGACCCCAATAGTTGTCCAGTTTCTCCTGAGTACGCTAGTACCCCATACAGTGGGGCAAAAAAGTATTTAGTCAGTCAGCAATAGTGCAAGTTCCACCACTTAAAAAGATGAGAGGCGTCTGTAATTTACATCATAGGTAGAATTCAACTATGGGAGACAAACTGAGAAAAAAAAATCCAGAAAATCACATTGTCTGTTTTTTTAACATTTTTTTTGCATATTATGGTGGAAAATAAGTATTTGGTCAGAAACAAACAATCAAGATTTCTGGCTCTTACAGACCCGTAACTTCTTCTTTAAGAGTCTCCTCTTTCCTCCACTCATTACCTGTAGTAATGGCACCTGTTTAAACTTGTTATCAGTATAAAAAGACACCTGTGCACACCCTCAAACAGTCTGACTCCAAACTCCACTATGGTGAAGACCAAAGAGCTGTCAAAGGACACCAGAAACAAAATTGTAGCCCTGCACCAGGCTGGGAAGACTGAATCTGCAATAGCCAACCAGCTTGGAGTGAAGAAATCAACAGTGGGAGCAATAATTAAAAAATGGAAGACATACAAGACCACTGATAATCTCCCTCGATCTGGGGCTCCACACAAAATCCCACCCTGTGGGGTCAGAATGATCACAAGAACGGTGAGCAAAAATCCCAGAACCACGCGGGGGGACCTAGTGAATGAACTGCAGAGAGCTGGGACCAATGTAACAAGGCCTACCATAAGTAACACACTACGCCACCATGGACTCAGATCCTGCAGTGCCAGACGTGTCCCACTGCTTAAGCCAGTACATGTCCGGGCCCGTCTGAAGTTTGCTAGAGAGCATTTGGATGATCCAGAGGAGTTTTGGGAGAATGTCCTATGGTCTGATGAAACCAAACTGGAACTGTTTGGTAGAAACACAACTTGTCGTGTTTGGAGGAAAAAGAATACTGAGTTGCATCCATCAAACACCATACCTACTGTAAAGCATGGTGGTGGAAACATCATGCTTTGGGGCTGTTTCTCTGCAAAGGGGCCAGGACGACTGATCCGGGTACATGAAAGAATGAATGGGGCCATGTATCGTGAGATTTTGAGTGCAAACCTCCTTCCATCAGCAAGGGCATTGAAGATGAAACGTGGCTGGGTCTTTCAACATGACAATGATCCAAAGCACACCGCCAGGGCAACGAAGGAGTGGCTTCGTAAGAAGCATTTCAAGGTCTTGGAGTGGCCTAGCCAGTCTCCAGATCTCAACCCTATAGAAAACCTTTGGAGGGAGTTGAAAGTCCGTGTTGCCAAGCGAAAAGCCAAAAACATCACTGCTCTAGAGGAGATCTGAATGGAGGAATGGGCCAACATACCAACAACAGTGTGTGGCAACCTTGTGAAGACTTACAGAAAATGTTTGACCTTTGTCATTGCCAACAAAGGATATATTACAAAGTATTGAGATGAAATTTTGTTTCTGACCAAATACTTATTTTCCACCATAATATGCAAATAAAATGTTAAAAAAACAGACAATGTGATTTTCTGGATTTTTTTTTCTCAGTTTGTCTTCCATAGTTGAGGTCTACCTATGATGTAAATTACAGACGCCTCTCATCTTTTTAAGTGGTGGAATGTTGTGAATTCTGTGGCTGAATTCACTCCTGTGGTCACAAGTGGTACTGCAGCTTCTGAGCTTCCTCCCTCAGGTGTTCTGGTGAGCTCCTTAACTGCTTCATTACTTAACTCCGCCTGATGCTGCTATCCTTGCTCCTTGTCAATGTTTCAGTGTTGGATCTGAGCTTCTCCTGATTGTTCCTGTGACCTGCTGCTCTGTATAGCTAAGTGCTTTTTGCTTTTTTGTTGCTTTTTTTCTGTCCAGCTTGTCTTTTGTTTTGCTGGAAGCTCTGAGACGCAAAGGGTGTACCGCCGTGCCGTTAGTTCGGCACGGTGGGTTTTTTTTGCCCCCTTTGCGTGGTTTTGCTTTAGGGTTTTTTTGTAGACTGCAAAGTTCGCTTTACTGTCCTCGCTCTGTCCTAGAATATCGGGCCCCACTTTGCTGAATCTATTTCATCCCTACGTTTTGTCTTTTCATCTTACTCACAGTCATTATATGTGGGGGGCTGCCTTTTCCTTTGGGGAATTTCTCTGGGGCAAGTCAGGCCTATATTTCTATCTTCAGGCTAGCTAGTTTCTTAGGCTGTGCCGAGTTGCCTAGGTAGTTGTTAGGCGCAATCCACAGCCGCTTTTAGTTGTGTTTAGGATAGGATCAGGTGTGCAGTCTACAGAGTTTCCACGTCTCAGAGCTCGTTCTTGTATTTTTGGGTATTTGTCAGATCACTGTGTGCGCTCTGATCGCTAAGCACACTGTGTTTCTGGATTGCCTTCATAACACCTGTCATTAGCAAACATAACAGTGGAACTTGCACTATTGCTGACTGACTAAATACTTTTTTGCCCCACTGTATGTGGGGGTAAACCACTGTTGTTGTCCAATTTGTCCTGAGTACGCTGATACCTCATATGTGGGGGTAAACCCCTGTTTGGGCGCACGGCAGGGCTCGGAAGGGAAGGAGCACCATTTGACTTTTTGAATGAAATATTGGCAACGAAATTTGCAAAACCATTTTTTTAGGGACCACCTCACATTTGAAGTCAGTTTGAGGGGTCCATATGGCTGAAAATACCCAAAAGTGACACCATTCTAAAAACTGCACTGCTCAAGGTGCTCAAAACCACATTCAAGAAGTTTATTAACCCTTCAGGTGCTTCACAGCAGCAGAAGCAACATGGAAGGAAAAACTTTAACTTTAACTTTTTAGTCACAAAAATGATCTTTTAGCAACAATTTTTTTATTTTCCCAATGATAAAATGAGAAACTGAACCATGAATGTTGTTGTCCAATTTGTCCTGAGTACGCTGATACCTCATATGTGGGGGTAAACCCCTGTTTGGGCGCACGGCAGGGCTCGGAAGGGAAGGAGCACCATTTGACTTTTTGAATGAAATATTGGCTCCACTCTTTAGCGGACACCATGTCGCGTTTGGAGAGCCCCCGTGTGCCAAAACATAGGAGCTCCCCCACAAGTGACCCCAATTTAGAAACTAGATGCCCAAAGGAACTTATCTAGATGCATAGTGAACACTTTAAACCCCCAGGTGCTTCACAAATTGATCCGTAAAAATGAAAAAGTACTTTTTTTTCACAAAAAAATTATTTTAGCCTCAATTTTTTCATTTTCACATGGGCAACAGGATAAAATGGATCCTAAAATTTGTTGTGCAATTTCTCATGAGTACACCGATACCTCACATGTGGGGGTAAACCACTGTCTGGGCACATGGTAAGGCTCAGAAGGGAAGGAGCGCCATTTGTCTTTTTGAATGAAAAATTATCTCCATCGTTAGCGGACACCATGTAGCGTTTGGAGAGCCCCTGTGTGCCTAAACATTGGAGCTCCCCCACAAGTGACCCCATATTGGAAACTACACCCCCCAAGGAACTTATCTAGATGCATAGTGAGCACTTTAAACCCTCAGGTGCTTCACAAATTGATCCGTAAAAATGAAAAAGTACTTTTTTTTCACAAAAAAATTCTTTTAGCCTAAATTTTTTCATTTTCACATGGGCAATAGGATAAAATGGATCATAAGATTTGTTGGGCAATTTCTCCCGAGTACGCCGATACCTCATATGTGGGGGTAGACCACTGTTTGGGCACACGGCAAGGCTCGGAAGGGAAGGCACGTCATTTGACTTTTTGAATGGAAAATTAGCTCCAATCGTTAGCGGACACCATGTCGCGTTTGGAGACCCCCTGTGTGCCTAAACATTGGAGCTCCCCCACAGGTGACCCCATTTTGGAAACTAGACCCCCCAAGGAACTTATCTAGATGCATATTGAGCACTTTAAACCTTCAGGTGCTTCACAGAAGTTTATAATGCAGAGCCATGAAAATAAAAAATAATTTTTCTTTCTCAAAAATGATTTCTTAGCCCAGAATTTCCTATTTTCCAAAGGGTAATAGGAGAAATTGGACTCCAAATGTTGTTGTCCTGTTTGTCCTGAGTACGCTGATGCCCCATATGTGGGGGTAAACCACTGTTTGGGCGCACGGCAGGGCTCGGAAGGGAAGGCACGCCATTTGGCTTTTTAAATGGAAAATTAGCTCCAATCATTAGCGGACACCATGTCGCAATTGGAGAGCCCCTGTGTGCCTAAACATTGGAGCTCCCCCCACAAGTGACCCCATTTTGGAAACTAGACCCCCAAAGGAACTTATCTAGATGTGTGGTGAGCACTTTGAACCCCCAAGTGCTTCACAGAAGTTTATAACGCAGAGCCGTGAAAATAATAAATACGTTTTCTTTCTTCAAAAATAATTTTTTAGCCAAGACTTTTTTAATTTTCCCAAGGGTAACAGAAAAAATTTGACCCCAAGCGTTGTTTTCCAGTTTCTCCTGAGTACGCTGATACCCCATATGTGGGGGTAAACCACTGTTTGGGCACATGTCGGGGCTCGGAAGTGAAGTAGTGACGTTTTGAAATGCAGACTTTGATGGAATGCTCTGCGGGAGTCACGCTGCGTTTGCAGAGCCCCTGATGTGGCTAAACAGTAGACACCCCCCACAAGTGACCCCATTTTAGAAACTAGACCCCCAAAGGAACGTATCTAGATGTGTGGTGAGCACTTTGAACCCCCAAGTGCTTCGCAGAAGTTTATAACGCAGAGCCGTGAAAATAATAAATATGTTTTCTTTCCTCAAAAATAATTTTTAGCCCAGAATTTTTATTGTCCCAAGGGTAACAGGAGAAATTTGACCCCAAAAGTTGTTGTCCAGTTTCTCCTGAGTACGCTGATACCCTATATGTGGGGGCAAACCACTGTTTGGGCACATGCCGGGGCTCGGAAGTGAAGTAGTGACGTTTTGAAATGCAGACTTTGATGGAATGCTCTGCGGGCATCATGTTGCGTTTGGAGAGCCCCTGATGTGGCTAAACAGTAGAAACCCCCCACAAGTGACACCATTTTGGAAACTAGACCCCCAAAAGAACTTATCTAGATGTGTGGTGAGCACTTTGAACCCCCAAGTGCTTCACAGAAGTTTATAACGCACAGCCGTGAAAATAATAAATACGTTTTCTTTCCTAAAAAATCATTTTATAGCCCAGAATTTTTTATTTTCCCAAGGGTAACAGGAGAAATTTGACCCCAATAGTTGTCCAGTTTCTCCTGAGTACGCTAGTACCCCATACAGTGGGGCAAAAAAGTATTTAGTCAGTCAGCAATAGTGCAAGTTCCACCACTTAAAAAGATGAGAGGCGTCTGTAATTTACATCATAGGTAGAATTCAACTATGGGAGACAAACTGAGAAAAAAAAATCCAGAAAATCACATTGTCTGTTTTTTTAACATTTTTTTTGCATATTATGGTGGAAAATAAGTATTTGGTCAGAAACAAACAATCAAGATTTCTGGCTCTTACAGACCCGTAACTTCTTCTTTAAGAGTCTCCTCTTTCCTCCACTCATTACCTGTAGTAATGGCACCTGTTTAAACTTGTTATCAGTATAAAAAGACACCTGTGCACACCCTCAAACAGTCTGACTCCAAACTCCACTATGGTGAAGACCAAAGAGCTGTCAAAGGACACCAGAAACAAAATTGTAGCCCTGCACCAGGCTGGGAAGACTGAATCTGCAATAGCCAACCAGCTTGGAGTGAAGAAATCAACAGTGGGAGCAATAATTAAAAAATGGAAGACATACAAGACCACTGATAATCTCCCTCGATCTGGGGCTCCACACAAAATCCCACCCTGTGGGGTCAGAATGATCACAAGAACGGTGAGCAAAAATCCCAGAACCACGCGGGGGGACCTAGTGAATGAACTGCAGAGAGCTGGGACCAATGTAACAAGGCCTACCATAAGTAACACACTACGCCACCATGGACTCAGATCCTGCAGTGCCAGACGTGTCCCACTGCTTAAGCCAGTACATGTCCGGGCCCGTCTGAAGTTTGCTAGAGAGCATTTGGATGATCCAGAGGAGTTTTGGGAGAATGTCCTATGGTCTGATGAAACCAAACTGGAACTGTTTGGTAGAAACACAACTTGTCGTGTTTGGAGGAAAAAGAATACTGAGTTGCATCCATCAAACACCATACCTACTGTAAAGCATGGTGGTGGAAACATCATGCTTTGGGGCTGTTTCTCTGCAAAGGGGCCAGGACGACTGATCCGGGTACATGAAAGAATGAATGGGGCCATGTATCGTGAGATTTTGAGTGCAAACCTCCTTCCATCAGCAAGGGCATTGAAGATGAAACGTGGCTGGGTCTTTCAACATGACAATGATCCAAAGCACACCGCCAGGGCAACGAAGGAGTGGCTTCGTAAGAAGCATTTCAAGGTCTTGGAGTGGCCTAGCCAGTCTCCAGATCTCAACCCTATAGAAAACCTTTGGAGGGAGTTGAAAGTCCGTGTTGCCAAGCGAAAAGCCAAAAACATCACTGCTCTAGAGGAGATCTGAATGGAGGAATGGGCCAACATACCAACAACAGTGTGTGGCAACCTTGTGAAGACTTACAGAAAATGTTTGACCTTTGTCATTGCCAACAAAGGATATATTACAAAGTATTGAGATGAAATTTTGTTTCTGACCAAATACTTATTTTCCACCATAATATGCAAATAAAATGTTAAAAAAACAGACAATGTGATTTTCTGGATTTTTTTTTCTCAGTTTGTCTTCCATAGTTGAGGTCTACCTATGATGTAAATTACAGACGCCTCTCATCTTTTTAAGTGGTGGAATGTTGTGAATTCTGTGGCTGAATTCACTCCTGTGGTCACAAGTGGTACTGCAGCTTCTGAGCTTCCTCCCTCAGGTGTTCTGGTGAGCTCCTTAACTGCTTCATTACTTAACTCCGCCTGATGCTGCTATCCTTGCTCCTTGTCAATGTTTCAGTGTTGGATCTGAGCTTCTCCTGATTGTTCCTGTGACCTGCTGCTCTGTATAGCTAAGTGCTTTTTGCTTTTTTGTTGCTTTTTTTCTGTCCAGCTTGTCTTTTGTTTTGCTGGAAGCTCTGAGACGCAAAGGGTGTACCGCCGTGCCGTTAGTTCGGCACGGTGGGTTTTTTTTGCCCCCTTTGCGTGGTTTTGCTTTAGGGTTTTTTTGTAGACTGCAAAGTTCGCTTTACTGTCCTCGCTCTGTCCTAGAATATCGGGCCCCACTTTGCTGAATCTATTTCATCCCTACGTTTTGTCTTTTCATCTTACTCACAGTCATTATATGTGGGGGGCTGCCTTTTCCTTTGGGGAATTTCTCTGGGGCAAGTCAGGCCTATATTTCTATCTTCAGGCTAGCTAGTTTCTTAGGCTGTGCCGAGTTGCCTAGGTAGTTGTTAGGCGCAATCCACAGCCGCTTTTAGTTGTGTTTAGGATAGGATCAGGTGTGCAGTCTACAGAGTTTCCACGTCTCAGAGCTCGTTCTTGTATTTTTGGGTATTTGTCAGATCACTGTGTGCGCTCTGATCGCTAAGCACACTGTGTTTCTGGATTGCCTTCATAACACCTGTCATTAGCAAACATAACAGTGGAACTTGCACTATTGCTGACTGACTAAATACTTTTTTGCCCCACTGTATGTGGGGGTAAACCACTGTTTGGGCACAGGTCAGGGCTCGGAAGGGAGAGAGCACCATTTGACTTTTTCAACGCAAGATTGGCTGGAATCAATGGTAGCGCCATGTCACGTTTGGAGACCCCTGATGTGCCTAAACAGTGGAAACCCCTCAATGCTAACTCCAACACTAACCCCAACACACCCCTAACCCTAATCCCAACCCTAACCACAACCCTAACCCCAACACACCCCTAACCCTAGTCTTAACCCTAATTCCAACCCTAACTCTAATTCCAACCCTAACCCTAAGGCTATGTGCCCACGTTGCGGATTTGTGTGGGGATCATGAGTAAGACTTCATAGTTGAAACGCGTTGATCCTCCTTACTGGTGTGCCAGGTGTTTGCTATGCAAATACTTTTTTGAAGAACAATATATCGTTTTAGTTGTCTAATAAAGTCTCACAAAGTGTGAACCCCCTCCACCTTCAGCTCGATCATTTCTCTTCTTATCTCCATTTGCTGTGTGCGCTCACCCCTATCCGTGCTGGGCGTTGGTAGGTCTGGGGATTCCTTCTAAGACTGGTAAGCTGACTACATTCCTTTTTTTTTTCCTTGTGTTAAGAAGAGACTTGCCCCTATTCTGGTCCTTGTGGGAGACCAGGGTTAACCCTCTCGAGGTAAACATTATTCTGGGAGCGGAACCCAAAGATACAGAGTCAGGGATACCTGCTGTAGGGGTCTCCAATATAGGGACAGAGTGTAACCCCGATAAGCTTCCCCTAAAGGTATTGGCAGGAGAGGTCGAGGAGACCCTACCGATCCCCGAGCTGGAGGTGTCCCCTGGTAAGTTCGGGACAGCTCAGCTTCATGAGCCCACCCTGGCCTGGGTCCGAGAATGGGTGGTAGAAATTAATGGAGTGGCTCAGCAACCGGATGCTGAGACAGTGTTTCCCCAACTGGCTATACACCAGGAGTTGTTATACAGGGTCGATAAAATCTGGGATGAGGTCGTGGAACAGCTGGTGGTGCCACAATCCTACCGTCAGCCAGTGCTCGACATGGCTCACACCCACATGCTGGGAGGGGACTTGGGGGCCAAAAAGACATATTTATTTTGGCCTGGGGTCCACATGGAGGTCCACCGCGAACTACCGGAGTCCATTGGTACCTCTGTTCATCATAGAGGTACCTTTTAAGTGGATAGCAATTTTATCGGGTAGGGCCTATTGTGAAATCTGCTCGTGGCCATCAACATATCTTGGTCATAGTGGACTACACTTCATGGTACCCAGAGGTGATACCGCTCCACCACACCTTGGCATAACTAATAGTCCATGAGTTATTTGCCATGTTTTGTCTCCTTGGGCTACCAAAGGAGATCTTTACGGATCAGGGAATTGCTTTTATGTCCAAGGTGACCAAGGAGCTATACAAACTACTCTGGATCAAACAGCTACACATGTCAGTGTACCACCCACTAACTGATGGATTGTTAGAGAGGTTTAACAAGACACTGAAAGCCATGCTCAAGAAGGTGGTAGCCAAGGATGGGAGAGATTGGGACATGTTATTGCCCTATCTGATGTTCGCTATCTGTAAGGTACTACAGGCGTCCACAAGTTTTTCCCTGTTTGAGCTATTGAATTTCAAGCATCTGAAGGGACTGCTCAATGTAGCTAAGGAGACGTGGGAACAGGAGCCAATTCCGCATTGGAGCATAATCAAGCATAATCGAGCACGCATGCAGGACCAGATTGCGGCAGTTCGGTCTATAGTAAAAGAGCATCTAATGGATGCCCAGGCTGCGCAGAGCAACACGTACAATAAAAGAGCCACAGTCAGGACTTTTAAAGAAGGGGACCAGATGTTGGTACTAGTGCCCACCCCAGAGAGTAAGCTCATGGCCAAGTGGGAAGGACCATATGAGATATGGGGGAAGGTGGGAGAAGTGAATTATAGAGTGTACCAACCCAATAAAAGGAAACCCGAGCAACTATAGCATGTCAAACTGCTAAAAGCCTGGAAGGACCGGGAATGTTTGGTCATTGGTCATGGAGGTGACTCCAGTCGTACCAACGGGGAACCTTTTGACACCAGCCAAGGACACAGCAACATGTTACAACATGACATTGTCACCGAGCCCTGGGTAAGGGTATGGATGAAACCGTACCTATTGCCAGAAGCTCAAAGGCAAGCCATCACAGCCGAGGTGAAGCAAATGCGCCAATTGGGGGCCATTGAGGAGTCCCGAAGTGAGTGGGCCAGCCCCATTGTCCTAAACCAGACGGGTCATTACACTTCTGTAACTTAAATGAGGTGTCAAAATTTGACCTCTATCTCATGCCACGGATGGATGAGCTAATTGAGAGACAGGGGGAGGTCCTTTACTTCACCACGTTCGACCTCACAAAAGTTTACTGGCAGGTCCCATTACCAGAGTCAGCAAAAGAAAAAAATGCTTGTATAACACCAGAGGGTCTCTGCCATAGCTGTGATTGCAATGCAAAAGAAAAGTGAGTATTGGTCTTGGGCATGCTATGTGTCCAGGGCAGAGAAAACCTGTTCTGGGCATATATTTTTTAAACGGACTACAGGATGGCAGTGGGGTTGTCAGTTTCCTCCCCAGCCCCGTGTATTCCATGTTGCGGATGACCCCAGGATCTTTTGGTGAAAACCCCTGCAACAGAGGGTTGGGTGTGTCAGTGTGGAGTTTTCAGCAAGCAGAGCAGTCGGCTCTGCAGAAGCTCAGCCTGTGTGATGGAACACAGAGTCAAGCAGAGCAAACTCCTGGCACCCCACAGTGTGATACAGTGGTGCAGTCGCCCTCGGCAGCAAGACGCACTTATGGACTGTCGTGTTTCCTGACTGCAATCCAGAGGACACCGTGTGCGGTGCACTGTGTGAGTTTTGACATTAAACACGTTTTGCTTTGAACTTTGCTGGGTCACTTCCTCACCACTGCACAGCGTTGATACCACTGCACTACGATAGATAGATAGATAGATAGATAGATAGATAGATAGATAGATAGATAGATAGATAGATAGATAGATAAAAAATAAATATTTTTACATGAAAAGCTGAGAGAGAAATTGATATAAAGCTATAAAATAATGGCTGCACTGCTATTTCAGACCAGACTTTATGAAGATGCCAAACACTGCCTTATTTAAGTATATATGGATTTTGATGCAGTGATAGCCAGTACAGATGAGTATTATATCTGGTAAAAATACTAAGAATCTTGGATTCCAGTAATTGAGCAGGTCCAGCAAGTCAGATGTTTATCACCCAAAATTACAGTGTATCCTACCCAGGGCCGCCATCAGGGCATTACTGCCCTTACTGACGTATGGGGCCCGATAAGACGGAGCCCGTATTGGACCCCTCTCCTCTGCTCAGCGGGCCCCAGTGGCAGGCTTTTGTCAGCTCAGTAACTGCCCGTGCGACCTCAGACGTACCAGCAGTTAAAATTTGTTGCTGTATGGGAGATTCTTCCCGCACGGCAACAGTTAACAGCTGCTGGCCAATCACAGGATGGCAGCTGATGGCAGCGGGCATGTCGCCGGCATATGACGTCACTGTCATACGCTGGAATGACTCTACGTGCCTCAGATGTATCTAGTGTAGGACATCGCTGGATCTCGGCCAGGTAAGGATAACCTTTTTTTATTTTATTGCAAAGCCATGGTGCATTATATTATAGAGGTGCATTATTCTCCTATATGGGAGCATTATATTATGGGGGTGCATGATACCCCTATGGGGGTTCATTATGCTGGGGAGGAGCATTATACCCCCATGGGGTAGCATTATTTTATAGGGGTGCATTATACCTCTATGGAGCTGCATTATACCCCTATGGGGGTGCATTATACCCCTATGGGGGTTCATTATGCTGGGGAGGAGCATTATACCCCCATGGGGTAGCATTATTTTATAGGGGTGCATTATACCCCTATGAAGCTGCATTAAAACCCTATGGGGGAGCATTATACCCCTCTGGGGGATCATTATACAATGGGGGAGCATTATACACCTATTAGGGAGCATTATACTATGGGGCTGCATTATACCCCTATAGGGGAGCATTATATTATAGGGGTGCATTATACCCCTATGAAGCTGCATTATACCCTTATGTGGGAGCATTATATTATGGGGGTGCATTATACCCCTATCGGAGAGCATTATATTATGGGGAGCATTGTACCCCTATGGGGGTTCATTATACTATAGGGGAGCATTATACCCCTATGGGCGGTATTATACTATGGGGATGCACTATACCCCTATATGGGAGCATTATATTATAGGGGTGCATTATACCCTTATGTTGGAGCATTATATTATGGGGCGGCATTATATTCCTATGAGGGTTCATTATACTATGGGGGAGCATTATACCCCTATGGGGAAGCACTGTACCCCTATGGGGGTTCATTATACCCCTATGGGGGAGCATTATATTGTGGGGGTGCATTGTACCCCTATGGGGCTGCATT
Organism: Ranitomeya imitator; assembly: GCF_032444005.1. Taxonomy (NCBI): domain Eukaryota; kingdom Metazoa; phylum Chordata; class Amphibia; order Anura; family Dendrobatidae; genus Ranitomeya; species Ranitomeya imitator. The sequence continues at coordinate 632,846,269 of NC_091284.1, forward strand.
ATACCCTTATGGGGGAGCATTATATTATAGGGCTGCATTATATTCCTATGGGAGAGCATTATACCCCTATGGGGTTCATTATACAGTAGGGAGCATTATACCCCTATGGGGCTGCATTATACCCCTATAGGGGAGCATTATATTATAGGGGTGCATTATTCCCCTATGGGACTGCATTATTTCCTTATTGAGGATCACTACACTATGGGGTGCATTATACCCCTATGGGGCTGCATTATACTGCTATATATGATTATGGGATGCATTATACTACTATATATGACTATCGGAAGCATTATACTACTATATATAACTATGAGATGCATTATACTATTATGGATGACTATGGAGGCAATATGGAGAGACATGAGGCAGAATGAGAGGTCACGTGGGGTCCAGAATGGGAGGACTTATGGGGTCCAGAATGTGGGATATTATTGCTGTATTGGCTAATTAAAGGATATTATTTTTGCAGATACTGTTTTCAGTGTGGGGGAGGAGAGGTCTTGTTACTGTGCAGGGTGACACGGTTGCTTTATTTTTTGCATCTGGCGTAGTATAGAGGTTGGGGAATGTGCTCTAGATAACTGTGTTATTTTCTCCAGAGAAAAGTCCTGGCTGGAAGAAGTGAAGGTGGTCTTTACTGGATAAAGAAAAGTGAAGATGAAGGACTTCAACTAGAGACGTCACTGGTGAGTCAGTGTGTTACCTGCACACTTACACTATATCCTATATACAGAGCTCCTGTGTATGTCAGTGGGGATCCCTGTATTACCTGTACACTGACACTATATACAGAGCTCCTGTGTAAATTGTCACTGGTGATGCCTGTATTACCTGTACACTATACACTATATACAGAGCTCCTGTGTATAGTGTCACTAGTGATCACACTACACTACCTGAATGTGGAAGGAAAAGGAAATTATCACTGTCACCAGACTTGTTGGGAAGCATGTGGTCAAAACCCTTGACTGACTGCAAAACACCTGCAGTACATTTGGTCACAGCAGGTACTGAGACTTCAGTGCAAAATACTAAAGCTATCTATGCCCAAACTCCAAGTCATATGCCTCTGGTGACGAAAAAGGACAGGGACAGTAGAGTACAGTACGCTACAAATTCATGTAAATAAAATAGATGTTTGAGGTTTCTGTTCTTTGGAGCAATGAAACTAAACTTGTAGTTTTAGAGCCAAAAGACCTAAAGCAATATGTCCGTCAACAGAAGAATGAAGCATACACAGAAGAAATCACCTTACGTACAGTGAATCATGGCAGTGGCTCAATGGCGATTTGGGGCTGTTTTGCTTCCTATGGTACTAGAAACTGCAGGTGTGTATGGTATAATGGATTCAATGAAAAAAAAATCAGGAAATCCTAAAACAAAATGACATACCTCCTTTGAGGAAGCTGATTCTTAGATGTAATTGGATCCTTCAATAGGATAATGATTCCAAAAATACCTCACAGTCCACCAATACTTAGTTTCAACAGAAATCAAGGAAAATTCTGAAGAGATGGTCTCAATAGCCTGAACAAACCTAATAAAAAAACTTTGGTGGGATGCAAAGAAAGCAGTTGAAGAACACAAACTCAAGAATATTAGTAAAGTGTAAGCTATTGCCCATGTGAAATTGGCTGAGATTTCACAGGAAAACAGTGTAATGCTGGTGTCTTCTCTGCTAAAAAGTTTACCTTATAGGGACAGTGTCCCTGCAAAAACATTTTGAAACGAAATATGACATACCGTATATACTCGAGTATAAGCCAAGAATTTTGGTCCATTTTTTTAGGCTGAAATTGCCCCTCTCGGCTTATACTCGAGTCATTCCCAGGGGTCGGCAGGGGAGGGGGAGCGGCAGCTGTCTAATCATACTCACCTGCTCCTGGCGCAGTCCCTGCACATCCATGGTTCTCCGGGCGCCAGCAGCTTCTTCCTGTGTTGAGCGGTCACATGGTACCACTCATTACAGTAATGAATATGGACCCGACTCCACTCACATAGGGGTGGAGCCGCATGTTCATTACTGTAATGATCGGTACCATGTGACCGCTCAACACAGGAAGAAGCTGCCATCGCCAGGAGAACCAGGGACGTGCAGGGACTGCGCCAGGAGCAGGTGAGTATAACGGGGGCATTGCGTGATATTCACCTGTCCACGTTCCACCGCCGGGCTCCGTCTTCTGTGTCTTCTGCAGTGACGCTCAGGTCAGAGTGCGCGATGACGCGATTAGTGTGCGAGCTGCCCTCTGCCTCAACTTCAGTGCAAAAGATGCAGCGGTGCCCGACGGTGGAACGGAGAAAGGTGACTATAGCAAGTGTCGGGGGCCTGAGTGACGAGAGGTGAGTATGTGACTTTTTTTTTTTAATCACAGCAATAGCATATGGGGTAAATGTCTCTATGGAGCATCTTATGGGCCATAATTAGCCCTTGTAGAGCATTATATGGGGCAAATATGTCTATGGAGCATCTTATGGGGCCATAATCAGCATTTGTGCAGCATTATATGGGTCAAATATCTGTATGGAGCATCTTATGGGGCCATAATCAGCATTTGTGCAGCATTATATGGGGCAAATGTCTGTATGGAGCATCTAATGGGGTCATAATCAGCATTTGTGCAGCATTGTATGGGGCAAATGTCTGCATGGAGCATCTTAAGGGGCCATAATCAGCATTTGTGCAGCATTATATGGGGCAAATGTCTGTATGGAGCATATTGTGGGGTCATAATCAACATTTGTGCAGCATTATATGGGGCATATTTTAATATGGAGCATCTTATGGGGCCCATCATGAACTATATGGAGCATTATATGGGGCTCCTGATTCAATATGGATATTCAAAAACACTTAACCTACTGATGTCTCAATTAATTTTACTTTTATTGGTATCAATTTTTATTTTTGACATTTACCGGTAGCAGCTGCATTTTCCACCCTAGGCTTATACTCGAGTCATTAAGTTTTCCCAGTTTTTTGTGGCAAAATTAGGGTTCTCGGCTTATACTCGAGTTGGCTTATACTCGAGTATATATGGTATTCCATTTTCTTTTGGATTCCTGTTGTGAATTCTGTGGCAAAGCTCCCTCCTGTGGTCACAAGTGGTACTTCGGCTGATTCTCTCTGTGAGCTTCTGTTGGTGGAGGGAAGTGGTACTGCGGCTTCTGAGTTTCCTCCCTCAGGTGATCTGGTGAGGTCGTTAGGTGCTTCTCTACTTAACTCCACCTAATGCTTTGATCCTGGCTTCCTGTCAATGTTCCAGTGTTGGACTTGCTTTTCCCTGGATCATTCCTGTGGCCTGCTGCTGTGCATAGCTAAGTTCTTCTTTGCTATTTGTTTGCTATTTTTTCTATCCAGCTTGTCTAATTTTTTGCTGGAAGCTCTGGGACGCAAAGGGTGTACCTCCGTGCCGTTAGTTCGGTACGGAGGGTCTTTTTGCCCCTTTGCGTGGTTTTCTTTGGGGTTTTGTGTAGACCGCAAAGTTACCTTTTCTGTCCTTGCTCTGTTAAGAAAGTCGGGCCTCACTTTGCTGAATCTATTTCATCTCTACGTTTGTCTTTTCATCTTAACTCACAGTCATTATATGTGGGGGGCTGCCTTTTCCTTTGGGGTATTTCTCTGAGGCAAGGTAGGCTTATTTTCTATCTTCAGGGTAGTTAGTTTCTCAGGCTGTGCCGAGTTGCATAGGCAGAGTTAGGCGCAATCCACGGCTGCCTCTAGTGTTCTTTGGAGAGGATTAGGGATTGCGGTCTGCAGAGTTCCCACGTCTCAGAGCTCGTTCTATGATTTTGGGTTATTGTCAGATCACTGTATGTGCTCTGACCGCTATGTCCATTGTGGTACTGAATTGCCTTTCTTAACAGATTCCATATGAATCATGTCTCTCCATATGAAACTAGAAGCATAGGGAGTTACTGAACAGTAGTATCTGTTTTAGATTGAACTTAACTTTTATTTAATTTAATATAAAATAATGAGTATATAGAGAGTGTAAGTGTTAAAATGTTTCACGGGCTACTGCCCTCTTTACATGTATATCTGGAGACCAACACACAATCCTTTTTAATTATATGCTAAACACATTGAGGTACAACAAAGCATCTAGAAGGCTGAGGTCCATACAGACATTTATCAGACCATTATATACTGTAGGCTTATGCTCATTAATTTCTATTTAAAACAAATAATCTAGCCTCCCTGAAATGTTTTTTTCTGGCGTCATCTGGGGAGTGAAGAAAGGAAGAACAAGAAATAATTCATAATGGTTTAATATACACTGCTCAAAAAAATAGAGAGAACACTAAAATACCACATCCTAGATATCACTGAATGAAATATTTCAGTCGAAAATCTTTATTCATTACATAGTGGAATGTGTTGAGAACAATAAAACATAAAGATGATCAATATAAATCAAAATTAATATCCCATGGAGGTCTGGATTTGGAATGATACTTAAAATCAAAGTGGAAAATCAAATTACAGGCTGATCCAACTTCAGTGGAAATGCCTCAAGACCAGCAAATGATGTTCATTTGTGTGTGTTGCCTCCATGTGCCTATATGACTTCCCTACAAAGCCTGGGCATCCTCCTGATGAGGTGGCAGATGGTCTCCTGAGGGATCTCCTCCCAAACCTGGACTAAAGCATCTGCCAAGTCCTGGACAGTCTTTGGTGCAATTTGACGTTGGTGGATGGTGCGAGACATGATGTCCCAGATGTGTTCAGTCGGATTCAAGTCTGGGGAATGGGCGGGCCAGTTCATAGCTTCAATGCCTTCATCTTGCAGGAACTGCTGACATACTCCAGCCACATGAGGTTTGGCATTGTCCTGCAGGGCAGCACAGTGGCTAACTGGTTAGCACTACAACCTTGCAGTGCTGGGGTCCTGGGTTCAAATCCCACCAAGGACAACATCTGCAAAGAGTTTGTATGCTCTCTCTGTGTTTGCATGGGTTTACTCTGGGCATTCCGGTTTCTTCCCACATTCCAAACACATACTGATAGGGAATTTAGATTGTGGGCCCCATTGGGGACAGAGTTAATAATGTCTACAAAGTGCTGCGGAATATGTTAGCGCTATATAAAAATAAAGATTATTATTTGTTGTGAATTCTGTTATCGAACTTCCTCCTGTGGTCATGAATGGGACTTCGGCGAGTTCTGTCCATGGACTCCCTCTGGTGGCTGTGAGTGGAGCTGCTGGTTCTGAGGTTCCTTCCACAGATGACCTAGTTTATTCTTTGGCTGGCTGCTCTATTTAACTCCACTCAGATCGTTACTCCATGCCACCTGTCAATGTTCTAGTACTGGTTCAGTTCGCTCTTGGATCTTTCTGGTGACCTGTCTACTCCAGCAGAAGCTAAGTTCCTGCTAGTTTATTTGTTGTTCTTTGTTTTCTTGTCCAGCTTGCTATCATGATTTTGCCTTGCTAGCTGGAAGCTCTGGGATGCAGAGTGGCACCTCCGCACCGTGAGTCGGTGCGGGGGTCTTTTTGCACACTCTGCGTGGTCTTTTTGTAGTTTTTTGTGCTGACCGCAACGTTACCTTTTCTATCCTCAGTCTGTTTAGTAAGTCTGGCCTCCCTTTGCTTAAACTTGTTTCATTCCTGTGTTTGTGACTTTCATCTTAACTCACAGTCAATATATGTGGGGGGCTGCCTTTTCCTTTGGGGAATTTCTCTGAGGCAAGGTAGGCTTTATTTTCTATCTCTAGGGCTAGTTAGCTCTTAGGCTGTGAAGAGGCGTCTAGGTAGAGTTAGGTACGCTCCACGGCTATTTCTAGTGTGTGTGATAGGATTAGGGGTTGCGGCAGCAGAGCTCCCACTTCCCAGAGCTTGTCCTGTGTTAGTTTATCCATCAGGTCATTCCGGGTGCTCCTAACCACCAGGTCCATAACAATTATTATTAGGAGGAACCCAGGTGCCAGCACACCAGCATATGGTCTCACAAGGGTCTGAGGATCTCCTCTCGGTACCTAATGGCAGTCAGGCTACCTCTTGCGAGCACATGGAGGGCTGTGCGGCCCTCCATAGAAATGCCACCCCACACCATTACTGACCCACTGCCAAATCGTTCATGGTGAAGGCATGCAGACAGCAGATCGCTCTCCACGGCGTCTCCAGACTCTGTCACATGTGCTCAGTGTGACCTGCATGGTGTTGGGCTGAGAGCACAACCCGCATCTGTGGATGTCGGGCACTCAGACCATCCTCATGGAGTCAGTTTCTAACCGTTTGTGCAGACACATACACATTTGTGGCCTGCTGGAGGTCATTTTGCAGGGCTCTGGCAGTGATTCTCCTGTACCTCCTTGCACATAGGCTGAGGTAGCAGTCCTGCAGCTGTGTTGATGCCCTCTTACAGCCCCCTGCAAGTCTCCTGGTGTACTGGCCTGTCTCCTTGTAGCGCCTCCAGCCTCTGGACACTACGCTGACACACAGCTCACCGCAAACTTTCTTGCCACAGCTCGCAATGATGTGCCATCCTGGATGAGCTGTACTACCTGTAGAGTCCGTCTCATGCTACCACTAGTGTGAAAGCACAACCAACATTCAAAACTGACCAAAACATCAGCCAGAAAGCATTGGTACTGAGATGTGGACTGTGGTCCCCACCTGCAGAAACACTTGAAATTGATTGTCAAACAGCGTTGCTTCCTAAGTGGACAGTTTGATTTCACAGAAGTTTAACTTACTTGGAGTTATATTCTGTTGTTTAAGTGTTCCCTCATTTTTTTTGAGCAGTGTATAACTGTCTTGTTCTACAGATATACAACCCCTGGCCAAAAATTATGGAATCACCGGCCTTGGAGGATGTTCATTCAGTTGTTTAATTTTGTAGAAAAAAAGCAGATCACAGACATGGCACAAAACTAAAGTCATTTCAAATGGCAACTTTCTGGCTTTAAGAAACAGTAAAAGAAATCAAGAACAAAAAATTTGGTAGTCAGTAATGGTTACTTTTTTAACCAAGCAAAGGGTAAAAATTATGGAGTCACTCAATTACGAGGGAAATAATTATGGAATCATGAAAAATAAACAACCAAAAAACACTCCAAAACGTCACTAGTATTTTGTTGCACCATCTCTGGCTTTTCTAAAAGCTTGCAGTCTCTGAGGCAGTGTTCCCCAACTCCGGTCCTCAAGAGCCACCAACAGGTCATGTTTCCAGGATTTCCTTAGTATTGCACAGGTGATGGAATTATTGCCTGTGCAGGTGATGCAATTATCACCTGTGCAATACTAAGGAAATACTGAAAACATGACCTGTTGGTGGCTCTTGACGACCGGAGTTAGGGAACACTGCTCTGAGGCATGGACTTAATGAGTGTCAAACAGTACTCTTCATCAATCTGGCTTCAACTTTCTCTGATTGCTGAAGCCAGATCAGCTTTGCAGGTTGTAGCCTTGTCTTGGACCATTTTCTTCAACTTCCACCAAAGATTTTCAATTGGAGATCTGGACTATTTGCAGGCCATGGCATTGACCTTATGTGTCTTTTTTCAAGGAATGTTTTCACAGTTTTTGCTCTATTTCAGGATGCATTATCATCTTAAAAAATGATTTCATCATCCCCCAACATCCTATCAATTGATGGAATAAGAAAAGTATCCAAAATATCAACAAAAACTTGTGCATTTATTGACGATATAATGATAGCCATCTCCCTAGTGCCTTTACCTGACATGCAGCCCCATATCAATGACTGTGGAAATTTGCATGTTCTCTTCAGGCAGTCGTCTTTATAAATCTCATTGGAACGGCACCAAACAAAAGTTCCAGCATCATCACCTTGCCTAATGCAGATTCGTGATTCATCACTGAATATGACTTTCATCCAGTCATCCACAGTCCACGATTACTTTTCCTTAGCCCATTGTAACCTAGTTTTTTTCTGCTTAGATGTTAATGATGGCTTTCGTTTAGCTTTTCTGTATGTAAATCCCATTTCCTTTAGGTGGTTTCTTACAGTTTGGTCACAGACGTTGACTCCAGTTTCCACCCATTCGTTCCTCATTTGTTTTGTTGTGCATTTCCTGTTTTGGAGACATAGTGCTTTAAGTTTCCGATATTGAAGCTTTGATGTCTTTCTTGGTCTCCCAGTATCTTTGCCTTTAACAACCTTCCCATATTGTTTGTATTTGGTCCAGATTTTAGACACAGTGTGTGAACAACCAACATCTTTTGCAACATTGCGTGATGATTTACCCTCTTTTAAGAGTTTAATAATTCTCTCCTTTGTTTCAATTGACATCTCTTGTGTTGAAGCCATGATTTATGTCAGTCCACTTGGTGCAACAGCTCTCCAAGGTGTGATCACTCCTTTTTAGATGCAGACTAATGAGCAGATCTAATTTGATGCAGGTTTTAGTTTTGAGAATGAAAATTTGCAGGGTGATTCCATAATTTTTCCCTCATAATTGAGTGACTCCATCATTTTTACCCTATGTTTGGTTACAAAAAGTAACCATTACTGACTACCACATTTTTTGTTCTTGATTTCTTTTACTGTTTCATAAAGCCAGAAAGTTGTCATTTGAAATTACTTTAGTTTTGTGCCATGTCTGTGATCTGCTTTTTTTCTACAAAATTAAACAACTGAATGAACATCCTCCAAGGCCGGTGATTACATAACTTTTGCCAGGGGTTGTATGTAAGAGGCTGTATTGCTTGAATTGGTTTGTTAACATTTACACTATATAACATTTTGATCTAAGTTATTAAATTAAGTGTAATACCCCTTTAAGCCAGCTCGGTGGGCAGGGTGCCTGGTTGTTCTCACCTCAACATAGTGCAGTGCCTGCACCCAAATCTTGCTGGGAGCTCTATGTGACTGCAGACTTATGAATACTCGTATTGTGCTCACTGTGGGCTATGAGGATTCTCTGGCATCGGGAGCGGGTTATAATGTTTGCTATTTGCATACTCCAGGCCATATTTCAACTAGAGTGCTTCAGGCCTTGGTCAATACCAGAGGCATAGCTAGAGTTTTGGTCCGGGAGGGCAAAGCTTCTGAGTGGGCCCCTATCCAGGTAACCTTGATTACAACTCGGTGACGCACCCTAATACTGGAGGAGATCCTCAGCAGATGACCGCGCTGCTACTGAAAATAATCTCTATAAAAAGATCAACATGGATAATACCGCCATATGGTCAATGGTAGCTACCAGTCCTACAGAAAATATAAGAGATCACAGCACAGTTACAGATAATGTCTTACCGCTGACATTCTTTCTGATGGAATTGTTCATTTTTCCCGTCTTTTCCATCTGGCCCAGACCGAGATGACAACTTCTTCCAGCCACGACACGTCTGCAGAGAATACAACAGACACGTTTCACATCTCATATTCCAGCCCCATCACCATCTATTCCCAACCTGCACAAACTCCTCATCCTGCTGATACCCCAATACTGAGCCTCTGCTGCCATATGTGACCCTATTACTGCACCTGGTATCCCAATACTGAGCCGCTGCTGCCATGTGTCCATATTACTGCACCTGGAACCCCAATACTGAGCCACTGCTGCCGTATGTGTCCCTATTACTGCCCCTGATACCCCAATACTGAGCCACTGCTGCCGTATGTGTCCCTATTACTGCCCCTGATACCCCAATACTGAGCCGCTGCTGCCATATGTGTCCCTATTAATGCCCCTGATACCCCAATACTGAGCCGCTGCTACCGTATGTGTCCCTATTACTGCCCCTGATACCCCAATACTAAGCCGCTGCTGCCGTATGTGTCCCTATTACTGCCCCTGATACCCCAATACTGAGCCGCTGCTGCCATATGCATCCCTATTACTTTCCCTGATACCCCAATACTGAGCCGCTACTGCCGTATGTGTCCCAATTACTGCCCCTGATACCCCAATACTGAGCCGCTGCTGCCGTATGCGTCCCTATTACTGCACCTGATACCCCAATACTGAGCCGCTGCTGCCGTATGCGTCCCTATTACTGCCCCTGATACCCCAATACTGAGCCGCTGCTGCCGTATGTGTCCCTATTACTGCCCCTGATAACCCAATACTGAGCCGCTGCTGCCGTATGCGTCCCTATTACTGCCCCTGATACCCCAATACTGAGCCGCTGCTGCCGTATGTGTCCCTATTACTGCCCCTGATACCCCAATACTGAGCCGCTGCTGCCGTATGCGTCCCTATTACTGCACCTGATACCCCAATACTGAGCCGCTGCTGCCGTATGTGTCCCTATTACTGCCCCTGATACCCCAATACTAAGCCGCTGCTGCCGTATGTGTCCCTATTACTGCACATGATACCCCAATACGGGGCAGCTGCTGCCGTATGTGTCCCTATTACTGCACCTGCTACCCTAATACTGAGCCGCTGCCATATGTGTCCCTATTACTGCACCTGATACCCCAATACTGAGCTGCTGCTGCCGAATGTGTCCCTATTACTGCACCTGCTACCCCAATATTGAGCCGCTGCTGCCGTATGGGTCCCTATTACTGCACCTGTGATATAGAAGATGCTAAGCACAGCCTAAATAGGAGAGGTGCACAGTCATAGGTGCCCAAACCTGAACATATACAATATAAAGTGACTAACACACTCCAGGGTGTTGTGATGCAAAAAAGTGGGGATTTATTACATACAGTAAATCACAAACGTTTCGGTCGATATTGGACCTTCATCAGTGTGCTAGGTATAATTGTATACTTGTATGGCCTCAAAAACAATAGAATACTCGGATTTGCATCAATCAGACATGCTGGAAAAAAAGGCAACAAGTCGGGAAGAAACAGAACCAGGCTGGTCAACTGACGGTGAGTCAGAATAATAGGTGGCGCTGAGGCTTAAAAGAGCTGTCAGTACGCCGGGACACTAGGGATAAATGCGGTATCCACCTCTAATGGAGTACCGCATTTATGAAAATAGAGGTATCATTAAGGTGCAGAGCACAGCAGAGTGTGGCCTGAAGCTGGGGCAACTATCCAGAGAATGAACACGTTGCCCAGGCATCTCCCATAAGGGGAGGGTGCTTTTTATGCACAGAGCATCATGACACAGACAGCCCTAAGAGCGAACAGGTGTCCTGCTGTTTTAAGTATGTGCAGGAAGCGGGGCGCGGCTACTAAGAGCATTTCCAGGATACCTGCCAAGAGGATGCAGGTTCTTAGCAGAGAAAGGAGCCGCTGAACGTCTGGAGCCATGGACAGGGTGAGCAAAGCTGTGTAATAGGCGCCAGCCTCCCTGCACAGCGGAAACCGGACCTGCGGCTGAGGGCATGACAGTACCCCCCCTTACGCCCCCTTCTTTAAACCTGCCAGGAACCTTCTAAGAAGAACCGGGGCATTAATGTTCTCCACAGGCTCCCAGGATCTCTCTTCAGGACCGTATCCCTTCCAGTCAACCAGAAAGAGTGACCTGCCCCCTCTTTTCTTCATGGCCAGGATGTCCTTCACTTCATAGACGTCCTCGGAACTGACAGGAGAAGGAAAATTACCTGGATCCTGGGTGAAGCGACTGAGAACAACTGGTTTCAGCAGGGATACATGGAAGGAGTTATGGATCCGTAAGGAGACAGGCAATTTCAAACGATAGCACACATCGTTGATCCGGTGGAGTACTTCAAAGGGACCGATGAAACGAGGAGCCAGCTTATAAGAAGGGACTTTAAGACGGATGTGCCTGGAAGATAGCCATACCTTATCTCTGGGTTGGAAAGATGGAGCATCCAGACATCTCTTATCCGCATGTTCCTTGGTTCGAACAGATGCCTGCTTCAGTGAGGTCCTCATCTCAGTCCAGACTTTTGTGAAGTCCTTGGCCAGGGACTCAGCTGCAGGATTGCCGGAAGCAAGAGGCAATGGAGTCGGAATCTTAGGATGCTGTCCATAAACAATGAAAAATGGGGAGTTAGAGGAGGACTCACCAACATGATTATTGTAGGAAAACTCTGCCCATGGCAGCAGGTCAGCCCAGTCGCTGTGGTGACCATTCACGAAGTGTCGCAGATAGTTGGTGAGGACTTGATTCACTCTCTCCACTTGGCCATTAGATTGTGGGTGATAGGCCGAGGAGAAGTCCAGGGTGAAATCCAACAGTTTACAGAGGGACCGCCAGAATCGGGAAATGAATTGGACTCCTCTGTCGGAAACAATGTGGAGTGGAAGTCCATGAAGCCGAAGGACATGCTGAATGAAGAGCTCTGCGAGTTTAGGAGCGGAAGGAAGACCAGACAGTGAAGTGAAATATCCCATCTTGGAGAACCGGTCCAAACAACCCAGATTACTGCACAACCAGATGATGCTGGCAGATCTGTGATGAAATCCATGGCAATGTGTTGCCAGGGAGCAGACGGAATCGGGAGCGGGAGGAGTTGACCGGCTGGCAGTTTCTTGGGTGTTTTATTATGAGCACAGGAGGGACAGGCTGCAACAAAGTTCAGAACATCTTGGCGCAAGGTGGACCACCAGTAGTGTCGAGATATTAGTTGTAATGTCTTCTTCTGACCGGCGTGTCCGGCAAGCTTAGAAGAATGACCCCAGCGAAGAACTCACTTCTTGTCTCTTTCAGTTACAAGGGTCTTTCCAGGAGGGAGCTGCGACAGCCTGACTGGAGCCACCGTGATCATCTTGGATGGTTCAATGATATGCTGAAGTTCCTCTTCATGGTCATCTGACAAGAAGGACCTGGAAAGCTCATCGGCTTTGATATTCTTCTCTGCAGGACGGAAATGGAGAGAGAAATTGAACCGAGCAAAGAATAATGACCAACGAGCTTGGCGAGGATTGAGTCTTTGAGCAGACTGAGGATAGGACAGATTTTATGATCAGTGTAAATGATGACTGGATGAACTACGCCTTCAAGCAGATATCGCCATTCCTCTAAGGCTAGCTTAATTGCTAGTAACTCTCTATCGCCAATTGAGTAGTTACGTTCACAGGGTGAAAATGCCTTGGAGAAGAAACCACAGGTCACCATCTTACCGGTAGGCAGTTTTAGTGTGAGTACTGCTCCAGCTCCGGATGACGAAGCGTCCACCTCAAGGAAAAACTGTTTGTTGATCATAGGCCTATGAAGAGCTGGTGCGGTTGAGAAGGCTTGCTTGAGGGAGGCGAAAGCTGATTCGGCCTCAGGAGTCCAATCCTTAGGTTTGGCACCTTTACAAGTCAAGGCGGTGAGTGGTCTTACCAGAGAAGAGAATTGGGGAATGAATTGCCGATAGTAGTTGGCGAATCCTAGGAACCGCTGAATGGCCTTGATTCCCTCAGGTTGGGGCCACTTTAACACGGCAGAGACGTGCTCAGGATCCATCTCCAGACCTGTATCGGAAATAATATAGCCAAGAAAGGGTAAGGACCTCCGTTAAAACAGACATTTTTCAAACTTTGCGTAGAGACGATTCTCCCTCAATCTTTGGAGAACGAGACGAACATTTCTCCTGTGAGTTGGTAAGTCGGGAGAAAACACCAGGATGTCATCTACTGTAGATATACCACTACTGTTGTGAATTCTGTTGTCAAGCTCCCTCCTGTGGTCATGAATGGTACTTCGGCTGGTTCTGTCCATGGGCTTCCTCTGGTGGTTGTGAGTGGGGCTGCGGCGTCTGAGTTTCCTTCCACAGGTGACGAGGTTAATTCGTTAGCTGGCTGCTCTATTTAACTCCACTTAGATCATTGCTCCATGCCACCTGTCAATGTTCCAGTATTGGTCTGTTCGCTTCTGGATCGTTCTTGTGACCTGTCTTCTCCAGCAGAAGCTAAGTTCCTGCTTGTTTTTCTCTTGTTTGCTATTTTTCTGTCCAGCTTGCTATTTTGATTTTTGTCTTGCTTGCTGGAAGCTCTGGGACGCAGAGGGAGCGCCTCCGCACCGTGAGTCGGTGCGGAGGGTCTTTTGCGCCCTCTGCGTGTTTTTTTTGTAGTTTTTGTGCTGACCGCAAAGTCACCTTTCCTATCCTCTGTCTGTTCAGTAAGTCGGGCCTCTCTTTGCTAAATCTATTTCATCTCTGTGTTTGTGATTTTCATCTTAACTCACAGTCATTATATGTGGTGGGCTGCCTTTTCCTTTGGGGAATTTCTCTGAGGCAAGGTAGGCTTATTTTTCTATCTTTAGGGCTAGCTAGTTCCTTAGGCTGTGACGAGTTGCATAGGGAGCGTTAGGAGCAATCCACGGCTATTTCTAGTGTGTGTGATAGGATTAGGGATTGCGGTCAGCAGAGTTCCCACGTCCCAGAGCTTGTCCTGTATTATTGTAACTATCAGGTCTTTCCGTGTGCACTTAACCACCAGGTCCATTATTGTCCTAACCACCAGGTCATAACAGTACAGGTGGCCCAAAGTATTAATGCATCTCAATAGAGGGATAAGAGAAGTTCTGAGACCATTTTTTTTTCTTTGCACTGTGTTTTGCCTTTCTTTTCCCCTAGACTTCTGGGTGGTTCAGGATACAGGTGTAGAGATGGACATTCAAGGTCTGTCCTCTTAGATGGATAATCTCACTGCAAGTGTACAGAACATTCAAGATTTTGTGGTTCAGAATCCGATGTCGAGCCTAAGATTCCAATTCCTGATTTGTTTTTTGGGGATAGATCTAAGTTTCTGAATTTCAAAAATAATTGTAAATTGTTTCTTGCTTTGAAACCTCGCTCCTCAGGTGACCCTGTTCAACAAGTGAAAATCATTATTTCTTTGTTACGTGGCGACCCTCAAGACTGGGCATTTTCCCTTGCGCCAGGAGATCCGGCATTGCGTGATGTTGATGCGTTTTTTCTGGCGCTTGGATTGCTTTATGATGAACCAAATTCAGTGGATCAGGCAGAGAAAATCTTGCTGGCTCTGTGTCAGGGTCAGGATGAGGTAGAGATATATTGTCAGAAGTTTAGGAAGTGGTCTGTGCTTACTCAGTGGAATGAGTGCGCCCTGGCAGCAATTTTCAGAAAGGGTCTTTCTGAAGCCCTTAAGGATGTCATGGTGGGATTTCCCATGCCTGCTGGTCTGAATGAGTCTATGTCTTTGGCCATTCAGATCGATCGACGCTTGCGTGAGCGTAAAGCTGGGCACCATTTGGTGGTATTATCTGAGCATAGACCTGAGCCTATGCAATGTGATAGGACTTTGACCAGAGCTGAACGGCAAGAACACAGACGTCGGAATGGGCTGTGTTTTTACTGTGGTGATTCCACTCATGCTATCTCCGATTGCCCTAAGCGCACTAAGCGGTTCGCTAGGTCTGCCACCATTGGTACGGTACAGTCGAAATTTCTTTTGTCCATTACTCTGATTTGCTCTTTGTCATCCTATTCTGTTATGGCATTTGTGGATTCAGGCGCTGCCCTGAATTTGATGGACTTGGAGTTTGCTAGGCGCTGTGGTTTTTTCTTGGACCCCTTGCAGTATCCTATTCCATTGAGAGGAATTGATGCTACGCCTTTGGCCAAGAATAAGCCTCAGTACTGGACCCAATTAACCATGTGCATGGCTCCTGCACATCAGAAGGATATTCGCTTTTTGGTGTTGCATAATCTGCATGATGTGGTCGTTTTGGGGTTGCCATGGCTACAGGTCCATAATCCAGTATTGGATTGGAAATCTATGTCTGTGTCCAGCTGGGGTTGTCAGGGAGTACATGGTGATGTTCCATTTTTGTCAATTTCGCTGTCCACTCCTTCTGAAGTCCCGGAGTTTTTGTCGGATTACCGGGATGTATTTGATGAGCCCAAATCCAGTGCCCTACCTCCTCATAGGGATTGCGATTGTGCTATTAATTTGATTCCTGGTAGTAAGTTTCCTAAGGGCCGACTGTTCAATTTATCTGTGCCAGAACACGCCGCTTTGCGGAGTTATATAATGGAATCCTTGGAGAAGGGTCATATTCGCCCGTCGTCGTCACCATTGGGAGCAGGGTTCTTTTTTGTGGCCAAGAAGGATGGTTCTTTGAGACCTTGTATTGATTACCGCCTTCTTAATAAGATCACAGTCAAATTTCAGTATCCTTTGCCGCTGCTGTCTGATTTGTTTGCTCGTATTAAAGGGGCTAGTTGGTTCACCAAGATAGATCTTCGAGGGGCGTATAATCTTGTGCGTATTAAACAGGGCGATGAATGGAAAACAGCATTTAATATGCCCGAGGGCCATTTTGAGTACCTGGTTATGCCATTTGGACTTTCCAATGCTCCATCAGTATTTCAGTCCTTTATGCATGACATCTTTCGAGAGTACCTGGATAAATTCCTGATTGTATATTTGGATGATATTTTAGTCTTTTCGGATGATTGGGAGTCTCACGTGAAGCAGGTCAGAATGGTGTTCCAGGTCCTTCATGCGAATTCTTTGTTTGTGAAGGGGTCAAAGTGTCTCTTTGGAGTTCAGAAGGTTTCATTTTTGGGTTTCATTTTTTCCCCTTCTACTATCGAGATGGACCCTGTTAAAGTCCAGGCCATTTATGATTGGACTCAGCCGACATCTGTGAAGAGCCTGCAAAAGTTCCTGGGCTTTGCTAATTTTTATCGTCGCTTCATCAGTAATTTTTCTAGTGTTGCTAAACCGTTGACTGATTTGACCAAGAAAGGTGCTGATGTGGTCAATTGGTCCTCTGCGGCTGTAGAGGCTTTTCAGGAATTGAAGCGTCGTTTTTCTTCTGCCCCTGTATTGTGCCAGCCAGATGTTTCGCTCCCGTTTCAGGTCGAGGTTGATGCTTCTGAGATTGGAGCAGGGGCTGTTTTGTCGCAAAGAAGTTCTGATGGCTCGGTGATGAAACCATCTGCCTTCTTTTCTAGAAAGTTTTCGCCTGCTGAGCGCAATTATGATGTTGGCAATCGATAGTTGTTGGCCATGAAGTGGACATTCGAGGAGTGGCGTCATTGGCTTGAAGGAGCCAAGCATCGCGTGGTGGTCTTGACGGATCACAAGAATTTGACTTATCTCGAGTCTGCCAAACGGTTGAATCCTAGACAGGCTCGATGGTCACTATTTTTCTCCCGTTTTGATTTTGTGGTTTCATACCTTCCGGGCTCTAAGAATGTGAAGGCTGATGCCCTGTCAAGCAGTTTTGTGCCCGACTCTCCGGGTGTTCCTGAGCCGGCGGGTATTCTCAAAGAGGGGGTAATTTTGTCTGCCATCTCCCCTGATTTGCGGTGGGTGCTGCAAAAATTTCAGGCTGATAGACCTGACCGTTGCCCAGCGGAGAAACTGTTTGTCCCTGATAAATGCAGTAATAGAGTTATCTCTGAGGTTCATTGTTCGGTGTTGGCTGGTCATCCTGGAATCTTTGGTACCAGAGATTTGGTGGCTAGATCCTTTTGGTGGCCGTCTTTGTCACGGGATGTGCGTTCTTTTGTGCAGTCCTGTGGGACTTATGCTCGGGCTAAGCCCTGCTGTTCTCGTGCCAGTGGGTTGCTTTTGCCCTTGCCGGTCCCGAAGAGGCCCTGGACGCATATTTCTATGGATTTTATTTTGGATATCCCTGTCTCTCAAAAGATGTCGGTCATTTGGGTGGTTTGTGATCGCTTCTCTAAGATGGTCCATTTGGTACCCTTGTCTAAATTGCCTTCCTCCTCTGATTTGGTGCCATTGTTTTTCCAGCATGTGGTTCGTTTACATGGCATTCCGGAGAACATCGTTTCGGACAGAGGTTCCCAGTTTGTTTCGAAGTTTTGGCGATCCTTTTGTGCTAGGATGGGCATTGATTTGTCTTTTTCCTCGGCTTTCCATCCTCAGACAAATGGCCAAACCGAACGAACTAATCAGACTTTGGAAACATATCTGAGATGCTTTGTTTCTGCTGATCAGGATGATTGGGTGTCCTTTTTGCCTTTGGCTGAGTTCGCCTTTAATAATCGGGCCAGCTCGGCCACTTTGGTTTCTCCGTTTTTCTGCAATTCTGGTTTCCATCCTCGTTTCTCTTCAGGGCAGGTTGAGTCTTCGGACTGTCCTGGTGTAGATACTGTGGTGGATAGGTTGCAGCGGATTTGGACTCATGTGGTGGACAATTTGACATTGTCCCAGGAGAAGGATCAACGTTTTGCTAACCGCCGGCGCTGTGTGGGTCCCCGACTTCGTGTTGGGGATTTGGTTTGGTTGTCGTCTCGTTATGTTCCTATGAAGGTTTCCTCTCCTAAGTTTAAGCCTCATTTTATTGGTCCGTATAAGATTTCTGAGGTTCTCAATCCTGTGTCATTTCGTTTGACCCTTCCAACTTCTTTTGCCATCCATAATGTGTTCCATAGGTCGTTGTTGCGGAGATACGTGGCGCCTGTGGTTCCATCCGTTGATCCTCCTGCCCCGGTGTTGGTTGAGGGGGAGTTGGAGTATGTGGTGGAGAATATTTTGGATTCTCATATTTCGAGACGGAAACTCCAGTACCTGGTCAAGTGGAAGGGTTATGGTCAGGAAGATAATTCCTGGGTCTTTGCTTCTGATGTTCATGCTGCCGATCTGGTTCGTGCCTTTCATTTGGCTCATCCTGTTCGGCCTGGGGGCTCTGGTGAGGGTTCGGTGACCCCTCCTCAAGGGGGGGTACTGTTGTGAATTCTGTTGTCAAACTCCCTCCTGTGGTCATGAATGGTACTTCGGCTGGTTCTGTCCATGGGCTTCCTCTGGTGGTTGTGAGTGGGGCTGCGGCTTCTGAGTTTCCTTCCACAGGTGACGAGGTTAATTCGTTAGCTGGCTGCTCTATTTAACTCCACTTAGATCATTGCTCCATGCCACCTGTCAATGTTCCAGTATTGGTCTGTTCGCTTCTGGATGGTTCTTGTGACCTGTCTTCTCCAGCAGAAGCTAAGTTCCTGCTTGTTTTTCTCTTGTTTGCTATTTTTCTGTCCAGCTTGCTATTTTGATTTTTGTCTTGCTTGCTGAAAGCTCTGGGACGCAGAGGGAGCGCCTCCGCACCGTGAGTCGGTGCGGAGGGTCTTTTGCGCCCTCTGCGTGTTTTTTTTGTAGTTTTTGTGCTGACCGCAAAGTCACCTTTCCTATCCTCTGTCTGTTCAGTAAGTCGGGCCTCTTTTTGCTAAATCTATTTCATCTCTGTGTTTGTGATTTTCATTTTAACTCACAGTCATTATATGTGGGGGGCTGCCTTTTCCTTTGGGGAATTTCTCTGAGGCAAGGTAGGCTTATTTTTCTATCTTTAGGGCTAGCTAGTTCCTTAGGCTGTGACGAGTTGCATAGGGAGCGTTAGGAGCAATCCACGGCTATTTCTAGTGTGTGTGATAGGATTAGGGATTGCGGTCAGCAGAGTTCCCACGTCCCAGAGCTTGTCCTGTATTATTGTAACTATCAGGTCTTTCCGTGTGCACTTAACCACCAGGTCCATTATTGTCCTAACCACCAGGTCATAACACACTACACAAACATAGAGCAGGTCACGGAACACGTCATTGACAAACTCCTGGAAGACGGCAGGTGCATTGCTTAACCCGAAAGGCATGACCCGATATTCATAGTGACCATCTCGCGTGTTGAAGGCGGTTTTCCACTCATCCCCAGATCTTATCCTGACGAGGTTGTAAGCCCCACGGAGATCCAACTTGGTGAAAATCCTAGAACCTCGAAGCCAATCAAAGAGCTCGGGAATTAAGGGAAGAGGGTATCTGTTCTTTACCGTTATTAGGTTGAGACAACGGTAGTCGATACACGGGCGAAGAGACCCATCTTTCTTCTTGAAGAAGAAGAACCCAGCTCCAGCTGGGGAGGAGGACTTCTGGATAAACCCTCAAGCCAAATTCTCCTTGATGTAATCGGACATGGCTTGAGTCTCAGTGGGAGAAAGAGGGTAGATCCTACCTCGAGGCGGAGTAGATCCAGGGATTAGATCAATGGGGCAATCGTAAGGCCTGTGAGGCGGAAGTGTCTCGGCTTCCCTCTTGTTGAATACATCCGCAAAGGACCAGTAGGCAGAAGGTAACCTGGGTAAAGCTGCAGGAGGCCGCGGGGTAGAACCAGGCCGTACTGGTTTGAGGCAGTGTTCGTGGCAAGACTGATCCCATCGAAGGACATCTCCAGACGGCCAATGCAGGACAGGTTCATGGAGGCGTAGCCATGGAAGACCTAGAAGGAATGGTGGCAAAAGATTCGGTAACACATAGAAGGTAATTTTCTCTCTGTGGAGTGCCCCAATTAGAAGCTCCCCCTCTTCGGTGATACCGATAATGGCATCTTTCAGGGGTCTACCATCTACGGAGGCGATGCGCCAGGACCGCTGCAGTGGAACGATTGGAATCCCGAACCGCCTGGCCACAGCTTGCTAGATGAAATTTCCACCAGACCCAGAGTCCAGATAGGCCGTCTCGGAGAACCGCACCTTCCCGAAGATCACCTGTATGGATATGGTTAGCAAGAGAGAAGAGTCATTCTCACCAAGGAGGTCTCCTTTACCTGTCCTAGGCGGAAGAGTTTTTCCGATTTCTCAGTTCCACTGCATTGAACGGAAGTGGAGCATCCACCATTACGATATGGATTCCTAGTGAGAATCTCCTCCTGCTGATTCCTCTTCACCTTTACGCAGTCAAGCTCCATGGGCTCATCCTCGAAGACCGGAGCAGGACAAGGCGGAAACCTAGGTTTCGGTGAAGAAGACGCTGGATGAGGCAATTGCTTCTCGAGAAGCCTCTCTCTGGAACGCTGCTGAAGACGCAGGTCAATCTGAATGGCGAGGGATATGAGATCATCCAGGGTCTCGGGTAGGTCCCTGCTTGCCAATTCATCCTTGATTCTTCCAGATAACCCTCGCCGGAAGACTCCGACCAGGGGCTCATTGGTCCACCGGAGTTCCGAAGCCAAGGTGCGGAAACGGATGGCATACTGACCGACAGAGAGAGAGCCCTGTTGCAAATTGAAGAGAGACTCCATGGCAGATGTGGCACGACCAGGCTCATCAAATATCTTGCGGAACGTGTCCAAGAATACCTGCAGATCAGACACGATGGGGTCATTCCACTCCATTAGGGGATTGAACCAAGCTAAAGCCTCTCCCTCCAGATGAGAGGCAAGGAAAGCCACCTTGGCCATGTCTGTCTGAAAATGCTGAGGCAAAAAATGAAAATGCAGCAAGCATAGGTTGAGAAATCTTCTGCACAACTTGGGGTCACCATAGTAACAAGGAGGCTTGCAGAGACGAGGACAGGGTCTTATGGTGGGCTCAACCGTCGGATGCTGTACCTTGGTTAACTGGTCATTCACAGAGGTAAAGAAGTCCAACAAGTGGGTCTGCGTCTCATGTTGGCGATTGAATTCCTGATGGAGCTCTGCTAGCTGGGTCACGTTGGTGGACTCGGCAGCCTGTAGAGTAGATAAGCGGGTATCCAGAGTTTGCATGAAGGCAACTAGCTGATCTTGGCTTTGACAAAGCGTAGCTAGCTCTCTCTGGACTGAGAATCGGGTATCAGCGGAGTCCATGGCCTGGGCAAACTGTAACGCCCACAGGGCACAGGGACAAGGTATAGTGGACTCACTAGACCACTGATGGTGCAGTGGCGGCTGTATACCCGATACTCAAAAGACAGGAGAGTGGATCTCATAAACCAAAAGCTATTTATTAACAAAGTAAAAGCAAAAAGGAAAACTGAGTCAGAGGGAAAGAACCTCTGGATCATAACACTGTACCACGTAGTGGAGCACCGGGCTAGGTGTACCCCTATACAGGGATTCCCCCGTCACACCAGGTGGCCTGAATGCCATGAAACCAGGACCAGAGGACGACCCGTACTGACAATCTAGCAACACAGTAGAATACTTGGGCCTGCTGGTGGAGAGAATCCCAGGAGCTCCATGAAGTCCAGAAAGGTTGATCCCACCGGTAGCTGGGTCAGGAAGGTTCCATGAGAAGAGGCAAGACAACTTGGAGTGGGAACCGGAGAGACCAGAGGAGTCCAGGATGGGAATCGCCAGAAGAGGACTCTGTGAAAATAGAGGTATCATTAAGGTGCAGAGCACAGCAGAGTGTGGCCTGAAGCTGGGGCAACTATCCAGAGAATGAACACGTTGCCCAGGCACCTCCCATAAGGGGAGGGTGCTTTTTATGCACAGAGCATCATGACACAGACAGCCCTAAGAGCGAACAGGTGTCCTGCTGTTTTAAGTATGTGCAGGAAGCGGGCACGGTTCCTAAGAGCATTTCCAGGATACCTGCCAAGAGGATGCAGGTTCTTAGCAGAGAAAGGAGCCGCTGAACGTCTGGAGCCATGGACAGGGTGAGCAAAGCTGTGTAATAGGCGCCGGCCTCCCTGCGCAGCGGAGACCGGACCTGCGGCTGAGGGCATAACAGCAGCCCTCCCATAGTCAGACATTGTAATAAGGCAGCACCCCTATAGGCAGACCCTGTAATGAGGCAGCACCCCATAGTCAGACCCTGTAATGAGGCAGCACCCCCATAGTCAGACCCTGTAATAAGGCAGCCCCCATAGTCAGACCCTGTAATAAAGCAGCACCCCCATAGTCAGACCCTGTAATAAGGCAGCACCCCCATAGTCAGACAATGTAAAAAGGCAGCCCCTGTAATAAGGCAGCACCCCCATAGTCAGACCCTGTAATAAGGCAGCACCCCCATAGGCAGACCCTGTAATAAGGCAGCACTCCCATAGTCAGACCCTGCAATGAGGCAGCACCCCTATAGGCAGACCCTGTAGTGAGGCAGCACCCCGATAGTCAGACCCTGTAATAGGCAGCCTGTTGTGAATTCTGTGGCTGAATTCACTCCTGTGGTCACAAGTGGTACTGCAGCTTCTGAGCTTCCTCCCTCAGGTGTTCTGGTGAGCTCGTTAACTGCTTCATTACTTAACTCCGCCTGATGCTGCTATCCTTGCTCCTTGTCAATGTTTCAGTGTTGGATCTGAGCTTCTCCTGATTGTTCCTGTGACCTGCTGCTCTGTATAGCTAGTGCCTTTTGCTTTTTTGTTGCTTTTTTTCTGTCCAGCTTGTCTTTTGTTTTGCTGGAAGCTCTGAGACGCAAAGGGTGTACCGCCGTGCCGTTAGTTCGGCACGGTGGGTTTTTTTTGCCCCCTTTGCGTGGTTTTGCTTTAGGGTTTTTTGTAGACTGCAAAGTTCGCTTTACTGTCCTCGCTCTGTCCTAGAATATCGGGCCCCACTTTGCTGAATCTATTTCATCCCTACGTTTTGTCTTTTCATCTTACTCACAGTCATTATATGTGGGGGGCTGCCTTTTCCTTTGGGGAATTTCTCTGGGGCAAGTCAGGCCTATTTTTCTATCTTCAGGCTAGCTAGTTTCTTAGGCTGTGCCGAGTTGCCTAGGTAGTTGTTAGGCGCAATCCACAGCCGCTTTTAGTTGTGTTTAGGATAGGATCAGGTGTGCAGTCTACAGAGTTTCCACGTCTCAGAGCTCGTTCTTGTATTTTTGGGTATTTGTCAGATCACTGTGTGCGCTCTGATCGCTAAGCACACTGTGTTTCTGGATTGCCTTCATAACGCCTGTCATTAGCAAACATAACAGCAGCCCCCCATTGTCAGACCCTGTAATAAGGCAGCACCCCTATAGGCAGACCCTGTAATAAGGCAGCACCCCTATAGGCAGAACCTGTAATGAGGCAGCACCCCATATTCAGACCCTGTAGTAAGGCAGCCCCCCATAGTCAGACCCTGTAATAAGGCAGCACCCCTATAGTCAGACCCTGTAATAAGGCAGCCACCACAGTCAGATACTGTAATAAGGCAGCCCCCCCATAGTCAGACCCTGTAATAAGGCAACACCCCTATATTCAGACCCTGTAATAAGGCAGCACCCCTATAGGCAGACCCTGTAATGAGGCAGCACCCCCATAGTCAGACCCTGTAATGAGGCAGCACCCCTATAGTCAGACCATGTAATGAGGCACCCCCCATAGTCAGACCCAGTAATAAGGCAGCTCCCCATAGTCAGACCCTGTAATAAGGCAGCCCTCTTAGTCAGACCCTGTAATAAGGCAGCCCCCCATAGTCAGACCCAGTAATAAGGCAGCTCCCCCATAGTCAGACTATGTAATAAGGCAGCACCCCTATAGGCAGACCCTGCAATAAGGCAGCCCCCCATAGTCAGACCCTGTAATAAGGCAGCCACCCAATAGTCAGACCCTGTAATAAGGCAGCACCCCTCTAGGCAGACCCTGTAATGAGGCAGCACTCCATAGTCAGACCGTGTAATAAAGCAGCCCCCCATAGTCAGACCCTGTAATAAAGCAGCACCCCTATAGGCAGACCCTGTAATAAGGCAGCACCCCTATAGGCAGACCCTGTAATGAAGCATCTTCCCCATAGTCAGACCCTGTAATAAGGCAGCACCCCGATAGTCAGACCCTGTAATAAGGCAGCAACCCTATAGGCAGACCCTGTAATGAGGCAGCCACCACAGTCAGACCCTGTAATAAAGCAGCCCCCCATAGTCAGACCCTGTAATAAGGCAGCACCCCTATAGGCAGACCGTGTAATAAGGCAGCACCCCTATGGGCAGACCCTGTAATGAGGCAGCACCCCCATAGTCAGACCCTGTAATAAGGCATCTCCCTCCATAGGCAGACCCTGTAATATGGCAGCACTCCCATAGTCAGACCCTGTAATGAGGCAGCACCCCTTTAGGCAGACCCTGTAATAAGGCAGCAACCCGATAGTCAGACCCTGTAATATGGCAGCCACCACAGTCAGACCCTGTAATAAGGCAGCCCCCCATAGTCAGACCCTATAATAAGGCAGCCCCCCCATAGTCAGACCCTGTAATAAGGCAGCACCCCTATAGGCAGACCCTGTAATAAGGCAGCACCCCTATAGGCAGACCCTGTAATGAGGCAGCACCCCTATATTCAGACCCTGCAATAGGGCAGCACCCCTATAGGCAGAACCTGTAATGTGGCAGCACCCCCATAGGCAGACCCTATAATAAGGCAGCAGCATGATAAATAAATAAATACTCACCTCTCTTCTTCCTGGTTCCTGCGGCTCCTGCTCATCTCCTGACAGCGGGCACTAGGCAGTGACGTGATCGCGCCCGCTGTCAGTGTCAGCGACGTCAGACGCTGACACTGACAGGGGGATGATGGGAGAAGGAGTGCTCCTTTTCCCATCTTTGCAGTCAGCTGTATCGGCTAAATGCCGGTACAGCTGATCTTCCGATGATGGCCGGGGGCCCACTGCTGGCACCGGGCCCGCCGCCTGTTCAGGGGCCCCATAGCGGCCCGGCGGCCCGGCGGCCCGGCGGCAGAGCAGGGAGATCCGTAGCTCCAGGTGGGCCCCCTCAGAGCTACGCTACTGGTCAATACACTTCCATTGATGGAAGCTGTGCCAATCTAGTTGCATATTGCATACCTGTGGTCACATGACCACTCGCTCCCAACACCGGTATCAGAGAATTCTCAGTGTGTGACGCATTTTTTCGCGATGAAAACACGATAAAACCGCATTAGAAACTGCAGATATATGCATCCTATCATTTAGAATGCATTCTGCAATTTTTGTGCACATGATGCGTTTTTTCTGCGAAAAAAACGCATTGCGGTTAAAAAAGCAGCATGTTCATTAATTTTGCGCGTTTTTCCCGCTATTCTATGCATTTGGAAAAAACGCAAGCGGATTTCTGGCAGAAGTGTCAGGTTTTTGTCAGGAAAATTTCTGCCAGAAATCCTGACGTGTGCACATAGCCTTAAAGATGACACTTTCCCTGTATACAGCAGACATGCTCCTTCTAACTAATAACACATAACCCATAAATGGCTGCAGCAATGCCAGTAATACAGTCCAATGTTGGGGTCCAGTTGTTGCAGATGTTGTCACTTCTACAGGAATCATGTCACAATCTCACAAACAAAGCAAAATCCCTTCAGTAACAGTTGTCTAATGAACTTGTTAGCACTAGAACCACAGGTCCCAGTAATATACCCTCAACAACAGTTCTCTTATAGATTCCTTTGTAGTGAAACCACCAGTCCCAGAAGAATGTGCTCCTTCATGCAGCAGCTCTCTGGTCACACTGAGATCCAACTTGGGGACTGAAGTATTCAGATACCTGGAAACACATAGAGTGGGTGCAGGATCCATCTCCGGGGGAGACCAGGTGGTGGTAGATATCTCTTGCATAGCTCTCAACTGTCCCTCATACTGCGGGACTGTCCCGATTTTGAGGCTGTGCTCTGCAGTCCTGCACGAGACTCCACTTCTCCCGCACAGCCAACAGCAGAAGCAGCTGACACGACCCCTTGTATTAGGCCATGCCCCCTCCATATCTTCTTCTTCCGGGCGGCGGTTCAGAGAAGTAGAGAGGACATTCTGAGGTACGCGTGTGTGTGTATGTGTATGTGAGTGTGTTTTGGCAGAAGTTAGAGCAATCCAGTGCAGCCTGTTAGTCATAGGCACAGTATATATATATATATATATATATATATATATATATATATATATAAAATATATGTGTAGATAGTGGTGTTGTCTGAGTGCACGCAGAGTGGCAGAGCTGATCTACATTGCAATGTGCAGGATCTGTGAGGCAGCAGTGTGGACAGCGACAGGTGGTGAAATCTTTGCCTGCATTGTAAGCAGAGCTGCTGGGACACATCTACAGCCCTGACTGTACACTGGCATCATCACGTGTGGCCATTATACTGTACTCAGCATCATATGGGGCCATTATACAGTATGGAGCATCATGTGTGGCCATTATACAGTATTGAGCATCACATGGAGCCATTATACAGTATGGAGCATCATGTGTGGCAATTATGCAGTATGCAGCACTCTGTGGCCATTATACAGTATTGAGCATCATGTGTGGCCATTATACAGTATGGAGCATCATGTGTGGCCATTATACAGTATGGAGCATCATGTGTGGCCATTATACAGTATTGAGCATCATGTGTGGCCATTATACAGTATTGAGCATCATGTGTGGTCATTATACAGTATTGAGCATCATGAGGGGCCATTATACAGTATGGAGCATTGTGTGGCCATATTTTTTTCAGTCTATAATTATTGTTTTTGAAACAGTGTGATCAGCAGTGCTAAACCGGTGTGGCGGAGCCTGGATATGGGTGTGACTAGTTGTGAAATGGGTGTGGTCAGGGGCGTGGCCTAAAATGTGCAACTGCACAGAAAAAGGCTGCTGAGAGATATAGTCAAGGCAATGCCACAAAAGAATCATTAATGTCCCCTTGTTGCTTGTTCCCAGCTGCAGCAGTCTTAGCACACAATAATACCTCTGCCAGTGTTACAAAAAGATAAAAAATTCCAGACGAATTCCAGGGGGGACGAGGGGTAATTTTTTAAATTACTTAAATGCATTTTTGGGCTGCAAACACTTTTTAAACTGCTTGGCTTTTAATCCCTTAATGACCTATGATGTTGTAAGGATTCACTCTTTCTGGTAGGTATTAGGCCAGTATATCAAAACCTTTCTGCGGTACGTGCCCCCACTCAGCGGTGGCTGACCCTAGGGTCCCTCACAATCCCTGCAATCAAGATAGACAGAAAGTAATGTCCTAAATACCACCCTGGTACCCGTACCTTACGGGTACCAGGGTGGTATTTTGGACATTACTTTCTGTCTATCTTGATTGTAAATTAGGATGTCTACCTCCACTGCCAGGCAGATGGAATCATAGGGATTGCACTTCAGGGCTCACCAGTTTTCCTGTATTGCAGGTACTCTTTAGGGATTTAAAGGGTGAGCCGTCGAGGAGTGGGGGCGCCTACCGCAGTAAATTAGGGTGCCAACCTCCACTGTCAGGCAGGATTCATTGTAGCTTGATATAGGGTTTTGTTGAGGTACATTGATTGTCTTTTCACTTTTTTAACATGATTATGATTAATAGAGTCCTTTAACTTGTTCTATTAAAAGTCACATTTTAGGGATCCTTGTTGTTCTTCTTGGTTTTGATATATTTTTCTAGGATTCTGATTCATTATATTTTGGTTTTTTCTCTTAGGTATTAGGCCAGGCCTGCACAACATGTGGCCTGAGGCCGGCGTCACACTTGCGAGTTTTACGGACGTAAGAGCGCAGAATCTACGTCCGTAAAACTCGCAAAAAATACGGCACAATTATTCTCTATGCCCCTGCTCCTATTTGCCGTATTTTACTGATCAGTATTATACGGCTTTCTACGGCCGTACAAAATCGCAGCATGCTGCGTTTGTCACCGTACTGCGCAAGAAATACGCCAATGAAAGTCTATGGAAGCGTGAAAAATACGGATTACACACGGACAAGCAGTGTGACTTGCGAGAAATACGCAGCGCTGTTAGAGAGAAAAGCCGGTAATTCAGTGCGGTGTACAGTAAAATCACACTGACAGCTTACAATAGAATAGGTAGAATAAATGTGTACACATAGAATAGGTATATATATATATATATGTCAGTGAGACACATATATGTATATATATTAATATTTATTCCAGCGCTATACAGCTTGAAAGCCGGTAATTCAATTACCGGCTTTTTCTTTCTCCTTCCTAAAACCCGACATGATTTGAGACATGGTTTACATACAGTAAACCATGTCTTCTCTCCATTTTTTTTGCAGATTCCACACTACTAATGTCAGTAGTGTGTATCTGCAAAATTTGGCCGTTCTAGCTCTTAAAATAAAGGGTTAAATGGCGGAAAAAATTGGCATGGGCTCCCACGCAATTTTCTCCGCCAGAGTAGTAAAGCCAGTGACTGAGGGCAGATATTAATAGCCTGGAGAGGGTCCACGGTTATTGGCCCCCCCTGGCTAAAAATATCTGCCCCCCAGCCACCCCAGAAAAGGCACATCTGGAAGATGCGCCTATTCTGGCACTTGGCCACTCTCTTCCCATTCCCGTGTAGCGGTGGGATATGGGGTAATGAAGGGTTAATGCCACCTTGCTATTGTAAGGTGACATTAAGCCTAATTAATAATGGAGAGGCGTCAATTATGACACCTATCCATTATTAATCCAATTGTAGTGAAGGGTTAAATAAAACACAAACACATTATTTAAAATTATTTTAATGAAATAAAAACAATGGTTGTTGCAGTATTTTATTCAACGCCCAATCCAGTCACTGAAGACCCTCGTTCTGTGAGTAAAAAAACATAATAAACCAACAATATACTTACCCTCCCCAGATCTGTAACGTCCAACGATGTAAATCCTTCTGAAGGGGTTAAAACATTTTGCAGCAAGGAGCTGTGCTAATGCAGGCTGCTCCTCGCTGCAAAACCCCAGGGAATGAGGCTAAAAATAGATCAATGATCTATATTTAGCTTCATTTGCGGTGAGGCGCCCTCTGCTGGCTGTTCATAGATCGTGGGAAATTACTTAGAAAGCTCCCAGGCTATTAATATCTGCCCTCAGTCACTGGCTTTATTACTCTGGCGGAGAAAATTGCGCGGGAGCCCACGCCAATTTTTTCCGCCATTTAACCCTTTATTTTAAGAGCTAGAACGGCCAAATTTTGCAGATACACACTACTGACATTAGTAGTGTGGAATCTGCAAAAAAAATGGAGAGAAGACATGGTTTACTGTATGTAAACCATGTCTCAAATCATGTCGGGTTTTAGGAAGGAGAAAGAAAAAGCCGGTAATTGAATTACCGGCTTTCAAGCTGTATAGCGCTGGAATAAATATTAATATATATACATATATGTGTCTCACTGACATATATATATATATATACCTATTCTATGTGTACACATTTATTCTACCTATTCTACTGTAAGCTGTCAGTGTGATTTTACTGTACACCGCACTGAATTACCGGCTTTTCTCTCTAATATATGTGTCTACTGACATATATATATATATATATATATATATATATATATATATATATATATATATATAGACAGTATATATATATTTTCTTTTCTTTTTGGGACACATGGATCACTTCTATAGCGGTATGTTGGTTTTGCTAGCCTGCGAGAAAACCACGCAGTACGGATGCCATACGGATTACATACGGAGGATGCCATGCGCAAAAAATGCTGACACACCCTGCCTACGGAGGAGCTACGGACCACTTTTTTCGGGACTTTTCAGCGTATTACGGCCGTAATATACGGACCGTATTGTTTTACGCTGTGTGTGACGCCGGCCTGAAGGTTGCTATGTAGCCCGCATAGCTGTCCGGGAGACTCCGCTCCTTCTACCTATAATCAAACGTATTTGCGTCTCTCATAAGAGAATACATTTAAAAACTATGGTGCTGGGACAGGGGTAATGGAGCGCTCATCATCCTCAACCCCTAACATGCAGCAGCGTCATGAATTTAGGATGCACACCAGAGGCACAAGTGCGCACAGCAGCATACTATAATGAAGGCGAAAACCCTCTACTTTACCACTCCAGGGACCAACATCACCTTTGAACAACACAACCTATAAACTTTCCCCCTACAAGGGAAATTATTTCCCCCCCTACAAGGGAAATATATGCTCCCAAAACAGCAGGAAATATATATATACCTATAAAAGTATAGTCCGGATCCTCAAAATATCAAAAGAAAAAATAAAATTCTAAGGACTATATATCAGAGTGGAAGCAAAACACCAAAGTGTATAAATATAACAAATTTTATTACATATCATGATAATAATCAACATATCACATAAATAATAGCTCTGAGAAAAACCAAAAAGCAGACAAAAAAACAGAAGAAAAACATGATGCCAGGCAGCAAAAACGCAGGGAAAATTACGCACCACTATAGATATCTTAATATAAACAGTCCCAAACAGGGATACCATATGTAAACACAGCCATAGTTAATTAAGAAGCAGAAAGAGTATAGACTATATTGTGCACCAGAGTACTGCACTTAATATAAACCGCTAGCATAACGGGTACAGTAGAAGGTAAGCATAAATATCTAATCCTACTATACCTGAAGCCATGGCTGGTCTCTATAGGGTGGGTAAATCCTGCTGCCGTGCTGCCAAGCGCCTCGACGCGCGTTTCGCCCGATGAGCTTCGTCAGGAGAGTTATGCTAGCGGTTTATATTAAGTGCAGTACTCTGGTGCACAATATAGTCTATACTCTTTCTGCTTCTTAATTAACTATGGCTGTGTTTACATATGGTATCCCTGTTTGGGACTGTTTATATTAAGATATCTATAGTGGTGCGTAATTTTCCCTGCGTTTTTGCTGCCTGGCATCATGTTTTTCTTCTGTTTTTTTGTCTGCTTTTTGGTTTTTCTCAGAGCTACTATTTATGTGATATGTTGATTATTATCATGATATGTAATAAAATTTGTTATATTTATACACTTTGGTGTTTTGCTTCCACTCTGATATATAGTCCTTAGAATTTTATTTTTTCTTTTGATATTTTGAGGATCCGGACTATACTTTTATAGGTATATATCACCTTTGAACAAGCTCAACATACCAAGGGCAACTTTGTGAAAAAGACCTGAGACCGGTGTAACAGGCCAGATTAACCCCCCCACCCAGAATATACCCGGGGTTAAAGTGGCCTAGGCCAGATTATACCACAGGTATATTCTGGCCTAGGCCAAACTATACCCCGGGGTATAAATTGGCCTAGGCCAGTTTATACCCCTCTGGGCCAGAATATACCCCGGGTCTGTTTTGGCGAAGGCCAGGCCAGATTATACCTCTCCGGGTCAGAATATACCCCAGCTGCTGTAGATCTGATTTTTCACGCTTTTGAGAACCATTAAGTGATATATTTAATAACGGGTCCCCAGTCAGTGCACAGGGGCCCCAGGCAGCACACAGGGACCCCAGGCAGAGCACAGGGGGCAGAGACAGCACATGAGGCCCCAGACAGCACAAGGGGCCCCAGACATTGCACAGGGGTCCCAGACATCGCATAGGATTGAGTGATATACTCAAGAATGGGGCCCCAGGCAGCACACAGGGGGGGCAGAGACAGCGTATGGGGCCCAGACATGGCACAGGGGCCCCAGACATCACACAGGGGCCCCAGACATCACACAGTGGCCCCAGAAATTACACATCGCACAGGGGCCCCAGACATCACACAGGGGTCCCAGACATCGCACAGGATTGAGTAATATACTCAAGAAGTGGGCCACAAACAGCACACAGGGGTCCCAGACAACACAGAGGGGGGCAGAGACAGCGCACAGGGGCCCTGTGCACTGTCTTTTCCCCCTTGCGTGCTGTCTCTCCCCCCCTTGCACGCTGTCTGGGACCCCCTGTGTGCTGTTTGGGACCCCCTGTGCGATGTCTGGGGCCCCGTTCTTGAGTATATTACTCAATCCTGTGCTCTATCTGGGGACCGTGCGCTGTCTCTTCCCCCCTGTGTGCTGCCTGGGGCCTCTGTGTGCTGCCTGGGGCCCCATGTGCTGCCTGAGGCTCAATTCGCTGTCTCTGCCTTCCCGTGTGCTGCCTGGAGCCCTGTGCGCTGCCTGCGACCCCGTTCACTGTCTCTGCCCCCGTGTGCTGCCTGGGGCCAATGTGTGCTGCTTGGGGCCTCGTGTGCTGCCTGGGGCCTGTGTGCTGCCTGGTACCCCGTTCGATGTCTCTGCCCCGGTGTGCTGCCTGGGGCCCTGTGTGCAGCCTGGTGCCCTTTGCGCTGCCTGGGGTCCCTGTGTGCTGCCTGGGACCCCGTTCACTGTCTCTGCCCCCGTGTGCTGCCTGGGGCCCATGTGTGCTGCTTGGGGCCTCGTGTGCTGCCTGGGGCCTGTGTGCTGCCTGGGACCCCGTTCGATGTCTCTGCCCCGGTGTGCTGCCTAGGGCCCCATGTGCTGCCTGGGACCCAGTTCACTGTCTCTGCCCCCCCGTGTCTGGAACCCCCATCGGGGAGTGGGTTGTTGAGTCCTGGTCGGGTGTTGGAGGTAGCATCGTCAGGTGTATCGGTTTCAGTTCAGACAGAGAAGGAGAAAGGCGATACGGTTAAATTAGATGACAGATCAAAAGGGGAAGTCTATGTGTGCTTTGAAGGGCCGTTGGGAGCTCATTTGAAGAAGGAGGTAAAAGAAAGGATTTGGCAGGATGAGTACGTGGAAATTTTTTCCCTGCTTCCTTTGGAAAAGTTTAACTTAGATAAAGGAAAAAAGGACGATAGCAAAAAGGAGGAGGAAGAAAAGCGGAGGTGGAGGTTAATTCCGCAGACATTTGTGAATTGGTTACAGGCATTTGCAATATTGGCGAGTGTGGTGGGGGAGAAGTCACCCGAGAATTGCTCGGGATTGTTTTGTTATTTAGATTCGATTGGGGAAGCGCATCGTACATATGGCGGTCAGACGTGGCTGCGGTATGATGAGCAGTTTAGGCAGAGAAGGCGGTGAGGCCAGAAATTAGGTGGGACCAGAAGGATATAGGCCTTTGGTTGAAGGTAATAGCCCCAGCTAGGCATGGGCAGTCCTTTCACGGGGCTGGAGGTGGTGTTAACCAGCAGGCGGGACACGGAAGCGGTAGTCAGGGAGTACAGGGATCAAAGGAGAAGTCCGAAACCTGCTGGCAGTTTAACGACGGCCAGTGTAAATACGGGAATACTTGTAAGTTTAAGCATGTGTGTTCCCACTGTAACGGAAAATGTTTCAAGAAGGGGAAAGGAAAGCCAGCATTGGGTGCCGGTCAAGGGGGAGAGCCCGGTGAGGCTTCAAGAGATGGCCCCCTTTCTAAATAGGTACCCTGATCAAGTGAAGGCTGGTATTATTTTTCATGGTTTTGCGGATGGTTTTAGGATCCCCCTGGGTCACGAGGTTCCTTTCTCGATTAAGAATTTGCGGTCGGCAATGTTGCATGCCGATGTTATTGATGTTAAGCTCAAAAAAGTGGAGCTGGGTAGGATGTCGGGGCTGTTTTTGCACCCGCCGACGGAAGGGATGGTTGTTTCCCCTTTGGGGGTAGTGCCTAAAAAAGAGCCAAATAAATTTCGGTTGATTCAGCAATTGTCATATCCAAAAGGCCGGTCGGTGAATGATGGCATCGCCCAAGAGTTGTGCTCTGTTGAATATACATCGTTTGATGCGGCGGTGCAGTGGGTGAGGAGACACAGCCCCGGGGCTTTGTTGGCAAAGACGGATATTGAATCGGCCTTCGGTTTGCTTCCGGTGCACCCGGACAGTGTTGTTGTTAGGTTGTTTTTGGAATGGTGGTTACTATTTGGATAGATGTTTGCCAATGGGTTGCACCATTTCTTGTTCCTTGTTCGAGACATTCAGTACTTTCTTGTAGTGGGTGGTTAGGGAAGTTGCGGGAGTTCAGTCAGTTATTCATTATTTGGATGATTTTTTGTTTATTGGTCCACCTGATTCAGCAGTGTGCCAGAATGCATTAACGGCTATGTTTTGGGTTACGGAGCGTTTTGGGGTTCCGTTAGCGGCGGAAAAGACAAAAGGTCCCAGTACCGTTTTGAGTTTTCTGGGCATTTTAACCCCTTCCCGACCCCTGACGCCACGTAGGCGTCATGAAAGTCGGTGCCAATCCGACCCATGACGCCTATGTGGCGTCATGGAAAGATCGCGTCCCTGCAGATCGGGTGAAAGGGTTAACTCCCATTTCACCCGATCTGCAGGGACAGGGGGAGTGGTAGTTTAGCCCAGGGGGGGTGGCTTCACCCCCTCGTGGCTACGATCGCTCTGATTGGCTGTTGAAAGTGAAACTGCCAATCAGAGAGATTTGTAATATTTCACCTATTATAACGGGTGAAATATTACAATCCAGCCATGGCCGATGCTGAAATATCATCGGCCATGGCTGGAAATACTAATGTGCCCCCACCCCACCCCACCGATCGCCCCCCCAGCCCCCCGATCTGGCCGGTACACTGCTCCAGCTCCCCTCCGTCCAGTGCTCCGCTCCCCCCCGTGCTCTTGTCCGCTCCCCCCGTGCTCCAATCACCCCCCCGTGCTCCAATCACCCCCCCTGCACTCCGATCCACCCCCCCAGTGCTCCGTTCCACCCCCCGTGCTCCATTCCAGCCCCCCCGTGCTCCGTTCCACGCCCCCCGTGCTCCGTTCCACCCCTCCCGCGCTCCGATTCCCCCCCACCGTGCTCCGATCCCCCCCCCGTGGTCCCCCCCC
Organism: Ranitomeya imitator; assembly: GCF_032444005.1. Taxonomy (NCBI): domain Eukaryota; kingdom Metazoa; phylum Chordata; class Amphibia; order Anura; family Dendrobatidae; genus Ranitomeya; species Ranitomeya imitator. The sequence goes on from NC_091284.1 coordinate 632,881,217, forward strand.
ACCCCATCATACTTACCGATCTAGCCGGGGTCCCGTCCGTCTTCTCCCTGGGCGCCGCCATCTTCCAAAATGGCGGGCGCATACGCAGTGCGCCCGCCGAATCTGCCGGCAGGCAGATTCGTTCCAAAGTGCATTTTGATCACTGAGATAGATTATATCTCAGTGATCAAAATAAAAAAAATAATAAATGACCCCCCCCCCTTTGTCACCCCCATAGGTAGGGACAATAAAAAAATAAAGAAATTTTTTTTTTCCACTAATGTTAGAATAGGGTTAGGGTTAGGGGTAGGGTTAGGGGTAGGGTTAGGGTTAGGGTTAGGGGTAGGGTTAGGGGTAGGGTTAGGGTTAGGGTTAGGGGTAGGGTTAGGGCTAGGGTTAGGGCTAGGGCTAGGGGTAGGGTTAGGGGTAGGGTTAGGGTTAGGGCTAGGGTTAGGGTTTCGGTATGTGCACACGTATTCTGGTCCTCTGCGGATTTTTCCGCTGCAGATTTGATAAATCCACAGTGCTAAACCGCTGCGGATTTATGGCGGATTTACCGCGTTTTTTTCTGCGCATTTCACTGCGGTTTTACAACAGCGATTTTCTATTGGAGCAGTTGTAAAACCGCTGCGGAATCCGCACAAAGAAGTGACATGCTGCGGAATGTAAACCGCTGCGTTTCCGTGCAGTTTTTCCGCAGCATGTGTACAGCGATTTTTGTTTCCCGTAGGTTTACATTGAACTGTAAACTCATGGGAAACTGCTGCGGATCCGCAGCGTTTTCCGCAGCGTGTGCACATACCTTTAGAATTAGGCTATGTGCACACTGTGCGGATTTGGCTGCAGATTGGCCGCTGCGGATTCGCAGCAGTGTTCCATCAGGTTTACAGTACCATGTAAACATGAAAAACCAAATCCGCTGTGCCCATGGTGCGGAAAATACCGCGCGGAAACGCTGCGTTGTATTTTCCGCAGCATGTCAATTCTTTGTGCGGATTCCGCAGCGTTTTACACCTGTTCCTCAATAGGAATCCGCAGGTGAAATCCGCACAAAAAAACACTGGAAATCCGCGGAAAATCCGCAGGTAAAACGCAGTGCCTTTTACCCGCGGATTTTTCAAAAATGGTGCGGAAATATCTCACACGAATCCGCAACGTGGGCACATAGCCTTAGGGTTAGGGTTGGAATTAGGGTTGTGGTTAGGGTTGTGATTAGGGTTATGGCTACAGTTGGGATTAGGGTTAGGGGTGTGGGGGGGTTAGTGTTGGAGTTAGAATTGAGGGGTTACCACTGTTTAGGCACATCAGGGGTCTCCAAACGCAACATGGCGCCACCATTGATTCCAGCCAATCTCGTATTCAAAAAGTCAAATGGTGCTCCCTCACTTCCGAGCCCTGACGTGTGCCCAAACAGTGGTTTACCCCCACATATGGGGTACCAGCATACTCAAGACAAACTGCGCAACAATTACTGGGGTCCAATTTCTCCTGTTACCCTTGTGAATCTAAAAAAATGCTTGCTAAAACATCATTTTTGAGGAAAGAAAAATGATTTTTTATTTTCACGGCTCTGCGTTGTAAACGTCTGTGAAGCACTTGGGGGTTCAAAGTGCTCACCACATATCTAGATAAGTTCCTTGGGGGGTCTAGTTTCTAAAATGGGGTCACTTGTGGGGGTTTCTACTGTTTAGGCACACCAGGGGCTCTGCAAACGCAACGTGACACCCGTAGACCATTCCATCAAAGTCTGCATTTCAAAAGTCACTACTTCAATTCCAAGCCCCGGCATGTGCCCAAACAGTAGTTTACCCCCACATATGGGGTATCACCGTACTCAGGAGAAACTGGACAACAAATATTGGGGTCAAATTTCTCCTGTTACCCTTGGGAAAATAAAAAATTCTGGGCTAAATAATTATTTTTGAGGAAAGAAAACGTATTTATTATTTTCACGGCTCTGCATTATAAACTTCTATGAAGCACTTGGGGGTTCAAAGTGCTCACCACACATCTAGATAAGTTCCTTTCGGGGTCTAGTTTCCAAAATGGGGTCACTTGTGGGGGGTTTCTACTGTTAAGCCACATCAGGGGCTCTGCAAACGCAACGTGACGCCCACAGAGCATTCCATCAAAGTCTGCATTTCAAAACGTCACTACTTCACTTCCGAGCCTCGGCATGTGCCCAAACAGTGGTTTACCCCCACATATGGGGTATCAGCGTACTCAGGAGAAACTGGACAACAACTTTTGGGGTCCAATTTCTTCTGTAACCCTTGGGAAAATAAAAAATTCTGGGCTAAATAATTATTTTTGAGGAAAGAAAACGTATTTATTATTTTCAAGGCTCTGCATTATAAACTTCTATGAAGCACTTGGGGGTTCAAAGTGCTCACCACACATCTAGATAAGTTCCTTTGGGGGTCTAGTTTCCAAAATGGGGTCACTTGTGGGGGGTTTCTACTGTTAAGCCACATCAGGGGCTCTGCAAACGCAACGTGACGCCCACAGAGCATTCCATCAAAGTCTGCATTTCAAAACGTCACTACTTCACTTCCGAGCCCCGGCATGTGCCCAAACAGTGATTTACCCCCACATATGGGGTATCAGGGTACTCAGGAGAAACTGGACAACAACTTTTGGGGTCAAATTTCTCCTGTTACCCTTGGGAAAATAAAAAATTGCAGGCTAAAAGATCATTTTTGAGAAAATAATTTTTTTTTTTTATTTTCATGGCTCTGCGTTATAAACTTCTGTGAAGCACTTGGGGGTTCAAAGTCCTCACCACACATCTAGATTAGTTCCTTTGGGGGTCTAGTTTCCAAAATGGTGTCATTTCTGGGGGATCTCCAATGTTTAGGCACACAGGGGCTCTCCAAACGTGACATGGTGTCCGCTAATGATTGGAGCTAATTTTCCATTTAAAAAGCCAAATGGCGTGCCATCCCTTCTGAGCCCTGCTGTGCGCCCAAACAGTGGTTTACCCCCACATATGAGGTATTAGCATACTCAGGACAAACTGGACAACAATATTTGGGGTCCAATTTTTCCTATTATCCTTGGCAAAATAGGAAATTCCAGGCTAAAAAATCATTTTTGAGGAAAGAAAAATTATTTTTTATTTTCATGGCTCTGCGTTATAAACTTCTGTGAAGCACCTGGGGGTTTAAAGTGCTCAATATGCATCTAGATAAGTTCCTTGGGGGGTCTAGTTTCCAAAATGGGGTCACTTGTGGGGGAGCTCCAATGTCTAGGCACACAGGGGCTCTCCAAACGCGACATGGTGTCCGCTAGCAATTGGAGCTAATTTTCCATTCAAAAAGTCAAATGGCGCGCCTTCCCTTCCGAGCCCTGCCGAGTGCCCAAACAGTGGTTTACCCCCACATATGAGGTATCGACGTACTCGGGAGAAATTGCCCAACAAATTTTATGATCCATTTTATCCTACTGCCCATGTGAAAATGAAAAAATTGAGGCGAAAAGAATTTTTTTGTGAAAAAAAAGTACTTTTTCATTTTTACAGATCAATTTGTGAAGCACCTGAGGGTTTAAAGTGCTCACTAGGCATCTAAATAAGTTCCTTGGGGGGTCTAGTTTCCAAAATGGGGTCACTTGTGGGGGAGCGCCAATGTTTAGGCACACAGGAGCTATCCAAACGCGACATGGTGTCCGCTAACGATGGAAATAATTTTTCATTCAAAAAGTCAAATGGCGCTCCTTCCCTTCCGAGCCTTACCATGTGCCCAAACAGTGGTTTACCCCCCACATGTGAGGTATTGGTGTACTCAGGAGAAATTGCCCAACACATTTTAGGATCCATTTTATCCCGTTGCCCATGTGAAAATGAAAAAATTGAGGCTAAAAGAATTTTTTTGTGAAAAAAAAGTACTTTTTCATTTTTACGGATCAATTTGTGAAGCACCTGGGGGTTCAAAGTGCTCACTATGCATCTAGATAAGTTCCTTGGGGCGTCTAGTTTCCAAAATGGGGTCACTTGTGGGGGAGCTCCAATTTTTAGGCACACAGGGGCTCTCCAAACGTGACATGGTGTCCGCTAAAGAGTGGAGCCAATTTTTGATTCAAAAAGTCAAATGGCGCTCCTTCCCTTCCAAGCCCTGCCGTGCGCCCAAACAGTGGTTTACCCCCACATATGAGGTAGCAGCGTACTCAGGACAAATTGGACAACAACTTTCGTGGTTCAGTTTCTCCTTTTACCATTGGGAAAATAAAAAAATTGTTGCTAAAAGATAATTTTTGTGACTAAAAAGTTAAATGTTCATTTTTTCCTTCCATGTTGCTTCTGCTGCTGTGAAGCACCTGAAGGGTTAATAAACTTCTTGAATGTGGTTTTGAGTACCTTGAGGGGTGCAGTTTTTAGAATGGTGTCACTTTTGGGTATTTTCAGCCATATAGACCCCTCAAACTGACTTCAAATGTGAGGTGGTCCCTAAAAAAAATGGTTTTGTAAATTTCGTTGTAAAAATGACAAATCGCTGGTCAAATTTTAACCCTTATAACTTCCTAACAAAAAAAAATTTTGTTTCCAAAATTGTGCTGATGTAAAGTAAACATGTGGGAAATGTTATTTATTAACTATTTTGTGTCACATAACTCTCTGGTTTAACAGAATAAAAATTCAAAATGTGAAAATTGCGAAATTTTCAAAATTTTCGCCAAATTTCCGTTTTTATCACAAATAAACGCAGAATTTATTGACCTAAATTTACCACTAACATGAAGCCCAATATGTCACGAAAAAACAGTCTCAGAACCGCTAGGATCCGTTGAAGCGTTCCTGAGTTATTACCTCATAAAGGTAAGAATTGCAAAAAACGGCAAGGTCTTTAAGGTCAAAATAGGCTGGGTCATGAAGGGGTTAATTGATTCCGAGAGAATGGAGTGTCGGTTGCCAGAAGACAAGCTGGCCCTCCTGCAACAAGAGGTGGATAGAGCTAGGAAGATGCGGAAGCTGACTTTGAAAGAGTTGCAGTCTTTGTTGGGTAGGTTGAATTTCACGTGCAGGATCATACCTATGGGTAGGATATTTTGTCGCAGGTTGTCAGTCGCGATGGCAGGGGTGAAGGCGCCTCACCATTTTATTCGTTTGAACAAGAAGCACAGGGATGATTTGCTAGTGTGGCAACGTTTTTTGAACAATTACAATGGGCGGTCATTGATTCAACAGGAGGTTTTAACCAATTTTGACTGCGAGATATACACGGACACAGCTGGTGCGGCTGGTTTCGGGGTCTATTGCAAGGGACGGTGGTGTGCGGGATGTTGGCCGGACCATTGGAGGGAGTTGGGCCTTACAAAAAACCTGGCTTTGTTAGAATTGTTTCCTATTGTCGTGGCGGTTTCCCTTTGGGGAGGGAATGTTCGCTAACAGGAGGGTTCGTTTTCATTGCGACAATATGAGCGTCGTGTCGGTGATTAACAGGTTATCAGCCTCATCTCCCCCTGTGATTAAGTTGGTGAGGCAGCTGATTTTCAGGTGCTTGGAGCTGAATGCTTGTATTTCGGCGGTTCATGTGCCAGGTGTCCAGAATTCAATTGCGGATGCGTTGTCTCGTTTTCAGTGGGAGCGTTTTCGGGAATTGGCGCCGGACACGGAGATCTCGGGAGAGGAATGCCCTTTGCATCTATGAAACGTGATTATGGACGAGCGGGCCAGTTGATTCAGGAGTCTGTTACGAGTCAAACCTGGTCATCATACGAAGCCTCGTGAGAGGTATGGCATAGTTGGGTGTCTTGTTGAAGCCATTTGGTGTCCGAAGAAGATAGGATGTTGGCGGTTTTATTTTTAATTGGCAAGGCGGCCGAGGTAGGTTGGTCGATTTCTAAAGTGAATAAATTTGTTGCTAGACTGGCTTTTGCTTTTAAGTTGCAGGGGTTGGCAGACGCTACAAAACATTTTTTGGTTATGCAGGCACTAAGGGGTTTTAGGAGAGGTAATCAGACGCTTGACCGGCGCCATCCCATTTCTTTCAGCCTTTTGGAACGGTTGGGCGGAGTTTTGGAGACTGTTGTTCTAATTTTCAGTCGGCGTTGTTTCGACTTGCTTTTTCTTTAGCATTTTTTGGGGCAATGCGTGTTGGTGAGCTTGTGTCAAGCTCCAGGGACAGGGCAGGGGGTTTGTTGGCAGAGGATGTGGATTTTTGGACGGGGGTATCGTTTTTTGGATTCGGCGTTCAAAGACTGACCAGTTTGGGAGAGGACAACGCGTGGTGTTGGGGAGGGTTATCGGGTCATTGATGTGCCCTAGAGGATGTCTGGAAGCGTATTGGCGATTGTGGTCAGGCAGAGCAGGCCCTTTGTTGTGTCATGCGGAGGGGTCATTTCTGTCTCGTTTTCAGTTTATTGCGGTATTGAAAAGGGGTTTGCAGGAGTTGGGCCTTTCCCCGGATTTGTTCGGGTCGCGTCCCTTTAGGATCGGGGCTGCATCGGAAGCTGATAGTTTTGGTTTGGACGCGGAGGACATAGAGAATTGGCAGGTGGACTTCGGATCGCTAGTTAAGTTACGTTCGTCATTAATTTCTAGGTGGCGTGTTATGATATTGTATTTGATTTGAGTGTTTCTTTGTGTATCTTGTTGCAGGTGGTTTCCCCTACTTAGCCTGGATCTTTGGACGTTCGTTCGTTCATTGGGGGCGCTGCGTGCCGATGTCAGGCCGGACGGTAGGCAACTGGGTTTTAGTAGGCGGCAAGTGGTCATTCGTTGGTTGGGATTTAGGGGGATGGTTTGGAGCAGGGCCCTTTCTGAATTTTCCAGCGCTGTTCGTTTGGATAGACAGCCTGACGTTTTGATTGTGCATTTGGGGGGAATGATTTGGGAGTACGGCCGGTCAGAGAATTAATCAGAGACATACGGTTCGATTTTTTGAGGTTGCGGGTATCGTTTCCTGGTGTGTTGATCGTGTGGTTGGATATTGTGCCTAGGAAGCGGTGGAGGGTAGCTAGATCTTTGAAGGGTATTAACAGAACTAGGGTAAAGTTAACCCCTTAGTGACGGAGCCAAATTTTTGAAATCTGACCAGTGTCACTTTATGTGGTAATAACTCTGCAACACTTCAACAAAACAAATGTTTATTCATGACACATTATACTTTATGACAATAGTAAATTTAGGTCAATATGTTTTGTGTTTATAAAAAATATCAAAAATTTGATTAACCCCTTCATGTCCCAGCCTATTTTGACCTTAAAGACCTTGCCGTTTTTTGCAATTCTGACCAGTGTCCCTTTATGAGGTAATAACTCAGGAACGCTTCAACGGATCCTAGCGGTTCTGAGATTGTTTTTTCGTGACATATTGGGCTTCATGTTAGTGGTAAATTTAGGTCAATAAATTCTGCGTTTATTTGTGATAAAAACGGAAATTTGGCGAAAATTTTGAAAACTTCGCAATTTTCACATTTTGAATTTTTATTCTGTTAAACCAGAGAGATATGTGACACAAAATAGTTAATAAATAACATTTCCCACATGTTTACTTTACATCAGCACAATTTTGGAAACAAAATTTTTTTTGTTAGGAAGTTATAAGGGTTAAAATTTGACCAGCGATTTGTCATTTTTACAACGAAATTTACAAAACCATTTTTTTTAGGGACCACCTCACATTTGAAGTCAGTTTGAGGGGTCTATATGGCTGAAAATACCCAAAAGTGACACCATTCTAAAAACTGCACCCCTCAAGGTACTCAAAACCACATTCAAGAAGTTTATTAACCCTTCAGGTGCTTCACAGCAGCAGAAGCAACATGGAAGGAAAAATGAACATTTAACTTTTTAGTCACAAAAATTATCTTTTAGTAACATTTTTTTTATTTTCCCAATGGTAAAAGGAGAAACTGAACCACGAAAGTTGTTGTCCAATTTGTCCTGAGTACGCTGATACCTCATATGTCGGGGTAAACCACTGTTTGGGCGCACGGCAGGGCTTGGAAGGGAAGGAGCGCCATTTGACTTTTTGAATCAAAAATTGGCTCCACTCTTTAGCGGAGCCCCTGTGTGCCTAAAAATTGGAGCTCCCCCACAAGTGACCCCATTTTGGAAACTAGACGCCCCAAGGAACTTATCTAGATGCATAGTGAGCACTTTGAACCCCCAGGTGCTTCACAAATTGATCCGTAAAAATGAAAAAGTACTTTTTTTTCACAAAAAAATTCTTTTAGCCTCAATTTTTTCATTTTCACATGGGCAACAGGATAAAATGGATCCTAAAATGTGTTGGGCAATTTCTCCTGAGTACGCCGATACCTCATATGTGGCGGTAAACCACTGTTTGGGCACATGGTAAGGCTCGGAAGGGAAGGAGCGCCATTTGACTTTTTGAATGAAAAATTATTTCCATCGTTAGCGGACACCATGTCGCGTTTGGAGAGCTCCTGTGTGCCTAAACATTGGCGCTCCCCCACAAGTGACCCCATTTTGGAAACTAGATGCCCCAAGGAACTTATCTAGATGCATAGTGAGCACTTTGAACCCCCAGCTGCTTCACAAATTGATCCGTAAAAATGAAAAAGTACTTTTTTTTCACAAAAAAATTCTTTTAGCCTCAATTTTTTCATTTTCACATGGGCAACAGGATAAAATGGATCCTAAAATGTGTTGGGCAATTTCTCCTGAGTACGCCGATACCTCATATGTGGCGGTAAACCACTGTTTGGGCACATGGTAAGGCTCGGAAAGGAAGGAGCGCCATTTGACTTTTTGAATGAAAAATTATTTCCATCGTTAGCGGACACCATGTCGCGTTTGGAGAGCTCCTGTGTGCCTAAACATTGGCGCTCCCCCACAAGTGACCCCATTTTGGAAACTAGACGCCCCAAGGAACTTATCTAGATGCATAGTGAGCACTTTGAACCCCCAGCTGCTTCACAAATTGATCCGTAAAAATGAAAAAGTACTTTTTTTTCACAAAAAAATTCTTTTAGCCTCAATTTTTTCATTTTCACATGGGCAACAGGATAAAATGGATCCTAAAATGTGTTGGGCAATTTCTCCTGAGTACGCCGATACCTCATATGTGGCGGTAAACCACTGTTTGGGCACATGGTAAGGCTCGGAAAGGAAGGAGCGCCATTTGACTTTTTGAATGAAAAATTATTTCCATCGTTAGCGGACACCATGTCGCGTTTGGAGAGCTCCTGTGTGCCTAAACATTGGCGCTCCCCCACAAGTGACCCCATTTTGGAAACTAGACGCCCCAAGGAACTTATCTAGATGCATATTGAGCACTTTAAACCCCCAGGTGCTTCACAGAAGTTTATAACGCAGAGCCATGAAAATAAAAAATAATTTTTCTTTCCTCAAAAATGATATTTTAGCCTGGAATTTCCTATTTTGCCAAGGATAATAGGAGAAATTGGACCCCAAATATTGTTGTCCAGTTTGTCCTGAGTACGCTGATACCCCATATGTGGGGGTAAACCACTGTTTGTGCGCACAGCAGGGCTCGGAAGGGATGGCACGCCATTTGGCTTTTTAAATGGAAAATTAGCTCCAATCATTAGCGGACACCATGTCACGTTTGGAGAGCCCCTGTGTGCCTAAACATTGGAGATCAACCAGAAATGACCCCATTTTGGAAACTAGACCCCCAAAGGAACTAATCTAGATGTGTGGTGAGGATTTTGAACCCCCAAGTGCTTCACAGAAGTTTATAACGCAGAGCCACGAAAATTAAAAAAAAAAATTATTTTCTCAAAAATGATTTTTAGCCTGCAATTTTTTATTTTCCCAAGGGTAACAGGAGAAATTTGACCCCAAAAGTTGTTGTCCAGTTTCTCCTGAGTACGCTGATACCCCATATGTGGGGGTAAACCACTGTTTGGGCACATGCCGGGGCTCGGAAGTGAAGTAGTGACATTTTGAAATGCAGACTTTGATGGAATGCTCTGCGGGCGTCACGTTGCGTTTGCAGAGCCCCTGATGTGCCTAAACAGTAGAAACCCCCCACAAGTGACCCCATTTTGGAAACTAGACCCCGAAAGGAACTTATCTAGATGTGTGGTGAGCACTTTGAACCCCCAAGTGCTTCATAGAAGTTTATAATGCAGAGCCGTGAAAATAATAAATACGTTTTCTTTCCTCAAAAATAATTATTTAGCCCAGAATTTTTTGTTTTCCCAAGGGTTACAGGAGAAATTGGACACCAAAAGTTGTTGTCCAGTTTCTCCTGAGTACGCTGATACCCCATATGTGGGGGTAAACCACTGTTTGGGCACACGTCGGGGCTCAGAAGGGAAGTAGTGACTTTTGAAATGCAGACTTTGATGGAATGGTCTGCGGGCGTCACATTGCGTTTGCAGAGCCCCTGGTGTGCCTAAACAGTAGAAACCCCCCACAAGTGACCCCATTTTAGAAACTAGACCCCCCAAGGAACTTATCTAGATATGTGGTGAGCACTTTGAACCCCCAAGTGCTTCACAGACGTTTACAACGCAGAGCCGTGAAAATAAAAAATCATCTTTCTTTCCTCAAAAATGATGTTTTAGCAAGCATTTCTTTATTTTCACAAGGGTAACAGGAGAAATTGGACCCCAGTAATTGTTGCGCAGTTTGTCCTGAGTATGCTGGTACCCCATATGTGGGGGTAAACTACTGTTTGGGTGCACGTCGGGGCTCGGAAGTGAGGGAGCACCATTTGACTTTTTGAATACAAGATTGGCTGGAATCAATGGTGGCGCCATGTTGCGTTTGGAGACCCCCTGATGTGCCTAAACAGTGGAAACCCCTCAATTCTAACTCCAACACACCCCTAACCCTTATCCCAACTGTAGCCGTAACCCTATTCACAACCCTAACCCCAACACACCCGTAACCCCAACACACCCCTAACCCTAACCACAACCGTAATTCCAACCCAACCCTAGCCCTAAGGCTATGTGCCAACGTTGCGGATTCGTATGAGATTTTTCAGCACCATTTTTGAAAAATCCGCGGGCAAAAGGCACTGCGTTTTACCTGCGGATTTACCACGGATTTCCAGTGTTTTTTGTCTGGATTTCTCCTGCGGATTCCTATTGAGGAACAGGTGTAAAACGCTGCGGAATCCGCACAATGAATTGACATGCTGCGGAAAATACAACGCAGCATTCCCGCGCGGTATTTTCCGCACCATGGGCACAGCGGATTTGGCTTTCCATATGTTTACATGGTACTGTAAACCTGATGGAACACTGCTGCGGATCCGCAGCGGCCAATCCGCACCGTGTGCACATAGCCTAATTCTAAAGGTATGTGCACACGCTGCGGAAAACGCTGCGGATCCGCAGCAGTTTCCCATGAGTTTACAGTTCAATGTAAACCTATGGGAAACAAAAATCGCTGTACACATGCTGCAGAAAAACTGCACGGAAAAGCAGCGGTTTACATTCCGCAGCATGTCACTTCTTTCTGCGGATTCCGCAGCGGTTTTACAACTGCTCAAATAGAAAATCGCTGTTGTAAAACCGCATTGAAATGCGCAGAAAAAACATGGTAAATCCGCCATAAATCCGCAGAGGACCAGAATACGTGTGCACATACCGAAACAGAAACCCTAACCCTACCCCTAACCCTACCCCTAACACTACCCCTACCCCTAACCCTACCCCTACCCCTAACCCTACCCCTAACCCTACCCCTAACCCTAGTTCTTACCCCAACCTTAGTGGAAAAAAAAAATTATTTTTTTTATTGTCCCTACCTATGGGGGTGACAAAGGGGGGGGGTCATTTACTTTTTTTTTTTATTTTGATCACTGAGATATAACCTATCTCAGTGATCAAAAGTCACTCTGGAATGAATCTGCCGGCCGGCAGATTCGGCGGGCGCACTGCACATGCGCCCGCCATTTTGGAAGATGGCGGCGCCCAGGAAAGAAGACGGACGGTCCCCGGGAGGCCAGGTAAGTATAAGGGGGGGAGATCAGGGCACGGGGGGGGCGTCGGAGCACGGGGGGGGATCGGAACACGGGGGGGTGGATTGGAGCACGGAGTGGGGGATCGCTGTGCGGGCGGGTGGATCGGAGCACGGGGGGGGATCGCTGTGCAGGGGGGGAATCGCTGTGCGGGGGGGGATCGGAGTGCGGGGGGGGATCGGAGTGCGGGGGGTTTGATTGGAGCACGGGGGGTGTGATTGGAGCACGGGGGGAGCGGGCAGGAGGACGGGGGAACGGAGCACAGGACCGAGGGGAGCAGACCACAGATCGGGGGGCTGGGGGGGCGATCGGAGGAGTGGGGTGGGTGCACATTAGTGTGTCCAGCCATGGCCGATGATATTGCAGCATCGGCCATGGCTGGATTGTAATATTTCACCATTTTTTTAGGTGAAATATTACAAATCGCTCTGATTGGCAGTTTCACTTTCAACAGCCAATCAGAGCGATCGTAGCCACGAGGGGGTGAAGCCACCCCCCCTGGGCTAAACTACCACTCCCCCTGTCCCTGCAGGCCGGGTGAAATGGGAGTTAACCCTTTCACCCGATCTGCAGGGACGCGATCTTTCCATGACGCATATGCTGCGTCATGGGTCAGAATGGCACCGACTTTCATGACGCAGCGTATGCGTCAAAGGTCGGGAAGGGGTTAAAATGTAAAAAAAATTGCAATTTTCAAAGTTTGAATGATTATCCCTTTAATCCAGATGGTCCTACCAGAGCAAACCATTAATAAATAACATTTCCCTCATGTCGACTTTACATCAGGACCATTTGGAAAATGTTCTTTTATTTTGTTAGCACTTTTGGAGGTTTAAAAATGTAGCAGCAATTTTTCATTTTTTTCAAGGAAATGTACAACATTTATTTTTTTAGGGAACTATCCATGTTTGAAGTGACTTTAGGGGTCTCATATATTGGGAAACCCCCAAACGTGATACCATTTTAAAAACAACACCCCCTGACATATTGAAAACTGCTTTCAGGTAGGTTATTAACCATTTAGGTGCTTTACAGGAATTAATGCAAAGTGGTTTGACAGAAATGAAAATGTGTATTTTTACCACCTAAATGTCGGTAACAGAATGCTACAGCAATCAGACTCTAAGGCCACTATTTGGTCGTGAATTGCCATGGCAAACATCAGGACCACACAATCATGATCTGAGGACACCAATTGGGATGAAGAGGAAGCCCCCATACTTTGTTAACCATTTATAATGATGTAGTCACTATTGACAGCAGAATCTAAGGGGTCAAACAGATATGGACGGTGCCAACATTGATCGTGGTTGATACAGCAAGTTGTCAGCTATAGTGTACAGCCGACAGCTACTGGATTGTCACCTGTATGGGGATACTATTCTCTTATATCTCAGGTCAGTTAAAAGACGTATTGGCTGTCATTAAGGGGTTAAACAGGGCAGTATCAGGTTTCGTTTCCAGAAATGGGGGTATTAGCGTCAGGCATTTTGAATTGGAGTCGGGAGTTGGTAATTACTGGTTGGAGGATGGAGTTCACTTGAATGCGATTGGAATTGATTTGTGGACTTTGGCTTTACAAGAAGGGAAGGGGTGGAAAGGGCGTTGGTGGCGTTGGGGCACTCACGAGCCTGAGGTGGTCAGGGCTGTTCATGTGTGGTGGGGGGGGTGGGGGTTCTGGGAGTTGACGCTGATTGGTAGGGGGAAGGAATTGGAACATAATTACAGGCAATTTAAAATGTTGTGGGGTTTGATCTGGCATTTTGGTATGGGCTCTGGATGGGGTTTTACCCTGGGAGCTGTTGGTGGTTTTTCTCTTCCCGGAACGGGATGCACGGTGCCCTCGAACTGGTGATGTACGGCTGAGGGTAATTTGGTGGTCGATCTTCTTTTGGGGTTTTGCCAGATCTTTTAGCTCCAAGAACCCTCCCCTCGAATTTATATATTGATTGTATTACTGTTTATGTTATTTTTGTTAATAAAAGTTGGCCGCTGTGGTCAAAATATCCAAAAAGAATATAATTGGTTGTGTTTTTATTTAAGGAATGGGTTGGGACAGTGGGTCAGGGTTTGGCGGTTTAGGAGTACACACGAAGGAAAAGACCGTACTCGGCATACGCGGTCAAGACGGGGGCAGGAGTAGGGCGCAGCTAGACGGAGGCCCCCCATGACTGCATTTGGCCGGGCAGTCTTTTTTGAATAATGCCATGGGTTGTGATAGGATTGAAGCGGGGAGGAGCTATAAGGAGGGGGGAGTTGGGAGGAAAAGTGCTGGAAAACCACCATTCCATCCCATATTCCAGGCTGAGGCAGACCCACCCACCCTCCCTTTTGCTTTTTTGCCTGGTGGGGTTTTATGGGGGGGGATTGTCATGTATATTATATATATATCTACTATATAAAGCTGAATGAGTGTATGTGTGTGTGTGTGTATGTGTGTATGTATGTCCGGGATTGGCATCTGCACCGTCGCAGCTACAGCCACAACATTTTGCACAGTCACACGTCTGGACCCCGAGAGCGTCATAGGCTATGTTGTGAGGCGAAATTTTAACCCCGCGTTTTCCAATTCACCAAACAATTTTGCCCCCATCTACATAATGGGGAAAAAAGTGAAAGGAAAAGTGTTGGAAGCGTCGCAGCTACAGCAACAAAATTTTGCACAGTCACACGTCTGGACCCTGAGAGCATCATAGGCTATGTTGTGAGGTGAAATTTTAACCCCGCGCTTTCCAATTCACCAAACTATTTTTCCCCTATCTACATAATGGGGAAAAGTGAAAGGAAAAGTGTTGGAGGCAAATTGACAGCTGCCAGATGTGAACAAGGGAGACTTGAAGAATGAGAGCGATGGCGCAAAAGAGTATATACCGATCAGTTGCTAAGGTGGGGCCCCGACATGGGATACTCACCACACACGGGGATATGAACACACACACAAAATGCGCCACACACTACCACGTGCTTGAACACATATACCACCCTCAGCACACATTTCACCACACATACACCAACCTCGCCACATAAAAGTCGAAACACAAAAGTCGCCACTCAAAACTCGCCACGCGCAAAATTCGCCACATGCAAAAACTAGGCTCACGCAAAACTCGCCACAAGTGCAAAACTCACCTCATGGAAAACTCGCCACACGCAAAACTTGCACACGCGGAAAAATTGCCACATGCACAAAATTTGCAACACATGCAAATGTTGCCTCACACAAAACTTGCACATACTCAAAAGGCACCACACATAAAACTCACCACGCGCAAAACTCGCCATGTGCAAAACTTGCTGCACACAACTTGCTACACTAACCTGTCACATGCAACTCGACACACAAAAAGTTGCTACACGCATGTTGCCACACAAAACTCATCTCACAAAAGTCGCTACATGCATGTCGCCACACACAACTCAACACACACAACTTGACAAACGAAACTCGCCCTAAAACACACACAAGTCTGGTATTATCCTTCAAAAATAAAAAGCTGATTAATAAGCAGACAAACTACAAGAGCAACAAATGTACCATATAGGAAATACAGCAGCTGTCAGTCACATGACCTGTCTATTATGTGTATGTGTGAGCTAATATATACTGCCAGGGGGAGGGCTTCCTGTTGGCTGGGGATTTATCAGGCTGCCAATTTATCTTACAAATACTGAAGTAAAAATACTGAGCAAATAACGTGTTAACGAGGTCTAATACAGGAGATCACACAGGTATATACTATATACAGGGGAGATGACACAGATATATACTATATATAGGAGAGATGACACACAGGTATATACTATATAGAGGAGGAGATGACATACAGGTACATGCTATATACAGGAGGAGATGACATACAGGTATATACTATATACAGGAGGAGATGACACACAGGTATATACTATATACAGGAGCAGATTATCTACAGGTATTCACTACATACAGGAGGAGATGACATACAGGTATATGCTGTATATAGAAGATGACATACAGGTATATACTATATACAGGAGGAGATGACACACAGATATATACTATATACAGGGGAGATGACACACAGGTATATACTATATACAGGAGGAGATGACATACAGGTATATACTATATATAGAAGGAGATGACATACAGGTATATACTATATATAGGAGGAGATGACATACACGTATATACTATATATAGGAGGAGATGACATACAGGTATATACTATATATAGGAGGAGATGACATACAGGTATATACTATATATAGGAGGAGATGACATACAGGTATAGACTATATACAGGGGAGATGACATACAGGTATATACTATATACAGGAGATGACATACAGGTGTATCTAATATATAATTGCCTAGAATACTACTTCCTGCAATTTGTGCCAACTTCCTGTCCGGAGCTAATGTCCGGAGCTAATGTCCGGAGCTAATGTCCGGAGATAAGTGACGTCAACAGTGTCCAGTGTCTGATTGGTTGCCGCCTGCTGCGAGCGACCAATCAGAAACGTGCCGTACTGTGACACACTCCGCCCGCCATTTTGGTGTGATTTTTGAATTTTTACCTCACAGCAAGTTTCTACTGCGTGGAGGCGGGCCCAGTGACGTTGCTCTTCAAGCTCCTGCCGAATTTCGTCAAAAAAATGATAATACCATTTACCAAAACTATATATATTTAGTTGTGAAGTGGTTCAGTGACATTTTCACACCAATTTTGAACTTTTGTTTGGTGTTTTCTCCATATACTGCCTATTATTCACTGACTGTTATACTGAGAGACTGCCGTTTATTAACCTCTTCTTTGCCACATTGGGTATATTGCTCTATTATTTGCCACATAAGGACATTGTCCATTATTGCCCAGCAATTTCTCTGCAATATAAACTGCCTATTTATTAATATCTGCATTCCTGCAAAGAACTATTGCCTATTATTAACTGGGTATTTTCCTACTACCTGACATTGTTCTTAAGCAAAGAACCATTGTTGTGGCATTTGCCACAACACGCAAAGTTGTCGTCTGATGTCTTTCATCCCTCCCCTCATAAGCATGTTCATGGATCCTGTGTAACTGTACCTTAAATAACAAGAATTGTCAAGAGCTGGTGAGTGCAGCCATTTTTTGTTCTTTCTTACTATTATTTATTAATTGTATTATTTTTACATTTGAATAAATAAAGTATATATGGATTCTAGACTCCCGATTCTTTAGAATCGGGCTGCCATCTAGTACTATATATAAGGGAGATGACAAATATGTATATACTGAGGTGAAAATGAGAGGTGTGAGGTGAAAATGAAAAGGTGTGAGTGCAAAATGAGAGGAGTGAGGGAAAATAGTGTAGTGATCGGAAAATGACAGATGTGAGGTTGAAATGACAAGTGTTAGGGGGGAATGAGAGGAGTGAGGGAGAAAATGAGAGGTGTGAGGGAGAAAATGAGAGGAGATGTGAGGGGGAAAATTAAAGATGTGATTGGGAAAATGAGAGGCGTGATGGGAAAATAAGAGAAGTGACGTGCTATAACTAACCACAGATATTTACTATGCCCAGGCAACGCCGGGCTCTTCAGCTAGTATATATATATATATATCGATATGTTTATGTAAGTTATCTAAAAAAAAAAAAAGTGGGTATGGGTGTATACTTTATATGCGTTTGAGGGAGGAATGTTGAGTATAATTTTGTTTATCTTTATTTGTGTTATTGTCACAGTGGCAGTGTGGTGGGGGGTGGGTGTTCTTGGAGTTGACACTGATTGGTAGGGGGAAGGAATTGGAACATAATTACAGGCAATTTAAAATGTTGTGGGGTTTGATCTGGCATTTTGGTATGGGCTCTGGACGGGGTTTTCCCCTTGGAGCTGTTGGTGGTTTTTCTCTTCCCGGAACGGGATGTACGGTGCCCTCGAGCTGGTGATGTACGGCTGAGGGTAATATGGTGGTCGATCTTCTTTTGGGGTTTTGCCAGATCTTTTAGCTCCAATAAACCTCCCCTCAAATTTATATATTGATTGTATTACTGTTTATGTTATTTTTGTTAATAAAAGTTGGCCGCTGTGGTCAAAATATCCAAAAAGAATATAATTGGTTGTGTTTTTATTTAAGGAATGGGTTGGGACAGTGGGTCAGGGTTTGGCGGTTTAGGATTACACACGAAGGAAAAGACCATACTCAGCATACGTGGTCATGCCTAGAGATGTAGAAATGGTGCAGAAATTTTACTCATGTGCACATACCCTTATTGTCTTGTTATTTTAGAGGAAGGCAAGTTGTGTTACTACAAGAGCCCATAATGTGGCAATTTCGGACATAATGGGGCAATTAGAGTGGGGATTGTGAAAGGGGGCATAATATAGAGAGGGGCAGTGGGGGAACTATGAAAAGACAATGTGTTGGGGTATTTTAGAGAAAGACAGTGTGGGGGTTGTATTTTAAAAAATTTAAAGAAGGGCAGTGAGGGGCACTTTGGATAAGGGCAGTGTGGGGGTATTTCAGAGAAGGGCAATGTGGGGGTATATTAGAGAAGCGTAGTATGAGGAAGTATTTTTAAGAGGGGCAGTGTGGGGCTATTTTGGAAAAGGGCAATGTGGGAGCATTTTAGAGAAAGACAGTGTGGGGGGAGCATTTTGGAGAAGGCAGTGTAGGGAGGCATTTTGGAGAAGGGCATTGGTTTGTGGGGGGTATTTTAGAGAAGGGCAGTGTGGAGGGGTAATTTGGAGTAGGGCAGTGTGTAATGAAGTATTTTGTGCAGGAAACACAGTGAGAGGCAATTATTTATTCAGGGGCAGAAAATATGAGATATTTTTATTTATGCAGCAGTCTAGTGATACTTTTAGTTTTAAGGACATTGTGTTAGAAATCGATAACACATTTGCCTCTGCTACACCCATCAGACTGACTCCTCAATTACTCCATTGCTGTCTCTCTCCCAGCTACAACTGACATTTTGGCTCGACACTGAACTCTGCTTCATTCAGCAGACTGACACTTCTTCAAGAGACTGCTACATAATGTATCTGCTTCTTGCGTCTTAAAGAAACCATGTGAGTGTTTCTAATCAAACATGGCAGAACAAGGATTTATCCCTGTCCTTCCCAGTTATGCTACATATGTACATTTTTTAATCATAGCGCCTTAACCCTTTAACGACCATCGATATGCCTTTTAACGGTGACAGTTAAGAGTACTTATTCCTCAGTGCCACTTTTTAATGGCGCTGAGAAATCAGATAATAGCACCCCCCAGCATTGAAAAATCTTTGGGGTCTCGGCTATCGGGGGTAGCCAAGACCCCAGTAAATGATTTGGGTTGGTTTTTACCATCCCCAGTGTATAATACAATAGGAGATTTTTCCTATTAGTTCATTTTGATCACTGTGATAGACCCTATCACAGTGATCAAAATAAAGAAAATAGTAAATCAAACAGCGCTTTAACACCCCCTTAGTTAGATAAAACGAATACAGTTTTAAAAAATTATTTTTTCCGTTAGGGTTAGGGTTGGGGCTAGGGTTAGGGTTGGGGTTGGAGGTAGGGTTAGGATTGGGCAAGTGTTAGGGTTGGAGCTAGGGTTAGAGCTAAGGTTAAGGTTGGGTTAGGGTTGGGCTAGGATTAGTGTTGGGCTAGGGTTAGTGTTGGGGCTAGAGTTAAACTAGGGTAAGGGTTGGGGTAGGGTTGGGGTTGTGTCGACTTAGGGTTGTAGTGTTGGGGTTAGGGTGGTGTTTGGGTTATGGTTGTGGTTAGGGTTTTGGTTAGGTTTGGGATTAGATTTAGGGGTGTGTTGGGGTTAGGTTTGGGGTTAGGGCTGTGTTAGGGTTGGAGTAAGAATTGGGGGGTTTCCACTGTTTAGGTAAATCGGGGGCGGGGTCTCCAAATGCGACATGGCACCCGCCATTGATTCCAGCCAATTTTGCTGGAAAAATGAGAAATCACTGGTTAACTTTTAACCCTTATAACGTTTTAACAAAAAAATTATGTTTCCAAAATTGTGCTGATGTAAAGTAGACATATAGGAAATGTTATTTAGTAACTATTTTGTGTGATATGACTCTCTGACTTAGGCCAGGGTCACACTTGCGTGTGCAATGAGAGAAACTCGCGCGAGTCTCTTGCATCAATACCCGGCACTCGGGATCAGAACGTTCAACTGCAAAGAAATACATCCAGCCGCACACTCCGGTCCTGAGTGCCGGTGGCAGTGCTGTGTATTTATGCGAGTGCATTGCACTCTCAAGTGTGATCCTGGCCTTAAGGGCAAAAAAATTAAAAAAGTTTGAAGATTGCAAAATTTTAAATTTTAAATCATATCAAATAAATTTTACCACTAACATGAAGTACAATACGTCACAAAAAACAATCTCACAATGGGATCCGTTGAAGTGTTCCAGAGTAGTGATGAGCGAATATACTCGTTACTCGAGATTTCCCGAGTAGGGTTGAGCGAAACGGATCTGTGTCAGTCCTGTTTGTGGCATCTGTCATCCACTTTCTGCCACTCAAACTGTAGTGTAATACAGTGGGCCTGATTTTTTCCTGCTGTCTCCCACACATAAAAAGGGAGATTTGTATTGCCACTGAGTGCATCTGCGTCAGTCCTGTTTGTGGCATCTGTCATCCACTTTCTGCCACTCAAACTGTAGTGTAATACAGTGGGCCTGATTTTTTCCTGCTGTCTCCCACACATAAAAAAGGGAGATTTACATTGCCATTGAGTGCACCTGCATCAGTCCTGTTTGTGGCATCTGTCATCCATTTTCTAACACTCAAACTGTAGTGTAATACAGTGGGCCTGATTTTTTCCTGCTGTCTCCCACACATAGAAAAGGGAGATTTATATTGCCACTGAGTGCATCTGCGTCAGTCCTGTTTGTGGCATCTGTCATCCACTTTCTGCCACTCAAACTGTAGTGTAATACAGTGGGCCTGATTTTTTCCTGCTGTCTCCCACACATAAAAAAGGGAGATTTGTATTGCCACTGAGTGCATCTGCGTCAGTCCTGTTTGTGGCATCTGTCATCCCCTTTCTGCCACTCAAACTGTAGTGTAATATAGTGGGCCTGATTTTTTCCTGCTGTCTCCCACACAAAAAAAATGGGAGATTTGTATTGCTACTGAGTGCGTCTGCGTCAGTCCTGTTTGTGGCATCTGTCATCCACTTTCTGCCACTCAAACTGTAGTGTAATATAGTGGGCCTGATTTTTTCCTGGTGTCTCCCACACATAAAAAAGGGAGATTTATATTGCCACTGAGTGCATCTGCGTCAGTCCTGTTTGTGGCATCTGTCATCCACTTTCTGCCACTCAAACTGTAGTGTAATACAGTGGGCCTGATTTTTTCCTGCTGTCTCCCACATATAAAAAAGGGAGATTTATATTGCCACTGAGTGCATCTGCGTCAGTCCTGTTTGTGGCATCTGTCATCCACTTTCTGCCACTCAAACTGTAGTGTAATACAGTGGGCCTGATTTTTTCCTGCTGTCTCCCACACATAAAAAAGGGAGATTTATATTGCCACTGAGTGCATCTGCGTCATTCCTGTTTGTGAAATCTGTCATCCACTTTCTGCCACTCAAACTGTAGTGTAATATAGTGGGCCTGATTTTTTCCTGCTGTCTCCCACATATAAAAAGGGAGATTTATATTGCCACTGAGTGCATCTGCGTCAGTCCTGTTTATGGCATCTGTCATCCACTTTCTGCCACTCAAACTGTAGTGTAATACAGTGGGCCTGATTTTTTCCTGCTGTCTCCCACACATAAAAAAGGGAGATTTATATTGCCACTGAGTGCATCTGTCATCCACTTTCTGCCACTCGAACTGTAGTGTAATACAGTGGGCCTGATTTTTTCCTGCTGTCTCCTGTTATGGCCGGCAATCAGGCAACACAGCGTGCAGTAATCAGCGCACATTCAGAGATCTGGCAATAACCAAAAACAATAGGACGAGCTCTGAGACGTGGAATCTCTGTAGACTGCAGTACCTGATCTATCCTCACACAACTATAAGCAGCAGTGGATTGCGCCTATCACTACCTATGCAACTCGGCACTGCCTGAGGAGCTGACTAGCCTGAAGATAGAAATACAAGCCTGACTTACCTCAGAGAAATACCCCAAAGGAATAGGCAGCCCCCCACATATAATGACTGTTAGCAAGATGAAAAGACAAACGTAGGAATGAAATAGATTCAGCAAAGTGAGGCCCGATATTCTAGACAGAGCGAGGATAGCAAAGAGAACTATGCAGTCTACAAAAAACCCTAGAACGAAAACCACGCAAAGGGGCAAAAAGACCCACCGTGCCGAACTAACAGCACGGCGGTGCACCCCTTTGCTTCTCAGAGCTTCCAGCAAAAGTTAATAGCAAGCTGGACAGAAAAAACAGAAAAGAAACTAGAAGCACTTATCTAGCAGAGCAGCAGGCCCAAGGAAAGATGCAGTAGCTCAGATCCAACACTGGAACATTGACAAGGAGCAAGGAAGACAGACTCAGGTGGAGCTAAATAGCAAGGCAGCCAACGAGCTCACCAAAACACCTGAGGGAGGAAGCCCAGAGACTGCAATACCACTTGTGACCACAGAAGTGAACTCAGCCACAGAATTCACAACAGTACCCCCCCCTTGAGGAGGGGTCACCGAACCCTCACCAGAACCCCCAGGCCGACCAGGATGAGCCACATGAAAGGCACGAACAAGATCTGGGGCATGGACATCAGAGGCAAAAACCCAGGAATTATCTTCCTGAGCATAACCCTTCCATTTGACCAGATACTGGAGTTTCCGTCTAGAGACACGAGAATCCAAAATCTTCTCCACAATATACTCCAATTCCCCCTCCACCAAAACAGGGGCAGGAGGCTCCACAGATGGAACCATAGGTGCCACGTATCTCCTCAACAACGACCTATGGAATACATTATGTATGGAAAAGGAGTCTGGGAGGGTCAGACGAAAAGACACCGGATTGAGAATCTCAGAAATCCTATACGGACCAATAAAACGAGGTTTAAATTTAGGAGAGGAAACCTTCATAGGAATATGACGAGAAGATAACCAAACCAGATCCCCAACACGAAGTCGGGGTCCCACACGGCATCTGCGATTAGCGAAAAGCTGAGCCTTCTCCTGGGACAAGGTCAAATTGTCCACTACCTGAGTCCAGATCTGCTGCAACCTGTCCACCACAGAATCCACACCAGGACAGTCCGAAGACTCAACCTGTCCTGAAGAGAAACGAGGATGGAACCCAGAATTGCAGAAAAATGGAGAGACCAAGGTAGCCGAGCTGGCCCGATTATTAAGGGCGAACTCAGCCAACGGCAAAAATGACACCCAATCATCCTGGTCAGCGGAAACAAAACATCTCAGATATGTTTCCAAGGTCTGATTGGTTCGTTCGGTCTGGCCATTAGTCTGAGGATGGAAGGCCGAGGAGAAAGATAGGTCAATGCCCATCCTACCACAAAAGGCTCGCCAGAACCTCGAGACAAACTGGGAACCTCTGTCAGAAACAATATTCTCAGGAATGCCATGTAAACGAACCACATGCTGGAAGAACAAAGGCACCAAATCAGAGGAGGAAGGCAATTTAACCAAGGGCACCAGATGGACCATTTTAGAAAAGCGATCACAGACCACCCAAATGACCGACATTTTTTGAGAAACGGGAAGGTCAGAAATGAAATCCATCGAAATATGTGTCCAAGGCCTCTTCGGGACAGGCAAGGGCAAAAGCAACCCACTGGCACGTGAACAGCAGGGCTTAGCCCTAGCACAAATTCCACAGGACTGCACAAAAGCACGCACATCCCGTGACAGAGATGGCCACCAGAAGGATCTAGCAACCAACTCCCTGGTACCAAAGATTCCTGGATGACCGGCCAGCACCGAACAATGAAGTTCAGAGATAACTTTACTAGTCCACCTATCAGGGACGAACAGTTTCTCGGCCGGACAACGATCAGGTTTATTAGCCTGAAATTTCTGCAACACTCTCCGCAAATCAGGGGAGATGGCAGACACAATGACTCCTTCCTTGAGGATACTCGCCGGCTCAGATAACCCCGGAGAGTCGGGCACAAAACTCCTAGACAGAGCATCCGCCTTCACATTTTTAGAGCCCGGAAGGTATGAAATCACAAAATCAAAACGAGCAAAAAATAACGACCAACGGGCCTGTCTAGGATTCAAGCGCTTGGCAGACTCAAGATAAGTAAGGTTCTTATGATCAGTCAATACCACCACGCGATGCTTAGCACCCTCAAGCCAATGACGCCACTCCTCGAATGCCCACTTCATGGCCAGCAACTCTCGGTTGCCCACATCATAATTACGCTCAGCAGCAGAAAATTTCCTGGAAAAGAAAGCACATGGTTTGAACACTGAGCAACCAGAACCTCTCTGTGACAAAACCGCCCCTGCACCAATCTCAGAAGCATCAACCTCGACCTGGAACGGAAGAGAAACATCAGGTTGACACAACACAGGGGCACAGCAAAAACGACGCTTCAACTCCTGAAAAGCTTCCACGGCAGCAGAAGACCAATTAACCAAATCAGAACCCTTCTTGGTCAAATCGGTCAATGGTCTGGCAATGCTAGAAAAATTACAGATGAAGCGACGATAAAAATTAGCAAAGCCCAGGAATTTCTGCAGACTTTTTAGAGATGTCGGCTGAGTCCAATCCTGGATGGCCTGAACCTTAACCGGATCCATCTCGACAGTAGAAGGGGAAAAGATGAACCCCAAAAATGAAACTTTCTGCACACCGAAGAGACACTTTGATCCCTTCACGAACAAGGAATTAGCACGCAGTACCTGGAAAACCATTCTGACTTGCTTCACATGAGACTCCCAATCATCTGAGAAGATCAAAATGTCATCCAAGTAAACAATCAAGAATTTATCCAGATACTCACGGAAAATGTCATGCATAAAAGACTGAAAAACAGATGGAGCATTGGCAAGTCCGAACGGCATCACCAGATACTCAAAATGACCCTCGGGCGTATTAAATGCCGTTTTCCATTCATCTCCCTGCCTGATTCTCACCAGATTATACGCACCACGAAGATCAATCTTAGTAAACCAACTAGCCCCCTTAATCCGAGCAAACAAGTCAGAAATCAATGGCAAAGGATACTGAAACTTAACAGTGATCTTATTAAGAAGGCGGTAATCAATACACGGTCTTAGCGAACCATCCTTCTTGGCTACAAAAAAGAACCCTGCTCCCAATGGTGACGACGATGGGCGAATATGTCCCTTCTCCAGGGACTCCTTCACATAACTGCGCATAGCGGTGTGTTCAGGTACGGACAAATTAAATAAACGACCCTTAGGGAATTTACTACCAGGAATCAAATCGATAGCACAATCACAATTCCTATGCGGAGGTAGGGCATCAGACTTGGACTCTTCAAATACATCCTGAAAGTCCGACAAGAACTCTGGGATGTCAGAAGGAATGGATGACGAAATAGACAAAAATGGAACATCACCATGTACTCCCTGACAACCCCAGCTGGTTACCGACATAGAGTTCCAATCCAATACTGGATTATGGGTTTGTAGCCATGGCAACCCCAACACGACCACATCATGCAAATTATGCAGTACCAGAAAGCGAATAACTTCCTGATGTGCAGGAGCCATGCACATGGTCAGCTGGGCCCAGTACTGAGGCTTATTCTTGGCCAAAGGTGTAGCATCAATTCCTCTCAACGGAATAGGACACCGCAAAGGCTCCAAGAAAAATCCACAACGTTTAGCATAATCCAAATCCATCAGATTCAGGGCAGCGCCTGAATCCACAAACGCCATGACAGAATACGATGACAAAGAGCACATTAAGGTAATGGACAAAAGGAATTTGGACTGTACAGTACCAATAACGGCAGAGCTATCGAACCGCCTAGTGCGTTTAGGACAATTAGAAATAGCATGAGTAGAATCACCACAATAGAAACACAGTCTGTTCAGACGTCTGTGTTCTTGCCGTTCTACTTTAGTCATAGTCCTGTCGCACTGCATAGGCTCAGGTTTACTCTCAGACAATACCGCCAGATGGTGCACAGATTTACGCTCGCGCAAGCGACGACCGATCTGAATGGCCAAGGACATAGACTCATTCAAACCAGCAGGCATAGGAAATCCCACCATTACATCCTTAAGAGCTTCAGAGAGACCCTTTCTGAACAAAGCCGCTAGTGCAGATTCATTCCACAGAGTGAGTACTGACCACTTCCTAAATTTCTGACAATATACTTCTACATCATCCTGACCCTGGCATAAAGCCAGCAGATTTTTCTCAGCCTGATCCACTGAATTAGGCTCATCGTAAAGCAATCCCAGCGCCTGGAAAAATGCATCAACATTACTCAATGCAGAATCTCCTGGTGCAAGAGAAAACGCCCAGTCCTGTGGGTCGCCGCGCAAAAAAGAAATAATAATCAAAACCTGTTGAATAGGATTACCAGAAGAATGAGGTTTCAAGGCCAAAAATAGCTACAATTATTTCTGAAGCTCAGGAACTTAGTTCTGTCACCAAAAAACAAATCAGGAATCGGAATTCTTGGTTCTAGCATCGATTTCTGATCAATAGTATCTTGAATCTTTTGTACATTTACAACGAGATTATCCATTGAGGAGCACAGAGCCTGAATATCCATGTCCACAGCTGTATCCTGAAGCACTCTAATGTCTAGGGGAAAAAAAAGACTGAAGACAGAGCTAAGAAAAAAAAATGATGTCAGGATTTCTTTTTTCCCTCTATTGGGAATCATTGGTGTGGCTCCTTGTACTGTTATGGCCGGCAATCAGGCAACACAGCGTGCAGTAATCAGCGCACATTCAGAGATCTGGCAATAACCAAAAACAATAGGACGAGCTCTGAGACGTGGAATCTCTGTAGACTGCAGTACCTGATCTATCCTCACACAACTATAAGCAGCAGTGGATTGCGCCTATCACTACCTATGCAACTCGGCACTGCCTGAGGAGCTGACTAGCCTGAAGATAGAAATACAAGCCTGACTTACCTCAGAGAAATACCCCAAAGGAATAGGCAGCCCCCCACATATAATGACTGTTAGCAAGATGAAAAGACAAACGTAGGAATGAAATAGATTCAGCAAAGTGAGGCCCGATATTCTAGACAGAGCGAGGATAGCAAAGAGAACTATGCAGTCTACAAAAAACCCTAGAACGAAAACCACGCAAAGGGGCAAAAAGACCCACCGTGCCGAACTAACAGCACGGCGGTGCACCCCTTTGCTTCTCAGAGCTTCCAGCAAAAGTTAATAGCAAGCTGGACAGAAAAAACAGAAAACAAACTAGAAGCACTTATCTAGCAGAGCAGCAGGCCCAAGGAAAGAAGCAGTAGCTCAGATCCAACACTGGAACATTGACAAGGAGCAAGGAAGACAGACTCAGGTGGAGCTAAATAGCAAGGCAGCCAACGAGCTCACCAAAACACCTGAGGGAGGAAGCCCAGAGACTGCAATACCACTTGTGACCACAGAAGTGAACTCAGCCACAGAATTCACAACAGTCTCCCACACATAAAAAAGGGAGATTTGTAATGCCACTGTGTGCATCTGCATCAGTCCTGTTTGTGGAATCTGTAATCCACTTTCTGCCACTCAAACTGTAGTGTAATACAGTGGGCCTGATTTTTTCCTGCTGTCTCCCACATATAAAAAGGGAGATTTATATTGCCAGAGTGCATTGGCGTCAGTCCTGTTTGTGGCATCTGTCATCCACTTTCTGCCACTCAAACTGTGTAGTGTAGTACAGTGAGCCTGATTTTCCCAGCAGTCTCACACACCTATAAAGGGAGATTTAAACTCACAAGAAGTTTACGTACACCTTCTAACTGGTTTTACAGTACCATATAATGTTTGTTAGTTTGGTTACATTTTTCCAAGAATGAGGAAGTCTGGTGGAAGAGGTCGTGGCCTTGGTGGTCATTGCCAGCTGGTAATGATGGTAGTGGTGGTGGAGCATCAGGTGGTCGTGGGAAAAGCAACATAGCACCTAAGTCTCGAGTTGTTGAGCCAGCGTCATAGTCTGGCTACACAAGGCCTCGAATGCTCCCTTTTCTGGGAGTAGGAAAACCGCTTTTAAAGCCGGAGCAGCAGGAACAAGTTGTGGCTTTCCTTGCTGACTCTGCCTCTAGCTCTTTCGCCTCCTCTTCGGAAAGTGTAAAATTTAAAAGCAGTGCATCATCAGTGGATGCTCCTGGTCATGAACAAGTCGCTTCCTTGTGTCCTTCACCCAGAACAACAGAGAAGGATGAGTCAGGTGACACAACAGGTTACTCCATGGAGCTCTTTACACATACCATGCCTGGGTTAGAAAGGGAAATTGTTAACAGGCCATGCCCATTACAGTGCACAGATGCACAGCCACAGCTAGATTATTATGCTGTTCCATTGACTCAGATCACAACATTACCCTCGCAGTGTACTGAGCCAGAATCTGACCCTGATGAGAATATTGGGCCCCGTCCCGAACGCTCTAGCACTGGGTTACACGGTGACAGAGAGGAAGGTGCACAGGACATAGAAGAGGAGGTGATAGATGACCCAGTTGTTGACCCCGATTTGCAGCCATTGGGGGAACAGGGTGCCGCCGGCAGTAGCTCTGAAGCGGAGGAGGAGGAGCCGCAGCAGGCATCAACATCGCAACAGCTTTCATCAGGCAGGCCCGTATCTGGCCAAAAACGTGTGTCAAAACCAAAAACAGTTGTAGGACAGCCTGGCCATCCGGTTAAAGTAGCTCAGTGTGCAATGCCTGAAAAGGTATCCGATAGTAGGAAGAGTGCAGTCTGGCAATTTTTTAAACAAGATCCAACTGATCAGTGCAAAGTCATCTGTAAGAAATGCTCAAGGACCTTCAGCAGAGGTCAGAATGAGAAAAATCTAAATACAAGTTGCATGTGTAGACATTTAACTACCATGCACTTGCAAGCCTGGACTAACTACCAAACGTCCCGTAACGTTGTTGCACCCTCTCACAATGAAGCTAGTCAGCAACGCTACATTCCTTCCCTCACTGTAAGCCCACCATTTACAACACCACCTGCAGCAAATGTGGAGGTTTCGTCGCAAGGCCAAAGCAGTCAGGGAATCACCATGTTCGTGGTAGGAAACACTGTATGTAGGCCAACTGCAAGAATACCATCACCAACCCTCTCTCAGTCTGCCATGTCCACCATCACCCCAGCTAGTTCCAACATATGCAGCTCTCCAGTCCAGCTCACCATACAAGAGACTCTCGTTAGGAAAAGGAAGTACTCATCCTCTCATCCGCGTACACAGGGTTTGAACGCCCACATTGCTAGATTAATCTCGTTAGAGACGATGCCCTACTGGTTAGTTGAAAGCGAAGCTTTCAAAGCCTTGATGGACTACTCAGTACCATGCTACGACCTACCCAGTCGACACTTCTTTTTGAGAAAAGCCATCCCAGCCCTCCACCAGCATGTAAAAGACCGCATTGTCCATGCACTCAGGCAATCTGTCAGTAGAAAGGTGCACCTCACAACATATGCATGGACAAGTAGGCATGGCCAGGGACGTTACGTGTCCATCATGGCACACTGGGTTAATGTGGTGGATGCAGGGTCCACAGGGGACAGCCATATTGGGACAGTTCTGCCAGCCCACTGTCTAGGAAACAGTTGGCTGTAGGCATTCGCCCCCCCTCCTCCTCGTCTTCCAGCAGAAGCGAGAGCTCGTCCACAGACCGCAGTCGCACGACCACTCCATCCGCAGCTGCCACTGTTGCACACGAGGTGTCCCATTATGGAACAGCTAGTGGCAAGCGTCAGCAGGCTGTGTTGGCAATGAAGTGTTTGGGTGACAACAGACACACCGTGGAAGTTCTGTCTGAGTTCTTGCAGCAAGAAACTCAGTCATGGCTGGGCAGTGTACTGTTGTGAATTCTGTGGCAGAGCTCCCTCCTGTGGTCACAAGTGGTACTTCGGCTGATTCTCTCTGGGAGCTTCCGTTTGTGGAGGAAACTGGTACTGCTGCTTCTGAGTTTCCTCCCTCAGGTGATCTGGTGAGGTCGTTAGGTGCTTCTCTACTTAACCCCACCTAATGCTTTGATTCATGCTTCCTGTCAATGTTCCAGTGTTGGACTTGTGTTTCTCTGGATCATTCCTGTGGCCTGCTGCTCTGCATAGCTAAGTGCTTCTTTGCTATTTGTTGCTATTTTTTCTGTCCAGCTTGTCTATTTGTTTTGCTGGAAGCTCTGGGACGCAAAGGGTGTACCTCCGTGCTGTTAGTTCGGTACGGAGGGTCTTTTTGCCCCTTTGCGTGGTTTTCTTTAGGGTTTTGTGTAGACCGCAAAGTTATCTTTCCTATCCTCGTTCTGTCTAGAATATCGGGCCTCACTTTGCTGAATCTATTTCATCCCTACGTTTGTCTTTTCATCTTACTCACAGTCATTATATGTGGGGGGCTGCCTTTTCCTTTGGGGTATTTCTCTGAGGCAAGGTAGGCTTATTTTTTCTATCTTCAGGCTAGTTAGTTTCTCAGGCTGTGCCGAGTTGCATAGGT
Organism: Ranitomeya imitator; assembly: GCF_032444005.1. Taxonomy (NCBI): domain Eukaryota; kingdom Metazoa; phylum Chordata; class Amphibia; order Anura; family Dendrobatidae; genus Ranitomeya; species Ranitomeya imitator. The sequence goes on from NC_091284.1 coordinate 632,911,656, forward strand.
AGCGTTAGGCGCAATCCACGGCTGCCTCTAGTTGTGTTTGGAGAGGATCAGGGATTGCAGTCTGCAGAGTTCCCACGTCTCAGAGCTCGTTCTATTATTTTGGGTTATTGTCAGATCACTGTATGTGCTCTGACCTCCATGTCCATTGTGATACTGAATTGCCTTTCATAACAGTGTACATCTTGAGGCAGGCAAGGTAGTCAGTGATAACGGAAGGAATTTTATGGCTGCCATAGCCCTTTCACAACTGAAACACATTCCTTGCCTGGCTCACACCTTGAACCTGGTGGTGCAGTGCTTCCTGAAAAGTTATCCAGGGTTACCCGACCTGCTTCTGAAGGTGCTCAGACTTTGCTCGCACATCCGCCGTTTGCCCGTACACTCCAGCTGTATGTAGAACCATCAGCGATCTTTGAAGCTTCCCCAGCACCGCCTAATAATCGACGTTGCAACAAGGTGGAACCCCCACACTGCACATGCTTCAGAGGCTGTGCAAACAGAGGCGTGCTGTTATGTATTTGTGGGAGGATACACATACACGGGCAGGCAGTTGGATAGCAGACATGGAATTGTCAGGTGTGCAGTGGTCGAAACTACAAGACCTGTGTCAAGTCCTTCAGTGTTTTGAGGAATGCACACGCCTGGTTAGTGCAGACGATGCCATCATAAGCATGAGCATCCCCCTAATGCGTCTGCTGATGCAAAGTTTGACGCACATAAAGGAGCAGGCGTCTGCAGCCGAGGACAAGGGAAGCCTCGATGACAGTCAGCCATTGTCTGGTCAGGGAAGTCTACTGGACGAGGTGGCGGGCGAAGAGGAGGAGGACGAGGAGGATGATGGGGATGAATATTTTTTGGATGAGGAAGCTTCTCAGGGGGCAATACAAACTGGTGGCGTTGCAAGGCCAGGTTCAGGGTTTTTGAGGGAGACAAGTGACGTTGATTTGCCAGAAAGTGCTCCTTAACCCAACATAAGCAGTGAATTGACACCTGGAACATTGGCCCACATGGCGGATTATGACTTGCGTATCCTAAAATGGGACCCCCGCATTATAAAAACGATGACCGATGACGATTACTGGTTGGCCTGCCTCCTGGATCTACGCTATAATGGGAAATTGCAAAATATCATGCCACATGAGAACCTTGAGCAAATATTGGCAAACAAACAAGCAACTCTTGTAGACCGTTTGATCCAGGCATTCCCAGCACACAGCGGCGGTGATGGTTCTCACACGAGCTGCAGTGGGCAACATGGCAGAGGCATTAGAGGTGCACAAATCAGAAGTGGTATTGGACAGAGGGGTTTTCTGACCAGGTTGTGGAGTGATTTCGCAATGACCGCAGACAGGACAGGTACTGCAGCATCAATTCAAAGTGACAGGAGACAACATTTGTCCAGTATGGTTACTATTTTTCCTCCCTTATCGATGTTCTCCATCACCCGTCATTCCCATTTGATTACTGGGCATCCAAAATAGACACCTGGCCTGTATTGGCAGAATATGCATTGCAGGAGCTTGCTTGCCCAGCAGCTAGTGTGCTATCAGAAAGAGTATTCAGTGCTGCTGGTTCAATACTGACCGAAAAAAGGAGTCGTCTGGCTACCAAAAATGTTGATAGTTACATAGTTATTATTAAGGTTGAAGGAAGACTATAAGTCCATCTAGCTCAACCCATAGCCTAACCTAACATGCCCTAACATGTTGATCCAGAGGAAGGCAAAAAAACCCATGTGGCAAAGAGTAAGCTCCACATTGGGGGGAAAAAATTCCTTCCCGACTCCACATACGGCAATCAGACTAGTTCCCTGGATCAACGCCCTATCAAGGAATCTAGTATATATACCCTGTAACATTATACTTTTCCAGAAAGGTATCCAGTCCCCTCTTAAATTTAAGTAATGAATCACTCATTACAACATCATACGGCAGAGAGTTCCATAGTCTCACTGCTCTTACAGTAAAGAATCCGCGTCTGTTATTATGCTTAAACCTTTTTTCCTCCAGACGTAGAGGATGCCCCCTTGTCCCTGTTTCAGGTCTATGATTAAAAAGATCATCAGAAAGGTCTTTGTACTGTCCCCTCATATATTTATACATTAAAATAAGATCACCCCTTAGTCCCTTAGTCTTCGTTTTTCCAAACTAAATAACCCCAAGTGTAATAACCTATCTTGGTATTGCAGACCTCCCAGTCCTCTAATAACCTTGGTCGCTCTTCTCTGCACCCGCTCCAGTTCAGCTATGTCTTTCTTATACACCGGAGACCAAAACTGTGCACAGTATTCTAAGTGTGGTCGAACTAGTGACTTGTATAGAGGTAAAATTATGTTCTCCTCATGAGCATCTATGCCTCTTTTAATGCATCCCATTATTTTATTTGCCTTTGTAGCAGCTGCCTGACACTGGCCACTAAATATGAGTTTGTCATCCACCCATACACCCAGGTCTTTTTCATTGACGGTTTTGCCCAGAGTTTTAGAATTAAGCACATAATTATACATCTTATTACTTCTACCCAAGTGCATGACCTTACATTTATCCCCATTAAAGCTCATTTGCCATTTATCAGCCCAAGCTTCAAGTTTACATAAATCATCCTGTAATATAAAATTGTCCTCCTCTGTATTGATTACCCTGCAGAGTTTAGTGTCATCTGCAAATATTGAAATTCTACTCTGAATGCCCCCTACAAGGTCATTAATAAATATGTTAAAAAGAAGAGGGCCCAATACTGACCCCTGTGGTACCCCACTGCTAACCGCAACCCAGTCCGAGTGTGCTCCATTAATAACCACCCTTTGTTTCCTATCCCTGAGCCAGCTCTCAACCCACTTACACATATTTTCCCCTATCCCCATTATTCTCATTTTATGTATCAACCTTTTGTGAGGCACCGTATCAAAAGCTTTTGAAAAGTCCATATACACTACATCCAGTGGGTTCCCTTGGTCCAATCCGGAACTTACCTCTTCATAGAAACTGATCAAATTAGTCTGACATGAACGGTCCCTAGTAAACCCGTGCTGATACTGGGTCATGAGGTTATTCCTCTTCAGATACTCCAGTATAGCATCCCTTAGAATGCCCTCCAGGATTTTACCCACAGTAGCGGTTAAGATTACTGGCCTATAATTTCCGAGTTCAGTTTTTGTCCCCTTTTTGAATACTGGCACCACATTTGCTATATGCCAGTCCTGTGGTACAGACCCTGTTATTATGGAGTCTTTAAAGATTAAAAATAATGGTCTATCAATGACTGTACTTAATTCCTGCAGTACTCGGGGGTGTGTCCCATCCGGGCCCGGAGATTTGTCAATTTTAGTGATTTTTAGACGCCGCCGCACTTCCTGCTGGGTTAAGCAGGTGACATTTAATTGGGAATTTTTATCACTAGTCATTTTGTCTGCCATGGGATTTTCTTGTGTAAATACTGATGAAAAAAAGTCATTTAGCATATTGGCTTTTTCCTCATCCTCATCCACCATTTCACCCAGACTATTTTTAAGGGGGCCAACACTATCATTTTTCAGTTTCTTACTATTTATGTAGTTATGATGATCTAACCTTCATTAAAATGAACCAATCATGGATTTCTAATTATTTTGCCCCACCTTTCCCGGCTGACACCTAGCTTTCCTTTAAAAAGGTCTTGCTTTTGGACTGGTCTTACTGACTGTTCCAATTTCTCCATTTGCAGCTGCTGTATGTCCAGCATACAACATTTTTACACCTCCCTAAATGGGCTGACTCCCCCCACGGGGCCGTGGTCACCACTTGGCGCAAGCACCCGTGAGAGTGCCTTTTGTCTGAAGAGGTGGGTGTACCCACTTTTGGGCGACAGCACTGGCACAGGGTCCCTCATAGTACAATGAAGTGTCTCTGGCGGTGGTGGTGCGCACCCAACATCACACTCACTGTTGTAACATGAGGGGCCCTGGGCTAGTACCGCCGGCCACGAGAGAGTGTTCCCCCCACCCAAGCTCAAACAGTGCTCTACCACTTGCAAAATTATTTCTCACTGCTCCACCACTGTTTAGTCTATGCGGTTAAATCCTTCAATGGCACTGCCAAAACCAATTTGTTGGCAGATATGATGCTAGTAAAAATATTCAGGGGCCCTGTCCTACATTTACATCAGCTAATACTTTGCGCCAAATACCACTGCCTGCAAGTCAGCAGAGGAGCCCACCCCTGAACCTAGGTATGCCACCTGTTTATTTGTTAAAAAAAATTTTTGCCAGACATTAACCTCAATTTATTATTTTGGCCTACTAACTGTGTCAGACACTACTTCCAATTGTCCTCTGCTGACCACACCAATGCTGCCTGTGTACCCTTAGAACCTATTTAAAGGTGCATAGAGCCTACTTTTTTAAGTTTAGGCCTAGTAAGTCTGTATGCGGTCCCTCCTTCCAATTGTCCTCCGGTGACCACACCAATGCTACCTGTGTAACCCTGGAACCTATTTAAAAGTGCATAGAGCCTACCTTTTTTAGTTTAGGCCTAGTAAGTCTGTCTGCGGTCCCTCCTTCCAATTGTCCTCCGCTGACCACACCAATGCTGCCTGTGTACCCCTGGAACCTATTTAAAGGTGCATAGAGCCTACTTTTTTATTTTAGGCCTCGTAAGTCTGTCTGCGGTCCCTCCTTCCAATTGTCCTCCGCTGACCACACCAATGCTGCCTGTGTATCCCTGGAACCTATTTAAAAGTGCAGAAAATCATATGAAGAAGAAAGCACTAATAGATATCCAGTATAAAATTCCAAGATTTCATTCAATAAGTTAAAAGTAGCAAAACAACAATAAACACAAATGGATGTGACAAGGTAAGCCAGAAAAGTGTGGCACCATAGCCAGAGACAGGTGCATTCAGGTGTATATAAATACGGTGCAATACATATGCTCTAAGTATCTACCACATACTAAAGTCAAAAAGACACATGTATACCAGGTGTATAGAGGAAGCTGCATGCCACCCTTAGAGTGCCTGAATGAACACTGGAGCTCTGAGGCACCACCGTCCCCAACGCGCGTTTCGGCGCTAAAGCCTTCTTCCGGGGGATGGCATCCTTAGAGAGTTAGGGTCTTAAATAGGGCGGATCGCCCAATCAGCCAGTGGAGATAACTGTTGCAGACGTGGCGCATGTGAACGCCGACAAAACCGGAAGTGGCGGCTAGCGAGAGCGTCACCAAGCAGGCCGGCTCGGACGCGAGGCCCCGCCCACATGAAACCACGTGAGCGGAGACAAGCGTGCAGACCCGGCCAGAGCCAGGAGAAGACGCTGTCACCCGCAGCCAACCCCCGGAAGCCAGCGCACATTCGCACAACAGTAAGAAGGCTAGCAGTGATACCAGAGCTGCCAATAAAAGTGCATAAGGTGCAGTGCATGAATAATCGCTGTAAAAAACAGCGGTGACAAACAAGCATGTATATATGAGAAGCAAATATGGAGCACAGTAAAAATACATGGGTGTACATGAATACATATATGGGTGAAAAAGAACCGCTATATAATATATGAGACAAAGGTTTCTAAGTGACACAAAACACTGAAATCTGATACAGACAGCCAATAAATATTATTAAAATACAATAGAAAAGGCAACAAGACTGTGGAGTGAAGATGGTGAGATCCACGGTGAATTCATATGTGATGACTGGATACAATAGTTTCGTCAAGCTGAATGGGCAAATATGGGAATAGATAAGAACTAAAGAAAAAATAAAAAATAAGGGTTAAAAACACATGAAAAGATGCCAATAAAAACAAAGAGCAAACAGAATAGATCAAAGGGAATTACAAAAACGGAGCAAAACTAAGGACCTCATTAAGGCCATACGGATGGACTGTGCGGAACCTCCAGATCCAATACGCTTCCTTTTGCGCCAAAATATGACCTAAATTGCCACCACGGAGATTGGGAACAATACGGTCTATACCTTTAACATGAAACCCAGATGGCTCACAGGAGTGGAACTTTTTAAAGTGGCGTGGGATGGTTTTTAATGCCTCAACGTTATCCTCTTTGGCTGCAGCTAAGATGTTACGGACATGTTCCCGTGTACGTATCTTTAATGCTCGTGTAGTCAGGCCCACGTAAATTTTATTACATGGACACGAAGCATGATATATCACCATTGTGGTTGTGCAAGAGATGGCCTGTGTAATCACAAATGTGCGGCCATCCGAAGACAAAAAATCATGTGCCGTGGCAATGTTTGGGCACGCCACACATTTCCCACAGGGTCGGCAACCCCAAGTGTTTGTCCGGGGGATTGAGCCTGATGAAAATATGGGAGATGGAGGACGGGGTACTAGGTAGCTCCTAACAAGATAGTCACCTAGATTTTGAGACCTACGAGCCGTAATTGATGGTTTAGAAGGTAAGTATTGCTTAAGCACTGGATCAGCCAATACAATAGGCCAGTGTTTGGAAACAATATCATACATACTCTCCCATTGAAGAGAATAGTAAAACCAAAAACACTCAGTTTGAAAACATGTTGCAGTAATCCGCAAGTGCTAGTAAAAGATGTAAAAAACAGGGTATTTGGTTGATACGTTTTTTGCAAAAAATGTATACTAAGCTGCTCTACCAATCTTCACGGTATACCCTTATCAGAGCAGTCCTAACTAATGTATGCAATCCCTATCTGATGTATTTAAAAACCTGATCATCTGTATATAACCTGTGTGAACAGGGTTCAGAGAGGAAAAATCCATGTGTGCATACAGGGTAGAACAGCTTTTGTGCAGATAGCCCAAGAGGAGTGGTGGAACTCCCCAGTCTTGTAGACACAAGAGAGCAATTATGGAAACAGGAACACATGGGCTACTTGCACAGTGAACAAGTCTGTATGATCATGTTCACACACCACCAAGAAACCTGAAGACACAAAAGAGAATAGTAAAACCAAAAACACTCAGTTTGAAAAAATGTTGCAGTAATCCGCAAGTGCTAGTAAAAGATGTAAAAAACAGGGTATTTGGTTGATACGTTTTTTGCAAAAAATGTATACTAAGCTGCTCTACCAATCTTCACGGTATACCCTTATCAGAGCAGTCCTAACTAATGTATGCAATCCCTATCTGATGTATTTAAAAACCTGATCATCTGTATATAACCTGTGTGAACAGGGTTCAGAGAGGAAAAATCCATGTGTGCATACAGGGTAGGTTTTTAAATACATCAGATAGGGATTGCATACATTAGTTAGGACTGCTCTGATAAGGGTATACCGTGAAGATTGGTAGAGCAGCTTAGTATACATTTTTTGCAAAAAACGTATCAACCAAATACCCTGTTTTTTACATCTTTTACTAGCACTTGCGGATTACTGCAACATTTTTTCAAACTGAGTGTTTTTGGTTTTACTATTCTCTTTTGTGTCTTCAGGTTTCTTGGTGGTGTGTGAACATGATCATACAGACTTGTTCACTGTGCAAGTAGCCCATGTGTTCCTGTTTCCATAATTGCTCTCTTGTGTCTACAAGACTGGGGAGTTCCACCACTCCTCTTGGGCTATCTGCACAAAAGCTGTTCTACCCTGTATGCACACATGGATTTTTCCTCTCTGAACCCTGTTCACACAGGTTATATACAGATGATCAGGTTTTTAAATACATCAGATAGGGATTGCATACATTAGTTAGGACTGCTCTGATAAGGGTATACCGTGAAGATTGGTAGAGCAGCTTAGTATACATTTTTTGCAAAAAACGTATCAACCAAATACCCTGTTTTTTACATCTTTTACTAGCACTTGCGGATTACTGCAACATTTTTTCAAACTGAGTGTTTTTGGTTTTACTATTCTCTTTTGTGTCTTCAGGTTTCTTGGTGGTGTGTGAACATGATCATACAGACTTGTTCACTGTGCAAGTAGCCCATGTGTTCCTGTTTCCATAATTGCTCTCTTGTGTCTACAAGACTGGGGAGTTCCACCACTCCTCTTGGGCTATCTGCACAAAAGCTGTTCTACCCTGTATGCACACATGGATTTTTCCTCTCTGAACCCTGTTCACACAGGTTATATACAGATGATCAGGTTTTTAAATACATCAGATAGGGATTGCATACATTAGTTAGGACTGCTCTGATAAGGGTATACCGTGAAGATTGGTAGAGCAGCTTAGTATACATTTTTTGCAAAAAACGTATCAACCAAATACCGTTTTTTACATCTTTTACTAGCACTTGCGGATTACTGCAACATTTTTTCAAACTGAGTGTTTTTGGTTTTACTATTCTCTTTTGTGTCTTCAGGTTTCTTGATGGTGTGTGAACATGATCATACAGACTTGTTCACTGTGCAAGTAGCCCATGTGTTCCTGTTTCCATACTCTCCCATTGAGAATGATATTGTGTAACCAATCTTACCTGTGAGCTTTCTTTGTTGGGACACGTGGAATATAATAAATGGTGCCTCTCAGTATTTCTAGCTCGATTATAGGCTTTCTTAAGACATCTCTTGCTGTAGCCCCTTTCCAGAAAGCGACTCGTCATTTCTCTGGCCTGTACCTCAAAATCTTCATTGGAAGAGCAAATCCTCTTTATGCGAAGAAACTGGCCAACGGGAACAGAATTAATCACATGGGGAGGGTGGGAAGATGATGAATGCAGTACAGAATTTACCGCTGTCTCCTTACGGAAGGCATCGGCAATCAGAACGCCATTTTCGCCTCTCCTCACAGTGACATCCAAAAAGTCCTTTGAATTTGAATCAAATTTGTAAGACAAATGAATATTTAAATCATTAGAATTCAATTCAGAAAAGAACGTCTGCAAATCAAAAGAGTTACCCCGCCAGATCAAGAAAATGTCGTCGATGAAGCGGGCCCAAAAAATGACCCGCTCCATCGACGAACCCTGATCCGACAAGAACAGGTCCCTCTCCCACAGCCCCAGGAACAAATTAGCATAAGAAGGCGCACAAGCCGTGCCCATAGCAGTGCCCTGGAGCTGCAGGTAGAAGGACCCGTTAAACAGAAAAAAATTATGAGTCAACAGAAACCGTAACAAAGTAAGCAAAAATTTGTTGTCACCGGAGGAGAAGCTAGTCATAGACAAAAAGTACAGGACCGCCCTCAAGCCATCCTGGTGGCGAATATTGGCATAAAGCAACTCTACGTCGCATGTTACCAGGATCATATCCTCGTCAACATGTATGGAGTCTATTTTTTTGAGGAAATCAGAAGTATCCTTCAAGTAGGAAGGAATAGTCTCCACTAGGGGCTTGAGGAACGAGTCTATGTACTTGCTGATGCCCTCCGTAAGCCCACCCACCCCAGAGATGATCGGCCTACCTGGAGGATTGCGTAGGTTCTTATGCACCTTTGGAAGAAGATACAGTGTGGATATGCAAGGGTCCTTAATCAGCAAAACATCACATACTTGTGGAGTAATGATACCGTCATCAGAAGCCCTTTGTACAATTCTGAATAGTTCCCCCTTATAAGAAACAAGAGGATTGAAAGTTAATTTTTTGTAGCAAGAGGCATCTCTGAGAAGGCGATAAGCCTCAGAGAGATACATCTTGGTAGGCCAAATCACCACGTTCCCGCCCTTGTCTGCCGGTTTGAAGACTACATCCTTAAGTTTTTTTAGCCTATTTAAACCCAAGGCTTCAGCCCTTGAGAGATTGTTACAGCAAGTAGAAGTAGAGATGTTGTCAAACTCATTGGAGACAAGCCAGACAAAAATATCCACATTGGGGCATAATGACAGGGGCGGGAACTTAGTGGACCTCGGGCGTAGGGATGACGGCAACCTACCCAAAGTTGGACCAACGTGCTCCTGTGCCAGTTCCTCCAGCATTCTCAAAGCCAATTGTTCTTCTGGTAGAGGAAAGACCTGTTGGATATCCTCACTATGATGCCATTTCTTAAAAATAAGAGACCTGGCAAACATGTGTAGGTCCTTAAGGGCCGTGAAGGGATCAAACCGCATGCTAGGGGAGAAAGTGAGGCCTTTAGTAAGTAGACTAATCTGATCTGGACTAAACTCATACTCAGATAAATTGATTACCTTAAGGGCATCATTTTTGTTCAAACGTTCAGGGCCACGTTTATTACTGTTAGACCTTCGGCCCCACTTTCTTTTACCAGAATTCCCAAAGCGAGTTTGCATAGACCGTTGTGATGTATCCGGAGTTTCCCCAGAGGAGGAAACAGAGGAGACAGAAAGGGATCTCTGACTCCTATTAAAAGTCATTTTTTTCCATCTATGGACAGTTTTGCGTTGGAAATCAGTACTGTCACGAAGTAATTTCTTGGCATGTGTAGTTTTTATTTGAGATTCCCACTCTGCTGAGTTTTTATCCAAAGTGATGTTAAATGCCGAGATATTCTCTGCAGTGGCCAACCTTTTTTACTCCACAAAGAGACCATCGATCTCAGTTTCCAATGAAAGAACAGATTTCTTATTGTGCTCAACCAGTAGCTCCATAAATTGTAAGGATGCCTTAGTACAGACCTCCTCCCACTTAGTAGTAAATATTTTGTCATTTATCGGGAAGGAGGGAAAGACATGGATAAGTAAACCACGTGGTATTAAATTCTTTTTGAGGTAGTTTTCCAAGAACGCCCTGTTCCACCAAATCTTGGTCCGTTTATGTAGAAGTTTTTTAATCTGCAATTGTAATGTTAGGATATCCCCTTGATCACCTGATGCTGAACTAGCGGAACCATTGTCAAAAACCTATGCAACCTGTGATTGCCAGGCTACATCCCTGGATCTGTAATCCATTAGGCTCAGAAAAAAATCGGTGAGAATACACAGTATAAATATATAACAAAAGAAGCAAGGCCCGCACCTACTACCTAAGTAAAGGGTGGTGCAGTAAGTACAAGGTAAGTGCGAATAACAGCAGAAAATCATATGAAGAAGAAAGCACTAATAGATACCCAGTATAAAATTCCAAGATTTTATTCAATAAGTTAAAAGTAGCAAAACAACAATAAACACAAAATGATGTGACAAGGTAAGCCAGAAAAGTGTGGCACTATAGCCAGAGACAGGTGCATGCAGGTGTATATAAATACGGTGCAATACATATGCTCTAATTATCTACCACATATTAAAGTCAAAAAGACACATGTATACCAGGTGTATAGAGGAAGCTGTATGCCACCCTTAGAGTCAGAGCAAAGGAAGGTCCAAAGGTACGACCAAATAGCAGGAGTAGATTACCTGAATGAACACTGGAACTCTGAGGCGCCACCGTCCCCAGCGCGTGTTTCGGCGCTAAAGCCTTCTTCCGGGGGATGGCATCCTTAGAGAGTTAGGGTCTTAAATAGGGCGGATCGCCCAATCAGCCAGTGGAGATAACTGTTGCAGACGTGGCGCATGTGAACGCCGACAAAACCGGAAGTGGCGGCTAGCAAGGGCGTCACCAAGCAGGCCGGCCTGGACACGAGGCACCGCCCACATGAAACCACGTGAGTGGAGACAAGCATGCGGACCCGGCCAGAGCCAGGAGAAGACGCCGTCACCCGCAGCCAACCCCCAGAGCCAGCGCACATGCGCACAACAGTAAGAAGGCTAGCAGTGATACCAGAGCTGCCAATAAAAGTGCATAAGGTGCAGTGCATGAATAATCGCTGTAAAAAACAGCGGTGACAAACAAGCATGTATATATGAGAAGCAAATATGGAGCACAGTAAAAATACATGGGTGTACATGAATACACATATGGGTGAAAAAGAACCGCTATATAATATATGAGACAAAGGTTTCTAAGTGACACAAAACACTAAAATCTGATACAGACAGCCGATAAATATTATTAAAAATGCAATAAAAAAGAAAAGGCAATAAGACTGTGAAGTGAAGATGGTGAGATCCACGGTGAATTCATATGTGATGACTGGATACAAAAGTTTCGTCAAGCTGAATGGGCAAATATGGGAATAGATAAGAACTAAAGAAAAGATAAAAAATAAGGGTTAAAAACACATGAAAAGATGCCAATAAAAACAAAGAGCAAACAGAATAGATCAAAGGGAATTACAAAAACGGAGCAAAACTAAGGACCTCATTGAGGCCATACGGATGGACTGTGCGGAGCCTCCAGATCCAATACGCTTCCTTTTGCGCCAAAATACGACCTAAATTGCTACCACAGAGATTGGGAACAATACGGTCTATACCTTTAACATGAAACCCAGATGGCTCACAGGAGTGGAACTTTTTAAAGTGGCGTGGGATGGTTTTTAATGCCTCAACGTTATCCTCTTTCGCTGCAGCTAAGATGTCACGGACATGTTCCCGTGTACGTATCTTTAATGCTCGTGTAGTCAGGCCCACGTAAATTTTATTACATGGACACGAAGCATGATATATCACCATTGTGGTTGTGCAAGAGATGGCCTGTGTAATCACAAATGTGCGGCCATCCGAAGACAAAAAATCATGCGCCGTGGCAATGTTTGGGCACGCCACACATTTCCCACAGGGTCGGCAACCCCAAGTGTTTGTCCGGGGGGTGGAGCCTGATGAAAATATGGGAGATGGAGGACGGGGTACTAGGTAGCTCCTAAGAAGATGGTCACCTAGATTTTGAGACCTACGAGCCATAATTGATGGTTTAGAAGGTAAGTATTGCTTAAGCAAAGACAATTTTTAAAAAAATTCCCTGACGAAGCGGTTGCGAAACGTGCGTTGGAGTAGTGTGTGGGGGAGCTGTGGCGCACATTCCTGGTTGGTATTCATGGTTTATTTTCCTTTTGTGCATGGTTTATCCTTCTGAATACTTATGTGCATGCTCATTTGGGGCACTTGTGTCTGAATGAAATTAAAACTGCCTGCTACATTTGTTTTCTTTGATATATGGTTGATGATTAATATAATTTTTTAACACATATTAATTCTCTCCACATTTCAATATTGAATACAGGTATATTATTTATTTTACCAAACCCATCACTGCAGTATATAGACTTATACACAGATATCAAACACTAATACACTTTTTCACGTTTTTATTTTTATTTTATTTTATTCAATTGACACACATTTTTTGATTCACCTTTTTAGTTTGCGATACACATCGTTGTTGTACTCAAATTCACGTTAAACATCCCACTGGTTTATTTATTTATATATATTTTTTGTCATTTTCACCAATCATATATCAAATACAGGCCCATTACATATGGATATGCGCATGATAGATATTTTTTGGGATAATTTTTATTGAATTTTAAATTTAAATTTATGCACAATTATTTTATTTATTTACTTTATATCTATCTATACCATCACATGAAATGTTATTTATCTAATATTATTTATATATACAGTGTTGATATATTTCAATGTGAATGGTTGTTTTCTCTTTAGCCGTGATATTTTTTATTTTAGTTCTTATTTCTGCCGATCAGGTTTTGTGCGCCCTAGCCCCCCCACATGCTGATCTAGATTGCACATGCATATTTATTGTTTTTTCTCTATTTGTAGATTATACATATTTCTATATGTGGATATATTTTAATAAAAATGCTATTTGATTGTGCTATGTCTTTGTTATAATAAAAAAAATTTTGGAATTTTTTAAAAAATTGTCTTTGTATTTGTTGTTCAGTAAATATTTTCTTTTGGGTATTTGTTTATTGTGGAATATTTACTTTTTTGGATATATTTTTCAATATTATTTGGCATTTCTTTTCTATATAGGATTTTTAAGTATTGCTTAAGCACTGGATCAGCCAATACAATAGGCCAGTGTTTGGAAACAATATCATACATACTCTCCCATTGAGAATGATATTGTGTAACCAATCTTACCTGTGAGCTTTCTTTGTTGGGACACGTGGAATATAATAAATGGTGCCTCTCAGTATTTCTAGCTCGATTATAGGCTTTCTTAAGACATCTCTTACTGTAGGCCCTTTCCAGAAAGCGACTCGTCATTTCTCTGGCCTGTACCTAAAAATCTTCATTGGAAGAGCAAATCCTCTTTATGCGAAGAAACTGGCCAACGGGAACAGAATTAATCACATGGGGAGGGTGGGAAGACGATGCATGCAGTACAGAATTTACCGCTGTCTCCTTATGGAAGGCATGGGCAATCAGAACGCCATTTTCGCCTCTCCTCACAGTGACATCCAAAAAGTCAATTGAATTTGAATCAAATTTGTAAGACAAATGAATATTTAAATCATTAGAATTCAATTCAGAAAAGAACGTCTGCAAATCAAAAGAGTTACCACGCCAGATCAGGAAAATGTCGTTGATGAAGCGGGCCCAAAAAATGACCCGCTCCATCGACGAACCCCGATCCGACAAGAACAGGTCCCTCTCCCACAGCCCCAGGAACAAATTAACATAAGAAGGCGCACAAGCCGCGCCCATCGCAGTGCCCTGGAGCTGCAGGTAGAAGGACCCATTAAACAGAAAAAAATTATGAGTCAACAGAAACCGTAACAAAGTAAGCAAAAATTTGTTGTCACCGGAGGAGAAGCTAGTCATAGACAAAAAGTACAGGACCGCCCCTCAAGCCATCCTGGTGGCGAATATTGGTATAAAGCGACTCTACGTCGCATGTTACCAGGATCATATCCTCGTCAACATGTATGGAGTCTATTTTTTTGAGGAAATCAGAAGTATCCTTCAAGTAGGAAGGAATAGTCTCCACCAGGGGCTTGAGGAACGAGTCTATATACTTTGTTCTTATCTATTCCCATATTTGCCCATTCAGCTTGACGAAACTATTGTATCCAGTCATCACATATGAATTCACCGTGGATCTCACCATCTTCACTCCACAGTCTTGTTGCCTTTTCTATTGTATTTTAATAATATTTATTGGCTGTCTGTATCAGATTTTAGTGTTTTGTGTCACTTAGAAACCTTTGTCTCATATATTATATAGCGGTTCTTTTTCACCCATATGTGTATTCATGTACACCCATGTATTTTTACTGTGCTCCATATTTGCTTCTCATATATGCATGCTTGTTTGTCACCACTTTTTTACAGCGATTATTCAAGCACTGCACCTTATGCACTTTTATTGGCAGCTCTGGTATCACTGCTAGCCTTCTTACTTTTGTGCGCATGTGCGCTGGCTCCCGGGGGTTGGCTGCGGGTGACGGTATCTTCTCCTGGCTCTGGCCGGGTCCGCGCGCTTGTCTCCGCTCACATGGTTTCATGTGGGCGGGGCCTCGCGCCTGGGCCGGCCTGCTTGTTGACACCCTCGCTAGCCGCCACTTCCGGTTTTGTCGGCGTTCACATGCGCCTTGTCTGCAACAGTTATCTCCACTGGCTGATTGGGCGATCCGCCCTATTTAAGACCCTAACTCTCTAAGGATGCCATCCCCCAGACGAAGGCTTTAGCGCCGAAACTCGTGTTGGGGACGGTGGTGCCTCAGAGCTCCAGTGTTCATTCAGGTAATCTACTCCTGCTATTTGGTCGTACCTTTGGACCATCCTTTGCTCTGACTCTAAGGGTGGCATACAGCTTCCTCTATACACCTGGTATACATGTGTCTTTTTGACTTTAGTATGTGGTAGATACTTAGAGCATATGTATTGCACCGTATTTATATACACCTGAATGCACCTGTCTCTGGCTATGGTGCCACACTTTTCTGGCTTACCTTGTCACATCCCTTTGTGTTTATTGTTGTTTTGCTACTTTTAACTTATTGAATAAAATCTTGGAATTTTATACTGGGTATCTATTAGTGCTTTCTTCTTCATATGATTTTCTGCTGTTATTGGCACTTACATTGTACTTACTGCATCACCCTTTACTTTGGTAGTAGGTGCGGGCCTTGTTTCTTTTGTTATCTATTTAAAATTGCATAGAGCCTACTTTTTTTATTTTAGGCCTAGTAAGTCTGTCTGCGGTCCCTCCTTCTGCTGACCACACCAATGCTGCCTGTGTACCCCTGGAACCTATTTAAAAGTGCATAGAGCCTACTTTTTTTTATTTTAGGCCTAGTAAGTCTGTCTGCGGTCCCTCCCGTTATGATCTGGTGGTTTAGGAACAACATGAAACAAGCTCTGAAGGAGGTGGTATCTGTACTGACCGCAGACCCTGAACCTAGCAGCGCAACTAGAAATAGCCGTGGGGGGTACCTGACGCTCCCTAGACCCCTCGGCACAGCCTAAGATCTAACTTCCGCTAAAGATGGAAACAGGAAACCTATCTTGCCTCAGAGAAAATCCCCAAAGGAAAGATAGCCCCCCACAAATATTGAAGGTGAGAGGAGGGGAAAATAACATACGCAGAGATGAAATCAGATTTTAGCATAGGAGGCCAGTCTAGCTTGATAGATAGGACAGGAAAGGATACTGTGCGGTCAGTATAAAAACTACAAAACAATCCACACAGAGTTTACAAAAACTCCACACCTGACTAAACCTTTTTTAAACTGCTTTGAGCCAACTTTTTGGTTTAAGGCCTACTACCTGTGTCTGTCTGCGCCACTCAATACAGCTGTCCTCCCCTTAAAAAAGCTGAACTTCAATTGTCAGGTTTTCAGCCTATCGGAATTTAAAAACTGCATTTGGCCTACCAGTTTGGTTGGGGCCTACTAACGGTGTCTGCCGCTCCAAGGTTTTCTCCTGGTTTCCTTTCCTGAGCTTCGATCTTCAGGCTTTCATTAAGTAGTTTTTAGATTACACTGCATTTGGCCTACTAGTTTGGTTGGGGCCTACTAACGGTGTCTGCCGCTCCAAGGTTTTCTCCTGGTTTTTTTCCTGAGCTTTGATCTTCAGGCTTTCATTAAGTAGTTTTTAGATTACACTGCATTTGGCCAACTAGTTTGGTTGGGGCCTACTAACGGTGTCTGCTGCTCCTTGCTGTTCTCCTCCACTGAACCAAGCAGTGCCGCCTGTTTACTGTTACCAATTTTGAACTGCATTTAGCCTACTTACTGATTTGGGCCTACTCACTGTGTCAGCTTCTCATTACAGTTGTCCTCCACTGAACAAAGCAATGCCGCCTGGTTAGTCCTGTTACCAATTTTGAAATGCATTTAGCCCACTTTATTATTTGGACCTATATCTGTGTTTCCTCCTCATCCTGCTCATTGCCCAGCTAGTGCTAGATGAGTCTGCTGGTACACTGACCCAGACCACTACATTACCCTTGCACACTACACAGCCAGAATCTGACCCTGCTGAAAGTCAGGTTCCACTTCCCGCATACTATACCACCTTACACGGGGACTAGGAGGAAGGTGCAGATGAAAGTGCAGGTTCCTTAATCAGGTGGGGGGGAATACTTGTTGGCGATGTCACTGGCACAGGGCCCCTCATAGTACGCAAAAGTGTCACTGCCGGTGGGAGGCGCCCCCGCCGTGC
Source organism: Ranitomeya imitator (assembly GCF_032444005.1). Classification (NCBI taxonomy): domain Eukaryota; kingdom Metazoa; phylum Chordata; class Amphibia; order Anura; family Dendrobatidae; genus Ranitomeya; species Ranitomeya imitator. The sequence goes on from NC_091284.1 coordinate 632,928,977, forward strand.
AAACACACCGCCGTACTTTGAGGGGCCCTGTGCCAGTGCACTTGCAAAGTTGAAATACTTACCTCTCCACGTAGTCCACGTTTCCTGGGCCCACTAAATACTTGAACCAGCCATACCCCCACAACTTTAGCCAAATGACCCCCAATTTCCAATGCCTAACTATTATTGTAAGGTAAATTAAGATTGACAAGCTTCAGTAACAAGAATGGATGTTTTTGCCATTAAAATGGGCACTGTAGGTGTTTTCCTGGCCTCCACTCACTGCCGACTATGCTTCCCCATTGACTTGCATTGGGTTTTGTATTTCGGTCGATCCCCGACTTTTCGCGATAATCGGCCGATTTCATTCGACTCGACTTTTGAGATAGTCGGGTTTCGCGAAACCTGACTCGATCCTAAAAAAGTAAAAGTCACTCAACCCTATTCCCGAGCACACATCGGTGTCCTCCGAGTATTTTTTAGTGCTCTGAGTTTTAGTTTTTAGCGCCGCAGCTGAATGATTTACATCTGTTAGCCAGCATAAGTACATGTGGGGATTCCCTAGCAACCAGGCAACCTCCACATGTACTTATGCTGGCTAACAGATGTAAATCATTCAGCTGTGGTGTTAAAAACTAAAACTCCGAGCACTAAAAAATACTCGGAGGACACCCAAGCGTGCTCGGGAAATCTAGAGTAACGAGTATATTCGGTCATCACTATTCCAGAGCTATAACCTCATAAAGTGTCAGTGGTCAGAATTGTAAAAATTGGCTTGGTCATTAAGTACAAAATTGGCTCTGTCACTAAGGGGTTAAAGAATGTATGAATCCAGCTAAGGAGCTGAGCCTGCTTCATACTAAGTGAATGCTGACTGTGTAACATAACTCACATCTGCCTGTAACTGCTGCCTGTAACTTCAGTAGCTGAAGTGCATTCCAATTGGTCCAGTTTAACCATTTAAATGCTGCTGCCAATCTCTGACAGCGGCATTTAAATGACATAATTGTTGGTGCATGTGCCATTGACCCGTGTGTAATGTGATCACTTTGAGCTGATCCTTTTGGCATTCAGGGGCCAGCTGAAGGCCCCTATAACTGCTATCTTGGTCCTCTTGTGAAACTCGGCCATAGACTGGGCATGATAGGAGAATCACAATTTCATTGTATACTGCAATAATGTTATATTGCAGTATATAGTGAACAAACGATAGCAGGTTCCCTAAGGGTACTAAAAAATAAAATATACATTTAAAAAAAACATGTTTTAACAAGTATAAAAAAAATTTGAATCACCAGCCTTTCCGCCATGAAAAATAAGGACAAATTAAAAATAAATACATAATTCGGTAAAGTGAAGTGTTATTCAAAACTTCACCCTGTGCCATAAAAAAACACATATTGTAACTATGTTGACAGAAAAATGTAAAATGTATTGCTCTTGGAACAAGTGGAGGAAAATGGAAAATGAAAGCGCAAAAAGTTCCTGGATCCTTAAAGGGTTGATTGTTTTCTTGCCCACTGCTGGCTTGAAATAAGGAAAAAAGAAAAACTAAGAACATAATGAAAAAAGAAAGAAAGAAAAGAAAAAAACTAAGAATCCTTCTTTGAGCCTTTCATGACTGGCAGTTCATAACTTTCATATCTGTCTTTTTCTGAGTTCTTCTGTACTGATTTATGACCACAAGCAACATCAAAAGATAGCTGAACCTTCTTGTTATCAAACATCATCTGAGAGAAATTTAATAAAAGACGTAAGAGACTTACCATCTCTCTGTTAGAATGGGCTGACTGGTGGATCCTTAAGTTGCATTTATATCAGCTGATTTTGCAAAATGAAAACACCACTCCAGCATTTATTTTACTTTACTGCTGCATGGGTGCCACTATCTAAGTTTCCTGTCCCTAGTTTCATACTTGCCAGCCACCGTCTTCATTTGTACTCGGTACCCCTCTTGTCAGTCTTCTATAGGTTGCGACCTACCAGATCGCTCCAATGTTTGCTAGGCAATCCAGAAGTCACAACTCAATGTAAGTCTATGAAAGCCAAAGCAAGGCTCTCATGGACTTATATCAAGAGCTTTGGTAATCGTTACCTCTGAGTTCCTGTCAGTCAGAAGTTACGGTCCCAAGATAGACAGGAACAGTTGAAGACAGCGGCTGGTAAGTATAATACTAGCACCTTAAATTAGTGGCACCACTCCAGCACTGCAATAAAAAGTGCTGGAATGGTTCTTTTAATGATCACCATTCAGTAAATATTTACCAATCTGTGGGTATTTAATCACCTGTTTACATGTGCAGAACGTGTTTCAGATGTGCACCACATAATCAGTAATAAAATGTTCAGCACAAATAGGCTGTCATTGTGTTACGCTGGAGGAAGGAGAAGTACTGTGCACAACAATGGGGAGAGGGAGGTGGGAGCCGTAAACTTGAGGGGACGGGGGAGTGGAGACCCTAGGCAGATCTAGCAACACCCTGTCCACCCTAAACGTCCCTAAATAGGTTCCACACCTATCGCCAAGCAGGAATCTTATACCTGCCTTACCCTAGTGATAGGCCCTGAATAAGTAGGGGATTAGGTGAGCGCTAGCAGCCCCCACTACAACTGAAGACAGAGAGAGTGGATGAATGAGGTTATACACATAGCTTGAGAAGACCACTGAGGTATCACACCAGCAATCCTCCAAGAGTACGCCGAGAAAACACTAGCCAACTGTTGGTACTTCCAACAAGACAGAGGGAAATTGAGCTAACACCAGCACCCTGCTGAAGATACTGAATGTATTTAAACCTTCAGCAAAGGTGTGCTAATAAACAGCAGGAGGAGGAGGTAACTGTTGGGTAATAGAAGGAGAAGAATATCACTCCATAACTTAGATGCAAAAATCAAGGAGATGCTTGTAGAGCTACTCGCAATGACCTTCTATGGCCGGATCCAGGATGACTGGCTGTCACACCTGACACACCCGTGACAGTACCTCCTTCTACGAGTGGCATCCGGGCACTCAGGACCCGGTTTCTCAGGATGAGAGGTATGGAATGAACAAATCAGTCTAGGAGCATTCACTTCTAATGCTGAAACTCACATCCTCCTCTCTGGACCGTATCCCCTCCAGTGCACCAAATACTGCAGAGAGCGATGCTGGAGATGAGAATAAACAATCCACGAAATCTGGAACTCCAAATTACCATCAACAAAGATTGGGGTGGCAGCAGGGGAGAGGACTCAAAAGGTTCAACATACTTCTTGAGCAGAGACCTGTGGAACACATTGTGAATTTTAAGAACCTAGGGTAACTCAAGATGAAAAGCTGTAGGGTTAATGACGGAGGTTATTTTATAGGGGCTAATAAACCTAGCTCCCAGTTCCCAGTTTCCAGGAAGGGATCTTCAATTTGATATTCCTGGTAGACAACCACACAAAGTAATTCACACTTGGACCTGGCAAGCGTTTCCTGTCAGCCATACATGTATACCTGTCTCCCATGATCTTCAAATTACTCCGAACCCCCCACCACACTGAAGAGGGTGATGAAGCTAAACATACCTCCCCAGGAATTCCCGAAGCTCTCCCCCACTAAAATTACCAAACTGCGTAGGGGACAAGGGAACACTAGTCATCCCTCACTACAACTAAAGACAGAGAGAATGGACGAACGAGGGGATACACATAGCTTGAGAAGACCACTGAGGTATCACGCCAACAATGCTCCAAGAGTAGTCCGAGAAGACACTAGCTGACTACTAGTACTTCCAACAAGACAGAGGGAAATTGAGCTAACACCCTGCTGAAGATACTGAATGTATTTAAACTGTCAGCAAATGTGTGCTAATTAGCAGCAAGACGTGCAGAAATAGAGGGAGAAGAATATCACTCCATAACAGAGATGCAAAAATCAAGCAGGTGCTTGTAGAGCTAATCACAATGACATTCATCCATGGCTGGATCAAGGATGACTGTCTGTCACACCTGACACACCCGTGACACATTGTTCTTGATAGTGCAGGAATTTTTTACACAGGACGATGCTACTGAGAACAATGATCTTTTTCAAAAACCAAAAGATCATTTAACCCAAAGAATGAATATTTTGCTCGTTCGTGGGGAGATTGGCAGCCTGTTTAGACTGCTTGTTCATGATAATCTTGCAGAGTAAATGCACCTTTGCAACCAGTTAAAAACAAAATAGGCAAACAATGCAAAAAACCCTGCCATGGCTTTAGGATAATCCTGTGTTTTCTTGTTGGACATCAGAGCTCCATTGAGTTGACTGGGTGCCAATTTACAGTCATTGGCCTATTAGAACTTGTGTAGAGTTTTAATGTGGCCCTCTGTGTGAGGTCTTGGGAAAAATAATATAATTCTGTTGATTATTTAAAAAGTTTTAAAAGATCTACATAATACATTTCATCATAATCACAATAAATATCAACCTGAACTCAGACTGTTAAATTTATAAAGGGTTAATGTTCCCAGCTGTCCCAGGGGACAGTGGATTTCTATTTAAATGGAAATTTTCAAACTCTTACATTTATAGAAACTTCCTTCTAAAGTGATAATAGAAAAAGTATAAGACTGACCTGCGTTTCTTAGATCAAGTCATTACACTTGTAGAATGATGCACTGGATTATGTCAAACATATCAAAAAGTCTTCTGTTACTCCCTTTCAACTTCCTTTTTCCTTAACCAGTAGAAGAAAAGCTAATTATCCACATCATCTTAAATTCACGAGAGCTATTAAACCGAACAGTCTATAGCTGAGATAAAGGGGGTTCAAAACTAATATTTCATTTATACTTAGGAAAGCTCTTTTCATTTTCATTAAACTTAAAAAAGGTTTTCTATTGCTTTATTCTTTGCAGAGGCTACAGGTTTATGGCTTCATTTCTAGTTATGGAAAAATGGACTAATGGGGATTAGAGACGTATATCTTACAAAATGAAGACATTTGCTCTAAAGAATTTTTATCAGAAGTAAGCAGAGAGAGGAGAAAAGCCTCTGTGGCTTGCCTTGTGCTCCTGCTTAAACAATGGGATCTCGGAGAAGCTGGTTTTATACCTTGTTATTATATACAAGCTAAAAGCATTTCATTGCACTGAAAGAGTTGGCTGCAAAAAATTCTCTTGTGTCCACTGTGTCATATGGTGCTTCAGTATAATGCTAATTGTATCAAGGTGGATTAGAATTAAGCCCTGAATGGAATAAGTCTGTATCATTTTCACACAGCAGTCAGCCTTTAAATATCCGTAGATATGTTCTGCATGCAAAAATATATTGTACTCAGCATAATAGGTAAAGCAATGGCAGCTGAAAAGAATATATAGAATAAGTAAGGTAAAGGAGTGACCTTTTGACTGACCTTGACAATAATTTTTGTATGGCTTTGACAGAATAATAATGCACTTTTTTGTCATTTCTGGATTTAATTTTGCTTTTTAAAGTTCACAGACTGAGACCCTGTTTTCCATTTCTGCTAATTGATTTCTTCTCCCCACACACCAACGAAAACTGAGTGATGAGACTTCATGACTGATCCTTGAGAATATCTGAAGTGTTTGACATTTTTATGCAATTGATTTTTATTTCAAATATCCATATCATTGACCTTTATGGTTTGTAGTTTATTCTGTGAAACCCTTGCGCTTTTTCTTTCTCTTTCCACTAGAGAAAATGACAGGGCTTGTTTCCAAGAGAGATGCAAGTTGTTTTCAGATACTAAGCATGGTAGGAATCTCTACACTACAATATAAATATGCATCAGCCAGAATATTGAAACTGCTAAGAAATGAATTCAAAAGCATTGATTATTTCAATGGCAATTGTTGAGGAGTTAGCATGAGTTTATCTAAAATGGCAAGAGAATTTCCGATATGGCAGGTTGTGTGGCATTTTCCTAGGATACAGCTGTAAGCACCTGCCAAAAGTGGTAAAAAGAAGGTTGCGATATACCAGAATCAGAATCATAGGTGCTCAAAACTTTGATGGAGAGTGAAAAAGTTTTTCAATGGAAGAAAGTGGAGTTGTCTGCTGAATCTCGTCTTCTTTACACCACATGTATGACCAGGTATGTTCCTTACCTGGGTAAGATGTGGAACCAGAAGGCACTATGTGATGGATTCAAGATGCAAATGCATTTTTCTGCTGGTTCTTTTCTGCTTAAGTCCCAATATTAATGTTGGTCATACTTTAACAGATACCACCTACAATATATTGTTGTAGATTAGGTACACTCTTTTATGGCAACAGTATCTCCTATTGACAACACTTATTGCACCGTGCAATACTGGCTGCAACTTCAAACCTGAATCTGATTGAGCATCTGTGTGTTGTTCAAGAAAATCAAGTCCCATCAATAGAGTGCTGTGGACACCATGCCTCAATGGTCTGTTTTGTTTGCAACAGGAAGGTGTCCTGTGGTATCTGACACCTGGACATTAGCAGTAGTTCTTGTAAGTCCTTTATGTTGTGAGGTGTGGCTTCTTTTTTACTAGAGCATCCCACAGATGCGCAATCAGATTAAAATTTGAGAATTTGGAGACCAAGTCAACAACTTGAATTCTTTTTCATATTTCTCAAACCATCCTGTAAAAAAAGTTTACAGTGTCATGATGTAATTTAATGCTGTCTTTCACTACCATTATTGAATTGTATAGGTTCACCTGTTGAGGTGACAGCTATCTGGGACTGTCAACTCATTTAAGTAGCTGAACAATCAAAGGAACTGGAAGCACCTGACAAGAGCTCATCACCTCCCAGTCTCAGATTGGACAGCCAAACACTGCTTCTGATTGGTGGTAAAATCATTATCACCAGTCAGACAGTCGCAGTTCCCATGCTGTTAAATGACAGTGTGAGCCCACAGCCCCCCAAAAATGGGCCCAAAAAAATCAAAGCCACATTTTCGTCCGTCTGTTATCTCTGGCTGATGCCTGGTGTATCTGTGGTGTCAAAATCTTCACTTTGCAGGTATACGTTGCATTGTTTTGTCTGCTAGCCTTGGTCTACTCAGTATTTAGTGTTTTCAAAAATTAAAAAAAAAATGTAATAAAATTTATACAGTCTGTTATCTCCGTCAGACGCCTGGTGTATCTGTGGTGTCAAAATCTTCACATTGCAGGCATATGTTGCATTGTTTTGTCTGACAGCCTTTGGCATCAGCAGGGGTAGCAAATCTACCAGCCTGATCACCACCAGCATGATTAGGCACATGGCAGCAAAGCACCCAATTTTGTGGGCTGAACCCCAGGCTCCTGGAACACTGTATGCAGGTGACACCACTGCTTTTTCAACTGTATTACATATAAGCCAATCCTAGTTCACCGTGCCTGTGAAGATGCCTCGGGCCCTGCACCTGTTGTTGCCCACAGTCAAGCAGCACCATAATCAAGCCCATCCACATCCTTGTCCCAGCACAGCTTTCAGTTGTTTATCACTAGAAGTCCTGGGAATTTCAAGATCCCCCCTGAAGTCCTGAGAGAGGGTCAAATGACCCTCAGTCCATAGTGACACCTTAATTAGCATCCTTTCATTTGTAAATGTGCTCTTGCCTGAGGAATCTGCAGGGGGGATTATCTAAGATAAGAGTGTGTAAACAGAATAATGCAAGCTATTCCTGAGTGTGGGGGTTGCTGCTCACAAGAAAAACCTATTTTGGTTTCTCCCTGAGTGTGGGGGAGAAACCTATTTTGTTCACAGGAAAGAAAATGGAGAGAAGGTACACCATTGAAGAGACATTGGAACTGATTCTGAGCAACACAAACCCTTCAGACTCAGATGGAGAAGACATAGTCCTTCAACTGGCACATGTGGGGTCTGTGCTGACACATGCCGTAGGCACGGACATACGGGACACATGTTCCCCTATGGCCCCATTCCGCACGAACTGTGTCTCTGTGTGGAGCACATGCGTGTCCGTCTGCTCCACACATGTCCGTTGTTTTGCGGAAGCAGGGACCGCTTTTTGCCGAAAACATCCATGCACACAGATGTCATCCGTGTGACTTCCGTGTGCACGGACAACGGAGGAAAGTGAAAAGCCTAAAAATAAAGAATTTCATATTCACCTCAGTCCAGCGCTGACAGTTCCTCTCACTTCCGATGCCGCTCATTAGGCTATGAATATTCACTTCACTGAGCCCAAGAGTGAACCGGAAGTGAGAGGAGAAGAGGCGCTGGAGGGAGGTGAGTATGTGGTGACAGCAGACAGCGCTATCTGTGGATTCATGGATAGCACACGGACATCACCCACGGTGCACGGGCCAAAAGGGATCCTGTTCTGCTTGTTTCAAAAACGGACGGAACAGGATGCCAAAAAAGGCAGTGTGAGTTACCTATTTTATTTCCTGACTATATTTTTTATTTTGAACCAAAACAAAATGCTTATTTGAAATTATTTATCTTGCAGATGAGGAGACTCCTCCTCTACCAAAAAAGAGAGCTCGGTTGGCGAGTGAGCCGACAGAGACTGCAAAAGATGGCAAAGTGTGGCATGAAGTACAAGTGGGGAAACATCTCCATTTGACCAAAATAGAACCGTACCCTACAGATGGAGAGCCAAGTGCTAAGGCCAGACGAAGTGTCCAGAGTCGCCTTCCGAGCTTCCTCTGTTTTATCAGTCTTGACATGCTTCGTAGCATTGAAGAATGGACTACTCAACATGCACGTCACATGGAGGAGGTGGATTGGTTCATGGGTCTCCCGGAACTAATGGCATTTATTTCAGTCATTATCTTGCGGGGGGTGACCAAGATTCCATCACTACGTGACAGCTGGTCAGCAAACCTGGGAAACCCAAAGATCATTGCCACTATGACCCGAAACCGCAGAACTGTAACCACGGACAATTTCTTTACATCATTGTCACTTGCACAACGACTGCTTAGCCGGGAAACCACTATCCTCGGCACAGTCAACAAGAGTCGCCGGGAAATTCCTCAATCCTCTAGACAGATGGACCGCCCTGAATTCACCATTCAGGTGTTTTCAACCACTGGTGCCACACTGACAGTGTATGCACCCAAACGAAAGAAGGCCGTCTACATTCTCAGCAGCATGCACAGCGTGGTTGAGACTGAGGATACCAACAAAAGGAAGCCAAACACGGTCACACAATACAACCACACAAAGTGCGGTGTGGATGTAATGGACCAAATGGTGTGGGAGTACAGCATGCATGCAGGAACACAGAGATGGCCAGTCGCCGTGTTCTACAACATGATTGACATGGCAGCACTCTATGCTCATGTACTTTATCAGGCATGCACTGGGGTGCGGGAGAGACGGGTGGACTTCCTGGTTGAGCTTGCAAAAGACTTAGGTGGCCGTCATGTAACTGAAAAGAAGGCACGCAATGAGAAACTCCTTTGGCAACTTCCTTCCACACCCAGCCCTGGCAAAAGGGTGAAGTGTCAGGTAAACCATCGATGCACGAACAATTGTGCAATTGAGAGATGTGTTGACTGCTACAAATACACGTGTGGCAAATGTACCAGGGACATACCCAGGCAGTGCCAGGTATGTTCCGACATGTTCAGACAGACTGCTGAGTGAGTGCTGAAATGCTAGTCACACAAGGACATGCCACTCACACACACACAGCCCCCCACTGCAGCCTATGGAAAATATGTGTGGAATTGCTTTATTCCTTGTATTTTTTTAACATTTTTATAACAAAAATAAAAAGCATCCTTTGATGCGTGCTCCTTTACTCCCCTACCCCCATGTATTTGTCTTTACCCTTTCCCCCCTCCCCTCTTCCCACTCCTCCACCAACATCCCTCCCTGTTGTATAATTTGATTATATTGTTTTCTTGTTCACTGTTTTATCACATTTGTTTGGCCATGCCGCTTATACACTGCTCATCTTGAAAATGTGACTATTTGTTTGATGTTGGTGTGAAATAACCCTTTAGTGAAAAAAAAATCTTATTGGTTTTTAAAAAAAAATTAAAAGCATCAAAACAAATAACAGTTGTTCTTTTGTATATTTTTCACTCTAAAATTTCAGTCCTCTTGTGGGAATTTTTTTCGCGCCAAATTTGCACAAGAATGAACATGCTGCAATTTTTTTTTCGTTAGTGTGATTGAGGTTACGATCTCGTTGATGATATCGTTTGAAAACATCACATGATCACGTCGTTCATGCAATGTCGTTTTCACATCGTTGCGTGTAACGTGAAGATATCGAACGAACACATCGTTGGATCGCTGATCGCAGATTTGTGGTCAGGATCTCAAATCTGACGATCCTCGTCCAATTATGTGTCAGAAGATGTGCAGCATCGTTCAGTGTAACGCTGAGATGAACGATTTTGGTGTAAATTCTCCTATTCTTGCCATTGTGAAAAATTGTTCTGCAAACGTTTGCAATGAGGCTAACGCGGAGCCAAAATTTACATCGTTAACAAGATAGTTGCATGTGACGCCTCTTGGACGACGTGAAACTGATTGCACGAACGATGTGATCACGTGACATTTCTAACTATACCGTCGACGAGATCGTAACATGTAACGGTACCTTTGACCGCTGTGGATCCGCAGCAGTTTCCCCTGAGTTTACAGTAGAATGTAAACTTATGGGAAACAAAAAACGCTGTGCACATGCTGCGGAAAAATCCGCGCGGAAACGCTGCGGATTACATTCCGCAGCATGTCACTTCTTCCCTGCGGATTTTCACCTTCTCCAATAGGAAACTGCAGATGAAAATCCGCAGAAGAAACCGCAGTAAAAAACGCGATAAATCCGCAGTAAAACCGCAATGGGTTTTCACTGCGGATTTTGGAATTCCGCTGCGGAAAAATCCGTAGTGGAATCCGCAAAGTGTGCACATAGCCTTAGACATAAATGCTTCTGGTCATTACTCACAGCTGCACCTTGCTCTAAAATTTCTAATTCTCTATTTAAAATATATAAAAAATGATTAATTGTTTCAGCGCTTTTTTGCACAAATAATACTAAACTAAATACAATATGTATAGTCTTTATATTATCAAATACAATAAACTGAACAGAACTAACTTGAAACTTGAAACTACATGGGTAAACTCGATGGAAAACAGTAAACAACCTCCTGTGGTGCAACAGTAATGGCCTTAATTATAGAACAAAAGACAGTGAATAGAGATAAGATAAGCTATAGATAAAATCCTTTAGGTCATTTGACCCTTCTCTGGGTTTCAAAGGTAGAAATGTCAAATGACCCGTCTCTGGGACTTCTAGTGTTAAACCCCAGTCATTGGAATGCAAGCAGAAATACCTAGTCAATGCCCCACAGGCCACATGATTAAATTCTAACATTTCTCTTCTGTTTGTGCTCGAAATGTTGCCTTTTAGGGTCGCTGAGATTGAAGCTTTCTGCAACCTGATGTCGGTGGCCGTCTTAAGGTACTCTGTCCCCAGTTGCCACTATTTCTCCCAGTGTGCCGTACCAGCATTACACCAGCACGTGTCCCACAGCATTACCCGTGCCCTCAACAATGCTGTTACTGGGAAAGTCCACCTAACCATGGACACGTGGACAAGTGCTTGTGGGCAGGGACGTTACATCTCACTGACGGCACACTGGGTTAACATAGTGGAAGTCGGGAGCCAGTAGGACCTTGGAATGGAACACATCCTCCCCACGCTGAGGATTGCAGGCCCTACGTCAATCAGGGTTGCCCCCACAGTCTTCAGCTCCTGCACCTCCTCCTCCTCTTCAGCCTCCATCTCTGAAATGAACACATCAGTCAGAAGATGGAAGCACTGCCTCAGCCAAGCGGCAACAGGCTGTGCTGAAGCTAATCTGCTTAGGTGACAAACCCCACAATGCGGAAGAGTTGTGGACAGCGCTGAAAGAGCAGTCAGATATTTGGATGACACCGCTGAACCTACAGCCAGGCATGGTCATGTCTGACAATGGCTGTAACCTGGTGGTGGCTCTGAGGCAAGGTGAGCTCACACACGTACCTTGCCTGGTCGATATGCTTAACCTCATCGTTCAATGTTTTCTCAAAAGTTACCCGGAGCTGACGGATCTGCTAGTGAAAGTACAGCATCTGTCACACCATTTTAGAAAGTCAGTTACAGCTTCAGCCTCCCTTGCCTTGCTTCAGCAGCGTTTGCAGCTTCCGGCTCACCGACTGGTTCATGATGTCCCCATGCATTGGAACTCTACACTGCATATGTTGGAAACGATTTGTGAGCAGAAGAGGGCAGTTGTTGACTACCAGCATCAACAATGCTGTCGATATTCAGTTCAGATTCCACACATAAGACCTCAGGAGTGGACATCGATGTCAGACATATGTATCATCCTCCAAAACTTTGAGGACTGCACCAAGATGGTGAGC